>NW_026991713.1:26390000-31390000 GCF_029215605.1 Mirounga angustirostris
CCAGTTTGGTATCATGCAACCTGACTTCATATATGGGCAAATTATTTAACTCTTCTGTGCCTTAGTTTTCTCTTCTGTAAAATGGCGGTAATGATAGTCCCTACTTCATGGGGTTGTTGTGATGATTACATGAATTAATTTGGGTGACCTAGGCCCAACAGAGTGCAAGCCTTCAATAGCTATTAGCTCTTTTTTTTTTTTTTTTTTTTGGTTTAAGGATTTTATTTATTTATTTGACAGAATGAGAGAGAGAGAGAGAGCACAGCAGGGGGAGCAGGAGAGGGAGAAGCAGACTCCCCGCTGAGCAGGGAGCCCGATGTGGGACTCGATCCCAGGACCCCGGGATCATGACCTGAGCCGAAGGCAGACGCTTAACGACTGAGCCACTCAGGAGTCCCTAGTTAATAGCTCTTATTTACGAGTACCTGCAATGTGCCAGGCTTGGGGCAATCACTGAGGGGATCCAGACAGCCATGTAATGCGGTCCAGATCTCCCATGAGCTCACTGTCTAGTAGGGGCCATAGACAGGGAACTCGATCACTGTGCTACAGGGCAGAATATCAAAGGTTCACAAACTTCAGTGAACATAAGAAGCACCTGCACTAGCCATCAGGGAAATACAAATCAAAATGAAAATGAGATATCACTTTGCATCCACTAGGATGGCTAGAGTACAAAAAAGCAGGTAATTACAAGTGTTGGTGAGGATAGAGAGAGATCTGAATCATACTCTGTGGGTGGGAGTGTAAAATGGGGCAGCCACTGTGGAAAATGGTCTGACGGTTCCTCAGGAAGTTGGACATAGAATTACCATGTGATGCAGCAATTACGTTTCTAGGCATAGAGCCAGGAGACGTGAAGAAAATGTCGGCACAAAAACTGGTACCCAAATGTTCACAGGAGTATTATTTATAATAGGCAATATTAGAAGTGGCAGGACAACCCAAATATCCATTATTTGATGAATGGGAAAATAAAATGTGGCATATCCGTCTCATGGAATATTACTCAGGCATAAACAGAACCCCAGTGCCGAACACCCTACAACATGGACGAAACTTGAAAACGTGATGCTAAGCGAAAGAAGCCAGTCCCAAAGGACCACATACTGCGTGATTTCACTTCTACGAAAAGTCCCGAGGGGGTAAGTCTACAGAAATGGAGACGGACGAGTGACCGCACAGGGCTGGGCGGGGGCAGAGGGGATAGGTAGGTGTGAACTAAAGGACAGAGTGTCTTTCTGGAACGATCACAGGGTTCTGAAATTGACTGTGGGGAGGGTGGTGTGCCACTGGGAATATGCTAAAAGCTATCGAATTGCACACTTCATTTTTTTATTTTTTTTTTAAAGATTTTATTTATTTATTCAAGACAGAGAGAATGAGAGAGAGCATGAGAGGGAGGAGGGTCAGAGGGAGAAGCAGACTCCCTGCCGAGCAGGGAGCCCGATGCGGGACTCGATCCCGGGACTCCAGGATCATGACCTGAGCCGAAGGCAGTCGCTTAACCAACTGAGCCACCCAGGCGCCCTCGAATTGCACACTTTAAATGGGCGAATGGGTTAGCATGTGACTTCTATATCAATAGAACTTTTTTTTTTAGGTACCTGAAGTGTTTGCTAAAAATGCATTTTTTCGGTACCCTCCTTTCAAGTCTTGGGTAGGGCTATATAATAAACCTTGATTCCTCCAGTCTGTCATATTGGCAGTTGAGACACATGATTTGCTCAGTGTGAATCATGAACAGCTTCCCGGATGAGGTTGTGCTGGCACTGGACTTTACAGGTTAAGGCTAATGGGGGAAGAGAGGCTTTCCAGGAGCAGAGAACAGCACACATCATGTTACAGGGTTAGAGTCTCTGACCGAACTTCTGCGGTGTCTCCTTGGGTCTGAATGTCACTGAGGGAAGGAATCAGGAGAAAGAACAACATGTGTCTTCTTACCGAATGTCTCCTTTTTCTTCTTTAACCCGCTGAACTGCTATCAAGGTATTTTTAGACGGTTGGCACAAACGAATAAGCCAGGGCAGGAGAGTGTCGGAGAGGGGACGGAAGGGGCAAGGCAGTGGCCAGGCGAGTGACAGCAATTCTCCTAGAGCTGAGCTCTACGATAGCTTCTGTGTTTGAAGCTGTTACCACGGAGTCAGAAATGGGCCACAAGGTAGCTATTAACAATCCACTGAAGGTCTGAGTTTAATGCCTAAATGGGTTTCTTCGGAGCTGGCCCTGGGAGTTCACCCTGTAGAAGTCTTTTATGTGGCTCACTCTTCATGTGACCTCAGGATCAATAGTTTTGCCTTGAAAAAGGGGTGAAATACCAGTCTCAAACAGTTCCCCTAGTGGGCTGGGAAAGGGGAGAGGTGACCTGAAGAACTACATCTCATACATACTAGGTAGAACCAATGAAATCTGCAGAATTCACAGGATGAGGGAGGGAAAGGGGCAGGAGTGTGGGGCTCAAGAAAGCTGCTAGAAAGAGAGGAGGAAATATAATATCCAAGTCTCACTTTGGAGGTTAAAGTGAAATCCTCATCAGATGAATATTAGCTCCAGAATTAAAGTGAATTTTGAGATATAAAGACTAGTGTTTTTCCCCCACAGTCCTTGGTAACCAAGGTGACCAATTTGTCTTGGAATGTCTGGGACTTTCCTGGTTTTCAAACTGAAAATTTCATGTCCCAGGAATCTTGTCTGTCCTGGCAAACTTAAACAGTTGGCCACTCTATGGGTAGCAAAGTCATCCCAATCTCTATGCCTCAGAGAAGAGATGATCCCATAAAACACAGAGAACAAGAGAGTCAGTTCTGGCTTTTGAGATTCAAAACCTAGGCTTAGACATGAGGCAGGATGGTTCTAAGATTGAAAGATCTTAAAAGTGCAAGAGTTCTCCACCAGCCAGATACAGATTCTAAGATGAGGAGGATGGGAAGGCCAGACAAGGAAGAGACCCTAGACCACTGTTGTCTGATAGAACTTTCTGGGATGATGGAAGTATTCTAGAATAAAAACTGCTCTCCAATATGATACCCAGGAGGCACATATGGCTCCCAAGCACTTGAGATGTGGCTAGTATAATTCATTTAGCATATTTTACAATTTAAATTTGAATGACCAAACGTGGCTAGTGGCTAATATATTGGACAGCTTAGTCTTAGAGACTACTGGGACCTTTCTTCTGAATGGAGTCATGGGAGGAAGGGAATCGGTTGATGCTGAATGATGGAACCTCCAGATAGGATTGGAGAATCAAGAGCAAAAAGGGCCTGAGCTTCATTGCCAGGGGGTGGGAAGACTCCAGAAGTCCCTAAGCCAATAAGGCATGAGAAAAGAAGGTATATCTGTGCAATGAGTCAAGACAGACAGGTCCAAGGCAACCTCATAGAGGTTTCTGGGGTCCTAGGATGACCTGAACATTAGTGTTTCTTGTGCGCTGTGGAGTAACCCAGGCATGACACATGGAGTTGGCAGATCTGCAGATGCCCGGTGGTTGGGAACAAGTGAGGGCACAGCTGTGACCCAAATAGCACAAAGACTAAATGATATGCAAAATCATCTCAGTGGATGCCACCATAGACAAGGAAAAATGTGGAAGGACAGATGCCTACCCTCTCACCCCTGTCATTTTGGATCCACATCAGCTCCCTGGAACTTACAAAGATCCTGGGAGAGCCTATGAATTGACTGAGATTAAGTTTCTGTTATCAGAAGGAAAGGGGGATTTAACAAGTCATTAAGTTCAGATACAGGAAAATAAAGTTAAATTTCTTGCACAACTAGGTGTCTGGACTGTAGAGGCTTCTACCCTCGACACTATCACATACTGCTGTTTCCTTTTGCATGGTATTGCTAAGTACATGACAAACATTATCTAAGTTTATAACAATCTTGAAGGAAGTAGTGTTATTACCTCCATCTTACAGATTAGGTGACTGAGGCTCAGAGAGCCAAGGCTGGTAAATGTTGAAGCCAAGATTTCTTCCTAGATTTACCTGCCCCCCAAAATACTTAACCTCTATCCAGTCTGGAATCCATTTCTTTGTCTACTTTGGATCCTGTTTTCTTCTAGAAACAATACCCCTCTTCTTCTGGAGATGTCTCACTTTACTCCACATATGTGCTTTGAGTGGAGGCTGCCAACCAGGATAACTATCTCCCAGGCAAGATGAAGAAAAAAATCATGAAAAGGATTTAAACCCCATTTCCGTTTCTTTTTGGACACACAGCAAGACCCTATTTTCTAGCCTCCATTGTAGTGAAATGGGCCATGTGAATGAGTTCTGGCCAATGGAATGTGGGAATGTGGGAAGATGTGATTTGTGCTATTCTCTAAGGGGGTGAGGAGTGAGAAAGAGAGAGAGAGAGAGAGAGACCGATTGGGAGGTGTAAGGAAGCAAAAACATAAACCAGCTTTGGGAGTGATGTCTATGAATGGATGTGGATATAGACCCTGATACACAGTACTGACCAAATGCAAATAGAACAGAAGATCTACCACCTTTAAGCCAAAGAAATCACAAATCCGAATTTAAAAGAAAAAAGTCTTTGACTGTTGAAGTTGTAAAATAATCTCAGCCTCTAAACTTGCTCCAGGAGGAATCCAGGTCCCAAAGCTCCAAGAAGAGTGTACTTGTCAGCATCTCGTTTGGACATGCCAGAGAGAGTGACAGACAAGGCAGTGTTCCCAGAGACCAGAAATAGATCAAATCAAGAAACTTCAGAATTGCTGTGGGCAAGGACCACTACTTCCCTTCTTTCCTTCATTGAATGGGAGATTTAATTTTGGATATCCTGTTCCTACCCCACTGATGTGGAAGGAGTAGAGGGAGGGAAGACAACTTGTCTTCTAGTTCATAGTTCATAGGTCACCAGGTCACAGGGAGCCACATCTGGACCTGACGAGGCCTGCACGACATCACCGAGACCCTAGCCCTGGAGCTGGTTGCAGTCATTGGATGGTCGTCAGGTTGTCTCACTTGGGATGAGGTCTGTGCTTTCTGTGTGTGGGACATAATGTGACATGGATGAACAGATGGGGAACACATGGATGGCAGAAACGGTGTTATGTGCTCAAGGACACATCTTCCTTTTCCTCCTGGTCACCTAGCAAGACTACAGTTCCCAGTTTTCTTTTAATTTGGTGGAGCCACACGACTGAGTTCTAGTCAATGGAACGTGTGTTGGCAGCGAGGGGAAGTACAGTGGAGAGGCCCAAAGGGTGGGGTTGAGCCGCTATTTGTGTAATTCAAAGGGACAAGTTAGTAGACAGAATGAGGAAGGGTCCTCTGTTCTTAGACTTAGGCCAGCTCTTGGTGAGAGTCACTCCCATGGGGTTTTCTAGAGGGGGCTGCCGCTGTGATTGTGCAGATTATGTAGTTACTATACCAAGGGGCCTGGCTGATACGGTAAGTGAAGGCTAAATTCTAGCCCAAGCTCCACCCACCTAACCTTGTGTCCTGGCACTAGGTTTCATCTACCTGTGGCAAGATTACTCATGTCTCTGCACAGAGCACCTTCTCCTCACTAAGCCGTGTACCTCTAGGGCTTTGCCTGCTAGAGGGACGCATAGGTTTTCCTCCTCTCCAGGGAGGCTCCTCTTTTTTAAAAAAATTTTTACTTATTTATTTTTAAAAGATTTTATTTATTTATTTGAGAGAGAGAGAGAGAGAACATAAGCAGGGGGAAGGGCAGAGGGAGAGGGAGAAGCAGACTTCCCACCGAGCAGGGAGCCCAACACAGGGTTCAATCCCAGGACCCTGAGATCTTGAGATCATGATCTGAGCCGAAGGCAGATGCTTAACCGACTGAGCCCCCCCAGGAGTCCCGAGGCTCCTCTCTCTAATTTGCACAGAGGAATATATGGGCTGGACCAGTGGTTCTGTTTTGGCAGTTTGGAATCAGCTGGGGCCTGCCATGTCAGGCTTTCTGACCATGTCCCCACAGTGATCTTGCTTTTGCAGGTGGTGGAAACAGGAGACTTCGGCTGCTTGAGTAGCTATTATTTGAAACCAAAAAAAGTATAGCCTTATTTTCAGAATGTTGAGTGGTATTGTCTGCTCCTCTCCCCATCTTCTTCCTACCATGTATGGTAGGCTCACAGGAAACCGGAGGTGCTCTTTGACTGTTCTGACAGCTCTGGGGATGACCAAGAGCTGCTGAAAACTTGTGCTCATCTTTGTTAGGAACATTTTTCTTCTTGCCTCCTTGATTTGATATTTCTAGTAAACCTCCTCGTTAAAGCAATATTAAGCAAACTCATAAATATGTATATAGTCTTCTTAATTATCTGTTGATAGATATGGACCTTGATACATTTGCATAATGAGCTTTTAAAACATGCAGATGCATTTTACAATTAGACGGAGGCGGGAGCTGGTGAGGGAGAGCTTGGAAGGAAAAAGCAAGCTTACTCCTGGCAATGACTAAGGCGCCTGTTTAGAGAAAGCCTGAAGTTGAAAAAAGCTAATTGGTACTGTTAAGGAACTTGGTTCCTCCCCACAGGTTTCAGATAATATCAGGAATGTTATGAAGTTAGAAGCAAAGCCAAGTGAAATGGAATTATATCCTGTTCCAAATGCTGACAGAGAAGCTAGTAGATTAGAACAAAGGTGGTAACGCAGTCAAGCCTTGGAAGCCGTAACTGCTTTGGTGAAGCATATTCTGGGCCCATGGGCGGGGGGCGGGGGACAACACTCCCCCACCATGAAATTAGGTCTGGCCATGAAAGGTGAGCAGAGGTGACGTTAGCCACTTCAGGGCAAAAATATTTAAAAGCCACTTGGCAATTTTCCATGTTCTTGTCATTTTGCTGTGAGTCTGGAGACATTCCAAATGGCAGCGCTTCCGTCAGCCTGTGTCCTGAGTGGGATCCCTCGTCTCACGCCTAAAAGATAGCATGGCCTTTCCACTTCGACTGCACTGATGTTTCTCCTCCGCTTGAGTGGAGGCTCCTGGGGGTTCTACAAGTTGATGTTCCAAATAAGTAAATGCAGTAAATATATCTGATCCATCTGAAGGGCAGTTATGAAGGTGAATGGTGATTTGATCAATTCATTCTGTTAAAAAAAATTGAGCTACCTCAGATAAAAATTGTGATGTAAATCCTTACTTGATGATAATATCTTGACAGAGGAGAAAATGAGAAAGCAGTGATACCAAAAGAGTCCTAAATTAGAATATGGTTTTCATTAACAGAAGCAACAGAGAAGGGGCTATGATTTTAGGACCCTTAAGAAGTCCTGGAGTGAGAGAGAAATTATTTCTGTCCTTGCAACGTAAAGGTGATAAAAGGAACAGACTTTTAAAAAATGTATGTTCCACAAACTTTTCTCAATGCTTTGTTTATGTAACTCATGTATTCATCACAAACCCCGTGAGGTATCCTCAGTTTACACATGAGGAACCTGAGGCACAGAAAGATCAGTAGGTTGACCAAGATTTTGACTGGGTTTTGAGCACAGGCAGCTCAGTTCCAGAATTCACACTGGCAACAGTACTGGAATTGGAGGAGCTTCCGTGTCTACAAAATGTGGGCAGAATGAAGGGAGTGCAGATTCAAAAGCCAAAAGATGGGCAGAGAGATGGGTGAGTTACAAGAAAAATGATTGTTAAAGGATCATTTTCAAAATAAGATACAATTGTGACTCTCATCCAAATAAAAAAAGAAACATATGCCAAAGATTTTATTTAACCATGAATTAATGAGGGAACCAGCAAGGTGTTACAAGCTTTCTTTCAAAGTACCACATATCTATATGGTCCAATAAGGAATTTGGAAAATGCATTTACAAATGGATGTAAGTCTAGCAGAAGGGGTGACATACAGATGGATACCAACTGCATCCCACTGGACACAACTTGCATTTCTATGACAAGGATCGCCGACATTACTATCGGTACTCTACAAGTTCACTTCTACCTCTACAGGGCTGTAGAAAGCCTAGTCAAAGACAAGAGATGCACACACTTATGGAATCTGATGATCCCTGGACACTCCATGGAATGGATATTCAGTAATTTCTTTTTTCCATTTCAAAATCTCACACCATTTTTCTCTCCAATATTTTTTTGGCTTTGTAGGTACGTTGGATTTTTTTCACCTCTTTGAGTAAGGATCTGGGAAGAAAGAGATGGGATCTTTATCGCTCCTGTCATCTAACTGAAAAGGTCATCTCTAACGTATGGTCCTTCTTGATAAACATTTAAAAAGACAAACCCTCATGTTCTCCTTTAATATTATTTAAGGTTTCAAATCAAATGTCTTCACCAATGGCACACTGAACAATGCTCCACTCCATTCTGTTATACCCCCATGTCATACCTTCCTCTCCTACATTAAAAAGCACGGGCCTAGAAAGGTGGACATGGGAGGAAAAAATTGAGGACGTGATAGTTATTTTTTAATCCCTTCAAGGGCTGCTTGTGGAAAAGAGAACAGATTTCTTTTGGAGTTCCAAAGAGTAATGTTAACCAAGAGGTGGAAACTAGAGAGATGCAGTTTTTGCTCAACAAAGGAAATACAGTTTTGCTTCCAGAAATCTTTCCATCAAAAGAGTTGGGCTGCCTTTTTAGATAAGACATCCCTCCTCATCACCTGAGTGGCTAGCAGAGGCTGTACCTCTTCTGTTGGGATGCTTCTGAGGTTAGTGCTGCCTTCAGATGCTTAGAAGGGAAAGATGGACTTTGCGCTGGCACCCGAGCTTTAAAACAATGGAATGTTTTCAAGCTTTAGAGCTCTCAAGCTTTAGCACGCATAAGAATCATGAGAGAGCTTAGAAAACGCCCAGATACTTGCCACCCTACTCTCTACTTCGAAAGATTCAGATCCAGTTGGTCTGGGTAGGGCCTGGGATTCCACATTTCTAAGCAGCTCCCAGTGATGCTGATGCATCCCCCCCAGGACTATACTCTGGGTGGCCCTTCTACAGACCTTCCTTCTGTTGCATTCATCCTGACATGGTACAATGTCTATGGGCTAAGAGGATGTGCCCATCCAGACCTTAGACTCCTCCCTTTTTTTTTTTTTTAAGATTTATTTATTTATTTTGGTGGGGGGAAGGGGCAGAGGGGAGAGGGAGAGAGTCCCAAGCAAACTCCATGTTGAGCGTGGAGCCCTATGCGGGGCTCGATCTCACTATCCTAGATCACGACCTGAGCCAAAACCGAGAGTCAGATGCCCCTAGACTCCTCACTTTCTGCCCCACTCTTAGGGTACTTCCCAGAATTCCCTGACCAAAGACCCTCAGCTTCCTTTCTGGGCCTGCATAGACTTCTTCTCTTGATTTGGTCACCTGAGGAGACTCTGTTTTTAACTCAGAGATGGGGATATGGAGATGGTGAGGGTTGAACTGCATCCACCAAAACATATGTGGAAGTTCGAAACCCTGCTACCTGTGATTGTGATCTTATTTGAAAAAAGGGTCTTTGCAGATGTGATCTTGTAAGACATAAAGTTAAGATGAGATCATTAAGGTCTACCCTCATCCAATATCACTGATGTTCTTATAAGAAGGGGGACATTTGGACACAGACACATGCAGAGAGGAGAGTGCCTCGTGAAGACACAGACACAGGGAGAGCACTGGGTGATGACAGAGGCAGAGAATGGAATGACACTGCTGCAAACCGAGGGATGTTGGGACTGATGGCCATCAGCAGAAGCTGAAAGAGGCAAGAAAGGATTCTCCCTTATAGGCTTCAGGGACTCAGTCTTGCCGACACCTTGGCTTTGGAGTCCTAGCCTCCAGCACTGTGAGACAGTAAGTATGTGTGGTTTTAAGCCACTCTGTTGTGGGACTTAGGTTCAGTGGGCACAGGAAATAAGTACAGGACTCTGGTTCCACAGAGCAGCTTTTCTAGAAGGCAGAGCTGGTTGACTGCAGAGTAGACTCCCTTTGGAGAGGACAGGGCAGAGAGCGAGGAAGGGTTTTTCGTGCCCCAAAATGTGTTGAAAAAGAACAGGCAGGGACTAGAGAAGTGAGAGAAAACCACAGTTGAGAGGAAAGTTTGGATTTGCCATGAGATGGAGGAGACATGAATGTTAAAAGCAGATGAGAAGGTAAAGAAAAAAGAGAAATCAATTCCATGACAGCAGGAAACAGAAACGGCCTCTAGTTAGTTAGGTAACTAGGAGCTAGTTACCCTGTGCCTGAGCCTGACATTGCTGTTAGGTTTCCTGGGTTCATGGGGACGACATGCACACACATGTGTGCACACATGTATACATACACAACAAAAAGCCTATGTTTTGTTTTTGTTCTCCACTGTTTACTTTATGGTCCCAGGTTTATAATCATACAAGCATCTTGTTAGGACCAGACCAAAAGACCAAACATCAGATGTCTCACTCACACTGTGCTTGTTGATTATGTTATAAAAGATCAGTTCTCTCCTTCTACCAAAAGGGTCCTAACAGAGTGGCTAGGGGCATCAGGAATGAACTTCTAGATGAATAGTTACATGGCTTGCTTTTGTTATTCTTGTCTATTTTCTAATAGCTCATGAGCCCTTCTGTCCCTCACCTCTGGACATGTAATCACACTTAAACACCAGCAGACACAATTCCCCACGAGTTGCACTTCCAACTTCCTCCCAAATCCAGAAAATTCCACCCTGGCTCCCTAAACCCCTAGATTCTTCCAAAAGTGCATGGGGAGCCCAGGAATCAGTGTGGTTTACAAAGGAAGGTCTGGCTTGCCAGTCACAGTTTGGGCAATAAAGGGTTTTGTGGTGAGGGATAAAAAGAGAAGTTGGAGGAACCTGAGTGTCTTCTCTCCTTGTCCCTTGCATCAAATGGAAGAGACAAGCAGATATAATTTTAAAGGATCTTTCATGGATATGATTCTTTCTGGCACTGTACAGATGGAGGGGAACAGAATTCACGAAAGACAAAGGAGCAGTCAGGGAAGGGATGTGGTGGAGACAACTCTGTAGGGAATCAGAGCCAGAAGAACAGTGGAAAGAATAAGAGGAGGCAGGTGTTTGGGACTGAGCCTGGGTTGATTCTGTTTCTTGAGTCTTTTTACATCACCCACAGTTCTTTTTTTTTTTTCTTTAATATTTTATTTATTTATTTGACAGAGAGAGAGAGAGAGCACAAGCAGGAGAAGTGGCAGGCAGAGGGAAAAGCAGGCTTCCCGCCGAGCAGGGAGCCCGATGCGGGGCTCGATACCAGGACCCTGGGATCATGACCTGAGCCGAAGGCAGCCACTTAACTGACTGAGCCAGCCAGGCGCCCCCATCACCTGCAATTCTTGAGAATAGAATTCCTATCCAGAGCACCAAACTTTTAGGATGACACTTTGTTTCTCAATTGCTTCCTCTCCAAGGAGAGGGAGAAGTAGAGTTTTAGAAGGATTTTTGGTGAAAGGGTAAAACCTATATTGCAAATCTCTCTCCTGCCCAGAAGCAGATGCTAAATCTCCATAAACTGAGGACCCTTCCCCAACCCCTAGGCTGTATCTAAGTTTGGGGGCTTCCAAAGTGCTGAAATATGAAGGTTAAGGGTGGGGAAGTGGCTATCCTCCATCTCCACCTGTCTGTGCTCACATCTGCTAATACGCCCTCCTTCCCGTGTAGCGTCCTATCAAGAGTCTACTCAGACAGCCACCTGTCTGTCTGCCTAGGCACCTCCCTCAGCTGTGTCTACTGTTCATAGGCCAGGCTTGCTCTGTGTTTCCCCCTCCCCCAGCCCTGAAGTTAGGTGCGTGTCTCTCTGTCCTCTGATCCCCCAAACCCACCTGGAATTTCTATTGTTCCTCTCCCCAGGACTGGGATGGGGACAGCAAGTCAGGAAGCAGAGCCCCTTCTCAAGGACACAAGTATCTTAGGTCTTAATGCTTTCCTCCTTTGTCAGCCTCAAACTCAGAGTGATGACTTTGACAGTGAGTTAACTTGCCCCCACCCCAACTGAGAACATTAGTAAGAAATGAACCTTTATGATCATAATTCATTAGGGTTTGGGGATGGCCATTACTGAAGCAAAATCTAGCCTATCCTCACCAGGATTTCAAAACGGGTCCACATTCTTTGGACTTACTATCAATCCCTTTACCTTGGCGTACATGTGTTGTACTGCAATTTAAGACCAAATGGTTTTCATACAGGCTTTGCTTCTTAATACTGTCTCTTGGTGCCACAGAAACAAAAACAGATCTCTCCCTGCATTACTGTTTGCCTGAAGGCCCAATTTGGATTGTGGTAAGGGAGGATGTCTCAGATGAGGGCTGTCATTTCTCGGCTTTTGAGGGATCCTGCTCCAGTGGGTTGAGTAATTTGTTAGAGACCAAAGTGGTGGGGATGAGATGAAATGTCACCAGCAAGCAGGAAACATGCTCACATGGTTTCTTCTTGTGTATCTGGCAAGACTTCTAATTGTTTCTAAAGAACTCAGCCGACTGATGTTAACCATATGGAACTGTTAATACATCGGGTAACAGAATAATACAGTTGGATCATGTTTCTTTAGTTGTCTGTAAAATGGCATGTAATTTGCAAACCAAAAATGGTGCTTAAAGCAACAATCACAGCAAAGTTCTTCATTTGGCATGTCTCAAATTTTTCCCCAAATGATTCCAAATGGATGGCACTCTTTAAAATACTTCACTTTAATGACAGTCCTTTAAAACCATTGTAATTATAATTATTTTTCATAAATTTAATCCTCTGCCTAATTCTATTGATTATGGGTCCCTCTTCCCCTCCCACACTCCATATTATGTAACATATTTTTTTTCCAGGGACCGCTATTTGGTCACCATTTCAGTGGATGTGACATGTACCTGCTCTGGGCAGCAGGACAATGATTCTGGTATCTCTATATAAACTTTCTAGAAGGTATTCTTTTAGCTTGGTTTTATGAAGATTTAATTTAGGGATAAGGATTAAACCTACATAATGGGAAGAAATATATACATATATATATATATATATATATATTTAGTAATGGTTAAACAAAATATGCTGTGTACAATAGAGAGCAACTAACACATGGCTTTAGATAAACAGTGGGATTCTGGCACTAATGACCAGCCTCTTCCTGAATTACACTGGGAACAGATTCTCTCCAGGAGGGCCTTGAATGAAGTTTCAGCCTTGCTTTTGCTCTAGCAGTTCTTCTTTTATGGCCCTGGGTCTATTTCTCTGACTCTTGTTAGGCACTTTTAATTCTGTAGTGGTCCAAGTCTGTCATCACGAGTGTCTGGATGGGCATGTATTTGGGTTAAGTCTGCTGAATAATGACAAAGGGCTTCTGTCTGTCTGTCTCTGTGTCTCTCTCTGCAATGGTTCAAAGTTTTGGTTTTAACACAACAGAGCCTGAGAGACTTTCAATCTCACGGACTGACACAGACTTTCTACTGCTTGGCTCTTTCTATTCCTACAGCATGAATCAGTGGGGCCTCTCAAATTATGGCAACATACTCTTTAAAAAGCAAGCATACTCTACATTATGGCCTCTCCCACTTCAATGTACTTAAGAGACCCTGGGGTGCTTGTTAAAAATACAGATTTCCAGGTTCGACCTCAGATTCCTGAATCAGAATATCTGAGAGTTGAGCTCAGGACTCTACACTTTTATTTTTTAAAGATGTTATTTATTTATCTGAGAGAGAGAGAGAGAGAGCATGAGCGGGAGGAGGGGCAGAGGGAGAGGCAGAGGGACAAGCAGACTCACTGCTGAGCTGGGAGCCTGATATGGGGCTCGATCCCAGGACCCTAAGATCATGACCTGAGCCAAAGTCAGACGTTTAACCGACTGAGCCATGCTCCAGAACTCTACATTTTAAAACAAATTTTTGAGATAATTCTGAGGCTGTTGGTCAGATGACCCCCTCTGTGAAAAACACTACTTATAAAATGCCTTCCCCTGCGATGTAAAGATTATAGAGGATTTCTCAACTTTGGTTGGGGAATGAATATATCCTGGCTTCAGCGCCACTCAAAAAGCTTTTGTTTTTTCTTAGATGGTTTTCTTGCTCCAACTTTCAAGTGTACTTCCCTAAGTTCTTGCTGCTCAACTGGGGATTGTATCCACTTAGCCCAAGCAACAGTGACAATGCTCCTGCCCACAGGGACAGGGTTTGGACAAGCCGTGAAACATGTCATGCTTGTCCCACCTGAATTGTGTCTGGGAGAGCCAACCTTTGATAGATTATGGTGGTAATTTGAAAGCTCTTCCACTGCAACACACTTGTAAAGTTGGATAAAATAAAATAAATGCTTTCTCAAACGCAAAGTGAGAATGAAAAAAGGAGAAATCCTTGGGGGTCCAAAACAAAAAGTTGAAATCCTAAGCTCAGAAGGTATTTGCCAATCTCACAACCAAGGAACAAGGTTTCAGTGGCTCTGTGGGGAAGAAAACAAGATCTTACCTCTGCAAAAGTCAGGGATGGGACTGAGAAAGCCATGTAAATCAGGAACCCTTAAATGCACACACTGGTGAAAGAGTAAGCTAGAAAAATTTTCCCCATAATGGGAGATGAAAAATAAATGTGTCTGTCTTGGTAAAAGTTCTGAGTAAAAACATCTCCTCAAAGTTAGTGACTATAGATCTGTTAGGGCATGGGTTTGGATTCACATTTATACGACCTCATCCTGGAAATTCCAAAGATAAAAACTGATATAAAGTGACCGCAGGCTTATAATATTCCTAGGCATGTAGCAAAGGAGAAAAAAAAAGTCCTTCATAGAGGGATAAACTTTCAATCCAAGATTCAGAGGATTCCCATAGATAAAGATCAATTACATTTGTGTTTGCAATCCAAAATTGCAAGCATGTTATAAGCAAGCCACAGTCAGCAAAAACCATAAGTAGTAGGAGGACCATACGCCTCAAGACATTCAGGAAGTGGAATTATCAGATATAGGATTTAGAAATTAATTTAAAATATTTAAAGAAAATAGAAGGTGGAATTGAAAGCACAAGAAAGTAACATAACACTATCAAAAAAGATGAGGATGGGGGCGCCTGGGTGGCTCAGTTGGTTAAGCGTCTGACTCTTGATTTCAGCTCAGGTCATGACCTCAGGATCCTGAGATCAAGCCCCATGTCAGGCTCTGCGCTGAGCGTAGAGCCTGCTTAAGAGTCTCTCTCTCTCCTTCTCCCTCTGCCCACCCCCCACTCATGTATGCTCTCTCGGGGAAAAAAAAATGCCTAGGAGGATTTAGAAAAGAACCAAACAGAACTTTTAGAAAGAAAAACAAAATGGCTGAAACAAACCCTCAGTGATGAGGTAACTGCAGAGAAGACAAAGCTGGAGTGAGAATGAGTAATCTAGAAAATCGGGCTGAAGAAGTTACTCAGAACATGAAACAGAGAAAAAAAGACACGGAAAGCATAGATGAGAGCCAGTTCTTCCATGATGGTTCTAGACTTTCACTTTCCCGCCCTTAGTTGACACTGAGGAGATGCCATGGCCTCAGTAGATAAGAAAACAAATAACTATGACTTAGTATGAAAAAGGCACTATGGTTAAGATATGTAAAAGAACCAAGGGAGGAATATGAGTGGATTTTTTTGTTCCCAGCTGAACCCCAGGACCTAAAACAATAGCTAGCACATAATATTTGCTCAAATCATGTTGAATAAATAGTATTAAGACCAGAGATCTAGGAATGCTTGTCCTACTAACTCTACTTCCTCAACAAAGTTCTTGATGAAGCTATACCAACAAGGAGCCATGTACTATTAAAAAAAAAAAGATAATTAAGGTGCTACTTCACTTTTGGTGGGGACCGTTGCTGATACTCTGGCTAGACAGCCCTGGTCTAAGCAGAGCTGGAGCGACCTGAATAGTATGAAAGCTAAGTATGTGCCTCGATTTCTCTAAAACTGAACCCTAATTTGGGGTCATGATATTGGAAATGACACATATGCAATGAAATGGAAACTTACACCATACATGGATAATAACATTAAATCTACAATGTTATGAGAGAGAAAGTTCGTTTTCCCTAAAAATGAGAAAACTGAAGCTCTAATAGAATAATTAACTCACCCAAGGTCACATGACATGTAAAATGGCAGAAGCAAGCTACAAACCCAAGTGATCTGACTCATGCTATTTACACCTGGGCCTATGACCTTTGGATATGCTGGAACACACTCACTGGTGCTTCCTGGCGAATATGACCCAATCACTGTCCCCAAATCTAACTAGATTACGCTCCTCTCACCTTGGGGGAAAAAGTGGGGAGAGGCACAGGCGGAAGGAAGAAAATGTTCCCTTCCACCTGGGCAGCAGAGGGGTTGCTGAATACGGGAACATAGTGTGGGAGTAGTGGGAAACGTTTCACAGAGAAGGTGCCTTTTAGGTGCATTGGATTCTCTACGGATGAGCAGGGGCTTGCTGGGGAAGAGCCCTGGAGATAGACACAGCAGCATATGCACTGGCGAAGTTCTGTGTAGGGCTTTAGCGATGAGTCTGATGTAGCCAGAAAACAAGGTATGTGAGGAGGAAAATAAGAGGTTAAATTAGAAAGGCCGGTTGGGGTTGGACTGTGTGATAGGCCTTAGAAGCCATAGGAGTTTGGACTGCTTAGAGTTGGCAGGGCCTATTTGGATGGCTCGCGACACAGGCAGAGTGGGGACCACAAGATCCGTTGGTTCCTCTCATAAATATGTCTTCTGTCATGACGTCACAGCCCCAGAGGCCCTGCTGTCAACAGTAAGGTTCTACACCTTACTACACAGACCGTGGTTGCCTTGGACTTCAAATCCCCACCTGATTCTGGGGGGCTTGTACCTGAAACCAGTCATTTTTGTGAAAGGCAACAAAAAGGAGTGTCATATATTCTCATGTTCTCCAGCCAGAATTACATGCTCAAGGGGCCTGCACCCTAGCCTGAAATTCTATCATTTGAAGCCTTTTGTTCCTTAGGAACTTAATCCTGGTGAAAATGCAAGGATGTCTAGAGCGGTGGTTCTCAACTCTTGCTTGCATGTTGGCATCACCTGCGGAACATTATGACACTTGGGTATCACTGCCAGAGTCTGACTTAACAGGTCTGAGGTATACCCTGGGCATCAGAACTTCTTAGCGTTGCCCAGTTAATTCTAAGGTGCAGCCACACGTGAGAAGCACGGCCCTTGAAGGGAGAGCACGTTCCACCATGAGGGTGGTTGGGGACACCGAGGGATGAAGAACACTGACAGTCACTTAAACATGGCAAAACAGCTTCACGATTTCTCTGAGAGCTGCCCCTGGCTATGGTGACTTGGTAGATGTCTTGTCAGTACTTTTTTATGAGATCAGATAAAGCACATTCATCTTCTTAGCTGCTAGCCAAAAGCTGTAAGAAATTAAAGGGAATGATGCTTGTGGAGAGAAGCTGGCATTCTGGAAACAATTGTTCCCACCATTAGTTTAATCCTGAAAACACAACCACAAGATTCCATCCTTCATTTTCACTGTGTCACTGCTTTGGAGATGACCGGAGGAGAAGGTTAGGCTGAGCAATGAATGAGAATGACATATTAACAATCATTTATAAGTCATAAAATGTCTTTAAGCATATTAGCTCTCTGATGCCCACCATAGCCATTAAGATAAGCATCTTTTTTGCCATTTTACCAGTGAGGGTACTGAAGTGTGGAAAGCTTAAGTGATTATGTCCAAAGTCACACAGCTCACAAGTATGCAACCTCAAGTTAAGTCAAGACCTCTAGATCTCAGCACTATTGCAAAGACCAGAGTTCAAGGTTGGAAGGTGGACACCCATGGCACCTGACTCGGTATACCAACTTACACTTCCATGGATCCCTATCAGTGATTCACACTCATCCCACTAATACCCATTCTTTGCCCAGACGGGGTGAAGAAGATAAAGAATACGTTGAGTTGTGATGTATCACCTACCTCTGGCACATCTCCCTGACCTTCCCTGGTCCTTCTCCTAGGGTCCCTATTTCAGTCACCAGTACCTCTGTCCCCCCAAGAGTCATCCTGGATGGACACCTCTCACATGTAAGCACTTCATGACCAATATATTGTCTTTTTGCCTTTTTCTCAGCTATACCAACTCCCCATATCCATTACCGACACTATGCATGTTGAAGTGATCGTCATGTCATAGCTGAACTGCAACACTCATCTGCTAAATGGTCTCCCTTAGGAGAGGGGAGACTCTGCCCTCTCTGCTGCATATCTTTTATAGCTTAACAGACCTCCAATTCAACCTAATGAGGGGCAGAGAATCTTGGGGACCTCGGGTTTCTACCTCTCCACAAACATTTTGCTCACACAGTTCCCCTCCATTTTTCCTCATTACTTGGAAGAGTCATGGATTTGAAACTAAAATAATTGGGCCATGTCTTTGATCAGGTCACGTAACAGTGTTTTCTAAAATTCTTTGACACTTATCAGATACCTACTACATTCCAGTTCTTGTGCAGATAAATAAAATACTTAACTTTATATTGTTTCCTTTGTCTTGCTTCACTATTAAGAATTACTATAGTGGCACCTGGGTGGCTCAGTTGGTTAAGCATCTGACTCTTGGTTTTGGCTCAAGTCATGACGTTAGGGTTGTGAGATCAAATCCTACATTGGGCTCTGCACTGGGCATGGAGCCTGCTTAAGATTCTCTCCCTCTGCTCACCACCCGCCCCCCACTGCCCCCTGCCGCCATGCGCTCACTGTCTCTCAACAACAACAACAACAACAACAAAAATCACTACAGTAAAGGCTTCTAAAGAGTGTGTACATAGGGCTGTGGGACCACAAAGGAGAGAGAATCTAGCTTTGTCCCAGAGAAATTGGAGAAACGTGAAAGAAGATGTGACATTCAAAACAGATGTTAAACATTGCTAGAAAAGAGGAAGGATGGCCATTGTGAGTAGAGAGAGGCCATCCTGGGAAGAGAGCTCTGCAGGCTTCAGGGAGCTGTCATCAGAACTGGGTTGTAGAATGCAGATCCTGGAAGCCACATGGAATGAGGCTTGGAAGAAGGAAAAAAGTGTTGGCAGAGTGAATGATGAGTAGAAGACGGTGGTTGTCCCCACGAGAGAAGGAAACCAGCCAGTTTGATGCTTACCGAGTAAAGCAGGTTTGATGCTGAGTGAGGAAGGAGGAGATAGGGGAACAGGGAGAGGCTGGCATGATGTGAAAGATGGGAGAGAGAACACATCCATAAAAGGAACCGACTTGTGAGAATGTCTAGTTGTACAGTTAAAGAAATTAGGGTACAGAGATGAGGATTACTGACCTTGGGCCACCTAGATATTTTAGGGTCAGAGCCAGGGCTGACTCCTTGTTTAGTGGGCATTTACCAGCACCAATGGTAAGAAACAAATTTCTCAGCATCTTAATAATATCAGCTAACATATATTGGGCACTTCATATGTGCCCAGCACCATGTGGTAGATGCTGCATATGAAAATCTTGTTCAACCTTCCTGGCAATCCTAGGAGGTGGTGAGTGCTGTCTCCAGATGACAGGTCAGGGAAGTGAGTTAAGAGAGTGAATTTTAAGTAACTTGTCTAAAGCCCCAGTGAGTGCATAATTAAATCTGGCTTTGTCACCAGTCTGTGTGACACCAAGGCCTGTGTAATCATTAGGATCATCAGTGATTCATTTGGGATTGCACATATAAACCTGAGCCACTCTGATATGCTGGGGCCCATTGCTATGGGTATTATGTGACCTGTAGCATATTTTTAGTTCTTCAGATTTCTGCATAGCTACTTTTTTAACTTCAGGGGCCCTGGGCTTTGTTTTTGTTTTTTTTAAAGATTCTATTTATTTATTTGACAGAGAGAGAGAGAGAGAGCACGAGCAAGGGCTAGGGGCAGAGGGAGAGGGAGAAGCAGACTCCCCGCTGAGCAAGAAGCCTGATGTGGGGCTCGATCCCAAGACCCTGGGATCATAACTTGAGCCGAAGGCAGATGCTTAACCAACTGAGCCACCCAGGTGGCGCCCCTTGGAACCCTGGGTGGGCTTTGAGTCAGAAGATGTCATGTCTAGATTTTCTATAGGACCTTAGCATTTTTCAGCCACCCACCTTTTCCTTGAGTGTGTGAAAAACACTTGACATAAAAAAATAGGTATTTTCTAGGAAAATTATTAGGCACAGTCTAATCTCTAACTGCTCTTTCTCCCCTACCTCCCAATTGTTCTCCATTCTGCAGCTAGAGCTTCTGTTTATTTCCTGAGCTTGTTTGTGATCTTATAGACACCTTTCTTGTTTGGGTTCTATGTGAAGGAAGTAAATTTATATCATACCTAGACTCAAAGTATTTGTGAGAGTATTAGAGCTTTTAAACAGTTAGATATTTCAGATATACAAAAAAAATAATAATAAAGTCATATAATAAACACATGTGTACTTTGTAACTGGCTTAATAAGTCATATTGTCTGGGATTTGATAAAATATGGTAGCAAGAGTACAATACCTATATGTTGAATAAATGAATGTATTTACCATCTATTTGCATCTTTAGGACGATGCTGTCTACTTTGTCTTTTGCAGCTCTAGGACAGCATTTAGCAAACATGGTCTCATAAGGCAGGATCCGTATCTATCCTAATGAAAGTTCGCTGCATGTTTAGACCACCCAACAATGGACAAACATGCCTCCAGGGACTTCTGCCCTTCTCTCATTCCGGCTGAGAAAACTTCATTTTTTTCAGCCAAGCCAGCAGCATCTCCCCCCACCCACACACACGCACATGCACGCACGCACGCATGATCCTTGTCCCCCAGTGCTTTTGACTGATGTATTCCATATACATAAATCTTATTGTGGTAAGATATACATAACATAAAATTGACCAATTTGACCACTTTAAGTGTCGAGTTCAGTGGCATTAAGTACATTCACATAACTGCACCATCATCACCACCTTCCATGTCCAGATTTTGGTTTGGTCTCTATTTTACAATTAGTTTGGCTTCGTCAACAGCAGTGGGCTTTACCACCCAGAACCCAACACTTTATCAACGGCCTTAGTTGAGGCTTAGAATTGAGTGTGTATTTGGAGTTCTTGGTGGCTGCTACATGCTGGTGTCCATGGGAGAAGAGAATTTTACAACAAAACTTCATATTCTTGAGAGAAAGCAAGTAATAGGAATTAATAGCTGACACTTAGCTTAAAAGATTTTAGAAGTGAAACCCCATAATTTTCAGTGAGTTTGTTAACCTTGCAAATGATAGAGATCGATGGAGCAAAATGATTTAGATGGAAGAGAAATGTAAGGAACTGTAGAAAAGGTTTATGCTGCTAGGTGATGGGGCGGCACTACCAAATTTTGTATGCTCGGTGTAAGACAAGATATGTTAGCCCCGAAAAGAAATTTAGGATGTATGTCAAGTATGAGAACTGCAAAAAAATGGAAATGACAATTAGACTTGAACTAAAGCATTTCCTGCCCTTGGCGTGGTTCCAGCAGGCTAGCTATTGAGGCCTGATGCTCAGTGTACCATCACATGCCACCATGCTGACCATCCTCATAGAGGAGAATGCCATCTGTCACTTCTTAAGGGCAACTATCTAGTTTTTGGAGCTCAGGTGATGGTCACAAAGCACATTCCTTTTTAAATAAATGTGCTTTTCGTAGGAGTTACGGTCTTTGATTGCAAAAGAAATGTCATTGAAATTTCTCAGAGTTGCAAAACCATGACCCCCGTGGCACGAGTGACTAATCACACCCCTGAAAATCATGTCTTTCACAATCACTTTTTTTTTCAGTTGCATTCACTCCACCAAAGCTCTAGGAACAAGAGGCCCAGCTGCCACAGGCATATTAGAACAGCAGTTGGCACGGTTTCTAGAGTTTTTAGCTTGGGAGTGGCAGATTATTTCTATGTTCTGGATATGGTGGCTGTACAAGTTATTCAATGGGCACTTCTGAGAGTGAAAGAGGGCACTGCTGATAATTATGTGGGGATAACAGTCATAAGCTGGGACTGTCCTGGGTAAATCATGATGTCCAAACAGACAGGAAAAGTATTTGGTGATGTGTTCAATTACAGCTCACATCTATTTAATGACTGTGCAGCCAATACAATGGGGACTGTCAATAAGGCATCAAGGTAAGAAATCCACATACACGTTTGTCATTGGTATTGCCCCTCCACCCTCCCACAGAGGAGGATCCCTCCATCAGTATGCTGACCTGCTGAAGGCTAGAGCCAAGGAGTCAGATCTGAGGATCCAGGTCTGTAGGAATTAGATTAGAGAACTCCGAAATCAATGACGGCTATTAAATGGAATTCCACAATCCTGCCTCGCAGCAGGGTGATTCTGCTCCGTGTCTCAGCGGTATTACAAATTGCTCTATGCCTTGGACTGTTAGTGACCCCTTCCCAAGCCAAACCCAAGAACTATAAATCCGATGCCGAGGATCAACGGGATCTACCAAACATAGTTTAGGAATTTCAGATGTTCAGAATGAAGGATCCATCCCTGAAATGCGACAACAGAAAATCATGTCGTACTACCAGCATTGATTGCATGTCTACTGGTGGTAGCGCGCGGTAGGGTACTCTGAAGTCAAACTGCCTGCGTTCAAATGCTGCCTCTGCCCTTTACTAGCTGTGTGTCTTTGGGGAAAGTACTTAGCTCTCCATGCCTCAGTTTCCGTCATCTGTACAATAAAGTTGATACCTATGGGCTAATGTACCTAAAGGACTTAGTGCCGTGTCGCTGCCATATTGGATACTTGATGAACATCAGTGCTCGCACTGAAGGTGCTGAGCGGGGCTTGGTGTTACACAGAAGAACATGTGTTTCTCATTCTCACCTGAGGCCAGGCCACCTCAGCCAGGCCAGGCCCCCAGTGGAGCTTTGTGCCTCACATTCCTCCCAGAGTTCCACTTTGGTGCCCAAATTCAGTGAGAGCAAATCTCGGGCTTTGCATACCTCATTAGCCCCCCATGCACCTCAGCAGTTCCTGGCTCTCCCTTATTTTTATTAATAGGGTTTATTTATAGAAGTTTTACATTGACAAAAAAAAAATGAGCAGATGGTACAGAGATTTACCAGCTGGCACACAGTTTCCCTGTTATTAAAGTCTCACAATAGTGTGGTACATTCGTTACGATGAATGAATGAATATCGATACATTATTATTAACTAAAGTCCATAGTTTTCTCAGATTTTTTGTTTTTACCTAATGTACTTTTCTGCCTGAGGATGCCACTTTACATTTAGTCATCATGTTGTCTCAGGCTCCTGTTGGCCGTGACAGTCTTTGAGACTTCCTGTTTTTGATGGCTTTGATGGTTCTGAAGAGTACTGGTTATACACATCATGGGATGCCCCATTATTGGGATTTATCTCATGTTTTTCTCATGATTAAATAGGGTTATAGGCTTTGGGGAGGAAGACCACAGAGGTATAGTGCCATTTTTCATCACATCATATCAAAAGTATGTACTACTAATGTGATTTATGATTTTTTTTAAAAGATATTATTTATTTATTTATTTGACAGAGAGCACAAGTAGGCAGAGTGTGGCAGGCAGAGGGAGAGGGAGAAGCAGGCTCTCCGCTGAGCAGGGAGCCCGATGCGGGGCTCGATCCCAGGACCCTGGGATCATGACCTGAGCTGAAGGCAGCTGCTTAACCAACTGAGCCACCCAGGTGCCCGTGATTTATGATTATTGATGTTGACCTTGATTACCTGGCTTGGAGTAGAATTTATCAGCTTTCTTCACTATAAAGTCACTCTTTTGTCCCCACTTTCAATACTGCACTTTTGGGAAGGAAGTCACATTATACAACTCACTCTCCAGGAGTGGGACTCCTCCTCCCTTTTTAAGGGCACAAGAGACATTACCTTTTACTGTATTTATATACACGTATTAGAAGTTGGATATTTTGTGATTGTGAGCAAGGCCTGTCAAGGAAGGAAGTGATTATCTCAGTGGAAGGCTGAACTCACAGCCTCAGGACAAATTCCCCAGTGGAGAGGACATGTTTTCTCCCATAGAAGTCAAAGCCATCAAATGAGGTAAAACAATGGGATAAGAGGAAGGCAGGGGAGTGGGTAGTGTCTGCTGGGGGAGGGGTGGAAGGGGGAGAACATCCGCCAGCAGAACCCCATGAATAGAATACTCCCCTTCTATATGATTTAAAGTCTCTTCTTTAAGGGATTTAAGGTCAGTGAAAATTCTCTGAGTTCCAATGTAATTGTTCTGCATTGACTATTTAAGGGGATTAAAAAAAAGCTGTCAGTTTGATTGAGGAGGATTAGAAAAGAAGAACATTTTTAGACATTTTTAAAGAACTCATTTAGCTGCTTCCTAATTAATCAGTCCGTTTTGTGAGAGCAAACTGCTGTATAATTACTGGGGGAAAATTACTCTTAAAGAGAGCCCCCAAACTGTCTCCAGGAAAATGTGATTTCCTCACTGGTGCTCGGAAAGACTTAACCTGCTTAACATGGATGAACAGTTTTATTAACAGAGTGATTTCCCATCATCTGGTCATTAAGGTTCAATCCTATTTTAGAGCTACTTCTGTAGAGGGAGTGTTAATGAGGACAGAAAAAACCAATCAGACCAATAGGCACTGAATCCAAAATTCTGAGACATCTACCGGACTAGCCATTCTTACTATATTAAGACTTTTCTCCCCACTGAGAGCACTGTACTAGAAGTCCCAGGTAATGTTATAGTATGTCTTGAGATAAAATCTCCCATGCGATAAATACTTAGTTTTATTTAACAAGCAAGCAAGTCAGCATCTGGAAGCAAGTCTGCAGGCAGACCTTTAACTTCCAGGAATTCTGTTGGGGATTTGGTGTTTCTATAGCAACATTTTGTTGTGGCATAAACTAAGTTTGAAGAATGCTGTGGGATTTGCTTCTGTCATGTTGTGTTTCTTTCTTCCCCATACCATGCATTACAGAGAATCGCAAGATTTTACATATTATATATGCGCCTGTTTTAATTGTATTTTCTAACGTTTTTCTCATCCGAAAAATCACCGAACAACAGAAATTTCAATCTTTCAAATGACTTGGGGAGAAAAAACTGTGTAATGAAATGGCCGTCCCCTGTTCGAAGCTGAAAGTTTTTATGCAAGGCGTTTTATTTCTCCAAAGGTAATAGGCTTCCATCATAGGAAAATTGTCTAAGTTTGAAAGAAAAATGAGAACATCATTAAAACTATTAGTAAGGCTGGAAACAATGCAGTAATTTTTATCCTAATGGTGCTCTATGAGTGGCATGAATGTTCTTGATTATCCAGCCTTTGTTGATGGATGTGGGTCTTTTTAGTCCATTTTAATGACTAAGATTAGTTGGTTTCAAGAAAAGGTTTGAGATATGGAAAAAAAAATTTCCCAACTATAGGTTCCTGAGAACTTTCTCGGTAACCTTGAATGTGAAGTTGCCTGCTGCTTCATTTTTATAGAAAATTAGTTTTCAGCAGGTGGAACTGGAAATTACTGTCAGGGAAGAATGATTTCCAGTTGAGTCAGAATTAGTACACATTTGATATTTTTGCTGTTTACGTCTATTTCTTCCCCTTTTTATGTCAGATTAGTCATAATCTTTCCATGGTGATGTCACAGTCATTGCACAATAACTAATAAAGATTTGACTCCTAGTCATACAAAGGCAAAGAACTGGACTACTGCCTTGTGGCTTCCCATTTATTAAAGCAAAAATGAAGAAACATAAGATACATAATTTCAGATGCAGATTTTCCCTCCTTACAAACTCCTTGTTGAAATGGACCTGGTCCTTAGGTATTTAAAATTCTTTTCTTTGGTGTATTAGAGAGGGTTTAACCTTCATTACTAATTAAGTTACAAGCTATGTCCAAAGGACAAGGAAATGTCCAAAGGTCAGAATGACTGTGTCCAGAACCTTATTCACAACTAAATGATGGAATTTGACAAGGATTCTCAACTGGGGAGCAGGAAGGCTAGAGAACGTGTGCTATCCAGGTTTTAATACTTTGAGTGTGATTTCTTTTTAAGTACTACACTTCAGAGCTAATCTAAAACAGCCTTAGTGTACTCCCTAATGTTTCCATTTACGAAAGGAGCGGTTTACGTGTGGCCTCATCAAAGAGGCAGGAGGGCGGTTTCATCTTTGGAACATTCTAGGATGGTTCTATCCAATGCCTGAGAACATACTGTGGTGTGACCCTGGGAAAAGAGCAGGTGCCAAGCACTGTCTCTTAACCATGTCTACATATCTGAAATTCTAGTCTTAGAGTATACGGAGAGACGGCACGAGTGTAGGGAAGACAGTACCAACTTTGGGAACAAAAACTCAATTTCTAATCCAGAATCCACACTTACCAGCAGTAGGGACTTTGAGCAACCTTAACTTCTCTGTAAATGGGAGGTAATGAGATGTGTGGAGCCACTATCCTGGGCCCCTCTTCCCATTTTCATGCTCTCTCATCTCCCTTGCAAATTGGGGTAGCCGGGTAACCAGTTGTGGCCAGTGAGAAGTAAATGGACACCTTCAAGGGGCTGGCTTGTGGGAGAGTTTTGCTTCCTTTTAAAGGGGATAGGTAAGCGTCTGCCTTCGGCTCAGGTCATGATGCCAGGGTCCGGGGATTGAGCCCCGCATCAGGCTCCCTGCTCAGCGGGAAGCCTGCTTCTCCCTCTCCTACTCCCCCTGCTTGTGTTCCCTCTCTCGCTGTCTCTCTCTCTGTCAAATAAATAAATAAAATTAAAAAAAATAATAAAGGGGATAGGGTCAAAGGAATTGCTCACTGGTGTCTCCTCTTTTCCTTTTTCTCTCTGAAACCTGGGGCTTCACTAGCCATCTTGCATTTATGAGGAAACAAGATAAGGATGAAAAGGCAACATGCTGGATACGGCAAAATGGAAAAATAAAGTCTAGGAGTCTTTGATGGCATCATCTGGCCAGAAACACCAACTTCTAGGAGAAAATTAACTGCCTTTGTGGCTGAAGCTGTCATCGGTGAGATATTCTAATTTTTGCATCCAGAAGCATTCCTAACTGCCCACCTCACCAGCATGTTATAATGATTAAATGAGATGATAAAACCCTAGCATAGGACTTGGTTCACAGTAGGCACAGAATAAGTGTTGGTCCTTTTCTCTACCAATGCCCTCCATATCTCATTAAATACAAAGGCACATTAATACCGTAACTCATTACACAGATCATACTCAGTTATTAGTGTTGTTAGTTGCTTCTCTCTTTAGGTGAGGATATATATAGCACCTTATAGGCTATGGTGAGTTTGTGTGAGAAATGGGGAGCACTGAGGATATTTAAGTGAGGATAACATATGGTGAGACTCACATTTTAGATAAGTCAATCTAGAGCTTTTATAGGATATGTTTGGGGTGGGATGGGGCTAGCAGCAGAAAGAAGGAAGGAAAGTCGTGCAACTTTGTACTAATCTGCCATAGATGATGAGGGTTAAAACTGGGGCAGCAATAGCAGAGATGGAGAAGATGAGATGAACACAAACTATCTGGAGAGTAAAATGATCAGGATTTGGTGTTTGGGTATGGGTATGAGGAGTAGGGAGGGGTCAAGGATGAATTCTAACTTTTTAGCTTGAACAACTACATGGATAGTGGTACAAATAAATATAGTTATTGTGGAGAAAAAATATAGTTATTGTTGATTTAAAGAAATGTCACCAAGGTCAAGCAGACTGAGCTGGTTAAGCCCATAAGGCAAGTTAGATATCTGATCTTGTAGCTTCTGGGAAATTTGGAAGCCACTGATTTAAAAGTAGTAGGTTAAGTCATGGGAGTAGATGAGATGAACCATAAAGGGAATTTTTAAGTTTAATGTTAATGAGTCTGAACATAAAAGGTGTGGGACAGTGATAAAATTGATATAATAAACTACCAAGAAAGTAATGAAAATGGGTCTACTTATAAGAAATGAGAGACTGCTAAAGAAGAATTTATAGTTGTAATAGTCTTATTTAAGAAGATAAAAACACTTGCAAAAGGGTAGTGCTTTTCTTAAAAAATTAGAAAAATAAACCAAAAATGAATAAAGACAAAGCTGAAATTACTTAATCAGAAAGCAAAATAACAGTAAAAGGAGAACTAAATTCAGGAGCTGCTTTTATCAATAAAATAAGTACATGACTCACAGGTATGATTATAAAAAAGAGTGTGAAAATGTATAAGTTTGGAATGAATAATGAGACATAATCACAGATAACAAAATAAATACAATTATAATAAAATGTACGTGCAACTCTTTGATAACATATTTGAAAACCTACAATAAAGATTTTCTTATAAATTTTGAGTTCCCAAAAGTGGCCAAAGAAGGAATAGAAATTTTAATAGATCAATTACCATGAGATGTGTGGATAGATGGTTAAAAATAATCATTTTAAAAGTCACCAGGATCAGATAATTTCAAACCTGAGTTCTAGACAGATTTAAAGAATAGATAATTCCAATAAAAGATTGTAATCCATAAAAATAAAGGTTAAAAACTTCCCAATTCACATTATGAAGCTAGCATATTTTAATACCCAAGCCTGAAATTGAACCAAAAAAGATTATCAACTAATCACACTAATGAATACAGATGCAAACACTGTACATTTTATTAAATAGGATTCATTGGACTATCATGAGACTAGTCCATAGTTATCAAGTACAGTCTATTCTAGAAATTTAAGGATAGTTAAATATGGGGAAATTGGTAAATATTACATCAACAAATTAAAGGAGAAAAAGCATTCCATCATATCAATACATGCTGAAAAGTCTTTGGATAAATTCAGCAACTATTTCTTAAAATACATACACACACACACACACACACACATAGTAAAATAGGAACGGAAGGAAACTACTCAGATTATACACAAAGATTATGCATGGAAAATTAGCAGCAAATATAAATCAAAATGGTGAAATGCTATGGTAGACAATACTCTTGTTCTTAATTATTTGTTGCCTTCCATATAAGAGGATTATTCTCCCTGCCCCACTGACATTGTGGCATCACGGGGCCAGGGTTTGGCCATTTTATTTGCTTTGGCCAATGAAAATGAGAGGAGGTGATGTATGTCACTGTGGAGCTGATGCATGGAGCATGATGATGGATGGATGATACAGGACCACTGTATGAATTGGCCATTGCTATTTTCCCTGTTAGAAAAATGGCAAATGTCAGTGTAAAGCTGGATCCTTAGCCTGAATCCTAGACTAGGAAGACAAAAGGGCAGAGCCACAGCTGGCCCATAGCCTATCAGTTAGGAAGTAAAAAATAAAATTTTGCTGTTTGTTGTAAGCCACTGAGATTTCAGGATCATTATCACAACATAACATAGCAAAATCTAAATAATATGAAAGTTACGACCAGGAGTAGAATGATGCCAAAAACAGACAAACAAAACAAAAAACAATCAACAAAGAAAACTTAAAATATAGGGCATTGGCTCTCAGGGCCAGGCAGTCATGGCAGGAAATTGTCAGTAGAGGCTGGAAAGATGGTCTGTATGACATAGTGGCCATTCTCAATATTATTGCCAATGGTGCCTCCAAAGGCAGAGAATGTACCAAATGAGCTTATGAATTTATATGAAAAGTTTGGGAATAACATGCTAGTAGTATGTACTGGTTGCTATTGTCTGAGTGTGATAAATTATTACAGGGAGGAGATAAACTCAGGAAAGAATTGGCTGGCTTGCAAGCATGATTAGAAAATGGAACTGTTCATCATCTCCAACCAGTATAAAATCAAACCGAGAAGGACTCTGAGCAACAAGGGCCAACTGAGATAGCTGTGTGACAAGAAGCAAATCAAGACTAGGGCCATCACGCCTTCTATAAAAGCTTCTGACCCAGTGAAGGTAGGGCACAGTTGGAAAGGATGGCTCAGCCGAGAATGATTATTTCGTGACTTTCCTACAGGAGTTCATCAGCTCAAATTACTCCAAATAAAGTCAAGAGAAAATTGGGCAACATCTTTGGGAAAGCTGTGTTGCTGAAAGATCCACCAACCTACAGTGGTCATGGGCTGTTCCAGACTTGAAACAATTCCAGGATCTCCAAGCTTCTACAGACAGAGAGCAAGATAAAGAGGAAAAGGTGCTGAGCCCCAAGGGAAGACATAATCTCTAACACCCTTTAAGAATGACCAAGAGAGGGCGCCTGGGTGGCTCAGTTGGTTAAGCGACTGCCTTCGGCTCAGGTCATGATCCTGGAGTCCCTGAATCAAGTCCCGCATCGGGCTTCCTGCTCGGCAGGGAGTCTGCTTCGTCCTCTGACCCTATCCCCTCTCAGGTGTTCTCTCTCTCTCATTCTCTCTCTCTCAAATAAATAAATAAAATCTTTTTTTAAAAAAAAGAATGACCAAGAGACAAATATGAACTGTTGGGACTTCATCAAGATAAAAAGCTTTTGCACAGTAAAGGAAACAGTCAACAAAACCAAAAGACAACGGACAGAATGGGAGAAGATATTTGCAAATGACATATCAGATAAAGGGCTAATATCCAAAATCTATAAAGAACTTATCAAACTCAATACCCAAAGAACAAATAATCCAATCAAGAAATGGGCAGAAGACATGAACAGACATTTCTGCAAAGAAGACATCCAAATGGCCAACAGACACATGAAAAAGTACTCAACATCACTCGGCATCAGGGAAATACAAATCAAAGCCACAATGAGATACCACCTCACACCAGTCAGAATGGCTAAAATTAACAAGTCAGGAAATGACAGATGTTGGCGAGGATGCAGAGAAAGGGGAAACCCTCCTACTCTGTTGGTGGGAATGCAAGCTGGTGCAACCACTCAGGAAAACAGTATGGAGGTCCCTCAAGAAGTTAAAAATAGAGCTACCCTATGACCCAGCAATTGCACTACTGGGTATTTACCCCAAAGATACAAAGGTAGTGATCTGAAGGGGCACATGCACCCCAATGTTTATAGCAGCAATGTCCACAATAGCCAAACTATGGAAAGAACCTAGATGTCCATCGACAGATGAATGGATAAAGAAGATGTGGTATATATATACTATGGAATATTATGCAGCCATCAAAAAAGAAAAAAGAAATCTTGCCATTTGCAACAACGTGGATGGAACTAGAGGGTATTATGCTAAATGAAATAAGTCAGAGAAAGATAATTATCATATGATCTCACTGATATGTGTAATTTGAGAAACAAGACAGAGGATCAAAGGGAAGGGAGGGAAAAATGAAACAAGATGAAACCAGAGAGGGAGACAAACCATAAGAGACTCTTAATCTCAGGAAACAAACTAAGGGTTGCTGGAGTGGTGGGGGGTGGGAGGGATGGGGTGGCTGGTGATGGACACTGGGGAGGGTATGTGCTATGGTGAGCGCTGTGAATTGTCTAATACTGATGAATCCCAGACCTGTACCCCTGAAACAAATAATACATTATATGTTAATAAAAAAAAAATGACCAAGAGAAATAACGGAAATAGAAAGACCTCTGAGAGGACAGAGCCTCTCAAATGGGAAACAACCACCTGGGATGCTATTTGCAGGGAGCAGAGATCAGGACTCATCAAGAAATCCCCCATTAGCCAGGATTTGAGGTCCTCGTAGCATCTCCTTTGTGGAATTTCAGAACTGCCGGGCATTGGTGATTACTGTGTACCTTCTGCTCTTCCCCCTCTGTTTTCTACTGTTGTCCATTGGGAGTGCTAGAGGGTATGTTCTTTTTTTTCGTGTTTTGGTGTCAAGATCAAGAGGAGGCACATCCAAATATGATGTAAGGACTTTTATAAAATCTTGAATGATCTCATCACTCAGAACTGACTAGGACATTTTAGGAGGTTTCCTTGGGGGAAAAACAGGTGTTTTTTATCTTGTGAATGAAAGAAGAAAATATTTCTGACCCTGGGGGGCAGACTGTGGTAGATTATATTAATAGTTTCAGTTATTTGTGGCCCTCCCTCCACAACATTGACATTAGGCTTGGCCTTGTGACCTGTGGTAGCCTATGAATATGAGTGGAAGCAGTGTATGTCCCTTCTGGGCGGAAGCATTGAGGATCATCTCATGGAATGGCCATTGCTCTTTTTCTTCCCTCACAGAATGGCAGATCCCAGACAGATACTCTACCTTTAGTCTAGATCCAGAAAGAAAGACTTCCGGAGCAGGACTACAACCTATCAGCAGCCAGTCGGTAATGTGAGCTAAAAATAGATTTGTGTTGCTCAAGACCCCAATATTTTTGAGTTACTTTGCTGCAGCATAAGCTAACTAGTAACATGTGACTAATAGATTTGTATTCATGTGGTTAAAGCTGTTTGCATTAAAATCGAGAACAAGACGGGAATGCTTACAATCAACCATTATTACTGAATACTGTCTGGAGAGTCTTAGGAAGGCAATAAACATAAAATGCACTATATAAATATTGAAAGAGGTGGAATTTTTTGCTGATAATATCATCTCATACCTGTTGTCACCAAGAAACTCTAGTAAAACACAAGTAGAAGTAATATATGTCCACATCCAAACATGATGATGCAGAATTTGATAAACTAAGTGGCTACAAAATAAAGATATAAAATTATTAGCTTTTTCTATATGAGCAGCACGCATATGAAAATGGAAATGAGGAAAATATTCCACTCATGATACTGACAAAAATGAGTTTGGAATGAATTCTACAAGAGAGGAACAGGATTTGTATTTAAAATATCATACTAGGGGCGCCTGGGTGGCTCAGTTGTTAAGCGACTGCCTTCGGCTCAGGTCATGATCCCAGGGTCCTGGGGTCGAGCCCCACATCAGGCTCCCTGCTAGGTGGGAAGCCTGCTTCTCCCTCTCCCACTCCCCCTGCTTGTGTTCCCTCTCTTTTTTTTAAGATTTTATTTATTTGAGAGAGAGAATGAGAGACAGAGAGCACGAGAGGGGGGAGGGTCAGAGGGAGAAGCAGACTCCCCGCCGAGCAGGGAGCCCGATGCGGGACTCGATCCCGGGACTCCAGGATCATGACCTGAGCCGAAGGCAGTCGCTTAACCAACTGAGCCACCCAGGCGCCCTGCTTGTGTTCCCTCTCTCGCTGTGTCTCTCTCTGTCAAATAAATAAATAAAAATCTTAAAAAAAAAATAAAAATAAAAAATAAAAAAAAAATCATACTAGAGGGCAAAAACATGATCTGAACAAATAGAAGTCTATACTCTGTCCTTGAGAAGGAATACTCTTTATTATAAAAAAAATTTTGTTCTCCTGAAGATAGTATATAAATTCAGTACAAACCCAGTAGAATCCCAATGGTATTTTTAATTGGATAAAATGCTCTTAAGTTGATGAATAAAGAATGGCAGCATTAAAATACTATATTAAAACTACTTAAGAGCCACTATAATAAAAAAAAGTACAGTACAGTAGTAGTATAGTACTGTACCAAAAAATCAGTAAAAATAATAGAGAGCTCAGAATTAGGTATCAGCGTGTGTGTGTGTGCGTGTACCGGTGTGTATTTTATTCTGGAGAAATTTAATTAACAGTCTCATCACAATTGGATATACTCCTAAAAGAAAATAAACTTGAGGCCTCTCATTTACATCATTTACATTAATTTCAAAAATAAATTCCTGATGGATTAAAGAGTAGAAATTAAAAATGAATATTAACCATTTTAGAAAAAAGAGTACTTTCAGTACACTTATGAATTGGAGAAATATTAGCGAAATCTTTTAAACTAAGACAGGTAATGTGATATACATATAACATACGTATATCAAATATATATCGCACATACACACATAAAATGTTAAGCTATTAAAACTTTAAGGTGTTATTTTCAGTGCAAGGGATACAGAGTCAAAGTCACTAGACAAACAAGTTAGGGGAAATATTTTAAATTCAAATGATAGATAAAAAAATTACTATCTATACTATATGAAAAGCTCCCTCAATTTATAACATAATCAACCCAATAGCAAAATGGGTTGGAGATATGAATAAGCAATTGACAGAAGAGCAAGTATGATAACATGTTCAACCTTCCCCCAGTAGGCAGAGAAATGGAAATTAAAATTGCCATGATAATACCCATCAGAGTAGCAAAAATAAAAGTATAATAGCACCTATTATTAGCAAAGATGGGAGCAGGGCAAGGGCATTCTCAGACATCACTAGTGGAAATGGGAAAAGGCAATTCATGATCTCTATTAAAAATTGTAAATGCATATACAATTCAACCCAGCAATCCCACTCCTGGGAATCTATATTATAGAAGTGCTCTAGTACGTAAGTGTGTGTGTGTGTGTGTGTGTGTGTGTATGTACTGAAGGATGATTACTGCAGCATTATTTCTAATAATAAAAAGCTGGTAGGTAATCGAAAGTTCATTAATAAAAGAATAGCTGAATGAATTATGATAATCCTTACAGTAGACTATTAGGCAAGAATTAAAACTTAATGATCTGTATATACTACTTGACCTGGAGAAATTTCCATTACATGAATTGTTAAGATACAGAGAATTGGTTATCACCAATCCCTTTAAAAATGCCTTCTTACACCTTGTGTGTATGTGTGTGTGCATGTATATGTACGTGAAATTATACCTATGTGTACATAATGCATAAAGAGTTACAGGACATGATAGTTGCTGAAATGCTAATGATCATTCTCTCGGAAAGGTGGCTTTCAGGTGACTTCTAGTTTTCTCCTCAATGTAGTGTTTGCTTTTTTTTTTTTTGGCAATGACTATGTTCAATTTCTATCTGGAGGAAAAAGCAATAGACTTTTCTTCATCGTGGGGAGGAAGAAATTGGACAAATGCTTAGAGCTATATAACTAAGTAGAGATATCTCATATATTATGCACAAACGGTAAAAACCTGTAAAAAATGTAAATGTCCAAGATTAGGATTTGGTTAAATAAATTATCATCTGTCTGTGAAAACACTGCAAAGTAACCATCTAAAATTACACTGACATGTAAAATATTCGTGTTTTATTGTTAATAGAAAGCAAAGCTACGCCATCTGGGAGGAAAATACATTTTATATGTGTATATATGTATACATATCAATATATATTTATACGCACTCATGATGTATAAACATTTTGAAGGAGATACACCAAAACATATTAATAGGGTTTATCTCTTAGTGCCAGGTTTTTATTTTTTCATCTCTGTTTTCTAATTCTTCCCTTTTTACATCATGTGTGACTTATGTCAACAGAAAAAGGACTGAATTTTCCTTGTCTGCTTCCATTGTCCTTCCCCTCAGTCTGGATTGGTTATTCTTCAATACTGAGAAGGAAGAGGAATTACCCCCAGAAGGGAACACTGTTGGGAGATCTTTCTGGCTCTCAGTTCTAGAATTTTGGGTTGTGCTGGAATTTAGCTTTCATTACAGGAAATAGAAATGCATTCCTTACTTTCATGTGTCCCTTGTTGATAAGCCTTAAAGTCAAACATGAAAAGGTGATGTTGACCTTTTTTAGCTCTAATCCTGGCTGCATGCCATTAAGATTCATATTTTCCTTGGTCATTCCTTCCCCCTCTCCCTGCACCACATTCCATGTGCCTTAATGAGCTGGTGTATTCGTTCCTACAGGGTCTGTTGTTGAGCTAGGTGAGAAAGACAGAATGTCACTTCAAAGTCATAGCTTGTTTTAACCCACTTGACCCAATTCACCCTATCTGACTCCAACAGCCTTCTGGCCAAGGCACCAGATGAGCTTATAAGTGAGGAATTCCAGAAATGGCCTTGAGGGAGCATGGGGTCACCGCCCAGCTCAGTTCCTGGGGGCACAGCCTCAGCCTGGAAGCAGCTTGCTCTTCATCCCTTTGGAGCCCAGGGATTTAGCCGACCTTTTCTCCTCCCTACTGCCAACTCCTGCCTGCCTTTCTCACAGGACCTAAGAAGTAACACACTCATTTCTCAATGTATTCAATAATTAGATTCCTGCACATGCAGGGAAATTTTTAAATGATAAACATCAACTTTCTCTTATAAAGAAAAAGCAAGGAATACCTTCTGGAAGTTTAATTTTTTTTTCCTGTTTCATATTAATTGAGGGATAAATAGTGAATGGGAGAAAGTTAATTATGTAGTAGTGACCGAAAAGTAATCACCAGATAATGGTTAGTTGAATTACATGCAACGTGGGCTTATAAACAGTGGCTACGTTTCAAATGCCTCCATTATGGGAGTTCTTGCATGGGATGTCTTTGTCATGCTCAGTGATGTCCTGGTTTGGTACCTTCTTTAGTCTTAGGAGGATTTTAGTGGACTATTCTGAATCTGCTAATGTCTGTATTTTATTCACCTTTTGCAAGGTGGGTTGATAACCTCCAATTTTATAGAGTGATAAGATTTCACTGCTTTTTCTTATGGGGCTTCCCTATGCTGTTAACTGATAATTAATAGTAACTGTTTTACCTAAAAGATGAAACTAAGTTGGCAAACACAAGTTCACATGGCCTGAATAGTACAGTCTGACATGGCCTTAGGAGGAGAGGAGGAGATAGCTGATGCCAGGCCCTGCATCCTGATAAGACTAGCTTTATACCATTTGCACTTGGCCTTGTTCTGTGTTCTGGTGAAATTTTGACAGTCATTTTAATGCCATGTCATTCTGAAACCTGCACATGCACATTTTAAAACAATGTTAATTTGATCTGGGGGCAGATGAAGACTTAACACCTACCACTGGTCACTTTTAAGTGTAAGTAAGACTAGGCCTATTTTTGCTTAGCTGTGTTACCTGGTTCCAATCTGAGAAATTGTTCTTGGTGTGGGATCCACTCCTGCCCAACCCTTGATTTGAGTGTTAAATCGAGTGGTTCAGACTCAGGCCCCCAGGGGGTTTGAGTTAACATCACTCCTGAGGAGTGTGGCTTCTCCACCTCTTTGTTATTTATACTTCAATAACGTTTAGGAAAACACAGAAGAGGGCAGCCCCCCCAAGGTGACCAGGCGTCCTGTGTGGAGGTCCCAGGCTCTGTGGATTAACAAGTGCTGGCCCTGGCCTGGGGAAGGTTGAGTTTGGATAAATAGGACATCCGAAGGAACGTGGGGAGGTGGTGGGGGCGGAATTAGGTCTAAAGCAAAGAGGCCAAGCCAAGGGGAGGCAGACTCAGCCCCAGGATGAGGGGACAGGGGGCAGGGAAGCGAGTCTCCTCAAGGCAAAGAGATGCAGAAGGGCGGACTATTTTATAGGGGTCTTATAACGGTTCAGAGTCCCTGTGCTTTTCGAAAGCGGCACTCATATGGAAGCTGGGGGCTCTTGGTTGTTATATATATATATATAATATATATAAACCACATTAAACTTACACCAGGTATTTATTCTTCGGCCAATGTCTAATCACTTCTTTAGTCCAATGGCTTTCAAACTTTTGAAGTGAGACCCACGGAGAAAAATACATTTCATATCAGAATGCATTACACCCACCTATCCATTCTTAACTGAAACCGGAATTTCATAAAACAATGCTTATTGGGACGCCTGGGTGGCTCAGTCGTTAAGCGTCTGCCTTTGGCTCAGGTCATGATCCCAACTCCTGGGATCGAGCCCCGCATCAGGCTCCCTGCTCCGCGGGAAGCCTGCTTCTCCGTCTCCCACTCCCCCTGCTTGTGTTCCCGCTCTCGCTGTTTCTCTCTATCAAATAAATAAATAGAAATCTTAAAATAAAAAACCACAATGCTTATTACACCTGACCCTCCGACACTTGCCTTGCCTTGTGTTCACTTCCCTTCCCTCTCTTGCCTTTCTAAAGATGCTGGTTGTGACCCACCCAGTTGATCCCATGACTCACTGAGCGATCCGCAGAAAGAAGGCGTGTTTTAGCTCGTGCCAGGAGTCCCCAGACTGGTGCCAAGGTTCCGTGCAGAGGGAGCACAGAGACCACGCCCACTTCCTCAAGCACCCCCTGCCCCACCTTCCCCTCCCAGGCCCTCCCTGGCCGGTTAGGACCGCTCCCTCAGCTTATTCTCCCATTTCACTTTTACCTCATCCCTCAGTTTTAGGGAGAAGAAAAATGCATTTTCCCAAATATGGAAAACACGTCTCTCCTGGGGCCAAGATGATTTTAGGGATATGCCGGTGAACATACTCTTTCACTAGTTCTAACCTTTTTTCTGACTACCTTCTCTTCATAACAAGTGACGCTAGTTTCCTCTTTATATTATAATTAAAGCTAATAGCTAAATTTTACTGAACTCATCATATGTCAAGCACTATCTCAAGAACTTTACATGAACTTGTTTAATCCCCATTACAATCCTATGAAGTTACTATTAACACCATTTGAGAGATGAAAAAACAGGCACAGAGAGGTTAAAAACTGGCCCAAGGTCACACAGCTAGTAAGGGGTGGAACCAGGAGATCGAGCTCATTATAAGAAAGTCCACTCTAGAAACAGCCTGGATTAAAGTCCACTTTCTAGCTGTATGATCTTAGGCGAGTTATTTAACCCAGCTGGGCCTCAGTTTCCTCACTGAATCTAACATATCACCAATTTACGTGCCACTAAGAAAGAATTAAAAGTATAAATCAAGTCCTGACTTACATGCTTTCTCATCCATTACATGGTGCATCCTGATAACAGAATGTTAAACTAGGAAAGAAAAAATTAACATCTTAGAATCAGTGAAATGTACGAACACTACCTACCTCACAGGGCTGACACGAAGGAGAAATGAATCAAATGTTTATTCTGGTTCCTGGCACGTAGGCAGTCCTTCCTAAATATTAGTTAGTCTGGTTGGTAAAGTGATTGTGCCTGCTCGCTCCATGCAGGAGCCGAGGCTCAGAGAGACAGAACTAGTTTCCAGTTGGCCCAAGGAGATGAGAGGCGCGGGGATGTAGCGGAGGTCCCAAACTGCCCTGGGGCTCTGGCTGCAGCTCCCCAGGGCGGGGAGAGGCCCAGCCTCGGTGCGCCGCCGACCACTGCACTTTTCACTCTGCTTTTGGTGCTTTCCCCAAGAACTCCTGGGACCAGTGGCTTCAGGGTCTCCCAGATGGACTTTGCCTTTCCTCTTTCAAGAGTGCTGAAAGTCGGGCGCCTGGGTGGCTCAGTTGGTTAAGCGACTGCCTTCGGCTCAGGTCATGATCCTGGAGTCCCGGGATCGAGTCCCGCATCGGGCTCCCTGCTCGGCAGGGAGTCTGCTTCTCCCTCTGACCCTCCTCCCTCTCATGCTCTCTGTCTCTCATTCTCTCTCTCACAAAAAAAAAAAAAAAAAAAAGAGTGCTGAAAGTCGTAGCAAAGTACTATGTTCCCTCACGTTCCCAGGAGGGTGTCTAGACTCTGCTCAAGGCGAATTACTAAATGCATAAAATGCCCATTCCACTTAACCACCTTATTGCCGCTTTTCACAGACCCTCGGATGTGGCCAGAAATAGTCCAAACCCTATAATCTTTCATGGAGCTGAGATAAGTTAAGTGGGTAGTGTTTCTCCATAATTCCTCTTCCAAGCACTTAACACTGACATATGTCCCTCCCCCCCTTTTGCTCACAGATCTTTGAAAAAATGCCACTTGTCTGTGAAGAAGGGAAAAAAATCCCTGAAATGTGGGTTTCCCCTCCCACCTCCACATGTAAGGTCTTGGAGCCCCTGCCAACGCTCCCTTGGACGGACGCTCCCCCAATAAGCACACACATCCCTCCTTGCCCACACACACACACACACACACACACACACACCCTCAACGCGGGCACATGCATGAATCCTTCACATGAACAGTTTAGTCCCACGGATTCTCCAACTTGCATTTTCAATATTTTTGCTCTATCATCTCAGGTTTGAGGTCATCATTTTACATTTGTTTCAGGGGCACCAGACCTGTTAATGGGCTCTTGGGGAAGCAGGACAGAAGGGGTTAATTTGATAATAGCTAGAAGACAGAACCACAAGACCCCTGCTTACTTTTGGTGTCCTTGGCAGGCTGCCTTAGAAGGCACACTATCCTCTTAGAAGGCAGGTGCTGGATGTGGTGAGCGCTGACTTCCACACCTAAGGACAAATCTTTCTTGTAGAAAGAGCATGAGGTCTTGGGTGATGCCTTAGAGCAGACATCCTCATATTGGAACAAAGGTTAAAGCTGACACTATTAATTATAGCCTTTCCAGATAATTATTTTCTCTTTTACCCTGTTGGGACTGCTTATGTTCTCAGAGAAAAGCTTCCTGTGGTGAGCTCTTCTTCCTTGTCATCCTCCTTTGTCTTCAGGGAGAGCACAAAGGCGAGACGGTGCAGCCCAGTCATGCATGTACTTTTTCCTGCCTTGTCATCGTGACAGCATATCTCGGGGCACTTTAAGAGCTGAGAAGAGGAAAGAATGAGAACAGGCAGATGGGAAGGTGGATGTTGAGTGTCCCCTGTGTCTCCTTGGGAGGTCTGAATTTTCATGCTTTGACCCACCACCCTAGCTGCGGGTTCTCTATTCCTTCTCTCTCAGTCTGCCCCCTTCCTGGGTTGCCTGGTGCAGTTGGCTACCCATTGTTGTGAACTGATGCTCACAGGTCCAAAGGGAGCCTGAGGAAGGGACACACTCTTTCCTTAGCTATTTCCTTCAAACTGCAAGACAGGCCCTCCACCAACCAGGTCAAGTGGCTTTTAGGGTCTTGGCTTGAGTCCTGGGTTCTGTGTGGCTAAGGCTACCTTGCTCCCCAACACCAGGAACCATTAAGCTTCTCCATTTTTTTGGAGGAGAGGTCCAATGCCCTCTCCCCAGCCCAGAAAATTGTTTCAAAGAAAGAGAATATTTAGTTGCTTTACAGATCCAAATCTAAAAGTGTCCCCCCCAAAGGCAGTTAAACCCAAAGGTCAACTTTTAGTCTCTAACCACAAAGGTGTCAATTTAATAGAATGTTTTCCAACTTCAAAATTCCAAAGATCCAATCTACCCTAGAAACCCTCATTTCATATATATTTTGCAGTAACTGAATACAAGTTTAAAACTTGTATTTTTTAACTTATCATATTATGCATATATCTTCTCATTATTTAATATTTTTCTACTCTATGATTTCTGTAGACCATCTAAAGTTTCATTGTGTGGTATATCAGCCAGAATAGGCTGGGTTAAGCTGCAGTAATAAACACTCCCCGCATCTCAGTGACTTAAAACCATGATTTTTTATTTCTTGCTCCACTCTATGTGTCAGCTAGGAGCTCTGTTCCATCTTGTGCTCACAACAGGATCCGGGCAAAAGGAAAAATGACCATAGAAAATTACCCACTGGTCCTTAAAGTTTCTGCTTGGAAGTGACATGTTACTTGCTTTTACATTTCTTAGTGCTTCAGCTAGCACTAGCTAGCTTTAGCTAGTCATATGGCCCCCCTAACATAAAGTGGGCAAAGAGATGTAATCCTACCATGTGTCCAAAAAGTGAATTGGAAACACTTTGCAGATAGCACCAATGATTACCATACATGGATGTAGTGTTAATAACCAATACCCTATATTTTGGATACTTGTTTTTTTCCAAATTTTGTAAAAGTTGAATGACTTTTTAGATGCATATTTCTTAAAGATGTCCAGAGACTCCCAGTGAATTTCAGGTGGAAATGTAGGTAAACATAGTCATTTATACCGACTTGGTGCAAATCTTAGACAAATTACAAGCCCCAAGCTGTGACGTGGGTTTGCATCTTGGCCTCCAGCATTGCTCTAGATAGCAACAAGTCAAAGTAAAGCAGGCAATAAAAGAGTCATAATATTCAAGTCTGCTTCCTTGATTGCTTAAGAATTGTTTCTCTATTGTCTTTTTAAAGTTAATGATGAATCGTCTACCCCTTTGTATAGAAGATCTCCAGTGTCATCAGATCCAGCTAAACCATCACCAGTTTGCAAATTATCCATCAGCCATTGCCCCTCCTGAATCTATGCAATGCATTGGATGCCCAAGGGAGCATGTGTGGCTTCCGGTGCTAGTTTCCAGTCTTTTCCAGATGAACCCACGTGGAAACTTGCTCAGACACCCAGGTACATATTACCTCCAGCTGTGGGCGAGCCCATCTACAATCTCATCATACTCTCCATAGCCAGTGACATTAAACTTAATGAAACCACTAATGGGCTAATGGGCTAATCTCCAGCGTTAACTTGAGGAGCTGGCTGCTAGCCAAGGTAAATCAAAATACCTAGGGAGGTAATAATACAAAACATCATGGCAAAATCACATGCAAGGACAGCTGTTGTGCAGAACCAGTTTTGCAACCAGTGTCTGTGTAGATACTGGCCGGACAGGCTCAGTCGGTGGCTGTTCTGGCTCAGTTATCTTGTCATAACTGCCAGATGAAAGATAACGCAGCACTACTTTGCATGTTTTGTGAAAAGTGCAGATCACACTCAAACTGTTGCTGTCCTCATTGAAATATCCATCCTACCATTCTATGCATTCAAGTGTACCTTCAGTTGCTTTTGTTGTATTTTTGTATCATTTAAGGCCACTTTACCCAAATGGCATTCCATGGGTACTTATGTGTATAAGTGGGAGGAGGTGGGGGAAAGAAAGAAGATTTTCAAGTACGTTTCAGAAATACCTGATAAAACAAAGATAAATGGGCTTCTTTACTGTAAGACTTCGCAGTGCCTTTAATATGCCTAATGTGATTGTAAACCTTCTTCGAGAGGTACCTAATGTTTATCAACATAAATAACCACCATACGTTAAAAAAAAACACCACCACCAAAATATCATTACCATAGAAGGAAATCTTCTGCTTCTTTCCTGAACTGCACACTCTATGCAAACTTCTTACAAAGTATATTGAGCATCTCTCCGTTAATGTGATATTCACCTCACGGTCCTTCCTAGACCAACCCATCTGTCCAAGGGTGGAAGACCCAGAGTACCTGAAACGGATGATGGCATTAGATGGGGCTGTGGCTTTCTTAATTTAAATTTGGATTAAATTTAAATTTAATTCAAATTTTAAATGATGGAAAAAAAGGGAGAGAAGAAGAAAAGAGAAGATTCTATAAGGGTAGAGGGTGCCCAGAATAGTTTGTGGGGGGAGTTGAATATAAGAAATGTGGAAAGTAGAGTCTTAGGGAAACCTCGAGATGCATGGCAAAAAATAATTTTAGAAGGAGAAGAAGGAGGAAAAGAAATATTTAAGAAATGGTGTTGTGAATCATGAACTGGATCTCTTTTAGCATTCTTTGAGAAATGCAAGAAAGGGAAAGATAGTGATCACATCTGGTTATTGGACTGTGTTTCTTTGAATGTTCACCATGTTGAGACTGGCTCCCTGAACCCCGGGATTTTTTTCAGGTTATAACACAACATCTCAGGGGCGCCTGGGTGGCTCAGTTATTAAGCATCTGCCTTCGGCTCAGGTCATGATCCCAGGGTCCTGGGATTGAGCCCCGCATCGGGCTCCCTGCTCGGCAGGAAGCCTGCTTCTTCCTCTCCCACTCCCCCTGCTTGTGTTCCCTCTCTCGCTGTGTCTCTCTCTGTCAAATAAATAAATAAAATCTTAAAACAAACAACAACAACAAAAAAACCCCACAACATCTCCACACCAGTATTCCACAAAATATCTTTAAAGAATTGCTGAGTAACATTGCTTTTCAAGCCTACACAACCAGGACTAGTGATAGGGAATTAAACAGAATATTTCTTGCTTTTGGCCCAAGGGCCTTTGAAGATTCATAGAACAAGGATTAGAAACAATGGCATATTTTTTATTGTAAAGATTGAAACAAAACTAAGAATGAATTTTTGAGCTTGAGACAAGGTTATATCTTAGAAATTAATCTCATAAAAGAAAATATCAGAGCAATACTTTCCCACCTAATTTTAATTGTTGCTTTGATTAAAACACAAATTTGTCGGCTCATATAAAACCTTTAATAACTCCACTTGGAATTTACATTAAGCCTAAGCCATCTGTTTGGCTAACTAAGGATATTAGTTGTGTTAACACATCATACTATCTCATCAGACTGTTAGGATTCAATGAATTAATATATGTGAAACACTTAGAACAGAGCCTATCATGTAGTTAGGGCTCCATACATTTAGTTGTCATTTTTATTACCAAATGTCATCACTTTAAAACATTTTTTTCTTGCATTTTTTGCAACATCTCTGATGTTGGGAATGGGTGCCATAAGTGATTGGTAGCTTTTTTTTTCTTCCTTAGTGGTACATAAGAGTGTTTCTGAGAATTGATGGCACCTTCGATTGAATAAAATATATTATTATTATTTCCCTTTCTCCATTATTTTTGGATATTTTGCTGTGTTTTTCTCTTCCACGGGGTTTGTCTTTCCTTTCACATCTTGATAGTCAAACACATATCTCATGTATTGTAAGAAAACAAAGTACTACCAGCCCCCACCCCCACCCCTACAAGATTTGTCAGGGTGAAAGATATTTGTGAATAAGCAAGGTTTCAGGTGATGTATTGCCCATTTATTATACTTTCAGAAATATTTGATAAAGGATTTGAAATAAACAACAAGTTAATCAGAAGAGAAACTTTAAGGCATGGCTGATACAGAAGAGAAGATTTGGAGTAATGAGCCTTGTAAAATACATAGACATTTTATTAACCAACACCCAAGTCATCAGTTTGTTGGGTTTACTAATAATCTCCATTCCCTTGAATATCTGTTGTAGAAACTTTGGGTACCTGGATCTGTATCAGTTAGGGGTCTTTGGTTACAAGCAGCAGAAACCAACTCTTGCCAACCTAAACAAAAAGGGAGATTTGGGGAAGGATATGGAATAGCAGAAAGAATAGACTCAGAGAACCAAATTCAGAATAGCCAGAGAATCACGCTTGGCACCAGAGCAACCTTAGAGATCTTACGGTGTCAAGAACACGTGGCTTTCTTTCCTGGGAGCTACTGCTGGACAAATTTAGTCTACTGATCTACCGTTTTTCCAGCTGTTTGTCATCCTGGCCAAAATCAAAACTGTGGGGAAGGAGCCCATGAATGGCATGGGTCATGTGCCCATTCCTTAGTTGAGAGAGAGCAGGACACCTTGACCATAGTCTTACCAAGCTGTCTCCAGTGGGAAGGAATGAATTTTCAAGGAATCAGGTACTATCATCAGGGGAATATGCAATAGGTGCTGGCCTGCCAAAACCCAACAAAATCCACTACCATTTTTTTAAAGATGTATTTATTTATTTTAGAGAGAGAGAGAGAGCAGGAGATGGGGCAAAGGGAGAGGGAGAGAGAGAAAGACTCCTCACGCAGACTCCCTACCGAGTGTGAAGCCCGAGTGGGGCTCAATCCCAGGACCCTGAGATCATGAGCTGAGCCGAAATCAAGAGCTGGCTGCTTAAACTGATAGAGCCACCCAGGCGCCCCTGTCACTATCAGTTTGAATGACAACAACCAGAAGCTGGTCACTCTAGCATGCTAAATTCCACAATCAGTATGAAAATCCATTGCAAACTGGAAAGAACCATAAGCGTCCCTTACAGTCCTTATACTCCAGAGGACACTGTAGCACTGTAAGTAAAGGAGGACTGGAGGGGCAAATACCATCCAGCCCAACCTACTGTCAACGTTCATACCCCACATGGAGCACCATATGGGTGAAATTGCAGGCCACAAGGAAAAGCACTTCCCAAGGGCACCCCCAGATTCCACCTTGTCCTCGACACACTTACCCAGCTATGAGTGCTATGTGAACATACAGGTCAACTCATTAGCTCATGTTCAAACTACTCAAATTTGTCTTAATGCACAAGATTAATTATAGCTAGTGGCTTGACTTCTGCATCAGATGAGTCATCATGGACATGCAAACAATCTTCACTATCCCCAGGGTTGCCTGAGTCAACTTTCGCTCATTAACGTAGGTGAATGCTAGCTGGCCTTGTTTTCATCACCTGGCTCTTTGGCGTTCTATTTGGCTCCCAGTGGCCACTTTTTCCTTCTTGACTCACCTTTATCTCCTTGCCTCTGCTTTTGCAGTCCTACTGATTACACAAACAAATGCCTACTCAGGAGGGCACATGTTCCTGCCATGCAGGAAAACAAAGCAAAGCAGAATTGCTGAGCCTGTCACCTGCTTTCTTGGCAGGAACCAGACATTCATTTTTGCAAAGGCAGCTGCAGCGAGGAGCCCGTCCCTCAGGCTTGGCAGGAGCAGAGGGGCAACAAAGGCTTCATGGGGATCTAACACGCCAAAGTCCCTGGGGTGGAGTCCTTCTTGTTTCCATCTGGCACTTTTTTCAAGGTCTGCTTTATTACTAGAGCATGTATTGAGAGCTATCTTTGCCACTCTGGCTTAAATACAATACTAAAGACGACTAGAGAGATACCAGTAATTTAGAAGTTGCCAAGTCAATATTTTTGTGTAAAACGGGGAAAGGAGACTGGGAGAAACTGTAGATAGTTCTCATTCAACATAGCGTTTCAACAGAGGATCGGACAGCGTTATTTTGATTTATGTTTTTGCTTATTTATGCATTAATGCAGATTACATGCACGGTTCTGTTAATGGCTGGTCATGCACAGAGGCAGGTCTGATAATTCGAAGAAGCATTTCCACAAGCTTACTTCTGAATCATTTGTCCCAATTTGCACCCTGCAACCTGACTTGCTTCCTATCCTCTGGCTCCTGAGCTCTGGCTCTTCCATTCGTGACCTTGCCTTGCTCCTTAGATCTCACACCTGGCACCAGTTTTTTAATTACAGCCTTCTACTGCCTTGTTTTTTTTCTGCTACCTTTTCTGGTGAGAGTTAGATTTTCGTTCTGGCCTCATTTCCGTCATCCATCAGCTCAGCCTTCAGCACCTTTAACATCCCCTCTTTGACCTGAGAATGCCTATAACCAGTATCTGCCTCAACTCCATAAGCAGAACCCAGGCATTTAATGAAAAAACAAAAACAGAATGAGGAACTTCTGGTCTCTTTGAGGAAATCGGGTTTACATATATTGGACAGCAAGATTTTAGCGCACACAATAAATATTCAGAGATGGAGGACACTGAAAGCCCAACCTTGGAAATAATTTTGTCGGCTAGGGGTGATAAATAAGATTTATCTCTCGTGTAAGTTCTAATCAACTGGTAGCACCCACTGCGGAAAAGAATTCTACAGCTTCATCTAGGCTGAGCAGAACCAAGCATCTTGATTAGTGAGGTTGGCCTTGAACAAGGCAACACACATTTGCTATCCCTGCTGTGATAAATGACCTGCCATTTAAAAATTTTAAAGTAGAAGAGTTTTAAAAAAATGAAATCAGTGTTTTAAGGAGATTAATTTGGCTCTATAGAATGGGTTAGAGGAAGATAGAGTGTTTTCAGAGAAACAAGTTAAAGGACTCTTGTAGTTTGGTCAAGAATTGACAAAATGGCAAAAATAGCTCCCCCAAGGGGACGAACAAATGCTATAAACTGGTGGACCACCGTCCTCCAGGAGGGAGGGGGGCTGAGCCAGGGTCATAGGGAATTGGCTGGATGTGGGCGGAAGGTCACAGTGGCAGAATCAGCGATTTTTTATCCCCTCCTGGGGAGGGACCAACAGGTCGGAATTGTTCCAATAGGCATCTGTATGGAGGGCAAAGGAAAACTATGTCCCATGCCATTTGCCAATGGAGAGGGTTTGCCTATAACCTTTCCTGACCAGCAGTCAGCAGATGAGAGGTTATCAGTTTGGACCTCTGGATGGGGCTGATGAGAAGAAAACCAAGGACTGGTGAGAGTCTGTATTTGGATGAATATAGAATAGAAATAGAAAATAGAAAAATGGATAAAAAATATTTTAAGACGTAAAATAGAATTGATTAAAATATAAAATGAATGGCACTTTGTGAGTGGCGGTGAAGGAAATAGAAAAAGTAGAAGTGACTCCCTAGTTTCCAATCTGAGAGAATGGAGGGGTCCTTAAGGGCTATAGAAAGGAAGCTGTGTTGGAGTATGGTAGGGACTGCTCAGTCCGCCCCAGTGTCTGTCTGCTCTTCTCCTACAGAGCTAGAGCTGCACATCTTCAGCTGGGTATGTTACAGCTATTGGAAAAACTACATTTTCAAGCCCCCTTTGCTGCTGGATGCCCAAGTCTACGAGTCCTTGCCAGTGGGATATAAATAGAAATGACATCTGTTAAGTTCAGGGTTGTACTTTTAAAAAGAAGCAATGTAGCTTCCTCCTCCTCTTTTTCTCCTTCCTGCTGCCTAGATGGCATCTGAGTTGATGCGATGAGCCATCTGAACCAAATGGGCCAGGGCAACTCTCCAGAGATGAAACAGTAGCATGATGGAAGGATTCGGGTCCTAGATGCTGCCACATGAGCCAGGACTGCTAACACTTGGGCTGTTACAGGGGTGTGGGGCTGGGGGGAGATCTATCTTTTCTAATTTGCTATGATTTGGGGTCTTTGTAATGATATCTGCACCAATAAACTAAGTTCTAATAGGAGTGACTTCCATAAGGAATGTATTAAAAAGCACTTGCCAGATAATCAGGCATTTTGCAATGAGATGACCGAACTGCTCGGTGTCATCTTCCCAAAGATCAGAAAAATAGAGGAGATGCCAGCAAACTAAAGACAACCAAAGATCAGAAAAATAGAGGAGAGCCAGCAAACTAGAGACAACCAAAGGTAGGGAACAATGTTTTTTAAAAGAGGAAGCAGGTGGGTTTTGCAATGAGAGCCTAGTGAGCGTGGAGCTGATCCAGGCCAGGTTCTAGAACAGGAGGATCCATGCCCATTTGGAACAGGAGAAGATGAACCACAAGAACCAACAAAAGCTCATGAAGGACAATTATCAACTCCTGTCAATGCTTTACATGAATCACCTCACTTGACCCTCTCGATAATCTTATCAACTATTTACTATTATTATTTCTACTTTACGGATGAGGAAACAGAAGCCCAGAGGGTCTGAATTACTTGCCCAAGATCACTGGCTATGAGTAGTGAAGCCAAGAGCCAAATCCAGGCTGTCTGATGCTAGACCCTGAGCTCTGCGGACACCAGACGGCTCCTTACGGTGGGCATGGGCGTCTCCCTATTGGAGCAAAGAGCCCAGCAGGAGAGACTCCTGGTCATGTGAACACAGATAGACACTGTAGGGGAAATTACAAGGTGCTGTGGACACACAGCAGGGCCAAGGGAAGTCTGCTAAGAAGAAGTGATGTACATGTGACATTTCCCAAAAAGAGCTGATTGAGCCAGAAGCACAGTGTTCTCCAGACAGAAGATACAGCAGACACCCGTGTGATAGAGGAGAGAGCCTGGCTTCTTGTATAAATGCAAGTGTTCTAGTACGACTGCAGGAGAGAGGGCAGTCTGAGAAATAAGGCTGGCAAGGAGATGAGCCATAGTATAAAGGCCTTGTATGTGCATACAGACAGTTTGGACTTTTGCATGAAAGTAGTGAGAGCCATTGAAGGATTTTTTTTTTTTTTTAAGAGAGGGAGAGAGGTGGGGGAAGGGCAGGGAGAGAGGGAGAGAGAGAATCTTAAGCAGGTCCATGCCCTGCGTAGAGCCCAACATGGGACTTGATCTCACAATCCCGAGATCATGACCTGAGCTGAAATCAAGAGTTGGACGCTCAACTGACTGAGCCACCCAGGCGCCCTGAGCCACTGAAGGATTTTAAGCAGGAAATGATATGATCAGATTTACGCATTAGAGAGAGCATTCCATTTGTTATGTAGAAAATGGATGTCGCAGCCCCCTTCCTCCTTCCTAACAGAACTCTCAGCTTGTTCTGAGTGGTCATGTACATCAGGGGGTTCCCCTGGGAGGTTTCGAGAAAGGTTTCCTCATGCCTAACTGAAGCACAAGAGAAGAGAGAGCTTTTTCTATCTCGGGACATTTTGGGGACTAGCTATGACACCAGAAATGGATCCGGTTATCAACTTACTAGGCAGAGGATGAAGCTACCACATGGGGGAGTTTGAGGCTAAGAGATGCAGAGGGAAGTGGCATCAGAGCACTTTAATTTGCCAGGCTGGGGCTCCCTTTGCCACTGCTGTTCTGGAGAAGCCTACAGAGAAGGCTTGCGGCCGCCACACAAAAGCTCACTGCTGTCTGTTGGCTGGAGATGGCTCTTTGCCCTTCCAGAGCCACTCTCCATCTTTTTCCTCCTGGCTGCAGGATGCACGAAGCTGATTTCCAGTGGCTGCATCAACAGGCTTACCCTCCCTGCAGCTGTCCTCCACCGAGTTGGGACAGTGGGAGCACCAGCAAGCCATCAGAGGGAGGACAGTGAGGCAAGAGTATTGCTTCCTTTAGCTCCTCTGGGTGGCGGCCCTGCAGAGGGCGGCCTCCCTTGGGCAGTTTCCAGCTCCGAGAAGGCAGACCTCTCACCACAGTCCCCTCGTTCTCTGAGATCTAGCAACTGCTCCCCTTCTTCCTCCTTCGGGCCTAAGATGGGGAATAGTGCGTCACTAGCCCTGAGCAACTTTACATTCCCCCCCCACCCCCGTGGTTTCTCTACACCCTTTGGAAATAAATCCTTTGTTAAACTCTATTCAGAGTATCCCGGTGTCATCACTTTCCTACCAGGATCCTGACTGTGTCCATTCCACACTGTGTTCATCCACAGCACTGGGGAAACAGATGGCAAGACAAAACTCTTAGGTGTAAGGAGCATGATGAAAATCTGACCCCGCGTGAAGAAGGCAAAAGAAGTTTGGAAGGAAGCATGCTAGGCAGCCATGCAATCTAAAGAAGGTTCGGCAAGGCTGCTGGGGAGTTCTCAAGCCGAAGTCAGCCCTCAGAGGAGTCCCCTGTCTCCCAGGAAGGGGCCTGCCTCAGTATTCCCACTACGCTTAGTCACTGGCGGGGAGCAGCCCACGGGAACTGTGGTCTCTGTGTAACTACCACATGGATTTGAGAGCAAAGCTGCCTCCCTGTGGTTGGAGGTCTGTGAGGCACATTCTTGCGGCCATCACACTCATCCTGTGAACATTTTTAGCACCACCTTAAGGCTTGTGTGTTCCTCCCACTGTCCATGACCAAGACTATTTTTACCTTGCTGTGTCTATTTCCCCCTCCAAAGGGTGTGTTAAAGTTCAAAACATGCTTTCTTAGCCAAATAGCGATGCCAGGGTACCCCACCATGAAGAGGCTGTCTGGCTGTCTCCCAAATGGCCTTAGAGGGTGTCATTTATTACCCTACAAACTTATAATCATCAGCAGACAGATACTGAGTCTGGTAAACTCAAAACTTGATTTTGTCAGCACATGATACAGTTAATCTTCCAGGGCAAGCTCATGCTAATCCTGTTCAAGAGGCTGACATAAAACATCAGAACGCCAAGTTATTCGCTTTTCACGACAAGTCACCTTTTAGAAGGACCAAGACTATCTGAGGTCTCTAGGATCAATAGATCACTTCCCTACAAAAGCTAGATAATCATCGAGAGATTGCTCATTGAATGTGTCACCAGCTCAGGGGGAATTAAATAAGCCAAATGTTTACAGCAGCCGGGCAAGCTAGCCTGGTGCATCATTCACTTCCCACAGGGATGGTGTTACAAATAGGATGTGAGGACTCAAAACACAATGGCTAGATACATCTACCATTAGAAATATTACTGCATGCTCAAAATCATTGGCTAAGGCTCCTTCTCCACAGGATAGGGTTTGAACACCACTAAAATTTATCTCCGTATCTTTTGTCTCTGTCTCCATGCTTGACCATCACAACCACCGCTTCCCTTTGCACCAGCCCAGTTCCAGCTCCGAGCCATCCCAACAGCCTTGGAAACCTTTGTGTCTTTTTCCATTGACTTTTTACATGTAACTCAAAATATATTGGTGTGAGAGTTCAGCACTCAGAAGGTAGTCCCATTTCTCCCATTTCCAAATGTTGGGAGGCCCATAGTCAAATTTTAACAAAGCTTCTTTCTCCTGTTAGGGCCCTGAGCTAGAAAAAAGAGCCTCAGGTATATTCCTTGGTCCGTTTGGTTTTCATCTCTGGCAGAAGGCACCCTCCAACTGTTTCCTTGCCCTGCTAATGGAGTCCCAGTGGTTCCTTTTTTCCAGGGATGTGGCTGGGAAGAACCATTGGGAAACCCTTCCCCTCTCTGATTCGTACCTGTTTGAAGGGGTAATGTAGTTGGCCACATCCAACAACATAGCCCAGTGATTTCTGCAACCCAACTTCTGCCTTTTAGGAGCCTGCCCAGCCCTCCTGGCAAGGAAAAATCCCTTCCCCCAACTTGGAAGATGGTCCCAGCCATGATGTCATCCTCTCTGAGACATATACAGATAGTAGAAACACACTTTTTGCTTTTCCTCTGATCAGACAGGCCTCAGCCTTGGCCCACATTGCTCTTAATCCATTTCACTAGACTGTATTAATAATGTGCATCTCGTTCTCTCATTCCACTTTGTGAGAAGGCAGCAAAATGAGCCTTGCGCCCCATGTCCCAACATGATCTTTATCTGTCTGTTACACTAGCAACTGAAGGGGCATCTCCCAGGCCCCCTTTCTCTGCTCCTCAGACTCAGAACCAGAAGACAAAGCCACAAGACTCATTTGTTTTCTGTCAAATGTGGGTAGAGCAGGGATAAAGTTCTAAGAGTCAGGAAACCCAATTTTTAGGCTGGTTTTGTTGTGGACTAACTCAGCAGCCTAGCACAAAACACTTAATCCTTCTGGAATGCAGTTGCCTCCTCCTGTTCAAATGGTAATGGTGATATTTGACCAACTCACCTCCAAGAGCTCTTCAGAGATAAAATATGATAGTGGATGTAAAAGTACAGTAGGAGATATAAAAGATACAAAGAACTCTGGGAAGGCAAAGGACTGCTTTTGATGTAGGTGACTTTTTTTTAAAAGTCTGCAACATTTAGGTGTGTTGTGTTTAACCTAAGATGTGGTCTTCAGCAGATCTGAGCAAACTGTTCAAAACTGATAGTCCCATTAATGAACTCCCTGGGTCCCCCCGCCCACAGCTTCACAGAGTGCACCAATATTTTAAGGGTTTTGTGACTTCATTAGTTTGGGTCATCCAAGCCCCTAACATCTTCTGAGAAGCATAGGACTTGACTGAGAAACACTTTTTATCATAACACAAAGGGGTGAGAAGTATATTAGTTAGCCAGGGATAGAAACCCATCTCTAAATGCCCTGGTAAAGTGATAGGAATTTATTGGAGGTAGATAGATTCTCATAACTGTGGAAAGGTTAGAAGTGCAGCCTGACCTTGGGAACAACTGAATTGGGGACTTGACTTCTGCTGGTAAACTTTTTCTCCATCTCTCATCTGCCGCTCTACACCTCATTCTCTTAAAAGGATTTCTTTGAAGAGGTGCACAACATGGCCATTTTGAGGTGCCAAGCCTCATATCTCATACCTTTACCTCCAAAATGGAGCCAATGGTCTTCCCTTAGTTCCAGCTTGAAAAGTTCTGGGGAACAATTCTGATTGGTCTGGTTTGGCTCAGATGGCTACTCCTAGACCAATCAACCGAGACCAGAAGGACAAATGATCACAACTGGCTAAATTGAGTTAGGTCCCACCTTGAACCAGTGGCTAAAAGTCTATTTAAGGGCACCTCATAGTAGGAGTCCGGGTCAGTGGTCCAGATATGGCCACGGGGGGACAACTCTGTGATTTAGGGTCATCCTCAGAAAAGGTGGCATCATTGGAAGGTGTGCAATCTAATTGCAGGGCATGAAGGGGAGCTGATGTAAATGCCTCCATGTTTGAACTTTTTATCTAAATGAGAGTCAGACTTGTCCAAGAAACACAGAGACTGAATGCTGATTCCACTTGGCCATGCCATACTCAGAAGGGGTAAAGACTCTTGGGGCCTTGTCTGGTTCTGTTAGATCAGTGTAGACTCAATGGCTGGATACTCATGTCAGGGCAACAGAGAGAGAGAGGGGCGGGGGGACAAAACTCTGCTCAGATATTTGTATTTCTCTAAGGATTTTGGCTTCACAGTGATAGAGATGTTGTCATCCTTTCTCTTCCCACTCTGAGCATCTTAAAGGATAGTTCAAACCACCAGCTTTGTATTAATTCATTTCCATGACAACAAATTACTACTCTTTTCTTCTTTCCTTTCCTTTGTCACTTACACTTGATATGGCAGGGGCAGCAAATGTCAATATATTTTCACACCAAGAATAAGAACTTATGTGAAGAGGAAAATGTGCCTCATTAATGATCATCAAGTACTAGAAAAAAAGAAATATATACACGAAAACGTTGATCTTTTCCCCCTAAGGAATACAAATTACATTTAATTCTTCCAAAAAAGCAGTAAAGCAAATATAATTCATTAAAAACACAATTAATTATAGGTCAAGTCCTTTGGAATTATAATTATTTTTCTTTAACCACAGAGTATCTTTTATCAAGACTTTGTGTTACATGTACAGAGACTGCACAGAGAATTTCACAGAAGACCTCAGTCAACCCAGAGTTATGTGGAAAATTTCCATTTTAGTCAAAGGCAAAAACATACGACTTTTTTATATGGAGAACTAGAAACATCAACGTGGTCTGTATGATAAATCTCAGCAAAAAGAGTTACACCTAATGAAGTATCGATCACAGGGGGGAAAAGGAGAAAGAGGAGAGGGTACTTTGTTTTTGACATAATTACTTTTTTTTTTTTTTGCTTTCTGATAGGCCACTGTGGGCCTACATACATGCAATTGCTCAGAGATACAAAGTGCTATGGTGGAAACAAATCTTTTCACTGAGTTCCGGGTTTATATAAAACACTTGATCACTGAAAAATAAAGGTCATGTGTAAGATCAACCTCATCCTGAAACAGTAAAAAAACAACTGAGTGGTGAACTTTGTAATGCTCAAGAGTACTCACTTGGTAACTATAGTGGGTTGAATGGTGGCCACCCCGTAAGATATGTCCACCTCCTAATTCCTGAAACCTACAAAAATGACCTTATCTGAAGAAGGTTTTTGAAGATGTGATTAATTTAAGGATATTGAAATGAGATGACCCTGGATTGTCCAGGTGGACACTAAGTCCAATGACAAGTGTCTTTTTAAGAGATACAGAGGAAACACACAGAACGGGAGGTGGCAATGTGTCCACGGAGGCAAAGGTCAGAGGGATGTGGCCACATGTCAAGGAAAGCTGACAGCCACCAGAAGCTGCAAGAAACAAAGAACACATTTTCCCCTAGAAACTGTGGAGAGACTGTGGCCCTGCCAACATCCTGATTTTAGACTTCTGGCCTCCAGCCCTGGGATAGAATAAATTTCTGTAGTTTTAGGGTTTCGAGTTTGCGGTAATTTCTTATGGCTGTCTCAGGAAATGAATACGGTAACCCACCCAGAGGATGAAGCCAGGAGACATAAAGAAGAATTTAACATAGGAAGAGCATGCCCACTGAAAGTGGATTCTAAAATGGTTAGCATTGAAACTCAACACATTCTGCAGAGCCAGGCTGCACATAAAGTTCAGACATGAGTGTGGTACCCTTCCCACTTGAGGGGACGCACCAAGGAAGAAGCGTTTATCCAGCCCCGACCATGTGCGCGACACTGTGCCAACGTGAGGTCTCTACATTACCTGGGAGATTATGTGACTAATCACCCATATTCACCAGCCCACATCTGCCGACATTTCAGAGAAAGGCTGCCCCACCAGCTGGAGCCTCGAAGTGAAGAAGATAGACATGTGGTGACAATACAGTGGGACTGAGGACAAAACCACAGAGTTTTAGCAATCATTTATCATTCGAGCCCAACCTAGCTTGTCCAGACTGACCGAGAATCTTGTCCAATCTTAATGACCTTACAGAGTAGTTACAAACATCTTCATTTTAGAAGCAAGAAAACCGAGACTCGGAGAAATTCATTACCTTGCCCAGTGACACACAACTAGTGAAAGGGAGAACCAGAACTGACATCTTGAATGCCAGGAGAATCCATAAAACCTTTTGAGTGGAGGTGATATACAAAAATACGTTTCAAGAATATTCATCTATTGATTGATCCGTTAATCTATGAAATGTGGAGTAATTTACAAGAAGGGCAAATGGGAAGACCATGTAGGAGGTTAGGAAGCAGGGAGAATTCACGGAAGAATGAGGTACACTTCCCCAGGCTGCCTGTCACACAGAAACCTAAAAGGCTGTGCCAAGAGAGGGTGAGGCATTGACTCGGGCCAGGTTCAAGTACAAAACAGGAAGAGAAGAATAAAAACTGGGAACCGACTCAGGAAATTGCCAGAGAGTTCTGGAGTCAGACGGGCCAGCATTAGAATCTTTGCTGAGCCCCATATTCTCCCTTGTAAAGTGGGGTAATCACAGCACATTCCTCTTCAGGTTGCTGGTGGATTAAATGAAAGGAGGCGGGTAAAATGCTTAGCCCAGAGCCTGTACGTGTAAGGGTTCATTAAGCACTAGTTGTGACTGTGGTTATTTCTAAATTTACTTCTGGTATGGTCTGTGCCTTGCTTCTTGAGAATGAATTAGGCATTCCAGATGGCAACTTTGTCTGGGAATTTCTCACACGTATAAGGAGGCTTGAACACTTTTACAGAGCAACGCTCTTTACAGATGGTCTTAAAAGATCATTAAAACCTCTTTCCTCTATATTCCATGTCCTTTAAAGGAGAGAATTTCTTTAGGGAGATAAAATCTCTTCACAGTCAACATTCATGAGTAGAGAGGATGGGCAGGAAAGAAAATGGTAGTCAAGCGAGTTCCATGTTTTTCTTAGTACCAGAAGGAAGGAAGGGAGGGAGGGAGGGAGTGAGGGACGGAGGGACGGACGATACACACTATATTAAATGCTTTCACATATCTCATTTATCCTTCACAATAATATATTTAATCCTCACAAAAATTTAGAAGGGTATCATGTTTCCCAATTAATAACTTCTTTTTTAAATTATGTAAATGATCATTCAAATAAACATTCACTTAACTATTATTTGTCAAGAACCTGCTACTGCTGGCCAGGCAGGCACTGTGCTAGGTCCCAGGCACACAGTGGCAACAAAATATAGTCTCTTTCCCAAGGTACTTCTAGTCTTACTTAAAAACAAGTAAGCAACATGTAATTGCAACTTGGGATGCATTCTCTGATGGAAAGAAATGGTGCCTTGATAGGAGAATAAGAAGATGGTATAAATAGGATGTTTGAGGAAGGCCCAGAAGATGAAATGGACCTAATCATGCAAAGAACAGGGCAAGGATGTGTATTAGGGTGGTGACAAGGGAGAGCCTTCTGGCTGAGAGCTGGCACATTCAAAGGTCCTGAGGCATGAAAGACATCTAACGCCTGAGAGGCACTGGAGGCTAGTATGGTTGTGACACAGTGAGCGAGAGGTGAGTAGAAAGAGATGGTACAGCAGAGGAAAGCACCAGATCCCACAGAGCCTTGGGGGTCCTGGTAGGGAGTTTGAATTTTATTCAAACTCAATTAAATAGCAATGGAAGATTTTTTTGCAGGAGAGTGATCTTTTATTTATATTGTGTATAACATATGATTTAAATTTTTTGAAGTATGCTCTGGAGGCGGTGGAGAAGACAGAATTGGAGGAAAATAGGAGTGTAAGGCAGGAGACCTGTCAGAAGTGTTCAGTGAATGATGATGGCGGCTCGGACACGGAAGGTAACGGTGGAGAGGGAGAGGACTGGATGAATTCCAAGTGCGCATACGAAGTTGACGTGGTTGGACTGGTGGAGAGGCTAGATGAAGGAGTTGAAAATCAAGGATGTGAGTTCTTCAACTGCCAAGGAAGATATGTGATGTTCATGTCTGCATCCCCAAAACTAGCGCAGTAGCCTAGGGATATAAAAGTGTCCAATAAATGGTGACCTTAACTAAACTGGATATGCTCCTATGAATCCCAGAGATATTTCTCAATCCTCACCCAAGTTCTTGTCATGACAATCTTCCTTTGTTTGATTCATCCCACAAACAAGCACCTCAGGCACCACCTCTGGATGTATTTAATGGCCCCACTGTTTTAATGCCTGGAGCATTAAATACCACACAGTCAGCGGGATTTTGATGAAACAGAGAGTGGCTGGAGAAAGGCCACTGAATGATGAAGAATTTAAGTATCGCGCTCTGTGGTAACTAATTCCAAATGCTTAAAGGGCTTGTAGCAGCTTCTAATGTGAGCCTACCCACGCCTGGCTTCAGGCAATGAAGTTCTGCAACTCAGATTCAGCCCTCTGCATTCCGTCTGCCAGTCAGAGCCTGACCTGACTCCTAATTCTGGTCTGAATTCCACAACTAGGAGCTCGGTATAATTTAGGAGGTCTACAAACATAGAGACACATCTTTTTTCCCTATAGCTATTTGCTCTTCCCAATTTATGGGAGCTAGACTGATGCCACTTGTCTCCTTTTTGGTGGCGTCATCTACTCCTCTTGAAAGGATAATAAAATCTTTCTTTTCTTCTCTGGAGCCAAATGCTTACATTGCTGGGTAGAGACCTTTCTACCCAGATCAGGAAGATTAAATTCCAGTTCTTTTTCCTTTTCTCTGAAAGGGAGGGTGGTAAATGTTCCAGCTCCCACATAAGCTTTGAGATTCATAATTTCAGAGTTGTTCTCCTGTGGTACAGACCTCCCCAACACACACCTGTGTGGGGTCCCCTGCCTCTTAACCTGTCATCCCAAGGGGGAAATGGGAAAAGGGGAACTGCCACCAAAATATGCCAGACTAAATAATCAGTCTGCCTCTGCCCTGAAACCTCATTTTAACTGTCAAATTAAAATAAATATAGATATTAAAAATGTATCTGTGACTTCAGAGATTAGGTCATAAAAGTATTGAGGCTTCCTTCACTGTGTCTGTCTGTCTCTCTCACGTCACTCACTCCAGGAGAATCCGGCTGCCATATGGGAGGTGCCGTTTGGAGAGGTCCACATGGCAAAGAACTGAGGGCTCTTGCCATCAGCAATGTGAGGGAGCTTAGAAGTGGATTCCTCAGCCCCAGTCAAGCCTTCAGATGACTTAAGCCCAGCTGATAGCTTGACTGTAACCCAGTGAGAAACCTTGACCCAGATTCACCCACAAAGTTGCTTCTGAATTCCTCCTGACTTACAGAAACTGTGAGATAATTAAAGTTTATTTTCTTAAGACACTAAGTTTGAGAATAATTTATTACATAGTGAAAGAGAACTAATACCGTTAGCCAGAGTTGATTTCTGTCTAAGGAACCCTGATTATTACAGTGGATGAGATACTTGGTATAGAACCTTGCAAGTACTCAATATGTAGTAACAACTACTATTATAAGGTTAATTTTACTTTTTCTGTATCACTCGAGAGAGCAGACCTAGAACTAATGGGAGGAAGTTATAGGGAGGCAGAGTTAAACTCAATGAAAGAAAAAAAAAATTCCAATAATTAGAAGGGAGCAATTTTACCTAGCCAACTAATGAATTCTCCCAGCTTGAAAGGATTCAGGCAGAGGAGGGAATTATGGATGCTGTACCATAGCATAACTTCTTGCATGGGGAGGGAAGTTGAACTAACCAATCCTTGGGTACCCTTCCAGCTTAAGATTCTGTTGTTCTACAACTCAATGTGGCCTAGGGATGCTTACTTAGTGTCATCATATCCAACTTCTCCCATTGCCTGGGGCAACCAGCCCAAGTATGATATCAACTGAGGAGGTCATTGAGGGAAATGGAAATAGAACAGAGGGGTTTATAAGAAATATACCAGAGCACCAAACCAGAATCTGATGTCTACCTGAAATGTGACAGTCCTGAGATAGCAAGCTTCCAACAAGTAGGACGTTTAAAAAAATAATAATAATCTTCAGATAGAGAAGCAATGAAGCTGACCAAATAACAGGTTAACACGAAACTTACAGAGAAACTGAAAAAAAAAAAAAAAAGAATCCTTGAAATAATACATAGTGTTTTGGCAAGCCAGTCCTCACAGACAAATGGGAAGTGCAGCCAGGAGTCTCAGAATGGTACAGTCAGGGAATGACTAAAGCATGAGCCAGAACCTTGGCAGCTACTACAGTCAAATATCTCTAAATTGTACAGAGGTTAAAGAAATGATGATGGCAAGATTTCATGAATGCAGCAATTAAAACTGAGAACAGATCAACCTAAATCTGGGGAGTGGTGTGAGCACACTTGACTCCCTCCAGAAAATAGGAAGATGCTGATTGCCAGCATATCTCTATCAAAACCCAAATGACCATACAAACGCTGAGCCAGTAGACTAGGAGTTGTCAGCAGAAGCCATTGGCTAGAACCAGGAGGGAATCATAACCCAATTCCACTGTTCAGATTACTGGGAGAGGAAATGCCTACTGTGTAATCCACAAAAAGATCAAAACAACTATTGTGGAGATTTAAAAAAATGGAACTCCTCAAATGGAAATGGAGTGAGCATAAAGAACTAAGGTATGTAACCAATCCACCCGGCATGTGTTTGCCTTCCCTTAGCTCCCCTAGAAGGTGCTCTGATCATTTTTTAGGAAGCCAAATTCCTTTTATCCAAAATGTTTTATTGTGATCATAGTATGGGTATATAGACAGAGCTAGAATATTTAGGATTTATATAAAATTGGGAGTTTGTTCAATGTTGAAGAGGACGTTCTAAATAATACCCTTGCAGCTGAGACCCCCGGAGCCTCAGGATCCATTTGGGACTTTTCCAGGGTGATGACTGGAGACTAGGTGTAGCAAGAGGCTGAGAGAACTTAAGAAGATAACATCGCCACATGAGACCTTCCCAACAGAGACAAGCATCTCCAAAATGGGGCAAATGTTACATTTTCATTCTTGAGAAGATCATCTCTACCCACAATGACCTCAGTACTTACTTTTGGAGGGTAAGTGATGAGGAGGGTGAGAAGAGGGCCGGATTGAGGAGAAAATTATGAAAAGACACCTAAATGTGGAGAGGAGGCTCCACCTATAAGAAGTGCTGGGAGAATTTCCACCTCTAACTTGAGCGTGCGACATCACAGGCCTCCAGGTCTATATCATAAATCACATGTGCGGCCCACCATATGGTATGGGGCTGTCCTGATGGAGCTAATTAAGCTTTTTTTTTTTTAAGATGTATTTATTTATTTGAGGGAGAGAGAGAGCGAGCAGGAGGAGGGGCAGAGGGAGGAGAGAGAATCTCCAGCAGACTCCCTGCTGAGCACAGAGCCTGACACGGGGCTCGATCTCATGACCCTGAGATCATGACCTGAGCCGAAATCAAGAGTCAGTCGCTTAACTGACTGAGCCACCCAGGCACCCCTGGAACTAATTAAATCTTCTAAGACTCCACTGGTCAGGCTGTAGCCATCTTCTCTGTCTTAGGGCAGGAAGACTATGACTCCTAAGGGGAAGGCCCTCAGTAATGTTAATAAAAAGACCCAGAACAAAAGAGATCAAAGACTCACAGCATCCTCAAGAAATGCAATTTTTCAATGAGAAGAAACTGCCCTACATTTTGGAAAAGAAAGGCTCCCATGGGTTCTGTGGGTTATAGAATCACACACATTTCGGTTGGAATCCTGTCTTCACTTTCTCTCGTATGTGACCCAAGCAAGGGACATAATTTTTGAGTCTCAGTCTCTGACCCTACAAAACAAGGAAATATCATATTGTTCCTAAGGCTGTAATGAGGATTAAATGAGTGAAAAGTACTTAACACAGTACTTTGCAAGCAGTAGAGGCTCATTAAGCAATAGCTACTATTGTTACAGGTACAATATAAAGGTACCTCCTTCAAGCTCAGTGGGGAGATGAAGGGACAGCCCTTGTTACCCATCTCCACAATGGGAAGACTTACCCCACTGGTCCCACTGGGGACTGTACCTCCAGGCTTGAGAAGTGGATACCAGCAATTTAAAGACTGGTATCTGAGGAACATTTTCTCCCACGCTTTATTACCTTTGTTTGAGGCTTTCATAATATCTAGATTCCTAGAATCCTGGCAGGGAAGAAAAATTAGTAAATAGCATTCTGGTTTATTATTGTGTGTAGGGTAATAATTTGCTACCTCAAGGGAAATTTTACAACTATTGCTTCAAGTCAGCAACTTGTCATGGTAACAGTTTTGCAAAATGGTTAAGCCAACCAGCTTTGACTGGTTTCTGACCTTAATTAATTAGCTTGCCTATGTGCCATGTACTGTTCTAGATACCACTCACAGTCAGTGCTATAAAGAAAAACAATGCAGAGGATGGAGGCAGACAGTGATAGCGAAGGGCAATAGAGTGTGGTTTTTAAGAAAGAGAGAGCACTTGAGCAGGGGAGGGGCAGAGGGAGAGGGAGAGAGAGAATCTCAAGCAGGCTCCACAGTGGACGTGGGGCTTGATCTCACAGCCCTTGAGATTATAACCTGAGCTGAAATCAAGAGTCAGAAGCTCAACTGACTGAGCCACCCAGGCGCCCCTGGGGTGTGCTCTTTTAAATAATGTATCCTTGGAGCTGAACAGAGAACTACAGGAGGTGAGAGGTAGTGAGGCATAAGTGTATCTGAGGAGAAGCCTTAGAAACAGAAGGAAAAGCAAATGCAAAGGCTCTGAGATGAATGTGCTGACATGTTTGAGCAAAACAGCCCGAGTGACTGAAGCGGCACAAGCAATGGGGAGAATGGGAAGAGATGGGGTGAGTGAGGGAGCAGGGAGACATTTTTATTCAAAATGATCTGAGAAGTCATTAGAGGATTTTACACTGAAGTAACAGGAGCTGACACATTGCAATTTGATCATTCTGACTGCTGGGTTAAGAATAGATAGAAAAGGGGGGCACCTGGGTGGTACAGTCCATTAAGCATCAGACTCTCGGTTTCTGCTCAGGTCGTGATCTCAGGGTGGGGCTCTGCGCTCAGCAAGGAGTCTGCTTGAAGATTCTCTCCCTCTCCCTCTGCACCGCCCCCCCCCCATACAAGCACTCTTTCTCTCAAATAAGTAAATAAATCTCTTTTTAAAAAAGGATAGAAAAGGGGACACAGTGCAATAGTAGTAGAGGGGCATTTATTGCTATCATTCTATTCTTGGGAAACCATGATGGTTAATTTTATGTGTCATCTTGACTGGGCCACAGATTGCCCAAGACATTTGGTCCAACATTATTCTGGGTATGTCTGTGAGGGTGTTTCTGGAGGAGATTAACATTTGAATCAGTAGACAGAACAAAGCTGATTATATTCCTTAACGTGGGTGGGTCTCATCCAATCAGTTGAAGGCCTGGATGGGGAAAAAAAAAAAAAAGATTGACCCTGTCTTAAGGAGGAGGAAACTTCTTGCTAGACTGCTTGAACTGAAACATTGGCTTTTTTTTCTAGCAACTTCCTGCTGTTTCTAATCTTCGGGTTGCCTGTCTTCTATTGGCTTCTTAGTTCTTCCATCACCTGGATAACCAATTCCCTGCATTACATTTCTCATTTCAAATCCCAAGTGGTTCATGTTTCTCTAGTAGGACGATGACTGATAGAGGTTGAAAGTGCCTCAGCCAAGAGTTCCATAAGGAGTAAAAATTAAGCTCCAGCTCCCTGGAGTGTCCCGGTTGGGTGGCAATATCTAGAGCAGTGATTCTCAAGCCTGGTTGCACATTAAAATCACCCGGGGAGGTTGTGTCTGCGTGGTTCAGTTGTTAAGCGTCTGCCTTTCCGCTCAGGTCATGATCCCAGGGTCAGCAGGTAGCCTGCTTCTCCCTCTCCCTCTGCCCCTCCCCCTGCTCATGCGCTCATGTGTTCAAGCACACGCTCTCTCTCAAACAAATAAAATCCTTAAAAAAAAAATCACCTGCAGAGGTTTTTTTATTTTTGTTTTTGCTTTAACAAAAACTAAAACCAAAACCAAAAGTAATGTTTGGTTCAGTCGACTTAGTCTCCAGGCTTGTGACCCAGACATTAGTATTTTCTTAGAAATCATCTACAGATGGCATCAGAGGGATTTTTTTTTAATCTGGCGTGATGATATTAAAAAAAAACTTTTTACTTTCATGTGACCACATGGCCTTGGAAAACCAACATAGGCCAAAGATCAGAGGTATATCCAGTAAAGATTTTTTCCCCTGAATTTATTTTATTGAGCTATAATTTGTATGCAATGAAATGTGCAGATCTTAAACATATAGTTTGGTGAGTTTTGACAACTGCATATACTCCTATAACCCATACTTGCACGCTCCTACCCAGATATAGAACATTTCATTTACCCTGGAAAATCTCCTCATGTCTTTACTCAGTTAATCCCAACACCCTCGAGAAAACTGTTTTGTTTTCTATCAACATAGTTTTGTCTTCTATCAACATAGTTTAGTCTAAGACTTCATATAAATGGAAGCATACAGTACGTACCATTTTGTGTCTTATATATTCTTCTCATCACAGTGTTTTATGACTCATCGATGTTGTTGCACATATTAGTAATTCATTCTTTTTTATTGCTCAGGGGTATTCCATTGTGTGAATAGACCACAATTTGTATCTTAATTCTCCTGCTGGTGGACATTAGGGTAGTTTCCAATTTGGGGCTGTTCTGTATAAGGCTGCTCTAAACATTCTAACAAACTTAATTCATAATCATGCTGGGTTTTTCATAAAAGGCCTTTATCACATTTTCTTTCTATTCATAGTTTGCCCAGAGTTTCTATAACGAATGGGTGTTGAATTTTATCAAATGCTCTTTCTACATAAAGCTTATCACATTTTCTTTATTCTGTTAAAATAGTGAACTATATTAATTTTTTTTTAAGATTTTATTTATTTATTTGACAGAGAGAGACAGCGAGAGAGGGAACACAAGCAGGGGGTGTGGGAGAGGGAGAAGCAGGCTTCCCGCTGAGCAGGGAGCCCAATGTGGGACTCGATCCCAGGACCCTGGGATCATGACCTGAGATGAAGGCAGACACTTAACCAACTGAGCCACCCAGGCGCCCCAATATATATTAATTTTTAAATGTTAAACCAACCTTGCATTCCTGGGATAAACCCACTTGGTCAGGATAGGTTATTTTCTGTATTGCTAGATTTTATTTGCTAATGTTTTGTTAAGGATTTTTGCATCTATGTTTATGAAGAATATCGGTCTATAATTTTCATTTCTCATAATGTCCGTATCAGGTTTTTGTGTCAGGGTTACGTTGGTCTCATAAAATGAGTTATATTCACTTTTTTTCTATTTTCTAGAAGAGTTTATAGAAGATAGATATTATTTCTTTCTTAAATGTTTGATGAATTCACCAGAGGAGCAAACGTGGCCTAAAATTTTCTTATTGTGAAGGTTTCAAGTATAAATTTGATTTCTTTAACAGATATGGAACTATACAGATTTTAATTACTATATTATATATTATATTATAAATTATATATTATAGGACATAAAATTATATTCTATATTACATAAATTATAATTTTTATTTAATAATCAAATTTTCTATTTTTGTGCGTCAGTATTGGTATCTTTCAAGAAATTTGTTTGCATCTAAGTTGCCAAATTCATTGGCATAAAATTTCTCATATGATTACTATATTATCCTTTCACTGTCTGAAACAGCTGACCTGATATTCCCTCTTTCATTCCTAGTATTAGTAATTTGTGTTCCTTTTTTTTCCTGATCAGTGTTGCTAGGGATATATCAACTTCATTAATCTTCCCAAAGAAGCAACTTTTTATTTTCTCTATTGTTTGTCTTGCCTATTTAATTGCTTTCTGTTCTGTCTGGTTTCTGTTCTTACTTCCTCTCTTCCAACTACTTTGGGTTTACTTTGCTCTTTTTCTTCCAGGCTTTTAAAGTAGAAGTTTAGTTCACTGATTTTAAAATGGCATTTCTTCTTTTCTAATAAAGTATTTAAAACCAGACATTTTCTTATCCCTGCTCTACTGCATCCCACATATTTTGGTATGTTCTGTTTTCATTTCATATTTAGCTTGAAATTATTTTCAATTTTTTCTTGTGATTTCTTTTTGACGCATGAGTTATTTAGAAGTGTGTTGCTTGGTTTCTAAAGATTTGGGAAATTTTCAGATATCTTTTTATTACTAATTTGTAACTTAATTCTCTATGATCAGAGAATTAAACTCTGTATAACTTAAATCCTTTGAAACTTAATGAACTTGTTTGACAGCCCAGCATATACTCTATCTTGGTGTATGTTCCATGTGCATTTGCAAATAATGTGTATTCTGCAGTTTTTGAGCATAGTGTTCTATAAAAGTCAATTAAACAGTGTTGTTCAGATCTTCTGGATCCTTACTGAATGTTTTGTGTGTAAGTTTTCTATCAGGTACTTAGAGAAAGGTGTTAAGATTTCTAACCATGATTGTGGATTTGTCTACTGAATCCTTTCATCATGTCAGCCTTATGTATTTTGAACCTGTTGTTAAGTACATGAGCATTTAGAATTATTACATATTCCTGATAAATTGCCCATTATGAAATGTCCCTACTTATCTCCGGTAGTATTCTTTGCCCTGAAATCTACTACATCTGATATTAATACAGTCATTCTAGCTTTCTTATGATGAATATTTGCACGGGACACCTTTTCGCATAATTTCACATCCAAGCAATCTGTACCTTTATGCTTAAAGTGTATCTCTCATAAGCAGCACATAGTTGGATCCTGCTTTTATCCAGCTTGACAATCTCTACCTTTTGAATGCAGTGTATAGTCCATCTACATGTAATGTTATTGATACCGTGGGATTTGACGCTATCATTTTGCTATTTGTGTTTTATTTGATGCATCTGTCTTTCGTTTATTCCTTCTGTGTTGCCTTCATTTGAGTTACACAAATATCTCTTAGCATCCCATTTTATCTCCTCTATTGGCTCTTAACTATACCGGTTTATTTTTTAAGAGGAACTACAATATACATTGTTGATTTATTATAGTCTACTATAATATACTACCTCACATATAAGCAGTATACTTATATACTTTCCTTAACTTTCTTCTGCCTTTGCTGTTGTCATATATTTTACTTATGCGTATGTTATAAACTCCCTCATTATTATTTCTACTTTAAATAATTGTCTTTTAAATAAATTTATTTTATTTTTAATTTTTTTAAAGATTTTATTTGACAGAGAGAGACACAGCGAGAGAGGGAACAGAAGCAGGGGGAGTGGGAGAGAGAGAAGCGCTCCCCACAGAGCAGGGAGCCTGATGCAGGGCTCGATCCCAGGACCCTGGGACCATGACCTGAGCTGAAGGCAGACGCTTAATGACTGAGCCACCCAGGTGCCCTTAAATAAATTTATTAATAAGTATGTTATGTATTGTGTAGTCACCATTTCTGGTGCTCTTCATTCCTCCATGTAGCCCCAGCTTTCTGATTGTTACTCTTCATTTCAGACTGAGGGGCTTACGTGTACATTTCCTGGGCTATGGTTTTACTGTAATGAATGCTTTCAGCATTTGTTTATATAGAGAGGTCTTTATTTTTACTTCATTTTTAAGGATATTTTTGCTGAATATAGACTTGTAGTTTGACAGGATTTCCCCTCCTTTTAGCCCTTTAAATGTTATTCTATGGCCTTCTGGTTTGCAGTGGTTTTGATGAGAAGTTCTTATGCTTACCATCATTCCCCTGGAGGTGATATTTCCCTCCTATAATAATTCTGTCATTGTTGTCCTCAGCACGTGGATTATGATATGACTAGATACAGTTTTCTGGTGTTTATCATACTTGGAATTTATTGAGATTTTTGAGGCTTTTCAGGGACCATGATTATAAATGTTAGACTTCTTGATATCCTATGATCGCTAAGGTTATGCTTATTTGAAAATGCTTTAAAATTTTTTGGATAATTTCTTTTGATCTGTCTTCAAGTTTAGTGACATTTTCTTCTGCAATGTCAAATCTGTTAAGCCCATTTCAGTGAATTTTTTATTTCGTATATTGTATTTTTCACTGACAACTTACATTTCTTCTCATGATTTCTATAACCTTGTTTTAATTCCTTTTCTGTCCACATGTAATATCCATATTTTCTTTTAAATCCTTGAATATATTTATAAAAGTTGTTTCAAAATCCTGGGCCATTAATTCTAACATCTCTGTCAACATCTCTGGATCTATTTCTAGTGACTATTTTTTCTCCTGAATATGTAACACATTTTCCCACTTCTTTGGCTATCTAGGCATTTGTTATGGTGTGCTTGACTTTTGGGATGTATTTAGTTGAGAGTGTTCCTTCAGTAAGTGTTGATTTTTTTCTCCGCATGGCAGTTACTTCATTTGCACCTTGGCTTGGTTTTGTCAAGGTTTGGGTTTAGGCTTTGTGAGGGCAGGTCTAAAGTTGTTCTTACTCTAGGGCTAGAGTGGCATATTCCTAACATTTGATTATTCTGGAGTATCAACTAATTGCTGTAGGATTTTAATGAAGTTCACTCTTTGGCTTATCAGAGCCAAAATATCTCTGGCATTCTCATTCAGATTATACCTCACAAATAGATGTTCTCTGTCAGACCTCTTGAAGCCTCATCCTAAACACGTGTGACTTAGTACCAGCCAAGACTCAAGGAGATCCCTATTCATAATTTTGGGCCTCTCGTCTCTCAGGTGCCCTACCCTGAAAATGCCAGTAGTCTCGGCATCCCTGAATTTTGATTTAGCTTTTCTCTACCCAGAAAAACCATTCTGTTTCGTTTGGACTCCACTTTTCTGTGCCTTGATTTACAACAGAGCACCAGGCAGATTTTTTTCCACATACTGAATTTTTCATAGGGATGCATGGGAAGTTCATCTTGTGCATTTTTCTTCTCTCAAAGATTATGTCCCTCTATTGCCTATCGTCTAATGCCCAGCGCTACTCCATACGTTTTGTCCAGCATTATAGTGGTTTAAAGTAGAAAGGAAATCTGATACCTATTTTTCTACTATGGCTGGAACTGGGAGTTGTATCCAGTGAGCTTTTGTTCCTAAGTTTTGTTGTAAGACCCTAGGAGTTTTGTAAGTCCCTAGGGAAGGAAGGGCTAGGATGACAATGGGGAGAAAAAGCCCCTAATAGGCTCCAAAATGTCAATTCTGGAAGAGCTTAAGAGCAGCAGTCAGGGTCCAAGGAAGGAGCTTAATTTTCAGATGAATATCTCTTTTGAATAAAACATCAAAAAAAATCTATCATCTATTTCAGAATGTGTGGATGGCTTGTTGAGGGATAATATGGAGGAGATAAGGCTTCCTTAGCCTACTTTGAGACATGACTTCTAAACACCTGTTTTTTAATTGTATGGTAGGCTGGAGAGTAAAGTGAAATCCAACTGATTAAAGAAAATAAAGCAATGTGGTCTTTCTTTTTTTTCTTAAAGTTTATTTATTTATTTATTTGACAGAGAGAGAGCGAGCACAAGCAGGCGGAGCGGCAGGCAGAGGGAGAGGGAGGAGCAGGGAGCCCAGTGCGGGGCTCGATCCTGGGACCCTGGAACCATGACCTGAGCTGAAGGCAGATGCTTAACGACTGAGCCACTCAGGCACCCCAGCAATGTGGACTTTCTTATATACAGTGTTTAGAGAGTAAGTTTCAAATTCTCTAAAGAAACACTTGCAAAGACGGTTAGTTAAGTGAATCTCTGCTGTGGCCAACTGCCATCATGAGGTATTTAGTTCTGATCATTAGAAAATTTAAAAAACCAATGAAACCTAACCACAGTGTTCCTATAAACTCTTGAAAATCACACTAGCAATGATTAAAAAGAGGGGTCTTTCTCTCAGTGTAAAACTGAACCATAAACACTGAAAGAATTACATTTCTCTAGTGTACTTAGATAATAAAGAAGAAAAAGTGAGACTAACATCCCTTTTTTGACATGTATTTATCCATCTGCAATAATTATCTTGCTGATAACCACAACAAAATACATTTTGTAAGCTATTAGCTAAGCATACTATTTATAATTCATAACAGACCCTTTTTTTTTTTCATTTTTAAAGGAGAAAAATGTCTATTTGAAGGCATTCAGTCCTAATTCTAAGTTTTTAAGCTCCTTGAGAACAAAGAAATCCACTCTGGCTCATTTCAGCAGTGAAAGGATTTTATTGCAAAGAGAATTAAACAGCTAAAGTTGCTAAAGGAGGCCCAAAGATGAAGGATTGGAAGATGCCCGGAACAACCAGGAACGATGCCCCCAGCTGGACTACCAAGCTGCCTCAGTGACACCTCCAGAGGGCCCCCAAACGTGGCTGCTGTCACAGTCCAGCACTGAACATTACCACCAGCTCCTCTGAGACCACGGCTTCAACAACACAGAGGTCTCTGCCTTCGTCCTTGCCAGATGGATTCTGTGCAGAGCCTGCCTCTTGCCACCACCAGCTTCCAAACAAATTCAGCACAGATAGGTCTGATTGGTGGATCCAGGTTCCATGGTTGTATATGTGCTGCCGAAGCGAGCATGCAGGTTCCATGGTTGTAAGCTTACTACGTAAGAGGCTGGGAAACCAGATTTTGGCTTCTCTACATCAGACGGGAGATCACCCCAAATACAGGGACAAATTTCATCCGTAGCCACTAGGCATAAGCCAACAAATAAAAATATGGATAAATAAATAAGGAAAGCAAGGAGGAACCTTATAAGTTATTTGGATCAACTCCCCTATTTTAAAAATTTGAGGAAACCAAAGCACAGGCACAGGAAGTGACTCATCACAAATCTACTCCTTCTCACTCTAGAGTCACTTTTCAGCTCTCAGGGATGACAAGTACCTTGTGTACTCCTTTCTTCTGCTTCCGCAGAAGACACCTTATATTGACTATGGTATTCATTCTTGTGGCCAGTTGTAAGACCCAGAGTTGGCCTACAATTGTTCTCAACACAGCCCCTCAAGCAGCCACAACCACAAGTGGCACAAGAAATGAAAACTATTTGCCATCCTTGTACTGCACGAGGCTGACATTCACTCAACATTCACTTAAATGAATTAATGAATAGAATAATATTTAGTATAATGAACACTCTTGGAGTCCACAAAAGATATTTTAGGTTCTTGGTTAGATGATCTCTTTGAGACTTAATGTTTATTATGCCCAGTTGTCTCTATTTTGGGTACTGGCACAGATTCATTATTTGTTTATAACTATTAAAAAACACCAGGCTGCAACTCGTTGTCTTGCCAACAATAGCACCAATCTGCCCATTCATTCAGATGGGTTTTCGAGATTTGTTACTGTCAAATGTCCAAGTGGGTAAGACAATGGCTTGGGAGGTTTCTTTCTGGTAGGGGAGGCAATAACCACCCAGATGCCACTATACTCCTGTCATTTCCCTTTGGAAGTGGGTCGATGGCTAACCAACTCTCTAGTGTCTGTTACTACTGAAATCCACGGTGGGTTTCACGATGCTGTATTAGTGTGCATCGAATCCAGATATGAAATATGGCTGGTTTCCCACTTAGATAATTCAGTGAGTATAATGTTTGTATAAAATGGTCACAGGTTGTTTTGTTTTGTTTTTTGAATAAATTATGCCACTGGATGCAAGTGGCAGAAATTTCTATTTAAAATGGCTTAAAAAGAAAAAAAAAAAAAGAACTTTACAGTCTCCTTGACAGAAACATCAGAGAACAGATCTGCTTCCGGGGACTCATATGAAGTTATATCCAGACTTTGTCTTCTTTAGTGTTAGACCTTGTCCTCAGGCTTCATAAAATAGCTACTGGAAACTCCAAATTCCTACTCTTCCAGGCTCAACTCCAGTGGAATAGACAGCACTTCTTGGGAGTTTCTACATAAGTATTATTATTCCCTCCAACTGCGACACCTTGGTTCATGTGAACATTCTGGAACCAATTACTGTGGCTTGGGTGATTCGGTGCTCTGATTGGCCATGTCTAGATCACATGTTGCATCCTGGATCTGAGGTTGTAACCCGTACTGTTATACCTAAAAACAGTGAACGTCCACTATAAGGGCATCCTCAGACACTGTCCAGCAGGGAAGAAAGAGCACACTAGAAGGGATACCTGGAGAGAGCTTAATGAAGGGACCACACATGATGTGTGAGCAATGGTAAAGAAATCAACAAGGGATGGAGAAATGCCCAGAACTAGGAACAGTGGGAAACCATTACCACCCTTTGGGCTGAAGGGCCAAGGAAGGGAGCTGTTACTGGGACTGGGTAAGAGGCATAGCCCTGGGTATGTGCCACCAGTCAGAGCTGTGCCCACATGTAGAGGAACACAGCCATTACCAAGGCACAGCCCAGAAGGGAGGGAGTAGAGAGACTAAATTCCTCCATCTTCTCTCCCAACTCCTGGCCTCCTTCTAGAGCCTCCCATTGGCCAAACCTAACCAGAAGACAGAGGGCAAGGATCTGGGGTGACAGTCTGCAGAAGCCAGACTCTTGGCATAGAGAACAGAGTGAAAAAGGGCTATGTAGTGGATCAGGAGAGGCGAACTAATAACTAGCACCTCTATTTTCTCTAAACCAAGGGTTAGCAAACTAGAGCCCATGGATCAAACCTGGCCCACCCCTTGTTTCTATAAATAAAGTTTTATTGGAATACATGCAATAAACAAACATTTGTTTACTTACTGTCTATGGCTGTTTATGTGCTATAATGGCAGAGCGGAGTATTGTGAGAGAAACTGAGAAACATACCAATTCATGCGTGTGTATGTCTTCCCCAACACCAAGCAATCCTCTGACACCAGCTGAGTGTCCTATCATTCAATTCAATTCCTACTCTACCTGAAGACAGCATCAGATCCCTCAGTTAAAGGCTCAGTCCAACAAGACTGTTCCCTTCAACTCCTACTTCAGAGGCCACTCACAGGTCCAGGTTGTCAACTGTGCTGGTGACTGACCAGCTATAGATTAGAGGTTCCAAAGCCCCCCTCCTTGAGTTAATTTGCTGAGAGGCTCACAGAACTCAAATATTTTACTTACTGGATTACCAATTTTATTATAAAAGGATGTAACTCAGGAACAGCCAGATGGAAGAGATACACAGGGCAAGGTATATAGGAAGGGGCATAGAATGTTTATGCCCTCTGGACATGCCACTTTCCCCAAATCTCCATGCGCTCAGAAGCTTTCCAAATACCCAGAAGCTCTCCAAACACCATCTTTTTGGGGTTTTATGGAGACTTCATTATATAGGCATGACTGATTAAATTATGGCCATTGGTAATTGAACTCCATCTCCAGTCCTTCTGAAGATTGGGGATTGGAACAGAAAGTTCCAACCCTCTAATCACATGGTTGGCTTCACTGGCAATGAGCTTCCATCCTTAGATGAGGTACAAAAGTCACTTCACTAATATTACAAAAGACCTGTTGCTTTCATCATAGGAAATTCCAAGGGTTTTAGGAGCTCTGTGCCAGGAATGGGGACAAAGACCAAATATATATTTCTTATTATAAATCACAATATCACAGAAACCATATGGCCCTCAAAGCCTAAAATATTTACTATCTGGCCCTTTACAGAAAAGATGCACTGACCCCTGGCCTAGGCCAACTCATCCACTGTGCCTCACACATAGAAGATAGTCAAACAAATTTCTATTGAATGAAAAAATGAATGACTGAAAGCATTGCTGAGAGTCACAATGTGAATGACCCTGAGCCTCAGCCCCATGAGCTAACTGAGATTATAAGCCCTCCCCCAAGCCTCTTCCCTTTATTCCAGAGCTCCTTAATGAGGTTTACACCCTTCCTCTGTGTCTACTGCTATAGTCCAACCACCACTGTACCTCTTGATTTCTGCTGTTGGCTTGTCCCATGGTTTCGTTGATACTGTCATTTTCCTTGGCTGCTATGTTACTGTTGACTCTTCTAGGAATTTAGGGTATGCTCCTAAAAAATCATTGTCTTTTAGACTTCTAAATGGCAGCTTTCTCTTTTCATTTTCATGTCCCTTCTTTGTGCTAATTTAGGACAAGAATGTCAGAGGCTAAGGGTTCATTGCATAGCCTCATCAGGCCTCATATTCAAAACTCTCTTGCCCACCCCAGGAACAAGGGCAGCAAGGTGGAATTCAGGTGCTTGGATTCTTTCCTCTCTCAGAAAGAGTTCCTGGTGTACTCAAGGTGCTCTTCACAGAACCTGAGACACTCTACTTCTGTTCATGAGTGTCAGCCTTAGTGTTGCAGCTCCGCATTCCCATTTACTCATACGTGAATTCATTCATTCAACAGGAGGTCTTCCAAGGGTCCGCCAACAGTTACCTTTCCCAGAAGCCTAACAATCATCTTTACTACACCATAGTTTTTGAGGTAGGGTGCAGATTGGCCCCTACTCTATGACCTGACTATGACCCTGCCCTTGTTTAAACAGGCATACTGGGGCACCTGGGTGGCTCAGTTGGGTGAGCGTCCGACTCTTGATTTTGGCACAGGTCATAATCTCAGGGTGGTAAGATGGAGCCCCACATCGGGCTCCACGCTGGGCATGAAGCCTGCTTAAGATTCTCTCTCTCTCCCTCTGTCCCTTCCTCTCCCACTCATGTGCGCTCTCTCTAAAAACAAAACCAAACACAAACAAAAACCAGGCAGACTTCAGGGCAACAGTAATAAAGACGGAGCATCTATGAACAGCATGGCACCATGACCAATTCAGCCCAAATTAATCCAACACAATGACGTATTAGTCAGGGTTCTCCAGAGAGACATATATATACATTTATATATACACGTGTATATGTGTCTACACTCACACATGTACGTATAGGATTTTTTATAAGGAATTGGCTGAGAAGGAGGCTGAGATTATGCAGGCTGAGAAGTCCCACAATTTACTGTCTGCAAATTGCAGACCAGGAATGTCAGCAGTGTATTTGGAGGCCTAAGAGCTAGCGGGCCCGTGGTACAGACTCCAGTTGTGGTTGGAAGGCCTGAGCACCAGGAGCACTGAGGGCAAGAGAAGATCAGGAAGGGAACTCAGGCAAAGAGGGAGGGAATTCTTCCTTCCTCCACCCTTTGTTCTGTTCAGGCCCTCGATGGATTACCTGATGGCCCTCCACTTTGGGGAGGTCAATCCACTTAGTCTACTGACTCAAATGCTAGTCTCCTTGGAAACAACCTCATAGACACAGTCAAAAATAATGTTTAGCCAGATACCTGTGTAGCCTTTAATCCAGTCAAGTTGACACATAAAATTAACTATCACAGATGTGCATAGTTATCATTACTGCGCTGCCTGGCAATCAGGCACAGAGGGTATATGCTAGTCTATAAATGCTGCAATTGCTGGTTTTTACCCAGCCTTAATAGGGTTTAGCAGGAGACAGAAGGGTAAGTGGGAGGGGTCGGGCGTGGGTGGTGTTCTGAGTCATCTTTAAAGCCTCCGGGTAACAGGTAGGGCTGGGAGGCTGGTTGGGTGCCTGGAGAGAGGAGGGGCAGTGGGGAAGAAGCCAGATGGCAGAGAGGCAGGGTAGGACAGAAGGCTAGAAGTCCCACTCACCAATGTTGCCCACACTGCCCCTGGCCTAGGGCTGATGAACTCTAGAACCAGAGGGGAAGAAAACGAAGGGTGAAAAGAAGGGACAAATCTCCTCTGAAGGGACTTCTCAGGAGGGTGGCAGCCAACTCACGGTACTACAGGTAGTGTTGGCAAAACACCCGCGTGGGCACATTTTCACGATATGCCCGCTGCCGCCAACAGTCTCCCACAATCTCATCAGTGATGCTCAGTCCCTGACCGTTAGCAGGAAACCCGTGATGGCTTGTCTGAGCCAAGTGAAGAGCCCTCATTCAATACCCCAACTGAAAGCAATCAAGTTTGTGGATGAATAATAAAAAGAGAAAGCAGCCTTGCCCTTCCACCTGGTAAGGCCACACGCAGGAGTCTGTGACCCAGAAGAGAAGCCTCACCCAACCACCTTCGCACGCTGATCTCAGCCCTCCAAACTCTAGAACTTTTTGAAGCTCAGCAAAGAAGGGAAATCCATTGAGAACAGTCTGTAAAGCAGCCCCCTTGGGACGCAGGTCTTCTCCTCCTCTTTTCACAGATAAGGAAATGCAACCATAGGAGGAGGTGCATTTATGGTCAGCACGTGATCATCCAGTGCTTTCCGTGGGGCTGGAACCCAGCTGCCTGTCTCCTACTTCTAATGCTCTAAAAAAAACCCTGAGAAATAGGCCAAGCATCTTCATTACAAATCCAACCATACTACAACAAGAAGAGAAATTCTCATGGTACCTGGAGGAAAGAGGACAGGACACATTTTGGACTGATGGCCTATGGGCCCCATCCGGCTATATGTACATTTTGCTTGGTCTACACAGGGTTTAAAAAAAAATTAGGTGTCAGCATTTTAAAGTTGAGATACTTAAACTAGATTTATCAGTTTCTGATGTTACCCAGGAAGCTGTGGCAGCATCTGGCCCTCTTCCCTCCATAGCAGTATTTCCTTAGAGGACAGCCGCTGCCTTGCTTGGTCTCCTGGGCGGGTTGCTCACCACTCCTTGCCGCGTCCTGGTCTCCAGGGGAAGGGGTGCACTGGCTACTTCATTCACTTAAATTACCTGCCGGCTTGGACAGTTTTTGTTTGTGACCTCCGACGCTGAAAAACTGCAACCACCTTCTGCAATTGCTTTAAAGACCGAGAGAGGAAGAGGCTGACTCTGGACTGCAGAGAAAGAACCAGCACCCACATTGGGCAAATGGGTTGGGGAGTGGAGGGAGAAGCTTTCTCAGAACATGGACTTTAGCTCAGTGTCAGAATGAATTTTGGACACGTCTCCTGAATTGGTCCCAGAAAGGGTTTGGACACACAGTTAGATGCCTATCTATCAGGGAAAATGAAGAAGGCATTCTTCCCTTCATTACCTTGGGAACTGGACTCTATCCCCTTTAAGGAATGCTTTTGGAATGCTCAGATTTAATACAATTCTTTCTAATTGGATAACACAGCCACAGAAAGTATTAAAAGGTGCACAGCGGCCTGTCCCTCATGCCTCAGCTCCCCTCTGGGCGATAACAATTGTGCCTTGCTTTGTGTCTTTCCAGAGATGTTCTGGGCATATGCACACTTACATAGTTTTCCTTATAGAAGGAATAACTCACTGTAAAGAGAGAGGGAAAGAACCACCTTGCAGAGAGATTGTCAGATTTACCCATACGCACACTTTTTCCAGTCCCTCCTCCTGGGACTCTTCAAACACACACATCCAATCATGTGAGTCTCCTACATCAAATCCCCCTATGGTTTTCCATGGTTCCCAGAGTACAGGACAAACTCTAGCCTGGCTCCCAAGGTCCCGAGTCACCTGGATACTGCCTGCCCTCAGCAATCGCTTCTTGGCAGTGTGGTCTTACATCCCTTGTTCCAGCCAGACTGAAGTCCCAGGCACTTCCTGCTGGGAACCACACACTCCCTCGTGTCCTTTCTATGGTACCTGCCGCTCCGTTGTCAGTATCTTACCATTCACTTCCGTTTGTCATTTCCCAAGTGCTCATTTACCGAGGGCTTCTTGGGCAGCTAGGCCAGGTAAGTGTCCCTCCCCCCTGTTCTGTACCTGCATGCCAGTCCCTACAGCTTAAGGTAATTGCTCCCACCATGGCCCATGTTCCCAGGCAGGCTCTGGGAGGGCAGGGACTCGCCTGTCTTCACTCATCTCTGTGTCCCCCACATTCAGCACAGGTCTGGTAGAGAGAAGACACTAACAAACAGTCCCTGAAGCAATGAAGAAGGATCGCTACAGAGGACAAGAAAGATCACGGGCTTTGCTACTCACATCCCACTCCGTTGCTTGGCACAAATGTACACTGGTGGCTGGGTAACTTGTTTTCTCAAAAGCAAGAGAACATTTTTATGTTAACAGCACAAATTCCAAATGTCCATTTTCTGATATTTAAAGATAAGTCACACTGTATGAGACATGAAAAAGGATTTCCTTTGATCTATCACTGCTTGGCTCTGAAAAGCTTTGATCTTCTGACAAAGGACTCTTTATTTGCATTAAACAACCACTAAACGGATCGTAATTTTCTGTGCTCAGAACAATAAATCAACAGATGTTTGGAAAGGGCATTTGAGGAAATGAAAAATGATTTATTATAATACAACGGAGCCAATAATTTAGTGCCCCCAAAACAATCATATTTAAGAACTGTTAAAAACAAGACAACAGGCCCAAAATGAAGATGCTTATGCTAAGCCCCACATCCCCAAACCAAGACTTAATTACACTTTTGGCTCTCCCAGGAATGCAAACTATGCAAACTTAAACCAATCAGGATTCACCTAAACAGTGTTATTTAAGTAATCTGCCTGATAGACCCCTGCCATCCCCTGAAGGAAAGTAACTTTGCAACAAACAACTTGATTTCCTGCCTTGTGTAACTTCCTTGTTCCTGCTCCCTTCTGCCTTTAAGTTTTTTCATTTGCACAGCAACTCCAAGCTTCTTTCTTTCTGCTAGATTGGAGGCCACCCAATTCAAACTGATTTTTGGTCAGATAAACTCAAAATTTTTATGTGCCTCAGTGTATCTTTAATAGTTTTGGTGTAGGAAGATGGAAAACCAAAGGAGAGGCTCTCCAACCCCCCAGGAGGAAGCAAACATGGGTACCTGTTGAGCCCCTGCAGCCCGCGGCTTTCCTGCTGCCTCAGGATGTGGTGGGGAAATCCCTCTGAGATCCTCCGCAGCTCTGGCGGTAGAAGCTTCCAGACTTATCTCAGCGTTTCTTTCTCTGGACTGGGTCCGACTTGGAAACCAGACCCGGTTGACTTAGGCTGGACTGGGGGGTGGGGGTGGGGGCGCTGGCCAGTGTGAGACCTCAGGTGAATAAAATTTTGTTTTAAGGCTGAACAGGCAGGTTAAGCTTACCAAAGATAATCTCCAATTACAGCGGCCACAGCTGAGAACTTTTCACCTATATGAGCTTAAGGGATCGCAGCCAAGCATTCCCAGCAAAGGGTAAAGGGAAATTTCTTTTTCTCCCTCTATAGTTTCCAGTGACCAGGATGAGACCCGCTGGGACACCCCACTCACTCCACAGCCTTCGACAGGATCCTGGGAAAACTGGCAGAAGTGGGCAAAGGGTGAGCATTCTTATCCAAGGGGCTCTCCCAGATTTCTCTGTGTGGTGTCTGGTGGAGAGAAGCTAAGACTTCTGGGCAAAGTTAAGCATCTAGGAAAATGTTCCTGAGAAGTGTCATCAACACTTCATTGTCTGCCTTGGCTCTGTCTCAAGGCTGTGGTTTCGGCTTCAAGGCTGGAACACTACCCAGCCCTGGTCACAGTCGCCTTCTGTGGCAGAAGATTTAAGTAAGAACCTCCAGCCTCTGTTTCCAAGTCAGGGAAACAAAAGGAGCCTGGCCGTGGGGGCTACAGGAATCCTATTTACACTGCTGTTAGAAAGCATCTCCCTCCAGGAGATTATATCCCTTCAAGGACATCCTCTTTGTCTGCCCTTCCCGGCCACCTCCTGCTACCCAGTGGGTGAGGGGGGAGAGAAGAAAACTTGCTTTTTCATGATGGATACATTGTTGCGTGCTCCAGGGGTCAAGGCCCAGGACCTGGGAAGCCCCTCTGTGTTTGCATCCAACGGGGCAAGACCATGAACGACAGGACGTGGACAGAAAGGACAGCCAAGGGGCAGCACCCCCCCCCCCCCCCCGCCATGCCTCCTCTTAGAAAGCTCCTGTCCCGCAGGTTGCCACCTCCCAGCCCATTAGGAGGAATCAGGACCTCGGGTCCCATAAGCATGAGTAGCGTGACCCGATCCTATAAATTGAACAAGCAGAAGAAATAAAATGGGACCCTCCCCTGAGTTTTTTTTCAAAAGTTAAGCCCTTAAGAGGAATAACAAGACAACAAAAACCAGAGCATGCACAGCAGATTCGGAAGATCCCACGAGAAGGAGGAAAACTTCTAAATGTTCTCAGATGCTGGGTGGAGGGGGATAAGCGAAGCAGGGAAATCACGAGTACATGGATGTCAGTAGAGCTCTGGCCAAGGGGAGCCTGCATTTTCCTCCTGGGCACAGGCAGGGGAGGTGGTACAGCAGGAAGAAGAAGTGGCCCAGGGTGTGTGCATGCGGGAAGAGCTCCCCGTAACCGGGGAGTGTGCCCTGGGCCCTGGTGAACTGACCTATGTGTCCGAGAGTGGTATGCAGTCAACTTGGCCCCTCGGACAGGCTCCCTGAGTCTCTGGCGCCTGAGCAGGACCCAGACTGAAATGCAGGGGGCCCTGGACGAGCGGGAGTCAGACCAAGACAGGGCTCAGCAGAACACTCTGTGCACCGACCGCTGAGCGCTCCTGGAGGGACAGCAGCACAAGGACATGGCCTCACGGTCAGCGAGACCCCGGCCGACGGATGCCCACTGCCCTGGCACCGCGTCTGGCTCTGGGAGTGAAACGGAGAGGAGCCTGGGCTGAGACCACGTTTCCATCCCCACCCCCATCCCCCAAGAAAATGGAGGCTTAGGATACAAATTAAGTTAGCTATGGGGGTTGACCAATATTCTTAGATCCTATTGCGTAGAATTCCACTCTGGGGAAAAATTAAGGATACATGGATCCACTAAAAACCACTGAAAAGATACATACCCAACATTCATAGTGGTTAACTCTGGCTGGTGAAACTACTGGATCTTTCTCTTTCTCCCTCCCTCCCTCCCTTCCTTCTCTTCCTTCCTTCCTTCTTTTTCCTTCTTTCCTCTCTCTCTTTAAATGTATCTTCATTTCTAGTTTTCCATAATGAACTATTTTCTAATTTTCTACAATGAACTTGTTAGGAAAAAACAACACAATAAAATAAGAAAAATGAAAAAATAATCAGCGTGCAGGGTTTATTCCATTTTATTCTGAGGATGAAAGAGAGTCCACTGATGTGTGTTTGGTTTTCATGCTGGGCCTGGGACAAGCCAAAGATCTCCAGTGTACTCTGGACTGTCTTTCATCCTTCCTCCTCTTCTATAAATAGCTGGGATTCTGGTCTTTCTAGAAAACTTCCAAGAACCTTCTTTGCAGAGGACCTGCCATTTGTATCTGCTAAATTGGCTTTTGTCCTTCACAGTTTGGGAGTTTGCAGTTCAGAGAGATTACATTTAAGGCGCTTTCCCTGCTTCATCCAAGCAGGACACTGGCTGTCTTATTTACCTGTGCTTGAGAGGCTGAAATAACTGATAGCATTTGATGCTGAGGGCAAAATCTAAATAACATTAAGGGCATTTATCAAGAGGAGGCAATTGCATTAAATTCCCAATTCCTTGTAGTGTAGAGAAATGGCTAAACTAGTCGCGTTTAGTTTCGATCAGAACCTACCACCCTCACTCAGTTTCATATGGACATCTGATAAGAAATTAACCAAACTAGGTGAACTATATACCGTGTATATTTCTAATTATGGTCTGGAATCCCCATGGCACCCAGCAGGCCTCTGGGATAACCTAGTCCCTGAATCACTTTGTGAGAACTCAGAAAATGAAAATTCATTTAAATCCTGGCCTATGGCTGGGCAAGTAAATTTATTGCCCCCCGCCCCCCCAAATCCTATCTGTTCTGGTTTTAAAGTTCTAGACTGAAAGCATTTTGCCTTTTCCATGCCATTAACTACTACCCACCTCAGCCCCTACATACAAGATAATTAGAAGAAGATTCAGGGTGAGTCTTTGATGGCCTTCCATATCTAGAAGTTGCAAGAAGGTGATTTCTAATAACTACCCAATAATGTGATAAGTCAGAGACCTGATTCCTTCCCCCCAACATCCATGCCCTCTTGCTTCTACCTTGTGCATATTTCTTGAATGAAAACAGCTTTTCTCCATCTTCACAGACACTTCCCCCGGCCAGCCATGGATACTGCCATCTTAGCTTCCCAACTGGTCTTCAGGAAGTACCATCCTTCTAAAACACAAGTGCAATCCTGCCTTTATCTCTTCCAAAGCTCTGCAATAGATCCCCACTGCTCTTAGGGTAAAACTGAAACTCTTTCTCCTAGCTTTCAAGGCTTTTCATTAGAGGTTGTGAACCAGAAGCCTGTGGGATGATAGGTTTTGCTTGGCTCACACAGTGCTTTTATAAATTTCAAGTAAAGCCAATGTTTATAATTTTGAAAATTTTGTGTACAAACCAAAATGTAAGGCTTCCTTTGGAAAATCAGGGTATCTGCTAACACTGGGCACAGGCTCTCACATGGAAAGAACTGTCTAGAGCAGAGTCGGGGTTTCCCATGTGGATGGAGGCTCTGTTCTTTAGCTCTCAGGCGGCACCACCCTGTTCTAGGTCCTTCCTACGGTTCTTTGAGGTTACCTGTCTGACACTGTGGATGAGTAGGCTGTATGTGACTGACCCCTGGACACTGTGCCATTTCATCTCGCACTGCTCTTTCTTCATGCATGCCTGGTCCAGGTGGGCTAACTTCTCTCAGTCTCCCCTGCCCAGCCCACCCTCCCATATGCACAATCGGGCTCTCTGCCCACCCCCCCTCCCCTTGAGGATGTCTAATTCCAACTCATTCTTCGAGGCTTAACATAAGTGTTCCTTTCTTAGGAATAGTCTGCCCTGACCTCACCTACCCAGACCCCCAGCCCAGGTCATGTTCTAATTGTTCCTCCTAAGAGTGCCCTATCGTGTAGGGCCTGAATTTGGTGCTCCGCAGTATGTGCTGCCTGTGGGCATCTGGTGAAATTGGGAGGCCCTCAAATGGCCCCACTGCAAGCTCCCAGCCCCCCTCTGCTGCCCCAGCCAAACAAGCCTCCTTATCCCACGGCCCTAGGGGCAGTTCCTGCTCCTCTCTGACTAGCGGGTTTCAGTTCCCTGCCGCCTCCTGGAAGTATTCAAACAAGCCAGTCACATCTTTTTGCAGGAACCAAGGGCACCCCACCTTCTTTTTTTTTAAAGACTTTATTTATTTATTTGTCAGAGAGATAGAGAGAGAGCACAAGCAGGGGGAGCAGCAGAGGGAGAGGGAGAAGCAGGCTCCCCCCTGAGCAGGATCCCCGAGCAGAAGGCCGATGCTTAACCGACTGAGCCAGCCAGGTGCCCCACATCCCACCTTCTTGGTACTGCAAAGCTTGCCTCTCACAGCCCTGAGGATTCACTCTGTCTCTGAGTGCAACCCTTTTGTGGCCTCATATGGCCTGTGGTGTCCTCCTTCCCCAGACTGTGAGTATATACGGGACCAACAAACTGCTTGAGCCTCCCCTGTCCAGTGTCAAGGGTATGTATTCAGCCATCCCTACAGCCCTAGGTTGGGAATCCCTCCTTCAACAATAGGGGGTAACTAAAACACCCCACATGTACCATCACTCCTTGCTCACTTGCCTTCCCCCACCCCCGCCCTGACCCCGGACCATCCACTCCACGAGGCCAGGGGCAGGAGAGTGAGGATGGGCATACTGTGTACCTCCAAATCCCCAGTACGCAGCGCAGAGCTTGGCACACAGCGGGCGCTTGGTAAACTCTTGCTGGAACTGTCTCAGCGCGGTGGTGGACATCTCATGGGTGGGAAGTTCAGCCAGAGTGCAGAAGATGAGCATCTTTCTGGGACTGCACAGGACGTCTGCCCTGGATGACACTGCACTTCTCAACTCTTAAGAGTCCGTGATGCCAGCAGTCTGTCACTTCATTTCAGATTCATGCAGTTGCTTGTTTGGCCAAATAAGACAGGGTAGAAAACCAGCCATTTTTCACCAGGAAGCAGAACTCTCAGCTTTCAAGATGCACTCACTAATGTCAAACAGCCTTCGGTTTCCAGAACTAGGAGCCCAGTGCAAGGAGCAGGACAGAGCTATGTAAGATATGAAGAAGGTGCAGAACTGAATGCCATTTGTTCCAAAGAGCACTATCACAGCCCCCGGGTGCTCCCTGGGGTAGGAAAAAAAAAAAAAAAAGCCCTACCATCTGCAGATGGTTTAGCAACAAATTTATGCCATTTCCATGTGTTAGTAATGCAGTTCTAGAAATGAATCTAATCAAGGGGCTGTTTTAGCAGCAAGGATGTTCTCACTTAAATCCAGAAAACCATTTCCGTCACTTCCAGATTTTTAAAGATCACAATCCAGCTGAGTTTCTGTAATATGCCATTTAAACATCTTGGAAATAAATGTATGTATTAAAATAGTAGCAACACCAATGGGTTATCATGGAGCATTGTAAAGCATCATCGTGTAACATTATGGGACTTCAGAGAGGATATATATTCGCAATTTAAATTTTAAGAATGCTCCACAGCTTTTTCTTTCATTTATTGAGTTAAAATCCAAACTGTTTGAGAGGCATAAATTTTACATATTTTAGAGTTATAAATTTTGCAGCTTATGCAGAATTTATGCTGGTCAGACCAATCAGAGAAGGGGCTGGAAATGATTCATTTTAGGTTATGCCTACACATGAAACTAACTGGACTAAGTTCAATTCATAATTTGATCAAACCTTTGGCTTAAGAAAATCTTAGTTTTGTTCAAACTCTATCCCAGGGGTGAGGAAAGATGTCAAATAGAGACAAATTATTAGAACCGGGCGCCTGGGTGGCTCAGTTGGTTAAGCGACTGCCTTCGGCTCAGGTCATGATCCTGGAGTCCCGGGATCGAGTCCCGCATCGGGCTCCCTGCTCGGCAGGGAGTCTGCTTCTCCCTCTGACCCTCCTCCCTCTCATGCTCTCTGTCTCTCATTCTCTCTGTCTCAAATAAATAAATAAAATCTTTAAAAAATATATATATATTAAAAAAAAATTATTAGAACCAAAAACCCTGCTTTCTAAGGGAGACAATGGAGTGAAGTGGTTCTGAGCTCAGGCCTTAGATTTCACTGCCCTGGGTTCTAATCTTGGCTCTGCCACTTATTAGCTACCTTGGTTTGAACAGATTACTTAACCACCCCCAACCTCATCATCTTAAAACGGCAACAATAGGAATACTTATGTCATGGTGATGTTGTGAGGATTATAGGTGAAAATGCATATAAATGTTTATCATATCTACTGGCACATAAAAAGCACTCTTTAAATGTCAACTATTATTACTATTATTATTTGAGATCGGTTTCACAAAATATCCCAGCAATGAAATCTTTGAAAATTTGATTCTGCAACTGGCTGTTGGAATCCAGAATTTGCCTCTTGGATTGCCATGGCCTTTGGCTCCCCACCAGTTTCCATAATTTAATTAACAAACACGTGACTGTGCCAATTCCCAGAAGGGAAAAAGCCAAGGAAAAGTAGGGATGGAATTTGGTATTATATACAATAATATAAAATCAGGAAGGGACATTATCATTCAAGTTGGTAATGAATCAAAAACCCAGCCAAGGTATCAGGCCTTCTGGGTAAGGAATCAGGGGCACCTGGGTGGTTCAGTCATTAAGCGTCTGCCTTCGGCTCAGGTCCTGGGATCGAGCCCCACGTCGGGCTCCCTGCTCAGCGGGAAGCCTGCTTCTCCCCCTCCCACTCCCCCTGCTTGTGTTCCTTCTCTTGCTGTGTCTCTCTCTTTCAAATAAATAAATAAAATCTTTAAAAGAAGAAAAAAAGGAATCGTCATCACACAGAAAGTGGCTGGCCTCAGATTTCCTTGGCTCTGGGAGCATCAGCCCCCATTATCAAGTGATGTCCTTGGGGGGCTGTTATGCCATGACTGGGCTTGGCCATTTGGAGTCTGAGACACAAGGCCTGCACTGCTAATGGGCATCTCGAGTCGTTTCAAGTTTCCACAATTGGACTGTTGTCCCCATGAGACTTGACATGGAAAAGTGGGTCTTGGCACTGGCATGTTGTGTCCCTGTCTTCAGTGCCTGTCCTCTAGCTCCGATTTTCTGCAGCACCAACTCACATCACTTAGGACATTGGTCAAGTAAGATAGACAAGACTATCCAGCTTATTCAGAAAAGGATAATCATTTTCCTCTGGATAGAGCCAACTGTGCCCAGCATTCTGAGGATTATTTCACCACGACTTACTTGTAGGAAGGCAGGTAAGAAAGCACATTCTCTGTCACCTCCCAAGAGGCAAGTACTCAATGTGAAGGGGGACACACAATTTGCTTATTGTTACCTTCATATCTAAACTGTTGCAGGTTAACATTATCTATATGAACAATTCGAAAATATATAAACATGCTGTGGGCAGGAATCATGGTGATCCTCTTACTCACCATGGTATGCCTAGAATCTAGCCCAGTCCCTAGAACACAGTGTGTATTCATGAATATTTAATGAGTGAATAAGTGGGTAAATGAATATATATGAGCTCTCTCACTTTTGTGCCTCAGTCTGAAATCTCTTTCTACCTTTGACCATTCAGTAAACTTCTACTCATCCTAAAAGTTTCTCCTCAGTTGCCATTCATCCTATAAAATGATTGCTTTCATTTCAGGTAGGGGAAGTCCTCTTTGTCTCTTCTGCCACAGTATCCAGCACATACCTCCATGTCAAGATTTCTAGATGCAAACAACAAAACCCACTCTGGCCGGTTCAAGCAGGAGGAGATGTGTTAAAGGATACTGGGGGGGCTCACAAAATTTTGAAGAGGGATCGAGAACCAGGTCTCAGAGCTCCCTAGCTAGAAGTACGAGCAAGGGAAGAGCCCGATCACACTAGCTGCTTGAGGAAGACATGGCAGCTCCTGCCGCTGACCCCTAGCACTGATCACCCAAAGCAGACCTGAGGAGACAGGCATGGGGGCTCCAGCCACCTCTGAACTAGACACCCCTACCACTCTTCCCGTCAGAAGATTCCACCTTGTAGTGTATGGCTGCTACCTCATGATGACCATTTCTGTCTCCACTTGTGCTAGTACATGTGATTGGAAGAACGCAGGCCACGTGCCCGAGCTCCAGCTGCGAGTGGTCTGCGAAACGGAAGTTTTACTTTTCCAGTCTGTGTAGCAGAGGCAGGCAAGCCAGAAGGTGTTGAGTGAGCCATCTAACCATGTGCACTCTGCTTCGTAGCACCACTGTCTCCTTCACTTGGTACGAGTTCCTTACAATCTGAGAGAGAGAAAAAAATAAGCACCATGAAGGATCAGTACAGAAAATCCAACATCTGACCAGCTGGAGTTCCAAAAAAAGAAAACAGAGAAAAAGGAGAGAAAGAAATAACACCAATGTATTTCCCAAGATGAAGGTTAAGAATTTCTACACTGAAAGGTGTGAATTTTAAAGGTCCTCTCTTAGACACATCTCCAACAAATTTCAGAGCACCAAAGATAAAGAAAAGACCCTAAAAACTTCAGAGAGAGAAAAAAGTCATCTACAAAGGACCGAAAAAAACCAGACTGGCACAACAATGCCAGGTGCTGAAAGAAAATGGAACAACACCTTTAAATTGAAGAAAATACGGTCTTAGACTTGAATTCTATCCCAGATAAGATGTCATTAAATAATAATGGCAAGATAGATTTTGTTACATGCAAGACTCAGGAAGTTTACCTCCTATCCATTGTTCACATGGGAGTTACTAGAGGAGATGTGCTCCAGTAAAATGAGGAAGTAAATCAAGAAAGAGGAAGTCATAAGATCCAGGGAATGGTGTGTCCAATTTAGAGGAGAATGGAAGAGAAGGAAAACACCAGCTAATTATGAGTCCCAGAAGGCAATCAGTCTAAATTAGAGGAGACAAATGGAGAGTGCCAAGAGGAGGTCTCTGGGGGGAATACAATGTCTATAAACTAGACACTATGCTGGAGACATTTTAGGAACATAAGCAGATGATAAGGGCAGAAAATATAAAAATTAAGGCAATTAGAAATTCCAGGAAAAATAAAAAAACCGAGATGAATGTTATCATAGCGTATTACTCTTCCTCCAGAAAAATAATGAAGACTGTTTAATGATTTTCCATTTTTAAAACCAGCAAAAGACAAAGCCTGCACAGCAAAGACTATAAATATTATGACTCTGGTTAGTGTAAAGCTACAAATTCAGATGAGAGATGTTAGGCAGGGAGGGGAGATTATGGGAAGGAAAGGACGACTATGTACTGAATAGTATCCTACAAAGCAAGGAGTATAGCACCCAGCATTCTTACCCCCATCTTCTCGTAATAGCACCTCAATTTTCCTTGGGGTCATTTCTCCTCCCCACCACATGCAGTCTTAGTGAGAATGTCAATCCACATGTCCTACACTCTGTAGCCAATGGGTGAGCATTGGTGGTCCATTATAAACCATTCAGACTTTCTCCTCCTGGTAAATTAAGAATCTCCATTAATTCGCACTGCATTAATTCTCAGAACAACCTTAGATTCCCAGAACACCCCCTATTCATGGCTTTTCTGAAGCCTGACTCTTCAGCTTCTTTCATTCTGGGGGTATCTGTCCTCCTCACTAACCCCCAATCCAATTTTTGCATAACTTAGCAAGAATTGGATTCAACTGGTAAGATATAATAAGATAAATAGAAATGCAATTACAGCATTTTAAATTACAAAAGCTGGAACCGAGAATAGTGATATGGGTGTGTTAAGGGCCAGGGGATTAGAGGAGGGAATCCAGTGAGCAAAACTCTCACCTCTTAACAAGAAGTCAATGTAAAAAGTGTAAAGCTGATAAAACATGAAAGGACAACATAGCACATTAGCAATAACCACCATAATAAAGCTAACTAAATAAATAAGTAAAACTTTAAAATTTAAAAAGAGTCAGGGTCTCTGGACAAAAGGGACCAGGTAGGGAGATGTCGGACAAGCGACTATTTCTTCTTATTATAAACTCATCTTAATTTTTCCCTGTGTGTATACATTAATTGATAAAATTTTTAATGTTAAAGAGGTGGGGAATGAAGATTGTTGGTCTATCTACAATGAAGATGGTTCAGAATTTCAAAGCTTCTTCTCAAAATAGAATAGTCAGCCTGGGCAGGGAGGGGCTGCTGCCTCCTCTAATGCCCTCCCTGGAGCCCCACCTGTTGGCCACCTCAAGCATGTCTGCCTTTTCTTGACATGCCCTTGCCAGGCTTAGGTGATTGGCACAGGACTTGGATACTTTGACTTGCTCTCTGCCCATCTCCTTACCCAACTTCACCCCGCTTTCGTGGAAAATCAGAACGAGTCTTATCTCTACTCTTAAGGGATAAGGAAAACAACATCTCCACGTCTTTAAGACCACACGCTTTGTTTTGAATGCGAGGCATAGTTTTCACTGTGCTTGTACGCCATTTTACTGATAATGCAAGGACAGACCCTGATACGGAAGGTGAGGAGATGGCACTTTTCCCAGCGTTGAATTAGGGGAAATCAGAAACTTCAAGTTGTGTTTGTTTTTCTTTAGTGAGTGAAACTCTGGAGATGATTTAAGCCATGCATGGAGATTGTTAGGCAGGACAGACTCTGTGGAAGTAGATGAGAGAGAGGGAGAATCCCAGAGTTCACAGGCTAACCATCCCAAAGAGGTGATTAGTGTTTCAACATTAGCATTCAGCTCGATTGTCACAAACGACCTGAGTCATCACAGGAGGCAAAAAGCGGCCACATGCACCCTTTCCCATCTTCACGTTCCTGTACCTTTGGATGAGAGTGACCATCTCCCCCTTTCCACATCCCTCTGCATGCCTGATCCTCGGTCTGAAAGATGGTGAGTGTCAGAGGAGAGGAACGAAGGAAACCGAGGCTGGAAGATCTGAGGGAAGGAATGAGATCAGTTAGAAGTTTTCAGGCCGCAGACAGAGTGGGGTCAGGTGAAGAATTACTCACATTTTAAAGGCAAGCTGCTCTGTACCTTCAGCACGTCACTGAGTCATGTCTGGGAATTCCCCGAGGTGTCTCATAAGTGCTCATGATCAGTTCTCTCATCCTCTGCTTTGGTTCTCTTGTTAAGACGTTTGCTTCCTTGGCTCAATTAGCAATTATAAAATGGTAGGGATGATTCTGTCCCATAAGAACATGGATGCGATCGCTGCATGTTATGGTCATTATCACAGCCTAGGGCCTCGGACGGTGCTAGGAAGGGCTGCTATCAATGAATTGCCCTTATAAAATGTATCCAGCCTATCATGTGGGCGTATCACTGGGAGATTCCAATCCCAATCTTATAGACCAGTATTGGTCTATTGGCACAAACTTACATGTCAATAGCACTATTTTGATAAATTACAATGTACTGTTATGGTGAATTTAAACTCAGTTGAAATTCCAAATGATTTCTGTTCAAATTCTGGCTCCAGTATTTAGCATCTGTGTGACCCTATAGGGACAGGTCTAGATTTTAGGACCTAAAGCTTATATAATCTGGGGAGCTCTTGAAGAAAAGAATACAAATGCATGAATTCAAAATCAATGCCAGGTCTTGTAAAGAGGCTCATATAACTGAGAGTCCGGGGCTTAAACTTTATTAGCTTCATGGTAGACCTGCCTCTAGGTACATCTCGCCTCTGGGAAAAGTTACATGATCATTCTATATCACAGTATCATCACCTATAAAGTCAGGATAATGACTGTCACTTTGTAGAATCCATATATATATGTATGTATGTATGGTCCAAGGTACCTTGTATTGAGAGTCAGCATTCTAGAACTCAAAAATTGGTCTCGTTATGAATATTCAAGTGTAGAGAGGCCATATACTGTAATGATTAGATTGAAATTTTTCTTTTCCTGAATTCTGATTAATTATGTATGTATGTAGACCAATCCCAATGGACACAGGACTACGTGATCGTCAGTCAATAACATAAACTCTCAGAAATAACACCAAAGTATTGCAGTGTGGCAGCAGTCATCAGATGGGATCTTGGCAAGGACAAGGAAAACAGTTTGAGAGACTGAGGCAGGTAGTGTGAAATGCTGCAGGTTTGAATGTTGACAAAGACTTCACCCCACTGACCACATAACCCTTTTGGGAAGGTATTTTAACAAACACAACCTTGGGGTGCCTGGGTGGCTCAGTCAGTTAAGCATCTACTTTTGGCTCAGGTCATGATCCCAAGGTCCTGGGATCGAGCCCCACATCGGGCTCCCTGCTTGGCGGGAAGCCTGCTTCTCCTGCTTGTACTCTCTCGTGCTCTCTCTCTCTGTCAAATAAATAAATAAAATCTTAAAAAACAAAACAAAATAACACAACCTCATTTAAGCCTCATGGCAGCTCTGGAGAGCAGAGTAACGGTGATGAGCACCCTTCAGAGGGCCTTTTTTGGCAAGCCCACTTTACAGAGCAGCCGGGAGTCAAGCCTACACCGTCATCGTCACTCACTGAGTGTCTCCCAAGTGTCAGATATTGTGCTAAGTACTTCACATGTGTTTTCTCATGTAATCCTCTGTGTACTATTATGTTCATTTGACATTGAACCATCAGAGCTGAGGTTCAATATCTTGCCAAGGACGTGTAACAATATATTAAGTTATGATAGTTTTGAGCATTTTTATAAGTATGTTAACAGATTTGGAATCCATTTTGGAACTCATAGAAGGTTTGGAACCCGTGGAGAAATTACCTAAGGGCCCTGGGCTACATATGGAACTGAATCTGCATCCTCTATAAGAGAATACATTCTCCTCAAGGATTAACATGCATAACAGCACCAAGACTGCAGGTAGATTCAATCATTTCTGGGCTATGTCCTATTTATCTGTGTACTGCTAATGTCTAGTACAGTTGCTGCCTAAATGTTGTGAGATGAAGAAGTGAATGAATATTTTGGTCGTGTGGCAAATGAGGGGCAGGGCCAAGAAATCTAGGTCTCTGGACTCCTAGCCAGAGTCCTATCACTATTAACACGGCTGTCCCCTCTCTACGGAGGTTTGGTAAACTTGCCGTAAAAGAGACCCCAACTACAATGGCTTAAACAACATAGAAGTTTATAACCTTCTTATGCAAAAGTCCATGTAGTCATTTCAAGAGAGAAAGAGGTGAGGAAAAGCCAGCCCCCTCCTTGTACTCACCTAACCAGGAAGCTTCATATCACTTCCAGGCACATTTTACGTGCCAAACGTGCCAAACTAGTCACGTGGCCACATCTAGCCACATGGGATGTTGGGAAATGGAGTCCTTATGCCCATCTAAAATTTCTATTACTATCAAAGGCAGGGGAAGGGTAGGGCTCGCCAGAGGGACAAGCCACTTTGCACAGTGGGCAAAGCATTAACAGGTGGAAGCGGGGGCGGGGGGAGGGGGAGGTTTCCTCACCTGCAAAATCCAATAATAATTATAACTACCCTGAGGCTCAGGTTTTTCAACTCTAAATAAAACAACAATGCTAATTAATTTAGTGAGCATGTTCGGTGCTCTGGATGCTATACCATATACTTACTTTATATATGTGATTTAAGGGCGCCTGGGTGGCTCAGTCAGTTAAGCGTCTGCCTTCAGCTCAGGTCATGATCCTGGAGTCCCGGGATCGAGTCCCGCATCGGGCTCCCTGCTCTGCGGGGAGCCTGCTTCTCCCTCTGACCCTCCCCCCTCTCATGTGCTCTCTCTCATTCTCTCTCTCTCAAATAAATAAATAAAATCTTTATATATGTGATTTAATCCAATCTTCCCAACAACCCTTCAGGCCAGCATTCTTATCACCCCTTTCCTTTTAGAGAGAAGGAAACTAAGCCTCAGAGAAGTTACATAACTTGCTCAAGGTGTCACACAGTGAGTGTGTGAGTGACGCAGCCCAAGCTGGGCTCGCGGACTCCACAGCCCACGCATGGACCCCCCTGCGCAACCCTGGAGAGGAGGTTGTCTCAGTGCCGTATCTGCCCCGCACCCTGTCATCAGCGTGAAGGGTGACACGACAGATGGAGGACATGGTTGGTCCCCTCCTCTTTCCTCAAGGAGGGCAGTGTGCCGCGCTGGGGCTTCAGGCGCCCTTGCCTGAGTTGAGTAAAGAACCTGGCTCCCGAACGGGGACTGTCCAGAAACAGTTCATGGTTGCTGGAGATAGGCTGGAGGCGAGAGGAGGAGGAATCCAGGTTTGAGGAGAGAAGAGGAAAAAGCAATAAACTGAAAATCACAGCTCTGTAGGCAATGGAATCTATTACTCAGAGATTAAAATGTCACAAGGAGTACACGTCAGCTCTAGGCCTTGGAAAATGTTTTTTCCATCATAATTACTTCTTGCCACCAACACAGGACTATTTCCCTTCCTAGGGAGGAGATTGCCCAACTTGATGTCTTTCTAGCTTTCTGCAGACCTCAAAAGTTGCCGCTTACGTTTATTCATAGTATTAACAATGGCCAACACCAACGGGCACTTATCATATACCAGCTACTTACAGCTTATTAAGCCTTCAATAACCCTCTGAGACGGATACTATTCATTTCTCCCCCATCTTACAGATGAGGAAACTGAGGCACAGAGACGTAGGTTAATGTGCCTAACCTCACACAGATGGTAAGAGGAGAGTCAGCATTTGAGCCCAGCTCATCTGTTTAGAAGTGTGATCTTAAACACTAATAGAAACTTCCTCCTCACAGCCCAATTCTATTTGTGGGAAAGCAGGAAATAACACATGGCACATCAACCCTGAATACTTCAGTATGTGATTCCTTCAATCAAGAATATTGTCCCATGTAACCATGGTTCGGTTTCCATCAAAGTCAGGAAATAAACACTGCTGGACCACCACAGTCTAATCCTCAGCCCCATTCGAGTCATGCTGATTGTCTCAATTGTGTCCTTTATGGCAAAACAATCCAGTCCAGAACCAAGTGACAGTGGGTTTTATCTGGTCTCCTTCGGTCTGGAATAACTTCTTAATCCTTCCTTGGTCTTTCATGACCCCTGACATCTTTTGAAGATTTCAAGGCCAGTTATGTTGGAGGATGTCCCTCAGTTTGGGGCTGTCTGCAAGCTATGACTTTGTTAAACTAACATTTGTTGAGTGGAGCACAAGGTGGCAGAGGGTAAGCCGCAAGAGAAATTGAAATAGAAGTTTATTACTCACAGGTCCTGGAGAAAGTACACGGCACACCTTGAGGGTCCACACTGGGAGGTCGAGGCAGACTGCAGACAGAGAGAGATAGAACCTGGATCACATGCCTTTCTCAGACTCCATGGGTGCAGTGCTTTAGGGTTCCCCAGCGAGGGCTGTATTGCTCAATCCAAACCAAACCAGTGGGCAGATACCAAGGCCCAAACTCCTTAGGTCTTGGGTTTGGCATGGGACCCCATGCCATAAGGAAGGGCTGTTCAGATGTGTTGTTGCTGTGGGAGAATGGGAAAAGCACTTTAACCACTGCTGAGGATGTGTTTTCTTTCTGTGTGTGATAAAGAGCAGGCCCAGGAGACGCTGGGAAACCAGAAGAGGAAAAAGGCGTTAAAAGAAAAAAAAAAACAAAAACCAAACCTCAGGGACTTCAGCCTCACATTTGGAAATCATGTTCTCCTCCATCATCATTATTGACAAAGGCAAGGGTCCTGGGCATGCGTTGATTCTGGCTTTCAAAAGCAGGTGCGGCCGGGACAGCTTTCATCTGGGTCTGCAGGCACATTTCTGACAGGGCAGCAAAAGTAAGCTGGCATCGCTAGCCCTGAGTCCTGTCTGCCCTGCCCCACTCCCTCCTCCTCCTCCAACTCCCTTCCTTCAGCTCTCCAACAGCAATTAGCCAAGATTTCAGTGAGACTAAACTTTAGGAAGAGTGGGAGCCCCCCCCAAGCTTTTTTTAAATTAAGTTTTTATTGTGTAAAACATACATGTCATAAAATTTACCATTTTAGACATTTTTCAATTGGCATTAAGTACATTGACATTGTTGGCAACATCATCACTCTCAATCTCCACAACTCTTCTCATCGTGTGAAACTGAAACTCCGTACCCATTAAATAGTAACTCCCCGTTCTTCCCTGCCCTGGCCCCTGGCGGCTACCATTTTTCTTCCATGTCTGTGAATTTGATTACTCCAGATACCACATCTGAGTGGAATCATAGAGTATTTGTCCTTTTATGACTGGCTTATTTCACTTAGCATCATGTCCTCAAGGTTCCTCTGTGTTGTAGCATGGGTCAGAATTTCCTTCCTTTTTAAGGCTGAGTACCCCTGAAGCTCTTAAAAGTCACATAACTATATTTGTCTGCTAGGGCTGCCACGGCAAAATACCACAGGCTGGGTGGCTGAAACAACAGATCCTGATTTCCTCACAGTTCTGGAAGCTGGAAGTCCAAGATCAAGGTATCAGCTGGTTTCCTCTGAGGCCTCTCTCCTTCGCTTGGAGGTAGCCACCTTCTGGCTGTGTCCTCACACAGCCTTTCCTTGTGTGCATGCATCCATCCCTGATCCAAATTTCCTCTTATCAGTTCACCCCTCAGATTGGATTAGAGCCCACCCTAATCTTAACTTAATTACCTCTCTGAAGGCCCTATCTATAAATACAGTCACATTCCAAGGGACTGGGGGTTAGGGCTTCAACATATGAATTCTGGGAACACACTTCAGCCCATAACCTTCCTGAGAAACACATTCCTCAGCTGAATGAAAATCATCATGGCCCCCTTCTGGGTGCTGGTTCGGCTTATGCCCATGAAGCACTTGGCATAGCGCTGGGGTACAGCAACTTCTGTGTGGGACCAGCTAGCATCATTGCTGTGTTTTCCCAAGTCTTCGTATGGGTCCTTCCAGCATATATTGGGTGCTCACTTAACAACATGTGTGACTCCTTCCATCTTGGATTGGGTCGGGGCTGGGGCAGCTAGAGGAAAAACACTCAGGGTCATACTGCTGTGGGAAAGAGAAAAAATGGGGAGGCAAACACAGACGTCACCTGCTAAACGACCCTGCCCCAGCTAACCTGGGATTACCAAGCTGCCTTATGTTCATGATGAATAGTCTTAACAGTTACAACTGACTGTGTGGCAGGCATTGAACCCGCCGCTCTGCAGGTGTCTCATTTAATCCTCAAGTAGCTACTCTTCTCATCCCTACTGCTCAGATGACAACCGAGGCCCACAGAGTTTAAGTAGCTTGCCGAGTCACATAGATTGCAAGTGCTAGAGACAGCATTCAGGCCCAGAAGTTCTGCGAGGTGAGCCCAAGAACTTCTGCTGAAAATGACATAAAAATTACCTATGCCTGTGAATAAGGATGATAAAAAACACTTATATAATAAGGGGGGTATGGTGAGAGGATAGGCAACTGGCTATTTTTCTTTTTTAAAATCTTCCACTTCTTCAATTGTGTCTGTGACATTTATTATTTTTTCTTTGTTTTAAGAAAAGACGTTGCATGTTGGGGTGCTCCTCCCTTGAGAATTAAAAGAAAATCACATATACTTCCTCTTCAGTGTTGCTGCATAAAGAGTTGTCCTGTTTGTCCTCACCCGGGATTTTAAGAGCAAGCAGCCACCTGGCCCCTCAGAACTCCTTTGGTCTCCATCAAACATAGATTTTCGAAACATTAAGTTTTTTTCTTTTAACTTTTTTTGTCTCCTCTTTCTCTTTCTCCTCTTTTTTTCTTATTCTCTTTGTTTTTAAAGCAACTTGTATAAATGAGTTTGTATCAGCTTATCCTTGCAATATGTGTGTTGCAACCTCTGGGTCCCTCATGTTCCAACGTGAAGATGAGTATCTTGGATTTGAAGAGTTCTGGGGAGAACCACAGAGGGTTGGGTTGTTTCGTTTGTTTTCCCGAGCTCTCAAGGCAGTAAGAAAACCCTAACCTCACCACACTCACCCTTCCAAACCAATTTTTAAGTTTTTCCTCTAAGAAATCAGTCAAGTCCCTATAAAGGACGGCAAAAAAATCCCTCCTGCCACACACCGTCTAACTTCCTGGGTTCCATTAAAACAACTGTCTTTTTCATAAATAATTTCTGATGTCTTTGCCCCCAACCTTGGACAGATTTTGATCTGGAATGATCAAATTCATATGAGATGTAGAATATCAGGAGTAATTACGTATCCTCGATGCTCCCCACCATGACCCAATCTTACTTTTCAGCTTCCCCAGATCTCAGTGACGTCTCCAACTCACTCACCATGTCAACACCCGACTGGCCATGAAATCGGTTACACAGCTCCTTCTGAGTAAGGTGGGTCTTTGCACCTTGCATTGGGTGACCACCATGCCAGCCACAGCTGCTTGGCCAAAGACCTCCGATACGGGCCGGACCTAAAGAGGAGACTGTGAGGGGGCCTGGCTGAGCACGTGGCCCCACTGGAAAGCTTGAATGCAACACCCAGAGAACATAAGCACAGAGACAGGCAGGAAGAAGAAAATGGGAAAGAGAGGGAAGCAGAAACAGAGGGTGTCTTGAGCAGGGAAGAATTGCTGAGTACAGAACAATGGTTTCTCCTCTTTGGAGGAGACCACACTCCAGTAACTGGAGTTGCTATGGTTTCCTGAATGGTTTTCCAATTCTTCCTGAGGCCTGATGGTGTTGCTGCGGAGATGGTCTTCTTTGCTAACTCACTGCACATAAGTGTCAAAAAGCCACAAAAAGCCACATCTCCTGAAGTGTCCTCAAGCGTATCATCTGTTTGTGGTTCTTTTGTTTTGTTTTTTTTCTTTGCAAGTGGAAAGAACCCAACATTCTTGTCTAAAAATGCAACCATAATCTTGTCTCCCAGACCTGTTCTTTCTCATGTATTGTCTATGCCTACTTTTGATATCACTATCCCAATTCTTAGGTTTCTCCCAATACCTTACAAAAGTCTGTCAGTACATTTGCCAGAGCCTAACAAATCTATCTCTACAATACAGCTCCCAGATCTCAGGGTTGGTAAATAATCCTCTCACACAGCACTACCTTCCCCTCATCACTCTTAGCAGACATTACTAATTGATCACCACACTCTTTCCCACTTAACTAACCAAGGCTAAAAGCAATAGTAGCTCTATTCTTTGAAGGCTTGTTATACATACCAGCTACTGGGCTAAACATTTTGCATGCCTAGCTCACTTAATTCTTATTTAAAAAAAAAAAAAAACAACAAACCTGTGAAAACATACTATTGGTTTTTTTCCATCGTACCGGTAGAAAAGAGGCTCAGAGAGAGGAGAGAAATAGCCTGGCTTCTCCTTTCCTCCGGCTCTCCTGTCTTTCTCTATGGCTTCCCACTTACTAACTCTAGCTGCAGCCAGTTGGCAGAGCGGCCAGAGAAATGTAGTTTGCAGGAGTCAGCTCCTTGCAGTGCAGAGCAAAGTGCAAGACAGGAATTGGATCTGAGACCAAACAGAATGACTGGCGAGAAGCCTCTCCTGATTTCACAGCAAAAAGGAATGTGTCCTGACTCTGAAAACCCAAAGCATTTGATCCAGAAATTTCCTTCTGTACTTAACATCTCTTATCCAATAGTTGCATATTTGCATTTGTGCAGAACAGTTTTGCCGGTCTTTTCTCCTTTGGTCCGTAGGCTCTATAGGTCTACTGGGAAGACACAAGTGTGAATTAGCGTCACTCTTGTAATACTGCCTAGCCCTGTGCTTCGCTCGATAACTATTTATTAAATGATGAATGATCACCGAGGTGTGTAGCAGGGCGTCAAGGTGTACGCAAGCCACAAGACAAACACCTTACATTTCCCTGGAGAGTCCATTTCACAGTATGGTAGCTAATTTTAAACATAATTTTTATATAAAAACAACCAAAAAACGAAGTCAAACGAAATTTACATGATTTTTTTAAAGATAAATTAAATTCATTTAAAAATACCGTGCTCTTCATGTATTCATTTTGTTTGTTTGTTTCTTTTTTTTTTTTTTTCTTCAACAAATGTTGACTAAGCTTCTTCTATATGCCAGGCACTGTTCTGGACAGACATGATGCCTGCCTTCAGGAAATTTACAGTACAGTGTGGGCATCAACAACATCCTCTAGAGGACCGGCCAGCAAATGTTTCGGGCTTTGTGGGCCAGTGTTCCTTGTGGCATTACTCATCTCAGGCGTTGTAATAGAAAAACAGGGCAAGGGAGGGAAAACTAAATGGGAAGAAGTCAGAGAGGGAGATGAACCATGAGAGACTCTGGACTCCGGGAACTAAACTGAGGCTTACAGCAGAGGGGGGGGGGGGGGTCGCAGGATGGGGGAGGCGGGTGACGGGTATTAAGGAGGGCTTACATGGGGATGAGCACTGGGTGTTAGGCGCAACTAACGAGTCTTTGAACACTACAACAAAAACTTATAATGTATTATATGTTGGCTACCTGAACATAATGGCAAAAAAAAAAAGAAAAAAACCTGACTAAAAAAAAAAAAGAAAAAAGAAAAGCAGCCAAAGGCAGGAGGGAAACCCGCGAGTGCCCTGGGTCGCGGTAAACCTAGAGCACAAGAACGGGCAGCAGGCTGGATTTGGTTTGCTGACCCCTGTCCAGTGGGGAAACCGGACACCAAATAACGTAGGAAGCCACACTGTCAGAGACTAATATAGTACACCATGCTCCGTGGGCAAAGGGGGCGGCAGTCACTTGGCCCCGGAGCGGGGCGGGCTTCAGCGCCGTGCACCCTGTACGGTCACACGGGGCCCGCTCAGGAGGGACACGGGGCTGGGCTTCATGCTCTGTTGTCACAGTCGGGGGAAATTCTTGATCATTTTGTATTTGACCTCGTGAAGTCAGAAGGGACACTGGCGAGCAAGCGCGTCCGAAGAGGCGCTGTGCCCGGCGTTAGCGTACGCGTGGGCGGACTCGGGGCTGCACGCGCGCCCGTGGTGAGCGTGGGCGCCCTTGCGGCCGGTCCGAGCCCCGCGGGGCTGCCGGCACCAGCAGCAGTAGCCGAGGCCGCGGGGGGGGGGGGGGGGGGGGGGGGCGCGGCAGCCGTGGGGGAGGGGCGGGGTCCCCCGGAGGCGCCGCCCTGGGATGCACCCGGGAAGACCAGCTTGCCTGTCTGTCCCCAGAGCCGGTCCCTGGAGCACCTGCAAACATTAAGGCACTTCTGGCACTCAGGTAGTTAAGTCTGTCAGCAAAGCATTACAGAATAAGTGTTTGCACGGACATTGCAAGAAAGGACATTAAGGAGTTATTAAAATTGCTCAAAGAATCTAGAATTTCAAGTTTTGAAAACTGTTGCGACAGTGCAAACCAAATACCCATGGGCCTAGATATGGAAATTAATTTTAAAGATGGTCCAAGCCAACAGAATAGTAAGACTTCATACAAAGTTTCAGATAAATCAACAATAACAAGGAAGACGATCTTAAAATTAATTTTCCTTGTGTTTGAAGATCCAGTGATAGACTGCCTAAGGGGGCATTTTGAATTATATAAAAATCATGAAGCTGCTTTTAGTTTCTTGTATGACCTCCACAAGCTGCAGAAGTCATCAGAGGAAACAGCAATATTAAAATATAAATTCGTATGCAAAAATCATATAATTAACATGAGTTCAATAATATAAATACTATGCAAATTGTATTTATTTATTATTTAGCAATAACATAAATTCACATATTAAATGCAGAACATAAAAGTGACTTGCATGAAGAGTTAACTCTTCTTAGAAAAACAGTTCCACAGGCATCATCACCTCCAGATGTACCAAAACTCGTATTTCAAAATAATTTATGGAAAATGTATCCTAGTGTTGTCACAGCCTATAAAATATGCTGCCCCAGTCACAGTTGCATCCGTTGATTTGATTTCAACTGTTGAAATTAAATTTATCAAAACGTTTTTGTGACCTTGCATTTACCAGTGGCCACTAACATTACTTTCCGTGACGTGAATTGAAAATGAAGTTGCTGAACGTAAAAATGTTTACAACCTAATGAATGAACATGTAGGAGAGCAAACCAGAAAAATCCTTATATCATATTAATCCATATTATTTATTAGCATTATAAAAAACTGACATCAAAGTATGTTTTGGCCATTAAAAAATGTATATTGTTACTCATATATCACTACTGTTCTTACTACATTTTATACATAATAAAATATTTTTAAAGGAAAAGCTTTATATTTTACCTTTAACTGTCCTTTCTTTCCTACTTTTCAAACAAGGGGCCTGTATTTTCATTCTGCACTGGGCCTCACAAACGATGTGGTCAGCGCTGTGCAGGCATTCAGGCATGCTTTCCTGGGGAAGTAGAAAGGCCCCAAAGTGAGAGGGAGCTTGTTACACCAGACCAGAGTGTGACCCCAGTACCAGCAGCATCATTGGCACCTGGGATCCTGTTAGACTTGCAGGCTCTCAAGCTCTGGCACAGAGTCTCCGAGGGTGGACCACAGCAGTCTGATTTTAACCCCCCAGGGGATCCTGATGCCCCCCAGGTTTGAGAATCACTGCTGTCAGGGACTGAGAGGAGTACAGTGTGTATGCTAGGAGTGTGCGAGGAGGCAGGACTGAGTCCTGAAGGCAATAAGGAGGCAATGGAGTTTTGAAAGCAGGAGTAAAAGCAAAGCCCTTACACAGGTCACAAGGCCCTCAAGGCTCTGTAGGTCCCACTGGTGTCGCCTTCCAGATCTTGTCTTCTACCACTCTCTACCTCAGCCACACTGACATCCTCTGAGGTGCCGGGTACTCTCCTGCCTCAGGGCCTTTGCACCAGTTACTTCCTCTTCCCAGAATGCTTTTACGCCAGAACTCTCTTGCATTCTTTGGGTATCTGTTCAAATGTCACCTTCTCAGGAAGGCCCTCCCCAGCCACCCTATTTAAAAGTGCCCCCTCAATACACACACACACACACTCACACCCTGATACCTTTTCCTTGTTTTATCTTTCTCCATTGCACATACCAATGCCTGTTACATTGCTTTCTTATTTTTTGGGTTAATTATCTATCTTCCCCCACTTCCTTCTGGAAAGGTGGTTCTGCGAAGGTAGTGGTTTTGTTCTGTTTCATTTACTGACATATTCCCAGAGCCTAAAAGTGCCTGGTTTTTAGGAACAGCAGAAAAAATAAGAAAGGGAACACTCAATAAATATTGAATGAACAAATAAAGAGATTTCAATTCAAACACACAACAATAATGAATAAGGAAAGGGTTCCCATGACCTGGTTAATAAAGTTGCTAGCGGTTCTTAACTTGGGGCTACGAACTGGGTTTGGTCATTGAGGTAGAGACCCACTAGGGCTCTGGGAGGGGAAAAATCCATGTGACCATGGAACCACAAGTCGTGTGGCACCACAAAGTCAATGCATGGAGGAAAGTATCCTTAGGCTCTCCGTAAGGGAGAAATAAACCTTGTTGGGATAAATCATTGAGATTTTGGGGCTTATTTGTTATTGCACCTTAGCCTCGCCTAGCCTGCCTAGCCTTACTACTAGAGTCCTTACCAACAAGCAGTGATTGAGAGCAAACTCAGAAAAAAATGAGTCTTCTGAGTAACTGTAAGTTGTAAGGGAGATCCCGTACCTTGTTCACAAGTCTAAGTATGCAAAAATGCGGCCGGCATAATGTCCCAATGGTAAAACACAGAAACTGCAAAACGAATACATAAAAGTATACAGATAGGAGGCAGAATCTACAAGTACGAGCTATGAATTAGTCTGTCTGGGTTTGAATCTCAGCTTTCCCACTTACCTTGAACAGGTTAATTAGCCCCTGTGGGTCTCAGCTTCCTCATAAGTAAATAAGGATGATAGCATTAGCTACTTCGTAGAATTGTTGAAGGATTGGATGCAGTCAGGGGAGTCAAGTACTGGGTTAAGTGCCTGACATGTACCAACTATAAATCTTCACAGCAGCTCACTGAGATAGGTACTATTTTATCCCCATTTTATAGACAATGAAACAGATGCACAGAGAGATTAAGTAACTTGCCCAAGGCCACACAGCAAGTGAGTAATGGAGCTGGGATTTGAACCCTCAGCCTGACTGTAGGGGCAGGGATGAACCATGAGCTGGGAGTCAGGCAGACTTGAGGCAAATCTCAGCCCCAACACTCACTAACCAATTGACTTTGAGACAACAACTTCACTTTTTGCACTCATGATTTCTCCTAAATTAGGAAAATAGTAAAAAAAAAAAAAAATATATATATATATATATATATTTGGGGTGCCTAGGTGGCTCAGTCCTTAAGCGCCTGCCTTCAGCTCAGGTCATGATCCCGGGGTCCTGGGATCGAGCCTCATGTCAGGCTTCCTGCTCAGCAGGAAGTCTGCTTCTCCCTCCCCCATGACCCCTGCTTGTGTTCCTCTCTTGCTGTGCCTCTCTCTGTCAAATAAATCAATAAAATCTTTTTTTAAAAATATATTTATAATAATACCTACAACAGAGTGGGTCAGTTGGGATAATGTATATAAAGTCCCCCCCCACTCCCACCCGCCTGGCCCAGACTAGATACTCAGTAGATGTTAGCTGTTGTTGTAATGATAATGTTCCACATGGACACAGCCCGAGCATGTGTCTGGAATAGAGTCATAATAAGGTGGAACATTTGGTCAGCCCCTTCCGCTCCCCATTGGAGTGTACGGGAAGCCCTAGTCCCTTGTTCTGATGTTACACATCTAATAGTGCGGCCCAGGTAAGCAGAGGCAGCCCCTTCTCAATTCCTCGGGTTACACAGGTGATGGAGAGCCCCTAGGCAGGGTCCACCTCCTTCCCACCCCCACCACTGCCACCATTACAGCTTCTCCTGTGAGGCCTGGCTCTCTAGTCCCCCTGGAAGCCTCCACCAAGGCTTCTTCTCTCTTTGGGTTAAGCCAACCTGGCCTCCCATCTGGTCAGAGAAGGAGGGTATTAACGATTCAAAAAAAAAATCTCTCTCGTCCACCTGCATGCCCTGCTTCTCACCACTTCGACCCTGAGCCAAGAGAAGCTACTGAAGGGTTTTATGAATCATCATCAACAACAAAAGTGTCCCATAAAATTATGCCAACCGGTTCCATTTTGTTTCCATTACAACTATTTCAAAATCCCCACTCCACTAAGGACAGCAATGTGGGTGTGGGTGCTGGGGGGTTGGGTCTTGCAGTAGGATACAGCCTCAGGTTTGGTGTCAACCCGACCCCAGGGTTATATTGGCCCAGCTGCTGTCATCCTAGCTTAGAGACCCGTTTCTCCCTAGCGGCCGCCGTTGATTTTACCTGATAGAGCAAAGCAGCAGAAGATCCAGGAAAAGCCGGTAGCCAAAGGAGTATTTCCCAGGGAAATGACACTGTGTGGAACAATCATAATTTATCAAGCATTTTAGGCCCTTCAGAAATGTTCCTGTTGTTCTCCCTCTCCTCAACACTTCCTGTTTCTATTTAGCTTAGATATTTTTCTCCTTCACAATATATATCTCCCTTTTTTCTGATCTTTCTCCTTCCTTCTTCACTACCCTCCTCCTTCCCTCCCTCCCTCTCTCTCAACTGGTATGGTTTTTTCACATGTGTTGAATGTTCCCTGTTATTAACAACTATGTCAATGTGTCCCCCAAATAGAATGGTCACGGTGAATAAATAAAAACACATGATGCCCAGTAAACCTGAACTTCAGATAATTAGCAAATAATATTTGGGGCATATTTACACCAAAAAAAAAAAAAAAAAAAGATTTGTTGTCTTCCTGAAAGTTAAATTTACCTGGGCATCTGATATCCTATCTGGCAGTCCTACCCCCAACTAACTGAAGCCCAGTGTGGTCCTAAAATAACATTTGTCCTGTGAGCCAGTGGTTCTTGGAGATAAAAAGATGTTCCATACCTGTTCCATGATGAGCTTTGTAACGCTCATAATTGAAAAAAGGTGAGTAACCAATATTGTCTGAACACCCCAGATAACGAAGAGTTCTTGGCCTCTTGCTTTTATAGGGTGCTTACATCTTCAAGCTGCTTTCCTCTCATGGCCAGCTGACCTTCCTGGGGCATCCCGCAGCCCGGCCAGCTGCTGGGCCACCCCAAAAGCTGGAGAAGGCTGCAGCTCAGAGAGCAGAGGATCGGGGTTGGGGTGGGGTGGGGGGTCAAACTTCAACAGGAATGTCAGGCTTCTGTAAGGGAAAAGGTTACTTCTGCAGTGGGGGAGGGGAAGGAGGGTGAATTACAAGATTTTTCTTTCCACATCGCATCTTTGCCTCTTATTTGCCACGTCTTCAGAGTGCCTGCGGGACAGTGCTGGGAGGGGTGGGCGGAAAACCCTCTCCCTTTCTGATGCTCCTTTGTCTCTACTTGGGAGTGAGGCTGGCAGGAGGGGTGAGGGCCCACGCTGCCCACAGGAAGTTGAGGTCGGTCACTTCTGACGATGAATGCCTCACCTCCCAGCCCATCGGCCTTCCTGCCTGCTGGTGTCTGAACAAACACAGCAGGCGTGTGAAGGTCACGGAGTTGCAGGAGGCTGGCAGGGCCTCGGGCCTTCCTTCCGAGAGAGGCGGGATCTCTCCCCTGGGCGCAGAGAACGACTGAGCCAGACGATTACAGACGGCTCCCGAAGCGGCTGGGCTCCAGAGGCCCGCGAGCGCAGAGCACAGCTCCTCCTCCCCAGGGGGCCGGCGCGGCGGGCGGCCAGGCATTGCCAGTTCCGAGCGCCGCGCTCCAGGCCGGGCTTTCTGCTCTCCGTGCTGGAGGCCCGCCATCCTCACTGAGTGAATTTCCAAGAAAGCAGTTGACAGGCTTGGCAGGGCTATTCCTGGAAATGTTCAATAGGCCATCTCCTGGCAGGGGCTGCGGCTGACGGCTGGGTCGCAAGGGGAGAGCGCGTGCTCCGCGCCCTCCCCGCCCGGCCCAGTCCCAGGTGCCCCGAGCACGGGCGGCCCCGCATCCCGCGGGCGGCTAGCGGGCGGGGGTGCGGGCCGCGGCGGAGCCCGCTTCCTGCCTGGCCCGGGGGCCGCCAGCGGCCTTGCTGCTAAACGAACACAGACGCCCCGTGACTATAAATTAGAGAAGCCATCAGCTCCGGCGGATGCCCTGCATGTCCCGCAGTAAACCCGGCAGGGGACTCTTGGCCACTGCCACGGGCACGCTAGCCAGCCGCTTTAACTCTTGTAGCAGTCTCGGGAGAGAGGCCAAGCCTGCCGCCGGGCCCCGGACGCGCAGGCAACTCGCAGGCCTTGGAACTGAACTTCCCTCTGCGGCCGAGCCCCGAGCTGACCCGGCTTCTGGGCCTCAGCACTAGCCGGCTGTTTGGGGCCCGATGCTTCTTTGTTGGAGCCTTCCGTGCGTTGCAGGATGGGTAGCCGCATGCTTGGCCTCCATCCACTAGAAGCCAGTAGCACCTCCACCTGCGGACATTGCCCAATGTCCCCTGGAAGGCCACATCACCCCGCTGCACAGGAAAGGAGATAGGGGCTCTGGGGGGTCGGGTGACGACAGAGACAGAATCTCAGAATTTGATCTCCAGTTGAGCTGTGTGATGCCTGGCAAGTCACAGAATCCTTTGGGCCTCAGTTTCCTTGTCTCTAAAATGGGAAGAAAGAGAAGAGCAAATGCAGGGAGCATGGAGATCAGTTGACGTAATGCACCCTATTGCACTTTGAGAGGTAGAAGGTACCACGGAAAACAGCCTAGCAGCAGAATAGCTAACGCCGGAATCCTTCCCTACCGCAAAGGGCAGGGCTCCCTTTGAAAGGAGAAAATAGCTGAATATTTATAAAATTCCCAAGACTTTCAAATTAAAACAAACAAGTGCTTTAGAAAGCTTTTCTCTTTTTTTCCCCTTCTGAATTCAAGCAAGATTAAGAATGCTATGGCTGCCTGAGGTTAATGAATGTGATTTCCTTTTGTCTTCCTTGAAGGAGGATTTCTATTTTATGTTTTAATCAACACCCTAGCAATTGCATCCCTCCAGTGAAAGAACAGAAAGGAAGAAAGCAGGAGTGTGTGGTGGGGTCCCCCTCTATTTTTTTCCCACAAAATTAGAATCTTTTTCTTTATAATTAGTGACAAAAAACATAAATGAAATGCCACAGCCCTATAGAAAGATACTGTTGCTTTAAATGAGCTTTACTGTTATATAATTCTCTGGCTGACTTCATCCCACCAGCTTTCAAGGAACTATAAAGAAATCTTTAAAGGCTAGTATTTCTCCTGTTCGCACTGGCAGAAAAACACAAAGGAAATGGGTAACCTGAGCTTCCTCAAAGAGCCACGTCCTTGAGGACAGGGCTACACGTGTCCCCCACCCCCACCAGTCTTGGGGTCCTTGTCAAGCTCCAGGGAGCCATGGCCCTTCCTTTGTGGCTGTGTACGTTGGAAGACCCAAGGCCACATTTGCTTGGGGAAACAGGACACTGTGATTAATCAAAGAAAACAGAAACAGCTCCGTTTTCCATAATGGGCCCATCGAAGGGCTTTTCTAGGAAAAACCCTGATCAAGCTGTTCCTTCTATTTCCCTAACAGCTAACAGCCGGGAGTGGGGGCTTGTGGGTATGGGAGGAGGTACCCATGGAAGTTTGTTCCCAAATAGTCCCTTCCCAGAAAAAGACTTCATTATTCTATCTAGCTCAAAGCCCCGAGCATCTACTGACAGCAAGGGGCCTGTGCAAGAAAGTGGGCCTCCTCAGAGGGCTGAGGTCCTCACTGGCTCCCACGAAATCACTCTGATCAGACAGGATTCCCAGAAGGGGACTTGGGGAAGTGAGACTCTGAACCAAACTAATGGAGAAGGGTCAGAGAAGGCGGCCAGGCAGCACTGTTATAAAACCAACTGGCACATGCTTACTCATTAAAAACAGACACAGTGCAGTTCTGGAACTAGGTAAAGACAGGGCTGGGACGAGGGTGAGGGGAGTGAGGCATTACCTCCAGTGCAAAATTTAAGGGCACCGAATAACCCCAGCAATCACATAAATAATATAAATGATATCTTGATTCAATATTCCAAAAACAAAATTAATGCCCCCCCAAATCCCTGATGAACAAAATATCAAAATGTAAAGACAGGGTCTGGTTTCACAAACATCGTGTGTCTCCAATGGCCAGCACTTGACTTCAAGTGGTCTCCTGGCTTTAGAGGGTCTCGGTGAAGCAGAGTAACCAAAGGGGCCGGGACTCAGAGTCAGGGACAGAAGCAGCCCATGGCTAGTGGCCCTCAGCACGGCCCCAGCCTCTCCGAGTTCTGGTTCTCACTTACAAAGTGGTCTTAATGTTGGCCACACCTTCCTCCCGGGCGGGGGTGGGGGGGTAAGGACCAAATAAAATCTTGTTCACGAGAGCATTTGATAAACCCTAAGCTATGGTGTTCTTGAAATATATAAGAGAAGGCACAGTGGTACGCCTGGTAATTGCAGCAGCAGGCAAAATGGGACATTTTTGGTGAGGGACAGAGAGAAAAGGCAGGGGGGAGGAAAAGGCTGTGCCCCTGGCTGTGTGGTGGGAGGTGGGAAGAGCCAGATTCTAGATTCTGACCTGACTTCATGTCTCAGCTCAGCTATTTATAATTGCAGAGCTTTGGCCCATTTTCCAACCTCTCTGTGCCTCAGGTTTCTCAATCTTAAAATGGGGATAATAATGGATTGACATGAAGAAATGTGTGCACGGCACCTACTGTGGTCTGGTCCAAGCTGGGTGTTAACTGCTTACACACACACACACACACACACCCCTCCCTGCATTCCCCCCCCCCCCCCCCACCCCAGGCTTCTCCTATTAAGAGAAAAGAAAAGGAAAGGAGGAGGGAAACAGGAGAGGCAGGAAGAATATAGCCCAAGATTGGAGGAGGCAAGAGGAGAGAATCGAGGGTTGGGGGGAAATACCAGAAAGGAAGGAGGAAAAAGAGGAAGAAAAGGAAGAGAAGAAAGTGGGGACACTCAGGTCCTGTCCTGAGCTGAGAGCTCTCTTAGAGCAAGTCAGTTCCAGTTTCCCAGGAAACAATCATGGAAAGAATCAAGTGCAACAGTGTATTTAAGATTTAGCTGTGATGACACACATAGCTCTGATTCACTTGTTTTACCTGCTGTAGCATATTCTAGAATATGCCTACGTTTCTATATCCATTCTCCCAAGGGTGGACATTTAAGTTGTTAAGGGGACTGTGATTCATATCAGTAATGTTTGATTTCTTAAGTTGGGTGGAAGGTACGAAGTTCAATCTCTAGGTCTCTTTTTCCCTTTGTCTGAAACAGTTGAACTCATCTAGAACTCCTGCTGATTCCACCCAACTTCCAGGCCTGGTCCTTCAGGTCAAAGGCAGGTGGGATTTCTGGGAGTGGATGAAGGGTTCCAGCAGCCAGGGGCCCCACAGAGGGGACAGTGCCGCTGCTCGCTCCACCTGCCCTGGACAAGCAGAGGTCCAGTTGCACTAAGAAACGGCTTGCAGGCCTTTGGCTTCCCAGACAGACCCAGCTACCTGAGATCTTGCCCTGACCCAGAAGCCCCAGGGCTGGGCCCCACAGGCAGTTCCAGACCCAGTGCTGGGATTTCATGGAAGCCTCGGAGGAGAGATGCTTCAGGGGAAATAGTTTTCTCCTTGAACAGCTGAGCTCCTCTGAACGGAATCTCTGTACCTTTCATAATGGAACAAAGGGGAAGGCTGTTTGCAAGCTTGGGGAGGCGCAAGTCACAGTCGATCCCCTGGAAATCAGTCCATGCATTTCCTTACCAAAGAACTAGAGAAAGAAGAAATGCCAAGAATCCAAAAGAATAAATCTTCTGGAAACAGTTCCTGTTTGTGGAATGTGTCGCTCCTCCTCTCCTCTTCTCCAGTGGCTTTGTTTCTTAGAGACTGTTTGCTTTGGCTATGACCTGAATCAGTCTGCATTCCCCAGAGTCCACCTGCTCTGAGCACTGGACTCGGACAGGCAGCCTAGTACACGGACAATCCACTAAACCACAACTGGGCTGGGAGAGAAGACTGAGGTGCTAGCCTTGGGCACAAAGTTTGAGGGGACGCCCCAAAACTCAGTAACTGACATGAGTATATTTTAATGCAATATTTTAAAAACTTAAAGTTAACGCAAAAAAATCCATGATGAACAAAACATCCATACTTCAAGTAAAGGCTGGGTCAGTAGAAACTCCTGAGTTGAGTGCAAGCAGGAAGTGCTGAGATCAGCTCTTCCTTTGTGAATCCTTGTCCCATCTGGGCAGGCCAGGGAAGAGAATGTTCCCCCCCACCCCCAGAATCACCCATCTACCCCACAGCAGGATGGCAGGGCCCAATCTCTACCAACCACCCCCATCCACAACTCATGCACAGCTCTGGGCCTCTTCCTCCCGGAAAGCTGCTCAGCCTCCTGCCCCTCCCCCTCTAGGACAATAAGGCCTCATCTGTCTGAGTCCTGGTACGTGCTTATTCACACGTAGTACATGTCATATATAATGGTGTATTAACTATTTACTCCAGTGGCATCTTATTTAGCTCAGACCAATTTTTAAAAAATCAATTACTTGCCAACATTAAAAAGTTGAGAGAGTCTCACACAAAAAACCAAAATTGCTAGCCTATCTCTAAAAATCCAAATTTCAGGGTGCCTATGTGGCTCAGTCAGTTAAGCATCTGTCTTCGGCTCAGCGGGGAGCCTGCTTCTCCCTCTCCCTCTGACCCTCCCCCCGACTTGTGCACGCTCTCTCTCTAATAAATACATTAAAAATCATTTTTTAAAAAATCCAAATTTCCAGCTCGTCTTGAAAAATCCAGATGTTGGACAACTAACAATAACAATACTTGTTTGTTGAGAATATACTAAATGCTGAGCACAGTACTCAGTACTTGAGATATTTTTTCTGTTTCAGTGCTCACAGCCATTCTGTACTTACTACCCCTCCATTTTACAGATGATGAATCGGAGGCTCAGAAAACTGAAATACCTTGTCCCGAATCACACAACAAATAGGCAGTGTGGCCAGACTCAGACCTGGGGAGTCTGACTCCAAAGTCCATGCTCTCATTCTTCTGTATCTTCCAGCATCATGAGGGCGTGGACTAAATGACTGTTTTTCAAATGTGTTCCAAGAAGCCTCAAAGCCGCTGGGCAAAGGGCCTGGCCGAGTGTGTGTGGGGTGAGGGGGCTGGCTCAGCCCCCAGGGCTCCTGCTTCTATCAGAGAAGCTCCTTTTTTTAGTTTTGTTTTTTAAACCATTTTATAAACTGGAATCCCATTCAAGAATTCTTTGGGAAAAATAAGTCCACTGTTCAGAAACAAAAACAAAACAAAGCCCCAGGCCCAAATGATCTCGCTCTCTCTCTTTTTTTAAATCTCTTTTCCACTCACCATGTTTTCCTGGACCAGCAGGAAAAATTCCTCTCCCCACCTTTGAGCACGTGGGTGCTGGTCAGGCCACCTCTTATAACCAGTGGATGAGCACGTGTCCGGAGACTAGGAGCCATGGAGCCAAGGCATCCCTCCAAGACCTGCTGAGGGTAGACAGGGGTGGTCTGAAACTGCGCTGAGGTCAACGCAGGGTGGAGAGCACTACTGTGAGGACAAGGGGAATGGGGTGAGGACACAGGAGCCAAAGCCACAGAGCCTGGTAGAAGCTGTCCCCATGATTCTCTTAGATGAAGTCCTTTACGGGCCATCATGGCTGTCTGGGAATTGAGTGTATTCTGTAAAGGAAGGGTGACCTCAAGGCATTGAGTGTAGTGGGAAGAGCACAGGGAGGAACCAGAGCTGAGCTCTGCCACAGCTTGGCACTTCAGGACCTTGGACATATATAAAGCGTGCATTGCGTTTCTCTACATACCTTACCCAATAGTCCTAGGGACACAGGGAGATTACTTTAAAAAGATGACTTGAGAATGGACGCCTATCTTAACTACATGTATATGGTCTGACAAGTGCAAACCAAGAGAAAGTAGGAGCTTCTAGACCCTCTCTGAAGGCAGGACTGCTGAAGCTAGCCTTGCCAATGTGATTTTAGCCTTGGCCTCAACTGCCATTCATTTGCCAATGACTCAAAAAATCCAGAATCTGTTCAGATTTCTCTCCTGAGATTCCAACCCATAGTTTTTACTCTGTATTGAACAGCTCCACTTAGGTGTCCCATATACTCCTCCAGCAATTCCCCAAATGGAGCTCCTTCACATCTCTCTGAAACCTGCTCCTTCATCAGTGTTCACATTCAGGAGCTGGCATCCGCATCCATACATTCCCGAAATTTGGGAGCCATCCTTGGCTGCTTCCCTACCTCATTCCTTATGGTTAAGCAATGTAAGGCTCAATCCACCCCTTAAGGAGCTCTTGAATCTACTTCTCTTCAGCTCTAATGGTGTGATCCTGGACTAGACCATCCCATCTCTGACCTGCATGACTACAGTTGCCACCTATTGGTTATCCTGCTTCTGGTCTTGTCCTCCATCCTGTATCTCATGCTCCAAATCACCAAATAGATCTTTCCGAAATACATACACACAGAATGATGATCATTCTAGAACATAAGTATGATCATCTTACATCATGCTTAAATCCCTTCGATGGTTTCCGGGGCGCCTGGGTGGCTCAGTTGGTTAAACGACTGCCTTCGGCTTAGGTCATGATCCTAGAGTCCCAGCATCGAGTCCCGCATCGGGCTCTCTGCTCGGCAAGGGGTCTGCTTCTCCCTCTGACCCTCTTCCCTCTCGTGCTCTCTGTCTCTCATTCTCTCTCTCTCTCAAATAAATAAATAAAATCTTTGAAAAAAAAAAATCCCTTCGATGGTTTCCAGTTTTTCTTAGGATGAAGTCCTAACTCTTGACCACGGTATGCAAGGTTAGCCCCTGCTCATCTCTCCAGCCACCTCTATTCTCAGTACTGCAGCCAAACTGCATCTCTTTCAGTTCCCCAGACATAATCCACTCTCCACCTCCACCCCTTTGTACATGTTCCTCCATCTGATGAATATACATCCCCTGGGATGGTCAGTTTTATGTGTCAACTTGACTCGGCTAAGGAATGCCAAGATAACTGGTAAAACAGTACTTCTGGGCATATCTGTGAGAGTGTTTTTGGAAGAAATTGTCATTTGAATCAGTAGACTGAGTAAAAATCTCCCTTACCAATGCAGGTGGGCATCTTCCAATCGTTGAGTGTCTGAATAGAACAAAAAGGTACAGGAAGGATGAATTTGCCATCTGCTTGAGTTGGGACATCCATCTTTGAACCGGGACTTACACCTTTGGTTCCCCTGGTTCTCAGGCCTTTCGACTCAGACTGAATTATACCACCAGCTGTCCTGGTTCTCCATAACTTAAGATTCTTGGCCTCCATAACTGTGTGAGCCAATTCCTATTATATATATATATATATCACAAGAGAAACACTGAATTTTATATATGTATGTATATATATATATTTATATTTATATATTCACTGGAAAGCAAGAATGACACCAGCCTCACTCCCTATTCTCTGCCTTGAATGTGGGAATTATATATATATATAAATATAAAATTCATTGTTTCTCTTGTGAACCCTAATATACTCCCATTAACTCCTATTCATCCTTTGAGCCTCAGCTTAGATGACACTTTATCCAGGAAGCTTCCACTGACTTTCCAAGACTGAGTGAGATATCTCTCAATTGCATTTCCACAGCACCTTGTCCTACTTTCATTTTAACTCCTATTCTAGTGCACATGTTATAATTCTTGTTGCTGACTTAACTGCTTTTCCCGTCAGGCTGCAAACTCCACGAAAGCTAGCATGTAGTCTATTCTGTTTATATTTGCATCCCTTGAACCTACATCAGAGCCGGGCACACAGTATGTGCTCAATAAATCCTAATTTTTCTGACTGAAGTGAACAGACAACCTAAAGTATGAGTCACCTTTTAGCAGAAACATTAAGAATACTACTAGGAAAGAGGATGCTTGCTAAGGAAAATATTTCAGTCAGATGTGCAAGTCAGACTGTGCTCTCACAGTACCAAGAACTGACTATTAATGCCTTGGCAATTTGCTAACTTCTCTGCTTCCTAGAAGTCCACATATTTTGGATGTTTTTTGGTAAAAGCTGTGAAACAAAATAAATCTCTGTGTATGTATTTGAGAACTTCCTGAGTTTCACTCAGTTTCTTCTTGCCAGACCGACATGGCTTCAAACCCTTGGTTTGGGTCCTCTGGGTTTTGTTGTGACTTTCCATACCCTCCACCCATGAATGGCCCTGAAGGTGAAATCCCCCCCCCCCCCCCCCCCGGGACAGTGTCAAGAAAAAGAGCTGTCGTGAGAAGTGCATCTGTGGGGGCGCCTGGGTGGCTCAGTCGTTGAGCGTCTGCCTTCGGCTCAGGTCATGATCCCAGGGTCCTGGGATCGAGCCCCGCATCGGGCTCCCTGCTCCTTGGGAGCCTGCTTCTCCCTCTCCCACTCCCCCTGCTTGTGTTCCCTCTCTTGCTGTGTCTCTCTCTGTCAAAATAAATAAATAAAATCTTAAAAAAAAAAAAAAAGAAGTGCATCTGTGCCTGGTGTCGAGACGCAGGAGAAGTGTGAGGCTTTCACTTCTGATTTGTAATCAGTGTTTTGACCTCCCTTTTACCTGACATTTCCAAACTCTGGGCAATGGGCTAAGCTATTTCAGTCATTGTGTTCCTGCACACATCTCTCATTTTCAAACATAGGTAAATAATAGATTCAAAACGCTTTGGACCCTCCCTGGTGTGAGACTACAGGAGGTGCAAAGACCTGGATTCAGGTCTTAACGCCACCATTTCTAAGTTTGTGACTTTGAACGAACCAACGAACCCTCTCGGAACTTCATCTTTCTCCTCTGGAAAGCAAGAATGACACCAGCCTCACTCCTTATTCTCTGCCTTGAGTGTGGGAAGCACCACATAAATGCTAATGTCCTTCCCAAACAGTTCTGCTATTAATGGTACCCATGACCATACACTGGTCCCTATGGAATCTCTGTGGACTGAAATAATTTTCTATGATAATAAATCTCTGTTGTTAGCAGGAGCAGTTGCCGGTCAGTCTCAATATCCATACTCACCCAAGAAGCTAAAGCTTTGGAAGACTCCTATTAAGTGATAGGTAAGTAGTACTCCCATGCTCTGCTCATTCTTGTGGTTGTGGAGAAGGGTAAACCTCATCCCACCCCCATAACTGAATCCCTGACCTCTCTCAGTATTTGAACTGGGGGTCCAGAATTCAGCTGGACCACCATCAGTGGAAACAAAATCATGCAAGGAAGAGGGGATGCAATGCCTAAGGATGGAGAATTTTAAAAAAAATTCTAGAGGTAGTGAAATGTAAGAAGCCAGGGACATGGCCATTTTAGGTTGGCAGTTGGACACTTTATAGATTTAGATTTCCAAACACTGATTCCTTACCTCTACCTAGCACCTACTCCCTATACAGATCTTTCACAGATAGTATCTTCTTTCATCCCTACAACTATCCTGACAGGTTGGCAAATATTACTATAACCATTTTTCAGAAGAAGAAACCACTGAGATTGTGCCTAGATTACACACACTTACGCAGAACGGAGCTGGCATTTCACCTGGGGTTTCTGATTCTAAGACCAGAGCTCTTTCTACCATACTCTGCTGTCCTCTTGCACAGCTGAGGAAGAGGAACCAATCTCAGAGGAAGCATATATTCAGGAACCCCTTCATAGTTCCACAGTGGAAAAAGCACCAGACTTTGGGTGAAAAAGACCTAAGCCTCATTCCCAACCATGAACTCTCGAGATGTCAATTTCCTTACTTCTGCAAAGAACAGGTAGTGATAAACGATTCCAGTCTCCCTCCCATGTTTTCTATTTCTTGAATGTTATCTTTGGTTATTTTAATGTAAAACCCAAATATCTGTCATAAAGAAGAAATGCCCCCCCCCCCCACAAATGGATACATCACAAGTTCAACAGCAATTATGGTGTCTTTGACCCAATATAACCACTATGGCTGAATTTAAAAGTTGGGATCTTCTTTCATGGCATCTTGGAAATAGGCTTCACTAACCTTCAGTTAATCTTTCCACATTTCAGTTTCCTCACGTGAATGAGAGAACAACGTTACCTTCGGTGCAGGAAAAAGGAATTTTCAATTCCTTCCTTCTTGCCATCTTGCCTCTTCCTAGCTTCCTGACCCCAACCGAAGGGAAGAGGACTTGCTAATTTGAGTGGTTGGAGTCTGGGACCAGGACAGGGTTGCTGTCCCTAGGAATGGTTCTCTTTCTTTTCTATTTTATGCAGTTGGGTGGGCACATAGACTAAGCCCTCTCTCATCTTCTCTACCTCCTCTTTGCAATTGCCCAGGGAGATATTTCAAATTATTGGTCATCTTATTTTCTTCGTCATTTGGTTATCTTTACCCCATGCATCCTTCTAGAGTGTACTAAGATCTCAAAATTTAAATTCAGGAAGGAGTAAGAGGTTCTCTTTAGGCCTCAAGGCCTAAGCCTTGTGCTTCTATTCATTTTAAATCAACACCTGTAATGAGGGTTATTGGTTGATGGCTCAGTTAATAAACGGCAATACTTTATTTGACTCATGTCCTCTCCCTATTGCTTTCTAGGGAACTGTAGTAGCCAGTCTCCATGACAGTCCCCAGTGAGCTCCTACTCCTGGTCCTCATACCCTTTTGTAGTTCCCTCCCACACTCTACCAGGGTTGATCTGTGTGACCAATAGAATACAGCATAGATGATGGCACGTAACTTTTGAACCAGTTCTAAAGAACCCCCTGGCTTCTGTCTTGGTTGCTCTCTCTCTCTCTCTCTCTCTCGGATCTTTGCTCTGGGGAAAGCAGCTACCATGTCTTGAGAAGCCCTATGGAGAGGCCTCTGTAATTCCTTTCTAGAACTTACCCCTCCTCTTCTCTTTCTGCCCTCATGCCCTGTGGCAAGTAGCACCCATTATATTTCATTATCCTTGTATGAATGCTTGTCTGAATTTCCCTGGCTCCTTGAGACCAGGAATGGACATTTCTACTTGTCTCTGAATCCTTGGTGCCTAGCACAGTACCTGACACACGGTAGGCTCTCAATAAATATTTTTTGAATAAAAAATGGAAGGAAATTTAGTTTTCTGTTTATAGTCATACCTTATATCTTATTTTTTTCCTTTTGCTCAAGTATCAGTTTTTTAAAAAAAGATTTATTTATTTATTTACTTTAGAGAGAGCATGAGCAGAGGGAGGAGCAGAGGGAGAAGGAGAGAATCCATAGAACATAAAAACATACAAACAATAAATATAAATACATTGATTCATCTAGCATAACTGAGACTTTATACCCATTGAATGACAACTCCTCATTTCCCCCTCCCTCTGGTCCCTGCCAACCACTATTATATTTTCTGTTTCTATAAATTTGACTACTTTAGATGCCTTATGTAAGTGGAATCACACAGTATTTGTCCTTCTGTGTCTGGCTTATTTTGCTTAGCATCATGTCCTCCAGGTCCATCTATGTTGTCACAAGGGGAAGAATTTCCTTCTCCATTAAGGCTGAATAACATTCATATTTTTTTATTTTATTTTATTTTATTTTATTTGAGAGGGGAGGGGCAGAGGGAGAGGGAGCTGGGCGTGGAGCCTGACACGGGGCTCAGTCTCACGACCCTGAGATCATGATCTGCAGCAAAGTCAAGAGTTGGACGCTTAACCAACTAAGCCACCCAGGTGCCCCTAACATTCCCATTTTAAATGGCAAAAGTGTAAAGTCTGAATGTTTTTCAGTAGAAGCCAAATGTAGCAGTCTATACTAGATTTCATAGACATTTAAAATCTCCAAATAAGTCTGTGTGTGGAAGTAAAAGACAAGTCTAAGAAATCTCTTGAACTTAAATAAGGGTTTCCGTTCTGTCTCCAAATTTGGACTCATGTTTTTAGTTCCAGTGTGTACCATAGAGTTAATTCCTTCTTCACAATGGAGAACGTTATTTTTTCCCTTCTTTATCCATAGGCCTAATTAAGTTATATCCAGTGTTTATCAAATTATACTTACTAGGCTAAACATTTTGGCTTCAAAGATGTATTAATTCCAAGTCCCTTACTGTTGCCACTTGGGTCTCTTTTTACTCAATTACATAGTCTCCTGAGATTAGCAGATGTTAATTCCAAAGACTGAGTAGACCTCTAAGAAGTGAGAAGATGGAGGGGAAACCACAGAGGCCAGTCTGACATTTTGTTTGTCTCCTAAATCTAGATTCTTAGAATTGAGCTAACATTGAGCCAAAGGCCCCAGGAAATCAACTTCCATCTTTCTGTGCACTCCTTCCCCTTCCCTCAAAGACAAAGGAGTCTTCACATGTTGATCAGTTGATTTACAGGTGGGTACTGCAAAGTTCAAAATCTCTAACTCAGAAAAATGCACAATTTGTTTTAAAGATGGATTAAGAAGGGCACCTGGGTGGCTCAGTCGGTTAAGCGACTGCCTTCGGCTCAGGTCATGATCCTGGAGTCCCTGGATCGAGTCCCGCATCGGGCTCCCTGCTCGGCAGGGAGTCTGCTTCTCCCTCTGACCCTCCCCCCTCTCATGTGCTCTCTCTCTCATTCTCTCTCTGTCAAATAATTAAAAAAAAAAAAAAAAAAAGATGGATTAAGAAGAAAAATGGGGAGTTATCAGAAGGGAGAGGCATAAATAAACATATTCATGATGAATCTAAGAAAGTTCTGAAAGGAGTCAAACCTCTATATGCAAATTTAGGTGAGTGTGTGTGTGTGTGTGTGTGTGTGTGTGTGCGCGCGCGCGCGCTTGCGTACTATACCACTTCTTCGGTATACGGTGAAGTGTACTCTTATCTTCCCGGGATGGTCTCCTAGGGAGCCATTTTACCAGAGCGCACAGTTCCATTTATCCAATTTCTGAGGATTAGTCTCAGGGGTAACTTTATTTAGTACATATTGGCTACAATACAAAGCTTCTCTAGTTAAATCAAACATCCAAATTATGATGCAGTAAGACAAACAGTACCTTCTTTTCTGCACATGCCAGCGTCTGTGAATGCAGGGTGGACTATTACTTTAGTAATGAGAGATTCAATTCTTTTGAAAGTCTTACCCCCCTTCCTCTTCCTAGATGATTCTGGGATTTAGACGTGCAACAAACAAAAAGAAGAGGAGAAAAACACTTTTTCTTGGAAGCCACGAAAGACAAGTTTCCCTTTTTTTGAGCACTGCAGAACACACGTAAGAGAGGACACTGTCTCTAAAGAGCTCTGACATATTCATCAGCCATGATGTTAAAAGAGAACAGCCACAGAACCATTGTTGCTGCCAAAAAAGTGCTGTTTGAATCCTTTTCCACTTCCTCTTTGCAAGATGACTTGGGCTTCATTAAATCATCACTGGAAGACAAGATCTCTGTGGCTTTGGGGCAGACGGGCCAACGGATTGACTTTGTCACCTCATGTGGTATGAGTATCAGATGTTGACGATGCAGCGACTGGTTAAAATGATAATCATCTAAAGAAAAGTCATGAATAGTGTTTATACTTTCTTGGAACTGGGAGTTAGCTTCCTTGGGCCCTTTCCTCCTCGCCCCCAGCTTCAAAACAGAAATTGCTAAATATTCAATTTGGTGTTTGCCTAAGGGTGGCTAAACAAGTCACCTAGTGAGGTGCTTGTCCTTATTTCTGGGAAGGCAGCCTATTACTCAGTTTGGTTCTAACAAAAACAAAGTAAGGGAGAGGGGACTTATCAACAGAGGTCAACTAGAATCAATACTGACTCTGAAAATAGGGTTTTTCTATAAAAGCTACGGAGCAATGGAAAGGCATAAAAGATCTTCTGGGTTCCAAAGGAGACCTAAAGACTCCACATGCCTGGTTGGTCTCCAGATAACAGAGAGCAAAACAAAATTTGTAGCGTATTCATAAAAGCTTCTTCTTTCAAAGCATAGCTTGGGAGAAGGGTGGTCAGGATGTATGAGGGATGGTGTGGGGATCAGATGCTCTTCTGTTCTTATGCTCTGAAAGTGGCACATTCTCTACCATATTTTTAAAGTCACAGTTGTTAACGTGATCATGAATGATGTTAGAAGAAGCAGAATGAAAGAGCAAGATGTCAAGTTGCACAGTATCACCCCTAGACTTGCTCCCTAACATTAGAATCTGATGAGAACTCTGTAACTTCTCCCCGCAATCTCCAGAGACCCCAATGCCAGAGCCACAGCCAGTAAAAGAATAATTCTATTCAAAGCCTTCCTATGGAGTGTGGAAACTATCTATTTTGCTCCTAGGTTGTAGAGTATCTGAACTCACTCAGCCATCTCTCCTCCACTTGAAGAAAAGAAAGGTGATTAGTTTAGGATGGTGGACTGAGCCAACATGGCTACTTCTCCTTCCTCTCAAATCCCAGTAAAATAGGATACATAAAATAAGACTAAGTCCTAGGCATTCCCTAGAAAATGCCGGCTGAGTAAAAATGGAAGAATTTCTGGGTGGTAGCAGACTCACAAAAATACCAGAGAGCTGAGAAACACAACTGAAGAAGGGGGCTGCTGGATGAGTAATTCTTCAGCCTGTAAGCTTCCTCAGGACAAGTAATCCTGGGTCTTATTCATTACTGTGTCCTCTCTGCTTTGTATAGCTCCTGGCACAGAGCAGGTATTCAGTAGTGACTGTTAATATGACTGTATGGCTTTCCTAAAACAAAGGTAAGTTCAAGGTCAGCAGGAGGGACCTTGTGGGATGCTTGATTGGGACCCCTCCCCCAGGGTGCACAGAGAAGAGTAATTATGGTGTTTGCCCCAGGCTCTTTGAGTAAAGTAAAGGACCAGCCATAGGAACTCATAGAATGAGGATCAGGGCCAGAGAGAACAGAAGGGCATGGGGTACAAGTTACTGAACTGTTAATTAAGGAAAGGCAACTTGGAATAGGTGTGAAAGCTCCTGAGGTGCCCAAAGAGGGTAACTTTCCCTACTCACTTATTTAAAAAGTGCCACCAACCTGCTGGCCTATCCCCCTGCCCATTAACCTTAGAGCACAGCACATCTGCCACAGTCGGTCATCCCATATGGAGGGCAGGCCTAGCAAGGGATGTTGAAATGTAACCTTGACAATTGCCCAGGAAGTGATACCGGTTATCAATACTGATCAATTTGCATATGAAAATGAACAACCAGAATTGCCAGACTTTTTGACCAAACCCAAGACCTAAAAACTGAATCAGTAGCAAACTGACCTCTGAGGAAAAGGCAAATGCAGCAAGCCAAAGAGAGCTATGAAAATATTTTATTTAGTGTCTGAGATACATGGATATTGCATCATAAAATAAGAGGAAGCTACCATAGAAAAAACAGCAATCAGAGAAAAATAGAGGCATCTAAAAAATTAAAAATTTGATTAATAAATCATAAAACTGAATGTCAGGGATGAGTTACAGAATAGATACAACTGAAAAGAAAACTAGTGATTTGGAAGATCAAATCAAGGTATGTCCCCCCGAATACAAAGCAAAAAGTCAGGGAAAGAAATTATAAGGAAAAAAAATGCAGAAAATTCCAAAGGAAAAAAATCTGTTTAATAGGAATTTAAGACATCATAGATAGGATGACAGGAAGCCGTTAATAGAAAAATACTCTCCCAGGCTAAATAAGTACTCAAATTCTTTGGGTAAAATTTTAAAAACCAGCAATTCTGGTCCTGCTATCTCAGCAAGAATACTGAAAGGAGAGGTACACAGATATATTCCACTGATATTTATGAATTCAAAAATTAAAGAGAAAATCCAGAGCGCCTGGGTGGCTCAGTCAGTTAAGCGGCTGCCTTTGGCTCAGGTCATGATCCTGGAATCCTGGGATCGAGCCCTGCTTCAGGCTCCCTACTCAGCGAGGAGTCTGCTTCTCCTTCTGCCCCTTCCCCATCTTGTGCTCTCTCTTTCTCTCTCTCTTTCAAGTAAATAAATAAAACCTTTAAAAAAATTAAAGAGAAAATCCTTGGTACTCAATGGTGGGGTAGGATGGAAATAGTTTCCTATAAGGACACAAGGTAATAAACATTTCATTTTTACTACTGAATATTGGACAACATTGAAATGTCTACATACTTTGAAGAAATACAATTTTGAGTCTACCAGCTATACTAGCTTTTAAGTGAGTGGGCAAAATAAAGACATTTTGCATGTGCAAGGATTCAGAATACATACCACAATGGAAGTAAAAAGCTTTCTGGAACATTTCAGTTACAACTAAGTTAAATTCATTTCTTCAGTTGAAAAACCATTAGCTGCTAGAATTACTTACCCTCCATTCAGAAAGTTTTACCATACATATGTGATTGGAAGAACAAGAAAGGCTATCAGTGGTGTAATTTAAACTTAAATGAAGTTTAATAAATCTAGACAAAGAGGCAAAGAATCTGTACTCAGAAAACTATAAAATACTCATGAAAGAAATTGAGGAAGACACAAAGAAATGGAAAAGCATTCCATGCTCATGGATTGGAAGAACAAATATTGTGAAGATGTCAATGCTACCTAGAGCAATCTACACATTCAATGCAATCTCCAACAAAATACCATCAACTTTTTTCAAAGAAATGGAACAAATAATCCTAAAATTTGTATGGAACCAGAAAAGACCTCGAATAGCCAGAGGAATGTTGAAAAAGAAAACCAAAGCTGGTGGCATCACAATTCCGGACTTCATTACAAATCTGTCATCATCAAGACAGTATGGTACTGGCACAAAAACAGACACATCGATCAATGGAACAGAATAGAGAGCCCAGAAATGGACCCTCAACTCTATGGTCAACTAATCTTCGACAAAGCAGGAAAGAATGTCCAATGGAAAAAAGACAGTCTCTTCAACAAATGGTGTTGGGAAAATTGGACAGCCACATGCAGGAGAATGAAACTGGACCATTTCCTTACACCACACACAAAAATAGACAAAATGGTTGAAAGACCTAAATGTGAGACAGGAGTCCATCAACATCGTAAAGGAGAACACAGGCAGCAACCTCTTCAACCTCAGCCGCAGCAACTTCTTCCTAGAAACATCACCAAAGGCAAGGGAAGCAAGGGCAAAAATGAAGACCTCATCAAGATAAAAAGCTTTTGCACAGCAAAAGAAACAGTCAACAAAACCAAAAGACAACCGACAGAATGGGAGAAGATATTTGCAAATGACATATCCAATAAAGGGCTAGTATCCAAAATCTATAAAGAACTTATCAAACTCAACATCAAAGAACAAATAATTCTTTTCAATTCAATATATACAATTTTATATATTGTATATATACAATATATATATTGTGTGTATGTATACACACACACACACACACACACAACAGAATATTATGCAGCCATCAAAAAGAATGAAATCTTGCCATTTGCAATGACGTGCTGGAACTGGAGGGCATTATGCTGAGCGAAATAAGTCAATCAGAGAAAGACATGTATCATATGACCTCACTGATATGATGAATTCTTAATCTCAGGAAACAAACTGAGGGTTGCTGGAGTGGTGGAGGGTGGGAGGGATGAGGTGGCTGGGTGATAGACACTGGGGAGGGTATGTACTATGGTGAGCGCTGTGAAGTGTGCAAGACTGTTGAATCACAGATCTGTACCTCTGAAGCAAATAATACATTATATGTTAAAAAAAAAAGAAGAAGAAGAAGAAGATAGCAGAAGGGGAAGAATGAAGGGGGGGAGTCAGAGGGGGAGATGAACCATGAGAGACTATGGACTCTGAAAAACAAACTGAGGGTTCTAGAGGGGAGGGGGGTGGGAGGATGGGTTAGCCTGGTGATGGGTATTAAAGAGGGCACGTTCTGCACGGAGCACTGGGTGTTATATGCAAACAATGAATCATGGAACACTACATCAAAAACTAATGATGCAATATATGGTGAATAACATAACATAATAAAAATAAATAAATAAATAAGTAAATTAAAAAAAAACTTAAATGAATTTTAACAGGCATATATTTCATGAACAAAAATGACTTCCAGAAAAATAAATAAATAAATAAATAATTCACATAAGGCTTAAAAATAAATAGGAAGATTTGTATCAAATTTATTTGTATACAATAGGAAAACTCAAAGCAATAGTGGCTTGAACAAAAGAGGTTGTTTCTCACATAAAATAAGCCTAATGGGTAGTTTAGGACTGGTATAAAAGGAATAGTGTTCTGTTCTGTCATCCCCTAACTTTCTGTTCTGTCATCTTCAAGCCTGAATGACCTGCTTCAAGTCATCCAATAGCCCAAAAGGGCTGCTGGAATTCCACCCATCATTTCCACATTCCAGACAGTCACAAGGGCAAATGGGCACTCACAACTGAGGTAATATCTTTTATAGAGGATCCTTGGATCCCATTCAACACCTCTACTTACCTCTCATTAGCCAGAACTTTGTCACATGCTCATACTTAGGGCAAGAGAAGCTGAAAATTTAGTCCTTTATTTTTTATGGCAATGTAGGCTGAGGTGAAAATCAGGGCTCTGTTTCAAAGGAGGAAGGGGAGAGTGGGTACTGGGAGGCCACTAGCAGTATCTGCACAGAATACCATTTTCTTGACTAGAAAGATTCAGCATTGTAAAATTCTAATTTCTTCAGGTAAATCAACAAATTCAGTGCAATGCCAACGACTTTTTTCCCTTCTAATTTAAAAAAAAAAATGAGGTAAAACTTGATACAGTAATACATGGATCTCAATTGTTACAGCTTAATGAATTTTGAAAATGCATATGGCAGTAAAAACTACATGCCTGTCAAGATCCAGTGCATCTGGGGCAGAACATCATCCTATCAGTGGGGGTCTGGGTGGAGGAAGCAAGACCTGGTTCTCTCTGCCATGCCTACCTGGACTAGAACTCCAGCAGTGTGGGAGCTGGGGAGGATTTTTAAAAAGCCAGCAGTCTGCCCCTCCAAGGGTGAAACCAGAGCCCCAGAGCGGCAGCTCAGGGAAGAGGGAGCCCTCCCTCTTAGCTGCACATGTCCACGGTAAAGCTTCCATACGCAGGTCTGGGGAGAGGTGGGGTAATGAAGCCGTGGTGGCTCAAGTGCCCCAGACTCTCACTGTTCTTGCCAAGATTTAGTAGATTTTCTTGAATAAATATTTCTCTATTTCTGTATGCTTTTTGCCCTTGGGACAATTCCCAGAGACTTGGAATGATTTATTTAAAAAGGTATTTTCATAAGTTAAATTGCTGTTTTCCTGGAGAGAGGGTCTAGGAAGTTTTGCCTCCATGCCCACCCCATTCATTGCTGGTAAACAATCATCTCTTTCTTATCTTTATTCTCTTATATATGATGTGTCTTTTATCTGGCTCTTTTAAAGATGTTTTTCTTTATCCTCAGTTTCCAGCCATTTAACAATAAATGTGCCTTGATATGGAATTTTTTCTGGTTTTTTTTTCTTCTTGGGGTTTACTGAGCTTCTTAGAAAAATTTCAGCCAAAACTTCCCTAAATATTCTTTGCCCCATTGATTCTCTCCTCTCCTTCTGAGACTCTGGTGGGGTTTTTTCCCCCATTTTTTCCCCTTCTGTTTGGTGATTTTTATTGGCTTTTCTTCAAGTTCCCTGATTTTTCTTCTGTCATATTCAGATTCAACTGATGTTAATCCCATCCAATAATTTTTTAGGTATTGTATTTTCTTATTTCAGATATTGTACTTTTTCAATTTTATGATTTCCGTATGGTTCTTTTTTTAGCATTTTCCTAAAATCCCCATGTGTTCACAAATTATATCCATTTTTTCCTGTAAATTCTTTAACATATCTATAATAGTAACTTTAAAATCCTTATATACTAATTCCAGCAACTGTGTTGTCTGTGGGTCTCCTTTTTTTTCTGTTTTTTCAGGGGGTCTCTTTATTTATTATGGGGCATATTTTTCTGCTTCTTTGTGTGTCTGGTAATTTTTATTGTATACTGGACATTGTAAATGATACATTGTGGAAACTCTAAATTCTGTTATCGTCCTCTGGTGAGTATTGGGTTTTATTCCAGAAAGCAGCTAAATTTCTTGTGGATAACCTTAATCCTTTGCAGGCTTGTTTCTAGGTTTTATTAAATGAATTATACTTTTTTTTTCCCCCTTAGTCCTAGGATATAGCTCATAGTCCTAGGATGTGGTCCAGAAAGATGATCCTTCAGGTATACCATAGGAATGCAAGAGATGTTTCTCAAGCCCCTCTAATTTCATAGGCTTTAACTCCAAACTCTGTCTCCCCAGCACCAGGCAGCTGATGAGATCTCTGCTCAGTTCTTTCAACCGTCCAGCTGTTGTTTTCTACTATGCTCCTTGGAGTCTTGCCCTGGGCATTTGCAGTTGAGAAGTCAGCCAAGATTCTGAGAAGATTTTGTACATAGATCTGGGGGCTCCCCCACTATTACTCCTAAACTTCCGGGACTTCCCTTCCCCCTTTACTTTGCAGTTGCTCTGGCAGCCCTGTACCCTGGCCTCTAACTCTTCAGTCCAATAAGTCTGTGTCCTGCAGATTGCTCAATGTCTGCGGGAGGAAAAGCCAGTTAAATGTGGATTATATCTCCTCTAGTTTGTGTCTGTTTGTGGTCCTTCTCTAGTGCCTTGAAGTAGATCTATAAGCCGAGTTTATAATTATTATCAGTGAGAGGTTTAATCTGATCCAAACTACTCTGCCATTACTTGAAGCTGAAAGCCTTCAAAATTTTTCAAACATAAAGTAGATCATGCTATATATTCTATTTTATAACACTTTTTATAATACTTTTTAAATTGAATAATGTATTTTAGATACTGTTATGTGTCAATATATATTAATTGACCTTATTTTGCCTGACATACAGAGCTCTAAGCATTCAACTATAAGGCCATATAACAAGAATAAACTTAAATGGAACTATGAGTTATGAGTTAGACCTCTTTCAATGTTGTTTGAAAAATACTAAATTACTTTCTTTTCAACGCTACTCTTTATGAAGAATGAACCACAAGAGTTCTATGCAGGTCTGCAATATTATGAATTTAAACACATGTCTATTAATGTGCATTTTGGTTGTTTCTAGTTTTCTTTATTTCAAGCAATGATGTAATAAACATCTTTATACATCAATTTTTTGGTCTTTCCTACAGAATCATTATCCTACGAGTGGAACTGATAAATCAAAGTAAATAAACATTTAAAAATTTAACACATAATTAACAATTACTCTCCAATAAAGGCTATATCAGTATATACCCTCCAACAGTATATGAGAATGCTTGTTCTTCACAACATTTTAACAACATTGGATATTATTAATCTTTTAAACCTTTCCCATAAGCATTAACTATGCATATGGTATTTCATAAAAGGGGAAGTATCCAGCCCTCTTTTATTGTTCTCAATCTTGATCCTGAGCTATTGTCCCATCCAATTTTCCAACATATGTCTCAGTCTTGCCTTTCCTTTGAATAGGACAATCAATGCTGTCTTCTGGGCTCTCCCTCAAAAACAATTTGGATTCTTCCAGGCATGCTTTCTCTGACTATACCTGTAAAACATCATTCCCAGCCCAACCTGGTCCAGAGCTTTATCCCGTGTGCTGCTCCATCATGAATATTCACAATTGACCTCATTACCTTCACATTCCCTCATTACTTTCACAATTTACGTAACTCTTCAAAATTTAAGATAGCTTTGTCTTTGTGAACTAAGGTCACTGCAATTTCATTTTAACCTGCAACAATTTTGTCAATTTTGTCAGCAAGAAATGCTTTAATATGCCTCCAAAATTACTGCTGTAGCTTCCTTGTCTTCCTTACCTTTAAAAAGTAATCATTAAGAGAGCAAATTACATACTGGGGCATTTTCTCAGTAAAATATATATAAAGGAAGAACTCTTTAAAGTTAGAAAGGCTCTTTAAAGTTAGAAAACTAAACAGACATATTTTCCTGTACTTTCTCTGGATTCCTACTAACTGATATAAAGGTATTTTTTAAAAAGATATAAATCCAAGAGAAAAAGAGAATTGGAGGGGAAATTATAGCTAGAAAACATTGCAAGTTAAAAAAAACAGGAGGAAAGATAACCTACCTAGCAGACCCAGGAAAACTAATTCCTAAGTGAGCAAGCTAAATATAGCCCATTTTCCAATATAGAACCCAAAAGTATCAAGAATTAGAAGCAACAGGAGTTTATAATTTGGGGATGAATGGGGAAGAAAGAAATCTAAGGACTAGATACACCCCTACCCCCAACAAAAATCCTCTTCCTTTCTTTGTGCAACCAGGTGACTCACTCTCTTTCTACCTCAGCAAAAAATGGGGTTTATGCCCTGGAGAGAGTAAAACAGGTCTCTGAGATGGGGGACACATGGCACAGTTGAGAGATGTAACAGTTTTGAAAACAAAAGCATTAAATACTAAATATTAAGACCCCCCCCCTCAATAGCTCCTAGCCCTCTTCCATCACTTGGTTCCCATAATACTGTGCAGGATATAAGACAATTTTTCAAAAAACACCTTTCAAAGGAAAGATCTAAAGATACTGATACTAGGGTTATCCAATTAAACAGCCCAGCCTGATCTCTTTACATGTGATCTGTGGTCTTCAAGCCCCAACCACAATACAGAGCTGTCATTAAGCTTTTTAGTACCCCAATTTTAAATGTAAATGCACAGCCAAGGATCGCCAGACATTTGAAAAAAGCCTCAAACATGAAAGACTAAATTAATTTGGAGAAAACAGAAATTAAGTAATAAGATGAAAACTATTAGAGAGCTAAAAGGATATATCAAAAACATGAAGCAATAGGATGATGTTTTAAAAGGTGCATTCATAAAACAAAAAAAAAGTCTTAGAAATTTTAAAATACGGCGTAAACTAAAAATCTGATTAAAAGGTTGGAAGAAAAATTTGGGTGCCTGGGTGGGTTGGCTAAGTGTCAGACTCTTGATTTTGGCTCACATCATGATCTCAGGGCTGTGAGATCAAGCCCTGCAACAGGCTCCACACTGGGCATGGAGCCTGCTTAAGATTCTTTCTCTCCCTCTCCCTGTGTCCTACCCCCACACAAACACTCTTTCACTCTTTCTGTCTCTCTCTCTCAAAAATAAAACAAAAAAATTTTTAATTTAAAAAATAAAATAAAAAGGTTGGAAGAAAAATTTGACAAAACCTTCCAAAGGATAACAAAATGACAGAAAAAAGGAGAGAAAAGATGAGAACATTTAAGGACCAAGTCAGGAAGTTCAATATCCAAATAATATGAGTCACAGAAATAGGAAAAAATAATAAGAAAGTGGAGGAAATAAAATCACTAAAGAAATAACTCAAGAAAAATTCTTAGAACTGAATGATATTGCCAGATAAAGGGAGACCATCAAGTGTCCAGCAAAAAGAACAAGATACATTAGTCAAAATATATCATTTTTTAAAATTTAAGAATACTTGAGTCAAAGAGAAAATCCTAAAAGCTTCTAGAGAGTAAAAAACTGGTTAGATTCTGACCAAAAAAAATCAGAATGGCTTGGATCTTTTCAATAGCAACTGTCCTGGAAACTAGAAAAAATTCTGCAGAAAAATGAATTTTATAGAATTTTATACCAAGTGAAACTAGCAAAAATTAAAATTAATAAAAACAAAATTAGCAATAATTAAATAATATAAAGCCTTTTCAGATAGGCAAGTTCTGACACAACATACACTACGTAATGTTTTCAGGATGCAACTGGAGGAGCTATCCCACAAAAATAAGGGAGTGAAACAAGAGAGAGAAAGATATGGGATCTAGGACAAAAGGAACTCAACACAAGAGAGAGGTGAAAGAAACCCCTTATGTGTTGTTGAAGGGCAATCTCAGGATAACAGCCATGCTACAGGTCTAGAGAACAACTAGTCTAGATTGGAGCAAGTCAGAAGACTCTGAGAGAAACTTAGGATGATGAAATTGATAGAATGCCTAATGCATGAATATTTGGAGAGGAAATGAAACTCCTGAGGAAGAGTTTAAAGATGCATTGGTGAGGGGCACCTGGGTGGCTCAGTTGTTAAGTGTCTGCCTTCGGCTCAGGTCATGATCCCAGGGTCCTGGGATTGAGCCCCGCATAGGGCTCCCTGCTCGGCCGGGAGCCTGCTTCTCCCTCTCCCATTCCCCCTGCTTGTGTTCCTTCTCTAGCTGTCTCTCTATCTCTCTGTCAAATAAATAAATAAAATCTTTAAAAAATAAATAAATAAAGATGAATTGGTGATAAATACATAGAAAATAAACAAACAAGACAAATAACTCCAGGTAAAACCAAAAGTTCCTTAAGGAAAATTAATCATATTTTAACATTTATATTATCATATTAATATCAATCCAATCAAAATTATGTTATAAACATTGGGAGAATGAAGGATAGGAAGTGTGTATGTGGGGGAGAGGTAGTAATGGAAGGTAAGATGTCTCCATAGTGACTCCACAGTGAGAAGCCAGTAGATAATGCCCAAAGCTTGAAAAATCAGTGGCTCAGCAATTCCACTCTTAGGCATATACCCAAGACAATTAAAAACAGGTCCACACAAAAACTTGTACACAAATGTTATAGCAGCTTTCTTCATAATAGCCAAAAATAGAAACAACCCAAATGTCCATCAACTATTGAATGGATAAACAAAAAATGGTATATCCATACAATGGAATATCACCCAATTACAAAAAGGAATGAATTACTGGCATGTGCTACAACATGGATGACCTCTGAAAACATTACTCTAAGTGAAAGAAGCCAGACACAAAGGTCACATACTGCATGATTCCATTACATGAAATGTCCATAATAGGCAGATCCATAGAGAAAGTAGGTAGATTAGTGGTTTTCGAGACTGGGGGCAGAGGAAATGGGGAGTGACTGCTAATGTGTTTGGTGTTTCTTTTGGGGTATTGAAAATGTTCTATAATTACACAGTGGTGATGGTGGCATAACTCTGTGAATACAGTAAAAAAATCAATGAATTGTACAATTATTTAAAAGGGTGAATTTCATGGTACATGAATTATACCTCAATATAATTGTCATAAAAAAATCAAGGGGTAGCAGCTATTAAGAGATATGGTAAATCCAAAATGAAACAGCTAAATAAATTGAAGTGGTTTCCCTGGTGGACTTTTAAATGAGGGAAGTGGATGGTCAAGGGATGTTCTTTGTACTCAGTTGTGTAAGACTATTTGACTCTTTATAGAATCGCATTACCTCAATAAAAGTAAAAATGAAATAACAAGTGACTGAAGAGCAGGTGGAAAGTTCTGGAAGTTCCTGCCAATACCCTATGGTGGCAGCGTGGACTGTGGCTTTTGTAAAGTCTGGGCCACGCGAGTTGGCCTCAACATGATGCCCCTTCAGTGTGGTAGCATCTCCATTGATGTCCTGATGTGTTGTTCATTTGACTTTGGGACATAGACACGAGCTGCATTGAGCAAGACGCTGCTCATGTCTTGTCACCATAGCCCCCTCCACTGCCTTGCACAGCACCTGACCCATTGGCATAACTACTTTTTTTGAATTAGCAAACAAATGAAACAACACTCTTAAACTAATTCCTAGGCAAACTAGAGGCAAGTGAAATAATATTATATGACACCACCTCTTAGAATATTGGGGTCCTGGATGTAGAGGCTGGGACAGTATGTACTGCCTGAGTAGGGTGATGGGCCAGGCACAAGAAATGGCACCTTGTTACCAGTGCTCTAGAACTGGCACATCGAATTTACAGTAATGTTTCCAGGTTACAAGCTGTTGTGTCTCATGTCAACCTTTTTCTCCCCATTTCCATAGTCACTGACTAACATTTGTAAAATAATCTCTGATAGCCTTCACCCTGTCATCTTTGGCTGTGGTTCATAGAATAAAGGGGCATTACTGAGAGGTGGCATCTTGGAGAGAAGAACTCGAAAGTGAAATAAATGGTCCAACTGAGCCATCAAAATGGAAGGCTAACCGATGAGAGAACTCCGGGACCAGGCCTGAGGCACTGAGGCAGAGAGTGGGGAACCAGAGTGTCCTCACAGGAACCTTCTGACACCCAGGTGAGAGTGGGCCTCCTTTCAGTATGCTCCCATAGCTCACTGATGTTTTCCTTGTTACCACTTGTTGTATCTTATAACTTTTCACTAGATGGTAAGCTCCATGAGGACAGGATGTATGCTTGTTTAGTTCACTATGATATCCCTCACCAGTGCTTGGCATATTATAGGTGCCACAAAAAAATATTTGTTGAATGAACGAATGAGTGAGTGAATGAATGAAAGAACCAGGTAAGAGCAGGAAAGTTTGAGGTGGCGTGTGAGATGTAGAGTCTGAAGAAGAGGAAACCAAGGTGCCTTGATGTGGGACGCCCACAGCTTGCACATGGGAGGGAAGAGGTTCTTACAAGTGCCAACTGGAGATTGGAGCAGTGAAGATGCATCCATGTGGGTTTGTGCCTGAAACACTCACCACGAGTCTTGAATACTGGGGTCATTTCTGCCTGAGCATAATCCCTCCCACGGCAAGGGAGGCCACCATGGTTGGAGATCTGTTTACCTCATGGTCAACGGGGCCAGGAAGGGAATGCCTCAGATCATTACACGGAGCCCAAACTTGAGACTTACCAATGTCAACTTCACATAATCTTTGCTGGAATTAACAAATTCAGATGATAGGTCACTTCCCAATCCTGTGGGTGATTTAATCAGGTAAGCTGTTTGGGAGGCCGGATGCAGTCACAGTCAGCTATGAAAGGCAGGAGGATTATTCCTCAGAGGGTAGAGTATATTAATGACATTTCACTTTGGAAACAGTTTTGGAGTCTACTCCCTAGAGACAGAAGGAAGGCTTTGGGGTGAGGACAGAGAGCAAAGAGATTCTTTAGTGAAGGCAAGGAGGAGCTCGGATTCCATTTAGCTAGATCAAGTCAGACTGCTACCCAGTACACTCAGATACTAAGACAACTTCTTAGTGCTGCCCCCATAATTGTGGGAGAAAGAAAATGTAACCCATTTACCTAAAATCAGGATTGCCAGGAATGGAATAAGGAATCCCCATGCTCAGAGAACAGGAACAGGTCCCTTCTTGCAGAGAATCTGGCTTTTCCTACACTTTCTCGTACAAAAGGCTATCAGGAGAAGGTTATGAATAGAGTCCTTTTCCTGCAGCCAATGAGACAAATGCTCTATTCACAGCCGAGCCATGCCCTGCCTGCCGACTGTCTCAGCCAGGATGATCTTGGCTTTTGATGAAATCCCACGGGCAGTAACTGCAACCTCCCTTTGCTGCTACGTTCCATGACTTCATGGCCGGCGCAGGGGGAGCGGTTAAAGCACGCCTATTTCATGAACATCGCTCACCTAATCTCTGTCCTAATGACAGGAGAAAGGTGTTGACACCAAAGATCCAGCAGGTGGGCTGGAAACATTTTAGTATGAAGCTGACATGGTCATTCCGGGCCCTCGGCTGTACCTTGGGGGGTTTAAAAAAAAAACCAACTCGGGTGGGTATGAGTTCAAATTTTGGCAATGCTATGTATTGTAGTGAGTGACGTTGGCCGGGTTAGTTAGCTGCCTGGAGCACCAGGTTTCTGACCTGTAAAATAAGGGAAATCAGGCTAAAATCCTGGCTGCTAAGGCTGTCAGAGGATGAAGTGACACAAAACACTTGAGATCACTTTCCCTGTGCCTGGTTCATGACAGAAACTCTCTCCGGGCCCTGACCCCTCTCTCTCTTGTCTCCCTTCCACCTCTGGGCTCCGTGTAGGTGAATATGGTGTTCCCGTGGAACGAGTCCATTGAGACGGAGCAGGAATTTAGTTCACTGGATATGTTCTAGCATCGCCTCGAGTAAATCAGGACACAGCTTTGGTGCAGCCTATAATGAGGTGGAGGGAAGGGGCGCCTCACCCTGGGTTACCTGTTCTGGAGAGTTCTTTCTGTGCTGAGGACTGCAGCAGGACCCCTCACCGGAGCCTGGGATGCTCTCCTTCAGGGGTTGTGGCTGCCTGCGGGAACTGCTCCGCAGCAAGGATGTGGGTGTAGGAACATTGCGACCCAGCATTTGTTGATTCCCTCTTTCCACGAATACTGAATACCTAAGTCCAAGACAGACACGATTCATTCATCATCGAATATTTCTGTAACATTTATTCTATGCCTGACGCTGCTCTAGGCACTTCACAAATCTGATCCCAGGGACTCCTCATGTCAGTGCCGCCAGGGTGGTGCCATTATCCCTGTTTCAGGGGTAATGAATCTGAAGCAGAGAAGTTATGGAACTTGCCCAAGAAACACGTGCAAGCCTTTTTTTTTACTCAGTGACAGTAACATTTACAGTGCCCCATGGTTTGTCTAGTGGTGATGGGTAAGCATACATTCATTTGTTCAGGTTTTCATTCATTCACCGAGACTCATTAATCACGAAGCTTGTGCCTGACTTTGCATTAGGAAAGTCACGGAGCTGACAATCCAAGGAGGCAAATGCCAAGTAATCCTCACCTTTATCCTATGACTTTGCAACCAGCAAAGAGACAGCGGGCTTGGGTCAAGAATGCCGTCATTGGCAGTGGAACAGACTTCTTCTTTATATAAAATAAATGACCTTTATGGGACATTAAACATGGGACATGGCCCTTGCCCTTAGAAGGCCCATTCTAAGGAGTCCATCAGTTGCACTTGCTTAAACCTTCATAGTTCAGAAGAGAGAATGAATGCAGGGCTAATGCTCCCTTCAAGCACCCAACAAGGTATAAGAAGGGCCCAGTATTTCCCAAACTTCATGTATGTGTTACTAATGAAGTGTTAGGTATTTATTTCTATGAGTACTGTAAAATATATAAACATACTATTTTTTTAAACATACTATTTTTTATTTTTTAAACATACTATTATGTTTTTTTAAACATATTATTGCTGAAAGATTTTTTAAATGAGTTAATTCAAAGAAAAAATATTAAACTAAGAATGGCATTGGTGGTACATTCGAAACTGAAAATTATCCAAATGGGACTCAAATGACTGCAGTTTGGGAAGCTTACAGTGGTTCCCATTGGGGACATCCCTGGCATTTCAGGCAAGGCAGCTCTGCATTGTGGAGGGCAACCTCCCACACTATGCACAGCCCCTACCCATGACATGGCAGCAGTACCCCCCCCCATGCCTGGGGACAAGCCCCCCCCACAAATGCCTCCAAACATTTCCAAATGCCACATGGTAAAGGGCTGGGGGGTATAGTACCACCCCCCCACCCCTTCCCCCGGCTGACAACTACTCCTATAGACTTGACAGAGGCTCCATTAGAAACAAAACCAACAGACAAAACACCAAGCTATTTTCAGACATTTTTGATCTACAGAAGGAAGAGAAGAAAGAGTCAAGTTCAATTTCTAAGTGGCTTACAGTGAGAGGCACCAGAGTAAGCAAAGGAGAACCCAAATGGGAAGAGAGCGAAGACACAGAAAGTCCTGGCAAGAGTGGGGACAGACCGCGAAGGCCTGGGGCTATAGACAGAGCCTTCTGGCTTGGGGCTGCTGTCATGGGGCAAGAGCAGTTCCTTCCTGCTTGTCTTACAGGTGCCACCTGGCATCTGACAATGACCAGAGAGCCCACTGCCTGCTGAAGAACAGGCAGCACAACCTCCCGCCTGAACTAAATGCAGTGACAGCAAGCCAGGAAGGTATCTTGCAAGAATACAAGGGTCGTACAATTAAAAAACATGACAGACTTATCAATCACTAAGGCAGGAAAAGAAGGCCCGGAGAACCACAAATCTCTTTCCAAGTGGCCCATAATATGCTGCGAACAGTGAGGATGAATTGCGAGAGGATGAGAATGAATTAATGCTGTTTGCACACCACCCAAAATACTGTCCGTGTCCTTTAAAAATCTTGGTTACTTTTGGCAGCTTTGAGCCACTAGTTTTCCCAGCACACTCCATGTTTGAGTGTCATCTGCCTCCATATGCCTGTAGAATCAATCTTCCCAAAGATGGTAACAGGTGGTATCATGGAAAAAAGCTTCCAATGTCAATTAAGTTTGGGAAATACCGCCCATTTCCATTTTGGAGATTCACAATGCATGTTGGCACCTTAAAAGTTTTGAGAAAATTACTTCTGTTCCCTTAGTAATCAAAAGGAGGACTCCAAACTCCTTGCCTGGTTTTAGAAGTTAGCTGACTTTCCCCACTTTACCCAATTGATGTAATCTTCTTGGGAGGCAGACTCATCACAACTGTTGCTAGTCTCTGTCTTACCCATCCTCACTTCTGGGCCTTCTCTCACATTCCTCCTTCCTCTAGAAACACCCTTCCCAAGCCTTTCTACTTACTCTCTACTCTATCAAGGACCAGTTCAAGATTCATGTTCTACCTGTTGTGCTCTACAGTAGACTTTCTTTTCACTGTGAGTTTTCTTAGAGCTCTATCTGTACAAGGTGGTGTCATGTCATTGTGATTACTACCATGTTGCCTTGGGATTTTTGTCTGGGTGTGTGATATATACAGCTTGTAAGCAGTTTTGCTTCTTTTCAACTTCTCATGGGAGCCTGTTATTGTATTATAAATTATAAGGGCCTTACAGAAAAAAAACCCAAACATCTTCTTGGTACATATCCTGGTGGATGTGCCAATGAACAAAGGCTGGCTTTGTTCCCTTATAAAACTACTTCGACTCTCTCTGTCTCTATGAATTAGCAACCATTGTGTAATGGTTGAAAATATGCATTCACATTTTTTATGTTTAATTGCTCTCACATTCCTCAAATTAAATGAAACGTCTACTACAACAGATGCTATCTAAAACTGTATAATGTTGGGAGTATTCAAAGTCAAAGTTAAGACTGTCCTCCTGGAAATGGAATTTGACCTTTTACCTACATGAATCTTAAGAGTTTATTTTTATTTATTATATTCCCTACCTTCCTCACCAACCCCCAAAACCCCTGCCTTTCCCATGGTCTTTCTCGTATCTGTTAATAGTGATTCCATCCTTTTGTTTGTTTGGGACAAAAATCTCAGTGTTTCATCATTGATTTTTTTTTCTACTTTTAACATCACATCCAATCCATCGGCAAATCCACTTGGCTCTACCTTCAAAATATGTTGAGAATATATTTCTGACCACTGCTCCCCTCTCCGTGTCACAGGTTATGTCCCCCTGGAAGCTGACTCTGAGATGGAGCTCAGTGGGCAGGAAGCTTATCTGGGAGTGCTCCTGGGATCCACCACGCCTGAGGAGGGAAGCAAACAGGTTTGGGCAGAAGGAAAAGTTGGGCTGTGATTCGGTCACAATGGGCACTGCCTGCACAAGGAGCTCTGAGCTAGGACAGCCCTTGGGAATTGTCTTGAATTGAGGTGAGGCACCAGGCCTTTATACACCTTACTGACAGGTCACTGGATGCAGACTGCTCTGGGAAGGGGGAATGCCATTGGGCACAACAGCTCTCTTCAGAGGAGGCAATTCTTGAAGACGGCTGACAGCCAAAAGCCATTAGCTAGGGGCCTCCCAGCTGCTGGAGGAATCAATCTTTCTTTCGTGAAGGGGAGCTGAGCAGCACATCACACATTCACTATACTTCACCATGACCATCTTGATCCAAGCCCCCACCTTCTCGAGAAAGGCACAGTAGCCTCTTTGGTGTTTCCCTTCAGCCCTCTTAAAATGTTAGCTAGAGTGAGCCTTTGAAAATAGAAATTAGACGATGTCATGTCTCTGCCAAAAGTCAACCAGTGGCTTCCCAAGTTACCCTGAGTGAAAGCCAACGTCATTACGATGGCCCATCAGACTATCTATCCTCTGCTTCCCACGACTCTCCGGCCTCAGCCCCGACTACTTGCTCTTTTGCCCGCTGCACTCAAGCCACTCTGGCCTCCTTGCTATTCCTTGCAAATGTTTGGCAAGTTCCCATCTCAGGCCCTCACACTTGGTCCTTCCCTCCACCCAAAAGATTCCCTCAGGCCTCAGCACGGCTCCCTCCCTCACTTCCTCAGGGCTTTACTCCTGTTACCGTCTTATGGAAACTTCTCGGACCAAACTTTTTGAAAAACTGCACAGCCCCTTCCTCTGGCTCTCACTGTCCCTCTGTGCATTCTTCTTCTCTGTAGCAGGGAGCTCCACGAGGGGAGAAATTTTGGACTGGTACACTGACTGCTGTATGCCCAGCATCTTTATCCATGCCTGGCATACAGCAGGTGCTCAAAACATACATGCTGATTAATTTTTGTAAGTCACAGAGTTCCCATGACTGGTACAAATTGAAAATTGTTCCATGGGTTCTCTATGTCTCTAGGAAAGTCATAATAGCTTTGCTTCTTTTCCTTTTCTTAAGCTTTGATCATGCAGACCATTCATTTTTCTTTGGCCAAATCAAATGAGGAGACAGCTTAAGTGTCTTTTCTAGAACAGGCAGTCAAGATGCCAGAATTCTGATTTTACCTCACACCCAAACCTTACAAAAACAATTTTTTTCTTCCAAATTTGCTTTAGGCTCTTGAAAGTTAAAAAGATGTGACTTTTGGGCGCCTGGGTGGCTCAGCTGGTTAAGCGACTGCCTTTGGCTCAGGTCATGATCCTGGTGTCCCGGGATTGAGTCCTGTATCGGGCTCCCTGCTCCGCAGGGAGCCTGCTTCTGCCTCTGACCCTCCTCCCTCTCATGCTCTCTGTCTCTCATTCTCTCTGTCTCAAATAAATAAATAAATAAAATCTTAAAAAAAAAAAAAAACGATGTGACTTTTGACAATGTTGAACTTTGTCTGAACTCTGTGCTCCCTGAAAGCACTGGAGGTTGAGAAATCCCCCCAGCCTTTTGCGTTTCAAGAAATAGCTAACCACCACAAAGGACAACCCAGCCTTCCCATACTCCGAGATAAGACCCACCTCTATCTTTCCTCGTGATTCCCGTAAGACTTGTGGATGACTCCCTTGTTTACTTGCCTCTATAAAACTCAGGCCTCCTTCCTTTTCTTTGAGACATTTCTCATTAATAAATGTTCCCTCTATTGCGATAGCCTGAATAAAATTATATCCACAATTGACTGCTCTATTTAGTCTTTCACATTATCATAAAGAGAGGACTTGTGTTGGGAGGGTTTATTTTTAGCCTCAAAGATAGTGTTTGTTGGAAAATCAGCAGCTGACAATAGTAAGTGACAAAAGAACCCTTGACAATAGAAAACAGACAACCAAAGTGTCCACTCCCTCAGCAGACAGCCAGCATGGAGTTCAGTTTCAGAGCAGGGAATAATTACTTCTTCCAGAGGCTGGCAGAAACTTGATCCAAGCAGATGGCTGGACAAAAAGATATTGTCAGAAATAATTTCCCAGTATATAAAGTAGATGAGGCTCTATATAACTTCCCCCTGAAAACAATTATTCCCAGTGTGCTGGGCACAAAAGTCTCAGTCCTTTCCTGTCTAGGATCCCTGGTACTACAGAGATGGGCTGAAGGCAGAAAGCTCCTAGAAGCTAGAGATTGTCATACATTTCATGTCTGCAAGCCCTTTACCTGCCTGTCTTCCCATAGGACAGAAGATCTGTGATCAGCTGTATAAAGATCAGGGTTTAGACAAATGGTTTCACCTTCCTTCCAATACCATGGTTAGCCCTTCATACCAGGAATTATATGCTAGTGAAATCCAACAGAAACATTGAACTTCATTCTGTTGGACGCCAATCTTCCGTATACTCTACAAAACCAAAAAGTGACTAGTCAGGCCTAGATGCTGATGAAGTCTGATGCCGGGGACCCTACAGACTTAGGGTTCTCGGGATGAGTGAACTGGATTCAGGTGTAGTGGGAATCTCCTAAAAATTAAATGCCAAGTGTTGTGGTGTGTATGTGTGTACACGTGCATTTTTTAAAAGAATGATTCCACAAAGAAGCCTGCATTCTTCCTGCATATTTGACAGCCTTTTCACATTCTTAAAGGGATCTATGCCCCCTACCTGCGTAAGAACCACCACCTATTACAGATACTCTGAGCCTTCAAAGAACTATTCCCTAGACAGATCCCCCTCATCCTTGGCCATGACAGCCAGAGGCACTAAGTTCACCACCAGTCTATGAATGGACTGACTTACTTCATTTGTCGGCACTCAGTCTTTTCCTGGGATCAGCAATGAGCCAAGAAGTCATGCCAAAGACTGTGGTATCAGCAAAGTCCTGATTAAATCAATTCATCTCCTAGAAGCTGACAAGAAGGAGGTTATATGTCACCAAAAGAAAGAATAATAATTATTTGATCTAATCCATTTTATATTGTCTCAGTCTGTTTGTGCTGCTATAACAAAATACCACAGACTGAGTAGTTTATAAACAGCAAAAATTTATTGCTCACAATTCTGGAAGCTGGGAAGTTTAGGAGCAAGGCACCAGCATGGTCATGTTCTAGGACCTCTTCTGGTTTAGAGCTCGGGTTTTCTCACTGTATCCTGGCTCAGAGGAAGGAGCTAGGAAGCTCTGTGGGGTCTCTTCATGAGGGCTCCCCCCTGGTGACCTAATTACCTCCCAAAGGCCCCATCTCCTAAGATCCTCAACTTTGGGGGTTAGAATTTCAACATATAAATGGGGGTGGGGGGAACATAAGCATTCAGACTATAGCAAATATTTTCCACAAATATTCTCCATTAGGAATGTAATCTGACACTAAAAACAGCACTGGCCAGAGACAGAATGTGAAAATGAAATGAATATAAATATTATCAAGACGTTGGGTCTATTTTTTACTTCTTAAGTACTCAAACCCGGATTTCATGGCCTATGTTTTGAATTAATAATAGCTTTCAGAATCATTGCCATATATTTTATATAATTTTAACAAACAAGGGTTAATTGGCTCACTGAACTGTGTCTTTGTGAGACTTTAATTTTCCTACAAAAACAGTAAATGCCAACAAGATAGACATCCCTGTTCTTCTAAGCTCTGTTTGTGATTCTAAGAAGTAAACAGGCAGTAATTACATTAAAAATATTCCACCTATGCCAGCAACATCTAATTTTAATCTGTGCGTCTTTCAGAGGAAGAACTAAGGGCTAGGAATGGCACAAAGAACCCCCCCAAATATGCCTGAAATCTAAAATCTGAAGCCAGATCCAATTCTACTGTGGATAAATAAACCACATGTTTCTCAATGTCTTGTTGTCTCGATGTACAGAATTGGATAATATGGGCCACTTAGTCTATAAATAAGATTCCCTTGACAGCACCATGGAAGCATCTTGTAGACCCATGGCAAGAAGTGCTATTTGTCAAATTGGATATCAAATAAATAAATTAAGTGGAATTCTGGGGTCCATATGCATTAGTGTCCCCCAAAGGGACCAACATACTAACTTGGGCAGAACTTATGAAAGCCCCATTGAGGTGCCACCTCCTCTGTGGCCAACTTAATTGCTCCCTCCTCTGAGCTGGCCACACAGTATCATGATTGCCAGCTGTTATGTTTGTCTCCCCAGCAGGCTATGATCCTACAGGGCAGGATCTATGTCTTCTTTATCTTTCTATCTCTGGTAGCTTACACAAATCGGTAGCTCAATGTTTGTAGGGATTCATTTAATGACAGTCACATGTTAGATCAGAATCCCATCCCAATTCTGAATATGCTCTGAATTGGCTTACCAGTTCATATTCCTTATTTTCAGAGTCCTGGTAAAAGTACTGAAGGACCATGCACTTTCTATTTCCATACTGCAAATCACAACAGGAAAAGGTGATTCTGACCTTCATACTTCTTAGGGCCCTGGCAGGGTGAAGAGTATAAGAAAAACCCTCATAGCTAAAATAATTCAGCTCAATGATTTGGTGAAATATTTTTCTGTGCCTGACACTGTTATAAGCTTTCTGTATCCTCACTGTAACCATAGGTGGGTATGGTTATCATACCTTGTATTACATGTGAGGAAAATGGCATAGAGATGTGTCCAAGTGAGGGAGCCTCATGCAAGTATGCCCCAGGCCTCCCACCTCTGAATCAAGGCAGGATGAATTGTTTCTCTTCCGTGTTCCCACAGACTAGGCATTCAGGCATGGACCTTATTGTACCATGTTGTGATTACAGATCCAATCCACATTGGGCTCATCGGCCAAACAGTGAGTTCCTGGAGGACTGTGTATTTCTTGGTCATCTTCTTTCTTCCCCACCTAGCAGAGTGACTGGCTTATAGTAACTTCTCAATAAGTATCTGCTGAATAACTGAATGAGGGGAGTCTCTTTCCAAAACTACCAGTTCCGGAGAACTCTCCAGAGAAAGGGATGAAGACAGACTCATTCTACTGCCTCAGTTGCACGTGTGTGTGCCCCAGCAAGAACTTCCTCAGGGACCATTGAAGTTTGGGGAGATTAACTGGCATTTAAAACCAACCCATATATTCTGCCCAAGCAAAAGTAGTTTTTAAAATAATTTTTAAAAAGTTTTAGGAAGGGCGCCTGGGTGGCTCAGTTGGTTAAGCGACTGCCTTCGGCTCGGGTCATGATCCTGGAGTCCCTGGATCGAGTCCCGCATCGGGCTCCCTGCTCGGCAGGGGGTCTGCTTCTCCCTCTGACCCTCCTCCCTCTCATGCTCTCTGTCTCTCATTCTCTCTGTCTCAAATAAATAAATAAAATCTTTAAAAAAAAAAAAAAAGTTTTAGGAAGTCGGGGCATCTGGGTGGCTCAGTCGTTAAGCGTCTGCCTTCGGCTCAGGTCATGATCCCGGTGTCCTGGGATCGAGCCCCGCATCGGGCTCCCTGCTCGGCAGGAAGCCTGCTTCTCCCTCTCCCACTCCCCCTGCTTCTGTTCCTGCTCTCGCTCTCTCTCTGTCAAATAAATAAATAAAATCTTTTTTAAAAAAGTTTTATAAAGTCAAAGTAGTTTTTAAAAATATGTGCAACTTTAAACTGGGCAGTTCTGGGGCACCTGGTTGGTTCAGTCGTTGAGCGTCTGCCTTCGGCTCGGGTCGTGGTCCCAGGGTCCTGGGATGGAGCCCCGCATCGGGCTCCCTGCTGAGCGGGGAGCCCGCTTCTCCCTCTCCCTCGCTCCCCCTGCTTGTGTTCCTGCTCTCGCTGTCTCTCTCTGTCAAATAAATGAATAAGGTCTTTAAAAAAAAGAAAAAAATAAAATAAATAAACTGGGCAGTTCTACTTCTATGAGTATATCCTAAGAATCCTCCTGGCTGTATGCCTAGAGGCCGTAGGTGTAAATGTCTGTGGGGGCTCAGCAGGTAACGCAGCAGACAGAGGAGCTGGCTAAGAAGTGTACTTTCTGTCCAACGCGTGGATGGTGGCACTCTGCAAGGGACCTGCCCATTATTGCAATGTGACAAGGGGGATCCAGAGTAGCCAAACTAGGTTTTTCGATAGGACCAAGAAATCTCAATTTTAAAATATTGACCATAGTAGATTGCAAAAACTGTACCCAAATTATTGCCCTCCCTCTCCCAATGCTCTTCAGTAGAGCCCTCCCACACTGATGCTGTGCTGGCTTTAGGACTCCCTTCAGCCAACAGAATATTAGCAAAAGGGAGGCAAACAGAGGCTTGAAAAGTGTTTGCCCATTGGGGTTTGCCTCTTGCTGCCCATGGGACCCCAGCCACCACTGCCAAGTGAAGAAGGCAGGGCAAACTTTATGGGTAGAGTCGTGTGACCGAGACACCTCTGTTGCAGCAGGCAAACAGCATGCCACTTGCCAGGCATGCAAGCGAGGCCATCCCGGATCAGCCAGCCTCAGCCAGCCCGTCAGCTGACCACAGATGCATGAGTCCGGCAGAGATTCACCACGTTGACCCACATCAGTACCGTCCAACTGGCTCCCAGAATTGTGAACTAAGTTTTAAGCCAACACATGTTGGGGCAGTTTGCTATATAATAAAACTAATTGATAATAAAATTTAAATAAGTCTGGAGCTAAACAAAAGAGGGATCCAGCTCATTGTAACTTCAGCTGAACGTAAACATTTAGCAACAAGGAACTCCCTTGCATCACATCACTGCTTATAAAAGTGACAAAGCAAAAACCACCTAAAGATCCCTCTCATGTGACAGGAAAGTGGTTAACAAACGATGATGCATGTCCATGCGGGCACGGCACACCGCCGCTAATCGTGACGGTGGAGAAGGGCAGCCACACACCCCAATTCCCATCGGCCGCCGGAAGGAACGCACATGCTGGTAGAAATGGCACACGGAGCTGAGTGGGTTACACAGAGCACTGGAGAAGGCTTCCTGCTGTGAGGAATAAATAAAAAGCTCAGATTAAGCCCAGAATGTTTATGGGAAAGTGCTCAACTTCGCTTTTTCAGGATATGAGTGAACGGTAGTAGGAGCAGCAAAAAGCTCTACTCAAGCAAGGACAGGGTTCTAAAGGGGGGGTAAGGCAAACAGTGGGAAAATGCTGGAGGTTTTTACAGCGAAAGACATTTTTACATTCAGTAGTTAGAGTCTTTTTCATTTCTTCAAACATGCTGCCGAAAATTATAGGACTTGAAAGTATGCTCCAAACACAAAGGACAATGAAAATCACTGGCATAGAAAAATCTTTAATGACATGGAAAGATAGCTATATGTTAAATAAAAGGAAGCCAATTGTAAAACAGCATGTGCAATACAATCCCATTTTTTTACTGAAGTATAATTGACATACAATATCCTATTCATTTCAGGTACACATCATAGTGATTCGATGTTTTTACACATTATGAAATGATCCCCATGATAAATCTAGTTAACATATGTCATTATACAAAGTTATTACAATATTATTGACTATGTTCCCTATGCTGTTATTTTATAACTAGAAGTTTATACCTTGTAATCCCCTTAATCTATTTCGCCTGCCCTCCCAATCCACGCCCTCCCCACACCCCATAACCAACATTTTCTCTTCTGTACATATTAGTCTGTTTCTGTTTTGTTTGTTCATTTGCTTTGTTTTTTAGATTCCACATATAAGTGAAATTATACGGTATTTGTCTTTTTCTGTCTGATTTATTTCACTTAGCATAATACCCTAAAATTGCATCTATGTTGTCACAAATGGCAAGATTTCATTCTTTTCTATGGCTGAGGAATATTCCATTGTATATGTATGCCACCTCTTCTTTATCCATTCATCTATGGATAGACACTTAGGTCGCTTCCATCTCTTGGCTATTGTTAATAATGCTGCAATAAACATAGGGGTGCAGATAGCTTTTCAAACTAGTGCTTTCATTTCCTCTGGGTAAATTTCCAGAAGTGGAATTATTGGATTATATGGTACTTCTATTTTTGTTTTTTTGAGGAATCTCCATACTGTTTTTCACAGTGGCTGCACCAATTTTCATTCCCTCCAACAGTGCACAAGGGTTCCCTTTTCTCCACATCCTCACCAATACTTGTTATTTCTTGTCTTTTTTATTTTAGCCATTCTGACAGTGTGAGGTGATATCTCATTGTGGTTTTGATTTGCATTTCCTTGATGATGAATTATGTTGAGCATCTTTTCTGTGTCTGTTGGCCATCTGTCTTCTTCAGGAAAATGTCTACTAAGGTATGCCCATTTTTTAATTGGATTATTTGTTTTTCTGGTATTGAGTTGTAGGTGTTCTTTATATATTTGGGATATTTACTTCTTATCAGATATATCTTTTGCAAGTATTTTCTCCCATTCAGTAAGTTGCCTTTTCATCTTGTTGATAGCTTCTTTTGCTGTGCAGAAGCTTTTTAGTTTGGTATAGTCTCAATAGTTTATTTTTGCTTTTGTTTCCCTTGCCTGAGGAAACATATCCATAAATACATTGCTAAGGTTGTTAAGACATCTAAGGTTGATGTCTAAGAGATTACTGCCTATGTTTTCTTTTAGGAGTTTTAGGTCTCACATTTACTGCCTATGTTTTCTTTTAGGAGTTTTAGGTCTCACATTTAGGTCTTTAATCCATTTTGAGATTATTTTTGTGAATGGTGAGAGAGAGTGGTCTAATTTCATTCTTTTGTATGTAACTGTCCAGTTTTCCCAGCACCATTTGTTGAAGAGACTGTCTTTTCCCCATTATACATTCTTGTCTCCTCTGTTATAGATTAATTGACCATATATGCATGGGTTTGTTTCTGGGCTCTCCACTCTGTTCCATTGAGCCACGTATCTATTTTTGTGCCAGTACCATACTTTTGATTACTACAGCTTTGTATATACTTTGTATACTTTGAAAACTGGGATTGTGGATACCTACCTCTTTTAATTTTGTGTATCCATTAACTACTTATTATAGCTATAGTTGCTTTGATACAATCTCATTTTCATTATAAAAAGAATATACAGCCATAGGAAAGTAACTGGGGGTAGAGACTAAAACTGGGGTGTCATAGTGGTTATCTTTGGAAGATGGAGTAAGGGTAATTTTAATTTTTTTTATTCTTGCTCATTGGTATTTTCTAAACTGCTATAATGAGCATGCACTATTTTTGTGCTGAGAAAAAATTCATAAAAGTTATAGATTTTAAAAAGTAAGAGGGCATACTCATGAATGTACATTCACATGCATCCCAAACCAAAGTGGAGCAAGACTTTATATTTTTTTGGACAGTGCTTGCAAATGCTCTGCCGCTGCTCTGTACTCATTCAGGATTCTGTTGGTGATAGGCAGCCTTTGGAACTGTAGAATCTTCTACCAGGCAAAAACACATGGACTCCTTGCAGGCAGGTCACCTACCCATTTCTCCTGGGAGGTAGGCAGACGACATTCAGCATCACTTTCCACAGCCAGAGGCAGAAATGAGGTAGTGACTTAGATGCTCTGTTTCTTGCACTCTGCAAATCTTCTGCAAAGAACATGAGCAGGCCCAGCAGGTGCAGCTGCCATTTGACGGTGGAGACACCCTCCTCATTAAGGCCAACAAGTCAGAGCTCTCTCCTGGCCCTGGCAGCCCATGATGGGCCAGTTCATCACAAATTGTCCTTCACTGCTCACAGAGCACTGAAGTGTCTTTGGCATGATAGATTCCGATTCCAAGCAAATGGTGGGAAGATGAACTAACTAATCATCAGAGCCACTTCTAAAATGCCATCTAGTCAGATGCAGCAGAGCCCAGCCATACTCCCTTGGCCAAAAATGCAGTGAGAACAAAAGCCAAAGCAATGCTCTATTAGCAAACTCAGGGGGACAAACAGCAAGTAACAAGTTCAAGGTTCAGAATGGCAGGCAGTTTGCTGAAGATGCCATATACAGTCTCACTAGGGCAGTGATGGGGCCAAAAGTCTGAGAATTTTATAAGACAATGAATTAATGGCTGGGCTACAAAACGGAAAATTAGAGCTGATGAGGCCAGCAGACCATCCTTTTGAACTGTTTGTTGAACGTTAGGTAACTGATCTTTTTTAGTCAAGGGAATTATGGCTGCCAGACATCTGAGAGGATGCAATTGACATGCCACTGTCACCTTTCGGAGCAGTCACTTCACGTTCAACTCTACCATTCTATACACTTGTCCCAGAACAGAGAGAGGTAAGAAGTACACTTTTTTTCCCTTTGCAAAAAATCCTGGGTTAGGTTAGGATTAGGAAATAGATCCCCCAATTATTCTGAAGAACAGATCACGAATTGGGAATGTTCACCTGTTCCTCTCTTTTTTTTAAGATTTTATGTATTTATTTGACAGAGACACAGTGAGAGAGGGAACACAAGCAGGGGGAGTGGGAGAGGGAGAAGCAGGCTTCCCGCTGAGCAGGGAGCCCGATGCGGGGCTCGATCCCAGGACCCTGAGATCATGACCTGAGCCGAAGGCAGACGCTTAACGACTGAGCCACCCAGGCGCCCCATCCTGTCCCTCTCTTGATTGGACCCATGGTAGAGTTAGTAAATTACATCACATGTTAAAGCTTGGCAGGGAACATGGTCGCAGCACTTCCTTCTGCAGTGCCCTCAGCTTTAGCCACTAACCAGCTCTGCCTGTGAACTTCATCCATGGGCAGCCACAGCAGCAAATGAACAGTTACCACTTCTGAGAGCTGACTAAGGGCCAGGCACTAGATGAGTCCTGGGCAGACATTTTTCCCTTAATTATCACAAAAATCTTGGAGGAGGGGACAATCATTTCCTCTTTTGTGCAGGGTTAGAGAAGAGGAGCAGCTTGTCCACGGCAATGCTGCTAACAGGAGAACAGGACTCAAGCTTCTTCGAGGAGCATGGGAGAGGGGAGGAGAAGCAGCAGGGAGCAGCTGGAAAGAAGCAAGGCTCCAAAGACACATTCTAGCTCATTCGCCCCCAGCAAATCACTTAATCTCACTACAGAAGGAGACTCACCTCTCTTGCCCAACTACTTCGTAGGATTTTTGTGAGGCCCAAATGAAATCACGTACATGAAAAACCTTGAAAACAGTAAAGCATTTGACAAATACCATGTGTCATTAATAGAAAGACAGAAGACTAAGTCATACTCCTTAGGAGCGTAACACTTCAATCACGACAACCTCAACGGAAAGACCACACCCTCTTTTGTCCCCCAACTAAGTCCTTTAAACACAGGATTTTCTTAAGCAATTTCTTAAAGATGAAGGGCTCAGGGATGCATGCGGGTATCTGAACTGGTCTTGCAGAGAGCTTCACTGTCTTAAATTTAATTCAGACGCCCTGTCTGAGCGATTTATCCTGACTGGAGAAAGTAACCATTTTGTTATTACTAGTAATTCTGTTTCAAAAAAAGGACTACTGGACTTTTACACCCTTAATCTCTGTACTACAGGAAATGAGGAAAAACAAACAATACTGTCTCATGAAAGGCCACATTATATAGAGTAATTCACTTTTTATTATCATCATCATTAACAGCAAAGTCCACAGTTCAGTTCCCAGGCAATATCAAAGTAGATGCTTTATATATATATGTATCTGTATATATATAGGACACCTGCATGTAATATTGTAAGACAGTAATGTTTTTGGAGCCATTATGATTTACCAGTTTATTAAAGGGCACTCACACAATTAAAACCTGCACAATTAAAACAATTCAGTCTTCAAGCAACTAAAAACAATGAATTGTCAAGTCAATGTGGTAGAGCTACTGAGTAATCTGGCCTTTCAAGTAACATCAACTGGAAATCCCATTTTCTCCTTTCATCTACAGATCATTAAAAAGAAAAGACCCCCCCCCAAGCCCCCAAAACTACCTGCCCTGGGAGAAAGTCAGGATTCTGCACATGCAACTTGGGGACACACTCCCCCGTGGATTGATGGAGGGAGACCCCATCACTCCAACATGTGCTGGAGCACCGAGGGGTCCGCCTCCACGGCCTGGAGGCCTCTGTGCAAGCTCCGGAAGGTGGCCTGCTTCCCATAGCGCTGCCTCCAGCGGATGAAGGCCTCCACCATCTGCGACTGTACGTTGTGGGGGTGGTTGGCCTTACAGCGGTAGATATCCGTCTGGGACAGGCCCAAAGACAGCACCACAGGCTCCCACTCGGGGCCCAGCCTCTGAGCCAGCTGGTTGATCTGCTGGTCGGATGGGGAGCTGTTGAGGATGTGCAGGGGGATCCCAGTCATCTGGTCATCTGGGGAAAAGAAAGACATGAGGGTGAAAAGAGCAAACAAACACATCAGATGGGGGCAGAGATGAAAAATGTGAATAGAACAGCATGATGCTTCATCTGGCAGAGCCAACTCTCCCTAGTCTTCTTGGGGGCTGTTCAGGAAAAGGTCATATATAGGAGCTTACAAAATGCCATTTAGCGTCTGTGAAAATGTTTACTACAGAAAATGTGAAAACAAGAAAATAAAAATAACTAGAAATCCCATCAGAGAAACCCCACTGATAATGATTTGATCTTTCTTTTTGGTCTTTTATATATAACACATATGTTTAGGGTTTCATGGCACTTCCCACTTTGTAACATGCTTTCTCCCCTTCCATCTCTTTGACCAGAGAGGCCAAGCAGGGGGTTCAGAGGGAATTAAGAATGCCAGCCTGGGCCCCAGTTCCCCCCCCGGTATGGGCCTGTGGGCGCAGGGGTGACACTCTCTCCTGCAGGAATGGCTAGTGCTGGAGGGAAATGGGCTAAATAGAACAGCTTCTCTCTCCTGATAAACTTTGAACATTACCAAGCAAAGTTGCAGTTTCTAACAGAAGCAGAACCGAAGAGGCCTGCTGAGAAGAAAAGAAAACTCAGAGGCCATGAGGTAGCAGGAGGAGAGTTACCACCCTGGCAGAGCCCAGAGGAGGAAGACAAAAGCATGTGCTGTGGCAGGGCAATGAGAGAACCTAACCTTGCACTTCCTAGATCCCAGTCTTCCCGAGGCCGGTCTGCTGCGGGAACTCTGACACCGAGCCTCAGGCATGCAGGAAGAAGCACCATCCATGACAATGCAGAAGGCCTTCTAGAGGAAGGAGGCTAAAGCTAAGCCCTGAATACAAGAAAGAGCCCCATGAAGGGAAAGGTAAGGAAATGTGCCTTGGGCAGAGGGAACTGCCTGTGCAAAGGCCCGGAGGCAGGAGACTATGGGAAATTCAAGAAAGAAAGAAGTTCAACGTAGGGAAGTGCAGAGTCTGAGAAGCACTCCAAACGCCCAAAATTCTGGTGCTGCTTATTGGTTAGGCCCAAACTAGAAGTGAGGTTTTCATATTCATCATTCAGCCATGTGTACAACAAACCACACTACACTTGTACTATACTTTCTGTCACCAGCATCACGGGAATCCGAGTCAATCCCACTTCACACTCACCAGCTCATTGTTTAGATTATGAATTCAATAAGAAGGCAAAACACATCCTATTAGAATAGCTAATGTTTTCCACTGCACATGCCTCGTGCCAGTATCTTAGGCATGAGTTGGAAAAATACTGTCAAGGGCTCTTTCTGGTGTTTGTCAAGACAAAACTGTTAATTTTTTTTTAAATGATTAAGAAGCAACTAGAATAATGACAATACTGCTGACCAATATTTTATATTAACGGTAATGATTTCATGGCTTTTATAAAACTATGGGCACTTTTACAAAAATGTGGGCTCATTAAAAAAGTATAAGCAACATAAAAAAGTATAAAGGAGAAAACAAGTCATCCAATAACCCACCACTGTACTTAGAGTTGTTGAACATCATTCTGGACATCTCTTCAGGCACATATCCTGTATTAATAGCTTTTTTTCTCATAAAGGTTATTTAATTTTGCTTGAATGTAACAGAAAAAAAAGAAACAGAAGTGAAAACTAAATGGCTTTTTGACCTACAGTTAAATATTTAAACAACAACAGCAACACATATACACACACAAAAGATTTAACGCTGCTTTTGAAAAAAGTATATGAAAATTTAAGAGGTAAACTATATATTTTCACATTAACGCTCTATAATTAACACTTGATATTTCTTCTTCCTTTCCTCATACCTCATCATTTTTCTTGCCTATATCATTTTTCTTTCTTTTTTTTTTTTTTAGAGAGAGAGAGAGAGAGAACGCATGTGCACAAGCAGGGAGCAAAGGACAGAGAAAGGGAGAGAGAATCTCAAGCAGGCTCCATGCCTAGCGCAGAACCCAACACGGGGCTCGGTCTCACAACCCTGAGATCACGACCTCAGCTGAAATCAAGAGTTGGATGCTTAACTGACTGAGCCCCCTCAGGCGCCCCATTGCTTATATCATTTTTGTTGTGTTGGGTGCATAACATTTTTATGGTTCTGGGACAATAATCTTCCCCTAAGTTGTTTAGTCTTAAAACTACATTATAATGGTTTGAATGTTCATCAATTCTTTTTTGTTGTTACTTCTTTTTTAACCATGGCTTTTCAACACCTGAATCTGTTATTTTTTTTGTTTTTATATGAATTCTAGTTAGTTAACATACAGTGCAATATTAGTTTCAAAAGTAGAATTTAGTGATTGATCACTTACATATAACCCCCAGCGCTCATCATAACAAGTGCCTTCCTTAATACCCATCACCCATTGATTTGAGTCATTTGGGTCAATTTCATCATAAGGTAATTTTTATCAAGAAATGCTCATGGTCACTACATTCCTTTAGTTCCTTCAGATCAAGACTGTCTGCTTACTGCTTTCATTGTTGAATAATAACATTTGTGAAAACAATTTCATATCATTTCAATATTATGCTTTAAATTATAAATAAAATTTTACATTATTTAAGTAATTTTATTCCTCTCACAAGTTTGTAGATCATGCTCCTATTTTATGGAGGGGAATGTTGGTTATGGAGAATTCTGACACCAATTTGACCGTCCCCCATTTTGTATAACTTGCTTTTTCAGCCTGGGGCTTACGGTACTGAAGCTTTAGATCAGGTATATCTTGGTCATTCTCTATTTGCTTTTTAAGGTATGTCACATGATATTCTGACCGAAGATTTAGCTCTTTCTCCCTTCCAGAAAAATTTTCCTATGTCATATCTCTGCATTCTTTTTCTGCCCCAGATGCTAGATGGCTTTCCCCATCCACCATAGCTGTCATTTTCTGTCTTATTACTTTAACTCCTTTTCTGTGATCATCTCATGCTTTTCCCCTATGCCATTCATTTGATGTTTGGTTATGTTTATGCTGTTTTATTTTGTTTTGTTTTTTTCTGGCTCAAACCTTGTACTGTGTTTTTTCCTCAATTTCTTTTCTTGGCTCCTCAATCTATCTTTTTTTTTTATTAAGATATATTAATTTATTTTTAGAAAGAGAGAGAGAACATCAGGAGGAGGGGCAGAAGGAGAGGGAGAGAATCCCAACACAGGGCTCAATCTCATAACCCTGAGATCTTGACCTGAGCTAAAACCAAGAGTCAGACACTTAACTAACTGGGCCATCCAGGTACCCCTCTTCAGTGTGTCTTTTAAAAATCCCATTCCACTTCATATCCATTAGGATGGCTATTGTCAAAAAAACCCCCAAAATAACAAGTGTTGGTGAGGATGTAAAAATGGCACAGCTGCTATGGAAAAGAGTATGGTGGCTCCTTAAACAATGAAGCATGGAATTATCATACAATCTAGCAGTTCTAATTCTGGGTCATATACCCAAAAGGCCTGACAGCAGGTGACTCAAAGAGATATTTATACACCCATCTTCATAGCAGCATTGTTCCCAATAGCAAAAAGTGGAAGTAACCCAAGTGTCTATCAAGGAATGGAAGGAGAAACAAAATGTGGTATATTATATATTAGAATATTATTCAGTCTTAAAAGGGAAAACATTCTGACTCAAACTACAACATGGGTGACTCTTAAGAACATTCTGCTAAGTGAAATAAGCCAGTCACCAAAGGACAAGTCCTCTATGATCCCATTCCTATGAGGTACCTGCAGTAGTCAAATTCATTGAGATGGAAAGAATGGTGGTTACCAGGGGAGAGGGTGGGGGGAATGGGGAATTGTTTAATGGGTAGTCAGTTTTGCAAAACGAAAAGAGTTCTGGAGGTTGGCTGCACAGTGTGAATGCACTTAACACTACTGAACTGTACACCTAAAAATGGGAAAGATAGCAAGTTTCATGTTATAGATATTTTATCACAATTAAAAATAAAAATTTTTTTAAAATCTCATTCTTGTTTTATCATAACGATGTTGAGTTTTTATTTCCACTGAACTGATCCTGAGCTCTCCGATAGCACAAAATACTTGTGAGGTTGCGTCTTCTTGCTTTGGGTTTCTGCTCAGGCCCAACTGGTTGTATGTTTACTCTTTGCAATCCATGTTCCTGTCTTTATACTGCTGTAGCATTTTCACATGGTTGTCATGACACTTATCTTCATCTTGCTCACATTTAACAGGAGCATCTCTATCCAGAGCTTCTTTTATAGTAAGCCAAGGTATCCTTGGCACTCTCTCTCTCTGAGCTACAATTTGTGCTTGGCTGATGCTTTCTACGTGGTGTTCTGCCACAGAAGAGAGGTAGGAGAACTAGGCCTGCCCTGGCTGGGGGTCCAGTGTGCTGTTCTCTCTTCTGGAAGCCAATGAAATGTCTTATACCAGAGCCTGCTCTGCCTAGCCAGGGCGCACGCACTCCTGCGGTCTCTTTCCTGTAGCTCAATGCAGAGATGGCCTGCCTGGGTTGCCTTCCTGCCTCTGCTGCTGATGTCTCCTGACATTTACCAAGGCCGTCTACTCACCTCCCCCACCAACTTCTTTCATACCGATCTGAATTAGTAGTGGTCCTTAGGATTTTGTACCCTTCCCTTCTTTTCCCAGGACTGCTTCTGAAGGGTTGGGTGGGGTGTTGCCTTCCTTTGGCATAAAAGTTGTGATTGGTTGTTTTTTTGTTTGTTTGGTGGGTTGATGCTGGCGAATGTTTCTGTTCTCAACTGCTTTTTGGTTCAGTTCATCGGGTGCTAGGGAGGGAGCCTCTGTGGTCCCACTACTCCGTCACCATTCTGACTCCTGGCCAACTCTTAATGCAACATAGGCTTTGGGCCAATTATTTGGGAGTGAGGGCAGTATTTGCTCTCATTCCCCCGCACTTTTAGGGTCGCATATCCCTTGGGAATACTGCCCCATAACTGGGAGATGGCCAGCAGTCTGGGGACGCAGGCTGGAGCAAAGATGACTGGCACAGAAGCACTACTTAGCCAAGAGCACGTCAAGCCCTTCCAAGGAGGCCTTCCAGACATGAAAAGACAATAACAGCTGTTTGTGCTGTCTGACCTCAAGCAGAAGTATCCTCACGAGGCCCTTCCAACGCATGAATTCTGCTGAATGCGAAGTTACTGAAAAAATGAGAGTCCCAAGGCTTTAGTGTCAACATCCAAGGATATACTATATAAAATCAGGTCAAGCTATGAATTAATCTACTGTGGCCATCTGGCCACTGTTTCTCAGAGCTTGATGTGCATACCACGAGCAGTGTACAAGAGGATATCAGGTGGTCCATGGGTGAACATTCTGTATTAGAACAGTCATGTTCTATTTTAATACAATTAGAAAAGTATAAATAACATTTCAAACTCATGACTGCAAGAACTAAGATAAGTAAATAAAAGTTAAAAAGCAGATATAGAATGATACAAAAATAATAAAAAAAGAAAAGTAAATTTTTATTTGTATTTTTAAATTTTTTTTAAAGATTTTATTTATTTATTTGACAGAGAGAGAGAGACAGCGAGAGAGGGAACACAAGCAGGGGGAGTGGGAGAGGGAGAAGCAGGCTCCCCGCAGAGCAGGGAGCCCGATGCGGGGCTCGATCCCAGGACCCTGGGATCATGACCTGAGCCAAAGGCAGATGCTTAACGACTGAGCCACCCAGGCGCCCCGAAAAGTAAATTTTTAAATAAAAAGTAAATTTAAATAAAAGCAGTAAGTTAGCAGTACAGGTAGTACAAAGATAGAGCAAAAATTGCGCCAGTAGAACCCGAATGACTGAAGTGTGGGAAGTCTGGTGTTTCTCACCAAGTGCATCACGGGCATTTCAGGCAGGGCCATCCATTATGCAGGGCTGTCCATGCACGGCAGGGTGTTTCGCATCCGTGGCCTGCAGCTCTGCCTAAGCACACAAGTCCACATGCCCTGGGGTGAGGCAGTACTGTGCCTGGTTAAGAACCACCAGATACTGTGACATAAGTATCAACTAGTTTTAAATATCCAAAGCAGGGAGTTAGCTCCTCCTATACTCACAGAATGTTCTCTCTTATACAGATTCTAAACCTTGCATGCAGCTCTTTAATCCCATTCTCAGTGAGGTTAAAACTCCCATGTTTCAAACAAAACAACATTCTCTACCAAGCCCATCTACCACAATGAAGCCATCCATTTGGAGGGATAAACGCCCCACTCCCCATCTCCCTGTGTGCCCTCCATCTTTCCACCCTCCCATCTCTGTGGTCATTACATCTCCAACTACCTCCTCCTCCCTCTTTCATACCTAATTAACCACGAAAAATCTTTCCAATTCCTATTGTATTTAGAGTCAGGTCTAAAAGATTCACACTTAACTTTTTTGTTTCTTACAGGATGCTTCTGTCTCCCAAGTTCCTTATGGACAGAGATCATGTCTTCTACTTCTTGCATTCCTCCAACCTTTAGCCCCTTGCTGAGCACAATATGGAACTCGATGTACAGTAACTTATCATATTCTTTTTAAAATTTAATTTTATTTAAATTATATTAATTAACATATAGTGTATTATTAGTTTCAGAGGTAGAGTTCAGTAATTTATCAGTTGCGTATAACACCCAGTGGTCATCACATCACGTGCCCTCCTTAATGCCCATAACCCAGTTACCCCATCCCCCCATCTACCTCCCCTCCGGCAACCCTCAGTTTGTTTCCCATAGTTAAGAGAAAGGCAATTATATGATTTCGCTCATATGTGGAATTTAAGAAACAAAACAGAGGATCACAGGGGAAGGAAGGGAAAAAAAAAACCTCATCATATTGTTAAAAAAGTTCTTCCAAGTCAAGTTTCCAATTCACCATCTCCACTAGCTATGTGCTTCTGACTTTTTTGTTTGTACCAGAAAAAGAAGTCATTTCTTCCAACAAATCTTTGTATGGACAGCACCCTCTGGTCTATCCTGGCTGAGTGTGCAATCTCCAAGTGAAGGAAAGTCTGCAAGCCCATCTTCCTGTCTGGTCAACCTCCTCTTTTTGAGGAACTATACAGGATTCAAAAGCACAGTTCAAAGACTGAAGATTATGGAGTAAAGGAAAGGCAAAGCAGACCCATAAGCAACAGCTAGGAGACTCAGATTAATCTAAGCTCAGGAATCGACACTAACAGAAAGGATTTTAACTATAAAATTCCTTTTAAAAAAAGATATTTTATTTATTTAGAGAGAGAGAGAGCGCAAGAGAGCACAAGTGGGGGAGAGGGGCAAAGGGAGAGGGAGAAGCAGGCTCTCCACTGAGCAGAGAGCCAGAACCGGGGATCGATCGCAGGACCCCGGGATCAATCCCAGGACCCCGAGATCATAAGCAGACTGCTTAACCTACTGAGCCACCAAGGCTCCCCCTATAAAATTCCTTTTTAAACTTCAGTTATTTTGTGTCATAACCAGAGATGTAAGTACATATGAGTTCCTTATAACAAGTGACTCGGTTGGACACGGGTTGCACTTTTAAAAACTATATACATTCCTTTGCAGAATTTGGTAATACATTGCCCTTCCCAAATCATTGCTGCAGTGAACCACTATCACTGATGGGAGTATCATATGCTTTAGGTTTGCTGGACCAGAGAAAAAGTTGAGCTAAGAGACTGCCCCTTTCCAGTGTAGCCACTTTTTAGGAGCAAAAGGCTAACCCCTGCCTCCCTTGAGGCCTCCCATGTAAGGCCTCCCATGTAAGGCCTCCCATGTAAGGCCTCTGCAGGCTGTCCACTGATGTTCCATTGACCAAAGCAAGGCATGTGGCCAAGCCCAAGACCAACGGGATAGGGTACTAAATGTTCTCACAGGGCATTAGGAGTGAAAATTTGCTGAGCAATAAACTATAAACACAAGTATACTAACACATTTTAAAAATCTAGATGAACCGATACTGGGATATATATAATGCCAAAACTGGTGCAGGAAAAAATAGAAAACTTGAATAGACCTAAGTATTAAGTACATTGAAATGGCAATCAAAGCCTTCCCCTGCTAAAGAGCCCTAGGCCCAGACAGTTTTACAGGTGAGCTCTATCAAATGTTCATGAAACATTTAATTTCCTATCGTCTATAAGTTGTTCTAGGAAATAGAAAAATAACAGAAGTTCTATAGCCTATTTTATTAGGCTGCTTACTTTTTGTTCCAAACAGGATAAGGAGAATACAAGAAAAGAAAAATTACAGGTTTTTTTCAATTATTATTTTAGATGTAAAAATCCTAAATGTTAACTGAGTAAAAAAGATCTATTTAAAATAATATATTATGAACAAGTAGAATTTATCCCAGGATTACAATAATTTTAATATCACAAGATCAATTAATTCAATATATCAGTAGTCCAAAGAGATAAGTCACTATTATCTTAATAGGTACAAAAAAGTATTTGATAAAATTTGACACATATATATGATTTCTTAAAAAGATTTCTTTAAAAATTAGGAATATGGGGAACTTATTTAGCTTGGTGAAGATTATAAAAGCCTTCAATAAGCGTTCGATTTAATAGATATCTTTTAAACATTTTCCCTTTAAGGGCAGAAGCAAAACAAGGATGCCCAATGTCACCATTACTATTGTATATAGTAGTGAAGGTACTAACCGGAGCTATAGAGAAAAAAAAGTTAGGTATAAGCATTTGAAGGGAAGAGATAAAACTATCACTATTTTCAGACCATTTGATCTAATATATAAGAAAAGGCCAGGATTAATAGATAATCCATTAGAGGGATGCCTGGGTGGCATAGTCAATTAAGCGTCTGACTCGGTTTCGGCTTGGGTCATGATCTCAGGGTCGTGAGACTGAGCCCCACTTTGGAGTCCACAGTGAGCACGGAGTCTGCTTGAGACTCTCTCTTGCTCTCCCTCTGCCCTTGCCTCCCACTCACTCTCTCTCTCAAATAAAGGATAAATCTTAAAAAAAAAAGAAGATAGTCCACTAGAACAATTAAGAGGTTATTGCCAGGTAACAACTTAAAACAAAAACCAATTGCCAGGTAACAACTTAAAACAAAAACCAATCAAACACAAAATATGATAAAAAATAAAATAAACAATAAAAACTATAAAGTATCTAGAAATTAAATTAGCAAAGATCACATAAGACCTCAATGGGGAAAATTTTAAGCATTGATTAAAAGACATAAAGCAAGATCTGAATAAATGGAGAGTCCTTCGTGCCCTGGGTGGGATGACATTATTATAACATAAACATGACAATTCTTGTAATAACAATTAAAATTTTATAATAGGGAAAGGAGAGGCTTTCTCCAAACTGGGGAAAACTAATTATACAGAGAAAAATAAAACTGTACTTTCATATCACATCATAAATAGTGATGAAATCTGTGTAGATAAAGGTAAAACATAAAAGGTAAAGCTACAAAGTTAATAAAAATAATGGAGATTATCTTTATGACCAGCAGTGGGAAGTGTCTTTTTAAAAGAATCCCCAAAAGATGATTTTTTTTCCATCAAAATTAAAGATTTCTGCTCAGTGAAGGAAACCATCACCCAAGATGACAGAGCAGAATGGACAAAGATACTTGTTAATGTCTAAAACCCAGGAGGCAGGACTATCTGGACTGTACAAGGTACTCCCAAAACCAAGAGGAGAAAGATAAGCACCTCCATAGAAAAAAGAATGAAGGTATGTGATAAGGTGACTCAAATTAAAGGAAACTCAAAAAAGAGATACTCAAACACAGAAAATTAAGAAATAACAATGGAAACAATCATGATAAATTCCTTTATGTGCCTAGAAATCTAGATAATACCAAGTTTTGGCAGAGATGTGGAGATGTTGGAACTATATTCATCGCTGGTAGAAATGAGGACTGGGCAGCCATTCCACAAGCAAGTATGCATGGGGGTAAATTGGAAGGTGGTATACGATCTTGTTCCTATGTATATGTACCTAAGAAAAACTCTGAAACCCATAAGGGACATGTAGAAGGCTGTTTATACAAAGTCACACTGTTTGTGCTAGGAAGTATACATATGCCTTATAACCCAGTTCTCCTGTTTTGGGGTTTATAGATCCCAAAAAAATTCTCATACAGATTCATGAGGGGTCATGTCTGAACGCCGTGGGAAGAAAGTTGCCGGAAGCAATCTCTGAGCTCATTACTAGGGGAAGAGACAAACATGAGAGAGCACAAAGGGAACGCTGGACAGTTAGGATAAAGCAAAAATGTAAGAAAAAGAAGGAGACTGGGGCGCCTGGGTGGCTCAGTGGGTTAAGCATCTGCCTTCGGCTCAGGTCATGATCCCAGGGTCCTGGGATCGAGCCCCGCATTGGGCTCCCTGCTCAGCGGGGAGTCTGCTTCTCTCCCTTCTTCCCTCCCGCTCATGCTCTATCTCTGTCTCTCTCAAATAAATAAATAAAATACTTTAAAAAAAGGAGACCTATAACAATGCAAATTTAAAAATATATATTTCAAAACAACACCATTAGTGGAAACACACACAAATGAAAGAATGTATCTGAGACAGAAAGAACGGTTTATTGTGGGAGGGAAGGGAATGGAGAGGTTGGGGATGCTACCAACCTGAGAAAGCCAACCTGACCAGCCACCTCCCAGGGCCCATGTGAACCCCAGTCCCTGAGTGCAGTGGCTGGGCAGAGAAATCCCTTTGGCTGAGGGACTGGCTGCCTGGAAATGAAAGAAAAGCACCTTGAAAAGAAAACTAATTAGAACCACTTGTTCTGATGGATAATCACAGAGAACAATGTGGTCCTCACAGAGAGGTGAAGAAATAAACTGGTCTTTCTAAACCTGATTCCAGGATGATGAAGTGACCGCCCACTTAAATAACAAGGCCCTGTTGCAAAATACAAGTAAATCATACTTATTGTAATGGAAAACTTGATTTGACTATCAAGTCCATGGAAGGTCAACAACAAAACTATTAGCAATAATTGAGTTCTCACTGAAATAAAAGGCAGGAGATAGGGTGGCCACAGCTCGGGGCTAAGAATTAGCAGGCGTGGGTCCTATCTAAATTTGAATCTGCCATCAACTAGCCATGTAACTCGGGGTAAGACATTTAGCCTCTCTCAGACTGTTTTCTCATTTGTAAAAAGTAAAACCAGATGATCGCCAAAGCCTCATTTGGATATAACAGGTTATACTATCTTTTTAAAGCAATTTTATTTTCTACAGATCTTGTTTCTTGATTTCTCATTAGTGAACAACTATTCATTTATTGTTGCATTACTTTCCCCTATTTGTCTTCTAGACAGAGCAAAGACTTCTGCGATTTTTTTTTTTTTTTTTTTAGATTTTATTTATTTATTCATGAGAGACAGAGCGAGAGAGGCAGAGGGAGAAGCAGGCTCCCAAGGAGCAGAGAGCCCGATGCGGGACTCGATCCCAGAACTCCGGGATCATGACCTGAGCCGAAGGCAGACGCTTAACCATCTGAGCCACCCAGGCACCCAAGACTTCTGCGATTTTAATCATGGTTTTTGCTAATTTGTTTCTGCTTTTTAAAGATCACAGATGGAAACTTATCCTCCCATAGCAAAAACAAACAAACGAACAAACAAAAACACCTAGTGAATGTTGGTAGAATCAATGTTTTCAAAATAGTACAAAAACTTTAAAAGCTTATGTTGTAACTTGCTGGGCCATTCATTGTTCTCATGTACTTGCACGGACCTGCCTCCCCTCCACTAATGTGCCTTTCACCCTGCTCCTTGAAACCACCAGCCGGCCTGGAGCCTTAGGGCCTTGCACTAGCTGGTCTCTCTCCCTGGAATATTATTCCATGGACTCTGTCCATCAAATGTGACTTCCATCAAACGGAGTGCCCCCCCCCCAACCACCCTGTTCTTAATCACAACACCCATTCCACTCTGTGATCCCCTATATCTACATATTACTTCCTGATATATAGCCCACGGATGCACTGTATTTGTTGCTGCTATCTGTCCTCACCCCACACACTCATCCCATCTCTGCTAGAATGGAAACTCCTCACAAGGCAGGAGAGCTTTGTTGGTTTTTGTTCAATGATGTATCCCGGGCACCCAAAATAGTACCTAGCACACAGTCAGCACTCACTACATAAATGAATGTTGTTGGATAAATAAATTAAAAGCAATGGTCCATTACAATTACAATATATTCACTTAGCTCTGCTTTCTACTTTATGGCTAGAGTGTTACTAAGTTTTAGGTTACTTAGCATTCAAAAACCAAAGAAATTATATTGCATAATCTGGCACTGAATAGAAAATAAAAAGAGGGCATGACTCCATAATAATAAAATATTGTCAAGGTTAAGCGTAAGCAGCTACCCACTTTCTATACTGAACTGGGCCACATCCATGTTTAATTTGAAGAGAGTTAGAAAGACAGATTCCAAGATGGCTTCTGGGTAAATACGGCAATTTGAGGCCAGTTCCAGTCCTCATCCTCTCTAATATTTAAGGAAATGAACAAAAGGTAATAAAAATAAGCCAGTGAAAAAAGATGGCAGAACCACCTTCCAATTCCTGATTCCCTGAAGCTGTATTGATTATTCAACAAACAACTGAGAGATTCACTCTAATATCCCCAGATCTGGAGAGGAATGAATTTCTCTTCTGGACTTTAGTAGGGTGAGGATGGTAACTGCTACACTGAGGTATGGGAAGATCAGAAATGGGAACAAGGACTGACTATCCCTAGCAGAAGTGACAAGACATTTCACATGGTCTCAGGAAAGACTATTGGGCACAGGTGTTCAACATCCCAACCAACAACTCAGCTGAGCTCACTCCCCTGCCCTGACTCTTTTGCCTACATGTGCCCTTAAGCTAAAGAACAGGAAATAGCCAGTCCCCCAAGGGGTCAGAAGGGGGTCAAGGAGAAGTCACCCCAGTATATCAGAGCACCAAAGGCAGAACCCAGTTGCTCCATCATGTACAAGATGGAATGAAATGGAATGGCAAATGAGTAACATACTAGAGAAACAAGGATTTAAAAAGGAAGCATTATGTGGGGACAAAAAAAAAAAAAAAAACTGACAAAAAACCCCCAAAATCCACAGTTCCCAAAAATAAGAGAAAGCATTTTGTCATAAAACAACTTAATAAAAGTATAATAGGAACATAAATGCAGTAAAACAAGAGCTTAACAATGAGATAATCAAATAACAAAATGAGATTTTAAAAGAAGCTTGTCATACTTTAAAATGATAAATTAAGGATCAAAACAGCATCATCATGAAATTCATAAATTGGAAATACCATAGAATTAACGTGCTTCAATTTATCTATATTCAGGAAAGACTTGAGGTAAACAGAGATAAAAGGCAGAATTTAAAGTAATTGGAGAAAAATGATGACAATGGAAGAGAGAAAAATACAATCCATTGAAAGGTTAATGGGCATCCCTAAAGTAGAAAACCCAGCCCAAAATATTCAAAGATCTAAAACAAGAAAATATCCCTAAAATTAATAATCAACAGAACCTCTAAGACGAAAGAGAATACTGTGCTTCAGGAATAACTGACAGAGAATAAATCAACGGTGAGACATATTCTGGCTAAATAATTGAATTTCCAGGTCCAATAAAATAATTCTTCAAGCAGAAAAAGCAAGTTGCCTACAAGGAGGAGAAAGTTAAATTTTCAACAGTACTTTAAATGCAAAAGATAATAAAGCAATTCCTCCAAAATTCTAAGGGGAATAAAGTATAGTCTATGAATATTATTCTTAGCCAAGATAATTTCCAAATATATAGGTAATCAGTAGTGAATCAGTAATAAAAACTCAAGAACTCGTTGTGAAGACTTTTAAAAGAAGGCTCAGAACAATTTTTTTTTTTTTAAGATTTTATTTATTTGAGAGAGAGTGAGCGCGAGAGCACAGAGGGAGGGGGAGAGGGAGAAGCAGACTCCCCACTGAGCAGAGAGCCTGATGTGGGGCTCAATTCCAGGACCCTGGGATCATGGCCTGAGCTGAAGCAGACATTTAACAGACTAAGCCACCCAGGTGCCCCGAAAGTCTTGACAATGCTATATACCTTGACTATATTAAAATAATACACATGATCAAAATTAAAGTTAGATTATAGAATAGAATATAAATATTGTATCTTGACTTTGTAATGACAGCAATGTAACTAACCAAAATCCAGAAGGGAAGAAGGAAAGACAGTGAGAGCGCCAATGATCTCATCAATCATAGCAGAGAGGAAATCAACACTTTCTAAAGGACATGGCAGCAGTCAGGATGGACTGTTATCTATGGTAGGAAAGAAGCCCTAAGTCTCAGTGACTTAACAGAACAAGATTTCACTTCTCCCTCCCATGCCCACCACTGCAGGCCCACAGGGCATCCATGAGCTGGTTCTGCATTCTATGCTGCACTGATCCTATGCTTCTCCACATTCACATGAGCATCCATGCTCACCAAGACAGAAAGGGTAAGAGTGAGAGATCTGGCAATCAAATACATCAATCCCTCACTGACCTTCTGCTCACTTCCATTCACATTTTGTGGCTAGGGCAAGTCACAAGGTCACCAAACATGTGCTTCACCTAACTTGAAGGGAGTGAGGACGTACTATTCTCCTATATCCCAGGATGGGGCGAGACCTGGGTGAACAGCACTAATGTCTACCAAGAAACGTAACTGGGGGAGAAGGAAAAACAAAAACAAAAACATCAAGTTCTTCATCATCTCTCTTTTTTTTTTTAAAGATTTCATTTATTTATTTGAGAGAGAGAATGAGAGAGAGAGAGAGCACATGAGAGGGGGGAGGGTCAGAGGGAGAAGCAGACTCCCCGCTGAGCAGGGAGCCCGATGCAGGACTCGATCCCGGGACTCCAGGATCATGACCTGAGCCGAAGGCAGTCATTTAACTGACTGAGCCACCCAGGTGCCTTCTTCATCATCTCTTAACCACAGAAAAACAAAAACAAAAACATTTCTTACTGTGAAAAAAAAAAACTATTCAAAGTTTAGTAATTTCTTTTCACTTAGTTTCTTTTACTTTGAATTCAAATAAAATTAAATGTAATGGTTTTTAAAGTTTAGTAATTTCTTTTCACTTAGTTTCTTTTACTTTAAATTCAAATAAAATTAAATGTAATGGTTTTTAAAGACCAGCATGTATCATATAATTCTACCTTTCTAAAAACATTTCTTTCATTCTTTTTTCCTTTCTTTCATCCATCCATCCATCCATCCATCCATCCATCCATCCATCTACCTTCCCATTTACAAACATGCTTAAAGAGATGTCCAACAGGACATTCACTTATTATTGAGGCTTATTTCTAAGTGATAGGATTTGTGATCTTTTCCTTATATGTTCCTGCATTCCTTGGATTCTTTATAATGAACATGTATCATTTTTATAAACATAGCAGTCATTACTAGAATATGAATGAATGAGTAATAACACTTGACCTTCTATTGTCAAGCCTTAAAACCCCTAGATAGTAAAAAAGAGATAAACATGGCTTTACATTGCTATAGGAAAGGAAGAAAATGTGATATTTCATGATCATTATATCCTGTTTGAAATTACAAAATGGGTAAAGGCTGATAGCTTCAGTCCATGTAGCTGGTTTGAATTGGCTATGTAAAGGACGTACATTTCTGTTTTACCAATTTTTTCAAAAGTCTTCTATATTGTATTCAGAATAGTTGTTGATAAATGTCAGAGCTGACACAGATCATTCCCACCAAATATGCAGCTGCTTATTGAGTTTAAAAGAGATGCTCTACAGAAATGAAGTGTTTTCCCACTAAAAAAAATATGGACATTAAACACAAAAGAACAATTAATAAGCCGAAAAGGAAAAATAACTGCTAATCAGAGTCTATTTATCCATTAGGCACAGTGGGGACAGGGATGAGAGCCCAGGAGAGCCCACAATACTTTTTGAAGCCCGTGAAAATGTTTTAATTTCTTTTAAAATGAGAAGAAAAAATGAACTTCAGGTCAAAGAAAATGTTTGAATACATAATATTAATATATTCATCTTTATATCAACAGAGTCATAAAAACCTCATTTTTAATACTTTTTTATGGAGGAAGGGGCCACAAAGGCAAGAGTGCCTCCAGCTCATGCAAGTCATAATGCAGCCCTATTTCTAGTATTTCCCAGTTACAAATTTACTGGCAGGTGGCAAAACTTACTTGGTTTATTGAAACATGTGCTTAAAAACTACCTTTTGAAATTAAAAACAGAGTGTAGTTTTTGAAAGAAAAATTCCAAAGTGCCTTGTAGATTACCCAGAGTATGTAAGTGACTAATGCAAATTCTCAACATTAATGACAACCCTGCTTTTCTCACAGGTGACAAGCAAATGACATTAAAGATTTCTTTATATGGAAGTTCCATTATACAAATATAAATTTTGGGTTTTCCCCTCTTCTAAATAGGCAAAATGAACTCTTTAATCACATTATTTCCCACAGATGACTGTTCTTCAAATTTTTCAAAATTGTTTAAAAATATCTGTAACTCTATTTTAGTCTTCAAGATCAAAACATCAAAATTTAAACTGATACCCAAACTAAAGGAAACAAGTTGCCCCCAGGGTCCCTTGATACTATCTTTGCCGCTGGTTCCTGGGCAGTAAAGAGTAAAGAGAGTTAACTGAAGAAGCTTTGCATATTATAAATTATAAAATAACAACCCTGATAAATACGCTTTCCTTATCAGTACTAAACCTGCCTAGAAGACGGTTAAGATCACTAATAGGTGCTTATAGACAGCTGACTCCAGGCACCCAAAGTACATTTCTTTGATGGAGCTCCACGGGGTTGAATGGCTTAGCGGTAAGACCAAAGAAACAAAAGGACATGAAGATCATGTAAATTTGCCAAGCAAAATCTTTCAAAGCTATGACACAACAATAATCTTAAAAGCGAAACTTCCAGTCCTATTACCAGCAACTGGGGGAGAGGGATAGAAGGCAGGTTTTTTAAGTTGCTGCCTTCCCACAATTGGAAGGGACTATGAATGTGGTGATCGACATAATCAAGAATTAAAATAATTTGGATGGACTGATGGAATGATACTAACAAGATTTAATGTGTGTTGCGATAAATGGGACATCCTATCAAGCTTAGAAAATCAAGCATAAAGGTACAGAATGTTTTCAGCTTGGGGCGCCTGGGTGGCTCAGTTGGTTAAGCGACTGCCTTCGGCTCAGGTCATGATCCCGGAGTCCCGGGATCGAGTCCCGCATCGGGCTCCCTGCTCAGCAGGGAGCCTGCTTCTCCCTCTGACCCTCCCCCCTCTCATGTGCTCTCTGTCTCTCTCATTCTCTCTGTCTCAAATAAATAAATAAAAAATCTTTAAAAAAAAAAAAAGAATGTTTTCAGCTTGTCTTAAATGCTGTTCTGGAGGAAAGGTGCAGATGTTTTAATTGCCTGCAAATGCAGTGGAAACCTAGCACACGCACAACAGGTGGACAAACAGACAAAAACACATCCGTTTGGAATCAGAGAGAAGGAAGATGACAGTGTCACAGAATTAGCATTGGTCACACAGACCACTTCCACATCGACGACCTGACGGCCCATTATACGGACAGAGAGGCAGGACCCCGAATCTCAAGAGATGACAGGGACCCTGAATGCAGGCTCCACCCAAAGCTAGCACACATGTAGTCTGTGGAAAGCATGTGGCATCTACCACGGTGAGCCGTGAGTTTTAGTCCGACAGAAACTGTGTGTCTGGCTTATTCAGAGTGAGGACCCAGCACATGTCTGGTACTAACAGTTCCCAGGAAATATCTTTTAAGACCTTAGTTTTAAAAATGAATAGAGCTACCCTATGACCCAGCAATTGCATTCCTGGGTATTTACCCCAAAGACACAGATGTAGTGAAAAGAAGGGCCGTATGCACCCCAATGTTCATAGCAGAAATGTCCACAATAGCCAAACTGTGGAAAGAGCCGAGATGCCCTTCAACAGATGAATGGATAAAGAAGATGTGGTCCATATAGACAATGGAATATTACTCAGCCCTCAGAAAGGATGAATACCCAACTTTTACATCAACATGGATGGGACTGGAGGAGATTATGCTAAGTGAACTAAGTCAAGCACAGAAAGTCAATTATCACATGGTTTCACTTATTTGTGCAACATAAGGAATAACATGGAGGACATTAGGAGAAGGAAGGGAAAAATGAAGGGGGGGTATCGGAGGGAAAGAGGAACCATGAGAGACTATGGACTCTGAGAAACAAACTGAGGGTTTTAGAGGGATGGGGGTGGGAGGGATGGGTTAGCCTGGTGATGGGTATTAAGGAGGGCACATGGGTCACCACATCAAAAACTAACAATGTATTGTATGGTGATTAACATAACATAATAAAATAAAATTTAAAAAAAATGAATGGAGGAATTGCATTTCACATAGGATGGACATTCCAAACACCTCACCTCACATAAGGCCAGAGTAACCGAGCAAAGCACAGGAGCGCGGCCATGTAACAAGAGCTGAGCACCACAGTGAATCCCGCCTGGCTTCAGAACTTTGACTCTTGATAAAATTTTAATTCCTTAGGATTTGCGTGACTTCAAATTTTGTGCCTAAAGTGAAACTTCTGTAATACTTTTTATCAATTAATTCAGATATGCCTAATTTCACATAAAACAGAATGGTAGGTCTGAAAATAGATAACGCTAATTCAACAAGTATTAATTGAGGCCTACTAGGCTGCGGGGCACGTTTCAGTGCTAATGATCCAGCAGGGGGCAAATTTAGCTATTTATGCAAATTGTTTGCAGTGTGCCAAAAGCACGTCCGTGGAACTTTGGGCGTGAAAACTACCTAGACTAATTCATTTATTTCACCAGGAAGATAATGCAGGAAAGAAAATCAGAGGAATTAAAGTCACTTGCTCATTCTCACCATGACCTGGCAAGGGAGCACAGTCAGAGAGATCTACAGATGCCTATCCCAGCAGGTATTCAGTGCCTACTTATAGTTGCAAGTCAGCAGCTGAAGTTAACAATTTATGGAAGGATCTCAGAAATAACATGGGGTCATCATTAAAAATTCTTTTAATCTCCTTGTGAGTCTCAAAAAATTGGGAATTTTTCCATACAATGTTTTTCTGGTTTTTAACCAAAAAGACATGTATTAGAAGCATGTGCACGTATGTGTGTGTAAAACTAAACAAAAAGTTTAACAAAACAGGGGCACCTGGGTGGCTCAGTTGTTAAGCGTCTGCCTTCGGCTCAGGTCATGATCCCAGGGTCCTGGGATGGAGTCCCGCATCGGGCTCTCTGCTCAGCGGGAAGCCTGCTTCTCCCTCTCCCACTCCTCCTGCTTGTGTTCCCTCTCTCGCTGTCTCTCTGTCAAAAAAATAAAATCTTAAAAAAAAAAGTTTAGGGGCGCCTGGGAGGCTCAGTTGGTTAAGCGACTGCCTTCGGCTCAGGTCATGATCCTGGAGTCCCAGGGTTGAGTCCCACATCAGGCTCCCTGCTCAGCGGGGAGTCTGCTTCTCCCTCTGACCCTCCTCCCTCTCCTGCTCTCTGTCTCTCATTCTCTCTCTCTCAAATAAATAAATAAAATCTTAAAAAAAAAAAAAAGTTTAACAAAATATAAAATACTTACCTTTACTATATGATATCCTATTTTATTTTAATCCCGATTCAACCATTAAATTGATTTCATGTTCCACGAACAGGTAGCAGCCAGAAATCTGATGAACATTGTTCTAGCGTACATTCAGCTGGCCAATTTCCACTCTCCCTTCAATAATTAACTCACATTGTCACCTTCTTAGAGAAGCCTTCCAGGACTCTTCCAAGTATCATCAACCATGCCCTTCCAGGAGGCCTGAAACAAGTGACAGAATACAGGGGAGGGGCAGATTGAGGAGAGAATGGGAGGTGGGACAGGAATGTCTCTATGCCACACCTAAGCCCCACACTGGAGCAGGGGTCCCTCGAGCACAGGGGCAGAAAGGGTCCCTCCCATCACTGATCAATTTCCTGGGCACTGAGCACTTCCTGGCACGTCATGAGTACTCAATAAGTAATTGTTGAAATAAATCCTTTAGGGAACTGATGAAAGCGCTGACCCTGAAAGCAAATAAAAAAGCCCATCCATCAGAGGCTGCATACTGGTAGCCAATGGACTTAATTTGGCCCACAGATGTGTTTCATTTGGCCTATGCTGTTCAAAAAACTACAGAGACAGCATTTGAAAATTGGGAGCTTTCACAAAATTCCAGATTTGTGGCTTTGCTTTTCAGCTCACCAGAGTCATCCTCATGCTGGTCACCCCCAATATCCACTCTCTCCCGCAAAGCATGTGAAAGCCCAGTGGCTGGGCTGCTCTCCTTTGTCCAGGATCTCTCAGGCCCTCCAGGTGTTTGATTTGTGACTCCTGTACCAAGCAATAGGCTACAACAGTCTACTGCTTGGTGAATGAGTCTGCAGCCATTGGGGGAAAGAAGAGAGCATAGCAAAAGGGACCCTTCTCACTCAAGAAAGCACAGATTCTCCCAATTATCTGTGACTGCTTGAGATAATTGCCTTATTCTCTGTCTCTGGGAGATTTTTAAAAAGGGTGAATTTATAGGAAATAAGGACCAGAATTAGAACATTTTATTTTTCTTTGTATCCTTTGGCACCGAATAACACCATTTTGCACAGGTGGGTTTTCAATAAACTTGGAAGTGAGGCTGTGGAAAATTTTTTAAATGCTGTACTGGTCTCAAAATTCCAGTTGTTCAGATATAAAAATGATGTTTGAATACCTTCCTCCCATGGACACAGGCCTCATGAAAGCCCAACAACTCTCAATTATAATCATTCTCAATCAAAATCTCAGCATATTTTTTTTAAAGATTTTATTTATTTATTTGACAGAGAGAGAGAGACAGTACGAGAGGGAACACAAGCAGGGGGAGTATGAGAGGGAGAAGCAGGCTTCCCACCGAGCAGAGAGCCCGATGTGGGGCTCAATCCCAGGACCCTGGGATCATGACCTGAGCCGAAGGCAGACGCTTAACAATTGAGCCACCCAGGCGCCCCTCTTTGTAAGTTTTAGAATTAGCTTGTCAATTCCTATTTAAAAATATGCTGGGATTTTGGGACGTCTGAGTGGCTCAGTCAGTTAAGCGTCTGCCTTCGGCTCAGGTCATGATCCCAGGGTCCTGGGATCGAGCCCCGCATCGGGCTCCCTGCTCGGCGGGAAAACTGCTTCTCCCTCTCACACTCCCCCTGCTTGTGTTCCCTCTCTCTCTCTCTGTCAAAGAATAAATAAAATCTTTAAAATAAAAGATAAAAATAAAACTTATAAGGAGATGTGAAGGATCTCCTTATAAGGAGAACCAGAATAGCCAAAATAATTTCGAAAAAGAACAAAGTTGGAGAATTACACTACTTGATTTCAAGACTCATTGTAAAGAAATGAAGACAGTGTGATATTCGTGAAAAAATAGAGAAACAGATCAATGCAACAGCTTGAAGTCGAGAAAGAGATCTACACCTGTATGAACAATGGATTTTCGACAAAGGCGCATAGGCAATCCAGCAGAGCAAAGAGAGTCTTTTCCACAAAGGGTGCGGAAACAATCGGCTAGCCAGACGCACACATGACAAGGAGAGGACTTCAATCTTCACTTGGTGCCCTATGCAAACTTTAACTCAAAATGGATCAGAGTCCCAAATGAAAAACCCATAACTATATAACTTCCTGAAGAAAACATTAGGTGGAAAACATGTGCGACTTTAGCTTAAGTAAAGATTTCTTAGAAATGACACCAAAAGCATGATCCATAAAAGAACAAGATGTCATCAAAATGTAAAACTTCTGCTCTTTGAAAGAGACTACTAAGAGAATGAAAAGACAAACTACAGACTGAAGGAAAATATTTGCAAGTCATATATCTTAGAAAGGACACACAAAGAATTCTCTAAGCTTAATAAGAAAACAACCCAACTTAAAAATGCCAAAGATCTGAACAGACACTTCAGCTAGGAAGATATACAGATGGCAAATAAATACATGAAAATATCCCTGACATCACTAGTCATTAGAGATATGCAAATGAAAACCAGAGTGAGATACCACTATATGCTTATTAAAATGAGAAAAATTCAGAAGACATATACAATGTTGGCAAGGATGTAGAAGAGCTCAAACTTTCAGGCACTGTTGGTGGGAACATATAATGGGACAACCACTTTGGAAAACAGTATGTCATTCTCTTAAAAAGTTAAACATATACCTACCATATAATCTAGCCATTCCACTCGTAGGTGCATACCAAAGAGAAAAGAAAACCTATGTCCATACAAAGACTTGTACATAAATGTTCACAGCAGCCTTATTTGTAAGAACTAACAATACAAGGGTCTATCAACAGGTGAACGAAAAAACAAACTCTGGTATATCTGTACGATGAAATACTCCTCTATAATAAAAAGGGATGAAATATTGATACATATACTTCAACATGAATTAAAAAAAGGGTACTGTATAAGACCATTTATATAACGTACTACAAAATGAAACAAATAACAGAAAGCATGTTTGCCTGGGAATGGGGTAGACAGGAAGAAGGAATTACCAAGGGGAATGAGGAAATTGGGGGGCGGTGATAGATATGTTCATTATTTGATTATAGTGATGGTTTCATGGGTGTAGACATGTGTCAAAACTTAACCAAATTGTACACTAAGAATATGTGCAGTTTACTGCATGCCAATCATACCTCAATAAAATGATTTGTTGTTTTAAAAAAACCATGCCAAGGGGCACCTGGGTGGCTCAGTTGGTTAAGCGACTGCCTTCAGCTCAGGTCATGATCCTGGAGTCCCGGGATCGAGTCCCGCATCGGGCTCCCTGCTCGGCGGGAGTCTGCTTCTCCCTCTGACCCTCCCCGCTCTCATGCTCTCTCTATCTCATTGTCTCTCTCAAATAAATAAATAAAATCTTTAAAAAAAAAAAAAAAACATGCCAAAACAACGGAACAACACTCAGCTGTGCTGTCCCCTTCTTGTACCCTGACCCCACATTGCTGCGTTGGGTCTGCTTCCCTAGACTTTCCCATAGCGCTGCGCACCGGCCCACTGCAATCTTCGTCACTGTGCACGGCTAACATCTAAACATTAAGTTGAGCCATATGAAACTGCCAGTGTTCTACCATTTCCGCCCTAGAAAGCGGCCGTTTCACATGGCTCAACCTAAATGCTTGTCAACCAGAGCTGACAGTGACGAGGACAGGCTGGCCCAAGGATGTTTGCTAAGTGAATGGACTGCCACTTCGCAAACCCTTTTCCCTCCAGCTAGTCCCTGTGTAGCATCATCACAAGCAGCTGAGAAAATAGGCTCTGGGCGGCCCTTGACTTTCCATCCTCCTCCCTTTCATCCACTTAAAATCACTTGAATGCTCCATACTGCAAAACGGCCTTTTTGCCTAAGTTCTCATTTGAAAACGAGCTTTCAGGGCAACAGTAGCAACCCCCGGGGTGCCGGAAGCAGGGATGCAGCTCGGAAAACGTAAAAAAGCGGTAAGCCTTTAAAGCAACCATAAATCGAAGGAAAACTCTGACGCTGGACATCTCTGTGAGGAAACATTCCAGAGGCTGCAGTACTTTAAAGGAGTATCATGTGCTTGGGCCCCAGCCTTGGCTGCTTCCCCCTCAGAACAACAGAAAGAACCGTGCCAGTCCCTACGGGCGGTCGTGTTACATGATGCAGTTAATCGCACATCCTCTTCCCTATGGGGTTTGACCCAAGTTTCACAGCGGTCTCTTTTATTTAGCATTGGTAGTTTTACTCATTTCATATTAAAGAGATCTTTCCACAAAATTGGCTGCTCTCTCTGTCTTGGCTTGAGAAGGAAAAATATCTGAATTAAAAATCTGTGCAACAGATGGACCTCGGTTACGAGTATCTCTGGCTTCAGAAGTTCCTCACAGAGGCAGGTGTGAAGCCTGTATGTTCCTGACTTCCAGGTTTTCCGGAAGACAATTGAGCCCTTCCATTTGTGCATTCTGTAGGCAGAACGGAACATAAAAACACAGAGCTCCATAAATACGTTGTCAGACCCTGGGGATGTATCTACCTCACTATGTGTTCATTTCAAAGGAACTCTATTTCTATTAATGGGAAAAACAATACCATCGGGCAGACTGGAGGAGGAGGAAAGGGGATGGGTCAAGTTGCTCCCATGCCTGCTCTCCTATGTGGCCGGGGCCCCAGGCAGTAAAGGGTCTGAGAGGTGGGGAGAGATGCACCTGACAGCTTGTTTACTCCTCCTTGCTGTAGAGCCTCTTTCTCTTCCAGGAAGGGGGTGGAGAAAAGGCTACACCGATGAGGTTCTCTTGGCCTCGCGCTGCCGTGCCTCACCCTCGCCATAGGCAGCCCCCATATTTCCCCTCCTGGCCACTGGCTGGATAACAGAGAGAAGAAGCAAGATAAATCATTTCACTCTCCACTATGACTAATGTGACAAATGCCCTGCTCCAAGCTTATCCGTGGTTTCAAACACAGCCCTGGATGGTTTCACAGAGTTCTCATACCAGTGCAGTCCCTCCTTGGATCTTTTTTTTTTTTTAAGATTTTATTTATTTATTTGATAGAGAGAGACACAGCGAGAGAGGGAACACAAGCAGGGGGAGTGGGAGAGGGAGAAGCAGGCTTCCCGCAGAGCAGGGAGCCCGAAGCGGGGCTCGATCCCAGGACCCTGAGATCATGACCCGAGCCGAAGGCAGACGCTTAACCATCTGAGCCACCCAGGTGCCCCCCTCCTTAGATCATTTTCAAACAAGGAGAAGGGAAGGTTGACGGAAACACTTTTACTCTTAAAGTCATCGTCATGGGACATGGTTTTCTTTCTATAACGAGGGTGTTACTATTAGAAGAAGCGGAATGACTTGCTCCTAATCACTCAGCCTAAGAAGGGACAGCCTGGTTTCGAACCCTGGTCTGTCTGGCTCCAGAGTCTGCTCTTCCGATGAGTCTCTGCGCTCTGCTGTCTCTGATTAGATGAGTGTCGACAAATCCCTTGAGAAAGATTACCCGGCAGTAATTCTGTGCTGGTTCAAAGATAGTTCCTAAACTGCTCAGATATCCAGAGACGCCTACTAAATGGCGGAGCCCAGAGCCAATGTGGAGATTGCCAGAGAGAAGAAATGACTCATTTTACAGCCTGAGGGGAAGGTGCATTTTAATAAATAATATAATATAAATAATAAATATTTATTAAATAAATAATATGTGATTGATTTAAAGCAAGCCTCTAGTAATGTTTATCTGACTGAAAAGATTATGTGAGCATTTAATTGACAGAAAGGTGAGTGGGTCCAAAGGAACACCTCCTCTAAAGTGCCCCCACCAACCTGTTCCATTTGTCTTAGTGGTGGCTTTCACCTCCTGCAGCTCAGTCACATTTCTTGGGCAGAACAGCATCCCCCCCACCAAGGCAGGAGATGCAGACACCACAACCAGCATCTAAAATTTTGGTAAATGAAGGCTGTGACTTCCCAGAGTGAGCACCTTCAGGAATACCACTCAGCAGAAGACTAGGTATTAACTTCAGCTATGATATGACATTAGAAAGTATCCTTCAGTGTTGACACAATAGTTTTGTACGTAATCTGAGCTCTAGCAAATACCCTCAAAGTAATTTTTCTGAATCTCTTTCTCCAGCAGCAAGGTACTTCTTTAGAAAAGAAAGAAGAAAAAAACCCCAAACAACAACAGAAAAACCGCATGTAATATTCTTTTAGCTTACTTACTGGCAGCATTGTGTGTGTGTGTCTGTTCCAAAGAGCATAGAAACAGCTTTTATGGTTAGAAAATTGAAGTGCTATCAAACCTAGGAAATTATAGGGATGAAAAACAAAACAGCTTATCTACATATGTCCCATCTGCTTTTGGTTTTGTGTTTTGCACAATCAATTACTGGAAGCATTGGAAAGTATGCTGAGACACTGAAAATGAGACCCAGGGTGTGTCCTAACAGCGACCTAGAGGTAGGGTGATGCCGCCCTGGAGCCTGCACCAAAAGTCAGAGACTCACACTAGAGCTTCCAGGAACCACGAGTGCAGGATAGTACAAACAAAAACACAACACTCACCCAACTGGAGCTAGTGTTTTGGAACATGGCAAAAAGCAAATTTCCATCCACTGGGGAATCGCCATCCATTTCATTATTTTGTCAGCGTGGGTCACTGTGTTCTCCACGGCTCAGTATTTATACTGCACTGAGGAGTTGCTCCCAAGCTGCTTGGACGGCAGGCTCTCTGCGACTTGATAATTTCCCAGACTTGTGCAGCTGGGTTTTTATGATGGCGGCCCTTTCTAGCAGGGTCTCTTTGGGCCACTCCGTTCCAACAGCCCTACTTTCTCCTGTGACAATCCATCCTTCACGCCCTGCGCTCATTACCTACTTCTACGTTCCCCCGCTCTCTTAATGCAATCCTCATCGCCACTTCTGCCTGGACCCCAGGCAGGGGAAAAGCCCTCACTTTTAGAAAGATATGTTTAGACAAAGATGAGAATAGTGATAGATTTACACTTCAAATGAATAAAGTAAATGCCCGAACTGAAGAGGTCTTATAACGAAGGAACATTCTTAAGCTGAAAGAACTTGGTGGCAGAGAATTCTTCATAGAAAAAGAAATGCTTCTTACTCTGTTGATCCAACCAACTAATGGAAATAAACCCTTAGTGGAAATAATTTAGTCTGAATTTTAAAAATTACTTTTGTCTAAGAGAAGGGAGTGGAAGGGGATGGTATTAGTTATTTTTTAATTCCAGTATAGTTAACATACAGTGATACATTAGTTTCAGGTATACAATATAGTGATTCAGCAATTCTGTGCATCACCCAGTGCTCATCAGGTTAAGTGTACTCTTAATATCTATCACCTGTTTCACCCATCTCCCCCACCAACCTCCTTTGGTGTTAGTTGTTGATGCATTACTCACTCTTTTAGTATTTTCTTTATGGGGAGAAACAGATAAAAGCCCCAGGAATTCTAGAAATGAAATCAACAATGTGAGCCTATTCTTCAATAAGCACATTTCGTTTACATAAATCACTATGTCCATTAGTCTGCCACCAAAAGGAGATGACTATGAAATCATAAATCTGATTTCCATTGTTGAGCAATGGCTCAGAAATTTGAAAGAGAAGATTTGATTTCTACCATCTACGTCTCGAGGAAAATATTTCTCTTACTGATAAAATATTCTAATTGCCTTGGCTTAATCATAAGAGAGTGTTAATGTATGCACAAGTTCCCAGATACACTCAAACACAGATAAAAGAAGTATAATTAAGTACCATTTTTAGACTCCAATGGGAAACAAAAAGGAGAATAATACAAGAGAGACAAAGCCCAGAAGGTGAAAGCATGTCACACCACACTCCCCCCTCAAGGCTTGCCTTTGGAGGTAGGTCTTGTCACTCCATTTTCCTCCTCGTACACAGCCTGCCTCTTTATAGCTTAGGAAAAAGAAGCCCAGAGTTGCCATGAGGATGAGGTCTTGAGTCGCTCAGGACTCAGAACAGCTTCATGGCAGCTTCATGGCAATGATTCACTGTGGGACAAAGAAGATGCAGCATCCAGGATGATCTGGTAGCTGTCGTGGCTAATTTCCCTATGCATGATGTGGCCTCTTTCCCTAAAGAACACAAGAACACTACTGGACTCAAGGCTCTAGGCTTTGTTTCCTCCCAGTTCCTCGACTGGTCAAAGCCATTGTTTGTCAAGGTAATCTGCAAAATTTCCCTTTTTGCAGTGATCGATCTGTCCACAGTAATTTTCGGGGTGTGAAAGCACGGTATGGGGCACTGGGACCAAAGATTTGCTCTCTGGTCCTTTTCCTGCCCCTGACTCAATGCTGCCTACATCTCAATTTCCACATCCCGGGCAAGGTGGCAGCAACCCAGCCAGCTTTCGGAAACACCACAAGGAAAAGGCTGCTCCCGTCTCAAAAGCTCTCCAGATTTTATTTTCCCCATCCTCTTCAATCCTCCCTATTTCTCCACTTTTCTTATTTGAGCCAGAGCCTCATGCAGTGGAGGTGATATTCACAGACCACCACCCTGGTCCTCCAGACTGCATGTTCTAATTTTCATGTTGCTACAGATGTAAGCAAAACAACTAGAGGACACATTGGCTAGCAATCACAGCAGAAAGAGTAATTAACCAAGTTGCACAGTGTGTTTCCTTTCAGTCTTCAACTGAGAGCAGCTGTGATTCAGCAGAGACAGCAGAAGCCACGAGAAGGTTCAAGATCCAGTACAAGACCTGGAGACTGATGCGCCACCTTCCTAGCCTCAGCTTCCTCCCTGTCAAATGCAGGGGATGAATGAGCTGAGGGGCTGCAAATGCAAATATCTGCCAGGACCTGGGAGGGTTCACAAATGAGTATAAAATATGGAGCAGTGGGGGGCTAGGGTGCTCCGCATCAGCTAACTATCACCCTGGGAGGAGGAGGATCCTATGTCTCTACATCTTCTAAACTTTAAGGAGAAGCCAAGAATCCATATTTTAGGTGAAATCTCAATTTTAATTAGGGTCAGCTAAACACTGTTTTAAATGCTGTGATAGCCTGTCTGCAGGCTGGCTCCAGTCCTTAAGTGTTCAGTCTATGGCCTCTGTGCTAAGAATAGTGCCTCACGGCTCTCTCTTAGAGCTAATAGTTCCTGATCTACCCCAGGGCTAGTTTCTACAGTAAAATCTCTTATCTGGTTAATGGCTATTAATACCAATTAAATATATTAATATGATGGATATTAATATATCATTGTAGATGGAACCCAGATTTGATCTAGAGCTCAAGGGCAACAGGAAGCCATGAATGACTGGGGGTGGGGGTGATACTGGAAAGAGGCCTGGTGTGATCCCATTTACATTTTAATAAAATCACTCTGACTGTTGGAAGAACGAACTGGAAAGAAGAGCCAGTGCACATGGTTGAGCAGGTGTTGAGGCACAAGGGCACCAGCCAAGGGAGCAAATGTGAAATCCAGCCTCGGTTTGCTCATAAAGGCCTGGCCCCAGCTGCATCTTCTTATATGGGCAGTATATTTTTTTCTACAGCAAGCTGCCTGTAGGCTTTCTGGCCTTGGGACAGAGGTAAAACAGGAAGGCCAGCTGGAAAGTTACCGCAGGGGAGAGATAATGATTCTTTGAACTAGAAACCAGTCACTAGACAGTGACTATAGAGAAAAGTAGATGGAATCCAAAGATACTGAAGAGGTAGAATGGACATCTGTTGTTGACTGATTAAACGTAAGGACCAAGACAGACAGAGACCACCGATGATAAGTGACTGTCTAGTTTCTATGTTGAGAGGCTGGGTGGCAGGTATTTACCACTGCTGGTATTGAAATGGAGAAGGGCTGGAGGAGAAGCAAGTAAATGCAGCATCCAGAGATGAATTCTGAACATGTTAAACAGAAGATGCCTGGGAGATATCCCAGTAGAAATGTCAAGAAGATGACTAGATAGATCGGCAGAACTCAAATGGGTCTGGGTTAGAGAATAAACCCATTCAAACTCTAGGGTTTTCTTTGCTCTTTATTTGTCAAGGTCCCCTGTTGGTAACTCCAATTTAAAAGAAGGTAATCTATACACTGAGGTCGATTTTCCATCACTGATTCTACTTGGGTTACCTAGTACAACCCATTATCCCTCCCCTGCCTTCCTAGAAGGCCCAGCAGTCCATGCTTACAAAGTGCTTCCCCTGTCAGGCCCTGGTACAAGTACTTACTATGTATCAACCTGCTCAGTTCTTGAATCAGCCCGACGAGATAGGTACCATATTGTCCTCACTTTCAAAAGTGGAGAAAGAGAAGCACAGAGAGGTGAAATGACTTGTCCGAAGTCACACAGGGGGTAAGTGCCTTCATCAGAATTTGAACTCGGGCAATTCGGCTTTTCCCTACCGCACACCAAGTCCCACTGCCTCTCAAACATCTGAGATGGTGTTCATGGCTTCATTTAGTCGTCCCTCTTCCACACTAAATACCCCTGGTTCCTCACTTGAACTGGCGCCCAGATCCCTCATTCGCTTTATTTTCCTCACATGAACTGGTTTCTAGACATCCCCCATTAGTTTTATTTTCCTGCTCTTGAACCACCAAAGTCTGCTGGCGTGGACCATGTGTATGAATGGGTCTTCTCTTCTAGACGAAGGGCAGGAAGCAGGCCCTGTGTTTATTCCTTCCGAATCCTTTACAAAGCTGCCAAGTGTGCACACACAAGGCCAGCCCTCAAATAAGGACAGGGCCAGACCAAGTCGGGATAATAGGTCTGCCCATGCGGATAACGGGAGTTGTCTGGGAATATATTTTTATCTGTCACAGCCCTAATTAAGGGGAAAGACCTTATCTTGTGGCTAGAAATGTCAACATAATGAATTGGCTAATTGTTCCTTCTTGCTGCAGACCTTCCCCGCTGCTGTCTCCAGGTCAGGGCACTGAAGCTGGAAGGCACCTTACTTGGCTGCACCATACGACATCACTGACTCTGTGGACGGCACGGCCACTCTGGCGCCAGACCATCTCTCACAATGTTTTTAGTCCTGCTCTGTCCCTGTGGGGTGTTTTCCTGAGGCAGGGTGGCTGCCCCCTTCAAGACAGTTGGGCAGAGCCCCCTTTGTCTCTCTCGATCCGTGGTTTCCTTTCCTGCCCTGTTCCCTAGACGTGTGGGAGCAGTTAGACAATACCCACCATCCATTGGCTCCCTGCCAGGGGCCTGGGAACGCTCCTTTGTGCGGTCACTAGGCAGCTCCTGGCTCACCCTCGTCCCCCACACCCTCCCCTTGGAGAGTGCAGGTCTTCCTACTCAGCAAACCCTGTGTGTCCCTACCCCCCAAGCGGCCTCTATCATTTCTACTGCTTTCCACCTCCCACCCTCTAATGGGCCAAGAAAACACGGGTCCAGGGAGTTACCTGGCCTGTGCAGCAGGTACATCCCTATTCAGGAAATGCAGGCCTCGGACAATCTAACTTGTAGAAGAAATTGGGAATATGGGTTGCCTCTGAGGAAGGGGCTAAGGACCAAGGGGCAAGGCCTAGAAGAGAGGCTGACGTTTTTCACTAAATGCCCTTTTGCATGACCTCTTCAATTATAAATACTGAAAATTTTCAACAATAATCTAACTCTCCTAGTTCTGGTTCCAAGTGTGTTAAATAACCTTCTGATAAAAGCCTGGCTTCCCACACAAGGCATTCTGTGGAAATAAAAATATGCTGACCTGCAAACATAAATATCTGTGTCCTCTTAGAAGGAATTTTTCTTCCAGCACACTAATGAACAGGTACTGTGATTTATACATTAGTCTCTTCTAAGGCTGGTTGTCATGAGTCAGTTTCCCCCACGCCCTCTCCCAGCCTGTTCTGCCCTGGGTCCGAGATTACCCTTGATCTGCAAAGCCGAGGGACAGACCTGGAGAGGGGCAATCCTGGCAAAGCTCTGCCCATCTTCAAGGCCCCGCCTGAGTGGCCAGACAGCCCCCTTCTGGTCTTGGGCAGCAGCTTTTCTTCCTATAAAACCTGAAGACAACAGCAGCAGCTGCTCCTGGGTCTGGATCCCCAGCAGATGACAGGCAAATGGGGTTCCTGATTGGCTAAATAATGTCCTGACAAAAGTTGAATGTCACACATTCCCAGCTTGAGCTTCTTAAAAAAGGAATCTGAGCCATCAAATGGAAAACCAGTTTAGAAGTCGGAGGGTCACATATGGTGGATTAGAAGCCCCCAACTTGCTTTATAATGAGGGGCTCCTCGCCTGAAGCACGTTTGGTGGGGGGAGGAGAGAATATGTCATGGGAAAGAAGATTGAGTAAGAAGGCGCAGGCAGCTTAATGCCAAGAAAGAAAATTCTGCCTGGCAACGTGATGATGAGAGCCCCTGGAACCTGGGGCAAATTATTTAACCTCTTTTGCCTATATTTCCTTTTGTGGAAAATGAGGGTAACTATAGCATGTTCCTCAAATGGTAGTTCTATTGATTCAGTAGGACAACATAAGTAAAGCACTTTGCCCAGCCAGGTTCCACATTCTCTGCCCCCCACACCCTCTACACCACCCCCTACACACACATCCTTGAACATAGCTCTTAGGCATTATGAAAACACATTTCCAATACCTCAGGGCCAGGGGAGACCTGGCTGGGAGTTGCAGTCCCTTGAGGGACCAGGTCAGAGGCTCTGATGGACCCACTCCAAATTAGGGGGCAGTACCACGGACAGGGAAGGGCCTTAGAAAATTACCTGATCCGATTCCCTTTGTATGTGCATTCCGTAAGTGAGCCCAATGAGCAGACAAGATGAAAAGAAGAAAGAAATTACTTAAAAAATAGTAAATTTGTGAAATTCTGTAGTAAAGTTCTATAGTACTGAGCCCTTCAATTCCTGGCACTGTCACTTCTCCAAATCCAGACCTCTGCTTCCAGACCGTTAGTCCACCCCTCTGGGGCTGGCTCCCTGGCACGCTGCACTGTGTGAGTGTGAGCAAGACTTCGCCGAAACCCTCTGTATTTTCAGGGCCTTTGACTCTAGCACAGGGAGTGGTGAGGGCTGGCAAATGCCACCGCAGCGCTCCTGCACCCCACCGTCATGTCACGTGAGGGCATCCTCTAGATGGCATTACTGCATGGAATGAGAAGTCGTGGATGGGAGCGCCCCGAGAGCTGAACCGGGTGGAGGCAGAAAGAGCACTGAAAGCCATTTCACTAGGGCCGTGCTGTCCAATACAGAAGCCACTAGCCATGGGTGACATGAGCCTCACACAAACCGAAGCGTGCTGTGGGAAGTACACACCAGATTTTGAAGTCCTAGTGTGAAATAAAGTGTAAAATATTTCATTAATAATTGTTTGCTCTTCCTCTCATGTTGAAATAATACTTTGGGCACGTTTGGCTAAACAAAATACATTATTCAGACATGATTTACGTGTTCTTTTTACTTTTTTAAATGTAGCTACTAGAAAATCTAGAATAACATTTGTGGCTCACATTGCGGCCTGTACACAATTATATTTCTATTAGATGACACAACGATAGAATCAGCATTCTGTGCTCTCTTCCCTCTCAGCATTGCCATCCTCCTGTCTATTCTCACCCTTCTCATGAGTGTGCAGTGATGTGGGTGGGGGGCTAAACAGCTACTCCTGGGCCTTCTTTACTCTGAAGAAGAAAGTAAACGGGGGCGCCTGGGTGGCTCAGTTGGTTAAGCGACTGCCTTTGGCTCGGGTCATGATCCTGGAGTCCCGGGATCGAGTCCCACATCAGGCTCCCTGCTCAGCAGGGAGTCTGCTTCTCCCTCTGACCCTCCTCCCTCTCATGCTGTCTCTCATTGTCTCTCTCGCAAATAAATAAAATCTTAAAAAAAAAAAAAAAAAGAAAGTAAACGGAAATCATGTTCTTTTGCTTGGTGGTATATTCCCCACCTACCCAATGATCACAACCAGAAATTCTGGCCTTGGCATGCCAGGCCTCCCATCTCAGGCCCCTGGAGCACCAGGCCTGGAGAGTAAACCAGTACTCAGAGCAGTGGTGGGTTATAGATGCAACTGAGCTACTAACCAACTGTGCGATTTTCTATTTTTTTATTTCCTGGCATATATCTATCTCATCTTGGCTACCAGACTGAAGGCTCCTTGAAGACAGGGATCATATTTTTGTGCACAGCACCCAAATCCCTAGGAGACAGTCAATAAATATCTGTTGAATGCAATGCATGAAAGACTTAATGGGCTTCAGTTTACTCGCTAGTAAAAATGAAGGCATTAGACGAAATAATCTCATAGGCTGACAGAATTTTAAAACTAAAAGGGAACTTAGGATTCTCTGGCCCAGTGGTTTTTCAATCCAATCAGATACAATGCCTTTTTAAAAACTTTATTTATAATACTGGGGTGCCTGGGTAGCTCAGTTGGTTAAGCATCCGACTCTTGATTTTGGCTCAGGTCATGATGTCCGGGTTGTGAGATCGAGCCCTGCATCAGGCTCCATACTTAGTGAGGAGTCTGCTTTAGATTCTCTCTCTCCCTCTCCCTCTGCCCCCACACCCCCGCTCTATCTCTCAAATAAATAAATAAAATCTTAAAAAAAAACACCTTTTTATAGTACTATATTTACTAATCTGATATAAAATAACCTACCAATATACATATTTAAAATAATAATATAATTTGGGGCGCCTGGGTGGCTCAGTCGGTTAAGTGTCTGACTTCAGCTCAGGTCATGATTTCAGGGTCCTGGAATTGAGCCCCGTGTCAGGCTCCCTGCTCAGGGAGCTCCTCCCCTCAGCAGGGAACCTCCTTCTCTCTCTCCTCCCTGCTTGTGTTCTCTCTTGCTATCTCTGTCTCTCTCAAATAAATAAATAAAATCTTTAAAAATATATATAATTTGCAAATTATAATACAAAGGAGCAATGAAAAGAAAATAGCTTCTATAAAATAGTACGTATTTCATTATATAAGTACTTTGCACGACCACTCTAAAAAGCAGGGAAGCCTCAGATTCGTACAGCTGTAGAATCACAATAAGTGACATCGACAATACAGACTGTTCAGTATGCCGTTTTGGTACTCGAAGATCATTAGTATTTGTTATTTGTGACCTGATTCTTCTGAAGTGATGAATAATTCTTGGTAAAGATTTGAAGAAAACAAAGTACAATCTTACCTCTATTTATACATATTCCTGGAAAATTCAGTGTATATTTTCAAACATATGAAATTCTTTCCATATCTGGTAGGATATATGAAAGCCACACAGGTTGTGGGATAATTCTTTGCTTTGCAGGATTGTCCAGAGTATTATTTGACAGCTCTGCTCCTGCCCATCAAATATCACTAGCACCTCACCCCCAATCACTGTGACATCTAAAAAACACCCCCACAGCCTGCTAAAAGCACCCAAGGGGGTGATGCTAATCTCTGCCGAGAACCCCTAATAGGCCAAATTTTTTAATCACTGGCATAATTTGAATAAAATGGGGGGGCACATGCAGTAATGATAAGTTCATTTTCTACTTGGAAGGAACTATTGCAGAATGAATGCAACCGTGAATTTAGGTTTCACAATTTATGTGGCTAATTTCATGCATCCCTGTCGGTTCTGTCATGTTGCAAGGTAGAAAAATGACTTGTCCTCTGAGATGCTTTGCCGTGTCCTTACTTGACAGAGGCCCAGAGATTCAGGCTAAGTTGGAGAACCCAGGCCTCCTGGCTGCCCGTTCCATGTTTTTAGGCTTATTTCCTCTGGTGTCCTCAAAAGTTTCTAGAACATCACAGCAGTCGTACGAGTTGTAGCACTTCTGACTCCAACTGCAGTGTTTGCTTTCAGGGCCTGGGTCATTAGCACTTACACATGACTCTAAGATTCATGATGAGGGTAGATTAAGTATTTAGATTCATCAGACAAGTCAGACTAGATTTCTACTGGGTAATCCCACTTGAACCTTATTTACTTTGGGGGAAGTGTGAGCTCTACTCATTTCATTCAAAACCTGGATAAACAGAAGGTGAAGTCAGCTCCTCTCCATCTCCTTCCTTATCTCAGAATGAGAAATCCATCCGGTTCCTCCAAGGATTTGCCTTGCCTTGCTCACAGCAGAGTGTGTGTACTCAGTGGGAACAATCTGCTCATGCCAGGAAACTAGATCCTGTTTGAATGACAGTAGTTATGAGAAAACGGTATGTCTACAGCCAGCACCAAAGTATGGCTTGTACTTTGTGGCTGGCACTGACCCACCAGAGAGTCGGCAGGCAGCTGAGAAACCTAGTCTGACCACCAGGTTCTGACAACCCACTTGCCTACTGACTTTGCTTTCCCCTCCCTGTCCAACTCCTTAATTTGAGTATTTGGTCTGCAGGCAATATTCTCTGGCTCCAAGCCAACTTCTTTTCTGTGACACCCTCAGCAGGTGGGGTAGAGGGTGGTTCTGGCTTGCCCCGAACTACAGTCTGCTCTCAGATTCCCCCAGAAATACCTTTTTTTTCAAACATATATTCTTTCTCTTTCCTGGGTAGTCTGAGCTTATCCTGCCTCCTGCCCTGACTCAGCTCCATACCCTTCCACAGGCCAGTGGTTCCCCAATACCCACAGATGCCAGGGCAAGCCCAAGTTATGCCAGCAAGCACCCCTGTTGCTGACACCTGGACACCGAGGTCCCTTTGGCTTTGAGATAATCTGTCATACAGGCTCCAGGACAAGAGCCAGAGACCTCAACCTAGAATAGTTACAGAGATAGGACAAAAGAAACCAACTAGACTGGTCATTAAGATTTTTCCAACGGGGGGGGCGCCTGGGTGGCTCAGTTGGTTAAGCGACTGCCTTCGGCTCAGGTCATAATTCCAGGGTCCTGGGACCAAGCCCCCATTGGGCTCCCTGTTCGGCAGGAAGCCTGCTTCTCCCACTCCCATTCCCCCCTGCTTGTGTTCCCTCTCTCACTGTCCCTCTCTCTGTGTCAATTAAATAAATAAATAAAATCTTAAAAAAAAACCTTTTCCAACAGGCATGGATAATGTAAATGTGAGAGAAAGTATAAAGGTATACATATGTGAAGGAAAAAGAAAAGGAAAGAAAGAGAGATAAAGTTTCTGTCCCAACTTCCCCTGATTGCTTGCAATTCCATGTCTCTGAAATGAGCCAAGAAGAGTTGCCAAGCAAGAGGTAGAGGATAAGGACATAAATGTAACATTGAGTTTTAGCACTTTGTAAAAGCCTAAAGACTATTTATTGCATGTTCTTGACAATTTCTCTGCATTGTTGTACTGGATTCAAGTTCTGTGGGATTTGGCCACTCTGGACATTTTTTGTATGGCTAGATTCTTAGCATCTAGTGAAAAAAGGAAAGCAACTCTGACATGTTCGAGTTCCAGTTATAGAATAGACATTAGTTCTTATTTAATTATATAATCCCTTCTATTCTATCAGATGTTGGCAAAATTAAAATGTATACCATTTTAATGCTTTGTCATATATAGTTCTTTTATGATTAACATGCATCACTTAAATTTATACTTCCTGCCTATTCTTCCCATACTAATTTGAACCATACAAAAAAAAAAAAAGCATATAAAGAGGAGAAGCCTCATGTAAGACAAATAAGGATATTGTACCGGGGCGATTCTTGATTAAAGTTAGTATTTTACGTAACAATACAGGATATGGCAAAATCAACACAAGACGCCTCCTGTTACAATTGCATTATAACTAAGCAAATCCAGACCCAAATTTTACACCAACTGTAATTCATGGACTGAAATAAAACTCAGTGAAACTCATGCCTGAGCCAGAGTTTGCTTTCCTGGGATTTGGCAACAAATTATTAATTTTGCATAGGATGGGTGGCAGGGGACAAAACATTACATTTCTTTGAACCAATCCATGATTATAGAACACAACTAATTCTCATTTGGTAACCACTTTTAGCTAAAATTGATACATCTAACCCAAAGAGAAACTATGTCTAAATGACATCACTGGAACTTAGCATAAGAATAAAAATAGTATCTACCATTTATTAGAGCCTAGCATGTACTAGTTGGTAGGTTAGGCAGTTTGCATACATCTGCTTGTTTGATCTTTTTAGGAAACTTTCTTTGTTTATTAAAGTCCACAGTTTACATTAGGGTTCACTCTTTGCGTTGTACATTCCATGGGTTTTGATAAGTGCCTAATGCCATGGATCCACCATTACTGTATCATACAAAATAGTTTCATTGCCCTAAAAATCCCCTGTGCTTGACCTATTCATCCCTCAGCCCTTTACCCCAAACCCCTGGAAACCACTGATCTTTTTATGTTGTCTCTACAGTTTTGCCTTTTCCAGTATGCCATATAGTTGGACTCATACAGTATGGAGCCTTTTCAGACTGGCTTCCTTCACTTAGCTAGACGCATATGTTTCTTCCATCTCTTCTCACGACTTGATAGTTCATTTCTTTTTATTACTAAAAAATATTCCATCACATGGCTGTACTACAGTTTGTTTATCTATTCAATTTTTGAAAGGCATCTTGGTCACTTCCAGTTTTTTGGCAAATTATGGATGAAGCTGCTGTAATAGTGTGCAGGTTTTTTGTGTGGACATAAGTTTTCAACTCACTTGGGTACATATCTAGGAGCAGGGCTTCTAGATCCTGTGGTAAGACCATGTTTAGCTTCTTAGGAAACCGCTGAACTCTCTCCCAGGGTGGCCATGCTATTTTGCTTTCTCATTACTTAATCTTTTAGCAGCCCTTCAATGTATGCATTTCATGCCTGTGACTCAGATGAGAGCACTGAGATTCCAAGAAGTGAAAGAATTTGCCCAAAGTCACACAGCAGAGTAAAGGCTAATGCTGGGGATCAAATTTGGGTTGGTCTGGCTTTACAGCTGGTGATCTTTCTTTCTTTCTTTTTTTTTTAAAGATTTTTATTTATTTATTTAACAGAGAGAAACACAGCGAGAGAGGGAACACAAGCAGGGGGAGTGGGAGAGGGAGAAGCAGGCTTCCAGCTGAGCAGGGAGCCCAATGCGGGGCTCGATCCCAGGACCCTGGGATCATGACCTGAGCCGAAGGCAGACGCTTAACGACTGAGCCACCCAGGTGCCCCACAGCTGGTGATCTTTCTACAACACTATGCTGCATCCCCAAGCAATCATTCAGCCAAGGCAAGGTCTTTCAATGGTGCATGCATATGTAGCCAGTTTCTACGGCAAGTACTAATGTCCCTGTCCTGAGTCTAAAGCCAAACATCAGGGAAATGTCTGATTACACAAGTCCTGTAACTTGCCTCCTCCACTGAACCCCCTCCTCCTTGGCCACCGCTCCAGGGAAGGGCCCACAAGGCCTGTGAACAGGGCAGAGGGCAGGTGTAAGTAGCCACACCTAAGTACAACTTCAGCTGTAGATAATGAGCTTGCTATCATTAACCTTTGCATTATTACTCCATAAAAGCACTTTCCACAATGTGAATACTAACCAAAAGCCCAGCATCAGGTTTCTGAATTCAAAGCATCTTTCAAAAATCTACAACACCATCAGCTGGCTATTCTAGGATGCAAGGCTGGGAGAAAATGTCACTGGCTGCCATTTGTAAGTTGTTTTGACAGAAAAAAAAAAAAAAAAAAAAAAAAAAACCTAAGACCTGTAAGCTAAGGGATTTAGTCACTTAAAAATGTTTCTGTATTTTTAGCTCAAGACCAGGAAGTTTTACATTGCATTCTTTTTTTTTTTTTTTTCTTTTAGAGAGGGAGAGCAAGAATCCCAAGCAGACTCCACACTCAGCATGGAGCCCCACACAGTGCTCCATCTCACAACCCTGAGATCATGACCTGAGCCAAAATCAAGAGCCAGACACCCAAACGACTGAACCAACTGAGCCAACCAGGTGCCCCTTACATTGCATCCTTGAGGTGTGATCTGAGATATTTCTAATTTTCACCCAGGGCAGAAATCCAGATATACCTGTACATCAGTGAATTGACGTAGGTGTTGGGGAGGAGTGACAGGCAGTGATGGTTGGGGGAAGCAGGGGCTATGGCCAGCCGATGTTCAGTTAGATTTAAGGCCTAGCCCTGTCACTTACCTAGTATGACCTTGAAGCAGAGCCCATTCCACCACATAGAAGGTGCGGGATAATATTTCCACATAATAATACACATATCAGCCATATTGTATTCGGCAAAGAGCCTAGTGAAATGCCCTGTTCTTAAAGCATCTCAGTTTCTTCTCTTTCTCTTTTTTCTTTTCACCCATTCCAGATACGTTAGTCACACCAGCTTTCAAATGGGCACAGAATGTCCCACTTTAAGAGGAAGCATAATTTGGTATAGCCTGGAGAAACAGCTTAGAGGCTTAAGAAGAGTGATGCTTGTTCTTGTGGGTAATAAGATCTGGTTAATTTAGAGAGTGTGCTTTCCACAGCAATTTGGATGAGCCTAGAAGCACTGCCCTTGGGTGGCAATCATTTCTTTAAAAACTTTATATAATTTTTCGGCTGTTGGTAGAGGTTATAGGAGAATATTTCTTTGGCTGGCACTTGTATAACTAGCTAGATTTCTGTCAGGGAAGATACAAGTTGAGGGGAAGGGATAAAACTATTGATATGAAAGCAGACTAAATTCATGAAAACCTTAGGCCGATTTCTTTATTTGCCAAAGGAGGGCTATGGACTTAATTCATATTCCCATCTAGGTAGGAAAGGGAAAGATGAATGTGTAAACCAACTATGCCAAGATGCCCACTCATTCTTTATGCATTCAATAATCAAAAATCTTTACTGTAATCAGGAAGTAGTAAAGAGGAAAGGGGTCGCAAGTTGTATAAACTGGACCTTAAGGTCAATAATATGCAACCACTTGGGCCCTGTGGGGTCATGGGTCTGGCATTCCAGATTCTTTGTCATTACAGAATGACAGGAGGAAGGGACTTTGTATTTATCCAGTCTGACCATTCACCTCCCCTTGTTAATATAAAGGAAAGTGGAAACCAATAGCTTTAAATGATTTTCCCAAGGTCACACTGCTCACTTATGGCCAAACACAGGGCTGCCCAAATACCTCCATCCCCAACCCAGTGTTCGTTCAAGTACATCCAGTTCCTCAAACTGAGGCAGAACCACACCCTGGGGTACAACCAGTGTGCAAGCAATAAGATAAACATGGTATATTTTCTTGGAGGAGTGATTTTATTAAATGATAAATATTTTTATATTAAAACAAATATGAATATATTCTGGAATAGAATAAAAAAAACCATTTAAGGGCACCTGGGTGGCTCAGTCGTTAAGCGTCTGCCTTCGGCTCAGGTCATGATCCCAGGGTCCTGGGATCGAGTCCCACATCGGGCTCTCTGCTCGGCAGGAGGCCTGCTTCTCCCTCTCCCACTCCCCCTGCTTGTGTTCCTGCTCTCGCTATCTCTCTGTCAAATAAATAAATTTTAAAAAACCCTAAAAAAAAAAAAAACCATTTAAGATAAAAAGAAGATTTCACAGATTTTGTGCTTGAGATGAGCTACTACAGTCTACCTTCCCAGATCCTCCTGGGAACAAGGTCAGTCTGAAGTAGCGGTTCTTCAAAGAAAACTTGGGAGAAGCATTATAGTCTGGTGTTCAGCTATTCAATAACATTGGTTCACTCACAGATGACCAGGGACTGGAAATGTATTAACCAAAGTCACAAAGAGCTGAACTGAAAGGATACAACGCAGAGCAGTCCAAAATACTGTCACTTGCCAACACCTTCTAGTCTCACTGGCCTCCTTGAGAAACTGGGTAGGAACAGTTTTGGAAAAAAAGGGAAGACGAACAATTTCAAGATATAATAAAACGAAACAAATCTACAGTGGCATATCATTTCCCCAAGGAACTGAATACTTATACTGGCCACTCAGGACACCTTCTCCCTTCCCTTTACGACAACACTTCTTGAATAATTTGTCTAAATCAGCTACAATAGTCCCACCTTAACCATGGTTTTGCTTTCCATGGTTTCAGTTACCCATGGTCAACTGTGGTCTGGAAACAGACGATCCTTCTCATACACTGTCAGAAGGTCAACAGTAGCCTAACGCTAGGTCACAATGCCTGCTGCATCATTCATCTCGCCTCATCCCTCCTGTAGGCATTTCATCCTCTCACGTCATCTCAAGAAGAAGAGCAACTGAAGTACAATATTTTGAAAGAGAGACCACATTCACAAAACTTTTATTACAGTATATTGTTCTAACTGTTCTATTAGTTGTTCTTAATCTCTTACTGTGCCTAATTTATATGTTAAATTTTACCATATGTATAGGAGAAAACATAGTATATCCAGGTTTCAGAACTAGCTGTAGTCTCAGGCATCCGCTGGAGGTCTTGGAATGTATTCCCCATGGATAAGGAGGGACTACTATATTTCCTAGTTTTCCCACTCCTCCCTCATGAAGTTGTCACAGAAATGAACGAATGATTAATAAAAATAGCAACTTGAATTAATAAATTTATAAATAAAATAACTTGTATTAGATATAATATTAGATATATTATTTCAAATTTTTTTTTGAGTTTTGTGAATCAACCTAGTTCCATAATGGAATTTAGAAAAGAGCCAATTGTCATTGTTAACACTGAGCTTTTATTTTTTAATTTGTGTTAACACCAAGCTTTTAAAAGTTTGGGGTTTTTTTTGTTTGTTTGTTTGTTTTAAAGATTTTATTTATTTATTTGACAGAGAGAGAGAGAGAGAGAGCGAGAGCAGGAATACAAGCAGCGGGAGTGGGAGAGGGAGAAGCAGGCTTCCCGTGGAGCAGGGAGCCCGATGAGGGACTCGATCCCAGGACCCTGGGATCACAACCTGAGCCGAAGGCAGACGCTTAACGACTGAGCCACCCAGGCGCCCAATCTTTTTTTTTTTTTTAAGATTTTATTTATTTATTTGACAGAGACACAGCGAGAGAGGGAACACAAGCAGGGGGAGTGGGAGAGGGAGAAGCAGGCTTCCCGTGGAGCAGGGAGCCCGATGCGGGACTCGATCCCAGGACCCTGGGGTCACGACCTGAGCCAAAGGCAGACGCTTAATGACTGAGCCACCCAGGCGCCCTAGAAATTTGTTTTTTAAAAACTTAGTTTCCAAATTATGGGGCTATAGCCTATTTAGAACCTAGACACTGAAGAGATGACATGTTCAACCCTAAAGACTGCACATGGCATTGTATCAAATTCAGAAAACATTTTGAGATAGCAAATACATACTTTCTTATTTCATCTTCATTTTCTTCAAAGACCACACCAGACTACAAAAGTTTCTGGGTCCTATTCTGTGGTTAAAATTGAGATTATCTACAGAGATTGTCCTATTTATACAGAATAGGAGTAAACAGTTACATGTCTTAATTCCCCAGTTTTTACACAGCACACCTGTACTACTAAGCCCAGGTGACTAGCTCACGCATCTGCCCAGAAGGCACTAAAAGCAAGAGTCAGTCTGATTTTCAGAGCACCCCCAGCCCTTCCTTTCCTTGGATCTGGATTTGCCTATTCCATTCCAGTTTTTACCAGGTCCAAGCTCTGTGCTTCTGCTTTCTGTGCTTTCGAATGATCTTGGTTCCCCCCTCTTGATCCCTGTGCCCTCTAAAAGACTATGGCTGTGTTCAACCCTGTGGCTCTCTAGGCTGCTTTGGATGGGTTATCTAAGACCCAAACTACTCTACTTGTACTCTAGCTTCTCTCAAGGTAGAATACAGGCCTCAGAAATTTTATTTCTTCTGTCCTAACACAAATCAAAGAGCCTCACTAAATAATTTTATTATTGTCTTAATCAACAGCTAGTAATCATATTTTTTAAGATGATGGGAAGCATCAAGTTTATACCAAAAGGTCTTATAATAAAAACTGAAGCTGCAAAACCCAACTTTAATGATCCCAACACAAATATTTCAGAGAAACATTAAGTTTCTAAAATTCTAAACATTAAAGTCACTAAAATCAGTGGACAAATACTATACTGTACTTTAATTACTGGCTTCCTGGAATATGTCAAAGTTGTATGGGAAAAACAAGCTTGATCGCTATGAGTTAGTTTAAATACCTACTTTCCCAAGAGCAAAAACATTTTCCAGGTCATCCACTTGTTACACCATGCCTTAATCTCATGGTTTCCTGTGTTTGTCGGGATTCTTTGGTATAACTTGAGCTTCAATTTTATTCTTGCTGACAGAGCTAAGAAAACAAAATTTTGCCATATTTAATCTCATCTGGGAAGTAAAGAGATACATCTCTTACCATTTCTTTCTGAGTTCTACAAATAAAATTACTACAAAATCTGAATCAAATTCTATAATAGATAGTATTTCTGCCACTTGCCTTTATATCTGACCACTACAATGCAGTCTCCACGGTTTACAAATGTATTGCTAAATAGCCTTGAAAACAAACAAAAACCTTAAAACATTTAATATGTTTAGTATACTTAGTATCTCTCAGTTAAAACAAGTATATAATATCAAAGAGACTCAAGAAGGTATCAGAGTCATAAAAAAGATGAACGGACTACAAAACTTGAGAATAAAAAAATTTGATTATTGAAATAAAACCAAGAGCAGAATAGACGTAGTGGAAGTAAAAAATTTGAGAGCTGGAAGACTGACAAAGGATTTTCCTTCCATTCTGGAAGAATGTAGCTCAGAATGACAAAGATAGATAGTATAAAAGAAAAGTTGAGTGACATGGAAAATAGATTCAGAAGTTCTAATATCCACCTAACAGAAGTTAGAAGAGGACAGCAAGAATGGAGGACAGGAAATAGTCAAAAGAATACTATTTTTAAAATTCTTGACTTGGAAAAAAGTCATGAGTCTTCAGACTAAAGAGTCCCATGAAGTACTGAGCCCTCTCTTCCCAAATGCCTCAATACTTAGGGGAGTAACAGGCTGCCCTGAGATCTTTAATCATCATGAACCCCAGCCCCTACCTCTTTCTTCCCAAGAGCAAGACTAGCAGTATCAAGATATCAAATTGCCAGTATTCCCACTGCCGCAATACCTCCAACAGCATGTGAGATCTACTTCCCCAAAGTTTTTATTCTTAAGTGCTGAACAAATGGTAGCTGCTATCATCATCACCATCATCATCATCATCATCACCATCATTATCATCCATGCCTATGGTTTCAAATATCACTCACTCATTTGCTAATGATCCTTAGATATACTTCCAGCCAAGATCTCTTACCTGAGTTCCAGACATGTATTTAACTAAGTATTCGACATTCCCACTGGGATGTCAAATAGGAATCTTAAATTTAACATGACCAAATCAGATTTATTTTTCTCTCTCTACTCTCTACTCCAAATCCAGTTAACACAAACTCCCCTGCCTAGCCTGCCTTATGTCAGTAAATGGTACTACCCCTTACCCATTTCTAGACTAAGACTTCTTTGATTCCTCATTTCATTCAGTTTTTACATACTATATTTTCTTGTCATTTCTTTCTTTTCTTTCCCGATTTTTAGTGAAATAATTTTTGACAATTTTCCCCTCTATTTCTTAAAGTATATATTCTATTTTTATTCTACTGATAAATTTTAAATACACATGTAAATTAGAACTTTTAATACATAGCTAGAGCATATTTATTTATTAAAGATTTCTTTATTTTAGAGAGAGGGTGTGTGTGTGTGTGTGTGTGTGTGCATGGGAGGGAGAAGCAGAGAGAGAATCCCAAACAGACTCCTGCTGAGAGTAGAGCCTGAGGCAAGGCTTGATCTCACAACCCTGAGATCATAACCTGAATTGAAATCAAGTGTTAGACACTTAACCGACTGAGCCACCCAGGCGCTTCATTAGAGTATATTTATATACTACCCTGAGCAAAACAGTACCTGTGGAATGCCCTTTTTCCCTCTATCTCCTTTGCCTCTCTTTACCCCATTTCTGCTACTTCCCCATTTCTAAAATCATATACTATTTAAGCCACAGATGAATTTTTAAATGTATAAAACTCAGGAACACTTTTTTTTTTTTTTAAGGATTTTATTTATTTGACAGAGAGAGACACAGTGAGAGCAGGAAACAAACAGAGGGAGTGGGAGAGGGAGAAGCAGGCTTCCCGCTGAGCAGGGAGCCTGATGTGGGGCTCGATCCCAGGACCCTGGGATCATGACCCGAGCTGAAGGCAGACGCTTAAGATTGAGCCACTCAGGCGCCCCTCAGGAACACTTTTTAACATACAAACGAAAGAATAAAAATTTTCCTTCTGCCTCTATGCTTTCCCCCAATCTTCAATCCAAAACCTGCTCCACAACAGCCTTCCTATCTCCACTGATATGATTCCATCTTCCACTTACTCAGGCCAAAACCTTGGAATCATACTGTGTCTTCTCTTTGTCCCACATTCTAGTCTGATCTGATGGGAGATCATGCGCCTCTACCTTCAATATACACCCAGAATCTAATCACATCTACCACATCCACTCCAACATACCTGCTCCAAACCATCTTTACCTCACACCTGGATTACTCAGCCTACTAAATTTGGCCCTCTTCACTCTTCATCCTGAACATCTGTTCTTCACACAGCAGCCACAGTAACCCTGTTGAAATCAAAGTTGGCTCAAATCCCTGAAATGGATCTCCATTTTGCTCAGAGTGAAAACACAGACTCCCTACCCCCACCCCTACCCCAGAGACCTAAAAAAGTGTGCCTGGCCTCTGGTGACATCTCTCATCTCCTGTCCTAATGCCAAGTCCCCCTTATTCACTCTCCTATAGCCACACTCTTGCTGTTTTTCCACACATCAGCCATGATTTCAACCTAGGGCCTTTGCTCTAACTCTCCTCTATACAGTCCCTTATACAGAGCTAATTCCTTCACCTCATTCAAGTCTGCATTCACAGGTAACTGGCTCAGTGATGCCTACCCCAACCACCTGAATTAAACTTACATCCTGTTCCCATGTTACCTGTTTTCCCTAGACTGTTCTATACCGTTCGTTTTTGTAGAATACTCACCACCTTCTAACATACCATACAATGTACTGATTTATAATACTTATTGTTTATTGTGTGTCTCCCTCCTACCCAGGGTAGAATAGAATATAAGAATAAAAGATCTTTGCCTGTTTTCCAGTATAAACCAAGTACCTAAACCTGTGTGGCATATAGTGGCACCCAATAAATATTTGCTGATTTTAGATGTACTAATTGATTTTTATGTGGATGACTTTAGGTCTCATCTTAAACACTATTTCCTCTGAGAAGCCATTTCTGAACAACCAAGTTAGAGTCACCATTCCAGTCATATCACACAGGTGATTTTTGTCATGGCGTTATCTCTATCTCACATGTTCCCATAGATTTGTTTCTCTTGTCTCTCCATACCCCTGCTCCGCATCTTCACAAAGCTACAAAACTTTATCTGCCTTAATTACCAAAGTATCTCTGGTACCTAAGACAATGCTTAGCATGCAGTAGATACTCAATAAATGCCTCAGATCATAAAGTTACATCTAGCAGCCTGAACGAGTGTACGGGGCTGAGGTCATGAGTAATCTGGCTTGCTACTTTGGGAGAAGCTCCTGCACCTCTTCTGTCACCTTTTGTTGGAGGTAACTGCCCACACCCAGAATGAGCTTATTAGCACACCCTCAAATGGACCTGACCCACGGCATTAAAACAGATCTAAATGGGGTGCCTGGGTGGCTCAGTTGATTAATCAACTGCCTTCGACTCAGGTCATGATCCTGGAGCCTCGGGATTGAGTCCTGCATCGGGCTCCCTGCTCAGCAGGGAGTCTGCTTCTCCCTCTGACCCTCCCCCTTCTCATGCTTTCTCTCTCAAATAAATAAATAAAATCTTAAAAAAAAAAAAATGGATCTAAATGGAGCATCCCTATTCTTTCCCACAGTCTGCCTTATCTGCCCCTTCTATATTCCTCTTACTACACATAGACTACATCAGGTCCATGACAAATCCCAGCAGCCTCTATTCCAGCATTCTTCAAATGGACTTTCCAAAGGGATAGTTTTATGGAAATGAGTTCCTGTATCTTCAACTTCCATATGTACTCTCTTCTAAAACTGCCTGACAGCTTTTCAGCAGTGACAACATTTTTTCTTCCACTCTACAAAAGAAAGTCATACTATTCATATATTTCAAATCTCACTATGGTGAGCTGCCCTAGATGATTCCAAATATTGGTATGGGGAAACTTCAGGCTTTTCTGTTTCTCTCTGTTCTCTAAACAGGTCTGCAGAGATGAGCTTGGCCAGTGTTGGGAAGTTCTGAATAAACAATAAAGTAAAACAGCGGTGATGTGGATTATTTTAAAGTAACTGCAATGTTAAAAAAAAAAAAAAATCTGGACCCACCAGATGTGTTTGGTACAGTCTATAAATATTTTTTAATTGATTCATTTCAGTTTTAATATATTACTCAGTGAGGCCATTAAAGCCTATTTTATCAAATCATGTCATGAAATAATTTATTCCATGCATGATCAATCTTCACCTTCTTTCAACTTATGAAATGTGTAATGTCTTCTACTTTCTATTTTAAAAAATGATGAAAACATTTAGATGTCAAGTTAAAAACTCAAGAAAGTACACTGTTTAAAAAAAAAAAATCCTTGTAGGGGTTACCCAGCAAAGAAGTTAGAAGACCACTGCCTTCTCTCAAGGCAATACTTCCATTTTGTTAAGTTGAGTTGGAAATGAATTCTCTGGAAGCAGCTGTACTACATCTATTAGAAACTCCTTCATGTTTCTGACACATACACAGTATCCTTCTCTGACTTCCAGCGCTCAGCTAAATATTTCTTATTATACATATCATTTATGACAGGAGAGAGTGTCAGATGACTATCTTCAGGCAGTAACCACTATTTAAAAAATGACCTGGCCTGCATGGTGAAACTGTCAGCAATCCAAAAGTCTGACCTTGATCTTTTATAAACATTACATGTCATACCCTGGGATAAAGCAACTACTCTGCTTTGCATTCACAGCATTTCTCAGCAAGAATGGGCAAGGGGTGGAGTGGGGGAGCAGAAGAGAAGCAGAAATGGCTCATCCAGTGGGTAGAAGGCACTTTGTTAGTGTTCAAACCACCAGAAGACAAAGAATGACAGTGTGTCTGTCAGTCCACCTCTTTTGTTTTTGTTTTTGTTTTAAGATTTTTTTTTTATTTATTCGACAGAGAGAGACATAGCGAGAGCAGGAACACAAGTAGGGGGATTGGGAGAGGGAGAAGCAGGCTTCCCGTGGAGCAGGGAGCCCGATGCGGGGCTCGATCCCAGGACCCTGGGATCATGACCTGAGCCGAAGGCAGACGCTTAACGACTGAGCCACCCAGGCGCCCCCACCTCTTGTTTTTTAAAAAGGCCAGCTACACCTGTCTGATGGTAACTGACATTTTTGGCAGCTGAAAGAAAACAGAGGTGTAACTGGAAAATTTCCCAAGGCAAGAAAATATGTTGAAATACCTAATCAGCTCACTACCAAGCATGCTGCCATTACCAATGTCTACAAAGACAGTAACTCATGCACACAGTGTTCTTTCCTTTATCAAGCGAGAGAAACCACAGCATCCTTCAGGGGCTTACTGTACTTTGCCCAACCAAGCATTTCTGGGTAATTTCTAAAGGAACTGAGTATTTTGCAGCGTTAATATTACCCATGTTCTCCTCTTTCCCTCTGGCAGTCATATCATCATAAAGGCACTTGCTACACACTGTTCTGTGGCCAAGAAGCAGTGAGCAGGTGGATATGGTTCAATGTCCTAATTTCACATAACAAATTAATGTGGATTTCTAGCAGTCTTGCTAATATATTTCTTCAGGGAATTTGTGGGGGGTTTTCCTACATTAGTTAGCTGTTAGTTTTGTTTTATTTACACACACACACACACACACACACACAATACTGTGTTGTTCCTTTCCGCTGATTGACTCAATGTATTGGGGAGGAGAATATTGTGTTCCGCAAACAGGCTCTGAGAACTAGCTCAAAAAAAAAGGGGGGGGGGGATTGACTATAAAGTCATGTAAAATCTTTTTAATAAATATAAATTTATTAAAATAATTTATTAAAAATTTTAATAAAAATAAAATGATTTAAACTATATATACCCCTTCAAAATAATTTCCCATTTCTTGTTACTTCAGTTACATCACATATTTGTTAAGAAAAAAAAATTACTTAGAAAGATCTTTTGGACCCCAATCGACTTCAGTATAAAGCTGATACCTGTATCACAGGATTCCATGTATGGTAAGAGAGACAAACCTCAAATTCCTATGCACCAAGAAGACATGATTTGATCTTCAGAATTGCTTTACATCTCTGGCAAGGAAATTCCTGCATTTTTAAGAATCTTTAGCACAGGGCGCCTGGGTGGCTCAGTTGGTTAAGCGACTGCCTTCGGCTCAGGTCATGATCCTGGAGTCCCGGGATTGAGTCCCGCATCAGGCTCCCTGCTCGGCAGGGAGTCTGCTTCTCCCTCTGACCCTCCCCCCTCATGTGCTCTCTCTCTCTCATTCTCTCTCTCAAATAAATAAATAAAATCTTTAAAAAAAAAAAAAAAAGAATCTTTAGCACAAAAAGATAACCGGTACCCAACTCAGAGATGACTTCTTGAACTCATCACAATCCTTAAAACAAAAGCAAATATTCTGAGAAATCTTAAAAGCAGTAGCTCTTATATTTGACTTACTCATCATCCTTAACTACCATTTATTAGTTCTCCCCACCTCTGTGTGGCTGCTATTATTAATCACCTTTCAGAGTTCTGGGAAGTTAAGGATCAAGGAGGTTAAAGCAGGGCGCCTAGATGGCTCAGTTGGTTAAACGTTTGCCTTCAGCCCAGGTCATGATCCCAGGGTCCTGGGATCGAGCCCCGCATCGGGCTCCCTGCTCAGTGCAGAGCCTGCTTCTCCCTCTCCTTCTGCCCCTCTCCCCCGCTCATGCTCTCTATCTCAAAAATAAATAAAATCTTAAAAAAAAAAGGGGGGGGGGGGGTTAAAGCAAGGTCAAAACTGAATCTATGGCCAAAAGAAGACAAGATCCAAACCTATGATTCTTTCATTCAGCTTTTGGTTCCTAGTTGTGTGTTTCCTCCCTCTCCTCCCATTCCCCCCTCCCCTCAGCCCAGCCATGAGGTTTTATTTTCCTACTGTTTTGCTTGGTGTGACTTAGAAGGGTGACACCCTAATTGAGAGATGAAGCAGCTAGCCACATTTCAACAGTAGAGGAGGGGTGGTGATTTAGAAGGAAAGAAAATCTCAGTGGTGTTGTCGCTTGCCCAAGGACCTGACCACAACATTCAGTGGCTTGTCCTGATGAAAGTACCACAAGTCTAGCAGACCTCCAGGGCCACATTTCATTGTTCTCCTGCCACACGGGAACTACATCAGTTCCAGCCAGATCTCATAGTCTGGATGTGTCAGGGCTTGCCAGATATCCAGATGAAAACTAAAAAGTTCCCCTGAGCTGTAGCTGGTCTACACCTGGCTATACAATTCCAACATCCAGATATTTGGAGTCACACATAGGACTAACTAAATGTTTGCATTTTCCCTTGAATGTCTGGCATTATTTCACCAGCCTGAATATATTTCAGCTACTGAGGAATATCCTCATTGACGTAACTCTTGTCCAAATGCATTCACTAAGCACCCAAGTTTCTAGAGATAAATACTAGGCATTAAGGACCTTTAAGTGTATCTATTGTACAGAGATAGATAGATGGAAGGATGGGTGGATAGATAGATAGATAGATAGATAGATAGATAGATAGATAGATAGATATAAAAACTTAAGTGTTTTTTGGTATGGGTATTCTATTGTTGCCATAGCAAATGGCCACAAACTTCATGATTTAGAACAACATTTATTTATCTTATGGTTTATTACCTTACAATTATGTAGGTCAGAAGACCAACGTAAGTCTCACTGAGTTAAAAACCAAGGCATCAGCTAGGCTGTGTTCTTTGGAATCTCTGGGAGAAATTCCATTCCCTTGCCTCTTCCACCTTCTAAGACTGCCCACATTCCTGGACTCATGGCCCCTTCCTCCACCTTCAAAGACTGCAACAGTAGATCAAATCCTCCCAGTCACATCTTTCCAACCCAGTCTTCTGCCTCCCTTTGCCATCTTTTTCATGTGATTAGATTGGGTCCATCTAGATAATCCAGGATAATTCCTTCATCTCAAAATCAGTACCCTTAATCGAAGTCCCTTTTGCCATATAAAGTACATAACCCCAGGTTCCGCAGTTAAGATGTGTACACGGGGAGGGGGGGGCATTATTATGCCAACCACAGATGAGCTTTTGTTTTGTTTATTTTCCATTTCAGCTGGAAGTAATTTGAGACTTCTGTTTCTCAGAATGCCAGGGGAGACAGATCTCCTCAGTTAAGACTTGTTAACAGCTTATTGGCGAGGCAAGGTACTTACAGTTCTTTGGATGGTTTTAGATGCTTAGTGCCAAAAGGTGGGTGTGGAATGGCTTTAAGAGAGAAACTGTATTTATTAAGTTGATTCAAATACAGTAGATATTTCTTTTCTTGCTCACAAACAGTACTGGGTGGGCAAACAGGATGGACAGGTAGCTTCCACACATTACAAATGGGACTGCCAAGCTTTCTGCACCTCTTGCTGTGCTACATTTGAGAGCATACAGTATCACCTATGAAGTATTCTTGCCTGACATATTTGCCCTAAATCTAATCAAGTCTCTCAATCCAGCTTCTTAGCTTACAGGAAATACAGGGGAAGGAAAAACATACTAACCACCACCCCCAGAATAAAATCACCCACATCTAGAATGTGTGAAATTGTACAAGTTAAATGATATATGCATTTTAACAGTGTGTCCCCACATAAATAAAACAAAGATTGTAAGTTTCATGAAAAAAGAACCATCCCCTGTTTACCGCATTTTCTGCTGATGAATTGTTGCAAGCGGGTATATGCAAGGACAGGATCATAAACACAGCCCGGAAGGCTGTGCACACGGGCTGTTTTGATGCAGCTGCTTATGGGCCCCCTGCACAGACTCTGCTTTGGCCTTTTCTTGGTGTGTAATTCTGACCCACGGATTAAACCACCTGAGTATTTTTCTCAGTAATCCAGAACAAAACAGTCATTATTTCACACCTTTATTTTGTTCCCACGATCTCCAGTGAAAGACTCAATTGATTAAGTAACTGAAGAAACTGAAGATTTATCCTGTAAAATGTCTTTCAGTCAAAAATTTCCACTGCAAAAGAACATAGCAGCCTTGACCTGCTCATCACTGTTCAATGCTGTGACCCCTCTCACTGAAGTGGTCATGACTAGCTGGGGAGGTGGAGGAACAGCAGGGGACTTCCTGGGTAGAAAGGGTAATTGACATTTCAGGAAGCGTTTGGCTGCATATATATTCACATGGCTGTGTGTGCTGGGCTATAACATGTATTTCAAGAAGGCTGATGCTATATAGCTGACTGATACTTGCTCCCATCAAAGTCACGGTGACCAACACAACTTGAGAAACTGAAATCAAGAGGCAGGGCGTCCATTAGAAATGATCCCAAGCAAGGCAATATTAACTTTTTGGTTAATGTTTAAATAAAAAATACCTAGTTATCATAGGACTTTTAGATCCCCTGGGTCCTTAGACCCCAATTTGACGAAGAATAACGTAGTTCAAGTCCCTCATGCTAAGATAAGGATACCGAACACAGGTAGAAATACATGCCCCTTCTCCCTGTCCCTCACCCTATTTGCTCAGAATGCTGTGTCTGGAATCCCTTTCTCTTCTACAGGCTATAGGAGGGATGGGCCCATGCCTAGAGGGCCAGGTTACCAGACTTGGGGGGAGCTGGTGGCTGACGTGGACAGGTTTGCCCAGGACCGCAGAGAGAAATTCTGCAGCATTCCTTGCCCTGCCTTTCTGGGACTCGCCTGTCCCAGCTATCTAAGAGTTCAGCAGGGTTGCATCTGGAGGGGATGGGCTTGCGAAAGGAATCGGTTACATGTTCAGTGTAATAGTAAAATTACTATTACAGTAATAGCCATTACAATAATACAGCAATAGTACAATAAATCTGTGACCTGGCAGATTTCACATGTCTGGGATCTGAACTCTCTCACTGTCTTCCAACCTTAGAGAAAAAGAATAACTGTTAAAAGCCCAGACTGCGGAGTTTGGATCCCAACTGCCACCTACTAGCTGTGTGACTCAACAGAAGCCGGAGGACCACAGGGAACAGTGCCATCAGGCTCCTCCCCACAATTTTGTGCACCTAGCTGGTGCCCTGTCCCTCCTCCACCCTCCCCTCTCTTTTGTTCTGGCACATAGACCTCTTACTCTCTGAACAATCAATAAATGACTTGACTTCATGCAGAGTAGTTCTGCCACCATCCAGGCCTTTGGGGCCTCATATTCTTCCTCAAGCATTCGTCAAGGTGTTTTCCCCAAGATTATTACCTTCATAAAGCAAATTCTGATGCCAGCTATTCAGATAATAGCATTTCCATTTTTCCCAGCATCTAACATTTATATGTATGAAGAGGGCTGATCCCAGCGGAAGCAGCAAGAGTGCCAAGCAGATCCAGCAGTGGCCAGTGCAAATGGCAGAGGTGGTACCAGGGTATGTCACGTGACCTCGGGCCTAAGCTGCTCGTAAGCATGTGAGACATGCCAAAGGGGAAAGAGATTTGCAAAGGACCAGAGCTCTATTAGGGCAGAAGGGGTAAGAACCAGCAAAATGAAAAGTATTAACGTCAAAGAGACCCATTAACCCTAAGACCTTGGGAAGCAGGGGCTGCAAGTAAAAAAACGCCTTAGAAAAAGTATACCCTTGACAAGAAAAGGTCAAGCCCCAGAAATCTTTTCACTGATCTACAAGTAAATACTTAATACTTAGAAAGTATAATAAGTATTATTCAGATGACTTATATGGTAGTTCATAAAGAATGATCTTGGCAAAAAGAACAGACTTCTATCTACATGCAAAAGAATATGAGTAACAAAACTATTAGCTATGGCAGACAAGAAAATCCCAATAGCCTAGTTTTCTCTCAACTTTTCCTTAAGATATAATTCTCCAAGAAAGAACCCAAAAGTCCTTGAAAACAAGCTTACCCAAGCTTTTTATCAAGTAGAGACATACATAGCTATTATTACACCCATTAGATAAATAGATAAAATTTGGTGATTCCAACTTACCTCCTTCTAGAAGATTCTCAAAGAACTAACCTACTCCGAGACATGACAAAGGATTTCACTTTTGAGCCCTGGCCTATCCCAGCCTAAGAGTCAAATTGATAACAACGCATTTGCCCTAGCTATTTTCTGGAAGGCTATTCAATTATCACATTAAAATTAAGATTTAAGCATAGTTTTTAGTTACATAAATAAAACTGGGAAAGGGCCTTTCTAGCAGTTGATTTACTAAACTAGAAATTTATGAGTTGTTTGCTACATGAAAAGAAAACTAAAGGGAAAGGAAAGGAAGGAGAAAATTGACAAGTAAAGGCAAGCAAAGAAAGATAAGAAGAAACGAGAGTGTCTTAGATCAAAGAGTGAACGGAGCTGGTGGATCTCAGTTGCTCTTTGCTCAGACCAGAAAGGGTTCCCGCTCTGCAGATGAAGGGTGTGAAGTTCAAATACCACTGGAAAAGAGGACATGCAAGCAACTATGAAATATTACTGTCTTTCTGAGAAATTGGGAAATTGGACAAGACGCCCGTGGATGGGGCCCCTGACAGAATCTGACTACTGGAAATGACAAAGAACCCGAAGTACAATATGTCTTTAACCTGTTTAAAAATGTTGAACAAGCTTTTACATAGTACACAGGCACAGAGTCCAAATGAGCAGGGGCCAGAGGATGGGCGAAGAAGTATGGGGGTAAGACTGTACAGATTAGTCCTTGGGAGCAAAGTTCTTCGATCCTGCATCAGAAACAAAAGTCATTCGTGTGTTCCTTCACTCAGTAAGTATTAGCCTCTTCTATGTTCCAGGTACTGTTCTAGCTACTGGGGAGACAGCACACACAAAACAGACAAGGAATCTGCTCTTCTGGAGTTTACAGACTACAGGCAAAAATAAATAAATAAACAAACACACAAGCACATGCATGCTTTTCTATAAATTCAAAGAAAACAGGCTGTGGGCAGGAGTATAACCCCGGATTATGTGGGCACTTTGGCTAGGGGAGTTAGGGAAAAGTTCTCTCAGCTCTTACTGAGCTGACCCGAAGTAATGAGAGGACACCAGCCTTATAAAGTGATTTGTGTACCAGCAAGAGAGAAGAGAACTACGAAGACCTTGAATGTTCGACACCCACTTGGTATATCTGAAGAACAAAATGGGGACCAGCATGACTGCATTAGTGAGCCATGGGAAAGGGGTAGGAGATAAGGGACAGATCTAGGCAGGAGCTACATCATGAAGGACTTTGTATTTTCTTCTAAGTGCAATGGGAAGCCAATGGAGGATTTTAAGTAGGGGAGTGACATTTATGTTTTAAAAGACTGCTCTGGCTGCTACCTTTGGCAGACTGCGGGGGTGAGTACAGAAGCAGAAAGACAGGTCAGTCAGGGGGCAATATGGGAGTCCAGTGGGAGATGTCAGAGCTTTGGACTAGAGTGGTGTCAGAAAAGATGAGAGCAATAGATGGATGTGGGTAACTGTGGAGGTCTTTCAGTAGAGGATACTGGTAGACTGGCTGTGGGAGATGAGGGGAAAAGAGCAACCGAGTCTGATGCTTAGGTTTGGGGCTCAAGCAGTGGGGTGTATATAATGGGGTTACTTACTGAGAGGGGGTTTAACGAGGAGGGGCTGGCCTCATGGACAAAGCAGGAGTGAGATGAAGAGTTCTGATTTGGGTGCATTAACTTCGAGCTGCCTCTCAGACATTCAAGTCTGGAAGTCAGGGTGAAAAATGTCAGTTAGCAAACAGAAGATATATAAAGCAATAGGACCCACAGAGATTACCCAGAAAAAGAGTATAGAGAAGTCCAAAGATCAGGTGTTAGAGGCTTTCTAATAGCCAGAGGTCAGGAGGAGAAGGAACATCAGTGAGGTGTGGAAAAAAACAAGAAAATACGGCTTGACATCAGCCAAGAAAAGAAAATATTCCATAAAAAAAAAGTGACCGATTATATCAAATGTTGTTAAAAGTAACATGAGAAAAAAGAATTGACTGTCATAAACCATTGTATATGGCAAGACGGGGGTGAGCGGTGCCCTTGAAAGAGGCACTATCAGTGGACTGGTGGGGATGAAAGCCTAATGAAGTGGGCTGAACAGGGTGGAGGATGAAGAATAGAAATGGGGACACAAAGAGTTCTTTCTAGAAGCTCTGTAACGAAGGAGAGCAGAAAAATGAAGTGGGGAGCCTAGGGGTCAAGGAAGGATTTTTGTTGTTGCTGTTGTTGTTAACTTCATTTTCAAAGATACAGAAAGAAGAGGAAATAGTATAATGAATCCCTGGTGTCAAACAATTCTCACCTCCTCACCCTGCATCTTTCACCTATTCCCCCACTCATTCCCAACTCCCCACCCACAGGGTTATTTTGAAGCAAATCCCAGACATTATTTCAAGGAAAGGTTGCTTTTGTTTTAATGAGAAATAACTGTTTGTTATGAAAAAGAAAAACAGAAAACCCCATTAAACAATGCTTTCATGGAGAAAATTCCAGCTCACCCGCTTTAACAGACTGACTTCAATAAAAGGGATGAACTTTATTTTTCTTTAAAGCAGGAATTCTCAAAGTGTGACCCAACTGTGGGGCCACGAGGGGCTTACCGGTGAGCAGCAAACTGATGATAAAATCTAAACTCTCCCATCCAAATTTAATGGCGGAAAAGGAAGTCTAAGATCTTTTGTTTGCTTTTTCTGTTTTTGGTTTTGGTTTTGTGCATGAATAAGTAGTATAACATATTAAGTATTTAGGATTACCAAAATTAGTACAGTCCTAGAGTTTGCAGATGACTCTCATTCAAAATTATGCTAAGAAGTCTGACTGCCACACAATGCCCAGTACCGTTGCAGAACATATATGTATGATTGGAACGCCTATAAATTGAAGGAATTTCACCCTAATCACCCACGCATGTCTTAAGTTGCTTATGGGTTGCGATTCTTCCATTCTTGTTTTTTTGACTGTAAATTACTTAGCTTCATCAGCAACAATTTAGTGTATTGCGGGTTGTTTGGGTAAACCCTCAGGATACAGTGATGCATATTTGTATCATTGATATTAACTTGCCACTTGTTCTTTCATTTCATCTGTGGTGTACTGGGTACAAAGATTTGAAACACAAAACTTAAAACCTAGAAAATTCTATATACTGTTAACTTCTGTGGATTGAGGGGGACTTTATAATTTTATTTCAGCTGTAGAAAACCTCAATCCTGTTAGACAGTATAGCAGTTAAGATCACAAACTAGATCTCCAGACTCTAGGTTCAAATCAAGGCTTTGTTACTAAGTAGCTGTGTGACCTGGAAGTTCAGTTACGTAATTTTTCTGTTCCTTAATTTCATCATCTGTAAGATGGGGATAATAGTAGTATAGCACGTATAGTACTCAAACTGTGCAACTCGTAAGAACAGTGACAACCTGTATCTTTAAATGAGTGAACACGCATAACTGGAACCGTACCTGGCACAAACCAAGTTCTGTATTTTAACACAGAAAATATTACTACTATACCTGCTACAATAATTGCTACCAGTATTACAGTTTAGGACAACAGGATTCTATAAGAGGACACTGAAAATCAATAAAACATAACTTGCAATCTATACAAGTGATAAATATAATAGCATAAATGGTGGCAAGCTTTATTATCAAACCCACTGTACCCACAATATAACCAAACTATTCACTAAGAGTCCTCATCTGAATTCCAGATCTTGGAACTCTTTGGTGCAGAACACAGAGAAAAGATATGGGTCCTTTCATGAAATCTGGGCCAGCCTTAGAGCACATTATAGAACAGGTGGAGGAAGGCCTTGGGGATCCTCTCACACCTTTCTGCAAGCCTCCCCTACTTCCTAACTACATGCTCTCCAAGCCCCCAAGTACCCTTATTTTGTCCTAAGTCCTTTACTATAATACTCACCAGGCCAATTCTTCAAAACTGAGTTCTTTCTCTAGGACCTTCTAACCTCAGCTATGTGTAAGTAGGGACAAAAAAATGCTTTTAAAACATTTGCAATTACTTGTATATAGCTATTAACTTTTTAAAAAAAGACTTTATTTATTTATTTGACAGAGAGAGACGCGCGAGAGGGAACACAAGCAGGGGGAGTGGGAGAGGGAGAAGCAGGCTTCCCACCGCGCAGGGAGCCTGATGCAGGGCTCAATCCCAGGACCCTGGGACCATGACCTGAGCCGAAGGCAGACGCTTAATGACTGAGCCACCCAGGCGCCCCTATAGCTATTAACTTCTTAAGAGTATCAGAAGTATTTCTATTCTTAAAAGAAAGCTCTTATCAAAAGTTCTAACTACTGGAAATTTAGGCAGAGTAAGAAAGCTAAGAAAAAAAATTCAAGCAGTCTAGAACACCACAGAACTTATTTTGGAAGCTGGCCCTGAGATTTAAAAAAAAAAAAAAATTCATCAGCACTATTTTCACAGTTTGTTCTATTTTGAAACAATGTTGTTTCATTTAGGCGCACCTGGGTGGCTCAGTCGGTTAAGCCTTTGCCCTGGGCTCCGAGTCCATCGGGCTCCCTGCTCAGCAGGGAGTCTGCTTCTCCCTCTGCCCCTCACCCCACTCATGCTCTCTTCTCTCTCTCACTCTCTCTCTGTGTCTCTCTCTCAAATAAATAAATCATAAAATCTTAAAAAAAAAAAAAAGGAGTTTAGCCTAACTTTTTTCTACAACAGCTCCTGTGGGTAGCAGAGACCTCAAGGTTTGAGTGTAACGGAGGGAAGAAAAGGGGAGAGGGAGGGATTAACTTTGTACAACCAGGAAGAGAGAGACCGTGTGTATAACATTTTACTTCTTGGTAATCACTGTTAATTAATCACAATAATCACTGTTAATTGATTTCTTTTTCTTGGTGAGGAGGTATAAAATATGATTATTATTCATAATGAATTCATACCTAGTCAAATTGAGACCTAGAGAGACCATTCCTACCGAGCATGCTTAAACCTGAAGAACCATGTTGGTTTTTCAAATTTACCATAATCTTTTATTTTTCTAGCACAAATGTCCCCTGCGGAAGGAAAAGTTAGTGGATTAAGCCACAGATTTCATTCCCTGATTCATCACAGAAAGGATTTTAGGGGACTTTCATCAAGAACACAAAATGATCAATATTCAAAAACTATAGAGTCTAAGCCAGGAAAATATAAATAAAATAGAAATTCAAGACCAATGAAAATATAAACACACTCATGCAGACCACGGTTGTAACAGCTAAGCTTCAGGTTTACCTCTGAGTTTCTTGGGGGCCAAAGAGAAGAAAGAGACTGCATCCATTATGTTATCAGAAAGGATAATACATACTATTTCTACCCAGAGAAGCAAAGTTCTTCCTGCAGCTGGGCTCCACAAGAAATTTTTCAAGTGGACTTTGTGGCCTTGAGTAACAGAGCGGACAACATCCTTAACTCCAGGACGTCAGGCCAGGGCCCACATTGTTTAGGAGTCCCTGCAAAATTCCATTAGGTGACAAGGTCCCTGAGGGGAGGGGCGGGGGCTGGTATTCAATTTACAAAAGCAACATGCACAGGATTTTCTAAAACCACGTCTGCTACCAAGATCATGAATTCAAATGAACTTCAAAGAGTTCAGACTACTTTTACACGTTGTGAGATATCCAATTAAAGGACCCCAAACAGAGAATTAATGAAAGAAGAAAAAAAAAAACCACAAAAAATTTGAACTGTTTGGTTTTTCTTTCTAAAATGCTATTCTCTACAACAAATATCTCTTCCACAATTGCCCTCCTTCCAGATGATGAAGCTATACAATTTTTAATAACTTTATTAATGTATACTTGACCTAAGATAAGCTACACATATTTTAAGTATGGAATTTGATACAATTTGATATATGTATACATCCGTGAAACAATCACCACAACCCAGATAATACATATATCCATCATTGTCTTTGTCTGCCCTTTTGTCATTGCTTCTTCCCACCATGCCCAAACCCCTCATCCCAAGTAACCACTCATCTGCTTTCAATTTTTAAACCTATACGATTTTAAAAGGACTTTTTTTAACCAAAAACTAAAATTTGGATTTAACACTATTGTTTTGCATGTGTTCCTTAGTCATTCCCTGGATCTTTTAAACCAACCTATCACCTTATGTCCTATCTCTAAAATTATAAACTACTGGAAGCCAAATACCATGACTTCTGGTTCATTCGTGTTCTTGTAAACGTGGCTGTATCAAGGTGACGTGCACAGCTCCCTCAAGAAAGATGGAGTGACCACCCTGGAGGCTTCAGCTTCCCAGGTAATTTTCTAGAGATGAAGCAACCACACTCTGAAAAAAAATTACTGCACTAGATACTTCTTAGCCTCTGCTTGGGGAAAAACATGAACTCAGAGTCTCAGACAAAAACTTTGGCCACTCTGAGAAATAAGGAGATTCTGTCAGTCAACATGGAACGTGGGAAAATAGAAAGACTGGGGGTGAAGCGTTGCGGGGGGAGGTACCCACCACCACAGTCTCCGACCTTGAAAAACTTGGCTACTGCAGACAAGATATACAAATAACCCACAGGAGGAAGAAGAAATAAGAGGTAAGAGCTGTGAAACAAAGCCCCAGGGACTCCAAGGGACAGAGCTGCTTCTCAGTACAGCAAGGCTTCATTATCAGAAGGACAATGACAGCAACAAGGACTAACATCCCTACAATGCTGTCACATACCCAGTCCCCTGCAATGCCCCACAACAACGCTGGGAATAAACAGGGTTACTGACCTCCTCCGGAAGGTTAGAAAATTGAGGTTTAGGTAGGTCAGATGACCACTGAGGAGACCAGAGCTGAGACTGGAAAGTGCTGTCTTCTGATTCCAGCACCATTGCTACTTCTCCTTCCCCAGACAGCATCCTCAAGAGGTGATGGAACATGACAACAACCTCAGAGCCTCAGAGCCTCCCTCTACAACCAAGAACATCATTCTCTTTTTGTTTTTTTTAAAGATTTTATTTATTCACTCGACAGAGACAGACACAGCGGGAGAGGGAACACAAGCGGGGGAGTGGGAGAGGGAGAAGCAGACTCCCTGCTGGGTGGGGAACCTGATGTGGGGCTCGATCCCAGGACCCCGGGATCATGACCTGAGCCGAAGGCAGACACTTAACCGACTGAGCCACCCAGGCACCCCCCAAGAACATCATTCTAACAAGGGCTCAGTGACACATTTGGTTAAGAGGTGTTCTGAGATCGATCCTCAGACCTGGGAGACCACACACATGGTGACCAGGTGCCATGGCAGAGACATATTGCCTCAAGAGTACATACATATTCCAATGGTCCTAAGATGAACAACATTTCAAATGTACCAGAGAGGCTCAACACTTCATGAAATTCCAAATTATCCTTTAAGGAAAAAGGAGGACAATTGATAATACTACTATTAATTATACTCAAATCAGTTATTGAATAAGTTTGTATTTTTGCATATCAGGCTTCCTTGAGGTGAAACGAATCTATCATCACCATCATCATTCTAAGTGTCTGATAATGCCTGGCATACATTCAGCCTCAAAAGATATCTGTGGAATGAAAGAATGAGCCTCAACAGGCCACAACACAGAATTCTTTAATTCCTCTGTTAAACACTTTGACAGGAAACTTATCTGTCTCTAAATCATGGTAGAATAACCACGGTCAACAATGAGGCAATCCTTCCCAGTTCAGATAGTTTTAAAGAACTTGGTATAAACATGTATTTCTTTCCATTAATGTCTTCTGAGAATGGATCTAATTTGTTTCATTTTCTTGGAGGAAATCTATCCCAGAGCTTCACAGAATACTGTAATATTTTAAAGGGAAAAACAAAACAAAACTCAGTATGCTAAGAGGTAAGTACAAGGCTCTCTACGCAGACATACTGTAACACGTGGACAGATGAGCACCACTCCTTTCAAAGCAACCCTGTTGTGAAGCTAGAAATATATTCCAGTGATACTGGTTTTGAGGAAAAAGCTTGCAGAATGCCTCTTTTGGAACTGCCTTTATCTCTATGATCAGTTTATGTGACATACAAGAACACTTGTCATATTACTTTATGGTCCTGACCCATTTCTTCTTTTTTTTTTTTTTTTTAGATTTTATTTATTTATTTGATAGAGAGAGCACAAGCAGGGGGAGCAGGAGAGGGAGAAGCAGGGTCCCCACGGAGCAGGGAGTCTGATGCAGGGCTCAGTCCTGGGACTCCAGGATCATGACCTGAGCCAAAGACAGACGCTTAACAACTGAGCCACCCAGGTGCCCCGTCCTTGACTCATTTCTAACCAAAAATTACTCTAGCCAGTTTGATTATCACCCATGTGGCAGACTTCATCATGAAGAGTTCCTGGCAACTCTCCCAAATCAAAATCACCTTCTGAGAATGAATAGCATCAATATAAAAGTCTTCAGCAAAACATGCCGAGGGCCCTCAAGGCAAATCCCAAAGGGAGACTTCAAAGATACCTTGCACAACAGCACATCACTGGAAGGTCTGTGCAGCCTCTCAAGGTGAACTCATACACAGTTCTGTACACACTGTAATCTAAAGAGCCAAGACAGTCTTGTACATGACAATTTCATTAGGTCTTAGTCATCTTTATATTATTCCCTTGGAAGAGCGCCCTGCACATAGTAGGGCATGTAGCAAATTCTTTTCAAAATAGATTTCCCCTGGAAATAATCAAACTATGAATTACCATCAGTCACAGCAGGTCCAGCCACTAGACTTTTCCCAAGGAGGAAATGCAGTGTTGTGTTTCCTCACTGTCTAAAGTGGTTTTTGAGTGTAACCGACCATCTATTTGATTTTACTGCCTCCTATATCCCCTGGCAAACAGAAAATGTATCCTTCCAAATGGGGTCTTTTAAAGATGAAATCTGTATTTTTAAACTGAAATGCAAGTTGAAGAGATTTCAATTTCAGAATTTATGAAAAAGCACTGGCCTCTATCATTCTTTTCTAAATGTTGAGCAACTGGCCATCAAGGTAAAAATGAAAAAATTATAGAAGATCTACCACCAGGACAATGGTAATGGAATTAACATTTAGAATGTGCCTACTATGTGTTAAGTACCGTGCTACATGTAATCTTTAGGAAATCCAACAAGAAAGATACTGCCATTCTCATTTCTACAGATAAAGAAACTTAAAATTTTAAAAAGTTAAATACAGATGTGCAAGTGAACATATTTATTAGAGGGCAGAGCCAAGGTTCAAATTCAGGTTTGTCAGAGTCCAAAACCTTGCCCTTTACCTCTTAAGTATGGAGTCTATCCCAGAAGTCTAAAGCAGAAGGCCCACTGGCCAGCCATGTGTAACCAACAACAGTGATTTGATAAAAATGGAAAGACTTGTCAATGTTTGTGTGTGGGGATGGGTGAAATAGGTAATGGGGATTAAGGATGACACTTGTGATGAGCACTGGGTGCTGAATGTTAGTGTTGAATCACTAAATTGTACACCTGAAACTAATATTACACCATATGTTAACTAGCTGGAATTTAAATAAAAACTAAAAAACTTACTAAATACATACATACATACACAAAATAGAACCACATGATCCAGCAATTCAACTTCTGGGTATTGGAAAAAAAAAAAAAAAAGACTTGTCTGGGCGCCTGGGTGGCTCAGTCATTAAGCATCTGCCTTCGGCTCAGGTCGTAATCACAGGGTCCTGGGATTGAGCCCCTCATCAGGCTCCCTGCTCAGCAGGAAGCCTGCTTCTCCCTCTCCCACTCCCCCTGCTTGTGTTCCTTCTCTCGGTCTCTCTCTGTCAAATAAATAAAATCTTAAAAAAAAAAGACTTGTCAATGTTTAAAAAATGGGGTTTTACCTAAAAATATGGATATGTACTTCCCCTATATCAAATTCACTTCACTCATTTGCCTACACAGGCATTTGCGTCTGTGACCCCTGCTATTCCCTGTTGGCTCCCCAACACTTCCTTTTAAGGCAAAACCCAAATTAATGTTCCACCTCTCCCATCTTATCTGGATATCCCATAGGAACTTAGAATCATGCTATTTTGATGAAGTAGGACATAATCATTGAGATCAAGTACAAGACTTTTATACAGAATCTAAGGCCAAAGAGTTAAGTGACTGGTTCATGGTCACAAGCTACAGGACTAGATCTTGAATGTTCTCTCTTCTTTTTTTAAGATTTTTATTTATTTATTTGACAGAGAGAGACAGTGAGAGAGCGAACACAAGCAGGGGGAGTGGGAGAGGGAGAAGCAGGGTTCCGCTGAGCAGGGAGCCTGACGCTGGGCTCGATCCCATGACTCTGGGATCATGACCTGAGCCGAAGGCAGATGCCTAACGACTGAGCCACCCAGGCACCCCAAAGATCTTGAATGTTCTTAATCTTGTCTGCTCTGCTACCCAGCTTCTCTTTGGCAGCCAAACATATGTCTGAGTTAATGACCTGTGAAGTGGGGTATCACTACTCCTCCATAATTCTATTTGATATTATTATCATGAGCTTGCATTTTTAATAAATACTGCTGGTACTGCCAAGACTTCAAATCTATTTTCTTTCATTCACCAAGGGGCTCCTATGAACAAATCACTCTCCTTTTATAGATCCACTCCTTGGCCTCCTTTCCTGTTCTGCCAGGAGCTGCCAACAGCATTTGTGGTTGAATATTGAAGGGTAAAAGAAGGTATGAAGGAAGCTCCAAAGAAGCATCCTTGCCTTCTAACTCACAGGTCAAGGACTGGGAATATGAGGAAGATGATACACCAGTGGGTGACTCAAGCCTACTACCCTCTGGAGGAGACACAATTTTAACTTTTTAATTTTTACTTCTGATGAGCCAGAGAGAATCAGTTTGGGTCATTCTCAATTATTATATAAATACTAAAGCATATTCCAATCACATAAGCTGGCAAAGTTTCTTGTCCTTACTCTCAAAGGTACTAAGTTGATCAAATTTAAATTTTAAAGCTTCCTCTTCTGGGCCAGGAAAAAATACTAAAGAAATAGCTTGCCAACTGCAAATTATTTTTAGAGGTGTTTGTAGCATATGCATTATCAAATACAGTTTTTTGTTTTTTGGTTTTTTTTTTTAAAGCAAAACACCATGTTGGACTCATTCCAGTGTTTCTATATGTGACTGGAGCCAGAAACAGCATTTGTGAAAATATCACTCTTTTGAGGAAAGTACACTACATTAATAATGAGTTGGGCCTAAAGAGATATTAGGATTTCAAAGTAAGCAGGTTCCATGCTTCTCCAACAAATCAGGAAAGAAAAGGCACTCCGTTTACTAAGCCACAGAAATTTTTTTATTTATACCAAAATGATATTTCTTTGCCATTTGTTTTCATTTCATTTCTGACCTAATTTCTTCCTGATAATCTTGAATGAATATCCATTCTTATGTCCTTTAACTGTCTTGCAAGGTCACCAGGCCAACTGGCTTTCCCACTGGACAATAAGTCACTCTGGAACCGTGTGTTCTAATATCAACTCTGTGTATCAAATATCAAATACCAAAGATTTGCCACAGGTGCTTGATCAATCTCTTCATCTCTTTCCGCTTAGCTTCAGGTGTCTGTCAAACGGAAAGACAGAGCTCTGGCACATAGCCCAGGTTTTCACTGTGCCCGGCAGTTCGGGTTACGGCGCGGGATTACTTTCTGCTGGCGCTCTGGGACTGCACGGTGGTGAGGCAGCAAAGGCTGAAGACTCCCAATGCCTGAGTTCAGAGCCCAGCTCCGCCACCTACTAAGTGTGCCACCTTGGGCAAGTCACTGAACCCCTCTGTGCTTCAGCCACCTGAGCGATAAGACAGGATCACGGAGAGAGTTAAACATTAGTTGGTATTTAAAGGGCTTGCTACAGCTTCCAGCATACAGCAAGACTCAATATTCACTATGTATTATTTGTCCATTTTTGATGCCTTCACCAGCATGCCCTGGCTATGAGTAAAATTTTGTCATTCAGCTTGACTATATTTAGTGCTTTGATTCTTGAAGGAAACTAGAATGTCAAACCCATTAGTAGAATTTCCTAAGATTCCAGTCAGATATCTCGAGGGCATAAGTCATGTGGGATCAGCCATGAAGTGCCACACTGCAGGTATTTTGTAAAGTCACTGCTTTGTAAAGCAGAGGGTATGAGTCACGCATGCCCTGCAGCAGGAATTCAGTGATGTGGCTTGCGAGCATTCCCTGACTGGTGACTGTGATCTCATACATCTAGAGCATCGCACATGACAGATGACAAGGACATGGCTGCACATGCCCATGGGCACACCTGGGTTTTACAAATGCCAAAATGATTTTGCAAGAAAGTATAACAAATCATGGCTCAGGGGAAGTTCAGGATTTTATTTGTTTGTTTTCGAGCTTTTCTTTATTGTGATAGTCCTAAAAGCATTTTGCGAACACAAGAGAAATGAAATCAGCCAATTTTCTCTGGCCTCCACTTCTAGTAAAAGGCTGATCAAATACTGTTGTTGAAGAACAAGCATTAGTAAACCTTATTTTGTGGCTTTAAGTTACAATTTACGGAGTTTTACTTTTTTATGAGTATGAAAAAAGTTGCTACATACTCCAGTCCCATCATCACTTTGCCTTTGATTAGGCCTTTGTAATTATTACAATAAGAAAGATACCTTGCCTTTTTCTCACACACAAGGAATACAGAGAGGCTACTCCATTTGATCTATCCTTATTTACTCAGTGTTTAAAATTTATCCATAAACAAAATTAAAAATAAAAACAGAAAAACTATAAAATCAAAGGACTATTTCTGGGAAGCAGCATGAAATAATGCATAAGAGCTCCGATTTTGGAGACAGACGGACGTGGTCTGTGGAGAAAAAACTTCAACCCCCAACGTTTCCGTTTCTTCATCTGGATAGTGAGAACAGTAGTGTCTGAATCCTGCAGGCTATGTGTGTGTGTTTACACATGTATATACATAAATGTTATTTTTATTATATTAATATTTATATATTATATTTATTATACATATTTGTATTTTCCTTCCTTCCTTACGCTACAAGTAGCATACCCTATAAATACTTTTTCCCTTTTATTTTTATCACTTAACAATACATCCTAAAGATTACTTCATGGCAAGATGTAGAAGTTTTCCTTGTTTATTCTTATAAATGCACATTATTCCTCTTCATGAATGTACCATTTGGCTATTCAAACATTCCCCTATCGATGGATATTTGGAAGGTTTCCAGTCTTTGGCTATTATGAACAATGCTGTGATAACCTTGTGTCCATATCACTGTGGATTTTGACATAACATTTAAATGAACTTTTCAATCCTCTCTTAAGTTAAACATGCCATCTTAAAAATAATATTTTCAATGCATTACAGTTAATAAAAAGAGGTTGAAACGCAAGATACAATATGGCATCGAGTGGATTTTTTAAAGTGTGGTCCAACCCCACACCTGTATCACCATTAGTCTCCTGGGGTGTGTGACAAAAATGTGAATTTCTCATCCCAACCCTGGGCTTCTGAATAGTTAAATGTGAGACTCCCTGATCTAGTAGGGAAATCACTGTATTTAGAATGGAAAGACTGCCATTTGGGTTCAGTCAGAAGATCGGAGCCAACATGATCAGCCCTGGTTTCTTTGGGAATGATTCCTTGTAGTTGGAGATAATAAATACTTTCCCTACCAACTTCACAGGATTGCTGTGTAGTTCAAATGCAATTATGTTTGAGAGATCAGTTTGAAAACTAAAGTAAAATAAAAATGTTAACATCTAGTAATAGTAAGGGCATCTGCTCAAGCAATATCCCCATCTTCTCCATTAACAATTTTCCCTAAATGCCTGCATTCCTTCATTGATTCATTCATCAGGGTTCATGTAAAAGAGGGTGGCCAGTTGGCATCCAAAATGCATTCTTTATAGAATACACACTGCTCTTCAGGAATACCCACCTACCTCTGTCTAGGATACCATAAGGCAGTCAAAACAAGGATTTGATCCAACACAGAGAGGAAAAATACCTCAAGGCCACTAAGAGTCTGCCTTTGATTAATTTTATACAAAGGTGGAAAATGCTTGATGCTTCAGAAATCATTGCCAGTAATGAGACACACAAAGAAAGAAAGAAAAGCCCAACCTACCATAAATGTCCTAAAGAAGAATTTGTTCTGCCATAATTTGGTGCATGGTGTACTTTCAGTCTGGTCTGTAAAGCCAATAAATCCAGACAGGTTCAGAGTCTGTTTATTTTTTAAATGACAGGCAAAACCACTATAATTTTTGTCATCTCTCCAAAGGAGAAGACTATGCATTATTCAGTAGCATTTTTTTCTTAAGGATCCAAAACAGTTCCTACCATGTGACTATGAAAGTCATCCCTCCAACACAGGGCTTGAAGTATAAGGTATGGTCAAACAATATACAGGGATAAATATGAAAGCTTTCAAAAGAAGAGGGGGATGGCTGGGAAGAAGTATTGGTATTTTCTACATCTACCCTGAGGAAAAAAATCTTTAGTTAACAGAAATTAAAATATCCCTGATGCAAGATGAGAAAGCTTTAGATGACCTTTCAAATGTCGGATCTGAGTAAAGCACTGAACATGCATTTTCAGAATGCATGTTAGGGGTTAGGTTTTTGGTGGATAATTGATTTTAAATGACCTCTTCTCTGAATCAGGAATTTACTAATCACAGATGGAGGTGCCACTGGGAGAGGGACCTGTGAAGTCAGAGACCCTATTCTCTATGAGCTGTGGACTCAGAACAGACACAAACAGAAACAAGTACCCTTTCCTAAAGGAATGTTGATCTTCCAAGCACATATTCAGGTACAGGGCAAAGAGTGAAATCAAATGATTTTATTTTCACAAACACACTTCACAGTGGTACTGTGTTTTGGTGAGGTGAAGTGACATGTTCAGAAAAGGTTCAGAAAAGGTACAAGCTGGGGGATTAGTCACTTCTCTCCCTTGTAGTAAGAGAGGTTTCACGAAGAGAAAGGCACTTTCGAAGGCTCTTAAAGTTCTGTAAGGGAGGGGCGCCTGGGTGGCTCAGTTGGTTGAGCCACTGCCTTCGGCTCAGGTCATGATCCTGGAGTCCTGGGATCGAGTCCCGCATCCGGCTCCCTGCTCGGCAGGGAGTCTGCTTCTCCCTCTGACCCTCCCCGCTCTCATGTGCGCTCTCTCTCTCTCTCATTCTCTCTCTCAAATAAATAAATGAAATCTTTAAAAAAAAAAAAAAAAAAAAAGCTCTGTAAGGGAGACCAGCTGACAGAAGTGAACAGGGAAGATCAACCCAGTCCAGACAGTAGGATGCAGGTGGAAGATGAGGTCCAGGCTCAGGAGTGGACAAAGCCTGTGTCACAGACTGACATGGACGGGAGGAATTGGCAGGACACAGGAGGCCAGAGGGGAAGAAGGCATGAATAGAAATCAAAAGTTCAGGGGCACCTGGGTGGCTCAGTTGGTTAAACATCTGACTTCTACTCAGGTAATGATCTCAGGATCCTGGGATCAGGCCCCACATCAGGGTCCTTGCTCAGTGGGAAGTCTGCTTGTCCCTCTCCCTCTGCTCCTCCCTCTGCTAGTGTGCTCGCTCTCTTTCTCAAATAAATAATCTTAAAAAAAAGAAAAAGAAATCAAAAGATCAGGAAAACCAAAGCAGTTCAGGAGTGAGCCTTAAACTATGAGTGAGGCTCTTGGCTTTTATTCAAAATAACACTTGACATTTACTGAGGATTTGACTCTGGGTTTTTAACTTTAAGGGCTTTTTTGTGGATTAAATCCACAATCAACAATCCTGTGACGGTACTTTCTCATCTTCCTTTTTCAGGTGAGGAAGATGAGACACTGGAGTAACTTATCCAAGGTCGCACAGACAGGAAGAAGCAAAATTCAGCATTTGAACCCTGGCATGCTGACTCTAGAGCCCATGCTCTCAACCACCCCTCAATGCTGCCTCTCTAGAAGAAAACAGGGAGAGTTACCATAGAATATATTGGAGGAGAATGGCACAGTTGGCCTGGTAGAAAAATGAATTCTTCCACAGTGTTCAGACCTGTTCTGGAAAGTAACAGGAGACACAAAGACTTAAGTAAGGTCTGATAAGTGAAGTGGGAAATGGCCTAGTGTTGACCAAAGAGTTAAACAGGGCTGAACACTGGGGATATCATATAGGATGAGCACAGTTTCAGTATCCTTTGAGAAGTGGCATGCCAAGGATCTACCTCAGTCTGTGTTTTGGGTGAGGGAACAGCAGATGAGGGAGGACAGGGATGTCAGAGAGAAATGAAAGGGCAAAGATGGGGCACAATTGAGGGAGGCTGCATAATATAACAGAAGGAATATGAGATTTAGAACCAGGGACAATTGGGTTGAAACCTGGCACTTTCTTTTTATTTCTATGTGAGCATGTGTCTTCGTTTTTATACCACTAAAATCTTGTTGTTGTTGTTGTTGTTGTTGTTGTTTTTTACGGAGAGCTTTATATGTGATTAGATATGTAATATATATATTCTATGCTTGGCATGTGTGAGGCATTCCAAAAATACAGAGAAGAAAGAAAGAGAGAAAGGGAGACCACCCACCAGCTGTTGCATCTCAGAATGGGGAGAATCACAGGAAAGGCTTCAACAGTAGCCAGAAAGGGAAGCAAGACTGCAGCCATATCACAAGTCCCGGGAAACACGCCTGCATGCCACAGTTGCCACCTACATGGTAGGACACCAGTGCCTGTACCGGTCAGTCCTATTTCCAGAAGGGTCCGCTGGTACGTAACAAAACTGGTGTGCCTGTTCATCTGTTCCTCCCTTTGTTCATTCAACAGTTGTTACAGCCACAGAACTTGGCTAAGAAGACTGCAGAGTTGAGGAGATGTGGGAGAGGGGACCATCTGGAGCTTTGTGATCATCATCCTAGTGGCTACATACAGCAGTGGGATCTAAGTACAATACAATGATGACAAAGACATAGCCTATAATGGCTATAACCCAATGCACTTATAATCCACTAGGAAAGAGACACATGAACACACTCTTGTAACACTCGTATGATCACTGCTATGAAGTACTTTGGAACAGGGAGGCAAAGCTCACAAAATCGTATAAAAGATTTCGTAACTGTCAATTCTATCATAATCAGTGTCCCATAATTTTTACAGTCAGGCAAGACCATATAATGGTTACCCTAACATTATTCTTTGTGCAATTTATTCAACATCATACTTTATCTGTCCCTTGTTTATTTCATATTGTTAAGCACCAAGTGTGTACTAAACATCATAAAACTATTCCCCGTTACATTCTTTTTGGGGTTGGGGGTGGAAAATATTTAAACACACTTGATCAAGAAAAGAAGGATTTTTTTGTTTGTCTGTTTGGGGAGGGCTGTTATATTCTTAAAATGCTGATGTTGCCACTAAATTCACTCAGTCTAGTCCTGAATACCAGCTGTAACTTCTGACAATGTTTTGTTTCAACAATAAAATACAATCCTGTTAATCCCATCACTAATTTATTCATTACTGTGGGGAAATGAGCTATTTTCAAAGAACCACTGCTTGTTCTGAACACTGCAGCTCTTCATCCTGGCAAAAATATCACAAGCATTGCTTCCAATCTACCTATAGGGCAAGATTAATTTCATTTTATTTCAAACTTCTGCAGAGTTTTAATGTCAGCACAATCAGGTTATATACAGTTTCCTAACCAAAATTTCCTTGAAGAGCAATAAAAACCACTTAAAATAGTGCTATTGGAAGAGCAGGTAGTGGTGATAACCAATCATTTCACTGGAATAAACTGGAGGGTCCATAAAATAGATTCACTGTCCAACCACCCATCCCCTTTGAATAGCCAAGGCAGCAACTACTCTTCAAAAAAGGAGACTGCACATGCTTTTCTTAGATAATAATGGTACCATAACAAAATAGTCTTTGACTTCCAAGATTTTGACAGTACCCAAGAGCTATCCTATTTTTGACTATATGTGAAACAGAAATGTCTTATAATCATAGTCTCTTAGAGGTAGAAAGTCATCTTCTCTAACATCCATCCAGTGTACGAATTTCCTTTTTATATCTCTAACAGATATAATATAATCTCTGCTTGAACGTTTCAAATTACTGGAAAGCACTTCATTATACTGATGTGAAAACTCTCTATATGTAACTTCAAATTACTGCTCCTACCTTAAGCTATTGGACACTATACATACTATGTCTAATTCCTCCTCAAATCCCACGAAGTCAAGTATAGAGATTAAAGCCCAAAACAAGAAAGAATATGCTTAACTCCTTTAAAGAAGTTCAAGTTACCAAGCCAAGATGAATTCATTTAGGATGCTGAATTAACTGACAGATATGTATAAAGATGTGGAATACTCTGAAAAATTAAAAGAGAAAGCAAACAATCCATATTTTGAAAAGGATGGATGAGTCTGATTCCCTAAATCATAAATCAATGAATTTAATGTCTACCCCTAGCAAAATTTAACAACAAATTATTACACAGATCAGCATTCCTCACCTGTGCTCTCAGGAGATGACACCTATCAACTTTTCCAGCATCTTTAGAGTTCTTCAGAAAACAGCTTGAGGAATGCTGACACAGATAATTCATAATCACTTAGAAGGCAATAAATAACAGGAACCGCCAGGGGTTTACCACAAACAACTTAGGCCAAATAACTTTATTTCCTTTTATGATAGAGTTGCTATATGGGTAGATAGGGAGGAGTGCCATAAACATGGTATTTTGGTTTCAATAAAGCCTGTCTATCTAAAGTCAGTAATCTGCATAAAGTAGTTCAATTAAATATGAATCTACCCAACTGAGCCTAGATTAATTCAACTTGTTTACAAACTATATGGAATCCTCTATCAAATGATAGGGTTACCAGTTAAATAACAAGGAAGAGGGGCGCCTGGGTGACTCAGCTGGGTGTCGGACTCTTGATTTTGGCTCAGGTCATGATGTCAGAGCTGTGAAATTGAGCCCCACATGGGGCTCCGCATGCAGTGCAGAGTCTGCTTGAGATTCTCTCTCTCCCTCTACCCCTCCCCCGTGCTTGCTCTCTCTCTCAAATAAATAAATAAATCTTAAAAAAAATAACAAGGAAGAAAGGAAGGGAAGAGTCTAATTTGGCATGCCACCTCCTGAGGATCCTTACTTTCATTTACAACTGTTTGCTTACATAGCACAATCTCAAGGATCAATATCAAGCAATTTGTTCTGGATAGCCCAAAGTGAAACTTTAAAAAAGAAATCAAAACAGTCTTTGTCTGTTTTTTATCATTTTGATATTCCATTTTCCTTGTTTTCCACTATGGCTCTTCGCTAACATCTACGGGGTTTTGTTTCTTTCTTTATGTGTCTTACAATATAAATTAAGCTGGAGACACAATCCTGTTGAAAACAGTTAGGTGCCGACAGACATGGGAGTCAGGGTGTCCGGTCAAAAGAGCCAAACTCTGAAGCTAGTCGGGCATGGAGTTGAGCCCAAGCTAATCACTTCATGGCTGTGTAGCTTCAGGCTTGTTATTAAATCCTTCTGAGCCTCAGTGTTCTTGCCTATAAAATAGGGTTGATAACAATCCCTACCGCGCACAGCTGCCATAAGCACTAGGAAAAAAATACCAAGTTCTCCTTCCTCGTACTCAGTCCTGAGTAGAAACTCAACAAACTGGAGTTGTGACTGTCATTGTCATCCCCAATCTTATGTGCTTCAATTTATTCTGAACCATGTTTATGTTACATATTCCAGTTTGAAGATCACTCTCTTTGATGGAGAAAGAGAGAAGCCAAATAGTTGAGTAGGTCTGCTTTTCGTCACGTTAACATTATCCCATCTGCCCCGAGCAATGAGCTTAGCCTTTACTTGTTCTTCTTCTTTCGAACATAGCTTTTCAAGAGCCCTTTTCTGTTGTCTTTAGCATTCTCTCCAGTCTCAGTTCAGTCTGAACTTGAGCGTTGCAGACATTTTCTTACTAGTTTTACTCCACTCTTCTGAATTTGTCCTTGAGCATGTGCTTGTCTTTGGGTACATGTTCTCTTAATGTCCAAGCTCACAAAAACTTCCTTGTTCTTAAAGTGATTCGCTCCCTTTTTCTTCTTCATCCAAAAAAAAAAAAAAAACTGTGATTTTTGCCCTCAGATCGTTCCTTTCTTTTCTTTCTCCCTTTCTCTTTTTGTAGTGCCCTCTTTTCAAGACTCTGGACATTGAAAAATACCTACCCCTTCTCTAAATTTTCCTTAAGTCACCATTAACTCTTTGGTTATATCCAACTCTCACTTCTTTCGTAGTTACAAAAACAACACGATCACAATCACTCCCTCCCATGGTTTTAATCAATTCTACTTCAGGAACAGTTGGTTAGAACTAAGTTTCACAATAATATTTCTATCTCCTTGCTTCCTCCATCTGTAGTTTAAAAAAAGAAAATGACAGAAAGACTTTTGCTCTCCATGGATTGAAACATTTATCAGACACTGAGAAAGTTTAAGTCTTCATCCATGACTGTATCTTGGCTTGTGGCAATTTTGACCTTTCACTAAATCTAAGCATGTGCACTATCACCAACCAGCAAAGTAAGACTTTTACTCACTTGTCTACACCGAACGATAATAGTTGTTCAGGCAGGATTAAAATGTTTTGGTGCCCCTGCCAAGAGAACCAGCTGTGCTCTGAGGTTAAGTCATGACAGGTCACAGTCACAGTCACAATTTTAAAGGGGTTGGCAATGGATCAAAGTTTATACCCCAACTCAGCAAATGGTAGAAACCTTTCTTTTACATCCTTTTTTTTGTTTTGTGTGTGTTTTGTTTTTTTTTTTTAATTGAGATATGATTGGCATCTAATTTCTTACATTCTTGAGTTCTCCTGTGAATTCATTACAACTTCCAGAATCCTACCACAAGAACACAAGGAGGAATTCCAATACGCGCCATAACTGATTACCTTTAAAATGTATTTAAGAGAAACAACCCAAAAAGTAAAAGAAACCAAAACCAAGCAAAAACTCTGTATGGCAATGTGTAGTGGCTACGATTTAGCTAACAGCCAGAAATAAAGAGCAATTTTAAATACCTTGCGATTTAATCTGTTCAGATTTTATTCTTTGTTTGCTGAATGAGAGGGAATTCCTTAAGAAGAGGGTCTGCCTTTCAATAATCAGCTAAACCTAACTTAAGTTCCCCTGGAGATCTAGATATTGACATATTCAAATTAAGATCTCCAAGTCTGGTAAATATCACTAAGCTTAGTTAACTCCCTAGCTAACTACAGGCCATAGACTAAGAATAGAAATACATATAAAAATATCTACCAGTTATTCAACGAGTGTGCATGTGCCAGAATCACTCTCTTCCTTCCCTCATGCTCTGAATCACCAAGAGAAGTTTCTCTCAGTGCTAAAGCTTCTTTGGCAAGTCAAAATAAAATCAGAAGAATAGTTATTTCTCACAAAGGTTGAAAAGTGGGTAAGATTCCTGTTTATATCTTAATCAAGCACAAAGGCTAATAGTTTCATATTTATGATATATTCTTAAATGAAGTTTTGGAGAATAAAGCATATTCTGCATAGTGAATCAAATAGAGTGACAAAAAAAGACTTCTTGTAGAGGCCGCTTTTAGGCAACCAGCTTGAACAATGGAAAGCTGAGTAAGGAAGAAGGGCCCACGGTGACCCCCAACCCCCTGGCTGAATACAGATAGGCCCATTAGGCAACCCACCTCAAAATATCCATAAGCCCTAGCTGACCAATGGGCTGCTTACACGGGGACATGGGTACCAAAACAGGAAAATTCCATACGTCCCCATACCTCCTCACCTTCCCCCTTTAACTACAGCCCCTACCACTGCCTCCTGGCAGACAATCTCTGCTTTGGGGTCCTGCCCTCCGCACCCTTGTGGGATATTCAGTAAATCTCTATCTCCTTTGTTCTATCTTGGGTGAATTCTCTTACCACCAGTGCCACCGGCCTCTGCCGATCAAGAGACCCCCCACTTTTGCCTGATACAAAATAATTTTGCCATTAAGTCAATCCTGACCCATGCATGTGCTGTCCTGGGCTTCTAAAAGCAAAGTGTTGGTAAACCAGTAGTAGGCACCTGAAAAGATTAACCTCCAAAATGGAACGATGGAGACCTACCTCAGTCCTTTCTGATGCTAACTTCAGACCTGAGAGTAATTAAAAAGGTTTTGGATGTTACAGTTTAATCTAATCTGTGCTACAGAGCCACAATGATGGGGAACTAAGAGAAGTTTACAAGGAAAACTGGCTTTCACAGAAAGGTATGTCAATGTGCCTTTAACTGTCAGTGTTTACTGTAAGTTTAAGCCTCTTTCCCTTAAGCTAATTTTTATCAATCAGCACAACTCAGGGGCCATTTAAAATCATAACTTCCTTTTAAACATTCTTATCATGATCTTTGCTAGCAAACACATTCCAAAAGAACAGTCACTTCTACTATGTAGAAAAAGCTTAATTGCTGAATTTAAAATGGACTAGTTGCTCTTACTCACAAAGGAGGGCCTCACTGTCCTTTGTGACCCTAGGCCTTCCTCCCCTTCTCCCTGACTCAGCAGCTGAGCTCAGCTTCCTCTCTCTGACCTTCCTTTTCCAAATGCTGAGGCACAGCCAGCATTTCTAGGTCAGCAAAGGAAACTATTACTGCCTTCCCGGAGAACAGTATCTTCTGTGTATTAGAAGTCCCCAACAAGGACAAGGAGTCAGTAATTCAGTGTACTAATCCCCATTCTCGCCCTAACTAGGGCGTGGCATTAACCAGTCCTTGTCTCCATTCTGCTAGCAGAGAAACCCCACCATCCACCTCTGTAGCATCAGCCACCTGAACATAGCTCAGCATCGTCCAGAGAAATACCTTCCCCGTCCAAATTCCCTGCCACATTGCTATAACACTGTCTTCCTGCCTGTCCCATAAGCCCATGATAATAGCCACATCATCATCCTTTCCAGCCCATTCCATGAACTCTGCCACCACTCAATTTTCAACAGCTTTACTGATAAATTAATTCACATACCATAAAATTCACCCATCTAAAATAGGCAATTCAGTGGTTTTTGGTATACTCACAGAGTCGTGCAGCCATCAGGACAATATAATTGTACAGAATATTTTCATCACCCCCAAAAAGAAACCCTGTACCTATTAGCAGTCACTTCCCAAATCTCCCCTACCCCCACGTCCCCACCCTAAGCAACTACTAATACACTCTCTGCCTCTATCGATTTGTCTGTTCTGGACATTTTATATAAATATGTATGTGCGGGGCACCTGGGTGACTCAGTTGGTTAAGCGTCTGCCTTGGGCTCAGGTCATGATCCCGGGGTCCTCGGATCCAGCCCGGATCAGGCTCCCTGCTCAGCAGGGAGTCTGCTTCTCCTTCTGCCCCTCCCCCCTGCTCATGCTCTCGCATGCTCTCTCTCAAATAAATAAAATCTTAAAAAATAAATAAATATGTATGGTGTTTGCGACTGGTTCCTTCACTTACCATATTGCTTTCGAGGCTCATCCGCATTATAGCATATATTAGTACCTTATTCCTTTTATTGCTGAATAATATTCTATGTATATAGCACATTTTGGTTAGATAACCAACAGTTGCTGAACATTTGGGTTGTTTCCACTTCTTGGCTGTTATGAATAATGCTGCCTACATACAAATCATTGTGTGAATGTTTTCATTTCTCTTGGCCACCACTTATTTTTAGTAGGCTCTCTCCTATTTGCTCTTCTCTGACCCAAAGTCCAGGATCCTCTTTAAAAAGAAAAATATTGGGGTGCCTGGGTGGCTCAGTCCTTAAGCAGCTGCCTTCGACTGAGGTCATGATTCCAGGGTTCTGGGATAGAGCCCCGAATCAGATTCTCTGCTCGGTGGGAAGCCTGCTTCTCCCTCTCCCCCTCCCCCTGCTTGTGTTCCCTCTCTTGCTGTCTCTCTCTCTATCAAATAAGTAAATAGAATCTTTAAAAAAAAAAAAGAAAAATATTTAGGAAAAAGAAATTCACATACACCATGGACAGAATGAAAATAAGTACAGTCTTTCTGGAGGACAATTCACCAATATCTATCAAACTTCTAAATACATGCACTCTTTGATCTAGGAACTCCATTGCAAGTACCCTACCAAAAAATCCCTCTACAAGAAGTCTGTGGGTGGCTACAAGGATGTTTCCTGAAGCAGAGTGTGCAATAAATAGCAAAGAAAAAAAAATAATTAAAAATTGTTCAGTAAGAATCATGGAAAAGCAGTATAGTGGATGACTTTGCCATTGGTTAAAGTAATAAGTAGAACCATGTAGTAATATGAAAAGCTGTCTGTCCCACATAAGTAAGATAGTTACAGAAAAATGCATATATTTAATGAGTTCACTTACATAAAAAAGGATATATCTGTGTGTGCTTCTTTGTCCACATAAAATGGCTAGAAAGAAACATTTATTTTCATGATAATCAAAGGTTTGGGGAAAAGGGACAATCACTTTGCATTTTATATCCTTTTTGTACAACCCCAATTCTTTCTATCAGAGAAAACTTTCAAAAATCAACTCCCAAATCCAAACCTACATCCATGTTTGTGCCTCCTCTGCAGTGTGTGTATGTGCCCCCCTCCTCACACTGATTCCATTTTCTGGTATTTCATGCATCTTACCCCTGCCTCTACAAACTCTTTTAAGGGTCTATACCTAACAAAAAATTATGCAAAGCCCATTGGGCCTAGAAGGATGGTATCAAGAACTTTCTGTCTCACAATAAACTATTTGTTGATGATGATTGACCAGTATCCAAAGGTTATCTTATGTAATTATTTACTTGTCAAAATTTGACAAAGTGATAAATGAATAGTAAATATCGGTGCTAAGTGCTCATTCTATACAAGAGACTTGATCAGGATTTTGATCTGTTTGTTTGGGTTTTTCTCCCCATTTTTTCTAACATATAGTCAGTTACTACCAGCCAAAGTTACCTACACAGATTGCAGAAATATAAATGTGAATGTTTCAGAGCAAATCAAACTCCCAATAAACGAACTCATTCTTTAAGAGCCAATTCAAATACCTGCTTCCTCCATGAAGCTGCCCTTACTCCCTCTCCCTCCCACCCCAGCAGCTGGTCACTTCTACTTTAGTGCTTCCAACGTGCCTTCATTTTATATAGTAATTACTGTTTAAATATTTGACACCTTCCTTAGGCTGTGAATGTTTCTGTCTTAATCACTGCTCCATCCACACTGCCTTGCATAATTTGATACACACAGAAGGGGGCTAAAGAAAGATTGCTCAAACACAGGAGTGGGTGAGTGAAGATGAATTCTCACTCTTAGTACAAAATACTGACAGGCTATGGAGCCTCCAGCGCCTATAATATTTATCCCACTACCCTAAGTACCAAATTCTTCCTTCCAAAGAAAACTGAAGTCTACCAATAATGACCAGAGTAACATATTTTTTTAAGACCTTTTTTTATTTATTTGTCAGAGAGAGAGTGTGTGAGCACAAGGAGGGGGAGCAGCAGGCAGAGGTAGAAGCAGGCTCCCCGCTGAGCAAGGAGCCTGATGCAGGACTTGATCCCAGGACCCCGGGACCATGACCTGAGCTGAAGGCAGATGCTTAACCAACTGAGCCATGCAGGCATCCCCAGAATAACATATATTTTAAATCTCCATCTTCATATGCCAAAAGGCAAGGGCAACCCTATGGCAGAAAATAAAGATGTTTCAAATAATTAAATGAGAATAAATAGCAGGATTTGGGAGAAATGGGTTCAAGTTCTAGTCCTGTCATTAATAACTGGACAGACCACTAAATTCCCCAGGTCTTCGGACTCCTCCTCTAAAGAAACAGAGAGTAAAACTTGATCACTGCTAAGGCCCTCTATTAGCTCTAACACTTTCAGAGTCCACAGAAAAGAAAATGAACAGAGAATCCATTCTTTCTTTCTTTCATTTACTCAACAAATGTTACTGGATGCTTGTAGTGGAGGACTATGTGTGCACCAGACAAATCCACTTTGTTTTCCTCCTGACACACACATTTCCTGGGCTAACTTGAAAGTCGGTGTGTCTATGGAATTGAGCTCTGGCCAGGGAGAAATGAGTGAGAGTAAGATGTACCAAGCCCAGCCTGGCCCATAAAGCCTTGTGTGCCATCCCCATTCTTATGCTCTTCCCTCACCTGCCAGCCAGAGACAGATGATCCAATGAAGGGTTCCAAGGCCTTGGGGAATGTCAGGGTCACTGGCCGAAAGAAGTCTGGGTCACTGAATGTCTGCATGGAGCAGGGTACCTCCTTCTGTCCCTCCCACAGCAGGAAATAAGCTAAGTTAAACCCCTGAGATTTGGGGGTTCTTTGTTATAGCAGATAGCCTACTCTCACTATGTAGTAGTACCTTATATACATGATCACCTTGAAACTTTCCAACAACCTGAGTGGTAGCTATTACTATTTATATTTTACCGAGGAGGAAATAGAGTCTCAGAGAAGGGAAATAATATGTCAAGATCACACAGCTTCAAAGTGGCCCAGGCAAGATTTGAACCTATTTGAATCTCTAACTCCAAAGTTCATCTTCCTTATTCTTTATCACACAGCTGCTACCAAAGCCCCTCTACACACCCCTCCTTGCTCCTGTGTACCTTGGACTTGTTGCTAAACTTGTTACTGAGAAGCAGTGCAGGATATGGCAAGTAGGCCTATCTAGAAACCGCAGGCAACGGAAGGCCAGAGCTTGGCTTTGCTGCCGTCAGGTATGGTCTTGTATCCGACTCAATTTGGCCTATGAACAGTAGAAGATTAAAGCTCCCACTAAGACCAGAGAACCAGAAATACCAATAACATGCTCTAGGAAATAATCAAGAGGTAACTACACCACTTTAATTTTCCCTTAAAAGAGCCAATTTGACATCATTAAGAATGACATTTAAATGCTAATAGAAAAGCCGTGTTTCCGCATCTCCAGACAAGTATTTGCATGTTAATTAAATCTGAGGATAAGAAACCAGCTTCCAATATGAGGTGTCAAAGGAGACAGAGTTCCTTTGCAGAGGAAGATAAAAGGCTATGGCAGAGACATAATTAAATTACCTAGTTTGAAGAGTTTTAAAAAGAAATAAGTTATCCTTTGCAATGAAAATTCATATTGTTTTTTTGTGAAGAGTGCATTTTAATGAACGGACCAAAGTGTAGATTTCCAACATCAATGCCCTTTTAATGCAGTACTCTCACCACAGATCAAAATGGCTTTTACCAGAACAGTAGCTAATGAGCTCACAAGGCTGTCAATACTAGAGACAGAAGCTCGGTGCCCTAGAAGCCAATATACCACAAACACACTCTGAATTGTCACAAAGAACAACAGCTTCAATTTTTTAACATTTCTTTTTAGAAGGATCATGCAAATAAGTATAAACCGGTAAACCACAGACTCAGAAATATGTGAGGCTGAATATTTTATAAATTAGGCTACCTCGGGGCGCCCGGGTGGCTCAGTTGGTTAAACGACTGCCTTCGGCTCAGGTCATCATCCTGGAGTCCCAGGATCGAGTCCCGCATCGGGCTCCCTGCTCGGCAGGGAGCCTGCTTCTCCCTCTGACCCTCCCCCCTCTCATGTGCTCTCTCATTCTCTCTGTCGCAAATAAATAAATAAAATCTTTAAAAAAACAAATAAATTAGGCTACCTCAAAAGATGATCATTTTTTTAAGATTTTATTTTTAAGTAATCTCTACACTCAACATGGGGCTTGACCCACAATCCCGAGATCAAGAGTTGCCCATTCCACTGACTGAGCCAAGCAGGGGCCCCTAAAAGATGGTAATTTTAATGAAGTATACACTCAACCTGCTATACTTACACCATACTTATTAGCATATTATAATTTGTATTGTATAACTTTTACTGTCTACAATAGTTTTTTTCACGTATGATCTCATCTTAGCCCTGCAAGATATAAATTATAAATTATGCTGTGTACAGATACAGAAAATTAAGGCTCAGGGAGAGTATATGGATTAACCAAGATCTCAAAGAGTGGTGGGGCCAAGTATAGTTCCCAGGCTTCTGGCTCTAATTTCAATGATCTTAGCACTCTATTACATTACCTTTCTTCTATTATATCTAGCTGCTGATAGTCCCTCCTACTACACACATTATCACTAAGATATTACTAAGTATGTGAAGGACATAGAGATTTGGGGAATGATCACAATTTGAAATAGGGTTTTCTTTTTGTTCCTCAGCAAAGGCCCATTCTAGTAACAAAAGGATGCTGGTTAACTCATTTGTTGTACAGATTTATATTTTGTAAATATATGTGACAAAGGGCTTTACCTAAGAAAAACATTAAAAACAAACAAACAAAAAAACACCTGATAGAAAATATGCAAAAGCTATGAAGAGGCTACTCACAAAAGACCGACAAATGGCTTGCTCAATCCCACTAGTAAAAAAAAAAAATGCAAATTCAAAGAACAATGAGTTATTATTTTCTCCCATAAAACTGAAAAGTATTTTTTTTTTAAAGATTTATTTATTTGACTCAGAGAGAGAGACAGGGAGAGAGGGAACACAAGCAGGAGTGGGAGAGGGAGAAGCAGGCTTCCTGCCGAGCAGGGAGCCTGATGCGGGACTTGATCCCAGGGCCCTGGGATCATGACCTGAGCCGAAGGCAGACGCTTAACGACTGAGCCACCCAGGCGCCCCCTGAAAAGTATTTTTAAAAATCACTAATTCCATAGGTTGACAAGAGTGGAAACTATTATAACAGTGGGTGAGAGTTTAAAATGGCACAATTTGCAGGGGAAGCTAAATTCCAGTTTTCCAGTTTCAGGAGTTAATTATAAGGAGACAGAAAGGTACTAAAAAATGTATATACATGAATGTTCACAGTCATACTGTTTATAACAGTGAAAAAAATAGAGATAACCTAAGTTTATAACATAAAGTTATTGATTAAATAAAATTTGATGTTATCCATAAAATTCTATAGCCATTGAAAAGGATTATAAAGCCAAATAATTAAAATATGAAACACTGAGTGAAGTAAAGAAGACCAAATGGAAAGATATTCCATGCACATGAACTGAAAGGCTCAATATTGCGAAGATGTCAATTCTCCTACAGATTTGATTGTCAAAGCAACTGATCTATAAATCCAAAGCAATCTTTTTTCTTGCATTATCTTTCTTTTTTTTTTTTAAGACTTTATTTTTTTGGACAGAGAGAGAGAGAGAGAAAGAGCTTATAAGTAGGGGGAGGAGGAAAGGGAGAAGCAGGCTCCCTGCTGAGCAAGGAGCCTGATGCTGGGCTCAACCCTGGGATCAGGACCTGAGCCAAAGGCAGACACTTAACTGACTGAGCCACCCAGGTGCCCCTCTTACATACCTTTCTTAATCCAAAGAAATCTTGATCAAAATCCCTGAAGTCTTAGTATGTCTCTGTGTATGTTTATAGAAATTGATAAGCTGGTTCTAAGCTTTATTTGGAAATGCAAAGAACTAAAGAGTATTATCAGGGATTAGTACAAAGAGGACTTAATCTTTACTTTATTAAGTTACAATAATCAAAACTTATATTAGCACAAAAGAAATATACCCACAGAAGAGAAGACAAAATCAGAACTGGATCTGTGCATATATAGATACTTTATTTATTAAAAAGATGGCACTGCAGAGCAATGGAGAATGGATGGTCTTTTTGGTAAATGCTGCTTGATTAACTGGATACCAATATGGTATGAAATAAAACTTAAGTCTAACTTCTCACCATACACATAAATTAAATGCAGGTGAATTGTAGATCTCACTATAAAAAGTAAAACAATAAAGCTGACTTAAGATAACACAGGAGGATATATCCTCAGGGCCTCGGGGTTGAGACTAAGCAAAGATTTCTTAAGTAGGACTCAAAAAGCACTAGTAATAAAGGGGAAATTGGTAAACTGGATTACATTAAAATCAGGAACTTCCACTAACCTCTATTAAAAGAGTTAGAAAAGCAAACCACACAGATGCCTGGGTGGCTCAGTTGGTTAAGCATCTGCCTTTGGCTCAGGTTATGATCCCAGGGTCTGGGATTGAGTCCAGCATCGGGCTCCTTGCTCAGCGGGGAGTCTGCTTCTCCCTCTGCCTCTGCCCCTCTCCCTGCTTGTGTGCTCTCTCTCTCTCTCTGACAAATAAATAAAATCTTTAAAAAATAAAAATTCAAAAAAAAAAAGCAAACCACAGAGTGGGAGGAGATATTTTTTCCTTTTTTTTTTTTTTTTGAGATATTTTTAACACATGTAACTAACAAAGGAACTTATATCTAGAATATATGAAGTACATGGGGCGCCTGGGTGGCTCAGTCGTTAAGCATCTGCCTTCGGCTCAGGTCATGATCCCAGTGTCCTGGGATGGAGCCCCACATCAGGCTCCTTGCTCGGCGGGAAGCCTGCTTCTCCCTCTCCCACTCCCCCTGCTTGTGTTCCTGCTCTTGCTATGGCTCTCTCTGTCAAATAAATAAATAAAATCTTAAAAAAAAAAAAAAAGAATATATGAAGTACAAATAAATAAGAAAAAGTCTGACAATCCTATAGAAAAAACTGAGCAAGAGACTTGAATAAGCACTTTAAACTTCTTCTACCCCCACCAAAGATACCCAAATGGCAATAAACACATGAAAAAGTGTTCAACCTCATTAGTCATCAGGAAAATGCAAATTAAAATCACAAGATACTACCATACACCTAGCAGATTGGATAAAATCAACACAACTGACAATACCGAGTGTTGCCAAAGATACGGAGCAACAGAATCTCACATACATGGGGTGTAAACTGGTGCAACCACTTTAGCAGTATACCCTAAAGTTGAACACAAACATACCCTATGACCCACTAACTCCATTCCTAGGCATAAGAAAAAACAAACAACAAGAATTAAAACCTTCTCATGTCTACCAAAAGCCATGTACAAGAATGTTCATAGCAACGTTTTTCATAATAGCCCCAAACTGGAAAAAACCCCAAGACGATCAACAACAGAGTTAAGTAAATATTTTGGCATTTCATTTCAATGAAAAAATATTCAACAGCCACAATGAATGAACAAATAATAATACAGGTTAAAAACATGGATGAAGCTCACCAACAAAAATGGAGTAAAAAAGTCAAAACCAAAAAACTGCAAATGCTTCTTTAACACAAAATTTAAAACAGTCACTACAGTGTTAGAAGTCACAATGGCAGTTACCTCTGCTGGGGAAGAGGAGGCTATGGAGGGCTCCTGGGGTACTAGAACTGTTGCCTGACCTAGGTGGGGGTTACATGGATGTGTTTGCTCTGTGATCATTTACTGAGCTGTACACTTAAGATCTGTGCACTTTCCTGAACGTATGGTACCCTGCCATAAAATATTTTACTCTGTATTTATCAACTTGGAAATATGTCCATAATGAATTAGCTTAGCTAATACAGGAAAAAAGTAGCTTAGCAAATTATATCTAATTCTCCTTTTGAGATATATAGAATAGAAGCATTCTTATCTAACACATCTAGGACTAGAAGTTAACTGCTTGATTTCAAAAGCTAGTGAAAGTGAGGATTCATAAAAACAAACAAACAAAAAAACACCTGCTGCCTAAAACATCTCATTTTTTCACTTACTGCTAGGGACTTCAGTATTTGCTTACTAGAATTCCACATCACCTTTCCTGCATAAATCATATCCATAATCCATTGTCTCTATTTGCAGTTTCAGTTTTGTTAACGTGGAACAAAAATGTAAATACACTTGTGAAGCAATACGAATATGGAATCCTTCATGACTTTTAACATTTCTTCTCAAATCTTTTACAGTTATTCCACCCACTATGAATTCCAGAGCAATTGTTTCAGAGATAGTCTTGATCACAATTTGCTAAAGCATTCAACCTAATTTTAGTGGAGAAAACTGCTCTATTTTTATACTCATATTTCATTGGTTTATGTAATATTTAGATTACCTAATTGCAATAGTAAGTTCAACTGGTATGAACAGGGCTAAGAAAAAACACAAAAGGCTCTTAGTAAGCGCACAATTTGGGGCACGCTAAAGAGACGTTTGTTAGACGTTTGTTAGCAGAATGCATTTAGCCTTAAGAGCACTTTTTTGTTTAAGATTTTATGTATTTATTTGACAGAAAGAGACACAGCGAGAGCGGGAACACAAGCAGGGGGAGTGGGAGAGGGAGAAGCAGGCTCCCTGCAGAGCAGGGAGCCCGATGCAGGACTCGATCCCAGGACCCTGGGATCACGACCTGAGCCGAAGGCAGACGCCCAACGACTGAGCCACCCAGGCGCCCCTTAAGAGCACTTTTATATATATACTTAAGTCTTTGCATAAGAAATATACACTATATATTCCAAAACATTAATACCTGTTTATCTTGATTGGAGGGGTTTCTAGTAACGTTTAATTAAATTTGCTTGTGTATTTCTTTACAGGGCTTGTAGTCATACATCTTTTTCAAGTCATAAGAACTTGTTATGGGACCACTTTAAGAAAACTGGTGGGGGACGCCTGGGTGGCTCAGTCGGTTAAGCGTCTGCCTTCGGCCCAGGTCATGATCCCAGGGTCTTGGGATCGAGTCCCACATCGGGCTCCTTGCTCAGCAGGGAACCTGCTTCTCCCTCTCTCTCCCTCTGCTTGTGCTCTCTCTGTCAAATAAATAAAATATTTAAAAAAAAGAAAAAAGAAAACTGGTGGGAGCTGGGGAAAATAGATGCCGTGAACCCTGCCCTCCTCGAGTGTGAAATGTGATGATTAGAGCCATTAAATCAAACAGATTCATTGAAACTGCAGCTCTGTCATAGGCTAGCTGTATATGCTTGGGCATGCCTCCCCTCTAAAACTTGGTTTCTTTTCTGTAAAATGGGGATCATACCACCTACTGCAAACAGCTGGTACGGGAATTAGCGTGATAATGCAGGATCTAAAGCTGAAGCACAGTACCTCACACACAGTAAGCCTCAATAAATGTTACCTTAAAAAACAACATCAGCTGTACCGCTGAAGCAAATAATGCGATATATGTTAAGAAAAAAAAAAAAGAAGAAGGTAGCGGGAGGGGAGGAATGAAGCGGGGGAAATCGGAGGGATAGACGAACCATGAGAGAGGATGGACTCTGAAAAACAAACAGGGTTCTAGAGGGGAGGGGGGTGGGAGGATGGGTTGGCCTGGTGGTGGGTATTGAGGAGGGCACATTCTGCATGGAGCACTGGGTGTTATGCACAAACAATGAATCATGGAACACTTCATCTAAAACTAATGATGTAATGTATGGGGATTAACATAAGAATAAAAAAAAAAACAACATCAGGAGGGAGGGAGCAAGACGGCAACACAGAAGGCTCCTGAACTTCCCCCCTTCGCACCGACACACCAAATATACAGCTACACAGAATGATTCTTTCTGAGGAAAGTCCAGAAACTAGGTGAGCGACACCTACAAATCAGGCAAATGAGAAAATCCCTACATTAAAACAGGTAGAAAAAGCTGAGACACATCTTGCCATAAATCCCACCCCCAACATTGTGCCATACAATCAAGAAGGAACTTCCAACTCCCAGCTTCTCCCTGAGGAATGAAGGGTTTGGACCACATATCTAGTGGCCCCAACTTTTAAGGCTCTCACCCAGAGGACAGGCTCCCAAACACCTTGCTCTGAAAGCCAACAGGGCTTGCATCCATAAGCCTCATAAGATTATAGCAAACAAAGAAGCAGGTCTTAATAGGCACAGAAGCACTCCAAGGCTATCCCCCAAGGGTTCAGTGCAGAGGTATCAGGCAAAAACATCCATCACTTAGTCTTTACCTAGAAGGGATTTGTGTGCATACTCTACAAACTGCTGCCTGAGGGGCTGACTTTAATTTGGCATGCATCTAGGCCTGGCTGCAACCCACCCCAGAGCCTGGGGGAACTGGCAGGCACTTCCCCCACCTTCACACTATGACCTACTCCATTGATAAAACCAGCCCACCTGCATCTCTCCAGAAGGAGCTTGAACACATGTCTGGCACCCCAGCTTTTGGGACTGCCACCTGAGACAGGCCACCACACTGCCTAGCTCTGATAGCCAACAGGGCTTACATTCCTGAGTCCCACAGGACTATAGCAAACAAAGAAGCAGTTCTCATCAGGCACCCAGGAGCACTCATTGTGGCTATACCCCCAAGGGCTCAACACAAAGAGAATAGGCAAAAATGCCATCTCCTAGCTTTCACTGGAAGGGGTTTGACTACACATTCCATGAGCTGCTGCCTGAGGATCAGCTTCTAATTAGCATGCTTATTGGGGCTAACTGCAAAACTCCCTGGAGCCCAAAAGTGCCAGTGGGCACTTCCTCCTCCTCCCTCTGGCTCACCCCAACAATAAAACAAACTCACTAGCATTTCCCTGGAAGGAGCTTCTCCGCACATGTAGTGCCCCAGCTTTTATGGCTGACTCAAGGAATGAGCCCACAGATCATGTAGCTTTGATAGCCAAGGTGGCTTGCATTCTGAGTCCGATAGGACTATGCAAATAGAGAAGCAGTTTTAAACAGGAGTAGGTGTACCCACCGCACAGAGCTATATATCCAGGCTCAATGCAGAGGGAGCAGGCAAAAATGCATTTCACTCAGTTTCTCCCTGGAAGGGGCATAAAGTACACATACTTAGAATATATATACTTTCCCAGCTGCTGCCTGAGATAAGCCTGCAACCAGGTGCTGACTGCAATCCTCCCTCCCCGCCCCCCCCCCCCCCTTTTAAGACTGATTGGTCTTTAGGTTACAGGATTTTTATTCCCTTGGTGCCCACAGTTCTTAGTCATGCCACTTCATAAATAAGAGTAAAGAGAATAAAGAATAAAGAGGTAGACCAGACAAAGAGTGGTGGGCAGCAAGGCAAAGTTTATTGAGCAATAATACAAAGCTCCCAGAGAGGGAGGGGATCCGAGAGGGTTGCTGTTTTGGTGTTCAAATCTAGGGATATTTATAAGCTCTTCTACAGAACTATCTTGAGCATCCTGAGTGTGGGCCCCCTGTGGACTGGCTGCTAAGGTGTGCCAATCAGGGCTTGGGTTATTGTTCACGTGTTGATGGTCTTTTGGGCTGACATCTGGAGACTAACTGCCTCAACTTGTGATAGTGACCAATGTTTTATGGTTAACTGTTTTGTTTCAGGATGTTTTGCAAAAGCCACTTCTGCAGAGGTTGCTAGACAGGATGCTACTGTGGTCCTATCTAAGCTGTAAAACAGGATGCTAGTGAGGTTTTGTCTTAGCTGTCCCAGCTCCCTGTTTTCTTTTTGGGGATCCTGGCCCTGACTACCTAATTGTCCAACTAACCCCTAACATTTACACACACTCAGTGACTGGGAACCACCAAGAACAAAGATGGCAGCTTGGACAATCACAAGTTTGAGAGACAACAAGGAGCTCATGGTAGGCTGGTTAACAAAGTTCATCTTTTTTTTTTTTTTTTTTTTTTTAAAGATTTTATTTATTTATTTGACAGAGAGAGGCACAGCGAGAGAGGGAACACAAGCAGGGGGAGTGGGAGAGGGAGAAGCAAGCTTCCCGCCGAGCAGGGAGCCCGATGTGGGGCTCGATCCCAGGACCCTGAGATCATGACCTGAGCCGAAGGCAGACGCTTAACGACTGAGCCACCCAGGCACCCCAACAAAGTTCATCTTCTACATGAAACCAGTCTGTCAAGAAGGGGAGAGGTAGCTGTTTTACCTGATGCATAAAACCAACACAAAGAGTCAAGGATAATGAAGAAACAGGGCAATATGTTCCAAAAAAAAGAACAAGATAAATCTCCAGAAACCAATCTTAATAAAACGGAAATAAGTGATTTATCTGATAGAGAGTTCAAAATAATGGTCATAAAAATGCTCACTGGGGTCAGGAGAGCAATGAAGGAACAAAGTGAGAATTTCAACAGAGAAAGAAAATATAAAAAAGTACCAAACAGAATTCATACAGCTGAAGAATATAATAATTGAACTGAAAAATTCCATAGCAAAGTTCAACAGCAGACTAAATCAAGCAGAAGAAAGGATCAGCAAACTTGGCAGGGCAGTAGAATTCATCCAATCAGACGGGAAAAGGAAAAAAAGAATGAAAAAAATGAAGACAGATTAAGGAACTTATGGGGCACCATCAAGCAGGCCAATATTTGCATTATAGGAGTCCCAGGAAAAGAGAGAAAGAAAGGGCAGGAAAACTTATTCAAAGAAATAACACTAAAAACTTCCCTAATGTGGGAAAAGAGACAGACATGCAAAGGCAGGAAGCCCAAAAAGTACCCAAATAAGATGAATCTAAAAGACCCAGAGATATTATATCTAAACTATCAAAAATTAAAGACAAAGAGAGATACTTTAAAACAGCAAGAAAAAAGCAACTCGTTATATACAAGAGAACCCCTATAAAACCATTAGCAGATTTTTCAAAAGAAACTTGCAGGCCAGAAAGGTGTGAAATGATATACTCAAAGCTGAAAGAGAAAAACTACCAACTTAAGGAGAGATCAAGAGCTTTTTAAACAAACAAAAGCTGAAGGAATTCATCACCACTAGAATGGCCTTACAAGAAATGTTAAAGGGAGTTCTTCAGGCTGAAATGAAAGCATACCAATTAGTAACAGGAAAATATAAAAGTATAAAACTCCCTGGTAAAGGTAAACATATAGTTAAATTCAGAATACTCCAATGGTGTAATGGTGGTGGGTAAATCACAACTCTAGTATAAAGGTTAAAAGACAAAAGTATTAAAGTATCTATAAGTACAATAATTTGTTGATGGATACACAATACAAAAGGATGTAAAATATGATATCAAAAACTTATAACGTGGGGGAAAAGGGAATGTAAAAATGTAGAGCTCCCAAATGCATTTAAATTGTTATCATCTTAAAATAGACTGTTATAAACATATTTTATACAAATTTCATGGTAACCACAAAGCAAAAGCCTAGAGCAGATACACAAAAAATAAAGAGAAAGGAATCTAAGCATACCACTACAGAAAATCATCACATCACAAAGGAAGAAACCAGGACAAAAGAAAAGAAACTACAAAACAGCCAGAAAACAATGAACAAAATGGCAATAGTAAGCCCATACCTATCAATAACACCTTTAAAAGTGGACTAAATTATCCAATCAAAAGACGCTGAATGGATTAAAAACAAGATTCAACCATATGCTGTCCATAAAAGATTTACTTTAGTTTTAAGGATACACATAGATTAAATGTGAAAGGATAGGAAGAAATAGTCCATGAAAATGGAAACCAAAAGAAAACAGGGGTTAGCTATAATTATATCAGACAAAATAGACTTTAAGTTAAAAACTGTAAGACAAGGGGCACCTGGCTGGCTCAGTAGGTACGCAACTCTTGATCTCGGGGTTGTGAGTTCAAGCCCCATGTTGGGTGTAGAGATTACTTAAAAATAAAATCTTTTAAAAAAATTGTAACAAGAGAGAAAACTGTACATCATATAATAATAAAAGGATCAATTCATCAAGAGAATATAATAATTATAAATATTTATTCATTCAATGTAGGAGTACCTAAATATATAAAGCAAATATTAACATATCTGAAGAGAGAAACAGGCAGCAATACAGTAACAGTAGGGGTCTTCAATACCCCCACTTTCAACAAAGGATAAATCATCCAGACAAAAAAAACAATATAGAAACACTGAACTTAAAATTACACATTAGACCAGATAGATCTAACAGACATATAAAGAACATTCCATCCAACGGAGCAGAATACTCATTCTTCTCAAGAGCACACGGAACATTCCCCAGGATATATCATATGTTAGGCTACAAAACAAGTCTTAATAAATTAAGAAGACTGAAACCATATCAACCATTTTTTTCTGATCACAATGGACTAAAATTATAAATCATTATAAGAAGAAAACTAGACAATTCACAAGTATGTGGAGACTAAACAACGTGCTCCTGAACCACCAATGGGTCAAAGGAGAAGTCAAAAAATGACAAAGATCAGAGCAGAAGTAAATGAAATAGAGACTAAAAAGACAAGAGAAAAAAATCAAAGAAACTAAGAGCTGATACTTGATAAGATAAACAAAACTGACAAACTTTTAACTAGATTAAGAAAAAAGAGAGAACGACTCAAACGAATAAAACCAGAAATGAAAGAGGAGACATTACAACTGATAACATAAAAACATTAAGGACCATAAGAAACTACTATGAACAATTATAATGCCAACAAATTAGATTACCTAAAAGAAATGGATACATTCCTAGAAATATACAACCAAGACTGAATGATGAAAAAAGAGAAAAACCAAACAGACCAAGTACTAGTAAGGAGACTGAATCAGTAATCAAAAACCTCCAACAAAGAAAAATCCAGGAGCAGATGGTTTCACTAGTGAATTCTACCAAACATTAAAAGAATTATTAATGCCAGCCCTTCTCAAACTCTTCCCAAAAATAGAAAAGGAGGGAACACTTCCAAATTCATTTTATGAGGCAAGTATTACCCTGATAGCAAAGACAGACAAGAACACCGCAAGAAAAGACAATTACAGGCCAATATCCCTGATTAATATAGATGTTAAAAAAACAAGACAAAACAAAACAAAAAAACCCCATCAAAACATTAGCAAACTGAATTCAACAGTACATTAAAAGGATCATACAACATGATCAAGTGGGATTTATTCCTGAGATGCAAGGATGGTTCAATGCTTGCAAATCTATAAATGTAATACACCACATTAATGAAATGAAGGATAAAAATTATGTTTTCATCTCAATAGATACAGAAAAGGCATCTGACAAAATTCAACATCTTTTCATGATAAAAACTCTCCAAAAAATGGGTACAGAAGGAATGTCCATCCTCATAATAAAGGCCATATATGACAAGCCCACAGCCAATAACATACTTAAAGGTGAAGAGCTAAAAGGAAAACTCAAATAAAAAAGTAGATTTGTGGTTGCCAGGGACTGCAGAATGAGAGGAAAGAGGAGAGAGTGGTAAAGGGTAGAAACTCAGTTTTAAGATGAGAGAGATCTGAGGATCTAATGTGTAACATGATGACTATAGTTGATAATACTGTATTGTATAATTGAAATTTGATTTGCTAAGAGAGTAGGACTTATGTGTTTACGTGTTTTCACACACACACAAAAGAAAGAAAACAGAATTGAAAAAAACAAAATCTCAGGTTGTTCTCAGTAATCACTTTGTCGGTGGTAGTGTCAGCATTGTTACATTGAGACTACTGTATATATGTTGTGGAATAAAAGAAATGTTTTTTTTTTTAATGAAAGGGGGGCAGATAGAAGAAACATATACATAATGTAACAAAATAGATGCAAGGCAAAACAGCACAACCTACTGGCAACAAGCTGAGGAAACACAAAGTGAGGTAGGTATGAGGGATCTAAGGCAGATGAGGTTAATTAGAGAAGGCTTCTTATGTAAGAAGGGGCTCCAGTTAAGGCTTAAAGGAAGTGAGGAATAGAAACCAAGAGTTTAACATTTCACCTGATCTCTAGAAGGGAGAGGATATGAAGGAACCACAGATAAATTTGTTGAGACCTTTTACATATGGCTGGAGCTTGGAACATATAGATAAACCCAGAGAAACCAGATTCTTTGTCAATGTGAGATTTAATATTTTAGAGAGCACAGGCAATGGGTTTTCTGCCTAGAACTACAGAAAGAACAAGGACCTTGTCTCTGGTTGGGTACAAGTGAGAAGAAGAGAATCATGGAAATGGACCAAGTGCATTCTGTTTCTGTCACTTGCAACCACAAGACCTAATGCACAGCTCTCTAAATTGAGCCCGCTGTCTCCAGGGAGTCCCCACAGGAAAGTTTCATTCCTTTAACCAGCCAGTCTTCCCCTACAACGTTCCAGGCACTGTCCTAGGCCCCAGGAAGAGAGAGATGAATAAAATAAGTTCACTGCCCTTGTGGAGCTTATATTCTAGGTTTGACTTTCTACTACTCAGAAAAGGATAGTTGATGCCATGTACACTTAAAATATCCATCTTCTCAGAACAGGGGAATACCTAAAAAAGAATGACACAGGACCACCTTCACCAGCATCAGCTACATGTTAGAGTTACTTTTAACCTTGACCAAAAGTAGAGGAGACTAGAAAGAAGCATTAGGAGCCTTGCCAATTCAATAAAGGGACTGCAGGACAGCAAAAAGAAAAAAGTCAGACAAAAGTCTCAGAGAGGCCAGAAGCAGGTGACCATTCAAATCAGATGATAACAGCCCAATGGACAACTCCAAAAAAAGTATATTGTGATAGGTGACAACTGGAGTCTTTCAGCTTTTGTTTCAATCAGAAAAAGCAGGACCTTGAATTACACTGAGTATTCCCTTATCACAACCCCATTAAAAGACTGGACGTTTTTGGCTAAATTATGTGTAGCAAAAGACATTGTAATGGTCTTTTCTCCTCTCCCGGGGGGAGGAGAAGACACAGCATGGGAACCATCTATCCACTAAGCGTGGCCCCAGAATCTTCAGATTCACTAAGGAAGGCTTAGGGTGAGTCTCAAAAATAAGCAGAGATTTAGTAACTTGGCCCATTTAAGCTGTCAGAGGATGAGGGTATCAAGAGCAACAGGCAGGTGTTGATATTTACTAGCCATCAGATATTTACCAGCTACCTCTCAAAAATTATGTTTCTTTATAATGCTATTCTTTCAAACATGAATAATTTAAGCTATACAAATGTTCCTCAGAAGGTAGTAAACTACCTTTTCAAGGAATGTCCATTTTAATCACTTTCAAAATGTTTATTAGTGGTTCTCAAACTATGACCCCAAAGATTACTGGTTAGAGTTCCTCAATCTGGACCAAGATATTCGGCTAAAATCATACAGAGCAGTGTTTCATTAATTTGCAGAAAAAGAAGTTAATAAATAAAACATTCTCCACGTTAAGTAATTTGCACGTATTTTTTTCCCTTAAATCTACAGCACTGCTTAATGTTCTTCATAAAGAATGTGAGAGAAAGATGAGAACAAAAAACAGATAAATTTTATTGGGGGAGAAAAGTAAGAAATAGCCAATCAGGCTTAGTCTAACATCTTTTGTTTCCATTCCTGTGCGTGACTGGAGCTGTGCTTTTTATATTGCAAATTTCTAGGGCAATCGGGGAAAGCACACCCAGGAGACCATTCATTCCCTCACCCTCCCTAAAGAGGCTCGCCTTCACCACACAGCTGCACCGTGGATACCATTGAATATTGGTGTTTACTGGAAAAAGTACTGCTCCAGGAATCAAATGACCTGAGGTAAACCTTGGATCTCAGTTTCCTCATCTCTGAAGTGGAGATATTTGCCCTGCCTACTTCACCGAAGGTGAAATGGATCATGCATTTTAAAGAGCAGTGTAAACTGGAAAGTGCTATACAAATATAAGACATCATCATCATTATTAATTTAAACCTTCATTAAAAACAAACAAGAAAACCAGTAATTCCCTCTTGACCTCTCTCTGAATAACTGTTCAAAAAGCCCTTTACTTCTTGAGAAGCAGGCAGTTGGCACTAAAATGATGTTTACCTTCAAGCATATCAAGCTCACAATCTAATCATTAATAATTTCAAAAATATTAAGCCTTTTCATTCTCTAGATTGGACCTAGACTACATCTTACATTTCTAACTTACAACCATGCTCAAAATTTAAAATGTCCATTCAGCCATATCTCAATTTCTGAATTTCTGAATCAGAAAAATGTATTGATCCCTTATGTTCATTTGTCCATGGGGATTTCTTTCCCAAACAATTCAAAATTGGATGGATGCCTTTCGTTTATATGAGGTATTTATCCTCTTTACTACATTCACATAAAGAATTCCATAAAGATAATTTCCTTGCACATAAAATTACATCAAAAAATTGAGATAAAAGGAGTTTTTATATACTAATGATCTCCATTCCATTCCCTGTAGCCAAAAAATAGTATTTACCAAATATCACAAATAATCTACAATTAGGAAGAAAATTGTTCTAAGGATACCACAGATGCTTTCCTAGAATGAAGGTGAATTTCTTGAGCAACTAAGACTCAAACCCTCTCTCCATGAAAAATTAAAAAGAAAGAAAAAAAGAGGAGGGGGGAAAAAAAGAGGAGGGGAAAAAAAAAGAGGAGGGGGACACAGAAGGAGCATGAAGAAATGTGGTATCTGAAACTCTGAGATGACTTTATTTTATTAAAATCCATTGATAAAGGAAAGATTAAGAAGCACGACCTCTATATGCCATTTGTCATCGAAGAACACCACCATCCAACCCGTCACACAAACCAGAAATTCCCAAGTTACTCGAGTCCTTCTTCTCTCTCTTTTCGAACCCTAACATTTCTAGAATTCTGTCACTTCCCTCCATCCCCACTGCCATGATCACCACTCCCTGGGGTTACTGTAATAGCCTTCAAACAGGTCTCCCTGCTTCCAGTGTTGTCATTTCCAATTCATTGTTCACAGAGTGGCCACAGTGATTTTTCCAAAGCCAAAAACCTGATCATGTCTGATTCCCTGATTAAAATAACTCACCAGGAAAAAAAAAATCCTAAATCCGTAATATAGTTTACAAAACCCTTCAAAATCTAAGCCATGCAAAATGGCTCCGGTGTCATCTCTCAACCCTCACTGGCCCCTCCCACTCCACCTGCTAACCATACTGAACTCCTTAAAACACACTGAACAGGTCATATTTTCTCTCTCCTTCTGGGCTGTAGAAATAACAGAGCAACCAAAAGAAATAAGGCTTATTTCTCTCATTTAACAAGGGCACAAGTAAGCAAGAGACACTGGTGAACATCTCAACGCTTTCAGAGCCAGTGAGTCTGCTGCTCTTCAGGCCTCTCCCTTGAGGTCCCGTAGGAAGCCATGGACGCTGCATTCATATTCTGGGCACGAAGAATGGAGGAAGAGAGGCTAGAAAATGGGGCAGGACTGACAAAACAGTAATAGTCGCCAAGGGTATGCTTCCTTTGGGTTAAACATGGTTCTAAGTGCTTTATTTATACTCATTTAATTCATTTAAAGCTGTGAGGTAGCCATTCTGGTCTATTCTTCATTGTGCAGGTATAACTTGCCCAAGGTCCCATGACTAGTAAGTGGAAGATCAAGGATTCAGACTCAGAGTCCATGTTCTCTAACTACACCTACTCAGCTTCCCCCAAACAAATTAAAAAGAGCCTGTCAAATACCTGCCACCTGGGAGCTGTCTCTCCAGCCCCAGGTGGTAAAATCCACCACCCTGGACACACACCAATTCACCATCACTGCTGAGACACTGCAGTCGGCGGAGCCTGGTGTCCCCTGCTGTCACAGAGCCTTGGCATCGCGCAGGCAGCCTGGGACCACAGCAACACGTAAGCACGCTAATAAAAATGGTGCCTGTGCAAAAAAGCGAGATGACTGTCCTCCCAATTTTGTCTTTTTGCCTTTAAAAGTGGGCAACAATCTTTTGTCAAGGGAGATACTGGACAAAAAGAAAAAACAGAATTTCTAAACTTGAATCCAAAAGGCTAATTAGAATTAGAAGAAGTATATATTTGTTATTCAGGAGACTCTCATCATCCCAGGTTCAAAAACTCAAAATGAGAGAGGAGGTTTGTCCATATTACACACACACACACACACACACACACACACACACACAGCCTTGACTCACAGCCCCCTGTAACAGAGCTGTGAATTTGCCCTTTTCCTGTTAGCAGATTTTTTTTTAAGAGAGAGGAACAAAAGTTCTGCTCATTTTTTTTCTCTTGGGTCATCACAAGTTCACATCAATGTCTCAGAACTTAGAGCCACAGAATAAAGTAGGCCAGTGGTGACTCCAGCTCAAGTCAGCTCAGACCCTGACTGTACCTCCTATTTGCAGTGTGGCCTGAGTCTCAGCTTCCTCACCTGTAAAAGAAGGAAAAGGCCCACTTGGTGGAGTTGTGGTGCAGACTAGAGAAAATAATCGTGAAGTTCAAGCACAGCACAGCATTCAAGACAATATTATCATCATTCTCCAAGCAGCTGAGGGTTCACAATTGCTAACTTTCCAGCCACCAATATTCCAATGGGTATGGAAGCAAATATCACAGGGCAGCAAATCTCACTCATGTGTTGCGCACCACCAATAAATTAGACTAGCACAGCTGGGGCCTCCCAATAGGAAAATGATTTGTTGGATTCCTTCTGTTTTGTTTTGTTTTAGAGTACATATTCTTTACTATTTTGGCACTTGGGAAGGGATACATTTAAAAAATGAAACTATTTCATCAATTCAAATAATAAACGCTATCTATAGGTGGGGAAGTATTACATGATATCTGGAAGAGACTGTTGAGCACTGCCTCTGGATAGGGCACTGAGAGACTGGGGCAAGGAGTAGGAAGGAGACCTTCAGCATGTATAACTTTTGTACCTGTTGACAGTTCAAGATAAGTGTTAAATATTAACACAACATTAAATAAAGTTGTATGTATCATTTAAGGTCCAGCTCAACTTCCACCTTGATTCAACCAAACATTTGAGAGCCAAGCCATATGGCCCATAAGGCCCTTCTTGACCTCATGGCTCTTCCTGGCTGACCTTCCCTTTCTGTGAATGTCCACTGTTATCATTTCCATAATTTAGCTCCCAATTACATCTCATATATAGTTGTACCCAGTTCAAGAAAGTCAGGCATAAACATCATACTCAGTGGTGAAAAACTGAGAGCTTTTCCCCTAAGGTCAGAAACAAGGCAAGAATGTCCACTCTCACCACTTTTATTCAACACAGTACTAGAAGTCCTAGCCAGAGCAATTAAACAACATAAAGAAATAGAAGGCATCCAAATTGGTAAGGAAGAAGTAAAACGCTCACTATCTGCAGATGATATGATACTATATATAGAAAACCCTAAAGACTCCACCAAAAAACTACTAAAACGGATAAATGAATTCAGTAAAGTCTCAGGATGCAAAATCAATGTACAGAAATCTGTTGCATTCCTATACACTAATAATGAAGCAGCAGAAAGTGAAGTGAAGAAAATCCCATTTACAATTGTATCAAAAACAATAAAATATCTATGTTTTAGGTAAAGGCCTGTACTATGAGGACTATAGTTCTCATATAAAACACTGATGAAAGAAATTCAAGATGATACAAAGAAATGGAAAGACATTCCATGCTCATGAGTTAGAACAAATATTGTTAAAATGTCTATACTACCCAAAGGAATCTACAGTTTTAATGCAACCCCTATCAAAATACCAACAGCGTTTTTCATAGAACTAGAACAAACAATCCTAACATTTATGTGGAACCACAAAAAGCCTCAAATAGCCAAAGCAATCTTAAAAAAGAAAACCCAAACTGGAGGTATCACAATTCCAAATTTCAAGTTACATCACAAGGCGGTAATAATTAAAACAGTATGGTACTGGCATAAAAATAGACGCAGAGATCAATACAATAGAACAGAAAACCCAGAAACAAACCCACAATTATATGGTCAATTAATCTTCAACAAAGGAGGAATGAAAATATAACGGAAAAAAGACAGTCTTTTCAACAAATGGTGTTGGGAAAACTGGAGAGCCACATACAAAAGAATGAAACTGGACCACTTTCTTTCACCATATACAAAAATAAACTCAAAATGGGTTAAAGGCCTAAATGTGAGACCTGAAACCATAAAAATCCTTAAAGAGAAATAGGCACTAATCTCTATGACATTGGCCATAACAACATTTTTCTAAGATATGTCTCCTGAGGGGGCACCTGGGTGGCTCAGTTGGTTAAGCGACTGCCTTCGGTTCAGGTCATGATCCTGGAGTCCCAGGATCGAGTCCCGCATCAGGCTCCCTGCTCAGCAGGGAGTCTGCTTCTCCCTCCGACCCTCCCCCTTCTCGTGCTCTCTCTCTCTCTCATCCTCTCTCTCTCACGAATAAATAAATAAAATATAAAAAAAAAAAAAAGATACGTCTCCTGAGGCAAGGGAGATAAATGCAAAAATGAAGTATTGGGACTACATCAACATAAAAAGTTTCTGAACAGCAAAGGAAACAATCAACAAAACTACAAAGCAACCTACTGAATGGGAGAAGATATTTGCAAATGACATATCCAATAAAGGGTTAGTATCCAAAATATATGAAGAACTGATATAACTCAGTACCCAAAAAACAAATAATTCAATTTAAAAATGGGCAAAAGACATCAACAGACATTTCTCCAAAGAAGACCTACAGATGGCTAACAGACACATGAAAAGATGTTCAACAACCCTCATCATCAGAGAAATGCAAATCAAAACTACAATGAGATGTCACTTCACACCTGTCAGAATAGCTAAAACCAACAACACAAGAAACAACAGGTGTTGGTGAGGATGTGAAGAAAAAGGAGGATGTGAAGAAAAAGTGCACTGTTGACGGCAACGCAAACTGGTATAGCCACTATGGAAAACAGTATGGAGGATCCTCAAGATGTGACAGAATGGATATACATTTCTATATTCATTCTATCACACACACACACAGACACACACACTGGAATATTATTCAGCCATTAAAAAAGAATGAAATCTTGCCATTTGCAACAACACAGATAGAGCTAGATAGTACAACGCTAAATGAAATACGGCAGTCAGAAAAAGATAAATACCATACAATCTCACTCATACGTGGAATTTAATAAACAAAACAAACCAGCAAAGGAAAAGAAAGAGAGAGAAACAAACCATAAAACAGACTCTTAACTGTAGAGAACAAACTGATGGTTACCAGAGGGGAGGGGGTTAGGGATGGGTGAATAGGTGATGGGGATTACTTTTTTTTTTAAGATTTTATTTATTTATTTGAGAGACAGAAATAGTGACAGAGAACATGAGTGGGGTGGAGAGGGAGAAGCAGGCTCCCCGCTAAGCAGGGAGCCCAACGTGGGGCTTCCCACATTACATTGCCACATTACATTGCACCTCACTTTGGTTTCAGTAAATCTCCTTTACCTTTTTTTAAAGATTTTTTTTAATTAATTTTTTTTTTTTTAGTTTTTATTTATTTGACAGAGAGAGAAAGACAGCGAGAGAGGGAACATAAGCAGGGGGAGTGGGAGAGGGAGAAGCAGGCTCCCCACTGAGCAAGGAGCCTGATGCGGGACTCAATCCCAGGACCCTGGGATCATGACCTGAGCAGAAGGCAGCTGCTTAACCAACTGTGCCACCCAGGCACCCCAGTGATGGAGATTAAAGAGTACACTTATCATGATGAAATGAAATGAAATGAAATGAAAGATAATTGAATGGAAATCTGCATAGGTCTTCACCCATGCCCAGATACATCATTCCGGAATCACTGAGTGCAAACTCCAAAATAGGAGAGCCACAGATTCTCACCTCATTGGCTGCTGTGGGGGAAGGAAGAAAGGAAAGAGGGAGAGGAAGGAAAAAGAAAGGGAAGGGAAAGGGAAGGGAAGGGGAAGGGAAGGAGAAAAGAAAGGAAAGCCCAGAAGGAAGGGAGGGAGGGAAGAAGGAAGAAAATCATTAAGTCAGTCAGGCATATTTCTCCAAGAGAATGCAAATCCCTTAAAAGCTAGGAACAAGCTTTCTGCTTCTTTATTGCTCTCAGCCTCACCCCAGAAATGATGGCAATAAATATTTACTAATTAATCACTTGCCTAACATAACCCAGAGTGGTAGTTACTACTGATCACACCATCTTCAGGTTATCTTTATTCAGAATACATCATGATGGAACCCAGAAGAGGCAGACTATCACTTCAAAGACAATGAATCCAGGGGTGGGGCGCCTGGGTGGTGCAGTCGGTTAAGCATCCAACTCTTGGGTTTCAGCTCAGGTCATGATCTCACAGTTGTGAGATTAAACCCCATGGTTGGCCTCCACACTCAGCAGAGTCTGCTTGAGATTCTCTCTTGCTCTCCCTCTGCCCCACCCCCCTCTCAGGTTTACACTCTCTCTCTCTCTCTCTCTCTCTCGCTCCCCCCCAAAATAAATAAATAAATCTTTAGGGGAAAAATAAAAAGACAATGAATCATTTCTTGAGCTTAAAAAAAGGTTTCAAATTAGTAATCTTTTCAAATTTATTTTTATTTTTTTTTATTATTATTATTTTTTAAGATTTTACTTATTTATTTGACACAGAGAGAGAGCACAAGCAGGGGGAGCGGGAGAGGGAGAAGCAGGCTTCCCGCTGAGCAGGGAGCCCAATGCGGGGCTCGATCCCAGGACCCTGAGATCATGACCTGAGCCGAAGGCAGTCGCTTAACCAACTGAGCCACCCACGTGCCCTGCAAATTTATTTTAAGCTTATTTGGCTTTTACTTTCTGCTGAGTTGGATCTTTGTTTTAGGTTTTTATTGCAGTAGAGTAGTGGTTGCTTTAATGTTAGAAAGAAGCAAAAACACAGAAGATGGCAGGAAAACAAAGCTCATTGTCCAAGAAGATACCACAATTTTTTTGAATTCACAGTATTCATCTGCCCCTCCTTTATATGAAAGCATGACAGAATTTTTTCTGAAAATCAGCAAGAAATACATCAGGGCCCAAAACATACTGAGCAACAGAGAATTAAAACTGGGGAAATTATTGAGAATTTTCCCTCTTTCTATTTGTGACAAAATGGAACTAGCGCTCATAAGACCAATTTGGTCACACAGTGAATTTTGCTGAAAATATACGAGTGCAGACGAGGCAATCAACCTAATAGTGCTGTAACGGGTGTATGAACTTAAAATGCTGTAGGAAGTCAGATGAGCTGTGTCTTAGAGGAGCAGTTTGAGTTGCCAGAGGACAAAGGGAAAGGGATAACAATCCAGGCCAACTGATTCCCCTTCCTGCTCCCTGTCCCACCAAACCTGCCTTTCCTTCACTCCCCCTAACCCAATCAACAGCCACTCCACCAACCCAAGTGTTCAGGCCCCAAAACTAGGAGTCATCCTTGACTTCTCTCTTAGCCCCACTCCCCACTTCCTAAAAGTAACCACTTCTCAGAGTGGCCTCCAATGCCACCTTAGTTCAAGCCATCTCTTGCCTAAAACATGACTAAAGCCTCCTAACTCACCTTCCTGATGACACCCTTTACCTTTTTCCTCCCTTCACACTACACATAGCCTCAAAGTGATCTTTTAAAGAATGACTATCTGATGTTCTCACTCTCTTCCAAACGCTTCCCAGTACAATCAGAATAAATCCAAATTCACATTAGAGTTGCCCAGAGAGCTTTATAAAAATGTTGATGCCTGAATCCCTCACACAGATTCTAGGGTGTGGCCTGAGCCAGCTGGGGCACTGCAAATGTGCAGGCAGAGCTAAGACCCTACCGACCTGTCCAGTCTCATCTCCCCCCACTTCTCACCTTGTTCCCTGAACCCCAAACACAGCAGCCTTCTCCCCCTCTCTCACGTGCCCAGCTCAGCCTTACAGCATGTGCACTGCAGGCCTATCTGTTGGGACCGATCTTCCCCTTGATCATCACTTGGCTATCAGCTCAAATGTCACTTCCTCGAGGAGGCCTTCCCAACCTTGGCGAACACTGCCTATCATAGTGCATGGTATCCCTACCTCATCACTAAGAAACTAGTAAAAAAGAGCAAGTCACATGGAAAGCAGGGAGCCCCTCATACTCACCCAAGATAAACAGTACCTACAACAGTGCAGGTGCTCAGTGGATGCCTGTTGAATTAATGAATAAGCAAACAAACCACCAAAGACATAGACCCTCAAATGTGAGTTCCTGTTGAGGAGCCACCGTCCTATATCTGGGCTTTGGGGTGATACACTGTGAGTGGTGAGATATTCAATGCCAAGAACTATGGGGTAGGGCAAAGTATATAAAGAGCCTAACAGCTCAGACATCTTATGTTCTCAAAGCAGACAATAAGAACTGCTAATCTGGCTAATTTTTCTACAAAACAAAAGCAAGAATTAGGAAGATTTCTTACAGCAAATGAATAACATAAACAATTAATCTTCTAGGTATATTAGCCAAACTCCTAAAACTGTGGCCTGGTATTGAAGACCTTCTATTATAAGGTAGAAAGGTCCACTTTCCTGCCCTTACATACACTCTCTCCTCTAGTCATACTAAGTAGGTTGACCCTTTTCTGGACTCACTTCATGCCTCTCATCCTCCAAACCTTCATCATCCTTCCTCTGGCTCTGGAAATTCCCTTCTCTCCAAATCTCCATTTGTCAAAACTCCAACCATTCTTAAAAGTCCAGATAATAATACTATCATGTTTATAACACATTTCTTAATCACCAAACTCCTCAATACTCCATTCTTTCCCCTGTAGTATAGATTTGATTGTGATTTCCATGCTTTCACTCTGGCCCCCTAAAATATACTCTCCATACATCAAACAGATTGAGCTTTAAAACATAAAATCCCACCAAGTGCTCCCCTTCAGTGGCTTCCCACTGCACCTCCAAACCCAACTCCTTACGGCTCCAGGCCCACCTCCCTCTTGGATCCTATCTTGGACACTCCTGTCTTGCTCGCCCAGCCATCCAGACTCCTGCCGGTTGTGCAGAGTGGCCCACTCTCCCCTCAGGGCACTTTCCCTTTTGTATTTGCTTCTCCCTCTGACCAGGACACTCTTCTCTTGGCACTCTCCAAGACTGGCTTCCTCTCATCCTGCAGATGTCTCCTGAAATAGCCCTTCTCAAGAAGCCTGCCCAGCCTACCCTAGGAAGACAGCTTCCCCCTTTGCTGCCACTGCAGAGTATTTGTTCCCTTCATGGCCCTTTTCAAACCTTTCCTCTCTCTCCATTAGCACACAAGCCCCGAGGAGGTGGTGACCACACCTGCCCTGTCATCACTATTACATTGTCCCCTCAGTCCCTGGCAGAATGCCTGGGTGTATAGCCAGGGTGTGTGGGGGTGTGGGTGTGTGTGTGTGTGTGTGTGTGTGAATGAATGAACAAATGAATGCAAAAAAAATCATGTCTAATTATTAGCCTCCACAGGTAGATGAAGTCATCTTTCTCAGACCCACCACAGAACTTTGTCTTCTATCTCTCTAGTAGTCCTATTCTCAAGGAGTACCTTGAATTACAGTTATTTGTGTGTGAATTTGTTATCGACCAAACTAGACTTGTTCTTAATCATCTTTGTTTCCACCACAGTACCATATTAAGCTCAAAAAAGAAGGGTAAAAGAAAAGAGGATCAGGAGAGAGGAAAGGAAGAAGGAAGAGAGGAAAAAAAGGAGATGACAAAAGGGATGGAAATCAGGAAATCATAAGAAAGAGATAAGAACAGAAGGAAGGAATCATAGGGAATATAAATATAACACAGAGATTAGTAAGGTAATGGTTTTCTTCTAACTGTAATTTTTTGGCCAACATTTCTGCATTTTTCCCTATCCTCTTTTCTACGTTCTTTTCATTTCAACTGAACACCCTCCCCATACCCTTGTGCCGCTTTTACCTTGGGGCCCAGATGGACAAGTGACAACTATTCTCCACTTTTCTTGGGGCTGGGTTAGCCCAATATGTCTACACAGACCGACCCTGAAAGCCCAAGGATAGCTGCCACTCCTCAGCATCCAGGGGAGTAACTAACAAGGCAGTCAACTCTAGATCAAAATTTATTTTGAAAAGAGTAGACTACCAATGATTTCCATTCCTGGAAATCAAATGAACAGTCTTTGTTGTTCTCGCATTTTCCTTTGGCCACTTTTTTCTATCTGTGTTGAGTTGAGCTGCATGTTTTCCCGTATTTCCTGTTGCTTGTTTTTCTGGGATCAGACGGAGGGAGCGTGCCTATGAATATATTGTACCAAAGGGATTTTTCAGTCCATTCAGAAAAGAGAAAATTGTGGTTAACGAATTCCTTCCTTGGCTATAGGAAAAAAGGTGGTAATAAAGTGAGCAGTGGGGCAAAGGAAAAGGAAGAATGAGATGAGGAAAGGCTCTCAGTGGGCAAAGTGCAAGCGAAGTTGGAAACAGAAATGATTTCAAAATAGCCAAATAGTGTTCTCTGGTGACTAACATGGAAGATGAACAGCTTCAGACAGCAAAATAATGGAATCAGTTTTTCATCCAAAGAACCCAAGAGGAATTTTTTTCCCTTTACCAAGTACCTAAGCAAAGAAAGAGAGAAGTTTATAAATGTTCAGAAAAACTAGGTAAAGATTTATATTATTCATTCATCTACGCAACTCTTTCTAACTGTAAAAGATATTTTTCTCTTCTTGTGCAATACTCCCCATTCCCTGTGCCCTCCCCCCACCTCCTAGGCAAGATTATATCAACAATTATTATTTCTTTGGTCTTTTTCCAGTCCAGTTACATCATGTGCAATAAAAGTAAACATACTTATAACACTGCATGTTGTGTAACACAATACAGTTCTCCATTCTGCTGGTCCTCAAAACTTAAAAAGTAATAAAAACTGTACACTCCCATAAAATTAAATGCCTTGATATGTCAAATTCTTAGTAGAATGTTTCTTAGTCCTTGAATTCCCAGAAACCTGTAAAGATAGCTCAGAAGAAACAAAGTACTATAAAAGCACAACAAATAATAGCACAAAATGTTATAAGAACTTATCTGATTTCATAAGAGTTAGCTGTGAACAGTCCCAGCCTAAAGGTTCCATACTTTTTTTCTTATAATAAAATAATATCTTAAAATTGGATTGTTGAAGTCTAACTATGTATTCCCAGGATCTTAATGAAGCTTTTGAAGATTATTTATTTGACAGAGAGATAGAGCCAGAGAGCACAAGCAGAGGGAATGGCAGAGGGAGAAGGAGAAGGATTGATGCGCGGCTCAATCCCAGGCCCCTGGGATCATGACCTGAGCCAAAGGCAGATGCCCAACATCTGAAGCCACCCAGGCGCCCCTTAATGAAGCTTTTGAATGTAAATCGATATAAAGTAGTATCACATCAAAATCTACCAAATCTAAAATTAATGAAAAATCATGTAAATCAAACAACAAATCAAATCATTTGAACAATGCCAAATGTAAAACCTTCAACTGTATCTAAAACTCTGAAACACTGAGATGATCTTATTTTATTTAAAGCTGCCATTGGGGCACCTGGGTTGCTCAGTCAGTTGAGCATCTGACTCTTGATTTCCTTGATTTAGGTTCAGGTCATGATCCCTGCGTCCTGAGACTAAGTCATGAATGGGGCTCCACACTCAGCAGGGAGTATGTGGCTGCTTCACTCCCGCTGTCCCTCCCCCAACTCATGCACGCGCTCTCTCTAAAATAAATATGTTCAAAAAAATATATAAAGCTGCCATAACTAAAAAAGAACCACAAAAGTTGTAACTAAAAGAAATGAGTCAAATTTAAAATTATATGTCTTAGTATCCTATGAGAAATATTTAAGTTATTGATTTAGAGATTTATGTTTACTTCCTTAAAAATTGTGGAGTTTCAGGGCACCTGGGTGGCTCAGTCGTTACGCGTCTGCCTTCGGCTCAGGTCATGATCCCAGGGTCCTGGGATCGAGCCCCGCATCGGGCTCCCCGCTCAGCAGGAAGCCTGCTTCTCCCTCTCCCACTCCCCCTGCTTGTGTTCCCTCTCTCGCTGTGTTTCTCTCTGTCAAATAAATAAATAAAAAGTCTTTAAAAAAAAAAAAATTGTGGAGTTTCTAGACAAGTCCCCAAATCATTTTTGTTTGATAAATTATACAATAAGAATTGCAAGGAGCAAAAAAATCTCATATTCATTGCTAAACATATGTTCTAATAAATTTTCAGAACCAAATTCTAGATTGTAATCTCAAACATCCAGATTGCTTGTCCACAGAGTAGGGACTGGTCTTCATTCTTTATTTGGTATTGTACCTTTTGGAGCAAATCAACCATGGTAATAATATTAGCAATGAGGATCAACTGATATACTTAATTCCTTAGCAAATAGGAATGTAGGATATGAACACACATTACCAAACTTGAATAAAAGAAGCAGTGTACCATATTATCTGCTCTACCTCAATTATGTACTGAGTCCAACCACCCTTTGCCAACTGCACCACTTCTGCACCTGTCCAATTAACCATCATCCCTCACTTGGACAACTGCCACAGCCTCTTGACTGGCCTCCCTGCTCCTTCCCAATCCTCAATAATCCATTTTTCCACTCCAAAGCCAAAGGAGTCTTTCAAAACTATCTACTAGAACATGATACTCCCCTGCACATTTTCTCTTCCCTTCTTCCTCCTCCTATCCTTCTTTTCCTGCAGGAATAGACTGGATGAACAACATTCTATGGTTGTTTTCTCCTTCTCAAGCTCTGATGAGATGGGGCTAAGAAAATTGGTCCCCCAAATTAGTGCCTTCTTAGTAGTGATATCTTACTACTTTCAAAATTTGGAACACAAAAATTGCAAGAGTGATTAACACCTCACTTATCCAGAAGCCACATGTCTGATGAGCCCAACTATCTAAAATACTACTGAGAAGAACCAGAGGTTATAGAAATAGGAAAGGAGACTCTTAGATATGACAAAGTCCCCACATTAAAGTACCCGCATGTTTTAGACAAACCTAATAACCCCGATCATCTACTTTCCTACATATAATCAGAGAGAATATATTGCTGGGGACTGGAGCTCTTGAGGCAGTCACGTGGCAGTATCAGAAAGTGAACACTAATAGCCTGCCAGAGAGGAGGAGACAGCAAAACTATGAAAAATAGGCATGAGAATTAAAAACAACAACAACTATATATGGTACTCAGTGCCATGGAAAAAGTCCACCTGGAGTAGACCCTATAGTGTATCACTATATTATAGCACCATGTTTCCAAACTGATCCTGAAATAACAGGAAAACAGTAGATGGTATTCCAAATACTTCATTAAGAAGATGGGGAAATGTACAATATGTTTTAGTAAATTTTCCAACAAAGCAGTTGCAGTAGTTTTAAGTGATGGTGCTTACAAGGTTACAATTCATTTACCCCCTATATAAAAGAATCCATTCCTCCATGACAGCAGTAATAAAGTCAACAAAATTATTGATTGGCAAAGAAATTAATCTTGTTTAAGTGGAGGGTTTTTTTGGTTAGTGCTGTGCTCATCTCAAGAGGGCGCTCAAGGCTTCCCTGCCTCAGGTGTGCTGGAGGAGGGAGGCATCCCAGGACAGATGAAGGCAGGGAGGCCATGTGTTCTCACCACTTGGAAATTCCGTGGATACCTGACAAGCTAAGAGGTTATGGGAATAATCCTGTCTGGCACATTTTCATCAGCTTTTTCCCTCGTTGGACCCATTTCCTCTTTGGACTACTCCTCCCTCTCCTACTCCTGGATACAAAGGCTGCCTACTACTTGGGAAGACGTGGCCCTTCTTCATTCAAAAAATATTTATGAACCATCTATTACAGCTAGGGCCTTGTTTTAGATGCTGGGGATACAGCAGTACACCAGAAATGCCTTGAAATAGACAGCTTACGCCAGCTCTGCCCTAGGCCTTCACCGTCATGCAGGGTACAGGATGAAATGAGGACCCAGGTGAGGGGCCTTCCAAATCAAAAGGAGATAAAAGCCTGCACAGAGGAAATGCTGGACTCCTCTGAAATGTGGCCTCGTAAGCCCACCACTCCTTTGTGAGACATAAAGCCACATTCAGGAGCTGTATCCATTTGCCATCGGATACAGCCCTGGTCCTAACTGGTTAGAGCATATCTTTCACCCAAAGTATGCAAGAGCTGCAGCCCTTAGTACAAATCTGTGTCCAAATGCCTCATGTCTGCTAACCCACTAATCCACAGTGGACTCTGCCTCTCACAGTTCAACACACAGAGCGAGTTTGACCAGTCTATTTCTCCTTAAGATTTAACAGGAGATGTGGTCTCAGTAGTTGGCAAAATAAGATTTCAAAATTCCTCAGTGATCACTATCACAACCTAAAATCCCTACCTTTAATATTAACATGGCTGACATCCTTAGCAGGCCTAAAATAGAAAGAAAGGCTTATAAGTGAACCCAAAGGACCTCTCTACATTATAAGTTAACTAGTCACCATTCCCAGTCCTTAATGCTGACTATACTTTGGAATGCCACCTGGAAAGCTTCAGCAAATGCCGTTCTTCACCCTCTTTGGATAGAACTTCTGAGTTCAGTCTGGATAGAAGATTAATAGTAACTATAGCTTTTAGGCAAATACAAAATGATTCTGTTATCAATGGAAACTGAGAATAGCAATTAGATATGGGCGTACTTTAAAAAAACTTCTTTGTTAATTTGTGGGTAAAAGAACCTCAGTTTTAGGTTTTAAAATGTTAAGCCTTAAAAAATTGTTTTAAAATATATTCATCTTTTTGTGAGAGCAAGCCTGCAAAACGACCCAATAATTCTTGCTTCCCAGTATCCACACCGTTGTGTAACCCTCCCACCCGACTCCACTCAGGGTGAAACCAATAAGATATTCCTGAAACGACAGAGGAGTGTGACTTCCAAGACTAAGTCATAAAAGATATTCTGGCTTCCACCTGGCTCTGTGAGACTGTTTGCCCTAGGGGAAGCTGGTCTCCATGCTGTAGCTCATAAAGGAGCTCAAATGGGAAGGAAGTGAGACCTGCCAACACCCAACTCCATGTGAGTTGCTATGTCAGTCTCAGTCTATTGAAAGTGATGGTATGGGGCGCTTGGGTGGCTCAGTTGGTTAAGCGACTGCCTTCGGCTCAGGTCATGATCCTGGAGTCCCAGGATCGAGTCCCACATCGGGCTCCCTGCTCGGCAGGGAGTCTGCTTCTCCCTCTGACCCCCCTCCCTCTCATGCTTTCTGTCTCTCATTCTCTCTGTCTCAAATAAATAAATAAAATCTTTTAAAAAAAAAGAAAGTGATGGTATGGGCGAGGAAGGCATCCCCTAGGCCCAATTACTTGTGTGGAGCCCTGACATTTCCCTGATCGAAGCCAATGTCCTGGCTGGACCAGCCCTTGTGGTTCTTATGACTGCAGGACACAACTTCAGCAAACCGTCAGGGAACTTCAAAGAATAAGATTTTTTACTCACAAGCCCCGGAGGATATGTGGGATGCCCAATGGCCACACACCAAGGTCGCAGATTAGAGAGAGAGAGAGGAGGGAAGGAAGAACCTGAGGCTCAGCCTTTACTAGGGTCTAAGGGTTGGGGCCTAGAGTTTCATGGATCCTCTCTTTATTGGCAAATTTCAAGCATTAAAGCATGAGGAGGGAGAAGCAGGGTCACCCAAGTGGTCAGTTACCTAGGTTACCAGGGTCTTTCTTTTTTTAAGATTTTATTTATTTGACAGAAAGAGACACAGCGAGAGAGGGAACACAAGCAAGGGGAGTGTGAGAGGCAGAAGCAGGCTTCCCGCGGAGCAGGGAGCCCGATGCGGGGCTCGATCTCAGGACCCTGGGATCATGACCTAAGCCAAAGGCAGACGCTTAACGACTGAGCCACCCAGGCGCCCCTACCAGGGTCTTTCTAAAAGAGGAACTTCATGGGTGGGGGTAGCCTGGTTCCTTAACTAGTTGTTTTGCTAGTAGCTGTGTTATGCAGCTGGAAATATGTTGATTCAAGATGGATGTCTTTGAAGTAGACGCCTCAGCAATGACAAGCTTAATGTCAGGCACTTAGATTACAATCAAAACATCTAACGCGAGGCACTTATACTACATGAGGGCACCATCTTCGAAGTGTATTCTCCAGCTCCATGCTAGCCTTCAGACCCCTCCAGTCCCAGCTGACATCTTGAGATGTCATGAGAGATCCCAAGCCAGAGCTATTCAGCTAAGGCACTTCCAAATCCCGGACCAAAAGAAAATGTGGGAGATAATAAATGCTTACTGTTATGAGCTGCTAGATTTGGGGGTAATCTGTTATGCAGCAGTAGATAACTAATATAAAACTTTACAGTGTTAAGTTGCTAGATGACAAATGAACCATTCAATGTTCACTATCAATTCATCCTAGATCCAGCTACTACATATATTTGCACAAACAATACATATATACCCATAGTCAACAGCATGAACTCAAAGTCAGACTAACTGACTTCAAAGGTACGCTCTACATCGTGTGATCTGAGACAAGTTATTCACCTGTCCAGTCCTGTAAAATGGGGATAATGACAGTACCTGTCTCGTAAGATTGTTGTGAGAACCAAGTAAAGGAAAGAACAATGTCAGGAACGCAGAAAGTGCTCAATAATTCTATCTACTGTGATGTACGAAAAAATAAATGAGATGATTCTTTTTAAAAGAGTAAAAATGACAGTAGAATGAATTGGAAAAACACATTCATTTGGCTGTTGATTCTATCTTTTTGTGGCTTCTGCAACATGTAGGAAAGGGAAAAAAGAAGAAGAAGCCGAGAGACCAAAGCACGCAGACAAGATTCAGGTCAATAAGCCTTACCCACATCTAACCAGGGTAAAGTAGGGTGACCATATAGTTTACCATAAAAACAGGGATACCTCCAAGAGTGAAAACGAGCCCTATTGAGAATGATGTTGAGTAAATAGGCCTAAAACAGCATGGTCCCTAGCAAAACAGGTATATAAACATCCTTAAGTAACTATAGTGGGGCGGGGGACAAAAACTGTAGAAGATGACAATAAAGCTCTGGAAAAGAGATTCAAATTCCTGAGCTATCCTGAGAGGAGCAGTCAAAGTTAAGAATTTAGAGTCAAGGGGCACTTGGATGGCTCAGTCGGTTAAACGTCTGCCTTTGGCTCAGGTCATGATCGTGGAGTCCTGGGATTGAGCCCTGCATCGAGCTCACTGTCAGTGGAGAGCCTGCTTCTCCCTCTGCCCCTTACCCTGCTCATGCTCTCTCCCTCTCTCGCTCTCCCTCAATCTCTCAAATAAATAAATCTAAAAAAAAAAAAAAGGAATTTAGAGTCAAGTGTGTAAAGCATTATACTAGAACCCTGACTGAGATCAGTTGTAGGATTCCTCTGCACAGCGATGGAGAATTAACAATTACCAAAAGGAGAGTTAATAATTTACCAAAAGGTACCAAATGAAGGTTTTATTTCCTTAGTTTTTCTCTTCCTGTGTCATCTGTTCAAATAAAGAGTCAATCTTCCTTAAGTTTTTAACGGGGCACACCACATACTAATGTAGGTTTCAGTTAATAGCGACTTTAACTGAACTTCAGTTTAGATAAAGAGGCTATGAAAACAGCATCAGCTGGTGACAGCCTGCCCTCATTGTAGGCAAAGAATCTTTGAGGAAATAAATAGTAAGCAGTGCTGAACTTCCAAATACAACTGGTGAGATTTTAGTTAGTTCCTATGCTTTTAGTCTAGTAATTCTTTATGGTAAACAACTCAGAATCCACTTTTTCCTATAATTATGTTCATGCTTTTTTTTTTTTAAGCAGAAAAAAAAGCAAGACTGTATTTGTGGAAAGACTCTCAAGTTTACTTAGTTATTTCTTTTGCTACCATACAAGAAAGAGTATGGTACATACAGGCTCATTCCCGGGGTCAATTCAATGAGAGCTTTCCCTGAGACTGGCTAAGATTCATGAAGATTATTTACACTGAACTTGTACAGGGGCAGATGCCCTCACAGACCTTTTTAAAATACAGCTCTACTGTAAGCAAAATTTTTACCTATGTATCACACCATAATTCCCCTTATTGTGACATCTATGTTTCCACATTCAGAAGTTACATGGTAGCATATAATTAGGTAATTTGGATAGTGACATGTACATTAAGGTCTAAGGACTTTACCGAATATGAATGTCAAAATATGATTTTTTTTTAAGATTTTATTTATTTATTTGAGACAGAGAGAATGACAGAGACAGAGAGCACATGAGAGGGGGGAGGGTCAGAGGGAGAAGCAGGCTCCCTGCCGAGCAGGGAGCCCAATGCGGGACTCGATCCCGGGACTCCAGGATCATGACCTGAGCCGAAGGCAGTCGCTTAACCAACTGAGCCACCCAGGTGCCCCAAAATATGATTTTTAAAAGGCTAAAAATATAGTTCACATACAAATATATAGTGAGCCCATGTCAGAGACTTATGTAACTCATTAATGAGGAAAACAACAAGGTAGCAAAGAAATTGTTATAGTGAATTAAAAAAAAAATACTCAAACAAGATTGCTAAATTATATACAAAACCAGTTAATGTTCTATAAGGGTAATAAAACATAACCCTTGGAGTTATCTCTTCTACCTGAGAGAAATCGTTTGTACCAGAACAATTTTCTGTAAGTTAACTTCTAACTTTAACAGTCTGAGGACTAATTAAAAGCAGATAGTACCTAGAACAGTTACATTCTCTAGAGAATCAGAGGTCTTACTGTACAATGCTCTAGTATGACCTTAAAAGGTTATACCTTTGTCTTATTTTATTACCAAGTTTCAGAACATTTTTCTTCACCTGAATAAAATCCTGATTCAGTTGTCCATTATGATAACAACTATACTTTTCTCCCTGAAAAACACACCTAATTAAAAAACCAGAACAGAGGCTGTTCAGGTGTCAAATTTATACCCCAAAGTTCCTTTCCACACTGTACTTACCTCCCATTATTAGGGTTCTATGCCAAACAATGATGTTCAGTCATGAAGTGGCCCTGCTTAGACAACAGTCTGCTTAAGGCATAAACATGACATATTCTTCTTCATGTTCATCAAAAAGGCCCAGCAGATCTTGCTGTTTATTCATTCACATAAAAAACTTTACTGAATACCTACTATGTACAAGGAGCTATATTAGGTCTGTTATGCTGAACCAAATTCTATAAAGGAAATCAGCACAGCCGAGAGAGAATGCCCCAAAGGTCCTGAAAGAAATGGAAAACACAAAAACTCTATCACAACTGTAAAACGAAGGAAGTAAAAGAGAAAGGATGAGAAGAGAAAGCATGTCAATGCTGGCAGCAAAGGATGGGTGTACTGGAGGATAAACAGACAAAATCCATAGTTGGAGGCAAAAAACAGGTAACAGAATTGCTCAATATTACAGAAGTGACTGCTCATGCATTCTTTCACCAAAAAGCAATTTACTGATGATCGTTAATTGGATTTGAAGAGAAAATCTAAAAAATAAAGAGGGACAAATGGCTTCAAATTATTTACATTTCAGTTAAAAACCGGGGAAATACTGAATATTACCAAAATAGCCTAACACCCTGCCAGTTTTTAATATTACATGATGTCCCCTTGAGAGGCAAAGTGGACTCATGCAAACCATGTCCCTTCCAGGCTTAAAAACCTTCTGGAGTTTCCTGTTCTTATGAAATCCATACTTCTGTTCAGAGTTTACAAAGCTCAGCAAGGTCTGGCCCCAGCATGCCTTTCCCTCCATCCCTGATCCCCTCTCCCTTGGTCATGAAACTCCAACAGGGCTTCTGAAGGTCTAGGAAACACCAAGTTCCTCCCCATCTTAGGTCTTTCAAACCTGCTGGCCCTCTATCTAGGATTCTCCTGGCATGGCTAACTCTGCCCATCCTTCAAAATCCAACTTCAGTATCACCTCCTCAGGGAGACCTTCCCTAACCACCCCATCTCAAGGAGTCCTCAACCACCCACTTACCCACCTACATCTCATTATCTTCTTAGTACCTTCATTTGTTTCCACGACAACAGGGATCTTGTCTACGTCATTAACCATTATATCCCCAGAATAGTACCTAACATATACTAAGCATTTAGTATTACTGAAAGAATTCATGTAGTCAATATGAAGAACTAGAGTACCACCAAACAGGGCCCACGTCAAAGCCCTAGAATAGTAGTGCAACTTCTCGTGGCTTCTTGGAAGTCCTACTCTTACTCCTACTAGGCCCTGGCCCATGAGGCAGTATCAGACCTCGTGGCCGCAAACAGCTTCAGGCAAGCCCTGAAGACACCTGGTTCCAATCTAAATCTCAGAAGAGCCTGCAGATTACTCTCTCTTCCACAAGCTTCCAAGTCAGAAGGCCTACCAAACCAAGATCAGGCTCTAAAGAGGGACTGGATACCCTGGTCAGGCCAGATACAAATACCCACACTTTAGGGCCTTCATGACCTTGCAGATCACTTCTCCATAACAGCTGCCACACTCATCCCCCTGAGAAGCTTCTCCCCTCCCTGCTTCTATATACACTGCATCTCCACCTGGGTCCTGGCTCCTCGCACCTCAGCCAGCGTTGTGGCCAGAGGGCAGTATGAGAAGGGACAACAATGCTGACAGATACTACTATTTATTGAACACACCCATTCTGTGTGAGGCACTTTCACATAATAACATCACACCAACCTCAGAATCTACAATCTTCTCAACCACCCTAGGAAGCAGGTCGGATTTTTTTTTCTTCCCATTTTACAAGTTGCATAAACCACCTAAGGTCACACAGCTAGAGGGTAGCAGAGGCAAGATCTTAACCAAGGTTTAACTATCTTGAAAAGCTGTATTATTTCTGGCACCATCTGGTGTCTTTACTGGCAGTCGTGGGGAAAGGATAGTAGAGGGGAGGGAAAATGCCATCCTGACATCACTGCCTTGCTCCCCCTCCCAAAACATTAAGAGGAAAGGAAAAGTTGGGGCGGGGCGGGGGGTGGTAAGGAGTAGAGAAATGAGTAAGAGGGATACCTGGGTGGCTCAGTCGTTAAGTGGCTGCCTTTGGCTCAGGTCATGATCCCAGAGTCCTGGGATCAAGCCCCGCATCAGGCTCCCTGCTCAGTGGGAAGCCTGCTTCTCCCTCTCCCTCTGCTGCTCCCCCTGCTTGTGCTCTCTCTCTCTGTGTCAAATAAATAAAATCCTAAAAAAAAAGAAAGAAAGAAAGAAAGAAATGAGTAAGAGAAGGGAAAGAAAATTCCCCATCCCTGCTCTCTCTGCTCCCCCCAGCGATGCTTCGCTCCACCCCCACCCCACCCTTGGCCTTGCACCTTCACCAGCACCTGCCTGACAAGAGCTTCCCCTGGGATACATGAGAGAGCATTTCTGCTCTGACTCCAGCATCATGGAAACACTTCACTCTTGCTGCAGGACCACCACAGAGTGATGGCTTACTGGCTTCCTTAATTGGAATTCAACACATTTTTCCATAAAATTACATTACATTGTGGTTAAGGCTTATAATACCAGGGGCCTTTTTATTAAAAAAAGAAGAAGAAAAGAAAAAAAGAAGGATAATAGAGATCCACTAATCTGAAATCCAAAAGTTTTTTCATAACTTACTTGGCAGCAAAACCTGACCTGACCTGAACTCATTTGGCCTGAATTTATTTGGCGACAAATCCTGACCTGAACTGACATTAGGTTATTTATAGTTTTTATTTATCCCACTGAGTGTGAATATTCATCAGTTACACTGCAAAAGTATTAATGTGTTTGATTATAGGATCCTGCTCCAGACTACACTGCAGTGCTATGTAATAACTGGTATATGCACAATATTATCCTTTAAAAAAAAAAATCAGAATCAGCAAAATCCAGCCTCAAAGGTTTTGAACACAGAATTGTAGACCTGCATCTTCTCACATTTAACCTCTTTGAACCTTGGGTTCATCACAAGTCTGAAATTAGGTCATAGACAACATCATTTCTTTAGGAAAATATATTCTTAATTTCAAACAAGCAACTTAAAAATGAACTTTTGGGACACCACTAATTCGTGGGTTGGAAACTATATAAAAATATACAATAAAGAAAAATTCGTCATGATAAAAGGTTTCCATCCTTCAAAAAAAGATCAGATTCTGTTTCCCAATCCTACACAATCTTCAAGGAAGTCTTCAGCTTCCAAAAAATATGGCCAATCTTCTTGAACCCCTCTGTGCACTGAGGAGAGTGTTGGGAGTATCAGAATGTGGACCAAAGAAAAGAGAGGTAATACTAGAAATCCCGTTAACTGCTTCCATTCTGTCATTCTGTTCATTTACATTTCTGCCAAAATTATGTTTTTATGATTTTTATTGCCAAAGTTTACCTTTCTAGCAGAAGGAAAGCATCAAATGCCCCTTTCAACACGAGATATGTTCAAAGCAAAATTCCAATCTTCTTATAATCATCTTATGAATGGGATGAATCCTGTCGCTCCCATTTTGTTTGGTAGAAAAACCAGAGCCAAATTTATAACCTAGCTCTAGCCCCCGTATAGAATTTTATACTGTATGTTCTTTGTACTAACCCTATCCATAGCAGTCTTGTTATATTTCTCCTATTTTCCTTTGGCCCAATTTCTTCATCTATTTATTTTATGTGGTGGTGGTGGTAGTAGCGGATGTAGTTGTGTGTGTTTGTATGTGTAAATTTCCTCAAAATCTTCTTTTAATAAGGTGGAGTTTGGATAAACAAATAAGTAATTGTATACTTAATAATGTACTGGCATGGATCCATTTACTCCCAGCTGCAGAGGCTTCAGTAATAACAGAACTCTAAATCATTCTACTTGATTAATTGCACGAATACTGAGCCATAATTAAAACCTTCTCTACCAAAATGCCCATGGCATCGTTCATTATATGAAGATAATCATAAATTAGGGAAAGCAAAAACAGCATCTCAGCAATGTTGCATGTTTCAAAAACATATACAATCACCCAAGATACATAGTTAAGATTTTTTTTTTTTAAAGATTTTATTTATGGGCGCCTGGGTGGCTCAGTTGGTTAAGCGACTGCCTCCGGCTCAGGTCATGATCCTGGAGTCCCGGGATCGAGTCCCGCATCGGGCTCCCTGCTCGGCAGGGAGTCTGCTTCTCCCTCTGACCCTCCCCACTCTCATGCTCTCTCTATCTCATTCTCTCTCAAATGAATAAATAAAATCTTTTTAAAAAAATTTTTTAAAGATTTTATTTATTCATTTGAGAGAGAATGAGAGCGAGAGCATGAGGGGGAGAGGGTCAGAGGGAGAAGCAGGCTCCCTGCCGAGCAGGGAGCCCGATGCGGGACTCGATCCCGGGACTCCAGGATCATGACCTGAGCCGGAGGCAGTCGCTTAACCAACTGAGCCACCCAGGCACCCCGTAGTTAAGATTTGACCACACTTTACCCCAAAGGCCAGGGAAGCACGAGTTTCAAGTCTCAGCATTCATGCTATCTCTCTACTCCATATCCCAAGAACAACAGTTACTTCCTACAGCAGCACATCTGAGGCTGAGATTATGAAATCCCCACTGCTCGCACCAGGCCCCCTATTTGCTGGAGTTACTGGAAGACAATGGAACTACTGAAAGATGGGGAAGTCCTAAAGGGTATTCATAAAACCCCTAAGAGCTAAACACTTTCTGTTCTATGGCTGCATCTGGTGATGAACCTTTTATTTTCTTTTCAGTGGTTGCAAAGCATTTGAATTTTTCCATGTATAATCCATACTTCTGAAGAGTTGTCTAGTTAAAAAATTTCTGAAGGGAAAAATGAGGATTTAAGTAACAAATGGTAATCAAGATTCATAAATAGGAAATGAGGATACATAACATAAGCCTGCCCTCCCAGAGCCCAAACTGTAAGAACCATGAAGCTCTACAAAAAGTGAAAAAGGGGTTTATATGTGCCCTACGAACAGAAGTCCCATAGTCTAGCACGTCTTAGGTATAAGTAAGTGGCAGCTAGGTCAGGGGATCTAGTTTCTTATCCAAAACTGGATTCTGATGAAATTCTATTTGAATACATCAAAACCTCTCCAAGGCTGAAATCAGACTGCAAAGGAAAACTATTCCTTTTAAAATGTAGTGATCAATATTATATATTAGTATTATAAACTGAAATCTATCTGATGCTACCCCATATGAAGCCAAAAACAAAATGAAACAAGATTGGGGAAGATTTTGCAACATAAAAGTCTGAGTCAAAAAAAAACAACAACAAAAACTTATTTCATTAAACCTCAAAAAAAAATTTTTTTTTCAGTGAGAGAGGGAACACAAGCAGGGGGAGTGGGAGAGGGAGAAGCAGGCTTCCCACTGAGCGGGAAGCCCGATGCGGGGCTTGATCCCAGGACCCTGGGATCATGATCTGAGGCGAAGGCAGACGTTTAATGACTGAGCCACCCAGGCGCCCCAAACCTCTAAAAATTCTTAAGCAATATTTCATATTGCCTGGCCTTTTTAAATTTTAATTTTACCTTGCAAAATTCTGAGCCCTAAGATGCTTAAAATCTCTTTAAAACAATGGATTATGACTATTACCGTCACAGGAATGCTGTACCTACAAGGGTGGGCTAAGCAGAATTCTAAACATGTCCCCCAAGATTCCCATCCCCTGATGATTCAATCAAGCACTAAATGAGGTACTGCTGTGACGGGGCTTTGCTGTGTAATTAAGGTTACTAATCAGTTGATTTTGCAGACATTAGCCTGAATTATTTTAATTACACAGGGAATTCAATTTAATATAAGGAATAATATTCTATTAAAAGCTCTCCAGCCACAAATGGACTGACTGCCTCAAGAAACAGTCAGAAATGTTATAAGATTCTTACAATTCCATAGGAGAAAAAAAAAATGGCCTAAACGACCTCTACTTTCCAAATCCAAACTTCTGTGATTCCATCCACTTAGTAACAGAGTTACACCGACTGTTACAATGTTGGCTTTATCAGAGTACTGATTACGGTGCTATCGTTCTATAGAACGGGCACGTGAACTCCTTACACTTTTTTTTTTTTAAGATTTTATTTATTTATTTGAGAGAGAGAGAATGAGAGAGAGCACCTTACACTTTAACATGAAGGTAGACAGGGCCATTCTCACAACAGAAATTAATAGCATTCTAAGTTTCTAAGTAGGAGTAACATATGAGTATACAAAAATGAAACTATTTTAAAGGGCAGCCTTTTGTTTTTGAGTCTGTAGAATTCCTCTGCAAAAGTGAAGTTTGGATGCATCCTTCTGGTTCGGAAGTGGAAGATGAGAATGAGAATGAGAGAGAGGCCCTGAAGAGAAGGGACCCAGAACACAGCGTGTTAATGTTCCCCAGTCACCCCAACATCTGACTCTACTAGTACCTGTCTGCCCCTTCAAAACAGAATCTGCAGAACCTGCTCATCACAGAACAGCCCGAAGTTTCCCGGCAACCTGTGATTGCTCGTTTCCTGAAGATGGGCAACAGGCTGTCCTAAGGAATGCCAATTCTCCCCGTATTCTTTCCCAAACACAAAGCAAGTGTTTATGCAAGGTTCACCTTTCACTCAGGTTCCTGTTGGGTTTCGGTTTGTTTCCTTGAGATTGGCTGAGTTTCCCTGGTTTTGGTGGAGTGCGGACGAGCCAATCATTTCCTATTTACCTTTCACTAAGGCCACACTGGACAAATGCAAATCAGAATGTCTTTCAAGGACACCTCTGTCACTCCCGGCACTGCCTTTGCGTAATATGCTGAGAACGAGGAGAAACTAGCCAGTCACCCGCAGATCACACCCAGGGCGCCCTTGCGGCAGCCCGGTGACTAGCCGCCTCCCAGGCCAGGCTGCACTGGACCGGCGAGCATCCGAGCCAAGCTCTCGGCTTATCTGCTGTTCGCGCAGCACTGCCACCACACTCACCAGTTCCTAGAGAAGGCATTCTGAGAAAAAAGAAAGAGCCCGGTTCCCTAGAAACATTCAATTAACACAAGGGATCTGGAAACGAAAGAGCAGATGCCTGAAAGCCTTCCCCTTGACTGTTTCCTGCCTTCTTGGAAAATCTTTGCATTAAAATAGATTGGATTACCCTGCAGAGCCAGATGCTGCTCGAGAACTTCATTTTGGGTTAACGTGAAAGCAAAGTTTGCCATCTTTTAAAAAGCTTTTTCTCTCCGAGGTGGTCTGAATATCGCCTTTGGATTGTTGATATCAGCTAGGACATGAAGCGGATTTTTTTGCATTACAATAGAGAGCTTTCCATAACATTGACTTGCAAATCAGATAACCAAAATCGGGGCTTGCCGAATAGAAAGGTGGAGCGTAGAATGAGTAGTAAGAGCTCAAAATCGGAGATTTGTGTCTCTGGAAAGAGCCTAGAAAGGGTACAGTCCAGCCCCTTATTTTACAAAGAAGTATTATGTTTGATTTCTAAGCCTGTTTACTTCGACCACAGCTAGAGGCACACAAAAGAGTAAAACTAACAGCATTTTCAGAGAGTCAAAAACAGCAGCAGAAAGGCTTAGGAGTGATATTTAATCGGCCTCCTCATTTTAAACCCATGGCACTAACCTCCATCAACCCAATCTGCAAATTAATCTCATCGTATAGGATTTGTAAATTCAAACCAAGATTAATAACCACACACCTTGAGAACAGTGGGCCTTAGGTACACCTCCATATCACCTTTACTTTTATATTTGAACATTTTTGACAGCTGAGAATAAGATCCAAGGACTCCCGTGAGATACCAGGGTTTTACGGAGGAAATAAAGTTTTTATTGTCATAGCATCGTCTTTGACGTTGTAACTTTTGTTCTTGACAACCTTTAAGGAAGGACTCAATCCTTAGCCACTATTTTACATGGGTCTTGCTTTCTAGTAAAAACAGTTACCTGTGCAGTCCTAAAAGGAGTCTGTGCTTATCCCAAACTTGGGAGCATGTGATGGGGGAGAAGTATATTACAAGATACTCTCAACAAATATAAAATTAAATATGTTGGCCTAAGCAAGAAAGCAACAAAACTCATTTGAAAGCAAGGCCATCAGACAAAACCATTTCATCTGTAACAAGGCAAGTATACCACCCCACGAGGACAGCAGCCCAGAGTACGTATTTCTGTTTTAACAGCTCACAGGCCGTACACAAAATCTATCATTCCTCCCTGATGGATGAAAAAATAAAGGGCAATTTTATAGTAACTTCAGTGCTTTCTAATTTAATGGTTGGACTTATGGAAAAGCATGTAAAATTTTAAAGTGTTTATAAGAAAGCAAAGGAAAATACTGCAAAAATTATTTAGCTGGCAGGCCAGAATCTTTGCAGGAGTCACCAAACTACAGAGCAGTTTTAAAACCGAAAGTCAACTCAAACAGCTTTTAACAGGTATTAAGTATTTTACACAACAAAATTATCAGACGTGCGTACTTTTTTTTTTAATATCACAAATAGACTTATTTCTAACTTTTAGGAAAAAGCTACAGGTATACAAAAATAACTAAACTGGTTGTGACAAGAGTAAACAACTTGCCATGCAATACTATTAGCCAACACTGGCTTTAAAAAAGACCAGAGAATTTCAAACTGATTATAACTGATCAAATGTGACTCCTGCATTTTCTAGGTAGTTTTGTTGTTAAGACTATTGCTTTCATAGAAATATATTCCATTCTATCTAATTTTCATGTATCCATCACAGTAAACAAACAAAAATGACTGCACTAAACAAAACGACTGCAAACAAAAATGAATTGACTCAGCTTCTTTTAAAAATTTTTTTTATTGTTTAAAATAAAACCTTTTGGTAAGTACATTAGGGAAGATTAGCAAATTTTAAATCCCCTCCAAAATTATTTTTTGGAAAAAAAAAAAAAAAAACAATCTTCATGCCATAGAAAACAATGGGTCTCTCATTTCTGGGATTTCTTCACATTTAAGTGAAATATTAAAAGAAGAAATGTTTGGATGTTGATAAAAAAGTTATTCTAATCATCCTGCTTCTCTAATTTCAGCTCAACCAAGTTAAAAATCTAGTAAGCACCTGGCTGGCTTCAGTAGATTTTTTTCCCATTTTAAAAATCATTACTCAACAGATGAGGTTACTATAGTTAAAACTCTAAATCCAAATGTCATATACTTTGTTGTAAAAATGTGCATAGCATTAGTAAATATACTTTTCCTTTTTTATATTTTTGTATCTTTGGCCAGACTCCCCAAGTAAAGTTTTAGTTTATGATTTGTATTCTAAAATAAAAATGTTTCTATTTTATGCTATAAAAATCTGTAAACTTTTTCTGAAGTTGGATGCTTCAAAATAAATGATTCAAGTGTTTTAATGAAAGCCGTCTTATAATTAAAGATTGCTAATGAGGAAGAAAATTGAAGGCATATTTACAATAAATCAAAAACAGAGTTGCAATTAGTAGACTCCACACTGATTACTAATGTTCATCTATAAAATACTGGTCTGTGCATTTAATTCAAAAGTATAACCTCATTTTTTTCTTAATATATGAAAAATAATTTTCTGTATGTTCTATTTTTAAGATGAGAATGACTACTTTAAAAATAGAAAACAACTTCCAGGATCTTTCCCTTTCCCCATTTCAAAACTACAAGTTATTCTTATTTATCTTTCTGAACTCTTGAAATTGTCAGAGCTCTGAGAATCAAGATAATAGAAACCACCAACAGTAGGAGACAGCCTTGATGCTTTTGATTATATTTTCCTAGAAAGATTTATATGATACTGATATTTAATCTTAATAGTTTTTATTTTTTAAAGCAATCTTGCAATACCCATAAAAGATAATCTAAAATCTCAGTTCAGGCAAATTTAGCCCATCAGCATACCCTAAAAACAGGATAATTTAATAAAACCAAAATAACACATTGTATTTGATTTTAAATAATATGTTAATGTTAAGATTAGTGGGTACCAACCTCAAAACTGTTGGAAATGGGCAAGGTACACATTTTGTTTGAAGAAGAGGCTACATTAACCACGGCTCAAAGCCTTCACATTTGGGTGTAGGAGAAAGACGGAAAGAGAGTACAGGCAGCCTGGTTCTTCATCAGGGCAGCTCCCCACCTCACAGCACCATGCTTCCCACTACCGCCTGACCATTGTCAAAGTCAGTCAGAATACTCAGTTCAAGTGTCTCTACAATTATCTATCTGTGTGTTTTGCTGTGAGAAGGGAAAAAACAAAGAATATAAAACTCGCTCTTCCAACTCTCTGTATTCTTTCAAAATCAAATTTTACCACCGTAATTAGTATGATAAAAAAAAGAAACCACCTGTAACCTAAATGATCTCCTCTTAAGATACATTTTAAGGTCAACGAGAGCACACATTTTTTTTCTTTTTTTCCTCCCCCTTTTTCTTTTTTTAAGCCAGACTCTCTGACTTATTAATGATTTTTATTCTGTTTAAATCTAGTCCCTGTTTTCTTATGTGATTTTCTGGAAAGAAAGATTTCCGTTGTTTATGAAGATAAAACAGGAGGTTGACACTTTATGCACAAAAACAGAATAGCCAAAGGTTACAGTGATGTCAACTTTAGTTTTTGCTGAGGGCTGGTGGGGTTTTGGCGGGGGCTGGGAGGCAGGTGTGAAGCACTGAGTGAGTCTCCTTAGTGGAGAGAGGATTTTCACTTCAGTCGGTGCTATCCTGATTCTAAGCAGGGGCCGGCTCCGCCAGCTCTTCTGGGTAGACCTAACGGAGCTGAGCAGACTATTCTCTAGGAAGGCTGAAGCTGGCAACTGCATCTCATGGAAGATTCCACAAAAGGCCAAATTAGGATGAGATCGTCAGCAGGCTTCAAGAAGGCAGAGTTCCAGGCTCCGTCCCTGAGGCCAATGGGCCTCCTTTAGGTCCTTGTCCCCAGAGTCTGACATTCAATGGCCTCTCCCCCCGCCAGCTTCCCACCCTGCTCCTTCCGCCTCTAACCCTGCAAAACCCGAGTGGCACTGCTGTTCTGCTCCCCCTGACAAAACAGCTAAGAAACACCGGAAGAACAGGACTGCCCTTTTCAAAATGGGCCACGTGATCACCCTATTTAAACCCAGCTCTTACAGTAAAAATGAACAGAGAGGGAGCTGTTTACGAAACTTTCCTGCCGGCCTTCATAGGACTGTCATCTCCTCCCGCTCTCAGCCTTCTAAATACCCCACAAAACTATACAATGAGCTTTATTTTCTCACTCTGAAACTCTTCCTTAGTCCAAATTGCTAATGTGGCAGGTTCCAGCTGCCTAAATTCCCTAAGCAACATTCCCTGTTCCATAAAAAGCATGCAACTGCAAGCATGCAGTTCTGCTCCAGGGCTCAGAACTATGGAATGATGACCCAGTTCCTCGGCCTGGGAAGGCCGGGACAGAGGCAACACGGCTGACTGAAAGGTAAACCATATCTGAGGTTCCTTTTCCCTCCTAGGCAGCCAAGAGTGGACAAGGAGAGGCCACGTTCCATTTTTCTTCTGACTTTTACATTGATTCCATGGGAACTACCTCTGCTCCAAAGAAACCACCCTTCCAATGAAGAAAGGTGGACACTAACTTTGTACTGCTGTTTATGAATGCATCCGTTTCACCAGGAGGGAGGAGAGTTCCAGACAACAGACTGCCTTAGTTGACTTGAAAACCAGAAGAGCAAACAGAGTAAAGTGCAAAGTTTGAGTCCTTTCTTTAAATTAATTAATACGACTTCAATGTTTACATAATAGTCACTCACTTTTATCTGACACACTGGCAAAAATACTACTTGAACCATCCTAAGCAGACGCTTTATTTTGATTTTTTAAGGCTCCATGACCTAGCTTGCATTGCCAACTTCACAAGAGCCTTCATACTCAACAATCTAGAGATATCTAATTACTTGGAGTTCCCTGCACACACATCACGCTAGCCCATGTCTCCCTGTCTCTCCACCTACTGTTTCCTCTACTTAGAATACCCTCTCCAACCTTGTCCACATGGCAAACTCTACTTTAGTCTTCAATAGCTGGCCTACGCCACCACCAGCACTCACCTGTCCCAGACCTAAGTCATCACTGCCTCCTTGGCTGCTCGTGCATGTACCTATACTACCCCTGTGAGACAGGTAAGGACCATGTTTGTTCATGCGTCCACCCCCCCTGCTGGACTCACATTCCTTAAGGAACCAACTGTTTTTATATCTCTAGTGCGTTGCATATTTTGCACCAAATAAAATAAAAATAAATTTAAATTGGGCGCCTGGGTGGCTCAGTCGTTAAGCGTCTGCCTTCGGCTCAGGTCATGATCCCAGGGTCTTGGGATCGAGTCCCACATCGGGCTCCCTGCTCTGCGGGAAGCCTGCTTCTCCCTCTCCCACTCCCCTGGCTGGTGTTCCTGCTCTCGCTATGTCTCTCTCTGTCAAATAAATAAATGAAATCTTTAAAAAAAAAAAAAAAATTTAAATTTAAAAAAGAGAGAACTAAATTGACGTGACTGTAAAATGACTTCTAGCTTTCAACCATAATGAGCCTAGAACAAGGTTCACGTAGACCCTGTCGGTTGATTGTAAATCTGTCATGTTATCGTCTGAAACCGTTTGTTCTCGCTCTATCCTCAGAGGAAACAAAACAAAACAAAAACCTCACCACACTTCACACTTCTCTGTCCTCTGTATCATCATGAGATGGGGGGCATGGAGGGCTGGGTTACTGGAAAATAATGGACCTTACCTAGTCGTATCCTAAAAGAAATCAGTGTGGAACCAAAGGAAATCAGTGGATCTACCAACATTTAACACACCCTCCATCCAACCCGTCATAACTATTTGAATTGGCATTGATGGGAATAAAAGAGAGACTTTACTGTCAAGAACAAAACAATAGAAGAAATAATCCAAGGAAGAGCTGGGTTGAGGCAACATTTGTAAGAAGAGATGGGAAACACAGAAACGATGGAGGTCCAAACAGGAAGTTTTGAACCTAAGGACTTGATAAATCAGTTAGGTCTCTGTTTCCTAGTAATAGGCTGACCATAGACAAGAATAATAGGAGCATTATTCTCCAATTCCTACACAGTGTGCCGCACTGCTGTGTAAGCATGCCAGCATCATGCTTGCTTTGACAAACACAAGTGCTATGTACCGATCCACGTCATAGCTGTTGCCACGATTCTGCCTTGAGATTCTCGTTCTCTACTTTAACAATGTACTTACCATATTCCCCAAAAGCCTTTCTGGGACTAGACCTAAGGGAGAGAGGCAGAACAGGGGAGCTAAAAATCTCTTGAGGACCTATTACCTGTGCCTGGCCCTTGCTAAGCATTTTATATACGTCATCTATCTACCATCCTCCCAACAAGCCCACTTGGTAGGCATACTTATTCTCACTTTCAATGCAGTTTTAAACCGAGGTTTCCAGTATTCTTTCCATAAGCCATACTATTCCTATTTCTAGTATCAGCAGTAAGAACACGAGAAGTCGGCTTCAAAAGTAAGAGGTGTACCTTCCCTCCCTTCCCCTTCCCCTTTCCCTTCCTTCCCTCCCTCCCTTCCTCCCTCCCTCCTTCCTTCCTTTCTTTCCTTCAACATTTATTCCACAGCTACTCTGAGCCAGGCACTTCACTCTCTTTGAGGATATAAACACAAACAGGTTCTGGTACTTGACTCCAAATTGCTCACAGCTTAGTGGGGAACAGACAGACAGACAAGTAACTTGGTTTATTCTCTTTTCCCCCAGGCTCTGTGTTGGGTTTTGTTTTCCCCCTTTGTCACTTTTTACTGCCACTTTACTAACTTTCCAAATCTTAGTAGTTGCTTTCCCATTCTTTATTTTAAACATGAGTAAAACATAAGACAACTCCACCATTTTATAAACTGCCTTCATTGCTAGAATCACATTCTGGAGGGAAGCAAAACCGAACAAACCATCATTTAAATTTAAATTTGCTCGTGCTGCTCTCAGTTCTGTGCTGCTAATCACTCATCTGCTCACATTTTTTGGAGCATCTGCTGTAAGGCCCACTGCTAACTGAGGAGACAATAGTAGGAATTAGGTAACCAGGGTTCCTGCCCTCATGGAGCTTATCTTCTAGTCATTCGAAGAGGGGAGGAAGCCAGTAAATAAACCCCTGGTTTGGGATCAGCGTGTTATGAAGGAAAACCAGAGTGCTGTGAGAAAGCATATATGGCAAGGGATCTGACCTGGGCTGGGGAATGGGGAGGGCCTTCCCTTAGCAGTGGCATTAAAGCTGAGATCTATGAGTTGAGTAAAGCTTGATGAAGATGGGGGTGGAGGGACAGGAAGGGGAATAGAGACGAGCATTCTAAGCAGAGGGAACAGCATGTGCAAAGGCCTGAATCTGGAAAGAACACAGTGTTTCTGAGATGAGGAAGGAAGGCCAATGTGTCCGGAAGACAGGCAGTAAGAGCGAAAGGGCCCAAGTTAAAGCTGTCAAGTTGGCACAGCTAGTTGATGCAGGGCATGGCAGACTACCTTTTGGATTTCAAATCTCACCCTAAGAGCAATGGGAGCAAAGGTTTAGGCAAGTCCACTGAACTCCTTTAATATTCTTTCCAATTCCCTTGGCTACCTGTGATTGATTAGAAAAGGCAAACAGTGCAAAAAAGTATCTTGAGATAGAAAACATATTTAGAATAGAAAGCAGAATCTCATAGAAAAAAAGGGTGCTAAACTAAGAGTGAAAAATAATGGGTTCTATTCATAGCACTATTACCCTGCGTAGGTTATTTAATGTGAAAATATTTCTGTTTCCTCTTCTATCAAAGCAAAGTACTAAAAAAAAATCCAAATTCACAAACTTGTTGTAAAAGCAATGCATTATTTACAATAAATAGTCAAATTATGGAAGCTGAACCCTTTTCCATTGATAGATGAATGGATAAAGAAGATGTGAAAGAGAGATATGTAACAGAATATTATTCAGTCATAAAAAAGAATAACATCTTGCCATTTGCAACAACATGTATGGATCTAGAGGGCATTATGCTAAGTGAAATAAGTCAGAGAAAGACAAATATCATATGATTTCACTTATATGTAGAATCTAAAAAAACAAAACAAACAAAAAACAGAAACAGATCATAAATACAGAACTGATGGTTGCCAGAGGGAAGGGGGCTGGGGGTTATAGGCAAAATAGGTGAAGGGGATTAAGAGGTACAAACTTCCAGTTATGAAATGAAGAAGTCATGGAGATGAAAAGTACCAGGGAATATAGTCAATGATATTGTAGTAACATTACATAAGGACAGATAGTGATGACACTTATCATGGTGAGCACTGAGTGATACATAGAATTGCCAAGTCACTATGCTGTAAACCTGAAACTAATAATAACATTGTATGTCAACTACACTTCAATAATTATAAATAAATCAAGCAAGCAAGCAAGCAACTGAGATACTACATTTGAGAATGCTTTAAATCTCTAAAATGGAAGCTCCTTAAGGCAAGGATTTTATCTGTTTTGTTCACTGCTATTACTAGTACCCAAAGGACAGATGGAAGGAAGGAAGAAGAGAGGGAGAGGGAGGACAGGCAGGCAAATGGATCACATTGAGCACCATACTGTGCAAACACGAAGCAGGAGGTACCACGTGTGGACAAAGCCCACCCAGGAGGGCAGCCTCCACAGGGGAACAAGGCAGGAGCACATCACAAATGTGTGCCAACCAGCCAGGCCCTCCCTCAATGCCGGCACACCTCCAGCAACTACCCGAGAGGACGGGCCAGGGGGCCAGCCAGCACGGGACCAGGAACCTGCGACATCCTTGTGCAGTGCAGTAAGAGGGGGTGGCTGTGAGAAATGAAACCACTGCCCTTCGCGCTTCCTCCTCCTGAGAGACTGGGCCCTGACAAGGACCCCAAAGCCAGGCCCAGCGTACACATTCTTTACTAATACCACCCATCACTTCAGATTCTTATTCTTTCTTTTTACCAAATGTACTATTATAATAAATTTTTAGAGAACTTCTTAAACTTTTCTTATAATGCATAGTCTTGGCTATGTGCACCCAATTGCTTAAAGAATTACAATAAAAAGGTAAAAAACAAAGATGAGAGGGAAAATATAAAAATGTTCTTTGATATTAGCTTTATAACAGTGATAATAGTGACCACTCATTGAATACCTACTTACTCCAAACACAGAGTTTGATACTTAGCCTATTATTTCTAATCCTCACAACATCTGACAAGGTAAGCATCACTGACCCCATTTCACAGAGGAGAAAATTAAGGCTGAGAGCATAAATGACTTGCCCAAGGTTACAGGGTTATTAAGAGGCACAGCCAGGGTTCAAATCTGGATCTTTTAGATAATACAGTACACATTCTTTCCATTATACCACTTATTATAAAAATATTCCAAAAGAGATTTAACTAGGGGCGCCTGGGTGGCTCAGTTGGTTGAGCGACTGCCTTCGGCTCAGGTCATGATCCTGGAGTCCCGGGCTCCCTGCTCAGCAGGGAGTCTGCTTCTCCCTCTGGCCCTCCCCCCTCTCATGTGCTCTCTCTTTCTCATTCTCTCTCTCAAATAAATAAATAAAATCTTTAAAAAAAAAAAAAAAGAGATTTAACTATATGTGATAAGAGCAACCTGAGCATTTACTATGTACCAGATGCTATTGAACTCCTTACAAAAACTCTCTCATTTAATCCTCTCAACAACCCTGTAAGGTTGGTACTTTTGAGAATCCTGAGAGACTGGGTAACTTTCCAGAAGCAAAAACACTGCTACATAGTAGCGACTGGATTTTATCTAACTCAGGTCTGTCTGACTCCAAAATGCACCCTCTTAACTGCTATGTAAGAGCTCCACTATTCAAAGACGAACAGTGTGACACGTACACCTTTGAAAGAGAATGTCAAAAGAACAGGGTCAATAAACCATTTTAAAGATTATTCAAAATAACTACTGCATTAAGACACTGTCTCTAAAAGCCCATTACTAAATACGTTCTTGGTGACTGTCAACTTGTTCTGTTGCCCCCAGTGGCTTTTGGAACTACCTACAACCAGCATTTCCACTACAAATGTTTTCCGCTTTCATTTGTTAAGCAAGTTAAAAATCTATTTCTTAAACGACCAGTTCAATCAAATGGAACTCAAATCTCTGCATCCAAATCTTCAGAGATACCAAAATGAACACTAGTTACTTAGTCTACAATTCTCATTAAACAATGTAGAGTGCTTAGGAAGATGTTCACAGTCACTGTGCAAATTGCCCACATGCCATATAAAATATCAGCTTTTGGAGTTTCATAATAAATTCTAGGTTATGTATCAAGCCTCATGAAATATTCTCAACATGACTATCTCCCTATCAGAAATAATACTTTTCTAAACCAGGAAGTTCCTTGAGCAGGACTCCTTCAGCTATATTTAAGACTATTCTTTTTTTAAAAAAAGATTTTGTTTATTTATTTGACAGAGAGAGACAGCGAGAGAGGGAACACAAGCAGGGGAAGTGGGAGAAGGGGAAGCAGGCGGGGCTCCATCCCAAGACCCTGGGATCATGACCTGAGCGGAAGGCAGACGCTTAATGACTGAGCCATCCAGGCGCCCCAAGACTATTTTTTTAATTCCATTTGTTATTAAGAAAGTGTCAGCCCAAGGCATCTGGCTGGCTCAGTCAGTGGAGCATGTGACTCTTGATCTCAGGGTTGTGAGTTTGAGCCCTATGTTGGGGGTACAGATTACTTAATTTAAAAAAAAGTTAAAAAAAAATGTGCCCAACAGAAAAACCTGACCTTGTTGATCTACTGATTGGTCAAGCATGAATAGGACTCCCCTGTATCTATCAAGAAACTTACTCATGTCAATTTCATACTAACTGGATTTGTAAATCAAATAGCTGGCAAACCATTACTTTAAACCCAATCAGTGAAAGAGTCTGGCAATTCTTAGAAAAACATGTGGGAAATCAATCCTGTGTATGTGTGAACTTATGTCTACGTCAACTCTCAAAGAGTAAAATGTAAGTACAGGAAGTACCTAAATACTCCCTAACAAAAGCAAAGTAAATATAAAGACCTGGATGAAATCCCCAAATTTTGTACTTAAACTTCAAGTTGGAATGTTCAATGAGTATGGGAAAATTATAATAAGTATTTTTAAATAGTTTTTAAAAACCACAGTATATTTGTATAGCAAAAAGAAATAAAAAAAAAACTGCAGAAAAACATAAAGAAGAAAATAAATCACGTATAATTACACCACTGTCAACACTGTGTCCCAGAGTTTTTTCTTGGCATGTGTGGGTATATAAACACCGAGTTTCTCAAATATACGGTTGCGCCACATGGTCTGTTTTGCAACCAGCTTTGTTTCATTTTTCCATCCAATAGTAAATCAAGGACAATATTAAAAAATTAATAAATACAGCTCTACATCTTCAATTCTCCCATACCTGATTTAACCAGTCTTTCATTGATGGACAAATAAGTTTCTTTCAACCTTGTGCTTTTATAAATACTAAATTGAACATTCCTGCACACATGAGTACTTGTCAAATTAGTCTTTTCAAACAAATTCCTAGAAGTAGAAATACTATGTCAAAGGATGTGGCTCTGGATACATATTGCCAAACTGCCTTCCAGAAAGATAAGCCAATTGACACTCCTACTAACTATAGAAAAGAGTACAGACTTCTCTGTACCCTGACCTTTCCTAGCAATATGTTTTTTTTTAAACTCAATGCCAATCTGATAGACAAAACAAACAGTAACTTCAGGTTGCTTTCATTTGCATTTTCTTTTCATAAGCATATTAAGATAGGGGCAGTAAGTCAGTGTCTACTGAAGAACCAGAGCTTTGGAGGCCAACAGTCCTGGGTTTTTGTGTTGAAGCCCTGGTAATTGTGTGACCTAGAACAAGGCACCTGAGCTCCCTAAATCGGACTCTCTCCATTGCAAAATGTAAATAATTGCACCCGTCTCGGCATTTTCTGAAGCAGTGTAGGGAAAGCCCTTAGCCCAGTGCCGGACAGACAAGGAACACTCAGTAAGTGGTGGCAGCGAGCTGTGGTTGTCTGAGCTGTGGTCAGAGGAGGAGGAGTCTTATCCGCCATTTGTATTTCTTCTGTCGCTAATTGCCTTTTCATATCCTTGGTCCATTTCTGTGCTAGAAAATTCATTTGTTGTTTATTAATCTGTTCATTTGTTATTAAGAGCTCATCGTAAATTATGAGCAATAAGAACTCTTTGGCTGCCATATATGTTGCCAACATTTTTCCCGTGTTAGCATTAGTTTTTAACTTTATTTATGGGGTTCTCTGTTATGTAGAAGTTAATTTTCACAGAGTTAAATCTAATTTTTTTTAATTTGTTAGTTTCTGCCATTGATGTCATGCTTCCAAAGAGCTCCACTCTCACAAGATTGTAAATAAAAACTAGGCATATATTTTATTCTATTGCTTTTATCGACTTCAATTTTTTAACAGTAAAACACTTAATCATAAGTAGTTAATTTTGCTACAAAGTAGGGATTTAACTTCATCTTTTTTTCTCTTACATGACTAGTATTAATCCCAACACCTTTCAAAAACCCTTTCATCACCGACTTGAAATGCCACCTCAATATCAAAAAGTTGATAATTCCTTACCTGTGATTCTGAAATCATAAAGCTCTGGAAACAAAGAATTTTTTATCTGTTTTTTAAAGATTGGTGCCAAAACTCATTTGGTAGCAAAGCCTGACCTAAGCCGATGTTAAGGCTATTTCTAGTCTTTATTTATTCCATTTAGTGTCACTATTAATCTGTTTGCCTATGGAAACAAACAGGTACATGACTATGAGATGTTGTTAAAAACCCTGAATTCTGGGGGCACCTGGGTGGCTCAGTCAGTTAAGCATCTGACTCTTGGTTTCAGCTCAGGTCATGATGTCCCGGTTGTGAGATCAAGCCCCGTATCAGGCTCCACACTCAGTGAGGAGTCTGCTTGAGATTCTCTCCCTCACCCTCTCCCTCTGTACCTGCCCCTCTTGCACCCTCCCTCTCTCTCTCAAATAAATAAATAAAATCGCCCCCCCCCAAAAAAAACCCAACAAGTAAACCCTGAATTCTGAAACATGGCTGGCCCCAGACATTTCAAATAAGAGACTATGAACCTCTCCTAGGTTTCCATTCATACCCAAGCCTGCTTTTAGGCTTCCTATTGTAGCTATGCCATTCTAAATCCTCTTTTATCCTGTTACTATGATAAAGTACATTGATTTTCAAATGTTAAACCAATCTTGAATTTCTGGGATAAATCCCATTTGGTGATGATGTATTACCATTTTTCTGTTTTACTACATTCAACTTATAATATTTTGTTAAGCATTTTTGCATCTATGTTAATGGAGTCTGATTTTTTCTTACAATGTCTTTGTCATGTTTTGGTATCCAGGTTATACTGGCCTCTGGTTTCTGAGTTTATATGCTATTTTATTTTTTATTTACTATATTTTATAATATTTTAAAATTCAATGAAATAAAATCTCCCATTTTTCATTCTTCCCTTATCTCAAACAGTATTTTTCTGAACTTTAAAATTATTCTATCAAATTCCATAGAACAGTAATCCTACTGCAATTTTTGTTGGAATTGTTTCAAATTTTGGATTAATGTGGACAAGAACAATACTGATATACTTACTATATTAACACTTCTCACCAAAGAACATGATATGTTTCTCCATTTATTCAAGTGTTCCTATATATGGCTCAGTCAAGTTTGGAAGTATTCTTCGTATATGTTCTGTGCGATTGCTACATATTTTATGATCACCTTTATTTTTCAACTCTGTTTATGTCCATACTGCTATGTTTCATTAGTTCTGACTACCAGTTGTGCATAACTGGTATATTTCTTTTCCTGGGAAGGGATGGAGGTCCTGTGGAAAAAAGCAGCTGAATATCGCCATTTCATTATTTAATAAACATTTATTGAACATATAATATGTATCAGGCACTAAGTATGCAAACTATCCCTGTCCTCAAGGGTTCACAGTCTAGAGAGTGAGATAAACAAGGACACAGATAAGCATACTATGGCAACGTAAGCTCTGCGTTCAAGGAGAGCCCAAGAGAACAACACAATGTCCTCTTCCATGAACAGAGGGTATTGTTAGGAAAAACTTCCCAAAGAACTGACCCCTGATCCCTGAGGTGGGCCCTAATTTCTCCCTTGAATAGGCCTGGCAATGAGTAGGCACATGTAGAAGCTGCATTAAATCCTCCAGAACTAATGAATGTCATTAACATAGACCTGAGTGTGCCCCATCTTCCACGTCTAAACATGGCAGCAGATCCCTTCAACTTGCTGGCTTCACCCTCTGGTTCAGCAACCCTGGGCGCCTATCACTGAGCTGGACACTGAGCACTATGGGTGGAGCCACACTTCCCGTACCCCCTCTCCTCAACCTCAGGAAAAGGCCATCAGTGTCAAGTTGAGTCATTACAGTTTCAGTTATTAATGGGCCTGGCTCTCACCTTAAAACCCATAAAGTATTTATTTCTACACAGGGACATTATGTTCTGGAGGAAATGGCTCCATTTCATGCCTAAAATGGTAACAAAGCAAATGAAAGCAAAATTGCTGTGTGTCTCCTGGACAGTGACAGGTTTGGGTACCAAATAAGCAGACCGAGCCAAGCTCAGGGATTGGCTGCTTGGATGAACTATTTACCCCTCCTCCTTGGTTCAGTATGAACTGTGGAATCATCCCACAACTACAGAACCCTTAGCAGAGTGACCACAGGAAGCTGTGCATGGAGGAAGAGGGAGAGAATACACAGTCACTTGTGTTATTCCTGAAGAGACCCCAGGGATCTGTCCAGTTATTCAAAAGCACATCTAGAAAGAATTCACCTGTCTTGAACTCTGCTTGCTCAACAGCAAAACAAGCAAAAGCACCACAAAATGCTCAATCATAGTGGTCTTTTCAATTGCTGAGGCTGAAAGTTTTCCCACCTGAGCATCATAAATGAGACAAACTGCATAATAGGATAGTAAGAGCTGTTGCTAAAAGATGCAATCACAAAATAAAAGGACCTTTCAAAATCTTAGTATAGTTGGTAATTATCGAGGAATGGAATAAAAAGAAGAACAATTCCAAGGTTCCTGCTTCTTCATGTTATCGTGAAACTGAGATGGCCGAATGCCAAACATCACTCTTTCACTTACAACAGACCTTCCTACATCTTCGGCAACAGCTCTATTCCTTTCTGTTAACTGCATGCTGGAGTAGTCTTGTTTATCAGTCAAACCTCAAATGCCACAATTCACAAAGTTGCCATTTGTTCTTTCCTACAATGAAAACCAAACTTTAACCTGGTAAGATTCACAGCAGAAAAGAATAAGGAAAAAATAGTAGCTTGTAGTTCTTTGTGCTTCAACTGTCATGGCATATATTTATTTATCTGAGTAAGATCTGTGCCTGTTAAGAGAGGTGCCCCTCCAAAAAGAGTACTAGTAAAGTTTGGTTCCCTACTACAAAAAGCAAGACCAGAAAAAAATCAAATGTGTAGTTAAATGTAAAAAAAATACATTTATTGACCCAAATAAATAATACATGGTCTCAAATAAATAAGCCCAACAAAATTGAGAGAATCATTAAATAAACTATTTACTTGTTGCCAGTTCAAGAACATTAACTACAAAAACAATTACAGCTGCAGACTTTGCAAACATTCAGAATAACTCAGTAGGAGAATCACAGGTCTTGGAGTCAGCTCTGGGTTTCAATGACAGTGCCAAGATGTGTAGCTTTGAGGCCTTGGAAAAGTTCATCTCTCTGAGCTTCCTTCTCTGCAAAATGGGAAAAATACCTGCCTCATAGGAAGAGGTTTTGAGGATTGAGAGAGAGGTATATAAAAAGCCCAACAATGAATAGACAGAGGGGGCATTCCACACACTACTAGTTTCCTGTTCAAATTCTCTGTCCACTAAATGGTCAAAATAAATGTCCCTAGCTTTTCAACCCAAAATGGACACTTACTATTTAAAATACAGCTCTTCCTTGACCTACAATGGGGTTACTTCCTGAAGAACTCATCATAAGCTGAAAATATCCTGTCGAAAATGCATTCAATACACCAACCCTATTGAACATCACAGCTTGGCCTCATTTACCTTAACTGCCCAGAATGCTTACGTTTGCCCACAGCTGGGCAAGAGCATCTCACACAAAGCCTATTTTGTAAGAAAGTGCTGAATAGCTCACGTAATTTCCTGACTTCTGTACTGAAAGTGAGAAACAGAATGGGTGTACGGGCACCGAGGGCTGTGAGCTCACATGGCTGACAGGGAGCTCTGGCTCACTGCTGCGGCCCAGCGTCGCCAGAGGGGCTCAGGCTGTGTATTGCTAGCCTGGGGAAAGCTCACGCCTCAGAATCTGAAGGACAGTTTCCACTGAATGTGTATCGCCTTCACACCATCAGAAAGCTGGAAAATCATAAGTCAGGGACCATCTGTTTTGAATTCTTTCCATTAAAACACACCAAAATCATTTTGCATTACATTATTCCACAGGTCAATTCTCTTGAGCAAAACTTGAATTTCTTATATTTTTCCAACCTCTCATTTTCCTGCACTTACAAATACCATCGCACCACCACCATTTCCCAAAATCATTCACAAGGGATTCCGCTGGGAGGATTGGGCCAGGGTACAGTGGGGTGAGGGCCTTGAGTCTTTAAAGGCAGTACTTGGCAACCGGTTCAATTCATATTTTTTTAATCAATCAACAGTTTTTTCTTCAAAGCAGAATGGTTTGAGAATATGCAAATGCATATCTAAAGAGTATGTACAGCAGGTGGTGACAGTCAGAAACTCAGCTGAACACTGCCAGTAACCAGAGTAGTTTTAAAATTGTTTTATTCTTAGACATACATTGTTCATACATTATGATACCCATAATGGGAACACTCACTGGGAAATACAAGTTAATGAGGAGATTAACATAAAAATTATGTCTGTTCCTTATCAGATAAGACTACTAAAAATTCCTTTGTAGTAAAACAAAATGTCCAAACCAATGTTAAAAAGATGCAAAATAGTGACAATTATATCCAACATGCCCTTTCATTTTTCAGGAATACACTCTTCTTGCTAATGAAATTAGAAAGGTAGAAGGAGGTAAAGTAAGAAGTCTTACTCTTACCCTACAAGTAATTTATTTAAGAATCAAAGGCAAGAATGTCTCTGTTCCTCAGTTATCCCCTCTCTAAATAGGAGTTGTTTAATAAAACTCAACCTAAGCAAGGTGTCACCCTGTTCTTTGGGCTAACACAACTATCACTGCCAACGTCTTTCTCCTGTACTGTCTCCATTCTGGAGGCTGGACAAACAAACATTCACCGTGCAGCCTCTCCTGCAGCAAGGAGTGGCCATGTGACACTTTCAGCCAATGAAACAAAAGAGGAAGTGGGCTGGGGATTTCTGGGAAGACTACTGCTTTCCCTGATAAAAGTGACAGATGCATCAGGAGTTGCCCCTTCCCACTAACTTCCAGCCTTACAGATGCAGCCATCTTGCTACCACAGGGAAAAGCAATTCCTTCAACTCTTCCTTCTGAGAGAGGCAACAAGTTCTAATGGCTCACCATCCAATAATGCAAGCCACACATACAATTTTAAATTTTGTAGTGGCCTAGCAGCCACATTTCTAAAAAGAAAAAGATGAAATTCATTTTTTTAAAGATTTTTTTTAGGGGCGCCTGGGTGGCTCAGATGGTTAAGTGTCTGCCTTCAGCTCAGGTCATGATCTCAGGGTCCTGGGATCAAACCCCACATCCGGCTCCTGCCTCATCAGGAAGCCTGCTTCTCCCTCTCCCACTCCCCCTGCTCATGCTCTCTCTCTCTGTATCTCTGTATCTCAAATGAATAAATAAAGTCTTTAAAAAAAAAAGTTTAAAGATTTTTTTTATTTATTTGAGAGAGAGCATGAGGTGGAGGGTGGGGGCAGAGGGAGAGGGAGAAGCAGACTCCCCGCTGAGCAGGGAGCCCCACACAGGGCTTGATCCCAGGAACCAGAGATCATGACCAGGAGCCAAAGGCAGATGCTTAACCGACTGAGCCACCAGGTGCCCCAAGATGAAATTAATTTTAATAATGAATTTTATATAACCCAATATATCAAAAACATTGTTTCAACAGGTACTCAAAATAAAATAAATAATGATTAGATATTTTACATTACTTTTTTGTACTAAAATACAGTATGCATTTGAATCCAGTATGCACTCTCCACTTCAGGACACATCAATTTGGAGTTTCACATTTTCACTGTTCAACACATGTGGTAGAGAGGCTACCATGTTGAACAGCACAGGTCTAATGGAAGAACATATGCTATTTTCTTTTTTAATTTTTTTTAAGATTTTATTTATTTATTTGACAGAGAGAGACACAGCGGGAGAGGGAACACAAGCAGGGGGAGTGGGAGAGGGAGAAGCAGGCTTCCCGCGGAGCAGGGAGCCCGATGCAGGGCTCGATCCCAGTACCCTGGGATCATGACCTGAGCTGAAGGCAGACGCTTAACGACTGAGCCACCCAGGTGCCCCAAACATACGCTGTTTTCTGTAGATGGGTAACAGGTAGTGTTGGGTTAATCAAATAAATTGGCAAAATATAGTACCAACTTTCTCAACTTAGTACTGCACAAACCTCTCTTAAAGCAGAATAAAAGGGAATTAAATCTCATGGACCTCTGAGAATATGCCCTTGAACTTCTAAGGATCCATGTTCCCCAACTGAGCCTTCAGAAAGCCTTCAAAGTGGCTTTTTTTTTTTTTTTTAGCTTATCCTCAAAATAACAACATACAAAAGAAAAGATTCTGTTTTATGCAAAATTTGAGGAGCTCTATGATCCCAGTTCGAAAGCACTGTTGGAAAAGAATCAGGAGGTCTTTATTTTTATCTTGATTCTACCACCGAACCAAAGTGGTAACTTGGAAAACAAAACAAAACTATTTTTCGAGGCCTCTTTTCTCTAAGGGTGCCCCACTTGCCCACTAAACAATGCTGTTGTAAGCAAACCATCCTTTTAATAATCCATTCTAGAACTCTGCCTGCAAGGAGCCTAACACTCCCTCTCTCAGTCTATGGTTTTTGAACCATATTCCTCACTATTGAAAATTAGGACTGCATTTACCTACCTTTATAATTCTGACATTTTTCCATTCTTCAAAATTTCATGAAATAATACTTAATAATAAATTATCCCCAAGTTCTTTCAGTGTCCTGAAATAGAATTCTTCTGGATCAAAAATTTTAAACTCATTTTGAGCAACTAAACAATCTCACCCTATCCATTCAAGTTTCTCAAGCTTTAACTTCATGTTACAGGATTTTTCTGACTTGTTCAGGATGACTACTCTTGCCTTTCATTTATTCATTTTATAAATGAGTACTTACTGAAGATCTACTGTATAGGTCGATGCAATGGGAATAGAGATGGGACATGAACAAGACAGGCAAAGGCAGTCCCTGCTTGCAAAGAGCTGACACTCTAGTAATGGGAAAACTCAGTAAACAAGCAAATAAATGAGTATGGCAATTCCAGGTAGTAAAGAGTGATACAATAACACAGCTAACGCTTGAGAGCATATCATGTGCCCAATAGCCTTCTAAATATTAACTAATTTAATCCTCACAACACCTCTGTGAAGTATGTACTGTTATCAACCCCATTCTATAAATGAGAAAACCGAAAAACAGAGGTTCAGTGCTAGAAAGAACAGAACAGAGAAACAGGGAGAGTGCCCAGTGCACTACTATAGTCTGGGAGGTCAGGCCAGGTCTCTCCAAGGTCATCCAGGCTGGGCCTGGAATGAAGAGCAAGTCACGGAGATCTAGGGTCAGGATGTTCCAGAAAGAAGGAACAACAAAAGGCCCTAAGGCAGGAAGAACCTGGCAGGATAAACCTGAGGGGCTCTAGGAACAGAAAGAAGCAAAAAGTGGCTTGAAACATAAAGAGGGATGGGAGAGTTGTAAGAGGTACAGTTTAAGAGGTGGGAGCAGGAGCCGATTTATGATAAGGAGTCCCTATTTTATCACAAATGCAATGGAAACCCGTTGGGGTATTTTAAGCTGAGGAAGGACATGATCTGATGGACATTTTTAAAAGATCACTCTGGTTGCTCTATAGGAGGCAAGAATGGAATGAGAGAAACCAGTTAGAACAGAGAAGGCAGAAGCCAAACAGCAGTTGAGCAGTTCAAGTTTTCCTCTGCCATCTGTTAACATTCTACTATGGGCCTAGAGCAACAAGCTTGTTTCTTTTTGCTTCTTGGTCTGTGCTTACCTGCCCTGCAGATGGAGTCCTTGCTCTAGGTTCCACTGAGAACTAGAGAAGAGTCCAGGACCACCTTTCAGAGGCTTTGGCTTCTGATTCCAACCTCTACCCAAACCAAGGGAACTTGTACAACACAATATAAATGCCAAGGAAAGCAGAAAACCAGGCAACACAGTCAATGATCTTCAGCTGCTGCTCAATTAAGCCCCAAATGTTCACAGCACTTCTCTCTATAAACAATTCATAATTCAAAAACAAGGGGTTCAAATAATACTCAAAGACCCGTGACTTTACTAATAGTGCTCTACTTCCCATTGAAAAGGTAATACGAATAAAAATCTAAGCATGCTGATGTGCACCGTCTGCAAACGTCGCCACTGGTGATTCCACACATCCCTGTTACGTGCATGCCGCCCAACCCACCAAGAGGTGGAGTTTACTCCCCCTCCCTCTGAATTTGGGTTGGCCTTGTGACTCAGTTGGACCAATAAAAGGTGCCAATTCCGGATCCAGTAGACCTCAAGAGAAGTGGAGGCTGCCATACTCACACACTTGGGAGTCCCGGGAGCATGCTATAAGGAGACCAGTCGAGCTGCCAAAGGAAATGAGGCCATCATGGAGAAGAGCAAAGAACAAAGCCGTTCCCGTCTACAGCCAACACAAGGCGTGTGAGTGAAGCTTTCTTGGACATTCCAGTGCCAGGCAGGCTCCGCGACCACAAGTATCTGCTGCATTAGTGACACTAACTGGCACCACGTGGGGCAAACGAACTCAGCGGAGCCCAGCCAATTTACAAAGTTGTGAGAAATAATAAATTGTTATTGTTCTAAGCCACTAAATGCTGGCATAGTATGTTATGCAGCGATAGTCACCTGATATAAAAATGTGTAAGTTGTTGATTCTACAGGCCCTTTGCAAACCATGAGTGCCATCTGAGAAAGCTAGACCGATCCCACCAACCAGAGAAGCCCACTAATGAAGATAACTTTATTGCTGTTTAGTTTCCTTAGGACTTTAACATTGCCTTTTCTGATTCCTAGGCATATGTATTCGTTTTACATTAGGGGCTGAAGAACTCTAATTTCTCATATTCAAGTAAATTTAACACATTCTTAATAAGAATCTCTTATGTTCTATACCAGAAAATAAAAAGTAAACTAGACCCAGGCTCTGCAAAGAATTTATATTTAAGTGAAAGAACTACATGCACATAAATCTTTCCAGGTGAAGCAGAATATACTTATTTGATATCAAATCACATAACTATTAAGTACAATGGAGGAAAGAGGTCATTCATGTGGAATTTCAATAGGTCAAGACAAAAAACAGGATATTCCAGATAGAAATATGAACAAGAGCAAAGACCAAGAAGCGCTATCGTGTATTTTTCAGGAATGGCAAGTTCTCTGACAGCTGAGACCTGGCATGACACAGCTATTCTAGTCCAAGTGAATCACTCCCTGAGCAAGCCCTACTGTAGTGCCTACCACATGAAGAAGCTATGAAGACGGGGGGTTTGAAGGACCAGAAGTTGTCAGACGAGGACCCCTGAGGTCAGGTATTAAAACAAATGATCTATGAATGTATCGTGTATACTTTTGCTTCTCTTTCATTCTGCCTTGCAGGCAGCCAGCAATACCATCTGTCCTCCATTTTGCTAAATCCTTCCCTTGTCTCAAGTTCTACATCTGCTTAGTTATTGATTCATTCAACCATTTTTTATCGGGCACCAACTATTTGCCAGGCACTGTTCTAGGAGCTGAGGATACAATAATGAACAATGCAGACAATGGCCCTGCCTTCATGAAGATAAATAGTAATGAAAGATAGGAAGTAGATGGGGTGGGTGGTCAGAGAAGGCTTGAAGAGGGCATACTTGACCAGAGATCTGACTGAGGTCAGAAAGCAAGCCATGGGACTATCTGGGGAAAGAGTGTTCCAGGCAGAGGAATGAGCAAGTGCAAAGGTCCTGAAATGTCTGCATATTCAAGGAAGGAGGCCAGTGAGGGAGGGAAAGCGAGGTAGAAAAGGAGATCAGAGAGGAAGGAGGGATTGAGTTCACATAGGGACTTATAGGTAATGACCGACACTCTGGATTTTGTTTTCAGTGTAATGGGAAGCCTATCTCCTTATGCCCTTTCCCAGCCCCTGGCCCAGCCCCAACAGCCTCTACTGATCACTCCTTCCTGGGCACATATCACCTGTACTTTTATTTGCCACCCAGTCTATATTCCATAGATTTCTATTCATCTCTTATGCATCAGTTCTATTTCCTCAACTATGTCTCAAAGGCAAGAACTGTGTCATTTTCTCCTCTGCATTTCTAGGGCCTGGCACCTATGTGGTGCTCAGTAAGTCTTTTTGGAAGGTGATAATGATGATGTAATCCCTTGGAGTCCTTTCCAGCTGTAAGATCTATGATTCCTTTGAACTCTTTCGACAAACTATCTTGCACTATGACTCAGAGGACTGACATCTTTCTAGATATTTTGAGATTACAGTCATCCATTAAATGACTGGGATGAATCACATCAGAGTTTTTATTTCAATGAAGGCTGTACCATTTGGAATGGGGTCCCCTTAAGTAGAACTACTTATTAGTATTTATACTTTAAGCCATTTGAACTTCAGGAGAGGCATAAACTGCTATTAAGTAAATGTAATCCTGATGTGATCCCATCACCAGCTATTAAAGATGGCCTCGAGTTCTTTGCTGCTTCTCCTAATGAAAGGTGGAGGATAATTCCCCTCACCTTGAGTCTAGGTTGGTTAGTGACTTATTTGATCAATAAAATGCGGGAGAAGTAGTGTTCTGGAACTTACGGGGCTAGGTCACAAGAAGCCTTGAGCCTTAAAGTTTCTACCTACACCTTTTGGAGACACTCCCTCTAGAAACCCAGCTGCCATGCTGTGAGTAACGCAAGCATATTGGAGAGACCATGTGTCAGTGCTCAAACCAACAGCCCCCGCTGAGTCTCCTGCCAAGAGCCAGCATCAACAGTCAGCACCCCCGGCCCAAGCACTAGATGGAGGAGTGAAGAAGCCATCTTAAAAGTGAAGCCTCCAGCCCCAGGCACCACAACTGACGTCATATGGATCAGAGACAAACCACACAGCTGAATCCTTCCTGAATTCCTAGCCCACACAATCAAATGGTTGTTTGAATCTGCCAGATTTGAGGGCACTTTGTTATCCAACAATAGATTTTTTTAATCAAAAAAAATAATAATCATAGAACATCACCACTCACAAAAGTGCCTTTCCCCCAAACGTTTATAAAGATGACAGATACTCACAGTCCAAGATCTGTCCTATGTCCAGTGAACCAAATCCCTTCCCAGAGATTTGACTCATAGACATGAGGAAGACAAATTGGGTGATTTTGAATGAGTACCCTGAATCAATCTTACTACTAAAACTGCAGGTCAAGAAAATTACCTAAAATGTATCCAATGCAAAAGCCACAGCATCCATTTGGATTATACAGGTCACAGAATTATGCTATTGGGCAAATTATACATATTTCACTTAGTCACCCAACGGTAAGAAAACAATTTACAACTGACCCTTGAACGACATTGGTTTGAACTACGTGGATCCACTTTCAAAGGTTTTTTTTTTTTTTTTTTTTCAGTAAACACAGTACAGTACTATAAATGTATTTTCTCTATCTTACGGTTTTCTCTTTTTTTCTTTGTTTTTTTCTCCATCATTTTATCATGAAAACTTTCAAACATGTAAGAAAGTGAAAATAACTCTCAAACACCAAATGCCCACCACCTAGGTTCTATGGTAGTTAACAGTTTGCTATGTTTGCTTTCTCACATATCTGTCCGTCCTTCCACCCACCAATTAAAATAAATTGCAGACATCAGCACACTTCAACCCTAAATGCTTCAGCATGCATATCAATAACTAGAATTCAATGTTTATTTATGGCACTTTTTGTTCTTGAGGTAAAATAACATGCACAAATCTCGAGTATACTATTAAATGAGTTGCGGCAAATGTATACATTCATTTAACCCAAACCCCTATCAAAATATAGAACATTTCCTTCACCTCTCAGAGTTCCCTAATGCTTCTTTCTAGCCAATCCCTGCTCTACCCACCCTGTATTAGTTCCCTAGGGCTACTGTAACAAATTATTAGAAACTGGATTGCTTAATACAACACAAATTTATTCTGTCACAGTTCTGGAGGCTAGAAGTCCAAAATCAAGGTGTTAACAGTGCCATGCTCTCTCTGAAGGCTCTAGGGAAGAATCTGTCCCATTTCTTTCTTCTAGCTTCGGGTGTTGCTGGCAGTCTTTGGTGTTCCTTGACTTACAGTTCCCTATGAATTTCTCAATAACACCTTCTTTTCTCTAACTTACCTGATTATAAGAATATGTGTACAGTATATAATACATAAAACATACAAAATACGTGTTAACTGACTATGTGATTGGTAAGGCTTCCGGTCAAGAGCAGGCTAACAGTCGGTAAGTTCTGGGGGAGTCAAAAGTTATTTTCGGATTTCTGACTATGCGCAGGGTCGGCATCACTAACCGCCATGTTGTTTAAGGGTGAACCATATTACTCTACTTAAAAACGTGGGTGGGACTTAAAACAGAAATTAAATGCACACTTCTATCATAAAAATAAAAAGATCCAACTGCTAAGCAATGATTACATGCAATACTAGGAATTTCTAGAAATTATTCTCAGACACTACCAGAATGGAAAACACTCAACTGCAAATGGGCCTTTTCCTTCAGAACATCCTTTTGTTTGTACAAAGAAGTTCTATTATGAAAACAAAAGCGTCTTGAAATGGGCAGGCCTTTTTTACCCCCATCAGTATGGATATCACTTTTCCCCAACAACAGTCATTTCAGACTCTGCAAGTGAGAGGCTTCTGCGAAAAGAGCCTGCTCGTTTTATCCCCTCCTCCTCCTCCTCCTCCCCACTATCTTCTTCAGGTCGTGTTTGGCTTTTCAGAAAAAATACCGAACCACTAAGTGGCTCCAGGGATGGGGAGGAGAGGCAACACAGAGAGGCCAAATGTGGGTAGCAAATGCGTCAGAGCACCAGTTTGTCACACAAACTATTACCTCGTAGCAGGTCTAATCATATTCTGCCACTCACAGTTTTTTGTTGTTTTTTTTTAAGATTTTATTTATTTATTTGAGACAGAGAGAATGAGAGGGAGGAGGGTCAGAGGGAGGAGCAGACTCCCCGCCGAGCAGAGAGCCCGATGCGGAACTCGATCCCGGGACTCCAGGATCATGACCTGAGCCGAAGGCAGTCGCTTAACCAACTGAGCCACCCAGGCGCCCCTCTGCCACTCACATTTTTCATGATATGAATTCACACTCACCACTGGCATGCCGTTTTTAAAAACCAACAAAAGAAAATAAGTGCTCAAGAAAACACCCTACAAGCTAGAGGCATAACAATGTAAAAATGGCAAAATGCTTTTAACAGAAAATATCACCTTCCAGAAATATAAGCACATACTTGTTTGAAAAATAATTCATTATCAATAACAACAATAAAACCGTCACAAAAGGAACCAAAGGTCAACATTTACATCACTAGAAGCTATATGAGTACATGGCATTTTTCAAAAGAGAACTTCGGAATTTAATTAGAGAAAATATATTAACCTCTGATAAAAATACTTAATGAAAGTCTAACAACTTCCTTCACGCAGAAACCATTCCTGGGCGCCTGGGTGGCTCAGTCGGTTAAGCGACTGCCTTCGGCTCAGGTCATGATCCTGGAGTCCCGGGATCGAGTCCCGCATTGGGCTCCCTGCTCGGCGGGGAGTCTGCTTCTCCCTCTGACCCTTCCCCTCTCATGCTCTCTGTCTCCCATTCTCTCAGATAAATAAATAAAATCTTTAAAAAAAAAAAAAAAACCATTCCTGCAGCAGCAGTAAAGCATTAAGTCAGCATAAGACATGTCTAAGAACACACGCGTCTATATCCATAGAGTGCATTACATTTCTGAAACTGCTTCAAAGGCACAAGTGGCTGGTAACACCATCAAAAGTAAACACAGTGACATTTTGGTTATGTGGCTCTACCAATAAAATGAAAGTTAAACAGGAATTTAAGAAATGTAGCGGAGGACATAAATCATGCTCTTTTCATTTCAATGATAACATTAGCAGCTCCGTGTCTTCCAGCCTCAGGAGCCATTACTTATACGTGAAATATAAAAGAAAAGGAACGTGTTTAGGTTAATAATGAAAGCAAGTTTGGCTAAATGTCAAGCCACATCATACTAAGTTTCTTGCACCTTCTGTTTTACCAAGAAAGTTAAAACCTGTTCAGCAGTCTTCTCCAATGTCAAAGCACCACTGATGGGGGAAATGAATATATTTCAACTTTACCTCTTCAAATCACTAATGTGGCCCGACATGTTCAGGCAGGCAGGAGCCTGTCAGCAAGGGTACGGAGGACTGACTTTTCCCACCTCAAATGGCCCTGACTCAGAAAAAAGCCTGCTATTAAAACACGGGTACATAAAAGGGGATCTACAGTATATAGGAATTTAATCGTCTTTTCCTCAGAGTCCCAAATATGGAAAAAATTTAGTGACTTTAAACATCAAATTATTTCATTCAATCAAGTAATTTTTTCAGTTTCAAGAACCTCTGTGATGACCTGCATCAATGTGCCCGCTGATGTAGCTCCTCAAAAAAATAATTCCTGATGCCTCCTGTGGAGCAGGCACTGTCCTAGGCACCGTGGGTACCGGCAGAAGCAGCCAGTTACTACTCCCCAGGGAGCTCACAGTCTAAGGATGGGTAACTCACTGGTCAAGTAAAAACAAACCCAATCAAGTGCAGGGGACAGACTCAGGTGGTGTTAAAAGCTACGGAGGAGAGGAAGCAAATACGATACGGGTATGGCAGAAAGTGATTTGGGTGGGGTCTAATTTGGACTGACTGGGTAGGCCTTGCTGAAGAGGCCTGACCCCTAAATTATCAGAAGGAGCTAATTATTACAGCACAACTAGGAGCGGGGCACCCCAGACAAGGGGACAGCTGAACAAAGGCCTCAGCAGGAAGTAACCTGGCCACCAGGAGGCCGGGAGGAGGGAGAACAGTCAACGTGCCTGGAGCCACAGGAGCTTCCCAACACAAGAGCCTCGGGGGCTCTGGTAAGTTCTGACTTCATTTCAGTGCAATGGGAAGCCACCAGAGGAAGGTTTGCAAAGAGGAATAACATAATATGCTTTGTGTTTTTTAAAAGAGGGTTCTGGCTGCTGTGTGGACAGTGGGTTGTAGGAGTATGTGTGGGGGCTACTGCAATAATCCTGGCAAGGGAAGGAGTTAAGTAGACAGATCTGAGGAATATTTTAGGTTAGCTAATGGGACAGACGTTGGGGATGAGGGCTGGTGCAGCAAAAGATGAAAGCAAGGATGATCCCTAGGCTTTCAGCTGGAACCATGGGAAATCAGTATTTCTGCCTGGGTTAGCTCCCTCACTTCTTCTCCAGTTGGGACAGCTGGAATTAGAATCTGACCTTCTACTTCCTAATCCAGAAGTCTTTTAATTAAGAGTATTAAATTGAGATTTCCAGATTAAAACAATCTCCAGTTTTTCTATTTTGCTATTACTAATTATTCACACAACTCCAAATAATTTCAGGAGTGCATTAAAAAATCAAAAGCATGCACAAGCCTACAGGTGATAGAATTTCATAGAACACACACACACATTAAAAACATGTTAAAACTGGGGCGCCTGGGGCACCTGGGTGGCTCAGTCGTTAAGCATCTGCCTTCAGCTCGGGTCATGATCCCAGGGTCCTGGGATCGAGCCCCACATTGGGCTCCCTGCTCAGTGGAAAGCCTGCTTCTCCCTCTCCCACTCCCCCTGCTTGTGTTCCCTCTCTCGCTGTGTCTCTGTCAAATAAATAAAATCTTTAAAAAGTAAATAAATAAAAATAAAAACATGTTAAAACTATCCCAGTAAGGTCATATTTAAGTTAATAGTATCAATGTGAGTGTCCTGGTTGACAATGTATAAGATATTTTGTTGGGGGAGAGGGGAGCTGAGTGAAAGGTACCTGAGAACTCTCTGTACTACTTCTGCAACTTCTTGTCTTAAATGATTTCAAAGTAAAAAGTTACTTAAAAAAAAAAAAAATCTTGTCCAAGGACTCGAAACCAGTGGGAAACAGCCACTATCTGAGCCTACATCAACTGATTTCTCATTCTTTCTAGTATATCACAATTTTTACTCAAATCTTCTTTAAATTAAAAGGACCTTAAGAAAGAAAAAAACAAAACAAAACACAATACCTGATTGGCCCCTGTTTTCATTCCAGCACCTGTTTTTTTGTTTACTTTCTAAAGAGAAACTGCCTTTTTGCCCCTTTTGAAGGTAGTAGGCATCTATGGTTGTGTTCACTTCTGCCCTCAAGAACACAGTCAGCATGCAGTCAGCAACTTTAGAGCCAAAATCTGCATTTGGCCGTTCTGGGAGTCTATAGTAGGTGTGAAACACTGTTCTAAACACAATTAAAATGTCTATTTTACATCTGTTTTCATTTCCCAAGTGAATTGAAAAAAACAACATAAATGATTTAAACCACTTGTGAACTGAATCAGAATGGAGCTTACCAAACCTGAACGGCCCAGAGTTGGAAAAGCAGTGCCCTCGGGGAGGGTGGTTCCATCTCAGAGAGAGCCACCGCTCTCTCAAGAACTATCGACAATGCCCAATGACCAACGGCTGTGTCCCCATCCACAGGCTCACCACAGCACCTATAAGGTGCATTGCATTTGCCTGCAAAGAGTTATGGGCTTCTGTTTGCTTGTTTTGTAGGGAGTAGAGGAAGGACCGGAGGAATGAAGATACAGATTACGGGCGGTGGTACACTGTGAACAAGGCTCAGAAGCCTGGAGGCAAGAAGACCCTGAAAAGCATCAAAGACCAGGTTGAGCTATTTCCCTCTCACAAGGGAAATTGGAGGCTTGAGCTGCATGCCATGCAGAGTCATAGTCAGAAACTACCTGGGACACGGGATTCTTCGTTTCTCCCCAAAGCCTATCACTATCCGGCCTAACAGCGCCAACCTGAAGCCAACTTTCTTAAGTTAAAATGAGAAGCAGAATGGAAGTCTGTATATCAGCTAAAATCTGGGGAAATCTGGAAGGTATGGGGCAGAAGATGGCAGATGAAGTGATGTTCTCTCTCCCTGGGCCAGTTTCCTCACATTCAAGGCTCGCTCCCCTACCCTCTCAAGCCCAAACCAATGCCTAGACATCAAGATCATCCATCAGCTCATCTCTCTCTTACCTGTCTCTCTCTCTCCTTTTCTAAACACATTAATTCTTCATTTGAGCCAAACAACCTATTTGCTGTCCTTCCCCTCACAGAACCCACTTATTCAAGGACCTGCTTTGTTAAAGGGCAGGTACATGATTCAGAAAACAAAATGACACTGACAACATTACTAAAGGCAGGAGGAGGAGCTAGATTTATTGGGGGAAAAGTCATTCCATTTGCAACATTAAGGGTTTAATGTTCCAGCAAAGCATCTTGGGAAGGTATCTGGGAGGAAGTACTCAGCATCTACTCTGTATGGACTGGCTTCTTCCCTAGTAATCATGACTACCTTCCTTACAACCCAGAGTCACCCTACAAGCATTCGCTACTTTACCCCTCCTCCCCACTGAGATCACTCCTTCATGCTGCATGCTCTGGTGAAACTCCATTCACTGGTACTTCTCTGCAGGCCACTGTTAAATGTTCAGAAATTCACATGCATGTCACCCCTCTCTTGCCATAAAGACTACAAACTCCTTGAAGGACAGGGCTCTACCTTCTATTTCTGATGTAATCACTTTGATGCCTTTTACAGCCCACAGCACTCTGTGAACACTCAAAATGTATTGTTAACAAATGCCTTAGGGGATTGAGAAACCTCATACAGCCACATTTCTGAATAATAGAAATAGCACAATGGCTATCTCGGGGAATGGGAAGAAATTTCTTACCCTTACCTGGCATTACCTGTCAGGAGGCTTGAGTTTCAATGGTAAATGATTTCCTTCAAAGGAGGCGAAAACAAAGACAAGATAGGGGGTTGAACAAAGTACACAAAATACCTAATGGATGAGACCAAAAACCAAATGCTCATGACTGCAAACCTTGCTTAACTCTTTTTGTGGTTAGTACTCAAATGCTAACATTATCTCATCACCCCAATACTTAAACATTTTGAGACTAAACCATGAGTAAGTATATGGGATAAGCTGAAATTAAATCCTCATGTGAGTGTGCAGAGTACAAAGGAGTTTTATCTGTTTGGTTTACCTAATTCTTTTTTCCCTTTAGTACAATTTTAGAAATGAAAGAAAGGTTCAATGGCCCTGGTATGACAAATCTCTTCTGGCAAAATTCAATTCAAAAGAAATGGCAGAGATAATAACATACTTTCACAGGAAAAGTTTGCCCTGAAGAAAGGCCTCTCCACTTTTGACTCTCAAAACAATTTTAGAACTAAGCATTAGCTTTAATCCAGTACTCTGGTAAGCACCAAGAAAAGAAAGGTAAACAAAACTGATTCCTGCCATGCAAAGTTATTTTCCGGCCTTTCTAACTCTTTATACAAAGTGTGGGGCAGACCTTCTCTGTAAAGGCCCAGATAGTAAATAGTTTCTGGACTTTCTGAGCCGTAAAGTCTCTATTGCACTGAACTCTGCCCATATAGCATGAAAGCAGACACAGACAACATAAACAAATAAGCATGGCTGTGTTTCAATAAAACTTTATTTATTGACAGGAAAATTTGAATCTCACATAATTTTCACATTATGAAATATTCTTGATTTTGGCCTTGTTTTTGTTTCAACCCTTTAAAAAGGTAAATTCTTAGCTCATGAGCCACACAAGAACAGGTAGTGGACCCGATATGGACCACAGAGACTTGGCCAGTTTGCCAACCCCCTGCTTTATACCAAAGGCAAGGTGGAAGGCCAAAATTAGCTTGCAAACTTCAACTTGCTTCTAAAAGGAGAAGATTGTTGGGGAAGGAAAAAGGAAAGGAAGAGGGTGAATAGAGGAGGAAGAAGGGATGCCCATGAGAAATCAGGCTGAGGCAAGAGAAACCCAAGCAAAAGCGGTCAAAGCCTGAGCCGTGTGGGGGAAGGATGAAAAAAAGAAGCAGAAGGCCAAGTTTCTTTCTTTCTTTTTTTTAATTTGAGACAGAGAGAGAGCACAAGTAGGGAGGAGGGTCAGAGAGAGAGGGAGAAGCAGACTCTCTGCGGAGCAGGGAGCCCAATGCAGGGCTGGATCCCAGGACCCTGGGACCATGACCTGAGCCGAAGGCAGATGCTTAACCAACTGAGCCACCCAGAAGGCCCCAGAAGGCCAAGTTTCTAGGGCATCTGTGGGAAATGAAGGGGTGAAAGGGAAGTCAGCTAGCCAGTAGTCCAGGGGAGGGGCTGTAGATTAAACTGTAAGAAAGCTGAACATCATAAAAATGCTGATTAATGCAGGAGCCCAGAATTTAAGAACCAAGGTGACTGTGTGTACAAAATTATTCTCTTAGTGGGCAAGAGCAATTCTGTTGTTACAAGTCTGTTGGGGTATGTGCCTGTTGGAGAGAGTGATTTTCATTTTGCTTTTATTTTATGCAGTGTTCCTAGGAATATCAGTTCAAAGGGGCCAATCGTGAAAGCCTTAAATCTAAAGTCCTAGAATTTCTCCTATCTTTAAAATGATTTGGCCCTGGGTTCTGACTGCTGTACCCACTCCCACACCGAAACTGTACCTCCATGAGCAGGATTTGCACCAGCGAGGAGGTAAGGAACACCCTCCCATGTGAGAGGTCATTATAACAATAGTTAAAAATAATGCTGAAAAAATGGTTTGATAACCAGACAGGGTAAAAATTGCACTCTGTTTTAAGTTTGGTGAAATGAATGGGTAAAGACTGGCACCCAGCAAATGTTAAATAGCAACCTCTAAGAAACGCCAAAGAATCACTTTCATGGAGGATCAAGAACCAAGGAGTTATTATCTGCTGACTATCCAGGAAAGCTGACAAAGTAAAAAAAAAAAAAAAAGCAATAATAGTGTTATGGGCTGCACTGTGCCTCCCCAAAAGTCCTATGTTGAAGCCCTGATCCCCAATACCTAAGTACGCGACTGTATCGGGAGTCTTTAAAGAAGTAATTAACTTAAAATAAGGCCATTATTAGGCTGGCCCTAATCCAATATGACCGGTACCCTTATAAGAGGAGGCTACTAGGACACATGGAGAAACACCAGGGATGCACACACACAGAGGGAAGACCACGAGGCACGAGGCAGCACGAGGGCCGCCATCTGAGCCAGTGGGGCCTCAGAAGAAACCAAACGTGCTGACAACTTGATGTCGGACTTCCAGCCTCTGGGACTATGAGAAAGTAAATTTTGGTTGTTTAAGCCACCTAGTCTGGGTATTTTATTACGACAACCCGAGCAGACTAATTTAAATAGTTATGATGCTTGGACATTAAGAGGAAGGTGAGGGAAGCAAATAAGGCCACCAGAGATTCATCCACTCAACCAACATGTATTGTAGATGTTTGGCAATGTGCTAGGTTCTGAGTCTACAAGGATGAAAAGCTAAGCTCTTGCCTTCAGTGAACTCACAGTCTACTTGAGGACAAAATTCTAACATAGTACAGATATGCTGTAAGAGAAATATTCCCCTGGTGCTTTGGAAACACAGAAGAGGGTTTTCTCAGCCAGCCATGAAAGGGGTGCACAAAGCTTCAAGAAAGACGTGATGTGATGTCTGGGCTAAGTGCTTTCAAAAAACCAAATCAAAGACACCACTTTCTTCCGATTATTTGACTAGGACTATATTTTTGAACTGGAGAAAATAAGTATCATTGAAGAAGAGGATGTTTGCTGTGAGCGATGTGAGGTTTTCTTCTGGTCATGTTGCATTAAGGTAGAGGACTGCAGCGCAGCTATCTTTCTGGGCCAGAGAGAGCGATTTAGCAGCAGCTCACACAGCGGTGGTCATCCAGCCAGAGCGCCGTCAGGCTCTGCCCTCCGAGAACAGTGCCAGTGAGAAGAGAAGAAGAATTTAACAGAACTCCAGAGAAGACAAGTAGAGAAGAGGCAAGCAGAAGTGAGAAGCTGAGAAATGGGAGATGGAGGCACAGGAGGCAAAACAGGACCAGGGAAGGGGGCAATGTCAAGAATGAAAGGGGGGCGCCCGGGTGGCTCAGTTGGTTAAGCGACTGACTTCGGCTCAGGTCATGATCCTGGAGTCCCGGGATCGAGTCCCGCATCGGGCTCCCTGCTCAGCGGGGGGTCTGCTTCCCCCTCTGCCCTCTTCCCTCTCGTGCTCTCTGTCTCTCATTCTCTCTCTCTCAAATAAATAAATAAAATCTTTAAAAAAAAAAAAAAAGAATGAAAGGGAGTAGCCCCACACGTCACATGCTGCCAAGACAGCAGGTGGCAACCCAAAAAATGCCACTGGACTTAACCAAAGGCCCTGATGGCCTCTGGGAAAACAGCTTGAGAAGTGGATCACTGTGTTCAGCTGGGAGGACATTCATGAAAACCCAAGGAAATAAAAGGTGCCTGAGTCACCTTCTGGGATTGGGAAGAGGGGGCGAGTCAGATGACACAGGGGCAGTGGCAGCAATAATGGTGGGGGGCTCTCATTCTGTTCTTCCGGTTTCTGGGAGCTGCGTGAACACAGAGTGGGAAGGACAGAAGTGACGCAAAGGAGAAAAATGGCATTTATTTATTTTTATTATTGTTTTAGAGAGAGAAAGTGTGAGCAGGGAGAGCGGGGAGGGAAAGAGAGAGAAGCAGATACCCTGCTGAGCAAAGAGCCTGTCCCCGGGCTCCCTCTCACCACCCTGAGATCATGACCTGAGCCAAAACCAAGAGTCAGACACTTAACCGAAAAAAAAAAATGGCATTTATTGACTACATGAAAAACACCACCGACATTTACACAGCCCTTTATGTTTTAGAGATTCATCCATATATCCTCTCATTTAACCTCAACAACTACTCTTAGAGAAGAGCAGAGGCAGCTGTTTTACACATGAAGAAATTAAAATCTAGAGGAAAGATAACCAAAATAATCTACCTGAACATCACACGGCAGATAGAGGTAGAAGCAGGACTTCATCCTGAGCCGTGACCCAGTACCTCCAAATGCTTACCCAGCACTTTCACAGAATGAAGCGCTCGTGGCTCTGGGCTGGGTCTCAGCTTCCTCATATGACTCGTGGGCATAAGAACAGCCTGTACCTCACTCTGTTGAGAAATGTAAAGCACTTCAAGGGGCTGGCTCACCGTAAGTGCTCAATAAATGTGAATCACTATTAGCTTACATTCAAGGGGCGTAACATGTACGCCAACCATACACACTGGGTATCCATTCTTGGTGCCTATGAATAGCTATCCAAACCAGAAATCTAGGTATCAGGCTAGAATCTTCTGTCTCCCTAGGCCACTGCTCAATCAGGCAAGGAGTCTAAGCCCATGCTTTTCAACTTTCGTGTCATCATTATCACCTCAAACCTTTTCAGACAGGTTTTCCCTAACTGCATCCCTCCCATGAAATTTTAAGAGCACGGATAACTGCTTATCTGTTTATGTACTGTGGCCCTTTTGAATCCTAATAGCTGAGGTTTTTTTACACCATCCCCCACAACCAGTTTTTGCCCCCTTGGGACCATATCCCCCGCAGGCAGAACACATCTAATAATCCTTCCTCCTAAATCTCTCTAAACCCATTCCCCTCTTCTCTATCCTCAATGCCAGTGCCTTTTCTTCACAATTTTTCATCTAGATTGTTCCAAGAGCTTCTTCACTGGGCTCCCTGCCCCTATTTCTGCCCGCTTCCCATCCATATGCCACCGGAGTAGGCTTTCTAAATGCAAGTCTGTTCATGTCGGTCCCTTTCTCCAATGCCATCAGTTGTGCTCCATCACCGATTGGACCTTTACACTGCACTCAAGGCCCCTGCTGAGCAGTCCTGGGCCTGAGCTCCCAGCCTTGGCTGCCACCACCCCACCCCACCCCCAGGCACTAGGTGCACACAACGTACAGCCATCGCCTCCATGGCCTGGCACTTTGTTACTCTGCCTAGGATGCCCTTCCCCTCTGCCTTCCTAGTGAACTCCTACTTACCCTTCAACACTCAGACATAAGGTATGGTATGTGCATTCTCTAAAGCCTCCCCCAATTCCATCTTACTGCAGGCTGGGCAAAGCCACCCTGTTCCTTGCACATACCTCTCTGTCACAACTCTTCAGTTACCTCTAATGATAATAATGACAACCAACATTCACTGAATGTTTAATAGATGCCAGGCTCTATTCTAAGCTCTTTACATGTATCATCTCATTTATTTGGAGCAACTTGAGGGCCGGTATTATACTTTATTAATTTCCGTACCTAAATCCCAGCAACAGTAGAAATTCAATAAATGCTTGATGAAATAATGCAGGAAGCAAAGTTTTGGAGTTTCTCATATCTGCTCTTTCCCTTGACTTACACAGCCCCTCCTACAACGGTTTATGGTCTTTTTACTCTGGTAATAAGGAGAAGGATGAGATATGATTAGTCCACCAAAGGTTTTAAAAGTTTCTTTGAAATACACTCCATGATTTAGTGAAAAAAAAAAAGTCATTAGGACTGTCTTTCCAAGTGCAAGGGGGAAAAAAATCTAATCTACTATCCAGAACACTCACATATTTACAAATCTAGTCAATTTGAGGGATATAAATAGATCTTAAAATGCCACAGGCAAAGGCTTAATCACTACAGTGGAACAGCTTGGGAAAAACAAAGAAGAGAAAAGATTTAGAAACATAATATTTAAAAGCATACAAACAGGAGACTTAGAAAAAAAAATCAGGTTATATAATATCCTAGTGAAACACTCTGAAATAGAATACTAATAGAAAGATAAACAGAAAAATACTTTAAACAATAGAGTGAAAAATATTCCTCTTAGCTCCTTAAGAGTAACTGGAGAAGGTCATTTAAGTCCAATCCACCCCACCCCAACCCCCTGCTAACTGAAATGAAACAACTAGGGGCTATCCTTAATAATTTGAAAAGACTGGGGCGCCTGGGTGGCTCAGTCAGTTAAGCGGCTGCCTTCGGCTCAGGTCATGATCCCAGGGTCCTGGGATCGAGCCCCACATAGGCTCCCTGCTCCGCGGGAAGCCTGCTTCTCCCTCTGCCACTCCCCCTGCTTGTGTTCCCTCTCTCGCTGTGTCTCTCTCTGTCAAATAAATAAAATCTTTAAAAAAAAATTTTTTTTTTGAAAAGACTACTTCAAGTTGATTCAGAAAGTTTTACTCTCAAAGGAAAATGTGTGTGTGTATTTATATACATGTATTTTATATTTTTTTTACACACACACATACAACCTTCTGAATTTTATCCTTTATTCGACATTACATGACAAATTCCAGATTTAAGAGTTGGTATTAAGTAAATAATAACTTTATGGAAATGCCCGGAGTTCAGAAAAGAGAGAGCTTCTAAAACAATGTCCTAGGGTAAAAACCTAAATACTGCATTTCACTCCTCATTTGTTATAAACTGTGATATCTCTGGGCAATGAGATTATGGGTGACTTCCATTTTCTTGGTATCTTTCTAGAGTCTTTCCTTTTTAAACAACAAGTATGTGCTGCTTTTATATTTGGGGGGGAAAAGAGCTGTTTTCACTTTTTAAAACATATGTTTTGTTAAACTAGTAAGAACATTTGTTATTAATTTACAAGTCACTTTCATGTATGGCAGCTAAGTTTCCATCTACAATAACAAATATATATACTTTAAGCCACTACATCTGATAAGTGCCATAAGGCCCAAGATAATTTGACATACTTCCCAAGTAAATGTGAGGTCTCTACGTCTCTTCAAATCTGGGCTCTGGGACAGCTTAACCAAAGAATACAGTGAGAGTTAACACTATACCAGTGTCTGGGCCCAGGCCTTAAGAAACTGGCAGCTTCTACTTCCTGCGTCTTGAAACTCAGCCACCATACTGTAAGGAAACCCCAGCCACCTGCAGAAAGGCCTATGTGGAGAGGAACCAACGAGCAGCACCAATTTACCAGAAATATGAGTGACACATCTGGGAAGTGGCTCCTCCAGCCCCAGTTAAGCCACTCCGACCCACACCAGGTAGAGCAGAAATGAGCTGCCCCCTTCAGAGCCCTGCCCAAACTGCACATTCATGTAAAAATAAATGACTGTTATTTTAAGCCACTAAATTTTGGAGTAGCTTGTTACACAGCAACAGATAACTAGAATATCATATTATATTTTGTTTGCCTCTACCTTTCCCCAATTATAATTTAAACTCCTTGAGGGTATGAGTCCATCTTTATGTTCATCTTCATAGTCCTGCCTTCATTCACTCTATAAGCTTGCGAGAACTAATCGGTATCTAGCACCATGCTAGCTAGGTGCTGCAGGTACAGAGGCAAAAACAGATTCTGCCTTAGAGATGATCACAGTCTATTTTCAGAGACAGACAGATGAACAAACAAGAATAGACAATGACAACGATAATTCTCACAGCTTTGGCAGAATAGCCAGCAATGGTGGACAGTCAATAAATGTTGGCTAAATAAATGAATGAATGAAACAGGTTCTCAGAACTACTTTGGGAATTATATACTGCCATCCTTTTATAGATGAGGTGTACCGATTAGCGACGTATTACTTCTGAGCTCTACATTCACCCTCTCTGCCCTGCTTTGTGACACTGGGGCTGGCCCCTGTGAACATTTCTCCTTTGCCAGATGGTGCAGTGTTCGTTTTCATCAAAAGAGGGCACTGGAAGGACACTGAAAGGCCAGAGCAGAGGAAGGGGCTTATCACTGGGTTCCGGATGCTTTATCCCCTCTAAAGTGTACTGCCAGTGGCATGTGGGAAACCCAAAGGTGCTTACTCTCCAGGGAATTTCCCTGCTGCTCAACAGACTGCTAAGGACCAACTCTGGTCCACCCACATGCTCTACCAAGATTCTCAACCCAGTGGGCTGTTCCTACAGACCAGCTCCAGCCTGTACCCTCTGGCAAGGTCACTGGCCACCAGCAGTCACTTCATCTCCAAAGAGGACTGAAACTCAGTCTTGGGGGTGGGGAGGAGCCTCTTGCAAGCTCTTAGTGCCTTCACCCTGTACTCTCTCTCCTTCAGCCCTAGAAAAAGTAGACCTCTTCACCACTTCAGTAGTTAACCATAATGAACCTTTTATTAGTTAATAATAATTCTTTATATTAAATTTTCCTTGTTCACATTACTGTGTGGTTTTTGTCTCCTGAATGGATCCTGACTGGCACATGAAGGAATAAAAGGGCTCAAATATGAGGGGCCCGAAAAAGGACAATTGCCCACAGCACCATCAAAGGGCTGATTCAGAATAAAAAGAAATTGAAAGGGAAGAAATAAAGACTCGACAAACAAAAACTGCCACATCAATCTCCCATCCAAGTACTAACCAGGCCCGACCCTGCTTAGCTTCCGAGATCAGACGAGATCGGGTGCGTTCAGGGTGGTATGGCTGTAGACTGCCACGTCAATCTCATTCAGAATCTTCATTTTGCCTAATCACATTTCTCTAGAAAATATTTTTTATCTTCTTCGGTGTTTTTTTAACCTTCCATTTGGTAAACTATTTTTATTTTTATTTTTATTTTTTTTAAGATTTTATTTATTTATTTGACAGAGAAAGACACAGCGAGAGAGGGAACACAAGCAGGGGGGAGTGGGAGAGGGAGAAGCAGGCTCCCCGCCGAGCAGGGAGCCCGATGCGGGACTCGATCCAGGGACTCCAGGATCATGACCTGAGCCGAAGGCAGTCGCTTAACCAACTGAGCCACCCAGGCGCCCTGGTAAACTATTTTTAAAAAGACAATGAAAATGTTGGCTACTTGTGAGACGCAAGGGAAGAAAGGGTCAGCAAATACAGAAGCTGTAGCGAGCCCAGGTCAGGTGCTCTGAGACATGTGACACCCATCGGAACCAAGGACTGGTATTAAGGACACAGAAGAGCCTCTCAGTTAATAGCACAGACTGGAGGACCAGATTGTTGGCATTCAAATCTCAACTCTGCTACTACCAAGTTATGTGACGTGGGGCAGTTCGTCTAATACCTTCATTTGTAAAATGCAAATGACAGTAATAGTATCGACCTCAGAGTTCTGTGAGGATAAAGTGAGTTTATGTACGTAAAGCCCTGAGGCCAGAACCCAACCCAAATTCTCTTTCTAACCACTTCTTGACTTCAGTATTCTCAATCTAGTTTTCTCCCCAATATCTTCTGATTTTGGAAAGGTTTCAGAAGACCCATCTTGCTCTAAAAACTGCTCTCCTCTAATTTTCCTACCACCTCTGGCCTTTGACCTGGGCCTTGCTGTAAGAAGATGTGGAACATTCTCCTTCCTTAAAGGGCTATCATTTTTTTCCAGGCCCACAAGTGTGGAACCTGTTCAATATAAAAAGAATGGGTATGATATAGTATAGCGGCCATCTCTTAATCAGCTTTCACCTCTTCCTTTTAGATCTGTCCCTTCCCCACTCAGGTGACTCTGGTGTCCTAAAGGAAGGGCTCATGACTCAACCTAGGCCAGTCAGAGGCTGAATCTTGAGAGAAGGCACAGTGGAAGAACTCAGCTGGAGATGGTCATCAATGGCCAGAGACCCCCAGCGTTGCTTCATTCCTGCCTTACTGAGCCCTGACATTTTAGCAATTCCTTCAAGGTTGTGAACAACCCAGGATACGTTAGAGAAATTCCTATTTTTGCTTATGTTAGCAAGAAGTCTACTGCTTGAACCAAAGAGCCCACATACACGCTGTTAGACTGACTGACATCTTTGAGTTTCCTCACCTGCACAGTGGGGGGTCTCTGAGGTCCCTTCCACCTCTAACCTTCTACAGTTCTAACAACAGGGCAGGTCCCAGCTGATGTGCTCTGCTGGCTCTGCAAATCTCCATAACCACTTGGTCATTACCACTCAGCACCCATACACCTTATACACGAATGGTGGGATTGAGAGATGCTTTAAAAGTCTTACATTTAGGTTATGAAACCACAAAGCTCTCCTTTGCCACTTACTACATCTCAGCAGTATTATTTTGGTAACAGCGTCACCACCCTCTCTGCTATGGTGCTGAGCATAAATAGAACATGAACATTTCCAGGAATTGTCAACTTGGCACTTCTTACAAGGAGTTAAGATTTCTTTTATAACATTAACAAAAATAAAGCCTAGGACTAAACTTCTTTTAGAGGTCACATTTCCTTCTCAATTAAAATTTAGTGTTTGGAAAAATACAATGTACCCTTTTTTTCCTCTGGGGAAAAAGTCCTCCAAAGAATCACATACATATACTCCTTGCTGTTCAAACTGAGGAACAAGTATAAACACAGCTGCCTATTAAAATTAAGCAAAGGCAAACATTCCTGCAGCTAGCTATAACAACAGCCTACAAGTTTGAACTACACCCATAAAAAGAGAAAGCTACCTTGCTAAGCGTATGGTTACACTCTTGAGGTTGTGCCACCAGAAGAGCTGGTTATTAGACCTGATGGCTTTCAGCTTTTGATAGCAAGATTTAAGAGCTACCAAAGTGGAACCTGATTCCAGTACCAGGAGAGCCAATGCTCCTATCTCCTAATCACAGTCAAGAAGATGTAGTCTTTTTCTACTCTCAAGGTAGCAAGTTGGGATAGGAGCAACCCAAGGGCTCTGTTCCTTGACCCCATATGGCCTCACATTAGACCTTGCTACCCAAAAAAGAATTAAAAAAAAAAAAGAAAGAAAGATGGGGGAGAGAGATACCAACCATGACTTAGTCTTTTTTTTTTTTTAGATTTTTTTTTTTTTTTTTTTTTTAATTTGACAGAGAGACAGCAAGAGAGGGAACACAAGCAGGGGAAGCTTGAGAGGGAGAAGCAGGCTTCCCGCCGGGCAGAGAGCCCGATCATGACCTAGTCTTCTGACAATAGGCAGGAAAGAGAAAGACAGAGAAGCCTTTGGGGCTGCATGTATGGGAGTGACTGGAGTAGGGGAGGGAAGATGACTGGGAGCTGGTAAATGATGGATTCTGGAGCAGCCACTTGTCAGAAGTAGGAGGGAGAGAAAAGCACATCTTGAAAATGTGTTTTCATAGGCTATGAATTAGCGGGCTTTGAAGGGCCTGGATTCCAAATTTGGCTCTACTGGGTTGAATGAGTGACCTGAACAAGTGACTGAACATCTCTGTGCCTCCATTTTCTCATCTGTGCAGTAACAGTAATAAGACCACCTGTCTCACTGAGTTAGTGCCACGATTAAGTGAATTAATAAATGAAAAGGACCTGGACCAGTACCTGGCACAAAGTAAAGCCACCAATAAATATTATGATAGTTATTTTATTGGCTAAGCCATTCCCAGTCTTCCCAATTTTGTCTCTTTTCTCCTCTCATCCATCCTTAAGCCATCTTCAGCTCACTTTGCATCTGAGGGCCAGCATCCAACTCATTCTCCACTGGCACGTTCTGTCTCCATTTGGACAACTTGATCTACAGAGCACAAAGTATTCCGGATGGTTTGTAATTACCTAACAATGTGAATAGGCAATGAGAATAATTCCCCCAAATCCAAACTTATCTGCTAAGTCAAAACACTCCAGTCAATGTTGTTCTGTGTACATCGAACCCGTGTATCCCCACAGAGCTCTAATGGATTTTAGTACTGGTAGCAAATCATACACCTGTGTGGGGTCCGGGATTCTGGGACATTCTTGAGCAATAACGTTCAAGAAACTCAAAAAATTAAAAACACTTATGATTACGGAATCAAAACAAAACTACATATCTTTCTGTATCCATTCCTACCACCTTTCCACTTCACCTCACCAGAAAACAAGAACAACTCTTCAAGCAAATACATAACTTTGGGAAGCTCATGCTTGGGGAGCAACAACTGACAAAGGAGCCACCCGCCTACTCAGCTGGTCAGATTTCAAGGTTCTCAACCCTGGCTGCACTTTAAAATAACTTCATGAGGCGTTCATGCATGTTCCTGCGCTTGCACGTGTGCACATGTGTGTATGTGTGTTTATAAGTGTGTGTGTGTGTGTGTCTTAATACCACTGCCCAAATCACACCTCCACAGATTTTGGCATGAACTGGCCTACGTCAAAGTCTAGGGATCAGTAGTTTTTTTAAAGCCAGGGTTGAGAAAGACTAAGCGAAATGAACCACAAAAGTCAATAGGGTGATTGATGTAGCCAAGTGGCCCATACATCCACAGGAGGGAGAAAAAAGCACAGTGAGAATTTCTAAGAGAAAAGAACATTAAATCCATTTTTTAAAGTGAAATGGAGGCATCCCTGCTGGGGAGAGGCCTGTCACATGGTTTGCTATTCCTAGAAAGAGCTACAATTAGCTGCCAACAGATGCATTATTTCATCAGTCCCATAAATACTCGATAAAAGTCTTCTGCTCTTCCTTTATGTCAACCTTGCAGGAGCAGGGCAGGGGGAATCTTCTGATAAAATGCAGTACTAAACTATAAAAATTTCCTTTTAAATGATTAAAATTAGCATTAATAAAAATAAAATATTTTAGCAAAATCTTATCCCAGTATACCTCTAAAAGCCCTTGAAAATTTTCCTCTTAAAACAAACAAAAGCAGGGGCGCCTGGGTGGCTCAGATGGTTAAGCGTCTGCCTTCGGCTCAGGTCATGATCCCAGCGTCCTGGGATCGAGTCCCGCATCGGGCTCCCTGCTCCTTGGGAGCCTGCTTCTCCCTCTGCCTCTCTCTCTCTCTCTGTCTCTCATGAATAAATAAATAAAATCTTAAAAAAAAAAAAAAAAAGCATTAGTACAATTGTTTAAAAGCTCATTTCAATTATTAATGCTACAGCAAAATATAATTCCATTTCAAACCCAGTGGGAAGTCAAGACTGCATAGCAGAAAAAATCCTAAATCAAGACTGGAAGCCTGGATTCTAGTTTGGCAATAAATTACATCAACTAACTATGTAATCATGGGCAAGTTGACTTAATCTCCATAGGCCTCAGCTTTTTCACAGAAAAATTAGATGATCTGTGAGTCTCTCGCGGCCTAAAATTCTGGGATACCAGAATATGTCTCCATCTTGCTGACTCCGAACATGTTTATAATTTACAAAACATAAAATTAAGTCATTCTGGCAATTCTACTAATAAATTTAACCAATTCCCGGTCACTATGCATAATCTGAAGGAGCAAAACAATAAAGGACCTTGAATTTGGCACCATTTTCTATCTGAACTAGAGCTGGAGCCTTCCTTCCCCAACTATGCAACCAGGGGACAGCTCCTGCCCCAAACTCCTGGCTTTCTAAATGAAAAAATGCATGAAATGCATCTTTACAATTTTTGCCACATCTTCATACCATTATTTTCCTAGTATTTTTCTTTATGTGTTCATTTTTACTTAAGTAAAAGCAATGTCTTTTTAAAAGTAGCTTCATAAATAGAAAACAGTTTTACTTGCCATAAATGGAAGGAAACCATTAGACTAATGCAAGGGAAAGAAGGCAACTAACTCAATTCCAGCGAAATACTGTTGTCCACCGAAGGCATGAGACATAAGGAGCTTCTTCTCTTTGTTAAAAAGAAAAACTGGCAAGTGTCAAGAGAGATGCTACAGCAAAGGGAGGCTCTCACCTGGATGTCATCAGGATTGAAACAGAAAGAAAAAGGAAATGACTCTCTCACCATGTGATTCACTCCCATATCTGCATTTCATCTAAAATCATTTTGAGAACCACCCAAGATCATGGCTGTGCACACATCTCACGATTTGGGAAGCACAACAACGAATGGTCGAGACTGGGCCTTTGCTGACGTGTGGCGTGACTCAGCTCTCCGTGAGGAAGGTTCTTATCCCAGACAGGCCTGGGCTCTAGCCACACTGTCACTGAGGGCTCCCACCGGAGGGCCTGTGTCTCTGTGGTCCCCTCTATCTGAAACGGTCCTCCTCCAAGTACCCACTCTGTTGCAGAATTCAGGTCTCTGCTCCACATCCTCACGGCAGAGAGGCTTTCTCTGACCACCCTGTACGATGTGCGAAGCCCTTCCTCACCACCAGACACTGTTTTTCTTCATAGCGGTAGTATTCACTCATTCACTTCTGTCTATCCCCATCAGACTACAGCATATGGTGAGCTCTAGAAGAGCTGGGGCTTTGTTTCCCAACATCCTAGTACCTGATGTCAATACTCAATATTTCCTTAGTGAATAAATGAATCCCCTCAATTGATCTGGAGATCTTTCACATGTCTTTATTTCCTAGTGCCTGGTATCTAGTTGGTCCCCAGGCTGCGTATGATAATCACCCTGGGAATCTCTGCAGACTCTGCCCTTACCACAGGGAAGGGTCCTACCATGGATGCTGACCCACCACTCCCTCTTGAGTACACAGGATGCCACAAAGTGAACTCTACCCAGCCACAGCAGAAGTGCCTAGAGAGACCACAAGCTAGATGAACTGAGATCAACACCGAACTTATTATACGCAGAGTAAGGCCAATTCATGGTATGATTGGAGAATCCCAGGCTAGAAATCTCTCCAGTAAACCTATTACAATCCCTAAGGTTTTTGCCATTATTGCTCATAACTTTAGATGCATCCAAGTATACATCTGAGAGCCAGAGTAGATCTTGAGAGAGGAGCTGATGTGCCTCTGCATGGTCACACAGGGCCAGCTCCGAGAGGAACAGGCTGAGCCCTGGAGCTCTTGGCTAGAGGGAAAACAGACCAGCCCTGCATCCTGCGCCAGTGAGGGCAGCCAATGTCAGGGCATAGGGTCTGCGGTGAGGACCGGCTCAAGCGCAGGCAAAGTTGAAGCAAACAGCCTCAGGAGGCGAGAGTGTTGAGGCATCTGATGCTAACATACGAGGCACTGAGCTGTGTTCCAAGACATCTGTCCTTCATCCTCGCCAGTGGCTAAGAGGACGTAAGGCCAGAATCTAGCCTACAGAGAAGGGGGGAGAAAAAAACTCCCAAGCCTAACGTAAGACTGGAATTAAAGGCAAAGTTGCCAGGCTGACTGGTAAGTGAGAATCACAGCAGAGACCCAGTCCCACAAACAAGGCCAACACAGTGGAACAGGGAGTCCTGGAGCCCAGGAGTCACTCCCACCATGACTTAGCCTAAGTCCCACCAGCTGGTGGGACCAGGGCTGCCATAAACCTCTTTTCCAGACCCAGACTAGCTCAGGCACTAGGGAGAGCCTGTCAGCAGACAGGGCCCACGAGCAGTAGAAAGCAAGCAGGTAGGCACACGCTGCCTACACCCAGACTCAGCACTGTTCTCATCTCCTAAAAGACCAGACAGGAGCCCACAGACGATTGCCAGCTGATCTGCTGTCTACTCTGCGACCTTGGCCAGCAACGGACACACTGTGAAGTGTCCCTTCGGCAGTGCCAAGCTGGATTAAGTAATTTTATTGCCAGAATTTCTCTTCTAAAATATAAGAGTCCTCACAGGGTGAGAAAAACACAAAATCAATTATGCATTAACATCTTAGACTTTTTTTTTTTTTAAACATAAATAGGAAGACCCATCAGCTAGGTAGGCTCTGAAAGAACCAAAGGTTTAAGGTGCTCTTCTATGTTTTGGGATTTGCTGGGAGTAGTTTAAGAGACCAGAGAAGATTAAGATACAACTGGATTCTTCTCTAATAAAAAGCAACTAAGTAGGATCTATCACCAAATATCAAAATTTACAAGTGAAACACAGAAATTAAACAAGCAAAGAGGAAACCAGGATTCTCTGAGAAGCCCAAAACAAGAACACTTTTTAATAAAATTAAATCAGTTCATTCTTGGAGACGTTTCGGCCTTTTGGCCAAAGAGAAAGCCATTTCTGCCCATTGGTTCTCAGACATCCCAGGAGGAGACCACCAAATCTACACAAATTAATTAATAATGACAATGAAAATGAGCAAAAGATCAGACAAGGTTAACATATACACATAATATATAAGCACCACATCTTCCTACAGTTTAGTTCCTCAAAATTCAAAAATGCCTTTATAAAAATTTAAATGGTCTTTTTAAAAGCTTATTAAAATTACTCTTACAACAATGGAGAAGCACAGGGTCCTGGGAAATAGACCTCTGCGTCCATCAGCATTTTTTACAGAAATATTAAATTGAAGGCATATCAACTCTGACAGTCCAGGATTTTCAAAAAAAAAAACAAAACAAAACTTAGGTTTTCAATTAATTAACTCCCAATGAATTTTAGAATTAAAATATCACCATCAACTTAATTAAACATTAAAAGTTTAAGGTCCCAAATAAGAGAAGGCTGTTAAAATATATCTTTCCCAAATAATTAACTAATTAGTTAATTTAAATTAAGTCTATCATTTCCTCCATCCCCTACTCTCTCACACACATTATATTTTTTATTTGTATCTTTATATATCTTGCTAAAACTTATGGTATTGCAGATTTTCCATAAGTGGATTTTAAAAGTGATTTTTATGAGGGAGAAAACTACAAAGTGAAGAATCGAATGATAAACTTCAAATTCAGGATTTACCAGTAAGTAGGGGTTGGGGCTGAGGTAGGCCTAGGAAGGAACACCCAGGGTCCTCAAAGGCAATGGTAATATATTTTTTTAAAACTGAGTAATGGGGAGACAGATGTTCACTGCACCATTATTCTCCATACCTTACTTGTATTTTATAATCTTACTTAAAATACTCAATAATTAACAAAACTTATTTTAAAAGTAAGTTTATGTTATTATCATTGCAGAAAGTATATAGAAACGTATGTAAATCAAACTCTCTTGAAAACATTTTTCAATAGCCGTGTTACTCGGACAAAAAGTAAAACAAGAGTACTTAAAATTTGTACAGCAGCCAACCTATCCTTCCATTTGAACACTTCCACAGAACTAACAAATTAATATTTTTCATGCAGACACACTCAATTTTTTCTCACATTATACTGTTTCATTCTGCTTACTTTAAAAAACTTTAGTTGTCCCTCAACTTCCATGTAACTTTCACCATTTGGTAAAAAACATCATAATTTTTTTCTTGTTCTCTAAATAAATCTGAAAAAATTAAAATGGGGTCACACCTCTATGAACAACATACAACAGGATGAGTTACATCACCCAAAATGATTGTAAAATTAAATGAAATATTTTGGTAGTAACGGGGTTTCGGTTCGCTTGTTTTGTTGTTTCCAACTATCTGGTGCCAAGAGGAATCTCTAAGTCAAATACGAGGAAAAGACACCGGATACCCTAATACTTCTCTTAATGTGTCCCCAGGTCTTTGTTGTTTATTCTGCTTTCAGTAAAGTGGTAGAAATGTCTTAGATACTTTAGTTTGGATTTGTTCACACATCTGAAGTATTTAATTTTGTAAGGACACTCGAACTTGAAAAGTCCTGGGGCCCGGAAAGGACAGCTCTTTTCAGTATTTCAAAAAGCCTAAAACACATTTACCTGTAATTCGGCCATGCTAGAAAATGAAAATGTGTTTGCTTTCTTCCCCTGGGATTTAACCAAGCTTTCCTAAGTTCAGTGGTTACCTCACGCAGAGCAGATATTCAGACATATGTCATTAATAAAAATAGAAGGATTCATCATGATTAGTTAGTAACTGTGGTCTGAAAAATCATTCAAAATATGAGGTCCATGAAAAAGAAAACCCCAAAACAAAAACAAAATATGAGGTCCATGGGGCGAAAATAATAAAATTGGTTTTTTATTACTGGCATTTTTTTTTAACCAGTTGGTATTTTTAAAACTGCAACAACAAAGTCTGAGGACCACTGTCTGGGAGGAGTTCTAACTATCACTGCTTTCAAAATCTCTGGAGAATGTTGATTTCCTAACTATTCCAAAATTTGCAAAGTCAACTTTCAATTTTTTATTTTTTAATTTTCTTTTTTAATTAATTAATTTTATTTTATTTATAGATTTTTTTTTTTCAGGCAGTTCAGTTCTCTGCTCCTCCAGCTTTATAAAACAGTAAAAGTCATGGAGTTGTTAAGAGGGAAAATGTTTCACATCACATCTTCTTCCTGCTACAAGCCAGGCTCGTAGCACTGGGACTGTTTCTCTTCTCCATAGCTTCCAACTTTCTTTAAAATCAAAATGCGACCCTCCCCAAACTACTATTCTTATAACAGTAAATGCTCTGGGTGTCTGAAAAAAGCCAAACTAAAAAAGACTGACTTTAAATCAATAACCTTTAAAAATTTACTTAACCAGCTTTCAAAATAATCCCCTTTGGCCATGCAGGATAGCCTAGGGAACAGGTGCAAGGCGTGCCTTCCTAGAGGCTGTCTCCTCCTTCATGAAGCTGACCTTTTCCAGCAGCTCTGGCACCCCACGAATCAGTTATCAGTAAGCCTAAAGCCTGCTTTCCCATCTGCACTTTCCAAATAGCTCCCAATGCCAAGCGCTGAGATATGACCCGGCTCTCAGATGAGAACATGCCTCCCAAGTGACTTGCCAAGTTTCCCTGGAAGCATTTTCTAAATGTATTCTCTGACCTCCCTCCTCACCCTCTTGATCACAGCTCATTCTTCCTTCCCTGCACTTCCTAATTCCACCTCCTCATCCCGTGCCTCCAACACCCTGTGCCTCAGTCCAAACTCCTTACCCACCCCCAGCCTAAAACCCCACCTTCACATCCAAAGGACACAGTTTCGACAATTTTGCACCTGGTTTGCAGTGATCTTTTTGAGGCCTACCTGCAGGCAGCTCAGTTATGGATTCTTCCCTTGCCTTCTCCAGCTTCTCCCTAACCCAGGGAAATTCCTGCAAGGAATCTAGGAATGCATCAAATGCTTTAGGACCTCTGGAAGGTAGGATATCCAGCAGCAGCATTGTTTTCCGGAGGCCTGTGGCTTGAGCTTTGATTTCTTGAACATGGTTTTCTGTCAGGACCCCTTCCTGGTAAAGATACTGAAGAACCAGTCCCTCCACCAGTACCTCCGCACCCAGCTCCAGGCGAAGGGAGCGAAGCACTTGCTTGTCTCTAGCCTCCATTTCTCCCTGGGAGAAGACAAAATAGTAGCTCAGATTACAGGGAGCTCACCAACCCCTAAAGACAGTGTCCTACATGCGGTGCAAGCTCCTTAAGGTCGGGTACAACTTGGAACCTTAGCAGGGTGCCAGGCCGTGGTGTTTGGTACACAGCTGTTAAGCCAAAGCGAAGTAATTTTGAATGTTTCCGAACATAATGAACAACCCTGAATACGAATCATCCTTTCTACTTTTGCTTTCCACACAATGGAATCCTAGCTCCATTCCTTGCTTGATCAAGAGATTTGGAAAAAACTGGGCCATGGACCCTGCTTAAAAAGCAACTTTGAAAATTACAGAGCAGCTTTTCATTTTAACATACTTAAAAAGACACGGTGCCTTTATTTTAACATAGCCTTCATCAGATATACCCCAATACCAAGGAAACTGCCAATAAGCATGCAGGTGCTCTTCTGACCATGGGCATTTGCTGAACCTGCATAGCAATGGGAGTGGGCGCCCGAAACCGGTAGGTACCACTAAGTTAAGGTTCTTTTCCTTTAAGAGAAAAGCCCTATACACCCTCACCTCCAAGAAAAATATTTATTGTGTGTGCCTCTACAGTAAACCTTATATATGGTCACAGACTCCACCCCTGCCCTCTAAGAATTCCGAAACCCTATCACAACACTGCCCGGACCACACACGTATGGGACATTTGGTGGGGATTTATTTTTTCTTTACAAGGAAAAAATGTCCACACGCCAGCCCTGGTCAGTAGCCACGCACGATTTTAAGGCCTGTGTTCAAGACCACTGCCCCGGTTTGAGGGCGCTGGTGCGGAGGCCATGAAGGTAAAGCAGCGGCGCGGCGTGGGGGGAGGCGGCAGATGGCGCTTCCAGGCACCCACAGAAAGTACAAGCGGCCGGCGACCCGACCCCACTCCTTCGAGCAGCCCTCGGGGAAGTCGGGGAAGTCCGGGCGGTGGCAGGTGAGGGGCAGGGTGTGCGCTTTTGGCTGCCAACGCCCATCTGGAACTTTTTGTTCCCTGCCTCGCCAGCTGAAGTCCTGTTGTGTTACGAACAGGAAGAACCGGGAGGAATTTTCGGGGCAACCTGACAAGCTCAGAAGTGGGTGCTGGCAATGATCCTCAGAGCGGACGGAAGGGGTAGCGGCCCCCGGCATCCCTACCGCCACCCCAACCCGGGCCCGGCTCGGACATGCTGCGAACAAATTAGCGGGGGCGGGGAGCCACGCAGGGCCCAGGCCGCAGGCTCCACCGTGCGGGGCCTTAGAGAAAAAATGGATACGGGGTTTCTGATTTCCTGTTACTTACGTCTGCAAACACGTATATTTAAAAAAAAAAAGAAAGAAAGAAACCGCAACCGGAATCCAGACTGTTAGGGAACCTGTACCATAAGCACCATCTTTGTTGAAGGCGAAAGCCGTGAACAGGAAGTGTTGTCTCCATCTTTCTTAAGGGCAAACACAGGAAGTGCTGTAGCCATCATTATTGGGGGGAGGGGACAAGTGTCGGACTGAAGCCTTTTCCGCCATGTTTGCTGTGGGTAAACAATAAAGCGGCCTGGAGATGGAAAATAGCATCACTTAGGGGGTTACCTAAGGAAAGTAGTATTTTAACACAGGAACTCCACAGTCTTGCACACAACTGACATAATAGATGGTCAGGTCTCAAAAGTCACCTTATCGGGCGCCTGGGTGGCTCAGTCGTTAAGCGTCTGGCTTCGGCTCAGGTCATGATCCCAGGGTCCTGGGATCGAGTCCCCACATCGGGCTCCCTGCCCCGCGGGAGGCCTGCTTCTCCCTCTCCCACTCCCCCTGCTTGTGTTCCTGCTCTCGCTGTCTCTCTCTCTGTCAAATAAATAAATAAAATCTTAAAAAAAAAAAAAAGTCACCTTATCAGCGTAGCCTTCCATGACCACTCTATTTAAAATTGCAACATTCATCTCCTGCACTCCCCATCCCTTTTCCAACTTTGTTTTTATCTGTAGCATGTACACCATCTTATTAAAACTTTTACTTAATTATCTGTCATTCGTTTCCCTCCACTAAAATGCAGGGTCGTTTATATCTTAGATCACAAGAGTTCCTGCCCACAAAGAGATTATACATCAGTAAATTATTCAGTTACAGCAACCAGCTAGCTACTCAGGAAAGAAAAGGAATGGTCACGGGGAAGTGGGGATATTCACAATCATTAGGAAGGCTGGAAGAGGCCTGGGCATCCGAGAATGACTCCCTAGACAATACTGCCTAACTGACCACAGTCGGGAAAGCCGATCCCCATCTCTTCTCAACAGACAGATCAAGTGCGGAAAACCCAAGGTCTCCACAGCTGTATTTGCCAGCAACATCAGAACAGCACCTGCAAATCTTACTCTGATGTTTGCAATCGGTGAGACCTATTTCAAATGCAGAACATTCGCAGCAAGGGTGTCTGGAGCATGTGGTTTGGAGTTTTCCAGCCTCTGAAGCACAGAAAGACATTCTAAAAAGAGAATGGCTGTTATTGGGGGGTGACCTGCTGAGTTCACCACATTTTTCATTGGAAAGCAAGACAAATACATGATCCAAATATAGAGACATATCTGAATATCAAAAGGAGGGTCATTCCTGAACTCCTTTATGAAATGGGGCAATCAATAAGCATATTCATTGATTCACTTTTAAAGCAATTGGGTGATATATGCAGAAAGTCGTATACCTGCTAAAAATTCGTTGACCGGGTAACAGGAAAAATACCTCAAATATCATTATTTCTATAAAGGTTCTCTCAACCAACACCGCTAGTGGAAGATGAAAATCTTTGTAAGCAAATCAATGGAAAGCAATTCTAAACCTCCCTCCTCAAAACCTTTTTGTAACCAGTTTAAAGTGTTACTATACCAATATACCATTTTATTATACCAGTGGTGACAATTTTTTTAATGGGTGGCAAGTATTATTATTATTAGCATTTTTTTTTTTAAGATTTTATTCATTTGACAGAGAAAGAGAGAGAGCACACAAGCAGGGGGAGTGGCAGGCAGAGGGAGAGGGAGAAGCAGGCTCACCACTGAGCAGGGAGCCCAATGTGGGGCTCGATCCCAGGCAGCCGTTCAACAGACTGAGCCACCCAGGCACCCCTATTATTAGCATTTTACATATGTGAAGACTGGAATCAAAGTGGACAAATGACCTAGTGAAAATTTCACAGCTAATATATGCCACACCTGAATTCTAACCAGGTCCTTCCAATTTCATGCCCTTTCCAATACCCAGTTTACCACACGGCCATGTACGATGAAGAGTCTGTTGTTCTGATGACAACCAGAAAATTGACAAATCATTCTGGTGCCACCTCCCACTTGATACTCCTGAGTTCCTAGTACTCTCTTCACTCTCTACCTATTTTTTTCTTTTCTCTCCTCTGGAACTGCTTTCCTTTCCTGGGAAAGGTTTATCTTTTGTATGTGGACAGGTATTAGCAACGTTCTCTGCCTTCATCCAGATAAAGTGCAGATCTCTTGCGATACTAGCAATAGCTGAGGTTACAGACTTTTGGGTGTAATTTTTCCAACTATAAACTTTGATAATTTTCAAACATATACTAAAGTTGAAACATATAACACAAAGCACACCCATATAAAACTACCTAGCTTAAAACACTTCCTAATGACATGTTCTATTTGGAAAGGCTTGAGATCTTCTGGGAACTAGAAAGAGACATTGATGATGAGTCCAGGGAGCCAAAAGTGAGTTCCATGAGAGTTCACAGAAGAGAAGAAAAGAGTGTAAGAGGCAGCAAGAGAAGAGTTAGTGCAGGAGCTGAGGGGCATGGAGTCCAGATGGTGAGCAACCTAAGAGGTTGGCTATTAAGGATCTGACTTTTAAATCCATAAGGTGAAGCCCCTGATCATTAAATTCCTCTTCCAATGGCAAATTTAGATGAGCATTCATGTTGCCCCCGAAGCAACTAGGCTGACTGATTGACTAGCCAACTACCCTCAGTCAGCTCTTTGCAGGATCACCACCCCACATTACCATACAGTGATACTTCTGAGCAGCAAGCCAGAGGTTCAGCTTCACTAATATAAATATCTAAGGACAGCAGCCTAAAAAGTCAAACACAGATCAGAATCACTATCACAGATGATTACTCCTCCGCTCTGTTTTTTCCCTCTCTGTAGGCTGGAAATGTGCCCCCACAGAGGATTAAGCACCTGTTACCCAGTGGTAACAAATCTATTTTCAGGAAGGACAGATATTTCCCTTTTTCTCTTTCCCCTACTGTGTTTACTTGTGTCAAGTTGTATACCCATTGTTAGTTTGCAAAATAAAGAGTCAAAAAGAACAAATGTAGTATTTTTCTGTCTTCCAATTTGGTCTTTAGTTCTGCAAATTTCAAAACAAAAATCAAAGGAGTCAGACATTTTCAGTTCTTCCTGTTTCATGAATGTGGAAATTAAGCCATGGGGAAAAAGAGATTCTTTTCAGGCATACTTGAAACAGTTCCAGAAATAGATCATGACTTAAATTACAAAGAAACTTCGATAAATTCCAAAAAATCAACAGCATACAAACTATGTACTCCACCATTTCACAATAAAATTAGAAACTTTAACAAAAAGATACCTTCAATAAATCCCATAAGCTTAGAAACTAAATGAAATAACTCTTAAGGGGTGCCTGGGTGGCTCAGTCGGTTAAGCATCTGCCTTCAGCTCAGGTCATGATCCCAGGGTCCTGGAATCAAGCCTCACATCGGGCTCTCTGCTCAGTGGGGACTCTACTTCTCCTTCTCCCTCTCCTTCTGCCCCTCCCCCTGCTTGTGCTCTCTCTCTCTCTCTCTCTCTCTGTCAAATAAATAAAAAATAAATCTTAAAAAATATAAAAATAATAAAATAACTCTTAAGCTCTTTATTTAAAAAAAAAAGCCACACACTTCAGTTGGTACAGCCATATGGAAAATAGTATGGAGAGTCATAAAAAAATTAAAAGTAGATCTGTCATATGATTCAGCAATCCCATTTCTGAGTATAGATTCCAAAGGAAATGAAATCAGTATCTGAAACAGATATCTGTACTCCCATGTTCATTGCAGCATTATACACAATAGCCAAGATATGGCATCAACCTAAGTGTCCACTGGTAGATGAATGGATAAAGAAAATGTGAGATTATATGTATATGTGCCTGTATATTTTTGACTATACATATATTTGGCCCTTAAAGAAGAAGAAAATCAGACCTATTAGAATGACCAAAACTCAGAACTCTGACAACACCAAATGCTGATGAAGACGTTGTGCAACAGGAACTCTCATTCATTGCTAGTGGGAATGCACAATGGTAGAGCTACTTTGGGAGACAGTTTGGCAATTTTTTACAAAACTAAATATACTCTTATCATATGATCCAGCAATTGGTATTTACTCAAAGGTGTTGAAAACATGTTCATACAAAAACCTGACACGAATATTGATAGCAGCTTTGTTCACAATTGCCAAATTTGGAAGCAACCAAGATGTCCTTCAGTAAGTGAAGGGATATTTACACTGCCACACATCTAGACAGTGGAATATGATTCATCCCTAAAAAAGAAATGAGTTATCAGGCATGAAAAGACATGGGGGAACCTTAAACACATACTACTAAGTGAAAGAAGCCAATCAGAAAAGACTCTGTACTGTATGTCCCAACTATATGACATTCTAGGAAAGGCAAAACTATGGAGACAGTAAAAAGATTGGTGGTTGCCATGAGATTGGGGGAAGGTATGAATAGGGGAATCACAGAGGATTTTTAGGGAAGTAAAAATACTCTATGCGATGCCATAATGATGGATACATGTCATTATCCATTTGTCCAAACCCAAAGAAGGTAGAACAGCAAGTGTGAACCCCAAAGTAAATTATAAACTTTGGGTGATTATGATGTGTCAATGTAGGGTCATCAATTGTAACAAATACTACATTATCCTCTGCTAGAGGATGTTGATAATGAGGAAGTCTATATATGTGTGTGGGGCAGTGGGTATATGGCAAATCTCTATACCTTTCCTTCAGTTTTGCTGTGAACCTTAAACTGCTCTAAAAAATAGTCTTAACCAAAAAAAGAGAGAGAGAGAAGGAAATCTTGTCATACACTACAATATGGATGAACATGGAAGTTATTATGCTAAGCAAAATAAGCCCAATACAGAAAGACAAATACTGCATGATCTCACTTATATGTGAAATCTGAAAAAGTCAAACTCACAGAAGCAGAAAGTATAAGGGTGGTTGCCAGGGGTTGGGGGTGGGGAAAATGGGGAGATGTTGGTCAAAGGCTGCAAAGTTTGAGTTACGCAGGACAAGTAAGTTCTGGATATCTAATGTAGAGTATGGTGGCTATCATTAATAGTATATTGCATACTTGAAATTCGCTGAAAGAGTGGATCTTAAATGTTCTGACCTCACATAAAAAAATGATAGCTATGTGACATGATAGCTATGTTAATAAGCTTGATTGTGGTAATCAATTTACAATGTATACATATATCAAAATATCACATGTACTCCATAAATGTAAATAATTTTTATTTGTCAAATATATCTCAGTAAAGCCGGGTACAAAAAGTCACACACTTTTGACCAATAGAGTATAGAAAGGAAAAAAAAAAAAAAACTTTATAGCAGAGAAACCTAGCAGACACCACCTGGACCAAATGATTGAGGTTAACATCACCAGAAGTAACTCATATTGATATCATGTGCCCCAATATGATGTGACAAGACGGGCATATCACCTCTATGCTATCCTTCCCCAAAATTCATAAGCTCAGTCTTTTCATGAGGAAACATCAGATGAACCCAAATTGAGAGACCGTCCACAAAATATCTGACAATTACTATTAAAAAATGTCAAAGTCAGGGTGCCTGAGTGGCTCAGTTGTTAAGCGTCTGCCTTCGTCTCAGGTCATGGTCCCAGGGTCCTGGGATCGAGCCCCGCATCGGGCTCCCTGCTCGGTGGGAAGCCTGCTTCTCCCTCTCCTGCCTCCCCCTGCTTGTGTTCCTGCTCTCGCTGTGTCTCTCTCTGTCAAATAAATAAATAAAATCTTAAAAAAAAAACAGTGTCAAAGTCATGAAACTGTCACAGACTGGAGAAGAATAAGGAGATATGACAACTAAAGGAAGGGATGAAGAAAGGGATAGAAGAGAGGAGGAAAGAAGTAGAAAAGGAGGATGGTGAAGGATGTGCCCATGTCAGGTAGATATGAAGACTTCTGGACCTGAATTCTTATTTCCCATTTTATGTTTGCTATTTTCTGAACATGCAATAGGAATCTCACGTAGCTTCTCTTCCTCATACTCTCCCATCCCCCCAAAAAGAGTTAAGAACAGAATTTGTCAAAGGAAATATAGGCCTCTATTTCTGTAACTGTAAATCCTAAAACTATACTTGGAATATGCAGCCATACTAGACCCTCTTTCTGTATAACTCCTGATATTATGCTTTAAATAATATTACCTGAATTGTGTGTACTAATTAATTATTCTTTTACTAAGTTATGAATTCTAATGATTCCTTAAGTTCTCTAATATTTTGTTTTGATCTTAGGTTAATTATTGCTTTTTGTAAAAATTCTGGGAGAGTTTATAAAAACCTAAATGATAAATCTTTTTAAAGTGCCAAATAGCACCTGACTCTTGGTTTCAGTTCAAGTCATGATCTCAGGTTCATGAGATTGAGCCCTGCATCAGGCTCCCCACTCAGCAGGGAGTAGGCTTCTCTCCCTCTTCTTTTGCCCCTCCCCCTGCTTATGCTCTCTCTCTCTCTCTCAAATATAAATAAATACATCTTTAAAAGAGCCAAATGCAATATTATGCAAATTATCATGTACTAATGTAATATCCCAACAATATTTTGGGGGATTTAAAGTATTATAAGACTTTAGTGATTTATAATACTAGGATTACTACAATTTATTCATAATTTAACAAGTTTTTATTGAGCATTTACTGTGTTAGGATCACCTAGGGCTAACATTCTGAAAGAGAGATATAGTCTCTCTTCACAGAGCTTGGAGTCTAGAGGAGACAAACATAAACAAGGAAACAAATAATAATTAATAATTACAATGCAATGCAATTACAATTACAATGAAGGAAGAGTGCTTCGATAAGAAAAACTGGTCAGGGGGCTAGAGGAGGGGAGCAGATTTCAACTGAGTCTCCAGAGAAAGCCTCTTTAAGGAGGTGAACGCTCCTATTTGTCTTCAAAAAACTTGCAGTAGTTATAAAACTGTACTATATACATTTAAAAGATGGATAAGCAGCCAGTAAAGAATTTAAGATATTAGGGCATACTAAAATAAGTTCTCAGTTTCCTGGTATTCACAATAAAAAGAGAAAACCATTTGTAGTGTGTAGTTCCCATCTCAGAAAATACACTGAGTCATCTAAAAAGACTAACATTTCTCCAATGCAGGTTTCAGGCAGGAATTTATCATGGGATTCTTTATATAAGGGACATCAGATCAATTAATACGATGATTGTCCTGTGTTATTTTGTATAAGATACCAAAATGTTGTTCAAATGTACCTTCCTGGTATTAACCCAACATAAGCAGAAGATAATACAATCTAGGTCTGACTTCCTGGTGGTGTAACTAAATGAGAAACTAGTAAATGAATGTCAAGTACTAGCTAACGACCAAACCTAAGTCTTCTGAATGGCAAAATTTAATAGCTAAGTTCCCTGCCGAGTATCTACTGGGCTCACATCATGTACCATTGATTGAAGAGAAATCTATACACTTCGGATAGCAGACGTAGGGATTAACTCTACGTTTCGTAACCAACCTTCTATTTAGTAACCAACCTTCTATTTTTGTTCAAGGAAAGTGACAGAGAAGCAAGCTATGCTGGCTGCAGGGAAAAGAGTCAAGATGTTGCTCAAGGAACACCACCACCACACATTTGAAACTGTTTAAGCATATAGCCAAGCGTTTGGCTGAGACAACAGAATTGACATCCTAAAGCACCAAGAAATTATCACCTCCCCCCAAAAAACCCTAAGTATTTCCATATTTGGCCACACTGACCAAAAAAAAAAAAAATTCACATAGAACTTACTGAGTGTTTCTTTCCAAGCAGAACTTCATCATCATGATGGGTCTGCCAGGATGATTTATCAGTAAATGTACCAAGTACTTGAATGAACGAAGCTTTTATCCGAGTTTATTTAATAAAGTCCATTTAAAAATTAGACAATGACTACTAAATATAATGATTTTTGTTTCCACATAATTGATGCCAGGCTGTTCTTTCTGACAACAATCCACCAAAACATTCAGCTGCATCTTAATAAAGCAAATACAACCATTAGCCCAGAAGAGGCACTTCCCTTCCTTCCCATTTGCACTGATAAGTGGGCATCCATCCAACCCATGCACCAGCTACACAGGAAGTAGAGAATTTTGAACAAATAGTGGATATTAATATTGAAGCATTAGAAATGTTCTTCAGGGAGACTGTATTTGATTTAATAGGGAAAAGAAATCAGCCATTAAAAGTGCTGATGGATTCTTTATGTCTTTTGTCCCCAGATAATGAGGAGGTGAATGCTGGGGTGCTTGGAGTACCAGTCAACTACCAGTATGATATGGGCTGAAATAAGCTTCTCTCTGTACCATGGAAGCCCTCCCATTGCCCAGTAGAAGGGAGGGGAAAAGACAAAATGGTTTTAGACTGTGGCCTACTTCACCAAATTCATCTGGCCCACATAGATCTCCTAATGGCCAATGGCCTAAGAACATCAGATATGCAGAAAGAAAAAGAAATACACTTTCCTTGTGACCTTGGAGAGGTTTGTTCTCCTCTTGAGTGGCAGCTTTAGACTGTCTTCTCTTGGGAACAGAGAACTGATTTTCCATTTTTGTGGTCTCCACTCAAATCATCTATTTTACTATGAACACAGCATGTGTTCAGTAAATATGTTTGGCCAACAACATAACTGGTTCTTCTGATTTCATTTTTTTTAAAGATTTATTTTATTTATTTATTTGAGAGAGCGAGAATGAGAGAGAGTACATGAGAGGGGGGAGGGTCAGAGGGAGAAGCAGGCTCCCCGCTGAGCAGGGAGCCGGATGTGGGACTCGATCCCGGGACTCCAGGATCATGACCTGAGCCGAAGGCAGTCGCTTAACCAACTGAGCCACCCAGGCGCCCCTGATTTCATTTTATACATAGTAGTTAATATGGTGCCCTGCAGTGGGCACTCAAGAATATGGGTCAAATGAATGCATATAAGACCAGTGTATTACAACCAGGCTTCTTTTTGGGCTCCAATTATATAAACTAAAGAATGTAAGAAGGTCAAAAATTCCTTTCAATTCATTTTTATGTGGATAATTCTACACAAGTTATATGTTATTACTCTAAAGTTTTGTTATGGGGTACCTGGGTGGCTCAGTCAGTTAAGCGTCTGCCTTCGGCTCAGGTCATGATCCCAGGGTCCTGGGATCGAGTCCCACATCGGGCTCCCTGCTCAGCGGGGAGCCTGCTTCTCCCTCTCCCTCTGCCCCTCCCCCTGCTTGTTTTCTCTCTCTAAAAATAAATAAAATCTCCATAAAAATTCCTTGAGATGGATTTTTATAGTCCTGGATTAAACCTAGAACACAGATCCATACCTTCCACAAAAATGAATATGCAAAACCTTATTGAACTCCTTTATTCAGAGAACAGAAAATGTGAACTATTGTCAGAGCCTCCCGTGAAAATTAGTTCTCAACTGCTGATTAGTGCTCTGAAGAATAATGAGTGTTATTGTTGCAGGTTAGATTCTATTAAACACTTTCCATTTAATAATTCTGCATCAGACCGAACAAAGAAGAATTTTCGCTCCGGCGCAGGCCAGGCCTGGTTTTGTTGCTTAGCAATGGGCTGCAGGTACCGTTACAACATTGTGTTTTCCTCTTCAAAAAGGGACAGTGTGTCACAGGTACTTTTTAACTTTACCAGAGTGCTCCCTTGAAGAAGGATTAATAATCATTTTGTATCTAATCTAGGAGCCTAAAAATTCTCATGTTGAGAAGCTTTCTTTTAAGACGTTTAAATGCACTTTGCTCCTTCTTCAAAGTGAAGCTTTATGATTCACAGTCACTGAAGCAACTTCTGGAGGGATTCATCTTTCCGACAAAGAGCCATCCATCAGTTAATACATAGCGTAGAGGGCCTTGTCCGTGTTCAGCTGTGGGAGCTGAGCAAGTGGGAGATTCAAAAGATGCATAAAAGGATATCTGTGGACACATTCTGGAAAAGAGCAGGTCTACATAGTATAAAGACGGTGTCTCCTTCATGAAATTTATGATGCATGAGACAGATATGATTAACTTGGAAGAAACAGTAGCAAACCATATAAGACAGTATGCAATTAGTTACTAAATTATGAGGCACTCCACCACAAGCCTTTTAAGGATTCAGAGAGAGCAGAGACTAATAAGAAGAGATGGCATTTATCAAGTGCTTCCTATATGCTGGGCACTTCAGATGCATTATCTCTTTTAATGTCACAACAGTCCTGTGAAGTCGGAATGATTATTATCCTCATTTTCAGATGAGGACACTAAGGTTAATTAGCTTACGAGTAAACAAACCCAGGTCTGGGTTAAGCAAAGGAGAACTTGGTGGAGTGTGGCTGGATAGAGACTCACCCATCATGCTGCCCTTTTCCCTGGCATCTCTCTGCATTATTCATAAATACAGGGCCTAATTCTTACTTCCTGAGGGGAAAGACCTGAGCTCTAATTCATGCTCATAAACCATGGTGAATACCTCTCCTTTCAGCCCTTTCAGCCAAAAGAAAGTCTTCTGGGACAAAGGTAATGGAAGAAGGATTTCTTTTTACAGTATCTTTGAACAATGAGTTCTGTAGAGTGATGCATGATTTGCATAGAAGTAAGTACGTTGACCTATAAATGCACACCCCGTGTTTTTGTAACAGCAGAATCACATCAGCCTTCCAGATTTGAATTGTTCAGCATCTCTATCCAAACAACACTTCTTTTTGATTGCATCAGCAACACCCTGGACCTATTCTGATGAACTTTTTCAACTTAATTATTCGTTGAATTTTATCTCCAGCTGTGTCTTAAAGTGCCCCAACTCTCCAAATAATGGTGTATCATTCCACCCCCAACACTCTGCCCCTATTTCCCATACACACTTGGAAAAACACAGAAGATAAGTAGTCATGTTTTGCAGAATGTTTTTAAAATGAAAGGTAAGAACGGTTGCATCTCCTCCCAGCCAGACAGGTTGACGGAGCTTATCAGGGCAAACCCAAACTCCAGGCCTACCACTTTGTCCATTATCTTAAAATATCTCTGAAAATTTTGTAGAAAGTAGAGATAAAAGAGCATAAATGGTTAATATTTAAACTACTACTGAGCCCTAGGTTGGGAATAAAGAATCCTGAATTCCAGAACTGTTTCTGTCCAAGTTCTGAGGCTTTCAGAGTTTATAAAGTGCAAGGGACAAGAATGAAGAAATCTGACACTATCCAGCACTATCTGGGATACACTGAAGTGAGAACTCTCATAGGCACCCAATGGGTTTCTTCTACACAGCAAGGAAACCATCAACAGAGTGAAAAGGCAGCCTATGGAATGAGAGAAGATATTTGCAAACCATATCTCTTACAACCTTATCTCTTAATATCCAGAATTTATAAGGAACTCCTAAAACTCAACAGCAAAGTAAACAAATAGCTCCATTTAAAAATGGGCAAAAGAGGGCGCCTGGGTGGCTCAGTTGGTTAAGCGACTGCCTTCGGCTCAGGTCATGATCCTGGAGTCCTGGGATCGAGTCCCGCATCGGGCTCCCTGCTCGGCAGGGAGCCTGCTTCTCCCTCTGACCCTTCCCCCTCTCATGTGCTCTCTGTCTCTCTCATTCTCTCTGTCTCAAATAAATAAATAAAATCTTAAAAAAAAAAATGGGCAAAAGATGGGATGCCTGGGTGGCTCAGTCTATTAAGCATCTGCCTTCGGCTTGGGTCATGATCGCGGGGTCCTGGGATCAAGCCCCGCATCAGGCTCCCTGCTCAGCAGGAATACTGCTTCTCCCTCTCCCACTCCCCCTGCTTGTGCTGGCTCTCTCTCTGACAAGTAAATAAATAAAATCTTTAAAAAAATGGGCAAAAGACTTGAACAGACGTTTCTGCAAAGATGATATACAAATGGCCAAACAATCGTATAAGAAAATGCTCAAGGTCACTAATGATGAAGAAAATGCAAATCAAAATCAAATGAGATATCATACCTCGCACCCATTAGGATGGTTAACATAAAACAAACAAACAAAAAAAACAAAAAAACACCCCAGAAAACAACAAGTGCTGGCGAGGATGTAGAGAAATTGGCACCTCGTGCACTGTTGGTGAGAATGTGAAATGATTCAGCTGCTATGGAAAATAGTATGGAGTTTCTTCAAAAAATTAAAAATAAAATTACCATATGATCCAGCAATCCCACTTCTGGGTATATATCCAAAAGAACTGAAAACAGAATCTTGAAGAGATACGTTCACATCCATGTTCATTGCAGCTTTATTCACAATAGAAAAGAGGCAGAAGCAACCCAAATGTCCAACAATAGATGAATGGATAAACAAAAGGTGGTATCTACACACAATGTCATATTATTCAGCCTTTAAAAAGAAGGAAATCCTGTCCTATAGTACAGCATGATGAACTGTGAGGACCTTATGCTAAGTGAAATCAGCCAGTTATAGACGGACAAATCTGTATGACTCCACTTAAATGAGGTATAGAGTAGCCAAATGCACAGAAACACAAAGTAGAATGTGCTTACCAGGAGGGGAACATGGGGAGCTGTTCAATGTATACAGAATTTCAGTTTTACAAGATGAAAAGATTCTAGAGATCTGTTGTACCACCTTGTGCATAGAGTTAACATTACTGTGCTGTACATTTAAAGATGGTTACAGTAGTCAATTTTATGTTACACATATTTTACAATAGTCATTTTTAAAAACATGATCCATGAAAGCAAAATGGATGCTAGACTTCATTAAAATTTAAAATCCTTGGGCACCTGGGTGGCTCAGTTGGTTAAGCGACTGCCTTCGGCTCAGGTCATGATCCTGGAGTCCTGGGATCGAGTCCCGCATCGGGCTCCCTGCTCGGCAGGGAGTCTGCTTCTCCCTCTGACCCTCCCCTCTCTCATGTGCTCTCTCTCATTCTCTCTCTCTCAAATAAATAAATAAAATTTAAAAAAAAATTTTTTTAATCCTTTACCTAGGGACAAAGATTTTTGTTAAAAAAGAACAGGTGAAATTAACTATGGTAAAAGAAGTAATTCACGTAAACCACATACAACAGTGCCTGGCACACAGAAAGTCCCAGTAAATAAGGACTGTGTTATTTTATGTTGTTCCTGGCTAGGTTCATATAGCAGTTTGTGTTCAAGTAATGAAACAATTCTTAGGTTAGAACAACACTTTCTTGAAATGACAAAACTGTAGTCTTAGTTTCTTTAAAATGGTGTTTGAGGGGCACCTGGGTGGCTCAGTCAGTGAAACATCTGCCTCTGGCTCAGGTCATGTTCTCAGGGTCCTGGGATCAAGCCCCACATCGGGCTCCCTGTTCCCAGAGGAGTCTCTACTTGCCCCCTCCCTCTACCCCTGCCGTGCCCCCCGTTCATGCTCTCTCTTTCAAATAAATAAATAAGATTTATAAAATGGTGTCTGAAAGCTCCATTTCTAGGCATCTAGAGAATACTCTTTCAAGTGCAAATGAGATATGTATATGAAAGTTTGTTACATTACTGATACCACCCCTCCTGGAAAAGTGGGAGATGGACCTATCTAGATGTGCATAAATCTCAAATACCTATGCTTATCTGAAGATAGCAAATTTGAGAAGAATACTGTGATGTGCATTTTGAAAATACATGGAACAATTCTATATATATATGTACTTACTTACCTATGCAGGAAGCATTCCAAAATATGTATGGTGATACCCAGCAATCTCAGGATAGGTATTACTTCTAAGAGATAAGGATAGATAAGGAAAAAATAAAGGGATGAAGAATAGAACTTAAGCTGTAACTGTTACATTTTATTCCCTAAGATTAAAACAAAAGTGAGGGGAGATATCTAAAACAAAGCTTACTGTATTACACTTGGGTCGTGGATACACAGAGTCTGTTACAGTATTTTCTGTGTTTTGTGCATGTTTAATCTGTTTCATAGTTTACAATCTATAACATTAGAGTGTTAATATTAATTTCCACATGCATTTATATAATGAGGCTAAATTTCATATTCCATAATTGTTGATGAACTGTGATATGGCTGCTCATAAAAATGAGGAAAGAATGAGAAACAAGGCAGAGGATCATAGGGGAAGAGAGGAAAAAAATGAAACAAGACAAAACCAGAGAGGGAGACACACCATAAGAGACTCTTAATCTTAGGAAACAAACCGAGGGTTGCTGGAGGGGAGGAGCGTGGGGGGATGGGGTAACTGGGTGATGGACACTGGGGAGGGTATATGTTGTAATGAGTACTGGGTATTATATAAGACCGATGAATCACAGACTTGTACCCCTGAAACAAATAATACATTATATATTAAGTTTTTTTAAAAAGAAAAAGAAATTAATACCAAAAAGGTATAGTCATGAGACAATACACCTGAGAAATCCAATTTATTTATCAACTCTGCAGAAGCCTAGATCTCAATCTGTCTTAGCTTGGGCTACCATAACAAAGTACCATATACGGGGTGCCTTGAACAACAAACATTAATTTCTCACCTATCTGGAGGTTGAGAAGTCCAAGGTCAAGGTGCTAGCCAACTTGATTCCTAGTAAGACCCCTCTTCCTGGCCACCTCTTCACTGTGTCCCCACATGACAGAGACAGAGTCCTGGTATCTCTTCCTCTTCTCGTTTAAGGACACTAATCCCATCATGAAGGCCAATGTTCAAGACCTAATTAAATTTCAATTATCTCCTAATTGGCCCCATCTCTGAATACCACCACAATGGAGGTGAGGGTTTCAACATACAAATTTGGGGGTGGAGGGGGGTGGACACAAACATTCAGTCCATAACATCAGTCCACACTTAACACTCCACCTGTGAATATTATCACAAAGTGAGCGGGCAGGGTGTGGGCTCTGGGGGCTACTACCCAAGCTCAGAGTCTCACGTCTGGGTGAGGCAGGGAGAGAATAACAGTGGCAGAATTGTACGGCTTTTTTCCTGGCAACACATTTCCAAAATCTCTTCCACACCTGAGTGCCAATGGATTTTAACACTTAACACTTGGTGATTAGCTTCATAATTCTCATCAGCTTGTCATTGATTGCTCTCATGTCTAGATGATGGAGAATTATAGAATTTTGCATTTAATTACAGAGTTTCATAATCAATTACACAGCCCTTGAGTGGTCCACATCTCCTTCACACAAAAGTCATTTCAATGTTTTAATTATTGAAAAATCCTAGTAAAGCAAAGAAAAAGTGATTTGATACATCCGTTTCCTATGGTTAAAAAAAAAAAAAGCCTACCATAAGCATAAATTGTTAGCATTAGATTTAGATATATTATTGTAAAAATCAATTTAATAGAATTATCAATACTTACAAATCTAAATGTTTCCACATGAAGGTTGGTTATGTTAACATAACCAGGTAGTTGTTTATTGATGGACCAAAGGGTGCATAATTATTCATTATCTTGGAGATGATGCTGTTCATCACTGTGCTGATGGGCATCATTAACCACATTAAAAAAGGAGACCTGGTTCATTTATTTAAGGCTCCATAAAAGGCAATTCTTAATTTTTGTCCCTAAACAAAGGAAGATTCTTTTTTAATTTTTAATCATGAAATAAAAAACTGTGTACTTTCCTCATTCAGAACTTGAAGTTCCTGCTTTTGAAAGATAAACTTCCAAGCCTCCCCTTGCCAAAACAAGCTTTCAGAAGGTCCTCCCCACACTTACTCAGTTCCCACAAACCTAGAATTTAAACCAATGACTCACCATATTAATTCTTCAGCAATAGACTGATAGTTCTTGCTATTGATCTCCAGAGTTCTGTGAGTCGTCTTAAGAGACCAGGAGAATTTTTCCCAACTGCAAATTCATTCTCATAAAACTGGATGAAAATTATACAAGGGCTCATTAACATAAGGATCACTGTCAAGATGAACAATTCTATAATTAATATGTGGGTTGCTTTTTTTCTCCAGGTGATGAATTTTGTTCTCCATAGCCCATCAAAGCACTTTCTGCTTAAATAATGATGACATTGTACTGTTCATTGTAGAACTGACTCAAAAGCTAGCCAATGGAAAATATATTGAACTAATAGAAAGTAAGTTGAGGGGCTCCTGGGTGGCTTGGTCGGTTAAGCATCTGCCTTCTGCTCAGGTCATGATCCCAGGGTCCTGGGATCAAGCTCCGTATCGGGCTCCCTGCTCAGCTGGGAGCCTGCTTCTCCCTACCCCCCTGCCTGCCACTCCCCTGCTTGTGCTCTCTCTCTCTGTCAAATAAATAAGTAAATAATCTTAAAAAAAAAAAAAAAAGAAAAGAAGTTGAGCTTTGGACATGACTGTCTGTCCTGGAAAAATCTCTTTTTCCATTCCCAGGCTGCCTTAAATCTCTAACCCATAACTTTCCAGTCTCTAGAGGTCAAGTGCACTGTGAACTACTCTCTCCCCTATTCTTACTTATTACTATTACTACAGTACACATACCAAACTGTGTGCAGACACATATATATGTGGGCATTCATTCATTTGACAAGCTTTCATTTGGGTCCAACTATCTGCAAACACAGCCTTGGGCTCTCCAGGGTTCAGAAAATAAAAGTCGCGGGCGCCTGGGTGGCTCAGTCGTTAAGCGTCTGCCTTCGGCTCAGGTCATGATCCTGGGGTCCTGGGATCGAGTCCCACATCCGGCTCCCTGCTCAGCAGGAAGCCTGCCTCTCCCTCTCCCACTCCCCCTGCTTGTGTTCCTGCTCTAGCTATCTCTCTCTCTGTCAAATAAATGAATAAAATCTTTTAAAAAAAAAAGAAAAGAAAAGAAAAGTCGCTTTTGAAAGGATATACATATATGTGTGGTATAAGAAATAATGTGATTCAGCAAATCACAATAAAAATACAATGACCAATAAATACTTGAAAAAATGTTCACTCCCATTGGTAATCAAAGACATTTATAATGACAATAGCAAACTATTTGTCACCTATCAAATTAGGAAAGGCTTTTAAAGGGGCTCTTGGGTGGCTCAGTCAGTTAAGCAACTGACTCTTGATTTCGGCTCAGGTCATGATCTCAGGGTCCTGGGATCAAGCCCCATGTCAGGCTCTGTGCTCAGCACAGAGTCCGCTGGAGATTATCTCCCTCTCCCTCTGCTCCTCCCCCCCAAAAAAATTAATAAATGAAACCTTAAAAAAAACCACACACATTAACAGCAAGTATTGGGTAAATATGTTTTGAGTTGGATGCCAAGCACCACTTTTCTGGAAATTTCCCCTCCTCCTTATCCCACAGATATCATATATTGATAGTTCAAAAATTGATACCCATTACAAGCTGGACTTAACCCTGTTCTCTCAAAGGAATTTGAAATATGAAATAAAAGTTATTAGTTGCAAAGAAGCTGTTCCCTTGAATGAAAGAGAGATCACCTTGGTTGCTATTGCTGGTGGCCATTTTCCCTCATGATGAATAAGAATGCAGAGAAAGCTGGTATGCAGCAAGAGAGACAGACAACTCGGGGCGGGGGGGCAGGGGGAAGCAGACTCAGGGTATGGTGGGTAGACTAGTAAAGAAACAGTCCTAAATCTCTGTGGCTTAACACAATGCAAGTTTATTACTTGCTCACACGAAGAAAGTCCAGTGTTAATGTTGTTGGGCAGTTCTCTGGCACAGCTCTCTCCAAATGGTGATTCCAGGACCCAGGCTCTTTCTCTCCACATCACGTCTCCATGATCTAGTGATTTTGAGATCCCCCTGGCATCATCCTATCCCATCCCAGTATTGAAGAGAGAGAACATGAAAAATCACATGGGACATTTTGCAACCAGGTCCACAAGAAGCATATATCACTTCTTTCCACAATCCATTGGCCAGAACTCAGTCATGTAGTTCCATCTAGAAGCCAGGAGGGCTAGGAAACAGAACTTAACTTCGTGTCTCTGAATGAGAGCAGAACCAGATATTGGTCAGCACTGGAAGGACCTGCTACAAAGGGAGAGAGAGAGAACCTCTTGGTTTCCCATAGCCCCTCAATCTTGCTTTATTGGAGGTTTCATTAGTCAAACCCAATATCCTTATTCAGGCTCGCTCGATTGGTCTCTACTATGTATAAACCCAAGGAAAAGACTAACAAATCATCAAAACACTTCAGATTACTAAGCATTTGACCACTCACAATCTCATTTAATTTTTACATCAAGTCTGTGGGATAAATATTATCATCATTCTCATTTTGTTGATGAAGAAACAGAGTCTCGGGAAAATTATATCAATTGCCCCGAGTCCCACGGCAACATGTACAATCAGGAGTGTAATTAAATCCTTCCGACGCCAATGCTGAGCTCTCTCTCCTCTTCATTGTGTGTAAGAACCTCTGGGAGGAAGGAAATCACACTTCTAACTCCTTACCGTGAGTGGTTTTTATCAGCTTACTCAGGATGTTTGCACTATGGAGGAAGAATGAAAGACGGCATCCAGCACCAGATCGCAGGAGGAAGGGTGGATGAGAATAAAATGAAGGGGGGGCAGAGAAGAAAGTCCAGGAATAGCAGACACTTCAGCTTCTTCCCAGTTTTGCAGAGGCTATGCTGGGAATTCAGAAAGAAAATCTGACCCAAGCCAAAAGGGTAGGCATCCCTGCCGTACGGAGGCCTCCATTTTGTGCTTGGCGTTGGAACACAGTCTGGATGATGACATAAAACACTTACTGAAAGCCCTGAAAGGAAAGCAAGACAAATGGCAAAGTCCTTGAGCTGTGGCACCAAGATGAAAGGCATTAGGTTCTCCTAGCCTGGGTGAGAAGAATGAGGGTGGGGGAGAACTGTAAATCCATGTCTGTGAACACTAAATGATGAGATAGCTCTGGATCGACAGTGAACAGCTGCTTGGTTTCCTCGGAGCTAACAGCAGCTGCCACCTCTGCTGGGCTTTCTCTACCACCAGCTCTTTTGACATCCAGCCTCACAGAATTGATGCTCAAGGCTCTCTTGTGTGGCAGCGAAGCCTCCGCCAGAGGGAAGGGCGTTTGAACACTGCTGAGCGAGAGCGGAATGTGCCAAGTAGGAACAACCTTGACAAAGTAAAGGTAACAGAAAGTGCTCAAAGCCACCTGGGAAGAGGGTGGACAGGGCTCTTAAGGCTGCCGTGCGCACATGTCTTTGTAGAGATTTTCGCTGGTCCTGGGCAAGAGGAGGAAAAGGACAATGTAGCACGTTTTCCTTCTTAAATGCCTTCCACTTCAAGGACTGTTCCTGTATTGCGAGATTACTTCCTTGCTTGCACTGATGTTCAAATGTCCTTTTATGAAACGATAATGATAGAAAATGGTATTTGTAGAAATACAGACTCCTGGCAAAATAAAATGTTGGCAGAGAATTTCAGTTCTCAAGTTTTTTGTTGTCTCTTTTGTTGGTCCATGAAATTGATAAGTCTGGTACCCATTCAAAAATCCAAAACACTTTAAGAATCATTCACAGCGAAATTTTACAAAGGAGAAAACTTAGCAACACCCATACGTATCAGAAGGTCAAATCACCCAAACTTCAAGGGCAAATCCGTGCTTAGAGGTAGAACAAATAATAGCACCTTTGAGAAAAGTCATAACACCAAACAGAAACAGCCTTAAAAATCAGAATTTCAGGTGCCTCTTCAAGACATGTGAAAAAGGGGGTTGATGGCCCAACCAAGCCTCGACCATTACTCACAATTATCTCTAAGACGGGGAACACATGCACCTGAAAAACCAGGGGCTGTTACATTTTTCAGAATGGATTACAAAATACTAGTCAGGAGCCAGCTGCACAGACTTTAATAGCAGCCTGGCTGCCAAAGTTCACAAGGACACTGAGAAGCACTAACAATAGAAGGCTTCTTGCAAAAGTGCAAAACACAGGTGAAAGAACAAGAGGAAAACGCACCATGTAGCGCTCAGAATAGAAGCCATAAATATTTCTATACGAAGGGGACTACCTCTACCTGCCACCTGCTTACACTCTAGGACCAGGGGACGTGACAAAATGAGACAGCTTAGGAAAGACAAAGGCCCCGGCTGCCATGCAGACGAGCAGGGGTGAAAGAATATGGTGTGTTTTCCTTGATTGGTTTTCCGTGAGTTTCAGATACCCACGCTAATTCAAGGTCGTGTTCCTGGCTTGTGATAACTTACAGAAACATGGGGCGCCTGGTGGCTCAGTCAGTTAAATGTCTGACTTTGGCTCAGGTCATGATCTCAGGGTCAGGCTCCCTGTTCAGCAGGGAGTCTGCTTCTCCCTCTCCCTCTGCTTTTCCCCCCAACTCGTGCTCACGCTCCTTATCAAATAAATAAAGAAAATCTTAAAAAAAAAAAAACTTAAAGACATATAGCTGCTTTATAAGTAGAAAAAGAATTGTAAATGGAATATCAAGATATTTACTTTCCCCGAAAATTAGAGCATCCATTCTCTTGCCCCATGTTTTCAATTTCCAAAAGAAACAGAAACGATTGGGAAGTATTTTGGGGAAGGAACTAACATTTATTAAACACCCATTATGGACCAAGCATGGTGCTTGAAACTCGCTTTATATAGATTATCTCACAAACTTCTAACAACAACATTCTGAGGTACTACGGCCCCGTTTTCCAGATGAGAACACCAAGGCTCAATGACAGTAAGACGCTTGCCCAGAGGTCAATAGCTAAGTGTCAGAGTCAAGCACAAGCAGGTGTTTTCACCACTACTCTCCACAGCCCATTCCTCTCTCTGTCTGGAGGCAGAATGAATGGCTCTAGAAACTGAGATGCAGACAACCCGTTATCTCAGAATCCCTCCTCTCACTGTTGCCCCCTTCATCACCTGCAGTGTCAACTCCATACTCCAGGGCTTGCCCCCACCTAATCTTGACTCTCTGAGTAGCTCACATCAAGATTATTATACTTGTCCTTTCTGGTAAGTCCAGAAAGTCACTTTGATGTGCCACGTTAGAAGAGAATTTATCTGATCAAATAATACATAGTTATCAACTAACAGAAGGGGACAGAAGAACAAATCCCCTGCAGGGTAGAGATAATGACTCTGTCTTTATTAACAACCTATTACTGATTCCACTGGTAGGAATTTCAAGACCACTAACAGGAGTCCTCAGCAGAAATCTCCACTTCCGGGCGCCTGGGTGGCTCAGTCGTTAAGCGTCTGCCTTCGGCTCAGGTCATGATCCCAGGGTCCTGGGATCGAGTCCCGCATCAGGCTCCCTGCTCGGTGGGGAGTCTGCTTCTCCCTCTCTCTCTGCCTCTGCTTGTGTGCTCTCTCTCTCCTTCTCTGTCAAATAAATAAATAAAATCTTTAAAAAAAAAAAAAGAAAAGAAAAAAGAAATCTCCACTTCCACTATCCAAAAAGCATTCCTTTTGTAGTAATTACCAGCTCAGAACTATGATGGTTAAAAAATATATGTCTGTATCCGGTTCCCAACAGCTACAAAGACGTGAAAAGAGAAAGACTCACTGTACCAGGTTGAACGGTGCCCCATGTATTCCCACTCCCAAATTCATGTCCACCAGAAATCTGTACATGCAACCTTATTTGAAAATAAGTCTTTGCTAACATGAAATCATACTGATTAGGTAGGCCCTCATCCAGTGCCCGGTATCACAATGAGAAGGAAATTGGAACACAGACACACACAGAGGGAAGATGGCCACATGAAAATGGCGGCAGAGTTTGGAATGAGGCGGCTACAAGCCAAGGAACACCAAGGATTACAGGCAACCACCGGAAGCTAGAAAGAGGTGATCTTCCTTAGAGCCCTCAGAGGGAGCATGACTGTGCCAGTACTTTGATTTCAGACGTCTGGCCTCCAGAACTGTGAGAGGATAAATTTCTGTTGTTTTAAGCCACCCTATTTGTGGTCCTTGGGTACGGCAGTCCTGGGAAATGAACCCATTTAGCACATTCCTCCAACGAGAGAGTCTTGTCTAATGTAAAATCGCTACTTCTGTCCAAATTCGTGTTTAATGCAATTCTAATCAAAGACCTAAGACCCTCCATGCTAATCAAAATCTCGGTGGGACTGGCGGAACGGGCGATGTAACAAGTTGACGCTTCATGTTATCTGGAGCATATTGGGCCAGAGCAAGATGGCAAACTGCCAGGCCTGTGTTCGTGGGGCATACCCAGAGAAGGCCTCAGTGAGCAGAGACTGAAGAAGGAAAAGAAGACATCGCCGCAGGCAGAAGACTCCTCCAGGCAGAGGAGCAAAATGCAAAAGCACAAAGACTCTGGGAAGGAGGGCGGCTGATGCCTCGAGGAACCAGAGGGGCCTGGGGGCCTGGGGCTGGTGAGCAGCCAGACAGGAGGGCCTGCGCAGCTCTGTGAAACCCATGAGAACACCGTGAGGAACTCTTGAGGGAGTGAGGCCAGTTGGAAGAAGAGAGGATTTTTTGGAAGTTGGCTTCTTTCTCTCACAATACCCTGGGTGGATTTTTGCCTGCCTGATGCCACTAGAGAAACAGAAAAACAGCAGCACCAGCCCCACAGAGGCAGTGTGGGCAGGGTAACACATTGGCAGACGGCCCTGGAGCTGGCGGGGTGAGGAGAAGCAAACAACAGGTGCAGGTGGACTGGCCAGCACTAGGTACTCCCTCCTGCTCTCCTTCTTACTCCTAGGAGAGAAAAACCCTTGGAAAAGGCTCGAATGTAGGGCAGAGCAGTGGAGGTTCCCTAAAGGACAGGTGGCCTGCCGTATGTGCAACGAGCCAAGATTGCTCAAGCCCATACCATGGGACTGAGAGTGGGAGGCAAGGAACTCTCCATCCTGGCGGAGGAGACCTGCCCCCTCCCAGGACTTGACCCCACCACACCCCAAGGCCTAACAGCTCCCCAGTACAAGTATGTATTGCCAAATCCTGAAGCTGATTCCCCCCAAGGGAATAGAAACACAAAGAGAAGAGCATCATCGTTTTAAAAAGACAACAAAAAGAGAAGAAACAGAATTAATGGAGTAAATAAATGATTAATGCTAAATAAGTATAAAAATCTTCAAACAAAGAAGAGCTAATATTGATCACATGACATACGAACTAACAGAATAAGTGACCAGGTGGAATACCTGGTTACAAAAAATGTAATAGCTGAAACAAAATAACTCAATAAATGAGATTAATAACTAGCGAAATACACCTGAAGAACAAGTTGCTGAGCTGGGAGACCAAGTTGGAGGAACTCTGCCGTATCAATACCCAGAAGGGATAAAGTGATAAAAAACATATAAGAAAAATTAAGAGATAGGAGGGTAGACATAGAAACGTCAACATGCTTTATGATGGGAATCCCAGAAGGAGAAAACATAAACAGAGGGGAGGAAATGTTTGAATGGATAACAGAATTTACTAGATGGAGGAAAGTCTTTTCAGTTCACAAGTCCTTAGAGAAAGCCAAACAGAATTTAGGGAAAGACAACACCTGGATGCATTATGTTGAAATCTGTTACCAGCTAAAGTATCTTTTCAAAGTGAGCATACAATAAAAAAGAAAAAAGACTCAGGAAGCTTATCCTACACTGACTCTTTTTGAAAAAACTCTTTTTTTTTTTTTTTTTTTTTTTTTTTTTTTAAAGATTTTATTTATTATTTGACAGAGAGAATGAGAGAGAGAGAGCATATGAGAGGGGGGAGGGTCAGAGGGAGAAGCAGACTCCCCGCCAAGCAGGGAGCCCGATGCGGGACTCGATCCCGGGACTCCGGGATCATGACCTGAGCCGAAGGAGTCACTCAACCGACTGAGCCACCCAGGCGCCCTGAAAAAACTCTTGAAAGAGAAATATGGAAGGCTGCTACAAGAAAAAGGAAAGTAAATAACTTAGAAATATTTGTTGTCAGACAAGATGGAGTTCAAGACCAAAAGCACAAGGAATAAAGAGAGACATTATGCATGAGAGAAAGGGACCAAGTTCAATACAAGATAATGACTCTGGACATCTCTCCACTAAACAAAAGAACATCTGGCAGAATTATGGGGAGAAACAGATTTATGAATGTTGCTGGGATATTTCATATATGCTTGTCATAAGCTGTGAGGTCAAGCAAACATCCCCACCCCCCAAAAAAACCCAACAGACACACACACATACACAAATGTATGGATTGCTTGAAAAAACGATTAATAAGCAAACATGGAACAAGCAGAAAATATACACATTCTTTCCAAGCAAACATAGAACACTCACAAAAATTAATCACAAAGGCAACCTTAATAAAGTACAGTTGACATCTTTCCAATCGTGTTCCAATAAAATAAGAAATCAGTAACAAAAAGATATTAAAAATTATTCTTTATGTCTCAAAACTAAAATATATTCTACTAAAGTAATTCTTAGGTTAAAGCAAAAATTATAAGGAACATTTAAAAATGCTTAGAATTGAAAACATTGGAATTGCTACATGAAAGAAATATGAGGAAGTACCAAGAAGAGAATTTAGAGCTTTGAATACTTTAATAAATGTAAAACAAGAAATGAAAGAAAATGAGCTACACTCTTAATCTGTGAAATTGGAAAGAAAAAAGTTGAATAAGCCCAGTGAAATAAAAGGAAAAGAGGGGTGCCTGGGTGGCTCAGCCGATTAAGCAGCCAACTCTTGATTTCTGCTCAGGTCACGATCTCAGGGTCCTGAGTTAGAGCCCCAAGTTGGGCTCCACTCTGGGCATGGAGCCCGCTGAAGATTCTCTCTCTCCCTCTTCCTCTGTCCCTCTCCCAATTCTCTCTCTCAAGGAAAAAAAAAAAAAAGGAAGGGAAAAAAGGGAAAGAAGTAATAAAGTTAGGGATAGAAATAAAATAGAGAAGACTAATAAACCAACAACAAATTATTTGAAAAGATGAATAAAATAGACACGATGATCTGTGGGATTTTACACTGAGTGTGCATTTTAAGCACACACAACAAACAATACATATTTTATAAGGATGTATATGTTATTTGAGGATCTATATCAAACGTACTAAGGTGGGTGTCTATGATGCATAAGAAATGAGAGTGGGACCAATGATTAAAGTGAAAAATGTAAATCAAGACATGGGTCTCATGTGGATGAATGGGGACAGAGTTCTGTGACAGCAGATACAATGAGCAAAGGAAGAGCCATTCAGGAACTTGTATGAGGACAGTTTGGGGGAAAAATAATAAAGTTAAATCCTTCTTCACTCCCTGCAGTATTTTTTTTTCAGGTGGATTAAAAAATTTGATGTTAAAAATGAAACCAAATAGCTAAATAAATGTTTGATCATTTAACTTATCTTAATTTGGGGAAGGACTTTGTAAACACAAATGCAGTAAAAGAAATATCAAAAGAGAAAAAAAAAATGGATGCATGACTTCATTAAAATAAAACCTTTGAAAAATCATTTCATCCAACAAAGAGACATTAGAAAAATCAGATGCCAAAAAATATAGGAAAGAATATTTGCAGCAAAAACTACAAAAGAAGAACATGCATGGTATATTAAACAGTTATGCAAACAGGAAAACAAGCTTTTTTAAGAGTTGGGCAAAAAAATTCTTATTCCACAAAGAATATACAATTGGCTAATAAACATGAAAAAATATTCTATCTCAGTAGCAATATAAAAATGCAAATTAAAACTGAAATTTTCCATCTACTAAATAAGCAAGCTAGCACGCTCATATACTCCTCTTGGGAATATAAACTGGTCCCACTTCCTGGAAAACAATTTTACAGTGCATGTCAAGAGACTTTTAAATTTTCATATATTTTCACTAAGTAATTCCTCTTCTAAGGATCTGTCTTTAGGAAAAAATCTACACATTCATCAAAACGGGAATACTAAATTTGGTACATCCATACGGTGACAGTAAAGCTCCATGAGAACATAGTCTCTGCCTCCCCAGGGCCCGCCGCACAGCAGGGACTCAACAAATGTTGGTTACATGACTCTGAAATTCTATGTGGCAGTTAAAAAAAAAAGACTGAAATCAAATTATTAAATGGAAAGATACCCTAGATATATGTTAAGTGGTGAAGAAAACAAGATGAACAACAGGACATACAGGATGATCCCACTGATGTAAAACTAAAACCATCACCCAAACAAGCAAAAAACATACTCTGTCTCTCTGTCTCTGTGTCTCTGCCCCTATGTGTTTATGTGTGAGTGTGTGTGTCTGAGCGTGTGTTTATAAATACATAGACAAATACATGAAAAGGTATATACACCAAGCCAATAAAAAGGATTATGTCTAGAAGGAGCTGTCGATGGCCTATGGAAGGGGACTTTGTATCGTCTGAATGGCTTTGGATATAAATATATTCTCAGACGAATTGCCTACTTTAAAAAAGAATGTTTCCTAAAGGGTGTGTATATAAAGATGTTAATGATAGCATCATTCATTACAATGATAAGTTGAAAATAACTCCTTAGGAGAATGGTTAGATGCATGTTAGCCATGGAATATCATGTAGGCATAATAAGTGATGCTTTCTGAGGAAGAGCTGACAGGAAATGACATGGTACATTATCAAGTAAAAACAACAGCAGCAACAACAACAAAGATTTAACACAAAAAATACAGGCTCACCTTACAGGAAACACCAAAGAAAGTTGTTCAAGCTGAAAACAAGTGACGCTACAGAATAATTTGGTTCCAAAACACAAAGAGAAGCAGGGAAGGTAATTATGCAGGTAATAATAAGAGAAAGGATAAATGTATATTTCTTCTTTTCTTTTATGTTTTTTAAGTTGTGTGTTTTGTTTTGTTTTGTTATAAGTAGGCTCCTCACCCAAAGGGGCTCGAACTCAGGACCCTGAGATCAAGAATCATATGCTCTTCTGACTGAGCCAGCCAGGCGACCCTCTTCTCTAAACTTATTTTAAAAGCAATTGTATAGGGGCACCTGGGTGGCTCAGTCATTAAGCGTCTGCCTTCGGCTCAGGTCATGATCCCAGGGTCCTGGGATCGAGCCCCGCATCGGGCTCCCTGCTCATTGGGAAGCCTGCTTCTCCCTCTCCCTTTGCCTCTCCCCCTGCTCATGCTCTCTGCTCTCTCTCTATCTCTGTGTCTCAGATGAATTTAAAAAAAAAAAAAATCTAAAAAAAAAAGCGATTATATAAAACTATATATACATTATATATATATACACACACACATATATGTATACATATATATATGTATAAACATATTAGACAGCAACAGCACAGAGGAGATAAATGGGAACAAAGCTGTACTGGAGTAAAGAAGTGACACCAGATGGTAATTCACATCCATGAAGAAACGAAGAGAACAAGAAAGGATAAATAAGAAGGTTAATATAATAAACTCTGTAAGTACATACTTGTAGTATAAACATATTCTACATAATATGTATATGTATATATTACATATGTATACATAAATAATATATGGTACAAACTCAACAGTATATTATCATCATTATTTTATAAAATTTTGTCTTTTAAAGAAGTTGAGAGACAAAAGGATATATATACACATTTATAAAATATAGAGAGAGACATATATATGAAATATATATAAATATGTAAATAAATATAAATATGGAACATAATAACATCACAAGAAAGGGGAAAAGGATATAGAGCTATGTAGCAGTAAATTTTCTATTTGTCACTGTAATTAAGTTTGTATAAATCTTGGGTCTATTCTGATAAGCTAAAGTATATATGTTAAGACCTAGAGCAACAACTAAGAAAATAAGTCAAAAAATGTAGTGAGAAAAATCATTAGAGGAATTAAAATGTCATACTAGAATATAATCACTTAATTCAAAAGAAAGCAGCAAAGGAGACTAAAGGAACAAAGAAGACATGAGTCAGGAAAGAAAAAGGAAACTGGCAGACATAAATCCAACTATTTCAATAATCACAGTAAATGTGAATAGATCAAACAATCCAATCAAAAGGAAGAAATTGTCAGAATAAAAAAAAAAAAGAGCCAAACACATGCTGTCTACAAGAGACACACATTAGATTCAGAGATACAAATAGGCTGAAAGTAAAAGGATAGAAAAAGATACATCATGCAAATGACAACCACGAGAAAGCTGGAATGGCTAAAATCAGACACTAATATCAGACAAAATAGATTTCAAAACCAAAAACAATGTTTTTAGAGATCAAGACAGATATTATAATGATTAGAGTCAATTCACCAGGAAGTTATAATAATTATAAACATATCTTTGCACTTAACAACAGAGCCACAAAATACACAAAGCAAAAACTGACAGAATTGAAGGAGGAAATACATAACTCAACACTAATGGCTAGAGACTTCAATACCCTTCTTTCAATCATTGATAGAACTAGGCAGAAGATCAACAATGAAATGGAAGACTTGAACAGCACTATAAACCAACTATACCTAACATCTATTGATTACATCGTTCAACAATAATAGAATAAATTCTTCTCAAGTGTACCATAGAACATTCTCCAGGATATATATTAGTCTCAATAAATATAAGGATATAAAGGTTCCCTGCTCAACAGGAAGTCTGCTTCTCCCTCTCCCTCTGCCCCACCCCCTGCTCATGCTCTCTCTCTCTCTCACTCACTCTCTCTTTCAAAATAAATAAATAAAATCTTAAAAAAAAAAAAAGAAAATGATTCCATTTATAATAGCATCAAAAGGAATAAAATACTCAGGAATAAATTTAACAAAGGAAGTGTAAAGTATATACCCTAAAATTTATAAAATACTGCTGAAAGAAATTAAAGACCTAAATAAATGGAAAGACATCCCATTCACATTGATCAAAAGACAATATTGTTGGATATGGCAATTCTAATCCAATTGATCCACAGATTCAGTGCAGTCCCTTTTGAGATTCTAGTTCACCTCTTTGCAAAAATTGACAAGCTGATCCTAAAATTCATATAGAAATTCAAGGGACCCAGAATAACCAAAACAATCTTGAAATAGAAGGATGAAGTTGGAAAAGTCACACTTCTCAATTACAAAACAATACAAATTATAGTAAGCAAGGTAGTGTGGTTATTGGCACAAGGACGGACATATAGACCAACAGAATAGAATTGAGAATCTGAAATAAATTCTTACATTTATAGTCAACTGAATTTCAACGAGGGTGCCCAAACAATTGGATGGAGGAAGAATAATTTCTTCAACAGATGGTACTGGAACAACTAGATATTCACGTGAAGGAAGGAGGACCTCTCACACCATTTACAAAAATTAACTGAAAATGGATCTAAAACCCCTTAAATATAAGAACTAGGGGCGCCTGGGTGGCTCAGTCAGTTAAGTGTCTAACTCTTGATTTCAGCCCAGGTCATCATCTCAGGGTTGTAAGATCCAGCCCCAAGTCAGGCTCCATGCCCAGCGGGGAGTCTGCTTGAGATTCTCTCTGTACCTCTTCCTCTGCCCCTCTCCCCCTGCCCTCTGTACTTTTTCTTTCTCTCTAAAATAAATAGATAAATCTTGGGGCACCTGGGTGGCTCAGTTGGTTAAGCGACTGCCTTCAGCTCAGGTCATGATCCTGGAGTCCCAGGATCGAGTCCCGCATCGGGCTCCCTGCTCAGCGGGGAGTCTGCTTCTCCCTCTGACCCTCCCCCCTCTCATGCTCTCTCTCATTCTCTCTCTCAAATAAATAAATAAAATCTTTAAAAAAATAATAATAAAATAAAATAAAATAAGTAGATAAATCTTTTTAAAAAAGAGCTAAAACTATAAAACCCTTAGAAGAAACTATAGGTGGAAATCTTCATTATCTTGGATTAAGCAGTGATTTCTTAGATATGACCCCAAAGGATAGCAATAAAAAAAAAAATAGATAAATTGGACTTCATCAAAATTTAAAACTTTCATGCTTCAAAGGACACTATCAGAAAAGTAGAAAGGGAAGGAAATATTTGCAATTTATATATCTAATAAAGAAATTGTATTTGAGATATATAAAGAACTTTGACAACTCAACAACAAAAAGACAAGCCAGTTACAAATAGGACAAGGACCTGAATGGGCATTTCTCCAAAGAAGATTTATAAATGGTCAAGACACACATGAAGAGATATTCAACTTTATTAACCATCAAGGAAGGGCAAATCAAAACCACAATGAGATACCACTTCAAACCTGCCAAGACAGCTATAATCAAAAAGGCAGATAATAACAAGTGTGGGTTGGGTGGGGATGTGGAGGATTTGAAACCCTGATACATTGCTGGTGGGAATGTAAACTGGTATAACCCCTTTAGAAAAAAAGTCTAGAAGTTCCTAAAAAGATTAAACACAGAGTTACCATATGACCCAGGAATTCTACAGCTAGGCATACAATCAAGAGAAATGAAATGTATATGGCCACACAAAAAGGTATACACAAATGTCTGCAGCAGTATTATTCATAATAGCCAAAAAGTGGAAACAACCCTAATGTCCATCAAATGGTGAACAGATAAATAAAATGTGGTATATTCATGCAATGGAATATTATTCAGTCATAAAAAAGAATGAAGTATTATATATCCTATAATGTGGATAAATCTTGAAAATATTCTAAGTGAGGGGCGCCTGGGTGGCTCAGTCATTAAGCGTCTGCCTTCAGCTCAGGTCATGATCTCAGGGTCCTGGGATCGAGCCCCACATCGGGCTCCCTGCTCCGCAGGAGGCCTGCTTCTCCCTCTCCCACTCCCCCTGCTTGTGTTCCCTCTCTCGCTGTGTCTCTCTCTGTCAAATAAATAAATAAAATCTTTAAAAAAAAAAAAAAATATTCTAAGTGAAAGAAGCCAGACACAAAGGGCCGCAGAATCAGATACTATATGATTCCATGTATATGAAACGCCCAGAATAGCAAAACCTATAGAGGCAAAGTGTAGATAAGGGATTGCCTCCAGATACAAGGGAGACTGACATCAAGGTGGAGAGACTAAGTGCTGTACCAGAGGTGCCTACAAGGGTAGAGCGGTGGATCAAAAGCTCTGGGGCAATTTGGAGAGGTGGGAAAGCCAGAGAAGTTTTAAAAAAAATGCTTGAGTTGGATATTGAAGGATAAGTAGGCATTCTCCAAGTAGAGGAGGTGGAGAAGGGCATTCTAGGAAGGGAATAGCATGCTCAGAAGCTCTGACGGGTAAAGCATTGGGCCTGCTTGGTAACTGTGTGATTAGTTCGGTATGCCTGGATTGCAGACTGTGCTGGAAGGTTTCAGTGGGGGTGGAGGAAAGTCCGCAAGATAAGGCCGGAGAGGTGCACCATGTTAAGGAGTTAGGACTCGGCCTAGTCTGCAAAGGTGTGTCTGCATTCAGCAGAGCCCAACATTACCTTAAGGAGCCTGCAAGGAATACATTAAGATGAAATAGCAGCTGTGAGATAAACAAAAAGAGGCTCGTTTTACTTTAAATACTCCCTAGGAAGACTTAAGCAATGATCTCAAGCCATAAATAGCCAAGTCTGGCAGAACAGTTTAACAGCCAGGCTAAGTATTTGCTGTAGTGTCCACCCTGGGTCCCTCTCATGTCTCTTACCACTTTTATCAGGCCTTCCTCTCTTAGTTACTGAGCATCCCCTATTTTCAGGGTTTTTTAAAATACTAAAATAGGATTGCACCCCTGGCTCTGTTAGTCTCATTACCAAATGATTTCAGACACATGGTTTTGGTGCCAGCAGAGCTAAAGGTAGCAAAATAACCGATCCAATGCGCAAGAGAATAATGATATGCCCTTCCTTCTCATCAAGGGATTCTTAAGCTTTGTGAAGCTGAATCCTGAATTGATTACTCTTGGCTAAACCTGGGGCTTGGTTAAAGATGAAATCATCCCATTTTTACTTCAACTGTATGAACTAGAAAGCTACAAGTGAAGACTCAACACAGAGAAAGTAGAGATTTGGTATTCTATGGCTGAGTAAATAGAAACTCTTCGTTGGAGTCTTATTTTGCATGTGTGTGCGACACATCCACACACACAAAAAAATAAATAAAAGAACTAGTAAGGATACATGAGTCACTGAGGATGTTTTAAACTATTTGGCTCCCCCAGGAGATGGTCAGAGAGCTGGTGAGTGATTCAGCATGGGAAATGACCAGTAAGAGCAAATGCCAACAGTGAAGGGAGCTGAAAGCAACCTCAGAGGTGGGGAAAAGTGAGACCTTCGCTTGCTGCTGAGAATTTTATTTATTTATTTATATTTATTTATTTATTTATTTATTTATTTATTTATTTATTTATTTATTTTAAAGATTTTTAATTTATTTATCTGAGAGAGAGAATGGGAGACAGAGAGCATGAGAGGGGGAGGATCAGAGGGAGAAGCAGACTCCCCGCCGAGCAGGGAGCCCGATGCGGGACTCGATCCAGGGACTCCAGGATCATGACCTGAGCCGAAGGCAGTCGCTTAACCAACTGAGCCACCCAGGCGCCCCACTGCTGAGAATTTTAAAAGGATGATCTCAGGGGATTAGCAAAGGGCTGGGCTCCAACCTGCTTGTTCTAAAGGTAACTTGTAAGATACAATTGGAAAAGAACAGTAAGAAGCATCTGTCACTGTCATTGCTAACCCAAGAAGATTCCTTCCACCGAGAAACCTCTTGCGGGGTCTTGCTTTAGGATTCCGTCTTTAGCATGGAATCAGAAACAACTTTACCTACAAAGCTTCTACTTACTACAGCTTCTACCTACTACTTACTACAGCTTTTCCCCCGTGGAAAAGCCCTGTTAAGAAATTCTAACAATCGGGGCACCTGGGTGGCTCAGTTGTTAAGCATCTGCCTTCGGCTCAGGTCATGATCCCAGGGTCCTGGGATCAAGCTCTGCATTGGGCTCCCTGCTCAGTGGGGAGTCTGCTTCTCTCTCTCCCCACCCCCCCGCTTGTGTTCCCTCTCTCTCTGTGTCTCTCCCTGTCAAATAAATAAATAAAATCTTTAAAAAAAAAAAAAAAGAAATTCTAACAATCTTTGATGTCTGCAATTGTTCATGCCCTGCTCTGGTAGTCTCTTAGAGAACAAAGCCCTCCAGGGTTTTTTGGGTGATGACTACCTGGAAGGTTATGCCCACGTCCCTTTGTAGGATCTCAAATGGCGTCTTACATGTGTGTGGAGACACAAGAAATATGGCTTGATGCTGCTGACTATCCAGACAGGAGTAAATGTCTTAATTGAATTTCAAACTCTAAACAGCAAAGTCATCATGCCCCTTTCAACCTCTGTAGGGCTCCTTTCTAAAGAACTCAAAGTGATTTAAAACAACAACAACAACAACAACCTTGCCTAAATTAATCATACCTCAAACCGCCCACAAGACAGAAAATTGGTAGCTATCATTTGTTGAAGGCCTATTATGTGGCAAGCAGTCTTCTAAGCATGTATTAGTTGTATCACGTTGGGTAGATTATGTATTCTCTACGAGCTTCAGTTTGTCTGTAAAATGGGGGAAACAGCCTTCCTTCAGAATCACAAATTCGGTTGCCCACTGGTAGCTAAGTAAGTAGTGGGAGCTGGGTGTATGCACTTGAGCAATCACTAGGTGAGCTGTCCCTGGCATTCTTGGTAGCCTACCCACCAACCTGGCCTCTTCTTCCCTGTTGGCAGATCCTGCCTTCACACTTAGAGCAGCAGGAAGGGCGAGACATGCTTCCCGGCTCCCTTGCCACAAGGGTATTGGTAATATGATCCAGTCCTGGCCACTTGTGAGCTGCGGGGGGTGGGGGGACAGTGCAGGGGAAAGGTTGTTTGTTTTTTTTAAGATTTTCCTTTTTTTTTTTTTTAAGATTTTATTTATTTATTTGACAGAGAGAGAGAGAGAGAGCACAAGCAGGGGGAGGGGCAGAGGGAGAGAGAGAGAAGCAGGCTCTCCGCTGAGCAGGGAGCCTATGTGGGACTCAATCCCAGGACCCTGGGATCACGACCTGAGCAAAGGCAGACACTTAAACGACTGAGCCACCGAGGCGCCCCAAGATTTTCCTTTATAAGAACAAGAAACCAATGGAAAGGCATGCTCTTCTGGACGTGTGTGTGTGTTTCCATGTGACATATGAGCCTTTGGAACATTGGTAGAAATGAGGAAGAACATCATAGCTGACATGCTTGAAGATATCAGAGAGGAAAGGCAGGGAAACCTCAGCATGGGTGGAGCAGCAGTCCTTGACAACCTTTTTGTGCCATGGTGTTAACCTTGGAACTACCCTACCTCGGCCTTCACTGAGGTTCTAAATCCTTACTGGAAGCAACTGTTAGTTGGGTATCTGTTTCATCGCGCTCTACAGCGGGGCGCTACGAAGTGCATTCCTCCTCCGAGGAAGTGGGCAGTGTGAAGCTCCTGCTGGTTGCTGCCAGATGAGGAGTTTTCAAGAAGAGACAGGAATCCAGATTTTTATATAAAACTCCAGATTTTTAAAATGTTGGTTCAAATTAAAGAAATATGTGCAAGCCAAACAAAACACATTTGGAAGCCACGTTCAGCCAATAGGCGGACAATTTGCAACCCCGGATCTACCTCAGAGAGTTGTAGGAACTAAATTAAATGAGTTTAAAATAAGATCAGTAATAATAATAGCAAACACTCACATAGCACTTAATATGTCTCAGGCATTATTCTGCTTGCTTTACCAATCTAGTCCGCATGTGTAACCAAGTCTTACAACCACCTCATGGGGAGATATAGTTATGATTTCCACTTTACAGATAAAGAAAGTAGGGAAAAGAGAGCCCCCTTGTCTTGCCTCTTCAGACCTAGGGGCGGGGATGACTTTCCCTGGGGGCCTCACCATGCCTCATTGGTTCCCTCAGCCCTGCCCCCATTTTGTATGTGTTCCCTTTGTTAAATTCTTTTTGGTTATACCCTTTTGAATATGCCATCCATTGCTCGCTGGGACACTGACTGGTATAAATGATGAAGAAGGCAGATGAATCCTTGCCCTCCTGGGGTGTACATTCTGGTAAACAACTACACATACAGGATAGCCACAGGTACCGTGAAGAAAATCAAGTAAGGTAATGTGATTGCATAATGGCCGAGAGAGGCTACTTGAGCGGGTGACATTTGAGCTGAGATGTAAACACTGAGGGGGAGCCAGCAATCCCAAGATCTGGGAGACCCCTCTTCAGGCAGATGTGCATATATAAAAGCTTTAGGGTAAGGACAAGCATGGAGTGCTAGAAGAATGAAAAAAGATCAGGAAGGCTGGAAATTGGTGAGGTTGGGGAGAATGTTGGGAGGATGGCCAGGGAAGCAGAAGGGACCAGTCAGTGCTGGGCGTGCTGGGATTTGAACTTTAAGACTAGTAGGAATTCTTGGGGTGCCTGAATGGCTCAGTGAGTTAAGCATCTGCCTTCGGCTCAGGTCATGATCCCAGGGTCCTAGGATCGAGTCCCACATCAGCCTCCCTGCTCAGTGGGGAGTCTGCTTCTCCCTCTGCTCTCCCCGTCCCCATTCTCTTTCTTTCTCTCAAATAAATAAGTAAAATCCTTAAAAAAAAAAAAAAAAAAAAAAGACTATTAGGAATTCTTGTAGGGTCTTCAGATAGGGGAGTTATTTGAGTTGTTTTTTATGGCTAAAGTCTTCTCCTGTGGGGACTGTGGATTATACACCAGCAACAATGGGAGGTGACTGCCACAGTCCAGCCTAGAGTTGCTGGTGCCTTGAACAAGAGTGGTGGCAATCCAAGTGGAGACATGTGAATGGTTTTGAGATCCATTTACAATGTTGAAGTATGGTAACACTTGGGTTTTTCCCTCCTAGACCCCTGGAGGATGGTGAGCACTCTACGATATTTTTTTAAATTTGTATTTTCATTTTTGTTACATACTTTAAAATTAATATGAACATATTCTGGATCATGTGTATGCCCCACCTTCTAAGAGAATAGTATCACCACATAACTTCAGTGGCCTCATGTCATTTCTGAGACTTCCACAGTGCCAAATAGCTACCTACAATGACCAGCATTTAGCACAGTGTAATGTTTTCCTTGAAATACAACACCCCCCCACACACAGAAAAGCACACCACCCATAAGTATACAGCTCAATAAATTTTCACAAACTGAACATCTCCATGGAACCAGCACACAGTTTAAGAACACAACACTCCAGGAACCTCTCTCATGCCCTCTCCCAGCCCCGCCCGGCCTACCTGCCAAAGATAGCCACCATCCTGCTTTCTAACACCATAATTTACTTTTGCTTGTTTTTTAATTTCATATGAATGCAGAGAAGAGAGCTACATTAGCAGGATGAGGCCGACCTCTAAAACTCCCATCCTGGTGTGTGGGCAGTAGGGGGGCTTCCCACCAGGAACAGACCCCCAGTTTTAGTTCATGCTTCCTGGACATTGTGATGAAGATCTGACCTCAGAGGCTAGAAACCGAATTATCCTCAAGGTATGAGGCACTCTCACAAGCATATCACAGTGGAATCGCTGCTCGCCTGGATCCTCATCAACAGACCCAGCCTGACAGTCACGTCAGTGGAGTGGGGTGTAGAGAATGTTCATCTGCTGTGGCTGGCGCTGTTCTGCAGCATAGTATTTCCCCACACCTTTGGGGACTCATGACATGTTCAGAGCAAAATGGTGATATCTTGACTTTTGTCCTTGACTTTCCAGTCTGTACCCCCAGCAACTTCCCCAGGTCCCGACCGAAAGGCATTTTCATTAATCTAGAAGAAAAGCCCAGCTGAATCTGCTTCTAGTCCACCCGCCCCCCACCCCCACCCCAGTGTCAAAACTGGGAAGCAGGCAAAATTTGGTTCTGAGGTACTCTCATGTTGTTCACTCTAGTAGTTCTAACCCCTCCTGTTACTGCAGTGACCTCCCACTAGTCCCCAGAGGCCTTCCCTGGAAGCACATCGCCTACCCATCAAAACATAGCCCTGTTGTTTTCCATTCTCTCCCAGTTCTGCCTTCTATTATGGGGTGATGGTTGGCATCGGGTGAATCAGAGGAATGCCCCGTGTGGTTCAGTGGAAAGAGCACTGCATTTGGGAGTAAAGAGGCCTGGTTCTAGTTCCAACATTATATTAATTAGATTAACTGGTTGAAAATGACAGAATTCAACTTAAGCAAAAAACAAACTAAAAAAATAGACACGCACAGTACTTAATGAGTTCCTACAGGGATCAGACACAGCCGTATGAGGGTCTCCAATGATGTCATTAGGACAGACTCACTCTCTCCATCTCTTGGCACGGCTTTCCTTGGCTCTCCACTCATGGTGACAAGATGGCTGTCAATGGCCCTATCTTCTTAGCAGCCCCAATGGATCATATGAACTTCTCTTTTCCAATGTTCTGAAATCAAGTCTCATCAGCTTTGATTGGCCTCCTGGGAACACATGTCTTGAGGCTCTGATTGGCCAGCCCTAGTCACATGCTCATCCTGGATTTGGGAGTAAAGTCAGCCCCATACGAAATGCTAGGACTGAGAGTGGGAAGCACTGGTTCTCCAAAGGGACTGAGGTAGGCGAAAGCAACAGATGTCTTCAGCTACTAATTGATCATGAAAGCTTAACAAGTCTTTCTACCCCTGGGCCTGGTTTCTCGCCTGCGAAATGAGAAGGATGGACCCTATAACCTCTAAGGACCCTTCTACTTCAACATTCTATAATTCTACCTAATTCCTCATGAGAATGCAATGTAGTGTTTTCACCTTTCAGAGGATAATTCCTTAATCCAATTAAAAGGGGGAACAATAGAGACACAACTGTGTATATGATAAGCCTGTTGAGAAGGGCGAATCCCACTATTGATGCATGCCTTTCCCGTCCACTCTGCAGGAACCCTGCCCAGTGACCCTTAAAAAAGCAAGCCAGAGAGGCTGGCGTTTCCCTGGAGAGGGACAGATGGAATCTGAACTAGCCATTCATTATATGATTAAATGATTAAATCAACCAATAATTATTATGCACATCCTAGATCCCAAGCACTGTACAAGGCTCTGGGAATGAACAGTGAACAACAGTGAACAACAGTCTTGAGGTAGGCACAGACACATAAACCGCTGATTAACAATTAAAATGTCAAGGGCTATGGCAGGGTGATAAGGCAGCTCAGAGAAGCGGCACCTAACCAGTGGGAGACAGGGTTCAGGGCATGAAGAGATGAGGGGATAGTCGGAGACGTGTTCTGAGTGGTGCCATGTGCAGCTTAATCGGGGCAATGGCAAGAGGGGAGGCCAGGCTTAATCGTGAGGGAACCGAAGGAGCAAACCAAGAAGACTGAATGTAATCGTGGAGGCACTGGGAGCCACTGAAGGATCAGCAGGAGAACAACACCTCATATTTACAAAGGATCCACCAGTATCATGTGGATCCGAGAGACCTAAGACCAGGTTGCTATCTTCCAGAAGTCTACAATGAGGCCATCTTCACGGTAAAGGGACTTCATGTGCAGTGGCTGTCCACTTGCTTTTGTAATTTTTGTGTTGTGTATGTTTGTTTATTCACACTTTGCTTTTTTCCACATGGAATATAAAGCTCACCCTTCAGAAAAATGCCAGCACCTGAAACAAAGACATAAAAAGCCCATTCCTATCCCCAAAATGGTTATAGGTGATCCCTAAATCTCTGCTGAAAATGGGACCACACTCTATTCCCCAGATCTCACATCTGATTATAGAACAACTCGAGATCTCTGCAGACCCCAGATAGTATAAGGATTTTATAATCCATCAGCAGTAAAGGGGCAGACCTGGGACCCTCTGCTCAAAGAACCTCATTGGACTGCCTCTATAGAAGGGAGAAAGTCCAATTTTCTACAGAAAATTGCTCTACGCAAAGGGACTCATGAATCCCTGCATGCCTAGGCTTGAGGGGAGGAGATGATTGCTAATGGCATAAATCCTCAGAGCCTCATGTATCTGGAGGAAAAGCAGACCATGTGCCCAAACACCAGGGCTGCCTTGGACGGGAGAGAACCAAGGAAAAGTACTAATGGATCTGTGAAAATAACGTGTACCTGATCAACCCAAAACCTTGGTCTAGAGAACAGGTGGCTTCCTGATTCTGCCATGAAATCATGAATATATGAAAAGTGGCTGGTTTACGCAGAAATTGGACACTCCCAGTGCACTCTAAGGACAGTCGATTGGTAATCATGTGGGCTAACCATGGGGACCTTTGCTGCACATCATGCAAAGGGAGGAATAATTTTTCTTAAAAACTTTTATATTTGGCTTCAAAGTGCCTTCTTTTTTGGGGGGGTGGGGGTACTAGCTTTGACTTTCGAGCTCTGGTTGACTGAAGATCAAGTGACAACGACAGCGACAATGATGATCGCTCCTTAGCGTCATCGCGTTTTCAAATCTTGTTCGTATCCATTGTCTCACTTGGGCTTCTCCGCCCCCAGGTGTGTGAGCTGGCGAGCAAGCACCTTCCAGACAAGGGGCAAAGGACAGAGCCACGACACCGTGACCAAAAGCAGCCGAGCGAGGTCCCAAACTCAGACTTCTAACCGGAACGCAGAGCTCTCTCTAGGAGGGGTGGAAAAAGCCCAAAGCAAAACTGAACTGAAAAGCGGGTGGAGGCTGCCTAGGCTTTCCACGAGGATGAGAAATTGGCAACAAAGAAGCCATTTTTCACGTGGACTCAAATGTGAGTTCCCATTTGTTTTTCTACTTCTACAAGAACTTTGTTGTTTTAAAAGGCCCTTTCTTCTCATTGAAAATGAGAAAATACCTTCTGACAGCCATGCAATTAGCAGGGCCTTCAGATACTGATTTCCTCTGTTCTTTGGCATGAGCCTTTCTCACAGGGCTCCACACCAGCTCCTGATAGAAAGAAAAGCTGGAGTTACTAAATTGGCCTCTAAACTAATTTAGCCGTTTCCCATCACCGTCTCTCAGCTGCTTTCCCAAGGCTTTCTCCCCCCTCCTCAGTGACAGCCAAGAGCATCACTAGGCAGGGATTTTAGAAGGGGGGGGGGGGGGTAGGAGGAAGGGGGACCCGAGAGCGGAAGGAGGAGGAAGCAAATAAATCCCTGGATAGAAACTCAAGAAATTCCTGTGTAAAAGTCTCCAGAAAGGAGAGGGGGTGGAGCATAAAACAGAAGTTAGCAATGGCTATTACCATTCATTCATTCACTATTCATTCTGCAAACGTTTACTGAGATCCTACTGGCACCAGAAACTACAATAGGCTCTGAGAACACACAGAATTGGCAACAACAATATCATTCCTACCTTTATGGAGGGGACAGCAGGGCACGTTGTGCTCCCCAGGAAGCTGACTCTGAGACAGCAATTAGAATGCATAAATTGCATTAGGGAGTGCCCTTAGGACTAACATCCATGGAAGGAAGGGAAGGAAGCAGGAGTGAGCAGAGGATGCAGTCAAAATATGAAACTGTCTCAAGAGAAGCTTGGGCCAGCCCTACAAGGGGTTCTAAAGATGGGATGACCTTCCAGAGCTGGCCCCAGATGAGTGAGAAGGCCGAGCCTGCATACCCCCATGTAGACCAGTCATCGGAAGGGGCCATGCTCTTGGCCGGGGTCTTCTGCTGGGGCTGGGCCACTGGGGCTGGCAGCTGAGGGCCACATTTCTAGCAGTGGGGACACTGACAGACTTTCACACTGAAGGCGGATCTGCGAGGCCCACCAGAGCCAAACCACACGGAGTCTGTGCTTTAGTGGGAAGGCAGCCTGCCATCAAGTCATCACAGAAAAAAAGTAGAACGGTGCGGTCACTGGTGCTACAAAGGAGAGGTACCTGGTACCCTGGAAAAGTGCAACCTAGGTTAGGGGCAGCTCGCCTACAGAGCCCGGAGTTGGGAGGGAGGGGGAAGGGAAAGAGACAGGGAGCTTCTCTGAATGTAAAATGGACAGTTCGTGGTTGAGCGCTCACCCACGCCAGCTACCATGTTCCGCATTTTAGATGCATCCTCTCGTTTGACTCCATGACAACCCATCAGGTAGATTTTGTTCCCAGGGTCCTTCTAGCATCTCCTGAGATCAAAAACCATCATTTCCTGGAGTGCTGTGAAGCCAGAAATGACAGGCCTGACTGGGCACTGAGTCAAAGGCACAGCGAAGCAACGGGGCAGAGATCAAACTAGCAAGTCTCTGAGCAGACAGAGGACTTGTAAGAACACAGAGAAGCAAGCTGAACTAGGCTCCTTTGTGGGAGCCAAAAAAGGAACACAATCAGTATAAACTGAACGCCAAAGCAAGTTTTACCAGATTTACACATAACAGCGCTGACCATTGTAACAAGATTCCACAAAATTATTAGATTTGGTTCATTCCCACGTTCATTGAGCCATGCTGCATTTTGGGGACTTTAGAAATCAAGTAACTGTGCTGAAACATAGACTCAATCAAATATGACTCTCAAGGCAGCTAATAATACGTCATAATGAAAAGATTTTTTCAAATATTTTTTAGGTAAGGAATAACGTAGCTCTGGTTTCTAAATCTGATGGTGGGACATTTGTTGAAATAATGCACTCTGCAAAGCAAAATCACGTCCTGATAATGTTTCTTAGTTAGAAAAGATATATATATATTATATATATTATATATATAGGCTATATATTATATATAATTATATACATAATTATATATGTGTGTGTGTGTGCAAAATATGCATAGCAGATAGGTTCTCACTGAGTCTCTGCTGTGTCCACGCAGAACTATGGTAATGACTGGCCAGAAACCCACCTCCTTTGGGCACTAGGGCACTCTTCTAGAAAGAATTCATTCCAAAATAAGGGAGCTGAGCACAGAAGTCTGTGCTTTAAGGTGGCAGGATTGAGAAAACCTGTTTCTGTGTCAGATCTGGGTTTGAGTTACTTCCTAGCTATATGACGTCGAGCAAATTACTAAACCATTGCTAAGCATTAGGTTTCTTGCCTATTAAAAGGGAATAAACACCAACCTCAGAGGACTGTGAGGACATCTGTGAAGCTCTAAAATTCGAGCAATTATCAACTTTCAGAAACGGAACGCCAAACATAGGCATTAGTAGGATAAAGCGCCTTAAGAGAAGTTTTTTAAGTGTGGTCCTCAGACTCATGGCAGCACCTGGGAGCTTTGTTAGACATGCAAATCCTCAGGCTCCATCTCTCCCCACTCCACCCCCGTCCCCACCCCCCACCCCCACCCCTCCCCCTCAGCTGCTGCAGCAGGATCTCTGGAGGTGGGAGCCCAGGAATCTGTGTTCTAACGATTCTCCAGGCAGAGCGCCTAACCCTGCAGGTTTGCCCAGGAGGGAGGAGCATGCCAGGAGGAGGGACTGTCCTCGCAATCTGAGATGAGTCACTTACTCTCACTCCATATGTCACTCCATGTGATTCTTAGGTATGCTTGAGTCTGAGAACCACTGCTCCAACATATGTATGCATATTTTCAAATTACTCTAATACAGTGGGCAACACATTTGAAGATTCCACCGGAGATTTCCACAAATCCCTCAGGGACAGCTAGGAATTACTGGTTTAAGGTAAACCAATATTTACTGAGCATCTGTTGTAGTCCTAAAGTTTGGATAGATTCTGTTTTACCTGTTTGATCTGACAGCATCTTCTAGGAGGCAGGTATTTTTATCCTCACCTAGGAAACTGAGATTTAAAGAGGTGAGTAACCTGCCGATAGTATCACCAATGAAGCCAAAGGGCTTGTAGCTTAGGCTTGTTACTTTGCAGAGCCTGTGCTGGTTCCATTAGATGTATGTTTCTCCAAGAGTAGGAAGCATCTCACCAGGGGATGAACGATAATTTAACGTGGTATAGGAAGTGATTTTAGGAGGCAGAGAAGACGGCATTAAACAAGACATCACATTGTAAGAAATACTATTAAAATTGCGAATGCTCTTACAGAGCCCTTACTATGTGCCAGACTCCGTTATAGGAGTTCCATGCATATGAAGTAGGTAATACTATTATCCTCAGAACTACAGATGAGGAAACTGAGGCACAAAGGCCACACAGCTGGTAAGTGATGTGGCCCCAGAATTAGAACCCAGGCATCGGGACAGAGAGTCCACCCCCTGAGCTATTGACCTCTCCCTTTATCATTCTCTTTCCATCTGTCTGATTCCATCAAAGGAGTTCAGGTGTAGAGCTGGCTTGTCTCTTTCACCCTTCCAATATCTGTTAGTCTCTCTTTGTAACCAAGAGAGCAAACCTCAGGTTCAGAACCCTCTGTTTTGTTGACGTTGATTTGTTCTTCTGGATACCTTCTATCTATGGTAAATGATACTGGATTCTTCACTACGTAAAAGTACGTTATTGAAAGAAAGGACTTAAGTCAATAATCATCATACCGAGAGGATTATGAAGGTGGTACAGGGCAGCGGGGTACCAGGATGAGGGAAGGCGATGTAAAGGCGGTGAACAGGTGGCTGAGTTTTGGGAGGTGGTGCATTTCAGCACGATGCTTACACTGGTCTCCATTCTCAAGCTGTTTTGGTTCTCTAAATTCCCTTGTTACATTAAGGAACCTTGAACCAAGGACAGGGAAGTCCTCAGCATTCTTAAGAAAATACTTTGCCCTTTCACTACTGGCTCTCCATGTTTCCTTTTGCTCTGACTTTCAAGCCTCTTTCAGATTTTTCTCACAAGGAGCCCCGATCCAGGATCCCTGCATTTGAAAAGGGAAAAACTGCAGCAGAGATTTCTGTCCATTCATATTTCCTTCTCTCTCTTTCCTGGATACTTGAGAGAACTATGCTTCCCAGTTTCCTTAAAATTACGGGGGTCCATGAGACCTACCAATAACATGTATTAAGCACCTGAAGCTTCTGCACTGACTCACGAATGCAAGTGATGCGTAACATGTAAGAGGAAGTCCTCATTCCCCAAGCTTTCTCCTTCTGTCCCAGTGACCTGGGAGCTCCACGGTGGGCTCATGTGATGCAAGCAGATTCCGTCCCTGAGCTCCCACTCAGACAGAAGCTACCATAGAGATGCATCAGACCTGTCATGGATCCAGAGCAGGAGTGCAAAAAACAACCTTTCTGTGCCACGCTGAGATTTCAGAGGTTGGTTTGCTACCACTTAATCTCGCCTATCCTGACCAATACAAGTATATCTCATCAAGATATTATTCATTACATTAGAAAGCACTGTCCACGCCAGGGAGTCATTTTCACATAAAGGAACTTTCTGAAATGTTCAAGAGGATTTTGCAAACAGGGACTACTTGAAATTATAGGACCTGAGCCTTCAGCAAGTTGCTCCGTGTGCAGTGGGACCCTGGCAGGATGGAGTGGGGCTGGTCAGGGACGTGAAGGATACAAATGCAAGTTGAGAGAATGCCTCAAATTCTGTTTTTGAGAAACTATCCCTTGCCCAGAGCCAACCCACCTCCAATTTTGTGGTTGATAGAAGTACGCAGCATGATTCTGGTAGATAAATGTGGGAATCCTTATCCTCCAGGTGTGGGAATCATTCGCTGCTCTGGGAGGGTTTCTCTTTGTTTCTGTGTCAGATTAATCTGGCAGCCTTTCACATAACTGAAGAAGACACTTCTCCCATTTGTGAGAGTGTATTTTCTTGTTTTTGTTTTAAAAATCAGGTGAAAATCTCATACCCTAAGTTCTATCCAATTAAGCCTTCTGCAAAATTAAGAGGTAGCATAATTATGAGAAAATATACATGCAGATGTATTTATTTATTTAATTTTTTTTGCAGATGTATTTATTTTATAAAAACAAGGCTTTGTATTTGCTCAATGATTTTGTGTGTTCTCAAACACGTACACATCACATGACACTTAATTTTGACGACAGCTGTCATCTACCAAGTACACTGTATTAAGCATTTTGCCTGCCCTCCAGGGACTCCTCTCAACAGCTCTACAAGGTGGATATTGATCCTGTTCTCAATTTAGACACGAAAGAAGGGCCAGCACCTTGCATAAGTCACATAGCTCACCGGTAGCAGCGGCGGGATTCGAACCCTGGCCTGTCTGATTCCAAAGCCTGGGCTGTTCATGGAATCAGAGGCACTGCCACACCTCTCTTTCAAAGGAGAAAAGGACACAGGGAGTTTAGGTTTTTCCTGCGCATCCTCTGTGAGGTCAGTGAAAGCCTTGCAGCATCGGTGGTTCAGGAAGCACTGTTCTGTTGGGAAAACGGTCCTCTTAAAAACCGCTTAACAATATGCTACCTCTGGGATGGAGAGGGGTGGTGCCTTCATTGTCCCTCAGAGCCCCAGGTGATTTGAACCGCCGCTCCCTCTCCAATCCCAGTGTCCAGCGGAACCAACCTGCAGCCCCAGCACAATGCCTGGTATGTCCCCAGACACACTTGGAGGAGGTGACCGGCTCCAGGGCAGGAGACCCAGCTGACAGTTTCTGAGAACGGAATCATCCTCTATACCCAATATACCCACATTAATTCATTTAATCCCCATAACAATTCTGCAAAGGGAATCTCTGAGGCTCAGAGAGGTTAAGGAACTTACCCAGTGTCACACAGTAAGAGAGGCAGGCTGGCTTCGGCCCACACGGTGTACAAAAAGTAGAGTACTGATTGGGAGCCTTGAGGGTCGGGTCTGAGCCTCGCTGTACCACCAACATATGTCCTTGAGCAAAAGTAACCTTGTTAGGTCTTCATCTGTGACTAAGGGGTTTCGTAAAAGTCTATTATGATGACTGTCCCAAGGTCAAAAGAATACCAAAGAAAGTGTACATCTTTCTGTGAGATATAATGGCCCCAAATGTGGAGCCCGAGTACCCAAGGATGCCGAGATACTACGTCTTCCCATCAGCAGCAACAGCGGCATTTCCCAACTCATGCTTTATATCCATTATCGCTAATCCTCACCAACAACCCTCGAAGGTAAATATGTGTGGTAGACTTCTATGATTTAGTCTGCCTGGTGCGTCTGCATTTCCTGGGAAAAGCAACCTCCCTTCTTTAAGGACTACCCTTCTCCAACAAGTGCTGCTGTGGTTGCTTCTTTTCTTTCCTTTTTTTTTAAGTAGGCTCCACACCCAGCATGGAGCCCAACTCAGGGCTTGAACTCATGACCCCGGCATCAAGACCTGAGCTGAGATCAAGAGTCTAGCGCTTAGCCAACTGAGCCACCCAGGTGCCCCTCCAACATGTGCTTCTCCTGCAGGGTGTCAATCACAGTAAACCACCCACCCTTGCCAAAGCTGATTGGTCCAATGGTCAGCATGTGACCCAACATGGGCCAATTAGATCCATCCCAGGATTTTTCAAATGAGATCACAGGGAAGAGAAACAATCTCCCTCTGGTGGAGAAGCTATGAAATAGGAGGTCACGTCCCCCCCACCTTCCCAACCCCACCCCCACCCCCACCACCGGAAGAACCTTCACTCCTTAGGAACTAAATTCTTTCCACAGAGGAACAAGGAGAGAACAGAGACAGAAAGAAGGGCCCTAACAATGTTGCAGAGCCTGGTTCCTCTTGTCACTGAAATCCAGCTCTACCCCACCCTTTTGGGGCTTATAGGAAATAAACCAGATAAGCCCTGCTGGTCAATTCCCATTTATGCCATTTAAGTTATTTATATCCATTTACGTTCATTTGAGTTAGGTGTTTGTCATGTGGAACCCAGAGTTCTGAGTGATAGAGTAGTACTGTTATTCTCTTTCCACATTCTCAGTTTCAAACTGAAACTACCTGGCTAGTGAATGTCATTCTGGGACCAGAGCCGCCCAGTCTGTCTGACCCCAAAGCCAGGGCTCCTTCTCTCACGATCCTGCCTCTTCCTACCTGAGAGGACAGTCCTAGAAGACTCCTTGCCTGGTCTGGCGCCTACTGCAAACGCATGACGTGAGTTAGCCAAACATTTTGAACCACTGGCCTCCTCAAGGAGGTAGCTTCCAGATTCCTCTGATATTAGCCAGAAGCTCCAAAGAGAAGGCACTCAGGACATGGAGGCTTTGCTGGCTGCACAGTGATAGAGTGGATGGGGGTGGGCTCTGGTGTGAAGGGGCCTCTGCTATTGGGGTTCAGGGTCAGATCTAACCAGTGGGCAGGGCAGACCTAAAGAAAACAGGGTACTCAGCTTCAGGGACATGCCCATGGCCAAAGACCTACAAGGGAAGGAGGATGCGGCCTGCTTGGCTGTTTGGAGGGAAACCCAGCCCATTCTACTGAAAGCATCCCACTCTTTTAGAGTTACACTTCACAGCCAGGCTTCCTGGTTTCCCAATCCAACGTTCTTTCCACTAAGTCAAACTGCCCTTCCAGATACTGCAAAACATGGCTTGACATGTAACAGTAGTGGTAAGGTAGGAGAAACACTGCTTATTCAAGACCTAACTCAAAAAGAGAAAACAAGGGGCACCTGAGTGGCTCAGTGGCTTAAGCATCTGCCTTCAGCTCAGGTCACGATCCCAGGGTCCTGGGAACAAGCCCCACGTCAGGCTTTGCACTAAGCGGGGAGTCAGTTGAGATTCTCTCCCTCTGCCTCTCCCCCCTGATCATGTGTGCTCTCTCTCTCTCAAATAAACAAAATCTTTTTCTGAAAAAGAAGAGAAAATGAGATTCATTTCATTGACATTTGAAGGCATTCTTGATTTTTTAAAAAATCCTGTAGCATCATTACCAATAACATGTATTAAGCACCTGAAGCTTTACTTAGAATTGGATAATGCAGATCAACCACTCACAAATTCATTGACCCATTAAAAAGTCTGTGTGAATCCCTACAATATGTAGACACTATGCTAGGTCCTGGGGGCAGAGTAATGAGCCAGACAGATATGCTCCCTGCCCGCATGGAGCCTGCATCATAGCAGGGGAGACATGTGAAATAAACACACCCATGCAAAATGATGAATGGGAATCGGGATGAAAAAGGGAGAGAGAAAAGAGGAAGCGAATTTATGAAGGGAAGGACTGGGGGATGGGGATCAGGGGGTTTCCAGTGTAGGTTAGATGGTATTTATTTAGACAGACAGACTAAGCAGAGACTCTCCATCCAGTGTAAATGTAAAAGGCTAAGGGCATTTGTGGCATGGTGATCTAAGGGACAGCAGTCATATTCTTGGCCGAATGGTATCAAAGAAGGAACCATTAGGTCTCACGAGAGTTTAGAGCTCCCCTAGCAATGGTTCACTTAGCATGGAGAGCAGGGTTCCCAGAAGTCCTGGACCATGCCCTGGGGAGCCATACCAGAGTCTGAGATAAAGGGAAAATGCTCACTCCTATATACACTCATCAAAATATCCTCCAAAATATTTTGAACCAAGGGAGAAAAACTAATAAAAGCTCTATAAGCAAAAAAACATGACCCTATATAAAGCCCCACATTCATTGCCCAATCTGTTCTCACACATTGTCAACCCTCGTAAACCTGCTTGGCGGGATTTGAGGAGCTCGGGGCCAGGAATGTGGGACTGATTGGAAATGGCTGTTCCCATCACACAACAATGCAGTGTGGCAACACAAACGACAGCCTGTCTTTGTTTAAAACTTTGATATTTGTTCATCATGAATTGATTTTGCACTCATTTCTATTTCCAAAACTTGCATTAAAATATTATTGATCTTGTACTAAGTTTTTTCTGACACCTCTATAAATTTTGCTGCCAGAAGTGAACGTCACGCTTGCCTTACCCTAATCCTAACCCTGGTCCTGAACCATGCAGAGACCTTCAACTTCTAACGTTTCCAAGGGAGAGATCTACAACAGGTGTGATCCCATGCCTTGTCTAGGCTCTTTCCCTCTGATCCAGCGTGAGCTTGAATAATGTCAGACGTGAACTTTCAGGAACCAGGCTTCCCTTTTGGAATTTTGTTTTTGGCACATGCCAACTCTTGGAAATTGTGATCTGGGTGAAAGAAAGGGGTCACCTGCCAAATTTTGTTGCATGGAAGATGCTGGTGGTTGGATGCTATTGTAAAGAAGCAACATCTGGTTCCAATGTTATTTATTTCTCCTTAAAATAAAATCACTTCTGGAAAACTTGCTACTTTTTTTTTAAAGATTTATTTATTGAGAGAGAGCGTGCCCCTGCAGAAGTGGGGGGAGGGGCAGAGGGAGAGAATCTTCAAGCAGACTCCCTGCTGAGCGTGGAGCCCTCGGCGAGCTCAATCTCACGACCCTGAGACTGTGACCTGTGCCAAAACCAATAGTCAGCCACTTAACTGACTGAGCCACCCAGGCGCCCTGAAAATTTGCTACTTTTTATTTAATGTTTAGAAGATAGTCCATCGTCTTAACATTGGGCTCAGAAAAAAAGATGTTAGAACATATATTTTATTAAAGTATTTCCTTCTTATTAAAAAGATATTAGAGGGCGCCTGGGTGGCTCAGTTGGTTAAGCAACTGCCTTCAGCTCAGGTCAGGATCCTGGAGTCCCGGGATTGAGTCCCACATCGGGCTCCCTGCTCTGCAGGGAGTCAGCTTCTCCCTCTGCCCCTCCCCCCCCCCATGCTCTGTCTCTCTCTCTCTCTCTCTCAAATAAATAATCTTTAAAAAATAAAATAAAAAGATATTAGAGGTGCATTTTCTAGTCTACCCCAAAGCCAGGTATAACCCGAATAAAGCTAAAGAATAACATTCCCTGGTATATGTTCCCAGTTCTTTTTTTTTTTAAGATTTTATTTAATTATTTGATAGAGAGAGCACAAGTGGGGGTAGGAGTGAGGGAGAAGCAGACTCCCACTGAGCAGGGACCCCATACAGGACTTTATCCCAGGACCCTGGCATCATGACCTGAGCTGAAGGCAGACGCTTCACCCAGTGAGCCACCCAGGTGCCCCATGTTCCCAGTTCTGGTTGGACAACACCCAGATGTACTACCCATTGCTCAATAAATGTCACAGAATACCTTGGAAAAAATTAAATGTGTGCTTGCTTTCAACTTTAAAGCACAGGGCACACAACTTCCTGGATGATTGTTTTAAATGGTGTGATGAAATCAAGCAAACATTGATGAGGTGTGGCAGTCCCAAGGAAGCTGAGAATTCCCAACTCAGTTCCTAGTATTAGAACTTCTGGGAAAACTAGATGCAAATGTATAAAGAAACAAAAATACAGCCACACCCAGCTCCATGACGTACTAGCAGTGTGACCTTCAGAAAGCAATCCAATCTCTCTTCTTAAGTGTTAAATGGGCTGATTTGGGCTTGACTCTGAAGGTTGTTGTAAGGTTAAACAGAAACTACCCACTGTGGCACAGACTTCTTATGGCCCCCCCCCCCACCATATGCATCCCCTCTTATTCTATAGGAATAGAAACCCCAATATTTACAGCTGCCTTACATGGCTGTGCAGAATAAAGACACATTTCCCAGTTTCCCTTGCAGCCAGATATGCTCGTGTGGTTCAATTCTGGCCGGGGAAAATGAGCAACTCTAGTGAGAGAGAGCCAAGAACCACCATAGACTGGGAGTATAAGAGCAATATTGTAGGAATAGCAGAACAAGATAGAAGGAGCTTGGATCCTTGACCCTCACAGAGCCATCATATCAGCCATGGACTGCTGATGTCCAGACTGTTACGTGAGTGACAAATAAAATTATATCTTGTTTGGGGCACCTGGGTGGTTTAGTCGGTTAAATGTCTGAGTTCCGCTCAGGTCATGATCTCAGGGTCCTGGGATGGAGCCCTGATTGAGTCGGGCTCCCTACCCAGGGGGGGAGTCTGCTTCTCCCTCTCCATCTGTGCTCTCTCTCGCTCTCGCTCTCTCTCAAGTAAATAAATAAAATTTTTTTTTAAAAAATTATATCTTGTTTAAGCCACTGTTACTTTGGGTCTCTGTTACGGTGAACAAAACTGTATTCTAACTAATATCGCATGTAAAATGTTTGGCAAGTGCCAGACACACAGTAAAGCTTGCAATGAATGCCAGCTCTTATGATTGACGGTGGTGGGTATGAATTCTACCTCTGTCACCCCTCAGAAGAGCATCCAGCAATCAGAATAAAATCCAGAGGTACCCAATATGAAGCACATCTCCCTTTCTAGCCTTTATTCCACTCTCTGACTCAAGTGACAGTTATACGGTAGATATGCTTACAAAGGACATCTATCCATGACCATTTCAGGTAATGCCTCTTCATTAATTACAAATGGGCCTGAGGGGAAGGAAAAATATTTCTAAGGGGCCAGCTTCTACTTAAAAAGTCAAGTTGTCTCACCGTATGCCTTATCCTGAAAACCTCCAAGAATCAACAATTGTTAGCATTTTCCGTATTTGCTTTAGACAGTTTTTAAAAATAAAGCATCACAGATATGGTTGAAGCCCCTGACTTCACCCATCCAATTTCCAATACGTATTGACCCTTCATAAGTAGTTGAGTTCCTCCCCATTGTATATTTATGTCTTAATAAGTATATGTGTATATATATATATATACACACACACACACACACACATACATATAAGAAATATATAATATAGCTTTGGATAATTTTTAATCTGATATATTATTTATACACTACATGAGCACTTGACAACTATCTCATTTGGTAGACTATTAAAAACAATGCCACAACCATCACCCTTGTTAAATGTGGGGCGGGCATTGGTATCATGTTATTCTCCATGTTTTTCGTGTGTTTGAAATACATTATAGACATAATTTTAAATAAAAAGTAAGAGAATTTAAATGAACTACTCAGAAGTTGTATTGACATATAACATCACCAAGACCACTCGGGTGGGAGGCAGGAGTGGTAGGAGGGGGGATGGTTGGTCATTTCCTAAATATTTTACATATGTGTGACCAATTAAAAAAATGCAAATATTCTGAACTTACCCAGCTGATAGATATGTTCATAGGTGACTCATCACTTTACAAATGTAAGTACAACCTTCTAAAATACCCAAGAATAAATTTTCCTTAAAACACTCAATTCAAGTATATTTGATAGGCATAACTAACTATAAAATAATGTCTGACAAAATGACTTACTACAATTATTACAGTTAATTTTGTTAGGTGATCAATAAAACTCTTTTAAACATAAAAATACTGGATCAGGATAAAATGAATCATTTCTTCTTGGTCTGAGGAATAAAAATGCAGATTATGGGGGTTATCGATTCTCTAAAATAGGCATTTCCCATATTTCACCCATCTACGGCCTATTTGTGCAAGGATAGCATTTACCCTTCACACTCCCCCCCCCCCACTATTAGAGGACTTGCCGTGACAAAAAATCAACTTCTTTTTGAGAATCTGTGTGTTCAGAAGAATAGAACGAAAAGAACGTATTTAGAAACTGGTCCCTCTCACACAGGCGGAGCCCCTCTAAGGCCACGTTTGAGCCCAGCTGTTTCACCTGCCAGGCGAGAGCTGACAACGGGGGGTTGCTGACCTGACCTGGGCTGGGTCCTCTACGTTCTCTCACCCAGAATTGGGCCTTGAAGTACGGAGTCAGGGCCTGTTGGTTACTTCAGCCAAGGACAGAGAACATTGTGAGTTGTGAGACAGTCGTGCACAGAGAAGCAGATGGAGCTGACCCCAGAGAAGGAAAAGAGAAAAGAGAAGGTGCAGAAGCAGGGACAAGGAGCCGCGGGTCCCAGAGAGGAGGTGCCTGAGAGGACAGCTGCCTTGGGACCAAAGGCATTCTGGTCTCTCCCAAAGCCCCCAACAGTCGATCCTTGGAGTCCATGAGATAACCTTGTATCCTCAGAGCAAAATTCTTATCCTATTTCTGTTATCTCATGTATGGATGGATATATGTATACATATATGTAATATATACATACCTAATGTATATACATCATGTGTATGCAAATATGATTATTATTCACTTATTTTTGCTTAAGCTAGTTGGAAGTAGGTTTCTGTTACTTGCAAGCAAAAGAGGCTTGGCTCTTACAACTCCCAGAGCAGGCGTTCTGTGAGGCCACCACCCGCTATCCGACCTCGCCACATAATTAGTGGAGATTTTATACACGCGTCCACCCGGTGAGGACTGACCAGGAAACGGCCAGCACCACAGTGTTGGCCCTCTGAGAGCTGTCAAATCAGAAACAAGTAGACCGTCTCCACGTGGGTGTTCCCTGAACTTTCATTTGGTAACCAAACCAACACATTGTTTTCCATATGCCACTTACATAAGATCAGTTGATGTAAGTCAGAAACTTTCCCTGTGCAGCTACTCTGCGAATGCACGACAATCATCTCAGTAAACACAAGATCCTGAATGTGATTTTTCTATTAAACCGGTCAAGAAGGCACAGGGAGCTACATTTCGGGTTCCGCCCTTGGAGCTTGCTCAGACTCAGATGGTTTCATTGGCCATTTTAAGACTCTGCTCTCCACAGCTTCTGGGTGCCCTTTAAACTGTCAAGCAATTACCCCAAATAACAGTGTGCTGGAAAAATACTTAGGTTTCTCTGTAAAAAGAGAACATGACGAGAATAAGGTAACTTTGTAAATCCAATAGCTTTTTTTAAAAAAAAGTAATAAAACCATAAGAAAAATGGTATTTAATATCTCCCATAGAGATGGATATAATTTCTTGATTATTTCACTTGAATCCAATTATCAACTAAAGTTCTTTGAAGAACCTGGACCGGATCCCACCTAATAAACATGCCACCACAGATGCTGTTACGGAATGTGGGAAGGCAGCAAGAAGACGTGGTCAGAAACATCGATCATGGCGTCCTGCTGGCCTGACCCGGGTTCAGCACCAGGCCCTGCAGCTCAAGGGCTGTGTGACTTGGGGCAGATGGCCTAACTTTTCTGAATCTTGGTTTTCTCACCTGAAAACCAGGGATAGTAACAATGACTACTCTGTGCGAGGATGAAACAAGCTAGCACGTGTGGAGGAAACACTCCCTGCACGCAGCCGCTCCCTGTGAACGTTAGTGGCGGCCGCATCGTCGTTGTTGAGGTGCTTGTGACCACGGGATGGTCTGCGAAGCTGAAGGCTGTCGAGACTCAAAGGTCTGGATTTTGAGCTATTTTTGCAAGCAGTGAACTACTAAAAATAGGACGCAGTGTTTACTCTCATAGTTTCGGGGAACAGCTATGACTTGGTCTCTGACCAAGTAGATTCGGTGGCAGCGTAAGCAGACTGGTAACTGCCTCTCAGTTCAGACCACATCCTGACTGGTCTTCAGTCCAGGGACGTTTGGACAACCCAGAAAAGCAGGCCCAGCAAACTTCTATGGGCCAATCCCTGCGGAAGGCTTTCCAAGAGGAGCGGACCTGTTGCCCTTCCTGTTTCACGCAGGAAACTGCAAACATGGCAGAAGACCCAGGTGACAACCTGGTTGCCAGTTGGAGGAGTTCACTGACTTTCTGGGGTCCTTATCTTACCACCACCATCCCATGTAATGCCAGGGCCGTGACTTAGTGAATTAGAGAATCCAGGGCTCTGAGGTGGAAAAGAGCCTCTTCTTTTCCTAAGAGCTGAGCAGTGGAGGGGAGTTGTGCTACAACCCACCCTGTGGACGATCCTGACTATTATCCTAAGAGTTGAGGGCCATCCACACTCGAACTACTCCTGGTCCCAGGGACCCAGCCAAGATTAGGGATTCATCTCCAGAAATAACACCTCCCAAAGTCTCCTAAAGACTTACCATATGACCTTTGAATCTTAATTGGAAACTGGAGCCATTTCCTGGATTTGATGTTTCCGACTGTAGAAAATATGTTCTCATTCCAAGATGTTGTATAGCTCACATGACTTTAGACACACACACACACACACACACACACTGTCTGAACACACAGATTCACCATGAGTGTGTGTGTGTTCTACTAATACCTAAAATTGATACAATTTTCTTTTTCTCTTTTCTTCTTGACCCACATCTTGCAATCTGTGATATATGTAGCGTTTGTCTTAGTCTATAGTGGTTACCAGCAAGTGATGAATGACGTCTAAACTCATAAAGATTTTTTGTTATATTCTATTTGTGTTATCAAAATTTTGCTGAAAATTTCCTAATAAACTCAGTAGAGAAGAGAATAGGAGGCAAGAATAAAGAAAGATTGCTGTACAGTATATCAAGATATTATATAATGCAGAAAGAATGAGTACCCGTGCTTTATTTTCACCCACACATAAATACAAAAGCACTGAATGGAATCACAGAACCTACAGTTTGGAAGGGACTTAAGGAAATTATCTAAAATGCTAGCTAATTGAAAAACTAATAAGATAATTATTTACAGACAATATGACTGTCCCCCCCCCCAAAAAAAAAACTAAAAGAGTCTTCAGACAAACTACTAGAATCAAAAAGGTTGCTGGATACAAAGGAATGAATATTAAAAAATCAATAGCAGAAAAAATCAATAATAACACCATATCCCAACAGAAAACTAACAAAGGTATAATTAAGAAACAAAAACAAGATTCCATTAACAATAGCAACAAAAACTTGGGGAACTTATAAACATATCTAACAAAGGAAATACAAGGTCATTACGGAGTAAAGCTTGATTGATGCACATAAAAGACTTAAATAAATGAAAGGATACACTATGTTCATGTATGGGATGGGAAGACTCAAAGATGGCAATTCTCTCCAAAGTAGTCTGCAAATTCACTGCAATTACATTAAAATCCATATGTTTTTCCCCTATGGCATTTGACAAGTTGATCCACAAATTAATATCAGAATAAAGAACCTAAGATGCCCAAGATAACTTAGAAGAGCAAAGAAAAACAGCTCAACACACTAGACAGCAAGGCTTATTATAAAGCTACAGTTATTTCAAAAGAATGGCATTGGTGCAGAGACAGGCAAATAGAACAACAAAACAGAATAGAGAGCCCACAAAGAGACTCACACTTATGGGAAAACCTGATATCTGACAGAGATAACATTACAAATCAGTGGGGAAAGAATGAGACTATTCAATAGACGGTGCTAGATCAGTTCAATTCCCATTCGGAAAAAATTTTTTTTAGAAATCCATATTTCCCCTGATTTACAAACTTAATCTGCATGTCAACCCAGTGATTAAAATAGAAAGCTAGGGGCGCCTAGGTGGCTCAGTCGTTAAGCGTCTGCCTTCGGCTCAGGTCATGATCCCAGAGTCCTGGGATCGAGCCCCGCATCGGGCTCCCTGCTCTGCGGGAAGCCTGCTTCTCCCTCTCCCACTCCCCCTGCTTGTGTTCCCTCTCTCGCTGTGTCTCTCTGTCAAATAAATAAAATCTTAAAAAAAAAAAAATAATAATAAAATAAAATAGAAAGCTAAACTTTAATATTTTTATGGCCTCAGGGTGGGAAAACATAAAACATAAAGAACAATTTTGGTAAATCTGACTGTGGAAAATTTTAAATGTAAACCATCATTTTAAAAAGTAAACAGAAGGGTGCCTGGGGTGGCTCAGTTGGGTAATTTTGGCTCAGATCATGATCTCAGGGTTGTAAGATTGCGCCCCATGTTGGGCTCTGCACTCAGCATAGAGTGTGCTTGAGATTCTCTCTCTCCCTCTCCCTCTGCCCCTCCCCCCACCGTGCACGCTCTCTCTCAAATAAATAAAATTGTTTAAAAAAATTAAAAATTAAACAGATGAGCTAATGATTGGAAGAAAATATTTTAATGCATAAAACCCAAGAGGGGCGCCTGAGTGGTTCTGTTGGTTGGGCAGCTGACTCTTAATTTCAGCTCAGGTCATAATTTCAGGGTTGTGGGATCGAGCCCCAGGCCAGGCTCCATGCTTAGCGGGGAGTCTGCTTCTCTCTCCCTCCCTCTCCCTCTGCTCCTCACCCCGCTCTCACACTCTCTCTCTCAAATAAATAAATCTTTAAAAACAAAAACAAAACAAAAAACGCAAGAAAGGTGTTTTCAATGCATAAAATCGAACAAGGGATTATTATCCAAAATATATAAAGAACTCCTATACATCAATAAGAAGAACACCAAACAGCCCACTGGGAAAGTAGGCATAGAATAGGAAGAAGGAATTCCCAGAAAAGAAACAAAGGGCCAAAAAACATAGTAGCTAGTGATCAGGAAACGCACATTATGACAACAATGGTCCTCCATTTCCTATCCCATCAGATTGGCAATTGTTAAAAGCACAATACCAAATGTTGAGGATGTGGGGAAGTGGAAATTCTCGTACACAGGTAGTGACTATAAACTGATATAACCTCTTTGGAGAACGATTTTGTACAAAGTTGATAATGGGCATACCCACAGAGCCCAGCAATTCTATCGCCATTTGTGTATCCCAGAGAAAGTCTGATATCCTATCCATAAGAACCCATACGTGGATGGCAGAACTGTGTATAGGAGAAACAGATATACCTTTAATGTCTATTAACAAGAGAATAAACAGAGAAAATTTGGTATATTCATAGAATGGGATATACATAGCAGTTAAAATGAATTAACTTTATATAAAAGGATCAATGTAAGTAAATCTTGAAACACAATGTTGAATCCCAAAGGCAAATCGCAGAAGGATAAGGTGATACCAAGCCTTTTCAACTTATTAGAAGGCATCACCATCCTTCCAACTTATCTCTTCCCTGAAAAACTGCAACAGCCCAATTGCTTCCCATTTGTGTCCCTTCTTAAGTCATCTTCCACATGGCAACTAGGGCATATCCCTGCTTATACCTTTCAGTGGCTTCTCACAGCAGCCTTAATAAAATCCAAATTCCTTATCAAGGTCTCCTTGGCCTTTCCTAATCCCTTCCAGCCCCTCCCTACCTCCTGCCCTCCAATCCCCCACCTCCCCTCCTTCCATGCTCCCTGGTGTTCACATCACCCCAGCCTCTGTGCGAGTCTCGCTCTTCCATGTATATATGGAACTCACTCCTATGTGAGGGCATCAGCACTTGCTTGCTGTTCCTTCTGTTTGACTTACTGTTTCCTATCATTTAGGTTTTGAATTTAAATGCAGTATCTTCAGCAAGGCCTTTCCTCAATGCCCTACCAGCCCCTTCATTCCCCTAACCCCTGCTGATCTGAACCACAATATCCTATTTCATCATTTTCATACATTTACAGATACCTACAATTATTTCATTTATTCATAGTTATATATTTAGGACAGGGTTTTACCTTATTCACCGTCGTATTCCCAGAGGCTAGAACAGTGCCTAGCACATAGCAGGCGCTTGATAAATATTTGTTGATTTGTTTATATAAATGTTTAAAACACACAAAACTATGCTATATGCTGTTATGGGCACCTAGTTATATAGAAAAAGAGAAAAGCATGGACAATAACTGAGGTAGAGTTTATTTCTGGGAAGGGTAGGAGGTCAATAGGATTGGAGAGTGGGACAAAGAAGCTTTAAAATCAATCTGAGTTTGTTTTTTGAAGTTGTGAAAGAAATACAGTAACATTTGTCAAATCTGAATAATGTTAAATTTGAGTAGTGGTTATGTAAGTATCATGCTTTTCTAATCAAGATATTTCATAGTGAAAACACAATTACGTGCTTCAAAGAGATTCGAAATGACAAAATTACAGAGAACAAACTGTAGTTGTCAGGATTTAGGAAGGCGGTGTGGGGGTGGTGCCCATAAATGGGAGCTCTTGGTGGTAACCGAAAAGTTCTCTGTCCTGTTCCTGGTGGTACTTACAACCGACAGGTAATGAAATGGCACAGAATCATATAGACACTTCATAACAACATCAGTTTTGTGGTCTTTGTGTGCTAGTTACATAGGATGTAATCACTGGGGGGAACCGAGTGAAGGGTATGCAGGTCCTCTCTGTCCTTCTCTGTACAATCTTCACAACTTCCTGTGAATCTATAGTTCTCCTTTTAAAAGATTTTATTTAGTTATTTGACAGAGAGAGACAGCACAAGCAGGGGGAGCGGCAGGCAGAGGGAGAGGGAGAAGCAGCCTCCCTACTGAGCGAGGAGCCAGACGTGGGGCTCGATCCCAGGACCCTGGGATCATGACCTGAGCCGAAGGCAGACGCTTGACCGACTGAGCCACCCAGGTGCCCCCATAGTTATTTTCTATAAAAAGAGAACTATGCAGCCCACCTCACATAATATAATTCCTATTTGACAGATAAGACAAGTAAGGCCCTGAAAAAGAAGAGCCATTTTTGGTAGGTGGTGTATGGGACAGGGCAGGGAGGCCTACAGAACTTGCGGTTTTCTTTGAACAATCAAGTCATCAAATGCATGGGTCTAGATCCCTTGGTAGCCCTTCCTTAGGGCTCTGATCTAACACTGACTGCCCGGTGGGTGACTCAGGCTGCCTAGCATAGCTGCAGATCCCAGATATTAAAACTGGGTACGCTTGCCTCAAATCCCAACTCCACCACAGAGTGAAGGGATGGCCTTCTACTTCAAACTCTTTGAGCCTCAGTTTCCTCGTCTGCAAAATAGGGACAATGTGAATATATGCCACATACGGTGCTTAGATCAAATAACACATGCAAAGTGCTTGGCATAAAACTTGGCACATAGCATAGTAAGAGTGTAATTCAAAGTCAAGGAACACAGCCTATTAACTGTGAAATAAATCCAAATATGCTCACTATTTGTCCCAGGGCCCCTCCTTCGCATGATACTGTCCAACCATATAACCAGTTTTTGTGTTGGGTGAAGTGTGAAGGTTCTTCTTGAGAAATAGTGAACTGTGGCTAAGTGGGGGTCGGGGATGAAGGCGGCACTGAGGCAAATTACCTTCATTACCTATGCCCTCTCTTTGTTACTAGAAAGTAGTTGGGAGACCCAACCAGAAGAAAAGAATATAAAATAAAATGATTTATTTGGTCTGTGTAAACCCATTGACTACAGTAAGATACAATCACACATTCAATGCCAACAGAACATAGACTCTATTAGATTGACCAGACATAAAGCCCCAAACAGCCCTATGCTTCAAGTTCCCAAAGGCTAGATAGCGAGACTGTAGACTGGGGTTGTTTAAAATTAAAAAGAAAAATGAGGGCCCTTTTTTCCTTTTGGTCATGAACTAACTAAATGTAAAACTACTGAAAAGAGATGGAGTCTCTGAGAGGAGAAGCATCGGGCTCCGTTTTCAGTTGGCTGAAGAAAGGCATTCCAGCTCCAGAGGCGCGCGCGAGCATCACTCACTCACACACACACACACACGCACATGCACACACACACGCACGAAACTGGAGACTCAATTTATTCTCAAAAGGTACATTAAAGTTGACAACAAACCCACTTGAAATTCTGAACTCAAAACAACAAAGAATTGCCGAAAGAACTGGTCTTTCAGATGAATTTATAGTGACAGGGTCTGCGCCGTGGCTGCAGAAATACATAAATCAGCTGGCTAAAAAAGGGAATGATCTAAAATGCAACTCCTTTTTAGAGCTAAATCACAAAAATTAGTAAAAATATGTGAGGCTTTCCTAAAGTGACTTGGAATCAGTAAAATATGGGTCTATTATAGAAAGAAAAAAAATGGTGGAGCATATTTTATTTTCAGTCATGAGTGAGATTCCGAAAGCATAGCCACCCCCCTCACAAATTCTTTTAAATCAGTAATACTTATGACAAGAAGTGCTTGTTTCATTTTGACAAGATTTTAAGTACACTAGTAAATCTGAGTTTAATGCCCATCAAATATTTTGCAAAAGTAATGAAGTCAAGGTAACAAAAGAACTCTCAATAAATCTCTACTTTTAAAGTATTACTGACAAGAAGAATTGGTACTCTGTGTTTCTGGTTGGCTTATTCAATTTGACATAGTAGCAGAATGTAGTAAAAGTTGCTTAAAGTACTGGTTACATAACGGTGAGATTCTTTTTTAATTTTTATTTAAAACATAAAGATTAATGGCCCACAAGTACTAATTTTTCCCGTAACTCCCAGTGTTCGGGAGCTCATATTCCTCCACTAACTCTCTTACATAACATTCTTTCTAGCAATGGGAGCAAATATGAATTCATATTATCAGCCATCAGAGCAACAGAATTCTGTACAATGAATTAATTTCATATTAACTGCAAAATAAAAATAGAATTACATCTAAGGAAATAAGGCTAATAAAAGGAACCAGAAGAGTTCTTCTCATGGAGAAGAAAAATGGAAAAATCATAACCACTCCATTAGGAAATTGTTAATTAAAGGATAGATCCGGTAAAGAATACCTTCTAAAGTCTTAAAGGACTTAAAAAGTTACAAGAGTTGGACAGTAGAAATTATAATAGTTAAGAAACATCTTTGTTTCACTTCTAAGCTTTTTTTCAGAATATGTAAAGAGCTGTAAAAATGAAAGTACTGTAATACTGAAGGTCAATTTTAGTCAAAATGAGAAGAGATTCAGAGTTTAGCTAAAATTTCCTATCTCAATTTCCTATCTTAACAGTATCTTCATCTCTCCTTAAATTGAAATACATTATTAACTTGAATTCATTACCTTCAGAATTCATATTATAAAAATGTATGTATGTGAAAATGTTAACAAGCATCTGACCTTAGAAACCAATTTATTTTCCCCTTCTTATTTCAAAAACAATTTATTTCCAAATTTCCAAAGCAAATAATCTCCCAGGTGTTTCCTGCCAGTTGTAAAGAACATTCTATTTAGGGACAATATTGGAACGACACATTTCACCTCCTCTCTCTTCCTGCTGGCTTCCAATGTGTTGCTGGGAAATTAAGAGATTGAAATTAGAAGTTTTAATTAGGCAGGCTTTCTATGCCTGTTGGCTTATTTCCTTTATTTTAAGGCATAGTCTCTGTATGGTAGTGGAGTTGCTTACAGAGCCACAGGGGCTCAGACCTGAAATGGGAAAGTTATTTTAATTTAGTTCAGTTTGTTTGTTTTTCCTTTTTGCTGACACCTAGATCCTATTCTGATGTGACTGTGTCTTTGTTTAAGATGACTTTCAAGGGCAAGGGAGCAAGGTTTTAAAGGGGTCATTTTCCAAATAAGCAGATCGTTTGTGAAATAAAACACGTGTGTAAGTTCTGTGATTCCCAAAGAGTTGGCTATAATCGAAAAGGTATTTTGGGGTGCTACTATGATGACTTATACAGCAACTTAATAGCCACTCGGACGACAAGGGTTTTGAAATGTGACTTGTATCTTTTCATCTGTAATAGGTTTTAACTACAAAAACCTTAAATTAAAAATAAGAAATGAAGTGTTTCTGCATCGGTGGACCGCTCGAAGCATTTGAAGTCATAAGCAGATTAACTATCCCATGGGGGGTTAGAATCGAGATACAGAATCAAATCACTGTGGTCAGAACCACACACAAAATTATTTCCCTATCCAGAACCAGGAAAGCAATTAGCTGTCCGTAGGACTGGCCACCGCTCTGGTAGTAAGAGGGGCTGCAAGAGGGCAAGTGGTTGATAGGAAAAGAAACAAATACAAAAAGAGAAAGCAAAAAGAGAGAAAATTGAGATAAACAGAGAGTAGGGATGACAGGCTTCTTTCAGGAGGAACTTTGTACCATAGCTGTGCTTAATCAATGTCTTTTGAACAGAACTAATTGAAGATTATATTATTACACATTAAAAAAAAAAAAAAGGTTTTCTGATTCTGCCCTAAGATTTCTAAAGACAGGCTGTTGTTTTACCTGGAGCCTTGGTCGAAGCACGAAGCCATGTGCCTGCCTACTCCCTAGCTCCGGATGTCTCGGATCAGGCTGGGTCTGAGGTTCTCAAACTGGGTGCTGGGCCAGGCCTCTGGCTGGTTCTAAAGGCCCCAGGATAGGGCACTTAACATACCAGAGACATCATTTCTGGAATGGAAATTTAACTTCCAGGTCATTTAATTAGCAAATGAACAAACTCATTTGGTCTCAATACTAAATATGCTGTTTAAAAATTAACAGTATTTAAAGGAAAACCCTCAACTATGTTTACAACTTAGAGGACAGTAACTTATTCAAGCCTGAAATATTAATCAGTACAACCCTTTTGGAATATGATTTGGAAATATCATAAGATGTTAATGCGCATACGCTTTGACCCTAAAATTCTACTGCTAGAAATGCACTCAACATACATATTCCCATAAGCACACAGCAATGTTGACACAGAGGTTTTTTTCCTGCATCATTGTAATAGCAGAAAACTGGAAACAACCTAAATTTTGCCTTTTGGAAAGGGATCGATTCAATCAGCGACGGTGCATTCATAGGATAGAATATTGTAAATGTTGAAAAGAATGTGGTTGAGCTTTTTGTTCCATAAAGGTATCTAAGGCTATACAGATATGGAGAGATCCCAGATATTAAAGTAAAAATATTAAATTGCAGAGCAGAATGCATAGTATACTATTTGTGCTTTAAAAAAAAAAAAAAAACGATTTAAATATGTGCTTAGCTTGTGTTTTAAAATTCTGGAAGAACAAAAAAGAAACTTTTAACAATAGTGACCTCTGCAGAGGAGGTTGACAATTTTATTTTTCACTTCCTATGCTTCTGAACCGATTTGCTTTCTAATCGTGGTAATAATAGCCGCGTTGCTACTTTTAGAATAATTACAAACTAGCTAACCCTATAAGCTTATGTTAAACCCACATTAGCAAAATCAGAACGGATGCTCCCGTAGGAGACAATCCGAGGAAGCCACATTCTCGCGTGTATCAGGATAACTCAGGCTACGTGAACGGACGTTAACCCCTTAGATGCACAGCAAAATGTGAAACACAGCCGTTTCCTCTCAACTCCCCGCTCAGCTGGTGTATTTCCAATGCTAAACGCGTTGACATCGGGCCGGGGTCTAGCGCGCTCCTTTCTCCCGACGCTGCATCGCGGGGGGGGGGGGGGGGGCGCAGGATCCCGGGCGGCGCGGGACGCTGCCGGGCCAGAGCCACCACGGAGCTCGGCGCGCAAGCAGGGCTACACACAAAGCCCTTTTTCTGTTTGGCCCAGTGGCGCCGGGATCACGTCCCCGGCCACAGCCCGCGTGCACGCGTCGCAGGCATTGGAGTCACCTGAGCAGTGCCCTTCGAAAACTCTCAAGGGGACTGAAGGCAAACCATCACAAGTGAGCTTCCTCCTCACGCAGACAGACAGACAGACAGACACACGCAGGCTTTCTTCTCCTCGCTCTCATCCTTTTCTTGCTCCTCTAACTGGTTCCTAGAAATATCTCCAGGGCTGTTCCGTTTCTGGTCTTGTAGACAGAAATCAAAACCGGCTCGGGTCTAGTCTCTCGTAGCAAGTCTCGGTTTTTACCCCCGTTTATTAACCATGCAAGTTCTCTCTTCTGGCGCTGCATTGACCTGCTCAGTCAATGTCTTGGGAAAATTTGGGTTTGAAGGTCTGTAGCTTAAATACGTTCTTCCAAATATAAAATTTTCCTCCACTATAATGACATTTCAATAATGCATTAAAAACAACAACAACAAACCAGTCACTTTGCTCGCAGAGTATTCTGAGGCTTAACTGCAGGGCCAACAAGTAAAAACTTGCTATCCAGCCAGTCCGTGTTAACGGAGAAGCCAGTAAGTTTAAAGAAAAGTTAACTCGTTGTCTTCTCAGGTCATATCTCTCACTTCTTCACTAATAGTCTCTAACTTGCCCTTCGAATATTTATAATATAAATGAAGAAAAGGACTGTGATTTTCATGTACAAATTGGGAAGCTAACTTTTCTGAAAGTACTGTTTCTCCCAAACCCTGCTCTCCCTCCCTCCAAAAAACAGTAACAGGAAACAAATCTCAAGGTTAACCCCAAAGTAGTCTCTCTGGTTACTGGGTTGAGAAATATTATGTAGAAAATAAGGGAGAAATGTACCTTTTTCTAAAAATTTGGGGGCTAATCTAGTGTCAGTAGCTAAAACTGTATTTTATTGCATCAGTAACTCTAAAAGTCCAGATAGTTGCTTATTTTTGCCATAAATCCATATTAGCAACCTAGTACTTTGTCAACCTTCTCAGCTTTGGCCCTAATGGAAGGTGCTGTTAACAGCCCTCAAAACTAAAGTTCCTTTATTTCTTCTGCCACTTGAGAAAAAGTTCTGCCACAAAATTCTAATAACACTAAGTTCCTACAAATCAACTTGGAAACGTCTAAGTGTGTTTTTCCTAGAAAAAGTGCCAGACATCAGTTTTATCTGGCAACCATCAAAATACAGCAGACCACAGAACTATACATTCCTGGACCTCACAAGAAGCACGACAAGGAATTTCAGCCAGCCAACCAAGTGCTCAGCTGCAACTCTCTCTGCAATCTATGGGCAACAACCGAAATTAACCTCTGCTACCAAGCCAAGTAACAACACTCCCCCCCTACCCCCTCGGTCCCCCACAAAGGAACGGGTGGAAATTTCAAATCCACCTTTTCAATTTCTGGTTTGCGATTACATAGGATTATTCAACTCACCATCACACTAAACTCACTTTCACAGAAACAACCAGAAAGCCCAAGTAATGGAATTTTTATTTGCACATTCTGTGTTATTTTATATGAAGATAAATGACAGAAAACATGGGAATTTAGGTAAAACACCAATTTCCTACAATGTCACAGTTGGTAGAATGTGTGTAACTAGAGTATGCATAATTGATGCACACGCTGACCTCAAAAGAGGAAATGCCTTTGGAATCTATCAGTCATTTATTCAACACCTAAAATGAGAAACAGAGTGGGGATTACAAGGCACCTTCCTGTACAGAATTTGCCATCTAGCTAGGGGAGAGAACACTGCAAGAGTTCAAAACAGTGTAAGATCGGCAGGTGGAGAGGAGGCGGACCAAGGGATCCGTATTTTTCATTATGCCTTTCCATACTGCTTTATTTTTTTAAAACCTCACTACATGAATGACATTAATAAAGGTTTAAGAGCTGAACTTTAGCAATGGGAAGGAAGGGACAGATGTGAAAAGCAACAGGAAAAATTCTGCTCTAGCCAGAAACCTAATGGGGGAGTAGGAGATACATGCATATCTCTCACTCTGCCTTATGTCCCAGATCTATCAACAAGTTCCCCACTATCTCTAGAATCTCCCATAAATTCTTCCTCCTCACCCTCCTCCCTACCACACTGCTTCAGGCTGGACCACCTGCTCACAATCTCCTTCCTCAGGTACTTGAGTTCTGACCTTTTTGACCCGGTGGGCAGCCCAGCAAAGACTATGGACCCCTTCTCGGAAATACTCCTTTTAAATCATAAAATTAACTATGCAGATCACCAAAGATGAATTCTATTAAAATGCACATATCATTTTTTTTAAGTTGTGACATAATAATATATGTTCTTTATCACTTCATTAAACGATAAGATGTCCTGTGGGTCTAGATGGCTACAGAAATTTCAGTTTAGGGGTGCCTGGGTGGCTCAGTCGTTAAGTGTCTGCCTTCAGCTCGGGTCATGATTCCCAGGTCCTGGGATCGAGCCCCATGTCCAGCTCCCAGCTCAGCAGGGAGTCTGCTTCTCCCTCTCCCTCTCCCTCTCCCCCTGCTTGTGCTCTCTCTGTCTCTGTCTGTCTCTCTCTCAAATGAATAAATAAAATCTTAAAAAAAAAAAAAAAAAGAAATTTCAGTTTAGTGAAAAATGTAAAGGTTATTTTGAGACATCTGCAACAACTGTGATACGATATTTTTATGATATGTAATATGAAAATACCTGATTTCTATTGGTGACAAACTTATGTCTTCTGCTAATTCTACTGTGACCTGTTGCCTAGATTTATATTTGAAGGAAAAGCTTGATTTCAGTTAGACATTAGTGACAGAAACAATGTAATTTTTTTTTCCTATCCAAATTCTCAGATCCCAAGCATTCTATCCAGGGATCTCTTGCAAGCCCAGCAGCTGGATTAAGGAGCCCTGATCTGGGGTCACGCCCCTCCAGACCAGCATCCATATTGCCATCAAATCTGATGCTATCATTCTCCAGGTCAAAATCTTCCATAGCTTCCTCACTTCCTGGAGACAATGTGAACATTTCTGAAAGGCAAACCAAACCCTCGGTGCTCTGTTCTCTGCTCACCAACTTGGGCTTATCCCCCAACTCCTGGAATTTCCTCGCCCTGCTTCTGGCTCAGGCCAACTCAAGCTGTGAATGAATGCCAGGTCGAAAGCTGTCCCATTTCTGTTGCCTTCCCTGATGTCTTCAAGCAGACCCAGGCGTTTCTTCTCTGCTTCCACTGCCCATTGTACATACCTCACTATAGGGATTCTCTTACTGTACTCTAGTTGATGGCATGTGTCTTACCACCACCCAGACTCCCTTTGAGGCAGAGATTGTGTTTTTGAACTTTCTGCTGGATTGCCTCGTGCCTGTCACAAGCAGATGCTCAGTAAATATCTGATGAAGGACTGAGTGAATGAAGGACTAGATAAATGAGATAAACATAAAGAGGGAGAAGTCAAAGATGTTACAGTTTCTGATCTGGGTTAATGTAGGAAAAAAATGGAGAATGAACAAAAAATAGTGTTCATAACGTTTTAAATTAAGTACATGTACAGATTCTAATTTTTTCAAAGATATGAACTCATGAATGCAGTAGAGCATAATCATCCATGAAAACCAGCATTTATTCTAGTGTTCTTCCTATACATAAATATGCTACAGAAAAAGACCCAAACCAGAAATAGGTTGCATTCTAAAACAAAGTTTGCAAACCCATTGTTCGAAATTTAGAATACAGTTTCCCTCAGGAGCGAAATTAAAATTAGTAAGAAGGTGTTCTGTTTATCTCACCAAGTCCACTTGAGTTGTCGTATGCCTGACTGCCTCCATGTTCCAGGGAAAATTGGGAGCAAGTAATACTGTTCCATGCTATTACCATATAGCCAGTTAAACAGAACAGTAAGCAGAAGTGAATGGGAACATCATTTATCCTGAATATTGGCATTGGAGAAAAGACAGGTATAATTTTAGCAGAGAGAGGAAGCCCGGAGAGATATTTATGAAGATCAGAAGGAACTTCTGGTTATTTCAGAAGCTTTTGAGGTAAATAGCCCTAACTCTTGAATATGTATAATTTCACTTCAAGACTTAAGACTGTTTGGCTCACACAAAGGAAAGAGAGAAGCTATTTTGCAGTACTTGAAAAAAGTTTTGGAAGACAAAGGGGAAGGAAGAATGGAATTCAAGAGGCTATGTGTGTCCTATAAAGGTTATCCGAGGTCGAATTAGCCAAAATAGAAAAAAGAGAAGGAAGCTAGCTTTATGTGGCACGGTGTAAGTGGTGATTATTACTGCTGTTCACCAGTATTTCTGTTTTTCTCCCCCTTCCTCGGCCCAGGGCAGGGCCTGACTGCCTGGCCCCCTCATGTCTCGGTGGCATCGTTTTGCAGAGTCCTGGCCAATGAGTGGAGAGAAGTGACAGGGCAGCTAAATGCCAACGAGAGATCCTTGGATTTCTCCTTTCCCACTGGCTAGGCACCTTGGTCACGTTTTAGGAGGTGACTGCTTTGGCAGCCTGGGTTCTAAAATGACTTAGGAGAAGCCCCACCCCCACTTGTGACATCTGGCAGATACGTATGGGCAGAGAGATCTGGCCAAGTCCCCCAGCATGCCCAGTGTGGAAGCCAACCTTCCAAGGGAGGCATCCATGTGCGGGACCCAAAGCCCCAGACTCCAGGGCAAATGTGAGCCTGCAGACAGGGAAGGGGGTCAACCTCTGCACCCCTCCCCATCTTCTCCCAGTCTTGTCTCCTCCTTTCCCCCCCAGATAGAAGCTGTTGCTGTTTTTCTGCCACCAAGAGTGTGGGCAGTTTGTTTGGTAGCATAACCTAGTTTATTATGACCGACACCTTATTCATCTCGTTTACCTCCAGAGAAAAGAAAAAGATGACAGGGACAAGACAGTGTGTTATGGCTGCCCCGGATAGAGAGCTAAAGGAGAACAGAAGGGAGAAGAGGTGTAAATCAGATGGATCTTCCCCAGTGGGTGCTCAGGGCTTGGGCACATCTCATTTCACTTCCATAATGAAAGACCCAATAATGCCCTAGTTACCCATCGGGCAGACAGGGTTCTAGCCTTCTTGCTATTAACTACATGTGACTAGAAGGTACGTGGCCTCACATATGTCATCATGGTACATGCTAGCTGGGGCCCTCGGAGCTTAAGGGCATTTGTAAGCTTGAGAAAAAGGACACAAGAGTGAATAAAAGCTTGGATTTAGGAGTCATACTGGCTTGAGTTCAAACCTCAGCTCTCCCTCTTAAATCACTAAATCCCTCTGTGGAGATAAAAGCAGAATCTACTTCACAGGTTTGTTGGGCGCGCTAAATGAGGTCCTATTTGTAAAGTGTCAAGAGCCGCGCCTGGCATTACTAAACGTTCTAGCTTTTCCCAGTTCCCCGGAAGCCCAAGAGTTGGCTTGTTACTGAAGGGCCGGCCACCTCACGGGCATGCCCTGGGCGTAACCAATCCCATGGCCTACCAAGTGCAGGTTCAAGCTGGATCTCGTGGGAGCGCTCGATCATGGCTGAACTCCCCCCCGGAGTTCAGCCGGCGACAGCTGCACACCCCCATAAGCTCAAAGGTGTGCCCTGCTTTAAAACAGATCCAGGAAAGTCCAAATATGCAAGGTGGATAGACTGGGGCAGGATCAATCATGCTCCAAGATTCTTTTCATTTTACCAAAGAATCCAAGATTCCAATAGTCTTTTGCAGGTTTTTTTTCTTCTTTTTTTTTTCTTTTGAATGAACTGCTTGACAAAGAAAAGGAAAACAATAAAGCTCTGTGGTTTTCTTGTCCACTAAGGATCAATCAGAAATGAGAATAATCTATGTAGGTGGGAAAAATGACTCGTAAAAACACGGCTGGTGCCCACGATTTTCTAGGAGCCCATCTCTGACCTTGGTCAGGGAGCAAAGACAGCCCTCCAGGTCCCTCGAAAAAGAAAATGTATCCAAAGAATTGGTGTGAGAATAGATGACACACATCAGGGATTTCTGTTTCTCCATCACAACCAAGATCTAAAGCCCCAAACTCAGACTCTTCGATTCGCGGTCGCCTTTGAAGAGCCCCAGCCAGGTGAAAACACACAATTCTTCTAACTAACCAGGATGACAACGGAAGCAATGGCCTCCAGCTGTGCAAAAGTCCACAGTTAGAAGGAAGTTATTTTTTTCAAAATAAATGATAATATATTGGGGCATAGAGGTAAAATCTACACTATAATTTATGTTGAAACTGAGACTCCAGAAAAATGTGCAGCCTGCCTCTCCTGGGGCCCCTCCCATCCCAGTGGGCCCACATCTGCGCACATGGGGTACGTCACTGGAAGGGGTCAAAAAAGCAGGAAGGTGCCAAGCTTCTCCTTTCACAGATGAGATAACAGAGGCCCTAAGAGATTCAGTGCCTGGCCCCATGTCAAACGACCAGAAATGGACCCCAAGTTTTCCCAGTCCTGAAAGACGATGTCAGCTACCTGCATTTTGACCTCAGCCCATACTTTCTAACTGATTAAATTCTTTCCAGCTTATCTCTGAACTCAGGCAAAAGACCCTGCAGGCAAATCACCCCGTGATGAGAACCAAGACTACCCCCTCAGGCAATCAGGACTGCCCTGACGCCAGCAAGACTCCACGTGGTTGACCCCAAGACAATGACCAGCCTTTTACTGCTCACAGGCCTGTACCTACCGACCTTTCTCCCACTTCTCCTTACAGAAACCTTCGAGTGTTCTCAGCACTTGGGAGGCTGTCTTTGAGATGTTAGTCTGACATCCTCCCGCTGTGGGCCTCACTGAAGTAAATCCCTTCCTCATTTCACCACCCCCTCCTCTCCGTGCCTTTGGATTTTGTCAGTGGTGAGTGGCTGAACCTGGTGTGTTTGGGACCCCCTGAGCCAGGTGATCCCACACCCCTACACCCCAATTACAGTCATAGTCCAAGATTCTGCTCCTCACCACCACGTCCTCCTTTCCTGAGAATGGAATCGGCCAAGTCCCCCAGCATGGCCAGTGTGGAAGCCAACCTTCCAAGGGAGGCATCCATGTACAGGACCCAAAGCCCCAGACTCCAGGGCAAATGTGAGCCTGCAGACAGGGAAGGGGGTCAACCTCTGCACCCCTCCCCATCTTCTCCCAATCTTGTCTCCTCCTTTCCCTGTGCTTAGCAGCTCACACCGACCCAGTCTCCTTAACTCCACTCTTGCTTTGTCCAGGACATTTTCCAGAGGGGCTCCAGACGGATGATATAAATCACAAACCTAGTTTAGTTACTCCCGCCTTTAAGAAGTTTTTATCCACAGCCCTCCGGATAAATTCCAAGCTATTAAGATCTACAAGATCTACCCCAGCTCACCCCTACCCTCCTCTCCAACCTCTCAGAGAAACACCTTCCTCACTGAGGAAGTCTAAAGACTCCTTGCGACCACCCTTCCATGAGCCGACATAAGGCACCTTCCTTTGAGCTCTTCTCTAACCCCTCAAGGCAGGGTGATGGCACCTTGCCCACAGGTAACTATTACTGCCTTTAGCCCGGCATTTTACAATAAACCATTCAGAGAATTTAAGCTCCTATGCAACGTGGGATCCTGAGACACAGACCTTGGGCTTCAGAGCCCAACAAAACCTGGGTTCAAACCATGATTTCACCAGTTTCTAGTCAAGCTATTTTCTTTCTCCAAGCCTCAGTTTCATTTTAAATAAATGGGGAAATACCTACCTTACCAGTCTGTTGCAAGGATTAAACGGAATGATAATGCAAGCCATAGAACCCACGAGATTGTTCCCATGAGATTGTTTACTAAGTGTTCTTTCCTCTCCTCTCCATCTCTTCCCCTGGGCTATCAAAGCTCAGTCATGCAAGAACAGATTTTTACTCTTTTGTATTCCTCATGAATAATACAGTGGGCATGCAATAAATGTTGGCAGAATAAAGGGGAGAGGGAAGAAAGCAGGTTGAGAAGGGCAGGAGGGAAGAAAGGAGGAAGGAAATTAAATAATGAAATGAATCAACGAATGAATGAAGCCAGAAGCAAAAAAGAGACACTGATCTGTTAGAGCTAAAGAGGTATTTTATATATGAGTCATAGGACTTTGAGAATGTCCTGTTCTTCCCTACTCTCTCCTATCCCAACTCTGCAAGGATATCTGCAGACACTACTGTGTCACTAAGAAAAGATACTGAATCAAGAGACAGGCCGATCGACCACGAAGCAGTGTAGTTCAATATAGGATTGGCACATGTATTTTTTTTTTTTCAGATTTTTCTTTTTTTTTTTTTAATTTGACAGAGAGAACACAAGAGGAGTAGAAGGTAGAGGGAGAGGGAGAAGCAGGCTCCGCGCTGAACAGGGAGCCCGAGACGGGGCTCGATCCCAGGACCCCGGGATCATGACCTGAGCTGAAGGCAGACGCTTAACTGACTGAGCCACCCAGGCGCCCCACATATATATATTTTTTTAATGCATTCCTCCATTTGTTCATTCCTATTCTGCTCTGAACACTGGACTTGTTACAAAGAAGGATACAAATAAACTGATCTTACTCTAGTGAGGTCTCAGTTACAGAGGACATATAATACCTAGGTCAGTGGTGGTGTTAAACCAGTCATCCAGGGAGGAAAAAAAAGGCGAATTTGTTGTTTCTGCCGATTTCTGTGGCGTAACTATTCCCACTGTGGCTGATTTCAATCTGCCAATGATTTACTCATAATGATTGAGCTCACAAAATCCCTAAGTACAGTGGACCCCCCTTCTCCACGGGGGATGCATTCCAAGACCCCCAGTGGACGCCTGAAACACGGGTAATACCAAACCCCACGTATACTCTGTTTTTTCCTATACATACATATCTACAATAAAGTTTAACTATAAGTTAGGCACAGTAAGAGATGAACAACAGGGTAACATAGAACAATGACAACAGTATACCGTAAGAAAAGTTTATGTGAATGTGGTCCCTCTCTCTCTCAAAATACCTTACCGCACTCACCCTCCTTGTGATGAGATGGGAGATGATAAAATGCCTATGTGAGCAGAGGAGGCAAAGTGAACGAGGCAGGCATTGCGAGGTCGCGTTTGGCTACCGGGGACTTCTGACCCTACGTCAGGATGAGGATCATCTGCCTTGGGGACCGCGACGGGTCATGGGTAACGAACAGAGCCGACAGCGAAGCGCTGGATGAATGACCAGGCGCCACTCCATCTACCGTCCGGCTCTCAGGAGCCCTGGGCGAGCCACTGATCCTCCACCCCCGGACTTCCTTCACTCGGCCATCTTTTTAGCCACTCTGCTGTTTATTAAGAGCCTCGCTGCCTGACGGATGAGAATAAAATGAGATCAGAGAAGCAGCTGATTTTTCTGTCAGTGGTTCGAGCAAAGGAGACTGAATGGGGAGGAAGTTGAAACTATTAGCTAGAACGTGTTTATGGGCTTCTATTATCCCCATTCTCTCTGCCCCGTATTACTGCAGATAAGTGAAAGCAGATGCCCTCATCAGATGTGCAAAATACAAACACGCTTTCTGACCAAATACCGACCTGATGGCCACAACCTGGAAACAGAAAGAGGGAGAAAGCAGCTATGGTGGAAACCTCAGAAAGGCCAAATTCATCAAGATGGCGGAGGGGATGTTAAAATGGGACTTTCTCTGGGTAGGAACAACATGGAAAGTATTTTTTCTGAATGTTAAAGATCACAGCAGCTTTCTGGACCCAAATCTAAACAGGAAAAAGCATACCAAACTAACAAGGGAAAACCGTTTGGCAAAACAAATTTTTATCTTAATGTGGCTGGAAAGCGGGGAGATTTAGGAAAGTTTTCGGAAGTTCTGCGATGGAGTCTCACCCTCTCTGCCACAGGAAAGGGGCTCGCTGGGTGGTTATTTATGCTTCGACAGAAGAGGAAGGTGGCTGGCACCATCTCGTTCCCTCTCACTAGGACTCTGGCTTGCCTTCCCCTTCCCTGAGTTTCTAACGGAGGCAGCACCACATGAGTAATACTTGACACAATGTGCTCCCCATCTCTCCAGCAAGGCAGAGTTCCTCCACGTGAAGGATGTAGTTCAGAGTTCAGAGTTGTCTATACAAGCGCTTTTCTTTTTACGGCTCAGTACATGTTTGTTGATGTGAACCCCATTCCCGGTGACCACACTTGTCCATCCAGTCTGATCCAAAGCTCCTGAAGGCGTAGGAAGGACTATCTTGCTCTGCTCCATGATTTCAGCTTCCTTACTATCTCGGCATTTGGGATCCCGGGGCTCTTCGCCGCCTACGGTAGCGACAGCTGTTACTTTACTTTAGTAGTGAAGTGAAGGAACCCGAACTCAAGCCACAGAGAGGAAAAAGCAGAAAAATCAAAAATATGTGGTGAGAATCTGAGGACAAAAGAGGCCTACGCGGGAGGACAGAAACAAAATGATCACAGATTCATGCTTACAGAGGTGAGAAAGGAGGGGTGGAGGGCATTTCCCTTCCATTCAAATGGAGTGCAATTTAACAGTGAAGAAGGGGCGTCCGGTACTTTACATCAAACACACACACACACATACACATAAAAACATGCCCATAAGCAAAGTGTGGCATTTGGGGCCACCGCCTTGTTTCACAACCTGAAAGGAATCAAAGAGAGATTGGGGACAGATTTAATCTTTAGATATTTTAAATCACTGGGTTACCCAACTCAAGGAGAAGATAATTACTCTCTTTCACTGCAGTAAATAAGGCTGAGCAGGGCTGTGTCAGATGAGCTAAAAGGCCCATTTATGACACAACGGGGAGAAAGGCAGGCAGGAATTCACTGTGCCATTATGCCCAGGAACGGGCAAAACACAGAAGGGGCTCCACTGGTGAGGACGGGAGGGTGGGGGGTCACCCAGGCACCCATGGCTGGGTGTGAGTCCCCTCTGGCAGAGATAGAAAGGAGATCACAAAACACACATGGATGGCAGGTTTCAGATTTTAAAGCAGCAGATAGGTTAGAAACGTAGAGGAGTTAAAATTAATGCCACACTCTAATGTGGATTCAGGACATCATGAACCCCAGCAGAAACTCTCCCCAGGGTTGGGGTGGAAGGAGCCAAGAACTGGTATTATCCCACATAGCATTCCAAAGGCCCGCTCTAAATTTTCAGAGGCAAAAAAATGTGATGTTAAAAGCACTGTAGGGGGGCGCCTGGGTGGTGCAGTTGGTTAAGCGGCTGCCTTCAGCTCAGGTCATGATCTGGGGATCCTGGGATTGAGTCCTGCATCGGGCCCCCTGCTCAGCGGGGAGACTGCTTCTCCCTCTGCCTCCTCCCCCCTGCTCATGCTGTCTCTCTCTCAAATAAATAAAGTCTTAAAAAAAACCAACACTGTAGGGCTTGCAGGATAGCAAAGAGGAACACGGACCATTCACACACAGGGTAGAAGGGTGCAGCTTTTGCAAATACGAAACCCGAGGTTAGACTACCTGGGCTCAAACACCAACCCTGCCATGGAGTTGCTGAACCGGGTGTGTGTGTGAGCATGTACACACAAATCTCCTGGGTCTGAAAAACCTTCTTCAGGAAAGTGTCAAGAGCTAAAATACATGATCTGAAAAGTGATTTCAAGCTTTAAAATTCTAGGAAATAAAAAACTGGGAGAGGTGACAGGCCTCTTAGTAAATGAAAGGCCTAGAATGAATGACAACCCGTAGAAGCATTAGAACCGAGCCCCTGACCACAGAGACAAGACAGGCCTCAGCTCAGCTGTTTAAATGGAACCGGTCACTCAACCCCCACTACCCTGTGCCTAAACCGACAGCCGAGAAGGGCACGGCCTGGTCTCAGGACATTCCATCCCTCGGATTATTTGATGACGTCTCTGTCTCCTACCCTCCTACCAGGGTACAATTTTCTAAAAGCAGAAAAAATCCTTCCCAAGAAAATAAACACTCCAAACAACTGTCCCATTCTGTTACCTATTTGGATTACATAATTACTATGAAGTCAAGACTTTCTTACTGACATGCCAAAAAAGAACTCTCAGCTCATAAGCTAAACTGCCTTTTCTTCACTGTCCAAAGCTCTAAAAAAACCCCAAGTACCTAAAAAGCAGTCCCTAGAGCCCACTACGATGGAATAAAAAACTCCACTGCCACAAATCCGCTCAAAGTGGAAACTCACATCAAAATATTTTAAGTCCGTGGAGATATAGGTTAGTTCTGTGTACTCTATTCTTTTAACAGTAACAACCATAAGACAGACATACCCTCACTGATGTCCCAAAGTGCCCTCTGTAGGGAAAGAATACTGGTGATTTTTCCTAGCTCTGTTGAGGATAATTTAGTCAAGTGCACATCCTAACTTGGTGGTTCGACGATCTGTAAAATGGGGCTAGCAACAATCGGCAGCATTTACCAGCAACCAAGTAAGACAGTTAACCCTCTCCTGACTTACATCCACACCAGGAAAAAAACCCACCGGGCCAAGGTGACGCGAATCCCACAGAGTACATTAATGAAGGTACCCACACTTTTCCCATTGAGGCAGCAGTAAAAAGGCTGAGGCTTCCTTTTACAGCCTGTTCTAACTTGTTCGTCTGGATCAATGTAGAAATAGCAGCAATTTGCTCTTCATAATTCCTCTCCAGGAATAAAAAGGGCTAGGACGTTCCTGGAATGCCTCCTCAGGTGTACCTCCTGGGATCACTGAACTTTGCTCATTCGGTCGGGGTGAAGATTAAATGACATAATGCATGTAAAGTGCTGAGCGAGAACTTGACACGCAATAAACTCAGTAAGGAAACGATGTTTGTAAACAACAACAACAACACAGCAAAACAACCCCCACACCCGCGCCCTGAAAAAGACTGTCTCCTGATGCTTATCAACTTACTCGGAACAGGGAAGACCGACACATAAGGTGATGGTTCTAGCGCACATCCCAGAGATCTTCGCTATCCTCTGCTTTTCTCCTAACTAGCCACCTGCTAAATGCTAACGCAGACCTTGCCACAGTCCCGTGAGTACTCATACCCCACCTGTCTGTCCAACCCTCAGCAGTGACAAGTATCAGAGTCTGAATCAATGAGAACAGAAATGCAGAAGACCTTAAAGAAATTCCAAAGCCCCTGGCCCCGATCCTGTGGAGGTTTTGCCAGAAAAATCAGACACCCCACACTAAACAACTGTTGTCAGTGGGGAAAGGGGGCAAATTAAGCACAGAATCTGAAGACCCTAATGAAAAGGTCCCCATTATAGACCAGACCCCCAAAAGTATCGCTCTTCTTTAAATTTTAGGCTACAAATAAATTTCTTTCTAAGGCACACCTAGCAATCTTTTGTGTTTGGCTCTGCTGTTTGGACATGCATGCTTAGGTTTTCCTTCCAGGCACAAAACCATTTTTCAAGAGCTTCATGAAAATGTGAATATTTTCATGACATGGAGATAAGCAGATTTTACTATAATTTATAACTGAATTTTCTAATTCACTTTGGGGCACACACATGATCTCCAACGTTCGCTTTCCCAATGACACACCAGAGTACGTAACTATGCAAGGTATTTTTTAAGGCGGCAAAACAAATACTGTCTGGACTGTAAAATTTAAAGAGGTTCATCCGCAACAGTCATGAGACTGTGTGACAAAAAATAAATAGCCATAAAACTTTTAATTTTTATTTTGAATTATGCCTACTCAACCCATAGAAGACCAGGATGTGTCACAATCTTTGTAAGTTTCTAAACCATGTTTTTGGAAGCACCCAGGGCTTTAGTGTGATGCCTATTCAATGTGTAAAAGACCAGGCCACTGGACAACACTTGTCCTTTCGAAACCATGCTTTCCAAAACGCAAAGGGCTAACGCGGCCCATAACTTTAGAGAAGGGTAAGTCATGTTCTACCACTTGCCGAATATTTGGCTGATTTCACGTGATGTGAGTTTTTATGGCAACTATTACCATGAACGTGTCCGTTCTCTACAATTCCAAAGTAATAAGTGCAACTTGTAAAAGTTTTTTTTTTATTTAATACATTCTAATCGAAGAGTAACAGCAGTAAATAAACACTTTGAAAAAACAGGCAGGTATCCCCCTATATCTGGAAGAGAATTAAGTCAAAGTATTCTACATGGTAGAAGGGAGACAACTGCTGATGTCTGTGGTTAGACAATTCAAGGACAACTTGTTAATTTCTACAGCCATTTCCAAAAAGTCAATGGCAACAGGGTGGGACACAGCTACTTGAAAGGATCAAATGTCTGTATCTACATGGTTTTATTAACAGGGGTTGAGCTGCACCTGTAGAGTATGACATTCTTGTCTTTAGCCTTAAAGGAAAAGACAAAGTCTTTTCTGTGTGCACCAGTTTGAAATAGTTCTGAGATAAGGCTCCCTTAAAACGGATTACTACAGTACTCATTCACATGAGAGAGTTCATAGGTGTAGTAAAAAGTCAAATACAGGATTTCATGGTCACCTTTTTGGTTGATTTGGTTAATTGCATAAATGAAGGATAAATACTCACAAGCTTATCTGTTTAACAAAACTCCTAGGTACATCAAGAATGCAAAAAGAGAAAATGGCCTACAGGGGACTCTGACCACCAGGCATCTAAAATTGAAGCTAAGCCTGGTGTCAGTTGGTTTCCTTCCACTCCTTCTGTACTCCTGCATCCAGTTCTCTCCCTACTACCGGGGCGTGGACCTTTGACCTAATAAGGAAGAACCTCAGAAAGGCATTCAGACTACCTACTACTAAGGCATTCTGATAACACGTTCCTTCCAGCCTTTCCTTGGGACATTTTGTTTTTAACTTGAGAGGATTAACGGGTCTTGGTCAGCCTCAGGAAGGTAAGCATCACTCTCAGGTGAAAATATTTGGGGGAACTTTAAATACCTAGCTACCTCGGCACAGGTTTAAATTAGATTGACTTCAGCTGTTTTTAGAATCCCGAGTAGTTATCCAGAGCAGTCACTCAAGTTTTGGTTCTCTTTGACATAGCTGCATTCGGAGAGACTCTATATGAGGCATGGTTAGAAAAAGAGAAGCACTTATACCTGGAATTTATATTCTTCCAAGTAATCTTTTAGTCTCGTTGGTAAAGGCAGCCCCCAGATGGTCCCGGTACATTTGTTAATGGTGAGTCTACAGAGATGCTGCAGAGGTGGTGCTGATGTGTAGAGTGGTCTGGTCAGGTAAAGGTGAACGGTGCCGTTCCGGGGGGCTTCTGGCCCCGTCCGCTTATCCTTGCACATCTGAACATAGTAGTCGATCAGATGAACCACACTGTCAAATTGTTTAAGCTTGGACTTGACACATATGATAGAGTCCAATCTGAACTTCCCATCTTGGTATTCGATTCGCAGATTAGTTGGTCCAGCTGATGTCTTAACAGATATTGTTAGCAGGTAGTCTGAATGCGAGCTGTCTCTAATCAAGAAAGTTCCTTCTGGTGCCTCTTTTAATTTCTCTTTGGCTTCATTAACAGTCATACTTCCCCAGTACCAACCTGGGGTTTTTGGTCAAAAAGAAAAAGAAAAGAGGGTAAAATAGTTATTATAAGGAATTTTAAAAATAGGGCAAATACCTGGCAACAGTTTTTCTAGCTCTAAGTAGAAACGTGTGAGTGAATGTTTACCAGAGACTACCACAAATACTTTCGGTAGAAATTTAATGAAACTGTGGGCCCATTATACTTTATGAACCCAAACTGAGAGTCAGCTTTTGGCTTTAAAAAGTAGCTTTCTGTAGCTGTTCTTTAAATTATCCGAAGATTTTTCTCCTAATGAAACAAAAGAGTATTTGCAATATGACACACTGGCTGACAAAGCATGATGCGTCTAGCACTATTCAAGTGAAATCAAAGCAACTTAAGAGATAAATCAGAAGTTAGAACTAAAAGTCATGCCCTTACAAAAGTGGAGAGGCCAACTCCAGTAATTCCAACAGGGTAAAAACCAAAAGAACTTTTGGGAAGGTTGGTGTCCACCCTACTCCCCCCCCCCCCCAAATCTGTTCAGGGCTGCATCTGTTCAAAGCCCTTGGAAAGCACTGCTATTTACGTCTTCTCCAAGTGCAGACCCAGTCTAACAGCTTCTGTTTGTTGCTTTGATTACAACTACCTTATCAGTCATTGAGAAATGAGGGAAACCCCAACTGGTAATTAGCACTTCAAGCTTACAACCTGCAACTCTTTCGGATTTTGCCCTAATCCAAATCCGATCACAACCGTCGGTCTCCCCAGCATTCTCGATTTGATCGGCTTGCGTCATCCCAGGGTCCATCCTGTTTTCAGCAATGACTTCGAGACCTTTTGCATAAGAAGTCTGACAGTGTGCTCTCTTCCCCCCCACCACCACCCAAAAAAACAGCTCCGATACCTGCAATCTACCGGCCCGCCCCGCTGAGGGGAGAGCCTGTGGTTGGCACTCAAAGACCGGAACTGAGAGTGACTTTTCCCTCTCCCTAGTGCCACCAAAACTTCAACTTAGCCCCAAACGTAAGCTTTTAGGATTCCAGATTTTGAAAGCTTGCGTAGTTTGCCAGATTTTTTTTTTTTCCCAATCTGTTCTTTTTTCAGACGCCGAGAGACGACAGCGGGCCACGCAAAGCGCAAGATTGCCCTCGAAACCAGCAACACCCTGGGCGCGCAGCCCCTGAAGGCCGCGCTCTGCGGGGGCTCCGCCGGCCGCTTTCCGCCCGGCTCTGCGGCAGCCGCCTGCGCCCTAATCCGTCGGTCCTTGGAATTTGGCCGCCAAGATCCCGGGCTGCCGCGGCTGCTCCGCTCGGGAGCCGGATGCAGCTGGAGCCGCGGGCAGCGCAGCGCCCACTCGCCGCGCCGGTTCCCCGCGGAAAGGGAGGCGCCTGGCACTTTCTCCCGCCGGGGTTCAAGCCCGTGTACCAACTCCCGAGCGGCCGCGGCAAACAAAGGTTCCAGCGCCCTACGAGGCTATTTTCAAGAAGCCCTTCTCGCGCTCTGCCCTCCCCTAGGCCTCAGAGTCCCTCGAGAACCACTTTCCTTTCGCATTCCCAAGGACCCAGGGCCGCGCGGGCATCCTCTCCGCGGTCCCCCGCCCCGAGGCGGAACGGGAACCGAGGGGCCCTAGTTCCATCCCATTCTTTGCTCCCCACCGCGGCCCCGTTTCCTAGCCGCGCTCCCCGCCAGCAAAGCCTGCAACCGCGTCTTTGGGGAAGCTACCCCTGTCGCCCGCGTCGCGGCGGATCGGCTCCTTACCTGTTTGACTGAGCTCCCGTAGGGCCTTCGCCAAACGCGCCGCCTCCGGGGACGGCTCCTCCGCGGATCCCGCGGCCCCCCACTGGCTCTGCGTCCCTTCCGCGCCATTCCCGGAGGGCTCGAGGCACCGCAGGGTCATGGGAGAGAGGTCACCGCGGCAAAGACAGGTGGCCACCCGCGATGGGGTCAGAGCCGGGCACGCGTCCTTCTTGGAAGTCAGTGGGAACCCAAAAACGAGTCCCTGCGGGGTATCCGAAATGGTGGAGGGGGAGGGGATGGGGTGCTTCTGGTTCTTCCTCCCCAGGTTCCAGTGGACGAATGGCAAAGTCCCCTGCAGGCGCGGTCACCCACAGTTTGCCTGCAAAAAGAAAGTATGGGTTTGGGTCAGTCCAAGCTGGACCCCTGAGGCTGGGGTGTGGGTGGGGAGACAGAGACGTGGAAAATCCCGGGGACTCCTCCACGTCTATACTCCTGCACCATTTAATCCCAAGCATCCAGGGACTGCCCCGGCCCAGCTGTAGAGAAAGGATAGAGAGAGAGCAGGGCTCCAAGACGCAGGAGTTGCCGAGGGGGAGGGGGTGGGGAGGGACAGGATGAGGGTGGGGAACAGGGTGTCTTCCCGCCCAGGGCTACTGGCTGAAATCGCAGACTAGCAGAGCAGTCACCTGCGGGTAGGGTGGCAAATAGGCCCTAGTCAAGGACAAGCAGAAAAACTGTAAAGGAAAGAACAGGAGAGATCCCCAAATTGGCACTCCTGTATCTCACACTCTGCACAGCCCGGGGGCTCCGGGACGAAGCACCCTGAGTCGCCAGCCCGGGGCGCCAAGGTGCGGAAGCTGCCGCACCCTCCCCTCCGCCCGTTTCCCAGCGCCCGCGTGGGGCAGAGGTGGGGGGCGCCGCCGTGCGCAGTGGCAGCCGCCGCGGGCGCTGTCGAGGAATCGGCCCAAGCGCGCAGCCCTCGCGGGGGCTCGGACCTGAAACCCCGCCGGGGCAGAACAGGCGGCAGCTAGCGCCGCTGGACGTGTAAGACAACGATCGCGGAGCCCTTACCTCGGCCTCGGCCGCCGCCTCCACACCAGGCAGCCTCCCCAGTGGACATGGGGCGGGGGAACCGGGAGGGGCCCGGGAGAGGAGGGGTGTCTGCCCGAGTTTCCCCTGTTGACTTTTAATTTGGGAACGAGATGCCTTGGGGATGCGCTCTGCGGCAGCCAGAATTCTTGCGCAGAGGGCAAACAAAAGAGCCGGGGACCATCGCCTAGAACCCCCGGGCTCCGAAATCCCCCACCCTGGCCAGCTGCTGGCTTTTCCTCCGGCTGCGACCAAGGAGGTGGGAAGAAGAGAGGGAGGAGAAAGGAGCTAGGGCGGGAGGCAGGCGGGTGGGGAGGAGCGGCAGATCAGGTTATTAGGAGGATTATTAATTTGGATGGCAGTTTGCGGCGGGGGAGAAAACTCCGCGGAGACTTCCCGACGCCTAGAAGGAGCGGAAGAAAGCAGGCTGCAGCGCCCGGCCGCGGGACAGAGCCGCGGCTCCGACTCTGTCTCCGGCGGTTCTGAACTGCGGAAGCCAAGGCCGCCCCGCGCTCGCGGCCGCGCCCCGGTACCCTCCCCGGCGACCCCCCTGGAGAAGAGCCTTCGGGCTCCCCGGACCAGTACCTGCCGCCAGCGCCCGGCCGAGCTCCTCCGGCGCCCCGGCTGTGGGCGCACGGGATCCTGAGGCTGTGCGCACGGGTCCCCGGGGCGCACTGTCCGCAGCCCGCGCAGCGCCGGTAGCGGCGGGCGAGGAGGCTCATGCTTCAAGGGAAGCCCAAGGCCCGCGAGCCGCTGGGGCGGCGGCGAGACATGGCAAGAGTTAAACGTCTGTCCCCGGAGCCGGGTGTGCGCGCGACTCCCCAGCCCCGCGCGCCTCTCTCGCCCCCGCCTCCCTCCCCTGTCCGCGCTCCCCTTGCGCCCCGCCCGGCTGCGGCGGAGGCCGCTTTCCAGGAACTTTCCAGGAATCCACCTCACGTGACCGCGGCCCCCGCTTCTGCTTTAAAGAGGCTCCGGCGCGAATGCGCAGGCTTCAGGGGAGGCGGGCTGAGAGCGCTTGGTGCGGGGCTGGGCGGAGGGCCTGCCTGGGAATCCGCCCGCCTCCGACCCGGTCGCTCCGAGTGCTCGGAGGCGCGCAGGAGAGGCGCCCCTGCCACCGCCGTCCCCGCTGCGGCGGCTGGAGCCTGCCCCCCGCCGTGCCCGCCGTGCGCTGGGGTCTGAGGACTGAGACTTCCACGGCCAGCCGCGGGGCTCTGTCTCTCCCACCCTCTCCGCGCCTTCTCGACGCGACCCTCCCGGCTGCACATTTTGTGAGCGGGGTGTGGGAGGGACGGGGGGGGGGGCGATAACGGCCCCTCTCGCTTTACAGCACAGTAACGGAGTGGGAGAGGCCCCTTTCCAGGCGCCCGCGCTCCCGACCGAGAGCCGGAGATGAGGGCCGAGGGGAGCGGGCCGGAGGCGGTGCTCTCGCCCAGGTCCTAGAAGGCAGCCCACGGGTGCAGAGCGGCGCCTCCTTAAGCAGCGTTAGCGGCTCTCAGTCTCCTCCCCCAGGCGCTCCAGCTCGCAGTCTCCCGCACCGGCCCCACCGGGCTCCTCCTCTCCTCCTCCTGCTCCCCCACTCCGCTCCACCGTCTCCTTCCGGCTGACAGCCCGGCTCACCTGCACTGACTGCTGAGGGGAGCGCCCTTACCTGCGCGCCTCGGTGGTGCTGGGCGGTCGGCCTCGGTGCCTGCAGTCCCGAGAGCTTTTGTCTCGGCGATTTCCCGCAGGGCTGGCGCCCAGGGACTGGGAATTCGGAAAGATCCCGTCACTTCCCTGCGCGGAGACCCTCACCTCCTCCCACCCGGTTGGAGGCCACCTGGCCTTAGTTGGAACTCAGCTCCTTGCCTGCATGCCCGTCTCCAAAATGTGACCTACTTTAAATGTGACCTACTTTTTTTGAAAACCATTAACACTCATGGGAAAACCGGATCCAAATTTTCGATAACTATTTTTCTTTGAAATACTATTCTATTGCATCACTTGTCAAAAGCTTGAAAGGTCAATGGCCACTTGCAGTTGAAGCAGCGGCTAAGGGGAAGTTGGGCGCGGAAGGGGGAGGAGGCGTGGGGGCGGCGCGGCTCGCAAACCTTGCCTGGTGCCCCCCCTGCTGGCCCTAGGAGGAAACAAACCAGCTTCCTGCCTTCCGTGCCAGGAGTCAGGGAGGAATGGTTTTCTCAACAATTTTCCGGCTTTTGAGTAAATAACTCTGCAAATGATAGGCAGGTGAGCCAAGAAGTGAGGGGACATTTCCCAGCTAACAAAGGGCTTTGTCAATGATAGAGTCGTGTGCATGGAATCATGTTTTGTTTTTTAGAGTCTTCCATGTGGAGGGCAGAGCTAATTCAACCCTGGTTAAAACTCCCTATAAAGTAGCTGAATAATTTTGCCCAAGTCATTTAACTTGTCTCTGGACTCTCGGCCTTTTCTATAAAATTGAGGGACCGGACTCCAGTCCTGGCTCAGGGACTGGGATGAATGAACAAATCAAATTCCATGCAGAGTTTGTGTATAGTCTGAGGCCCAGAACCTTTAAGAACTGGTAATCATACTAGGGTTCACTATGTTCTAAATTATTCCATATGGCTTCTGTTCCTTTCTAGAGAATCCCAGATGAAGGGTGTACCCACTGTTCTGGGTAGTTTAAATAAAAAGATTTTAAACATTTTACAAAGATAAATTTCTGTTAGTCAGTTGAAATGAATCTGCCAGCAACCCTCCTTATAATGTGCTTTCCTGTTGCCTCCTAACATGTGCCATTTCCTCTTTCTCGCACACACGGTTCCCTCTTCCTGGGTTGCCCTTCCCCAGATTGGGTATGTGGCCAGCTCTCATCATTCGAGTCTGCGCTCAAAGTCATCTCCACAGACAGTCATTGTCCACAAAAATTACAATGAGCACAATGTCAGCTGTAGGGGCACCAAACTTTGTAGCAAAGTAAGATTCCGACTTGTTTCTGAAATGTTTCCCAGCGATACCCAGCATTTTGTTGGCCTTTTTAATCACCAAGAAACACATATGGGAGCCTCTTAGGAAAATATTTATGGGATCATGTTAAGTGAAAAAAGGTAGAATATGGAATTGTATCTATGCTATGATTACAACATAAAATTATGTATGCCTGTGGGCAAAAACAAGGAAATGTGGAGAAATGAAAGCAGCTGTTTTTAAGGTGGCAGGATATAGGTGAATTTTTAAATTTGACTTCCCTAATGCTTTTCCAGTATATTTTTTAAAAGATTTTATTTATTTATTTAGCAGGGGGTGTTGGAGAGAGAGAAGCAGGCTCCCCACTGAGCAGGGAGCCAGATGTGGGGCTTGATCCCAGGACCCCAGGATCATGACCTGAGCTGAAGGCAGACACAACCCACAGAGCCACCCAGGTGCCCCTTTTTCCAGTATTTTGGGTACAGTTACCATTTTCCAAAACTGCATGTGGATCAGTGTCTTCAGTGACTCGAAGGGAGTAGAGTGTAGTTTGTAGAGCTTATGACCCCAGTCCAGATGGATCTCTCTCCTGAACTCCCAGACCTGCCACTCAGCATTGCCTTTCAGATGTCTAATAGACATCCCCAGTTTAACATGTCCCAAACTGAGACCCGATAATTTCTTTTTTTTTTTTAAAGATTTTATTTATTTATTTGAGAGAGAGAGAATGAGATAGAGAGCACGAGAGGGAGGAGGGTCAGAGGGAGAAGCAGACTCCCTGCCGAGCAGGGAGCCCGATGCGGGACTCGATCCCGGGACTCCAGGATCATGACCTGAGCCGAAGGCAGTCGCTTAACCAACTGAGCCACCCAGGCGCCCCCCGATAATTTCTTAAAACAACCCCCTTTAAGACAAAAACAAAAGCGATTCCTCCATTTTCCCCCATCTCTGAAAAATGTCATTTCTAGTCTTCAGTGGCTCTGGTTAAAAGCCTTAAAGTCATCCTTGACTGCTCTTTTTCACACACCCCACATCCCACGTGTTGGCCAATCCTTTGACTCTGATTTCACAAAGAACTCAGAATTGAAGCCCTTGCCACATTTCCAGCACATACCAGTCCAAGCCTGGCTTACCAGTCTCGCCTGGCTGACTGCTGCAGCCTCTTGCTGCCACCCTTGTCCCTCTGATAGACTCTTCCTGACAGAGCAGTGGGAGGGATCCTGTTTCAAATGACAGATGTTGGCGAGGATGTGGAGAAAGGGGAACCCTCTTAACACTGTTGGTGGGAATGCAAGCTGGTGCAGCCACTCTGGAAAACAGTATGGAGGTTCCTCAAAAAGTTGAAAATAGATCTATCCTATGACCCAGCAATCGCACTACTGGGTATTTACCCCAAAGATACAAAGGTAGTGATCTGAAGGGGCACGTGCACCCCGATGTTTATAGCAGCAATGTCCACAATTGCCAAATGATGGAAAGAGCCCAGATGTCCATCGACAGATGAATGGATAAAGAACTTGTGGTATATATATACAATGGAATATTATGCAGCCATCAGAAAGATGAAATCTTGGGGCACCTGAGTGGCTCAGTCGGTTAAGCGTCTGCCTTCGGGTCAGGTCATGATCTCAGGGTCCTGGGAACGAGCCCCACATCGGGCTCCTACTCGGCGGGGAGCCTGCTTCTCCCTCTCCCTGCCTCTTTGCCTACTTGTGATCTCTCTGTCAAATAACTTTAAAAAAAAACGAAATCTTACCATTTGCAACGATGTGGATGGAAATAGAGGGTATTATGCTAAGCGAAATAAGTCAATTAGAGAAAGACAATTATCATATCTCACTGATATTAGGAATTTGAGAAACAAAGCAGAGGATCATAGGGGAAGGGAGGAAAAAATGAAATAAGACAAAACCAGAGAGGGAGACAAACCGTAAGAGACTCTTAATCTCAGGAAACAAACTAAGGGTTGCTGGAGTGGAGGGAGGTGGGAGGGATGGGGTGGCTGGTGATGGACATTGGGGAGGGTATGTGCTATGGTGAGTGCTGTGTATTGTGTAAGACTGATGAATCACAGACCTGTAGCCCTGAAACAATACATGTTAATTAAAAAAAAAAAAAAAAAAAGAGCCTCTTTAAACCAAGCAATGGCATGTCCCTCCTCTGCTACAATCCAAATGGCTGCATCACACCAGAGTGAATGACAAAATCCAAGTAGCCACTCACAACATCCTACAAGATCTGGTTCTATTTACCTCCCTGATCCCTCCTGCTCTGTTCCTTGATCGCTGCCTAAGACACATTGGACTTCTTGCTGTTTCCAAGACCGACTGTCCTTGCTCCTTCCTCAGAAACTTCTATGCTGTCTCCTTGACCCACCATGCTCTTCCTTTAGATATCTGCATGGTTTGCTCCCTCACTTCCTCAGACCTTTATTCAGTGCCACCTTCTTAGTGAGACCATGCCCGACCACCCTATTCAGAATCGACCCCCCACACACACATTTCTCTCTTCCCTGCTCCAGTTTTCTCCTTAATGCTGATCACTGTCTAACCTAGTTTATATTTTATTTCCTGTCTTTCTCCTTCATTAGAATGTAAGCTTCATGAGGACATATATTTGGATTTGCATTGTTCCCAGCTATGGCTCAGCACCTCGAATAGTCGCCGGCATGTAGCAGCCATTCCACGGGACTGCTGAAGGAGTGAACGGATGGGTGGGTGGTGCTTAAGCAGTAGGCTTTAAAGTTAAACTGCCCGGCAGGGTCCTCACTCTGCTACCATTTGCTACATGACTGAACTTTGGCAAATTAGTTAGCCTTTTACAGAGATAATACTGGAACTTATATCTCATCTCTCTATCTCTATAGCTCTCTAAATATCTATCTCATCTCTGTTCTGTTCAGTGGGGCAGGTGCCTGGCTGCAGTGGGGAACTGTCACTCTGCTTGAAGAGGGAAGGGAGAGTGATTTTCACAAAGCGGGAGAGTTTCTTCTGTTGCCCGCACTGAGGAATTGCCAAGGCCTGAAAATCTCTGTGTGCCAAAGTCAAACTGGATGTTCTTGATTTGCAAGACAGATGTTCTAGCACCAGAATTGACAAGTGCTCCACACTGAGCTTTTGCCTAGCTGCAGAGAGTTCTTTAGTTTTTGTTTTAGGGGTGGGGGAGATACAGGATGGTCTTTGGCTCTTATGTTGGAAGTGCCTGGGAGCAGAAGGTCCACTTTTAATTGGCCACCGTCTCTTCCTTTTAAACTTTGCCAGGTCACCATCACCACCACAACCACCATCACACATACCCCACCCGCAGGAATCCCCGTGATTCTGGAACCCACTCCTCTGGAGAACATGCGACCTAGGTTAATCAATAGAAGTATCTTATTCCCCTGGACAGGGGGTTTTTCCAAAATCACAGCCCAAGCAGATTATTTTTTTTAGGATTTGATGTAAGTGCTGCAAGAGGACTGATCCCTCCCCATCTGAGATGATGAGCAATAATGACCATGTAAGCCAACTTTCCTACCACATAGGAGTCCATCAAAGAAGAAGAGCAACAGAGAGGAAAGCAGGGCTCAGGTTTGAGTGAGAGGAAGAGGTTCCCAAGTACTTGACTCCAATATGCCTGAGGCTGCACTACCCTTGGACTTCTCAGATACCGGAGCCAACGAGTTAATTTTTTCCTACCTCGTTTGGTTTGGGTTTCTGTAACTTGTAATCAAAAATGCTCTTGTGGGGTGTGGTGAGTTGGATAGGGAGGAATCCAAGGGGAGGAATGGAATAGAGAATTGAGAAGATGAAGAACAGAGCTGTCTTCTGTATGATGAGCATCTCTTACTTCTCCTCTGGTGCTTCTCAATACCAATTCCCTTTTACAATGTCCTGCTTGCTCCATCTCCATAATGGAGGACACTCCCTGGTGTCCTGGCTGGCTTCAGTGCTCTGGGTCAGGGACTGCAGGAGGGAAAAGCCAGGCAGATGGCTTTCCTCTAGACTTCTAGGACCCGGGAACTTGGGATATGGCCATGCCCCTGGTCTTTGTATGCACAGAAGTTGAGGGGAATCGTATTCTACAACAGTAGTTGTTAATATAAAGTCACAAATCTTTCAGAAATTCTGGTAAAATCTATGGACCAGAGTTACAAACCACCTGCCTATGGGCCATATTTGATCCTTCAGGCTGTTATGGCTGGTGTGCCAAGATTCTTTTTTTTTTTTATTTATTTTTTAAAAGATTTTATTTATTTGACAGAGAGAGAGAGAGCGAGAGCAAGGAACACAAGCAGGGTGAGTGGGAGAGGGAGAAGCAGACTTCCCGCTGAGCAGGCAGCCCAATGCGGGACTCGATCCCAGGACCCTGAGATCATGACCTGTGCCGAAGGCAGACGCTTAATGACTGAGCCACCCAGGTGCCCCCCAAGATTTTAAAAAAATATATATGAATCACTGGAGCGACAGTGATGGGTATTAAGGAGGGCACGTATTGCATGGAGCACTGGGTGTTATACGCAAACAATGAATCATGGAACACTACATCAAAAACTAATGATGTAATGTATGGTGATTAATATAAGATAATAATAATAATAAAACATTTTAAAAATATGAATCAAATTAAAATTCTGGAGATTTGGGGCACCTGGGTGGCTCAGTCGTTAAGTGTCTGCCTTCGGCTCAGGGCACGATCTCAGCGTCCTGGGATCGGGCCCAGCATTGGGCTCCCTGCTCGGCGGGAAGCCCGCTTCTCCCTCTCCCACTCCCCCTGCTTGTGTTCCCTCTCTCGCTATGTCTCTCTCTGCCAAATACATAAATAAAATCTTAAAAAAAATTTTTTTTTAAATTCTGGAGGTTTCACCCCCAAAATGATCCAGATTTCTGCTTTCTCTTAACCAACCCTGAACTCTGTCAACACCGGATCCCATTCCCTCAAGGCAGGGATCAGCTGAAGAAGGGTAATGGCTGCCCGTATGGAAGGCACATTCACCACAGCCCTCACCATCCCTTACGGTCTCCCCAACACTGAATATCATTTGCCATTGGTCATCACCCTTGCACTGTTGTTTCTCTTATGGTGAAGAAGTATTTCTCTGGACCCAAGTCTCTACCAGAAGCAGGGAAATGAAAGATCCAAAAGACTGGATATTTCAAGACAAATCGGAGAGACCTTATTTCTCTGTGAAAGTGAAACATACTCCTCTGTGTATAATGAGCCAAGGGTGGCAAGTTCTTAGACCTGACCTATTTCATTCTTCTATATTCCTACATGGCCCAGGCATTTCTATACAGGCTCCATCTAAGACTTTCTCTGAGGAAAAATGTCCTGGAAGCAGAGATTCGGGGGATCAATTGAGAATCTGAAGGCTGACTATGACTCCTGAGGGTCCTCTTGACCCCAGGTGAGAACCCTGTGCTAAGGGTGATAGCCTCCATTGAAGTACACTCCGGAGATAAAAGTCTGCCTTCAGCATCGTATGGGACTCTCTTTATTGCAATTGGTCTATATAGTCGGAGGATCATCAATCCTAAGACTTTGGTGTTAGAAAGGACATTATTGCACTAGTGCAGAATAATTTTCTTTGTCTCTTTTCTTCTCCCACATGATGTTCTAATCCTCTGGCCTCCTTGTTTCTCAAACACACCAAGTCTAACTCAGGGCCTTTGTACTTGTTCTCTCTGAAATATCTTTCCACAGTATTCTCATGGAATCACTCTCTCACTTTGTTCGGGTCTTTGCTCAGAGAGGCTTCCCCTTTCTTATCAGTGACCATTTCTTTCTCCCGCTTTATTTTTCATTTCAGCACTTACTACTACCTGACATGATAATGGTTTTTATTTGTCATTTGTTTCATGTCTCTCTCCTCTTGGAACATAGGCAGGGACTTTGTCTATATAATCATTACTGTGTTCCCAGTGCCTAAAGAAGCTCCTGGCCCCTAGTAGATACCCAGTAAAAAGTTATTGAATGAATGAATGAATGGAGTGCTTCTACAAGTAAGGAAGCTGAAACGCTTTTACTCCCTTCTTTCTGGCCTGGGTGCCTTGAATTCTCATCTTCCCCAGCTAGATGTGCTTCTCACCCTAGCTTGTGGTTTAGCTTTCAGACTCTGGTCTGCTACCAAGAGGAACTTGGCTGGTTTAGAACTTCTCCTTAATCTCTTGGAGCCTGACCTCACAACTATGGTACTTAGTAGACAGCATGCGAGGGACTCACCCGCTTAAGAAACATTCATGAGGACTTAAATGTTCCAGGCCTTGTAGACAAATATAATTCAGCCCACTCTTTTTTTTTTTTTTTAAGATTTTATTTATTTATTTGACAGAGAGAGACACAGTGAGAGAGGAGCACAGGCAGAGGGAGTGGAGGGGCGAGAGGCAGGCTTCCCGCCGAGCGGGGAGCCTGATGCGGGGCTCGATCCCAGAACGCTGGGATCATGACCTGAGCCGAAGGCAGGCGCTTAACGACTGAGCCCCCCAAGCGCCCCGATTCAGTCCACTCTTAAGGGGGTCTCAGTTTAGGGAGAGAGATGCCACTGACAATTCATTCTAACAAAGGGTTAAAAGTCATGGAGAAATGCACAGACTGGTTTTGCAAACAGCTGGGAAGCACCTCTCCAAACCACCTTGGGAAGTCCCAAAAGGCTTCACAGGAGGGGGGGATCTTGATCAAGCCCCTTAACTTCTCTGGATTCTTGTTTTCTCTTGAAAAATTTGGATTCAATGAACAGTTAGGTTTCCTTCTCATTCAAATCACCCTCCAAGCCCTGTTCCAGGACCTCCCAAAGAGCAATTGATGGTGTTATTAGACCTAAGCCTGGGCGGCTTAGGTATGTTTGATTTTCCAGAGATGTTCACAAAGGTCAAGGCCTGGAATGATGATGTGGTAAGCAGAGCAGTCAGAAGAAATACCTGTTAGTAAATAACAAACACCGCTCCTGGCTTAGTCATGGAATTCTGAGAAGCACCAGCACCCAGTGAACCAATCTGGAGATTGGCAGTCATGGATGAAACTAACTTTAACCTGAGGCATGTGGCAGAGCTACAAGAGGCTGCTCTGAATAACACAATCAGCACCTCCACGAGCCACAGGACAACCTCTGTATATGCTCCACATGGAAAGACCAGCGGATCACACATACGGGCCTTTTCTGCTAACCTAGCGCATTTACACTACAGCAGTCATGCCCCGACATAATGGAAAGCAATACAATATCTTCAGTTCTCCTGTATATGATGGCTTAAATCTCTCTTCACCAATATATTATAGCCTATACCTGATTTTATTCTTATAACACTTTGACAGTGGTAAAAAAAAAAAAATGCCAGTTTGCATGGGAATAAATAAAGCCAAAGTAGATTAGGTTGGTTGTTCTGTACTTGTAAATAAATCGTCCTTAGGAAAACGGTATAAGGTTTAATATGAACAAAGAAAACATTTTAAGTGGGAAAGTAGCTTGGAGGGTAAGTTACTTTTTAAATAGGTCATTCAAATCACTGAAAGTGTTATTCCAACAAATGTGGCTGTAATATTTTCAAAGGTTATTTACAATATTTGAACCAAAGCAAGTGATAAAGAGTTGAGGGGGAAAGTGAGTTTCCTTTGTTTTGTTTTAAAACACTCCCAATCAAGAAATTGTTACATTTCAGTATATGCCAACAATTCTAAAATAAACACAAAAGTGAAGTTTTATTTCTCATAAAATTAAAAAAAAAAATCTATTTAGAAAAACTCTGTGAACATCGTGCTGGTAAGTCCTATCATTTTTCCCTTTGGCTTTTCCAGTGTTGCTGAAAAGACTTTTATTTCAAGTTCTCCCTTTTTTCCCCTCCCATTTTTAAAACCAATACTTAAAAGAGGCAGATTTGTCTCACAACATCATCAGGCAAATCCTTGTCTTTCGTGACACAATATTTGTAGCCCAAAGTCTACCATGCCTTCTGTTTTGCCACTAGCATCTAGTTTCCCCTGCTCCATGCTCATTGCCAACAGATCAGTTATATTGTAATATAACAGCCATTTAATGGACAAAAATAAAGATGGCATAGTAACGATGGTATAGTAAATAAAGATGGTATGAATAAATCTCACTGATAGCAACTGGGAAATCAGAAGACAGTTATAATATGACAGTGTCTCACACAAAGACAGCTGCTACAAAAGAATAAAACACTAAATCCTTCTCAAAAGAAATGGATAATCTGGATAGCCCTATCTCCATTTAAGAAATAGATTTCGGATTCAGAAGCTTCACAGGTAAATTTTACCAAACACCGAAGAGATAACACCTATTCTTCATAAACTTTTTCCAAAAAATAGAAGTGGGAACATTTCACAGTTCCTTCCAGGAGGCCAGCATCTTTCTAGATACCAAAGATAGATAAGACAGAAAAGAAAATTATAAACTAATATCTCTCAAAAGAACACTCACAAAACATTAGCAAACTGAATCCAGAATGTATAAAGAAGATAATATATGAATGACCCATTTGGATATATTCCAGGAAGGCAAGGCTGGTTCAATATTCAAAATCAGTCAATAATTCGCAATCTCAACAGACTAAAACAGTAAAATCATAGAATTATCTTAATATATGTAAAAAAAATTTGTAAAATTCAACATCCATCCATCATAAAAAAATTTCAGCGAACTAGGAATAGAAGGAAACTTCCTCAATCTGACAAACCTTATCTACAAAAAAACCCCCAGCTAACACCATTCTTAATGATGAAAGATTGAACGCTTTCCCCCTAAGATTGGGAACAAAGTAAGAATGTCCATTTTGACAACTTCTTTTCACCACTGTGATGGAGATCCCAGCCTGTGCATTAAGACAAGAAAATAAATAAAAGTATATAGATTGTAAAGGAAAAAGTAAAATGTCTTCAATTGCAAACAGCATAATCACCTCTGTAGGAAATTCTAAGGAATCAGAAATACAAATAGTTACTACAATAAATATGTGAGTTTAGCTAGGTTTCAGGACATAAGGTCAGTACAAAAAATAAGTTGTTTTTCTATTTACTAGCAACAAATTATTAGAAATGTTAGAAATATCATCTACGATAGGTTTAAAAGCATGGAATAGTTAGAGAGTAATCAAATACGTGCAAGACCCATACATGAAAAAGAAAAATTTAATGCTGAGAAAAATTAAGGAAAATTAAACAAATGAAAAGAGAGACCATGCTCATGGATGGGAAAGGTCAATATTGTGAAGATGTCATTCTCCCTAAATTGATCTATAGATACAACACAATTTTTTTGTGTTTTTGTTGTGTTGTAGAAATCAACAAACTGATTCTAAAATGTATTTGGAAATGCAAAGGACCTAGAAATCATTTTTGAAAAAGAATAACAAAGGTAGAAGATTCACTCTATCTGATTTGAAGATTTATTCTTCTTTTTTAAAGATTTTATTTATTTATTTGAGAAAGAGAGAGAGAGTACACATGCAGGGGGAACAGTAAAGGAATAGTCAGAAGCAGGCTCCCTGCTGAGCAGGGAGCCCAATGTGGGGCTTAATCCCAGGATTCTGGGATCATGACCTGAGCTGAAGGCAGATGCTTAACTGACAGAGCCACCCAGGAGCCCCTTGAAGATTTATTCTAAAGCTATAGTAATCAAGACAGAGTAGTACTGATCTAAAGATGGACATACAGATCAGGGGAACAGACTAGAGAGTCCAGAAATAGATCCACCAAAATATAGTCAACGCATTTTGAACAAAACTGCCTAGGTAATTCAATGAAGAAAGGATAGTTTTTCAACAACTGGTACTGAAACAATTGGACATCCATACACCAAGAAAATGAACCTTGACCCTTACTTCATACCATACACAAACATTAATTTTAAATGGATCATAGACCTAAATGTAAGAGACAAAACAATAAAACTTCTGAGAAACATAGGAGAAAATCTTGTTACCTTGGATCAGGCAAAGTTTTCTTAGGACACAAACATCACAAATGGTAAGAAAAAATTGATACATTGGACTCATCAAAATGAAAAATTTCTGCTCTTCAAAAGATAATGTGAATATATCTCAATAAAGCTGTTACAAAAAAGATAATGTTAAGAAAAATTTTAGGGCACCTGGGTGGCTCAGTTGGTTAAGCATCTGCTTTTGGCTCAGGTCATGATCCCAGGGTCTTAGGATGAAGTCCTACATCCAGCTCCCGGCTCAGTGGGGAGTCTGCTTCTCCTTCTGCCTCCCCTTGGTTGTGTGCATGTGCTCTCTCTCTCAAATAAATAAATAAATAAGATCTTTAAAAAAAGAAAAAAGAAAAAATTTAAAAACCACAGACTTGGAAAATTATTAGAAATTTCTGTATCTGATAATAGATATTCTAGATACAAGAATACTCATAAAGAACCTTTACAACTCAATAAGAAAAATATAAAAATCCAACTAAAAAGTGGTCAAAATATTTAAACAGACACTTTCATCACAGAATATATATAAATGACAAATTAGTTCATTAAAAGATGCTAATTTGAATTTAGGGAAATCTAAATTAAAACATGACAAAATACCATTACACACCCACTAGAACATCTAAAATTTAAAAGATTGACATTACCAAACATTGGCAGGCATATGAGGCAACTGAAACTCTCAGACTGCTGGTGAGAATGGGAAATGGTAAAACCACTTTAAAATAGCTTAGTGGTTTCTTATAAAATCAAACATACACTGATTATGTTTAACAGCAATACCACCCCCAGGTATTTATGCAAGAGAAATGATTTCGTATGTCTACACAAAGGCCTGTACATGAATGTTTATAACAATCTTAGTCATAATAGCTAAAGACTGGAAACAACCCAAACGTTCAGCAACACGTAAATAGGTTAAAAAATTGTACTACATCCAGAACATAGAATAATACTCAGCAATTAAAAAAAAAATTAAAAAAAGCAAACTACTGACACATGCGACAATATGAACTAGTCTCAAGAGCAGTATGTTAAGTATGAGAAGCCAGGCACAAAATGCTATATATTATAGGATTCCATTTACATGATTTTCTGGAAAACAGATTAGATGTTGCCAGGAAATGGGAGTGGGTGAGGGAGACTGACTGCAAGGGACATGAGGGGACTTTTGGAGCTGGTAGAAAGATTTTACATCTTGAATAAGGCAGCAATTACATGACTATATACAATTGACAAAACTCATTGAACGATACACTCTAAAGGGGTAAATTTTATTTTATGTAAATTATTCCCCAATAAACCTGACTCTTGAAAAGATAAAACTGAAAAATAACTAACTTGGAGAGGAACAACTTAAAGGTCTAGACACACACACCCCCGCCACCTCCACCTTAATTCAAGTGATTCAAGAAAGAGAATAGTTCATGGTCAGTGAAATTACAGATAAGAAAAGATACTGATTTACCTTTAGCATAAAAAGAGATTTAAAAATAGCACTCTTACTAGATGCTATAACCACAAAAAAGAAATAATATTACGGGACAAGAGTGATAATCATGTTGCAATATATAAATGTATCAAATCGACATGTGGTATACCCTAAACTTACACAATGTTATATGTCAATTATATCTCAATTTTAAAAAATAAAAATAAAAAACAAAAATATCACTCTTACATGCTCCCATTGCTAGGGCCTTTTCTTATCTGTAATTTTACTGGCCTCTTCATTCTTCAGGTCTCAACTAAGCCATTGTTTCCCTTGGGAAACCTTCAATAACCACCAAAGCCTGGGGGCCCCTCCTGAATGTTCCCACAGCATCTCTACTTCTGGGTACGTGAACACCCGCCACTTCATTGCAATTGCTTGTTTTCCCCACTAGCCTTACATTCCATAACCCAAAGACCATATCTTATCTGTCTTATTCACTGTGGTAGCTGTAGTAGTAATATCAGTAATAGTAGTAATAATATTATGAGCTAATGTTTATTAGAAGAATGCCTGTTATATATAAAGCACCTAAATGTTCTAATCTATTAACTCATTTTTAAAAAAATTTTTTAAAGATTTTATTTTTAACTCATCTCTACACCCAACATGGGGCTCAAACCCACAACCCTGAGATCAAGAGTTGCACGCTCCACCGACTAAGCCAGCTAGGTGTCCCTGATATATTAACTCAATTTAGACTTCACAGTTACAGGTAGAGCCTATTATTCAAGGTAAATCCTATTATTATCATACTTCACAGATTAGGAAACTAAAATATAGAGAGCCAGGTAACTTGCTTGAGGTCAACATTCTAAGCAGAGTGTTAATAAACAACAACAGCTATTTACTGTGTGCTCCCTAGTTCCTAGCCTGGTGCCCAGCAGAGAGAAGATGTTCCATAAATGTTTGCAGAATTGATCTGAGGTGAGGAGGTTGTACTTGAGCTGGCAGCTCCTATCTGGCAGAGAAGAGAGGGCAGGCAGGCAAACTCACAAACATCGTGGACCTACGCCAGGCTTACGTGCAGGGACACGGTGGTAAAAACACTCTCCAGCAAAGCTGCCCGAAGGCCTGAAGAAGGAGCTCCGGCTTCTCGGAACAGCTGCAGAAAGATTTCTATGTATTATTCATTCTTATTTCCAGGAGCCACACTCTGGACACAACCTTAGAATCCCCCTGACTGGTTTATCTCACCCTGCGCTGACTGGTGACCCGGTAACTCTCCCACTTACCCCTGAAATGATTCCACACCCCGTCTCACCTCTTCTTCTAGGGGCTTTCTCTGGTGTGCATGTTATGTGACTTTCCTGGACAGCTACTGAGGTGAGGACACACCACTGTGACTAAGAAGGGTGCCCTGGATGGGGCTGTTCACTCTGCACGGGAGTGTCTTTTGTGTCTTGTGCTTCTGGAAGTCGTAATTTGGTCTTGATGAAAGAAAGTGGCATGTTTCCACTCACTCCTGATGGAATAGGACAGGGTGACGGTGAGAATTGGATCTCCTATTTGTCCTTCTCTGAATAAATAACTCCTGGAATCCAAACCCCACTCATTTGCTGAGTGACCATAAGCAAGTTACTTAACTCTCTGAATCTCAGTGTCCTTTTTTCTAAAAGTAGGGATAATGCTCCCTCATAAGAATGTTGCGGGAGGTAAATAAGATGGTCCATGTGAAGGTGATAATACAATTTATAAATAATACAATACAATTTATTTCGTCATAAATTGCAAAGCTTGAGCCAAAAAGTCACAGCACCTGACAAATAGTAAGTGCTCAATAAATGGTTGTTGTTTTTGTCTTAGTTTTCTATAAAGGATGTTAGTCTCACCCCCTAAACCAGGACTTCATTTTAAACTTCATTTTTGGCTTTATTTTTCATTCCAGGAGCCCTCCGGATGTTCTCCCTCAGATACTCCTAGGTGTTACATTTAAATACCCATCACGTCGATTCTGCCCTAACCACATTTCCATTGCATCACTGTGATCGTTGATCTTACACAGTCGACGTGACCGGGCAGAGAAACACCCAGATACCGGATAAAACATTCTTTCTTGGTGTGTCTGTGAGGGTGTTTCCTGAAGAGATTAATATGGGTAGACTGAGTGAAGATCACTCTCCTCCTCCCCCATGTGGGTGGGCATTGTCTAATCTGTTGAGGGTCCGAATAGAACAAAAAAGCAGAGGAAGGGAGAATTTGTTCTCTGCCTCAGCTGGGATGTTCATCTTCTCCCGCCCTCAGGCATCACACTCCTCATTCTCAACTCAGCCTGGGACTTAGAACCATCAAGTATCCCAACCCCCTTCCTTGGGCCTTTGGGCTTGGATTGAATTATACCACTGGCTTTCCTGGTTCTCCAGCTTATAGACAGCAGAGGGTGAGACTTCTCGGCCTCCATAATCATATCAGCATATATATATATATATATCTTCTACTGGTATTGTTTCTCTGGGCAACGCTGGCTAATACAATCACCTATGTCTTACTGGAATCTTCAGGCAGGAGCTTCTTGGATGATTGTTTCGAGGAATCTCCTCACCTCCTACTGACGTCAGTGGATCAGTTCGCATCTCATGGGAACTTCCACCCACAGTTTCCTATCTTCCTTGGAATGCAACTTTGTAATCAGTGCTGTTGTGTCCTGTCCAGACCCCCTTTTCCCCAGCAGGTCTAGTCAGCCCATGACTGCTGCAAGGATTAGCTGCTACAGGCTTACCGCTGTACCCTTCCCTGCACAGTTGCCCTTGACCCGTGGGAGCCACCTTGCCCAGAAATATTTGGGAGGTAATTCTACCCGGGGGGCAGCCTATAGCCAATGGCTAGCTGATACAGAGCATAAAAGCTCATCTCCCTTACCTCAAGCTGGAGCAATTTTGTGAGACTGACTGGTGTTTCCTGACTCCACTCGTGACACTGAATACATGGTTTTTCCTAACACCAACCAATTCTCCAGCACCTACTGGGTGTCCACAATTCAATTCAATCCTAATACTATCTACACCTGGAGTTCGTTAGCATGAGCTCCTACAAGTTAAAGGGCTCAGTCCCACAAGACTGCCCCCACTTCAGATGCCAGTGGCAAGTGGGGCCCCCAGGTGACCAGCACTTCTGCTTAACTGACTACAAAATTCGGGGGTCCCCACGATGCCCCCCACCTGGGTTCAATTATTTACTAGAACAATTCACAGAACTTCGGAAAGTGCTCCACTTACTATTCAAGCTTATTATAGAGGATACAAATGAACAGCCAGATGAAGAGGTACATAGGGTGAGATGTGAAAGGCTCCCAAGAGCAGGAGCCTCGACGGTTAAGGGTAGGCCACCCTTCCGGCATGTAGATGTGTTCACCACCCCATTTCTAAGGGTTTTAGGAGCGCTGTGCCAGGTATAGAACTTTTTATTGTATCACAGGCAGCAAGCATCTTTGTGAGATCCTGGCTCCAACCTAGAACACACCTGTAGCTTTCGGCCCCTCACAGGTATTCGTGTGTCTATCATGTGAACTTTGGGCGTTCCTTGGGATTTAATCCAGATCTAATTTATCTTCGCCTTCCTGTAATACCTTCGCCATGCCTTACACACACACAATTGTCAGAAAATGTTGTGGAAGGACAAAATATTTCGTATTTTGAAATCACTTACATGGCGGGGCAGAACTGTGAAATTACTGGCTTGTTTTCTCTAATTCCCATTCTGCACCCACCCACCCCCCAAACTGGGCACACGAACGGCGCAATTCTCCCCCATGAAGACAAGGGCAAAAGACTTCTAGATGTGGCTGGAGAATAGGCCGGTGTGGAAGGACCCCCAGCCGTTCCACCCGGTGCCGGAGAGACACAGGGCTGCTCAGTGCCTCGAGTGGTTCCGTTCTTTCCGGCTTCTCTGCCCGATCAAGTTAAATAGTCCCTAAGAGTAAATAAATGTAGCAAAGATAAAACAAATATTTTTTTCTAATCGGATTGGTTCAGTCCTTGTGTGGGTTCAGATGAGGGAGAACCAGAATGTTTTGATTAAATCAGCTGCTGCCATGAAATGATCTGCTTGTTTACTAGCGGGCTGTCTTAACTTCTTGTCATTATCTACTAGAGTGGGAATTCTTGGTATTATTGAGTGGACAGCTTTGAATAGGAAAATGACAAGGTTCCTTAACCTAATGTTCTGACTATGTTACAAAGTGTAAAAGCACTGAATCCAAGGCAATAGGCAAGTCCAATGCTGCACAATCACAGAGTAGAGAAGAAAGAGAGGCAGGCGTGTGTCCTTTGTCCCATTTACGAGTCTCTCCTGACTGTGTGTTTCTGACAACTAAGTTTTTCACTTTCCTTTCTTTTTATATATCATATGTGCATCTCCCCCATGATTTGACCTCCTGGAGGAGGAGGGGTGGTGTTGCTCTGGTGATTCCCCCAGTATGGAGACCACGGTTCTTCCCAACCGAAAAGGTCTTCATGGTCCCATGAGGAGCCACTGACTCAATGATGGTGGTTGTTTCGTTATTCATCATTCAGAGCAATGGTGACCCTGGACAACTGCGAACGGTGATGATTATAGAGAATATTTATCGGACCTGTCTGTCATTGTTCTAGGACTTTAGGCCTGTTAATTGATTAATGCCTCATCACAACTCTATGAAGGAGGTAACTTTAATATCATCATTTTACACAAGAAAAAATTGGGCCTGATAACTTGCCTAAGCAGAGAAGTTCTAAGTGACAGAGCCAACTTTGACCTCCCATATTGTGGCTCTAGACCCAAGGCTTACAAATTACTACACAGACTACCTAGTAGTGTTAGCCCTAATAGCAACCAGTACTATTCGAGTGTTAATCATATGCCAGCCATGATGCTTAGTTACATGTACTAACATCAATCCTCATAAAAACTCCATCAGCTAGATAGGTATCATCCTCTTTTCACTGAGGCACAGAGAGGTTAAGTAACCTGCCTAGGGTTGCCCAGCCAGTAAGTGAAGGAGCCAGGTTTCAAGTCTGTGTAGAATGCCTTTGGAGGTAACACCCTCAGGCTTGTCTGCTCTTACTCACAGGTGCGATGAGCTTTGGCTTTGTGGAACAGGTGCAAGTTCCTATCCACAACACTTTGGAAAGTATATGCTATTCTGTCCCCCCTGGGGAAATATCCAGAGAGCCACAGAACAAGACATACTAGAGACCCAGGCTACAGTACACATCTGCTCTGGTCTCTCTGTTCGCCTGCCCGGCATTTCCCCTCATTTTGGGAAGAGCACTCTCGTTCCCTGTTGGGAATGTATTCGTTTTCTGTTGTTGCCATAATACATGACCACTAACTCGGTGCCTTAAAACGACACAAATTTATTATCTTACGGTTCTGGAGGTCACAGGTGTCCAAAACAGGTCTCACGGAACTGAAGTCAGTTCCTCCATCTTCAAACCCAGCAGCGTCCGGCCAAGTCCTTCTCTCACTACCATCTCTCTGGTTGCTCGTCTTCTGCCTCCTTCTCCCACTTACAACCCTATTGCTTGTATCGGGTTTACCTGGATCATCTCCCTAGTTGAAGGAGCTGACTGGCAACCTTAATTCCCCCGTGCCATGTAGCCTATTCATAGTTTCTCAGCGTTAGGATATAGACCCCTGGAGCGTTCTTCTACCTGTCACTGGAAACCTCCCCTTTTCATTCTTGGATCACACATTCTGGGGGAGTCCAACTCAACAACCCTGGCTCAAAGGATGGGTTTGGGACTTCACTGGAATTCTTGGAAAAGAGGGGCCCTCCCCCGCCAAATTGCCGATCATAGCTCATCTGCTCTGAAGATGGCTCAGGAGCGGGGCCTCTCCTTGAGCAGTTGGAGCCCTTTCTGTATGGGCTGTTAGATATTGTGACAATCCTCCGGGCTGCTGGGGTTGATGAGCCAGTAGCTTCAATGTTCACCTGCGCCAAAACATGGGATGAGCATTCCTAAAAATGAGGCCTCTTCCTCCTGCTGCTTCTTCAGGGAGCTACTATCTGGTACTTACGACCTCTAAAAAACCAGAGATAACTAGAATAAGATCTCTTTAATGCTATCCAGCTTAGCACTGTTTAGTACTTTGTTTAGTCCTTGCTGGCTTGATTTGAGCATTAGGACTGAACACCAATGTTCAGCATCTTAACTCCTCTCTAGCCTCTTGTCATCCTCAGCACCCCAAAAGTTTTTAAAAATGCAGTAAAATATCTGTTTGCTAGGATCCACCTGAAGGACATGTTATTTGTTGGGCTTCTGCTGTGTGAATGCTGTATAACAAATGACTCCAAAATCTCTATGGCATATCAGAAGCATTTCTTTTTCTTCCTCCCAGGTGTGTGGGACTGCTGGGACAGCTCTGTGCTGGGCTGCAGATTGGGATCAGGTCCACTCCACATTTCTCTCATTTTCCTTGGACCGGAAGATGCCCAGGTCAGTTCTCATGGTGGAGGACAGGACAAGAGGCCAAGCCAACTACAGGAGCACATTTAAAGTCTCTGTTCGTCTCATGTCTACTAGTAAATTCCACTGGCCAAAATAAGTCATGCCAAGTCCAACATCAGTGGATGGGGAAATATAGTCTGATCCCTCCGGTAGGGGGCACTATAGAGCAACGTGGCAAAGACGGGATACATTCCAAGGGGGAGGGGGAAGAGAAGAATTGGAGTAACCCAATCCTATCACCAACACCCTCCATTTTGATATTGTCCTCTTCTTTCGTGAAAAAAGAGAAAACTACATAAAAAGGTAATTTTAAGGATTTCTGCAAAATTTTTCTGAAAGCTTTTTCCAGAAGTTACCAGGATTAGTAAGATTAGTAAGTTTATGGTCCCAGATAGTGAGGATTAATGCTCAGAATGGCAACCCTTAGACCCATAGATTCTAAGATGATCCCAAATCCAATTATAATAACCACGTTCTTTCATTCATTCATTCAACAATGTTTACTGGGTGCTGTTGTAGTTCTAGGTTTTAGAGGTAAAACCGTGAACTAACCAGCCCTGCCTTCATTGTGTTTACACTGTGCCATACTTCCTGTTATCTGCCCACTGGACAGATGACATGCATGTACAGCCATTAAGGGGAAATCAGATGCAGACACACGTAACAGAGTGTGCCATCGATAATGTGGGGTGGGGATCACACGCAAATCCCAGCAGTCAGCAGCAACTCCATGCAACCCAATCTCTCCCTTTCAAGGAAACAAATCAGAATGCAAGAGGGTAAGAGCAATAATATTGGAGAGCTCATCTTAAACCCACTCTGCAGTGTAAAGATAATAAATATTTCACAACTTGGCTACTTTAGATTTTGTTCTAGTCTCTAAAGTGGTAAAAAGACAGATCCACTTTGGAAGGGTTTTCAACCATAAAGACTGAAGTCAAAGAGCAAACCGAGTTTCTGGTTAACATCTCCCAGGGGCTCTGCAAATATTGTGAGAAATGCCACTTGGTGACAGCTTCAGCTGATCCCCAGCCCCATCCTTCAAGAGAGCTCCTTCCTCTGGTATTGCTCAGAGGAGTGGAAAGATGTCAGACTGCTGATCTGCTTGAAAGATCAGAACAGGTGTAGTTCATCCTTACGCAGCAGGGATCCTGCCCCGGAAGGGAACCGGTCCCTTTTCTCATTGGCTTGCTTTACAAAAATTCATGCCCTTGGGCCCAACACCCTGACTCACCCCCACCCCAAACCAGACTCTCTGCTTCCAAGCAAGCCCAGCTGGAGTAAACATGCTAACACCACACACAGATGCCTCCCTGAGACAGAGGGCCCCAGTGGCTCTGTCAGGCTTGTTCTCCCAGGCTCCTGAGACGTAGCCTGCATCAGGATCACCTTGAGCGCTTCTTAAACACAGACTCGAGGGCTCCACCCTAAAGTTTGTGATTCATTAGGTCTTGGGCGGGTCCGCAAATTTCGCTTCTCCAGTAAGTTCCCAGATGCTGGATGCTGCTGGTCTGGGTACCAGCCTTTGAGAAGTACCGCTTTAGGGCATTGCCTCTGGTCCTGAAAAGCTGCCTGAGCAACACTGTCCTCAGAGCTGAGAATGTTCCCGAACAGACCCTAATTCTCTGGCTTCTGATCGGCCCCGCTTCAACTTTCCTCACTTCCCAATCACTCCTCAACTCCCTTTGATAGTCCTTGTGCCCCATACTCCACAGAAAGTGTTCTTGCTAAAGTTAAAAACGATACACCTGCTGCCAAATTTGATGGACAGGGGACATCACACTTGGGCGTCTCACTAGCTGCATCACAACTCAGCACGTCCAAGTGGAACTCAGCGCCTTCCTCCCCACAGTGTTTGTCCGGTGTTTGAGCCTGCTCAGCTGCCTCTGTTCCCCTCCTTCTGATGAGTATTGCTCTTCTTTGCAGCAGCTGCCCCTCCCAGTTAGCACAGTTCAGATGTGACTTCAAGCCAATCCTCCTGACACCTTGATTTGGAACTTCTGGCCTCCAGAACTGTGAGACAATAAATTTCTGTTGTTTGAATCCCCCTCCCCCCACCCAGCTTGTGGTAATTTGTTATAGAAGCCATAGGAAACTAATATATCCTGCTTCCACTCTAACAGGGCAATAGAGGTGGGGGAACCCCGCTTAGGAGATTTGACCTAAGACAGAGTAAGTCTTAGTAAGTAAGAAATTCTAAAGCTTTCTCAGGGCAGGTCTGGTCTTGAAAAATAGTCCAGGCACCAGCCTATCCAATATGAAGATAGTCGCCATTTTGGCACAGATACTTAACCCACGGAAGTAGGACTATCTGTCTCTTACACCAGTCCTATTTATTGGGTACCTTGAAGTTGTAGAGCATTCTCTCTCCGGTTGATCAGAGACAGGCTTTCTCTGTATAATGAATTAAGAAAAATTTCTAGTTTCACTGAACATCTCCTTTCCTAGAAAGTTTAAAATTAATTTTCTTTGTAATTTCTGATAGTAAGTACTGATTGCAAATTTCCTTACCAGCATTTGTAATCCCAATGCCATCACAGAACTTCCATTGCTGTGGGAAATTGTTCTCTACGTGGCTGTGATGACATCGGCCTCTACGAGGGGAAAAAGAAACAACAGGAAATTCAGCTGTTAACTGATAGATGAAGGAGGAACTGGTTTTCAAGTAAGTTCCCTTAACTAAGCAGCATTCTCAATTACTTGGCTTTATTCAATCTATTTATTTATTTATTTATTTATTTATTTATTTATTTATTTATTTTTTAAGATTTTATTTATTTGACAGCGAGAGAGGGAACACAAGCAGCGGGAGTGGGAGAGGGAGAAGCAGGCTTCCCGCGGAGCAGGGAGCCCGATGCGGGGCTCGATCCCAGGACCCCGGGATCATGACCCGAGCCGAAGGCAGACGCTTAACGACTGAGCCACCCAGGCACCCCTCAATCTATTTATTTACATTAAATCACTTGAAGTATAATTCCCTAGTCAGAAAATCAGGGTGTATACTGCAGAAACCATCACTTTGGGGCCCTAGGTCATAGTTCATGTCAGGCATGAGCAGAGGGGCTAAGAAAGACCCAGGCACAGGGCAAGGAGATAATTTTAAGAGAGAAGAGAGAGAGAGAAGAAAGAAGGAAGAAAGAAGAAAGAAAGAAAGAAAGAGAAGGAGGGAGGGGAGAGAGAATGAAAAGGAAAGAAGGAAGAGAAGAGTAAAGAAATACAGGTGGCTAATGAACAGCTGAATGGGGTAACTTCACTAGTTGTAGCTGTCAGGGTTCTCCAGAAAAACAAAACCAATAGGATATGTGTATATTTAGAAACTGGAACTTTATTTTAAGGAATTGGCTCATGTGGGGATAGGCAAGTTCAAAACATGCAGGGCAGGAGAGCAGGCTGGAGACCCAGGAAAAAGTTGACCGGAGTCTTTTCTCTAAAGGCCGTCAACTGATTGGATGAGGCCCACCCATATCGTGAAGGGTAGTCAGCTTAACTCAAAATCTACTGATTTAAATGTTGATCTCTAAAATATGCATTCACAGCAGCATCTAGATTGGTGTTTGACAAAAAACAAAACAAAACAAAACAAAACTGGGCACCATAGCCTAGCCAAGTTGACACATAAAATTAACCATTACATTAATAACAAAAAAGCAAATATAATTGACAATAAGCTATTTTTCACCCAGCGGGTATCCAGAGACTGAAAAGAACTGCACCTTTTGTTGAGAGATAACAAAGTATCCGTACCCCATTGCTGGAGGCACAGACACCAAAACTTTTCTGTAGGGCAGTTTGGCGGTATTGAAATGTCAAATGTGCATACCTTTTGACACCACAATTCCACTCTAAGAGAATCTTCAAACAAATATAAAGTGGTAGGTATATGCAGATGGGCCAGCAATGTTACATATAATGATAAAAAAAAACTGGAAGCAGGGACGCCTGGGTGGCTCAGTTGGCTAAGCGTCTGCCTTCAGCTCAGGTCATGATTCCAGGGTCCTGGGATTAAGCCCCGCATCGGGCTCCTTGCTCAGCAAGGAGCCTGCTTCTCCCTCTGCCTGCAGCTCCCCCTGCTTGTGTGCTCTCTCTCTGACAAATGAATAAATAAAATCTTTTTTAAAAAGTAATAAAAATAAAAAACTGGAAGCAGCTTCAATGTCCACCGATTGTGAGCAGGTTAAGTAAATTATAGAACATTTATACAATGTACACCCTAGACTTTAGAAAGGGTGAAGATAGTCTATATTCCTGACATGAAATGATCGCCATAGTATGATGTTGTGTAAAAACCCAGGTTTCAGAACATCACATAGAGTTTGATTTCATTTATGTGCAAATAAGTAAATTGATATATTTCCTAGAAAAGATATTTACCAAAATCTTAATTGTGCTAATCTCTGGGTGGAGAAATTTCAGGTTATTTTTTAACATTTATTGAGGGCTTATTATGTGTCAGTACTTCACATGGATTCAATTCATTTAATAATCTGTATTATTTGCATGTTTTAAAAACAAAAGTATGTATCATTTTTCCCCCAAAACTACGAAGCAGTTTTTAAAAATATCTCTTCTGTTCTCCTACATGAGAGGGAGCCCTTGTTTCCTAAAGCCCCACAATCTTGGAACCACTGAGAGTCTGAAACTGCCCTATGCAGATCCCACCAAGTGTTATTATTGGGACTCTCCCCATTTTTGCAAAAAAAAATGGACTTTCTTTCCTTGCTGTTGGAGTGTTTTGTTGTTTTCATGGTCCTTCTCTTGTTTATTATAGATTGAGTGAGTGAGTAATGTGTTCCCTTTTAACCCTCTTTCTTACTTCTAACCCTCTCCCATAGGCAGTCCTTCTGATGTACTGAATTTGCATCCTTTGGTGTGTGCTTCCAAAGTATGCATTGTTTAATAAGCTTGTATTTTTAATTTACCCAAATGCCTAAATGGTCTGATTTTATTTCTCATTCCTGGGTCCCCCCTGCCCCCATCCCCCACATCCTTCCTCCCATCCAGCACCAATACTCTGCGCTCACTGTTTCGGCTGTTGCTGCCTCAGGGATTCCTGGAGCTGCAAGGGTGTCCTTCATCAACCCTCCATCAACCACTGACCCCCAACCCCGCGGCTGGCCGCAGCACTTACAGTTAACCCCAAAGTCAATCTTGGTTTATTTTGTTTTGGTTTGTCTTTTCATATGCACGGCCCTCTCTGCTGAGAAACTTGGTACAAGTTCCCCCATTTGCCAGCCTGGAGAGAACTGCCAAGCTAGCAATGAGTGCCCAGTCCAGAGCATTCAAGGCATCTGGATGAGGCACTATCTCTCAGCTCTCTTACCTCCAAGTTACCCCCCTGCCCTCCTAAGTCACTTTCTCTTCTCCACTGGGTTGAAACAGCCTTGCTTTCCAATTTGTGCTAATGCTTACATCTGGAGGCCTGATAGCCCCAAGACTCCTTTATGTATCTTCCAGAAGACCTAACGTGTCCTGCGTCATCTTCCAGCCTGAGAGCTCAATATTTGCAAGAGGAATAAGAATGTATATGTTGGGGTGCCTGGGTGGCTCAGTCGGTTAAGCGTTTGCCTGTGGCTTGGGTCATGATCCCAGGGTCCTGGGATCGAGTCCCCCATCGGGCTCCGTGCTCAGCGGGGAGTCTGCCTCTCCCTCTCCCGTTCCTCCTGCTTGTGCTTGCTCACTCTCTCTCTGTGTCAAATAAATAAATAAAATCTTAAAAAAAAAAAGGATGTATGTGATGAGTCCCCACTGTGACCTTTCTATAATTTCTGCCTTCTACTCATCCCTTTGGCTGCCTTTAACTTTAGTCTGATTTAATCTGCAGAAAAATGCTAGGGGTGGGGTACGGTCAGAGGAGGATTTATCTCAAAGTTAATGATGCTTGAGTTTCAAGGCCCCTAACTTGTAAAGGCCCTAGAAGGAGCCCTAATAATGTATTCACAAGGGGCACGTGTTTTTGTTAAACTTGCAGAATTAAGGTATTTTAACCACAATCAGTTAAGACCTCTGTCTTTGCTCTCTGATTTTCCTTTCTTCACAATCACCCTCCTGTCAGAGAGCTTCGGAGAGGGGCCTTGGACATTATGAGATCTAGCTAAAGGAAAAGTTGGCTTGGGGATACACATAATAGGGTTTGGTGGATATATTTAAATGTTTCTTAAGCACTGCTGGGTCTCTTTGTTACAGTATTTGTATCCTAAAATTGTATTCTTTTCTTTTTTTAAAAGATTTATTTCAGAGAGAGAGCGAGCACAAGCATGGGGGTGGGGGTGCAGAGAGAGAAGCAAACTCCCTGCTGAGCACGGAGCCCGATGTGGGGCTCGATCCCAGGACCCTGAGATGATGACCTGAGCCAAAGGCAGACGCTTAACCAACTGAGCCACCCAGGCACCCTAAAACTGTATTCTTTTCTTAAAGAGGGTTTCTAAAATTATAATGCTTTCTTCCACTTCCCAGAGCTGAGTCTTCCCACACAGTGAAGCACAGTGTGATTCGCTTCAGAGCTCACATACCCCTAGGGGTGACCTTGGATGATGGTTTTGTCCCAATCTTAGTTTTGAAACATCCCTGTTGTAGGTGGACCCCTAATTTCCACTTAACAAGTGCAGCCCTTGGCTCAGAGTATGGCTTCCAACTCACATATCTTTGTTGGTTTTCTTTCTGGGGCCTCTCCCCATCATCGCACTACACACACACACACACACACACACACACTTTTATATCTGCTTCATTTGAATCTCCTATTTAAGTATCACAAGCTGGAGTGCAGAATGGCAATGAGCCAGTTTTTGAAGATGAACTAAAATGTACAAGGCAAACACTTTCAAGAATGCACCCTGCCAGTCTTAACCTTAGAGGGCGAGCGTAGGAAACAGGCTTATGCAGCAGGTGCTCTGTCTGGGTCTTTGGAAACGAGGCTGTTTAATGAGGTAAAAATATTTCCACCTCTTCACCTAACAAAACGGTAAAAGGATGAAACTCTTTTGAATTAGAAAAGTTCCTCAAACTAACATCTCAGCAAAATTTTTAGCACACAGAAAAGGTGCTCAAGAACTATTAAGTTAACAGAATCTCATTTTAGAGGAAAGCACCTCCAGTATTGCAAATGGACTCCATTTCCACCTACAATGTCTTGGAAGAAAGTTTTTTCCATTGGCCTACATTCAAGATCAAGTTTTTTTGTGTGCTTTCTTTTCCGTTCTTTTTTTTTTTTTTTTTTTTTTTTTTTTTAGGGGAGAGAACCGTTTTTATCTTCTTTTCTCCCTCTAAAATGCCGTTGCAGACGTGTTAACCCTACCTATAGTTTTAAAAAATGTTAACCTTCATTTCTCTGGCAGTTCATTCATGTATTGATTGAACAAATATTTATTGAGTGCCTACAATATTTCAGGCCCTATTCTAGGAGAATTTCACTAGGAGAATTTTCCTATGTTTTTAAATCTCTTTGCAAACATGATTTAATATCATAACATTTTATAATAAGCAGGGCCCAGAGTTTATTTAGCCATTCTCTTTTTGTTAAACATTTAGATCTCTAATTTCTCCCTATTGTAAGTAATGCATCAGTGATCTTCCTTGTAATAGATGCTTGTCCATATCTATGATTAATTCTACAGGACATATATCTACAAGTGGAATTACTAGATCAGAGTGTATGAACACTTAAGTTTCTTGATAAATACTCTGGCAGACTTTCCAAAGCATCTCATCACCTTTGACTTCCCCAAATCCTCTTCAACTGAAAAACCGCCCACCACTATTTAAAGACAGGAAAGCATATTCTATTCCTTCTATACAGGCTTGCTGATTCCTAAAATAATTTTATTTCCAGGTGGCAATAAAAGTAATCAGGTTGTTTCCTTGAACACCTCTAGTCCTTTCTGTACCACATTCATTTTTTAAGGATCATAATTCTGCATTCTTTTCATAAAGAAAAAAACACTTAAAGAAGAGCGAGTATCCATATACTTGTCTGTTCATTATTATCACTCCAGACAGACAAGAGGTCAACCTGGGGAGGAAATCATCCATGAGAAATACAGAATCATGCAAAGGTATGTAAGATTATAGTAATCATCTTCATTACTGTTCATATGGGGCTTTTGGGGAGGGACAATGTGTAGCTAAACACATCTCTGAATAGCCTTGTTCACAATAACAGCACAGTGAGTAAATGAGCCTTCCTAGCTCATCAGCATCTCTGCTCTGGCAAGTCAAATGGTAAAAATACCTCACAGAGGTGTTTTTCAATGTAAAAGTAAATTTCATTGCATAGCACTTTGTCCTCTAGTATTTTCTGGAATAACTTTATTCCTTCTCAAGAAAAATTTCTGCTTTCCAAGAAAACCAGTGCCACCTTGAGAATGCCCCCAGTACATGGTGCTCAAGGAGAAACACTAGGGTAAATAAACAGAACCAGGAGCAAGTCCCCTTTGGTCTAGTCAAGGTGGAATATTTGTTAACTGCATTGCCTTGTTGTCTTACTTGTATCAGAAGCCCCTTTGAGCAGGAATTTTATTTTTATAATGGTCTGCTTAGGACAAGAGCTATGAAGATTGAAATTCAAGCTTTTCTCTTTCCTGGAAGCCAGGCAGCCTAAAAGTAACTGACTGCCTGGGATTTTTCCCCCCTCTGACTGAGTCCAGGCTGCAGGAAAACTTCTGACAAGGGCAGACTTTCCTCTCTGGTTGACCAAAAGGTGTTTTACCAAAGTGGAGAACAGAATCTGTGGTGGGTGAAGAATGACCATCCTTTGTTCACCTGTCAATGAGGTACTGAATGTTTAGTACATGCTAGAAACCAGGCTGGGGGGCACTGTGCGAGTAAAATGGGCAGATAACCTGCTCTCATGGAGCTTGCTCCTGAATGAGAAGCACATTAAACAAATGATCATGCCCATAAATATAAAACTGCAATCTTGGTAAGTGCCAGGGCATCAAGAATACAGACCATGAATGCCTATGATAAGGAATAACCTTAATGGGGAAGGTAGGCAGTTGTGGGAAGGAAGTGTGTTTCTGGCAGAGGGAAGAGCAGAGGGACTGAAGTTCAGAGAGTGAGAAGAAGGGGGAGCAGGCAGACTCCAGAGATGTGATCAGGGCCATGCAGGGGGTTTGGTCTTCATTATAAATGGGTCTTTAGATTATTGAAGCCCATATTTCTTGACAATTCCACTCTTATTTACCAAAGAGAAATGAAAACTTAATGTCCTCAAAAGACCTGGATATTTATAGCAGTCTTAAAATAGTCTAAAACTGGAAACAATCCAAATCAACATCAACAAAAGAATGGATAAAGAAATTGTGGCAATATTCATACTTAATGTAAAGGAATGAACACAACAACATGGAACACTCTCAAAAAATTTACATTGAGGGGGCTCCTGGGTGGCTCAATCAGTTAAGCATCTGCCTTCGCCTCAGGTCATGATCCCGGGGTCCTCGAATCGAGTCCCTGAGTCGGGCTCCCTGCTCAGTGGGGAGCCTGCTTCTCCCTCTCTCCCCTGCTTGTGCTCTCTCTCTCTCTCTCTCTCTCAAATAAATAAAATCTTTAAAAAAAAGATTTTACTTACATTAAGTAAAAATAATCAGACATAAAAAAGTCTACACTCTGTGATTATATTTGTACCAAATCCAAAACAAGCAAAACTAATCCACAGTGATAAAAATCAGAAAGTGGTTGCCTCTGGGTGTGGAGGCCAGGCAGGGGCCAATGACGGAAAAGGGAGCAAGGGAACTTTCTGAGGTAAAAAGAAATGAAAAAGAAATGTTTTATATCTTGTTTGGGGTGGTGATTTCACAGGCACCTTCAATTACCAAAACTCCTCAAACTGTACTGAACATCTGTGCATTGTGTTATTATATAATATATATATAATATAATAACACATATAATATATATTTGTATAATATATATCAAAGTTGGGTGTTTTTTTTTTTTAAAGTACAATACATACAATAAAGTGTTTTAAGCACAGCAATGACATGAGATTTGTAATGTGACAAGAGCCCCCTCGCTGTGGTCTGGAGAAGGATAAGAAGGGGCCAGAATACTGAACATCAATGCATATTAGCCTCTCATCAGCCTTTAAATAGGAGAATTCAGACCGCCCCTTGTTGACATCCCCCAGGAATTGTGCAAAGCAGTTGTCAATGGACCGCAAAGGGAATTCAGCTGGAGAAAAAAAAAGCTGGGAAACTGTGCTAAGAGCACTAAGGAAACCACAGACAAAGGAAATAGGTCGAACCAGATTTCTATTACATAGCATCTTTCAAGACAGGATTAAAGTAATCATGTTTGTTTTAAATATTTCAAATCTGTCAAATGCTTTCTTAGGTTTTCTTCCCCACATCTACAGTTTTTCTTCTGAGATTAAGAAATCTAGCAGGCTAGAATCAAAAATTATGTTTTATCTCCAGTTAGAATGAACAGAATTAAAATGAGATGAGAATCAGGTTGTCTCCACAAGAACATGGGCAATACTAAGCAATGGAAGAGGGTTTGGGGGCAGGAGGACTGGGTTGTAGCATCATGTGTGGAATCCTAAGGCACCAGTACAAAGTCAGAGGGTCACCTGCTTGATAAAGGTTTAAAAGAACCACAGAATCTAATAATTTCAGAGCTGGAAAGGATTCTCAGAAAGCATATCAGCCTACACATTTTACAGATGAAATGCAGAGGTAAAGGGAACAAAATTACCCAGGAATATTCATAACACTTGATTAGCACTTCACCAAGCATTTACACATTTATTGCCCCATTAAATCCTCATAAAGTGCTGGTAAATAGCAATTATTAATTTTTCTTTTCAGAAGAAACATCGGGGCTCAGCGCGTGGGGCAGAGAAAGCTAGTTCTCACCAGTGCTCACATTTCTCCTCTTGCAGGACATGCCACAAGCTCACAGTTCTCAGCTCTCTGGCAGTTGGTGGAGTGGGCTGGCAGAGAACTGAGTTTTGGCTAATGGAATGTGGCAAGAGCCCCCCTCCCCTTTCTGGGCTGACTAAAACCTAGTATACAATCCTCTCTTCCACACATTCACTCTTCTCTTTTGCCTGCCATTAGATCATTAGATGTACGGGATCCAGTAGAGGATCTGAGGCCCCAGGGGATGAGGAAACCACCGCTTGGCAGGAGCCTGGGTTCCCTGAATGACTCTGTGGAGCAGAGATGTTTTTTTCCATTCACTGACCCAAGTTAGACTGCAACAGGAGTGAGAAATAAACCTTTATTGTGTCCAGGCACTGAAGTTTTGGTGGTGGTTGTACCGGTTAGACTAACTAACATAGAAAGGCTAAGGGACTCATGCAAAATCTAGATATTAATTTAACAAAAATCTGCTGAGCACTTATTATACATGCCAGACATTGTGGCACAGTATGGCACTGTGTGTCCATCAGTGAATTTGAGAGAGATCTGGGCCATGACCTCATGGGGCTTAATCTAGTAGCTCACACAGTTATGGACAGGGCTAGGATGCAAATGAAAATCTGCTAACTCTAAATTTCTTCTATTTTCTACTTCACATCTTTCCTCCCAAATAATATGAATCAAAATGTATGACATTCCTCAAAGATTGCTTTGGGAAAAATAGAAGATTCATCCCACCATATGAATTATAGGATGGAGAAAAAGAGGTAGAGATTCTTTGTTAAACTTCTATGTCCTTTCAGACCTGAGGAGGCTCAGCCATGAAAAAATTCCCCTGTACTGGATGGCTCAGTCAGTGAAGCATCTGACTTCAACTCAGGTTATGATCTTGGCATCCTGCATCCTGGACGTCTGCATCCTGGGATGGAGCCCTACAATGAGGACCTCCATCGTCGTCATCATAGTCATGGTTGGGCTCTGTGCTCAGCGTGGAGTCTGCCCCTCCCCTTCCCCCTGCTCGGTCTCTCTCTCTCTGAAATAAATAAATAAAACCTTTAAAAAAAAAATTAGCCTGTACTGTAGAGCTTCAGTCAGTAGAAGAGACTGGAAAACCATTGTTTTCATTTATTTAAATTTTCAGTTATTTAAGGATTAACTTAAACCATGTATTTCAACTTACATTGTGAAAAGGCATGAGTCCATTCCCCTTTATTACTAAGTAGTAGGTGATTTTAACTCCTCCAGATCTAAAATTCTATGAGCCAATGGCTTTTTAAAAATTTTTTATTTAAACTCAATTAACATATAGTGTATTACTACTTTCATAGGTAGCATTTAGTGATTCATCAGTTGCATACAACACGCAGTGCTCATTCCTTCAAGTGCCTTCCTTAATGCCCATCACCCAATTACCCCATCCCCCCACCCACCTCCCCTCCAGCAACCCTCAGTTTGCTTCCTAGAGTTAAGAGTCTCTTATGGTTTGCCTCCCTGTTTTCATCTTACTTTATTTTTAATAAAAATATGTTAATGTTTTGCTAAAATATGTTACATTAATGTTTTGCTTCTTAAATTCCACATATGAGTGAAATTGTATGGTATTTGTCTTTTCTCTGACTGACTTATTTTGCTGAGCATAATACCCTCTAGTTCCATCCGCGGAGCCTATGACTCTTTCTGATAACTGTGGATTTCTGGTACCTCATGATCACTACTCAGAACTTTTCTCATTATAATGTATTGTTACAGGACTGGGCTGTATCCCAAGCAATTGGTTGGATTTTTTTTTAGAATACTCAGAGCCTAGTTTCTTATGCTTTACTCTCTTTTCTAGATGATTAATTTTGGCAAGTGTGTAGGACAAGCTGACATGGCCAATAGACTCTGAGTTTTCATTTGTTTCTCGGATATTGCTCAAAAAAATTCAGATATATATGTACTTATCTAATTTTTCCTCTTATCCAAGTGAATTTTACATGATCCTTATTATATCGGTTAAGAGTCATTTGTTTATAAGTAACAGAAATATTCATTCAAATGGGCTTGAGCAGAAAGTTAATTTTTGATTCAAGTAATTAGGCCTGGGTTTCTCTTTCTCCATCTTTTGGCTCCATGTCTTTTAGGTTGACTCCATTCTCAGACAATCCCTTCATGTTCATGAGACGGATGCAGAAATGCCAACCTCATAAACCCTTAAGTTCATATCCCGAGGAGCGGAAAAACATACCTGCTGGTGGCATTCATAGAAATCTTGAAATGTCCTCAGACTGCACCGGTTTGGGTCATGCACCTACCTCAGGAACACATGTGCATGTTATCTTGGGCCTTTGTCATGGCTCCATTCTTGATATGGAGAATGCATTGAGACCTCACAGACTCAGAGTGGGGAAAAGGTAAATCCCTAGAAGAAAACTAGAGGCTAATTCCATTGAGGCAGGCAAATAAGAACTACGGAATGCAATGACTTAACACTGCATTAAATACATTAATGATTATAAGCATTGAACCAAAATCAGATTCTTTTTAAAGAACAAAGCCATTAACCAACTTGGATAGCTGTCCTTGAACTCAGCAAATGTCTCAGTAACACAAGGATTAAGGGTTCTACTTAGCCTTAAGGACTAGAAAAGCTGGAAGAGTAGACAGTAAAACCTGTCAAAATAACTCTTTGTTAGAGAAAGTGCAAGCTTGAGTAAACACTTGGTAGGTTATTTATAACTAAGGGGGAGAAAGATAAGAAAGTAAACATACTTTCTCTTACAAATCATTTATTTCTTGTTCCCTTAGAAATGGACAATTTAATAAAGCAACAAGATAATATACATTCAGTGCAATAATGTGATGGGGAAATATGCAAGGAAGGGAAATACAATTTAAATTGAGGTTGTTAATAAGAAAAAGATCCTTGGGAGATTAACTGTGATAGATATTCTAATATTAGGTGTAAGTAGGGAAAAAATCAGTTTGAACAACTGCTGTTTTTTTTTTTTTTTAAAGATTTTATTTATTTGACAGAGAGAGACACAGCGAGAGAGGGAACACAAGCAGGGGGAGTGGGAGAGGGAGAAGCAGACTCCCCGCTGAGCAGGAAGCCCAATGCAGGGCTCGATCCTAGGACCCTGGGATCATGACCTGAGCCGAAGGCAGACGCTTAACGACTGAGCCACCCAGGCGCCCCAACAACTGCTGTTTTTATTAGGAAAAACATAATAGCCATTTGTGGTCACTTTATTTCCTACCATTTGGGTTCAATGTTTGAGATGCTTATCAAAATGAAGTTAACTTCATCTTAAAGGATTTAAAGGATAAAGGATTGAAGACCTAAATGTGAGACCTGAAACCATAAAACTCCCAGAAGAAAACATAGGCAATAATTTCTTTGACATTAGTCATATAAACATTTTTCTAGGTTTGTCTCCTGAGACAAGGGAAACAAAAGCAAAAATAAATCATTGGGACTATACCACAGAATAAAAGGCTTTTGCACAGCAAAGGAAACCATCAACAAAACAAAAAAGCAACCTACTGAATGAGAGAAGATATTTGCAAATGACCTATCCAATAATGGGTTCATATTGAAAATATATAAAGAACTTATACAACACCAAAAAAACAAATGATCCAATTAAAAAATGGGCAGAGGACCTGAACATTTTCCCAAAGATATACAGATGACTAACAGATGCATGAAAAGATGCTTAACATCACTCATCACCAGGGAAATGCAAATCAAAACCACAATGAGATATCACTTCATACCTGTCAGAATGACTAAAATAAAAAACACAAGAAATAAAAATGTTGATAAGGATATGGAGAAAAAGGAACCCTCATGCACTTTGATGGGAATGCAAACTGGTGCAGCCACTGTAGAAAACAGTATGAAGGTTCCTCAAAAAGTTAAAAATAGAACTATCCTATGATCCAGTAGTTCTACTACTGGGTATTTACTTGAAGAAAACAAAAACACTAATTTGAAAAGATACATGCACCCCTATGTTTATTGCAGCATTATTTATAATAGCCAACATATGGAAGTAACCCAAGTATCCATTGATAGATGAAAGGATAGGGCGCCTGGGTGGCTCAGTCAGTTAAGCGACTGCCTTCAGCTCAGGTCATGATCCCAGGGTCCTGGGATCGAGTCCCGCATCAGGCTCCTTGCTCCGCGGGGAGCCTGCTTCTCCCTCTCCAACTCCCCCTGCTTGTGTTCCCTCTCTTGCTGTCTCTCTCTCTGTCAAATAAATAAATAAAATCTTTAAAAAAAAAAAAAGCTTTAAAAAAAGAAAGGATAAAGCTGTGAGTTTTATATATATATAATGGGATATTAGCCATAAAAAATTAAAAAGCCATAAAAAAAATGAGCTCTTGCCATTTGTAACAACATGGAAGGATATAAAGGGTATAATACTAAGTGAAATTAGTCAGGCAGACAAAGACAAATACCACGTACAATATGATTTCACTCATATGTGGAATTTAAGGAACAAAACAAATTAAAAAAAGAGATAAACCAAAAAACAGACTCTTAAATACAAAGAACTGGTGGATGCCAGAGGGAAGGTGGGTAGGGAGAGGAGTGAAATAAATAAAGGGGATCAAAAGTGCACTTACCTTGATGAGCACTAAGAAATGGATAGAACTGTTGAATCACTTTATTGTACACGTGAAACCAATATAACACTGTATGTTAATATGCTTCAATTTAAAAAGGGGGGAATGAAGTTAACCTTTGACAATATAAATGAAATAAGCTTTGACAATATAAATTCAAATAAGACTTATTTGAAGTCATTGTATGAGTGAGGTCTCTCTCCTTTGGTGAAAAGTGACTGAAACCCAAGTCAAAACTAGCTTAGGCAAAAAGGAATCTGTGTTGGAAGGCTCATGGGTTCTGAGATGGCAAGAGCACACCTGGGCCTCAGACAAGGGATCAGAGATTCAAATGCCACCTGGAGTCTTCTTTCATCTCTCATCTCTGTTTCTCTTGTACTGGCTTCTTCCTAAAAACCAATGCCACAAACACATCTATGCTTCATCTCTCTGTCTTAGAGAGGGAGTAAGCCTCTTTCCCAGCATCAGTTTTTCAAGTCCCAAGGAAGGACTCTCACTGGCCTGGTTTAGGTCATCTGCTCACTGAAGACCAAAACACAGTATTTTTGATCAGCCCTACTTGATGTGGTTACTCATCTTTAGTCCAATAAACTTTAGTCAGGAGTTTGGACTCCCTACAGATGTTTGTAGGAGGGAAATGGACATTTTCTAGAAGAAAGAGGGTTGGAATACTTGGTCAACAAAATCAGAGATATTTACAGCAGACACCCAATTCTTTTCTTAATGATAAAGAATATTAAAGTCAATAAACATAATTATCATTTTAGTAAGTAGAGACTTAACAATTCCAACACTAAAGCCCACATGCCAGGATAAAATGCTTGACACAGGAGATAACCCAAATATTTCACAAGTGGCTTCAGTCTTTGCTTTGGTGCCCAGCCTTTGCAGATGGCCTCACTTAATGCATATTTAAAGACAGAGCTTCACCCAGATTCCTAAAATGAATCCTAACCTTTGGAGTTCTATGTGCCACTCTGGGACTCAAGGTCACAGCATCCTTATCTTGCTTCTGACCTTAAGCTTCAGGTCTGATAATTAGACCTCTACTTTGCTTATCTTCACTTATGCCAAGTTTCTCCTTCTCTCTGACCTTCCATTCCCTCAAGTGATCACCATATAGCCATAGGCCTTCACAGGCAAGCTTCTTTAAAGGAATAGTACCCCCAGATCATGGTTTCTAAATATCATTTTCCATTCAAAGGAAACAGGAGTCCTTAGACAAATGGCTGATGCTAGGGCTAGGGCAGGGAAGAATAAGAGGAGCCTAAAACATCTTACTATGCAAGAAAGTAGAGGTAGTCAAAAAATGATGGGACATGTCAAATGGCTTGAAGGTCTCCTTATGTCACTTGACTTCTTAGGGGCATATAAAACTACTAATATTCTCCTTCTTGAAACTTTTTCCTTCTCTAACTTCTGGTCTTTTTCTACTTCTGATTCTCTTCTCTTCTTTTTTCAATGGCAGCTTCTTCTAAGAGTCTTTTCTGGGTATCTCACTTTCTGCTCACCTCATAAATACAGGTGTTCCTTGGGGTCCTGTCCTCAGCCCTTTTCTCTTCTCATTCTATTCCCTCCCTGATGATCTTAGTTAACCCCACAGCTTCAATTATTATATAAATAATGGCTCTCAAATATATATATATATATTTTTAAGATTTTATTTATTTATTTGAGAGAGAGAGAATGAGAGACAGAGAGCACGAGAGGGAAGAGGGTCAGAGGGAGAAGCAGACCCCTGCTGAGCAGGGAGCCCGATGCGGGACTCGATTCCGGGACTCCAGGATCATGACCTGAGCCGAAGGCAGTCACTTAACCAACTGAGCCACCCAGGCGCCCTCAAATATATATTTCTGAGTATACTTATGTATGGGTAGAGATAAGAGATAGATACACTCAGCACAGACATCTCTCTTAAGCCCCAGAGCCATATAGCCAACCAAAAGCCTCCTGGATAGCTCCACGAAGTTTAAACCACTACTATCTCAAAGAAAACCTGTTAAAAATTGAAGACATTATCTTCCTCTCATCTAGTATTCTTTATTTCTATTACTAGTACTACTAACACCTGATTGTCCAAGCAAGAAACTCTGGGATTATTCTTAATGTCTTTCAGTCAGAGACAACCAGGAACACATCTCTAGTTGGAGGTGAGTTTATAACTCACTTTAGGAAGAATGCACAGCATAGGGAACCATGGAACTCAGTACAAGAGCATTATAAAGAACCCATATAGGATTTGCTATTTGCGTGAGAGATTTGAGAGAGGGTCTAAGGAAGCAGAGGCCTATTCTAGATTGGATGCTGTCAGAAAGAGGGGGAATTTTATGATTGAGATCTCAACACATCTTACATGCAGGATGCACCATCCAGAGCAAGGATAATGCTATAATTGGTAAGAAGTAGCTGTTGCTCATTTCAACCGAAAGAAGGGGGTGTGTGGAATTTGGTGGATGGCACAGTGACCGCTTTTGTTTGTGCTTAGACAAAATTATGGAATGAACCTGTTTTGTCTCATGTTACTATGGCCTCAGAATAATCTTATGCCCGACAGGAAATAACATGGCCTACCTGTAAATGCCAGGCCAGCTTCTGAATGTCAGGAGCTGTCATTTCCCCCTTCCTCATTCATTACATTCATTACTAATATTCCCATATAAATTAGTTACCAAGTCCTATTAATTTTCTCACATATCTCTGGGCTCTGTCCTCTTCTCTCCATCTTCTTTGCTTCCTCTCTAACCCAGGTCATTGTCATTTGTCATCTGAATGACTACATCAGTCGCTGAACAGTTCACCCAACATTTCATCTCCCTCCTATTCCAGTCCATCAGCTCCCCTCCATCCTTTACCCACCATGATGTGGGTAAATACAGCACCCCTGCTTAAACTCTCCTTTGGTTACATTACGAGCTGTGTTGCTAATATTTAAGTGGTAAAATTAAAAATCAGTAAGGTTAGCAATGAAAATTAATTTTTTTCTTTTCTCCCTAAAATGAATCAAAAAAGATGGATGGGTGTATTTACATAAGGAATCAACTGAATATGGAGACTATTTTGATATTCTGATTCCCTATTAAGAAATTATGACTCGGGCGCCTGGGTGGCTCAGTTGGTTAAGCGACTGCCTTCGGCTCAGGTCATGATCCTGGAGTCCCGGGATCGAGTCCCGCATCGGGCTCCCTGCTCGGCAGGGAGTCTGCTTCTCCCTCTCCCACTCCCCGTTTGTGTTCCCTCTCTCGCTGTGTCTTTCTCTGTCAAAAAAATAAATAAAATCTTAAAAAAAAAAAAATTATGACTCAATGTGAATCAACAGAGTGACAGGACTGCTAAAAAACTTACTGCATTATTGGCACCATTAGCAGAAGTGTATTTATTGTCCAGAACAAGAAATTTATGTGCAATTCAGTTCTGGGTAATACATTTTAAGAAAGACATTATTAAAAGAATATGTCCAGGGGCGCCTGGGTGGCTCAGTCGTTAAGCGTCTAACTTCGGCTCGGGTCATGATCCTGGGGTCCCGGGATCGAGTCCCACATCGGGTTCCCTGCTCGGCGGGAGGCCTGCTTCTCCCTCTCCCACTTCCCCTGCTTGTGTTCCTGCTCTCGCTGTCTCTCTCTGTCAAATAAATAAAATCTTTAAAAAAAAAAAAAGAATATGTCCAGAAGAGGGCAACCAGGACAAGGAGGTTCTGGAAACCATGTCATATCCAATTAGAACAAGTGAGGCTTACAGAAAAATAACGGGGGATATGACAAGTGTTTGCAAATATCCAAAGAGCTGTCATATGCAGAAGGGAGTAGATTTATTTTGTACAGTTCCAGAAGTAGGATCAAGTCTGAAGACTACGAATCAGAGGAAGATTGATTTCTACTCAATCTAAGAAAACATCTTCTAATAATCAGAACAGTCCAATAATGAGTTGGCTTCCTGGAAAGGTAATGAACTCCTAGTTACTAGAAGAGTTCAAGCCAAGCCAAAGCTGAATAATGGTCTGGAAAGTATATGGTAAAACAGGAGTTGTCAAATCTTCTGTTGAAGGGGATAGTTCTATAATCTGGTGTGGTGTGATACTCTTATAAATTACAAAAACAAAAACAAAAACAAACAAACCCTAAATTAGTAGAAATGAAAAAAGTTAAAAGTACAGGCTTATATTTTTTACTATCTGATTCAATGAACATTAAATTTCAGCAACTAGAATTTGAACAAACATAAAAGGGAAAAAGTGATAAAACTTGCTCACTGAAAATGCGCATTTAAGATTAGAGAATTTCTAGAATTTCTAGAACTGAAGAAAATTATGAGTGTATTGTAATTCTCTAGACTAGACCATTACGTACACACTTTGAATAAATATCTTGCGTATTAATATTTTTAAGTTTTTAACATGACAGATTAGCTAGTTTCTTATTAAAATATCTAATCCAGGGCGCCTGCATGGCTCAGTTGTTAAGCATCTGCTTTCGGCTCAGGTCATGATCCCAGGGTCCTGGGATTGAGCCCCCCCTGCTCTGCAGGAAGCCTGCTTTTTCCTCTTCTACCCCCCCACCCCGCCCCTGCTTGTGTTCCCTCCCTTGCTGTGTCTCTCTCTGTCAAATAAATAAATAAAATCTTAAAAAAATAATAATAAAATATCTAATCCAGGTTGGACTGACAATACTACTTTCAGGGAATGATGCATATCTAAACTGCTTCTGTGTGTTGCTTTAATATTATTCATAAGAAATAACTATATTTACAAAGGGATGATGATGATGAAAATGGAAAAAAGAGATTTTAAAATAATTTCCACATGCTCGGACTATTCATTTTTAACTTTGTCCAAAATGAAGCGAGTGATGCTGTATTTTCAAAATTCATTTTCAATTCTTCACTAGTTGCCAGTTTATAATTAAATTCAAATCATTTTTTTATGAAATAAATGGATTCCAGATCCATGAATTGGCTGTATCTGGACATTCTTTTAGTGGAAAATAAAATTCAAAGCATCCTATCAAATTCATAATGGTTTGATAACTTTTTTGCAGATGTGCAACATCAAGATAATCACCTTCACTGGGAATTGTTGTTAAATTATGGAACATGTAAGTCTATAGAAACCCTATTCTTTCAAGCTTCTACCTTTTGTTGTGCCCTTCAATTTGATCTGCCATTGAAAAACATGTTGCGGGGCGTCTGGGTGGCTCAGTTGTTGAGCGTCTGCCTTCAGCTCAGGTCATGATCCCAGGGTCCTGGGATTGAGCCCCACATCGGGCTCCCTTCTCCGCGGGAAGCCTGCTTCTCCCTCCCACTCCCCCTGCTTGTATTCCCTCTCTCGCTGTGTCTCTGTCAAATAAATAAATAAAATCTTAAAAAAAAAATTAATAAAACAACCTGAATGTTTAAAGAAGACATTGGTTGGTTCTGCCATGAGGTGATCTTGGGCAAATTTACTGAATCTCTGTTCCCCTCTCTGTAAAATCAAAGTATGTACCCAAAAATCATCTTGAAGGTGTCTTTCGGGTCTACTATTCTATCTTCCACAATCCTACTGATGGTAGTTATAGCTGGGTGGCAATGATGAAAAGGGCCAATGGGATTAATTAAAATTGCCATACTGACCACGTTATTAACCACAAACTATGCTCTAATTCAAGACAAGTTAAAGAAAGTGATTCATTAGTAATTCAATGTGCTTTGGATTATGGAGAAGGAAGAAGTGAATTCTGACTAGAAGGGAAAGGAGAAAAGGTCTGGGCAAGATATTTTGTCAATCAGGAATGAGGTCTCATCTTTGAATACACTGTGGCTTGAACTCTAGGTGCTTAATAAAATTTGCTGAAATAATTAAATGCCTGGAGAGAACATTAGAAAATATAATATTGCTGAATTAAAGACTGACTCAAGATTCTACTTGCAATATCCAGATGTAATTGTGGAACTCTGCCTCAGTTTCTCCATCTAAAAATGTACTAATTTACAAGCAATATTGTAAGAATTTAGGCAATCACAACTGCGAAGCATTTTAGGTTCCTACAGGAAGATGCTATATAAATATGAGGTGATGTTACTAAATCAAAGCAGATGCCTTTGTACAAAACTAGAAAGCACATTACATATTCTTCCTGAGCATTTCTTCCTGATGTGTTAAAATATCTTTTCTTTCAAAAGGTTACACAGCACATTAGAAAATAGTTGGGGGTAGTGGCCGAATTGTAATTGGGACAATACTTACAAATTATTTTGCTAAGAATATTAGCAAGTCATTTTGAACTTCTGAGAAAAAAAATCTAAGAAATCATTCCCTTTGACTATAAGCCATGGAGACATTTATTTATGCCTCCAGCAAATAAAATAATTTGCTAACCTCTTGTGTTTATGTGCTGATATTCAAGTTAACTCATTTCTGGAAATTGAAAAATACACATCTGAAACTGGAAAAATATTCCTTAAGTCAGGGTTTGTTCACATTGCTAGAGCCTTCCAAAATGAAGGCATATGATGTCTTGTTTTCTTCTGTTCTTAAAAAAATGTTTGGAATCTAACTAAGGTTGCTTTCTTAGAATATGTGGAAACCACACTTTCTATCTTGTATATCAATACCAGTACTAATATTATTATGTACTTAGCTGCACGCAAGTAAGAACTAAGGTATGATGTATTTTGAAATAGCCTTTAATGAACTGAAAAACCACAGATTCTATTCCCAGGAAAACACACAAGATACATATTCTCAAAAATTCTACACAACTTCAGGAGTTTCATAGATACCCCGCAACCCCTAATCCCATTCATGAAATGAGAGGGCTTTAATCCTCTGCATTATAGCAATTCTTTTATAAAATCATATGTCTGTGGTACAATGAATGTACCAGCCCATATTAAGCACTGGGGACACAGTGGTATACATAGCCAGTCAGGGACCTTGCAAGTTAGAGTTTACAGTCCAGTAGATAAGATGGATATTTATCAAATAATCATACACACACAAATGCTTAATTAAAAACTTTGATTAAGTGCTCTGGAGTTAAGAACTATATCTAACTTCCTTCAGATACCATGGGGGCAAGAAGAGAATGGAAAGAAATATTTAAAGCATTGAGAGCAAAAAAAACCCTACCAACCTAGAATTCTCTACCCTGCAATATTATCCTTCAAAAGTGAGGGAGAAATAAAAACTTTCTCAAACAAAAATTTAAAGAATTTGTTGTCACTAGACCTGTCTTGCAAAAAAATATTAAAAGTAGTTCTTTAGAGGAAAAGAAAATGATACAGGTCAGAAACTCAGATCTACACAGAGAAAAAGCAATGAAGAAGAAACAAGTGCAGGTAAAACACAAACTTTAACTTTTCTTATTCTTCACTGATCTAACATTAACAGTTTGTTTAAAAAATAGCAACAGGGGCACTGGGCTGCTCAGTTGGTGGAGCCTGCAATTCTTGATCTTGGCATTGTGAGTTCGAGCCCCATGTTGGGTGTAGAGATTACTTAAAAATAAAAAATTATTTTTAAAAAATAGCAGCAGTGTATCTGATTATATGTATATATGCTTATGTATGAGAAATGAATGACAGGAATGATACAAGAGACAGGAGGGAGGAATTAGGATTATTTTGTTATTATAAAGTACTTGTACTGCCCATGATACAATATAGTGTTACTTGAAAGTGGACTTGGCTTAGTTGCAAATGTATATATGCAACCACTCTAGGGCAACCACTAAAAAAGATTAAAAAAAAATAAGTGTATTACAACAGGGCCTGGCATGTAGGGAAGGCCTTAAGGAAAAAAAAAAAAAAAAGAATAACAGATGTGCTAAGAAAGGAGAGGAAACAGAATCATATAATCAAAACCACAAAAGGCAGAAAAAGAGTAAAACACAAAAATAGAAACAAAGAACAAGGGCAACAAACAGAAAACAGTAGCAAATATAGTGGATAATAACCCAACTATATCAATAATCACTTTGAATGTCAATGGTCCCAATGCATCAATTAGAAGACAGAGATTGTTAGAGTAGATTAAAAACAAGACTTAATTCTTTGTTGTCTGTAAGAAACCCACTTAAAATGGAAAAACACACATAGATTAAAAATAAAGGGAGAGAGAGGGGCACCTGGGTGGCTCAGTCGTTAAGCATCTGCCTTCGGCTCAGGTCATGATCCCAGGGTCCTGGGATAGAGCCCCACATCGGACTCTCTGATCAGGGGGAAGCCTGCTTCTCCCTCTCCCACTCCCCCTGCTTGTGTTCCCTCACTCGCTATCTGTCAAAATAAATAAATAAAATCTTTTTAAAAATAAGTAAAGGGAGAGAGAGAAAGATATACTATACTAATACTACTCAAAAGAAAGCAGGAGTAGCTATATTAATTTCAGACAGAGCAAGCTTCAGAGCAAGGAACCCTATCAGGGAAAAGAAGGGCATTACATAATGATAAAAGGGTAATTTTTCTAGAAGACATAACAACCGTTAATGTGTATGCACCTAACAACAGAATGTCAAAATATGTGAGGCAAAAACTGATAAAACTGCAAGGAGAAATAGATGAATGCAGTACTGTAATTGCAAACTTTAATCCGCTCTATCAGAAATGGACAGATCCAGCAGGCAGGAAATCAGTAAGGACATAGCTAAACTCAACAACACCATCAGTCAACTAGATATAACGGACATCTAGAGATTACCTCAACCAACAACAGTAGAATATATATTCTTCTCAAGTTCACATGGAACATTCACTAATATAGACCACATTCCTGGCCATATAAGACAACTTACCAAACTTAAAATAGAAATCACACAATGTCTGCTCTCAGACCACAATGGGATTAAACTAGAAATCATTTACAGAAAGACAGCTGGAAAATCCCAAATACCTGAAGATTAAATAACACACTGCTAAATAACACGAGTCAAAGAAGAAATATCAAGAGAAATTAAACAGTATTTTGCACTAAATGAAAATAAAATAAAACTTATCAAAATTTGTGGGATGCAGTGCAAGCCATGCTTAAAGGGAAGATTTTTTTTTTTTAAAGGTTTTATTTATTCATTTGAGACACAGAGATACAGAGAGAGAGAGAGCATGAGCAGTGGGAGAGGCAGAGGGAGAAGCAGCAGACTCCCCGCGGAGTCAGGAGCCCGATGTGGGGCTGAATCCCAAGACCCTGGGATCATGACCTGAGCCGAAGGCAGACGCATAACCATCTGAGCCACCCAGGCGACTATATGGGTTAGATCCAGAGAAATATCTAAAATTAACCATCTAAGTTTCCACCTTAGGGAACTAGAAAAAGAAGAGCAAATTAAATCCAAAGTAAGCAGAAAAAAAGAAATAATAAGAATTAGAGTAGAAATCAATGAAAATGAAAACAGGAAATCAACAGAAAAAATTGATAAAACCGAAAGCTGGTTCTTTGTAAAGATAAATAAAAAATAATAAGCCACTAGCCAGGCTAAGAAAAAAAGAGACACAAATTGCTGATACTACAATTCCCATGGATAACTCTATACCACAGATAATTTAGATGAAGTGGACCAATTCTATGAAAGACACAATCTGGCAAAATTCACACAAGATATAGACTACTTAAATAAGCCTGTATCTATTAAAGAAATTGCATTGGGACAACTGGGTGGTTTAGTCAGTTAAGCATCTGCCTTTGGCTCAGGTCATGATCCCAGGGTCCCACATCAGGCTCTTTGCTAGCCTGCATCAGGATCCTTCTCCCTCTGCCTGCCGCTCCCCCTGCTTGTGCTTGCGCGCTCTCTCTCTCTGTCAAATAAAGTCAGTCAGTCAGTCAGTCAGTCAGTCAATAAATAAATAAATAAATAAATAAATAAATAAATAAATAAATAAATAAGGAAATTGTATCAGTAATAACCTTCCACAGAACATAAAGCACCAAGCCCAGATGTGAATTCTACCAAACATTTAAGGGAGCAATAATACCAATTCTCTACTATCTTTTACAGAACACAGAGCAGAGGGAATACTTCCTAACTCATTTCATGAGGCCAACATTACCCTAATACCAAAACCAAAGACATTACCAGAAGAGAAAACTACAAGCCAATACCTAAGTAAAATGAATATAGATGCAAAAATCCTCAACAAAGTATTAGCAAATCAAATTTAAAAAAAGTATAAAAGAGAATTATGCACCATGATCAAATGGGATTTATGCCAGGTATGTAAGGCTTGTTCAACTTTCAAAAATCAATTAATATAATCCTCCAGTATTGAAGAAGACTGACACTATCTTATTTCAACTCTTACTATAAAGCTACAATTTTCAAGAGATTGTGGTACTACTGAACTAATAGACAAAATATTTCAAAAGAATAGAACAGGGGAGCCTAAAAAATAGAGCCACACAAAAATAGTCAATGTATTTTTGATGAAGGAGTAAATGCAATACAATGAAGCAAAGACAGTCTTTTCAACAAATGGAGCTGGAACAACCACACATCCACGTGCAAAAAAAAAGAATCTAGGCACAGACCTTATATCCTTCCTAAAAATTAACTCAAAATGGACCACACACACACACAAAGATCACAGACCTAAATGTAAAATGCAAAACTATAAAATATAAAACTTTCAGAACATAGGAGAAAATTTAGATGATCTTGGGTTTGGTGATAACTTTTTAGATACAATATCAAAGGCATGATCCGTGAAAGAAAAAACTGATAAACTAGACTTAAGGAAAATTAAAAATTTCTTCTCTGTGAAAAGACACTGTGAAGAGAATGAAAAGGCAAGCCACAGAGTGGGAGAAAATATATGTAAGACACCTATCTAATAAAAGACTGATATATAAAATATACAAAAAGACTCTTAAAACTCAACAATAAGAAAACAACTAACCCAATTAAAAAATGGACCAAAGACCTTAACAACAGACACTTCACCAAAGAAGATATACAGATGGCAAATAAGCATATGAAAAGATGCTCTACAGGCAATATATCAAAGAAATGCAAATTAAAACAATTAAGATACCACTACACACCTATTAGAATGGCCAACATCTAAAAACACTGACATCACCAAATGCTGGTGAAGATATGGAGCAATGGAAACTCTTATTCACTGTTGGAGGGAATGTAGAATGCTCCAGCCATTTTGGAAGCAACCTGGGCAGTTTCTTACAAAACTAAACATATTCTTACCTTACAATCCAGTAATCATGCTCCTTGGCATTTACTCAAAGGAGCTGAAAACTTATGTCCACATACCTGTGCACAGATGTTTATAGCAGCTTTATTTACAATTCCCAAATTTGGGAGGAACCAATATACCCTTCAATATATGAATATATACCCTTCAGTAGGTGAATGGATAAAGTGTGGTATATCCAGACAATGGAATATTTTTCAGCACTAAAAAGAAATTAGCTATCAAGATATGAAAAGACATACTAGTAAGTGAAAGAAACCAATCTAAAAATGCTACATTCTGTATGATTCTAACATATAACATTATGGAAAAGGCAAAACTATGAAGACAAGAAAGATCAGAAACCTCTGATCTGGAATTAGGAAGGAAAAGAAAATGAATAGGCAGACACCAGTTTTAGGGGTTTTTAAGGCAATGAAACTATGCTATAGATACTGTAATGGTAGACATATGCCATTCTGTATTTGTCAAAACCCAAAGAATGCACAACACCAAGAGTGAACCCTAATGTGAACTATGAACTCTGGGTGATGATGTGTCAATATAGGTACATCAACTGTAACGAATGTATTATCCTGGTGGGTGATATTGATAAGGGGGAAGCTATGCATGTGTGGGGATATGGGAAATATCTGTACCTTCCATTTAATTTTGCTGTGAACCTAAAACTGTTCTAAAAAATAAAGTCTTTTACTTTTTTTTTTTTTAAGATGTATTTGTTTGGGGGGGGGCGGGCAGAAGGAGAGGGAGAGAATCTGCACTGAGCACAGACCCTGAGATTATGACCTGAGCTGAAAGCAAGTCAGACATTTAACCAACTGCACCATTCAGGTGCCCCTAAAAATAAAGTCTCTTAGAAAAAAGGAAAAGTATCCAGCAGGATGTTAATAACAGCATTATTTATAATAGGGGACAAACAGAAAAAATGATTATGTCTAAAAGTAGGGAATTAATTATAACAATCAGATTATACAATACTATGCATTTGTTACATGAGAGTATTTAATGATATGGCAAAAAAATCAATTATATTAAATGAAAAAAAGCAAGTTATAAAATAGCATGCATAATTAATACTACTTTTATTTTCTGAAATATAGTTATGCAGTGAAGTAAAATGGAAGAAGGAAAGCAAAAATTTTAGTGTTATCTTTACAAGGGACAATTATGGGTAATTTCTATTTTCTATTTATCTATTTTTTAATTAAAAAATAATGCATTATGTTCATGGTTAAGAAAAATCATTATAAAAATTAAGTACCTCAGTAGATCCTAGTAAAGTAGACACAATCATCCTTAGAAGGGACCATTTTTTTGCTATTGGGTTAGCAAAAAGTATAATGCCTCTTCGTATGTTTTACGGGTTTGGTAAATGCTTTACAACTAGATCAACAGAATAAATAATGAGTTCACTACTGCCATTTTTTCTACTAGTCATTCTTACCTAAAGAACATCCAAATATTCTTTGGTAATTAAGCACTTTAAGTTACTACCTTTGGGTGAGCAACGTTTGAATTGAACACTATGTGAGAGTGCCCTCTGGTGGTTTCACTGATAGTGCTTTTTATCAGCCTAACCTGTTGATCCACCTCACCAATGGACACATGAGAACTGGGTAGTTAAAAAAAAAAAACTGGGTAGTGAATTTTTCATGAAGCTAAATTAATTCCATTTAAAGGACCGTCCCACCTTATGTAGTTTTTAAGTTTCAGGGAAAAAGGAGACAAAAAAGTGGACATTTAATAAAATGTTAGTGATAGCAGATAAGTACCCCTGGGGTAGTAGGGAATGGAAGGAGCAGAAAGGAGGTGATGGTGGTGATAGAATATGTACTTACTTAGCAAAACTAAATAACAGCAATCCATGAAAACCAAAATTCCAGCAACTACAGTATTGATCTGTATTTCTAATACAGTAAGATTGAAGTTAATTCTCCAAAGCTTTGACATGCGGATGTGTGGTTTAAGAATCCTACAGTTGAACAATCTCCATTTAGTTCATCTTTGTACTTAGAAAAAAATTTTTTATTTAATTCAATTCTTTATTCTCCCTACTTTTAAAATGTGGCATATCTTAATCTTTATAAAAATTAGGATATAAATCAACCTGAAAAAAATTTAACCATTTTTCAATGTCATTAAACATGTCTGGTAAAACTTTCTGATTACTAAGTTCTATCAACTTGTTTTTCTTTAATCTTTCCCCCCCAATATATTAATGAAAAAGTAAGCCACTAAAAGACATTTCGTTTTGATAACAGAGGGTGGCCATTATTAATTATTTCCCTTACTCTTCCCTATTTATTATTCCATAGATTCTACTAAAAAACCTTCAGCTAGAGTTCCTTTATTAAAAGAACTAGATTCAACAACAGACTTTAAATGAAGTTTCATTTCAGTGAATTTCATTTCAATTTCCCTTCACTGAAATCATCTTTCACATCAAATTTTAAAATACCACAAATATTTTACAAGTTTGAATAAAACATTTCTCCACCTTCTTAAGAGATTCCTCACCTCCTAAATAGAAATCACAGGGGCAGTAATGCCATCAAGGATCACATATAAAGTGGTAGTGACAATCAACAGCAGAATAATCTATTAACGTTCTCATAACACTAGTTTAGTGATATTAACATTTTAACCAGAGCTGCATGTGTTCTGAAGCTAGCATAATTTTTTAAAGAGCCAGTAAAAAAAAAATCTCAAAACAAATTTATAATTTGTAAGCAAAATGTACTTTCTTTCTAGGAAAGTATATTCTTGGGTGAAAGAGAATACCCCTTTGTCACTGTAATGCACTGTAAAAAAGCTTTGGGGCCTGACCATTTGGATTTTTGGCTCTCCCACTTGCTAAGTAGATAGGGTTCAAGTCACTTGGCCCTACCCATAAAATGGGGATGATGCTCTATCTTTAAAGGATTATTGTGAGAATTTAATAATGATGTATATAAAGGACCCAGCAGACGGAACTAATTAAAATGTACCTACAGTTGACCCTTGATCAACAAGGGAGTTAGAGATACCAACCTGCCATGCAGTCAAAAGTCCATCTATAACTTTGACTCCCCCAAAACTTAATTACTAATGGCCTACTGTTGACTGGTAGCCTTACTAATAACATAGTCAGTTAACATATATTTTACATGTTATATGTATTTTATATTGTATTCTTACAATAAAGCTAGGGAGAAGAAAATGTTACTAAGAAAATCATAAGAAAGAGAAAATACATTTACAGTACTGGACTATATTTATTTAAAAAAAAAAATCTGTGTATAAATGGACCCACACGATTCAAACTGGAGTTGTTCAAGGGTCAACCGTAATTTAATTATTTCCTAGAAGCCACAAGAAAGAATTGTAACGTTTATTTTCTGGGTGGACCTCATGAGTTTCTTTTCAAAAGCAATTTAAAAATCTCCTTGAGAAGGAGAGCCATGCATATTTCTATTAATACTAACAATATTTGGCTGATAATGTAAAAATAATCACACTAGACACATAAAAATAAATGGTAGATCTTAATATCTCAAAAGCAAAGTAAGATGAAGTAGGTTTCTGTAAGTAAGAATGTCAAATCCACAATTCCCTAATTTATATAAAGAAATATACATGCTAATACATGAAGACATTTTATTATTTTGCTATATAACATATTAGTAAATATACTCAATTGCATTTTCTCAAATGGCAAATGAGACACAAGATAACATCTTTTTAATTCCTGAAAACCTCAGTATCATCTGTCTTTTGGAGGATCCAGTTTCCTACGACGTCTATGATACCTTGAAAAGAAGAAAATATTTAAGATATTATTTTATTAAATATTAACTGTTCCTGAAATATCAAATTTCTGTTAGTTTGTTGTTCATTAGTACTCAATGAAATCAATGAAACCTAATATAATGTTAGATATATCCAAGATAAATATTTAAATTTTTCTTAATAAGAAGCCATATTTCCCCACTGTGAAAATTGTTTTCTACTAAATAAGCATTTTGGAAAGGTTTTTTTGCCACTCTTGAGGTTAATTTCAATATGGTAACCTGGATAATTCATCCTTAATTAAAAATTAGTAATTGTCTTGGGGTGTCTGGGTGGCTCAGTTAAGTGTCTGCCTTCGGCTCCGGTCATGATCCCAGGGTCCTGGGATCGAGCTCCACATCGGGCTCCCTGCTCAGGGGGGAGCCTGCTTCTCCCTCTTCATCTGCCCCTCCTCCCACCTCATATTTGCTCTCTCTCAAATAAATAAAAAATAAAATCTTTAAAAAAACAAAAAAGCAAACTAATAATTGTCTTTTGAACATGCTCTAAGTTTTATTTATAAGGGGATGTTCCCCCCTAAATGGAGGTCTCTTAAGCTGCAAAATCATGTTCTAATATACAATAGGATACGATTAATGTTTATAGAAAATGTATGTCACAAAAATGTTAAGAAGTGCAAATTAAAACAGTGACGAACTTTTGTTTTTGCAATCACAAATATTTTAAAAATCATAAGGCCCAACCCAAGCACAGGTGTGATGAAATAAGCAACATCAGACCCAACCTGTTAAAGTATTAACTGGTACAATACTTATGAAAAGCAGTGTGGCAATATATATAAAAAAATTTTTTAAATAGTCATAGCTTTTGATCTAGTAATTCCTCTTCTGGAAATCTAGTCTAAAGCATATAGAAAAACAGTTAAAATACTATTTTAATACCAAAATATTAAATATTAATCAGGGAGGGGCAGATGCAGGATGCAAATTTATATATACAGTATGATTAAAGCCATGTAAAAATACACAAGCTAACAAAACTTATGAAATATATAAAAAGAGAAATGAAATGCATTGTTAGCAGTGATTGACTTTGAGTGATTTCACCAGGGAGAATTTTTCTTTTTGCTTCTTTGCATTTCCTTATCCACAGAAAGTACATGTGTTTATGGTAATGAGTTCTCTTCAAAAATTCCCTTAAGACCAGATTTTGGCAAGTTGGTCTTTTATCTACTTTTTTGCTAATATGGAAATCCAATGTAAGGATTTCTACACCATAAATGGTAAGACACGTATCTTATGCTCTTTACTTGTGATTAAGATATTGAAAGCATTCTTTTTTGCTTATCTTATGGTTTCATACAGGCAACTCTCCTATACATTGTTTTTTGATACCGATTTTTTGAAAATTACAAAACTAAGTTGAAATAATGAAGTACATCTATATACAATAACACAGAACATTAAGTTGTAGAATAATACATATAGCATAATATAATTTATGTAAACTTTTCTACAAGTACTTATACTGGCATAGAAAAATTATGGAAAATTATCATTTTCTTAAGGGTTCCAGTTACGTGCCAGATAATCAAGGTTTTACTAGTACAACCCTGAAAGGTGTCCTCTTAAAGCAACTAATCACCAGAATAGGGGTTTGGGAAGTCACACTCTCTTTTTTTTTCAAGATTTTATTTATTTATGGGGAGAGAGAGAGCGAGCACATGCACATGAGTGGAGGGGAGCGGCAGGCAGAGTGAGAGGGAAAGCAGACACCCTGTGGAGCAGGGAGCCGGACAAAGGGCTCTATCCCAGCACCCTGAGATCATGACCCGAGCCAAAGGCAGACACTTAACAGACTGTGCCACTCAGGCGCCCTGGGGAAGTCACACTTTCTTACGATGCACAAATTTCAATATCTGCTACAATCACTAGCCAGGGGCAAGCACCTTAATTATAGGGTGCCCTTAAAACTTATCAGACTCGGACCCTTGAGAGAATTAAAAACCCACTCTATTAATAATTAACAAGAGAGTTAAACCAAGACTATTCCTGGAAAACCAAGACACACTGTTACCCTTCTTAAATAACACAATGACTCAGTGACATCTAAGTCCACAGTTCTTAACCCAGAGCAGAACTTTTATCTCCTGGTTCACACTGCAGCCTGATGTTCAGATCTGTTTCCTACTGATGGGAGTAACTAATTTTTGTGGCCTCCATGGAAAAATAATAAATAGTTATTTAAATAAAAGAGTACTGCTATTCATACATTTATAGGATCGCTCTACATTTTAAGAAATTTAAAATTATTTTCCAAATCCTTCTTACTTTCCATCAGGCCTTCTTTCAATCCCTTCCATCCTTCTTTCCTTCAACATAACTTTGTATGTAGTAGAGCTATGTTAGCTTACTATCTTCTTTTTAAAGAGGTATTATGACAATCAGGATCATTTACCCATTCATTTATTAATTTTTAGACGTATGAGCATCTACTACATGCCAGCGATGACTACTGGGTGCTAAGAATTCTGTAGTACACAAAACAAGACAAAATCTCCACCCTCATGAAGCTTACATTCCAGTGCAGGAAACAGGAAAGCAAGTAAGTTGGCCAGGGAAGGTTTCAGGGAGTAAAAATCCAAAGGAAGTGAGAAAGCTAGGTTTGCTGATACTAGCAGGAAGAGAATTCTATGTAGTGTGAACAGCAAGTAAAAGGGCTCTGAAGGAAAGGCATGTTCAAGGAATGGCCAAGAGGCCATGTGGCTGGAACAGAGTAAACAAGGAAGAGAACAATAGGAAATGAGAGTGGAGAGGTAATGGAGGATCAGATCACACAGGTTCTTATAGGTAACAGTTAAGGCCTTTAGCTTTTTTCTGAGTAAGACGGGAAACTATTAGAAGGTTTTCAACAGAACAATTATAAGAACTAAGGGAAGTTTTAACAATGTTACTCTGGCAACTTGCTAAGAACAGACTATAGAGAAGTAAAGCAGAAGGAGGGAGACCAGTTAGGAAGTAACTTCAATAAATCAGGCAAAAGATGGTGGCATGGACCAGGATGGTGGCAAAAGCAATGGTGATAACTGGTCAAATGTGGATATATTTTGGGAGACAGAGCTAATAGGATTTGCTGACAGATCAGATGTTGGGTGTAAGACAAAGAGAAGAGTCAAGAATGGCACCAAAGTTTCTGGCCCAAGCCACCAGAAGAATGGAGCTAGCATTAACTGAGATAGGGAAGGCTATAGGAGAAGCTGGTTTGTGGGAGACCATCAGAAGCTCAGTTAGAGACAATATTAAGTTAGGGATGCCTATTAGACATGTCAAGTAGGCAGCTGGAAGGATATACAGTTCTGGAGGTCAGGGGACAGGTCTTGACCAGAGACAGAATTGGGAGCCATTAGCATGCAGAAGGTATTTAAAGCCATGAGACTGGATGAAATCACTGTCTTAGAAAACGGGACAGGAAGGAGCAGACAACCGAAGACTGATCCTTGAGCACTCCAAAACTTAGAGGTAAAAAAGATGAAAAGGAATCAGTAGAAGAAACCAAGATAGTATATGAACTATGGATATGTAAAAAGGGTTTCAATGGTTATTAAGGTTGAATTAAGGAGAAAAATAACAGAAAACCCACACACAACCATTAGGGACTGTAATATTGCTAAAATGACGTGTTCTGGAAAGAATTATAATGGAAAGAATGCACCATCACTTTTGATTTTTTTCATGCCAACTGAGGAAGACTGAAGAAAGGAAAAACAGCTTGTACATAAATACTAGCAACTAAGGGCACTGACATACTTGCTTTCTGAGTACTGGCGACCCTAAAGGCCAACAGGAAGATACCTCAGGGGCTGCTGGGGAGGGCAAAACTCATAATCATGTCCTCAGCAACTATTTACAAAGGGGCTATCTAACACAAACTGCTGTTGGGAATATGAAAAAAATGGATTTGCATAAGGGGCACCTTTCAAAGAGTATGCTCCAGGTTCCATGACTTCCGGTAAATATAATGTAATGGCTAAGCTAGTTTAATTTGTTTTCATACCCATAATATCAAAACAGGAAGTAGCAGGAGCTGCATGGTTACATATGTTATCTTTTGAAATCAACCTCTGCACAAATGAATGTAAAAATAGTCATTAGGGCAAAGGCAGAGAGTAAGGAACTAAAAGTTCAATTTAACCCCAAACCCAATGTCCTGGATTTCCTCATCACCCACCTCCCATATTAAAAATTCAAAACAGCCCTAGCACCCACTCTCAGCATAAAGCCCAAAACTAAGAATCTCTGAACTGCCATCCCAAAGTAAATAAAATCACCAGGGTTAGGAAAAGGCAAAAGGCAATTCACAAATTTAGTAGTAACAATATTAACTTTAGACTTCCAGACTTGAGATTATCTAATCACCAATGTTTATTGGCCACTGGGCTATTTCATAGCATCAGTTTTGTACAGTCATGCTACCTACCCTTCCAGCCCACCCACTCTGGGCGAAGTCAATAATTAAATGCATGTAGGTTCAGGACTGAATGAAGTGAGGCAACACCTTGGGATCATGAAACTCACTTTGCTGACCTTGATTAAGAATTTGATAATAAGGAACATCCTACTCTACCTGAGACTCTCCTAAATAAAATGGGAATTGAATAAACCCACATAATTTGATAGCTAAACTCTGGGAATAAAACTTCTAAGAATCACTGAGAAATTTACCAGTGGACCACCCCCAAAACTAGCATAAATAAAGTACCATTTCAAAGAAAAACTGAGAGGCACTTGGGTGGCTCAGTTGGTTAAGCGTCTGCCTTCGGCTCAGGTCATGATCCCAGGGTCCTGGGATCAAGCCCCGCATCGGGCTCCCTGCTCTGCAGGAAGCCTGCTTCTCCCTCTCCCACTCCCCCTGCTTGTGTTCCCTCTCTCACTATCAAATAAATAATAAATAAAATCTTAAAAAAAAAAAAAAAGAAAAACTGAACACCTTCAAGAAGCTGTGAATATGGGCGCCTGGGTGGCTCAGTTGGTTGAGCAACTGCCTTCGGCTCAGGTCGTGATCCTGGAGTCCCTGGATCGAGTCCCACATCGGGCTTCCTGCTCGGCAGGGAGTGTGCTTCTCCCTCTGACCCTCCCCCCTCTCATGTGCTCTCTCTCAAATAAATAAAACCTTTAAAAAAAAAAAAAAGAAAAGAAGCTGTGAAGATAATTAGGTAAGATAATATTTCATCAGACAGCAACTGAGCAAGCACTCACACACTGTATTAAGAATACTGTATTAGAGATCACGTGGAAAAGTACAAAACAAAAGATGCATTCCTGATGAAGAGAGAATAATCTAGAGCAGGAGATGTAAACAAAAATTTACCCACAAATATAAATATAACATTAACAGATATCTAGCCACCTATAGTTATATATAGTTGGGCTAACAGGGGTAACAGCTATTCAAAATGACTATAATCAAATTAAATTTCATGAAGAAAAGTGAGCTAAAGGCAAATGACAGAAAAATGAAAGTACTGAAAATCAAAGGAAACAGCATTTAAGACGGCTTAATACTGAAATGAAAAGTAAAACTGGACAAAAAAGCAAAATCCAACTATATTCTACTTCTAAGAAACCCACCTGAAATATAAAGACACAGATAAGTTAAAAGTAACAGAAACAGAAAGATCATGTAAACACTAGTCAAAAGAAGCCTGGAGGGGCTATATAAATACTAGACAAATTATGTTTCAGGATATGAAATATTAGCAGCAATAAAAAGAAGACTTCAGGGGCGCCTGGGTGGCTCAGTCGTTAAGCGTCTGCCTTCGGCTCAGGTCATGATCCCAAGGGTCCTGGGATCGAGCCCTGCATCGGGCTCCCTGCTCAGTGGGAAGCCTGCTTCTCCCTCTCCCACTGCCCCTGCTTGTGTTCCCTCTCTCGCTGTGTCTCTCTCTGTCATTGGTGGGAAGCCCGCTTCGCCCTCTCCCACTCCCCCATTGCTTGTGTTCCCTCTCTCACTGTGTCTCTCTCTGTCAAATAAATAAATAAAATCTTAAAAAAAAAAAAAGAAGAAGACTTCATAAAGATAAAGGTGTCAATTCACCAAGAAAATATAAATAATAAACATATGTACAGCTAGTAACAGAATTTCAAAATATATAAACACAGAATTAGGAGGAGAAATAGAAAAATCCGTAAGTACAGATGTAGATTTCAATGTTCCTCTAATAATAATCAATTAGATAAACAGAAAATTAGTGAGGGTATAGAAAACCTGAATAACACTATCAGCCAAGTAGACCTAATTGATATTTTTAGAACACTACTAGCAATAATGGCAGAATATACACCTACTTTTCAAATGTATGTGAAACATTCACCAAGAGAGACTACAATCTGGGCCATAAAACAAATCTTAATCAATTTAAAGACTGAAATCATACAAAGTATGCTTTGTGATCACAACAGAATTAAACTAGAAATCAGTAACAGAAAGGTATCTGAAAATTTTCCAAATATTTTGAAATTAACTCACTGCTAAATAACCTATGGGTCAAAGAAGAAATCACAAGAGAAATAAAACATTTTGAACTGAATGAAAATGAAAAGATATCAAAATTTGTGGGATGCGCTAATGCAGTGCTTAATGGGAAATTTATAGCATTAAAAACTTAAAAAAGACAGGTTTCTAAACAATAAGCCTTAAGAAACTAGAAAAGGAACAAATTAAACCCAGAGTAAGCAGAAGGAAGGAAATAACAAGGAGCAAAAATAGAAAACTGGGGCGCCTGGGTGGCTCAGTCGGTTATGCATCCAACTCTTGATCTCAGCTCAGGTCTTGATCCCAGGGTTGTGAGTTCAAGCCCCAGTGTAAAGCCTACTTAGAAAGAAGGAAAGAAAGGGAGGAAAGGGAAGGAAGGAAGGGAGGAAGAAAGGGAGAGGGAGAGGGAGGGAGGGAGGGAGGAAGGAAGGAAACAGAAAGACAACAGAATCAATTAAACCAAAAGCTGGTTCTCAAAAAAATCAACAAAATAACAATACCAGGAATGAGAGAGATGACATCACTACAGATTATGAAAATACTAAAAGGATAATAAAGGAATATTATAAATTATGTACAAATAAATTCAACAATCTACATAAAATGGGCAAATCCCAAAGGGATTTGATACAAACTACCAAAGCTCCCTCAAGAAGAGATAAACTGAATAGTCCTTTCTATTGAGTACAGAAGTTGAATTTGCAGTTAAAAATCTTTCCACAAAGAAAATTCAAGACCCAGATGGCTTCACTGGTCAATTCCAACATTAAGAAATAATACCCATTCTACACATATTCTTCCCAAACACTGAAAAGGAGGAAATAGTACCAAACCTACTCTATGTTGCAAGTGTTACTATGAAACCAAAACCAGACAAAGATATTATAAATCTATAGACCAATATCCCTAATAAACAAAGATGTAAAAATTCTACAACAAAATTTTAGCAAATAGAATCCAAACAATACATAAAAAAAAATAGTAATAATAGATCATCGCCAAGTGAAGTTTAGCCCAGGAATGAAAGGTTGGTACAACATTTTAAGTCATTCAATATAATTCATCAAATGACTAAAAAAGAAAAATGTTATGATCATTTTAATAAATATAGAGAAAAGCATCCAACAAAATTCAACATCCATTCATGATAAAAACTCTCCATACCAGGAATAGAAGGGATTTTCTCAACCTGATAAAGGGCATCTATAAGAAGACCCATATTGAAACATCACACAATGTTTAAAGACTCAATGCTTTCCCTCGCTAAAACTGGAAAAAAAGCAATGATGTCCATTCTCAACACTTTATGCAACATTTTACTTAAGACTCTAAGCTGTGCTATAAGGCAAGAAAAATAAATAAAAAGCACAGATTGTAAAAGAAGAAGTAAAATTACCTTTATTCAATGATACCATGATCATCTACACAGAAAATCCTAAGGAATATATTTAAAAAACTACTAGAACTACTCTCAAGATCACAGGAGACAACATCAATAAACAAAAATCAATCACATTTCTACAATAAATAAAATTGTATTACAAACAACAAATCTTTGGAAACTGAAATTAAAAACCCAATACTAGTTATAACAGCATAAAAATTATGAAATATTTGAAATAAATTTAACAAAAAAGTACCATATCCATACACTGCAAGTTATAAAAAACACTGTTAAGTGAAAAATTTTTAAAGACTTAAATAAATGGAGAAATATACCATTTTAATGGTCAGAAAGATTCAATACCATTAAGACAGCAATTCTGAAATTGATCTAGAGACTGAATGCAATCTCCTTCAAATCCCAGCAGGCTTTTTATAGAAATTGATAAGCTGATTCTAAAATTTATATGGAAATGCAAAAGACCTAAGACTGCTGAGACTTTGAAAAAAAGAACAAAATTAGAGGACTTTACCTGATTTCAAGGCTTAAAGTTATTTAGCCAAAACAGAATGGTATGGCATCCAGCACCCACATATATGGGTCAACTGAGTTTTAACAAAGTTGGTAGGGCAATTCAGTGGTAAAAGATAATATATTCAGCTAATAGTGTTGGAACAACTGGAGATATATATATATATATATATGCCAAAAAAATGAACAACTTATGCCCCACACCATATATACAGATTAACCATAAATGGATCAGAGACCTGGGCGCCTGGGTGCCTCAGATGGTTAAGCGTCTGCCTTTGGCTCAGGTCATGATCCCAGGGTCCTGGGATCGAGTCCCACATCGGGCTCCCTGCTCCTTGGGAGCCTGCTTCTCCCTCTGCCTCTCTCTCTCTCTCTGTCTCTCATGAATAAATTAAAAAAAAAAAAAATGGATCAGAGACCTAAATGTTAGAGCTTAAATTAATAAAACTTCTCGAAGAAAACACAGAAGAAAGTCTTAGTGACCTTGGATTAGGCAAAGATTTTTAAAGTAGAATGTAAAGGAAAAATTTGTAAATTGGACTTTATGAAAATTATAAAAATTTTTGATCTTCAAAAGACACTATTAAGTGAAAAAGCAAGCCACAGAGAGAAAATATTTGCAAGACATCTGTCTCACAAAGGGCTTTGATCCACAAGTTTTACACCATAAGACAACTAATCTGCTTTTTAAAAATAGTCAAAAGCTTTTTACAGATATCTCACCAAAATAACCCCAAAAAAACCCCAAACAAAAAAACCCCTCCCAACGTACAAAGGCCAAAAAGCACATAAAAAGATGCTCATAAGTATTAGCAATTAGGGAAACATAAATTTAAACCACAAGGATACTACTACTCACTCAACAGAATGACTAAAATTAAAAAGACTGATAATAGCAAGTGTTGGGAAGGATGTGGAACAACTGGAACTGTCACACACTGCTGGTGGGAATGAAAAATGGTTCAGCCCCTTTGATAATTTCTTATGAATTTAAACATGTCCTTATCATCTGACCAATTAATCCTACCCCTAGGTATTTACCCAAGAGAAATGAAAATATGTCAATAATGACTTGTACTTGAATATTTATGCAGCTTTAGTCATAACAGGCCCAAACTGGAAAGAATCCAAGATGTCCAACAACTGGTGACTAGATAAACAAATTGTGGTCTATCCATACAAGAGAATATTACTCAGAAATAAAAAGGGATAAACTACTGGTAAACACAACAACAAAGATGAATCTCAAAAGCATTATACTAAGTTAAACAAGCCAGACACAAAAGGCTCTAGACTATGTAATTCCATTTACATTAAATTCTAGAAAGGGAAAAACATGAAATTCTAAAAATTCATGAAATTCTAAAAAGTGATAGGAAGGAGATCAGTGACTGCCAAGGGTGGGGTTAAAGGGAAGAAACTCACTGCAAAAGAGAGAACTTTTTAGAGTGATGAACCAGTCTTTATTCTGACTGTGGTAGTATGATTGTATGATTATACAATTGTATACATGTTTGTCAAAACTCATCACAGTGAATATTTAAAACTGGTGAATTTTTCTGTATGTAAATTATACTTCAAAACAATCTAAGAAAAGATACTTCAAAAAGTGCTTAACTTACACGGTTATATATATATTTTAAAGATTTTAATTTATGGGGTGCCTGGGTGGCTCAGTCATTAAGTGTCTGCCTTCGGCCCAGGTCATGATCCCAGGGTCCTGGGACCGAGCCCCGCGTCGGGCTTCCTGCGCGGTGGGAAGCCTGCTTCTCCCTCTCCCACTCCCCCTGCTTGTGTTCCCTCTCTCACTGTGTCTCTCTCTGTCAAATAAATAAAATCTTTAAAAAAAAAAGATTTTAATTTATTTATTTGACAGAGAAAGCGAGCACAAGCAGGGGGAACAGCAGAGAGAGAGGGAGAAGCAGGCTCCCTAAGAGCAGGAAGCCTGACACGGGACTCGATCCCAGGACCCTGGGATCATGACCTGGGCTGAAGGCAGATGCTTAACCGACTGAGCCACCCAGGCGCCCCTTACATGATTATATTTTATCTCAAAACCATCATGCAGAATTTTCCCGAAGAATATGAAAACACAATTTGAAAAGATATGCACACCCCTACGTTTATTGCAACATTATTTGCAATAGCCAAGACATGAAACAATCCAAGTGTCCATCTACAGATGAATAAAGAAGTAAATAAAGATGAAACATATATATACATATATATATGGAATATTACTTAACCATAAAAAAGAATGAAATGTTGCCATTTGCAACAACATGGATGGATCTAGAGGATGTACATTGCTAAGTGAAATAGAGAAAGACAAATACCATATGATTTCACTCATATGTGTAAACAAAGATAAAAAGAGACAAACCAAAAAACACTTAACTACAGAGAACAAATGGGCAGTTACCAGAGGGGAGGTAGGTGGGGAGACAGATGAAATAGGTAAAGGGGATTAAGAGTACACTTATCATGATGAGCACTGAGTAATGTATAGAATTGGTGAATCACTATATTGTACACCTGAAACTAATATAACACTAGAATTAATTAATCAATTACATTTTAAAAACCACCAGGCAAATTAGGCATTATTATTTCTATTTTCTTTAAAAAATAACAAGATTAAATAAATAGCTAGTAACTAGCAGAGGGAAGATGATCTGAGTAAGCCCAGGCCCCTTTAAAACAAAATTGTACACTCAGAAAAGAATTTTGCTTTAATGGAGTTTAAAAAGCACAAGATTGAGTATAATATGAGATAGGTCTATTCATATAGGAAGAGTTTAACAGTGTTTAACTATGGGGCATAAGGAATGAGTAAGTATAAAGAAAATTTCTACTTTACACTTCACTGCATTGTTTAAAAATACTTTAAACGAGTGTTTTGTATCGGTTAATAAAAGCTTATTTAAAAAGATATTATATACCCGCAATTATTGAATTCATAATGGGTCCCAGTCTTTTGATTGCCCTAATTTAAAAATGGTGAAATATTTAATAAAACATCCTTCTATACACTGCTTGATGTTTAAGAAGAGCTCAATGACATCTAGAAATCAACACTTGATAATGGCTTACATTAATCCAAAATAAATATTTAGATAGCAAACAAATACTTGTTGAGTGATTAGTGATCACAACTTAGCTTATTTAAAATTCTGAAAGATGATGCATCACAAGGACAATGCCTATTGGTAAAAATTTTCTTTATATACATAAGCTAGTATCTGGAGTTTTTCTGCTAAACCCTTTATTAGGAGAGATACTGGGATAATCAACTGCATCTAATTAAAGTCTGCTTAAAATTGCAGGTGCCTAGTAATCCTGATGGGACAAGACATACCAGAAGATTAAATTAATTAGCGGTCAAAAGCTAGTAAGCAGTAATAAGATTAAATAAGTAAGATTAAACATAGGTGGGACACTAGACATAAAAGTCTGAGGATAACACACATGATTTTAAGACTTGCTAATGGTCTTCTTGCCTTCAATTTTGTTCCCTTCAAGTCCCCTTTACAGGACTTTTATAACTACAGTGATTTGGTTATACACAAAAGACGGCAGAAGATTGCAGCGATATGGAACACACAGGAAGAAAACAGGTACTGAAAGTCATCACAGAAGAATTTCAAGATAGGGCTTGAACTAAAATATCTGGATAATGAGACAAAATAAAATATAAACATGAGTGATGTTATGAATCATGGAAAGAAATCTCAGAATACAGTAATGACACAGATCTGGGGCTAAGAAATGGTTTGCTGATTTGTTTCCACATACCCTAAATTATGAAAAACCCAGAGAGCATGTATAAACAAAGTGGGTACTAAATACGAAAGAAAAATCAAAGAAGAGGAGAGAAAACAGAAGCAGGAATTGAAAGACACCATGGTGGCCAAAAAATTGCAGATTTTTATCCTGGGAAATTGATACAGAAATATCACTTTTATTATAGAAAGATTATTAAGGGAGGAACTTTTTTAAGACAGAAATAGAAGAGCTATGTTTTTGTTATATGAATTTAAAACTTTGGACAGATACCTATTTTGAAATTTCTAAGGACATGATACTGGGAATAAGAGCAAGGAAATAAAAAAATGTATAATGGAGCAAGTTGCATGTCATCTATATAATGAATGTAGTTAAAGCTCTTAGAATGAATTTCAGCAAGACATGGAGTATGAGACTTGAGGAATCTCTATTTTACCTAAGGAATCTCTACTTTACCTAAGGATAAGGGAATCTATTTTACTTAAGGATAAGGGAGGAAGTACCTTCTGAATAAATAAGTAAACCAAGCTCCAGATCCATACATCCATTTGCTTTCAGAAATGCTCCCCACCAGATTGATCCATTGACCCATCAGACTCAACATGACCAACAACGGGTTCATCTTCCTGTTTCCCCACATGTATGAATGGCACCACCATCACCCAAACACCTCTGTCAGAAACTTGAGAGGCTGCCTGTCTCTTCCCACACCTAGTCAGTGACGTACTGCTGTTAATTAAAATTCTTTTTTCCTCCTTCCTCCTTTTATTTCCTCCTTTTATCAAAGTCCTTTCTTTTATTTTCCCCCTTTCTATTCCCATTTCTGGCCCTTTCATTAAGATTTTCAATAAACTTCACCTAGACTATTATAATCGTTTCCAAACAGGTCTCCCTGACTCCAAACTTTCCATATATCACCTTTCCATATACACCTTCCATGTATCCCAAGTACAGAACCCACTTTATGATTTTCTAATGCATTAACTTTTTTTCTTAAAATTTGGCAATGAAAATAAAATCTAACCTCAGCACAATACAAAATCCTTCATAAGACCTACACTCCTTCCTCATATTCTGGGTCCCATCCAAGCTGAACTACTTGCAATTTCCCCAGCATACTCTATGACATCCTGTTCTCTCTGCCCATGGCTAGCTCCTAACCATTCTTCAAGGCTCAATCACTTGCCTTTACTTACTATATTATCCTCTCTCTTTGACTATAAACAACTTGTAAACAAGGACTGTATTTTTTATCTCCCAGCACTTAGTAGAGTAGGTGGATGAATGTATATTCATTAATTCCATAAGCATGTCCTGCCATGAAATGTGCCAGCCTAGTGCTTAGTTATTGGTTGACTAAGTGAGCAAGAACAAAGTTTGCTCAAACATAAACCATTAAAAATAGTCACTTCTCCACAAACAATGAATCATGGAACACTACATCTAAAACTAATGATGTAATGTATGGGGATTAACATAAGAATAAAAAAAAAAGTCACCTCTCAGTTTTAGTAGGGAATAAGATAGATATAAAAGAAAGAAAAATTAAAAGAAGAAAAATATTTAAAGCCAGAGTCAGATAGGAGGTAAGAATCCATGTAATAAAATGTGAGTACTAGCAAACAGGGGCAACTAGTTTCTAAAGGAACTGAGAACTATATACACTGCCCAATCATTTGCTATACCCTATTTTTTTAAACAATAACTTGAAATCTGTTAAATAAATGGATAGGTGGGCTGAGAACAAGGTCAATTATTTGGCAGGAGGATGAATAAAAACAGTAAATGACTATATCACAAAATAGAAAAATTTTCAAGAATTCTTGCAAAATTCACTGAAAGCTTTGGTTAAATTCCCCGATTAAAATAAAAGAAAAAAGAAGTACTATTTCATTTTAGCTACACTATTTGTACATCTAAAAATACCATTTAAGGGGCGCCTGGGTGGCTCAGATGGTTAAGTGTCTGCCTTTGGTTCAGGTCATGATCCCAGGGTCCTGGGATCGAGCCCCACATCGGGCTCCCTGCTAGGCGGAGAGCCTGCTTTTCCCTCTGCCTCTGCCTCTGCCTCTCTCTCTGACTCTCATGAATAAATAAATAAAACATTTAAAATATATATATATATTAAAAGTAATAAAAATACCATTTAATAGGTGATCATACTGGGTGTTAATTTCCCCATGCAGAATACAACCTTGGAAGTTTGTTAATGTAAGAAAAGTTACACATTCTTTTAGTTGTCAAGTGGGAGTTAAAGAAAAGAACTTACTGTCCACGAGGATACCAACGGTGCTTAGTAGTAAAGAACATTTTGCTAAGTTGTTCTATCATGGGTCCTTGCTCAAATTGCTCATTTTTTTCTTCTAATCTGGTTTTCAGCACTTGGTCATGTGTTTCTTCATTATTATGCACAGGATCTGGCCGAGGTATAGGCTACAAAATAATCAGAAATCAACAGCATCAAAATATAGGAATGATGGGCGCCTGGGTGGCTCAGTTGGTTAAGCGACTGCCTTCGGCTCAGGTCATGATCCTGGAGTCCCTGGATCGAGTTCCGCATTGGGCTCCCTGCTCGGCAGGGAGTCTGCTTCGTCCTCTGACCCTATCCCCTCTCATGTGTTCTCTCTCATTCTCTCTCTCTCAAATAAATAAATAAAATCTTTAAAAATATATATATATAGGAATGTTAGCCAGCATTTGACTGAGTTTACAACACAACAATTAACACACTCCGGAATTCATTATAGTACCTCAAGGTAGGTAAGTAAGTTTTCAGAACAGAATTTTACTTAGTTGCATTATTCATTAAAGAATCAGAAATAGGGGCACCTCGGGTGGTTAAACATCCAACTCTTGATCTTGGCTCAGGTCATGATCTCAGGATTGTGAGATCGAGCCTCTTGTCAGGCTCTGCACTGGGCATGGAGCCTGCTTAAGATTCTCTCTCCCTACCTCTTACACTGTTGGTGGGAATGCAAGCTGGTGAAGCCACTCTGGAAAACAGTATGGAGGTTCCTCAAAAAGTTGAAAATAGAGCTACCCTACGACCCAGCAATTGCACTACTGGGTATTTATCCCAAAGATACAAATGCAGTGATCCGAAGGGGCACCTACACCCCAATGTTTATAGCAGCAATATCCACAATAGCCAAACTATGGAAAAAGCCCAGATGTCCATCAACAGATGAATGGATAAAGATGATGTGGTATTTATATACAATGGAATATTACTCAGCCATCAAAAAATTGAAATCTTGCCATTTGCCATGACATGGATGGAACTAGAGGGTATTAAGTGAAGTATGTCAATCAGAGAAAAATAATTATCATATGATCTCACTGATATGTGGAATTTAAGAAACAAAACAGAGAGGGCGCCTGGGTGGCTCAGTCGTTAAGCGTCTGCCTTTGGCTCAGGTCATGATCCCAGGGTCCTGGGATCGAGCCTCACGTCGGGCTCCCTCCTCGGGGGGGAGGCCTGCTTCTCCCTCTCCCACTCCCGCTGCTTGTGTTCCTGCTCTCGCTCTCTCTGTCTCTGTCAAATAAATAAATAAGATCTTTTTTAAAAAAAAAAGAAACAAAACAGAGGATCATAGGGGAAAAGAGGAAAAAATAAAATAAGACAAAACCAGAGAGGGAGACAAACCATAAGAGACTCTTAATCATAGGAAACAAACTAAGGGTTGCTGGAGGGGAGAAGGGTTGCGGGATGGGGTAAGTGGGTGGTGGACATTAAGGAGGGCACATGATGTAATGAGCACTGGGTATTATATAAGACTGATGAATCACTGACCTCTACCTCTGAAACCAGTAATACATTATATGGTAATTAAATTTAAATAAAAATAAATTAAAAAAAAAGATTCTCTCTCCCTCTTCCTCTGCCCCTCCCATACCTCTCTCTCCTCCCCCTCTTAAAAAAAAAAAGTCAAATATTTTTTCTCTCATATCAAGTTTTGGGTTTCTTTTCCAATAATAAAGTTCTTATTTAATGTTATTGTTCCCCCAATAATAAAGCACTTATTACTTTAATTTTTATTTCCCAAAACTATAAATTGTGCCCATTATTTTTTAACTTGAAAGTTTACAGTCTCGGGTGCCTGGCTGGCTCAGTTAGTTAACTGTATGCCTTCGGCTCAGGTCGTGATCCCGGGGTCCTGGGATTGAGTCCTGCATTGGGCTCCCTGCTCCGTGGGAAGCCTGCTTCTCCTTCTGCCTCTGCCCCTCTCTCTCTCTCTCTCGCTCTGTGTCTCTCAAGAATAAATAAATAAAATCTTAGGGGAGGAAAAAAGTTTACAATCTTTAACCTTGCTTATCATTAAAGTGAGATACAATGAAAATGGTATTTCTTACATCCAAAGGAAACAAAAAAATTTCAGTGCATTCATTTCAAGTGACTGAAATGTCATCAAATGATGCTTTATGATAACTTGAGTACTTTTTCACCTAAAGACATCAACTACTAAAAATCTCATCTCCTCCCCAACACATTTGAATGATATAACATATTCCCATCAATAACACTAACTCATTAAAGCCTTTAAGAATCACTGTTTTGGAAAGTCAAGTCATGTATATTTTAAATATTACATGATGAGGTATGTAACACAAGGTGGTAACATTGTCTTGCTTTACAAATACCATATATACGTATTACAATACAATGAAAATCTGAATTTTTAACCAGAAAGAAAATAATTCAAACATAAATGTCTTTACATTCATACACTATTAATGACAACTACTACATTCTCCCATTGTATTAAATGCTATAGCATATAATTATATTTGTTAGGCATATGTACATAAAAAATAAGACTTCTTTAAAAAGCAGTATCTAAGCGCATGAAGGTGGCACAACTGACTCAATACTACAGAAATGCAAAGTAACAAAAAGATATTAGTGAGAGGTAAAATAGGAGCCAAGTCAGAGCCTTGTTACAGAGGGCAGAATGCATTCTACAAGGAATAACAAATATTAAAAGTAGGAAAGAACACACAATAAAGAGATAAACTTTAAAATGGATCTTGAGGGCACCTGGGTGGCTCAGTCGATTAAGCACCTGCCTTCGGCTCAGGTCATGCATGATCCCAGAGTCCTGGGATCTCCTGCTCAGCAGAGTCTGCTTCTCTCTCTCCCTCTGCCCCTCCCCCCTGCTCATGCGCTTCCTCTCTCTCGCTCGCTCAAATAAATAAAATCTTTAAAAAAATAAAAATGGATCTTGAGAAATCAGATTATGAAAGGCCTGCAAAGTAAGACTTGTAACAATTTGAGATAAGTAGAAATAAGGAACTACTTAGTGTGGGAGGGAATGAGCAGGTAGTAAAGAGGTTAAGAACTTGAGCTCTGGTTTCTAATTCTACCACTTAATAGCTCTGTGACCTTGGACAAGTTATTTAAGCTCTTAATTTCCCTTTCTGTAAAGTCAGAGAAATAATACCTACCCAAAAGGGCTTGGTGAGGATTAAATGAAATAATAATATATGGTATGCTTAGCTGTCCCTTGTACTCTTAAGAGTTCAATACTGGTAGGCAGCTACTAAGATTTCTTTAAGGCCTCAAACAGGAGAGAATTTACTTTAAAGAAAAAGTCCTCCTTAGACATTTAAAGTAATTTTAAAAGATCATTACTTGTATGTAAAGCGAAATATTAGTAAGTGTCTTTGCAAGTTACTATGAGACCCTCAGAGGTCTAGCAAACACAGGATTAGAACCTATAATAGTTTTCTCTCTTTTAGGTGACTATACTTGTTGCTAAAGATCAAATGTTTTTAGTATTATCAAAAGTTAAGTTGTTTCCAAGTATTCATGAATGTTCCATTGTCTCTCTTCCTATTCCCAAGCAGGCTCAATTCTAATATATCACAAATTCTCTCTGCTTTGTATGATTAAACACACTTCTTTTCCAGGCACATAGATAAAAGACATCGGAATTAATGGATTCTTCAAAGTCTATACCAAGAGCCTCTGGCAGCGTTGGTGGTATAGTGGTGAGCATAGCTGCCTTCCAAGAGCCTCTGGCTGATTCAGAATTGATTTTTAGGTAGCATTTGATCTCCTTGATCAAACTTCAAAGAAAGGACACATGACTATTTCAAAAAAGGAAAAACTAAAATAAAACTGTCAACTTTAAAAAACATTCAGAACTGTCATCCTGACTTTTCCTTGTTTCTCTTAAGAATTTTCAAAATTTGACTTTTGAAATTTTCCACCAAATCAGCCACTAAAAGAACTGCCTAGTGCTTACATTTTAGTATTTCCAAGTCATTCTTTTTGCCCCTTGTGTAATATCTTTATTTTCCTAAACTAGAAATCCTAAATTCTAGAAAAACATTTTTAGAATATTAGTACTTTTAATAAAAAATATACTCGGCAAAAGAAGAAGGAAGGATCTTTCTTCACAGATCTGGATCTGTGGAAAACAATCAACATGTTTTAAATTCAAATTACCAGAAAACCAAACATGCAAATCATCCTAATTTTCTTAAAGCCAGTCTCAGTAGGTATTTCTACATATGACCAGGATCTTTGCATGCAGTTGCTTTCCAGGGCCTAGAGAATCAAAGGGCACCCTGGAGTTGCAGCAGCCCTACCTCCTTGAGGAAAGAAAAAAAATCAAGACTAAACTTCAAGTCATGTTGGAGGGTATTTATTTATTATCATGTACTATCTGCATGAGATTTGTAAATCTAGATTCAAAAAGAACATACTGTATTCTAAATTCTAACAGTAATGTGTTTTCAAGAATGTTTCTTATTGTGCAGCCCAATCTATAATTTATTACTTGAGAAACAAAAAAATTCCATGCTTCCCCATGTGAATGTCTCTTAGCCCTAAAACAGAAAACCCATAAGCATGAAGAGAGAGGAACAAATTTATTCATTTAATCAACACATATTTAGTGTTCACTTACCAAGTACAGGTGTTATTCCAGATGCTAAGGATATACCAGAGAACAACACAGAGCCCTGTCCTCATGGAGGTTACATTTTAGTGATGGGAGATAGACAGAAATACAAGAAAGTATCTATTGTGCCAGAAATGATACAAGCCATTGAGAAAAGACAATAGGAAGGGGCCCAGCAGTACGGGTACTACATTTAGCCCAGAGGTAGGAGCCTGCCTAATGTACCTGAAGAACAGCAGGGAGGCCAGTGTGGTGAGCAGTGGAATGATTACATGTAAAGTGATAAGAGTAATCTTCTAGACAAGAGAGAGAGAAAGACAGAGAGAGGGAGGGAGAGAAAGAGGGAGGAAGGAATACTGATGATGTGGGAGAGGAGACAACAGCTACAATGGGAGTGCAACAGAAAAAAAGGAACCAGGGAGTTGGACATGTATGCAAGGGAGTGATTATAATGATGGACCATGGAATCTATGCCAGGCAAGGAGAGAAGTGAGAATGTGTGAGATGCATGAGGGCTAAGAAAAAGTGCTTTGATCAATGGATGTAGGTCTCAATGAGGAGATGAAGAATTCTTGGAGGTGGGAGACTGGGGGAACTGGTAGGAAGCTAGTGGAATTCTTGAAATCTAGACTGGCAGGAAGGAGGAGCAGGTATTTGTGATTAGAACATCTCTAAAATACAGCAGTGGGAATGGAGGCTGAGGTAGGGGAAAAAGATGAAGTGAGAGGTCAGGGCACAATACAGCGAGAGCTGTAGTGTTTACAAGCCAAAAGTCAGTGATTTATGCCTATTTTCTACACACTGCCCCAAGAAATGAAATGAAAGAGGTACTGGATTACTGCCTATGATATGTGACTAGAATACAAAGCAGGCAGACAAAACGGTGAGATTAAAGGGAATAAAAACTAGCAAAATACAATTAAGCTATTTTCTCAAATCAACCATTATTCTGACCCTAATGATGATTTTTAAAAAACAGGTACCACTAGATGCATCATGTGACGATTTGAATTATCTAATTCTTTTCTCCTCAAAGAGCAAATCAAACATTACTAAATATAGTAAACTAAGGCTTAAAAGACATAGAAGGAAGCATTTCAAATATAAAATAAGAAAAAGACTTGGGTCAAGCTAAAATAAATCGTACTGAAGACAAAAACAAAACTTCCTCTACCTAGTGCTTGGCTTTTGAAGAAATATGGAAAAAATTAAACTAGTCCTTAAAATATATGCCCATGTTGACCCATTAGAAAAAAACTGGAAAAAAAAATTCACCAAACATGCAACGGATTATCAGAACCAATATAATATAAAGGGTATAAAACAGCATACCAAAATACAAGTTTTTCATGATTTATTAGATTACAATATAAGGTAGTATGGGACAATGTGTTTTATAAATCTGTACTAGCCAAAAATCACCTACCAGATTTTAGACCAGAAAACTGATGCCATAATTGTGTTTAAATGGTTCACTCTGTATACTGAAAAAGTCTTTAAAGAAAGAAGATGAAAAAGATATGAGAAAAACTGAAATAGTAAAATAAAAACCAAAAAAAGATATAAACCAAATAAAGGAAATCAAACAATTCCATTCTCTTTGGATACTGTAAGGAAATGTGAATATTTCTAACAGCAAATTATAAATTACAAGAGATTTTCTCATACATACTTTTGTATGTTCATATGGAATGTCCACAGAAGGGTGGTAGCATACTATTGTCCTGCCATCCGATGTCAAAGCAAGCTCCACTTTGCTAAAAAACAATGTTTTAGAAACAGAGTTATACTGTATTCAAGACAGAATGATTTTCTTAGAGATAAAATTAATTAACCAACCATAAATCCCTGAAGAATAGATGCTATGACACTAGACTGGCAGACCTGGTACCTGTATCAGAGGGGACAACTCAGACCATCCCACAAAATATGTCAGCTTAACTACCACAACAAACCATTAATGCATAACCCACTCTTTTACCTATTTGTTTTTAGACTATCCAAATCTTTGGGAGGGATCTTCATGTTTACTCATCACTATTATCAGAACTTTTTTCCTTATCTAAAAACTACCCTCAGGGTGCCTAGGTGGCTTAAGTCAGTTAAGCGGCTGCCTTCAGCTCAGGTCATGATCTCGGGGTCCTGGGACGGAGCCCCCTGTCAGGCTCCCTGCTCAGATGGGAGTCTGCTTCTCCCTTTCCCTCTGCCCCTGACCCTGCTTGTGCTCTCTCTCTCTAATAAATAAAATCTTAAAAAATAAAAACTACCTTCAAAAAGCTGTAAGAAGTATATTACTTTGTTAAATTATTAAAATTAAATATCAGCAAAGTACATAATCTTTCGAGCAAAGGATCACCTGAATTTCCAATCATAAAGATTGCAGCTGAGCCCTTTTCTAGATCAAGTGCCTTCTCCAAGTGCCTTTCGCGGAACAATACAGCTGTAAGAAGTCTCCCGTAAAAAGAGTTCTGCAGTCAAATAAATTTGGCAATTACTGAATACTATCCCTTCCCTCCACTGATATCCCTCAGAAAAACATATTTTGGGCAATACTCCTCTAAATATTTTTTCCAGCAATATTCTGGCTGGATCTCACCCAGGTACCAACTGACCAAGACTATTTTTCAAAGATCCTATCAACTATTATACTCAAATCCACATACATTCTAAGGAGCACAACTTTCAGCTTTCATTAACCTTATGTGTTCTCTAGATACCTACAAATTTAAGTTTCTAGGGTTTCAATACTAACCAGATTTGAACTAGATTGGCAATTAAACACTACAGTGTATTTTAGCTAACGTAAGATACAGTATTAGGTTGTTTCACCACGATTTTAAGATCAAATAGCATAACACAGCTATAATGAACATTTAATCTATCAAGTGATTTTTGATGAAGAATGGAGTTTTATATAATACACAACACTTATAAGATTCAATCTTTTCAGGTTTAAAGTGTTACCTATTACCTAGTCTAATTTCATCACTATCTTAGTACTTACTAAGTATACACTTAAAATTCAAATTAAAACTAGTGTCAAGAGGGAAAAAAATATTTTTTTACCAAAATTTGCAATAAAAACATCATAGCTTAAGAAAATATGTTGAGTTTCTGTACATCAGACTACTACAGAGAAGAAAACAACATCTTATTCATATATTATTCCTTGTTCTTAGCATAGTGACTAGAATTGAGTAAGTACCAAATAAATTGTGACTGAATTAAATTATTTGTAATTTAGGGTTATTCAACATCAACCAAAAGATAAGATAAATAAATGCTTAAGCTAAAAGATATGAACCCCAAGAGAAAAAACTAAAAAAACTAATTAACTTTTCCAAAAAGCTAAAGAATGCTTTAGAATAAAAGATAGCATTTCTTTCTTTTTTTTTTAAATTTTTTTTTTTTTTTTTTAAGATTTTATTTATTTATTTGACACAGAGAGAGAAAGCACAAGTAAGCAGAGAGAGAGGGAGAAGCAGGCTCTCCACTGAGCAGGGAGCCGGACGTGGGGCTCAATCCCAGGACCCTGGGATCATGACCTGAACCGAAGGCAGCCGCTTAACTGACTGAGCCACCCAGGCGCCCAAAAGATAGCATTTCTAACAGCATGTCTGTCTTACAACAAATTAAGGATTCACTGAAACACAATGATAATGATTTTTATTTAAAACATTTATGAGCCCAGATACTGTGTAAATAAGGCCGCTGAAATAATTTTTAAATACAAAATTAAAGAATCAGAAAAGAAAGCAGAAAATACCAAAATGAGAAATAAAATTAAAACACTTCAGATACAACTAACAAACTGTTATTTTTTCAACTGAATTTAAATACATACCAATTATAGTCATCTGGTAGAGAAGAATACGTAGATTTATGACAAACACAATATAAAGCTCCGTCTGCAAAAACCCCAAGCAGTAAAATGGATTTAGTTCATTTGAGCATATGTTCTCACATAAATGTAAAGCTAGTTTCATTCATTCAACCAATATTTACTGTTTACTATGAAACAGGGGTGTACTAGAGATCGGGGATTCAACAAGATCTAGTCCCTGCTCTCAAAAAAGGTACAAGTCTGGTGAGAGACAATTCCAATATAAATGACAAGCCTTGTTAGGATGGGTAGGCACTGGGAGAGGGCACACAGGTTACAAAATAGGACTGTGCAGTTTTAAGAATGCCTTTCCAGTGAAGATGATGTCTAAGGTGCTCTGAAGGATGGAAGGATAAGCAGGAGTTGGCAGGGGTGAGTACAATGTTCCTTGTAGGGAGTTACAAGTGCTAAGGATCAGAGGAATACAGGAAGGATTTAGGTATTCTAAAAACTTGTAAAAATAAATAAATAAATAAAAACTTTGTGAGACCAAGTGCATGGTACAAAGGGAGTATGTTAAGTGATGAAATACAAAATAAACTGTTCAAATTTAACTTTTCTTAATCAAAATGCTCAGATTTCAAAGCATATTTTCCTTTTTTAGAATATCTGCAAATTCAAGAGCCATAATTACTTTGTTTCTCCTATGTTCAGAGAAACAGTGTTCCTTTAAATACAAAGAAAAAATGTAAACGTAGCTCAGTATAGTTAAAAACAGTTCTGAATAGGGTAGTCCTCCCCCATCCATGTTTTTGTTTTTTGCAGTTTCAGTTACCCAAGGTCAACCACAGTCCAGAAGCAGATGATCCTCCTCCTGACACAGTGTCAGGTCAGGAGTAGCCTAATGCTATATCACAATGCTATGTCGTTCACCTTGCTTCATCTTAATACATAGACATTTTATCTCACATTATCATAAGAAGAAGGGTGAGTACAGGACAATAAAGACCACATTCACATAATTTTTATTACAGTACCTTATTAGAATTGTCCTATTTTGTTATTAATTATGGTTGTTAATCTCTACTGTGCCTAACTGGTAAATTTATCACAGGTATGTATGTATAGGAAAAAGCATAGCATATAGAGGGTTCAGTACTATCCAGTGTCAGGCATCCACTGGGAGTCTTGGAATGTATCCTCCACAGATAAGGGAGAAATACTTTATATGCTGGCTAAAGCCAAGGATCAACTTCTCTCAACTGAGCCTCTTGCTCCTCAGTATGAAATGCAATCCCCATTTTGTTCAAATACCATTCATCCTTCAAAGTCTAATGCTACTCTTCCATGAAATCCTTTTTCTCCTCCCTGCCCCACAATTCCCATCACAGAGAAAGGAGTGGTCTATTGTACATGTCCCAAAACCTATGCTTCACTTGACATTGCTATATCTTCTTTGTGGTCTTTTTTTTTTTTTTCTGCATCAGTTATTTATATGTATCAAAGATGTATAAATAAGATATATTTTCCAACTTTGTATATTCCTCCTTTCCCCAAGGGCTGCATATAGAGGTCTAAACATAAATTCTTACTCCAAAGCATAAAAAGTGCCTTAACAAAACTCACTTCTATCATAAAAGATTGCTCAGCAAAATGTCAATCCCAAAATTCTATTGATGTAAGATTATAAAATACAAAGAATTAGAAATTTAACCTCATCTCTCAAAAGATTTGGTTTTCGATTATCTGTGCTAATATGAAGCAACATTCAGCATGACAAGTCAGAGGATGACATAAACATCATTTACACTTATTTTATTTTCTTCACACTGTCGGGAATCTTCTTAATTATATATGAATTAATACTAAAAGAAGTTTGTAGTCTCTGAATATATACCAGCTAGGTGATATACACATTCACTGAAAGAAACAGGGTTGGGCTGGGTGGCAGAGGCAGGACAGACAGAATTAAATGTTTTTAAAATAGGCAGGAGGGAAAACTCAAGACAACAGTATTTCAGTTCAAGAAGAAACTGTTAAATTTCTACCCTGTACTTAAACACAGACATTTGTTTGTACCCTCATGACATACATGACATTTTATATCATATTCAGGTATTTCTTATTTCCATAGATGTCTGCTTCACCTACAAGTGTAGATAAGTTCCTTAAGGCCAGGAACCACACCTCAATCATGACTCTGTCCCCTCCAGTGGCTACTAACAGAGAAGTGACTGCTGAACTGTGTCTAAAATGCTAACTTCTTCACAGTTAGTACATAATTAGAGATATTCACCTGACACTTTATCAAGAGAAAAACTCTAAATATGGTAAATATCAGAGGTTTTAAATATATAATTAGAATTGGGGCGCCTAGGTGACTCAGACGGTTAAGCGTCTGACTCTTGATTTCAGCTCACGTCATGATCTCCAGGGTCCTGAGATTGAGCCCCGCATCAGGCTCTGTGCTCAGTGGTCTGCTTGGGATTCTCTCTCTCTCTCCCTCTGCCCCTCCCCACACCCCGCACACGAGCGCATGTTCTCTCGCTCTCAAATAAATAAACCTTTAAAAAAAAAGAATTAATGCCAAAGTTAACATCAATCAACTCAATTTACCAAAAAGAATTTCAATGAGTCAGCTCTCCATAATTTACAGGCTATTCTTGTTATGTATACATATGTTTAACTGCTTTTTGATAAGATCTATAAAAACTGACAGTCCCACTTAACCTTCAAATGCTCCATATTTTAAGTTACTACAGGAAAGAAGATATAGTAGAAAGTGTTTTAGACTAAATAAGATGGGAAGACCCAAGTCTCGATCACAGCTCTCATCTATCTGATATACAACCGTGGTAAGTTTCTGAGGGGTCAGAGAACTCAAGTTCCTTCATCTTCATAGAACACCTACCATGTAGTATTATTCAAAGTTGTAAAATTCAAAGTTGTAAAGATCAATGACTTAGTATGCTTAAAAACCCTTAAAATATTCTACATTCCCATTGTTGATTGTATATTTTGGAAGGTTTTAAATGTTCCTTTTGGCAAATGGGAGGCCTTTTTATTTCTGCTCACTGAACTTTCTCCCTTAATCATGGTTTTGCTTTGCCTCTAATCTTAATGTTCTTCCTTTTCATATAAGATATCAATAATAGTAATAATACTTTACCTTCAATAATAGTAATTATAGGACTTGTGGAGAATAAGGGGCTTCAGGATGCAAGAAGTTAGGCAGTCACTGAATATTAGGATGACTGAGTAATAATGAAATAATTTCCTGGGGTAACTTAAATTAATTCTTAGTTAACTAGATATTTTGACAACTCCAGTCCATTCAAATCAGCTCACAAATATTTATCACCTACCAGGTATGAGAGGTACTAAGGAAACCAAAATAAATTAGACACTACAAATTTATAATCTAGTAGGTAAAGTATACATAGATAATTTTCACTTATCCAGGGGCAGATTAACTGGTTTTCAGATTAACCTCAGTGAGGGCTAATTGCTGTTTCAGGAAATGGACTAGGAAAAAATGATTAGGTCTGATTTACCATCAGCCTTGAGGCTGGGTTCAAGTCAGGGCAAAGGTTTAAGCAAGCAGAAGTCTCTTTCCCAATTCTCAACAACAAAAATGCTCCTAAGTGATCAAGAACCGACTACTGTTTTGTTTTGTTCTCATTGATTTTTATTCTTTTTAAGGGAGGGATGAGAGAGAGAGAGAAAGGAGGGGGAGAGGGAGAAAGAGAATATAAAGTAGGCTCCACACTCAGCACAGAGCCCAATGCGGGACTTGCTCTCACAACCCCGAGATCATGACCTGAGCCAAAATCAAGAGTTGGACGAGGGGCCCCTGGGTGGCTCAGTCAGTTAAGTGTCTGCCTTCAGCTCAGGTCATGATCCCAGCGTCGAGCCACTATTGGGCTCCCTACTCAGTGGGGAGTCTGCTTCTCCCTCTCCCTCTGCCCCTCCCCCTCCACTTGTGTTCTGTCTCTTGCTTTCTCTCTCAAATAAATCAGTAAAATCTAAAAAAAAAAAAAAAAAAGTTGGACACTTAACCAACTAAGCCACCCAGGGACCCCCTGATTTTAGTTTATATCTAAAGTCTCTTAACAATCTCCTCCTAATTTACTTGATTAAATCTACTTTTTACCTTAGTTTTCAACTCTTTTCCCCTAACTCAATAAACAAACATTCAATTACAAATGGCAATAAATAGAAAACATGAAGGAAGAGATTAAGGTCAGCCAGAGATGTGTAAAAAAGTTGGCTTGCATAGGTAAAGAAGAAAAAGCAAACTGATTATTACACTCTAACCATTATCTGCTTTAGAAATGGAAGAAGAGAGTTCACAGAGGAAAGGGAGAGTGAAAGCAAGACTGGTTGGGAAATAAGATTTTAATAATAGTCTATTTATTTATATGGGCCAATGTTTTGACTATCAAAGATGTATCAAGAGGCTTTGAAGAAAATATTAGACCATGCACATTTCTTTTAAAAAGAAAGGTACAAATTATATATTAAATTATAAATTCCTTTTCTTTAAAACTAGGTGTCATGCCCAACATGGGGCTTGAACTCATGACCCTGAGACTGAGAGTTGCATGCTCTGCTAACTGACCCAGCCAGGTGCCCATATAAATTATAAATATTTTACATACTATGACATATAAAATGCATCTTTATATTAAACATACATATTTTTAAATGGCTAAGTACACAGAAAACACATACCGAAATCCTAAATATTAGCAATGATTTTTATAAGATGAAATTGTAAATTTGCCTTTTACTTGCTAATTTTAAGAACTACTAAAAAAGTGATATGTGAAAACATAGTGAACATAAGTGATTCAAACCAGAGAAAGTTCCTCTTTGTCAATCCCTCACTTGCCCTCAGCTAAATCCCACTAGTGGTCTATACAGATAACCTTTTTGGTCCACACTTTTTACTCTGTATTTATGCATATACCTATACAGGTATACGGTAGATCATCTTTTAAATGCACAAATGGGATCATACAATAAATACTGTTCCGTGACATACTTTTCCCCCCTTCTATTTAGAGATCTTTTCATATTGGTAACAGCTGTTGATATTCATAAAGATGTGCCAAAATTTATCCACCCCCTTTGATGGCCATTTAGACTTTCTCCCCTTTTCCATTATTGCAAACACTCCTATTAAGAGGCATATACAATAACTAAACACTTCTTTTTTTGCCTAATAACTAAAGACTTTAAATCTTCTACAGCGAACATGGATTTCTTAATATATGAAAAATTTTACATCTCTTTTTAAACATGAAAAAAATCTCACTTTGAATTGGAAATAAATGTTTCCAGATAGCTCTGTTTGATATCGCCCATTTTACTGCTGCTAACGCCATGGTGAATCAAGATGCTTATTAGGTGGTGAGAAAGAAGATGATTTGAAGAGAAACTGATTTTAAAATCTTCTTGCAGGTATACCTATTTTCATCCCTGCATAAAAGATAAAGAAAAATTAATGCCTATGATAAATTAAAGTGATACGATATATTGAACGCTACAAGAACAAGAGGAATCGCTAGCTAGAACTACAGTCACAAGAAAACCTTCTAAACAACTTTCCATTTCCATGTAATATATGACAAAGAACAACACCAAAATATAAGACCCAACGCCCTGGAACTATGTCCATTACTATTTTTCTTAAATGCACACTTCTCAGCACCTAGTATAGTTCTTTCCATTTAGTGAGCACTCAGCAAACGCGTAATTCCCCTTAGAAAACAGTCACTCACACATGCTACACAAAGCATCCTCCTTCATAAAGCTCATGTGTCTGTGTGCAGCCTCTCAGGTGCCATACACATGATCTTACTACATCACTTGAAGTAGGATTGTTTCTAATTAAATTAAGTATTAAACAAGGCCTATCCTTTACCCATTAAATACTGATTTAGAGGAACACATATAAACACTCTAAAGTCCCAAGTAAAATTTCACCCTCTTACATATGTACAAGGTTTTTAACTTTCCAAGGTGCTTTCACTACCATTTCATTTTACTCTATTAATCATGACAGGTATCTTTATTTCATTCATGAAAAAACTAAAGTACAAAATTTAAATGATTTGCTTCCAAGAACTTTAGAGCCAGTCACTTATAAACTGGGAAACTTTGGGCAAGTCATTAACTAAACGATCCTCTGTTTCTTCCACGGTAAAATGGGGAAAACAACCACAACCTCCATGGCTTTTGTCGGTAAATGACTTATAACCATTGCTACATCCCTTGTTTTTAATTAGCCTCAATGACTATTCGTTCCCTTCCCCCCAATAGTGATAAAATGGAATTGGGACATAGGCCTCACAGTCTTACTTGCTAGACTAAATTACGCAGGGTGATTCCCTGCACCGTCAGTACATTTGCACTACTTTCCTGAGTTCATACAGTGTGCTTTTTACAGTTTATAACCCCCTTTCCCTATACATTATATGCTCCTTCACAAGTCTGTGAGGTAGGCGTCTCCATTTTATACACTGAGAACCTGAGGTTCAGAGGTCAAACGAGTTACCTGCCCGCTATACCGCTGCTTTATAGGCGGCATGGGTTGGACGCAAACCCATGTCTTCTGACTACGAACCAAGAAACAAAGTATCTGGGGGGATCTAATGTCCCCCTCAATCAGGGCAACTGGAAAGTCAGATTACTCACTCCAGGGAGAGAAATTCAGACAGTAAATTCCTTGGCCCAGAATTCAACCCCGAAGGAAAAACTCCGGAGAGCTTCGAAGGACTCGCGGTCTGAGGAACATGCTAAGAGAAGCATCGGGACTAGCACCCAAGAACAAAATCGAAAGACCTGGACTGGAGGGGTCCCCGAGCGATCCGCCGAGGCACGAGGGGAGCCCACAGGAAGGGCACGGCCACACGCCAACCCTTCTGCAGGACGGACACCAGGGGCTTCACCCTGCCGCGAACGATAGGTAGACCACATCGACATCTCCCCATAAGGCTTCTGGACCTGCCTAGCTTTTAAAAACTCCTTAACCGGAGGAAGAGAGGGTAGCAGTTACCTGACAGCCGTTCACCACGAGCCCGCCATTTTACCTCAATCCGGGTCCTAGAAGACACCGCTTCACGCACCTCCCTGGTCCGCGGGGCACTCTGGGAAATGTAGTCTCCGCGGGAAGAGCTCCGGGTGGGCTGAGAGCCGGATCTATTGAACTTGTTCCCGTGTTTAGCTGAAGCTGTTTGCCTCAACTTGAGCTCATGAACCCCCCTCTCCCCAAAAAACAAAATCACTGACCCATGCACACATCCTTAGAAAGTAGCAAGCACTATCTTTTTAAAAACTTTGTACAAATAATTAGAGGCGTTCGAGATCGATTCTTGTTGAGTAAGCTAAGGTTTCCTGGGGGGAAGAAGTAATTTCAGAGAAGCCCTGAAGGCCGATGGGGTTGGATTTGACGTTTGACATAGGGAAGTGGGGAGGCCCTTCCACCTGAAAGCCCAAAACTGTTCTGAGAATTGTGCTGGCTATTCATTATGGAAGGAAGAAAATGTGCAGAATCCTGGACTTTGCCTTATATTTTTGTGAGGCGAGAAGGCCCCCGGGCCTTTGCACTTCCTGTTCTCATTGCCAGCAATGCTTTTCTCTCACCTCTTCTCATGACTACTGCCTTATTTTATACAGGTCTTGCTCAAATATCATCTCGGAGAAGACCATATCAAGAAAAGAGCTTCATCTGCCCTTATCCCATTGCTCTCCTTTATTATTCTTCATAACATTTACCATTATATAACATTCTGTTATCATTTGTTTCCTTGTTTAATGTCTGTCTCTTATGCTAGAATTCAAGCTCCATGAAGGCAGGAACAAGTATCTATCATGTTTTATACTCTATATAAACCCAACATGTAGAACTGCATTTGGCCTCATTGTAAGCCTCCAATATTTGTTGAATGAATGAAACAATAACACTGCAGATATCCAAAGCAGTAGATGATTGACTGCTGAAGCAGCAGTTTAGCCTGGGAATTCCTTTCCCAAATGATTTGCAAAATTTTGTATATATCTACATTTTTCTGAAAAGAATTCATAACTTTTATCGTGTATTCAAAGGGGACAATAAACTCCTCAAAAGTCAAGGGCCATATGATATGAGTGCCTGGATGGCTCAGTTGGTTAAGTGTCTGACTCTTGATCTCAGCTCAGGTCTTGATCTCAGGGTTGTGAGTTCAAGCCTTGTTTTGGGCTCCACGTTTTAAGCCTACTTAAAAAACAAAAACAAAAACTTAAGGCCATAGTCCTGAGTAGTTAATATTGAAAATAAGTGAACATAATATAAGTTCACAATAAAGAAAAATAAATGTGGGCTGTTTTGGTGTCTTTCCTTATTTTTACATAATACCAAGTTTGTTCTGCTACTAATCTTTGCTCCTGTAGAAGCCCACACTGAGGACCCATGTCTGTCCTTTCTAATCTTGCCCATCCTTCAAAGCTGTCTTGTAATGTCTTTCTGAACTATGTTGTAGGAAGAGACAGAGAGGAGAAACAGATTTGAATGAACAATCAACTGGACTTGTTAAGCATTTGCTATGCAATGCAGAAGATGGATGGAATGGTGACATGATAGATGATGGCAACCATGAGATGAAGAGAAGGGCAGTGTCCAGATATATGTTGGAAGTAGAAATGACGACTGAACTTACTGATGGATTGATTAGATGTGGGAGTTGAGAGAGAGGAAAGACCCCTCAGGAGATGCTTTGATGACTAGCTTGAAGGTGGTATGGTTCAGGAGATAGGGGAGACTGAAAGAGGAGCAGGTTGGGGGGTCTGACGAGGGTGGAAATGAGTAATTCCACTTGAGCGTTGTTGAGTTTGAGATATCTCTGAGACATAAATAGAGATATAATAGAAATATAAAATGAGACACGTGGTTAGATAGATGTGTCTGAAGAAGAGTTTAAGGTAGATGTAGATGTGTCTGAAGAAGAGTTTAAGGTAGATGTAGATGTTGAGTGCATGTAGGGAGAGAATGCAGAAAAAAAGAAAAAGAAAAAGGCCCTAGAATGTGGGCCCAGGGAATTCCAACATTTAGAGGTCATGTGGAGGAGGGCAAAGACCCCGCAAGGACCTCTCGGAGGTGGCAAGGAGACAGGCAGTATGAAAACCAAGAGACTGTGGTGTGAGAGCAGCTAAGAGAGGCATGTTGTAAAGTAGTTTGATACCCGCAAGTTTAAAACTGTAATTCCCCAAAATACAAACTGGGAACACCAGTGACAACTTACATTGGCTTACATAAAAGCAGTTTAAGTTCATGCTAGTAAAATGATGAAACAGACAAAACTGTAAAACTTTGGAGTTGGCTTCAAATGGCTTCTGCCGAGAAATGCCTTTTATCTTCCCTAACTTCACAAAATAAAGTCACTTTTTATATAAATCAGAGATCAAAGACTCCAGGGCAATAACTACCAAGCCATTAGGGATAATGTTTCTAAAAACTTTTATTTATTTTTTATTACATAAAATTGGCTACAGTTTTGAGTACTTACTATGTGTCGGACATTATTCTTCAAACACTTTATTTTTATTTTTATTTTTTTCAAGATTTTATTTATTTATTTGAGAGAGAGAATGACATAGAGAGCACATGAGAGGGGGGAGGGTCAGAGGGAGAAGCAGACTCCCTGCCGAGCAGGGAGCCCGGTGCGGGACTCGATCCCAGGACTCCAGGATCATGACCTGAGCCGAAGGCAGTCGCTTAACCAACTGAGCCACCCAGGCGCCCATTCTTCAAACACTTTAAATGTTTTTTTTTTCTATTCCTTCTGAGAGTCCTAGGAGGTGGGTATAATTATTGTGACTGTCATTATACAAATGATGTTCCAGAAACACAGAGAAGGAAAATAACTTGTTCAAAGTCATGCAAGGTACGAATGGTAGAACTGTGACTTGAGTCTGGGAACTACTCAGCACCCCTGAGCTTAACCTGTGCAATGCTCATTTCCAAATAGAAAATGTATACTAAAAAAAAATACTAATACAGATGTTGAAAAACAAAACCCAATAGATAATCACTGCTAACGCTTGGGTGTATAATCTGTCACTTTTCATCTCTTCTTATGTCCATATTATAATAGCTAACATTTATTGGACACATTATGTGTACTGTTTTAAAATCCTATGCCAGTAAATGGTGGAGCTGAGATACGAACCAGATGGCCTGGTTCTCCTTCAATCTCCCTCTCTTTCGCACAAACACATATTTAGGTTTTCTTTTATTCCTATAAATATGCATATATAAATAAATACACATATACTTGCACATATAGATTTTCTTTTTAAAAACTATATATATGTATAATATATGAATAACTTAAAAAATATATCATGAACATCTTTCCTGTGAATAGCCTAAATAGTGTCAGGTTTTTTGAAAGATTTTATTTATTTATTTGTCAGAGAGATAGAGAGAGACAGCAAGAGAGCGAACACAAGCAGGGGGAGCGGCAGAGGGAGAAGCAGGCTACCCGCTGAGGAAGGAGCTTGATGCAGGACTTGATCCCAGGACCCTGGGATCATGATCTGAGCTGAAGGCAGAGGCTTTTCTTAACATTTTTGAGTCTTAGTTTATTTTTTGTAAAAGGGGTACAAGAATGATCTTCCCTACTTTATCGAATTGTTGAGTGGATTAAATAAAAGAAGGTAAGTAAAATGCTTAGCAAATGTAATAAGCACTTAATCAATGCTAGCAATAATTATACCTTGTAGGTGCTTAGTAAATATTTGTATAATGAATTTTTATGAATATCTTGCCCAAGGAGATTACTTATTTCTTAGGCATTAAAATATAATCCTTCTCTTCTGACTGTCAGAAATAATCTAATGAATGTAATTAAAAATGAAAAATGTAGTCTAAAATGGACAATAATAATTTCTAGCTTTAAGTTGGTATATCACTTAGGGTCACAGCAGAAAACAGATGACATACTCAAACTGGTGTAATTCCAGAAGAGTTTATTTACAGTGGGATTCTTTACAGAAGTGTGAGTGGAATTCCAAGGAAGAGGAGGAGTATAACCCAGGCTTAGTGGCACTGGCTGTTCCTTCCAGACCAGAAGGAACATAGAGAGGGAGCAGTTACTGGACCCCAGAAGGAGAGAATCTTATAGTTGGCTACCTTGAGAGGAGCAGTAACCTTTTGTTGAAGGGCATAGTCAGCCTAAGGTGGCCTTGCCAAGACTAACCCAGGTTAATAATTACTCTGACCTTCCCATCTTTCCTCAAACCAGAGGGCAAGGAACCCCCTCCACACAGGGTGGTACATTCAGATCAACTTCCTGGGCAGAGAGCAGGGTGGACAAAATAAAGAGTGGATCTGGAGGAGCAAAAGGGAGATAAGTGGCACCATATCAGAATAAGTGGCACCATATCAGAATAAGTTATTAGCATACCTGTAGTGTTGTAACTATAAAGCCAGAGATTGGTGCAGAATCCAACTGGATGTCACTTAGGTATAAGCAATGTGACTCTCCCATATTGATAGAATGTGAAAAGAATTCTGAATAGTTTCAGGCAATAAGTAGCTTTATTGAATATGTTGGTAAATCAAATAGTGAAACAACCTAGGTAAAAGATTAGGGGCTCCAACCACACTAAGAATTAAGTAAATGTGTAACCTGAGTTCAAGTGACAGGGGTAGTGAGACGACCCTATTTGGTGGGCATGGACTTGGAATTCCTATTGGCACCACAACCGTAAAAGAGGGCTCTGCTTCTCCCTCCAGGTCATTCAGAAGATGATCCTGGAAGTCTGTCCTTCCAGACTTTACCCTCACAACCAATCTAGAAGGCACCCCCAAATTGCTTGTATCGGTAATCTCAGAGTACTTAGAGGTTCCTTAATTGTTCCCCTGGATGTGACTTTAGTTCCTCAAAGATTTAGAATTAAGTGTAGAAATGATTAAGTAAATCAAACCCACCTAGTCGTACTAGTTTCCAGTTAGATTTGAAAATATAACACATTTACAAACATGTGTATGCCATGTTTATAATGAAGTATTTAGGAGATATAATTTGTACTATCAGATTTGGTTTGTGGCCTGTTAGATGAGCTTTGTGATCCTAATCTTTTTTTTTTTAAGTAGGCTCCAAACCCAGCATGGAGCCCAACATGGGGCTTGAACTCACAACCCTGAGATCAAGAATCAAACGCTTAACCGACTGAGCCACCCAGGTACCCCTGTGATCCTAATTTGTAAAAACTTTTTTGCTAGTCTTACAAATAGAATAATAAGATTTGTAGTTGAACTTGAAAGCTTAAGGAAAAACTATACTTTATGGTTACTTCAATAAATTGAATATTTATTAAAAACTAATCTGTGAATAATCTTTTGTAGGAAAGTTGCCTCAAAGACACAAAAATACTCATTTCGTCATAAAGATGTTTTTGCCCTCTTTCTCAAAAATCAGCCCCAAACACAAATGAGAAGAAGGATGGAAGCCAGCCAATGCAGGAATGACACCTGACTTAGCAACGTTAAGACTGCAGGTTGTACCAAGGTTCAAATAATTGGTGGCACCAAGTATTTAGGAAGAGGGAGTGAGGAGGGAACTGAAAACCGTTGGAGTGGTTGAAAGTTTAGAAGCCAGACTCCCATGCCCATCAGCCCACCCTAGCCAGAAATGGCAATCAGAATCCAAGAGGCTCTGGACTCAGGAACACCATACGTGGAGGAGGTCAGGGGAGAAGTGTCCAACAGAAAACTGGCCAGGTGAGTCCTCTGGCTCCCTTCCTTGCCCAGTTCCAGAATGCCAACACCCTCTGTGTTTCTGAGTCTGGTCTGCAGCCTTCCCTGTGATCATATGAACCACCCAACGTCCTCCCAATGAGTTCCTTTTCTGTTAGTCTGCGTCAGTTTCTATGCCTGCAGCCGGGAACTCTGATTAAAAAACATTTCACGCTTATCTTGTATTAATTTCATTCATGTATGTCCACATCCATTCTCCATGAGGGCAATTCCATGTCTGATCTGGCTCATCATTTACCTGTAGAAACTAGTATGGTGCCTGGTACTTAATAGGCACTCACCAAACGTTTATTAAATAATTGAGTGAATGAAGCCTTCCCTGTATCTTATGTATACGCTTCACTGTATCTTCTATATCCTAATTACAGAACTTATCACATAAAATATATTAATTTGTTTTAATATCTGTTTCCCATATTAGAAAGTAAGTTCAAGATTGGAGATCCTACCCAGTTCATTTTAAAATACTGGTTGGCATTAAGGAGGGCACATGATGTGATGAGCACTGGGTGTTATATGCAACTAATGAATCATTGGACAGTATGTCAAAAACTAATGATGTACTATATGTTGGCTAATTGAATTTAAATTAAAAAAACATACCAGTTGCTAGGGAGGGTCTAGTACGTAACAGACAGAGAATGAAGGAAGGCAGAAAGGCAGGAAGGAGGAATATGTGTCAGACATTAGGTTACTGCTGAACACACAGAAAGAAGAATATGGTGCTCCCTGCCTTAGAAGGGTGCACAGCGTGGTGAGGGAGATTTGTAAACAGATGATCAGAGTGAGCATTTGTTAGAACATACTGTGAAGATGTTTTGGAGAGGAGGGTGAGACTAGTGGGCAGATGGGGTGGAGAACTGTGAGCAAAGAGGCACCCAGATGTGAAAATTAGGGTGTTAGAGAGATAGGTATGATGGATCACAGGATATTCAAAGCTTCGATGAATTTGTCCGAACTGAGGGCTGAGGTTGCCTCCAGGAAGTTGAGATGGAAAGTAAGCATTGGGTTAAGAAGATGGCAAGAGGTTTTGTAAATTGAAGCTGAAAGGAATAAATTCTCTGGTGAATTTAAAATGATGAGCTGGGTCTGCTCAGCCTTGTCTCCTTCTCTCTTTTCTTTCCCTCCCTCCCTTTCCCCTCTCTTTTCCTTTCTCCCTCTCCCTTTCTTCTTCCTTTATGTCCTTCTTCCTCTTTCTTCTTCTTTTTCTCCTCTTCCTCCCCCTCCATTTCCTCTTTCTCCTTTTCCTCCCCCTCCAATCCCTCCTCCTCTTTCTCTTTCTTCTTCAGCGGCCTGTCTTCTGCTCTCCAGCATTCCCAGTTCTGCTCTCGCTGGGGTTATGGGGCCCGCACTTGTCTGGCTGTGCCTATGACTGGGGAGTAGGTTGGGGGGAATGCGAGTAACCCAAATTACTGCAGACTTAGAGCTGTGTTCTCCAATCAGCTTTATTAGTAATGAAAGCAATGTTCTGAGCTCCATCTTTTTCAATTTGGTTGTAGTTTCAGGAGGGGAAAGTGGGTTTTATTTCTTGGCCTCCTTAAAACCTAACAATCTGAAATACTGAACACTTGGGCCAGCTTAAACACAAACAATCTGAAATATCTAATACCTGGACCAAGAAAATTAGAACAAGCAGGAGAAAAGTAGTGAGTCAAAAAGGATCTAGCAAAACAAGAACAAGAACAGTATAAGTCAGGGTTGCTGTTGCAACTGTTTTGTTTTCTCGAGCAGATCAGATAATATGGGATAGTGACTCTCAAGCTTTGGGCCCTTCAGTAGTGCCTGGGGAGTGTGTTAAAAACACAGATGCATGGGACCTTTGACTTGCACTGAGAAGACCTTGGGTGGGGCCCCTGCACCTGTATGTTTAACCAGCCTCTGAGGTGTTTAACCCTCCAAAGTTTGGAAACCTCTGCTCCAGAGTTTATTGGATCCCAAGTCATTGTTATCAAAAGCAAAACAGTTTTCAAAACGTTTCTAATCATGCTGGAACCAGGTGGACAGTTTCTGCAGACAGCAAGCAACACAACCGAGAAGCATATGAGAAGCCAATAAGACTCAGAGAGACAGGTGCTGGCTGGAGAAGAAGAAAGGTGAAGGCATACCAGGTAGAGAGAAAGGCAGGGACAGTTTAGCTGGTAGGCTGAGTATGCAATCACGGGCCCAGTTACGCAGCGACTGAAGCCCAAGTCATGGCAGGCAAACAGTTCTTTGGGAACTTGGAAGGGTAGCACACATTTGCAGGGGAAAGAACCTTGCTTTCAGAGTTCCTGTTCCAGCCAGGCTTCTGGCCAAATGTCTTGAGTCACCATCCCCTGGAATCCTGTTACCACTGGGCAATGGCCCAGAGAAAGGCATACCCCCTCCATCTACTTTGATAGAGACATGGTGGAGTCAATGGTGGGCTCTACAGAATGCCTCCAGTGGTGGATGCACTTAAAGGTCCTCCGTGGATGAGAGGACATTCAAAAATGCTTTGTAAAGCTAACGCATTAAACAATGGTAAACTTTATTACTCTGATTCTCCTGGCTCTCATCTTTCCTGATGCCTTCCACCTTGAGATAGTGTTCTTATGACCCTGGATGATCCTGCTCAGCTCCTTCTTATAGGCTGGCACTGTGTTGGCTAAGAGTTTATAAGTGCTCAGCTACTGACATTGACCTCTTGAATATGAGGCAACAGGCATTTTTTTTTCTTTCTTCTTTTAACTCAGTGTGCAACCTTTTCTTTCTCCCTCACCCTCCTCCCCCCTGAGTCAGTGCTCATGAACTCTCTTCTCACAGATACTCCTGTCTTGATCGCTCATGAAACGGTTTTCTTATGCAGCAAGAAGCAGTAAGTGTGGGGCACCTGGGTGGCTCAGTCCTTAAGCGTCTGCCTTCCAGGTCATGATCCCAGGGGCCTGGGATCGAGCCCCGCATCAGGCTCCCTGCTCCACGGGGAGTCTGCTTCTCCCTCCCCCACTCCCCCTGCTTGTGTTCCCTCTCTCGCTGCCTCTCTCAAAGTCAAATAAATAAAATCTTAAAAAAAAAAAAAAGAAACAATAAGTGTACTTGCAGACAAATACTTCTGCCTGATGACTACCCCTCCTGAATTGAAACAGAGCCTCTAGTAGAGGTGACTGATATACCATTTTCCAAACTCATCTATTCTATTTTGTCTCTGCAAAGCACAAGGCAGTTTCTGAAAAAAACTGTTGCCCTTCAGGAAGTTGAAAAGTTTAGGGATGAACATAAACATCCTGTGCTTTCTGTAAGCATTCACATATTGATCATGAATCTATGTAACCTATTCTCAAACAGGTGTTTATTTTTCCCCTGCAATTATTGGTTCATTCCCTTGACAAATTTTTTTTGGGGGGGGTAGAATGTAATGCAACAATTTTTAATACTAGTTACAGAGGTCAGTTAAGAACATGGAAATGCTACTGATTAGATACCAAGGAAAAAATAGAATACAAAATGATATATACAGGATGATTAAAACTATGTAAATAAAAACACACATAGGAAGTTTATTTTTTATTTTTTTTTACCAAAATGATCTGATATTTATTTTTTAATAATTTTTTTATTGTTAGTCACCATACAGTACATCATTAGTTTTTGATGTAATGTAGATTCATTGTTTGCATATAATACCCCGTGCTCCATGCAATACGTGTCCTCCTTAATACCCATCAACGGGCTAACCCATCCTCCCACCCCCCTCCCCTCTGAAACCCTCAGTTTGTTTCCCGGAGTCCATAGTCTCTCATGGTTTGAGAACTATCATATAGCAGGCCCTGAGCTAGGCCTCAGGGATACACTGGTAACCAAAATGAAGAGATGCATAATGCTAAGTCAAAAGCCAAAGATTAATTAGCTAAGAACTCTGCCTAGCACTACTCAACTTAGTAGAGCTATCTGGTCACTATAATTTATTCAGTATCATGGACCGGCATCTTTTTGCTGAGTTTTGAGTGTATACTATCATCCTGATCAGCACTGAAAGAACTTTGAGTATCTCTTAAGACTGTTGAAATTAGTGAATTCGATTATTTAATGTTTTAAATAGGTAACACATTCACACAGTCCAAAATCTAAAAGGTACAAGAATGTAAGTGAAATGTCTTTCTTTTACCTCTGTTCTCCAATACCCCACCCCTCCCTCCAATACCCAACACCCCTCCCTGAATCAACTCAGTTAGTTTAGTGGATATCCTTGTTTTATCCATATTTTAGAGTAAGGATTCTTAACTAGATTTGTAACTTGAGAATAGACCTCATCTTGATCCTGTGGTAACCTGTCCTTCTAAGACTATATCCTGTTCTACAGGACTTATATGAATCAGAAGTTCAGATTTTATTTTCCAGATGAGTATAGTGTGAGTTATTCTCAAGGGGGAAAATAATGGGAAAAACAACTAGAAGAGACATGCAAAAATATATTTTACTGTTAATACTCTTAAGAGTATTTCATGCCATCAAATAGTCTCTGCCAAACAAATTTATACTGTCATGTTTTAAAAGTCTGGTTTCCTAAGGAAAACTATACCTGGTTCTATCAAGATTATGAAAATAATAGTCCTTGCTAAGGGCTATGTAGTCTTTATTTAAGCTTCACAACAATCACATGAAGTATATACATTTCATAGGTGAAGAAAATGAAGGGATAGCAAATGTAAGTTCTCAAACCTAGACCAGGGCTCCAGTGCCCTCACTCTTAATTTGCATGATACTCATTATCCATTCTAATAGAGAACAGCCAAAAGAAGGCACGTGGCAATATTTTCTGTTTATACATTTTTGTTGTTTATTCATAATCTTTATTCTCAAATTTTAGGATCCATCAAAATTACTCATATTTAAATGCAGGTTCCCAGGCCCTGGCACTGACTTAGAGAATTAGAATCTCCGAGAGAAGGGCTCCAGCCAGGCATGCTTATTTTAACCAGTACAGGCAGGTGACACTAAGCCGGCTGGCTGTAAGCACAATGACAACTCTCATACCTGTGACAGTTTATGTTTTCCAAAATTGGCCACAACCGTATCTTCCAACATACACATACTATGTTAGTTTCTAGAATCTTTCCACTCCCCTTTCAAGAGGTGGAGTCCATGCCCCATACCTTTGAAACTGGGTGGGTTTTTGTGATTAGTCAACCAATAGATTATAGTGGGAGTGATGCTATGTGACTTCCAGGACTAGGTCAAAAAAAGACAATTCAGCTTCTGTTTTTGCTAGCTAGAACACTCACTCTTGGAACCCAGCTACCAGGTAGTGAGAAAGCCCAGGGAGAGGCCCACTAGGAGAGAAGCTAATAGCCAGCACCAACCTGCCAGCTACGTGAGCCATCTTGGAAATGGATCTGGGCCCAGTCAGGCTGCCCAGGCTGACACAGCACAGCATGGAACAGAGATGTGCCTTCCCTGCCAAGCCCTGCCCAAACTGCAGTTTCAAGAGCTAAGTAAATAATCGTTGTCGCTTTAAACAGGAAGTATGAGCTGGTTTGTTAGGCAACAATAGGTAAGTGGAACAGCACACTTCTAACTTAATATTCACTCTGCTTTTCTTCCTATCAGGGTGAATTCTCCTGAGCCCTCTCTAAAATATTCTGAAAGTACCCTTGTCCAATGTCTTTTATTTTCCCAGATTCTTCTAATCACAGAACCACTTATTTCAGACTTCTGGTTATGTGAGGTTCTCATTATTACCTCTGAGGCTTGGTTTCTCATCTCAAAAGCACTGCTAATAACAGAACCTACCTCATGAGCTTTATAGTTAGATGAGATGATCCATGTAATCATTTAACATTGTGCCCAGCACATAATATTCTCTTATTTTTACTAGGTTTCTTGCATTCATAGTCTCCATTTCTTTAATGCAATGTGTGTGTGTGTGTGCGTGTGTATACACACACATATACTTTTTCTTGTTTTCTTGTAGTCCCATGCCATTTTATAGGCTATTTCCTATGCCTGACATGCTCTTCCCTACTGGGTCTCTTAGACTCTTATTCACCCTTGAGGGCAACTCTTCCCCTTTGGGAAAGCCTTCTCTGACTTCTCAATTAATGCCTCTCTGGGCTCAAACAGCGCCTTGGAGGAACCTCTACTATAGCCATTAACACACTGGGTTGTAATTAATTACTTGTCTCTCTTCTCTATTGGACTGGAAGGCAGTCAGTGTTGTCTTTGTATTCTCACCCCCCAGCACAGCACCTGGCACATCCTTACTCGCCATCTACCTTTGTGCTGTGCTAGGAAACACTGTGGTTAAGCAATCAGGGGTCCATGTTTTGGGAGACCTGCTCGGGGTCAAAACAGCTCCATTTTCTCCTGCATAATCTTGGAAAAAATTAGTTGACATTTCTGAGCCTCATTGTAGAGACACCTTCTTAAGATTGCTGTGAAGTAAAATAATACCTGTGAAAAGCCTATCCCAGAGCAAGCAAGCAGTCATCAAATGTCACAAAATGCTTCTCCAACAGTCCCATTTTCAGGCATCGCCACTCTAATCTTCCTTTAGGGCCCTGCGCTCCACGGGTAATCCCTCTCTCAGGGATTGCTCTGGGCTCTCTAATCCTGTCCTCGGTCATTCCTCCAGCTAGCAACTCTGCGTTCAGAAGCCAATTCCCTGCACCCCAACTCTCTCCAGACCCTTTCTTTCAGCCTTCCCTGAGCTTAGGGGGCCCGATTTACGTGAAATTTAAAAACCAAAATTTAAATATCAAAACTCTATGACTAGGGTTTCCCTGGATAACTTCCGAGACCCGCATTTAGGAGCATGGCTACTGAGTTGCAGTGTTCCACCTCCCTTTGAGGAAGGAGCCCGCGGCTCCACTTAACCCGAGTCGTTCCCCGCGGCCGCCGCGCGCAAAAACGTTGAATGAACAAACAGACGAACGGATGAATGAATGGGCTGCGCCCGCGGCTGGGCCTCTCTTACGTCGCCCACTGGCGCAGGCGGGGCCGCGGAAGAGGCCTGCGGGGCGTCGGCCGCGTAATCCCACCGTCGCGCGGCGGGCTCGGCCACGAGCGCCAGGGCTCCGCGCCGCCTCGCGTCTCCTCCCCCAAGTCCCTGCCCCGCCGGGGCTCGTCACTTCCGCCACCCCCAGGCCGGGGCTGGGGCGGAGAACGCGGGGGAGGGGGCCAGGTCCTAGGGAAGCCCGCCCGCGCACGGGCAGGGACTACATTTCCCGAGGGGCCTCGGCGGCGGCGGCGGCGGCGCCGGCAGCGGCGGCGGCGGCGGGCGCGGCAACGTCCCCCGGAAGTGGAGCCCTGGACTTCCACTCGTGCGTGAGGCGAGCGGAGCCGGAGTCGAGACCAGAGGCCGAACTCGGGATCTGACAAGATGGCTGGGCTGCCCCGCAGGATTATCAAGGTAACCGCCCAGGCCAACCCCCGGCTCTGCGCTTTGCTCTTGGCGGCTTGGCAGACCGCGCGGCGCGGCTCCTCCCTTCCTCGGGCCCCCGGCCCGCGCTGGGAGGCCCCAGGCCAGCGCGGAGAGGGTCTGGCTGTGGCGGCGAGGGAAGTCAGGCGCTGGGGAGGGGGCTCGAGAGAGACTTCCGGCCGCGGTGGGGCAGCCAGGCGGCGGGGACCGGGGGCTTCCCTGTGGCCGCCCTGCGGGCGGGGAAGGCCTGGCCTGCACCCTGGCGGAGGGTGGGGCCGCGGGGTTGCGGGGTTCTAGTCTTGGGCGCGGGCCGGCGCGGGCCCCCGCGGCCTCTCAGACCACCCGGGAGGAGGCCGCGGGCGCGCGCGAATCGTGGCGGGGCCCGGACTCAGGGCGGGAGTTGTGGCCCGACACAGCCCCTCGGCCCTGGAGCCTTCTTTCGGGCCGGGCGGGAGCGCGGGGGAGCGGAAGCCCCGGGTTCAGAATGAATGAACCAGGAGCGTGATGCCGGGCGGGGCCCTGTGCCCCAGGAGGCGGCTCCGGGAGGGCCGCGCGTCCTGCAGCCGTAGGCACATGCTCGCCGCAGGCTGCGGGAGTCGAGGGACACGAGGCTGCGCGCCCCTCTGCCCTCGCTTTCGTTATCTCCTCTTTTAAATACGTTTCCGCTCGTTATCTCTGTGAAGTGATTTTACTCTGGTTGGCAAACTCTTTGAGAGCGGTTTCTGCTCAGAGGAAATAGTTTAACACAACATGGGGGGGGAGGGGCAGAGCAGGTATGGGGGACTTGGTGAAATCCTTTGCCTCTCGATTTTATGCACTTTAATGTTTGAACTGTTCCAATACATATGGAACTATGAAAAATGGACATATTGGTTTTGTAAATCCTTTACATAATATCAGGTCCTCAGATGTACGGTATTTCTTGCAGTACATAAAAGCAAAACGTTGAAATTTCTTGTCATTTTTAATGAAAATTTTAGTTGAACTTCTGTGTTCCTTAATATGCGAGTTAAAGTGACTAAATTGCAGCATCATTTCCTTTATATAACCTGGTGAACGTGTATTTAGCTTGTTCTGAAGTTTGAGGGGAGATGCATACTAAATTCAAGATCTTTTAATGGGTGACGTATTGTGCAGTGTTTCGTGCAACTTAAATATATCTGAGATGGGGGGATGTCTCTGACCTAGAGTTGCTTGATTTGGAGAAATAAGACTTTTTTTTTTTTTAAAGATTTTATTTATTTGAGAGAGACAGCAAGAGAGGGAACACAAGCAGGGGGAGTGGGAGAGGGAGAAGCAGGCTTCCCGCTGAGCAGGGAGCCCGGTACGGGTCTCGATCCCATGACCCTGGGATCATGACCCGAGCCAAAGGCAGACGCTTAACGATTGAGCCACCCAGGCGCCCCGAAATAAGACTTTTTATAAGGTAGAAATTCTTAGAAATTAGAGAAGTAGCATAGATTGTCATTGTGTGCTGCAGTCTAATGTGAACTTTCATGGTGCAAAATTGTATTATGGATTTGTCTCAGACTCTGTCCAAGGCAGTTAAATTGCTGTATGCGTTGGATGGTCCTTACAATGTGGTTTTCCTCACATGACCCTGAATACGTAATGAACTGAAGATTTAACATTTTTTCCAGTTTTGCTTGATTCTGGACACACTCTGCGGTAATATGAAAGCCTTGGATGGAAAAATAAATTCTGTGAAACCTTCTTTAATAAAGTTACAGAAATGATTTATGGCAGTGAATTGAAGTCCTCATAATTCAGTTTTTTTGGCACACAATTTAGTTTACACTAGGTATTTTCATTTTACTATTTTAACCAATACAGTGATAATTCATAAATGTGGTCTTAATTTTACAGTATCTTGTTGATAGCACCTCTTTAATAAAAGGTGACTTCATTTGGGTTTTATCTTAGAAAAGTTAGGTGGTTTTACTTTAATGGTCATTTATAGCTTAGCTTAAAAGAACTGTTTTCTCCAATCCCTAGGAAAGATTACAAGACTATAATGTGTTTTCTAGTGCTTACCATTGTATTATGTATATTTTCCCATTATCAGTGAAAAAAATTTTTTTTAAGATTTGTTTATTTGAGAGAATGTGTGCGGAATGAGTGGGGGGAGGGGCAGAGGGAGACACTCTCAAGCAGTTTCCCTGCTGAGCATGGAGTCCCAGACTGGGCTCGATCCCAAGACCCGTAAGATCATGACCTGAGCCGAAACCAAGAGTTGGATGCTCAACCTACTGAGCAACACGGTATCGGAAAATGTTTGTTTTTTAATCAGAATTTTTAAAAAGTTTGCCTCTTTTTTGTCATCCGCAATACAGGATTCTATGTGGAATATGCTGGTGGTGGTGGTGCAGGGTAGGTAGCTGTACTGTCCTGAACTGTAGGAACACACCGTCTTTCATTGGACAGCTGTTAATAGGATGCTGTTTACCTCCAACTGGTCATTATTTACATTTGCAAAATTCTTTTTTTTTTTTTTTTTTAAGATTTTATTTTTAAGTAATCTCTACACCCAACGTGGAGCTTGAATCCACAACCCTGACAACAAGAGTCGCATGCTCCACTAACTGAGCCAGCCAGGGGCTCCTGCATTTACAAAAGTCTTATACCATTTAATACTTGTAGATCTTGATCTTGTGAAGTAGACTACCTTTATAGTCTAGAAACCCATTCAAATGACTTTCTTAGGGCCTTAAAACTGGCAAGGGACAGAACTTGGATCTTGACCCAGTGTGACCTTCCCCTGCCTCTTGTTATTATGAGATGACAATGTATGTAAATATACTTTGATAACTTTAATTAACTATACAGATATAAGATGATTTTTTTGAATTACTATTCACTCATTTCCTGTCCTACTCAGATTCCCATATACAGTCCACTAGCAAATTCCCTAGGGCATCAACTTTCAAAATATATTCTTTTTTTTTTTTTTTTTTTAAAGATTTATTTATTTATTTGAGAGAGCGAGAATGAGAGAGAGAGAGCATGAGAGGGGGGAGGGTCAGAGGGAGAAGCAGACTCCCTGCCGAGCAGGGAGCCGGATGCGGGACTCAATCCAGGGACTCCAGGATCATGACCTGAGCCGAAGGCAGTCGCTTAACCAACTGAGCCACCCAGGCGCCCCAAAATATATTCTTAATCAGCTACATTTACCCATCTCTCTGAAACCACTGTTCAATTCCATCATTTGTTGCCTAGCCTACTGTATTAGTCTCCTAAGCAGCAGCTAGTGTTACTTTCTAAAAATATAGATCATATCACTCCCCTTCTCAACTCTACAAAGGTTCTCCATCACACTTAGAATAAAATCTTGACTTTTTCCCCCCGTAGTTACAAGGCCTTCCTTGCATCTGCCTACCTCTGAGGTCATCTCCTGCATGTCTGTCCTTGGGTCACTCTACTGTAACCACAATGTTGCTTTGCTCAGTCTGAACAATAAGAGGCTAAGTTTGTTCCAGTCACAGGGCTTTCCTTCTGTTTACTACATTACCTGTTTTGGCGTATCGTTCAGTTCTTGGCTCACATGTCATCCTCAGAGAGGTCTACCTTAATAATCCCAAAACACAGTTTTCCTCTCCCCCTCCCTTAGAGTTCCTCATTATCCCCATATTTCCTCCTCTCCTCTCTATAGCACTTATCACTATTTGAAGTTATATTATTTATTCTTTATCTCTGCGCCTACTAAAGCTCCACGAAGGCAGGGATTCTTAGATGACTTGGGCATTGCTCTAATCCCTAGAGGATGTAGTGTAATAGGCACTGAAATATTGAATGAATGAATGAATGTGCTTCAATCTTTGGAAGGAAGTTTTAGGAGAGTTATTCTATATCATAATTTGACGTTATTGCTTAGTAGATTTCTATCTAAATCAATGTCTGAGCTAAAAGTTAATCTCTGAGCCAAAAGTTAATCTCTAATTCATTAAAAAATCAATTTTTTATTTAGTCTAATAGGAAATACATGGAGTGCAGCATTTGAAAGGTTCTAACAGGTACATGGAGAAAGTTAAAGACTCTCTCATCTGCCCTTCAGCATTCCACTTGCCTGCCCAGACAACCATAATTTTTACTGTGTATTCTTCCAGAAAGACCAAAGAGATTTAGTATGTATATTTAGGCCTATTCCCCTCCTCCTGATGCAAATACTTTAATCTCCTCGCCCCCCACCAATCTATCTTTAAAAAAATTTTTTTTTAAAGATTTTATTTATTTGAGAGCGAGAGAATGAGAGACAGCATGAGAGCAAGGAGGATCAGAGGGAGAAGCTGACTCCCTGCTAAGCAGGGAGCCCCATGTGGGATTCGATCCTGGGACACCAGGATCATGACCTGAGCCGAAGGCAGTCGCTTAACCAACTGAGCCACCCAGGCGCCCTGCCCCCACCAATATATCTTTGAGGCGACTCATTTTTTTTTTTTTTAAAGATTTTATTTATTTATTTGAGACAGAGAGAATGAGAGACAGAGAGCATGAGAGGGAGGAGGGTCAGAGGGAGAAGCAGACTCCCCGCCGAGCAGGGAGCCCAATGCGGGACTCGATCCCGGGACTCCAGGATCATGACCTGAGCCGAAGGCAGTCGCTTAACCAACTGAGCCACCCAGGCGCCCCATGAGGCGACTCATTTTTAAAGGGGTTCTTTGTGGAACCATGTAGTTAGACCTTAATTTAACCAATTGTTTATTGCTGATTTATTTATTTATTTATTTTTAAGATTTTATTTATTTATTTGCAAGAGAGAGAATGAGAGAGAGAGAGCACGAGAGGGAGGAGGGTCAGAGGGAGAAGCAGACTCCCCGCTGAGCAGGGAGCCCGATGCGGGACTCGATCCCCGGACTCCAGGATCATGACCTGAGCTGAAGGCGGTCGCTTAACTGACTGAGCCACACAGACGCCCCTGTTTATTGCTGATTTAGATTGTCTCTAAAATTTGCTATACAAAATGCTGTGATGAATGGTTTTATAGTTAGTGGTATTTTGCACAAGTGTGAGTTACATTGAATCTTGGCAGTTCTTTGTTTTGCTAGAATTTTAGAATTTGCTTTTTTCTCTCTTCTCCTCGGCCAGAACTCTTTTAGTCTCTAAAAGTGACTGAGCAATTAAAGCTTAAAATCACGTAGGTTAAAAGAAACTAAAATAAGAAGTTCTTCCTAATCGGTTCCTCATAAAGAATTAGAGTTACTTTGGGAGAAGATAAATGAGATCTGTAGTTGTGGCCTTGGTCAATAATTTATTTAAGATTTACAGTTTAGGGGCGCCTGGGTGGCTCAGTTGTTAAGCGTCTGCCTTTGGCTCGGGTCATGATCCCAGAGTCCTGGGATCGAGCCCCACATCAGGATCCCTGCTTGTCAGGAAGCCTGCTTCTCCCTCTCCCTCTCCCTCTCCCACTCCCACTCCCCCTGCTTGTGTTCCCTCTCTCGCTATGTCTCTCTCTGTCAAATACATAAATAAAATCTTAAAAAAAAAAAAGATTTACAGTTTACATGTTACTTTAACAGAATGATGTTCTTTTGTCTTCTCAAAGTTAATCGTGAAGACAGTAAAATACAGCTTTGAGAACAATAGTTAACCTACTCAAGGAGTTGACTTATTTGATTAAAACCTGGCAAACCAACCTGCTCAGAATAGATTTTCACCAGTCTTTCCTAGAATTTATTTTTCTGTTTGGTAAAAACTCATAATGGTCTGACTCAGCATTGAACTTGAGTTCTATATACTTTTTACTTTAATAATTGTAATTTTTAAAAATACAATATCACTTTTTTCCTATCACTATTTAAAAGCCATTCATTTGATATCTGTTCTAGTACATAAGGTAGTTTTTAGTGAGAAAAGTGATTCAGATAACTGGCTCTATTTTTGAGCCTTGAAAGTCTGACCAATAATTTTTTCCCATTTATTTTTTATTTATTTTAAGATTTTATTTATTCGTTTGAGAGAGATACGGAGAGAGAGCATGAGCAGGGGGGAGACAGAGGGAGAGGGAGAAGCAGGCTCCCCGCCGAGCAGAAAGCCCGATGCGGGGCTCAATCCCAGCACCCTGGCATCATGACTTGAGCCGAAGGCAGACGCCCAACCATCTGAGCCACCCAGGCGCCCCAATTTTTTCCCATTTAAAAAAAGGCATGAAAATCTAACATGTTGAGGATGGACTTGTTATATGTAGTTAAAACATCCTTAGGAAACTGATAAACTCTTATAGTAAAAACTTGACCAGAAACATTATGGTTCTTGTCTCTTTTGGTTGTTGTCCCAGTTTAAGAATTTTCTGTTAAGAATTTTTTTGGGTCACCTGGGTGGCTCAGTTGGTTAAGCGTCTGACTCTTGATCTCACCTCAGGTCATGATCTCAGAGTTTTGAGATCAAGCCCTGCTTCCAGCTCCATGCTCAGTGGGGCATCTGCTTGAGATTCTGTCCTTCACTCTCCCCCTCCCTCCCTTCATGGTCTCTCTCTCTCTTCAAATAAATCTTAAAAAAACACAAAACTTTTTTTTGACCATTCTAGAATAATAAACCATATTTTTTGTATATGACTTCTGGGGATTCAGGTTCTTGACAGGCTTATTTGTGAATCCTCTTTGTCTCCATGGATTCCAAGTTAAGAATCCCTGGACTGGGGCACCTGGGTGGCTCAGTTGTTGAGCGTCTGCCTTCGGCTCAGGTCATGGTCCCAGGGTCCTGGGATCGAGCCCCACATGGGGCTCCCTGCTCCACGGGATGCCTGCTTCTCCCTCTCCCACTCCCCCTGCTTGTGTTCCCTCTCTCGCTGTGTTTCTCTCTGTCAAATAAATAAATAAAATCTTTAAAAAAAAAAAAAAAAGAATCCCTGGACTACTTTTGGTAGTGATTACATTTTCAGGTTATAGGGCGCGTGGGTGGCTGAGTTGTTAAGCATCTGCCTTTGGCTGGGGTCATGATCCCAGGGTCCTGGGATCGAGTCCCACATCGGGCTCCCTGCTCGGCAGGAAGCCTGCTTCTCCCACTCCCACTCCCCCTGCTTGTGTTCCCTCTCTCGCTGTCTTTCTCTCTCTGTCAAATGAAGTCTTTAAAAAAATTTTTTTTTCAGGTTATAAGGATACTGTTTAATTTACTGCCTAATGTTTTGATTATGAAATGTGGGCATAATTGAAAGTAAATTAAAAAAAGCAGTTGAATGTTTTTTTTTAAGCTTCTCTGTGTCAAGCACTTTCTTTAGTCCAGGTTGATCAACTCTCACATTAGAATTGAGTTTTGTCAAAATATCAAACACTTCTGACTATCTACCATTCTATGTAACTATGGCATCAGAGATAATATGCATTCGCTTTGGTGGCGCCTGGGTGGCTCAGTTGGTTAAGCGACTGCCTTCAGCTCAGGTCATGATCCTGGAGTCCCTGGATCGAGTCCCACATCGGGCTCCCTGCTCAGCAGGGAGTCTGCTTCTCCCTCTGACCCTCCTCCCTCTCATGCTCTCTGTCTCTCATTGTCTCTCTCGCAAATAAATAAAATCTTAAAAAAAAAAAAAAAATTAAAAAAAAATATGCATTCGCTTTGCAGAAGTTCTAAATTTTTTCCACACTGTGACCACTTATAGCTATAGAATTTTATACATTAGAGGATGCCCATCTTTTTCCTTCTCTGATGAGTCTGTAGGCCAAAGAATTTGGATGATTAGGATTCTGCTGCAAGTTGGTAACTTTGCTTTTTTCCCTATACTCTGTAGGATGGTTTACTTGTGTGAAAATGATTTTAAGAAGCAAATAAGTTGTACTACAGATTGAGGTAGTATGGATTGTGAACATACATTTAAATCTGTTACTGTGAGTAATAGATGTTTATGCACTAGAGAAATAAATACCAGAAACAAGGGAATGAGGACAGCATTCACTGGGGGCTTTGGGCATTACAATTGTAGTCATCAGTTTTGATGTAGGTGCCTAATTATTATATAATTTTACTTTCTAAAAACAAAGTAGATCTGAAAGGCATATGTAGTAATTTTATATCAAGAAATATTCCTTTTTTGTATGAAACATGTGTTAGACTGTTATTTTATTATACAGTTGAAATTTTCTTTGCAAATGTATATGAAAGACATCAGCATGGATATATAAATTAGGAGATGGAATAATAGGGAATCAGTTAACGTCCCTTGAAATCTTAGCAACTTCTAAAAGTGCTTAAGTATTTTTTGTTTGTTTTTGAAATGTTAAATAGTTATCTTTAATTTGTGGATTAGATAGGATGTAGGATCACCATAGTCTGAGAACTGTGGCACTAACATCTCTGGTGGCAGAAACAATTGTGTGATTGGAAGAACTGGATAACTGGTAAAAAGCCCTCAGAGGATCAACAGAAAGACTTCTTTATTAGCTATTCTTTCAAGAGCTATACCACACTATTCATGGTATTTTATGTTTTTATTTTTTTTATTTTTTTATTTTTATTTTTATTTATTTATTTTTTTAAAAGATTTTATTTATTTTTTGACAGAGAGAGAGACAGCGAGAGAGGGAACACAAGCAGGGGGAGTGGGAGAGGGAGAAGCAGGCTTCCTGCCGAGCAAGGAGCCCCATGTGGGGCTCGATCCCAGGACCCTGGGATCATGACCTGAGCCGAAGGCAGATGCTTAACGACTGAGCCACCCAGGTGCCCCGGTATTTTATGTTTTTAAAATCCTGGTTGTAGCTATTCGAAAATCCCTTAAGGATACTTAGAAATAAAAATTTTTATTATTCTGATATGGCCTGCAACTGAGATGTTTCTAAATGATTAGGGTTCAGCTATAATTTAAAGTTATTTTATTTTATTTATTGATAAATAAGTAATCTCTGTGCCCAACGTGGGGCTCAAACTCACGATCTTGATGTCAAGAGTCACATGCCCTGCTGACTGAGCCAGCCAAGGGCCCTTAAGTGCTTTTAGACATTGTTTTCAGAATCTGATGTTGATGTATTTTGCTTTTTGGCTAATCTGTTCAGATTTTCAAACTTCTTTAGTTTTCAGTATGTCTTGATCAGTAATTTGGTCTGTTTTGAGCAAATCTGTTTTTATTTTCAAAGTCTTTACAGTCTAGTGATTAAAGGCATTGTAGTCAGGAAAATACTAGAAAGAAGCATTACAGATGTTACCTTTGTGTCTTGAGACTATGGGTGCCTTTATTTACAACTTTTTAAGATTTTTAAAAATAATTCATACTAAGGAAAATGTTATTCCCATAAAGTCTCTGTGTATTTATGACCCTTAAGGACAATTGGGATTACCATCCCCTTCTCCTCTTACTATAGGGCAGGGACAAAAGTGACTTTACTAAGCTAGTAAGAGCTCAAGGCCAAATTTCATTCTTCTATGAAATTGCGATTTCTCTGCTTTTTTATTATCCCTTTTTTTGGTCCATTCTTAAGACATTTTCAGTTCAAATAAATGGACATTTACTGGATGCATAATATGTCTTTAGCACTAAGCCTGGTGAACAAGAAGTGCATCACTATCTAAGGGAAAACTCAGTCATGAAACAAGAAATTAAAGTGAGGTGTGTTATGAGAAAAGATACACATGGGATTTACCATAGTCTGAGGATGAAGGATAGTAAGGTTGTGGGAATGTTTTTAAAGTTGAAGGAGGGAGGGGCGCCTGAGTGGCTAGTCGGTTAAGCCGCTGCCTTCGGCTCAGGTCACAATTCCAGGGTCCTGGGATCGAGTCCCGCATTGGGCTCCCTGCTCCACGGGGATCCTGCTTCTCCTTCTCCCCCTCCCCCTGCTTGTGCTCTCTCTCTCTCTCTGTCAAATAAATAAAATCTTAAAAAAAAAACAAAGTTGAAGGAGGGAGAATGAGTTTTGGGTAGATGGAATAGCAGGTAGGAAAGCTGGAAGGAGAAAAAGAGGAAGAGAAAGAGTACACAAAAGTATACCATATTCCAGGAATCTAGTATGTGTGATGGATAGTGTCTTATGTAATTATTAGGGTCCTATCAAGAAGTATTACTGTCTAATTACTAAGTTTAGAGAGTTGGAATCAAAAACTGTTGGGCAAAGAATTTTGAATTGTTAATTGTTCAGACAGTGTATGAATCATTCACCAGAGTGTGGTGTGACAACTGTTCCTGAAGTGAGATTGGTCATACAGTTTTTATTATGTAAGATATCTTTTATTGAACACTTACTATGTGCTAGGCACTGTTCTAAGCATGTTACATGCATTAATTTATTTAATTCTGACAGCAAACCTATGATATGAATATTAATTTTAGCCCTGCGTTACAGATGTGGAAACCTGCACAGAGGGGTTAAGTGGTTGGTGGAGCTGTGATATGAACTTAGGCAATCTAAATCTATGGACAGCAGGTGCTGTAGAGGAAATGCACCAGAGCTTATTTGCCCCTAGATAATAACTGGCAGTGTTTGTATGATCATTTGGACAAATGAAGTGGAAAAGTATTTCATTGCAGAATCTAAGTGTTTAGCTTTCTTGTTTTTCATCAGAAGTCTCCTTATTGTAGTTTAATTAGAGGCTTTTGCACAAGTGAGTCCCTGTTTAGAATAGTTTCACTTAAGATGGAATGACTTTGGTCTGGGGTGGTGTATTCCTCTCTTGCCCTCCTGGATTCTTTGATTTGGGGAAGTCTGTGGTTCGGGTGACAAGGAACTAAAGAACAGCTATTCCTCTCTTTCCTGCTGTTTCTTACCAGCAAAATACATTTGAGGTATCACTGCATCAGAGCATAACCTCTCTAATGTTAATTTTTTTCCTTTTTTTTTTTTTTAAGATATTATTTATTTGGAAGAGAGAGACAGTGGGAGAGGAAACACAAGCAGGGGGAGTGGGAGAGGGAGAAGCGGGCTTCCCGCTGAGCAGGGAGCCGATGCTGAGCAGGGAGCCGGATGCAGGGCTTGTGGGATCATGACCTGAGCTGAAGGCAGACGCTTAACAACTGAGCCACTCAGGCGCCCCTCTAATGTTAATTTTAAACAAGAATTTTTTCATTCAGTAAGCCTAAAAATAGATTAGAGTTATCTTACACTCCTTTATATATTAAATGGAATTTTGGTTTTCAACCCAGGGAGGGTGTTTGTACCTGAGTTAATTTCCTCCCATTTGGAGAGAAGGACAAGTGCTTTTCCAGTATAAGTCCCCTACACGCCTGCACATGCTATAATTCTTGCTTTGGCTTTTTAGAAAAGATATTTTTCACAGTTGGAGGCACAGTGATTTATAGCTATAAAGCTTGAAATTTCTTACCCTTAGCTGTAAAAGAGCTATTCCCATTAAGTAACATTTTTTCAAATAAAGCACTCTGTCCACCCTGTCTTTATTGGTGCCCGTCAGGAAAGGGTTAAACTGAAAGTGCTGCAGGCTCCATTCAGGTTCCTGCCACTGATGTGATTAAAGATCAGTGAATTCTTGGCCAAACCTTGCCTATTTCCTACCAGAATCTTCTCCCAGTTTAATTGGGACCGCTGTTTTGGGTGGTAGGAACTAGAAGACATTTTCTGTGAACACTTGTTTATAATCTGAGTACTTAATTCATGGTTGTGCATCAGAATTATCTGTGGCATTTGTAAATTTAACATATAGCAGCCCAGCATGTTTTTTGTTATGTTTTAAGATCTCCACATGATTTTTATGTGCACCTTGCAGAAACGAAGGCCTTGGGTATGCTTGGCTTCAATGCAAAGATGGTTAGAATGTGGGGGATACAAGATACAAGTAAAATCACATAGCCAGTACCTTCTCATACATAGAAAGCAAAGGTGTCAATGGGAACACCAAAGACATGACAGTCCAGGGTGGGGAAACCCATCAAGATTGGTTTAGGGAGGGATATTTTTAGTGGGGTGACATTTGAGCTAAATTTTGAAGGGTAAGTAGAAAAGTGAGGTGTGGCGGGGGGAGTAGAATGTCATTCCAGGTTAGACATAGCAAACTCCAGGAAGATATTTGAGCAGTGCTGAAGCTGTAACATGAGTCAGCACTTCTTTGCTTGGTACACAGACACTTTAAATGCAGTCTTAATTTGAAAAAGTTTTTTTCTTCAGAAGTGTTTATGAATGTGTCATTTTGGAAATTCAGTTAATATACTAAGTATGTTATATACCAAAATAATTAATATGGATATTTTCCCCCTTCATTTTCTTTTGCTATTTCAGTCTTCAGTTTATAGATGAAATGGCTAACATCTTACTGAATATGGAAGGAAAACCTAAATGCTTCATTTATTTTTTTGAAATATAACTCACATACCATAAGATTCATCCATTTAAAATGTACAGTTCAGTGGGTTTTAATAATTCAGAAAGTTTTGCAACTATCACCACTAATTCCAGAACATTTTCATCACCCCGAAAAGAAACCCTAGACTCGTTAGCAGTCACTGTCCACCCCCCTAGTTTCTCAACCCTTGAGAACTGCTTATTTTTCTGTCTCTCTCGTTTCGTCTGTTTTGGACTTTTCATATAAATGGAATCATATAATACATGACTTTTTGTGTCTGGCTTCTTTCACTTAGCATGTTTTCAAGGTTCACATTATAGCATGTATCAGTACTTCATTCCCTTTTAAAGTTTTTAGCTCAAGTTTTCTGAGTAAATAACTTTTAAGAAATGACAATGCTGAATGAAGCAAAGCAGTAGTTTTATAAGGTAAATAGTCTGTATTGGTTCCCCAAAACTAGTCATATTTGAAACCTACATTCCTTTAGAACATTTAAGAAATATTCTTCAGCCTTGTGCACCATTATTTTAAAAAAAAATGGTCAGTGGTAGTAAATCTTTTTTTTTTTTTTTAGTGGTCGTAAATCTTTATCTTTGAAGATTGGACTTGATTGCTGGACACAGAAAATTAAGCTAATGCTGGTGAATAATGGTTAAGGATCAGCACTGACTTTTATTCTTATCTCCGGGTTTAAGGAACTTTGTGACCTTGGCCAAGTCATTTTCCCCAGGCCTCAGTTATTTCTGATTCCTGTTTTAAAATTTGATGATTATATGATTCCTTTGGGCAGAATTTGAAACAGTTAGAAAAAGCCATGTTCGCATAATCCTGGAACTGATTTTCCCTTTTGGCTTTTAAACTGGCTCTTAGGCAATTAAAAAACAAAACAAAACATAAATGCCAAGTGTTAGCATTATTCTGAAATAAATGTATACTTTTCCAGTATAACTAGTATGCAGGCCTGTATCCTATCAGCTTTGATAGTTTTAAAGCCTTTAAATGTTTATGTTCTCCTGGGGTTCAGACCTTGAACCTTTCCTCATTATATATTCTTCTGAACACCTTTATTTACTTTTACCTGGCTTCAGTCCACATTGATCAGTGATTCTAAAATCTAGTGCTGAATTTCAGGTCTCCAAATGCCTACTTTTTATCTCCGCTTAGATGTCTTGCAGACTTTTTAAAAAAAATTCTATTTTATTGTTAATCACCATACATTACATCATCAGTTTTTGATGTAGTGTTCCGTGATTCATTGTTTGCATATAACACCCAGTGCTCCATTCAGTACGTGCCCTCTTTAATACCCATCACCAGGCTAACCCATCCCCCCCCCGCCACTGTCCCCTCTGGAACTCTCAGTTTGTTTCTCAGAGTCCGTAGTCTCTTGTCTCCTGCAGACATTTTTAAATCAGCCTTTTTTTTTTTTTACAGAATGTATTCATTTTGCTGTCTCTCCTCATGAAACACTTAGTGTTTCTTCTTTATTATGTGAACATTAACCTACTTGCCTGAGATTTATTCCTTCTCTTCCCTCCCCTTGCTTCGTTTCCACATTCAGTTTGCTAGTAAGCCCCCGATGGATCCAGCCTCAGAAATGTTTCTGGCTTCTCCTAACCCATTCCTGTCTTCTTCCAGTTGTCTTTTTATGTGGGCCCTTATTCATCCTCCCTTGATTGTTTTTGCAATAATCTCAGAACTCATCTCTCTGTCTTCACTTATTGCCCACCCATCTCCCTCCCTTCCCTTCCATCACATTATTCTAAAAACATTGATGTGATCATGTGGCTCTCCACTGTATATAGGGTAAAGTTCAAACTTTTTAACTTGGCATATAAGCTGGCCTTTTTGTCTTGATTACTTCATTGGCATCTCTTTCCTCTCTCCCCTTTCTTATATAACTTCTGATAGTGATACTGCTTACCAGCCAACATGATGTATTTTCCAACTTCTGAATTATGCTGTGTTTGCCGGGAAGCATCCTTCATCACATGTGACTGTCCAGCATTCTGTGTTTTGGGTTTGTTTCCTCTACTCTCTTGGGAAAACCTTGACAGTAGTCATCTTATGTTCTTAATAACAAGTAGGTGGTGGTTTAGAATTAGAAATACTATTTTCTGTTACTTCTACAGGTTTCATGAAAAGAAAATCAGGGATAAAATATAAGTAGTTTGCTTTAAAAAATTTTTTTTTATTTGAGAGAGAGAGCACGGGGAGCTCTCGAGGTGGGGAGGGGCATGGAGGAGAGGGAGAAGCAGACTCCCAGCTGAGCAGGGAGCCTGATGTGGGGCTTGATCCCAGGACCCTGGGATCATGACCTGAACCAGAGGCGGACGCTTAACCAACTGAGCCACCCAAGTGCCCCTAAGTAATTTGCTTTATTTTCTGGGATCCTTTTAAGGCACCTTCGGAAACAGATGTTGGTTCTATTGTTAGTCATTAATTATAGTGAAAAATATGTTTAAATTTTTTTTAGACAAATACAAACTGTATATTTAAGGTGTACAACATGATGTTTTGATATGTGTATACCTTTTGAAATGATTACCAAAAACTTATATCTGTTACTTTCCATTGTTACCTTTTTTGTTGCTGTAAGGACACTTGAGATCTACTCAGCAAGTTTTAAGTATGCAATGCATTATTATTAACTGTCACATATGATACATTAGGTATATAGAACTTACTCATAACTGAAAGATTTTACTCTCTGATCAATATCTTTCCTTTTCCTCTACCTTCCAGCCTCTGTGGTAATCACTGTTCTACTGTTTGTTTGTTTTTAAAGATTCCACACATACGTGAGATCATGCATATTTGTCTTTCTGTGTTTGACTGACTTAGCATAATTTCCTTGTTGCAAATGGCAGGATTTCCTTAATTTTTAAAGCTGATGAAGAAATATTTTATTTTATTTTTTTTAAAGATTTATTTATTTATTTGAGAGAGCGAGAATGAGAGAATGAAAGAGAGAGAGTACATGAGAGGGGGGAGGGTTAGAGGGAGAAGCAGGCTCCTCGCCAAGCAGGGACCCCGATGCGGGACTCGATCCAGGGACTCCAGGATCATGACCTGAGCCGAAGGCAGTCGCTCAACCAACTGAGCCACCCAGGCGCCCTGATGAAGAAATATTTTAATATGCTTTTCATAACCATTGGAAAAATAAAATATTTGGCACTGCCTGGGTCAAAGTTTTGAGCACCATATATACTTCTTAAAAAGCCTATAGATGGTTCACACACATACGTATTAGCCTTTCTGTTTTCTACTGCTTAATTGATAATAGTGGATTAACCATAACAGGGCCATAAACAAAGGTGGAGAATTCCAATGCTGGCTCCCTTCATTGTAGGGATTACTGTAGCAGATTTTCTTGTGATAGGATGCAGCAGGACCCTGACAACCAAGAACCCAGTCCTAGTTGGTGAGCAGGCTTTCCGTTCCCTGTGCCCCACAGGTGTGTATTAAAAAATGCAGCTATTTAGGTCTACTGTCAATGAAAAAAGAAAGTAAAATTAGCATATGTTCCCTCTTAGGAGTAATCAAGTTACAGCAGTTTTAATATTCTTCGAGTGCACACATACACGTCTTTACTCCAAAGTGCTTCTTTATTTCTTGAGTTGAATCATCAGGCCAATTATGGTTATGAATTATGTGTGTTAATTTCTTAAACATTACAAGTATTTGTATGTTGAGTATCTGCTTTGTTCTTTATACTGATTATAGACAGTTCCCTCTGTTTATGGCAGACTGAAAAAATTTAATTCTTTCTGGTTGGTATATATCAGCCACTTTTATATCATAAAGTCTGTCATATAGCTTCTGTTAGGAAACAGACACATATCTTGAGAAAATGTGATTAATTGCAAAGTACAGAAATGTTACCCATTTCCCTCACTCTTCAGAGTCTTATTCTTATCTTTACTGAAAAAGCTTTGTGATGGGAGTGAGAAAGATTGAGAAGGGATATTTGTATCCTCTGGCAGGGAGATCCCAGGTATTGTCCCCTTCCTTAATCTTGTTTTCTGTAGGTTACCTTTTTCTTTAGATTCATTTGACTCCCATATATGTGAAAGTGTTGCCTCAAAGTATTACGATGCTAAGCTGTGTGCAAAATTGCTGGACCCTATATCTTTTTGTCAGGGGTACTGGAGAAGTGTGGTTTTGGAGAAGTTGGTTGTATGGTGATTGGGAGTCTTAAAAATCTTGCCACATTATGGGCAAGATTTGGGTCATTCACACTTGGGTCTGTTTGTCTTTGAGCATATTATCCGATATTTCTCTGAAGAGCATCTAGCTGTAGTCTCTTGCTTTGAAAAGTGAGGAAGGGTGGATCTTAGTTGGTATAGTGTTGGTCCTGATGTCTGTGAAACTTACATATTGATACCAGTAAAACCACTTTTTAAAAAAATTGAAGTATATTTGACGCAGTGTAACATTGGTTTCAGGTGTTACAGTGCAGTGAATTGGACAAGTTTATACCTTATGCTATGCTCACAAGTGTAGCTAGCATCTGTAACCATACAGTGCTATTTATTATAGTACTGTTGACTATATTCCCTATGCTGTACCTTTTATTTCCGTGACTTATTCATTCCATAACTGGAAGCCTGTATCTCCCATTCCTCTTCACCCATTTTGCTCATCCCCTCTGGCAACCATCAGTTTATTCTCTGTATTTATGGGTCTGTTTCTTTTTGTTTTGTTTCCTAAATTCCACATGAGTGAAATTATATTGTATTTATCTTTGTCAGTCTGACTTCACTTAACATTATGCCCTCTAGGTCCATCCATGTTGTCTAAATGGCAAGATCACATCCTTTGTAGCTGAGTAATATTCCACTATATACACAAACACAGACACACACCATATCTTCTTTTTCCATTCATCTATTGATGGATACTTGGGTTGCTTTCATATCTTGGCTATTTTATTTAATGCTACAGTAAACATAGGGATAGGGATGCATATATCTTTTCGAATTAGTGTTTTTGAGTAAACCACCCTTTGAATCCTGAATTTGATTTTAGTTGCCAGATACGGGCATTGTGTTTTCTACCTTTTCAAGTGGAAGGGTTCCCAGACATCTAGGGACCTGAGGTGCTTGCATGGGCACCCTCTGGGGTTGGCATTTCCTTAACTGGCATAACTGCCCTTCTACTTCCAGCTATCCTTTTATCTTTTGCAGAGTGGAGGGCAAGGAGCCACTTGGAGGTGTATACTAGGGGTAGTACTAGGAGGTGTGTGCAGGCAGCTAGGCTTATCCTTACTGTGGCGATTCTGTGAACATGTGGGAGCTGTCACATATATAAAGTTGTTACTTGGGTGACTGAAAGGGTGAAAAGAGAGCTTTAAAGTATTGTGGAGGTAGAATAGGAAGCAGCTACCACTTCCAAGTCTGGGAAGAAAACAGAAAAAAGATTGAAATTATTAAAATTGAGGAACTTGGGATGCAGAGCCCCATCTGGGATGCAGAACTCCGAAGAGAGTCCTGCCCTCTACAGGGACACATGACCATTAAGCTGGTGCTCTCAGTGTGGGGTAAACTGCAGATTGAATGAATGTGCTGCAGGGATGTTGGATGATGCTCACAGGCACCTCAGACAGACAAGAAACCCGGGAGAAGCACCTTCCCCCTCGTAGTCCCCCTTCAGCACCTCTCATCTGCAGGGTTTAGTGCCGAGTCCCTGGCAAAGCAGAAGTGTGGTTTGCAGAGTCCCGCCTCCAGAATCACAAAGTATAGAAGGATAAGTGAGAGACCATTACTTTACATCTGACACAGATAAAATTTCCCAGTGTAGAGGTTTTAGAGATAGAAAGCTGCCTGACCTTCTGGCCCAGCCCACGATAGATAGGGAAAAGATGTGGTAGTGTTTGGCTTGACTTCAGTCCTGCAGAATTAGGGATTTTGAGATTTTTAAAAAATGTTTTTGTTCTGGGGCACCTGGGTGGCTCAGTCATTAAGCGTCTGCCTTCGGCTCAGGTCATGATCCCAGGGACCTGGGATCGAGCCTGGCATCGGGCTCCCTGCTCGGCGGGAGGCCTGTTTCTCCCTCTCCCAGTCCCCCTGCTTGTGTTCCCTCTCTCATTGTGTCTCTCTCTGTCAAATAAATAAATAAAATCTTAAAAAAAAAAGTTTTTGTTTTGACTAAGCTTAGGGTAAGGGGACCGCTGCCACAACCCCCCCCCCCATACAGGCCATTTGTCAGGATTTTTTTTAAAGTAAGCAACATATACCATAGATAAATGCCTTTGTTCCAAATCAGTTGAATTTTTTCCCCCTCTTTTTTGGACCAACCCTCAAATCTTAGACCAGAACTGTGTGCATTCAAGCTAGGATGTTAGAGAAGAAAGTAGGCTTAGAGAAAGTACCAGAGGATACAGGCAAATTGTACGTCAGGAGTTTACCCTTGCCCCTATCCTTGGTGACTGCCTCAGTTCTGAGGACACTCCTTCATACACTATTAGAACAAATTAAGAAACATTTTCTGTTTTTAGCTCAGATGCACCTTACAGTTACAACTCTGTCATTCACCTAACATGAATGTATAGATGGGAAGCGCTGCTGGAGGCTAAGGATTCCAAGTACCAGGTGTTAAGTGTAAAAGAGCCCTGGCCTGCAGTGCGCTTCTAATCCATGTTCTGCCACTTGTGTACATTTCTGGAGGTGGTTCTGAGGCTTAAATGAAACAACAATGTGAACATTCAGGTCAGTTTTAAGGATTAATTCTTTTGTCATCACTACACCTTGGATGTATTCCAGTTCTAACTAAATTTATCTAGCTTTCTAATTCATTAGCATCTGAAAATCCCATATCCTGCTGAGGGTTTGGCCATTTAGCAGTATTTTGAGATTTTCTTTTGTCTCTGGTTCTGGGATGGTATATGCATTTAACCCAAACACACAGTTCAGCCCTTTAAGCAGTTTCCATAAAAGAATCCACTACGTAGTTACAAGCATTTTGCAAGTTACGGATGTGATGTTGATTGGGCTTCTCTTGGAGCGGTGCAGTATGGCAGCCTTCTTAAAGGGTGTTTATTGGAGAGTTAGGAGTTTAGCAGCCAATGGTCATAAGCCATCTCATTGGCTCTTGGTGTTTTTCCTCTAGGTTCTTCCCTCCTGCATTGCTCCACTGCAGCACCTCTCATCTGCAGAGTTTAGTGCGGAGTCCCTGGTCAGTGTAGCTCCTGCCTCTCAATCCCAATAAATACTCAGGTGAATAGGGGCCCTGTCTACCCAAATTAAGACCCACTCCCTGCCCTCAGCAAGCCCAAGACATACACTACGCTTTTTTCCCCCTTTTAAATAAACTCTGTTAAGGTATAATTTACATACAAGTAATGCATCCATTTTAAGTGTACCATTTAAGTTTTGATAACAGCTATGAAACCACCATCTTAAGATTTAGAACATTCCATCCCAGCACAACACTTAATCAAAAGATTATACTGTTTTGAAGTGTGTGTTTTCACTTACATAGAAGGATATTTTTCTGTGGTCTTACACATTCTCATAGGCTTTGGTGTGACCATTATTTCTGGAGCTGTACTTTTGAACACATTCACAGTTTTTCCTTGGGATAAATTCCAAGACATGAAATTTTAAAGGTTGGGTTCGCTTGTAATCCCACCAGCCATGTATATGAGAGCCAGTTTTTTCCATAACAGTAAATAGCATTTTTAAAAATTTTTGTCTGTTCTGAGTTTTAAGGGTTGTCTTGATAATAAAACATTGTCACTTTCAAAATAGGGTTACTTAACAATGCTTATCCAATTTCCTTGGGTGATTTTATTTAAAAACACTTTTTCTTGCTTTTTTTGGTAAGTAGTACTTGGACATGTTACAGAATTCAGCAAAAGGATACTAGCTTGAAGTATCGCCCACCTCTCAGCCATCTAATTACTTTCCTCAAGGAAACCACTCAGTTGGACCATTTACATCTGTTATTTTATAATTTTGTAAGCTTTTGTAATCTTTGTTTGAAATTTTGTTATTTTTGCTTAGGTGCATTTTTACAACATATCATATTAGTTCACATTCCTAGCAAGCCCTATGTCCAGCATTCATATTATGTTGTTGCAGAGACTCTGGCTGTCCCACATGAAATGGGTGAATTTGACCCAGTACTATTGTACACAGATGCTCTATCATATAATATGTCTGCCTCAGTATGTAAATTTGTGCTTATTTCAGTTATATTAAAATCTGAGTTGTCTGGGTCATTTCTTTCTCTGGCTTAGTGGCACAGGACAAAATAATCATCTAAAATCACAGAAAAATAGAATATCTACTGAGTTATATACTCCAGCTGGATCTCTTAAGATTATTTAACTTTTGGGACGCCTGAATGGCTTAGTCGGTTAGGCGTCTGCCTTCGGCCCAGGTCATGATCCTGGGGTCCTGGGATCAAGCCCCGCATCAGGCTCCCTGCTCAGTGGGGAGCCTTCATCTCCCTCTCCCTCTGCCTCTCCCCCAGCCAGTGCTCTCTCTCTTGTTTACTCTCTCTCTCAAATAAATAAAATCTTAAAAAAGAATTATTTAACTTTCAAACCAGACTGATAATATGTGAAATATTAAAATCTCGAAAGTACTCAAGAAAATGAGATTAATTTCAAATTCTTCCAAAAACCTTGAGGTAGAAGACTGAATCTTTAATATGTCAACCAGTTCTTATTAGCAAATGATCATTATTAAACTTGAGAAAGATGATTAGATTATCAAAGCTACTAAAGGGGCAAAAGAAACTTAAGCCTGATACTCTGGTGCTTAGTGTTTGGTCCTTTAAGTGCACAACTTGTAAGGAGAATGGCAAGGGCAAAGCTTTTGAGCAGAAGTATGAAATAGTTCATGAAGATTGGGTTTAAAACTTAAAAAAAAAAAAAAAATCCCCCCCCCCCCTTTTTTTCCTCCATATTCCTGCCATTTATGGCCACTTTCTGGAACCTTAAAACCTTGGGCTTACCATTTTTGGAAGTTCTTGAATCCCCCTTTACCCTCTCTGTATTTTTCTTTCAGTAGTAGTTAGGTCTGTTCATTCAGCCCTTATGGAATGTGAGACACTTTGTGGTGCTCAGTGTTGGGGCTGCAAACACTACACCTGGGCCTTGACTTATAGGGACTAGTGTAGCTGGGGAGTCAGTAGGGAGGAAAGTATGTAAGGGATAGCTTTGTGCAGAAGGTGCACCCATACCGCCCAATAATACTCTTGCCTTTTTTTTTTTTTTTTAATACTCTTGCTTTTTTAGTCAGTAGCATTTACTCAGCTGCTTACCTCTTAAGTGACAGTCGACTTTTCAAAATGGTAGAAATGCTGCTTTGTGGGCAAAATAACGTTTAGTGTGTTAAATGTCTTAGATCTCCTTCCTAATTCTGAAGAGCAAAAAGATTTTGGGTATGTGGAGCTGTGTGGGTTATGTGTGGCAGGAGCACAGAATGTGGAGGTAGGCTTTCTGGGCTTGACTTGTAGCTGTGCCAAGTACTAGCTTGTGCAGCCCACTTGACCTCTACTTCTTTATCTGTTTAATACACTAATCTAGCTCTAAGGTGGTTGGGAGGGTTAGAGTGCAGAGAAGAGAGCTTACCATAATACAGTGAGCCTTATAATGTTATTACTGTTTTCTGATTTTGCAAAGATGCTGCTTCACTGTAAATCTGGAAAGAATGAATTCCTTCTCAGTGTGGGTATACTTGTTTTCATCATTTATGTATTAGTTCCACAAAATGGATAACCTTAAACATAACCATCTGAAATAGGGCATAGATTTTTCTTTCAAAGCACAGTGGATGCCCGTTTATCAGCGGTGGGTAGGAAAATGGGATGTTTGAGGTAAATAATCTGATTTTACTGGAATTATCATTTTGATTCTATTAGAATTACCATATAATCAATTTTCCATGAGTTAGACAATAATAAAGTTGATTTGTATTGCTGCTAAACTGAAGTTTTATTCTTTAATCCATAGTATTTGGGATCTTGCACCGTACAACTTCAGGGGGTGCCATTCATACAGACTGATGTTGAATGGGCTTCTCTTGGAGCGGTGCAGTATGGCAGCCTTCTTAAAGGGTGCTTATTTTGGGGGAGCCAGAATCCCTAATATCTTATTGCTTCCTGATTTATCTCAGAGTTAGTATGCAGTATTTTTTCTTGTGGTTTGGATTTTGGACAAAATTTTGTCAGTGGCACAATTGGATTGAGAATTTAAATCTGGACCAACTGTAACTTATTTTTGTTTGCCTCACTGAAAATTTCAGCTGCTCTGCTTCTGTCTTTTCTGTTAATATAAGCATAGGCCTTTCCTATTAGTGGAGACCTCAGGCATTTAGCACTTAAATTTTGTTGTGATTACCACATTTGAAACCTGAAGTAACTAGTGATCAAGGATTGAATAAGTAATACATGGTAGTTGTACCAGTGTAGCCACTAGCTTGCAGGCCAGTAAAAGTGTCTGTTTATGCCACATAGTTGTGCAAGGAGTATTGATTACTTTACCTGTAAAGCAACCAGGAAAATGGGATGCACTGACACAGTAAATGAAAAAAATGTAAAAATATTAAACTGTTTTAAAAGGGCTTTTGTCTTTATCAGAATAAATACAAACATACTAAAATGTTAACCAGATTTTGGTTATTAGGAGTATAGCTATTTAAGTCTATATTGTATTTTTCTTTAATGAGCAGGTGGGAAAGAATTGGGGAAAAAAGCAGGTACCGTTAGCAACAAATTTCTTCTTTAGATATTGAGCATTGGCATAGATGCTAGGGATACAGTCCATAATATCTCTTCCCTCAGCAGGGAGGGCGAAATCGTGAACAGCTAATTACAGTGTTAAAGAGTATTATGGGGTGCCTAGGTGGTGCAGCTGGTTAAGCACCCTGCTTTTGGTTTCAGCTCAGGTCATGATCTCAGCATATTGAGATTGAGCCCTGCGTTGAGCTCTGCGCTCAGCATGGAGTCTGCTTGGGACTCTCTCTCCCTCTTCCCTTCCCCCCTGCTACCTCTCAAATAAATCTTTAAAACAATAAGAGTACTGGGCGCCTGGGTAGCTCAGATGGTTAAGCGTCTGCCTTCGGCTCAGGTCATGATCCCAGGGTCCTGGGATCGAGTCCCGCATTGGGCTCCCTGCTCCTTGGGAGCCTGCTTCTCCCTCTGCCTCTCTCTCTCTCTCTCTGTCTCTCATGAATAAATAAATAAAATCTTTTAAAAAAACAAAACAAAACAAAAAACAATAAGAGTACTATAAAAGGGGACCTTGTAGTAGAAGGGAGCATATAACAGTAAGATTTCATCCATTCCAGTGTTAAAATAGTCAGTCAATTTTAGTGCTAGAGAACCTTTGAAATGTTGGAGGGACTAAATTTTAGATGGTTGGGGAGGTTAAGTGAGTTTGTATGATTGTATAACAAATTGGTACAGTCAGGATTGGGATTAAATAGAGATGTCTTAGCTCCAGGTTTTTGCCTAGGAGGGTATATACCAGGTGGGAAAGAATTGGGGAAAAAAGCAGGTACCATTAGCAACAAGTTGGAAGTTAACTCTTTTAATGTGAAATTAGCTCCTTCTTTAACAAAGGCTGTTAAACTAGATAGAAGTTCTTTGATAGAGAGGTTAGCTGACTTTGGTGCTCTCCTTTGACCTCGTTTAATCCCAAAGAGATACTTAGCTTCTTAACCTCTTCATCTACCCAGCCCCTGGTCCATTAACTCTTAACTTTTCTTCACTTTCTTTTCTATCTATTTAGGCTTTGTATTTTTAGCAAGCGATGGAGGTCAACTTTGGCTAGTTTAAGTAGAAATAGTATTTACTGAGTTATTAGGTATCTCACATAATCTTCAGGGGTGCCAAAGAAAGAGGCATTCAAACAAGGCTCACAGTCACATCATGGTGGAGTCTTCACTGCCACTGTTGTGTGCCTCGTACTCTGCGGTTTGATTGCTGATACCAAGTACAGACTGCTACTCTAGAACCTCTTCCGTTGCTGTCTAGAGGTAACTACTGCTATTATCTCCAGAATGGATCCTTCTTTTGTATTTTAGCTTTGATGCACAGGTTTTGTGTGAGCCTAGGTCTCACATGCTTAGTAGAGAGTTAGGAAATTTTCTGAGACTAAAGCTTCTACTGAGGGAGGTGGGGATCCATAAAGGTTGGGGGGTATTCCCCAACAAGGCTGTTCTGCCTGTCAGGTGGTCTAAAGGAATGACGAACATCCACTATGAACCTCATTTGTCTTATGCTGCCAGACATAATCCTGTGTGACTATGGATAACTTTTTTCTATTTTCAAACAAGAGTTACTTCAAACTTTCACATTCTTAAGCTCCTAATTCCAATATTATACTAAGGAAGGGGAGGGAAGGTATGAATGAATGGGGGAATTTTACTGTTGTTTAATTATAGACAAATGTGTAGATAAATGGCTGAAATTACACATAAAGGCCTTAAAATGAATTATCAACTTCAACCAGTTGAAATTTTAAGAAAGAAACCCACAATCTAGATCATTTCTAACTTAAATGCTGAATTTTTTTTTTAAAGTACAAGTTCACTGGTTTTTGCTAAGGCATCACTCATAATTTTGTTTTCATTGTACAGAAACAGGAAATTAAAAAATTGCCTTTTCATTCAGGATAAATACAGAAGACCTTCCCTCCCCCACCTACTAAATGATACACTTCTTCCCAGAATCTAAAGTATGCAAGTTTTTTAAAAATGCTTTTTGATGGGTTTGCTAACGGTGCCTTAAGGACCTTATTATAAATAGCGGCAATCTCAATGAAGTGTTACTAAGCTAGATAGTCTCTTCATTCAGAGTTCCAAGACCTCATTCCTAAGACACAGAATTCATTAAGACCGAAGGACAGTTACATTACTCAGATCAGTAAAGGCATATATTAAACTTTTGAGCTGGTGCTAAAGAAAGTCCAGGCAATGAAGTGTTTATATTATCCATCAAATCAGAAACCAAGAAAAAAAATGGAGATGTTAACTTCCATGAGTCTACTAGTATAGTGCTGGGCATTCAAAGGACATTTTTTTTTTTTTTTTTTTTAAGATTTTATTTATTTGACAGAGACACAGCAAGAGAGGAAACACAAGCAGGGGGACTGGGAGAGGGAGAAGCAGGCTTCCTGCTGAGCAGGGAGCCCAACATGGGGCTCCATCCCAGGACCCTGGGATCATCATGACCTGAACTGAAGGCAGACACTTAATGACTGAGCCACCCAGGCGCCCCTCAGAGGACATTTTTACCATCAAGAATTTCATGAGTGGGGGCGCCTGGGTGGCTCAGTCGTTAAGCGTCTGCCTTCGGCTCAGGTCATGATCCCAGGGTCCTGGGATCGAGCCCTGCATCGGGCTCCCTGCTCCGTGGGAAGCCTGCTTCTCCCTCTCCCACTCCCTCCCCCTGCTTGTGTTCCCTCTCTCACTGTGTCTCTGTTTGTCTAATAAATAAATAAAATCTTTAAAAAAAAAAAAAAGAATTTCATGAGTGTTTTATGAAGGAGTAATTGGCATTGTCTTCAGCTGTGATGCCAATATTTAGAAATCTTTTAAAAAGTAGAAAAAAGATGGAGATGTAAAGTTATCTTTCCAGAAAACTTTTGAAATGTCTTTAGAAATAAGCAAGAACATAATGTGCTCCCAGTCGAGTCCTGTTGTTCCTGTAGATTAGTATCCCTAATCACACCTGTACCTTCTCTAAGACCTTGACATACCCCATTTGAAAATGCATCTTTCAAAAAGTGACTTTTTTTAAACTATCTTGAAGATAATTCTTTTTTTTTTTTTTTTTTTTTAATTCGAGAGAGATACAGAGAGAACACAAGCAAGGGGAGAGGCAGGAGCAGGGGGAGAAGCAGACTCCCTGCTGAGCTGGGTGCCTGACATGGGGCTCGATTCCAAGACCTGGAGATCATGACCTGAGCCTAAGGCAGACGCTTAACCATCTGAGCCACCCAGGTGCCCCCAAAAACTGACTTTTATATGTACTTTATACTCAGTGGAATAAATTCTTGGGGGACAAAGGGACTTTTTTTTTATTCTTCCTTTGAATTAGTTGCTACCACAGTGTCATGTACAAAATAAATAAACATTTGTTAGTAAATTCATATTTCAGAGTCACAACATTTCAGAGCATAGTGGTTTCATGTAATAACAGAGATAGGCAAAGTGGCTTACCATATAATGGATAATTCCAGGTCAAAATGACATATACCAATTTTTCCATCAAATAAAGCAGAGTTTTTTCTACTTCATTTATGTTACTAAGACTGTATACTTCTTCAGTTGCCAGTCCCAAAGGAAAAAAAGAAAAAAAGTGACATTATGGCTTAAAGTAATTTACCCCTTTGATGAAGCACTTTTTCATGATTATGAAGGACTGAAAATAGCCCTTCCTTAACTTCTGTGCTATTTACTATCCTGCCAAACATTTGAGATTTACTGTTCATATTGTTAATTGTCTTTCTATAGGTCGTTGAGATTAAGAAATCAGGCTCTGAAGCCAGCTGAGTAGAGGCCAATTACCTGGATTTCAATCTTGGCTCTGCCACTTGCTAGCTTTGGTTATAATGTAAGTGGTTAGTCTTAGTTTCTCATTTCCCTCATTTGTAAAATGGGTATGAAGATTGAGTTAATAATACATGTAGAGCACTTAAGTCACTATTTGGCACAAGTTATTGTTACTTGATTTTTTATCGATTCTCTGTGTATCTGGGCACAGTGCTTTAATAATTGCATAGAGTCCCTGCCCTTATTTAATTTACAGACTAGTGGGGGGCAGGAAAAGAAACAGAGACTGCAGTATAACCTGATGTGTTTAGTGACACAAAAGAATTTGGGGGTGGTAGGCAAGGAATTCAGCTTAATAAGTTTTCCCTGTTGGAGGCACACTTTGTTAGTAGGATTTTCAGATTTTTGTCTGTTGTCAGTGATCGGAATAATTTTAAATGCCGTTCCTGGGGTGGAAGTTACCCACTACTAACACAGTAAGTATAGTAATTCTTCTTATCAGCTCTGTCTGGTGCCTAAGCACGCATGCATTTATTCATTGAACAAGCATGTGTTTATTTAGACATCATCACCACCATTTGCGCTGGAGTTCTTATCTTCAAATCGTTACTGTCCTAGCTGTAGTAAGAGGAGTGGTGTTAATGTCCAGGAAACTGGAACTACAGGGGAAATGCTTCCAGACTAATTCAGACCTGAGAAACAAGTTGATTGGATTTAGCTTTTCAAAAGTCCTTCCCTGGCTTCCAAGTCTCTTCTCCTTTTCACTGAACTTAACAGAAGTACTGATTTGGTCTTGGCTTGAGAAAAAAACTAGAGATTTGTAGCCCAGGTCATTCCATTCCATCTCTTGGGTATTACTTCAAGTGGAATACAGAGTACAATTGACCCTTAAAGAACACGGGTTTGAACTGTGCTCGCTTGTCCGCTTATACATGAGTCCACTTGTACATGGATTTTTTTGTTTTGATAAATGCATTATGGATATTAAATGTATTTTCTCTTCCTTATGATTTTTTTTTTAAGATTTTTATTTATTAGAGAGAGAGCACGCACAAGCGGGGGCAGAGAGAGAGGGAGAAGCAGACTTCCTGCTGAGTAGGGAGCCAGACTTGAGGCTCCATCCTAAGACCCGGAGATCATGACCTGAGCCAAAGGCAGATGCTTAACTGACTGAGCCACCCAGGTGCCCCTCATTTTCTTAACATGTTCTTTTCTCTAGCTTACTTTATTGTAAGAATACAGTATATAGTACATACATGAAATATGTATTAATTGACTTACAGGTAAGGCTTCTGGTCAACAGTAGGCTATTAGTAAGTAGTTAAGTTTTTGGGGGGTTAAAAGTTATATGTGGATTTTCAACTGTGCCGGGGGTTGGTGCCCCTAACTCCTGTGTTGTTCATGGGTCAGCTTTACTTTCTTGCTACTTATCAGTCCAGCTGGAAATAAAGCTTTTCATTAAAGGGATACTTGGTCTAAAATCTTAAGATTTAGTCCTTGGTACCTAGAGCCTTTGAAAGGGCTCCTTCCATTTTCCCTTCTTTTCAGAGAAGGAAATTGTGAGGTTTATGTGTGTGGGAGTAGAGGGAGAAAAAGAGGAAAGTGGAGGGTGTGCCTTGAGAATCATTATTCTCATCTGACTTTAGGGTAAACATTTTTATTTTATTTATTTTTATTTTTAAAGATTTTTATTTATTTGAGAGAGAGAATGAGAGAGAGAGAGCACATGAGAGGGGGTAGTGTCAGAGGGCGAAGCCGACTCCTTGCCGAGCAGGGAGCCCGACGCGGGACTCGATCCAGGGACTCCAGGACCATGACCTGAGCTGAAGGCAGTTACTTAACCAACTGAGCCACCCAGGCGCCCCTAGGGTAAACATTTTTTAAAAACTTAGTGAATTAGGGTAAAATAATTTATGAGCCGTTTGGGAAGAAAAGGGGTTGAAATAAGTAAGTGATGTCTTTCGTCCACTAGGGGGTAGTGTGGACTGTAAAAATTAAATTTATTCCTGAGGGGATTGACTCTTATTTCTTAATGCAGTTGCCTTGTTTCAGTTAATTTTTGTCCATGCTATGCTTTTTTGAAATGGCTACAAATCATTATTTTCTAACACAATCTTGTGACTGTAACAAACAATAACACCCACATTCCTATTATTAGTGATTCAAATATTCTGACATTACTATTTGAATAAAATTTTTTGAAGGGACAAAAGTGATACTTTTAAGTTTCTCTACCAGATTTTACTCACTATATGAATAAATTATTTTCACAACCTGTAAGTAAGATTGTAACAGTGTTGTGTTTCACTGTCCTGTATGGTAGCTCCTAGCCCCATGTGGCTATTGAGCAGTTGCAGTGTGGCTAGTTTGAATTGATACGTGTTGTAAGTATAAATTACTGGATTTTGAAGACTTTGTATGAGAAAAGATTATAAATATTAATTTTTATATTGATTACATGTTGAAATGATGCTATTTGAATATATTGTTAAATATTAATTGTTTTTACTTTTTAATGTGGCTAGCGGAAAATTTAATATTTGCAGCTTGTATTCTTGTTGGGCAGCACTGCTGTAGAGAAAATATTCATCAGCCATTTTTATCATGCTGTACGCACCTCTAGCTGGCCTTATGATTTGTAAGGAAGTGGTGTAGTGGGGAAATTGAGCACAATTTTGACTCTGTTTCTAATCCCAGCCAGAATAAATATAGTCCGTTCTACTATAATGAGATCTATGCGTTCCTAAAATTCATTGTGTTGACCAAAATTGTGCAGTAAAAATGACATGGCTCATGCATAAAATGTTGGGGGCATGACACTCAAAAATATTGGTTAACATTTTTTTTAGTGCCCACTTATTGTAGATGGTGAAGTTGTAGATGCCTGTAAAGTAGCTTACAATTGAAAAATAGGCTTTTGCTTTATCAGTAATCCCAAAAAAGGAGCCCCTGTTTGTTAATATTTTAAAATTGCTTATAGATGTAGTTAACAGAGGTTGGAGTAGACAGAGTAGACATCATTGAGGCATCTCTCAGTTTGGTAAGACTAATTGTGACAAAAAAATTAATAGTGTTATCAAGTATAGTCAGATGGCTCTTGGGTGAGATGATCTAAAAGATCGACAATTGACATTATTAGTAATACATTGCATTTTTGTGTTTCGGAGAATATTCTTTTTTTTTTATTTGAGACAGAGAATGAGAGAGACAGAGAGCACATGAGAGGGGGGAGGGTCAGAGGGAGAAGCAGACCCCCCGCTGAGCAGGGAGCCCGATGCGGGACTCGATCCCGGGACTCCGGGATCATGACCTGAGCCGAAGGCAGTCGCTTAACCAACTGAGCCACCCAGGCGCCCTTTTTTTTTAATTTTAGAGAGTGAGAGAGGGTGTGGTGATGGGCAGAGGGAGAGGGAGAGTCTTAAGCAGACTGTGCTGAGTGCTGATGGAGCAGGGATATCATGACCCTGAGATCACGACCTGAGCTGAAACCAAAAGTCAGGCGCTTAGCTGACTGCGCCACCCAGGTGTCACCAGAGAATATTCTAAATAGGGAAAAACCTAAGTGCTGTAGACATAAGTTGGAGCTGTATATAGAAAGTTATTATGTATCAACTTTTCTCATATGCAAATTGCCACTCTTTTTCTCCCTCCCTCCCTTTTTTTCTTTGGTGGGGAGGAGCAGAGGGAGAGAGAATCTCAAGCAGACTCCCTGCTGGGCATGGAGTCCGACCTGAGGCTAGATCTCAGGACCCTGAGATCATGAACCAAAATCAAGACGCTTAACTGACTGAGCCACCAGGCGCCCCTGCTACTCTTTGTCTAAGAATACTGTTTATTATCTAAAATTTTACTGTACATAATTCATTCATTGCCTTAAAAAATGTATAGTAAGACCTTACATTGCTTCATAGTGAGCACAAGTTGTTATTGAACTTTAAAGTGGGACAAGACCTAGTTAATGGAATTTAGTTGACAAACTCAAGTGCTGCAGTTTACTGTGGTATATAATCCTGGAATTTGCTTTTCAAGTCCCAGTAGATGTATTGATGACCAGATCAATTTGATGTTACTTACTTCCATTTTAAGGTATTTATAACATGAACTATTACCCTCACTCTGTAAGATGAGATAGTTTTCTTGAGACTTAATCTTATTGCCACTTAAATTCATACTCTATTTTTATGTACTTCCTTTTCTGCTTTTTAGTAACTAGTTCCCTAAATAGTCTACAGTGCTTTTTGTTCTGTATGGCCTAAACTCAGTTCTACCTGGGACTGGGTCGGAGGATTGCTTTTAAACAAGTAGGATCATAATGAAACTAATGGTTATTCTGTTTTCTTTAAAAACAAATACTGTTATTTAATAAATTTTTAAGATTTGTTATTGTGCTTTGTTCTTAATTCTTTTTGAGTTGGTTGTATATGGCTATGGCCTTCCTATGTGATCTCATTTGTTAAGTCTTTCTGCAGTATTATCTCTTGATCTTCATAGCAACTCTGCATGAGAGGCGGTCTTAATTATGATATAGATAAGTCTGCTGAGACTCAGAGCAGTGTAAATTATTTGCTCAAAAGTAATAGTTAAGTAAGCAGTGCAGTAGGAATTTGAACCCGTTACTTCTAGACTTGAAGAAATCACACTGTACTTCACTGTCTTTCTACCAAAGAATAATATAAAACTAGGTGTTTCATAGTTAACCATGTGTGAGTAGTAGCAGGAAGGATTTTATTTCCTACCCACTTTTGCCTTTTTCGGGAAAAAAATTGACTCCCAAGTTCTGTGGGTGAGACTTGTTCCATTTGGTTTGGATTTTATTCTTTTTTCCTCCCATAATTTATGTTATGGGTTTGTTTGGGAAATCAGTGCCATGTAGTCAAATAATTATGCATCTGTTCATTATATCAAAATCCATGAGAACTTGAGAGCATATAAAAATTGTTTCAAAAGGTTTTCCACACTTAAAAGCTTATGCTAGAATGTGTCCTGATTAAATCTTAAAATTGATCAGGCCATGTGATATGTTTAATATGTACATTCTTAAAGACTCTTATTTTGAGGAGGAACTGAAGATGAGGAAGGAATGCTGAATCTCTGACAATGTGTTCTAAGAGTAATTTTGAGGCTATTTCGGGATATGATCTTGGAGGCCCTTCTGGCAGCTTTTTATAGCCTTGAATAGAGCTGCTACTACTTTGTGTAACCAGGGAGTGAGATTTTGGGGCTCTTAGACCCCAGCCTTCCAATCTCCCTCCTTATGGATTTCTAAAAATAGGAAGACCTGGGGCAAAACAAAAGGAGGATGGAGGTGAGGAGAGGTCACAATTCAAGGAATTTTACCATCTAGGTTTTTTCTCATTCCTTTACTCTTACTGTTGATCCTTAATATCTTGATTGATTGATTGATTGATGCTAAAAATGAAGCCTGGCCTCTTTTGTTCTAATTCCATGTTGGAGGACTTCCCACAGTGGGGGGCTTCATTATTGCTTCTTGAGATTTTTTTTTTTTTTTAGATTTTATTTACTTGAGAGAGGAAGAGAGAGCTTGAGAGCAAGAGAGCACACACACACTGGGGGCGGGGAGGGGCAGAGAGGGAGAAGCAGACAGGGAGCCCAATGCGGGGGCTCGATCCCAGAATCCTGGGATCATGACCCAAGCTGAAGACAGACACTTAATCAACTGAGCCACCCAGGTGCCCCTCTTCTTGAGGATTTTTAATGCTCTAAAAATGTTTTACTTTGAACCTAAAGAACGTTTTGCTGAAAGTAGTTTATAGCATTTCAGTTTCTCATTTGCCCTTGCATTGCCACGATTAAAACAAAGCAAAAAAACTAGTCTCTAATTAAAGTACTAAAGGCATTACTTCAAATGGCTATGGGTTTAACACAGTTTGGAAAAGGGTTTAATTTTTTATCTGCATCTTATGATTAAATCAGTATATGACAGGGAAATCTCTTTTAGTATGTGCCCTGTAGGCTGTAGAATGAAATGGTGTAAGGTGTAGGAATTTTCTTTTTTTTTTCTTTTTAAAGATTTTATTTATTCATTTGAGACACAGAGATACAGAGAGCGAGCGAGCATGAGCAGGGAGAGAGGCAGAGAAAGAAGGAGAAGCAGGCTCCCTGCTGAGCCAGGAGCCCGATGTGGGGCTCGATCCCAGGACCCTGGTATCATGACCTGAGCCGAAGGCAGATGCTTAACCATCTGAGCCACCCAGGTGCCCCGGTGTAGGATTTTTCTTAAGTGAAGGCAGTGTAAATACAATATTCTTATTGTTCTTCATATCTAAAACTTTAGGTATAGCAGTGTTCTAAAACTTCGACTGCACATGCCTATTCAAAATGTTGAAAATATGTTACTAATATATAAAATTACACATGGTATTGTCAGTTTCTTTTATTGAGTGTTAACTATTTTTGGCTGACAGTAAGTTTATAAATAGAAGTTAGATTATTTCTTCCCATGCCTGAATGGATCCTTTTGTTTTCCTCCTGTGATGTGCACATCCTGCTCTGAATAACACTGCTTTAATGTTAAAGATGCAATTCTGATAGTTTATTCCTTGTTCTTTGTAACATCAAATAGATTCATAATTCAGCAAGTATTTATTGAACATCTGTGGTGCCAGGCACTGTTCCAAACGCTGAGGATATAGCAGTAAATAAAACAGGCACAAATCTCCTTTTATGGAACAGGCACTTCCATTCTGAGCAAAATAAGTGAGATGTGTAATATATTAGTAGTGCTGTAGAGATAAAATTAGGGGAACAGGGATAGGAAGGGTGTGGGATAGGGTGGAAATGGGCTTTTTCAGTTTCAATTATGGAGGCCTTACTAAGAAAACACATTTGAATGAAGATCTTAGGAGCTCTGAGGGAGCAAACCAGATAGAAATTTCAGGGGAAAAAAAGCGAGGGCAAAGCTTTTGAGGGAGGAGTATGCCTGGCAGGTTGGAAAATTACCAAGCTGCTAATCTGGCTGGAGCAAAGTGCCAGGGTGGGAGTATTGGGGGAAACATAGCTGAAGATGAGTTAAGAATAGCCAGAGTGAGGGGATCATATAAAGCCTCTTCTTGGGGGGCCATTATAAGGACTTTGAAAGATTCATGAAACACAGACCCAGGAGGGAGTGGGGAACAAGGTCAGCAGCAAGAAGAACAAAGTTAGGCTATTGCAGTATGCCAGCCGAGAGCTGATGGTGGCTTGGATTAGAAGTGTAGCCGCAGGGTGGTAAGAAGCAGTCCAGTAGATTTGGAAATTCAAGTGAACAAAATATGCCAATCAGGTTAGATATGGTGGGGTATGAAGGAAAAGATTTGATCAATTGGAAGGATGGCTTGATGGTGAAGAAGGCTTTGAGGGAAGAGCAGGTTGAAGGTGGGGAAAGTCATGCAAAGTTTGGGATGCTTATTAAGATACTCAAGAGGAGCTGTTGAACAGGTAGTTATGGATAAAAGAGGCGTGATCTAGGGGAGAGATCTGTGCTGGATATGAATTTGGGGAGACATCATATACAGGGCGTATTTAGTATTTAGATTCATTGGACAGTATGGGATCACTATGGAAGAGTGTAGATAAAGAAGCCCTAGGACAGAGCCTTGGCGCACTTCTGTGTTGGGGAGTCAGGGAGGGAACCAGCAAGGAGGTTGCAGCCAGACAAGTAGAAGAGAATCAGGAGAGGTTGGCTATAGGAAGCTGGGTGGTGTTTGGCAAGGAGGGTGGACCAGCTGGGTAAGACGTTACATTTAGGTCAAATAAGATGAAGATTAAGCATTGGCCATTTGATTTAACTGTGTGGGAATCACTGGTGACCTCAACAGACAGGTTAGTGGATAGACCCTGATTGGAGAGTTGTGTTCAAGATAGGAGGGAAGAGGAAAATTGGAGACAATCAAGTATAGATTACTTTGAAAGAGCAGCAAAGCAGTGGGGCATTAGCTGGTGGGGGTGGGGGGAGAGTGAGGTCAAGGTTATTTTCTCCTCTTACTGGGAGAAATTACAGCAAATTTGTACAGTTTGGGGAAAGACCCAGTGAAGAGGGGGAACTGATGATTCAGGAGAGTTTCAAAAGAGATGCTAGGGCAATGTCCGTGGATAGGTGAGAAGGAGATGAGATGTAGTGCTTTAGAGGAGAGGTCAGTCTTAGCCAAGAGTGATGGCCATTTCCTTCACAGTGACAGGAGGACAGGCAAAGCACACGGGTACACAGTTGAAGGTGGGTGTACAAATGCTACAGTGGGAAGCATGTCTGTTTTCTTGTGAAATAGAAAGCAGAGTCATCAGCCAAAAGTGAGGGTGAGGATAGAGGTACTGGAGGTTTGAAGAGAGAGGGAAGAGTGTTATGTTATTTAGGAGAGAGGGAGAAAGATGGAAAAGAGACCTAATGATTGTTGGAGAGCAGCATTAAAGTGTTTGGTGTCAAGGTTGTATATAGTTCTAGCTAGCTCTGTTCAGGTTCCTAGGCACTTGGCCCTCCCTCCTACATTCAGATTTTCAGTGACTTTTAGAACTAATTTTACTTTTTAAAAAATTAATTAATTAGAAGATTTTATTTTTAAGTAATCTCCACACCCAACGTGCAGCTGGAACTCACAACACTAAGACCAAGAGTTGCATGCTCTGCTGACTGAGTCAGCCAGGCGCCTCTAATTTTACTTTTTAAAGGTTTTGGTAGAGTTTAAAACAGAGTAAGTTGCCTTTATTTACCTGTGTGATAATCCCAGTGTTATTTTCTTTTTTCTCTTCTCTCTCCCCTCCTCTCTCCTCCACTCCCCTCTCCTCACTTCTCTCCTTAGTATAAAATCAGTTTCATTAGCCTAATTTTTATTATCAACATATTTTCAGACATTTGTAGTTGCAGTGTATGTCATCAGTATTCACTTGCAGTTGCATTCAGGTGATTGGGATTATGTAAATAGTCTTTTAACTTGGTGTTTAGCAAAGTGACATTTGTTTCATAAATGTATCATGTTTTTCTGTTGTAGGAAACCCAGCGTTTGCTGGCAGAACCAGTGCCTGGCATTAAAGCAGAACCAGATGAGAGCAACGCCCGTTATTTTCATGTGGTCATTGCTGGCCCCCAGGATTCACCCTTTGAGGGAGGGACTTTTAAGCTTGAACTATTCCTACCAGAAGAATACCCGATGGCAGCCCCTAAAGTACGTTTCATGACCAAAATTTATCATCCTAATGTAGACAAGTTGGGAAGAATATGTTTAGATATTTTGAAAGGTAAGTGTTACCTTTATTAATATATGCTATTAAGATTTCTCCTTTTTCTCTTAAGCATTCTGTATTGAGAATCTGAACATTGTAATCTTGCCTTATTATATAAAGACCACAAAGGTCTGTGGGAATGCAATGCAGGAGTTCTGGGGCTGTTGTTTCATGCTGATCATTCTGGGCCTGTTGCCTTCATAGATAAGTGGTCCCCAGCACTGCAGATCCGCACAGTTCTGCTATCGATCCAGGCTTTGTTAAGTGCTCCCAATCCAGATGATCCATTAGCAAATGATGTAGCGGAGCAGTGGAAGACCAACGAAGCCCAAGCCATAGAAACAGGTATTTAATATCCATTCTCCTTCACACCACTTCCACTTTTTAAAACAAATATATACTACCTTTTTAATATTTATTTATTTATTTATTTTATTTTTAAAGATTTTATTTATTCCTTTGAGATACAGAGAGAGAGAGAGCATGAGCAGGGGGAGAGGCAGAGGGAGAGGGAGAAGCAGGCTCCCCGCTGAGCCAGGAGCCCAATGTGGGTCTCAATCCCAGGACCCTGGGATCATGACCCTAGCAGAAGGCAGACGCTTAGCCATCTGAGCCACTCAGGTGCCCTATACTACCTTTTTAAAAACTTCTTTTCGAGTCTTAACAAAAAGAAAAAATATATTAAGAGGAATAAGTCAGATCCTGTTTCTAATATGTAAACACCTCTTAACAACAGATGTTTAAGTTCCAAGTTAGGGCCTGCTTCATGACCCCCAGATGTAAAGACAGCCTATAATTGGGAGCTCTTAACTTGTATAACCTGTACTACCTGGTTTATCAAATATTTGATGTGTACCATTGAGCTGCTTTTGTAATTCATCTGATCAATAAAACTATGTCAGTTTATAGCTAGGGAGTTTGAAATGAGTAGGATTCTTCTTGTTACAGATTTTAACAAAATTAGTGGAGAGCATGTCTAGAAATGGAGACAAAAGGAGACACCTCTTTTCATCCTGCTGAATTTTGTAGAACTTCTGGATTCCGTTGTAGTGTTTTGGTAATTAGATACACACACAGTCTGTCTGATCCAGATGACAGAAAATGGCATGAATTTAACAGAATACTGCTTTATTTTTACAGAGTTTGGAAAGTAACATACTGAACTAAGTAAAATAATAATTGCACGTTTGTTTTTGTCTACAGCTAGAGCATGGACTAGGCTATATGCCATGAATAATATATAAAATCGATCTGATCATCAAGTGTGCATCACTTCTCCTGTTCTGCCAAGACTTCTTCCTTTTTTGTTTGCATTTAATGGACACAGTCTTAGAAACATTACAGAATAAAAGCCCAGACATCTTCAGTCCTTTGGTGATTAAATGCACATTAGCAAATCTATGTCTTGTCCTGATTCATTGTTGTAAAGCATGAGCAGAGGCTAGAAGTACCATCTGGATTGTTGTGAAACGTTTAAAAGCAGTGGCCCTTCTCTGCTTTTATTCATTTCCCCCATCATGGTTTGAGTATAAAGCACTGTGAATGAAGGTAGTTGTCAGGGTTAGCTGCAGGGGTGTGGGTGTTTTTCTTTATTACTTTTTTTGAGGGGGAGAGGTAGTTTTATTTTAATTTTATGGGCTCCTTTCCCCCTTTTTATGGTGATCTAATTGCATTGGTTAAAAGCAGCTAACCAGTTCTTTAGAATATGCTCTCTAGCCAAGTCTAACTTTATTTAGACGCTGTAGATGGACAAGCTTGATTGTTTGAACCAAAATGGGAACATTAAACAAACATCACAGCCCTCACTAATAACATTGTGACTTTGCTGTCAAGTGTAGAATCCTTCCTTCAAGAAAAAGCTTGTGACCATTTTGTATGGCTTGTCTGGAAACTTCTGTAAATCTTATGTTTTAGTAAAATATTTTTTGTTATTCTACTTTGCCTTTGTACAGTTTATTTTACTGTGTTTATTTCATTTTCCCAATGTGACAATCGTATTTAAAAATTAAAACTGATGGAACATTCTCTTTTGGTCTTCACCATCTGACAAATTGATCCGGCAAGAGGTGGATTTTGCCAGTGTCTTTTCACTGATGCAAACTTGTGTTAAGATGTCACTGAATGGAGTATTTATAAGCTGGCCCTGAGCATGCATAAAGCGTCGGTATTTGGTATTTTTTTTTACCTCCTAGAAATTTGAATAAATGTGTTTGTGTTGTCTGATTAGATGATCATAGGTGTCTTGCCATGATGTTTGAAACTTACTGTACAGGAGAGTCACAGCAAAGCAGCAGTTGTGACTGACTTTATGTAGGACTCACATGTTGTGCCGCATTTGTGTGGCATTTGGGATATGACCTTTTGCTTAGTTCTTGTCTGGAAACTTCACGTGTAACCACTGGTATGTGCTACTAGGAAACACCAATCTGATAATCATTTGGGGTTGCTGAGGCACTTATGAGTCTTCCTTATAAGACCTGATGAGCAGATCTCAAGCAGCCAGCTTGCGTAAGTGTCATCTGAAAGGTTTCTTCCTTTGAGAGTATCAGATCCTCAGTTAATGATTCTTTCATCCTTCAGTATTTGCTATGGGAGCTCCTATTGTTTGATACTCAGTAATTTTTTTCTGCATTGACAGAGTTCCTCCCCTCAAAAAACTGTTCTTTCCCACCCTTCTCCGTATGGAATTCCCTATCCTTGTTCTTTGTAAGTCATCAGTGTAGCCAGTCCTAAGTATGTAAATGTTAACCCGCAGGTGGGAACCTTTGTCTCTCGCAATTTAAGGTAATGGATATTGTAGCCCGTCTGAATTTCCCCCACTCTTGATTCTCTTAACTTCTGGAGTTTCTTCAGAATGTGGTGTATTTTATTGTGCTCCTATGTAAGATGAAGAATTATCTATTAAAATTACATTTTCAACATACGAAAGTTTTTGATGAGTGGTAACTGGTATCCTTCCAAATAAATGCATTGATTGGAAACAAATGTTAGTTTAATTCAGAATAAAATTGTTCGTAACCTTAACGTTGTAAAGTTAAAGCTCTTAAGAGCAGTTGACATTTATAACAGTTCTTGTGCTGTAGAGGGTGTTTGCAATTAAGGAAACAGAATCGCATTCTGGGGCCAAAATGAACACAAACAGTTGCGTAGAGATGAGCTTTATTTAGTGCAGGTGGCACTACTTGTGATGATAGCTAGTATCACATAGTGATTTGTAAGTCCTAAAATTCCAGATTTAAATTCATTGTACCACAAAATATGTCTAGAATAGGACTCTTATGTCTACTTATTTGAGTTCTAAAAGTCCTAAAGTGGAATAATTCACTGTTTTTGTTTCAAATGTTTTGTTTCCTGATTTTATGGCATCCTGTTTTTTCCTTTGTAATTTTGTTAAGAGCCCCCATTGTTTTGATAAGACTCTTTCTCAACCAGTGGGATGAAATGAGCCAGTTTGTTGGTTGAACGTGTTTAGGATTAAAGGAGCTCTGGGAGAGGCCAGGATAGATTCCCAAAACTGGCAGCTACTTCTGGCTTTTGGGCCTTTTCCTTGGCCCACAAAATGTGATTGGTTAAAACATTCTGAATTCAGTGCCAGCATTTTTAAAAATCAGGAGATTCACGTGACAAAAAATCCCAAATTCTGGTAACTTAATGATGTGAAGATCTGGCAACTGCGGCCATGCCCAGCGTTTGTGCATAGCACCCTTCACCTTCCGGGAGGAAGCAGCCTCCAGATAAGAGCGCATCTCTCCTCGTTCAGGGACTCTGCTTGCCTCGAGTCCCCTTCCAGGCCCGCTTTCTCCTTTATGTAGTTCTCTTCCTTTATAAGCCTTTGATTTTTTAACTCCTAAGCTTAAGGGAACAGTGAATTTGACAAAAGTATTCTATGTACCCAACACTACCGCTTGGGGATGATTAAGTGAATGAGATTGGCATGTGGCTTTTCCTGTGGCCCTTCCAATGCGGGGGGGGGGGGGGGGCACAGACAAACTGCAGTTGCAACTCTGTCCTGGAGCAGGGAAGGAAGTACTTGGGAAGGGCCGCTCTTCTGGATTCCAGCCAGATGAACACCTCTAAGCTGGAGGAACACCATGTGCAAAGCCCTGGGGGAGAGGAAAAGAATCTGAATATGTAAGTGTCTTCTTGAGAAACTCTTCTGCCCATTAGGAGCTTCTCTGAAATCCTGAGGCATTGACAGGAGCTTTATGTTTATTTGGTTTTCTGTTTTGTTGTAGTATACTTTGTTTCCACACTAGTTATTCTTGGTCCTGCCTCATAAGATCTTAGGTCCACAGTGTGTGTAGAACTTAAACCCTGCTCTAGACCAAGAAGATACTTTAATACAAAATTTAAAAAGCATTGAAAAAATAAGCTTAAATACAAACTGATATTTAAACAAGCCACAGGAGCTGTGGAGAGTACTGGAGGAAATCTAGTATCCTGCAAGACACCATAAACACATTAGCGAAATGGAACTGTTGGTGTCCTAGGAATGATAGAAATTGTCTTTATTTTCTATTTGATGGTTCAGGAATCTTTGGAGGGGGCGCTATTCTAGCCATATCACTTCTTGTTAGTTGCAGTAGCAAAGGTTTTAAAAAGTTAGCCTTACCTGGAAAAGCTGGCCAAAAAACAGATAATTAAATGCCATGATTATAGGGCAGCTAATTCATCAGTCGATTTAAGAAAAATGTAATATCTCATTGGAATAATTATTTTTGGGCTGGGGTAACATTTCATTTAGCTATTTAGCATGCTGCTTAGGTTTAAGGAATTATATCAGGGGTTTATTTTTTAAATGATATTTAATCACAAAAGCAAAACATGTTGAATGTAATAACTTGAAAAATACAAAGAATAAAAATCTGTAATCTTCCACCCAGCCTGGTGATACTTGTTTCGTTAACTATATGCCCCTGTGTTAATTTCCAGTTCTCCTTGATGTTGGAAATTGGGAGGATTTGTTCCAAGGGTTAACTTTGGTACAGCTTTTTTACAAATTGGGTGAGTTCTTATTGGCAGCAAAACTAGGAGTTGGGCTACGGGTTTTTCCTTTTAGGTGTAGAACTTCACATGAAGAGTGCCCGTTCTTCCTCTGCCCAGTTAACATCTTTGCCGTACTTCAGTTGGTCTCATTTCATCTGTGCCTGTTGGTGTGGCATTTCAGTTATGTGGATGTAGAGTGCTACACAGCCAAGCCCCTACTGACTAGATAAAATTGTTTCAGTTTCTGATTTGGTTGTAGAAGCAGAATAATTGCCTTAAATCGACCTTGCTTATTGTCTCCTAGCAGAGTAACAACTGAAATCTCATCATTTAAAATACGTTTTGTGGTGCTCATTAAGGAGCTTTTTACATTTTTCCTCTGCTAATCATTTGTATCTAGGGGACGAAACAGGTCTTAGAAGTTAGAAAGATTGATAACCTCACCTCATTTGTAGAGAGTACCTAGCAGGTTTCCTTTTTTACATACTCTGATCCATTCTCACCCACCATATGACTCTTTTGAAATAGTTCCATGATCTAGATTAGTAAATCCCAATTAAATCTCATTATAATCTAGCAAGTTTACAAAGTATTCTGGCTGAAATTCATGAGTAGACTAGAGACTTGTCAAAAGCAGTTTAGGTAAGGTAGGTTGGTTGCACTAGATTTGAACTTGGTGCTGTTTCTTTGTTTTGGGAGGAAGCATTAGGACTGAGTAACCAAGGGAATGAATAGGGCCAAAGTCTTAAAATCTTTTTTTTTTTCCTTCTAAAACACTAAATATTTGGGGCTCTGTGGTCCATGGGTCTGTCCACGTTACTCGCCTCTGCCATTGTTGGTGAGAAAGCATCCATAGACAATTTTAAATGGTTGGACATGCAGTGCTATGATAAAAGTTTAATTTTAACGGGTCACAAAATATTTTCAACCACTGAAAATATATAAAAAAAAAAATGTTCTAAGTTTGTGAGCTGTACAAAGAGGTGGGGTCTAAGGTTTGTCCTGTAGGCTGTTACCCACCCCCTTGGCTGTGATTGATTATTCACTGCTCTTGTATTAGAACCAAATGTCTCTCCTTCCCCCTCCTTTAAAAAGTGATACATTACTGTTATTCCAATAACAAAGATGGTGTAGGTTTCCTTTTCTCCCTTTGCGGTTAATATACATATTTTGATAGTATGCACAGATTGAGCATTTTTCAAGCCCAGTTTTTTCATGTGAGATTATTAAACATTGTCACACTGAAAATTTCTTGGAATATTAATTTTAAAATTATACAGGCTTTTAAAGAAAATAAATCCAGGTTCCTTTTTAAAAAGTGACCTTTAGTAGGTAATACTCTGTAGTTCTTTTTAAAATGTGTTATTCAGGGGCGCCTGGGTGGCTCAGATGGTTAAGCGTCTGCCTTCGGCTCAGGTCATGATCCCAGGGTCCTGGGATCGAGCCCCGCATCGGGCTCCCAGCTGGGTGGGGAGTCTGCTTCTCCCTCTCCCTCTGACTCTCTCCTTGCTTGTGCTCTCTCTCTCTCTCTCTCTGATGAATAAATAAAATCTTTAAAAAAAAACTATAAAATGTGTTATATAAAGTTTACACTTGGTGACATCACATTTGGTATCCATATCATACCTGTTGATCATAATTTAGTCCCAGTTGTAACATTTAAGTTGATGCCAGTTTTACCAAGCCTGCAATACCCATCTTTAACCATATTTTGCTTGTACAACTTGTCTAAGTGTTTCAGTTGACCGATTCCCAGAGGTGCAGCTGTAAAATTTTGCTGAGTAGTACTTGGTCGTTGTCCAAAAGGCTATATACTGGTGCACGTGCAGATCCTTACCTGACTTGAATGTTACTTGTGTCTGTGTAATCTTTACATGGATGTATTTGACCACCATTACCCCTTTAGGTGTGTGCATATTATTTCCCTGTCTCACTTTAGTTGCCTAATTTTGGTATATAAATCTCGGTCCACATTCCTGGAGAGGGTTTGGGATTCCTAGTGTAATACTTTGATCAAAAGGTATGTTTTTAAGGTTCTGGATACACATTAATGGTCAAAGTATTCTTTTAATTTCATTTAAGGAATGCATTTGATTAAAAATTGAGAAAAATGGAGTTACAATACTGGCGTTGACCCAGGAAATGTGATGTCCAGAGGGTAGTCAGTATTCCACATACTGGCAAGAATAACTAGGGATAATTAGTTGCAATCACAGCAAAGTAGAGGAATTTAAGACTGGTTTCTAGCAAAAAGACAGTTGAGCCTTTGTTAAATTTGGGTCTTTGCTATAATGCAACGCCAAGAGAGGCCTTTAGGGCCTTCTCACCTTACTGCTAGAATTCAGCCAATGGCACTAGTCAGGAAGATACAAAAGCAGGGAGGAAAGTAGCACCAGAGAGGAGATGACTTTTCAACCTGATTTTTGTTCTACAGCTCCATATAAAATGTTGCTAAATATTTGGGGGGAGGGGCACAATTTAAAATGTTGCTTTTGAAGATGGTACATGTAAGTCTGTTAAAAAAAGTTGTAACACCTTGGAATCCCACGGCCCTGAGATCACAACCTGAGCTGAAGTCATGCTTAACCCACTGAGCCATACAGGTGCCCTTAGACTTTTAACAGTCTTGTGGGCAGAAACTCACTCTGTGCTATGAGCAACAATGCTGGGCATAAAGCAGATTATTGTGCAGCTTCTGGTATACATTAGAAATTTATGAAACAAAGGGTTAGCTGGAAACTTCATTTGAGACAGAATCAACTACATGACAGCATTCCTGTTATAACCCAGTTCACTAAAAAGTAGTGTTTAGTCCTGTCACTTCGTCTACAAAGTTCAGCTTAAAGGGACCTGCAGAGAATTCTTGTATTCCAGTGTGAAGACAGCATTGGGAAATGCCATGCTTTTTGTTTTCCTCCAATTTAAGCCAAATGAGGTTGAATGGAACTTTTGTGAGGATTCTTAAGTTGGTCTTCAGTAAGCACTATTTTGGGGAAATATTTTGGTGGGCAAGGTAACTAGCCTTTTAAATACAGCTGTAATAAAATGATAGTAATTATCAGCTAAGTACGTAATTACAGAATAGTCTAGAAGAGCTCTTGAAAATCATTAAAAATAAAACCCATTTGAGGGAGCAGAAAGCTATAAAGATATAGCCATAGTGGGACACCATGAGACTGGTTGGTATTTAATAGAAATATCCATTTGGGAGAGTAATGGCAACACTTTACTGGTGGACAACTGGTTAATTCCACTAGTAAGGATCATAAGTGGAAAGTATGAATATATAAAAATATATATAAATATATACTCATATAAATATGAGATTATGTATATGACCCATCTATGGGAGATGAGTAAATTTTTACTGTGGAATGCCAGACAAGTTTTCCACTTGGATGATGTTCACTTATGGGAAAAAAAAAAAAAAAAGAATTTATTTCCATTTTTATTTGGTTTCCAAATATAAAAAGTCAAGATTCTTACACCAATTATCTCAAATGAGACCATGCAAAGCAATTTAGAGTGTATACAACAATCATCCCCCTGCTTTCAGTTTTGCTGCTTTATACAACTGTTTGACAGAAAATTGAATGGCATGTGACAAAATTTCACCTTGTTTATTAAAAAATACACACACACACAACCCCCCCAACAACAAATGTTCAGGATAGTTTGCTACTTTGTGTCTACAAGTCAACTTATAACCTATATATTTAGGAGGCACATGGGACTGAAAAATTTAGCTGCCCAATTTTATCCATCTACCCCACAGAAAGCAGAAATGAGTCCCAACACTCTGTAAGCTTTGGAGGGTTGAGATAGTAGACACTATTATCTATAGTAGATTCAACTGTTGAGCCTGAAAATGAAGGCTTTTTCTCCTTAACAGAAATCTCCTTATGGCCTTTCCTCTCATTTTGCTAGACTGGGTTCCAGAAGAATAGTGAAGAATCCCTTGTGTGAAGTTCAAAGTGTGACAACTGTATTCTGTTGCATCATACAAATTTTTGCTAGTTGCATAGACTAAAGACAGTTGGTTTGCTAAATGGCACTGAAGAAAATCCTGACCCGAGTGGCACTACTTAGTCCAAATGTTCTTGACCAAAAATAATTATACAACAATATTTATAGGCTCACTTTTAAGAGATGGCTGACAATACTGTACATATTTTACATGTCAAATACATAGTCCAAGAGTTTATAAAATAAGTTCATGCATTATTACCTCTAAGAATATCATATACAAGATATCCCCCTCCCCCAGTACTTGTGATAGCATTTCAGATGGACATTTTTATATACAAAATCCAGTTTCTCTGCTGTGTTAAGGTATATAAAGAAACTTAAGAGATTACTGAGAAACAACAAAATCTTAAGTCCACTGAAGACTGAAAGTGTCAATCTGTGGATTTAAAATGTTTCCTTTTTAAAAAACACGCAGGATGCATAACCTCTGTACAAAGAATAATATAAAAATTCTGGATGATCATGTTTGATCATACTACATAATTTAGAATGAAATGTCACTGGTTAAGTTTTTCTACTTTACTCCTTCCTCTGACAGCATTAATTTGTGAACTAATATTTATATTTAGTCAGCTGCATTTATGGCACAAGATCTTTTTCAAAACAGCGGCACCGATTTTCCTTAAGTGTAACAGCACTCTACTTAGCAGCAATTATATTTTTAAAGGTTAACAATTTGTAGAATGTACAACTATACTTACTTTCTACTCTGTACTCACCAGTACAATATTTACAAGGCTAATGCCTACATACAGAATGATCTTTCACTCTCCCCACCGCCCCATGTCTTATTCAAAGGTTTTTGTCTGGGTTGTTTGGGAAAGTACAGGGGTTTCAGACAAGGTACCTGTGTGTCAATGGGATTCTTGATTCCGAGTGAGTATAAAGACAAGACAAAATAATTATTAGTTCAGGTATGTTCCAGTGCCCCAATAGTTAGTTATAGGATAAATAGTACTTATTGGCAATGTATAAAAGATGATGAGACATTCTCAGGTGTCCTAATAATCTAAGTCTGGAACAGCTGACAGCAAGAAGGCCACTGCAGTCACCACGGACTATCATTTGAGGTTAGACTCTAATCCTGTGGTCACTACTGGTAACCAGTTAAGTTTAACTAAAGAAGGGTCAGTAAATTAAAAAACTGGAAATATATCTTTTAAAAGGAATTTACCTTGAGGGAATTATGGTTCTCAAGTATTCTGTGTAAAGAGATTATGGATAAAGGGAATTGGCGATTTAGCATGCTAACTCAAATCCCATGAATACAGTTTTTCATGATGATGTATTTACTATATGCATCTTTCTTACAATACCTCTAAAAATCACCAACGGTATATAGTTAAACTGTGTGTTAAAGGACTAGTGAGTTATGGGGGTAACTGGCCTTATCAGGTAGCTAGTGACATACCAGTTGTGAAAATTTAAGACAAATGAGTTGACAAATTCCTGAAAATAGCAAAAAGTCCTTTGTCAAAATAGTTATTGGACCATTCAGAAATAGTCCAAATCTGGAATTTAGGAATTAAAACTATGATCCTATGAAACAAGCTTTCAGATCGAACAGATTTAATTTATCAAGAATTATTTTTGTAAATTTCTACAACAGAATTTGTTGACTATGTTAATGCTGTGATGAGAAAATAATTTAGAAGATATACCCATAAGTAAGCTGATCTGACAAAAACCACAGACTGGTGTCAAATGGACAAAAAACAAAATGCTGTGAAAAAAATGAACTAAAATGGGGATGGGGTGGGTTGGGGGCAGAGTTAAGGCATCTAAAAAAAATTCCACATGGCTTTGGCTTATTAAAGTATTTTACATTTTTTTTTTAAGAAGATTTGAAAACATCTGAAGAACACGCAAATTGTTTGAAAATCCTGCATCGCAAATTCAGACAGTTTGCAAGAGTCATTCAGATGTTTGCCAAGGAAAATAAAAGAGACCTCTCCCCACAAGACTGCACATGGGAGGTCCTCCCAGTTCTCTCTATCTTACACTGGATGGCAACCCAGAGGTCTGTGCAGCAGTCACAAACAAGGTGTTGTTATCTGGAAGGGAAGGGACCGTGGAATTTCCATTGGTTGGAGAACAACCCAGCTTTAGTTTTTCCAGATACTCTGCATGTACAGGCTTATGACACTGGAGAACTTTGATGGCATCTTCTACTTTGAACCACTCTCTCTTCCTTCCTAGAAAATAGGACACTGGTCACTATATTACAATAAAGTCAATTTTAAGAAGTAGGCCATATGCTTTAACAATGCCCTTCACCCCCTCCCCCACAAATAATAACTTTATTGTTTTTTCTAGAATGGCTTAGACAATATGTTGGGGGAAGAATTTTAAGATAATTCAAATGTGGACATACATACTGATCCTCTTTTAAAAAGGTAACCAAAAGTAATTTAAGATGAAAATGGTATACAAGTACAAAGTACTTGAATTAAGAGAATCCAGGTGGCAAAGGGAAAGGGAACTTACCTATATTAACAGAATCTTCCCAATCTTCTAGTATTTCAGTGACAGTAAGAACATAAACATATGTTCTATGCTTTCGGTCTTGATTCTGCTTGAATATAAAAAGAAAAGCATTTTACTCTCCAGGAGCTAGCCATTACACATTTTTGAGGGGAAAAAATTCAGTTGTGGCATACTACTGGTTAGCACATAGACAAGTATAATCCAGTTGTATAACCCAGCACAGAAGTGAATTTTATGTAATACAAAATGTAAATGTAAAATGATGAAATTAGCTCCCCATAGTAAACGTGGCACTTCGATTTCAATGCATGTGTTTAGGAGACATTATGTATTGATAGTTTAAAAGCTTTCAGGTCAACTATGCACAGCCAAGGTTGAGAATGGGTTAGTCTATTTCTGGAATACTATCTTTTAGTCCTTTGTGCTCAAACTCAGTTTTTACCCATATAAAAACTGCCACCTTGTTTCTAGATTCAAAATTAAACACAAGTGGGTTTTAAAATGAAGGGGTCATCCTCTCAATTAAAAGTTAGCCTTGCTTACTATATAGTCTAGGACTTCAGATAACTGCCTGATTTAAAAAATTTTTATTTATTTTTAATAAATTCTATGCCTGACCTGGGGCTTCAACTCAAAACCCTGAGATCAAGAGCTGCTTGCTCTACGTTGCCAGAATTTTTTCCACCACAAACTACCTGAGTAATACACTCAAATAGTGTATTATGTCTTTGGGAAGGAACGGGAACAAAAAAAAAATGAGAGGCATCTCTCACATAAAACATTACTGTTCATTATTGTCAAGAACTTACTGTCTTATTTCTATGCCTGCAAAATCAATACATTTATTATGCTATGTTCACAAATTCACTGAAATCACCAGAGTGAATAGGCAGGATAATACTAACTTTCCCTTGTATTTTCTAAGGGGAAAGATACATTGGTTACTATTTTCTGTTCAGAGTCTATGAATAAATTTAAATAGCATTTGTAATGCAGTTAATACTATTACCTACCTGTGTTATAGAAGCTTTATTTATAATGTGAGACGTTTTCTTCAAAAATCTTGTCAGCGTATCGACAATGTGCTATTTGTACCATGGCTACTCTGAATTACAGAAAACCCTCGATATATTTTTCAGTTTAACCAGGAGATGGTGCTCTTCAATTGGGTAAAACAAGTGCTGAATTCTGGAAAGTTTGAATATTAACTTGAGAACTTTACTGTTAACAGAGTATTCTAGGAGTCCTCAATTCTACCAAGTGTTGCACAATTTCTGAATTCTGTAGAAAGCCTTTTTTCTTTCTTTTTAAAAAAAACTTATTGCGGGGGGAGAGGGAGGGCTGCGTGAGCGGGGGCAGGGGCAGGAGAAAAACCCCAAGCAGACCTCCCTGCCGAGCACCTAAAGTCCCTGAGATCATGACCTGAGCCGTAATCAAAGAGTGGGCCGCTTAACTGACTGAGTCACCCAGGCACCCCCTTAAAAATAACATGTTTATGGTTCTACGAGAAGGACTAAACTAACCCTTTAGTAGTATCTTGAAGGGGAAAAAAAAGCCACAATGTGTCAGGTATACACCATGTATCTAAGTATCTTTGACTCCTGGATGAAAAGATAAGAAGAGCTTGTGTCTCATGATCCTTACCTTCCATAGAATACCTGCCAATTCCAAATTCCCTCTCCACAAATTCTATTTTGCCTTCAGTAATAACAGATTATGTAAAGAGAATTCTATGCTTTTAGCATCTATTCTTTGTATCAGGGTTTTTTTTTAACCTTCATACCGTCCTGTAGGGATAATAAAGTCATTATTGTGTATCATCTAACATTATGTGCTAAAGGCAAAGGGTCCATTTCCAGACAGTATCCACAAGAGTCCTAAACCCTTAGGTGATACTGAGGACACTGTACCTCCTAAAAAGTCTATAACTAAACAGTATCAGTAAACCAAGAGATAGGTCTTTCTGTATCAGCTCTACTGTATTGTCATATAAAAATAATTACTACTGTAATAACGTATAAAACTGATGGCATATGAAAGTAACTTTTCCCTCCCTCCTAATCCTTATAAACTTACTTGCTTACTGATAGTTTTAAGAGGAAATGTCTAGCTCAGGTTGCTGCCAGATTATTTGGCTGGTCAGGAAAGAATCGTTAATTCTATTATTTGAAAGGATTACTTTTGTTACTCACCTCAAATATGCCCAGGAGTCTGCCTAATTTTCCTTTGACTCCAGCCTATTAAAAAAGGATGAAATGTAAAACTGTTACCTTTGCTTAAGAAAATTTACATTGAAGTTATTTTCTGGCTATTTCAACCCTTGGATCTAAGCACAATAGGCCCTCCTATACCAAGCCTGCTTCTGTAAAGTTTTTTTTTTGGCTATGCCAAGATTCACAACCTGTGGTTTGCTATAAAACATGGCTTAATTTATTCCATATGCAAGTTCAGACTGATCAGATTGTCATTTATTTTATTAGAACTGACAGGGATTGACCAAAAATTAGACTTTCCACCAATTTGGGACAAACTTCGTGAATGAAAACAGAACTTTTCCATATGAACTGATAAAGGGTTTACCCTTCTTAAAGGACTGTCTTTCTGCCCTTTTTTCCCCCCCACATGGCTCAGGAGGTACAATTTTTTCCTCTATGTTACCCTTCGACTGCAGAATCCTCATTACTTTTACCCAGTACTGTAACAGACTGACTGGAACTTCAAATCCACACCACAACTAACACATTGGTACCCGCTGTCTCCTCTATCTACGACTTGTGTTCCTCCATCAGGAAGCTGCTCATCCTTCAAGACCCATCTCTATGAAACCTTTGTAACTACACACCAAGACCCAGTGAGAACATTAGCATTTGCTTCCCATTTATACCCTAAGTTGCTGCTCAATTTATAGCACTTAAATCTATGCTATTTTGCCTCTGAGTAAAAGCAAGTTCTATCTATAAGCAACTGTTAGAAGATAAGCAGGCCATTATGCTTTCGTGCATGGGTGTGTGTGCCGTTTTCCTCAACTTTAAGACAAAACAAGTAAAGGCAATTTGCTTATTCATCTGAGAAAGAATTACAGGGCATGAGTGATGTCTCTGTGCATTCCTGCAGGGCATTCCAGGTGTATCACTAACCGCTCTGACACGAGGCCACCATATTATGTACTCATCACTGATCAGGCTTATTGTCTGTTACACAATTCTGGGGGATGTCTACATTGCTTTTAGCTCTATTTTACCAGGTAGAAAAAATATCTGCTTAGCAAAATGCTAGCTGTAGTTGCCTGCTTAAAAATGTTGAACCAGACAAGAGAGCGAGCACCCACATGACCTGCCTGTCCGTCTTCTGAGTGCACGTAGCCTGAGCGCCCCCCAGCCCCCGACACTGTAAAACCTCCAAGTGCACAGGCACAGTGTGTTTGAGAGGAGAGCAAACAAGCCACAACGGTTCATCTCACCTCTTCATAAACCTCCCTCACGGCTGCGCCGCCGGGTTCCTCCTCCGGCTCCATGCCTCCTCCAGGGACAATCCACTGGTCCGGGTACCGGCTGCTGCTCACGAGCAGCACCTGCAAGAAGGAGCACCACTGTGCACGGCCGCTGCCCGCGGAGTGCCGCGCCCCGGACGGACAACACCCTCAACCCGCGCCCGCCGGCCTGGGAACATAAGCCCTTCCCGGTTAACCCGCCTTTCAGGGTCATTCAGATTAGGAGGGGTGCACATCCTACGACAAACAAGCAGCCGACAGCTTCTGTACACACCGTCTTTTCGGAATTCAGAATTCAGCAATATTGTGCTCACATCACTACACCATTCTGAACCTAATGAAGTCACTTCAACTACCAGATTCACTTCGTGAAACTCCAATTCTTGGAGACTCACAAAAGACAGAGGCCGAGACTCGGTTTACTAGTCTCAGAGCTATATGCACTTAGGTTTGTGGTTGTAATGTCTGTTTTTTCAGTTATAGAATCTTAATATTCTCCCAAATTTAAGGGTATGTGACCCCAGGCACATCACCCTGTTCCCTCACCTATCAAATGTATGAATACTTAAAAGGTAACCGAGACTGTGAGAAAGGAATAGGGAAATTCATGTAAAGCCAATGCACGGCAGGGAGAGTTCCCGTTACTTTTACACTTACGATTGGGTGGAAAGAAGTACCTTCATATTCCAAACCAATTATAAGTGAACAAAAGTCACTTCTTTTGATTAACAGGCAGCTATAACTTATGATCTAGAAGAAGGTTGGCAAGCTACAGTGAGCGCACTACTTGTTTTTTGTACCGTCTGTGAGCTAAAAATGGTTTTTATATTTTTAATTATATGAAATTCAAATTCCAGTGTTCATAAATAAAATTTTCTGAGAACCTAGCCACACTCATTCATTTTTTACATGTTGTTTATGGCTGCTTTCATGCTACGACAGCAGAGTTGGGTAGCTGCGACAGAGATGGTGTGGCCCACAAAGCCTAAAATATTATCTGGCTCTTTACAGGAAGTCTGCAGACCTCAATCAAGATTAGCATTAACCTTGAAATATGCAAACACTTAAAAAAAAAAAAAAAAAAGAACTACATCATCAGAGTATCCCAGAGGTTCATTATTTTAAGTGCCTGAAGCAAGAATTATATATCTTATAAATGAAAATTTGTGGGCTAGAGTAGGTTAAAATTCACCCAAGTTAAAACAACAAAGGCTATGATAAATAACCAAACGATGTTTGTGAAGTAACAGGTGCCCTAACCAACGTGAACAAAAGTGTTTACAAAATTACCTTAGTATACTGCCTTCACCAACGTAAGCCATTCTCACCAGATCAATCAATTCAGAGCGAAGTTTAATCCCGGACATGTGCACTGCTTTTCTGCCCGGCGTGCCCGTAGTTCGAGCTGCCCAGCCCCCTCCCTCCTGCCAAAGCAGCCGCTGGCCTTGAGAGTTCACAGCCAGCACAGGATTCGCCTCCCACGGAGGAGGCCGCCAGAACTCAACCTTCCCCAACTGGAAAGTTCCAGGCTGAAAGTAAAATAGTTCAGCAACTCCCACCTTCCCTCAAAACCTCTAAAATATTGAGCTGGAAGATAAGGAACACCCATCCAGGCACATATCCCCTCAATTTGAAAACTAAGCAGCAAACTGTGGTCTATGGACACACCATCATTGCAAAGTGGTGATCCATCAATGTTCAAGGGGTCTGAGCATTATTTCTCTCATTCTTGATCTGGATAGGACTCTATTGCTTCTACTGGCTTTATTCCTTCAAATGAATAACCGGCAAAACAGTGCAAATCCAGAGGAAGCACTGTAAATTAATAGCTGATACAATATTAGTTAAAATATTTAATGGCTGGGGCGCCTGGGTGGCTCAGTCAGTTAAGCGGCTGTCTTCGGCTCAGATCATGATCCCGGCGTCCTGGGACAGAGCCCCAGGTCAGCGGGGAGCCTGCTTCTCCCCCTGCTTATGCTCTCTCTGTCAAATAAATAAATAAAATCCTTTAAAAAATATTTTAATGGCTGGGCGCCTGGGTGGCTCAGATGGTTAAGCGTCTGCCTTCGGCTCAGGTCATGATCCCAGGGTCCTGGGATCGAGTCCCGCATCGGGCTCCCTGCTCCTTGGGAGCCTGCTTCTCTCTCTCTCTGTCTCTCATAAATAAATAAATAAAATCTTTAAAAAAAAATAAAAAATAAAAAATATTTTAATGGCTGACATTGAAGGTATCACTACGTCAAAATATAGCCATTTTGGTAAAATGAAATAAATGTAAGACAGGTTTACATTTAAGCTTTATTAAATATTAGCAAACAGGGCTTACATATCAAAATTAGAAACTAAAGAGCCAGAATCAGCAAATCTAGTAAGAATTAGAAAACACTGGTTTGAACCTGAAGATGTTTTGCAACTGTACAGATCACAACCAAGGTGTGTTTCACTACTGGATGCACACAATGAAGGCTGCTCATATACCTTTCAGTGCACCAGTGTCGTCCTCTTAAAAGCAAGCGCCCATCCTTGTTAGGGGTGTTGAGTGTTACTGAGAATTAAATACCTTAAGTCCTGGCCTAGGCACTCGCTGTTGGCCCTTACTAGCTATTCGGCTTTCCCACTAGGGGAGTTGAATCAGCTTACCAAGAATTAGGCTTTCCCCCCAAATTTTGCCACTTGTATTTGTTTTATAATTACTGAGAGTTAATGATGAAATGAGAGCAGAAAGGAATTATCAAAAAGACTGCAAAAATTAATTAAAGGTGGGTTATTAAAAACCTCTATCAAATTAAATACGGATGAGACTACTATAAAAGACTGGAAAAAGGAAATTTAAAAATTCAGAAAGAGCCTTCAAGAGTCTTCAAGGTTCAAATTCTTTAAACAAAGTGAAACTGCAAATCAGATTTCACTTTTTATTTTATTCAAAAAGGAGGCTTTCGGAGGATCTATGGTATTCCAAGGCTTTGGGCTATATCGAGACTGGCAAATACATGTTTTTAAGTTAAAACAAAAATGCTTCAGGTATAAAAGCATACACATCTTGCATCAAGGGAAAAGTAAACCACAACTTCTGTTTCTGACTGCAGAGCTGGAGGCCTCTTTTCCTGATTACTAGGTGTGGGTTACAGATAATCTAGTTTTTATTGCCTGGTTGAAATTCTTACTACCCAATTCTGTGCTCCTTAAGCAACTTCCTTGATTACCTTCCTAATGGGACAGGACACTGCAGGGAAAAGTACAGTAGCTACTGGAAAAGTACATCCTTATTTAGTAAACAGGGAGTTTCAAAGCCACTGATATTCTTAATGTTTGAGTCCTGGAAAAAAATGAAACTCAGTGTCATGTATCTAGGTCAATGATAATTCCCATTTGTCCCAAGATAGTCTTTAAGAGATAAATTACATAAGGTTAATAATGTTGAAAACCCATTAGTAGAGTCTGTCTGCTTTTCTGAACTAACACTTATGCTTCCAATTAAATCCAAATCTTTAATCTGCAATCTAAGGACATCATTCACATATGAGTAAATTTATCTTCCAAAAGTCAGTGACATGGAATCCCTGTATGCTTCATAAATTATTTTTTAGAAACATATGAAAACAAGTGTATAGTTTTGGACAAATGATTTAGGTAGAATCTGAAAACTTAACACGCAAGAGTCCCTTGACATTCCAAAATGATTAAATTTTATTGATCAAACCATCAACTTCAAATGTATCTTTCTAAAATATGATACATTTAATAAACAAGTAATTAGTATCTGCAGTATAGAGATGACCAGCATCTAAACTACTAGCTTTAAAAGATTTGATAATGAGTCTTCAGTGATGAAACAGATTTGGAAACCAGTATGTTTCATTAAATATTTGCCTACTCATCTAGAGTACTTCATTCAGAGTTCAAATGAAGTCAAGGCCACATTTGTATGTTTGTTGTGTTATGTAGGGGAGAGTGGTGGTGGTGATTATCTACCAGGGTAGAAGAAATGAATCTGAATAGCATTAAGTAGAGACAAAGATGAATTAAAATCCCTCCTACATGCTAGAAGAATCCAAGCATATAGAACCCCATCACAAATTATTTAATATCCTCAAAAAAAAAAAAAAAGCCATCTCACATTTCTACAACATCCCCAATCTACTAGATCTGTAATATAGCTTTAGCCTGCTTCCTAATGCTCTAAAAATATTATTACTGAAGTAACAGAAGTTATAAAATCTCAGTAAGAGTATATACCAATAGCTGACAAATCCATACCTGGTTGTTCATACGTTTTAAATTCCTCCTTTTCAAATACCTTTCTAGGCATATTACATTTTGTGTATCCAACAAGGTGACAGTCTGCCACATTAGTGACAAGGTGACAGAGATGAAAGGAGACATTCAACCTTCCAGGTAAGCCAGAGCTGAGACCAAAGGAAGATTTATAAAAAGGAGGTTAGCCAACCCACCAGGCTGCAGAATGAGACTTGAATCAAACTCAACCTCAAAGCCAGTGCTGTTAAGAGTAGTGAAAAGTGAAGACATTTCCTTGATTCAACCTGCCCACCTTCATATAAGCATTCCTGCTACTACACTATCAAACCCCAACCCCTCCTTCCATGTACTGAATAATCATCAGAATACAACACCATTCACTTATCACTGTTAAGCCATTTCTCACACTTGTCTTTTTCTTAGACACTTAATGTTTTAAGCATTTGGAATATAAGTACTTCTCACTTTAAGTAGCAACAGTATAGTGATAATGGTCTACTTGGAACCAGCCCTGAGTCTTCCTGGACAAAGGTTTGTCTATGAATCGGAGTAATCTACAGTATAAATTCTATACTCTATATCACCTAAGTAAGTCGTCCTCACTGGGGGTGTGTAAGAGCTTGTAAACAACAACAAAAAAATGCTGTTCAAGGTTTACGTGATTCAGTGATGCCTTCAGAAGATGGAGGTACTTGAAATTCTTAGTCCTATACACCAAGTGGCCCCCAAATGTCCTTCGTGTTTCAGCTTTTACCCTTATAACTGTTCTTGGTCACAGCCTGCTTCTGGCAACAACTAGTCACTACAAATGACTACTTTGGGGGGGGGGGGAGCTATCTAGAGAACCTCTCAAGTGATTCCTAAATTGAAGAATGAAGAGTTTTATTTTGTGAATTATAGCTATTAGAAGCTGTACTGGAGTTTTTGTTCTTTCTTCCCACATTATCATGAACTAGGATGGGTGAATGGTTAAACTACCTCTACCATAGTAACTGTATTATAGGCATTTAGCCAAAATTAGGCCAGCAAGCAGCATATTAGGAACACCCAGTGTGCACACATTTTAAAAGATTTAAGTTGTAACAATGATTATTGTATCCATTAACCAGCTACCTACTGTTATTACTAAACAAATTAGTACTACTTTTTGGACTACAGAGGCACAGTGCTATAGGAGCATCAGAAATAACAGCTCATTTTGGGAAAATGTGCTTAACCCATATTAGATTATTGCTAGCTTGGAAAAAGATCAAAATTCAAAATCTGAGGTACAGGTTCTACTGAGTGTGTATCACTTTTGCACCATCATAAAGTTGAAAAACCACAAGTTGAACCATTGAAGTCAGGGACCATCTGTATGGGACTGATAGATAGATGAATGCTAAGTTGGGCTGATGACATTTTCTTCTAGCATGTCAGTGTTTTGAAGCTATGGGTAAGCTTTCTTTCACACATTACAGAAAGCCTTAGTGATATATACCAAGAGCCTGAAACAGATGCAAACTGTACAAAAATGCCTTCCCTTGAAGGAAGTGGCTGAGTGGCCAAAGAATCACTTTAGGTCTGGGAGAGCTGCAGGCATAGAGGACATTTCCCTATGTTTAGAAAAGGCTGCCTTTGGATAGTTAACTTTCATAAAAGTGGTCTCCATTTGAAGCAAGTATCTTCAAGGACTTAAATCTAAAAGGACTTCTACAGAAGTATAAGCCCCAGAGTGTACATCTGAAAAGGCAGACTGCCTATTGATCCCAAGCGTACAAATGTTAGGAGAGATTTACCTGTACTAATATTTCTTATTAAGATTGTTTTTATTAGGGCTCTGGTTTTAGAGTTCTGCTTTCCCTACCAAGTCTTTTTAGGACTCTGCTTTCCCTCCCAAGGCTTACTTTTAGTGCATGATTTTGTAAAATTCAGACATTTAGTTAATACACTTTGGGCATTTAGCAGACTGTAGAATGCAGTCCCTGGCTCAAGGAGCTTAAAAGTTAAGTAGGGCGGTTAGGGTGCCTGGGTGGCTCAGTCGTTAAGCGTCTGCCTTCGGCTCAGGTCATGATCCCAGGTCCTGGGATCGAGCCCCGCATCGGGCTCCCTGCTCAGCGGGAAGCCTGCCTCTCCCTCTCCCACTCCCCCTGCTTGTGTTCCCTCTCTCACTGTGTCTTTCTCTGTCAAATAAATAATAATAATAATAATAATAAAAAGTTAAGTAGGGTGGTAAATCCAAATGGAAGAGTAGGGGGGCAGTCTTTAAGACTGTTTTGTTAGTGTTTCTCACAACTGTGCCTGGATTCCACCCAGAATCAAGTCATTTCTATTTCTCTTTTTAGCACTCTATCCTATTTTGCTGCCAGATCATCCTCAAGCTTGAATACATTTAAAATGTAAATGTTCCCATTTCAAAACTAAGTGTTCCTTTCTTGCCTAGCAACTCCTTAGCCTAATAGTTAAGGTGCTCTTTTTCAACCATTATCTGTCCTATGCTATCCTAAGCTGCGGCTCAACTAAACCACAGCCCCAAGTTTTGCTGTTTGTGATACTTGGTCCTTCCTCTCTCACTGACTGAAATCCAGCTCCAGTGGATCTTAACCCTGGAGCACGTGATGGTACTTTTCCCTTATTTTTATTTCCCTTTATATCAGTCATTTGTCTATCTTCCTGCTACAGAGTATGTTTCTTAGGAGTTGACACTTTTCATCTCTACAGTCCTGTTCAAACTATCATATATGCAATATGTTCAAAAGAACCTATTTTTGGTTACCTTCTGTGAATGTATTATCCTCCTCCTCTGTACAAGCACAATATCCCAGCTACTCTATGGGATGCTTATTTGTGGGCTTGTGAGGAAGCCCAACTGCCAAAACTAAGGGTGGTTCCCTACAGAAAAAACTAGCTAGAGAGGATCAAATGAACAGGAGATTTAGAAATAAAGCACCTGGGGTCAAAATTATTTGCCAGCTTCTTTGACCTTGGGACAAATTATGTCTGCTGCCTAATTTCTTCCTGTACAAATGCTAATTCTTATTATTTACCTCACAGGGACGATAAAACAGGCAAATATAAAAACACCCCCCAAAAAAGACTGTGCTGTTAGGACAACCTTCTTTCCTAAAATAACCTGTTCTCAACTATGGGCTACTAACTCCTTCAGTACGAGGAGAACCATACTGGAACACTGCGTAACTTTTTGTGGTCAAACAGCAATTACTATTTTATTTCAATTGACACTCTATAAACATTTCACCCTAAAATAAGGCATACATTTAAATCTCCCAACCAGGACCTAGGTATTGTTAACCCAGTAGGGGTGAAAATTCTCACCTTTTAGCTAAAGAGGTGGATTCAGGCTGTTTTGTATCCTATCCTTGGAAGGCTACCAATATAATTTAAACAGAGTGGGAATAAATTCATAGCAAAACAGCAAGATGTCCAGGAAAGCTAATAGGGTTCACTTTGTAACTATCATATAATAGAAAGAGCCCCAAATATACACAACTACAGAAATGAACTAACCACACATTAAGGTTGGCTGTGCATTTTACTTAGAGAATTCTAGAGCCTTCCCTTAGAACATATTCTGACTTGGTTTCTCAGTCTGCACTGTACCAGATTTACCCAGTTTTACGTAACAGATTTCTCTAATACTCCAGAGCTTGCTCCTTACTTCATTTTATCTAATGGCAGTAGTCTCTTGACTCAACTAGAGGCTAGGAATTTAGCATTTATTACAGTAGGAACAACTCCCAAGCACAAACGTTAATTCATTGATCTACTACGGTGATTTCTGAAGCTCTCTTCAGGCTTCGCTTTACCATTCACACAATACAGATCATTTCAATTTCTTCCCATTTCCTGTATTTTCTCCTGGGAACGTTTTTTTTTTTTTTTTTTTTTAACAAAGCCTGAATTCCAAGTTCAGGTTATGGCAAGACTTCAAAGTCATCACTTCCAGAAAGGCTTCCAAGCTCAGCCTCACAAAATCTCTCATTCAGCAAATAGCGTGCACCCAATTGCTAAGGAGCCCTGTGCCAAGAGCCCAGCATCAGGAGCAGGGACTGGATCCTGAATTCTCAATCTACCGCTTCCTAATTATGTCATTTGGGGAAAAGTACTTATGATCTGCAACTGTCTCCTCACCTATAAACCAGCACTAAGAGGATGAAATGTAACAAACTCAGGTTTTCAGGAAAGCACTCAACTAAGAATGTGATTACACAATAGTGAGCCAATCAGACAAGATCCCTGACCTAGCTTGATCACTTTGGGCTATTCTTTTGTATTGAAAGCTTGTTTTTTCCTAAAATGGCCCTTCCCTCAACGATTTTCTAATCTTTTTAAAAATAGAATATACTTAAGGCTGGTTGACTGTTTACTCTGTGAATGTTACAACATCTTTCCCCTTCCACTTCCTAGCTCTCCAAAGCGAGCCCAGTCATAGACGCAGACCTGTTTCTTCGGAAAACTCAAGAAAATTTAGGTTTTAACACTTAAAGGCCCCCAACTGAGGACTGATCAACATAAAAGGCTTGGTTTCTTTTCAAAAAATAAAGGCAAAACCAGAGTTTGAAGAGCACCATTTTGAAGCACTTTGATTTTTGTTAGCATAATAAGAACTATGCTACCGAGTGTACACTATGTCATACTCATCCTAACTACACAGATTAGCAATAAGGAAGCCATTACATTTCCCGTCTCCAGCTTTAGCCTGGTATTTTATTGGACACAGTTGGTTATGGAAGAACTCTGTTAATTTTTTCCCTGTCTAATGATTTTAGGAGTGGCAATGCTTTATAAAAGATTTTCATGGCTACCAATCAACTATTATTGCCTTAAGCAAATTTAAAACAGTGAACCAGTTTTAAATTAAATAAATGTAACAAATAAGGAAAAACTGCTCTCCAGGAAAACCTCAAGGGCCTCATATCAACCCAACGCAGGAGGGTAAATTACAGAAGATGGACTGCTTACTCTTAGAACAAGAAAGGCTGCTCCTCTCCAGATGTCAAACCAAACACAGCAAAGTAAAGAAGCCTTGATAAATATGCTGAGAGCTAGAGATTACGGTCTGAAAATGGCAACTTTGCCGACCTCTAACCATCTTCTCCCTCTGGCGTTATTCCACATTTTTCACTAGCCATCTTTCTGCTGTCAGAAAACTTTAAAAGAGGCGGCCATTTAAAAAATATATATATCAAATATAATCATGCCAAGTGCTTGCGAGTTAAAGGGTCCACTTAAAAGTGGGATTTTAAAAAACCAGACCGAATGGGGTTTTATTTTAAAGCACGGCGTCTGTTTGGCTATTCCACAAACATCCCTAGGTTTAAAGCGAAAACGCAAACTGCTGTAACGTGGAAGGAAAATATAACAGAGGCAGAGGCATTAGAGCTTGGGCTGCAACACTCACGCCATTTCTGCCGCCTCTGTTAGCACTCGAGGTTTATCTGGCTTTACACTCAATTCGCGTGTTAAGATGGTGACTCCCGCCAGAAGCGACCTATACGGCCCAGGACCTTCCCGCGGGCCGGGAGGCGTCTCGGCCTCAGGTCCTCACGACCGCCCAGCAGAACATAGGGCTGGGCCAGCCCCTTTGTCTCCTCTGTCAACCCAGAGAAAGGAAGGAAGGAAGGAAGGAGGAAAGAAGGAAGAAGGAAGGAAGGAGGAAGGAAGGAAGGAGGGAGGGAGGGAGGGAAAGGAGGAGGGGGCTAACTAATCCCTCCCAGCCCGGGGCCAGAAGAAGGGTCGGGCGAGGAAGGGGAAGGGCAAGGACCCCCACCCCGGCGGGCCCCGGCCCCCCGCTCCCCCGGCCTGCTCCGGCGCCCCCGCCGCGGAGGGCACAGAGCGCGCTGGAGGCCCTCACCTCGTCCTCCTGCTCGCTCCGGAAGCACAGGCACGCCGCCCGCTTCTTGAAGCCCTCGCGGTCATAGGTCCGCGTCTGGTTGGGCTTGAACTTCATCATAGAGGCGGGCTCTTGCTGCCGCTGCTGCTCCGGCCGCCGCCGCGGGGACCCGGCCGCCGCCACCCCGCCGGGGAGTCGGGGCGCGGGCGAGTCGGGGCACAGAGGCGCCGGGAGGCGAGGCGGCGGCGCGGGGAGTGGCAGCGAGGCCGGTCAGTCCCGGGGCCGGCGGCCGCTTCGACGTGGGGCAGGGCGCAAGCGCCGGTCACTGCAGCCCGGGTGCCGGAGAGCAAACACCGCCTCTGCCCGGGCGTCCGCCGCTCTCCATGGAGCCCGCCGCCCGCTCGCCTCCGCTCCCTCCTGCTGCTGCTGCCGGCAACGCCGTCGCCGTCGCCGTCGCCGCCGGGGAAAGAGCGAGACTCGAGGCTCGCGCCACAAGGAGACAGTTGAGAGAACTCGCGGCGTCTAGGCAGCAGCGCCGCAGCGGCTTCGCGCCGCCCCCACCGCCCCTATATTTAAGTGGGCCCGCGCAGCCCCGCCTCCGCGCGCCCCGCCCTGCGCGCGCCCCTGCGCCTGCGTGCCGGGACCGTTGCGGCGGGGGAGGGGCGGCGGGGGGCGGGGTCTCGGCCGCGCGGCCGCGTGGGTTCCTCGGAGCCTGAGGGGCTGGGGCCGCGTCCGAGCGCGGGCTGGCGGTAGCCCGCCAAAATACCCGTGAGTAGGAAGAGGCAAAGACCCCTCCCTCGCTGTTTATAAACACCGCTACCTGCCCCGTGGAGACCTTAAATATCGTCTCCAGGCGAGGAGGTCCAACTACGTACATCCTCACAAAAAGTTGCACCCCGGTCAGGAAATGCCTGGAGGCATCGCAGCGATGGCAGTCTCCGCAGTGACTGACGTCCCGAATTCGCCCGTGAGGTGCGGGGAGACGAGAGGGTGAAGGCCTAGAAGGGGGAAGACGTTGGTTAAGAGGGTTCGTTTGGAGGGTTTCAGGGGTTTTGTTTGTTTTCCAGAGGAAAGAGAGAAGGCACATTTCCTTTTTTTTTTTTTTTTTTTAAGTCTTTGGTTAGGGGGTCGTTTGTTCTCTCAAGAGTCCGTTCGAGCTTGAATATTTCTTTGAAGCTATGGGTAGCATCTTCCACTTTGTCCCGCGCTCCGGAATGTATTCATGAATACTGGCAATGGCTAATATTTACGAAGTGTTTTGCGCTTGCATTTCATGCTAAGCAACAGGCACAGCTCGGTACTGGAGCCACACGCTAAATAGAATAGGATTTCTGCTGTCTGGGAGTTTCAAGTCTCCTGGGGACTTGGGACGAACAACCTTTCCATTTCAGAGTGTCACCCACGTTTTAAGGTTGGAGCCAGGAGGCCCCCGGTGTTAAGGAAGCCAACCCAACTATCCTGCCCCCTCCACAGAGCCCAGGCTACTTAGTTCCAGGCGCGTATGACTATTCGGTTTTCATTCCTAGAGGGCCTACTGTGTGCCAGACACTGGCATCTAAAACCAGCCCCTGCCCTTCCAGGATCTTAGGCACCTGAGAGCAGATATAGTCAGATATCAAACAATCACACAAGTACATGTAAAACTACAAATGTGATAAGGTTGAAGGTGGTGGAGGGTTTCCCAGGGAGATATGACCAGACCTGCAAGTCAGGAAAGGCTTCCTGAGGCAGGAGGTCAAGGTTTTGGTCAAGGGCCAGAGGAGGGGGAGCTAAGGCCACCAAGAGCCTGGTGCACTTTCAAGGCCGAGGGAACTGGGACACATGTAGAGTCCAGTGGGAGAAGGAGCAAGGAGAAATGAGTAAAGGCCCATGTGGCTGCAGAGGGGCTGGGGGTAGCTGGGTTCCACCTTTGGCCCAGAGGGCTGTGAGGCCTGACTATTCCCAGCCTGGGGTCCCTTGGAGAGTCCAGAGTAGGGCACTGGTCTTCCTGTTCTAGATTCTGACCTCCAGGTTCATGACCGCCGCATCTAACTTCATCATCTTCTTATCTCCAGGGCCAGGCAGATGCAAGTTTGTACAATGAGTTAACGTTGAGTAAGTGATTTAAGAAATGAGATTTTACCATGGCACAATTGGAAAGCTTATCAAGTCCGTGCAGGGACATTTTCCAAGCCTTAGCGTTCTTACAGAAGCTGCCTGAAGTTTATTTCCCGATTTATAAACAGGAACCGAACACATGTAGCTAGGGGCTCCATTTTGGCTAATATGCAAATATTTTAAGATAATTGGTTCAAATTGATAAAATGATTAATCTCACCATGGTCTTTTTAAATGATAAAGAACATTAAGTTTCCCTCTGCTTTAAAGGTCTAGCTTCTCTTTTGTGTTCAGTGAATATTAGTTGATTGGATGTTGATCTACTCAAATCTTTCCCATTTAGTAATTACATGAGGTGAGGCATGAATCAGAATTAACTGAGGAGGAAAGAGGAAGATGGCTGGAAAAGACTCACTGAAGGGAGGAAAAACTGGCACAGAAAACTGGCGAGCATGAGTATGGGGCCGCTTGCTTCAGGTTCCAGACCGTTGCATATGGTTGAAAAGATCTTGAGTTCAGGTCTCACCTGCACCAATCACTAAATGTAACTTTTCTCACCTGTCAAATAGATATAATATCATTTATACCATCTTGCACAAGACCACAGTGAATCTGAGGGTGCTTTAAGACTATAAAGCATTTAAACATAGGATATTATTAATAAGGACATTTTCTTTGGAGATCTATCCTCCTCCTATGTTTCCTCAGGGAGTAGAGGAATAACGCAGAGGGCCAGGTGCTTGGAAAGGGCTGTGAGTTGTGAGGGAAGGGTTTTAAAAGGAATTTTGCAACAAATGATTTGAACGGAAGAATGCTATTCTATAAATAACCACCCCCTACTTTTTTGTTAGTTTATTTATTGAGTTAGTTTTTGCAATTATTTGAGAAACACCTAAGAGAAAAGGAAATTTTTGACTAAAAATGATAGACTAGAGAAAGGCCGAATTACAATGCTGGATCTTCATTTTCCTATGTCAGTTCCTCAGTAGTAGGGTGCACACCCCAGCCCAAAGCTCCCTGCTTAGTATTGTCTAACAGGTATTATGCATCTGAAATGCGCTTAGGCACCGTTCAAAGCTTAGATCATATCCAGCCAGATCACAGTTGAGATAGACATGAGTTGTTTTTCCTCTGCAGGGCCAGTAAGGACTGGGCTACACCGGCCGGTTTCCTTGGGGATCAGAGTCCAATTTCAGGTTAATCTGTTTAGTGCACTAAGCACAGTGTTGTCTTACCTGGAACTTATTACACGCGGAGCCATTTCCTGTACTATTTTCAAATACTTGGAGCCATCAGAGAGGAGAACTAACATTCTCTCTCCAGGGTGCTTCTTTTCCTGGGGTCTTTTTATGGGAGGCAGTGCAATAGGGGTGCCGTGCAGGGAGCTTGCGGCCTTCCCTTGTAATTGACTCACAACGTTACCGTGAAGTAAGTTCTATCTCTCAAGGTAAAACTGATCATGACAAATCATCCCTTCCTATGTCTTTCCAATGATAATAATAGCTAGTCATTACTGAATGTTACTCACTGCTGGGTGTTTGTCATGATCATATTTGAATAATCCCAACAGCAGTATTATGAGACAGCTACTATTTATCGTCCCCATTTTACAGGCAAAGAAACAGGGATGGCCTTTCTCTCTTTGCAGCCAATATTCTTAACTCCTGCACTGTATCACTGTAAGCTTGTCTTGCCTCTTTTATTACATGATAATTATTTTGTATGTGTTATGTTCTGACACTGGGATTTCTTTCCATTTTAAAATGAAAAAGAAGCTTTGTTTAAGGTAAGATGGTAAGAGAAGCTCTTCTAGTGCAAAATGGAAGTGGAAGTCTTGATTACAATTTCATGTCATCTAAACTTTTTTTTTTTTTTTAAAGATTTTATTTATTTATTTGACAGAGAGACAGCGAGAGAGGGAACACAAGCAGGGGGAGCGGGAGAGGGAGAAGCAGGCTTCCCACTGAGCAGGGAGCCCGATGTGGGGCTCGATCCCAGGACCCTGGGATCATGACCTGAGCCGAAGGCAGACGCTTAACTGACTGAGCCACCCAGGCGCCCCCAATTTCATGTCATCTAAAGTGATTTTGTTTCTTTTACAAAAGGCACAGATTAGAATGGAATAAGCAATAAACTAAGCCTTAGGATTAAAAATCCTAAAAAGGATTAATGCAAGCAGCATTAGCAAGACTTTAAAAGAGACTGGTTTGCCTGTTTATAAGCTTCTCTTTCATTGAAGTAAAGAATGATTTTCAGATTTTCAACTCATTTTCTATTTCCTCAATTCCTATTAACTGCAGAGCACTTTGTTTCACATGCATCATGTTTACGTGCAGTTCTAGGTGGGTAATAAAAATGTTTACCGGGAAGCACAGCTCCCACTTTCCTTCTTTATCATTCAGGGAAAGGTATGCCAAGTGCTTATCTCCTCAGCAAAGACAGTGACTAGACATTTTCACCACCTTCTTCAGGACAGCATTTTAAACTCCTGCTTCATTCAGAATTGCTTCTTTTTGCTACATAACAATTCTGCTATTTTCATTTGAGGAGAAAAGCAAAAAAAAAGAATGTTTGCCCATAAGAGACATGTTACTCAATTGTAATGTATCGACCTTGTTTTGATATAGATTAAAACAAATGAAAAATAAACAAGAAAAAAGACATAGGGCAATTAGGGGATGTGAACTCTGGTTTATGATATTAAGCAACTGTTGTTATTTTGAGGGGCTATGATGTTTGAAAAGAGAACTCCTTACCGCTTAGAGATATATACTAAAATACTCAGAGCTGAAGTGATATGATGTCTGCGATTTCCTTCAAAATAATCTGGGTTGTTGGAGCAGGGAAGATGGGTTGGGAGTGTGGAGGAAACTAGAGGGGCCATGAGCTGATTGTTGTTGAGGTTGTAAGCCATTAGGAAAATGGAGGAGAGGAAGGAAACCGAAAGGAGGAGAAATGTTTTATATTTCATGGGGCATGGAAATGAATCTCTGTTAGAAAGAAGCTGTACACACTCATGATATAAGTATTAGATTCTAGAATGATTAGAATAACCAAAAGTGCAGTTTGCAAGTTATGCAATGTTTTTATAAAATATAAAATAGAGAAATAGGACATAAAAATTACTCACCTGTGCAAAAAGTTGTGACCAATATTATTTCATGAATTGAAAAAAATTTAATGGTTATTTCTGTGTGAAAATTTAATAGTGATTGATTTATCAGCATTCATCCTTGTGTGGTGAAACAGAATTTCATTCTCAGAACTAGACTACAAGCCCTAGGAGGGCCGAAATCCAGGTGATCCAGTGATACTTTAGCTCAGTTATAGGCTATGAGGCAATCCGTAGATATATGTTGCTGATTTCTTCTTCTGGCATAGTTACTATATCATGTATCATATTCCTGTATAGAAAATGCAAATACAATCAATTTCTCTTCGTTTCCCTCTGTCTCCTCTCTCTCTTTCTTTCTCTCTCTCTCTCTCTCTGGCTATTTATGATGATTTTTAAATCTGTCCTTGATTTTTGTTTGTTTTGGTTTGGGGCTATATATATAAAATTATATATATTTACCCTAACTGAGGAATATGATCAACTCAGTCCTCAGAACCTGACATTTATTTCTCACAGTTTTGGAGATTGGAAAGTCCAAGATCAAGATGCTGGCAGATTCAGCATGTGCTGAGAACTCACTTCCTCATTCATAGATGCTTTCTGGTTCCTTGTGTCCTCACAAGGTGGAAAGGGCGAGGGAGCACCCCGTAGTTTCTTGTAAGGGCACTAATCCCATTCATGCGGGCTCTGCCCTTGTGACTTAATAATCTCCTAAAGGCCCACTTTCTAATACCATCACATTGGGGTTTGGATATCAACAGATGAATTTTAAAGCAACACAAACATTCAGTCTATAGCAAGTAGCTACACAAAGAACTGTAGAATTTCTCTTTAGGTGGGAGTTAGAGCTGGTGATTTGGTTGGGAGAGGAGACTTTAGAAGCACAGTTTTTATAGCATTTGACATAATATTGAGAAACATCAATTGTATATATCAGTGAAAAAAGTGTGGCTGCTTTACTGAGCATTAATGGGAGCTTATGCTTTTTCCAAAACTATCCCTTTTTCTCCCTCCAACTAAAATCACATTTGGCAGGGACTTAGGCCAGTGATGGACATAGTGGGAAGGGTCAGGTGGATTTCCATATCAGGTAGACAGCAGAGTCCTATAGTTTTTGAGCTGGAAGGGATCTTAGAGCTCATAGTCAAATCCCTTATTTTTCAAACATAACCTTTCTCTCTGGCTCTCACCCCTCTTTGCCTAACTCCTGCTTCAGGACTCCATTTAGAGACCCTTCCTTTAGGAGGCATAATTTCCCTTCTCCTGCAAAGTCTGGTTGCAGTCCCTGTTTCTGTCCCCTGTACTTCATCCATGGTCACACTCATTACTCGGTATTATAAATACTCTTTTCATTTTATTTTTTTATCTGTTGCTCCCAGGAGATTCCAAACAGTTGAGGGCAGAGGCCTCTGCTATATCTAAGGCCAATTGTAGGGCCTGCACATAGTCATTCTCAAAAAGTAGCAACTGAATAAAGGAATGTACTTGAAAAACTCCGAGGCAAAATCATTTAAGAATAGGGAGAATTTGCTAGGGTACAGTGGACTAGGTGGCTGGACCAACAGGGAGAGAGCAGAGCTGACAAACCAGGAAACATCATGGGAAAGGATAACAACAATATATAAAGAATAATAATGATAGCATCTCCTCAGTGCTTCCAAGGTGACACCCTGTGTCCTCATACTTTATAGATATTAACTCGTTTATTCTCCACCAACATGCCATTTTACAATGAGAATACTGAGGCAAGATGAGTTATATAACTTGTCCAGTTCACAAAACTAGAAGGTAGAGCCAAGTGTTCAACTCAAGCAGCGGAATTTCAAAACTGTAATTATCATCACAATTACAAGCATTGATGGCAGAGCTAATAACCAGAAGACACAAGAGCAATCTGATAGATACCTTGCCTTCAGCTACAGTCCATGCTGTGTATAGATGAAGAAGGTGGCTGGTGAATTTGTAGTCAGAGCACAGAAATGTATAGACCTGGGGCATGTCTTAGGTAATCTAGAAGTTTCTTGCACCCCTAAAGATTGAACTAAGTCTTTGAATGTACAACAGGTTCTTATATAAAAGGAGAATTTGAACTTGAAGGAGAATTTGAAGGAAAGGTATTCTGGCAATCTAAAAAATATGAATTAAAAAAGACTGGAAATTTGTCCATTAAAATATTGACAATTGGGTATCTTTAGTGCTAGGATTGGAGGTGATTTAAAACTCTTATGTAGCTTTTCCTCACTTTCCAGCATTTCTTCAATGTACATATATTACTTTGATGATTTTTTAGAAGAAAAATCTTGGAAGTGATAAAGACAAGCACTAGCTTTTCTCAAACTCCACCAAGAATGAATTACATCTGTTTGTAATGACTGAAACAGGGGAGGTCTTTGAACTTTTGTGACTGTTTAGAAACTTAGCTAATCAGGATTAGAAAGAACCGTATCAGTTTATTAATTTGGTTCTGGATAGCTGAGTTTATCTTTCTCCCTTCTATCTAAAAGTTGAAAGGAAGTTATTCATTGGTGGGTATAAAGATTTATCCTAGATTATATAGATTGCATTGTTTTGTGGGTTATTTTTGGTTTTGTTTTTTTTTACACTATAGGTTACTATCAGCAGAAGCCCCTTAAAAGTGGCCTCTATAGGTTCGTGAACCTCTTGAAATTGAATGCAAATCTTTGTGTGTTTGTGTATATATGTACATTTTTTTTTCTTTTTTTGGAGTGGATAAGTTCATAGCTTTCATACATTTTCAAGGAGCTCCTCAAAAGGATTAAGAACTCCTACATGAAATGGACTCACCAGACAAGGACAAGAGGAGTCTGGATCTGTTGTTAGAAAGTTAGAGGCAGGGGCGCCTGGGTGGCTCAGTCGTTAAACGTCTGCCTTCGGCTCAGGTCATGATCCCAGGGTCCTGGGATTGAGCCCCGCGTTGGGCTCCAGCCCCGCGTTGGGCTCCAGCCCCGCGTTGGGCTCCAGCCCCGTGTTGGGCTCCCTGATCAGCGGGGAGCCTGCTTCTCCCTCTCCCACTCCCCCTGCTTGTGTTCCCTCTCTCGCTGTGTCTCTCTCTGTCAAATAAAATCTTAAAAAAAAAGAAAGAAAGAAAGAGGCAAAGTTGGAATGAGGTAACACTGTCAACAATCCAGGTGCAGGGTTCAAGAATAAGATATTATAGTCATGAGCTGGTCATAGTTTATAAATCAGAATCCAGGTGTAGGGGCAGAAACTGGAACCAGGAAAGAGGAACAGAAAGAATACAACAAAAGCAGTTTTAGTAAATACCTGTTGCTTGAAAAGGAATTAATTTTAGACTTGGCTGAGGCAAGAAGTTTCCCAGTAACAATGCTGTATTCTGGTATGAGTTAATGTGTCTAAGCTCCCAGAGAGCTCTATGATGCCTCCAATTCTCCTTTCTAAGGGGTCTTTCCACACCCTTATAAACAATCTACTAGAGGGGTGCCTGGGTGGCTCAGTTGGTTAAGCATCTGACTCTTGATTTTGGCTCAGGTCATGTTCTCAGGGTTGTGAGATAGAGCCCCATGCCCCCTCCACGCATGCTCAGCAGGGAGTTGGCTTGAGAGTCTCTTGGCTCCCCTCCCCCCCACGCACACATGCTCTCTCTCTTAAATAAATAAATCTTAAAAAAAAAAATCTACTAGAGGGGCGCCTGGGTGGCTCAGTCGGTTAAGCCACTGCCTTCAGCTCAGGTCATGATCCTGGAGTCCCGGGATTGAGTTCCGCATCAGACTCCCTGTTCAGCAAGGAGTCTGCTTCTCCCTCTGACCCTCCCCCTCTCATGCTCTCTCTCTTTCTCATTCTCTCTCTCTCTCAAATAAATAAATAAAATCTTTAAAAAAAATTAAAAAAAAAAAAAAAGGGAAGCCTGAGTGGTTCAGTCAGTTAAGTGTCTGCCTCCGGCTCAGATTATTGTCCCAGGGTCCTGGGATCGAGTCCCACATTGGGCTCCTTGCTCAACGGGGAGCCTGCTTCTCCCTCTCCCTCTGCTGCTCCCCCTGCTTGTGTTCTCTCTCTCTGACAAATAAATAAAATTAAAAAAATATTTTAAAAAATAAAAATCTACTAGAGATTCAGAGATGCTGGACTTTTGTGCTTTCTATTACTTACTCCTATTCACCACATTTATAAAATTATGTCTGAAGCCTTAAAATATCTAGAGAACAAGCATAAAAACATTGTTTTTCATAATAATAATAATAATTGCAACCGTATAATACAAATGCAGATTATTATAGGGTCAAGATGTTCCACAAAATAATAATATTAACATTTAGTTTCACATTTAGAGAATGAGAACAATTTATTTCAAAGATTGGATGGTTAGTAGGATTGGTTCTCATGGAACATTGGGTGAAGTTTCTTTCTCTTTCTTTCTTCCTTCCTTTCTTTCTTTCTTTTTTTTTTTTTTTAAGATTTTATTTATTTGACAGAGAGAGAGACAGCAAGAGAGGGAACACAAGCAGGGGGAGTGGGAGAGGGAGAAGCAGGCTTCCCGCTGAGCAGGGAGCCCAATGCGGGGCTTGATCCCAGGACCCTGGGATCATGACCTGAGCCGAAGGCAGACGCTTAACGACTGAGCCACCCAGGCGCCCCTCCTTTCTTTCTTTTTTAAAAGATTTTATTTTTAAGCAATCTCCACACCCAACATGGGGCCCAAACTCATAACCCCAAGACTGAGTGGCATGCTCCACCATCTCAGCCAGCCAGGCACCCCATCTTTAAACTCAATATAAACATTGTGGCAGGCACTGTGGAGGATACAAAAGAAATAGAAGACAGAGTTCTTAACCTCAAGATATCAGTCTTTTCAGGAAACATGAAACAATACAAGTCCAGTCTAGAATAAAGAGTTAAACTCAATGTGGTCAAGTGCTAAATTGTAACCACATTCAGACTAGTTGAGGGCTCTTGGAAACTGCTTTCCAACAACAAAAATACTCATGTGTATACATTCATGCACACACACAGACCCCCTCATCCCTAATGAAAATAGCTTTCAACATTACCTTTCCTTTCATTTTTAAAAAGAAAATAATATATATAGGTATATATATTAATATATATATATAGATGTGTTCTATTTCAGTTGTAGTTCTCCAAGACTTTTATATTCCAGCTTTATAGAAAAGTAACATTATTTAAAAAGGCAAGTAGCCATACATGTACATATAGATGCATTTTCTATTGGTGAATTTTCCAGGCTGAGCCTTTATATATCTAGTCATTTAAAAAAGAAAAGAAAGAGTGTGAGAGAAAGAGAGAGAGAAACAAGAAAGAAAAAGAAGGAAAGGAAGGAAAGGCAGGGAAAGGAAGGGAAGGGAAGGGAAAAAAAGAAAAAGAAAGAACTGTTCTACCTTTTTAAACAGAGCTTGGTGATGTTAAGATAAATATTCACTTATTTAATTTAAAGCACATTTAGTGTAGATTTTTCTGCTTTTAAGAGACACACTTGCATTTCCTAGTTTTATTTGCCTTTTAAATCTCAACATAGTTTTTCAGATACGTTACTGTTTGTAAAGATTCATCTTTATCCCTTTTAACTATTTGGAGAAATGAACGCTACCATTTGGTTCCTTCTTCTATGTAGATAAGAAATTTTTAAAATCCACATTTGAAGAAACTTGGTGATGCTTTAAGACAGAATACATCTATATATGCTTCAGGGAAATACTCAGGAAATACAAGGACAGGGATTCTTTGAGATATTTGATCACAGAAGCACAAGTCATGTCTCCATAGATTCTCCAACAATGCCATCTGCCAAAGCCACTGTGACCGTATAGTCTGTAGGAGAAGGCACCCTGGGCCCAAAGACAAAACACCTGGGTTCTGGTGACAGCGTCTTTACTTTCTTTATCTGTTTTCTTCAAAATAGAGTTAATAATACCTCTATCTTCAAAATAGAGTTAATAATACCTGCCCTACCCATCTCTCAGAGTTTTGTGAAGACAAACTGTTACAAGAAATAATTGGAAACACTTTGGGCAAAGCATGTAGAGTGGTTTCAAAATTTTAAGATAGCTTTGTAAGAAAAAATGGATTTAAGTGAAAATCGAATGAAAGTGTAATGGTACATAGCATTTTATTTTCCCCAGATTGACACAGAGGTCCAAGGACACTGGGTTTTAGGAAGACTCTAATTTCTACGTCTCTTGAAAAGCATTCCACAGTGGTGATTCTAGCCATGTCGAATCTGTGAAAGAACCTCTGGCTACCTGCTCTGTTTCTGGTAAAGTCGAAAGGGCATGGGAAAAGATGAATGATTTGGTGAAAAGACACATAGGGTAGGTAGGGGCTCACTGTTAACAAATGGCTATTAAAGTTTTTGTTTAAGAAAGTGTTCCTCCAAGGGGTGCCCAGGTGGCTCAGTCAGTTAAATGTCTGACTCTTGGTTTTGGCTCAGGTCATGATGTCCAGGTTGTGAGATGGAGCCCATGTTGGACTCCACGCTCAGTGGGGAGTCTGCTCGAGATTCTCTCCCTCTACCCCTCCCTTCGCGTGTGCCCACTCTGTCTCTCTCTCAAATAAATAAATAAATCTTAGAAAAAAAAAAAAAGAGTTTCTTCAAGATTTAAGGACTTATGACAAGCTTATCAGTGTCTGGTCCCCACCAAAGGCCCTAATGGGTGCAAAAGTCTGCTGTCCTGTTAAGAACTTCTGGTTTCTTTTTCCCAACTTCATGTTTTTATACTACGTCTCATGTATTTGTGCTCCTTTTTCAACACTCCCCTCTTTCCTCCAAAGCCTTTCTAGAACTGATCACACCTTCAATTCAACAGAATTTTATGAAATACATTATTCTTGAGGAAATTTCAGAGTAGTTCCTGCTTTTATTTATAATTCAGTGATACTATACCTGTTTTTCTTGGCTAAAGGAAACCAGTGACTAAAATGCTTCCTCAACTGTTCCCCTGCTGCTGCCTACACCTTGTTTGGAAAGTTTTCATTTACTCATTGATGGTATTGAGAGCTATTAAAAGGTTTAAATCCATATTCTTAACCCAAAGTATGTTTTATAGAAGCTAAACGCCTAGTAATAGAGAAATGGTTATATATATTACGATGTATCCACTTCCAAGAGTACTGTGTAGCTATAAAAAACAATGCTTAACTATTTTCTAAAAACAAGGCAAGAACTTGTTACAAAGTTAGTTTTTTAGGTGTTAAAAGTAAATATAATAGAGTCCCAGTTATATAAAGATCTTTGAGTATAGGTGTTTTTTGTTTTCTTTACACTTAGCTGTATTTTTTCAATTTTCTATCATGAGCATGTTCATTTTTGTATTAGGATGGAGTCTATTTGGTTTTTTTTTCAGCCCAATACTAAGTAAATTGCTTTCACATTGGTTAATAAGAATAAAAACACTTATAACCCCAACAATAATGATAAAAATATATGTAATATTCTGGGAGGAACTGGTATATAAAATCCAGACCACTCAATTTTAAGTCAAACCTAGAGGTCAACCTGTTAGTATGCAAAGTAGGAAGTAATGAGGTTATTGGAGTTTTGTGGTTGACTTCATTTAACCTTGGTCACAACGGACATAGATACGTTGTAAGCCCCCACTACAGCCCTCCCCTTCATCCTTCACAATCTCTTCCCTTTCGAACTTCCCATTTTATTTCCATACCTCCCCAGTGGCTTAAATCAAGGGACAGAGGGAAAAATGGGGCAGGTCAAACTTAAAGGTATAGGAAAGATTCTTTTTTTCCTTACGTCTGCAGGCAGGGGAGATCCCTTTGGACAAGTTCTGAGAAATAAAACTATTTCATGTAACTGAGCACTCTACTTCAGCTAATGGATCTTGTGACCCAGTTGTGGGAGTGGAGTTGAGTTCCCTTTTATTTCTTAGAGTGACTTTTTAAAAGACGCTGGAGCATGTAACAGTGTCTTTCTTTCTTTCTTTTGAACACTGAAAATTCATGGTAATGATTAATATTACCCCCATTAACATTTTGTGGAATTGATCAAGACCTAAAGGAGCTTTTCTGGCATAAGATTGTTGCAGTGTCATATGCAATAAAGGTTTAGTGAGCAGAGACTGCATAAGGACATAGCATAGCATAGCATATTTGGAGGCCCCCTAAAATCTCCATTAGCTCCCCAGGGACACCCAAAATTTTTTCAAAAAATGTAGTCTGTGATGCAAACGATATTTTTCTCAATCTTATTTACGATGTTGGGGAAGAAAGTTGTCTCTTGCCTTTACTGTTTCTTTTGTAACATATGATTTGTGCAATTATAAGACAAGTCCCCTAAGTACTAACTAGTAGGGGAGAAAAATAAATATTTGCAAGCTGAGAAAGAACTATAAGAGATGTATGTCCAGAGTACAGCTCTCCCCAGGACTCCAGGAAGGCTGGCAGTACCAGAGGTATTGAAATGAGAGTATCAGGCAAGGTAGAGAAAGAAGAGGGGCCCAGGTTATGGGACGGTCAAGTTCAAAGGCACTGCTGTGTGAAAAAGAATCTTCAGGAAAACGAAAGCTACTTGCTGAGAATAGTTGAAGATGAGTCCAAAGAAGCAGTCATCAGCTATATCACAGACTTAGGTTCAGGCTAGGGAGTTCAGACTCTACTGTGTGGACCAGGAGTGTCAAAGTGACCTCAAAAAGGGTTTTACTAGCTGGCACAGATGTTTTAAAATAGTTTCAGGTTTGAATGCCTTTAAGTGGGACAGGTCTTTTCCAGGTCCATACTGCCTCCTCCTTTGCTGTATTAAACCCCATGATTTCACATATTTAAATATCTAGTAGTGAAGGCACCTCAGATTGTCTCAAGAAACCTCTAGGTAGGCAATGGAGAGTCAGGAAAGACTAGAATAAGTCAATGACATGATCAGATTTGCACTTTAGGAAGGTTATTCAGGCAGTAAAGTGGAGACTACGTTTTGTGACAGTTGGCATGAACTAGAGGGAAAGACCAGTCAGAAAAATACTTAGAAGGTAGAATCTACAGGGCCTGATAACTGATTGTATGTGGAAAATGAAAGAGGAGGCTTAAATGTCTTCTAAGTTCTTGTTCTGGTAAAGGGGTAGATTGGAGTGTGATTCACTGAGATGGGGGCTTTGCAAAAGGAGTAGCAAGGTGGGAGCAATGAAAGGATGTTCAGTTTGAGACCAGGTAAGTCTGATTGGTCCTGTGGGGCATTTTTGGCAAGCTGTTCAGTGGGCTAGAGATGTGGATGCTCTGGGTATTATTTGGCTTCACCCCTGGTCTAGAACCAAGCCAGGTTGTTGGGTTGTTGAGCTATTCTTAGCATTAGTTTACAAGCTTTTTTGGCTGTATCCCAAGGAAAAGTTTCTGTTCTCATTTGTTCCCACCTACTTCAATTCTCAGTTTGTATCCATCCTGCAGGGGTTTTAAGGAAGAGGAATGTAATTATGTTTCATCTTTTTGTGACTATATCCTCTCTTTTCCACCCATCAGCTAACTGCCCTATGGTTGTTTGCACTGTTATTGTTAGTAGGTAATTGTGCCTGCATGGTTAATGACCCAGCAGCCCATGCGGAGATTTGGAGGCTGCATGTGAACATGAGCTGCTACCAGCAAGAGGTGTCAAACACCCAGCCTTGGCCGTGAGCACACCTGGCACAGAAGGCTTTCCTGTCCCATGAACACTGACTGACTTATCTGTAATAGGCCTACTGGAGGGGGTGGGGCTCAGGCTTGGCTGCTTATGGGGTTGGAAATAATGGCAAAACCATTCTTAGAAGCTTGGCAGGACATGTGCAAAGGAACAGCTATTTCTCAGGCCACACAGCATTTGCATTGCCTTCTGTAATTTGAAGCTTTATTCTCTGGACCTGAGAGGAATTTGGGTTCTACAAATAAAAAAATACTTAGAGTATGCCTCAAAATGACTAAGGTCTTGGTATAACTTTGGCATTTGAAGTTGTCTGAGAAAATGAGGCAAATGATCAGTGAACACATATTATGAAGGACCTCCACAAAGGTTGGGACTCCAGTGGTATCCCTCCATGGAAACGTAGAGAACTCTGAACCCTGGCATGGCTCCATTATGCTTTGGGTAATTCATATACTACTTTTTGAGAGGGGGAAGCAATATCCAGATTAAGGGCAGGAGAGGTTCATTGAGACACATTTGGACATGCTTGTATATTTGTATTTATTTTAATTATTATAGTGCTCATTGACAAGTTGTTTTTTTTTAAATTTATTTATTTATTTATTTGACAGAGAGAGACACAGCGAGAGAGGGAACAGAAGCAGAGGGAGTGGGAGAGGGAGAAGCAGACTTCCTGCAGAGCAGGGAGCCCGATGTGGGGCTCGATCCCAGGACCCTGGGATCAGGTCCTGAGCCAAAGGCAGGCGCTTAACGACTGAGCCACCCAGGTGCCCCTCACTGACAAGTTTTAAAAAAAGAAAGTAAAAAAATAAAGTTATCTCCAAATCCTTTTCTGCAGGTACATATACAAACATTATTTTTGTTAATGATGAATTATATTATACATTTAGGGGTTTTGTTCCTTATTTAAATTGATGTATAATTTACATTGAATGGAGTGTATAGATGTTAAATGTACATTTAGATGAATTGGCAAATGTATACCTACTCTGTCCCTCTCCTCCCCCTCAAGACATATTCCAAGATTAGAACATTTCCATCACTCTAGAAAGTTCCCTTACCTCTTTGCAAATCAGTGTCTACTCTCTTCAGCTGTTCTCTACCCTCCCAGCCAGCCTCTGTTCTGATGTCTATTGCTACAGATTGGTTTTGCCTGTTCTTGAACTTCATATAAATGGAAACATACAAGTACAAAGAGTTTTGTGTTTTTTTTTAAATTTAGTAACATATGTGAATTATTTCCATCTCAATGGTATTTATCCACAACATCACTTTAATGGAAAAATAATACTGCTTTTTATGAATGCAGTGTACCATGTTTATTTATTTGGCCAGTTCTTATAGGTGGACATTTTGATTTCTTTAATTTCCTCCCTTCCCCTCTTCTTTCCTTCCTTGCTGTCCCTGTTATCAATGTCATTATAGGCAAATCTTTGCATATGAGGCAATGTGAGGTTACCTTCCTAGAAGTGGAGCTGCTGTTTCAAATAAATGTGCCTAAAAAAAAAATGCATATTTAAAGGGATATTGTCAAATGATCTCCAAAGAGATTGCCTTAGTTTATTTCTTAGAATTGTCAAAACATCATGTAAACTTGTTTTCCAATACCCTCACCAACATTGAGAATCGGGGGAACATCTTTGATCTTAGTCAGTTCCATAGCATAAACCTGGTGTTTCATTTTAATCTGTATTTCTTTTATTATTAATGAGGCTGAAGACTTTTGAGGAAGATTTCATTTTCATTTTGTCATTTTACAGTGGAAACAAATGGTCTTTTTATAAAAAATTAATTTTCCAAATGATCAATAGCTGGCTATGGGAAAAATAATCCTACTGAAGATGGAAGGATAAAAATAAATCAACGAAAAAAACCACAAGCCAAATTTTCTGTCTCTGTTACTTTTAGTCAATGGCCTAACTTCATAGTGATTGACATTAACCTTATTCTATACTTGATTTTGCCTAGTTTTTGCTTTTCAGGCAGTGTTTTCGTTTTCAGTTACTTTTAGAAAGGTTTTCTCTGCTTGAGAAAAAAATTAAATTCAGTTTTGCATGACCAGGTTTTTAAATAAAAATTAATCCACTATGGGTACATTTAAGCCAGGACATACCTTAGATATTTTAGGAATGATTTATTTTTATTTATTTATTTGTTTGTTTGTTTGTTTGTTTATTTATTTATTTAACGGTTTTTATTTATTTATTTGTCAGAGAGAGCACAAGCAGGGGGAGCAGCAGAGGGAGAGGGAGAAGCAGGCTCCTCACTGAGCAAGGAGCCCGATGCGGGACTCGATTCCCAGACCCTGGGATCATGACCTGAGCCGAAGGCAGACACCTAACGACTGAGCCACCCAGGTGTCCCAGGAATGATTTTTTTTTTAAGATTTTATTTATTTAGGGGCACCTGGGTGACTCAGTCAGTTAAGCCTCTGCCTTTGGCTCAGGTCATGATCCCAGGGTCCTGGGATCGGGTCCCATGTCGGGCTCCCTGCTCAGTGGGGTGCCTGCTGCTACCTCTCACTCTGCATGCCGCTCGCCCTGCTTGAGCCCTCTGTCTCTGTCAAATAAATAAAGTCTTTAAAAAATTATTTATTTATTTATTTGACAGAGAGAGAGAGAGCACAAGCAGGGGGAGCCGGAGAGGGAGAAGTAGGCTCCCCCCTGAGCAGGGAGCCGGATGCGGGGCTCGATGCAGGGTGCAATCCCAGGACCCTGGGATTATGGCCTGAACTGAAGGCAGATGCTTAACTGACTGAGCCACCCAGACGCCCCTATTTTAGGAATGATTAAGGGAGAGCCAAATAGCCAGTGTTTAGGAAGCCACTTGCTTTTTGTGAAGTTATCAAGCAACAGAGTTAGTAAGTGAGGTTTGAAAACATTCCAACCTTTTGTGTCAAGTCCCAAGGTTGTTTGATACCATCTTGTTAGTATATCACAATTTTATTTCAAACTCTGATTATCGTCATCATCAATAGGTATATACAAGAGGTTCATTTTTTCTAACATTTTTAAGGGAGCCATTGGTGTTTTAGTTGTAGCTCAGTTGAACTTGGGATAGCTCAGTTCTTTATTTGTAGAATTGAAGGAGTTGGTTGAATTTACCCCAAAGGTCTCCTTGGGACCTAAAACTCCTTTTTTTTTTTTAAAGATTTTATTTATTTATTTGACAGAGAGAGAGCGAGCACAAGCAGGCGGAGTGGCAGGCAGAGGGAGAGGGAGAAGCAGGCTTCCCGCTGAGCAGAGAGCCTAACATGGGACTAGATCCGAGGACCTAAAACTCTTAAGACAGAGAAATTTATCATTGTTATACTAATGTTAGTAAGAATTTTTATGATAATGGAGATTAATAAATAAATAGCACTTTGATAAGTTCTTGTTTTGGGAATGTCCACAGAGCCATTTAGAGATTGAGTAAGCATGTAGGGCAATGGGGTAGAATGCAGATTCTGGAGTTGTAAGCAGTTTTGGGTCTGAAACCCAACTCCACCACTTACTATCTGTGTAGCCTTCAGCTAGTTACTTAATCTCTCAGTTTTTCAGTTTGCTCATTTGTAAGTGGGGATAATAATTGTCTGTCTCAAATTTTTGCCTGATACATAGGAAATACCCAGGATAGGGGCGCCTGCATGGCTCAGTCAGTTTAAGCTCTGCCTTAGGCTCAGGTCATGATCCTAAGGTCCTGGGATGGAGCCCTGCCTCAGGCTCGCTGCTCAGTGGGGAGTCTGCTTCTCTCTCCCTTTGCCCCTCCCCCTGCTTGTGCTCTCTCTAGCTTGCTCTCTCAAATAAATAAATAAAATCTTAAAAAAAAAAAAAAGAAATACCAAGGATATGGTAGCTGCTGTTATTATTTTTATCATCATCATCATCATCATCATCAATGCAATCAGGAATGTATAGAATTGAACAGAAGCAGCCATCCCTTTATTATTCATAAATCTACTCTAATTTATATTTGAAACTTTCAGACTGGTTATTCGTACTGTCAAATATACAATGAATCTGATTCCTTCATCCCATCTGGAAGGATATATTAGCGGAAACCTTCTCTACTCCCTCACAGGTTCTCCTTTCTAACTAAACCACTCTCTAGAGTTGGTGGTGTTGAAGGCCATTCACTTTGTGAAGGTCTAGCTGGTTTAGAAGGAAGCCTGGAACCCCTTGTGGCCTGAATGCATCCACTTCCTAAACCTCTCCCCTTACGAGTCCCTGCCACAGTGATGATGGAGAGACCACCCTGCAGGTCTCCAGAGGGGGATGCAGTTGCTCCCCACTACATAGTCCTAGAGAGGAGGGTATGAACCACTCATAGGTGGCCCTGAAACTCCCCTGTAATGTCCTACTAAATCCTCTCTGACCATATGTGACTTGACCTGAAAGGTCCTTCTTTTTTTGGGGACCTTGCCAACTGTCATTTCCAACCTTTCCTTCAGCTTACCTATGTGATAGACCTGTGTCTTACAGTTAGTTATGCATGAGTCTGTCTTCCTTGCTACCCTAGATAAGAAGCTCCGTGACCATGTATGCTATGAATAAATGAATGCATGAACAACACAGTTCTCATCCTTGATAGTGATGTTCAGGACTGGTCTAAGACAAAGTTTTCAGAGAGCTCACAGATACTGTAACTCCTTCAAACATTGGAACCTGTCCCACTTCCCCCACCAGGAGGGTTCCCTCATGCCTGCCTGTCACTGTCATGTCTGCAGCTCTACATACACCACCGTAAAGACTGGTTTTATTTTCCCCATTTTACAGATGAGGACACCTGAAACTCAGAGAGCTATAAAGCAGCTAGCCAAAGACTCCATATTAGCAACTGGATTAGATTCCAGGTTTGTCCAACTCCAAAGCCCAATGCTCTTTCCACCATATTACACTGTCTCCAGAAAGAGGAAGGGCAGGTGGTGAGGTCTGTCACCTGGTTATCCCAGCACCTCAGGTATGTATATAGGTAGAACTCCAAAGCTTTCACCAGTAGGTCTTACTGTTTTGAGGCATGAGAGAAGGTGGGTGGTGGAGTCTGTTTTGAATGTGGTAGAAGAGCTTGAAATGTCACCACCAGCTTGTCACTGATAACTTAAATTTCTTTTGGTTCAAGGGATTGCTCCCCATTAAAGCAATTAAGTCTACGTGGGAGGAGCAGGGCATCTGTAGTAAATCATTTACATCTTATGTGCCTTATCAGTTCAAACCCAGATGATGTAGGTTTGGAAAGTGACATATATGTGACACATGTCAACCTAAATAAAGAGGTAAACTGAGACAAGCTCAAATTACCAGAAAATGAGCTGATTTGGGAATAGTAGAGGAATTACAATTTGGGAAATGGATGCTGTAGCAAGCTACAGGCAAGTCTGTTGAGGGTTTAGGGCAGACTTAGGAATAAGGAATACAAAGAGGGGGATGTTCAGCCGGAGTCCAAGCAGTAAGTTCATTGGCTGGAGGATGGGAGAGATTCCTGTTGGATGTTCATTGGTGAGGAGATAAGCCTCATCTTCTATAAATCAGGCATTTATGGGAAATCAGTGTTTCAGTTCTTAAGTTCTGTTCTTCTGAGGGCATGTGCATGAGATTCCTCATTTCATATTCTCCAGTTCAATTTGAGATTGAAATCCTTTCACATGATGATTTAGAGAGAGAATTAAATATATATTAATATTAATAAAATATATATTCTGTCACACAATGTAGTTATATATAGAGAAATATATATTTATTAATACTGATATTAATAAAAATATTTTTAAATTAAGACAATCTCTCTTGGTATCATTCTCCTAGACATGATCAAGAAATGTGTTAAATTAGGTTTTTGTTGTCTTTAAAGCAAAATTTTAATTGTTCTTGAGTTATCTACAAAATATAAGAAGGATTGCTGTTTAAGGGAATTCAAAGAAGAATTTTAGTACTTTAACTTTCTAGAAGATTAATCTGGTAAATGTATGTTTTGGTATTTTTATAAGGGCTGCATTTATATATTAGAGTAGCTTGGGTTTTTTTTGTTGTTGTTTTGTTAATTCTAAAGCAATACATTAGAACTGAGTTAAAGCAATGAAATTCCCTACTTTTTATTCTTGTTGCCCTAGAATGGTCACAGTAGGCTCACTGAAATATTTCTAGAAAGATGTAAATACCATATTTTGTCTTTCATAGTATTGTCAAAGCTTTAAAGTTTTTTTTGTGTGTGGGGTTTTGTTTTGTTTTTTTTCCCACAGAAGGATCAAGATAAGAGCAATATTATTAAGTTTGCATTTACGGGGAGAGATAGTTTCTTGTTAAAAAGGAGTTAACACTGGATTTAGTGTTAAGAGGCTCCAAAAACCAGAAATAGCCTGACAGGAGAACAATGCCTGTCATTAGATGCAATTGCTGCATAAATAGTCTTTCTCTTTTAGAGAGTGCAGTTTATAGTAATTGAAAAAAAAAATCCCATGTGCCATTTTCATTGTTTGCTCCATTTGTTTGCTTTCTGTGTAATTGAATTTCACACAAAGGAGAGAATGAAAATAATTTTCAGGTGCATCACTGCATTTTCTACAGATTCTTTAATTTTAGAGCTTAGCTCTTGTTAAGTATTCTCTAAGGGTATGTAGTGTGTGTGTGTGTGTGTGTGTGTGTGCCATTCAAAGAAGGAAAACGACATTTCTTTTGAAACCAACCTCTGATGTGATTGACTGTTAACATTTTTTAAAACAGCGAAAATTGACTTTCAATCACATTTTGAGTTTATTTCTAGCCATTTGCCAGAGCAAGCCTTATTGAAATTAGGAGACAAAGTTGTATTTCACATTTCCTAGCACTGTGTTTCCAAAGCCACAGAAACACAGATTATATAGTATTCTGCCACACAAATATTATTTAAAAAAACAATATAGGAGATGCAGTTCTCAATCACACCACATTTTCCACACCTTTTTTGTCAGTGTTTGGGTGTTTATACCTGGGTGAAATAAATTTGGGGAAAAGGCAGTATGTCCTTATTTTGAAGTAGCAAATCTTTGCTACTGTTTCATTTTATGAATGGTGTGTAGAAACTGGCTTGTGGGAGTAAATGGGGAACTGTAAGACATAGAGTAATATTCAAGGGACTAAGGGAAAGGTAATGAAAAGGGTTTTTGTGGAGTTCAACTATCAACTCGTGGATATGGGGAACGGAGTGATTTGCTTTTAAGTTTAATTTTTGTAACTTGGGGCCTGCTACCTAGCATCATCACAGCAGACAAAAAAAAATGCTTAAAAGATATTTTTTGAACACAGATCTCTGAATCTCATTATATTAGCTTTTAATTATCAAAAGGTGGTTCTGTGAGACTCAGAATCCTATGAGCCATTGGGAAGAAGGAACTAGTGCAGTTTTATGAGTGAGGACAGTATTGATAGATTAGAGGGAAAGAATAGTATCTCAAAATTTTGGATTCTTATAAGAAAACTGGTCCTAAGACAGAAATCTCCTCCTTTCAATTTATCTCTCACAAGAGATATTGAGGAAATGGGGACTCAGTATCATCCAATCTAGACTTTAAGATTCAGACCTTTTTAAAAAGCCTCATAGCTGTTTATTGAGATCATTTGGCTCTAGAATATTGTATTTAGCAGTCTTAGTGTAAATGCTTGCATTGTATATTTAGAACATTTTAACTTTGGGATGCTCTAGGTCAGTTTCCACACTGCATTTTACATTGTGTGAAAATTTTATTATTAAACTCTGTGCTGACTCATTAGGATCTGTAGAAAATACAACAAGCATAGTGACACAACTGACTTTTTTAAAAAGGAATAGTCCAAGATCCTGGAATAATTTCTTGCCATTATAACATTTATAAAAGTCTTTGGATCTAAGCAAGATACAGTCTTCAAACATGTTCTTCTAATAAGCAGAATGGTCAGTGTTGTGAGACAATTTTCATGGGTCTCTCACATTTCTGCCTGTCTTGTGAGCAGAGGCACTGACTATATTCATTCTAGACTATCCTTTCAAGGATGTTTGGGTAGTGAATGGTCTTGGAAAATAGAGGTACTATCTCCTGGAGCAAAGGAACAGGTTTATTTGCTGCCTATTATAAAAGATTCAGCGTCCCTCTCCTGAAATGCACACCAGTGCATGTGCAGATGTTATCTGGCTCCTTTCACGTCACTTTGTGGGGATTGAGACTCTGGGAACCAGTGCAAGAAAGTGCTGATACTCTGGCTACTGGCGTTGATGTGAGTAATAAAATCCTTTGTATCTCATGCCTTTTACCAGCATGCATAAAACTGGCAGGCTTACTGTTAATTTGCAAGTAAGATATAATCTCAGAGCCTTCACAGTCCTTGATAGTACCATAATTCATAGACAAATTTCTTCTTCATGTGTGCCTGTAATTGTTATGGCCTTACTAGATATATAACTAATAAAAGAAATGGTCTTCTAAATAATACCAAATACTAAATAATCTGGGACACCTGGGTGGCTCAGTTAGTTAAACGTTCAGCTCTTGATTTTGGCTCAGGTCATGATCTCAGGGTCCTGGGATTGAGCCCTGCATCAGGCTCCACACTCAGCGGGGAGTCTCTGTGGGATTCTCTCTCTCCCTCTCCCCCTGCCCCTCTCCCTGCTCGTGCACGCGCTCACTCTCTTTCTCTCTCTCTCTCTCAAATAAATAAATCCTTAAAAATAAATAAATAAATACTAAATTATCTTCTAAAATAATATTTAAGATTCTTAGTGTGGTCTTTCTTTCCCACCCTATGCCCCGCCTAAATTGTTAACTCAAGGCCAACTTTCAACTTAGGGAAAAAAGAAATCAATTGAATCTTTTACCCCTAAGAATTCCTTGGTTGACATAACTTTAGACATCACTCATTTCAAAGAAAAAAGAGATGAGAAAGCCAAAGCTGGAATCTACTAAGGGCAATAGAGTAAGTAGGGAGCCTAGCCTGGGATGGAAGATTCCTTTTAGTTTAGGTCTCTTCCAGTATACTTGCTAATGTTTTCTATTCTTGTTAAGTGGAAACATTATATTTTCTTCTTAACATTTAAGAATGATAAAATAGGTCTGGAATGGTAGTGGTTAAGCCCTGGTTAAGAGTAAGACCTCTGGGGGCACCTGGGTGGCTCAGTCAGTTAAGCATCTGACTTTGGCTCAGGTCATGATCTCAGGATCCTGGGATTGGGCCCCACATCAGGCCCCAGGTCATCCTCATCTTTGGGCTCCACACTCAGTGGGGAGTCTGCTTGTCTCTCTCCCTCTGCCCCTCCCCCTGCTTGTGTTCTCTCTGTCTTTCTCTCAAACAAATAAATGGAATATTAAAAAAAAAAAAAGAGCAAGACCTCTGGAATCAGCTGGACTGGGTTTGTGTTCTGGTTCCACCTGTGTGGAAGCTTAGAGCAACCTTTGATTTAACTTCTCTAGGTCTGTTTATCACCTTTAAATAGGAATTTAGAGCAATACTCCCTTAAAGAATGGCTGTCATTATGAAATGAGGTAATGCAATGCACAGTGCAAGGCACCTAGTGAATTCTCACCAAATGCTAGTTATTGTAATTAGATATTTGTTAAATATGTGCCTGACAACTAATGAATGACTTAGGAAACCAGTCAACAAATAATGCAATAGCATTCATTATTCATCCCAAACAAATTATTTCTAAGATGGAGACCATTGCAGATTGATCAGTTCTTCACCATTAGTGCAGTTCACATGGTTTCCCTAAGCATTTCTGTGTTCCTTTACAGATCTTTCTGGGAGTTAATTCAGATTCTGGCTGTCCACAAATGATTTGGCCCTTAGGGACTCAGGAATTTCATTTCCACTTCAACAGCTTTATAGGGACTCCTCTATCAGAATAAAAGTAGGATGTCAAGTTTCTTGGCCAAAAGCTTCACTTTTATTTTCTTTCAGAGCCATATAAGAGAATGTTTCTTTTTCCTCTGTTATTTGCATCTTGCAAAACCAGTAAGCTGACCTTATGATCCTATTATCTTTTGTTCACATAGTTCACAAAAACTACTGTCCAAATTCTATATTTTCTAAAAATTAAAAACCTTTGAGTATTAATAAGTGAAAAACAGAAATGCAAGAGTTTTAGAAAATATGACTGTCCATGGTTCTCAAACACAGTGAAAAAATAGCATGTTCACTGCTCCATAGAAAAATGAGAAAAATAAGTGTAATGTAAAAAATCTCTCCTAAAGCTAAATATAATGGTAAAAGTCACATTTTGACATTGTGTTCTTAAATTTTTATGTTATTAAAATATTTTTTCTATGAAATGTTGCTTATATACCTTTTTTTTTTTTTTTTTTTAAAGATTTTATCTATTCATTTGACAGAGACAAAGCGAGAGAGGGAACACAAGCAGGGGGAGTGGGAGAGGGAGAAGCAGGCTCCCTGCTGAGCAGGGAGCCCGACACGGGGCTCGATCCCAGGACCCTGGGATCATGACCTGAGCTGAAGGCAGATGCTTAACAACAGAGCCACCCAGGTGCCCCTATGCCGGGTTTTTAAAAAATGTTTTTATTTTGGGAAAAAAAGGTCAAACTCATATTGATTTCCTTAAATTCTTTTTTTTTTTTAATTGGTTTTTGAAGTCCCAAAGTCTAAGAACCAGGAATTAGTGAACATTTATGTAAGGCTTCTATAAGCTAGGCTCTGTTTTAAGAGCTTTACAAACATTTATTCATTTAATTCTTAACAGCAACTTTATGAGGTAAGTACTGATTATACCCAATTTATAGGTAAGAAAACAGAGAAACTGAAGGGTTAAGTAACCTGCCCAAGATCACATAGCTAACAAATGGTGAGCCTAGGGCTAAAATCCAGGATTCTGAAGCTAATCTCTCTTCCTTTCCTTCCTTTCATTGAGTTAGAAATCTCAACCCAGTATTTAAATATGTGGAGGGCATTTTGGCATTATCTACCAAAAGGTTCAAAAATGTGTCTATGGTTTGACCCAGCATTTCTAGGAATTTATTCTAAGTGCCAAAATATATGTACAAGGGTATTTTTTTAAGATTTTATTTATTTGAGAGAGAAAGTGAGCGGGAGCAGGAGTGGGGGTGAGTAGCAGAGGGAGAGGGAGGAACAGACCCCCTGCTGAGCAGGGAGCCCAATGGGGGGGCTAGATCTCAGGACCCCAGGATCAGGACATGAGCCAAAGGTAGATGCTTAATCGATTGAGCCACCCAGGTGCCCCTGTACGAGGGTATTAATTACAGTGTTATTTTCAATAGAGAAAAATAGAACTAACCAAATGCCCCACATACAGGGGATTGTTTTAAATAATAGATAGGACAGCCATGCAAAAGAATACTAGTAAATAATTTTTAATTGATTTAGGTATTTAAACTGTGTCTCATAAAATCCTGGGGTTCATCTGATCTGCATTAGGGCTCTGTAGATTTTTTATATGAATTCCATAAATTTTTATGGAGATTGATATATGGTTTTCTTATCACCCCTGATTGAACTTTTTTGTTTTTTTTTTAAGATTTTATTTATTTGAGACAGAGAGAATGAGAGAGAGAGAGCACATGAGAGGGGGGAGGGTCAGAGGCAGAAGCAGGCTCCCTGCCGAGCAAGGAGCCCGATGTGGGACTCGATCCAGGGACTCCAGGATCATGACCTGAGCCGAAGGCAGTCGCTTAACCAACTGAGCCACCCAGGCGCCCTGAACTTTTTTGTGTTTATAAAACATGTTCTTCATTGGGCTCCCTGCTCGGCGGGGAGTCTGCTTCTCCCTCTGGCCCTCCCCCCTCTCATGTGCTTTCTCTCTCTCATTCTCTCTCTCTCAAATAAATAAATAAAATCTTAAAAAAAAAAAAAAAAAGGGCGCCTGGGTGGCTCAGTTGGTTAAGCCACTGCCTTCGGCTCAGGTCATGATCCTGGAGTCCCGGGATCGAGTCCCACATTGGGCTCCCTGCTCGGTGGGGAGTCTGCTTCTCCCTCTGACCCTCCCCCCTCTCATGTGCTTTCTCTCTCTTTCTCTCTCTCTCTCAAATAAATAAATAAAATCTTTAAAAAAAAAAAAAACAAAAAAAACCCATGTTCTTATAGATTTAAGATGAGTAAATACTCTACATTTGAATAGTAGTCCATCTCCATGGGTTGACTGATGCCTTATTTATTTATTTATTTATTTATTTATTTATTTATTTATTTATTTATTAATGAGGATGCTATGCAGACTAAGCCAGTTTTCAACACCAGCTCTCTAGTTATGGTGTGATAATGAGTGTCCCTATTAGGGTTTTCTGGCTGACCAAACTTGTCAGCCTGTCCTCAATATATTTTTTCTCCTAAACACAACCAGACTTCGCTTTGCTAAACTAGCCTGTAATCAGCAGAATTCCTGAGGGGGAGATTCTTCCCCATTATATTTTATTCAACTTTATGTAAAAAGGTTCTCTGGTGTAATCAGAATTCTTCCTTGAAACTACTGAAAGAGGTAAGTGTAATTAGTGACTAGTGTGGACAACACAAATAGCTTTTTTTTTTTTCTTTTTGCAATTAAAAATTCTTGAAAATGTGACTGTATCACGATGTAAGGGAAGAGGCAGTCGTTTTAACAGAATTGTGAATTTGCTTTAACTGTTCCCTGTGGGATGCTGGCAAGTTATTTTATCTTTCTAAGCATTGGATTTTTTGTCAGTAAAATGGAAATTAATATCTTTCAGTTTGTTATGAGGATTACATAAGATACATTTGAACACTCAACAAATGTTGACATAAAAGGAGTATGGCTAATTTAAATATGGGAGTCAGGGAAGGTTCCGTCAATTTATTTTTTTCCCTGTACCCATCACCTCAAATACTGGAGGTAATTTCACACATCTCCAGTAATAGAGAGATAGGAATGAATGTATTAGACTTTTAATTTTGGAAGTGTTTCCTACTTTTTACCCTCTGAAAAAAATCTAACTTCCATCTATTTAGAGTTTTACAACTTATATTAAAGATAATATTATACCCACTCTTTGCTGTATAACCTTGCAAAGTTCTCTAGCCAAAACCAATAAATTTCACTCTGGCAAGATCAAAGACTATTCAGATAGTACGAATATAAAATATTGCACTACTCTTTAAACTTATGGTCCATTTATACGAAGTCTCATTGCACCACTTCTTGGTCTTTTGGCTAAGATCAAGTGTAGTACACTCATTGCCATAGGCGAAGCGTCTCAGTTATTTTCTGGGGTGCCAGTAGTTTTATGGAATTGTCTTTCCAGTCTCTCTCTCTCTCTGTCTCTCAAGTTTTCCTTGACCTTCCCTGTCTGAGTTGGGTGCCCCTCCGATAGGCATCCTCCATAGGCTGAATTCCATAGGTAATCTGGGGTGCATTTTTCTGTCAGTATGTATGGGTCTTCCCTAACAGATTATGAATTTGCAATGGGCAAGAACTCTGAGTGTTCCTGGCAAACCCTCACTTCCTGGCCCCCAACACCCACAACGGTGCCACTGCTATCAGCCCTGGGGGCCTGTGCTAATCCCATCATGTCTCCCATTTCTGTCAGCCCTGGTCCACCAGGTCATCTCCTATTCTTGGACTCTGATCTCCACATGGCCTCATATGCTATCCTGGCTCTATATCTCACCATTCCCCAACTTCTGAAACCCTTCCACAGTGACTTCACAGCATCCCCTCTCTACCTCACTTCTTGAATGTTGGCTTCAACTTCTTGCTATAGGGGGGACCCGGCTCTCCCAAAGACACTGGTTCCTTTGCTGATGGTGGCCATTTTCTCTCTCAAGCTACTCATATCACGAGCCCACAAGCAGGGTGGGTACTACATACCGAATGTTTGTGGCTCCCCCCAAATTCATATGTTGAAAAAAAAACCCCAATGCGATGTTACTAGGAATTGGGGCATTTGGGAGGTGATTAGGTCATGAGAGTAAAGCCCTTATGAATAAGATTAGTACCCTTATAAAACAGACCACGGAGAGCTCCCTTGCCCTTTCTGCTTCGTAAGGACACAGGAGAAGACAGCCGTCTATGAACCAAGAGGCTAGTTCTTACCACACATGGAATCTGCCAGTGCCTTGATCTGGGACTTTCAGGGAGAAATAAATGTTGTTTATAAGCCACCTAGTCAATCATAGTTTTGTTATAGCAGCCTGAATGGACTAAGACAGGGGGTCATCCTTATTACTGCTTCCAGAACATTCCCTCCACCCCTCAGTGCTCCTAACCAACTCTCACTCTCAAGTCATCAGACCTATAGTCTTCTATTGCCTTCTTCTTTTAACATACACACTTGTTTCTTAAGATTTTAGCTCCAGATCCTTCTCTCCTGCACTATATCTGCCATACTTCTTGGTGATTGTTTTATCCTCATAGGTTTTGTTTTTATTATCTGGTCTTGGCTTTCTTTAGATTCCCCTCCTCCAATGACCTTGCCCCATCCCACCTCATGTACTCAGTCCCATGGTCAGCCCTTGGACTTAGTCATTACTAATGAGTGTAACCTGTCCCTAATCTCAGTCTCAAGTGCTAGCTATTAGTGTTACTATTTTTACAGAATTTGTTGAATTGGATTGCTCACAATTTGGATCACCACAGGCAAATGAGTTCCACTCTTTCAGCCCCATTTGCTCTATTCAGGGACTATGGTGTGATGAGTTGAGAGCAAGTATTGGTGATAGGATAGCTGGGCAGAGAAGCAAGAGGAGCTGAATAATGAAGGGATTAAGGGCTTTGAATTAAGCCATGAAGAAAGAGGTAAAGCCTGGGGGCCGGAGAGGATAAAACAATATTCTATTCTGGAAGAAAAGGATGGCTAACCTGCATGTCAGGAGGTGAGATACTGGCTAAAAAACAGTAAACAGATTATAAACTAGAGGTTTTTGGGATCAGCAAGGGTAGAATAGAGAGATTAGAGGCAGCCCAGGGGACACAGGGAGAAGAAAATGTTCCAGAGCACACAGTAGGGGCTGAATAAATATTTGTTGAGTAAATGAATAAATTATATGACTCCAGGCATAGGGTTTTATTGTTTTCTCATCCTGTTTTGGGCCCAGAAGTGCAAGGGCATCACATTTTAGGCAGGTATGGGGGGTGGGGAAGGTTGAGGCTGCTGCTAGCATATTTCTTGTGCAAATTAGAAGTGACTCCATATCTGGGCAGATAGATTAGAAAAGGTTTCAACTTTTTTAGGTTCTAAGCAGCTTTGTGTCAGCAATGTATGTTTTGGATCTCTGCGCCCATATCTTTGGGGATAGGTTGGGGGCAGGTGGGTAACACAATAATGTGGTAAGGTGGGGCGCCTGGGTGGCTCAGTTGGTTAAGCACCTGCCTTCAGGGAGGTAAGGTGGGGTAAGGTGGGGCGCCTGGATGGCTCAGTTGGTTAAGCACCTGCCTCAGGTCATGATCCCAGGGTCCTGGGATTGAGCCCCGCATCAGGCTCCCTGCTCAGCAGGGAGCCTGCTTCTCCGTCTCCCTCTGCCTGCCTGTCTGCCTACTTGTGATCTCTCTCTGTCAAATAAATAAAATCTTAAAAAAAAATAATGTGTTAAGGTTCTAAAGTCCATTCCTGAACTTCCCCCCCACCCCTACCCCAGCTCAGTAGTTTTTATACTGTTTGAACCTGGGCTCCTGCAATCTCTGAAGCCAGAAATTCTTCTCTTAACATTTCTGCTGTGACCTCCCTTTCTAGTCAGTTGAGACCAAGGTCTAGTTTAAAATGAAGAGTTGGTTGGCTGGGGGTGTAAGGGATTTATTTCTCTTTTTGTTGGGGTGAAAAAAAGGAAAGCGATATGGATTTATGATGGGACTCCTATTTACTTTCCGTACTTTCCCTCATTTTCAGGATTCACAACGATCTTCCCAGGCAAATATGAATTACATTATTCTTAGGGAGGTCCGAGAAGAGAGTCTGCAACTTGGGCCAGGTGCAAAGTGAGGAGTGGAGTGAAGACTCAGACTCAAGGTATTCCACTGTGCCTCATATGTGCTGTATTTCCTTCTGGTGAAATACACCACTAGCTGTAAACTTGCTGAAGTTAGGCATTGTTTTATTTTTTTCACCTTTGTATCTTTCCCAGAGTTTAGCATCATCCCTGACACTAAGAAAATGTTGAATAAAGGACAGTGGGGTTGAATTGAATGTGCATGAGCAAAGGCGGCTAAGTACCAGCCTTCCCCCTCTGTCTGCTGACATTTTCACCCTGGGCATCAGTCATCACAAGGCTGTCTTCATAATTTGCCTCTTCCACCTTCCCCTCTGAAGGAAATGCTTCTCATGGGAATCTGCTGATCCAATGAGCTGCAGTCATTTGATACCTGAAGAGATTTGGAAACATTCATTTCCTAGTGGCTCCTATGCTTAATAGGGACTAACAGTTTCCCTTACTGTCTCCATTTGCTCTTATTTGGTTCTTGTATTTGGAGGTGTATCCAAGGAGTCTTAAGAAAGGTATATGTGGAATTTTTTTGTTGACCCCAATACAACACTCTGCTAGCTTCGACTCAGGTCATGATCCCAGAATCCTGGGATGGAGCCCCATGTCAGGCTCCCTGCTCAGTGAGGAATCTCCTTTTCCCTCTCCTTCTGTTCCTCCCCCACTTGTGCTCTCTCTCTCAAATAAAAAATCATTAAAAAAAAGAATTTTGAAATATATAATAAACAATTGTCTGCTTTTAAACTTTAGTTGAGTGATACAATTTTCAACAAACTTTCATTTAAAAAATTTTTTACATTAAAAAGATTTGGAGGGCGCCTGGGTGGCTCAGTCGTTACGTGTCTGCCTTCAGCTCAGGTCATGATCCCGTGGTCCTGGGATTGAGCCCCGCGTTGGGCTCCCTGCTCAGCGGGAAGCCTGCTTCTCTCTCTCCCTCTCCCCCTGCTTGTGTTCCCTCTCTTGCTGTGTCTCTCTCTGTCAAATAAATAAAATCTTAAAAAAAAAATTTGGAAGTATAGTTGACATATAATATTATATTAGTTTCAGGTATATGGCATAGTGATTCAACAATTATATACATTATAAATGCTTGTCACAGTAAGTGTGGTTACCATCTGTCACCATATAAAGTTATTCCAATCTTATTGACAGTATTCCCTATGCTCTACTTTTCATTCCCATGACTGATTTATTTCATAACTGGAAGTTTGTTCCTCTCAATCCCCTTCACCTATTTTGCCTATCCCCCTACCCAGCTCCCCTCTGGTGACCACTAGTTTATTCTCTGTATTTATGAGTGTGTTTCTATTTGCTCATTTGTTTTGTTTTTCAGATTCCACAAATAAACAAAATCTTATGGTATTTGTCTTTCTCTGACTTATTTCACTTAGCACAATACCCTCTGGGTGTGTTCATGTTGCTGCAAATGGCAAGGTTTCATTCTTTTTTATTGCTGTTTAATATTCCATTGTGTATATATATTAGTTCTTCTTTATCCATTCATCTATCAATGGTTGCTTCCTTATCTTGACTATTGTTGATAATACTGGGGTAAACATAGGGGTATATAAATCTTTTCAAATTATTGTTTTTATTCTCTTTGGATAAACACCCAAGAGTGGAATTACTAGATCATATGGTAGTTCTATTTTTAATTTTTCAAGGAACCTCCATATTGTTTTCCATAGTGGCTGTACCAATTTATATTCCCACCTACAGTGCCCAAGGGTTCCCTTATGTCCACATCCTCACCAACACTTGATATTTCTCAATAAACTTTTTTTTAATTAGACCTGGGGGTGGAGCAGAGGGAGAGGGGAATCTTAAGCAGGCTCCATGCCCAGCACAAAGCCCGACTTGGGATTCAGTCTCACAACCCTGAGATCATGACCTGAGCTGAAATCAAGAGTCAGAGGCTTAACCTACTGAGTCACCTGGTCGCCCCTCTCAACAATCTTTTAAATCCACTCCCTGATATTAGCTTTCTTTTGTTTTTCAAACTTGCCCAAGCCATAGAATTAGTAAATGGCAAGGCTGGAATTGGAAGTCTTTTAGGGTTTGGTTTGAAGTTGTTACTCTGTTGCTGTCAGGCTGGCCCAGTTTCTTAGCGTCTATAATAAAAATAGAAATTAAAAAAAAAAAAAAAAACAACCCCTAATTTTTGACTACCAGATTCTAGGCTCTATTCTAAGAGCTTTTCTAATCTATAAGTTAGGATAATAATAGTGTTGTCTTGAAGATGACATGTGGGCATTTGTGTAACATCTGTTGGATGAAGGCTGGATATTATAAGTGCTCCATTAGTCATTGTGATTGTCATTATGAATAATTTTGTCTGCCAAGAAATATGACCAGCCACAAAAATGCTGCCCTTGCCATTTCCATTTAAATGGTACTGTTCTGGGACGCCTAGCTGGCTCAGTCAGGGGAAGGTGTGATTCTTGATCTTGGGATTGTAAATTCGAGCCCCACGTTGGGTGTAGAGATTGCTTAGAAAGAAAATCTTAAAAAAAAAAGTAAATAAAAAAATGTTACTGGGCGCCTGGGTGGCTCAGATGGTTAAGCGTCTGCCTTCGGCTCAGGTCATGATCCCAGGGTCCTGGGATCGAGTCCCGCATCGGGCTCCCTGCTCCTTGGGAGCCTGCTTCTCCCTCTGCTTCTCTCTCTCTCTCTCTCTCTGTCTCTCATGAATAAATAAATAAAATCTTTAAAAAAAAAATGTTACTATTCTGAAGAATGTTTGTAAACATGTCACAAATGCTCTTTTTTTTTTTTTTTGGTGGGCAGCAAAGCAAGGTTTATTGAGTGATAACAGTGATAGTACAAAGCTCCTGAGGAGGGAGGGGACCCAAGAGGGTGGCCACGGGGAGTTTCTAAGTCTAGAGGTTTTTATGGGCTTGTTGACAGGCTGTTTTAATCTGATTAACCCTCCCTGCACCTGTCATCCAATCAGGTTTTTGTCACCTATCATATGGGAAAGGGTGGAGGGCTTCTTCCAGGGTGGTGTGAAATCCTTTTAAGGGTGGTTTCATCTTTGGGCGGGACCCCTTGTCCCTGCTTGCCTGCCTCCTAACTCTCCATCATTCCCCCCTCTGAAGACGTATCCTTAATTGCCATTAGGGAAAAAGGGCTATGACTGATCGTAGCAACTTCCTGTTGGTCAAGAGGGTTGGATGGAGCGGCAGACAGGGTTCTTCTTGTCCTGATCTATCAAGGGCTCCCTTGTAGATACCTGGTTTGACCTTCATATGAAGCTCCATCTGAACCACCATTTGGAATTTGATGACCTTCATTCTGGAAGATATAAAGCAGGTTAGGGCATTTAGGAGGCAAAGGCCCAAAGCACAATGCAAGATTGAGTATAGCCAGCGGTCTGGCGAGAGGTAGAGGATGTTTTGGTGAACTTCCCACATACTGTGAGGAGAGGGCAGGTGAAAAGAATGCAATAAGGATTATGATTTTGATGGGATATAAGGATCTGTGTCTTGTCCCTTCAAGACTAGTTTGAGGTCCTCTCTGGGTTCACAGAGGGATTTTGGTCCCTTGTTGTTAGGCCCCATTGGGGACCAGGGTTTGACTCTGGAGTGGGGGATTCAAGCTTCAAATTCAGGCACTTTGCTGTTGGAGTGGCTAAAATCACTGTATTCAGTCCCTCCCAGGCTGGCTCAAACAAGCCTTGGTCCCCAGGGTAAAATGGGAGAGGTTGGGTATTTGGGGGCTGGGAGTTGGGAAACTCCTTGCAAGAGGGATGGAATGATTCCAGAACCTGGGATGCTCCCTCTGTTATCACTCAGAGGGACTGGGGGAGTTCAAACCAAGGGACTTACCAGTGCCTTCATCACTTCTGAGGCTTTTTCAGTTTCACAGGGGAAGGCCTCAACCCAGTGCATGAAGGTATCTACCCAAAGCAGGAGGTACCTGTACCCATGCATTTTAGACATGTGTGAAGTCCATTTGCCAATCCTCCCCAGGATAACTTCCTACTTGCTGTATGTCTCAGGGGATTTGTGAACAGGAGAACGGGGTATTCTTCACATTTTTCCTGTCCTAGAGTTAGTTTCTTCCTGTCCCAGAGTTAGTTTCATAGTCAAAGCTGCCCCTAAGGCATGCCCGCCAGCCATAAGCCACCAGATCCAGCTCTTTGCTTAAATATCCCACTGGCTGTTGAGCTGGTCCCTGGCCCTAGGTTAGGTCACCCAAGGCCATTCCCTTTCTGTCACATCCCTCATGGTAGGAAGACTTAAAGCTGGGGCACTGAGCAAGGCCCTCTTGAGATTTTTTTTTTTTTTAAAGATTTTATTTATTTATTTGAGAGAGAGAGAGAATGAGAGAGAGACAGCATGAGGGGGGGAGGGTCAGAGGGAGAAGCAGACTCCCCGCTGAGCAGGGAGCCTGATGTGGGACTCGATCTTGGTACTCCAGGATCATGACCTGAGCCGAAGGCAGCCGCTCAACCAACTGAGCCACCCAGGCGCCCCCTCTTGAGATTTTTAAAAGCTTTTTCTGACTCTGGATTCCACGTTAATTGATGGCTGTCTGGGTGTCCTTGATCAATCAGTAGAGGGGACATGCTATTTCTCCATATCCTGGTATTCACGAGCGACAGTGTCCTGTTATGCCCAAAAAACCTTTCCAACAAGGGAAAGTTGTGTGGTCCTTAAAGTGTATGGGAATTTACTCTTTTTTTCCTAAAGATATTTAAATAACCTTTTTATTTTAGAATAATTTCAGATTTATAGAAAAGTTACAAGATGGTACAGAGAGTTCCTCTCCATTCCTTACCTGCATCTCACATTACTGTGGTAACTTTATCACTCTCAAGAAGCCAACATTGGTACATTACTATTAATTAAACCCCAGACTTTTTTCATATTTCCCTAATGTCCTTTTTCTGTTGCAAGATCCAATACAGGATACCCCATTGCATTTGGCAAATGCTCTCTTCTGCCGTAAGCAGTCCCTTTTTCTGTTAACCTGAACTGTGCTCTGCTCCAAAGGAATGCCACAGGGAAGCTCCTTGCATTCTCCAATTCTGGCATTTGCAGCTTTCTGCCCTTCACTTTTCTGACCAACCCGTCTTGCACTCTGACAGATCCAGTGTACTTCCTGGTTGTATGACCTAACCTAGATCCTCAGTAGTAATTCCTACAGAACCTGGCACATGGTGACTCTTCCTCAAAAAATGTTAATTATAGCTTTTTAAAATCATTGTGCTCTCCTCTTCAGGTTGTAAACTGGCCTAGCTCCTGATTCTGTCCAAACTTTTTCAATCCTCTCATGTTATCTCAGATGTTACTCAGTTTAGTAGATGAGTTTGCTGACTCAGAGGCTGCTTAATTGCCAGAGAAGTTTGAATGCTTCTTTTTAAATGCTTTGTGACTTTCCTTCCCTTATAGAAAATTTTGGAAAGTAATAGGACAACAAGAAAGAATCTGGTATTTCAGACTTCTTCCAAGTCCTCTCCCACCCTCTATTTTGGTCTTTTTTATTCCTAGAACTCCCACCATACTGCCTGCAAATAGGGGAAGGCCCACCCACCCATCTGCTGTGAGCAGGGAGGGAACAGACCTGGCAGCTGTGGTCTAGGATAAGCGATTTTGAGTATTCGAATCATTTTCTGTAGGATGTGCTTAGGTCACATGGTCTAATCAGAAAATTTCATGCAATCTGACATTTCCCATCAGAGTTGCTTAGAAACCTAAGGAAGGCTCTGGCTCTGAATGGCAGGACAGTAATAAATTAGGCAGTCCCAGGTCCAGCCATCTGCTTTAAGTAAATTAAGAGCATAACCCATATGGGATTTATCTAAAATAGCAATTCTTATTTTTCCCCTCTTCTCGTTTTTATTCCTCTTTATCTGGGCTCTGTTAATCAGTTTTAAGTTTGCATAGAATATCCCAGCTGTCTTTATCCTGTGCTTTATGCTGTCTTCCACCCCTCCTTTCCCCTTTCAGGAGGCCAGCCTCAGTCTCCTGCAGCCCACGAACGATGTCCTCTTGAATGGCTGGTGATCTCAACATTCTGAGAACTGCCTGAGTGGAGGCGAGGGTACTTCAGCTGTGCCTCTGCAGGGCCACCCTCCACCCTCTCGTCCTTCCTGATTTACCACCTTCCTCTGGTCCCTCCCCTTGTGTCATTCCAATCTCATTCATCAAACATGCATATTTGGCCTTGGCCCCTCTGACCTCTCCAACCAGTGTCCCCTCATCTGGCCTCTCACCATCGTTTTCATTGTCACTCTTTGCCCACTGGTCCTTATTATATATACACTATCTCATCATGCCACTGCCTCGCTCAAAAACCTGCACCGCTTACAGGACAAGCCAAATGTTTCTACTGTAAATTCCTCATCAAGCTCCAACCTGCCTTGGAACCTCATCTCTTTACTGGCTTTTACCCTCACTTCACACAGTCTGTTCTTGCCACTTTTTCCAGGGCACACCTACTTTGTCCAACCTCATTTATTTTAGTATTTTAAGATTAGATCCTGCTTCAAATCTTTGCTTAGCTGTTTGGTGTTTCTTATTCAGTTGTAAGCTCCTGGAAAGCAGTCTTCCACATTTTTGTTGTCCCCCACCCCATGCTTATCACAATTCTAGACACCTGGAAGCGGTCAGTAAATACTGAACTAATTAATTAATTAATGAACCACTTTGTCATGGTTGTGCTTCTAGTGGATGAGACAGACCATTGATACGAGTAAGATATATAGTTGGTGAGGCGGTGACAACTGCTACGATAAGAATTAAGTAGAGGAGGAAGTGGTGGGGGGGGTGGAGATGTAAATAGGTTAGTAAAGAAGGACTCCAAGGGGAAGAACACTTGGGGCAAGACATCATAGTGGTGGATCTGAAGTCTGTAAGGCAAATGTTCAGTTATTTAAAAAAAAAAAAAGTCCTTTCCAGGTCATAGCACAGTAATATGCACGTTTGATGAATGCGATTGGAATGACACATATCATGGCGTCACTGAAGACCCAGAATACAATTCAAATAATATTTTTAAGTGCAAGTTATGTTGTACCAAAGGGGGATAAAGCCACCCATTTCAATCCCCAACTGATACTAGACACAATTCAAGAAAAAGAAAGAACGAAAGAAATGGCTTTGTGACACAGAATTTGTTTAGAATAGATATGGTTAAACAAAGTAGGAAAACAGTCAAGACAATCCTTAAGTGAAAATTAAATGGAACACAATACTGAAGATTAGATTTCTCCCTTGAGCCTTTGTGGAGGACCACAGCAGCTGAGCTGGAGCTTGATCCAGTGGGGGCCAGCACAGGGATGGTCCAGGGATGCCAGGGAAGGGAGGCTGTCTGGGGTATGAGAGGATTTATGGGTCCAAAGACCATCAAAGAGGGCCATTCTTTCAGCAGTTGGGAAGCAGCTACTGTATGCAGACTGCCACAGCGCTCTCAGAGGTCTGACTGGGTTTCCATGTGAAGATCACTTCATTCTGGAAAGTTCATCAAAATTGGATGACACCAGCAACCTTAAAAAGTTTATTCTCTTTGACTTATTAATTTCACAGTTAGGAATCTAGCCTAAGGAAATCTTCAGAGATACAAATACAGGGTTATTTACTGCATGTTCAGGTCAGCATTATCCACACAATAGTGTTTGTGCATTCATAAAAAAATGCTTTAAAAGTGGGACAGAAAAATACACCCACTATACTGAGCAAAATTTTTAAAAGCAAAATTCCATACTGCATATAAGTATTGTTCTAAGTGTGTAAAAATAAAATGATTTTACTTATTTGCCAAACCTTATTACCACATAGATGTTTCAGACTGTGACAGGTGCTGAAGAGATGAATTTATATGTGTATGTGTGTGTTCATAGAAAAAAGACTAACATGATTATAAATACTGGGGCACAATTAAATTTGGGGGTTCCCAAGTAAATAAAATTCATTAAGACGCTCTTTCCTTTTGTGAATTGGAGGTACAAAGCGCCCTACAGTAGGCTGCATTTCTCTGAAGGCAGCTCATTAAATGCTAACAGAGCCCTCCCCTCCCCCCACCGGCGTCTAAACGTTTCTCCTTTCTGGAGGAAGCCTGCCTAAACCAGCCGAGCAGGTCTGTGGCGGTGAGGCGCGAAGTGCAGAGCAGATTTGAGTCCTGGATTAGCACACTTGCAGTTGGACAAACGGGCCGTTTGAGTGGCCTCACCTATGCCTGTCTGGAGGACAGTCTATGGGTTCTCAGTCAAAAGAGGACACGGAATCTGACACCCCCCCAGGGTGGAAACAAAGCACTGCATGGAAAAAAGATGCTTTTGTGCCAAACGAGGTTTCTAGGCAACAACTCATTTAACTACTTCAATGTCTCTAATCATTCAGCACTGCTGACCTTTAGAACTTGTCTGATAAGCTCATCAGATTTCTGCCATGAAAGAGCTGATATATGCAGATGAGACAGATCAACATTTGGCTCCTGCCTTACTTTCCAGCCTCAGAGGCCATCCTTTTGTTTTTTGTCCTACCAAAAGATTGTCTTGGTGTCCTCTGACTTTGCTGTCTTCATGTTCTGTCCATACTGGTCTCTGTGCCTGGATTCCCTTTTCTGGACCTGACAGTCTCTTCAAGATTTAGTTCAAGTTTCACTTCCTTTGGGACTCTTGCACCACCATCCCTAACTCCTCCCCACACCCCATCCATCCATTCAACTATTCTCAAACGCCTACTATGAGCTAGCACTGAGACAGACATGGCCATTGTCACCGTAGAGGTTATAACCTAAAAGGAGGACAGTATTGAACAAATAATTATAGCTTTATTTTTCTCCATATTATTTATGACTTGAGATTCAATTATATATGTTTTTGTTTATCGTTTACCTCTGATATTAGACTATAATAAACTCTAGAAGGGCAGGGGCTTTATTTTGTTTGCCGCTGTGCCTCAAGTAGTTCCTCTCACTTTGTAGGTACTTGATTAATATTTGATAACTGAGTAAACTAGAATTGTGTACGGTTACATTTAAAACAACTAAGGATGTGAATTTCTGGTGTGTTTAGAAAGATGCATTAAAACCACCCCTCTTCAGGCATCTTTCAGGTGATAAATGATTAAATACTAAAACCCAATATGATGCGATGTGGAGACAATGATTTCTGCCTCACTCCTGACTTCAGTTAGAATGTCTGAGAGATTCGGTCAAGTTGACACCAAAGTATTTTGTGATAGAAACTTGATGATTGCATTGCAGTTTTTGATTAATTTTGTGATTCTCCTGGCAATTTCAGGGAAAGGCTTGTTGGAGCCTGATCATGTTATAAAAATATAGGACACAAAATAGAAGGTACTTGGTCAGCAAGGAACAGCCATGATAGTAGTCAACCTGTATGAGTAAGGGGCATTCTATACAGCAGTGTCTGCCATGCATTATAATTCTGTTTAGTTAACAAAAACAAATCAAAACAAAAAACAGATGGCAATCCTAATACTGCCTAATCTCACTTCCCCTGGCACCCCCCCTTCCCAACTGGGGTCCTGAGTTATACCTTGGTGTGCTGGGAGCTTGGGTTGTTGGTGGGAAGGAACAGGTGTCCCTGAGGGGATGTTCTCCAAGGTGGGGGGTGGGGAGGGGAGACTGAGAGTCCCTATCCCTGAGGAAACCAAAACTTGACCAAGATGGCCGGAGATCCAGGTAATGCTGTAATCCATGGAAACTGAATGAGAGAGGCAGAAAGAGAGAGAGAGAAACAGAGAGGTGTGAGGTGAGGCCTAGGGCTGCTGTACCAAGGCACCACAAACTGGGAGGCTTGAACAACAGACATGTATTACCTTACAGTTCTAGAGTCCAGAAGTCTGAAATCAGTGTGTCAGCAGGGATAGTTCCATTTGAGGGATGTGACAGAGAATCAGTTCCATGACTCTCTTTTAGCTTCTGGTATCCTCAGGTGTTCCTTGGGCTTATAGATGGCATCCTCCTGGGGTCTTCATATTGTCTTCCCTCTGTGTCCAAATTTGCCATTTTTATAAGGACACCAGTAAAACTGGCTTAGGGCCCACCCTAATGACCTCATTTTGACTTGATTATCTGCAAGGATCCTGTTTCTAAATCAGGTCACATTCATAGGAGTTCAGTACCTTTTGGGGGAACAGAATTCAAACCCACAACAGAGAGAGAACGGGAGAGAAAAAAGTGGAGGAGTGGAGGGTAGCCTGGAGAATTTCTAGAGTAGCTGGAACATAGCATAATGTTAACACAGGGGCTTTTTATAGACCCTAGGCAGCCTCAGCCAGCTTTGGAGGGCAGGGTTGCTGTTCAGCTTGGACACATACCAACAATGAAACTGAAAAAAATCCCCTTGAAGTGGCTGGAGCTTCTTGGAAAGAAATACATTACATAGCCGCAATACTGCTTTATTTCTGGAAAAAAAAAATGTCAAATCTGGGGCAAATCATCAGAGGTAATTTGGTGGCTTGGGAAGTATACTGATTCACAGTGGGTTACATACCACTTCTCTAGTACTGGCTGTGTGACTTTGCTTCACCTTGCAGGGCCTGAGTGTCCTCATCTGTAAAATGAGGCTGGTGAGCTCGAACTCACAGGGTATTTGTGACAATTACATGAGATTAGATATGAAAAGCCAACTGTTCTCAGAAGGCGCTCAACAAAAGTCAGTTCCCCATTTTCCCTTCCTTTTTCTTTTTTTAAAAATTTATTTATTTGAGAGAGAGAGCGGGGGGAGGGGCAGAGGAAGAGGAAGAGGGAGAGAGAGAGAATCTCAAGCAGACTCCCTGTTGAGCACGGAGCCCGATGTGGGGCTCTATCTCATGACCCTGAGGTCATGACCTGAGCTTAAACCAAGAGTCTGATAAATCTGCCGACTGAGCCACCCAGGTGCCGCCCTACCCACCATTTTCCTTTTCTGAAAAGATCCAGAGGGAGCTTCTGTTTAAGAAACTAATTTCTTGTTTTCATTATAATGTCAGAGTACAAAACCTTTTTACAAAGATAGGGTGGCAGACATCTAAATACCTTACAGTTGGTTAGATGTGCTGCCTTATTCGGGGTGTTACAGAAAATAAGCTTGAAATGTGGCTAGAACCATCCTATATTACTCTAATCATTAGGGTAGGAGGCCAGGAGGTTGGGACTGCAGGGGCCCTCTTGGTCAGTTAGTATTTTCAGATGTAGCCTTTGAATAATCCAACATACAGAAGAAAATCTCTGCCAAGTCCATGGCCCAGGAATCAGTAAACTAAAAAATCTCTGTCAAAGTTTATGATCATAAAGAATATGTCTATAAACCTTAAATTTTTAAATATAATTCATGACATATAATGTACATTCATTTGTCTAGTTTCATAGGCCTCAAAACTACTGATTTTTTTCAGGATGGGTCAGCTGATTCAAGTTTTACTTCATCTTTTTTTTTTTTTCCACAAACTGTTTCCATAAAGTATTGTCCACATTTCCTAATGCTGAGGGTAGGATCTTAGTAGATTTTTCTCTCCCTAAGCTTTTAGAGTTTACCAACTCACACTTAATCTGACAATATTTTTAATGATAGATTTTATCAACTTTTCCCAATACACTCAACCTGATTTTTATGAAAATAACTCTTGTTCTACATTCCTATTTCATCAGCAATATTGAATTGTTATTTTTTAAAAAGATTTTATTTATCTTGAGAGAGCGAGTGAGAGGGGGAGAGAGAGAGGGAGAATGAACAGAGGGGAGGGGCAGAGAGAGAGGGAGAAGCAGAGTGCCCCACTGAGCAGGGAGCCTGATGCAGGACTCGATCCCAGGACCCTGGGTTCATGACCTGAGCCGAAGGCAGACGCTTAACTGACTGAGCCACCCAGGAGCCCGGCAATATTGAATTAAATTACAAAATTATAATAGCAGATACAATGGATATAAAACGGAGCAAGAACAAAGTCCACTGAGTCTTGGAAAACATATAGCTGAGCTGGAGGGAGGAGAAGCATTCAGACAAATGGAGGCCCTTCCAACTGCACCCCTTAAGTGGGGATATGGTGAAAAGTCAATGTATTTTAGAGAGGAAACTACAACCTACATTAATCTGATGAATTGGTTAAATGAAGATGGGTTGAAGTGTTTCACCACATGAGCTGATAAGGGGAACCATAATGGTTCAACTGTTGACAGATTTCTATATCTCTCTAGTAAGGTTTTGCTGTAAATTAGGACCACCACCATCACTCCAACAACAAATTACAGATGCTAGGATAATCCTAATCACTCCTCAGGATGCTATCATTATATGTATAATTGGGTGTTATTTTTCTATCTAAGCATCTCTCATGTTATTCCTAATTCAATGTATGTGTTCCACAATCTAACAAACATTTATGAAGTGCTTTTATTCCTGCGTGTTGGGAGAAAATGTGATCCTTGCTTAAGGTATGCTGCTTGCTCTTGGGGAACTTATAGTCTGGTAAGGTAGCCAGGTCAGTAAACAGGCAATTACCAAGCAGCTGGGTAGCACAAAGAATAAGCAAGCCGAGAGAACAACATTCCACATTGCACACTGCTACTCCTCATCTTAGTGGAAGTCAGAGGGGAAGTGTGGGTTCGGTGATTAACAAGCATCTGTGGGGCACTTGCTGAGTACCAAGCTCTGCTTTAGGCAGCAGGGGTACAAAGATGAATAATTCCTAGTCCTGTACTCGAGAAATCCATACAAGTAGCTATAGTACCCTGTAGTGAGTGTGGTCTTTTGAATGGGCACTGGGTCTTCAGTGAGCATCAGGGAGAGACAGTGGGGAAAGGGAGGCTTCCTGCAGGAGGTGATGCTCCTCTAGGCTGGAAGTACCCTGAGGACAGGGCCTCACTTCTCTCGTGATTTCTTTTTGTGGCCCCCCAGTTCCTGGGACAGTGCCTTGTTCGCACTGTGAGCTTAATCGGCTCTATAATGAGTGAGTGAACTACAGGATGAGCAGGAGTTAACTAGGGGCCAGGCCCTGTACGAGATGCTGGGAATGCAAAGATGAGTGAGACGCAGCCTTTGCCCTGATGTAGGAGATTATAATGAAGTCTCATTTCTGGCTGAATCCTGATGACATATTAGGCAATGTAAACGAAACCATTTGCAAACATGGGTGTGCCTTTCTAACAAATGGTGCTTCACACTGGCTACAGCAAACACTTGGCCAAACATACTCTCCTGAGCTTATTCCATGGAAGACAATGGATGATTAAGGGAACAGGAGACTGATCAAGGCCAGCTCCAGCCGTGGTATTAAAAAGGCATCATTTAGACTGGCGGGGCACCTGGGTGGCTCAGTCATTTAGTGTCTGCCTTCCGCTCAGGTCGTGATCCCAAGGTCCTGGGATCAAGCCCCGCATCGGGCTCCCTGCTCCGCGGGAAGCCTGCTTCTCCCTCTCCCACTCCCCCTGCTTGTGTTCTCTCCCTTGCTGTGTCCCTCTCTGTCAAATAAATAAATAAATAAGTCTTAAAAAAAAAAAAAAAGGCATCATTCAGCCTGGCTTGAATCATGATTGTGTCAGGAAACCATCAGTGCTCGACCCCAGAGTGTGGATAATACTGTTGGCAATAGGCCACTGGGTGTAGTGAGCAGTTTCATCTGAGGATCCCCCAAGTGCTTTTTCAAATACTGGCTACCCTTTGAAACTTTCCTTTGCACTACCCCCACCTCCAGCCGGGAGAGAAGTGGCAAGTAGTAATTCTCCTAACAGCATCAAATGCTGTCAAAGTTTGGAGTTGCTGGCTGGAGGTTTGCTCCAGGTGACCAGCAGTTTCAAGCTGGTCTCTAGGAACAAAGGAGTTTGACTGAGGTCTCTCAGTTTATTACAATTACCACTGCCTCTGTTCTGACTCTACTCAAACCCTCGATTCCTGAACCACCCAAGGCAGCTGAAGTTGGTAGAGGCTTAGTAGAACAGGAGACACCAGACCAGATAGGAGGCATGGCTATGTGATTAACGTCAATTTAGTATGTCTAAGTGCCAAATCAGCAAGACAAAAAACCCCACATCTGTGTAACTTTTCTCTAATATTATGAAAAGACAGGCTGGGATGGAGGGAGGCAAGGACTTTGTCTCAGGGCACACAGCAAGTTAGGGGCAGAAGTACTCTGTTCCTTGAGTAATCAGCAAGTCAGATTGTGTGTCTGTCCCAGAAAGAGAAAGGCCATTCCCTTTTCTAAGTTGGGCATCTTCACATCTTTGCCATTTCTTCTCCTAAGAATGTGCCTCATTTTTCCTCCCCAGATCACAACCCTTTTCAAGTTCTCATTGCCATATTTATTCTTGAGAACCCACACATCAGATGCAAGCAGAATTACAGCTCTAATATTCCCATTCATGCTCTCCGCATGCCCTCAACCCTGTCCAGCCAGAGGGTCACATTCCATTTCAGAAATAGTATCAAAGAGAAGTCACTTTGGGGGTAGAGAGCAGGAGTGTAACTAGAAGTTGGGGACCTCTAAGCAATGACTAATGCAGCAGACAGGCTTCTCTTTGTCCATTGTTAACTGATAATGAATAGATCTCCAGCCCCCTTATTTCTACCTCTGGAGAAAGAAGAAGGAGGCAATGGGCAGAGAAAGTTACTTTCAGCCTGCCTCTGCCTTGAGTTATTGCCTTTTCCCTCCCCCCAGCTTCTTGAGGTATAATTGACAAATTAAATATAAGATGGTTAAAGTGTTCATTGTGATGATTTGACATATGTATACATTTATGAAAGGATTTCTCTTATTTAGTTAATTAGCACATCTATCACCTCCTATATTTGTCTTTTCTTTTTTCCCCCGCTTCCTTTGTGAGAATGTTTTGAGTTATTGCCTTTTCCCCTTTGTTTCACAAGTCACCAAATCTAGCCATGAATTTTTAGCAAGTTGGAACCTCTAACAGATCCAAGGTTTTGGGGCTCTGATGAGTGTTCGTGAAACATTTCAATGGTCTGTATTAGGACTGTATCCTCCAGTTCTGTATCTTATTCTAGTTCTGTCTCAGGCACCAGACAGCCAAGTGCAACTGTGGGCATGTTGACATACAGGTTTTAGTTTCCTCATCTGTAAGATGAGGGTGTTCTCTGGGTCATATACTTCTTGAAAGTATGTATTTTGCTGTATAATGTTTTTGTTTTTTGCTTTTTGTTTGTTTTACAGAATTTGAATTAGTGTCAGTCATTTAAAAATTGCTATGGAAAAGGTATGAATAGATGAATGGATAAAGAATTGTAGTATATACATACATGGAATATTATTCAGCCTTAAAGAGGAAGGAAATTCCGACCCATGCTACAACACGGATGAACCTAGAGGATATTATGTTAAGTGAAATAAACCAGTTGCAGAATGAAAATACTGTATGATTCCACACATATGAGATACCTAGAGTTTGTCAAATTCACAGAGACAGAGAGTAGAATGATGGATGCCAGAGGCTGGGGGCAATGGGGAATGGTGAATTGTTTCATGAGCACAGAGTTTCAGTTTTATGAGATGAAAAAACTTTTGGACACTGGTTGCATGACGTGAATGTACTTAACACCACTGAACACTTAACAATGTTTAAGACAGTAAGTTTTATATTATGCATATTTTACCATAAAAAAATTGAGAGATAACTCATGAATATCGGAATACTCATCTTTTTGGGGAAAAAAATAACAAGATTAGGCACACTGGGCCTTAGATACCAGTTGGCAGCAATGAGCTTGAGCTGAGCATCTTGCTCTGCTCTTCAGATGAGCCTCTTCTTTGCTGTTCTCCTTAGCCCCCAACATGCTGTCTTCTTTCAATTAAATAATCTATCTGGCCACTCTAGCCCTTTGGGTTTGCCACCCATGGATTAAAACTATCTCTATGGTCCTTTCTAGCAGTAATATCTGTGATTCTAGAATCTCAGTCATTATGAACAGTCTGTAAGTAAACAAGGTCAGTGAAAATGTAGGCAGAGTGACATTCAAGTTACCTCCTTGGCATTTCTTTTCTCAGGTCCCTGGGAAGTTAACACCCATGTCCATAATGGCTGTAAAAACATTTGGCTAGTAATATTGGTTTAGTTGCTCCCTGACCTTTGGATAACCCCAGTCCATGGCTGGGGTTTATGCTCTGAGCCTGAGCCTCTAGGATTACTCAGGGTATTGTGGCTTGCTGATACCCTGATCCAGGAGAGACTATTGTCACCAAGGTATACGAAATCCTTAAATGTTACAAAATGGATGACCCTAAGAGCATGAGGAAATTACAAGAGAAATAACCTAGATAACTGGAAGATTTGCTTCCAGAAAAAGAAGATGATTTAAAATTGCCTAAGGAAGGGAAGAAAAAATAGATCTGTTCGTTAAATTGCCCTCCTAGTTCAATATCAGTATGCTGTGTATGCTGTGTGTGACATCGTGATATACAACTCTAATTTTGATCTTGGGAAAGAAGAACTTGATTATTGGAAGTCTGGAGTAAAGTAATTTTGAAAGTTCCCCCCATCCCTTTATGTGGAGAGAAATGAGATCAGCTCAACTAAGATATCAGACGGTTCTACTTCATGAAGATTATCCCTGTCTTGGTCCCCTATTCATTCATTCATTCATTCATCCTTTCTTTCATTCATGTGTTCATTCATCCATTTAGTCTACCAATATTTATTTAGCATCTACTATTGCCAGTCCCTGGCTAATAGGCAAGACAGTTAATATTCCTATCCTTATGGAATTTAGATAGCGGGGGAAGACAGACAACTAAATAACAGCTTGTTAATGTCTGATCAATAATTTCCTAGAGGATATTATTTGGTATCCTTTTCCCACTCAGTATTTATAAGGCACTTTGGTAGATGCTCTGGAGTCAGCTTAGTGGATGAGACAAGCATTGAACAATAATGATAACATTGAGTTTTGCAGTTTTTATTAGTTCTGACTGCAAAGGATCTGGGAAGTTGCTACAGAAGTGGTATTCGTATCTGGCCTTGGAGGATGTCTATGCTCTTAGTAGGCGGAGGCTGGGAGATTTTTTTGCAGGCTGAAGGCAGAACAGAGCCAGAGGCAGGAAGTATGGAATGGTAAGAATGTTGACGAAAACAATGAATCGTGGATCACTACATCAAAAACTAATGATGTATTGTATGGTGACTAACATCACGTAATAAAATAAAATTAAAAAAAAAAAAGAATGTTTGTGGAGAGCAAGACTTTCTGTGGAGTTGGTTGACTATCATTCTTCCAGTAACCCCGAATGTTGTACGGAAATATAATTCTAAAGAGAGTCATTCCTAGGGGTAGCCTCTGTTACCACAGTGCCTGGAAACCCGCCTAAGAAGAGGCTGCCACAGGCTTAAGATTAATTCTGAAAAAATTTTGTGTTTTGTAAAGTTTGTTTAGGATTGGGGTTGAGTAGTTGTAGTGTGCGGGATGATAAAACTAAAACGTCTACACAGTATTTGCACCAATTCATGAGCTGCACTTTATATACTTGAAATTAAGCTTTTGGATTATATTGAGTTTATGAGAAATGCTTTACAAATTCATGAAAAATAACACATGAATAATTATCTTACAATCTGCTGGAAGTACCTGGTGATTCTAACCTAGTAAGACTGTTTTAAAAAGCTAGGTATCTTATGTTTGGCAGGAATATAAAATACATTTACTTTAAAAAGATGAAGTATGCTGCATACCATTTTGGGCAGCTAATAGAAGAAAGTTTTGTGGCCACTTTATGCATAGATACTTTACATATATATACAGTAATAATACTAATAGCTAACATTTATGTAGTTCTTACTATGTGCTAGGTATCCTTCTAAATAATTTACATATATTAACTCAGATGACTATCCTGGTAACTCTTTTTTTTTTTTAAGATTTTATTTATTTATTTGCTAGAGAGAGAGAGCATGTGTGCACAAGAGAGTGAGAACACAAGCAAGAGCAAGGAGCCCAATTAGGGACTCGATCCCAGGACCCTGGGATCATGACCTGAGCTAAAGGCAGCCGCTTAACCCACTGAGCCACCCAGGCACCCCCACACAGCCCATTTTTAAAGTATTAGATTCGACAGATATAAAACTACTCTGTCGATTTTCTATAATCCTTACTCTCAGTCTCTGTGCTTATCTCATTATGGATCATGATGGCTCACCAACTGGCAACAGACTAAGGCCCACATTTGGGATAGCTGCCATATGCTCTCTCTTTGACAACTATCTGGAGAGTTGCTGCCCATAACACCATGTGATCTGAAAAATAAAGATGAATTGGATTGTCAATATGATAGACTTTTTTCTGTAAAGGGCCAGAGAGTAAATATTTTAGGCTCCATGGGCCAGTCTCTATCCCAATAATTCAACTCTGCAATCTAGCTTTCCAGGAATTGTGGATGATATGTAAATACAAAGTGTAGCTATGTTCCAAAAAAACTTTATTTATAGTCAATGCTATCTGGATTTTGTATAATTTTTATGTACCTCAAAATATATATATATATTTTTTGAATTTTTGAAACCATTTATAAATGTAAAAGATGTTCTTAGCACGTGAGTCACACAAAAACAGGCAGCAGGCTGGACTTGGCCCATGGGTTATAGTTTTCTCACCCCTGCAATAAACCAATTCTGGACAACAGAAATATCCTGGAATACCTAGATTTCCTTGACTTTGCTAAGGAATAAATGCAAGCTACCATATTTTTGTATTTTGTAATGAATATTAGTGGTAGTATCTATAAACACAAAACAGCTGAAAAAGCCAAAACTGCACATTGTAAATGATAATAAAAATTGAGAGAAGGTTAGAACCCTCATAGATTGCTAATGGGAATGAATGTAAAATGATGCAACCAATTTGGAATACAGTCTGGCAGTTCCTCAAAAGTTAAGCCTAGAGTTCCCATATGATTAAGAATTTCACTTCTAGGTATATACACAAGAGAATAAAAAAAATGTGCATACAAAAACTTGTATATAAAGGTTCATTATTCATAATAGCCAAAAAGTAGAAATTACCCAAATGTCCATTAAGTGATGAATAAACAAAATATGGTCTATCCATATAATGGGATATTATTTGGCCACAAAAAGGGATGGAGTAATGATATATACTTTAACATGGATGAACCTTGAAGATGTTAAGTGAAAGAAACCAGATACAAAAGGTCATGTATTGCATGATTCCATTTATACAAAATGTCCAGAATAGGCAAATCCATAGAGACAGAAAGTAGATACTGGTTGCCAGAGGCTAGGGGCATGGAAAGGGGAATGGGAGTGTCTTTTTGAGATGATAAAAGTGTTCTGATAGTATCGATAAGTGCATAACCCTGTAAATACACAAAATACACAAAAAACCAGTGAATTGTATACTTCATAAACTTTATGTACTCAATAAGGCTAATTTTTATTTATTTTATTTTTATTTTTATTTTTTTTAAAGATTTATTTATTTGACAGAGAGAGAGAGAGACAGCGAGAGGAAACACAAGCAGGGGGGGTGGGAGAGGGAGAAGCAGACTCCCCGCTGAGCGAAGCCCAATGCGGGGCTCGATCCCAGGACCCTGGGATCATGACCTGAGCCAAAGGCAGACGCTTAACGACTGAGCCACCCAGGTGCCCCAAGGCTAATTTTTATTTAAAACATGGAGGTATTTTATTATTTTATTTTTTACTGAAAAACTTTTTTATTTAAAAAAAATTTTTTTTAGGGTGCCTGGGTGGCTCAGTTGGTTAAGCGACTGCCTTCGGCTCAGGTCATGATCCTGGAGTCCCGGGATCGAGTCCCGCATCGGGCTCCCTGCTCGGCAGGGAGCCTGCTTCTCCCTCTGACCCTCCCCCCTCTCATGTGCTCTCTGTCTCTCTCATTCTCTCTGTCTCAAATAAATAAATAAAATCTTTAAAAAAAAAAAAAATTTTTTTTAGGGGTGCCTGAGTGGCTCAGTCCATTAAATGTAGGACTCTTGATTTTGGCTCATGTCATGATCTTGGGGTTGTGAGATTGAGCCCTGAGTGCTCAGCATGGAGTCTACTTGTCCCTCACCCTCTGTTCCTGAAATAAAGAAGGAAGAAAGGAAGGAAAGGAAAGAAAGATTTATTTATTTTAGAGAGAGAGCGAGTGCATGTGTGTGTGTGGTGGGGGGGGGGAGACACGGAGGGGTGGAGAGAGTCCCAAGCAGACTCCCTGCTGAGCTGAGAGCCTGAAGCAGGGCTCAATCCCATGACCCTGAGATCATGACCTGAGCTGAAACCAAGAGTCGGTGCTTAACCAACTGCGCCATCCAGGTGCCCTATTTTTTTATTTTAATTCCAGTATAGTTAACAGTGTTGTATTAGTTTTGGGTATGCAGTATGGTGATTCAGCAATCCTATATATTACTCAGTGCTCATCATAAGGCTGTTGTTTTTTTTAAACTTAACAAAAGAATCAAATTTTGTCAACAACATTTGACCTGGAAAAATTTTAAAGATTTTATCTATATATTTGACAGAGAGAGAGAGAGCAAGCACAAGCAGGGTGGAGTGGCAGAGGAAGAGGAAGAAGCAGGCTCCCCACTGAGGAGGGACCCTGATGTAGGGCTCCATCCCAGGACCCTGGGGTCATGACCTGAGCTGAAGGCAGGTGCTTAACTGATTGAGCCACGCAGGCGCCCCAGCAAAAGCTTTATAAAAGGCTATAATTGATAACATTTTATTTGGACAAAGCATTGATTGATAAATGTTGATAAGATTTGATTCAATACATTTTTATCTACTATTGATAAAAATTGAATCAATGAAAATGACTTTAGCTGAACAAAATAAAAAAAAACAAACCCAAAAACCTGGAAGGGGTTTAGCTGATCTCCATAGAGAATGGACATAGAAAATTGGCCTAATGGCATTCACCCCCTAAATTATTATTATTATTTTTTTAAGATTTTTATTTATTTATTTGGCATAGAGAGAGATAGAGAGAGAGACAGCGAGAGAGGGAACACAAACAGGGGGAGTGGGAGAGGGAGAAGCAGGCTTCCCGCCAAGCAGGGAGCCTGATGCGGGGCTCAATCCCAGGACTCTGGGACCACGATCTGAGCCAAAGGCAGACACTTAACTACTGAGCCACCCAGGCGCCCCCAGCCAAATTATTTCTTAACTAAAATTAATGAATATTAGTACTACTTAATGAAAATATTTGTATTACAAATGAAGAATCAAAACATCCTTAGTCAAATGGCAGATAAAACACATCCTGCACTGGGATTCTACTATCGCTCTAAAATTTGTTAATCATTTGTTGTATTAGTTTCTAGGGATGCCATAACAAAATTCCACAGACTGGGTGGCTTAAACAACAGGTATTGCTTTCTTCATATTTCTGGAGGCTGGAAGTCCAAGATCAAGGTATGGGCAGAGTTGGCTTCTTCACCTCTCTCCTTAGCTTGCAGATGGCTGCCTTCTCCCTGTGTCTTTCCTTGGTGTTTCCTCTGTTCACGTGCACGTCTGTGTCCAAATTTCCTCTTTGTATAAGAACGCCAGTCATATTGGATTAGGGCAAACCTAAACATCCTTATTTTAATGTAAGCACCTCTTTAAAGGCCCTGTCTCCAAAAACAGGCACATTTTGAGGTACTAGTGATTAGGACTTCAACATATGGATTTGTGGGGGGCACAATTTAGCTCATAACATTTGTTTAGTAATGGTGCATGTACACACTTTCCTTATGACTTCACAGCCTCCTAGAAAGTTAAGAATTGGAAATCTCAGATGTCATGTAGTGTAGTTCCTACCTCTCCTCTTTCAGAAAGAGGAACAATGCAACATTACACAAAGCACGTATCTCTGACTTACAGCCTTCTGTCCCAGGACAGAAGAGTCTATATTAAAAATGAAAACAATGTCCTTCAATATTTGTTATCATACATGACATCCTGTGCTATAACTAAAGGAGTGCTCTTTGGGAATCATGAAAAGCTTATTTGCATAGTTTAGCAATGATGGAACATTACTTGTGAAAATATAATAAACAACAGACAACACGTTTATAACCCCAAAGCTGGACCACACCCAGACATTGTTTTAAAAAGTGTTTCAGGATTAAGTTCACCTTAGATTAGTATCAAGAGTCTTGCTTAGAGGCTTTAGCTATCTTCAAAAGTATTCCAGGTCCTATCTGATAACAGATATTTGGGTTCAGAGATTGAAATGGGAGAAAGAAAGCTTCAGAAGTCATTAGTGCTTGGTTCTTTTTTTTTTTTTTAAGGTTTTATTTATTTATTTGAGAGAGAAAGAGAGCACAGACAGGGGGGAGGGGCAGAGGGAGAGAGAGAAGCAGACTCCCCTGCTGAGCAGGGAGCCTGATTCAGGACTCCATCGCAGGACCCTGGAATTGTGACCTGAGCCAAAGGCAGATGCTTAACGGACTGAGCCACCCAGGCGCCCCTAGTGCTTGGTTCTTGAACCTCTTTTCTTAGCTAGAGAAATTTAGGGGCTTCTTCAGTTGCTAGGGGAGAAGCTGTCACGAGGGCATCAATTTTTGATGAAATCTTAAGAGATTCTTTTGGGAATGTCTTAAACTGTCCTGTCTAGACTCAAATAATAAACATTTATTTCATCCACTCATTTTTATATTCCTCCTTCCACCAACTGCTTATCAAGTGTCTACCGTGTGTCAGACGTGTGCTAGTTGACCAGTAGTTAATCATGATCCTATGGAGGCCACAGTTAGGAGACAGGCCATTAAATAAGCAATTACCATATGGTGTGATAAGGTCTGTGAGAACTTCAGAGTGGATTGTAGGAGCCTACAGGGAGAAGGGCACCCGGCTCAGGCAGAGGGGTCAGGAGAGCTTTCTCCAGAGAGGCCAAAGCGGAGACCTGAAAATAAACAAGATTCAGGTGAAGATGGGTGGCAGGGGGTGAGGGATGGGGTGCTGGTGGAGTTTTGAAATAGCATGTATATGGCTTGCAGGCAAGAGATGCTGATGGGACCAAAATATATTCACTTTGGCTAAAGTGTAGCATGTAGATAAGGAGAGTACAGGGGTGAGGCTGCAAGAGTAGGTAGGGTGGGGGTGACAGGTGGGATGTGGGGGATGCATGTCCTAAAGACCTCTCGAGAGAGATAGGATACAAAAAGGAGCATCTTCTGAGAACTCCTTATTTACTCCTGATCTGCTCCTATGATTCTAAGGTGCTCCAAGGAATCTGTATGGTGACTGTGGGCTCTAGAGCCAGACTGGGTTTTCAGTTCCACTGAGCTGCTTCCTAACCTCATTACCTAATCTCTGTGTTCCAGTGCTCTCCCTCATCTGTAGAGTGTAGCCAAATAGTATCGACCTCAGAAGGCTATTGTAAGAATGAAATAAGATTATGCATATAAACTGATCTGGAGGAATGCCTACAGCATAATACATTCTCACAAAAGTGTAGCTGTTAACAAAATCCTTATTGCGAAGTCCATCTCACCAAATACTAGGACCTCTTTGTTCTAGAATGAAATTACTTTGTTTTGGCTGTTGAAGATTTCTTGCCTTTCATACCTTGAATCCTGGGTTTCAAAATAATGGTAAGAATTTGTTCTAATAGCTTTATGACATATGCTTGGAATTATGGTCTCTTGACTGTTACTAGGCCACAAAAGCTCCTAGCCAAGAGCCTGGGACATTTATGAGCAGGTGAGTCATGGAGTGGCATATAAATTCAGACTGCTCTAGGGAACTTCCTGTTGGTCAGTGGCTGTGGGAGCTGGGATGGTCTGTCCACTGCTCAGGAAAGCTGAAGGAAGCCAGGGCATCCTTTGTGCCTTGTTAATCAAGGAGCAAAAGTTTCAAGTGAACGTTGGAATTTGTGGTCTCTCAGTAGGAAGTCAGGTTAATGACTTGTTTGTACTCTATTTTTATTTCCTTTCATGGGAAGCTAACAGTAATTCCCTGATCTGGTGATTGCTGTAAGGACTAGAGTTGTATAGTGTTGTCCTAACAATATAAAAGCAGTTGATGAATTCACTTAGTCAATTAATTTGACAAGTATTTACTGATGGGATATAGACGGCACCTGGGTGGCTCAGTTGGTTAAGCGACTGCCTTCGGCTCAGGTCATGATCCCGGAGTCCCGGGATCGAGTCCCGCATCGGGCTCCCTGGCAGGGAGTCTGCTCCTCCCTCTGACCCTACCCCCTCTTGTGCTCTCTTTCTCACTCTCTCTCTCTCTCAAATAAATAAAAAATAAAATAAAATATTTAAAGAATGGGATATAGATATGACTAGTACATGATCCCTACCCATGAGAGGTGAGATTGATGTGTCTACTTATAACTGAAGTAAAATAGTAAAGCTAACATAGAGTTTTATTGAGATACTACAGGATCACAGAAGGAAAACCCTAATCTTGCTCATGATTGTGATGTTTAATTTTATGTGTCAGTTTGTCTCTGCCATGGTGCCCAGATATGTGGTCAAACACTGTTCTGGGTGTTTCTGTGAGGGGATTATTTTAGATGAGATTAGTATTTAAATCAGTGGACTTTGAGTAAAGTGGATTGCCCTCCACAGTGTGGATGGGCCTCATCCAATCAAGTGAAGGCCTGAATAGAACAAGAGACTGACCTTTCCCAAGCAAAAGGAAATTTTATAGCAGATGGCCTTCATCCCAAATTGCAGCACTGGCTCTTCCTGGATCTTCAGCCTGATGGCCTTTGGACTTGAACTATAGCACCTGCCCTTCCCTAGATCTGCAGCTGGCCAGCCAATCCTACATAGTTTGGGTTTGCCAGCTTCCATGATGGCATGAACCAATTCCTTAAAATTAATCACTTTCTCTCTATATTCATATCCCAATGCTTCTGTTTCTCTGGAGAATCCTGAATAATATACAATGGTGATCAGGGAAAGCTTCACAGAATAGGTGATATTTGAGTTGAGTCTTAAAGGATGAATCAGAGGCATCCATACAGGTTTGACTAAGGGTATTCCAGGTGAGAGAACTGCAAGCACAAAGGCATAGAGTCTTCCAACAGTATGGGGTTTTGGAAAAATTGTAAATAGCTTGTTTTCTTGAAGTTGGGATGTTTTGGAGGTGTGGAGGGAGATGGGAATGGGAAAGTAGGCAAATTATGAAGGCTGTGTATGTATATAGTGGTGAATATGTAAGCAGTCACTCAGGTTATGGGGAGTGGAGAGGAATGTTTAGAATGAGCTAGAAGTAGGGTGGGATTCAGGCAAGAGATGACAAGGGGCTGAATAAGGTAGTGGCGGTGAGGAAGGGGCAGAAAGATGGATTTGAGAGTTAGATTTATGGGACCTCATGGATTAGACTCAAGCTGGGTGGAGGAAAGGAGGGTACCTGGTTTCTGGCTTAGGCCTACTGGTTGGGTGGTGGCTCTGTGACTCATCTGTTACAGACTTTATGATGTTAGATTAGCCTGGACAGCTTCCAAAAGGGTTTAATTAACAAAGTGCTAAAACGGAACTAAACCACCACAACAAGACTAGCAGCCTAGTGAGCTTCCGGAATATGAGAGAATTAAAACATACCTTAGAGATCTACAGCCCTCATCAGCTTCATTCTATGTTGAAGGTAGGTAATTTTTCACTCAGGCTGGAGCCTGTGAATTCCAAGGGAGCAACCTGAGCCTACAGGGAAGAAGTTGTGATGCCAGCTTCTCCATTCCATCTGTGTAATTGTCCCCCTTGCCTGTGTGACAAGCACAGTATGGACTGACATCATGTCCCAGAACTAAATGTGGTCGCTCCTTCGGGATAACATGGTAAGACTGATTTTCCTGCAATGCCCTCCCTTCCCTATGTTCATTCCACCTAATGTGTATGTATGATTCAAGGCCCGGCTCACTTCCTGCCTTCAGGAACCTGCCCCATATGATGTCAACCTGCAATTAACTTGCCTGTCCCTACATTCCTTTGCAGCACTTTGGAGTTTATTATAAATTGCCTTGAATATCTCATTTTTATTTTCTGTGAGTCCATAGCCCTCATCTTATTTACCCGCTGTGTTTTTCTTGAAGTTTCAAGTTTCTAGTTTCCACTTTTCTATGCTGGTCATGTGCACTTTTGCCCAAGGCAGCAGGAATTATACGCCACCAGCCCTTATAGCTGACATGTAGCTATTCATTCATTCAACAAATGTTTGTTGTTGTTGTTGTTTCATTCAACGAATGTTTATTGAGTATTTGCTATGATCCAAGTATGTGATCCCGCCCAGTCTACGTCCTTGACTCCCTCTGCCCCTCACTCAGTTTCAACCACAGAGACTTATTCCTATCTTAAGGCTTTTCCACCTGCCTTCTGGCTGCCGGGAGTGTCCTCCCCCAGAACTTCCCAATATTCAGATTTCCTTAATCTCCTGTCCTCAGAGACTAGCCTCCCATGCATCTGCTCTCGATCTCATTACCCTCTGCTTTGTGTAGAGCACACATTATTATAAAAAATCAGCTTGTTTGTTTAGTTGTTTGTGGTCTCTTTCTCCCTAGTTCGGTGTAAGCTGCAGGAGGGCAGCGTAGTTTCGTTCTCTGCTGTAACCTGTGCACTTAGCATGGTGCCTCGCTCTTGGTAGGTGTTCTGTAGGTACCTTTTGAATCAGTGAATCAGCTGTGTTAGACAATTAGGCACCTGCCCTGATACTCTTCATGGAGAAGACAGGCTCTAAGTACATACTTGTAATGAACATATCACATGAAACAGCATATGGAAGCATGGTAACTTATAACAGGGGAGTTCTTGAGACCACGGGCTCAGAGAAAGGCCTCCCTGAACCCAGTGAAGTTTAAGTGGAGACCCAAAGGACTTCACAACCTCTTTTACACACTGCTGAGTATGTCCCAGTTTTCTCGTGCTTTATGCTACCTCGAAGCTCCTTCAGCTTTGACTCCTAGGACAATGCCTTTGATTATTGATGGGGTAAGGAGGTAATGGACCCTTCTAGCTATTTTAAGACACCCAGTACTTTTAAGGTCCATCACAAATAGTCCATTTTAGCATATAATAAATAAGAATGCTTCAACCCAGCCCATTTCACCATCATGTTTATTAATGGAATTTAGTGTTACAGCTGTTCATGCATTCATTTCACTGTGACAAACGTTAAGCTGATGCTACCGTACACATGACAAATCTTTTTTTTTTTTTTTTAAGATTTTATTTATTTATTTGACAGAGAGAGACACAGCGAGAGAGGGAACACAAGCAGGGGGAGTGGGAGAGGGAGAAGCAGGCTTCCCGCTGAGCAGGAAGACGGATGCGGGACTCGATCCCAGGACCCTGGGATCATGACCTGAGCTGAAGGCAGACGCTTAACAACTGAGCCACCCAGGCGCCCCACACATGACAAATCTTACTCCATCTCCTCTTTTATGCAGAGGCAGTTAACCTTCACGCTGTCTGGGGTCATTTATTCCACCGCTGAAGCACTGTTGTGTTAGGATTTAACTGAAGAGAGTTTTTCTCCCTTACATACCACAACATTGCTAACAAAGTACTCTCTGCTATGCATCTGTGGGTTGCCACACTGATCATCTATTTTCTTAAAGGATCCCTTTGGATATTATTACCTTGATCTTGCCCTTGATATCAAAAATGTCACTGCCACATGGCTGATGGAAAAATGTTTCATTTTTATGGCAGAGCCATATAAACACTTAATCACAGCTTTCCCTTTCCCTGTTTTATAACCACCATAACCATAACTATGTCCCCATATATTTATTTCATTGCTGCAAAAATTGATGTTTGTTGATTCAGTGGCTAGTTAGGGCTCATTTCTAGTCAACTGAAAAGGTCTTTGTGTTTGGGGAATCAAATTATAATTTCAGCTGGTTTCTCCATCTCTTCAGCAGAAAAAGAGGTATGTGATCAGAATGTACAATATGTAATTAGACTGGAAGATGGGACTCTGTTATTCCAAAGCTACCACCAGGCACCGGAGGATGAGATTCAGAGGAGGAGTGGCTATTGTTGGAGTCCTCCGTCTTCTAGCCTTCTTTTTCTCTGTGTGGCCTTGGACAGCTCTCGCCTGTCTATTCTGCAGTGTCTTCCCATATGAAACCATGAGATTGGATTGGATTGTGTGTGGACTCTCTTCTGGGAGGCAGCCAGATTTATTGATAAGGTGTGGAAATCTCTAGCTATGCAAAATTTCTATTTGGTAGAGTTGCTGAGAGACTCAAATGTGGGCAACTTTATGGCCTCTGGGTGTCTCTTCTAGCTTTTAGCATCTTTGAAACCAGCTGGAGAGAGAGAGAATAGAAAATTGTGCTTACTGGGTAAATAGTTAATAATGCTATCAATTTCTACCTCATTGCCATATAATGGAGATAGGAATCTCATTATTCAGAGACATGCAAATGTAGCAATTCTAGTCTTTACATACAGCCTCTGAATCACCATGCCACTCACACTATGTAATTGCTCTGTGAACTCAGGCACATAAAAAATGTCACCCTAATCACTGCCAGTCATGGCACCACTGAAGAAAGAACTAGAATAATAGGTATTTGAAAGGGGACATGCTGAGGATTGCACTGTTGCAAGGCAAAAACAGGTTGCCAAACACAATGGCCTCTGATGGGCTTTGCAGAGCAACTGGCTGGAAACTGACACAGCTGTCCCCCAAATGGTGGCAAAGTTTGAAGGTGGCTCTGAGAGACCTGCCTTGAAATTGAACTAGCAAGATTAGAAATGAAGGCTCTCTGTGGCCTTGAAGAATGCTGTCAGATCTGGCTTTCAACTACATTATTCACTTCCACTACACCAGAAATAGAGACTTTTAGGAGTTTCTTTGGCCTAGATATATGCTGTCCAATATGGCAATCACTAGCCACATGGCCATTGAGCACTTGAAATATGGCCAATGCAACTGAGATGAGCTGCAAATGTAAAATACATACCAGATTTCAAAACACTATGAAAAAAACGAATATAACCTATCTAATAATTTTATATTGATTACATGTTAAAATAATATTTTGGATATATTGAGTTAAACAAAATGTATTATTCAAATTATTTTCTCTTATTTCCTTTTACTTTTTTAACGTGACTACTTAGAAAATGTAAAGTTATATATGTGGGCCACATTTTATTTCTCTTGGATAACACTAGCCTAGAGAAATCAGATACTTGTTTACTCTAGTTGCTAAGATTCTACCTTGTTTTTCTTGCTCTCTTTACAAACTCAAGTTCCTTTAAAGATTCTTCACATTGACTCAAGGAGCCTGGTTCCTCATTACTATTCAGGTGCAGGGTTCTTCCTATCAACCTGTTCACCATTCTTTGGGCACCTCTCTGCCTGGCACCTCCTACCATACTCCCAGTGTGAACAGCCTGGGTAAAATATGTCCCTCTAGTTGCAAAGCAGGCACCATTTCTTTTTTTTTTTTTTTAAGATTTTACTTATTTATTTGACAGAGAGAGACACAGCGAGAGAGGGAACCCAAGCAGGGGGAGTGGGAGAGGGAGAAGCAGGCTTCCCGCTGAGCAGGGAGCCCAATGTGGGGCTCGATCCCAGGACCCTGGGATCACAACCTGAGCCGAAGGCAGACGCTTAACGACTGAGCCACCCAGGTGCCCCATAAAGAAGGCACCGTTTCTGAGGACACCCGCCTCAGTTCTAGATGGACTGTGACTCATGGTGGTCATTGGAGTGTAAATCTGACACAGGTTTAACCTTTTGATGGGATTTGGTTTTTGTTTCAGAAAAACTATGGGGTAAAAAACGACAGCATGTGGTGTTAAGGAGAAGCAGGAGGTGCAGTTCGATGTTAGAAAACAGATGCAAATACCTGGGCAGCCACTCACTAGCTATGTTCGATTTGGACAAATCACTCTATTTAAGCCTTAGTTTCTCTCTCTGTCAGATACCTGTAAGATGAGCTCAACACTGCTTACTTTAGAGGGTTGCTGACATATCAGATGAAATAATGTATAAGAAAATACTTGTCAATGTGGATCTCTGTTTGTGGCGGCCAATTTATGGCCAGAATGGGTAGATCCTATGGGCAGATGGTTTTGTTTGGCCAGAAAAGTGTATTTTGTTTATTTGAATCAGAGTGCCCGCAGGGAGATCCTGTCCAGTTTGTCATAGACTTTACCACTCTTGTTATCTTAATTCAGCTGATTTTTGTCACTTGCCTGGCTGCTGAAGATTGATGTGTACCTTATAAATGGGAGGGGCAACACTTAGTAACACAGCCACACCTGATGCTGGCTGACATGGTTCCTGTCCCTAGGACTTCATATGGCATATAAGTTATACCATAACCAAGTCTGGATGAACAGATGTTTGCCAAGCACCTGATTGCTGCTCTAAATTCCAGGGATAAAAATTAAGAGGAACAAATCAACTGTGGGTACAACAAAAGGATGGGCAACTAACTCTGCCTTGGGGAAGCATATTTAAGAGGTGGGTATAGGAGGAAGAAAAGTAACATTTTTGAGTCAAGACTGGGCCATTCTTAAGATTAGGCACTTGTCATACACTATCTCATCTACCCCTCACAAAGTTCTCAAAACTGAATATTGTTATCTTCATTTTGTAGATAAGGTCTGGTGGCTCATAGAACCCGCCCAAGGTCACATACATGGACAGAGCTAGGATTTGAATCCAGGTCCCTCTGAGTGGGCCAAGGCCATGATGTATCCTGTTTCCCCTTGAGATTAATGAAAGCATGATTCATAGCGAATGCTTTATTTCTGTTTGCTGGGCCTCTCTCCTACTCCCTACCCACTACTTTCCTAGAGTGTTGTTTTTTTAACCCAAAATTCATTTATTTGTTAAAGTTACAATAACATACTTTTAAATGCATACAAAATTACAAAATGCTTTTTTCAACAAAGATACCAGATATATTTAATGATGACATAAAGATATATCTAATAACTTTTGTTCTGTTTTAAAGTTATCATGAGGGGCGCCTGGGTGGCTCAGTTGGTTGAGTGTCTGAGTCTGTATTTCAGCTGGGGTCGTGGTCTCATGGGTTGTGGGCTCGAGCCCTGCGGCGGGCTCTGCACTCAGTGGAGAGTCTGCTTGAGGATTCTCTCTCTCTCTCTCTCTCTGCCCCTCCCCCAATGCATGTGCCCATGCACTCTGTCTCTCTAAAATAAATAAATGAATCTTAAAAAAAGAAGTCATCATGAAACCAAAAGTGTATATCAATGGAGCTCTCTTCCACTGGTGTATATATTTTAATTGGTCTCATGTGAGAATCTCTTGCATTTTGGTGATTGGCTAGAATCCAAGTTTGTTTGGAAGATGGTACTTAGAGTTCATAAGGCATCACTAACTTTCCTAAGACGTGGAACACAAATGTCAGAGGGAGGCAAGGAAATGTCAGGTGCTAAATCCATCTTCCTGTGCTTGTTTACCTCCTAAGGAGACTGTGTCCTTGGTATCCTGTCCTATCTTTCCTTCAGCCTGCAGGGGATGTTTATGGCCTGTGGAAGTTTGTTGCCAGGGCATCTGAACAGCCTGCAGTGAACTCTGATCCCAGCAGTGATGAAGGCTGTTTGATTATAAAAGTTGGGGAGCTCTGGTTCTTGACTGTAGTAGCCTTTAGCATTGATTCCTTTGTGATAAGCCCCCCCTTCCCCCCTCCCCCCCCAGCCCAATCTACCTTCAGGTGAGTTGTCTTGTCCCCCTTCCATTGCTATCCCAATCAAAAGGCCTTTGTCTCACCCCTTTACCCCAGGCTGCCTTGTGATTGGCTCTTTAAGTGAGCAAAGGTCATGGTCAGAGAGTTGCAACTGAGCATGCCCAGGGCAGTGGCCTTGTCTTGGGCTTACAGAGCACCATGAGACCATAGCCTTCGTCAGCTTGTGTTTGACTTTCCTCTGCTACAGTGAGGTAAAGGTCCCTGTGGGCTCATTCAGAGCCCAGGGTCTAGAAGCTGACACACTTAGGTTTGAATCCCTACCATGCCAAGTTCTGGGTGGGTCACCTGGGGCAAGCTGACTTAACCCTTAACCAGCCAAGCTCTATTTCCTCATGTATGAAACTATGTAGTAACAACACGGCTGTTGTGAGATTTTATTTTATTTATTTAATTTTTTTATTAAAAAATTTTTTTAAAAAGATTTTATTTATTTGACAGAGACACAGCGAGATGGGAACACAAGCAGGGGGAGTGGGAGAGGGAGAGAAGCAGGCTTCCTGCCAAGCAGTGAGCTGGACGCGGGGCTTGATCCCAGGACTCCGGGATCATGACCTGAGCTGAAGGCAGACGCTTAACGACTGAGCCACCCAGCTTAATGACTGAGCCACCCAGGCGCCCCTGTTGTGAGATTTTAATAACAACAAGCACTTCTCTTGCTCTGTTAGGCACTATTGAGTGTTTTACATATATATATATATATATATATTTTTTTTTTTTAAGATTTTATTTATTTATTTGACAGAGAGAGAGACAGCGAGAGAGGGAACACAAGCAGGGGGAGTGGGAGAGGGAGAAGCAGGCTTCCTGCTGAGCAGGGAGCCCAATGCGGGGCTGGATCCCAGGACCCTGGGGATCATGACCTGAGCTGAAGGCAGATGCTTAACGACTGAGCCACCCAGGCACCCTGAGTGTTTTACATATATTAACTTAATGAATACTACAACAACCCTATGAGGTGAGTACAATTATCATCCCCATTTTTACAGATGAGAAAACCAAGACATGGAGAAGTTAAGAAATTTTCCCAATGTTCCAAAGCTAGTAAATACAGACCTGAGATATCAAAGCAGTGTGAGTCGAGTGTGTTCCTAAGTGCTAGGCTATGCATAAATATTAAAAATATGCAAATTTGGAACACAATAGATGTTCAAGAAATTCTATCTATTAATCCAATTATTATTATTTTTAATGGTCCTGGATTTCATGGCTTCCATGATCCACTTCAGAAGTAGAATGAAACTTGAGGCATTTTTGTGAGATTATGACTTTTTTTTCATAATTCTGAGCTTGGATGAGAGTATTATGTCTGAATTCAGTTCCTCTGTCTTTTCTTTTTTTTTTTTTTTTAAAGATTTTATTTATTTATTTGACAGAGAGAGACACAGCGAGAGAGGGAACACAAGCAGGGGGAGTGGGAGAGGGAGAAGCAGGCTCCCTGCAGAGCAGGGAGCCCGATGTGGGACTCGATCCCAGGACCCTGGGATCATGACCCGAGCTGAAGGCAGTCGCTTAACCAACTGAGCCACCCAGGCGCCCAGTTCCTCTGTCTTTTAACTGCAACTTGTTAAGCCTCAATATTTTCAACATATTTTGCAGTTTACATTATTTTTTTTGCAGTTTACATTTTACATTGTAATTTATGATGCACACTAGCATCTTCTCATAGACTTCTTATAAGCTAAAATGAGTTAATATGGGTAAAGTACTTAGACACATGCTTGACACTGAGTATGTGCTCTATCAGAAAAGAATACATGAAGAGCCCTGAAGGTATGAATATGATTTCACCTGATCCTCCACTTTGATCTTTCCTTGTGGAAATGCATCTGTTCCCATGCCACCTAAGACCAATTGAGACATCTTACAGTTGTTGTATACTGGGTTGCCAACTGCCAAGTCAGAAGCTCCTTGGGGCGGGAGTCTGGCTTGATGCATCCCTAATGGTCAAGGCCCACCACGACTGTTGTACTGAAAAGAAGCATGAACTTGGCAAGAAACTGAATTACATTTCTTTGTGCCAAACTCCAATAGGGAACAGGCAAAAAGAAACAAGAGGAACATGTCCTCATTTCCCATACTTGCTATTCTACCTCTAAAGTCCTTGATTTCAATGATTTCATTTCACAAGGAGTTAATAACACCCTTCAGGTGGCCTAACCGTTAATCCAACATCGCCTTACTCAAATTGTCAAACATGGGGACTGTGTCACATTACATGGAAAATAGGGCTGAGGGACTATAGGTACAATAAGGACAACATTGGCTCATATTGTTTCTGTAACTGTGAAGATTCTCTGCACATAATTTCTTTGTATGCATATATATTTATATATTACATATGATATATATTGAGATTCACCTATGTATCAAGCATTGTTTTAAAAGCTTTGTGTATTAACTCATTTAATCCTCATGATAGCTTCATGAGGTAGATACTTTTGTGAGCCCTATTTTAGGGTTAAGGACACTTTGGCACAGAGAGGTTGGGCAGGCTGCCCAAGGACACACAGCTGGTATGTCGTGTAGGCAGGATTTCAATGTAGGAGTCTGGCTCTGATATCTTACACATCACACTTAACAGACGATTCCTTATTTTGATGAAGTCTTTCACTTTCTAATATGTAATTAACATAGAAAACATGATGTTAGTTATTAAATAAACACATCACAGAGATTTCAGAAACCCCTCTGGGAGAGCTCTCCTGGGTGGTCAGCAACTATTTTCCTCCTGTAAACTTCCTTTTAATGGCAAAGGGCTGGGAGGAGCGTGACTTCCCAGGTGAAAGTGACACAATTCCCTACTTTGATTGAGTGGACTTTACCAGAGGTAGCACACTTCCAAATGGTCCATCAGAGAGCTCTCCCTTCATCTGCCGCTCCCATATCTGCCCCAAGGACCCAGCCTGGGAACTGAATCACCTGCAAGCCTGACATTTCCACTCTCCCCTTGTCTTAGTCAAGGGTTGCTATAACAAAATACCATAGACTGGGTGGCTTAAGCAACTAACATTTATTTATTTATCATGGTTCTGGAGGTTGGGAAGTTTAATATCAGGGTGCCAGCAGATTCAGTTCTTGACAGGGGCTCCCCTCTGGCTTGCAGATGGCTGCCTTCTCACTGTGTGTTCACCTGACCTCCCCTGTGTGCTCAAGAAGGAGAGAGCTCCGCTTCTATTAAGGGCACTAATCACATCATGAAGGCCCACCTGCATGACTTCATCTACACCTGTATTCCCAAAGGCCTCCTCTTCAGATATCTTTGCTTTGGTTAGGCCTTCAACATATGAGTTTGGGGGGGGGAGGAACACAAACATTCAGTCCATAACACCTATCTTCCCTATAGACCATGGGCTCTAGGGCTGTTGATTCCAGTGCAAAGTGAGGCACTGAGTAGATAGTCAATAAATACTTGTTGAACTGGAAGGAGTTGAATGATCCTCTGGTATTGTAAAGTCCCTGAAGATTTGGGCTTTCCTTTCAGCCCAGGAGAGGGACTGCATAGTATACTGAAACGCCCAAGAGGAGTAGTGGTGGGGGTCAGAGTCGCCTTTGTGGTGTCTGGTGAAACAAGTTCTCTTTAGGATAAATAGAGGAAAGAGATGGGCACCAGAGTGAAGAAAACCCCAGGTCTGCATCTTGGTGCTGCTATGGACAGGCTGTGCTGCCTGGGTCTTCTGTAACCCCCGTCCTTGCTCTTCTGTAAAGGGGAATGATACCAACCTCATCGATGTGCTGGGAAAGCATGGTCAAGAAGCATATATAAATCATTAGCACACCTCCTGGCTCAGAGGAGACACCAGAAAAGGTTCCCTCTTATTCAGTTAACTCTTTATCTATGCCAAATGAAGCTTTCATTAGGAGGGGGCAACCAAGAGAGCCGATATGGGAATGCCATGTGCACATGAGTCACAGACTTCCAGAATCTGAAAAGGGATATGACATGGGAACCAAATAAAATATTTACCTGGGAGGCCACCCAAAAGCCTGGGGTTACCTATTAGCCTAATGATGAGTTCTTTGGTGTCTCTTGTGGGGAGGGATGGAGAGAAATGAAGAAAACCCACTATAGGTGAAATGTACATGTAGCCCTTGGAGCTCTCAAAACCCGTACCCCTTTAGAAACTTTAAAGGAACTAGGAGCAGCGGGTAAAGGAAAACAGCTTATGGAAAAAGGCAGACTAGACACTGTATGCAAGGAAAAGGGGGGAGTAATACTAAGCAAGCATTCAGAAGTAAGGGAAACTTGATTCATTAAAATTGGAGCAAAACTTACCCACCCGGTTAGCTTTGTGTTCGACAAGGAAGTTTCCAGACCTTTGTGTCCCTCGGCTCCTGTCCTTCATTTACCAGGGCGGTCCAGCCACCTTCCTCTACCATCAGCTTTGACATTGGGTTAGCTGCTCACTCTCTCTGCTCATCTCCATTCTCATCACAAAGCCCAGCTCTTGACACAGATTACCAGGAACCAAAGGGTAATGAGAGTTTAGAAAAGGCTGTTGATTCCCCTTTTACAAGAGTAGTGTCCAAAAACATAGGCTCCACGATCAGACTCATCTGGGTTTGTGTCCAGGCTTCACTGATTTTTTATTATGTGACCTTGGATATGTTTCTCAAGCATCGTGAGCCTCAATTTCTTTATCTGTAAAGTGGGCATTAATAATAGTACCTACTTCTTATGGTTGAGTGAATTAAATTACATAATAGAAGTGAAACGCAGCAGCATCTGGAAATAATGAACACTTAGCAGAGAACAGCCATTATCATTCTTAGTAGTGATATTTTTATATACTGGGAAAAACCCAGTTATCCTTCATTCTGTTTCCTCTCTGATCCTGATGCTTGCGGGCTAATGGAGAGAACAAGACCAACAGATGGCTATGCCACTAATTAACTGTGCAACATTGAGCAAGCCTGTACCCTGAATCAGACTTGCCTCCTCTCTAAACTAAGGACAATGGTCGTGCTTCCACTTACTAGACTATGAGTGTGTTGGGGGCTGCTCAAGAGAATGTCTTCGGGGCGCCTGGGTGGCTCAGTTGGTTAAGCGTCTGCCTTTGGCTCAGGTCATGATCTCATGGTCCTGAGATGGAGCCCATGTCGGGCTCCCTGCTCAGCGGAGAGTCTGCTTCTCCTTCTCCTCAGCCCCGCCCACCTGCTTGTGATTTCTTTCTTTCTCTCTCTCTCTCTCAAATAAATAAGATATTTAAAAAAAAAGAGAGAGAGAATGTTATCAAAGTGCTCAGCAAGGCAACACTGGGAGGGGAGATGTAAGATAATATCCATAATTGCATGGCAGTCCTACAGTGGTTCTCCATGTGTAGTCCACAGCACCTCTTCTTAGAAATGCAAATTCTCAGGGTCACGCCAGGCCTTGTAGACCAGAAACTCTGGGGATGGGGGCAGGTGATCTGTGTTTACTCAACAGTCCAGGTGATTCTGCTGCACCATCCCGTTTGGGAACCACTGCATTACGGTTAAAGTAACTTTATGTGTATGGAAATTTTTCTGTGTATACAGAGTATATAAGAATTGAAAATGTTTTGAAATCCATTGGAACAAAATTGCAGTGAGGATGCTCAATTGGTTAACCCTGAAGTTTTGGTCATTGTGTTTGAATTGACTGCCAACCATACACAGTGTGACCATATGGCAGAAGTGAAAGTCTGAGGCCAGGGGCCCTGTTGAGAAAGGCCAAAGGTTCAACCTCCTTATTGTTTGGTCTGTTTTCCGTTGTTTCCTGGTCTCAACCTGGCCAGTCATAGTAAAAAATGTTCTCTTGACCTGCCCTTGGAACAGGTGATAGGATGTGGATAACCACTGCAAATCTGTCACCATGGCTGGAAAAACAATCCCCAGCACCTGCCCTGCCATGTATGGAAAGCAGAACATTTATCAAGATCAACCCAGGAGAAGCCAGTTTGGAATTTTTCCCCAAAAGATAAGAGGCTAGGTTTCCACAATTTTTTTTTTTTTCAAATTTAAAATACACACAATTTTGGCACAAAAATAAGCACATAGATCAATGGAATAGAATAGAGAGCCCAGAAATAAACCCACACCTTCATGGTCAGTTAATCTAGGACAAGAATATACAGTGGAGAAAAGACAGTCTTTTATGAGAAGCAAGCCCTGCTCCTTTCTCCCTGCTCCTCACCCTCCAAGAGTTGCTGGGGTTGAAAGGGTCTGCTCAGAGGAGGAAGAAAGGAAAAAGGTCAGATAATGACCCCTGGTCAGGTCCTGGGGGACTCCTGGAACATAAGGGGCTGTTTTATGAGGGGTGGAAAATGTGTATGTGTGTATGCATATGCAATGTGTTGAGGGCCAGCAATGATGGAGAGGAAGAGCACTGTGGGTGCCATGAGGCAGTTGTGGCTGGAGAAGTGAATTGTGAACACATGTGAGCAGAAATACTCTGGGAGGATTTTATAGGAGTTTGGAAGCCTGCAAGAGCAGATGCCAGTATGAGCCAATGGAATTCCAGCAACATCTGTTAAAAGTTAACATTTATTGAGCATCTACTATGTCCAGGTACTATGCTAAATTCTACAGCCCTTAGTTCCATTAATCCTCCAGCAACTCCTTAAGGAGGCTACTTTTACTCTTTTCTAACACATGAGGAAACTGGATCTTGAGGAGGTTAAATAACTTGCTCAAAATATTGCTGAGCTACACATTGTTGTTCAATTTGGGGAAATTCTATTGGCTGTGTTTTCTTAAAGGGAAGCAATTATAAGTAGGTAAGATCTTGAGCTATGAAGACAAATTTGGATTTCTGTCATATCTTTTTAATTTAATTTAATTTAATTTAATTTAATTTAATTTATTTTTTTACTTGAGAGAGAGCACAAGTGGGGATAGCAGCAGAGGGAGAGGGAGAAGCAGACTCCCTGCTCTGGTTCGATCCCAGGACCCTGGGATCATGACCTGAGCCGAAGGCAGATGCTTAACTGACTGAACCACTCAGGCGCCCCTGTCATATCTTTGCCAATATCTGGCTGTGTGGTCTTGGACATGTTATACAACCTCTCTGAGCCTGACAGAGTTGTTGGAAGGATTAGAGATAACAGACACAAAGAAAAATACTCACTTAATGATAGTTATCTATCATTCAAGACCAAAACCTAGCTAACGACTATGAGTTCATTGATGAATTAGGTGCTGTATACTTTTCAGCCAAAAGAAAAAAGTAAAGTTTGACTATAGTCTGTGACGCTTGATAGATTAATTGCACAAACGAATCTTTTTTTTTTCAATATTCAGTTATTATTAATGCAATGTGATAGCTAATTGTATGTCAACTTGACTGGGCCACAGGGTGTCCAGATATTTGGTCAAACATTATACTGGGTATTTTTGTGAGAGTACCATTTAAATTGGTAGACCAGTCAGTTTGCCCTTCCTAATGTCAGTGGGCTTCATCCAATCAGCTAAAGGCCTGAATAGAACAAAAAGGCTGACCCTTTGAATAAGAAAGAATTCTTCCTGCCTGACTTGCCTTTGGACTGGGACATTGGCTTTTTCCCGCCTTCAGACTTGAACTGAAACATCAGCTCTTCCTGGGTCTTGGGTCTGCTGGTCTTTTGACTTGCACTGGAACTATACCATTGGTTTTCCTGGGTCTCCAGCTTGCCAATTCACTCTGCAGATCTTGGAATTTATCCAGTCTTCATAATCACCTGTGCCAATTCCTTATCAATCTCTCTCTCTCTCTAGATAGAGAGATAGATGTGTGTGTGTGTGTGTGTGTGTATGCACACACATCCTATTGGTTCTGTTTCTGTGTAGGACCCTGAGTGTATATTCACTCAATAAACATTGACCTAGATGTCTGGGTCCCAGGCACGGGGCTCCAAGCCAGAGATAGAGAGTGAATGAAACAGTCTGGTATCCTGTCCTCATATAGTTTATAGTTTCTAGCCTAGACTAGTTGGAGAAGCCTTGGAGACCTTAGATACTTCATTGCAAATAGTGAACACAAATTGCAGTAAGTGCCACAGAGAGGAAACATAGCAGGGACTGTGTGTACATAAGGCAGGGCCCTCCCCCCCTCCCCCTTTGGGCTTCCCTGAGGAAATAACACATGAGCTCTATAAGCTGAGATGTCAGGGGTGAGTGGGCATGAATCTGGGAGCGTGAAAGAGAGCATGATGGGGAAGCATCTTGAGCAAAGGCAGCAGCATGGGTTGTTCTTCTAAGTGGAGAAGGTGCCTTGTATGTTCCAGAACTAAAAAGAGGTAGCTGTAGTGGAGCACAGAGGGCAAGTTAAATGAATGAAGAACCCATTTATTCCCTCATCTGCTATTTTTTTTTAAGAGATTGTGTATAATTGGTATTAATTTTTCTTTAAATGTTTGATAGAATTCTCCAGGAAAGCCATGAGCCTGGAGATTTCTTTTCAGCAGTTTTAAAGTTATAATTTCTTTAATAGTTTCAGGGCTAATCAAATGATTGATTTCATATTGGATGAGTTGCAGTAGTGTGTGCTTTGTGTAGGATTGGTCCATCTCATCTAGGTCCTCAAATTTGTATGTGTAAAATTGTTTGTAACATTCTGTTATTACTTTGATGTCCAGCGTCTGTAGCAATATCCCATTTCATTCCTGATACTGGCAGTTTGGTTTTTTTCTCATTTTATTCTTCGTCAGCATTGCTAGAGTTTTGTCAGTTGATCTTTTAAAGGAGCCGACTTTTTGTTCCAGGGAGCTTTTTTTCTATTTTTGTTTTCAATTTTATTGATTCCTGTTCTTTTCTTTATTTCCTTTTTTCTGCTTTCTTTGGGTTTATTTTGCTTTAAAAAAATGTCTTGAGGTGGGAGCTTAGGTGGTTGATTTGAGACTTTTCTTCTTTATTAACGTTAGTATAAGTGCTACAGATTTCCCCTTGGCACTGCATTAGCTGTCTCCCACATTTTCATTTTCATTCAGTTGAATGTATTTTAAAAACATTTCCCTTGAGACTTCCTTATGACCCATGGGGTCTTTGGAAGTGTGTTGTTTGGTTCCCAAGTGTTTGGAGATTTTCCTGTTATCTTTCTGTTGTTGGTTTCTAATTTCATTGCCTGTGTTTCAAGAACACACTCTGTGTAATTTCAATTCTTTTACATTTGTTAAGGTAGGTTTTAGGACCCAGGATATGGTCTCTTTTAGTATATGTTCCATGCGTGTATTCTGCAATTGTTGGGTGGATTATTCTATAAATGTCAATTGGATTCTGCTAGGTAATAGTGTTATTGCATTCTTCTGTATCCTTGATGATTTTGTGCCTAGTTGTTTCATTAGTTGTTCAGAGAACAGGGTGTTGAAGTCTACAACTATAATTCTGGATTTGCCTATTCTTTCAGTTCTATCAGGTTTTGCTTCATTTATTTGGTAACTCTGTTGCATACACATTTAGGATAATTATGTCTTCTTGGTGGATTGACCCTTTTTATAATTATGTGATAATGTCTTTATCTCTGATAATTTTCTTTGCTCTGAAGTTTACTTTACATGATATTAATGTCAGTGGGCTTCATCCAATCAGCTAAAGGCCTGAATAGAACAAAAAGGCTGACCCTTTGAATAAGAAAGAATTCTTCCTGCCTGACTTGCCTTTGGACTGGGACATTGGCTGTTTTCTTTTTCCCACCCTCCTATGGGTTATTGGACATTTTTTAAAATTTTGCTTTATTACTTTGAGTGAGTCTTCCTGTATAGCTTTTTTAGTGGTTACTCTAAGTATTACATTATATATACATAATTTAATACAGTCTACTGGTATTGACACCAGTTTAAGTGTACCTCCCTTTCTCTTCTTTTACCCTGCCTGTTTATAAGTGCCTTAAACAGTCTATCTACATACATTTATTTATTTTTTAAATCTATCTACATACATTTAGAATCACATCAGACTGTTACCATTTTTGTTTCAATTGTCAAACAATTTAGAAAACTCAAGGGAAGGATTGTATTTATTCATATTTTTACTTATTTTCCTTCCTTCCTTCCTTCCTTCCTTCCTTCCTTCCTTCCTTCCTTCCTTCCTTCCTTCCTTCCTTCCTTCCTTCCAGATTACTTCTTTTATCATTTCCTTTCCATTTAGAGAACTTCCTTTAGCTGTTCTTTTAGGGTATGTCTGATGGTGACAAATTTTCTTAGTTCTCCTTCATTTGAGAATGGATAAATTTTTCCTGCATTCTTGAAGGATATTTTCTTCTTTTTTTTTAAAGGGTTCTTTATGCAATAATGTTCTCTCTCTCTTTTTCTTAAATATTTTATTTATTTGACAGAGAGAGACACAGCGAGAGAGGGAACACAAGCAGGGGGAATGGGAGAGGGAAAAGCAGGCTTCCCACTGAGCAGGGAGCCTAATGCGGGGCTCAATTCCAGGACCCTGAGATCATGACCTGAGCCAAAGACAGACACTTAACGACTGAGCCACCCAGGCACTCCTTGAAGGATATTTTCAACAGGATACAGAATTCTGGGTTGACAGAAAGATGTTGGGCTACTTCCTTGACTGCCATGATTTCTGATGAGTAATCTGCTGTTACTAGAATCATTATTTCCCCTATAGGTAAAGTGTCATTTCTTTATTTCTGCTTTTAAGATTTTTTCCTTGTCTTTAGTTTTCAGTTGTTTGACTCTGCATCTTAGCAAGGTCTCTAGTGGTCTTTCTTCTTTCTACCTTTCAAAGTCTTACTCTTAAATCTTTCAGTTTGTTTTATATATAAGATCCAGAGTTTTTAGTTTTACTTAGCAGGAAGAAAATGGACAAGCACATCTCCATCTTTATGGAAGCAGAAGTTCCTAATGTATATCCAAATTATTTATTTGTTTTTTTTAATCCTGGCCGAAGAAAGAAATGGATATAAATAAAACGTTAGCCTTCAAAATTGAATCTAAATGGAGGACTGCTAATTTTGGGTTTTTTGAGATACTGTGCACCAATATTTTTTGGGATAAAACCTCATGCCCTGAATTTTCTAGGGAAGTATGGGTTTCAAGTGGTTTTATTGTTTTAAATAAAAGCATTCCATAAACTAAAATAATGTGATTTTTCATGTGAATAAACTAAAAATGGGAGAAAAACTCCTATATCTGACCTTAAGTTCCTATTTTTATTTTGGAAAATGAGGTTACTTTATCTGGTCATGAGATACTAGTCAACCATAGGTGACTAACATTTATTATTTTGAGGCACTCTTTGGCTAAACATTTGGGTGATAGTTGGCAAAAAATGACAACAACAACAATAATAAAAGTGAACATTTACAGAATATTTTACTATGAGCCAGGCTCTGTGGTAAGTTTTTTATTCACTGCCTCATGTTAAATTCACTACAGGCCTATTCAGAAAATAGTAAAATGGCCCCCAGTTTACAGATGAGTGAACACGGGCTTAAAGAGGTTAAGTAGCTTGCTTAAGGTCATACAGTCAGCAAATGGGGGCAGCTGATTCTCTCGGACACCAAAGCCCATGCTGTAGACTAGCACCAATGGATAGAAATAATGTGAACCACACATATAATTTAAAATGTTCCAGTAGGGGTGCCTGGGTAGCACAGTTGGTTACATGTCTGACTCTTGGTTTCAGCTCAGGTCATGATCTCAGGGTCCTGGGATCAAGCCCCACATTGGGCTCCACACTCAGTGGGGAGTCTGCTTGAGATTCTCTTTCCCTCTCTGTCCCTCCTGCTCATGCTCTCTCTCTAAAATAAATAAATAAATCTTTTAAAAATGTTCTAGTAGCCACATTAAAAAGTACAAGAAACATGTGAAATTATTTTTAATAATATAAATTATTGAGCCCATTATAACCAAAATATTATCATTTCAATATGTAATCAACATAAAAAATAATTAATGAAAAAAATTATTAATGAGACATTTTACATTTTTTGTACTAAATCTTCAAAATTTGGAGTATATTTAACACCTACAGCAACATCTCATTTTGGAGACTGAATTTTCATTGGAAATACTTGTTGTGCATTTAGATTTCAAATAATTCACAGTTGAAAAAAATAGATACAGCTACACAAGTTGTTCCAAACATACTCAGAAATTGATCAACAGCTAAATTCAGTGTAAGTTTTAAAGTTAAATAAATTGAAATCAAATGCAATTGGAAGTTTAATTTGTCAGTCACCATAGCCATATTTCAAATGCTCAGTAGTCACGAATGAGCTCTTTAGATTGCTCCATTACCCTGTCTAAATTCAGCTTTCCTTTGAGGGCTGAATCTCAGGGAGAAAAAAACCTTATACCATAGCCAGAAAGAGGGAAAAAATTCATGGAAACAAAAGGAAGGATCAGTCAAAGGTCAAGAAAAAAGACCTTTCTTTTGGCTGCTGCTAAAGTTACAGTAAGTTCTAGAGTCTTAGGTAACTAGGATAGGAAGTAAAAGTGTTTTCTTCCATTTCTGAGAATGTGTCACATGAGCATTCTATTAAACCTGGCTTTTCAAAGAGAGCTTTGTCTTGCTCTATCAAGGATTAAAGCCAAATGAAAATAGCATGAAGCTTCTAATAGAGAAGCTCATCAGCTGAGCACGTCTATGAAGTCATGAGCTGTGTCCCTTTGGTGCTTAGTGGTGCAGTAAGGGATTCAAGTCAAAGCTGAACCCTCCACCACAAACCTTGGAATGGAAAAAATCTCAGATTTTTTTTTCTTATTGTAGTTGTTCATGGAGGTCTCTTGGTTCTGAAACGTCCTGAAGTGGCAGAAAGTATGCCTTGGTGCCAAGCAGTAGTTCCCGACTTTGTAATTATTTATTTATTTTTTATTAAAAAAAATTTTTCATTCTGACCTTTTTAGATTCAAATCCATTTCATAGTAATATATAATTTCATGAACCCTCTCAGAAATTAAAAAAAATCATTGTATTATTTTACAAAGTAATTAGAAAGAGTAATTTTAAGCTAAAAAATCAATTTTAGAGGTATATTATTAAAGATTTTATTGAAATATATTTTAATATGTTGTGTAATATTTATAATACACATAAAGACCAATTTTATCTTTTTTTTTTTAAAGATTTTATTTATTTATTTGACAGAGAGTGAGAGAGGGAACACAAGCAGGGGGAGTGGGAGAGGGAGAAGCAGGCTTCCTGCCCAGCAGAGACCCTGGGATCATGACCTGAGCTAAGGCAGACGCTTACCGACTGAGCCCCAAGACCGATTTTATCTTTACTTAACAAATGACAGATGCTACTTAATTTTCTCTAAATAAATTATATGAAGAAGTATCACTTGAAAAATGAATATAAAAATAACATATCTTGTTTGCTTTGGAGACCAGATGTATATTAAAATGTAGATTGAGATTTGACTGTGCTAAATCACTAGCAATAATACTATTCAATCTGATGGCTAGAATTCTTACATTTTGTGTGCTTAAAAAAATAAAATCATCACTTTACAGTAGTCCCTCCTTAACCACAGATTTCCTTTCTGTGGTTTCAGTTACCCATGGTCAACTGTGGCCCAGGAAGCCGATGATTCTCCTTCTCATGTGTTGTTAGAAAGTCAGTAGTAGCTTAACACTATGTCACAATGCTTATGTTATTTCCCTCACTTCATCTCATCATGTAGGCATTTTATCATCTCATATAATCTCAAGAAGGGTGAGTATAGTACAATAAGATATGTTGCAGGAGAGGGCGCCTGTGTGGCTCAGCCGTTAAGCATGTGCCTTCGGCTTGGGTCATGATCCCAGGGTGCTGGGATCGAGCCCCGCATCGGGCTCCCTGCTCTGTGGGAAGCCTGCTTCTCCCTCTCCCACTCCCCTTGCTTGTGTTCCCTCTCTCCTTGTGTCTCTCTGTCAGATATATAAATAAAATCTTAAAAAAAAAGATACATTGCAGGAGAGAGATCACATTCATATAACTTTATTATAGTATTGTTCTAATTGTCTTATTTTATTATTAGTTATTGTTGTTAATCTCTTACAGTGCCTAATTTATAAAATAGACTTCATGATAGGTATAGATGTATAGAAAAAAACATTGTATGCACAGGATACTACCCATGGTTTCAGGCATACACTGGGGGTCTTGAATATATTTCTTGCGGATAAGGGCAGTGGGGGGACTACTGTAATTTGATTATTTTTTTGAATTCTGTTTCTATAAGAAGAGATAGAGTGAGGGCTCTGGACCCTCAGTAAAGGGCAAATACATGTCCATTTGCACAAAGGCTGAGAAAGTGGGATTTGGAGCCAGACATTCTGAGTTTGAGTCCGACTCTGCCACTTAACCAGCTTGAGAACTTTAGGAAGTTACTTAAACTCTCTGTATCTTGTGTTCCTTCCTTACTTCCTGGGGCTGTTGTGAGGATTAAATGAGTTCACATATGTAAGGAGCTTAGAACACCTCTTGGCTCATGAGAAAGTCTCAATAAATGTTTATATAATTTGTATTTATTATGTTAATGTTCATTAATTCAAATGGTTTATTTCCACCTGGGTGTTCCTCTCGACATATCTGAAGTCAAACTTATCAGTTTGTCTTCTACACTTGTTCTTCATGCACTTTCTATAAAAATCAGTGCTACTATCAAGCACCTCATCACCCTTTAAAAGCCCATGATTCAAGTTTTCTTCTGCTTACTCTCTTCATCTAACCATTTGCCAAATGCTCCCTTTTAGCTCTGATTTCTCCAAGTCATTTGTTCTCCCTTTCTAGGACCATTGCCTACTAGCTAGCCTTTCTGTCTCATTTCTTGCTCCCCCTACATTAATTTTCCAAACAGCATAGCACCTAGTTACAACCTAAGTCTAAGTAAAGTTCTCTCCCACTGGTGATTCTCCACTACCTACAAGGTAAACCTAAGTTTTTAGAATAGAATGAATATGCAGTCTTCTGTGATCTGTTTCTGCCTACTTCTCATTCATTCATTCATTCATTCATTCATTCATGCATTCAACAAATATTTACTGAGCACTTAACTGCATATTAACCTAAAACCTTGCCATGCCTGCCTGATGCTTTTGTTGAACACCATGCTTCTTGACATTTCTTGAACTCATACGCTGTTTCTTATCTCTCTGGGACGGCTCACAAGTTATTTTTCACTTGGAATGCCCTTTCTCAAAGTCACTGAGTGTCTGTGCCAAGGCTCAGATTCATGTTTCCTGTCTCTTCCCCCAGTTTTTTCTGTCTGCCACACCACAGTTCAGGACCAAACACCTGTCCTGCATCAACCATAAGGTGGGGAATAACCTCTCAGTAAATGTTCTATTAAACAATGGATGCTATGATTATAACCAGACCAACTCTTAGGGCATTTTCACTTATGGCAGTTCTTATGGAAGTTATCATATATCACATTCTCACCTCTCTTCCTCTTAGGGAGTTTCAGATTCTTTAATCTTAGAAGGCCCTTGGGGATTATATGGTCATTATTGTACAATGTAGGAGGAGAGATGCCATCATGCCTCATACTGATCTAATACATGGGTGTAGACAATGGGTCTAAGATACCTGATATAGCCTCTGTCCTTCAACACATCTTTGACTGAGGCTGGAGAAGCATAAGGATAAGGTTCTGGGTAATCAACTCCTATTTTCTCTCTCTTGAGACTGCCATGGCCCCTCTAGCTTAGTCAATCATTCATACATTTACTGATTCAATCAGCAAACCTTCATTCAGTGTCCGTTTTGAATCAAGCATTCTCCAGAACTACCTCTTGTGATGCTACAGTTTCCTGGTTTATAAACTCTCTTTTCTTCCCCCAAAGATTTCGCACATAGGGTGTGGGTTGTCTGCTTCTTTCTCCCAGGTCCTGTCCTTGTCTGACCATGACATCTGGCCACCTCTCAGTGCTCTATCTGTACTCTCCTGCCTTTCCATCCTTCAGACTAATTTGCAGATCTAAAAAGGCTTTTGAACTTCCCTTCCTCTTGATCCTTCCATAGGTGAATATAGGGATATAGGAATTTCTATAGCAATGTAGGAACTTTCATTCCAAAGGGGAATATAGGAACTTTCTAGGACATCTCTACTGAGAACCTGGACACAGACAGTATGTGTTTGGGGGATGATGGTGGCGTAGGTATCAGAGTAGAATTTAGGGGCTTTGCTTAGAAGTTAATTTCACCAAATCTTAAGTTAGAATATGCTAGGACTGCTGAGAGAAACAGGAAAGAAAACATGGCATAGAATAAATTCCATAAGCATTTTTAAAATCCCCTAAGGATTAGTTTGGATATGAGACTAGGAAAACAAACACATAAACCAGTCCTGGGTTTAAGAAGAATATATCATGTGTACCATCCAGCTGCTCTGCAAAGACTTTGCTTAAGAAATACAGTGCCTGATGTAAGAGGCAATGGATTTAAATTTGCAGAGCTTCGTTGATTTTTTCTAGGAATCATTACTCTATTGTCTCTTGCCTCATCTCCAGAAGCCACCTGTGACAGTGACAGAATGAAGTCGAAAGTATAAGAAGATTCATTATTTTAATTCTTTTGTTTCTGAAAATGATCACTTTACAGCTGGATTTTCCTTAGTTCATAGAGGAAAAGAGATTCTAAGAAAAGCTTTGAGTTGTTTAGGCTTTCCCTAAAAAGCTGTCCTAGCTGGAGTGGAAAAATAATAGCACTGGTATCTGGTCTGGCATTGACAGGTACCCTGTCCTTATCATTTGCTCCAGCTCTCTTCCTATCTTCCCCTGATTTTTCTCCCTCTTGCCAGTCTTCCTTCCTCATTTTCATTCCTTCTCCAAGGCCCGGGTTTTGTCCCTAGATGTCATGACATCACTCAAATGGGCGGAAGTATTGACATGAGTATAAACTCTCTTCTCAGTCTGTCTAAGGTTGCTACAGCCCCGGCCGACATCCTCTCTGCCTCCCTGGCCCACCTTCCTGGCATCTTGGGGCCCTAGCACTTGTCCACTTGGGCTGACCCAGCCTTTCTCAACTTCAGTCATTTCCAAATCCTCTTCACAATTTTGAGATATCCAAGTAGTGCCCATACTGTCAATTCCCTCATAGTTTTAGTTTGATTTACTTAAAAACTTAAACTCATTTTAGAAAGGAAATTTAATTCATCACCATAAACAGAAAACCACTATCACTATTCTAAAGCCCAGTGTGATGGCATTAGGAGGTGGGGTCTTTGGGAAGTGGTTAGGTTGTGAGAGCAGAGTTGTCATGAATGAGATTAATGCTGAAGAGAGCTCTCTTGTCCCCTACCACCTTGTCAGGATATATGGAAGTCTGCCACCTGGAAGACCTGCCCTCACCTGACCATGCAGACATCCTGGTCTCAGATTTCTAGCCTCCAGTATGGGGAGAAGTAAATTTCTGTTGTTTATAAGTTACCCAGTCTGTGATACTTTGTTACAGCAGCCTGAATAGACTAAGATAGTGCCCTTAACAATGGATACAATAAAAGCAAAATAATAAGTGTCCCAATTGTGTGCATTTAAAGTTGATTTTTTTAAAAAGATTTATTTTTTTATTTTTATTTTTATTTTTTTTTAAGATTTTATTTATTTAACAGAGAGAGAGAGAGACAGCGAGAGAGGGAACACAAGCAGGGGGAGTGGAGGAGGGAGAAGCAGCCTTCCCACCGAGCAGGGAGCCCAATGTGGGGCTCGATCCCAGGACCCCGGGATCATGACCTGAGCCGAAGGCAGATGCTGAGCCACCCAGGCGCACCTATTTATTTATTTAAGAGGGAGAAAGGGAGCAGGGGGAAGGCCAGAGGGAGAAGGAGAGAATCTCAAGCAAACTCCCCACTGAGCGCAGAGCCTGACAAGGGGCTCAATCTCACAACCCTGAGATCATGACCTGAGCTGCAATCAAAAGTTGGACGTTCAACCCATGCACCCCCAATTGTGTGCATTTAAAATAATCTATTAGACCACCTGTGTTTAAGTGCTGCCTTTTGGAAAATTTCCTGTGAGGACCCTCAGGTTTCCTCCTAGGTCACCGAAGGTGGGTCCAAGGTGGCACTCTCTCACCACTGCAAGGACCTTGGGCTCTCTGTTCACTCTCTGAATGACTTTGGCCAAGTTACTGTTTCCTGGGAGATTTCTACATTTCAAAGCTAGAACAATGGCCACCTCTTAGAGTTATTTATTAGGATCAAATGAGACAACATCTGTAGGGCCAACCACATGCCTAAGAATAGGAAGCATTTATTGAGGAGGAAAACTTTTCCTTACCTTTCAGGATTCTTCTGGCTGGTCTAAGAATCAAATTGACATGAGACAGATTAATAGGAGAAAATCAAATTTAATTACATACATATGGGGCATCCACATGAACATGAGACTCTAAAGACAGGCAAAATGAGGTATATATGTCATCCTGAACTAAGGAGAAGAGGGTAGGGGTCTGGGACTTTAAAGGGAAGGACAGTATTTCATGGGAAGATAAAAAAAGAGTAAATATTTGGCAAACTGACATTTGCTGGGCCATACGGAAGCAATAGGACATAGAGAGGACTTTGATCAAATAGGCCTTGCTAGGTTCTTCCTTGTCTACCTTGCCTAGTTCATATTATACTATAGTTATCTATGATATTAACTCTCTTCCTGAAGCAGGTCCTCTATCTAAATTCTTTTGGGCAGTTAGGGGAAAGGTCACAGTTTCTTCTTGCGTCTTTTGGACCTTGATTGTTTTCAGTTCAAAATAATCCCCATGCCAAAGTGGCACATCTTGGGGCAATTTGTTCTAACCCCATACACACTCAAGAAATGTTTGCTGCTTTACCTACTGCTCTTACTGTGTCAAAGAATGAAATTTGAATGATAGGCTCTCTTGCTTTTGTATTTGGCAATGTGCCAAACGGGGTGATTTGCTAAACCGGCTAAACTTAAAATAGCCAGATCCTCCCTCCCCATTTTATTGGCTTTCCTAGAGTGACACAGTTACCAGTGGTTGAGCTAGGGTTCAAACTCATGTCTGTATGACTCCAAAATCATGTTCTTAATAATTAAGATGGACTGATTTCTAAAAAAAATCAACCTTTTTGAGATATACTTTACATACAATAAAATTTAGCTATTTAAACATATTTTGATGAATTTTGACCAATTTGTATGCCCATGTAGTTACCAACACAATTTAGATTTCATCCCTAGAAGTTCCCTTGTGTGCCTTTCTTGTCAGTTCCCTTTTGCTGTACTTCTAAGTTTCTGACTATAGTCTATTCCTTTTCATCACCGAGTAGTAATGTCCACACAGTGGGACACGTTTTTCTTACCCCTTGCCTGTTAATGGACATTTATTTTTGCAATATCTCAGTCCTGCCATTTCTCTTCATCTCTGCTAATCACTGAGGAACCAGCATCTCTTGCCTGGACTACTGTGATTGTCTCTCTGGTTGATGCCCCAGCCTCCTTCATAGCCCCTCCAACTGATTCTCCACTCTGGAGGGAGAGTGATTTTAAGAGGAGCAAATCTGATCAAGAATCATTAACTGACTCTAAAATTCTTCACCCCAGGATAAAGATCAAAATCTGTATTTTGGCTGGCAACGTCCTGCATGGCCTGAGTAGGACCACCTGTCCTTCCTATCTGTACCACCTGTCTTGTGATTGCTTTGCCCAGTGGCTCATTGACCTCTGGATATCTTTGACCTTCTTTAGATTCCTCTTATGCCCCATGCTGCTCGTTACTCACAAAGCCTCAAGGCTTCTGCAGTGCAGTTTCCTTCATCTGAAACTGCTTTTCGGTCCCCCCAAATCCTCCTGGCAGCTCTCTGCTCTCCTGGTTAGTGCCTACTACTCTCCTTTCAACCTCCACTCAAATCTTGTTTCTTCAGGGAAGGGTTTTTAACCCTCCTGGTTGGGTCAGCTCACTAGTTTTCTCAAAGGACTGTATTTCTTTTTTCCCTCCAGGGTACTTTCTCAGTTTGTACTTTTCCCTTCTCTGGTGGGATTGCAGTAAATGATTAGTGTCTGTTTCACAGTGCTCAGAGATCTGGGCAGGCAGAGCCTGTGTCTTTTTTACATCCTGTTGACTCACAGTGCTTTGCTCAGTGCTTGGCCCATAATAAGACACCCAGTAAATAGAAGTTAAATGAGTAAATGAAAGAACTGACCCTTAGATCTGCCAGGGTCCCCATGAACACCTCTACCTGCCACCCAAGGAGGTAAAACTGTTGCTGACCTATGAAAAGGAGGCATTGCATTTTGGGAGGATTTATTTTGTGTTAGGCAAGGTAATTATCTTACTGTTGGTATTTGGTAGAAATAGGGATGTCCCTACCTATGTGCTTTGAACTTTGGGAAGGAAATTGCCTTCTAAGAGAGCTAAATTGTGACACAAACATAAAAGGAATTAGATTATTCAGGCAGATCACCTGAAAGGATGGGATAGCTTCTAGGCCCCAAGGCTTTGACTATAAGAGGCTTGAAGTTATTCTCAGAGATGAGGAAAGGAGTCCTTCAGAAAGGGGATTAACTAGCCTCAGAGGAAGGGTAAACTAAATTAAATTATGTCTGGGAGAGGCTATCTGCAGAACAAAGGGCTGGACTGATCAAGCCCTAATATGAACTCTTCAGTTCTGATTACACTGGAGATGGCACAATCTGCCTTCTTTCTGGTTCTATATTCATCAAGGAGCCTTCTAATTATAATCCAGTTTCCATGCAGATTGTTCACAGGGAGTGAGTACAGCCATAAACTGATCTAATCTCAGATCTGCTTGGTGTGTTATATGTCCTTGTAGTCATTTGGCATTCTCGTTTTGTACATGGGTTTCAGTGATAAGCTTGGTTAAGGGGGATCTGTCCCAAAGAGATGGCTGTGTTCTCTTTTCAGTGTCAAGTTCCTGAGACTGTCTAGCCAGTAGGCCAGGGTCTGAAGAGTGGAGAATTCACCCTGAAAGTGCCCTGCTGTGTGTGTGGGGGGGGGGGGTCAGTTTGGGTTGCCCATTTTACAGATCAGTGCCTCAGTATAATAGTTAATGCAGAATGTAGATATCCATTCAGTCTGTATAGTTTATTGATGTGCTTTGGATTTATGATCAGGAATGCAAGAGGAAGAGTAAGATAATAATTGACAGCTACCTGAATGTTTTGTATTAGGAATCTACACTTGGAACTCTTTGTGTTCAGTTTAGGCAAAGCACAATTTTGAATACCAGAGAGTTGTTTTCACAGTGACCTCTTTGTTTATTATAGGATGAAAAATAGCTATCATGTATCAATTATTTACAAAGGCCAACTATTACAGGTTCATTAGTTAGATATTAATCATCGTATCTTTAGCAAATAGACTTTCTGTGTCTCAGTTTCCTAAATGTAAAATGGAAGTGACAATAGCAAACATTGATTGAGTGTCTGCTTTGTGCCAAACAAACGCTGTTTTATATGCTTAACCTAAGTATTAGCTCATTAATTCTCACAAGCAGTCTAGGAGGTAGATGCCATTGTATGATGATTCTGCAGAAGAGCAACTTGTCTAGGATCATATAGCTAGTAAATGGGAGAGTTTTAAAAATCAAGCAGTGTAGCTCAGAACCCATCCTTCTGAACACTTCACTACCTCATAGAATTAAGTGAGTTAATAGACATAAAACACTTTGACCAGGGTCTGGCTCCCTTTAAGCTTCAATAACTGGTAGCTATTATTATTATCAATTTGTTTTTATTGCCTACGTCTTTGTGCTAGAAGAATGGAACTGGGATTGAAGCCTTTTTTATCCAAGCCCCCTGCCCCCCGCCGCCCCCGGCCTTTTCCATGATCTTTTGCTGCTGTGCATGTTTCCCTAAGGAGAACCAAAATAAACAAACACCTCAGCTTGAATTAGTCTATTTGAAAATGCCTGTATAACAAAAACCATGCATTTAAAAACCCAGGATATTTTCTTGATTCTGCCTTACCCCTGTTATTCTGAGCCTTTTCCTCTTTATTCCCTGTGTACTCCTGGAATTGCTTCACTACCTTTAACCATATGAAAAGCCAACTGTCCATAGGGACTACATATTTTGAATTTTGTGACAGCCTTGTCCAAGTCTTCTTTTTTTTTTTTTTAAAGATTTTATTTATTTGAGAGAGAGGGAGAGTGAGGGGGAGAAGCAGACTCCCTGCTGAGCAGAGAGCCCGATGTGGGACTCGATCCCAGGACTCTGGGATCATGACCTGAGCCGAAGGCAGACGCTTAACCGACTGACCACCCAGGCGCCCCAGCCTTGCCCAAATCTTAAGGACATTTATACATGGTACTTTTATTGCTAATATTCAAGAAAATGGAAAAGTTCAGTCTGTTAGGAAAGGCAAGATTTATAAGACTATTTATAGTGCTGGGAATCATATTCATTGCTAGTTGAAACTTGGGTTATAAGATCAGGGGAGATGCTTTTATTAATATTTCTTTGCTCCATAAGCCAAAGAGAGGAATAAGATACTTGAGCTTGTAGCTGACACCTAAGATGGTTTGTATCTATAATAACAAGCCAGCCACAAAATTGAATTTTTTCCAAGGGCGTTATCATCCTGAGCTCTTTAAAGTACAAACTATTTTTCATGGAAAATAGGATTAGGACTTAAAACCAGTTTGGAAACCAGTTTCTCATTTTGTTGACCAAGTATGTGAAGGCTTTCTGTGGATGACGCAAAATGATTTTCAGTAGCATTGGAAGTATATTGGACCAGAACCTGGCTTTTCCAATAGTAATAATATTTTCTTTTTTCTTCATCAGTTAATCAGTTAGTCATCTGATTAGAGACTATTCAGCTTGTTTTAGTCTTGGTACCTCTGCAATATTATTCTCTGTCATACAAGTTTTATGTTTTGCCAGGAAAATGTTTAAGTGAATTATTTTGACATTACTTTAATGAGGCATTTCTGTGAGATATTAATCTCACTATATACATGTGGATCATTTGAACTTTTTCTGGCATTTTTGGGTGGTTTCTTAGGGATGCCTAATAGTTCAGAATTAAATAATCTTGGCCTGGTTTGGACTTGGGTATCTAGAAATTCACTGTTAAAAACCACTAATGAGAGTGAGAAATTCAATAAGAAACCATATCCTAAGGACCATGGCTTGAAAGAGCAGACAGTGGTTGTAGACAATAAAGCTCATCTCTCTCTTCCCTTCACTAATTGCTCTCAGTTTTATATTTGAAATGCAATCAACGTGTCTGCTTCCTGTCTAAAGATGCTGACTATAATTCAGTGTGTAGCATAATGGACAGTTTTGTTTTAACACTTAAAGTGAAGGAGACCCTCCCCACCCTCCTTTGTCCTTTGGCCAACAAATGCTCTGTGGCTTCTTTCATTTACTCTCAGTAGATTATTTCAGTCTCTAGATTCCAAAGAAAACACAGATTTGAGAATGAGAGCCAGGCGGGTTGAATCAGGCAATGATTTAAAACTTTCCATGGGCTCTAGAGTGCTTTATAAAGGCTTCATTTATTTATTTTAAAATTTCACAGGAAGAACTGTTATCACAGATTCATGATAAAAGGATAAAGAATGGAAAGAACTATGAATTGTGATTCAGGTGTTTGTGTATATGTGTGTATTGTTTATTGCAGAGGAAAGAGTGTGGGCTTAGGATCTGGGTTTGAGTCCTGGTGACATCACTCATTAGCTTTGTGAACCCAGGCAAGAAACTTGATCTATCTGGACCTTGATTCTCATCTGTTAAATATTCACACTGTACATTTTTAAAAAGTGAGATTTAAATAAACTAATGAGGGCGCCTGGGTGGCTCAGTTGGTTGAGCGACTGCCTTCGGCTCAGGTCATGATCCTGGAGTCCCTGGATCGAGTCCCGCATCGGGCTCCCTGCTCGGCAGGGAGTCTGCTTCTCCCTCTGACCCTCCCCCCTCTCATGCTCTCTCTCTCATTCTCTCTCTCAAATAAATAAATAAAATCTTAAAAAAAAAAAATAAGTAAGTAAACTAATGAATATAAAGAGCCACAGTGGTGCCAGGCACTTGTATAAATTATATATTGGAGCGGTGTTTTACTTTTCTGTAACACCTTTGTAGAATGACACATGAATGTTGTGTTAAGATGTGGGTGACACCGCTACTGGAATCATAGACTGTTTAAAAGTCTTAGATTTCTGAAAAATGGTCCCAACAATGAAACCATAATGTATAAAAGATCAATCATGCTTTGATATTTCTGGCTGATGTAGAAGCACAAATTCTTTATTTTTTTTTATTTTTTTATTTTTTTTTTATATGACAGAGAGAGACACAGCAAGAGAGGGAACACAAGCAGGGGGAGCACAAATTCTTTAAATGAGATATATTGTACATACAGAAAAATGTACAGATCTGAAATGAACAATTCAGTGGGTTTTGACAAATGTGACCATTGCCAAATCAAGATACAGAATTTTCTCTCTCACCTGGAGAGTTCCTTTGTGTCCCTTTCCAGTCAATACCTGCTCTTTGCAGAGGCAATCATGCTTCTGATTTCTATCACTACAGATTAGTTCTGCCTTTTCTAAATGTTCTATAGAATATACTCTTGTTTCATTCAAGATGATGATTTTGACAGGACAGGTTATCCGTTTGTTCCTTTTTATTGCTAAGTATTATCCCACTATGTGCAGATGTCACATTTTTTCCTTTCTCTTGCTGATGGACATTTGAGTCTGTCACTTCCAGTTTGGGTCTATTATGGATAGATCTGCTATAAACATTCTTGTGCAAGTCTTTTTGTTGACAAGTGTTTTCATCTCTCTTGGGTAAATGCTGGTTTCAGCATTTACCAGCAACTTATAAGACTTGGGGTTGCTCCACATCTTCATCAACACTTGTTATTGTCAGTCTTTCTAATTCTAGTCATTCTGGAAACAGAAATCTTTACCACCTGATTTAGGTAAAGTGATTTATAGCAGTTATTCTTAACCTGAATGTCTTGAAATATTTATTAATATTGTATACTTACCTGTTTAAAATTATTATAATTTGACCATGCAATACATTTACTCAGTGCAAGAATCAATATGATGTGAAAGTCATGCCTTAAGAAGTCTTGCCTGTCTCCAGCGATCTACGTTGTCTGCTGTTCCCACCTAAGGAGCCACGTACATTAGTTTCTTATGGCTCCGACCAGCCTTTCTTAGTGCAAATGAAGCAAATACGAATATAGTCTTCATTTTTTCTCATTCTTATTCAAGCACCACAGTTTATTTTCCCAGTTCTCTAGAAGAGGGCCCTTGAATGACTTCAGATCTCTTGTTACAAAAATGCTTGTACGTACTCCAGTTTTATGTTTGCAGTTCTATCTGTGAGATATGCTGCAGTTACCTACCAGAAGTGGGGTTGCTGGACAAAGGGTAAACATAATTGTAATTTTGATAGACCTCCTTATGGGTTACATCATTCCTGTGAGCAGGGAGGAGCCTGCCTGTGTCCCGTAACCTCCCAACACAGTGTCTTGTCACACTAATGCTGGTCTAAGAGGTGAAACATGCTTTCTCAGTGTAACTTTAACTTGCATTCCTCTTATTATGACTCTACTTAAGCATCTTTTCATGTGATTGGGAACCATTTTTATTTCTTTTGTTTTTTTAGCCACTATATAAACTTTATATTCTTTTTATTTTATTATGTTATGTTAGTCACCATACAATACATTATTAGTTTTTGATGTGGTGATCCACGATTCATTGTTTTCATATAACACCCAGTGCTCCATGCAGTATGTGCCCTCCTTACTACCCATCACTGGGCTAACCCATCCCCCCACCCCTCTCCCCTCTAAAACCTTCAGTTTGTTTCTCAGAGTCCATAGTCTCTCATGGTTCATCTCCCCCTCTGATTACCCCCCTTCATTTTTCCCTTCCTTCTCCTAATGTCCTCCATGCTAGTCCCATGTTCCACAAATAAGTGAAACCATATGATAATTGACTTTCTCTGCTTGACTTATTTCACTTAGCATAATCTCCTCCAGTCCCATCCATGTTGATGTAAAAGTTGGGTATTCATCCTTTCTGATGGCTGAGTAATATGCCATTGTATATATGGACCCCATCTTCCTTATCCATTCATCTGTTGAAGGGCATCTTGGCTCTTTCCACAGTTTGGCTATTGCGGACATTTCTGCTATGAACGTTGGGGTGCATGTGGCCCTTCTTTTCACTACATCTGTGTCTTTGGGGTAAATACCCAGGAGTGCAATTGCTGGGTCGTAGGGTAGTGCTATATTTAATTTTTTGAGGCACCTCCACACTGTTTTCCAAAATGGCTGTACCAACTTGCATTCCCACCAACAGTGTAAGAGGGTTCCCCTTTCTCCACAACCTCTCCAACATTTGTTGTTTCTTGCCCTGTCAATTTTTGCCATTCTAACTGGTGTAAGGTGGTATCTCAATGTGGTTTTGATTTGAATTTTCCTGATGGCTAATGATGATGAGCATTTTTTCATGTGTCTGTTAGCCATTTGTATGTCTTCTTCAGAGAAGTGTCTGTTCATGTCTTCTGCCTATTTTTTGACTTGATTATTTGTTTTTTGGGTGTTGAGTTTGAGAAGTTCTTTATAGATCTTGGATACCAGCCCTTTATCTGTAGTGTCATTTACAAATATCTTCTCCCATTCTGTGGGTTGCCTCTTTGTTTTGTTGACTGTTTCCTTTGCTGTGCAGAAGCTTTTTATCTTGATGAAGTCCCAAAAGTTCATTTTTGCTTTTGTTTCACTAGCTTTTGGAGATGTATCTTGAAAGAAGTTGCTGTGGCTGATGTCGAAGAGGTTATTGCCTATGTTCTCCTCTAGGATTTTGATGGGTTCTTGTCTCACATTGAGGTCTTTCATCCATTTTGAGTTTATCTTTGTGTATGGTGTTAGAGAATGGTCGAGTTTCATTCTTCTGCGTGTGGCTGTCCAATTTTTCCAGCATCATTTATTGAAGAGACTGTCTTTTTTCCATTGCATATTTTTTCCTGCTTTGTCAAAGATTATTTGACCATAGAGTTGAGGGTCCATATCTGGGTTCTCTATTCTGTTCCATTGGTCTGTATGTCTTTTTTTGTGCCAGTACCATGCTGTCTTGGTGATCACTGCTTTGTAATATAGCTTGAAATCAGGCAACGTGATGCCCCCAACTTTGTTTTTCTTTTTCAACATTTTCTTGGCGATTCAGGGTCTTTTCTGATTCCATACAAATTTTAGGATTGTTTGTTCCAGCACTTTGAAAAATATCATTGGCATTTTGATTGGGATGGCATTGAAGGTATAGATTGCTCTGGGTAGCATAGACATTTTAAAAATGTTTATTCTTCCGATCCATGAGCATAGAATGTTTTTCCATCTTTTTGTGTCTTCTCCAATTTCTTTCATGAGTGTTTTGTAGTTCCTAGAGTATAGATCCTTTACGTCTTTGGTTAGGTTTATTCCGAAGTATCTTATGGTTTTCGGTGCTATTGTAAATGGAATCATTTCTCTAATTTCTCTTTCTACAGTTGCATTGTTAGTGTATAAGAAAGCAACTGATTTCTGTGCATTGATTTTGTATCCTGCCACATTACTGAATTGCTGTATGAGTTCTAGTAATTTGGGGGTGGAGTCTTTTGGGTTTTCCACATAAAGTATCATGTCATCTGTGAAGAGAGAGAATTTGACTTCTTCTTTGCCAATTTGAATACCTTTTATTTCTTTTTGTTGTCTGATTGCTATTGCTAGGACTTCTAATACTATGTTGAACAATAGTGGCGAGAGGTGGGCAACCTTGACATGTTCCTGATCTTAAGGGAAAGGGTCTCATCTATTTCTTTTATTTTGTAAATCATGTGTTTATGTCCTTTGCCTATTTTTCTATTACTTAATACTTTTTGTTGTTTGAGTTCTAAAATACCTCAGACATTCATTGATCAACTGTTTACTGACCCAACTGTGGTGCACCAGGCTCTGCAAAAGCACTGGCTAGATAGAGTTGATTAGAACACTGCTTTCCAGAAGCTCACACTCTAATGGAGGAGCCATTATATCTATAATTATCTATCTATCTATCTATCTATCTATCTATCTATCTATCTATCTATCATCTATCTATCTATCTATCTATGTATCTATACCTATAGGTAGATATCTATGTGTGTGTATCTCTCTACTTCCCTATCTATCCATATCTGTGTGTGTGTGTGTGTGTGTGTATATATATATATATATATATATATATATATATATATATATATATAAAGAAACACAATATAATGTCCAAACATTATGATAAAGAGGTGTGGAAGTTGTTTTGGGCCCAGTGAGGTGGGCTGATGCCTCATCCAAGTTGGGATGGGAGGGAGTTTTAAGTACATACTTTTAGACCAACTGGGTAGGGGGTGAAGAGCAATCCAGGTTGGAGAAATGATGAGGCTTCTAGTTCCTTGTTCTTTGTGCTGCTCTCTGGTTCTCACGCCCCCACCCTCTTCAGCGCCAGTCACTTAGTGAGTGCTGACTACATGTTCCCTGAGCACAGTAACTGAAGAGGAGTCTGATGTAAGAGTCCTGCTGAGGTGTGAGAAGGCTGGGGCAGTGGCATGGGGCAAGGTCATGGTCACGGGGCAGACTATGGCAGTGTTCTGCTTTTTCTCAATCCTTTCCCTCCCTGGCAGGGATTGTCAGAACCTTCCTGGACTCTTCTCCCTTTCATGGAGCTGACCCATCAAACTTCTTGCCATTATCCTCTCTCTCTCCTTTCCATCCCTTCACTTCACTTAAACCCCTCGTTTCCCTACCTTCATCACCAACTTCTGTCCGGCTGTCTTTTGTGGCTAGCATCCTTGCTTCATTCCCCAGGCCACTATGCGAGAGATAGTCTTTATATTATTTTTCTGAAAGTTGTCTTGCCTTCCTCTCCCCTCCCTGCAACTCCTTTTCCCCACCTCTTTAAACTCTGCAAACTCACAAAGACGGATGCTATATTAATTTCCTAAGGCTGCTGTAACAAAGTGTCACAAACTTAAAACAACAGAAATCTGTTCTTACAGTTCCGGAGGCCAGATGTCCAAAATCAAGTTGTTGGCCATGCCATGTTCTGTCAAAGTCTCTGGAGGAGGATCCTTCCTTGCCTTTTCCTTGCTTCTGGTGGTTTCCAGCAATCTTTGATGTTCCTGGGCTTGTGGCAACATCACTCCAGTTTCTCCCTCCATCTTCACATGGCTCTCCTCCCTCTGTGAGTATGTGTATCCAAATTTCCCTTCTTTATAAGGATACCAGCCCTAGTATCTAGCCTAGTATTAGGCCTACCCTAATCCGGTATGTCCTCATTTTCACTTAATTACATCTGAAAAGACCCTATTTCCAAATAGTACTTTCCAGGTACTAGGGCTTAGGACTTCAGCATAACATTTTTCGAAGGTACAACTCAATGGATAACAGGTGCCCTAAAACTGTATATTGCTTGGCATTTTTCAGAATGCACTCACACTGTGGAAAGCAGCTTTACAATATCTGGTTAAAAACACACACTTTGGGGCGCCTGGGTGGCTCACTTGGTTAAGCGACTGCCTTCGGCTCAGGTCATGATCCTGGAGTCCCGGGATCGAGTCCCGCATCGGGCTCCCTGCTCAGCGGGGGGTCTGCTTCTCCCTCTGACCCTCTTCCCTCTCATGCTCTCTGTCTCTCATTCTCTCTGTCTCAAATAAATAAATAAAATCTTAAAAAAAAAAAAAAAAAGAACACACACTTTGGTGCAGATCTGAGTTTAAGTCCTGCCTCTGCCTCTTAGGATGTGGCCTTGGACAACTGACTTGGTCTCTGTAAGCTGCAGTGTCCACATCTGTAAATGGGGAAAGTAGTCCCAGCTACCCCATGGTTGTTACGTATTGGGTACTTAGTATAGGACCCAATCCATAGGATATACTCCAGAAACAATAGGCCCTGTTGTTAAGCAGGTAGACTATTCTCATTCCTCTTCCATTTGCATGTGGTCACATGGACTTTGAGCAGAACTTGACACCAGACTTGAGAGACCCAACTGAATGCTGTCAGCACAGTAAGCTCTCTGGACTATGAGATGTCAAGTCAACTCAAGATTTATCCATGAGACAAGCTGAGCTTTTCCTTTCTCTGTCTCCCTCACTGTCCTTGTCTTGTTTGTGTGCCAAGCTTCAAGTGGCATAGAGTAAATGTTAAGAAAACAAACTTTTGGGAATGGGGTGGGGGATGTGAGCTTAGGTCACCCCAGTGAGAGGCTCTTTGCGTATAGCTCCCCTCTCCCCTCCTTTTCTATTTTTCCTGTAAGCAAGCAAATTCCCTACTGGGTGGGATAGAACTCCCCTGTCTTGGCTTTCTGCTGATTTCATGCTCTTTGATACTGGTGTGGCTCTGAAGGAGTGCCTGATGAAGACAAACCACCATTTGTTTTTGGGGAAAAAAAATGAAAAGAAAGAAAAAAAATCCAGTCTTTTATCTCTGTGTCCCTCTAAATTGCCAAAGGTCTTATTGTGGAGAGAGGGAACAAGTAGGGTTTTATCTTTCTGCTCCTGCCAGGCAGCCACATGAGCATTAAAGCTCTTAGGGCCCTGGGGGGTGGGGTGGGGCAGTGGTGGTGGGGGCAATGTGAGTAGATACAAAACCAGGCTGGGCTCTCCCAAGGAATGACAGGTGCTCCTGGGGATTTGGGCTCCTTTGATGGTGGCTATCTGGGCAGGAAGAAGGGGAGCTCCCAGCTTTAGTATGAAGAGGGGAGGCTCTAATGAGTCTGAAGTCAACTGATGAAACCACACTATGTATGGGGAACAAGATGCTTTCTTTACATTCAAAATGCTGGCTGCCCGTTGAAGAGGTAGGATAATATTGCATGACACAGTAATAGTAATAATCTTAAAAACCATCAATTTTTTTTGTGTGCATGTATCATGTGCCAGGACCTGTGATAAGTCCTTTACATATGTAATTTCACTTAGTCCTCATTACAAGCTTATAGCATGGGAATTGTTATCCCCATTCTATATTTGAGGAAATGAGGCATAAAAGGGTTAAATGACTTGCTTGAGGTCACAGAGAGGCAGGATTTAAACCTAGGTCCAGGGCACCTGGGTGGCTCAGTTGGTTAAGCGACTACCTTTGGCTCAGGTCATGATCCTGGAGTCCCGGGATCGAGTCCCACATCGGGCTCCCTGCTCAGCAGGGAGTCTGCTTCTCCCTCTGACCCTCCCCCCTCTCACTTGCTCTCTCTCTCTCATTCTCTCTCTCAAATAAATAAATAAAATCTTAAAAAAAAAAAAAAACCTAGGTCCACCTGACACCACAGTTTGCTCTTAACCACTAGACTCTAAGGCCTCCTAAGACATTTTAAAAGATAAAAACAAATAACAATAAGAAGTAGGAGAAATTAACCTTCATTCACTGACTAACAATAAACACAGAGGAGGTAAGTGGTGTGGGAGAGAAAGTAGGTCTAGATTTTGATTTGGATACAGGTTTTGTCTTATGTGTTACTCTGGGTAGGTTACCTTGGATGTTATCAAGAACCCAGGAATTGTCCTTTCTACCTTTCCATGTTTGGTGTGACATATTTTGTCCTTGGGTTAGCCGCTCTCATGAGCACAAGGTGGCTGCCATAGTTCTAAGCATCACATGTAGACTCAAAAAAAAAAAAAAAGTGTGCTTTTCCCCATACAGCATTTTCAAAAGCACAAAACCTTTCCTTTTTGGAATATCTTCCTCTGCCCCTACCTCCCAGCATGTCTCATCAGTCACTGGCAAGGGGACTGGAACTACCATAAGAATCTCAGACCAATCAGGCTTTATTCCTGGGGAAAATTGGGATAGGGTCCCTTTCCCTGTGGGGGAAGGGTGAACACTACCAGTCCAACATTGGAGAAGGTAGGGTGACTGGGGTAAGCATTCAAAAAATATCCTGCAGAATGCCAAGTGCCCAGCACAGAGCCTGGCAGCTGGCAGGGCTTCATTCCCTTTGTACCCATTCATCTGAATGGGGGGAAGGCAGTGCATTTTAATTAGTTTAGTTTCCAATTATGGGTCATTTTTAAAAGATATATTGTGATGCCTTTATACAACCTAACAACTCAATGAAAAAAAAGAGTCTTCAGGGATAGTCCTGGCTGAGAAGTCTTCAGGAATGGGGAGAGATAACAAGAGATCCATGTATCTTATTAAAAGATCATTTTCGGGCGCCTGGGTGGCTCAGTTGGTTAAGCGACTGCCTTCGGCTCAGGTCATGATCCTGGAGTCCCGGGATCGAGTCCCGCATCGGGCTCCCTGCTCGGCAGGGAGTCTGCTTCGCCCTCTGACCCTCCTCCCTCTCATGCTCTCTGTCTCAAATAAATAAATAAAATCTTAAAAAAAAAAAAAAAAAGATCATTTTCAGAAAAAGGTAAACTCCTGACTCTCATACAGATTATAAAATGAACATGTTTTAAAGAATTTATTTTACTCATATGATACAAGGGCATTAGGCAGATAGAACCAACATATTCGGTTGCTAGGGTTGCCATAGTCAAGCACCACAAACTGCATGGCTTAGACAACAGAATTATTCTCTCACAGTTCTGGAGGCTGGAAGTCTGAGATCAAGGTTGTTAGAGTTGGTTCCTTCTGAGGGATGTGAAGGAGAATCTCTTCCATACCTTTCTTCCAGCTTTTGGTGGTTTGCTAGAAATCGTGTCATTCCTTAATTTGTTAGATGTATTATCCCCATATCTGCCTTCCTCTTCACATGGCATTCATTCTGTGTCTGTCTGTCTCTTTATCCAAATTTCCCCTTTTTATAAGGACATAGTTATATTGGATTGAGGCCCACCCTATGACCTCATCTTAACTCGATCATTTGCAAAGACCCTATTTTCAAATAAGGTCACATTCACATGTACTGGGGGTTAGGACTTCAACATTATTTTTTTGAGGGGGGACGTTATTCAACATATAACAGCTGTTTCAAAGGAAAAGTCAAAACACATATTTATGAAAGTAAAGGAATGTTGAGATGAATTGCAAATGGAGACAAAACTGGTTTTTTTTCCAGTTTTAAGGACAGTTGGGGTGGTCGTGGGGTAGTCAGTTAAATCACTACCAGACAAGATAGAAATCACATATCTATCAGTTACCTACAGCTTACAAAGCTTTATGAAATAACTCAAATACAGTGAATAGCACTAGAATCTCGTTTTCCACTGAAACATAAAATGTTTTTCTCCACTATTATTAGTCCATTTATTTTATTCTATGGATGAAGGGGTCCCAAAATCTGCTGTGCATTAAGTAGTCCTGAAATCTTGTGTGCATGATTTACCTTCTTGGCAAACTTACAGCCACCTCCATTTTATAGGTCTGTTTACTGTAAAGCTGAGTGGGAGATTTGGCCATGTTTCCTCAGTGGGCCTTTTGGATGCTTGAGGCAAGCACTACCCTCTGTGGAGATGTACAGAGCATGTTACAGATGCTCTCTGTTCATTCCTTCCTAATCACCTCAAGGAGGCAGGAAACCAGGCCACTCAGTGGATGCATTGCTATAACTACATAAGCTGCAAGATCCAGGACACCATGGGCCATTCTCTGCATTGTATTTACAATCCTCCAGTCCTCATGCCTTAGCCTCCAAAATGTATAGGGCATAACATCCTGCTGTTATTATCTCTGTTGGCTGGGCCTGTTGAAATTCTTCCCCTGGCCAGCTGAGAGAAAAGGGCACACAGAGAAGGAACAGGTGTTCAAAATGTCTACATATTAAAAAATGAAACACAAGCAAGAGCTTCATAAGAAAATGTTAAAGGAAATGCAGATACAGGGGCTCAAGAAAGAAGAAGTCAAACTCTCACTCTTTGCAGATGACATGATAATTTATTTGGAAAACCAAAAAGATCCACCCCAAAATTGCTAGAACTCATACAGGAATTAAGCAACATGGCAGGATATAAAGTCAATGCACAGAAATCAGTTGCATTTCTATACACTAACAATGAAACAGAAGAAGGAGAAATTAAGGAATCAGTCCCATTTACAATTGCACCAAAAAAACATAAGATACCTAGGAATAAACCTAACCAAAGAGGTAAAGGATCTGTACTCTAAAAACTACAGAACACTCATGAAAGAAATTGAGGAAGACATAAAGAAGTAGAAAAACATTCCATGCTCATGGATTGGAAGAACAAATATTGTTAAAATGTCTATGCTACCCAGAGCAATCTATACATTCAGTGCCATCCCTATCAAAATACTGTCAACTTTCTTCACAGAGCTGGAACAAATAATCCTGAAATTTGTATGGAACCAGAAAAGACCCCGAATAGCCAAAGGAATGTTGAAAAAGAAAAGCAGAGCTGGTGGCATCACAATTCCGGACTTCAAGCTCTGTTACAAAGCTGTAATCATCAAGACAGTATGGTACTGGCACAAAAGCAGACACATAGATCAATGGAACAGAATTGAGAACCCAGAAATGGATCCTCAACTCTGTGGTCAACTAGTTTTCGACAAAGCAGGAAAGAATATCCAATGGAAAAAGGACAGTCTCTTCAACAACTTGTGTTGGGAAAATTGGACAGCCACATGTAGAAGAATGAAACTGGACCATTTTCTTACACCAGATACAAACATAAACTCAAAATGGATAAAAGACTTAAATATGAGACAGGAATCCATCAAAATCCTAGAGGAGAGCACAGGTACCAACCTCTTTGACCTTCGCTGCAGCAACTTCTTGCTAGACACGTCTCCAAAGGCAAGGGAAACAAAAGCAAAAATGAACTATTGGGACTTCATCAAGATAAAAAGCTTTTGCACAGCAAAGGAAACAACAAAACTAAAAGGCAGCCTATGGAATGGGAGAAGGTATTTGCAAATGATATATCAGACAAAGGGCTAGTATCCAAGATCTATAAAGAACTTATCAAATTCAACACCACTTGGAGACAAATAATCTAGTCAAGAAATGGGCAGAAGACATGAACAGACATTTCTCCAAAGAAGATATGCAAAAGGCCAACAGACACATGAAAAAATAAATGCTCAACATCCCTTGGCATCAGGGAAATACAAATCAAAACCTCAATGAAATACCACCTCACACCAGTTAGAATGGCTAAAATTAACAAGTCAGGAAACAACAGATGTTGACGAGGATGCAGAGAAAGGGGAACCCTCTTACACTATTGGTGGGAATGCAAGATGGTACAGCCACTCTGCAAAACAGTACAGAGGTTCCTCAAGAAGTTAAAAATAGAGCTACCCTATGACCCAGCAATTGCACCACTAGGTATTTATCCCAAAGATACAAATGTAATGATCCAAAGGAACACATGCACCCCAATGTTTATAGCAGCAATGTCCACAATAGCCAAACTAGGGAAAGAGCCGAGATGTCCGTCAACAGATGAATGCATAAAGAAGATGTGGTATATATATACAATGGAATATTACTCAGCCACCAGAAAGGATGAATACTTACAATTTACAATGACATCGATGGAATTGGAGGGTATTATGCTGAGTGAAATAGGTCAATCAGAGAAAGATAGTTATCATATGGTTTCACTCATGAGGAATAGAAGAAATAGCACAGAGGATCATAGGGGAAGGGAGGGAAAACTGAAAGGGAAGTAATCAGAGAGGGAGACAAACCATAAGAGACTCTAACTATAGGAAACAAACAGGGTTGCTGGGGGGGGGGTCGGGGGATGGGATCATTGGGTGATGGGCATTAAGGAGGGCATGTGATGTGATGAGCACTGGGTGTTATACGCAACTGGTGAATTATTGAACTCTACATCTGAAACTAATGATGTACTATATGTTGGCTAATTGAATTTAAATAACAAAACAAGAAAGAAAAAGAAGGAAATCTTTCTCCTTAATATAAATAACATTGGGAAAAGATAAATTCAAGAATTCTCTCCCCCATGATTCATATTCTCAGACATTCTTTGGCATTCACACTGTATAGTTTCCCTTTTTTTACTGTATTGCTTTTTTTTTTAAATTTCCCCATAAAGAGAAAATCTTACTGGAGAAAACCATGCCAGGCCTGAGAACGTTGAGTACCCGAGGCCAAGTTCAACAAGGCCAGGGAACTTTCTGGCAAGAAATGATCCCATCTGTAACAAGGCCAGTCTCATGGGCTGTAGCTCACAATTGGCAGGAAGGTAAGTATCCTTTGCTTTGTTTGTCCTGCTCTCTAATTTACTCCCACTTACTTAAGCTCTTACCAGTTTTCTAAGCATCAGTCAGCCCGGAAGTTCCCCAAGCAGCTGCCCAGCCCTCGTCCAAAGTCTCAGTCTTAAATTCTATTTCAGCATCATAGGCCTCTTCAGGCAGAACCCATGCTGCAATGCTTGTGGGGCCCTCATCATTTTTCTTTCCCGTCTCTTGGTGATCTTGTTTGTATGTCTGGAGAGAAAACATGAAAGGGATAGAGCGCTTTCCACTTTGTGTATAGATTGCAGACCTGGCTTCTCTCAGGCTTCTTAATTTCTTTTGAGACTTGGCGAGTGTGCCATTTTGCCTAGCTGACCCATCCTGTGGAACCCATGGCACTTCTATCTCTTAGGAACTATACACTCTTTCTAGACTTTGCCAGTTCCCCTCACCTATTCCTTCTTTTCACATGTCTTCCACTAAGTTCGGACTCTATGACAGGCAATTTGCTAAGCACCTTGATGCATTATTTTATCCCACCTTCAAAACGGCTTTGTGGGTTAGGTAAAATAATGACTTCAGGCTTACAGTTGAGAAAACAATGTTTAGGGTGTTAGAAAACCTGCCTGTGGTCACATAGCTAAGTTGAAGAGTCAGGATTTGAACCCAGGCTTCACTGACTAAAAAGTCAGTATAATTTACCTGCCTGATCATGTGCCATGGGATTGAAATGTCTGTTATGAGAGTCTAGGAAAAGAATGCTGAAATCAATATATTCCATCAGTTATGCAACTTTAAGGATACTTGAGTTGCTAAAACTGAGTTAGAGTGGGGGACTAGGGTTAGGTAAATTGTGATGAGTTATTGACATTCTCACAATGTGACACTTCCTTCTTTCCATTGGATTGTTTCCTTTGATGGACTTGTCTCAAAGGCTGAGACTGTCCTTTAGCCTTATTAACCTCTCTGAAGGCAAAAGGTTACATGATTTTCAGGGGGCCAGACTTTTAATGAATTCTAACAGATATAGCCTTGAGTTAAATTTAGAAAAACATAAAGTTTTATCTCTGGGTTGCCATCTCCCATTTTTATTATTCTTTTCCTCTTTAAAGTAAACCAACTAACAAAGATACTTTGCTTGTGCAAACTTTAATAAGGCTCCTGGACCTTCCCCTAGGCCCATCTCTGCACGTCCTTGTAAAATCTAGTTTTAGCAAGAACCTTGATAAGTCAGTTTAACTAGAGCCACTCACCCTTGATTTCTGATCACCTTTGATATCTGATCAGGTTTGTCATCCCCCGGGTGATGTCTGATCATCCTGGCTTGTTGTCAGCAAGAATCCCATTAGGTGGGTTTAACCAGAACCCCTTTTATGCCTAATGTTTCTCCTTAGTAATTTTTTATCCACTACACCCCTGCCCCACCCCCCGCTACTCTACTCCTTGGCTTTAAATTCCCACTTGGCCCCCTCTATTTGGAGTTGAGCTCAGTCTCTCTCCCCCACTGCAAAATCCCATTGCAATATTCCCTGAACCTATCATGATGGTCCTGAATAAAGTCTGCCTTACCTTTTTTTTTAACAAGTCTCATTGAATATTTTTTTCTTTAACAGTTATGGTGCCATAACCCATATGGAATAAGATTCATCATTGGGCCCCTGGACTTCTCACCTAGGACTAAGAATGCCCCTTTGAATGTCTTCCCTCCTGCCCAGTAGATTGAAGATCCATTGGAGAGTCTGACTCTGGAACCAGTGCTTCAGACAGACATTGTTGAAGCTGGTAAGGACAGATTTTGATTCTTAAGATTCTAAGTATACTCCAGAAGCTGACTTAGAGTCCCAGACAAACAGATGCTGGGATAGAGTCCAACATTTCTCTGTTTGTAAGAAGATGAGTTAGAGTCCCTGGCTTCTTTGAAAGGTACCAGCTGAGCTGGAAGTCTCTTCTTTCTGTCTCTCTTTCCTGAGAGGGAATTATTCCCTAACTCTCTGGGCTGGAAGTCTTTCTTCTTGGCTCTCTGTGAGGCCTCTCTGTTCTCTTTGTTGGACTCTGCTTCTCCCATGGGAACTTCTCAGTTGACTGAAGCCCCCTTCTTGTACCTCTACTAATCATAGGCTCTGCCAACTTGTCTACTTCTATTCCTGTTGGCATGATTTTGCTGAGGATAATTTAGAACTCCACTGGCCTCTTTGGAAAACTTGAGATCTCCCCAAACTGGCTCCTCTAAGGCCTCTCCCTTTCCATTGTGTCTCTCTTCCTTCCTCCTCTTAGCACCTTCACTATTCCTTCCAGTTCTCTTGAATCCTTTTATATGTTCCCCTTCAAACCCCCACCTCCTCTATTACTCTCCAACCCTGCCAGACTTTTCTCTTTCACTTTATTCTCTCAGTTCCCTATAGCCACTTGACTTTTAGGCCCCCTACCCTCCCTCGGGCTCTCAAGGAACTTAGGGACCTCCAGAAGCAACCACCTAAGGCTGAAAAGAGAAAAAAAGCTGTTTGAACCAGAGCTAGATGTTTTGTCCACTCAAATGTGCACTGGAGATGTCCAGACAGCTTCTAGGTGTCTCCTCAGTCACTGGCCTAAACTTTAGTACATAGACTCCATCAGATCACATATCACGGCAAAAGAAAAATTTAAAAGCCTTCTCCACAAATATTGGCATGCAGGTAACATTAATTTGTCCCATTTGCTAGAAACACAATGGAGATAAACACATAAAGTGGAAATAAACCAGTGAGTTTGTATTACTATGTTTTATTAACTTATGACTAAAAATTTTAGAATGAAAGCCAAAAAAAATCTTTATTTGTCTATATGTTTATGTATGTATGTATATATGTCTGTATGTTATACACAAGTGATATTTTTGTATCTCCAGGTGGAATTATCAAATTAATTTATAAAAATCCCTCAAATGAGTTCTACTCTAATTGATTTAGAGATAAGTGGGCACTTACATAAATTAAATTGTCCTAAAACTCTCAGAAATAAAGAAATTAATTGATGTGTGTGTATTTAAGTTTGCATGATCTGGGATATTCTTTGGTAAATAAAGCTACTTAAAAAACTATTGGTAAAATAAAATAGGTATGTCCTCAGAGTTCTCAAGATTAATTATAATGTGGATATACAATTTTTCCTACCTAGATTTACTAGTCAAACAAGCTTTTATTATCTCTGCTATATGTTTAAAATTATAAACGTATGAATTCAGCCGAAGAACAAAGTGTAAAATAAAAATAGGGGCGCCTGGGTGGCTCAGTTGTTAAGTGTCTGCCTTTGGATCAGGTTATGATCCCAGGGTCCTGGGATCGAGTCCCACATCAGGCTCCCCACTCGGTGGGAAGCCTGCTTCTCCCTCTCCCACTCCCGCCTGCTTGTGTTCCCTCTCTCGCTGTCTCTTTTTGTCAAATAAATAAATAAAATCTTAAAAAATAAAAAAATAAATAAATTGCTTGAGGGAGGAGGAGCAAGATGGTGGAGGAGTAGGAGACCTAAATGTCTTTTATTTTATTTATTTATTATTATTTTTTATTATGTTATTTTAGTCACCATACAATACACCATTAGTTTTTGATGTGGTGATCCACAATCCATTGTTTTCATATAAAAGATTTTATTTCTTTATTTGACAGAGAGAGAGACAGAGAGAGCAGGAACACAAGCAGGGGGAGTGGGAGAGGGAGAAGCAGGCCTCCTCCGGAGCAGGGAGCCCGACACAGGGCTCGATCCCAGGACCCCGGGGTCATGAACTGAGCCAAAGGCAGACGCTTAATGACTGAGCCACCCAGGTGCCCCTAAATTTCATCTGGTCCCAGGAATTCAGCTAGATAGTTATCAAACCATTCAGAACACCTACAAACTCAACAGGAGATCGAAGAAAAGAATAGCAGCAATTCTATGAACAGAAAAGTGATCACTTTCTGGAAGTGTATATTTTTCTGGGGTCATTGTTACCCTGTTAGCATGTTGTTCTCTCATTCATCTATTCACCTCTGGACAAAATGACAAGATGGAAAAACTCACCTCAAGAAAAAGAACAAGAGGCAATACCGACAGCCAGGGACCTAATCAATATGGACATTAGTAAGATGTTGGAACTAGAGTTCAGAATGATGATTATGAAGATACTAGCTGGGCTTGAAAAAGCATAGAAGACACTAGAGAATCCTTTTCTGGAGAAATAAAAGAACTAAAATCTAACCAAGTCAAAATCAAAAACGCTATTAATGAGGTGCAATCAAAAATGGAGGCTCTAACTGCTAGGATAAATGAGTCAGAAGAGAGAATTAGTGATATAGAAGACAAAATGATGGAAAATAAAGAAGCTGAGAAAAAGAGAGATAACTACTGGATCACGAGGGCAGAATTCGAGAGATAAGTGATACCATAAGATGAAACAATATTAGAATAATTGGGATCCCAGAAGAAGAAGAAAGAGAGAGAGGGGCAGAAGGTATATTGGAGCAAATTATAGTGGAGAACTTCCCTAATTTGGGGGAGGAAACAGGCATCAAAATCCAGGAGGCACAGACAACCCTCCTCAAAATCAATAAAAATAGGTCAACACCCCGACATCTAATAGTAAAACTTACAAGTCTCAGAGACAAAGAGAAAATCCTGAAAGCAGCTCGGGACAAGAGGTCTGTAACCTACAACAGTAGAAACATTAGATTGGCAGCAGACCTATCCACAGAGACCTGGCAGGCCAGAAAGGACTGGCAGGATATATTCAGAGCACTAAATGAGAAAAATATGCAGCCAAGAATACTATATCCAGCTAGGCTGTCATTGAAAATAGAAGGAGAGATAAAAAGCTTCCAGGACAAACAAAAACTAAAAGAATTTGCAAACACCAAACCAGCCCAGCCCTACAAGAAATATTGAAAGGGGTCCTCTAAGCAAAGAGAGACCCTAAAAGTAACATAGACCAGAAAGGAATAGAGACAATACACAGTAACAGTTACCTTACAGGCAATACAATGGCACTAAATTCACATCTTTCAAGATTTCCCCTGAATGTAAAAGGGCTAAATGCCCCAATCAAAAGACACAGGGTATCAAATTGGATAAAAAAAACAAGACACATCGATATGCCGTCTGCAAGAGACTCATTTTAGACCCAAAGACACCTCCAGATTGAAAGTGAGGGGTTGGAAAACCATTTACCATGCTAATGGACATCAAAAGAAAGCTGGGGTGGCAATCCTTATATCAGACAAATTAGATTTTAAACCAAAGACTATAATAAGAGATGAGGAAGGACACTATATCCTACTTAAAGGGTCTATCCAACAAGAAGATCTAACAATTGTAAATATCTATGCCCCTAACATGGGAGCAGCCAATTATATAAGCCAATTAATAACAAAATCAAAGAAACACATTAACAACAATACAATAATAGTAAGGGACTTTAACATCCCTCTCACTGAAATGGACAGATCATCTAAGAAAAGATCAGCAAGGACATGAAGGCTTTAAATGACACACTGGACCAAATGGACTTCACAGACATATTCAGAACATTCCATCCCAAAGCAAGAGAATACACATTCTTCTCTAGTGCCCATGGAACATTCTCCAGAATAGATCACATCCTAGGTCATAAATCAGGTCTCAACCAGTACCAAAAGATTGGGATCATTCCCTGCCTATTTTCAGACCACAATGCTTTGAAACTAGAACTCAATCACAAGAGGAAAGTCGGAAAGAACTCAAATACATGGAGGCTAAAGAGCATCCTACTAAAGAATGAATGGGTCAACCAGGAAATTAAAGAATTAAAAAAAATCATGGAAACCAATGAAAATGAAAACACAACTATTCAAAATCTTTGTGATGCAGCAAAGGCAGTCCTAAGAGGAAAGTATATAGCAATACAAGCCTTTCTCAAGAAACAAGAAAGGTCTCAAATACACAACCTAACCCTACACCTAAAGGAGCTGGAGAGAGAACAGCAAATAAAGCCTAAACCCAGCAGGAGAAGAGAAATCATAAAGATCAGAGCAGAAATCAATGAAATAGAAATCCAAAGAACAGTAGAACAGATCAATGAAACTAGGAGCTGGTTCTTTGAAAGGATTAATAAGATGATAAACCCCTGGCCAGACTTATCAAAAAGAAAAGAGAAACGACCCAAATAAATAAAATCATGAATGAAAGAGGAGAGATCACAACCAACACCAAAGAAATACAAACAATTATAAGAACATTTTATGATCAACTATAAGCCAGCAAATTAGATAATCTGGAAGAAATGGATGCATTCCTAGAGATGTATCAACTACCAAAACTGCAGCAGGAAGAAATAGAAAACCTGAACAGACCTGTAACCAGTAAGGAAATGATGCAGTAATCAAAAATCCCCAACAAACAAGAGCCCAGGACCAGATGGCTTCCCAGGGGAATTCTACCAAACATTTAAAGAAGAATTAATACCTATTCTTCTGAAACTGTTCCAAAAAATAGAAATAGAAGGAAAATTTCCAAACTCATTTTATGAGGCAAAAATTACCTTGATCTCAAAACCAGACAAAGACCCCATCAAAAAGGACAATTACAGACCAATATCCCTGATGAACATGGATGCAAAAATTCTCACCAAAATACTAGCCAATAGGATCCAACAGTACATTGAAAGGATTATTCACCACGACCAAGTGGGATTTATCCCTGGGCTGCAAGGTTGGTTCAACATCCACAAATCAATTGACGTGATACAATACATTAATAAAAGAAAGAACAAGAACCATATGATCCTCTCAATAGATGCAGAAAAAGCATTTGACAAAGTATAGCATCCTTTCTTGATTAAAACTCTTCAGAGTGTAGGGATAGAGGGTACATACCTCAATATCATACAAGCCATCTATGAAAAACCCACAGTGAATATCATTCTCAATGGGGAAAAACTGAGAGCTTTTCCCCTAAGGTCAGGAACATGGCAGGGATGTCCACTATCACCACTGCTTTCAACATAGTACTAGAAGTCCTAGCCTCAGCAATCAGACAACAAAAAGAAATCAAAGGCATCCGAATCAGCAAAGAAGTAGTCAAACTCTCACTCTTTGCAGATGAGATGATACTTTATGTGGAAATCCCAAAAGACTCCACCCCAAAACTGCTAGAACTCATATAGGAATTCAGTAAAGTGGCAGGATATAAAATCAATGCACAGAAATCAGTGGCATTCCTATACACCAACAACAAGACAGAAGAAAGAAAAATTAAGGAAGCAATCCCATTTACAATTGCACCCGAAACCATAACATACCTAGGAATAAATCTAACCAAAGAGGCAAAGAATCGGTACTTGATAAACTATAGAATACTCATGAAAGAAATTGAAGAAGACACAAAGAAATGGAAAAACGTTCCATGCTCATGGATTGGAAGAACAAATATTGTGAAAATGTCTATGCTACCTAGAGCAATCCACACATTTAATGCAATCCCCATCAAAATACCATCCACTTTTTTCAAAGAAATGGAACAAATAATCCTAAAATTTGAATGGAACCAGAAAATACCCCGAATAGCCAGAGGAATGTTGAAAAAGAAAAGCAAAGCTGGTGGCATCACAATTCTGGATTTCAAGCTCTATTACAAAGCTGTAATCATCAAGACAGTATGGTACTGGCACAAAAACAGACACATAACTCTTTTGGGGACGGTGTCTATAGGCATTCAGAATGGTCCAGTGTTTGACCTACCGTTGTAGGCTGTCCTAAGCCTCTAACAAAACTAGGCTGTCCCAAACCCCTGGTAATAGAATCGTTTACCTTTATACCAAGAAGGTTGGGAAAGCACCAAAATCTGCATGTGGCATGTGCCCAGGCTGACTTCAAGGAGTTCGTGCTGTGAGACCTAAAGTCCTTATGATGTTGTCCAAAACGAAAAAACACATCAGCAGGGCCTATGGTGGTTCCATGTGTGCTAAGTTTGTTCATGACAGGATCAAGCATGCTTTCCTTATTGAGGAGAAGAAAATCGTTGTGAAAGTGTTGAAGGCCCAAGCACAGAGTCAGAAAGCTAAATAAAAAAATGAAGCTTTTTTGAGTAATAAAAAAAATCAGAAGGCTTGGAAAAAAAAAAAACCAGACACATAGATCAATGGAACAGAATCAAGAGCCCAGAAATGGACCTCAAGTCTATGGTCAACTAATCTTCGACAAAGCAGGAAAGAACGTCCAATGGAAAAAAAGACAGTCTCGTCAACAAATGGTGTTGGGAAAATTGGACAGCCACATGTAGAAGAATGAAACTGGACCATTTCCTTATACCACACACAAAAATAGACTCAAAATGATTGAAGGACCTCAATGTGAGACAGGAGTCCATCAAAATCCTAGAGGAGAGCATAGGCAGTAACCTCCGCGACCTCAGCCATAGCAGCTTCTTCCTAGACACATCGCCAAAGGCAAGGGAAGCAAGGGCAAAAATGAACTATTGGGACTTCATCAAGATAAAAAGCTTTTGTGCAGCAATGGAAACAGACAAAAAAACCAAAAGACAACCGAGAGAATGGGAGAAGATATTTACAAATTGACATATCAGCTAAAGGGCTAGTATTCAAAATCTATAAAGAACTTATCAAACCCAACACCCAAAGAACAAATAATCCAGTCAAGAAATGGGCAGAAGACATGAACAGACAATTTTCCAAAGAAGACATCCAAATGGCCAAAGACACATGAAAAAGTGCTCAACATCCCTTGGCATCAGGGAAATCCAAATCAAAACCTCAATGAGATACCACCTCACACCAGTCAGAATAGCTAAAATTAACAAGTCAGGAAATGACAGATGTTGGCAAGGATGCGGAGAAAGGGGAACCCTCCTACATTGGTGGGAATGCAAGCTGGTGCAGCCACTCTGGAAAACAGTATGGAGGTTCCTCAAAAAGTTGAAATAGAGGTACCCTATGACCCAGCAATTGCACTACTGGGTATTTACCCCAACGATACAAATGTAGGGATCCAAAGGGGTACGTGCACCCTGGTGTTTATAGCAGCAATGTCCACAATAGCCAAACTATGGAAAGAGCCAAGATGTCCATTGATAGATGTGGTATATATATATACCACATCTATATATATATATATATATATATATATATATATATATATATATATACACACACACACACACACACACACAATGGAATATTATGCAGCCATCAAAAAAACTGAAATCTTGCCATTTGCAATGACATGGATAGAACTATAGGGTATTATGCTAAGCAAAGTTAGTCAGTAAGATAAAGACAAGTATCATATGATCTCAACTGATATGAGGAATTTGAGAAACAAGACAGAGGATCATAGGGGAAGGGAGGAAAAAAAATGAAACAAGGTGAAACCAGAGAGGGAGACAAACCATAACAGACTCTTAATCTCAGGAAATAAACTGAGGGTTGCTGGAGTGGTGGGGGGTGGGAGGGATGGGGTGGCTGGGTGATGGACATTGGGGAGGGTATGTGCTATGGTGAGTGCTGTGAATTTTGTAAGACTGATGAATGACAGACTGTACCCCTGAAACAAATAATACATTGTATGGTAAAAAAAAAAAAAAAAGATAGTAAAAAGGGAAAAATGCAGGGGGGGCGGAATCAGAGGGGGAGATGAACCATGAGAGATTATGGACTCTGAGAAACTGAGGGCTTTAGAGGGGAGGGGGGTGGGGGGATCGGTTAGCCTGGTGATGGGTATTAAAGAGGGCACGTTCTGCATGGAGCACTGGGTGTTATACGCAAACAATGAATCATGGAACACTACATCAAAAACTAATGATGTAATGTATGGTGACTAACATAACATAAAAAAATAAAATTAAAAAATAAATTCTTGATGCATGTAAAGCATGGCAATTAAAAAAAAAGGAGGGAAAAACCAAATATTTAACTTTTAGGTTCTTTGCTTTCATGATTTTTTTGTAACGTACCTGATTTGCCAACAAGAAAAGTAGCTTAAGATGATGGCTAGCTTTTGTTTAATATCTCATGAAATTTTCATGAACAACTCAAGCATAGTTATAAGAACACGTGAATTAAATAGAGGTAAATGGGCTACAAGTTTATAAATGGACTTTTCAGCAATAATTATGCTTTATGTCTACTTAAAAATATTTGCGAAAATTTAAGATGTTATATACAAACCTAATGGTAACCACAAACCAAAAACCACTAATAGATATGCAAAGAATAAAGAGAAAGAAATCCCAGTATAAAACTAAAGAAAACCAGAAAACCATGAAAGAGAGCAAGAGAAGAAAGGATCAGAGAAAAGCTACAAAAACAACCACAAAACAAATAACAAAATGGCAATAAATTCATATCTATCAATAATTAATTTGAATGTAAGTGGACTAAACACTCCAATCAAAAGATATAGGGTGACAGAGTGGATAGTATATATATGATACTATATATAGAAAACCTGAAAGACTCCACCAAAAAAATACTAGTGGGTAGGCACCATCTGTATGCCGCCTATAAGATACTCATTTCAGACCTAAAGACACTTGCAGATTGAAAGTGAGGAGATGGAGAAACATTTATCATGCAAGTGGATGTTAAAAGAAAGCCAGATTATCAATACTTACAATGGAAAAAATAGCCTTTAAAACAAAGACTATAAAAAGAGACAAAGAACACTATATAATAATAAAGGGGGCAATCCAACAAGAAGACATAACAATTTTAAGTATTTATGCATCCAACATGGGAGTACCCAGGTCATAAAACAGTTAATAACAAACACAAAGAAACTAATTGTTAGTAATACAATAATAGTAGGAGAATTTAACACCCCACTTACATTGATGGACAAATCATCCAAACAGAAAATCGACAAGAAAACTGTCTTTGAATGACACACTGAATCATAGATTTAACAGATATATTCAGAACATTGCATCCTAAAACAGCAGACAACACATTCTTTTCTTTCTTTCTTTTTTAAAAAGGATTTTATTTATTTATTTATTTGAGGGAGAGAGACAGAGAAAGAGAGAGGGGGAGGGAGAAGGGCAGAGGAAGTGAGAGAATCAAGCAGACTCCCCGCTGAGCACAGAGCCCACCCAGTGCACAATCCCAGGACCCTTAGATCATGACCTGAGCCAAAATAGAGTCAGATGCTTAACTGACTGAGCGACCCAGGCACCCCTACACATTTGTTTCAAGTGTACACAGAAATATTCTCCAGGATAGATCACATATTAAGCCACAAAACAAGCCTCAACAAATTCAGAAAGATTGCATTTCTGACCACAATGCTATGAAACTAGAAATCAACCACAAGAAAAAATCTGGAAAGACCATACATGTGTGGAGATTCAATAATGGTGCTACTAAACAATGAATGGGTAAATCAAGAAATCAAAAAAAGAAATCAAAAAGTATGTGGAAACAAGTAAAAATAGAAACACAGTGGTCCAGAACTTTTGGGATACAGCAAAAGCTGTTCTAAGAGGGAGGCTTATAGCAATACAGGCCTACCTCAAGGAGCAAGAAAAATCTCAAACAACCTAACCTTACACCTAAAGGAGCTAGAAAAAGAACAACAAACAAAATCCCAAAGCAGCAGAAGGAAGGAAATAATAAAGATTAGAACAGAAATAAATGATACATGAATTAAGTAAAGTTGCAGGATACAAAATCAATGTGCAGAAATCTGTTGCATTTCTATACACTAAAAATGAAGCAGCAGGAAGAGAAATTAAGAAAAAAATCCCATTTATAATTGCACCCAAAATAATAAGATACCTGGGAATAAACCTAACCAAAGAAGAGAAAGACTTGTATTCTGAAAACTATAAAACATTGATGAAAGAAATTGAAGATGACACAAAGAAATGGAAAGACATGCCGTGCTTATGGATTGGGAGAACAAATATTGTTAAAATGTCTGTAGTACCCAAAGCTATCTACAGATTTAATGCAATCCCTATCAAAATACCAATGACATTTTTCACAGCACTAGAACAAACAATCCTAAAATTTGTATGGAACCACAAAAGACCCCAAATAGCCAAAGCAATTTTGAAAAAGAAGAACAAAACTGGAGGTATCACAATCCCACACTTCAAGTTGTATTACAAAGCTGTAGTAATCAAAACATTATGGTACTGGCACAAAAATACACACATAAATCAGATCAATAGAACAGAATAGAAAACCCAGAAATAAACCCAATTATATGGTCAGTTAATCTTTGATAAAGCAGGAAAGAATATCCAATGAGAAAAAGACAATCTCTTCAATAAATGGTGTTGGGAAAACTGGACAGCTACATGCAAAAAATGAAACTGGACTATTTTCTTACACCATACACAAAAATAGACTGAAAATGGATTAAAGACCTAAATGTGAGACCTGAAACCATAACAATCCTGGCAGAGAGCACAGGCAGTAATTTCTCTAACATTGACCATAGCAACATTTTTCTAGATCTGTCTCCTGAGGCAAGGGAAATAAAAGCAAAAATAAATTATTGGGACTACATCAAAATAAAACGTTTCTGCACAGCAAAGGAAGCAATCGACAAAACTAAAAGGCAACCTATGGGATGGGAGAAGATATTTGCAAATGACATATCTGATAAAGGGTTGGTATCTAAAATATATAAAGAGGGGCACCTGGGTGGCTCAGTCGTTACGTGTCTGCCTTCGGCTCAGTTCATGATCCCAGGGTCCTGGGATCGAGCCTGGCATCAGGCTCCCTGCTCGGCGGGAAACCTGCTTCTCCCTCTCCCACTCCCCCTGCTTGTGTTCCCTCTCTCACTGTGTCTCTCTCTGTCAAATAAATAAATAAAATCTTTAAAAAAAAATAAAATATATGAAGAACTGATACAATGCAACACCCCCCCAAAAAATAATCCAATTAAAAAATAAGCAGAAGACGTAAACAGACATTTCTCCAAGCAAGACATCCAGATGGCCAGCAGACACGTGAAAAGGTGCTCTACATTACTCATCATCATGGAAATGCAAATCAAAACCATAATGAGATATCACCTCACACCTGTCAGAGTGGCTAAAATAAAAACACAAGAAACAAGTGAGGATGTGGAAAAAAAGGAACCCTCTTGCACTGTTGGTGGGAATGCAAACTGTTGTAGCCACTGTGGAAAACAGTATGGGTTCCTTAAAAAATTAAAAATAGAACTATCCTACGATCCAGAAATTGCACTTGCGAGTATTTACCCAAAAAATATAAAAACACTAATTCAAAGGGATACATGCATCCTTATGTTTACAGCAGCATTATTTACAATAACCACATTATGAAAGCAGTCCAAGTGTCCATTGATAGATGAATGGATAAAGATGTGGTGTGTATATATATATACAATAGAATATTTCTCAGCCATAAAAGGAATGAAATCTTGCCATTTGCAATGACATGGTTGGAACTAGAGAGTATAATGCTAAGTGAAATAAGAGAGAAACAAATACCATATGATTTCACTCATGTGGAATTTAAGAAACAAAACAAATGAGTGAAGGAAAAAAAAGAGATTGAGAGAGACAAACCAAGAAACAGACTCTTAACTGTAGAGAACAAACTGATGGTTACCAGAGGGGAGATGGGTGAGGGGATGGGTGAAAGAGGTGATGGGGATTAAGGAGTGAACTTGCTGATGAGCACCTGGTATGGTATGGAAGTGTTGAATCACTATATTGTACACCTGAAACTAATATAACACTGTATGTTAACTATACTGGAATTTTTAAAAAAGATTTTTCAATTTATTTGTGAAAGAGAGAGAAAGCATGAGCATGAGGGGAGTGGTGGGGGAGGACCAGGGGGGTAGGGAGAGAGATAATCTCAAGCAGACTCTTGGCTGAGCTCAGAGCCTGAAGTGGGACTTGATCTCACAACCCTGAAATCATGACCTGAGCCAAAATCAAGAGTCTGACACTCAACCAACTGAGCTACCCAGGCGCCCCTATGCTGGAATTTAAAAAAAAAAAGTTGCAAAAAAAATTTTTTTTTTTTTAAGATTTTATTTATTTATTTGACAGACAGAGACACAGTGAGAGAAGGAACACAAACGGGGAATGGGAGAGGAAGAAGCAGGCTTCCCGCGGAGCAGGGAGCTGGATGAGGGGCCCGATCCCAGGACCCTGGGATCATGACCTGAGCCGAAGGCAGACACTTAACAACTGAGCCACCCAGGCGCCCTTGATAACTTTAAACCTTAGCGCTATACTCAGTTAAATGATGGATATTCATTGAATATCTAGATCATTTTCAAGAAAGATAAAACATTGAAACGTTAATTGCCAAACATAAGTTTATCTACTTTTGGAATCTTGTTTTTATACAGGATAGAGAAGCTAAATATATTTGAGTCTGTTAATAAACATGAAAAATTATACTCTGAGAAAGATATGCCTCTAGAGAATTATGAAATGATGTATTCATAAATTTGCTGCAGAATGATAGTATGTGACAGTTCACAACTGCCTGATTCCTGGTTTTCACTGAAAACTAGGGTTACTAATGGTTAAAAATTCTAATCCATATTGTGTAAATGAATCTACTAGAAATAATAAAAGTAAAGAAAAAAGCTACTCTATGCAAGGAAAGTAAGATGTGTTTTTGATAAGTGAAATTATGAAGTATGTGTTTTTGTTAAAGGAAAAAGAGAAATTTTCTTCTAAAGTAGAATGACTAATTTTCCAGACTTAGAAATAAGAAAGAGTAGGACAAAAACTGAATGAATAAAAAAAAAAATTTTTTTAAGAAGGTTTTTGGAAAAGGAATCTTGGAAAAGGAATTCTTTTTGTGGGTGGTCAAGCTTGCCAAGATTGGATGGATTTATTTACATGGGTTAAAAAAAAATTAGCCTTTATATTACTAACTAGTATACTGACACAAAATTAGAACTTGGTTTTCTCTCTCTGTTAAAGTTTTCCTAGGGATGCCTGGGTGTCTCAGTTGGTTAAGCATCTGCCTTTGGCTGAGGTCATGATCCCAGGGTCCTGGGATCGAGTCCCGCATCAGGCTCCCTGCTCAGTGGGGAGCCTGCTTCTCCCCCTGCCTGCGGCCCCCCTGCTCATTCTCTCTCTCTCTCTCTGACAAATAAATAAAATCTTTAAAAAAACAAAACAAAACAAAACCCCAAAACAAAACAAAAAAAACAAAGTTTTCTTAGATTATTGGTCTGCTCTTAATAAAACACTGTAAAAAAGTATCTTTCCTTATGTTTTAAATTATCTGCCTGGGTAATCAGCCTTTTGTGTCCTAAAATAATTTCCCATGCTTCATGTTGTCTTTATCAGGTCTTTGATTACTTAAGAAAACCAAGTATTCTTAATATTAAAAAAGCTATGATTTTTTTTTTTTACAACTATGTAATTTTCTGTATTTGTGAGATCTTTTAATTGTCACTTCGGTTTAATGGATAACTAAATATTGTTTCACAGTGACTTGTGAGCCTATGTAGTGAAGTGTTCAAACTTTTTGACTTTTTTTTAAATTATGTTTAGTTAGCCACTGTATAGTACATAATTAGTTCTTGATGTAGTGTTCAATGATTCATTAGTTACGTATAACACCCAGTGCTCATCACAGCACTTGCCCTCCTCGACATTTTTGACAATTTTCCAAAATCAAATTCTAAATGGAATCTTTTTTACTTCAAACTAACTTTGAGATTGTCCGGAGCACTCCTGGGAAATCTCAAAGGATTTCTGTCTCACTTTGTAAAAGAGAGATATTAAGCTAATTAGAAATATGTGATATGTTAAATTATGTGGGAAGCATTGTTAAATAAGAAGTGATGATAAATCTTCTTAGGTTATATGTGTATAGATATATGTTACTAATATAGATATTCCAAAAATAGTGTGAAATTCTTAGAAATTTGCAGTATTACAGTTTTGTAAACAGTATTGAAACATTTATCTTTCTCTCTACTTGATCCCTCCAGAATGTGGAAACTCTTAGCATTCTTATTTTCATGGCAATATAGTTATTTTCATAAGTTCTATAAGAATCTTTTCTTGTAATAAGACACAATTAGAAACATCGGTTATTTTAACAAGGTATTGACTGGAATATTATATTTGAGAATGATGTGCATCAAATCAGATATGACCTGACAGTTTTAAGGAACTAAGGTTGATTTTAAGGAGCCAGTGCTTATAAGCCCCCCCACCCCCTTAGAAAAGCTGACCTGTATCTGGCTCACAGCATTCCCCACCTTACAGGTGAGTAAGGAAGGTCACTTCTTGGCAGACCTAGGAATCTTAGGATATTTGGGGGATACTGAAAAGAGAGGAATTCACCCAAATCAGTAGGTAGTGCAGGCAAAATATGGTAGTGAATTCTTGGCTTGGCTCCTAGCCTTGAGAGGCTTTTAAAAGTCCAATCTAGAATTTCTAATGAAAAGTTCCAGCACAGCATACTCAAATATAGGCCTATGCAAGCTCTTGTTGCACTTATATAAATGATCAGGCCAAGAGTAATGATCAGACTTACTTCACAAACAAATTAGTCTTCCTTTGATTATCGTTGAAATGGAGAAATGGGAGTGACTATAGAAAGAATTTGTTTTTTTTGTTTCAGTGGAAAACTATAGTGCACCCTTGTGGGCTCTGTCTTGCACATTTGCCAATCCTTGCTAAGTCCTGAATTCTTTTAGTTTGCTCTATTATCTGGTTACAACTCTCCAAATTAAAGTTTCTAATTTTTTCTCTCTTCTGGTTTGGAATTAAGACTGCCCTTTTCTGGAATTAAAATAAAAACTAAAATAAAGAAAAAAAACCTGCCCTTTTCCTGAAGTCCTGTAAGCTGAAGCTGGATGACTTGACATAAACTAAAAAAAAAAAAAAAAAAAAAAAAAAGACCACAGATTATGTCTGGGCAACCTTCATGCCTTCTGCTATGTGCACCATTCAGAAAGTTCACTGGAGCACCTGATGGCATGACCAGAGACATTCAAGCTCCAAACCAGGAAAACTAATCAGATGGGCACTGCCAGCCTCACTTCACTTTCTAAAGATGCTTCAAGCTCAAGCCTAAAAATCTTGGCTGGCTGCCCCTCTGGACTCAGAAACTGGGTTTCTAACAATCTTTGCTTTTCTTTAGTTTCATAGAAACTTCCCTCATTAAATGCCTGATTGCTAGCACCATCCAGCAAAGTGTCATAAAATGTGTGTGTGTGTGTGTGTATTTTAACACCACCTATCCAAACCCCTGAACAAATCTCAAGGACTTGTGGCCATGACCTGTGCTGTTAGGAAGAAAATCGATCAGATAAAAGCATTCACTTTGCCTTAATCGTTTATTCTTCTGAGCATAAAAGAGCACTTCAAAGGGAAAACACTCTTAACCCAAAGCATGCCTTAATAATGGTGGGATTTAGACATCAGAGGGCAGAGGTGCTTAGGGACCGGTGAGCCTTCTGGTGACACTTAGGTCAGATCTCTTCTGTTTTCCCACCAAGATGGCTTCCTTTCAACACAAAGTCTTTGCGTCTGCTATTCCCTTGGCCAAGACTTTGCCTCTCACTCCTATTGCTTTGTCTGCTAATGTCTACTCATCCTTTAGATCTCAATGGAAGCAGTGCTTTCTCAGGGAAGCCCTCACTGACCTCTCTAAGTCAGATTTTCTTAACTTCTTAAAATACTGTGACCACTCCTTCTTAGCACTTGTCACAGCTTGAGTTTTTCATATATGTATGCAGTTATTTGATTGTTGACTGACTCCTCCACTGGATACCAAGTTTCAAGAGGGTATGAGTGATGCCTGCTCTTGGGCACTTGTATCTGTAGCACATCGCACCTTACCTGGTATGTGGTGGGCCCACCCTAAATAGTTGTTGAGTGAGTGGACTAGGGACTTTCAATGACTTTAGGCATTTCCCTTTCTACTGCCTCCACCCCCATGCCATAATAGAGGCCAAGGATATCCTTCTACAAAAGCCTATAGATGTAAAATATAGTAAAGCAAAAGACATTAAATAGCCTCTCCTTTCATATTGTTTCAACATATTCCTTTTTCAATGTTCTAAATCAATACTGTGTCAGTGTGGCATGCACATGCATGTGCCTCCATGGCATGGAGTTTTACCAAGCTGATCATAACATTCCTTGGGATTCACTTGGCAATAATGCAAAATAAACATACTGTGACCAATCTTGTAGGACAGAACTTGCTGTATGAGGCCCACAGCATTAGGACAGGGTCCTCCTCAGAAATTGATTAACATGGCTTGGACCATTGATCTAGGACTCCCTACCTCCTCAAGTAAAGATTAGTTTGGACTGGTTCTGTTTTTGCATTGGAAAAAGAGTTTTCCCAGCTTTTGCAGATGAGATCTTGGCCATTTAAAAGGCTTTTACCTTTTTTCTCTACCCTGCGGGCCATGATGGTCACATATGGTCATTGCTGGGTCCACCCCACCCTGGGAGGTCTTTCTAAAAGCTGAAAGACAACACTCTGGCCTCAGACCAAATGTGGAGTGGAAATGGCCTGGCTTCTTGGCAGCTTCTCTGTCCCACTGACAGCAGCCCAGCTTGTGGAGGCATCTGGTATCAAGAATATCCTGAGCTTGGGTCCTGGGAAAATTTTTCTCTGTGGCTTTTGTGGAAAAAAAAAAAAAAAAAAAAAGCTTTAAGGACTCTGTGTGTGTGTGTGTTGCATATTATATGTCAGATATTTTCAAAAACCTTAGAACTAACCAAAATAGATTTCATTCTAGAAACATTATCTGTCATTTATGATGGAGACTTTTTATAACTCTTAAGGTTGAGATTACATTACATCAAGTTTTTTATAACAGCCGTTATTTTGGAAGCCTGAGGGTGGGAAAGCAGATTATAATTTAAATTGTGTGGTAGACATTTTCCATTTGGTTTAATATGAAGATTTAGGAGTCAGGATTTGGGATCTCCAGTCCAAATAAATTGCACTCTTCATCCAAGGAGTGTGCAAAAGAAGAGAACAGTGATAATAACAGTAATTGTGTTGACTTAGGTGTGGGTAAGAATCTCAGGTTATTAGTTATATGGCTTCCACACAATTACTTCTGTGAGCCCGTCTCCAAACTGAGAAGGGTAATTTCTACTTTGCAGAGTTGTACGGACTATTTGCTATGATACATGTAAAGTCCTTAGCATGCCTTAAGTGTCCAATAAATGATGAATTTTATTATAATTATCATTCCTACAATATGCCTACACCAAAATGGACACTTGTAGGCAGCAATCTTAGGGTGATGAGAGGAAACCAGATTGTAGTTTCTAGGTGATAAGAAGGGTGCAGATCTTCCAGAAGGAGAGGGAGAAGCCGTTCTGTCTCTCCTCAACAACATGTGGGGTAGATAAGGTTAGCCTAGTTCTTAGATAAGGAAACTGAGGCCCAGGGAAGTTAAATGACTAGCTCAAAGGTGCACAGCTAATAAGTGACAGAATTGCAGAACCAGGACCTAAATTCAGGCCTAATTACCGATTCAAAGGTTCTCTCTATTATACCATAGCAGTAAAAGTTCAACCAGTATTAATATCAGAAGTTAAAAAGTAAGTATTCTACTCACATAATACAGTTTGGTGCTATCTTTTGTTAGCCTGGCATAGCAGTTTGAAACTTTCAGGGGATCTCCTTCACTTGTTCCCCATGACCCCCCAGAAAACATGTATTTCTTTAGATGAGAAGATACAGAGGTTTAGGGGCTTATAGAGATTATCCAAATTCACTGGGCCAAGTTGAGGGATAGGGCTGGTGATGGTGCAAACCAGGCCTACCCCCACAGAGAGCACCTCTGGACCTTGTGGGGCCTGCCAGCACAGGGCCAGGCCCCCACTAAACTGCCAGTGAGTGTGAATTGAACAATCATAGCTAACAGTCAGGCCACAGTTACATTCATTTTCTCATTTAACCCTCAGTACAACCCACCGGGATCTAGAGACTCACAGCTGGGGAGTGTTCTCCCTGAGTCTAATGTCCATGCTCAACACTGCACATACTCTTTTTTTGATTAATCAGGTCAGGCTTGCTGATTCTTAATGTGGTGCCCTTTCTGGTACTAACTGGTTTCAGTGTGGGCCAATAAAAACCAACATTCCAAATCAAGCACAAAACAAACCAACAGACCAATAGATCCCTGGAAACAATCAAGAGGCAAGAACAGAAATGGTTAGCTCTTGCACATTCTCCTCCTTGCAACTGTAGTCACTATATAGCATGTTCTCCCACAGGAGGCCCCATCCTTAGCCTGGAAATGAAAATAGAGCATTCCATGTAGGCCACTGGATGTGTGGCCTAAAGAAACTCAATGATCTCACATTAATTTGTGTTAAGGAAGGATAATGCTTTTTAAAAGTAGTATGCATTTAATCCCTGACTGCAAATAAGCACCTCAGAGCCAACTTAGATTCTTCCTCTCATATCTGTGGCTCTCTCCCTTTCCCCTGTGGTACAGCTATTGGCCACAGATTCTTTGTCTTGCGTCAAAGGCCTTTCAAGCTCCCATCTCGAACCATCAAAGATTCCTTAACTTCCTTTTTTCCTCTGTAAACATCACTTTATTACTCTGTCTCCTGTACATACACTGAACCTCTTGACAACAGTTTGATTCAGGGGAAAGCTGGGATCTTAAATATTTCAGAGATGCAATGGGTGATGAAAGCATGAATGCGTAGCTACTGAATTGACCCTTGGAGCAAAAAAGGGGAAAAAAAAGTTTGATTTCAGAATTATAAGAATTTTTCTTTGCCCTTTTTCTTCTTTTTTCTCCTACTATTTCCCTCCCCTAGACAACTGCCCGTCTCGCTGCCTGACTCCCACCAGCACCCGCCCTGGGCCTGGCTGGGCAGTGGGGGGCTCCCAACCTTCCCTTTCACCATCAGAAGGGAGGGCCTCAAGAATTATAAGAATTTTTTCATTGCACCATGTACCTACCAGGAGGGCAGCACATCAGCTGACCATATTGCTGCAGAAGTATTTCTTCCCAAAGAGGAAAAGGCTTAAGGACTAGAAGGGTTACAAGTAGGAACAGACAGAGCAGGCAGGCAAAAGTGGCAAAACATTGAACTGAAATGCATTGAGAGAATCTCTGTATCTGAGAAATGAATGGCAGGGTCAAGGATGGCCAAGGAGAGGACCTGTCTTCCTCTTGACCACAGACTGGACCACAGACTATTCTTTTCCTTCTCCATGAATAGTTAAGGGGAAAAAGAGCAACCACTGGCCTGGCTATTGACAAGCAAATGAAATATGCTGGCTCTAATCCAAGTTCTCTCCTAGCAAGGCAGTGGTGGTGCCTGCTGGTTCTCTTAACTTCTCAGAGCCTCTAACCACTGGACAGCATAGTCCTTCCCGCCCTTGAAAGTGATCTCAAGCTTCAATGCTCTATAGAAGGTAGCATGGTGCAAAGCAGGGCTTCCCAAACCTTAGTCTGCATCACAATCATCTGGAGGCCTTCCTACAACAGAGATTGTTGGGCCCCACAGCAGAGTTTCAGATTCAGTGGGTCTGGGGTGGGGCCTAAGAGCTTACATTTCTACAAATTCTCAACTGACACTGATGCGCTGGTCTGGGGACCATGCTTTAGGAACTGTTGGTTTAGAGGGAAAACAAGGACTTGTAGGAGAACAGGGATTCTGGTCCCAGTTCTGCCACTTCCTGTGTGCTTTTGAGTGAGACACTTAATTTCTTTGAGCTTTGGTTTTCTCATCTAGTAGGGCAGATATGGAGGATAATGGTAGTGTGGTCAGATATATGGACTGTGTTCAACTCTGGCCCTGCCACTGACCACCTGTGTGATCTTAGACAAACTGCTTCACCTTTGAATCCCTCAGTTCCTTCACCTAGAAAGTGGGGGGCAATAATTGTCTATCACCTGGGGTTGCTGTGAGCACTGTTACTGAAAATAAGTAAAACAGTCACGGCAGCTTTGTGCTATAAATGTGATATAAACAGGCACTCATAATTTTTTGTGGTTGTGTCACTTACATGAGATGAAGAATGTAAAGGGCCAAATGTCATGACAGGCACATAGAAAATGCACAGTAAGTGTCAATCAATTTCCCCTCCTCAACCCAAAACAGGGAAGTCAGAGCTGGAGGTGCTGACTGAAAGAATGTCCTTTCAGTGGAGATCTCAGTCGAAGGCACAGCAAAATAAAGATACCAGCGTGAGGATTTTAGCTGTTAGTGAAGCAGTGTATGCCAGATGCCTCCTCCCTTTAAGGAGTCTATGCCAGGGGAGGCTTCCTTTGAGCAAGGATCAGCAACTTGGAAGATTTAGCCAGTTGGTGTCTGGCAGTCATAAGTGTGGGCAAGCCTTGAGGAACTCCCAGCAGGATGTTGGACAGCTAGCATTCCATTTCACGGGGAGGGCTGGAACCACCTAAGTATGGCTCAGAACACAGAGACCTCAGGCTGGTGGGACTCAGGCTGATCCATTTCCTTCATCATCTTCATTATACAGCTCAAGGCAGCCCTGAAATCATCCTGGAGCTGATGCTGAGCTCTAAGACAGCTGTAGTCATTTATTTTACTTTTTGTCCATATTGTCTTGTCATGGTCTGTGGATAAAAGACAGGGTGAAAGGTTAGATAGAATTGTCCATCATCCCTATGGTATCCAGTGAGAATTTAGTGAGCTGCTTTAAGATAAAGCATTCAAATATGTTTTGGCTGTATATTAATAATTCCCTCTCGGATTTTTTTTTTTTTTAAAGATTTTATTTATTCATTTGAGACAAAGAGACACAGAGAAAGAGAGAGAGAGAGAACATGAGCAGGGAGAGAGGCAGAGGGAGAGGGAGAAGCAGGCTCCCCGCTGAGCCAGGAGCCCGATGTGGGGCTCGATCCCAGGACCCTGGGGTCATGACCTGGGCCAAAGGCAGACGCTTAACCATCTGAGCCACTCAGGCGCCCCTCTCGGATGTTTTTGATACTGAGTAGTATACTAAAGGCCCTGAGAAGTCCTGCAGTAAAGAAATAATGGATTTTATCCTTAACTCAGCAGTTCTCAAATTGTTTGGCCACGGAAACATTTTTCTTTTAAACAAAAGTAGTATTTCTTAACATCTCTCAGAACATACTGTGGCAAATGCTGGGATAGGCAGAAATGTAAAAGTCCAGATATGGACCTATTTAAACCCTGGGGGCTACTGATCCCTAGAGGGAAAATAGGTTAAAGGCCATACATTAGTGTCCAACCCTTTTAGTTTACTGCTAGACCCATACTAAGCTCTTGTCAAGTGCTGGCTCTCCAAATATCACGGACACAATCTGTTGACATGACAAAGCTGTGTTTATTGCAGTAAGAAAGATGACCACCTAGACAGAGTTTGGGTAATGTCTCCTAGGGGAAAAAGCAAGGTTAGATTTTATTACAAATTGAAAGTTTGGTTTAAAGTTGTCTTCCAATGAGGGGGCTTGGTTGGGTAAGGATAATGATACAACAATTCTGGATTATAAACAACATGACAAGGATTTTGAGTTGAGGGATTTGAGGATCTTTAGGGTGTTAACTATCTCTTGATGCTTCTTATGAAGAAGTGAAGGGTCTTTTTGGGAAGTTCCTGTAATGAACAATTAAGTTATCTGCCTGGACAAAAATCTCCTGGATTAGTAAAGGCATGATAATGAAGACAATGGAGTAACAGAATTAAAATTCTGTTAATGTATTGTAGAAAGTAAGGGTTGTGTGGGGCACCTGGGTGGCTTAGTTGGTTAAGCATCCAACTCTTGATTTCAACTCAGGTCATGATCTCAGTGTTGTGAGATTAAGCCCCGCGTCAAGCTCTGCGCTGGGTGTGGAGCCTTGGAGCCTCCTTAATATTCTCTCTCTCCCTCTCCCTCTGCCCCTCTGCCTCTCTGCCTCTCTTAAAAAAAAAAAAAAGTAAGGTGTGTGTGTGTGTGTGTGTGTCTGTGTCTGTGTTTGGGGGAGGAGGAGGGTTAGATAGTTCCAGTCCTCAGTTCTCAGTTTCCAAGTTGTGTACATGAGATAGATAGTTTCTATTCTCACTCTTTATTCTTGAACTTACTGCACTGATGTTGAGTATTCATCTATTTTATTTTAAATATTTCCTCCAGGCCAGACTGCAACAGGATATAAACTTGAGGATGTTATTTGTGTGGGATTCTAAAACTTCATCATTGTTGCGTTACTATTCTGTGCCAAGATCCCCACCTTCTTCTCTCTTCCTTCCAAACACACCTTTGAATGTGTACTGTTGTCAATGCACAGAGATGAACCTCAGATCACTCAGAGCTGAGAAACTTCTCTTCATCTGGAGACATCTTTGTTGGATTTTAGCATATTTTGCAACAAGGATAGAGGACAACTTTGAAATGATGAGGTAGGCCTTTGTTAGTTCCCTGAGGATAGAACCTCCTAGAAGTGGTGAATTCTTGGTAATGACCGTGATGGAGGATGCATTGACGTGGACTGCTTTCCATTTACTTAAGAAGTTCATATGTCTTTAAGGTATTTCTTATTTTACAAATGCAAAATAAGAAATGTTATGATCACTCAAATTTTATACTACATTTTAAGAAAAAATGATGAATTTGCTCTTCACAGGATCAGAGTACAGAATAAACCATAGATTGAACTGATATCTTTAATAACAATAAAGTTATATTCTGTGAATTAAATTTAAAAATTTAAAAATTCAACCTCCAGTTTAGTCCTAACTCTCAATTTAATCTCCAACTCAGGCAATATTTTCTAGGAAATTATTTTACCTTTTCCATTGATGAGCTGTTTTTATTTCCAGTTACTTGATATTACTTAGAAAAAAGAAATATTCTGGGCTAATGGCACAATGGCTTTGAAAGCACAGGAATGTTGCTACTATAAACACTGCTTTAACCTTTTCTGTTAAAAGTTGATACAATTCTACTGTGTAAATAAAAAAGACATGTCTAAGATCCTGGATAGTACAAATTTAGTATTAACATTAATAGCCAAATACTAGTTTAAATGGCAAGAAGTACCTGAATTCATGAAAAATCTGAACTACAGATATTAAAAAAAAAAAAAGACATATAGTAAGTGGAGATAGTTCAGTCCAATAATACATACTTATTGAAGTCCATATCAATTACAGCATTATGCTAAAACCTGGGAATCCAAAGACCAGGGATAGTATTAGTTCCTGTCCTTGAGCTTATTGTCCAGAAGGGAAGGCTGAGATGAAAACACGTGAGTCAGACTAGGTAGAGAGGGTACAAAACTCCGGTGGTCAATAAAAGGTTTCTAGAGGAGGTAATGTATTAGTTATGTATTGCTGTATAACAATTACCCTTTATCTCACATAGTTATTATCTCACGTAGTTTCTGACAGCCAAAATACCTGGAGAGGCTTAGCTTGTGGTTCTGGCTCAAGTTCTCTCATGAAGTTGCTGCCATGATGTTGGCCAGGGTTGCTGTCATCTAAAGGTTTGATTGGGGAGAATCCACTTTCAAAATAGCTACTGGCAGAAGGCCTCAGTTCTCTGCCATGGGGGTGTCTTCATAGGGCTACTCATGACATGGTCTGTACCTATCCCAGATTGAGGGATCTAAGAGAGAGAAAGTCAAAAGCTACAATGTCTTTTATAAACTAGCCTCAGGAGTGACATTCTTCACTTGCTCCTTATTCTATTGATCATACAGGTCAGTCCTGATACAGTGTGGAAGGAGACTAAGCAAGGATGTGAATATTAGGAGGCAGGGACCATCGGGGTCCATTTTGGTGACTGGCTACCATAGATATTACCTAACCCTAGTAGAATTTCCCGGGGAATATACTTTAATAAACTGTTTTTTTTTTTTTTTTTAAAGATTTATTTATTTGAGAGAGAGAGAGAGTGAGCATGCATAGGGGAGGGGCAGAGGGAGAGGGAGAGAGAGAGAATCTCAGGCAGACTCCCACTGAGCAGGTTGCCCACGTGGGGCTCAACCCCACCACCCTGAGATCATGACCTGAGCTGAAATCAAGAGTCGGATGCTTAACTGACTGAGCCACCCAGGATTCCCTAATAAACTGTTATTTTAAATAATTTTTTAGTCAACTGATAATCTTCACTGATACTTTTTAGCTGGAATATAAATGTCTGTATATAAAAGGAGAATAATAATAGTGCCAATATTTATTGAATTTCTATATGGCGGGCACTGTCAAAGCACTTTCTGTATATCATCACATTGAGAGAGAGTACAGCTTAGCATTTAAGCATCTGGATTCTAGAGCTATATAGGATTTTTAAAAAAATATTGACATGTTGGGGCAGATTACTTAACCCCTTTGTACCTTGGTTTTCTTATCTATAGGCAGAAGGAATGTTATGTCCCTCATAGGATGTCTTGAGGATAAAGTGAGCCAAAACACCAGGCGCTCTCCTAATTCTTGGCACACTTATGCTCAGAAACAGATTTTTCAAATTATTTTAATTCTTTATTTTTTACCCATGGGAGGTGCAGGGCTTGGGCATCACATTGGATTGACCCAGTGGGAAGCAAGGAAATCTCAGTTCAGAGTTGGATGTCCTCCACAAAACAGGCTGGTCGACTCCCATGATGCCAGTCATCTAGGCTGGTTTTCAAGTTGTTAGTGCACTGCTATGTTCACTCCTTCTGGAAAAATGAAAAAAAAAATGTGGGTCACTCAATGGACTACTGGGCAAGTATCCCTAGGGGAGGCAGATCTGCTCAGTGCCTTGGAACAACCCATGCTTTTTCCATGGGACACTGAAGGCTGACCAACAGGCCACCCCAGGGTGTCCCTTTGACCACATGCCCTGTGATTGAGGACATTCTTTTTTCTTGGCCCTGGCACCCCTTGAAGCCCCACCTGCTATTCTCATCTGGTTTAATCTGGTTTAATCTGGCTCTTGTCATTTTTATCTCCTTAGCATTGCTTAAAATGTCCCTGCAGGACCCTCCCTCTTCAACTATTTCTATCTTTAGCAAATAGAAACTTGGATACAAGTGCTGGCTCCTCCTCAGCTAGGTCATCTGCCCAAAGCCTTCCCAGATTACTGTGGGTATGCCATTGTATTCATATATCACTGCTCTGGATTGTGAAAACAGCTCTTCACAAACTAAATAACCAAAGGCCCTAGACAAATTTATTTGAATTTGTAAAGGTCTCTGGGAATGTTTTACTTCCTTTTCTTTTTTTTTTTTTAATTTTTTATTGTTATGTTAATCCCCATACATTACATCATTAGTTTTAGATGTAGTGTTCCATGATTCATTCTTTGTGCATAACACCCAGTGCTCCATGCAGAACGTGCCCTCTTTTATACCCATCACCAGGCTAACCCATCCTCCCACCCCCCTCCCCTCTATAACCCTCAGTTTGTTTTTTTCAGAGTCCATCGTCTCTCATGGTTCGTCTACCCCTCCAATTTCCCCCCCTTCAGTCTTCCCCTCCTGCTATCTTCTTCTTTTTTTTTTTTCTTAACATATATTGCATTATTTGTTTCATAGGTACAGATCTTAGATTCAACAGTCTTGCACAATTCACAGCGCTTACCAGAGCACATACCCTCCCCAGTGTCTATCACCCAGTCACCCCATCCCTCCCACCCCACCCCCCACTCCAGCAACCCTCAGTTTGTTTCTTGAGATTTCCTCATATCAGTGAGGTCATATGATACATGTCTTTCTCTGTTTGACTTATTTCGCTCAGCATAATACCCTCCAGTTCCATCCACGTCGATGCAAATGGCAGGATCTCATTCCTTTTGATGGCTGCATAATATTCCATTGTATATATATACCACATCTTCTTTATCCATTCATCTGTTGATGGACATCTTGGCTCTTTCCACAGTTTGGCTATTGTGGACATTGCTGCTATAAACATCGGGGTGCATGTACCCTTTCTGATCCCTACTTTTGTATCTTTGGGGTAAATACCCAGTAGTGCAATTGCTGGATCGTATGGTAGCTCTATTTTCAACTTTTTGAGGAACCTCCATACTGTTTTCCAGAGTGGCTGCACCAGCTTGCATTCCCACCAACAGTGTAGGAGGGTTCCCCTTTCTCCGCATCCCCGCCAACATCTGTCATTTCCTGACTTGTTAATTTTAGCTATTCTGACTGGTGTGAGGTGGTATCTCATTGAGGTTTTGATTTGGATTTCCCTGATGCCAAGGGATGTTGAGCACTTTTTCATGTGTCTTTGGCCGTTTGGATGTCTTCTTTGGAGAAATGTCTGTTCATGTCTTCTGCCCATTTCTTGATTGGATTCTTTGTTCTTTAGGTGTTGAATTTGATAAGTTCTTTATAGATTTTGGATACTAGCCCTTTATCTGATATGTCATTTGCAAATATCTTCTCCCATTCTGTCGGTTGTCTTTTGGTTTTGTTGACTGTTTCTTTTGCTGTGCAAAAGCTTTTTATCTTGATGAAGTCCCAATAGTTCATTTTTGTCCTTGCTTCCCTTGCCTTTGGTGATGTTTCTAGGAAGAAGCTGCTGCAGTTGAGGTCGAAGAGGTTGCTGCCTGTGTTCTCCTTTAGGATTTTGATGGACTCCTGTCTCACATTGAGGTCTTTCAACCATTTTGAGTCTATTTTTGTGTGTGGTGTAAGGAAATGGTCCAGTTTCATTCTTCTGCATGTGGCTATCCAGTTTTCCCAACACCATTTGTTGAAGAGACTGTCTTTTTTCCATTGGACATTCTTTCCTGCTTTGTCAAAGATTAGTTGACCATAGAATTGAGGGTCCATTTCTGGGCTCTCTATTCTGTTCCATTGATCTATGTGTCTGTTTTTGTGCCAGTACCATACTGTCTTGATGAGGACAGCTTTGTAATAGGGCTGGAAGTCCGGAATTGTGATGCCTCCAGCTTTTCTTTTCTTTTTCAACATTCCGCTGGCTATTTGGGGTCTTTTCTGGTTCCATACAAATTTTCCATTTCTTTGAAAAAAGTGGATGGTATTTTGATGGGGATTGCATTGAATGTATGGATTGCTCTAGGTAGCATTGACATCTTCACAATATTTGTTCTTCCAATCCATGAGCATGGAACGTTTTTCCATTTCTTTGTGTCTTCCTCAATTTCTTTCATGAGTATTTTATAGTTTTCTGAGTACAGATCCTTTGCCTCTTTGGTTAGATTTATTCCTAGGTATCTTATGGTTTTGGGTGCAATTGTAAATGGGATCAACTCCTTAATTTCTATTTCTTCTGTCTTGTTGCTGGTGTATAGGAATGCCATTGACTTCTGTGCATTGATTTTATATCCTGCCACTTTACTGAATTCCTATATGAGTTCTAGCAGTTTTGGGGTGGAGTCTTTTGGGTTTTCCACATAAAGTATCATATCATCTGCAAAGAGTGAGAGTTTGACTTCTTCTTTGCCGATTCGGATGCCTTTGATTTCTTTTTGTTGTCTGATTGCTGTGGCTAGGACTTCTAATACTATGTTGAATAGCAGTGGTGATATGGACATCCCTGCCGCGTTCCTGACCTTAGGGGGAAAGCTCTCAGTTTTTCCCCATTGAGAATGATATTCACTGTGGGTTTTTCATAGATGGCTTGTATGATATTGAGGTATGTACCCTCTATGCCTATACTCTGAAGAGTTTTGATCAAGAAAGGATGCTGTACTTTGTCAAATGCTTTTTCTGCATCTATTGAGAGGATCATATGGTTCTTGTTCTTTCTTTTGTTAATGTATTGTATCACGTTGATTGATTTGCGGATGTTGAACCAACCTTGCAGCCCAGGGATAAATCCCACTTGGTCGTGGTGAATAATCCTTTCAATGTACTGTTGGATCCTATTGGCTAGTATTTTGGTGAGAATTTTTGCATCCATGTTCATCAGGGATATTGGTCTGTAATTGTCCTTTTTGATGGGGTCTTTGTCTGGTTTTGGGATCAAGGTAATGGTGGCCTCATAAAATGAGTTTGGAAGTTTTCCTTCCATTTCTATTTTTTGGAACAGTTTCAGAAGAATAGGTATTAATTCTTCTTTAAGTGTTTGGTAGAATTCCCCTGGGAAGCCATCTGGCCCTCGGCTTTTGTTTTTTGCGAGATTTTTGATGACTGCTTCAATTTCCTTAGTGGTTATAGGTCTGTTCAGGTTTTCTATTTCTTCCTGCTTCAGTTTTGGTAGTTGATACATCTCTAGGAATGCATCCATTTCTTCCAGGTTATTGAATTTGCTGGCATAGAGTTGCTCATAAAATGTTCTTATAATTGTTTGTATTTCTTTGGTGTTGGTTGTGATCTCTCCTCTTTCATTCATGATTTTGTTGATTTGGGTCATTTCTCTTTTCTTTTTGATAAGTCTGGCTAGGGATTTATCAATCTTGTTAATTCTTTCAAAAAACCAGCTCCTAGTTTCGTTGATCTGTTCTACTGTTCTTTTGGTTTCTATTTCATTGATTTCTGCTCTGATCTTTATTATTTCTCTTCTCCTGCTGGCTCTAGGCTTTATTTGCTGTTCTTTCTCCAGCTCCCTTAGGTGTAGGGTTAGGTTGTGTACTTGAGAACTTTCTTGTTTCTTAAGAAAGGCTTGTATTGCTATATGCTTTCCTCTTAGGACTGCCTTTGCTGCATCACAAAGATTTTGAATAGTTGTGTTTTCATTTTCATTGGTTTCCATGAATTTTTTAAATTCTTCTTTAATTTCCTGGTTGACCCATTCATTCTTTAGTAGGATGCTCTTTAGCCTCCATGTATTTGAGTTCTTTCCGACTTTCCTCTTGTGATTGAGTTCTAGTTTCAAAGCATTGTGGTCTGAAAATAGGCAGGGAATGATCCCAATCTTTTGGTACCGGTTGAGACCTGATTTATGACCTAGGATGTGATCTATTCTGGAGAATGTTCCATGGGCACTAGAGAAGAATGTGTATTCCATTGCTTTGGGATGGAATGTTCTGAATATGTCTGTGAAGTCCATTTGGTCCACTGTGTCATTTAAAGCCTTTATGTCCTTGCTGATCTTTTGCTTAGACAATCTGTCCACTTCAGTGAGGGGGGTGTTAAAGTCCCCCACTATTATTGTATTGTTGTCAATGTGTTTCTTTGATTTTGTTATTAATTGGCTTATATAATTGGCTGCTCCCATGTTAGGGGCATAGATATTTACAATTGTTAGATCTTCTTGTTGGATAGACCCTTTAAGTAGGATATAGTGTCCTTCCTCATCTCTTATTACAGTCTTTGGTTTAAAATCTAATTTGTCTGATATAAGGATTGCCACCCCAGCTTTCTTTTGGGATCCATTAGCATGGTTAATGGTTTTCCACCCTCTTACTTTCAATCTGGGGGTGTCTTTGGGTCTAAAATGAGTCTCTTGCATACAGCTTATCGATGGGTCTTGTTTTTTTTTTTTAAAGATTTTATTTATTGATTTGACAGAGAGAGAGAACACAAGTAGGCAGAGAGGCAGGCAGAGAGAGGGAGAAGCAGGATCCCTGCTGAGCAGGGAGCCCGATGCGGGGCTCGATCCCAGGGCCCTGGGATCATGACCTGAGCTGAAGGCAGATGCCTAACCGACTGAGCCACCCAGGTGCCCCACGATGGGTCTTGTTTTTTAATCCAATCTGATAGCCTGTGTCTTTTGATTGGGGCATTTAGCCCTTTTACATTCAGGGTAACTATTGAAAGATAGGAATTTAGTGCCACTGTATTGCCTGTAAGGTGACTGTTACTGTATATTGTCTGTGTTCCTTTCTGGTCTATGTTGCTTTTAGGGTCTCTCTTTGCTTAGAGGACCCCTTTCAAGATTTCCTGTAGGGCTGGTTTCGTGTTTGCAAATTCTTTTAGTTTTTGTTTGTCCTGGAAGCTTTTTATCTCTCCTTCTATTTTCAATGACAGCCTAGCTGGATATAGTATTCTTGGCTGCATATTTTTCTCATTTAGTGCTCTGAATATATCCTGCCAGTCCTTTCTGGCCTGCCAGGTCTCTGTGGATAGGTCTGTTGCCAATCTAATGTTTCTACTGTTGTAGGTTACATATCTCTTCTCCCAAGCTGTTTTCAGGATTTTCTCTGTATCTCTGAGACTCATAAGTTTTACTATTAGATGTTGGGGTGTTGACCTATTTTTATTGACTTTGAGAGGGGTTCTCTGTGCTTCCTGGATTTTGATGCCTGTTTCCTTCCCCAAATTAGGGAAGTTCTCTGCTATAATTTGCTCCATTATACCTTCTGCCCCTCTCTCTCTTTCTTCTTCTTCTGGGATCCCAATTATTCTAATGTTTTTTCGTCTTATGGTATCGCTTATCTCTCGAATTCTGCCCTCGTGATCCAGTAGTTGTTCATCTCTCTTTTTCTCAGCTTCTTTATTTTCCATCATTTGGTCTTCTATATCATTGATTCTCTCTTCTGCCTCATTTATCCTAGCAGTTAGCGCCCCCATATTTGATTGCACCTCATTAATAGCCTTTTTGATTTTGACTTGGTTAGATTTTAGTTCTTTTACTTCTCCAGAAAGGGTTTCTCTAATAACTTCCATATTTTTTTCAAGCCCAGCTAGTATCTTTAAAGTGATGATTCTGAACTCTAGATCCGACATTGTACTAATGTCCGTATTGAGTAGGTCCCTGGCAGTCGGTACTACCTCTTGTTCTTTTTGTTGAGGTGATTTTTTCCATCTTGTCATTTTGCCCAGAGGAGAATAGATTAATGAGAGAACAAAATGCTAACAGGGTAACAACGTCCCCAGAAAATATACTCTAAACAAATCAGAAAAGACCTGAAGCAGTGCGAAAAGAAAGGGAAAGAGAGAAAAAAGAAAAAGAAAAAAAAAAAAAGATAAAGATAAAGATAAAAACAAACAAAAACAGAACAAAACAAAATAAAACCAGAATATGATCAAATATCATCAGGCTGGTATATAGATCAGTACCACACACTAGATTTTGGGTGTATTTTGGTCTGTTAGAAGGAAGTGCCTCCCAAAATTTTAAAGAAAGAAAAACTTATATATGTCCAAAAATAAGGGTTGATGTGACTGAAGGGATGGAATATGACTGTAAAGATGGAAATTATAAAAAATTTTATAAAAGGAATTGATAAGAAGTTGTTTGAAAAAAGAAAGAAGAGGATTTAAAAAAAAAGAAAAAGGAGAGAATGTGATCAGGCAGGGGAGTAGAAAAAAAACTGTACACTAGAGATTTAGGGTATATTTTGATCTGTTAGAAGAAACTATCTCAAAATTTTAAAGAGAGAACAACTTATATATATATGCCAAAAATACGGGTAACTACTATGAAGAGATAGAATATGACTCTAAAAATGAAAAATAAAAATGTTTTTTAAAAAAGGGATTGATAAGGTGTTGGTTGAAAAAGGGACAAAGAAAAATTAAAAAAAAAACAACAGACAGTTAAAAAAAAATTAACTTTGAAAGACTACAGAATCATGGTAAAAAAGCCATGGATTCTATGTGCAGTATTCGCCTAACGCTGGAGTTCTGCCGTTCTCATTGATCAGTAGACTTGGTCTTGGCTGGCTGTTCTCGCTGATCTTCTGGGGGAGGGGCCTGTTGCCATGGTTCCCAAATGTCTTTGCCGGAGGTGGAATTGCCCCGCCCTTGCCCGGTCCGGGCTAAGTAATCTGCTCGGGTTTGCTCTCCGTTCCCTGCAAGCTTTCCATACAGCTTTGGAGGCGGAGAGTGAAAATGGCGGCTTCCCAATCTCCGCCTGGGGAAGCTGAGAACTCAGGGCCCCGCTCCTTAGTGAGCCCCCAGAGAAAAGCAGTCAGTCACTCCCGGCTCCCCGGTCTCCGGCTGCACTCCATGCTCACCTGGCCTGTGACCGCACATTTCTATCTCTGGCACCCGACCCCATGTGGAGTCTCCAAACCCAGCAGATCCCTGCGGTGCGCTCCGCACCTCTCCTCCCTGGGGGAAGAAGGTGAGTCTCCCCAGATCTGCCGCTTGTTGGGTCCCTGCTGGAGGAGCAGTGGCCCCACTGTGCCGCGGATCACGGTTTATGGCAACCCTGAGCTGAGAGCCCGCGCCTCGGCTCTGCCTCTGCAGCCAGCTTCCCCGCTCTGATACCTAGGAGCTCTGCCGCACTCAGGCACCCCTGGTCTTTCTGTGACCCGGAGGGTCCTGAGACCACACTGTCCCACGAGGGTTCCACCCCCTGCTTAGCCACCGGAGCGACGTCCCTCAGCAGACCAGACTTCTGAAAGTTCTGATTTTGTGCTCCACGGCTCTATCACTTGCCAGAAGCGGCTGACATAGGCCCCTCCCCTGCCATCTATCCTCCCGAATATCGCCTCAGATTCACTTGTTCGCACGTCCTACCTTCCAGAAAGTGGTCGCTTTTCTGTTCAGAGAGTTGTTGCTATTCTTTTCTTCGATCTCCTGTTGAGTTTGTAGGTGTTCAGAATGGTTTGATCCCTATCCAGCTGAATTCCTGAGACCAGAGGAAATCCAGGTCTCCTACTCCTCTGCCATCTTGCTCCACCCCTTTTACTTCCTTTTCTTGTATACAGTTATTTAGAAATAAATGGTAAGGACTAATAATGGCAATGAGATGAAAACTATGTGTAGAACGGTGCTCCCCACTCTCCTTTGGGAATAATGCTGGTAAGGCCCTTTAAAATGTGCAAGACAGGGGCACCTGGGTGGCTCAATTGGTTAAGTGTCCAACTCTTGGTTTTTTTTTTTTAGGATTTTATTTATTTATTTGACAGCGAGAGAGACAGTGAGAGAGGGAATACAAGCAGGGGAGTGGGAGAGGGAGAAGCAGGCTTTCCGCTGAGCAGGGAGCCTGATACAGGGCTTGATCCCAGGACCCTGGGATCATGACCTAAGCTGAAGGCAGACGCTTAACAACTGAGCCACCCAGGCACCCCTCCAACTCTTGGTTTTGGCTCAGGTCATGATCTCAAGGTCCTGAGATGGAGGCCCCCCCCCCCCCCGCCCCGGCGCGCTCAGCAGGGAGTCTGCCTCCCTTCCCTTTGCCCCTCCCCCTACTCACACACACTCTCTCTCTCTCTCTGTATCTCTAAAATAAATAAATAGATCTTTTAAAAAAATGTGCAAGAGAACACCAACTACTCACCAGGGATTAATCTTTAAATAAGAACAGAGTAAGAACTGTGTTAGTTAAAGTAAACCCTCATTAGCTGATGACTGTCTATTAGGTTCCTGTATTTACCTTTCCACAATGAATGGCAAGACTTACCATCACCAAGATAAAGACTTGCCAGAAGTTTGAGCAGTCTCCATTTTTCCCAGGACAGTTGTCACCTTGGCCCCAGTTCCTGCCTGGCTAGTGACACAGCATCTGAAGTCATGCTGTCCACAGCTGGGGATGGTGGTGATGGGGGCCCAGAAGCATGAGTGAGCTCCTGTTCCACATCTGCTCGGCTCTCTCCTTGCCTTTGGTGAAAATATTTTTCAAATTCTGTCTCCTTAGAGAAATCTGTTTAAAATCAATTTCTGGCCAGCCCCTTTCCCTGTCCTTCCGGTCAACCATCCATCCAGTCTAGCCACTACTTAAGGATTTTTTTTTTTCATAAACAAATGCAAACATCCATCTCTACAGAAAGAATATAGAAGACATGAGAGTGTAAGTCCATCTTATTGCCTTAGGAACCAAAAAGCTTACAGGAGAGACCCCATTCTCAGACTTTACACTGTTGCAAGTTAGGGGCATGCTCAAGATAGTGGCTTTGAAGTGGAACATCTCAGTTCCAGTTCTACCAATTAGTAGAAGTGATATTCAACCACCCCAAACTTTATTTTCTTTACCACTACAATGTAAATAATGATAAGCCACTTATGGAGTTGTTGTGAAGATTTGGGGACCACATAAAGCATCTAGGAAGTGCCTGGCACATGTAAGCACTCAATATTCCACTTATTATCATAATTATTTTTAAAAACTCTGTCTCTAAGATTAAGAATTCATCTGTCAATGGACTGTGTAAGACTGTTGAATCACAGACCTGTACCTCTGAAACAAATAATACATTATATGTTTAAAAAAAAAAAAAGAAGAAGAAGAAGATAGCAGGAGGGGAAGAATGGAGGGGTGAAATTGGAGGGGGAGACGAACCATGAGAGATATGGACTCTGAGAAACAAACTGAGGGTTCTAGAGGGGAGGGGGGTGGGGGGATGGGTTAGCCTGGTGATGGGTATTAAAGAGGGCATGTATTAAATGAGCACTGGGTGTTATACGCAAACAATGAATCATGGAACACTACATCAAAAACTAATGATATAATGTATGGTGATTAACATAACATAATAATAAAAAAAACAAAAACAAAACTGTGTCTCTACACTCAAGGATTCTTCCTAAGGGCTTCAAGGAAGGTTGGACTGCTGATATCTCACTTTATCTCCATTGCAATAGATAGTAATGCAGCCCCATTTTATCCATGATTATTATTAATTCACATTTTAGATGTGAAAACTGAACCTAAAGAGAGCAAGGGATTCAAATATCCTGTCAGAGCTGGGGCTCAAACTGATTTCCTCAAATTCTAACTGAGCACCAAGCTCAGGGTTCAACATTAAATTACAGTGATCTTTAGCAAGGCAGATGGATATGTAAAAATAAAAGCAACAAAAACAAAACTTGCACAGAATGTAATGAGCATGATAAAGAGACATAAAAATTGCTCTAATAAATCAGATCAAAGAGCCATTAATTCCAGGGCAAGGGAGGGGTGGAGGTGAGAATGGGGTGAAGTTAGGGAGGCTCTGAAGAGTAACTGTCAAGTCTTCTCTAGTGGACTTCTGGAACAAGCGGTCATAAACTGGACTGCTTACAGACACATTTTATTTGTCCTTTAAAGTGCTTAAAATGATTTTGAATTGGTTGTCAACATTTAAAAACAGGAGATTTCACATAAAAATAGAAATTTCTGGCTTCTCTTGGAAAATCAGATCTGTTAACATGATTGTTCATCATTCCACTTGATGTCAGTTGGCCGTCCACTTCAGCCTGGGCTGACCTCCAACAGTGTCCCCACAGGGTCTCTTCTTGACCTTTGTCAAGGGTCAAGAAATTGAAAAGATAAGATTTTCATAGGCATAGCAACAACCAAGCATGAAAATTTAAGTGCTAGAAGGATAATGAAAATCTTTGTTTACTTAAGTAGAATAAAATATTCAAGACATCTACTATTTATTGACTAAACATATCCTTTACTCCTTAGATTTCAAGTATACTTTAGTTCAGTGTAGGTCTAAATGTAATCATCGCAAAAGGATTAGAGAGATGGAAATCCTGTGGAAATTGTGGATGTGTTGAAGTGAATTCAGAAAGAAATATGCTTCTGAAAAGGGAAGTAGTAAAGTAGGAACTCTAAGGGCTTGCATGCCACAATGTTTTGCTGGTTTTGCTAATTACTATTAGAGATACATTAGTAAAAATTAATTAATTTATAATTCTTTTTCTTCAAATTCCTGTATCTGGACATAGGATTGATTGATTGATTGATTGATTGATTGATTTAAAGATTCTATTTATTTATTTGAGAGAGAGAGAGAGAATGAGAGACAGAGAGCACGAGAGGGAAGAGGGCAGAGGGAGAAGCAGACCCCCCGCCGAGCAGGGAGCCCGATGCGGGACTCGATCCCGGGACTCCAGGATCACGACCTGAGCTGAAGGCAGTCGCCTAACCAACTGAGCCACCCAGGCGCCCCTGGACATAGGATTTAACACAGACGCTTTCAGACATTTTTGTCCATGACCCACAGTATGAAATACATTTTTCATCCCATATATATGCATATACATTCAGCTGTGGGTGGACACTTGAGTTTCTTCTACCTTTTGGCTATTGTGAAAAATGCTACTATGGACATGGATGTACAAATGTCTGTCCAAGTTCCTGCTTTACTCTTTATGAAGTGGAATTGTTGGATTACATGGTAAGTCTGTTTTTAATATTTTGAGGAAGACAATGATTTTCATAAAGATGATTCTTTAAAAAAAAAAAGATGATTCTTTAGATTACAGCTACTGTGAAATAAGGGACTGCATTAGAATGTTCATCTGCATTTTCATTACTTTCCCGTATGCTGGCAAGTTTGCAAATAAGAAATCTCAGAGAAATTTTGTTATAATGGTTCTGAGGAGCACAGGACTCAGTAGAGGCAGCATCAGAATAGAACCAATCTCTGCGGACAACCTGCCGCTGAATGATGAATAAATAACACCCACTAAGAGAACTTTATATGGGGGCGCTTGGGTGGCTCAGTTGATTAAGCCTCTGCCTTCAGCTCAGGTCATGATCCCAGGGTCCTTCCTGACCCGGGAGCCTGCTTCTCCCTCTCCCTCTGCCTGCCACTCCCCCTGCTTGTGCGCTCTCTCTCTCGCTATCTTTCTCTCTCTCTCTGTCAGATAAATAAATAAATAAAATCTTAAAAAAGAAGAAAGCTTTCTATGGTGATCAAGAAGTTGCCTTTGCTTTCTGTGTTAAGATGTACACTTACTAATCTAGTCTGTTTTGTGTCATGACTATAAAAGCTTAAAAACTGATGCTTTTCTCCATGTGCTCTAAGCAGCCTGCAGTGAAATTGCAAGGAATGAAAAGTCCCTAAATTTCAGTCAAAGCCGTCAATATTTACATTAAACAAAATAGAAATCCCAAATAAAACTCCAAAACCAACTTCTCTTTCTAAAAGTTACATATGCAATGTAGGTTCACTGTAGGATAATAATAAAAAAAAACCCCATAAAAATATAGAAATGGAAACCAGGGGTGTCTGGGTGGCGCAGTTGGTTAAGTGTCTAATTCTTGGTTATGGCTCAGGTCATGATATCGGAGTCATGAGGTCTATCCGCATGATGGGCTCTGCGCTCAGTGGGAGTCTACTTGAGAATTTCTCTTCCTCTCCCTCGCCCTTCCCGCTTGTGCTCTCTTTCTTTCTAGAACCAATAAATACATCTTTAAAACAATATATAGAAATGGAAACCATCTGTAATCCCACCCACTTTTTGTTAAATTCTTGCAGATTATTTTCTGGAAGAAATACATAAATGTATTTCATGTACATTTTAATTATCAAATGAGTCATGCTATAATTTATTGCTTTATGACTTGTTTTTTCCCTATTAGTATATTGTACATATATTTCCATGCCCTGTCTTTTCTCATAAAGTAATGTTTATGATTGAAAAATATCAGTTTTATAGATATCACTTAATTTATTCAATGCTGTATTGTTGGACTTTTTCTTTGACATTTTATTTTGCTAATACAGCAATGAGTATTTTTTTCATAGGTTAATTTTTAAGTTCATCTTGCTTTTTATGGATGAATCTTAAAAGTAATATGGCTTATGCAAAGGGTATGCATAATTATTTTTTCGAAAAGAAAATATTTGCATATTTTTCAATATTAAAAGTAATATAAATTTATCATTACAGGTTCAAATAGTATGAAATAAAATAAAAAGTAGAGTTAAAATTGCTCTTTTTCCTCAAGATATTGTGTTAAAAATTTAGTGAACATTCTTTTAGCCTTTTTTTTTTTTTAAAGATTTTATTTATTTGACAGGGAGAGACACAGTGAGAGAGGGAACACAGGCAGGGGGAGTGGAAGAGGGAGAAGCAGGCTTCCCACCGGGCAGGGAGCCTGATGTTCTGAGCCACCCAGGCGGCCTTTTCTTTTAGACTTTCAATGCATGTATACAAACATATTTACAAAAATGAAATCTGCCTCTACATTTGAGTTTGGTAACCTTATTTTTTAACTTAGAAGACAGTGGATTTTTTCCATGTCATTAATATTCTTTTACAATATTTTTTGATGGTTTCAAACTATTGCATTGTGGTGGAAAAACTTTTCCTATACCCTCCTTGGTTCAGGGTTTGGGGTCTATGAATTAAACTGACAAAAGACAGATTAGTAAGAGAAAAAAAAGATTTTTTAATTTATCTATGTACATGGGAATTCACAGAAAAATGTGACTCAAGGAGATGGTTAGAATTGGGGGCTTATATACCATCATCATAAAGGCACTTATGGGAAAAGAAATGACTTTTAGGGAAGATAAATGGGTCCTTAGAAGAATAGATAGATATGACAGCTTAGCAACAATGTCTATTTAGGTGATTTCTTATCCTGGCGCTGATCTCCAGTGATAGGAAGGCACTTAGAAGAGTTTAATTCTTTTGGGATGCTCTGCTTTTATGCAGACGGGGAGAGTTCAGAAAAGAAAACTCTTCACAATGATATGTTCTGAATCCCTTCACCATATTTGTATTATGGGTCAGTCCAAGTTTTTGCAGCCTCTGCCGAGGGGAATGGGCCTACCCACAGCCTCTGGTAACAGGGTAGGACTCCTCTCTTCTGCTGTTCCTGCCCCCCAGCCACCAGCTAATTGGAACAAGACCCGGTACCTGACCATGGGCAATCACTATGTTATGAGGGGGCCTGGTGCAAAATCTTTGCCCCGGCAGAGAGAAGCTGGACCAATGATGATCTCATTGTTGGATTTGAATTGAGGTATAAGTAGAAAGTTAAACTGTTCACACTGGATTCACAGCTTAAAGATGCATGAAGAAGAGCCACAAGGGAGAGTACTTGCCTTGAAAAGTCATAAATAGGTCAGTTAACATTATAAGGAAGCAGGATGTGTAGGATATGCTATCAGGCTGATCCAAATATGTAGAATAAAGAGTTGTGTTTTAGGGTAAAGCCTGGAGTGAGATGAGAATTTGAATTTTGATACTTCCACTTAAATGGTTTGTGACTTGCCCCGATTAACCTTCTGACCCATAGTTTCCTTGTCAGTAACATGTGAATAATAATATGTCTGTTATTGAGTTGTAGGAAGAATTTATTAAGATAATATAGGCAAATTTGCAATGACGTGGATGGAACTGGAGGGTATTATGCTGAGCGAAATAAGTCAATCAGAGAAAGACATGTATCATATGATCTCACTGATAGGAATTCTTAATCTCAGGAAACAAACAGGGTTGCTGGAGTGGTGGGGGGTGGGAGGAATGGGGTGGCTGGGTGATAGACACTGGGGAGGGTATGTGCTATGGTGAGTGCTGTGAATTGTGTAAGACTGATGAATCACAGACCTGTACCTCTGAAACAAATAATACATTATATGTTAAAAAAAAGAAGATAGTAGGAAAGGTAAAATGAAGGGGGGGAAATCGGAGGGGGAGACGAACCATGAGAGACTATGGACACTGAGAAACAAACTGAGGGTTCTAGAGGGGAGGGCGGTGGGGGGATGGGCTAGCCTGGTGATGGGTATTAAAGAGGGCAAATATTGAATGGAGCACTGGGTGTTATACGCAAACAATGAATCATGGAACACTACATCAAAAACTAATGATGTATGGTGATTAACATAACATAATAAAATAAAAAAAAGATAATATAGGCAAGATTCTTAGTCTCTGACACACAGAAACGCTAAATAAATGTAGTCATTATTATAGCTGTATCTTCCCAAATATACCTTATATTTGATATTCTTCCTATGCTGTATTTTTTTCCTCTACTGTATTTTTGAATCTCTGGTATTTAATATAGCAATTTATGAATATGTAATTAATGATTGTTATGTCATGTGCCAGGAAGTTTTCATATCAAAGTCTGGATTTTTTATTGACTGAAGTTCTAAAATAACCAAATAAATTTTCTACTCTACAATTTTCTTTCACCTTTAAGGATAAAAGGAATATTCTACCAAGACTGCTCATTTGATTTGGGGCTTATAAAACTTGAATTTTCTTTCCTATAATCCCTTGGAATGTTGAATTCATGCATTAAAAGGAATATTAGCCATGAAATCCCAGTTGACAACTGGGTAGACTGCTTGCATCCTCATAGGATTTGAATTTCTTACCTTTTTTTCCTTAGGGAGTACCTAAATTTTCTCTTGTCAGAATGGTGTAAAGGGGGGGTGGGTAGATTCAGTTTTTAGTCAAGTTAACTTTCTGCCTCTTCCCATCCCCTCTCTACTAGATAATTAAGGACTACGTGGCATGTATAAATAGCTTCAGCTGAGAACATCCTCATATCTTTGCCCCTCTCATCACTGAGCAGGACCCATAACTGATGTTGCAATTAGAGTGCTGATTTAGCTCTGAGAGACACACTGCAAATGATCCACAGCAGAGGATGGTATTTATATCACTACTGACTGATGAGAACTTTGTCAACTGTGCCTTTGGCAGAGCGTTTGATGGCACGCCCCTGGGTTAATCTACTTCTCAATATAACCGATGATCCATGGTGATGTGTTTTCAGAATCACTCATCTTACACAGGGTGCCATGATGTGGAACAGACCTACGTAAATACAGATAATTAAGGAAATACTCAAGCCACAGTATAGAGATCAACAGAAGAGCTGTAGAGGTCAAGACATTTGGTGACTTACTGGGACGCATTTGGTATCATTTGTGCCAAAGGGATTTACACTTCTGTGTTTAGGATTTAATTGTCTATTTTGACATAAAAGAAAGGAAATGAAAATAGATTGACTACTTATGTTTACCATAGAAAGGTCAGGCAATTTGAAGTTTTTTTTGTTTTCTCCATTTCTTAGAGGCTATGAGTGCTTCAAAACCATAACATATCTCAGGTCAAATAAGTAACGTGGAATCAGAAATTCTAGGATTATTTGATTAGGAGTTAAAAGCCTGTGATTTCCTGTCTGTCTGTCTATCTATCTATCTATCTATCTATCTATCTATCTATCTACCTACCTACCTACCTACCTATCATCTATCTTTCCTCTGTGTAAGATGAATTAGTAGAAACACAAACATGGAGTTGGGCTCATTGTCTTTCTAACTCTTCCTTAATGGCTAGAAGGTGTGATGTTACAGTGTGTTAGAAGAAAGCTTCACTTTTGTTCTCTTTGATATGGAGAACTGATATTGATAATCTTTTGTGAAGAGCTTTGAAAACATAGCTTCATGGTCCTCCTGATCCCCCAGAAATCCCAAAGAGATTACCAACTCTAAGCCTTTCCTACCTAAAAATCTTGCTATCAATCAAACGTACACTAGGAGTCTAAATGATGTTGCAATGAGGAAAGTCATTGCTCAGTACACACTGAATCTCTGTGATGGGCGCCAAGGAACTCCTTCTCCTTCTTCCATGGTCTCCTTCTCTCTGGATCAACTTCTTTTTCCTCTTTGATTCTGGCTCAGGTGATCAGCCAGTCAGATGGGTCCTATTGGAGCTGGAGAGAAGGGAATTGGGCGGGGGGGGGAGTCCTTGCTCTAAGAGAAAGGGCAGAATGAAAATGGTACCTTCTGGTTCAATCTCAAAGTGAAATAGCTACCGAACTAACTCTTCCCTTACTGGTTTTGGCCCACTTTTAGAAAACGTTTGTGTTATTTTGTGTCTTTCTTCCTTCTTACCATAGACTGTCAGTATTGTTCTAACTTGTAAGGAATAGAATGAACAGAGTGAAAATCTCTGGGCTGCGATACAATCAAGGCCTTCCCTGTTTTCTCATATAAACATCTGCCTCCTCTGTGACTAGTGGCTACAGGCTACTCAATTCTCATCTCAGAAATATCAGATGTAGTCCCTTGAGAGGATAAAAATGTAAGCAGGAAATCCATATGTAATTTAGGACTTGCATCTAGGATATTTAAAGAACTCTCAAAACTCAAAAATAAGGAAAAAACCCACAATTAAAAGAAATGTACAAATGACTTGAAAAGAAACCTTAAAAATGTACAAATGCCCAATAAGCACATGAAGATGCTCAACATAATTGGAGAAATGCAAATTAAAACCACAATGATGCCACACACACAAAAGATAGTTAAAAATAAACTAAAATAAAATAAAATACAACAATAACCATGTGCTGATGAGGGTACAGAGCAACTGGAATTCTCATCATTGTTGGTGGGAATGCAAAATGTATAGCCGCTTTAGAAAACAGCTTGGCAGTTTCTTATAAAGTTGAAATGCACTTATCATATGATCCAGTAATCCTACTTTAAGTGTTTACCCAAGCATATTGAACTTAGTTCATACAAAAACCTACATGCAAAAGTACATAGCAGCTTTATTCATAAGCACCAAAAACTGGAAACAACCCTGAGGTTCTTCAACTGGTGAATGGATAAACAAACTATAGTCCATCCAAACAATGGAAGCACTGAACAATAAAAAGGAACTAACTTCTGATACATGCAACAATATGGATGAATCTCAAATGCATCATGCTGAGTAAAAGAATCGAGATTCAAAAAGCTCAAAATCATACCATCTGATTCCATTTATATGACTTTCTGGAAAAGGCAAAACTATAGGGGCAGAAAATGAAGACCACAGAGGGACATAAGGGAACTTTTTGAGATAACTGAAATACTGAATATCTTCAGGGTGGTGATTACATGGTTGTACGTATTTGTTAAACCTCCTAGGACTGTACACTAAAAAGGGTAAACTTTTACGCCTCAATAATTTTAAAAAAAGGGAATGGCCATTGATAAAATAGAAGACAAAGATAAAAGTGATCAACCATGGCAACTTACTTCTTTAAGAAAATGAACAAAATTAGACAAACCTCTGGTGATATTAACCAGGGTTGCCAAAAGGACCAGGGAGAGAAGGTGAGACATATGGGATAACAGGTCCATACAAGGCAGCCTCTCTTATCCCTCCGAGTTTCAGGACTGTGGAGGAAAGGGACAATGAGTAAGGATTGAGAAAATAACACCTATGAGGAAAAGTTAAAGGAACCGAGTTAGTTTCCCTGGCAACAGGGGCCGGAAGGGTGACTTGGTAGCTGTCTTTGAGTTTCCAAGCCTCCTTGACAGTTTAATTACAGTGCTATTTAGCAGGAGTGAATAGCTGTAACGATCTTTAGCATATCATAATGGGATTTTATCTATAATATCATCTAAAAGTTAACAATTTATTGCGCTTACTATATACCAGACCCTGTTCTATCTTCTTCGTATTTATTAACCCGTTTAAACACCTCATCAGTCCCATAAAGGGAATTATTCTTTATTGTCTCCATTTTACAGATTTGGACACTGAGGAACAAGAGGAGTTGCACTTGTATCTCCTTGTTGAAACAAAATGATGCTTTTTGCTGATTTCTCCTTCTCGTGTGTTCTTTTTTCTTTTAACAGCATCCTTTCATTTATGTTGTCTTTTATACTTGACAGAGTACTTTCAAAAGCTATATTTTATTTGCAACCAGAGGAATTTTGGTGTGAAGTAGTAGTTATTTGTATGTGTGGTTAAAGTTCAATGACAATAGTTTCTAGAAAGTTCTAGGAAGAGCTAGATGCTGCTGTTCTGAATTTCATATCTTAGTTTTTATTTTCTATGCCTTATAAAATTTCCCCTTTTCTTTTTTGATTCCTACTGATCCTTCAAGGCCCAGGTAAAGGCCCCACCTCCCCATTCAGTGACATTTATGAAGTACCTACGCCCATGCTGGGCATTGGCTTTTTTCCCCTGACCCCTGAGGAGTATGCGACCACCTTTCTTCACAGTGACGGTACAAAGATGAATGAACCCTGTCTGACTAGACAGTAGTCACTGTCTAGTTGGAGAGTGGACAGATGCATGGTCTACTCCATATCACGATATGATAACTACAAAATGAAGGCAGTGAATGAGTCCGAGGATACACATATTCTCCTGAAATAGGAAGAGCAAGGAAGAATAGAGTAAAAGATGAGGTATAAGAGAGAAAATGAAGAATAACCATCAGCCAAGAATAAGAGGATCAGGGACCTTAAGAAATAGGGAGTTTTAGAACAATTACCATGGAGGGGCGCCTGGGTGGCTCAGTTGGTTAAGCGACTGCCTTCGGCTCAGGTCATGATCCTGGAGTCCCGGGATCGAGTCCCGCATCGGGCTCCCTGCTCGGCAGGGAGTCTGCTTCTCCCTCTGACCCTCCTCCCTCTCATGCTCTCTGTCTCTCATTCTCTCTCTCTCAAATAAATAAATAAAATCTTAAAAAAAAAAAAAAAAGAACAATTACCATGGGGAATAGGAAAGGAGTCAACTCAATTAGTTAAAGCAGTCATTCTCAACTTGGTGCAAAATAGAATCACCCTTATTAAAAAAAAGAAAAAAATACCGATGCTTGTTTCCTATCCCAGAGTTTCTGATTCAATTGATCTTGTTGATGGGGTTCAGTCATTGATGGTGTCAGAAAGCTCCCAAGTGATTCTCATGTGAGCTGGGATTGAGCAACACTGAAAATATTGCTGAATAGTGCTGAGAGGCTCATGCCTATCCTGCTTAAGTTGATTTCTCACTATTACTTACTCTCATATTCATTTATTTGTTCATTCAAAAATGTTTATTGACCACCCGTTATGTGTCAGGCACCTCACTAGGCAGAGATAAAGTTGTCTTAGTGCTTTGATAATTATTTCCCTCCCATTTGGGAGGGTTAAATCCTATTTATTTATTTTTAATTTTTTTTTAATTTGAGAGAGAGAGAGAATGAGAGCATGAGTGGGGTGGGGAGGAGCAGAGGCAGAGGGCAAAGCAGACTCCCCACTGAGCAAGGAGCCCAATGTGGGGCTCAATCCCAAGACTTCGGGATCATGACCTGAGCTGAAAGCAGCTGCTTAACCGACTGAGCCACCCAGCAGGCATCACACTAAGTGTGGAGTTTGCTTAAGATCCTCTCTCTCTCCCCCTCTGCCCCTCCCCTGCTCGTGATCACACACCTGAGCTCTCTCTCTCAAAAAAATAAAAAAAAAAGTAATAAAAGATATTTGAACACTTACTATGTATTATTGAAACTTTACAATGCCTACATGTGGTAGGCCCTGTCCTTGTTATGCTGCACATTTTATGAATGAAGGAAATGAGCCACAGAAAAGTGAAGTAACTTGCCCAAGGTCACACAGCTAGTAGGTGGCAGAGCTGAGAGGCTCTAGAGTGGTTTCCTTAACCACAAAGCAGCACTGTCTCTCTGCTGTACCTGTCTTCATGCTGAGTCCAAAGCCAGTGCTTCATAAATATATATCTTGAACCCTTAGAAATGCTGAAAATACTGTAAGCCAGATACAGTTAAAGTGATGGAGGGTGTCTTGTCCTAAATGAATGCATTTTACTGGCCAGGATGCAGTCACATGACTACATCTTGTTGCAGGTGAGGCTAAGAAATGCAGTCTGACTATGTGTAGGAGGAGACAAAAGGGTAAGTGAACACCTAGGCAGTCTTTGATATAGTCTCCTCTGAAGAAATAGAAGTTTAAATTTAATGTAGTCAAATGTATCCCTTTTTTTTCTTTATAAGTTATATACTTAGTGACTTGTTTAAGAAGTACTTCTCTATGGTAAGGACATAAAGATATACTATATTCTTTTCTAAAAGATTTCAAGTTTTGACTTACATATTTATAATCTACGTGGCATCAATTTTGGTATATGGTTTGAGGGAAGGACTACATTTCTTCTCTTTATGAGAGAGTGTTCTGGAACTTTATGACGCTGTTATTTGGTCTAGCTTTTTACTTTTGTGCTAATTCCTCTCAGCCTGAAAATTCATGTTCTTCGAGCTCTCAGAAAATTTCTTGAGTTCTTTTTTTAATAATTTTACGCTCTCTGCTTTTTCTTCCTGGAACTCCTATCAGATATTTGACCTGGATTGATCTTTTATATATTTTATCTTTTCTTTTGTACTAACCATCTTTATCTTTTGTTTTACATTTTTGTGTGTGGGTAATTATCATCATGAATTTAATAATAATCATTATTATTTCGCACAGCATGTTCTCAGACCAACATTGACAAAAACCATTCAAAAAAACCTGATGTAACCATTTTGGGTGAAGGTGACAATAAGATTGCAAGCCAACAGGTGTTCTGACACACATGACTCTTGCCTCACTGGAAACTTCATGCCAGAGCCTGGAAAACCCAGTCTGTGTCATTTCAAGTCTAATGTTCATGTACTCATGAATTTCTTCCCCTGCTTGTGCTCTCTTGCTCTCTATCAAGTAAATAAATAAAATCTTTAAAAAATATATATATTTTACTTTATTTTCCAACTGTTCTATTGAATTTTCAATTTTAGCAATTCTATTTTTAATTTTACAAGAACTCTTGTTCTCTGTTTTTTTTAAATAGCATTTTGATGCTGTTTTATGGATGCAATTATCTTCCTCAATCTTTCAGAAGATTAGAGTTCTTTTCAGTTTCCTATCTTTTCTTTGTTTACTCTGAGATGCCATTATCTGTTTGTTTTTCTTGGCATCTCTCTATTTTTAAAGGTCTCCCTATTATTAAAGTAGAGTGAGGAATGCTTCTGACCTGGGTGGGGCTTACTGCCTGATGGTAGTTGTTTTAGGGTGATTGGCAGAGAGTTGGCTCAAATGCTGGGAAACTTCCAAATGCCATTCTATGGAGGTCTTTTCTCTGGAGCCATTCATTTTTTTCCAGATAAGAAACTTCCTAATTCCTGTCTGGAGGAAAAAGGGCCTGGCTACCAGGAAACTGGTCAGGCATGTTTGGATGCATAACATTCATTGATTAAGTTTTCCAAATCAATCCCACCCTTTGCAGTGATAATAATAGAAGTGGCAAACTCTCATCTGTAGCTTACTCTGTGTCAGATACTAATCTAATTGCTTTACACTGTTAATTGCTGTAGTAACTTAATCCTCCCAACAAAGCTATGAGGTTCCAGAAGAGGAAACTGAGGCACAGAGTAAGTAACTTGCCTGAGATCACAGAGCTCCTAAGTTGTAGAGTCAGGATTTGAACCCAGGCTCTTTGATGGACAACAGGGTGTATGCCATGCTGCCTCAATAGGAAAATGAAATAGGCTGGTATTTGAGCAATGTTAGTTCTGAGGGTACCACAAGACTGTGAGCTCCATGAGGCAGGGGTTTTGCTTCTTTTACCCATCACTGTACACCCAGGTCACAGATCAGGGCAATAAATTTTCATGACATGAGTGAACATGTAGTACCTTTCATACAGAAAAGGCACTTACCTCTCCTGAGAGTAGCCTCACTAAAGGAAGGTGTGTATGTGTCAATAGTGAGGCCCTCTGAGAGGCTTTTGGTTGCTAAAACTCACTTTTCCTTTTTTGTCAGGGAAATAAAGTAGATCTGAGGTTGAAGGGGAGGTGGTCCAAGGCACATTCCTTCAGTAGAACTTTGTCGTCCCTTCCAATAGTTGGTAACCTCATTCTTTATTCAAGGACAGCTACTATTACTTGGGGGGGGTGAGCTTATTAAATTTTTCTTAATATTGTCTGCTGTAAATCAACATTTCTATCATTAGCTATCATCTGAAGTTCAGGGCAACCCCTAGTCCCCACCATTTCTATTAAAAAACAAAACAAAACAAAACAAAACAAAAAACAAGACCAAGGCTTGATTTTTATATTGTTCTGTCTGAATGAAGACTCCTACCATTCTTTTCCTTACAGAATGGCTTTAATTTTACAGTGATTATTTAAAGCATGAATTTCCTGAAAGGGGGTGACCTGAAGGCAATGGCATACACAGACTTTTTACATGCTTGAGTGAAAAAAAAAAATCTGGGTCTTATTTCAAGGATTTATTGCTGTTTTGACGACGTACTATCTTTTTTACTGAAATGTTTTTATAAAAATGGGCCCAGGCATAACTAGGATCTGAAGTTTTATTGCCAATGTCACTAATATTTATGGTAGTTTGTAGAGTAGAAATGATTCATTTTGTTTAGACCGCTTGTTTGCAATTCCGAACTTCTCAATGGCTTATGGTTAAGGAAAACACTTTTTGTGGATTTTCCTTGTTTTAGGAAGAAGGCTACCTTAGTCAGTTCTGTCTGCCATAACAGAATACCACAGACTGGGTGGCTTATAACAACAGACATTTATTTCTCACAGTTCTGGGGGCCGGGAAGTCCAAGATCACAGTGCTGGCAGATTAGGTTTCTGGTGAGAATCCTCTTCCTAGTTCATAGACAGCTGTCTTCTTGTGTCCTCACATAGCAGGAGGGACAAGAGAGCTCTCTGGGTCCCTTTTATACAGGCACTAATCCTATGCATGAAGGCTCCACCCTCATGACCTACTCACCTCCCAAAGGCTCTACCCCCTAATGCCATTGCACTGGGGGTTAGGATTTCAACATATGGACTTTAGGGGGATATAATCATTCAATCTATACCTATGGTTCCTCTAATAGTTTTTCTAAAATTAAACAGAACAACTAACCTGGAGAAAGTATATTATAAGGTGAAAATGAGCAATTTCTTAAAAGAAATTAGCAGCTCTCAGGAATTACTTGGTTATAAGTCACAGAAATCCATTCTATCTATATTAAGCAAAATAGGAACAATTTTAGAAGATTATGGAAGCCAAGGACAGAGAATACAAAGAATGATTTGAACCAGGAATTAGACAGTCAAAGCCTGAGATTTCTCTCCCACCTCCCACATCCTCCCTCTCTTCCTTCCCTCTTTCCTTCCTCAGACCTCCCAAGTGCCAAGCACTGTGAATACAGTGGAGAAATAGTCAGATGAGAGCTCAGAGGCACAGAGAATATATGCTAAAGAGTGTATATCCTTGTAGGAGGAGATAGACAATAAGCAAGCCTAAGTCAAACAAAAATAAGATTCTTATAAATAAGGTGACCATAAAATCTGTTGCCCACATTTGAGAGCCAACAGGGTACTATTAATAGTCACACTTGACAATAAGTGTAAACCTGTCCAGGGCACACCGGAAATGTCATGGGCAAAGGACTATGGAGAGAATTAGAAGAGGGTAATGTGGTAATGACTGCATGGCTACTTGAGACTGGTGACAAGAGGTGTTCTATGTAAGCTGAGACCTCAATGACAAGAAGGAGCCAAGCGTAGGAAGATGACAGGGATGAGCCTTCTAGGCAGAGAGATCAACTAAAGGCTCTCAGGGAGGAATGGGCATGGAGCATTTGCAGAACACAAAGAAGGCCAGTGTGGTTGGTGTGCAGTGGACAGAGAGAGCTTGGCTGGGTTGGGACCAGAGACATAGGCAGGGGTCATGTAAGGTCAAACCTTCTGGGCATTAATAAAGAGTTTGGCTTTGTTTATACAAAGCATGTTGGGAAGCCACTGAAAGGTTTTCGGCAAGGAAGTGACGTGACCTGCTTTACCTTTACAAAGAGCACCCTGTAATGTTATATAGTTAGGGTTTTTAAAACAATTGTTTGCAATGTTTTTGATCTTTCCCTTGATATAGTTATTTATTTTGAAGTTCCTATTTTGAAGAGATGCAAACTTAGGTAAAACCATATCATTATATATCAGATGATATGATATCTGAGATTTTCCTTAAAATTAGAGGTTAGATGAAACAAGATTGGCCGTGATTGGATACTTGTTGAATTGGGGTTTGGTTTACTATTATTTCTACTTTTGTATATGCTTGAGGTTTTTTTTTTTTTTTAATAATGAAATGTAAAAAAAAAAAAAAAAAAGGCTCACTCTGGCTGTAGCTGTATGGAGATTGTATTGTGAAGGGGTAATGGGCAGGAGGGCTGGTTAGTCCAAAAGAGCCCGCCTGGGAGCTAGTGATGGATGCGTTAGGCTGGGTGTAGTGTGGACACAGAGAAGTGAGTGGATTGGGAATGGGACCAGATATGTTTTGTAGCTAGAGCCAACAGGACATACTGGCAGTGTGGTGAGGAAATGAGAAGATCCAATGGTAACTCTGGTTTTTAGCTTGGCAACCGGTTGGATTAAGATGCTATTGGCCAAAAAACGGAAGATGTAGGAGGAGCATGTTGGAATGGGGAGGGAAGAAAAGTTCTCTTTTGACCATGTTAAGCTTCATATTATACATTCACATGGAAATGTCCAGTAAGCAAGCCTGGAATTGTGCTGAGAGGACAGAGATGTTGTGTAAGACGCCTCTTAGGAGCCACATCAGGTGCTCTCAGACTCACCTGACCCACGAGCCTCTGCTTATTTGTTCTGTCTCTGTTGCTGGTTCTGCGTGGGCTCCCACTGACTTTTTTGTAGGTGGCAACCTGACAAATGCCTGTTTCCCAGGTGTCTGTCATCTTCCACCCTGGGGATTCCCTACTGATGCTGACCTGCTCAGGGCCTGTGTAAAGCAAGTGGGAAGTGAGGAGGAGTTAACACCTCATGGAGAAAACCTTTGGCCAAGGGGGAATGGGAGCCAGTGGATAAATTCTTCCCTTTTCCTCTCTCTGGAGCCAGTCCTAAGATGCATTCACTCATGTGGCCTGTTGGAAGATGGTCCTTGGAGATGGAGCAATCGGTCATGCTTGATCCCAAGCAGAAGCCAGCTCTGTAATGCACCACTGTATTTGTTTTCCTTCCTTTCCTGCCTCACTCTCCTTTCCTCAACATCCATCTAGGTCCCATCAGCTGTGGTAGGGAGGTGGGTCATGGATGAGGCACAGTTGTCAAAGACCAGGATATGCATAAGGTAGGCACCCTAAGAAGTAACCCCAGCCTCACCTTCTAGACTTCCTGTCCTATAAAAGTGCTGAAGAACAGGTTGGATGCATTTGGCTAAGCTGTTTTTTGTTTGTTCGTTTGTTTCTTGGGATATTCTTGCTATAGGCATAGCAATTGTAGTCAGACTGTGTTCTGAGTTTTAGTTTGGGACATTTGCTCTCTATAGCTGCAGGGAAACATCTTTTTTTATTAGACCCAATCAATCATCTCAAAGTGTTTGAGTGTAGGAGGAAATTCAAATAGAGATAGAGAGTGTGTGTGTGTGTGTGTGTGTGTGTTTTCCCGTTAGTGGTATCTTGGCTCCCGGTTCTTGCTGAATATAGGAGGACTAATATTTTTTTTCTGTGAGGGGAGGAGTCTTGTGTAGTGATTTGCTCCCAGGAGCCGATGAGCCCATGGCCCATTTAGGGGAATGTTCTGGGAGTCTCTTTTGGAGTTGTGCTCCTGGTAGTGTGGGGGCAGAGGAGTTCAGAGCTTAATGAATCAGTGTTTTGGCCTTTATTACTATTTGTAAGTCTCGGTGCCATTGTATTGTTCAGGGTTGCCATGTTATTCCTCCAGCCAGGCAGAAAAGTATCTTGGTTGGGAGCTCGGGCCTCTTGTCAGATCTGGTTTAGGTCTCTACTCTGCCATTTACTAGTTGAGTGACCACGGGACATTAATAATGTACACCTTCTTTACGTGGTTCCACACATTACGAGGAAATGTGTGAAGAGCATTCAGCAAGAAGCCTAGCACAAAGTAGACATGGCACAAACAATAATGGTTTAATTTCTAGAAGGACCTATTGGCATAAAATGCTGCTGTTGGATGCTCAGTGCAGTGTATGGTCTAGAGAAAGAAGACAAAGCTATTTGGTGAATGAGGTGAGATTGGGGAATAGAGGAGCACCAGATAGAACATGGGATTATGGAACTTTAGTTAGTGAGGTGGATTTTGATTCAAATCTTGAATATGCTGCTTGGACCCTTGATGAAGTTGTATCACTAAGCCTCAGTTTCCCATCTATAACATGGGAATAGTAATGTTTACCTCATGGGGTTGTTGTAAAGTAGAGATCAATAAAACACTAAGCATAAGGCCTGACATATAGTACCTATTCGTTAAAGAGCTTTGATGGTTAATAAGAGTAGATGGGAATCATTGCTAACACAATAGAGGTAGTGTAGCTGAGTGGGACAGAGTGGCCTTCTGCCTTCCTGAAATTGCACAAAATTAGGCATTATCCACTTTGCAAGGGCAGATGCTGACCCTACCCAAATCTCAGTTCTGATGATATCACAAAGGTTGTTAGATTTGACATGACAAGGGCCCCTTTCAAACACACATAAGTTAGTAATAATCTTGGACACGAATCTTGGATACCCCATCTTTCATTTTGCATTGGACATCTCACCTTTCTGTTAAAAGCAGTATATATTAAATCTCATTTTTCCCCCCTTACTCTTTTGAATCTGATCACTCAGGCCTTGATAAAAATCCTTGTTCTGGAGTTTGTTCAAAGTTCACGGGAACAGCATCACAATGTATTATGCTTGCCAAAATCGCTTACGCGGAATTGAATCACAAGGAAACAATCAGATTAACTCAGAATATGGTATGTTCCACAAGACAACTACCCTGGACTCTTCAAAAAACTTTAAAAACAAAGCAAACAAAAAAGTCAGGGCTGGAAGTATATAAACTTAGATTAAAAGAGACTAAATATACATGATAACCAAATGCAATGTGTGAACCTTGAATGAATATGGGGAGCCCTCCCTCCCCATCAAAAAAAAAAAAAAAGGGAAGAAGAAAAAAGTCCAACTATAATGCATATTATGGGACAACTAGGGAAATGTGATTGTGTACTGTGTATTATATAATATTATCGAATTTATGATAAATTTTTTGGGTATGACAATGGTATTGTGGCAATGTAGGAGAATATTCTTGTTTTTTTTAGGCAATACGATGTAAATATTTAAGGGTGAGGTATTATAATTTCTTCAACTTACTTTCAAATGGTTCAGTAAAAAGTATGTAAATGTGTACATCTATATCCATAAGTATATAGATGTATAAAGAGAAAGAAAATTTTCTCTGGAGCATTTGGAACATGGAAAATGCTAACAACTGTTTAGGTTCATAGCTATTCATTAAACTGTTCTTTCAACATTTCTTTTTTTTTTCTCTTTCAACATTTCTAAAAGTTTGACAACTTTCAAAATAAAAAGTTGGGGGGAAAAAGTTTGTGGAAGAAAACCAGCTAGCCAGTCTGCATGTTTTCTTCCAGTGAGTGTTTAGTGAGAAGTCCTCGATTTAACCTCACAGACACTGGTGCTTTTATCCTTTCAGAGACTAAGGGCTCACATGATATATTTAAGCTGATGGCCAGTTCTCACCTGGGAAATCCTTGGTTCTTTATAATCTTGCAGCTGAAAATCTGGAGTAGAAGATAGATGTGGAGAGAGGGCTTGTTCAAAAAAGGAAGCAATAAAAGAAACATGCATTTGAGAGGGCAACCACTAAAAAACCCTAAGGAAGTAAAGTCCTTTCAGTTTTCAGGATCTGTGTAAATTTAGTAGGAATCTTTTCTGCCTAGGTGATGAAGAATAAGAATTCCAGGGTAAAAATAATTCCGGAATTTTCACCTGGAATTTTTAGGGGAAATTAATTTAACTAGGAGAAGGAATTTCTTTTCAAGAATGGATTTATTAAGGACAGATGGGTCCTGGGGTCATTCTTCTTGGAGCTTAATTACCATGTTCTGAAGCAGTTTGAGATCTTAATGACTTGACTCATTCATATCCACTGGTGTCAAATTTAAAACCAACCACACAAAATGTTGGGGGCAAAAAGTAGTCCAGTAAACAAACTTATTAATAGAAATGAAATTCCACAGGGAACACAGATACACACAAGTCAGGGGGATATTAAATTCCTGTGATAAGTTAGCATGGATTAAGCAAAACTTTTTATAGTGCAAGTTCTTAGTATCAAATTTTGAAGCACAACAACATCTGATAATATAATTATAATATTTATATTAACTATTTCTAATAGGTTGCAAATAATGCTAAAAGGATATATTGACGGAAAACACTGGTTCACTCAATAAATAATTATTGGATACCATTCTGTTCTGAATTTGGGAATAAAGCCAGGGACATATCTTCCTGGAGTCTACACTCCACCAAGGTAAACTTAAATTATTACGTGATAAGCTACAATAGCAGCAAATGCTACAAAAGAGTAGTTTGTAGATCTGACATTTGGAATAGCTTAGATTTTGTGAGCACTAATAATCACAGAAGAAAATTGTCAAATGTAGAACTATTTTTAATATATTTAAAGTTTTTCTGAATTTTTTCATTGTACGAAGGCTTTATGGAGGCTTTAATTTTCTAAGACAACTTCTTAAATACTGAAGGTTTGAACTTTTGTTCTCTTGCTTAGGTCTCCCACCCCAATACTTGCAGACAGAGTGATTGACAGGGTCAATAGCTATGCATGTGATTGTTGGCAGGAAGGTTGCATGGGACATTGCTCACAGTCCTGTATTCCACCAGCATGGCAGTATGCCCAGTGGTTAAAGATACCAATACTAGTGTTAGATTCTTGAGTTCAAGTCCAGGCTCTGCCACTTGGTAGCTGGGTAGTATGGGCAAGTTACTTAACTCTCTTAAGCCCAGTTTCCTCAGCTGAAAATGAAGATAGTAATAGTAACACCCTCCTCAACACTTTTTTAATTTTAGCATTCTAAATAAGATAATGCAGATAAAGCATTTGGCAGAAAGTAAGTCCTCAATAGATTTTAACTATTTTTTTATTTGAAAATCTATTTGGCTTTATTAAGCAATTCGTGAATCACGCAGCATCCCATCTAGCAAGTGGAGGGGAGCTCCGTAGATTTTAACTATTATATGGTTACTCTAATTTTTATGACTAGAAGGTTGTCTGATCATGCCCACTCTGGGCATGCTCACTGGCTTTTTATTCTTATTTTTCAAGTTGAATGCAGGCAGATCCCTGATTTCACACCAAATGCATTAATTTTCTAGTCTTGTATACACACAGTAATCAAAGTGGGCTTTTACTGCCCTAAGGTCAAAAAACATAAAATTTTATCTGTAGTATGAACACCCAAATTTGACATAGGAAAAGAAGTTTGAGAGTATCAGAGATTAGTACAAGAAAGTGCAGGCTTTTAAAAGGCAAATACGCAAAGTTGAGAATGGTCTTTTCCCTGAATGAACGTCTGGAATGACTGCAGGTAGATCAGTACTCTCATGATACCAGCTAATGCCAGCTACTTCTGAGTCCAAGGGGGCTTTTTTCCTAGCAATTCTGGGAAATCCACATCTTTTTACTTTTGTTTTTTTTGATGCTGCCCAGTGTGACAGAGATGGCTAATTGCCACAATATTCATTTCTCCCTTCTTTTTTGTTAGAGGGCAGTGATTTTTAGTTGGACCGTTGGCTACTCAGAATATGGACTACATTTCCCAAGCTCCCTTGCAGCTAGGTGTGTGGTCATGTGACTAAGCTCTAGCCAAAGGGCTGTGAAGAGATGTGTTCTTGCAAGGGAAGGTGTACTTTCCTTTCTTTTCCTACTCAGTCAGGATGTGGATGTTGTGGTGAGCTACCTGGATCATGCAGATGAGAATAACACCCTAAGAAAGGTAGAAGGAACTCGAGTTTGGACGCTATGGAGCAGCCACATTATATGAGAGAAAAATAAACTTCTGTTTAAGTCATGGTTACTTGGTCTCCATTACTGCAATTTTATCTATATCATAAATAATACAGGCAGGAATGAATATGTAAGTAGAAGTGTCTTCCCAGCACGTGTCTCCTCCCCCCCCCCCCCGCCCCCAACCCTTGTTCTTTTGCCTGGCTTGAATCCTGGGGAATAATGCTGCTGTGTGGGTGTGGGTGTGTGGGTGTGTGTTTTGTTTTACTCCACGTGTGAGAATTCATTCGCTGAACACACACAGTATTTATACTGAGAGTTACAGGTATTTTACCTTGTATATACATATATACGTATACCTGTATATCAATCATAATTCCCATGTTTAATGAACATACAGTCTAGATTGGAAAATCTAATAGTATGAGAAATAATATATGGCCAAATGAACAAGATAATGGGCATTAGAAAGTTTCTGAAAGCCTGGACCATCATTTTCACTTTGAACCCAATGAATTACCTGTGAAAGTAGAAAGCTAGTCTCTGGAAGGACAAGGGATGGGAGTTGACTTCGTTTGGTTTTCCCCACTGTTTATAGAACACCCTACTCACAGATTTCTTTCAGTTCTGTGTCAGGTTGCCCCCTCCATGGTCTTCCGGTTCTTCTTGGGCACCCTCCTCTTCCCCACCCACATAATGCCCCCCGCTCCAAGCCTGGCCCTCCTTCATCCCTTTGTGTGAGGTAAGCAGCCAGCATCACTGCCCCACTTTCATAGACAGAGCAACTGAGTCATTTTGCTATTGTTGCTGGACCAAAGTTAACCAGTGAGTCATTCTAAAGTCCTAGAACGGGATCCTAATTCTTGTTCTTGGCACCATTTGCAGAACCGAATTAGACGGAAGGTACAAGAGGATGCTGGCCTTTGAACAGCTCAGAGAGGAATGCATTTGCGTGTGACTTGGTTAAAAACAAGGATTAACTCTCTCTTGAAACCTGCCCGCCTGAAAAAGAAAGGGGAGAAATGTATCAGTGTAACATCATCGTCATACCAAAAGGATGCTTAACTGCTCTCAAAATGTTCTGCAAGTTCTTTGGTTCATGCCTTCCTTGGTACTAGGTTTTTAAACAGAAAATATCTTGTTTGCAGTTGAGGCGATCAATTTTCTTCATCTTACAATAGTCGCATATGTGAATTTAGATCTGGGAGGAAACAATTTATTTCCTTCTTTTCACAAGAGAATCTTTAAAGTATCTAACAAACACAAAAATAAATTTTAAAAAAGTATCTAATAGACAAAAAATGAGCTTGCTCATGTATTAAAATTAGTAACACAAGCCATTCCAAACACAAGCTGTTCATATTTAGTAGGGAGATGCTTTTTATGTACCCTTTTCTGTATAGGTTAGAATTTCCTAAATTTTATCCTTTCCTGGGGTCTTTCTTTGCATCACATGTAACCCCATTTCTTCATCCTTTCACCCACCCTCCTAGCCAAGTTGATGAGAGGCACAGGGTGTCCCCACAGTAGTAACTCCGGATTTAAAAGTAGTAACAGTGTCAGTTTGAAGGCAGGTTACAGCTTTTGTATATTAAATGTAGTGACTTTATCCTTTGTTTCATAGCTATGGGAAAAGGGAACATTTTGGAAAGCAGAGAGAGGATTTCTTACGGGTAATCCAGGAACCCTTAAAGCTGTCTTTCTTAAAATTACCACCTGCAACAACCCTTTGGACTCTACCCAGACACCCTGAGTCAGGATCCCTGAAGATGGGTCATGGGATTCTGAACTTTAACAAACTTCCCAGGTGGTTCTTATATCCACTAACGGTTTGAGAATCTCTGCTCTGAGGAGTCTGTAGATGGTGTTGAGGGGCTTCATATACAAAGTGTGGTGCGAGTGCTCATGTGCATTTTTCTGAAGGAGATTCTCAAGGAGTTCTGTGACCCCAGAAAAGGTTACGTCCCTAAATGGCCAATAAATGTAGGAAAAAAAGTCCTATCTCACTTATTAGTGAGCAGGAACTAAAAAACATTAGTGAACAGAATGAAAAATCTGACACAGTGTTTGGCAGATATCTAGAAAAGTAGGAATTCTCATACATTGGTTATGAGAACTAATGGTTACAGACATTTTGGGGAGCAATTTGACAATAGCTAGCAAAATTTAAAGTACATTCTCCTTACAACCCACTTTTCAGTAAGTACAAACTCGTGAATGTATGACCATGTCTTGTTTAAGCATATTCTATGGGGTATTCTTTGTTTATAGTCGCAAAAAAATTGGAAATAACCTAAATAAAAGGTAATATAATTAGTGTTCAATTACTATAAAGTGATTACAAGGAATGATCTAAATCCACATATTAATAACTATGAAAATAGGGGTGCCTGGGTGGCTTAGCCGGTTAAGTGTCTGCCTTCAGCTAAGGTGATGATCCCAGGGTCCTGCACCTGACTCCGTGTCAGCGGAGAGTCTGCTTCTCCCTCTTCCTCTGCCCCTCCCCCCGAGTCATGTGCTCGCTCTCTCTGCTCACTCTCTCAAATAAATAAATCTTTAAAAAATTATGAGAATAATAATAGTTAATACATGTTTACTGGCACAGTTCTAAGAGTTTTGCATATATTAACAAAAATTCTGGATCTCAGGACATAATATTGAGTGGAAAAAGCACATCATAAAATGATACCCATTGTGATACTATTTATGTCTAAAAGTACAAAATAATGCCTACCTTATATGGTTTATCAATACACATGTAGTAAAAATATGGAAACATGGATTTCCCAAATATACACAAAATTCTCTGTAATTGTGGTCTAGGGTGGCACTAGAGAGGGCTTATAAGACTGGAGGCATTTTGGGCGCCTGGGTGGCTCAGTTGGTTAAGCGACTGCCTTCGGCTCAGGTCATGATCCTGGAGTCCTGGGATCGAGTCCCACATCGGGCTCCCTGCTTAGCAGGGAGTCTGCTTCTCCCTCTGACCCTCCTCCCTCTCATGCTCTCTGTCTCTCATTCTCTCTCTCGCAAATAAATAAAATCTTAAAAAAAAAAAAAGACTGGAGGCATTTCGATCTACTTCAATTTATCAGATATATGTCATTTTCAAAAGACCTGTAATTAACAAACACTTATATAGTACTGTACTCTCACAACCAATCAGCAAGTTGTGATGATTAATTTTATATGCCAACTTGACTGGGCTAAGGGGTATCCAGAGAGCTGGCAAAATGTTATTTCTGGATGTATTTGTGAGGATGTCTCTGGAAGAGATTAGCATCTGAATCAGAAGACTGAATAAAGATCACCTTACCCTATGCAAGTGGGCATCATCCAATCCATTGAGCACCCACAGAGAGCAAAAAGGCAGAGGAAGGGCAAATTTGCTCTTTGCTCGAGGTGAGGCATCCATCTTATCCTGCCCTCAGACATCTGTGCTCCTGGTTCTTGGGCTTTTGGATTCATACCAGGACTTACACTGTTGGCCCCAACTTTTAGATCTTCTCAGAATTCATGATAATTAGGGAATAGAGGGCTTGAGGTTGCCAGCCATGTGCCTTAAATTTAAGATTAGGAAAACTGGAAGAACTCCAAATATGCAATTTTGATTTAACAAAAGCAAGTGTCTTTCCCTCTTTCCCCACCCCACTCCATATTTTTAAAAAAATGCGGGGGGGAAGCCCAGGAAAAAAAAATTGGTTATGGCTACTCAGGTAATTCTCCTTTCAGCCAGATTTCAAATTTAGAGCTCTTTACTTCCAACTTCTCTGTCCTCTTTGATGACAGGATTAAGTGGATGTACAAGGACCTGCACATTTGGTACCAGCATCCTCCCAGTTCACCCCATACCTCACCCACGTGGACTCATCATCCTCATTTTTGTGCTGCCAAACTTTGCGCATACCACTTCCTTGCCTGGGAAGGATTTTCTGGTTCTGCTCGCCTGGAAAAGCCCAATCATTCTTCAAGAACCAGCTCCAAGGTCACCTCCTCTATGAAGGCTCCCCTGAGAGAGGAGGGAACTGTCGTCTATACACTCAGTTATTCACCCGACACATGCTTATTGAGTGCTGTCCGCACCCTTCAGCCAAGACCACCAGGAACATGCCAGCAATGAACTAAGGTGGGTTTATTACTCATTGATGGAAGGAAAACGTACTCCATGGGTCATCTCTGTAACAGAGTGTTACAGAGAACTTATTATAAGATTTGGGCTTTGGTTGGCTGATTTAGGGAGTGTCTAAGAAATCAAGAATCTGCTCTAAATTGGAAACCATCAGAGAGTGAGGGCAGTTCTATGACTGGGTTTGATGGGTGGCACAGTGACCTTGTTTTTGTCTTTGCATAGACAAAATTATGCAGTGACCTTGTTTTGTTGCACTTCATCATGGTTCAGAGTAAGTTTATCTGAGGTTGGTGTTCTGTGAGACTGTTCATGTGCAACAGGAGAACAAAATGGCCTGACTATGAGTGTCCGACCAGCTTGTAATACTATTACAGTCCACCTGTGATTATTTGTGGGTGTCGGGGGCTACTTTCTTTTTTCTTAGCACCTACAGTACAGCAGTTGTTGGGCTGTGATATTGTCTGTATGTCTGTTATATCACTCAGCATGTTGTATTGTGTAGCGACAGTGCTGGTATCTCTTGCCATTCGAACCCTCCCTGACAGTGAGGCGGCCATGGGATGTTGGTGGGACTGACCCCACCTCCAGCTTCACTGATGAGTCTTGATTTGTCTAGAACACCCCAGTGACTGGTTCTGGGATGGGCACTGCAGATGGTGTTTCCTGGAAATGGACACTGAGATTTGCATGCAGAATAGTTAGGGGGGAAGGCTCACAGGAAGGATGTAGCAGAGCGAGGGAAATCCAATGGCGCAGTGGGAGAGGTTGACCTGTTGTACGTTTGCAACAAAGGCTGTATCTGATCCTCTACGGGAGCTCTGGAGCTGGGACGTCCCTTCTGAGAGGTCTGAACTGAGACAGGACCAGGCTTTTGTACCCACCCATTGATCAGCCATTGGAGGCAGTTTCTTCCCAAAAGGGGCAGGCAGCTCCTTTGGGCTAGAGCAATGCCTAAAGAGGAACTCATTTACGAACCACCAACAACATCACTCCCAGCAGTGGGTGATGAGAGTTTCAATCCTGAAAGGAAAATCTAGGGAACTATGACAAGTTGTGTTTATGGGAGAGAAGATGAAAGATAAGATAGGCAAATGCCCATCTGATTTTTTAAGAAAGAGGAAGGTAAATTCTGCAAGTGGTCTAGTTTCTTGATTATCTCACATCAGGTTCTAGAAGAGATGTTGAAATCTTAGTGAAGGAGAAGAAGCAATGTTTACCAGGATATGCTCATTAATAACAACAAAAAAGTGCAAAAATAGTCAAGGGTTTGCATGATGTGACATGACCATGGAATTCAATGTAATGGGGATAAACGAAAGATACTGTATTTGTTTCCAAAACACCAATGGCACACTTTTAGGATGTGACACGGCTTAGCAATAGTATGTGTGACAAAGGCAGAGAGATTTTATTTGAAAATAAATCCAATTTGAGTCACCTATGTGATGTGATCATGAAGAAAGCCACTGCAGTCCTGGGTTGCATTAAATTAAGCTTAGTTTGGTCTTGTGACTTACTGATTGATGTGCAAGTCTTATCTGATGACCTAAACAGAAACAGATCCTGTTTGAACACCCATTTTGAAAAATTAGTTGTCCTTCCTCCCTCAAACCTGGCAGAGTCTTATTGAGAAACCAGTATGTGTGATTCAGTCAAGGGTAGTACCTGCTTATGGATCACATTTGTGGCTGCATGGCGAGTAAGGTCCACCCAGGTTCAAGTGATCTGTCTGTCTATTCATGTGCCATTACCATGCTATATTAATTATAGAGGCATTTTGGTATATGACTATCTGAAAGAGCTAGTCCTCCTGCATAGCTCCTCCTTTTTAGTGTTTCTGAGAAGATTTTTGTTGGTGTCGGTGATCTATAGGTTCCTATCCTCTCTGACCCCTATCTCCTCATTTCACACGAGTTGAACATGGGTGTGGATGAGAAAAAGGAAACAGTGCTTCTGGGCATTCACCTCTGTCTCTCTCTCCCTGCCCCTACACTCCTCTTTCTCCAAGAGACTTGGTGAATGTGGGCTCTGTTGACAGACAGACACAATCTGACTTCCATTCTTGGCTCAACTGCTCATCCCCTGCAATCCTGGACAAGTCCCCTAAAATCCCTAAGCCTCAGTTTCCTCATCTATAAAGTGGGCAAATGACGCCTTCCACAGAGTGAGAATGAAGGGAAATGATATGCAGAAAGCACTTAGCCCAGAGCCTGGTACAGAGAAGGGGCTCCATAGATGGCAGCCATGTTCGCTGTTGTTCTTGTAGCAGATGGTGCTTTGTTATTATGGTTCCTGTTATTGTTAGCATCAGCGACTCCTTTATTTCCTTCCTTTTGATTCATGCATTTGAATGGGGAAAAGAAAGACATCTCCATTTTATCTAACCCTTCCTTGAAATCTAGCTTTTCCTTCTAGTAAGAATGCAGGCAGCAGACTGCAGTGGTGTTAGCATTGTGACTTTGTCACCATAGAAATCACAGATCTTTTCATATTACCTGATAGTCTCAAAACGTCTCCCATTGCTCTTTGAAAGGACAGTAGTTATTTGACCCGTCATCAGATCTTAGTACTTAAAGCACTGATGAAGGAGTACAAATATTACTATGACATACTGTTTAAATATTTGATAACCATAACAATGTAGTTGTTTTCTTTTATAGTTCTATGTATTTAAAACCTTATTATGAGAAGGTGTCTGTGGGCTTTACCTGCCTGCCAACAGGCACCATGGTGCATAAAGGGTTAAGGGCCCCTGCACTGGGGCCATGTTGCCTCTTCTGGCTGGTCAGCTCAGTTGGTTAAAGAGCAGTGAAGGTCACAGGGTCAGTTCACCTCACTTCATTCTATTCCTCAGCCCCAGAGGCTGGGCAGCATGTCCAGAGACACAGAACAGGGTAAGACCCACCAGAACAAGCCCATCTCTTTGGCAGGTAACAGAATGTCCTGTGGATGGCGGATTAGGCTTGGCATAGCATTATGGGAGGGGTGGGCTATTTGGATATGAAAGTTGATAGTTGGCAAAACATAATAAAGGGAGAAATGAATCGCTTGTAACTGATGGTAGGCCCTGTGACTGATCAGCAGTTCTTCATTCTGACTGTCTCTCTCAGTCCAGGCTTTTTGTTCTCCGTCAAGTAAGAATACTTCCTATTCCTTTCTGTCCTCATCCCCACTCATCTCTTTCTCCATCTTGTCTTTGCTTCTCTCTCTTTCTCTCATTTTCCTCCTTTTTTCCCCTTCTCTAATTCCCTTTCCCCCACTTCTTCAGGAGAGAAGCAATAGAAAATTCTGAATTTAGTATTGGGCACAGAGTGGACATTCTTTTCCATGCCTGACCTCGTATTCTTGACACTGACACTTGGCTTTGAGCCTGTCCTCGTGCCCCTTGCTGTCATCACACACCCATGCGTGTGTGCAGGCAGACACACACGCGCACACTCTGCATCTCTTTCTCTCTGACACACACTCACACCTCAGAAAGATTATATTTATAATACCCTAGGGTATTTCCAAATGCCAGTATTCGTTTTGGGAGCACACTTGTCTCTGTTGCTTGGAACAGACTGAATTTTCCACTGGCTCAGAGTTTTGAAGTTCTTCCGGCTGAGGGAGGAGTGAGAGACTCCAGGGGACCAGCCATATGTCAGAGCGCTATCAACTTTCTGCTCAGAGGGTCGTGCTCACTAGAGCAGAACATTTGTTGAAGGATTCACAGCCGCATCTGGCCCAAGCAGCTCATGTTGGGTCTTTTAAAATAAAACTTGCTGGGGGACAGGGCTTCTAGAGTGGAGAGACCAGGTGTCGAGTGAGAATAGACCCTACCAGGCTGACACAGGCCATCAGAATAGATGTTTCTGAGGCCCAGAGAAGAGGAGGGTTTTGAAACCAACAAATCCCCAAAGGACAGATTATAAGTTTCACTCAATGTCTGTGCATTAATTGGAATTCACTTTCAATTTGGAGTGGCAGCTGAAGGCTCTCATTTCTCAAAACTGGAATCAAGGCTGCCTTTATGCAAAGGCAGATTTGAGCAGTTCCTCTCCTCTTCCTTGAATTTAGCTGTTCCATGAAATATCCTTAAAGGAGTTCAAAAACAGCCATTCCACAATTAGAGCTATGGCTTGAAATCCTCATTCCTGTGAGAGTTGACTCACTGACTTTAATTCACACTAAAGTGTGAATGACTAACCCAAGATTCTTTCCTTTCTTGCAAACAGGTTTATTAAATAAGAAATATGGGTAAGAAAAAAAAAAAAAGAAATATAGGTAAGAGAGACGGGGAGAGGTTCACAGAGAAAGAGAGGAAGGGAGAGAGAGAGATGCAGATGTCTGAGAGGAAATTGGATGGAAGGACATAGAAAAATGGGATACTGGAGATTTTGTAACTTTATAAATTTTTTAACTTTATAACTTTATGGATTTCAGAGTCTGTCCCAATTAATTTTCAGGAGGCCATTACTTAGCTTAATTATGGATAAGTTTTTAGCACTCACTTTCAAACTGGACTTTATATTGATTGGTTTTCTTAGCCTCATATGAGAAGCTCTTTAGTGGGTAAAATGGGAAGATGGCAAGAGAGAGGAGGAGGCACTGAAATGAATCAGAACCTTTGGTCAGAGGATGATGTTTCATCACCTTCCATGTCATTTCATCAGATGTCATTTCAAACCAGTTAAAAATGCTCTTCCCTTCTACTTCACAGTAAACAAATCTAGGGAGAATTCTTTCACTTCCCCAAATCACCATTCTTTAAGTGGAATTTGTTTGAACAGTTTGATATTGATTTCTAGTCCAGCTTCCATTTGGTTCCTATACAGGTCACTAAGCAAAAGGGAATAATATGATGTCACATGTTTCCACATATAAATGTCACCTGATGTTAGCTGTTCAGTGAGCTCCGAAGTCAAAAGAAGGGTTACCGCCAGCAGAGAAGTATCACTTCCCACACAGGATGTGCTGTACCACACGTACATGTATCGCATTCATTAAGCAGTTCCTGGAGGTTTTCATGAACTCGTTAGCAGGGTGTGTGTAAGCTTTGCGGGGAAAGTCACTTTATACTCAGCCCAGCTTCTTAGCTCCCTATGCAAGAAGGTCAAGGACGTGGAAGAGGAGGAGATGGGTCCCAGGGCACCCTCGGCCTTGAGAAGCTTCTCCCTCTGACATCTGGAAGGGAAGAGGGTGGTTGAGTTCAAGGTTGCTGCCCTCAGACAGAGAGCCTGGAGAGAAATTTTCTTCAGATTCCTCTCCCTTTGGCATGACAGTGAGGCTCCAGCTCCAGAGTGGTGGGCTTGGTCTCTTTCTGTTAAGTTGGAAGATAAAGGTTGGTCAGAAATGTCTGTCTGATTAATTCCTAGTCTTTTTGACTTTAAAGATGAAACTGCAACATTTTAGTACTGTCAACTCAAGCATTATATGTTTTATACTTGTCTGTTTTATTATTTTCTTGCTTATTCTGGACAATAACATCGTTTCCTTTTTACTGTTCAGTCTGGACATACCTCGTGATCTCCCATTGTAACTCTCGCTGACATTTATCCTGAGCTTTCACAGTGGCTCTCACAGTGTGGTCCCTGACCAGCTGCATCAGCATCCCCTGCCTGGGAAGTTAGAAATGCAAATTCTCAGACCTTATCCGGGATCTAAAGAATGGAACCTCTGGGAGTGAGGCCAGTAATCGGTGTTTCAACAGGCACTCCAGGTGGTGCTGATAGACCCTCAAGTTTTAGAGCCACTAACTTTGAGTTAGTGAGTTTTTCATTCGTTTAGTAGCAACACTCCTACATGTATTCTCTCAGATGTCACATTGACCCACCTCTGCTTTAGAGCGGGAGAAATGGAGGCTTAGAGATGTGATGGGGAGGGTCCAGAATCAGGCTACTCTCCTCCTGGGGTTTTTCTTTCTCCTCTGCATTTCAGAGTTTATCACAGGATGCCTCTGCCTCTGCTGGCCCAGGGGAAGGGAGCTGTCCTAGAACACCACTCAGAACACTGCCCCCACGGCCTCAGGAAGGATCGCTGCTCAGGCTGTTGAGAGACAGCTGATTGACAGCTGGCCTCATCTGCTACCTCGGCATCCTGGCTCCAGGGAGCTCTCCTTCTCCTCTTAATCTCTGTCCCCCTCTCTCTGTGCTGTTGCACCTGCCGAGATCAGCGGAGCCGCTCTGGCTGCCTGTCTTTGGAGAGGAGCTGTGTGGTCTGAGAAAGTTGGGTGGATGGAAAGGCCTGCTCTTGGAAATGGGCTCTCTTCAGGTTCAAAGTCTTGGGAGTCTGTCCACTAGGGCATGGGGCAAAAGCTTGTGTGTTTATATAGGGCATGGACTTGGAGTCAGGACAGGAGTTTTAGGAGCAGAAAGGGGATTTTGTTGTGTTTTTGTCTTTATGCTGATTCTTTCAGGGAAGTTGAGTAGTGTGATGGAGAAATCTATGACAAGAGAAAAAAACCAATTGTAGTGAAGTCAATGTAGGTTCACTTTCACTTGTAAATATATTACTTCCATTTGTTGTTACACCATTCATGAGTTTCATACATATAACCTTAGATTGAGAATCCTTTTTATGAACAATCGTTGTTGCTTCCTTTCAGTGAGGCTCAGAAGCTTCGTAGCTGTCAGTGTGGTGTAGGTTCTGGCTGCCATTCACAGGGTAGGTGGTGGCCTCCTGTTAGTTGATAATTACTGATGGACAACATGTGCCCCTCATTCTGTGGCGCCCACACACACAGGCACACACATGCATACACACACGCACTACACACACGGAACCCCTTATGTCTTTTTAACTTCCAAAAGTCTTTGTACATAAAATTTGCCTTAACCTAAAGTTTAAATAAAAATTCTGAAATAATGGATGAAATCCATTCAGGCAGCTTGATGGTTTAAAGCAAGGCTGATCTTCCTGCTTTTTGAAAAGCTTATTTCCAGAAATAAAGCTAAGTGGGCAAAGGAAGACCTATTTGTCCCTGCTGACTAGGAAACAAAACTGCACATATTAAATGATGTCTCCAAGGTGCTATACTGCTTGGAAAGAGATGCCATAGACGCCCAGGCTTTTCATGTTAAGACTGAACACATAGTCACGATGTGAATTAGGCAAGGCCATGGTAAAATTGACTGAAAATGAGTCAGCAGGACTTTGTAAGCCATTCCTTCCCCTAATAAAACATCTCCCTCCCTAATAAAACATCTCTTTTCTCTCTCTTTTGACCTTGAGCAGTCTGTAAAGGACAATGTTCTTCCTTTGGGATTATCTAATCTCTAAGAGAAAGTGCCTTTGCCCTCATACATTGCTAGTGGGAATGTAAAATGGTACAGCTGCTGTAGAAACACTTTGGCAATTCCTCAATAAGTTAAACAGAAAGCTATTATGTGTGTTTATGACCCAGAATATTCCACTCCTAGGTATATAATCCTAAGATCATTGAAAACGTACATTCATACAAAAACTTGTACATGAATGTTCATAGTGACAGTATTCATAATAACTAAAACGTGGAAACAACCCAAATGTCCATCAACTGAGGAAAAGATAAATATTGTATCCATACAATGGAATATTACTCCACCATAAAAAGGAATGATGTGTGGACACATGCCATGACACGCATGAACCTTGGAAACATAATGTTAAGTAAAAGAAGTCAGAGACAAAGGGCTGCATACTGTATGATTCTGTTTGTATGAAATGTCTAGAACAAGTAAATCCATGGAGACGAAAAGTAGATTAGTGGTTGCCAGAGCCTAATGGGAGAGGAGAAATGGGGAGTGACTGTTAATGGTAGTGAGCTTCTTTTTAGGGTGATGAAAATACTCTGGAATTATATAGTGAAGATGGCCATACAATATGATTATACTAAAAACTCCTGCATTGTGTACTTTAAAATAGTGAAGTTTATGGTATGTGAATTGTATCTCAGTTTTTAAAAAAGCCTTAACAAGATTCTGCCACTTTATTTTATTTTTATCTTTTTCGATTAAGACAGGTTAGTAGAATGCCTCTCAACCTTGGCCCCTGAGGAAGTGAGCTGAGTGCTCTCTTTTGCCCTTCTTGATCTCCTGTCAGATATGGAGTGCTGGAAATGGAGGAGCAGATAATGAGAACTCAGAGGAGTGCAGGAAAGAAATAAAGAGTTGGATGGGTCAGCTGCAGTCTTTAGGAAAGAGCTGTACTCTGTCCATTTACTCAGTCAACAGGATCCCCTGGAGCCTTTTCATGGGCTGAATGTTGTGTGATTATTAACATGAGTAAGACCAAGTCTCTGCCGTCATGAAGGTTAGGTTAAGACAGATGTGTTAAGGAAACAGTCATAATTCAAAATGATCCACCTACCACAGGAATGTCCTAGAGATTCTGAATTGACAGGAGAACTTGTGGAAGAGATTGGAGTGGGGAGGCTGTCCTCCCAGCCTTATCAACAAGAATAAAGGGGCAGAAGTAGGAATGGTGGTGTGTGTTTGGGGCGGATGGGGAAATGGCCAGAGTTTCATTGACATCCTTAAGGCAAGTAATTACTCAACTCTGCTTTATCTTTTGTAAAACTTCTTTCTAAAGGTTATATATGCACTGGCAAAAGTTGTGAACAATACAAGAGGGAACACAGTGGATAGTCATCTCCCTGCACCCTTTCTTCTAATTGTTCTCTGCAGATGGAACTGTCTTCAGATAGTCTTAAATAAAACTTCTGACCCCAGCCAACAAAACCCTACACAATCTAACCCCTGCTTAGACTTTACCAACCCTGCTGAATTGGGGGGTGAATTGTGTCACCCCCCCACCCCCCAAAATTTATATTTTGAAGTCCTAAACCCTAATACCTCAGAATGTGACTGTTTGGGGGAAATAGGGTATTTAAAGAAGTAATTAAGGTAAAATGGAGTGACACGAGTGGGCCCAAATCCAATGTGACTGGTGTCCTTTTAAGGAAAAGAGATTAGAAGAAGGATGGGCACAGAGGAAAGACCATTTGAAGACAGAGGGAGAAGGCAGCCATCTATAAGGCAATGAGAGCCATTGGAAACTATTTTTTTTTTTTAAGATTTATTTATTTATTTGAGAGAGAGAGAGAGAGGGAGTGTGAGCTAGTGGTGGGGAGGGGCAGGGGAAGGGAATTTTCAAGCATACTCCCTGCTGAGTGCGGAGCCTGTTGCAGGGCTTGATCCCACAACCCATGAGACCAGGACCTGAGCTGAAACCAAGTGTCTGAAGCTTAACCTACTGAGCTACCCAGGCGCCTTGCCACTGGAAGCTTTTAAGCAGGGTGTCTACAGATCTGATTAATGTTTGGGAGTTAGTTTCTCTGGAGATTCCAGCAAGGAGAACTAAAGCCCCACTGGCCCCAGGCCCAGAGGTGATCTTCCCTATTAACCCAGGGCCTGGATTAAATTTTCTTTATGCTGTTCACTGTTCTTGTTTTTCAGCAGAGTTTGCACAAAAAGAAAACAACACAGTCAGGATAGCATGCTTCAGTACTCCAAACAAATTCTGAAACACATAAAGGTTCAACCATAAATACACATTTTGCAAGACTCTCTGATCTATTTATGTCACAAAAATCTTGTAAATAGAAGAACTGGATCAACAGCAAACAGCCATTGTTGACTTTCTACGAGTACATTGGTTATCATGATGGCTTGTGTGCCACAGGATTGTTATGAAGAGAGATTTCTGTGTGGGGGTGTCTTTCTGTGCTCATCAGTGGATTTTGTTTTTTCATGTGGGTCAAGATCTCTAGCCATAAACAAAGAGAAAATGTTGGCCTTAGAAATATCTACTTTACTTGGTTAATAAGCAGAGCCGAAACTGGAAAAATAATTTTGTTTTGTAAACATAAGCTTGTTGTTCAGTTAGTGCAAAGCCTAACGCTTGCAAAATGCTAAGGGGACGTGGTCCCCATGGGCTAGCGTTTAAAATGGCTTTGGAAGAATAGAAACAGCAGCCCTGTTTATTGTGCAAATGTAGGGAATGTCAAAGCCAAATCGTCAAAATTATTTTCAACAACCAAATGCCATTTATGAGCTGTGAGGTACCTACTTCAACAAAACTCTTTCAAGTTTAAAGGGAGAAAAATCTCTTTTTATGCCTCTAAAGACAGCATCAAAATTAACATCTGAGTTATAAAAATAGTCCATGAAACAGATGACTTGATTCTATGACTTGATACTTTACCAGATAAAATTCCAAGTGAATCTCTCTTCTCTTTTGCATTTTTAAGAGCTGTTTCCCTTCTCTGGTTTGGTCCTCTGGTTAATGTGTTGAGGCAGGCCCTTGTCAGCCAGATGGAATATAATCTATATTTAGAGCTTCCATTAGCTCTTCCGCGTGAATGTGCTACCACTTCCTAATTTCAACACAAATATTCTATGAGAGTGGATTGCCATTTATGTTATTGGTGTGTAATAAAGTCAAATATGCTAATATATCTTCTTTTTCATGGAGCTTTAAAAAAAACTCATGAATATTCCCTTTTTGTCGGTTACCTATTGATAAATGGGAAGTTGTTAACTTGGTAACATTTGCCAGCTTTCAGACTGGTCAGCCTTAGTTCTGGTTTCTCTCCACATCCCTTCCAAGCTGGTTTGGATGCTGTTTAATACTTTCTTTTCAGTTTGTGGGAGTTCAGCAACCCAACTAACCTTGAGAATGGAGGAATGAGAAATGGAACCAGTCCATCTTTGGCAAAAAGGTTCATTTTGCCGGAGAAGTTCTTTTTCTCTAAAGTAAGAAATTATTGTGTTATCCCAAAGGCACAGCTATTGTGCTAAAGTGCTGCAGAAAGCTTCATGCTGAACTTTTCTCAAATCCACTGAGCGTTAATGAAAGTTTGAGGGTAGTAGAATTCCAAAGAGAAGTACTCTGTTTTTTATCACTGTTTCCCCAAACAATATAGTGGAAAGCTCCGATGATGATTATAAAAATAACAACTCCCCTTGCTTGTGCTAGAAAGAATATAAAGCGGTTTCACAAACTTTCTGCATTAAATCAGAATAATCCCCCTGGTGTCCTCTGGCAAAGACCTCTTCGGGGCTAATGGAATGCTGGCATTGTCATCAGGATCCTGGGAGTGAGGCCTTGGGCCAGGTCTGGGATTTTAATAAACATAGCATAAGGAAAACCTTCTGGAATCAGAGTCTTTAACAAAACAAAACCAAAACCTAAGGCTACAATTATTCAAAGGCTTATTTGGATCTTGGAAAGGAGATGAGGAACCTACAGAGGGCTTTCTGTGTCGGCTGGAGAAGGCAGAGAACCACGTTCAAGCTTGTTCTCAATCATAGCAGCTATTCGTACTCAGTAGGAATATCGGCTATGTGGTTTGTCACATGAACGAAAAGATCAGGGCTTCAGCGGAGTGGCCAGAAAAATTGGGCTGTGTCATTTCCAGCCACTGGGGTCAGCACAGAAGATCAGACATGGATGTCGACTGTTTGCTCTGTTACAGCTCAGCAGAGACAAGCTTCTTGCTACCATGTCACATGACCCCTGGTTGGAGATGATAAGTGAAGACCCCAGGTCACACCAATAATTCTCAGTCCCAGCTCCTGCTGTTTTTATGGTGCCTTTGTTTTCCCCTCACAACTGGCCTGCAGCCACTGCTGGATGCTACTTTTCGGACTGCTTTTCTCCACGTCCCTCCTGGGCCTCAGTGACTCTTGACTCTGATTCCAGTGTGTGGGTTCCCCCCCACCCCGCCCCCTGCCATCTCAGCGGTTCTCTGACCCCAGCTAGGTGTCCTACAATTCAACTCAATTCTGACAGTATGTGCCCGGAGATAGTGTGAGATCCTATAGGAAAGGGTTCAGTCCCGCTGCCATCTGGTTCCCAACTTGCGGTGCCAGGCGCAAGCCCAGGTTGTCACCTGTGCTTCTGACTGGCTGGCTATAGATTGGAGGTTCCAACAACTCCCTTCTTGGGTTCGTTAATTGGCTAGAGTGGCTTACAGGACTCAGAGAAACATTTTACTTACTAGTTTATTAGTTTATTGTAAGAGTTTATAACTCAGGAACAGCCAGATGGAAGAGATGCAAGGGCAAGATATGTGGGAAGCGCTGCAGAGCTTCCATACCTTCCCGTCTCCAGGAGCCCTGTCTCCCAGCACCGTAGTTGGGGCACACAGGTGCAAGAGCACCTGGCTCAGGGGGTCCCCAACAGACTAGGTTCGGCCACTTGCCACTGTCAAAATCCAAAGGCAGGGAGATGAGCGGGGGTGAAACAAGAAAGGGATTTATTTCAGTGAGACCAGACACAGCGGACTAGTGTCTCCAAAGCGCTGAAAATACTTCTAAGTTTCTGTAAGGAAAATGTGGGACAAAGGTCAGTGAGTACACGCAGGTGGGCAATAAAGGTCAGGTTGATCATTGTCTTGGGGTCAATTACTTGGGGTCTTGCTGGCTCAGGTTAGTCCGTACTGCCTGAGGGGGCAGTTTCTGTTCCCATCACAGGGTGCTTTGTCCAAAGGGTCTTTTGCCTGAGTTAAGAGATAAGCTGGAAAGAACTTAATCAATTACAAAGCACAGACTGACGTCAAAATGGAGGTAGTTGACGTCCTCCTCCAGCACCTCCATGCATACACCCACCTGAAGGTCTTCAAAGCCTGTCCTTTTGGGTATTTACGGAGGCTTCATTACACAGGCATGATTGACTCAATCAGTGGCTATTGGCGATTGATTCATCCTCCAGCCCCGCCCCCTCCCCAAAGGTTGGGGTTGGGGGTGAGGTGGGACTGAAAGTTCTAACCCTCAAATCATACCGTTGGCTCCACTGGCAACCAGCCTCCAACCTTAGGTGCTTTCCAAATGTCACCCATTAACATCACAAAAGACACCTAGATCACTCTCATTACAGGAAATTTGAAGGGTTTTAGGAGGTCTATGTCAGGAATGGGACAATGACCAAATATATATTTCTTGTTATAAATCACAATATCACAGCCTGTCTTTCTGAAATTGTCACCTAAATGTTGCCATTCCCCTGGGTGTGCCCTATAAACCTATCCGTTCTCACTTTATCTCTAGATCAGAACTCTTTCTCTGGGGGCGCCTGGATGGCTCAGTAGTTAAGTGTCTGCCTTCAGCTCAAGTCATGATCCCAAGGTCCTGGAATCGAGCCCCGTATTGGGCTCTCTGGTCTGAGGGAAGCCTGCTTCTCCCTCTCCCACTCCCCCTACTTGTGTTCCCTCTCTCGCTGTGTCTTTCTCTGTCAAATAAATAAATAAAATCTTTAAGAAAAAAAAAAGAACTCTTTCTCTGGTTTCATAGATGTCTCATAGTCAGCATGATTGATCTAAATTCATGATGCTCCCACCCCCGAGATTATGTCTTCTCCTGAGAGCTGCGTCTCTACTAGTGACCGAGATTCAGTGTGCTTGTGATATTCCAGGCTCTGTTCCAAGCATCTGACATGCTTTACCTCATTTCACCTTTGCGAGACTCCAGTACAGAAGGTACAGATATTCTCCCATTCCACACATCTGAACACAGAGTGATTTGGTACCAAGCCCCAGGTTCAACAGCTAGTTGTGGGTAGAGCTGGGGTTTGGCTGCAGGTTGTGTAAACCATAACTCTGCTGTACTGCTTGCTGTTTGCATTTCCCCAGGTCAGAAACCCGGTCAGCCTTTTTGATGCCTCCTTCTCCCTTGGTTGCCACTTCCAATCCCATGCCTGTCCCATCACTCTTACCTCCTGAATAACTTCACTGTCACCACCACTGTCCAAGCTATTGCTTCCTAAATGGACACACGCAATGGCCTCCTAATAGCTCTTCCTACCTTTCTCTCTTTTCTCCTTCCTGCCCCATGTACTTCCCACATTACAACCAAAGAAATCTCTCTAAATCATAAATTCAGTTGTGTCCCTCTGCTAACTAACATGCTCCAGTGGTTTCCTATTGTCCTCGGGTCAGAGCCTGTTAAAAGATAAACTGGGGCATAGTAAAAGTTTTTAAAGTTTATTTGAGCAAAAATCCATTCAAATTGGAATAGAATCCCAAACTGGAAGTGTTTAGGAGCACTCTACCAACAGGAGCCAGGAGAAAGACTTACACAGAGCAGGTGCAGAAGCAAAGAAAGGAACTTACTTGATTGGCTGAATCTTTAAGCCTAGTTGGCTGTTTGTGATTGGTTGTCCTTAAGTTTCGATTTCTTAACTTTGAGGCATTTACAGGCTTAGATTTAGGTTTGCTTATGTCAGTCACCCTGGCATTTAGAGCCACTTCAGTCTAATGGCCTCCTTTTAAAAACTAATTTAACACCCTTAACATTACTTAAAAGGCATGGTCTGGCTTTGTTCTCCCTTCCAGTCTCATTCTTCTTCCCAGACTCACCCCTCACCTTGTGCTGTCCATGTGTTCTGGTCTTTCTGAACCTCTTTCCTTTTGTGGTTTTTAGAAGGACACCTGCTGTCTCTTACCTCTTGGCCACTGAGCTGTCTGTTCCCCTTGCCTGAAACACCTTTCCCTTCTGCTTTACCTGGTTTACTTGTACTCATCTCATCCTTAAGCTTTCAGGATCTCCTCCCTAAGATCCTAGCAAGGGAATTTGGGGCCTTGGCTATGTGTTCCAGAATAGCTGCCACTTGCTGTGTGCCTGGTTCTGTTTGGAGCATTTAATTTCACAACAAGCCTGTGAGGTAGGTACAGTTATCATGTAGCAGATGAAGAAGTGGAAGCACAAAATGTTTCTGTCATAGTCCATCAGGAAAACCGATGCTACTCTAGTAGTTCACCAGAGGAAATTCGATACAGGGCTCTACCACAAGGGTATTGCAAGAGCACAAAAGGCAGATAGTAGGTCGGCAAGACAGCCTGGGAAGGAGCAATAGTAGGAAGCTGCTGCTGCAAGTTACAGGGATGGGGTGGGGTGCAAGAGGGAGGTGATGTCACCAGAGCTGAGGTTCTGGGGCTGCCCAACAGGAATTGAACCCAGGGGGAAAGAAAGGAATTGGAACCCAGGAGGAGATGCAGCCATGCTAGAGTGGCTGCCCCAAACAGAGAGGGAATGAAACACCCTGACATTTCTCTCTGCCAGTGCTTCCCATTGGCTGAGCTAACGAGACACTCAGTGGCTGAAACGTAGTTCTCAGAAGTCATGGGGAAGATGGGGAATGGATCGAGAGCAAATTGGTAGGAGACAGACCCAGAGAAGTTAAAGTAATTAGCCCAAGGTCACACAACTTCTAGGGAGGGCCCAGATAGTTTGTCCCCAGAGTGTGCACCCATAATGACTGCTATGTATTGCCTCTCTGAGAATCTTAGGCAAGGCACTGAATCCCTCTGCCTTAGATGTACAAAATGCAGATAATAGTAGTATCCTCTGTATAGGGCTATAAAAAAGATTAAATGAATTAAAATGTGTCAAATACTTTGGACAATGCCTGGCATAACATATGCATAGTCAATTTTGGCCACCATGACAGAGACAAGTATCTCAGGAGAAGGCAGTGGTCTGCGGGTGGAAGCCATGCCCAGTACTGTTGTAAGCTTTTCCTCTAGAACGTAATCGCTAATCTCCATTTTACAGATGATAATACTGAAGCCCTAGGAGTCCGTGTTGTCCTAAGTGACATAGCAAAAATGGAGGTAGGACTCAGGAATTAGATCCAGAGCCTGTGTGTTTAGCCACCATATTGAAATTCCTAGATAATAGACAGCTAAACTGAAGAGTGTGGCACAGTCTATACCTTTTGCCTCTCTTACCTTAGCACTAGCTCAGTGCCTGGAGCCTGGAAGGTACTCCCTGCATGTCTGCTTCATGAGTTTTAAATGGGTTGAAGATTTGCTGGTGCGCAGTGAGAGGGAATGTTTCCAGACTCGTTTCTGGACTTCTCAGTCAGCTGTGAAGTGTCCAGTCATGAGTTGCAGGCACAGCCTCTCTTCAGGGATGGATTCTAGGTTGTCTTCATAGTTTATCCCCAGGAATCCCAACCTTGCCATTTTATCTAGTCCTGGTCTTCTTCTGACTCTCCCTTCCCAGAGGCCATCCAGTTTTCTACCTCACTGAGTGTTCCAGGTGACCAAGGCTAAGAGTCAGAATGGGGAAAATTGCAACGGGACAATGTAAGAGAAAATAAAATGGGGTAAAAGGTCACCATTGGAGAGTTCTCCAGGACACTTAAAGATCATAATTTGGAAACACATCTGGACGTACGATGGGACTGAGAATTACTTCCTTGCTAGGACACATTATTTCTATTTTTATCTGTGTAATCGACTTGGTGTATGAAGTGGAAGCAAATCACTCTTCTCTGCCTGTTTCCCCACATAAGAAGACAAAGATAATTGCCACCAAATGTTGGAAAGGCTATACTGGATTAATTACTGCCTCAAATTTTGGCATGAGGATATTGGCTAAAGCTCAGTTTTTGATCCATTCACAACAGTATGCTTTGGGGATGCTGCCCTTCCTAAATTTTCTCTTATCTTGCCAGCTGAAAGAGTTGGTCTTCTTGTGAGATGCCAGTCTGTATTTATTTAGCAAGTAATATGAATTATGTACCTGATAATGGTTCCCTTTTTCCTTTGGCAGTGTACAAAGTGCTGAGTCAAACTGCTAAGTGCTTGGAAGCATGTAGAATTTTCAAGGCATATGTCCTAACCTCGCCACGGCCATGCGCTTTCTATTCTATTTTCTTTTCTTTTTTTTTTTTTAAAGATTTTATTTATTTATTCATGAGAGACAGAGAGAGAGAGGCAGAGGGAGAAGCAGGCTCCCAAGGAGCAGAGAGCCCGATGCGGGACTCGATCCCAGGACCCTGGGATCATGACCTGAGCCGAAGGCAGACGCTCAACCATCTGAGCCACCCAAGCGCCCTCTATTCTATTTTCTTTGCCTCCCCCCCTCATTTATATTTAGTGGATTGTATCTTGCTGAATTGTATGTATCTTTGTAAGCCACCCACAGTCCTTCCTGGAACAACACAGACAAATAGATATGGACTCAAATGTTTTTATCGTAGACTTGATTCTTCACTTTTAGTGTAGTACATTGAGTTACTGACAAGCATCATTGTCCCATTACTTTCTTAATGAACTAATGTAGCAGAGGCCTTTTTAAGGCAAAAGTTAAATATTAAGTTCCAGGGTTCCTAGCTGAGAGAAGTTGTAATTTTATTTTATTTTATTTTTTTAAGATTTTATTTATTTATTCAACAGAGAGACACAGCAAGAGAGGGAACACAGGAGGGGGGGTGGGAGAGGGAGAAGCAGGCTTCCTGCTGAGCAGAGTCTGATGCGGGGTTTGACCCCAGGGTCCTGCGATCAGGACCCAAGCCGAAGGAAGACGCCCAACGACTGAGCCACCCAGGAGCCCCAGAAGTTGTAATTTTAGTACTGGTTGATCAAGAAATATATTTTGAGTGGTTGCCAGGGGCAGGGGGTAGGAAGCGAGTGAAATGGATGAAGGGGGTCAAAGGTACAAACTTCCATGTGTGGCATGGTGATGATAGTTAATAATACTGAACTGTATATTTGAAAGTTGATAAGAAAGTAGATCTTGAAAGTTCTCATCACAAGAAATAAAATTTGTGGGGCACCTGATGGCGCAGGCGGTTAAGTGTCCAACTCTTGATTTTTGGCTCAGGTCATGATCTCAGGGTTGTGAGATTGAGCACCTCATTGGGCTCTACACACAACCGGGAGTCTGCTTGAGATTCTCTCCAGCTCCCTCTGCCCCTCCCCCTGCTTACGTGTGTTCTCTCTCTAAAATAAGTAAATAAAATCTTTAAAAAAAAAGAAAAGAAAAATTTTGTAACTATGTGAGGTGATGGATGTTAACTAAATTTACTGTGGTGATAATTTCATAGTATATACAAATACCAAAACATTATGTTGTACACCTAAAACGAATACAATGTTATATGTCCATTATGTCTCAATACAAAAATATACAAATGACCAAAAAAATCAGATACACATTTCAACAATAATTGAGTCATCAGAAATGATAGTGAGTGACCAGGAAGTTGCGTTTGCTGAAATGAAAAGTATCAGATGTGAGGCAGTCCTGATGTTTTAATACTGGCTTGTTATACACATGCCTATCCATTACACTTAATTATATTTTGGCTTTTGCTTTTGTAAAATATAGACACAGTATACAGTAGAGATGAAAGAAAGGAAATTATTTGAGTAAGTAGATTAATACAAATAAATACAATTTAATACAAATTAATCAATATAGATTAATACCAATAAATCCACGATGGTCAGGGCTGAAAAAAAAAAAGAAAAAAACATACACTGAAAATCTACTTGATTTTGCTAAAGTTTTAAAATGAGTTTTTATTTTATTAATACCTAATACAGAAATAAAATTAATGAATTTATAATTTATCAATTATATCTTAATAATCATAACCAATCCATATACATTTGGAAAAATAGTTGCATATACACATGGTGAGAACAAGGTCTTCATTGGGTAATCATTGGGTAATAATGTATGTTGAGCATATTGAGTAGAAGACCCCATGAAGGACTTCATAGTGCCCCAGAGGCTGATCATTCCTGCTAGGAATCTGGCTTTCAACCTGTACTCTGTTTTCAAGGCATATTTGGTTAGGTGCTAGTGCCCCCAGGTATGCACTAGAGTGTTTCCTTTTCATGAAAAATGGAAAACAATTGGCTCATTCTCAACCTTTACTGATAAGAGTTTCCCTTCTACCTTGCCAGACATGCATCAAAATCACTTCATTAAATTTGAATGATGTTTAAATCAGTACATATTTGTACTGAGATTTTAAACTTGTTAAATGCTCTGATACAATACTTTCTTTTTGTCAACTGTATATAATTTAACACTATTCCTATTAAAGAATAGATCTAAGAAGGCGAGGATCTCATTTTGTAAAAAGGAAACTGTAGGGAAGTGAATGGCTTCACTGAGGTCATGTTTCTAGGGAGAGACTGACTTGAGACTAGACCTTTATTTCTTAAAATGAATTCTGTTGCTTTTTCCTTTATCTTATGTTGACTAAGGGCTGTCTCTTTTTAAAAAAAAATTTTTTTTTTAAGTAAACAAGTTCCCAGTGACCCCTTCATCTCTCATCCCCCACCCAATGAAATATCAGTCCTGTGTACAGACAGACATGTGTCTCTCTATTCTTCAACATCTATGCCTCCCACTGGGGTCTTGAAATCCCTCTACCCTGTACATACATTAAGAAATCAAGATTATTCACTCCAGACAGCAGCTTTTCTGCTATGCTAGATTAGCTCTTTCATGAACAAAAACTGGCACATCTGATCTTTAGGATTTTTGTAGTTGTTTAATGGAATTTATTGAAAGCAACTCAGCAAAGCAGCGTTTCTAAGGGTAACCAGGCCCCAGGAAAAGCCCGTGCTTAAACCCCAACATTAAATAGCATTCCCTGAAAGGCCCTCTGAATGAGGTCTGAATAGTCTCCCCTGCAGACACTTCCCAGGCCTGGGGGAGAGCTGGAGGGATCCATTTTGTTTATCTCCTCGTGGATTTTTTCCTTAGCCCCTGACAAGGGTTAATTCTAAATGATAAATCCAACCTGCTTCCTGCAGATCCCTGAGGAAATTTTGAGAGAGAATGCAAATTGTTTTGTGAACTGAAAACCAAGTAGCTCATGTTTGGCTAAAGATGAAAGAAAAAGAAAAAAGAAAAGAAAAACTCATGAGGAGAAACAAAATGGAACACTGGTACTCTTTCTTCCCTATGGGCAGTACAGGGTATGGGAGGACAGGGGGAGGGGGTGGGAGTGTAAAGGAGGCAGCTGAGTTTATTTTTAACACAAGTTAAAGGCATACTCTGTGTTCTTTCCTTTTAAAAATAGACATTTAACCTCTTGAAGCATTTTGACTCTATTCTCCCTGTGGGGTAATACCCCTTTTGTGGCTGGCAACTCCCACTGGATCTTTTCCCATTACAGGCTTACAGGCCAAGTAGTTAGCAGGATGGAAAAACCCCAGAATATTTCTTCGGAGAGCTCTCCATCAGCATATGCACATAGCTCCTGTGTGCAGAAAGGCTTATAAACCCTGGCTGCGTACATGGACCTTGAGCTTTACTGCATCTTTCAAAACTTGGTGGCTAGGAAAAAAATGTCCTCTTTTTAAAATAGTCTGAGTTAGTAAAATAATGGACATAGTCTTCTTGAAGTCCATTCTAATGAAAGACACAACACAACACACACAGACACCCCCCCCCCCATAAAATTAGATCTGTATGAGTAGATAGGCTAATAGCTAATCTCTGACACTGATTGTGGGCTTACAATTTGGCAGGCACTGTTTCATATGCATTTAAAACTTTGAACAATGCTCTCAATTTTACCGTCCCATTTTACAGATGAAGAAACTTAGGCTCAGGACTATTCAGTAACTTAGGAAGATTATAAAGTCAGTGAGCGGTTTGGGGAAAGGAATTCAAATTCAGGCAGTCAGGCAGATCGAGTCCACTGCTACCCCATATGGTAACTCCATAATTAGAAGAGGAGCCCCCGCTTCCATTGGTTGAAAAGTTATCAAATACTGATTTTGTTAGAACAAGACATTTTATTACCACTTGCAAGACAGCTGTCATAGTAAAAATGCAAATCTACAGTGTTGACAACATGAAGGAAGACCCCTTGGATTTGAAACCCTTGTGCTGTGCACAACCTGCACAGATGTACATGGTGGCCCCACATACACACAAACACACAAACCTCATAAACTGCAGGCATGGCAGTTTATAAAGAAAGAAATAAACTTTTAATTTAAAAGGAGAGGGACTAGTCTTTCGGAGGTAAATAGACCGATTTGATGTTAGTAACAGCTCTTCTACATGCCTCAGTCTAGAATGAGTACAAATCATATGAGAAACTCTGAAATGTGTTGCATTTGTACACAGTACAAAAGTGCTCTACTCCCATGTCCCCTTTCTTCTCCTCCAAGGAATAAACATTGAATTCACATTGAAATAGGTGGTCTCTATATATGAATATGCGTATGAGTGTGTTAAGGTGGGGGGGCGGAGCAGAGAAATACAACAGTTCACAAACCTAGGGAAATTAAAATTTTATTATGGAAATTTTCAAAAATATACTGAAGTAGACCAAAAAAGCATAATGAACCCCACTTACTCCCATGAACCTAATACCCAGCTGCAATAATTATCAACTAATGGCCAGTCTTGCTTCATCTAGGTTTCTATTTACTCCTTTTTGAAGCAAATTCTAGATATTGTATCATTTTATCATCATATTATTCTCAAATATTATCAAAATATTTCAGTACCTTTCTCTACCAGAGTTTTTTTTTGCATGATTTTAAAAAATAACCATAATACCATTATTACATCTAAACAGAAAATAGCAAAAAGTCCGTGATATCATTAAATACTCAAATGATGTTCAAAATTTCAGTTGCCTTCCAAATTTACAAATTCTCTTTTGTTTTTGTTTGTTGTTTTTACCTTGTGTTGGTTTGAAATGAGAATCAACTAAGTTCAAATGTCACATTGGCTGTCAGGTCTCTTAAGTCTCTTTGAATCTACAAGCTCTCCCTTCACCTCTTTTTTCCATAGTTTGCATCTTGCTGACATGCTGATATGGCCACACTCCTGGCTGGCGGTGTGGAAGAAACATTATGTGGTTTAACACATTTCTCTGTAGCAGAATCTTTTCTGAGAGCAGGCCAGGGATCTATATGTTTTTTTTTCTTTTTTTTTTTTTTTTTAGAGAGAGAGAGTTCATGAGTTGGTGGGGGGCGAGAGGTGGCTCAGAAGGAGAGAAAATCTTAAGTAGGCTTCCTGCCCAGTGCAGAGCCCAACATTGGTCTTGATCTCATGACCATGAGATCATGCCCTGAGCTGAAATCAAGAGTCAGATGTTTAACCGACTGAGCCACCCAGGTGCCCCCATCTGTATGTGCTTTTAAGGTGCTTGGGTGAACTTGAACTACAGTGAGGCTTGGAAAGCACTAGAAAAGCTCAGGGTCTGCTCCCGGATTTTGTAACGTCTTGGTTGAAGAAACAAAACTCTAAGGAACTTTCATATGTCCACCATCTGTTAACAGGTAAAGATGCTGGCTTGCGTGTTGAGGGCATGCAGAATTCCCTGGGTAATTTAGGGTCCTCCAGGAGAACAGTTTCTCAGCCAGGTTTGAGAGAGGACAACAGATGTGAATCGGTGGCATAGGAAAAAAGAGAACCTCCCGGCTGGGGGGATTTGGTCTCAGTTGGGACCACATGGGAACCGGTTACCAGCAGGTGAATCGCAATTAGCAGACAAAGCCTCTATTTTGAGGGCTTGAATAAGATGGTCCTTGACTTAAGTGGAGTTTTAGTAGCTGGTTACACCAGATGTTCTGTGCATACTGGACTGATGTTAAATTTACATGTCTACAATGGATTGTGAAATGAACACACTTGATTTCGTTTTAAGTTTTGTTTTTGTTTTTAAGATTCTAGCTTTGCTGAAGAAATCAAATGAAGGTCGATAGGTCCACTGGTCGGTAGGTTTACAGCCCCCTTCCCCACAATGATCTAGTGCACCAGTCGTGTCAGTGGTAAAAGGTGGCCTCGCCTTGTGTGGAAGAAACAGCAATGTTGTTTGTCCTAAACTGCTCTGCTTCTTGGGCCATTAGCCAGGGCTTTCCTTCTCCTGTGCCTCCTGAAGCCTTGAGATGATTAAAAAATAATAACAGAGCATTACATTTCTTGGGAAGGTTTGGGTTTTGAACCCCTTTCCCACATCCACAGTGGTCATAAGCACATGCTCCAGCCCTCTGATGTCCTCATTGCCCTAAACAGCGGCCAGGAGGGGTGGTCACATGGCGCTTGCTGACAGGGAGCCTGGGGTTAAGGTTTGCCCTGCAACCTCACTGGCTAGCTGGGTGACCTTGGGTAGGTCACTTGATTCTCGGAGTGCTGACATCATCACTTGTAAAACAGAGATTGTATTACCTCCTCTGCCTACCACATGAGGATGTTATAAGGATCGAATTAAAAGAGTTAATGTAGGTGAAAGTCATTCATTAAACTATAAAGCATTACACAAGTGCCCTTGCTGCTTGCCACTTGATGCCTCCACCCACATTTACTCACTCCTGGCTGGCTGTGTGGAAGGAATTACACAGATTTTAGAGTCAAATAAGGCTCCATTGCTTTTCAGCTTTTGTGCAAGTCATGCACTGAGTCTTGGTTTCCTCATAAATAAAATGCAGCTATTTTTATCTGGCATTTATTTATTTACATCTTTATACCTTGATTCGGTGTTGTTAGGAGGACTAAAGTTTAGATGACATATGTAGAGCACCTAACATAGATTTGGCCTCCAGTAGGTTCTCAATAAATGGCAATTATTTTTCACTCCCTGTTCATGGCAACTGTACTGTGGTATGACCCAGCTGTCATGCCTTCTTTACAAAGGAAGATCTCTTCCTCCACATTGCTGAGGACAGGACTGTCTACTAGCTCCCCCATCCTTGTTCACAAGGATACTTGCTTATGGCTCAGATATGCTTTAAATTCTCTTTGTAAGTTGGTAGACTAAGAAATCACATAATGAAGTTTTGCTCCTGTATTACTTGGGAATAAAGATTCCTCCACAGCATGTGTGAAAAAACCCCAAATGTTTGGTTGACTGCAAAAGTAACATGAGTCAGTAATGTGATGGAGTGAGCAGATCAGTGTATTTTAGGAAGCACTAATGGAGGGGTCCCGTCCTACTGGACTCATCCTACTTGTGTAGGTCAAACCACACCTGCAGTAAAGGATTCAGTTTAGGATGCTGGTACACTGGGTTGGATCACTAGAAGGAGAGGGCTGGCAAAGAGCTTGTGATCCAGGATATTTCAGTAACTGTTAGAAAAATTGAGGATACTTAAGCTGCAGGAGATACATTTCAGGAGAGATATGTTATTGTCTTCTGTTCTTTGAATGGACTGAGCACTTAGAGAAAATAGACCACCACCATTTTGCATTTACGCAAGAGTATGAATTTCTAAGGAATATGTACAAGCATGCATTTGAGGTTATGCAATTTCACAGGGAGGAATTAGGGGCAGTAGACAGAAGTTGTAGGGAAATAGTTCTAGTGGTCTTTCTATTTCTATTCCTACTTCAGACTCTGGGCTATTGTAAGAATTGGCCATTGTAGCCCATTTAAAACTGGGCTTCCTTATGGCCAGTCTCACAATAGCATTACATTCAAAAGATATCCAAAACAATATTGAAATTGGAATTGAAAAGCAACATAACCACAAATATGCTGGAAATTAAAACAGGTAACAAGGGACAATCATGTACAGCTTTATGTCAACTAATTTGAAATATGCAAAACGGTCAATTTTCTAGGAAAGTGTGAACAATTAAAACTGACTCAAGAGGAAATAAATGACCTAAATCCTATGACCTTGAAAGACATTAAATCAGTGGTTAAATCTACCCACATTATGAATTAAGATATAGTTAGTTTCTTACAGGCAAATCTTACCAAATTTACAAGAACATATAGTTCCAATCTTCTATGAACTATTCTAGAGAAATAGAGTATGAAAAGAAAGAAAACCCCCAAATTCACTTTATTAGACTGGCACAAACTTGAATCCAAAATAAGACAAGGATAGTAGGGAAAATTGTAAGCCTAACTTACTTACAAATACAAAGGTATGAATTCTGATAAAATTCAGCAAAGTCACTGACTTAACAAAAATAATAATACACTACTGGGTTTATCCCAGGAAAGCAAGGATGTTTTAGTCTTAGAAAAAAAATCTAAGGATTTTTTCTATCTATAATATCTATCAATATAATTTGCTACATTAACAAATTGAAAAGAGAAAGAGCAAGAGAAAAAGCACATACTTAATAGAGGCAGAAAAATAATTTGTTAAAATGTAATACTCTTTCAATTTAAAAAAACAGGAAATACAAATAAGAGGAAATTTTATTTTGTACACATTTATTTCACAAAACTTGAATTATTCTGAATATTGGACACTATTTGATCTAGCAAATGTTAAGTTGTCCATTTTAGGGAACAATTTGCGAATGGAATCTCTTCCCAAATTCTCCTTGGTGAAGACAAGAACCTACCCTTTCACTGTTACCTAAGCCTGACATTTTTTTTTTTTTTAAGATTTTATTTATTTATTTGACAGAGACAGAGACAGCGAGAGCAGGAACACAAGCAGGGGTAGTGGGAGAGGGAGAAGCAGGCTCCCCGCTGAGCCGGGAGCCCGACGTGGGACTGGATCCCAGGACCCCGGGATCATGACCTGAGCCGAAGGCAGTCGCTTAACCAACTGAGCCACCCAGGCACCCAAGCCTGACATTTTTTAAAAAGTTATTTATTTAGGCAGCTTTATTGAGGTATACATAACCAATATACTAAAAAGCTGCACATATTTAATGTGTATAATTTGATTAGTTTGGACATAAACATCATTTCTGATATCCCCCACAATCATGGTAATATACATATCCATCACCTCCAAGTTTCTTTGAGTCCCTTTGCTTTTTGGAGGGAGTGTGGAGGGTAAAGAAAACAACATGAGATCTTCCCATTTATCAAACTTTTAAGTGCACAAACCATATTATTAACTATAAATACTATGTTGCATAGCAGATCTCTAGAACTTAAACATTTTGTCTAACTGTAATGTTATACTCATTGAACATCTCCTAATTTCCCATTTCCCCTGGCAACCACCATTCTAACCACACTTTTATATAAGTGAAATCATGGGAGTATTTGTCCTGCTGTGACTGACTTCTTCACCTAGCATAATATCTTCCAGGTCCATTTATGTTGTTGCAAAGATTAGGATTTACTTCTTCTTTAAGGCTGAATAATATTCCACTGTATGTATAGACCACATTTTATTTATCCATCCTCTATCAATGGACATTTGGATTGTTCCATATGTTGGCTGTTGTGAATAATGTATAATGAGCATGGAAGTACAGATATGTCTTAAAGGTCCTGATTTCATTTCTTCTATATATATATCCAGGAGTGAGATGGCTGGATCATATGGTAGTTCCATTTTTAATTTTTTAAGGAACTTCCATAGTGTTTTCTATAGTGTTACACCACTTCACATTTCCACTAACAGTGTACAATGATTCCAATTTCTCTACATCCTTGCCAACACTTGTTACCTTTGCTTTTTTGATAATAGCCATCCTAACAGGTGTGAGATGATATCTCATTATGGTTTTTATTTGCATTTTCCTCATGATTAGTGATGTTGAGCACCTTTTCATATACCTGCTAGCCATTTGTATTTCTTCTTTGGAGAAATGTCTGTTGAAGTCTTTGACCGTTTTTTAATTGGGTTATTTGGGGATTTTTTTTTTTTCTATGAATTGTAGGGGGAATTATCTTTTTTTTTTTTTAAAGATTTTATTTATTTATTTGAGAGAGAATGAGATAGAGAGAGCATGAGAGGGGGGAGGATCAGAGGGAGAAGCAGACTCCCTGCTGAACAAGGAGCCCGATGCGGGACTCGATCCTGGGACTCCAGGATCATGACCTGAGTCGAAGGCAGTTGCTTAACCAACTGAGCCACCCAGGCACCCAGGGGGAATTATCTTTTTAAAAAAAATTTTATTTATTTATTTTGGAGAGAGAGAGAGAGAGTGCATGTGAGCAGGGGGAGGGGCAGAGGGGGAGGGAGAGGGAAAGGGAGAGAATCCCAAGCAGACTCTGTGCTGAGCATGGAGCCCAACATGGGGCTCAATCTCATGAGCCTGAGATCATGACCTGAGCTGAAACCGAGAGATGAATGCTTAACCATTTGAGCCACCCAGGTACCCCTGTAGGGGGAATTATCTTAATTGAACAAATATACCTATCAGAAACTTGTAGCAAACATTATATTTAGTGGTGAAACTTTAGAATTATTCCCTTTAATATCAAGATAGGAAAAGATGCCAATAGTGATTTCCATCCAGTCACTATTTGAAGGTCCCAGTCAGGGCAATAAGAGACGAAAAGAAAAGCCATGAGGATTGGAAAAGAAACAACAACAACAACAACACAACAACAACAACAAAGTATCACTACTCATAGGAATAGTATTGCATTTATAGAAGCTAAGAGAAAATACAAACAATTAGAACAAATATAAGGTACCAGCTAGTGACTAGATACAGGATTAGTATAAAAATAATTTGCATTCTGGGTGTTATGCACAAACAATGAATCATGGGACACTACATCAAAAACTAATAATGTAATGTATGGTGATTAACATAACAATAAAAATAATTTGCATTGCCATACATCAATAAATAATTTTTAAAAAACTAAATATTACAAAAAATGCTAGTTCTCCCCAAATTAATAAATTCAAAACAATCCCAGGTGATTTTTTTTTTTTTTTGGTATACTTGACAAGATGATTCAAAAAGTCATATGAAAGAGCAAAGGAGAAAGAAGTTTGAAGAAGAGTAAAATGGGAAGGCTCACTCTACCATATTCAGTGTGTCAGTCAGGGTTCAGTCAAGAGAGCAAAGCTGCAATGAGTGTAATGACATAAGTGGCTCATTCTAGGAAGTGGACCTTACAACTATGCGAGGAGTTGGCAAAATGAAGGTCTGGAAGGAAAAGCTGGAGGATCAAAGAAGAATCTTCATCCAGTCCTCTAGGAGCACTGGTGTGGGTAGACAAGTCAGAGATTACAGGGAAATCTAAGAAGCCAAGCACACCCAGCTACCGAGGTTGTACTGCAGAGGGGAGTGCCTGGAGAGGTCTATGCAAAACTATTGCTTCTGTGCAGCCACCTCATCTATGGATCTTAGCCAAGTGTCTGGTAGGGGACCTTGAGCTGCAGGACCAGCAATTGGAGCTATACGACCAGCAGCTGGGAAGAAAAGCTGAATGCAAAGCAGAAGAGAGCAAGGGCCAGCTGGAATCCTTCTGTTACTTCCATGTCTGTATGTCAGTCAGTCCATCTAATTGTGAAGACCTTCACAAAGTAAGAGCCTCCCTTCACTTCCACATCCCAAGGTCTCACACAAATTCATCTTGGCCAACTTGAACTTGGAACCATACAGGGAAAGGAATTAGCTCAACAAAGATGGCAATGGCGAGACTAATATTAAAGCTATTGTAAGGAATTACAATATTATTATTGTACTATTATGTGTTATTGTATTTGTTGCAGGCAAAATTAATAATAATAATAGAGTAATGGAGTAAAACAGAGAAGCTAAAACCAGACCTGAACATATATAGAAAGACAAGAAGTGGCACTGAAAATTTGATTAATGATACCAAAACATTTGTTTTCACATGTGGAAAAGTGGTCAGAGTAAAAAAAAAAATCCTTTCTTAACACTAATCACAAAATTAAATTCCAGGTGGATCAAACCCTAAAATTCTAAATGTGAAGAGCAAACTTTAAAAACTTTCAGAAAAGAAAATATTTGAGAATATTTTTATGACCAAAATGAGGGAAAAAATTAAACAAGAAAAAAATGGGATGATACATTTGACTAGATTCTGATTAAAAACTTCATGACAATTGGTTTGACAATTTTATTGCTAGGATCTTGGATCTTGGACTAACTGATATCCTCCCCAACCGTCACCCCCATTTTTGGCCAAAATTGGAGTATTGCATGGACAAGAAGTGGGGACTAGAAGTTTTTCTCTAATAAAACTTGGATTATTGAAAAAAAAATAAAACCAAAAAATCTTTTTGACAAAGTATGTCATAAAAACTGAGATGACAAACTACTGGCCAAAAGAAGATATTTGGAACATATAAATACAATGATTATTATTCAGGAAATTTAAAGAATACCTACAAATCAATATGAAAAGGGTAAAGAAAGGAATAAGAAGTTTACAGAAAACAATTCTTGAATGGCCAACTCAAAATTCTGAAACAGGGATGACATTTTTTGAGCACTAACCGTACATTGTTCCAGATGCTTTCCATGTGTTAACACACTTAAACCTTGCAATAAATGCATGAGGTTGGTACTACTAGCTCTTTTCTCTTCCAGAAAGGGAAAGTAGGCCCAAGCTCATACAACTAGTAAGTGATAAAGCCAGAATTTGGACACCAAGAGTGTTGCTCAAAAATCTGGCTCTTATCCAGTGTGCTATCTTACCAACTTTAAAAAAATGTAGACATCTGACGATATATATTGTTGACAAGAATGGGGCAAAATGGAAATGACTGTTCAATGCTTGTGGAAGTATAAATTGATACAACCACTTTGTTGGAAAGCAATTTGACTTTACAAATAAAGTTGAAGATGTATGTTACTCTAGAAGCAGCAATTCCTCATCTAGGTCAATAGCCTAAAGTCTCACATATGTAAACAAGGAAAATGTACAAGAATGTTCATTATAGCGTTGTAATGCTATAATGCTGCAAAAATACAGTGTGGAATATTCATACAATGGGATGAAATAATCTAGATAAATCTCTATGATGTAATGTTAATGAGGAAAAAAGTTAGAAAAGGATGTATACAAAGTATGATGCCATTCATATAATAATAAAGTTTAAAAGTATGAAAACACATGATGTACATATGTAGTAAAATCATAAAACATGGAAAAAATGAAACTTGGAATTCAGGAAAATGGGTGCCATTGTGAAGGGAAGTGAAAGAATGGGATGAGGGTTGGTGCAGGGAGCATCAGTTGTATCCAGAATATTTTTTTTTTTTTTAAAAAGAGAAAATATGGCAAAATATTGAGATATGAAACAACTGGGTAGTGAATATATTCTATTATTTTCTGTACTTTCAGACTTCAATGACCTGACATACTCATGTTTCTTACCTCACCTTTCACTCTATCCCCCTTCCATGCTGCTGCCTCAATCAGTCTCCTACCCTTCATTGATCAAGCTGTGTTTCTCCATTCCACACTTTTATCCATGCTTTCCCTCCCCCAGGAATTCCCTTGTCTCCTTAAAGAAAAACACACAAAAAAGAACAAACAAACCAACAAAAAACCCCTGTTCATCTTTCATGGCTTGAAATGTTTTATTTAGAAAAATACTTGAAAGTATACCAATATTCATAGCAGCATTATTCATAGTATCCAAATGGTGGAGGTAACCCAAGTGTCCATGAATAAATGGATGAGTAGATAAAGAAAGTGATAGATCCATATAATAGAATATTATTCAGCTTTATTTTTTAAAAAAATTTTAAAATTATTAACATATAATGTATTATTTGTTTCAGGGATACAGGTCTGTGATTTATCAGTCTTACACAATACACAGCACTCACCACAACACATACCCTCCCCAATGTCCATCACCCAGCCATGCCATCTTCCTACCCCCCTCCCCTCCAGCAACTCTCAGTTTCTTCCTGAGATTAAGAGTCTCTTATGGTTTGTCTCCCTCTCTGGTTTCGTCTTGTTTCCTTTCTTCCTCTCTTCTTCTCTTCCCCTATGATCCTCTGCTTTGTTTCTCAAATACCACATATCAGCGAGATCATATGGTAATTGTCTTTCTCTGACTGACTTATTTCGATTAGCATAATGCCCTCTAGTTCCATCCATGTCGTTGTAAATGTCAAGATTTCATTTTTTGATGGCTGCATAGTATTCCATATATATATACACCACATCTTCTTTATCTATTCATCTGTTGGTGGACATCTGGGCTCTTTCCATAGTTTGGCTATTGTGGACATTGCTGTTATGAACACTGGGGTGTAGATGACCCTTCAGATCACTACGTTCATGTCTTTGGGGTAAATACCCAATAGTGCAATTGCTGGGTTGTAGGGTAGCTCTATTTTCAACTTTTTGAGGAACCTCCATACTGTTTTCCAGAGTAGCTGCACCAGCTTGCATTCTCCATTATTCAGCTTTAAAAAGGAAGGAAATTCTGACACACTCTATAACATGGATAAACCTTGGAGCACCTGGGTGGCTCAGTTGGTTGAGCATCTGCCTCATGGTTTCGGCTCAGGTCATGATCTCAGGGTTGTGAGATGGAGCCACGTGTTGGGTTCCACACTCAGTGAGGAGTCTGCTGGAGGTTCTCTCTCCCTCTCCCTCTGCTTCTTCTCTTTATTTATTAAAAACAAATAAATCTTAAAAAAAAAAAAGATGGCTGCAACTTGAAGACATTATGCTAAGTGAAGTAAGCCAGTCATAAAAGGCCGAATATTGTATGATTTGACCCATAAGGTACCTAGAGTCATTGGATTCATAGAGACAGAAAGTAGAATAGTGATTGCCAGGGGCTCGGGGAGTGGGGTTTAATGGGGACAGAGATTCAGCTTTTGCAAGATGAAAATCATTCTGGAGGTGGATGGTGGTAATGGTTGCACAACAATGTGAACGTACTTAATGTCTCTGAGCTGTACACTAAAAAATGGTTAAAATTGTGTTATGTATACTTTACTACCATAAAAAATACAAAAGAGAAACACCTGAAAGGCAACATATAATATTGTTAGAAATTATTTGAATTCCCCTAAGAGGGAATTCTTTCTCTCTCTCTACTTCTCTCTCTCTCTCATCTTTCTCAGCCTCATAACTCCCCAGATAGATGCCTTCTAGCCTTCAGCCTGATGCCTTCCTCAGCTCCTCTTACTCTGTGGATGTGTTCTGTTTTCCCAGCAATATCTCCACTTTTCCTCTAAGGAAAACCCCATCTTGCTTTCCTGGCTTCTCCAACTCTACTACCTTCCATCACCCCAGTGACCACAGTAGACCCCATGGTGCTTCTCCTCCCCTCCAGACCAGACCCTGCACTCTGAGCCCGTCTCAGACTCTATTTCCAGCTTCTCCATCAATTTTCATCCCCCACTCAAGCTTTGAGTCTATTTTCAGAGTTGTGACCTAACTTCCTGTCTGGTTTCTTCCTGGGTCTGGTGATTTGAATTTGGTATCTTGACCCTGTTCTGAATTGTTGGATTAACTCAGCTATTCTGCTTTGCTAGGAGACCTGAGTCTTCAATTCCTGCCAGGGAACTGCGATGTGATTCCATTTCATGGTTTATCAAATCTGGACTTGCTTGTTATCATGAAATCACTTCAAGCCTTTAGGGTGACCTATTTAAATGCCAATAAATATTTCTCTATTTGCACGTATATGCATAGAAAATGGCCCAAACTGGTAATAGACGTTACCAAGGAGAAAGACATTCACTGGGGTCCATGACAGGGGCTGAGGGAGCAAAGAGGGAAAAATTCACTTTTCAATTCTCATCTTTTTGAATCTCTCTCTCTCTTTTTTTTTTTTTAGTAGGCTTCATGCCCAACATGGAGCCCAATGCTGGGCTTGAACTCATGACCCTGAGATCAAGACTTGAGCTGAGATGAAGAGTCAGACACTTAAGTGACTGAGCCACCCAGGCGCCTCTCACCTTCTCAAATCTTTTATAGTAAACATGTATCATTTTTACAATAATAAACATTTGCAATGAAACGCTGTGTTCTAACTGGTATAATAAGTTCTCAGTATTTGATCCTGAGATTCTCTCTTCCGGAGGCAGTTGGAAGATAGATGTGCTGCTAAGTATAACTTCAGCTTCTAGGAGAAATCATTATAAGGAGATGCAATTTCAAATCCAGTAGGAGAGTGGCAAGAGCAGGGTATGGCTATGGACCCTTTTCCTAATTTGAAAAGGACATTTGTGAAGGAGTCACTGGTGTGAATGTAGAGATGAATTATGGGGCTGTCATTCTTGTCCGGCAGCTGCTTCTGACTCTGAAAGCAATTTAAGGGAGAGCCAAGTGGAATGGAGCCCTACCCTTTTAATTAGCCCCAGGAGCCAGGTAAGGTAAATATTTGTGGCCGAAACTGCATGAATCCATGGAAGTTGGGATTTCAGCCTAGAAGCATTATGCTGCCAAGTTGCTATGAGACCCAGACAGCTGGAGCTATGTGCTGCCTCAGAAAGTGCTTCTGGGTGTAAGAGGAGGAAGAGTAACAGAGTGGTGGTATTAAGGTCTATGTGTTCATGAGGATGATGAGGGTATATCTATGCCTTATGCTAAGTCACAAATTGTACCTATTTTAATTTTATCTCAATATTGATTTCTGTTTTTAGAAAATCAGTACTCCAAATGTAGACATACTTAATTTACTGCATTTATTAACTCATTCCCTGGTTTCCAGTGATATTAAATGTATTTTTTTTAAAAGATTTTATTTATTCACCTGAGACACAGAGATACAGAGAGAGAGAGCATGAGCAGAGAGAGAGGCAGAGGGAGAGGGAGAAGCAGGCTCCCCGCTGAGCCAGGAGCCCGATGTGGGGCTCGATCCCAGGACCCCGGGATCATGACCTGAGCCGAAGGCAGACGCCCAACCATCTGAGCCACCCAGGCGCCCCTCCAGTGATATTAAATACAAATCAGACTTGTATGGCCCTGCTTAAAACTTTTCAATACCTTTGCATTTCTCTTAGGAGAAAATCCTGTGTCCTATAGCTGCATATGCAAGGTGACTGAAAAATGTATCATCCAACCTGGGATGGCTTTTAATATTTATGGTGGGGAAACAGATGTAATGGGGACTCTTCTAGAAAAACCAAGATATATCCATGAAGCTCTGTTGGATGTAGCTCTTAGCCTCATCTTTTACCCATCTGCTCACTTGGCACCAGGTATGTTGGCCTCCCTTCTGTTGCTTCAAGAAGTTATCTTGGGGTCTTTGCTGTCCCCTGGATCATGCTCACATATCCTTTATTTCTCTTTAGGGTCTTAGATGTCAGCTTCTTGGAGAAGCCTTCCCTGACCACCCAGTATGAAGTGGTCTCTCCTGTTACTCGGTATCTCATCTCTCTGCACATTTCCATCATCATACATAATGAACAATGACAAACAAGATCCTGATCTCTAAGGATCTTGTTTATGTATTTTGTTTATATATTTGTTTATTATCTGTATCAGCTACCAGAATGAGGCCAGGGACTTGCCTGTCTTCACAGGCCTGGCTCAATAAACACATGGCAAATGAATGAACGATCAGGTGAAGGTCTTTAAGTTGGACTGAGCGACTCAGGGATGCCCACTGCTTTGATTCTCATCATATGAGTAAGGTCCATCTTCAGTAGAAGGGAATGAACTAAAACAGAGAAAAGCAGAGGAGAGAGAGAAGGGCGTGGGCTGATGTTGGATGAATTCTTGGTTACAAGCCCTATGGATATACAATTTATCCTTTACTTCTTCGTTAATGAGGTGAGATTCAAATATATTGTAAATAACCTTTCTTCCCCTTGCTTATATTATGTAATTTAGAATTGGGATTGGGACTCCATTTTTGTAACCAAAGACTTCTAGCAAAACATAATTAACCTATTTCCTTTGGAATATATATTTCCATTTTTTTAAAGGAAAACACTGTGGCAGAATATGTTAACTATGCCCTATTATCTATGTTTACCTTCTTCCTTGGCAAGTTAAGGGAGTATGCATTAGTTTCCTATTGCTGCTGTAACAAATTGCCATGAAATTAGGATCTTAAAGCAACACAAATTTCTTATCTTACAGTTCTAGAGGTCAGAAGTCTAAAATGGGTTGACAGGGCTGTGTCCCTTCTGGAGGCTCTAGGAAGGACTGTTTCTTTGCCTTTTTCAGCTTCTAAAGGTTACATGCCTTTCTTGGCTCAGGGCTTCTTTCTCACATCACTCTGACCTCTGCTTCCACTGTCACATCTCCTCTGACTCCCACCCTTTGCTGCCCTCATAAGGACCGTTGTGATTACACTGGGCCCACCTGGATAATCTAGGATAAATACCCCATCTCAAGATCTTTAACTTAGTTATATCTTTGAAGTCCCTTTTTCCAGGTAAGATAACATATTTATGAGTTTCAGGGGTTGGGACATGGGCATCTTTAGCAGACCATTATTCTGTCTACTATGCGAGGCATTCCCTTTTTTGCCTGTTTCCTCTTTTGATGGCTGGGATGTAGGTATAACGGATGGTGTTCAAGCAACCACCTTGAGCCAACGGTTTGGAAGTCACCAGCTAAAGAAAGGAGAGTAGCAATGTAGAAGGCTCGGGTCTCTGACAGTTTTGTAAAGCTCCCCTGCCAGTCTGCTCACTTCTTTTAGGTAACTTTGAGTTTTCTAAACCAGACTCATGCAATTACGTTCTTTACACTCTTTTACATTCTCCTTCTTCACTTGGTTTTATATCCCACCTATTTTTCCATTCTCTTAAGTATTTTACAAAAACGAGTTTTGATGACAGTACAGTAGTCCAATTTTTAAAGATCTTCCAACAATTTGACAATTAGATTGTTTGCAACTTTCTTTTGCTATCACGAATTAAAAGTTCCAGTTTTTTAGTAGAGGATTCTGAGTGTAAATTCATGGCTTTATGTGGATGTCACATCATGGAACATGCTCATGTTTGACAATTAAAGATCTAAGTCAGATACGAGCCACTTACCCTGACTAAGTGAATAGCGTCTACAAGAAAATCTTTAACTTCACATCTCCTGAGTTTGAAAATCTAAATACAGTAAAGTGACAGGAACATCACAAATATAACATTTAAAAGGGCGCCTGGGTGGCTCAGTCGTTAAGCGTCTGCCTTCGGCTCAGGTCATGATCCCAGGGTCCTGGGATCGAGTCCCACATTGGGCTCCCTGCTCTGCGGGAAGCATGCTTCTCCCTATCCCGCTCCCCCTGCTTGTGTTCCTGCTCTCGCTATGTCTCTCTCTGTCAGATAAATAAATAAAATCTTTAAAAAAAAAATTACTAAGGAGACAATAACATTGTCCAGGCAACTTAAAAAAATAACACTTCTACATACTTGAGTAAAACCTGATTTTATTAAATTTTTTATGTTGAATTTTTTTGCAAAGAAGATTGTAGGGAAAAAAAATGAGCCCTTTGTACTCTAACTCCCCAGTGGACAATAATAAATTATATTATTCTGTCAACATCCCACACAAATAGCACATTAGGCAATCTTTATTGCTCTATATTGTTTCCCTGAATAGCGGTCATAAAAGAAGTTCAAAGGAACACAAGTATAGGACAACGATGAGAACTCTTTTGTAATATGCAGTCACAGGGGTATATGTAACTATAGTGAAGATCAAGTCCACAGTGTATTTCTCTGTGGATGGCTTTCACTTGCCAGTAAAATTTAAGATGTTATTTATTTATTTATTTATTTATTTAGTTCACCACTCTCAATTTCCTTACCCTTTATTTTCTTCACTTAATATTGTATATTTATTTGTTTACTGGTTTTGGTTACTTCACTAAGATGTAAAGTCTAGGGGCGCTTGGGTGGCTCAGTCGGTTAAGTGTCTGCCTTCAGCTCAAGTCATAATCCCAGGGTCCTGGGATCGAGTCCCGCATTGGGCTCCCTGCTCAGTGGGGAGCCTGCTTCGCCCTCTCCCACTCCCCCTGCTTGTGCTCTCTCTCTCTGTCAAATAAATAAGTAAAAAATAAATAAAATAAAATATAAAGTCTATAGGGCAGGGTCCTGTCTACCTTATTCCCTGGAGTATCCATAGTGTTCAGTCACAGATGTCAGCTGTAAAATGAGCAGGGCCTGGAAGTGAGACCAAAGGGATGTGCGTTGACTGGATCCTTGAGGAACTGCAAGAACTTTGACTGTGTCCTGAGGCAGTGAGGAGTCACAGAAGGATATTAAATTGGCAGTTGGGGGATGGTGAGTGAGATGATTAGATTTGGATTTTAGGTAATAACACTGGGTTTGGTGTGGAGAAAGGGTTTGGATGGGAGGAAGTCTGGAGTCAGGAAGACTGGTGAGGAAGCTATTGTGACTTGCCAGGTGCAAGAAGATGGGAACCCAAGCTAGAAAGTTGGTAATAATGAGAGCAATAATAATGATTATTTTAGCTAGGTTTTTTGCACAGTCACTAAAATCCATTTCCTAGACTGCATTTCCCAGGCTCCTTTGTAGTTAGGTGTGGCCATGTGATATGTTCTAGCCAATAGAATGTGAGCAGAAATAATGAGTTCTAATTCCAAGTCTGACCCATAGAAATCTCCCATACACACTCCTCTCTCTTCTTTCCTTTTTCTGGCTAATAGGGTTGGAGAAGCCATGTACTGGAGATTAGTGGGAATCCATTAATGCAGGTCCTTGTAAAGCCATGTAGAGAAAAGTTGCCCCAATTGATCAAGAACACCTTGGAATGTCAAGTAAATGAGGAAGAAATATCTATTGTGGTTGAACCACTGAGATAAAACCATTTTAGCTCTATTTGTTATAGCAGTTAATGTTACCCCAATGAATTTAAGCACTCGTTTTTGGCTTGGCACCATTCTTAATACTTTATGTATGATAACTCATTTAATCTCCACAACAACCCATTGAATAACATATTGTTATTATTATCCCCAATTTACAGATGAAGAAACTGAGATACAGAGGGGATATATAACCTACTAATGTTACAAAGCTGGGAAATGAGAAAGCCAAAATTGAGAGTTCTGGCTCCAACATTTTAAGCAATACCTGATAGTGGAAATGGATAGAGATTAATAGTTTTGTTGTTGTTAGAATTAATAATTTATTTTATTTTTTAAAGATTTTATTTATTTATTTGACAGAGAGAAAGAGAGAGAGAGAGAGTGCACGTGCACAAGCATGGGCAGCAGGAGAAGGAGAAGCAGGCTCTCTGCTGAGCAGGGATCCCTACATGGCACATGATCCAAGGACCCTGGGATCATGATCCGAGTGAGGCAGACGCTTAACTGACTGAGCCGCTCAGGCGCCCCTTAATAGTTTTTTTTTTTTTTTAAAGGTATAGATGTCCTTTCTTTTCACTTAAACATTCTGAATAAAAACAGAACCTTAAAAATGGTTAATAGTCAAGTATGAACATTAATTAAAATGAAAGTCACTAATTATGAAATAATAATATATATGTTTTAAATTTAAAGAGATAAACTCTCTTTTCATTGTGTTTCCTGGAAACGGACTCTGAACCTGAGATTTCCATGGCGAGGTTCACTGGGACATGCTCCCTGGAAGTGAGGGAAGCAGGTTTGGACAGAGAAAGAAGTTGAACAGAAGACTCAGCCTATTCCATGGGAAACTCTGGAGCTGGGACAACCCTTCAGAGTTATTTCCCCATCAAGGCAAGGGGTCTGGGCTTTTGTGTCCTGCTTCAATTAGTTATTGAATGTGGGTTGCTGGCTGGGAGGGGACATAGGCTTGGGTGAGGCAGCTCCTTTGGACAGGGATTCAGCTGTGATCCAGTGCTCCCAGCAGCTGGAGGAATGGGCATCATGGTCTGGAAGGGGCAGGGAGAGAGGGAGAAACTGGATGGTGCACCACAGTATTTCCTATAGGACAACTAAGAATAAATAAGTACTATATTTGTAAATCTTGGTTGTTCCAAATTGCTTCACTGAGCTTCAGACTCATACATACAGCCCACTATTTCCTGATTATGCCTGAAGCATGAGAATGTGGTTGTAAGAGGACAAGAGATGAGACTTCAGAGATGAGTTGAACCATCTGGAAGCCTAAGTGGATGCCAGGGAACTTGGGTGAGAGGGAAGTCTGGTGGCAGCATGGAGATGGATTGGCACAGGGACCACTCTGGGGCATACCGTTGGCAGCTGTTGTAACAGCCCATTGCTATAGGGACCAAAGCCTGAACCAGTATCAGTGGGATGGAGAAGGGCTGAACTTGCAGGACATTTTAAAGATAGCTTTCAATGGTTTTAATGGCTAAATATGCAGATGAGGGAAGATTTGAGACAAACTCTATTGTTGTAGCTTGGGAGGCTGTGTGAAAGGTGATGCTTGAAGGGAGATTACAATCATGTTCACCCTATGGGGTCCGTGTTCACTCTGTGGGGTCCATGTTCACCCTATGGGGTCCATATTCACCCTGTGGGGGCCAGTGTGAAATCTTGACTACCTTTTTAATTGACAAAAATAATTTCTTTCTTTCTCTTTTTCTTCCATCCTTTCATTTTTCTTTCATCTGAGGAAACTGTCTATTGCTTCATTTTATCTCTTCAAGTGAGTTTTTTTTTCCAACTATAATTTTTTTTCATTAATCTATTTTAACAAAAATGTCCTTCATTATGCCTTCCTCTTTTCAGTTACAAATCTAAGTGTTCCTGAACACAACATTCACTTAAACAAAACAAAACTAAGTTTTAAAGCCCAGATAGGAAATCCATTTTTTCTTTATTTCTTCATTTTTTGGCAGTTCTGTCATGGCCCATAATGGAAGTTCTGATGATAGCCTTGGAATTGCAGGTGGGATGAGAGGTGACATGAAGTGTGCTGGGCTTGGGGACAATGTTACCTTGTGAGTGACTGATTGCTGTCATTGTGGATATATAAGATTGTTTATTAAGGCTGGGTCTGAATGACTATATGAAACCCCTTGGTATACCCCATGAGTGTAACCTTTACGCAGCTCTAGTTGTTGTGCAATGCCCTTCTTATTTCCTGGAGCAACAGTAATTTTCTGACCTGATATATGTAAGATTAGAATCTAGCCTTCTGCGAGCTGCATTTTTGCCAAGTAATTGGAAAAGTTTTAACAGTGGAGAAATATTTTATTTTATTTTATTTTTTATTTTATTTTATTTTATTTTATTTATTTTATTTTATTTTATTTTTAGAGAGGGAGGAGGGGGGTACAGAGGGAGAGAGAGATTCTTAAGTGGGCTCCAGGTCCAGTGCAGAGCCCTATGGAGGGCTCAGTCTCAGGACCCTGAGATGATGACTTGAGCTAAAATCAAGAGTCAAATGCTTAACTCACTGAGTCACCCAGGCACCCCAGGAGAAATTTATTTTAAAAAGGAAAAAAAGTTAGTAATTGAGATCAAATCAGTGTAGAAGATGTTTATGTTGTATATACTCCGGGCAGCCAGATGAAATCAATCACTCATTTAACAACATTAATGGGGAGCTGCTTTGTGCCAGGTACTATGCCAGGTGTGCCAAGAATCCAAAGGTACATGAAACAGATGAGGTCCCATCTCTCACAGAATGTACCTTCTAATCATGGGAACAGAAAATAAGAAAAATAAGGCACCTTCCAATGTTTGTACGTGCTCAGAAGAAAAGTTAGGATTCAATTTATTTATCCAGTCCTTCCTTCCCATTTCAAGAAGCTGTGCTGGTGAGATATTGGGTCTTTTAGGGACTTACAAGAGAGATAATGTGAACCCAAACTTACTGCTTGAGTAGGCAAATTGACAGACTTGGAATTTGTTGGGGTAGGGAGGATGGGATTTTAAAACTTTGAGTATAAGTGTGACAGATATAATTTAAACTTTTTCCTGGGACTGATAACAGGCATTGTTCACGAAGACTGCTTAATATTAACAGTTAACTAGTGAAAACTATCATGGGTGCTCTTGTAGCCAAGTTCCACTTAAGTGACTAGTAGGAGGAACCAGTGCTTTTGATTTTCTTGGTGAAGATGTGACTGGCAGGCCAAAACCCAAGTCTGCCCTCACCGGCCCATTTCTTCCCCAAGAGCTGAGTTTCATGTGTTCTGAGACTCAGAATTGTTTGTTCCCGAACGTATTTATGACAGTTTTACTTGTTATTCAAATTATACAATTTGCTTCAATATTACATTAACTAATGAAACATGAATCTGAAGAGAGGGATGGAGAGAGAGAGAATTATTAAAATGAAATGTAATTTAAATGGACTGATACTTTGTAAAGACTCAGCAAAGACAAATGGGAAAAAAGTCTATAGTATTTTGCTCATGACTGTTTTTAAGTTCTCATCCACTACAAGAAAGAAAAAATTGGAAACGAAAAATAAGATCTTACGGGTGTGGTTTAGGTAAAAAAATGCAGCTTGGAACCTTTCCAGTGAACTCATAGTGAGGGAAAGGGCCAAGACCTTCCACCAGATCGGTGAATACACTTACATTTATTTAAGTTAAACTATAACGTTTACAACATAAACATATCCTTTTTTCCCCCCTAACATTTCTGATTAGCCCATTAATTAGCAATTCTGATTGTGTTGCATATGATTTTCATTGTATTGTGTGTTAAGTGCAGTGGAGACTCATGATCCCTCCATTCAAAGAATTCAGGAGTATGGTCCTAACATTATTAGGTAATTTATGTGTTTTCCAATAATTCCTTAACCTGAGCCTAATCTCCTTTCCGTCATTTACACAGTGAGTGGAAGCAAAATACTTTCACTTTTCAGCAGTCCCTTTCTTTTGAGAATATTGAAGCTCTTTAAGGGACAAATTTCTAATTAAGCAATCATGCTCATATTGCCCTAAAGAGGTGAACAGAGATATTTCTTATCCTCTCACTGAGGATGTTAGACCCATGTTAAGTAGCTAACAGATGTCTCCGTGCCATCTCTCAGAAGCATTATATTTCTGCTAAGCTCCCTGCCACACTGTGTCCTCTTCTCTATTCTTAGTATTTCCCAGTATTCACAGTCCCAGAGAACTATGAGAGCATTGAAAGAGCACTTGTCTGTGGGCCAAGACACGTGGGCTCAGACCCTGGCTATGCCACTAACTTGTGGGATCTTGGACACTTCAGTCAGCCTTTCTGTGCCTCAGCTCCTGTATCTGTAAAATGAGACTGACAGTACTTGTCAAACCAACCAACCAGATTGGGAAAAAAAAATGTTTGTCAAAACAAATACGAGCGCTGTAGCTGCGGGTAGGGAAATATTCCCCTTTCCAAATGTGGGCCCTCGTTCTGTTGCATTGTTTTTGATCATATGTTAATTTATAGGTTCTGGTTTGCACATTCATTATTGAGACCAGAAGTAGAAGTCCTTCCTCATATGTTATCTCCTTGCCTACCTACTCACCTTTACCATCTTCCCTTGATGGCCCCAGACTCTTGGTAAGAAATGTAAGGAAAGAGACAGACCATGGTCAGGATAATGATCTACTGTACTCTGAACTACAAGATACCAGTAAGGGGCTGCCATTTTCTATTGGTTTTGAATGACATTGTATCTTTTCACTCATTCACAGAAGCATTGCTGGTAATAGTTAAAATAGTTCTTTCTTTCTTTTTTTTTTAAAAGAGAAATTTTTTTAAAAGAAAATTTCCAGCAATAGGGTATTGCTCAAGTAAATGATGGTATTTTTGTACGATGGAAGGCCATTAATAAAAAGATGTTGCAGTTGAATATTTTTGGCATAGAAAGATACTCATGATAAATAAGTGAGAAGGTAACCCCAAATGAGTAATGTACAAAAAATCCCATCATTATATTTTAAAAAGTGTATTTGAATAAAAATATTTGGAATGAAATACAGTGGCTGTCTCTGGGGTGGTGGGATTACAGAAATAATTTTTCCTTCTTTATTCTTACCTGCATTTTCTAATTTTCTATGATGGACGTATGTTGCTACTAGCAAAAGAAAAACCTGATTTAAATTAAATAAAATCCCATTGATGCAAAATATAATTATGGGAATGAAGAAAAACATTTTGGAAAACATAAATGCCAACTTGGAATAATGAATTAAAGATGAAAATTTTTCAAAAATAGGAAGGATACATTTCATTCTTTTTTTTTTAAAGATTTTTATTCATTTATTTGACAGAGAGAGACACAGCGAGAGAGGGAACACAAGCAGGGGGAGAGGGAGAGGGAGAAGCAGACTCCCTGCTGAGCAGGGAGCCCGATGCGGGGCTTGATCCCAGGGCCCTGGGATCATGACCTGAGCCGAAGGCAGACGCTTAACGACTGAGCCACCCAGGCGCCCCAATTTCATTCTTTTTTAAAAGTATTGAATCACTTAATGACCATGTTTAAAATAAATGAAGTATCAATTGCAAACCTGTTTCTTCTTCCCAAATTCTACCTTAAATTGTTTTTAAAATGGACTCACATCATGGTAAATAAGCATAGTATTTAAAAATACCTAAATTAAGCAATTATTGATAGTGACACGATGTAATTTTTTCCTTTTCTGCAAAAACGGCACTTTATTTTATTTTTTTAAAGAGAGTTTACTTATTTATTTGAAAGAGAACGAGAGAGAGAGAGCACAAGCAGGGGGTAACGAGGGCAGAGAGAGAGGGAGAAGCAGACTCCCTGCTGAGCAGGGAGCCCGACGTGTGGGGTTTAATACCAAGACCCTGGGATCATGACCTGAGCAGAAGGCACACACTTAACTGGCTGAGCCACTCAGGCACCCCCAAAACATCACTTTAAAACATACCACTTTTTAAGACACAGAGGAGATGTCTTTATCTTTCTTATTAAAAACTGTCAGTTACCAAGTACCTTCTATCTGCCTATGTGTCAGATACTTGGGATGTTAAATTGATTGGTTAATTTATTTAATCATAACTGCCTTAAGAGATAGGTATTACTGTGTCCCTTTTATAGTTGCTTAAACTAAAACCGAAAAAGTGAAGTTTCTTACTCAACCATAAGTAGCAGAACCACATGCCTTAAAAAAAATACTTAACAAATTATTTATTGAATCCACTCTGCTAGCCATTGTGTGCTGTGTGCTAGGAATCTACCAATGAGCAAGACACTATGGTCTCATCCTTCAAAGAAGCTTATGTTCTAGTTGGATGACATGGACCAAATAATTATAAATGTAATGAATCTTACAAAAGGAGAAATACAGGATGTAGAGGAGGAGTTATTCCGGTCTGCAACATCTGTCCTATATATAAGACATTTACACCAAGATATGAAGCATGAGTAGGACTTAACTGGACAAAGAGTGGGCATGGAAGAGTATTCTTGGTAGAGGGAACAGTATGTGCTCAGTCACCGAGATGACATTTTGCTGCAACAATCTGGCATAACCACTCATCCCCAACTTTGGCTTGAAATAATAAGCATTTCTTTCTTTCACATGGGTTCCCTGGGCTTGGCTGGACTCCAGGATTCAGGTTTCCCTCACATGTTGCTCTCCCTCTTTTGACTGGTAGTTTCCTGGAACATGCTCTTTTCATAGTCATGGCAAGAGCACACACAAGCAAATTTAAGACCTCCTGTCACGTTCAGGAACATTTCACTGGCTAAAGCAAGCTGTATGGCCATGCCCAAAATAAATGGGATGGGGTAAATATTTTATCCCACAGTGGATAGTATTTCAGAGCCACATAACGCTGAATGTGCGTGAATAATTTAATACAGGAAGGATGTGAAAAATTGTGAACAACGATTGAATCAACTACACCTGGATTTTTCAGGAACCCATTGCCAGTATGGCAAAAGCATAATGAGGGAGCTGGAGAATGATACTGTTGGTTGTTCTTCTCTTGTCATTGGCTGTGTTTGGGAACTTTTTATTGTAGAGATTATATATATATATAGAGAGAGAGATTATATAAGCTTATTTAAGCTTATTCCAGAATAATGACTTACCCAACTTCTACCTGAACTTTATTTTCCAAGAGTCGACTAACACTGAAGTGTAAATGGTTATCCCACAGAGCAATTATAGCGTTGATTGAATTAAACGTTCCTCCTCCTTTGTGCCCCAAGTATTGGGTCTCTGTAGGACAGTAGCACACTCAGAAGCTATGCCTCAGAGGTGATGAAACCAGTGTTTGAGCCTCTGAGCAAATGGCATTAAATTTGGTTGCCACTCATGCTCCTGGAATGGAGGTCATCTATTTTATACACAGTGAATAAGACAAACCAGTCATAAAACGTGAGGAAACATCTAATTTAACCACTTTATCCCATGAAACACAATCTTCTATTTGGTCAGATCGTTTTGATAATGTTACAAGAATAGTTCGGTTTATTTTTACCCGTTGCTGTACAGATACATTCACTTGCTTTACGAGTGCTTAGGGGTCTAATGCCTGAATGAGCAGGTGTGGGGATATAAGTTGGCCAGATGTACACTCATACAGTTCGTGTGTTTGACAAGCGTAGGCATTCTTTAAACAGAGAACTGATTCAACACAGCCTGCCCCTGCATTATTAGCTGTAGTGGTATATTCTGCCACGGAAAACTCTATTAGTTTCAGTTGAGGTTATTTTATTTTCCCTCTTGCTGATGAGAAGAGACTAAACAGAAATCACTGCCTTGATGATGATCCTATTCTGGAGCCAACACTTTCCCTTCGTTTGTTAAATTCTATAATTTTATAATCTTGAGGGTTGAAAATAGAATCTATTATTCTTTCTGACAATACTTACTTCCCATAAAAACAGAATTTTTGTTAGCTAGCTCACAGTAAATTTCACTATAAAGTAGGTGCTGTTTCAGGGAGAACCAGTGGTTCTAATAAATATGATGGGTTTGGAGCAACTCCTTTCCCCTCCTTTTGCTCCCAGTTATGGACGCTTTCTGCTTTGGCTACATTTTGTATTTCACTACTCAGTTAGCAAAGCAGTGTTTAAGGAAGACAACTACAGTTTTCTGGTTTCCTCTTCTTAAATACTTTGATTCTGCTTCTTGGAACCCCTTTTCATCCTTATGTGTGTCTTCTTGCTCTTTCAGCCTGGCGTCCCTTCAGAAGGCAGCATAACGTGCACATTCCATACCAGCAGCATTGAGACATGACATTCTCTCACACATTCCCTAAGTAGAAATGCAAGGAATGGGAAGAAAAATACCCTGATTGTCAGGAACAAATGCAGTCCCTTGTTGCTTCCTGATGGTTAGTTTTATAAAGAGGCTGTGGGAATCATGTGCTTGTGTGTCTGCTGAGATGTCATTCCATGCATTTAAGAGGCATTGATCTCCACAGGAGAATTCACGGGGCTTGATTACAGAGAGCTAGCAGAGCAGACTCGGGCTTAATTTATGAGTCCTGTTCACAGGTCTGTCATTTTTATACAACTAAGAGACTGATTTACTTAGTTTTTCCTTCCGAAAATGGAAATAGCCTTCTTATTTTTATGACAGCTTTTCAGTGTTTAAATGAGTCCAACCAAGTGAAAGTTGTAGCTGCATTGCAATATTAGTAAAATCAGCTTGATGGATACTTCTCTCCCATTCCACTCTGTCCCACAGAACTGACGTATTTACCTAAACTGAGCAAATTAACTGACTGCTTTGCCATTGTAAGGACCCAAATTCTTCTCTTATACTGATGATGGGATAAAATGAGTATAAAGGGTACATATGATCTCCATTTTTATGAAATAATAAAGTATTAGAGTTGGTAGAGTTAGTAGACACGTTTCTAGTTAATGATGAACAACTCTTTCCTCAAATTTAGCAGCTTTGCCTTTTAGTCTGTATATTCCCAATCCTTTATTAGAAATTTCATTTCAGCTTAATAAATGATACAGATTATAAGACACTCTAAAAATCCCTTCTGGAATGAGGCCCAATGTAAACCTATAGTTAAATAATATACAAGATTGATTAAAATAACTGACTGGTTTGCCATTGTATAGACTCAAATTCTTTTTTTTTTTTTTTTAAGATTTTATTTATTTATTTATTTGTCAGAGAGAGAGAGCACAGCATGGGGAGCGACAGGCAGAGGGAGAAGCAGGATCCCCGCTGAGCAGGCCACCTGATGTGGGACTCAATCCCAGGACCCTGGGATCATGACCTGAGCAAAAGGCAGACACTTACTGGGTTGAGCCACCCGGGCGTCCCTAGACTCAAATTCTTAATAGAATTACAGCCCCAATTGATAGGGACATATGGCTCTTAAACCTTGAAGAAGTTTAGAACCTTTAATAATCAGCTGGTACAGCTTTCTTTAAAAATGATAGGATTATATCAGATCATTTTTTTCTGATTGGTAAAAGATTTAAATATAAAAATTCACTTTGTGTGGGGTGCCTGGATGGCTCAGTCAGTTAAACATCCAACTCTGTTTCTGCTCAGGTCATGATCTCAGGGTCGTGGGATTGAGCTCTGCGGGGCAGGGCAGGCTCCATGTTCAGCAGGAAGTCTTCTTGAAGATTTCTCTCCCTCTCCCTCTGCTCCTCCCCCACCCCAAATAAATAAATCTTTAAAAAAATTCACTTTGTATGTGACTGCGTTAAATAATTGTAGTTTTAGATATTTTGACTAGATGTAAGTTAATCTACTGTAGTAGAACACTTGAAGCTTCAGAGACCTGAATATGAATTCTGTTCCTTTCTAGTTATGTGATCCCCCAAAACCCAACAATACTGAGTCTTAGCTGTAAAATGGGCCAACACTTGTTCTTTTTACCACGTTGGGGTGTAACAGGCATGGACGATGTTGAAACCTGTAAAGAAGCACACATGTGATTTTAAAGGAAAATTTAGACATTTTCTGTTTTCACTGTTACTGTTTAACAACAATTAGCTGTTAATTGTTTTACACATTGGAATTTCCGGCCAAAACAGGAGGAAAAGGAAAAAGGAAAAGGAGATCTAGAGATTGGACAAACACATTTAATCAACAAATGAAAATAAAAGACGAGCAAGGACGGTGAATACCTGATCAGTTTTAAAAAATTACTGGTCTTTATCCACATTAGCAAGGCCATCTAGAAAATATAATAGAAAATAAAACACACCAAAAAAAGAAAAGAAAAGAAAACACAATTCTTAAAGTCTGTAGGAAATAACCCAACAAAGACTTGTCTGAGAAAATTAAAAATTCAGTTACACATTTTAAAAGAAGAGTAGAATAAATGGAAAGATATGCCATGTCTTTGATGCGTCAGTATGTCAGTTTCCCTTAAGAGTAACCTATAAATTCAATGTCAGAATTATGGCCAGGTGGTTTTTTTTTTTTTTTTTTTTTGAGGACTTCCACATACTTATTCTAAGCTTTTACAGAGGAATAAAAGTTCATGATGCCTAAGTCCATTTTGAAAAGGAAGAGCAAAAAGAAGGGACTCGCCCTCCTGGATAAAACCAGTGTGGGACTGGTGCAGAAGCAGCCAGATGAATCTATGGAAAAGAACAGGAAATTGGAAACAGACCCAGTTCCACATGGGAACCTGTTATAGAATAAACGTGGTACCATAAATCATCAGGGAAAAGACGGATCACCTAAAACACTGACTGGTAATGGGGAAATAGTTCATTATATGAAGAAAAAATAGATCGGTGCACTATCTCAAGCATATACAAAGGAGAAATCCAGTGTCAAAGTAAAATTATAAAGCTAATAGAAGGTCCTAGAGATGTTAGAGATGATCAAAATGCAAACCATAAGTAGGAAATTTAATAGATTTGATTACATTTTATTTTAATTTTGATTTGACTACATTTTAAGAATTAAGAATATCTGGGGGCACCTGCCTGGCTCAGTTGGTAGAGCATGTGACTCTTGTTCTTGGGGTGGTGAGTTTAAGCCCCAAATGGGGTGTAGAGATTACTTAAAAAATTAAAACTAAAAAAGTTTTTAAAAAATTAAAAATATCTGTTAAAGGATAGACACAATAAACAAAGTTAGCAAAAAGGTGACAGAATGAGAAAAGATTTATAATATCTAAAATTTACAAGAGATTAATATCTAGAACATACCAAAAAGCCTCAGTATTTCCCAATTTTTCAATGGGGATAATAATAATAGAAAGTAAAGGGCTCAGCACAGATCCTGGCATACAGTTAATGCTTACTGTTTGCTATTAATAGTTTATCAGTTCTTATCCTCTTGACAAAACACATTTTGTGTTAAGCCACGATATATGAACCCTGAATTTCCAGTTTCTGCATGGCTTTATATTGCTAGCTTATGGAATTACAGAGAAATGAATGTGCAAGTTTCTAGCCAGTCTCAATATCCGCAAATCCTGTTTGAAAGGTGTCTCCGGATAAGACAATGGTTAAACGAAAATCCGGGAAAATATTAGTGGTGGTTCCCATGACACGGAGGTGAGCAAAATGCTGTGTACACCACTGGTGCTGGGAGTCAGCAGCCAAGGACACCTGCCAGGTGATGTAGCAAGAAGAGTATGCTTCATGGCTTGAAGTGTGAATCTTGTGACTGTCATATTCTATCCTGGGGCTGGGGCACGAGCGTGCTGTGTCCAGAGGATTAAGAGACTAGGTGAAGTAGCTCCCCACTCCTCTGTCCAGGAGTCACATATGACTGGTAGTGGGAAAGCCAAATGGGCGAGCTCCTTCCTGCTGGGCTTTGTGGGGCCTTCCATACCCAGCAGGCAGATTGGCCACAAAGAGATGGCTTTGCTCATGGCCAACCTGCTCTCTGAAAGCAGAGCTTGGTCTTTTTCTGCTTTATGACTTCAGCTTCGGGGAAGGCTTTGGCTCCCCAAGTGTGGCCTGAAAACATGGATGATGATGCACAGGGCAGAAAGGAGTACGCTGTATTTGGTGGCAGTGACCTGAGCTGGATCCACTGCTTGAACTTGGGGGATGGGTAAAGCAAGTTGGCCAGGGCCATCCTGCTGTTAGGGAAGGCAAAGAAATTAATGACAGCTCTGTGCCAGGCATTGTCACACACATCTTTTCCTTCAATTCCCTGTAAACCTGTGAAATGAACTTTCAGAGAGGGAGAATTGCCCAAAGTTACCTGGCTTGTAGGTGACCCACTGAGATTTGAACCCTAGGTCTGCTTGACTCCAAGGCTCACTGGCGATTGTTTTGTTTTCTTTTTCACTGCCCCACACTCTGTATCTGTAGACTCAGAGTGGAGTTGGGTGGGGGTGGGATGGATCTATGACTTAAGAGGATTCCAAGTAAGTCCCATCTGTGTCTGATCTTGGCAGCCAGTTCGGTTAGGTGATGGAAAGTTAGTTACATTTCCCAGAGCTGCATCTGAACTTGTGCCCCTGTGGTCAGCTGATTTTAGGCATGGCTTTGATTTCTTAGCAGAAACTACGTTCCTGTGAAGTAATGACATCCTTGAAGTGTTGTGCTTTGCTTGTCATTCAGAGAAGCCCACAATTCCAAGAGATACATTACACCCTATGGATGGATTCCCTATCCAGGAAGGAACCAGGCAAGCCCTCCAAGACAGAAAGAGCTTGCTCTCAAGTGGAATTTCATTTTTCTGTGCTTCTGGGATCTGACAAGTGCTTTGAAGAACTGGCTTCATTGGCTGCTAATAGAGACTTCTTGTCCACACATCTGCAAGTGACTTGTTTTGTGTGTGCTTGAGAGATCACAGGTATTTTTGTACTAGTGCTACTGGAGGTCAGCAAGATTGCCATTGCTACCTGCTCTTGCTCCTGTCTCTAAGGCCCATGGCAATAACTAATAATGATAACAATTATGATAGTGATCATCACAAACCATTCATGTGTATTTGCTATGTGCCAGGCAATGTAATAAACTCATTTTATGTTCACAGCAACCCTCTTAACCCTCTGAAATATGAATTATTTAGGACTGGATTAACTGCAAGTAACAGAAATCCAACTTCAATGGCTTAACCAAATGAAGGATTTGTTTTTCTCATGGAATAGGAAGTCTAGCAGCAAGTACTTCAGGGTAAGTATAGGGACCCCATGATGCCATCAAGAACCCAGGCTCCTTCTCTGGGGGCTTTCTTCCTCATGTTTATAACATGATGATTCTCCTTTGTGCATCACAAGCAATTTTTAGGCAGAAAGAAGGAAGAAAGGCAAAGGCTAAGTGGCAAAAACTAAAAGGGTGAAACTTCAGCTGGTGCCTCTAGGGGCACCTCATTGTCCAGAACTGCTTTGCATGCTCACATCTGGTGGTGAGAGCATCTGGTAATCCAAGATTGCATAAATGAGCACCTCAGGAAGGAAGGAAAGAGGCATGGCTATTGGCTAGGTAACTAGCAGTGCCTAGCTCATGTAGTTCATATTTGTTGAAAATATAAACAAGGACAATTAAATTAGTTAAGTGTTTGCCAGAGGTCATATAGCTAGGGAGTGCCAGGGCCCAGAACTGAATCCAGGTATGTCTGACTCTGAAACCACATTTCTTTTTTTTTTTTTTTTTTAATTTTTATTTATTTATTCATGAGAGACAGAGAGAGAGAGAGAGAGGCAGAGGGAGAAGCGGGCTCCCAAGGAGCAGGGAGCCCGATGTGGGACTCGATCCCAGGACCCTGAGATCATGACCTGAGCCGAAGGCAGACGCTTAACCATCTGAGCCACCCAGGCGCCCTGAAACCACATTTCTAAAAGCTCTGCTATAATTTATTCCTGATATTGGGAGGTGTTTGGGCTGGAGAATAGGGGACTTGCCCTCTATGGAACAGAAAGGAGTGTTGATTGTCAGCTTCTTGAGAATAGTGCAAAAAGCAACATATGAAAAATACGGAAAGGTACAAAGTAAGGAAGCAATTTATAATAATTAGTAATTAATTGTTATGTGGGCTCCTCAGCAAACTCTATTACCAGAAACATTTGTGTAGAGGTTAGGTCATCCATAAGAAGAGATCCCTGAACTAATTGGCAGTTTGGGCCCATCATGAGTTCAAAATCCTGGGTTTAAACTCAGAAATACAAAGGATTATAAGAGAAGATTATGAGAAATTACATGCTAACAAGTTGGACAGCCTAGAAGAAATGGATAAATTCCTAGAAACATAACCTCCCAAAACTGAATCAGGAAATAGAAAGTTGGAACAGACTGATTACCAGCAATGAAATTGAATCAATAATCAAAAAATTCCCAACAAACAAAAGCCCAGGACCAGACGGTTTCACGGGTGAATTCTACCAAACATTTGAAGAAGAGTTAGTACTTATCCTTCTCAAACTATTCCAAAAAATTAAAGAGGAAGGAAAGCTTCCAAATTCATTTCATGAGGCCAGCATTATCCTGACACCAAAAATAGATAAAGACACTACAAAAAAAAAAAAAAAAAAAAAAAAAAAAGAACTACAGGCCAATATCCGAATATCTCTGATGAACATAGATGCAAAAATCCTCAACAAAGTATTAGCAAACTGAATCTCACAATTTAAAAAAATCGTTCACCACACTCAAGTGGAGTTTATTCGCAGGATGCAAATGTGGTTCAATATTCACAAATCAATCAATGTGATACATCATATTAATAAAAGAAAGGATAAAAACCATATGATCATTTCAGTAGATGCTAAAAAAGTATTTGACAAAGTACAACATCCATTCATGATAAAAGCCCTCAACAAAGTAGGTTTAGAGGGCACATACGTCAACATAATAAAGGCCATATATGAAAAACCCATAGTTAACATCATACTTAATGGTGAAAAACTGAAAGCTTTTCCCCTAAGATCAGGAACAAGACAAGGATGTCCTCTCATACCATTTTTATTCAAAATAGTACTGGAAGTCCTAGCCATAGCAATCAGACAAGAAAAAGAAATAAAAGGCATCCAAATTGATAAGGAAAAGTAAAACATTCACTATTTGCAGATGACACGATACTATGTATAGAGAACCCTGAAGACTCCACTAAAAAGCTACTAGAACTAATAAATGAATTCAGTAAAGTCACAGGTTACAACATCAATATACAGAAATCTGTTGCATTTCTATACAATAATAATGAAGTAGCAGAAGGAGAAATTAAGAAAATAATCCCATTTACAATTGCACCAAAATTAATAAAATATCTAGGAATGAACTTAACCAAGGAAGTGAAAGACCTATGCCATGAAAACTATAAAACATTGATGAAAGAAATTGAACATGACACAAACAAATGGAAAGATATTCCATGCTCATGGATTGGGAGAACAAATATTGTTAAAATGTCTATATTCCAAATCAAGATTTAATGCAATCCCTATCGAAATACCAACAACATTTTTCACAGAACTAGAACAAACAATCCTAAAATTTGTATGGAACCACAAAAGACCCCCAAATAGCCAGTGCAATCTTGAAAAAGAACAAAATTGGAGATATCATAATCCCAGATTTTAAGATATCCTAATTTGAAGGGATACATGCACCCTGATGCTTATAGCAGTATTATCTACAGTAGCCAAATTGTGGAAACAGCTCAAATATCCATTGACTGATGAGTGGATAAGGAAGATGTTGTATACATATACAATGGAATATTACTCAGCCATAAAAAAGAATGAAATCTTGCCATTTGCAATGACATAGATGGACCTCAAGAGTATTATGCTAAGCGATATAAGTCAGTCAGAAAAAGACAAATACCATATAATTTCATTCATTTGTGGAATTTAAGAAACAAAACAAATGAGCATAGGGAAAAGAAGAGAGAGAGGCAAACCAAGAAACAGACTCTTAACTACAAATAACAAACTAATGATTACCAGAGGGGATGGGGTGTGGGGGTGGGTGAAATAGGTGATGGGGATTAAGGAGTGCACTTCTGATGAGCACTGGATGTTGTATGTAAGTGCTGAATCATGAAATTGTACAACTGAAACTAATATTATACTGTTAACTAACTGGAATTTAACTAAAAACTTAAAAAGATATACTACATAGCTGTAGTAATCCAAACAGTATGGTACTGGCACAAAAATAGGCACACAGATCAATAGAACAGAATAGAGAGCCCAGAAAAAGCCAACAATTATATGGTCAGTTAATCTTTGACAAAACAGGAAAGAATATCCAATGGGTAAAAGTCTTTTCAACAAATGGTGTTGAGAAAACTGGACAGCTACATGCAAAAAAATGAAACTGGACCATTTTCTTACACCACACACAAAAATAAACTCAAAGTTGATTAAAGACCTAAATGTGAGATCTGAAACCATAACAGTCTTAGAAGGGAGTCCAGGCAATAATGTCTTGGACATCAGCCATAGCAGCATTTTTCTAGATATGTCTCCTGAGGCAAGGGAAACAAAAGCAAAAATAAACTACTGGGGGGCTCCTGGGTGGCTCAGTCGTTAAGCGTCTGCCTTTGGCTCAGGTCATGATCCCAGGGTCCTGGGATCAAGGCCCACATTGGGCTCCCTGCTCTGCGGGAAGCCTGCTTCTCCCTCTCCAACTCCTCCTGCTTGTGTTCCCTCTCTTGCTGTCTCTCTCTCTGTCAAATAAATAAATAAAATCTTAAAAAAAAATAAATAAACTACTGGGACTACATCAAAATAAAGACTTCTTCACAACAAAGGAAACCATCAACAAAACTAAAGGACAACCTATGGAATGGGAGAAGATATTTGTAAATGATATATCAGATAAAGGCTTAGTATCCAAAATATATAAAGAACAGATACAACCCAATGCCAAAAACCCCCAAATAATTGAGTTAAAAAATGGCAGAAGACATGAACAGACATTTCTCCAAAGAAGACACAGATGGCAACGGACTCATAAAAAGATGCTCAACATCACTAATCATCAGGGAAATGCAAATCAAAACCACAATGAGATATCACCTCACACCTGTCAGAATGGCTAAAATAAAAAACACAAAGTGTTGGTCAGGATATGGAGAAACAGGAACGCTTGCCCACTGTTTTTAGCATATGTGATGCTGAAGTGAGCACAACCCTTGTGCACTGTTGGTGGGAATACAAACCAGTGCAACCATTGTGGAAAATAGTATGGCGGTTCCTGAAAACATTGAAAATAGAAGTATCCTAAGATCTAGAAATTCCACTGCCAAAGAATACAAAAACACTAATTTGAAGGGATCTATGCACACCTGTGTTTATTGCAACATTATTTACAATAGCCAAAATATAGAAGCAACCCAAATGTCCATTGATAGATGAATGGATAAAGATGTGGTGTATATATACAGTGGAATATTACTCAGCTATAAAAAGGAATGATATCTTGCCATTTGCAACAACATGGATGGATCTAGAGGTTATAAACTGCTAAGTGAAGTAAGTCAGAGAAAGACAAATACCATACGATTTCACTCATATGTGTTTTAAGAAACAAACACACAAAGAAAGAGACAAACCAAAAAACAGACTGTTAACTACAGAGAACAAACTGATAGTTACAGGGGAGGTCGGTGGGGGGATGGGTGAAATAGGTGAAGGGGATTAAGAGGACACTTATCATGATGAGCACTGAGTCATGTATAGAATTGGTGAATCACTATGTTATATACCTGAAACTAATATAACACCATGGTAATTACACTGGAATTGAAGTTTTTAAAAATCCTGGGTCTAAAAAACAAAAGTGTCTGAGATAAACTAATCCTGATTAGAGGAAGTGTCTGAAGGCTTTTGGTTGGGGGTAGAAGTCTCCTGATTTGTCAGAGCTAGAATGACCACACAATTAATTTATGGTCCAAACCAGGGCACTTTTTAGAGCGAAAGGGGTATTTATTAGTATTTATGTTGGGAGAGACGGTGACTACAGGGTTATTGCAGAGGAACCTGTGGCTACCCTCGGCATAGGCTTCTGGTGAATAAAAGGACAAGGAGTCTTGGGACTTCATGGGCAGTGGCAGCTGGGGGATAGTCAAAAAGGACAGACATCCCCAAGCCAGTTCCCTCCACTTCCATAGGCTGGATCTCTGAAGAGTCTCTTCTTCACCTGTAATGGACTTTTGTAATAGGTTTGAAATTCAATGAGCAGGGACAATGAGTGACTAGTGAAAACATGCACCTGACATAGCCCCTTGTTCCCTGAGTCTCCTCTAGCAGGACTCCTTTTTAAGAGACACTGAGCATGGATAATGCTGTGTTTCTTACTGAGTCATGCACCTAGCCCATTCTAGATGGGGAAGGAAACTGGATTTCACATATCCTGAAACTCTTCCCAGCATTTAAAAACTGCTATTCTGGTTTGCTCAGTGACCTTAGGCAAGTCACAAGCTCTCCCTATGCTTTGGCTTTTCCTTTAGTGGAAATAAAATGGAAATAATCATTACACAAGAGAAAAAAAATGACTCAAGAACTTCCAGCGAAAGATGCCACATGGAACCAAGAGATACTATTTTTATGACAGTTATTAGCTGAGCTGCTTCTTGTCTCGTCCCTTCTCATTAGGCCACAGGGCACAGAATAAACACAGGTTTGGCCAGTGACTGGTATTTGATGATGTTGGCACCAGAGATGAAGGAAGGAATTTCTCTCTGGCTTGTGTTTCCCTATTAACCTCCTCATGCCTGGATCTCAATGTCTACTGGTATAGAAACTGGAGACCATCAGGAATCTTAGCTAGTGGTTTCATAGCAGAAGCAGCCTATTCAGGACAACTTCAAATAATGATGCTATTAAAATATTGTCTTTATTCCTTCCTTAATTCCTTTCATCAATAAACATTGTTTGAGTATCTCTGTCAGCCAGGTTCTGTTTCCCAAGCCTATAGCAAGATGCATGGCAAACATTAAACTCTCTGATGTTTGTTGAATCAAGGAATTTGTCAGAGATGTAAGGTTTAGAGAGCTGGTCTTCAGCTGCAATCTTGCATCTCTCTTATCTATCCTGATACTTAAGAAACATTCTAAATGGAAAACTGCTCTTGTTACCCATTTCTTAAAGACCAAGACCAAACTTCTTAATATGGCATAGAAGAAACTTCAGGGTTTGGTCCCTCTGTCTCATCTCTCACTGAGCCCCATTTATGCTGCGTTCTAGCAGTTGAGCTCAACTTTCCCACAGGCCCCTGATATATAATAAATATTTTAGGTTTTCTGGGTCTTGTGGTCTCTGTTGCAATGACTTGGTGCTGCTGTTGTAATGTGAACAACCCAAGACAAAATTTAAGTGACCAGGTATGGCTGTATTCAAATAAAGCTTTATTTACAAAAACAGGTGGTGCGCTAGATTTGATCTGTGGGCTGTAGTTTGTTAATCTCTGCTTTACACCTTTGCTCATGCTATGCTTGTTCACTTACCCACTCTGAAGACCTCTTCTTCCCCCCATTCTTCTGGCCATTATCCATTCAATTGCCATCTCAAGCCTGAGGCCTTTCTCTACTACCCTGGGTAGAACTGGTTACTCACACCACTATATTCTGTACATACCACTTGTTTATCTGTTTTTTCCTCCTGTAACCTGATTTATTGAAACTTTATTCCTTCATTCCTGCATTTATTCATTCATTCATTCCATAATATTTAATGACTGTCCACTATGGGGCAGAGTTGACTTTTTAGTCTTTGTACAGCACCGAGCAGAAAGCCTGACACATAAAACATGCCTAATACATGCTTGTTGAATAAAAAGAGATAGAACGCAATAAAGAGGTCCATTGCCAAAGGTGTGTCTTTGGTGTAGGGTAAAGTGGGGCAATTGCCTTTACTGATTTTGAAACCAGTCCATTGTGTAGAAGCATTTGGTCAGCTGTTGTATTTGGGGCTTTCCTTCAAGGTTTCTGTAGCCTGGGCTGGAATAGCGTGGTGGCCCCCCTTGTCCTTATTGCTTTTCCCAAGTCCCTGGGGTCCTGCTTTCTGGTGACACCGCATGGTGGGATGAAGAGTAGCAGCACCAGATTCCGAACTCCCATGTGGACAGGTGACCAGCTAGGGTGGATTTGAAGTTTTACTAACAAAGTGTCAACATTGCTCAGTGGGTCTCTTACTTTTACTTTTATTTTCATACAGAAGATCAGTTTTTGTCATTGCTTTCTGAGAGAGCAGGGCTATCTGGACTAAGGCGCTTAAAAGGCCCACAGCATGAGGATATTGAAATTGCTTCCTTGCAGAGTTTAAATCTACTCTTTTTTTTTTTTTTTTCTTTCCATCCTCAATCTCTGGCTCCTTGAGACTGAGCCTGAGCTTAAATGTAAAAATGAAGCTGCTTGGTTACTCATATTACAGAAATCACTTCATGGATCCACGGAGCCCAAAAAGATTTGAAGTAAGGCTTTTAAACCATTTTTCTTAAATTTACAACCCATTCTAAATGTAAGCAGAACATGTACGGAACGGGTTGTTACCAATAGAAACAAAATGACTTCATTCGGTTTTGACCTAGTCAGATGTAGATTTTCAGTAGTTGCCGGGAAGGTTCTGTGTTCGTGGTCAGGGACAGAGAAAAGACAATGGTCACAGCTTGTTACAAAACAAACACAAAACCTCCACACGGTTTCTCATGTTACAAGAGCAAATAGGAAAGGAGCCCCAGCTGGGGATTGTAGCACAGAGTGTAAGTTGGGTAAACACTAAAGAAACTGGAGAATGTTCTGGGTCTTCTTTTATATAAGAAGCCAGCGACGGAAGTGTCAGCTGAACAGAATACGGGACTGTTGTTCACCGGCTCACCCCACAGGTGATAGAGAATTAAAGAAATCAAAGTTCCATGGTGACAGAGTTCTTTTCATGGATGCATCTATAATCGGCCTGACCTGACATCTTAAGACTGATTACTTTTGTGAGGAAACCATGGTGAAAAGACATGATGTGCCTGTGTTTCAGAGAAGGAAAGGAAGAAGCAAGGTCATAAACAGATGGTTCGTTAACAAAAGAAAAATAAGGCATTTAGTGTTGCTAAATGACCAGGGCCATAAAGGATTGTAAACACAGCAAAAGCTAAGTGGAGAATGTGTGGTATTAGTGAGCTAACCCCATTGCAACACTCATGCAATTTGGTGGTAAGGAACTTCCGGTAAGTTCCTCATTTAGTAAGTTGTTGTCACAGTATATTTTGAATAGATTCACAATAATGTTTGTGTTTGTGTATGCATGAGTGCGGGCGTGTGCGTGCTTAGGTGGGTAAGACATTGGTAAATGAGTTTCATAAACAAATGTATTGCTTGACTGAAACATTAAAGTTTAAAATAAAATACTGGCTTGACTCTTGTTTCTGGCATGAACAAATATCTTACTTTTGGCAATTCCCATCAAAAGTTAAGTGTCACTATTTGACAATGTCTAACAGAATTGAAATTTACATATCCTTGGACTCTGCAATTCTACCGTAAGGCATTGATTCATAGTTCTGTCCATACATCTGTGCAAAAATATGTTTGTGGGAACAAAAAAATTGGAAACAACTTATTTGTCTATAGGTAGGGGTCTGTGTAAATTTTGGGACATCCATACAATGAAATATAGTTCAGCTGTTGAAATCAAAGAGGTAAATCCAACTGTATGGATTTATAATAAACTCTGCAATATCTTGTTTAGTTTCACTAAGAAACAGAGAAGGATATGCAAGAAAAGGGGATGTGCATATAGGCATATAGACTTGTGTGTACATAGAATATTTCTGGAAGGATAGCCAAGAAATGTAATAGTGGATGCCTCTATGGAAAAGACTGGGCTTCAGAGGTGGGTGAAAATTTACTTTCTACCTCCAAACTGTTTTGCACTGTGGAATTTTTTTTTTTTAAGATTTTTTTATTTATTTTATTTGAGAGAGAGAATGAGAGAGAGAGAGCAGGAGAGGGGGGAGGGTCAGAGGAAGAAACAGACTCCCTGCCGAGCAGGGAGCCCGATGCGGGACTCGATCCCGGGACTCCAGGATCATGACCTGAGCCAAAGGCAGTCGCTTAACCAACTGAGCCACCCAGGCGCCCTGCACTGTGAAATTTTTATTGGCCATGTACACAAATCATTTTTCAAAAAATAATTTGAATGGAAATGCCTTGGGGTTTTTTTGTTTTGTTTTTTACTAATTAATTAAGGTTTTGCTGCTGGTGGGATCAGTGCCCAATGAAATAGATTAAAATCTGTGGTCTGATTCACAGACTAAAAATGGCTTAAAATACCTACAGAAGAAGACATCTTTCAGTTAAGTGTGTATTTGGGAAGAGTGTTTCAGTAAGTAATGAATAATAAGGAACACTGGGCTGCTATGTTTATGCTGACAGTTGGAATCTTAGAGAGAGCTGTGTAGGAAGCCCAGAGCCTCTCTCCAGGAAGTCAGGCAAAGGCCTCATGCTGAAGAGTCACCCTCACTTACAGCCTGCAAAACATTAATTAAAGCCTCCTAACTTCTCCTATATGCCAATTCCATACCTCTCAAAGAGTCATCATTGTTGTTTCTTTGCCTGTGGATGAATGAAGAATGAAGAACGCTTGGGAAGATAAACACCCACTGGTTTCTTTACAGTAATTAATACCCGGCTCACTCCCAGGAGCTGATAAACTCGGTGGCCTTTAGAAACCAGTCACGTGACAGCAACCTAGCAACTTCCCTCTGAAGTTTGGCGGAAAAGTGGTTAAGTACACAAGAATGGCCAACACACATTTTTCCGTGAGACCTGCTGCTGAATCCACACTTGGTACTTTGGGGGAGGTGCCTGACAGTAGTTCTTCACTTAACCTTTAATAGCCTGTGTTATCTCTTGTAATGTTAGGTTTATTGTTAATTAACACTTCATCTGTCTTTGTCTTCTCTCTTCTCAAAACAGACTGCGGGCTCCTTAAGTGCTAGACTGCTGTCTTCATTCATTTGTTTGTTCATTGATGGAGCGAATACTGAATGGGTAGCTAGCACGTGTGCATGCTTTGCTAAGGCCCCGGAGGTGGGGGGGGAGGGGGCGGAATGCAAGGATGAAAGAGACCTCTTCCTTGCCTACAAGGCACTCAGAGCCTACTTGTCTCTTCACAATCTCATAGTCTTATTTAGACTTGTATCTCCCAAGATCATTGACACAGAAGGAGCTCAAAAAGATGCTTAATAAATGTTGGTGGGTGGAGAAATTGCTCTAGCTACAAACCCAGAACTGTGTCATGATATGTGCATTAAATTTTTCTGAGGAGGGGCGCCTGGGTGGCTCAGTCGATTAAGTGTCTGCCTTCAGCTCAGGTCATGATCTCAGGGTCCTGGGATCAAGCCCCGCATCGGGCTCCTTGCTCAGTGGAGAGCCTGCTTCTCCCTTTCCCTCTGCTTGCTGCTCCCCCTGCTTGTGCTCTCTCTCTGTCAAATAAATAAATAAAAATCTTAAAAAGAATTTTGTTTTTCTGAGGAAATTTCAGTAAATCTCCAGGCAATTTCTTGAGACATCTTCAATACTAGCATTTAAAAGTGAAATTTCTTTCTTAGATCAGATGTTTCTAGTTCTGGGAATGGACTCTTTTAGGGTTGATGTTGAAGACAACAATTATTCTGGCCCAACAATAGCCAGGGCTATACTCCTTATACTTTTCACACAGACAAATGCTACTCACTAACAAAGGACATGGGAAGAGAGAAGTCAGTCAGGGAAGCTAACATTTCCTGAGCATCACCCGGCCTGGAACTCCACACGCTTTACTTCAGTTAGTGAACAACCACCCAAGGAACATAATGATACCGATGTGGGAAAAAAAGAAATGAGCATTTTTGGTATTGGCTTGGTGGTTAGTAGGAGACAGATATAATTGTATATATGTATGCATGCTTCCATATGCATTTATGATTTAAAACTAAATATTTACTAAGCATTCTTCTAGGTGCTAGATGCCTAAAGAGGTATAAACCATAGTGCTCCTCTGCACCCTCAAGGAGGTAAATGATATAAAGAAACACATCCAAAGTTAAATAACCACATGAAAATTATATAACAGTAACAGGTTTTTAGAGCTGGCTGGATCCATAGTGAAAATTTAATCCAGATTTTCCTAAAATGGTATGTGTACATCATTGGTAGCATGCAAGATGGCTTGGATGTTATACAAACATTTTAAAGTTTTGTTAAGTAATTACTTTAACATGCATTAGAAAAATCTATAGCATATCAAGCCCTTGCGTACATGGATATTACTGCTTACTGCACAGTTACATATGAAAGTGAGTTGATTTAAAGATTATCTAAAGGAAAATATCAAGTAAGTATGTATAAAGAGGTGGTTCAGGCACATGGTAATAATTCCGCTGGTGTTATTTGAAAGACGGGAGTTTGGAAAATGCAGACAAGTCCAGTCTCTGGGATGCAGTGAGGTTAAGTGAGTTGTCCAAGGTCAGGAAGCCAATGGAGCACATAGAGTAGAACCTGGTCACCTGACTGGTCCTCTACGAGAATCTGACTATAAATAGAAAGGAGGGATGCCTGGGTGGCTCAGCCAGTTAAGCATCCGACTCTTGGTTTCAGCTCAGGTCATGATCTCAGGGTCATGGGCTCGAGCCCCGCGTCAGGCTCCACCCTCAGCCGGGAGTCTGCTCAGGATTCTCTCTCTCCCTCACCCTCTGTCCCCTCCTCCTCCCCCCACCCTCTCAAATAAATAAATAAATCCTTTAAAAAAAAGGTAAAAAAGGTAGAAATGGCCTCAAGAAAAATCAAAGTTAATATTTATAGTGTGTTTATTATGCATGCCAGTATTATAAAAATTTCATACTAATTTATGTTAATTTCCAAACCATGCATCTTTTCGTGAGGAAATTAAGGAGCAAGATCAAATAACTTTCCTAAGATTTGAACATGCAGAGCTGGGATTTGAACCCAGGCAGTCCAGCTCCAGAATTTGTTCCCATGAACACTGTACCCACAGCTCACCAGTATTAAGGGAAGGCATGAAAGAGGCAACCTGTCACCTGGTAACATTGGAAAGAATCTGCTCAGACAATATTCCTCCCCCTGTGCACTCTAGTTTCACATTCCCCCATTAGCCTATTGATCATTCATGGAAGGCATCATTTCTTCAAACTATCACTTTTTTTTAAAGATTTTATTTATTTATTTGACAGAGAGAGACACAGCGAAAGAAGGAACACAAGCAGGGGGAGTGGGAGAGGGAGAAGCAGGTTTCCTGTGGAGCGGGGAGCCCAATGCGGGGCTGGATCCCAGGACCCTGGGATCATGACCTGAGCCGAAGGCAGATGCTTAACGACTGAGCCACCCAGGCGCCCCAAACTATCACTTTTATTTTTATTTTATTTTTTTTTAAAGATTTTATTTATTTATTTATTTGAGAGAGAGAGAGAGAGAAACAGCATGAGAGGGGGGAGGGTCAGAGGGAGAAGCAGGCTCCCCGCCGAGCCGGGAGCCCGATGCGGGACTCAATCCCAGGACTCCGGGATCATGACCTGAGCTGAAGGCAGTCGCTTAACCAACTGAGCCACCCAGGCGCCCCAAACTATCACTTTTTAATGTGAAAAAACTCCTGAGAGGAATCAGTGATGACCAAAAGCAACACTTTTGTGAGAATCATTTGTTAGGTTACCATGATAACAACAATAAAGAAATAGTTCTACTCCCAAAAGGGAGGAAGAGGGGGAGTCATGGAAGGTGAAGGGAGGGAAGGCTGATTCAGGGACGTGGCAGGGCTAAGAGGCACACGGGAGAAAAGACCCACGGAGGATGAGCCCGGTGTGTCCCAAGGGGCCAACAGGTGTTGTGAAAGCCTTGCGTGGTGTCCAGTGCTTGGCACAGCACCCGGCACATTGCAGGTGCTCACCAGCTTTGTGGAGGGAACGGAATCCTGCGTGGAAACAGAGGCCAAGCAGGGAGGCAGGCCTGAGTACGGTGATTGGAGGTGAGAGGGCATCAGACAAGCCGCCGACCTACTTTACAACGGCTCCAGGTGAGCGGAGGAGGAGAGCACAGCGGCCGACTTCCAATCAGCAGACAAAGGAGCTGTGAGCAAATCATTCAGCAGTGCTCCTGAGGTAACTAGGACGCCTGACTTGGGGGAACTCCGTTTCCGTGTCATCACCTCCCAGAGCAGCCCCAGTTCCACCTTCTGGCCCAGACTCCCTCGATGAAAAGCCCTCACCCTCCCTCCTTATAGGGTGCACCCTCCCTCCTTATAGGGTGCAGCCCTCTGTGCCAGAGGCGGCAGTTTTCCCTACCTCGCTGGCAGGTGCTGACAAAGAACTGCCGGAAACCAGGACCAAGTTCAGAGCCTGAAAATTCTTCCAGAGCTGGGAGGAGAGACCTGGAAGGGCCGACCGTGCGTTACATAAGCCGTGTGCTCGCAGCGCCCGGCTGATGCGCAGGACGCAGGGCCTCCCGGAATTGCGCAACTCTTAGCAGAGGCCCTCGCTAAGTGTTGCAACATGACTCCACATCTTTATCAAAAATGTGAAGCATCCACCCAGCACACACTTAGAAAACACTAAAGCTCTTCTCCACCAGGTGGTTAAGGCTGCTTGATCCGGCTGACAGGAGAGAAGCGGCACAGCGGGGGATGACTTACTGTAGCTCTTGGCCCTCGGAGCTGAACACTCTGTACCTTGTACCCCACTAGCCTTGGGCAGCATGGGCCTCTGATAAAATGTACTTTTCTTTTGGTTTGCTTTTCCTGGCAGCCTCATTTTGGGTTATAAATGGCTCATTATTTCCATCCCATAGACCCATTCTTGCCGCTATTCCGTTCTCTTCTGGCTTTCTGAAATAACGGAGAGATCGGTAAAATCATCACTGACGAACCCTGCTTGTTCTGACCTTGAGCAGAGGCTGAATTTCCACATCGCTCATGCCATCTACACTTGCTGTCCCGTGGGAGAGATTGGCTGGAAAGGACCCCTGAAAGCAAGGGATAATTCTATTTACACTAAGGCACTCGGTGCCGTTAAATGCCAGGAAGTGGCCTGGACTTTTCACTCGCTCCAGTCCTGCAACCTTTCCAGAGGACTATTGGGCAATCTTCAGAGGTTATAAAGTTGGAACAGCATTCCCCTCGGATAGGTCGTTTTTCCCTGCAGGACAGCTTGGAGGCAAATTTTATGAAGTATCAAGTAGCTGACTGAAAGCAGTATAAATAACGAAGGAGCATATGACAAAACCCAGAGTGGAACGTGCTTACCGCAGGCGGAATATGTCCGTGGAACACATTTACTGTTATCAGCACCTACGTGGAGATGTGTGCCCAGCAACCATCCAGGAAAGGCATTGAACCATGGAAATAGTTATTAAGATTCAATCTGAGAAAAATTATTTTATTCTTACTTTCAAAAGCTCACAGACCACAGTTAACCCTGGAAAGGGACCTGCAGATAGGTTGGATGTGCTTAAGGGTCATTTAGCAGTAGAGACTGACCTTTATAAAACATCCTAAATTTGTCCAGGTCAGAGCCAGGGAAAAGCTTGGAAGCGTGGTTTATAGTGGGGACGAGCTATAAGAGGTCACCATTAGGCAAAAGGAAGCCCCAAATTAGAATTTTTTGAGGGAAACACGGAGAGAATTTTAAATCGGGTTTGTTTTCTTTTCTTGTTCCCTATCTTTGTTTTAGGATGCACCACAGTGTAAACCATGTTTTAATGAGACTGATCAGGCCACAGCTGATTGAGTTATGAGAGGCCATTGAGCTTTCCAAAGCCAGTTTCCTAAACCAGCTGCTTTGTTAGACCGGTCCCCACTGGCTAGAGCTGTTGACATTCTATAAGATAATTTTGTGTTCTTACAATGGTGGGAGGAAGTTCTGGGAAGGAATGGTGTAAGTTTGATGTAGAATGGAATTTTTTGAACATTTCCACTGAGAGACAACAAATTTCAAAGGCATCCCTGATCCTGCCTGCCACTTGCAGCTTCCTGTATCCCTTATAAGGGAAGACTTTGGCTTCATCAGGATCTAAATCGCTGAACTATTTTGAAGGGTGGGAGTATGATTAGTGTCAGACTTCTCTGAAGAAGATAACAGCCCCCTGAATATATCAATTCTTTTTTTAAAAGATTTTATTTATTTATTTGACAGAGACACAGCAAGAGAGGGAACACAAGCAGGGGGAGAGGGATAGGGAGAAGCAGGCCCCCCGCCAAACAGGGAGCCCGATGTGGGGCTCGATCCCAGGACCCTGGGATCATGACCTGAGCCGAAGGCAGACGCTTAACGACTGAGCTACCCAGGTGCCCCTGAATATATCAATTCTTATATGTTTATTAAAAATCATACTTTGTGGGGTACCTGGCTGGCTCAGTCAGAAGAGCGTGTGAGGCTTGATCTCAGGGTCGTGAGTTCAAGCCTCACATTGGGTGTAGAGATTACTAAAAAAATTAAAAATTAAAAGATAAAAATCATACTTTGTATCCAAAACTGAGACAAAAAGGGCCAGATGTTTTCAGAGGCCAGAGTGACCACAAGGTGATGCAGTCAAGAAATGTTTCATAGAGGGTGTGGGGCATGGATGAGACCCTGTCCTTTCCTCAGACTCACCTTCACTCCGGCAAAGACTGTTAGCTCCTGACACGATATTTACTTTCTATTTCTTCCTAAATAAAATGACTCCAATGTGGCAATGTGCCTGGTTAAGAGACTACATTTCCTAGCCTCCCTTGCAGTGGCGACGGCCAGTGAGATCTAAGGAGATATTAGATGGGCAGAATTGCCAGATAAAATGCAGGATGCCCAGGTTAAATTTGAATTCCAGATAAACAAAGAATAATTTTTAATGTAAGTATATTCACACAATGTATAGAAATTTTATTGGTCAAATCTGGCAACTCTATGGGTGGACGCTCCTTTTGTCTTTTCTCCCCTTTCTCTTCTTTCCTGGGACATGGCTGGGATGGCTGGGATTTCAGCAGCCATGATGGATCATGAGGTTAAGGATGGCAATGAGAAAAACAGAACTTGGGTCTCTAATGATCACATACCTTCAGATTTTCTTTATAGGTGAGAATAAACCACTGATTTGCTTTAACCACTCCTACTACCTGTTATTTGCATCCAGTTGCTATTTCTAACTAACACAGTCAAAATAAAAAGCACTATTATTTTGGGTATTTAGTTAAGTCTTAGCCTTTGCCTTTAATGTAACATGAACCACTCCACTTTTACTTACTGTATTTTTTAAGGACGCTAAGAGGGATGGATTGTGTTCCCTCTACCCTTTGAAATAACAGTCCTTAGCATGAGTTTTTACACTGTGTTATTGCCTGACTTTTCTCAATCAGCTTTTAGGTATTTTGAGTAACTGCTTTAGATAAATAATAATAATAGTATTTCTAACATGGAGCAGTTTTTATCTGCACAAAGCCTGGGCCTGAAAAGTCAAGTCCCATGAAATGATGCTCTAAAACTGGAGAACCATCCTCCCAAACAGTAAAAGCCAAATTTCTCTTTGGTAGTTCCACTTTGAGAACATTTTCTTTTATATTAAGTCTTCATTAGCCCTCTATTCACAGCTTCCCTCATGCACTGTACAGATTAGCCACAGATCGTCGTGTGCGCAGGGGAAGCTAATATGCCGAACTCCACCAGTAAGTCAGGAATGATGTAAAAACTGCATGCCCTCAGCCTTGTGAGTGAGTCGGCTGCTTTAAATGTCCACTGTGAGGTATTTTAGAAAACAGAGGGGGTCACAGGTTGGCCTCTTTGAATGTAACCTTAAGCTTAGTCTAGGTGATCATGCAGAGAAAAAGAAGTTCTCTGGGCTGTGAACTGTATAAATATTTGCCCTCCCTTTCCCAGTGGAATCTTTCGAAGGTTAAATAATAGATAGTAAATAATCAACTAAGATTTCTCAGATTGGCTGCATTTACCTTTCCCTGAAAAAACTTTTTTCCCCATGAAGATGAAGCAACTTCGGAATGAGAACAATATTTCCTTTTAGGCGTCCCCGCTTCAAACATTCAGAGAACAAGATCAGGCCTGGCCTGGCTGGCAGAGACTGCCTGGGGCCCACAGCTAGACTAGCCATGCGGGAGAGGGGAGGTGAGTTAGAATTTAACAGAAGGGAGGGGATAAAAACTCCCATTCACTTTCTAAGCTCCCCCATAGGCCTCTCAGCAATGTCCATAAGCAAGAAAGGGGTGAGCAGAGTTTTGTGCCTGGTCCATCACTGGGGGTAAAGAAAGTCTGGAAATCAACCCCTGGAATGTGAGTTACATTACTATATATATATATATATATATATATATATATATATATACACACACACACACACACACACACATATATGTATATATATATATAGTTACGGTATATGTTATAACATACTATACGTTACTGTATATGTTTTTACATATATATATAGTTACATTATATAGTTTACACAAAGGAACAAGTAATACACAAATGGAGAGAGATTGACCTGGAAGACTGATCCTTGGTGTCTGGTGACAGACCACAGCGTCATGATAACCTGACTCAGAAGAAATGACAGATGACAGATGAGCCCATTTGTACCTGTCTACTCCAGATGCAAATAAAAGTTGGACTTATGTGAGTTGGGAAAACAGAAAATTATTATCTTCACAGTGTTAAAAGGAAAAGAACTTATTTCTTTTGTCCAGGCTATGCTAATTATAGTTATATTGAATATCCATTCAGCAAACATTTATTGAGTACGTACTATGTGCCAGGCACCGCACTAGGTGCTGGGAATGCACTCAGTACTACAGCGCTGAAGGCGGAAAGCTTAATGATGCCTTTGAACTTCACAAGTAGGTTAGAATTTTATAAGGTCCCTCCATTCCCTGCTCACAGCAAGAGCTTAGCCAGAGGAGCACCTTCCTTGTACTGTGATCTCTTAAGATGATGACAATTGTTGTGCAAAACAAAAGTATGTGTAACACTTTAATCGGCATATTTGTCATTTTTCCCTTTCTTTTAATAGCCTTATTATAAGCCCTGTGGTAAAACTTAGAATCTTCTCTCTGCTACTAAATAATAACAACTTTGCCCAAGTCTTTTCATTTTCTGGTGCTAAGTTTAAACATTTAGAAAATGAGATGGTAGGAAGCAGGACTAGGTTGATTTAATGACTCCAGTTTAGGATATGCAATAAGAGGTTAAAAGAGACAGCTACTTACTAGCCACTTACGCACTGTTGTGATCACAGGGTAGTCACTTAAACCTCTTAAAGTCTCAGTTTCCTTATCTGAAAAATGGGAATAATATGCTATTTGTTTTGAGGATGAAATAGATTAATGGACACTGCTGGTTCAATGCAGAGCATAGGAGAAACACCCCAGTAAAGGTAGCTATTTGTATTCTACTCAAAAACTATTTCAATCTTATCTGTTGTATGGTATGTGTGTATGTAAGTATGTGTCTAATCTCCCATTTACCCTTGCTGTGTCATCGCAGATCTCCTAGTAAACGGGTAATTGATATTAGGGCACAACCATGTAATGGATTCTATTTTTCCCAATCAGTACTTTCAATGATTCTATGTCTAATCCCTTTTTCTATCCCTCAAGAGCATCTAGGGCGAGTTGTAGAAATTTGCAGTTTTTAAAAGCTAGGTCCAGATAGTTTGACTTTTATTCTGATTCACAGCTTCTCTCCTCCCTGCAGCCTTTCCTGGCCTCAGGCTCCTCCAGCGTGTGGGGCAGGAAGCGGGGAGGGCAGGGCCTGGCACCTCTGAACTGCCCACCCACGTCTGTGGTTCTCTCGCCACCGCTTGGGCTAACACTGCCGGCATGTTGGTCCCCCTGTGTGGTCAGTAGCCCAAGGGCTGTTGGCACATTGTGGGATCTGGGAGGCCCTTGTGGGGTTCCTGACTGTATGGTTTGGTGACCTGGCTGACCTAGCCCTGGGGGGACCTACTCTAGGCCCTCAGCTCCTACCATGCTTGTTGCCCTCCCTGCTCTGCCTGTTGGACAAGGACTCTGTTTCTCCAGCATCTAGAGACTTGTCTCCACGCTTGTGCATAATTTCACTGGTATTTGAATTCTGTTCCAAGAATGCAATTTTCGCCCTTTAGATGCTTAGAGCTCCCTTGGGTGTCTACTCTTGGCTGAGACACAGTATAATTAAATAATGGCATGAGGGGCTATATTGTCTTCTTGATTTAATCCCACTGATTTACTTGTCTTTTCATTAGTTCAGATTCAAAGTCCTTTATTAAAAACAAGGTAGTTCATATAGTAACCACTTTGTTTGTATATATAATTTTTCTATATTATTTATTATTGATTTTCCGTATTATTATTAATATCATTAATGTATGTTAACATATTAAATACCTATACTTCCATCAGAGAAGGAATTGTTTAACAGATTTTAAATAAAAAATGTTCTTATTGACTTTATGTTATATATATTTATTATATATTAAATACAGTATGTATTTTTAATTTATATATAACACATATATTTGATTTGAATATCTATATATTAATAAGGTCATTTTCACTTAAAACTTGCTAAAGGAAATAGCTCCTGTTGTGACAGAAGAATCTAGTTGTCCATCTCACTGTGTCTCTATTTTATTTTATTTTATTTTTTTAAGATTTTATTTATTTATTTGTCAGAGAGAGAGAGAGCGAGCAAGAGCAGGGGGAGGGGCAGAGGGAGAAGTAGACTCCCCGCCGAGCAAGGAGCCCGATGCGGGACTCCATCCCAGGACTGTGGGATCATGACCTGAGCCGAAGGCAGACGCTTAACCCACTGAGCCACCCAGGCATCCCTGTGTCTCTATTTACAAATGTATGTTCCAGAACAATGATGTATCCCTTACTTTTAGAGAGTATTTAATACATCCCTAAATATTTTAGTGCTTTAAAAAATATTTTTTTAAGATTTTTTATTTATTTGACAGAGAAAGAGAGAGAGAGAGAGCATAACAGGTGGGGTGGCAGGCAGAGGGAGAGGGAGAAGCAGGCTCCCCGCCGAGCAAGGAGCCTGATGTGGGGCTTGATCCCAGGATCCTGGGGTCAGGACCTGAGCCGAAGGCAGACACTTAACCGACTGAGCCACCCAGGTGCCCCTAAAAAATTTTTTTAATTACAATATAACTTATATAAAGTACACAAATTTTAAGTGTTCAGCTTAATGGAATTCCACATATGTATCTATCTGTGTACTGTTAAGTATATACATTTGAAATATTTTCTTGTGTACACACAGCTATCCCTTTCTTATGTCTATTTTCATTTCTACCCTTCAACTCTGTGATTAAAAAAAAAAAGAAAAAAAGTTCCCGAGGAGCAAAGCGTGAGAATAAAGAGAAGAGAATGAATACTGATTGAATGTGACCCTCGGGCAGCTGTCCTTGCTTGGCTCCTCACACAGACTATCCAGTTTAATACTTAGACAAATACAATGGGGTCTATCGTGTTATCCCCATTTTAAAGATGAGGAAATTGGGCCTCAGAGTGGCTAAGTAATTTGTCTGTGGTCTTACAGTTAGACAGAATTTGAAGCTAGATATTTGGTACCAAAGGTTTATTTTTTCTTTTAGACAGTTACCAAGAAGCCATAATATACTTACCTCTTAAGTTGGGTTTCCCTGAAAGCTGAACCTCAGATATTTTATTTGAATAGTAATCCCAGAGAGGAGTAGGGAACAAGGGATGTGTGACAGGGAAGGAGGAAAAATCAATACAAGGATGAGTTATTGGTTTGGCCACTGTAGCAGACAACTTCTGTTCTATATCACTGGAATCTTCTCAGAAGCCTTATGAATTGTGTCTCAAAAATGCCTGCCTGGGGGCACCTGGGTTATGCAGTTGGCTAAGCGTCAGACTCTTGGTTTCAGCTCAGGTCATGATCTCAGGGTAGTGAGTTCGAGCCCGTCATCGGGCTTGGCGCTCAGCACTCAGCATGGAGTCTGCTTGGGATTCTCTCTCCCTCTCCCTCTGCCCCTCCTGCTTGTTCTCTCTCTCTCTCTCTCAAATAAATAAATAAATCTTAAAAAAAAAAAATGCCTGCATGGAAGACAAAAGAGGGAAGTACATATTCATTAGCTTCTGTTGTCTATTGGTCAAGGGTGGTCCCATGGCATTAACTACCCACTTCTAGGTTATAATGTGTTGGTGTTAAGCAGGTTCCCCTAGGTATAACGCACCTTGCATAAGAGAATATCGCAGAGGGGGTGCAAAAAACACCCAGGGGGTGAGGGGGGGCCAGGGAAGACACTATCAGATTACGCCCTTGGACAAAGACCATATGGAACTTGGTGCCTCAGCAGGGCCTGCAGTGGAAGATAGGGTTGAGAGGTTGTTAAGTGATGTGTGACGGGTAGCCAATACACATACCAAGAATGTTTTGATAGTGTACACCCAGATTGGGAAAGAGTTTTCTACTAACATGCCTCTTCTCTTTGCAGAGATTTAAACCTAAACCCAGGCCTATTCTTCTGCTGGAGTTCATGTCCAGGCATGTTTAGAAAATTAATGGAGCAGATCTGATTGAGTCTATTTCTAGGCACCCATATGCATGAGTTCTTTGCTCTTTTCCTGAAGGAAGGAGAAGAGATTTTTATGTATAAAACCCTTGAAAGAGGGCGCCTGAGTGACTCAGTTAGTTAAGCGACTGCCTTCGGCTCAGGTCATGATCCTGAAGTCCCGGGATCCAGTCCTGCATCAGGCTCCCTGCTCAGCAGGGAGTCTGCTTCTCCCTCTGACCATCCCCCCTCTCATGTGCTCTCTCTCTCTCTCATTCTCTCTCTCTCAAATAAATAAATAAATTCTTTTTTTTTTTTTTAAATAAGACCCTTGAAAGAGATGTAAGAGAGATGGAAGGAACTAGGTGGTAGCTATCCCACAACAGGGTCTGAACTCTATGGCAAAAAGGCTCAGGCCTGAAGGTCAGGGTCTGATTTAGGAAGGATTCAATACCTTGTTACCCAGTAGAACAAACTCTTTAAAGGCCCTGGTGACAGAGTGTGATAATGAAATAGGGGAGTTGGGCATTCTTCCCACTTCTGCATGATTCCACAGGGAAGATCAAATATTTATAATGCAGTAAACACTTTGGGTGCTTCCAAGAATGCTGTTCCATGTGGCCCAATGACTCCGTATATTTAGAGACTGAGGAAATTTTTTTTAGGGATGTTAGTAGCTATCATAATTGGGGTGGGACTCAGGGTCTGAACCAGCCTCCAGAGATAGCACAGGGGTGGTCCAACCAATGGGCAATAGGGAGAAGGCTTGACAAGTGAGCAGAGTTCAGTATCCAGCTGCAGACAGCTCTCATAAAGGTAGCTATTGAATGAAGGAGTGGAGACTAGTCATGCAAACTTAGTAAGGGGATTATACCAGGAGAAAATAAAGTAGTATCCCAGGCCCAGAGGAAATAGTATATAGAGTAGGAATCCAAGATGTAGCTCAGGAAGGCATGGGGAGGAGCCAAATAGAATCCCAAATGGATGTATTATAAGGCAACTGGGGCTGAATTCAGTTACTGAAAATAGCAAGCCCTGAGACTGACTGGCCTAAGGCTCCATTTAGTTCCTCTTCCTGGGATATGTCTGAAAGCCTGGAGCAAGGTAAAGAGGCTGTTACTAGCTAAACGGGCAAGTGGACGCCAGGGCAGTGAGTCAAGCAAGTCTTCACTGTTGAATTATCAACAGGCCCTGTGTGTCTGAGTCATAACAAGGAAGCAAAGCCCCAATGGTCAAAGCCTATTTGCAACAGGCCTTAGAAGACTTCTGTTGTTTTTGTCTGTCTAGTACTTCTTCTCTTCTGCCAACAGAACTACTTTTTAATGGAGATCCCCCAACCCCGTAACTTCCAGAGAGGTGAGTATGTGACCTCAGCCCAGTCAATCAGCATGCTTCATTCCCTTGGCTTGGGGATAGGCAGGAAACCTAGAAGGACGCTGCAGATTCCTCCCTGAGGTTTTATATTTGGGAGCTTAGGGAGGGAGCAGAGCTCTCTCTCAGTCCTGAAATCACAAGCTGAAAAGATGTTGTAGGCTAGGGGCACCTGGGTGGCTCAGTCAGTTAAGTGTCTAACTCTTGATTTCAGCTCAGGTCTCGGTATCAGGATCTCAGGGTTGTGAGTTCAAGCCCCGCATTGGGCTCTGAGCTGAGTATGGAGCCTACTTTTTTTTTTTTTTTTTAAAGATTTTATTTATTTATTTGACAGAGAAAGACACAGCGAGAGAGGGAACACAAGCAGGGGGAGTGGGAGAGGGAGAAGCAGACTTCCTGCCGAGCAGGGAGCCCGATGCGGGACTCGATCCAGAGACTCCAGGATCATGACCTGAGCCGAAGGCAGTCGCTTAACCAACTGAGCCACCCAGGCGCCCTGGAGCCTACTTTAAAAAAAAAAAGGTGTTGTAGACTAGAGTTGCTTTCTGTCAGCTTTCCTTGATGCCTATGGAAATGCCTCCTGCATTAAAGGAGAAGGAGTCCAACATTAAGAGAGAATCAGAAATGAAGAGAGATGAGAGATGGATCCTAAAGACATTACTTGGGCCCTGAATCCAGCCATGCCTGAAGCAAAAGCCATCCTTGCTCTTTCATGAGCTGATAAGTTCTCTTTTACATAAGCCAGTTTCAAGCCAATTTCAGTTGGGGTTCTGTTATTCGCCATGTAAGGAAATCAGACATTTGTTTATTTATTGCTTCACAGAAGCACATGTCTGTTGCCTCCATCCTTAGTTATCTTGAAATTTAGAGTTTGGACTGAGAATACTTGCTCACGTCTGGCCTCCATTGTTCTTCATGAGGATACACTGACCATTTGGACAAGCACAGGGCCAGTGCTCCCTGCCTGGCAAAATCTTGGTGATGTCACACCTGCGTCATTGTCCAGCTCTGCTTTTGACATTTGCTTGATCTTTGGAGCTCACTCTTTCCTCTTTCCCCATGGTCTTCTCTGTGGATGGAATCCTCAGCCCTTTCTGCTTTAAATCTTCCTTTTTGACAACAAGTTTCAAACCTGTTATTCAAATCCTGACCTTTCTCCTAAAATCAGAAACCTGTTTCAAATTTCTATTTGTGGATTCAGTGATCAACTCATACTCAACAAGTCTGAAACAGAGCTCAGCAGGGTCTGTTACCACTGATGTCACCACCATTACGCCAGTCATCATTTGAAAATCCTCAAATTATTGGGGCCACCCTTCTTTCCCTCATCGTCCATGCACTGAGTCATGGTGCCACATCCCTTCCCATCACGATGTCTGCATGTGCCAGGAGCTACAGGAGGTGGAACAAGAATCAAGACATGGTCCCTGACAGGAAGAGTTTGCATTCTACTAGAGGAACAACCCAAGGCAGAAAGGGCTAAATGCCACAACAGAAGCAGCAGAGAGAAAGGACTAAGGGAGCTTAACAGAAGTCATGTCTGCCACTGGGGATCAGGGAAGTCGCCGAAGAATTTCCACAGTCCATGAAGGGAGAAGTGCATGAGGAGAACAGAGAGCCAGGAGAGCAATTGACTGAAGTGCTCTTGGGATAACAACTTCAGTTCGCTGGGGCATAAAAAAGCCAGTTCCAGCTCCATTCTGCCTCGTTTTCCCTTATTGCGGAATTAGAAAACTGAAACACCAGCCTGTCCAGTTTCCCTTGCAGCTCTGCATGACCAACTTCTGGCTGAAGAGAGTAAAGAGAGTGTAAGCTGGTGGACGTCCATGGACAGTGGACAGGGTGTGCTGGCATGCTCACCTTGGGCTTCCTCTCCTCTTTTCTTCCTACTTAGGCATACACACAATTACTTGTGAGTATGGCAGCCATCCTGGCACCATGAGACCCCACCTTCCAACCCACAAGAATGAAGATACATTTTGAGGATGGCAGAGGAGAAAGAAAGATCTTGGTTCCTTGATGACATCCCCTGGCTCCAGGGAAGCCCTGGACTGCCTTCCCTCACATGCCTTGTGTGTGGGGGAAAAAATCCCTATTTGAGTAAAAATCACTGGTAGTCAGATTTTCTGTTTGCTTGCAGCTGAATAAAATGCTAAGCTTTATAAATCCATATATTAAATAGAAATACTGAATGCCATTCTAGTGAAATTGAAGTTTATTCTATAAGCAAGGAAGATGCAGAAACTTCTTTACATAGAAGTTAGGGGAATGCCATTTGCTGTTCACTGTCCATGACCTTCAGAGCTCAGTTAGTGTCCCCCTCTTCATGGAAGCTTCTATCTCTTTATCCTCAGCCTCTGTCGGCAATTATCAAGGAAGTACAGCTTAGAGGCATGTATGGTTACTGGTTCTTCATGGGTTTGTGTTATGTATCCTGAGTAGGCCAGGAAGGGCCTTGCAGGTATTGACCAGGTGTTATACTTTCTCTCTCTCCTGAGGTGCCCAGGGTGGAGAGAAGCACACAGTAGTTTGGTGCTTAGGCACTACAGTCTTTCTTGGGTTTGAATCTTGACTGCATCATGGAATATCTGTAGATGTTAGGCAAATTTTTCAACCTCTCTAGGCCTCAATTTCCTTATCTAGAAAACAAAGATTGATAGTAGAACTTGCCTCACAGGGTACTTGTGAGACTCAAATGAACTATTTTCATGAATTCCTTAGCATCATTTCAGCCATCATTATGTATGTCACAGATGGAGGGTATTAATGACCTCCCTGTATCCACCTGTTTTCCATAGTGACTCTTCCCATCATGAAGTGGACTCCATTTCCCCACCCTTGAATCTGGGCTGGACTTATGACATTCTTTGGCCAATAGAATGTGGCAGAAGATACTGTGCTAATTCTTAGTTTAGGTGTCAAGAGGCTTGGCACATTTTCACACACACATTCTCTCTCCCTCTTTCTCTCTGTCTCAGGACCCCTGCATTTGCCATAAAGAATACACTCAGGAGAGCTGCTGAAGGATGGTAACCTCATGGAGAAGAGAGGAGTCTTCCCAGTGCAGGTTCTTCTAGATCAGCCAATCTGCCAGATGGCTACAGATATGTGAGTGAGTCAGCCAAGATCAGGGAACCCATACATTTATGAGCAAAAGTAAATGCTAATTGTTTTAACCAGTAAGTTTAAGGGAGATTTGTTATGCAGCAATAGCTAACTGATATAAGTTACCTAAGAGAGAGGAGGGACTTTGCCTGTTTCATTCACTGCTATATCCCCAATGCCTAGAACATCATATCCGCAGGTGCTTAATATATGTGTTGAATAAATTCCTGAAAGTGACTATGATTGTTATTATCATGTAACAGGGTCACAGTGGCTAGTAAATGAGAAAATGCTGGGAAAGCATTTAATGTTGTTTCTGGCACAGTGACTTCTCAATAAATGTCAACTATTAATGGGCTGATCAACAATGACTGGTTAATTGATAAACGCACTTTTTATTAATATAAAACTAGCTGGTGAGTAATGCTGTCTAAGCCCAGTGAATGAAGCAATCTTCTGTCTTTCAGAAAACCTAACATTAACCACAACTGGGTTTTAGCTTTTAACGGCAGATAGAGAGAAGATAGATAGATGGGCAGGTCATAGATGAACTGCACCAGGAAACCCAGAGAACAAAATTGCATAAGAACTCTTCTTGGAACCCTGGAGCTTGGAGCTAAGGCATTATCCTCCTACCTTTTTTTTATTTTTTTTAAGATTTTATTTATTTATTTATTTGAGAGGGAGAGCAAGAGAGAGAGCGAGAAAGAGAGAGAGGGAGGGAGGGAGGGAGAGCCCAGAAGGAGAGTGAGAGAGAGAAGCAGGTTCCCTGCTGAGCAGAGAGCCAGATGTGGGACTCCATCCCAGGATCCTGAGATCATGACCTGAGCCGAAGGCAGACACTTCACTGACTGAGCCACCCAGGCACCCCCTCTTACCTTTTTTCCCCCCCTGGCTTCGTCTCCTCTGCTACTTTCCCAGCATCAGGCCACCATATGTTGAGTTTCCAATTCCTCTCAGCATGCTGCTTCCTCCCCCACTAGATGCTGGGGAACCTTCTCCTCTGTGGCACAGCTGGTGACCATGGGGGTAGGTGGTGTGCCTGGGAGTGGGAGATGGGCGTGAATCCTGGGGTAATTCCTTTCTAACTGTATTATGTGGCTGATCCTGTTTGCCTTTTCATCCTCACCAAGCAGAAGGCTCACACTTTGTAATCTCTCAGTGACCTCGTTAGTTCCCAAATTACATTTGGCCTCTAGAAAGATGAACACATTGTACCTTCTCTGTGGGACTCATTATTTCCATTCTGGAGACTGTCATTTATGAAATTCTGACTTTCTTTCATTTTGTATTTACACTAGGCAAAGCTAAGAATATTGTAATTGTCTGTGATGTTTTGAAAACACTTGTCACAAACCAGAGCCAAATGCTGATTAATGTTAAGTGTTTTGAAGAACCAAGCTTTTGGCTCATTAACTGGACTTGAATGGCATTACCCATCAGCTTCAAGTTCTGATAATTACTCATCAGAGATTGGTGCTAATTTAGTAATAATGGTGCTGACAAATTTGTATGTTTTCCCCACAATGAACATTATGTACATATAAAGACTGGTGTGAATGACAGACCCTGAGTTAGAAGACCTGGTCCCAAATTTGCCACAATATGACCTTGGGAATGTCAGCTAACCTTTCCCAGTCTCCATTTCCAACCTTGATGAGATGGTCTTCTATATCCTTCTTCACAAAGATTCTATGGTGTCACTATTATGTAGTTTGGTCTTGACTTGCATAATAAGCACAGATTCATTTCAGGAAAGGCACAGACATTGAGCAAAACTGACATACATGGAATATGAGCAAAGATGTCAGTTTATTTCCTTTCTTCTCTGCATCTTTTCTATATTAAGAGGGGAAGAAATGTTCCCTGTTGGGCTTGCAGGATAAGCCCTTAATCAAATGTTACATACCATCTGTTTGAGACAGTATTTGGTAAGTCAAACTTAAGTAGCTATAATCACTGTGGAATCTGAAACTGTTTCCTGTTATCCTGTCTATTTTCTGAAGCAGACGGGAGGTAGTTGGGCTTCTTTAGCTGGCACAAAACAGTAATATTCCAAGGAAGAAAGACTCTTTTTTTGAGGCTCATACTTTGAAAGTGCTTACTGAATTTGCTTTTCTGTTTCTCCCTAGATGCTCTCCCATTTATTTACACTGCTTCTTCCCCTCCCATTCTGTATCAGAGTTATCTACGCCCTCAGCATGGCTCACTGTCTTCCTCTCTATTCCATTTCTTGGCTCAAGCCTTGGGGATTTGGGCATACGTGTTGATAATTCCTACCCTGGCATTAGAAGAGGACCAGGCCCAGAGATGTCAATGTTGGCTCAAGGTTGTATTGCTGGTTCATGACAGAGGATGATAGATTGTCATAAGGATTAGTCCAGACAATGTATATTAAGTGCCTCATGGAGTATGGTCCCATGAGGTGCTCCCCAACAGGTATTAGAATCATGGAAATACAGAGCTTAGTCTGTCTGCCTGTCCTGCTGTCTATAACTATTAGCTCTGGTAATTTATTTCTCTCATTTCAAGACTATGAAAATAATTTCAAAGGCTGCCCTACTTTTCCTTCGAACATTAGACACATTTTCTTTTTTTTTTTTAAGATTTTATTTATTTGACAGAGAGAGACACAGCGAGAGAGGGAACACAAGCAGGGGGAGTGGGAGAGGGAGAAGCAGGCTTCCCGCAGAGCAGGGAGCCCGATGCGGGGCTCGATCCCAGGACCCTGAGATCATGACCTGAGCCAAAGGCAGACGCTTAACGACTGAGCCACCCAGGCGCCCCATTAGACACATTTTCTTAAAGGTCCCCTTTCTCTTCTACTGGCTGGGTAACATGTAACACACTATGTTTTTTCTATTTGAAAGGTTGGGGTTGTTCTCTGGAGCTATCAGCCATCTCCCGCACGTTGGGGAGGTGGTGACAGCCAAGCAAATGGTGGAGATCGTCTTGAATTCACCACTGGTCCAAGGCCAGGGGGTTGGGTTACTGGGATATGGGCACCCCCATATATCCAATGCCTTTTAGGATATTAAGTGTCATGTAAACACAGCTCCTTCCCTGGTGCCCCATGAGTGTCGTCACCTGTCAGAAAGCAATGCCATGGGCTGTTTACTTGATGTGGAGACAAGACACCACATCTTCCTGGAGGCTTTCAACTTCTTAAGTTCTGATCCTGGACAGCAGTGGTGCTACAATATCTATAACTACCAAAGGACACTGATGGGAGAATGTGGGATTGTTTGTAAAGATTTGGGGTCTGGATGTACCGGTTGACCAAAGGATAGAGCCGGATGGTCTGGCCTTCGGTACAGGTCTGCTGTGGGTATGGGGAAAGCCACCCTCTATGCCAGAGTCTGCTCCAAGACTGTGTCAGTTCTACTTTAAAAACCAACTGAGAAGGTGGATGCTAGGCAGACATTGCTACCCCCTCACTCCAAAGATGAGAACACTGAAGTCAAGGGTCAGGCCCAAGGTCACCCTGCAAAGTCTTCCTGGAGGCAGAAATGGAATCTGAGCCTCAACTCGGGAGCTAGCTCTCACTGCTGCTGCAGTTACATGGTGAGGCATTTAAACCTGAGAGCCAAGTTCTGGGTTTAGATTACGCCTTTCTGTTCTTTAACTTGGCCTTCCACTGCTGGGTCAGAGCAGCTCCTTGTTCTGTCCTGTTGGTTTTTTCTTAGACCGAAGAGTTACCATACTTCCTGGTCCTGCCTCCAGTAGGAAAGGCTGGGACCTGAGACCAATGTGTGGGTCATACTCCACTCAAGGGATTGCTCCAAACTGTGAGAGCAAGGAGTTGGAGTCTTTGTCTTTTAACCTTATCAAACAGAACTGGTCTTCAATTCATGATTTGTAATAACAGAGGTGATTCAGACAACCATTCCCTGTCATGGGTCCCTGCTGGGGAGGCAGCAAGAGGCTAGGACCTAAACTTTGAGGGCTGAATGTACTGATTGGAATCCAGACTCTGTTGTTTTTTGGCTATGTGACCTTAGGCAAGCACCTTAACCTCTCTGTAGCTCAACTTCCTGGTCTGTAAAATGAGTAAAAAGAATTCCTTAGGATGACATCATCTTTGCAAAGTCCCTGTTACATAAAGAATATTCAGGAAATATTGGCTTCTTCACTCCTCCTCACACCACACACATGTTGAATACAGTAGTCATATTTTGAAGATCACATTCAAAGAATAAATGTCATGCCTAGTAAGCTAAGTGACTCAAGAGCTAGCAAAAATTAGGTCTTTGAGGTTAGTAGCTATGCCACAATCCAAGTATAGATTTCCTGTTAATGGGCTTTAAATATATTAATGAAAGAATGTTTGTGCTCCTTGGATGGAAGCACAGTACAATATTTTGTGCCACCAGTGTCCATGAGGAAGCGTTGAGACAAATGTATCCCTATAAGTTCTGCATTGCAAATGAATGGAACTGTCATTCTTCTTACACCACGGGGTATTTGATCCAAAGGGGGGGGGGGGAAGCTCTTTATATGAAAACATGAGATGTATGCCACATCCTGCAATTTTAATTAGGGATAACTTAAAGTGAAGTGCAGCTTTTTACATAAGGGTTGTACGATAAAGGAGGAAGCAATTTAAAAATAATTAACCACAGGATAGATTTTTTACTTGTAAATGTAATCAGTTTGAAATGATGACTGCCAATACTTTTTAAAATTTTGAGCCATTGCAGTTTGCTATATTTCTCTTTGTTTTCATCCCCAAATCAAAAAGCAGATCTGTCCTCCCCACTTTATGGACCACTATATACATTTCATGAAAATCCCTCTATTTGTAGTACACTTAGATCGGCAGTGGGCAAGAGGAGCAGATACAAAGCTACGTGGCATAGTCTTGCCCTCAAAGAATTTACACCCTGGTCCATCTTCAGATGGGTAATAGCCCCAGTAAACCCGGCAGAATCACCAAAGGAAAGTAGGCTGTTCTCTCTCTGTCTCTGTTTGAATGAGAAGCCAGCTAATGTTCAACCTAAAATTGAATCCTAGATTATTCAAAATAACTAGTTTTTTCTCCCAAAAGTCAGAAAAGAAATAAAAGTGTTAATCAGTAGTATTTTTAAAGTTGTATATTAAGAAAAAGTAGCTTAAATTCTAAATCATATATATACATATACGTATATACATTCAAGCAGAAAGCCTAGTAAATTTTCATATCTTTATCTACTGGAGAAGTAGGACTACCCTTGTGTGCTATACATTCCAAGTTCTCATTGGTATACTGGTAGGCACAATGCCCTTCTAGGTCTGGATGTGGAAGGTGATATGTGCCCACCAACTATGTTAATGGGTATATTAAATATCATCTGGGTATATACAAAAGTAACAGGTGTTCCTTCTAGCCATGCTTCCCAGCTATGTTAATAAAATATTTCGTAAGATAGGAAAAGGATGTTCCCAATGTGCTAGGAACAGGGCATGAACTCCAAACTGTACTTCTTTTATTTATTTACTTATTCACTCAGTCATTTATTTATTCACTCATTCAACCAAGATGTATATAATACTCACTCTATTCCAAGCCCTATTAGAGATCATGTGATACCATAGCCATTTTAGATGGACAGTTTAAGCAAGAGTCTTTGCCCTGTGGTCCATAGATTTTCAGTGGGTCTGAGGTTAGACTTTAGGGGATCAAGAAATCTCCTGAAATTAAATGCAATCATTGGTCTAAATTTTTGTCAAGAATTTTTTCTGAGACAAGGACCCATATCTTTCATCAGATTATCAAAAGGATCAAGATCCCAAAAGGTTAAGGAGCTACTGGCCTGGAAGGGAAGAAAACTCAGCCCTGGCTTCAATAGACGGCCACTGGCTCTATAACCCTGGCCAGAGCCCTGGTAGGAGGTCTCTCGTGTTCCCCACTCCTGTGCTCCACCATCAATGTGTCTCCACCTCTGAGTCTCTCTCTTCTTGCTCCTTTTTTTTTTTTTTAAAGATTTATTTATTTATTTATTTATTTGACAGAGACAGAGACAGCGAGAGCAGGAACACAAGCAGGGGGAGTGGGAGAGGGAGAAGCAGGCTTCCCGCTGAGCCAGGAGCCCGATGTGGGACTCGATCCCAGGACTCTGGGATCATGACCTGAGCCGAAGGCAGTCGCTTAACCAACTGAGCCACCCAGGCGCCCTCTCTTCTTGCTCCTAAGTTACTCTTTCCTTACATCTTCACTTTGAATTCCTGATAAGGGACATTTGATCAGCCCTGTAAATACCCATCATTTCTGATGGGGCAGCCTTCTTACCAGAACACCTCAAAGGTTTTTGGCTGCCCATTGACTGCTTTTGGGTCAAGCCCCAACCCATCTCTAATCAGTTATGCCAGGTTGAAGGGAGGTGTCACTGTGAACAGATCATGGCCGCTGCTCCATAAGGCCTTGTCTAGGAATCCTCCTGGGGAAGACTGTTGGTGAGGATGTTTCTGAGAAGTTAGATGCAGGTGTGACAGTCCCCGCTCTCAAGTATGGATGCATGGATTTAGGGAAATAAGTTGAACCAAGCTATCCACTAACTTGCCAGATCCCTCTTGGAATAGGTTAGTCAGATGACTGGTTGTGTTTAGGAACTGTTGTTTGGCCATGGGATACAAGAAAGCTAATTGTCCCATGCATATTTAGAACCTAAAACTCTGGCCTTATTAGTCTTAGCTCAGCCCAACTGACTGGTAATAGTGATTGTGAAAAGCACAGACACGAGCACAAATTGTCTTTATTTCTGGTCCACCATAAACTCTTGTCCCAAGTAGGTACCAGGGATCCAAAGACAAATAAGACTTGCAACCTGTCCTTGCAGAGATCACATAGGAAGGGAAGTTATATTGTTTGATATAAAGACCTGAATTGAAATGGCAATTGGCTGGGAGCCCACAGGCCAGAATTCTGGTGCTGACTCTGCCATGTATTGGTTGTGTAAGTTTGGCTCCATTATTTGAAGTCTCTGAACCATATTTATTTTAAAATGGAGATAATAAAACTCACTCTGCTTGGCTCTATGGTTGTCATAGGGACTAAATAAGGTAATACATGTGAAAATACTTTATTTTAAATTGCTAAAGCAAAACAAGGCTTTAAAAAATTATTGCTTTAGTTTGGGTATTATTGGCAGAACCGAACCATTCATTACTGGCGCCTTGCTAGTTCCTATAATTAAATACATTCTTTGTCCTCTCAAGGTCTTTGTGAATAAGTTTAAACGAAATCTGATCACATTGGAAACGTGTATTTTAGTGGTATGCATTTGGTTTCAAAGAACATCTGATAAAGGCTTTAAAAGTTTAAAAGTACAAACAATATTAAAGGCACCAGTTAAAAGTTAATGAAGCAGGGCCCATCAGCTAAGAGAACCTATTTACTGAGGGTGAGATAGTGCCTCTGTCTTTTGTAAGAATTTTCTAGCTCTCGGGGCCCCTGGGTGGCTCAGTCGTTAAGCATCTGCCTTCGGCTCAGGTCGTGGTCCCAGGGTCCTGGGATCGAGCCCCACATCGGGCTCCCTGCTCTGTGGGAAGCCTGCTTCTCCCTCTCCCACTCCTCCTGCTTGTGTTCCCTCTCTTGCTGTGTCTCTGTCAAAAAGAAAAAAAAAAAGAATTTTCTAGCTCTCAGAATTATGCTAGAAATTTCCAAACAGATTGATTGGTACAGTGCCTAAAGCCTTATTAAAGCTATACAAGACTTTCAACCATGGGCATACAAAGTTTCAGATTGATTATGATTTTAAGTGACTTATTCATGCCAAATTAAGTATATGAACAAGAGTTCCTTTTCTGATTTTAGTCTGGTAGGATGAGTCTAGGAGTTGGTCTTTCACATAGCAAAGTAACAAGGGCTTTCTTCTGAGGTCTTGATTCTCTGCATGTCTTTAGTACTGTCTGGGCCATTGAGGGCTTAAGTGGTTTATGTTCTTGAGTGTTACTGAACTGCCTCCAGACTCCCCAGTAGGACTATAAGATCCTTTGGGATTAGAATTATGCTATATTCCTGAAAGTATGACTATCACATTGACAAAGTATAAGCCATATTGAGGCAGAATTCTATACAGGTGATAGTTATCTATTTTTGCCCTCTCTGAGTTCCAGAATCTTGTTGATAATAGTCAGGTACAGTTTGCTGGATCGGGTGTCTGTACATAGCACTTAAAATGGTTCCTTAACTTTGGGTTTTATGAAACCAAGAAAAGGATATGTTGAAAATGACTGTCTGCCCATTGAATAAGGATCATACATAGTTTACTAATCATATTTAGAAACAAGGAACTAAAAAATACCCATAGTGGTGTTCACCCCTAGTTACTCTTAACTAAGAAACCGGCAGGGATATCTGGGTGGCTCAGTCGGTTAAGCGTCTGTCTTTGGCTCAGGTCATGATCCCAGGGTCCTGGGATGGAGCCCCGCATCAGCCTCCTTGCTCAACGGGGAGCCTGCAGCTCCCCCTGCTTGTGCTCACTCTGCCTCTCTCTCTGACAAATAAATAAATAAAATCTTTATTAAAAAAAAATTGGCAGAAATGTTCAACCACCATTATGGTTAAAAAAGTTGGGCTCTGGAGTCAAGCAGGCTTGTGTTTGAAGTTTAGCTCCACCACTAATTAGCTGTGACCTTGGTCAACTTACTTAATTCTTCTAAGGCAGTTTTGCCATTAGTAAAATGGGGATGATAATAGTATGTCCTTGATAGGGGCTGTTGGGAAGATTATGAAGTGATATATGCTGGGTGCCTGGGTGGCTCAGTTGGTTAAGCAACTGTCTTCAGCTCAGGTCATGATCCTAGGGTCCTGGGATCAAGTCCCACATCAGGCTCCCCGCTCGTCTTCCTCTGCTTCTGCCCGCTGCACCCCCTGCTTGTGTGTGTGTGTGTGCTCTCTCTCTCTGTGTCTAATAAATAAATAAGATCTTAAAAAAAAAAAAAGAAAGAAACCATTGACATGGTTTTCCACGGGGGCTATTAAAAAAAAAAAATGAAGTGATATATCCTAAAATACTCAGCAGAGTGCCTGGCACATGAGACGTGATCAAGGCCTGGTACGTCATTCCCGTTAGCTAAGGGATTAGCCTTCGCACTGCTCTAGGCTGCAGCCCATTTAATGTGCCCCTAATTGTCCTTCTCTCAATTTGTGCTGGGTCTTCTGCTCTTGCTTCTTGCCCCAGATTGTACTTCCCTCTGTTTTTGAAAACCCTGACAGTGGCTGCCTAGTGAAGGTTCCTGTCTCTATCCTGAGAGTCAAGCCTGTCTCAGCTATTGGCTATATGCAGGGTCAGCATGAGCGTGCAAGTCGTAGCAACTGGAAGAAGGTTTAAGCCCCTGTCGGCCAAAAGGACTCACTTTCCACTGGGAATGAAACTGAAAACAGATTTCCTGTCATCTCAGGGCTCATGATGCATAGCACCATTAAACAGCCCAGCAGCAGAAGCTCTGGACATTATAGTTTAATCACTTCATGCCCAAAGCCATATGGCAGAAGGCAACTTAACTCTGGATACTGAAAGTGCTCCATTAAATGACTGCCTTTTAATTTAACAATCATTAGCAGTACATAGATGCTGACTTCAAGTATGGGCTTAAGGGTGAGGTGAAATCTGGAATGCTTTTTGAAGCTCTTTACTTTGGAGGTAGGCCTCTGCTTCAGTTGACATCTTAGTGTGCTTTTTGGCATTAAGGATCATTTACTTCATAAAAACAGTGGTTTCTGATTGGGCTGGGCTACCAGTACTGCAGCTAGATATCAGAATTCCACTGTGGGCCCTGAGGTTTATCCCAGACCTGGCTAGTTTGGCCAGGGGGAATGTTAAGAGAGGGAATGTGAGTCATTCCAGGTAAGCTTCTAATAGGTTGCTACAGCTCTGCTGTGGGAAAAGCCTAATCCCTGGGAACATGGTATCTTACCTACACCTGTTAACTAGAGGAAAGTGGAACTCTCTATGAATTGATTGCCTGCTCTTTGCTGAGGTTCCAGACTTCTATCAGTCTTCCCTCAGTGATCTTTCCCAGCACTGTTGGCACGCTGAGGGCTTCTATATTCAGGTCAAGGAATCATAGTTACAACTTGTCCACTAGGTTAGTGTTACGCATGAGTCAGTTAATCAGAACCCTCAAGCATGGAGGAATGATGATAGTCACTGACAATCTGAACACAGCTTAAACATTTCATATAGTTTGTAATGTTGCCAGCTGGTTCCAAACAGTCTCACTAAACAGAGTTCCTTGAGAGTGGGGACTGCTCCGTGTTTGTACCTGCCACATCTAGCCAACGGCTGACCTATGTTTTATGAATGAGTGGATGGATGGGTGAAGCATCTGGAATGGGCTAAGGAAGTTACCTTGGTTTACATTTGGTGAAAGCGGCAGCATGGAAAGGAATAAGATGACTTGTCAGGACAATAAATATCAACAAAGCAACATGGAAGGATTAAAGGAAGGTGAAGAGAAGATAGTGAAGCCTGCAATAAGAATAAGAATTTGGTAAAACAGAAACTCACAACTAAAGATTGAGACACAGAGTTTCCTTCTAAACAAAAAATGAAGCCTATTCTTTGTATTAAAGAAATCCTCTAACGTCACCGATGGTCCTTTCTCCAGTCAAAATGCTTCTGACTGTTTCAAAGTAGTCCCTTTATTTCTATTTTGTATGTTAGCACATTTTTATCTTTTTGTGAAGGCAGTGGGCGAGAAAAATGTGCTTTCCAGAGAAAACCACACACCTTTCCTCATTTGTTCATTAAAAGCAGGATTTCCAAAGTCACATATCGAGACCACCCCATGATAGATTTCCCTGGAAGCAAGTGTGCCAATGAAGGAGTAAGGTGAATTCAGTCCTTGAGCCTCACAAGCTCTAAAGTTCCTATAAATATTTCACTACACTATAAAATCCCTGTGTTTCCCTAGGATGGAGGATAGCATAAATTTACTCTTTGCTTTCAGCAGCTCCTCTAAGAACATAAGAGGAATTAAGCCTCAATACCTTGGTGGTGGCTACTGAAGATTGAGTTTCAAACCATCAATTACTCCCAGCCCCACCTGACAAGTATTAAGTGAAGCCATCATGCAAAGTTATAATTAGAGATTGAAAATGCTGACCAGGAAGCTCACAGGGCCTTTCAAAATGCTCCCGGGAGCTTGCCCAATTTCAAAAGGCTATTGGGAGAACATAATTAAAGTCAACAGGGGGAAAAAAACACCTCTAAGAATTTTCGATGGGGAGAGGGAGGGAGGCAGAAGTAATTTTTTTTTTTTTAAAGATTTTATTTATTTGACAGAGACACAGCAAGAGAGGGAACAGAAGCAGGGGAAGTGGGAGAGGGAGAAGCAGGCTTCCTGCTGCGCAGGGAGCCCGATGTGGGGCTCGATCCCAGAATTCTGGGATCATGACCTGAGCCGAAGGCAGACGCCCAATGACTGAGCCACCCAGGCGCCCCAAGGCAGAAGTAATTTTGGTTAGAAGCTTGTCCCCCGGCTTTTCCGTGAGACCGTCAATGAAAACTACTACAGCATCAGGTTGAATGATGTGCAGGTTCTTTCTGTATCAGACCTTTAAGGATGCAGAGTCAAGAAGCTGAATTCTACCGAGCGGAAGAGCTGAAGACCAGTGCCCATATGGGATTTGTTTCATGGTAAGAAGAGTTAGAGAGCAGGGCCCAAGCACATGCCGAAGTACTTGGGGAAAATTTGCTACAACTTAATGACATGGTATGGTTTTCATTTCTCTCACCCTGAATGAGAGGCCTGTGACTTTCAGCACATTAGGTCTCTAATGTGACACACAAAGGCTTCTTATACAGGACCGACTGTGTGCGAGGTACCACAACGGCCTGGGGACACAAAGCCTGGCCTTGCTCTCAAGGACTCACAATCTAATGGGAGCAGAAAGACACGGAAAAGTGAGATGAATGTCAGGTGATTGGGATCGGAGGAGAGGGACAGGTACAGGGAAGTAAAAAGAGATGTTTCTGTTTCTGTGGGAAGCGGCTGGCTGTTGGGGGTGTCCAAGGCGGCAGCGCGGGTTGGGACAGGAGTTCCTGATCTGGATGGTGAGGTTAAGCGGAGAGAAAGCATGTGAAGACACTGAAAAGGAAAATGGCTTCCCCTTAGTTTTACCCCCTTTCCCTTTATGTGGAGCTCTCTAGTGGTAGTGGCAAAAAGCCAGGAAAGCTTAAATAACGGACTTCTATAAGGTACATTTGCTGACCACGGTGACGGCGAACAATTTGGTCTGTTTAAAGCAAGACATATGACATCTCTCCGGTGCAATGCTGGAGGGGAGAAAAGCCAAAGCCAATGTAAAGCTCTTGACTTTACACGTTGGGGTTTACAGTGGGGAACAATTGGCAACAAGATTTTCAAAAGGTGAACTCTATGAAAGTAACACCATCAGAACGAACCTGAAATAACACACTAGGCCCATGTAGCCCTTACCCTTCCTGCAAGAGGCCTAATCCATTTAGAGCACAGGGCCAGGATTTGGAGTGTTTCCTATAGAGCCCTGTTGGGAAGAACAGTAGCACTCAGTGGAGGAAGAGTGTAGTGATCAATTAATGATGTCTGCCAGGGGTATGGGAAGGGGTGGGAAATATAAAGGTCTCGAAAGATGCATACTCCATGGTATGCAGCTATGTCTGCGATGTCACTGTGGCATATAAAGCTAAAATTCATTCAATTGTAACTCCTCTAGCATGAGATAATCGTGGTTTTGGTGACATATGTAGAGAATTTTCACAGACTTTACCAATACTTTCTACCTATGACAGACACCCTTTGGTAGATATTAATAGTCTTGGGTTTAGACAGATATACTGGGGGTGGAGGGAGAAAATTTTGACTTTGTCGGTTTGGGTATAATTTATAACAAAAGAAACTATATTAAAAACAAAGACAGTTAATTGTCAAAACTCATCACTTCCGGGTGCATGGGTGGTTCAGTTGGTTACTCGACTGCCTTAGGCTCAGGTCATGATCCTGGAGTCCTGGGATCGAGTCCCGCATCGGGCTCCCTACTCAGCGGGGAGTCTGCTTCTCCCTCTGACACTCCTCCCCCTCATGCTCTCTGTCTCTCATTCTCTCTCTCTCAAATAAATAAATAAAATCTTAAAAAACCAAAAAACCAAAAAAAAAAAAACCCCTCATCACTTCCTAAATCATTTTCCTACATTTTACTGTTAGTGCTACTCGTGAAGTTATGTCTATTTACTGTGTTTAGTGACATCATGTTGGTGGCTTGAAATCAGCCATGGTGGCAGTATTTATACCACCCAAACCGACAAAGTCAAAATTTTCTCCCTCCACCCCCAGCCAGTTGTGAAACATTTTTCTGCACAACACTGTATATAAACATTGAATAGGAAGAATAGCACTGTCACTAGTCATTGAAGGGTAAGATTACCTCCGGTTAGGGAGCCAGGTAAATGAATATTTTAAGTTGGCTCTGAAGCAAACTTACTTTTAGTGGGTCAGGACCACCCTTGGGGATGTTTAGAACCAGGACACATCACAGAATGCCCACATGTCCTCTAATGTTTCTATACAGGTGAAATCAGGTTAACATGAATATTAAGAGCCTCTTTGAAGGTGGAACAAAGTAAATGAAAAAAGTAACAGTTAGCCTAGGGGGATGGGTATGTGTGTGGGAGGATGTGAGGTGCCTGGAGCCATCTTGCTCACTCTGGCCTCGGGGTCATGAGACAGTTGAATAAGTGGGATGATGACCAGTTAAGGAGTTGAAGGCTTTTCTGTGCCGAAGACCCAGGGACAAGGTGTTCCTTTGATCTTGCTGTGTAGCTGTAAGAGAAAAAAAGAAATTGAAATTAAAAAAAAAAAAAAAAGGTAGGCTAATAGAGAGGGTGTGTTTAGGAGGTTCCTGGAAGTGGGGGAGGGACAGTCTTTGAACTAGCACCTGGATCATTGTTCTTTTCTGCCCCAAATCTTTGCATACCTCTTAAAAGCCTCTTGGGAGAGAACAGGGACAGTTACATGTTTTTTTTAGGGTTTTTTTTTTTTTTTTATTCATTTGAGAGAGAGACAGAGAGAGCACAAGTAGGGGGAGAGGCAGAGGGAGAGGGAGAAGCAGGCTCTCCAATGAGCTGGGAGCCTGATGCGGGGCTCGATCCCAGGACCTGGAGATCATGAAACGAGCCAAAGGCAAACGCTCAACTAACTGAGCCACCCAGGCGCCCCCAGTTACAGGTTTTAATCAAAGGAAATTTTTCTTGATGTAAAAAAAAAAAGGCTTAAGAAAAAAATAAAGAGCAATAATGGCAGGAATAAGGTGACAATTGTAAGCCTTAAGGAGTTTTGGAAAACTGAAAAAAAAAAAAAAAAGCTTAAAGTTTAATAACTGGCCAAGGAGTAGGCCAGTGTGAGGCGTAGCCTTGGGAGGACCATCATGGAGCATAAGGAGGGGGAGACAGAGGAAGAGGAAGACTCCAAGAGCACAGATAAGATCCATATGTCACTTGGGGCTAGAGCTGATGTCAAGTGAGGAGAAGCTGTTGATTGCATGAGATCCTCATCTGAAGAATACAGGTACCCTATTTCATCAATGCCGAAGAGCCCATTTTCTTACAATTCAACAACTTTGAAATCAGGGTGCATCAGACAATTGATGGTATCAAAATCACTGTTGGTCAATGACAGACATGATGATGGTTGTGGTACATATGGAAACTTGGCAAAGATGTTCATATCCTGGTCCTGTGTTGTTTAATAAATACCTATTTGTAGCAAATAAATTTAACATAACAAAAGATGAAGCTTTCTAATAAGAAAATGTGGTGGCATGCATCTTCTTTTTAATAAGAAAACGTGGTGGCATGCTCTAATTGTGTTATTTTTCTCCAGGACACATTAAATGATGGTGTATCTTATGATCAGGGGTACCTTACATTCAGTAAAATACAGGTTAATTTATCTAAATTAACTGTTTATAAATCTGGGTCCCGTTTACACACAATTTTCAGGCTTCTCATTGAACACCTTTCTTGAACCAGAAATGTGTGAGTCAGCTTGATCAAAATGATCACCCAGGGGCGCCTGGGTGGCTCAGTTGGTTGGGCGACTGCCTTTGGCTCAGGTCATGATCCTGGAGTCCCAGGATCGAGTCCCGCGTCAGGCTCCCTGCTCAGCAGGGAGTCTCCTTCTCCCTCTGACCCTCCACCCTCTCATGCTCTCTGTCATTCTCTCTCTCTCAATAAATAAATAAAAATCTTTAAAAAAAAAAATGATCACCCAGAAGTCACTATTCTGTGTTCAGAATTGGCCAACCATTTACTAAATTTGGCTGTTCATTTACAATGATGCATGTCCAAACAGGGACTGTTTTGGCTTGGTACTACTGGATACTAAAGGCTATAATTACATATAGATAGGTGAGTTTTGGGGCTTTTTTCTTAGCATCAAAGAATTGAGCCCCTGTATCATCTGTCCTCTTTGTGGCGGTGAGCTGCCAGTCATTCTATCAGACAATGTGCTCCTCCAATGTAGCACGCAGCTAGGAGAAATCACCTTCATCTGGTACCTTCTCTGAAATGGCTCCGCAATAAAGAATGGTATGCATAAAGGTCATCAGAAAGTGACAACTGTGTTTGGGAGATTGTGGGTCCATCGTTTGTCTGGAGTGAATCGGGTTTGTGTGGGAGAAGGGTTACAAAAGGTAAAGAGTTCGATTACTACTATGTACGGGGATAGGACAGAATCAAAGCATGCAGGGTGTGTGGACATTCACATACAAATCAACATACAGAGAATCTTTTGTTAAGTAGAATAAGCAGGCTAATGAGGGAATAGGAAGCTGCTAGTGATGCAAAATTCTTGGCAATCTTTGTCAAAACTGAGGGCTTCTAGTCCAGGTACAAAGTTGTGGGGCATAATCCATTTCACAGCGGTGGCCTGTTTTATTTTTCAGACTGGATTGGAGAGAGGAGGTGGGAAACCTATCCCCTGATGGCACAGCAGAGACAGAGGTAAGAAGAAGGGGATCCAGCTCATTTATTTCCCTTTCATTAAGCCCCTGAAAAAATGAAGACTAAGGATTTAATTGCCCTGTTTGCTTCTATCTCTAGAAAAGCTGAATTAGTAATTGCATTAACTTGTTACTAAGCTTTGCTCTTATGGGGTAATATAACTTTAACTACTGCTTCCTAATTGTAGGGTTTTCATTATTCTGAAAATCCCATTCAGCATGTGTTCCATTTTCACTTTTATGAATTGCTTTGTGGGAAAACGGGGGCCGTGTCTTTGAAAACCCAAGCTGAGTTGAAGCTGTCTTGTCCCCAAGACATCACCTCCTGTGAAAAGTAGGGCGCCACTGTGATTTTTATCCTCCTTTGATAAATAATGCTGTTGTCAAAGACCATATGCTCTGTCACACGTTGGAGTTCGGTGGCACTGCTCAACAGAAGATAATTCCATCAAGTCAGTGATGGTTTTTATTGGGTGGTGGTAATGGCAGAAGTAATGATAGTTATTCAAATCCTGCTGCAAATGGCCTTGGGCCTTCAGACCACAGTTAACTCAGGGTATGTCAAGGACAGTTCATTCCCAAAAGCTGTCTGGAAGGGATTGCCCATTATTCCTTGTTCTTTCCAAAGAGAGCTTTGCATTTGATGATCGCAGAGCCAGCAGAAGGCAGCAGTAGGCCTTGGATCTTCACCATCTCTTGCATCTACTTTATGGTGGTTTTGATACTTCCAGAAGATCTTCCTTAGGGGAGAATCAAAGTGGAATCATACAAAACTGAGTTCATTCATGGGAAGGTAGTAGGAAATATCCTTGGGATATTCTGTTCTGATTCAACGAATAAAAAACTTTACTGTAGCTGGATGCATACACGACGCTAAAAGCTATGAGGGATTTGGAGGATAGAATGGTCACGGTTCTATGGGAGCTATTCTCTGGGGAAGGAGGCCTCTATTCACAAGGAACTCTGTAATGCATGGCAACGTGTGATATGTATGCGTTGACAGGGAACTGGACTGGTGAGGGGGATGTCAATTGGTTCAGACTACAATGATTTGAGAAGATATACCTGGGGCATAGGGGGAAAAGGATGTGTGTTAAATTTTTCTGCAAATTCCACAAAGGTGACCTGAACAAATCATTTAATCTGTCAGTTTTATCATCTTTGGAAGGGGAGGATCTATCTGAAAGATTATTGATAGAGCAAAGAACACTCAATACATCTCATTGAAAATCTGAGATTTTAACAAAGCCCTGAATTCTAGGTATGACTAGACAGGCAGAAGTGGGAGGAAAAGGAACTGCAGGTGGAGGGGACTGCATGAATAAGGACCTGCTAGCAGGAAAGTGCTTTTCTGGTTGGAGCATAGAGTTTGTGTTGTGTTTTGTGTGTGTGTGTGTGTGTGTGTATTCAGGGGCTATATGCACATGCTCTTTCTTTATGAAGATAATCTCCCTTCATCCTCTTCACTTAAAACAGCCCCCTTAAAATATCAAGAAACACCCAGACGGAGGCAAGTTTTTTCTTAGGTTACATCAGAGATATTTGCACAAAGAAGGGGAAATAGATAATTTTTAACTTCTTGACTCATAGAGTCATGCTTGAATCATGACTCAGGGGCAAATTGAAAATTTATAGCTGTTAGCTTAACTAAGGGAAGATATTGTCTATAGTAGATGGTCTGAATGCCAACAAATATGTCTTTATAGTCTGGTTCCAACTCACAGAATTCTACCTGCAGGAGCACAGACACTTGTAAAAGACTGTAGGAAAACAATAAGATTTATTTATTTACTTATTTATTTGAGAGAGAGGGGAGGGGGAGCAGAAGGAGAGGGCCAAGCAGACTCCAAGCTGAGCACAAAGCCCAATGCAGGGCTGGATTCAAAACCCTGAGATCATGACCCTGAGATCCATCACGACCTGAGCCAAAATCAAGAGTCGATCATTTAACCAACTGAGCCACCCAGGGGCCCATAAAACAATACGATTTAGCATAAAAATTAGACTAAATAGAATTTAGTTAATGATATTCCCTTATACTTATCTAGTGCTTTATATTTTTATACACAGCCAGAAAATGGTAGGCTGGGATGCAGATCTAAGTAGTAAGGCCCTGGAACCTGACCTGTAGGCACTCAATTATTAAGCCAGAATATACCAATATTTGGAATTCAAAACTGAAATGAAGTCACAGCTTAGGAAACCCTTTTAACAAATTGAGTAAATTAATAATGCAAAAGCAGTATAGGGCAAATGTTCAGACTGATTAAGAATATAAAAAATGTTAATTATATATCATTTTATCTAGTCAGTAGCTAAGTACATCTACTACTTGGTTCCTAAATCTACAGCAGGTTTGGAAATTATATGCCATTTCATTTTTATTATTATCATTATGTTTCTTTTAGAGCAGGAGGGAGACAGAGAGCGCACGTGCATGAGCAGGGGAGGAGCAGAGGGGAAGGCAGAAGGAGGGGGAAGAATCTCAAGCAGACTTCATGCTCAGCAGGGAGCCTGATGAGGGGCTCATTGCAGGGCTGTATCTCATGACCCTGAGGCCACCACCTGAGCCAAAACCAAGAGTCAGCCGCTCAACTGACTGTGCCACCTACCTGCCCCTGCCATTTTAGTTTTTAAAAACACAGTCTAGGGCGCCTGGGTGGCTCAGTCGTTAAGTGTCTGCCTTCGGCTCAGGTCATGATCCCAGAATTCTGGGATCGAGCCCCACATCGGGCTCCCTGCGCTGCGGGAAGCCTGCTTCTCCCTCTCCCACCCCACTGCTTGTGTGCCCTCTCTCGCTGTGTCTCTCTCTGTCAAATGGATAAATAAAATCTTAAAAAAACAACAACAACACAGTCTATGCATTGCATTTTTGCTCATTCACATCAGCATTTCTGTTATCAGTCTGAACCAGAGTGGTCCCCACCTCTCTTTAGAACACTACTCCAGGGTTCAGTGGAGGGAGCAGAGGGAGCACTAGTGAGCACTGTCTTTGGGGTCAGACAGGCATCTGGCCATGTTATCTTCTGTTCCTGAGGATGAGACTCAGATGAGGTCTCTAGATTCTATAGCCAGTACCAACACTCAGGGATTCCTCTGGGCTTTGTATGTTTAGAGGCAGAAGAGGTGTAGTTTCCCCTTGCGAGCAAAGTTTAATCATCAACTGACATTATGCATCGTGAGTGAGCAGAGACCCCCGAGTCTCAAAAAGCATTGCACCCTCATGTATTGCACCATCTAGGACACCTCTCTGCATGTTCAAGAGTAAGCTCTCGTGAAGAGCTGATTACTCTAGAGTCCTTGGGGGAATGCAGATATAAAGCCAGCTAGAATTACAACACAGAAAAGGCACCCTCACTTTTTATTCCTTTTTGTCCCCTTATTTCCATAAATGCAAATTCTGTCAACAAATTCAGCAGCTTTGTGGTAGTTCCTGAATTATAAGAAAACTAAAAGCCATTTTTTTTGCTTCTTATAAAAGGAAATAAACAACTTGAGGGCTGTTAAACCTTTCCAGCTACATTTGTCTTCTCTTTCCAAGTAAATAAAAGTGGGTAATAATAATAAATAATAATAATAGTAATAGGTTATTGCTTATTTAGTTCTTGTGATGTGGCGGGCATGGTAGACCCATGATCTCATTTACTCCTTACTGCAACCCACCAGAGTGGATGTCATTGCCTTGAGAACTGTGACAATGACCATCAACATGACATAGCTATTTGGACTTAGAACTGAGACCCCCTGTGTCAATATGACTTCGTTATTTGTTCCATGATAACTTTGCCTGGGAAAGATAAGAGTATAAACCAATAAATAAGTTCTCTGTTTGCTTCAGGAAATTCCTACAGATAACTTATCTGAGATAACAGTCTGTTCACCCTGAGCAAATTTCTTGTTCTCTTCAAAGCACATTTACCCTTCAAGACTTGCTTTAAGACCCTCACCCCGCTGTATTCACCAATCCTAACCTATAATGTCAGGATTTTAGCCCAATTCTGGGCAATTCCTTCCTTGAAAAGACTCCCTTGAAGTCACTTGAACCCAGACCCCCAAACCCTATAAATATCCTCTTCTGACCTCCCTTTCCTGAAATGCTAAGACTTTGTCAAGGCTATGTCTCCTACATTCAATTAGCTGATAATATTTCAGGGAGTTCAGTAATTCTTACTTTATAAATGAACAAGAGAAGCCTAGAGAGTTTCACTAATTTGTCCTCGTTTATCCACTTAGTTAAAGGGTTCCTGTCTGGGACTATTTGACCCCATCCCTTGTTCCTGATTCTCTGCTACTCTGCCTTTCAGTTGAAAAAGAAGTCCAGTTTTTTCAGTTTTACCTCTGGACCTCTTTGACTTTCTAAGATTAAAAAAAAATTCAAGCAATGGTCTAGTCTCTAGTCCTGTGGAAGGTAGTTGCTGTGGGACCTTATGCATTTAATTAGCCATAGACATTTAACACTGTATTTCAAAATAAACCACAGCAATGGTGACCCACCAACATTCTCTAAATGAAGGATGTGAGTCAACAAGAGCCAAGGGAGCCAGACTTATAATTAAACTTTTGGCAAGTTATTCAGCTGGTCTGTTGTTTCCTAGGGTTGCCGTAATGAATTACCACAAAGTTGATGGGCTTCAAGCAACAGACGTGTATTCTCTCACAGTCTGACGGCCACAAGTCCAAAGTCAAGGCGTTGGCAGGGCCAGGCTCCCCCGGAGAGTCCAAGGGAGAATCTGCTCCATGCCTGTCTTCTAGCTTTTGCTGCCTCCTGGTAACCCTCGGCATTCCTTGTCTGGGGCTTCATAACCCCAGTCTCTGCCTTCTTTTTCTTTTTTTTTTTTAAGATTTCATTTATTTTTTATTTGAGAGAGAGAATGAGATAGAGAATGAGGGGGGGAGGGTCAGAGGGAGAAGCAGACTCCCTGCCGAGCAGGGAGCCCGATGCGGGACTCGATCCTGGGACTCCAGGATCATGACCCGAGCCGAAGGCAGTCGCCTAACCAACTGAGCCACCCAGGCGCCCCTCTGCCTTCTTTTTCATGCAGCTTTCCTTCTGGGTCTCTGTCTTCTTTTCTGTCTCTTATAAGGACACTTGTCATTAGATGTAAGGCCCACCCAAATCCAGAATGATCTCCTCTAGGGACCCTTATCTTTATCATACCTGCAAAAGCCCATTTTCCAAATAAGGTCACATTCTGAGGTTCTAAGTGGACATGTTGTTTGGGGACCCCAGTTCAACCCATTATAGCTGGTAAAGTTTATTACGGCCCTGTTTTATCATCAACATTATTATGTGTAAAATTAAAATGACAATCAAAAATAATATAAACAATAATGTAACAATAGCTCATTTTATTTATTTATTTATTTTATTTATTTTATTTTTTTATTTTTTTTTAATTTTTTTTTAAGATTTTTATTTATTTGCGAGAGAGAGAATGAGAGACAGAGAGCATGAGAGGGAGGAGGGTCAGAGGGAGAAGCAGACTCCCTGCTGAGCAGGGAGCCTGATGCAGGACTCGATCCCGGGACTCTAGGATCATGACCTGAGCTGAAGGCAGTCGCTTAACCAACTGAGCCACGCAGGCGCCACAATAGCTCATTTTTAAAAGATTGCTGTCTTTGGGGTGCCTGGTGGCTCAGTCAGTTAAGCATCCGACTCTTGATTTCAGCTCCGGTCATGATCTCAGGGTCGTGAGATTGAGCCCTTTGGTCGAGGGACATGGCCCTCGGGAGGGAGGGCACCAAGGGAACAAATACATTGACATCACTCTCTTTCCTCCAATTTCCTGCCCCTCTAGCCCAACACGCCTTGAGGGAAGCCAGAGGGCAAGGGGGAGCATGTCGCTGGGGGTCAGGACCCAGAAGCAGAGAGCAGGGGTGTGGGGGGGATCTGGAGGAGCAAATGCAAAGTATCTTGAAGCCTAGGAGGTGTGGACAAGGAGGGAATAGTTGGCATCTCAAATGCAGGGGGACATCAAGAAAGCTTTCTAGAGGTAGAAGCATTTTTGGTTTTATATACGGCTGCTAAAAATGGAGGGATCCCCAACATGCCAGGCACTATTCTGGGTGCATTATCGGCTTTCACCTATTGAATACCAAAATAGCCCTCTGAGGTAACATTATTGTCACCCTCATTTTGAGGGGGGGTTCCTTTTTATTGAAGTCTAGCATACATACAGAAAAGCACAGACATGAAGCACAGCTCAATCATTCTCACAAAGGCAACCACTCAGGTCACCCATCCCCAGAAAAAGAGAGAAAACATGACCAGCCCCCACCCAGAAGTCCCTTTCCAGCCTCCACCACTCTCAGTGATGACCACATTCCACTGATGAGGATGTTTGCCTGTTTTTGAATTTTATGTATTGACACGGTACAGCACTGATTCTCTTGTGTGACTTCTTCGCTCAATGTTAAGTTTGCAGCAGCAGTGTTATTTTTTAAAAAGTTGTAGTAAAATATACGTATCATAAAAATTACCATTTTAACCATTTTTCAGCTTTCTAGAGACATAATTGACAAAGATTGTATATATTTAAGGTTACAACTTGATATTTGGGTATACGTACACATTGTGAAATAATCACTACAATAGAACTAACATATCCACCACCTCCCATAGTTACCACTTTCTTCATTTTAACTATTTTTAAGTGTACAATTCAGTGACATTAAGAACATTCACAGTGTTGTGCAACCGTCACCACTAACCACCTCCAGAACTTTTTCATCATCCCAAACAAAACCTCTCTACCCATCAAGCACTGACTCTCTATTCTCTGTCCCCTCTAGCCCCTGCTAAGCCCCATTCTACTTTCTGTCTCTATGGATTTGCTTATTCTAGCTATCTCATATTCAGTGGAAGCACACATTACCGGTCCTTTTGTGTCTGGGTTTTTTCACTTACCATCATGTTTTCCAGGTTCAAATTGTCATCCTCACTTTATAGGTGAGGAAACTGAGATACCGAATCATTAAGGAAGCAAATGGTGAACCCAGGATATGAACACAAGCAGTCAGGCTTCAGAGCCTGAGCACTTAGGTGCTTCACTGGGCTGTTTATCAGTGGGTCTTGTATTTGCAGAGTCAATGATAGGTATTTAAGTCATGGGACAACTGGATGGAGTCTCTCCACATCAAGTAAGATGACTTGAAATTCACATTCTCTCTCCTGTGTTACGAAAGGATGAGCTTCCCTGTATCTTCCCTGTCTCATTAAAAGGGCAGACTTTTCTCCCTCACTGCAGACTCTTAGTTGGCTATTTCTTCAGTCCCTGCCATTCATGAATGTCTATGATTTCTCTGCTCCCTTCCTTGAGACTAGCGTCCCACTATAGAACCTCCATGTGGTTGTCTCAGCTCCCTCTTCGGTGGAATGCATCATCCCACCACTTGTAACCCTGTTCAGTTTGCTTAAATTATCAGTTGGGTGCAGAGCCTGCTGTTGACATAGGAACTGGGACAGTCCCCTTTGGAGACAAAGATGCCGGTCTGGCTCCTGTTAGGAAGAGGGGAGCTGGGTTGGCAGACACCAATCTGTCTCAGCCAAAGTGAATTCAGGGGCCAACAGAGCCCGAGTCCAAGATCCTCCCTGTCCTCAACCAGTAAAACCACAGAGAACTTATGCATATTTACAAAGAGACCACATGTGCCTGTCTTTTCCCGGCCAAACCCCCTGAATTTCCACATCTCAGAAAGTTGGGTGCCAAGAAAGGCAGGTAACCATAGCTATCTTCGATGGCATGACTCAGCTGCAACAGAGCTCTCCAGCAAAGAGATGCTGTCCTTTGGATGCAGGAATGATGTAGCAATACCAAATCATAAATGAATTTTTTAATTTGGGAATTTTCAACTATAAGGCCCCCTATGTACCTATCACCCAGTTAAAAAAATAATCAATTTCTACCAACTGATTTTCTTTGTGCAATATGATGAATTACATTACCTTTCTGGTCCCTTTTGTCAACAGGGACAAGAGATAATCTAACCAAAATGTTGGCTCCCCTTCTTCTATTTGATCTTTAATATTACAATGTCTTGAAGGTCAGCCCTCCTTGCTATCTGTGCTCTCCTCCTGTGTAATCTCATCCAGGTACAGGGCTTTAAATGCCATTTGTTGTTAGAAATCACGTGCCTGTGAGTAACAGAAACTCAACAGAACTATCTGAAACAAAATGAGAATTTATCAATTCACATGATTGTGAAGTTATTTTCAGGAGTGACAGAGTAAAGGGGCATCAGTGCTGCATCAGCATGTTGCCTCTCTCCCTCGTCACTTGACTCTGTTTCCTGCTGTCTTGACCTCATTCTCATCAGGCTATGGCCCCAAGGTGGTGTAAAAAAAAAAAAAAAGTCCTGGTAGCTCTAAGTTTGCATTGTACCAGCTTAGCAATCATGCCAGAAAGAGAACTCTTTGCTCCTGATTGTTCCATCGAAATTTCTTTAGCTAATTCTTACTGAATTGCCCTATTTCATTTGAGCATCTCTTAACAATCACTGTGGTCATGTGGATGGCATATGCTGACTGTCCAGGCCTAAGATCCCTGCTTGCTACTTAACGAGAAGAGGTCATCCTCTTTGATTAATAGCCACATCAAGATTACTAGCCAAGAAGGAGAAATAATTCCCCAAAAGAAAACCAGGATGCTTTTAGTAAAAGACATGGGACATTGTGCCATCTACATGTTGATAATGCCCAAATTTGTTTTTCCCCATCCCAGACCTCAATCCTCAACTCCAGGTGCATATATGCAACAGCCTCCTTGACGTATCTCACAAACCTCTCAAATTTGACCTGTCCAAAGTGTAGTTCAGAGCACTCTGCCCCCACCCTATCTCCACCCTGTACTTCCTTTGGTTACAAGCAACAAGAACTGGCACTGGCTAACTTAGGCAGAGAGAATGTACTGGAAGGCTTTGGGACCCAAAGAATTGATGGAAGGCTGGAGTCCTGTACTTGAGAAGTAGGAAGCACAACAACTGCATTCCAGAGGAAAACTTTGGTAGGAGGCTGCCCGTGGAGGAACTGAATTTTGTTCTTCTGCTCAAGATTCAGATTCTAGGGATGGAATATCTAATTACACTACCTCTTGGCTTGACTCTCACCCATAAGAAAGAGGTGTTTCCTAACAAGAAATGGGGGCATTGTTAGAGAAATGAATGTTAGACATTCAAATACCAAATACATATCCTCTCTACACCCTCTTCTTCCCCAACTCAGTAAACATCTCCATGCAGGTTGCTCAAGTCAGAAACCTGGAAGTGAGCCTGAATTTCTCCCCTCCCTTCACCTCTACATCCAAATCATTACCAAGCCCCTACAGCTCTACTTTGAAAAAGTCTTCCAAAGATGTCTATTTTTGTCCCTCCTCATCACTGCCTCCTTCATCCACACCATCACGCCATCATTATCTCTTACCTAGACCTTCATAACACCCTCCAACTTGTCTCTTTGCCTCCCATTTTGCTCCATGCAGTCACCAGTATGATCACCTCAAAATATAAAACTGGTCCTGACACCCCTCTGCTTATAGCCCTTCAATTATATCTTGTTCTTAGAATAACATCCAAACCACTGATCACAGGATGGCCATATAGCAGAATGGTTATGACCTCAGACACTAGAACAAGGTTGCCTGGTTTTAAATCTAAGCTCTATCTCTGGCTTCTTTCCCAAGTTGGATCTTCTTGGGAAAGTTGCATAATCTCTCTGGGCCAGTTTCCTCATCTGCAAAGTGAGGCTAATGATAGTATTTAGTTATGAGATTGTTGTGATCATAAATGACTAATACACATAAATTGCTTGAATAGTATCTGAAATATAGTTAGTGCTCAATAAACATGGGCTCTCATTATTATAAGACCCATCTGATCTGGTGCTGGTCTCCTATACCAGGAGACCTGGTATCTAACTACATTTTCCTCTACTCTCCAAGCTCTGTCTCCATGGTCCATCAGACTAACATTCTGATTTTCTTAGAACATGCCTTTTTTTTTTTTTTAACCTCAGGGCCTTTGCATTTGCTACTCCACATGCCCACATGTTTTACACCAGATTTCACATGGCTGGTACCTTCTCAAATTTACGTTTCAGCTTACATGTCATCTTTTCCAGAGAGGCCCCATGCTATCCAAAGTCACCTCCCCTGTCCGTGGTTACTCTATCCCGTCACCCTGTTGATCACCTTTAGTACACTTACAACCCAGAAATGGTCCAGATTATATCTTTTTTCTGCGCACTGCCTGTCTCCTTCTCTAGAATTTGAGTTCCATGAGAGCAAGAAACTTGACACAGCTGTTCACACCCCTTAAAAACATACTTGGCACCGAATATGGACCCAACAAATACTCATTGAATGAATGAGTGTACAGCAGCTGAGTGAAGGAATGAAAATTTGCTAAGTTAATAGGATTGGTTTTTATCAATGAAGCACACACACTTCTATTCCAGGAAGTCTCAGCTGCAGTACATGGAGGTGTCATTATTAAAAGAACAGCTGAGGTGGTAACTCCTAGAAACATCCTTTTCCAGAGATGGGTCTGCTTGCTTTAGGTTTCAGTGGACTTCTATATTTGCTGTTCTGTGTCTGAGGCAGCTGTGGGGCCAGGGAAGCATAATGGACTCGAAGAATCTCAGCTTCTCATGTGGGATCTACTACTTAGTAGATGTGTAATTGTGAGAAAGTTACCACTTTGCCAGGTCTGTTTCCTTGACTGTAATATGGAGATGAAAAATAATACCTTCCGAGGATGGGGAAGAAATTGGAACCCTTGTACATTGCTGGTGGGAGTGTAAAATGGTATAGCTGCTGTGGAAGACAGTGATTTCTTAAAAAATTTTAAAATAAAATTACCACGTGATCCAGCAATTCCATTTCTCAGGATATACTCCAAGGAATTGAAAGCGGGGACTCAAGCACCTACGTGTACACCAGCGTTTATAGCAGCATTACTTACGATAGTCAAAAGGGGGAAGCAACACAAATGCTGTGTGATTCTATTCCATGAGGTACCTAGAATAGGCAAATTCATAGAGACAGAAAGTAGGATGGTGGTTACCAGCACCCAGGAGTGGGGGAAGATGGAAATGGGGAGTTAATTGGTTTGTTTTTTTTTATTTGTTTGTTTGTTTTTGTTTAGTTTTGGGGTTTGGGGGTTTTGTTTTTTTTGGGTTTTTTTTGAGAGAGCATGCAAGTGCGCATGAGCAGGGGGTTGGGGGAGGGGCAGAAGGAGGGAGAGAGAGAATCTCAAGCAGACTGCTCACTCAGCGTGGAGCCTATTGTGGGGCTTGATCTCACGACCTTGAGATCATGACCTGAGCCAAAATCAAGAGTCAGACATTTAACTGACTGAGCCACTCAGGTGTTCCGGGAATTATGTTTATTGGGTACAGAGCTTCAGTTTGGGATGATGGTGATGAGTGGTGGTGATGGTCGCACAACAATGTGAAGATACTAATGTCACTGAACTGTACACTTAAAAAGCATTAACACAGTAAATTTTACATTATGTATATTTTACCACAGTACAGAATAATGACACCTTCCTTACAGGGCAGTTTCGAACATTAAATGAGATGGTATATGTCATCAGGTACTAGAGTTGGTATTTGGTTAAACTGGTGTGACGTGAGCGGCAAATAAGGCCAATCTTTCAGCCTTGAAATGTTTCTCAGTAGAGATTTTATGTGCACAGAAGATGTGGTAAAAGTATCCCAATAAAAAGTACTAATGGATGAACTGTGCACTCATGACCTTTACTGACAGTTCATTCCACCTTAGTCTGACCCAGGGGGAGCGGAGGGGCGTCTTCTCCTGAGAGCTCACTGGAACATTCTCACTGTTTTGTTCTGAAGCAGGCCAATAGACCTGTGGAGGAAACTCAATTTAAGAGTGATGACAGAACACTACGGTGTACCCCACATTCAACCATGGGGCCTTCACCATTGTCTCGTATGGGTGGCGGAGGGCGCAGAGTTGGGAGTAGGCTTCTCTTGATTTTTCTCTGTGAATGCAGACATAAAGAGAGAAAGGAAAAGGAAGTTAATTGATTCCTGTAGTTGGGAAAGTTACCAGAGCAGCTCAAAGGAAAGCTTTAGGAGTCACTGTTTCAAAAACTGGAAAGAAACTCAAACCAGCTGGGACTTTCTCTCCCCCTTCTGTCTATCTTTACTCCTTGTGTGTTGGTCTCATTCTCTCCTACCACAGAGGGCATAGGCTTTCCTACATAGCAAGGAACATGTCTGCTGGCCATCCTTGTGTAACCACGCCAGCAGACAAAGATTCCACCTCTAGACTGTATCAGTGAAGGTATTCCAGGATGAGGACAACATCTGTGGCTTCAGCAAAACATCATTGCCATTTGCATCCAGCTGGAAGAAGACAAAAAGGCATGGAGGAGTGCACATAGGAGGATTTTATAGGCCAGGTCTGATGGGTCATTTCTGTATTCCATTGCCATGGTCATACCAAGCTGCAAGGGAGGCTGCATGTCAGGAAGAAGAGGGAATGGATTGTGGTGAACAGCTATCGGTCTCCACCACAGACGTTCTTACCCCTCCTTGACACCAGACCTTCTCTTACCTACAGCCTCCTGGAAAATAGTTGCTTTACCCATGGGTAGCAGCCTCCTCCTCATCACCCACTCCCAAATCCTGATGAGTATGATTCTCTCATTCATTACCTGTTCATGTCCTCCGAATTCCTTGGTTTACTTTCCACACTGAAGACTAAGTCTTTTTCAGAGTAGGTACAATCCCTTGGTAATGCTGCTCCATGGACCCCATAAGCCTCCCAACATTCTGTTCTCCTTCCCTCTCCCAGGTTGAGATACAGAACTCACACAGACATACACACACCCTCGTCCTCTACTCCTGAAACTTGCTATCCTGTTAACTATGCTTAAGCATGAAACAGCCATGGGTTTTTTCTTAGTTTGATTTTTCATTTTTAGTGTGTTCTGTCTGAGCTTATTGTTCAACTGCCTTCTACGTCTGGTTTTAAGGATCCAATTGGCAGGAAATTTGAACAGCATCCTCAACAGGGCTTGAAAGGTAGTGCTTATGTATTTAGGCACTGAGTAATTTCTTCCTTCCTTTTTCCCTCCCTCCCTTCTTTCCTTCTCCCTGTGGCAGAGACAGCTAGCTGAATACCAAAAAGACTGTGCTCTCTTCCCATTGTGTGAGTTCTTGCCTGACCAGCCCCTCCTTGTGACTAAGTGGTGCCAGGTCACTAGTTTTGGCCAATGGAATGGGGGCAGAAGTCATCAGTGTCACTTTGGGCCACGATAGTATCTCCCGTGCCTTTCCCATACCCCGTTTCCTGTTTGCAAGGCCCTTAGAGACCACATGCTGGAGATGGAGATGTCACAAGTTGGAAGAAGGCTGCATCTCTGAGTTACCTTCTGGAGGAGAGCTACCCACCCACGCACATCTGTTGCAGACTGCATGAGTCTTTGCATAAACTGGGTTTTGTTACTGGACTTGAGTTTAGCCTACTCTAATACTCTCCCTTTCCTTTGTTAAATATTTCTTAGCCCCTACTATTTGCCAAGCACGGCGCTGGGTATTAGAGATGCAAATATAAATAAAACAGTCCCTTCACTCAACGAGCTCACAATCCAAGGTGGAAAGAGATGTATGCTTACATGTTTTTGTAACAGTGCATTGAGTCCTGTGTTACAGGTATGTATGTACAGAGTGTTATGGGGAAGCAGAGCAGGACGACTAAGCCAGCCTGCATTAGGATGGGCGTGGGGTGGGAAAGATGATTAGTCAGTTAGGTGACACATATTCCGAGGAGAGGTGGGTGAACAAAGGCAGACGCCGAGAAAGCAGGTTCATGGGTAGATATGTGTACTGGGTGAAAAGGGGAAGAGAGGATAACAAACTAGGAAATTTTTATTAAGATGTACTGTTGGTGTGATTCCGCAGGAGACGTCTACTCCACAGGGACAATTATAACAAGGTCTCAAATGTAATTAACACTACTTAAAGTAGTCATCCTGTGGGAGCACCACACCTCTGACTCTCCAGGGAAAATATTAATGGGACTCAGATTTGAAGGTTTATTTTCACATAATTCTTAAACTCTATTGAGTGGCTTGATTCCAATGGAGCATGACTCTACTTAAGGGGAACCACGCTGCTATTTCAGAGCCAATCACAAATGGTTTTCATTTCCTTTTTTTTTTTTTTAAGATTTATTTGTTTATTTGAGAGAGAGAGAAAGCACAGAGGGATAGGGAGAAGCAAGCTCCCTGCTGAGCAGATAGCCTGATGCGGGGCTCAATCCCAGAATCCTGAGATCATGACCTGAGCCAAAGGCAGACGCTTAACCAACTGAGCCATCCAGGTGCCCCATGGTTTTCATTTCCTATGTGCTTAACAAATCTGCATGTTGTGGTGTGTTACCTGTTTGTGGGGCTTTCCAGGGAGTTCTAGTAGCTTTGGACAAAAAGCCTTGTTTAAGTCCTAGTTCTGCTGCTGGAATTATATTGAGCCATATGGGATGGTCAGTATTCGACCGTTTTGTACTTAAAAGATGGCAATATTGTAATGTTCTACCTAATATAATCCTGGGTGGTAGATTGAATTCTTGGTCCCATTTCCTCATTCCTTGTAATATTACTTCACACCCTTATTCTAGGCCCATTGTAGGAGCAGTATACTTGCCCTCACCTTGGCTCTGCTCTACTCCAAGTAGAGTAGGAAGCTTTTGGCCGATTTTGAGCAGTGGGGCGACATGACTTGATTCACATATTAAAAAAAAAAAAAGTCTGCCTTTTATAATGAAAATAGATTGTAAAGGGGTGGGGGTAGAAGCGAGGAGACTATTGCACGAATCTGAGCAAGACATGAAGGGACCTGCACCAGGCTGGTGGCACTAGAGGTGGGGTAAAGGAGAGATATTCTGGATTACATTTTGAAGGTAGAGCCAAGAGAATTTCTTAACAGGTTGGGAATGGAGTAAGAGAACAATAGAAGCGTTAAGTATGACTCCAAGGCTTTGGGCTTGGCATCTGGAGGAATGGAGCTGCGGTCAGCTGGATTGGGAAAGACTGTGGGTGGAATAGGAGTTGGGGGGAAGATCTGAAACTCAGTTTGGGATGAGTTTGAGATGCTTTTAGCCATCCACGTGGGGATGTTGTGGAGATGGCTACTTATAAGGGACTGGAGTTCAAAGGTCCTGAATATAGAGCCCCCAGCCCAGTACCTAGAGAAGAGTGGATGCTCTGTAAGTGGCAGTTGCCTCCCCTCCCCATGTCCCTGACTCCCAGATTTGGTTCATAAATACTGCACAGAGGAGAAGATACCCAAGTCAGTACTGATTGTAATGCTACGCGGCTTCTCCTTACTTACACGAGCCATTATACAGCTTTATAAAAAAGAAATGTCTTGATGCAGTGACCAGGTTTGTTTCTTTCAACCTCATCTTTATAGAGGATGACGTATTTATGGATGCAATTCCTTTCCCTGCCTTCCAAAGGAGCAGTCAGGAAAAAAATTCAATACCCTCACTCAGTGTTGTATGTGTTCTCTCTCTAGCCCTTAAAAACATATTTCCTCCCTGTATCCGTCAAAACATCTACCCATTTTCTGCCTCTCCCATTCCCCCGTCAATAGTTTTGGCTTTTTCTGTGCTAACTTGGAATAATCTTGGTCCTTTCCTTCCTCTAATGCCCCTATGCTCCTTAAGCCTGAGATCTGGTTGCTCTCTGGGGTCCATATTTTGATAGCCTTCTTTGGATAGTGTATCCTGGTTTCCTGGGACATGGTGGTTAGGAATTGTCTTTTAAATTTTCTGGAATTAGCTCCTGAAGGCAGAACAGCTAGAGGCTAGAGTCGTCTCCATAATCTAATGGCCCCTGGGCATTTGGGTGGTTGTAAGAAATTTGTTTCTGTTTCCAGGGGCTGTATGCACACCGACTCTGAGGGTCCTTTTGGTTTGTAAAAGCTAGCCATGAACCAAGAGCGGGACATCATTCAGCTTAGAGAAAGCACTACACCAGCCTTCACTTCAGGAGGAAGGTCTGACCAGGAGGCCAGCTCCTCTGGAATTTCAGGCTGTGAAGACTGTCCTTGGATTTGGGGGAAAATACATGTAGTGGAGGAAAGAGGGGGAGGAGGGGGCACACCTAGAGGCAGCAAAGCCTGCCTGCCTCCTGACTTCTCCTGTCTGAGCAACAGGGGGAGGTGCTGCAGAGGACCCAGCCTCTTCTCCCCGCTTTCAGGCTTGGCGCCATCTCAAGAAAGTCCTTGCTGCCCAGGGTCAGCTCTAAATGGGAGGCACGTGATGCTTCCTGAATGACTCATTGGCTGTTACACGACAGGTATGTCTTGTGGCAGGAATGATCACTGCTCAGCCGTGACCGAGTCTTGTCATTGGTGCTTCTCAGCTCAGTTCTCCCTTCTCTCTCAGCTGATCCTTGGCTCCGTGCTTGTGGCATCTGGGAAGTTGGGCATGGGAGTAATTCCACCCTTTGTTCGATAACTAGCAGACACGGGCGAGACAAGCCAGGAGCGCAGCCAACTGCCTTAAGGAGCACGGGCAGAGACCACAGCAATTCGAGGAGCGGGGGAGCGGGCCGTTCAGCGCCACCACCAGTGCGCGGAGCCAGGCTGGCAGCCCCGGCATCTGGCATGGGCTCCGGCTCTCGGACCCCCATCTTATTCCATCCTCCCCGACAATTCATTAAGAGGGCTTAGGGGAAAACAGAAGGCTTTTTATAGGCATCCTGGTTCAGCCTCTGGTAGGTTGCTGAAAACAAAACAAAACAAAAAAAACAAAACAAAACGAAAATATTTCTGCAGTGGAAAGATCTTTAGAAATGTCCTTGCCAAAGTGTTTTATTTAGTTCTTCATCACGGGATATACTGATGCAAGAACGATTTTCCTAACACCTTCAGAGCTCAGAGGGGTGTTGTATGTATGAGATGTTTGTGTGTCAAGGAGACCAGAGGAGCAAAGGGGAGGGAGGTCTTTGCCTTCAGCTCTGATCGCTTTTAAACCTTCAGAGATTTCGGGAATCACCAAGCCACGCCCTATGGAGATTCTCAGCCATACTCATTGTTTCCATGGAAACAACAGAAATTTCTGATATTAAACAGAAGGCAACCTATTGACATCACCCTTAAAAAAAAAGAGAGAGAGAGAGAAAGCTCTGGTTTTCATCTCTGCTTCTGGAGCTGGAACCAGCTTTTCCTGTTGTCTCCTTTATGGAATTTGGGATAAAGAGCTAAAGGAAAACTCCTAAATGGGCAAAAGACTTCCTCTCTGAGTCCAGACAGGAGTGAGTGACCCCATTTCAAAGTAGCACGTTCTAACTAGTAGCTTCCCTCCACGACATTGGAGACCCCACACTGAGCTTGTTTTTAAGTGGACCCCTGAGTTTTTCTTCCTGTTTTCCAGAGTAACTGTCTGGACTTCTAAATTACAGGGGGACAGCCCAGGAACCGAAAAGCTGCTCTCATCGGCTTTTGGGTCTGCCGCAGACTGGTGAGAGAAGCTGTGAATATCTTAAGATTTCCAGCGTGGCGTCTCAGACCTGCTGGTTTGAATAATCGTGATGAGATTTGGAGAAAGGGCACAGGCAGATGAGCATTTATATGCACCGAGTAGAATCTTTATCCTTTTCAGGTTCAGTGGAATGTCACTGTCACTACTAATAAATCAAGTATGCCATCTTTCCACTACCTCAGCACCTCGCATGGAGGGCACAGTGGAACAGCAGGGACCTCACAGCTGGTGTCAGAGTCCTGGGTTCTGGTCCTTATTCTGCTCCGTGAGCTTTGTGACTGTGGATGATTCGGGTCCCTTCTCTGGGCTTCATTTTATTCATTTAGTAAAGCGGGGTGGGGAGAGGGGAGATACTAGATGACTTTTTTTTCCCCATTTTTTTTTTTATTGTGGTAAAAAACCATAAAATGTACCATCATAACCATTTTTAAGTGTGCAGTTCCGTAGTGTTAAGTATATTTACATCATTGTGAAACAGATTTTTCATCTGGCAAAACTGAAACTATACCCATTAAACAACAACTCCCTGGGATGCCTGGGTGGCTCAGTTGGTTAAGCGTCTTCCTTCGGCTCAGGTCGTGATCCCAGGGTCCTGGGATCGAGCCCTGTGTCGGGCTCCCTGCTCCATGGGAAGCCTGCTTCTCCCTCTCCCACTCCCCCTGCTTGTGTTCCCGCTCTCGCTGTGTCTCTGTGAAATAAGTAAAATCTTAAAAAAAAAAAGTAGGATTGCTGGATCATATGGTAGGTCTCTTCTTAATTTTTTGAGGAACCACCCTACCTTTCCTCCCCGTGGCTGCGCCAGGTTACGTTCCCACAGGCAGCGCAGGCGAGTTCCAGTTTCTCTGCACCCTCACTACCACCACTTCCTGTTTTTGTTATGTTAGGAGGAGCCAGCTTAATGGGCAGGAGGCTGTAACCCCTTGTGATTGTGATTTGCATTTCTCGGATGATTACTGATGTGGAGCATCTTTTCATTTGCTTATGGCCGTTTGTATATCATCTTTGGAAACATGTCTATCCAAGTCCTTTGCCCATTTTTTAACAGGGGTTACTTAATTTTGTTGTTGTTGTTGAGTTATATACTAGATGACTATTGACTCTCCATCTTAGACATTTATAATTCTAGATTCTTAGTGTCCTTAAGCAATGTTTTCATCTCTTCTTCCTTTCAAGGGACAGATAAGGGGCGCCTGGGTAGCTCAGTTGGTTAGGCCTCTGATTTCAGCTCAGGTCATGATTTCATGGTTGTGGGATGGAGCCCTGCATTGGGCTCCATGCTCAGCCGGGAGTCTGCTTGGGATTCTCTCCCTCTGCCCTCCTTCCTCTCTCTCTCTCTCTCAAATAAATAAATAAATCTCAAAAAAAAAAGACAGATAATGATTAATTATCATAGATAGGTTTGTAAGAATTTGAAACTTATCAGCGACTCTGACAGACTTTTTTTTTTTGCATGCTGGGTTTTTGCTTCATGTAAGTGGTAGGAAGCAGAGATGTGTTATTCAGGGTTTGGTATACCCAGAGGTCTGTCACTTGAGGGCAAGTGTGGAGTAGGAATCTTTCCTTCTAAAGCTAATGCTTTTTCTGTAACTATATGCTGATCAATTTTCTTTTTTTTTTTTAAAGATTTTATTTATTTATTCATGAGAGACAGAGAGAGAGAGGCAGAGGGAGAAGCAGGCTCCCAGGGAGCAGGGAGCCCGATGCGGGACTCAATCCCAGGACCCTGGGATCATGACCTGAGCCGAAGGCAGATGCTTAACCATCTGAGCCACCCAGGTGCCCGCTGATCAATTTTCTAAGTACGTGTATTAATGTATTTCTCATAGCAACGAACTTATGAGGTATGTGCGAGCATTATCCTCACTTACAATGATGAAACTGAGGCACAGAGAGAGCAAGTACCTCACCTCAGATCACGTGGCTATTAAGCTGAGGCCCAAGGTCTCTCTGCTTCCTGTTCCTGTCATGCTTAGCTGCCGCCTTGGACACAGATCTCCTTAGTTTTTATCCTGTTATTTAGATCATGCCAGAATGCTTTCTTTCTCTCCCCCCTTCCTCTCTCCCTTCACCTTTCTACCATGCCCTCTGAAACTCTGTTCCGTGATAAGCAGAATCCCTATACCCTTAACATTTCTACTAAATGTTTTTCTGTTTTCTGCCATCAACTGCAACAGTCTCTTCTGAGCTCCCTGCTTCCCTTTTATCCTGCTCAAAGGCAGGGGGCTCGCTCTCTCCTGCCCTCTCTTCTGCCCCTCAGGCTGGGAGTTGGGAATCAGTGTCTCCCTTGCTCTCCAAAGCTGTTGCCTGGCTACCATTCTACCCTTGGCTTGAAGCCCAGTGTTATTTACTTGGCCTCTCCTCTGGCATGCTGGCCTTTCAGTAGTCCTGCCCTGCTGTGTCATCACTTGGGACTGCCCCAACCCCAAATCTCAAACTCCAGTGTCCTTCTAGCTCATTCATGCCCTCACTCGCATTAGTTAGTTCATGGAGATGTCCAGAGCTTAGATTCTTCCATGTCCACCCAGTCTGTATCCCTGGCCTGGCTTAGCCTTCATCCCCACTTAACCCATACCCTTGGGCAATTGTCTGAACTGTTTCGCATTAACATCCTTAACAGTATGTATGGCCATCCCCTCTTCTTTCCTCCTGCTTTGGAGAACGAATATCCTTCCTTCCTCCAATTAATAATTCAACCTATGCCCCCATCCCCCTTCTCTGGGCTCCTGCTCTGTCCATCATTTCCTGCACACCCTACATGCTCACCCTCTTCCTATCTCCCTGTGAATATGCTCTCCTCTCTCCATTCTCCAGTCTCCCCTTGGCCCTGTCCCCATACCGCAGCTCTGTCCAGTCTCACTCCTTCCCTTCTCCAAACTTCTGGGGAGAGTCCCTAGTTATTCATCTCTTTTTTTACCTCTCAGTCCATCAAAATTTGGCTTCTGATCACAAGTTATTTGGGTACATGTGAGGCTGGGTTAGAAATTCAAAATTGCAAATGGAAGATTACTTCCACTGACTGAATGGAAGGGAAGGCCGAGCTATGTGTTAAGGATGCAGGGCCGGGAGATGGGTGAACTTGAGGAGCATGGCAGCGCTGCTTCTGTCCGAGGGGGAAAGTGAGTGGGAAAGGATTGTTAAGGGCCACTCTATGCATCATAATTGAAGGTTAACTTGCACAGTGCCCGGAACATAGAAGATATTCAGTAAAGGCATTTCTCCCTCCTTTGTCCCCTCTCTTCAGAGCTCAGTTTTCTTTTTTGTACAGCGTGGGGTTGGACCCAGTGACCCATCAGACCCCTTCCAGCTCTAACGGTCTACAACAGACTTTCTCCTAGCAATGTCTTGAGTTTGTAACCGCCTTGGAGACAAGCCTTTCAAAAACTGCTTACAAAAAGGCCTGTGTTCTTTCCACAGGGCATTCTAAACAAATATCAACAAAAAATGTTTTTAGGAGACATTGAAGTGCATTGCATAATAGCCTCTTCCTCATTGTGCCCCTCCTTGAGTAATCTGAGCCATTGTGTGTGTGGTTGGTGGTGGTGGGAAGGATGAAAACAGTGGTATGATTTCTATCCAAGTTAGTATATGTGCATTTCAAAGGGATTTTTAGGCTTAACACATCAACCTGAAGGAGAATCTATGATTTGGTCAAATTTTGAACTAAATAAAGAAAGGCTGATGGTTTTGAGACAGTTGGGGGCTTTTGGGAACAGAGCTGGACACAAAGAATATGAAAGGAATGCAGAGTTCAATCAGGCAGTAAAGAGATTAGTTGAATCCAGCCTAGGCTAGGGGGTTGCTGAATTCCATCTACCCAAATTAAGCTTCTCTAAAAAGGACCAGTATGTTTGCTATTTCAAGAGAATGTAACAAATTCTGACCCTAAAAGATTGCCTTTGTGATTTCAATATAAAATGGGTAACATTGTAATCTTGAGATTCTAAGTTGAAAGGTATAAGATGTTGATTCAGTTTATAAACAACAGAACTGGAATGCTTTAGAGGACTCTGATTTTTTTTTAACATTTATTTGATTACAGTTGCAATAAGAGAGCTTAAATGCTGGGAATTTTTTTTCTTTATTTTTAATTTTTTAATTTGAGTATAGTTTCAGATGTAACATTAGTTTCAGATGTAAGATGTAGTGAGTCAAAGTCTCTGTACATTATGCTATGCTCACCACAGTGTAGCTAGGGAAGTTTTTGCTTGTTATGGTTGTAAATTTGTCCTCTAAGACATTGGAAGCACGTAAAAATAAATTTGAGTACATTACTTTTATAAATGCAGTTTAAAATTAAGATTTAATTTATTAAATGTGTAGATGAAACTGGTTATTTGAGCAGTTTAATCTGTCAACTGGAGTTTCTGGAAACTTAGAAAAACACTTGAAAATGATTTTCTTATTTTACTAGTTTTATAAATAGAGTTGTAGTTTGAACTGAAAGCAACGAAACCCAGGTTTTTAAATGTGTAACTTGGGTAACTTGAATATTAATTGAGGAGTCAAGTAACTAAAAATCCTCCCTATGGAAAAGGCACCTATTAGAAATAGGAGAAGCCAAGACAGGAAGGATGAAAATATCCACAGTGTATGGGCAAGGTGAGCTGTCTGGGGCTGAAGGGAGGTGGCTATCCCAGGGATGTGATGGCAGAGATAATGGGGGATGCTGGAGAGCACGGAGTGTACTCAGTGTACTGAGGATTGTGACCTAAAATATTTTCTCTTAGATTTTTATAATGTGAACGCTTTTAGGAACACTCAAGTTTCTACCTTTAACTTTGCATGTCCTTATTTACAAAGAACAGATCAGGATTAAACCAGAACAAGATAACAACCCTCAAAATTGGATGACACATTAACCCAACGGGGAGTATTGATTGGTTTTTCAGCAGTTGAAATGCAATGTTACATCACGGTCAGATGATTTTTCTTATTTTGACTCTTCTAGAAACTGGGGACCAAAAATAGGTAAAGGAGAAATGAGTAAAAGCTCTTAAATAACCATCCAATAAAGTCAAATCCTTATTTATTTCTGACTTTCTTGATTGACTTGGACCAAATGATGAAGCAGCAGAAGGAATTGTCTTTGATATGCTCAGGTTTTCCATTCTCCTTTCCCACTAAAGTATATGCCTTTGTCTTCTTCACTCATCAATTTCCACTCTCAGGGAGAATCTGCTGTTGGTCAGCATAGTAATGTGAATTTAAGTTCAAGGGGTGTTTTTTTTCTCTAAATCTTATCTTCTTACATGCTTCCAATGTCTTACAGGACAAGGCCATCCCTATAGGGGTGAATCCGCCTTCACCAAGAGTGCCTTCAAGAGGCTGAGGTCCAGGTAGGAGAGCACATAACGTTTACCTCTTGAGAGATTTTTGTACCAGAAGGGGACTCCTATAATATTTACTCTGGGACTGTCCTGGTAGATGGAATGGAGGGTGGTCCCATGTATATAGGCCAGTGGCTCCTAAACCCAGCTAATAATCATCATAATCACTTAAAGAGATGTTTTAAAGAAGCTTTTAGGCCTGGCATTTCACATTCGGATTCTGACTCAGTTGCTCTGGGGTGCTGTTCTTGGTCAGCTCCACTGGGGGAAGCGGTTGGAAGACCTGTGATGAGTTCACTATCCTGTAATGATTACTTAACAAAGCAGGTGTATACTCCATTTACTTCTTTTATTATAACAACACGGTTATGATTTAGGGACACAGATTTCCTCCACTCTTACTTAAAAGCCCTAACTACTGCAATTTCTAATGATTTCTAAGGAGTTTCTAGCTTGCTTTTTGCTCTATGTATGCTCTCTGAGCTTTCTCTTCCTGAGTTTCTCTGTAACACTCTCATTGGCTGCCTTGAACTTTTTTTTTTTAAAATATATATATATATCTGTCCATTTTGTTTTGATATTCTTCAGAGTAAGTAAATCTGAATACATCCCCATTAGTTATGGAGAACAAGGTACTAATAATCTATATTTCCCTCCTAGATGAAGTGATAGGAGAACGATATGCCAGACAGCAGACTGAGAATGTTACATATATCCCACTTCATTTCATCCTCCTCACAATCCTGGGAGGCAGGGGCTTGACTCAGACACATTAAGACTACTGCCCCAAATGGCTCTGCTCAGAACCAACTGATTTTAGTTTTCTTAATCACCAGCCAACACTGATTAAGTACCTAGCACAGGCAGAGCCCTGAGACCCGTCTAGACTGTCCTGAGCTTGCTAATTAGATCATGCTGCCCTTTCTTTGGTATCCCGTGGCTTGTGGTATCGATTAAAACCAACACATTAAAAATAAACCTTAAAAACTTTAGAACTTTGCCTTGCTTTAAAAAAAAAAAAAAAGGTATTCTCTCCAATCCCACAAGTGGTACAACTGGAACAATTAAAAAAAAAAAGCACAAAGAAGGATCTAAAAATCACCAGTAATTCTACCAATCAGAGAAAATCACTGCTAATTTTTGAATGTATCTCTGACCTGCTTTTTGCTAAGCATACATCATACCCACACTTACAGCACCCTTGTACTTTAAAAACAAATCTGGCCATTCCAGGTTTATTTATCGTTTCCTACTTTTCCACAGAAGTGGTAGCATGTAAGCTGGCTGGGTGGACCGGGGTTCCATTATTTAACGGAGCATAACTTATTTACTTAATTAATCTTTGGTTGTTGATTGCTTGAAATGTTTCCATTCCCACTTTTAAAAACAAGCCTGTGTTATCTAGCCCCACTGTCTGTTAAATATCAAGATTATAGGCAAAGAGTTTGAAACATGCAAGAAATCAGAGTATATGTAATCATAATCTCATCCCAAGTAGTCTGCTAGATGATGAACTGCATCCCACTAGGAGATGATTGAGGAAATAGCAACAAAACTGCTGCTGATGAGCACTGACTATATTTAACTCGAGGTCTAAGATTGGAACAAAGACGGGAACAAAGTTGGAAGAATAGCCTGTAAATATTGCACATTTTTCTAAATTAGAAATAGCACAACTGAAAATATTGGAGAAGGGAAAGGGAGAAAGGGAAGTAACATAAAACCACTGATTGGCATGTAGGTAATAAGTGGGAGTCGAAAGATACTAGTTAAAGATCTAAACCAATTTTAGAAGCCCATGTAAGGAAAAGGGGAATTATGACCATTAAAAAATACAAAGTAGTAGTATAAAGGTAACCACCACAGAAAAATAGAAACCTTCTTAAATATCAAAATAAAAAGTAATAATAAAAGAGAGAGATTTGCAAAAATAAAAGTATTAAGGATAATCTATAAATTCATAAAAATAGCCACCTAAGAGGGTTGGAGGCAACTGGGGTAGAAAGGATAGGAATGGGAATAAGATTTCTCTGAGTTTATATTTTTATACAGTTTTGACTTTTGAACCATGTAAAAACTACACATTTAAAAAATAAAGCTAATTCCAAAGAATAAATAGGGCAAGCATTAAAACTGAATATAAACAGAAACAAATGAACTTAACTGCATATCAAATGATATCTCAAGTATAACAGAAAAAAAAAGGAATTAATTCAGGCACATTGTTAATACACTTTTGTAGAAAATATTCTTTGAACAGAAAGAACTTTAAAAAATATTTCTTAGATTTATTTGTGGTGGTATTGGTAAATAATATTGAGATTATTTTGAGCATATTGAAGCATATAGCAAATGAGAAAATATCTTAAACTTTTTAGAAACTGAGGTTCTCAATGTAGGAGAAGATAAAAATATAAAATAGGAGAAAGAGAGGAAGATTTGTATGATATTGGATTTGAATTGGAAGTATCAGTAAGAACTCATGATTTCTTGAACAAATATATTCCTTAGTTCTGTGTACTGAAAGGTCTGTTTACATTACATCCCACTAGCAATGAGCACACCTAGGAGATAGATCTTGGTTTCTAAATATCACTTTTTATTGAAAAGAACAGGGCTCCTTGGAGAAATAGTTGATTCTAGGGTCTGAGACAGAAAAAAAAGTACAAGGTGGCCTAGATTAACTTGTGCTAGAAAATAAATGCTCAAAGACCAATGGGACAATATCAAAATGATACAGAAACTAGATTATACTGGCTCCCTTTGGACCAATTTGGGTCAATTTGAGCATCTAAAAGAATAATGATGGTAATGGGGGAAAAGAAAACAAAAGAATGCCAGCTGATAAAAAGAAGAATGGAAATAGAAAATTTTCAAACATGATACCACCACAGTGCATATACCTTGACAGGATTCTAGGGTTTAAAAAAATATTTTATAAAGACCACGTCAGCGATAAAATCTGAATTCACTTAACTAAGAAAGTAGATCAAGGGAAGCCAGCTCAACTTCTTAGGCCAAATTTGATGAGAAGTGTTCAAGGTAAAAGCACCTACTCAGACATGCAACCAGTTCAGCATCCACAAGGCAGTAATGAGGAGTCATTTTATAGGAGTAGGGACAATCACTGCCAAGACACACTGAAAATGTTGTTTCTTAAGCCCTGGGCAGCAGGGAGATTTCAGTCTACAATGTGAAAATCATTGAGCTGTGATTCCTTTCCTAAGGGAACCCGAGAAGACTGAACACAGGTGGGACTACACCTGGGAAAAAAAATCAAAAAGCGGCAAGGAGGATGCAAAGGACCCATGGGAGAAGGTCTCCAAGTGTCTTGGGCTTTAAGTAAGACCAAGGAATAAGAAAACCAGAAAGAAGCAGGTCTTCCTTAGCACCCATGTGTTCATGACTGGCTAACTTTGGCCAACATAAGAGAGATCATCACTGCAGGAGAGAAAAACATAAAAATTCTCAACGATCTCCCTGCCTACTCTGCTCCTGCCCATCTCCCACGGCCCCTCATGTACAGCCAGTGCTGCTTTTCCGTTCACGCTGAAACTGGGGGTTTTGGAAGAGTGTCATCTGGTTTCGTTCAGGCACTGTTTTTCAGTGACTATGTCAACGTGACATCAACATGTTCTGCCTAATAGCTATGGGGTACAAAGTGAGGAAAACACATGCATATTGGGAAACAATTTTGCCACAAAACCGAAGTATGAAGTTCACGTGAGTACTCACTGATAAAGGTGATTTTGAAAAGCTGTTTTTACCTTACAGATACATTGCCTTAGGCAGACCCAAAAATGTTGCATGGAGAAACTCTTTGGGCCACAAGGGCACTACTGATACCCCCAAATATTCCCATCTTTCATTTGAGTGGTCTTGCCTCATTGTACTAGAGGTTGTTTCCTATCTCATCATTCCTGTTGTTGGGTGGGGGGGAGAGGTCGGGGGGAAGGATTTGTACTCTAAGGATGTTTGTGGTCTGGCAGTGAGGTCTTCATAGGAGCTTTGGTGTCCCTGCAGATTCAAGGTTGGAGTGGTAAGGAAATCAGCCTGAAGTAGTGCTGATCTCAAACTCTCCAAACTATTTGGCAGCATGCAGATGTTCTCTCTTTATCTGAGCTCTCTAAATTCTCAGCTTTCCTGGAGTTGTCAGAACATGGGGTATTGTCATCAGTCACCTCAACAGCAAGGCTGGAGACAAATTTATTTGGATTCGAGATTCTGGCTGAAATGAACAAAAACCAATTAAACTTCTGTAGAATTAGAAAGAAAAAAGGAGGTAAAAGAGAGAGGGAGGGAAGGAAAAAGGAAAAGAAAGAAGGAATTTTATGAAGACACAGAAGTTTCTCACAGAGACCAAGGCCACATTGAAACTTGACCCTCAGGAAGAACTTGGGATCCAGGAGTTGAGAAGCCAGGGAGCTCACTCTTTGTCTCTCACTGGCTTCATTCTTTTTCAGTAGAACATGCTTCTGAGTTTGCATTTTAAAAGTATACCCACCTTTTAAGAAATTATCAGCATGTGTTCTTCTTCTGGCCCAATCAATGATGGTTAGAGAGGAGGATACATATTGCAAATATAACCTCAATGCTCAGTGCCCAAAGAGTAAGAAGGGCAGAAATATTAAAAGTTACTCACTACTCATCTTGTGCAGTGTTATATCTGGATGTGCTCACCTGCCATTCTAGGCCATCCTTTTTCATTTGCCAACTCTGTATTAAGTACCTATGATAAGCATGGTTATGAGTTAGATGCCATAAAGACACAAAGAAGGACCAAACATGTCTCATCAACTTGGGAAAACAGGACATTTATAAATTTAATTTTTTTCATTTTGAACAATTTAAAATTTTAAATAAATGACACATTTAGAAATTGAAATAGAAATTTAAAATAGAAGTTTTATTAATATATTTACAAACCAATATATTACTATTAATATGTTGTGTTAATACAATAATTCTATATTAATTATATTAATAAAACAAATATCAACAAAATTAAAATAGAAGTTAAATTGCACTCCAATGTGTTCAATAGAAATGACTATAGTAAAAATCTAACACAAGTTGGTTGCAGAGAATGAGATCAGAGGACAACAGTCTGTCTTAGGAGCCATCTGCTTAGCCTTTCTTTCAATTGAGGAATCCCTTCTACAATATCTGTGTCAGATATGGGTCAGCCAACCTCTGCTTGAATGAGGCAGAGTCCTTTGCATTGTTGCACAGTGTTAATTATTAGACTGTTCTTTCTTATAATAAAGCAAAATGAGCCTCTTCGTGATTTTTGATCATTGATTCTACCTCTGAGCATCCTTTACATGTGACAGCCTAGCCTATATTTGAGGGTTTATGACGGCTTCCTCTCTCCTCTAAGCCAAAGAGTCAACTATCCTCCACTCTAAACCTTCCCATTTTCCTCAGTGGCTACTTAAAAGACCGAACTTTTAGAAGTTCCTCTTGAACCTTGTTCCCCTCCCGTTTTATTTACATCCATCTTAAATTAGTGAGCCAGACAAAGACATCAGATAGAGCCTGGCCTGTGTAGACAATAGCTTTTGTTTGATGGTGGGGCTGGGGCTTCCAGAAAATCAGGGCTTTTTAAAAAAATCAGACCTCTGCCTAAGTGATAGCTAATCACGTTCTCTCTCTCTCTCTCTCTCAAAATGTGGTTCATAGATCCCCTGTATCAAATTAACTGAGATTGTTAAAAATAAAGAATGAGGGCTCCTACCCTAGACAACTGGATCAGAATCTCTGGGTGTGGAGTCCAGAAATCCTCATTTTCACTAACTCTCTTGATGTTTTCCATACATTGACATTTCAGAACCATCAATATGGTGATTAAGAACACAGGATTTCCCAACTTCTAGCTATGTGACTGTGGGCAATTTACTTACTTGACTTCTCTGAGCCTTAGTTTATCATCTATAAAATAAACATAATAACTCATTAGAAGATGATTTATTAAAATGATAATGTATGGGCGCCTGGGTGGCTCAGTCGTTAAGCGTCTGCTTTCGGCTCAGGTCATGATCCCAGGGTCCTGGGATCGAGTCCCACATCGGGCTCCCTGCTCAGTGGGAGGCCTGCTTCTCCCTCTCCCACTCCCCCTGCTTGTGTTCCCTCTCTCGCTGTGTCTCTCTCTGTCAAATAAATAAATAAAATCTTTAAAAAAAAAAGAAGAAGAAGAAGAAGAAGAAGGTAGCGGGAGGGGAAGAATGAGGCGGGGAAATCGGAGGGGTAGACGAACCATGAGAGACGATGGACTCTGAAAAACAAACAGGGTTCTAGAGGGGAGAGGGGTGGGAGGATGGGTTAGCCTGGTGGTGGGTATTGAGGAGGGCACATTCTGCATGGAGCACTGGGTGTTGTGCACAAACAATGAATCATGGAACACTTCATCTAAAACTAATGTTGTAATGTATGGGGATTAACATAAGAATAAAAAAAATGAAAATAAAATAAAATAAAATAAAATCTTTAAAAAAAAATGATAATGTATGCATAGCAAACACTGTTGATTATCTATATAATTGCCATTTCCCAGCCCAATCCTTCTCTTTGCCTGTGGAAAGGTTTGTTTGGGAAGGTGGTCACACTATTCCACGTGTTCGAGGAAGGTGAGCCAGGGGTGAATTATGATTTTTCTAAGATGGTATTGGCAGCCTCATTCCCCTTGCCTTTGATTTAGGTATGGGTAAGTGATTTCATCCTAGACAATAAGATGTGAGGGAAATTGTAGGGACCTTCTGGGTAGGGTTTCCCTAAACAATAGAAAGACATAGGAGTGCTTTTTTCTATATGTGGAGTGGCCCCTGGAATCATTGTAGCCATTGTGCAACCACAAGGAGAGATGTTGCCCACTCTGCCAAGAATGGCAGAGTTGGAGGATGGATCTTGCATGATGTTGTTATGCTGCTTAATCAGCTAAACCTGGAACCAGCCACTTCACTAACAATGGCTATAAGATAGAAAACTCCTACTGCTTAAGCTCTTTTAATTGGGTACTCTAACTTATGGCTGAAAACATTCTAATGGACGTGGTGTGTAATGCCCTTGGCATAATCCCTAAAATATAGTATTTGCACAATAAATGGCAATCATTATTTTATTATTATTAAAGAAATATTGAACTTCTTGTCCATTACATTTAGGGCAGGGATTATAGCACCAATTCTATTCTAAGACACATCTGCTCAAAAATATTTGCTGATGGGCGCCTGGGTGGCTCAGTCGTTAAGCGTCTGCCTTCGGCTCAGGTCATGCTCCCAGGGTCCTGGGATCGAGTCCCACATCGGGCTCCCTCCTCGGGGGGAGGCCTGCTTCTCCCTCTCCCCCTCCCGCTGCTTGTGTTCCTGCTCTCGCTATCTCTGTCTCTGTCAAATAAATAAATAAAATCTTTAAAAAAAAAAAATATTTGCTGAAAGTTGGCATTAAATCTCTTTGGTTTCCTCTCTCTATTTCAGCCTATTGAAATCATGGTGGTTATTTTGTATAATGTAAATTAGCTCTCCTTCCTAGCCTTGAGTTTATCACAAATTTGACCAATTTTTCAGTCTTTTAAGTTTTTATCTAAATTTAACCTCCCTTGAAAGATGGTTACGGTTTGAATAGGGAGAAATAGGCTTCTGTGTTGGAAGTGGGGACATACCACGATTGAAAATTATTCAGGGAAACAGCCCAATTTCATGATTTGTCAGGTGTGGTCCCAAGGTGAGTATTGTAAAGGCATTTGGAGGGCAGCTTGTGGAATGCAAGGAGTGGGAAATTTATCCTGTAAATCCCTTGAGGTTTTTGTCTGGTGAGGAATCTGAGGCAGTTAGCTGAAGTTACATGCCTTACCCAAGGTCATTCAATGATGGTGTGACCCAAGAGGGATTAGAATTCACAGTCACAGTGCCTGGAATTCCTCTGCATGACTGGACTCTGCTATGTGATGTTATTTGGGGGCAATAGCAATTAATGTGGTAACAGTATCTCCAGAGAACAAGGGGAGGAACAATGGTAAAGTCAGACTCATCACCTCATAGAATGTTGCAACTGAAAGAAATCTCCAGGACTATCTGGTCCAACACTCTCATTTTACAGAGAAGGAAATTAACATTCGTAGAGATCAAGTGACATATCCAAGATCACATGGCCAACAAGTGGCAGAGCAGAGATGAAGACTTCTGTCTTATGATGCTTGCTTTCCTGCTTTTTCCCTGTATCAGTTCTCCTGAATGTATTTAAAAACATTCTTTCTAGAGTTTTATGACATGAGAGCTGCGGACATTTGGCAAAATTGCAAAATAGACTGCATTCTCTTCTTAGATCCATTGCTTAATTTTCATTTATTTCATTGTCTGGTTTTATCAGAACTCCCTGTATTTCTTTTGAATTCCTAGCAGATATGCTAGGTCAGTGCTTACTTTTATGGCTGGCTTATTAAGCCATCTTTGTGAAATTTGTCTACCCTGTAAAGAGGCTGATGCTTTTGTGGCTCTAGAAACCAATGTTATTACTTTATATTGAAATAATACATATGAAAGTTGGGGAACTATTCCTCATGACTGAACTATCATTATAGAGCATCAATGACATGATAAAAATTGATCTTGGCACAGCACATATGGTGTATCATTTTTATCTTTATAAAAAAAGCAGAGGAAGTCCATGCTACCATGGCAGTTTTATAGATGAGGAAAGTGGAGATCGAGGTCACACAGCTAAAAGCTATACAGCTAGAATTAGAACCCAGGTCCATTTGAATCTAGAACCTTTGATGGATTTCAAAAAAAGGGAATGGGAATTCTGATGGGTTTAGAGATACAAGGAAATAATTTGGAGCCTAAGGCACAGACCACAGAAGACAATGTTGGGAGTGGAGTCATCTGGTTCATCTGCAATGATTGTGAGAGCACTGAATTCTAGGAAAAGCAATCACCACAAATCAAGAGGGTTGCCTATTTCACAATGTTGCCGAAGCTGGCCCTGCTTGTGAATATCTATCAAAAGTATGTTTGGTTTGGAAGGCAATATGGCACCATCCACCAGTCAGTTGGAGATGCCAACCAGCGGTTGAGGTTTTCAGACTGATGTTTCATTCACAAAAAGAATTGTGCTCTTGAATTCTGTGTCATGGGGGAGATGGAACCTCATTCAGCCTTGACAGATGTAGTACAGAGTAGGGGTTTAGAGCCTGGGCTATGGTTTAGAGTTGGTTTGTCTGGTCCCAGGTCACCAGTTACCAGATATGTGCCCTTGGACCAGTGATCTTCATCTCTAAGTTCTCATCTCTAAAATGGGATAATGATAACATTTACCTCATAGCCTTGTGAGGGTTCAATGAGATGGTGCATGTAAAACACTGGGCACAGAGCCAGGCACTCAGTGAATACATGTTCACAGCTATCATCATCATTGGTGGTGTTATTCTGGTTGCTCCAAAGGAGGAATCAGGAGAGCAGGGCTCTACTTTTTCCCTTTCTCTACAGACCTGCATTCCTACTTTTTTCAGTAGGTCACACAAGCTTTCTGGACTTTGGTGCCATGATAGAAAGTCAGTAAGAGAGTGTGCTTCCTCATGCATCATCATGGATATAGGCAGAGATGAAGAGAGTGCCTGGCTCCCATCCTGCACTTTGTATTATAGTCACTCGTGATGTCTTGATGAAAGTAGATCATTTCTAGGGGCACCTGGGTGGCTCAGTCGGTTAAGCGTCTGCCTTCGGCTCAGGTCATTGTCCCAGAGTCCCGGGATTGAGCCCTGCATCGGCCTCCCTGCTCAGCTGGGAGCCTGCTTCTCCCTCTGCCCTTCACCCACTCATGCTCTTTCTCAAATAAATAAATAAATGAAATCTTAAAAAAAAAAAAAAAAAGAAAGAAAGAAAGTAGATCATTTCTAAGCCAGACTTGAGGCCAGGCAAGCATGTCCCAAAAAATGACTATGAAAGGCCATGGTCTCATTTGTATCCGTGGGATTCCAGTTTGTGGAGGTGACTGAGTGACAACATGGAGAAGCCAATACCATTGAAAGAAGAATTTATTACTTACAGTTCCTCAGAGGGGGCATGCCATGTCATGCAGGGCCACAACAGAAGCACCAGGTTTGGTCAGGAGGCAGAAAGGAGCAAGAGGAAAGACTAGGCCAATGACTTTGTTGGGGTTTCTGCAGAAAAGGTAAAGTAAGGCAGAGTCAACGGCTAAGATTGGCTAGCTTGAATAATTCCCTTGGCATTTGGATTATAAGGGAGGTCTCTAGTTGCCTGGTACCTGGCCATAAGATGATTTAGGGAAGAGGAATATTGGCTTGGTGTGTGAGAATTAGATAAAGGAGATGCTTAGGGGATGTGGACTCAGGATTGATGGGTTTGCACAGGAAAGTTGTGATCAGAAGTCAGATATTATCTTTAGGAATTAGCTAGCACTCTCCTCTGCGTCCTTAAGGTCCCCCCAAGTGTCAAAACATCACAAGATACAGAAAGTCTAAAAACATGATTAATATGCCCATTCTTCTGGCTCCTGCTCTCATTCCGTGGTCCTCTGATCTTCAAGGTTCTCTGGAGAAAAAAAAAAAAACATAGATGAGGTCATAGGCACCAAGGTCAGGGATACAGGTCCTACAGTTTTGGGTAGAAAAGCAAAACTTGCATATTCTGATAGATGATGCTAAAAGTATCCTTGCATTATTTCTCAGGTTCCATGGTGTTGCATGATTTACCATCTGTTTACAGCCTGCCCTGAGAAAAGAAAAAGAAAGGCAATGACAAAGAAAAGAGTTTCCTATAGCCCGCCATACATTTTGGTAGTACTATAGGCAACCAGCAAATTTACATCAGCTCTGCAGTTGCCTGTTGCTAGCTTAGAATCTTTAGTTTGCCATTTTAGAAAGGAGTCTGTGTTATAGCTGTGGATTTCCGCAAATAAAACGAGACAAAGGCAAACACCGATTACCTCCCACCCACACGAGAAAATTTGTGTTGTGAATTATTCACTGGATCTGATTTTCTCTTACTATAGATATTTTCATAGCAGGTGTACAAGACGTAAAGGTCTGGATCAAATTTCAGTGTTTTACAGCTACTTCCACGTATTAACTGATGCATGTATTCCCAAGCCTTGAGCATATTATAGATTTATGGTTCATGCTTATCCACACATGTTGCCGAGTTGACTGGAAACCCAGATTTTGGGCCTGTTTTATTACTGCAGACTCATACCTGGTCTCCAAGATGCTATTCCCATTGCAGTTTATCTTGCACGTGTTAATGACTTACTGATACAGGTCGCTGGGTTTTAGATACAGTAAAATAAATCTTGAGACCAGAGTGTTGAAAGGATTGTATTTATTCTCAGTACTGCACATGAAATACTGCACATAATGAAAACATTTTCATTCTTTCCAAAAATATTAGTCATTTACATTCCTTTGATCTCCAATACGTGATTTCTCTAAATATTTATTGAATGCCTACTAGCTTATACGCTCCCTGGGCCTGTTCATATTTTTTATCCTTCTCAAAAGCAGTTAGTTGTATTAGAAGCTAACATTTATAGTAGATTGGGTAATTGTCCTATTGCAGTGTTTCTCAAGGTACACCCCATGGTCTGTGTAAAGTCTGAAAGGATCCATCTGATGGGCATTGAAGGAATTAATCAGACAATGGGAGACCTTCCTATTCTAGAGTTCCTGGGTGTTCACTGTTTTATACTACAGCTCACTTACTGGTGAATAAGTGAGTTTATGAAAGATTTCTAAACTTAGGTATTCATATTTTGTGTTGCATTCGTCGACTATTCCACTCAGATAGCTTACTCACATGCAATACTTGTCAGCGTTGGAAACTCTCCTTGTATGTGCACATATCCGGGCAGATGGTTGGACTTCCCATTGTATTCACGAAGGGTCTTTGTTATCAGAGCACCACACATCTGCCTTGAGTCGCTCGGGCTTTTCAATTGCTGCTCTCCTTGATTGAACTCTTTTTTTTTTTTTTTTGAATTTTTGCTTTGGTAGTCTTTGTCATTGCAGAGGTTTTTGTTTTTGTTTTTTTCTTATTGGAAAGTGGAATTGAATAGAATATATGGGCCCCAGAAACTTGCCTGCCTAAGCTGTCCCCAATCAAGATATTGGGGGAGCTACAGCTCTAGACCTGACTTTCTCTTGCCATGGTGGACGTGATAGACTGGGAGGCACCAAGTACATAAATAATTCCTGTTTCTGTATAAGTTGACGAGGACTCAGGGTTACTCCTGTGATAATGCTCTTCTTGCTTACTGCCTTTGACCCGTTTTCTATTTTTTTTTTTAAGATTTTATTTATTTATTTGAGAGAGAGAATGAGAGAGAGCACATGAGAGGGGGGAGGGTCAGAGGGAGAAGCAGACTCCCCACCGAGCAGGGAGCCCGATGTGGGACTCGATCCTGGGACTCCAGGATCATGACCTGAGCCGAAGGCAGTCGCTTAACCAACTGAGCCACCCAGGCGCCCTGACCCGTTTTCTTGAAGGGGAGAGAATTATACAGCTGGAAATGGTATCCAACCTGAAGCTCCCTCATCAAGAACTTTAGCCTTCAGTGACGGACTTGGCCATGTTCACAGGAGTGGCAGTTACCAATGATTGCAGCGCTTATGAGCTGTGACTTCATGGCTTCTTCAGTTGTTTAAAAAATCTTTCTCCCTGAGTATGAACTGTGAGCTATTGAGGGCTTCCAGAATGTTCCCTTCTCCCTTGTCTACATTATAAATTTTGTTTTGGCATGTGTGCTCACTGATACAGCACCCCATTTTCGAATTTTATCTGTGGGCCAATGTGTAATACAGAGGAAGGCAAGAAAACGATGCTGATCTCCTAGACCTGGCCATCATGACCTCCAAACTACAGGCGCCCAGAACAAAGTTGTGCCTGAAAAATCACACCAGCATTTTTATTATTTATCAAAGTCAGTACATTGTGCTTGTCTCTCCTAAAGCTTGTCACCTGGGGGTTGGAGGTGAAGAGGTGACAATGGGGGGTGGGGGTGGTGAGGGATGGGATGAGGGATATAAAGGAATAAACAGGCAATTTACAATACATGGTGTTAAGAGCCTTGGTAGGGTAAGTTTGGGGTTCCATGGGGACATATGGGGGGCACATAAGCCCAATTTGAGGAAGTCATGGAGAAGTTTTAAAGAGGGAAGTTTGTTCTAAGTTGAGATGCAAAGAATGAAAAGCAGATTACCTACAGAGTAGAAGTCTAGAAAAAAATCAAGGTTCTTTTTACAAAATAAAATTTAAAAATTTTAACTTTGATTTGCTCTGTGTTCTTGTAAGAGGCAGATATATTTTCCCTTAGAAGAGCTTTGGGATCTTTAAAAGGCTGATTTCATCACTCACAACTTGTCAAATACTTCTGAATTCCATGCCCCGTTCCCATATAAAGCAAAATGGCACCATTTGTTTTACTTGTCAGAAAATTAATTTTAAGATTTGCCATGATCGGGTGCCTGGGTGGCTCAGATGGTTAAGCATCTGCCTTTGGCTCAGGTCATGATCCCAGGGTTCTGGGATCGAGCCCCACATCGGGTTCCCTGCTCTGCGGGAAGCCTGCTCTCCCTCTCCCACTCCCCCCCGCTTGTGTTCCCTCTCTCGCTGTCTCTCTCTGTCAAATAAATAAGTAAAATCTTAAAAAAAATAAATAAATAAAGGTAGACAGAGTGATGGGATGGAGAGAGGCTATTTTAGCTAGGTAATTGGAGAAGCTCCTATAAGGAGGTGATAACTTAGCAGAGGCCTGGATGGGGTGGAGGAGTGAGCCATATAGCTCTCTGGAGAAAGAGTATTCTAGGCAGAGGGAACAAAAGTGCAAAGGCCCTGAGACAGGAATGTGCTACATTTAAAGCTGACTGCCTGGAGGACAGGTGGAAAGTGATGTGGTGGTATGAGGAATAACATTTGAACTTGGCATCTCTCTCTCTCTCTCTCTTTTTTAAGATTTTTTTTATTTATTTGACACAGAGAGAGAGAGAGAGCCCAAGCAGGGGGAGCGGCAGGCATAGGGAGAGGGAGAAGCAGGCTTCCTACTGAGCAGGGAGCCCTACGTGGGGCTCTATCCAAGGACCCTGGGGTCATCACCTGAGCTGAAGGCAGATGTTTAACGACTGAGCAACCCAGGCGCTCCTGAACTTGGCATTTCTCAAGAGGAAAGAGAAAGAAAGATTTGAGTTGTCTCTCAACTTTCAAATCTCTAATAAGGAGCTTTAAAAGCATGCTCCGAAGAAAGTAATAGTTCTGTCTAAAGTCTAGATCATCATGCATACGCCTCAGAGTATTTTTATTTCTAGTTCTGATATTTTATAGACCTAAAATAGTCCATCTTCTGCCCAAAGTCACACAGAGTGAGTGACAGAACTGAGATTTGAACACAGGCTACTGGATCCAGAACCTTTGTTCTTACCAAGATATCCACAGCCTGCACGATAAGATAAATGTGATCACTGTCTTCTTGGAGCTGGAGGAGGAAACAGGCATTAAACGAGTAATTACAAACATGATGCATCTTCCCAGCAAGACCTAATCTCATCTGGAGAAAGTGACATTTAAGCTGAGAATTGAGGAAATGAACCAGATCCAAGAGATGTTGATCAGGCCTCTCACCTGCAGATCTGCCAGAGGTCAAGGCAGGGCGTCCGTGGCTTAGCTTGGACTCCCCCAGCAGTACCTAGCCTCTTGCCCTGAACAAAGTCTAGACACAGTTTTTTGTTTTTTTTTTTTTACTGGGTTTAAATAAAGACATTTAATTTCTTCCCTATTGCTGACTGTGTCTGGCAGAAATCTTCATCGTTGTTTGTAAATCCCAGTCTTCACAGTGTCTTGTGAGGTCACAGAACCAAATTCTTTCAGTTACCTGCAAGTGACACCCACTAATTTCAGTGGAAGCCACATGTATTTACTTGAGGGGAGAATTTGGTCAGTGGGATATTGCAGAGTAATTAATGACAATTCCAGCCCCTTCAAATGTACATTTAGTATCTGTAATCATTGTTTAAGAAGATTACATGCCACATGAATTAGAGGTTGTGGAGTCGGGGCCACCTCCACATTCTGATAGATGTCCATTCCTTATCCTGTTCTCCACTTCCTTTCCTTTTCAGAGTAACACTGTGTTGTTCTTACTTTTTTTTACACTTAGTTTTCCAGGTTTAAAAATAAAAACTATAGTTTAAAGCATTTTTAAAAAAAATATGTAAGTCCTTTCTGAATTAAATTGGTTGGGTGGGGGGAGTTTGGACCCTGCCAAATAGGGCTCCCTGAAGATCTTGCCAAAGAGGACTGTCGGTCCAGGATGGCCCAGCCGAGGTCTGTCTGCTGCTGACCCCAGGGATCCATTCTGGCTTTGTGTATCTGTTTTCTGCTTTCTTAGCTCCATGCTCAGGAAGGAAATGTTGTGTCCTGCTTAGGCTGGTTTTAGATCTATGAATCATCTGGGTATTCCTCTGCATGTTAAAAAGTGTCTCAAACAAAGAATAAATTTGTAAATGTTTCATGGCTGGGAGCTGCAGGCTATAGACTGAGATGGTATCAAAACAGAAGCCTTTTTAAAAAATCCTTCCAATAGTGCTCTTATCTACCTCCTCTCTCGTTCGCTTTTTTTCTTCTTTCCCGTTCTTTCTCTGTCTCCCACACGCATATTGTATGAGGGAAAAATATTAAATCGACACTTTGGAAACTGAAGTTCTACATGCAGTTCTGGTATTGTCTTTGGTACCAGAAACAAGTCACTCGACTTCTCTTGGACCCGATTTTGTTCAACAAATATTTGTTGAAACCTACCATGAGCACTATTTTACTGGGTATTTGGAGGTGAAGAAAACATACAGTCCCTTGGTCTTTTGGAACTGACATTCCAGTAGGAAAATGAGATGTGACCACAAAGAGACAGGAACCAACCTCATCATGTCAAGTTGGACAGATCATCCACATTTTTTATGTCTGTGGCTCCTTTGTCTATAAAATTGTATGGCCTTATCCATGCTATATGTCCCAGACATTAAACATTATTAAAAATGCAGCACAATGGGGCACCTGACTGGCTCTGTTGGTGGAGCGCGCAACTATTGATCTTGGGGTCGTGAGTTCTAGCCCTGTGGTAAGCGTAGAGATTACCGGGAAAAAAAAAAAAAAAAAGAATCTAGAATGGCCAAACCAATTGTTTAAAAAAAATGAAGTTGGAGGACTTATTCTGTCTGATTTGAGGACGTACTGTAAAAGCTACAATAATCAGGATAGCACCGTGGTGGTGTAAGGATAGCCATGGATTAATGCAACAGAATTGAGAGTCTAGAAATATAGACCCACACATATATGGTCAACTGAGTTTTGATAAAGTTGCCAAGGTAAGAAATGGAGATAGTCTTCAATAAATTATGCTGGAATAACTGGATTTCTAGATTAAGAAAAGTACCTTGACTTATTCCTCACAACATATGCAAAATTTAAGTTAAAACAGATTGTAGACCTAAATCTAAGAGCTAACACCAGAAACTTTCTAGAAGAAAAGGCAGGAGAAAATCTTTGTGACCTTGGATTAGGTAAAGTTTCTTATGTAGAACACAAAGAGCTTGAACCATAAATAAAAATGAGTAAATTGGACTTCAAAAAGACTAAAAACATTAGCTTGCCAGAACACATAAGGAAATGAAAAAGAAAGCCATTAAAAGAAAATATCTGTAAGGCATATATTTGAATAAGGACTTGTATCCAGATAACATAAAGTTGTCTTATAACTCAATAATAATAAAACAATCCAATAATAAAAAGGAAAAAAATATATTTGAATAGACACTGCACAAAGGAAAATATATGGGTGGTAAGAAAGCACACAAAGAGATGCTCAACATCATTGGTAATTAGAGCAATGCCGCTTAAAACCACAATGAGACACAACTATGCCCATACCAGAATAACAAAGATTAAAAAGACTAACAATAACAAGTGTTGGTGAGGGTATGGAGCAACTGGAAATCTCATACACAGCTGATGGGAATGCAAAATGATAAAACCATTTCGCAAAATTAAATTTCTTAAAATGTTAAAAATCACTTATCATATGACCCCGCAGTTCCACTCTTAGATATTTGCCTTAGAGAAATAAAAACATATGTCCGTGGAAAGCTTATACATGAAGGCTCATGGTATTATTATTTCATAAAAGTCCCAAACTGGAAATAATCCAAATAACTATTTAAAAAGAAAAAAAAGAGAGAGAGAAAGAAAATGGTCATATACAAGGGAATAGTGACAACTGAAAGGAACCAAGAACTGATAGAATAACACAGATGAATCTCAAAAGCATCCTTCTAAGTGAAAGAAGCCGAAAATGAAGTATCATACACTGTTCCATATGATCCCATCTACATGAAATTCTAGAAAAGGCAAAATGATAGTGGCAACAAGCACACCAGTGGTTTCCTGGGGCAGGGGGTAGGGAGAGGAATGCAAAGGGGCATGAAGAAAATTTGGGGGTTATGGAAGTCTTCCCAAACGTAATCATGGTGGTGGCTGCCTGACTATACATTTACTAAAATTCATTCACAGTTAAAATTGGTGAAATTTACTATACATAAGTTATATTTAAATAAAGCTGTAAAAACTGTTAATTCAGAATAAATGCTCAGAGCTTAGAAAAAGCAGCACATTTTATAAAGCAATGTTTTGGCAGTTACAGAGGACAAGGGAGAAGTTGGTAAGCAATAGAATTTCTGAGGTTCATCCAGGGAAAACTTCTACTCGTCATGGCACCCCAACAATCCTAGGCAATAGAGCGCCCAGCTTGGGACACCGCGTGGGAGCACAGGCAGAAATGTCAGGCACCAGAAATAGGTTTCTTATCACACACACACCCCCCACCCCCACCCCGCAGCAATCTCCATCAGAGGCTACAGGCTGTGGCTTTGCTGCCTTATCTGGCTAGATAAGCCCTTAAGGGTTTCTCCTCAGCCGCTCCCTGGAGACCTGGAGGTGAGAGGGTGGGAAGTGTGGGGCAGCCCAGCCTTCCTGGTCTGGGTTTGACTCCCTGACACGGGATGTGTCCTCTCAACTGTGGAACTTCTGTAGCTCTCCAGCCACTCCTAGTGTTTCCTCTTGGAACATCATGTTTCTAGTCTCCTCTGAGGGCTCCCTCATGCATGCTCTACCTGGGATTTGATGTTTCCTGTGGTGCTGATTTCTTGAGGGCCTCAAGTTGAGCATGCAGTAGAGAGCTGAGGTTTTAGAGTATAATTAACACAAGGCTTCTCTGAGAAGACCCTCCAAACTTGAGCTCTCCTCCTCCTCAATCCCTCAACCCAGCTCTGTGCTCCACCACCTTTCTCTTCCCTTTCGGTATGTGATCAGCTGCCATCCCTCCCAGAAACAGTCGGTGAAGAACATGATTTCTCCCAAAAACTCTCCCTGTCTGAACAAGCATCTTGGAAACTTGCCCGTTGCTTCCTCCCACATACATAGATCCATAATTTCACAAATTATTAGGATCCAAAAAGAATTTACAGCAAGTCTAGAGCACCGTTTGCCAAAATGTCTTCCTCAGAACTGAGAGGTCTTAATAGGCATTCAGTGGAAAATGGATTCCATGATCAAATATATTTAGGAAATGCCAATTAAATGGGTTTTTATATACTGTACACTACACAAAGTCTCAATATGGTCACTTAAAAAAAATTTTTTTTTTTTTTAAAGATTTTATTTATTTGGGGGCGCCTGGGTGGCTCAGTCGTTAAGCGTCTGCCTTCGGCTCAGGTCATGATCCCAGGGTCCTGGGATCGAGCCCCGCATCGGGCTTTCTGCTCAGCGGGAAGCCTGCTTCTTCCTCTCCCACTCTTTTTTTTTTAAGATTTTATCTATTTATTTGACAGAAAGAGACAGTGAGAGAGGGAACACAAGCAGGCAGAGTGGGAGAGGAAGAAGCAGGCTTCCCGCTGAGCAGAAAGCCCGATGCGGGGCTCGATCCCAGGACCCTGGGATCATGACCTGAGCCGAAGGCAGACGCTTAACGACTGAGCCACCCAGGTGCCCCAATATGGTCACTTTGATCATGAGCTTTATGACATGGGGCAGGGAATTGCAATAAGCAGTGTTTGATCAGAGAAACATTTTCTTCTCTCAGACTGTAGAGCAGCGCTGTCAAATAGAAATATCCTGCGAGCCAGATCTGTAATTAAATATATAATTTTAAGGTTTCGGGTAGCCATGTTTTTAAAAGTAAAAAGAAATATGTAGGCCTAATTTTTAATATAAATTTTTAATATGTCTATCATTTTTTAGAGATGTTTTAGATTCACAGCAAAATTGAGGGGAAAGTGCTGAGAATTCCCATGTGCCCCTCCACCTGCAACACCCACAGCTTCCCGTCCTTTCCTAATTTTAATATTTTATTTAACCCAGTATAGAAAACTATTATTATTTCAACATTAATCAATGAAGTTGTACAGCCCTGGAAGTTTGAGGTGACTTTCCTGAGTTACAGACCCAATTAGCGTCAGAAATGAGACCAGCACACAGGTTTCCTGACCCTCAAAGGATAGTTCTTTCCATGACACCATGACTCAAAACCACATCTTTTCCTTTTAGGATGGAGAATTCCAAGTTCCCTGTTTGCCCTTGAGGAGAATACTCTTCTACTCCCTCTGAATTGAATTAGGATGGGTCTTTGTCTAGTGGCAGAGAGCGCCTGCATTTACCTGACTCTCCACAGTTTTTCAGTCTACTGTGTGCTTCTCGGCATCTCCATACTATCTTTGCTTCATAGGATTTGCAGTGTCCCTTCTTATTCACATCAGGGGCTCTTTCAGGCCACTGTGCACTAGGATCTCTTACCAGGAGATTGTTGTGATGGCTCCCGGCCACTGGGGCCCTGGATTGAGGAGGATGAGAGGAATCTTCCATTCATCATCCAGTCAACAAATACTTAACTAACACCTACCATGTGCCAGGCTCTGTTCTTTGTGCTGGGGATGCACCAGTGAACACACCAAGTCCTTGGCCTCTGGAGTTTTAGATTCTAGTGGCAGGAGACAGACAAAACACAGATAGGTAAATATATGGTGTGTCAGATGGGAGTAAGTGTTACTAAGAGAAGATAAAACAAATAAGGAGAAAGGGGAGTAAGGAATGGAGGTAGGTTGGAAAGTGAAGGATTCTTTTATTCTCTAAGTGTGGTGCTTATTGATGGAAAGGGGAAATTGATTTAGGGAAAATAACCTTCTTAGCCTATATTTTTAATGTGTGTTTAAATACCTTTAACACCTTTGTGAACATGGAGATCCTCTTAAGTAAATACTGAGAAAATTTCTTTTTTTTTTTTTAATTTTATTATTTGTCAGAGAGAGAGAGAGAAAGAGAGCGTGAGCGAGCACAAGCAGGGGGAGTGACAGGCAGAGGGAGAAGCGGGCTCCCCTCTGAGCAGGGAGCCCGCCTGATGCGGGACTCGATCCCAGGACTCTGGGATCATGACCTGAGCCGAAGGCAGACGCTCAACCAACTGAGCCACCCAAGCATCCCAAGCCTGAGAAAATTTCTTAACAACTAAAACACATGCTATTCACCAGGCACTGTGCTGAGCTCATGGCGTGCGTTTAGCAATTTAATGAGAAACCGACGGTCTCTCCTTAGTATTCATCATCCAAATCTCTGTAGTTGAAAGATGTCAGGAAGACAGAAATTGTCATAATGAGCTGCCCCTTATTAAAATCAGTCTCCATTCAAATACCCCTTCCTGTTTGACTCTAGCATCTATCTGGCCGTGGGTCAGTCCCCTTTGTGGCTCATAACCTCATGGCTTGTTAGATATTTACAATGAAAACTGTACAATGAAACCGTAAAGCAGATGCATTACAAAAGGCCAAAGCACAATTTGCCAAACATTTAGGATTTCATGAAGTTGAGGAAAGTGATGCAGAAGTTACTAGAAGGAGTTGCAAAGTGGTTGGCAAATGCAGATTCAGATGATGTAAACTGCTGACAGTTGAAGAAAACAGTGACTGGGATAATGACAAGTGCTTCTGAAGGGAGCAGGGGAGGCCGCTGCAAACCGATTACACTCAGAGGAGTTTTGCAGAGTGCATCTCCGGATAATGTTCCTTTGAGGTCAAATAGGAAATGAAGGATATTGGATAGTGCTACCATACAGTTTTGTTGGAAAAATTTAGCAAAAACCTCCTAAGTGATTTATTTGCTGCGTTTTTTTTTTCCCTTGAGAATAACAGTACAGTTAAAACTTTAAATTTCAGTAAATGTAAGACAGTTTTATAATTTGTATAATTTGTAGTTCATTTTCCAGGAAAATGCTCCCAAACACCTGTTTTTTTCAATGACATGTTGGTGCATTCATTTTAAGTGACCTTTTCTAGATGCCGCTTACCCTGGAATGACAAGAACACCCTGTAGATTCTAGTAGTGTCTATACTAACTGAGATATGAAGCATTTAAGTCATTTGCTCAAGGTCACGTAGCAGGTAAGAGAGGCTGCTGGAAAACCAAGCTGAATCAGACCACCCCTCCACTACACAACACCGCCTCCTAGAGGGGGTCACACTGATTCAGCTTCTTCTTGACAAAAAAACCTAAAAGCCTTGCATAAAAAGCTGTTTAGTACCCATTTCTTGCGGACCTCACAGGTGGGAGTGATGCTACATGGAATATTCTGGCTCAAGGTGGTTTCGAGCAGTAAATGAGCACATTGTTTATTGTCTCGCCATCATCATTTACACAGTCTAAAAGGTTTGAAGTCTGAACCGCCTAACTGCCAGTTAAAGTCTATTATCTTTGTGTTCGCTTAACCTCTGCAGGACATATCAGGGAAGTTAAACATATCTGTTATAAGTGTTGGGTATCTAATTGCCTTACCTTATAGCTCAGCCAAAAGGCAGACACTAAATAAAGAAAACCGCCCGCCTCACAAAAACATACTGCCTTTGTACATCTTTCAAGCAGAGGAAAGATAATGGCCATGTATGATTTTAGGCAAGACTGCTGATTTGCAGTCTCTTCAGGAAATTGTAGTGTTTCCCAGGACAATATTCCTAGTCAAAATAAATTAAACCTGAAGGCAAAATGATGACCACAGTCAAAGTTAATGACACAGTGTGCTGGGATGGAAACAACTGGAGGAAAAATAAATTATCAGTGCAGACCGTGGACCCTGTAATCCCCTCTTTATTCTCTGATCCTTGGTCACCAGTGGGATGGGAGAAAATAAAGTTTTCTCTTTAAGTGCTGCGTAGATAGGGCAGAAAAGCCCTTCACTATGATGAAATGGAGTTGAGGATACAAGGAGTTCTGCTTTAGAACAAGACGGGCTCCTCAACTCACCCATTTCAACTTTTGAAGACAACGAGGCAATCCTGGATCCAGAAAGTGGCTGGTGTATTGCTCTCAGTGACCACGGCTACACCAGCTCGACAGAGGAGACGGAGGGAGAGTAAGGCTCCCCCTTATTAGATGGGGGGTTGTCCAGATTAGTAGACCACCAGCAACTGCACTTCTGTGTATACACCTACAAGAACTCAAAGCTGGAAATTGAAGAGATATATGCACACCCATGTTCGCAGCAACACTGTTCACAATAGCCAAACATGGGAACAGTGGAAGTGCACAATGACAGATGGACGGATGAGCAAAATACAGCCTTTACACAGAATGGAATACTATGCAGCCTTAAAAAGGAAGGAGATCCCTACTCATGCAACAACATGGATGAAACTTGAGGACATTGTGCTGAGGGAAATAAGCCAGTCACAAAAGGACAAAGATTGCATGATTCCGCTCATCTGAGATACTTAGACTAGTCACATTCATAGAGACAGAAAGTAGCACAGTGGTTGCCAGGGGCAGGGGGCGAGGAGAGGGAGTGGGGAAGTCATGTTTGATTGGGCTGGGGTTTCAGTTTGGGAGGATGAAAAAGGTTCTGGAATCGGAGGATGGGATGCTAGCACAAAAATGTAAATGTACTTAAAAGTGTAAGTGTACTTAATGTCACTGAATTATATGCTTAAAATGGTAAGTTTATGCTATGAAAATGTATACATAGAGAATGGTGAGGGTGGTGGAGGGGATGAGAAGGAGTGGAGAAACACAGCTCTAACTAAGATTCTCCAACCATATTACCGTGTGAAAATCATTTAAAAGTAACCCGTCACTTAAAAGGAAAGGGAAGCCTTGCCAGGTGATCATGTACTATTTTATCGAGGACTTCCTAACTGCCAAAGCTTACAGTAATGGCTTTACGTGCCTCAACTCGTGTATTCTTCACAATGACCCCAAGGGACTGGATACTACTATTTTACCCTTTTAAATTTTTACCCTTTTAAAATAAAATGAACTGCCTACCTAAGCCATGGGGCTGGCAAGTACCAGCAGTACTAGAATTTGAAACCAGGATGCCTGTTGAGCCCAGTGCTTCTCAAACATTAGTGTGCGTCAGAATCTCCTGGAGAGCTTGTTGAGATTGTGGGGCTCTGTCAGAGTTTCTGATACACTAGATCTGGAGTGGGGCCCAGGGATGTGTACTTCTAACAAGTTCCCAGATGATGCTCCTGTTGCTGTTGGGTACCAGGCTTTGAGAATCAGTGGAGTATCCCATGTTCTTAGCCACTACAAGGTAATAGTAGAAGGACTTGCTCTAAGAAGAGCCTGGGGGAATGACACAAGGTACGTAGATGCATTGAAAGAAGCTACAGAAGGGGCGTGGTGAGGGGCGTGGTGTGGGAGATGAGCAGAGTTCCCTAACTTTCTCAGCTGTGCCTCCCTCTTTGCTATAACACAGGGGAAGCTGCTAACCTCCACAGCAATGACGAAGCTTAGAGGGGTTTTCCCTGGAAGGAATGGACAAAGACTGATAGAATTACATGATTCTCATCGGTCTCTTTCTCCGAGTCTATCCAAATATTCCACATCCTTCCAGCTCAAAATGAAATCTCATCTAAGGTTGATCTCTTGGTTCTCACAGCTCAGGTTGTTTTTAGACTCAGTGTTACACAGATTAGAGATTATTAATCTTTAATTGATATGTGCTTTTGTCTTTCTTCAGTTAGTTTAAAAGATTTTAGAGGTCAAGGATAGTGACTTATATTCATCTAGGACTTCCAATGTGGCTAGAAGAATCTTAGACTAGCTGTACAATCAATGATTATTGGAGAAAAAATGATCAGTGAGTTAGGGACTACCATTACATCAATATTAATAAAAACAAGAGTGGGCACCTGGGTGGCTTAGTCGGTTAAGTGTCCGACGCTTGATCTTGGCTCAGGTTTTGATCTCATGGTCATGAGTTCCAGCACCGTGTTGGGCTCCATGCTGAGGGTGGAGTCTACTTAAAAAAAAAATAAAGTAAAATAATTTAAAAAACAAGAGGAAGCACATAATGAAAATACTACAGAGTACTAAATGTTGGTTAGGTGCTGGCAGTTCTGTAGCTAGGCCAAATGACGACTTTGAAGGGAAATGGAGGCACCTCTGGCTCAAGACAGCTTACTGGCACCTGTACAAATCTAAGAAGCCTACAAGGGGATAGTGCAGCCTCGAGTTTTGCAATGAACACCTTGCATAACTCTTAAGAGGTGGCCCTGTGTATTGGATGGATCCCACAGGTTCACTGCTCCCTTCCAAGGCAGGTGATGGCCTCAGTAAGTCCCAACACTAACTGCTTTCCCATTATATGTGGTGCATGTTTCTATAGCTGCTCTTATACAATATTCTATAGTTTCCTAATCCCTGGTCTTTCTCCCACATTGGATTTATTAGTGAGTGCCCTGAGGGTAAGCACTATGGCTCACCTCTGTATCCCTAGGGTCCAGGGATGTATACTGCATGCAGTAGGCCCTCAAAACAAATGTTTGTTTGAATGAAGTAATAAGCGAATGAAACAAAATGGTCATTGTCAGGTTGTTTGAAGCTCCAGATATGATGATATACAATAAAATGCTTTGAAGTTTACTTTGAAATTGCTTAGAGAAGAGCAAGACAATAGGCAAGTTCAAGGAGAGAAGGTTAATGGTCATCCAAACTTTGGCAGTTTACCTTTGCAGAGTCCTACAGTGATTTTTCTTAGCATTCCCACCAGCGATCAGGAATGGCAGATGGATCGTTTCCTGCTCCTCTTACACAGGAGAAATTGCTCTTGTTCCAATTATATAAATTCCCCATTTGGGGGGTGTTACTTTTCCTTGCTGATTTTGTCAGATCAGGACAGCCTGTTTCCCTAAATAATTGTGATGTTCATGTTGAAGGCTGTTATCTGAGAAACTATTATGGAAATGAAACAAAACTCGTTGAGTGCCTTACTCTCTTGAACATACTTCTTCATTTGACCTCCTAAAAATACCTACTTTCCACTTGGCCTTTGTGTTAGTCATCAGTGGTGATCACCAGGTCTTGCTGGTGTCCCATCCTTCCTTACCAGCACAGGCAAGGTTATACTTCCTTGTTCCCTTTTGAAGTGAGGTGGGCTGTGTGACCTGCTTTGGCCACATGTGTCACTTCCTGCAGAAGGTTTACAGCTGGTGTGTCATTTCCTACTTTATCCTCCCCCGTTGCCCCCGGGGGTGGGTCAAACTGAAGCCTCCATTAGCCCCGGGTCTCTGAGTAATTTCTATGAGTAATATATTCACATTTATTATTAATAAGAAGTCAGAATGATCAAAGGAAATGTTTCTTTGAAGTGCCTGAGTGAAATAACTGGCTAGATGTGTACATTTCAACGTCCCCCCTTTTCTCCGAAGACCTTACTGCATAGTGCATCATGATCTGCGTGAGCATGAGAGGCTTCAAAGGCCTCTGCTGGGCCAGCATCCTTCCCAGTGTAAACACAAGTCCACTCGGTCTTTGATTAGTGCCCTTCACACCCATCAGTCCCTGTCATTGTTGGGGACCCTAGACACCCAGAATTACAAGCTTTGCTCAAAGGAAGGCATTTATTCCTCAGTCCAAAGAGTTATCTGAAAGACTGTCTCTGTTCTCTAGTCCTTCCTAGCTAGGTCACCCTACATCCTTTGCCCCTCGTTTGTTCTTGATCATCCTGCATTAGCTTCCTGCACAGACATCCGCCGCTGTCCTTTATTTGCTCATATGCAGAGCTGGGCTGTGACAAATACTCCTAAAATACAGGTGACTGGCTAACCACTGGACTTTGTGGCTGTTGATCTTGCTTTGTCTCCTTGGGCTTGAAGCCAGGGCTGACCTTGGTCAAAGTACTAAGTAGGTTAACTTTGTTCTCAGGCCCGCACATCTCTCTTTGCTCCTGGGCGACAGCACTGCATTAGACTACTGGGGATTGAATCTCATACTACACTAACTAGCTGTGTGACCTTGAACAGATGACCTAAAAACTGTAAACATCAGTATCCTAATGTTTGTGTTTTTTGTTTATTTTTTTTTTAAGATTTTATTCATTCATTTGACACAGATAGAGAGGGAACACAAGCAAGGGGAGTGGGAGAGGGAGAAGCAGGCTTCCTGCGGGGCAGGCAGCCTAATGTGGGGCTCGATCCCAGGACCCTGGGATCGTGACCTGAGCTGAAGGCAGATGCTTAACCAACTGAGCCACCCAGGCGCCCCTGTATCCTCATGTTTTAAGTGCTGGTACTAGTCTCAATCTCAAGAGCTGGTTGTGAAGGTAAATAACATGATACATATAAATGCTTGACACATTGTTATCTCTTGATATATTTTAACTTTATTAGTATTAGTGTTAGTGAGTGTGAGTCTGTCAGTATGGGCATGAGCATGAGTAAGGAGTAAATGACTGATGAGGCCTGGCTGTGCACCTCTTGGGCTGTGAGAAGCCTGGAGCGTAGGAGGCTGGTGTGCACCTCAACATGCTCTGTTTTCTCTACACAATGACATATGTAGAATCACTCTTGTGAAGTCGTGAACACTTCATTTCTTTGTGAAAACAAAGTTTTAAAAAGGATATCAGGGGCGCCTGGGTGGCTCAGTCAGTTAAGCATCTGCCTTTGGCTCAGGTCATGATCCCAGGGTCCTGGGATCAAGTCTCCCCGCTGAGCAGGGAGCCTGCTTCTCCCTCTGCCCCTCACCCCTGCTCGTGCTCTCTTTCTCTCATAAATAAGTAAATAAAATATTTTTTAAAAATAAATAAAAAAATAAAAAGAATATCAGCTGGTGCCCATGATGCAAAGAAAAGTTATGAGCTCTGAGAAAGTGATGGCTCTTAGCCAGAAAGTCATCAGAAATGTGGGATAAATATAAAGGGGAACTTTAAGCTGGGCAGTACTCAAGACTGGTGATGTGAATGATCCACCACACACATTCCATGGAAAACATGGTTTGTGAAACTGTTTTAGAAAGTACACCAGCGGGACACCTGGATGGCTCAGTAGATTAAGCATCCCACTCTTGATCCCAACTCAGGTCTTGACCTCAGGGTATGTTTTGGGCTCCATGTTGGGTGTGAAGCCTATTTAAAAAAAAGAAAGTACTCTAGCTAGCATGAAAATTGCTGATCAGGTGAAACATACAACTGTAGTGAAAGTTGGAAACACAAAAGGGGTATGAGACAGTATTCCAGAAGTCCAAGTCTTGGTGGATGTACAGTACAGGGGAAGGGACGGGCCAGTCTGAACATCCCATGTTCATAGACCAAGGGAGCAGTGTGAGGGGTCAGGTACATCCCTGTCCAAAGTCTCAAGAGTCAGCTTTAGTTTTTTGGCTTGCATCTGCCGCTGCATTGGCCAGTGGGCCAAGAGTTCAGTATTCATTGCTCTGCCCTCTCCAAAACTAGCCCTGTGCCTGGCACATGGTAAGTGTTGAGTCAGTGCTCAGTGAGTGAGTAATTAAGTGAATCCATCTGGTCAGCCAGGTTGCGAGGACTAAGCAGGACTAGCAGATAGGAAGCTTGTGATAGAACAATCAACTATGACCACAGTTTCTGCCCAGGTACAGTGTAGATGGAGGCATCTGGAGTGAGGCCAGCCCCTTCCGAGGCATTCCAGTTGTGAAGTTTAGACATCTGCAGGGACCTTGTATCCAGCTTTGCAAAAGCTTACTGGGTCCATTGATGAAGATGGAGAAGGGCTAGAGACACCTGGCACAGCTCCCCCCCACCCCCCGCCCCAGGAGGTTAGAGGACAGCCACAGCTTTGTGTGAAGCATGGAGGCAAACTGGTGCCAAACCCTCTCAGGCCTCAGAAGGACACCCCCCTCCCCCGCTGCCCCCCGCCTTGGGGGATTAAGTTCTCCCTATTTAGAACATGTTGTGCAAACTCTACCTCGTTTAAGGTCCCCAAGCCACTTAACCTGGATATGGGAGTGAACATTCTCTGAGCACCTCTCTTGGGCCAAGTGTTTTATCTACTTTACCTAATTTAATTCTCAGAGTAACCCAAAGGTTGGTACCATTATTCGCATTTTTAAAGATGGGGACCGAGGTTTAGGAGGGTTAGCCAACTACTCAACCGTAGGTCAGGGATTTGAATCCATGGCTGTATGGTTGCAAAGTCTCATGCCATCAACCACCAAAAAAATGTCCTAAGTTCATTTGATTTTTGGGTGAGGATAGGTGAGTATATGTGTAAACATAAAATATCTTCCCTCATTCCATGGTTTCCCTACAAATGCTGCTTCCATTACTCCCTAGCCATACCCTTAAATTTCTAAGGCTGGGGGACTGAGGCAGACAAGCTTTAAGGTGGCCCCCATGATCCTCCTGGGGTTCACGCCCTCATAAAACTCCTTCCCCTTGAATGTAGGCAGGACCTGTGACTTGGACCTAACCAAGGGAATATGGCAAAGATTATGTTAGGTTATATAAGATGCCATCTTGCCATTAGACTCACACTAGAGTCTCTCTTTCTCTCTGTTGCTGACTTTGAAGGAGCAAGTTGCTACGGTTCCTACCGTGGCAAGGAAGTCAATTCAACAGCTCAAGGGAGTTCAGAGACAGATCTTTCTCCATTTAAGCCTCTGATGAGACCCCAGCTCTGGCCAACACCTTGACAGCAACGTTGTGGGACCCTGACCCACAGGAACTGTGAGATAATGTGTGTTGTTTTAAGTTTGTGGTAATCTGATACACGGCATAGAAAACTAATACAGAGATCATTGCTTGGAGAGAAAAAACCCCCTGCTATTTGATAATTAAGCAGACATGTACATAGGGTCCAGAGGATGGTGCAAAGCCATTTTCAGGCTTTTCCCATTGGAAATCAGTCCAGAATAATCCTCCTCCTCGGTGAGCGGTGGGGGTGGGGGTGGGGGTGGGAGGGCAACTTTCTCTCTCTTCTCCCTCCCTTTGTTCTCCAGCTGGCCTTCTCCCTCTCAGTGGTCTCTGGACTCCTAGCTCCTAAGCCCTCGAGCCCTCAGTGGAGCTGGGCCGTGCAGGGAGGGCTCAAGTCTCTGCTCTTCTGCCCATTGGAGGCTCAAAAGGGAAATGGGCTCACCTGATGGCCTCAGCGTGAAGCAGCTACAAGATAAACGTCTTTCTCTTACAAGTATTAGTCACTTCTGTTGTGTATTTCTCTGCATTTCTATGCCGGGAGATTCTCTTTCTTTCCTCCATGTCACCAAAGACCCCTTTCTATTATTTTAGTTGGCATAAAACAGGAGTTGTTCACTCCCTCACCGCAGGAATGAGGGGAAGGAAGAAAATCCCATGAGACCTCACCTCTTATCAGAAGGAAAGGTTTTATATTACCGAGTGGAGGGAAACTACAGGTTAAAGGCTAAATTCCTTTGGTTATAATGTAATAATAAAGTTGTTTTATATATGTAAGGATCAAACAAAGCCTATGCTTAAACCAATTGCATGTGCAAATACAGTCACCGTCCCTCTTGCTGTGACATGTTTGTGCTGGCTGAAGCCCGAAGCATTTTAAGACCGACACGCACAGGGGTTTGGGTGGAGAGCTGATCCTGAGCAGAGAGGGCAGGTGACCTACTGACTGCACACAAATTCCCTCCCTGCAAGCAAAACAATTGTGCCCCCGTCATTCGTCATCCCGCTCGGTTGAGGGGTGCTGACAGAGTGTGTGTTTAGCCTGCTTTGTTGCAAGGAGGAAAGGGAGGGTTGCTCTGTCCTGGGTAAGGAGGCAAAGGTGGCATTCCTGTATTTTTGTTGGATCCCTTTGCCTGAACAACCTCACCTGTCAAAACATAATGAAAAATGGAACTGAACAAAGGAGGAAGAGGCAAGAACCATTGAGAAGATGGACTGAACCAGCCAGGTCCTTAAAACACAGTCTGGTGGTTCATTTTATAGCTGCTAAATCTACTGGTTGGGGCTTAATTGTGTTTGTATATGTGTGTGGATTCATATATTTATCTTTGTGACTAACTATAGGATCATCATGTGCAGGCCAATGAATATTCTAAAATACTGTCGTGCGTGCAAATGTAATCATAAATAAGTGATTTCTAGACAACGAGAATCGAACATATTAAACTGCTTTGTACAGTGTCTTTCACCACCTAACTGTAGTTAGTAATTTCCAGCTTTTTAAGATACAATTTTATAAACAAAGTGCTTTCACGGAGTTGTCTCACTTAGTAACCCAAACATTTGCTCACCCTCTTCTCTGAGGACCCCCAGAGCTTCCTCCTTGACTTCCAGACCTTGTCCAACAACGGTGTGTCCTCCAGAATTTCATGACATTCAGGTCTGTCTGTCACCTGGGCTCAGCTCTTCAATCGGACCCAAAGCCTGCTCCCTACCGCTGGCACTTGTGGGACCGGAAGCTGCCCCCCTGCCCCTCACTTGGTGATCAGCTAATTCAATAGTTTCTCCAAATATTCCCTTCACCTGTTTGCCTTAATAGAAATCTCCTGAGGACATTTCTTCCCCCACAGCTTCCTGAAGGGTAGGAAAAAATTTTTTCTTTCTTTCTTTCTTTTCTCTTTCTTTCTTTCTTTCTTTCTTTCTTTCTTTCTTTCTTTCTTTCTTTCTTTCTTTCTTTCTTTCTTTTTCTTTTTCTTTCTTCTTTCTTTCTTCCTTCCTTTCTTTCTTTCTTTCTTTCTTTCTTCTTTCCCCTTCCTTCCTTCATTTTCTTTTCTTCTTTTTTTTCTTTCTTCCTTCCTTCCTTCCTTTTCTTTCTTTCTTTCTTTCTTCTTTCCTTTTCCTTTCTTCCTTCCTTTTTCTTTCTTTCTCTTTCTTTCTTTCTTTCTTTCTTTCTTTCTTTCTTTCTTTCTTTCTTTCTTTCTTTCTTTCTTTCTTTCTTTCTTTCTTTCTTTCTTTCCTCTTCCTTCCTTCCTTCTTTCCTTCCTTTTTCTTTCTTCCTTCCTTTCTTATTTCCCCATGCCCCTTGAACCTTACAACTGAGAACCAGAAAAAGCATCCTCCTGGCTCTTCATTTCCCCCCTCCCTTCTAAAACTGCTCCCTCCCACCCCTTTCCTCCACCTTGCACCAATCATTTCCTTGATTTGTTCTTACTCCTGCTCATTCAAGGAATACTTGAGCCCTGGACCTATGCATTTCTTCTCCACACTACCCCTGCCATCACTCTGCGACTGTGGCTTTCACAGGTGACCCCTTCTACACCCTGACCTCCCAGTTCCTTAACCCTGCTACACCCCTCCACTCCAGCTCAGCTATGTTCACATCACCAGTAACTGCTTCCATCACTAGTAACTGCTTTCTTTCTGAAATCTCCAGTCACCACCTTCTTCCTAGTAATCAGCTGACTTGCTCTGTAGCTACACTTGGTTTACCTTATGGTTAGAATCTACCTTTTAAGGGGTGCCTGGGTGGTGTAGTTGGTTCAGCATCCGACTCTTGGTTTCAGCTCAGGTCTGATCTCAGGGTCTTGAGATCAAGCCTCTTGTTGGGCTCCATGCTCAGCACTGAGTCTGCTTGAGTTTCTCTCTCCCTCTTCCTCTGCCTGTCCCCACTGCGTGCTTTCTCTCTCTTTCTCACTGAAATAAATAATTCTTTAGAAAAAGAGAAGAAGAATCTGGCTTTTAAAAAGAATGATCTGTAAGCCTCCTTTCATCTTCATTTTCTTCGTTGTGTAGCTTAGAGTCCATATCCATTGATATCACTTCCTTAAAAATATTCTTGGCTCAGTGGATTTTTATAGTAAAAAATAAACTTTCACCTAAATCTCACATCTTATAAAAAATTAACTCAAAATGACTCATAGATTTAAATGTAAAACTATAAGACTTTCAGAAGATGACATAGGAGAAAGTCTTCAGGACATAGGTCTTGGCGAAGAGTTCTTAGATATGACACCAAAAGTGTAACCCATAAAAGAAAAAACCTGAAAAATGGGACTTCATCAAAATAAAAATTTCATCACTGTTGATGAAAAGACAAGCAAAAGACTGGGAGAAATATTTGCAAATCACATTTCTGACAGAGGGTCAGTATCTAGAATATATAAAGAACTCTCAAATTTAACTTCAAAAAATTTCTAATTTTAAAACTGGCAAAAAATGTGCAGAGACTTCTCACCGGAGAGGATTTATGGATCGCAAATAAGCACTTGAAAATATGATCAATATCATTAGCCATTAAGGGAAATGCAAATTCAGAATATCAATATATACATATTAGAACAGTTAAAATAGTGACAACATACTGAGATAAATAAATGAATGAATACATTTATAAATGGAAGAGAAAAGATACATCTTTCATGCAGAATTCCAAATAACTTATATTTGGTACTGCTCCATCTGGGTGCGTATCTCTCCACCTAAGTATGGGCTACATAGGGTGACTTCCTTTGGAAAGAGCACAATTTGGATAGAGAGGAAAAAGAATAACTTTACAATGGAGAAATCTAACAAACACAAGTTCAGCCTGGTGATCAAGGTCAATATCAACAGTGATAAAATTATGTTGATAGTATGTACCTTTGATAGGATGTAATGAGAAAAGCCCTTTACCTGTGTGCTCTTCCTACTGAAACTCTATAACCCCAGTCCCAGTATGAGAAAAACATCAGAAAACATCAAGAAATCAGGTAAATGTTGAATAGAGACTTGAACCCTAAAGCCAGAGCTTTTTCTGCTATAAATAACTTACAAATGCAAGGGAGATTTCTGATGGATGCGAATTCAACCTACAACCACACTGACCCCTTGGGCTGTTTTGGGCCAGGTGGCATTTAGAGATTCAGAGACTAAATGGCCCACAGCAGCACTTCCCAATACTGGTCAGGGACAAAGTTTTTACTTGTCCTTAGAACCCCTATTGTAGAAATGTCCATCTTCCCTCCATAAGGCAGGGAGGGCCATAATGGTTCTGTCCTAAAATGAGCAATGAGTGGGGAGCACCCTCAGTTTACTTCCTATGGGCCCCTAGCCTTTCTACCTGCCCATTGTGGGCAAAGTGGAAGAAAGGGCTTGGGAACATGGGGGCTCTTGTTCCTTAGCATCTTGTTCCTTAGCATTTGCCTAGACTATTTCAAATTAATCACAACAGTATTTAGACGGATGTTTTCATTTTTGCTCATTTCAAAGTGAAAGAGAATTTTTTGATAGTGACAGTGATAAAAATGAAACAGCAAAAGAAGCTGCATATTATAGCCCATCTTCATGAGTTCAATCACATACACATGTATCAAATATATACAGCGCTACCAAATTAAAAGAAAACTTGTACCAAGGAAATATAATATATATTGTATCATAAAATACAATTTAATGTTAAAAAAATACAATTTAATGTTGTAAATGTTGCTGTATTTTTTTAAACTGTTGCTGTATTTATATAAAATTATAAATGTATCCTTTTAAAATTATCTCTGATTAACAAATAGTGTTTCTTGGGAAGAGCTGTCTTTTGTTCTGAAACTATGAACTTCCTACATTTTTGGTGTTGAAAAATCCTTTCCTTTCTGAAATGTTGGTAGCTTTCTGTTATTGTTGTTGTTGGCAAAATGAACAGTTTGGCAACTCCACATTAGTTAGCTCTCTCAATTGCTCTGGAAGTTTTACTGTCCTAAAAAATTTAAGTCTGGGAACCACTAACCTAAGAATGCTCTCATTCTGAAATATAAGGGGATTAAATAGACAAAATTAAGAGGCATTCTGAGTAAGTTAAGAACTCAGAACATTTGGCTGGTTTCATTAGTTTGTGTTTCACATTATCCATTATGCAAAATTTCCCTTTCTTCTACCACAAGGGTAGGTTAATTTATAAATACCAATGGTGGAAATGGGCATATAGTCTAGCTATATAATATCCTATATCACAATTCTTTAGAATATATGTTTTTCACTCATTGCAATATTATAAAGGTTTTGTTGTAGTTGTTTTCATTTGTTGTGTGTGTGTTTGCTTTGATATTTTTGCTCCTGTCAGCTAAATCCTATGGATCGTGAAGATTGCAAATGGACCCTGTGATGATTGGAGTGGTTTCTTATGTGTGTATCAAAGAAACTAAGTTGATGAAAAAGATGAAAATGTGCTTCTGAGGTTAGTCATTTTTGCCTTCTACACTGAGCAGTCCCCTGAAAATTGAAAATAATTTCCTCATGAATTTTGTATCCTATTTGGGCCATTTTGAGCATGGGTATAGTTCTGCTCTGCCCAGCTGCTCAAAGACTTTCTAAGGATGTAAAAATGAGGCACTGATTGGATTTTCCCTTCATTTCAGTCCATGCCCCAATTCAAATGCATCACATTTTGCCTCATTAGCAAGCAGATCCCTTTACTCCATTCCATCCCATCTCCATTTCAATGAGCTGTAGAAGGAAAACACAATTTCCGTGACACCTGTAGTTTCAGAATGAGACCATTTGCAGAGGCTGACTGTTTCACCCACAGGAGGTAGTTTTACATCAATCTGTGTTAACAGTGAAATTGGAAGAGGTAATTTGTGAATGTTTCCTTGCTCAGCCTGAAGACCGAAATGTGCAGTGTTGTGCCCTATATTTTTTGAAAAGTCATTCCCCTTTGGATTACTTGGGTGTTCCAAAAGTTACTTGTACTACAGTTTTTCTTGTTAATATTTAGAAACAATTTGATTATGGCAACTGAGATACAATATGTTGCAGTTATCACAACTGGATTACAATTTGATTTTTTTTTTTTTTTTTTTTTTTGCAAATAAGTAGATAAAAAGATGTCAGGTCTTACTTTTGGGTAGGTCCTTATATCAAGTAAACAGCACATTTTCTATAGGTGTCAACCTCTTCCAATTATTGACATATCCAGTGGAGGTTTCTTTGTAGAAGATAATGACTTAGGAAATACAGAAATACTGGTGAAGTCAGAGAAGAGCAGAAAAGAAGCCTGAGATCTCCATAACGATGAATACATGCAAATATAGCCTCAAGAACATTTGGAGAAGGAAGACGGAGTTTGGAGATAGGAAAGAAATTTGTAGACACCAAAATTCCCAAACATTTTGATTTAAAACTATGCATATGGATCAAGTTCTCGCTAAAGAATAGAAAAGGTTAACATTTTCTAGCAGGAAAGAACCCTTCACAGATTCACAGATTATACTTTTATTTATTCTTCCATTTGAAGGATACACATTTGTTAGCTTAAGTAAGATCTCCTGCCTTACACTGTTTCACTGTGGAAAAAACAATATTGACCAAGCCTCTGATCCTGCCTGACGTGAAACTGATACACACTTGGAATCATGGAATTTTTCAGCTGGAAAGTACCTTTGGATGAGATTTAAAGGCACTAAATAACTTGTGACCTTCACACCAGTTATCATTTACAAGAAGTAATGATAAACATCATAAAGAGAGAAAGTTTAAGAAATTATATTGGGCAATAGCACAAGTGGGGTCCTAGTTAATGCACTTGCGAATTCTCTTTTCTACTATTTGCGTGGAAGTCTAAGCTTTTTCAACTGGGCAGCACTTTGAAAATGACAGTCTCGGGATGCCGCCAGGGTGGCTCAGTCGATTAAGCTTCTGCCTTCGGCTTGGGTCCTGATCCCAGAGTCCTGGGATTGAGCCCCGCATCAGGCTCCTTGCTCAGCAGAGAGCCTGCTTCTCCCTCTGCCTTCTGCTCCCCCTGCTTGTGCTCTCTCTCTCTCTGACAAATAAATAAATAAGATCTTAAAAAATGTATATAAATATATGTTATATATATTTATATAAAATAAATAAATAAAGGAACTTAAATGGACTGTTTCGACACCCAGAGATACTGTACCATGGTGGTCAGGACCTTAGACCCTGGATGCCAGCTGTCTGGGTTTGGTTGCAAGATGAGAGAGGAATCACCATGCAAGTCTTTGTAAATCGTGTCAAAGATTTTTGTTTTTAATCCCAACAGCATTGGGAAATCATTTCAAACCAAGTACTTGAATCAGAAGGGTGTGTTCAAATTCATACTTGAAAAACATTTCTGAGTCGTACCTTTGTCCATTACTAGCTGTGTGATTTTGGACCAGTTATTTATCCTGCCTGTGCCCCGTGTTCGTCATCTGGACAACCACCCTCACTGTTTACTGTTAGGAGGATTAAATGAGATAATGCTTTTAAAGCGACCCAAACAAGGCCTGGAACACAGCAGGCACTCGTGGGTGATAAGCATATTCAGCTCTGCATTCTCCATATTATGACCCAGTGGTCCATGATATGTGGGGGGCGGGGGGGGAGGACAAAGGGGAACAGAAAGGTTGGTGATAAAAAAGAAAAAGTGGGAGGAGAGGAAGTGCAGAGTTCTCTAAATCTATTCAGAATTAGTGATAAGTGGGAGATATAGATGGAGAGACACTCTGGGTTTTGAAATTAGACTTCAGAGCAACTCACCTTTTTTTTTTTTTTACAGCCCTTTAAAATACTGAATCATCCATTAACAGCATCCTTTGCTCTTCAATGCTGATGAATTTTCTGCGGCTCTGCTTTGAATTGGGGTGTTTTCTTGGAATATCCAGTGTCCAGTTATTCTCTGAACTGCAAGAACAGTGATCATAGCAAACTCACCAATGGGCCCTTCCAGTTCAGCCTCTGCCCGTGTCTTCCATGTCATCTCATCACTCCTGGCCTTGTACTCCACGCTCTCACAGCAGCCCTGAGTGATCTGTAATTTCTGTTCTTTCTATACACTGAGTACATCTAACCTGTGCTTTTGCTCTTTCCCAGCCCGCTTGCCCCTTCTGGCCCCTGTGACTGCCACTTTCCTCTGGCAGGAAGCCTTCTCTGATGCCTCAGACTGGGAGAGGTACCGCTTCCCTCCTCTCATGCCCCCACATGTCACCTTAGAGTTCCGGGGTCCTCCTGTTGGCTCTGAGCTCTTAGCATCCCCTGTGTTCTGTGCCTGGCTTATAGAAGGCTCTCCTTCTGCTGAGTGAACCCTTTGCTTCATGCGAACCAGTTTACCCTCAGTCCCTGGCTTATCATTCTCATGGAGGTCAGTTCCCTCCATTCTCAGAATTATTGCAGTTCTTGTTCTGTGTATTATGTGGCTCTGTGTCTTGCCTTTTATTTCACGATCTCTTAGGCCTGCTTCAAAAACCAAATCTCTGGGAGACAATACCTTATATGTCTCTTTATCCTGTGAACTGTAATTTAATGTCCCACACATGGAGGTGCTGGATAAATAGTTGTCAGTGATGAAGATGCCAGTTTCTGTCTTCATGCTGGTTCCTGCCCTCCACCTCTACTCAGCCTGAAGGTCTTCTTCTCCCATGGATTCCTGTAGTATGTACCACTTCTATGTTTCTTTGGGACACGGAATCATTCACTTCGTTTACTTTTATTTGATTGCTCTATGTGTGCACATCTTGTATCTCATAAAGCTGTTGTTGTTGTTTTTTAACAAAATTGGGTCTCATCTTTTGTAACGCTTCCCTCCCCTACTAGGTAAAGTCTTCTTCCTTGTTAACCTCATCAGGATGAGGTGAGCAGGAAAGGAAATGATGTAAAAGCATGTGAAGGCCTTCTGCATACATGTTTTGGAGAATATGATATGTAGGTCTGGTTGGTTTGGGAGTAATAAGGAGAAAGAGAAACTAAAAGGGATTTTTATGGAACTATATATAAGTATTAGTTGCTTTAATAGTTGTATTCATTATCTTTTTTTAAAAAAAAGACTATTTATTTGAGAGAGAGAGTGTGAACAAGACAGAGAACAGGAGTGGTGTGGGGGTGGGGGTGGGGGAGAGGCAAAGGGAGAGGGAGAAGCAGACTCCCCACTGAATAGGGAGCCCGATGCGGGACTCGATCCCAGGACCCTGAGATCATGACCTGAGCTGAAGGCAGACACTTAACTGACTGAGCCACCCAGACGCCCCTGTATTCATTATCTTAATGACAATACTGAAAACACTTCAGAAAAGTGGAATGAAACTGGCAAAGATAGGAAAGAAAAAATACGAGTTGGCTAGTGAAGGCAGAGACATGTGGTGGGCAGAACTGGGCTTTGGCATGAAGCAATCTGGGTCTATTCCTGCTGCCCCATTCATGGTGGGACTTGGGCAAGTAATGTAATCATTTCAAACCTCAGTTCCTTTTCTTGTACAACAGGACAGAAAACCTAGCATATAGAATTATTACAGTGATTAAATCAGCTAATGCATGTAGAACACACACTTCAAGGCTTGGGACAAATTAGCTATTAAAGGTGATGATATGGATACAAAGTAAGGGTAAGGATATGAAAGATAGAAGAGTAAGATAACCTTGATTGGTAATTAAGAAAGCAGGAGGACTTTCATGGAACCTAAGAAAGGGCACGAATGAAACTGGAGGCAATGGAGAAAAAAGGTGCATAAAATAGTGAAGAGCTACCCACAGAAGGAGCAAGCACCTGGGGGGTGAAAAATCAAGGGAAAGCAGATCAAGATTGGAAAAGTTAAAGACAGGGCTTGTTCAAAAAGGGTATATAGACAAAGGGAAGCTGTGATAATCTAGGGTATGGGAGGAGAATACCTGAAGTACCTGAACCACATTGCCACTCATTCAGAAAATATTGACAGTGCTTTGTCCTTTGTCAAAGAGCAGGGAAACCAGCTGATCCACCATGAGGTAATCAAACAGGGGCAGTGAGTCACGTTGCTATGGAGACTATTGCCCCAGAGGCAGAGAGACAGAGGAGATCTGAAAGGTTATTCAGTGTCACCTGGCTCCACCCTCTTACTTCAAATCTGTGTTCAGTGTATATATAATAAATATTTCTAGTCCAACAATTTTCTCATCAAGGCCCAAAGAACTACCATGTGGACAACCTCTCAAATTTTTCAAAGGTTATTATCATCTCTCCAAAAATCTATGGCACCACTCCCTTCCTGTCTTGGGTAATGGTGCTGATTGTCCTAAGCTCTAGACTAGAAAAGCTATCTCCCTCTATCTCTCCTTCACGGTCACGTTCTGGCATCCAATTAATTGTCTCTACAGTAACTCTTGGCATTCATCTTATTTTTCTCTCTCACATCCAGGTCCCCATTTATCCTGGAAAAGACTTCATTTTACAGAGGCTCAGAGTGGTCAAGTGACTCACCCAAAGTCACACAGGCAGTCAGGGAGTCAGTCAAATGAATAAGCCGAGCCTATGGGTTCAATCAGTTTTTGGTTTGGGTTTGATGTTTTTGTTGTTGTTAATGCCTGATGTTTGAGGTGCATAGAGATACCTGCACAGCAAAACTGAGTAAGCTTCAGGGTCTCCAAGGGCAAGCTTATGACTTTAACTTGGACCTCTCTGCAAATGACTGCCAGATGTAGCCTCCATCCTAAACCCTTTTCTAAACTTAGTTTCACATTTCCTGCCGGACATCTTCAATTGTATGTACTGCCAACACTTAAAACTCAATATACCTAAATGGAAACTCTTTGTTTTTCTCCTTTTCGCCCAAAAAGGCAGAGGGTAGTGATGAGTTAGGATCTTGATTTTAATCTCACCTTTGCCACTTACCTGAAGCCTCAGGCTCTTCAGTTGTAAAATGGAAATAACAATAGTACTTAAACTGAATAGAACCATTGGGAGAAGAGACGTAATCATCATATTTGACACTTAGCATAGAACCCACCATGCAGCAATCGCTCAACAATATTGCTAAATCTCTCAATGAGAAAGCTCAACATTATCTTCAACTCTTCTTTCTTGCTTCTCAAAGTCCTGATAACTAGCCACCCCCCACAGTATCACTTGCATTCAGCTACTCTTCTCTATTCTTACTGCCAAAGAGGACAGAACCTTGGCTGATACATGGATCTACAAGTAATCATACCTTGAGTGCCACAAAAATAACTTTCTCCCCCCCACCCTCACCCCCCATTTTCACCCTCCCTTCCTCTGGTTAGCACTGGAAGGACTCGGATTGCTTGGGTGGAAGTCATACGGATTGCATTTCATGGGAATAGCTCATCATGTAGCACAGTAATGACTCTGCACATGACTGAATGAGTCAGGTCAACTATTCTGCAAGAGTCTTCTCCTATTGCAGCACTGACATCCACATTTAATTTGTTGCCTTATTTAACACAATCTCCTGCTTTCAGCTCCAAATAAATAAAAAGGTACATTGCCAGTAAAAACAAGTTAGCCAAATGTGCTTTGCCCAACTCCTCATTATATGTCCATTGTTTTGTTATAGTTTATTTCTTTACAGGGAAGCTGCTGGTATCTAAGATGTAAGGCATTCAGAAAAGTGTTCAGACAATGGATTACTAGTCTCTAGAATCCCTTGACTCAGTTCTCCACAAATGTGCTGTTAGGGGAAATGCTCACAGATCAGCAACTATGTACTTTTGTCGGCAGCACAAACCTTGCTGATGTGCACAGTTCCAAACTGCAAGCAGTTTCCCCGTGGAAGCAATGAGAACAGAATCCCAGCACTAAACCGTTGGCAGGAAATTTTAGAGATAACTTAATCTGCCCCTTTGTTTTGGACATGATCCTGTGTTACACTATTTTGAATAGATACAAATCCATTCTCTTTTCTATCCCTGTCTTTGGAATTAGGGGGCAATTCCTTCTGTGTAGGAGCAGACAGTATGGTTCCCTAGTCAAGGGCCTTTGCCCGCTTTCTCCTGTCTCGGAAAGAACCAATTTGAAGGCGTTGCCTATCCTCTCTCTGTGTGTCAGGATTCAATTCTGATCAGTCTGAGTTTGCCAGTGATTGGTTTGTAAGGAGCCGGTGACCCAGTTCTATGCAATAAAATGTAATGAGATGTCAGCTAGAGGAAGTTTCTGGGAACGGTTTCTTTGCTCCTAGAAGGAGACTTAGAGGAAAAGTGGTAGTCCTTATTTCTGGCTGGGCATGATACTTCAGCTGTGGAAGCTCCCTTGCATATAGGGGGGTACCCAGCCAAGGACAAGTCCATATAGTGATGATGGCAGAAGAGAGATCTGGAAAGAATCTGGGTCTTTGATAATATTACTGAGCCACTGCATCAATCAGCTTGCAGCCAAGCTACCCCAGGACTTCTTGTTATATGAGATAGCATGTTTTCCTATTGTTTATACATTGATGACTATAAACTGGTGGTTTGGTTGTCCAGAATCTTGCCGAAGACCGATATTCAAATCTCCATATTCATATAGAAGTCATCCCAGAGTATGGAACATTTATATGAAGCATTCAGAGAAAGGAATGGTAAACAGTAGGATCTACTTTGGATTCCCTAAGACCAAGTGTGCCAAACTCTATTTATTTAGGGTAGAATTAGTAGATTACATATCAGAGAAAGTCATGGACATCAAATATTTGATTTCAGCAAACAGTAGATAAAATTGCTTATAATATTTTGATCAACAAGATGGGAAAATATTGAGGGAAAGACCAGATGCTGGAGGAAGATAAGACTGGTCAGCAGGTTGTGGCAGTTTAAAGCTACTATGACGGGCTCCTGGCTGGCTCAGTTGGAAGAGCATGTGACTCTTGATCTTGGGGTCATGAGTTTGAGCCCCCCGTTGGGTACAGAGATTACTAAAAAACTAAATAAACTTTAAAAACAAATAAAGGTACTGTGACAGGTAGCAAATAGGTGATGGCAAGCAGGCAGCACGGCAGAGGTTGACAAGTGTCTCACACACAGTGAGGTGCACTAAAAGATGGACAGTGTATGGGAATCAAGTGCAAATGATAGTTGGAAACCTAAGCATGCAAGAGCTGGTACCACTGAAAAATTAACAGGTTACAGGGTTCCCATTTTTGTATTGGAGTTTGGGACTGGGGGGTTGGGAGGGATCTTTTTATGGGGACTTTGGGGGAAATAGATGAAAAGATCCCAAATTTGACTTTTCTTTTCTTTTTTTTAAAATAGAAGGTCTCAGGGCACCTGGGTGACATAGTTGGTTAAGCATCCTACTCTTGATCTCAGGGTCATGAGTTCAAGCCCTGTGTTGGGCTCCACACAGGATGTGGTGCCTACTTAAACTAAACTAAACTAGGGGCACCTGGGTGGCTCAGTCGGTTAAGCATCTGCCTTTGGCTCAGGTCATGATCCCGGGGTCCTGGGATGGAGTCCCCCTGCTCAGCGGGGAGTCTGCTTCTCCCTCTCCCTCTATCCCTCCCCTCTGTTCATGCACGCTCTCTCTCAAATAAAGAAAAAACAAACTAAACAAACAAATAAATAAAATAGAAAGTCTCCAATCATAGGATAATAGGAATTTAAAAGCATCTTGTCAAGGCAGTAATTTAAGAATAAGCCACATGGCAGAAGCCTAGTTGTGTGTTACACCTTGGGTGAGGGCCAGTAGTAGGATAAAACCTGACCCAGTGCTGACTTCTAGAGTTTTGGTCTGGAGATCTTCAAATTCCTAGGATTGTTTCTATACATATGGGGAGGCCAAGCCCACAGATGGAAGTCAAGTGGCCTCAGGTATAGAGAGAGTAGAGATACAAGGGGAGGGAATCAGGAAGTTGCTTTACCCCAAACATTGTTCATTAATCAATGGATCCATATCAGCTTTGAGGAAAATCTCTTAACTATTTGTCTGAGACCTTTCTCCATGACCCTGGTCTATTCAAATATTTTTATTATGAACTTGAATGAAAACCAAGAAGAGATGAAAGTCAAATTTGTGGACAATACAAAGTTGGGGAAAAGTACTAATGTGTTGGACTCAATAATCAAAAACTTGAGTGTAGTTAAACTAGCATCTGGTTAGCAGCTCCTAATATGGTTTTTTCCAACTTCACAATAAAATATTTATGAAGACAAAAGAAAATCTTGAAAACTCTGAGTATGGTGTACTGGGACCACATACGAGGACTGACTCACTGTGAGTGCCTTAGAGGAATTTCCATGAGTTACGAGGCCAAAAGAAAGTAAATGAAGGAGGTAAGTGGCAAATCTCATGTGCTTATGTGGGGAGCCAACTTGCCTAAAAGGATTTGTCTTGCCTCTGCTTTTGGCTCTGGATCAGAAGCCCTAGATCAATTTCAACCAGAAACATAGACCATGCAGGTCTTTCGCTCTGTGTGTGTGTGTGTGTGCACAACGAGGTAGCATTCTAATTTTTGTCCTCTCCATATGGTGAGCCAGTTTTTTTTTCCCACACCATTTACCAAGCAATTTATTTTCTCCCTACTAAGTTGGTTTTTTTTTTGCTTTGTTTTGTTTTTGTTTTTGTTTATCTCACTAAGTTTTGATGTCACCTCTTTCATAGATCAAGATCTTGGGGTCTGTTTCTGGTCTCTATTCTGTTCCATTGTTTTATTATTTGTTCTTGTGCTGTTACTAAATTGTGTCTTAATTACCTTGGTTTTATATCTTAATATATAATAGGAGAATTTCCCTTCCCCCCACTCTGTTCTTTTTTTCTGGAAAAAAATGTAATTTTTTTTCATGTAAATTGAGCAAATATTGAATCCCAAATTTTATTGGGATTTTGGTGGGAATTATATTAAAATCATAGACTGTTTTGGAGAGAATTAGAATCTTTACAATGGTAGTTTTCTCCACATGAGCATGTCTTATATTTCCATTTATTCTTTAACTGTTTTAGTGCTATGCTACTTGAAGTGTTGTCCGTGGTCCAGCTGCATGAGCCTCACCTGGGAGGTTCTGAAATGCCAACTCTTAGGCCCTTCCCCAAACTAGAGAATCAGAATCTGCTTTTTAGAGAAGATCTCCAGGTGATTTGCATGTACATTAAAGTGTTAAAAACATACTTTCATAGAATTTTAAAGATTTCTCCAAGATTATGTGTCTATTTGTTAGGTTAATCCCTAGGTTAGTACAGTCGGGAAGGTAGTGAGACCCTTTGCTGAGCTCTATCAACAATTCTCAATAGTCTTTCTGTTGAATCCCTTTTGGGTTTTCTGTGAATATTTATATTATCTGTAGAGAAGGACAACTGAACCTCTTGACTGTCCCTTTCCATCTTTATACTTTTTTCTTTCTCTTGATTTATTTTGTTGGCCAAGACTTCCAATATCAGATGGAAAGTAAGGGTGAGAAAAGGCAACCTAGTTTTATTCTCAACCTTAAAGGAAATGCTTCTAATCTTTCTTCAGTAAATATTACATTTGCTGCTGAGTTTTCCTGGATAGCCTTATCATAGGTTATGAAACTTTTGCTCTATTCCTACTTTTCTAAACAACCTTTTTCAAAAGTTCACAATTGATTTAAATATTATTTTCTGCATATATAAGAGAAAAGCATGTGATTTCTGTCCTTTGGGCCATCAACATGAATTACATTGCTAAAATTTCTGTCTTAGAACCATCCTTACATTCCTGGAATAAATGGTATACTATTATAATTCACCCTTTAATACTCTCTCTTTTAGATAATGTAGAATAAAGCATGTAGCTTTTCATATTAATTAAATTATAGGAGTAAAAGTGCAACTGAACTTAATTTTGCTGAAAAAGTATGTTCTCATTCTCTGCCTCTTTAATCAAAAGGACATGGGCCAAGACAATTACATAAAAATTCTCAGGGAGATAAATTGCTCCTGTTTGTGAATTCAGTAAGTATTTGGAATAAAAAAATGAATACAGTTGTTGCTTTTTTTGCTCCGTGGTTTTTTGGTTCAATAAGCTAGATAAACTTTGAACCACAGATGAGTGGCCTCACCCATCCCTCACATGCAGTGAACTCCACCCTGTGACAGAGCAGTTACCTTGTGGCCAAGTTCCTCCTTTGCTGTTTGTATCAAAAGGTGGTGCTCATAACTTCAATCGCCATCTCTGTGTAGTTGTGGCCATTTGATAAACTGCTCCTGCAAGATCTTTATAGCTAAAATTTCTGATTCATCAAGCCCGGGGTGGTTGACGGTTCTGTATGGAGTGGACTGAGGTCTCCCCTCCAAAAGCCATCCCACTGCTGATGTAAATTGCCAGGCCAGCCTTGTCTGTTCTCTGGACGCAAAGCAGCTGAGCCAGGCCCTTTGCAGCCAGGCATCCATGGGCTCTTCTCTGTTGACTGATTATAACAGTGCTTCGCCTCTGTTCCCAGTTTATGAGTATCTGCTTTGAGCAGGGGTGCTTTCATGAATCCACTAGAAGCTCTTTGCAGAAAAGGTGGAAAAAAGAAAATAATAGGCACATTACTTACAGAAGTTCACAGCCATGATTTCAAAGTCATGGTTTGAGTAGGAGTCTGTGGTCTCTAGGTTAAAACTCCCTAGATGGAGCCAGGATAGAAAAAAGGCTGGCAGCATCACAATGCGGTTAATTTGACTTTCAGTAGAGTCACTCGAAGGAAATGATCATTTTCTTGACAGTTCAGGTTTTTAGGCAAGTAGGTCAGGTTAACAGCGAACCCGAGTAGCAGCTTGCCAAGGATTTTGTGTTTGTGATGTGGGGAAGTCTGAGTGTGCAGAGTTGCGCAAGATCTTATCAGGCCTGTAGGCCCTTTGAGGAATTGTGCTAACTGCCAAAAACACGCGTAACCTTTTGCAGCTTTACCTTTGTACAATCCCCTAGAGGAGAGTCATCATGGAGTGCTCCTGGAAGGTTGGGCAAGGGCGGTGGGTGACTCTCGGAGCCGACCCCGACCCGGGTATTGATTCTGCTGCCAGTTTCCTGAGCGTTGGTTATATCCTGAGTTATGGCTCTATCCATTCATCTCCTTCTTCATATGGTCATTCATTTACAAATATTTAATTGATAGGGGCGCCTGGGGGGCACAGTCTGTTGAGTGTCGGACTCTTGGTTTCAGCTGGGGTCTGATCTCGGGGTCGTGAGATCGAGGCTCGCATCAGGTTCCACGCTCAGCATGGAGTCTGCTGGGTTTCTTTCCTTCTGCCTCCTCCTCCACGTTCTCTCTAAATAAAAAAACAAATTTTTTTTAAAAAAGACCACAAAATATTTAATTGATAGCACCATAAATCCAACCAGGCCTATTCATGGTAAATTTTCATCTCCTCCTTCACCAGGAAATGTACAATGAAAAAATGTCCCCTGGGGTAAAGATTAGTTAAGGAAAAAGGAATATTATTTTCATTTCACTGCCACAGCATGAGTCTTCATTCAGAGGAGGAGACAAGTGCTGTAGCAAAGCACAGCAAGGAAGAAAAGCAGGACGAAAGGTCTGGCAGTTCATTTTTGTGTCTGACACGCATTGTGGTGGGAAGAATAAAATGACAAGGATGTAGTGATTTTACACCTAATCCTAATCTTAGATTTTAGATCTTGAATCCTTGTAAAAATTTTAAACGAGACCCCAAAAAAATATACAAACAGAAAAGGAAACATCTTTCATTTTGGGAAAAAAAACCAAAGTGCCAGAACATATGCCCTCAATTCAATTTTAATAAAGCAAATTATAGTTTAATCAAATGCATTTGTTGTTTCAAAGATCTGAAATAATTAAAGCCATTGAATGGGATATCCTACTATTTATAACATAATGATGGATACTTTAATTTAACTTCGGAACACGTGGTTATTTTATTTGGGCTCTGAAGAGTTTGCCTACCCTGGATCCAGAAGAAAGCACTGCTAGAAACCACCGTTGATTACATAATAGAAAATCCCAGCAAGGTATGAATCTGATCCTTACTTTGAATTAGTCTTGTTTATTTGTCTTTAAATCAAAACTACATATAATTTTTAAATTAAGACTAACCTTTTTTTTTTTTTCATTTTGGTAAGCTATTAAAAACAGGTTTTTCAGGATCAAAATATGAAGGAATCTAAGAAAGGACTGACTTTTTTCTCATTCTCTAGAATCTTTAAGGATGTAAAAGTGAGATATTATAGCCTCAATTAAACTATTGTTACCAGTTCCTAAAATGCAATGCTGTTAATTTGAATTTCTGCAACCATAGAAGTCCTGACAAGAATAGTTTTTTTTTTTTTTTTTTTAAGATTTTATTTATTTATTTGACAGAGAGAGACACAGCGAGAGAGGGAATACAAGCAGGGGGAGCGGGAGAGGGAGAAGCAGGCTTCCCGCTGAGCAGGGAGCCCGATGGGCTCGATCCCAGGACCCTGGGATCATGACCTGAGCTGAAGGCAGACGCTTAACGACTGAGCCACCCAGGCGCCCCAGAATAGTTTTTATATAAGAAAAAAGTATAGATTGTGGGCGCCTGGGTGGCTCAGTCGGTTAAGCGACTGCCTTCGGCTCAGGTCGTGATCCTGGAGTCCCGGGATCGAGTCCCGCATCGGGCTCCCTGCTCGGCAGGGAGTCTGCTTCTCCCTCTGACCCTCCCCCCTCTCATGTGCTCTCTCTCTCTCATTCTCTCTCTCAAATAAATAAATAAAATCTTTAAAAAAAAAAAGAAAAAAGTATAGATTGGAAATGAGGTGTAGATTAGAACAATACTACATATCATTCTCCTTGACCTGCTCTGTCCAATACTGTGGGCAGCAATACTATTGGGTGCATGAAATATAAAATCTTCACCCTCTTAGGTTCAGTAACTGGGGACCTGCAAAATAAATGAACAAAAGACAGGTTAGAAGGATAAAAGGCAACAGAATTTGTATTATGATTTATGTGCACAGGAGTTCATAAAAAGGAAGTGAAACTCAAAGAAGGGGTTAGACTTGGGGGCTCATATACCAGTTTAACAAAGGAAAGGGGGTTAGGACTTGACGGGATGATAAGTCATGGAGAAATGGCTAGCAAATATACGGGGGACCTAGTGGGAGATAAGGGTTATCTAATTCTGTTGTTGCAAATTCATCTCCGCATCTCCAGTGATAACAGAGGCTCTTCCCTTCCTGGCACAGGGAAGGGGCCATCTTTACAAAAGGAAATGTGTGCCTTGGCTTTTAGGCAGATAAAGAAGAGCAGAGAACTCTTCCTGCATCTGTTGATTCCCAACTGCCTTTAGTTCAAAATAACCCTTATGCCAAAGTGACGTATTTTGGGGTGGCATATTATCCTGATTCCCCTCAAAACTGAATCGAGATGTGCCACAAATGTAAAATACACACTACAGACTAAGTATGAAGAAAAAAAGAATGTAAAATATCTCATTAGTAATTTTTTATATTGATTACCTGATGAAATAATATTTTTGATATACTTAGCTAAATGAGATGTATTATTAAATTGATAATTTAATTTCATCTATTTCTACTTTTTTTTTTAATGTGGCTACTACTACAACATACTACATTTCAAATGACATGTGTTTTGCATTATATTACTATGAGACAGTGCTGTCCTGGACATTAAGTGACTCAAGCTGAGGGCAAACGCAGATTTTAAGAGAGTAGGCTTTATTGCCAGCCAGACAGCAGATGTTAGCTTATTTACTAGAATGGCAGCAATTTATACTCCCTTAAACAATAGGAAGACCTCCTAGGATGCTCAGAACCGTGGAGAGCATTTTTGTTGTGTTTGTTGTTTTAAAATTCCAATGATATATGGGTAGTCTATTTGGGGTGACACTTCTCATGTCCACTTCAAAGACAGTTCTCCATTCTTTAGGATGTAAGACAAGGACAATAAATCCTGAGTTGAATGGTAGGGACGAAATCAAGTTAAGTAGGAGGAGGATCTGATGAAATAAAAGTTCATTTAAGAGCCATTCCTGGTGGCCAGCTTGCATACAAAGAATGTTGAGCATTTCTATAGACATAACACAGCAAACGTTATCTCCCAGGTCACCTCAGCCTGGGACAGAGGGATGGTACAAATGGTAATGAAAAGAAAAGCTATTATTCTGCACAGGCCCCTATCACCAATTCCTGGAATTTTGGGGAGTCCTTGATGGCTCAAGATGGCCATGGAGATGGCTGTGAATGAAGCCCAACGAGTCTTTTTGTCCCACATTTTCTCTTGGCGACTTGATTCTGAAATGGCTCGCGATCATTTCCAGGGATTTGGGGGACCAGAGACCAATGATCTATGACCTGCCATCCTGCACCTGCTCACGGGACATTGGCGGAGCTGATGTCATGCCCCACAGTTTCCCCGGGGGCCAGAAGTCCCGAGAAAACAACAACAGTTTGCCCCTCTGCACAAGAAACCAGAACCTTCCTAGCTTCCTTTCTTCCCCATTTCCTGTGGGGAATACTGACCTTGGACTTAACTAGCTTAGGCCTGACAATCCTACCCTCAGCCTTTGTATATCTTGTGCTATGTTCAGACCATGTTGAGTTTTACCTGAAGGTTAAGAAAGACGCTCACCAGGGCGCCTGGGTGGCTCAGTCATTAAGCATCTGTCTTTGGCTCCCAGGTGGGATCAAGGCCTGAATCCGGAGAAGCCTGCTTCTCCTCTCCCCCTCCCCCTGCTTGTGTTCCCTCTCGCTGTGCCTCTCTCTGTCAAAAAAAAAAAGACCCTCACCCTTTTGTGTCAGGAGAATGGCTTACTGCAAGAAACACCCCTCTCCACATGACTTACATAAGACTCATGAAGCTCCCCCTTGCTTTCCTATCACAAGGCCAGACATAGGACCCCCCTCCCCATTCTTGCTCTTTGCCTCAGAAATGATTAGTTGAGCTTGTCCCCCACTGATCAATCGGAACAAAGTGTTTTTCAACCAAACATTGGTTAAGCTTTCCTCCTAATCCCAGGTCCCAGAATTTTGGTCCACCCTTAGCAAGAGCCAGCAAGCAGCCCCTCCTTAAGGGCCCCTCCTTAAACTAGGCTGGTGTCAGGGTGAGACATTCTCTGACCTGCTCTCCCACCCTTTCCCCACACCCAGCTTGTTTACCCTCCTCCCAGTAAGAGAGAAACACTTTTCAACTAACTCTTGAGATACTTGGAGACCTTATGGCCAGAGTTTTCTCCCTATTGTGATAGTTCTTGTCTTCCCCTTTGCAGTAATCCTTTTGAATAAAGCCTCTCCTTCCCAAATCCAAATTTGTTTTTTATTTGCCCATTTTTACAGGCAGGGGAAGGATACCTCAGAGGAGGTCCAGCCCTGAGGCTGACTCCCTTCAGAAACCAATGTTTACTTGCCTTTGTTTACCTTGTACTAAGTTGGATCAATGTACTGTGATTAAAAAACAAGCATTTTGCTACATTTGCATACTTTAAAAGGACTTCATAGATGTAACCCATCAGCAGCATGTGTCCCTAGCTAAGAATGGTGTTGTCAGAAAATCCTGGGCTCTGGGAAGAGCTTGCCTATCACCTGCCGCAGCTGTGCAGCATAGTGACGTCATCTTCCCAAGGCTTATTTTTTCCCCACTACCAGACGTAACCAAATGGCAGTCCCTGGGCCAGATTCAGCCCCAGATTTCCTTTATTTGGTCCACATAGGATTGGAAATATTTCTTTTAATTACTTACCACCATTTTCTAAAAATCAGGAGACTCTCATGAATCTTCCAGCTTCTCTTGAAAAATAGGAGCTGGAAACATTGTTTGCATTCCCCCAAAGGGCAACACATCTTCTTAACCCACCTGCTTCTTCACTTATTTAAATTACCTGCTCGGTCTGTAGCCTGGAATTGTTAACCCTGATCATGACATGGAGCAAACAGTACTTCTCTCATTTAGTTGTTTTGAGGTCAAAACAAGATCAAGTCTAAAGTGGCTCCCAGTAGGACCTCCATAATTGGTACCTCTCCATCCTTCCTTGCTGGTATTTAGGCTTATGTAAGGCTTACATTGGCTTTTAAGCATTCAAATAGATTTTCTACCTTGAATACATGGCTGATGATTAAAAATAACCACAAAAGAAAGGTAAGAAGAGGAAAAGAAGCTGATTTCAGAATCTTGAAAAAATGTGTTTGCAAGATAAACCTTTTTCTTTAAGATTTAAATCTTAGACTAGTTATGTCTTCTAAATGAAACATTCAATCAATGAGATTGTTCACGGGTAAAATAGATGTTTGCCCTACACTGTGCCAAAAAACTGACTTGATTGATTTTACAATTAAATTGCGGGAGGTGGCTGATTGTTTTTGCAAATTCATCCCTTGTCCTTTATTTATTTGGTTTAAAGTTTAGCCATTGAACATTACAGTGAAGCCACTAGTTCACCTTGAACTGACAAAAGCAAGGACGGTTGCCAATCGAAAGGACCATATATAATAACATGTGTCACAACTCTTACAGATTTTTGAGTCCAACTCTTCCTTGAAAATTTGCATCTGATCACTGGAATATGAAGGTTAGAATCTCTACCTTGAGTTCAGCTCTGGACCATCAAAGCTGCCTCCCTTTGCTCATCGAGAGGGCTCAAAAGTTTTCACGAGAACTCACTGGCGGGTTCCGTTCCATTTCCCTCTCTGAAGATTTCTTTGCAGATCCAAACCTTGAAGAGGCTTCTCCCTCCTACCAGGCTTGCTTGTGCTCCCTACTAAGTCTCCTGTGACCAACTACATTATTTCAAAACTCCCAAGTGATTCTTCCTCCCCCTGATCCTTGCTGAGTTCTGAAACCAGTGTCAATGTCAAGAATGATGGGCTTAGTTCAACAGCTGTCAGAAGAACACCCCCCCCCCCCCCCCGCCCCGGCTCCATTTACAGAGTCTACGGACACCTCACATCAGGCCCTGAAGCCCCCATGTCTGGGCATGAAGTACAGGGTGGAATTTGGCAGAGACCTGCCAACCTCACCTCCTGGACTTGCAACTTCTCCCAGCCTCAGGTTTCTTCTCCTTCACAATACCTACAATATTTTCTTCTAGATGCTTCTCCTGGCCTGGCTTCTCTTCTTTGCTTTTGGGAAAACAACGAAAAAAACCACAAAAAACTATGTGGCTTCTTTTCCCAGGGGGAGGTCTTTGAAGGCTTCTGGTCTTTCCACAGGTTGCTTTCATTTTTTTCTTTTTCTTTTTTTTTAAAGATTTTATTTATTTATTTGAGAGAGAGAATGAGATAGAGAGAGAGAGAGCATGAGACCGGGGAGGGTCAGAGGGAGAAGCAGACTCCCTGACGAGCAGGGAGCCCGATGCAGGACTCGATCCCGGGACTCCAGGATCATGACCCGAGCCGAAGGCAGTCGCCCAACCAACTGAGCCACCCAGGCGCCCCGCTTTCATTTTTTTCTTAAACTTTGGTTGTGAAGCAAAATGTGGCAAATTTAAATGTTTCATTAGCTCTTCAAGAAGCTGCTTCCCTGCTTGCTCTGTAAATTCTTCCCAGGACCCAGTGAAAGTTTAGGCACTTATTTTGGGTTTTGGAAGTGAACTAGCACCCTCTACAGGCCAATCTTTTCATAAGTATGAGAAACCCTATCTCACAATAGAGTGGACATTTCTAATGCCAGTGCCTAAGGCAAAAAATTGCATTTGTCAAAATTATCCATGAAAATCCCTGAAATTTTCAGCCAGCATAAAAGCCAAAACATTGATTCTTCTGTTTCTGTTTGAATTTGGTGGCTGCCTCCCTTTATCTGGAGCAGCGACCCTTCAACAGGGGAAGGAAGATGAGGTTGAATAAAGAGACAGTCTCTTTTTCTCCACCCCTCTTTTTGTCTCTCCTGCCCCCAGTTTATTTCAAGAAGCTGGCATTCTTCAACTCCCATTAGGTATATTCACTGGGCAACGTTCATTACTGTCTACTAGGTGCTGACCACCGTTCTAGGTTCTCACACACAGAGATCCCCGCTTTCATGAAGCTCACACTCCACATGTAGGTTTGAAAAGAGATGCTTTTTTCGGAGAGTGCTAAGTACTCAGACCTTGCTGTTTGCCTGGCTTTGCTGCACTTCACTCCTGGGATGGCTGCCCTTTCCTCCTTTGCTAATACCCATGGCTGCTTCAGCCTCCCAGGCCCTGCGGCCCCCGTAGCTGTGGGGGCATCTTTCACACCCAGGGCCAGACAGGCAAGGCTTCCTCAGCGGCTGCCTGGAGGGGCAGTCATAACCTCTCAGAATATGGGGGAGTAGTCACGCCCCACTGGATGAATTTGACCAGTAAGAGGCCAAAAGTCAGAAATTGCTGCCACGTGAATTCCTCTCCTCTCTCACCCGCCTAGTGAGCCAACGCCTTGCCTACATTGCCTTCACCTGGTAGCTTGTTAGACATGCAGACACTCAAGCCGAGGTACAGACCTCTGCAATCAAGGCTGTATTTTAACAGGGTCCCTGGGAGGTGCACATGCACGCTAATGTCTGCAATGCATTGCTGTAACACACAGCTGGTCCCCAACAAAACAAAACCAGCGCCTAGACACATCCTACTAAGCCACTGAAAACCAAGGGTAAAGAGAAATATCTCCCTAAGGCAGCCAGAGGAAAAAAGACATCTGCAGAGGATCAAAGAATTACAGCAGTCTTCTCGTCAGAAGCGTTGCAAACCAGCAGAACAAACTGTCAAAAATAGCTTTCAAAAATGAAAGATAAATAAAGACCTTTTCCAACAAACACACACTGAAAGAATGAATTACGAGCAGTCCGGTACTCCTGGAAATCTTAAAGAAATTTCTTCAGACAGAAGTGATGTTATACCAGACAGAAACTTGGATCTGCACAGAGAAATAGTGCTAGAAATGACATAAATGAAGGTAAATATGAAAATTTTTTAAGCTCTATTTTCTCTAAAATGGTAGGTGACTTAATAAAGCAAAAATCGCATCACCATAGGATTGTATACGGCACATATAAAGGAAAATGCAGCCGCACGGTAGCACAAAAGATGGGAGGCGTGAATCGGAAGTATATTGTTATAGGATATAGTATTTGAAGGTAGACTGCACTTATTTAGAGATCAACCGAACTGACCTAATTGACCTTGTAAAACAGTCCCAAAAGAGAATTAAAAAAGAAAAATATGCTTTTCAGCAATAACAGAAATAAACCAGACATTAATAACAGAAAGATATCTGGAAAATCCTTAAATATTTGGAAATTCAACAACATACTTCTTTTTAAATTTTTTTAAATTAAAAAAAATGTGTTTCTCTATTTTTTTTTTTAATTTTAACTGTAGTATAATTAACATACAGTGTTATATTAGTTTCAGGTTAAACAACACACTTCTAAATAACCCATCGCCAGAAAAGGAGGTCATGAGGGAAATTACCAAATACTGTGAGTTAAATGAAAATGAAAAATGTCAGTGACATACAGTTAGTGTTATAGGGAGATGATTAAATTTTCTAGCCACCACCCCCCACCCCCGCCCCCATTGGTTTCTAGGTCACTGCCGAGGTACTTCTTTGTTGTAGAGAATAGAGGAAATAGGGTAAAGCAAAAAGAAAACTAAAAAATCCAAAGAGGCTCAGCTGATATCCATAATAGTGAACTGAGGCACAAATGAAGGAAAAGTGTCCAGTAGAGCTTTCTGAAACAGAGAGAGACCGTGGAGAACATTAATTTGGGGGAAGCCGCTGCAGAGCACATAAGAGAATTTAGTGATAAGAAAGGTGTCTGAAGTGTATTTCAAAGAGTTTTAAAAATATACCCCAACTTCAATATTTTATCAAAAGACTAAGCAAAGAATTCAGTTCCGTTTGATTTTATTTTTCTGGAGGTGGCTGTGTCTTTGAATGTGACACCAACCTCTCGAGGCCCCATCTAGCCAGAAACAGGCCTCTCCACTCCCCTCTGTCATCCATTTCACCAAGGAGCACTTCCTTTTTCCACATTCTCCTGAAGTCTACAGGTTCTTTTGTAATTTGTGTTCTTCCTGAATGCTTCTCTGGGTATTCATCGGTTTCCTTTCCTTTACAAGGAAGAGTCTTTGTTTTTTTTTTTAAAGATTTTATTTATTTATTTGACAGAGACAGAGACAGCGAGAGCAGGAACACAAGCAGGGGGAGTGGGAGAGGGAGAAGCAGGCCTCCTGCTGGGCCAGGAGCCCGACGCGGGACTCGATCCCAGGACCCTGGGATCATGACCTGAGCCGAAGGCAGTCGCCCAACCAACTGAGCCACCCAGGCGCCCCAAGGAAGAGTCTTTGTAAGGAAGGGGCCTTGGGGTACCTGGGTGGCTCAGTTGGTTGAGTGACAGACTTTGATTTCAGCTGCTCTGGTCTTGATCTCAGGGTCATGAGTTCAAGCCCCATGTTGGGCTCCACACTGAGTGTGGATCCGAGCCTACCTAAAAAAAAAAAAAAAAAAATTTAAGGAAGAGGTCTCATGCACTCTTCCTGCCCAGGGAGGATTAGATCCCTCAAGCCCTCTAGGAATGGCCCTTAAGATCTCACACTTACTCTGAGGATATATAACCTTTTATTTTCATCAGGCATCTGGATGACTTGAGCATTGTGAAGTCCCATACGACTTCCCTTTCCCCATCCCAGCAAATGATGGGCACGTGACCCAAATGAACCCAGGAATTTAAGTCCAGAACATACAGACACACAGTTGGAAGATGGCTGGGGCTGAATCATCTTGCTGGCAGCCTCGAAAATGTCCTATTCCAGGAATTCCTGGTACGGAGATCCTGGAACCTGTCCTGGTTTGGTTCTTCCTGAGACCAGTTTTCTTTTTCCAATTCTGCATTTTCTTGTATTATTCCTATCAGTTCGTTATTGTTTGAGTTAGCCAGAATCTGTTTCTGTTGTTTGCAAGTGGAGGATCGTAACTGAGACACGTGACAACATAAAAATGGTGCTGAGTGCTGTGTCAATTCTGTTGAGTTGATCCTGCTCGTGTGGATGTTGGGCTGGGCAATGACTCAGTGCTCCCACGGTTTCCTCCATTTACTCTGCTCTGACACTTCTGCTCTTAAGTCGACCATGTGCTGGGACATCACTTGGCCCTTACTTGGTGCAAACACATTATTTATGTTTTGAGTTCACATTTGTTCTTTATTTATTAGTCTGTGTGTAAAGTAGGGGTACCCGAAACCATACAAAACCACCCAGGTCTTGAAAGTGAATAGCATCCCTCAGTTATAAAGTGGCCATTCAAATGATCCAGAATATGTTTGTATTAATTTTTTGACATTATCATTGAAAGGAAAACATGTAACTTAAAAACTTTAAAAAGGCTGTGTGGTGGCCCTGTACTTCATGTTGTAATTCATAGACCTCATCACTCTCCCTTCGTTCTTGGTGGGGATCAGTCTCAGCCTTGACAAATATATGGTTGAGTACCGTAAACTTAAGAAGTTAACATGTGCTGACATGAACAGAAAAGTCACAAAAAAGGAAGCACAGGTGGTCAATAAATATAGGAAAATGTGTTTTTATTTTATTTATTTATTTGAGAGAGAGAGAGCACACAAGCAGGGGGAGCAGCAGAGGGAGAGGGAGAAGCAGGCTCCCTGCTGAGCAAGGAGCCCAATGATGTGGGACTTGATTCCAGGACCCTGGGATCGTGACACAAGCTGAAGGCAGATGCTTAACTGACTGAAGGCCAGTGCTTAACTGACACCCAGCTGTCCCAGGAAAATGTGTTTCATTTCAGTAAGATCAAAGATGTTTAATGCATCAGTCATGATGGTCTAGGTAATGCTACAGTAACACTCAACCCCAAATCACAGTTGCTTAACACAACCGAGGTTTCTTTTTTGCTTATATTTTTCATGGTTTAGCTAGAGGCTTTGTTCCATAGGATTGATTAAAATGGCATATCCATGTTAATCAATTGTTTGAACCAGGCCAGTTTCTGGAATGTTATTGCTGGCAACCAATAGCCCAAGTGAAAGACAGCTCCGTAAGGTCTTGCACTGGCAATGAAATACTCAGCCCAGAGTGATAAGTGTCATGTGTATTCACAACTCAGTGGCCAGAACAGATCACCTAGCCTCAAAGGCCATTAAATTCAATCCTACTGTGGGATCAGGGGGTGGAAAGTCAGAAATATTTGGTGTGCAGCGTTAACAACTACAACATGTCATCAGAACACTAATAACCTGTTATTTTTCACCTATCAGATTGGTAACTTTATAAAGATAAATAAAACCTGGTCTCACAAGCGTGTGGTAGCAGGTACTCTCATACATCAGGAATGGAAGTTTGTACATCATTTCTGAGGTTGGTGTGTTAGTACACACACACACACACACAGTGTGCATAGTCTTTACCCTACAATTCCCTCTAGGAATTTAACCTAAAGAGATATTCACAACTGTGAAAAGACAGGTTTACAAAAGCATTCATTCCAGGATTGTGTGTGTAACAGTGGACAAATGGGAACGACCCATAAATGCAAGAGCATTGTAATGGCTGAACACTTTACGTTACAGCTGTACCATACCCTATGCTTACAAAAGATCTATAACTAAGTAGTATCTTTCCTTTCCTTTTTTTTTTTTAAGATTTTATTTATTTGTCAGAGAGAGAGAGGCACACAAGCAGGGGGAGAGCGGCAGGCAGAGGGAGAAGCAGGCTCCCTGCCAAGCAAGGAGCCCTATGCGGGACTCGGTCCCATGACCCTGGGATCACGCCCCCAGCCGAAGGCAGATGCTTAACCGACTGAGCCACCCAGGCGTCCCAGATCTTTATTTTTGAAAGTTAAATGACAAAGCAACCTACACACACTTGGTGTAACTTCTCACTGCTCTCTGCAAGCGGAAAAAAGCACCTCAGAGTTCTTCCTGTCTATCCTTCGATGATCACAGCTCCTTCAGCAGAGCCTGGATAGTTGCTATTAGGACCCCAGGTAGGGCTGTCCTTCCACCGGTAACTCTAAGGCTGTTTTATAGCTCAGGTCTTCTGCATCCACAGAAGCTATGCTCCATTTTCCCCAGAGGCTTATTTATGCTCAGGACTAGGGAAGACATGGAAGTGCAAAGTCCTTTCCCGGAGTTCTTTTCAGTTGAGTTCTCCTTCCGTCCTGCTCTCTAGGGACTAGTGGAACACCCCGATCCTCTGATCCTCTCGCTTGGATTCCTCCTTCCTCCCCCGCTTTCCTCCTTATTACCTTCTTTTCTTTCCTGTTTCCTTAAAAGGAACATTGAGTAGTGTTAAGTTTCAGGCACCGTACCCAGTACTAGGAACACACAATGAACAACAGACTCTTTCAGCCCCCCTGGAGCATTTAATCCATTAGGGAAAAGAAGAAAAAGAGGCAACTGTAATATGTCTCTGTGGTAGGCACCTCTGAGATGGCCCAATACTCCCTGCCTCCTGGCATTCATGCCCTTGTATAATCCTCTCTCCTGAGTGTTGCCTGGACTCAGTGATTTGCTTCTAACAAACAGAATATGGCCGAGCAGTGGGATGTCACTTCCGAGATTAGGTGATAAACAGACTGGCTCGCATCACGAGCTCCCACCACCACCTCCCGGCACCCCCACCCTCCACAGGGGAAGCACACCACCATGCACCTCAGCTCAGTGCTACACTTCCAGTGTCATTTGTCAGAAATAGTGGCTCATTCGGTTAAGCATCTGCCGTCAGGTCAGGGATCGAATCTCACATCGAGCTCCTTGCTCAGCGGGAAGCCTGCTTCTCCCTCTGCCTGCTGCTCTCCCCCTGCTTGTGTGCCTCTCTCTTTCTGACAAATAAATAAATAAAATCTTAAAACAAACAAACAAAAAGAAATAGAAGGCAACTGTAAACACAACCACAAGGAAAGCAAAACAATTATGTTCAATCCTAACAAGAGGAGATTGCCCATTGAACACTCTGTATTTAAGACCTCCTTGTTCCTTCTGTCTGCGTCACTCCAAAGAAAAGAGGTGATAAAACTTCAGTAGTACCAACCTGGAATATTCTTTAATATGATCAGGATTAAAGAGGATTGAAAAAGGAATCATATGATTTTATTTTTATTATTTTTATTTTTTAATGTAATTTATTATAGTTATTGCCGCATCCAGGTACATGTATGTGTAACATTCACCTCTTTTCCATGACACTTTGCAAACACTGCCCTGCACAAATCAGCCAAGACCCTCGCCCACAGAGACAACTCAGTGCTCTTAGCCAGGGAAAGCTGTGTTTTTGTTGTTGTTGTTGTTGTTTGGGTTTTTTAAAAAAAATTTTAAGGAGGCTCCACCCCCAGCATGGGTCTTGAACTCAAAACCCTGAGATTGAGAATTGCATGCTCTACGGACTGAGCCAGCCAGGCGCCCCAGGGAAAGCCAGACCCAAGACAATAGTTCTGCACCTGGGTGTGTGGCATAGTGGGGTTCCATGAAGTTTCAAGTTGTGTTACCAGAGTTTGATCAATATATAAAATTGATTTCCCCCCTCCAGCTGAGGATACAGATTTTTATGTATGTATGACAGAAGGCTTGGCAAAGTGAGTTGGGTATCCCACTCTCCCTTCTTAAGAAACATCGCCTTTCTGTGGGAACAGTGAATTGGAATAGTAGTCAGGACTATAGCCACTCAAAGGCTACATAGCAATAAAGGGTAACCCAGTGAATAGTAAAATAACTCAGGAAAGTCTTTTCAGTTTTCCAAAACTTGATTTTTAAAAACCATTCACCTTGGGGTGCTTGGCTGGCTCAGTTGGAAGAGCATGCAACTCTTAACCTCAGGGTCCTGAGTTAGAGTCCCATGTTGGAGGTAGAGATTACTAAAAATAAATAGATAAACTTTAAAACCAAAACAAAACAAAACAGAACAACAACAAAAACTCATTTACCTTTAATGCCTTTGAGCACACTGTCCAAACTTCTAGAATTCATAGATGTACCTAATCCTCCCATTTTAGGGTTGAGCAATCAAGTCAAATGTCAACATTCCTGCAGTACATTCTTGTGCATTTATAGGAATGAATACTTCTTATTCATTTGTTCTGTCAAAGCAATAAAATATGACTAGTGATTTGTGGTGATAAAATTCTCTCTGAAATGCTTCCTAAAATGCAACTTGATTTTTTTCTCTCTCTAAGATGTATTATGAAAAACACTCTGAGTTTGTAAATGATTTGTTCCAAGTGACAACAGAAAATAACATTTCCTAAAGGAACAGTATTTGTCCTTTCTCAGAATGGGATATGCCTGATGTACTTTTAGATCAAACAGTGTGGTCACACCCTGGAAATTCAGGGGTGGGGGAAGAGGAGTGCAGGGCAGCAGCTGGGGGTACAGTTTTGGGCATAATAACAGAAGAAGGAGGTACAGGGTCAGAGAATTACTATTTCTCCTCCAGTGCAGAACTGGGCCATGTTTGGGTGCCTGTAGTGAGCTTGGCAGAAAGTCACTGGCTTCCTCAAGCTGTTATGTTCCACAGGACTTGCTGTCTACATGACTGTCTTAGTGAATGGCCTATTTTGTAAACTAAATGCCACAGTATTTCCACATATCCAAATTAGAAGAACTATGCTGACCTAAAATGTGAAAATCTATTGAAATATCAGACTTGATTATTTTTTTGCTGGAATTTTAATAGCGATTCTTGCCTAGCATCCCCCAAATGATTTTATTTTATTTTTAAAAAGATTTTATTTATGTATGTATTTGAGAGAGAGAGAGTGTGTGGGAGCGGGGGGGAGGGACAGAGAGGGAGAGAGAGTCTCAAGCAGACTCCCCGCTGAGCATGGAGCTCCATCCCACAACCCCAAGATCGTGACCTGAGCCGAAACCAAGAGTCGGACACTTAACCAACTGAGCCACCCCTAGCATCCTCAAAATGACTTTAAATAAGAATCTAACTTGTATTGAAATGTTTGAGTCCCAGACAGGAAAAAAATAAGTCAAGAGAGGAGACTAGAGAGGAGGGATTCAAGTAACACTTTCTCTCTTTGTGACTTACCCACCGCTATTTTCTGGCCTCGAAGGAGATTTCACAGAAGCAAAATAAGTTCTGTTTGCTTAAAAGAACAAATCAATAATAATTCCATTTAATTGGGACATTAATAACAGAGGAAAAAGGACAGATTGCCGTACTCCAGCCGGTCAGCCTCAGGGCATGCAAGACCACATATCTGGCTGGTGGGGAGGAAGTGGAGGCTAGAACCAGGCTCAGGAACAGGATTTGGTTGTGGCTCTGACCCCCACAGGTGCTGGCCGGTGGTCCAAGTTAATGTTCAAAGGGGGGGAATAAAAAATGTAATTGCATCCCATGCTGATACCTAAGGGGGTCCAGTTGACAGGTGGAGCATGTCAACCAAGGACTCCATGCATAGGTGACACTTCAAGTTAGCAGGGAACTCATATCATACTTGCAAATCCTTCATCTTTTTGGAGTAGAACCTTAGCCAGCAACTCAGGAATCAGTGAAGAGTCTCTAGACCCCCAAGAGGAGGAATGATGAGATTTGGCAATGCTCCAGCAGAGCAGAGCTGGGCTCTCCTCAGGGAAATGAAGGCAAACTAGACACCCCCCCCCATAGTGAGATTTAGGGGAGTGTTATAACTCAGTGGACCCACCAAATGCATCACAGACATTGGGCCTACAGAAAAACAACTATTTTCAGAACCCACCCACTTGCAAAACTGGGCTCCAGCGAGGCTAACTTAGAAGATATGAGATAACCAAAGTACTTTGCCCTGGCAGGTAGAATCTGCAGTACTCATTGAAGGTGTGCTGAAGGCATAGTCCTATACTATATTTTATGGAAAGAAAGTATAAAAGAATTTATAGGATCCCAAATGTCCAATAAACAAATGAACGGTGCCCAACCTCATTGGCAATCAGGGAAACACAAGTTAAAACCACAATTAGGAGCATTTCACACCCATCAGGTGTACATGAGAACAGCACTACAGCATTGCAAAACAATTAAAATTACCTAAACATTCATCAATAGGATGGATATTTGACTTAGCAGCAAATATTTGTGGTAATTTGAATTTCGTATTATATTTTGCAATGCAATGCTATGAAAATGCTATAAAGCAGTGAACATGAATGAACATGAGCCAGTAGAGAAAATTGACAGCACATTCATGAAACGAATAATGTATTTCTAGAGCAACACAAGCTTAAGTTGTAGAATGTATCTAAATATGTAAGTTAATGCAGAAAAGCACTTTGTTCTTATTTCTAACATAGCACTTGCAGATTCAATTGCACATTTTTTAAAAAGATTTTATTTATTTGAGAGAGAGAGAGAGCATGAGCGGCAGAGGCAGAGGGAGAAGCAGACTCCCCACTGAGCAAGGAGCCTGATATGGGGCTCGATCCCAGGATCTGGAGATCATGACCTGAGCTGAAGGCAGTCACTTAACCGACTGAGCCACCCAGGGACCCGTCTATTGTACATTTTTATTTAGATGTCCAGTAACCCAATATGACAGTAAGTTTTTTTATTAAAGTATAATTGACAAAAAACATTATATTAGTTTCAGGTGTACAACATAATGACTCGATACTTGTATACATTGTAAAATAATCACCAAACTAAGTCTATTTACCACCCATCCTCACACAGAGTTAGAGAAAAATATTTTTCTGTAGAACTTCCAAGATCTACTTTCTTAGCAACTTTTAAGTATGCAGTCTGCTATTATTGACTATAGTCACCATGCAGTGTATAATATCCCCATGACTTATTTATTTTGTAACAGTAAGTTTGTACCTCTTGATCCCTTTCACCCATTTAGCCCATCCTCCTCCCCTGTAGCAGCCATCAATCTGTTCTCTGTATCTGTGAGTTTTGTTTCTAGATTCCACATATAATGGAAGTCATGTGGTATTTGCCTTTCTCTGACTTAGTTCATTTAGGGTATCATGTTGTTGCAAATGGCAAGATATTTGCAAATTATATATCCAATAATGGGTTAATATTCAAAATATGTAAAGAACTGAAACAACTCAATAACAAAAAAACAATCTGTTTAAAAAATGGGCAGAGGGTGTGACTAGACATTTTTCCAAAGAAGACATACAAATGGCCAATGGGCACATGAAAAGATGCTCAGTATCACTCATCATCAGGGAAATGCAAATCAAAACCACAATGAGATATCACCTCACATCTGTCAGAATGGCTAACACCATTCTAACACCAAAGGCTAACACCAGTAACACAAGAAATAACAAGTGTTAGCACATATGTGGAGAAATGCAGTGTTAGTGGGAATGCAAACTGGTGCAGCCACTATGGAAAACAGTATGGAGGTTCCTCAAAAAATTAAAAATAGAGCTACCCTACGATACAACAATTTCACTATTGGGTATTTACCCAAAGAAAATGAAAACACTAATTCAAAAAGATATCTATACCTTTATGTTCATTGCAGCATTATTTACAATAGCCCAAATATGGAAACAACCTAAGTGTCCATTGATGGATGAATGGATAAAGAAACTGGGAGATACACACACACACACACACACACAACATACAACACACAACACAGTGGAATACTACTAGGCCCTAAAGAAATAAAATCTTGCCATTGGGCGCCTGGGTGGCTCAGTTGGTTAGGCGACTGCCTTTGGCTCAGGTCATGATCCTGGAGTCCCGGAATCGAGTCCCACATCGGGCTCCCTGCTCGGCAGGGAGCCTGCTTCTCCCTCTGACCCTCCCCCCTCTCATGTGCTCTCTGTCTCTCTCATTCTCTCTGTCTCAGATAAATAAATAAAATCTTTAAAAAAATAAATAAATAAAAAATAAAATCTTGCCATTTACAACAGTAAGTGAAGGCAGGAACCATGCCAAATGCCTTTACAGAATGAGTACTGAATAATGTTAGTTGAATGAATTGGCAAGTGAATGAAGAGTGAAAGACACCGGTTGCTTAGCTGTCATCTCTTAGACCAAGGTCACAGCCATAATTGCTAATCTTTGGCTCCTTCCCATCCTCCTGTCCAACCTGGTCTTTTTCTGGGGCCCCTGACTTTCCCTTCATGCTCTTACTGGCTTAGTCAGGGCGAGTTGGCAGAGCAATGATCTGTCCCCACAGCTCCATCCACATTTTTCATCTCAGTTTGTATTGTCTGCATGTCTTTAAGGAAACCTTGCAAATGGACTCTACTTTTTCTATGATATGTATTTGTGTATGTTCATATGTCCTCATGTGCATGTGCATAAGATACAGGCTGAATGCAGGGGCCACATGTTGAGCTTTCCCTCTACCATATCACTCCTAATTTTAGGGACACTCAGAAAAGTCACACTCAGAAAAGAAGTGAAACAAAAATCCTGTGGCTACTCTCAGAGCACTTTGATGGGCCTTCACATTAAGAGGCATCTCAGGGACATCTCTAGAAAAAATCCAAAGCATAGTGTGTGCTAGGAGGGATGGAGGCCTTTAAAAATTCTAAAAAGGACAATAACAAAAAGAATGTTCAAGGAATATTTAAAGCAGGAAAAACAAGAAAAGGAATAAACCTACTGCCAAGGGAATAGGAACAGATGGCCCAGAGAAAATGGAAAAACCCCACTTTTGCTTTGATTTTCAAAAGCAGCACTTCTCAAAGTGGGTTCCACAAAATGCTAGTTCTTTAGTAGATTTTGCAGGAAGAAGAGTTGCATGACCAGACACGTTTGGGAAACATTGGGAAAATACCCAGATCTCTTTACTGCAGGAATTTATTTTTATTTATTTATTTATTTATTTATTTATTTGATGCTTTAAGATGCTACAGTGTCCTCCAAGAGAAGGGTAGAGTCTTCGCCGCTATTCGATTTATGTAATAATTGACACTAATGTTTTGTGGAACACACTTTGGAAAACAGTCTTTACGGCAAAGAGAATGGTTTCCAACCAAAACTTGCAGAATCAATACTGTAAAGGCAAAACTGCATTAGGGAACTAGTTTTGTCTTTGAGGAAACTTTGAGGGAGAAAAAGAGGACTTGACTATTTTCAAAGATTTCAAATCTTTCAGCCCAGAAGATACATTCCAACGACTAACATCAGTTGTGAGAAATAAAGAAAAGGTTAACATTTCTATTAGCTTGGAAATGAGCAAGTCACATATCCAAAGAAAAGCTTAAAACTCTTGAGACCAAAATACAATCTCCACCTAACGCTAAAAATCAATTTTACTTCCATTATGATTCTTCTATTTCAAGTGACAAAAACCACCAATGACTGGTGGGACTTTTACTGGGAAGAAAAATGAGAGACTGGAGACTCAGGCTTGAAACCAGGACAGGAACCAAGGAAGCTGGGGGGACACAGCAGAACCCGAAATACATGCTTTTGAACTTGCCGTGGCCAAAACAAATTTCTTCAAACATATCCCCCCATCGGTTACTCTGCTAAAGTCTCTAAGTCCCAGGAGAGGGATTCTGTTGGAACCTGCCTCTTGGCCAAGGGAGAGCTGGCCACCAAGAATACACACAATGGGGAGATGTGTTGCCTAAAATAAAATGAAGGGTTGGTAGAGAGAAATGAATGGTGAGTGGCTGAAAGTCAACATGTTCCCACTTTATTTTTCCTAAGAACAAGCTGTACCAGATTCATCTAATTTCCTAGAGTTGGTAAAACTCTGAAATGGCATTGAACTGTATCATTGATTCATTGTGTGTATTTAATTCATTTGTTTATTTGTAAATATTCAATACTAACCAGTAAACACAAAGCACTTAAGTACACAAATCACATTCCTCTCCTGCTTAAACCTTCCATGGTTTATACTTAGGATAAAATACAAAATCCCTAATGTTGCCCCTAAGGCTCCATGACTTCTTGACCCTGGACTCTCTTTCATCCCTGTGTCCTTGGCCCGGCCATTCCAACCCAAGTGGCCCCGCACTTCCCACACACGGTTGCGCCTCGCTCAAGCCTGAATCACCTGAATCACTCCTAGCCACGTTGGGACTCAAGTTAAACGCTGGTTCTTCAGAGAAGCTTTGCTAAACCCCCAGTCAGAGTCTGCCTCTCCTGCTGTTCTGGCCCCTGGCACCCTGGATTCTTGCTTCGTAGCATACATTGCGCTCTCCTGTTTTTCCTGTTGATTTATGTAACACTCTCTTCCTCAGGAGATGGCATACCGCCCAAATCCAAAGACCACATCTATTTTGTTCCATTCCAAAATGTAATATCTAACACAGACCAGCGTGGGACTGGTGTTGGCCCACAGCAGATAGGATTCAGAAATGAGTATGGACTGTATTTACTTGGAGTCTGTGTTCTAGGGATAAAAACTGTGATGACCACTGGGAAAAGTGCAGTCCTGGAGGGTTGTAGAAAGTAGCAAAGGAACACCCTGGGGGAGGGTTACTTTGGCCATGAGGCAATTTCACAAGGTCTCTCCTCAGGTCCTTGAAGAGTTCTCCAAGAGGGTGAAATGGGAGGTAGACAGCACCAGGTAGCCAAAGCAGAGAGGGAGGGAGAGAGGAGAGAAAAGTCTGAGGGGTGCGGCCTTTAGGGAGGGTGCCACAGGACTGTGGCTATTGCCCCGAAGGCAGTCGGGATCCAAGACTTGGATGAAGACAGAAAGATTATGAAATTGGCACATGACCCAGAACTGGGAAAAATGACTAATACATTGTTTTGTCCTGAAATTCTGTTCATCAGGTTTGCTGTAAAAATGCATTCTGCGTTACTTTCCTTAATGGAACATTTGCTTTCTATTCATTAGTAGTGTCTTTGTGTTTAAATATATTTGTAATTTAATTCAAGTGACTTGGAAAAGGGTGTTTTTAAGAGAACAGATCAATGGCTTGACATTCTGGAATAATAAGTATGTTACGAAGTTAATTTGTGATGCCAGAGTTAAAAACAAAAACATGAAACCCAAATATTTCATATTCCTTTCTCCAACTCATGTGCTGTCAGGCTTTCAATTGTTACCATAACATGATTTTTTATTAAACTCTTACTTTTTTTTCCTTTGCACAATCAGGCCTAAATTCCATGCTCAGCACACTATGGGAAGACCATTAACCAACTGATGCTTACTCAGTTGTTAAAATGAGGTAATAAAAACCACTTTCACTTCCCACCCTCTGTCTTTCCCTCCCTCCCCCCCTTTCTCCCTTTTTCCTGCCTTCCTTCCTCCTTCCACAAACATTTATTAAGATCCTAACATGAGCCTGGAGCTCTGCTAGGTGCACGCATTTTGAATATCTAATACTTGGATTCAGGCATATTTAACCAGCTATCCCCATGATTAACGTGATTCAATGTGATTAAATTGGCCCATTACAGTACCCCTCCAGAAACCTCTCATTCATGTTTAAACTCCTTATTGCAGCCAATTTGATGTAACAGAGTTGCCTCTCCACACACACACACACAAACACACACACACACACACTCATCCACAGACACTGATTCACCACCATGCAGTCTTGGTTACTTTATGGTTTGCTCGTACTTTGAGAGCAGAATAAAAATGTGCCCAGCTGACTCTTTGGTGAGTCAGTAAGCCTATTTATTTCCTAATTCTAATTCTAGTTAAGGCTGGAATAAGCAGTTCTCCACCCAGCAATTGTAATTAAACCCACTAATTTAAAAAAAATCCACATAAACCTAACACATCAGTTAAAATGGGTGTAGGTTCTATCTAACAAAAATGGGAATCCAACAAGTACATAGTTCTGTGCATGACATATTAAACAAGACTGGCTGATGTATCACTATAGATCTGCTTCCTCGTCCTCTGCTGTTGCCCCTTCCTTACTTTGTTATTTTTGATATTTAGTACAGCCCCCGGGTCTTCTTGAGTAAGGACAGAAGACAAACATAACATTTGTTGGCACTTGTGCTTGATGTTCACCAACATCCCGTTGACACAAGAAAAAAAATATCCTGGAGAATATTATTTAAATTAGGGTTTATCTAAATCATTCATTTTATAGTTTTTTTTTTTTTTTAGATGGGCGGGGCAGGGGTGAGAAGGGGCAGAGGAAGAAGGAGAGGGAGAATCTTAAGCAGGCTCCATGCCCAGTCGGGAGCCGGAGGTGGGGCTTGACCTCACAACCCTGAGATCATGACCTGAGCCAAAATCAAGAGTTGGATGCTTAACTGACTGAGCCACCCAGCGCCCCTAAATCATTTAGTTTAAAATAAAGTAGGAAATTCTATATATTTAGCAAAACTACTTTATAAAGTGAAGTTGAGGGTAAATCTTAATAGATTGTATGGATGTACATAGAGATTTTCCTGTTGATAAGAATTGAAGATACAGCCTCAGAGGCGTAGATGATGAGTGAGAAGTAGCCCCACGTTTTAAAGACAGGTTCTCAAAACATGTACACAGGCCTTACTGTGAAATGGACATTCCAGTCCAGCAACCGTCTCTCCCACAGCCATTAGCAGAGAAGGCCAAAGATTCAGTTGGGCAGATGTATCTTTAGGGGGACTTCACAAGAGGAGAGAGCACAGTAGCATTTCTTCCCTGTGCGCCTGGGACATTGCTCCTCCTACCAGAGCCAAGAGAAGGAGGCAGTGGGAGTGCCCCTTGGAGAACTGGGAGCGCTAGCTGGAAAGCAATGTGGGATTCTCACTCCCTGGCCAGGTGCTTGCCGGGCTGGAAGGACGGGTACACTTGCCCTGTGCTGCTACAGGAGTGGAAGACAAGTGTGTTTTGGGGAGAACCTGACAAGGGTCCCCTGGAGTTTGAGGAGTATAGAGAGATAGTAGACTGGAGGCTACTATCCTAGTGGCTGGATGCGGACAGAGGGTTCTAGCATTCAGCTGGGCAAGAATGCACAATGTTTCCCATGAACCAAGGGGACAAGGTGGAGACTGTCTACCAAATGAGATAAAAGGACAGGCCATGCCATAATGAGAGAAACAGGGAGATTTGAATTTGATGAAAAATTAAAGTGAATTTAGGTTGGACTGAAATTTTCCATAGCTGAAAATGAGACTCTTCTCACATCTGAAAGTGACCCTAAAGGTAAGGGACCTGCCTGAAATGTCACTGGGGGGCAGAGAAGGGAGATCTTGTTTAAAAAGGCAGAGGTGAAGGACCCCTGGGTGGTTCACTTGGTTATGCGTCTGCTTTTGGCTGGGGCCCTAATCTCAGGGTCCTGGGATTGAGCCCCACATCTGACTCCGTGCGTAGCAGGGAGCTGGCTTCTCCCTCTGCCTGCCACTTCCCCTGCTTGTTTTCTCGCTCTCTCATTCTCTCTGACCAAAAAAAAAAAAAAAAAAAAAAAAGGCAGAGGTGGGAGGGGGCACTGAGCTGACTCAATCAGTTGAGCGCGCGACTCTTGATTTTGGGGTTGTAAGTTCAAGTCCCATGTTGGATGAAGAGATTACTTAAAAAATTAAAAATTAAATAAAATAGGGGTGCCTGGACTCAGTTAAGTGTCTGACTCTTGATTTCAGCTCAGGGTTGTGAGATCCAGCCCCGTGAGATTGAGCCCTGAGTCAGGCTCTGTGCTGAGCATGGAGCCTGCTTAAGATTCTCTCTCTTCCTCTCCCTTTGCCCCTCCCCCCCCAGCTTGTGCCCTCTCTCTCTCCTAAAAAAATATATATATAAATAAAATTTTAAAAATAAAACAAAGGCAGAGGTGGGAGAAAAGCTGTTTACTGATTATAATTACTGACTCAGCACATTTAATAGAGCAGTTACACCATTTATTTAAAAAGTAATTATTACACCACCTATGGAGTATTCTTTCCAAAACAAAAAAAATTAATTTTGAACCTGAATTTAATCAAGCCTCTTGAACTAACTAGCAGATTATGGGAAAGATGGGAGATGGAAGAACTTGTTAATGACACCAGGAGAATGCCATCAACCAACAGAATATTAGAAATGCCACAGGACAGAACCTTTTGTTGTTCACAAGTGTGATGATTGGGGTTCAGCCACCGTGTGAAATGTGCCTCCCTCAAACCTTGTCACAACATAATTGGCACCTTACCCATCTGATGTGAAAAGGAAAAAAAAATCCCACAGGACAAAATCCCTTTTCTCTTCAACAAACACATGACTTAAAAGAAAAAAGAGAAGGAATTGTCATAAGTTAAAAGAAACCTAAGAGAATGTCTAAATATGTAATGTGTGCACTGTGTTGGAATTTTTATTAGAACAACTGTAAAAAGATATTTCTGAGACAATCAGGGAAAGCTGAACTTGCATTGGATATTAAATATATTAAGGAATTTTTATGAATTTGGGAGGGCACGATAATGCTATTATGCTTTTTTTCTTGTAAGTTCTCATGCCCTAGAGAAACATTCTAAGGTATTTATAAGTGAAGAGATATGATGTCTGGGATTCATTTTTAAATACTGTAGGATAAAAGAAAGTAAAGTGTGAATTTGAGGGGAGGATCAATGAAAAAAGAATAGTAGAATGGGAATAACTGTTGAAGCTAGGTGATGTGTACATGAATGCTTCATTATACTATTCTATTTTTGTATATGTACAACTTTCTATGGGGCGCCTGGGTGGCTCAGTTAATTAAGTGTCTGACTCTTGATTTCAGCTCAGGTCATGATCTTGAGGGTCCTGGGACGGAGCCTCAAGTTGGGCCCCCCCCTCAGTGGGAAGTCTGCTTCTCTCTCTCTCTCTTCCTCTTCCCTCTACCCTTCCCCCTGCTTGTGCTCTCTCTCTCTAAAACAAATAGATAAGTCTTAAAACTTTTTTTTCTATGGTAAAAAGTTAAAAAATTAAAAATTAAATTAAAAAGCTATTTAGATATCAAATATTTTTATTTTTATTTTCTTAAGGTCTGTGGTGTAGCAGAATGGTAAAAAGTTCAAGTGTAGGAGTTAAACTTAGTTTTGAATACTGGCTACAACTGTTATCAGTTATGTGACCTTAGGCAAGCCACTTAACTTCCTAAGCCCCATTTTCCCCATCTGCCAAAATGGGAATAATACCAATGCCTATTATTGTTGCTGCAAGGGTTTAATGAGATAATACATATAAAACTTAACAGAGCACAGGATTGCTGCAAGTATTAGAGAAATCAGTAATGTCTGCAAGGGGGCACAGAGTAAGTGCTAATATTAGCTTAATCAGATTTCATTTTCACTTCTCTCTCTGTTTAAGCTACTATCTTTGATATCATAGTTGCCTTGTTACTTTTAAGTCTGAAAACTGCCATGCTGATGTGAAATGTGCTTAGGCAGAAATCCTCAGGGGTGGGGAACTGGTTTTATATCTCCTCACCTTGGAATCCATCCAGACTTAACCTTTGATCAGTTGGAGTTCTATGATTGCAAGTCACAGAAAACAATTCTGAATAACTTAAGATGGAAAAAAAGAAATCTTACAGCATACAAGGACAGTCTGGACCTGGGAAGGCAGAATTAGGGCAAGCTCAGGAACCAGAAACACTCTAGTAGAGATCTGAGTAACATAAAGCCATAATGTTTAAATTCCTCAGGTCACTACAGTCAGGACGAATGGACTTGAATTATTTGAAATCTCTGTATCACTTTGCTCAAGGTTTCAGTTTCAGAGACAGCGTGGCTGAGTGGCCCCGTTTGGGTCACATGCCCATCCGTGGGTTGGAATGGGGAAGTGGATTGGGTACCTCTAGTGACTGTATCTGGTGATGGACGGATTGATATCTGTGTCAGACCCCTAGTTGTTCCATAATGACCATTTTTCTGTTCTTCCATGGAAATAGGGTTTTAGCTGGCCAACTACCTGCCCAGCCAAATACTCCATTTCCTAACCTCCCTAGAAGCTCCATGAGGCCATGTGATAAAAGTAGAAATATGGGGCATTTCCAGGTTCTGCCCTTAATAGAATTGGAGATATGCTCCTCCTTCCCATGGCTGAAAGAAAAGTACAGTTGCAACAGCTACCTTGGACCTGTGTATGACAGGAATAGGGCCACAAGATTTAGGAAATAAAAATACAGGATGCCCAGTTAAATTCGAATTTCAGATAAACAAGGAAATCTTTTTTAAAAAACTTAAGTATGTCCCAAGCGACTTTTGAAGACAGAGAAGTTCAACATAAATTGTTAAGTGAGAATAGAGCAGGGAGCTGAATAGTATGGATGCACTGTATGTTAATGACCTGTAGGCTAGTATATGTTTAGAAAAGAGTCATTTATGTTTAAATATGACCATTCTGACTGTGATATGAACAATGATTTAGAGAGGAATGAGAGGAAGAGAGGCAAGAGATAATGGTGGCCTAGACCAGTTGGCAGCATTAAGAATGGAAAAGAATAGACAGTTGGTGATATACATTGAATATAAATACATGTGTTTTGGGGATATACTAAATAATTACCAGTGGTTTTCACAGGGTGGGCAGAGAGTAAAAAGATGTGGGAATTTCACATTCTAAGTCATATAACTTCAATAGGAAAGATTGATATTTTTGACTTCCTAGAAATAAGAAAAATTCTGTATGTTTAAAAGTACCATGAAAAGCTAAAAGATGAAGGCAAAGTTGGAAAAATCAATTATAAAATATATTCTGGACAAAGGATTAATATTCCTAATATATAAAGTGCTCCTACAAATCCAAAGGACAGAGATCAGCATACTAGTAGTAAATGAGCAAAAGACATGAAAAGTCACAAAAGAAATGCATTATTTCCAATCAACTGAAAACATTCTACCTTGTTAATCAGAACAGAAGTGCATATGACAACTAGATAGTATTTTCTTCCTAAATTGGCTTTTTTTTTTTTTTTTTGAAAAGAACAATCTCAATGTTATGTTATGCAATTTCCTTGAGTAAGGTTATCAGAGAATGGGATTTGGGTTTGGAAGTTTAGTTTGTCTGCAGTGAAGTAGCTTTGGATGATGACAAATCCAAAGGTAGTCCCCAGAGTAGGTCACACTTTATGAATGGGCTTACTGTGGCCGATGAATTGGGAGATCACCGTATCAGGTGGGTTATTAATGTCTAACACAAGTAACAGTAACTATCTGTTATTGAGTATTGAAAATGTGCCACTGGCACATTCTAAAGGCTCACAAAATTCTCCTAGAGGAGGTGCTAATGTCCTTCACGTCCTACCAGGAAAAAGCCCAAGTCTTAGAGAAGTTAAATAACCTGCTAGCTTTTCCGCATTTACATAGGTGGCCATACTGTACTTCATTCACGCATACAATATTAATTAAACATCAAGTATTAGGCAATCGCATTAGAAATGTAAGTACAGTAGTGAACAAAATCCTTCTTTTTGTGTAGCTGATCAGCTAGAGAGAGACAGAGATAGGTAAGTAGGCAATTATAATGTAGCACCCTATGCCATCTCTAAGAAACACACCTCAAACTGGGGGAGGGGGGGTATCAGAGCTGCCTTGTACCGGCTTTTACCGCTCACAAGGGCTGATTGTTCCAGCAGCATTATTCGTAATTGCCCCAAAGTGGGAACAATCAATGTTCATCGACTGATAAATGGATACATAAATGTTGTATATCTATACAGTGAAATATTATTCAGGAATACAAAGAAATGAAGTATTGATATATGCTACAACCCATATGGACCTTGAAAACATGTGCTAAGTGAAAGAAAGCACACACACACACACACACAGAGCATATTGTATGATTCCATTTATGTGACATGTCCAGAAGAAGCAAATCTATAAAGATGGAAAATAAATTAGCAGTTGCCTAGGACAGGGACAGGGAGATGGTTGGAGGTTAGTGAATGTTAATAAGTACAAGGTTTCATTTTGGGGTGATGAAAATGTTTGAAAATTGAGGGTTGTGGTTGCAGATGCACAAATCTGAATATATTAAAACTGATGAACTGTCTGTTTAAATGGGTGAATTGTGTAATGTGTGAATTATATTTTAATAGAAGTTATTTTAAAACAAGTTGATTATGAACATCTCTTCCCAAATTGCATTCAATGACATGTTGGTGGGAGTAGAGTTGCCAGATTTAGCAAGTAAAAATATAGGACAACCAGTTAAATTTGAATTTCAGATAAACAGCAAATACTTTTTTTTTTTTTAAAGATTTTATTTATTTATTTGACAGAAAGACACAGTGAGAGAAGGAACACAAGTAGGGGGAGAGGGAGAGGGAGAAGCAGGCTTCCCGCTGAGCAGGGAGCCTGATGCAGGGCTCGATCCCAGGACCCTGGGACCATGACCTGAGCCGAAGGCAGATGTCCAACGACTGAGCCACCCAGGTGCCCCAGCAAATACTTTTTAAATATAAGCATGTTCCATGCAATATTTGGGACATATTTATATCAAAAATGATTCTTGTTTATCTGAAGTTCAGATTTAACTGGGTGTCCTGCATTTTACCTTGAAATCCAGGTAGGAGTATTGACACAGCAGAAATCAGTAAATGCTACAAATCAGACTCCACTCCCCTCCCCAGAGAGCTCATTGTTAAGCATCTGCCATCACACCATTGCCTAAGCTGTTAAAAAAAGAAAGACTGTAAGTCAAAGGATGTAAAAAATATACTAAGCAAATACTAACCAATACAAAGGTAGCATGACTATATTCATATCAGACAAAATTTTAAAGCAAAAAGCACTACTGTGATAAGGATAGTCACATTGACAGAAGATTAATTTCATTGAGATTTAATAATTCAGGGGCACCTGCGTGGCTCAGTTGGTTAAGCATCTGCCTTCGGCTCAGGTCATGATCTCAGGGTCCTGGGATTGAGCCTGGCATCAGGCTTCCTGTTCAGTGGGGAGTCTGCTTCTCTCTCAGCCTGACACTCCCCCTGCTTGTGCTCTCTCACTCTCTCTCTCTCTCTCAAATAAATAAAGTCTTTAAAAAAATTTTAAAAAAGAGAGATTTAACAATTCAAGGTTCTATGGGCCTCCTAGCACAGCTTTAGAATACTTAAAATGAAAGTTGCCAGGTCTGCAAGGAGACTCAACAAATCCATTACCATAATGGAGACTTTGATATCTCTGTATCAATAATTAATAGGTCAATCATAAAAGATATCAATAGAACTATAGAAGATCTGAAAAATACAACTAACAAGCTTGATCTAATAAACACATGTAGACCCCCATACCCCACAACTGAATTACATATATTCCTGTCAGATGCCCATAAAACACTTATGTAAAAACTTACTAGGCCAAAAAACAAGTTTGAGTAACTTTTTTTTTTTTTAAAGATTTTATTTATTTATTTTGAGAGAGAGAATGAGAGAGAACACATGAGAGGGGATAGGGTCAGAGGGCAAAGCAGACTCCCTGCCGAGCAGGGAGCCCGATGCGGGACTCGATGCAGGACTCAATGCGGGACTCGATCCAGGGACTCCAGGATCATGACCTGAGCCGAAGGCAGTCTCTTAACCAACTGAGCCACCCAGGTGCCCAAGTTTGAGTAACTTTTTAAAGAACTGGTATATCCAGGGCCACCTAGGTGGCTCCGTCAGTTGAGCGTCCAACTGTTGGTTTCAGCTTGGGTCATGATCTTGGGGTTGTGGGATCTGGCCCAGAGTCAGGCTCCATGTTCCGCATGGGGTCTGCTTGAGATTCTCTCCCTCTTCCTTAGCCCCTCCCCCCGCTCACACTCACACTCTCTTTCTCTCCTTCTGAAAAAAAAAATGAATAAATAAAAAATTAAAAAAAAATAGCTGGTATACACAGATCATATTCTCTAAATACAATGTGATTGAGTTAGAAATACATGTTAAAAGATTTTTTAAAATATTACATGATTGGAAATATTATAAACATACTTATTAAAGCAACATGTCTCAGAGAAGAAATTGTAATGGAAATTTAAAAATACTTAAACTTGGATGGTAATAAAAATATACATCAAACATTCTGGAAAGGAATTCTTAGAGGAAAATGCATAATTCTCTGGGTTTTGTTTTTTTTTTTTAAGATTTTTAATTTTTTATTTGACAGAGAAAGAGAGAGAGAGAGTACAAGCAAGGGTAGTGGCAGAGGGACAGGGAGAAGCAGGCTCCCTGCTCAGCAGAGAGCCCGATGTGGGGCTCCATCCCAGGACCCTGGGATCATGACCTGAGCCGAAGGCAGATGCTTAACCATCTGAGCCACCCAGGCACCCCTGTTCTTATATTAGAAAGAAAAGTATACCAAAAGGTTAATGAGCTACACTAATCTCAAATCTATGAGATTGGAAGAGAGATCAAAAGAATAAAATGAGGGGCACCTGGGTGGCTCAGTCAGTTGAGTGCCCCACTCTTGGTTTCAGGCTCAGGTCACGATCTCAGGGTCATGAGATCAAGCCCATGTCACGCTCTGCATGGAGTCTGCTTGGGATTCTCTCTGCCCCTCCTGTCCCATCTCTGTCTCTGTATGTGTGTGTCTCTCTCTCAAATAAATAAATAAATCTTAAAAAAAGAATAAAACCAAAGATAGTGAGGAAAAAGGGGAAATAATATAACTATTATATTCAATATTATTTCAATATATAATTCAATATTATATTGAATATAATAATGAAATAATAATGATGAACAGAAATCAAAAGGAAAGAATGCACAAATGAACAAATTTAGGGAAAGTGATTGAAATAATAAAAAAATTGAATTGGTATTTTAACATCTTCCCATGCATGAAAGGAAACCTACCAAGCCCAGACAATTTTATTGATGAGTTCTAATACACTTTCAAGGGATAGAAAATGAGGAGAAACAGTCCCTGACTCATTTTCTGAAGTTGGGTATAATGGTGATACGAAAAATAGACAAGTTCAGTGTAAGAAATGCAATTTATAAGCCCTTGCACTTAAGAACACAGATGCCAAAATCCTAAAACAAAATATTAGCAAACTGAATACCGTAAGACATAGACAAAGACTATATAACTTTGCCAAGTTGATTATAAGGATTCAGGGTTGGTTCAACATTAGAAAATCAACTCGTGTATGGGGAACCTGGGTGGCTCAGTCAGTTAAGTGTCCGACTGTTGATGTCAGCTCAGGTTATGATCTCAGAGTTGTGAGGTCAAGCCCCCCGTCAGGCCCCACGCTGGGCATGGAGCCTGCTTAAGATTCTCTGCCTCTCTCCCTCATTCCTCCCCCCTCAAAAAAAAGAAAAGAAGGATAATCAGTGTGATTTGCTACATCAAGAGATTAAAGGCAATATGATCATCTCAATAGATATAGAAAAAAACATTCAATAAAGTTATTACTTTTTTTTAAGTTTTTATTTATTTAAGTAATCTCTACACCCAAAGTGGGGCTCAAATTCATGACCCTGAGATTAAGAGTTGCATGCTCCTCCAACTGAGCCAGCCAGGTGCCCCTCCTTTACTTTTTCTTAAAATGTTACATATACATTTTATATACAATGTGTTGTTGGCAAACTATAGCCTGTGGGTCAAATCTTGCCTGCTGCCTGTTTTTGTGCAGCTAGAAACTAAGAATTGTTTCAACATTAACTAGTTTAAAAAAAAAAGAATATTTATCACACATGAAAACTATGTGAAATTCTAATTGCAGTGTCCACAAATAAAGTTTTATTAGAACACAGTTATGCCCATTTCTTTAGGTATTGTCTATGGCTGTTTCACAATACAACAGCAGAATTGAGTAGTTGACCCAGAGACGATATGACCTGCAAGTCCTAAAGTATTTATTATCTGGCTCTTTACAGAGAAAGTTCTCCAATCCCTGCTATAAAGCTCATGAGTGTATTGTAACAAATAGAAATAAAATCATAGCATAAAAATATTAAGCTTTAAAAAGTTATGGGGTCTTTGTCTGATTTTGGGATCAAGGTAATGCTGGCCTCATAAAATGAGTTTGGAAGTTTTCCTTCCATTTCTATTTTTTGGAAGAAATGGGCAGAAGACATGAAGAGACATTTTTCTAAAGAAGACATCCAAATGGGCAGCAGACACATGAAAAAGTGCTCAACATCCCTTGGCATCAGGGAAATATAAATCAAAACCTCAATGAGACACCACCTCACACCAGTCAGAATGGCTAAAATTAACAAGTCAGGAAACGACAGATGTTGGCGGGGATGTGGAGAAAGGGGAACGCTTCTACACTGTTGGTGGGAATGCAAGCTGGTGCAGCCACTCTGGAAAAGAGTGTGGGGGTTCCTCAAAAAGTTAAAAATAGAGCTACCCTATGACCTAGCAATTGCACTATGAGTATTTACCCCAAAGATACAAATGTACTGATCCGAAGGGGTATGTGCACCCCAATGTTTATAGCAGCAATGTTCACAATAGCCAAACTATAGCAAGAGCCAAGATGTCCATCAACAGATGAATGGTTAAAGAAGATGTGGTATATATATACAATGGGATATTATGCAGCCGTCAAACCCCCCCCAAATCTTGCTATTTGCAATGTGGAGGGTATTATGCTAAGTGAAATAAGTCAATCAGAGGAAGACATGTATCATATGATCTCACTGATGTGAGGAATTCTTAATCTCAGGAAACAAACTGAGGATTGCTGGAGTGGTGGGGGGTGGGAGGGATGGGATGGCTGGTGATAGACATTGGGGAGGGTATGTGCTATGGTGAGCGCTGTGAATTGTGTAAGACTGATGAATCACAGACCTGTACCTCTGAAACAAATAATACATTAGATGTTAAAAAAAAAAAAAAAGATAGTAGGAAGGGAAAAATGAAGGGGGGGATATTGGAGGGGGAGATGAACCATGAGAGACTATGGACTCTGAGAAACAAACTGAGGGTTCTAGAGGGGAGGGGGGTGGGGGGATGGGTTAGCCTGGTGATGGGTATTAAGGAGGCATGTACTGAATGGAGCACTGGGTGTTATACGCAAACAATGAATCATGGAACACTGCATCAAAAACTAATGATGTAAGGTGTGGTGATTAACATAACATAATAAAATAAAATTTTTAAAAAAGTTATGGGAGTTATTATCTTATTTTAGCGATGCCTATAGACTAGAAATTTGATTTTACAAGTTTCTATGCTACAGACTGAATGAAATACTCTATGTGTATGGGTTTTTTGAGGATGCAAGGAATCATTTAAGAGACACATTTTCTTATTATGGTATGAAGTGAAGTCTATAATTGAGACAGCAAAATGTTTATACATGATTGTCAACTTGGATTTATCTCATTAAATTCCTTCTTTTCATATAATTATCAAACGTTTTGGACTGACTTGAGTTAATATATTATTGGTCAAGTGATTTAAGATGATTTAGGTGATAGCCTTAAAAATACTATGTCAAAAATATGACCTGATCATCACAGTAGATCCCAGCAAGGGGGATTAGTGGCTGGAAAATGTAGGGGAGGAAAATTGTTTTTCCTCTACTCCCTTAAGTTCAGTGCCTGGAGCCCTGCAAATTGAAATGACCAAAGACAGATAAACGAGAGAAGGTTTATTTTATATGTGTATGAGAGTCCTCACAGAAATGAAGTGAAGGCCCCAAAGAGGAGATCAGACCCAAAGGCTTATATATCATTTTAACAAAGAGCAATACATTTGTGGAGAAGGGACAAGACAAAGGAAAAGGGATTTGAGCTTCTAGAAAGATGGAAGATAACGGCATTTTGCAAAGTTTGTCACACAGATTCCTCTGGTACCAGTCTCTGGTCTGGTAAGAGTCGAGCTGTCTCCAGTGATTCAGAGTCCCAGGGATTAAGCGTTGTTTTTCTCTTCCTGGTACAGGAAAAGGAGACATCTTTATGAATGGCAAAGTTCATCCTGCTTTTAGCTAGATGGGAGAGGGCAGAGAGTTTTTTTTCCTATAACTGTAGTTTCTTAATTGCCTTTGATTCAAAATAATCATTATGCCACAGTGGCATATTTTGGGGTGGCATATTCTGGTCATCTTCAACGAGTGGCTGCCTGAGGTAGGATTTATCTTGTGAATTTCACAATCTGGATCTGGTGTCTCCACCCCCCCTGCCCCCCCCCCCCGCCCTCTTCAGAGAAAACACATTTCTTCTCCACTTTCATCTTGAAAATGGGCTAACAGATTTTCTGCAGTTGCTGCTTGTTTTTCTACCTCATCATATGTCATTTCTAGTAATCTCTCTGTAGAAGGTTGGGCAGGAAATTTCTTCTATTTAAGCACCACTATTGAGGGCTTGGGTATCCTTCAGGTAACCACAGTTTGGTTTACTTTTTAATTTAATATGGGCCTATTTATTTTACATTTTTTCAAATTTTCCTCTTAAAACAGTTTGTGTTCTTAAAGCCAAAGTGAACCATATCCTTCTTTGATTTTACTCATTTATTAATTCAACACAGGTTTTTGAGTACCTATTATGTGCCAGGCACTATTTCAGGTATTGGGGATCCTATAATGTACAAAAGGGGGAAAATACTCTGCCTTTATATTCTCATGGAGGGAATAGACAATAAACAAGATATATATGTAAAATATGTAATATTAGAGTGACAAATGGTAAAAACGGCTATAAGAAAAAAAAAAAGGAAAAAAGAAAGAAAAAAATGACTGTAAGAGTAGATGATAAATTGTAGAAAACCAGACAGTGATTGATATGAATAATCTGTAAGTGATAGCAATGTAAATAACCTTGTCCCCTAGAAATGCAAATGTTTTGTGTCTGGTAGAAGAGATTACAACCCAAAGATTAGATTTATTGCCCTGTGGGGTATTAATCAATTTTTATGTAATTTAGTAATCTTATTCCAGCATTTTTTCCCTCAGTGACTAGAAATATTTTGTCTGTCCTATGCTCTATGGTTTATCACTTTTCTGGCTCTCTCATTAATGAGGTAAACATCTCTTTGACTCTATATATGTACTCTGAGCATCATGGTTTTTAACTTTCTGAAAATTCTATGTAGAATTGGTTTATTGAGCTCTGACTTCCCAACCATCTTTAATGAAAAACCAAAAACTGGGGCGCCTGGGTGGCTCAGATCGTTAAGCGTCTGCCTTCGGCTCAGGTCATGATCCCAGGGTCCTGGGATCGAGCCCTACATCGGGCTCCTGGCTCAGCAAGGAGCCTGCTTCTCCCTCTCCCTCTGCCTCTCTCCCTGCTCATGCTCTCTCTCTCTCTCTCCCTGTATCTCTGTGTCTCAAATAAATAAATTAAAAAAAAAAAAAAGAAAAAAAACCAAAAACTAAAAAATACATATATTTCAAAATACGTATGTTAAAAAAATAAAACTAGAAATTAAAAAAAAACCCTTGTGGGTTGATTTTTAATATTCTAATGTTGATGGAATATTAGGCATTACGAATGGAGATCATGAAGACCATACAGTTATAAGTGATGAAAGATTATAAGGAATGTTTTTAAAATATATATATAGTATTAGGGGCACCTGGGTGGCTCAGTTGGTTAAGTGTCTGACTTCAGCTCAGGTCATGGTCTCAGGGTCCTGGGATTGAGCCCTGCCTCAAGCCCTCATCAGGCTCCATGCTCAGCGGGGAGTCTGCTTGTCCCAATCCCTCTCTTTCTTCCTCCCCTCCCCTCATGCTCTCTCTGTCCCTCTCTCAAATAAATAAATAAAATCTTTAAAAATATATCTAGTGTTAAAATATAAACTGAGGCATATTAAACTTCTGAAGTTTATTTGAGCAAAAATCCATTTGAATCAGCAATGTCAAAGGAGAAGTGGTTAGCAGCACTCCACAAACAGAAGCTAGGGGAAAGACTTGTAGATAAGGTGCAGGAGCAAAGCGTGGGAATAATTTGACTGGCTATAGTCTAAGCATTTGCCTTATTTACAAAAGTCTAGTTGACTGTTTGTGATTGGTTGTCCTTAGGTTTTGATTTGTTAATCTTGAAGCATTGCTGGCTTAGGTTTGGGTTTCCTTGGGTGGCATTAAAGCCACCTCATCAATGGCCTCCTTGCTTAATTAATTTAGCAATAGGTAAATAAATAAAACATTTGAACTTCTAGAATAATATTGCCTACTTTATAGGTGTTTTATACCAGTTGACAGGTATTCAAGCATTTGAAATCATTAATAGTTCAGGCTCTGGAGTCAGATTGCCTGCCTGCCTTCCAATCTTGGCTCAACCACTTTTTGGTTTGGGAAAGTTATTTAATCTCTTTCTGTCTCATAGGATTATTATGAGGAATAAATGAAATAATGTAAGAAAGTCCCAACAGTGCTAGTAAGTGCTCGATACATGTTATCTGTGAGCTTTCTGTTGAGTTACTTTGTCCTTGCAATGAGAAGTTAGGATATACAAAGTAATGTAGAACAAGTAACCATTGCAACTTTATATCATTATGTCAATTACTTTAAAAACAATACATGATGTTTGCAACATTTAATAGAATGGCTTTTCTCACTATTGAAAAATTCTACTTAAGCAGAGCTTTTCTCAAATCAAAATGGATTCTTACCCACCAAAGTAGTCCTGTATTTTATCTTTATTCTATAGTATAACAAAACATTTTACCACCACAACTAAATGTTGTTTTCTAGTCAAACCATCAACGAACAGTGCTTTTTTGCGTGAAAAAGAAACTTCCTACACTGTTACCTGAGTAAGCAGTTGGCAATACAAAGATCTGGGAAACATTTCTTTAGAGGATTTATGAGTGAACCCACTTCTGCCAAATGTTAGCAGTTAATAATTTCCCAAGCAACAGAAAAAAATATGCCCCCCCAATTAAATACAATAAAATGAAAACAAAAATAGATACAGTTCTCTTTAAACTGTTGGCACAATGATTCAAGCCAACTTCGTAATGAGGTTCAGCAAATAGTATGCAGGCTTAAAAAATGAATTGGTCTTTCCAAGTGTCTTCAACTTTCCAAGTCAGAGCAGAAGATACAACAGATCTCTTTATTCTATTCTACCACACAGTACTTTAAACTCACCCAGATTGTCAACATTGAGGGACAGAAGTCTTGATTTACATAACAACACCTTAAACGTTGCAATTTAAAATTACTCCACTAAATTGGTTACATACTATCTTAGAATTTTTCTTCAGTATATAAAAGGATTTAAAGATGGTTTTTGTCACTAATTTCCCACCACAAGATGAAATTATTTATTATGAGCTTTAAATTTGTTAAAAAGAAACAACGGGCCCCAAATTGTGTCACTTTTGCTGGGCCGCGCCAAGACTAAATACCCAGCCTAATGGCAGTTCTAGCCTCTCCCAGAGGAGGAATTTTAATCCAGTCAGTCTGGAATCTCCCGGTTAGCTAGTGAGGTAATCTGTATGATGAGATCTCCTGCCTTCCTCTAGGGGAAGGTAAACTTTCCTGAAGTAATCTGCTCTAAATTTCCTTGTCCCACCTTCCCTTTGGCTCCTAAAAAACTTGCATTTTGTACAACTTGTGGAGTGCTCCCTTATCTTCGCTAGATGGGCTGCTGCCTGATTCATGAATCATTGGATAAAGCCAATTAGATCTTTAAAATTCAACTTACTCAACTGAATTTTGTTTTTTAGACACATTTTATACTAGCATTTTATAATACAATTAATAGAGGATAGTCAGAAGAAAGACAGGCAGAGGCTAGCCCCCCAGACGAAATTACCCTTAAAAGGAAAAAGACCCCATCCGGTTATTATACCCCACCCTGAAAGGAGCCCTCCACCCTTTCCCACGTAAACAGCTATCTGATAGGTAGATGAGCACATGGACAAAAACCTGATTGGGTGATAGGCATGGAGGGCTAATCAGATTAAAACAGCTCGCCAACAATCTCATAAAATCCTCTAGACTTAGAAATTCCAAGGCAACGCTCATGGGTCCCCTCTCTCTTTGGGACCTTTGTGCTATCGCCCAATAAACTTTGCCTTGCTGCTCAGCACTCTTTGTCTGGTCTACCTCTTCAGTCTTCGAAGCGAAATGACCAAAAGCCACAGGCACTAAAGGACAAGAAATCCTGGAACACAGCTGTTATATGTAGTAGTTTCTTGAGTGAATGGTGGGGAGGAAAAATAACTTTCCCTTTACCCTTCTGAGTTATTGGCTGAGACACCCTGTAATAAGTCAGATGAAGAGAAAAATAAATAGAAGTGTTTTAACATATACACCTTATATACACATAGGGGATACCCACAGAGAAATGAGCAACTTCCCAAGGAAGCCTAAGCCACCAGTTTAAAAACCATCTACAGCTAAAGATGAAAGAAAAAAAAAAAAAAGGATTGTGTGTTGGTTGGTCATTGGGGGGTTGGTGGGGGGAGGCCAGGTATGGGAGGTACCCAGGAGAAGAGTACTCCCTCTTCCTGGTATGGAGAGGGGACACTCTTACAAATAGAGATTTCCTTACAACAGGGTAACTTATATCCTGTTTCACAGCTTCTGCACCAGCCACTTCTCAAAATAGTCAGCTCTCAATAATCCTTATGCCAAAGAGGTATATTTTGGGGTGACATTCTGCTACCCATCAGAACAACATTCCCATCTGGATTTCAAATGAATTGGGCAAACTAATTATTGTTTTTAAGGCCCCACCATGCTCCACACATTGGCAAAGATGTTTTAGGTTGAAGGGGATCAGACTATGCCACTTGGGCATACTGATTATTTTGAGCTAAAGGCAATTGAGAAACAGCAGATAGAATCAAGAGCCAATGAAATAAATTTCTGGGCCCAAGACGGAGCTGCTCCTGTGGAGGGCAGGGAAGGGGGCTGCCACATAAGCAAATCAAAGCTTAGATAACCTTTCTGGTCAGAGCCTGACCAGAAACACCGTATACCTAGTCAACCAATCCCCAAATGCCAAGGCAACTATGGGGCTTCTCACTGAAATTGATGATGTGGCTCCCGCCCATCAGATATGTTCTATTTGTTTCCTCCTTGTTCTTGATTCTTTATTCTATAAAAGCTTCTTGCCTTCTGCCCCATTTTTAAAAAGTTTTATTTATTTAAGTAACCTGTATACCCAACCTGGGGCTTGAACTCACAATCCCAAGATCAAGAGATGCATGCTCTTCGGACTGAGCCAGCCAGGCGCCCCTGCCTTCTGCCCCATTTTGCAGTTCTCCCAAAGAAGACTGTCCACTTCAGGAAGTGTTAAATAAAGTTTGTTCGTATAACTGAAATTGTCTTCTTAAATCATCTTTATAACCGAGTTCTCTGCCCTCCCTCTTTCTGCCTAAAAGCAGGGCATAGACTTCCTTCCCTGCACCAGGTGAGGAGAGCTATATCCTTACTTCTTGTTAAAAGATAAACTGAGACATATTAAAAATTGTAAGAGTTTATTTGAGCAAAGTTGATTAGGATGGGACAAATGGGCCAAATCAGAAGTAGTTAGCATCCCACCCACCTAGCCAGGGGTAAGACTTCTATTTGCTCCTGTCGGGGAGCCAGATTTCCTCTCTTCTTCAAGGGCCTTCTAGCTGGACTAAGAATCAAATTAGCATGAGACAGACTAACAGAAGAAAATCAAACTTAATAGCGTTGTATACGGGAAATCCACACAGACATGGAAATTCCAAAGACAGGCAAAATGAGGTATGTTTGTCATTCTGAACTAAGAAGGAGGGGGAAGGTGTCTGGGACTTCAAAGGGAGGGACCGCCATTCACAGGAAGATGAAAAAGAGTAAATGTTTGGTAAACAGATGTTTGCCCTGGACTACAGATGGGTCACTCAGATAAAATTTATCTCTGCTAATGACCCTTATTCTGGGAAAGACCTCCAATTTAGATTCTTCTATGTGATTAATGGAGGGGTAAAAGTTTCTCTTGAGCCTGCAGGGTCTTGATTGCCTTCAGCTCAAAATAATCTGCATGCCAAAGTGGCCCAACCTGGCCCCAACACTGGTCACTTTCCCACAACTTACCTGCCCAAGATACCTAAACCCTTTTCCCTTTGTCTAGTCACTTCTCAACACACCACCATTTGTTAAAATGATATATAAGCAAATCCAACCACTTTGGTGGTTTTTAAAAACCTTTTAAAAACCACTTTGGTTTTTCTGTTCTTTCTCTTCTTTCCTCCTCCTCTTCCTCCTTTTCTTTCTCCTCCTCATCCTCCTCTTTCTTCTTCTTCGTGAAGTCTTTATGCACATGTAAATATTAACATCAATAAAAATTGTTTGCCTTTTCTCCTGTTAACCTGTCTTTTGTTACTTTAGTTTGCAGATCCCCCAGATACTTAAGCTGAGAAGGTAGAGGAAAAGTTTTTCCTCGCCTACATGGTAAAAAGGAGAGAAAGGAGACTGTATTTTCCCAAAGTTCTTCTTTAATTTTCTCACCAGGTTAATTTGTTTGCTTGTCCATTTCATAAATTGACTAAAATCTGTCTAATGAAATATCTCTTGGGATCTCGTATTTTAGTCAAATAACCTGTAACAGGCATTGTCCTGAAAGCATTTTTTTTTAAAGTGTACCATGCATTCTTTATGTAATCTTGCAGATGTTGATATTAAATATTTCAATATTACTTAGAAGTGATAACATGAATGAGGTGATTGCTCTGAGTTATCAGGTAGATTTTTTTCTCTCTTAATAAAGAAAATAGTTGGTTTTTTTTTAAGATTTTTATTTATTTATTTGACAGAGAGAGGGGGAGCAGCAGGCGGAGGGAGAGGGAGAAGCAGGCTCCCCACTGAGCAGGGAGCCCGATGTGGGGCTCAATCCCAGGACCCTGAGATCATGACCTGAGCTGAAGGCAGACTCTTAACTGACTGAGGCACCCAGGCGCCCTGAGTTTTTTGTTTTGTTTTGTTTATGTTTTTTGTTTAAGATTTTATTTATTTATTTGAGAGAGAGCAAGCACCAGCACAAGCGGCGGGAGGGAGAGGGAAGGGGAGAGAATCTCCAGCAGATTCCTGGCTGAGCACGGAGCCCCACACAGGGCTCAATCCCACCACCCCAGATCATGACCTGAGCTGCCAAGAGTCAGGCGCTTAATCAACTGAGCCACCCAGGCACCCTGTTTTTGTTTTTGTTTTTTAAGTACAGATAGATGAAGTGTGTGTGAGAGCTCCTCTTTCCCCCAAAATATTTTTTACACAGTAATTTAACTATTAATAATAATAAATAAAGTACTTTATCATCTTTCATTCCTCTCTCATTCCACCATTTCTGTGGCAAGACATTTTCAGATTAGTATATTATAAAGGTCCATTTATTTGAATCCTGACTACAATATTCTACTTTAGATTTTCAGACTACTCTTTTTTTTTTTGTAAGATTTTATTTATTTATTCATGAGAGACAGAGAGAAACAGAGGGAGAAGCAGGCTCCCAAGGAGCGGGAAGCCCGATGCGGGACTCGATCCCAGGACCCTGGGATCATGACCTGAGCTGAAGGCAGACGCTTAACCATCTGAGCCACCCAGGCGCCCGATTTTCGGACTATTCTAAAGCTGTCTATGAGCTTAAGCAATGTAGTGCTGAAATAGATGGCTTCTGGAATCTTCTAGCACTGAGTTTCTATCAAATCATAAGGGGGAGATGGAAGTATGGTAGGTCTAAATTCTCTGCAACTCATCATTCTAATTATGTAGCCCAGGGAGGCCGATTGGCTGTCAAGAGACCTCAGGAAGTTCATTTACATTGGTACATTCACTGTATTACAAGCTCTGAATCTTTGCTTTGCAGGCTCAAAACTTGAACTTTTGTCAGCGCATTGAAAGCAAAGTTTTCTCTTGGCAAACCCATATTATCCAAGCTCCCCAAGACTGAAATGTCATTTTATTAATTTACAATGGGCAATAAAATATTCATGTGGATTGTTATGCTTGCATCAACAGGACCAGCACATTTACTCTTTACAGACAAAACTGCCTGGGAAGCCAATTATAATTGAAAAATTGGTGGGGGGAGGTTCTGTATTCAGAACAAGAGGAGGTAGTTGAATGATGTACTTTAGGGACAAACTTGTCCTGTAGCCTAGAGTGTTCTGAGTCTGCCAAGGTCTCTTCTCCCCCATAATAGGATTGAGTACAAAACTAAGGTGCACATAAGTTGTGTAGCTTAGTTGTGTGTGTTTGTTGGGGGGTAAGAGTTGGGCACGAATAGGAACTGGACAAAGGGAGGATGAATGTAGGGAACATTTCAGGCATATGGAATAGTATATGTAATGGCTCAGATAAGAGAAAGACTGATGAACCCAGAAAATGCAATAATTCAGTATGCCTGAACTGTAACAGCACAAAGGAAACAATGTCAAGAGATAAGAACAGAGGGGTCGTGGGAGCAGGAGCATGTGATGGCCTTGTAAGCCACAGCAAGGGATTTGAATTTTTATCCTCAAGATGATGGGGAACTCATGAGAAATTTTAAGCAAGGGAGTAATGATGATCAGATTTGTGCTTTAGAAAGATCACTCCAGCTGTAGGGTAGAGAATGAATTGGAGGAATGCAAGACCAAAAGTAGAGATGAGTTGGCATCTCAGATTAGAATGGAATGACTTGAAAAATGGGATGATGTGAGATAGAATTTAGGGGAGTGGGTGATTAATTGAATATGGACAAAAGTAAGAAAGGAACAGGTGAAGAGGACAGTTTCTTGCTTGGGCATGCTGGTGTCAGCTCTGAGACAGGAACCCTGGGGGTCACGGGGAATTGAGTGAAGGGTGAGCAGAAGAGGCAGATGATGACTCAACTTTAGAGTTTAGACATTTCAGATTGAGCTTGAGGATTCCATAGATCAAAGTGGATTTGTCCAGTAGGCTGTTAAATATCTTATTTATTTATTTATTTATGAGAGAGTATGATCAGGAGGAGGAGCAGAGGGAGAGAGAGAGAGAATCTCAAGGAGAGATTCTCTAACAGGAGAGATTCTCTAACAGAGCCCCTATGTGAGGCTCAGTCTCATGACCCTGAGGTCATGACCTGAGCAGATACCAAGAGTCTGTTGCTCAACCGACTGAGCCACCTAGGTGCCCCTGAGCTTCATATTTAGAAGAGAGAGCCAGACTCCAGATTTGGAGATCACCAGCAAAAAAATAATATGTAATAGAAACCATAAGAATATCTGGTGACCCATTGAGAAGGTATGGGAGGTAGGTAATAATAATACCAGTCACTCTTCTGTGTACCTTCTGGCAATGTCCTTCCAAAGTTGAGTAGTTCTAGTACATGACTAGAATCTTCAAGTTCAAGTTCATCACATGATTTTCCAAACAAGACAACTTCTTGGAAGACTTATTGAGCTAACAATCACATAAAACAAACAAACAAGCAAACATTCCACTTGTATTTGTTAAACACTTTAACCTAGCCTTTGAAGTCATGCAGCAACCATTCATTTGGATCAAGTCACTAAGACCCGCCCACCTTCAAGGGAAGAATTAGAGCCTACCTTTTGGTGGGAGGAGTGTCAATGAATTGGCGGATGTAATTTTTTTTTTTTTCAGGTATATTTTTAAATCACCACAGTCAGGGAAAAAAAGAAGCTACATGTTTTGGAGGCTTTATCCAGTAAGTTTACCACCACCAAGTGGTCTGAAATTCCTTCCTTCCTTCCTTCCTTCCTTCCTTCCTTCCTTCCTTCCTTCCTTCCTTCCTTCCTTCCCTCCTTCCTTCCTTCCCTTTCCTTCCTTCCTTCCCTCTTTCAAAACTCATTTACAGATATTGGCTACACACTGTGTCACAATCAATAAATTCCAAATTCAATGCATATATTTTTCATTAAGAAGAGGTTTTTGTGTTTTTTTAACAATGCAGATTTATTATCTTACAGTTCTAGAGGTGAGACATCTGCAATCGGTTTCACTAGACTTAAGTCAAGGTGTCTTCAGGGGCTGGTTCCCTCTGGAGACTCAAGAAGAGAATGTTTCCCTGCCTTTTCCAGCTTCTGGAGGCTGGCTGCACTCCCTGGCTAATGACCCCTTCCTTGAATCATTCTGACACCAGGAAACTGAAGGGACTCCGTGAAAAAAGCTCGTTTTTTTTTTTCTTTGCTCCTTTTCCTGCTTCTATTTTTGCTAGGACCTGTACCCTTGCCTTACAGAGAGGCCTTAATGTTTGTCCTCCCTTTAAAGGTCAAGGAGTTAATGATTTCTTTGGAGTCTTCCAGCACAATAGATAATATTCTAGGGACTGACCAGGTGAGGTCATCATGTATGTTTTCTAAGACCACTGACTCCAGACACCTTGATGAGCATCAGTGACTTATGGAGGACACCGGAGCAAGGATTTGTCCGACCAGTTCCTGGATGCCTTTGAGGACACGTACACCAGACCATCGTCCTCAGTAAAATCCCTAGACCTCAAGCAAAGACGAGACTCATTCTCCTTTTCCTTTCCAAGTCTCCCAGAGGTTCCCTCTGTGTCCACTCTCTCTCAACATCCTCAATGAACTCTGCTCTCACTTCCTGCTGGTTCATGTTTGATTTCTATCCTTAACTTTTGTTTATTTATGTATTTTTAAGTAGGCTCTAGGCCCAGTGTGGGGCTTGAATTCATGACCTGAGATAAGGAGTTGCATACTCTACCGACTGAGCCAGCCAGGCACCTCACATTTGATTTCTATCCTGCATGTAGCCAAGGACCCTCGTGGGTGGTCGGGCAGGACCCCGACTGGGTCCTCAGACCTGGCCTGCCAGCATCAATTCCAGCCCCTTGCTTCCATGGTCTCATCTTTTAAAATTGTGGTAAAATGTACCTAACATAAAATTTAGCGCTTTACTTATTTTTAAGTGGACTCTTCAGTGCCATGAAGTACATTCACATTATCGTATAGCCATTGCCACCATCCATTTACAGGACTTTTTAATAGAAAAGAGTTTTAAAATGTTGACCATTGTTTTTATTATTACCTTCAATGTGGTATATGGAATGAATCAGAGCTTTGTAGGCATGGATAAGTTTCCAACTTCTGATCCTCAGTAAAGTCACATATAATGTTTAGATAGAGTTGTAGACAGCGTAGATGACATGTCTAGAACGAGCCAGACTCTTTGCTTTTAACAGTTTAGATCTAGTATATATGAACATATAGAATCCAGTTATTTTCCAACATTTCTTCCAGAGGGAAGGTAGCTCAACTCCTATTTAGCATGAGATCTTAACTGCTCAGCTTCCAGAGGCTGAACTTGATCCGCTCACTACATTCACAGGCTCCCTTGCTCTTGGGCTTCTCATTGGGCTGGAGCAGTGGAGAGCCCCTGCAGGAAGGGAGAAAGAGTCCAGGACTTATAGTGCATTGGTACCCTCCCTTTCATGTCTAAGTGTCTTCTAAATATTCTTCTACTGAAGGTCCCATCCTGTCTCTCTTGCATAGTTCTCCTTGGGTTCTGGTAACTGCTTCCGCCTCTTGCCCCTTTAAGTACTAGTCCAACTAGATCTATGGTAACTCCTACTGTTGCTAACTTAGGTGTGCTTTCCCATTTCTTACTGGTTTTCTCAACCTCTGACCATACCTATTGCAACAGTCCCCTCCTTAAAAATTTCTTCAATTACATTTTTCCTTCTGGGCCCCTGATTGATACTCTCCTTTTTTTTTTTTTTTTTTGGAAACAAATCTTACTCTGAATTCCATTGTGTAAAACAGACAAAAGTGAAGGTACATTAGCTGATGCAAAGGTGAATAATGTAGGGCCTCAATTGCTTGCTTCTCCCCATCTGCTGAGGTGGCCTCTGAGGACTTAGGATTTGAAGGGACACATTTAGAAAAACACTGGACTGAAAAAACCCAAGGAAATGCTAGCCCTGACCAATGCTTGGATGACATCTCTCTACCAAACTCGTGAAATAACTTCATCTGACCTCACACCACACTTTGGAAGCATGTGAGAACACACCTTCGGATATTCATTCCATTTCACCAGTGCATCCACACCATCTCTTATGGAATTGATGCACTTTACTGCATTTCATTGGCTGTTCAGCTAGGGGGGCCACAGGTTGCTTTCTCAGTTTGAAGGCTGATAAGAATGATGACTTAGATTTGGCTTCACACCAACTTCACTTTGATTTACTACCTTTTTTTTTTTTTTTTCCCAAATAGGCAATGTAAAGAATATTCACAAGATAAAAAAGGATGAGTTATCCTAGATCCCCATTGCTTGCCTCGTTGCCACCATGTGTGGTTTTGGAAAACCTGTGCAGAATGAGAAGTCTACCAGGTCAGAAATCCCAACCATGCACTTTGGATGGGATGAGCCATCTCAGCTCTCACGAGGTCCACCCTGTTATCATAGATGGGAAGTTTTGTTGTGCCATCTCTGCGTGATTCCATGGTCCATTTTGTACTCCACTAATTTGTGGTTTAAATGCAATAGGCTTTGGTATGGCTTATCACATATGTATTAAGGGCAGTATTACTTTTTTTTCTGGTATTTATTTATTTGTTTATTTATTTATTTACTGGGATTTTTAAGATTTAAATTCAATTAATTAACATATTATTAGTTTCAGAGGTAGAGTTTAGTGATTATTCAGTCTTATATAATACCCAGTGCTCATTATATCACATGCCCTTCTTGATGCCCATCACCTAGTTACCCCATCCCCCCCCACCCTCCTCCCCTCTAACAACCCTCAGTTTATTTCCTATGATTAAGAGTCTCTTATGGTTTGTCTCCCTTTCTGATTTTGTCTTGTTTTATTTTTCCCCCTTCCCTTATGATCCTCTGTTTTGTTTCTTAAATTCTGCATATGAGTGAGATCGTGGGATAATTGTCTTTCTCTGATTGATTATTTCGCTTAGCATAATACCCTCTAGTTCCATCCATGTCATTGCAAATGGCAAGATTTCATTTTTTTTGATGGCTGAGTAGTATTCCATTGCATATATATACCACACCTTCTTTATCTGTTCATCTGTCAATGGATATCTGGGCTCTTTCCATAGTTTGGCTATTGTGGACATTGCTGCTATAAACATTGGGGTGCAGGTGCCCCTTTGGATCACTACATTTGTATCTTTGGGGAAATACCCAGTAGTGCAATTGCTGGGTTGTGGGGTAGCTCTATTTTCAACTTTTTGAGGAACCTCCATACTGTTTTCCAGAGTGGCTGCACCAGCTTGCATTCCCACCAACAGTGTAGGAGGGTTCCCCTTTCTTTGCATCCTCACCAACATTTGTCATTTCCTGACTTGTTAATTTTAGTAAGGGAAGTATTTTTAATAGATCTTAAACCATTAACTGTTATTTTGAATCTTCCCTAAACCTGCCTCCAAAGAAAGTCGGTGGAGACCTGATGCTTTTCTTAAAGTTAATCAAGTCACCTAGAGTATGGAGAAAATCAGTAGGAACTGCTGGAGAATTCACGTATCTCCCTATGCTTTTGAAGTCCTTGCCTTTACCTCCCTCTTCATACTTCCCTCAAGGGCTGAAAGAAGCACAACTTGATACTAGGCTTCAATTATTTGGTTCAGTGCTGCTAATATAGTTTGTTAAAAGTGAACAATTCAGTTAAGTTAAAAAGATCTACTTGAAAAAAAAATCTACTTGATGCCAAATAGCTGGCTAGTAGTACTGTGTATATTCCATAGAATCCCCAAACTATTTTTGCCTTAAATATACAAAGCCATCATCTGCACTTTGCTTATTGTGTTGTGATTTTTCATGGATTTACTTCTAATTGCAAATGAATTATTTGTTGTCACATGTGAAATTAACAAGAAGAAAAATGTTCTCATTTACAGGAGGTCAGGTGTAGGTTGTTTCCCATAAATATTGGGAAATTTTCAAGAGTCAAGCAACATATACATATTAAGTGAAAAGAAAAAAAGATCACTAAGTAGGATCAAAGGATTATTGAATTGCTCTCAAGATTGTTGGATTTGGACCATATCTTCACAAGTAGAAAGATACTAGGTTGAGGAACCCTGTAAGGCAACTGTTATAAGAATAGTTCTATACCCTTGTATCTTAGTTTGAGCTGCTATAACAAACTTCCATAGACCAGGGGTTAGAAATTAATTGCTTACAGTCCTGGAGGCTGGAAGTCTGAGATCTGGGTGCCAGCATGGTTGGGTGAGGACCATCTTTTGGATTGCAGACTTACTATTATCCTTACATGGAGGAAGGGACTAGAGAACTTTATGGTTTCTTTTATAAGAATACTAATCTCAATCATGAGGGCTCTACTTTCATGACCTAATTACTTCCCAAAGACCCCACCTACTACCATTATCACCTTTGGAGATTAGGATGCAACATATGAATTTGGAGTGGAGGGCACAACATTCAAACCACAGTCCTTCCTTCCTTCCTTCCATCCTTCCTTCCATCCTTCCTTCCTTCCTTCCTTCCTTCCTTCCTTCCTCAACAAATATTTATTGAGCACTGTTTTAGTTATTGAGGATACAGCAGTAAACAAGAATGAAGGTCCTTATAGTCAGGGAACTTACATTCTTGTTGGAGAAACATAAATAGACAAACAAGAAAAGTCAGAAATGATAGTTTTCTCTGCTATGCAGAGAATTAAAATGGGTGATGTGATAGATTGGATACGACATTAGATGAGGTGTCTCTTGAAGATATCTCTGAGGATGAGGTTTTTTTTTTTTAAGTTTATTTATTTATTTTTTTAGTAATCCCTACACCCAATGTGGGGCTCAAACTCATGACCCCAAGATCAAGAGTCACATGCTCTTCTTTTTTTTTAAAGATTCCATTTATTTATTTGACAGAGAGAGGGAGAGAGACAGCGAGAGAGGGAACATAAGAAGGGGGTGTGGGAGAGGGAGAAGCAGGCTCTCTGCCGAGCAAGGAGCCCAATGTGGGGCTTGATCCCAGGACCCTGGGATCATGACCTGAGCCGAAGGCAGATGCTTAACGACTGAGCCACCCAGGTGCCCCAAGTCACATGCTCTTCTGACTGAGCCAGCTAGGTGCCCCTGAGGAGACTTCTGAGGTACAACATGAATGCCATGAAATTAACCACAAAGGCTCAGGCAACAATATTTCCTTTTTTTTTTTTTAATAAGTTGTCTTTTATTTCAGGTGATTTTTAAAAAAAATTTAAATTCAACTAATTAACATGATGTATTATTTGTTTTACAGGTACAGGTCTGTGATTCAGCAGTCTTATATAATATCCAGTGCTCATTACAATACATACCCTCCCCGATGTCCATCACCCAGATACCCCACCCCTCCACCCCTCACCCCTCCAGCAACCCTCAGTTTGTTTCCTATGATTAAGAGTCTCTTATGGTTTGTCTCCCTCTCTGGTTTCATCTTCTTTCATTTTTTCCTATCTTCCCCTATGATCCTCTGCCTTCTTTCTTTCTTTTTTTTTTTTTAAAGATTTTATTTATTTATTTGAGAGAGAGTGAGAGAGAGCATGAGAGGGGAGAGGGTCAGAGGGAGAAGCAGACTCCCCACTGAGCGGGGAGCCCGATGTGGGACTCGATCCTGGGACTCCAGGATCACGACCTGAGCTGAAGGCAGTTACTTAACCAACTGAGCCACCCAGGTGCCCCTTCTGCCTTATTTCTTAAATTCCACATATGAGTGAGATCATAGGATAATTGTCTTTCTCTGATTGACTTATTTCAGTTAGCATAATACCCTCCAGTTCCATCCATGTCATTGCAAACAGCAAGATTTCATTTTTTTGATGGCTGAGTAGTATTTCATTGTATATATATATATACAGTGAAATATGATATATATATATATATATATATATCACATCTTCTTTATCCATTCATCTGTCGATGGACATCTGGGCTCTTTCCATAGTTTGGCTATTGTGGACATTGCTGCTATAAACATTGGGGTGCAGGTGCCCCTTTGGATCACTACATTTGTATCTTTGGGGAAATACCCAGTAGTGCAATTGCTGGGTCATAGGGTAGCTTTATTTTCAACTTTTTGAGGAACTTCCATACTGTTTTCCAGAGCGGCTGCACCAGCTTGCATTCCCACCAACAGTGTAGGAGGTTTTCCCTTTCTTTGCATCCTCACCAACATCTGTCATTTCCTGATTTGTTAATTTTAGCCATTCTGACTGGTGTGAGGTGGAATCTCATTGTGGTTTTGATTTGTATTTCCCTGGTGCCAAGGGATGTTGAGCACTTTTTCATGTCTCTGTTGGCCATTTGTGTCTTCTTTGGAGAAATGTCTGTTCATGTCTTCTACCCATTTCTTGATTGGATTATTTGTTCTTTGGGTGTGGAGTTTGATAAGTTCTTTATAGATTTTGGATATTAGCTCTTTATCTGAGATGTCATTTGCAAGTATCTTCTCCCATTCTGTTGGTTGTCTTTGATTTTGTCGACTGTTTCCTTTGCTGTGCAAAAGCTTTTTATCTTTATGAAGTCCCAAGAGTTCATTTTTGCCTTTGTTTCCTTTGCCTTTGGAGATGTGTCTAGCAAGAAGTTGCTGTGGCTGAGGTCACAGAGCTTGCTGCCTGTGTTCTCCTCTAGGATTTTGATAGATTCATGTCTCACATTTAGGTCTTTCATCCATTTTGAGTCTATTTTTGTGTGTGGTGTAAGGAAATGGTCCAGTTTCATTCTTCTGCATGTGGCCGTCCAATTTTCCCAACACCAGTTTTTGAAGAGACTCTTTTTTCCATTGGATATTCTTTCCTGCTTTGTCGAAGATTAGTTGACCATAGAATTGAGGGTCCATTTCTGGGTTTTCTATTCTGTTCCATTGATCTATGTGTCTGTTTTTTGTGCCAGTACCATACTGTCTTTTTTTTTTTTTTTTAAAGATTTTATTCATTTATTTGACAGAGAGAGACACAGCGAGAGAGGGAACACAAGCAGGGGGAGTGGGAGAGGGAGAAGCAGGCTCCCCGCAGAGCAGGGAGCCCGATGCAGGACTTGATCCCAGGACCCTGGGATCATGACCTGAGCTGAAGGCAGTCGCTTAACCAACTGAGCCACCCAGGCGCTCAGTACCATACTATCTTGATGATACGGCTTTGTAATAGAGTTTAATGTCTGGAATTATGATGCCACCAGTTTTGGTTTTCTTTTTCAACATTCCTGTGGCTATTTGGAGTCTTTTCTGGTTCCGTACAAATTTTAGGATGATTTCTTCCATTTCTTTGAAAAAAGTTGATGGTAATTTTTAAAAAATATTTTATTTATTCATTTATTTGAAAGAAAAAGAGAGAGAGAGAAACAGCATGAGAGGGGAGAGGGTCAGAGGGAGAAGCAGGCTCCCTGCTGAGCTGGAAGCCCGATGTGGGACTCGGTCCCAGGACCCTGGGATCATGACCTGAGCCGAAGGCAGTCGCTTAACCAACTGAGCCACCCAGGCGCCCCAAAAGTTGATGGTATTTTGATAGGAATTGCATTAAATGTGTAGATTGCTCTAGGTAGCATAGACATTTTCACAATATTTTTTCTTCCAATCCATGAGCGTGGAATGTTTTTCCATTTCTTTGTGTCTTCCTCAATTTCTTTCATGAGTAGTCTGTAGTTTTTTGAGTACAGATCCTTTGCCTCTTTGGTTGGGTTTATTCCTAGGTATTTTATGGTTTTGGGTGCAATTGTAAATGGGATCGACTCCTTAAGGGAATAATATTTCCTAAATACGAACTAGTTGGCACAAAGGCAGGAATGACCTTAGTGCAACTGAGGAATAAAAGTTCATTGAGGCTGAGACATAGTAAACCAACGGGAGAGTGTTATAAATGGAAAGCAGAGAAGTGGGCAGGGCCAGATCAACAAGGTGTGTGAGCCAGGATAAAGTATTTGGATTTTATTGTGATTGTGATGGGAAGCTTCAATTAAGGAGGACAGTGATATTATTTGATTTACATTTTTAAAAGTTGTTCTTTGCTGCTGTATAGTTTATGGATTATAGGGAAGCCAAAGTAGAAATAGGGAGACCAACTGGGAAACTCTTAATGGTGGTCTGGACAGGAGATGAAGGTACTATGGACCAGGGGGATAATGGAAAGAAGTGGCAGATTTAGGATATGCTTTGGGGGAAGACCTATCAGGATTTTCTGGTGGATTGGCTGGAAGAAGGGGAAGTGATAAGATAAAGAGAGAAATCAAAGATAACTCCAAGATTTTTGGTTTAATCCTACTAAGTTCCTGGTGGTAGTATATACTGAGACAGGAAAACTGGCAGAGAAGCAATTTTGAAAATAAAAATGAAACAGCTTTGTTTGGGCCATGTTAAGTTAGAGATGCTCATTAGATCTCCAAGGAGAACTATGTAGATGGTTTGTTGTGCAGGTCTGGAAATCTGGGGAGAGGTCAATGCAGATGATACAGGCTTGGGGGTCTTGGGCAGACAGTTGAGATTTAAAGCCAGGAGACTGGTTGAGATCACCTCTAGGCTGTGGGGGACAGATAAAAAGAGGGACCCTAGAACAAAGCAGGGGCACTCTAACATTAAGTTATGCAGTAGAAAAGTCAAAGGGGTCTGAGAAGGAATGATCATTGAGGAGAAAAGCCAGGAAGTGTATTGTCAAGGAAGCCAAGAGAATAAAATAATTTGAGGAGAGAATGGTCAACTGTTCTCAATGTAAACAAGAGTCAAATAAAGTCAAAGCAATAAAGTTGTTCGTGAATTAAGCAACAAGTGGGTCATTAACATTAACCTGAGCAGTCTCATTGGAGTAGGTGAGGAGGCTTTTTTTTTTTTTTTGAGAAGGAGGCTTGATTGCTTGATTGGAGTGGCCTAAGAAGAAAAGGCAAGGCAAGACAGTGAAAGCACCCCAGATGTAGAAGCCATTTTGGACAAAGAAAGAGCAGAGAAGAGAAAGCAGACCAGGCAAGGGAAACAGGGTTGCTGCAGGCAGTGGGGAGTGCCTCTCTGAGCGCTGCGCTATTAGGGTGAGGTGAGCGCGGTAGCCCCCGCTGCACGTGTGGGCCTCTAGCGCCCTTCCCCTGCTCCGGTGTGGCACACGGTGGGTGCTTCGGGTTCTGCCACATGAAAACAATGGACAAAGAAGAGAAAGGGGAAGAAGTTAAGCATATTCATAAGATGGGGAGCTATAAAGTTGGATCATGGACTTTAAGTTAGATTTTGATGGAAATGAGGATCTAGAAATGATTGACAGTAAGAAGGTGAGAGGAGCCAATGGGCTGGAGATCTTGATGGAGTAAAAGAATTAATGGAATATGAATGTAAGAGAGCTGAATAGACAGGGATTAGTGGCCAGGCAGGGTAAGCAGAGCAGTTATGTGTGGGAGCTGCTAAATTAGAGACATTATTATGTCTCACCCATTGCTTATTTACTTTTGAGCAATTAAGCTCTCTAGGGTCTTATCCCAGTCATATCATAAGCTGCAGGGGAGCATGCAAGCCTTTGAATAACCCATCTAGCTGAACAGATTGAGAGTGTCTTACATGATTAGGCAAAAAATTCCACAGGAGAACTCCAATGTAGAAGGCTTTAGCATGTGACATTAATAAGCAGCTTTAAACTAAATTAACTTTTGAATAAAAAAAAGGAACAAATATCACTTTAAATGGGAAAAAAGAAAACCTGTTTCCTTTCTCTATTTACAACACACCTTTTTTTAGGATTTTTTTTTCATTTTTAAGTAATCTCTACATCCAACGTGGGGCTCAACCCACAACCCCAAGATGAAGAGTCACCTGCTTTACTGACTGAGCTGGCAGGTGCCCCTACGTATAACATTTCTAACACCTAATGTGTGGGGTTTTATTTTATACCAAGCGATTTGCCAATTCTCTGGACTCCAATTGGGTGTCCTACAATTAAATTCAATTCTGATACTAACTACCTGGAGTTAGTGCAGACCCTCCAAGTTCAGGGCTCAGTCCTACAGGATTGCCCCCCACCCCCCAACTTCAGACACCAGTCACAAGTTCCAGGTTGTCACCTTTGCTTTGGACCAACTGGCTATAGTTCCCACAACACCCTCCTCAGGTTTGATAATTCGCTGTAACAGCTCACAGAACTTAGGGAAACACTTTACTTACCATGACTGGTTTGTTATAAAAGATGCAACTCAGGAGCAGCCAAGTGGAAGGGATGCATAGGGCAAGATATGGGGGAAGGGGAACAGGATCTTCCCTGTTCTCTTCTGGCACATCATCCTTCTAGTATCTTGATGTGTTCACTGACCTGGAAGCTCTCCAAATCTCATAGTTTAGGTTTTTTATGGAGGTTCTATTACATAGCCAGGATTGATGAAATCAGTGACCATTAGTGATTAACTGTTCCAGCCTTTCTTCCCTCGTGGAGGTGGGGGGATGGTCAGCCTGAAAATTGCAACTTTCTAATCATGCCATGATCTTTCTGGAGATTAGACTCCATTCTAAAACTATCTAGTGACCCCCAACCAGTTGCCTCATTAGCATACAGACACTCTTATCCCTGTGGCTGTTCCAAGGGTCTTAGAAGCTTTGGCGTCAGGAATCAGGGTCAAAGATTAAATATTAGAACAAAAGATGCTCCTAGCACCCTTTCAGTCAGGAAATTACAAGGGTCTTAGGAACTCTGTGTCAGGACCTTGGTACAGAGACCAATATTATATTTATTATGCCACATAGTTTTATCACCCTACGTTGGTCAAAGTATTTCCCATGTTGTCTGAAAATAAAGCACCTGTGTCTGGAAAGATGGAAAGTGTGTGCTTTGCTATGTTTGTCTGGAAATATTTAAATGCATCGTTATCAATAGTGATTAATAATGTATTAGTTGTAGGTACTACTATTTTGCTGCACTATGGACACACACACAAAAAACAGAACATGTCTAGAATAGAAACATATTACACCATATAATACTTTATGAAACATTTTACATTAACTCATTTGAAAATATTTGCTGCACCTTTTCAAACGATATGGAAGAAAGCACTCCATTCATGCTTGGGTAGCTCTCCCAGCAAGGTCAATTGCATTATTCCGTTTCTTTCCTTATTTAAACAATATTAAAGTTTTCTCTCTTCCTCCCAGGGTAAAACGCCTGAACCTCAAAACCTGTGAATGCTAGCAGAAGGGTGGGACTTCCCAGCTGTGACTTTTTTTTTTTTTTTTTTTAAGATTTATTTATTTTAGAGAGAGGGAGAGTAGCTCACACCACCCGGAGATCACAGACCTAAGCCGGAGATCCAGAGTCCCACGCTTAACTGACTGAGTCACCCAGGCGCCCCCAGAGCTGTGATTTTTGAGTTTAAATAATGACGTGGTGCCTGGAAGTCAATTTGAAGTCCACGTCCTGTTTATCTGTGACCTTATTATTATTTTTTTTTATGAAACAGACGCATTAATGTTGATTCACTTTTTATGACTATTATCAGAATAGGACTTAATATTCCTTAGGGGAATGGGCCACGCAAGGGCTTTAGAAAGAGAAAGTGTAACATGTTAGCGACATCAGTCAATTAAATATTGATGCTATGGTCCCAAAAGGACAACCCTAAACTTCTCTTGCCAACTCAAATTCCAGTTTCTTCCCTATTCTTTCTTCTGATTCTTTACTTTCTCTTTGGCTGAAATTAGAAGCAAGGGAGCAAAGAAACCGACGGTTGAACAAAGAGGAGGGAAGCCCAACAGGTTAATCGTGGCTGCGATTCTATCCTTTGCTTTCACCCAGGGTCTAAGCGCTCCCAGCAGAAATGAGGATCCCGTCCAGGCTAGGTCAAGACCAGGGTCATGGTGACAAATTTTACAAAGCAGCCTGAGCTGCTGCCTCAGGTACCCACCCCCCGAACCCCTCCTCCCGCCGAGGTCAGGGACATCCCCAGGCCTGGACCTGGTCTCCCCACCCGCCTCCCCGGCGGGCTCGCGGCCGGCGCGCGGGCACGGCCTCTGACGGAGCGCGGGCGTGCGCTCGGCCGCCGCGGCGTCCCCTTGCCCGCCGGAAGGAGCGGCGGCGCCAGCGTCCTGCCGCCTGTCCGTCACGCAGCCGCCCACGCCGCCGCCGCTTCCGATTGGTCGCAGTTCCGGGCCAGGCCCCTTGAGGCCCCGCCCCTCGCGGATGGACAGACCGGGAGGGCGTGGCGGCGGCGGGCGGGTCCGCCCAGCTGTCAGTTACGGGGGCGGCCCGGCCGGCGGGCGGGCGCTCGCAGGCTACCTCGTCGCTTGCTGGCGCGCGCTGCCTCTCACCGCCTGTGGGGAAGTCGGGGCCGCCCGAGCGGCTCCCGCCACCGTCTAGCCCCGACCTCCTCCCCCGTCCCTTCCCGACTCCGTCTCCCCCGCTCGCGCTCCCCGGAGTAGTGAGTGGTCCCGCGTAGGGTCCGGAGAGTCACCGCGGCGGCCCGGGTGGTGTTTAAACCATGTTTAGGAGGATTTTGCAGAGGGTAAGAGAGTGAAACCGTCTTTCCGGCAGCACGTGAGCCGGAGAGCCCGAGCCGGGGCTGCGGGCGCCGCCGCCGCGCTGAGGAGCCGAGGCGGCGGCCCGGGTGCCGCTCCTTGGCGCGGGCTCCTTCCTTCTGTAGGCCCCGCAGCCCGGGAGGTGGTTAGGCCTCGGCCGTCCGGCCCGGGGGCGGGCCGCGGGGGCAGGGAGGGCGGGTGGGGCAGGCAGGCCGGAGCCCGCGCGGGCGCCGAGTCCCCGGGCGGCCCCGCGCGCCCAGGCCCGGCGTCGTGCTCCCGCGCGGGGCTGTCAGTGAGAGGGGCGGCGGGGCGGGAGGGTGTGGTGCCGGCGCGTTCCTTCCAGCTCCGGGAATGGCAGTGCGAATGGAGAGTTGGTGCCTCCAGCCGGGTGGAGAGCGCCCCGCGGGAGATTGCGGGAGGCTTGCTCAGCCTCTCCCCCTCCCCGCCCACCGCGCCCCCCAACTTTGCTCGCACCTGCCACATTCGGCTGCGGTTTTGCAGGGTAATGTGGTGAAACCCGGCCTAGCTCAGGCCCAACCGTGGTACCGACACTTACTGGCAAAATCAGCTGAGAAGGAAGATATTACTCACTGTTGGAAACTTTTCCCCCCCCAATTAAAAATGCGTTTCGCCCTTTCAGCCCAGTACCTTTTCTGAGCTCTCCAAGAATAAATTCGCAGGAAGCTTCATCCAGTGACAGACACTTAACTCCTTCACTTTCTGCCAGTGCTCTTATCCCTATTCGATAGCTGGAAAAACCTTAAGATATAAAGACAAGAGCATTGGAAAGCTGTATGTGTATTGTTTAGAAATCAGTCCCTAGGATAATAGAGTATCATTTCCTACAAGAGTTGCTGTACTCAAGTTTTTGTTTTGGGTAGCCTTTTATTTTTAAACTGATAGGGTGCAACAAAATGTAAATGATTGCAAAGTTGGGCCAAACTCAGTTGGTTACTGAGGGAGTAGAATAACCAGTTCAAAGGACAAAAGAAATGAGTGAATTTGTAGTATTCAGTCAAGGAATGTGCCAAAGACAGTTGAGTCATCCACTGTATAGAAAGGGAGTGTTCTTGGATCCTGCGTAGCTTTGTGAAATGTTCAAGTCATGTGAAACTTGGTCATATATCAGGGGGAGAAATAGGTAACTTTTGTGTCTACCACCCTGTATTGACATCTGATGATTTTTTGCAGTGGTTTTTTAAAATCTCGATGAGCTGATGATTTTGGCAATAGCAAGGGCATGCCCTTTACTCTTGCCGTCAGTTCCTGTGTTCAACAGTAAAGACATCTGTGCATGATTTACTTGTTGTACTTGGAGATTTTTCTTCTGTCGGACCTGGAGGAACTGATTACCTCATGCCTCAGACTGTCTTTCTCTCATAGTTCCACATCTGAAAATTAGTTTGCCTATGGTTTGCTTTAAAGTTTATGAATAAAATGAAGTGTTTACTGACTTAAGCGTAGCTTCTGGTAGGGGTGCCTGGCTGGCTCAGTCCCGGGAGCATGCGACTCTTGACCTTGGGGTCATGAGTTCAATCCTCATGTTGGGTGTAGAGATTATTTAAAAAAACAAAACAACAACAAAAAAACTTTGAAAAAAAGAATAGCTTCTGGTAGTTATAGATTAATTTTCAGAAATACGGGATGCTTTCCAATACTCTTGGTTTAATGTTGTTAAGCATTACCATTGTATAAGGATCATTTTTATATAAAGACCATGTGTTGGTGCATACACAACTGTTACAGAAGTTTCTATTGAAATTGCAAAATTGAAATTCTGATTATTGCTGAGATGTGATGTGGGATCATCACATGTGAATAAGTCACTTGACAACTGACTTTCTTAACCAAGGTACTATTGACGTGTGTGACTGGATAATTCTTTGTTGTTGGTGGGGGGGCTGTTCTTTTGCATTCTAAGATGTTCAGCAGCATCCCTCTGGCTTCTACTCACTTCATGCCAGTACACCCTCTCCCCCATCCCTTTCCTCTTTTGTGACAACCAAAATTATCTTCATGCTTTACCATATGTTTCCTAAGGACAAAATTGCCCCTGATTGAGAACCACTGTGTTAAATGTGTATACTCTTTTAATAGGAAAATTTGAATTGTTTCTCACAGTTACTTTTATACCCCTGTATATTTATAGTGAGTGTCAGGAAACACCAAACTTATGCAAGGGACTGGGAAACAGTTAAGAAGGTATGGGTCCTGCCTTTAAAACTCACAGCCAGGTAGGGGAAGTGGACATCTAAAAGTGATTACAATGCTCTGTAATAGAAGAATGAAGAGTGCCCTGAGTGCTACTCTGTGTGAGGGTGTTGGGACCATCAGGACAAGCTTCTGGGAGGAGGTCATATTCTCAGCTCCAAAGAAGGAAGAGCATGTCAGGCAGAGGGAGCAGCAAATGCCAAGGCATGAAGTCATGAAAGGGGCAGGTAATAGGAGGAGGAGTGTGAACAATTAAGTTTAGGAAGTGAAATGATGTGCAGGGATTAGTGGGAGATGAAGCTGCATGGGTAGCTACAGACTAGATCCCTAGAGGATCTAGAGTCCTTTCAGAGGAGTTCAGCATTTATCTTGCAGATGGGTCAGTGTTAAATCTCAGCATGTAATAGGGGCATTTTGATAAAAGCCTTAAAGAAATCTGGTGATTTGTATTACTAGTTTAGAACCTACCATATACATTTTATTAAGTCCACAGGTGGTATTTACTAGCAAGTATAACTAGAATCTTTACATTATGTAACGTGACAACCATTTTATTTTGCCCCACACTGATAATCTTGTTTCTCAGCAGAGGTAATAAAATACAAGATTAAGATGAAAGTTGCTAATTTAGAGATTCATTTGAAATGGTCTCCATGCTTTGAAATTATATTGCATTCTTTTAACGTTCTGTTTTTAGATGACCTTTTCCTTTTAACTGTTGTTATTTTCTTCTGAATAGTGTCCTTTAAAAAAGCATTTTTGAAAGAAGATAGAGACAATGTGCTTACAATCAATTGTAACTCAGAGTGTTTGAATATCACCAGTAAGGTCCCAAGGGTACTTCACAGAAAATTTGTTTCTGGTTTTTCTCCTCCTCTTCCTTCTTCTTTTTTTTTCCATTAGCTTATTAAAAGTTGTCTTTTTGAGGCTTGAAAGGGTCTGAATTAGAAAAGAAAAATTTTAAGGTAGTTCCAGTATGTATGTGTTAACTATTTTGCTTAATGGTCCTTTGAAGAGAACTATGAATTTGAAGTGCTTGATGACCATGGTGCACCCGGCTGGCTCATCCTGGAGCATGTGACTCTTGATCTCAGGGTTTTAGGTTCCAGCCCCACATTGGATGTGGAGATTACTTAAAAATAAAATCTTTAAAAGAAAGAAAAAATAAAGTGCTTGATGACCATGTTGCACCCGGCTGGCTCATCCTGGAGCATGTGACTCTTGATCTCAGGGTTTTAGGTTCCAGCCCCACATTGGATGTGGAGATTACTTAAAAATAAAATCTTTAAAAGAAAGAAAAAATAAAGTGCTTGATGACCAGACAGAATAAATGATCAGTATTTAGTACTTTAGGCAGTTTGTAAACTTTATTGCTATTTCTTTCTTAAGAAATTTACTCTTAGTGTATTAGATTTCCTTTCACTGGTATATATCAATAACATTGCCAAAGAAAACAATGGATTTAATTATTATAGAATTGTAGAAATAAAAGGCTTTTTTTTTATGGTCAGCAGGTCTGATTTTAAAAACGAGGAAGTAAAAACAGATTAACTGATATCTAAGGCAACACAGTTAGTAGATGTCAAAACTGAGACAAGAGCCAAATTTTCCCAGCACAATCCATTTCCCTTTTTCTGGCACCTTGTTACCCTTTCCTCCACTACTCAAATTGATAATGGTTAGCACTGTGCTAATCACTGTGGAAGATAGGGGGAAAATACGAGACCTAACTTCTTCCTCAAGGATATGATTAAGTGCCAAAGAAAATGATATAGACAATGAAGGCTGTAGTAATACAGGGGAGGAAAGATCGGAACCAGCCTGTGTGAGCGGGGAGTCTTGGAGAAAATGAGCATGAGACAGGGTTTTGAAGAATGTGTGTGTTTAGGAGAGGTCTTAGAGAGGAAGGTTTCTTTTTAGGAAGGAGGAACAGTATAAGCAAGACACAGAAATGGGAATAAGTTCATTCTTCCTGCCCTCCCTTTTTCCTTTGCATATAGCCTTTTAATAAACAGATATTTATAACACTTGCTTTGTGCTAGAAACTGGGGATACAGCAGTGAATAGGATACAATCCTTACCCTCAAGTAGCTTAAACCAAGTGACTTTTAGAGATAAGAGATATGTTTAGAGCAGAAAGAAATTGAGAAAGACATTTGCAAAGATAATGTGGCACCCCATTGTGGAGATTCTTGATTGTCTAGCTCAGCCCTGTTCAGTGCAAATGTGAGTTACATACATAATTTAAAGTCTCTCTCTCTCAAATAAATAATCTTTAAAAACGACAACAAAAAAGGGGCGCATGGGTGGCTCAGTCTGTTAAGCATCCAACTCTTGGTTTCTGCTCAGGTCATGATCTCAGGTTCTTGGGATCAAGCCCTACTTTGGGCTCTGTACTCAGCGGGAAGTCTGCTTGGGATTCTCTCTCTCCCTCTCCCTCTGCCCCTACCCTCGCTCGTGAACTCTCTCTCTTAAGTAAATAAATAAATCTTAAAAAAAAAATAAAGTTTCTAGTAGCCACATTTAAAGTAAAAAGTGAAATTAATTTTTAAAATATATTTCTTTTGACCCAATATATCTAAAATATTCAACATGTAATCAGTATAAAAATTATTATTCAGATATCTTACATTCCTTTTTTTTTTTTTTTGACTAAGTCTTTGAAGTCTGGTGTGTATTTTGCATGAGCAGCATGTCTCAATTTGGACTAACCATATTTCAACTACTCTACAGCCCCATGTCAATAATGGCTATTGTATTGGATGGTGCAGGTCTAGTTGAGTTCATATATAACTTTTAACTTTTTATTTGGAACTAGTTTCAAACTTATAAAAAGTTGCAAGAATAAAATAATACAAGGGACACTTTCTTTTCTCTTACTCTGTCATTTTTTTTTTTTTCTGATTGATTTGAAGATCAGTTATGGTCTTTTACATCTGAATACTTCAATGAAGAATAGTATATTCATTTACATAACCACAGTATAGTGGTTAAATTAATTAATTTATATTGGTTCACTTGCTATCTATAATTCCAGTTTTGCCAGTTGATCTGGTAATGTCCTTTGTAGCATTTCCCCTTCACCAGTTTAGGGTCTAGTTACGATTAGATATTATATTTAGTTGTTATATTGGTATAGCCTCTTTTCATCACAACATGTCTTTGTATTTTTGAAGAGTACAGATCCTCTCCAGCTTTTTTTCACCTATACTATTCTTCATATTATTTTTACCTGGTATTTTCTTGTGATTAGATTGAAATTATGCATTCTGGGCCAGAGTGTTGCCTAGAAGATGTGTCCTTCTCAGGTTATCACATCTGGAGGCCCATGATGTCTTTCTGTCCTTCGTAGGTGCTGTTAGTTTTGATTATCTTGTCAAAGGTTAAGGTGTAGTCCAACTTTTTGACTGTATAATATTTTTTCTTCTTTTTGCAGTAAATAGACATCTGCTTATAAGATCATGCAAATATCTTGCTCCTTATAAAAAATTTCCCCTAAATTTAGCATTCATTGTTCATTCTTGCTTCATCTAGTCTTCACCGTAGTGACTGCAAAATGATTTTCCCACTCCAGCATTCCCTTCTTTTTTTTTAATTTTTATTATTTATTTATTTATTCATTTGAGACACAAAGATACAGAGAGAGAGAGCATGAGCAGGGGGAGAGGCACAGGGAGAGGGAGAAGCAGGCTCCCTGCTCAGCCAGGAGCCCAATTTGGGGCTTGATTCCAGGACCCTGGGATCATGATCTGAGCTGAAGGCAGACGCTTAACCATCTGAGCCACCCAGGTGCCCCAGCATTCCCTTCTTCTTTACCAGTTGGTCATTGGCTTTCCTGTTCTTCCTTCCCGCTCTCCATCCATCTCTCCTCCTCCTCAGCTTCCTTTTTTTTGCTTTCCTGTTGTTATGGACTCATAATTTCAGTTTTTAAAAATGGTTTATAACTCATCACTGTACTTAATTATTTTGGTGGTCAAACTGTGTCAGATTTGAACAGTGAGAGCCCCTTTCGTGTGGCCCCTATGTTGTTTTGTCATGGTTCTATAATTTTTTTTTCTTTTTTTTTAGCTCTTCCTTACTTTCTGGCATAACAATGTATTCTAAGTTCATCCATTACTCTCTCCCAGCCCTGAAATTGGCCATTTCTCTGAGGAGCCCTATTTCTTTTAGTGGGGAATGGGATTAGAAACCCAGGTCTGGGGTGGCTTTCCTTCTCATTTATTTCAGCAGACAAATTTGACATTTTGAACTTTATTCTTTAGGCATTAGGAAATCATAAGATTTTATTTTTTTTCAATAATTTTTTTAAGGATTTTTATTTATTTATCGAGAGAGAGAGAATGATAGAGAGAGAGCATGAGAGCGAGGAGGGTCAGAGGGAGAAGCAGGCTCCCTGCTGAGCAGGGAGCCTGATGAGGGACTCGATCCCGGGACTCCAGGATCATGACCTGAGCCGAAGGCATTCGCTTAACCAACTGAGCCACCCAGGCGCCCCAGGAAATCATAAGATTTTATTAAGCAGTGAAATATATTTGGTATGTAGGAGAGGCAGAATTTCTCTTTACCTTCTTTGGTGTCTGGCTAGGCCTTACTTGGAATTAAACTGACATGAGGCAGATTAACAGGAGAAAAGGATACAAATTTTATTAAGTTTTTACATATGTATGGGCAGCTTCACAAGAGAATGAGGACCCAAGTAAGTGACAGAACAGGTGTTTACACCTTTTAGACAAAGAAACAATGCATTTGTGAAGAATTAACAAGACAGAGGGGTTTGTGTTGGGGGGTAGTAAATGGTGAAGAAGTAGCCAAGAAGATAAGGGTTAGTTTAACAAGGTTTGTTTATACAGATTTCTCAGCCCCAAATTCTCTGTCTCTGGTGATGAGAATGTCTTTTCTCCTCCTGCTACAGTGAGGATGCCTTTCACATGAGAGTTTTATCTCCTGCTTTCAGGAAGAAAAGAGGGTCAGAGTGTTCTTGTGTACCTGCTGTTTTAGTGCCTTTAATTAAAAATAATCAGTATGCCAAAGTGGCATATTTTGGGGTGACATCCTGGTTTTCTTCAGGCACAAAGTAGGAGTTAATAATATTTATTGAATGTGTATTGAAAAGGAATGTTTTAGGAAGATTTATTTGTCAGTGTTGCATGTGATATATTAAAACCATAGGGGAGTCTAGGCAGAGATCACATAGGAGAGATTTTAATATTTTAGGCACTAAGAAATTATGATTTGCATTAGCATGATGACAATGTGAGCAGAAAAAAAGGTAATGAATAGGGAAGAAGACCTTTTTTTTTTTTTTTTTAAAGATTTATTTATTTGAGAGAGAGATTGCGTGGGCATGAGCAGGGGGAAGGACAGAGGGAGAGAAAGAGAAATCCTCACGCTGACTCCATGCTGAGTGAGGAGCCTGACGTGGGGTTCAGTCTCATGACCCTGAGGTCATGACCTGAGCCCAGATCAAGAGTCAGATGCTCAACTGACTGAGCTACCCAGACGCCCGAGGAAGACCTTTTGAACATATCTATTCTTCAGATGTCTAGTATGGGCCCACTGTGTGCTGTGGACACACTGATGAGTAAAAGAGACACGGACCTCTGTGGAGCTTAGTGAAAGAGGAATTTCAAAGAATCCCATAGCTTTTTCGTCACATGGATGAATCTTAGGAAGGAAAAGCACAGGGAGCCCCAAGAGCGTACAGCAAGAGGGCCCTGATCTAAACTGAGATGTTAGGGAAGGCTTCTCAGATTGGTTACACATTTAAGTTTGATGCAGTTACTACTAATTTATTAAACAAATTTTAAAAAGTGGAATTATTTTCTGTCTGTGTAGATTTACTTTTAGTGTGTTAAGAATAGAGATTGAGGGGTGCCTGGGTGGCTCAGTTGTTAAGCGTGTACCTTCGGCTTAGGTCATGGTCCCAGAGTCCTGGGATCGAGCCCCTCATCGGGCTCTCTGCTCTGCAGGAGGCCTGCTTCTCCCTCTCCCACTCCCCCTGCTTGTGTTCCCTCTCTCGCTGTGTCTCTGTCAAATAAATAAATACAAAAATCTTAAAAAAAAAAAAAAAGAATAGAAATTGAGATTTAAAAGAACCAGGGCTAGAAATGAGTTTTTTCTTCTTATCCTGGTGGTCTTTTGCTTGTGCTAAAGAGACAGTGTGATTCGTGGTTAACAGGCTGAACTCTGGGGCCAGACTGCCTGGGGTGATATTTGTATCCCATTTACTAGCTGAGTAGCTTTGGGCAAGTTATTGATTTCTCTGTGTCTCACTAAAATGGTCATAATGGTATCTGTCTCATAGGACTATTGTAAGGTCTAACTGAATTAATATACGTAAAGGACTTTGACAGTATCTGGCACATACCTCTCTGTAAATGTTAGCTGATGCTAATGTTGGTATTTTGTTGTTGTTGTTGTTATTATTATATACTCCAAATTTCTTCAAGGAAAACTTTTCTTATCACCCCCCCCCGCCCTTTTTTAAATCGTGTGGGTGTGGGTGTGTAGACATTCATCATACTATTGGGCATTTATTCTGTGCTAATTACTTTGCTGGGCTTGGGGATTAAAAACTCTTAAGGAGTTTTAGTGGGGGAAACAGATATGTAAATAATTACAAAGTAATGTGGTAAGTGTTAATAGATACATAGAGGAAGAGTTTGTGAGAACAAAAGAAAAAGTAACTAGTCCTGTGAAGGAAGGATTGAGGGGAGACAAGGAATGGGATTGTTGAAGGTCTTGCAGAGGCTAGAAGTGATAGGCAAAGAGGAGCAAGGGAGAGAAGCCATCTTTAGAGACAGGGACCAAGCAAATGCAAGAGCATAAACAGCCTAGCACAGCATTATGGGAGTTGTGAGCTTTTCTGCATGTGAATGGGTGTCGTTGTAAGAGATGAGACTGGAAAGGGTTTTGGACTTTATACTGTAGACAATAAGGAGCCATGGAAAGTTTTTAAATGATCGAATTTGTAATAAGGAAAACCCTCCAAAAATATTTTTCCTGGGTAATCTTTATAGAAAGTTAATTGGTAAATCACTCATCTTTCTAAAATATGTTGGTAATTAATCAGTGCCCATAGGAGATGTCCAAACTCTTTACCTTGGCACACAAGGCCCATAATGCTCTGGTTCTTTTATACGATTTCAGGCTCATCTCCACCTACCTCTGCACATGGCCTTGACCTTGCCATTCTCACTAATTGTGTTTTTCACAACTTACCCTCTTCTCTCATCCCTTCATAACTCTGTATAAGTGCTTTATTCTGCTCAGACTGTCCTAGCATCACTTGTAGACAGTGCTCAGTTCAAGTGACACTGGGAGTTATTTGCTTACCTTTTTTTTCCCCCTTCTTCTCCCCAAACATCCCATACTAATTAGGAGAACAGGCTTTTGGTATTAGACCATCATTTAAGCCCTGGGCTCCTCCACTCATGAGGGTGAGATCTTATACAAAATTTCAAGCTCTCTGAGACCCAGTTGCTTCATCTGTAAATTGATGATATTATATATCCCAAAGTGTTGTGGAAGGATTAAATGAAATAATGTTCATGAAGTACTCACCACAGTATCCAGCATTCAATAAACATCTGTTACATAGTAGCTATTACAATTTAGATCTCTAGAAAATTTTTGTAATTTGTTTACCTGACTATTTCCCTACTAGACTTGAGATCCCTTAGGGTAGGGATTTTGTTTTCTTTTTTTTTAGTGTGTAGGATCTAACTTCGTGTTTGATGCTTGGTGGTTTTTCAATAATATATGTTGGTGGCTGTGTAGAGAGGATGGCTCCATTAGGGGAGAGACTGGCTAGAAAATAATAACTTTTTAGTTCTAAAATTGTTACACATTCGAATCATTTGGAATTCTTAAAAAAAAAAAAAAAAAAAGATTCCCAAGCCCCTCTATTGTATCAGAATTTCTGGATCTCTAGTTTTCAGTTCAGGAGATGATGAAAGCTTGAATTTAGACATTGGCTTTGGGGATAAAGAAAGAATGACTTTCAAGAAAATTAAGGTGTAAAATTGATAGGGCTTATTGACTTGTGAGTAGTTTGGGTAGCTGAGAGGATAGTGGAATGGACTAAGGTAAAGAATAGAGGAGGAAGAAGAGCAGATTTGGGGAGGAAGATGAATGTGAATTAGAGGTGTGGCCATCCCAGTGGAGATGTTCATAAGGCAGGTGGAAATACAGGTCCAGCACACAGGAGACAAGTGGAGGCAAGTATTAGATATGTACAAATACATATCTTGAAGAGAAGTCAAGTCAAGTAAGTACTGAGAAGTGTCCACTGAATGGAACAGTTGAGTCATACCTAGTTCAGTTTCAGGAGAGTCATAAGGACAAATTGGGAAGTAAGGAATTGGAATCAGGGAGCATAGACTACTTGCTGAGGAATATGGATTAGAGGAAGCAGAAACTAATTAAATATTAAATGCATGAATGAATCTGTCATCCTTGGACAATGTTCTAATAAATGATTTTTTATTTTCAAGGATTAGAAACTTCCTCAAATCAGTTTAAGTTGAAAGGGGGATTTATTGGAAAGCTTCAAAGTGATCCATGAAGAAGAATTGGCTATACAGTTAGGCCTCATGATAATGGTGTCAGGGATGGAGGCAGTTTTTCTTGTCTTTGTCTTTCATGGACCACTGGCATCTTGTCTCTCTGTCTTTGTGTCCATCCTCCTTGTTGCTGTTTTCTCAGTGTGTTCAAGACCCCAAATGGTCTTCTGACCACTCAATTCTATGTACTTTTCACCTTAGCTTTGTGTAATCAACTGGCCCAGTGTCTCAATTCCCAAATACAAGAGAAGACTTAAAATGTCCTCTGCATCTTTTTTCATTGGGTCATGCATAGGTCTCTGGCTGGCCAAAGGTGTTCATTGATGGTTTAGTCAACTGAAGTTGGAAGTGGAGTGTGGTCATATAATACTTAGGACTATTCCTTCTAGGAGTTGTGGTACCATGAAACACACAATTTACACATCATTCTTCTAGAATGAGCTTTACCATGGCTCTAAAATAGTGATAATAGTTATGATTAAATTCATTTGGTTCTAGGAATAAAGGATCCATCAGGTTAGCTCAAAAATAGCGTAGTAGTGGTTATAAAGATGCACTCAGCGATAAGAAAGATGGAATTTTACGGAAATTCAAAATCAAACATTTAGTATGGGGCTGAGCCTCTCATTTTTACTGGAAGGCTTTGAAGGCTCCAAGGTAGTGTTATTAGGGACTTTCATGACAGGGCTTTATAGATTTTCACTGTAGAGTTGAGCTGTTAAAGAACTCAGTGACTCTTTATCTGTGTCCCCTGTATCTATATACTTTTGTTTCCGCTCTCAGCTAATTTTCTTACCCTCTATTCTAGTTTTTTTCTTCATGGCTTCTGCATACTCAGAGTCTATGATCTTTTGAAACTTTGGTTGGGTTATAGCTTTGATTTGCTGGGGTGTTCCATGTACTCTTACTTTACCACATGACTACACTGTTATTCTTTTTAGTGCCAGTTTGTGTGGCTAATTAATCATTTCTCTTTATAGTTTGCAATTTAAAGGCCTAAGCGTGGAACCTAGCAGTAGTTCGTTCTTGGCTTTGGGCACTTCTTTTTTTTTTCTTTTTTGCCACTGGGCCATGTTATTATTGGCTGCTAGCTAGCTTGTGAATATCTGCTGTTTGATCCAGGTGATCACATCTTTGGTCAATTGGTCAGTAGACACAGGGTCATATAACCTGGCTGTCTTGGACTATGTTCTCAACATGGACTATGGTAGGATAGCTTACTTTAGGATAGAAGCATGACTATTACCTGCATTATGATTGATTGACAGATTAAATACAAGAACATGAATAATTTAGTTGCATTGACATCTGTTTAAGTGTTGCATAGACTAGAGCAGTAGTTGAAATTTAAAACCACCCTTTAGTCTCATTTCAGTCTTTAATATCAGACTCTGGCTAAGTTTTACATAAGTATGCTAATATAAAAGTTTTTAGAGTCTCAGTGATACTTTATTTGGACTTTAATATTTGGAAAATGTTTTAAGAATTTTTGTCTTTATACAGTGCTATGCGAAAATACATTGTCATGTGGGGTAGATTAAGTGGTAAATCATATTGAGTTAGATATCTGATAAGGACATATGAATTTATTTTGTTCTGTGGGATGTTTATTTTTTGATATAACCTCATATCTCTGCAGCTTTTAAATATTTTAAGGAATAATATAGTTTTAAAATAAAAATATTTGAAAATAATAAAATAATATGTTTCTGGTTATGAAAATAAACCATCTACATCACAGAAATTTGAGTAGTTCAGAAAAGGAAAATTGAGAAGAAGCACAGGCTGTATGGTTAACATTAAGAACACAAGCTTTGAAGTCAGATTGAATCCCAGCTTTGTGTGTTACATTTGTAATCTTAGCTAACAATTTATTTAGCTTCTTTAACCGTATTTCCCCCTCCTTGGCTACATGGGAGCAATCCCTTTGATTTATTCAAAGGATTGTCATAAGCATTAAATGACATAATGTAGACAAAGTGCTTGGCTTCATGCCTGTCATAGAGGTTATATGTTAGCTATTATTGTTAATAGAAAGATAGACTATTTCATTTAGCCAGACTACCAATTGACATTTCTTTAACTAGTATAAAACTCAAGTTTCTTATGTTCATGATTTTGAAAATGCAAATGATCCAGAAGAAGTTGGTATTGAGCTTTAAAATAAGATTCATGCCTCAGGGTTATTTTGATTTTATTAAGTTTTTGAGTATAAAGTCACCAGAGCAAGTAGAGAAATCACTGAATTTGGAAACAAGAGACTTGAATTCATGTTCTTAGGCAAATCATTGAGTTTTTCTTGGCTTCACTTTCCTTCTCTGTCCACTGAGCACACCACCTAGGTGATTTCTAAGGTGCTCTTAGGGTAAAGCTCTTATTTGAAAACCAAGAAAGTACCAAGATTTTGAGTCTGCAGATCATTTGCCACCCTAAAGTAGCATTTTAAATGTGTTATATAACAAGTCCAAATAACTTTTACCCTGTTTTCTAGCATCTTTGCTGAGAAAAAACTGTCTTAGGAAGCAAGGATTCAGTGATAAATTTGAGAACTCATGTAAGATGACTGTCACAGCACCTGCCATCCATGTAGTAGGTTCCAGAAGATAGTTCTCCTCCTTCTCTACTGAGATATCCCCCCCCCCCCCGTGTATAGCCCTTTATGAGTATCTCAAATGCAAGTAAGGTACATTTGTTGCAGTGGATGCTTTGATGTGGCACTTAGATCTTCCTTCAGGACAGAGACACATTGTCCTAGCTGCCTAGAGTCATGGAGCTGATGGCTCATAGCTCTGTCCTTCTCTGGGAGTTGCCCTAATAGAAAGAAGCTTCCTCACCCAAGATTATATCCCTTTCCAGAAGCAGCCTCATTACTGGCTGATGTGGGGAATACAAAGAAATCATCCTCTTGCCTTGATTCGGGACTTCTGTGAAGGGCCATCTAGCTTCAGGACTCTTGGTAGGATTAGCTGAGGTTGCTATTGCAACTGTGCTACTGATCAGTACTGTTTATCTTCTCCCTCTGCCCAGTCATGCTTCCCCTGTGCCCACACAGGTGTTCTTGAGAGCACTCCCCAGTAAACCTGCTTGTAGATTTCAGAGTGTCAGAGTTTGTTTCCTTGGGAACTCAAATGACAAATCATCTGGTATTTGGATAGTCTGACGGATTCATAAAAGATGATTATATTCAGGATGGATTTTAATTTTATGAACTTTGTGTTCCACTTCTTTGAAACTGATACTCTACATATCTCTTATAACAGGAATCCATAGCCAGTAGATTAGAATTTCTGTTAGATTCTTAAGTACTGTGTAAGACCATTTGCTGGGATTATGAGCATGGCCCATTGATGCTCTGTTCAGGAAGTTTTATTATCAGCACCATTCACAGTTCTCTCAAGAGATTTTAAGACTTAAAAAATGAAAAGTGGCTTCTTCCCAAAAGTAGAGTATGAACTCTTATTTTGGTATATTTTTGTGTCTGGCTATCCATATTTGTTGAAACAAAACACATGATACTCGGGGTGCCTGGGTGGCTCAGTTGGTTAAGTGTCTGCCTTCTGCTCAGGTCATGATCCCAGGATCCTGGGATGTAGGCCCACATCAGGCTCCCTGCTCAGTGGGGAGTCTGCTTCTCCCTCTCCCTCTACCCCTCCCCCCTGCTCTCGTGCTTTCTCTCTCTCAAATAAATAAATAAAATCTTAAAAAAATAATACTCTAAATTTGCTTCAAATATGTAGCTCAATTTTAATTATATGTTAGATATTTAATTATATGTTAGTTTTTTTTAAAGATTTATTTATTTATTTGTCAGAGAGAGGGGGAGAGTGAGAGCGAGCATGCACATACAAGCAGGGGGAGCTGCAGGCAGAAAGAGAAGCAGGCTCCCTGCTGAGCAAGGAGCCTGATGCAGGACTCAGTCCCAGGACCCTGGGATCATGACCTGAGCCAAAGGCAGACGCTTAACCAACTGAGCTACCCAGGCGTCCCTATGTTAGATATTTTTAAAATATGTTAAATATTAAAAAAACTTTTACTCTTTTGCTTAATATTGACTTAATTGTGTGATGTCTACAAACCCAATTTAGTTACTAATAACTTATCTATAATTAGTTTTAATAATCTCAATTTCTTATTGACTTGGCTGCCTTTTTCTTTTTTTTTTTTGGTTTCTTTTGAGAGGTAAATTACTTTCATGTAACCGTTAATAACTGATAAAAGTTTTAGAGTTTTGAACATGTCCATAAGAAAGCAAAGTATATATAGAAATTGGAAATATAGTTGACTATTTCTATGGACATGCTTTTAAGGTAGCCAGTTTAGGACCCAAATGAATCATAGAATAAGAATTTTAGAGTTAGAAGGATCCATGATCATGATCCATCATCCGTCCCTATAATTTATCATTGAAGAAATTGAGATTAGAGAAATTGTCTTGATGGGTACCAGACAGATGACCAAGAAATATTTTGGTTAGTAGAGAGAATATTGAATTGGGACCTGGGAAACCTAAGTTTTAATTGCAACTTTACCATTAGATAGCAGAGTGATGTCAGGTAAGCCAGTTATACTTTCTAGAGCTTAGTTTCATTGTCTATGAAGTGATACAATTGGAACATAATTTTTGAGATGCTCTCCAACTTTTAAAGTTTGATTCAAGTCTTAATGTTATGAGTGACTGTTATTTATAGTATATTATCAAATGCTAGGCACTGGTTTAAACATTTTAAATGTATTATTTCATCTAATCCTTACAACAGTTCTGTGAGGCTGACATTGTTAGTTCCACTTTACAAATGGGAATTTGGGCTTAGAGAAGTTAATAAATCTGCAAGACTTCTAAGTGGTAAACTGGAAGTTGAATGCAAGTCTGTGTGACTCCAACTTCTATACTCTGAATCACTCTTCCTAGATTTAGGTGGACTTTTGTGTTTGGAACACTTGACAGACCCTACTGAAAACAAGAGCCAGTTGCATTCGGTAAGAATATGCTTCTGACCCCTTCTTTGGCATTGTGTAGTATTGTGTGTCAGTGGGTTAGCAGGAAGGACTTACGATGCAGAAGTATGTTTTGTGTTAGCACTTGAGAAATTTTGGAGAGTGTTGGAATTAGATGCAACAGGAGGCATAGCCTCTTAGAAGCCACTTGGGAAAACGACTTGAATAGGGATTGCACTCAATTTAGTATCAATAATTTAACAACATGGGTGACTGTATTTGCTTGCTCATTAAAGTTGTAGGATGGCTCTAGTTTAGATGGAATTGCTCACATTTCAGAAAATAGGAATTGTTCTCAGCTGAAAGCTAATATAAATAAGTTAGAGTTAACTGTGATACATCGGCAAATTTATCTATCTATCTATCTATCTATCTATCTATCTATCTATCTATCTATCTATTTATTTATTTTAAGTAACCCTACCCAGTGTGGGGCTTGAACTCAGGACTCGGAGATCAAGAGTTGCACATTCTACCTGTTGTGCCAGCCAGGTGCCCAAGAAGCGTACTATTATTGTATATAGTTGTATGATGGATAGAGAAGCATCTGTGGTGTTATTTGGTACTATAAGTTTTCTAAGTCATATTATTGCAAAAATCTGAGTAAGCCTTCTACTTCAGGATTTAATATGGATCAGGATATATTCAATTTTTTTATATGTATATATTTTAATTTATTCAGCAGAGAGAGAGAACGCGAGAGAGGGGGGAGTGGGAGAGGGAGAAGCAGGCTTCCCGCAGAGCAGGGAGCCCAATGCTGGGCTGGATCCCAGGACCCTGGGACCATGACCTGAGCCGAAGGCAGACGCTTAACAACTGAGCCACCCCGGCGCCCCAGGATATATTCAGTTTTAAGAGGGCAGAGAAATAAGAACGAATTCTGAGGACAAAAAAAAGTAATTAGCAAAAATGAATTATGAGACAAGTTTAAAGGTGGTAGAATTGTTATGAAGATTAGAATAAAGAGTATTAGTGACCATTTTCAAAGTTGAAGATTTAGAGCAAGCAGGCAGGACTTAAGAGTCAAATTTTATATGAAGTTTGAGACTGACAGTCAGGAGTTAGAATTAGGAGTACAGAAGGTATAAAATGAAAAGTAGAAGGTCCCTTCTCCAGTAATCATTGCTGATAGTTTCTTTGTGTTTTTCCACAATTTTCTGATGCATATATCCATTAATATTATAAAAATACGATCATTCTTCATATGAGTTTGAATTTTTTTCACGTAGTATAGTTTGGAGATCTTTAAGTACCACCACTTTCAGAACTTCTTTTTTTTTTGATAGAGTGAGTGCCTGCGAGCATGCAGGTGGGGTGGGGGGGTAGAGGCTCAGAAGGAGAGGGAGAGAGAGAATCTTAAGCAGGCTTCATGCCCAGTGTGGAGCCCTATGTGGTGCTCGATCTCAACGACTCTGAGATCATGACCTGAGCCAAAATCAAGAGTTGGACACTTAAATGACTGAGCCACCCAGGTGCCCCAGAACTACTTCTTTTATTATTTGTTTATTTTTAATAGCTATATTATATTCTGTGGATTATCAAAATTTAACTATTCCCCTGTTGAAGGACATTTAGTTTTGTTTCCAGTTTTGCTATTATAAACAATACTGCAGTGAACATGCTTGTACATATATAGGTGGTACCACTGAGTAATTTCCTGAGCACAAAGTCAGAGAGTATGTACATTTTTTGCATTTAATTATGCTCTCACTAACCATGTATGAGAGGGTTGGTTTTCCAGTATTCTTTCCACCAATGCCTATTGTTATTGAATAAAAACATCTTGATTTTACTCAAATACCCTGAAAACTAGATTGGCAGTTGTCATTTAGTCTTCCAGTTTCTTGTTTAACTTAAACAGTTAAAAAAGAAAAGATGGAAAACAGAATGATGTAATGGAGTAGTTACATTAATCCTTTTTTTTAGTGTGTTAAAACTATGGTGTGTCCCATTAAATTCAGGTGGACACTTTTATTGTGTCCTTACTAGGAATTGTGGTGAATACCTCATTCTGTTTAGGGTTCCCAGCCTCAAAAAGGTTCCTTTTCTTTTTTGTGGAGAAGATACCACATTGCATCTACTATATCTAATTGTATCTATTGCATAATAAACCATCCCCAAACTTTGGCTTTGACTTAAAACAACCACCATTTTGTTTGCTGTAGATTTTGTGGATCAGCAGTTTGGGCTAGGCTTGGCTGAGTGGTTCTTCTGGTGGACTCTCTTGAAGTTACTCATATAGCTGGGGTTATTTGTCAGTTTGATTGGAATGGACAATCTAAGGTACTTAGATTGCTGATTATATTCGTTGGGCCACATAAGTCTAAGGCTAGCCTGGGCTTATATTGTAGCAGAAGAGTCTCCATCAATAACAGAGCAAATCCCATTGTGCAAGCACTTTTCAAGTCTCTGCTTGTATCTCATTTGCTACTCTACCATTAGCCATGTCAAGTCTCATGGCCAGTCCAGAGCCCACGTGGGAGAGGATTACACAGAAAATTACAAGAGCATTAAAACATAGGGGAGATTCATTGAGGGTCATTACTGAAACAATTTAACACAGACATCACTTTCTTCTTCCTTATATTACGATTAAGTGTTGCAAGAGTATAAATAAGAGACCTGATATAATTTAAAGGACAGAAAGATTTCTTATTTGAAGGGGGAGATTCAGGAAAGGTTTTATGTCTTTTAAGTTGAGAAGACTGATTTTATCAACAGTTGCAAAATGGTGATTTTCTAAATCTTTCATTCCTTCTGCATACATTAACTGACATTTTTCTGTGAAGAACTTTCAACATCAAGTGGGCTGTTTGGTTGCCATGAATTTCAGCGCATACTGGAAGGGCAAAGTAAATGCTTAAATCTTTTTCTTTAATTGCTAATTTTTAGAATAAGAGTTGGTACATACTCTAGCAGTGATGAATGAGCTTTGCTTGTCTTTTGACTTTTTCTGTCCTTGAAGAAAGAGAACTCGTGGATTTTTTTTTTTAAAGATTTTATTTATTTATTTGAGAGAGAGAATGAGATAGAGAGAGCATGAGAGGGGGGAGGGTCAGAGGGAGATGCAGACTCCCCGCCGAGCAGGGAGCCCGATGCGAGACTCGATCCCGGGACTCCAGGATCATGACCTGAGCCGAAGGCAGTTGCTTAACCAACTGAGCCACCCAGGCACCCCGAACTCGTGGATTTTTAAATATATTTTATGAACTCACAGATTTATATATGTTTAGTAGGTTTCAATCAATTGAAGTCAGTGGGATTTTTTGATGTGTAAATTGCCCCAGCTTTAGCTAATGGAAGTGCCTTCAAAGTGACTTGTCATTTTGACAGGACCTGATTAGTGTTTGCTAGCTTCTTTGCTTTTGGCACAACAGTATGTCCCAGGTTCATCTTGTAATATTTCTCCTTCAGGCTGAAATCAGCCATTTCTCCAAAAAGCCCTGGTTCCTTTCAGTGGGGAATGCGATTTAGATAAAATTGTTTGGGCACTAAAGGTGCTCATTGCTTCTGGGTTGTCACTGCTTTTAAGCTTTTAAGTGATAAGAACTAGGGAGTATTTCTATCCCTTTATATATGGCAAAACAAAACATGAGTTCAAATTTAAGAGTATAAAATGGTTTTTGGGCGCCTGGGTGGCTCAGTTGGTTAAGCAACTGCCTTCGGCTCAGGTCATGATCCTGGAGTCCCTGGATCGAGTCCCACATTGGGCTCCCTGCTTGGCAGGGAGTCTGCTTCTCCCTCTGACCCTCCCCCCTTTCATGTGTTCTCTCTCATTCTCTCTCTCAAATAAATAAATAAAATCTTAAAAAAAAAAAGTATAAAATGGTTTTTACTATGAGTTTGTATCTTTTTTGTCTTATACTAAATATCTTGGTTCCTAACATTAACATAGGTTTTTTTCCTGAAAATATATATAAATAGCTTTAACGTAATAGTACTAATATTACCATTTATAAGACTACTGAATGAATTTTACTGTTTTTTTTAAAAGCAGTTATTTTTGTCCTTATGCTATATTTCACTAAGTCTATGTACTTTTTAAAAAATACTTTATTTATTTCAGAGAAAGAGAGAGAGAGAGAGGGCATGAGCAGGGAGAGGGGCAGACTCCCCGCTGAGCAGGGAGCCCGATGCGGGGCTCGATCCCAGGACTCTGGGATCATGACCTGAGCTGAAGGCAGACGCTTAACCGACTGAGCCACCCAGGCACCCCCTATGTAGTTCTTAAATCACTTGAAATAATTATTTTCTAGGTGGTTGGTTTAACACCAACTTGAGATTCAGTTAGGTTTTTAAAAAAGTTTTTAAATTTTGAAAATAGTGGTGACATAAAATTTGCCATTTTAAAAGCAAAAAAAAAAAATTATGTGATTTGAAGAGAAACCAGAGTATAAAATTTTCCATTTTAAAATGTACAGTTCAGGGCGCCTGGGTGGCTCAGTTGGTTAAGCCACTGCCTTTGGCTCAGGTCATGATCCTGGAGTCCCGGGATCGAGTCCCATATCGGGCTCCCTGCTCAGCAGGGGGTCTGCTTCTCCCTCTGCCCTCTTCTCTCTCGTGCTGTCTCTCATTCTCTCTCTCTCAAATAAATAAATAAAATCTTAAAAAAAAATAAAATGTACAGTTCAGTGGCATTACATACATTCATATTTTTGTGCATCCATCAGAACTGTCTCTAGGTTTCATCATCCCACACTGAAACTGTACCATTCAACAATAACTTCTTATTTCCTGTACCTTCTAGCCTCTGGTAACTACTATTCTACTTCTGTCTGTATGAATTTGGTTATTATAGGTACCTCATATAAATGAAGCCATACATACTAGTCCATTTGTGTCTGGCTTATTTCACTTAGCATAAAACCTGTCTTCCTAGGTTTATCCGTATTGTACGTAGCATGTATTGGAATTTCCTTCCTTTTAAATGTCGGTAATACTCCATTGTATGTGTATACCACATTTTGTTTATCCATTTACCCATCAGTGAACATTGGGGTGTTTCCATCTTTTAGCTATTGTGAATAATGCTGCTATGAACATTGGTGTACAAATTTCTATTTCGGTTCAGTTAGATTTTAACTGAGGTTTTAAATAAAAGGATTATTATTAACTAAGGTAGAGAACATAGGAGGAAAAGAAAACTTTTCCTCTGGGATGGTAAAGGGTTGAAATAAATGAAGGGTTTGATTTTGGATATGATTCATTTGAGGTGTTTAGGGAAAGCAATTAGAAAGCACTTGGAAATGTGGGTATAGAAATATAGAGTGCTAAATTAGATCTCTCTTTTATAGTCTAGGTGAGAGATGATGGCACCTTGAACTAAAGTAATGGCAAAGGAGATGGAGAAAGGATTCAGAATTTATGTAGATGATTGGATATGAAGGTTAAGGAAGAGAGAAGTTAAGAGTAATAAGGCTTTGGATTTAGGCAAGATGGGTGTGTGATGTTTCTGTTATTTGAGGTAGAGAATGCAGATGGGTGGTAGGTTTATGAAAAAAGATAATTTGGTTTTGAATAAACTAGCTTTGGGGTGCTTTCAAGGCATTCAGGTAGAGATATTTATGGGACAGGAAAATACGAATTTGAAGTTCAGCAGAGATCTGGATTAGATTTACAGGTTTTTTTGAGAGAGAGAGAGAGCATGAGCAGGGGTGGGGGGGCGGGGGGAGAGGGAGAGAGAGAATCTTAAGCAGGCTCCATGCCTAACATGGAGCCCGATGTGGGCCTCAATCTCATGGCCCTGAGATCATGACCTGAACCGAAATCAAGAGTCAGATGCTCAACTGACTGAGCCACCCAGGCGCCCCTAGAGCTTTATTTTTTGTTAGCACTGGGGTAATTAAAATTAAGGGAGTAGATGATACCACCTAGAGAGTATATGGTAAACTAAGAGGTTGAGCCTGAAAACTCCCTGTGAAGCCTTGGAATGCTTTCCATGAAATTAAAAAAATATTTTTAAGGATATAGTAATAGGAATAGTAGTGAGGGACCTAAGATATAATTTGGTTATCCAATTACAGCACAAGGATCAGATAATTTATTTAAAGCACCCTTGTCAAGGTGGTGTGCATGTTTGCAGCTGGCTTTTCAAACTTTGAATTTGTGAAAATCTTCCTAATTTGTTTTTATGGTAGACGGAGGGTGAAACAGAGTAACACAATCAATGCTGAAAGTTACATATTATAAGAAATTTTTCTAGATGTCTCATAAATCACCAAGATTTTGAGGTTGTCTGTCATTTAATTTCTAATACTAGTATCCTTTCCAGTTTCAGAACTAATTTGGTAAGTATGAAGTGTGTACAGTATCCTATAGCAATGTTTTCTTCAAATATTTTTGCAAAAGCAAACATTTATTTTTAGTCAACTCAACTTTTTCTGTAGATTAATCTGTTATTAACTCAGCTTTTGCTGGTTTGCCTTCTTTTTTACCTAGTTTTAGCTAGAGTGGTGTGGGCTCCACATTTGCTTATTAAACATTTATTACGTCTCTTCTACGTGCAAAGACTGTTCTACTTAAAATTTTAGTCAGTTTTAGTGCTTTGCAGGTGGGTAGGATTTAGAGGTGAGGTCCTTTATCTTTAGTAGGAATTAGATTGTGAACCTGATTTATTTTACCAATGAAATTTTTGCTCTCTTCCTGCTTGATCTTAGAGTAAAATCAAATGTAGAGCTGGTGGGGTGGGGAGAGTATATTGAGAGTTTCAAAACTCTGACTTGGCATATCACCAGATATTAGGGAAACTTTTGTTATTCATCTAAAAAATAGTTGTTTCAGGGCACCTGGGTGGCTCAGTCAGTTAAGCCTCTGCCTTTGGCTCAGGTCATGATCCCGGGGTCCTGGGATCGAGCCCTGCATCGGGCTCCCTGCTCAGTGGAAAGCCTGCTTCTCTCTCTCCCCCTGCTGCTCCCCCTGCTTGTGTGTTCACTCTCTCTCTGTCAAATAAATAAATAAAATCTTAAAAAAATAAGAAAAAAAAGTTGTTTCTTATGTGCTACTAGATGCTGGTTTTGATTCTGTTTTTCTTTGCTATTAGATAAAGATTTTTAGTCACAATTGGAAGATACAGCTGCTGGTTGCTTTGTATTACAGCAGTGCAATTATAATTTTCACATAGATTATTTAAATTGCATTCCATAAGCGACTGGTCTGAAATCAAATATGTATTTCAAAGAAACTTCATATTGTTAAAACTTCTAGGAAAGTGACACTTTCTTCCAAGGTATTGTATACAGTAAACAATGATAACTTTTTCTTTCTCCAATGAAGTTCTGTTCTTTCATCAAAAACCTGTATTTAATTCTTCTGTAGCAGTTTTTGCAGAGATTAATGCTGTTTTATATTGATCTTATAATTTTTGGTAGTAGAAATCTGTTTTTATACTACCAATAATTTAGGGTAGCCTATATATTGCAGGCCTCTACTCTTACTTTACTTGGTTGAAGTATATAAACTTTCCCCCCATATTTTCAAATATTGATCTCTTTGGCCAAAGCAACTAAACATTAGTGATGGGTGTTTGATTATAATTATCTGGATCTTTTTGCAACTCCAGATATTTTTTTAAATTTAATTTTTTTAAAATTTGAGAAATTTAATAGTATGACAAAACTAATGAAATATTTTTTGGGGGAGGTGGGCTGGTGCTTAACAAAATCCATCAATACAAATCTCGTCCTTTTAATTAATTAATTTTAAAAAAGATTATTTTAGAGAGGGAGAGAGTGGGGGGAGGGGCAGAGGGAGAGGGAGAGAGAGAATCTCAAGCAGACTCCCCACTGAGCAGGGAGCCCATCATGGGCCTTGATCTCATGACTCTGAGATCATGACCTGAACTGAGATCAAGAGTCAGATACTTAAGCAGCTGGGCCACCCAGGTGCCCCATTATCCTTTTAATTACATAGGGAAAAAATAGTAACAACAACAAAAATAGCCCTAACATAAAACTCATCAGTTTTATATGACCTTTCAATTTCTTTGTGTTTATATTTTTATATAATCTAAGTCATAATATATCCAAACTTTGTCCGTTGTCTCTTACAAACTCAGCATTATATCACATGCATTATCATTTTTCTAATAAATCTCTATTTTTAATTGTTAAGGTTTTAATTGTCAAATTTGCTGAGTGGTTATGTCATAATTTAGTTAACCGTTTCTTTGTTTTGAACATACAGATTACTTATAATTTTTCACTTTCATAAATAATGCTTTGCTTAGAATGCCTATTCATCCCTGCCTATAAAAGTTTTGATCAGACATCAAGCCCAGATACAGGGCTTGGTGGAATTTACACCCTTGAAAAATTTTCTGTTCATGGCAAGGGCAGGAGCTTTGCTTAACTTTCTGAGTTCCTGTAGTGGGCCAGGCTTCTTGATGCCTAAAACATGTAGGGCATCTTGGTCCCCATTATCCTGTAAGAATTTGGTTGCCTCTACCTATTTTAGGTCCCAGAACTCTATACTCTATACTCTGTGTGTTTCTGTTTTATTTTTTGTCTACTGAGATACTTACCTTGTTTTTGAACATGGTTCTACCTCTTTAATATTTTAAAATTCTTTATCTGTTATTGATCTTTGGAACTGAGGCAGCTTGGTGTCTATGTTAACTGCAAAAGCTATCTGGACCGGAGTTGTGGCCATTCTCTGTTTACCATGGCATATTTCAATGTTTTATATCTCCTACTCATTCTATATTATCAGTTTAACCTATTTAATACCTGTTTTGTGTGTGTGTGTGTGTGTGTGTGTGTGTGTGTATAACTTTCTGTCCAACACATTTATTTTCCTTAAAAACAGCGTTCTTATTGGAGTGCCTGGGTGGCTCAGTCAGTTGAGCGTCCGACACTTGACACTTGATTTCAGCTCAGGTCATGATCTCAGGGTTGTGAGATTGAGCCCCCCATGGCGGGTTTCCTGCTCAGCCGGGAGTCTGCTTGCGATTCTCTCTCCCTGTCTCCCCACCCCCCTTCTCTTTGTCTAAAATAAATAAATCTTTAAAAAAATACAGTGTTCTTATTTCTGTATTCTCAGCTTTTGTGTATTTTTTGATTTCATCTAGTTGGAATGATTGTCACTGAAGTAAATTTAACTTTTCCTTCAAGGAATGGACTTTTTTTTCAAATATCAGAACTGACATTGATCTATTTTTTTTTTTTTAAGATTTTATTTATTTATTTGACAGAGACACAGCAAGAGAGGGAACACAAGCGGGGGGAGTGGAGAGGGAGAAGCAGGCTTCCCGCTGAGCAGAGAGCCCGATGTGGGGCTCGATCCCAGGACCCCGGGATCACGACCTGAGCTGAAGGCAGATGCTTAATGACTGAGCCGCCCAGGCGCCCCGGCATTGATCTCTTTTTTTCTCTGTTTGCATTCAGAGCTCTTTGATTTAGCATTTAATTTTTTTCAAGTTGTTTCCTACCTCCTTTTGTTTACATTAGTTTCGTTTCTCCAGCCAGGTTATAGTCTACCTCAAGGCACGGTCCTTATTTCTCTTATGCTGTCCCCATTCCTTTTGACATCCAGAGCCTTACAGAATGTTCGATACTTCATGGGAGATGAGCAGATGTGTTACGTACTTTTTGGTTACTGTAAAAGATACCTAAATTTAGGTAATACTTTTCTATAAAAGCATAATTTGGAAGATACTTATCTCTCTATTACTTTAAATTTTTAGCATAAATTATTATTATTATTTTTAAAGATTTTATTTATTTATTACACAGAGAGAGAGAGAGATAGCAAGAGAGCACAAGCAGGGGGAGTGGCAGAGGGAGAGGGAGAAGTAGGCTCCCCGCTAAGCCTGCTGCTGAGTGGCGAGCCCCATCCCAGGACCCTGGGCTCAGGATCTGAGCTGAAGATAGACTCTTAACTAACTGAGCCACCCAGGCGCCCCTAGCAGAAATTATTCTTATTCTTATCCTGTTGTTTCCACAAAGTAAAACTTTTATAAGTAGAAAAGTTAGAATGCTTTATATTGTTTCTTCAGGATCATTACTGTAATTGGACTTCTCATTAAAATAATGGGATTTTGGCGACCTAAGAACAGAACAAGAAGTTATTAGACAGTTTAACAATAATCAGGGGGAATGTGTTTAAAATACGGTTATGAAAAAGCATCGATAGTTTCTCTCTTGTTTTTCCCTTTACTCTTCATGCCTCTTGGGCTTACTTAGGTCTGTTTATTAGGACTATTTTAGGCAAATTTGAGAAAAGGTATTTTTGGTGGCGGTAATAGGATTATGTAGATATATCTCTGAATTCCTTACTTCACAGGGAAGGTAAATCTCAGATGAAAAGCCACCTGCCCTCTGGAAAAGTAAATGATACGGAAATGGGGAAAATATAATTCTTGGGAGGTACAGCTTTAGTTTCCAGTGCTTTTGAGGATGGGGTTACTAGTTTTAAAAACCATGGTGGTGTGAAGCTATTGAAATGTTGATGGGTCAAAAATGAATTTCTAATTTTATACAATTCTTTATATTAAGTATATAATTTAAAGGGTCTTTAACTTTTTCACCATCGAGCTACCTTTTTTGCCAGATGCACGAGTATCATCAAATCTAGATAGCTGGCTTTTCTTTCTTTATAAATTCATGTCTCAAGCATACCGTTTTGGGAAAGAATCTTGCTTTGTTTTTTAGAGGAGGGTAGCTGATAGGAGAGTTAAAACATGAGAATTTTATGGATTTTAAAGGAACACAATAAAGTCATACTCTGGATAAGTTTACAAAGTTTTAGAAGGTTACGTTTTGGGAAAGTATGACAGGAATGTGGATCATCCAATTTGGAGACGTCTGCTTATTTTTTTTTCTTTCTTATTTTTAATAACAAGAAAAATTTCAGTGTAAAAGTAATTGAACTATGGATCTAGAATTCTAAAAAAAAAATGAGCAAAACCAAAACCTGAAAAACTAAAAACCAAAATATCCACAACTGTGTCTTGCTATGAAATCATTTGTATTTTGGGATATATATCCTTTGAATCTCTTATATAAATAGTTTTTATACATAATTATAGTGTGTATGTTTTGTCATTTTCTGTGCAGCTTTTTAAAAGATTTTCTTTATTTGACAGAGAGAAAGAGCATAAGTAGGGGGAGCGGCAGAGAGAGAGGGAGAAGCAGACTTCCTGCTGAGCGGGAGCCTGATGCGGGGCTCTATCCCAAGACCCTGAGATCAAGATCTGAGCTGCAGGCAGATGCTTAACTGACTGAGCCATCCAGGCGCCCCTCTATGCAGCTTTTATAATCATTTTAATTAATGAATTTCAAAGTAGTATCATTTCCTCCTATTTAGCATTTATGTTGAATAATAGTGATGAATAGGATGTTTGCGTGTTGAGTTAAGTACAGCGATTTGCTCTCAGTCTTGAGTGCTTGAGGTGGTGCATCTCAGCGGAGATGTCCAGCAGAGAAGCAGTATGGTTTAGTGATGATGAGCTAGACTACTCAAGTTAAAAACCTTTCTCCCATTGATTAGCCATGTGATTTTGGGCAAATTAGTTTCCACACCTCAGTTCTCTGTTGTGTGAAGTGAGAATAATGATAGTATGTACCATAAATCTTTTTTGCTAAGGATTATTAAGTTAGTTGTTGTGTTCTGAATCTTTCTTCTTGCCCAGTGTTTTACTAGATTTTTAGTTCCTTTAAGGTAACACCTAGGTATTAATGAATGATAATGTTAGAGGATAAATGTTGCAAGAGAAAAAGAAAAAGACCTTTAACCCTCCAAACTGTATGTATTTTTGGTGATGGAATATCAAGTATTGGAGACAGATTGGTAATGATTGGCATGAATGGGCTGTATTGGTCTTTTTAGCTACCCTCAAATTATTGTAGTTTAGTTGGTGTGGTAGAGAGAGCAAGGCAAGAGGAATTAGAAGATCAACATTTTAGTTCTTTCTGATTTTTGTTAACAGCACAATCCTGAGAAGTCTTTTAGCCATTTTGAATCTGTTTTCTCATCTATAGAGGTAACATGTACCCTGCTTCTCTCAGAGATGTCATTATAATTAAATAAAATGTTCTGTGAAAGTGAGTTGAAGACTATAGGCACTTTATATACAAAAATAAGCTTTTTATCAATTTAAAAAGACTAAAAATGAGAGAATGCGTACAGAGATCTTGATACAGTATTAGGCACAGTCTTCAATAAAGGATAGCTGCTAGTACTGTTATTTTTATTGCAAGGACACCTACTTTTATATGTAAGGCTAGCCCTGATTACTGTTTAGGTTGTTAAATAGTTTATGAATATATTGTTAATATCTATTTTGATTTTTTTTTTCTCTCTGTGTTTCAGACTCCTGGGAGAGTTGGCTCTCAAGGTTCTGATTTAGATTCATCAGCAGCTCCTATAAACACAGTGGATGTCAATAATGAAAGCTCTTCAGAGGTATGGAAATAATAATTTGGCAATAAAATTTGGTATTATTTAAGGGAAAATGAGCAGATGTTTGGAGTAATGGTCAGTAATTTAAACTTTTGTAGGAAAGGTTGTCTTTCTTCTTACAAACTGGAATGTGACTTTTGAATCACACTTGTAAAAAAATCCTGGTGTTTAGTTGTAAGACTGAGAAAGTGTTTATTAAGACTGAAAATTAATATTGTTAATTTGTCTTCAATGCTAATGTCATCTCAACTTATGGAAGAGTTTAAAATCTGTTTGTAAAAATTACCAATTAGTGTTTACACTGTCATGAACTGCTGAGCTAATGAAAAATTAGGTTATCTATAAAGTTTATACATTATTTGCTATCTTCATTTACAACTTTGTAAGAACTTTTATCTTTCATAGTTGATTAAAAATTAATGGGGAAAGTAGATAAATCTAAGAAAGAACTCAAATTTTTGGAGAAGTCAGCCTTAGTAGTTGCTTTATTATTATAGTTTTTAACAAACAATATTTGCTCATTATAGAAAAAGGGGAAAAGGAAAGAGAAGGGCATAAAAACCACCAATAATATTGTCCCTAAGATATTGACGTACTCACATTCTGCTCTGACAGTTTCTGTCAGTTGCCCCTTTCTGGGTCCAATTGTATTGCCTTCCCAGTCCTCTTTACTGTGTTCCCCCTTCTGCACCTCTTGGTGAGTCTCTGTCTTGTGTATTTCTGGATTTGTCTCTCTATCCATTCATCTCCCTGTTTTGTCTCTTTCTGGCCATCTGATTTCATGTATATGGATATTAACCATGACAAGATCTAACAAGACTATCCATGAGAGTGAGGAGAAAAGTATCAGTTGAACTTTATTAAGAGCAAGTTTTACTGTTGTCCTTAGACAAAAAAAAAAAAAAAAAAATCCAATGGGTAGTGAGACTGCTCAGTGTCTGGTAATCCTGCTGTATTTTCTTATTAGCATCATTTTCCTACTCTCTGATACAGTTTTACTCTCTTCTTTATCCTCAAATCTCTCATGTGTCTTACCCTATCCCACCTTCCCTCAGGCACCTTCTGTATCACTGAGAAAATAGGAGCTATTAGGCGAATGTCTTCGTTTTGATACCAAAGCTATTTGCACCTTTATTCTCTTACTTTAATACATGGAAGACATTTCCCTTTTCCTATCAGATTTCAGTCCTTTCTCTTGTGCTCTGGATTCCCTTCTCGTCCACATTCTTGTCTTATTCTCTCTCCCTCCTGCCACTTTAGTTTTTACGTATGTCATGAATTATTCCTATTGGCATACAAATACTGCTCTAGACATTCATATGCCCACTGCTAGGGTACATACTTGTCAGTGTCTTGGATGATATCTCTGTCTGTCTGTCAGTCTCTCAGGTTTGTTTCCCTTTTACTTTAAGTTTGGCATCCCACTTTGAACAAATTCTAGCTTTGAACTTTGTCCCCTTAGCAGCTGTCTGTGTGGAATTTGAAATATGGTCTGCATGACTTTATTTTTTTTTAAATTAATTTATTTTTTAGGGCTTGAACTCATTACCCTGAGATCAAGACCTGAGCTGAGATCAAGAGTCAGGTGATTAACTGACTGAGCCACCCAGGCACCCTGGTGTCTACGACTTTAAAGAAATAGAAGTTAAAGCAATACCTTGGTTTATTTATGTCATATTTTATATTTTGTTATATATAATAATATATATAATATTGTCTTAGTATGGGCTGTTGTAACAAAAGTACTATAGACTGAGTGACAAACATTTCTCGGAGCTCTAGAGGCTGGGAAGTCCAAGATCAAGGCAGATTCTGTTCTGGTGAGGGCCTGCTTCCTGGCTTATAGAAGGCCATCCTCATATGGCTGAAGGGGCAAGAGAGCTGTCTGAGATTTCTTTTATAAGGGCACTAATCTCATTCATGAGGGCTCCACCCTTATGACCTAATCACCCCCCAAAGCCCCACCTCCTAATACCATTACTTTGAGGGTTAGGATTTCAATGTAAGAGTTTTGAGGATACATGTTCAGTTTATACCAAACATATAATATGTATAATACATAATGTAATAATGATTTATATATATATATATATATATATATATATATATATATATATATTTAAGATTTATTTATTGGGGCACCTGGGTGGCTCAGTCAGTTAAGCATCTGACTCTCGGTCTCAGGTCGTGATCTCAGGTTCCTGGGATTGAGCTCCATGTCAGGCTCCTTGCTCAGTGCAGAGTTTGCTTATCCGCCTCCCAACCCCCTCTACCCTCCCCCTTTAGCTCCCCCCCAACCTCGCACTCTCTCATTCTCTCTCTGAAATAAATAAAATCTTTAAAAAAATATTTTTAAAAAGATTTATTTATTTGAAAAAGAGAGAGAGAGGGAACACAGTGGGGGGAGGGGCAGAGGGAGATGGAGAGAGAGAATATCAAGCAGACTCCCCTCTGAGCGCTTAGCCTGATGTGGGGGGCTGGATCTCAGGACTCTGAGATCATGACCTGAGCCAAAATCAAGAGTCTGACACTTAACCGACTGAACCACTGAGGGGCCCCCATGTTTTTATATTCTTTAGTTGTTGTCATCAGGGCGGTTGTTCAGACTATTTAGTATAATGTATTGCCAGCAGCAAACATCTTTGTTCACTTTTTATTCCTTTCTAGTCTGTGTTCCGTTCTTAGTACCCACTGAAACTACTCAATGATAACCTGCATTTTCCTGGTCCTTTGGGTAGAGAGGGCAGGCTTTTTTTTCTAAGTGCTCACTGAAGGTTTGCCAGCTTCTCCAATATCCAGTCTGGAATATATGAGGCAAAAGAAAACCTGAAGTATTTATCACTGTGTCAGTCCTTGGATCCTGAGATGCTTAGCTGGTCTGCCTTCTCGTCAGCTTTCAGAATTTTCTTGTGTTTGTTTTATATATAATGTCTAGGGATGTTAGGTGTACTTAGGAGAAATTGGGAAAAGTGTATCTATTCCATTTTGTCTGTAACTGGAAATCTGACCATTTAAAAAGTTGGATTGTTTATCTTTTTATTATTGAACTGTAAGAGTTTTTTTTTTTATCTAATCTGGGTACAAGTCCTTTGTTAGTATTTTGATTGCCTCCTATTTACCCTATTGGTTAAGGAAGGATTCCTGTCTTTAGGCTTAAAGGGATGGCTGAATATAAAATTAACCTGACACTGGACAGGTTGAAATCAGTAGCAGTTTGTTAGTCCCATATAGTCATGGCCCAGGAGGACACTGTATGCCTTGAAGGGCCATATGAGGATTGAACTTGGGAACAAAACGAACAACCATGGACTGTGAGAGGCAGGGTTTATGGTTATCAAGAGGGTGAGGTGCCCGCCCCTTGGTTCCTGTAGGAGATTATGATTGGCTTGTTTGAATTATTCTATGGGCTGGCAGGGAACTGAAACCTGCTACTGAGGGATAAGCAGGCTCTGTGAAGAGGAGGGTTTTTTGTTTTTGTTTTTTTTTTAAGATTTTTTTTCTTTTAAAGATTTTATTTATTTATTTGACAGAGAGACAGTGAGAGAGGGAACATGAGCAGGGGGAGTGTGAGAGGGAGAAGCAGGCTTCCCACTGAGCAGGAAGCCCGATGCGGGGCTCGATCCCAGGACCCTGGGATCATGACCTGAGCCGAAGGCAGACGCTTAACGACTGAGCCACTCAGGCACCCCAAGATTTTATTTTTTAACTAATCTCTACATCTGACTTGGGGCTGGAACTCACAACCCTGAGATCAAGAGTCGTGTGCTCTATGGACCGAGCCAGTCAGGCGCTCCAGGAGGAGGGTTGTTTGAGTAGAGGATGCTGTCTGTGGGAGCAGAGTGGGAAGGGAACTTGCAGTTAGGCCATCTGAAGTTCTCCCATCACCAGTTGACAAAGCGGTGTGTAATATTGGGCCTTAATTTTTGATTTTACACCACAATCAGATATATGTGATATGTATATTTTTTCTCAGTCTGTGGCTTGCTTTTCATTTTGTTAATGGTGTCTTTCAAAGAGAAGTTTTTAATTTTGTTAAAGTCCAGTTTGTCAGCCTTTTCTCTTATGGTTAGTGCTTTTTGGGTCCTTCTACAATGTTTTTTGCCTACCCCAAGATTGCAAAGACTTTCTACTATGCTTACCTCTGATGTTAAAAACAAAATCATTTTAGTGTATATATTTAAGTCTATGATTTATTTTAAAATATTGTGTATGGTATGAGATAGTGGTTGAGGTTCATTTTTTTTCATATGGTTATGGAAACCAGTTCTGTATATGGTTGTTTCAGTACCATTTGTTGAAAATGTTACCTTTCCCCATTGAATTAAATTTTCCCTTTTGTGATAAATCAATTGACCATAGTATATATGTATTGTATTTCTTTATGCTCTTTGATCCAGGCATACAGAACTCCTGCTTTTAGGGTGTGCCAAGTTTGTTCTTATCTCTGGACTTCTGTATGCTGATCCCCATGCCTTACCTGCTCTTTTACTTTTTTGCCTGGTTAACATCAGATTATCCTTTAGGTCTCATTACAGATAATTACTTTTTCAGTAAACTTTACTTGACTCACGTGTGGAATAGAATTTTCTTCCATGTGCTTCTGGGGAATTATATTTTCTATCCTTTTGGTAATGATTATTATTCTGAGACTCATTAATTTATCCAATATGTATTGTTGTCAGACACTGTTCTGTTTGCTGGAGATATGGCAGTCAGTAAAATAGTAAAAAATTTTTGTCATGGTAGAGCTTATATTCTAGTAGGTGGAAATAGGCAAAAAACCCAAAATGTCTAAAAATGGACAGAGGGAAACAGTTGGTGTTATTGAGAAAAATAAAGTAGGGAAGAAGCATAGAAAGTGTTCTGGGTGGTTGCAATTTCAAATAGGATTGTCAGGGAAGACCTCTTTGAGAAGGGAATAGCTCAGGAAGAACTGAAGGAAGTGAGGAAATGAATCATGTGGGTTTCTGGAACAACTGTCTTCTATTAATGTGGAACAAGTAGAAAGTCTCTGAGGTGGGAGCCTTCCTAGTGAGTGGAAAAGCAGCAGGGAGGCTAGTGTGGCTCCAGTGCCGTGAGTGAGGAGAGATTGGATCTGTGAGGTGATCAGGCCTACCTCATGCAGGGCCTTATAGGCCTGCCTTATAGGCCTTTGTGCAGACTTGGGTTTTTTACTCCTGGTGAGATGGGAAGCCCTTGGAGAGTTTTGACTAAGGAAGTGACAAAATTTATTTACATTTTATAGGATACATTCTTGCTGTATGGAAAATAAACTGTTAGTGGGGGTAAGGCTAGAAGCAGAGAGACTGTTGGAAGGCTAGTGCAGTGATCCATGTGCAGTGTGGGAGTGGCTTGGATCAGAGTGGTAACAGTGAGGTCTTAGGGTTCTAAATATATTTCGAAGTTCTAATAGGATTTTCTTTAATGATTTTTTTTTTTTTAAGATTTTATTTATTTATTCATGAGAGACAGAGAGAGAGACAGAGGCAGAGGGAGAAGCAGGCTCCCCGCGGAGCAGGGAGCCCGATGCGGGACTCGATCCCAGGACCCTGGGATCATGACCTGAGCCGAAGGCAGACGCTTAACTGACTGAGCCACCCAGGCGTCCCAAGGATTTTCTGATTAGTGGTCTAAAATGTAATTATTTTCTTTCATAACTTTTTCAAGAAGCCTGTAAGCTTCCTGAGGATGGGATTTTGCCTTATTTTACCATTGTGATCTTAGCACCAGAGCATAATGGCTGGAACACAGTAATCACACTCAGTACATACTTTTTGAATGAATGATTAAATGATTATATGTGGAAGCTTACAGTGAAGAAACCAGAAAAGTGAGAGGCAGCATAAAGCTATCATGGTAAAAAAATGCAATAATGCATTCTTTTAAGTAATTATTATTCTGTAATTATTATTCTGTAGTTCCAGCACTTTGGACTGTGGTTGCCTGAACATAATTCTTTCATCAGTAAAACAAAAAGAATTTATGTTTCTCACTTTCATCCCCTGAGTAATCTCCTTTAAAGGTTAACAAAAGGAATAATGATATTAATGATAACTAACATGTATTGAATGTTTTATTTGTATCAGATGCTATAATAAACACTTTGCATCTATTATCTCACTTAATTCTCAGGAGGACCCCCCTCCCCCGCCTTGTGAAGGTGTTACTGTTACCCCATTTCACAGATGAGGAAACTGAAGGTCCTATAAGCTACTAAGAGTGGTGTGAATCTAGGATTCAAGCCCAAGCCTAGCTCTTTTTTTTTTTTTTTTAAAGATTTTATTTATTTATTTGAGAGAGAGAATGAGATAGAGAGAGCATGAGAGGCGGGAGGGTCAGAGGGAGAAGCAGACTCCCTGCTGAGCAGGGAGCCCGATGCGGGACTCGATCCCGGGACTCCAGGATCATGACCTGAGCCGAAGGCAGTCGCTTAACCGACTGAGCCACCCAGGCGCCCCCAAGCCTAGCTCTTAACTGCTACTCTGCCTTGCCTCCCACTTTGGGACTTTCTTTATGGTCATTGTCTCCTTTGCTGTTATCCTAAGTGACATGAGTGGACTCAAGGAACATCTAGCCTCCCAGTTCTTAATGTTTGCAATGCCAGTGATCTTTATTAATTCTTTTCTAGCTTTTTAAGTTCATGGCAGTACCTTCCACCTTATTATTGGGCAAAATAGTTTGACTTGAGATGTTAAAACCAAATGTTCCCATTCCTTACCACACTACCTATCCTCTCAAAAACTTTCTCATATTCTTACTACTTCTTTGGCCTTGCTGAATATTTCAGATTTTTAATTCCTGTCTTTTCTTCTAGTCTTTCAGCCTTTCCTGGCTTCATTTTCTTTCCTCTCTAACCATATCTCTAATGACAGAATATTTACTGAACACTTACAGGTACTACACTAAGCCTCTTATGCACTGCACAATAACTCTAGAGGAGTAGGTGCTAACATTAGCCCCATTTCATAGATGAGGAAATCGACATTTAGCGAAGTAAAGCGATTTCCTTAAGGTCATATAGTCAGCACTGGTTGAATCTCAAATCCACATCTGTTTTTGACACAAAAACTCAAGGCGTTTATAACCTATTGTCCTTCACTACAGTTTTCATTTTATTTACTTTAAACCATAGATCAGTGTGACAGCCCACATTTTAAAATATAGATATTGTTAGGTATAGGAAATTAGGGAGATTGATTTAAAATGGTTTTATTTGGTTCATGAATTTAGAAGGAAGTGTCCCCTATTGGGAATTATGGGTGTGGGCAAAAATGGGATCTTAGGCTAGTGGAATATGGTGAAGATTAAAAATTGCTTTCATTATAAGAACTTTTTTTGTTGAGAATATTAAGTCACATAAAACTATTTGTTGTAACTGTCAGTCATTTCTTCATCTAAAATAAAAGCTAACTTGCCAGTAATGGCTCTCAGATAAATAAGGACAAAGTGTCCTAAACAAAAAGAGTAATATTCCAACTAAAGCAACTGGTAACTATAATAAAATTGAACCAATAGGAATTTCCAGCATAAGGATGGAAGCTACTTTTATTTTATTTTATTTTTTTAAAGATTTTATTTATTTATTTGAGAGAGAATGAGAGACAGAGAGAACGAAAGGGAAGAGGGCAGAGGGAGAAGCAGACCCCCCGTTGAGCAGGGAGCCCAATGCGGGACTCGATCCTGGGACTCCAGGATCATGACCTGAGTCGAAGGCAGTCGCTTAACCAACTGAGCCACCCAGGCGCCCTGGAAGCTACTTTTAGTCTTTGGATAGATCTTTCCCTTTTGTATATAGTTACTACATGAAATTTCCCTTACATATACTAAAAAGAGATATATTAATTATTTTCCCATTGTGTTGTCTTTATTTTGATTTATAAATAACTTTTTATGTATATCCTCCTAAAAGTTGTTATTTCACAGGGTTTCATCTGTCCATTATGTATTAAAAGATGTATAACTGCTATTGATTTGTCAGAGCATTACCAGCAAGTGCACGCTGAAAATGAAACAAGGGGACATGAACTTCTTAATGACTCCAGTGTTTCTGTGGGTCCTGTATATTTTGCTTTAGCAGCTTGGTTATGGGTTGCTCAAAATAGCTTTGTTTTTCCTTTCCTCGGTGTTGCTTAACTTTTTATGCTACAAAGGGAATATGGATTGCTTTAATTACGCATGCTTAAAAGAAGGTTCAATAAGAAAAACAGGCTCTTGGGAAGTGGGGTTGGTTGCTGTTACCCTCTGCAGCTGTCTTTTTGTGAATCTGTAAACAAATATAAAAGTTTAAGTTAATATTTTTGTATAAATTTTGCTATGAAATTTGAAATATAAAGTGAATGATATTTGATTTCAACATCTGTAAGTTATATCTTTATTGTTTAGTTAATGCTAATGAATGTTTTAAAATGCTTTAGGTTACAATGCTTTACTCTTATATAGAAAAAGGACTTTGCATATTAATTGTTACTCTCTTTATTTGAGAATATATAGGGCATTAGAACCTGGATCTACCATTGTTTCAGTCTGTTTTGACACCCTGGACTTGAGGAAGGTGACAGAATGGCACATACTCATCATTAGTAGTGGATCACCCAAATGTTTCTCTGTAGTGTGTTGGAGTGTGTATATCTAAGGCTAAGGGTGGAAGCCGGTGAGGGGACCTATTGCCCATTTGCAGGCTGGGAAAAGTTTCTTAGATGATCTGGATATATCTGTTTTCTTGAAAATTACTGCAATATTCTAAAAACAAAAAGAAACGTGTCTTTCCCCCCCATTCTTTTGCAAATCCTACAAAAGAAGGAAACTTTTTATACCCAGAAAGAAAAAAAAAGATGTTTGTTTTTCTGTCTGGCAATTATATATATAAGAAAAGGATTTCACCAAACATTCACTTATTTAGCATATTAATAGAGTATTTCTTATGCACCATGTATTTTGGTAAGTAAAGGAGATAAAAAGGTAAATAAGATACCATCTCTATCCCAGGAAATTTCTGTGATAAATACTATTTGCAAAAAGAGTGCAGTGGTGACTTAAGTTGAGGGGAACCCCAGAAAAACTTCACTGGGAAACAGTTAAACCAGACATTTTCTAGGGTGATGGGGAAAATGGGTGCATTATAGGAGGACACCAGTTAAACTAGCTGACTGGTGCAAGCAAGAAAGGTATAAAAGATTCTTAGAGCTCTCCTTAACATTTTACCAGTTGTCTTCCTTTCAGAACATCTGTGTGAACTTTTCTTCTTTATGGGTTAACCCAAATGAAAAGACCCAATATCACCTACTTGTCACTTAAATAAGAACGTTCTTTTTAATTGAAAGAACACTTGGTATAACAGGTATACCATAAGTATCAAGTTAAGGTAAATTCTTAGCTGCAGTGTATCTGAGAAAGGATTAGAAATAACTGAAATCTAAGAGTAAGAGACTTACTGTTTTTATTTATTTTTAAATTTTATTTTATTTTATTATGTTATGTTAGTCACCATACAGTACATTATTAGTTTTTGATGTGGTGTTCCATGATTCATTGTTTTTGTATAACACCCAGTGCTCCATGCAATACATGCCCTCCTAATACCCATCACTGGGCTAACCCAGCCCTCCACCCCCCTCCCCTCTAAAACCCTCAGTTTGTTTCTCAGAGTCTATAGTCTCTCATGGCTCGTCTCCCCCTCCGACTTCTCCCCCTTCATTTTTCCCTTCCTTCTCCTAATGTCCTCCAGGCTATTCCTTATGTTCCACAAATAAGTGAAACGATATGATAATTGACTTTCTCTGTTTGACTTATTTCACATAGCATGATCTCCTCCAGTCCCATTCATGTTGAAGTAAAAGTATATTCATCCTTTCTGATGGCTGAGTAATATTCCATTGTATATATGGACCACATCTTTAATCCATTCTTCTGTTGAAGGGCATCTTGGCTCTTTCCACAGTTTGGCTATTGCAGACATTGCTGCTATGAACATTGGGGTGCTTATGGCCCTTCTTTTCACTACATCTGTGTCTTTGGGGTAAATACCTAGTAGTGCAATTGCTGGGTCATAGGGTAGCTCTATTTTTAATTTTTTGAGGAAACTCCACACTGTTTTCCAAAGTGGCTGTAAGAGGGTTCCCCTTTCTCCACAACCTGTCCAACATTTGTTGTTTCTTGCCTTGTCAATTTTTGCCATTCTAACTGGTATAAGGTGGTATCTCAGTGTGGTTTTGATTTGAATTTCCCTGATGGCTAATGATGATGAACATTTTTTCATGTGTCAATTAGCCATTTGTATGTCTCCTTTTCAGAAGTGTCTGTTCATGTCTTCTGCCCATTTTTTGACTTGATTATTTGTTTTTTGGATGTTGAATTTGAGAAGTTCTTTATAGATCTTGGATATCAGCCCTTTGTCTGTAGTGTCATTTGGACTTACTGTTTTTAATCTTAAGTACACTGTGTGTTTGTGTTTGTGTGTCTGTGTGTGTGTATGTGTTTGGAAGTTGGTGAGAAATTTGGAATGATTAAGGGAAATAAATGTAGCTGGCTGTTTTTAGTGTTTTATTGTTTACCAACAGCATTTTTGTGGAAGTTATTGGTCTAGTTTACTTTGTTGAGAAAAAATAGAGAAACCAGTCTCTTACTATCCAGAATTGGTATTACAAGGTCCATGAACCAAAGATCATGTACTCTATTCATGAGGCATTCCTCATATATTCACTCTGAGCTTATGTTACTATCGTTTTAAATGGGTGATGTGGTTTTAATAAACTTTTTTCTTTATCCTTCCCATCTATATCAGGCTAGCATTATTAGATATAGCACATGAATAGTTTTAAGAAATGACTGTGGAAAGTCAAAACAGGATGTAGGAAAAAACTATAAAATGTGGGTACGGAAATTAAAGAGGCTAGAATTAGTAGAGTAGAACTCACCCATTCAGTGATGAATACTTACGCCTATGAGACATCAAATGATAGTTTAATATCATCTATTTAAGAAGATGAGAAAGTATATGTATTTTAGAAAGATTTATTTTTATCAGAAATGTCCCAAAATTAAAGTGTTATTTAAGCATGGGAAATTCACTTAGGTGAATCATATGGAGAATTCACTTAGGTGAAGTATTTCTATAATTAAATATATATAACTGAATTTCTTAAAAATTTCTCTTTAGGGATGATTCAGTTCTTTCTAGAGTATTAACCTGGTAGTATTTAGAAGCTTTAAGAAGGTATGGCATACCTTAATGTGATCATTAGCTTTCTTGAATCCTTAGGTATCTAGAGCCAAAATCTGGAAGTAGAGACAGTAGTCAATAAGCCAAAGTTGTAAAGATTAAATAGTGTAATTGGTATGTGGATTCTCTGAGGAACATTCTATAATTTGCCTTCTAGTTACTAGTAGAAGCTGAGACGCAAAAGAGACATGACAGGCTAACTAGTATAGGGGTTGATGTACTATTGCACTAAAGGCACGTTGATTATAAGTTACTGGGTAGAAGTTATAAGAATGCCAAATTAAGCATAATGTGGAGCCATTATGAAACATGATGGTAGATAATAGATGGTTTTGAAGAAAGAGCATAACATCAACTAGATTAGCACATAGGCTGGGAACATTTATTCATTTAAAAGACAGTGCTGAGCATCAAGTATCTCTGCAGCCTAATGGCATCATTCAGATGTCCCAAGGTACATCATTAGTACTACTATCTTGGTTCATTTCAGGAGTTTCATAGGAGATCATTGAATTCATTTACCTGTGCCCCTGCCCTTCACTCTGGCTCTGTGATCAGGACACACCTCTGTTTCCCAAATGCAGCATGACTGGGTTTCAAACCTCTTTCCATAGCTTTGTTAGAATGCCTTTATTTCTGATAAGTAACTGCTACTCATTCTTTAGTACCTAATTCCAGTGCCCAATGTCTAGTGTATATATACATATACATAATATATATGAGTATATCTGTGTATTTTTTGTAAAGCCTTAACTCCTGCCACAGGCAGAGTTAGATTCCTCTTTTCATGTGTTCCTGTAGTTCTTTATATCTACTTGTATTATACCATTGTCTGGTAATGTTTATCTACATATCAGTATACCCAGTACTCAACGAGCCTTGATTTTGCCACACAATGTACATAAATGAGAAGTGATGATATGCTGTTTGGGTAGCACCCAGCGAAGGAGGAGTTTTTATTTATTTTTTAGTTTTTACTTTTTAAGAGTATTTATTACTTCACTCAGGCTATCCCTTGGAAAGTTTTATAATCTGCAAGTTGTTAAAGCTCTTCTGTTTTTTTTTTAATAAAGATTTTTATTTTTTATTTTTTTTTAAGATTTTTTATTTATTTATTTGACAGAGAGAGACAGCGAGAGAGGGAACACAAGCAGGGGGAGTGGGAGAGGGAGAAGCGGGCTTCCTGCTGAGGAACCTGATGCGGGGCTCAATCCCAGGACCCTGGGATCATGACCTGAGCCGAAGGCAGATGCTTAATGACTGAGCCACTCAGGTGCCCCAATAAAGATTTTTATTTATTTGAGAGAGAGAGGGAGAGAGAACGAGCAGGGATGAGGGGCAAAGGGAGAGGGAGAAGCTGACTCAGGGAGCCTGCTGTGGGACTTGAGCCCAAGATTCTGGGATCATGACCTGAGCCGAAGGCAGACGCTTAACCTAATGAGCCACCCAGGCACCCCGCTTCCATTTTTTTTTTTTTTTTTTGCCAAATTCTGCCCTGTCGGGTTCACTCATATTTTTATTATTTATTTATTTTTAAAGTAGGCTCCATACCCAATGTGGGGCTTGAACTCATGACCCTGAGTTCAAGAGTTGCATGCTCTAATGTTTGAGCCAGCTGGTTGTTATTTTATTTTATTTTAGTCATATTTTATTAAATAAATAATCAATATAGAAAATATAGAGTATGTTCAAAAATACTACACTAGCCATTAGGGAAACATGGATGAAAAGCTTCAGTGTATTGTGTATTATAGTGAATGTAGAAACTTGACAAGCTACTAAGATTGTGCTGGAGGGAAAAAGCAGTATATGCAAAGGCCCAGAAATGTGGATACCATGGTGTGTTCAGGGACATAGGTAAGTTGGAGTAGTTGAAAATGTCAGTAGAGTTGTATAGAGTGAGAGGTGTCCAGGCATCAGAGTGACTAGGCCATTGAGGGAATATTCATGCAGGACCTCTATGCCATAGCCATATAATTCTAAGATTATTTATAAGTATTTAGTATTTTATGAGACTATTAACTTTAGGCTTTTATAGTATTAATCAGATTAAGTTAGCAAGGAATTTACTGACTACAATACTTCTTAATCATTGTAGATATTCCGTGGTAATTACAAGTTATTTACTATATTACCTTTTTCCTCACTGATCATAATACTTTATGTTTTTAATTTTTTTGTTATCATTCCTATGAAATAGATTGGGATAGATATTATTTTACTAAGGGGGATATCTAGAAAGAGAGAGAGGGTATGATGGAGGATCTTCTCAAGTAGGTTTCTAGATCAGAACTAACTTCTCAGATTAGAATTCTGTACTCTAGCCATACATTTATTCAACCTAAAAGATGGTTGTAAGGGCTTTCTTTATATTTTGTAAACTTCAACCAGAATAGATGGTGATGTACCTTTACACAATACCAGAATTTGGGCTTAACGTCATAAATTATGGTCTACTAATGGCACCATTGGTGTAACATTTGACTGTATTTCATAATGTACAAATTGCTGTCTTACGGTATTAAACACAATTTTGTAACCTTTTTCTGCCTCTTTCTATAGGGTTTCATATGTCCCCAGTGTATGAAATCCCTTGGATCTGCTGATGAACTTTTCAAACACTATGAGGTAGTTCATGATGCTGGTAATGACTCAGGTCATGGAGGAGAGGCTCTTGCTCTGAAGCGGTACAGTACAATCACTCTGAAGTATATACTGTTATGAATGCATGTGATATTATCTCTTTCCTGTGTTAGGGCTTTGAGTAGTGTGCTCACCATTCTTTGTCAGACTGACTCTTAGGTAAGGAGAGTAGAATGTGAGAAGGTTTGGCAGGACTCAAGGGACAGAAAGAAGCCAGTGTTGGGGCGCCTGGGTGGCTCAGTCGTTAAGCGTCTGCCTTCGGCTCAGGTCATGATCCCAGGGTCCTGGGGTCGAGCCCCACGTCTGGCTCCCTGCTCTGTGGGAAGCCTGCTTCTCCCTCTCCCTCTCCCCCTGCTTGTGTTCCTGCTCTATCTCTCTCTCTGTCAAATAAATCAATAAAATCTTTAAAAAAAAAAAAGAAAGAAGCCAGTGTTGCCTGAGCTGGGTGCATGAGGAGGAGAGTGTTAAGGCAGGGACTATACTGTACAGATTGTATAATCCTTGTTAATGAGTTCAGATTTTATGCTAACTGCAGTAGGAAGCTATTGATCCTTATTATTGATAAATTAATGTGAGATACTTTGTTTCTGGCTCAGGCACTTGATTATATCATTTCTGTGATAAGGCATTTTTCCATTTATAAACAGTGAGCTTTCAGAATATAATTATTTTTCTAAGGGTTATACATAAAATTTTATATGTAAAATTCTAAAGCGTTTTTTTTTAATTGAGAAAACTAGAATATTAATATACAGTCACTAGCCATGATTTATTGAGACCAGGTTGTTAGAGGACATTAACTATTAATTCCTTTTTTCCCCAATTTATGTTTAGAGATGATATAACACTACTTAGACAAGAGGTCCAAGACCTTCAGGCTTCACTTAAGGTAACAATAAAAATGATTATATTTGTTTATTTTCAATGTTTCAGATAATAAATCTTTTGAAATTTACTAAATAAAAAAATTTTTTTTCCTTAGGAAGAAAAATGGTACTCAGAAGAATTAAAGAAAGAATTAGAAAAATTTCAAGGGCTGCAGCAGCAAGTAAATGCTTTTAAATACTTGAAGTGTGTGTATTGTTTATTTTCATTGTTGAAAATAAGCATTTTGTAAGTAAGTGGCCTGAAATAAATAACTTCTTCTAATTTGTTTACCTGTATTTAATCGCCTATAGTGTATATCCTTTGTAATTCTAATGAATGCAAATAAATAATTGGGAAGCTAATATGTAATTTCTTAAAGATGCTCCATTAAGAATCAGTTACCTGTGGATTGTTTTTTTATACCAGGCTGCATTATTCTGATTTTCTGACAATATACCTAAATTGTTAAAAACTATAGGTTCAGATAGTAGTGAAACTCTTCAGACCATTTGTGTTGTGACAAACCGGAAATCACTAAATTGTCTACTAGTAGGGAAAGAACTATTATTAACTTTTTTGTTTACATTAATGCAGAGTGTGAAAATGTGGGGGAATGGTTGTATTTAACAATTTTAAGGTATTTTTTTAAGCCAATATTAGGTTTTAAAAAACAGAATAAAAATATTTATGTACATGTGTACACACACATACACAGTTTTATATAAAAATAATACATAGAAAAAAACCCAAAAGCATTGGTATGAAAAGTGGTTACTTTGGAGTGAGATTCTGTTGATACATAGTTCAATGTATTTTCTAAATAAATGTCTTAACCAATTATGATTTCTATATTAAAATTATACTGGCTTTTGGGGCACCTGGGTGGCTCATTCGGTTAAGTGTCAGCTTTGGGCTTGGGTCATGATCCCAGGGTCCTGGGTTCAAGTCCCGCATCAGGCTCCCTGCTCAAGGGGAACCTTCTTCTCCCTCAAACCCTTCCTCCTACTTGTGATCTCTCTTTCTCTCTCTCAAATAAATAAATAAAATCTTAAAAAAAATAAGATAATATTGGCTTTTGTGAATGAATTTTACCAAATAGTTTTCATTTGTAAGAATAAAGTTGATATCCTTCAACAATAGTTCTAATATTTTTATAAAGTAATTAGTGATCCCTTTGCATATTAGTACATTGTGACTCTCAGTCTTTTTTTTTTTTTTTTTTTAAAGATTTTATTAAGAGAGAGAGAGCACAAGCAGGGGGAGCAGCAAAGGGAGAGGGAGAAGCAGACTTCCCACTGGGTAGGGAGCCTGATGTGGGTCTTGATCCTCAGGACTCTGACATCGTGACCTGAGCCGGGCAGCCGCTTAACTGACTGAGCCACCCAGGTGACCCCTTTTTGCCTTTTTGTTTTTTCACCAAAAATTGTCATTTGGACTAGAAAAAAACCCAAATAAATTGATAGTAAGATATCAGTCTTATTACTACTCAGCTTCTGAATTTGAGGTAGGAAAGAAATTTTTAGTAATCTACAATATTTACAGTTCATTTACTCATGTTTTACATACATGCCATTAATAATTCATGAAACATGTGCTATATTATTTTTTGTACCTGAAAATAGAGGAAACTGTTTCCTACATTTGAGATGACTGTTTCACATTTAATAAATTAAATAATTTCTCCACAGTGCAAGGTGAAATTGCCTTGGTGTAGGAAATTTACTTTTGGGGAAAATGTATTTAAAATATTGATGATTCTTAGCAACCAGTATGTCTAAATCTAATGTATAGGAAAATAAATCAGATATACTATGAGATGTCTTATTAAACTCTTTCAGATATGTATAGTTTTTTAGAATGTGAAAACGACTAGGCAGTATAGTGTTTTATTCCTAATGCACATAATAAATTAAACCTTATGGAATATATTCTTTATTTCTGCTTTTTAAGAAGATGATTTATAATCCTGAATTAAAAATTTGTGCTTTTAATGCCAAACTTTTTAGTAATGATAGCTCCATGGCATATTTTAGCTTATGCAAATTTTTATATGTTATAGGATTGAATCTTTTTTACTTTTTTGAAGATTTACTTATTTATTTTAGAGAGAGAGAGAGAGAAAGAGAGAGTGAGCAGGAGTTGGGAGGAGGGGCAGAGGGAAAATCTTGAGCTGACTCCCTGCTGAGCAAGGAGCCTGACATGGGACCCTGAGATCATGAGCTGAGCCAAAACCAAGAGTCCGACGCTTAACTGACTGGGCCATCTAGGTGCCTCTAGAAGATTATGAATTTTATCTGCTGACTCAAGTATTGGCTTTAGAATCTATGTTTATAATTATAATGATTTATGTTATTTTTAAATCTTTCCTGGTGTGTCTGGGTGGCTCAGTTGGTTAAGTATCCAACTCTTGATCTCAGCTCAGGTCTTGATCTCAGGGTCGTGAGTTCAAGCCCAGAGTGGAGCCCACATTAAAAAAATATATATATTTACTGAATTTATGGAATTTAAGATGCTATCTAAGACCCGTAATAACTTTATATTAACATAAAAAAATTCTTAGAACCAATAACGGCAGTTAGATCGTTATGCCAGTCTGCCTAAGGGTACTTTAGAGATCTGGAAGATTGTGAACAGGCCAAAATTTTATCAAAATCTTGCTACTTCCCTCATAGAATGTGGCTTTTTGAACTTTTTTTCACTTTGGCAATGGTAATAGAATTGTCTTTTCCTTTTAATGTGTTTGTTTATGTCTTGTTTTCACTGAGGAGTCTAAACCTGATGGATTGGTGGCTGACTCATCAGCAGGTAACTTTACTTAAAGCAGATTATTTTTTCATTTTTCTTTTTCTCCTTGCTCATTCTTCTTTTTTACTTTTTACCTTTTCTCTGATGTCTGCTACATAAATTTGTGTTGTGGTTATACTTTCTGGCTCTAAAACAGTGATGATAATAGTCATATTTTAGGTTTAGAGTATTACCTGTGAACTTCATAATTTAATCAGTCAACAAAAAATCTTAGTGTTTTCATAGTTCATTATATTCTGTAGTTATAAATAAGCTTCTGGAATATTACATGAATACAGTTTAATGAAAAGTTAAACCTATTTTAAAGAGTGATGTACTCTTTCTAACTCTTGGAATAAAATGATGAAACTAACATCTTTGTAATTGACCTTAACTGGAGGAATGCTCAATGAATAATCAAGATTATATTTTGAGGTTAGCCGTTCTATTTACTTTCCCTCTGAAATCTATTTATGAGAATAAAGTATTAGGAGTTGACTGCGTATTTTAATTGATTCTTTATTTTATATAAGACCTTGATTTTAAACCATTTCTAACTTCATTTCTCATTATAATACATTTTATTTAGAGAGGCAGAATATATTCCTTTTTGGTTAGTTGATGGTTATAGGAAAATAACTGAAACGTGACATCAAAATAATCTTGAAACAAATATTTATGGATTATTTGGGCATGATGCTAAATATTCCTTTCATTTGTTTTATATGCTTATAAATTATGACTTGTGGCTTAAATGAATTAGATATGCTTAATTCTTGAAATGTTGGCATACTCTATTTGTAACTGGTTGGTAGACTCATGTTGATTGTCTTTTTTTCATGTTGATTGTCTTTACTATAATGATTAGGATATAAGTAATAACAATTTAGGAAATGTAATTAGCATTAATTATGTATTTGAATAACTGTGATACTTTTTTATAGAACTACAGTCTTTGGAACAACAATTAGAAGAGGCCCAAACAGAAAATTTTAATATTAAGCAAATGAAAGACTTATTTGAACAGAAAGCAGCCCAACTTGCCACTGAAATTGCAGGTGAATTGAATCAGATTTTTTTAGCTAGTGTATGTCTTGTTACCTTTTTGCCATTATATATCCTAGAAATAAGGCATTGACTGTATTTTAGTGTATTGTATTTTAGTGTGATAAGACATTTGTTATAGACTATGGTGGTGATTACTGGAATTTAATAATAGAGTTGCTGTATAAATTATTTTGTTTGTCCTCTTACCTCCTTTCAAAGGACTGATTTTCTCTGTAGAATTCTTGAAATTTAGAGAAGATGAATTTTTTGGGGGGTATGCTTATGGAATAACAACATTTGGAAAAAGTTACAATATAGTATAGTATAGATTTAACATTTGGTTATGCTGTCAATTACTTTTTTAAAAAATTACATGCTTTTAGGTAAAATATATGATTAAGTGTACATTAACATGCTAATTAGTAGTGCTATGCTGTATGGAATTTATGTAGACAAAAACATTTGATTATTTTAAGTTCATCATTTCATGTAATCAGAAGTTAAAGTGTATTGTATTTATTTATGATTATCTAAGGAATGAATTTGAATGAATGATATGTAGATATGCATTGTGTAACATATAGGAATCTATAAAGCTGTATAATATATAGGAATTTATAAAACTGTCCTTTCCTAGAGTTAATGTCATAAAACTAATATTTATATAACTATCTTCAATTAGATATAAAGTCAAAATATGATGAAGAAAGGAGTCTTCGAGAAGCTGCTGAACAAAAAGTAACACATCTGACAGAAGAATTAAACAAAGAAACAACTATAATTCAAGATCTGAAGACTGAACTGGTAATTTAGAAACCATTTATTGGAATGTACTTTTATAATTTTCTAAATTAAAAATGAAATATATACTCTGATGAAAAAATTTTGAAAGTATAGCTTGCCTAAAATGGAGGAAATAAAAATTTCCTATAGTTCTATCTTCTACACATACACTAATAGAATTTTTTTTACATAGAAATGGAATCTAGGATGCAAAATTTATTACCTTAATATTTTTGTGTTTCTATCTTAATATTTATCTTTTGTTTAACATTTTTGTTGTTTCTATCTTAATATTATCTGTCTTTTTGCTTTTCATATCTGCATCTCTGATCCTGACCTTTCCCTGTACTATGGTTTTATAAATCCACCTACTTTTAGGATAGTTCTGATTGCATTTCTGGCTTTCATTTCAAATTCAAGTGTAACATCAGGTCATCATATTTCCTCCTCAGCTGTGTTTCTGTTATTGGTATTATACATCTTCAACAGTCTCCTAAGGTGTAACAACCTTGAATCTGTCCTTGACTCCTTTCTGTCCTTTATTTAGCACTCAATAAATATATCAATAAAATCAACCATATCCAGCCTGCAACAAACCCTAATTATGTTTACATCTGCTCCTTTACTTTTATTACCAGTTTCCTAGGATAGAAAATTTATGCTACAAAATGTGACATTTATCAAGTGATTGTTATGACCATTGGGTGTAGTTTGTGAAGGAAAGGAAAGCAAATAAAGCGCCAAGGATAATTGTGAATTTGCTATTTTGTGCCTTGAGTGGTAATACTATTAAATAGGACATATAAGGAAGAGGAGAGGCTTGTTGGGGGAAAGATACCAGTGGTCAATGTTTGCAGTCCAATAATTGATATCAAAGATTATTTTCATTTTGATTTCTTTGTAGTAAAACCATATAAAAATGTGTATTCTTTTAGTTTTTCACTGTAACTTTTAATGAAAATGTGCTCTACAGCTTCAGAGACCTGGTATAGAAGATGTTGCTGTGCTAAAGAAAGAACTGGTGCAAGTTCAAACACTAATGGATAACATGACCTTGGAACGTGAGAAAGAATCTGAAAAACTCAAAGATGAGTGCAAAAAGTTACAGGCAGAATATGCTAACTCAGAGGTAAATAAGTTCAGTATGCCTAAATGTGATTGTTGTTAACTTGTTTATTGTATACTATGATTAAAGCCAACCTGTGAGATTTTTCTGAGTGATCTATCAAAACAGTATTTGACTCTCATTTGCTCCGAATGGTATTTGTATATAGTCAGTCTAATTTGAGAGACAATATTTAACTTCGCTTTACGAAGCTGGACATTTAGAGAAGAATGTTTGTATAAGAGTACTGTTTTATTTAATAAATGATATATATTGCAGGGAGATGATACTTAAAGTTAAATTTGATCCAAGCTAGTCAATAAGTGGTAATTGAGTTTTCTCAGTTTGGTAGGGGTAAAGGAAGTATGATTTCGTTTTTTACAATTGTATTACCAATGTTGTTCAGAAAAAATATTTAGGAAAAACTTATTTTCTAGTAGGCTTCTCAGTTATCAATTATTGAATTATGTTGTTGAAAGAAATCTTAAAAGTCAACTAGTCTAACACTCCATCCAGGACTCCCCTTTATAGCATCTGATAAATGATCCCCAACTCTTGCTAGGTGGTATAGGGGGTGCATGTTTATTTATAAGTCAGTCATTCTGTTGACATTTGTTTTCCTGTAATTTACATGTACAGGTTCCAGTTCTCCTTAGGAATTACACGGAATAAATTATTCCTTTTTTCCACATGAGATATTTGAAGACAGTTCATATTTACTGAGTTCTTTCTCTTCCAGAATAAACATTTTCAGTTCCTTCTACCATTTATCACATGACTTGACGTTGGCCTGTAAATCTTTGAGATATATAATATGTCAGTATATGACAAGTTCTAGGATATGCAATAAATATATTTGCTTAAAAAATGCTAGCCTTTTTCCCTTTTACTGTACTATAGAGGATATCTTTTTATCTATTAAGATTCCATTAAGTATTTGTAGTTCTTAAGCGCCCTTATGTGATGTGGACCTCTGTTTTTTTGTATTTTCAGTTTAAAAAGTTGAGTTATAGTGACATTTCAGTTTGCATTTCTTTCTTGGAGTTTTAAAGCTAGTGATCTAAAAGGCACTCTATTCATAATTAGTAACATAATGAGCTATGGAGTATAAATATTATAGATAACCATGTCATCCTTTCTCTTTCTTCCTCCTAAATTTTATCAGTGGGAGGAAAGTTTATGGTTATAATATGCATAGGCATGTGAAGCTTTATGATGCTTAGTACTTCAGACTTTAAAACTTAAGAACTTCAGGTGCAGATTTCCTAAAAGTGATCTTTGTAGCCCAGTGACTTATAACTCCACAGTTTTTAAAACAATTTCAGGGAGTTCATGAACTTATTGAAGCCAGTTAAAAGCTTCTAATATGGAATCAAGGAGATGCTGAATCAAAGAAGTCTCATGAGGAGGAATCCCATTCAGATAATGTGAAAGCAGAAACACTTGAATTTGGGTGAATTGAGTCATTTATTTCTGTGCTTCAGTAAGAATTACTTTGATTAAATCTGCCTGCCCACTAGTATTTCTCTAATTTTTAAAAAATTATATTCTATTTTGATTAAAAAAATTCCTTTAATGTTATTTGAAATTTCCAAACAAATGTAATAGGATGACTAAAATTGAATCACAATTATGGCACTTTTTTGATATATCTATTTTAAAGTGCAATCCTCTCTGACATTTTCCAGCTGAGAATTATGGAGTTATATGTTTACTTGTTAGGTAGAATTTGAACAGGGAGAAGAAATTTATTTATTTACTTGCATTTTGGGAAAAATACATGTGGGAAAATATTTCTGAGTAATATTTTATTTGATAATTAATATGGAGGATTTTTATAAATTTGCATTTTTATTCACGTAGATTAAATTATCTTTATATGTTATGAGGAGGTCACTTGAAGTATAACTAGAGTTATATAAGATTTGGGAGAAAAGGATTTAGTGTCTTCCTGTACTTTCCTTCTGTCAACAAGGGTGATTGTGGGAAACAATGATTTTTTTTTTTCTCTCGGAAAGATGTTTCTGGAAAAGAAAAATGGCATAGAAATCCATTCTTCATGTCTTCTTTCACATTTTCATAAAATTTTTCTTTTTTAAATGTTTTGAAATAAGTTTTAAAATAGATTTATTCTTGCTGAATAGCGACTTAACATTTCATCATATTTTTAGTAAAACAAGGATAGTATTTACTTCCTATTTAGTTAACTAATAGGCTTGTAATGATTAAGACCTCACATTATACTGAAGTGTAATTTCCAACTTCAGGAAATGGTAGCATAAGAGTCAGAGTAATATTATTATTGGAAACAGACTCTTAACTTTTTGAGCTCCACTAGGTTTTGGATAATATGCCAGATACTTTAAATACATGGTCTCATTTGTTTCTTTTAACCTGTAAATGAAGTAATATGTTTGTTTTATATTGAAGGAATCTGAGGTTTAGTGAAGGTAAATAACTTAAGTTTATGCACCTCATGTACGGAAGCTAGTACTAGAACTCAGGTCTCCAAAGCCTGCAGTCTTTCCCTGTCATTTTCTCTCTCATTTTGGGTGGTCTGATGATTGCCTTATAAGTAAATTTGTGCTATTAATCTTGACCTAATACTTACTGTTATTACTTTTTATATTTTGCCATATTGTATGTTGTAATATTTATATTGAGTACTACTTAAAATACTTTTGAATTGTGCTTCATACCATTTTCATATTAAAAATTAATGTCTAGATATTCCATTGCATTTGTTTGTAACTCCATTTGTTTTTAGCTTCTGCTTACTTTTTAAATATGACATGTATTTTACTAATTTATTAAATTTCAATCCTACTTATTCTCAAATTTGTTGGTGGATTGTAACACTTAATGAAAAAATTTATTTTATATATTACTACTTTACTGAACCTAAATATTGGTATCTAAGACAAAATACATTAAAAGGAATTAAAGGAGCTAAAAATGTAATGATTTATTTGGTATTTCTAATTGAGACTGAAGACATATAATCTAACGTATATTATTAAGTATGTTCTTATGTTCCATTACTTTCATTTACATATACCTTATGAATTCATTGAGTTTTTTTTTTTTTTGGTCTAGATATTTTAGAAAAATAACTCATTCTAAAGCATTTGAAAATGCTTTATATAAATAGCTATGTTTGGATCAGAAATTGAGGATTTAAGGGTTAAAAAAGTATTATTTAAAAAAATTTACATTATTGAAAATATCAAAGCTATAATCAACTTATATTTGACGTGGTCTTTAATGGAAATGATCTTTTAAGAATCTTATTTGTATTCCAAATAAACTCATTTTAAACTCATTTTAAAAGCTAAAATATTTATAAAGATGGAATAAAAATGATTATACTTATGCATAGTTATTAAAGAGAGTACTTAAATATCCTTTAAAAGTATGCAAATATCAGAGATTAGATTTAGTAATATGTTTGGACATTTGTATTGTATGTTCATTGTGTGCTTTTGTCATTCTTGTCTTCCACCTTTCATCCATCATTTTATTATTATTTTTTTCTGCTTTCTAATGGAGATGCTTAAACTTGAGGTAATGTGTTTTTTTGGAAGGCTTTTAATATTAGTAATACATAGCACCTTCTGTTGTCATATGGCAGTTTTGTGTTTTAAGGCAATCTCAGAACTTCAAAGATACTCTCATTTTTTTAATCAAGCAAATTTTCGACCATCTTTAAATGATTATTTACTAATAGTAATACAGTATTAGAACAATAATTATAATTCTTAAGTATTAGCAGGATGTTGCTTAAAATATCTTAATTATTTTTTAATTTAAGATTTTTAGTAAAAATCCAATGTTGAATTCAATAACATGGCTTCGAGGAAATGCAGACTCTTTTATTGGGTCTGATACTGGGAACAAAAATCTATTAACTCCTTGGAGACGAATCACTCATTTCTTTAGTGAGTATTTTTTGAATGTCTAGTGCCAGCAACTATTTTAGGTGTAGGAAATACAACAGTGAGTAAGACAGAGTGCCTGCTCTCATAAAGCTTATATTTCTTTGTGGAAGCCAGACAATATATAAGTAAACCAAATCATGATAGAAAGTCAGTTAATGCTAAGTGCTGTAAAGAAAAATAAAGCAGGAAAATTAACAAGTCAGGAAATGACAGATGTTGGCAAGGATGCAGAGATGCAGAGAAAGGGGAACCCTCCTACACTGTTGGTGGGAATACAAGCTGGTGCAGCCACTCTGGAAAACAGTATGGAGGTTCCTCAAAAAGTTGAAAATAGAGCTACCCTACAACCCAGCAGTTGCACTACTAGGTATTTACCCCATAGATACAAATGTAATGATCCAAAGGGGCACCTGCAACCCAGTGTTTATAGTAGCAATATCCACAATAGCCAGCTATGGAAAGAGCCCAGATGTCCATCAACAGATGGTTTAAGATGTGGTATGTATGGAATACTACTCAGCCATCAAAAAGAATGAAATCTTGCCATTTGCAATGACATGGATGGAACTAGAGGGCATTATGCTAAGCGAAATAAGTCAGAGAAAGACAATTACCATGTGATCTCACTCATATGTGGAATTTAAGAAACAAAACAGAGGATCATGGGGGAAAGGAGGGAAAAATAAAACAAGATGAAATCAGAGAGGGAGACAAACCGTAAGAGACTCTTAAACATAGGAAACAAACTGAGGGTTGCTGAAGGGGAGGGTGGTGGGGGGGATGGGGCAACTGGGTGGAAACAAAAAGAAAAAATAAAGCAGGGTATATGTATGGGCATTGGTGTAGTGGAGCTGGCAATAATGTAGGACAATTTTAGATAGAATGATCAGGGAAGGTCTTCTCAAGGAGGATATGTGTGAGAAGTAAGCCAGAATCAGGGTGAAGAATTGGGAGCAGTCATTCCCAGGAAGAGGGAGTGCAACTATTAAAGCCTCAAGGCACAGGTGAGTCTGGCCTGTTAAACAATGAGGAAAGTCAATGTGGAGAGGCATCTTTGTTTGAATTTCATCCATAGTCATATTTGAACAGGGAATGTATTTATTTCCTTGCCAATTTTGACTTTTTAAAATTTTTATTTTTTCCCCTATGCAAACGTAATACATGATCGTTGTAAAAGTTAAAATGATTCATAAAGTACAACAGAGAAAGTGAATGTTTTCTGTAATTCACTCCCCACCTCCCCTTCCCCATGACTAAAATATACCTTTTGGTATAAATTCTTCCCACATCTTTCCTTTTTCCACACTTGAGTAAAATAAAAAATTTCAAATGCTTGCTTTTAAAAAATTCTAGTTAAAAAAAGTACATATTTAGTGTACAAAGGATAAATGATAAACCTAATGTCTAGTTCTTTAGGTATTAAAATTACAAAATCATTTATATGAATGTATCTAAAAACTATACAGTATAACAAGATATTTTTGAATATATTTGCTTTACATTTTGCTTGTTTTTTTTTCTACATTTTGGAGTTAATCAGCAAGATAGATACTAGATAGATGTTACCCTTGGCTTACTATATCTTACAAACTTAAATGCAGAATCATGGTATTTTAATGAAATATACTCATAATTTGCATATTAATATATACTGTTATTTCTGTTTATTCTGTGTTACTCTGCTAAATCCTTTGATACATAGTAATTTAAAATAGTCAAACTGTTCCTAATATTTCTGTTAACGTCCATAATGTTACTAACAGAAAATGATCTGAGATTCAAAGTTGTTAGAAATAGCAGTTTGAAGTAAACTCCCAAAATCAATTAAAAGGTTACATGATTAGTTTAAGAAAGAAGTTATTAGGATATACCTTTAACTTGAATATAGTTAAAAATAACAAATATTTAAACATTTCTTTCTTCGGGGCACCTAGGTGGCTCAGTTAAGTGTCTGACTCTTGATCTTGGCTCAGGTCTTGATCTCAGGGTCATGAGTTAAAGCCCCACATTGGGTTTTATGCTGGGTGTGGAGCCTACTTAAAAACAAAAACAGGGCGCCTGGGTGGCTCAGTTGGTTAAGCGACTGCCTTCGGCTCAGGTCCTGATCCTGGAGTCCCGGGATCGAGTCCCGCATCAGGCTCCCTGCTCGGCAGGGAGCCTGCTTCTCCCTCTGACCCTCCCCCGTCTCATGCTCTCTCTCTCTATCTCATTCTCTCTCTCAAATAAATAAATAAAATCTTAAAAAAACAAAAAAACAAAAAAACAAAAACAAAAAAAACCCCAAACATTTCCTTCTCTTAAGTATACAGTAGCTATATTACATATATATGTTATATATATATCAGTTATTATTGGAACATGCTGTATAAACTGTAATTGTATAAGCTGTAACTGTAAAGCAGAATGACAGATTGCCTTTCATTGTATTAGAATTGGTTTATTTACATGAATGTTGTCCCTAAAAGGTCAGGCCAGGAAGGTATCTCAGACATGGTGCTATTCATAAAAACATTTTTGAAACCTCTTTTAACTGACTTTAAGCCAGTTTGGGAAACACTCAAAACACTAGTTTCATTAACTTATGATTATTAAAATAATATAAGCCCAAGTGTTTGATCATTCAGTTTAATTACTTAACCTCCTTTACAAGATGGTTTCCAAAACTTTAAACCAAAGCACTGTAATGGATGAAGATATATATACCACCAATGAGAATTCTTTTTAAAAAACAAATAGTGCCACACATACTGGAAGGGTTTCCAAAAGAAGAGTAGCAGAAGATCTCTTGGCATTATTGTCAAAATAAATCGATAGCCTTCGTTTCTCCCTTGAAAATGAAAGTAATTATTTGTAACGTTGGAAAAAGACAACTGCTGATGTGTTTATTAGGAAAAAATTTTAAAAATTTATGTCTTTTTCATATGAAGTTTATTTACTAATAAAGAATGTAGACAATGAAAATGATTGTAACTTTGGGAATGTAAAAAGTGAAGCCAGTAAGCAATATTAGAAATACAAAGTTATTTTGTTAATATCACTTGCAGGAAACCATACTTAAAAAAAGCAGTACTTAGTCTTTCTCTCCCTAGTTGTTGAAGCTCTCATGTGTAGGAAGTTTCTATTTCCAAGATCTTTGCCTACTTTTCTCTTAGTTTTAAATGATCAATCCATTGTCTTAATTTCATTAAAAAATATTAAAATGCATTAAAGCAAATTCATGTCCAGCTATTATACCTGATTACGGAGTGGCCCAGCTTAATGAAACTATATCTAATAAAACTCTATATAACTTCTTTGGACAAAGACTTTACCATATAGTCAAAAAGATGATTTACCACCTTTCCAAGGTGATTCTGTATTGTATGTTTGCATTTATTTAACATGTTTTTAAAGTAAAAGGAAAGGCTGTCCTATAGAAATTGGGGGAAAATGTAGGCAATAGGTTGCATTATCTTCTTTAAATGCAGAAGGATTAAAGTACAGAGTTTCAAAAAGCCAGTAAATTCAAGTTTACAGTTTGATGCTTACTCAGACACATAAAGTAGGATGCCAGCTCTTCATTTCATGCATTATTAAATAAATGAAGCTGTACATTTTGGATAAATTAAAAAAAATTAATTTTCAAACGTGAGGTGGCAGTAGGGGTATAGGAAAAAGAACTAAGTTGAAACTTCTAAGTTTTATTTTAATTTAACAACAACTGACAAAAATCTATGAAACTTTAAAACCTTTGGATGCTCCCATTTCCTTTTCTATTTTAGTTTTCTCTAATTTTTTTTCTTTTTTTTTTTTTAAGGCCACAATAAGCCAGCTAAGGAGTGAGCTTGCAAAAGGCCCCCAGGAAGTTGCTGTATATGTGCAGGAACTACAAAAACTTAAAAGTTCACTTAATGAATTAACACAAAAAAATCAGGTAAGAATTTAAGAGCTACATCTAGTGGTGAATTGATTTCATTTATCTTAAATTTTAATCTTGTGTACGTTATATGTATATATATATTGGCATGAGTATAGCATGACGTATTCTGGTTTTTAAGTGTTAAGAACAGTCACATTGTTATGAAACCAATCTCCAGAACTCTTTTCATCTTGCAGAACTAAAACTCTACATTCTTTGAACAACTCCCCATTCACCGCCACCTTCTGTAAAGGAAAATCACTCCTGTGTGTCTCCTCCACTCCTAATACCCTACCACACTTTTACTTCTGACACCAGATGTGTGAGTGTTCCACACAACAACAGTTCTGTGACACCAGCTGGTGTCATACAATGTAACTCAATTGTGACACCATTTACTTGGAGATAGTGTCAGATCCCACAGTTTAAGGGATTAGTCCCACAAGACTGTTCCCGCACCCCCCTGCTAACACCAATTGAAAGTCCAGCTTGTTACCTGTACTTTGTACCAAATGGCTGTAAATAGGAGGCTCCCACAACCCTTGCCTTAGATTCGATTAATTTGCTAGAGTGACTCACAAAACACAGGAAAACATTTTACTTACCAGATTACTGGTTTATTTTAAAAGATTATAATTCAAGAGTAGCCAGATGGAAGAGATACATAGGGTAAGGTGTGTGGGAAAGGGCATGGAGCTTCTGTGCTCTCTCTGGGTGCTTTCTATGTGTTCACCAACCTAGAATCTCTCCATACCCTGTCCCTTTGGGTTTTTAAGGAGGCCTCCTTACTTAGGCATGATTGATAAATTATTGGCCATTGTTGATTAACTCCACCTCCAGCTCCTCTCCCCTTCCTGAGATGGTTGGCGGGGGGGCTGATGGGGGGGTCGGGTTGAAAGTTCTAACCCTTTAATCCTGATTGATTGCCATGGACAGCAGCCCCCATCCTTAGGGTCTTTTTAAAAATCACCTCATTAACATAAACTCATTGGTGGTTGAAAGGGGCTAGTTATGAATAAACAAAAGACATTTTCATTGCTCTTATCACTTAGGAAATTCCAAGGGTTTTTGGAGCTCTTCCAGAAATGGGGATAAAAACCCAATGTATACTTTTTATTATAAATAACAATCACACTTTTGATGCACTGAGTTTTTTATTTGATGTAGTCCATTTTATCTCTTTTTGCTTTTGGTGTCATATTTAAGAAATCACTGACAAATCCAATGCCATGAAACTTTCCCCCTATGTTTTCTTCTAATGGTTTTATAGTTTTAGGTCTTACGTTTTGGTCTTTGATTCATTTTGACTTAATTTTTTAATAGCGTAAGGTAAGGATTTCGTTTCATTCTTTTGCATATGGATAGTTTTCTCCTGCACCATTTGTTGAAAAGACTTTCCTTTCCCATGCTCTTGGCACCCTTGTTAAAAATCATTTGACCATGTATGTTAGTGTTTATTTATGGGCTCTCTGTACTTATACCGTTGGTCTGTATGTCTGTCTTTATGCCAGTACCTCACTGTTTGGAGAACTGTAGCTTTTAATAAGTTTTGAAATCAGAGAGTATGAGACCTTCAGCTTTGTTCTTTATTTTGTATTTTGTAATGTTAATATTTCCCACCTTCTTTCTTTATAGATGAGCAACAGATGATATTTAGTTTTCGGGCAGGTTAGGTATTGGTTAGTACTTTTCTTCCATGTCTTTACTTTTTTGGTGGTGGGGGAGTAGGGAGTCATTAAACCCTTTTATTGAACAGTATGGTGAATTTGTTGGCTTTGCTTTTTAATAAATTGAACCTGCTATTTTAGTGAGATATAACAAAGGGAAAACCAAAGAAAAGAACAGGGTAGAGGGGGAAAGAGACAAGTAAAATTGGCTGGAAATATCGAGCCTCCAGTCAACAGCCTGGTGAATGAACTTGGAGCACATCCTCCAATTCTTGTCAAGTCGTCAGAGACTATAGCTCTGGCTCACAGCTTACTACAACGTCATGAGAAACCCTGATGTAGAACTATCAGCTCAGCTGTTTCTGGATTCCTGACCCTCAGATGTTGTGTGAGATAATAGATAAAATTTTAACCTGCAAAGTTTTAGGGTAATTTGTTGCTTGTGACATTGGCCAGCAGTTCTCAAATGTCTTCCTCTCAGGAATGCTGCATACTCTCAAAATTGTTATGGACCCCAAAGAGGTTTTATTTTTTTGGATTGTATCTATGGGTACTTAGTATATTAGAGATTGAAACATAAATTTTTTTTTTTTAAAGATTTTATTTATTTATTTGACAGAGACAGAGATAGTGAGTGCAGGAACACAAGCAGCGGGAGGGGGAGAGGGAGAAGCAGGCTCCCCGCCGAGCAGGGAGCCCGATGTGGGGCTCGATTCCAGGACCCTGGGATCATGACCTGAGCCAAAGGCAGACGCTTAACGACTGAGCCACCCAGGTGCCCTGGAAACATAAATTTAAAAAATATGTATGTATTTGTTTTAAAAACATTATTAAATATTAACATAAATACCATTTCTTAGGAAAAATGACTGTATTTTTCCAAAACAAAAAATAGTGGTGATGTTTTATATTTTGCAAACCTCTTTAATGTCTAGCTTAATATTTGGACAGATGGATTCTCATATCTGCTTTTACATTTCATCTGTTGTGATATGGTTGAAGGGTATGAAGAAAATTATACAGGTGTGTAGTTGGAAAGGGGGGTCTTAACCTTTTCAGATAATTATAGCTATTTTTATTTGATATTATACCAAAACTAGATAAGGCATAGTTTCTCAAAAGTTAGTTACAACAGAGAATCTGAATCTGAAACCATATCTATCAATGCTTTTTTATACTTGTAACATTAAATTTATTAGTTTTTCTTGCCTTTTGAGTGTATCTTTCCTGTGCATGATTTTATAACATCATGCGTTAATCATGTGGAAAATATTGGTTGTGCAGATCTTCCAAATATTGACAGATTTCATTGTACAATATAAAAACAAGTGTCATTTGTCAATATCACATCAATCTCAGAATAGACCTTAAGTATGAGAAAGTGTCAAGCTCATGGTGATGGATACAAGTTTTCTAAAAGTCTAAGCTTCATTTGAAAGCTCAGTTTTCTTATTGGAAACAAATAGTATCAGTTCTGTTCTCTTAAGTGACAGGTTCTTTCCTACCCAAGTCTGAATAGTCATGGTTTGTCTGTTATTCTTTCCAGTAAAAATGATGTGGGTGCCTGGGTGGCTCAGTTGGTTAAGCGACTGCCTTTGGCTCAGGTCATGATCCTGGAGTCCCTAGATCGAGTCCCGCGCCCGCTTCGTCCTCTGACCCTATCCCCTCTCATGTGTTCTCTCTCTCTCATTCTCTCTCTCTCAAACAAATAAAATCTTAAAAAAAAAAAAAGTTTCATGAAAAAAAGCAACTAGCTCAGCTTGTAATTCAATACCATTAATGCTCTTCCATGTGACAATTATATTATTCTTTGGTATCCAGCAGCAGTGATCTGTGCATACTTCCTGCTCTTTCACATAGATTTTATTTCTCCTTGCTATTACAAATATTGCAGCTATGAACATTCATGTATAAATCTCATGCATTTGTGCAAGAATTTCTCTGTTATGTACTCCCAAATGAAATTGCTGGGTTGTAGGCTACACATGTGTTCAAATTTAGTAGGTTACCTCAAATAATTTTCCAAAGTATTTATACCTGTTTACCATTGTCCATTTCTCTGTCAATTCTTCTTTTTTTTTAAAGATTTTATCTGTTTGAGAGAGACAGAGATAGGGAGAGAGAGAGCAGTAGCAGGCAGGAGGGAGAAGCAGGTTCCCTGCTGGAGCAGGGAGCCTGATGCGGGGCTCAATCCCAGGACCCTGGGATCATAACCTGAGCCGAAGGCAGACGCTTAACCAACTGAGCCACCCAGGTGCCCCTCTCTGTCAATTCTTTTTTTTTTAAGATTTTTATTTATTTATTTGAGAGAGAGAAACTGAGAGAGAGAGCACATGAGAGGGGGTAGGGTCGGGAGGGTCAGAGGGAGAAGCAGACTCCCCGCCGAGCAGGGAGCCCGATGCGGGACTCGATCCAGGGACTCCAGGATCATGACCTGAGCCGAAGGCAGTCGCCTAACTAACTGAGCCACCCAGGCGCCCCCTCTCTGTCAATTCTTGATGCTGACTTGATCTTCTCCCTGGCTTATGAAAACCTGTCTACCTTCCCTCCACCTTTTTTCTCCTCTCAAGCTATATGTAGAAAACATTTACATACAATATAGTTTTATCTTTGTCCCTCAGTTTGATTTTTAATTCCTTTGAGATCAGGGTTGACATTCTCCTTTTTGGAAACTGACCAGGATATGTATATGATATGGATGTTTGTGATCAGTGTCATTTTTTATGTAATTTTAAAACATTAAACTATTAATAAAGGGCATGATTTGACATGGATAGCCTGAAATGTGTAGTCAGATAATGAAGCACAGATTGTATATATGGACACACACACACACACACATTATTAAAGGAAGTATTACGGCTATTTGATGAATAATATATAGAATCAAGATGATTTAGTGTGTTAAAACTGGAATATTATTGATTAAGGAATAATAGAATCTTCTACTAATCTTAATAATCCTTACATAAGTGTAAGACTTCGCAATTTTTTTTCCAAAATGTTTTCTTGTTTAGGATTTGCTCACCAGTTAAAATAAGCACAGACATGCATCCTTTTCTTATTATCCTTGCTGTCTGCCTCTCCCACCCCTCCTCACCCCATGTCCTTGGCAAACCATAATTGTTGACAGTTATATCCACGTGTTTTGAATTTGGAAATCTTTGCATATGGTCTTATGAAGGCCATTACATAAAATGCCTTGGGCAATTTTTGTGGGCCATAGCAGCATCAAGGTGGATAGATAATATTTTAATACATAACGAATGGCAAAAATAATTGCTTTTGTGCTAATGCCAAGATCTTCAGTATTAGATCAATGTTTTGTAATTACTGCTTTTTGAAAACTTAAAAACAAAAGGGGATATTGAAGGAACTTCCTTCTTAGTTTCTAATAAGAATCATACTCTGACATTTAAACACAATTCCGTAACTCAGTTTAATTAACTTTTTATATAAATTCTGAGCAAATTATATGTTTATTTAAAGCGACTAGTATAGGTCATTGTAAGAGACTGAGTTATTTTTTGGGTTTCACCTCTCACCCCTTTTCCATCCTTTATTACTTTTCCCTTTCCAACAGTCCTAGTATTCAGGTGCTCACAGTCCAAAGCAAGAGCCAGATAGGGCTAGCAGTTCTGTTGCTGTGTATTACCACTGTATTGCAAAGTGGCACATTGAGGAACAGTGTAGTACAGTGGTCAAAGTCATGTTTAAGTCCAGCTTTGCCACTGACTGACTGTGACAGCCTCTCCCAAGTTTGTTTCCTCTTCTGCTAAGAGATACTGTTTTACCCATTTGCCTCTTAGGAGTGATATGTGTCTTAAATAAATTAATAGGTGTTTAAGTGCTCAGACCAGTGTCTGCCTTTTCGTAAGCACCTCAGTGTTTGTTGTTTTTGTTTTTATTTGGTAAATGCGATACAGGTTTGGGTCAAGACCAAGGTGGAAGTTTTCCTAACTTACTGCCTAGTCAATCAGGAAAGGCTTTTGTAGAAGACATAACTTTTTCGCTTAGTCTTCAGGGATGCTAAGGAACATTTCACATGGCAGAGGGGTTAATGGCAATTCATTTTGAGAGCTCGATATGCAAAAAGCATGAGAACATGTAAGAGCACAAAAGAATATGAGATGTTGGAAAGTGGTAGTAAGTAGTTCAGTTTGTTCTTTCTCACCAGGCTCTTTTGAAAAACAAATAAGATGAGATCCCTGAAACTACTTTGTAAGCTAGCAAGCATTAAAAAAAAAAAAAGCCATCTTTTTGCATTCATTCTCATTACCTGGGCAAGTAACAAGTGAAAAATGGAGTCTGATACAGGGAAATTGTCTCTGTAAAATAATCTATGGAATGAACAATGGGTGAGGAAATCAAGAGGACTGGACATTTGAAAGGAAGGAATTTTGCTTACCCAAATGATAATTATGTTATGAGTTAGGCTTAACAATAATTTTTTTTTAATTTTTAATTTTATTATTTTTGAGAGAGAGAGAGAGAGGGAGAAGGAGAGGGGCAGAGGGAGATGAAGGGAGAGAATCTTTTTTTTTTTTTTAATATTTTATTTATTTATTCATGAGAGTCAGAGAGAGAGAGGGAGAAGCAGGCTCCCCGCCTAGCAGGGAGCCCGATGCGGGACTAGATCCCAGGACCCTGGGATCATGACCTGAGCCGAAGGCAGACGCTTAACCATCTGAGCCACCCAGGCGCCCGAAGGGAGAGAATCTTAAGCAGGCTCCATACCCAGCGCAGAGCGTGACACGGGGCTTGATCCCACGACTCTGAGATCATGATGTGAGCTGAAACCAACAGTTGGACCCTTAACTGAGCCACTCAGGTGCCCCTTCACAATCATTTTAGAATTTATACTTGAATAGGGTATTTTTGGGGGAGCATGAATTGACTCAGTGTCTAAATTGTGTTGTGAATATTTATTGGACTTGGAATCATCATAATACATGACTCTGCCATTTGGCCAAGTCATATCAGGTTCTTTCAGGCTTTAGCTTCCTCATCTGGAGAATAGGAATGATAACGTAGCTCATGTTTTGTTGTAAGAATTAATATGGAGAAGTGAAAGTACAATTATTATTTTCTGTAGTGACTCTAACTGTACTTTAGTCAATCTTCAAAAAAACCATGTATTCACTATACTATCTTGCTTCAGATTTCATGGGAAGACCATAATAAGAATGAAAATTTGTAGTGCTAAATACAGTTAGCCTTCTGCATATAGAAATTACGTAGCATGAGTGGATTAAGTCTTTTTTTTTTTTTTTTAAAGATTTTATTTATTTATTTGACAGAGAGAGACACAGCGAGAGAGGGAACACAAGCAGGGGGAGTGGGAGAGGGAGAAGCAGGCTTCCCGCAGAGCAGGGAGCCTGATGCTGCGTTCGATCCCAGGACCCTGAGATCATGACCTGAGCCGAAGGCAGACGCTTAATGACTGAGCCACCCAGGCGCTCCGGATTAGGTTTTAACGAGAAAGAAAGTGATTTAGGTTATTTTAAAGAAAATTTAATTATCTCTCATGTGTACCATAAAGCCAGGTAGATTGTGATTAATTTTTTAGGACAAGTGAATTTTAAAGAGTCTACAGTTGTTTTGCACCTTATTTCTTAAAGGTTGAAACTGACTGGGGCATCATTTGTGTCTAAACTGGTGGGAATACTTGGTAACACTCTTAGCCTATGGAAAAGAAGACTCATTAACTCATTACTAGCCTTAAACTTTTTTTTTAAATTTTATTATGTTATGTTAATCACCATACATTACATCATTAGTTTTTGATGTAGTGTTCCATGATTCATTGTTTGCATATAACACCCAGTGCTCCATTCAATATGTGCCCTCTTTAATACCCATCACCAGGCTAACCCATCCCCCCACCCCCTCCCCTCTAGAACCCTCATTTTTCAGAGTCCGTAGTTTCTCATGGTTTGTCTCCCCCTCCGATTCCCCCCCCTTCATTTTTCTTTTCTTTTTTTTTTTAAAGATTTTATTTATTTATTTGACAGAGAGACACAGCGAGAGAGGGAACACAAGCAGGGGGAGTGGGAGAGGGAGAAGCATGCTTCCCACGGAGCAGGGAGCCCGATGCGGGGCTCAATCCCAGGACCCTGGGATCATGACCTGAGCCGAAAGCAGCTGCTTAACGACTGAGCCACCCAGGTGCCCCACCCCCTTCATTTTTCCCTTCCTACTATCTTCTTCTTTTTTTTTTTTTTTAACATATAATGTATTATTTGTTTCAGAGGTACAGGTCTGTGATTCAACAGTCTTACACAACTCACAGCACTCACCATAGCACATACCCTCTCCAGTGTCTATCACTCAGCCACCCCATTCCTCCCACCACCTACCACTCCAGCAACCCTCAGTTTGTTTCCTGAGATTAAGAATTCCTCATATCAGTGAGATCATATGATACATCTTTCTCTGATTGACTTATTTCGCTTAGCATAATACCCTCTGGTTCCATCCACGTCATTATCAAATGGCAAGATTTCGGTTTTTTTGGTAGCTGCATAATATTCCGTTTGTGTGTGTGTGTGTATGTGTGTGTATATATATATATGCCACATCTTCTTTATCCATTCATCTGTCGATGGACATCTTGGCTCTTTACATAGTTTGGCTATTGTGGACATTGCTGCTATAAACATTGGGGTGCATGTACCCCTTCGGATCACTCCATTTGTATCTTTGGGGTAAATACCCAGTAGTGCAATTGCTAGGTCATAGGGTAGCTCTATTTTTAACTTTTTGAGGAACCTTCATACTGTTTTCCACAGTGGCTGCACCAGCTTGCATTCCCACCAACAGTGTAGGAGGGTTCCCCTTTCTGGGCATCCTCACCAACATCTGTCGTTTCCTGACTTGTTAATTTTAGCCATTCTGACTGGTGTGAGGTGGTATCTCATTGAGGTTTTGATTTGGATTTCCCTGATGCCAAGGGATGTTGAGCACTTTTTCATGTGTCTGTTGGCCATTTGGATGTCTTCTTTGGAAAAATGTCTGTTCATGTCTTCTGCCCATTTCTTGATTGGATTATTTGTTCTTTGGGTGTTGAATTTGATAAGTTCTTTATAGATCTTGGATACTAGGCCATTATCTGATATGTCATTTGCAAATATCTTTTCCCATTCTGTCGGTTGTCTTTGATTTTGTAGACTGTTTCCTTTGCCGTGCAAAAGCTTTTTATCTTTATGAAGTCCCAAGAGTTCATTTTTGCCCTTGCTTCCCTAGCCTTTGCGATGTTTCTAGGAAAGAAGTTGCTGCGGCTGAGGTCAAAGAGGTTACTGCTTGTGTTCTCCTCTAGGATTTTGATGGACTCCTGTCTCACATTTAGGTCTTCCAACCATTTTGAGTCTATTTTGTGTGTGGTGTAAGGAAATGGTCCAGTTTCATTCTTCTGCATGTGGCTGTCCAGTTTTCCCAACACCATTTGTTGAAGAGACTGTCTTTTTTCCATTGGACATTCTTTCCTGCTTTGTCGAAGATTAGTTGACCATAGAGTTGAGGGTCCATTTTTGGGCTCTCTATTCTGTTCCATTAATCGATGTATCTGTTTTTGTGCCAGTACCATACTGTCTTGATGAGGACAGCTTTGTAATAGAGCTTGAAGTCTGGAATTGTGATGCCATCAGCTTTGCTTTTCTTTTTCAACATTCCTCTGGCTATTCGGGGTCTTTTCTGGTTCCATACAAATTTTAGGATTATTTGTTCCATTTCTTTGAAAAAAGTGGATGGTATTTTGATAGGGATTGCATTAAATGTGTAGATTGCTCTAGGTAGCATTGACATCTTCACAATATTTGTTCTTCCAATCCATGAGCATGGAACATTTTTCCATTTCTTTGTGTCTTCCTCAATTTCTTTCATGAGTATTTTATAGTTTTCTGAGTACAGATTCTTTGCCTCTTTGGTTAGATTTATTCCAAGGTATCTTATAGTTTTGGATGCAGTTGTAAATGGGATCGACTTCTTAATCTCTCTTTCTTCTGTCTTGTAGTTGGTGTATAGAAATGCCACTGATTTCTGTGCATTGATTTTATATCCTGCCACTTTACTGAATTCCTGTATGAGTTCTAGCAGTTTTGCGGTGGAGTCTTTTGGGTTTTCCACATAAAGTATCATATCATCTGCAAAGAGTAAGAGTTTGACTTCTTCTCTGCCGATTTGGATGCCTTTTATTTCTTTTTGTTGTCTGATTGCTGTGGCTAGGACTTCTAGGACTATGTTGACTAGCAGTGGTGATAGTGGACATCTCTGCCATGTTCCTGATCTTAGGGGGAAAGCTCTCAGTTTTTCCCCATTGAGAATGATATTCGCTGTGGGTTTTTCATAGATGGCTTTTATGATATTAAGGTATGTACCCTCGATCCCTATACTCTGAAGAGTTTTGATCAAGAAAGGATGCTGTATTTTGTCAAATGCTTCTACTGCCTCTATTAAGAGGATCATATGGTTCTTGTTCTTTCTTTTATTAATCTATTGTATCACATTGATTGATTTGCGGATGTTGAACCAACCTTGCAGCCCAGGAATAAAACCCACTTCGTTGTGGTGAATAATCCTTTTAATGTACTGTTGGATCCTATTGGCTAGTATTTTGGTGAGAATATTTGTATCCATGTTCATCAGGAATATTGGTCTGTAATTTTCCTTTTTGATGGGGTCTTTTTCTGATTTTGCGATCAAGGTAATGCTGGCCTCATAAAACGAGTTTGGAAGTTTTCCTTCCATTTCTATTTTTTGGAACAGTTTCAGAAGAATAGGTATTAATTCTTCTTTAAATGTTTGGTAGAATTCCCCTGGGAAGCCATCTGGCCCTGGGCTCTTGTTTGTTGGGAGGTTTTTGATTATTGCTTCAATTTCCTTAGTGGTTATAGGTCTGTTCAGGTTTTCTATTTCTTCCAGGTTCAGTTTTGGTAGTTGATACATCTCTAGGAATGCATCTATTTCTTCCAGATTATCTAATTTGCTGGCATATAGTTGCTTGTAATATGTTCTTAAACTTGTTTGTATTTCTTTGGTGTTGGTTGTGATCTCTCCTCTTTCATTCATGATTTTGTTGATTTGGGTCATTTCTCTTTTCTTTTTGATAAGTCTGGCCAGGGGTTTATCTATCTTATTAATTCTTTCAAAGAACCAGCTCCTAGTTTCATTGATCTGTTCTACTGTTCTTTTGGTTTCTGGTTCATTGATTTCTGCTCTGATATTTATTATTTCTCTTCTCCTGCTGGGTTTAGGCTTTATTTGCTGTTCTTTCTCCAGCTCCTTTAGGTGTAGGGTTAGGTTGTGTATTTGAGACCTTTCTTGTTTCTTTTTTTTTTTTTAAAGACTTCATTTATTTGAGAGAGAGAGAGAGACAGCGAGAGAGAGAGCACAAGCAGCGGGGAGAGGGAGAAGCAGGCTCCCTGCTGAGGGAGCCTGTTGTGGGGCTCAGTCACAGGACCCTGAGGTCATGACCCGAGCCGAAGGCAGACGCTTAACCAACTGAGCCTCCCAGGCACCCTGCAACTTTTCTTGTTTCTTGAGAAAGGCTTGTATTGCTGTATACTTTCCTCTTAGGACCGCCTTTGCTGCATCCCAAAGATTTTGAACAGTTACATTTTCATTTTCATTTGTTTCTGTGAATTTTTTAAATTCTTCTTTAATTTCCTGGTTGACCCATTCATTCTTTAGTAGGATGCTCTTTAGCCTCCAGGTATTTGAGTTCTTTCCACTTTCCTCTTGTGATTGAGTTCTAGTTTCAAAACATTGTGGTCCAAAAATATGCAGGGAATGATCCCAGTCTTTTGGTATCGGTTGAGACCTGATTTGTGACCTAGGATGTAATCTATTCTGGAGAATGTTCCATGTGCACTAGAGAAGAATGTGTATTCTGTTGCTTTGGGATGGAGTGTTCTGAATATATCTGTGAAGTCCATTTGGTCCAGTGTGTCATTTAAAGTCTTTATTTCCTTGCTGATCTTTTGCTTAGATGATCTGTCCGTTTCAGTGAGATGGATGTTAAAGTCCCCTACTATTATTGTATTGTTGTCAATGTGTTTCTTTGATTTTGTTATTAAATGGCTCATGTAATTGGCTCCTCCCATGTTAGGGGCATAGATATTTACAATTGTTAGATCTTCTTGTTGGATAGACCCTTTAAGTAGGTATAGTGTCCTTCCTCATCTCTTATTATAGTCTTTGGTTTAAAATCTAATTTGTCTCATATAAGGATTGCCTCCCCAGCTTTCTTTTGGTGTCCATTAGCATGGTAAATGGTTTTCCACTCCCTTGCTGTCAATCTGGAGGTGTCTTTGGGTCTAAAATGAGTCTCTTGCAGACAGTGTATTGATGGGTTTTGTTTTTTTTATCCAATCTGATACCCTGTTTCTTTTGATTGGGGCATTTAGCCCATTTATATTCAGGGTAACTATTGGAAGATATGAATTTAGTGTCATTGTATTGCCTGTAAGGTGGCTGTTACTGTATATTGTCTGTGTTCCTTTTTGGTCTATGTTACTTTTAGGCTCTCTCTTTGCTTAGAGGACCCCTTTCAATATTTCCTGTAGGGCTGGTTTCATGTTTGCAAATTCCTTTAGTTTTTGTTTGTCCTGGAAGCTTTTTATCTCTCCTTCTATTTTCAATGACAGCCTAGCTGGATATAGTATTCTTGGCTGCATATTTTTCTCATTTAGTGCTCTGAATATATTGTTCCAGTCTTTTCTGGCCTTCCAGGTCTCTGTGGATAGTTCTGTTGCCAATCTAATGTTTCTACCATCGTAGGTTACAGACCTCTTGTCCCGAGCTGCTTTCAGGATTTTCTCTTTGTCTCTGAGACTTGTAAGTTTTACTATTAGATGTCGGGTGTTGACCTATTTTTATTGATTTTGAGGGGAGTTCTCTGTGCCTCTTGAATTTTGATGCCTGTTTCCTTCCCCAAATTACAGAAGTTCTCTGCTGTAATTTGCTCCAGTATACCTTCTGCCCCTCTCTCTCTTTCTTCTTCTTCTGGGATCCCAATTATTCTAATACTGTTTCATCTTATGGTATCACTTATCTCTCGAATTCTGCCCTTGTGATCCAGTAGTTATCTCTCTTTTTCTCAGCTTCTTTATTCTCCATCATTTTGTCTTCTATATCACTAATTCTCTCTTCTGCCTAATTTATTCTAGCAGTTAGAGGCTCCATTTTTTATTGCACCTCATTAATAGCCTTTTTGATTTCGACTTGGTTAGATTTTAGTTCTTTTATTTCTCCAGAAAGGGTTTCTCTAGTATCTTCCATGCTTTTTTCAAGCCCAGCTAGTATTTTTAAAATCGTCATTCTGAACTCTAGTTCCTACATCTTACTAATGTCCATATTGATTAGGTCCCTGGCAGTAGGTACTTCCTCTTGTTCTTTTTTTTGAGGTGATTTTTTCCATCTTGTCATTTTGTCCAGAGGAGAATAGATGAATGAGAGCACAAAATGGTAACAGGGTAACAATGCCCCAGAAAAATATACACTAAACAAATCAGAAGAAACTGGGGGAAAAGAAAGGGAAAGAAAGAAAAAAGAAAAAAAAAAAAGAAAAAGAAAAAGATAAGGAAAAAAAAAGAATATGATCAGATATGATCAGGCTGGTGAATAGATCAATGCCACACACTAGATTTTGAGCGTATTTTGGTCTTTTAGAAGAAACTGCCTCCCAAAATTTTAAAGAAAGAAAAACTTATATATGTACAACAATAAGGGTAAATATGATGAAGGGATGGAATAGGTATAATAAATGTCCACAGATTGAGTCGTCAGATGCTTATAGTGGCTTCCTATCCTAGCTATCTACCTTATAGAATTGAGTCAAAGTTCTGATCCATGTGTTATGTGTAAGTATGTTGACTTAAAATATTCACTATTAATTGTAACAATTCCACTGAAACCAGATTTTGACATTTGATTAGACTGGTTGGTCCAGATCTTTGATTGGAAGTGTCATTTTTATATTTTGTACTTGATAATTCATTGAGTAAAATAACAAAATATGAGGCAGGTAAATTATTTTTAAATCACTGTTTTTACACAGCTAGAAAGAAATTTGAGTTAATCTTAACCTTGTGACTCTTAAAAATAGTCTTTATCAAGAAGAGCAAAAATAAAGAATCATAGCATCTGCATACTAGAGCAGTGAATAGTATTGTTATGCTAAGGGTCTTATCAACTATGAAATTACAACACCCCAAATCAGAATTGCCATTGTATTTTGTTATTGAAAATAATTTTTTAAAAGGTTTTTATTTATTGAGAGAGAATGATAGCATGAGAGGGAGGAGGGTCAGGCAGCCCAATGCAGGACTTGATCCTGGACTCCAGAATCATGACCTGAGCCAAAGGCAGTCACTTAACCAACAGCCACCCAGGCGCCCATTCAAAATAATTTTTGATGATAGAAGGTAGTTTTAGTGTTTAACTCAAATGGGAGACTATAAATATGTTGCATACCCTGAAGAATCTACTAGATTTTAGTGTTTGATTTTGTGTCAAAATTTTGTTGGTAATTCTTAAATTATATTAGTAGAGCTTAGTCAAGTGGGCCAATAATAAAATAAGTTAGGATATAATTTAATCCTTTTTGGCTAGAATATGTTCACTGTTTTTATATTGTAATTTTGACTAATTTTGATGGTACTGCTATAAAGATTGAATAATTTGAATAATTATAAATATTAGCAAAGGAAATTTTTACATTGATATTTCAGAACTTGTCTGAAAAGTTACTGAAGAAAGAACTGGAGTTTACTCAGTTAGAGGAGAAACATAATGAAGAATGTGTGAGTAAAAAGAATATACAAGCAAGCCTTCATCAAAAAGACTTAGATTGTCAACAGCTGCAGTCAAGATTATCTGCATCTGAAAGCTCCCTGCAGAGAATACAGGCAGAACTAGGTGAAAAGGGAGAAGCTACACAAAAGCTCAAAGAAGAATTATCAGAAGTGGAGACCAAGTACCAGCATCTTAAGGCTGAGTTTAAACAGCTGCAACAGCAGAGAGAAGAAAAAGACCAGCACGGGTTACAACTCCAAAGTGAAGTTAATCAAGTAAGAGATGTTACTTTTATTTATTGTTTTCCTTCTATGGTTTCTTAGTGTGGTTGATAGTTATTTGATTATAATATAGTTCATTAAAAAAATATTGTCATTTAAAAAAATTAGCTCTTAATTTTCACAACCAGCAGTTTTGAGTCAGATTTCATTTCCTTTAATTTCATTTCAATTTTCCTTAATGAGAAAGAAATCTTAGCACCCCTCATATAGTATTGTTGTGAAGTGTTTATAAATTAGTACCTATAAATTGCTTAGGATGGTACCTGGCACATGGTAGGTACTCAGCACATATTAGTTAATTGTAATTAATTCAAATTGTTGATCATTCTTTAATTTAGAAATTCTTATCGTTTTTCTTTTTTTGTTACTAAATTTTCAAAATATAATGGTTAAACCAATAATATAAAAATATCTATATTTTAAAAGAAAAAAATAAATTAGTCCTGGGCGCTTGGGTGGCTCAGTTGGTTAAGCAACTGCCTTCGGCTCAGGTCATGATCCTGGAGTCCCTGGATCGAGTCCCGCATCGGGCTCCCTGCTCGGCGGGGAGCCTGCTTCTCCCTCTGACCCTCCCCCCTCTCATGTGCTCTCTGTCTCTCTCATTCTCTCTGTCTCAAATAAATAAATAAAATCTTTAAAAAAAATAAAATAAAAAAATAAATTAGTCCTAACAGCTATTTTTATAATAATATCTAACTTAAATTCAAGTTCTATATTCTTATTATTTCTTATAGGTAACATTAAATATTGGTTGAAAAATGGAAATTTGGGGGACATTAAAGTCCTCACCCACTTTTTTGATAATATTCAACTATTTTCACTTAAATGGTAGTGATACTTGCTTTTTTTTTTTTTTTTTATTATGTTCAGTTAGCCAGCATTTGGTACATCATAAGTTTTTGATGTAGTGTTCAGCAATTCGTTAGTTGCATTTAACAACCAGCACTCATCACAGTATGTGCCCTTCTTAATACCCATCACCCGGTTACTCCATCCCCCCACCCTACCCTCTCCCTTCTGTAACCCTCAGTTTGTTTCCTGGAGTCCAGCATCTCTCATGGTTTGTCTCTCTCTCTGATTTCTTCCCATTCAGTTTTCCTTCCCTTCCCCTGTGGTCCTCTGCTCTATTCCTTATGTTCCACGTCCTTATGTTCCATGTATGAGTGAAACCATACGATGATTGTCTTTCTCTGCTTGATTTATTTCACTTAGCATAATCCCCTCCAGTTCTATCCATGTTAATGCAAATGGGGGTATTCATCCTTTCTGATGGTTCAGTAATATTCCATTGTATATATGGACCACATCTTCTTTATCCATTCATCTGTTAAAGGGCATCTCAGCTCCTTCCACAGTTCGGCTATTTTAGACATTGCCACTATACTTGCTTTTATGGCATCAGTTCTTGTCTTCTTGGCCTGATATATTCTTCCTGTTTCTCTTCTCCCTGATGAACACACTGCTTACCTCACTTGTCACTTTTCTAGTAATCCTTTTCTGAACATTGACATTTCTCCCTCTCTGACCCCCCAAAGGTGGCTTAAGCACGTATATATTTTGATTGTTTTACTTACCACAGGATAGTATATTATCATAACTTACGTGTCTTTCTTCACTAGATTCTGAACTCTTCGGGTGCAAAGACCATGTCTTACTCATTTTTTATTTTCACTACCTGGCACATTGCTTGTTTTTTTGTTTTGTTTTGTTTTTGTTTTTTAAAGATTTATTTATTTATTAGAAAGAGAGAGAGAGAGTTGAGGGAGGGGCAAGGGGAGAAGGAGAGAGAGAAACTCAAGCTGACTGCACTGAATGCAGAACCTGACAAGGGGCTCGATCTCATGACCCTCAGATCATGACCCGAGCTAAAATCAAGAGTCGGACCCATTCAGGCATCCCACATACATTGGTTGTTAATCAGCAAATGTTTTAGCGGATAACTTAGATATTTGATGTTCATTTCAGATAAAATTTGGCACTTATGATTTCTAAAAGACATCATGTTTTATTTGTTGGGAGATACAGAACTGAAAAAGGAAACTGTACTTACTTTAAGTGATTACGTAAATCTCATTGAGGTTAAGGCAAGTGCTATCCTATATCAAAGAATGTGAGGATTATAATAAAATGATCCTGTGTATGATGGGAATTTGGAAGAGTTCCTCTTCCGTTTTCTTCCCCCACAATACTTCATTTGTGTAATTATTTTATCCAGTTATGTGATCAGGAAAAGCTTTGCGTGAGACAGAGGTGGTGCATAAAATTATGAATATTAGATAGGTATTGACAAATGACAGTGTGGCGGTAGGAGAATCTTCCAGGCAGAAGGTTTAGTGAGAGTAAACTAGTGTTAAGAAAATATTATAAGAACCAGGAAGGGACATCTCTTAAGATAGGGTGTGTGTAATAGAAGTGGACTACTGTGATTGGAAAGAGCATTTGGAATCTTATTATGTAGGGTCTTGAATAGCAGGCCGAAAAATTTGGGCTTTATTGGTTTTCAGTGGGAGGAGGGGCATGAGGAATTTTTGAGAACCTACTCAAACATATTTTTATACAAAGACTCGAACATGTGATTATTTGGTTTAGTCACAATTCTGTAGTAAATAAAGAGATCATACTGAAGACCTTGAAGTTACACCATTTATCTTCTTTCTTTTAGCATGCTGTTTGCATTCTGCCTTAGTATGTTTCAAATCTGGCCACTTCTCTTCCTCTACAGTGCTCCTGCTCTTAATTTAAGCCACTGTATTGGCCTTCTTAAAGTTTTCCTTCTAGTTACCTCCTTAATTTGTTTTCCATGCAGAAGCCAGAGACATCTTTCTAAAACATGAAGGATATCACTTTTTTTGTCTGCTTATAGTGGCTTTGCATTACACTTCAAATTGAATCCAGATGTCTTACTTTGGCATGTGAGTTTCTGCAAGTAGCATGGCCCACACTGTGCCTTCGAACTCATCTCCTACCACTGTTAAGCTATGTTGATCTCCTTTTAGTCACTCAAACACACCAGTGCTTCAAGTGCTTTCTTGCCTTAGGTCCTTTGCCCATGTTTTTTTCTTAGTATGCCCTTGACTTCAGTTCTTCAAAAGGCTGGCTCAGGTGTCATTTTGTCAGTAAGGACTTCCAGGACTGCTCTCTTTAAATAGCTTGTTTCCCCTTCTTTATTTCAGCAGGCTTTTTTATTCTTCTTTATAACACTTTACAGTGTATAATTAGTTTTTTGTTTACTTGCATATTGTCTACCAATCCCATTGGACTGTGAACTCCTTAATGTGAGAAATTCGTTTTATTTTATACTCTGTCAGCCTCTATGCTTAGGACTTTCAGAAAGCAAATATTTATATTTTTTAAAGATTTTATTTATTTATTTGTCAGAGAGAGAGCACAAGCAGGGGGAGGGGCAGGCAGAGGGAGAGGGAGAAGCAGGCTTCCCACTGAGCAGGGAGCCTGATGCGGGGCTCGATCCCAGGACCCTGGGATCATGACCTGAGCCGAAGGCAGAAGCTTAATTGACTGAGCCACCCAGCCATCCCTTTCAGCAAATATGTATTGGAAGGATGGAAGTGAATCTCACCTTAAACTTTTTAAAATATTTTTTATATCCTTAAAGAGTGTAGGCATGAACTGGTTTCGTTTTGCTCTGTATCCTTAGCACCTGTTTTGGGAGTGACAAAAGTAGATAGTGGCAGCTGTGAACAGAGGACTTGAAGACAAAGCAGCATATAGTCTTCATATTTGTGTTTATGAGCAGTTCTAAAATAGCCACAGATGTGCAGATAATGATGTTACATAATTAAAAGATTAGATGTCATCATTTTAATTTTTAAAAATTATCTAACATGCATCTTGAATAGCACAGTGGATTTATTTATTTATTTTAAAGATTTTATTTATTTGTGAGAGAGAGAGAGAAAGAGAACATGAGCGGGGGGTGAGGGGTGGTGGGGAGGGGCAGAGGGAGAGGCAGAAGCAGACTCCCTGTTGAGCAAGGAGCCCGACTTAGCACTCGATCCCAGGCTTGATCCCAGGATCCCTGGATCATGACCTGAGCCCAAGGCAGACGCTTAACTGATTGAGCCACCCAGGTCCCCAGCATAGTGGATTTAGAAACCAGCTGCCTGAGTTCCAGTTCTGTGGCTTACCAGCTGTGTGATCTCAAGCACAGTATTTAACTTGGGCCTGTTTGCTCATCTCTAATATGGATAATAATGGAATCTTCTTCATAAGGCTATATATATAAGGATTAAATTAGTTAATATTTGCATTTAGAATAGAGCCTGGCACTTAGTAAATATTGTTAGGAGTGTAATGAGTAAATAATTATGTCTATAAGTGTACAAACTGAATTTATTATAGCGTATATACATATATATGTATATCTCAAAATGATTGTGATTTTAGGGTAGACCATTCTATTAATAATTCCAGTGTTTACTATTTTTACTCTTGATTTAATCTCTTTTTCTTTAACATGTTTACTCTAAAATGGTATAGACATCCGTTTAAGTAATTTTGGCCTGCTCCTACCCTTGGACAGCTTCTTTTGGGATTCTTTTTTTTTTTTTTTTAATTAAAAATCAGGGATTTTTAAAAATTAAAGATCAGGGATTTACCAGGAATTGTACAGTAATGAATGACAAAGTTATTTATAGTACGTATCCCTTTTTCTTATCCTTTTACTAAATCTACACTTCAGAGCAGTAGTTCTCTTTAATTTGGTTGGTTCTCAGTTCCGTCTGCACATCAGAATCACCTGGGGAGATTTAAAAAATTAACAGTGTCAAGACCTCACCCTTGGTCCAATTAAATCATAATCTCTGGCATAGTCCCGGGCACTGGCATATTCAAATGTTTTCCCTGTAATTGTATTATGCAGTTGAGTTTGAAAACTGCTGCTTTTTAAAGTGTTACTTTTTGGGCGCCTGGGTGGCTCAGATGGTTAAGCGTCTGCCTTCAGCTCAGGTCATGATCCCAGGGTCCTGGGATCGAGTTCCGCATCGGGCTCTCTGCTCCTTGGGAGCCTGCTTCTCCCTCTGCCTCTCTCTCTCTCTGTCTCTCATGAATAAATAAATAAAATCTTTAAAGTGTTACTTTTTGGCAAGTTTCCTGAAGCTGAACATCATCTGATTCTTGTTATGAAAACATGGATTTCTGGGCTTTAGCTCAAATGTATTAAATCTAAACTTACATGGGAGGAGTCTGATTATTTGTGCATTAATAATGATGTCAGGAGATTCTTTTATTTTTTGGTGTGTGTACAACATGGTAATTTGACAATTCGATACATTACTGAATGCTCATCATGGTGAGTGTGGTTACCGTCTGTCACTCTACCATGTTATTACAGTATTATTGACTGGGTTTGCTATGCTTTACTTTTCATCTCTGTGACTTATTTTATAACTGAAGTTTGTACCTCTTCATCAGCCGGAGATTCTTATCCAGCAAGTTTAAGAACTAGACGTGGATGATGCCTGTTTGTAAGAGATCACACAATTTTTGTGCTTGAAATATGAGTATACCTTGAAGGCCTCCTTTGCTTTTACATATCAGGATTGTGCCTAATTATTGTAGTCAGAAGGAGAAGGTTTGGGACTTATAGAGCGAATCCACTGCATATTAAGAAGAAGAACAAAAAGAAAGATGTCAGAGTGCTGGCTAAGGACAAGGATAAAATAAATGCATTCTCTTTAACTGGTACTGATTCTTGTTTTAGCTAGACGGGAACATGTTTTACTTTAAAAATTAACTTTTGTTTTCTTTATTAAGGATAGAGTGTGTTCTAATAGTCACAGGTTGTTTCACAGCATAAGAAAATAGTGGGTGACCACTTTTCTGATAGAACTTTGTTTTATCCTGGGACGCCTGGGTGGCTCAGTCAGTTAAGCGTCTGCCTTCAGCTCAGGTCATGATCCCAGGGGCCTGGGACAGAGTCCCGTGTTGGGCTCCCTGCTCACTGGGGAGCCTGCTTTTCCGTCTGCCTGCCGCTGCCCCTGCTTGTGCTCTCTCTCTCGCTCTCCGACAAATAAATAAATAAAATCTTAAAAAAAAAAACAACTTTTCTTTATCCTGTCCGACTATGAATTTTTATTGGAGAAAAATGCAAGTGTAGTGCATATAAATATAAATATGACACAGAAGCTATAGATTCTTGATATTTTCACATTTAACATGGAACAGTTTTGATTGAAATCAATTGTGCAGAATGTTATTAATTTTTAGTTTTGCTGAGGCACATGCATTTGCATGTGTTATGAGACTGGTGTGTAGGAACATTCTTAATGTGTAAACCTTGCCAAATGTCTTGCAACTTTTTAAAATATCATACAGCTCATTTTTGTTCTATATTCCCAGCACTCATGCAGTTTTCTTTTGAAATTAATACAAACTTTTTTTCTTTTTTTAATGGAACTTCCCCCTCCCCCAAGAGAAACTGACTACTGTTTCTAGTAGTATTAGAGAAAATAAAGAATTTGAGAAAGTGATAGTTCTAAGTTCCAGGGTAAATCTTTCCTTTAGTTTTAACTGGGTGGCATTTTTAAAGTTAATGAATGAGGGCCACCTAATATTTTTTTAAAAAATATTCTTTCTTCTCTTTTATTTAGAAATTATGTGCCAATTCGAGGACTTGGGAATGCTTTGTGCTCTATTCAGTACCCAAATGTAAGAAGTTAATTGTGGTGGTTTGTAACTATGAAAAAGCGAGATTCACTATGAAATTAAAAAAAAATACTGTGGAATAGGTCTGAGTGTGTGCCTTGACTGTCTTGATTTTTTTTTTTTTTTTTACTTGGACTCATGACCCTGAGATCAAGACCTGCGCTGAGTCGGAAGCTTAACCGACTGAGCCACCCAGGTGCCCTGAGCATCCTGATTTTTAAATTTTATTTTATTATTTTAAGCTCCTCAAGTGATTCTAACACTCAAGTCCAAACAAGAGCCTTTGGTTCGCTGTATTTTTGTTTGTTTAAGAGAACAAAAAGCCCCAAAACTGTGATGTTTAATCACAGTTTTATGTGATCCATCATAATTTATGTGATTAAAATTCAGCTGAATCTTAGGTTCCCCCAAAGTATATGAAAATTAAGATTTATACTTATCTTCGTGAAAAAGAAAACATTGTTTAGAAGATAGGTAGGTGGTGGTAGTGATGTGGTGATGAGTGTGTGTGTGTTTTTACATATGTACTATACAAACTTTTTCTTTTTCTTTTTTAAAGTTACATAGCAAACTTCTGGAGACAGAGCGCCAACTAGGTGAAGCTCATGGTAGGCTAAAGGAACAGAGACAACTTTCAAGTGAAAAGTTGATGGATAAAGAACAACAAGTGGCTGATCTACAGCTCAAACTTTCTCGTTTAGAAGAACAGGTAAGCTAATTTCAAGTGAGTTTATAGTAGCAAGTTTATTGATAGATTTGAGGCATCTTATGTAGTATTATGGTTCAATTTTTTCATTGTTAAGAGCTTTAATTAGACATTTTTACTTTAAATTGTGACATTTATTTCTCCCCAATAAAAACATCCTACTTATTATTAAATATATTAGGTCATTTTGTTGTGACTGTATTCTCTAAAGTTCTCAATTAAAATGTGTTAAGAAGACTACTCCTTTAGCTTAGGTAAGAAAGTTTCTGGGGGTGAACCTTTATTAGGCTGCTGAAGGGGAGGAGTCTTCCTGCCCAGGAAGGGCAACTTCCCAATAAAACAGTGAAGCATGAACACAGTTGGTGAGGATCTTTAAAATTGACATGTATTTGGTGCTTATAAACTTGGAGCTTGCATTTAAGGATTTTCACTTTTGCAATTTAAGCATAAGATTGAATGCTATCCTAATTAAAGGTGTGGTTGCCAATAATGGTAACTATTTTTTGGTTAAAGTAAAAGTTATCATTAAATTATATCTTTTACTAGAATTGAACAAACACTGAGAGTTAAAATCTGTAGCTTCATCAACAGATTTTCTTCTAGATCCAGAATCTTAGACATGATAGATAACCCATTCTTTTCCAATAAGCGATAATTATGTTGTAGAAAAAAACAAAACAAATACTGATACTGTGGTTTAGATTACTGTTACAAAAAAATCTGTATGTAATCAATTCCTTGATCATATTAGTATACAAAAAAACATTAATAAACTAAATGCCAACCTAGGGAAAAAATTGTGTTCTTAGGATTAGAGTCTATTCCTAGGGAATAGTTTTATAATCATGAGATTAAGATTCTATAAGTAATGAGATACTGCTTTTTTTTTTTGATAGTTCTTTTTTGATTAATATATAATGTATTATTTGTTTCAGGGGTACAGATCTGTGACTCATCAGTCCTACACAATTCACAGCGCTCACCATAGCACATACCCTCCCCAATGTCCATCACCCAGCCACCCCATCCCTCCCACCTCCCTCCACTCCAGCAACCCTCAGTTTGTTTCCTGAGATTAAGAGTCTCTCATGGTTTCTCCCTCTCTGGTTTCGTCCCGTTTCATTTTTCCCTCTCTTCCCCCATGATCCGCTGCCTTGTTTCTCAAATTGCACATGTCAGTGAGATCATATGATAATTGTCTTTCTCTGACTTATTTTGCTTAGCATAATACCCTCTAGTTCCATCCACATTGTTGCAAATGGCAAGATTTCATTTTTTGATGGCTGCATAATAATCCATTGTATATATACCACATCTTCTTCATCCATTCATCCATCAGTGGACATCTAGGCTCTTTCCATAGTTTGGCTATTGTGGACATTGCTGCTATAAACATTGGGGGTGCATGTACCCCTTCAGATCACTACATTTGTATCTTGGGAAAAACCCAGTAGTGCAATTGCTGGGTTGTAGGGTAGCTCGATTTTCAACTTTTTGAGGAAACTTCATACTGTTTTCCAGAGTGTAATGCCAGATATTTATGAATGATAGCATTATGCCTTTAAATCATGAGCTGACAATCTACATTTTTTTTTTAAGTTGAAGGAAAAAGTAACAAATTCTACAGAATTGCAGCATCAGTTAGATAAAACAAAGCAACAACATCAAGAACAACAAGCTCTTCAGCAAAGCACTACAGCAAAACTTCGGGAAGCTCAGGTAAATATTAGTATTTGAATTATTAGCCTTTTAAACAGAAATTAACCAAATCATTATTCTTTTGTTGTGGTAAAACTAGATAATGAGAAAAACTTGATTATGGAGGGCTTTGATAATTTTCAGTATCTGGATGATCAGAAAATCTTTTTCTTTTAATTGCTATGTTGAAATTTTCTATTTTAAAATGATTATAACTAGATTTATTATACATAGACTTATTTATATAGAATATTTAAATTTTATTAAATTTCTTTACTAAATAAATTTACCTATTTAAATAAAATATATTTATTTGTTATGTATACAAAATAAATTTTTTATTACTTATTTTTAAAAGTACCCTGTTTGAAAAACTTAAAAAATGCAAATAAAATTTCCTGATTTAGTTAGCCCAATAAAAAACATTTTGTATTTTCTACAGTAGAACTTAGTAATTTTTGGTCATGTCTTTCCCTGCTTTAGAACTATCATATGAACATTAGAATTGTAGGTATAGAAAATATAAGTGATTGGGTTAAATATATACAGATTCTATAGCCTAGCTTACAAAATTGAAAGAAGTAAAATTTTTGTTTTGTTACAGCGAGGGGAAGAGGGTGCCCAAGTATTTGAAATGAATTTGACTTTGACATTCATTTATTCCTTCAATCTTTCATTAATTCATTGAATATTATTGAGCACTATATGTCAGGCACTGTGGTAAGCACTGAAAATAAAGAGATGAGTAAGACACGGTGCCTGCCTTCTAGAAAATGGCAGTCTAATGATGTGCACACAGAAACAATGTTGGAATTTAAACGGGGCTGTAAGTAATATGTCTCTCTTACCCTTCTGAGTTTGGAGAGTAGGATGGGAGTCAGATGGATAGAGATAAAAATATTCTACTCATTTACTTGTTTTTTCATTTATCCAGTCAACAAATGTGTATTAATGTCTACTCTTAGCCAAGGAAGTGATTTTGTGGATATGGCAGCAAATGAAATAGACAAAGCTGTCTGCTCTCATGGAGTTTAGTGAGGGAGACAAAGAAAAGACAAGGTAAATAGGCAAAATATGTAGAGTGTTAGATGGTGACAAGTGCTATGGAGATGAAAAAGGAACAGGGAGTAGGAAGGATCTAGGGGGCTGGAGGTGGGACTGCAGTGTTAGATAGGATTGGCAGGGAAGGCCTCTCTGAGAAGATGAAAGACTCGAAGGAAATGGGAGTGTGAGGCATGTGGATATCAGAGAGAGCATCAATACATTAAAAGACCCTGAAGTGGGAGCATGTCTAAGAAATAATCAGGAAGCCAGTGACTGTAGTGGTATAAGTGATAAGAAGGGTAAGAGGGGCACAGAGTCACAGAGATCACAGAGAATGAGAACATATCAGGCCTCATAGATTATTTTAAGGATTCTACTGTGAGTGATATGAGAAATCGTTGAAGGGTTCTGAGCAAAGGAGTAACATGATCTGACTTATAATTTCACAGGATTACTCTGGCTGCTGTATTGAGAGTAGACTGTAGGGACACATGAGTAAAGGCAAAGAAATTAGCTAAGAGACTACTACAGTGATCCAGATAAGAAATGATATGGCTTGGATCAGAGTGGAAACAGTGCAGGTAGTGAGAAATGGTTAGATTCTATGTATATTTTAAAGGTAAAGCTGACACATTTACTGATAGATTGATGTGGGATATAGAGAAGTCAAGGATGATACCAAGAAGTTTGTCCTGGGTAGTTAGAAGGATGGAGGTCAAACAAGATGAAGACTGAGAATCCTATTGGACTTGGCAACATGGAGGTCATTGATGACATTGATAAGAGCAACTTGGATAGAGAAGGAGGTATGAAAGCCTAAGGGAAGGGGTTCAAGAGAAAAATGGGAAGAGAGAGTTTGATAAAATGAATATAGATAACTCTAGGACTTCTACTGTAAAGAGTAGCAAAGAAATAGAGTAGTAAGACTGAGGTAAAGAATTTGGCGTAGGTCTGCAGCCAAATGTGCTTTTTTATAGTATACCCCCGAATTAAATTTATTCATCCAGTCACAGACAAAGCTGGAAATGAGGCTCTCAACTTCTTATAGGCAGGTTGTCTCTTAGACTGAGGGGAGTGCAAGGGGTGAGTTAAATATGCCTTAGTTCCTTATTCTAAACTTGGAGTTAGATTCTCATTACCTGGGGAAGAATAAGAAAACGATGTCAAAAAGGCCAGGCAGTTTTTCCTTATGGAAACATGAAAAGTCCTAAAAACTAATTAAAGAGGTGTAATCAGTGTCATTCTAGGTGTATATATGTATATAAAATTACTATGGTAGCACAGAGGGCAGTTATCTAACTCAGAGTCTGGAAAAGAACAGTCTTTGGAAACTTCTTAAAAGTGACAAATTGAATTGCAAAGGATATGTAGATGTTTCGGGTTTGTGAAGATGATTATAGTAAGAAGTATACCCCAAGTAGAAATTAAAAGGACAAGGATACTGAAGCTGATATGAACTAAACTGTTAGGTTTTGCTGGAGCTTAAAGTGTAATTTAGAGATCAGTTAGAGAAGAGGCCAGAGCATTAGACATGAGTAAGTTTATAGAAGGTCTTGTGTGACATTTATCTTTGAAGATAGAAAGGTATTAAAGGTCTTGAGATAGAACTCCTGTGGCCAGATTTGGTTTTTAAATAGGTCATTGCTGTGGTTTTGTGAAAGGTGGATTTCGGAGAGAATATTCTGAAACAGGAGTTCAGTTAAAAGACTAATATATGCAGTAGTTTAGATGAAAATAATAATGCCTTAGTTCAAGCAATTGTTAAAAGATGTCATAGGGCAAATATGAGTAATACTTGGGCAGTAAAATAAGTAGGACTTAATAGTTGTAGGGAAGAGAAAGACAATGACTTTCAGATTGATAACACTGGGTACATGGTAAATGGAGACGTCATCAACTGTGTGAGTGAACATGAGACAAATTGCCATTTCATTGGGCAGTGTGATGAGTTCAGTTTTGGACGTTGTTGAGGCACCTATAGGATATATTTATTTAAAGCTTAGAGGAGGGGACCATGCTATATATATTAGCTGTGAGAAACATCACTATATATGGGGTAAATGGAATTATTAGAATAGATGTGATCAGCCAGGGAGGCAGTGGAGTGGGGAGAACAGATAACTGATTACACAGGACTTCTGGGAAACATTAGCACTTAATGGCATAGATGAATGGAGGAAAAGCAGCCCACAAGAAAGAGAATGATCAAAGTAATTAAGGAGAACCTGCAGAGTGGAAGCCAAAAGATTGGGGAGAGTCAAAAGTTGGGAGTAATCAGCAACTACAAATGTGGATGTGTAGTAGGGATGCCAAGTATGATAAGTGAAAAATGCCCATTATATTAAACTATAATTATATAAGTATATATTCTCATATATTAAGAATAAGTTAGTGACCTTGTTAAACATAATTTCAATAAAGTGATAGAGATGGCTGAGTTTTGATGAGTAAATGAGAGGTGAGGAGTTGGAAAAGTAAATTTGAATTACTTTTGAAATTGACTGGGCAAAGATGAGTGGGGCTTGGTCTGGGAAGTGTGTTTGAAAACAAAAGATACCCGAACACATTTATAGTCTAGGACAAAGGGACTGGTAGAGAGGGAATAATTGAGGATATTGAAGGAGAGGTTACAGAAGTAATAAGGTATTGAAAAGCTATGAGGTAACAGATACAATGGGTGGTGGTAAACTTGAACTTATCCTTTCTTGAAGAATATTCTTTGAAGCTTGAGGAAAGGAAGTAAATATGGATCTATCTATCTTTATAGATAAGAGGATGGAAAATCAAGGTGCATCATCCCAGAAGATTTGCCCACCTCCTCCCTTTTTTTGGATAAAGTTGGAGATGGTAATAGTTGAATGAAAGGCAGGCAGATGTTAAGAATCTGGAGAGAATATTGACGCTTTTAAGTAGTTGTTGAGGTGAATATTTGAAGGTAAGAACCACCTTAGTCAAGTGAAAGGGTTGACAAGATGCTTCTGAGTATATGATGGAGGTTGGACTTTAGAACTCTGTAGTGGCAGCAATCTATGAAGGTTTATGATTTTGCTCTCACAATGCTTAGAAATGTAGGTGTGGAATCAGCAGATTGCAACATTGATCTAGGATTGGGCTTTTTTTTTTTTTTGGATGGCTATATTGGGCATTTGAAAGTGAAAGGAATTGAAGAATGTTGAATCATTGAGAGAATAGTTAAGGTTAGCTCATATCCATGTATTAGGTTCAGGAAGAGAAATGAGGCATAAGCTATATATGCTAGAAGAAAATTGAGGTCAGTGTCTGTTTGGCATTGAAGAACAGAAATGAGGTCATGAAATTGGAAGATGGTCAGGAAGTTGTGGTTACAGAGTAGGACAGTTGAAATTTTTCATTTGGAACAATTTCAAGTGGTTACAAGATCCTACATGTGAGTGATTGAATAGAATGAGTAAGGGTCCAGGAATTAAGATGATATGAATGTTGAGGCTGTGCTCTTAATTCTTTGTGTATTTTGTGTTTCCCAGGAAATTGGCAGAAATTGGGATTGGGAGAAAAACTAAATCAGGTCTCAAGTCTTCAGTGAATGAGGTAGGGATTTACAGATGATAGCAACACAGAATAGAGGCTAGAATAAATGAGTAACATACTCCCCAAAGGAGCATGAAGCTTTTACATGATGGGGAGAGTTATGGGGTGAAAAACCAGAAAGGAGTCAACCTCCCTTGCTTGCCCAGCAGAATGGTCCTTATGTATCCGAGACTGTTGAGGGGTAATCAGCATCTATAAAGGGTGAACCAAATTTCACTTCTGACTTGGAAATAGAGTGACTGTTCTGGAAAAAAGCTTAGGCCTGGAGCTGTGGTTCCAGAAGATGAGTGGGATGTGGAGAGAGGGATCATTAGTGGCAGGAGCAGAGAATGAGAGCAGATAGGTTAGGTTGCCTTTCATTATTTTGTGATTGAAACTGAGATGAGAAACATGTTTGAAAGTGATCTCAAATAGTGCAGCATTGGTGCAAATTGTTGAGAGTACCAGGTGGTCCCTGACTAGATCTGAGCAAGGTAGTGTGGGGTACTATAAGGTTTGCAGAGGGGCTTGTTAGGGTCTGGTTTTAGGGAGAGGTTCTCTCTGGCTGTCTTAGAATGACTGAGGCAGAGCCAAAGGCTGTGGGTTAGATAGCTCCAGAATATTAATGGGCATTGTTCTGGATGTGGGCTAATGACCCTGCTCTGTGTAACACTAGGCCCTTGGTAAAGTAAAAAAAGAGGGATCCCTTGATATATCAATAGAAGAGTCCTATTGGAGTATTGAAGTGAGCCTTCATGAGTGTGCATGTGTTAGAGTGCAATCCTTTATTTTTCTGTTCATTCAACAAGTATCTTAGAGCATATGTATCTTGGATACATCAATGAGTAAAACAGACAAAAATCCTCACCTTTGAGGAGCATACATTCTGTGTGCTCCTGTGAGGGGGTGGAGGGAAACAGGTAAACATGAAAAATAAGTAATTCACTTAGTGTGTTAAAAGATAAGTGCTATGGAAAGGGAAAAAAATTTCAGGAGACGGAGTATTGGGAGAGGCTGCAATTTTATTTTATTTTATTTTATATTTTAATTTTTTAAAAGATTTATTTATTTTAGAGACAGAGAGTGCACATGAGTGGGGGAGGGGTATAGGGTGAGGGAGAGAAGCAGACTCCCTGCTGAGCGCAGATCCCAATGCAGGGCTCAGTCTCATGACCCTGAGATCATGGCCTGAGCCAAAATCAAGAGTCGGATGCTCAACTGACTGAGCCACTCAGGTGCCCTGAAAGGTTGCAATTTTAAATGTAATGGTCAGGGTAGGCCTGATTGAGTAGGTGACATTTGAACAAACATTTGAAGGAGAGGGGATGAGCCATGTGACTTTGTGGGAAATGTATTCTAGACAGAAGAAATAGTGCAAAGGCCCTGCAGTGGGAGTGTGCCTGGTGTGATAAGGAGTAAGGAGAGTCCCACGAATCTGCAATGGATTAAACAAGAAGAGTAGTGGGCAGTGAGGCCCGAGTGTTAGAATAAGAATGTGGTTAATTGAAGGTTTTTTTTTTTTTTTTTGAAATTCTAGTTTATTATCAATAATACAGATTTATATTATTAAATATATAGTTCTAATTAAGTTTACCATGTTAAAATGTAATGAGTAACTAAAAAATGTAAGACTGTTTGAGTTGCAAAATGTATTATCAATTATGTTTAAGGAATAACTTTTTAAGTTCTCTATCCTTAAGGTAGTAGTTTTCACTTCTTTACAGAATGATTTAGAACAAGTACTACGTCAAATTGGTGATAAGGACCAGAAGATCCAGAACCTTGAAGCCTTATTACAGAAGAGTAAAGAAAATATTTCCTTACTAGAAAAAGAAAGAGAAGATCTTTATGCAAAAATTCAGGCTGGTGAAGGAGAGACTGCTGTTCTTAACCAGTTACAAGAAAAAAACCATACCTTACAGGAGCAAGTAAGCATGTCAGATTTATTCTATTTTTAAAACTGACTTTTAGCTTTCTAAATCTTACTAAGTGCTTTATTTAAATGACTCTTCATTCTGGTTCTTTTTAGCACTTTTTAAATATTATGTTTTTTTGACGAATACCATCTCATTTACCTTAGAGATAGGTTGCTATTGTAGTAAAAGTAAGTTAGCATAATTTGACAAAGAAAATCTCAATTCGTGTCCCAGCACATAACTTACTACCTGTGTGACCACAAGCAAATAAATTTACCTTGTCAGCTCATTAGAAAAGTAGAGATGTTATTAATAATGTATTCTTGCTTCATGGCATTTTGTGATATTTTGAAAAAAGAATGAATAACAACATAAATATATAAACTGAAAGTACTAATCAAGTGTTAGTTGTTACTATGTATTGGTTAATATGTGGGCTTACTAGTAAATTATATTTTGGTCCTGATATGTCTTTGGAATATGGAGCTAATAATAATTTTGATAAATTGCTTATATAGAATTTATAGTTGCTTTTTTGGAAGAATTGTCCAATAAGAGAGTTATAATTATCTAAATGAGAAAATAGTAAAACAAAGTATCAGTAGGTAATGCCATTTTTCTAATTCTTTTTAAAAGAATAAATAAAAATCTATGTACTTGTGCTTCCTGCCATGTTGGAGTAACCTATTTAGTCCTTTCATCATAAATGATTAGAACAGTAGAAAAATAATGTGTAAAACCACTGTGTTCAGATATTGTACAATAATCAGTGCAGGGCTTTGACTCCTGAGAGAAGAGAAGCAAGGGAAGTGAACCTTTTGACCATTCCAGCTTTTGCCCCGGAGACATTTTCCAGACTGAGGTGCAGGTTGGCGGAATCCAAGGAAAGCACAGTGGTCTCACTGAACTAAGGAGTGAGATATTGAAGTTCAGAAAGGTTGAGGCACCTGACATTCGTAGGGCAGAGTATCAGAGAGGAGGGAACAATGGAGAGAAGCAGCCCCAGAAATCTGCATAAGGGATCCACTTGAGCCTTTAGCTGACTGCTAAACTTTGCATTCATATGGTAGGATTTCATGAGGCCAGGCAATGAACAAGCATTAGGAAGCTACAAACTGAAAAATGATCAGGGCTGGGAGATGTTCAAATCTAGGAAGAGAATACAGATGTGGTTGAACACTTTGGGAACATTTAGTAGAAACCCCGGGAATGTTACACCTTAGGGTAAAGCTAAACTAGCCCTAGGGTAAAAGCTAGTGTACACCTGACCTAACAAAGCATAAAACAAACCTCAAAAGGATCCAGCTGAACCACATGTATATTAACTGCCTGCTGGAACAAAATTAAACATTTTTGAAAGAAGACAACAAAATCAAAACTTGTTAACATAAATATAAAAAAATTACTAGACATTCAAAGAAGAAAACATGTATGGCTCTTAAAATATACCTATTACTATAAAGGAAAAACTATAATAATGGAAATAGAAGTGGAAATGATAAAAAAAAGAATTAAATAGAACTTCATATATATATTTAATTCCATATATATATAAAATTAAAATTTCATTGGATGGGCTTAATAAATTAAAAATTAACCAAGTAGAAAGCAGTATAAACATTAAGACAAGGCAGTTGAAACTGTCCAAAATAAAACACAGAAAAAAAGTTGGGCTAAAAAAAAACCCTCAAAAAACCAAAAACCAAAAAACTCTGTTTTAGTGACTGTGGGACAGTATCATGTAATCTAGCATACATGTAATTGACGTGACAGAGGGTGAGGAGGAGAAAAATATTTATTGACATAATGGCTGAAAAAAATGTCAACTTGGTTAAAAATATGAACTCATATATTCAAGAAACTCAGTGAACTCTAAGCAAGGTACACCAAAGAAACATCAGATGAATTGGATTTCATCTAAATTAAAAATATTTGCTTTTCAAAAGATACCATTACAAAAATAAAAGCCAAGGCACAGGCTGGGAGAAAATATTTGTAATATATATATCTGACAATTCAGAAATATTCAGAATATATAAGGAACTCTTATTATTTAGATCAGTGATTGTCTGGGGTTAGAGATGAGTGGAGGGTACTGACTGCTAAGGGGCATGAGTAAACCTTTTGGGGTAATTGAAATGTTCTCCATCTGATTGTGGCAGTGGTTAAATGAGTGTATGTATTTATCATCTCAAGCTGTGCAACTAAATTGGGTGAATTTTATTTCATGTAAATTATAGCTCAGTAGAGATGGTTTTAAAAATAATGGGAATCTGAATTTATTGTTTTCTTATAGTTTTGAGAGAGAGCTTATTTTTGGAAAGATGTGAATAAATTTTCTTGAAAAAAATAGGGAGATAAGCTATAGTAGAGCACTTTAATATTCTCATGGGCCTTAAATTTGCTTGCTTGTTTGTTTTAGTTCTTATTATATCATTTGTGATCTTCATAATTAGAGTCTTGCTTGTACGATAGGTAACTCAACTAACAGAGAAGCTGAAGAATCAGTCAGAAAGCCATAAACAAGCCCAGGAGAATTTGCATGACCAAGTGCAAGAGCAGAAGGCACATCTTAGAGCTGCACAAGACCGTGTTCTTTCCTTAGAAACTAGTGTCAATGAATTGACTAGTCAATTAAATGAGAGCAAGGAGAAGGTCTCCCAGCTTGACATACAGGTAATATTGAAATATGCAATTTAATGTGAGTTTGTCTGAATAAAGCACCTATTTTAAGCCATCAAATGTTGTAAATTCTGTTTCCCTCTCCTTGTGTTTCTCTGTCTCCCTCTAGTCCCCACCACTCTCTCCCTCTCTCTGCCTTATTTATTAATGGAAAAACATTGGGAATAGGAATTATATAAAGGTTGTATCTAGACAGTTTGTTGAGCTTTCATGTTTGCCTTTTTTTTCCTTTATCTCTTCTGTCAAACTATACCTTCTGAAACCATCAGATTTTTTTTTGCTTTTCCTTTTTTCCATGAAATCCTTATTGTTGTTTTTGAAGTTCAAAGTCATTTGATATTATACCATTAGATTTCTATGTTAAATACTTTTTGACTTTGATTTTTAGATTTTACTTTAAAGGTTTGATTTAAAAAATACATTTATATATGTAGCATTATATATTTTTAATATACATTATTTCAGAGCCAATATAGAAGCCTTGTTCAGTGAATCGATGGGATGGGAATTAAAACATTTCTTTTTCCATTCTCATTGTTGGTTTCTTATCCTATACTATAGTAGAGAAAGTCATAGAAACATTTCTAAACCTTGATTTTCTTTATTTTAGGAAAATAATTCAATTGAAAATAAGAAATATAGACTAATATAACAGGGTTATTTATTAATTTGGAGGAAGAGGATACACATTTCTTCCTATTTAAAATAAAATTTTTGTTTTGTAATTTTGTATAAATTTTGTTAGATGAGTTATATGATAACCCAATATTTGGATGTCCAATTTGAGAGAGGGAGAAGTATTTTGGTGTCACGTAGGGGCATATATATCATCATATATATCATGATAAACTTCATCATTTATCCAAATATTTATTAGGAGTCTTTTCTCCTACATGTTCCTGTTTGGGGGATAATCACATACTTAATTTTCAGTGTCTAAATCCTTGTGTTTTTTGCTGAAGGACTTAATTTTTAAAATAATTTAGTGGCAAAAGCAGTGTATGTTCAAGCAAGGGGAAATCAAGAACTAAATACGAATTAAATGACTGGTCAATTTTGTTACAGATTAAAGCCAAAACTGAATTACTGCTATCGGCAGAAGCAGCAAAAACTGCTCAGAGAGCAGATCTTCAGAATCATTTGGACACAGCCCAGAATGCATTACAAGATAAACAGCAGGTATGTGAATGTGATGCAGTTTCATTTGATAACCTAATGTTTTGGTAGATGCATTAATTGCAAACATGTATAAAAATGATACTCAGTTTTATTAATGTCGTGATCAACTTGCTTGTTCCCTTTGATTTCTCTCTGAGTTCAGAACCAGTTGAGTGGTAGATGCAAGAGTCAGACAGATGAAGATAAAAATGTCATTTTTGTTTTTGATAAAGCTCAACTGGTGTGCAGCTGTGGTTGGGCTTCTTAATATTTTATCACTCTTTAGTGTAGACCATGGTGTGGAGCCGAAATATCTACTCCTAATTGTTGAATGGTTGCTTCATTCCATCAAGTGCCAGTGATTGGGAATGAGAGACAGACTTTCACACCTGTTTTAAGTAGGTAATGTGGGCCATGACCTGGATATACTTACCACTTGGAAGCAGGAAAACACACACATTGCAGTAAGAGTTACTCTTTTATCTTGGGAGTAAGAATAAGTAGAGTTGTAGGGAATGCAGAAGTTACTTTTCTCAATACTTCTGATAGAATAAAAGCTTACTATTTTAGGGCCAAGGTAAAAATGCTGATAGATTTTTCTTCCTTTTACTAGACAGAAATTTTTAAAATTTACTTTTTATTTGAGAGGTTACACTGGTTGTTGGTCTATTTTTTTTTTTAGCGATATAGTAATGTATCAAGTTAACAAAACTGTTTTCTATATTTACCCTTAACTTTAATCCCATTTTCCTCCTTAGATGGAATGTTAAATTTGGTATATATCCTTTTAGAGTTCTGTAAGCATTGAACAGATAGATATGTGTATATAAATATACACACAACACACACACATACTGGTATTTTTCTTTTATGCACATAGAATCACTGTGTATGTATGTTCTGCAACTTTTTACTCACATTTTTGCTAAATATATCTGTAAAGTACTTTCTGAGCATGAGATCAGTGCTAGAAACTGTAATGGAAAGAGTATTTATAAGAATAATCACATGAAAGTTTAAAATTTTTTTTCCAGATATATCACTAACAAAATTTGAAAGCACATAGCAAAAGAATAAAACATTTTCTGAAATGTGTCTGATGAAGGGTTAATATCCTTGGTATTTAAAACACTTAGGAATTAAGGGACCCTACAAAAAAAGTAAATGATAAAAAATATGTTAACAAATGTTCAGGTTCATTAAGAATCAATTGTAAATTAAGACAGTAACAGAATATGCCCTTATTGAGGTAAGATGTGTGTGTTTAACACTGGAAGGTTTGGAGATGGTGTAGAAGAATAAGCCACCTTCATACATTGCTGGTGGTTGTATATGTTGGTTCAACCTTTTTTTTTTTAAATTTTTTATTTATTTGCGAGAGAGCGAATGAGAGACAGAGAGCATGAGAGGGAGGAGGGTCAGAGGGAGAAGCAGACTCCCTGCCGAGCAGGGAGCCCGATGCGGGACTCGATCCTGGGACTCCAGGATCATGACCTGAGCCGAAGGCAGTCGCTTAACCAACTGAGCCACCCAGGCGCCCATTAGTTCAACCTTTTAATGGTGGTAGGGAAAGCTGTTTGGCAATATATTTCAAGAACTTTAGGATTTTTCATTCTTTAGCTCACTTTTAGTTTTTTTTTTTTTTTCAAGATTTTATTTATTTGACAGAGAGAGAGATAGCGAGAGGGAACACAAGTAGGGGGAGCGGGAGAGGGAGAAGTAGGCTTCCTGCTGAGCAGGGAGCCCGATGCGGGGCTTGAACCCTGGGATCATGACCTGAGCTGAAGGTAGATGCTTAACCAACTGAGCCACCCAGGCGCCCTCACTTTTAGTTCTTTATCCTAAGGGAATAATCATAGTTTTTAGGATGCTGTTTACATTTCTGTTAATAAAATGCAAAAAGTTTAGTAGCAATCTAAGAATCTAAAATAGGACATTTGGCTAAAAAATGGTCTGGATCACATAAAATGGAAATTTATGCAAATATAATGGTATTTTAGAAAATATGTCACAATTTCATGATGCATTGTTACGTTAAAGGAAAGGTTATAATAAAATAGTATGTAAAGTGAGATTCTCTTCCTGTTCTAAAAGTATAAATCAAAATACATACAGAAAAGACTAAAAGGAAAGTTAGCAAAACATTAATAGTGATTATTTGTGGGTGGTGGATTTACTAGTAATTTGTATTTTGTTCTTTCCGTGCCTCTAGATACTACAAATGAACAAGTTTCATAGATGTGGTCACTGTTTTTAAATGTTATTTTTTGAAATGGCATCTTGAACATTGAAAACAATTATAATATAAAAGTATTATTTTACTATTAGCCTATTTAATATTCGGTTGTATCTTTTGGCTCCTAAAATAACTCTTCCTAGAAAAAGTTATTGAGTGGTTATGCATATAAACTTAGTATCTCATGCTGTGTACAGTTTCAGTTCAGATCCTTTATACTGGTAAATATAACCTCTGATTCATCATTAGACTTCTTTCTAGTCTTACTCCAATAGTTTCTTAAATAAAATTAGAATTTTCAATTTTACTTTGATGAAACATTTGGGCATACAATAAAGTAAATCTTACCAAAGTTTTCTTCAATTGTACTTTTCTATAGGAGTTAAATAAGATCACTACTCAGTTGGATCAGGTCACTACAAAGTTGCAGGATAAGCAAGAACATTGCAGTCAGCTGGAAAGTCATCTTAAAGAATATAAAGAGAAGCACCTCTCTTTAGAACAAAAAACTGAAGAATTAGAAGGTCAGATTAAGGTTTGTATAAAAGATACTGAATTTACCTATATTTTCTGCTGCTGTAGTAATGGAAACTGATAACGTAGAAGGAATTGAAGATTTTAAATTTGCAAACAAGGGTGAAGTTGTCATATAAAACTTTAAATTACATGTAATTTTTCAGGTCTTAATTTTGAATTCCATCTTTAATTTTAATTTCTTCATTAATGTTAAAGTGGCTTTTACAAATGGCAGTTTTAACATGTATACTGGTTCCTTTGTAATATGTAACTATTTCAAAGAAACAACCAACCAGGGATCTACTCTGTATTTGTAAGGAACTTATCCTTTTGTTGTTGTTGTTGTTATGAAGCCTCTTCTGTTCCATCATTCCCATCTTCTTACTCCCTTATTCCAATATATAGTTCACATATGACAGACTTCTTTCTTTAAACTTTACATTTATACCCTTCGGATTTTGTTTTTAGTTTAATAATAAGTATATACTGTGGTAAATTGTTTCTTACTTTAACACAGTTCCAAGTGAAACTGTTGATTTTCTAAAGAGATTAAATGACTAGACCTATCAGAAGAGGATTTGACCTGAGTCCTTTGTCCTTTAAATGGGATCTACTATCAATTAAACAAATATTTCTCAAATTACTATTTATGTAAGCTATACCTTCACAATCAGATGAAACACTTCTGTAGAACTATTGGATCTGTATGTGTATATGTGTATATCAACACTGATACAACATGGAAGAATGTTGTATGTTTACAGTTCTGTTTATGGGTTATTTTTCTTTTCATTATGGCCGGTGATGATCATAATGACAAATTACTTTTTGTTAAGTTTGAAAAGAGTAGAGAGACCATTTTGCTGAAAAGCGTCTAATGAGAATTCTCTTTGGGTATCTTTTACAAATAGTTATTTAGAACCAGTAGTGTCTCTTGTGATTATCAGATCTTTAACATTTGGTAATTATTTTAGGAAGTATTCCATGTGTTCTATATAGTTATTTTTACAGTTACATCAAATATCCAGTATAAGTGTTGAATAAGAGCCACATTACCTAGATTGGTTTATAAAATATTTAGGGTACAAAATTATTAGGACTATATAAGAAAATGCATTGCTCATCGATACTTAAACTTTACACTTAACAGCTTGATTTTGTAAATTTGTAAAAGTACACACAATTGTATATATGATATGTATGTGTAAGAGACAGAAACTATGCTATGAAGAGCAGCAGTCTCTAAACCAAGAATTTAAAGATGCAAAACCAGGAATTTAACTGACTTTATATTTAGGGTCAATAAATGTTAATGAGAAGGATGACATGATAACTCCATTTTAGTTTCAAATATTTATAATTACATGAGTGTTGTTCACTGAATATAAAGGATAATATATTTTAAGTGGGCCCACATGTGAACCTGTTAACCTTGTCTTTTCATACTTGAGTTAAAACTTTTATTCAAGTAATAGATATAATTATTTTAAGTTTATTCTCTTTTTTAGAGCTAATTTTTAAAAGTAGAAACTTAGTGACTGCCTGTCACATCTACAGCCTGCTGGTAGGTCCTCTGAAAGATTTCAAGATAAATCGTTCCTTTACTCAGCAATGGCTTCAGATGGAAAATGCGTTTTTTATTATAACATAAATATTTTATGGTTATTATTGTGTGTTATGTCAACACCAATTTGAATATAAACAAAAAATGTTATATTTAATAATAGATGGATAATTATTGACATTAAAATTGTTACTGTATTATATTTCTTCCATAGAAACTAGAAGCCGATACTCTTGAAGTTAAAGGAAGCAAGGAACAAGCTTTGCAGGATCTACAACTGCAAAGACAGCTGAATACGGATTTAGAGCTCAGAGCCGCAGAATTGAGTAAACAGCTTGAAATGGAGAAAGAAATGTAAGCTAAACTACTTTAAGAGAGAGGATTATAAACTATTAAAATCTTATGGTTTCAATTTTGCTATTGCAGGGCTTAAAGATCTATTAAATGTTTATGTTGGTTCTGTAAACTCAGATGTTAATATGAATGAATGAAAAATGAAGCCATCATAATATGGTTAAATTTACCTTCACTAGAAAGGACTGAAAATTTGGGTCATCTGGTCTCTTTTCAACCGAAATATGGTACTCATTTCCCTGGGTTAAAGCAATTGTTTTGAGTTGTTCACTGATTTGAATAAATTAATGTAAAAGTAACAAATGGAGGAGTATTTCTATATATCACCCAAGAGCTATCAGGCTTCGGCTTTGAGGGACTATACCAAGTAGGGAATGTATACTTTCTTATAAGAAATGATCTGTTTTAGCTTTGTGATGCATCTTGACAGATTGTATTTCTGAGCACAAGGGAAACACTAGAATCAGTGTACCTTTTAAAAAATTATTGAAGTAAAATTTACATACCATTAAATGCACAGATATCACATAATACAATTTGAGTTTTAGTAAATATATACTCTGTGTAATAATATGCACCCCCTTCCCCAAACATTTTTATTACCCATGGAGTTTTCTCAGGTGTCTTTCTAGTCAATACCTTGTAGACACCACAGTTCCCGATTTCAGTCTCCATAAATTGATGCTGTGTGTTTTTGAAATGAAATCATACAGTATGTTCTTTTTTATGAGTGGCTTTTTTTTCACTTAATGTGCTATTTTTTAAATTCATCCATGTAGTTGAATGAATATTGTTCCACTGAATGAATATACTACAATTTGTTTATGTAGTCTTTTGTTGGTGGGTATTTTTTGGGTTGTTTGCAGTTTTTCCTGTTATGAATAAAGATGCTATCAGTATTCTTATATAAGCATTTTTGTGAAAGTTCAGGGTCATGGTGGGGTAGATGTATGTTTAAATGTATGAAAAACTGCCAGACCTTTTCCCAAAATAGCTGTACCATTTTATACTCCTACTGGGAATGTTTCAGTTGCTTTATATCCTTGCTAGTATTTGGTGTTGGTGGTCCTTTAATTTTAGGTATTTATTGAATATGAAATGGTATCTTATTGTGGGCTTAATTTGCGTTTCTTCACTTGTGAAGTGTCAAATTATTTTGCCTATTAAAATTTTTTTCCCATTGGATCTTTTTATTATTGATTTGTAAGAGTTCTTTATATATTCAAAGTACTAACCCTTTGCCAGATAGCCAGCTAGCTAAGCAGACAGACAAATAGATTATCAAGACTTTTCCTAGCAGCTTTGCTTTATATTTTTTTGGTGGTGTCTTTCAGTGTAAAGAAGTTTTAAATTTTGGTTGAATTCAATTTGTCATTTGTTTTTATTTTGTGTTTAATGTTTTGTGTCTTTTCTAGAAACCTCTGCCTTCCTCAGGGTTTATGAAGAATTCTCTTATGGGGCGCCTGGGTGGCTGAGTTGGTTAAGCGACTGCCTTCGGCTCAGGTCATGATCCTGGAGTCCCGGGATCGAGTCCCGCATCGGGCTACCTGCTCCGCAGGGAGTCTGTTTCTCCCTCTCCCGCTCCCCCCTCTTGTGCTCTTTCTCTGTCTCACTCTCTCTCTCAAATAAATAAATAAAATCTTAAAAAAAAAAAAAGAATTCTCTTATGTTTTCTTCTGGAAATTTTATAGTTTCAGTTTTTACATTTAGGTCTAGGATCTGCCTTGAACTTATTTTTGTGAGAGGTATGAGATGGGGATCCAGGATCATCTTTTTTCCCCATACATCATTAAGTTATTCTAGTACCACTTTTTGATAAAACTTTTTTATCCCAATGAGTGGCCTTTGGTACCTTTGTCAGAGCAGTTTACCTTATATATGTGGGTTTATTTGTGGGCTCTATTCTGTTCTCTTGGTCTTTGTGTCTATATGGTGTTCGGACACCAGTACCATCCTATGTTGATTTTTGTAGCTTTGTGGTATAGGTCTTATTAATCAGGTTGTATCAGCCCTCCAATTTAGTTCTTTTTCAAGATTGTCTTGACTCTTTTAAGTTTATTGCTTTTCCATATAAATTTTAATATTATCCATTTCTATAAATCAGATTATTGGGTTTTGATTAGAATTGCAGTGAATCTGTAGTTCAATTTGGGGAGAATTAATGTTTTAAGAATACTGAGTCTTCTAATCCATGAATGTGGTATTTCTCTAATATTTATATCTTCTTTAGTATCTCTGATTAACATTTTGTTGTTTTTAAAATAGGAATCTTAAATATCTTTTGCTAAATTTAATCCTAAATATTTTATGTTTTTCAATTTTATTGTAAATGGAATTGTTTTTAAATTTTCTGATTGTGGCTAGTATAAAAATACAATTGAGTCTTATGTCCTGAGTTACTACCCTCTAGCCTTGTTAAATTCACATTTTTGTTTTGTATAGTTTTTAGAATATTTTAAGTGGACAATCTTGGTATTTGTGAATTAGCAACAGTTTTACTTCTTTTTTCTTCAGTCTGTAGGCCTTTTATGTTTTTTTCTTGATTTACTGTTAGCTGACACCTCCAGTGAACTTTTGAATAAAAAGATAGTGGATATCCCTGCACTGTTCCCAGCCTTGGGTTGGAAACATAAAATATTTCAGAATTAATTTTGAGGTTAGCTGTATTTTTTTTCTAGATTCCTTTATCAGATTGAGGGCATTCCTATCTATATTAGTTTTCTAAAAAATTTTTATATCAGCTTCTTTTTCTGCATCTATTGATAGGATCATATGGTTTTTCTCCTTTATTCTGTTAATATGGTGAATTACATTGATTACTTTTTTAAATAGTAAACCAACCTTGCCCTCCTTGGATAAATCCCACTTGATTATCCTGTATTATTTTTATATATTGCTATATTTGACTTGATAATACTTTAAAATTTTCTATGCATTCATGGGGACTCTTGGTCTGCAGTATTCTTTAATATCATTGTCATGGTTTTGGAATTATGGTTATGTTGGTCTTAAAAATAAATTGACAGTTTTCTTTCTTCTCCTTTCTGAAAGAGTTTGTGAGGGTTATTATTTATTTCTTAAATGTTTTATTGAATTCACCAATGAACCAGCTGACCTGAAGTTCTCTCTGGGTTGCTTCTTAATTTAGAATTCAATTTATTTAATAGATACAATGCTATTTTTGTTTTCTAATATTTTACTTGAGTCAGTTTTGGTAATTTGTGTCTTTGAAGGAATTTGTCCATTTAATCTAAACTTCAAATTTATTGGTATAATGTTCACAAGATCATACTTTTAAGGTCTGTAGGATCTGTAGTGATGTCTTCTTATTATCCTTAATAGTGCTAATTTATGTTCTTTTTCTTGATCAATCTAATTTGGGGTTTATCAATTTTATAAAAAACTTTTGATTTTGTCAGTTTTCTTTTTTTAGGGTTAGAACTTTATTATTATTTTTAGAACTTTATTTTTAAAAATTATTTTATTTTAAGTAGGATCTGTGCCCAATGTGGGGCTCAAACTCACAACCCTGAGATCAAGTGTCACATGCTCTACTGACTGAGGCAGCCAGGTGTCCCTGATTTTGTCAATTTTCTTTTTATTTCTTTTTTATTTTTTTAAAGATTTTATTTATTTATTTGACAGAGAGAGACACAGCGAGAGAAGGAACACACGCAGGGGGAGTGGGAGAGGGAGAAGCAGGCTTCCTGCCGAGCAAGGAACCCGATGCGGGGCTTGATCCCAGGACCCTGGGATCATGACCTGAGCTGAAGGCAGACGCTTAACGACTGAGCCACCCAGGCACTCCTGATTTTGTCAGTTTTCTATTTCATTTATTTCTCATCTTCTCTTTAGTATTTTCTTCCTTAGACTTTGGGTTTAGTTTGCCTTTTTTTTTTTTAATAGCTTTTTAATGTGGAAGCTTTCCTGTGGCTGTCCACGTTTTATAATATCTGTTTCATTTTCACAGTTACTCACCCTCTTTGTATTTTGTCAGGTTTCTGCAGATGGTAGTTACATGTCGTAGTCTAGTAAAATCAGTTTAGTATGACAGTTTTTCAACAGATGGAATAAATTACCTTGAGGAAGATTGTCTTTTCCCATTTGTACTAAGTGCTTAATTGGGCTTATTTATGACAGCTCTGAGTATAAGGATGGATTAGTTTAGAAGATATTAGGATCTGATTTTGGAAAAAGGGAGAGAAAAAAAAAGATATTAGGATCTAAAAGATGAATTGGTACATGAAATTTCAAAAGTCCTTGGTGGCAGAGTGGGTATGTGCCTCCAGACATATCCCATATATTCATAAAAGTGCTGAGATGGGGCATCTTTCTTCACTCCTTAGGTAGAATTAGTCTCATGCTTAGCTTGTTCTTGATGTTGATGCTTGCATTGGGTCTTACCAGAAAATCTTCAGTGGACATATAACTCACCAGAATTTTGATGGATAAAAATCAGTTCCACTCCATTTATCTGGATTTTTTTCAAAGGAGGGCATGTGACCCATCACAGTTCAGTAGACTCTACCTTTAAATGCCAAATAGGCCTCTCTGACTGAGTTGACAGTCTTGATCTGTGTCAAGTGTATGAAGGTTTTTGACTCTCCGTAGTAAAGATGAAAGCTGAGAGCCTGGGAAAGGTACCCTTCAGGGACATGAAATAAAACCCATCAGATTGATGATAGTTAAGTTGTTCAACACCTTCATGGTTTTGTCCTTGTTTGGGAGTGATGATGAAAAATTTCTTGTTTTCACATTTAGTGAAGTAAGTCCGGATACTTTGAATTTGAGGATATAGAGGTGCATTGTATACCTTAAATGGCATTCCTTCTCACTGTTAGCATCATAGTTTCCAGTGCATAGGTATTTGGGGAGCACATATGATCTCTTATATCACCCACTGAGTAATTTATCACTTCTGGAACCCAATCGTCAGTCCATGAAGATCACCTCCGAGTTGGTTCTTGTTCTTCCCAAGGCCCCTGTGGGCCCAAAGGTTCTTTCCATTTCTAATGGGTCAATGTAAATGGGCCCATTTCTATTCTATGTTCTAATCTCATGGTTCAGAACTCATTCAGAGGCTTCATATTGAGGTAGGGAATCCTTTTAATGCTAAAGTCTTTTTTTGCCTATATACTTTATGGAAAGTTTTTTTATGTGATGTCTTGCATTTCTACTGTACCACCTAGGAAAAAAGGGCTGGGTAAACACATCCAGGGTTTGACTAAGCCTTATCCCTGATCCCAGGGCTCAGCCCAAAAAACAGGGCAAGGTTCCCCTTTCTCAAGGCTCACCTACATCAGTGCATCCAACTCTCCCTCCAGCTTTCATCCTACAATGTATTTTCATTACTGTACAGTTTAATGTACTTTCTAATATCCTTTGTTATTTTTTTCTTTCATACATGGAGTATTCAGAAGTATGTTTTTTACTTTCCAAATATTTGGAGCTTTTCTAGATAGCTGTTACTGACTTCTAATTTAATTCCATTGTGAACAGAGAACATACTCTGTAAAATTTAGACTTTTCAAACTGTCTTATTTATGGCCCAGTGTATGGTTTATCTTGGTTAATTTTCCATGTGCACATAGGTATATTCTCTGTTGGTAAAGTGTTCTATAACTATCGATTAGTCAAGTTGATAGTGTTTTAAAGAAAGGGTTTTTTGTTTGAATATGGTTGACACACAATGATACATTAGTTTCAGGTGTACAACATAGTGATTCAAGATCTCTATATGTTCTGCTGTGCTCACCACAATGGTAGCTACCATCTGTCACCAGACAGCTCTGTTACAGTACCATTGAGTAGGTTCCCTATTCTGTATTTTTTGTTCCTTTGATTTATTCATTCCAGATAATGTTTAACCTTCTATATCCTTGCCTCCCCCGACCCCGCCCCACCTCTGGTTGTTCTGTCAATTTCTGAGAAAGGGGTGTTAAGTTTCCAACTATGATTGTGGATTTATTTATTACTTCCTCTAGTACCCTTTTTATTTTTTATTTTATTTATTTATTTTTTAAAGATTTTATTTATTTATTTGACAGAGAGAGATACAGCCAGAGCAGGAACACAAGCAGGGGGAGTGGGAGAGGGAGAAGCAGGCTTCCCGCCAAGCAGGGAGCCCGATGTGGGACTCAGTCCCAGGACCCTGGGACCATGACCTGAGCGAAGGCAGACACTTAACAACTGAGCCACCCAGGAGCCCTTTTTAAAATTAAAGTTTTACAGTGACAATGGAAGACTTTATTTCTGTTTTTCCTTCTTTGATTCACATAATCTTATGATTTTATAATAATTATTAATGGAAAAGTTAAGTAGCATAGTAATATATATCAAGTTCTAATTTTAGCGTTGCTTGATAGGAATTTTAACTATATTAAAAAGATAATGACCTTTCTATTTAGACCTTTGAAAATCAGTGAGGTACAGTATCCTATGAATGCACTTAACTTCATCTTTTCTAGCCACTTTTAGAAAATAAAAGTAAGTTTCTGAGAATAAAAGTTGAAAAATTTCAAAGTTTAAATGTAATTCTGGTATTGTATGAATACCCAACTTCAAATTGTGGCTAGTGCATCTTTTAACAACCTCTCTTTAACATTATTAAATTTATGCTGATTATAAAGTACATCAGAAATAGTATGCATTCAAGAAATATTACTTTGCATCTGGTTTTATTTTCACTTTAAAAATGGTTGATCTTTAACGTGTTTTTTCTTTTGGTGCATAATTTCATTTTATCAAAACAGTAGAAGTTTTTAACTTTCTTAAAGCTCTATCTACATTTCCTTATTCTTGTAGCTTATTCATTTAGGTGTAGAAAACTTAAATTAAGGGACAAATGATAACAAGTCTCTTGTATAATCTGCTAGGTTCTAGAATTAAAATAAATCTTTTGTCTTTTCTCTCTTCGAAATGAACTATTTCTTTTATTTTTTTACTTTATTCTTTCTGGGTTAATCGTGTTTTGAAGTTTAATATCTAAAAAACTCATAATGTGTTTTATGTTTTCAAGGAAAGAGGCAAAGTTCTCTATATGCTTGGGGGCTAACACAATGAATAAATTCTTTAAGGTACTCGGAAAACCTTGTTGTAGACGAGAGGGTCTGCTATATGTACATTTTTGTGGGGCATCCATTGCAATAGACAAGACTGGATTAAGCCTTAAGTTACTCTTAACTTATTTGACTTAAAGAAAATCATCTTTATCTGTTAAATGATCAGATCAGATTTAAGGTGTTTTCAGTTGTGTGGTTTTATGACATTAAATTATTATTTTTACTCCTGAGCTACACAAGAAAGTTTTAAAACTCAATTATTAATTAAAAAATAATTATTAATTTTTAATGCTAAATTAGGAATGGTAAATTATGCATTATTTAAAAAAATTGTTTCTTAAATATTTAGAGTATCCAGTACAAAGTTGGATCTACAGAAAAAATCTGAAGCCCTTGAAAATATTAAGCAAATGCTTACCAAGCAAGAGGAAGAAAAAAAAATCCTTAAACAAGAAATTGAAAATTTAAGTCAAGATGCAAAGATGCAGCACAAGGAATTGAATAACAAAATTCAAACAGCAGCAGCAGAACTACAAAAAGTGAAGATGGAGAAAGAAACTCTAATGACAGAGCTTTCTGCAACAAAAGAGAATTTATCAAAAGTTTCTGATTCTTTGAAGAACTCCAAAAGTGAATTTGAAAAGGAAAATCAGAAAGGAAAAGCTGCTATATTAGATTTGGTTAGTTGTTTATGTTTACTTAGGTAGAAGTGATTTTTATTTAAAATGTACTGGTTTTTCTGCTTAACCCACTGTTGACTTTTTATCCTACATTTAAATGATTTTAAATAATTCTTATGAGAAAAAGAATTGGGATTGCTTAACCTGAGAAAAAGATATTGGTGTTTGTGTGTAGAATTTCCAGAGGCCCAGGAAACTTTTAGTTAAATATACAGTTTTTGTCAATTGCTGGTATGATGCTGGATTTGGGAGAGAGTGCTGTGCCTGTTAGTCCTCAGAGACATTTTCATAGAGAATGTAGCTGCTGGTTCAAACATTATTCTCTTTCCCGAAAAAACAGAAAAAAAATCAGAAGATCTTGATGACTTTTAATTCTGGTACTATAAACTTTCTAATTCTCTGTGAATGTTCTAAATGTTCTGAGTGTTCTAGAACTCTAGATAATGCCATGTCTTAGAGATACCATAAAACATATTTAAACTATATGGAATAAAAGTCACAGTTTCAGGAAATGCTTAATGGGGGAATGTATTCTCAGAAATATTTTAACCCATGGGATGCCTGGGTGGCTAAGTTGGTTAAGCATTTGACTCTTGATTTTGTCTCAGGTCATGATCTCAGGGTCATGGAATCTAGCCCTGTGTTGGGCTCAGTATGGAGTCTGCTTGAGTTTCTCTCCCTCTGCCCCTCCCCCTGCTCATGCTTACTCTTTCACTCTCTCTCTCTCTCTCTCATATAAATAAATAAATCTTCAAAAAAAATATTTTAACCCAGAATAACAGAGTAACAGCAAAAGTAAAATTCTTTTGTTTTCAATATGAACGTCAGTGAAAGTGTTTAGTATCACAAAAAATATATGAAATTAGTATGTTACTTTTATGTTCCTTTCTGTTTGGAGAAAATATCTCTTATATGTATATCTTCCCTTAAGTTGTGATTATTCTTTATTTATATGAATTTATATATATGTATATTTATATGTAATATAAACACATATTTAATATGTGATTCTTTATTGTTTTAATATTTTCTTTTACAAAAATTTCCTTTCTTCCATTTTCTTGAAGATTGTTATTCTGCTTTTATGAGCTTTTTTTTTTTTTTTTTAAGTAACTTCACGCCCAACATGGGGCTCAAACTCAGGACACTGAGATCAGGAGTCACATGCTCTACCAACTGAGCCAGCCAGCTGCCCCTTTTGTTAATCTGCTTTTAAAATAGCATGACAAGTTAATTAACTGTAATTAATTGTGTGATATAAAAACGTGGTTTCCAAAGTGTTCTGCTGGTTGATGATAGAAGCTCTTAACCTTTTTCTGCCCGTCTACCTTTACTGCTATAATATTTGGCTGTTTCATAACTCAAATGGATGATTCTATCCCATGCTAAACCATCAATGATTCTAGTGTATTTCCATGTGTGGATCTTACTAAGCATATAAATCAAACTTCTTAAACTTACTACAAATATCTACTGTATAATGTAGTTTTGATATTTTTTAGGAAAAAACTTGCAAAGAATTAAAGCATCAGCTTCAAGTACAGATGGAGAACACACTTAAGGAACAGAATGAACTGAAAAAGTCACTTGAAAAAGAGAAGCAGGTAAGATTTTTTTTTCTCTAACATAAAATATGTAAAGAATAATGTCTGTATTTCAAAATAATTTCAAACTGATACTTAAGTCAAAGGAGGTTTATTTCTCTGAAATATAATGGATCACAAAAAAAAGTTTAAAATTGTCATTTGTGTTCTACCTACTACTAAAAAGATTTAAGCTACTTTATAATGAAAGAACCAAAATAAAGGATTATAATTAATAAAGTTAATTGAGTCAACTTACTATAGAGTTTTAACTAGATAATTTAGATTAAGGAATATTATTATGATTGAGAAAAATATCTTGATAGGCTTTCCATAGAAATAATCTTTTAACGGCTCTTTATTTCATGGGCATTTATATTTAGTGGTATGTTAATGGTTGTATAACAGCAGATTTTTCTGTGGTTAATGCTTTTATTGCTCTCCATCCAAAATAAGCAAGCAAATGAGTAAATAAATGGGTATTATATATAGTTGTTATTCTCTGAAGACCTACCTCTAGCAGTTAAGAGTCCAGGCATGCAGTTTTTCTAGAGATCTGATTTGATAAAGCAGCAAAATCTAGTTCCGAGAAGTCCTTAATGTGATTGTAGTCTGGTTGTTGCTTGAAAGACCACCTGCGTTTTAGATGCCAGTCATTAAGTGGCAAAATTATGGTGGCTTAGTGCTCAAGCTCTGAATCCAGATTGTCCAGATTATATCCTGACTGCCATTTGCTAGGTATGCTGTTTTGCCTTATTTTAGGCAGATTACTTAATCTCTCTGTGCTCCTGTTTCCTCAGCAGTAAAATGGGGCTGATAATAGAATCTATGCTATAGGATTATTATAGGAGATAAATGGGTTAATATATTTCAAAGTGCTTGGAACCCTTAAACAAAATAAATGCTCAAATGTTAGCTATCACTTTATCTTTGGTTATCGTATTGTAATCATCATCATTGTTACACTGCCTGACTCCTGTTTTACACAAAAACATTTCCCTTTGTGTTGGAGATAAGCTGAAGCAACCATATGTAGCAGTGAAACTTTTAAAAAGTAACTTTGAATATGGTCAGATGCTCAAGTTAGGTTCATAATGAAATATGCATAAAACATGAAAACATGACTTTGGCTGGAAGGGCGGGAGGTCATTGTAGTTCCCCTTGGCCACAGAAGAACCTCAGTGTGACTTCTATATTTTGAACAGAAATATATCTTAGTAGATTGTAAAAACAAGGTAGTAGCACAATATGCCCCAGGTCTCTAAATAAGAAAACTATTGCATGGTATAGTTTAGTGTTATCAGACAGATCCTAAACATATTTGCCAGAAATGATTTTAGTTTTATCATAGTTAATATGGACCTATTCTTTCTGATTAACTGTGACCAATAGGCTAAATTAGCATTTTGAGAATATTTTTGAAAGACAGTAGACATTCCAGTAGCCTAAAGATTGATGTTAATGTTCCTATTTTCTATGATGCAAGGTAATACTAGTCTAACTCATTTATAAGCTCTATCCAAAAATATACTTATAAGTTAGAAAGGAAGGTAAGATTAAACAAATATTGAAGATTAATCCAGCATGTTATCTAATAGTGAATGAGTTATGAACGCTCCATGAGGGCAGGGATTGTTTTGTTTTGTTTTTTTGGTTTACTACTGATCACCTGTGGCCACCAGGCTTAGTACTTTCTACCTAGGGTAGTGCCTGGCGTGTAGAAGGCACCCAGTAAATGTGTCTTGATTGAATGATGAATGCTAAACAGATTTTATTTTCTTTTAGACTTCTCATCAGTTGAAGGTGGAACTCAATTCAGTTCAGGGACAAGTTGTACAGGCCCAGAATACTTTAAAACAAAAGGAAAAAGAAGAACAGCAACTTCAGGGGAACATAAATGAGCTAAAGCAATTGACTGAACAGAAGAAAAAGCAAATTGAAGCTCTCCAAGGAGAAGTTAAAATTGCTATTTCACAGAAGGTAGTAATATATTTGTTTACTTTGTATGGAAAGAAAATCTTTGCAGTTAATAATATGATAACACAGATGAGTTGCAACAAACAAAAATTTATATATGCTCAAAATTTTTCTAAGTAATTTTTCTAAGTATTTTTTAATGTATAAAAGCACTTAATTATGTAATATATAAGTCTGGATTTCCATTCTCTAACCATGTTTTTAGATCATCTTTATTTAAAATTAATCATCTGATAGACATAAAATTACCTTTTTATACAATAATATAATTAACACTTAATAGTATGGGAATAATTTATGCAACATTTCTAGGGCATTAGAAAATTTTAAAGGAATTTAAAAATAAGTTCTTATTAAGGGAAGATAAGAACAAAAACCACAAAATGGTATGTATTAAAAAAAATTCAGGAGTGTTGGTTTCATATAGTTATAATTGTTTGATATTTTAAGTTACATCTTAATGATTTTCATTTATAAACTATTCTAATTTATTATTGAGCATCTATTTTTTATTCTTAAGTGTGTTTTAATACTTGTCTGTACAAGAAGTTGACAAATGGATTGTACTTAATATTTGAACAAAAAGAGCTTTTCACTATTGTTGTTGGTATGTGCATGTCAATTGGTCAACAAAGAAGAAAGAAGTGAAATCTGTCTTTTTTTTAAAAGATTTATTTATTTACTAGAAAGTGTGTGTGCACAAGAGTAGGGTGGGGGTTGTGGGGGGAGGGGCAGAGGGAAAGAATCTCAAGCAGACTCCCCTCCGACCATGGAGCCTGATGTGGGCTCCATCTCACAACCCTATCTCAGGACCCTGAGATGATGACCTGAGCCAAAATCAAGAGTCAGGTGCTTAACTGACTGAGCCACCCAGGTGTCCCGAGAAATGAAGTCTTTCTTATGTAGAACAAACAAAATATGTCAAGACATTAAGCGTTGGTTATCACATTACTAGAGGAAAAAAATTAACCTTGTAAATAGGTATTTTATGTTGACCACTGTATAACTATTGCTATGTCACTTTACAAAAGAGTAATTTTCTAATAACACAAACAAGAGTAAACAAATTTACCTGTCCATTTTTGGTGTTATATATAATTATAAGTCAGGATGTAATTATCACAATACATATTTTGTTGTATGCTTTGATATCTTGTGGTAATTCTTTCCCCCAAAATTTATTATTCTCATATCCAAATATTCCCCAGATCTTCATTTATATAGCATCATAACTTCATGAATTAAAAAAAATAAAGCCCAACTATTTTAGCACATTTTCTTCTTAATTAAATGATTAGTTACAGTATGATTTCTTTTAGATTTATGATTAATGTATATTGACCATACTTTGCATGGCTTGACTAGATGACACCTTAAGAATTACGAGATCTTAAAAGAATTAGGAGATTTAAAGGAAATGTTTTTATTGAAAGTTGTCTTAGTTTGGATTGCTTTACCAAAAATACCATAGACTGGGTGGCTTAAACAATAAATGTTTATTTCTCACAGTTCTGTAGGCTGAGAAGTCCAATATAAAGACACTGGCATATCCGGTGTCAGGTAGAGACCCAGTTCCTGACTTGTAGACAGATGCTTTCTTGCTGTATCTTCATATGGCTGAGAGAGAGATTATCTCTCATGTTTCTTCTTGTAAGGACAGTAATCCCTAATTACTAATTCATGAGGGCTGTACCCCCATGACCTAATGGCCTGCTAAAGATCCCACCTCCAAATACCATCACAGTGTGGATCTGGGCTTCAACATGAACTTTTGCAGGGACACAAACATTCAGCCATGGCTATACTTAATTTCTGTTAGTGTATGGATGCTAAAATAAGGAGCACACTTTTTAACCTTGGGAAGGATGGCATTTTGGGGAGTGTTGGGTGGATAGCCAGTTTCTATAAATTAGATTTTTTTTTTAAGATTTTATTTATTTATTTATTTGAGAGGGCGAGAATGAGAGAGAGAGAGAGAGAGAGAAAGCACATGAGAGGGGGGAGGGTCAGAGGGAGAAGCAGACTCCCCGCTGAGCAGGGAGCCCGATGCGGGACTCGATCCCAGGACTCCAGGATCATGACCTGAGCCGAAGGCAGTCGCTTAACCAACTGAGCCACCCAGGCACCCTAGATTTTTTTTTTAAAAAGACTTTATTTATTTATTTATTTGAGAGAGAGAGCCAGAGAGAGAACAGGAGTGGAGGGGAGGGGCAGAGGCAGAAGCAGACTCCCCACTAAGTAGGGAGCCTGATGCAGGGCTTGATCCCAGGACCCTGGGATAATGACCTGAGCCAAAGGCAGACGCTTAACTGACTGAGACACCCAGGTGCCCTGTAAATTAGATTTTGAATTTACAGTAACTAGAGAATCATTGAAAGGCAAGTATAGTTTGGTTTTGTTGAGGATCAGTGTAGCATGGAAAGCAGGATAAGTTTTGGAGCTAGGCAGATTTGAGTTTAAATTTCATGTGACACACATTAGGTTTATGGTCATAGGGAAGTGAGTCATCTTTCTGAGCTAAATAAAATGGAGTTGTAGCGTTGTTGTAAAGATTGAGAAAATGTATTTAAAATATGCAGGACTGTGCCCAGTGCAATATAGAAGCAAAATAGTTGTTGGCTATTATATGGAAGTATAGCAAACTATGATCTAAGTGTGTTGGTGTGCATGGTCGACTCTGCAGTGATGGTCTTTGACAGTTATCACTGGCCCACAATGAAATAGGAAAAACAAACAATGTTTATTTTTTTTTTTTTAAAGATTTTATTTATTTATTTATTTGAGACAGAGAGAGAGACAGAGAGCATGAGAGGGAGGAGGGTCAGAGGGAGAAGCAGACTCCCTGCCGAGCAGGGAGCCTGATGCGGGACTCGATCCCGGGACTCCAGGATCATGACCTGAGCCGAAGGCAGTCGCTTAACCAACTGAGCCACCCAGGCGCCCAAAACAAACAATGTTTAAATGGGCATAGATATGTATGTACATGCACTTAGATAACGCACACACACGCACACACATTTTGGATATATATAATTGTTTGAGAGCCACTGATCAAGGATCCTGCAAGTAGGATTCTGCAAGTAAGTCAATGGCCCCTGCACCAACTTTATTTGAAATCTATTGTGGGAATATAGAATGAATAGGATAGGGCCCCCAACTCTCAAGGAGCTTATAATTTAATGAGGAAGTAGGTATGTAAAGAAAAAACTAATGTATAAAGGAGAATGAAACCAGAACTTAAACAGAAATGTGAGAAAAATTAGAACTTAATGGAAATTTTGACTGGCTTTCTAGGGAGCTAGCATTTTAACTGGGCTTTTGGAGATGATTATGATTTTGAAAGGTTAAAAAAAAAAGTAAATTAGACATTTCAGGGAGCTAAAACAATATTAGCCATGTTTTGCAAGCTTAGAAAATGTTATAGAACGTTACTTGTTGGAGTGCATGGTAAATGGAGAAGTGAGGGGAGGGATAAGGCAACAGAATTGGATGAAGTCAAATCACAGTATATATTGTATAGTTGTTTCCACTTTAAAATTTTAATATTGGAGGATTAAAGATTTTTAAGAAGGGAGGAATGTGATCAGACCCATTTTAGAGCCAAAACTGGTCAGTTTGTGAAGGGTGAATTGTAAATGACTGACCCTCCTGTATTCTCCTTTGGGAGTTTGGGTTTACTTCTGTTAAAGCAATTATCAAACTGTTGCATTGATCTGTTTTTTGTTTTTTGTTTTTTAATTCCCCACTAACGCATTTGAGTTCCCTCAAGGTCAGAGAACTGTGTCTTTTGACAAAAAAGTCATCAGCAATTGTTTTAAATGAATGAATGAATCAGTCTGTCAGAATAAAGATAATGAAGGCCCAAATTCGAGCCCAAAGGGCCTTTTTGGTCATTAGTGAGACTTTGCAGAGGGCTTAGCCACGAAGGTGATTAAAGAGAAAGAAAACTAGATTTGTGAGAAAAAAAAGTGTTCAAGCAAAGAAGTAGTATTCTATGGAAGAAAATGTGTAAGAGCAGTATTGTCTTCAAGATGAAAAAAGATGTCCAGGAATTCTTCATCATGAAGAATCTAAATTGGAGGACATGAAAAGGAAGTGACATGGGATGTTATGAGATAACATATAGGGAGGTCAAACCCCCTTTCCTCCATAGGCATTAGCATCACCTCCTGTCAGTCTGCCTCCTAGCTCTCTTGAATCATCCCCTTTTCTCATTTTCCACGGCCACAGTCTTAGTCCAGGTTATTTTGTTCCCCTATCCAGGCTATTACAGTAGCTTATTAATAGTCATCCCAGGCTTTTCCACCTCCAATCTATTTGTCATCCATTCATTTAAGAAATATTACTAGACACCTATTTTATGCCGTGGCATAATTCTGGGTATTGGAGATACAGCCATGAACAGACAAGGAACCTGTTCTCATGGAGCTTACACTTTCTTGGGGAAGAAACTAAACAGGTGATGTGAAATACAGTGATGAGACAGAGTCCTACTAAAGGCTGGGTGATCAAAGAAGCCTCTCTGAAGAGATTTGAGCTGATACATGAAAGACAAGAGCTGTCTGAACAAAGGTCCAGGGAGACAACTAGTACAAAGACCTTAAACTAGGGCAAGCTTGGTATTTTCTAAAAACAGAAGACCAACATAGATTAAATATAGTGGGAGAGAAGAAGAAGAATAGGAAATGAGCTCAGAAAAGTAGACAGGGGCCAAAGCATATACATGCAAATTTATAGATTATAAGGCAGTAGAGAATGATATACTTTGTTCTAAGGATAATTAGAATCAGTTGGGGAATTTTGAACAGAGAATGGTGCAGTCTGACTACAGCGAGATAAAAGAGCAAGCAGAGAAGGCACTGAAAAACTGTTGGCAGTAGTCCAAGCAGTACATGATGATAGCATGAACTAAAGTGTTAGGAGTGGATGATTTGGGAATATATTTTGGAAGTTGAGTCATCGGGACTTGCTGATAGATTAGATGATGAGAGATGATGGAAAGAGGAATCAGGAATAACTCTCCATTTGTGGCTTGTGCAAATAGATAGATGATCCTGTTTATTGGGGGAAAGTAGCAGCTTTTTGATGAGCAGTGTCAGGAATCAAGAGTTCTGCTTGAGAGAGATATCCACCAGTCATTGAAAGTGGAGATGTCAGGGAAGTACTTGGTCATAACGAGCCCAGAGTTCAGGCAGAGAGGTTGGGGCTAGAGACATAATTCAGGAGTTAGTTGTAAATAAATGATATTTAAAGCCGTGAGTGTAGTTGAGATCTTCTAGAAAGAGACTGTGTCTAGAATAAAAGAAGGACAGGGACAGAACTCTGGGATCCTATAGTATTGAGAGATCAAACAGAAGAAGAGGAGCTAGTAAAAGATTAAGAAGGAATGACCAATGAGATAGGTGGAGAACCTAAAATACAAGGTGCTCTGGAAACCAGGTTGAAAAATGTTTCTAGGAGGGAACATCATCAGCTATTTCAAGTACTGCTGGGAGGTTAAGTAAGATATGGATAAGGACATGAATATTGGATTTTGGAGCAGGGGTCATTGCTCATTTCAACAGAAGTTGCATTGAAGTTGTGTATTTATTTTAAAAGCCAAGTGCTTATTTTCATACTGTGCACACATATATTTTAATTATGTCATAATTTGTACATATCTCCTGAATCTTCTTAAAGACTAAAGACAAGTTTAGAGTTTAGAGGAGTCAGACCTTTGCAAGATTTCCTTTTTCTGCCTTGTTGTTAATAAAGATGACCTGTAGAATTTCCCAAGTTGTTCTGGAAGTTCAAGGAGTAGAAATGATATACTTCAACACAGTAATGACTTTTTTATTTCTTTCATGTAGAAATTTCTGTTAGTTCAACCTTAAATTATATCATCTTCTAAAGCATCTAGCACATGCATCTTCCATCAGAATGTGGTTGTTAGTCTCCTGAGACATTGATACTTCCCAGTGAAATGCTTTTCTTTATTTAATGCTTTTTTATTTTTTGGTTTTTAAATTGGGACTTGCTGGATTTTGTATCTTGTAAATCTTTAAGTTTGTAACTATAAGGTAAGTAAGTTACTCTTTATTAAAGAAGAATTTTAGGGCATAAATGCTATTGAATTTGTCCTCAGGACTCTTCGTAGTTGTGTGGATTTCATTTTGTATTCGTAAGTGGTTTTCTATATGCACATTGTTGTAAATGACTATTGGATGTTCCAGACAGAGCTGGAGAGTAAACTACAGCAGCGGTCAATACAAGCAGCCCAGGAACTTGCAGCAGAGAAAGAGAAAGTGTCAGTGCTACAGAATACCTGTGAAAAAAGTCAGGAAAATCTAAAACAGCTTCAGTCTGATTTCTATGGGAAGGAATCTGAGCTTCTTGCCACCAGGCAAGATCTTAAGGTATAGTAAAATATATCACAAAAACTCAGTACGCTGCTTATAGACATTCATTAAATGACTGATTTGAGTCCAGATGGGCAAATATCATGCTTGTTTTCTATTAAATTATTATCTTTGGAGTAACATGCTTTTTAAAAATTAAATTGTTTTATATTATTACAAAATATATAGTAAATATAGGCATTTAAAAATAACATCTGCAACAGTAAAATAATCTGGAAATATGTTAACTGCTATATTATAAGCTTATCTAAAGACTTTGCTATCTTTATGTAAAAAGGTAATTTTTAAAAAGGACTGCTGTTTGATGGTTGGCGGGGATGTGGAGAAAGGGGAACCCTCTTACACTGCTGGTGGGAATGCAAGCTGGTGCAACCACTCTGGAAAACAGTATGGAGGTTCCTCAAAAAGTTGAAAATAGTGCTACCCCATGACTCAGCTATTGCACTACTGGGTATTTACCCAAAAGATACAGATGTAGTGATCCAAAGGGGCACCTGCACCCCAATGTTTATAGCTGCAATGTTCCAGTAGCCAAACTATGGAAAGAGCCCAGATGTCCATCAACAGATGAATGGATAAAGAAGATGTGGTATATGTGTACACACACACACACACACACACAATGGAATACTATTCAGCCATCAAAAAAATGAAATCTTGCCATTTGCAATGACATGGATGGATCTAGAGGGTATTATGTTAAGCAAAATAAGTCAGAGAAAGACAATTACCATATGATCTCACTGATATATGGAATTTAGAAACAAACAGAGGATCATAGGGAAAGAGAAGAAAAAATAAAACAAGATGAAATCAGTGGGGGAGACAAACCATAAGAGACTCTTAATCATAGGAAACAAACTGAGGGTTGCTGGAGGGGAGGAGGGTAGAGGGATGGGGTAACTGGGTGATGGACATTAAGGAGGGCATGTGATATAATGAGCACTGTGTATTATATAAGACCTGTACCTCTGAAACCAGGAGTATATTGTATGTTAATTAATTGGAATTAAATAAAAAGTATGAAATAAATAAAAAAGACTGCTGTTAGAAAAATCTAAGGATTTTTAAAATGTAAACCACTTGTGAAAATGCAAGCAATTTTACTGTTGCTTGTCAGGCAATACTGACTTTATATATTGGTCAACTTCCCAAGACTACCAGAATGTTTAATGAATAGAATTAGGAGATTATAACTCAAAGTAAACTTAACCTTAATTATCTAAACATATATGGAAACCTTTTTCTTGACAGTACTATTTGATTAAAGTATCATGTTTATTAAAATAAAGGATATGGAAAAAGTATAATTTTTATGTAGCATTAAGGTATGAGTTCTCTAAGGTAAATGGAACATTTGTGTTCTCTCCCAGAAGATTCAGCTAGTTCCCTCTCTTTCTCTCTCTTTTTGTCATGGTGAAATATTATGCTTTTTGTTTCTTTTTGTTGTTGTTTAAAGTACATTATTGAAAAATTTTGTTGAAAATCACAGCTTATTTATATATAATATGTATAAATATAGTATGTCTATATTTTATCATAGGCTGTTATAGGGAAGGCTTTAGAAGGAGGTAGGACTTGACAGGTTCTCAAGGATATATAGAATTTGAATATATAGAGAGTCCTGAGGAAGGTCATTTAACTCAGGCACATTTGAGAAAAGGTGCTGCAGTGGGAATGAGCAGAGCGAGGAGGCAGTTACCAGTTGGCTAGCATGCTGTTTTGTGTTTGGAGATTAAGTTAAAAAAGATTGGGATCAAATTGTGAAGTATTTTAGATGCCTAGCAAGGATGGTTGGACTGTATATGGGGGGTGGGGTGGAATGAAGAGTCTAAGCAGAGAAATAAAATGAAGAAAATAGTGCTTTGGACAACTTAACCTGGAAGAGGTTTATAGACAGCTTGGATTGGATCCGGGTAAACTAGAGGTAGGGAGATTAGTTAAGAGGCTATCTCCCTTTCTCCATAAATTCCATTTATCAAGGTGTGAATTGATTAGACTGGGCTTTAAATTGAAGAGGTTGGAGCAGAAGAGATGAATGAGAGAGACTGGGTGAAACAGGAGGGCTGAATACAGACAGGCCACAAGGTAACTGAAGGAACCAATGGTGACTAATGATTTGACAGAGAAATAGGAAACTTGGGTCAAAGAATTTTCCTAGCACCGAGTTGTTATGAGAAAAAAATACCACCTGATGTTTAGAAAGTGTCTTATTTGCTGTACTCTCTAAGTAGCTTTAAATTATTGGTATTTTTTTCTTTGTAACATTATTGAAAGTCATGGAAGGTCTGTGGAAGAGTTTGGACTTTATCCTAAAGGCAGTAGGGACCACAGAAAAGATATGCTTAGACCTATAGCTTAGGCCAGTGACTGGCTGAGGATAAGAAATGGATTGTGGAGCAACAGGGCTGAGTGTGGAGACTGAGGGGACACTTGGCAGAGTCCAGGTACACATGATGGTGGTGTGGGCAGTAACAGTAAGGATGGAGAATGTGGAAGAATTAGAAGGATGTTTAGCTGATCAAGGAGATGAAGCTTAATGATTGATTGCATAACTCCTATAGAAATCATACTCCCCCCCCCCCCCATACAGGTGTGTTATTTACCCAAGAGCATAACATGGTGACAGGACTTAGATCTCTTAGATCACATTCTTTCACTAAGCTAACAGCTATTTTTATTATGGTTGAAAACTGCTGGATACTAATAACTTTATACATGAAAGAAAAATTCAAATGTTCGGACAAAAAGAGAAAGGCAGAGGGGTAAGGCTGCTGAGGAGTTTTTCAACTATTAAGAGGCATGGATAGATCTATTCCAAAGCCTCTTTTTGCAGATGAGACTGAGGCCTGGTGTGGTTTGTGACAGGCCCAGAATTGCACAATAACAGACTCATGATTAGATCTCAGTTCTTCTGATTCATAGCCCTTTACTCTTTTATCATCATTTCACTAGGATTTTTAAATATAAAATAGAATATTGCTGAATTCTATTATTAATGCTTCCAAAAGTATCGGAACAACTTAGGAAGTTAAAAAAAAATTCCTAGAGAACTTCAAATGATATTTATGGACCAGAATAAGAGATGGTTATCAGCCATTATTTTTCCTTTGCTTCAGGGATGTTACATGATCTTGTTGCATAGAGGTGAGAAGGGAGAGGTTGAGAACTTTGTAACATGACACCTACCTAAGTCAAGGCTGCCATCTGTGGGCTGACAGTGTACTTCAAGACACCAGTAGAATGGAAGACAGGCTGGCCTGATCTATGCCTTTAGCCCCATCTGCTGGAATATTTATGAAATACTTATGTTTGTTGACTGGATATTTCAAATTGGCTATGCTGTGTGCTATTCTTTACTGATGAAGAAAGGTAGAAGTGGAATTTAACTTAAATTTTGTACCCTGAGTGAAGCAAAAATTCTAAGATAATAAGTTTAGAATTAAATATAAACCTTTAGCCAATACCATTCCTTATGTTATTTAATTAGACATTAAGAAAAAGTAATAACTAAAATTTTAAGTTTTGTTTTGAAAGAAGAAAGGGAAAAATTGTTGAGCAGACAACAGTAGCTATCACAGAACACTCCAGAAATTCCTTTTTAGCTACACTACTATAATGTGATGGTGGTATTCAGAGTCAGGGTTGGTAGTTGATCTACTCAGGGATTTGCCTGTTCCCGTGTGAGTAAGTGGCTTAAAGATAGGCCCACAAAACCATTGATTAGGAGAGGGGAGTTCCCTAAGGGAAGAGATGCTGAGCAGATGAAAATAACATGGCCTGCAACAAGAAAGATAGAAGGAATATTTAAAATGCATGGCAGGATATCACTGAATGACAGAGATGAATATTCAGAGACAGGGTAGAGCAACATGTCTCTCCATCTTCTGAAAAGAATGGTGCAGATTTTGAGCTTGATTTTAAACATTTAGTCACTGGGTTTTTGGGAATTTAAAATTTTATTGGATGTTATTTATACATGTTATTTATACTATTTATACCATGAGCAGTTTGGAATTCTTTTGGGCAGAGATTGGGGGTACTGTTAGCTTCAGGCTCTAGCAAGCCTTGGTATTCTTTAGCGTTAGATCAGGACCCCTATTAGCTGATAATTGCTATGAACTGTATGGGCTAGGCTTTGTCAAATTTTAATTATTTTTACTTGAAATCCCTTTGTGATGCTTATGCCAGTTCCCACATGTACCATGGAGCCTTCTGTAAACACATTCCAGGCGGAGTTCTCACACTCATTGTTTCTCTGTTCATTTGACACATAGCAAATGCTCTCCTAGCATGTACAGCTTCCATTTTACATGCTGGTTCTGTTTTTCAGGCTTCAGAGCCAACTTCTTTAAGTCAAGGACTATTTTTTACCTCCCTGTCTACCTTAAGAGTACACTCAATCAGTGGTTTAGCTGCTTGATCAGTGAAGGACTAGTGACTTTAGGATTTTTGGAAAAGAAGCCTTAGAGTTTTTAGTGTTCACTGGAATCGAAATTTCATTCATATCAGAAAGACTTCTGAACTGGATTTATTTGTAAGGAATAAACTTTCTCTTTCAGGAAGCTTGAGAAACTCCTTAAATGAGGTCTTCATTTTAAAATTTTCATCTATTTTTTTTTCTTTGAATGCTTCCTATAGCCGAGCCTAGCCAGCAGGGATCTTTCCTAGATTATATCTTCTGCCTCCTTTCCAAAGGAGCTGTATCTCCAGAATAAGAAAGATGAACTTCTTTCAGATGGTGGGAGAGCATCTTAGAGTTCCTTTTCCTCCTTGCTGATTCTTTGCAGTTGCCACTGAAAGTGGCAAGATTCCTGCCATTTTCCATTACCCACCTGTTGCCATATCTACCCCAGAATGAAACCTAATAGGTCAAAAAGGTTGCCCTTTTCACCGGCTTTGGCTTTGCAAAATATTTGGGCTTTAGAACAGTCAGTACCTATGGCAGCGTTAACTAGCAACACTACTTCTACCACATAGATGGGAAGTTAAGAGGCTGGGCTAATGGCCTTGTCAGAAATAGAGCCCCAGGTGTCCGGTAGACTTTCTTCTTTTAGTTCACTTTGATCAGGTTAGCAGCTGTGAAATACAGTTGTTTTCTTTTTTTTTTTTCTCCCCAAGACAAAAACCCTTTCTGTTTATTGAAGATTTCAGCATGTTAAGGGACATCGTAGGTCCTGTAAGACATATGTGTATATGTAATATAGCATTTAACTACATCTCTTTTTAAATTGTTTGTTTTCATGTCTCACCATATCTCCTAATTTTATATATATATGTAAAAATAAATATAAATACACACATATACAAATACATACATAAATACACACGTATATAAACATATATGTGCGTTTTTATATATATATATATGTATATATCTCCTGAGTGTGTTTGATACGATCCCTTCTTATTTGATATTCCTTAATACCACTTAGCCAGTAATACTTACAGATTATTTCTAAAGGTTTTGGAATTGCTTCAGTTTTATTAAATATTTTAGACTAAAATGTTTTCCATAGGCAGGAGAGTTAAGAGATTTGTCTAGTGTTCTTTCTCTTTTACCTGATCTTACTGAAGGGCATAACAGGCTATCTTTTTATAGTATATTGCTTTCTACTGTGCTTATGCTAACTGTTGTTTCTGTTGAAATTTGCTAAAAACAAAAAAAGACATAATAATTTGGGGAAATTGTTTTTATAAGTCTGTAGAAGAGAAGCTTTCTCTAGCACAGGAGGACTTGATTTCAAACAGAAATCAAATTGGAAACCAAAATAAATTGATTCAAGAATTGAAAACTGCCAAGGCTACGTTGGAGCAGGAGTCCGCAAAGAAAGAACAGCATTTGAAGGAGCAGTTTAAAACACTACAGGATATTCAAAAAGAGAAGGTATTTCATTTTCTGACTAAATCTAGAATCTGAGAGTTACAATGGCTTTAGAAATCATGTAGTCAGACCTCTTACCCGATACAGGCATCACCTTTATCTTCAACAGCTCTCCTCAGATGGGCTTCTAGTTTCTGATACAATACTTGTGGTAATTGGAATTTTGAGGCTATGAAGTACTTCTTAATAGCTGCCTTGTCATTTCTACTCATTTTCTTACTGCTCTTTTTAGTTTTACAAACAAATCTTTTTCACACCATAGACCCCTGGTTATTTAAAACAGGTTTTATAGCTCCATAACTACCTCATATAACACTTTCTAGAATTCTTATGCTTACAATTCTTAAAATTTAGAGCCAGCTTTTTCTAAGGGAAGTGGGAGTATATTTTACATAAATGATGCTAAATTATAGAGTGGAAAGCCTTCTATTATATGACCAATACCTTTAAAAGTCAGTTAAAATGCTATATGAAAGAGAAATTCAGATTCTAGGAAGCATTTTATTTTTGGCTTCATAGTTGAAATCATATATTTCCATCAGCTGATAGGATATTATTCTGAAGTATACAAGTTCAGAAGTTCATTGGTATATCTTAATTGTGCAATTCCTGAAAGTCTCTTTAATTTAAAAAATTGGGGGATGCTTTTGTTGGGGCAGGGGTTTGAAGCTGACATGATAGTCATGATTTGTGCCTCAAGTTTAGAAAATTCTGAGACAACTATAGCATATAGGCCTTTAACTGCAAGGGCTAGAGATCAGTCAGACCTTGTTATAGTTTTGACTGTACCTCTAATAGATTATTTAACTTCTCTAAACCTTTGTTCCTTTACTTATCAAATGAGGATTAAAAAGAGCTATTTAGTATAAATATTAAATTAGATAATATGTAATATTACTAGCTAGGTGCCTTAAATAAAGATATTGCTGGTAATAATAGTAATGATAACAGCATTAATGAGAAGAAGAATGGTAGTTTTGGCTAAATTTTATAGTGTTCTTACTTTGGCCAGACACTATTCATTTTATGGTATTAACAGTAACTATTTAATGCTTATAAAGATCTTACTGTTGTTCACATTATATAAATAAGGACACAGAGGCAAGTGAGGGTAAGTAGTTTGCTCAAGTTAACTTAGGTAGAAAGGGGCAGAGACAGTTTTATTACACTGATTTTCAGTTAAGTATTTATTTTAAAATTACTTTTTGATTATTTTTCTACAGTCACTGAAAGAGAAAGAACTAGTAAATGAAAAATCTAAATTGGCAGAGATAGAGGAAATTAAGTGTAGACAGGAAAAAGAAATTGCTAAATTGAGTGAAGAACTCAAGTTCCACAAGCAAGAAAGCATAAAGGTATGTTAAGATAATCATTATTCTGGGGCGCCTGGGTGGCTCAGTTGGTTAAGTATCCCACTCTTGGTCTCAGCTTAGGTCTTGATCTCAGGGTCGTGGGTTCGGGCCCCACATTGGGTTCCGTGCCGGGCATGGAGCCTTCTTAAAAAAATAAAAAAGAGAGCTATTGATTTGGAAAATTATGCTTATAGATAGTAAGCTTAAAAATATATGAGAGTTTAAAATTAAGATTTTTAGGGGATTCTGTTTTTTCAATAGTTTTTCTTCCCTAAAATCTTTAATAATCTGTTTTGAACATTTTTCCTGTCATAAGCATAAGTAGGGTGCCAGTTGAAAAAACTAATTGTCTATAATTTGCTTTGTAAAAAGTTACTAATTTTCTTAGAGAAAGGTTAAATTCTCTCTTGAGTGCTCTCACTACCTTTTATGTCTACTAATATACTTACCATTTTGCTTTATAATTATCTTTTTATATCATTATATTCTTATACACCATGACTTCCTTAAAGCAGATAATGTATATAATTCATTTTTATATATATTCTTAAAACCTAACACAGTGTTTGATGCCTAAGCAGTGACCAATGAATGCTTGCTAAGTGAAGAAAGGGAAAATAGGGGGTAGGAAGTTTTTCACATAATTGAATCAAAACACGCATGTAAAGTTATTACTTGAATTTAAATGGTTGTTGAGCAGGAAGTAAATAATCTTGCATCTTTTTAACCAATTGTTTAAAATAGTGAACTTTAAGGAAAAAAAAAAAAAAGAATCTCCTAAGAGAAGAGGTTAAAACTCATATTGTATATATTGTTATGGTAACTTGTCTACATTTCAGCTACATTTGGAAATATTTACCATAAAGGATGATTTATTTTTGGCCTTTTTCAATAGGAGGTAACAAATCTCAAGGATGCGAAACAGCTTTTGATTCAGCAGAAATTAGAGCTTCAAGGGAAAGTAGATTCCTTGAAGGCAATCCTTGAACAGGAGAAGAGAAACCAGCAAATGCTAAAAGAGCAGGTGAAAAAGGAAGAAGATGAGCTGAAGAAAGAATTTACTGAGAAGGAAGCTAAACTGGTCAGTAAGTTAATGGTGGGGAATGTGTTTTGTGATTGATTGTGTATGTCAATCCAATAAGAAAGGATTTTTCTACTTAGAAGTTAGGATTTAAATGCTCTTACCTAGCATTTTAATTTTTGATTGAGAAGAGAGATCTGATTTGTTTAAATAGCTGATATGTACTTGGAAATATTTTAGTCTTGAATTATATTTTGGTTTATATAAGTGAAAATTCAATAATACATAATTCAAAAAAAACCCAACACTTTTAGTGCCAGAAAAACAAATCCACAACTATGTAGGTTGAGGTAAATGGCGTGAATGCTAATGATGTTAAACTCATTTGTTTTAGTCAAAGTGAACGTTGATAAGGGAGAACGGAAACTTCAGTTTGGAATTTTGATGACCAAAGTCTACTTTTCCTTCCCTAAATTGTACATGCCAAAATGGGAAGCATCTGGCTTTCCTCTGTTGAATTAAATCCAAATAGCCCCACATAACTTGAGTGCTGTATGTTTTAGTTGAAGATTTGCAATTTCACGTTCACACAGTGATTTGAAGGGTTTGTATTTTGTTTGTTTTTTTTTTGTTTTTGTTTTGTTCAGTTTTTGGCAGGTTGATAGAGAAAAAGATGCATGTGGATTTTGAGACGGAAAATGCCAGCTTTGTGTCCAGGACACCTTGCTATCCCTAACTATGTGTTGTTCCCCTGCTCTAGTGAGAAAAGGAAAATCTCACATTGCTTTATGTTAATTGGTGTTATAAGAAGCTTGGTGACCATCATTTCAGCATAGTAGCCTTTGAGCCAGTTCAGATTACACAGTTGTTTTTGGAATCAATTTTATTAGTGTAAAATGAAATAAATTCTCTTGCCTTCTTTCCCGAAGAAGTAATATTATTTATGTTGCCAATACTTTAAATTCAATAGCTAATTAAATTTATTTTGCATTACTTTTGTAATAGGTTTTTTCCTCACTGTTCTTCCTTTTCTCAGCATTCTGAAATAAAAGAAAAAGAAATAGGAATGAAGAAGCATGAAGAAAATGAAGCTAAACTTACCATGCAGATTACAGCATTAAATGAAAACTTAGGCACTGTAAAGAAGGAGTGGCAGTCCAGTCAGCGGAGAGTCAGTGAGCTCGAGAAACAGACGGATGACTTACGGGGTGAAATTGCAGTATTAGAAGCCACAGTTCAGAATCATCAGGATGAAAGGAGAGCACTACTAGAAAGGTGATTGATGTCTAGTCAAATCAGTTTATTTCTATTCTAAGTGACGAAAAGATGATTTTTTTAAAATAGAAATCTTGAGAAAAATGTGTGGGTCCTATAGGTATTTATGTAACCATTTAAAAACTAACTCTTAAAATAATCAGATAGTTGAAATTCATGTATTATATTTGAAGTTACTGAAGTAGTTTATTATCTATGTTCTAGAAGGATCTTTATCATTAAAAAAAAAAATAATGTCTTTGCAATCTATTCTAGATGTCTTAAAGGAGAAGGTGAAATAGAAAAGCTTCAAACCAAAGTCCTAGAATTGCAGAGAAAGCTGGATAATACCACTGCAGCAGTGCAGGAGCTGGGCAGAGAAAATCAGTCCCTTCAAGTAGGTCATCTGGTAACATGAGGCTGCTTTTCAGTCCAGAATTAACTTTTAGTGAAAAGCATATTTTCAATCTTTAAAAATATCTCCAATATTTAATAAATACTTTTGAATGGTGACTTTCTGTGTAGCGGTATTGTAGGTGTTATGGGTAGTTATGTAAAAGCGATACAGAATTTGTCTGAGAGACCCCTGGGATTAGTTAGAAAGCCCTGTCATTCATGAATTGTCAGTACTGGGAAAATTCAGAAGCACCAAGGAATAGTTGAGTCACTATTTGTAAAAGAAGTGATCGGCTTGGTGCCCAGAAAGGATTCATCATTAAGGTTGGAATGGATAGGAAATCACTAAAGATTAGAAATGACCAATGTCTTTGAGGACTAAAATTTGATTTATTTATTTTTGTCATTCAGAGTTAAGAATGTAGCAACTTTTGACAGTGGAAAATTACCAAAGTATTTCTAATTTTTAAAGTTTTAGCCCATGGTGCTTATAAGTCAAAATTTTATAAAACTTGGGCACCAAATTAGAAATTACGCATCGTTCTTCAAAATGTTGAATATTATAATGCATAGGCACTTGTTTTTTTTTAAACAGATCAAACACACACAAGCGTTAAATAGGAAATGGGCTGAAGACAATGAAGTACAAAACTGTATGGCCTGTGGGAAAGGCTTTTCAGTAACAGTGAGACGGGTAAATGATTTTGTTCATATTGCCGTGGTTCTGGATTTTATTTCTCAGTATCAATGAATGTTTTAACCATGAACAGAATCTTGCATTTGACAGATTAAAAACATTTTCTATTTATTGAAACTTTACAGCTGTATAGAATCATTAAATTTTATGCAGTCTAGTTTCTGGTCAGCATATGTGTTTGAGTTTTAGTTTTAAATTTAGTCGTTGCCTTCCTGTTGAGTTTCTCTCTGGAATAATCATTTTCTGAACCAGTGGGCCAGTATTAAACTCATGTTTTAGTCATCATTGGGTTCTTTTAAAAAAAAGTAGAGATTAAAAAAAAATTTATTCTAAATAATACCATGTGATCTTTCAGGTTTATATTCCTATTGACGAAATTATGCCTGAAACACTTGGCAAATAGGAATGGTTTTCACCTGGTAGAATGAGGTGTTTTATTATCACTTTTTAGATGCCTCTTAAGGTTCTTTTGAGAATTCCATGATAAATTCCATATAAAATGTTTAGCATAGTATCTAGTAAATAGGGATTAACTAAGGGATTAAATTGATGTACTGAAATATTATATTATTAAATAATACACTAATCACTTGAAAGTTAGTATACCTTCACAGTGCAGTCTGCAGTATTCTTCTAGTCTTATAATGCTTTTGTTATTGTTTTTATGCTTGAAATTGTTTAATTTTTCTCATTTACAGCATCACTGCAGACAGTGTGGAAATATCTTCTGTGCTGAGTGTTCAGCCAAAAATGCCTTAACTCCTTCTTCCAAGAAGCCTGTTCGTGTCTGTGATGCATGTTTCAATGACTTGCAAGGATAATGGGTTACCACAACGTTGGAGTAGTATTACACTAACATTAGATTTTTAATAAATGCACTTAATAGAGGTCTTGGACTACTATTTGATTTGGACAGTGGTTGCAATATTAGACCAAATTAGAATTCATATATTTTGGAATGTTATCAATATCAAGTAAAACTCTTCTATTTTTGTGAGACTTGGGCTCATCTTTCATTACTTTTTTCCATTTAACCCCTGGAACAGCTTTCATGCCAAGTTTAGAATTAGCCAATGAAATGTAAATAAACTTTGGACAGAAAATAGCAATGTATTTTTTTAAATATTATTTCATTGTTCACAAATGACATGAATACACTTCCATAGCTTACTTCTTTCTCCCAAATTTAGTATACAAAAATGTACATGGGTGATATATGTTGCACAGTAGCACATTAATTATATTAAATGCGCTTCGTGAAGTCATGCACAGAACTATAAAACTTTTTTTCCTTACATATAGGTCCATAGCTCAATTGCATTGTTATGTTACAGATTTACTACTCAAGTGTTCTAAATACAGTTTATGTTGAAATGTGTATTAATCATGAATTTGAACATGGTTTTTGTTTTAACAATATTGATTAAATTCTCTTGGGTAGATTTTATGAAAACCTCTGTAAAATCAGTTTGCTCACTTTATGGTTATCCTGGAGTTGTATTTTAAAGATTAGGGTTAATTTTTCTTTTTCTTTGTCTTTTTCTATCTCATTTTTAGACTCTCACATATTCTCAATTAAGAATTCTATAAAACTTCTCACCCTCACCCCCAGATGGAGGATGAATAATAGAAATTGTATAATGGTTCTAGTCTCAGTTTCTTGCAAGTGGGAAGTTTTCTGAGATTAGCCTTTATATTATACCCTTATATTGTCTCTCCTGCATCTTTGGGAATCTGAGTTTGCTTTTTTAATGGATCTATTTTTTCCTTTTTTTTTTGACTTAACCTTTCCAAGCATAGCTCAGCTTCACTATTGTTTTATTATTTTGCATCTTAAAGCCGGTAACTGATATCGCTCTAGTCTTATCTGTGAAAATAAATACAAACAGTAAGGAGACATTAAATAGTCTACTTTATATTTTCTTCTTACCTAATAGGGAAACATTTTTGAAAGTTGTGAACTTGACTTAAATTTAAAATAGTTGTGAATTTGGGGTTCCATATCAGCTGGTAAATCTTTTTACTTCGCAAAAATACTGATACGAAATTACTTTGAAGTAACAGCTGGAGAGGAGAATACCGCCAAAAACAAATGTATTTGGGAATCCCAAAGTTATAATCAGAACTGAAAATGGAATGGCTAATTAAGGATAATTAAAAGTTAGCTTATTTGTTTGCTGAACAATGGAATTGAACTTTAATTTATCATGGTCTTATTAATTTGGCAAATTGGAAAACATCTGTAGAGAGGTCATTAATATTGGCTTATTCTTTCTAGAGAAAAAAATATAAGGTTATCCATTTGTGCAGTGTAATCATTTGGTAATAGTAGCAGGGAAGGATGGGACTTAATATTTCATTTGCAATGGTTTATCATACACACTTGCTTTCAGATATCATGCTGAAATAAAGTTATGTTTATGCTTTACCTGTAACATCTATGAACTAAAAGAGATTGTCGTATATTCATTTAATTATTTAAAAAAACCCATTTAAGAAAAATCCTGTTGTCAGTAGCTATTAAGGACCCTGATTGAGTCCCTCGATTTAGATAAACATATATCCTTGAGCTTGTATAAAGAAGAACTACAATGATTCTTTATTAAAAATAATAGTTGGATAATATAAATTGAGCTAAAATTATTTAAGAGTTTTCATATACTCTTCAAATACATTTAATTCTATACTTTAACACATAAGAAACTTAGTGTGAAACTTAGAAACTTTCTACGTTGGAAAAATAGCTATTCATAGCACCATATTTTTTTTTTTTTTTTTTTTAAAGATCATAAAACTTCATGAGGATTCTACATTCGAATATTTGTTCACTTCATTTCCTATTTGGGTTCCCTGAAGGCCTTTTCCTGTCTTGCCCCCCCACCCACAGATTCCCCCCAAATTGTGGGGAGGACAACAAATAAAATCATATGTGTTTGAGTCATTTTCTAGTTTTCATCTAGCTGATCTCATTTCATAGATCCTGAACAATTTACCGTAGGCTACTATACTAATCATATTAGACATGAAACTTTTTTTTTTTTTTTTTGCTTATTAACTCTCACTAATTTAAGGTGTTTTGGAAACAGAAAGGATTTTCTTTTTCTTTTAATTAAAAAGCCATCTTCTGAGTTCTTACTGTCTCTACATTTTAGGTGTTTGCTGGTATTATTTGTCAGTGAATTGTAACTGGCATGTCTGAGCTCTTGGCTCTAATGCAAAGTCTGTTGGCATCATGTGTTAGTAAATTCCAAACCCCAGCACAGAAATGTGAATTCAAATCTTGCTGGGTTAGTGTACAGTAAACTATACCTACAGATTTTCTTTACTAGGAAGAAGACAAAGCTGCTGGTAAAGGATTAGCTCATTTTGAAGAAAAAAGAGGGAAACAAACACAAAGACCTCAATGCAGTGTACAAATAACATTTTGTTCAACTACCTCTTAATGTGGAATTAGCTAGTTTAATAGTTTCCTCACAGTAATGTTAAATAGTAACTGCCAAATTTGTTAGTTTCCCATCTGTCTTAGAAAGGCTTTAAGATTATTTTATAGTTTTGAGAACTTGGAAGCCACTTTTTTTTTTAACTTTGCATTTGCATAAAAATGTTTAGCTTTTAAGTGGAGAGCAGATTATGATCATATATTTTGATATTCAAGACCTGTTTGACTATAGCAATTTTTTTTTAATGCACTTTGGCTATAAAACCATGGATGATTTGATCCATAAGATTTAAATGTGCCATCAATTTAGTATTCCTAGACATGAACTTGATGAATGGTATTCTGTAATTATAATGTGCCACACATTATCGTGTCTTAATCGCCCTTTGCCTGAATTTTAATGATCAATTTGTTATTGTTGCAGATGTGAATATTGTGCATAAACTTACTAAATTTATGTAAAATTGTATAAAAAAGAATTGGAAATAGGTAAGTTCTTTCTGTGTAGAAGTAATGAATTTATTGTAACATGATGCAGTTATGTATATGACATTCTGTACTTCTTTGAACTGGATCATATATTCATAGTTTCTATAGAAACTTTTGCATGAATATTTTCTCATTTAGGTTTTGGATTCATTATTTGTATTGTGTTTACTACTTGTGATCATGTAGTTGTGCCTTATTTTGTGAGAGAGTTTAGCTCAGTAAATACTGTAATTTCTAAACTCAGTGAGTGGATGGTTATTGATTATAAATGTAACTGATAAATTACACAACAGCATTTAAATCTGTATAAAGAACAATGGAAGGATCCTTATTGAATTGTTGCTTTTGTTTTTTTTTTTAATTTGTTAAAGATGATATTAAAAAACCATTTCTTTCTAGTAGATGTATTCTGTGACTGTAAATTATTTTGCCTATTTAAAAAAAAGAGTACAAAATAGTAACCATTTTGTATATATTTACAGAATGTTACAACTTTCTACTTGGATGTAGATGGGGTAAGCTTTGATGTTTAACTTAGAATAGTAATTAAGTTCATAATATCAAGAGAAATTACTAAAGCCATTTTGCTTAAGACATTCCCTTTTCATTCCATTCATTATTGTGGAAAATTAACAACTACAAAGAAATATTAAACAATACTGAAGTAATTCCTTCTTTCATTGTATCTAAGTTTAGTACCCAGGTGAGCATTTATTTATTTATTTATTTATAAAATTTTATTATGTTATGTTAGTCACCATACATCACATCATTAGTTTTTGTTGTGGTGATCCATGATCCATTGTTTTCGTATAACACCCAGGGCTCCATGCAGTACGTGCCCTCCTTAATACCCATCACCGGGCTACCCCATCCCCCCACCCCCTTCCCCTCTAAAACCCTGTTTGTTTCTCAGGTGAGCATTTAAAGATACTTTTCTGGTGGCTCCGTAAGCCATCGTTTTTTACTGTGTTTTTCCTGGGAACCAAAGTTCCTGAAGTGTTTTTCCTTTTACTCTAATGTGTGCTTGCTTCTGAAGGGTTTAATGTGAATATCCGTAAGGACTTACTAGATTATATATTAGAGATGTTCTTTTATGAGCTTTATAGAATTTCAGTTTAAATATATAGCGCATTCTTTTTTAAATTTTATTGTGTAAGGACGCTTACCAGCTTTTTAAGTGTACAGTACAGCAGACCTCTAAAGCCTCCTCATCTCGCTTAACTGAAATTTTATGCCATTGCTTGGTAACTCCCCATTTCCCCCTCTCTTGGAAACCGCTGTTCTACTCTGATTCTATGAATTTGACTACTTTCAATTACCTCACGTCAGTGGAATCATACAATTTGTCTTTCTGTGACTGGCTTATTTCCCTTAGCATAATGTCCAAGGTTCATCTATATTATAGCAAATTGCAGAACTTTCTTCTTTCTAAAGGTTGAAACAGTATTCCATTGTATGTATGTACCACATTTTCTTTATCTGTTCATCCTTTGATGGACATTAGGTTTCTTCCACTTCTTGGCTATTGTGAATAGCGCTGTGATGGACCAGGAGTGTCTATTATTTCCTTGTATATAGCGTATTCTTAAGCTGTTTTACATCTTGACGCTACTTTACTCAGTCTTTCTCTCCCTTGAATGAGATTTAAGGGTGAAATTAGTTCTTTATACGTATAAATACTTACTGGACTCATGGGACTTTAGAAAGGAATCCCGAGAGATTGCCTAGTTCCAGTCCATTGCCCTCCTCTTGGCTTGGCTTATATTAAAAATTCCTGCAAGAGGATGTTGATTTTTTTCTAAAAATTATGTATATTATTTTTTGGCCAGAAATTTCTTCCTAAGTCTTCTCTTGCATGAATCTGTATTATCTTCTCCTGGACATAATTGCTTTCAATCCCATCTGGGTGCCATCTCTAGGAACTCACTTGAAGTCTAGTCCCTGTTCTTTGCCCGTTTTTTTTTTTCCTCATTTATTCTTAGACATTAACAGTAGTTACTGTTTTCCAGATTTTCCTCTCATTTCTATTCTTGATAAATATCTGAGATTATTATACAGAGACTGTGACCCTCCATTCTAATAGTACTTGGCCCTTGTACAAGAGCCCTTATGCTGCACTTGTCTGTACTGCCTGGTTTACATGGTGAAATCTGTGTTTTCCTCAAAGAATTAACTGTGCCGCACATGACTTCCTCAAGCATCGTCCTGTCTATCCCATCCTCCAACTTATCTTCAAGCCCAAATTGATAAATTTAATACTTCCATTTTGGAAATTGCAAAAGTTACCAATCCTGAAATTAAAATTTGTGGATTTCCTTTTGATATAATCTGACTATTAAGAACTAGTTTTTTAAATGCAGTTGATAGTATATTCTACTATGACAGTATAATAATTCAAACTGCCTTTCTTCATAAAAATTCCAATGACGTTTCAGGTCCTTCCTGCCAAATAAACTTTACTGTGCTAACACACACACACACACACACACATGCACATACCACTCAAAACCAGAAAGTGGTTTTATGACAAACTTCATCATTCTTCAAAAAATGAAAGACTATTTCTATTAAATCTTAACTATTTCTATGAAAATCTCCCTTGTAAAACTGTTAACTGGTGACTGGAACAGATACTTTTTTTTTCCCTTAAAATAAGGGAATTTAGTCTCTAGGATTTTCTACTTCTAAGTTAAGGAATTATGAAATATACCTGAGATAAGCAAACTGTCAGCAAATAGGAATTTAAAAACTATTAAATATAGACTTTATTGATTACTTAATCTGTTAGAAGAGCAAAGTGTATATCACAATTATCATTGCATGTGAGGTAGGACTCTAAAGCAGTAAGACTGGTTTACAAACCATGTAGGAAATCTGTTTTCATTATCGACATACCAAAGTGAGATGCTAGAACTCATACTGAGCACAACAGGGGACATTGCTTTCCTCCTGACACTCCATTCATCTGACCTTTCACCCTTTACAAATTACAAGAGCACCATTCTTCACTTACACCTCTTGCAGGTCCTACCAAAACATTATAAGGTAGTCTAGATAACAGTATATACCTGCCAAAAAATTCCTCAGAGTTCAAATTTGTTGTGGTCATTATTCCTCTATAGTGAGAATTTTCTTGATTCAAATTCTGGACCTCCTTTAAAAACACATTTCCTTCTAGCTCATCACTAAGTGTTAACAAAAGTTTGAATGAAAGAGTCTCTCAATCCCTAATGTCTAAAAAGATGCACCACTCATTTTATTTCCCTAAATTTCAGAGGATTCTGCAGACAATGTAAATAAAGATATATTCTTGGTTTCCTGATTTTTGGTGAAGCAAGAGACGGCTGCTGTTATTTGTGCCATCCATGTTTCCTGTTTAAAAAAAAAATACACATATATATATAAAGAGAGAGAGGATGTTGACAATTTTTCACATATTTGGACTAATATTTTCCTTTTACTTACTGACTTGCTCTTTAAAACTGAAGACTAATGAAACATTTGCATATTTCCCATTTTCTTTCTAAAATCTAATATCATAAAATATCTTTAATCATCCATGAAAGTGCAATGGATTAAATGAGTACGGTATGGAAGTTGGGAAAACAGGAGTAATCAAGGAACCATAATAGTCAATGATGACTAATTAGAAAAATGAGCACTGAGAATATTGGAAGTTTCAATTTCTTGAATTTCCATTTTGTATGGAAATAGTTCTTAACAAGTGGTGTAATTTGAAAAACAGAATATAAATAGTTTGAAAGTTCAATTTCTTGAATTTCCATTTTGTATGGAAATAGTGGCGTAATTTGAAAAACAGACTGAGGAGCTGACCCAGGAAATTGAGTTATTGAGAGTAATTCAATACTTGCATTAATTGTCAGGCCGTGTTGCTGCTATGATGTAAACCTTCCTGGAGAAAGACAAAAATGGAAACTTCTAAGATAGAGAAACCAGAGTCAGGCAACTGCTCTTCCCCTCCATAGCTGTATCAACACTGGCATATTTTCTTTTTTTTAAACACTGGCATATTTTCAAAGGTGGTTCATTACTGCCGGCAGCCCCTCATTTAAGCTGACATCACATTATTTGCATACCAATACTTTGAAAACTGATTGGAACTCCTTAAAAGTCAATCATGCAATCCAAAAGCACTTCTTTCCCCCATTGTTTTATATAAGCTGCAGAACTCAGAGGCAGCACTTGAGCTTCTGGTCCAGGAGAAAATGAAGGTGGCTGTGCCAGCTGTGAGAGTGTAGGGCAATGGTCAACTCCTGAGATTTCTCAGCATGATATGGACTAGATGTCTACATCCTTCCTCTCTTAACTTCTGCCCTTCCCAGAGCCAGGGAAGGAAATACACAAAGTTTCCCATTTCCCATTACTTAAGAGGGTTGGAGTGAGATTTTTCCTTATGTCAAGTCTGAAGAATCAAACCCTATAAAACCGAAATAGATACTTTGATGTTTTCCGTTTGGGCTTGTAATAAGAACGCTACTCTACGCTGTCAAGACCTGTTTCCATGTTGTACAAGGAAAGCATTTCTCAGCCTGAACTCTAGAAAAAGATTACAAAGACAAATCACTTAATACGAAATCCAAACAGTTTCTCAGTTCAAGAACCTAGAGTATTTGTTTGTTTTTTTTTTTTTTTTTTTAAAGATTTTATTTATTTATTTGAGAGAAAGAGAGAGAGAGCATGGAGGGGGGAGGGTCAGAGGGAGAAGCAGACTCTCTGCTGAGCAGGGAGGCCGATGCCGGACTCGATCCTGGGACTCCAGGATCATGACCTGAGCAGAAGGCAGTCGCTTAACCAACTGAGCCAACCAGGTGCCCTAGAGTATTTGTTTTTAATGAATGTGGGAGGTTTATGTAGACTACAAAAAAAAAAAAAAAAAATCGGATTCCAAGATCAAGACTTCTACTATGTCCAAATAGAGCCCACTTAAATATGAAAACCCTTTTTTCCTTACCTAACAACAAGTGGGGCTTGATGAAATGCAGTTATGGCTTACCTGATGGAAAATGGGCAACTTCTAGAAGAAATCTAGCATGTTAGGTGGATAGTATGTATATAAAATATAGACAATAAAAATATGGAAAAGAATATTGTTTCTTTGACTTCCACCACTCCTTTTTAAAATGTTACTTTTGAATTTAAAGTGAAATCACAGCAAAACAAGGGTTATAAACAAATTAAGATGTAGCAAAAATACCAAATCTGAGCGCTTCACAACAGGCCAAAAAATTGACTCAAAATTCAGCCTCTACCAAACTATGTGAAATGTGAAACAAACAAAAAGAAGTGTTGGTATGGTTTGTGCACTTGAAAAAGAAGCAGTCTGTTCTGTCATTTTCTAGCTGGTCTCATAAAGAAACTATAGGAGATACCGGCAAAGCAGTTCCTTTTTAAAAAAAAAAAAAAAAGATTTTATTTATCTATTTGACAGAGAAAGAAAGCGTGAGCACAAGCAGGGGGAGTGGCAGACAGAGGGAGAAGCAGACTCCCCCCGCTGAGCAGGGAGCCTGATGCGGGACTCGATTCCAGGACCCTGGGATCATGACCTGAACCAAAGGCGGAAGCTTAAGCGACTGAGACACCTGGGCCCCCCACCCCTTTTTTTTTAAATGTAGCAGGAGCTTTTAAAAGGAAAGCTTCCTCCTTGAATTATTAATACCACACAGGGAGTAAAATTCTGCAGCCTATGAGGTTACTTATGTCTAGAAACACACAGAAAACCAACCCAGGCTCGTCTTCTGGTCATATCAAGGAGTACTTAAGAGTGGAGGAGGCACTCAGGACTCTTACTCCTGGCTGATCCTTATGCTGATGCTTGTCCACTGTCATTATTTGTATTCGATAAAATGTGTGGGTTTAACTCAGACTCATGGCGGTAGGTTGGGCCTCATTTCAGAATCAAAGTGATTACAAGACTTTTATTTTCTTAACTGTGAGAACTATTCTAGTATCACAGGTAATACTCAAAGCAGTCTAAACCTCCTAATTCCTAAATTCTACCACAACAAAATCTGTTAAGGTCATGAAATTCCGTCCAGCTTCTCTGAGATGAGAGGACTATTAAAATGACTTTCTGGAAAAAAGATCTGACTGGGTTTGTTTTACTCCCTGATTTTTCTCCTTATAAATTCCCCGTAGCAAGTGAGGCTTCACAGATCAGGTTGTTGTTGTTCTTGGCTGGATTTTGGAATCCATTTTCCTCAAAAATTGCAACTGCAGTTCTCAATTATTCAAGGCATCCCTCATCTGTTTGATTTGTAATATGGGTACAAGGGGACTTTATAAGCAAAAGGAACTGGTCCAGCTAGGTGTGTAAAATAAAATGAAGAGAGAAAATATATGGTCAAGAATTGCCCTTTTTCTTGCCTGACATTCCAATATAATAATTATAATAACTGACACCGCTTATTAAGCCCTTAATATGTACTGGACACTGCGTTGTTTTTTTCCTCCTTTTTGTATCATTTAAAGCACACAGCAACTGACTAAGTCCTCTAGTTCCTACTTATGAACGAGGACACAGATTTAGTTTTTCCAAGGTCACCCAGCTTATAAATGACATAGCCAGGATTTGAAACTAGGTTGTCAATCACTCCAAAGCACCATCTCTTCTTTTTTCACCCTTTATTCTTTTCCACTTGACAGCTATTTCGGTTCATGCACCTGTTATCTCAACAGTCAAAATAATTAGATGAGGGGAATGAGGAAAAAAAAAATATGTATATAAAATGAGATGGTAGTAGCAAATCAGAAAATAACAAAAAATGGTGGACATATAGCTTTAAAAAAGATACTGTATTTATTAAAAAAAAAAAAAAAGACTGGAAAAGAAAAAACATGCATCTCTCCAGGTAATCCAGTGACGTGAGATCTCCCAGGAAGTCGAGTTCTTAAAGGTGGCAGGGCCGTTGCTAACCTGAGCCCTCAGCCCAAGCTGCTTCTGCTCTTCCCCTGTGGTTCTGACAGCTTCCTCCCCTCAAGGGCGTTTATCATCTTATTACTATGGCCACTGTAGTGAGAGAAAAATTTCCTGCCCTAAGATAGCCTCTGCTAATGACATTTCCCCCATGAAAAAGTAAACTGAGCAAACGAACAAAAGTATGTCTGGGCCTCCCATACTGAGTCTCTGCCCGGCTACACTGCTCTGCCATCCACTGAGCAGGGCAGCAGCTCCCACAGGGATGAGGCTGGGGGGCGGTGCACTCCTAGGGGCTGAGATGCCACTTTTTAGGCTTTCTCTAGAAACGTCCTCTGGCTTAGGCACACTTTGGTCTATATAGACGGCAATTCAGATATGTGGCCTTTCGGCCTGACCACGTCATGTTTCAGCACATCTTAGTGGAAGTGGAAAGAAAAGACAGAGGGCAGAAGGCTAGGGTTCTGGATGCAGGTTTCCCTTGGTGGAGCCCTTCTGCTCTTGGGGAGAGTTTGCTTCCATTCATGGGTTAACATGTAAAGCATTTAAATATATACCTTGGTCATATAACATAACTATGTCAATGTTTGCTATTAGTATTATTACCCATGTGTGTATTCATTCATTCAATGTGAAATATTGCTCCACCATGTTCAGGGTGGGCCCGTGCTACTCACTGAAGCTCTGGGCTTGGCCGCTGCGTTGGGAATTGAGGGCATAGGTAGTGCTCCCTTTTTTCCTGCTCCTCCCTTAGGACAGGAAGGTGGTCTCCTGCCACACCCCCCCAACCCCCCCCACACTTCATCCGGTCTCCTAGGTGTCTATACCCAAGGCAGAAAGACTTGCTGTTTCCTTCTGCACACTGAGGCCATTCACCCAGCACTGAGGAAACTGACATGTCCTTCAAGTCCCCAGAGTCCCAGGGCTTTCACAACAGGATTTACTAGTGATTTTTGATTGCTCTGAGGGTTCCCCCTAAGCAAGGGCTGTTTCTTAGCGGTCTTTGTAACTCCAGGGTGTCCAGAGCCTGGTTCTCAGGAGACACTCAGGGAATGCTTGAGTAAGTGAATGAGATGATAATGTATTTCTGACATATACATGTATACATGAATGTGTATATATATATTTATTTATTCATTCCTGACATATTTCTTTCCATGGAGCTATTATAATATCTTAGGCTTGGTTTACCAGTACTTTACCAATTGCAATAGTACTAGTAATGATATCATAATACTGATAATAGTTTACTGAGTGCTTTACAAGCATTATTTCCTTTCAATCTCCTGAGGACCCACTGAGGTAGATATTCCTCTTTTACCAAGAGAAACCTGTGGCTGAGAAAATTCATATGCCTTGCGTTATGTCACACAACTAGCAAGTGGCAGAGCTGGGTTATCCAAGCATTAGAAACCAAGCCCAACATTTTTCCAGAACTAATTTGTAGAGTGAGCGATAGCCACATAGGAATGTGGCATTGTTATTTTATGAAGATTTAAATTGAATTCATGTCTTATTACCAAAAAAAAAAAAAAAAAAGGCCAATATAAAACTCTGTGATGGCAATAAGCCAAATGATGAAAATAAACACATACCTGACACGTGGAGTGGATCAATACTTTGACCACCAATCTGTCTACTGCAATGGGCTGATCAAGTACTGTACACGAACCACCCTCTTGTATTACTGTTTGCAGCTCAGGAATGCGTGAAGGACACAGGAAACCAGTGTCGAGCATCCACGTTTCTGAAAGTAAAGAAGAAAATGATGCGGTAAACAGGAAGTCAATGCTGGTGCACATACCTAACGTGCATCCTTAACCAAATTGACTTTTAGAAACAGTTGCTTGAACTCCAGCCAACTATTCTCTCTGGATCTTGAAAAGCATTTCCCTCCAATAAATAGTGATTTAAAGTTAAAGTACTTAGTGTTCCTGATTCCCAAGTTCAGTGGTCTGAATAAATAATGGGTGATGTCCACAACGGGGAAACATTTAAGTCTCCATCACATCACTGGGAAGATGTTCATTTCCAGTATCTCTCTCTAGTACTTTTAGATGAATCAGAGCCTCATCTTGGCCAGCTCTGTCCATGGAATCTAACATTAAACTCTAAATAGATTCCATGCCTATAATTTGTAATAATTGAATGATTTAAGATGCTGAATATAAGATGCTCAATTTTTTAAAAAAGTGTCAAAGACTGTGATTTGCATGACATATAATGTGCATCAAATAGCAAAGAGGAAACAAAATAGGAATTTAAACAGGTAACATTCCTTATTTTGGAATCAAGTTATGAAACATGAAACTGGCATATTACCTTCTAATATGGTTCCTATGGGCTGCCATTAATTCTCATGCTCTGATTTGTGCCACTATTTGAAGTGAAGGCAAACTGTGTTGGCATCACAGTTTTTGAAGGGGATGGTGATTTTTCAGAGCTTGAGTTGTTCAGACATGCTAGTCTGGATAGCTTAAAATAGAAGGGCATCCAACTTTCCAAACTGTGACTCTTAATATTCTGCAGCACCCATGCCCTTCCCACCCACCGATCAACTATTCACAGATGGATTAATGGGTATCTATTGTATTGCTTAAAGATCCTTAAATGATTTAGCTCAACTAACCAAGATGCCATCTAGAAACTTCGGTTATTCAAAGATGTGAAGTGTCAAGTTCATGATCTGACATTGGTGTAAGGCTGAGTCATTTGGTAAAGAAGTGGAATGAAACAACATCAGCTATCTCTGAGGACCTGAGACCCACTGCAGCTCCCCCTCCCTGCTCTGAGGGCAGGTGCCCGAGAGCATTGGGGGAGTCCCCCGCTCCTGCTACCACTCTGCACATGTCATTCAGGGAGCACACTGTGAAGGAGGAGATCAGACAGAAAGGCTTGAGTGGACCACGAGACCCTATGGCTTGATGTGTGGTAATAACAACCATGATGGAAACATTAATACTGAAGTAGTGGGAAAAATCCCTGTTCTCAGAAGAGATTTTGTGGCTTTAGCCGCCAGTTGACTCATTTTGTCCATTTTGCCAGCTCCAACAGTGGTTGGTTTCTGCCGAGGTGGACACTGAGAGCTCAGGGCTCCCAAACTGTCATTTCTCAGGAATGATGTGAGCTTTCGAGTCAGGATGAGGGGTGAAGATCACCTCGACACATGAGAGCAGACAGCTTAGAGAGCCCCCTGCTCGTTGGCTGCCTTGGCTGTGGTGGGCTATCTGGAAGCCAGTGATGTTCACCACGACACCAGCAACACGCCATGGGTGGTGGACAAAGACCAACATGGAAGACAGCAGTGTGGTTTCATTTGCTTAGGCAGGTCAGGGGAAAATCCAGGCTTTTGGGACTTACAAGTATACAGACCAAGTCATTCTTTTTTTTTTTTTTTTTTTTAAGATTTCATTTATTTATTTGTCAGAGAGAGACAGAGAGAGAGAGTGCACGAGCAGTGGGGAGGGCAGAGGGAGAAGCAGGCTCCCCACTGAGCAGGGAGCCCGATGCGGGACTGCATCCCAGGACCCTGAGATCATGGCCTGAGCCGAAGGCAGACGCTTAACGACTGAGCCACCCAGCCATCCCCAGACTAAGTCATTCTAAGAATGTATACATTCTTTGACATCCTTAAGAAAGGTAACTTGTTTTTGGTATTGTTTTTCAGTTCAGAGCTATAGGACTATAAAAAAGCCACTATTCCATAATGCCTCCATTTTTTAGAGGGTGAAATCCAATCTGATGTATAACAATCTTTTATATTTTTAATGCAACTTATTTAGAAATATTTCTAACCTTATTTAGCAGACTTATTTAGAAATAACAGCATTTTACCTTTTTGTGGTGCTTAGTTTTTGTAACTAAGAGGAAATCATCAGAGAGAAACAGATAAACATCTAGGAATCTTGTGCTTTCTGAGGAAAAAAAGAAGGTGAAGTTGGGGCTGGAGATAGTAAGCAGAAGGTGTTTTTTAAATCAAAGAATCCCTTAGAAAACAAGACAGGGTGGGTGTTAGGGCATACCAGGGTTACACCTTAGGAAGCTCCAATCATGTGGATCAGAAAACTGCATTACTGTTGAGTTGCTTTCTCCCTAAAGCAGAGACTTGATGTGAGCCCATGCTTCCAACTTTAAAGACATTGTATTTGTGATGCATTTCATGTGGATCTAAGATAACCTGGATGGTATTTGCAATGGTTTCAGCTAAGCCTAGGACACATCTATTGACTAATGGAACTTGCAGTATTTTTGCCTTTTGACTCATCTGGGCGGTCACTGGCAAAGATACATGTGACTAGGAAAAAAGGCATGTTGTTATTGCTGTGAACTGAATTGTGTCTCCCGCCCCCCAAACTCCTATGTCGAAGCCCTAACCTCCAGTGTGGCTATATTAGGAGTACGTAAGTAAGATTAAATGAAGGCATAAGAGTGGAGCCCTGATCCAGTAGGATTAGTGCCATCATTAGATGATACGCACGGGGGGATGCTGAGAAGGAGGCCATCTGCAAGCTGAGAAGACAGCCCTCACCAGAAACCTAATCAGCTGGCAACTTGGTCATGGACTTCCAGCCTCCGGAACTGTGAGAAATAAAATTCTGTTCTTTAAGTGGCCTAGTCTCTGGTATGTTATTATGACAGTGCTAGCTGATTAAGACAGTCATTAAAGTGACTTCCTTCCCAAGTTTCGCAGTGTGTCTGTACATATTTAAATATTCATCATGTAGCTTTATATTTACAAACTTTTGTGATATCACTTTTCATAGTTACTTAAGGCAAATGGGCTGTTATACTTCTCCCTAAGAAGGGGAAAGTAGTAGAAGAGAAATTAAATAGTAGAATGAAGAATCCCCTCCCTATTCTACTCCATCCCTTAGAAATTAGAAACAGAAGTGGTTAAATGGAAATGATTTCAGAGGAATAGATAGTCCATTCAGAGGTGGGTGTGGCAGAAGTTTAAAGTAAATATAAGAAAAATCAGTAAATTAATTAATATTTTTCTAGAAGTTCTTTCTCATATACTGTAACCCCAGGAAACTGTGTGGCTAAGGTTAAGTCAATGTACAAAATAGTAAGGATTCATTTTTATTTCCTCCCCTCTTTTAATAGAGGAAGGATTCTATATTTGCAAGGCAGGGATATCCCATATTTTATCCAAGCTTGAATTGTCCTTGAATATATATTTTTTAAATTGTATTCCATCACTACTAGAAAATTTCCTGTTTGCAGATTAGGCTATGGCAAAGACAGCTTGCTGGCTGTCCCTTAAAAGCCATTCACCCCACCTTTGTAGTAATGGAATTGCTGAGTTTTAATGGCTACATGTCCACCTTCCAACAAATACTCCATCTCCCAGCTTCCCTGGTAGCTAAATATGACCAAGGGACTAAATCTGACTGATGGATATGAACAAAAGTGGGCAACTTCTGGGTCATATCCTTAAACAGCAGGGCTCTGATCTGTCCCCTCTTCCTTTTCCCACCTGCTAGCATGTAGACACACTGTGACTCATTTTAGACCATGCAGAAAAAGCAATTCCCCAGGGATGGCAGAGCCAGCCTCCCACCCACGCTTCCATGACAAGCACCCTGATCCCACGTGACGTGTGAACGCACATCTGACATGGCTTTTCACTGAGAGATGGTCATGGGCGTGTTTATCCAGCTTCCACATGACTTATCATGCCCACCCTCGAACCCTAAATTTGACCCCCTGACCCACTCTCTCCGTCACCCTCAGTGTTGCTCAACCAACCTATCAGGCACATAGATTAGGACACCTGGGGGCGTCTTCGACTCATTTTCTCTTTATCCACTTTATCAATCCTCAAGTCCTCCTGCCTTTGCCTTTGAAATATCTTTCACATTTGTCTTTTTCTATTTATGCTGTGTCTAACAGTTTAGGCTAGGCCAGCATGCCTCGCCGTGTTGGGAAGTTGGTAGATAGATGGAAGGGACAAATCAAAATCTCTGATAATTCCAGGTGGAGGTCAGTTTTGGAAGAGAAGGCAGTTTGAGAACAGAGTTGCTTCATTACTTTGATTTGGTTTTGTCACAATGTGTAATTGTTTTTGAAGTGGTAACTAACATCAAAGAGAATTAAAACTCATCTTTTCAAATGGAAGTGGGCAGGGCCTGGCCTCCAGGTTAAGAACAGTTGAGAAGCCCAGGCCCAGGCTCTTCTCACCTCACCCTGCTTCACTGAGGAGCTTCCGGCTGGTCTCTCGACCTTGGTTCCCTCCCCTACACCATTTTGTGCTTTGCTTCTGATAACTCTTTCTTCAACAGCATTTGAAACCTATCACAGTCTTGTCCAAGAGCTCAACGACTTCTTGTTGTCAGCAGTTTCCTGGCTGGGTCCCTCAGTTTGGCTTCCAAGGCAGTGGCTGGGATTCTGGAAGCCTCCTCGGCTGAGGTGGTCTGGCGTGGGTCTGCTCTGGTCTGGCCGTTTAATGTGCCAGGTGAACTTGAGCACGATCACAGAACCTCCCCGAGCCTCAGAGTCTTCACCGATACCATGGGATGAACTTCTCTGCATAATTTACTGGAAGGAGAAAATGCATGCTGTAGCCCCTCAATGTACATTCTGGGCATGTCTATCCTTCCTAATCGGCGGTTGCCGGGTGGGTATTGTGTCCCAACCTGACCTCTTGTTGCTCTACTTAAAATATAGCGGATTCTCAGCAATGTGTATTCAATAAGGAATTATTGCCCAACACCGCCCCACTGGATCACACTACCGTAAATAGACAATTTCATGTCCCACAAGGCTTCCCACACAGAGGGTGACCAATCAAGAGTTTGTGCAGAAATGAATAAGTGAATGGTTGCAAATCTTATTTCAGCCTGGCAGCCGTTTCTGATCATGATAGTATTTACTGAGCACTGACTCAGTGCCAGCCATTCTTTCATTAGCTCATTGAATCCTCACAACAAAGGGAGGAAACTGCAGTGTGGCAGGATTGCTGTTAGGGGCCTATGGGCACACAGGTAGAGGAGGCTGAGCCAGGAAGTGAGCCTGGCCGTCTGGGGTGGGGGTGGGTGGGGGGAGCTCGCCCTCCGAACCACTATGCTGCTAGAACTTACATTCTTGGGTGGCTTCTGCCGCCAAGCCTTTCCTCCTGCTAGGCTCTTCATCTGGGAGGTTGTCCCTCCTGTCCTTCCAGGGACCTCCATCCTTTCTATGCCCCCAAGCTCATCTGCAGCCCCATGGACCACATGAAGCCTTGCTCAGGTCCTCCAGCTTCACAGACTCTTTGCTTTTCTGGACTTATACTGCAGGTCTGCTCACTATGGCAGATATTCCCAACTAGAGGGAAAAGATTCTGCAGAAAAAGTACTTTACACCCTCCAATGGTACCCACAGAGCACAACGTGTATTACATAACAGGGTCCCCATCCACACTGATGGGATGGTGGCCCTGCCCTCCGGAGGAGTAAAGCCATGATGACAACAGGGGACGTTGAGTGTTTACTCTATTCCAGACCATGTGCTAAGCTCTTCGTGTCTATTATTTAATCAACAACCTTATGGGATAGACACGGTTACCTCATTTCACAGAGAGAAAATGGAGGGCCTGTGCCTAGTTCCGTAGAGTCTGCGTGAGTCCCTAGGAGGCTCTGATTCACAGCTTGCATTGCCTTGGCCATAGAGAGGCAACTACCATCCCTCCCACACTTCCATTTGCAATGATTGGACAAGTTACAAGGTAGCAAAGATGTTGAGTTTTTAAAGGAAGCAGTAATTTACCTGCAAGAGTTAATTTTTCTTCATAGAGAAGGTGTCTGTTGGTTGGTAACAAGATGTTTTCTGCCGTGTGTTCTTTAAAAATACATTTCAGGCACTTGCCATACAAGGGAGAAAATCACAGAGATATTGTTAGTGATGGAAAGAGAACATACTCCAGGAGCTGGGGCAATGCATTTTGTCTAGAAGGTTTGCAACACTTGGAAATTCTGGAAGACGGACATGGGAATGGGACAGAATGGAAAACCGCTCAGAAGGGCCATCCCTGAGAATGGCTGAGGATGTCAGCCTCCCACATACAACACCGCGTGGACAAAGGCTTCACTTCTTGCTCATAAAACTAGATTTCCTATTCACGTGGACAGCTGGGGACTTTCTAAGACTAGGGTGTTAATTTCCATCTAAATGCCAAACTTCTGGAAAAGGACATGAGTCCTAATTGATCCTTTGTGTACCTCTGGAATGAAAAATCTTTTATCTCTATCCCGAAGTGGAGGCCACACTGTAGTCTCCTGTAGATGTCTACATTTTTGGAAATTGTCAAGCCACTTTTCTTTCAAGATCCCTCGAAAAACAAGACACCTAATCAATATAGTCTTAAATGCATGTGACATTACAGCATAAAATTTAACCAAGATCCACAGGAATCATTTAGAGACACTGGCTGCCCTTGGAGCCAAACCATATTGTAGGTTCATTTAACATATTGCTTGCTGTTTAAATGTCTTAGAAAAACTCATTTGAAATCAGCCTCTTGCAGAGAAAAATGAAGCTTAACTAATTTAATTCAGTTAAGTTGGAAATGTATTGTGCATTTTTATTTCAATAATACTAATAAAGCCTTTGGTAGCTTTATCTTATTCCCTAAGCCATATATCCTTTAATTAGAGGGGAAACAAATCAGATGAACAAGGACAAACATATCTTTTTTACACTAGTCATAAGACCTACATCCCCTTCATGATAAGAATGATTACTGTTTTTTGAGAACTCATTTTCTCTTCTGAAGATCTGTATTAATTTTCCAACATTTTAAAATAACATATTACTATTGAGGTTTTGAAATAATTTTTGGAAATATGGAGGGCAAGTCATAGACCCATAGAATCACATGGTGGGTGGGATTCTTGAGAATTTGTCATCTTTAAGCTCATAGACTTACAGGAAGCCCACAGGAATCTCTTCCCTCAATGAGGAAGATCCACATTTTATTGAGAAATCTCCAGAAGAGATGCTGTTGTCTTCCTCACAGACCTATCAAAATGAGTCATAATCTCCAAAATGACTTTAAAAGTTTTAAAAAATCTGTGTTTGAGTTTTTGTCTCATTCGTTAATAAGCTCAATTCTAGTTCCTTGGGTCATTTCAGAATTTGAACAAAAAATTGAAAAATAGGAAAGAAACTCCCAACTGAATGGTCATTTTACTTCTGAACTTGCAAAAAAAAAAAATATTTCTGTACAGCTGATAATCAATTTGAGTTGTTCCCTTTGGATGCTTCCCAGGAAATCTTGGTTTATGGGCGTATGTCATGGCTTTCTTTATCTGAATTTAATTATACAAAGCTCCACAAATTAACTTAAGTTGTCATAGGGCTTGCTTAGTTCCTGTTTCCAAATTTCAGTTCTTGAGATTGCAATTGGCATAATTTTACATTGGCCCTGGATTTCAGTGACCAAGAAAAGAAAAAAAAAAAGATGATGAATGGTAATTTATCTTCCGGAAAGCCTCCCTGTGGTGTTTACCCCCATTTGCTTTGTGTGTGGGTTCATTATGGACGTTAAAAACAAAGTGCCTTCAGTCATCTGGGAAGTAGGTCTTTTCCTGCCTGAACTCACTTCTGAACGCCGTGGAGACAAAGCCGCGTCCTGCACACACTTGGTGTTAGAGTTCTCATAGGGTTGGCCAGGAAGTGACTGGAGCCCATTGTTTTGTGTGTTTGATTTACAATGCACTCAAACTCGAATCCATGTTTCTGAGAGCCATGACCTCAAGTGAATGGAATTACCTTCTAGGATGGAAGCCCCAGGGGTTCCCAGCAGCCACAGGGCCCTCCATCTCTTTGAGGAAGCTTACACTGGAGCTCTGGGTCACCTATCTCAGGGACTTACTGAGTGACTTTTCCACCTTTTCCTTGATGGCATAGATCATGATTTTCTCTGGAGAGTCTCTACTCCGTTCCCAGATACTCTTCAGTAACAAGGGGTACCGAGTCATCCTGTGCAGTGGGGCCCCTCGGAGCTCAGGCAGGTGAAGCCGTCCGCACTGTTCATTTTGCTCACGCCACTGTGGAAGACAAAAGCAGGAGTATTAGAATATCGCTTTTCCTTTTTTTTTTTTTTTAATTTTTTTGAAGATTTTATTTATTTATTTGACAGAGAGAGACAGGGAGAGAGGAAACACAAGCAGGGGGACTGGGAGAGGGAGAAGCAGGCTCCCCGCCGAGCAGGGAGCCCGATGCGGGGCTTGATCCCAGGACCCTGGGACCATGACCTGAGCTGAAGGCAGACGCTTAACCGACTGAGCCACCCAGGCGCCCCTAGAATATCGCTTTTCCTATTAAGGCATTGAGAAGCCTGGACACAAGAAACTCTTAGAGACTTTATTCAGTAATTCCATGACATACCTGTGAGTTGGCTGGGAAAGGTTAGAAGCCGTGGCCTACACTTTGGTCTTGAAAATGCCATAGTAAACTGTCTTTAGTAAGTACCTATCTACCAGTGCCAAATTCAGGGCTGGAAATGGTGGTTAAGAAGTATTATCGAATATTACAGACTGACATTGTTACTTGCCGATTAAAGAAATGAAAGAATCCTCGTTCAGCTGTCTTGCCTTCCCGGTAATGGTGACCAAGGCAGCGTCATCAGCACCCCACGGGACACCACCACCCAATCCTCCTAATCAGGGAAATGTATCAAGATTTTGAGGCACAGGAAAAGTTTGAAACCTGTGAAATCTCCTAGAGAATGAATGTTCCATCGGTGGCCGTGATGAGATGTATTAATATACACGCTCCAGCTTTGTTCTCCCTTCTCACTTGAGTTTTGTTTTGCCCATAGCTTTTTCCTTCTCCCCGGCCCTTGGGGGAGATTTCTGGTTTCGCCAGCTCTGCTCCCATCCTCATTGTGATTTACAGTTAGTAGAACTGAGAATGCACTCTGGGGGGTGAAAGGGAAAGGAAGGACTTTTGCTCATTAGGGCATTTCCTTGAGTCTCCTTTGTTGCTGAGAATCAGGGTAAAGAAGAGAAAATGAAAACACAGGTCAAAGAGGCTAAATTGATCTCCATCATACAGAGCAGAGAGCGGGGAGGGGAGGGATAAGACAAAGACAATTTTCAATAGAGAGAGATTGGATCAAGAGGTCGTTGCAGGGTGTGCGGGAGCTGGGCAGACAGGAAAAGGTATCTTAGTAAGTACTGCTATGGGTGATACACTGGATTTCCATAAAAGGTATTTGAGAAACACAAGTAAACATGAGAATAGCTCTTCCATTTGTTTCATCAGCTGGACTGTTTCTTTGAATGTGATACTCTCTTGAACGGAGGGGCCCTGGCCTTTGGTGACACAGGACGCATGGAGCCAAGTCTCTGGCTACTATGCACATAGGTGCCATCAAGAAAGGGGTGTGTTCTCTCCCTCTTCCCTTCTCCCACCTGCTCACACCTGGGTTGAGGTGTAAAAGGGTCCTACCCTTAACTAAATATTTTTCCTGCTGTAGGCTATTGCCTCTTTTCCACTCTCATGCTCAGTCTAGGTCCAGGTTAAATCCTTTGTCTCATGGCCCTGAAATGAGGACCAAGTGGACCAAGGTATACCGTAGAGGCTGCCCCTGCTTCCCCAAAGATGGCTGCATCTATCTTCATGCCCAGATGTCAGCCCTTGCATTTTGGAGATCTGGATACAATGGGCTAAATGGCCCAGGGAAGTCCAAAGCCCTCCTGTAGATATTTCCACACTCTCAGAGGGACACTGGGATTCCAATGGCTTTCTCTGGCCCCTGGACTCCTGTTGGTACCCATACTGCTTCTTTCTTGAACAGCATGGGCCAAATGCCAAGCTAAGTTCCTTGGTTGGTTTCCTATGTTGGTTTCCACTGTAAACCCACTCATGCCAAAAATTTTTTGAATTATGAATTATTATTTAACATTTATTTTACTGAAGATTTTGGGTTGTGGGGAGGGGGTCAAATACACAGCCCACAGCTCCACCATTTTTCTGGTTCCATTCTCTTCTCTGAAAAGAGAGCTCTTTCTCTCTCTTACCCCTGAACTTCCCCCCTCTTCTCTCCCAGCTTCATGCTTAGAGATTTGTGCTCGTCTTTTAAAGTCTGACCATGTTCTTGGGGTTCTTGTCTGCCCACACTAACAGTTTTATCAAAATTATTTCTTATGAAAACATTCAGGGCTCATTCCTCACAGGAATTCTGCCAGACACGATCTTTCCCACTTCCCTACAGACAGATGGCAGGTCATGAAAGTGAGCACACGGGTGCGGGGTGGATGGAGCTCTAGGAGTCAGGCTTCAGGACTTGCTGAGGGACCACCTTCCCTTCTCTGTATCCCAGATTTTTTCTCTTTTGGCCAATGGTGGAAGGTACTAGATACCTCCACCCCGCTCAAAACAGCTGTGGTTCTCATCAAGGCTGGAAACGATGGAGAAGGAAGCAGACACTGCAGGTGCAGAAAGGCTGGGGGTGGAACCAGTGGAAAGAAGAGGCATGTGGGGGGTGGCGGGCTGGGGGGGCCTTCGTCTGTGGGCTTCGTGGCTGATTCCCATGCTGATTCACTGGCAGCTGCACTCCAGCTAGGGTGGCTGGGAGCTCCAGGAACGGATTTCCTCAAAGCACAGGCCATTGCCCCAGATTTCCATGCCTCAGGGGACAGCTCTGGCTGCCAGCACTCACTGGTATTCAGGGTAAGTATAAAAATATCCGATTTCCTGTCCCCCCCCCCCCCAATAACGATCAGGCAAGAACCATCAGTGGTAAACTATTTAGTAAGATACAGGCAGGGATAATTGGAAGCTTTTAGAGTTTTGAAAGGCCTCAGAAAAGAGAAGATATTTGATGATTCTCAAAGTAGCTCTAAGTTTTTCTTTCATCTCCTAATTGGCTTTATTTTTTTAGGTGCATTTGGGAAGAAAAGAACATCTCTGTCAAGAAAGATTGGACATAAAAGGCCTTTTCATGGATGAGTCCAGATCAATGGAGCCCGCTTCTGTTTTATAATAAGTATCCAATGTGTTTAGGGGAACAGTGAAGGGAATTCAGGGCCCCAGACAAAAAGCATTCTTCTCATAAATCTGTCTTGGGGGCCATAGCACTGGGCTGGGCAGCCAACGTCTGTGGAATCTTGGGAAATTTACGTAAGCTCCCTAAGCCTCATCTGTGAAATGCGGAGAACAAGAGCGACTATCTTGTCAGGTTGCTGAGGGGTTTTGATGAGCTAATCTGCACAAAGTGCTCAGAATAGCATCTGCCGTTTCTCGAACACTCAGTCTGTGGTAGGTAGAACCCTTAGCCTTTGTTTAGTTTAAACACACAAACAGACCTCGCATGAAGTTCCCAGCCTCTTTCTCGGTCTCTTCCTAACTAGGAGCACTGACGGACTCCCATCAGTGTTTGCCACCACAACATGCAGCCCCACGTTGTACGGAGGGTAAATTCATCCCACTGCCTTCATCCCCCAGGTCCAGGCAGCCCATAGCATGACCCAGATTTCAGTTCTCCAGCCACGCTGTTTAGATCAGAACAGAGTAGGAGAATGCACGTCAGCTCCAGACAGGACTGTGTCTGCCCTGAATGACCGTATCTTCCAGCAAGTTGCCTCATTTGTCTAAGCTCCTGAAAAATGAGGATCATGTCAGATCTCACAGGGGGATTGTAAAAACAAAGAGGTCATAGATGACCAGCAGGCAGCACAGTGCCTGGCCATTGCCAGGGCTAGAGAAGGAATCACCTTTTCACCTTTATTATTACGATTATGTATTATTATTGTGTGTTATAATTATTATATGTATTATAATTATTACATGTTATAAGCATTACATTTATAATCATTATATTTATTGTATATATTAATAATATTATTATTAACTATCAGTGATGATGCTTTTGTTCTGTACTATGGGGCTGTGGAGGCGGGTGCACCTTCCATTCCTCCAGAGCCTCCCCCGATTCCTCAGCTTTGTCTCATGATGCTAACAGCTCCCCAGCAACGGAAAATTGCCCTGAAGACTTAGAAATAGTTCTGGTATGAAGAGCATTGGATTTTTGTTTGTTTGTTTGTTTCCCGAAGACCTCTATCCAGGTTCTTTTTGGCCACCTACTGGCCATGTGACCTTGTAAAGTCACATAATCTTTCTGAGCCTCAGGGACATATGGGGACAATGTAATTACCTTCATAGTTTGGTGCTAAGGAGTAAAAGAGATGTTTGAGCAAGTGGCTGGTAAAGCATTATGCATTGTAAAGTATTATATGTTATCATTACAACATGGCACCCCCTAGTCCTTTTCCCTAAATATCTCCGGGGCTATACATATTCCACAGGTAAATGCAAACCAACTGATGTGGGGTTTTCCACAGTTACTTGAAAGCAGTGGCTGAGCTTGGTTTAAATTAATCTCTGCCTTAGCTTGGAAGGGAGAGCAATGGACCTAGATCCTCCCCAGTTTGGGGGCCTAGCCAGGAGTCCAATCCCTCAGCTTCCAGGGAAAGCTTTTGCAACAGTATTATTCATTCGTTTGGAAATCTAATGAACTTCCAGTTTGAGTAGCAAATTAAACAGGCTGAAAGGCTGAAGCTATAAAAATGGAGCCAAGTCTCCTCCCAAAGATCATTCCTCTTTTCTTGACCCCACCACACCCAGGCTTTCTGGAACCTCCAGGCCACGGCAAAGGCATGCTGAATCACGGTGAAGTGTTTGGGAACTCTGGCAGCCTTCCCTCCCATGCCTCTGAGGTGATGCTCTGGCAGGGGCTTTTTGCAGCTGCAGGGAAGAGCTGGTTTTCTGGAAAGGCTGGGGCCATTTTCTCTGGATCCTACAGAAGGGCTCTGGCATGATGCTGAAAAGGTACAGTTCAGGCTAAAGAAATATCAAAAGTTGGGGGTGGGAGTCAAAGGAACTAGGGAAGTCAGGGAAAATTCTTTCCAGTTTCTCTAATTAGCAAATGCTTAAGTGCCCCAGCAGAAATTCCCTGTGGGTCTGATGCTTTGGGACCCATAGTCACCATGTTGTCCAACTCCAGGAGCAGCATTTACTCTGTGCTCCGTGATGTGCTCTGGGGGCCGCCATTCCCATAGACTACAGTGTAAATGGGGCTCCAGGCTTTTGTGCAATAGTATTTTCCTGGGACCAAATCCTACAAAAGCCAAACTTCTGGTCACAAAGCCTCAGTTCTTGTTCTATTTTCTCCTTGCAGTGTGCCAATTTCTTCCACAAACAAACCAATGAACAAATCAAGCATTTTTAAGCCTTACCCAAATTTCAGGAAAGATGCACTAATGTTTCCACATGTGCACCACTTAAAATTCCTAAATGTGCAGCGGACACTTCTCTTTCTCATCAGCTTTACCATGAGCTCGGACACTGAAAACTGAAAGTCACCATTATCAGGCAGGAGCTGTGACCATGTGGATGGAAACAGGTCATCTTCACGATGAACATTTTTTAAACAAAAATGGTATTCCCACCATAAATAGGTAACTCCTCAATAAGCCAATCCCCCCGCCTCTCATACTTAAAGAAAATTCTACTTAGGACATCTTAGTTTAATTCATCTTTTATTTCTGTTTATGCTTTACTGAGACTTACACACCCTGCATGGGTCCTGATCACAAGCATCGTCCTTGGATTTCGGTGCTCATGTTGGTTGATGTGAAGCTGGCGTCGGTAGTACATGAGTAAAGTAATAACATTTAACTCTTCAATCCTCCAAATTATCCATAAGCTTAATTCTCCTGCTGGCTTCTAAAAATACAGTGTTAAATTTGGGGGCGCCTCAGTGTTCTTGTAGAAAATCTGATGAAGAGTTAAATGTTGTTACTTTAATCTTGTAGAACTTTAATCTGGTCTTAAACCTGCTACAATGACTTCACATGTGTAAGCCATCTCAAGTTTATTTTCGAATAAGGCAGATGGCCAATCCGTACTCATACGTTCACATATGTAAGGGTCGAACTGAGCACACACACACGACGTGCCACCAACTCAGGAAAGCAGTTCTTAGGAGAGAGTTACTCTTCTCTCGTCGCTAGTGCTTCTGCCTCCTTACTGGGAGACACTCTCTTCAGGATTCCATAGCACCTACCATGTTGCTAAACCTAAGTGCTCCTTGATAGATTTATTGATTAAAATAATGAGTAATGGGTCCCACCAAGGGATTTCCAATAGTATCATAATGTGATGGAACGAGAGAAGGCAGGCACACATGCTTCCTGCTAACAGGACAACTATGGTGTGCTGAGAAAACAGATACAGCCTAAAAATCCACTAAAGGAAGTGACAGTAGTGAAGACAGAGATAACAAAAGCCCAGAAAACTATTTTGTGGTAGGACCTCAGAGGACAAGACGAGGACAAGATGCAATGGGGAGAAAGGTCAAGTTTCGGCTTCAGCAAGAAGTAAGCAGGGGGCTTTGATCTCTGGGCAGGAAAGACCTGGAGATAGCAGAGGGCGCTGAGATGCTTGACAAATGCCATGACCAAGAGGCAAGTGTTGAGCCCTTGAAGAGTCAGGCTTAGAAATCCAGTTCCATAACATGTTAGCTCGGTGACCTTGGCCAATTATCTGACCTCTCCAAGCCTCCTTTTCCTTCTCAGTGACTCACGGAGATGGCTCATGTGTGATTAACAAATGCCCCAGTCTTCCCCCACGGAGCTTCTTGTGAGGTGCCATGGTGTTCCTGTTCATCCAGTTCCCTCCTGGGGGAAGATTATAGGTCCCCACTCTACTGACGGTGAGTTTGGCCATGTGACTTTCTTTGACCTTTGAAGTGTGAACAGCCATGCCAGGGGTTGCGTTAGGCAGAAACCTGAAGAGTCAGTGAGTGTTCTGCCCTAATCTCTTCTGTCTTTGCCATGAAGACTGGTGACATTCCAGGGGGTGGCTGCTCCCTCAGCATGGGTCCCAGAGCAGGGACACCAAGCCACTGAAATTTGGGGGTTGTTACTGGGTACAAAAATGAATTTTACCTGATTGATATAGGACCACTTAAATTTAGGAAAGGCTTTTACAACACATCTTTGCCCATTTGTAACATAATATGAAGCATTCCCATGTGGGCTATATTACAGATTTTGAGTAAAGAGTCTATTAATGCCCCATGCTTTAGTAGGCTGCAAGTGCTCTTATGCTGTGGTCTGAATATTTGTGTCCCCTCAAGTTCATATGTCAAATACTAACCCTTAATGTGATGGTATTCAGAGGTAGGCCCTTAGGAGACTAGGTCATGAGGGTGGAGCCCTTGTAAATGGGATCAGTGCCTTTATAAAAGATGTTCCAGAGAGATCTCTGGTTCCTTCAGCCATGTGAGGATACAATGGGAAATCGGTGATCTAGAAAAGGACTCTCTCCTGACCATGCTGGAACACTAATCTCAGACTTCCACCTTTTGGAACTATGAGAAATACATTTCTGTTGTTTAAGACCTGCCCACTCTGTGATATTTTGTTACAGCAGCCTGAGCAGACAAATACAATTTAGGTGTTTTAATGAGAAGTTGATATTTCTCCAGACTATTTACTAAAAACTGAATTTAAACATGTTCTGAAGGATTGAGAGATCCTGAGATTTTTATCTAATTCCCAACACACTACATTCTTTCCCTTGTTTTTCAAAGCATTTCTTATTCAAATCTGTTTTCAAAGTTTACCAAAGATCTCCCTACTCTCACCTAATTTCATGCTTGCCTCACCTTATTAAATACTGCTTCATCTCTCACCGCAAGCGTCATTGCCTCCCAAAGAATGTCCTATCTGTAACTACCTCCCCATCTGCCCCAATCTTGAAGCTCTTTCATAATAACTCTGTTCCTTTCTCTCCAGTATTTATCTCAATTTGATTATATCATTAACATCATTATTGGATCAATTTCTTCCCCACTGGACTGAAAACTCCCCCAAACGAGGGATTGTGTGTAACTTTGCAGATTCGCGTACACAGGCTTTCAGCCCTACACCTAAGCACTTAGTAAGTGCTCAATACATTTCCATCTATGTTGTTTTTTTTTTTTTTTGAATGGCTTGTAAAAATTAAAATCTTGCTCCATAAGGATAGGGATTGGGTTTAAAAGGTCAAAGTAAAAAAATGGGGGAGGAGGTCTAAATATTTACTCAGGAAATAAATAGTATTTATCATACCAGAGGTGTAGGTTTTCCTCTCTTCTTCTCCTCCATACAGAAGTCTTATTAAGGGTGTTGATCAATGTGAAGGTTTATTTTGTTCCTTTCTAGAGCCTGGCACTTTGTTAGAAGAATAACTGAACCATGTAATTAGCGTCACAAACCGTTGCCATGAATATTGCTTTAGGTTGAAGTAATTTTTAAAAACAGACTTGGAAATGGTGTTTCCATGCATGCAGAATTTTGTGTTCATAAAACCCACACAGGAGAGGTGACAGTAGCTAACAGAAGCAGCAAGTTATTCTGGAAAATGCTGACTGGCAGAGGAAAGGATGTCTCCTTCGTGGGAGGGTGCTCAGGGAACCTTCTCAGGCACAGTAGCACATGCGCACTAAATCAAGTAGACGTAAACAACTCTCCTGGGAGGTGGGTGAATTTATTGCACGGAGCTGGGTCGTCCCAGAAGGATTTTAGCTTTGTGAACTCAGAAATGATATCCATCGGCAGGGAGGTCTCCGTAGGCTTGGCATAGTCCTTGATGATGCTAGAAAAACTGTTCACAAAACCAAAGCTTGTCTAGGGCCAGGAAGAAAGAAAACAAGAGTAGGTACCCTTCCGGGGGTAAGGAATCAAAAATTGATGACCTTCGAATATTGCTCTTACAGATGTTTTCCATTTTGAACTTATCTCCTGGCAAAATTCAAAAACTTCTTTTTCTCCACTCTCCAATATATATTTTCTTATGTCTTGTAAATAAATTCTTGTTGGCATCTCTCTTCCTTTTTAGAAGGAAGATATTATTTATTTTGAATATATGTGAGAAAAGGACATTTATGTGAAAATAAATATTTATGAAGATGATGGAGATCTTAAGAATGTGTTTAACTTTTATTTGTATTCAGCATTATTTATTGAGGAAATTCATATATTCCAAATTGCTTATTGAGTCCTCCCAGACACCAGGCATTGTTTTAGGTCTTCTGGATACAGAAGTGAACCAGAAGGGTTCCTGAGTAGATTCTAGATGTTCCAGAGCTTGTATTGTAGAAAAAATATGGAATGCGTCACAAATTTATGCATCATCTTTGTGCAGGGGTCATGCTGATCTTCTCTGTATGGTTCTAGTTTTAGTATGTGTGCCACTGAAGCAAACACTATGTTTACTTCTTAAATGGCCATAGCGAGACGGAAAATGCTACCGAAGGCTCACTAATATCTGCAAACTATCGGAAAGATGTCAATGGACATTTAGATTTCCTGCTTATTAACCCGAACTCCTGATCATAAGATTATATGGGAAGGGAATACAGAACACAAGCCACAATAATGGAATAAGCATACATTTTATGATCCTCTGGTGAATTTGAAAACACGGCTACTGGAATCTTCCCACTATGACTCACCTGGCTCACCTCCTCTAGGTTTGCAAAAAGTCTCCATACATCCACATCCAGGAGATATTCATGAGTTTGTAGATATTTTAATGTATTCATGAAGATCTTTTCAAAAAATGCACATTACCTTCTATTTTCCAATTTTGAAACTTGCCCTTTGCAAGAACATTAAACATCAACCTCCTGAGTATAACTTTACAAGACAATGTAGAAATCAGTATTTTCAAGGTTTAAGAATTTTTCTAAATACAAAATGATGACATTTAGGCCCCATAGGACATATGGGAAATGGGCCGTTCTGTACAAAGTCGCTATTGCTTGCTATTGTGAGCCCTCACAATATTCCTGTTGGACATAATCTGTTCAGATGGGCTTTCTCGGCTTCCCGGGGCAAAGAAATCTCAAAGGTTCTCTTCCTGCCAGTGGCACTAACTTGAGACCAAAACAACATTCATACTGAGTTCTCATTTATTCCTTCCTCTGCAAAAGACCCAAATATCTTGTACATTCAGGAAACTGAAAATAGACAACTAATGAGTTAATACCTGATAACTGGGAAGATGTTTAGATTTGGGTAAAGGCATTAAATACTGATGAAACATTAAGGGAGTCTTTACGTTTTTATTACTTGATCTGATGCTTTTATACAACAGGAAAACTGCAGCAAGTCAAGAAGGAACTATAATTGTCACAGATAACCTGTCCTCATTCTATAAACTAGAGATCAGTTTATTGAAACAGGCTTATTTTGTAGAAATACAATAAAGCATTCAAAGGGACCAATTATTTCAAGGAGTTTAGTGTGAAAAAGCTGGACTTTAGACCATCAATCTTCTCCAGTTTCCACTTCCATATGTTCCACTTCCACTTCTAGAACTTGCATCAGAACCACCTAGAGACCTGTTAAATCAGAGATTAGTGCCAACTCCCCAAATTTCTGACTCATAGGTCTCTGATGGGGTCTGAGAATATTCTTTTTACTTTTCTTTTTTTTTTTTAAGTAGGCTCCACGCCCAGTGTGGAGCCCAGTGCAGGGCTTGAACTCATGACCCAAGATAAAGACCTGAGCTGAGATCAAGAGTTGAATGCTTAACTCGCTGAGCCACTGAGATGCCCTGCAAATATGCATTTTTAATAAGTTCCCAAGTGATTCTGATGCTGCTGGCCTAGGGATCCCTCCAGGAGAACCTCTGACTTAGAGCTTCCCCAAGTCCCATGTACAGGCATCCCTGATTTTCTTGCACTTCACAGATATACCAGATTTTACAAATTGAAGGTTTGTGGCAACCCTGTGTTGAAGCAAGCCCATTGGTGCCATTTTCCAACAGCATTGACTCACTTCATGTCTCTGTGTCACATTTTCACAATTCTCATACTTTAAATTTTTTCATTATTATTTATTTGTTATGGTGATCTGTGATCAATGATCTTTGATGTTAACTATTGTAACTGTTATAGGGTTCCACAAACCATACCCATATAAGATGGTGGACTTAACTGTAAATGTTGTATTTGTGTTCTGATTGCTCTACTAACCAGCTGGTGCCCATCTCTCTCTCCCTCTCCTCAGGCCTCCCTATTTCTTGAGACAATATTGAAATTAGGCCAGTTAATAAGCTTACAATGGCCTTTAAGTGTTCAAGTGAAAGGAAGAATCAACTGATGTGACAAACTTCATTGTTGTCTGATTTTAAGAAATTGTCACAGCCACATCAACCTTCAGCACCCACCCCCCTGGTCAGTCAGCAGCCAGCCACACTGAGGCAAGGCCCACCGCCAGCAAAATGGTTCTGACGTACTGAAAGCTCAGATGGTGGTTAGCATTTTTCAGCAATAAAGTATTTTGAAATTAAGAAATGACCATTGTTTTTTAGACATACTGCTATTGCTCACTTGATGGACTATACTATAGTGTAAAGATAACTTTTATAGGCACTGGGAAACCAAACAATTCATTTGGCTTGCTTTATTGCCATATTCACTTTGTTGTGGTGGTCGGGAACCGAACCCACAATCTCTCTGAGGTATGCCTGTGGTATTGGTTGTCTGGAAATCTGGCAATATCTGAGTATTTAAAAAACATAATTGTAAGAAATAGAAGTCATTGCTACAGATAAATTGGGAAAATTTAGAAGAAATAGTATTCTTGTTGTAAGATTTTTCGCTTTATAGAAAATTTGGCCACTTAAAAAGATACCGAGTCCTCTGCTATATTTATTTTACCAGTTGATTTAAAAAATATAAGTAACTTTGGGAAACTTGTATTGATTGTGTACAGGGAGATACATTTACATACACTGGGACATTTGAAAATAAACTCAAATTGGCCTTTTTTTAAAAAACAGAAAATGCTAGTTTGAAAAGCTTGTACAGCTTACAGCGGGATTAAAAAATTCTGATGCCGTTTATCTGGGCAAGGAAGGTAGTATCGGCCAGGGGGTTAGTGCTCCATAGTGAACGTCTGTTGGATACCACCCAGCTTCAGTCCTTCCCTTCCCTAACATTTCTGCTTTTCACTTCAGTATCTACTCTTCCCCATGCCTTGCATGTGCCATGTATCAAGGTGTCCTTACTCGTAGGGATGTGCTTTGATTGCCTTAAACCAGTTAGCACTTTCCTTCCTTATCAGAGTAGTTGGTCCAGGGGAGGGCATGTGACCGACGCCAGTGACATCAGCATGAAATCAAGACATTGGCTATGAATGCTGAGAAGAGGTCCTCCCCCCCACCCTCTCTCCCTCAAGGATAGTAGCCATCCTGTCACTACAACAGAAGCCCACCATAGGATGAGGCTGATGCCATGGAAGCCATAGATAAAAGATGGGAAAAAAATTTTTGTCCTTGGTTTTGAGTCCTTTGATCAAACCAACCTTGAACTCTCTACCATCTGTGGACTCAACAGCCACATGGGCTGCTAAAATCCTACGTCCCTTAAACTCGTTTTCTGTATCCTAATACATATCATCTCTAATCCTCAATTTCCTGAGTGTCTTTATGGTTTAAATTTTGCTGATAAAGTACTTAACACTGTGACCGACACAATCAGTATTACTCAGAGAAGATATTAACTGACGTGTGTATAGCACCTGATAGATTTAAAAGAAAATGAATCTGATTATTGCAGTGCAGTGATGAGATGTTATGAGATAGCCAGAGATGGTATTGTCATCCCTCTTTTATAGCTTAGCACAGGGATTGTTAAATGACAGCCTGTGGGATCAACCAGGCCTGCTACCCAAATAATGTTTTATTGTAATATACCAATGCACCACATTATTTCTCTCTCTCTCTCTTTTTTTTTTTTTTTTTTACAAATTATCTATAGCTTCTTTGGCAATGCAGCAGAAGAGCTGAGTAGTTGCAATAAGGACCACATGGCCTGCAAAGCCTAAAATATTTACTGTCTGGACTTTTATGGAAATGTCTGCCAAACTCTGGTTTAGGAAACGGAGGACTGGACTTTCCCAAGGTCAAAGTCAGAGGCAAATCCAGAGCTTGAACCCAAGTCTCCCAACACAGTGTTTTTCCTGTGTAAAAGTAGCCAGAGTTCAAAAGCCTTATGGGCAGAGGCAACCTTGAGGCCATGAGGCTCCTCCTCCCTACGGTCTTGGAGGCAGCTGCTCCTTCCCCATTCTTTGCCCTGTGGTTCTTTGGCAAGGAATTCTCTGCTTGGAACTGCACTCGATCAGGGCTGCAGCCCTGCACCACCTCAAGGGCGCCACTTCCCCGGCAGACATCACGAATATGCTGTGTAATCCAACCCCACTGCATGACGTGTGAATGGTTGCCCCAGACATCTGTGACTACGGCCTGACGGCTGCTAAGAAGCATTTGTGGGACACCTGGGTGGCTCAGTCAGTTAAGCGTCTGCCTTTGGCTCAGGTCATGATCCCGGGGTCCTGGGATTGAACTCCCCATGGGGCTCCCAGCTCAGTGGGGAGCCTGCTTTTCCCTCTCCCTTTGCCTGTCCCTCTTCCTGCTCATACTCGTTCTGTCAAATAAACAAAATCTTTAAAAAAAAAGAGAGAAAGAAAAAAAGAAAAAAAGAGGCATTCGCTTGGCATTGTCCATGAGGGAATGAGAGCTCCAAAAGAGGGAGCTGACCAAAGATGGGACGGGTGCTTTGAGGGTGGTTGTGAACTCCTTGCCCCTAGTAGTGTGTGAACATGGGGTGAGGATAAGGTAGAAGAGGATTCATACATCAGATGGAGAGCTGGACTAGTTTACTTAGAAGATCCTACCCAAACCTGAGAGGCCATGTTTTAAAAAAAGAACAAAGAGACAACCAAGCAACAGAGAAACAAAAATAAATAAGTGCAATTTTCTTAAGATCCCCTGAAAGAAGGGACCCTCCCCTCAACTTTTTTTTTTTTTAACACAGTGGGAGAAAATGAGTCCTCAGAGTCAAATTAATATTTTCCATCTGCCAAAAAACTGAAAGCCAACATTACCATCTTAAGAACTAATAAATGGGGGGTGCCTGGGTGTCTCAGTCATTAAGCGTCTGCCTTTGGCTCAGGTCATGATCCCGGGGTCCTGGGATCGAGCCCCACATCGGGCTCCCTGCTCGGCTGGAAGCCTGCTTCTCCCTCTCCCACTCCCCCTGCTTGTGTTCCCTCTCTCACTGTCTCTCTCTCTGTCAAATAAATAAATAAAATCTTAAAAAAAAAAAAAGAACTAATAAATGGTCCAAAAAATAAGTGCATTCACTTGTGAAGAGTTCCCACACGGCCTCTTGCTGCTTTCTCCAGTCTAATCGGTCGGTGGGAAGTTTTTGATGTGTTTCCATGACTTCATTCCAGGTTTTATCCTGTACGTGGGAGAAAAGAGAGAACAAAACCTTTCCACCTCGGTGAGTTGACTTGCAGTACAGCAAGAACAGGCAATTTCCAAAACCATGGTTCCCACTGCAGACCCTTGGCATCCCTCTTGCTAGTGGCTCCTCAAGCTACTCAAAGCACAGAATTTACATATAAGTTAGAAATAAGTTTCCTCTCTCTGTGTGACTTTGAGATGCCATTTCCTCCGGATGCAAAGCAATGGGCTGCACAGCATACATACATTGCTTTTTGTTTAAAAGGAGAAGAAATTCAAATTGATGTTGTTTTGAATTATGCTTCAGAATTTCATGAGCCCTTTTCAGTTTATTGCAAAAAAAACCCAACAAAAAACAAAAAACAAAACAACCCCCCCAAAACCCCTCAAAACCAAAAAAACCCCCACAAAACCCCAAAACCCTCAAAGAACCCAAAGCCAGAACTGGACACTCTGATCCAGGTTCCACTGGCCATGCCTGTTGAACTATTGAAGAATCATGAAATAAGAATTTTAACATTTAAAGAGACCTTTAGAAGTTGTCTTACCGAAAAAGACCCAGACAGGTGACTAACGGTAACAGCTTTTCACATTTGTACTGGGCCTTCTGGTCTACAAAGTGCTCTTCCAACCATTACCCTCGTTAAGGTAAAATCACTTCCCTGGGCTTCAGCGTGCATCCGGGAGAGCAGACAGGGTTCTGTGCAGCTGCGGGGCTGTCTCCTGCGCATTGCTGGTATTAAGAACAAGGCAATAATCTGACAGCTTAAAATAATGACTACCACAGCAACCAAAAGATGCCTTGCTGTGGCAGCCAACGAGTTCTGAGCTACCTGAAGGCCGTGGAGCTCATGGGCTCTGAAGTCTGTACTTCACAGAGGACAGGCAGCTTTCCAGATGGGATAGGTGCTTGTGTTTGTCTTTGCCCTGCTTAAAGATCATTAGAAACAGGACTTTCAAGCCTGAATTCTTTAAGGGCACAACTTTAGTGGCCTCAGTATCTTCCATTCACTCTCCAATATGCATGGGAACAGACTGCACATTTTGTCTATGAGCCACTAACAGGTGAAAAGCCATTTCTGAGCCAGGGTCTGACCCACAGAACCACAGAATGTGAGACCTGGAGGATAGAAGCCAGTGAGGATGTTTAGTCCAAATGTCTTGTTTTACTTGTGAAAAGACAAAAATCCAAGGCTCAGGACAGTCATAGAGCAAACATAAACTTCAGTCTAGCGCCCGCCCTGTGGGTGGGTGATGGACCGTCCTTCTCAATCCTAACTTCTCTAAATACTGGATCACAGCATCTTACCATCAGAGGTGCTTCAGATGTGTTAGTTCAACTCATTTAGCAGATGACTAAATAAAGCCCAGACTGTTAAAGGCACTGCCCAACATGATAATTCTCTGCTACAGAATACCAGAATATTCTAGAAACTCTAGTTTCCTTAGAATGGAACCACCCACTTATTTTTGTTATAATTTTTATTTTCAATAATATTAGTTTTAGAAACCTGATTACAAAGGTTATTGCAGAAAATCTGAGAAACAAAGAAAAACACACAAAATCAGTTACCGGTAATCTCTACGCTTAGATAACAGCGGAAGAACTTTTTCTGAATATATTTATAAGTAATTTTGGTGGTGTCGTATTTACACATCCTTTTGTAATTTGACTTTTAAACTTCATATGTTTGACCTTGTTACATTTTTTTTTGACTCATTGAGTATTCTGTTGCAAAATCACGAATTGCCCACGTAAGGAGTTCATTTTACCAACTGAACCAGGAAGAAACTCTCATAACAACGTGGAAGGCTGTCTAAAGTCAACTTGGCTGTGTTTCAAGTAAGTGTTTACCACGGATAATTTTTTAACTTGTTCTATAGCCTCAGGCATGGTGCATGGTGCTTGACGGTGGATCTAAGCAGTTTGGTGGAAGTTACTCGACTTGATGGGTTGTGAGCAAGAGAAAGCATGGATTATCTGTTCTTGTGGTTAGACGGCTCCCCGTGTATCTGAAAGGAGACCTGTAATAGTTCTAGAATGTGCTCAGGGGCCGTGGCTGGTTCTTCTGGTAGGGTTATGGCACCAGAGAAAGAAATCTGTTAGAGGCTCATTAGCTTCCACATTAGCAAAGGAATCTTACAGCTAGCTGGAGGACTCCTACAGCAATTGGGACATATGCCTTTTGTTGATGTCTGAAACCATAGTGACTGCATGTTGTGGAAATTAAAAAAATCAGCAGCCAGTTGGCAAATAAAGAAACCGAGACAATAGAAGCAGTGTTGGGGCTGTGGGAAAGTGGGCGCCAGCCCTCTATCTTGAGGGGCATGCACTGTTACTTTCCATGGGTCTGACCAACCTTCTGACCAAAGCGCCAGGCGGACATACCAGTGAGGAGGGAGGGGACAGTCCTTCCAGAGGTCACATTAACTCTTTAGAGTAAGAGACCCATTGCTGGGGGCAATAATAACTAAGAAGTAGATGGGATGGCATTTGCAGGGGCCACTGGGGTCATGGAACTGGAGCAAAATGGACACAGGTGAGTGTATACATTTTGGAGTGGTTGACAAAGATGGCATTGAACTGGTGAGAACAGGCACAGTTTTTCATAGAGCTCTGATGGGAGAAAGGAAAGAAGCCTGTCCGGGCCTGGTCATGGAGCCCCGCATTTGGAGAAGCAGGGCAATGTCAGGATGGAAGCAGACTCAGAGCCGGACTGTCTGGGGCCGCTGGGTGCCAGTCCCCTCCTCACCATTTAAGAGCGATGTGACCTCAAGCAAGCTATTCAACCTCTCTGAACCTTGGTTTGCCCATTTGCAAAAGGGGATAGTAAAGCAGTATGTTTATTAGATTCCTGTGGATTATCATTTCTAGAGATACGAATTCCTTGATAACTAAGGCTCAAAAGACGAAGGAGCAAGTAGGTTGATTTTAAAAGGAGGAACTATTACATCCTTTTGAAAATGAGGCTTCGAGAAATGAATTTCCCTTCAACACGGAGAACATGTGCTGAAACGTTTTGTCAGTCCGCTAATTATTCTCTTTGTGAATCTCCACCGCTGCCTACCCACCTCCAACACTGTGCAAGCCATTTAGCACATTTTTTTTTTTTTCTAATTTACATGTCAGTCCAACCTTCTTAACTGCGAGCTGGTGATGGGAATGTTGGTGCGTTAGCTATCTATCTAGCCCGGTGCTTGGCATGAACGGTCACCTAGTGCACGTGGAGCATGTTGCTTCTTTAGGGGGAAAGATAGATCTATTAAATCTAAAAGTAGATTGGTCATCTTAGAGGAGTGCGCTTATAGGAGGATCCCTTCCTTATGTAGGTTTCTCCCTTCTGATAGCATGTTCTCTCTCCCTGGCAGCTCTTTGAGCTTCCCTGTTCTGGAGGAGAGCTGGTGGGAGATGCCCCTTCTCCTGGGACCTCAGACTTGACTGGTAACCGGCCCTACCTCCATTTATATGATGAAAGGCAGTCTCAGAACTGCCAGGAAAACTGTCAAATCGTGTCCCTTGAGAGGGGCAAAATGAGAGTGACCCATGAGCAACAACCCTGGTGACAGATTTTTACTAGTAGTTTCTCATTTGAAACTTGTAATGTCTAGGCTGTGTCCCTACAAACTGAATGTTTGGGTCCTCTCAAAATTCATATATGAAAGCCCTAACCCCCAAGTGTGATGGTATTTGGAGATGGGGCCTCTGGGAGGTAATTAGGTTTAGATGAGGTCATGGCAGGAGAGCCCCCATGATGGGCTCTGGGCGCTTATAAAAAGAGGAAGAGACAGCAGTGTGCTCTCCCTCAGCCATGTGAGGATGCAGGGAGAAGGTGGCCACCTACAAGCTAGGAAGAGAGCCCTCACCATAACCCAACAATGCTGGCTCCCTGATCGTGGACTTCCCAGCCCCCAGAATTCTGAGAGATAAATATTTGTTGTTTGGGCCACCCAGTCTGTGGTAGTTTGTTATAACACTCCAAGCTGATGAAGACACTCATGCAAATTTTTTTTTTTTTTTAAGATTTTATTTATTTATTTATTTGACAGAGAGAGACACAGCGAGAGAGGGAACACAAGCAGGGGGAGTGGGAGAAGGAGAAGCAGGCTCCCCGTAGAGCAGGGAGCCTGATGCGGGACTCGATCCCAGGACCCTGGGATCATGACCTGAGCCGAAGGCAGTCGCTTAACCGACTGAGCCACCCAGGCGCCCGACACTCATGCAAATTTTTTATGCTTGAAAGAATTATGTGAAAGTCACTCATACATTCAGTTATGAGTACAGGTAGTTTTCCAAATCCTCACTAAGATCATATTACCAATAGTACGGCCAGTTACTGATTGAGTGTTTGCCACATGCCCAGCTCTGGGGTAAGCTCCACAAACATTATTTGTCTCACTCTTCACGACCACCTTCTGAGGCTGGCACTATTACCATCCCCTCTTTACAGGGAAGGACCTGACGCTGAGGGAGGGTAACCCATTTGGCCAAGGTCACAGAACAGTAATTGGAGCAGCATAGCCTGGAACCTCAGAGGGCTTTTGATTTGGCTACAGGACTTAAAAAATATCAGTGTGTGTGTGTCCATAGATGACAGTGATTGGAGGCCATGTGGGCAGATTTTTTAAAAAAGATTTTATTTATTTATTTATTTTGAGAGAGTGAGCACAAGCAGGGGGAGCGGCAGACAGAGGGAGAAGCGGGCTCCCCACTGAGCAGGGAGTCCAACATGGGGCTCGATCCCAGGACTCTGAGATCATGACCTGAGCCGAAGGCAGACGCTCAACGACTGAGCCACCCAGGCGCCCCCAGAGTTTTTTTAATAGAATGAGGCACAGCCACTACCCATAAGGCCCCACTGCTCCACGGGCTGCAGGTGTGGACACTGCGATGAAGCGTGTCTGAAGGAAAGTCTGGCTGGCGGCCAACCCTTGTCCTACGTAGGAAAGAATCAGGGATCATTGATTTCGATTTATAACTCTTCAATAATTGATGGAACCAAGAATGAATTTTAAAAACCTCCTAGGACTAATCCAAGTGGCTTTCCCAGAAATAGATGCGTATTTGTGGAATTCGCTTCTGTAATATCTCATTAATTTTTCAGTGTTCACAAAGGGCATGGCGATGATCGCAAACTGGGGCATACGCTTGTGCAAGTCTGCTTCAGTGAGCGAGCCGCTTCCTAAGCTGTATCAAGTAACAAATTTGGAGTTGTAAAGCATCACAATACTAGGATTGCTTGTTTTCTTGTAGAGCTCATTAGCCACCAGCAATTAGCATCTTTTGCTGCACAAAATGGCGTCATTTGGCATGTTCTGCAGCCACTAACATGGAGGGGATGATATCATGTAAATGCCACGTGCCATCTGCTATCACGTAAAGGTAAAGTAGGATGAAAGGGCTCTTCATCTCTTAGTTTCTTGGCTACAAGAGGCTTAATTAAAACAAAAATGACAATGCACAACCCTCACCACTCCTGTCTTGGAGAAAGGCCATCTTGGGTTTTTGGATTCTGCTGAGTGAAATTAAAGCAAATATATTAGTACTTCAAGGAACTGGTGACAGATCATTACAGTACTTTCCTGCTTTTTCAAATGAGCGCAACAGAATTTATCCTGCTTTAATTCTCCTCTTGAGAGTCACAGAATGAATATTTATATTTATGCAGATGAGCAAATAAGGCACTGTCGCAACCTAAAAGTTGGCCTCCTATTGCTACTTTGAGGTGATACTGTCCTGCTTTTTAACTAGAGCATTATTTAGCTTTTTTTCCCCCTATCAATTAAAGAGAGATTTATAAAATGTAATAAAGATGTCCAGTAATTCCTTTGAGACAGAATGTCATGTTTACACCTTGCCGCCAAAAACCATGCCAGCATATGCAACTTCAGTAGCCTGACCAAACGTGATACATGGAGATGGCATTGACCTGATAATCCCCAGGTATGGCTGGGAAGACCCTGAAATAGGGGACTATCAATCCATGTTACCCATCTTTATTCTGGGGCTTTTTGTCCCTATTGGCCATCTTCCAAAATAGTCCTTAGGAGTTTCTTTAAGTTGCAAAGAAAGTCATTATCCAGTAACACATTTTTGTGATGATTAGGACGTAGAGATTAGATTCTGGCCTCTTGATTTTTTTATGTCATCTGCATCAACTTGTAATGCTAACTCAGAAAAACCTGGGACTTGTCTCTTAGGTTTAGGCAAAATGGTCTGGTGGCTCAATATACAAACGGATGTCTTCTGGGTCTATCTCCTTGCTATTAAATTCATCAGGAGCTTCTGCATAATACTTCCATCAAGTGAAAGCAATTGCCCAAGCCGCATTTACTACAAAGGATGTGCTTGGGGGACTTTTCCTCCTGGAACCCAGAAAGGCAACTGTCTAGCTGATTATCTCGCTCGTTCTGACCACCTTATTGATCTTTTTAAAGGGGAGGTTAGTTGGAATCTCCCTTAGGGACAAATCAGCTTCACAACTCTTAGCCCTCAAATGCCTGGTGGTAAAGTATGATGTCCAATTTGAACTGCAATCACTGGGGTCTCTGGTCTTAGCAATTTCTCTCTGCTTTTCTAACTCTGGGGATAATTTTAGGGCCTTGGGAAAGATTCACAAGTATTCAGAAGGAGATTTCAAGTCTTTATTGAATCCCACAATCTTATCATCTGCATTAAATATTAAGTTTTGCTGAATCAGAATCTCTATTTCAACAATATCTTTAGGTGACACATTTGCACATCAAAGCTTGAGAAGCATTGCGTGCACCATGATTTTGAGACTTAGGGACTCTATTTTAAACCCCTTGAGAAGGGGGTAGTGAGGGGTATGGTGGAGGATGTTGCATATCTTTCGTATGTGGTATTTACTATGATGCTGGGCACACAACAAAGAACAATTAGTATGATTTAGAAGCACCGGGCATGGTGCAGACTTTCCTGGGCTCCTTCCAGCCATAAATGCAGGCAGAGCCAGGTCCTGCTCAGGTCTGAGGTCCCATGGGAAGGGGCATCTCTCACCTGCTCTCCTGAGGGCTCCTCCAGAACAGGGCCACCATAGGGCTGGATGGGAGATAGAAATAGGACTTTGTTCCTTGGTATGGGGGTTCTCAAACTTTGGTTGTCATCAGAATCACCTGGAGGGCTTGTTAAAAAGACAGATTGCTGTTTGAGGGGCTCCACCCCTAAAGTTTCTAATTTCAAAGGTCTGGGCTGGGCCCCAGAATCTGCATTTCTGACAATTTCCCAGGTTAATAAGGAAGATCCTGTGCTGGGACCACCAGCCTTTGGGAAACCTTTCAAGGGATGCTGTGTTTAGAACTAGCTCTCATTTCTAGGGGCCTGTCCTTGAGTAGATCACGTAACCCCTCTTGGTTGGTTCGTTTGTGTTATTACGTCTTGTGAGACAATACGTCTTGTTTGGGTTGTTGTATCATATAAGGCGGTAGAGGTGAAAGGGATCCCCAAAGAGTGAGGAGTAAACAAATGTTAGTTGTGATTTATTCACTCGTGGCTTCCGGGCCCCATACACAGACGCTGCTGGCTGTGCTTGCAGTGGGTGGCTGATGCAAGCTGGGGTGGGGGGTGAGGGGTGGCTGATGCGAGCGGGGCTGGGGTGGGGTGGGGAGGGGTTGGGGAGGGGGTGGGTAGTGGCCAAAAGCCTAGACTCCATTTGTCTGACTCGAACCAGCTGAAACCACAGCTAGGTCACTTCTTTCTGAGTCTCACTTTCCCCCTTTGTGGATGAGGAATGAACTTGGTGGTTTTCCAGTGGGGGTGCCTGGGGCCCGGAGCTTCTGGGGACGCCTAGAAGGTGAGCCTGTGGGCCCCACCCTGGCTTCCAGCGATGCAATCCACCTGGACTGGATTTCCAAACAAAGATGCTTTTGTATAAAGGGCTCAGCTAAAAAGAAGACCAGTTTAAAAACTACCAGGAAGGGGGCACCTGGGTGGCTCAGTGGGTTGAGCATCTGACTCTTGATTTCGGCTCAGGTCATGATCTTGGGGTGGGATCCAGCCGAGTCTGGTGTCACGCTCCGCAGGGAGTCTGCTTCTCTTCTCCCTCTCCCTCTGCCCCTCCCTCTGCTCTCTTTCTCTCCAATAAATCTTTAAAAAAAACCAACTAACACCTAAAGGATAATCTTTAGCTTTCAAAGTTCACCCTCAGAATCATGGAGGATGTACTCAGAAGAGCACAGTTGTTCTTTTCTTTCACAACTGAGGTGAAGGGGTGGAAGATTTCATCCTCAGGCTGCCTCTCGTCGGCTCTAACAGTGATCTGTTGTCACCGAGACCTGTGCCTCCACCTGCCACCACCCTGGAGGGAGGACAGCGGTACCAATGGAAGGCCAGGAGCGGGGTGGGGGTGGCATTCCAGCGAAGATGGGAAGCTGCCCCCCAGCGCAGAGAGAGCATTCTGCCCCACAATGGTGCCTGTCACTGGTGGACCTGTTCTAGGTCCTAGGCTCTTGGGGTAAATTATTTGACAAGAGGAGCTTTGGAGAGAAGGCCCATACCTTATCCATCTCTGCAAGTTAGTGCCCGATTCCAAGGCGCCTATTCAGCGGGCTCCAGGAATTCACAGTGGGCGCCTGTCCTAATTGGTGAGGCATCGGTTCTAAGTGGTTAGGGCACGTGTTTTACTAGCTATGAAGTACTTCGGAAACCTCCTCCCCTACTCGTTACAATGGCTATCCCCGTAGCAGGCATGCAATGAAAGGAGGCTGGGCAAAGGGGACCTGAATTCAGTAGCAGAAGTGGGTGGCGCAGGGAATCGGCAGCTCCATCGGACACCAGGAGACCCCCAGGGAACAGCTCAAGTCCAGGGAAGGTGAGCACCACAGAACTCCTCCTCTGCTCCTAGAACCTGTGCTCCAGAGATGGAAGGAGAGGGCTTCCAGCTGGCACGCAGGGAGGGACATCACTGAGGCCTCCACTGGGCATCCGGAAGTGTCTACCGGCAGCCTGATGACGCCCGCATTCTTAGAAGGGCTTGGAGGCCACTCCAGGCTCCAGGCCCAGGCGGGCTGTGATAACACACCCTCCCCCCCTCCCCCCGCTCCTCCCCCACCGTGTACTCAACACCATTTGGAACCTTACTGACTGCTCATGATTTTGACCAACCCCCAAACAGGGGAGCTCACCTGGAAATGTCAACACAAACATCCCTGAAGTGTTCTGGCTCAGAGGGATACCAGGAGAGAGCCCTCAAGCACCGAAGGGCACGTTCCCTGCCAGTGAACTGCCCCAGGGGTGAGCAGGATCCGCGGATGTGGCCGCCAGTGACCCTCGTCCCCCGAGCTCCCCAGTGTGTATGCGGGACTGAGTCCCTCCTGGCTTCAGACCCTTCAGGGGCTCTTCATCTCCTACCAGACAAACGTGTTTTTAAAGTGTACACATAAGCCTCTCGTGATCCCAGTCGTGTATCTGCCTGATATTCCTTTACTTTGCAATTTATTTTCTGGAAACAGGGAACGGATCATCATTTTGGCACAAAACAGCGCACACGTTGGTGGCTGAGCTGCCAGTGCTTTGCCCTCTCCCTGCCCTCCCCAAGCCTGTCCAGCTCCTCCTCATCTTGTGAGATTTAGGGCCATGGAGGATGATCTGTTAAGTAATTTAAAAGGGAAAATACTTAGATAAAATTCAGCTGATATTTATCGAATTGTCTGTGTTCCCTTGAATTTTAAAACCTGTTTGGATTTGCCCTTTCTCGGCTCTTCTCTCTCTCTTATTTTCACTGGAAAACTGTCATGTAATGTTGCCGACGGTGCTGGGGGCTGACCAAACGGGCGCGCTCTCCATTTTTCTTGCTGTGAAGACCCTGCTTTGCTTGGGTGATGCGCTAACTTGCTCCGCCTGCAGTTGGCAGAGACACGTGACTCACATACAGCCACGAGATTTAAACCGGAGGTGCAGGATGTGGCTTCTGGAAACACTTTTTCTCGAAGGGGACAGAGCTGGCTAGCTTCTTCCTTTTTGATCTTCGCCCTTCCTGTTGTCTGGAATGTGGCTTGATATCTGAAAGTATACCAGGGGTCTTGCAAGGGTAACAGCAGAACAGGAACGCAGAAGGAGTCTGGCAGGTTGCTGACATCTGGTCTGGCCTGGGCTCTGGTCATATTACAAGAGAAATACCCTTTATGGGGCACCTGGGTGGCTCAGTCAGTTAATTGACCGACTCCTGCTTTTGGCTCAGGTCATGATCTCAGGGTTGTGAGATCAAGCTCTGCATTGGGCTCTGGGCTGAGCATAGAGTCTGCTTAATATTCATTTCTCTCCTTCTCTCTCTGCCCCTCCCTGCCAGCCCCCCTTGTTCGCTCTCTCTCTCTCAAATTAAAAAAAAAAAAAAGCCCTTTACTCATTTAGGTCATTCTAGTTGAAATCTGTTCCCTGTAGGCAAATGTTATCCTACCTGACACAGATCTCCCCATCCTGGACTTCCTTCTCCAAGAACAAGGTCATGTTTTGGCATTGTGATGTCCTGTGACTTTTTTTTTTTTTTTACCACATGTTTTATTTATTTATTTATGATGAGGTTTCATAATAAGATCATTAGAGTTACAACTTCTTAGAACTCTCCCCTTCTTGTTATTTTCCAACCCAATACTTATGGTGGTTATGAGGATAGAGAGGGCTAAATTAGGTAGGCATTGGAAAAGTTACAGTAATTTGAATGGGAAATATATTTTAATTTCATTGGGTATAGAATGTTGAGACTGATACATATAATAAATGAACAGTATGCAAATCCAGCCAGGAATTTTCACAGTGCTATTCAAAAACCATTAGATAACGTAAAATACTGGGAGCCCTACAAGGGGGCCCCTGAAAAGAAATATTAACCACTTCCCCATCAAATTTATCTTTTTCTTGATAAAGACCCTACAAACATATAATGAGAGAGTTGGTATTTAAGGGCTAGATGAGCCTGAATTGGATGGGGATTGGAAAAATTACAACAATATGAGTGAGAAATATAACCTAGTTGGACTTTGGGGAAAAGGTTTACCCTTGAGTTTGAACTCTAGATGTTTCACAATCTGGTGAATATTAGGCGTTTGGTAGTTTCCTGAGATTCTGTAAGCTAATCTTCATATTCCCTGGAGACCTCAGAGAGGGTACAACTGTTGGTGGACTAGAAGGGCTGGTCTTCCTGGCCACGTCTAGGCTGGCTTATCTCTTATGCTTCTATAGTTTTCTGGAGTGATGGTTAAGAATGTGGAGACAAATTGTCTGGATTTTAATCTCAGCTGTGATTGAGCAAGTTAATAACCTCTGTGGGCCTGACGTTGCCATTTGTGAAATGTAGACAATAATGATATTTATCTATTGTGTGAGGACAGTCGAAGTTAATCAATATAAAACACTGAGATCAGTGACTGGAACTTAGTAAGCTGTCAATAAAAGCTATTATGTTGATTATTGAATATACTGTGATATAACATTCTATTTATGTGTATCTTTATTCCACTAGATTGCTGACTCCCTCAGTACAAGAGACATGTCTTATTTCTTGATGTGGTGGGTGCTCATTTGGTATTTAATCCATCATTCTTAATGCACATGAGTGAATGAAATACTCCTCTGATATTGTCCTCCCTTGGGAGAAGTATCTTACTTTACAAGGTATCTTACTTTGCAGATTTATGTCTTATCTGCCCCACTTGCCCTAAGCTCCTAGCTCCTATTCTAAATTTTTTTTTTTTAAGATTTTATTTATTTGCGAGAGAGAGAATGAGAGACAGAGAGCATGAGAGGGAGGAGGGTCAGAGGGAGAAGCAGACTCCCTGCTGAGCAGGCAGCCCGATGTAGGACTTGATCCCGGGACTCCAGGATCATGACCTGAGCCAAAGGCAGTCGCTTAACCAACTGAGCCACCCAGGTGCCCCTAGCTCCTATTCTAAATCCCTCTGTTTGGTAATAACATAACTCAATAAACATTTGTTGAGTAGATGAAACCATAAACAAACCCTCACATACCCAGAGTCATCATTGTCAATTCCTGTCACGAACTCCTGCAGAATTTGTACTCCAGTGACAGCAAGCTGCTCACTGTTCTTTAAATGTGCCCTGCACTTCACGTCTTCACACCTTGGCTCAGGTATTCCCATCTGCCTGCCTATCTCCACTTTGCCCGGCAAACCCACCTTCATCTCTAAATTCCAGCTTGGACACTCTTCCTCCAGAAGTCGGCTCTGATCCGTTCAGGAAGAGTCATCTCTCTCTCTCCCTCCCTTTCCACCCCCACCTTGTCTTTCTACTCTATAATGATTTCATTGAAGACTCATACTGTGTCTTATATATTATAGAACCTAAGCACCTCACCTAGCACTTGACATAGAGCAGGGATTCGAAAAGCTTCTTAAGGAATAGGCAAGTTGACCATTAGAATGATACACAGACAGTCCTCAAATGAATGTGCTTTTCTATTCTAAGTCATAAATAAATAATCATATGCATTTACAATAGCAAAGTGCACTATCAGTCCCTCCCCCCTCATTAGAAGTGGTTAAATGACTCTATCCATTTCCCCTTATCCAGGATACCTTCTGACATAAGGCATCCATTTGGGAGCACGTAGGTCAGGTTTTGGGTTCAATTTGCACGTATGGAGCAGAGGGAAGACAACTGGCTGGCACAGGGTTTGAACCTTGACCTTGGCTTTGTTGCCTTAGTGTTCCAAACCCAGTGATGGTCATTCTGGAAAGGTGGGCATGTCCCTGAAAGGGCATAACAGAATCTCTGTGGACATGATATTTTTATGTTCATAAGAAGAAGGTATGGGTTAATAAAAATATCAAGAATCACAGTTGTAATGATATGAAGACCTAGGGGAACAGTAAGAGAGAACATCTGCATATAGTAACATGAAGAGACATGCCTGGCAGTGGACTAGATTTCTGGGCACTCTGTAAAGGACCCTGGGTCTGTGTCAGTCAGGTTCGTTCAGAGAATTGGATTAATGACATTAACGCAATGAATTCAGAATGACTTTGAATTTAGTTCTCGTGATGGGAGGGGGTGTTGATGGTTCCAAACTGGTGTCTTATTTTTGCTATTCCAAATAGAATTGCTTCTTATAAAAAAATGGCAGGATCATTGTGTCTAGTTCTAGTTCTAGATTGGTTTTGGCAAATAGTTTATTCTAATTTAAAATCAGCTGACACTTACCGAGCACCTAAGTACTTTAACATGCATCCTCATACAGATTTTCACAAGCACCCTACGAAGTGCAAATCACCTTTCTCATTATAGAGCCAAGAAAACTGCAGCTTACTTAAGGTTGCATTGCTAGTGAATGACGGAGCCAGAATTCCAAGTTCAAGTACGTAAGTCTGACTCTAATAAGACTTGTAAACAGGGAGAAAAGATACTAAAAACCATGTTAGAGTATTAGGTTTGTTTGTTTGTTTTAAATTGACATAATGATGGGCTACTACTTTGGGTAGAAGAGGAAGTAGAGTGGGTTGAATGGAAGCTCCTGGAATGATAGGTTCATGTCCTAAACCCTAGAACCTGTGCATGGGATCGTATCTGGATAAAGTCTTTGCAGATGTCATTAAATGAAAGAGCTCGGGATGAGTTTATTCTGGGCTATCCCGGTATGCCCCAAATCCATTGACACGTGGACTAATAAGAGACAGGTGGGGAAGAGACACAGAGAGGAAAGAAGTTTGTCTGAGGACAGAGGCAGAGATTAAATGCAGCCACAGTGAAGGAAGACCTTGAGGAAGCAAGGGAAGGTCCTCGCCTAGAACTTTCAGAAGGAGCAAAGCTCTGCCAGTTCCTTGATTTTGGATCTTGGCCCTCCAGAACTGTGAGAGCATCTATTTCTGTTGTTTTGAGCCACCTGGTTGGTGGTGATTTATTATAGCAGCCATCAGAAACTCATAAAGGGGGCAGTACAAGTGAGTGGCAGGGGCACTCCACTTATGTATGACCTTGAGTCCCAACTCTGACCTTCATTACGTTTGACCTTGGCATGTCACTTCCCTGGGCCTCAATTTCCTTATGTGGAAAACAAACTCTGGCGAGACCTTTTCTGTCTCTGGTGATCTATGAATCAAGGATTTAGGAGCACTGCTCTCAATTTCCCTGCCAGTGGTCAGTGGGTGGGAGCAGTAATTATACAGTGACCTTTATCTTGGCAGGAATGTTTGAAGATGAATAATTAAAGCTCCTCCTTTAGAAATATGACTAACGCATCATTTGCATTTTGTGCAGTCCTTAAACCAAGGACTGTTGGCTTTTAATTCCCAGGTGCAAATTTTAAAGGAAAATAATGAAAAAATGCTAGAGATTATGGGGGTTAGCAACTGCCCTATAGTGGTATGTGTATCTTAATGGAGTAAAAGTCTTATTGAAGGTACTATAATGTGGGTAAGGCGTAATCTGATTCTTCTTCCTGCTATGAATGTTGCCCAGTGGTTTCTTATCAGGCAAGCTCATGTGGCCTCATTCCTCAGATATGATAGTCCTTGCCTGATAGTAAAATTCATGGTAAATATACCTTTTCCAGCAGGTGGCTTTTCAGCAATTGTGTGACTAGAAAAGGTAGGTATTCTATTTTAAGAACCACAGTGTTTTACTCTATGCAAGAGATACAGTGTAATTTGGAATGCTTGCTTATAACTATGGGTTGATTATACAAGAAGAGCAAACTCAGAATCAGCAACAGTCTTAAAAAAAAAAAAAACCCTTCTAAAATAACCAACAGAGAAATTGCTAGTTATGGAACTGTAGCTCTCTCAGTGAAATCTGGGGTATATTTTTCCATTAGGAGTCTCAGAAGATTATTGGGAAGTTTCCTTTGCATGTGTGACTATAATTTCTAGGTCAACTTTCTCCCAAATGTCCCATTTTTCTAGAATCCAACTGAGAAGGCAGAAAGCATGGGGAGCCCCGTAGCTTACTGCCCAGGACTCATTACATAGTAGCCCCTTTGTGAACGCAAGTGAACAAACAGCAGACTCATTCCGGACAAGTCAGTTTCAACACAGAACAGAGACAGTTTATGGAGTCTCATCACCGTGGGGGACACCAGATGCTGTGACATCTAGGGCTTGATCAGTAACAGTCACCCAATACACATGTGTTCTGGACCCCAGGGCAGCTGCTGGTACTGGTCAATGCCTACTCTCCCCATCTTTTTAGGTGACTGTCTTTGCTGGATGAGAGCCAAAATGCTGCCCGGGGGATCAGGCAATATTTGTGCGAATCCTCAGCAACCCAAGGTACATTGAAGAGATAAACACAAATCAGATTGGGAGGACAGGGAAGGTTCAAAGGAGCCAGAGGAAGACACATAAGTAGCTGGAGGAGAATATACAAAACGAAAAGGTGATCAAACACTTTCCCCTACCAGGCTTGTCCTAACCTCACGAACTAACCAATTGACTTCTTTTTTTTTTCCTTCAACTTGTATTGAACGTCTACCATGCGCCAGGCTGTGTTCTAGGCACTAAGGATAGAATGAACGGAACAGACATGAGCCCTGCTTCCGTGGAGCTTCCATTCTAGAGGTTCAGAAGCCAGCGGAAGAATCACACACGGTTCCTGCTGTGAAAGGTAGCTGCCAGGCCACCTCCACCTTCCAGCCATGCCCAGCTCAGTCTCCCTGAGACCACAGTATCCTCTTCTTGCAGCGTGCTGTCTATCCTATTACAAGGGAAAAAAGTTGTAACTATGTGAGGTGATGGACATTAACTAACCTTATTGCAGTGATGGTTTTGCAATAGACGCATATGTCAAATCATTGTATTACACACCTTAAACTTACACCATGTTCTATGTCAATTATATCTCAATAACACTGGGAGAAGAAAAGAAAGCAATACAGTAAAACATGGTGCTATGGAGTGTGAAATGTTTCAAAAAAGTTAAACAAAACAAAACAAAACCCCCAAACACCCAACAACCAATATGCTACCTATTAGTCTCTAGTTAATACCTTCTTAACAAGCTTTTAGGCTCTGTAAGAGCCGGGACAGAGTTCTCCCTTTCTGATGTCACCCAGGGTTTAGAGATAGTGCTAGGTGTGGAACTGGTTTTAAATAAATAGAAGTCCATGGAGGATATAATATTGTATTGACTATAATGTTCAGAGACCTCAGATGAGCTGCATGCATGGGTCATTTCACTCTGGGATCAGAATATCTTAGAAAGAATAAGTCGGTGACTCGCATACAGGAAGTGCTTAATGAATGAATGAGTATATGCTTTCTTCAAAAAAAAAAAAAGCTAATTGAGTTGTTCTATTTACCACATCAAAAGCTTATTAGATGGATACTATTTGCATCCCCATTTCACAGATGAAGACTTTGGGTTTTGAGACCATGTTGCCAGAGAGAAGAAGAGATATGGTTCAAGCCCAGGAAGTTGGATTCCAAGAGCTCCTAACACTAGGCTGTCTAACTTCAGATCCAGCTTGGGGGGATGTCTTACCGGCATTCAATGTTTTTGTCCCATTTCTTCTTCTAAAGAGACGTCCAAATACTTACCATTTGGTTTTCATGCTGATGTTACCCCATTTGCTAATTTGAATATATTTAGCTTTCTTCCTATATTTCAAAGGAGGCTAGTCTTTGTTCTCCTAGATGTGGGTTGTACATTTCCCTTTTCAGCTTCAGGGCTGACTGAGAAATGAAGTGAGACAGATAGCTTTCTGTTATAGATTTTAAGGGGGTGCCAGAAAGGTCTTCCTACCTGCAAAATCTCCCCCGTTTGCTTCCTGATGTTTAAAATCCCACCAATGCAGCTTCATTGTTTGGTTTCAAGTCATGTCCTCTGTCAAAATGCAAATAAATCAGGGATTGTTAAATGACGTTGTAAGCCTCGCAGCCCTCCAGCCTGCCCATCTTCCTTCTTCTATCTTTTCTTTTAGTAAATATTTTTGGAGATACTCTAGCTGTGTAATAGGTTCTAGAGATTTAAAGATATATAAGTGGTCTCTGCCCTCAGGAAAGTCTTGACTCTGGAAGGAGATGAATGTAAAAGAAATGCAGTAGTGTTTTAGATATAAAGTGCAGGGAAAGCTAAAAGGGAGGAATACACTGCTCTACTTGGAGAGATGGAGCACAGATATTCCTTAAGCCTAAAGTCCTTCACACTTTAGTAAGAATGAACTATAAAGATTTTTTTCCAGAAGGCATATTTTGGTGACAGGAGAAGGTTTGGAGTGAGTGTGAGTTCAAGGGAATATTAACAGAGGGAGAGAGGGAATGACAGCAAGAGAAACAGTTCACCATGAAAACCCTGAAATCCAGGTCATAACACTGAGCTGATTTCAGAACTGAGAGTAGATTGGGCCCTCCTCACTTATAGGAACCCGCCTCATTGACAGGCCATGTGTTAAAACACCCTAATAAAAGAAGAATCTGTATTTTTGCAAAAGGGTTCCTGTCTATTCTACAAGGTGAAAAAGGTGGTTGTGACTGACTGGTAGGCACAGAGGCAAGTGCTTCTCCGCTGGATATACTAGGAGTCCGCAAACTTTTCCTATCAACTGCTGGATGAAGCTTTGTGGACCGCACGGTCTTTGTAGGGACTATGGTGCAGCTCTTCCATAGTGAGGAAAAGCCCCAAGGCCAGGATTCAAATGAATGGGTGCGGCTGTGCTCCATGAAACTATTTACAAAAATGAGGGTGGGCTGAATGCCCGTAGGGCGTAGATGGCTCGTTCCTGGTTTATACCCAGTAACAGCCAGATTAAAGGCCTCCATTAAGGAAGTGTAAGATTTAAATAAAGTTTAAATTACATCTTTTGAGGGGGCCTGTGTGGCTCGGTTGGTCAAGTATCTGACTCGATCTCAGCTCAGGTCTTGATCTCAGGGTCGTGATGGGCGTGGAGCTTCCTAAAAAAAAAAAATTACGTTTTTTGAGGTGAGGCCCCCATTGGCTGGATGGACAGCAGGGTCTCCTGCAGAACCCGTTCCCTGTGTGAGATGACTGCCCAGCCCAGTAGGGAGCCACCGGAAGGAAGCAGCCCTTGGAGCAAACAGCTGCTGAAAAGTCTGCAGTGTGTGAAGAGGAAAAGAGGGAGGGCGCAGAAGTCAGGCAGTCAGCAAAACTAAAGGCAACCTATGGAATGGGAGAAGATAATTGTAAATGTCTTATCAGGTAAAGGGCTAGTATCAAAAATCTATGAAGAACTTATATACTCAACACCCAAAAAAACAAAAAATCCAGTCAAGAAATGGGCAGAAAACATGAACAGACATTTCTCCCAAGAAGACATCCAAATGGCCAACAGACACATGAAAAAATGCTCCACTCAGCACCAGGGAAATACAAATCAAAACCACAATGAGATACCACCTCACACCAGTCAGAATGGCTAAAATTAACAAGTCAGGAAACGATAGATGTTGGTCAGGAGGTAGAGAAAGGGGAGCCCTCCTACACTGTTGGTGGGAATGCAGGCTGGTACAGCCACTCTGGAAAACAGTATGGAGGCTCTTCAAGAAGTTAAAAATAGAGCTACCCTATGACCCAGTAATTGCACTATTGGGTATTTACCCAAAAGGTACAAATAGACTGATCCGAAGGGACATCTGCTCCCCAATATTTATAGCAGCAATGTCCCCAAAAGCCAAACTGTGGAAAGAGCTTAGATGTCCATCGACAGATGAATGGGTAAAGAAGAAGTGGTGTGTGTGTGTATATATATACATATACATATACATATATATACATACATATATATACACACACACATACATACACACAATGGAATATTACTCAGCCATCAAAAGGATGAAATCTTGCCATTTGCAACTAAAAGGATGGAACTAGAGGGTATTATGCTAAGCAAAATAAGTCAGTCAGAGAAAGACAAATACCATATGATTTCACTCGTGTGGAATTTAAGAAACAAAACAGGTTAACATAGTGGAAGGGAAGGAAAAATAAAATAAGATGAAAACAGAGAGGGAGGCAAACCATAAGAGATGCTGAACTCTAGGACACAAACTGAGGGTTGCTGGAGGGGAGGTAGGTGGGGGAAGGGATAATTGGGGAATGGGCATTAAGGAGGGCACATGGTGTAATGAGCACTGAGTGTTGTATGCAACTGATGAATCACTATCTCTGAAACTAGAAAAAAAAGAAAAAAAAAGAAAAAAAAAGCAGGCAGAAAGGATCTTTGTGTGGCAGAAACTTAGCTGGTTACCAAAGATTCATGCTTAAAAAAGTATAGAATGAGTGGTCTGTGACTGATGAAAACCTGCTTCTTTTTAGTGATAATATATAAATGTTTACTTAACATATTCATTCATAGATTATCGTTACTTAGACCTTCATTTATTCATTCACAAACATTGCTTATTACATGCCAAGTATTGCCCTAAGTCCTGGAGCAACAATATTGAATAAATCAGGGTCATCACTGGACACGAAGATGTCCAAATTACCTCCCGTCTAATTCCCTGTTGTGATTTTCAGTAACTTTCCACTATTTGGCAATATGTGATTATGATATATTGAATGCCACAGAATTTTTTAAAGCCTCAAGCCCTTGGACCAAGTTGTTCCTTTGAATTTACCAAGACTAGTTTTGTTATTGTTTTACAAAGATCCTGCCTGGCAGTAACAATTACCTGCTTGCCGTCTTTTGCAAATGGCTTGATGCATCCCATCACTTAAACTGTATGTCTGCTAACTCCATCTTATAATCAGAGCTGAACACAGACTTTACCTGCTGTAGGAAGCGTTGCTTTATTAAAAACTCTCAGATACCTATCTCCATCCCTGATGGCTTCTCGAATCAACTACGTGCTCAAAATCTCCACTCCGATGATCCATGGGTCCTCAAATTTAATATGCCCAAAATTGAAGTCAAGACCTCTCCCCCACCCACCCTCCTTCCCCTCCCTCACCCTCCCACACAAGGTTACCTAGATCAGTGAATGGAACTATTTGCCACCTAGTAATGTGGGCCAGAAGCTTGGAGGTCGTATTTGACAACTTCCTTCCCCTCACCCGCAACGGTCTGTTATTCACAAAGTCCAGGTGATTCTATCTCCTAAATACCTCCGCAAATGAGATATTTTCTTCTAACTCCAGTGTGTTTATCACAGCCTAACCACTAACTTCTCATATCGGGACATTCTAATTGTTCTGCTGGAGTCCGCTCTCACTTAAATATTATGTCCACCCTGTATCCATTTGATCCCATCATATCCATCCATTGAGTGGTTTCAAACTGCTCTTAGGATAAGGAACGAAGTCCCTGAACACCCTGTTAGAGATCTGCTCTAACCAACATCACCATCCATCTCTGAGGCTACTCTCTTTTTCCCTTTCTCTGACACATCTGAATTAGGTATCCTTTTAGAGCTTTATTCTGGTCTGCACGTGTAGAAGACTTGTATTCATGATTCTATTCTCCATCAACTTTTGTATCCACACCCTGTGCCAGGAACACCTCCGTGCTCTCACTGTTGGTGGTGCAGAATTTCCTGCCCCTGGGTTCAGTCATGTGACCTGCTCTGGCCAATAGAATTAGGCCAGATACTGAGCCCAGGCTGCAGGGGGTCTTGCACGCTTCCGTGTCCTCTTGAACCTCTCCCTTCACCACAATAAGAACAGGCCCAGTTTTTAATAAAGCAACGCTTCCTAGAGCAGGTAAAGCCTGTGTCCAGCTCTGATTGTAAGATGGAGTTAGTAGACATACAGTAGCCCTCTGTCTCCAGGAAAAGGATGAGGAACGCTTGGAGTGCAACTACCCAGCTGAGACCAGCCTCCATCAACTCACACCCAGTAGACACTTGGACGTATATATGAAACAAGAGGGGTTGTTGTGTTAAGCCACTGAGGTTTGGGGTGGTTTGTCCCCAAACCTCAATGAGCAAGAGCTCATTGATACACTAACAAAGTAATTTGCATTTTCCTGTGGCTTTGTTAATATCCTCAGCCTTTGTTTATGCCTTTAGGTCGACTAGGGTTAAAATCAACGAAGACTGCATCGATGGATCTCATTCTTCCTCCTCTGAACAGCAAACTTGTGCTTGAGGATTGAGGTCCCGTAATAAAGCAGTGGTGAATTCCTGAGAATTTCTCTGTGACTTTCCAAATGAAACTAGGGCCTTCCTGCCAATCCTGCCAATGGGGTGGATGAAATCGAGCATGGATCCTTTCCTTGCTGCCACAGAGGCTTTTCATCCCTGGGAGGGATGGCAAATCCGGGGCCATAAGCTGAGAACCATGCTGAAAATTCAGGGCTGGTTTCAGAAGTGACACCGTCTACCTGCTTCCTAAGTAAAGGCGCTGTCTGTCAGAGGAGGCCTTTTAAAGGTCGTCCTAGAATGAAACAGCACATTTTGCTCTTTTTTAGCCCTGTCCTCTGAAGTTCTCTTTGAAAATCTGTTGAATGAGCTGGCCTTTATATTTTCTCGACCCGACAAAACCAATTACTAAGTGGATGTTAATGAAGCCACGGGGCCAAGTCATTGGCAATTCAAAATGAAAACCATGACCGCTTGTGGCTGTCATACTTCGCCCCCAAAAGCTGCAGCAAAATGCTGTGCTCTTCCAGGAGACTCTTGAAATTAAGACTCTCTCACCCAGAAATGTTAAGTGACTCGGGGGCTGTAAAACAAAGTGCCCTGATTAACATGCCGTCAGGCTTGCGCTGTCAGAACAGAAACAGGGATGGAAAAGTAAATAATGAACCATTTTCATGGCGCCAAAGCAAATAAAGACATACACACCTGGATGGATGCAACGCTTCTCCCGGAAATCAATTCTAAAAATAGACCTTTTAGTTTTGCTCAAATCCACCCAAAATTCCCAAGCAGACATTTGGAAAGGAGAGGCAATTCAGTTTCTTAGCTGAAATGATTTGGATATTTTCTTTTTTTTTTTTTTAAAGATTTTATTTATTTATTTGACAGAGACAGAGATAGCGAGAGCAGGAACACAAGCAGGGGGAGAGGGAGAAGCAGACTCCCCGCCGAGCAGGGAGCCCGATGCGGGACTCGATCCCAGGACCCTGGGACTATGACCTGAGCCGAAGGCAGTCGCTTAACCAACTGAGCCACCCAGGCGCCCAGGATATTTTCTTTTTGGTGGGGAGATGGGGGAGAGGATTAGAAATTTGAACACTTTGTTCTTTTTCCGCTTTTAAAATAGCCGTACCAGGTTGTCTTCGAACGGCATGGATTTGCAAGAGGGCCATCTTTGCTCTCCAAAGCCTGAGAGACCGTCGCTAACCTGACCTTCTCTAGGAGAAGAAAGTGAGTTAGATTTCCCAGACTACTGTACCCTTCTACCTGGGAGCCAACATGTCCTGAAAAGTGTGTGTCCCCTCAGCAGTGACGTCCTGTGCTGTGTCCCATCATAGGACGCCCTGGCCTTTGGGGTAATATGGCAACCCAGGGACCTATTTTGCTTTGCAGGGCACTGAATGAGCACAGGAAGCTCAGAGCTGTGTTACGTGAGGACCAGGGGGCCATGTGGCAGGGTTGGGCGGTGAGTGGCCTCCTTTTTCTGGGAGAGAGGCCTGAAGAAGAGACCCCTCACTGATGGGCTGAAGTGCAGGATGGGGTTCAAATGAGTCAGTTGTGTTGAGGGCCCTTTTGGGGTCTGGAGGCAATCTTGCTTGGAGTCTCAAGGGCAATTGGGAGTGTGAAGAATTCTTTGGGCTTCCAGGTAGACTCTTAGAGAGGTAACATGGAGAGCCTGCAGGCTCCTTCCCAGTGGGCATTTCCAAGGTCTCTTGCTGAGACAGCGAGTGTGAAGTCCCGCGGCCATTGCCCCTTAATCTCCTCAAAGTGGGAGAGGTAGAGATGCGGCCTGGGGCTTGCCGGTCAAAGTAGAGAATTTTCCCCTGGTTCTCACTGGGCTTCTTCGACAGACTCCTCAGGGGGAGCTGAGAAGAGGCCCCACAGCCTTGGGTCTGCACCTCTGGGCAGGACGGCTCCACCTTTCCTATGCAGCTAAGAGGCCCCATTGCTGGAAGCTTCCAGGGGACATTGTTGGACTTGCTGTTCTCTGGACCATACTGGGGTTGTTCAGTTTCTGAATTCAAGTGCTGCTTTTCCTTGGTATGCCTTTGTCCTTTCCCAGGGGATAGTTACATGCAGGTTGTTGGATTTTAGTGAGGAAGAGCAGAGTGTGCAGTCTGTTGCAAATGAGGGAGACTGATGTGAGAAAAAAGGCATTTGAAATTTCACATGAAAACCTCTAATTTGTCACGGGAGATGGGTAGAGACCACTTATCATTAGCGTCCTTTATGTTTTGCAGATAATTAACATAAGGGATTTCAGCCTTCCCATCTGAATAGTTTATATGTTGAGATTTGTTTACTGTTTACTTATTATGCCTTCCAGGTTGAAACAAACAATGTTTTAAAAACCTTAGTGATGGGGCGCCTGGGCGGCTTAGTCAGTTAAGGATCGAACTCTTGGTTTCAGCTCCAGTCATGATCACGGGGTCATGGGATTGAGCCCCAAGTTGGGCTCCGTGCTCAGAGGTGAGTCTACTTGGGATTCTCTCCTCCCTCTCTCTCTGCCCTTCCCCCTGCTCCCTCTTTATTAAAAAACAAAAAACAAGAAAAGCAAAAAAAAAACCCCTTAGTTACCTATGAGACTTTTTGGAAGCCACAAAGCTTATCACCTTTTGATTTTTCCTTTTTTTAAAAAAGATTTTATTTACTTATTCATGAGAGACAGAGAAAGAGGGGGACAGAGGCAGAGGGAAGAAGCAGGCTCCCCATGGAGTAGGGAGCCCAATGCAGGACTCAATCCCAGGACCCTGGGTTCACGACCTGAGCCACCCAGGTGCCCTGATTATTCCTTAAGACAATTAAATATACATTAACATTTTCTTACATTATGTATGTATGCATTTATTTATTTATTATAGCGCTTTGGTGTATTCCAGGGAAATAAGGACATAAGAACAAGAAGAACAAAGCCCCTTCCCTCAAGGTTTCAATTACAGAATGAGTCATGGTTTCAAAGATATTGCTGTAAAGTGCTTTGCAAAAGACGTTCTAGATTTTATCCATCCTTGTGTTTTGGAACAAATAACTTGCAAATTTGAAAAGAAAAACCCAGATGTCACCCAAATGCCATACTCTCATAATTAGAAGTGGCTTCTAGGATTCACTAATGCAGAATCACCTCTCAATTAAGCTCCTCTCATGCTCAAGGTGTGCTGATTCTACCATTTGACAACTTGATCCATGGCAACACAGAAATGACTTATTATAACTCCATTATTTTGTAGTTCCCCATATGAAGAAAGTAGTTTTGTGTAGAAAAGCATTGATCCTTACCCATCCTGCCAACTACTGCATGAAAGTGAACTCTTAATTATTTACAGACCTGGTGTGGGGCTGTGGATCAGAAAGAATAACCATCTTCCCTTGCCATGGGCAATGCGGAAAGTGGTTTCAGACTGCGTTTGGCTTGTTTACAGATGAAACATCAGTAGCTGACTGCATATTCTGAGATCTCCAGTAATAATTTCAGCAAGTCTGTAATTCTAAAGCAAAAACTCAGCAATCTGAAATGCCTTGGGAATGAACACATTCGGATAGCCACATCTTAAGGATAGCTAATAATTTTTCTTTTAGTGCTATGTGAATTTAATTGCGCTGATAACACTTCAGTAGACCTATTTCTACAGTGCATTCTTGACTTCCTCAACTTGATAATGGAGAATACTACACAGCGGTAAATCTTTTCTTGATGACCTGGCCTCCTCACGTTGACTATCACTCATAGGAAGAGTTGACATGCAGTGCCTGTTACTGTGTTTACTGCAGTTTTATGAAGAATACAATAATTGTTACAGATTTTTATAGCCTATGATTATTTACCCCATACTAAATGGCCTCCCACTGATGTATTCCCGAATTCTTATTCATTATTTCTCATTTCAGTTTGGGTACTTGCCTATGGGATCCACTCTCCCCTTTGTTTCTTCTAGGCTGTTTCAGGCACGGAAGTCCAACAACCCTATGGAAAGAGGATTCATAGGCTCTTAGCATAATCCCCTCCAGTTCCATCCATGTCAGTGCAAATGGTGGGTATTCATCCTTTCTGATGGTTGAGTAATATTCCATTGTATATATGAACCACATCTTCTTTATGCATTCATCTGTTGAAGGACATGACAGGTCCTTCCACAGTTTGGCTGTTGTCGACATTGCTGCGATAAACATTGTGATGCAGGTGCCCCTTCTTTTCTTTTGTATCTTTGGGGTAAATACCCAGTAGTGCAATTGCTGGGTCATAGGGTAGCTCTATTTTCAACTTTTTGAGGAACCTCCATACTGTTTTCCAGAGTGGTTGCACCAGCTTGCATTCCCACCAACAGTGTAGGAGGGTTCCCCTTTCTCTGCATCCTTGCCAACATCTGTTGTTCCCTGTCTTGTTAATTTTAGCCATCCAGGAACCCTTGTGTTTCTGGTGAAGCTGACTTTCAAAGTCTTTCTATTTCTCTTTGGGATACCAAATTTACAGGTACTTATTGTGGAGGTTTCTGTAGGTCAGTTGTTCTCAGAGTGGGGTCCCTGGATCAGCAGCATTAACGCCACTTAGGAACTTGTTTGAAAGACAAATTCTCACTCTTCCCTCACCTCTTGAACTGGAGACCCTGGGGTGGGGCTGGAAGTCTGTGTTTTAACATGGTCTCCAGGAAATGAAGAGGGGGAAGTTGGAGGGGGAGACAAACCATGAGAGACTGTGGACCCTGAGAAACAAACTGAGGGTTCTAGAGGGGAGTGGGGTGGGAGGATGGGTTAGCCCGGTGATGGGTATTAAAGAGGGCACGTTTTATATGGAGCACTGGGTGTTATATGCAAACATTGAATCATGGAACACTACATCAAAAACTAATGATGTAATGTGTGGTGATTAACATAACATAACATAAAAAAAAAAAAGAAATTTGAGAACAGTTGCCTTAGGGGAAAACGGGTCTTATTTGTATAATGTCTTGCTCTTATGATAACCTAACTATCAGTCTTTAATCTTCTTACTTTGGCCTTATTAGAACATTATTTACTTAGAACTTTGGAAAATGACTTGACCTCCTTCCTTTACAAACATTACCAGTGAATGAATCTCCACAAAGACAACACACCCAGGTACCAACACATGGATCAGGAAATTGAACATACAAGCATCCCAAAAGCCACAGCCCAGCCTCTCTCCAAGGATAAGGACCACCATCCTAACTTTAACACCCTAGATGAACTTTGCCCACTCTTGTTGTTCATATAAATGGAATCATATAGTCTGGATTCTTTCATTTAACATTATGTTTGGGACCAGAGCAACTCCTTTATTTTTGTAGGTGAATATATCAGTGTATTTGTCTGCTGATGACGGACATCCTATTGAAATGGACATTGGGGTTTTTCCAGTTTGGGGCCATTATTTGTAGTGTTGTCAGAGGAAATAAAACTACACCCACAGTGATAAATAGGAGCCAACAGTAGCCTCAGGGACAGGGTAGGGACTGGCAGAGAATATGGTGAACTCGATGCTGCTCTTTCTATCTGAAACAGAAAACCTGTCCTCAGAGCTCCTCCTTTTATATAGATATGGAAATGTTCCAATATGGACATAGTGTTGCCAGATTGGTTCATAAAAATATATATTTTTTAAAGTTTGCAATCCAACTTTTTCTGTAAAATCTCCTCATTTTTAATGTTGGATTCATTTTTTTTTTAAGCTAGAGGACCAATAGGAATGCCAGGTAGCTTGCCAGGCTTTAGACTTTGCATGGGGCACTTCCCAGGTGAGCCAAGATTTATCCCGATCAAATTAGCCAGGCAGGAGGAAACCATGCCAAAAGTTGCCCCCCTCAGTTGTATTGGAGAGAACCATGTTCCGCAGTGAGACAGAAAGGGCCTCCTTCGCTTTCAAGGCAATTGCCCCTGGGGTCTTGAAGGAGAAACCCACCTAGGGATTGCCTGTCCTGCAGGATGTCCCCTCCCCATCCCAAATTCCTCCCTGTTGCCCTTCTTCTTAGAGGTTGTGCTATTTTTTTTTTCCTGGTAATAACTTTGTGACCTTTCTGTAAACTCTTAATTTTCAGCATCTACGCCACCCAGGCGCCCCTAGACTCTTAATTTTCTTATTTGAGTTACAACCAGAGGTTGGAAATTTTTGGATGGGGATCACATATTCCATTATCATATCCCCCAGGAGAGACAGTTTTACAATCATGCACACGTGAGGAGACTAGTAGATAAAGTACCACCTTCGTACTGCGAACCAAAAGCTAAGATACTTTATTCATTTTTCTTTCTTCCTAAAGTGAAACAGTTCATTTCAAGCCTTGGCAGGAGCTCAGATTATTTTATACCGGCTCTTAATACCGCATTTTTGGTTTGGTGGCGGGTTGTTTGTAATAATGTTAAATTTAAATATTTGTGCTATGTGCATTTTTTCTGTTTATGCATGCTCTGCTTGAGTCAAAATTGTCCTTAAAAATTATGTCTGGGGTGACAGATCATATCCCGGCTTACTTACTTGTTTATATGACTTACTGTCTAATATGCATCTTCGAATTAGTCAATTTCTAAAAAATTTTTTTTCCTAGTGTTTGAAAAGAGGTTAAGATTTTTATTTGGGTTTTCTTGTAGGTTTTAGGGTTACAAAATTCCAATGGAACCATGTTTAAAATTATTGATCTCAATGCCCCTAGATATATCTCAACCTCTCTGAGTTATTTATTTAAGAAAGTTTTCTAGGCAATACATATTCTAAGTTGTTTCATATCTGAAATTGTCTGTATTTTTGCCATCACATATGAATCCTGGATATGGAATTCTTGTAGCTCAATATTTTCCTCTAAAGGTCTGTAGACATTTTTACATGACTTTCAGTCATTAGTATTTGAAATAGGAGGTCAGTGAAATATTGGCTCTTTGGTGGGTATTTTACACTTTTTTTTCTTAAACTTGGTGATTTTTTAAACTGTTAGATTAATTTCTATATATTTTTCTTTTTTAAAAACTGATTCCTTATATTTGAAGCTAGAAATGTTTAACCAGCATATATCAAAGTGGGTTCAGTTTTGCCTAGGATCTGGTGTGCACTCTCAATTAGTTAAAATGCTTTTCCCAAATAAGAATTATTTCTTATATTATTTGACTATTATTTCTCTTCCACTCATTTTCTTTGAGGGAGCTCTATTATCTCTTGACTGTAATATTTCATCTTCTCTGTACATTATTTTCATTGCTTTTAACTTATCCCTTGTACTCAGGGAGAATTTCTTGACATCATTTACTATTTTGCTTATTCCATTTTCTGCAGTCTAAATTGCTTTTAACTACTTCTAAATGGCTTTGACATTAATTTTACTTTTAAGATACCTAGGACTACTTCTAGTATGGTTCTTTTTTTGCAAAATGTTTCCATTTTCATGGTGGCAGACTCTAAGTTCTTGAATCACATTGAAATACAAGTTATCCGGCGCCTGGATGGCTCAGTCGGTTAAGCGTCTGCCTTCAGCTCAGGTCATGATCCCAGGGACCTGGGATGGAGCCCCACGTCGGGCTATTTGCTCAGCGGGAGCCTGCTTCTCCCTCTCCCTGCCACTCCCCCTGCTTGTACTCTCTCTCTTTCTGTCAAATAAATAAATAAAATCTTAAAAAAAAAAAAAGAAATACAAATTATTCAGTGTTTCCTGAGCTAAGGCCTATGATGAACTCAACTGTACACTTGTGGCTTAAAAATTAAAGTCAAAGAATCACAATCAGATAATTTCTAATTTTCCTATTTCTTGAAATAACTCTATTTCAGAGGAAGGTAGCTCTACTGAGCCATCTTAGAATTTTTTCCTTTATTCTTACCATCTGTAGACTATTTTACTGGGCTCTGTAGTTATTCTATTTGCTGTTCCTATGAGGGAAATACCTACTTGCTTGCCATTGATTTATGGCCACAGAAGAGCTGAACTAGGTTCTGATAACGCGTGGGTTTATGCCAAAGTATCTCAAATAGAATTTGTTTTGAAGGAAGAAATGACATACAGTTAAATCATCAGATTGCTTGCTCACTGATTTTGAAGACTAAGAGGCATGGAGAAGGATCTAGAACCACACCACAGTGCACTCACAGCCAACACTTAGGCTTTGTGCCATTGCAGAAATGCAGGGTGGAATAGCTCCCCATATGCCCAATCCTATACTTGCTGAGACTTCTTACCAGGAACAAAGCCTGAGGTCTTCCCACATGCAACCTAGTGCTATTTATAGGCTGAGATGAGAGGGTCCTAAGCACTGGACTTCCCAATGAGTTCCCAATGCCCTCCTCCATTTTGAGTCTCTGAACAGTGCCATCCTCACCATTTTGAGTTGGGGTTTTAGTAGACTTTTTTTTTTTTTTTTTTTTACTAGCCTCTCTGATTCTATGTCCTGTGACCCTTTCCAAAGAGTTGTGATTTCCATTTAGGTTCTATGTGTTTCTATCATGCTTATTCCATGACCAACTTGAGAAGTGGAGCACATGACCCTGGCTAAGCCAAATATGCATATTAATCCCCTCCACACCAAAACCAGCTCCAGGATTCTTTAGGAGATGGGCTCGTGAGCTAAGCCTGTCCAATCAATGTGACTCTCAGGAATTTTGCTGAGATACTGGGACAAAGACTCTCTCTCCTGATGGATGTGAAAGAGGAGGCATGCAGCACTCAGAACTGTTGACAGCCATCTTGAGACCATGGGGATGCAGGAGCTAGTCTTAGGATATATTTGACGTCAAGGCAGAGAGTGCTCTTAGAAAACAAAACAAAACAAAACTGGGCTTTATTGACATCATTGAGTAACTGAATCTATCCTCATTGGATTCCAGACAGACATTTCTCTATATTTACATTTTCCCAAGTCGTTAAAATTCCTTTATTGTTAAGCCACTTTGAGTTATGTTTTGTTTGGATACAAATGGATCTTCACTGGTATAGAGGTATCAGCTGGGGGTCTATTAATTCCTCCTCTTAATTTCCAGACCTTGTTCTCAGGAAGAGGGCAGGTTTCATTGTTTTTTTTTGTTTGTTTTGTTTTTTAATCCAGAACTGCTTAGACTGTATTGAGAATAAAATCCTGTAGATTTCTGGTCTGTAGATGGCACCAGTCCTTGATTTCAGTGGTTATGCTGATGTGAATTCCAATGTGAATTATTTTTTTGGTCACTATTAGTTTGTATTGGTTTTCTATTGGTTTTGGTATTGGTTTTTCTATTGGTTTTCTATTACTGCATAATAAATTGCCATAAATTTAGTAGCTCAAAACAACACATATTTATTGTCTTACAGTTACTGTGGGTCAGAAGTCCAAGCACAGCTTATCTGAATCTTCTCAATGTCTCTTAAAGCTACAATCAAGGTGGTTTCTGGAGTTCATGGTCTTCTAATCTCACGTGGGTGTTGAAAGAATTTAGGGGGCACCTGGGTGGCTTGGTTAAGCATCTAGCTCTTGATTTCAGCTCAGGTCATGATCTCAGGGTGGTGAGATCAAGCCCTGCATTGGGCACTGTGCTCAACATGGAGTCTGTCTGAGATTCTCTGCCTCCCCTTCTGCCCCTTCCCCTACTCACTCTCTCTCTCTAAAATAAATAAATATCTTAAAAAAAAAAAAAGAGTTCAGTTCCTTGTAATTGTAGAACGGAGGCTCTCCATTCCTAGAAGCCACCCGCAATTTCCTGCCACGTGTTCCTTTCTGCAGGTGGTTCATACCACAGTTGCTTCTTCAAGGCCAGCAGCACAGTCCTTCCCTCCAGTCTGGTCAGTTGGGTAAGGTGGAGTCTTGTAGATTTATTGTAACATAAGCATAGTGGTGACCTTCCATTACCTTTGCCCTATTCTGAAGATTAGAAGCAAATCATGGGTCCAACCCACTTTCTTAGGGAGGGGTTTAGTCAAGAGTGAGACTTGTGGGGAGCACATTGGGCTGTGTCTACCACCGTCTTTTCAATAGTAATTTAAAGTTTTCAGAATTGGTATGTAGCTATCCTAGATATGTCCCCAACCTCTTGCACCATATCTTTCTTTAACTCTTTCACATCAGATTGGTCTGAAGGATGATTTTAGTGTTTCTGAGGGATAGAAGCCAGTGTTGAGGAGTAGAAATAAACCCAAGCAACCACACATCATAGAAGCCCACAAAGTAGGCACAACTACGATTTCACAATTCCTTATTCCTTCTGGCTCTGTACCAGCCCATCTGTGTTTGCCAACACCCAGCAGAGCCTCTGTGGGGTCTGTTTCTTCCGTGTAATTGTAGTGTGGGCTGCTTTGAATCTTACTTTGACGTTCAACAGGGGCTTACAGTAACACTTAGACTTACGTGAATGAATTTCTTCTGATGTTGAGTAAACCAGCAGCAAATTGCCTACTTTGGAAAAAGTGGAGGTGAGATTTCAGTGTGATTTCTGACTGGTCTGAAGTCCTGAGCTGCTGCTGGTTTACCTGACACATTTCATCCAGCTCGACTCAACCAATATTTAGTGATGACATTTTTCAAGTGACTGAGTTTGTCTCCCTAGTCAGAATTCTGGCTGTGAAGAAGTTAATGACTTCAATAATAACCCTAGAAATGAGTTTTAAAAGCTCAGTAGGGGGGAAAAACGGGTCTGTGAATTTTATTTTTAAATGTAGTAAAGCTAGAACAGATAATTTGGTTGAAAATTATCCTGTTTTTGGTTTTTCATTGTGATTTAGGAACCATTTTAAGATTTCATCCACTTCTTTATGTTTTCCATCCCCAAGTCATAATTCTAGTGTGATTATGTCAAAATTATGTCCGCAGTAGCCAACTGTGGTGTTACAAACAGAGAATTAAGACTTCAGGAGGTGAATAAGCAGAAGCAGCAGGAGCTCTAGAAATGGAGAGGCATAAACCTTCTGATCTTCTGCAAATGTTCCTGAGGACAGCAAAGGAAGTGGGGGGTGGAGAGAAAAAACATGGTTTATTACATAGACCAGAATCATTTCTAAATGGAAAGAAGGTGGATCTCATTTTTCTCAAATGACACTCATGAATCTTTCTCAAGCAAAGAGACTTTGGGAGATGGGTCGTATTACCGTCGCATTCTATATGGGTTGAAACATTTTTCAAAATGCTGTATGTGCACACTGGTTGTGATATAACCTGCAGCCATTATATAAAAATAAAGTCATCTTTAAACTTTTATGATGAAAGCACTTTACCTGATTTTATTTTTTATTTTCTTGGCATGTAGGAATATTTCTCAGGTCATTGTTCAAGGGATTATCATAATCAGAAACTGATTCGTGCATGGAATAGTGTGATGAGTGCATTTACTGGGGAATGCTATAGTCTGCATGTGTTCCCTCCCCAATTCATATGTTGAATCCTAACCCTTAAATATGATGGTATTAAGAGGTGAGGACTCAGGGAAGCGAATAGGTCATGACCCTTATGGATGGGATTAGTAACGTTTTCTCCCTCTTCTACTGCTAGTACTACTCATACCAACATTCTGTACCCAGATGTGTGAAGTTTGCATGCTGACCAAGTCTTTGACACCAGCTTGGAACTGCAACTCAGTGCAGTTCTGACATGATCCATCTGACAGATCCCACACAGGTCAAGTGCTCAGTCCCACAAGACCATCCCCACTTCAGACACCAATTACAAGTCCTAGGTTGTACCCTGTATTTCTGGTCAATTGGCTATAAATTGAGGTTCCCACAGCCCTTGGGTTCTTGGGTTCAGTAATTTGTTAGAACAGGTTACAGAACCCAGGGAGACACTTACATTTACCGGTTTATTAAGTAATAAAGAATATGATAAAGGATACGAGAATGGCCAGATGCAGGATAAAAAGGGTGAGGTCTGGAAGGATCCTGAGCACTGGAGCTTCTGTCCCTGTGAAGTTGGGATACATCATTTTCCTGGCACATATATGTATTTACCAACCTGGGAGCTCTCCAAACCTCTACTTTAGGGATTTCTATGGAGGCTTCATCACGTAGGCATGATAGATTGTTACTTAATATCTGGCCCTTCTTCCCTCCTCAGAGAATAAAGGATAGAGTTGAACATTCCAGGCTGCTAATTGTGGCTGGTCTTTCTGAGCTATTCTGGAGCCCACCAAGAGTCACCTCATTAGAACAAAAGACATTCTTATCACCTAGGAAATTCCAAGGGATTTAGGAGTTCTGTGTCAGGAACCTGGGTCAAAGACCAAATGTTAGAACAAAAGATACTCCAAGCACCCCTACTGCTTCAGAAATTACAAGAGTTTTAGGAGCTCTGTGTCAGGAACCAGGGGCAGAAACTAGTATATATATATTTCTTATTATTTCACATGTTTAAACACCATCATGCAGACGTTAAAAAATGTAATCATGACTCTGTTGGTATCATTGTCATCTAATTGGTAGCAGGACATTGTTAGATGAGAGTGGTTTTCCTCTATTTCCTCTACCCCTTCTTCTGGTAGTTGTATCCTTTTTCTTTTGTTTGGAAGGGGGCTGTTTTCCTCCCCTCTTCTGCTCAACAGAACAAAGACTGGTCAGTCAGAACACTTTATCACTCTGGCTGCATGTGATTGGTTAGTAGTTGACAAGCATTACAATCTTGGTCAATCAAGACTTTTGCTGGGGTTCAAAGAAGCAGGTGCTGCTTGATCTTCAGTCATATGCCATGAAGATGGCATCAACTGGGTTTTGTTCATGGCCATATTTGCTACCATTTGGGAGTAACTTCTCCAAAGTGAAGTCAACTCGTGGAAAATAAAACATATGGTTATATGAAACCAGTTCTAATCCCTTACATTTCCCAGCTATGTCATAAATTCTCCTTTTTAAAGCCAAGGTTAGCTAGGTTTCTATCGCAGATATCCAAAAGAGTCCCAATTAATATAGAAGTAAGGTTTAGTCAACAGAAATGGAGATATTTAGCTTGTGTAAGAGACAACTTGGAGTATAGGAGAACTCCCTTCCTTCACTTAAACAACTGTTGTGCAGTAATAGTCTTATTCTGAATAACTCCATACCAGAATTAGGTTGTAATTTAGAGAGGCAGATTTTGGCTCTGGACCATGTACATGTTTGTCATAACAACAACAACAACAAGATAAAAACAATTTATTGTTCATGTATTATATTTTTGGTATTGTTCTAAACCTTTTCTCAAAAACTCCACCAGGAAGGCATATATCCTTGTTTTATAGATGTAGAAGTTGAAGTTCCAAGAAGTAAAGTACCTTGTCCAAATGTCACTCAGCTCTCAGCTAATGAATGGCAGAGCTATAACTCAAGTACAAGTCTATCTGACTTATGTTTCTCTTAATCACTGTACTATAAGCATTTGTTTAAAGAAAGCCATCGGAAGTTTTAAGTCAGAAGGCATAATAATGGCACCTTTGTCGTATGGAACAAACTTAGTCACAATGAAAAGCCGATGTACTATAATGACCGTTCACTACCATATATACTTACTGAAAACTGTATTTGGGAAGACCGTATGAATAAAGTCTTGATAGTTATCAGGACAGATCCTTCATATTACTTATTTCTGGGATTATTTCAAGGGAACTCTTGCTATTCTCCCAAATGATTAGGTTTCAAAATGTTTAAGGCCCAATATTTAAGCAGCAATTTGATGTTCATCCCATTTTCTCATCAGCAGAACTAAGTATTTTGAGTTTGTTGAAAGATATACAAGTAATTTTAATTCAGTGGATCCATGGAGCAAGGCTAGCTTTGCCAAGTTTGGCTAAGTTTTGGCTCTAACTATTCTCTCCTGACACTAGCATTGCCCAGAGAGTAGGGAAATGGAAGCCTCCTCCACTCATTGTTCCTACCCGTTTTCCTCGATTCTGAATATGGTTTTACTTCAGTGTTTTTCAGACACAATTGTCTCCTTAGAAGGTCCATGGCTGTGCTGTCCTGGTTCATTATATCTATTTTTTTCTCATATTTTATTTTTTAGTTTCTAGATGCCCTTGGTCAAAACTCCTACACGTACTTCCTTCCTTTCCCGTGGTTTCTGCCGGCAGCAGAATCAGTCTCAGAGATTTCCCACTGGCTGAGAACAAAGAGAAAGTCACAGAAAATACGGACGCTGACAACAGCTGCTCTTCCTGGCACTGGCTTCTCAGGGGAATTAGATTCTTAGGCCCCGTAGATAGCAGAGAATCAAAAACTGGGAGGAAGGTATGGAGTCACCAGTCAAAAGCACCTTCATTTTTTGGTCATGGGAAGAAAGCCCTGGGAGAGTAAACGATTTTCCCAAGATGATTTAGCTTCTGGTGTGTTGCTGGCATTAAGACCCGGGAATCCTGACTCCTGGGTCAGTGGTCTCACCAAAGCCCATCGCTGGCCAAGCCCTTGTCATAAAGCCACTCACAGTATCACTGAGGAGGAAGACACCACCATGTATGTGTTATGACTTGTTCCTTTATCAAGTAGCATTTCAGGAATCCTCATTTTGACCTTCTTCAGGTACAAATGTCATCTAAGGACCTTATAACCACTATCTGCAATACCAAAGAATGTAATGGCAAAACTTACTCTGGCAGCTTTGTCTTTGGCCATTTTTAAAGAATTTTCTATCCTGGGTGCCTGGGTGTTCAGTGGGTTAAGCATCTGCCTTCAGCTCAGGTCATGATCTCAGGGTCCTGGGATCGAGCCCCGCGTCGGGCTCTCTGCTCTCAGCAGGGAGTCTGCTTCTCCCTCTCCCTCTGTGCTTTCTCTCTCTCAAATAAATAAGTAAAATCTTTAAAAAAAAAAAAAAAAGAATTTTCTATCCTGTGGAGGTCTGAGCACCAAAAGAGGGGTCATCCTCATCAGAATTAAAGAACTGTCTTAGTGTGTAGTCTTGTGTAAGTAAGTCCATAGCACCTGTTGAGCTGAAGTAATAGTGAGACCCAGTGGCTTTTGGTTTGTGAGAAGCAAAATGAATATATGGTCATAAAATCTCTATTTTATGGATTTATGTATTAGGTCTTTATTATTAATATTTATTATTATTTATTTTATGGATTTCTTTGATCATTTTCAGTTTGGCCGTGCTCCCCCACTTCTGTCATTATCTCTGAGACTAGACTCCAGGAAACTTACCATCGATCGTTCTACCATAGAATTTGGTTCATTAGCCACACTACTTCCTGATCAAATTGTGCTCCTAAAACATACCAGTAAAAGCCTATTTGAAAGCATGTTCAGTTTATACTTTGCCTATCTGCCTTACCCTTTTCATTATACTCCAGCGTGATGAAAGAATTCCATAGTGGAAGTTGAGTGAGTAGAGTAAATACTAATGTGCTACTTCAGTCTAGCAAGCATTTAAATATTAACAGAAGTGATAACAACAACAGTGACAACAACAATCGTAGAATTGGTACTTTGTGCCAGGATTCAGAGGCAGAATGATGAATAAGACCTAGTTGTTGCTAATCTGCAGGCTCCTTGAGGGTGCGCCTGGGCCCCGTCTATCTTAGTGTTCCTCCCTGCACCTGGCCCAGGTCCTGTGTGCAGTAGCCTTGGGGTTTGGCCAACCACAGAGGGGGTAGAAGGGCTTTCTGATACAACCTGGGGTTGAGTACGGACAGGAGGAAGGAGGTGGGCATGACATGGTGCCGGACAGAAGGGTTTGCTGAGCCAGAAAGCTGAACAGAGCTGGGGTAAGCCATCTGTCGTCGTTGGCAAGGCCAGGATGAGGCAGCACCCTAAGGGGGTGTCTGTGGGAATACTGGTTCCCTGGAAAAGGACAGTAGGAGAGACCCAGACAGGGCGAAACTCCCTAGCCTCTCGGAGTAAGAAGAGTAAAATGATGATGATGATGATAGCTTTTACTTAGTGAGCATTTTGTGTGTGACAGACACTTTTCATACATTATCTCTCTGAATCTCTTTGATTTGACAGAGGCTACAATTGTGTCTTGTCCTTATGAAGAAGTTAACCGACCTGCTCATGGTCACATGGCTGGTAAATAGCAGAACTAGGTCTAATCTCAAATCCATCCAACTCCATAGTCTATGTACAAATTGTTTGCAAACAAATAGATTATATTCCCGTCCAGGTATTCTGCCTTTCGACACCTTCACAAGTGGCTGCTCCTGGTTGAAGTCCATTCACAGGAGGACTGTCGCAGGGATGAGATCCTTGTTCTAGTCCAAATTGGAGGAAAACTATCTGTGGCCAAATCTTTTTTTTTTTTTTTTTAAGATTTTATTTATTTATTTGAGAGAGAGAATGAGATAGAGAGCATGAGAGGGGGGAGGGTCAGAGAGAGAGGCAGACTCCCTGCTGAGCAGGGAGCCCGACGTGGGACTCGATCCCGGGACTCCAGGATCATGACCTGAGCCGAAGGCAGTCGCTTAACCAACTGAGCCACCCAGGTACCCTCTGTGGCCAAATCTTAATTAAGAGAGGGTCACAACTGTTGACAGACAGCAGTGGCAGACGTGAGCGAGTGCTCGCCGTCTGGTCGTCACAGGTAAGGAGCTTCCTGAAGAGTCAAGGAGACGGTGTGGAGAAATCTTGAACCTGAACTCTGTCTGGTCTGGTCTTCCTTCATTCTTTATGCATATTTCTTTGCTATGGTGGAAAGTTATTTCTGTGCTGATAAATGATTTTCTCTATTTCTCTGAGATTGTAAAATAATTTCCTGCTCAAAAATAGCTTCCCACTTCCTATAGAATGAAAGTGAGATCTCTTCAAATGCTTCCACACTCTGGCTCCAGAGTGACTTCCCCATCTTTTCCCCCCATTTATCTCCCTTTGATCCTGCGTCCTGGAACAAGCATCTTTCCCGGGTATAACCGTGCCTCTTCTTTGCTTACGCTGTCACCTTTGGCCTGGGAAGCCCTTCTGCAATCCAACCTCCTCACTTCCGATTTCAGTATCTGTAGCTGGAAGTGATCCTTTCCTTTCTATCTAAAAATTTTGTTTTATCTTCTTAAGCTTCTCAGATCAACCTTGGAATAATACAGTTGTAGCAAGGTATTTAGTGGATTATTTTAACAGCTGGCCCTGGAATAACTCTTCAGGAGGAAAAAACACTGATGCACTGCTAAGGTACTTGCAGGAAAAGATGGTGCTGCCTTCAGCAGGAGCCCCAAGAACAAAGGTGATGGTTACACTCCTAGAAAGGAGACAACAAGATGAATGCCTTGTGCTTTTGAAAAGATGAATGAAAGGAGAGAGAGAGAGGACAGAGAAGCGAGAGGGATATGTGTGTGCGGGTAGTAAGAAGACAGCCAGCTAAGCACTGGGGCTGGGTGTCCTCAGGGGCGAAGTGGCCCAAATTCCTGGATGCTTGCTTGGCTAAAAGGCATCTTAAGAACAGAGAAGCCTAACGTCTAACCTGGACCTGCAGTTTACATGTCTGTCTGTCTGTTGCTGCGTGGGACCAAAGTGAGCCAGCATGGGCAGCGAAGCCAGAGCCTGGATGTGACCACACGCACTGGAACTGGCAGAAATCTTGGGACCGGCGTTGAATCTTGGAAAACGGCTCAAGCCAACCTCATATAGGTTGCAGCAAATAGTTATTTATATCCTTGTCTTCTTTTATTTCCTCAGTGACGATGCAATATTAGCAATGATGACAAAATAATGAGAGCAAGGACACTGTGGCATTATTGTAGACCCCTTGTAAAAACAGGAGATGCCATCCACTGAGCACCTTTACTTAATGAGAGAAAGAGGCAGGAACTCAACAGTGAAAAGACCTAGATCTGATTTCCAGGTTTTCTATCTCCTAGCTGTGTAACTCGAGGCATTTTTTTTTTCCTATGAATCTCTGATTTCCCATCTGCGAAATGGAAAAACGCTAGCTCTAATTCCTAGCTTGTTGTGAAAATCAAATTTAGTTGTTCCCTCAATGTGTATTTATTGAGTGCCTTCTGTGTGCAGAGGAATTGCAGAGCTGATGGCTGACGAAACCCTAGCAGCCCTTGGTCCCAGCCCCCGCCTCCAGCAGCTGTGTGTGAGCAAGCAGGACGCACAGCCACGCTGGGCACCTCGTTGTTAATGGTAACCTGGCTGTCTGTTTTTCCATCTTATTTGCATAGATGGCTCTAATGAGGCTGAAATTGCATGAAGGGAAGCGTTATGAGGAAAGGGTCAATCTGGCGACAGTTTTGTACACAGTGCTTGTTTTCTGGAATGTGCAAATGTGATCCCTAAAGCATGAAAGTCAGTGCCTCATTTGCCTTATGAATCTGGGTATTTTACCTGCTTTGTCCTCTGGGGAAGTTAAGGTGCTACCCTTGGTCTTACAGAGTCTATCCAGCTTTGGAAAATCATTTGTATTTCAGGAGATCTTAAGCATCGTCTTCGGAATTACGCCCTGAGATCTATTCTTATTGCTGTTCACATATTAATTGGGAAAAATATAGTTACTTTAGGGGGAGAGATTGAGTATGTGCGTATGCGTGCATATGAGACCAGGAATATCTTATTGTTTATTCATAGTGGTGGTCATCCCTCTGACCCATCATGGGAGACTGGTTAGTTGCCTTTTTTAGAGTTGGGTTAATTTGCAGAGGATCCTTATTCTCTCTTTTCCAGTGCCAAATGTGGTCATGAGCTTTTTAGAGTTTGAGAGTCGAGTTTGAACAAATGGGAGAGAGGGGATTATTCATCTGCAAAAATATTTCTTTATATGAAGAAAATAAAATTCATGGAGAGGCAGTTATAATGGGAAAGTGACAGATGCTGAAAATAAGTCTTAATGATTAACCTATTTGGTGGTGAAATTACACTTAATGATTTCTGTTTTCATATTCAGTTAGGAGAGAAATTGCTATGTATGATGCAAATCTGCTCCATGGCTACTTAGTAAAGGAAAGGGAGCTTTCATTCCTTTTTTGCTACAGCACTTACCATTTAGCACAATGACTCTGCAGTTTCCCTGTGGATAAAGACAGGTCTTTATTAAGTGTAGGGTACATTTTAACGCAATCCTGTTCATTCATTCATACAATTGAGCTGACAGTTTGCGTCAAAATAAGGCAAATATGTCATATATATGCTTATGTATAGATAGATTTAAAGAAGAACAGAAACACACACGAACAAGATACTTAATAATTTAGTAGAGGTCCTCAGATAGGAAGTTGATGACATGAGACATGATTTGCTTTCCTAGAAGCTGACTCTTCTAGAAAGAGTGCTGACTGTGCTGGGCTAGACAGGGGAGACGTATAAGGGCAGTGAAAGCTTTTTATACTTGAAATCCCAAGTGCTCAGCTCACCAGGCCCCACTCACCACCAGGGACCCACAAAAGTCCTACGGTTCCCCCACAGGTAACTATAGGGAGAAGAGCATTAAAAAGTGAATCTGTTAGAAGAATTTGGGGTCACTGTTTCATGCTCAACCGTGGATTTGTCTCCCAATTGTAGATCACATTTTCCCACAGCTTAGTGACTTAAAACAAATGTTTATTGGGGCACCTGGGTGGCTCAGCCGACTGATCAACTGACTCTTGATGTCAGCTCAGGTCAATGTCTTGGGCTTGTGAGACAGAGCCCCGCATCAGGCTCTGCGCTCAGCAGGGAGTCTGCTGGAGATTCTCTCTCCCTCTGCCCCTCCCCACCCCCGCTTGCACGTGTGTGCTCTCTCTCCCAAATAAATAAATAAATCTTAAACAAACACATGTTTTTTATCTCACAGTTTCTGTGGGTCAAAGCCTCAGGGGCAGCCTAGCCGGGAGCCTCTGACTTGGGCCTCTCAAGAGGCGGCAAGCCAAGTGTTGGCCAGGGCTGTGACCACCTGGAGGCTCCACAGCAAGAGGGGCTGCTTCCACCTTCCCTCACGAGGTTGCTGGTGGCCTCAGCTCCTTCCTGGCTGTTGGCTAGCGACATTGGCTCCTGCTAAGTGGGCCTTTCCCTAGGGCAGCTCACAACACAGCAGCTGACTTCACTTAGAGTGAGTGAGTCAGGACGGGCCGGGGCCGGGGGGGCGCAAGTAAGTGTCCAAGACACAGGTCACAGTCTTTTTGTAACCTAATCTTGGATGTGGCACCTCCCCACTTTTGCTGTATTTCCTTCTTAGAAGTAGTTGCTAGGTCCAGTGCACACTCAAGAGGAGGGGATTACCCCAGGGCAGGAGTGCTAGGAGGTGGGGTTCACTGGGGCCCATCTCAGAGGCTGCCTGCTACACCTATGGATGCACCTCTTGCTTACTGTGATGAAGTGGGGAGTCGGTCCCCCCCAAATCACACAGCAGGGGAACCCAGGGAGGGAACAGAGCCCAGATGGGCTCCTGCTTGGTGGGCTCCTCATTGTATTGACCTCTGAGACGTCCCACATGAAGCAAACATGGGATTTACATGCAGCTACTGCGAGTGATGTCTCCAGCCCTTGGCTCTTGTTCTAACTCTGAAGGCCATGTCCTTGGGGTGGGGGAGGCAGCTGACACAGCCGGTTGTCAGGCACTGATGCATGGCATTGTCACTGGAAGCAGCTGGGAAGCCAGCCCCACAGCTTTGCAAAGTCTCCTAACACAGGCCCAAGCCACTGAAGGGTTTTCTTGGCCCCTAGGCGTCAGAAACACTAACCTGTCCATAACTTTATCTTATAGCTGATAATTGCAGACAAAAAGTATTTCTTTTAGACCTGACTACTCCTTAGGAGATCAGACCTTTGGATTTACTTAATGGCACCATTTTAAGGCAGCATGGCAAAGAGGTTGAAAATGGTCTCCTGGGTCAGAGCTGAATGTGAGTGCTGGCCTATTAACCGGGTAAATAACAAGTCAATTAATCTCCCAAAGTCACCTGTAAGATGGGGACTGGCATTAGCTCTGCCCTCCCGGGGTTGATGTGAGTTCTGTCCTTGATAATCTATGTGAAGGGTTAGCCCTTATTGCTGTGGTTTGAATGCGGATGATACCTGAGAAAGATGAATATTCTACGCCTCACGGTTTGGTAGAAGGACCGGGATTTTTACCCCAATCCCCAGAAATAAAAAGACTGGGAAGAAGCCTTCTCTGATCCTACGCTTCCTCCCTTCTAGAAGAGGAGGAATGGCTTCTCTGACCAGAGATGCGGGGAGGAAAGCAAGCATGCTCAGCAACCTCTGCAGACCTGGCTTGTTACTCTACCGAAAGCTCCTCTTGGCAGATTCTGTCCTGGTGGTGGGGAGCTGTCCTGCTCTGGCGGGGGGGGGGGGGGGGGGGGGGCAAATTCTTCTTCACAGAGGGGGATTTTCAGGAAGCCCAATGTCCCATTTTTCCGTGCCGCTGTTATCAGTAATAAACCTGCTAGTTTGATCTTTATCTCTCTGCATTTTTCAACTAATTTCACACAGAAGTAGTGTCGCTCCTCAACTCCCCTCACCCCCCACAATTATCGTTATTATTGTTCAGGCAGCTGCGAGAACCAGCCCAGGTATTTGTGAAAGTCAAAATGAAGGTGACAACACCCATTTATTGGGAACAAACTCCATTTTTTCCTGTTCCTCAGGAGACTTCTTGCCCCTTTGTGGGGCGATTCGGCCAGATTTGGGGATTCAACGATCCGTGGTGCTTTCCCCCGGTTCTGTTCGGAGGGTGGAGAGCGGGTCTGAGTGCAGAAGGCAGATGGTGTTACTGCAAGCCCAGGGGACTTCCAGGGCGCAGCGCCCCCTCCTCCCGGGCCTGGCGCGGGGTTGAGCGCCAGGGGGGGGTCTCTGCTGGGCAGGGGGCTAAAGGGATTTTAGTGCCTGGTCTTTAAATCTTCTAGCTCCCAGTTCTCAAATAAAAGTCCTTTGCATATTGAGTCATCTCATCATCTGTGAGCAAGCTGTCATTTCACTCCTGCTTTGTGGAAAAAACATTTTCTAAAATTAGCCATTCAAGTTTGTCATAATTATAATTACAGCATCACCAAAAAGCCACACCTGACAGGGGCAGAGGGTGCCACAGAGAGATTTTGCTGAGGGCTCGAAAATGCCACCCCTCCGCCCCCCTTCAAAAAGAAGAAAGTAAAACAGGAAGGGAAAATAAAATCCGTGAAATTAATTTGCTAAGAATTTAAGTTTATCGTTGGGTGGTTTCACTATGTCTTTGCTCAAATCCGCATGGAAACGTATTGTCACCTGCTAAAGAGCCACTAACTTCAGAGGGACTTTATGAGGAAAGAATGAGAGAAGATATGTGGAGCACTTAGTGTCGAGTATTTCTAGCTAGCAAGTTCTCTTTTTTTTTTTTTTAAGATTTTATTTGTTTATTTGACAGAGACACAGCAGAGAGGGAACATAAGCAGGGGAAGTTGGGGAGGGAGAAGCAGGCTTCCCACTGAGCAGGGAGCCCAATGCGGGGCTCGATGCCAGGACTCTGGGATCATGACCTGAGCTGAAGGCAGACGCTTAATGACTGAGCCACCCAGGCGCCCAGCAAGTTCTCAATAGATAGTAACTCAGAGTAAAAGTAACGATAATGGCCATCCTAAGAGTGTGGACAGGACCATCATTTACAAATGCTGCAAGGGAAGCAGACTGCTGAGGGCCGCGGGCAAATTCAGTGAATCGGCCTGCCCTGAAGGAGCCCTCTGCCTCACCTACAGCAACACACCTGAGCAGCCTGGATGCTAGTGTAAGCCTAGTCAGTGTTTCCTAAAGTGGTGTTCCAGGGAACAGTGTTTTAGGGGATGACAATAGATGGCTTGAAGAAAAAACAGAGTTCCATGGTCAAATTTGTGAAAATCTGCGTCTTAACTGCTCCCTCTCGCTAGAGATTCAGCATGCACGTTCGATTTTATAGCCTTTGAGAAGTCTCATAAGGAAGGAAGTGGATTCCCTTTGCTTAATGCCATTTTCTGGACAGAACCTCCATTCTCCATGCTGTTGCCAGAGGGACGGCTTCGAAAGGCAACTATGCCACCAGGTCCCTGCTTAGAGCCCTTCAGTGACTCCCCTTTGCTCTCAGGATGAGGTGAAATCTCTTCAACATGGAGCGTGAGGCTTGGCCCTGGTAGCCTGGCCCCTAGTTTTCTAGCTGCCATATCACTCCACACTGTCTGCTCTCTGGGCTGCCACTCCCTGGTCACCTGAACCTGATGTGGTCCTTCCTGCCACAGGACTTTTAGCCAAGCTTCCCTTGGTGTGGAGAATTCCCTTGTCCCCTCCCACATTTACCTGTTACCTCTCCTCACCGTCCCCCCGCTCTTTTGTCACTTCCTAGGTTTCCAGCTCCCACCGTGCTGGTCCTGCACAGCACCCATGTCAGGTGTGTTCACCGCTGGGTTATTTGCTTATGGCTCCATCTCCCAATACTGGAAGATCCATGAGGGGACCCTTCCTCCAAAACCTGAGTACTCTTGGGGAATCATATGGGCTGCCGGGAGGGCCTACATATTGGGTGGGGTGGACCAACGAAGTACCGTCCCTGTTGTTTTTGTTTTGTTTACTGTTATGAAGACTCTTCATATTTCATCTTGGAAAACACTGAAGTTTAGAGTAGAATGTGGGGAGGGTCCTACAGGAGCTATGTGGGAAAAGCAGGGTTCTGCACATACATAGGAAAGATATATCTGGAGGTGATCACGACAGTCCACATTTATCAGGTACTCTCTATGGGTCAGACACTGCCCTAAGCACCTTTCAGTCTATACTCACTTAATCCCCAGAACAACTATGAGTTTTTACAAATGAGGAGAACAAGACAGAGGTAAGCTTCCGATGCCATACTTGTAAGTGGACGAGTGGCCATCTTAACCCAGGCAGCTTGATTCCAGAGCCTGCCATGTTGACAGTAGGAATGGCTTCCCAGAAGGGGTGACCTTTATGGTGCACCTTGAAAATTAGATAAGATTTGAATATTGCGAGAAGGTGGTAGGTGGGAGGGGAGGATATCAAAGGTAAAGGCAAAGGCCAAACACTGGGGAGAGGAGAGCATAGGCTCCTGAGTTTGGTGGGAGTGGCAGGAAGGAAGAGGGGTAGTGAGAAACCATGGGATAGAGGGACGGAGGGATGGAGGGATGGATGACTGGGGCCAGAGGCCCCCCCCTTTTTAAAAGATTTATTTATTTATTTTAGAGAGAGAGAGAGAGCACGTGTGCTCTGTGGGAGGAGGGGCAGAGAGAGAGGGAGAGGGAGAATCCTCAAGCAGACTCCCTGCTGAGTGCGGAGCCCGATGTGGGGCTATATCCCAGGACCCTGAGATCATGACCCGAGCTGAAATCAAGAGTTGGACACTTAACTGACTGAGCCACCCAGGTGCCCCTGGGGCCAGAGTTTTGAATGCTATGTTCTTTTTTTTTTTTTTTAAAGATTTTATTTATTTATTTGAGAGAGAGAGAGCACATGAGAGGGGGGAGGGTCAGAGGGAGAAGCAGACCCCCTGCTGAGCAAGGAGCCCGATATGGGACTCGATCCCAGGACTCCAGGATCATGACTTGAGCCGAAGGCAGTCACTTAACCAACTGAGCCACCCAGGCGCCCGAATGCTATGTTCTTAAATGCTGTGTTAAGAAGCACTGAATCTATTTGATAAGCACCAGTGAGTTAGTGCAGGTTTTCATCCAGGCTGTAGCGATATCTGAGTTCAGGCCTCGGAAGGTCAGTCTGTCAGAGGGTGCACGATCAACGTGACCATACATTCAGGATAGACCTGGGTTCTACCTGTTGTCCCTGGGTGATCATGAATAGTGCCCTTTTCACTCAGAAGTATCCTGGTTTGGATGATAAATTGAATGCTCATCCTACTCAGGTAGGGTTGGTGGTGGGAAAAGATGCAGCCTGGGAAGGAGGTTGTTCAGTACCCCAGGGAAAGGTACAGAGTTCTGGGACTGTGGGGTGGGTAGGGGGGGCTCACGGAGAGAGAGAGAAGAAGGTGGATTCAAGGGTGCGGTTATTTCACAATTACGGGATATTTCAGGGCAGGAGAGACTGAGGAATCACAGGTGGCTAGAGTGTTCATGTGGCTGAAGGGTGGACGGTAATCATCATGCTCTAAGTCAGGAGCACAGGCATGGAGCAGGTTTGGAATGGATGGGTGAAGAATGGCTCCCTGGAGCTCTGGGCTCAGCATGTCATTTGCTCACAGGGAATCAGGTGGAGATGTGGAGCAGAGAGTCTAGCCAGCGGACCTGGCTGTGAGATAGTCTTGGGCCTGAACACTCAGGTTTGCGGGTCCTGTTCACAGGGAGAGTTAAAGCCTGGAGACTGGTTGAGATTAAGGCCAACCTTGTTTATTTACTTACGTGTTTAGTTATTTACTCCTACGACTTAGAAGAGTGGGCTTGAGGTGGCTTAAACAATGAGCAGCAAATCCCCAACAATCAAACTGGAGGGACAGGATGAATGATAAAGGGAAGGGAGAAAAAGAGGGTCAGCTGAGGTTGTAAGTCTGGTAGAAAACAAGAACAGAATGTGGGGAAGCTCTTCGAGTGGGGTTCTGGGTGGGGTGGAGGGTGGAGGGTGGAGGAGGACCAAAATTCTTGAAAGCTTCTGTTACCACCCCTCCCACAGGCAGTTTTTCTCCCTAGCTCTAGAACGGCTCCTAGTTTCTCTCTCATGGTCCCCCAACCCAGGCTCCCAGAACACTTGCTCGAAGCCCACTTTCCTACTTAGAATCTGGAGGTTCCTATCTCTCTGTGATTCTGGTCACAGTGCCCAGGAGGAGCTGTTGACAATGGGGATAGCAACTCCCTGAGGGGAAATAGGAGTCCAGGCACTTGGAGGGAATTATTTTCCATCTTTTGTTTCTTATTTTGTGTCTGGCTTGGGGCACTGTTTTCTCCTTTAATGACTGGCAGTCACATCCAATAGTATTTCAGGAAGAAGCCACATCACTAAACAGCAAGATGGTTTTCTTACAGAGTTGCCAATATGAAAACTTGTCCCGCTCTTCTCCCTGTCTCTCCCTCGCTCCTCACAGTCTTGAGTTAGACCTCATATGTCCACATGCCTTACCCCCTCCACAGTTTCCAGAGTCTCCCCAAAGAAGAAGAAACGTGTGGCATACCGGAGAGGTCATAATCATCTTCATGATTATGTGGTTGAGGTTTTCTGGCTAAATGTCTTCAGGTTCTGTTTGTGGCCTGGCCAGGGCTTACAGCACCACAATGCCTTTTGCAAGACTGATGTTGCAAGTTCTCCTAAAATCTCGCTGGGGTTTTTAGCTTTGCCAAAGAGGTTAGATTCAGTGGAGAACTGCCAGTAGGGATGGGAATGGAGTGCCAGCCCAAGCGCCAGGAGCTGGAGACTAGAGTCTCTGATTTCTATCCAAGGAATGGGGCTCAGAATCACCCCACAGTGGTAGAAGACACATTTAAAAGAGCCATCAGAAGGAATATGCCAGTCGAACCAAAGGTCAAAGCTAATTTTGATATAAAAAACCCACTCTTCCAGGAATTGTTTGTCTTCTGGAGTTTAAAAAAAAAAAATCCCTATGTGTTAAAGGACATCTTTTTCCTGCCCTCTATTTTCCCTTTCCAAATTTTTTATTTGGACTACTTGTTTCTGACTTAAATTCAAATCATGTTGACAAAACCAGAAGACAACGGAACCTTCTGAGCCAACTGGCGGTAAAATCTCTTCCAAGTTCAACAATTCTTTACATTGACCAAGGGAATCCATAGGTCTCTATCCTCAGTGATCAATGGAAGAAGAAAGGAAGACCTTTACCTCCTTCTGTCACCATAGTTCAAGTGAGAGTGGGGAAAACACAGACACTAATCTGAGCCAAGTTAAGCTGATTTGGTAGATTCCGGGGGCAGGAACATGTGATTTCCTTTGCAACCACATCTTCCTTGAACTCACCTCATCCATCAGTGGCAGTCAACTGCCTGCTGGCTGGGAGTTAATTTCAACCTTGCTGTTACTTTCTAAAAGCTATCAGTTCTTCTGACACTTAATAATTGCATGATGCTGTGGCATCCAAGGTCAAGGCTCATCAATATCCTAAAATATATCACCAGGGGGTCATTAATAATAATGAAAATAATAATAGAAAAGTCCTAAAATATTCACTTGCCTTTGGTCTGGTTTCTTTTAGACTCTTAATCTCGTTCATCATTGAAGACCCATTAATTTATGTTAATCCCAACATAAGTTGGGAGCCAACTTATTATATTTGTCAGAGACCTGGCTTTGCCATCCAGGGATGGGATTCTAATGATGGCACGACTGTAGGTAAATTCCTTCACTACCATGTGCTTGTGTTTCCTCATCAATATAAGGAGACATATACTCACTACACAGGTATTAAAGATAAACAGGAATTCAGCAAGTATAACAAATCGCATATAAACACATATGGATTATTGTTGTCCTTTCTCGTCTTATTTTGATGAGATTTTTAAATTTAAAAATTCATTCTAATATCAAACACAAGCAGAGGCATATTCTTACAGCAGGGGAGGAAACATGCAAATAATGCAGGTCTCTCAGCCTTGAGGGTGGGGCCGGTGCTGATGGTCATTGATGATTGATGGAAAAGCCAGCACCCAAAGGGACCCCCTTTGGATGGAAGGTTAACTACCATCCATCTCCGACTCTCCCTTTCCATTCCTTTCTGTGATGATGTTTAGTACATCTTCACAATTATTATATCAACATATTTGCTTAAAAATTTTTGCAAAGGCATCAGTTTGGAGAAAGTGTTCAAGTGGAACAACCTTTTGCTCCAGACCAACCCTTCCCTCCAGCCTTGTCACTACCGACACGTCCCTGCCTCTGGATCATATGTAAATGGAGGGTCAGCCTGGGCATGAATGACAATGAAAAGGCAGTGACTGTCAACTAGGAAGGCCATGACACAAAATGATGTGTAACCACAGAGAGCAAAATTGGCCAGTCTCAGAGTTTCCGGTTAGCAGATGGTTTCATGGTTCAAGTCTATTTCATGGGGAGAGAAGATAGAGATCTAGAGATGGAAGGGGGTTGGTAGAGGATTGCACATATGGCTTTAATAGGAAAAGCAAGAGCCTGGGCATGCACATGAAGTCCTCCTCTGTGAAGGGGCACTGGACAGGCGGGAGAGGGGGATCTGAGAGCCTCGTAGACAAGGTGGGATGGAAAATTGTGCCTCTAAAGTTATTATTATCCCTTGATTGTTATTTTGGCCATGTTTGATGAGTTGTTACAGAGCAATAAAAGTCTTCAGAATCACACATTTGATCATCGAAATCCCAGGTGAACAGCATTATTCAAGACCCACAGATCTAGGTGCTCTGCCACTATCTGACTCTATGGATACTAAAGAGGTTTTGCAAATGCCAATATTGTCCCAAGACTGATGCTGGAATTGAGCTAGAATTGAGACAAAGCTTACTGCTTGGTGTAACAAATCTATGTTGATTCCATTTCCCAGATGCCCTGTTCATGTTCTTTAATGAAAAGCAAATGAACAAGCATTTGTTTTTTGCAACTATAAAGGTGACAATTGTTAAAAAATTATTAAAATCCCTTAATTTATGTGAGGATATGATGAATGCAAATTTAGATGGAAGGGGAAGGAACTGAATATTACGCTATGTAGATACTACACTCCTATTAATAAAATGATAGTGATTACTGATATTCTGGGAGTTGTCAAATGTATATATCTCCTAGATCATTCTCGAGAAAGTTTCATGAGTTCTTTTGTTGATTTTTCCTCCTAACAGAGCTGGATGATTAAAACTTAGTGTGCTAATTTTTAGGGCTCCCTGAGCTATGTTTCATTTATTCTCATTCCATTCTCATGTGTCATATGAATAAACTGTATACAAAATATACACATTGGTCAACATTGTGAATCTCCCACATATGAAGAGAAAACTGGCACGATGGCCCAAATTAGCAATCTCTGTAGAGGCAGGAGCAATATGGCTGTTCCCATGGGACACGAGGAGTAATGGTCACAATTTAAGGAACATGTGTGCTGGCCAAACTCTCTGATGGGCACCTTTCATAACTTGCCTTCAGTTCTCATCACAGTTTGACAAGGTAAGTATTATTCCCCTCTATTTCTCATTTTACAGATAGGGAAACTGAGGCCCAGAGAGACTGTAAAGTTATTGTTGCAAGGCACACCGCATGTGGCCAATGCAAATTTATAGCAGGTCTGAATCTAAACACCTTGTTCTTTTTCACCATCCCTTTGCCTCTCAGGAGAGGGGATACTGAGAATACGGATGCTCTTAACAACTCCCTTCATTCAATATATTATAGCCACAGGCCCATATGATAGGCCTTGTGATTTTTGTGTGATAAAGATCTTGAACCAGATTCCTTAGAAGAAAAGAAACTCATTTTTGGAAGAAAAAAAGTGAAATCCTAAAATGATCTTCTGGTGATACTTGCCCTGTAAACTGAATAAGTGCACCACACTGAGAGGTATGGCCTGTGTAATTCTGGGGCTTACAAAACATTCAGGTAGCAGACATTAATTTGCTTCAACAGCATACTCTCAACTTCTCTCCAAGCTTTATAATGTTATAGATAGGACAAGACTGACATTAACAGAAGAATCCATTCTGCTTTCTTAGTTCCTATTTTATAAAACACTTTCCCATGAATTATCTCACTTCATCCTCAAACATGCACTCAGAAGCGAAGATCTAATAATGACAAGCTTTAATGATTCACCAGTTAGAGGTGCAGACAGCTTCACTGACTTGCTCTGAGTCCCACGGATAGTAGGTAGTGGAGGCAAGACCATCCATCTATGTTTTGCAAGGGTAGATCCAGTGCTTTCTTGGGACCTCCGGGCCTCCCACCTCTGTCCTACAGCTCCTCAGGGCAACTTTCCGTGGGCTGTTCCTATCGTGTAAGATGATTTTTCAAAGCCGGCAGGAAAAGTGTTTGCCTCTCACCTTCATCTTCTGTGAAGGAAGCACACAACAAGGGAAGGGGGAGCTCTCCAAGATGGGGATTTTGTTACATTTCCAACATTTGGAATCGATAATTAAGTGAAATCAATTAATGGTGTAAGTATCCTGTTTTAACTAAAAGTATATAAAATATTTCCAGAACAAATGAGACATACTTACTTTTTTCCTGAATAACATTTTTTTTTTTTAAAAATTATTTATTTATTTTAGAGAGAGAGAGAGAGCCTGCACTCTAGAGGTGAGGAGGGGCAGTGGGAGAGGGAGAGAGAGAGAATCTCAAGCAGACTCCCTGCTGAGTGCAGAGCCTGACATGGGGCGCCATCTCACGACCCTGAGATCATGACCTGAGCCGAAACCAAGAGTCAGATGCTCAACCAACTGAGCTGCCCAGGCGCCCCTTTTTGAGTAATCTTAAAGAAGTTTCCAACTCTCTTCCCTGGGCTCAATTTTGCCACATTTAGTTGGCTCTGGGGAAACATCAGGCGCTTTATATCCTTTTTCAAAAGGACTTTAAAGATTAAGGTAACTTCCTAATATTTGTGGTAAATATTAAGAAGAAATGGCTCTTTTTCCCTAAAACTTTTGTTATGAGTTTCTTAAAACATACTAGCCAGTTCTTGTGCATTACTCCAGGTAATGTCATTTAGAAATTCTCCATTGAAATGTTTAGTCTTATGATTTGTTTCCTGTTAAACATTTACAACCTAAAGCTACTGCAGGTAGTAGACAGCATAATTTTCTGGATTCTCTTAATTTTTAATCTGGATTTTCAATGCAGAAAGGAAATGAATGTTTTTTTAAGAGTACAGCATTCTGTGTGTATGCATGTGTGTGCGTGTGCGTGTGTTTGTGTTCAGCCCTCCAAACTTAGAATATTTAGCAAGATCAAAGCTGATGACTTTGATTTCTGACCTTATTTTTCACTTGGAAACACCATATATACTATTTAGCAATCAAACCTTACATGATGTAATTCCTGCTATTTTAATTTGTCTTGTGTTGGATAATCGCTTTGAAAACCTCTGATACACAAATCTCTTCGCAGTGAGTTTTCTGTGGCAATTTTACAAAAAAAAAAATATGGCTTAAACACGTGGAAATATGGCTCACACGAATTCCAGTTCTTTTTGAGGCAACAAATCAATGGGGTCCTCCATCCGCATCTCCATCTGGAAACTTCAGATACTATTCCAGCTCCACCATGTCTCATTGGCCTCATCCAGTCGGTAGCCAAATCTCGCAAATTCTAATGGAGAAATTGCTCTTGTTTCTTTCCTGACTGACAAAGACTTAGCTCAGGCTTCACCTTCTCTTGCCTGCATTATTTCTATCACCTTCCTCTCTGGACTTCAGGGGCCTGGTGTCATCTCACTCCAAATCACCTGCTACACTCCTTCAGATTGCTTACCCTTAGACATAAAACAAGAAGAACAGTTACAAAAACCAAAAGGGACAAACAGCTCCACATTTGTTTACTTTTTGTTTTGCTTTTTTAAAAGAGATTTTATTTATTTATTTATTTATTTATTTATTTGCGAGAGAGAGGAGAGACAGTGAGAGAGAACAAGCGGGGAGGAGAGGAGAAGCAGGCTCCCTGCAGAGCAAGGAGCCTGATGCGGGGCTCGATCCCAGGATTCTGGGATCGTGACCTGAGCTGAAGGCAGACGCTTAACCGACTGAGCCATCCAGGCACCCCTACATTTGTTTACTTTTTGAATCAAAAGTCTCCATTATCTATATAGTAAGGGTGGAAGGTAAACCAAGCTGGATACTAGGCGAAGTGGTGAGGATGGATTTTAGTCGGTCTATATTACTACCACAGGGAAAAGACTTCAGTGTGAACTGAACTCAATTTTGGTTTGAACAGAGGTGACCGGGTGTTTTAAGGGGAGAATGGGGGGATAGGGAGGGAGTGGTGGGGCTCAGTACAGTCAGGGAAGTGAAACATTACAAAAAGTGGGAAGGGGGTTGGTCTGTGTGAAACCCATCTGGTTTCTCTAACTGGCACTTACTGGAGTTCGGCCTCTTACCTCCCACAGAGGCTAAGGACAGGGAGGGGCTCTACCTTCAGGTGTTGGCTGGAACAAACTATACATTTTCTTAGCAGTCTTGAGTTTCCTCAGGCAGGCACTTTAAGAGGGACTAGGGTCATCCTAGGGGTGCAGCCTTGAGCTGTGAAGTGATTATGTTAGTGTTTGTTCACGTTTTCGTCGGCCAAATTGAGGCCTAGCTGGGAAGAGACCTCTGAGGAGCCTGGCTAGAATTTGGTCAAGGCGAGAGTCTATGTGAAAACAAATTCACAGCCTTGAGCTTGGTAGATAAGGACTAGCATACTCACACTTCCTTATATCTTTGTTGTTGCTTACTTAACCAGTGGCCTTTGTGCTCTAAACACATTAATTTTCTCCTTCAAATGCATGTAGTCTCTCAGATCTGTACTTTTGTTTGCACTGACTCCTCTTCCTCAACATCCCTCCTTCTGTAGAGGAAAGGGAAATCACCCTTCTGAGTAGTTCTTCCAACTCTGGGCCATGCATGCACTGTCCTTTGGATTCTTAGGGCATTTCATTTACCATTCTAACACAACCCACTCCACCTTGTCCTGTTCTATATTTATGTGTATGTCCTTCCACCCACAAAACTGAGCGTGAAGAGGGAGGGACCGTGTTATTTCAGCTTTTCCTGAGGGTCAGTGTTTAGCATACCCTTGCTGCAGTTTCTGTCACCTGGGACTCCACTGGAAACCATGATGTTCCAACGAATGGCTGGAACTGAACATCGTGATATGCAGGAAAAGTCAGTATTTATGTCACGACTGCTAGCTACACTTAGAAGCAGTATGATGCCTGAGCATCCTGCAGGAGACAAACAAAACAAAACAAAACAGAGCAGACCGAATAAGGCAGAGCTGAGATGGAACCTGATAGAACAAGATAGGAAAAGGAGTGTGAGAGAGACGTCTCATCATGGTGGAGCCCTGGACCCAGTTGTGCCTGGTGTAGCCCTTCTACCTTCCCAGGCCTAAAGTCCAGTCATGCAGAAATTGCAGTATGTTCACCAAAACCCGTTTCTTCTTCCTCTAGTTCACGCAGCTCAACTATGGTTCCCAGCCCTCTTTGCAGTTGGGAATGGCCTGGAGTTCCCACCAAACGTGGCTGAAGCACATATAACCTATTTCCAGGCTTAGCTCATAAACACATCCCAGAAGGGATCTTTCATTTCGTGTCCCTATTCATTGAGTAGGAAGCTGCAGATGTGGGGAAGGGTGGGTCCTGCGGCCACCTGACTAGGATACCACCATTGAACAGTGGCATGAGCAAAAAATCAACGTTCATTGTGTGAAGACACTGACATTTAGGGGTTTAACTTTTTAGGCAGCTAGTGATTAATACCTTAACTAACCTATCTAGCAGCTAAACTTTCCTTGCTTAAGCTAATTTAGGTTGCCTTTCTTTCACTTGCAACCACAAGAGCTCTGCTTGTCTCTCTTGGCCACTTCAATGTCATAAAGTGAGAGAGTGACGGTGTCACAGTGGGAAAACGCTGGACCGAAAATCAGAAGATCCAAATTCCTTGTCCTTGCCCTGTTAACTTTGTAATTTTCATTCAGTGCGTTTTGGGTTTACAGTTGTAAACTGATTTACTCTCTGGGGTCTGACTTTTGCCATGGCTTTTCAGCAAATCTGATCTCCACGTCCATTACTCGATTCCTTCTGTTTCCGTAGTGGTCTCGTGAACTGTGGTGCTTCTCTGAGCAGATGATCAGGCCTGTGGTTGTATTTTTTTAAAAAAGATTTTGTTTATTTATTTGAGAGAGAGAGCGAGCATGAGTTGGGGGAGAGGCAGAAGCAGACTCCCCATTGAGCAGGGAACCTGAGGAGGGGCTCAATCCCAGGACCCTGGGATCACAACCTGAGCCGAAGGCAGACACTTCACTGACTGAGCCACCCAGGTGCTCCTGGGCCAGCAATTGCATTACATGGTCTATTCTAGTCAGTGATTGCTTTCTTTCCAGGTACTTGGAAAAATCCCAGAAATAATCTTAAGAACCTCTTCCCAGGTGAAATATTTTTAAAAACTATTTTGGAAATTTTTGAACATATCCAAAGGTAGAGAGAATAGTATAACAAACTGCCATGTGGTTGTTATCAACCTTCAAACATTATCACTGTAATATTTGCCCATTTTATCTCTTCTATTCCCTGCCCTCCCCCTCTTTGCTCTGCTGGAGCATGTTAAGGCAAATTCTAAGCATAATGCTGTTTTGCACCTAAATATTTCTATGTGTATGTATGTGTATATGTATATGCTTATTATGTATGTGTATATATTATATCTATGTATATATGTGTGTATATATGTATATATTTATATACATAAGAGATAAGGACTTTTTTTTTTAACCTAAGCACAATGCCATTCTCACATCTCACAACATTGGCAATAATTTCTCAATACTCATTCCATTTTAATTTTCCCCATTTATCTTAGTAATGTTCTTTAATAGTCAATTTCAATCAGCATCCAAAAAAGAAAAGATCCACACATTACATTTTGTTGTGTGTGCCTTTGCGATTTCTCTAATCTAGAAGATATTGTAATAGTTTTAGCCATGAAATCACTAGAAAACTCAGTGGCTTAAATAAACACTCTTTTATTTAGCATAAGATTTTGTCGTTTGGCAATTCAGGCTGGGCTCAGGTGTGATTGGGGGTTGGGTCAGCAGAAGTCTGCCTGGGATGAGGGGAGGGGGCTCACTGGGGTTGGTCTTTCCTCCATGCCATCTCTTATCCCGAGGCTAACTTGGGTTTGTTCATATGGTGCCAGGTTCCCTAAGTGGGAACTCCTGCAAGGCTTCTCGGAGCCTAGTCTTACACCGCACATGCCCTCATTGGCCAAAGAAGTTACAAGGCCAGCCCACCTTCAAGAGCTAGAAGTAAACCTCACCTGTTGAGGTTGCAAAGTCATATTGCAAAGGGCATGGTTATCCAGGGAGGAGAATTTGGACTTTGTGGTCAGTTAGCTATCTATTTAGAGGCACCTTCCATTTATTCTCAGGCAAATATGTTTGAACTTCCACTACCCCTCCTAGCTGTCAAAATATCTATATTTCCTAACGTTTATATTTTCAGTTTAAACTAATTATTCTTAAACTAGTAGAAATTGATCACTTACAAAGTTTTAAGGTCCAGTGGATAAAGAGCCATAAGATCTTTTTGTTCCTGTGTACAATTTTATCTTAAGTTTCCTTCAGCTAGCAAATTCAACTTATGAATGTATTTATTTCAACCACACCTTTACAATGTCTGAAATAAATTCCTTGAGATATAGAATGAGAGCATAATAGAAGGTTTTGAATTTTAATTTTAGCGTATGAGTAGCAGATTTTTTTCCCCCTCTTTCGAGACAGTTACCAAATGCATGAGAACCATCAGGAAAGGAATTTTTTCCCTCTGGTCCAAGGCGATAATTCAGTAGGAGACAAAGAAAGCTATTTATCGAAGCTATCTATAGGCCAAGGACCTAATTTCATGTGGTGGGAACATTTCTGCCAAATGCTTTGTAATAAAGAAAAATGATCAACTGTTAAAGACCTTGCCAGGTCAGCTTTAATTTGGTAGTAAAGGGAGGTGACAAGAAGGTTGATAAAACAACTGTAAATCTTTACTGAATATACAGCTTTAATCGTCTGGCTTTAAACTTACAGGCTTTACTTGTGATGTGCTGGAGCCAGCTTGGGCCAGCTTGTGAGAGCCAATGGTGCTCATGTCTTTCTAATCCCATGTTCAGAAAAGTCACATTTGTTGCTTGAAATTGGCTAGAGTGGGAGGATTTACACCATGGTAATTGGCAAATGCTACAGATCAGGGCCTCTTTTTTGACAGGCAGTGGTCAAATATTTACAGCATACCACTAGCCTTTACCCACATAATAAATGACAGGTACCCCTGTCTAAGAATATTCAGAGGAAGTTTCTTTTGTGATGGAGGACAGCCATAAAAGAGGAGGGGAGGGCCTCCTTCGGTATCTTGTCCATCAACCTGTGTCTCCAGATTGCTGGCAGGCTAGTTGGATACGAGCAAAGAAAGAGCACCTTTGAGAAATGAAAAGAAGCAGGGGTAAGAAGAAAGACACAGGAAGTATGGCCGGTCCTTTTCTTACCCTAGTGACTTAGACCTTTGTCAGATTCAAGGTAGACATGCCCTTTAGCTTGTTTCAAAGTGTTTAATATCATCTGAGCGTGTTAGCAAGGAAGGAAGAAATTGAAGCATTCTTTCTATATTAGAGAATTCTGCCATTTAGCTCCACGTGAGTCCCTTACCTGTGGAAGCATTTCTCATCTGTAAGACGGAGACGGGACACCTGTTCCTCCCGCTGTGCAAGTGGTTACGGTTAACGCCATGTTGCCTCTCGCTGTAGCATAGAAAATGGAACAGAATGAGATTATTGAGAAGGGTCAGAGCTCTTTGTGGAGAAGAGTTGGAAGTCATCAGAGATGACCCTGCTACGGAAAGTGTCGTATGTGGGCATCACCTGGGAGCTTGTCAGACTCAGAAATGCAAGAATCCCAGGTCCCACTCAGACCTACTGCATCAGAATCCGCATTTTAACAAGATCCCATGTGATTTTTATGCACATTATAAGTGATCTCAGTGGTGGCTTATTCATGGGAGCAGAGAAATATTCAGACATGGTAGAGTATACATTTAAATCTTATTTCTAGCTCTTCCCCCCCGCCCCAGCCTTTGTTTCTCTACTTTTAGATTCCCATTTAAGCTTCATGCTCAGCAAACTGCTTGGCCTTTCCAGAAGCAACATTTACATAATCATCACAGTAGAAAAATGTATATTGATTTACCTAAAATAGTGGCACACTTACCTTGGGAAAATGGGGAAGGGGATTGTGAACTCCTCATTCATAATAGCAGAAATCAATAGGTCAGGTAAAAAATGTAAAAATCAACAAATAGCAATATCGACATATTACTAAGAGATATGAAAGCAATGACCAGGATGTAAAAAAAAAAAATAGCTAAGTGATTTAAAGTAGTTGGCTTTGAAAGGAATTTGTTAAAATTCTGTTTGGACTATTTGTTTTGTAAAATGTGTATATATAAATTATTTTGATATCAATTAAAGATGTCATACAATTTTGTATTTTATGCATTCCACTCATTCCATTTTATGCAAAGTGTCTCAGATCTTTTCTGAGAAAAATGTGGGATATAAGCCAGCAAACAAACAAAACCAAAATCTTCCCCAGGGAGGGCAAGCCGCCTGTCATGTTGGCTAAAATAGGAAACCCCGTGGTTTATACAAGGAAAAAATGTCAAGTACGGTCACTTAGAGAGGAAATGAGCTGATCCTACCAGTGATGACCATCTATTGGTGAGCTTCTATTTGAAGGCTGAGAAGAGGAAATGTGGGGATAGGAGGAAGAGATGGACAAGCCCTGCAAGGTTGTGGCAGGATAATATTCATGAGAGAAGTCTGTGTTCCAAGGAGAGGAGCTTTTTTCAGAGAGATTTTCCTTGGTGATTTATCTGCCAGAGATGAGAGACTGGTGTATCCTGGAAGAAAGAAAAACATGAAATTTGGAAAGACAAGCCCAGAACAGGAATGGACTTTAAAACTGTTCAAGGCAATAGTTTTCAAACTTCATTTTAGTTGTTGAATTTTTTTCCTCCTCAAATACTCTGAACTCCAATGTATTAAACCAGAAGCAAGCAGCACGGCCGAGGTCGAAGGTGAGGGTGAAAGGTCTGTGACTGGCTTGCTCCCACAAACTTCCATCTTGCCTTCAAGCTGCTCTGTGCGCTGAGGAACACAACAGAAATTAAATGATGTGGCAGCTCATCATTTTACTAAGGGTTGAGGAGACCCCTGTGATTTGCTCATGGTCATATATGAGGTCAATGGCAGAGCCTGATCTTGACCTCAATTGCCTTGACTCTGAAGCCAGTGCTCTTTCCAATTGACTTGACTCCTGCATGACTGGCTGTGGGGGCCGTTAGCTCCAACAGACTATAAACTGTGTGGATCTGGGTTGGTTTAGCTTCTTCCCTGTTGTAGAATGCCTGGCATGAGGTAGAAGCTCAGGTGATATTTGTTGAATCAATGAAATATACAATGCCATAAGTTGGCTTAACTCATTGATGCTTTTAGGGAGAGGAATGGAGTTGAAAGATGTAAGGAGTACAGTTAATTCATCTTGTTAAGATTCTCTGTCCAGGAAGAGACGTTAGTTCCATGAGGATAAATGATCTATTATTTTGATCTCCGTAAGCCTTACACGATCCTTCCGCTAGCCCTCTCCAGTCTGGTAGTCCTCAGCCGGAGAGTTTTCAATTGTTTGGGATTAAGATCTTTGAATAGCCCAGAATGCAGGCCATTTTCTAGACCAGCTCTTTGATAAGCTTTATTTCTATGGGGATTGACTTTGGCTGTGGAGGTACATGAGTTAGAAATTTCTCACAGACCCACAGTTGGGTGGAAGGGAACCCAGCAGGGGCTTCTCTCAGAAAAATCTTTATTCAGTTGAAACCAAGCCCTCTTCAGCTTTTGCTTTGCTGCCGAGAACAGGGCAGCGCCTGGACCTAATAACTCATCTGTGATCACTCACCATAATTGCCTGTTAGTGGCTTGTCTGGAGAAGGGACTTGCACACAAAATCTGGGCTTCGGGGTCAGAGTTTCCATTTAGCTCAGGTAAAGATGGCGGCTAACGGCAAGCTATTTGAGGACTCCCAAGCTGTTTGTTTCTCCCTCTCAGGTGCCCTGGGCAACTGACAGTGGGAATGAACCTCAGGAGAGGTGCATCAAGAAGAAAAAAGGGAGAGTAAGCCCCCAGCATGTCAGATATCACAGTTCCTGGCGGTAGCTCAGCTTGGCTGCTAGCACATTCTCTTGGGCCCTGGGGGTGTCCAAGTTCACTTTGGTTTTGTTTTTGGAAGAATAAGCGAAAGGTATCGGGTGGCTGACCTACCAGCTGCCCTCTGTGGCTGAAACAGGCTGTTTCAGCCAGAGTGAAATGTTTACTTATTCCTTCGTCCCTATTAGCTATTCCATGGCACTAAAGTTGCCTTTCCGAAGAAGCCGCTACAAAGATCATTTTATCTTCAGTGCCAAGCAGTGGCCCGGAGAAGGCGTTGCCAAGTCTTGGGGTGGCTGGAGATGGTGGGCTAGTTTTTATGTAGGCAAATTGACCAGAGGGAGTTTTAAAAAAGTTGGCATCTGGACGTATTCTCTCTCTCTCTCTTTTTTTTTCTTTCTTTTACACTAATGGGTGAAGCATGTTAGGCTTGTTTTCAATTATGCAACAAGTCCTCATTCATTAGAAACCAAGGCAGCGACCCCAGCTGTATTTCAGTGACGGGATGTGCGGCTCCCTGCCTGGCGCAAAGTTTGGGCAGTTTCACTGTTGAGCATCTGAGTTGCCAGCTCAGGTATCCTGGGAGTGATTAAATGTGGGCATATTCAGAACAGAGAGCCGAATCTAGAGGGCTCGGGGCTTGTCGTTTGTTTTGGGGACATGGAGGAGTGGCAGAAACAGGAGCGCCAATCTCGTTCTGTGCTGCGAGGGAAGAGAATTGTCGTATTGCTGGGCGGGCGGGACTCTCGAGTGGCCCCTCTCACGGTCTCTCAGCATTCCGGCTCCACATCGTGCGTTTGGGAACTCCTATTCTTATGGCTAAGAACATTCAAGATGTCATCATAAATCTAGACGTCTGGATATTGGGGTGGGTGAAAGGAGAATCCACGTATAGTCTTGAGTCCTAAATTGTCATCGAGTATAAGATATACCCTGATTTAATAACATCTTTGTTTTCTTTTGGAGGGAGTTGGGGGCTGGAGAGAAGAAAGAGAAGTATACAAGTACCTATTGATTATAAAAAACACCGCCTGGGTGGCTCAGTGGATTAAGTGTCTGCCTTCGGCTCAGGTCGTGATCTCAGGATCCTGCGATAGAGTTCCGCATGGGGTTCCCTGCTCAGTAGAGAGTCTGCTTCTCCCTCTCTCTCTGACCCTCCTCCCCGCTTGTTCTCTCTCTCTCTCAAAAAAAAAATACACTTAAATTTCAGAAACATCAAAATGTGAACAAATTGCCTGAACAATTCTAGTCTTGAAAAAATATATTATGAAATCATGGGATATAATGTTTTATTGGAACTGCATTATTAAACACTAGAAGGTTCTTTCTCTTCCAATTACTTGGTTGGCCTTTGATGGTTAAGATGAACTTACAGGTTTTGTTGCTTCTTGAAGGACAAGGGAAGGATTGGGGAATTGAAACGCATAAAGGTAACAATGACAATAATAATGATTACCATGAAGAATAAAACAACTAGGTGAGACACTGAGCCCGATGCTTTGTATATGTTATTTCTGGTTCTTTCTATAATCTGGAGATGTGGGTATTATTCATCCTATTTTACAGGGGAGGAAATTTGGGCTTCGGAAATTTACATGACTTGGCAAAAGGTCATAAAACTGCTAGACGATTAAGATGAGATTTGAAATGTGTTCTCCTTGACTCCACCAAAGTCACACTTCAAGGTGGGGAAAGAGGAGACGTGTAAGCCTCAAACCACAGAACAGCAGAGTGGAAAGGGAAAGAATCTCAGAAAAGTGACAGGGAAGGGAGGGCCTTTTCGGGGCTTTAGAGAGGACAGCATGGTTCTTGTCTCGGCTCCACGGTAGCAGCAAAACTGATCATGTGTCAGGCTTAAGGCCAAGCACTCTGCAGGCATTGTCTCATTTAATTCTTAGAGCAGTCCTGAGAAGTTATTCCTATTCCCATTATACCGACAAGCAAAAGGCCCGAGGAAGGAGTTGTTTAGTGGGTAAGTTTAAATTGTGGTCTGACTGCAGGTCCTGTGCCCTTGACCAGGAAATTACTTTCTGACATACATGACTTAACGTTTTCCCTGACAAGTTAGGACGTCTCTTCTATATTCTCTCCCAACCCTCCACTTCTTCAGCCCCTGCTCCAAGTCTGTGGTTTCCGCGGCAACTGGTTTTGTCAAGCCCCAGCTTTGTTTTCACAATCACGATGAAGGGCCCACAAGGTGGCAGTATAACATTACAGTTCAAACATGGGGGCAAAGGGCTATTACTTCCCCACTGCTTTTCACCAGGTCAGATGCAAATGTCAGACAGACAAACCGTTGACGGTAAGACTGGCCTTAGCAGTTCCTCCTGTCGTACATGCAAACACATGGAATTCATCCCTCTCTAGCTAATCCTAAGGGAAAGGATCCTCAGAGACCTCAGCTGAACAATAGCGGCCCCATGCTATGGGGTGTCAGGGGTAAGTGCTCTACCAAGACCTTGAAGAACCAGGAAGAGCTACTTTATTTTTATTTAAAAAATTTCTTTTGCATCTTGACCTTCCACTTCCCCTTCCTATTTGGGTTTTATGGAATTGATGTTTGAAAAGTAGCAGTGGAAAGAGCGAGCAGAAGCAGCAGAAAGAAAAAGAGGGGGCTTTGTTGTCAAGGGACATGGACTCAGAGAATCCCTAGACTGGCTCTGTGATATTAACCATGACACTCAATACTCCTGGATGCGTTTCTTCATGCATGACATGGGAGGACACTATCTGCCTTGCAGATTGTTGGGAATATTAAATAAGGCAAAGTCATGAAGTATTTTTAGGTGTGAATCATGGAAACCATGTGCTTTCTTCAGATGTTTGTTTCCTTGGCTTAGAGACATATGACGACTAAGAGAAAGACCAAGATTCATATCAAGGAAGGGAAGAGGACAGCCCAGCTTGGGTAGAAATCAATGTATAGTCTACGGACAAAGAGAATTCCTGTTGATGTAATAACATAAAAAATATTTATGAGGCTGATGGAACAAAGGGAATTCTGTGTGCTTCTCTCTACATCATTTTGTACTTCGTTGTATAATAGCAATAAGAAATAGTCATGTTTTTCAAGAGGAGTGAGAAGATATACTTATAGAAATATATTTGATTTCTAATGGTTCTTAGGTACCAGTGAAGTCTTTTTTTTTTTTTTTTTTTTTTTGAGGGAGAGTGCATGAGCAGGGAGGGGCAGAGGGAGAAGGAGAGAGAATCTTAAGCAGGCTCCATGCTCAGTGTGGAGCCCGATGTAGGGCTCAATCTCACGACCCTGAGATCATGACCTGAGCTGAAATCAAGAGTTGGATGCTTAACTGACTGAGCTGCCCACGTGCCCCAGGTGCCAGTGAAGTCTTATGTACCTCTCAGATCATTCTTCACAGGTGCCAAGTGTTGTCTGAATATAGACCAAGATCAGGAGTGAGTGAGCTCTGGTTTCAAATCTAGCTCTGTTATTTACTGGCTTTGTGATTTAGAGTGACTTGCTTCACCTCAGTTTCCTCATTTAAAAAATGGGGGAAAATTATAGTAGTTCCTATTTAGAAACTGATAAAAGGATTATATAGGATAATGCATATAAAGTACCCAGTGCATAGTAAGCCCCAGACAAGTGCTGCATCATTATTATTGATAATTCTGTCCAGTTACAAAAGCAATGGTGCTTTTCATGGGCCTGGAATTAAGTCACAGCTGGGAATCTGGTAATACCAGAAATTGCTCAACTTGAACAATAAAGAGACAGAACAAAAAGGTGGGCTCCTCCTTGCAGCTCTCTGCTGAATGACTTTCTCCCATCCTTTCACCTCTTTTCAGGGGGCTTATGGCAGTGCCTAGGATTGTGGTGTCTTCATCAGGCCAAGTTGACTCCTTTTTGCAGTTAAATTGCATTTTGGGGGGTCATTTAAGAGCCTGCCAATGCTTTGAGACTTCAGCAAGCCAGTATCTCTGGTTTCTACTGATTCACAGAACAGATATTCCACAAATAACAGCATCTTGATCATAATTTCAATTTTTTTACTCCCCATTCCTCACCTTTTATAGAGAGGTTTCCACTTAAAATCAAACACTCTTATGTTCCATATTCAAAAATTCCCTAACAATAAAAAGCCCAAGGCCATACGGCTTCACAGGTGAATTCTACCAAACATTTAAAGAATTAATTCCAATCCTTCCAAAAAAATTGAAGAGGAAAGAACACTTCCAAATTCATGTTATGAGGCCAGTATTATACTATGCCAAGACAAGGACTCTATAAGAAACTACAGGTCAATATCCCTGATAAACATAAATGCAAAAAGTCTCACCAAAATACTAGCAAACTGAATTCGAGAACACACTAAAAGGGTCATTCACCATAATCAAGAGGGATTCATCTTGGGATGCAAGGGTGGCTCAACTTATGCAAATCAATAAATCTGAAATACCACATTAACAGAATGAGGGATAAAAATCATATGATCATTCCAATAAGTGCCAAAAAAGCATTTGACACAATTTAACATCTTTTCATGATAAAAACTTTTAATACATTAGGTATAGAAGGAAAGCTTATCAATATAATACAGGCCATATTTGACAAGCCCACAGCTAACATCATAATGGTGAAAAGATAAAAACCTTTCCTCTAAAATTAGGAAAAAGACAAACATGCCTACTCTCACCATTTCTGTACAACTTAGTAGTGAAAGTCCTAGCCATAGCAATTAGGCAAGAAAAAGAACTAAAGGGCATCTAAATTAGAAAGGAAGAAATAAAATTATATCTGCAGCTGACATAATCTTATATATAGAACATCTTAAAGACTCCACCAAAAAAACTATTAGAACTAATAAATGAAGTCAGTGAAGTTACAGGATACAAAATCAACATAGAAAAATCAGTTGCATTTCTATACACTAAAAACATACTATATTCTCTTATATATAAGAGAGATGAAGAAAGCAATTTCAGGGAGCCTGGGTGGTTCAGTTGGTTAAGAGTCTGCCTTTGGCTCAGGTCATGATCCCAGGGTTCTGGAATTGAGCCCCTCATTGGGATCAAGCCCCACTTTGGGCTCCCTGCTCAGTGGGGAGATTGCTTCTCCCTCTACCCCCAGCCCTGCTCATGATCTCTCTCTCACTTTTGCTCAAATAAATAAATAAAATCTTAAAAAAAAAGAAAGAAATTTCATTTACAGTAGCTTCAAAAACAATAAAATACTTTGGAATAAATTTAACCAAGGGGGTGAAAGACCTGTACAGTGAAAACTATAAGACACTGATGAAAAGGACTGAAGAAGAAGACACAAATAAATAGAAAGATATCTCAGTTTCTTGAATTTAAAGAATTAATATTGTAAACATGTCCATACAACCCAAAATGATCTACAGATTCAATGCAATCCTTCTCAATTTCAATGGCATTTTTTACAGAAATAGGGAAAAACTATCCTAAAATTTTTATGGAACTGCAAAAGACCCTGAATAGCCAAAGCAGGCCTGATAAAGAAGGACAAAGCTGGAGGCATCACACTTTCTGATTTCAAGCTCCACTACAAAGCTATAGTAATCCAAACAGTATGGTAGGGGGCATAAAAGTGGTACACAGACCATTGGAACAGAATAGAGAGCCCAGACATAAACTCACATGTATGTGGTCAAACAGTTTTTGACAGTGGTGCCAAGAGTCCACAATGGGGAAAGCCTGGAGAGGATAGTCTCTTCAGTAAATGCTGCTGGAAAAACTGGGTATCTCCATGCAAAAGCATGAAAGTGGACCCCTGTCTTACACCACTCACAACCAGATCGGAGACTTACATGTAAGACCTGAAACCATAAAATTCCTAGAAGAAAACATAGGTAAAAGGATCTTTGATGTTAGTCTTCACAGTGATTTCTTAGACGAGAAACCAAAGCACAGGCAACAAAAGTGAAAATAAACAAGTGGGATTATATCAAACTAAAAAGATTCTGCATAGGAAAGAAAACAATCAATAAACTGAAAGCACAAATATAGACTAGGAGAAAATACTTGCAAGCTATATATATGAAAAGGGATCAATGCCCAAAATATATTTAAAAAACCTCATATAATTCAATAGCCAAAAAGCATATAATACAATAAACAGTGGGCAAATAACCTGAATAGACATTTTTCCAAAGACATACAAATGCCATACCAATAGATACATGAAAGGTGCTTAACATCACTGATCATTAAGCAGATCAAAACCACAATGAGGTATCACCTCACAATTGTTAGGATGGCTATTACCCAAAAGTCAAGAGATAACAAATGTTGGCAAGGATGTGGAGAAAAGGTAACCCTTACACACTATTGGTGGGAAGGTAAATTGGTACAGCCATTGTAGAAAACAGTACGGTACTTCCTCAACAAATTTAAAAGTGAAATACCATATGGTTCAGCAATCGCACTCCTGGGTATATATATTTGAAGGAAGGAATTCAAATCCATTTCTTGAAGAGATAGCTGCACACCCATGTTCATTGTAGCTTTATTCACAACAGCCAAGATATGGAAACAACCTAAATGTCCTTTGAAGGATGGATGGATAAGGAAAATGTGGTATATACACATACATATTCACACGCACACACACACACACACAGAGTGGAATATGATCCAGACATAAAAAAGCAGGAAATCCTGCCATTTGCAACAACATGGATGAATCCAGAGGACATTATGCTAAGTGGAATAAACTAGACAAAGACAAATACTGTAGGATCTCACTTATATGTGGAATGTAAAGAAAGACGCATTCATAGAAATAGACAGTAGAGTGATGGTTGCCAGGGGCTGGGGGGAGGGGGAATGGAGTGATATAGGTCAAAGGGTACAAATTTTCAGTTATAAGAAGAATGAGTTCTGAGGATCTGATGTATAGCATGGTGACTGTAGTTAATAACATGGTATTGTGCACTTGAAAGTTACTGAGAGTAGATCATAAGCATTCTCATCACACACATACACACACTGAAAAAAGGAGTAAAGCATGTGAGGTGATGGACGTGTTTGTTATGTTGATCTGGATAATCGTTCCACATGTATATGTATGTCAAATCGTCACATCATACACCTTAAATACACATAATTATATTTGTTAATTATCCCTTAATAAAGTTAAGAAACAAAACAAAACACTATCACGTTCTTCCAACCATCCTCATGGAGCTGAGCATTACAACGAAGTACCCACATTATACAGATCAGGTGTCTTCAAAGTACGGTCCCTAGACCAGCATCAGCATCCCCTGGGAGCTTGGTAGAAACGCAAATTCTTGGGCTGCACTCCAACCTACTAATTCAACTTGTGTTGAATTAGCAGCAACTTGTGTTTTAACAAGCTTTCTGCATGACTCTGAGGCTTACGCAAGGCTGAGAATTCCTTCCTCTAGCCTCAAAAATAGGTCCCCTTTGTGCCATGGAGATGGCTTTGGTACTTGTTTCCAAGGCTCCAACTATTGAGATCAGATTCATGATATTGCTTTTGATGGTCTTATCTCTGTTTTGTCATATCCTCCCTGTGTTTTGCCTGTAAGGAAACCAACAGGATTTGGAATCCTTCTTACAACCAAAAAATCTACCTGTCTTACTCCGCCTACATATGCATTAAAATATTTAACTTAATTCCCTGCTCATCGGTGTTAACTGTGAGGTTGAAAACATTAACTGAATGCGCCCTTTCAAAAAAAATGAACAGTAACAAAAAAAATGAACAGGCTGGAAATTGAGAACGGGTTGTGGATTTTGTGGTGTGTGACAGCAGGTTTGACTGTTTAAGTATTATAGTACTAATAGCACCGATGATAACGCTACTATATTAAATCACGCTAATGCAGCCATATAATTTACAGATCACTGTCGTATGTATTTTCTTCTTCTTACTCTTGCTACATGTGTCATTCTTAGTTAAAAGATAAGGAAACTGAGGTTTGGAGGGGTTTCACTTTCATCATTGAGCATCATATGATTTTTTTTGGTGGGTGTGTGTGGGGAGCACCATATGAATTTAACAGAACTTTCTCTTGGGACAACAACAACACCTAGAGCATATCAGGCACTTTCTGTGGGTCAGGCACTGTGATAGGTGTGTTCTGTTTTACTTGATCCATGAGACAGCCCACCTAATAGTAAATATTCCTATGTCCATTGTACGAATGGGAAGACAGTCTTACAGAGGCTAAATAACTTGCCTGTGTCATACATAGACTTAAGGCGTAATTGAGGTAGGATTCAGATCCAGGTTGGTTTTAATTTAGCACGTGTTATTAGCCAATCTACAAGATCTGTGGAGATGCTGCATCTGAGCAGTATCTCAACCTTTTGGAGATGGTTAATTCTATAAAGGGAATTTCACTTCCCAATCTTTTCTACGAAGAAAGAGCCAAGGACATTCCACCTGATTCCTTTAAGCCAAGGGACTTTGCTCTTATGGGATAGAACAAGGAACAACTTACACCCTATTTATCATATCAATTGTTAATGATGGTTTATTTTGTCAAAGCCCACCTTTGTCCGGAAAAGATTTTAGAAAGCTCTAAGGGTCCATAAGGGAGCTCACAGAATCCCATAAGTAGCTTTATCTGCTGACAGGACAGGCATTTCCTGAAAAGACAGCCCCCAAGTGGGTTATTTTAAGTTAATTGGGACATTCTGTTATTCTCACCATACAAAGGGCCCAGGTACAGCCGAGTTTGAGACATCTACCTACCTGCTCAGCACAAAAGTACTTTGAATAAGAGCAAAAAATAATTATATATTGCTTTGCCAATATTCAAGTGGTAGAGAAACACAGAAAATAAAAATGAAATCCAAGCTTTTCTGTAATCAGATTTTAACATCTCAATGCTTTAGGAGATCAAGCATTGAACAAAGCTGACGGGAAGAAGATAATAATCCTCCCCTGCACCCCACCCCCAACCAAGCACCTCTTGGATCTTATTACAACAGAAACAAAGTTTGCTTTCCCATTTAGCCTCGTCCAGTCTCTGGTCTTCCAAAGGCTGAGCGGGCACCACGAGACTCACTGCCTAGGCAAGCATAGTATCAGCCACCCTCTAAGTGAGGTTGGTTGATCTCTATTTCAGTTAAGGGCGGTCTGTGCTTTAATAACCACTGAATGGTGCAGCAGTTCACTGTTCCTTTGGTATCAACATGATGCTTCCTTGTTTCTGAGGCTTTCCTTGTGCATGAGATAGAGTTGCATGTCACAATCCTAGAGGGAAACCCAAAGTTCTGAGTTTAGATTCCAATTTTAAGATTTTGTTCTTCTGAGAACAGTTCTTTTGATACATAACTCACATAGCATAAAATTTGTATACCATACTCTTCACCCATTTAAAGAACAAGACACCTATTTATTTCCCTGTAGCGTGTGAATTGCCCTTAGATTTCCCTCCGGTCTTTAATTCATTCAACAGGTATTTGTTGAGTCCCTCCTGTGGGCTGGGCATTGGGCTAAATTTTGGAGACCTAATAGTTGAGAAAATAGAGATGGTCTCTGCTTTCATAAAACCTTTAGTCTAGGAACAAAGATCTCGGAATTCAAGTGAGCTTAGGAAGAAAATAATTATAATTATCATATTATTATATAATTATGACAGGTGCTATGTAGGAAACACAGTAGGGTGCTTATCAAGATAGGAAGTGATGAGTTGGATGTGCCAGAGGACTCTAGGGTAGACGGTGAGGAAGAGAACTCACATGGGACTGGGCCCCTGAACTGGGGAAGACCTTGGTATGTGCTGGGCACAGGATGCAGGCAGAGGGGCTGAGGTGTGTTGAACCACGGGCTGGAGAGGGAGGAAGCAGCACTTACACATGGGTACGAGCTCAGGCGTGTACCATCGGAAAGACTGAAAATGGGAATTGTCATAATCCAATTTATAATTTTCAGGGTTTTTTGTCAATGTCAGAGAGCTATGCTTCAACCTCTGACAAACATCAGTCTGTAAGCCCGACCCCCTTCCCTTCCCTAGTGAGATTTTCTGGACCGTCCAGACTTCAGAAGTCATGGTATTTTGTCATGGTATATTCTAGAACATAGCGTGAATGGTGCTCCCTGGAGTCAGACAACGAAATATAGTGACTTCATGTCATCTCAAGATTAGGCTGCTCTCACAGGCCATTTCATTTCTGCCCTGCCTAAACCCATTTCTGTGTTGTTATAGAACAGTTACAATTGCTAATTCAAATAACAATATTTAGTTAGTTCTACTTATGTGACTTGACTGGCTTGATTGAACCAGATTTAAATAAGCTAATTTCCCAGGTTACCAGATAATTCCTCTAGATCTTAACAGGTCCCATAATAATGATGGAGTTCTTAGGAAAATGCACACGCACATAACGCAAATGCCTAAACAACCATAAAAACCTCTCTAAACTCAACCATTAATATTTCACAGACTGCTCAAATGAAGAAGGGCAATTTTGACAGCCTATCCCAGTAGTTACCCACATTTGTGTATATTAATTTTGCAGACTTAAATTGGTCATGCGAAAATAGTTCAGATAAAAAAAAATCCAAAATCCTCTCAACATCTTTCCCATCTAAGAAGATCTGTTAGTGAGCTTTGACAGGCATAGCAGAGGTTGAAGACATTGTATACTTGTGATTGAATGGGGTCATTGATGAGGTCCTCTGTAACCACGGTCCCCAGTCAAGGGCAACTGGCTTGCTCATGGCCACCTGCTGAGGATCAGCTATAGACATGCATAGTAAGAGCAGCTGAAGCCAGTGGAGCCCTTACTGGGTTCTAAATACAGTGATAAGTTTTTTTCATGTGTTATTTCATTTAGTCTTCACAACAACTCAATTAGATAGATGTTACAATCCCCTTCCTTTTATAAAGGAGGCATTAAAGGATTTGCCCAAAGTCCCATGGCTAGTAAATGGCATAGCTGGGATTTGAACCTGGATATCAATCAGAGCTTGCCCCCACCTTGTGTGCTAGGGCTAGCTGGGAGAGTGGTGACTGCCTGAACTAAGAGTGGCCAGCAGTCAATGACATGACCTGCTAGATACAGCTGTGTTAAAATCAGAACAGGGCTGTTCACTAGGCCAATCAATTTTTCTCCCATGGTATGAACTGAGGAATATAGCAAGGGAATATAGAAGGAAGGGGCCAACACCCAAAACTCCCATGGAGAAAGCTCAGGTAAACTGAGGCCTTAGGGCCACAGAGGTCTAGCAGAGTCATAAATGAACCAAAGCAATGGTCATCTAAAAGTATTAGCAAGTAGAGGTGTAAGGTAGGGAAAAGATGCAGAGCAGGGGACAAAATGGATGGTGATGGGAAGAGGCAGATTATGATGTGGCAGAGAGTTTCAGTGAACTCCAATGGCCAGGGAGGCAGAACTGGTGCCCAGGTCATACGCACATTCCCTGAGGCCCAGGGGATCTTAACAGATGCCAATGGGTTGTGTAGAGAAGGAAGACGATACTCAAGAGGGGAGGTGGGTCCCACTGATGAAGCATATCTGAGGGCCAGCTAAGAACTCTTGCTGTGGTATAACTCATGTGATCCCTCAGTCTCTAGAGCCAGATGACTTCGAGGGGACACTTCTCTCTCTTCCATGGCTCCTTTTTTTCCACAAGATGTCCTTTTCCTTTATTGTCAAGAGTACCATTTCTATAAGACCCCATTTGCATTTCTTGACATTGCTTAAAGCTACTTTTTTTTTTCCTATAAGAACAACTCAACAGAGAGAACATTGTTTATATGAAGAGAGGATACAGTTTCTCTACACTCCATCAAATTTTTCTTTTCCTCTTATTAGGGATAGGAACAAGAACATTTAATTTTCAGCCCAAGAGTGAAAGCTTTTTAAAATCAAAGCTAAAGCTTGCCTAGATTTTTCAACATCTTAAGTGTAACAAATTTCAAATTACCTTTCAGTGGTGAAAGATGTTTTCTTTCCTTTGTAAAAATTCAAGATTGATCATGCATTTGCATGAATAATCTAGATAACAACTTTCCATTTATTAGAATAATTTATAAAATCCATCTCACATTTTCTCCTTCACTGTCATTTATATGCCTCAAGAATAGAGCTCAAGGGCAGAGCCGCAGAAAAGTTTACGTCCTCTGATTTGTTCCTTGATACCCAGTCTTGAATGTGAATTTAAAGGATCAGCTAAGCACCATGTGGAGCATGCTTCATGGAAGGAACACAAGATGTTGATTCAATAGTCCTGATTCCTAGTCCCATGTTGGCTACTTTTTGGAATAATCTCAAGCAAACCACTTAACTCCTCTGAACATCAGTTTTATTGTATGTAAACTGGTGTATGTAATAATAAATTTAATAATAACTATTTAACAGGATCTGTGTTACATTTTTGACTTAACAGCAATTTTGATAATGCCCTATATGTGAAAGCACTAATGTAATGATTTTAGTGATTATTTCAGATTTCTCCTTAACATTGATTATTAGCTAATAATCAAGCTGATTCAATTTTGCTATGTTGATATTTCTTACACACATCTTTATTCACTGGCTGAATGGCTTCAGGCAAGTCATTTAATATCTTCATCAGCATTCTTGGGACAAAGACCAAAATCTTTAATATTCCTCTCTATATGTTAACATATCTCTCTACATGTTGACATGGTCTTTCTATCTCTTTCTACCTTTCTACCTCCTTCCCTTGCTGTCAAAGCTCTTTCCACCCTAGAGCTTGCATGTTTGTGTTCTCTGCTTAAAGTGCTACCCAACTCCAACCTTCCCCCCCCTTTTCTCTTAGTTAATGCCCTATAGAACTCAGTTCAAACATCACCTGCCTGGGGCAATCTTGATACCCTCAGGATTAGCTCAAGTCCATCTGTTCTAGGTGCTTCTACCACTCTGTACTTTTCCTTCCTTGTATTTTTCACGTGACAATTTCATTGCGTTCCTGAAAAGAGAGACTATGTGTGTGTTGCTTCCACTGGGAACCCAACACATAGTTCAGTGCCTGGCGTATAGTGAACACTTGATAAATATTTGTTGGCTGAATGAAGGGGAAAGATGATTTTTTAAAAATTTTTTTATTGTTATGTCAATCACCATACATTACATCATTAGTTTTTGATGTAGTGTTCCATGATTCATTGTTTGTGCATAGCACCCAGTGCTCCATGCAGTACATGCCCTCCTTAATACCCATCACCAGGCTAACCCATCCCCCACCCCCCTCCCCTCTAGAACCCTCAGTTTGTTTTTCAGAGTCCATCGTCTCTCATGGTTCGTCTCCCCCTCCGATTCCCCCCCTTCATTCTTCCCCTCCTGCTATCTTCTTCTTTTTTTTTTCTTAACATATATTGCATTATTTGTTTCAGAGGTACAGATCTGTGATTCAACAGTCTTGCACAATTCACAGCGCTCACCATAGCACATACCCTCCCCAGTGTCTATCACCCAGCCACCCCATCCCTCCCACCCCCCACCACTCCAGCAATCCTCAGTTTGTTTCCTGAGATTAAGAATTCCTCATATCAGTGAGGTCATATGATACATGTCTTTCTCTGATTGACTTATTTCACTCAGCATAGCACCCTCCAGTTCTATCCATGTCGTTGCAAATGGCAAGATCTCATTCCTTTTGATGGCTGCATAATATTCCGTTGTATATGTATATACCACATCTTCTTTATCCATTCATCTGTCGATGGACATCTTGGCTCTTTCCACAGTTTGGCTATTGTGGACATTGCTGCTATAAACATCAGGGTGCACGTACCCCTTCGGATCCCTACATTTGTATCTTTGGGGTAAATACCCAGTAGTGCAATTGCTGGATCATATGGTAGCTCTATTTTCAACTTTTTGAGGAACCTCCATACTGTTTTCCAGAGTGGTTGCACCAGCTTGCATTCCCACCAACAGTGTAGGAGGGTTCCCCTGGGAAAGATGATTTATATATAAATAGAAAAAGACAAGGCCAGGTAAAGAGCTAGAATAAATATCTAGACTAGAGGGTCCTACAGAGTTAATAAAATTGAGCTGTAAATGTCATTCTCAGTTGTTTGGGGCCAAAACAAAAATGAAAATATGATCAGTTATCTCATGGTCATTGGCTTGAGGGAAAAACACTCTAGTTTCTGAGAAAAGAAAGCTGTTCATGGCACTTTTTTTTTCCCCCTGAAGACATTTCTTTGGAGGGACAGACAGAACTTATTTTCTTCATAGGTCCTTGAGCAGCTTGGCAGCCTTTTAAACCTGCAGCATTCAAAGGTCAAGGGTTCTGTTCCCGGATCCTCCTCTCTCTTAGCTGTCCTCTCCTCCTCCCTTCCCTTCCTCCTGATTTTCCCTCCTTTTCTCTTCTGAACATTTCTATCTCTTTGCGATTAAGAGATCAACTTGGAGTGTGGCCTTCCCCATAGCTGGGGCAGCGGCGGGGCGGGGGATGTCTACGTCTGGCAGGTGCCAATCCAGGGGCATCTGTGGCAGCAGTGGGCCAGGCAGATGCTGCCCCAGCTCTCACTCCACCCTTACCTGGACTGAGTCACCTGATCTCCCTGAGGCTCACTTTTTAGGTCTACAGGGGGCTGCTGATGTCTCCTTCAAAGGGCAGCTGACACCATGAAGGAGAGAATGTCTGGAGCAGAGCCTGGTGGAGCCCATGTTTCCCTCTTACGCATTTCTTACTCCCTCTCAGAACTGGCATAAGGATCAATGAGATATTACATATATTTGAAAACTTCTTGATATGTGTGAGCATGTGTATATTCTAGAAGCCCAAGGGGAAGAGAGGAGAGGCCCATTCTCCTAGTTTAACAAACAGAAGGGGAGGAAAGAATTGCTTATCTTTCTGTGTCATAATGATCTTTCCCCTGAATATTTTTTATACATTTTCTTTTTTTTTTTTAAAGATTTTATTTATTTATTTGAGACAGAGAGAATGAGAGAGAGAGAGCACATGAGAGGGGGGAGGGTCAGAGGCAGAAGCAGGCTCCCTGCCGAGCAGGGAGCCCGATGCGGGACTCGATCCAGGGACTCCGGGATCATGACCTGAGCCGAAGGCAGTTGCTTAACCAACTGAGCCACCCAGACGCCCTTTTATACATTTTCATTTATTTTTTTTTACCCCAGGCAAAAAACAAATGACAAAAAAATAGATCCACAGCCTCTAATCTTTTTGCCATAATTCATACATATGTAGTTTAAAATTTACATGTGTATGTCATTTAAAAAAATCCCTATTTCTGCAAATTAATATGGCATTGCATCAGTGAGATATGCAAGTCAAAACAAAACAGGAAGTTGTGGGACCAGCTGTCCTCACAGCCAAGTGTCAGGAATGACTTAACAGTTGAGCTTGAATTGGGGTTCCCCACCTTTGCTGCCTTTAAGCTGAAAGATCAGGCTCCAGCTTAGCTGACCTTAATCACTGCCAGAGATTTCTCTTTCTATAAATTTCTCAGAATGTTTATTTGATCTCTTTTGCCAACTTTCTGCATTAAGAAAAGTAATAACTCAACCTAGATTATAAAATCTATGATCCCCGAGCAAATTCTTCTTCCTTTTCTAACTTAAACCAGATTTTTCCATTTGGGAAGGTCACAAGGAATGTGGAGTTTCTTTAGGAGCCACTTCAGATAGGGTGGTTTCCATGGCAAAGTCTTAGGAGTGACAAATTATTTTGCCCAGTGGTCGCCAACATAGTCACCAGAGGGACATGATTATTTGTACAGTAATTTCCTCTAATTTTTTTTTCTCCTGAAAGAAAATATCCTGGTAGTACACCAAATCTAAAACTGGATACCCTGTATGTGTCTCATTATGGTTTTTGTGGACAAAGGAACTAAAAACAATGGTAGTTTAAAAATAAAATTGGGTTGTTTCCTCTGGCGGTGTCAGAAACGCAGACTCTGACCAGGAGAAAAGGGTACTAATTGTGTGGTTGTAACTTACCAGCAAAAATGTATCTAGCATCGAGCATTATAATTGGTAAAGTTTAGGCAGAGTTATACACAGAAATCCAGGATGTTTGTCTCTGTTAAGAATATTTAGATTTAGTAGTGTATGGATATTATTGAGAAAGATGTTAATGGCCAGTGTCCGTCCAGATGTGATATTGACTTGACTGGTAGACTGACTCCTCTGAAACATCTGGCATTTCACTGGGTTCAGCAATTTACTATCTTTAAATTTTCTAAACTTGTTTCCAACACAGACACTAAAGGCCGTCCTTTGTGGTCTGTGAAACTCTATTACGCAATCCTGCATTGGGACGGGCAAAACCCCTCCAGCCCTGAGAGAAACTAACATGATATTTATTATAGTATCTACATTGTACCTACGTAACATGTAATGAAGATGAATATGTCATGTTCCCCTCATTGAGTACTTACTATATTTGGTACAACTCCATGTCCCTTACCTATATTATCTCATTTAACTCTGACTTGGTATTACTATTCCTATATTTCAGAAGAGAAAGTGAGGTTCTTAAAGTTTAAGTGACTTTAAGTGTACAGTATGGAAACCACATTCAAATCCAGGAGTCTCTGGCTGTGGATTTGTTCCTCTGAATTGCCACATGTATTGCTCCACAAATGTCTGGTTAATAAGTTACTGAATTATCAACAGGACAGAAGAATGCAGATTGGTTTCTAGTCCTAGTCTCCCTCTTATTTCCTATGTAACCTTGGGCCTGTTATTTGTTCTTTGGCCTTGGTTTCCTTATCAGTGAAATGTGGAGAGTTGAACTAGCTGGTTTTCAGGATTCCTCTTTTCATCCTGTTTATGAGTCTGTGATTAATGTGAATTGTTTGGAGCGTCTGGATAATTTGGGAAAGCGGTGGCTGCTGTGATCTGTATCAGAGCTCTACACTTTATGAAGGAGAGTTGCTTCACAGTAACGCAGGCTATGATGGTATAGTAGGAAGTACCCTTGACTAGACATCTGATGACCTTCTGGAAGGAGGTCAGAAGATCTAAGCAGTTACTTCTGCTGTAGACTCTGTTGATGTCCTCCAAAATTCACGTGTTGAAACCACACCCCCAAAGGGATGGTAGTAGGAGATGGGTCCTTTGGAAGACAATTAAGTCATGAAGATGGGACCTTCACGAATGGGATGAGTACCCTTATGAAAAAGGCCCCAGAGAGCTCCCTTTCTTTTGCCATGTGAAGTTATAGTGAAAAGACAATCATCTATGAACCAGGAAGCAGGCTCTCATCAGGTGCTGAATCTGCTGTCACCTTGATTTTGGTCTTCCTAGGCTCCAGAACTCTAAGAAAGAAAATTCTGTTGTCTAGAAACCACCCAGTCTGTGGTGTTTTGTTATATAGCAGCCTGAACTGACCGAGACAACCTGTTGTACCACTTACGAACTATGTAAGCTTTATCAGACGATGCTGCATTCTGAGTTTTGGTTCCCTCCTGAAACAACAGTGTCTATCTCATACGCAATGTCTTGGGATTAAAAAAAAAAGCATATATGAAAGCCTTTGTACATGCAAGGGCACGATTATTAGTAGAATTGTTGAAAGAGTATTGATAAGCAGTGACCACAAGAAGGGTAAAAAATGAATTTAGACTCACTAACTCTAGATCATGTCACAGTGTTATGGGCTGAATTACATCTTCCCCAAATTCATATGGTGAAGTCCTAACCCTTAGTACTTCAGAAAAACAGGACTGTATTCAGAGATAGGACCTTTAAAAAGGCCATAAGGTAAAATGGGTTGCTGCATAGGCCTGCCCTAATCCAACATGACTGGTGTGCTTCTAAGACGGGGAGACATGCCACAGATGTGCGAGTGCACGCAGAGGAAGACCATGTGAGGTCACGGCAAGACGGGGCCGTCTATAAGCCCAGGAGAGAGGCCTCAGAAGAAAGCAAACCTGCCCACCAGTCTCAGAACAAGCAATCACATTTAGTTTAGCCAGCACTGTGACGGAAGAGAAGTTTTAAATAATTTCTGCTCCGCTGTTCAGGTTTTCAGCTCCTTCTCAGGCCTCCCCTGATTCTACTCTGATGACCCTTCTCTATAAGAGAGAGCTAGCTGGGTGGCCGCACTGCACTGGGGCTGATCTTCTCATTGGTGTAACTTGGTCTCAGACCGTGAGCAACTAAAGGACTCAATCCTGCCCATCACACCGCCTACTACCCAGTCCTGCGCCTGCCACAGTCAGGGCTCCACCAGTGTTTGCGGGAAGACTGTGGGCCCTTGCAATCTGTTTAGGCACATGATACAGAGTATATTTATGTAATAACACCAGAAATTATAATAAAAATGACAACCACAATAATAATAGCTATTGTTTATTGAGAATAAAGCACTCAGCCAACCGAGGGTTATTACTTGCATACAAACCACATTTGGACCATTATACATTTGATCCTTTAATTGCTTTTTCCAGGCCAAATCTGGATGTTTGAATCTGGAATGACAAATTGATGTTTTTAGCCTGGGAGAGCTGCCTTTCAGCTCCTAGTTCAGTTCTGGTGGCGTCCTCCATTTTAATCTTTATAGCAGTGCTTTATGCAATAATTTGAATTTTATTGCACTTCTGCACATATTTTATAAAAATGCATGGAATGGAAAAAGGAAAGTGTAAGAGTGCTGGTTTTAATGATAAGTAATTTGATCTCATAAACTTAATCCAATTTAGACGAAGATGGAAATTATCTGGATGCCAAAAACGGAGACAATTTATCCTTAATTAGACATTTATCGATCTTAAGTTAGTCAACTGTTGTTCAGCTGTCAAAGGAAAGAACAAAATTATAGGTCATGTGCAAACCCATGGTCAAAGATTATGTTTCAAATGGGATGTAATTAAGAATTTTATATTTTTTACAGCACACTGGACATGGAGCCCCAATTATATCATATGTAATAATGCTGTTTAATTTTTTCAAATTTGAAAAATTTCAGTAATGTCATGTATAATAAAATTAGGAACGTCATGTGTTTTGCTTCCTTCTTCAAACAACTCTTAAACATAGGAATAGTCCTCATTGTAGTAGAGAAATCACGTGGTTAGCAAGCAGCAAAGCTCCATGTCCTAGTTTTCCAGGGCTGTCATAACAAGATCCCACACACTGGGTGGCTTAAACAAGATTTTTTTTTCTTTTTTCCCCTCAGAGTTGTGGAGGCTGGATGTTCAAGAGCGAGATGTTGGCAGGTTTGGTTTTTTCCCAAGCTTTCTGTCTCTTTGGCTTACAGATGCCGCCTTCTTGCTGGAGCCTCATATCATCTTTCTTTGGTGTGTGCTCACACATCTGTGTCACATTCTTCCCTTCTTACCAGGACACCTGTCCTCTTGGATTAGGGTCTGCCCACAGGACCTTCCAGTTGTATTCAGAGATCCTGGGGGTTAGGACTTCACCATATGAATTTTGGGAAGACACAATTCAGCCCCCAACATGGCTTTAAATTCATTTTTGGAGGGTGGGAGGGGGGAGGGAGGAACGTATATTGAGAAAATCAGATGGAGAGGAGATGGCGTAGATGACTCGCAGAAATGGGAGGGCGGTGTGAGGAGGGGTGGCTCAGGCCACCGGAGACAGAAATCAGCCCTGGGAAGTTAAAAGCATCTTTCTCTGAAGCAATGGTTTGCTTTTTCATTGTTGATAAAGACAAACCAAACCAAAAACTAACCAAAATGAAATAATCTTGTGGCTTTAAGCAGCTTGACCCAGTATAAAATTGATAGATGAGGCCAGGGACATATTACCGCTTTGGGTCCTCATACAATGGATGCTTCACTGTGAACTGGCTAAGGTGTTCAGGGAGCTTTTATTAACCTAATCAGGTCATCCTGGGACTTAAAGGGGTTCTGGTTACAAGTCTTCAAAAACTCTGAACTACTTTCCGCGTCCACAGGCTAACGGGTTATTAAAGTAGTTGCACAGAGAGATGGAATTCATATTGCGTGATTGAACTAGGATCATCACATTATAAAAAGCAATTAAAATAGTTCTGACCTTAGAAAAGTAAATCACGAAATTTTTATGTTAAATATGAATCTGAGAAAAGGCAAATAGTGAATTTAATAAGTATGAATGAGTTATGTAACTGAAAAAATTTGGAGAATTTTCAGTACATAATTTTCTTTAAAAAAGTGATTTAGCCAAAATAAAATCCAGATTTTTACCTTCCCCTTTATATTGAAGAAGGCTAGTGCTGCAGACTCGTGAAGTATCTCAGGACACATACTTTGCCCATGTATCTACCAAGGAATGTATATTCATATATATATTACCCAACATTTCATTAATAGCTCATTTTCTCAAGTGTTCAGAAGTCATTTACCTTGTCATTTCAATTGCCAGCATGGTGAAACTTGGAAAGAAGCAGATCGACTTCTCAGAAATAAAAGGGGATGTTTAGTTCTGCTTGAATACGGACGTATAGAATTTAACTCCTTGGAGAATCCCTTAGTTGTCACTCAGCACCAACAGACACATTTCTAACCAGCTTAATAAGCCTGACTTGGAAAATGCAAATTAGAAAATGCAAAATAGATTCAAAGAAAGGGAGAGAAATGACAACAGCAGGTACAGAGCTTACTGGAGGCAAAGGCAACTTTGTAGGTTTCGATAAACTTTGATGGTATCACTATGCAGGCGTAAGCTCCTATCAATGACCTGGAGTCACCAAGATAGGGTTAAATGGTACTGATGTTATCTATTTAAGAAGGCAGATAAATGTGAAATGTAGAAAAATTTCTATCCAATGTGGTAAAATAATTTGGAGAGGAGGATAGAAATTGTCACATGGTATCTCTGGGAAACGAAATTCTAGGAGTTATTTTATTTGTTCACTTTTCATTCCTTCCTAGCTGATCTGTTAAATGCCTACTATTTATTCATTAACCCAGCAAAAGTTTGTTAAGTGCTTAGTCCGTTAACAGAGTCTAAGGATATACTGATGAATACAATAGATACCAACGTCAGTCCTCTTGCCGCTTACTTTTTAGTTGGAGGAAACAGACAATACAAAGCCAAATAATATAGAGAGTGTCTGTAGAGCATATAGACAGTGTTAAGTGCTATAGTAAGGGGATTGTAAGGCAAGGGTGGAGGAACAGCAGTGTGGGGAGAGTGGGAATGCAATTTAATGTAGGTTAGCCAGGGGAGCCCTGACTGCGAAGGTAATGTTCGAGCAAGGTCTTGAAGGGAGTGAGCCCCTTGGCTCCTAGAAGGAAGAGCATTCCTGGTGGAGGGGATGGCGGTATGAAGTCCCAGAGCAGGGACAATGCCTGGGTCAGTGGAGCAACTGTAAGGAGGCCAGCAGTGTTTCAGCAGGGAGTCCTGGAGATGTGGGGGAGGAGGAGAGGGAGGAACAGGGGAGGAAGAGATTGGGTAGAGAAGGGCTTTTGCTCTGTGAGAATGGGAAGCCATTTCAGTGCTGTCAGTGGAGGACTGACCTAGATTTTTAAAAGGATTTGCTAGTCAGTGTGTGAACATAGAAGAGCAAAGCTCAAAGGCGGGACGCTGTTGGGATCCTTCAGGCCGAGATGCCATGGTGACTTGAAGAAGGTGCTAGTGGCAGAGATGTCCAGAAGGGGTCAGTCTCAGGTTATATTTTGACGGTACCATTGCTAAGATTTACTGATGCGTCAGATACAGGGTGTTGAGAAAAAGAGAGGCGTTAAGGGTGACTCCAAGGTTTTTGACCTGGGCAACTCATGGAGTCACCATTTATTCAGAGAATGGAAGACACAGGTTTGAGGGGAATGAGTCAGGGTTAGAATCCCAGTGGGGATAAGGAGTCGGCAGATGGCTACACAAGACGAGTTCCAGGGACAGGGCTGGCTGGAGGTGTTAATTTGGAAATCGTGAGCAAGTAAGTCGTATACGCAGGCTCAAGGGACTGTCTGTGGAATAGGATAATATTTTTAAAAATGGTGAAGATGTAACCTTTCCCTTTAAGCAGTGAAAACACAGAAATAAAAATAACTAGAATAAGAGGGCAGAATGCCATAAATAGTTAAAGGAAAACAAAAGGTGCCTGCTGGTACACTGGGAATGGTGAAGAGGCAGTGAACGTGACCCGTGGACCGTGAGGCAGTAGACGCTGATCAAAATGCTTCCTAAGGATATTAGGGAATGCATCATATAGAAGAGGGAATTGTTTACTCAGTCTTAAAAGGGAAGAAAGAATTTTTGACAGGAAGAAATAGATGGAGAGCGTAATCCAGGTCAAAGGCTGTTGTTAGTGAAACATGAAGAGAAGAGATCACTACTATTCTGGGGGAGGAAGGCGAAGTAAGAACATTTTGACCAGACCCTTGTCTCTAAAGGACCTTAAATGCTTCATGAAAACTGTTGAGCAGGCTGGGTGTGGCCATTTACTAAACTTTATCTTAAATAGCTGCGTAACATACATGCTGAAAAAGGTACAAAACGTAAGTGTGTAGTTCAATGAGATTTTATCCCATGAAAATAGCTGTGCCACGAGCCACTTTGACCAAAAGACCACCAGCACCCCAGAAAACCTCATTACTCCATCTCCTAAACACAGAGGAAACCACAACTGTGACTTCTAGCACTCTAGATTAATTATGCCTGATTTGAACTTTACGTAAATAGAACCAGACTGCCCATACTCTTTTGTATCTAGCTTGTTTCAGTCATTGTTTTGAAGTTCAGATACATTGTGGCTAGCAGCAGCGGTTTTCCAACAACAAAAGTTGTTGCTTTTCCTTCCTGTGAATACTATAATTTATTTCTTCAATCTACTATTGATGAGCACTTGAGTTGTTTTCAAGTTTTGGCTATTATAATTATGCTGCTACAAACATTCCTGTGCGTGTCTTTTGGTAAACACATGCATTTCTTTGGGGCATTTGCTTGAGAATGGGACAGCTGGATCATAGGTAGTAGAAATGCTCGGCTCTTGTAGGTACTGCCGGTTTCCAAAGTGGCATTTGCCAACCACCCATAAACCACTCCTAGCATGCATGGGAATTCCAGTTCCTTCACATTCTTGTCAACACTTGTAATTTGGAATTGTCAGGTTGTATAAATTTTTTTTTTTTTTTAGGTTGTATTAATTTTAAGCCATTCTGGTGTGCATTGTAGTAAGTTATTAGGATTTTAATTTGCATTTTCCTGATGACTGGTGATATTTAGTACCTTTTCATATGTTTAATTATATTTGAATATTTCACTTATACAGTGATGATTCAAGTGTTTTGCCCATTTTTAATGGGTTGTCTTGTCTTTTTCATACAGATTTCTAAGCATACTCTGTATATTCTGGATACAAGTACTTTGTCAGATAGACATTACAAGGATCTTCTTCCAGACTCAGTGCATTTCACTCTTTCAGTAGTGTCTTTATTTTATCTTTTTAAAGATTTTATTTATTTATTTATTTATTTATTTATTTATTAGAGAGAGGGAAGGAGGGAGAGGGAGAGAGAATTTGAAGTAGACTCTGCACTGAGCGCAGAGCCTGACCCCAGGGCTCGATGTCACGACTGCGAAACTGCGACCTGAGCTGTGGACGCTTAAGCAACTGAGCCACACCCAGGCGCCCAGTAGTGTCTTTAAATAAATACATTTTCTTGGTTCTAATGAAGTCCTGGTTATCAGTTTTCTTTAAACATTATGTTTAATGATGAAAAAACAAATAAATAGCTAGGTAAGTAGATAGGTCTACCTAGTTGCCTATATTATGTATTATGTACATATGTACATACATACTTATGACACACTCAGAATAATGTTTAACCCAATATCTGGGCACTTTGTGGCCCAGCTAAGTTGACACATAAAATGAACCATCAAAACTTATTATAATTAAAAAGCTTATTTTTCATCATAAAATTGATACATGCTGTTGAAAATTTTGGAGAACTGAAAAAAGCCCCACGACTCAATGCCTAACAAGGTATCTGATACTTAATAAATTCTCCAAGAATGTACACTTAGTGAATGAATGAATAAATGAATGAAGGAATATACCCAGGGGGAAAAAAAAAACCTTTGTTAATATCTTAGTATTAGGGTTTTTTTTTTTCTGTGCATCTTTTTTTGTTTTATGTATTTTTGATAATATTGTACATATTTTTAATTCATGTTCTGTTTGGACTGTTTGATTTTCATTGTTGAGTCATTTGTTTCTACTAAACAAATGCAAACACTTATCATCTGGCATATTTTCATCCTTCTAATTAACATGATGTGAAGACAAAGCCTGTGCTTTCTCAATCCCTCTTGCACCAAAGTCTCTTTATGACAAATGTAAAATATTCCTGGAAGCACATGTATTTTTTATCTAATGGAAACTAGCTGAGGCATGTGATCAAACACAGTTTTTGAAATTTCTATAATTGTCAAGGAAACTCAGGAATTGTCCGTGTAGCTATAAATTAGGGCAATGTGAATGTGAGTGTAAAAAAAAACATCTATTTTGATTTATTTGACTTTGGCTCCAGTTCCATACGATTTGAGCTTCCTGTGATTGAGTCTAATTAAGGAGAAGCATGTGAAAAAATAAAAGATCAGAATGTAAGACTTGGTGCCTTGTTGGGGAGGGGACAGAAGCCAAAAAGTGCTTCGGTCAGAAGAACAATTCATTAATTACCAGTGGAAAAATTTGAATCTAGGACACGTCTTTCTTGAAGTGACATAGAAAGGTTCGCCAGTTGGAGCATGAAAATAGAAGACAAATATGTGTGTTCAGATATTAATTTTGTTACCAATACATTGGGTGAATAAGATATTCCATCTTTACCATAGTTTCCGTACTACGAAATGAGGAAGGCATTTCTGGGATTTAATTTTGACAGTTTGATTGTGAAATCATAATTTTATGATATAAAAATTATGGAAATCGATTCACTCAAGATATGCATTGGACAGCTAGGATATGCGCAGTAGTTTATTTGTTGTTGTGGAATGAAAATAAGTATAACTCTCCTACAATGGTCTGAATGTTTGTGTCCTTCAAATTTCATATGCTGAAATCCTAATCCCGAGGTGACATCTGGAGGTGGGGGCTTTGGGAGGTGATGAAGTCATGAGGGCCAGAGCCCTCACGAACGGGACTGCTGTCCTTAGAATAGAGGTTCCAAGAGATCCCTCACCTTTTTCCACCTCGTGAGGACTTAGTGAGAAGTCTGCCCTCTACAACCCAGAAGAAGACTTTCATCAGAACCTGAGCATCACTAATGGGACTGGCACCCTTATCAAAGGGACCCCCCCAGAGAATTCTCTCCCCGTTCCACCATGTGAGGATGCAATGAGAAGGTGGCAGTCTGCAACTCAGAAGAGGATCCTCACTAGAACTTGACCATGTTGGCACCCTGATCTCGGACATCCAACCTCCAGTGCTGTGAGAAATAAATCTGTTGTTTATAAGCCACCCAGTCTGTGATGGCTTGAGATAGCAGCCCTAACTAAGACATTGCTCTATCTTTGTGGTACCTCGGGAAGGACTCTGCACACAGCAAGTGCTTAATAAATGGTACACGAAGGTCGCTGCCCTCACAGAGCTTGCATCTATTTGGGAAAATAAAAGAGCCATCTGCAGACTCCTGCATGTGAATGTGGAACACAGCAGACCTTGACCAAGCACCAGGTGAGGGTCCAGGCAGCGTGAGCCTGTGGGCACAGGTGGTTCAGAAAGCTGGACGGCTGATCCGGGACCTCTGATTCAGAGGTGGAAAGAGGAAAGTGCCACAGGCAGGGCAAGTAGTCACTGGCAACTGTGTAGTTTCCGGGCTTGTTTTGAGAAGCAGTGGAAGGTACAGCTTCAAAGAGCCGGGGCACCTACCTTGGCCCTAGGCTATGAAATGGGGACTTTGTTCTTTATCCCGTGAATAGTGGCTGCCTTTGTTTTTGAGCAGAAGAGCGACAAGATTAAAGTAGCATTTTTAGAAAGATCCACCAGGTCTGAATGAAAGAAATGAATTGGAGAGGACCCAAACTGGGAGCAGGAAGCAATTAAGAGATTTTTAGCAGAGTGTAGGTCTGAGGCGATGAGGGTCTGGCTTTGGGAAATGGGAATAGGAAGAGGACAATGGTTCGTTCAAAGGCTGTGTTAGTGAGTGGGTTACTAGAGAGCTAACTGCGTTTAGTAACCGGAGGGGGCGAGTTGAGGAAAGGGAGAATGAGGGACAATTAGGTTTGCCGCTCAGGTGACTGGAAGGATCCAGTGAGCCTTTGACAGAAAGAGCATAGAAGAAGAAAAGGAAGCCAGATAAAAGGAAGAAATAGATGATTTCGATTTTACATTAGCATATCCTGATGAATGGTGCAGCACCTAATTCTGTATTTATATAATATCTTATGGTTTCCTGGGCACTCTTCCAGGTATGGTATGTCATTTGTGAACAAGAGGCCAGAACAGTCGCTAGCAATCCGCAGGTGGTTAGAAGTTTGCAAATACAGGTAGATGCAGAGAGGAGGCTGTAGGCACAGCTCAGAGGCGTGCAGAGCAGACCGCACAAGCGACTCCTTTTAATCTCCAGTTTAATTCTCACTTGTGTTACTTAGTCTAAAGTCGTCTACCTGTGATTGAAGGATTCAACCTCCAACATTCACTCCTTTCCTGCCGTACCTAGAGAGCTGTACTTTGAAATAGCACTGACCCGTGTTTGGAAATAATTCTCCAAATCACGTTTGCATCCCATCCTGGCATACATTTTCCTTGAAAAAAAAAATTTTTTTATACGTATCTAATTGCCATTTGCAGATTCAACAGCATCCTGGACCAAAACCCAAACAGGATCTGCTGTTGCCTGTTTTTATCAGCTGGTGCCGGGGACAGTGATTGGCAAACTGAATCGCGATGGAATCATTAACATTCATGAGCCGGAGAATTACTGATGTGTAATATTCAAAAATGCAGTGGGTGCTAAGTATCTTTGACACGTTCCCTAAAGCTTTAACCATCTTGGGAAAAAAATGTTAGAAGTCTGTCAGGAACATATTGGGTTTTCCGAGAGCATATGGTGATGAAATAGAATGTCGTTCTCTGAGAAAATATTGTCATACCGGCTTCCTGGCCCGATGTGTCACAGGCACTTTCTATTTCTGCTCTTCACTTGTCTTTCTTTTGTGCCCTTTATTTCTGGGATGAATTTCCTTCCTGGTCTTGGGAGAATGTCATTGTCTCACCCCCTCTCCCTGTCTCTTTTGGCCATTCCTTTGTTTTCCTTCTGCCTTCCTGGAGTCTTTTGTTCTCCACGCTGAAGTCTTTATGCTGCACTTCAAGACAGGGAGGTGTGTGCTTTGATCAAGTTTGTGTTTTGACGACCCTCAGAGGGTTTTCATCTTCCAACCCTTTCTCCCGTCCATGGTTTGTGTGCTGCTATTTCATCCTTTTTTTCTGAAGGAGTTGCTTTCATCCCAGACCAGGCTGGGCTGCAGGAATGGAAGTGCATTAAAAAAAAAAAAAAAAAAAAAATCCATTTTTATTTCAAGAGGATGATGAACAGAAAAAAAAAGTCAATGGGCCCTTTTACCACATTCTCTGTTTGGTCCCCCCTGGGCTCTTTTTAAGCATTGAAAATGTTCCCAGAGTTGGTCTAACCTGCATCACCCAGTTGGTTCCAGGCGCCATTGGGGGTTGGCATCCCCTAGGGGTGGCTGGTTGATAAGCTCAATATCCAAATGCCTGGAATTGTCGTGTTAGTCTGTTTTCTCAGGCAACGAAGGAGCAGTTCAGTCTTCCCTGAGGGCTTTTATTATTTTAGAGTTTTAGAGGCCAAGGGGGCAATTCCAGTTGGCTCGGAATTTCACATTCTTTGCTATACGCTCTCAATAATTCAGACCTGGGTGAGTTAGGGTAAATCGTTCCTCAAATGCAGTTCCTTTCCTTCTCGAGGCAGCTGTGATGCAACTCGCAGCTCAGTGAGGACAATGGAAGCCTCCCCCTAGAGGCAACTGAGGCATGGTGAGTTTTAAATTTCATACCAGAAAATAGGCTGGGACAGCATGGCTGAAAGCTGGACCCAAACAAAGGTCGGGGAGCATTATATCTGTCGCCCCCTTTACCTGGGCTACATCCCAAGTGCTGGAGTTCATCGGGGAGCTGGTTCGGTCATTTGTGGTGCTGAGGAGACACTTACCTTTGACTTGAAGCTAGACAGAGGCCTGAGGTCACAGCCAGTTCAGGGCAGGTAAGAACAGAGTGGCAGACAAACAGTTCCTGCAAGCCCATGAATTTCCAGAGCAATGGATAGAAACCTTTTGAACAGATACTATTTGGAAAGCCATAAACACTGTTCTTTAAAAAAAATCACCGTTAGGTGGCCACATGGTGGAGGAGGTGTGTGGAAATGGAGAGACAGAATACAATGCTGTTCTTCCTCATACCCGTTAATGACTCACGTTGGCAATGATACTGGATTTTTCTTGAATCGAAAGAGATTTCTATAGATGATGGAAACTCTCTGCATAATGTCAAAGCCTCCTGTTTTTGCTAGAGAAGTTAGCAGAAACTACAGAAACTATAAAATGCCTTCCCCCGCAACCTCCCATCTGTTTTCTCTAATGCAGTGCGATCACCAAGAATCAAAACTGAGGATGGTAGTCACCCACAGATGGGGTCATTAAAGCAGGGCAGGCAGGAATGGAACATGGGTTTCTTGAAATAAATTCATGAAATAAAATAAAGGACACTCTGTGGCAAGTGCTCTGGCTTTCTTCTTTCTCCCCACCTTTCTTATTCCTTCCTTTTTCCTTCTCCTCCCGAGCTCCCCTGCTTTCTGGATTCAATCTGTTCTCTACATTATTAACAAATATATCTTTACACTGCAGTTTATCCATTTGGGACCTGGGTTACTCTAAAACCACTTAGATTGGCCATAAATGTCATTGAAATGTCTAAAATATAATACTGTTGCAAACATTATTTTCTTTCTTTAAATTAGTTAAGTAGTCAAATTCCCCCAGAGCATTTCATTTCTCTGTATTAAAACCACTTTATTACCTCATTTAAGTTGTACTTAGAAACCTCCATGTTCTTGCTGAAGCCTCCTTCTGGAATATCCTTTTCCCCATTTCTCACTTATCGAGGCCCTTCCTATTGGTCAAAGCCCAACTCAAAGGCCCCTTCTTCTGGAAGACTTGCTTTCAACAAATATTTATTGAGGGCCTTCTCTGTGCCAGGAAGTGTTCTCAGGGCTGGGGCACAGCAGTGAATAAGGACAAAGTCCCCCCTCGCATGGAATTTACATTCTGGGAGTTGGAAATAGCTACTGATAAATAACCAAAAAAGTAGATAACGTAACAAGTCAGGGAAATACAGGAGGTAAGGTAATAAAGTAAGATAAAGGAGGTAAAGGGCTAGAAAGTGGTGGAGAGGCCAGCAAGGAGACAATTATTCTTCCTTTTGCACTCCTACAGAATATAATTCTACTTTAAAAAATTATATACCTTTTCATACATGAGAAAATGACACAGAGGCCTTAGATATCGTAAGCCGCTTACAGACAGGAATGTGTTTAGCATTGTATTCACCAGTGCGTTGTATACAGTAGGCACCTGCTCGATGTGCAGTGCGCCTGACTTTGGGAGTGCATGGGCAGTGACACTTTATCCATAACACCACCAATTCGTGTGAGTGTCGTATGATCTAAGTCACGTCAAGAAATGGAGAAATAGCATCTTGTCATTTGACTAGAGAGCAAGAAGTGACAAGGGAGGCAGGAATCAATCTTCTAAGGCTAGCGGTCTGTCTGTGGTGGAGGTCCAAGAAAGCCGAGGAGGCAGGCGTCCAGCAGAAGGTGTGCTAAGAAGGATAAAGTGGAGAAAGGGGAGAGACGGGTCGCTGCAGCAAAGGGACCACACCAGCAATCATTGGTGATGCTCACCTAGGAAAGGGTCTCTCCTTTCCCCCCTGCTTTGTGAGCCTGAAGACCCCCAATGGCTGGGATTTTGAATAACACCTTAAATTTCACTTCTATATGGTACCCCTTTAATTTAGCGCATGAGTTATCCTACGTACCACTTACAATTAAATGCTATCCTCTGTTGATTAAGCAACTGTTTTGGATAACCTTTTGGTAAGAGTGCTAGCAAGACCAAACCTGTTCTGTATTTCAGCTGTTTCCAGAGGCATTAGGGTGGGATAAGTAGTGAATGGAGAGAAAGCCAGCAACGGAAATATTCTGTGAAATTCATTACTAAGAAATTCATAATAGGGTAGTGCCCCAGATCTGAGGAACTTGTTTTTTTTTTTTTTTTTTTTAAACCAAGAGGCCATATGTACCAGGCAGTATTCTCAGCGTTTTACTCAGTAGATCATGTCTTGCTTTTGTATTGACCTTCTCAATAGTACAGATACTTCCAATCTCTTGATTTGATCTTTCCAGCAACCTGGGGAGGTAGTCTTCACTACCTCTGGCCTTCAGATAAGGCAAGGGGTGTGGTCCTTGCCAGTGAGCCGAGCAGAGTCCCACACATTCAGAGGGCTGTGGACTCCAAACTCCTGTGCTCAAGCCACGTAGAGCAGATTCATGAATCTAATCGATTTTAAATGCGGCCGGATAGTGGCCCGGGTATCACGTTACTTTCTTTTTTTTTTTTTTGAGAATTACTGCTTATTTATTTATTTATTTATTTATTTATTTATTTATTATTCTTATGTTAATCCCCATTATCACGTTACTTTCTAATTTTAAAACAAGCCAGCTTCTTCCAGCCCATCAGCCATTCAGTTAAATAGTGAGGCCATGGTGCATTTGGAAGGCGTGTCGAGAGAAGTGATCCTGTCTTCCTTGGAAGCCTGTTTTTCGAATTGTGCAACAGTCATGCTAGAGATTGGTTATCTATTTTGAAATATGAAAACATTGGATAATTTTTTTGTATCTGAAAGAAGTCAATTAGTACCTCTGTTTTCTTGTTATCGACGTAGTGTTGTAGTTTTACTACCTTTAAATATGGAAGGGAAAAGATCTCAAAGTATTTTAAGTGAGTAAAAAGGGTCTTAATTTAAATATATACCATTATTAGCCATCCAAAATGCTTTAAAAATGACTCAAAATTATTTTCTTTAGTCTTTTTTTCCCCTCTCTCGATTCTGTGAACCTTCATGAGGCATAAGAAACCAAAATGATTTACACAGTTTTTCCCAAGTTGATAATAAAATTCTGAGAGTGGAGAACCCAGGCTGGGAAAAGTCACACACTTTTTTCTGGTTTCTTTACTTTATGTGAATTCTCTAGCGATTCACAAAGTAGCATAACCTTAGGGATGTTTTGCTCGTGAAATGGGGTATTGATTCCTTGGTTTACCCTTTTTTTTCCTTCTTATTCAGATTCCCTTTCAAGTCCACAAGAGGGAAGGAAAGAAACAAATTACTAGAACCAAATACTAAAATGATGGATAAAGATGAAGACTGCGAACCAATAAAGCTAAAGCTTTAAAGTTGCTCTGATTATCATATGAAGATTTATTTTCCTGGAAAAAAGCTAGTTGTCCTTGTATTCTGAAAATCACCATGTATAGGGTGTTCTACATCATTAATGACACACCATATATTTTTTTCTGAATCAAGATCACTCCTGGGCTTTCGGAAGATGGAATCATAAACTCAAATACCTACATAGGCTGAGTTGTAGGAGAGAGTGAGGTGCATCCGGCGTGAGAGATAATGAGATTTGCCTTGACTATGGAGACTTTGGAGGCACTGCTCCCCCCACTCCCCACCCCTACCCCCCAAACCCCCAAGGCAGTCCTGCTCTGCTGCCCCAGCTGATTGCTTCCAAGTGTGAATTTGGGCTCTGGGTAGCTGGGTTTCCCAATTTTCCAAGCTGAGTATCTAGATTTTTGTGTGAAAGCCCCCAGTTAAAAATTGGTATCCAAGTCAAGAGTGGGTATCTGGCCACCAGAACACAGGAGTGGGAGAGGACCCGATTTTGTCTCTAACATAGAAAATGCCACTGCACATTTTTATTTAATTTCATTTCAAAGCCAGAAACAGAAACAATGAAGTTGTAGGGACATGGGAGGAACCATTGGGACATAACTGTTCCAAAGAAGTTGTCTATTCTTAAAGGTTCAGAGGAACGGTATTTTAGAGAGAATCATAAGAAGGCACTTCACATTTCAAATGAACAGTAACCGTGGTGTTTGGGAAAGGTAGAGTGAGTATACTAGACAAGAAAGTAGAAATGAGTAAAATTTTGCTAATCTTTCAAGGCTGTCCTTAAACACCATGTATGCTGCTTTAAAACCAAATGTGACATCTATGCTGTTCACCGGAGTACTGTAGTATTTATAGCCAGGGTGATACTCAACAACAGGTTTAACAATAGGTTTGTCATGGATCATGGCCAATCAGAGCGTATCCAGCATTCAAGAGACCAGTACAGATATGCTGATGTACACTAGTTAAATACAAACCCTGTTTATAACTACACGATATCCCAGAACTTTGTTGCTTAAAGGGTAGACCTCAGACCAGCAGCCTCAGCATCACCTGTGTGCTTATTAGAAATGCAGAATCCGGGGTGCCTGAGTAGTTCAGTCGGTTAAGTGTTCGACTCTTGATTTTAGCTCAGGCCACGATCTCAAGGTCGTGAGATTGAGACCTGCATCAGCTCTGCGTCGAGCATGGAACCTGCTTGAGATTCTCTCTCTCCCTCTCCCTCTGCCTTTCCCCTGCTCATGCTCATACGCTCTCTCTCTCAAACAAAACAAAACAAAACAAAACAAAACACCCCCAGAATCTCAGGCCCTACCCTAGACTTACTGAATCAAAATCTGCATTTTAACAAAATCCCCACATGATTGAGGCATGTGGCCCAGACTGAGAAGCACTGTCTTGGAACACTTGGTAGCTCTTTTTGCCATCGACCATATCTTCTCTTGCATTAAAGTTATTTATGTTCTTCTTTGTGACTACAGGCAGACTGTGACTTTGTTGAAGGCAGAGGTTACATTTAAAAAAAATATCCTACTACTGCACTTAGCATCTCAACCCTAGGAAGGATTGACACATTTGTATTGAATTGAAAGGAGATGGTAAAAAAAAAAAAATGTCTCAGGAATCGTTATAATCAGAGCGACTCACATGTATTGAGTATTTTCTCTGTGTGTGATGTGGGGTTCAGTATTTTACAAATCTTATTTAGTCCTCCCCATTACATAGAAGGTAGAAGATGAGAAGACTGGGGATTCGAAAGGTTAAGTGATCTGTGCTGGGAATGAAGGGGCAATGAGGTGGCGGCTTTGCCTGATGCCAAGCCTAAGCCTGCACTGTTAGCTGGCTTGGGTCGGTAGGCGTGAATGAAGGAAAAAAGAGAAGACTGGAAGAAAATTCTTTCAAGTCTGAGACCAGGAGAAGGCTGTTTTATTCTTGATGGTATTGGAGGGATTCATCAATAATTGTCTCCAGGATCTGGTCCCTGAGATGAAGTGCTTCCTTTTAGAATTGGGAATATCTGCTGGTGAACATTCATCCTCGGCCAGAAGATGGAGCACTTTTGTCTTCATATTTTATTGATTTATCTGCCTGGAGATGAAAGGGCAAGAAAGAACGTTTTTGCCTGTGACAGCAGTTTTGCTTTTTCTCCTAAAGAAGCAAAAGGAATTAGGAACTCAGCTAAATGTAGGAATGAGAGTGGGGAGAGGAAAAAGAGGGGAAAATGTCTCTTGGCTTTTCAGACCCTTCCAGCAGGATGCAAAGAGCTTGATAGATTCTGTGCCAGAGGAAGACCCAGTTAACAATTTAATGGGTCCACTAGACAGTGCTATTACTGGGTGATAGGCAGTATATAATTATTTAACATGTATATGTGGTTAGGGGCTTGAAATGTATCACATTGTCATCCAATACTAAAGAAGTGTACATGAACAATTCTCCCTGTGTACTGGGAAGGAAACCGTCTAAGTAACCCACTGGGGGATAAAAACATGAAATGAAGAGTTTAATGAAATTAAGTCTCTGCAAGACAAAGTGAGATTCTCTCTTAATAAACAAGCTTTGAAATATTTTAAATGGCTCTTAGGAGGAAATGTATTCGATTATTCACAAAACACTCACTTGGAAAGAATTGTCTTAAGCGGCATTTGCATCCTGTCTTAAGAACTAGTTGGTGAGCAGGGCAGAGATTTTTGTCACCTCTTAACAATTAGCTTCAGGAGATATTTATTTAGTTAAACATCACTGCAAGCAAAACACAGTAACAAAATATGTTAATAATCACTCCATAACCATGTATGTTATTGCCTCTAAAACCTAAGGAACCTCTCCAGCAACATGCTAGAAGCATATTATCTGTAGAGAATCTGAGACTCTGTTAATATCAGGTTGACTGAAAAACATCCAAACTTTCATACTTGTTTTCAAAAGTTACATGAACAGGTCTCATGAGTAATTTCTTAAATTTCCAGATTAATTAATGTCTCATGATAATTTATTTAAAAATCCATATGCAGTTATACATCTAAACTTCCATAATTACCTCTTCTGGGATAATAATAAAAAATTTGCTCCTCTTAAACTCATCCCTTCGGTTATTTAGAATCTTACATTCTCTTGTTGGATGCTTAGGTCATTTAGATAATGCTTCAAATATAAGATCTTAGCCTAAACATACAGTAAATTCTGTTTTGGAATGAAATGCAAACATTCATAATTGGGATTTAGAACAACTTAAATTATGGAAATATTTTTTAAAACCCTGGGCTCTGTATTTTATTTATGAAAATTAAACAAAATTTATCATAACATAATGACAAGTATTTTGGCTAAGTGTTTTATGTTTACAAAATACTAAGGATTAGTGAGAATCCTCTTCCTGCATCAGGAGACCTTTAAAATGGCTTTACATTTTTTCTGCTTGAGACATGAATTGAGAGAAAGACTTCAACTGCCCAACTTTGAACTGAGACTCGATACCAGTTCTTCCATATAGAAGGTAGGTAGAAGGTCTCAGTCTCTGAATCCAGAGTTGCCATGCTTGGAAGTGCCTTCCCTTCCCAGCCAGCACTCCTGTGTCACAGGAGAGACCGCCGCCATGGTGCTCAGGAAAGCTCCGGAGATTGGCTTCAGATGATAGCTTTGCCACTTACAGTTACAGGACCTAGGACAAACTCTCTGTGTCTCACTTCCACCGTTTATAAAGGGAGGATGATAAATAACATCTATGCTGTAAAAAAATTGTGTGGATTAAATGAGATAACGCAGCTACAGGACTCGGCAGTGTTCTTCCTGAAAAATGCCCCCAAACAGCTATTTTTATATTTTTACATTTTATTATTAAACAGCTATTAGTAGTAGTAGTAGTAATAGGGGGAGGAGAATAGAATCCTTTGTCTTCATGTATTTATTCTTTTAAGTTAGTCTTTTTTTTTTTAAAGATTTTATTTATTTATTTCAGAGAGAGCACATGAGAGGGGGGAGGGGCAGAGGGAGAAGCAGACTCCCTGCCAAGCAGGGAGCCCGATGTGGGACTCGATCCAGGGACTCCAGGATCATGACCTGAGCCGAAGGCAGTCGCTTAACCAACTGAGCCACCCAGGCGCCCTAAGTTAGTCTTTTTAAAATTTTTTATGTATATTTTTTAGAGAGAGAGAGAGAGAGAGTGTGTGTGTGTGTGTGTGTGAGTGGGAGGGCAGAGGGAGAGGGAGAATCTTAAGCAGGCTCCATGCCCAGCACGGAGCCTGATGCAGGTCTCGATCTCACAACCTTGAGATCATAACCTGAGGGGAAACCAAGAGTCCAAAGCTTAATCCACTGAGCCACCCAGGCATCCCCTCCCTTGTCTTCATTTAGTCACTAAATAAATCAACTTGTTACCATTTAATTTTATTTTTGCAATAACATTTCATATTTATTTTATTACCTGACCAGTACACAACCATTGTAATTACAAATTATAAATTCACATAATAAGAAGAAAAAAAATCACCAGTCTTACCATGCAGAGAAGACTTCTGTAATGACATTAATATCTATACATATGCACACACACCTTTTTTCCCGTGCAAATATGTGTTTCTGTGATAATTACATTTAAATGTGATAATCACATTAAACCAAAGTGGTGTAAACACTCTATACATGTTTGTTAAAAGCACATGTACTGGAATCAAACTGCCTTGGTTTAATTCCTGACTTTGCCACTCAATAAACTACATGATCTCGGGCGAATTATTGCTGTCTTTTATGTGTCGGTTTCTTTACCTGTAAAAGGAGACTATCTAGAGGATCTCCCTCATAGTGTTGTGAGGATTAAATAAGAATTTATATAAAGCATCGTACACTTAATTATAGAAATCACTGGGTAGGATGCATCTTTTAAGGATCCCATTGTGAGGACCTTTCACTGGTAACACACCAGGATCTAGTGCTGATCTGTTCCCATTACTACTCTTCTCTCTCTGCCACCTCGATGCCTTTAATTGTTCACATTAATGGTGTTGAAATTCCTCTGAATTGTAAGTGACTTGTTAATGGAGAATTCTGGTTCAGTTCAGACAAAATGCCTACAATAAGATGATTTCTCCCAATTTAATTAGACTGGGAGTAAGAACTGTGTCTCATACTTCTTCATATTCCCCATGTATCCACATTGGGGGATTTGAATTTTAAAATTTTGAAAGGGTACTAGAAAAATCTATTGAGTAACATTCACCAACTCAGAAAAAGTTTGAGTAACTTGTATTTCTTACTTTAGAAGAGTGATTGAATGAGCTGATAAATTTTTTTAATAGAATATTGCTTGAACTGCATTAGAAAAATTTTTTTGTCTTTGCTTTCAGGCCCTTGTAGCATTAAATATCTTTTCTTCAAGTTGACATTTGCTGTTTGCTCTTTGTCCATACAAGATGTATGGACAAAAAGGCAAAAGATGAAAGTAATGCCCTAAAAAATGGAAATCTCTCCACAGGTGATTGTAACAAAAATTACCCATGCAACTTTATAATTAAAGCCCTTGATAAAATGCACAGACAAAGTGAGTTTTTGGAGGAGTCCCTCTTTCTGCATTCTCCTTTTTAAAGATTAATTCACTTAACAAAACCAACCAGAGAAAGGAAACCCTATGCAGGCCTGAAATTTTATTTGGAAACAATTAGGTTCTGTCTTTCCCAAAATATAGATTGTGCAATTAATGGGGAACTTGGCTAGAGCAAGATTGTTGACAAGATGTAGCTGGAATATTTGAGCTATTTTTAGTTATTATGCTATTTATATTTAGTAACATTTGACACGAACATTCACTTACGTGGAAGTTATCCTTTTAAGACATAATGAGGAAATAGTTGGCATTTGTTTTGGGTAAATATTCATTTTTTAGTAAAAAAAACACCTTACACTCAGAAGAGATAAATATCCTCATTGACTTAAAGTGTGGAGAAATTGCATTAGGATATATAACACTTAGCTTACAACGCTACATGTCAACTTACTTACTCAGAAGAAGTAAAAATTCTCATCTACAAAACATTTTTTTAATCTTTCAAGTATACCTAGTCACTGAAAATAGCCTGATAAAATTTCACCTGGTAGAGAAAACTAGGGGAATTGCTTTAATAAATAAGAAAGGTTTTTAACTAATGTTGCCAGTAAAAGGGGTCCTTCTAAAGTCCTTGAAAATAATTCAAAACAGCCTCCCCTCTGCAGTGGATTGTTTCATTTGTGGTCTTCCTCTCACTGTGTTTTCCTTCACAGGTAGTAAAAGATAGTTTGCGTTTTGTCCTTGGTAAGCATCTCACATCTCCAGCGACTGGGGTATGAAGTAATGAGATGTAACACTTCAGCATCTTGTGAATCCATTGACTTCCTGTAAGTGAATGAGTCAGCCCAATCAAAGAGAGTAGGTGCTCCATCTCTGGATCTTGCTTCCCTGTACGTGGGGCTCAAGCTTCCCTCATGTCCTGGCTTCCTCTGAAGACCCTGAGAACTCTGGAACTCCCAAAGCATTTGCTTCACTGGGGGGCCCTGGTCTGTGCTCAAAATCTCATTAGACGGAGCCAACTGGGAGTCTAAGCAGGTAACTATGGTTGTCCCTAGCACTACAAATCCAAAAGTTGCCGAGCAGCCCGACACACAACATGCCCAACAAAGGGGGCATAGCCTGCTCTATTACTGCTGCTGGCATGATTGGTTTAGGGACCCAGGCAAATCTGGACAAGGGAACTCATCGATAGAGCCATCTGCGAGAAGGCCAGTAGGGGGCGTCATGACTGCCTCTCTCCATTCTTTTCTCTTTAGTATTCGCTAGAGCTGGGTGTGTGTGTGTGTGCTTAATTTATACTTCTGTCAAAAAGCCACACATATACATAGCTTGTAATCATAGAAATAACAAAATAATACACATACAAGGATTATAATAAAATAAGAACAGTGCCCAGCTCTACCTTAAGCCTACCTCATTTCCCTTTTCTAGTGCCTTACCTAGGAAGTAACTGCTTACAAATCTTTTAACTTTTTATTCTGGTATTTACTTCATTTCTAAGTAACGATTAATAAATAGTATCTATTTTTACAGATACTTCTTGATTTTCCAATTTTAAGTATTATCTATTGACTACCTAGAAATCTTCCAAATACAGTTGTATCACATATTTGGTAAAATCCTTTTCAGTGCTGCACATACACATTAAGTATTCTTCATAGCTGAGCCACATGGTGTATGGATTCCATGTCCTTTCTTCTACAATTTTTCTTCCTCTGATGTTACCATTGTCTCAGTTTTTTTTTCTTTCATTGCTTCATATTCTTTCATGGACCTCTAATAGTCCCTAACATGTACTTAGCAAGTGTTTTCATGGCCAATATCCCTGTACATCATTTACAGATAAGTGGTTTGGAGACAGGAGGTGTTGCATGTCATGCCCTGACATAAAGGGAGAAAGTCCAAGTTCCTTGCTATGCCATGTGAGATGTGGCTCCTGGCTCCCCACCAGCCTCCTTCCTGTCTTCTCCTTCCAATTAGTTTGCAGTCCAGTCCCACTGGACTTGAACTTACCAAGCCTGCTCTTTTTCCCTGGCCTTTTCCAGCCCTCTGCTGCCGGAATCACTCCTCTGCCCCCATTATGTGCCCGTTATCCATGCTCAGGTGCCAATCTTCCCTGACTCCTAAGAACTGCTAGCATCCTGCAATGTGCTTCCATAGCACTGTTCTCTCCACCCACCACTCTGTATGTTGATTACTTGATTACTATCTGTGTTTCTCACTGAACCATGAGCTCCATGAAGGTGGGGCTGAGTGGTCTTGTTCCCCGAGGAGGCTTCAGTGTTTGGCATCTAAATTTTTGGCTGCTGTATAAATGTTAGCTATTATATGATGGGGTCTCTAAGGAGAATGACAGTGATGTAAATGCCCATGAAAACATTGCAACGATTCAGGGTGAGAAAATCCTAAGTGAGGATAATGAATTGTTTACTCACATGAAGTCATTCTGTTTCTCCTTTACAAGTTGCCTAACCTTAAGCTGGCTGAGACTTGTTGCAATTATAAAGTGAGAGACAACGTGGCTTGAGATTGGGCAACCTGAGTGTAAGAATCTAGGTCTTACTCAGATTTTGCAAATGATCCTGGGAAGACTTGAAGAAATAAATGAACATCTTGGAGTGTCAGCATGGCTGCCCATGTATTCTTGAAGCTTCCATCTACCATAACGCACTGGAGGGATATGCCCTTGCCCAAAGCAGTAGTTCTCTTGAGCAGTGAAACCAGAGAAACTAGTGGGGGTTCTGCCTTCATGGAGCCTTCAGTCTAGAAAGGGACACAAACAATCAGCAGCTCAACACACATATAAATATGGACTTGCAGATGGAAAAAAAATGGTGTCACACTGGAGACCATCTGGTGATGGGGAATAAAGAGGAAGCTCTGCATAAGTGGTCAGGGAAGGAGGGCCTGAGGGAGTATCATTTAAATAAAAGTCAGGGAAAAGGCATTCCCAGCTGAGGGAAGCAAGTTCAAAGTCTCTAGGACAGGTGGTGGTTAAGGGGTTATGTCTCTAAGACAACATGATTATGTCTAGAACCCAAAAGGAGTGCATCATGGCTGGACCAGAGGAATCAAAGGAAGAAGGGCTCAAATTCAAGTTTGAGAGACAAGCAGAAGCCTCATTATTTGGGGTTGGGAAGCCCGTGCTACTCAGCTTGTGGTCTGAACATGGGTTGCTGGACTGCAAACTGCTACCTGTCTGTGATAAGAAAAAGAGCTTGTGCAGATGTAAATCAACTATGTCACCTAGAACACTTTTTACTGAGCTTAAACACACACACACATGTAATAAGACTTGCTCAATGAAAAAAGGATGTGCTGCTTTATATTTATGTTCTGATGTACATTCCTTATCTTTTTGCAGATCAACACATAGAGCATACGGTGGACTCACACTCAAAGATTTCCAGTGCATGTGAATGTGTGTTTGGTGGTGAGGGAGTGGTGGTGGTGGGGGGTGTTATGACATGATCAGATTCACTTTTTGAAATGATTTCTGTGGCTACAGAATCGGGAGCGGAGTGGGAAGAGGCAGAAGAGATCAGTCAGGACCAGCATTCTAGCAAAGAGATGACAATGACCTCGACCAAGATGGCGGCAATGGAAGTGGAAGATTAGTGGACAGATCATGATGTATTTGGAGATAGAATCCATAGGATGTTCTCACGGATTGGGTAGGGGGAGTTAAGAGGGTAATTCAAACTTGACTTCCAGGTTTCTGTTCTGAACAGCTGTTTGAATATTCATGTCATTGATTGTGATAATAACAGCGGAGAATGAATGAGTTTAGAATTGGGGAGGTGGCATGAATGGCTATTAATAGCAGTAGTTATAATAGTGGATTTTTAAATGACAGGAGCATTTATGAAATCTCCAAAATAATAAATGCTACCATAGTCCATATTTTTTCTCAAAAAATGCCTTTTTTTGAAAGCAGAAGGAAGAAAGATCAAAAGTTGTGTTGAGATATAGATGTTGGGAGGGGTTTGGCTCACTCATCAGCTGAGGGATCTTCTAATCATAAGTGATTCAACTATGTGACTAAGCCAAGTTACATAGCTATTATGACCTTGAGGGGTGCTTCTGAATGGCTGGAATTATAAATGTTAAATCCATGAATACCAAGGGTATGCCCATGGCGAGGAATTAGTTTCATCTTAACTGTCAACTCTGATTAATTTTTATTGGATGCTCAGAGAACTCTTTTAAGGTTACATCTAGAATGAGTGAAAAGAGTGCTGTCATCAATTTTCAGTATGTACCTTGATTTCATTGTTCCATTTTTCAGGTATAGAAAACGAATTGGATAAATGCCCCAACATGTGGCCCTGGATATATCACTTCAAATACTGCAAAGTGGAATGAGCACTAAACTTCGAAAGGAACTGTCTATGTGATTAAAACTTGGAATGGATTCTAAGAGCTGGAATACAATGTTGTTGCTGTCCTTTCCTTCCACCATGATATTTGAATCAAAGCTGGTTGATAACAGCTAAAATGCCTTCTGAGGGGCGCCTGGGTGGCTCAGTCGTTAAGCGTCTGCCTTCAGCTCAGGTCATGATCTCAGGGTCCTGGGATCGAGCCCCGCATTGGGCTCCCTGCTCCGCGGGAAGCCTGCTTCTCCCTCTCCCCCTCCCCCTGCTTGTGTTCTCCTCTCGCAGTGTCTCTCTCTGTCAAATAAATAAATAAAATCTTTAAAATAAATAAATAAATAAAATAAAATGCCTTCTGGGACGTCAGTGCAGTTTTGCTCTGGGATTTATTAGGGATAGAAAAACAGCCTGATGAAGACTGGGAAATTCCACAGGTCTGGCTGGGATAATTGCTATAGAGTCAAATCATATGGCTGCACCTGGTGATACGGCAGGTCATTCTCAATTTCTCCCGTGTTATTCTATGTAAAAAGACTGTATTGCTTTCTAGTCACTCATTTCAATTTCGTTTGGCTCTATCATCCCAACTACTACCTCTGAACCTCTCCTAGCAAAGGGAGGCCTTTGCTTTCTTAGCCCAAAGAAGATTGAGGTGACCGTGTAAAGTCTTTTGGGTTGCCAAGGAAACTGAAGACTCACCTGGATCATCAGAAAGTGGCAGCATTTTGGTGGAACATTGGGACAGCAGCTGCCAACCTCTGCTCAGGTTGTGGAGACAGGAAGGCTGATGTATGATATTAGAGATGATTATCGAAGGACTCTGCCAAGACTTCACAAATAAAAATGATAATGATTATTATCATGGTGAAGCAGAAGGGGAATAATAATTTGAGGAAGTTGATAGAGCAAGTCACGTAAGTTTGAGGGTCAAAAACCATGAACAGCCTTATTTTCCAGTGAAGAGAAGACACTGGTGATTTTTATAATTTAGATATTTTGTCAAGGAGTTCCAGAATTCTCTGTTGGACAAGAGGAAAAAGAGGCCAAATTCAGAAGAATTACTTTTCATTCACTCTGAGGTGTTTGCTGTGGGAGTGAAAATGAATTCAGATAGCAAGTGTATGCTTGTTTGTTAATTTTCATGTGGACTCACAGAAAAGAGTTGGAGATGTGTGAAGTCATCCAGTTTAGGTGTCTTCAAACTCTTTATTCTTTACAATAGCACAAGTTAGAGACAATAAACTCTTTTGTTCAGCTCCAATATAAAACAGGTAAAAGCAAAGATGATTGTGTAGGAGATGGAGTGGAAAGTCAAGAGCATGACCCACCTGGGTCTGTGTCCTTTTCACCCACCTGATTTTTCCATGAGAGACCTCTGGTCTAAGGCCTTAGTTTGAAAACCACTAATCTAATGCTGCTTGCACAATTTATAAATGGGGATAAGGTGACCTACCCAGAATCCCACAGTTAGTTACCTGGGGGACCAGGTCACTGTATAGTGATGTTTTCACTATGTCACACTCAGAGTGTCAAGAACAATCCTCCCACTTCCTGAGCCCCCTCTAGTCCTTCTTACTTCTCGTGTCAACAGGGTTCCATTCATTATCTTTTTCCCATGTTAATCAATAGACTTCTTCCCATGACAATTCTCATGATAGCTTAAAGAAATCTGACTCCACATACCCATCCATACTCCACATGCCCATGAAAGCACAGTAGGTAGCATGCCCTGTGAAGGAGGCTCTCAGTCCATGACCACAGCTGGGTGGCAGGCAGGGAGGGAAATGGGAATCTGTCTGGTCATCTTTTGTTGTTTCCCTGCCATGTGACAGAAGAGAGTAATGAGAAATTCTCTGCTGGTCTCCAGTTGACTGAATGCCGCCTCTCTTTCTCAGAACTGACATTGTGTTTGACCTTCGATGAAAGATAAATTTTCACGACCTGTTTTGTGAGATTTGTCATCACGTGCAGTTAATAGACAGACTGTTAGAAAGCGTAAGAGTGTCTATCACCTGGGTAAAAGAAGTGTTCATTTTATATGGACTTGTACGTCTAAGAATCAACAATTTTTGGAGCTAGATGTGATCATAGAGAATTTCTCATCCAATTTTTTTTTCCTTGGTATAATGAGGAAGTTGACACCTAGGGCGGTGAAGAGCTAGGTCTCTGATGAATCAGATGAATCAGCTAGTTTGAGGCGTGAACTCAGTCCTCCTTGCTCAAGACCCATTGCTCATTCCACTCTTTGACTGGTTTGATTTGACTGAAAAAATATGCACTGTCTGTCCTTTAGTGCAAAATATTTGTGTGAGAGAGGGAGATTTTCCTATTTTCTTGATGGAAAAGGGCAGACGATAAAGACCCTCCAAGAGCTGGGGTCTTTACCTCATCTACAAGAGATTTGCACCCTAAAAACATTGTTTGCCAGCCCTGTTGGTCATTTTTTTAGCCTGAGAGAGTGGTCAGTGTTTTAGGCTGGGAGCTTAGAAATAGTCAGTGGTACTGGCTGTAATCTTTAGATTAATGACGGCACCCTTTATCCTTTACACTGAATGAGATACAATTTGATTCAGTCATTCTAATACAGTCAGAGCTCTGGAGTGGAATTCCTCTGAGCTAATTTGCTAAGTTCAGACCCATGGCTACTGAGGTCACCATCAAATACGGGCAGCCATCAGGCACATAGGGGACAATGGATCTATACAAGTCTATCATCTTTCTTGGAGAGATGACGTGACCTATGTATGATAATGACAAGAGGGAGGAGCCTTCATGGTATTAGCTTCATCCTTAAAGAGTAAATTATTGCTATCTTCCTTTTTTTGAAGGTGGGCTATTAGAGATGAACAGCTTGCACAGGAGCTGGACTAGCTGAGCCTGAATCCCAGGGCTGCCTATTACTGGCTGTGAAACTTTTGTTGAGTTAGTTAATCCCTCTGTGCCCAGATTTTTGCATCACAGAATAAGTTAAGAGGAATAAATAATCTGAAGATTAAATGAGTGGATATGGACAGACATTAGGATAGTGTGGCATGTAGTAAGCACTTAATAAATAAATATTTATTTATTTATTTATTATGAACCTCATATGAATTAAAGGCACCCTCTAAACTGTAGGTAAACATCAAACTTCTAATTGTTTAAAACTGTGAAATAATAAATATTTGTTGCTTGAATATTTGTTACAAAAAAATTTGTTGTATTTTGAGATAATTTGTTATGCGGCCATGGGTAAACAATACACACACCAACCATGAGCTGAAGTCGCTACAGATAATGGAGATAGTTTAGAGAGAGCAGATCTGATATCTAATTCTTGTTCTTTCACATACTCACTCAATGAGCATTTACCATGTGCTAGGTAGTGTGGACATAAAGGCAACTTTTAAAAAAGACACCGTCCTTGCTTTCTTGGGAAGGGCAAGCTTGCAGAATGTGTGGCAAACCTATTCATGCAACTTCACCAACTTACTTTAAACTATGACTTGTTATAAACGTTTAAGTAATTTATTAAATGTCTATGCTCTATTAAACAAATACACAAACAAAAACCCCTTCTAAATGTCAAAATGGATTCCAGCTGTCTTCTTTTTTTTTCTAATTTGAAAATGTTTTTTATTAGTGAACCTTTTCATTTTTCTCTGATCCCAGCTGTCTTCTTACTATGCATGTTCAGGAAGCTCTAAGGAATCACCTAATCACCAATAGGCTCTTCTGGGCAGGCTTTTCTTGTTATTTAAAGCTGAGTTGGGGGAAGGTCTGCTTTCTGTGACTTTGTTCCCTTTGTTGCATGCCCGAGTGTTACTGATGGGGCACGCCCCAGGCCAAGTGAACTAGGGGTGGAGGAAGGATAGGGTGAGGACATAAACATGATTAAGACCTGGTGTCAACTCTGGAAGGGCTTAGGTGGGAGGGTGAAAGGCTGGGATGCAAAGTGGAGTTAGTCCTTGCCTTCAAAGGGTTCACTGTCTTGAGAGAGATAAGAGCAGTAAACAAAGACTGACAAAGCAGTGAGAGAGGTGCAAAGTGCTAAAGGAGCACAGAAGAGGAAGTGACTAAGACAGCCTAAGGGGACCCAGGGAGGCTTTAGACAGGAAATGGCATATAAACTGGTCAAAGGATGACTAACTGTTGGAAATGGAGAGAGAGTAGGTTTTAAGGTGGGGGAAACTGCATGTGCAAAGGTACGGAGGCACACAAGTTTGCAACACTGGGACGGCGTGAGCAATTCAGAAAGAGTATGGTGCTACCCTGCTTCAGTGACACATCATGGGCCAAGTTCCTTAGCTTAGCTGGCAGAGCCTGGCGTGAGACAGTCCCTGCTCACCTTCCATGTCTTGCCTCACAACCACCAGCCACATGGGCTCCTTTTTGTCTTTGGATCCTCATAAGTAAGCATGATTCTACTTCAGAGCTGCTGCACTTACTGCTTCTTTTCTCTGGAACATTCTCTCTTACCCGTTTGCATGGCTGACCCTTTCTCACTCTTCAGGTCTTACCTCCTCTGGGAGGCTGCCCCCAGAGCCATTTTCCCTGAAGCAGGTCCCCTATATTCCCTATCACAGCACATGTTGCATGGGATTCATTGTGACCAGTCATTGCTTGCCTGCCACTCAGGAATGTACTGTGAGACCTGGGAGTAGGGATACTGACTGTCTTGTTCCTGTTGTATCCCCTAGTGCCCAGATCAGTCTCTGACACTACACTTGATGGATATTTATTGAACGAAGAAAGGAAAACATCAATGAATGAATAGACGAAAAATTTGGAAAGAGGTTGGTCTGGATGTCTGCCATTTGTTTCTCCAGGTCCAATCGCCATCCTTCTTCATCCAATTCTGTGTCATGGAAGGCTGACCTGTATGAACCACATCAGTAGCTACCCAATGGGTTTGATTCAGCCAAAAGGGAACAGGTAAGGGAGAGAAAGGAGTTGGTGCCTCCAGCCGGCTGCATCTTTCCCCTGATGGTCTCTCTAAGGGATCTCCTCACACAGTCTCTCTGCTTCTAAGAAAGGGTAAATGCCTCTTCCCTTCATCACTTTAAGGGGTGTGACACCTCCTCTTATCTTTCCATGTCCCGACCCTTGTGGTTTCTCTACCCACATATTTGTAGGTGGTCTCTCTCTTAATCTTTCTTCAACGTACCTATGTTGATCTGTTTTCTGCCATGATCTGGAAAAGATACAAGAGGGACAAGTCGGGAAAGGCCTTGCATGTATCTAGAGCTCAGACCATATTCATTTGGAAATGGAGAACTATGAAAGATAGATTTTTATGCAGAGGTGTAACATAACCCAAAGAGTGAGGCAAACACTTGGTTGAGGTCAGTGTAGATCATATTCTCCAAACCTCTGACAGTGCACCCCATGAGTGAAAACTGTTTGAGCGTGTCCTGCTAATATAGGCATATCTATTTATTTGTAAATTATATACATCCATGTTTGTACTAGTAACCGTTGCATAGTGTAAAATATAAAAGCAGGCATTAAAAAAAACAAGATAAAGATAACGTATATGTAAAAGATTTAAAATTGATTTTCAATGTTTATCTTACTAAAAACCATACCATTACTGATTGCTTCATTTTTAAGTGTCTTGCTAAAATTCTAACAGATATTTTATTTTATTTTATTTTTTTTAAAGATTTTATTTATTTGAGAGTGAGAATGAGAGAGAGAGAGAGAGCATGAGAGGGGGAGGGTCAGAGAGAGAAGCAGACTCCCCGCCGAGCAGGGAGCCCGATGCGGGACTTGATCCCGGGACTCCAGGATCATGACCTGAGCCGAAGGCAGTCGCTTAACCGACTGAGCCACCCAGGCGCCCCTCTAACAGATATTTTAATATACACTTAGTGTGGCATTCATTGTCAGGGAGGGTGCATAAAAATCCATATTCCAAATCATCTTCTTGATAACTTCAGTTGGGTAGAGGTGGGCTAATCTCTTGTCAGATCTAATTATATTACAATTGTTTTGGACAGGGAGTATGGTGACAAAGCACTTCTATCAAGTGTAATTTTTAAAATTCTTTTCCATATTTCTAGCAAAGAAAACATAGAAATTATAATAATAACCATCTACTAAACACATAATTTGGCCCATATAATTAAATACAGACCAAGAATCCGGAGTTCTATGTATCATTTTAATCTCATACTAAAAGAAAGACTCGGGGCGTTTGATACACGATCTAAATAAAACCTCAGAACAATCCTGAAAAACAGCATTATTTATTTTTTTTGTTAAAACAACATTATTTTTACCTTTTTGATAATGAGAAAACTTCCTGCTAGCATGGGAAGATCAAAGAACTTGCCCAATAGCTAGTAAGTGTCAGAGAAAGCTTCAGTCGGCCTGTGCCCAGAGAACTTGTCCATAACCTATCATATAATGCTGATAAAGAAGAGGGAAATTTGGCCTGCTTTTATTGGATGGCCTTGATTTTCTCAATAAAACAGAAGAAGAGACTGAGTGGACTTAAAAGGCTATGTTCAGATAAAATTCAGGTGAAATGTGCTGATTACCCAGCTGAAAGGCAGAGCACCTTTGAAATTATTATCTTTGCTCTTTTCCACATTCAGACCAAGAATCTGACATTCTCTCCATATAGTTCACTCTTATTCACTCTTATACCAACATGGTTTCTCTGTGATTCCTTCCTCCCCAGCTGGAGGTTTTGTTTGCTTGGCACCGGCTAATGCTATACGTGAATAAGAGCTTGGATGGGGGAAAAAAACAAGGATGCATGTTTCCTTTACTTGTTATTTTTGGTTCATTGTTCCTGGACCCAAGTTGCAAGATGTGGAGGTGAATGTCAAGTAATGCTGAGTTCCCAGAGAGGAAATGGTGGGAGACCAGTCAAGAAAACATGTAAGGGAGGCCGAAATTATGAGATATTTAAACCTTGATGAGAATGTCTATACTGCTAGTGGGGCAGATGACGCTAATATCACAGTTCCTATGGAGCTATGGGTGCCATCATATCCATTCACAATGATTCTTAATTCTGACCACTCCCTGTCTTCTCTTATAGAGACACAGCACTCCAAAAAGTCGTAACTATTGAAAAGGGTTCGGGGATGGGGCACCTGGGTGGCTCAGTTGGTTAAGCGACTGCCTTTGGCTCAGGTCATGATCCTGGAGTCCCAGGATCGAGTCCCGCATCGGGCTCCCTGCTCAGCAGGGAGTCTGCTTCTCCCTCTGACCCTCCCCCCTCTCATGTGCTCTTTCTCTCTCTCAAATAAATAAATAAAAAAAATCTTAAAAAAAAAAAGAATAAAATAGGTCTAAATCTACAAGGACAAAAAGAATGAGAGAGAAGATGACAGCAGGCTGAAGACTCAACAACATCTGGAAGTTGTAGCCCTGAGAAGCGGGGCTCAGCAGGACAGAGAAGGCTGGGTCCTCAATACTGGCTCGGCTCCTATCACTTTAGAGCAGAGCAGACAGTTTCCACAGATTAATTCGGAGTGTACATTTGATGTGAGTATTTTCTTTTATAAAGTGGATCACTTAAGTTCATCGGAAGCAAGTCAGTTGTTACCGCAGATCCACTCCTTGGCCAAGAAACGTTCTTTCTGGAGAGCCTGGGCTTGGGAGTCAGACCTCGAGCAGAGGTAAAGGAGAAGCAGCTCTCCCTGAGACACAGAGGCTGAAGGAAGGACAGAGCGGTTTCCCCAGGGGAAAGCTGGGGGAATAGCAATAACAGCTCATAAATAAACTCTGGGTCAAGCAGTGTTCAAAACACTTTATAGGGCGCCTAGGTGGCTCAGTTGGTTAAGCGACTGCCTTCGGCTCAGGTCATGATCCCAGGGTCCTGGGATCGAGTCCCGCATCGGGCTCCCTGCTCGGCGGGGAGTCTGCTTCTCCCTCTGTCCCTAACCCCTCTCATGCTGTTTCTCTCTCTCTCTCTCTCAAATAAATAAATAAATAAATAAAATCTTTAAAAAAAAAAAAAAGAAAAGGGTTCGGGGATGATGGGTGGGGGGTGTCCCAGCTCAGGTAACAGGAAGATAACAGCTGAGAGAGGATGTGGGTGAAGAGTAAGGCGGGAACTTGGGTGAATTTTAGAAGAGCAGCCATGGGAGTGGGGAAGAGCCCAAAGACTCAGCCAGAAAGGAACAAGATGATTGCTGAGTTACACACGGAAAGAATCCTAGCTCTTTAAACACTGAGCTTTCCACATGCTGTTATGTGCCCCTCCAGAGAAGGCTGGTGGAGAAACAAGCCACTTCAGCTCTAGATAAATACATTTTCAAAGATTAGAGCCTAAGGTGGGAGAGAAAACAAACAGGATTTTGTGCCTGCAAGGTAATTCGTAGTAATCCACTGGGATGCCATGGGAAATTCAAAGCATTATGTTAAGAGTGAGAAAAGGTAGCACTTTTCATATATTTCCCATTTTTTCCGACTGAATAGGTCAAGCGGTAAACACTGTTGAATACTGGCCTTTTATTATGGCTTGGGAAATTTTGGAAAGCATTATGATTCTTTAATAAGCCCATCGAGTATAATGTTTCTACTGGGACGTATATTTGTGGGTCTACACACATAAAGGCACACCTCGGTGTAGATGGACACTAAGAACCACTGCTGTCTTCTTGCAATGGGCCTCGCAATCTCCTGCCAGCAATCAATAGTACGATTGCTCTGGGTCCTGAATTGGAGGGGCGAGTGGAGTATGGGCTGAGGTGGGAAAATCTGAGTTGTTAAATGCCATTGGAAAAACCCACTCAACCTTGAGAGCTGTCCATTCTCTCCTACGCCCAACCCTCACCAAAGCTAAGCGTTCCTTCTATTTAACTCCTGTTGGCTCTGTCTTCTGTTTCCTCAGTGACCACTGGAACACCTGTCATGTGAGTTTTCCACTCCAACAACACACTCCTTCCACCCTGTTCATTCCAAATTCCTGGCTTCCCTCTCTCATAGCACATGACCTGCTCACTTGTTTTCCTGGGAAGATTTGTTTCTATTTATCTTATTTATTTCTCCTTTCAAATTCTTCATTTCCTCACCATGGTCTTCTCTTCCTCTGTCGGGTCCTCAGTCCCACCGCACTGCTTGTCCCATTCCCACTGACATCATTTCATCTAGAAGTAAGACTCGCTTCTTTCCATCTACTCGAAATATCTCTTCCTCTTGAAATTTCAGCTTTATTATTCCAGCTACTATCTCAATTCATCATTAACCTTTACTGCTGAGGTTCTCCAAAAGCATATATTTTATTGGTATCCACTCTATTCCATGACTCATTGACTGTAGCTTTTTCCATTCTTTTAGCACCACATACAGAATGGTGGAAAGACAGAGGGGTATTTAGTTTGGTGAAGCAAAGGCTCAAATTTGCCATGCAATTTGTGTTCAAATATATAAAGTGCTCTCCGATGGGGAAAGATTACTTTTCTTACAAGCCTACAGCAGAGAATTTGAATTAACGAATAAAAACTACAGAGAGGTAAATTTTCAATACAATATCAGGATGTATTCCATTACCACTGAAATTATCCAGAGATGAAATGGGCTGCTGGTGGGGAGCAGCAATTTTCCCCCTGCTGGAGGTATTCAAACTCAGCTTAAGTTGTAGGAGAATAGATTTGAGCATCAGATGAGCTCTTAGACTCCATGTCTGCTTCCGAATCCTGAGATCTTGTGATTATCGTGAAGTCATTTCTAAGTTTTCTCTCTTCTGACCTATTTGCAGCATAAGCCAACCCTGTGTTTATTTTCTTGTTTTGTCCATATACAAAGGTAATAATGGTCGTTACCAAAACTGTTAAGCAACACTGATGTACAAATGTTTAAGCTCTCCCAGCTCTTGCCCATTCCTTTCCACTCAAGTCATCATGGTTGACAGCTTGAGTTGTTAGGTAGATATGTGAATTTCCTTCTGTCTAGCTGTATGTGCATCTGTACTAAAATGGACTTGCACTCTATCTGCTGCTCTGCAACTTACTTTTTGCTCACCATGGAATAGGATGGGTCGCCTTCCAGGTCAGTATATGTAGTTCTATTTCTGTTGTGATGGCAGCATAGAATTCCATAGTTTAAATTAGGGGTAGGCTAACTTTTCTTTAAGGGATCAGAGAATAAATATTTTTAACTCTGTGGTCCCTATAGAATCTGTCCTAACTACTCAACCCTGTCATGTAGCATGAAAGTGGCCATAGACAATACAGAAATGAGTGGATATGCTTGTGTTCCAATAAATATTTATTTACACTAACATTTGGATGTCATAATTTTCATGTGTCATGAAATATCATTCTTCTGATTTTTTTCAACCACTAAAAATACAAAGCTTGGGAAAAAACAACAACAACAACAAACAACCACAGCATTAAAAGGGTGCCTGGGTGGCTCAGTTGGTTAGGCGACTGCCTTCGGCTCAGGTCATGATCCTGGAGTCCCGGGATCAAGTCCCACATCAGGCTCCCTGCTCAGCAGGGGGTCTGCTTCTCCCTCTTCCCTCTTCCCTTTCGTGCTCTCTCTCTCTCATTCTCTTTCTCTCAAATAAATAAATAAAAAATCTTTAAAAAAAAATACAAAGGTTGGAGCTGCACAAAAACATGCTGTGGGCAAGATGTGGCCCATGGGCTGTAGTTTGTCAATCCCCCATATATGTCATTAGGGAGGATTATTCATTCTTCACATCTTGTGTGTCCTTCATGTGGAGTGACCTGCCTTCTTCACTCCCCACTAACTGCCCCCGAGGAGGTGGAGAGACTTGATATGACTGGTGTGCTTAGAGGAGAAAGTGGGCATATCCTTTCCTCTTTTCTTCCTTGTTGGGAGCCAGCTGTCTGCAGAGAGCATACACTTTTTTTGTTCCAGGAGGAGGTGCCCCCCGAGACCAGCACTGCATGATGGGCAGTCTGTCTAATTCTGAGCATTAGTATGAGAATGTCCATTTGCTTTTCTTATTCAGATATAAGCTACTTTATCCAATATCAACTTCATCAATAATAAAGGTAATTTTTAGTCTCTAATCTTTCTTGCTTATTTTCCTTTTTTTCAATTGATTTAGACACAGAATAGACATATTACTTAGTAAGTATTTTATTTAGCCATTCCTCACCCTTTTAATTCTAATGCTTCCTACCTTTGGGTTAAACATTCATGATCTAGTCTGTGGACTAACTGTTTATTCTTTCTTGTTTCTCATGCCATGTAAAAAAGGGACATGTCTTGTGGGTCTTCTTTGAAAACTCTCATAGAGATGACCAATGTGGTCTCCATACCCTCATCTCTTTCCTCTTCTAGATTTGTTGCCTGCTATTACCAGCTTAATATTCTTACAGTGTGGCTTTGAGATGTCAGATACATCATATGTTTGCTCAGAAACCTTTAATGAATCTCTATCAGTCATCAGACAAAGAATAATTCCTTAGATGACATTCAAAGCCTTCTATATTTTGACCCTTATTTATTGTTCTAGTTTTAACTTTCATTATTTTAAAAAAGTGTTAATATGTGTGAAATGTTTATAATAGTGTCTGGCATATAATAAACCCTCAACACATGTCAGCTAAATTGTTCCATTACTCACACACACTCCAATCACTTTCCAATCACAGTGACTTACTATTTGCTACACAACTTGCTTTTATCTGCACTTCCCCTTTTATTCAAGCCATTTTTTTTAAAGCCATCATCTCTGCCTGTTGAAATTTTATCCAACCTCCAAAGCCTGCCCAATGTACCTTCTTCTCTGTGCATTATAATCTTATACTTTCAGAAACTTTAATTCAGCACATGAGCTCAATAAATGGCGAGTTCCTATGGAGCACCGTATGAAGGCCCTGGGACCTTCAAGATGACAATTATTATTATTATTATTATTATTTTTAAAGATTTTATTTATTTATTTATTGGAGAGCGAGCGAGACAGAAACAGCATGAGAGAGGAGAGGGTCAGAGGGAGAAGCAGGCTCCCCGCTGAGCTGGGAGCCCGATGTGGGACTCGATCCCAGGACCCTGGGATCATGACCTGAGCCGAAGGCAGTCGCTTAACCAACTGAGCCACCCAGGCGCCCGACAATTATTATTTTTTTTTTAAGATTTTTATTTATTTATTTGACAGAGAGAGAGAGAGAACACAAGCAGGGGGAGTGGGAGTGGGAGAAGCAGGCTCCCCACTGAGCAGGGAGCCCTCTGTGGGGCTCGATCCCAGGACCCTGGAAACACGACCTGAGCCGAAGGCAGACGCTTAACCGATTGAGCCACCCAGGTGCCCCAAGGTGACAATTATGTGGTAGAAACTGACATGTGAGCAAAAAGTTGCTATAGATTGTGTGATGGTTAATTTTATATGTCAACATGACTGGGCTAAGGGAAACCCATATAGCTTGTAAAACATTATTTCCGGGTGTGTTTGTGAGAGTGTCTCTGGAGGAAATGAACATTTGCATAGTAGACTGAGTAAAGAACATCAGCCTCACCAATACAAGTGGACATCCAACACTCAATCCACTGAGCACCTGAATACAATATAAAGGCAGTGGAAGAGAGAATTTACTGTGGTTTGGTTGAGATATCCATCTTCTCCTGCCTTCTTCATACCCATCCTCCTACTTCTTGGGCTGTTGGACTCAGACCAGGAGTTAAACCATTAGCTCCCTAATTCTCAGGCCTTTGGACTCAGACTGAATTACACCACCAGCTTTCCTGATTCTCCAGCTTGTAGATGGCAGAACATGGGCTTCTAGGTCTCCATAAATGTGTGAGCCAATTTCTATGATAAACCACCTGTTATGACTATCTCCATATATTCTATTGGTTCTGTTTCTCTGGAGAACCCTGACTAATACAGAATGTTAGATATGAAATAATATAAATGATTTCAAGGTAAAGTTTTGTAAATAGCAGGGAGTGATTCACAAATTACTTTATTGAATATTTATTGAATGGTTACTATGTGGCATGTCTTGTGCCAGGAACTCTCTAGTGGTTAAAAGTAGAACTGACTTTGTTCTCATAGGAATTTACCATCTGCAGAAGGAGAGAGACATTAATCAATTAACCTCACATATAATATAAAATTTAAACTTGGGCAAATGTACTGAGGGCAGGTACATCATGATAGAGGAGTCTGACTAGGATGGTGGAGTGGACCTGGAGGGAAATGGATGGGTTAGAGATATGTTGTAGAGGGATAGTCAGCAACACAGTAGATGTGGCTGCCCTCTTCATTACATTCCCCTGTTAGGGCTTTGAAGGAGGAATTGGGATTCAGCAAGTAGGTATGTGGGAAGAAGGGATTTCAGATTGAGGAAATAATTTATGCAACTGCATGGAAATAGAGTACAGCATACTGAGTCAGGAATTACAAGTTGTTTAGTATGGTCAAGATGGAAGGTACGGGCAGATGGTACGGAATGAGTCAGGAGAGGGAGGTAGGGATGACCAGATCAGGAAGGATCTTGTATGTTATACTAGAGATATTGGGTTCATCATCAAGATAGTGGGGAAACACTGAATAACTTTAAGCAGAGGAGTTACATGGCAGTTGTGTGGAAAATGGACAGTGGGGGTGGGTGGGGATGGGACGAGTCTGGAAAAAGAGAGACCACTTAGATAATTACTACAAAATCCTAGAAGGGACATGCTGAATGCCTGCTTGGATCCTTGGGAATTGAGATCCTGATATGTTACCCTCATTAAATATTTTTAAAATGAGGGAATGATTCTGTTCTCATACTTTGCCAGGTCTGGCATCTGGAATCTAGGTTTTCAGATGGGTTCATTCCAAAGGCGGGTTTCCATGATTATTTACATTTGGAACTTCCAGATGCAGGTCTCAGAAAGGATTTGAATGCAAGCTGCTTATTTGGTGATCCTAGGAAATGTTGTTAGGAGAGTGGAGAGGTAAAACAGTGACAGAAATGTAGCCAATAAAGAATGTACTAGAGATGAGATTACTGCTGTGGGCAATTGACATTCCATCCCTCTAGGGATCCCTGGGAGAGAGTATAGACCATGCATCCCAGAATGATCCCATCTAAGGGTATTGGAGCTTGTAATTTTATTCAAAATTCTATTATCACTTGAGGGATAGCTTGTCTGGATTGCCCCTTTGCAGGAAGAGAGGACTCCAACCTTCAGATACAGCCACAAGGCAGTGGGAAGTCAATGGTATTTCTCGAGATTTCAACCTAGATTTGTGGTTTCAAGTGAAATAAGTCTTTGAAATGATCTGAGAAATTCCAGACACATTGCAGGAAAAATCTGGGTATCACAAGAGATTTTTTGTTTAAGTGTCTGGCAATCTATCGTGTGGACTCCACTGAAGTATTTAACATAGGGTACCACTATGGCTCATGTAACTTCTACAGTGTATGGAGATCAATAGTGAGAACACTAAGAAGGCACGTCTTCTGGTGGGAGCAATCTAAAGGCAGAACACGGGGCATAGAAGGAACTCTCACAGATTACACGTCATTTATGTGCCAGGGACAGTGCTAAACAATTTCACATACCTTGTCTAATTTTATAAATTTAATCATGGCAGCCACCTTGTGAAGAAGTCATTGTGCACTCGTTTTGCAGATGAGAAAATTGAAGAAAACTAAAGCTTGCAGGGTAGAGAGACTTGCCCAGTATCACGTAGTGTATCAGTTATCTTTTGCCATAATAATGCTGCATAACAAAACCCACAAACAAAGCCCAGTGTCTTAAAATAGTGTTTATTTAGTTCCTCAGTCTGAGGGTTGATGATTTAGGCTGGACTCAGCTGGGCAGTTCTGGTCTGAGCTGGGCTCACTTACATGTCTGGATGTCAGCTGACTGTCAGCACATTGGAATTGCTTTGGCTGGGATGATTAGGAGGCCTCAGTTATGTTCCCTTTGTCTTCCATCATCTTCTAGGCTAGGTCTGGCAAGTGCTCATGACAATGGCTGAGGGAAAGAGCACAACCTGAAACATGGAAGCACTTTTTAACTCTCTGATTGCTACATGTCTGATAACAAGCTGTTGGCCAAAGAAGGTTGTATGGTTGGGACCACAGTCAGAACCTGGACACAGAAGGGGTAAAGAATGGAAAATTAATGTAATCCACCTACTAACTTGGCCAGTAGGTGTCACCTGAGGTTTCATCCCAAAGCCTGGCAGGCCATTTGCTGTGCACCATAATGCTTTGTAAAAGGAAGCCCCATGTCATCTGGGATGGGCCTAGAAAAATGTCATGACTGATTTCAAAGAAGGTGCATTTATTTAACCCTTTGCATGTTTGTATTGTTTCCAATTCACCCTCTAACCCAAGATGAATTTGACTCAATTTTTCAATTTTTATCTTTTGTAAAGAGAGAACTGGTAAGGAGAGAAGAACCCCCAAGGCCATTTTTGCTGATCAGAAACTTAATTCAGGGACCACTGGATGCGAGAACCTTCATAAAGGACCATGGTGGATGTGTATAGTTTTATCTTTTCATAGTCATTTTGATAGTTCTAAGAGGAGGGGTAATGAGATGACTATAGCCCATTTGCATTTAAAAGGACTTTCTTAGAGTTCATTATAAAAGGTCAGAAATATTTGTCCACCAACCAAGATAGTGTATCTAGGGAGTGCTGGGATTGTCCCCGCTGTCCTTGGAAGCCTTGCTTTAGGAATGCATTCTTCCTCTTCCTTTTAAAGAAAAGTTGTGACCAACTCTTTGTGACCTGGCAGGAGAAAAGCACAAGATTTGACCTCCTTTTGTTCCAACAATAGCCTGCAACCGCCTCATTCCATTGTCTCAACGTGCATCATCTGTCACTCATCAACTCTCCTTCAGGACAGAGCTGCATTCTCCTCCTGTTATTGCTTTGCTATGTGGTGGCCTTTTTCATCTGGGTTCGGAATTTAAACGGGGGAAAAAAGACCATGAAAAATGTGTAAGTTGGATGCTCTTCACTCACTTATTTATAAATAAATGGAAACTGACAGGCACCTCTTCAGAAAATGTTTACTATATGGACAAGTGTTGATGACATGGGCTGAAAGACGCAGTCTGGTGCCACCAGGACCAGCTGCTCCTTCACTAGTTCCCATTGTGTAGCCTCGCTTTCGTTTTGGCTTGGCACATGCATTTTCAGCCTGCCTTACATTGTGTCTCCAGGATACTTTATCTCTGGCACTGTCTGCCAGAGACAATAGATGGGCCTTTTGACCAGCGCTGAAAGCTTGGGCTTTGTGTGCTCTTGATCTCTGGTGTTACCGCTGCTTACATAATGAACCTTGCCTGATGCCAACGGATGCATCTGCTGTTGGCCCAGTAACTTTGCTTCATGGAAATGGCATTCTTTTTTTTTTCTTCATGGTGCTGTGCTGACATTTGCTAAGCTGGACAAATGTTTTTGTTTTCAGTGGAGAGAAGAAACACTGCTCATTGCTTGGACGAGGGAGCAGTGGATTAAGCTGTTGGATTTATAGTAGGTCTCAAACTGGCTCAAATCTTAGATCTTGGTTGATCCTTCCTCAACTTTTCTAAAGGGGGCCATTTGGGAGGCTGCTGGGAAATTGGTGGTTGGATTCCTTGAGGAGGTGTGGCTCCCTGTATGAGCTCTAGATTTTACAAGCCTGTTACACAGTTACAACAAAAGAGTTAAGTCTTTGTCTATCAATCAATCAATCAATCAACCAACCAACTACCATGTATATAGTAGCTGCTTGAATGCAAGGCACTGTGTTGAGCTCTGAAAACGTAAAGGGGCATTGGTTAAATCCTTGCTTTAGAGGTCTACAGTTTGAGTCAGAAAATTTATATACATACAAGAACACACACACACAAATTACACACACACATAAGGTATTATTTATCGCATGGGGGAAATTCAGAAAGGCGAGCTCATTGTGAGCGGAAATGTCTGGGGAAGACTTCCTCAGGAGAAATGAAATTTAAACCGAATGTGAAAGACTAACCGATACATTGAGGGTTGAGTGAATCCAGATGGATAAAAACATACAGTCATAAACAGAGCTATTCTTGGACATACAATGGTTGTTTTAGAAACTAAAACACTCTATGCCTTTGAACATCACATTTTTAATCCACAGGATGCACCATATCATTTGTGTTTATTTGAGGTATCCTCCAGAGACCTCAGGGGCGAGGACTTACATTTATTAGCCACCTTCTGTTTGCCATGTGCTATGCTATCTGCTTTACATATGTTATCTCATTTTGCTATTTCGCAGTCCTGGGAGCTATGCCCTCCTGCTCCTATTTATAGACAAGTAGACTCAGGCTCGGAGAGGAGGTTCAATCACTTGCCCAGAGCTCATGGTTTTCAAGTGACAGCTGTCTGCATTATACATACACAGCCAATAGTTTAGCCAATTTTTAAGGTAGTCAGGAGAGTAGAAAAATATAATATCAAGGTCATTTCTAAACAAATATTTAAAATGCTGCCTGGGAGTGATACATCATTAGTAATCACAAAAATGAATTAAGTGGAAAAAAAAGAAAAAAAAAACAGCAAAAAGAAATAAAATAAAACAGTTGATGTGTATCCTTTTGGGACCCAAATGGCATAGAGCATGTCATGTAGCAAATGGAAGCAGGGTGTGTGTGTGTGTGTGTGTGTGTGTGCACGCATGGTGTTGGGAGCTATAGTCTTCTGAATTGGCGCTCTGCACATTTTGGTACTTACTAATGGGGTCAATGTCTGATATATTAGGATTCAGCTACAAAATGATGAAGAGCAGTTCCACTCAGACTCTCAAGGTGACAGATGTTCTATAGCTAAAATATTGCTTTGGGAAAACCAGAATAGATCCACTGTACCTAAAATAATAAGCCAAAAATATGAGGGAAAAAAAGAGAAAATGGAGACTCAGGGCAAGGCAGAACATTTGATGTGAGTGACAGCTCTCAGATTTTCCTCTGTGGGTCGTATTCAGTTCTGGACTGTCTGTTCTTCTTCTTGTAAAGTCGCGGCCCTTTCCCACTCTTGGCCACCCGGCCTCTGCCGTCTCGCATGAACAGAGTAATGGAGGTGCCTGAATGCCAGCCCCCGGGGTAGTGGTTCGGCAGGGCAGGAGACTGGGGAATGTCATGATGCGACTTGAACAAGCAGCTCCTTGCACACTACAATTTTGCCTGGTGTCCTTTAGCTATTCTTGGTAAATTTCCAGAAGGATAATCCCTTACAGTAAAGCCCCATTCCCTCCCTGACTCTTGTTTGGAAACATCACCTGGCCCTGTAGGTCTCGCACCTGCGTTTTGGGCTCCTACATAGATCGGTGAAAGTGAGCATCCCGTGGGGCTACAACCAGGGCTCGGGAGAAGGTGACTTAATCTCTCCTGTGCCGCCCTCTCAAGTGTTTGTCCCTTCGGAACTTGCTGAAAAGTAACTCAACCCAAGTGTTTCTCTTACCAGGACCACCTGACTCCATAATCTATGTCAGGCTATATTTTGAGGAAAGAAATGGCTAGACTTTTGTATTAAAACTTTGTCACGGGAACATAGGACACACATAGAGAAAAGTACATCAAACAAATTACATGGCCAGCACCTCAGAAGTTTGCTGAGTGCTCCTTTCCAACACACCCACCCCTTTTCTCCCAAGAGATCCCCTGCTCTGACTTAATTGGGAATCATGTCCGTATGTGTGTGTGTGTGTGTGTGTGTCCCCGTGTGTGTGTTCCAATCGTTTCATCCATAAACACTACAGTTTGGAAACTGACAGACTCTTTTGGTCTTTGACCCTCTTGAGCTTAACATGGAGAGGCCCCATAATACAGGCTGGGAGGTTGAGTAGCAGGAGACCTTGGCCTCGGACAAGGCTGGGGGAAATATCTGCTTTGCCTTTTTCTAGGCATGTTGGATGTTTCCAAACAGGGGTCAGGGAGGGAATGGGGCTTTACTGTAAGGGATTATCCTTCTGGAAATTTACCAAAAATAGCTAAGGACACCAGGCAAAATTGTAGTCTGCAAGGAGCTGCTTGTTCAAGTTGCATCATGACATTCCCCAGTCTCCTGCCCTGCCGAACCACTACCCCGAGGGCTGGCATTCGGGCACCTCCATTACTCTGTTCGTGCGAGACGGCAGAGGCTGGGTGGCCAAGAGTATGGCGCTGGCAGATCCCATAGACACTCTAAAGTTCAGTTTCCTTATTTATGCAGTTGGAACAACAAACCGACCCACAGGGCTATTCTATTGGAAGTGAGGTGACAGACACATGAAGCCCCTTAATGTGCTGTCAGATGCTTGGTTGTGCCCAGGGGCCCTTCTTGCTCAAGAGGAATTATGAGACATGCCATCTGGTGACATAAAAATGACTTCCTTTGCTGTTGCTGCCCCCCATTAAAGCTTCTGCCTTCCATCTTCTGCTCCAGACAAGGCTCTCTGGGTTGTGCGAGGTGATCATTCACCCATACATACACAATGCACAGGGCGGGTGTGCGGAGGGATACACACACCGCCTGGGAAATGGACGTCATGGGTCGAGGGCTGGCAGAATGAATGGTGAGTGAATGGGTCATTTGCTCTGGCCCCTTCTCTCCGACTCTGTCATCTGGTGGAGGAATTAGATGTACAAAAATGACGAGGAAAGCATCCTGAGGAGGCCAAACGGAGCGTTAGTTGAGAGTTCCAGCCCAGCTGCTCCACTTCTTAACTGGGAACTGGGACAATTTATTCAACAGTCTCTGCTCTAGTTTATCCACCTGTGAAATGGGGCTAAACCAGTAACTATCTCATAGACTTCTTGTGAGAGATAAATGAGAACAATAGGTAAAGTGCTTACAGCAGAGGAGGGCACATTGTTAAGTCTTGATTAAATGCGGTTGGTGGGGCGCCTGGGTGCCTCGGTCGGTTAAGTGTCTGCCTTGGGCTCAGGTCATGGTCCGGGACTCCGGGATCGAGTCCGGCATCAGGTTCCTTGCTCCGTGGGGAGTCTGCTTCTGCCTCTGCCCCTCACCGCACTCGTGCCCACTCTTTCCCTCCCTCTCTCTTTCAAGTAAATAAGTAAAATCTTTAAATGTGATTGATGTGTTCTTACTGTTATTTTATGACTGACAAAATGCCAGGAGAATTTGCAGAAAAGCTGAGGTAGAGACGAAATATCCGAGGGGAAATTTTTAGAAACTTCTCGGGAGACGAGCTTATTTGCACTGAACTTTCCACCTGTGTAGGATTTAGATTTAACTTCTTTTCCAGCTTCGGGTACTTAGAGGTGCTGCCCTCACACTTGAGTTGTTCTCGCCCCACCTTCCAGGCCTGACTAACCCTTACTTGTCCCTTCATGTCATTTTGCTCCAAGAAGGCTTTCCCTGACCTTCCTGCCAAGGTTAAGACACCTGGTCATAAAACACTCAAAGACACTACATGCTTGGGTTTTAGAGCACCGATTGCAATATGTATTTGTGAATTTATTAATGTAATTATTTTTTAAATTTCTAACTCCCCCCGCCATTGTCAGATTCTTGAAGGAAGTGTTTGTGGCTTTTTTTCCACGACTGTATCCTCAGTGCCTGTAAACACAGTGCTGAGCCTGTTGTAGACCCCAGGAAATACTTGCTGAGTGATTTCATGTATAAATATAGAAGTGGGGGAAGGCCTTTTAGGAAAAGGAACAAATAGAGTGAAGCCCTGTGGGAGGCCTCAGGGCAAACTAATGCGCCCTACTATGTGATAGCAGTGAGCTTAGTGGTCTCTTCCCTCCGTATTTTTCTCTGTATCTCTATCCAAGAAATAAAAAGGTTTAATTTCCAAGAAAACTCTTCAAATCTTTGAAAGTTGCAGGTGATCTTGCAAATCACCTTCTGTTAGTTCTGCTTGACTTTCTCTCTTCTCAGGCAAAGCAAGTGACTTTACTGAAGGGTTTATTTGCTTCTTTTTTGGAGAAAGACATGGCCTTCGATCTGGAGGATTTAGTCAGTCCCTGTGTCCTGTCAATTAGTTTTAATTTCCTCTCTTTTAGCCATGGTGTCATCAAGTGCATGACTTTTTTTTTTTTTTAATGCCCCACAAATGTTTCCTGGTATTTTCCTCCTCTCTCCTGCTCTCCTTCTCTCCCTCCTTGACTTCCTCCCTCTCTCTTTCCCTCCCTCCTTCCCTCCTCCTTCCTTCCTTCCTTCCTTCCTTCCTTCCTTCCTTCCTTCCTTCCTTCCTTCCTTCCTTCCTTCTTTCCTTCCTTCCTTCCTTCCTTCTGTCTCTTCTCCCCCTCCCAATAGAAGAAAGAATATCTCTCTTTATGCAAATCCACCCACCTTGTATCTCTGGAAAGCTCTGAGGGCTTGGACAACCAACTTCCTTTAATGATTCCTCATTTATATTTTTTGGCATTCTAAGACTTGTGCATTCTATGCATTGTGAAAATGGGAAATAATAGACATTTTGCAGGGCACAGAGGCTAGTGGGAGTCCGTCAGAGTGAGGGTTAGGCTGGGGAAGCTGTGGGCTCCTGAGAGGGAATGAGAACTTGATAGACTCCTGACTGGTGACCTTGCCTATAACGCCCCCACCACACCTGCTAGAAATTCATGCCACTCCACTCAATAAAACCATTTGCTGAACACTCACTGTGTACTGAACATGGTGCTAACCATACAACCATATTTCTCGAGGTATGTATTATCATTTCCCGTAATGGATGCCCTGCCCAGATCCCCTTTACTGCCGCTCACCCATCCCCTGGCTGCCCTGAGAGATGGCTGATTAACCATTTACTGCCACATCCTTGGGGATGGGGAAGGGACAGCTTCCCTTGGCCAATGGTAACCGCCTCCCCACCCAGACCTCGGCCAACGCCTGACTAACCCAGGGGGTACAAAAAGCCAGTTCCTTTATCTCAAGGCTGCACTAACTCTGATGTTAATTTATGCTTCAGAATTTCCTTGTTTGGCTTTTTCCTGCCCTGTCCTGCTTCACCCACTCTCCTTCTCTGGAGAATACTCTCCCAATACACTGCTTGAACAGAAGTCTCCAAATCAAGTTCTACTCCTAGGGAACCCAACCTAAAACACTCCCCATTTTACAAGTGAAGAAACTTGAGCTCAGAGTAATTAAATTGTTTGCCCATATCCCACAGAAGAGTAGGGATACAAAGTCCAGTTCCATCCGACTCTGTTCTCTTATCATTTGATAATTCCTCCCAATGTCAGTTTTGATCAACAAGCTTCCCCCTCCAAGGGGATGTGGAATTCTCCTGGCCAGGTGGGCAGCTCGCTGGGTTCAAGTCCCGAGCTGCAGGGCCGGGAGGCTGGGATCCAGCCAGGGAGCAAGCAGGTGGTATGTATGAGCGGTCTTTACACGGTGGTGCTTCTCCCCGGGGATCAGGGATGGTGCTATGCCCCCACTCCCCACTCCAGACTAGGGTCAGTTTGCAAAGTTGTATCCATTTTTTGGTTGTCACCGAGACTGTAGAAGAGTCCCTACCTTAAATGAGCATGGCCAGGAAGGGTGCAGAATCTGTAGTATAAGGGGCAGTTCAGCTCAGCAAAGAAGTGTTTTGCACGGAACGCTAACAGTGCTCCTGTTGAGAAACACTGTGAAGTATTCAGGGTCAAAAAGTAAGTGAGCCAAATGCAGTCGTCAGGTCCAAAGGGCAAGGGAATGACGACAAAGGGCAGCCAAAGCCATCGAGGGGCTAGCCAGGCAGCTCTGGGGCTGGAGCCGGCTGTGCTGAAGGAAAGGGAGCGAGGGTGGTGGCTGTACCCACAGCTTGCTGTGCTTAAGCCTCAGCTCTGTGGGCCATGGAGAGTCAGGAACACTTGAAAAGTTCAGGACAAAAGGAAGAATCGGGGTGGATGTCATGGGAGCCCAGGACAAAAGAAACTATGTGGCCTTAGAGTCACTGTTCATTTATTTCTTCCAACAAACAGGCAGTGAGCAGAGCACTGTGATTTTCTGGAGCCGTAGTGAGTGCTAAGAAAACCCAACCACAAGAGGAGTTGGACTCTAGTCAATGCTAAGAAGTAGGTGCAATAATGATTTGCTGTATTTTAATTTTGGTTGCCCCCACATTTGACCCTTATCCTATGTAGGAATTCTTGACCTTTTAGTCTTGCTGGGCAGGAGGCCATGTCTCCTGTGAGAGGCTGAAAGTCCTAGATTATCAACTTTGTTACCTCCCTTGCCGGCAGGCATGGAGAACCGTTCTGGATTTTTAATTGGGAAGTTGTTACCAAAGAATAGAAGGAGAGAGAGCAGAAGTATCTTTTTGCCCGATCAATATCATTCATCTGGTGCTCTTCCGGGCCTTGTTTCTAGCCACACAGATCTAAAGTCTGGATCTTCAGGCTTCTGGGAGACTCTGGGAACTACCCAAAAGCCTTTGAATAAATTCTTTTCTTGCTTAAATCAGCCATAATTAGCTTCTTTTGTGGGTGGATAGGGACACTTACTACGTACCAGTTGTTGGGAAAACAAACATCCATCAGACAAAGGTCCTGTGTTCTCAGTCTGGATGACAAACAGGTACCCCAATCAGACTCAGGGAGTGCTCCTGCGTGGGTAGAACCAAGAACTGGGGAAGCCTGGGATGGAAAACTATGAATGATAACCCGTATCACGGTCAATTTGTCAGGGAGGCAAAGGGCCAGGGAAGCCAGTGTGACATATTAAAAAAAAAAAAAAAGATGAAGGGAGAAACTCATGGACATTTTGTTATGAAGAAGTATAGAAACGAGGCACATCCAGACCAGCCTGATTTTAGGACGGTAAATGCTGCAAGCAGGGATTATGGTGGGATAGGGCGACAGGGTGCTGGTTTCCCAGGCTCACATTCCTGGGAATATAGAGGACAAAGAGCTGTGTACCTAGCAGTCAAACTTCTGGCCCAGTATATCAATGATCCTAAAGTTCCCAAAGATTGTTTTATTTCATCCACTGTAAGGTTGAAATCCTACAATTTACAGTAGACAATCCGGCCTGGTATGGTTTATGCGATCTTGTGTAAATTAAATAGAATTTCACTTGAGGCAGTTGGGGGAGGGAATGAGTTCAATGCTCGATTTCCCTTTTACTACATCACTGTCTTTCATTGAGCATTACTTCCATGCTGGGCTCTTTCCACATATTATCTGTAATCTTCAACACAATCCTCCAAGCAGATATTATGGGGTTAGTTTTACAGGTGAGGCCTAATGATTTGGCCAAGATCACAGAGCTGGTCGGTGAACAAAAAATTTGAACCCATGTGAGTCTGGATCCAACCTGACCTGCTTTCCATGACACACACCACGGTGCCTCTTTCCCAGATATTGTAGATCGAGAAATCATGTGTCTGACCTTAGGGATAATATGTCCATTGATCCATCTTAAGTTTGTAACTCATTCCTGGCCCTGGGTGCCTAAGATATATATCAAGCATTCTTAAGGGGTTAAGATCAATTACATAATCAGGAAAGATCACTGGTGAATATATCTTTCTGACTTAAAAAAAAAATCTATGATTAAGACACTGGATTGTAAGACCTCTTTCAGGCCTGATTTCTCTGGATACTGATTAGTTGGGTTGGTGGGAGAATGCTGCTGATAGTTGGAAGAGTGTTGTCCTGAGGTCAGAGGCACAACTGTGGGCCTGTGAGCTCAGATTTGCCAAGCCCTCACCACTGCTCCCAGAGCACAAGAAGGCAAGCTACGTGAGCAAGCCAACTGTTAGTAGGAGTGGTAATGATAATAATTCACGTTTTTGAGCATCTACTGTGCATTAGCGCTGTGAAGCATCATCTTTAGTCCTCTGCACAAACCTATGAGGTCCCACTTTTTAAAGGAGGAAACAGACTCTGGGAGGTTCCACAACTAGTTAACATCACCCAGACAGGAAGTGGACTATCTGGGGTTTAAATCCAGAGCTTTCCGCCTCCAAAGCCCAAATCTAAGGTTTCCTGTAATATTACCATAGATAAGCGGCTCAGCTACACCTATGAAGAGTTACTTTAAAGCCATTACCCATTTATTTAACAATTATCGACCAAGGCCTATTTTAAGATGAACAACGTCCTCCAGGGGCGCCTGGGTGGCTCAGTCAGTTAAGCGTCTGCCTTTGGCTCAGGTGATGATCTCAGGGTCCTGGGATTGAGCCCTGCATTGGGCTCCCTGCTCATTGGGGAGCCTGCTTCTTCCTCTCCCTCTGCCTGCCACTCCCCCTGCTTGTGCTCTCTCTCTCTATCATATAAATAAATAAAATATTTAAAAAAGAAAGATGAACAATGTCCTCTTGAACAAAAGAGAGATGGCCTCTGCCTGCATGGTAGAGGAGGAAAAAAAATCAAATCCGTTCACAAATAAACATATAATTATAAAGTGTGCTCTGTGCTACAGTGGAAAGACAAAGGATGGTGGGAGAGCAGGAGATCATGGCACAAGGGGGCCCAATCTAATCTACCAGACCGGGGAAGATTTTTTGGAATCAGTGGCAATTGAGTAAAGACCAGAGGGATGAGTGTAATTGACCAGGAGGAAGAGAAGGGAAATGGGAGGAGAGAATTATGGGCAGAATAAAGGACTTGTGCAAAGGCCCTGAAGCAGGAGGAAAGAATTTTTAGTCTTTGGTCATTAGACACTGCTGGCCTGTGGGATAAATTTAGTTTGTAGATATTTGTTTTGGCTCACAAATTCTTCTGGTAACATTTGAGCCTCCCAGAGGAAATGTATAAATATTCTGACTTGAAACTCTTCTCAAAAAAGCCTAAGCCCTGGCACCCCTTGGCCCTCAGGGCTTCGTGCCACAGTGACAAATGCCGAGCATCTGAGCCCCTTAGGTGGGGTGCACACTCTCCGCTTCCTCAGTGCTCCTCCTCTGTGGTGTCTTCACACCCCCTCAGCTACCACTTGTCATCTTGTTTGCGCTGTTGCTTTCCTCGCGGTGGAGTTTTTCTCTGTATCCCTGTCTTGATCCCGAATGAAAGATAGACTGAGAAAACCCTGTGCTTTTCCTCAAACTCAGAGTCTGCCACTCAGGGGCCATGTCTTGGTGCCTGTGGGCATTTAAATTCCCCCCACTCCTACCTCGGAGGAAACGTTGACTTTTTTCTCAGTGCAAATACTTAGTGAGAATGGGATGTACTTTACATATCGCAGATCCCACCACCGAAGAAAGCACGGAGAGCTGAAGCTTCGATTGATACATAGTCAAATGTATACGAAATGCTTGTTCTGTGCCCCTAAATGTCATAATACTGCATTAGTTTTTAATTCTTATTCAATTTATTAAGCATTTCTACTACACTAAGCAAAATAGATCATAAGATAGCCCTGCTCCAGAGACATACGTGTACCCATTCCTTCCTTGGTCAGATAAATTAATCTTAACATCTCCAAACCAAGATGGCAAAAAATTAGTTTTGATTTTTTTCTAAACATTTATAAGCATTTATCTATTTATTTTTAAAATTTTTAAAGATTTTATTTATTTATTTGACAGAGAGAGAGAGAGAGAGAAAGCACAAGCAGGGGGAGAGGCAGAGGGAGAAGCAGGCTCCTTGTTGAGCAGGGAGCCCGATGCGGGACTTGATCCCAGGACCCCGGGATCTTGACCTGAGCCGAAGGCAGATGCTTAACGACCGAACCACCCAGGCGCCCCATACATTTATAAACAGGTTAAGTCATGCAGACATCTTTGGTATGGTGTAAGGACCCTAGGCTGTGATGCAAGAAACCACTTGTTTTTCATGGTTAATCCGTTCTTGAAAGCCAGGGTGGAAGTCACATCACCTGTTCAGAGCCCGAGAAAAACTCACTGGGGGAACTTGTGATGGACCGTTTTGCAAAGCAGAGAATTTGAATGTCATATGCAAAAATCCTTCTTTAATATATCCTTTTTGTAAGAACAATGTATTCTGTTAAGATTTGACTAAGTACACATGCATCAACTATGTGACATGATGCCTAAAATGTCCGTTTCCTTAGATGTCACTAAAATTAGCCAGTTTTTATTTGTGTTTGCCTTTTACCTCCTGGTCTGTGGTTTTCACCTTGCTTTCCCTTCTCTCTTGTCCGTGTATTGTCAATGTCTCAGCCCTGCTACAAATCAAATCTTCAGCTCAAACTCAACCAGCAGAGGGTACTGTTTGAGCACTTAAGTGGACTTCTCATCTTTGTCCTACCAATCCAAAGAGAACAATTATCTGAATAATAGCCAGGGATGATATTCAATAGGCAAGGTGCTGCCAAGATAATATACATCAGTGATCATGTTTCAGCATCATTTTGCAGGAAATTCCCTTTGTTCTCTGCTGCTCACAAAGGACATGCCACGCAAAATGCACCTGTAGCTCCTGGTGGTAACTGTATATGAAGGTAGATGAATTGGGGTGGTGGAAGGGGAATGAAATCTGCCTCTAAATCAACCAAGTCCTTATATCCACTTTAGGTTTAGGGTTCTGCAATCAACACATCAGCCCCATGTGTTCTCAGCTTGCTGGTGAATGGGCATGAATAATTCCTGCAGTAGCAAATGACATAATAAAATAATCAGGCAGTCTGTGCACATTGTAAATCGATGAGCACAGATGTCTCCAAATGGAGGGGATATTTAAAGATACTTTACATCTTGGGTTTGGAACACTCGAGTGTTTGTTAGGGACTGTTTATCAAAATTGAGCATCTCTCCATTCTGGAATCAGCTCAGCATTAAATATAATTAAATTATGTTGTAGAAGAATACTTTGTCATTTCATTTTTACATAAATTTGATCAACTTGTGTATAGTGGTGGATTCTGCATTTCTAGATAAAATGTATACACTGGGATTTTTATATTAATAATTTAAAAATTTTTATCAAAGCAAAAAGTGCATATAACAACAAAAGTTAGAAGCTTTTATGCTGAAAAACAATAGTCTCCTGTAGCACTCCTTATCTTCAGTGTCTTCTCAGATGTGACTTTTAACTTTTATAGCATTTCTTTTTGTTATTTACCTCTGTATCTCTAAACAATATTCTTGTACTGCTCATTCTTGGGCTCTTAGTTTTAGATATTATACACTGTCTTCCTAGGCTGATAGATGAGATTGTAACTCAATTAAGCCACCCAATACCTCTTGTTAGTCATATCTCTGCTTCAGATATTTATTAGTTACCTATGCAATTTTAGATAAAATACTTATTCCTTTAATAATTGACAATTTGAATCCTCATTGTTTTTGTCCTTCTTTCCCACTTCTCCATCTCACTTATTGTAACCTGGACCTCTACAGTATTGAGGGTATTAACATTTGCTTTCTGCTCTCTAATCAAATTCTACCATCTTTGTCTATAGGTTGATTCTAAAATTGTACACCAATAAATGGTGTTTACATTGGGACTCCATATTGTTTATTGCTGTGTTACATAGTATATTGTTTTGATACTTCTTGTACAGCTTTTAATTTTACTGGAGTTTCTAATTGCCTTTTTTTCTTATACTACCTGCCTTTATTGTGTTCTCATTTTTTTTTGTCCATGCAGAGATTTTGTTAAAATTTTTCCAGAAACTTCTTTCTTCTGAGCCTCTTCATCTTGCTAATCTTGTCTGTACCTGTTCTATAGGACTGCTACACAGTGATCATCTTGGTATTAGCTTTTTTTTTTTTTTTTTGCTTTATTTCCTCACTTTTGGAACTCAAGTCTTTTGATTTCTTTGTTTACTTCTTTTTGCTGCAGTACATACTTGACAAAATTCCCAAGAAATTGTATGTGAGATGTCACTGTTCTGATGTTTTGAATGTATGAAAATCAGCACATACAAGTGTGATCTATGTTCACACTTGAATATAGTATAATTAGGTATAGAAAATATAGTTTAAAAATAACTTCCCCCAGAATTTTAAAGGCATTGTTCCTTTTTCTTGACCATCCAGGACTGCTGATATGAAGTTTAATGCCAGCTTGGTTGTCATTCTTTGACAATCTGATTTTTCTTTTTATAAATATGTTATTGAAGTAATTGACAAACAATGCTATATTGGTTTCAGGTGTACAACATACTGACTCAACAATTCTATACATTACTCAATGCTCACCACAGTAAGTGTAGCTACCCAATCTGCTTTTTCTTTCTGCTTTTTTCTTCCAGCAGTAATCCTAGATGGAGGTCTTTTTACAGTCACTGATGGGCTATTCCTGTCTAAAGTCTTAAGTCATTCAGCTATCCCAAATTCTCTTTCATCATTCAAATTAACAATTTCTTCCCACTCAGTTTTGCTACTTATTTTTCATAATTCCTACTAATTATCTATTGGTCCTCCTCGTTTGATCCTTTTGCCTATTTTTATTTTACATTCTGAGAGATTTTCTTAATTATATAGTCTACATTTTTTCTTTTTCCTTTTGGCAATCATATTTTTTTAAAGTCAAGTTTCCTTCTTAATTTGTTTGTCCTTTTTTCACAGTACCCTTTTCTTGTCCAATGGATGCAATGTGTTCTTGGATCTTTCTAAGGATGTTAGAATTTCTGTAAAAACATCTGTTTTCATATTCTCTCTTTTTATTTTAGAATCAGTATTTCCTATTTGTTTGATAAACAAATTCAGAATCTCAAATGTATGGAAATCGTTGGTTTTCTGTTCACATTTTAGAGTGAAGCAAACATCATGACTGGGGTTATGACTTACATAGTGGTGAAATCAGCTATCCCGTAAACAGAGATTTGACTGATTCCCCCTATTTTTCAGTCTTATGTGTCGCTCCCACCGCTACTATGTCTGAGTTATCAGAATTCTGAGTACCTCAGTGGTTCTTCTAGGCAGCTTTATCTCCATTTCTGTTACTACACCACCTCATCTTCCTTTATTTTACTCTAAGCTAACCTCTTTGGTTGCCTTTCATCTGTTATCATGTCTCCATTCACTTGTCATCTTCCAAAAATTTGTTGAAATTTTTTATCAGCTAATGGCCACTTCTTACTCTTATTTTATCTTATGAGTTTATACTTATTTGCAGTCCTTTACTGACATTTTAATGGGTTTCTGGATAGAAGAGAATATAAATACATGTGCAAGACTTGCCATCTTTATCTGGAAGTTCATGTTATTTTGTGAAGGCACATTTGTGTGACCGGAAATTTCTAGATGTATATTCAGTACTTATTTATAGCCCACATCATTTGTAAACCTCTATTTTCAGTGGACATGTTTAATAGGTCTTTTAGTATATGTCCTTTCTTTGGCTATGTTCTTAAAATTAGAAGGTATAATAGCAAGTCAAACATTTGTTTAATTCTTTTGAGGTATAAATTCCTTCAAATGTTTATATTTGTTCTTTAAAATCACACTGTGAAATAGGTATCGCTCTTTCATTTCACTGATGAGAGACTCGAGTGACAAGCTTAAGATTAGAGCTGGTGAGTGCTAGCCTGGATTTAGATCCAAACCTTCCAGTGCTTTTCCTCCTAAGCCTCACTGTGTCTCCTACATGCTACTTGATAAAACCCAGTAAGTCCAACAGTGTAAATAAATAATTTAATCTGTCTACAGAATAAATCTCTATTTCCATAAAGTTTCATGTGAAATGCTTAGTTTTCATCTTGGCTGTACTTTTCAAATACTGTTTAACGCTATTCCTGAATGTTTGATAAGAATGTAGCATTCTTAACTTCTCTCAGTGAACTTATCGAGACCTTCCACTGATAAAATGTGTCATGTTGCATAAAGGAAGAGCTGTTGTTTCAAAACATCAGGAGCAGGGCTCAGGTAGAGTCAGACTATTCCAGTTGTCTTCAACTTTTATATATGTTACTACATTTTAGGTCAGATAATCTGGCTCATGACATTCAAAACTGTATTAATTATGGGATTTTATAACGAGGTTATGCAGTATATGTTTGCCAATTGGGAAAGAAAGATAATTATGCTTGAATGTAGGTCACATTTAAGAAACTCTCTTAGGCCTAATGGGAACCATGTTTCCTTAAAAATCAAGAATTAATGACATTCAAGAGAATGGTGTCTTTCTCATCCTCTCATCCTGTGACCCAATTCTTCTGGTCAGAGGGTTTTTTTTTTACCTTTTTTTTGGTGGCTGTTCTTAAGAAGAGAAACTTGCATGATTTCCCATAGGGCATTTTGGACCATTTGGGGTAGGCAGGGCTGAAGTGGATCTTGTTGGTTGTAAGGAACTAGTGAATAAGGTATTACCAATGTGGGTGTCAGCCAGCAGACTTCTAGAGCTGGTATCATAAGCAGATCATTCTAACTCCCCACAAAGTGTTTTATGCTGACTTCTAGATGAGAAGGAGATTTGTGTCTACTATGTGTTTGTCTTAGTCTTTGGCCTTGAACAGTTGCTGATATGTTCAAACTGTCCATGTTTTCTGTTTTTTGCTTTTTTATTCCCCCCTTAAGCTCTTTTGGTTTCAGCAATACCAAATAGCAAATCTGAAGAACCCCATTTAAAATGGGAGTGACCTCCCTTCAAAACTAACAAGTTTGTTATAAGGATTTGACATAATTTTGTAGCATCTAAGGAATGTCTTGTATCTAATGAGCCTTTTTAATTGAGGCATGAAAAAGTGCTCCGCTGACCAATTTCCCAATCTCTGCCCTGCCCCTCCCAGGCCCACTTCTCACCACCAGGAGAAAGGTGGCGGAGATGACAGAGAGTTTAAAATTTATTGCACAAAGAAGAAACAATGCTATCCCTGGATTTCCTTGGAGTGGTGGACGATTTTACAAGATATGTAGCAAAATAGATCTCAGCTCCCAATATCCAGAGCAAAGCTTTGATTTCACCACAGTAATTTAAGTGAATTTGTGGTCTAACTAGTGTTGGGGTTGGAGTAAATTTGCCTTTTGAAAGAGAAAGAGAGAAAAAGATGAAAAATAAACAAAAAAATTAAGAAAAAGAAGAGAGAAGAGATCCAAATTTTAGTTTACAATCTTATCTGGGCTGAGTTTTTGGTCAGTTTGAAATGTGTCTATGTTTAGTTAATGTTTTCATCCTTGCTTTACCTTATTGCTAATGGAATAGTAGAGTTATCCAGTAAGCTGATGAAATATTCCAAGGATGAATTTTATAGCCTGCATTTCTGTTTGTCTCTCTTCCATCTTTAGAGAGTTAAGGTACTTAAACAAGCTGCTTTAAGGACTAGCAGTGTCAAAATGCACTGCACTTTAAGATTGTTGGGCATTTTTCAGTGCAGACACTGAGCCTTGGAAAGACATATGACACATGGAGAATGATCCAGGCAGTGGAAAGATCTAGGTACTGAAATAACTCTCCTGATTGGATTCCCCAGCCCCTCTTCCCAGAAAATACTTTTTAGTTAGTTTATACATTTATTTACTTCCTTGTTTTTCATCCACCCCACCTCCCCATGATATTTGTGTGAAACTAGCTTCCTCCAACTGGTTTGATTCTCTCCATTGGTCTCTCCATGAAATTTGCATGGTGGTTACTGAACATAGCAAAAGCTCACAGCAAGCTGTGGGATGAGCTAGACACATATCTTAGCTGTGTACTTAGACCAAAAAAATAATCTTGGAATCAAGAATTGAGAAAATGTAGTTCTCCCGAGGTCTATTCAGGCCCATCTAGCTGTTAATTTCTACTTCGGGGTTCTTTTGTGATGAAGCATGAGTGATGTGAGAATTCCTCAGGGTTTCGAACTTTATGTGAATAAAGAACTCTGAGATCAGCGCTCACAAATAGGTGTGCTGTGGTGTAGTCATCCAACTGCTACGGGTCTTTGGGGTGTAGTATGTTTAGCTAATCCTATCGAATATAATTCTAACTGGGTGGCTCTTGTTAAGTCTTTGAGGAAAAGATGTAATCTTTAGGCCAAGGGCTCATGAAGAAAATACTCCAGCTCCCCATGTGTCAAAGCAAGGACTTGATTCATGCTTTGACACAAGATTTATAAGTTGCTCAGACTGATCTCCACTCCAAGGCTGTGGTTGGAACCTAACCAGGATAGTAGAAACACCGCTTTCATCAAGCGGGGCATTGTTTAAGGTTGTAATGCAGGATGAAGGAAAAGTAATGGATATGATGCTTTAAAGACATGTCTAATTGCTGGGAGATCTTTCAGGTACTGACCCAATAGATCTGCCCCAATGATTTGTGGGAAGACATTCTTAAATGCTGGAGAAGAGTAAGACTTTTAATATGGAAAGGATTGTGGTCAGCTGAGTCTCCTTAAATTCTTCTTAAAGCCCTGAGATGACTTGTTAGGGTGTGTACCTGAGAGAATAAATGCAAGTGTTTCTGAGACTCTAAGACTCTGTAAATACAGGGCTTTTAGGTAGATCCCAAAGAATTTGAAGTAGCAGAAATGGTGGGAGTTGGATAAAGAGTATCACAGGGTGAAAGTCTAAATCTGGTGAAAGTTAAAGATTCTATCTTTCCCTATTTGAATCATATTCAGTTTTGAAATTAGAATTGTGGGACCTTTGGAGAAAACTTCAGGCTCCAGAGCAAGGTATCTGTTTTAATACTCAACATAGCAACTTATTTCTATGAGGAGATAAGTAATTTTTGGATGATTTGGGAGTTTTAGAACACTGTATTTGGTAATCCTATTATAAACTTCTGGATATATATTTCACTCCATAAAATAGCTACAATAATTTGGATTCTTTTTTCCAAAGTCCAGAGCCATTATGTGCTACAGCACTTGGAATTGACTCAATGCTTCACAGTCCAAAGCAATCTCTAGAGCCCGAACCCTGGGACTGATTCCAACAAAACAGGAGGTCAGCCCTGGAAGAGGGAAAAAAAAAAAAAAAAAAAAAATCATTGCCTGATTGCCACAAATGGAAACGATAGAAGAGGAATGCTTATCAGGGTAAATGAACTTCAAGTCTTATTATTAATAAGGGGGGCAGTGAATGGGTGGAAGGAGAAATAGGTGCAGGGTGACATTTACCCAACACTTACTTAATGTCCTACATGTCATTAGATGCTTTAACACATGTTATTTTTCATCTAGTCGTCGCTAAATCCTAAAAGTTTTATTTCAGGAAACTGAAGAGAGGTTAAGAAAATTGTTGGAGGTCACACAGCATGCATACTGTGGAGATGTTTTTGAACTCAGGTGACTGACTCTAAAGCATATGCTCTTTCTACTCTGCCACAGAGAGTATTATTCAGATGAGTTGCTATTAATGTCTGCTGCGGATCTATAACTGTTTAGATCAATGTGCCGTGGCCAGGGTGATCAAATCATCCTGTTTTCTAAGGCTTGAAAAAAAATCAAATCTAGAATTCATGGAACCTTGATCATCAGAATTAGCCATACATCTTTGGCTTCATTCTCTCATTCAGATAAATATCTGTAGAGCTCCAACTGCGTGCCACGGGCAGCAGGAAATAAGAGAGATGTAACTCCAGTCTTCATGAGCTTACACTCGAGAAATAGCACACAAGTTAGGAGGTAAACATATTCAAGCCATGAAAACTTTAGATCAGTGAGTGGAACTATAATCCTATTCCAATGTGCCATGTTGCTGCAACAGTGAGATGCACAAGGAAACAGAATGTTCTGGTGATCTACACAGACTTTATCAAAAAGTGAATCTGGCCTCACTGCATGGAAAAACCCATGGATTGTTTCACCTATGTATTAGCTGCTATAAAACGGTCCTCTTCATCGTTCTGAGTGTGTACAATTCAACTTGTTACTCCTTTAATTTTTTTTTTTTTCATGGTCTTCGCCTTTGGAGGGGTTTCCTTGATTCCACTGATTACTAAAATGATACTGGGGCACCTGGGTGCCTCAGTTGGTTAAATGTCTGACTCTTGATCTCAGTTCAGGTCTTGATCTCAGGGTCATGAGTTCAGGCCCTGTGTTGGGCTCCACACTGGGTGTGGAGCCTACTTAAAAGAAAAAAATAAATAAATAGATAAAATGATACTAAAACCCTTCAATAGGGTCATGATATCTTTATTTTGGAATGGGGGTAGTTTTTCAAGAAAGGGAATGTGTTTTTCTTGTAAAGGTCACAGTGTTTTGACTTAGAATGCTCTTGAAGATATAGAGATGAATAAAAAAATACAATTTGCAGATTTATTAAAAAAATTCCGTTAAACATGACTGCATATTTTTAAAGGCGTATAAATATGCAGAAAAACATCTAGGAGGAGACACACCAGAACTTAGGGAGAAACTTGGGAGGGCAGCTGGTGGCCAAATGGAATTTTGTCTTATTCATGCTATTTTACTTTTTTACCTAGAAAGTGTGGTCATCTATTATTTTTATAGTAAGAGAATTGTGTGAAAAGAGGTAAATTTAATGGTAAATAAATGGTAAATTTAACAGTTAAGAAGCTGTTGTAATATTGCAGAAAAGAGGTGATTCTGATCTGAAATAAAAATCGAGACGGTCTAGCCTAGTGACTACAAGAACAGAGAACAAAGGCTCTGATTCCAGATGGCCTGGGCTTGAAAGTCTGCTCTCACACTCACCAGCCATGTGCCAACTGGGTACATTACCTAATCTATTTGTGTCATGGCCATTTCATCTGTAAATGAATATGCAAAAAAATAGCACCTACTCATAGAGCTGTTGGGATAATTCAGTGACTAGTACATGAAAAGTGCTTCGAACAATGGTTAGTACATCATAAAACTATAAATACTAGCTACTGTTTTTTGGGGGAGAAACAGGACTGAGTTGGGGAAATGGGAAGAGTGATGAATAACTGAAGATGCAAGTACATTCGATACCAAGTTGATGCTGAATTTCTTGTCACGTCTTGTGAATCATCATGCTTTTATGACCATCACTTCCCACTGTATGCTTTGAGGTCACAGGGGTGTAGAATGGCTTATAATGACTCTCTACTAATTCTGTGGCAGGTACTGGAAGTTGTTTTTCTAATTGTGAATTGCGATCTGGAATGAGATGGTCACATCACTTAGCCTCCTGTCGAGTTCTCTAATTAGTAAGTTGGTAACCATGTCACTTATCTTTAGTGCTGAGATTTTTTTTTGGTAATTAATAAAGGTGACTATACACATTTCAGTGGATATAAAATGCCTCTTCTCCAATTTCCCCTGTGTACTCTATTCCATTTTCAGTCACTGATAAATCTGCTTCTCTGGATAATGTTGTAGAAAACAAGACAGGTCAAAGGAAAAACTTATTACCTCTCAGGGTCTGTTTGTGTGAAAACACAAAGATAAATATCACTTGGGGGGTAGTGTGGGGAAGACTCTGGCATACTGCCTAGCACTGAATTATTTTAAGGATCCAGTGAGGAAAAGTATGCTTGGAGAAAATATAAAGCCCTGTGTACATTAGGATTTGGTCTATTGGCTTTCTGTTTGTCATTTTTTTTCTATTCCATGTGGAAATGCTATAGAGAAAATTCTAGATGACTGCACTCTAAATAAAGAGCATCCACTGAGTTCATATTCCCCTTTAGTTTTGTCTACTTGTCTCATATTTGAGTTTACTGACTACTGAGTGATTATTTAAACCTTGGCATTTTATTCCCTACAATTTTTATCCTACACTGGTAGGACAATTGCCGAGTCTTTGGGAAAGGACAAATATTTAATTTAGATGTTATTCTACCTTCTGTACTCAATATATTCCTATACATTTTTTTTTTATTATGACACTAAATAAAGTTTTGATGAAAGTGCTCAGGAGACTCTTGGAGCCTTTCCTGGAGGTCTTAATTTACCTTTTATTTGTCTTAATTTGGATGAGAATCTAGCCCAATGTCTAGCCTCTTTGATAAGTCTACAATAATCTACAAACTATAACCATAATTCTAGTCCTTTTTCTATGGTGATCTATATTCCAGCTCATAATGTCTTCTTTCTTCCTACCATAAGAATAAAAGTGCTTCTGTTACTATTGATTTTCTTCTTCTTCTTTGCTTACCGGCAGTATTAGTTTACATATATCTGGGCTTTTCCTTTATCTTGGCTTTTCTCACTTATATATCAGGAAATAGCTTAATATGTTATCATGAATTTAAAATTTGATTCTCAACTCAGAAGATACTGATATTTTGTAAAATTTGCAAACAATGAATCATGGAACACTGCATCAAAAACTAATGATGTACTGTATGGTGACTAACATAACATAATAAAATAAAAAAAAACATGGTTTTTAAAACATACCACTTCACTGAGGTGTAATTGGCATACAATAAATTATACATATTTTGAATGCACAACTTAAAATCTACTTTTGAATAACAAACCTCAATTCATTTTCCACAGAAGCTCTGTTTTTTAGGTACCAACCGATCTTTCTCCTAGTCTTCAAAGCTAAGCTTGTCAAGGGTACTGTCTTAACTCACTTTCCTTAATTACTCATCTTCCAGTAAAGTCCATTCTCTGTCCCTCCCAGTCAGGCTTCTGTTCTCATTCCTCAGGGGAAATTGCTATGGCAAAGTTCAACTGCCAAATCCAGTGGCCATTTTCTAGTCTTTTCTTTGGATTTTTGGTGACATTTGCCACCATTGACCATTGTCTGTCATCTTGCAAAAGTCAACTCTCTTGGCACCCACCAGGATAAACTCTCATGCTTCCTTTCTTACCACTGACATGGTAGCTTCTCAGTCTTCTCTACCTGCCCCTCAAGTGGCAGTAACACCGTGGCTGTGCCCTTCATTGCTCATCTTCTCAATCTCTATAGTCTCCCTAAGTGAGCTTGTGCACTCAACCACTGAGTCATACTGAACGTATGTTGGCAAATCACAAATACAGAGTTTCAGCTTAGGTTTCTCTTCTGATGTCAGATCCATACACATAAACTGCCTAGTGGACATCTCTACCTGCATCTACTAGGGAAATATAAAACTTTGTATCTTAGACACTCATTTCAATATCATTCTCTCACAAACCTTCTCCTCTTTCTCTATTCCTTAGCCTAAGACATAGGCCTTCCCCATGGGGAACTTACTCTGTTGGTTGGTGAAACAAAATCCAAGTGCATGAAGTAATCTCCAACAAGCTGGTGTTGTTAATGTCAGTTAGGTAGAATAAAGCAGCCAAGGACTCAGGGGGACTATACAACCATCATGGAAGAGAAACTTAGCGAACGAAGTCCTGGTGATGGGGAAGACCTGATAAGTGCAAAGAATATTCAGAAAAGTGAGAATGTCAAAGTTGGCCAGGGAAGGTTTGTCAAGGAAGACTTCACGGAGCTAATGCAATTTTCTTCCTTCATTTATTCAGCAGATGCTTGTTGAGGTTTTTCCATGTGTTGAGAACTCAGGTTCTAGAGAAGTCTCAGTGGACCAGTCAGGCTCATTCTTGGTCTCATGGGGCTGATATTCCACCAGGAAGAATGAGACAATGAACATGTAAAACATGAATAAAAATATAATTTTAGATAGAGATAAATACTACGAAGAAGTTAATGGAGTATAATGGACTAGGAAGTGATAGAAAGGTGGAGGGATTCCTTTAGACGCTGAGGTGAGGGAAATCTCTCTGAAATGTGACAGTTGAGCTTTTGGCTGAATGAATAAATGTATCTTTCCTTCTTTCTCAGCTCTGAAAAGAACAAGTTTTACAAACCAAATTGAACCATTAGAAAGAAGCCCATAGAGTGGGTGTGAGCCACTGAGCTTATTAGAATCCCTCTAAAAAATCTGGAACAACTGCTTCTTTGTTCTACTTTCTTTCTTTCACATTTGAGATAAGATGCAGACTTACTGGACTTTTCTTTCTCACCCAAATATTGTGCTTGTGCTTGCAATGCGGAGAAAATAGAAAAATTCTGAGGGAAGAGACCCGTCTCTGCATTATCGGAAGTGAAAAATCCTTATCAATGAGTAAACTTTGGTCTCCTATTTATCTTTAATGTTACCCCCAAATCCTCGTTTCTCCACCATGAGGGAAAAAATATAACAGAACTGTTTTTGCGAGAGGCATCCTGGATGTTTATTCAGGAAATTGAATTCAGGATGCTGGTTTCTGGGAAAATAGCAAAAACTAAGACAAATTCACATAAAGGTCTATCTTCTAGTAGGAAGAAAAAGACAGTAAAGAAGTAAACAGGTAAAAATATAATGTCAGATAGTGATAAATACTATTAATAAATAAAGGGGAGGACAGAAAGTGATGGAGGAGCAGTTTTAGGAGGTGTCTCCTGGGAAGTGATATTTGAGTGCAGACCTGAAAGGTGGGTAAACACCAGCCATAGGAGGGAGAGACAAATCAGAAGGGCAGCAAGGCAGTTGGCTAGGAGTCTGGTTTGTTCAGCGGACAGATAATTTCTCACTTCAATACATTGCTATCTATACCACACTATTTCTACAAACATGATATTAAGACCAGAAAGGGAAGTCCATTTGGCCTACAGACTTCTTATATTGAGGAGAATTACACTGATTTTTCCCCCCTAAAGTTGTCTCATCATTTTGAATAAACTGATGAGCTCAAAAAGGGCATACTCTATTCTTCTGTTGGAAACAAGATTTATAAAGAGTTGGTGCCCTGCCTGTTTAGTTTTGCGATAGCAGCTGCAGGAGGATAAAAAGGACTAAATATAAAACTGGCCTTTTATAGTCTTGTTGAGTTTAAATTCAGTGAAATAAGATGTAAGAACATGAGTGTATACTAAGCATTGTTACAGGGGAGGAAGGAGAATGTCATTCCTCAAAGTTTCATTTCCTCAGCTCGTGTCTCTTTGCTCTGCCCTTGGAAAGCCCACAACTGCACTTGAGGGTTATCATTTTTTCACACGGAAAAAGGAGAAAGAACGAAGACTCGCTACCACTGAAGAGAAACCAGAAGTCATTGGTACCTGGTTTTCATTGTTTTGGGTTTCTGTTTGAAGATGCTTGCTCCTGGAGAACACATAATCTGACCTGGGGAATTTCTGCTTGAGGTTTTCAAATGGTCCAGATGAGGTGGCTGATGAGACAGAAGTTTTTTCTTTAAAGAACATTTTAGGGAGATGATTGGATTTGAAATCAGAGGCTGGGAGTTGAGTCCTGCCATCATTATACTTGTTGTGTGGTTTTCAGCACAGAACTCATCTTTTGGGATAGCGAGGACCCAAGGAGTCTGGTGTTTGGAAGTTGCTAAACACTTTGAAAATACTAGTTATTGGCCATTGTTGTGCTGATAATCATTGTTTTTGTTCTCTTTGTAGATTTCTCTTTCCATTCGTTTTCGCCAACAAATTTACTAATTTGAGCTTTTCCATACCGTCCTGGTTTTGAAGGAGTGTGTTCTAATTACTTAACTCAGTACAGAGATCTAATTTGAAAAAAAAGAAAAAAGGAAATTACGTATTAGAAGAGGCTAACAAGAGAAGTAAGACATTATCTTAATGTAATGTAGGCTGAGAAAAGAGCCCGGGGGAGGACATAAACCAAGAGTTAAGGGAACGTAACAGGGTCTGAAGGGTGAGCTCTGTCGTGGAGAGCCGGGGAAAGCCTCCTTGCAGAAGTGGCCGCACAGAGAACGCTCAGGTCATGTGCACAGAGGGAAAACAGGCCAAGAAGGGCCCTGGCCTGGAAGCAGGCCCACCCCCTCTGTCGGGGCAGGCATGGGCCAGAGCGGGCAGGAAGTCCAGAGCAGCACGTACAATCGTGTCTGGGAAGCAAGGCAGCAGGTAGCATGTGATTTTCCAGTATAGCTGTCAACATCAGAAGGCTAAGAGCAGGAAGGAAGGGCAAGTCCCTGCAGGCCCAGTGACGGGGACACAGGAGTGAGGGCTAATCACAGCTCCTGGCAGTCTGGCAGCCGCTGATCAGGACCAGAAAATCTGGCAGGAGTAGCAGGATAGCAGAAAGCTCTCCCACCATCACCCCACCCTACCCGCCCCACCCCCACACACAAGCTGCCCGTCTCTCTTCTGTTGAAAGTTATAACTTTTTTTTTTTTTAAAGATTTTATTTATTTATTTGAGAGAGAGAATGAGATAAAGAGCATGAGGGGGGCAGGGTCAGAGGGAGAAGCAGACTCCCTGCTGAGCAGGGAGCCCAATGCGGGACTCAATCCCAGGACTCCAGGATTATGACCTGAGCTGAAGGCAGTCGCTTAACCGACTGAGCCACCCAGGCGCCCGAAAGTTATAACTTTTTTTTTAAAGAGAGAGAGAGAGAGAGAACAAGAAGGGGAGAAGGGCAGAGGGAGAAGCAGACTCCCCACCAAGCAGGGAACCTGATGCGGGACTCCATCTCAGGACCCTGGGATCATGACCAGAGCCAAAGGCAGACAGACGCCTAATCGACTGAGCCACCCAGGCACCCGAAAGTTACAGCTTTATCAAGCACAGCCTCTAGAGTCCGAAGGCCTGACTTGATTCCTGGTTCCACCATCTATTGGCTGTGTGACCTTGGGCAAATTGCTCAAACCCTCTGTAATGTGGTCTACTGACTGTGTGGGGTTCCCCAGTGCAGGGGTGCCGTGAGGAGTGTGAGATCATGTGTGGAAAGTATGTACCACAGAGCCTGGCACATAATAAATGCCCGATAAATAGGATGAATGAAAATGAAACCAGTGCGGGAGCCTACACTGGGCTCACATTATGACATTCGAGATGGTCTCGCATAGAGATGTACTTGAACCTGGAGCAGTGGGAATTGTTAGCTAATGCTATACCTCAGAGGGTGGGGTGAGTTACTTTTATGTCTCCCATGCCTGACTCGAGGTGGCTCTATAGATTGGCACAGGGCTGCTCTCCAGGTGGGAGTCAGGGGGAGGGATGCAAGGTCGGGGAACCTGGCAGGTGCAGAGTATGCAGCAGGGCAAATGCACACGGGCCGGTGGAGAAGCCACATGACAAGGGCTGAGGGCTGAGGGGTGTCACTTGGAGGTGAAATCAGGGACCTAGCCGAGAGGTCCCCATGTAAAGTTCCAGAGAGTTGGAGGTTGGCAGGAAAGATAAGCAAGACTGAGTGAGAAGCCTTCAGGAGAGGGGAGACTTGCGTAAACTGTTGACTTAGGAATAAATGGAGGTAAATGAGAAAGAAAGTAAATAAGTAAAAGAGAGTGTGATTGATGGGAAAGGTTTATGGAAGAGCAGAAAAAGAGAGGGATCACGTGGTTAGGTGGAGTCACTTTTGGAATGAAGAAGGCATTCCTCTCCAAAACCAGGAGGGTGAAGATGTAGGGGAAGAGAGAGATGGAACAGAAAGAAGATGAAGGGTCCTTTATCTGGTGGCCTCCGAGTCAGAGTATGAGACAAAGTCATCTGGCAGGAAGGGAGGGGGACGGGGAGGCAGAGGCCTAAGGAAATGGTGTCAAATAGTTACTGTGGGGAATTTGGTAAGGAGCCAGCTAGAGATGAATCAGTCCACCGTCATGATTTTGGCGTTTCTGGAACGCACCTACCGAGGCTGGCTTGAATGGAAACTGAAAGTCGCCTATACCTAGGGCCTGAAATAGCAAAACCCAGCTCATCCTCCCCTGCTCCAGTTAACACAAATTGCTCACCTACGGTCCCATCCCCACTTCCTACCGCAGACTCTCCCGTTCACACCCACTCCAGTCTGTAGACACTGCCCAGAGATCGTCCAGGCAACCCGAGCAACTGCTGCCTCCTCTCACTTCTCATTCTTACTGCCGTCCCTAGAGAATCAATATCCTCTTTCTCCCTGAAGCTTTCTCCCTCACCTTCTCCCCCTACGCTTTGCACACAGATTCCTTCCCATTTCTGCGGGTCTCTTTTTAAAAGTCACCAACTCAGAGACAGCTTTCCTGAAACCGTAACAGAAGGTTCTTTCCTCTACTGTGTTCTTACAGAATTCCCCTCCTTCTACTGCTGTAATATATAAAAAGGAAGAAAGAGACCCGTTGCTTTGCTCATTTTCTGGGTCCCCAAGTAGCTCATAAGCTTCCTGAAGCCAGAGATCCAGCATTTAACACGAAAAGGATCACATAGTAGGTGCTCCATAAATATTCGCAGAATGAAAGAATGGACAAATAAATGAATTAATTAACTTTGCTTCACCCCTGTTGTCTTCCTACCTCTTCTTGCCACTTTAGTTTCTTCCCCCTGTCTGAAAGTGGCAGACAGACCCATCTCCACACCCAGGGTCCAAGTGTAAACTTCGGGCTGTCAGTTCCATTTGCTCTGGGGTCCCTTCCTCCTTCAGGCCCCTCTGGTCCCCTAGGTTGTCTTGTGCAAGCATACCATCCAATTCTGTTCTTCCATGTCCTGGTTTACCCACCTTTGAGAACCTTCCCTCATGGACACATCTATTACTCTAGATCCAGAAAAATTTCTTATAATTTCAAATACTTCCTAGAATACTCTCCAGTTTTCCCGACAGACACAAACATGAAACCTAATGAGGGCTAAAAAGATGATCTGATCTAGAGGCAGCCCCGGAAACTGCAGTCATGATGTGGGAGGTGGGAAGCAGACTTCGCTCCAGCGGCCATAATGGTTGGCACAGGGCATCCACGTAGCACAGAATGGTTGCTACTCATGAGTCAGGTGGGGGTTTTCTGGAACTATTTCTCCCAGCCTCAGAGTAAGCTGATAAGGAAGCCTCCTGGAGAGACATCTGCTTAGGAGTGTGGCCTCTGGAGTCAAATACATAGAGGGAAATGCCAACATCACCTCTTACGAGCAGAGTGACCTTAGTCAAGCTGTTGCATCTCTCTGTAGCTATTTTCTTAGCTGTGAACCGGGGGCAGCAACTGTCCTCAAATCATGGGGTGGTTGTAGATGTTAATGACATAGTACAGAAAGCCCTCAGATCTGTGCCTGGTACATCGTAAGTGCTCTCATAGGTTAGCTTTTAGTGATGGGAGAGAGTCCAGTCGTAGCAGAGGGTTGACGAGAGAGAAGTGGGGTAGGGAGCCTGCAGCGTCCAGGTGTGTTGCCCGCAGGGCGGGTGCCTGGGCTCCGTGCATCCGAGCCAGAGACAGTGACGGTGCCTCGCTCCCTGAGCTGCTGGTCTGTAGCACTGGGTAAGGCCCAGAACACGTGTCCTCCGAGCTGAGGTCCCCACCGACGTTCGCCTGAGTTCTCTGTGCACATTGATGGGTTTCCATGCGGCTTGTGAGGTGCACTCTCATTCCTCACTGGGGTTAGAGCCCTTCCTGGACCCCTAGTGCTCTGGCTGCCTGGGTCTCCTCTTTGGTCAAGACCATACAGGTAAGGATAACATATGAGCCTCCCACGGATTCTGACAGGAGAAGGGACTGGGGGTGGCTCAGAGGTTCCAGTCACTCTACTGAGGAGAGGTTAAAGACAGTCTGTACTGCCATCTTAATCTTCCCCATCCCCCTCTGCTTATACCCCTTTGTGTCTTATGAAATCAGGATTTAGGGTTATTATGGAATTTTCTGAGTGGGGCCACACCTACGTCTCCCGACGTTTTGTCTATGACCATCATACCAGTATCTTAAATGCCTTCAAAACTTGTCTCTCTGCCATCCCCCAAGCAAATCTGAGAAATCTGTGGAGTCTTTCTCTCCTGAACTTTGGCTTCCTTTTCCTCTGCTCTCACTTATCCCATGGCGAAAGCTCAGCGATGTTCTCCCTTGCAAGGGAGCAGGAAGTCCCCATGAACATGTCATTGGTTTCTGAAATGAGTGATAGTCCCTTCCCTGAAGTCCTACCTGCTTTTGTTTGGAGCAGCGTGTCTCAAATGTGCATACCAACTACCTCGGGAGCTTTGGTAAAATGCCTATCATGATTCTGGAAGTTCTTTGTGGGGCCCGAGAATCTGCCGACGCCATGGGTCCTCGTGTCAACTCGTGACACTTTCTAATTTTGTCGTGTAGCTTGGTGCTATCTATGCCATTTCTCCCACTGTATTTTGAGCTAGTCGAGGGTGACATCAATACGTTAATGCATCTTTATATCCTCCTAAGTGCTGAGTATATTTTCTGGTTTCTGGTGCGCATTAAATATCTGTAGCATTCATGACAAATGCTTCAGAGTTCTACCTCATTGCGGACTGGGCTTACAGACAGCACTTCCCTTCTCCCTGACTTTTCCTTGATTGGTATCCCGTGTCACTTCCACTAAATCCTGGAACCTCAGTCCTGGGCCCAGTCTGTCACTAGAAAGAAGCTCCCTCATACTAAAATGTTAACGATTTGAAGTATGACCTATCTCACAAATATCTGACGGAAAAAAGATCATCCGAGAGGTCAGTGTTTAACATACTCGATACACCGTGGTCTATGCGATGTTTCTCGTGTTCCTCTAGGTAATTAATTTTATTGTCTCTTGCTGAGTACCAGCTCTTCTGGGTCTATGTGAACTGTAGGAAACACTTGCCCTCTGCGGAATGTTACTTAGAACTTTCATCAACTGGAGATCTTTAATTACACAGATGTCAGAATTGTTGAGACACTTACTATTCTTCTTCTACCTTTGCTTCTGAATAACCACTCGCCCACGTGGCAACCTGGAATGGCTATTTATGATTCGGGCTTCACACGTGCCTACTATCCTGGCACCTCAGCAAGCATGCTGATTGTAGTTCTCTTCATGGTCCAGCGTGGCATTATATGATAGGTGCAGTCTCGGAACATGGCAAACAAAAACAAAAACAAAAACAAAAAACCAAAAAACCCCCAAACCCCTAAACATTTCTAATCCTTTCCATTGGACTTGCTCCCTCTGCTCTGCCCTGCTTCTCCTGGGAGCTTGAGCTGCCTTCTACTGCAGTTGTTGCTTCTACGCATTGGTGGGCTTGGTGGTCAGTGCCTAGCCAGCTCTCCACCCAGGATTCCATGTCCACAGGTTCAACTGGTGCTGGCGAGGGAGGAAGAAATCAGCTCATTTTAGACGGGAGCTCACTTACCTTCATTTTCTTTACCATCTGGACTTTGGATTGCTGGAGAGACTTTCCGGGCCCTCTGTGGGGCCTCCTTCATCCGCAGGTCCCTTTGCCCACAGCAGTCCCCCAACCTCATGTCCTCTCTGTGGCACATGCCTCTGTGACAGTAAAGGGCATAAAGGACTGGGTTCTCATGCTGGGATTCCAGGACCTTTAACACGGAAGCATAGGACATACTTGAACAGAGCTCTTCCTAGGTCCTTGACCCCATTCCACGTAGCCGATCATTCCCTACACCTACGCCTGAGTTGTGCCCTAACCAGGGCGGGGGGGACACCTTATTGGATGACTCATTACTTTGGGCTCTGCTTTGTCATCATAGCCTCATGTTGGCACAAAAATTTTCTGAGTGGGGCCCTTCCTCAGGTTACAAACAGCCCCTCACCTCGAACTGCTGATGGGTAGAGCTGCGTGAGATGTTGTGGCATGTGGGGCAGCGTGCCAATGGAATGTCATGGATTGAGAAAGAGAGGCCTTCCGCGCTCTCTTCCTTAGAGATTCCCTGCCCATTACCTCAATCCTCCAGTGTCCGCCTTAGTTTTTATTCTGGCCACGTTAGTAATTATTTGCCCTCACACAAAACACACGCATCTTTGTGCATCAACATCATACCTTATTCTCTTCTGTGGTAGAGGGCGAGGCTGTCACTGGCTCATTTAAAAAGAACATGTTCAGGGGCGCCTGGGTGGCTCAGTCGTTAAGCGACTGCCTTCGGCTCAGGTCATGATCCCGGGGTCCTGGGATCGAGACCCGCATCGGGCTCCCTGCTCCGCGGGAAGCCTGCTTCTCCCTCTCCCACTCCCCCTGCTTGTGTTCCCTCTCTCGCTGTGTCTCTCTCTGTCAAATAAATAAATAAAATCTAAAAAAAAAAAAAAAAAAATGTTCAAGATGTGGCCAAAGGCTCACGTGAAACCCTAGAAATTGTAGGTGGAATATTTCACAGCATGTTTGGGGGAGGCCACTGGGGGGAGGATTATTAATAGTCTGGAACAACAACGATCATGTAGGCTGTTTCAGAAATTAATTTAATGTGAAAATAGAGGTCATCTGACTTGCTTAAGTGTCAGGACAAGGCACATGTGGGCCCACATTTGGTTTTAATTTCCCTTTGAAGTTAATGGGTGTGGCAGGTGCTTATCTAATCACGGCATTTGGACCAATATGTTTTGCACATTCAGGACTTTGTAATGAGATGCGGTGTTTGTTTATATTCCATACTTTTACCTACAGGCTGCAAAAATACCCTTTGCTCAACCCTGTCTAATCACTGCCAGTGTTAACAGTCAAAGCTAGTGACAGAAGGTAGGTTTATGGGGTAGTAACCCTTCCCAGTAGGCATAAAAGACCTATTCGCAGAAGAAAGGTTTAAGCAATCATGTGAACTTCAGTCTGAATAAGGGAGCTTCCGTGGCTTAGTGATTACAAAGTAATGATCTTTTGGTCAGATGAGGAGTGCATACAGGAGTGTGGGGGTAGGTGGGGAAGGTTGCAGCTGATGGTTGTTAAATATATATAGAACATGAGTCTTGTCTCTTTCAAGGTGAAGCTTATATCCCTAAGTCTGGTGTCTCTGTCCACCAAAACACTCACTGGTCACTCCCTAAATTCATTTCTATTTATCCAACATTTACCAGATACCTACTAAATTCCAGGTGTTGGGTTAGCCTTGGAGAGTCAAAGAGTAAAAAGATGTGGGGCTGAGCTTTAGGATTTCTGTATTTCATTCTGAATCCCTACATCACAGTTTGTCTAGAGTGTGATTCCCAAACCTGGCTACTAGTTGGAATCACCAAGGTAGCTTTTAAAATACCGATGCCTAGATCTTTCCCCAGATGTATCAAAATCTGAATCTCTGGGACTGGGGCCCCCAAGCCTGTGTATTTAACAAGTACCTAAGACAATTCTTATGCAGGTCAGCTCTGCAAAAGTCTGCAGATCTCAGTCTGGGGACCACTCACCTATACGGCTTGCTTGATACATAACAATGTTACAGGTCTTTTATTAGTTGTTTCATATGTCAAGCTCCTACAGCCTGATTGAAAATTACATGAAGAACTATGACTTCCTATATTCTCAAAACACATCATAGTATTGTGTGCAGGCCTTGGATAAATCAGTGTTTTTTAAACCTTGAGTGCATATTAGAATTTTTTGGAGAGCTTTTAAAAATGCTGATAGTAGGAGCACCTGCGTGGCTCAGTTGGTTAAGCGTCTGACTCGTGATTTCGGCTCAGATCATGATCTCATGGGTTGGGAGATCAAGCTCCATGTCAGGCTCCGTGCTCAGCAGGGAGTCTTCTTGAGATTCTCTCCCTCTTTGCTGCCCCCTCAAATAAATAAATAAAACTTAAAAAAAATGCTGGTACCAGGTCCTGATTCCATGCCAACTAAATCGGAAACTCTAGACACTGAGTCCTGGGCAATGACATTACCAGAAAAAAACCAACCAAACAAACAAAAAAAACTCGTGTTGATTCTAATGTGAATCCAGAGTTGAGACCCATTGGAATAAATGTTTGCTGTTGATGAGAATAAACATGTGGAATTACTATCTTCCTGGAACCAGCATGCATCTTTTGATTAATTTTTTACATTTGTGTGGTTATTTTCAGCTTTCAAAGCTTTTATCCGTCCACATACGATGTTGGGAACCACTGGACGAGATGGTTTATGCCAGGGGTCAGGTAACATTTCTGTGAAGGGCTAAGATAGTACATATTTTAGGCTTTGTGAACCTTATGTCACAACTACTCTGATGCTGCTGTAGAATGAAAGCAGCCACAGACAATATGTAAATGAATGGGCGTGGGTGTGTTCTAATAAAAGCTATTAACAAACGAGGTTGGAGCTGGATTTGCCCTCAGGCTGTTATTTACTAAACCCTGGTCCACACCAGCCCTCTAATTTTACAGATGAGGAAACCGAGGTCCAACTGGTGATGTGCTTGGACTCCTATCTTATGGCCAGGGAAAGGCAAAAATGAGCCTGAAGTTTAGGTATGTAGACTTAAAAAACCTAAAATGAACCCAAACGAAGACCCGTAATGGGTGAGTAGTGTTTTTAAAAATGGAAAACATTGCAGTTTTTCTCCTGCTTGCCTTCTGTGTTTGCCTGGCCTCGTTGTGCTATGGTGGCTGTGTCCATGTTCATGCGTGTAGCCAGACTGCAGCTTCTAGACACTAGAGTCTGAACTTGTCCCGTATTGTCCACGAGCCTGGGGCAAAGTAGCGCCCAGTACATGTGAGTGACTTGAATGTATTGGAGCTGAGAATTCGGAGCTCGGTCTCCGGTGTTTATTTCAAGGCTACCTAACCCTGCCTGGTTCACTGACTTCCTTAACTATCTTTTGTTAATGTCTAGCTTACTAGGCTGTGCTTGTGCTCTTTGTAACTTCCAAATAATGTTTACATACGATAGAGAATGTTTTAGGGTTGTGGCCGTTGCTAAAGCAAAGGTCAGAAGTCCAATTATTTTGACCTTCATGCTTTGCCATAAAACTGAATGAAATCAATTTGACCACTATTCTCCATGAAATTGTTTTATCTTCACTTTTTCCTCTGTTCAGGCCTGTAGGACGGTACACATTTAATATGTTTCTCTCATAGATTACATCCAGAAACCTTCCTCCCTCTGCCCTCCACTCCTGTGCAGACTCTCCAGTTTGAGGGAGGGACTGTTTACAGTTGGGTGAACCTTGGACTCTCCCTTCTTGATTCAAGCTTGGCAAATGGGTAAGAAAAACCTGCAGAACCTGTTCAGCAATTTCAGACTATAAGCAAGCAATCCAAAGGGAAGAGGGAGTAGGGATTACTTTACGAATGCAATTGAAGTGTTCTCTCCCTAAGTTGTCTGCACAGCAGGTTGAGTGCAGCCTGAGAAAGGTGCTCATTGACCAGACAGGTTTGCTGCTTAGCATGCAAGCCGTGCCATCCTGGTTGCAAAGTCTGATGGGCTATTCTCCTACGTCCCTCACTTTATCAACATATGTTTTTCACACACACATAATGTCTCAGCATGCAAGACGGAATGTTATGGTCTTACGAGGGAAAGAACTTTTAAAGATGATTTATTCTGGGGAAAAGTGGGTCAAATGCTTGGGAAATAAATGAAGAGGAAAATTTAGCCAACAAATACAAGATATGACTCTAATGTTATATGATTTTCATATCCATTGTACCGAACCCCATTATTTGATTTAAAATTTTGTACCATGATTGATAATTTGGGAGATACAAAAAAAAAGAAAAAGAAAAAGAAGACAACATAGTTTCTGTCCTCTACTAGTTGACAATCATTTGAGGTGAAAGAACAATAAATGTGTATGTTATTGAATGAATAACATACACATTTTTAAAAAATGACGGAGATCCCAGAGGAGTAGACTGGCAACTTTTTACATGGATTCAGAGGAGAGGATGGCTGGGGGAAGGTATTTGATTAAGTCTTGAAGGATTGATTTGGATAGCAGAGTGGAGGGTAAGACACGCCAAGCTAGAGGCCAAACCAACAGAGACAGAAGTGAAGCACGCAATCTGGCTGGGGTAGTTAGCATTTTCCCAGGGTGTGGCAGTGCCTTGGTTGTAGAGTAAGGTGGAAGCGGCTTGTGGAAAACCAAATAATGTCGTGGTAAAATCTGTGGACCTGGATTCAAATCCCAGCTCTGCCACTCTCCATCCATGACGTGGGGAAAGTAGCTTAATCTCCCGGAACCTCCGGTTCCTCTTCCATAAAATGAGTATCTATCTCGTAGGTTATTTGAAGATTAGATGAGATAATCCATGTTAAACTCTGTGCATGCTTAGCAAACAATAAGCACCCAATAATAATAGCCATTGAATTATGGTAGATCTTGAAGGTCAAAGGGAATCATAATTTTCCAGACATGTTGGTACTTGTCTTTTTAGGGCATTTGCTTGTGACCTAAAAAATCTCTTTTCAGACTAGTACTTCTATCCACTCTTATCCCTAATTTAAGCAAGACTGTCCCCATCATAGAGAGCTGCCCCGTGAGATCACTGCAGGACGCTCTGAGACTGAACATTGGACTGGCCATTATGAACCAGGACTTAGGAGTTCTTTTTCTTTTTTTTTTTAGTCGAATATTTTAATGAGGAAAGTTAAGGGGACTTTAAACAGAAATGGACTCAGAAGAGAATCCATGAGACTTAAAGAACAATCATTGCTTACCACAGAGAAGTTGATTTAAGGGGACTTCATTCATAATACATAAATATATATGAACAATTATTAGGCTGAATATATAGACAAGCTCTTGTCCCCCTCTTGTGAAGATAATAGAAGTTGAACTCAAGTGATATTTATAAAAATTAAAAATAAAAATTAATTTTAAAAAGACGATTGATTAAATACATGACACAATATAATTTTTTTAGTCAAAATGAAGTTACAAAGATTGTATTTATTGGCATGATTTTTTTTAATGCCAAACTGTTTATCAAGTAACCATTAAGAGATTATTTCTTCTCTAAATAATTTCCTTTTCTTAATTTCTTAATTATATAAATTTCTAATTTTAGGTATGATAGTAAGCTTTCAAAATATTTTTTTTCTTCAAAGTTTTTAAGTTCCATACAGTGTAATATTAGTTCCAGGTGTAGGATTTAATGATTCATCACTTACATACAACACCTGATGCTCATCACACGTGCCCCCCTTAATACTCTTCACCTGTTTAACCCACCTCCCACTCCCCAATCCCCCCTCCCCCCAGCAACCCTCAGTTTGTTTCATATGATTAAGAGTCTGTTTTCTGGTTTGCCTCTCTTTTTTCCCCCCCTATGTTCATCTCTTCTGTTTCTTAAATTCCACATATGAGTGAAATCATATGGTATTTGTCTTTCTCTGACCTATTTCACTTAGCATAATATGCTCTAGCTCCATCCACATCATTGCAAATAACAAGATTTCATTCTTTTAAGATTTTATTTATTGGAGAGAGAGAGAGGGAGCATGAGAGGAGGGAGGGTCAGAGGGAGAGGCAGACTCTCTGATGAGTGGGGAGCCTGATGTGGGACTCAATTCTGGAACTCTGGGATCATGACCTGAGCCAAAGGCAGATGCTTAACCCACTGAGTCACCCAGGTGCCCAAGATTTCATTCTTTTTGATGACTAAGTAATATTCCATTGTGTGTGTGTGTGCATGTGTGTGTATACCACAACTTCTTTACCCGTTCATCAGTCGATGGACATCTGAGCTCTTTCCATAACTTGGTCATTGTTGATAATACTGATATAAACATTGGGTTGCACGTATCCCTTCAAATCAGTGTTTTTATATCCTTTGGGTAAATCCTTCATAGTGCAATTGCTGCATGGTAGGGTAGTTCTATTTTTTAACTTTTTTTTTTTTTAAAGATTTTATTTATTTATTTGAGAGAGAGAGAATGAGAGAGAACACATGAGAGGGGATAGGGTCAGAGGGCAAAGCAGACTCCCTGCCTAGCAGGGAGCCCGATGCGGGACTCGATCCCGGGACTCCAGGATCATGACCTGAGCCGAAGGCAGTCGCTTAACCAACTGAGCCACCCAGGCGCCCTATTTTTTAACTTTTTGAGGAACTGCCATACTGTTTTCCAGAGTGGCTGCACCAGCCTACATTCCCACCAGCAGTGTAAGAGGGTTCCCTTTTCTCCACATCTTTGCCAACATCTGTTGTTTCCTATTGTTTCTGTTATTAATTTTAGCCATTCTGACAGGTGTGAGGAGATACCTCATTGTGATTTTGATTTACATTTTCCTGATAATGAGTGATGTTTAACATCTTTTCATGTGTCTGTTAGCTAGCCATCTCTGTCTTCTTTGGAGAAATGTCTGCTCATATCTTCTGCCCATTTTTTAAACTGGATTATTTGTTTTTTGGGTGCTGAGTTTTATAAGCTCTTTATATATTTTGGAAACTAACCCTTTATCAGATATGTCGTTTGCAAATACCTTCTCATATTCTGAAGGTTGTCTTTTAGTTCTGTTGATTGTTTCCTTCGCTGTGCAGAAGCTTATTATCTTAATGAAAAGACTTGGGAATTCTGAGTGATATAATGGACACATTCTCTGTACCTTTGATTATCTAGCTGTCCATCTATAAAATGTCCTTTAGTGCTGATACAAGGAGAGAATCAACATCTTCCCACCATCATTTCCACTCCCTGAAAGGTGTAAAATTCAAAGAAAAATATATCTCTTTGTACACTTTATTGCATGTGTGCTAAACCTCACCTAAAAAATTTAAAAGGAAAAAAATAAATAAATTAGGGTAGGAGTATTCCAAAGAACCCATAAGATGTCCTCTAAAGAAAAGGTTTATAGGTGAGGAAACTGAAGAGCACAGCATGCTCAAGGTCACACAGAGCAAATCTCCTAATGTAAATTGGAGGGCTCCTTGTCCATCATACTGATCCTACTTGCTGATTTATAGAAGTATTAGCCATTTTATTTTCCCAATAATTAGGACCTCAGTTAGGACAGTGAGTAACACTCATTATTGGGTCCAGAAAAAATTATGCCAAGTAAAGATTATGCATGGAATATTTGTTATGTGAAATGCTGCCCTTCATAAATACAGAGACCCCAGGGGCTGTGTTCCCCTTCCCGGGACTGCCAATGTGTCTACATTGCTGGGAGCACCTCCCACCAGCCCACATCTATGGGCTGCTCCTTTGAAGGGCCTTTCATGGCTGTTGAGAAGAGAGGTCTGTGTCTTTTTGTTGTTGATCCTTAGCCTCCATGGAGCCCGAGCCTCTGAGGAGTCTGCTTTCATGCCGTGTGCAGAGAAAGGTTTTGCTCAGCCTGAGCTGGTCTGGAGCTGGTTGCCAGGGCCAGCGTGTGCTGACTTCCACTGTGTCTCCCGGCAATGCCGTGGGGTCCTTTTCTTCGTATCTGCCCGCCCCCCACCGGAGCAATTCTTCCTGGAAAGCTTCGTATGTGCTCCCCTGCAGGGCTGTGGGTTGGTGGCTTGGGGTCATATACCCCGCGCCCTCTCTCCCCTTGCACCTGAGCTGTTTGAATCCGATTTCCAGAGCCATTGCCCTTTGGCTGCACAACGGGGCATCCTCTTGAGGTTACTCTGTCTCGTGCTGTTTGGACAGCCTCGAAAAGTCCCTCAGGAAGCTTATCAGATGGTCTGGTGGGAATGGCAGGTTTTCAACATCATCTTTACTATTGGGTTTCTCTGTAAAAAAAAAGTGTAAGACAAACATACTCCTTACCAAAGAAGTGTGGTTTTATTAGGAGGGTTCAAAGGAGCCTCTCTGGGTAAACAGCTCCTCTCCTACTCTCATGTGGCAACTTCTTTGTTTGCTTTGAACCTGGGTAGGTGAGACTAGGTGGTTTGATCAGCTCTCTTCTCCCCCTTTCGTCTCCCTTGGTTTCCGATTCTCACACAGTGGCCGGGCAGTGCTCAAGAATGGGGTGAGCCAGGTAAGCTTCTGAAGGTATCTGGACACCTGAAGACCCTGAGTGGGCACAATGACGACAAAACAAGAAACGATGTCTGAGAGACATTGACCTGGCCTGAGGTCTGGGAAAACTTGACACAATAATAACCATTAGCAAGGACGGAGCATTTCCTGTGAGTCAGACCAGAGATTAGCAGTTTACAAGGGTCATATTATTTGATGCTCGCAACATTCCAGGACATTGTTTCTTCTATCATTCCCATTTTACAGATGAGAATAGTGTCGCTCTGAAAGGCTAAATGAGTTTCCTGAAAGCACATAGTTACTGTCAGAGTCAAAATTTGATCTTCAGGGCTGTTGGACCCTGGCGCCTGTAACTTTAACCACTATGTTATAATGATCGAGTTCTGGTGTGTAGAGACACTTGCCAGTTTTAGGAAAAAACTGTATCTAGATATAAATAATGCACAAACATGGGTGTGTCTAGTTCATGGACACATTCCTGTCAAACTCCAAAGGATAAGAGGTTATCCTCGTGACTTCAATAGGAAACAGAAGACAGGTTGTAAAGTTTCTTGGGTAATTCTAAGTATTTGGACACCTGTTCATTTATTCTGGGATTCTGTGGTAGGGTGAGGGGAACACGGGGAAGGTGAGGTCATTATTGCAAAAACCATTTCCTGAGGGTTCGACTTCAGGCAATGCTGGGGCATTAAAAATACCATTTGTGTGGGAGCAGTGGTAGAAGCATGACTCATGTTCAACAATGGTGTCTATAGGTCACAAAAGATCTGGGGAACACAGGGGATATTCATGCAAGATTGTGTTTGTGGGCGGTTCATGGTGACATTTTTAGTAGGTTGAGCAGCACGGTCAAATTTTGAGAAGAGTGACATTTAAAATTTTCTAAGGAAATGTGAAACTTGACTCATCCATTTATACATTGATGCATAAACATCAATGGCCCTCCTACTAAGTGCATGGCCTTGCCCTGGGTGCTTGCGGTGATGCAAGAGGGAGAGACAGCATGGTCCTTGCCCTTCGGTGCAGTCTTTAGGAATTGGTGACAGTGAAACAGGCTGTTTTCTCCAATTCTTTTTTTCTTTGCCTCATGACACTTTGATTAAAAGAGGACTAGTTCTTAAAGAAAAACATTTTGTATTACTTTCCAACATAAATAATCTCCAAAAATCTGGTCTGGTGACTCTCAGGTCTTCGGACCAGGAGGCTGTGATTGTCAGGAGGAAAGAATCAGGTGCTCGGCCTGGTTGAGATACTTTTGGTCACTATAGAACGAGGTGGGGTGGAGAGAAAAGGAATTGTTCATTGACTGCTCATGTTCTTTACCTTTGAGATGTGCCCAGAGGATTTTTGTTTTTGCTTTGTCTAATGGTTTAAGATTATATTTTTATATAAAATTTGATACATACTGGAGTATAATAATATAATGATGACACGTGACACCACCATATAACCTAAGGACCAGACTAGTATCAGTAACTTGTATCTCCCTGTGTGTTCCTCCCCTAACTCTAACCAGCCCCTCTTGCCTCTCTTCCCAGAGGTAGCCACCACCTCGGAATCTGTGTTTACTAGATAGAGCATAGACATTTCAAATCTGCCCATCTGTCTGAGATGCTGTGTGTGAGGGAAACAGAGAAATAGCTTAGTGTCCAGGGCTCACTTCGCTGCTGCTGATAGATCTGTGACTGTGTTTGTTTCCAGACAAGGGCATGACCTCCACACAGATGCAGTCCCTCCTGAAAAGACTGCACAGCATGGAGGTATGAGTATGGACCCGAAGTCTGCTAGATCTGGCTTCAACTCTCGCCTCCGTTGGCGGAAAGCAGCGGTGTGACCTCAGGCTAGTAACTTAATCTCACGGAGCCTCAGTCCACTGCAGATGAAGGGAGGAGTACCTGCATCTCATAATGGAGGTGAGAATGAAAGGAGTAAGTGCATGGCAACTGCTTGGTACATGGTCAGTACTCCATGACAGGTAGTCAAAGGAAAAACGAACCCTTTGAGATACTGTGCAGTGACCTACTATTACTAAGAAAATACACAGATTCCAAATTTGGTCATCTATATTATTTCTTCTGTTTTTTTACTCTCCCTTTTTATGGCCTTTCTCTCACTTTCCCCCACTGGGTCTTAACATGTTGGTCGGTATTATCTATAAGTCATCAAGAGAAAAGTAACCGGAACAGTAGCTATTTTAGGGAAGATGTGATATGATGAAATTCAAGGTGAAAGTGTAAATGCTTTAGTAGTGAGCAAACATAATGTAAATTAAATATAACCATAAGGACCAATTTAATCCTTTTTCTGTGTTAGTAGTACCTGATCAACAAAATTCGTTATAATTTTTTCAAGTACGTTAATACAAGTAAAACAATTTTTTAAAAAGTGTCTTTATTTTTCCCGAAGTAAACAAAACTTTTCTTCCTCTTAGAAAAACTTTGTCTCTGAATAATACATATAAAATGTATATATATGTGTATATGTGTACTTATTAAGTTTCCAAGTTCCTTTTTCTAGACTTGACAAAGAAAGGGGTATTCAGCTGTGAACTGCTGCTTATGAATTACCTACAAAAAAATTTTAGTTTTTTTTTTCAATTAACTGAGCTCATTCATTCAATGAAATAGTCAGCAAATATTTATTGCATAATTATGAAACACGTGTATTTTTAGGGGTTGGAAATAAGTCATAAATGCCAGGGGACATAAAACTGTAATGGTTTTCAAGTTGGATTTTAATCACAAAGTAAGTACATTTAAGAACTATCCATTTGTAATAGAAACATTAGAAATTTAGGAATAGAAAAATAGATTTTCTTAATAGATAAATAATGTACTCTGATGGAATTAAAATGTCCTGGGTGTTGTGAGTACCAGGCACTTTATATATGATGTCTCAGTTAGTCCTGTAATGCTGATAAGTGTTCATACCTTGTCTTGTTGATGAAGAAATTGGGGTGCAAAGAAATTGTGGGATTTGTTCTGTGTTTCAAGCTAGTAAGAGATGCCATCAGTACCAAGCAAATGTCAAGTCTTGTTCCAAATTGTCCTTTCTCCTGTTAGAAACTTCCTCTTTTAAATCAGTAAGAAAATAAAATGACCATTCTTGTATATGTTCAATGTTGTTTTTCAAGTTCCGGTCACTGCAAGGGGATATTAAGAAACTAGAAGAATTAATATTTGCAAACAAAATTAAAATGTCATTTTTTTTAGATAATATGATTGTCTTCTTCTTTTTTTTTTTTTAAGATTTTATTTTATTTATTTGACAGAGAGAGAGAGAGACAGCTAGAGAGGGAACACAAGCAGGGGGAGTGGGAGAGGGAGAAGCAGGCTCCCGGCCGAGCAGAGAGCCCGATGCGGGGCTCGATCCCAGGACCCTGAGATCATGACCTGAGCTGAAGGCAGACGCTTAACGACTGAGCCACCCAGGTGCCCCCTATGATTGTCTTCTAACTAAAAGGAATAATCTGAAGAAAAATGTATAGGCATCAAGAAAGTGAAACAATGAATGCAAAACAAGTATCTATAAATCACTAGAGCTCTTTATCCCATGTCAGAATAATCACATGGTGTCTAAATGATTTAAGAATAAGTATTCCTATAAGAGAGTTGCACATCTTATTTACTATAAACAAAAGTGTAAAACTTTACTGAATATTAAAGATGATGAATGGAGAGGCATATTGTTGTCCTTGAAAGTAATAATAAATCAGAAAGGCTTCTATTTCTTTCAATCAGTTTATAGGTTGAGGATAACCTGACTCAAAAATCTTGGTAAGATTTCTGAATTTGATGAGTATATTTTGTATGTGCAGAAACAGATCCTATTTATTCAGCACTTACTATACGGCAGGCACTATGCTAAAGGATTCACATACAGTAAATAACTCATTTAATCATCATAGAAAACAAATACATGTCTTTATTATCCTCATTTTACAGATAAGGAAACTGAGGCCAAGGGAGGTTAGATAACTTGGCCAAGTTCACATGATGACTAATAAGTTGCTGAGCCGTGGTTCAAATCTAGGCTGTCTGTCTCTGGTGCTCATGCGCTTAACACCACCATGCTTGATTAAGAACATTAACTAGTATTTTGCAAAATGGAACATTAAAGTAGAGCTAGGTCTTCCCTGAATAAGCATGTAGATAAATGGGACAGCATAGTTCAGAAATGAGCATACTGTGTTTAAGGATATAATAGATAACAAGAGAGATCTCAAAAGAACAGCAAAGAATTATTTGATACTCTTTATTTAGGATACTTAACATTTTTTTTGGAAAAAAAATCAATTTAATACCCCAATTTCATACCTCCCTGATCAAAATACATTTTAACTGGCTAACGTGATAGATAATAGAAAACTTAGCAGAAAGTAGAAGTTATTGCTGGACAGATATCTGGAGAAGCCATTATTTTTTCTTTTTTTCCTTTGAAGTGACAGAAGAAATCACAAAGGAAAAGACTGACAGATTTGGGTACATAAAAAATTGTAAACACATGTACAACAATGAGAACAAAGTAACTTAGGTCAGCAGATGGGAAAGGATCACATCAAACATGACACACAGAGGCTATCATCTGTGATGAACACCTTCGAAGGAGAAGTGAAAGCAGTAGACCGGTTCTTCTCCACGTGGGGGCCGTGGAGCAGAGGAAGACCCGCTTCCAAGTGGGAGTGGGGTTGGTGTGGTGGGGATCCGCCTGGGATCTCCCCATTGCACTTCCCGTGCACAGGGAGAAGGGGGCTGACCTGACGCTCGCCTCAATCTGGCAAGGCTCTGGGGACTGACGAATTGGAATGGCCCGAGGGGAGGGCAGGATGTGGTCACCCAGGCAATCTGTCTTCTACCAGGCTCCTTTCATCAGAAGGGAGAAAGGAAGAAGGAAGAACAAAGAGGATACAGCTCTGGATGTGCAAAGTATTGGGAGAGCTGTCCTAGAAAATAAGCTCAGTGACAAGGACAGAAATTGCTTCCCCAGGCAAAGAAGAAGACGGGGACAGTGTCTCCCAAAGACCCACTGGAAAGTGGAGGGTCTGCAAGTAGGGGAAACAGAATCCCATGGCAGGTGGATTTTTCTTAGCTGCGAGTAAATTTTTTATGGGGTGGTGACAGGGCAGTGATTTCTGAAGACAATCATCCCAGGACCCAGGAGGCCACATGGGAAGTTGGAGGGAAATCGAAGCTGCAGGGCATCTTATGAGACTTCACATTATGAACTCATGTAATACATGGAAAAAATGACACAAATCAGCAGTTCACACAACTGCAATGATAGGCAGCCAAGAAACACGGACTGGTGATCGCCTTCACATATAACCAAGAACATGAAGCCAAAGTGACACTGAAAATGACTTTATGTCTAGTAAACCAGCCTCCTTCCATGGAATCTAAGCTCCCTGAAGAGAATTTTGGGGTTTGATCACATAGCAGATACTCCATTAAAATGTATTCAATATAAACCACAATGCCTAACTGTCCTATTTGTGACAAAAGCTGGATAACTCAAACATTGCTGATGGTAGGCTAACTTGATTCAATGTTTTGGGAAAACAAGGAACCCATTAGCTCACCCTTGGAAATTTGTTCTGGGAAAATAATTGAACATCAAAACAAAGCTGTATGTATAAACTTCTATAATACTAGAAAAAAGTGAAAAAGAAAAAAGATTAATAAACTACATATACCAATAAAATATTATTTATCCATTTAAGATGATAACGAAGAAGACCATGGAAGTGTGGAGAAAGACTCCACAATAAGTGAATAAAGTGTAACAGTGAGGGGGTCTCGCTGCTGCCTCCAATGCTAGTTATTTAAGCAGACCTTCCCTCTGCTCTGAATCTTGCTGCTGTGGGTGCAGAGCCTGTAGACACCTGATGAGGCTTCCAGCGTCACCGCGGTGCTCCTGTGCCCACCAGTGAGACTGCTGGGCTGCTACTGGTATGAGGGGCGCTTCCTGCTAATGCCCCTGAAATCCCACCATGTCAGCACCCACTGCAGGGCCACCTCTCCCACACTGGTCCGCATCTTGTACAACCTCGCCTGCTCAACTGGGTAAGAAAATGTTAAATAGTGAGGAGGTTATGGTCACCTTCTTTCCATACACCATGCTCCAAATCATTGAACTCCTCCCTGCACTGTTGGACCAAAAGTAAGTGTCCACTCTCACTTGTTTAAGAGGGATTTTCTTAGGAGTTCTTTGAAGTTCCTCATGGAAATCAACCCCCAGTGGTTGTGAGTCTGTGCATGCCCCAGCATGTCTGAATCCTACGCTGGCAAGAACGACTTAGGTGCAAATTAGGACCACTGATACGAAAATAATTTTTTTGTTAAGTAGTGAAATGAGATATGTGCTTTTACTTGAACAATGTTCTTATATTTTGTACTTACACTTTAATATAAAATATAGAAAAATGAAAAAAAATCACTGGTATCTGTTAATTTTCTGGCAGTTCTTGAGTTACTATTTTTTATGTTGTTCTTGCAGTTTTTAGTTTAATTTAAAAAAAATTATTAATATAAGGAAGGTTTGAAACCATCCACGGGTTTATAGAGAAAAAGTTGATAATCTTCCCTATTCCATCCAATCCATTTTGACTCCTCTGAAAAATAAATGCTAGTAGTTTGATGGATGCCCCTCCTCACATTTCTTTTTCTGTATGCTTAGACAATAAAACTAAATGCATGTTCTCATATATGGGGAAGCTGTGTGCTGATGAAATCAACTTATACACATAAATTTGACATTTGCTGTTTTTCACTTACTAATTCATCAGGACATCTCTTCTAGCCAGCTAATATAGATCCCACCAATTGCATCTATAGTAGCATAATATTCTGTACTATAAATGATTCATAGTTAATTCAAGTATTTCTCTATTTTTGAACAATCAACCCATTTTTGCAATTACTCAAAAATGCTACAATAAATATTCTTACATATACATATTTTAAATAAATATACAGTTAACAAACACATATATATTTACACATACATAAAATTTTGGTGCTTTTGTTTCTTGCAAGTATGAAATTGACATTGTTTCATCATGTGTTTTACATTTTAAGATATGTTGCTATGTTTCCCAAAATGAAATGGTAATTTACAACTCCATCAGCCACATGTTGAGTGGGCACATTCGTTTCCTTACCTCTTCGCTGAATTTGAACATACCTTAATTTTTGCCAGTTTAATGGATGAAAAATGGAATCCCACCATTACTTTAATTGGCATTTCTCCAACTCTTGCTATGTTGTATATATTTTCATTAGTTTACTGTCTTTTGAAATTCCCTTTCTGGTATATGTATTTGTTTATATATTTTTCCATTTTTCCTTTGGGGCATTAGTTCTCTGCTTGTGATTTTGTAGTTTTTATCCTATATGTTACAGTCTGTGATATAGGAGAGGAAAAATTGTTTCCCTGTACCCACCTTAGGTCTATTGGCTGAGGTCCTATAAATTAAACTGACAAAAGATAGGTTAACAAGAGGAAAAGAAAAGATGTTTACAAACATGTGAATTGCACATACACATGGGAGTATGCAGTGATGAATAACTCAAAGAGGTGGTAAGAGCTTTGCCTTACATAGCACCTTAATGAAAGAACAAAAAATTCTTGCAGAAGTGACTAGACAAAGGAAAAGGATTTTGCGGGGGAGCAACTGTTGGAAGATAAATACATGGGTGCGCTAATGGAAGATAGGGGCTAGTCAGTAAATTTTGTTATCTAGATTTCTTGGGTTTTGTCTCTGGACTGATAAGGGTCTGGAGTGTCTCCAATAATTAACTTCTGTCTTTCCTGGGGGGTGGGTCAGCTTTACAAATTTATGTCTTGCTTTTATGCAAATGGGGGAGAACAGAGAGCTTTTCTTATATCTGCTTTATCTCAATTGCCTTCACCTCCAAATAATCCTTATGCCAAAGTGACATATTTTGTGGTGACATATTGTGCTACTCTTCAGTTGTTTACCTTTTAACTTTGCTCAGTGGTGTCACTTGTCATAAAAAAAACTAAAATTCATTATTAATTAAATAATGAATTGTTTAATTAATTAATGAATTGTTTAATTATTAATTAAATAATGAATTAATTAAAATACAGCTGTCATTTCCTTTATGATTTCTGAGTGTCCTAATTTGTTTTTAGGAAGACCTTCCTTTCCTAGATTATTTAAATTGTTGTCTACATTTTCTATTTTTTTGTTTTCCTGTTTACTTTTAAAATGTCCTAATTTGCTTTTAGGAAGACCTTCCTTCCCTCGATTATTTAAATTGTTGTCTACATTTTCTATTTTTTTGTTTTCCTGTTTACTTTTAAAATGTTTTCTGGGAATCCAGCTTCAATTTTCTTCTTCAATTTCTACTCTGTTCTTGGATGATCTCATTTACTCCCACAGCATTAACTCCTGATGATACACTGATAAATCCGTATTTTTATCTAATTCCATAACTCTTACCATATCTCCAGAGTGAGCTGCAACTACTCTCCAGCCTACTGAGCATCTCGCAGGCACCCAACTGAACTCACGATTATACTCGCTATCCTCTCCTGACTTTAGGTTCCTGCCTCTCTAACCATGGATGGCACCACCATCGGCAAGTAACCCAAATTAAGAAACCACGAAGGGAAGTTTCAGTCCTCCTTTTCATGTAACTCAAATGTTCAACAAACCTGGGGCACCAGGTGATTCAGTTGGTTGAGTGTCCAACTCAACTTCGGCTCGGGTCATGATCTCAGGGTCACCATCTCTGGGCCATGACATGGAGCCCTATGTCAGGTTCCATGCTCAGTGGGGAATCTGCTTCTCTCCTACAATTCCCTCTCCCTCTGCTGCTCCCCCTGCTCACTCCCTCTCTCTCTCAATAAATAAATAAATAAATCTTCAAAAAAAAAATGTTCAACAAACCTTCATCTCCTATTGAGTCTTTCCAGTTAATTTCTTTTGAATCTGTCCACTTCTCTTATTTCAACTACCTGGGCTACTGCAACAGCCTCCCAACTGCTTTTCTTAACAAATATTTTTCCCATCTGATTTAATACTGAAACTATCTTTGGAATTATTCTGAAATGCAAATCAGATTAGACCTATATCTAAAATCCTTCACTACTTTCCCTTTTTAAGCAAGGTGTAAATTTTTAGGCATAGCCCAAAAAGCCACTCCTGATAATAAACTCTTTGGGAGTAAGTCCACATCCTCTCTTTTGGTATAGTAAAGTGCTTAGTACATGTTAGTGGGATAAATGAATATATGAACACATTTCTGGAAAAAAGCTATCACATACATGTATTCCATTAGTGTCAAAAGCTAGAAGTAATTTTATATACCTTCTTTGTAGTAATTTGAGTAGTTTTCTATAAAATCATAAATAAGAACTAATGTTATAGTGGATGTAATAAAAAAAAGGAGGCTCAGATTGAGGAATGAAAATAAAATATTTTTTGAACAAATGCTTAAATGTGAAATTATTATGCTGATTTCATGTCTTGAAGGCTTTGATACATCTTTCCAAATTGCTTTTGTGAGGTTTTGTTCATGTTTGAAACACCTCCAGCTGCAAGTTAAAATCTTTGAACCTGAAGTATCATGATGTTTGCAACTAGCTTTCAAATAGTTTAGCAAGAAATTATGCATATTATATGTGTATATGTACACATACATGTATGTATATACATAAACACACAGATATGCATATGTGGAGAGAGAGAGAGAGAAAATCAGTGTGGCAAATGATGACGACTGAATATAGTTGATATACAATATTCATTGTATTGTACTATACATTGAAATTTTCTGAAAATTCAAAAATTATCAAAAGAAAATATTAGGAAAAAGAACCCCAGGAGCAGTGTTTGAAAACATGCATTTTAAAACGATTTCAACAGCCATAACGTTATAATAATTTAAAAAAATCTTCCTGATTCAGTAGAAGTTGTATACGATTCTATTTTTTTTACTTCTTTAGCTATAAAGATAAATATTTTTCATATGTTTATAAGAAATTTTATTTCTCCTTTCATGAGTAGTCTTTGTCCATCTTTCTATAGGTGGTTTTTTTCTTATGAGCATTTTATATGTAAGTATATTGATGCTTTGTAATATATAAACAGATAACAATGAAACATGTCATTATGCAAGAATTTCATATATTATAAAGAAAGTACTAGAAACCAATGGAAAAGAAATGAATTGGAAAAGTTGGCGAACTCTCACACACACATAGAAGATTTTTACTGTATCTCACCCTAGGATAAATAGCAAAATCAATGCTGTATGAGTAAAAAGTTGATTGTAAGAAAGTGTGGAATCTTAAAACAGTTAAAACAAGTATAAATAATTATTGGTTGATCTTGGAAAAGAACTTTCCATAAAAACAATGGAAGAAAAGATAAAGGAAAAACAGCCAATATATTCAATTACATACAAACTTAAACAAAAAAAAAATACATAGACAAACACAAGAGTTGAAATCCTTAGTATAAATTCCTGAAATCAATAAAAACAATAATGTCACAATAGAGAGAAACATAAAAAAGTAACCAAACCAGGAGGAAGAAAATTCAAGAAAGAAGAAATCTAAATGTCATAAAAGCATATGAGCAGATATTTCAAAACAGAGAATGCAAGGCATTGGTTCAGTTGGCTCAACGCAGTTGGTATGAGTGAGATTAAACCTCAGCTGATGACATCCAGAAAACTGGCAACAATTGTTTCAGAAATGCTAATATAATACTCAACTGTCTTTTAGCAAGAGCACAGCAGGCAAGAAGGGCAGATCCTCTAGCCGTAGTTGGCATTGGTCAGGCCCTTATTAGAGTAATGCAATCAATGTGGGGTTCCACCCTTTAAAATGCATGTGGAGAAACTAAGAGGCACTATCAAAATGATTACAGAGAAAATCAAACCAACTGGGGAAGATTAAGGGGATTGTATTTATTTAGTCTAGTGAGGTAAAAGCTAAATAGTGAATAGTTATTTTCAATTATATAAGTATTTGAAAAAAAATGATTATCCTAAGGAAAGCTAGGTTATTCTATCTATATGATAGACAATAAACTAAGAGGAATATGGTTAAATTGTACCAAGAGACTTTAATTAACATCAAGCCTTGCAAAACTTCAGGGCAGACTAACAAAGAAACAAAGGAACCTCTGTATAACTTTCTGAGCAATTTAGACAACTGCCTATCTTGTGGCTTAGTTATAGAATGGCAGGTGGCTGGGTCCTTGATTAGAATTATAGGTTTATAGAATCTTAGAACTGAAAAATAGCCTCAGTAGATTAAAGTTTCTCATTTACATGTTTTGTAGATTTCTGTTGCCACCCACTCACCAATAACATATACAAAGAAAAGTCTAGGATATGAAGCCTTGAAGGTTAGAGTTTTATCATGGTTGAGTGACTGGAACCTTTTAAAGCATCTGCTCAAATAATGTGAACAGATTTTAGTTATCTAGTATGAGAAAACAAACTGTAAATTAGGGCTGAGGAGGACTTTGATACTTAAGGTTTTTTGTTTTTTGTTTTTTTTTTAAGTTTACAGATAAAAACTAGTCTTTCATTCAAGAAAAATGCATCTAATTACATGCATCCATCCCGGTGCCTAGGCCCCCACATGTAGCGACCAAGGTGGAGGTAGTGGGTAGTGAGATATGGTGGTTAAAAGCACAGCACTTAGACTTAGATCTACATTGAAATAATTCCATTTTCACTTACCAGCCTTACAATCTTAAGAATGTTAGTTAATTTCTCCACTTCTGTTTCCTCATTTCTAAAATGGAATAACATAGTCTTCATGCAATTTTTTGATAAACATTAATTAACAAAAGGAAATGAAAAAAATTTAAGTAAATAGTTTGCTGTATAGCAGATGCTGTAGAACAGTGTTTTTCCAAATTCAAGTTGTGATCCACTGTAAGAATTTGGTAGTAAAATTGATTCAATGGGTAATGATTGATGTTAAAAAAATGAAAAAGTAAAAAATATTAATTGCACTTAGTAATCCTAAGTATTGCTTTGAATAATTTTTTTTCCTGTTATATGTGTGTTTGTGTGTATGAGAGCATTGTGGAGAACTTGTATATTGGTAGTGATAGATATATAGTATTTCTTATTGCAGATCACGGTCAAAAGATTGTAGTCATTACATGTTATTGTTTTTGTTGTTTTTAATTTTATCCCTTTGTTTTATTTTTCTAGTGCTTTCTGTAGGACCTCAATATACATCCTCCACCTCACCACTGTCTAGTTTGAAATAACATGACACCACTTCATATATAAAGCAACAATGTGTATGTTGCCTACAATGTACCTACACCAGTACACCTCTTACAGCAATATACCTCCATCCACCCTCTCTAAACTTGGGTGCCATGATCCTCATGTATTTTTACTTCTACATGTTAAACCCTAGAATGTACTGCCATCATTTTTGCTTTAAATGGTCAACATTCCACCAAATAAATTGAGAAAAAGGAAACAAACTTCCGTATTTATTATGTCTAGTGAACTTCAGTGTTTCCTGTAGATCTGAGCCTCTATCCTCCACTAAAGGTCCTCCCTCAACCTAAAGAATCTCCTTTGGCATCCTCTGTCCTGTGAATCTGCTGGCAATAACCTCTCTCAATTTTGACAGTCTGAAAACATCTCTATCTCCTCCCCACAATTAAAGAGCATTATTGCTGGTTATAAAACTCCAGATCAACAATCTTATTTCTCAACACTTCAAAGATACTGTTCCATGGCTATCTGGCCTACTGGGCTTTTGATGAAAAGTCAGCAATTATATCCATCATTGTTTTTCTATGCAATGTCTTCTCTTCATTTATTACATATAAGAATTAGTCTTGGTTTTCAGCAATTTGACCATGATGTACCCCAGTATTGTTTGGTTTGTGGGTTTGTTTTGTTTTTGTTTTTTTCCTGCTTGAGATTCATTGAGTTTCTGGGATTCTGGAGTGGATATTTCTTTCTTTCTTTCTTTCTTTCTTTCTTTCTTTCTTTCTTTCTTTCTTTCTTTCTTTCTTTCTTTCTTTCTTTCTTTCTTTCTTTTTAGTATTTTATTTATTTATTTTGATAGAGAGAGCATGAGTAGGAGGGAGGGGCAGAGGGAGAAGCAGACTCTCCGCTGAGCTGAGCAGGGAGCCCGGGGATGTAGGGCTCTATCCCAGGATCCTGGGATCATGACCTGAGCCAAAGGCAGATGTTTAACCGACTGAGCCACCCAGGTGCCCCTGGGGTGGATATTTCTAATCAAATTTGAAAGTTGCTCAGCTATTAGCTTTTCAAACATTTTCTCTCTTCTGTCCCTCTGAAACTTCAATTACATGTCTGATAGACCAGTTGACTTGATCCTTCAGGATACTCTCTATTCTTTTTCCCTCTCTGAGACTCAGACTGGAAAATCTCTATTGATTTGTCTTTAATTTTACTAATGCTTTCTTCTGAAGTGTACAATCCTCTTGTGTTTGGATCCACTAAGAAGCAGATGCAAAGATGGGATCAGACTTCCAAAGATATATTGGGGAAATGTCTGTGAATGATAAAAGATGAGGGAGTAGGAGCAGGTAGAGAGAACCCTCAGACCATGGTTAAAGTTTGATGCCTGTGAGGGAGGGAAGGGAAAGGAAGTAGGATTATACAGGAAATTTACTTTTGCACAGAAATAACCAGTTTTCCCAGGCTGCTGGGAGTTACTCAATCTAAAGTCACCCATTGGAGAAGTCCAACAACTTACAGGAATGGGCCTATATTGATATCCCTGTCATGCCATTGGCTGGGAGCAGCCTATAGGAAGCATGGTTTTGGTGTGAATGCCAAGATAGATCAAGAGAAACAGTAGCCAGGCTATTAGTCAATTTTACTCCCCATAGCGTGAAATCTGAACAGTACACATTTATAATTAATTTATTGCTATTAAGCCCATTTTTAAAAGAATCTTAGGTATTGTGTTTTTAGTTCTATAATTATTTTTCATTTGGTTCTTTTTTATTGTTTCCATTTCTATCCTAGAAAATCCCATCTCTTCATCCATTACATCTATCTTTTCCTGTAAATTCTTTTATATATTTATAATAGTTATTTTCAAACCCTTTTCTGCTAAGTCCAATAGTTTGGTCATCTGCTGGTCTGATTCTTTAGACTATATTTTCTCTTCAATATGGTCACATTTTCCTGTTTCTTTGCAAGTCTCATAATTTTTACAATTTTTTTCTGGATATTGTGCATAAAAGAAGAGTGGAGACTGAAGTACAGTATTTTGTTTTGTTTTGTTTTGTTCGTTATCCAGAGAGTGTAAGTTCCTTCTTCTGTCTTTTTTATTAGGATGGGGAAATAATAATTCAGCTCTCTCCTAGAGGGGTGTTGAGCTGGTGCTAGATTGCAGTTTTTGCTAGATTGCATTCAGCTGTGATTAACCACATTCCCAACTTCCTTCAGAAGTTTTTTTTTTGACCTTGTCACTATTTGAGCTGGAGGAGGTTAGCCTGTTGTTTTACTTTTGAACCAAAATCTGGAGGATCCCTGGAATTTGAGCATCATGAGAATGTGAGAGACTATGTCATTATGTTCTTTTATTCAGCCTCTCCTCCACTGTCTCCTTCTCACTATAATTTGGAAGTTGGGACAAGGAGAGCACTGTCAGGCTGAGTGATTTATTTTTTATCTAGGGCTCGATCAGATTCTAGTCCTCCCTTCTAGGCTTCATTGTTGAGTAACATCTGGCTGTGTGTCATCCTCTTTGAGAATCTTTTCTAAAATCCTTTAGGGCAGGAGTCAGTAAACCTTTTCTGTAAAGAACCAGAAAATAATTTAAAATTTATGGGCCAGTCTCTGTCATTAATACTCAACTCAGCCAGTGTAGCATGAAAGCTACAGGTTGCAAGTCCTTCTTGGTCATTCTTGCTTTCTTGCAGGTTCTAAGGTCACTACACAAAGAGGATGTAAAGGAATGAGCATGGCTGTGTTCCCACAAAATTTAACTTACTGAAACAGATTGTAGTTTTCTGACATGTCTCCTAAATAATTAGCAGACCTAAAGAATTGTGCTTATCAAATTGTAAGGTGTTTAATTGTTCATTTGGGTTACTTTGAACATGGTTACAGTGCAATGTACTCTTTTCCTAACACATATGTTGAGCACACAATAATTTTTTGCAGACTAAATGAAAGAAAGGAAGAAAGTATGAGATGACTGTGGAAATGGAAAGAGAAGCGAGTAAGAAAACAGTATTTGATAAATAATGCTAGCCTCTGTAGCATACCCTCCCCCCACCTCCACCGCCAAACCTGTGTATTGACCCAACAAAAATTTATTTCTTGCTTACATCATAGTTCAATGTGGGATGGCTCCACATGGTCATTCAGGGACCCCAGTCCTTCCATCTAATGTCTCCACTAACCTACCCTAGGGCCTCAGAGTCTTCTCCATTCATCCAGGAAAAAAAAGCCAGGATCACGAGTGGAAGGTTCTAATATCTCAGGCCTGGAAATGACACCCATCACTTTTGTCTATGTTCTGTTGTCAAGATCTCAGTCACAGGCACTGCCCTAGGGTGACAAATGGAGGATGAAAAATGTATTCTAGCTCTGTGCCTCGAAGGAAGAGGGGATTATTGCTATTGATGAGTGCTAGCAGTCTAGTTGGAGTTGCATTAAAACAAGGCAATGAGGGGATAGAGCAGTTTAGATGAGAAAGCAATCAAGATGACACTTCCCAGAGGGAGGAAACAGCATTTTCAGCGATGGCACACAAGTTAATTTTCTCAATAGAAGCTTGCAGTGCTTGTAAGTGCTATCATTTGCAAATACATAAACTATCTTAGATAAATATAATTGTGTGCCAGTGTAGGAAAAACCTTCACAAAACTATGATTGGCCACACTCCAAGGTACACTAACACACAGTAGCAGATGTATGGGAATGAACCTGTCCTTGGTCTGGGTGAGGTTACAGGTTTTAGGTTTGGTTATTTTAAAGCCCAGGGTACAATTATCAATCTCTGAAAACAATTTTATCCTAATTTTATCTTAATTACATTGAGTCTCTTTCTCAGTAGCTGCAATTATGTTTTTCCAAATAATCCCACTGGACATTTCTCAGAGTTACAAAGAGTGCTTCCTTATCAGGGTTGGTGGGAAATAGTGGTAGGAGTGGGAAGGCAGAGATCATATAGGAAAGCACTTTATAAAGAGCTGAATGAAAAAAAAGGCATTGATAATGTAATGGTGTGCGGTCATTATAATATTATTATCATCATCACTTTAGTTTATTTATTGCAGTTGAATTGCTTATGGAGTTTAAATACCAGTAATGGTACCTGCCTAAGGGAGATTAACCCATGAGACTTTTTTTTTTTTTTAAGTAAGGATTACAGAGAAGCTGTTTCCTGGTGATGCAAAAAAAAAAAAAAAAAAAAGGATTGTGGGTCCCTTCCAAAACTGCACTACCTTTAAAAATCTGGTTTCAAAGTAGGCTTTCCAGGGCAGTAGATAATTTGGAGATGCTGCAATTTAGCATTCATTCCTAGGCCTGAATTCCTGTCGTCCCTATAGTGGTTTACGGCACAAATGAAAAATATCTGGAATTAAATTCAGGCTCTTGAGCTGAGATAGCTTGAAGAAAGCCACCAAGGAGGTTGGAAGAAAACACTGCCCTTTCATTTACAAAAAGATGAGGCATCCCCACTGAAGGTGCAGTTCCTTAAATCGGCCCTCCACTTTATCCCTGACAGCTCCGCAAGTACCCACACTGCTCTCCCTCAGGGTCTCCAGGAAGGTCGCCAGCATTTCAGCCTTGCTGTCATGACTGTGGCTCCCTTGGCAGAATATGCAAGCCTTCTTACTGCCATAGAGCTTGGGTATATTTGGCTCGGTAACTATGCTTAGAAGTTGGGTAGAAGGGGTTGTCATGACTGGCTTCTGTTCTGTCTTTTCTGGTAGGATGTGAGTTATCTTGGTTGACACTGAAGAATGACTAGAATGCAGACGTAGTAGGGGTGAGTGAAGGCTATGTATTTGTTTTCATGTTTGCCAAATTTTCCTTTTCTATATTCAAGGAATTTGCAGGTACATAAGAGAAGGTAAAATTTACCATTACAAAAAATTAGAATGACATAGATACGTGTACTATAAACTAATGATTATGCTAGCCAAAGAAAGGAAACATCAGCATTAAACAACTGGTTGAGATTTTATTTCACTTTGGAAAGTAGAAATTCATGGGAAGTGGGCACCTGGGTGGCTCAGTTGGTTGAGCGACTGCCTTCGGCTCAGGTCATGATCCTGGAGTCCCTGGATCGAGTCCCGCATCGGGCTCCCTGTTCAGCAGGGAGTCTGCTTCTCCCTCTGACCCTCCCCCCTCTCATGCTTTCTCTCTCATTCTCTCTCTCTCAAATAAATAAATAAAATCTTAAAAAAAAAAAAGAAATTCATGGGAAGAATTCTAAGGGATGTGTGTGCTACATTACTGGGCTCTTAGAAATGTAAACTCTCAATAGGTGATAGTCATTAGTAATAATTGTAGTTAATATTCATTGGATGCTCATCTTGTCCCAAGCAATGTTCCAGTAACTCTATAATGTCAGGAGTATGAGTCCCATTTTACAGATGAGGAAATGGAGGCATAGGGGAATTTATGGATGTTGTCTAGGTCCATAAAGTAAGCTTAGAACCAGAATTCAATCTCAGCGAGCCTGATTCCAGATCCTCACCTGATAACCTTTCTTACGTTCTATTGCCCACCAACTTGGCATATGAGTTAGCTTTCCTGTGCCTCTTCTCTTTTTCCTGATTTTTCAGGGTATAGTCCTAAGAGAAAGAGGGAATCATCCTTTCTCATGGGTTGCCCATTTTCTGTCCTAGCAGGAGCCCATGCTCCAGGTGGAAAAAGCAACCTACTCACTGAGGAGGTTCTAACCTCTGCAGCCCAGGCTGAGGGTATTTGGAAGAGGTAAGGAGGTTCTAGGCTAATGGGAAATTGGAAATGAAGGGTCTTCTGCTCTCTTCCAAATGTCCCCAAGGGCTCCAGCACAGATTAGCTGGAATAGTTGTCTTGGGGCAGGCTGAAAAAACTTTTTTACTGAGAACAATTAGACACAAATAACTGCCTCACTCCACTATGCCCAGACACACACATTCACACACATGTGCCCATGCACACATGTGCACACACATACACGGTACCTGTTTGAAATTTTATAGTTCAAGCACTAATAAACTGAGATTTGTTGGCATTGTGGCTTCATTGAGTAGTTGAAAATCATGACAGCTCAAATGTTTCTGCCCTTTTTGCACAAGGAAGAAGAGATATAATAGTCTAAGATGTGTAGCAGGAACACTTTCAGCTTTGGCTTCAAATTACCTTATAGAAAAATTTTAGAGAGATACCCATGAAAGTGTAAACTATACGATGTTGGTTATTCAAGTCAAAAAGACTAATGTTCAAGAAGTGTGCCAGAATGTGTTCATATTGATGAAATCAGTCTCTTCCTATAGTAGAAATTAGGAGGTCATGAGTTTTCCAATGTTCTTGCCATGGCTAATCCGATTTTCCTTAAATATTTTAAAGAACCTGATTAATATTCTTTCCAAGTGATATTGATTGGTAGCAGACCCGTGCCTTTGGAAAACAAATTTTATTTATTTTTTAATAGGAGGAAATAACCAGGAGCTGAGTCTGAAGAAAATGTGGGGGATAAAAAAAAAAAAAAAGTGATAAGACTATGGTGAAACACAGGGTGTGGCTATAATAGTAAGATTAAATTTAATTGTGTAAAGTCGTTGCTGTGAAGGCAATTTCCAAAAAAAGCAAATACTACAACAACAAAAATTGCGCAAATGTGTGGCAGCATTGAGTTTGTGGTGTCTTGATCTAAGTAACTCTGCTCAATCTGACAGCAGCCTTGTGTATGTTTGCATTCACTTGAGGGTGTTTACAAGACTCAGTTTCATATTTTATGGTCACATTATATATATATGAATGTATGTGAGTAATGAATCCAGTATAATATCAATTTAATAATAGAAAAATTAATGTTTTAGACAATAATGTTAATGACAAGAAGAAAAACGAAATTAAGTCAGCATTTCTGATTTAGAGATAATTTTACTCTAGAGCCATGTCTTTCTCTTTTGTATCTCATATATAATTCTTCACCTTTAGGGATATTCCAAATGGGTAAGAGTAATGCAATGTTACTTGGAGCAGAAAATTTATGAACTTCTCTTGGTAGCTTGATATATGACTAGCAGGTCTTTTATTTTTTTATAGCACAGGGGGGAAAATGAACATACTTGAAACTTCTTTAATAGGACTTCATTTTTATTTTTGTTACTAGATTCAAAAATTTCAAAGGGATATTCTATAGTTCTGAATCCTAATTGAAAGCTTCACATTTCGTGCTTGTTCCTCTTAGATTCAGTTTTAGGAACCAATGTTGGTTCCCCAGTGACATGGCAGAGAAGAAAGACCTGAGCTAGGAGTTTACAGACTTGGGCAAAGTCCTTTGCTACGTTTGTTATTACTAGATATGTGATTGTTTTGGACACGATAGCCTGCCTTTCTTGGTCTTCATAATCGCATTGTTAAAATGAATGGAATGAACAAGATGTCTGCAAATTCCACTTCAGGTTCTCACCTTCAGTGACTTGGTTTCTCTAAAGTCACAAATTGGGTATTTTGTGGTTTTGATAGCACAGATATCCTAAGACACTGACTTACTTGGCATCTGGCATTAAAGAAAAGAGCCAGCTCAGCAAATCCATTTTGTCTTCCCTCAAAGTTTGAGCTGGTGTAGGGAATGACCTACCCAAGCACTAACACAATCATCATTCTTATGGTGAGGCAACATAACAACTAGCTTGCCTTTTTCTTGGTTGACATACCCAGAAATTATCGTCATTACATGCTTCATGTATTGCTTAATTGATGGACTGTAGTATTTTCGGAGTGGTGAATTTTGCAATACTCCCTTTCTTTTGATGGTTTTAAACCATAGAGTCATTATGGAAAATCAGCTCTCTTCCGTATGTATACATAATTAGCACTGAATTCTCATGCAGATCAATCTGATTATAACTATTCGACATTGAACTAGAGCAATTCAGATCAAAGAGCAGTTCATCATATTCATGGTCATGAAATTGTAAACCATTTACATTTTTTGTTAGGTTACAAAAATATTGTATATAAAACCCGTTTAGAAATCCCTCAGTTCCTAACTTGGCATCCAGAGCTCTTTTCACTGTATCACAAAACTACAAAAATAAAGCAAAATATTTGCTGAGAGTAACTCAGTATAACTCCTCAGATTACCAGAAAATCTTTGCAAATTCAGACACCATGGCACATAAATTGAACTGTTCCTACTCCTGGTTGAAAATGTGTTTCAGGAACGGAACACTGAAGTGGATAAATTGCATATCAATGCTCGGCTTCCAGCAAGCGACTTGAGTGATTTAATGGTAAGTTTAGCTTTGCACACCTCCTATTGAATATTTTAGAAACTCAGCACATTTAGAGGAAGGGCAGTATTGCTTGATAATAGGGAGTCATAACTGACAATGTGCACTGCAGTTGAAGTTTAGGAATATTGGTGTGTGTGTGTGTGTGTGTGTGTGTGTGTGTGTGTTTAGGGGAACTGACCTTGGGATAGAAAGCTCATGGCAAAAAGATGATCTTCAGTAAGATAATCCACACTTTAAAAGTACAAGTTCTACATGAAGACAGATTTATGATCCTAGCAGGTACTCAGGGAAAGCTTGAACTGAAGCTGTTCATGGCTGGGCAAGCCTGGGGAAATGAGAATACACTTTGGCATTTCTTAAAAGAAAGTGTCAAAAGCCTTCAAATATAGTTGTTTTTGGAAGGTTTTTCAAACGTTAGAGGTTTAGGGTTAAGAAGTTCTTTTAATATTTTAGAGTTATAAATGGACTAAACTCCTCGAAATAAGAGTATATTTAATTTATCTTTTGATTTCAGTAAGGAACATCTCTATATATCTATTTATATTTATTATCCTCGCATCTTCCAAAGATGGCCATGAGTAGATTTAGGGTAAAGACAAGGAAGAGAGACAGAGAAGGGAAATGGAACAGGAATGGGAGGAGGAGGAGGAGGAAGGAACATTAAGCAAGAACTTGGCCAATCTGTACAAACTCTTTTTGTCTTGAGTGAGTTTCTTTTATACTTCTCTATGTGATGTTACTATTAAAAATGATATTACGACGAGCTCTGACTATTCTTGTTTCTGTATAAATCAGCAGATAAATCTCTTCCCCCACCCCATTGATTTTCCTAACTAGGAAAGGAAATCCCTGTCTGATTGATAGCAATCTCTTGTTGCAAATTTTCCTCCATATCTCAGATGGGATCCTCTTGGCACTTCCAGCAGAGCTGCAAGGCAAGCTGGCTTCCATATTGTTGAAGTTGGTGAATATAAAAGTTAGCCTACTGGCTTTACTGGTTGAGAATTCCACTTCCTCTTGATGGCATTTATGTCTTCCTGAAGCTTTGCACCTGGAAAACACTGATGGACGACTCACCCAAATGGGAATGACCATTTTTTTCATGAGGCGTATAGCTCTAAATTTGAGTCAAATGATATATAATTTTTGTGAAGGAAAGTGTATCGGTCATCTTTCCCTGGGTTAAGCCACAATAACAAACGACCCTCAAATTTCAGTTCCTTACAAGAATAAAAACGAATTATTTTTTATAGCTCGTGTTCCATATTGGTTGAGGTAAACTCTGGCTCCATCCCTCATCCTCTTCACTTTGGGATCCACGTTGATAGAAGATTCCCATCTGAGAACATGATGAGCCTTGGGTCAGAAGGAAAAGGTGGTGGAACCTCACGATGACTCTCAAAGCATCTGCACCTGTCACTTCCACTGCCATGTCACCTGCCAGAGGCAACCACATGGCCGAATCAGAGAGGAACGTACAATCATCCCATATGCAGACATAGTGAATATTTTGAAGAATAATAAAATCTATCAGAAAGAGTGTGAGGCAAAACTGTTTAGAGTCTTGGTCTCTGCTGGGGGACTAAAATGCCAGTCTGATCCTTGTCTTCCCAGCCTTTCTCATAATTCATAGCTGTATCCTTATGACAATAAAACAGAAAAGCTGAGGAGCAAGACTTGCGGGGAAAATCTTTTGTTGGCACTCAGGGTGCCAAATACACTTCAAAAAAGAAGTGTCATTAGAGACCTTTCAACAATTAGCAAAGGACTCGGTGCTCCAGGAGGCTTTCCTAAATTAGCCCAGAAGTCTCCTACTCACCAGTTTTTTAAAAGAGAGCCCCCTTCTGGGCGCCTGGGTGGCTCAGTTGGTTAAGCGACTGCCTTCGGCTCAGGTCATGATCCTGGAGTCCCGGGATCGAGTCCCGCATCGGGCTCCCTGCTCGGCAGGGAGTCTGCTTCTCCCTCTGACCCTCCTCCCTCTCATGCTCTCTGTCTCTCATTCTCTCTGTCTCAAATAAATAAATAAAATCTTTAAAAAAAAATAATAAAAAAAAAGAGAGCCCCCTTCCACTGTCCTTACCCCATCAGTGAGCCGTTCTCTTTGTGGCAATTTAAAATAATGATGAAAACATGTTTTGCTGCTTGTTTCTCCTATTGGATTAGAAGTTATCTAAGAGCAGAGGTTGCTACACAGCACAGTAAAAGTCATTGCTTAAATGTAAAGTTCCTCAAAATCATAGCAAATCTTAACTTGGCTATTCTGTTCATTTCTCAGAATGAGAAAATAATTTAGTTTCAAGATCCTTTACCACTTAATTTTTTCTTTTTCAAACTACAGAGCAAAGCATAGGCACTATCCATTCATTCATTCATCCATCCATCTATCCATCCAACAAATATTAAATGCCTATTACAGTCCATGCACTAAGTCAGATACTGAGTTGTCATACCAGATGCTCACAGTTTCTGCCCTCGTGAATTTTACCTGTTAGTGGAGTGACACAGACAAATCAAATAACCACACACACATTGTTATAAACTGTGATAAACATTAGGGGAAAAACTTAAAGCATACTTTAAGAACATATAGAGGACTGACTGACTTGGTGTCTTTGTGAAGTCTTCTCTGAGAAAGTGACAGTTGAGCTGACATCTGGAGGAAAAGTGACAGTTAACTACATAAAAAATGAAGACAAAACAATTCAAAGAAGCTGCAAAGGCATGTGCAAAGGCCCTGAGGTAGGAGAAAGGAAAGAAAAGCCAGTTAGGAGAGAGTACAAAAAGCAAAGCAGCTCACAATGTGAGAAGCAGGTGGGGCCAGTTTACTCAGGGACTTTCATTCATTTTAAAGGTTTAGGTCTTTCTTCACTGAAAGGTTTTTAGAAGGGACATGCCAAAATTCAAGTTTTTAGGTTCACTCTGGTTGGCATGTGAAGTGGGTTGGAGAGTGGCAGATGGATGGCAAGATATCAACATAAAATCTTTTGCAGTAACAGAGATAGGAATTTCTGCTCAGTGCAAAACTAGTCCCTCAAAGCTGGATAACACACTATTGATATTCTGGATTCTTAGTTCTAACAATTTTTTAAAAAAATTAGACCCCAGTTTGGCAGGAAAAAATCTAATTTAGGTTAGCTCATGGTTCATGACTTACAACACTATTCAAAATATATCTCTGAGCTAAATAATCTCCACAATACCACAAGTGTAGGCTTATGACCCTCTAGGATCTCAGTGGATGGCCTTCAGGGAATCCATGGAGCTTCTGAAATGCCATGAAAATTATGTGTGCTTATTCTTATATGTTTTTCTAGGGAGAGGGTCTATCAATTTTATCAAATTCATGACCCCAAAGTGATGAAGAAATACTGGTTTACCTTACCACTGGACCAACTCATAGTTACTCTAGCACCTCCATGCAGTCCTGGGAAATATGTCTTGGACTGGTGGAAAAGGTTAGCTGACCGCCAAAAGTTTGAGCTCCTCTTCCCCAGTGCTAAGGGGGTGCTGGGAAGTGGCTGCCCAGTCAGAGACTTTTTATGCCTTTTTACATGGCACCTGTGTGTGAAGTTGGGTATGTATCTGATAGGCCTTTCCCATAATTTTTCCACCTCCTCTAGTGACCTTGGAGGTCATGTTTTGAACCTGACAGCACCACAAGAGGGAAGAATCCTCAACTGCTGAGTCACGGAGTCAGCCAGGAGAGCGGTCCAACTATGAACACCTGCATCGGATTTTAGTGATTAAGAAATTAATTTTTATTATCTTGTGCAATGGAGATTTATGGTTATTTGTTACAGCAGTTAATCCACCTGGCATAGAAAAAAAATAACATCTCATACAGGAAGATACAGTAATATGGGTGTGTTGGCTGGAAAAAAGTCCTCTTTGGATTTCTTCCTGGAATAAAGAAACAGCACCGTCTTGCCGGCCATAGTTTCTTCATGTCATTTTGCAATGTGTAAATTACTCTGAATTCCAATTTCTCATAACCCAGGTCTTGGTTGGATGGGTAGCTACTGTAAATGGCTTTTAGCCACATGAGAACAATTTTAATAAAGTAAAAGAGAAACGTGTTTAGGGGGTAGAGATATCCATTCATTCATTCATTTAACAAATATTTATTGAGTTTCTTTAATGTATTTTATTTTATTTTTTTTAAAGATTTTATTTATTTATTTGACAGAAAGAGACACAGCGAGAGAGGGAACACAAGCAGGGGGAGTGGGAGAGGGAGAAGCAGGCTCCCCGCAGAGCAGGGAGCCCGATGTGGGACTCGATCCCGGGACCCTGGGATCATGACCTGAGCCGAAGGCAGTCGCTCAACCGACTGAGCCACCCAGGCGCCCTCTTTAATGTATTTTAAAATGTACCTGAGATTTGCTTTGATCAGGTATGGTAAGATAAAAGCCACAGAGGTAATTCTTTTTGAAAAAAGCTTTTTGTTTACAATTCACAAGAAGATGAGACACGTTAAGCCATGCAAAGCCACACGGAGCAGCACCAGGGTTGGTCAGGAGGCAGGAGTGAGGGGAAAGCATGAGCAACAGTGTTTATGTTGGTTTTCTCAGGAAGAAATGGGCAAGGCAGGGTAAGCACCTATGCAGGTTTAGGATTAAATAGTTTGAATAATTTTGACAGGCTAGAAGGCTGGTCTCTAGTTGTCTAGTGATTGGCCTTGGGATGATTAAGGGCACAGGATAGAGTCCCAGACCACAGTGCCTGATAGAAGGAGGTGGATGAGAGTATGGATTCCGGAGGGGTTGGCTTGCATATGAAAGCTGTGTTTGCAGGCAAATTGTTTAGTATCTCTAGGAATTAGCGAATCCTGGATGGAGTCCTTCCCGGATGTCAAACCACCGCAAAATATAGGAAATAAAAAAAATGATTAATGTATAAAGTACCAGACATATTTTAAAAAATAAGGCACCAGGGTCTATGTGAGTAAAATTGACTACATAATTACAAAGACACAGACTTACTAACATTTAATAGACATAATTAGTGTCTTATTATACCATGGAAGTCATTTTTTTTTTTAAGATTTTATTTATTGATTTGACAGAGAGAGACACAGCAAGAGAGGGAACACAAGCAGGGGGAGTGGGAGAAGGAGAAGCAGGCTTCCTGCTGAGCAGGGAGCCCGACTCGGGGCTCGATCCCAGGACCCTGGGATCCTGACCTGAGCCGAAGGCAGACGCTTAATGACTGAGCCACCCAGGCGCCCCACCATGGAAGTCATTTTGACCACTGAACATTTTTACCAAAATTATTCACTTATATATATACGTCGAGTTGTTCAAAATTAGAATAAAGTCATGCGTATTTCAAATTACTAAAAGGAGGTCCATGATTGGGGAGGGTATGTACTATGGTTAGCGCTGTGAATTGTGTAAGACTGATGAATCACAGACCTGTACCCCTGAAACAAATAATACATTATATGTTAATAAAAAAATTAAAAAAAAAATAAATAAAAATAAATAAATAAAAGGAGGTCCATGAAAAATTGTCTAAGTACTTTAGGGTTTAAATTAGACTTTATATTGAAACATGAACCTGGAGTTCAGAGTTTACCTTAGTTCTGGAAGGTAAATACAATTCCCCCTTAAGAAATACCTCAAGTTCCCACACAAGACCCCCCCCCTCCCCAAGAACAGCCTTCTAGAATATAGTCCCATGCCTAAAACTTAGCAGGGGTTCCCCATTGCTTATTGCCAACATTTTCAAACGTCAATAATTTATAGACCACCTTCTCAACTTTTGCTATATTTTTATAACACCCTTTTTAAGGTATTTTCTTAATTGTTTTCTACAGATCAACTCACCATGCTACTATCTATGTTCGCCTCCTCTTAAGCAGTTTTTATAGCTGTATAAAGTGCTCATGTATTTCTGAGTTGCACGCAATAAACATAGAGCTACTAAAAATCTTTAAAACAGAGTTTGTGAACCACGTAACAACACGTTGGTAATGGTCAGCAGTGGCATTGCTACCCCGGGGGAGGTGAGGGGGGGAAATCCCAGCTGGGAGGACAGTTCAGTCCACTGAGCATGCTTTGCAAGGCTCCTCGTCGTAGAGCCCCTGACTCTGCCTTTTCTACCATCCTTTTCATTTGTCTGGGCGTCGGTCATGAGGACTGACCTTAATTTCCTGACAAGTTGTACTTTTCGTTTCCACCCTGCCTGAGCAGGGTCTATGCCTTTAACACTGCCCTCCCCCACCGCAGACAGGCCTTTAGGCTGCCTCTAAGAATCCCCTACAGCTCTGTGCAAAGGCTTCTTTGCAGCCTCTACCTCCTACTCACAGCCTCAACCCTTTGCTGCCTCCAGCTTCGCTATCGCTGGGTTTGTCTTTTCTGCTCCGTCCCTTTAGGATGCCGTGTGGGTGTGATTTTCCACTAGGTTTAATTCTACCTCTATCCCTGAATGCTGCCTTTGGGGGCTCCTTGCTTTCAAACTCTGAACCCCATGAGCCAGTTCTGTCCCATTCCATTCAGTTTTTCATCCTAGGTTCTTAGAACGCCAATCAGAATTAAGATATCACAGACTTGTCCAGTTACCCAAGGGGGAAAACAAGGCTTTTTCCATGGCTCTTCCCTTCGCCTGTCATGCTCTTCCGCTCCTCGGTCTCCTGGTATGCTCCCACTTAGCTCACAAAACTCAGTTCCAGTATCACCACTCCCTAAATGTCTTCCATGCCCTCCTAGGCAGCATTATTTTTTTCCGGTTCTGCTGTGGCATAGAACTCTCTGTAATTGCTGGGATTGTCGGTCTGGATACCTGTCTCTCCTATTTATTTGAGGATATACAAGGCAGGGGATATATTTTAGTTACCTTTAATTCCCCAGCACTTAACACAGTGCTTCGCAGGATATTTATCGAAGGCATGAATAAATTAATAAACTGGAAATATATGAATTAATATGTACTTTGGAGTAGAATTTTGAGATTTAGTTCCTGGATAGGCAATCAGAATGGGAAGAGAAGTGTTCTTACAATAAAATAATGTCAGAAATACTTGTCATTGAGCTTCCCCCCCATCCCCCACTCCGACCCTCTGAGCCCCCACCCCACCCCCACTCCTGAGCACAGGAGACCCATGGGACAGTGAGAACTTTTACTTACATGTCGGAGCAGGAAGTGGCCTCTGACCCAGGGGTGAAATGTCACGTTCACGCCCAATCCCCAGAGATCCACTAAACTAAGTCCTGTGAAGAATTTTGTTAAGACTAAATACTAGGAAAAACACTGAATATTTACACAGTACATTTTTCCCCCGTTTAAGCTGAAGAAAAAAAAAGTAAAAAGGGGGGAAAGCCAAAATTAAATAAGCCAGCTGGTTTAACTTCTCTTTTTACATATTTTCCATTGCAATCCTCTCTTAGTCATAAAGTCTTTCTCAACCACTTTACTGCTTTTCATTTGGCTGAAAATTTTCAGGTTTTTTCTACATTAAAAAAAATACACAATGAAAGGTTGAATGGATTTGACTTTATTCTCTCTTTCCCTTCTCTTCCTCCCCCTTCTACTGAGACACACACACGCACACACACGCACAGAGTCCAACTGTGTTTAGTTAAAACCGGTTTCTGGTAACAGCTACCCAGAAACAGGATCTCTGCTCTTTTTGAGAAATAAAGCCCATCATTCCTGAGGTGCAAAAACTATTCGATGTTACTCCTCACTGCCCCGCATGCCTGTGCCCCACTCCATCCCCGAGTCTGCGCTCAGGCCCAGCTTCAGAAGAACAGCTGCTGAGCAACAATTGTTCCTAACCGAGCCAGTCAATAGACAAGGCCTAATTTTCCTGACCTTTTCCATCTCTGCTCCATCCTCCGAATAGTGTTTTGATTCTGGGCTGTGAGGGGGAAGGGGAGGAGGATAAGGGGAGGCTCCTTTTTCACTTTGTCTTTCTCTGTCCTCAAAAATAAAAGAGAGAAGTGTTCATCGGGAAATTTTGCTTAGTAATTTTGTTCCCAGTCTTAAAAAACAACCAAAAAAAAAAAAAAAAAAAGGTTACATGGTGCGTGTGTGTGTGTGTGTGCGTGTGTGCATGTGTGGATGGGTTTAGCAATTCCATTCTAAGAGGCTGGGTGATTTGCTCAGTGGAGGAGACTGAGGTAGGTCACTCCACCTGGACAAGCTGGCCAACGAGGGGGGCTTTGGACCCTGCTAGCAGTTCAGCATTTCCAAGTAGGGAAAAATAATGTTAATTCTTCCAAAGAATCAAGTAGGCATCCGTATGCTCTGTTCAGCTCTCAGACAAGGACCGCCCAATAATGCCTTTTGCCGTGTGATAATGAGGCATTTCTTTCAACATAGAAGAATGCTCCCAACTCTCTCTCTCTCTTTTTAAAGATTTTATTTATTTGAGAGAGAGAGAGAGAGACAGGCAGAGCCAGAGAGAGCACAAGCAGGGAGGAGAGGGAGAAGCAGGCTCCCGCTGGTCTCTTCTTACCAGGTTGGGGACACTTTATCTTTATGGAGCTCAAATGAAACCCTGGCTTGGTGGCTGCGAACTTGATTCTGGAGACGCCAGTCACCCCAATCATTGCCATCCAAGCTTCCAACAGAGCAGCCTGACGCGGAGGATCCTTTTTTGTTTTTTCCTTGAAAAAGTCAGCAAGTGAGAAGTAAATCAAAGCTTTGAGCTTTGCCTGGGAGGCGGCCCATGTGTGTGAAGCTCAAAGGAATTGCTTCTCTCCCTCTCCCCCTTACTAACAAAAGACCCACTAATCCTGATTCTCTTACACAAAAGCAAAGTGTAAAACCAGCCTAGGGACTGGAAATAAAATGAATAAATGAATGCTGTGGGAGCAGCTGGCTCGTGAACGCCCCCCCAAAGCCCTCGCTGCAACCTCACCCTGAAACCCAATCACCCGGTCTCCGTGGGGGCTGAGGAGGGATTTAGTTTTGCTAAACTAAAGGCAGCGAAGTATATTTAAACAAATAAACGCAATTTTGGCAGAGTAGAGGCATCTTTAGCCAGTAAACGCTTTATGCACCCGCTATCCACCCTCTGTACCCCTGCCATCCTCCGCCAGCTCCCCCCTGCCCCGGCCCCCGCCGGGGGAGTAAAAGCTGCCCCGAGACGTGAGCGCCCACAAACCTGTGAAATCAGAAAAGAATAGGCTGTGCCCCCACTGGACAACCAAATCTTACTTTCCCTTCTGATGAGCCACTGCCCGAGCAAGCCTCGGTATTTTTATTTGCATTTTCTGAAGTCTCGAATGTTGCCTAATAGCTAGAAAGGTTTGCCCTTCAGCACCATTTTCTGAACTCTGCCTCTTGTTGGCTTCACCTTTTCTCAAAGCAAACCCAGTCCAGACTTTCTGGGAAATCGAAGTGCCAGATCTTCAAGGCAGGGTAGAGAAAGAGTTGTATTTGGAGGAGCTACCTCGGCTTTCCCCAGCTGCCTTGGTGTCAGTGTGGGCTGATTCTGCGGGGCCCGGGCTGAGCAGGGGTGAGGAGCGCGGCCAGCTGGTCTCGGCCACGGCCCCCGCTGGGAGTTCGCAGCTGCTGGGGGGTGGGGGTCCTCGGGGGAGACTGATTGGGAATGAGTACGCTTTAGTTAATTCCAACAGCTCGTGAAGTCACATGCCACTCTCACCCAAGGGTCCAGATTCTCCCTCGGAGGGAGAAGTGAGAAGGATCTGCTGAAAGCAGGAAATGCGAATCATGGAAGAGGAAGACCATTCACATGGGATTCGGGCTGCCATCAGGGAAAATACCAGAGAAAGAACCCCTTCTTTTTCCGAGGGCCACTCCCAGCTCCCCGTGGCTCCCAGCCTCCCTTAATTGAGGTCTGAATGGCAGGGTTTCCCGAGGCTGCTGAGTGTGATCACACTTAATTTCAGGCAGCAAAGTCCATTTCAGCCCATCGTTTCACACTGACGGGGTGCATCTGAACAATAGCTGCATTGAGGCTGGTTTTTGAGTGACTCGCCCAGACGCTATGAATGCTACTTGCTCAAAAGCGAATGTGTTTCATAGCTCAGGAACAACCTTTTGCGGACCCCAGAATCACCTCAGGAATCCTGTCAAGTGCAGCTCTGTGAAGAAGCTGGTCTGGAAGGATGATTGTCTCCCAGTTCTTCCTCTCAAGTCTAACTCACTCTCTCTCCACTGGAAAGTTTTACCTCAGCCCAGCATAAACCCTGTCAAAATCCCTGGCTTCTTTTCAATTCCCTGAGACCTAGGCTTCAGAGCCTAACTTGATTTTCTTTGTCTTCCTGGCATCTGACTAATCCTTCTCTGTGTTTCACTGCATTTGTTTTCTCCTCCAGTTCTCTGCATCTGAAGGATTTCCCAAGGTTTGGTTTCTGGTTATCACAGGATGCTTGTGCCCAGTGAAGCCTGACACTCCAGGGGCCCAAGATGGCAGAGCTGTCCCAAGTTTCATGTCAAGACAGAGATGGAACAACTTCCAGAAGAAAACAGGAGGCTATCTTCTCTCAAGCCTCCTTAGGGGCTTCCTAGCCAACTTCTTAAATCTAATTGCTTAGATTTGTGTCCCGTGGCCTAACGGAGATGGGAATGACCATCATTGGCTTAGACTAATTAGAACCCACCTTCTGGATCTGAGAACAACTTCAAGTGAAGCTCATGGCTGAGGGGAGGTAGGGTGATAACTAAGAGAAAATTTCACAAAGAAGGTCAAGGTGGGGAACAGAAGTTGAAAACCCATGGGGCACCTGGGTGGTTCAGTTGGTTAAGTGACTGCCTTCGGCTCAGGTTGGGATTGAGTCCAGCATCAGGCTCCCAGCTTGGTGGGTAGCCTGCTTCTCCCTCTGACCCTCTCCCCTGTCACGCTGTTTCTTTCTCTCTCTCTCAAATAAATAAATAAAATCTAAAAAAAAAAAAAAAAAAGAAGTTGAAAACCCACTGAAAGCAGTTTACTACACTGCTTGTCTTCATCTCTCCTTGGGAACTCATTGACTCTCAAAGTTTTAATTGCCTCTATGCAGACTTCCCTATTTCTGTTTAGGTAGGACCATTCTCTTTACCATTAGGCTTCTTATTTATTACCTCCCTTCCCCAGGCTATGCTAACTTAGTCTCTAAAATCCTGTTGATTCTTCTTTGGGGGGGATCGTTCTCATCCCTTTCCTTCTTTCCATGTACCTAAACAAGCTCTTCTAAACAGGTACCTCTTCTTTCAGTGTTTTCACATTTACACAGACTTCAAACAAACCTTCCAAAACAACACTTCCATCATATCATCCCTTTACTAAGAAAGTCTCTATCTTTATTATCTAAGATTTAATAAAAGCTGCTCAGGCTAATGTTCAAAGTGACCTTCCTCAATCTGATTCCAACCTACCTTTTCAGATATTTCTCCTATTACTTCCATATATGAACACTTAACCACTCATAAAATTCCACAAACACATCTTATACTTAGAGATGAAGTTAGTTTGATTTCACAGTTTGCCCCTTGCTAGCCACACGTATTTAGACACATTACCTTGCTTTTAGGAGGCTTGGATTTTTTATCTGTAAAATAATTTTTAAGTGAGGCATAAATAATAAGAATATTCCTACACTGTTTATTACTTAGGCCTATTTAATAGGAAGGATTATCTCTGTACTTATCAAGTATTGGTCAGTGTGTTATTATCTATTGCTGCATAACAAATACCACAAAAACTTAATGGCTGAAATAATATTTATCTTACAGTTTCTGTAAATCAAGGACCTGGAGGTGATTGGGACTCAAGGTTTCACTTAAATTGTTGGCTGGGACTGAGGTCTCATCCAAAGGCTCAACTGGGGTGGGGGGATCCACTTCCAAGCTCATTCATGTGGTGTTGGCAGGTCTAGATCCCTCATGACATGAGACTCTACACAGGGCTGCCTCATAACGTAACAGTGGTGTTCTCCAAGGTCACTGACCCAAGAGAGAGCATGAGAGAGGACACTCAAAATGAAAGCCACAATTTTTTTTATAACCTATTCATTAGAAGTGAACCAGTAAGTTCAGCCCATAGTAGAAGGCAGGAGATTATATAAGGACATGAATACCAGTAAACAAGAATCATCAGGGGCCATCTTGGAAGGTACCTACCACAGTCAAAGACTCTTGGTTGACAGAGAGTGAACTCAAATTACTTTAAAAAATAGGACATTTATTGGAAGAATACTGAAGTATCTCACAGAGTTGAAAAAAGAAATGCAGAAACAAAGGGTCCCAGGGACTGCATATAGTACATAGTTAATTTTCTCTTGAACATTTTCTTCACATTACTTCTAGAACGTCACAGCCCCCTTGACTTTTCTCCTACTCACCTAGATGGTTCTTCTCAGACTTCTTTGCTCATTTTCCTTTTTCCTGATTTTTAAATGTGAAGGACTTCAGGGATTAGGCTTCACCAAATTACTTCTTTTTTTTAAAGGTATATTTATTTATTTGAGAAAGAGAGAGAGAGAAAGAGAGAGAGAGAGAATAGAGTATGGGAGCAGAAGAGAGGGAGAGAGAAACTCAAGCAGACTCCTCACTGAGTGCACAGAGCCTGAATTGGGGCTCAATCCCACAACCCATGATCACAACCTGAGCTGAAACCAAGAGTCAGATGCTCAACTGTGCCACTTATGTGCCCCCCAAATTACTTCTATTCTCCATCTAAACCTACTCCGTAGGAAATGTCTTATAACCTCATGTTTTAAATGGCATTTATATATGAAATAATTCCTTTATTAAATGGCTACTATAACAAATTCAGAAATATGCTCTGATTAAGCATGATGGACAGTTATTTATAACTGACAGAAGGTCCAAACTGGAATTTCTTTCTTTCTTTCTTTCTTTCTTTCTCTCTTTCTTTCTTTCTTTCTTTCTTTCTTTCTTTCTTTCTTTCTTTCTTTCTTTCTTTCTTTCTTCTTCCTTTTTTTTTTTTTTTAAGATTTTATTTATTTGAGGGCGCCTGGGTGGCTCAGATGGTTAAGCGTCTGCCTTCGGCTCAGGTCATGATCCCAGGATCCTGGGATCGAGTCCCACATCGGGCTTCCTGCTCCTTGGGAGCCTGCTTCTCCCTCTGCCTCTCTCTCTCTGTCTCTGTCTCTCATGAATAAATAAATAAAATCTTTAAAAAAAAAAAAAGATTTTATTTATTTGAGAGAGAACAAGAGAGCACAAGCAGGGGGAGTGGCAGAGGGAGAGGTAGAAGCAGGTTCCCCGCTGAGCAGGGAGCTTGATGTGGGGCTCCATCCCAGGACCCTAGGATCATGACCTGAGCCAAAGGCAGACACTTAACTGACTGAGTTGCCCAGGAGCCCCTCAAACTGGATTTCTTGATCAGTTGACAACACTCCACAGGGAAGGCTCCTTCCCTTTTGTGGTTCTGCTGTCTTCAAAGTATAGCTTCCAGGGTTGTCATATTTGTTTGTAACAAACCAAGAAAAGGTGAAAGTATGAATGATTAGGCACAAGAAGTTTTTATGGCTTAAGCTTGCCATGGCATCCATCATGTTCGTTCATATGCACTGCCTAGAAGTCAGTTGTATGATTAAATTAAATTGTAAAGGTGGTTGGAAATTTTAGTCCAGATATGATCCCAGCAAGAAAAACCGATAAATTTGGGAATTACTCTCTAATCACACTCATAAATTTTTACCTTTTACCTCTTGTCCCAGCCTTTCTCTCTCCTTTCAAGTCCTGACTTACTTATCCACTGACCTACTTGTCATCTGCCCAGGTAACATCCCATAAGCAATGTGACGAGAAAGGACAAGCAATCTCTCTTTTGGAGTTTCAGTCTCAAATATCCCAGGGAAGATTCTTACTGGCCCTGATTGGATCACCTGACCTCCTACTTGGATCTATCACCATGGCCAGAAAAATGGAATGTACTGATTGGCCTTGCCCACTCTGTGACCAAGAAGACTGAAACTCACCACAGAATCAGAGATGGCCACTGGAAGAATTTCTGTAAGTTGGGCGGAAGCCACAATTTGTGCCTTTTTCATGAGTTCTGATGCTGATGTAAAGCACAGAAGTTGAGGTAAATACTGCTGAAGCCGGACTTTAACTCATCAAGATCATAGGGCTTGTGTGATACCATATAGCAAACACTGTGACATTAATTCTATTCATTCATTCATTCATTCATTCATTCACTCATTCATTTCAGTGTTTATTAAGGCCCTGATACATACAAGGCCCTGTCTGAGATGGGTTGGAGTACTATTATTTGTGGGGAACATGGTAGGCACTCAGAAACTACAACTGAATCACTGTCATATTGCTGTGAATCAGAGATTCTTTTTCTCTGGGCAAGAAATTGTCTAGCTTGATTTCACCTTAGCTCCATGACTCAGTCTAATTTGTGTCATCACTGGAATCACTCTTTTAGGGGTTTCTGCTGGTTATTCTTAGATTCCACTATTAGGAAGATAAACTAAGATTCTTGTTAATATGGGAATTAAAATAAAATCATGTAGTGTTTACTGGCTCTTTATCAATGAAGATTGCTGAGGATAATCTTATTTCCAGCCTACTTCCTCTAAAAGAGTGATGAATAAGCTGCACTTATTTATAATTGTTTGAAGCAGTATCTACTATATCTCAACATTGCCAACACCCCCAGAGGAGGTAATCTAGGAGGTGGATGGATTAGGGGTCTGGATCTCAAATTGATTGCAAATTGATCCACCCTTCTCTATTTCCCTTTCAGCTGCAGGCATTGAACTAATTAGATAAAGCATTCATGTTCTCCTTTCCAGTGATATCTTAAGGATGTGGTTCTCATCTCCTTACACTGTTAGTGGGAATGCAAGCTGGTGCAGCCACTCTGGAAAACAGTATGGAGGTTCCTCAGAAAGTTGAAAATAGAGCTACCCTATGACCCAGCAATTGCACTACTGGATATTTACCCCAAAGATACAAATGTAGTGATCCGAAGGGGCACCTGCACCCCAATGTTTATAGCAGCAATGTCCACAATAGCTAAACTATGGGAAGAGCCCAGATGTCCACTGACAGATGAATGGATAAAGAAGATGTAGTATATATATAATGGAATATTACACAGCCATCAAAAAATGAAATCTTGCCCCTGCTCCCCACACACACCCCAGGTGACAGGATGTCAGGTAAAGTTTTAGAACCACTGACTTTTCTGTTCCACAAAAATGACTTTTCTGATGATGAATAAAATGGGAAATTGATCTTTGCTTGGATCTACATTTCTGGTGATATTTTTCTAAGATTTACAGTGATAGTAGTCCAACTGATATCCTATTTTTAATTATGACTCTCTTCCTATATGAGGAATGAATTAAGAAAATGTGTGCGTTGAGTGTGTGTGATTTACATTTCATTTGGCTTACTCAGCTTGATAAGAATATAGGCATGGTCTTCAAACAAATTTATTCCAGTCCCAGTTGTTTTGAGTGAGAGATAAATACAAGGAATAATTTTGTTTTTTCTTCTATTTCCTCCCATAAGCACACACCTGTGGCTCCAGGAAATGCACAAATTGACTTGATAGCCTTTGCAAGGCAGAAGATGCAACCAGATTGAGATGTGCTGAGATATATACGTATATCAACTGTAATATCATCTATAGTATATGTATGCATGTGTGTGTGTGCATATATATATATATGCATATATGTATATGTAAAACCAAAGCCAAAAACAATGCCATCCTTTCTGAATAAAGAAGAAAGATACTATTATAATCCTAGGTCCTTGTAATGACTTAAATTTTCAAAATTACATTTGACTATACATAGATACTTATGTGGGGAGAGAAAAAAAGAAAAAAGGATATCACCCCAGATTAACTGAAAGCTGCTAAAATCTTGGCACCTGATGGGAATGGCATCATTCCTAGGAATGTTGCTTTAGAGCTGATCAAGGATCTGGATGAAGTATTTGTTTTTCACTATCATTTCAATGCTTTTCTGTTTTCATAAAGCTAATGTTGTTGCCAGCAGAGCCTCTAAGTGAGAAGATTCTAGCACTTATTCTATTTATGGATATTTTATAACCAAGAATAGAAAGCCGGGGTGCTGATTTCTTGTAATGATACTAAATTGTTTCTAAAAAAGTGTCAGGTGCAAACCTTTAAATTCTTTATTCAAGTCATGGTTAATAAATTCAAACAATTTCTTATCTCTAGCAGCCAAGTATCAGGGGCAGAGGCTGATCCAGTGGGTTGCTGAATTACAATGTAGGTTGAATTCACCGCTTCATCAAATTTCTCAAGTAAAAGTAATCAATAAAAATTTATTGCAATATTTTACATGTTTTGTAGTAAGTTTTCAAAGTATGATGTACATTTCATACTTCTATCACAGTTCAATTCAGACAAACCACATTCATATGCCTAGTAGCCACCTGTAGCTAGTGACTGCCATATTGGAGAGCACAGGTCTGGGCCATAACGCTGAGCAGGCCATTTAGTATTCTAGCAGATTTAATAACTGGTTTAAGGAGAGCTCAAAGGCTTCCCCACTTGGGTAAGTGAATGAACAGGTGACTTACACTCTCAGGGTTCCTACTCTTCCTTTTCCACCAGCTCTACCTCAACCTACTCCCCAGGATTCATCAGATACTCTCCATGACAAATTGGCTGTTGAGGAATAAGAAGATCTTGAGTCTGGTGTTCAGATGACTGTGCACACTCTGAGCTGCTGGAAGCTGCGAGTGGACTGCTGTTGCCTCAGGGGTCACCCTGAAGGACATCGGGAAAGGGAAGCTCATTGGACAGAATTGCAAGCGACACATTTGATTTCCCACCTTCCCTGAAAGGAAACATGTCACCTGAGGACTGATAACTGGTCAGATTCAATGTAGCAGCTGTGTTTTGCCTTCTCTGTGAGTGAGAGATGACCTCAGGCTGGACTTAACCAATCTGCAGAAGAGTTAAAAAGAAATGCTGCATTGCTTGGGTTGGTGTTCCCTGCTTGAAGTCCGTTATTTAGGTCTTCTAAAGTCTAGTACTTTGCAGTTTTGTTGAGTTGGAAGTCACTTATTTCTCCTCCCGAGCCCTGCCCCCCCGCCTCCCTGCCCCGCCACCGCCCATCTAAGTGGTTTAGATAGTAGCCTCCTTCACAGAAGATGGCCATACTGCACAGCTGGTGGGATATAGGTTGTTATCTTCCCACCTGAGACCTCTGTTTCAAATGGATTCAAGGAGGACTTGGAAATGACAGAACACAGAATCTAGTAGGTGAAAGGAAGTCTTGCAACTTAAAAACTATTTTTAGATAAAATATTTGACTGTGGTTACCTGCACAGAAACTTACCGACAGCAAAAAGATGGAAAATCTACTAAGTTTTTGAGAGAAATGCACAGCCAAAGAAACCCCAAGCCTATCTGAAAAAGAGCTCGTGCTGTAAAAATCCCTAAATAAGTTTCTGAATTCCTAAACCTATACCACCTAGATGTAGACCGCTAAAGCTAGGTAACCCTGAGTGTTATGGACTGAAGGTTTGTGTCCCTTCAAAATTCATGTGTTGAAGCCCCAATATCCAATGTGATTGATGGTGGGCCTTTGGAAGGTGATTAGATTTAGTTGAAGTCATGAGAGTAGAGCCCCCATGATGGATCAGTGTCTTTATAAGAAGAGAAAAAGACCAGAGCTCCCTCTCTCTCCCCATCCACTTACCCCTCTCTACCTCCCACCCCTACTATGTGAGAACACAACTAAAATGTGGTCATCTCTAGGCTAGAAAGGATCCTCACCAGAAACTGACCATTTTGGCACCTCCATCTTGGACTTACCAGCCTCCAGAAATGTAAGAAGTAAATGTCTATTGTTCAAACCACCCAGTCCATGGTATTTTGTTATTGTACCCCCAGCTAAGACACCAAAGAAAGAAATACTCCTCAATGTCTACCTTAGCTGTGGCTATGAAAGATGATACACAAGGAAGAACTTCCTGATCAGTGTCAGGGCCATAGGGGACGATAGACAAGGGAAACACTCCTAGGGATTAGAACCATGGACTGTCAGCTGGGTCAATAATTAACCTCACCATTGCCATGGTCTTATCATGGCTGTTCTTTTTCTGCCCTGAAGGATTTGATCATTGCTGGGGAACTGTGACTGCTATGTATTTCCTTTTCCTTCCTCCCAAAACAGTTTTTTTTTTTTTTTAATTATTATTGCAGTTACCCTATTCCTTTCATTACCATTTTATATTTGGTTTAATGGGAGGAAAAGTTTGTCGTTTAGTCTTTCAGCAACCACATCTGACTCTGATAGATAAGAAAGCCCACAGATTCTAGGCTTTGAGTAAATGGATGCAGCTTGTTCCATGCGTGGGGATGAGTATTAATGTGTTTGAGTAGCTTAGAGGATGGAGTTCACTACTGGCTTTTCAACAGCCATCCCTCATGCCCCCCCACTGCCCACCTTATTCCTTAGTAACAGAACCTTGGGCCATGGCCAAGCTCTATGGTGTAGGGTAGGAATAAACCCTATAGAAATACTGTGTTTGCAACAGTTATTCACATACTATTGAGATCATGACTTAACTTTTTTTTTTTTCATTGAAGTGATGGCTGTAAAATTGTTCAAGGGAAAATGAATGGTTGTGGTAGAATGGGATCTTAGTAAATCGGTGGTCACCAAATTTAATGAAAAATCCAGCGAGGCTTCTAAATGGCCAGTGGCATCTGACCAATTGTTTGTCACATCTGTAAATGCTCTTATACCCACCTCTGTCAGCAGAAATACTATGTAATGAATATTCTGCAATTGTGAGACCTTTGGACCCACTGTATCTCCTAGGTGGAATCTGGCTATAAACTGGGGTTACTCCAGTTAACAGGATTTCGGAATGAGTCTGTTTCAGTCTTGAGGTTAGAATTCAATAAAGATTTGTTTTCATTTCTGTCTTGACCCCTCAAATCATGCATATTTATATATTCAGGGAGCTCTGTGGATATTCTTATCCCCATAATGTTCATGTAATATTGGCATACATTAGTAGAAAATTGATGTCTTTGCACCCTTTAAACTCATCTCAAAAACAAAGGGATATTAAGGTATAGCAGATCATTTTAGAGATGGTACTCTATCCCTCTTACTATAAAAAGTTGCTAATAATCTAAGTTAAGCAGGCATTTGCCATAAAAATGGGGTATGGAAAACTCTACATAGATGGTCTTTGAATTTTCTTAATTTTAAACGTGAGATTTGAAACATACTGAATAAAAAACCAACTTCATCAGAGAAGTAGAATTTCTCTTTTGTTTTTTTTTACACAGCTGCCCATTTAAGAAGGATGTTTTTCCAAGAAGTTCCTGCAGCGAGTATAAGGCTCAATCTTACACACATAGTTTCCCACATATGATCCTGAATAGGCCACTGAATGATAAGATAAGATGGACAAAAGCAACACCAGAAGGTTGCTTTTCCTTTTTTCTTTTTCTTTTTTTTTGAAGGAATAATAGGTTCATTGTACAGGCTTCCAAATGACAAAACAGCTTACTAAAAGTGCAGGTTCGAAGCCAGTTGATGTTTCACTGCAGTTTAAAGGCTCTTTCCAAGCTCAGATTAACACACTGATAATTGAAAACTATCTAGACACGTTATATGCTCTAGATATTAATCTGAGGCATTCATGAGTACCTATACCTTCAGAAGTTCACACTAGCTAAGCTGTTCTAAGTCCTTTTTGGAAGAAGGCAGGGTATGAATAAATCTATTGAGTAAAATAAATTAAACCAATACAGTGTTCCACATTTGTTGAGACAGCTTTCAATCTAGAGAGGATCTGTTCCTCTTACCTAATCAGCCTCATTAAAGATGCAACTGCCCAAACCAGGTTTCTAAGAGTGATGTACCCTGAAATAATCCCAACTAAATGATTTCTTAAGGCAGTGTTGAAGAACTTCCAGATAATTTTACAATGAAATGAGCTGAAGGCATTAACTTCATTTTGTTGTTGCTGTTTCCTATGTGTAAAAAGATGGAATTTGTTTTTTCTGGAGAGATGTTTACCATAAGATGCTTTGCTTACATTTGTTTTCATGTGAGCATGTGAACATAAACGTCTCCCAACTGCAGAATTTCAAACAAATATCCAACAAAGGAAGGTGCTGCCATTGAAGAGAATGTCTGTCATCACATAAACTACCAAAGCCATTGGGCTTTGTGAACGGCAGTGGGTTTTCTGGGACTGACAGCATTTTAGTGACCTCTGAGGGATGAGTTTGGGGACTTCCAGTACATGACTACACCGGGGGTCTACAGTGGTCCTGAACACTTAATTGAATTTGGCATTTTCCTAGGTAGTTTATTTAAGGTGAATCTCCCAGGCTCGTAACCACTGGTCGCAGATCTGATATACTTATGAGACCTGATGTGGTTCATGAGAAGATGTAACCAAACCCTGGCTTGTCTTTCTCCCTACTCTGCTTTTTTAAGTCTTCTTTGTGCTGCTGTTTTTAGTTCATTCCCTTGCTTTAACATTTATATGAACCATCTTCTTAGAATATGATTTTAGGGGTGCCTGGGTGGCTCAGTCGCTTAAACACACGCTCTTGATTTCGGCTGAGGTCATGAACTCAGGGTTGTGAGACTGAGCCCAGCCCAGGCTCTGCTCAGCAGGGCATCTACTTGAGATTCTCTCTCCCTCTCCCTCTGCCCCTATCCCCCCTCTCAAATGAATACATCTTTAAAGAAAAAAGAATATGATTTTAAATTTCAGAGAGGGAGTTGGATTTGAAAAGAGCCTTTTTTTTTTTTTTAATTTCCCCCACATTTGATCTGAGTGGTGATTGTATTAAATCAGGCTCTTATGGAAACACTATCATTACACACTTCTCATAGTCCCTTGGGCCAGGATTTAGAAACACAACACAGGCCTTTCTGATTAGGGTTATGAGAACTCCCACTTGTTTGCAATGGTTTTGTGTTTGATTTGTACTAAGTCCCAGCTAATGATCCTGTTTTAGAGTTAAAGAAGTCCTAACCAAAATTTTAAAGGAACTAGATGAAAAACATTAACAGCAAACATTAACATAATAAATAAATGTGTGTCCCCACCCCCAGCGGTGCACAATCCTTCAAACCCTCCTCCTCATTTTTCTACCCTTTTCTTTGACTTGCTACATACGTCCCTATTCCTTCTCTCCTTACCCTCGGGGGCCTGGCCAATCCTCAGGGTGCTAGAATCTTGTATCTGCTTTTTTAAAATTTTTTCTCCCATGATCCTCCAGGCCCCCTCAGTTCTCTTCTGTCCTCCCACTAATTCTGGAGTTTTCCATTGCCTAACCCCCCTGGCTGCTCCTTCATCCTTTTTCTTAAAAATTTTCTTTGGCCTGAATTTTGGAGACTTCTTCGTTTTTTTTTTTTTTTTTCTCCCCTTTGGCCTTCTTGTTCATTCCTCTGTTAGTCAGAAGCCACCTCTTCACCTTGGAGGTTCCCACCCCCACTGAAATCTGTTCAAATCTGGACAAATCTTTCTCTAGAACTCTCAGAGCAGAAATTTCCTGATCTAGTAAAGCAAACACCAGAGCATAGCATCCAATGTTTCAGAAGGAACTGTTTTGGTTTAAGAATGGTAACCAAACATGGCCTCCCTACTACAAGCTATGAAAAGTAGACACATATAGAAGGCAGATGGGAGATCAAGATATTAGCTGTTGGTAAATCTTGATATTTATTGATGAAGGTGGACTAGAGACCCTGGCTTGAACTGTGGTCAGAAATAAGCTTCCACCTTAAGTTTTCCCTTCTGGTCACTGGCAGAGCAGCCAGGCAACCAAATGCTGAGAACCTTCCCGAAGTGTCTCACAGCATGAAGAAAGGACGGATGTGAGTTTGCTGAGAACTCTCGTTTTTCAACCTTGGTAATGTTCCTCAAATACTATTTCTTCTGTGAATGTTACGGTGAATGCAATTACATAGTTAATGCTGATGCCAGTCCCTAATTTATCCATTAGATCAAATCATGTGTAAGAATTAGTTTGAGTCTACGCTTTACCTGATACATCAATACAGTTTTATAAAATTCTGACTGAACACCTGGTAACTTTCTGAGCACCAGGGACATAAAAATGAATTGGACATGGACGACTTTGGTCAGCATGACGCACATGCAGGAAAATTAATTATACATAATTATATGCAAAAATATCATGTAGGAGTCCTGTAAGAAGAGTCCTCATGGGGGAGGGCCGTCTTTGTTTGGTGCTTTTATAAATCCGTTTAAGCAGAATAGATAGGTTTTGTAAAGCTTGAAGCTTATAGAATCTGGAGGTCCCTTTTAGGGAATATAAAATTATGAATTGAAAATCAGTTTCAAAAGTGAATATCTAGGATGGAAAGAGAAACCATCCCTCCCCCCAAATTATAAAGTCTTACAGATGCAGTTCCCTTGCTTTTGAGATCTGTTGAGGCATTTTCTCTGACATGCTTCATATTTGCTACCTGGTTTCTTATTCCACTAACATCCTACAGTTTCCAATGACTCCCAGAACCCATGAGGATTGTGCAAGGACCCTGAAACTTGTGTCAATGGCTTCAGAGTATATCTGTCATGCGGCAAATCTCCAGAGATTGAGTGTTGATTGGACCATACCTTCAAATAATAGAGGAGTAAGTTTGCAGAAAGAGGAGGGGCAAGGAAGGGTTCTGTGCATGCACTGGAACAGCTTCTCGTACTCCCACAGATGTTCAGGAAAAACTACAAAGATCACATTAGGTCCATTGTGTCTGTTTCTCATACAAATGGGTGAAAAGTTACTTCTGCATCTCAACACAGAGTTGAGAAATGAATTGACATGTAAGTCTTCTACATTGCAGTATCTTAAATGCCATGATAGATCTTTGTTCGAACTATATTAGCTTCTAATATATAACAGTATATACACCAAATCCTTATAAAATATAACACATGATCATATATTATAAGGATTTGTATCTGGTACTGGATTAATTTATGCAATACTCTATCTCAAACCGAAAGTATCTACAATCATATATTTTTTCCTGAAGGCTTCTCATGGATTTCTGACTTCACTTAATGGCAGTGATACCCATACCATCCATCCAAACCAGAACCCAAAGCCACGAAGTCTTGTCCATTGCACTTATGATACTTCATGCTTAAGCCTTGTTCCCTTTTCCTTGTCTTGACCAGCGAGTGCCCTATTAAAGAGCCCTGCTGTCTGTTAAGGTGATGATGGGTGCTGAGCAATCATTCATTGCCAAGGCGTTGAAGGATGCATATGGTACACTGAATAATGTCCCTCCTGCCCCCCCCCACCCTAGCCCCCCCCACACACTGAAGAGTCCTACATCCTACCTAGTCCCTGGAATCTGTAAATAGGTTACCGTACACAGCAAAAGGGTCTTTACAGATGTGATTAAGGGTACAGATCTTGAGATGGGGAGACTCTCTTGGTTTTCTGTGTGGGTTCAGTGTAATCACAAGGGTCCTTATGAGAGGGAGACAGTAGGATCAGATTAAAAAGAGAAGAAAATGTAACTCTGGAAACCAAAGGAGAAGGGAAGAGGGAGATTTTGGAGATGCTACACTGCTGGTTTTGAGGATGGAGGAAGAGGCCAGCAGGCAAAGAATGTTAACAGTTTCTAAAAGCTGAAAAAAGCAACAAAACGGATTCTCCCTTAGAGTCTCCAGAAACAATGCAGCCCCAACAACACCTTAATTTTAGCCCAGTAAGATTCATTTTGGACTTCTGACCTCCAGAACTGTAGAATAATGCATCTGGGTTGTTTTCAGCCACTATGTTTGTGGTAATTTGTTAACGCAGCAATAAGAAAGTATTATAATGCCAATAATTCATTCTTCGCCACGGTGGTCAAAACAGCCCATTCATCAGCCTGGAGTATTTAAAAAACAAAAAGCTAACATTTAAAAAAAAAATTAAACTGATCACTAGAACCTTCACTTTTCCTTCCTTTGGGGCTTTCCTCTTCTCTTTGTGTTGGCCCAGAATCCCAGGAACCAATCTAGAACAAAGGGGTAAGTCAGTCCTGCTTCAAGACCCCAGGTGGCAGAGAGTGGGAGACTCTGACCCACTGACATCTCGGCAGAAAACCTGAGAACGTGTATCTATTGCTGCGATGATAGTCTTGCTGGGCCTGGGCCTCGGTGGTTATTCAGGTAAGGAGGATCTCAGACTCTCAAAGGCCATTTTCCTAATGCAGACATATTTATACCAGGAGATGTTCCCGTTCTTAGCCTCTCTGTGTCAGAACCCTCCAGCCCTGCAGGTCAGACTTCATCTCCCTAGCAGGGACCCCCTTTTTCAGTTCCTCTTACTGCCAAGAGACCTCAGTTGCTATCATCCCAATCCATTAGAGATGTCGAAAGTCTGTTTCATAAGAAAGTAAATGGAATCACAATCTCTTTCCTTCTAAGCAGGTCATTTGGTCCAATGCAAGATTTCTCCAGTCCCTTATGACCAGCTCTCTATACTGGAGATATTGGAAAGAGGAAAAAGACACATTTCCACCTCCCAATGGGAAGTAGGTGCCCATTCCCCTTCTTTTCCACAGTCGCCTAGAAAGAGGGACAGCAGGTGACCAGGAAGCTAATTTTCAGTATTATAGGAAGAAGGGCCTTGACCCCTGTGGTTGTCACTGCATGCACAGAATGTTACAAGTGTTAGGAATCCGAGCTGCATCTTCAGGGAGAGAGGGATATACCACCTGATCACTTATGTGACCTGAGGTCTGGTCATGCCGCAGTCCCCATGGGCCTTGGCTGTGCATGTCTCCTCTACCTTTCCTAACAGTGAACTGGCAGACTCCCCAGCCGACCAATACTCCAGTGTCTCCAAAGGAGATGACTGCCAAGAGCTATATGTGAAATAACCTTGACAATTGGAAGACTGACTTTTAAACTGTTCTTTCATTTACTGTTACCTTCTGTTTTATTAGAAGCATGTCAGCTGTCTGGGGGGCCTTGATTCCAGTAAATACTCCCTGTTTTTCTGGTTTATTTTTATTTTAAAGATATTTTAAGTCGGAGTTTAAGGACAAGAAAGAACAACTCTATTTTTATATTTTCACCAACATCTACCCTTGTCCTAAATTTTCTCTCCCAGGCTTTCATCTAGGCAAAAGTCAACAAAGACACAAATAAACAAAAGCCTTAACAATTTTAAGGAAATTTAATGAAAACATTCTGTCTTCCAGGCACTGTGCCATGTGCCCGAAATAGAAAAATGAATTAAACTTAGTCCCTCTTCTAGAGAAGCTCCCCGTTCCGTGGTAGAGAAAAGCATGTCAGCACTGTGAAGTACATCATCCCTCAATCAATCTCTGAATTCTTACTTTGTGCAAGTTTTTGTACTTTCAAAAATGAACACGACAAATATGAAGCCTACTCACATGTAGCTTAGAGTCTGGCTTGGAGAGCAGCCTTTGAACTAATTTTTACAAGTACGATCAATGTCTCCAGGGAAAACCGAAGCATTGTATGGAAATGTTTAAGAGGGGCCACCACTCCAGATCTGAAAGGGGGAAAAAAACCTTAGTTTGGCAAGAGTGGTGGCAATTGGGGGTAGGGTGGGGGAAAAGAGTCGAGAGAAGAATCCCAACATAGCATAGACAAAAATCCTCGAGGCTAGAAAAGAGTATGAAGTGTTCTGAAAACAAACATGTCCTGAAAACACAAGACTCAGTCTGTTCGGGCTGGAGTAGGAAGGGGGAGTTGAGGAAGTTTTGCCTGGGTTATGTTTTAAAATCTTAGGAGTAGATGAAATTTCCCAAGAATAAAGATATGTCAACATCAAGGATTTTTTTTTTTTATAGTAAAACAATTGTACATGTTCATGTGCAATGCTTCAGGTGCTGATTTATTCAGTCCCCGCTTACTGGGTGCTCATTATGTGCCAGCTCTCTGATAGGCGCAGAGAATAAAAAGGTGAACAAGGCAGCGTCTCTACGCACATTACGTAGTTTGTATCAGGATGGAGGTGGATACAAGATGTGATAAAAACAGAGATAAGGAAACAATCCTATGTTCCCACTGTTTTAAAAGAAAGCACAATTCTTAGGCAGCTATTCTGAGATTTCTGGCCCAAATCAAGTCTAAAAATAACGAGTGCTAAACGGCTGTAGAACTCCAATCTGGTTATATGTCTGAGGCTGGGCAGGTTTCACAATTCCAAGTGCCTGAGCTCCTCTCCTCTCTAGATCTAGATTTCAATCTCTAGAGTGCACTTTTTAAAAGTGCACCCCCTCACCCCATAGTGATTCTGTGTCTGTTCTGCAAATGGCACTTGGGAACTACTGAGGCCAAGCACGGTAGCCAGGTCCCAGTTACATTTCCCCAAATGGGTGCTGCACGCATAGATGACATTTGCAAAAGGGGTTCAGTGGTGTCATGGGTTGAAGAGTGTCCTCACCCCTCCCAAGTTCATATGTGAGTCCTAACTCCCAGCACCTCAGAATGTGACCTTATGTGGAAATGGGGTCTTTACAGAGGTAATCAAGTTAGGATGGGCCCTAATTCAATACGATGAGGGTCCTTACAAGAAGGGGAAATTTGGACATGGATACACAGGGAGAACACCTCGTGAACATGAAGACAGCCATCTATAAGCCAAGGAGAGAGCTTGGAACAGAACCTTCCCTCACAAGCCTCGGAGGAAACTAAATAACACCTTCTTCTTGGACTTCTGGCCTCCAGAACTGTGAGGCAGTATATTCTGTTGTTTAAACCATACAGTTTGTGGTACTTTCCAAAGGCAGCCATAACAAACTAAAATAAGTGGTTAAATAAGTTTTGGAAATTCTGAGTTAAAGAGAGTTAAACTTTCTTTCTTTTTCTTTTTTTTCCCCCTTCTGTGGGGACCTCAGAAGCTCAGATATGCTAACGCATCTCCAGCCCTCTGAGAGGTGACAGCGTGTGTGTGCCTCTTGTCCCAAATTTGATGACAGAATGCTTTTCATTTGTTGCAGAGTATTTCTTGAGACTGGTGTTCTGTGGTTCCGATGCCGGGAAGCGTTGGGCTTGTTGCTGTTGGAGAAGGAGTCACGCTGTGAGTCTCACAAGGGCAACAAGGTCAGCCTTGTGGAGCTTGGCTGCTTTTAGTAAATGAGTGGTGGTGAAAGTTTTTGAATGCATTAGTTCCAATCCATCACACCTCCTGGAAAAAAAATCAGTTCCAAGGGACCAACCTGCTGGAAGTTATCAGGAACCATCTTTCTTGATCCATGAATCCTTTGATTCCTGTTACTTTACATCAGTGACTCTGGAAGCAGCCTTTCGAAAGGAAAAAAGCCAGAAAGTACTTGGCTTCTTAGTGGTCTCCCTTAGCGGGAGTAGTTCAGGAAATGTAGGAGGAAAAATATGCAAGGATGATTTTATCAAATTGGACACACCACCACACATTTGTCTTCCAAGCACTCCATTTATTCCTATTGTTGTTCCTTCATACCTTGCCAAAACGGTGATCCATCTTTTTCGAAATGGAACATTGGGAGACAAATGGACCATTGTCATCATCAGTGGTTAAAAAAGGAAGACTGCGGGCGCCTAGGTGGCTCAGTCGTGCCTTCGGCTCAGGTCATGATCCCGGGGTCCTGGGATGGAGTCCCACATCGGGCTCCTTGCTCAGCAGGGAGTCCGGTTGTCCCTCTCCCTCTGCCCCTGCTTGTGGTCCCTCTCTCGCTGTGTCTCTCTCTGTCAAATAAATTAATAAAATCTTTAAAAAAAAAAAGAAGTAAGACTGCAAAATTTAACTTGCTTATTTACGTTATTGGACACACCCACCCACACAGAGTAAGGGAAATGTACACTAGATGAACCCAGGTTTTTGAAACTCCAAAAGTGCAGGATTTCAACTTCTTATTTCTCTGATCTGTTTTACATCATTTAAGGCTGGATTTATTTTTTATTTTTTATTTTTTAAAGATTTTATTTATTTATTTGAGAGAGAGAATGAGATAGAGAGAGCATGAGGGGGGGAGGGTCAGAGGGAGAAGCAGGCTTCCTGCCGAGCAGGAAGCCTGATGCGGGACTCGATCCCGGGACTCCAGGATCATGACCTGAGCCGAAGGCAGTCGCTTAACCAACTGAGCCACCCAGGCGCCCTTAAGGCTGGATTTAAACATACGGTGGTTTTAGACTTGATATCTGATCTACAATTGTTACGTATTTGTGACTACTCCCCATGAAAAGTTGATATCGTGCAAATGAAACATTCATCAATCTTTGTTTCATATTCGTAAGCCATTATTTCTAAATGCAATCCACTCCTCACAGCCCCTGCAGACCCAGTGATCTACCTCATTCAACATTTGCTTCCACCCTCAATGGTTCCCTGTAACTGGTCCCCATCAAGCAAAACCACTGCCCACTTCAAACAGAAAGGCTGATTCTTTGGTTCTGCTTCTGGAGTTTCAAACTTGGGGCTAAGTTGAAAAATCTTTGTCTTTAATAGGCATCCCAGGTGAGTCTAACGATCAGCTAATTTTGAGAATCAAAACTACTCATTTGGCATTTGTCATGTACAGTCTCAACTGCTACTGAGACCGCCTTATTTGGGACCACCCTTGCCTTAACGGAATTACATTTTTTAAATATAAAAACCACGGGAAGTGATTTTAATTCTATTTTTCATCTCTGTAAGTGAGGTTTTTACTCTTTGTTGAAGCGGTTATCTGTCTCCTCTGGCCATTCAATTTTAGTAGAAGAATATTCTTCTTGGTGTGCGGATTGTTATTCCTTGATCTGACTCCTGGGTCCCCTTGGGGTGTTCATTATTTTCACTGTTGACCTCTGGTTCTAACTGCCTGGGTTAGCACTGAGGAACCTTGAGTTGCAAGAATGGGGGGAGATCCAGCAGTCTGGGTCCCTAATTGGCAAATTGCCAAGAGGAAGCCATTTCCCCACAAAGTTGCAAGGTGGCCGGCCAGCCTTAAAGGCAGAGGGGACCAGAGCCCGTCTGTCTGGCTCCATCCAAACTCCTCCAAAGCTGAGACCAACAGGTGGCCCCAGGATCATCCCCCAAGCTGGTGCACTGCCCCTTATGGGTTCACAGATCCTTCCCTCACAGGCTGCACTCTCTCCAGGAAGCTTGGTGCTCTGACTCTTTCCCCCAGTTTATCATTACTGGTGCATGGAAATCAGCTCATCACCAGCTTGCTCCAGCTGGACCCCCAGAAATGGGTTGGTCTTGCATGCATCCTCCGTGCCCCATCTAGCACCCTACCCCAAAGATGCTCTGCTTAAGTTGGAAGTTGATTAGAATTAGAATTGGGGGAGTAGGAGAAGGGGTGTCAGGGTGGGTGCTCAGGGCCACCTTCTTCCAAGAATACTCTCATTGTTACTGAACTTTCCATCTGTGTATATCTGATTTCTCCTAAGGGGCTTTGAATAGGTCCCCTAAGCTCACCGTGCCTTACTTGCCTTATTTTGAAAGCAGAGATAATAATAACTCCCACATAAAATTGGCATTTAAAGCACAGCTACCACTGTTGCACACTCTTCCTGTGCCAGGCACCTGGCTAAATGCTTCACGTGCATTAACGCCAGATGAGATAGTCCAGCGGATGCACTTAGCACTTTGCCAGGCACACGTGGGTGCTACATCCATGCCAGTTGTCCTTTCCCTTCCGTTCTTGCTCTTAGCCGCTGACCTCAGTGAGGGTAGAAGCCGCCTTGCATATTTTACAGCCCCCCTCTTCCCTCTGTACTTTATACCCTACCCTGCATAGAGGCACTCAGCGTATTTGTCGGTTGACTAACTGAGTAGATCATATGCTTCCAAATGGCAATTTCCTATTTTCTCTACCCTTGGTCAATTCAATTAATTTTACATGTTGCTAAAAGTCCTAGCTGAAAGTTCACTTCCTTTGCGAAACTGCACGTAATCTCTCTTCCCTGATAGAGTGTCATCTACACATTTTAGAGGTGATTTATCCCCAATTTTACTTCGTATACAAGTTATTTATGCATAAGAACTATATCCTTTGCTAGAAGACACTCTTTTTCTGCTCCAAGTCAAGGACTGTTCTATATCTGGAATTCCTTTTTTTAAAACCCTGCCCCTGAAACATGGGAGAATTACAATAGGAAACAAGAATTACAGAAAGCTTTTCTTCATTTTTAGGGGAGGAAAAGCTGTCAAACTGGAAATGTGTCATGTGAATCCAGACAGTTTGCAAGTTAGAGGTGGACACACAGGGAGAACATGGTAGAGCATCCTAGTTAAAGTGGAGTGTTGCCCTACCGTGGGCATTTTGCTCTCTCTTTTTCCTTCTCTTGGGTAAGTGCAGAGGGCTCTGAGTACTTTCTTAAGTAAGTTTTTTCCCACACTAATGCTCATACGCCCACCTACTCACATAAATTCGCATGTCCATTTCAATGGACTCAGCTTTTCTTTTTAAGTGATTAATCAATATTTTAGTATTGGCTCTACATATTTTACAAAATCTTTCTCTTATAGGTGATTGTGTTTTGGAATACAGCTTTAATGAGTTGGAATTGGGTCCTCATTTATGACCAATAGTTACCCCAACAGTCGGTGCTGGGGTTCTGTTTAGTATAATACACATAATTTCATTGTCTGGTGTGGGCTCTGCGTTGTGGCAGTCCTTGATTAGAAGAATGTAGAAGGTAGGAACACAGCTATGGACATTTACACGGCAGAGTTTGAGTCCTGAAATCAAACTTACACACCCTCTGGATCCATAATGAGCTTGACATACATCAAGCTTTTACTATATATTAACTATTATTACTGACCAGGAAATAGGACACAGAAAATTTTGCTCAAGTGCAGGCTCTGGGAAGACAAGATGCCAGTTTGGTTTAGTTTAAAACATTCCATAATGCCCAGCACAGGATCTTATCTGAGGTGTTGCGGCTAATCTCTTCCAGAGTGTGAAGTTGTCACTGGAAGGCGGCTGCCCTGTTGTGAAATTCATTTCTCAATCATCTTGCATCTAGGTGTGGCTGTGTGATTTGTTCATTCCAATAGCATGTGAGCAGAAGGTGGTTTAAAAGGGGGGTCTCTCAAGCTTCCTTTTCCTTCTCTTGGATAAGTGCAGAGGGCTCTGAGGCTCCAGAAGATGGTTGGGACATGGGATGAGGGGTTCTGACTCCCTGAATCACATGAATCACTCACTCCCACTGCACCGTTTCTGTCAATGAAAATTAAACCTTGACAATATTAAAATTTGGCCACTGACATTTAGGGGTTTATTTATTACATCAACTTGCATTGCTCTAAGACTGCTGTTCGGCAAATTCTTTGAAGAAATCAATGGGCTGTATAACTAAAACACTCCTGGTACAATGCCACTTAGTACTTAATATGGATATATGATAAATCCATCGATCTTATTGCATCAGTCTGTGGTCTCAAATAGAAAGAGTGACAGTCAATCAGAATTTGAAGTGCAGCAGTGAGATGGGGTATCTGAAGCAATATCGTGCTTTTCTTTTTTGTATTTTAAAAAATACATGAGACCTTTGTTAAAAAGAAGGAAGCAAACGATGTGGGGGCGGGGAAGCTCTTGTACATTGTTAGTGTTTCATCTTAGCAGTCAACTAATGAATGAAATAGAAATCATTTGTATGTTTTCTGTTCAATCTGTTGTGTATTTTTGTCTTTAAAAAAAAAAAATGTGGGATTGTGAAATACAGCCAATAATCCCCTTACTGAGCTAAAAGAGAATTAGAAAAGCCTGCTAATAGCTTTTGTGTTTAGAAGTGTGATGTCTTCCTGTGACTTATTTTATGGGTGAAGTGTCTGGAATTGCTTATGAATACTGGGTTATAGATTTTTTTTCTTTCCTTTTTCTTTGTTTAACTAAGAGAACTTAAACATGATATTTAAAAAAAAAAAAACACATTTTATCTCGCGGTAGAAATGTCAGCCACATTTCAATTCACTCTTAGGTTTCCCCTAAAAGGAATGACTTTTACACATAACAATAGTCTTGTTTTTATAAGTGGTTGGTAATATCTGCAAATGTGTAAGGCATTCATTTTCCAGGAGCTCTTTTCTCCCTGGTAACACACCAGGAAATATCAGAGTGTTGTTATTTGAATTCTTTCTTAGGCTCTGACTCCCAAATGAATTGAAATTCAACTTCACAGTCAAATGAGTAGCCATTTAAAGCTCAGGTGTGTATTTCCTAAGACCCTCTCAAAGGATATATAACCGCTTATGTCTTTCCTAAAGACAGCAAACTGAATTTTAATTGGATCTTGCCTCTCCCAAGAGATCATTATTCCTCTCCTCCAAGGCCATATATTATAAAGCTTCAGTATGAATTGGAACATGGAGCCCGTGTTTGGGTTTAATATTTAAAGTTGGAGTTATAGCAGCTGACACCCGAATCATTCCAGCAACTCCCCAAGCAAAATTATATTTAATGTGAGTTCCTCAAAAAATGAACACACACACACACACACACACGTATATAACTGGCATGTCAAAATTCCATAAACTTTCAGATTATGAAAACAGTTTGTTTTCAGAGGAAATAAGTCTCAAATGGGACTAGTTCCAAATTTTTCTTGTTTCAACCCTACCTTGACCTTGTCAGAGGGGGGAAAAAAAAAGAAGCTGTGGAAAAGTTTATACATCTACTAAAGACCTGCTGACTCAGAACTGGACCCGGGAAAACCTCATGTGGCTTAGAAAGAATCTTTCCATCCAAGGGACAGAGATGGTATGAAAGATCATCTGATGCATGAGCACTCGTAGGGCTAGTCTCACTGTGATCTTAGAACTTGGCAAGACAACGTGTAAAAGGAAACCCAAAGATTTGTGGGGCTAATTCACCAATACTAAATAACATAGTCTTGCGCTTCTTTGTTCTTTATAGTTTAAGAATCTGTGTAATTTTCCTGAGGTAAATCAGACTATGAAGACCAAGGTTAAAAATACTGTGAAAACACCCCAGAACATGCTGAAGAGTGGAATTCATACTTAAAACTCTTAAAGGGCAGTGTTATGGTCTTGCCTTATACCATAACAAAGTGGATCTTTGTGTATTATATATACTTAAGACTGGTTCCCCCCCACCCACTCCAGAAAATTTAAGTGGTATCTTTTTTCCAAATGTGAATGTTTTAGAAATCTGGACTTTTTTCCCTTAAATTTGTAGACAAAGACTTAGGTTGGCAACCAGAGTAGCAGGGTAGAGGGCAATGCTTCTTAACTTTTCTGAGATGTGGTTTCTTCAATTGTAACTTTAGGGGGTTGAAGTAAGTGATCTGTAGACCAGTTAAAGTTACAACATTACATGGTTCTAAATTTCAAGTGGCTTTTTCTCTATTTATACATCTCTAGATTTCAGAGTTTTTCTGCCATGATGTAAAAGAATATTTGGATTACACACTCAGAACACTCAGTCCTGGAATCTTAGACGGGCTTCAGTTTGTCCATTTATTTCTACTTAATTATCTTCTACTGATAATGGACTTCTTGCTTCTCCTCCATTTTCTTTATCTCTCAGTGGTATCAACAGCTTCTCAGTTACTAGGCTCAAAACGCTGGACTTTTCCTCAATTGTTCATTCTCTTTTGGCCCTAACATTAAATCAATCACACCATTCTGTTGAGTGCACCTCTGTGAAGGTGAAGACTAGTTTTACAAACCAGAATTACAGAATTGCAGAACTGGAAGGGATTCCATTTACTAGTTCACAGGTTTTATAAAATTGCTTTGAGGATCTGAAGAAATATATGTACCATTTCCCCAGGGGGGAGAATATATATGTGTGTGTGTGTGTGTGTGTATATGCAAATTTTTGCATATAATTTTTAGGCATTCAAAGACTTCATGAAGTTCACCCATGGATCTCAAATTAAGAATCCCTTGAGTAGGCCAGATGTCCCCCAAAGCAGAATTTCACTCAGGAACAATCCTAGTAGATGGCTGAGGAGATCTGCTTGAGTATTTCCAGTGAATGAATGAGTTCAGTCCATTTTGGAGCTTTCTCTTCCCCTGTTTGTAATGAAACTTTCATGGTCGGAAAATTTATTTGGGGTTAAAAACTGTTTGCCTGTAGCTTCCGGTTGATCCTAGGTCTTCAGTATCCAGAAGTATCTCCCATATCCCTCCAAACCTTTAATTTTCCATGCTAAATATTTACAATTTCTTTCTTTTATTGCATGGCTTCCAGACTTTTTTTAGTATCCCGGTCATCTTTCTCTAGACACTCTTTAGTGTTTTTGTTTAATTTTGTTTCCTTAAGATGAATAACATTCTTTATATGTGATTTGAATAACCAATGTCTTGGTTATTGGAAATTTGTTTTCATTAATGGCATCCCATCATGACTGAAGTCTTGGCCCTGCTATTTGCTAGCCATTTTGGCCTAGTGCTGGTCACTTAACGTCCTCTATTTTCTCCTCTGGAATAAAAAGGAATAGTTATCCTATCATTATAAGTCTGTTATCTTAGACATACTAGGTATTCAATAAATATAGATGTAATTTTTATTAATTCGGATTAAGATTATTTGGGATATTTTGGAGATCACATCATAATTAAGGATGGACAATAAAAATCTCCAAAATAATTTTTTAAAGATTTATTTATTTATTTCAGAGAGAGAGAGAGAATGAGAGAGAGGAGCAGAGGGAAAGGGAGAGAGAATCTCAAGCAGACTCTGCGCTAAGCGTGGCGCCCAATGCGGGGCTTGATCTCAGCACCCTGAGATCCCAACCTGAGCAGAAACCAAGAGTTGGGCACTTAACCGACTGTGCCACCAAGGAGCCCCTCCAAAATGTTTTTAACCAGTATTAAACTTAGCTGACCCTACCCCCAAGCCGATATTAATTTTTTTATTGAAATGCAGAATTTCATAATTACTTAGTATTGCCAAATGTTAACGTATTGTGTTTGACCCGCATGCCAGACTCCTAAGATATTACCGAATCCTGATCCTGTCCTCCAGTATGTGACCTGTCCTTCCCAGTTTTGTGGTCTCCACTCAGTGCAGGATGGAGGACCACTTCAATAGCACATATTAGCCACTTCTCCCCAAGTTGACCTTAATTCATTAAACAACCCTCTGTCAGGATCCATGTTTGTCGTGTACCTTGTTGACAACATGATACATTATACATTTGGGACTCCCCTGACCAAACTACCAAAACCCCCCCAAAACAAACACACAAATAAACAAAAAAAATGGGTGGGGGGGGAGAAAATGATATTAGTGTGGTATAAATTGTTCTGCATGAAGTCACCATGTCTCAGTCATTTATCTGATTTCATTCCAAGTCCCCTAAGTCATAATAAAACTATGTGAAGAAGGCGGGGAATGTCCCTGACTTGTACAGAGCCAAACAGATTTTGAGGTGCTTCCCTAAATCACTTCTTTGACTCACAGATCAGAGTGAAGCCGGTTTCAAGGGCAAATAAAGGGAGAAAGCCTGTGTCTTCAGAGCATGGGCTGGTTCTCTCGCAAATATGGTGGCTGTCTGTTCTTCCAGAGAAATTCACAGAGCATGGTGGTGCAGCTCGTTGGACTCGCTAAGGAAAAACAGGGTAGCTAGGTGTGAGCCTTCTCTTTTTGCCAGACTCTAATCCTCCCCAAGCTCAGGGACAGCGAGGAGGAGAAATAATAAACTAGCTATGCATCCTTTCCAAAAGATCTGCTAAACTGAAACTCTCTGAGAAGTTCTTCAACAATCCTTATGAATGAAATTTTTAAAAAAAGTTTTTAAGATGAATTTTCCACACATCTTTTAGTGATAAAAAAAAAAGAAGAAGAAAGAAAGGAAACTCAATGCTAATACCCTTTGCCTGAGCTCAGTCTGTTTCGCTCTTGCCTCCAGCTGTTGCCTGCGTTTGGGTGATATTTGGAAGGACAGCTCATTCGGCTTGAAAGGTCGTGCTGGGGAGTGCGGAAGAGGAGAAGCAGAGATGCCAGACAGGCGGGCGAGCCAGCAGACACACGTGGAGCGGGCCCAGTGAGCTCCTCTTACGATTGGAGTGTCGCTGCCTGAAATGGAATCCGAGGATCCGGCCTCGAGAGCGCAGGAGGACCGTGACCTCTCTGTGAACCTGGCAGTGAACTCTCCTAGAAAGTGCTTTTGCTCAAGGTCCCTGACACTCCGGAGGCACTTTGCTTTGAGTTTAGATTAACTGAGAGCTCTGTTAATCTAGTTGAGTGTACCTTCCTACCCCTACCATCTACAGATAAAGGGAATTTTTAAATGTTTTCTTTTTATTAGAGTCCGTCCTAAAGTTTTAAGGTATGGTAAGATGTAGGATATGAAAATTTTCACTTTCTTCAGAGGAAGATGCAATGGCCAATCAATAGATCGCTCTTATCTTAACCGAAGCTTTTATTTAAAGCAAATAACAAATGTCCAAAAACATCTGGCTCTCATTTCCTGGATAAGATGCAGAATGAATTAAATTCCCCAAATACATAAACTTCTCCCTACAAATTAGCACATGGAATAAGGCAATGATCCTTTCAAATAAGTATTCAGTATACAAAATGAATGACCCTCATAAGAACACATAAATAGTATCCTAGGACGTAGCAAGGAATTAATTTAGCTCTCCCAAATCGCTCATTATCAGGAATGCTTTAAACTGTGGAAACAATTGGCACACTGAGTCTATGAGGCTTCTTTGGAAAGGTGGTTCTTTTAGATCACCTATGCCATTTTTCTGAAAAAACAATACCTGTCAAATTGCATGGCCTAGGGCATGCCACCTTCCATTCTTAGGGCTCAGGTTCCTGATCTGAAAAATCAATGCACCTATTTCCTACCTGGCATACTTGTGTATATTAGAGACACCACATATACACACAGTTTCTGGCACCGAGGGGGCACTTGTCAAAGGGCTGGCTGGCTCTTCTTCTGATCGAAAGACAGTTGGAAGCAATGTCTTTGCAGACACCCTGGCCTCAGAGAAATTCTGCCGCAGAAACCAAGTGAGGGATTCCCCTTGAGTGAAGCTGTCTTGTAGTCAGTGTCTCTGGAACTGTATCCATAAATTCCCCTTGAGTTGATCCCCTGCTGAACCTGTCATATGCTGACTTCCATTAATTTTAAGAAATACCATTTATTGAATTTTAGAGATCATGGAAATCATTGATTCAAAGTGGTTTTCCTCCAGATCTATCTGGGATTTGTAAGGACTTCAGCCATTCCTAAATGTCACAGAATAGTCTGACAGTGAGTGATTTTATTTTATTTTTATTTTTTGTAAGGATTTTATTTATTTGACAGAGAGAGAGAGCACAAGCAGGGGGAGCAGCAGGCAGAGGGAGAGGGAGAAACAGACTCCCCGCTGAGTGAGGAACCCCGATGTGGGACTTGATCCCAGGGTCCTGAGATCATGACCTGAGCTGAAGGCAGTCGCTTAACTGACTGAGCCACCCAGGTGCCCCTAAAGAGATCTTTGGCTCAGGACAGGCTCCCAGAATCTAGGAGATGGTTGGAAAGATGGGCCCATCTTTGGGTTTGTTTTCTTCTGAGTTTATTTTCTTCTGAGGTGGATGCCTTTGCTGATAACATTTCCACAGACCACAGGGCAGTGAGTCATTACTGGCCTAACCCAATTTATTTAGGAGATACGAATTAAATTTAAAACCTAGATATTTGAGGAAGGTCATCTCATGCTCCTTCAGGTCACACACAACAGCAGCGACAAAAAGTGATGATAATGTAGAGAGGTAGAGACATAGGAGACAATATTCTTTCACCTGGATTTTCATTTATGGACATGAAGAAAAAAAAAAGATGACGGAAACATTACAAATTTTCACTTCTTCCCCCCCACAGCTCCTGTATTGGCGTCTTTGAGATTATAAAACACGGCAGATTCCATTGCTGGGATGAATGTTTTGAAGAAGTGATTCATTGATCATTTCCTCTCACTTGACATGTTTAACCAAACTAAATCAATACTTCTTAGAGGAGAAATGGCTTTGTAAAAAACGGCAACACAACTGGGTGACATGAAGCACCTCGGGATAAAAGAATCCTGTAGACAAATTCCTTCTTTATCTCTTACCGGATCTGTGAATATCTTTGATTCAAACTCATAGTGTGTGGCTATCTGGAGTTACTGAATTCATGAAGGTCAGGGCACAAAAGATTTTTTTTTTTTTCATCTTTCTGTGCATTTACTTGCCAACCACGATGTCTTAAATGACACCCATGAAGACAAAGAATCTTAGTTTTAAACGGAGCAGAAGGGCGCCTGGGTGGCTCAGTCGGTTAAGTGTCTGCCGTCGGCTCAGGTCGTGATCCCGGGGTCCTGGGATGGAGTCCCGTATCGTGCTACCTGCAGGGAGCCTGCCTCTCTCTGTCTCTCTCTGTCTCTCATGAATAAATAAAATCTTTTTTAAAAAATTAAAAAGAAATAAAAACCGGAACAGAAGAGGTTGAAAATATAACTATGTCAAACATCCAAAGTGCCATTCCCCCCCTTTTTAAAATAAAGAATGCGCTCAATTGCAGCATATTTAGGAAACAGTGCCCTTGCTTAACACACTGACGTCACAGCAGCCCAGGGTCTGCTCCCAGGCTTTATTCCTGGCAGTTCAATGAGTGCGGTATTTCAACTGGAGAACGCGCAAGGAACACAAACAAAGGGTGTTTGTAAAAATTTTTAATCCCTTCAGAGCAAACATGAAGGGACAATCACTTCTTCATTTGGATTGTCCCCTGGACTCACAACTGTGCAACCAAAGACGGTTTCAACCGGACAGATGGCCCTGGCAGTTAAAAGGGATGGGGGTGGGAAAAGGAGTAATGAATACACTGTCTTCTGTATCGGCAAATAAAGCCAAGGGGAAACAAAAGGCATGAGCCAGCCGCAGTGGAATCACGGAGTACCTCTAGACATACCTTGACTTGCCCATCCAGGGAGATCCACTTCTCTGCGCACTTCGCGCGGCGGCACCAGGGCTCCTACCCGTGCCGCTGAACCTACGGACGCTGCCTCTCGGAGAGAAACACGGCATGTTAGCTGGGCGCCCGCAGAGGTTGCTGCAACTTGTCAATGCCGCACGTGATAACCAGTAAGGGACTGCCGAACGAGGCAGGGGACGTGCGTCACACGCGTTTCATTCGGGTCCAATCGCACAGCTGGGACAGGGTTTGGTCAAGTGCACAGGGCACGCAGAGACCTTGCTGTGCGGGACGGAGCCACGGGTACTGGGATGGCGCCCTCGGTGGGGGAAAAATCCATGTGAATGCTGCTGGCTGCTCAGTGGAGCTGGGCACTGTCGGCTTTTGTTTACTCCTTCTTACACAAGAAGATCGCAGCTGTTTCTTTCCGTAAAAAGGAGAAGAATGTAGCAACCTACCTCACATTTGCCCCTCCTCCAAAATGTCTTTGCAACAGCTGTCTTTGCAAATCCTGCCACTCAGGCTTGGAACGTCTCTACATGATCAAGAGTGGAGTGGGGAAGCTGAGACTGTTGGCTGGCTCGAGGGGCCAGGTGGGAATGGACTGTTCTCCTAATGGGCTCACGTGGTGTGGGCCTGACTCAAAAAAGGAAAAAAAAAAAGCAGCATTTAAAGGAGGCGATGTAGGAAAGTTGAATACACACGTCTTGTATTTCATACTTACAGATCTGAATGGCTGGGAAGCATGAATTCACTGGCTGTTAGTTGTTAGTGCTGGAAGGGATTTGAAAGGTCCTCTTGTCTAGGAGTTTTCAAATTATTTTTAGCAGCAGACTTTTTTTTTGGCCCGAACACATCTTAGCCCAGGAGTATCATGTCATAAATGGAAATACCTACATAGAACAAGCAGGAGCATCAATGGAAAAAGTAGAATATAAGAAAAGCAGCTCTAATACCAAATGGACTCAGCACTGGGGACACAGTAGGAGTGGTGGGGACTGTGGCAAACTGGACCCACTTCCAGCATATTGCTACCTGTGTCAGGCGGGGACTCACTCACCCATTCATTCCTTTAGTAAATATTTATTAAATCCTTACTACATACCACATACAGTTTTTTTTTTTTTTAAGGTTTTATTTATTTATTTATTTGACAGCGAGAGACACAGCAAGAGAGGGAACACAAGCAGGGGGAGTGGGAGAGGGGGAAGCAGGCTTCCTGCCGAGCAGGGAGCCCGATGCGGGGCTCGATCCCAGGACCCTGGGATCATGACCTGAGCCGAAGGCAGACGCTTAACGACTGAGCCACCCAGGTGCCCCTACCACATAGTTTTAAGCATACATAAAATGGACAAGATCCCTGTTCTCAGAAAGCTTATATTCTAGGGAAGGAGGCAGCTAACAAAAAAGGAAATGCATAAAAAATGTATGTGTTTGTAAGTAGTGAAACATCCCAAGAAAAAAAGTAAAGCAGGGTAAGGGATAGGGAATAATTGAGAAAGGAGGCATTTGAGAGAACTGTCTGGAATGGACTTGTAAGGGAGTACATTATAGCAGAGAATTAAGTGATGGGAAGAAATGACCCATGTGCAGATCTGGGGGTGTGGAGGGTGGTGAACATTCCAGGGAATAGAAAAGAGAGTGTGGGCATTCTGAGGCAGGCTTTGCTTTCACCCACCATACTCACTAACAGAGCACAGTTTGGAATTCTACCCCAGTTCAGACTCTTCTGTGTACCTTAGATGAGAGACCAGAGAGGTGAAGATGCTTGTCCAAGGTTACACAGGGAGACACTGGGACTGGAGCCCAGATATTTCAGCTTCCATTCAGTCCAGTGCTCTTTTTCCTAACAAATGTGCACACTCATCATTTTCTTCCATGCCCCAAGAGTGGGGTAGTCTTAATAGAATCGACATGACTAAGGCTTAAATGACTAATGAACAGCGACACAAAGAGTGGCAATTTCCAGTTGGGAATTCAAGGAAAATATCTAAATTTTCCTAGAGCTCTGTCCTAGTTCGCCTAGTCAATTTCTACCCTGGGGTATAATTCTAGGTAGTGTACAGCCTTAACATTTTTTGGTGCTTTTTGCAAATATGATTAATGTTTAAGTCATTTACTCTTGTCCAATAGATTAAATCCCACAGCAACAGAAGAGTCTGAAATACAGAAGAAAAAAAAAAAAATCCAAGTTACCGGTAAAGAAAACAAAAAATATCAGCTAAGTCTGACCAGTTTCAAGAGGCACACCGATTTTTTTTTTTAAGATGCTCAAATCATCCAGTTATCTCTCATCCCTAGTTCACTTCCGACTCAAAAGTTAGGTCAGCCAAGAGATGAAATAAGAGTCTTTGATTATCTCTGGGTTCAGAGAACAGAATACAACAGTTTGCTTCGGCTCAGTCAACCCACTGCTTGTTCTCCAATCAGGTAGAAAAAGAATATTGACCTATCAGAATGGATAAAACTTCACGGCAGTGGTGGGCTCCTCTTCCTCACACTTCCCTCTTCTGCCCAGGTTGCAGCCACAACCAGGCTGGCCTCTGCCTGTGTTAAAGGAACGCGACTTATAGATTGGCTCCAGGACAAAAATGCATCTTCATCTTCTGGAACAGGTGTAAAATGTCCTCTGATAATAACCTACAACTTCTCTCTTCATTTCTTAAATACAAAGAAAATTTGTCTTCCATTCCTATTGTATTAAAAAAAAAATACATACAGGTTGAAGAATCACTAAGAGAACCTCACTCAAAAGCATCTCTTTTGCATTTAGTTTTTCCTTCTAGTCAGTAGATGTGAAAGACAGAATCATGTCCCACTCATTGAAATCTTTTGAAATGCCATTAGACTTTCCCGAATCTTCTAGATAACAGGAAAGGAAATCAATAGAGATCTTCCCAGGTGAAAGGGGTTTGACTAGCTAATGTGTCACTCATTTTGTTTAACCAGTAAAAGGCAGTGAGTTGTTAGATATTGGCTATGTTTCATTCTTAGGTGTTTATATATGCTTCAGTGGCAGATTTTATTTAATAAACATCAATAACAATGGCAACGCCCAAGGAGGAAAAACAAACTATAAAATTATAACTTAGGTTTCCCTTTTATTGAAAGTACAGTGGAAAATTATCTTGAGATAAGCATGGCCCATATATGTTTGTTGTTTTTTGATATGGGTTGTGCTTTGGGATGATTTCAATTTAGTTAAATCTCTGAATTATTTTATTAAGCATTTAATTTAGTGGGTATCTACAGTGAGGGAGGTAGGAAAATGTGGGTATAATTTATATAGTTGCTTACAGTCTCCATAGAGACTGGACTAACCCATAAAATAACATAAGTGTCATCAAGTATAAAATTTGTGTTATGAAAATTGTAAAGGGTTAAAATTACTGGAGAAGAGTATGGAAAATGAAGGTTGGATTGGGTCTGAAATCATAGGTTAAGGTTTGGATTTGTAGAGAGAAAAGAAACCTGGCAGAGAGACAAGCATGACAAAGCCACAGGCAGCAGCAAGCCTGCCCTGTACATAAAGGAGTGTGTCGGGGGGAAGATGAAAAGATCGGAGCAGAGGGGATGCCTGACAGATACTCCTAAGGCATGTCCATGCTGGGGAGAAACTTGGATCCCAGGAAGAGAAACTTGTCTTGTTCTAAGAGGCACCAGAGAAACCGTGCTGGAGAACTTGGAGAAGAGATGCTGATGGTGATAGGCAGAAAAAAAATCTGAGGGCCATAGGATCAAAATTTCAAAAATCTCTTGGAAACTTACTGCGACATTTCTGCATCAGTGGCCCCCAAATAGTGGTAGCAAAAAGAAAAGAGGTCTAAAGAAAAAGAACATGGCAAGATGCTTGACTCCATCCTATAGTTATTCACAGATATGGGTTGGATGCCACTATGGGCTGTAGATATAAACACCCCATACTCCCTCTCCCTCATGGGGCATAAATTCCAGGAGACCGTAATCAGGACTGAGGTTGAGACCCGTATGTGGATCTTTTAGCCAAGTGGTATGTCAAATGACTCTTGCAGAAGGTAAGACAGAGGCCAGCAAATAAATTAAAACACTTCACAAGTCCTTAGGCTGTTCTTTAATCCTTAGGGAGCCCGGTCGTTGTGTAGGAAAACAACAAAGGAGTGAGATATGCATGGTGAGCCTGCGTCTCCATCAGCTTTGGCAATGGCTGAAGGCTGACCTCGGAACTCCCAAAACCCCACTCCCAAATCCCAGCCATCTTTTCAGTATCTAAACTGGTGGGAAAAACTCTGGACCAGTACTCATGAGTCTCCTGATTAGAGTCTTGACTCTGCCACTTGCTTAGTGGCATGATCTTGGGAAGTCATCTATACTTTCAAAAATCTCATTCAAGTTTCTTCATTTTTAAAATGGACTACCTTCCTGGCAAACTCAGAGGATTGTCAGGAGGATCCAAGGAGAAGTATGTATTAAGGCCACTAGAGCGCTATGATGATGGTGGGCACTGGAGGAGAATGAAGAAGGCCACTTGGTAACCGCTTGCCCTGTTCTGGTTATCAGGGAGGGTTTTTTAAAAAGATAGATACGAATCATTCTCATGCTGGGAATTTTAAGCCTTGATCTAAAAAAAGCCTTGATCTAAGAAACAACTCTGGTCTAGTGAAGTGTTAGTTAAATGTTTTTGCTGGGGAATGTCTTTTTTAGCTCCAAATGAAAATTTGCATCAATCTTCAGTGTATGAGACAGTGAAAACACGGAGTCATTTTTAGTATAAAGATTTTTAAAAATAATTTTTAATATTTACTTGTTATGAAATCCATCAATGGGAATAATGAAATTTTTTTCTGATGAACACCAAATTAGAAATGGAAATCATATCCACTTCAACCTGCAGTTTTATATTTTTTTACTTTGGTTGCAGTGTGAAGACAATTCTGATTCACATAGATAATTAGCTAAAAATGGCAATAATTGGGGCGCCTGGGTGGCTCAGTTGGTTGAGCGACTGCCTTCGGCTCAGGTCATGATCCTGGAGTCCCGGGATCGAGTCCCGCATCAGGCTCCCTGCTCGGCGGGGAGTCTGCTTCTCCCTCTGACCTTCCTCCTTCTCATGCTCTCTGTCTCTCTCATTCACTCTCTCAAATAAATAAATAAAATCTTTAAAAAAAATAAAAATGGCAATAATTAACTTTATCAGCTTACCTTGACTTCTCTGCAAAATCATTAAATAAACAGAACAGGAAAAGCTTTGCTTCAATGTCTGAGCACAAAAAAAGTTAACGGGACATGTTAATACAAAGAGGAAGAAAAGAGATTAAATTTGGTACATGCTGCATGGGTATAAGTTTCATTTTATTAAAGTGTTTTAAATAGTAAAATGCTTTAACAGCATTGTTTGGATCAAATATCTGTGGAACTGTTGAAAGAACTCTCTGGAACCTTCAGTGTCTACAGAATTGTGTTTGAAGCTGACCACATGCATTGAGCACAGGATACTGTTCTAAGCACTATTTATGTTTTCTTAATTCTCATAACCATTGCATGAGGTAGAGGAGACCCTGAAACACATGAAAGTTGAGTAATGTTGCGTAAGGCACACAGTTGGTAAATAGCCTAGGCAAAATTCAAACCCGGGTTGTTTGACTCCAGGGTCTTAAGCCCCGGAGGAGGAGAATGGATTCATGGTCAGGCTATGCAACTTAATAGCCAAGCAGTTTCAGTTTTCACAACAATCCATTACGGATCAGTTGTGAAGCTTAGTTATGACACTATCTGGAAACCTGGGCATTTAGTAGGTGTTTAATAGATGTTTGCTGAGTCTGAATTTACCCTATGGCTGATTCACCTTCACAAAGCCAGCTACATGGAATCCTTTAATACAGGGGTTGGCAAACTACAGCCACAAGCCAAATCTGGCCCACAGCCTATTCTTATAAATAAAGTTTTATTATAACACACCTATTCATGTATGTTTCTGTATCGTCCGTGTAGCTGTGACAGAGACTGAGTGATCCACAAAGTCTGAAATAGTCATTCTTCTGGCCTTCTACAGGAAAACTGTGTCGATCCTTGGACTGATATAAAGACTATATTTTCTGTCAACTTCTCGAAACACAGAACCATCTCAGATAGCAATTCAGGTGTGTGTAGCTGAAGGAGGAGGCAGGGATGGGGCCTCACTCATTCCCCTGCGTGCAATCAGGACTGGTGAGGTTGTTTTGGACACGATAAGTGCTCTCTCCGCCACCACCCTGTCCCTGCTCAGTCTACCAACACATCTCGGTTTGCATCAACATGTTTTTAGCATGTCTTATACATCATAAAACACGGCTATGTTTAATAGGAGGGAATTTTTTTAAAGATGGGATTAAGAAATCAAGCTACTGATGGCTCAGAAATGATTTAACACTTTTAATAATGGTTGGCAAAATTCAGGATTTTTTTTTTATTTAAGATTTTATTTATTTGGGGCGCCTGGGTGGCTCAGTTGGTTAAGCGACTGCCTTCGGCTCAGGTCATGATCCTGGAGTCCCGGGATCGAGTCCCATATCGGGCTCCTTGCTCAGCAGGGGGTCTGCTTCTCCCTCTGACCCTCCCCCCTCTCATGTGCTCTCTCTCTCTCATTCTCTCTCTCAAATAAATAAAATCTTAAAAAAAAAAGATTTTATTTATTTGACAGAGAGAGACACAGTGAGAGAGGGAACACAAACGGGGTGTGGGAGAGGGAGAAGCAGGCTTCCCGCAGAGCAGGGAGTCCGATGCGGGGCTCGATCCCAGGACCCTAGGACCATGACTTGAGCTGAAGGCAGATGCTTAAGGATGGAGCCACCCAGGTGCCCCCAGGAATTTTTTTTTTTTTTAAGAAAAATTTGGGTTATTCTCCATCATAAATGAGCACCAAACTAAAGAAATAGTATTATATTGGATGTTACTTAGGTTAAATAAAGTAATTATTTCCTTTGAGTTTAAATTGTTGTTGTGGAATTTCTTTTCTGTCACTTAAGGAACACATAATTGGAGGGAAGTAGGGAAGTGATACAGGTTCTACATCTCATTCTACAAAGTGGACAGGATGCTTTTGGTCAAAAAAGTTCCACATTATATTTGTTAATCAGATCACATTGACAGTTTCAAGCCTCATGCTCCATTTCTATACATATTTAAAACTTACTAGAAAGTGAACATTAGCAGAATGGATTCTATGTTTCAAAAAAGCTTGGTTGTCGCTACCCTACTTAAAACCTTAATGAATTGTGTCTGTGGGTGAAGTTTCCCCTACCTATGGAAGTATATTTGTCTTGGGGTGCCTGGGTGGCTCAGATGGTTAAGCGTCTGCCTTCGGCTCAGGTCATGATCCCAGGGTCCTGGGATTGAGCCCCCCATTGGGCTCCTGGCTCAGCGAGGAGCCTGCTTCTCCCTCTGCCTCTCTCCCTGCTCATGCTTTCTCTCTCTCTCTCTCTGTATCTCTGTGTCTCAAATGAATAAATAAAAATCTTTAAAAAAAAGTATATTGGTCTTTAGAATATAAGGCTATAATAGTAATTTTTAAGCATATAAGGCAATAACTAAAAATTTGGGTAGAAATTCCTTTCATTCATTCATTCAACAAACATACATTGAGCGCTATGATGGATTAGCCACTGGTTAGACATGACATCTAACTCAGACATGTTAGCAGTGCTGATGGAGCTGGGGAAGGCAGATAAGAAGCAACACTTATTTTTTTTCAAATTTTGATAAGCACTATAAAGAAAATGAACAAGGTGAAGTGATAGAGAAAAACATGGTAAAAACCATCTCAAGTGGCTATGGTGGTTGTGGAGGGTGGGCAGGAAGAAGGATCTGGTTGGATGTGCAAAGGCCCTGAGACAAGAATGAGCTTGGGATATTCAGCGAACTGAAAAGATGACAGTGTGCTTGGAGAAAGTGGAAGGAGGTGAGGTTGGAGAATGCACAAAGGATCTCCTGAGCTGTGTCAACAGAGAAGAACAAGTTAAGGTTTTATATTTTTTTAATTAAAATGTTGCTTCACTTACTACAAGAGAGATTGATACAAGAAAGCTTGTCTGGATGAACTTTTGATGTGTCTTCTGAGCGACATTATTTCTCATCTATTTATCTTTGAAATCTCCAGCTAAGGGAAAGGTAGTGATTGTGTAATATGACACACCCTTTTGTGGATAATTATATAATGCCACTAGTGTAAAAGCATTTAGAGAGAAGAGGTAATTTTACTCTTTTCAGCCTGGAATTTTTAGTAGATGAAGGTAAAACATTTCTAGCTGTCTCCAATACATTGCCATCTCTGCAGAGAATCAGATTACTCTCCTTTTACAAAAGATTCGTGCCTCAATTTATCACACTAAATAAGAACATTTATGTAAACCCTGCAAATTGCATCCCTAAGAAACCACCAGAATCAAAAGAAAGTAATTAATGCGAGATTCATCTATATATGTGTTATATTTAACTTTTTGCAAAGCCATGCACAGTATTGCAATTTATGATGCTATCATAGTGAACTTGACAGGGAATTACAACTTCTGAGATGTTAGGGTTTTGCAGATGATAATTTATGACACTATCGGTACATATAAAAATATGATCTCAGCAGGTATCGCAGACCAGACTGAAATTTAGAAGATTCTGAATAAAGGATAACATAAAGATGATGATCATTATTAGAATGAAAGCCAGCTATCTTTAAGCAACTGGACAGAACAGAAAGGTCAGGATTAACGATGCTCTAGAGCCAAGGAAGGAACTTGGCACCTTCTGCATTATGGGTTACTCAGCTTTGAGGGGCTTGGTTGTGAAATATGAGATGATAGCATGTATCCCGTTAATATCGCTCATCATCAAATAGGATCAATACAGAAATGGGAAAGGTAGAGTTTCAAGTTCTACAGTTTCCACCTGCAGTTTCACTGGTAAATGGAAAAGCCTGGATTGATTACTTAGAAGATTAAATTGCTACTATTGCAAAGCTGTTATGGGGAGTAGATTATATGTCCTTTCTAAGAATGCTCTTCTGGGGGAACATGCATGGTGTCTTGGAAAGAACAAGATTAAGAGTCAGAAGACTTAATCTGCTCAGCGCAAATTAAGTATGACTTTGGACAAATCATTTGATCTCTTTGTTAGCTTCCTCATCAGTAAAATGAAGCCATAATATATTGTCTCTTTTACCTACTTCACTAGAGTTTTTCAGTCAAAAGAGAACATTTGGTTATCTGTGAAGCACTATACTTTTGCATTAATCATTATGTATTGCTTTTTAGTAGAGATCAAGAGATTACTATATGGTCACTGTAATGATTGTGCCTTGTCACATTTTTGGGATCCAAGGGACGTCTGTACCTTAGGAAATGCCACATTGAGGGAGAGGGGTTGTAGATGTACTTTATCTTTTTAGTTATACTTGGTCTCAAAAAAAAAAATAACTCTAGTATTCTTCCTTTTGCTTAAGATTCTAAGACATGATTAGGAGAATAGAGCACTTACAAGGAGAATAAAGCAGCTAGGTAGGCTTCAATCAGTTGAGACTCTCTTGTACTCTCACTCAGTGGTTACAAGAATTATAAATACTACTGCCTATTGGACATCTCTTTTGGATGTCTCGCAGACACTCAGCATGTCTACAACTGAATTTATTTCTCCTCCTTCTCGTAACGAATAATATGATCATCTCTATCATTGCCAAACCCAGCAACCTGGCAGGAAGTTAGTTCAGATTTTTCTTCTGGTTCAACTCCCACAGCTATACACCCAACACCAACCCTGTAAATTCCATTTCCTTAATTTATTGTACAGCCATACATTCCATTCTATTCGTGTTGCCTTTGCCTTGATTCCAATCCTTATTTTTCATAGCAGAATTACTACAATAGTTTCCTAACTGGTCTCTTTTGTCTAGAACCAGCTCTTACATATAAACCATCCTCTTCGGTGATGGCGGATTAACTTCCTATATTAGAGATCTGACTGAATTACTCCCCTGTTAAGAATTTGGTAATGTTCCCCGGGGCTTCCAAGTCACAGTATCTTAGCAGATAAGATTTTGTTTTCTTCCGCCATATCTATCCTCAATAAAGCCTCATTATCCACACCCTGAAGCATGTCCTTTGCTCTGTCCATATCATACTGTTTCATGCTTCCACACTTTCACACATGCTGCTAACATAGCCTAGAAAATCCTTTTCCCCCTTATATGCCTGGCTAACCATTGTTTATTCTTCAAACGTCAGCTCTATTGCCATCTCTTTCTAAAAGACTTCTTGATGCCTATTCATTTTAATGTCACTTCCTGGGGCTCTGAGAGTGGCCTGTGTACATTGTTACTGTATTCATAAATCCTAATTAATCCTAATCTTGATGTTTTCCTGTGTATCTCTAGATTCTAATAGTGATGTGCACATAACCTGGTATTCAATAATTCAACTTCTTCTGAATGGATGACTCAGCACATCTAATATTGTGGCCATGTCAGAAGAGAAGATAAGAGTCATTACCAGACTGGGTTGAATGAGACAAGGGGAGCCAAACTATAAAGGCATTTCCTGTGAAGACATTGGGGTGACAACTTAAGGAGGCAAAAGGGAACAAACTGAAAAAGAATGAGAAGCAAGGAGACCAAAGAAGTTCAGGATAAATCTTACAAAAATAGTGTTCTAGCCAAGAGTTGACATGTCCATTAGGTTATGGAGGCATCCTCAAAGTTATAAGATTGCAGTAGACACTGTGGTATTTTGCATTGTTTGAGAGACAAGGAATAGTCAGTGCAAGGGCAAGAGTGTTTAAAGAACATACAGAAGGCCAGTTTGGCTAGAGCAGAGTGAGTGAGGGTGTTGGGTGCTGAATTGCATCCCCTCAAATTTCACATATTGCAACCCTAACCTTCAGTACATCACAGTGTCACTGCATTTGGAGATAGGGCCTTTTAAGAGATGATTAGGTTAAAATGAGACCATGAGTGTGGGCTCTCATCCTATCTGACTGGCATCCGGATAAGAAGAGAAAATTTGGACATACAATAAGACTCCAGAGGACAAACCACGTGAGGAATACTGCAAAAAGGTGGCTATTTACAAGCCAAGGGGAAACACCTCAGAAGAAACCAAACCCAGTGACACTTTGATCTTGGATTTCCAGCTTCCAGAACTGTGAGAAAATAAATTTCTGTTGTTTCAGTCACCCATTCTGTGGTATTCTGTTCTGGCACCCTAGCAAATTAATACAGAGGGGAAGAGTAGTAGATCAAGTCAGCAAAGTAACAGGAGTTTGAGCAGAGGGTGCAGGGAAAATTATGTTGTGGCTCCTTACAGGTCATCGTAAGGAGTTAAGGCTTCATTCTAGTGAAATGCGAAGCCATTGGAGGATTTGGAGCAGGTGAATATTATCATCTGACTTTTACCTTCAGGGAGACTGAGAACTGACAATGCAGGAGTCACACTGATAAGGCATTCAAAGTTGTCAGCTATGTAGGAGAGAAGGACATTGGGGATACTTCCTCTCTTCCATTTAACAACTGAAAGAAAATGAAGATCCAAAGTGAGAAAACAGGATCCCAAAGTGACCTGCCCAAGATGACAGAGTAATTACGTCACTCTCCTAGAATAAGAATCAGGCATCTGGTGCTCTTTACTACTTTGTGCTTGGAGAGAGATGCATTCGGCAACTCAAGTAAAGAAAGCAAGTTCAGTTGTGTAATATTTGGGGGAGGTTGGATGTATTTGTGTGAGCAGATATTAACACTTGAGTGAGTTATGGTAGCCATGGAATATTCTGTGATACCCTCAGCTGCCCATCCATGTCTCTGTGACTCAAGGACACATAACTTAAAAGACTGGCAGGAGCAAGTGGAAATTATTCATGGCGTCTCGTCACAGACTGTGTTTCCACAGATGTCCTTCATGGTGGATCATTTCATTGACAGAACAATTTTCAGAGATAACAATAGCAATGGCTGATCTCTAAACTGTTCTCCAACGTGCTAGGACAATGGGAATTCTGATTTTAGGCTAATAAAGATTTTTTTTTGTGTGTGTATACATATATATGTATATATACACATACATATGTAATTTATGTAATACATACACAACATGTACATATGTATGTGTATATATTATATCATATGCGTACTATATATGCTATATATTTCTATATACAATAGAGAAATATCAAACTTAGAGATAATAAAATATGCTTAACAGTATAAATATGTTTAAGTCTGAAGGATGTTGTGTAGAGGTCTGAGTTTAAATCCCAATTCTGGCTCTTAACTAACTACATGAACTTGGAAGCATTATTGAACCCCATCAAGGTTCAGTTTCCTCATCTGAAAAATAGGATAATAATCATGACTAGCTCATAACGTTGTGACCAGGTTAGAGCAGGTACTGGGCATAAGTCTCTTAAGACAACACCTGGGTCACTGTAAGTGTTCAATTAGGGTAGCTTTATTTTTATTAATTTTTTTTTCTCTTCTGCTTACCTTGGGTTTAATTTCCTCTTCTTTTTCTAATTTCCTAAGGGGGAAGCCAAGATCATTGATTTGATCATTCGTCTTTTCTAATGTAAACATTTAATGCTATAAACTTTTCCCTAAGCCCTGCCTTAGTTCCATTCTACAAATTTGATATATTGTTTTTATTTTCATTCAGATCAAAACACTTTCTAGTATTTTTTGTGATTTCTTTCTTTGATCCATGTGTCAATTTCCAAATATTTGGAGAGTTTTACAGATATATATTTCTGGTATTGAGTTCTAGCTTAATTCTCTATGGCCAGAGAACATATTTTGTATAATATTAATCCCCTTAAATTTATTGAGAATTGTTTTATGGCTCATAATAATGTCTACTTTATTTTATTGAATGCTCTATGTGCCCTTGAGAATAACATGTATTCTGATATTGTTGGATGGAGTACTCTATAAATGCTAATTAGGTCAGCTGTTATTCTAGTGGCCAAGTATTCTGATTTACTGTCACTGATTTACTGTCTACTTTTGCTATCAATAACTGAGAGTGAAGTTTTGAAATTTCCAACTATAATTGTTGGAAACATAAAATGTTAGATATTAATACAGTCACTCCAGAATTTCTTTGATTAGAGTGTGCATGGTATATCTTTTTGCCATTCTTTTCTTTTTAATTATTAAAATCTATTTGTTAAGTGGTATCTTTCAGGCATCATATAGTTGGCTATTCCCTTTTTATCCAATCCAATAATATCAGTCATTTAATTCAAGTGTCTAGACATTTTACACTTAATGTAGTTATTGATATTATTGGTTTTAAATCTTCCATATTGCGATTTGCTATTTATTTATCTTTTCTTACTTATTCTTCTCTCCATTATTTTTTGTATTAGGTGAGTATTTTTATTATTGTTTCATTTTTACTATTGGCTGATTAGCTATAACTTTTAAAATTTTTTAGGGGTTGCTGTGAGGTTTACAATATATATTTTTAACTTCTCACAATTTACCATTAAGTAATATTATACCACTTCACACATGATTTAAGAGCCTTACAACATTGTATATATCCAATTCCTGTTTGATCCTTCCTGTTTCGTTGCCATACTTCTCACTTCTATTTATGACATCTCTATCTGTATCTCTGGAGTGTAACTTTCCCGTGCACAACTTTCTTCTTTTTGCTACTCACCCCTCAGAGTCTAGCCTCCTTGTCTCTCTAAACTTCTATCTCTATCTCCTCAACTTATCAAGTCTGGTGGGCTACATTTGGGTCCCCTCTTTCCTGTGCTCCAGCTAGAAACTTCCTATAAGCAGTCAGCTGATGAAGTCACAGGGCTTTTAGGATGAACAATTTTCCTGATTTAGCCAGGACTATTCCAGGTTTAGCACTGAGAGTCTCACCTTCTGGGAACCCTCCAAGTTCCCGGCAAACAAAGATGGCTGGTCACTCCTAGTCACATTGTTGCTTTCCTTATTTGGGGGATCACAGTCCTGTATTACCTTTGGGTCAATAGCTGAAAACTGTGGGACACACACACACATTTCAATATTCTAATTGTTTCAAGTTGCTCCTGTTGCTCTGTTTTGGTCAGAAGAGGAAACCCTGATTTATTTTTAGGGTCATTTATTCTTCTATGTGAAAAATTGGAGAGGACAAAAATAAAATTGGGAAGACCAGTTGAAACCTATTATTGTGGTCTTAGATGATGATGGCTTAGACACAAATGGTGATATATATGATGGCTATAGGTGGAAGGAGTTGAGATATATTTGAGAAATATGTTGAATAGGACAATGTCCTGAAAACAATTGATGAAATACTTTTTCTAGACTTACTTTGATAATCCAAATAATTATGAACCCAACTACTGTGATTCAGCATATATTCTTGGATCTTGCCCACAGGGGTTCATGGATAAGATCCCTAGATCTAGGACACATGCTCATTGGGCAGAGAATCTGGTAGTTGGTGAGAAACTTGGCAGGAAGGAGTCAGCAATTCACAGATGATGTAGAGTAAGAGATTACGTTTCAGGGCATAGGGGCTGGGATATTTGGGTCTCTCCCTGGAATGGAAATTCCCATCAAGTTTGTAGTGACCAGAAGGGAAGAGGAAGTTACTTACATGTCTAGGCCCAGTGGGCCATGTCCTTTGACATCTGATATGTTCACAGCTACTCAGGCATAAAGTCCCTGCTAATCCTTATGCAGAAAGCTGGGCATCATCAAACTTTACCCAGGATCCAGGAAAAAAAATTATTTACATCCTCCATGTTTTCTTTCACATACTTCGTCAAGATTCAGATGCCATAATTAACTGAATGCAGACTGACTTTTTGGGAATAGAGAAGAACCATAGCTTAAGAAACACCCAGATGGGGATATCTCTTGGGATAACACAAAGTTACATATAACTCTAACCTCTGTGTAAATGCCTCACAGGAAGGCCAAACAAACTCAATTGGCTGATGTCAGATCTTTCCTGAGTGAGCAGAGGAAAAAATGTGGGGATTTGATGTCTGATACAGGGGATGGAGTCAAATCAAGGAAGAAAAGAGAAAAGAGGTGACTTTATTAAGGATTTTCATCCTCAGGTGAAACTGACCAAAAAGACAGAGAAAAGGTGACCAAAACTTTTTTGTCACGCTTGGTTGTGAATGCATATTTTTATCATGTTTTATAAAATAAATCTCTCTTACAAGGCAATTTTGTGCCCAGGTGGTTCATATTATTTCTGTTAACAAATAGCTTTTCAGTGGCAGAAATCTGGAAAAATGGCATAGAACAGGGCTCTCCAAGAAAAATTCTAGAGAACAAGGGACTGATATAAGTAAACCATTAGAATATAAAATCTTTCAGGGAAGGGACCATGTCTGATATATTCAACTAATCGCCAACACCCATCCCTATGCCTGCACATGGTAGGTGTTCAGCAAATAATTATTTAATAAAAGCTAAATTTTGGGAAATAAAAACATTGCATGGACAAATGAATTTGGAAATGCTATATCCAGTACTTCTTTTTTTGGTAAATTCACAACACATATTAACCTGGTAAAGATTCCTAAAAGACCTACAGTAGGAAAACCTATTTATTTTTTTTTGAGTAAACTAGTTTTTCACCAATATCTTTGACCATGGAACTGTTGTTTTAGGGAATACCTGTTAGCATCCTGCAGAAATTCTGCTGTAACCCAGTATATTGTTGAGGAGGCAAAGCTGATTGTAAAGATAAGAATTTGAAGAGATGACTGTGACATCACATCGCATCCTTGTTATATTGATCCATACCACAAAAATACTTTATGTATTCAAGTTAAACTGGTTTATTGTCTGAGCTGGACTTGGTAGGTAACAAGTAGAAAGCAATTTTTATTTTGCAACTACCCCTTTGAACCTGATACTTGCCTCCAACCCTCAGGTTCCACTAACTAATAGAACTCTGGGAAGTTCTCCATTGGCTTTTCTGGTTCCCAACAGGTAATAAATTAAAACAAAACAAACCCCCCAGACTACTTTTTTTCAAGGTAGTGAAAAATCTGGTGCAGTAGAAATTCTAATCCACATGAACTTTAGCTGTCTCCTCTCACAGCTCTGTTATCACTCGTGTTGCAAGTCTGGGACTAGGAGAAGGGGCCAGGTTGATTTTTGTACATTCTTCTCTTTATAGGTTGCCCCCTTCCCTAGCTGTGATTTCTGTTCTCTCCAGAGACAGGGAAAGTTGGTCAAGCAAGGGGGAGATGGAAAGGTGGAATAAACTCCTATCATGTTATAATCTGTCATGATCCTCTGAATTATGGACATCCCAACTGACTTTACTCTCATGGGACATGTGGTGAGTTTCTTTTCTGAAGATACCTCCCTTTGTCTACATTGTAGGGCATCTCTCAGTCACTGTTCCACTGACTGCAGTTATGCCTTCTCAGGCTAGTCAGTTATGCCCTCTCCATTCGCTTGGCTTCTAGTGGTACATCCCCACTAATGGGGTCATATCACCCTTCCAGACAATCTCTTCCAAGATGACCCAATCTACCATTCTTACATAGGCTCCCACCAAGTTCTGGAAGTGCTAATTATTCCCAATATATCTTGGTCCTGGACTGCAGAAAAGAGTAGTTCAGGCCACAGTCCCTGTGTTTTCAAATATGAGTCAGGCATCAGTTCCTATGTCTCAAAGAGTCCCGAAGACATATATCAAGCTCTCTGAGTGGTTCCATTGACATCTCTCTCTTTTGGTTTGTGTTAGGGAAGAAACACATCTACTGGCATGGAGAATGAGAATGGGGACACTTACTAAATTGATTATGGCTTCCAAATAATCTTCAGTGTCAGCTTCTTTAAAGTCGCCCTGGATAGGTTGGAGATTGCCGATGTGATAACATGGGTAGAACCACTTCCATAACCTCTTAGCAGTCCCCTTCATACATAAGCTACCACCTAGCTTTGTGAGGCTCCTTGGCACCAACTTTATTGGGCCTCTTCTGAAACACCTAGACAAGAGAAAATGTCCCACTTAACTTCCCATTGCAGATGACTTAATATACTCAATCCACACTAATATCTTTTATGAGAAATTAGCAAGAGGGACCAAAGCTGAAATAAGAACCAGCCAGGAGACTTAATCATGTTTTTTATAATGCATAAAGCCTACAAAATAAGAAAGAAAAAAATGGACAGTATTAGTTTTATGCACCAATTATGAGCTTCATATGGTGAATTTTACAGCCATTAGAATGTGGACAGAGATTGAATTTCACTTATAAAAGGTTCACTTTGCTCTACTGCCTACTTCATGACCATCAGACAACAAATTAATTTCTCCTATAAATACTTATCTATGCTGGGCTTGCTCTTGTCCTCTGGCTTTCATTTGTGTTTGATGTTTACAACAATACCTTTGTTTGCCTAGCCATCTCCTGTTGTCAACACTGGTTCCAAATGAGCCCAAAGTTATTAAGACCACCAGAAATTCTACTAGAGTGAGGACTCCCAGTTAAAAAAAGAAAAGGCGGTTCATATGGAATGTTGACTCTCTGACCCACATTCAGGCATCCCATCTTCAGGTAGAAGAGACATGGAAAGTACATCACCCAGATTGTGGTGTGCTTCGCTTTGCCTACTCAGTGTCTCTTTATAAGTCGATTAGGTTCCATCATTTAAAAACCAAGAGCTTTAATGACACAATTCTAACTGTTTCATTTCTCTTGAAAGCTCAGCTATTCAGGCAATAATGGCCTACTTCTCTCCATGGCAGGCAGCTGGGGCTGGGTAGCAGCAGACCCCTTTAGAGCAAGCCTGTACTTCCCAGTTGGCCCACAAGCCTTGGCCACTGGTGTTCTTGCCTGGCCCCTAGAGACAGAGTTCTGGACTCCTACTATTGTCCAAGTTTGGAGAAATCTTTCAAACCTTAGCCCCTTCTGTTTTCAAAGGAAGGCAACTCCAACTTACCCCAAAGAGCCTTCTTTGATCTGAATGGCTCAAACAATCCCTTAACCCCTGGATTGTTTAAAAGGTTATTTGATTTCTCTCTTCCATTCTCTGCTAGCCCATTCTCCCCCCAGAGAGTCTGTTCTGTTCTCTTGCTTTAAAAAGGAAAACAAAGTGTGACTACAAATCTATTCTCCAAAGACCATAGCTCATTGAGGCTGAGAGCCAGATGCCTGATTTGTTTTCCATCCAGAGCTGTACATACAGAAAAAGTCACCGACACAAGGCCATTCTGCTTTTGACCTTCCTAGGGCTGAATGCACAGCTAGTCAACACTGGAGCTGAAAATAGAACCCAGGACTTTCAAATCATTGTTCTGCTTGCTGGGCCGTGCTTCCTCCCATAAGAACTTGGTTAAACAACGCCCTGTTTTGCAAAAGCAGAAATCATAATATACATATGAGAAACTAGACACAGAAGCAACATAGGCCTCGCTCTCGGGAAAGAAGGCATGGTTGTATAAAAGGAGTGTGCATTCATTTCTAGCTCTGCAGCATGTAGGTCAGATGCACTCAAGAAATGTGTGTTGAATCATCGACTTTGTAACGTGTGGCATTTTGAACAGGGAGTTCTCGCTGCGTGCCAAGAATGTATTTGCTTGACAACCAACAGAAAGGAAATTTAGGACGTTAGAGAGGTTATCATGGGAATGACTGAACGGGTCTATAAAGATGGTCAGGGACCCCGAGTCTGGCTGTGACTTTTCAGCATAGAGTAGCAAGTGTCATGGGGAGGAACCTGAGGTCTGGTAACACTGTGATTCTTAGCTTGGTGTATGTGTGTGTCCCACGGAGAACACAGAAAGCAGATCTGAACAATAGGAGGGCTGGGAGTAGCTGATACTTTCTCAAGCTCCCAGGGAGAGTGCAGAACTCTCTCAACTGTGCCACCATTGTGCTGAGAGCTCCCCTGTCTTAGGGTCATCACACTGCCTTGGTTTTCAGTGAGCCCCCTGAGGGCAGGATGGGTGCCTTAGCACACAGCCCATCCCAGGAGGCAGCAAAGCAGAGCCTAGAACCAGACTTTCTGACTTTGAGTCTTGGCTCTACAGTCTCTCAGCTGCGAGACTTTGGACAAGTGACTTTCCTCTCTGTGTCTCAATTTTCTCATTTGTAGAACAGAGGTAGTAATAATAGCTCTTACCTCGAACCGTCGTTATGAAAATTAAATGAGTTACCGCTTGTGAAGTTGTTAGAATGATACTTGGTCCATAAGAAGCATTCATGAAGTGTTAGTTATTAGAGGCCAGCTGTACATCATTTATGAATGGGTGGTCTAGCTAACAATATAGGATGGCTAGAATACACCAGGCGAGTTAAGCACTCTGTGTGGATTACCCCATGCAATTCTAAAAACAGGCGCATGAAACAGCTACTCCTATTGCTCCATACTATAGATGATGCACTGAGGCACAGAAGGGTTGAGTACCTTACTCAAGGCCACACAGCTGGTGAGTGACAGAGGAAAGATTTGAAACTATATGGTCTGATACCGCGTCTTTCACCAGCATTCTGCCAGTGAAGCATATATTTCCTAGGAGCAACACTAAGGTAAAAGCTGCTTTATGATGTTCTTATGAGGCTCAAATATAATCATTTATTGACACTTTTAAGCTAGAAAAAAATACATATGTGAGATGATGGTGATGACTAATACACACATGAGAAATCCAGCTCTTATTAGCCTTATTTAGCATATCAAAAGGTGTTAAAAATAATAATTAGCCTTAGGAACTAAAGAACAAGTAAAACCAGTCATTTTGACACACCAAATGCAATTTGATATGCGAGTGTCATGTACTCAGGATAACAGCCATTGAATAAATTAACAAAAGCGCTTGTTGGGAACTAGAGTGCCATGATCTTTTGCTTGTGTCTTTACTAAAACATACTTAGTTCTGGTATCTTTTACTTATTTACATTCTTTATCTCTGAATAGCTTCCTCAGCTCTAAACATGAGGAGAAATGATGAGATTATTTTTCTCTTCTCTGAAATGACTTGGAGCATTCTGGTGTCATGGAAAGCAAACCAACCTTGAGGTTGAGAGATAAGGTTTCTGGCTCTGACTTCATTCTCAAGCAACTCGCTCTAGAACCTGAAGCAAATCTCCCAGCCTTCCTGGGTTTCTGATTTCTGTCTAAAAGCAGAGATTTGGGAGCCATTGATCATAAAATTCCTAGTACCTTTAACAATCTTTGGTTTTCTTCCTGGGAATTTTTATTACAGGGCATACCTTTCCCCATCTCTACCCCCACACATCTATTTCGACCTTTTTAGTATCAGAGTATTTTACAATTAAAACACACATTACATTTAATCTTTTCTATTCCCCTCCCTTCCTTTTTTGATTCCTCCCCCTCTTTTCCTTTTTCCTCTTTCTCTTCTCTCTCCCCTTCTTCTTTTCCTTCCTCTCCTTCTTCTTCTTCTTCTTCCCTGAAACATTGTCATTGAACTGATAGTGTATTTTAGATTTAAGGCAAAAAGCAAAATCCAAACCAAAAGAACATAACATCCACCACCACAAACAATAGCTAAAGCCATTCCAAAGACTTGGTTGACGTGTGAATGGACTTTGGGCTGAAAATAGCGAAAGAACACTCAAAGTATCATTACTGCTCCACTTCTTTAAGGCTCAGGCCCTCTTCCAGGGAATGCATTGTATTTTCTCTCTAGTGGCTATGATCCCTGGGTCCCCTCTACCCTTGATGACAGCACCCTATCAGAGACAAAACACTTTTAAATACTAAAATGTCTCACTGCATTTGATTCTGCAATCATCTGCATGTACCAGTGACTAATCTGTGTAAAGCCAAGTCATTTCTTTGCAGTCAGCTGAGAATACAAAGGGGCCCTCCTTTACTCCAGGCATAATCCAGTAGGAGAACAGCTGTTCTTTGTTTCAGGAAAGGATGGGGCAAAGGTTAGTTTCCTGTTTGTAATGTCTGAAACCAAGGGAGGTGCCAACCGTTTGGAAGGTTTTATTAAAGGGGAGATAGTTCTCGCAGGGGTAAAGTTACGACGTAAGTAAAATTCCTTCCCCAGTTGATGGCTCGGTACTGCACATGTGCAGAAGACTAATCATAAAGTTTCCCTGCTACCATCCTTCCATGGCTCCCCTTTCCTTGCCGGATAAAGTCCAAACACTCAGCACTCTCAAAACTCAGAATTATTTGCAGTTCTATGAACTCACCTTATTCCTTTGTGCTTGGAATGGCTTTCCCACATGTTCACCTGGACAACCCACCTGCTAAGATTTAGCTCGGGTGTCATTTCCCCATGGAAGCCTGTGGTAGCCCATCAGTTAGGATAAGAGCCTCTTCCTTGTGCTCTCAAAGCATCCCATATGTCCCTCCCTATCCAAGGGATTCTCAAACCTGGCTGCACAATGGAATCACCAGAAAAGTTGATTTTATGAATTTTATGATCACCAAATGCACCAATACCCAGGCCCTGCTCAAGGAGCTTGATTACACTGGTCTGGGTTGGGGTCAGCTTCTTTATTTAATGTAATCAGGCCATTCTAATGTGCAGCCAATGTTGTGAACCACTGATCTATTGTAAATGTTATGACATATTGTATTAAAAATTTTGTTTAACTTCTTCCAGATTAAGTTTCTTGAGGACTGGAATTATTTTATAGTGGTATGCATATCCTCTGAAATTTAAAAAATTCAAGTACTGGCAGTGTTCACTAAGTAGTGTATGAGGAATGAATGAATAACACATACACATCCCCACTTTCTACCCACCTATGTTTAGAAGCTCACTAATGCTCATGTAACCGTTTAGCATAAGATGTGTGGAAAACAGAAGAATCAATGTGGATCCCAGGTGTCTGGGGACAAAAGATGTAGTTTAAGAGAAATGTCTGAGAAAACAAAATAAGGCCTAACAGAAAACCTGGGAAATTTTGAATTAGTTAAGAGCCGCTGTGAAAAAAACAGAACCATGAAATCTGACCTGGGCAGGAACTTTGAGAGAAGCTAATACAAGAGATTTAGGGGCTGGAGATCAGGAGATTGGGAAGAGATTACTTCTACCACACAGGATAGAAATACAAGGTACGTGGAGTCTGTCCAGAAGAGACTGGTCTTTCCTTTAAGACTCAGGGTCCAAGGCCTTAGTCAAGGTATCCTAGCAGCCAGAGAGGGAATCCCTAGAGTGGGAGTTAAGCTTGAGCATCACTAGACTCTGCTATACTATAACTGTTGTTCTACAAATCTATATTTTGTGGGTCATAGTATGTGCTAAGTGCTTTACATGTTAACCTATCTAATGTTCAGGCTTAGGCTTATGAAGTAGGCTTCATTATCACCAGTTTTACAAATGAAGACACTGAGGTTTAGGGGATTTTGGTAAGAGTCCCAAACTACCTGTACTATAAATGGTAAATGTCACCTTCTAAATGGCCCGTGAGTATCACTGACCTGATGACCACCCCCCCCCCCCCCGCCCATGGAGGAGAGATACTGGAGAAAATGGAAGGATGGGTTGGAATTCCAGGTTCTCAATCCAAGAAGAGGGCTTTCCCCCTCACATCCTGCCAGTGGACTAGAAGAGAGCAGATGAAGGAACCTTTGGTTGACTGTTGTCTCAAGTGTTCTGATTTTTAAAAGCTCCGACTTGTTTAGGCCCAGGACCACTAAGTAGCCTTGAATAGTGAGGCCACAAAGCTCTCCACTTCTGGATTCCTTGTGAATGTATTTGCTGGAGGCATGTACTCTTTCTCAGAGGCGGGAAGATGGACAAGAACACTTAGAATTCAGCAATTCTGTAAGATGGAAGAATACTTGGGTATAAAGTTTGGACGGTGGGAGTGACGGGGGGGCTCTGTCAGTTAAACGTCCGACTCTTGATTTCAGTTCAGGTCATGATTGCAGGGTTGTGAGATCCAGCCCTGTGTTACGCTCAAGACCTGGGCATGGAGCCTGCTTAAGATTCTCTCTCTCCCTCTCCCTCCGCCCCTACCCCCTCTATAAAAAAAAAAAAAGGTTTGGACTGTGTGTGTTTCTTTTAAATGAGTTATCAATGTATTGCTTTCATAATATGGGAATTGGTTATACTCCTTATAATGTGTCATCAAAATTTTAGTCTTGAAATATTTGGTTTGCCATTTTCAGGGGAATTCCCTCCCTCTGAACCTCCCTCTTAACTGTAGACAGTCTGTATTCTGGCAAGCTTCTGTCTTATCTTAGTAAACATTTTATTTCCAGAACAAGGTCTGACCTTAACTATTAGTCTCACCAATCAGGTTAGTCTGTCTGTGTTATGATGTGATGGTGACGCCTGCAGATTTGTGTTCACTAAAATCAACTTCCCTGATCAATCAACTGTGATGACTAGCCCGTCTGAATTAGTTCCTGTAGTCACAGCCTTTATGCCAAGCACGTTGGAGCTACTGGCCTTTCCCCCAACCCTGTACACAATTCTTGTCTGTGGAAACTGTAATCATCCTGCTGGAAGAGATGCTTGCCAGGCTATATGCCAGGAGTGAGTTGGAGTTGGGACATTTCCTTGACTTATTGGGAAATAACCTGGGTTTAAAACTTAGTTGACTCTCGGTTCAAATCCTCACTCTGCCATTTGCAAACACTTCCAGGGCCAAGGAGAGCTCAACAAATGTTGGTTTCTTCCCTTGTCTCCCTTTGTTGAGAAACAGTGTACTCTTCTTTCCAGTGGATCATTTCTGTGATGCAATCATATGTATGTTCAGTCCAACACACCCACACAAGAAACACACAGTTATGGATTTTACTCTCTGCTGCCCTTGGTTTGTTTTCAAGAAGCCAGGATTTCACAAACAACTCATGAGCAGTCTGTATTTCATGGCAATTTATTATGTGGCAATTAGAATGTGGATGTTCTATTACCCCTGGCTTTCTGACATGTGAAAAAAATATATTCCTTCTTGCTCCAGCTGTGGGTTCCGATAACAAGTTCAGATGACCATTTTCTCAATAATAAAAGAGAAGGTGACTGTCACTGGCATTTATAACTGACCTTATTTCCGGATTCAGTTGGGCAACTCTTACCTCACTTGGCGGAGAGAGGCAGTGTGTGTCAGTGTGAGATCTCTCTAGAGGTAGTCAAAGCAAATGGCAGTGCCTGACCTTGGGCATGTTCACTCACCCTCTCCGGTCTTGGGTTGGTTCTTCTCTGTGAAGGGCAGATTGTGCCGCATGGCATCTCAAGTCCATTCCTCCTCTACTTCTTGCTGATTTGTAAGAAAACACATTGACTTGCCCAAAGATAAAAAGACATTAAATGGCAAATATTTAACAAGAGAACTGGTCTTTCTCAACTCTCTCCCTTTTATGTCTAGGTTATAAGATTATTATAGTGATTACTTTTTCATCACCCACCTAATCCCATAAAAAAACCTCTCACTATATAAATGCACATGGCCTATTTTCCTGTAGCAATTACTCACTTTACCCATGGGAACTGGGTCTTTGCTAAAGGCTGGTAAGGGAGGGTGCCAGTTTTTTGTTAGCAGACTTTAATTTTCTCTCTGGGCAAAGGTTTACTGTGGCTGAGACCAACTCAGCATCATTATTGTCTTCCCCTAAGGGAGAATTACCAACTACCATCTAGGTGCTTCAAACACTAGAGACATGTGTCATGAGGATGGGGGAGAAACGAAGTGACATTTATGAGTAGGAATAAATGAGACATAGTAGATTCTCATATATTGCTCAGTGTTAACTAGAAGATTCCACACAGTGCTCTCATTTCTTCTTGTCTACACTCATGACCGCCCTTCAGAGCAAGTCTTACACTTCTTTTACAGCTGAGAGCATGGAGGCTTGGAGATATTAATAAATTTCCCACAGTCACTCAGGTCTCTGGATAACAAAACCTGTGTTAATTTATTAGCATGATCTCTGCCGGGAACTCCTAAATGTGTCTATAGCAGGTAAAGAGAAAACTGTTCTGGGATGTGGAGAAACCCTAAAATGACCAGGACCGCTGAAGCCAGCCCACCAAAATGGTGTATTCTATAGTTCAAAGCTTCAGAAAGGGACCCCGTGAACCTGGAAATGACTGTGGAAAGATTTGACTTTCCTATGTCAAGTGGGTTTTGAGTCCTTTTCCCCAGTAGAATCACAGAAGACGGACATAAATTTGGATGTAATACTCATGGATACTATTGATGGAACTCATTATGCTCTGGGTCTGTTTCAAATACCTCACTTGCTTATTTACCTAGACAATGCTGCAGGAGATGGTGATTACTCTCCTACATAGATGTGTGCACTGAGAATTATAAAGAGGTGTCACTTACCCAGGTGGCATGACTTGGGAGGATTGGAATCCAGATCTATCTGTATCTAAAGTAAACTGCTGCTATTGACTACTCAGTAGTGCCTCTGCACTGCAGGGAAGAATGAGACCAAGGAGTCCTGTTCTCTCTCCCTCCGCTGGGCCTGCACTTCCATATGGTAACTCGAAGAACTTGTGAGAATCACTTTTGTGAATACAGAATGTCCACGACCGACAGTAACAATTAGAGGGAAGATCAGCACTGTAAGTTCTCAGTGTACTTACATTCATTGAAAATAGAAATTAAAGAGGAAGCAGCCAAAGGGGAAAATCTCTGTCCCAAATGAGGTCATTTGAACAATAGAACAATCTTGCTAATTATTTAGAAGGAACAGAATGGATTAGATATCAGAAATTGAACGATAAAGAGGCCCTCTCCAAAAGCTGCCTCCCTTACAACATTTCCCTGAAAAAGATCACTTATTGTTTACTTGAATAGTTTCAAAAATAATACGGGATAACAAGATCTGCCAAGCTAGATTGATTGGCAGATAAAAGATTCCCAACAATGGAATGTTTTCAGTTGATTGTAGCTTAAAGAAGCCAAATCTAGCTGGTCATCATTAAGGAAACGTATGTGAATACTGCCCTTGGATTTCACAATGACATTTAAGCAATATCGGCCTAATCCAAGTTTGTTTGTCACAGGATGCTAGACTTTCATATCATGGCTTTCACTCCTTAGCTAAGAGTTGATTTTTTTTTTTAAGATTTTATTTATTTATTTGAGAGAGAGAGAGAGCATAAGCAGGGGAAGTGGGAGAGGGAGAAGCAGGCTTCCCGCTCAGCAGGGAGCCCGATGCAGGGCTTGAGATCATGACCTGAGCCAAAGGCAGACGCTTAACCAAATGAGCCACCCAGGTGCCCCATTAGCTGAGAGTTGATTATGACAGCAGGTCTCTTCCTGGAAACTAAGTGAGATTAAAATATATTGTGACCTGATATCAGCGGATTAGAGGAGACAGGGTCAGAGATAGGAAATGAATCAGGCTTGGTAAACAACGCTGGCCACTCCTGTTGCACCTGTGTGGGATGAAGAGCAGCCAGTGCGCTTACTGGAGTCCTGTAGAATAGACTGGCCTTGAAGTATCTGCCAGCCCGTCTCATTGGATCGCCAGCACTCACATGACTTTCTTGAAATGGCAGAAACAGAGCTTTTGTGTTTGTACCCAGTTTAGAAGTGTCACTGTCTTCAACTTCTAACCCAGACCTAATGTGTATAGATAGGCACTTGGGAAGGTGATGGGAAAACAAATACATTCATTTTTCAAATATTTAGCTAGTACCTACAAATACACCAGGCATTGCATGGCATGTGGTATATAGATGGAGAAGCAGGACAAAGCCACTGAAAAATAAATAGCAATGCAAAATGGTCCACACCAAGTACAAAAAGAGGAAGAGGCCAAGAGTGAACATGTATGAAGCAATGGCTGATGCCACAGGATTGCTCTCAGAGTTGTAGACCAGACACTTACACTCAGAGAAATGAAAACTTCCTTAAAAGTGGAATGTGCCAGATAGTGTGGTTTTCTAGATTAATCTAAATCTAATGATGGTTTAGTCATAAAAACATAACAAAACAAAACTAGACCTCTTGAAAGAAAGAAAAAAGAAAGAAGGAAGAAAGAAAGAAAGAAAGAAAGAAAGAAGAAAGAAAGAAAGAAAGAAAGAAAGAAAGAAAGAAAGAAAGAAAGAAAGAAAGAAAAAGAAAATTTCACCCACCTAATCCCACAAAGGTAGCAACACGAGAGGGTTTAGAAGAATTAGTTCAAATATATTTTCTGTTTTCTACTCAGTTTTTTTTTTTTTAAGATTTTATTTATTTATTTGACAGAGAGAGACACAGCGAGAAAGGGAACACAAGCAGGGGGAGTGGGAGAGGGAGAAGCAGGTTTCCTGCCGAGCAGGGAGCCCGATGCGGGGCTCGATCCCAGGACCCTGGGATCCTGACCTGAGCCGAAGGCAGACGCTTAACGACTGAGCCACCCAGGCACCCCTTTACTCAGTTTTTAATCCAAGACCCATACAGCACTGTTTATAGGAATCAATCTAGTAGAAGGCAATATCCACTAGCCCTTATACACGAAAGAAGAAAATGCAGCTCATAGACACCAATTAAGGTGGCCCAGGAGTAGAATAGCAAAATTCAGGTGTTTGACTCTGTATGGCCTCCCTATTCTTTGTGATGACTCTCAACTTGGCTGCTTCTGTGCAAAAGTTAAGGATTTTCAGAGGAAAGATAAATTAAGTGTTAAATTATGATAATAACCAAATCCTTGGTTGGCTGTTATCAAGAACAGAAATAAAGAAGACATAAAGAATATGCCCTGTACCACTCTGAGAAACAAACTAAGGGTTCTAGAGGGGAGGGGGGTGGGGGGATGGGTTAGCCTGGTGATGGGTATTAAGGAGGGCACGTTCTGCATGGAGCACTGGGCGTTATACGCAAACAATGAATCATGGAACACTACATCAAAAACTAATGATGTAATGTATGATGGTTAACATAACATTAAAAAAAAAAAAAGAATATGCCCTGTACCTTTCTGAACGGCAACAAGAATTTAGAGCAAGCTCCCTATTTGCATTTGTAGGCAGGGCATGAAGATACTTGATCGATGTGCAGCAGGGAATTTCCTGCCTGCCTCCAATAAAGCACATTCTGCAAGACTGATATTCTGGGAACAGAGCGTTACACCTTGGAGTTTCCCTAAATCTGAAAAAAGCATATTGCTTTCAACCTTCCTTGTTCTAAATAACTTAGTCTAACTTCCCTAAAAAGATGGATCTATGTACGTGTTAAGAATTTGGTATCTTCACTTTCTCTAGATCCCCTCCACCTTTCTTTCCTAATCACACCCTCAAGTGGTTGACGTCATCACCTTCTTTAAAAAAAGGGTGCCATCTCTTTCTCCCGACTGTCCACACAGATCAACTGCCTCACACATGGGATGGTTCTAACATCATTGGCACAAAGCCAGTTTCATCATTAGAATTTTGGATTGCCTTTCCTGCTAAAATCAACTGTCCTTAAAACATTTCTCAAGTGGTAGTGACATGTCTGTAAATTCTGTATCAGAGGGAGAAATCATGAGGGAGAGTCCATGTCCTATCCCCCTTTAAACCTGGTAGGTTTTTGTGACTCCCTTGACAATAGAATGTTGGAAAGAAAATCCTTGGTGACCTCTGATGCTACCTAGAAAAAGTCCATGCAGCCTCTGCCAGTGTCTCCTAAGACAGTCCCTCGGAGAGTTTTGCCTCCTGTAAGAGGTTCATCTACCCTATGTCCACCACTTGGAAGGCCCTTGTGGAGATACCAAATTGAGAAAGTGGTGAAAACTCACGCAAGGGGCTTCATTGGTACCTAGATCTCATTTAGATGATAAGATTCTAAACCTTGAACCTAAGCCTAATGAGACACTGGGGAGTCTGGGAAGGAGTAAATTTATGGATGTGTTTTGCATGTGGGAGAAATGTAAATAATCTGTGGCTAGTAAGTACACTTGGAATTTTAAACCATGTTTGCAATTTTTTTGACACTCCTCCCATCAAAGATAGAATCTAATTCCTGTTCCCTTGAATAAGGACTGGTCTTACTAACTCATTTCTAAAAACACGGAGGGGCGCCTGGGTGGCTCAGTTGGTTGGGCGACTGCCTTCAGCTCGGGTCATGATCCTGGAGTCCAGGGATCGAGTCCCACATTGGGCTCCCTGCTCGGCGGGGAGTCTGCTTCTCCCTCTGACCCTCCTCCCTCTCATGCTCTCTGTCTCTCATTCTCTCTCTTGCAAAATAAATAAATAAATAAATAAAATTAAAAAAAAAATTAAAAAACAGAATGGAGCTGATGCTACATTAATTTTAAGCCCAGGTCTTAAAAGATAATACAACTTCATCCTGGCTCCATCTTGGAACACTCATCCTTGCAACCCTTACCTTGGTATGAGAAAGCCCAGGCCAAATAGACAGTTCCAAATGCAAATGCACCAAGGCCCCAGCCACCTGCTATTGTAAATAAACTTTTTGTTTTTTTGTGGGTTTTTTTTGGTTTTTTGGTCTTCTTTTAAAAACACAGACACACTCATTCATTTCTGTTTTGCCATGGTTGCTTTTGTTCTACACAGCAGAGCTCTGAGTAGTTGTGACAGAGACCATACGACTCACAAAGCATAAAATACTGCTATCTCGTCCTTTATAGAAAATGTCTGCTGACTCCTGACTTAGATCACTGAAGATCCTTTTCTTACTGAACTCATAGTATATCATAAATAGGAATTATGACAGGTATGAACGAAAACCCATCTCTATTACTTAGGTGTGATCTTGGGAGGCTCTCTTAACTTCTCTGAATCTTAAGTGTGACAAAAACTTGAGAGAGTAGTTAAGACCTCTGCCTTAACTGATACATGCTAAGATACTGACACATAAACAAAAGATTATTAATATGTTAAAAGTTTTACCAACATTTTAAAATTAGAGCCAAACTGAGGGGATCATATAATTAGAGGCAGAGAAAACAAAAGATGCCAAGTATTTTATTTTAGCAAAGGTTCATAACAGGGCACATGAAAAGGAAACAGTAACAGCTGTTGTTAGGTGTGAGACACAAGTGGGAATCCATGGTCAGTGAAAGTTCAGGTTGTGAATTTCCTTCTGTAGGCCAGATTTTTAAAGAAAAATCCTACCGACAGAGATGGCTTCACAGGAAACAGTTTTCCAAAACCAATTACTGATTGATCAGATGCCAAAATTTGAAGAAAGAACTGTTGGTTGCCTCTTGAGCTAGAAGAAAAATCATATTTTTCCACACTATAACTGGATGTTTTTCTTTGAGACTATGAGTAAATTTAGAATCCTAAAGGCAGAGCGAATTGACCTGATTAAAGGTGCTACTTCCTCATGTCTACAGATAGTCCAAGCAACTGTCAGCAAGTTATTTCGTCATTCCAGCCACAATGATTTAATATTGTGGGGGTCGGGATTTTAAAAGTTGATCTAAGTAGCTGAACTGTCTGTTTCAGTTCCTCGGAGAGGTGAGCAGTCCCACGTCTTGGGGAAGCATGAGAACATATTTTTGGGGGCACATCTACTTCCTTTTGGTATTATTGCTGGGAGATCTGTCCTCTGGGCGAGAGCTGTGGAGTCACAGGTCACCGCAGCTCCCAGGTGGCACAGGTCAGCTTTGCAGATATTGATTGCGTATCTGCCTATAGGGGGGTGACGACTGGAAGTGTGGGCGGGGCTCTTTCCTGAGAAAGGAACTGTGGACCTGTCACAGGTATGGCTTGGAGGTGGGCGAAGAGATGAGGCCGGCGCTTGATGAGGCAGGTTGAGTGGGAGTCAGCTGAACACTACCTCAAACTGCTGTGCAGATTCTGGTTTTCTTCACTCGAGTCTCTTCTCTTTCCCTGTTTTCACTTGTCACATACATAAAGGGCAATGAAATGCCAACCTGACCCAAGTGAAAGGCTTGGAGATACGAAACTGTGAAGGAAGATAATGAATATACACATGTGGAGCTGACTGGAGGTCCTTGATAGCATACTTTACGTTCTTGTTTAACCTTTTAACTAGAGAAATGCACTCATTGAATAGAAATGTCTGCTAGAAAAAAGAAAAGAGAGAAAGCAGGAAGGAAGGAGGGAGGGGAAGAAGGAAAGAGAGAAAGAAAGACAGAAAGAAAGAAAGAAAGAAAGAAAGAAAGAAAGAAAGAAAGAAAGAAAAGAAAGAAAGAAAGAAAGGAGAAAATAATAAAAGAAAATAAAATAATTTTGTCTCCAATCCTTTGGGCACATTTTTAGTTTTGTATCATTTCAGTGCATCAGTTCATTAAAGAAATCACAGAACCTAAAGATGGAAATTTGTTAGAGATACTTTGTTCAATTTGGACTCACGCAGAACTCTTCTGTGTAACTACTAAGGTAGGTTCATTTATTTACCCAACAACATTCTTTTAGCATGACCTATACCAGGTATTGATCTAGGCAAAGGGCTCAACAAAATAGACAAACATCTTTGCCTTCATGGAATTTGCTTATATTCTAGGAGCTGTGCTTGGACATATCCCATGACCAAGAGCTGTTAGTTTAGATGGGAGTGGGTTGGTTTCTGAGATGTTTACTTATTCACAAATTCTCCTGGAGCAGAGTTTTAAGCACTTTATGAATATTAACTCATATGATGCTCTTAATAAGCCTATAAGGTAGATATCATCGTCATCATCATCATCCCTCTTCTTCAGATGAGCAAATTAAGGCACAAAGAGTTTAAGGAATGCCCAAGACCACATAGCTGGTAAGCAACAGGGAGAGGAATTAAACCCAGCAGTTGGGTTTTGAGTCTAGGTTCTTAACTACTGGCTCTGCTGCCAATATTTGGCTAGCTTAAATTTTTGTCATTGTTCCATTTTTTTTCCCCCTGATATTGGTATCCCTTACCCTAAAATGTTTAGCACATTTCTGTCTGACTCTGGGGATCTTCTACCGTGTACTCTAACCCACTGTATACAACCAAAGATGATGTCTGACTCTTGAATTTCATGGTTATATAGGATGAGACAGCACCTCCTTAAGAGGTATGGGTCCCACTGGTCCTACCACTCCCACTGCCCATATAAAAAGGTGGATCCAGCACATAGTAGACAATCAGTAAGTGACAAATCTTGCTACTAATTCATAACTTTCTGGCTCACTGATGCCTGAAAGTCCACAGTTTAGCTTCCTTCTTCTAGTGCAAGCCTATTCTCTAGGAGAGGAAGCCAATCAGGCTTTATTGGAGAAGCTTTCAAAAATTTTCCCTAAAAGTAGGTTTTAAGAAATGGGCGAGGACCTCATAGGGCTGAGCAGAGAGACATTGTCATCACTGACAATGGCAAAGGGGAGAAGAAAGATGATGAGGACACTGGGAACATGGAAAACCTCACTCAAGTGGGGCCGTTTGAAGGCTGCCTTCCATAGGAGCCCAAGCAATTATCCAGTCCCTTGCTATGGAGTGTAGAAATAAACAACCCTGCTGTTCCATCGTGGAATGAGAAGTAAGAGGAGTTAGATAAAAGTTTGAATAGGGCCCTAATACTTTTAAAGTTTTTCTGAGTCAACTCAGAAGTTGGTTTAATCCTACACTTCAAAGAAATTTAAAGTATGTCATGTGCCTTCTCCTTTCAAATGAAATAATCTCAAAATAACTTTAATATCAAGCTCCAGTGATTTCTGGATTATCGCTCATGACTCCTCATTCTGTCATTAACGAGATCAGTCAATTTTCTTTACTAGTTTACTAGTTTACTGGTTTCAGAGTTCTCTGCCAACGAGCCTCAGCCAAGATGACTTCCTTTCTCTTAACCAGTCCTCCTACCAGCAGATTTGGTCTGTGGAAAGTATCATTCCCCTTGCTTCCCCTGTTTTGTTTCTGTCGTTCCAAACAAGAGGCTCTGCCCTACATAGAATTACCTACCTCTTCTGTTCATACAAAGCCTCCCTTAAACTTTGCCTTCTTTTGCATGACACTCCCTGGGTATTCTAAGCACAACTTGCAACTGCTCCCCTCTCTGGTGCTCCCCCCTCAGTCCTGCCCATAGAGCCATTACTTAAACTAGTAAGTGAATATTTTCCTGCAGAATGGTGGTCATAGCTGTTTTAAAACCAATCCAGTTGTAATAGCCAATGTGGAAGTATCTGCTAAGCAAGAACAATAGCTACTCGACACAAGCATTCCAAAGACTATTTGCCTGAGCTTGTGAAAGAGGGTGTCCTTTAAAAATTGTTCGTACTACATGGTTCTTAATTGTTTTTTCAACCAAATCTTGGGAGAGCCGTACACACCTGCAAGAAAGGTTTTTGAAGTGAATAAATTTTGGATTTCTTGACATCCCTCCATGAAACATTACTTTTTCTAAGATAAAGAAAAGTAGGTAAAAATAATGTGAGATATTTGCCACAATCTCATAAAAAATCTGGCTCAGAATTTGAGCCTTGGGTTCAAACACAGGTACTGACAACCCAGGTGGGTTCCTATTTCATCCAAACGAGTTTGTTTTTCTTTCTCTTGGCTGGACACTTTTAAGTGCCTGCTGGTTATTAGTCAGGGAAGAAGTGTGTTTTAAGCTATTAACTTAAATAAAAAAAAAAAGGAGGACATTTCTTTTGAATTTTCCCCGAATGCTTTGGATGGGTTTCTGTTGCATTATTGGTTGAGAATATTCTTACCATGATAATCCACTTTTAGTAGCCTCATTTACATTAGCTATCACTCTGGAGAGCCATAGTAACAGGCCGCTGAATTACCCTGGAGAAATTACTCTTGAAAGTAATCATTGTGAATGAATTTTCATCACTTGCTCTCATCGTTTCATGCTGTTTTGTCTCTTTCTTTTTTTTGCCCCTGATAAAAGTTAAGCATACAGAGGCCTTTTGTTATTATCTCATTTTCTTTAGAAAACTTAGTTTTAATCATAGCAGCCGGTTTCTATAGACAACCAAATGGTACCTCACACACACACGCACACACAGAGTTGTTGAAATGCATTTCATTTTCTTGTGGCGAATGTTGTTTTGTTTTATTTTAGTCTACAATATCTCATGTAAATTTGGTTTTCATTTAACCTAATTGGTTCAAGGTTTATGTTTTAAGTATAGGCGCTTGGATTTTTAAGCCTGAGAACTGTGTTGAATTTGTTTCAAGTTACCAACACCAAAAAAAAAAATAAATAAATAATAAAAAACCCTGAAATTTTAAACTCTTGGGGAAAAAACACCCTAGAATAAATAAAGAAGTAATAATTATAAAAAAAATATTTAGCAAGTACTTACTCAAGGCCAGGCCTTATTTTAAAAGATGCTTTTTAAATGGCTTGTTGCCATTTATTAGCTTTACATTCTTTTATTTTCTCCCATGACTTTGGGGCTCTAATTTTTGTTACTTTCCCTATTTTCCAGATGCGGAAACAGAATTTCAAAGGATAGGTAACTTGTCCAAACTCACACAGCTACCAAACAGTGGTTCCAGAATTATAACCCAGGAGGTCAGATTTCTTAATCTATTTTATTGCATTGTATTATGTGGTAACTCTTAAAGAATACTAAAGTGAATGGAAAAAATGATCAAAGTTCTATTTAGCTACTATTTTACGTGAGATTATAAAGCAACAGAGAATGACTGACCTAGTTGTTGAACTGTTGAAAAGGTTTCTCCCAAGATAAATTCAAAATTTCAAAATGAAATTAGGTTTTGTCGTGGTGCCTAAAAGTTGGAAGGTTGGGATTTTTTTGTTTGTTTTTGCTTTTCTTTGAAAATATCTAAAGAATGGGCCAACAATGAGATAACCATTGGGGAAAATAGACACCAACAGCTGTTTTCTTTACAAAAAACACTTGTGTTCAGGGTCATATTCAGCAGCCTGAAGGCAGAGTTTTGTAGGTTAAGAAACTGGTAGAAATTTCCACCAGCCTCAATCTTTAAAATTTAAACTTAAAGTAATAAAAAGTGATTACAAATCTTATCCTTTTTAATTATTAAATTTGGTTATCAATACTGTTTCCAGATGTCCATTCTACAATTAACCCATTCAACAGAGGTTGTTGGCCCCTGCTCTGTGCCATGCTCTACTGAGACCCCAAGAATATGGTGGTAAACGACCAGAAAACCGCTCTCAGAGATTCTATGCCACTGAGGGAAAAGGACAAGTGAGAAAATTAAAAAATAAATATGCAATATAACATTAGGAAGTAGTAAATTCAACGTAGAAAAAAGTAAAGCTGTATAAAGGGGCAGAGATCCGGTAATCAGTGAAGTCAGTGACATTCGAGGGTCTTCTCCGGGGAGGTCACAGAATCAATATAAAAGAGTTGTGGGACACTTAGTATGAGGCAAAGGAGAACCTTTTCTGTACATTTTTAAGGTTTGAATGTGGGCATCTCATTTTTAATCATTAGCCTCCCCCATGTTGTTCTTTTAAAACTCCATTCAGAGTGCAAGTTAATGGTTGCTTTGTGAAAGGTTGGCTCTTTTTTTTTTTTTTTTTTAATGTATAGTTATTTTATTGTCCACATCTGGGTAAAAAGAAACACAATATAGCCAAATATTTGTGAATTCTTTTTCATTTTACAAATACTGTTAAAATTCCAAGGTACTTTGATGCAACATTTGATATTTTTACTTTTCCAAGTGTTTGCTCGTGATCCGCTCTCTGAGAGGAGACGGGATGTTTCACAGTTTTCAGGAAGAGGATGTGTTGACAAATGTCTTGCTGTTCGATACAAATAAAATTAGTCTAACTCAGAATTAATGATAAAAATATTCTCTGGCCCATATGTATAAACACTCCCCTTAAACACTTGTCATTTGTAAAATTGGGTGAAGGGTCCCAAACTTTATCTTCCACCCAGGCCCGGTTTCTGTAGCCCTCATGACATTGGCGTGGATGGGCATGTGACCCAGGGCAGCCCAGTGAAACATAATGCCGGGCTTTGGGCTGCACTGTGGGTAGAGGAAATACCAAGATAGTATCATGAGCCTGGGGCCGCCAGCAGCCATTTTGCCGCCTCACTGGGGGAGCACCTGTCTGAAAAGGAATCCCGTAGAACGGGAAGCATGTTAAAGAGGTAGGGAAGGAGGAGACAAGTCCTGCAACGTTGCCTGGTTCTTGGATCCAACCCTAGTTTTACTCAGGGACCTCTCAGTTCTCTGAACTCATCATTCCTTGCAATTTGATCTGGGTTTATGTCACTTGCAGCTGAAAGACTCCCAGTTAGACAGTAAGGGAAAACCCCAGGGTAGTAGTCAAGAAATCAGTCAAAGCAGAATGGAACAGAAAGACCGAAGTGACCAATGGCTTGGCAATCACACAGCTGTGTATCTTCAGATGATCATACCAGGAACAAAATCACCCACCTGATTCTGAGCCTAGCGTAGGGGCTGCTTGCCCTCTGGATTCTTATTTTCTGCCTAAGGCAGAAAATCGATGGCTCTGAGATTACAGATGTCCTTCTAGAACCCAAGTGTAGCTGGAGAGAAAATCTACAGAGGTACCTTTATTCTAGTCTTGGCCAGAGCAAAAGAAGAAAAATTAGGATTCTTAGGAGATTCTTGCCATCCCTGTCAGCTATCAGCTCCATAAAAAGATTTTAGGACAAGGGTTTAAGAGTTTCTGCTACTTAATACATGTAATCATCAATAAGGCATTTTATGCTTTCTGAGCTTATTTTTCTCCTTGATGAAATGGAGGAAAGTTCTACTACTTAATCCTCACAGCAATTGTAGTGTTTTCCAGATGGGGACACTTCTGAGAATAAAGGGGGTGGGGTGGGTGGTCATAATCCCCATGGGTGATTAGGGCTGTTCCAGGCAGATCAGGACCTATGGACACCCCTTCCTCAGTCAGTGCTCCCGGTTCTTTCCTCACAGGACTTTTCACACCTACCTTCTGCCTTCAATCATCTTTAGAAAACGAGAGCATTCTAGATGGCTTCTCTCTTTTTTTTGCTGTGTATCTATACAATTGGTTGCGTCCTGGTGCTCCCGTGAGCCAGGCATTGCTCTTTATTCTCTTCGTCTTACTGTGAGGCAAAAATGATTTGGGGATGAGGAGCAGACTCAGGCCCCTCCCTGAGTGCCCTGCCCATGAAACTGAGCAGAAGCCAGGGCCTTTGCTCTCTGCACAGTGCTCTGCTGTCTTTTGGCCTTTCAAATGTCTACGCGGGCACAGCCAGCCTCATTTTTCCCTGCATCATGTAAAGTCTGCGGGCTGATAATTTCCAAAGATAATATATTTTTCATAGTACATTTAAAAATTATTTTTCTAGGGGCACCTGGGCGGCTCAGTTGGGTAAGCATCTGCCTTCGGCTTAGGTCATGATCTCAAGGCTTGGGATCGAGTCCCGCATTGGGCTCCCCGCTCAGCGAGGAGTCTGCTTCTCCCTCTCCCACTCCCCCTGCTCATGCTCTCTCTCTCACGAGTTCTCTCTCTCTGTCTCAAATACATAAATCAAATTAAAAAAAAAAAAGTTTAAAAAAATAAAAATTATTTTTCTATATATTTTAATAATATAAATGAATGCAATGTATATGTTTTTTAAATCCGAGGTCGACCTCCATCCAGGTCTTTCCACTGCGGCTTCTGAAGGATGTGCTAATAACCACTGAAGGGACTTCCGCTGCGAGGGTCAATGTCCTGGGTTTTGCTCAGGTCTCTGCTTAGAGTGGGGTCCTCTTCCGACTCTCCTATGGCCCAGGCTCAGACACCCGTCACAGAGCCTCCGAGAAGGGCGAAAATGAAAGCGAGGTCCCAGCCCCATCATAAGCATTCCGCAGAAGGCAGCATGCGGTGTGTGTCACCCCCAGGCTGGAGCAGTCCCAGCACCCTCCCCCTCTCCTCCACGAATTCACTTTCAGTACTAATCCTGGCACAGCCGCAATAATGATCCTTTTCCTGATCTGTGCTTTAGTTTTAAAGCAAACACCAAGTTTAAAAAGAAGAAAAATCGATACTTTTAATGATACTATTGAAGCTTGGAAAAATAGTTCATATATTAAAATTTTGTGTTTAAAAAACGAAAATATTACAACTTGCAGTTCATACTCTGTTTCACTGTTCGATATTTTTGACACAAAAAATTCCAAGCCTTCTCACAGAATGACAGAATTGAAGCAACTCTAGTTCAGTTTCTTTGTCTTTATAATTACCGTATTGTTCTCGAATGATTTTGAATCTGTGATTTGAAAGCAGGAATGCATGGTGACACAGTATTATCACACAGACTAGGGTCATGAACTTGCCCCAAGCATGTTCCTGAGTCCATGTGAGTTAGAGACTAACTGTATACCTGAAATTTTTCCAAAATAATTTTCAATGTCTATTAAAGGTTAAGTGATGAAAATGTGCTAATTTGAAGCTTATCCATATATTATACAACTCAGTAGGAACCACAAAAATTATTTAAAAGGTAGACCAAAGAAACATATTTTTTTCAGGGAGGAGTAAATTTACCACCAGTATTGCTTAGAATCATGATGCAAAGCAATAATGATAACAGACTGGATTATTATTGGTTTCAGATTCTCTATAGACAATGTGGTCCCCTATTGCCCAGACCAGAGCTTCCCATGGCTCTGAACTTGGATCCCCACTGCCTGGAAGAAATGAGGGTTCAGTGTTCAAAAGTATTTAAATAATTTAAAATTACCCCAATTTTAACATTTTTTAAAAAATTTATTTATTTGACAGAGAGATAGCACAAGTAGGCAGAGTGGCAGGCAGAGGGAAAGGGAGAAGCAGGCTCTCTGCTGAGCAGGGAGCCCGATGCGGGGCTTGATCCCAGGACCCTAGGATCATGACCTGAGCCGAAGGCAGCCGCTTAACCGACTGAGCCACCCAGGCGCCCCTAAAATTACCCCAATTTTATTCATCAAATGTTATCTGTAATAAAGAAATGGATATTGGAAATTTCTTTCACGACTTCTGAGGGATTTTGAGAGTGCTTTGTGATAAAATACTCTTGTTGAACTCTTGATACCCATGAGCCAATGGCCTGGGTTTGTCCCAAATGATGCCCCATCCCCCACGAGTAAGACATTACCCCCCTTCACATGCCCATCCCACAACTCCACATAAGCAAATGCTGAGTTTTGAACTAGAGTTGATAGGAATATATAACATAGACTGATTAATTCTTGATGTAATTGATAGTGAAGGCTTGTAGGTGGTCTGTCTGCTTAATTTTATAGCTATCCAAAGGTTTTCATCAGCACTCAGAAGTTCAGTTTGATCATCCCAGCTCAGCCTGCACTTGAACTTCAGCCACAAGAGCTGAGGAAATGGGTTCTTTGGGTCTTGTTCCTCAAAACTAGGAAGTGAGAATGACAGTGACTTTTTTTTTTTTTTCTCTTATGGGGGAATTCTCTCCTCGGTAGTCTTGCTAAAAAGTTGCCTCCCAAACTGTGAGATTTCCGGGGGAAAAACAAAGGGCCACCTCTGTGTACAGGACGGCAGGCAATGGAAACGTGCTGAGGAGAAGAAAGAGTGATGCGCTCAGGTAGTGCCCTCAGTGGGATGGCAGTGTGGGAGGAAATGGAAGATGTGTCCAGGGGAGAGAGAGCAGGAGAGAGATGTGAACTCTGGGCAAGTGCCAATACTCCTGACAACAACAATACTCATTTGGAAACTAGAACCGGTGTATAAAGTATACAAATAAAGCCAATGAAGCCCGAAGAATGGAAACCATCCCAACAAGAGAAAGTGGAACCACACAGATGTTTCATGTAAAAACTTAGCACATGATGACGGATGAAGACAGCTGAACAAGTGAGAGGTGGAGTGAGAGAGGTGGAGAAACAGCTTAGACTTGGACCTTTCGGGCTCTTGAACTTAAGTCCACACCCTATGTCAGAAGGAAATCGTGACCAAAGGGAACTATCTTTGCTGGAAGCACAGAAGTAGGAATGTACCTAATTTTACATTTAACTGCATATGTTTGGGATCTTACTATTTCTGTAATCAAAACCATAATGTATTAGGTTCAAGCACTTGAAATTGCCAACATGCATTCATTTTTTAACCTTTGAAAACAGCCATTTCACATAATTTGAATTAATAGATGCAAAGATATTCTAAAGCACACTTTTGGGGTTTGTTTTCAAGTCCATATTGGAGATGAAGGGAAACTTTGGCCATTACTAAGATTACTGCATTCTCCTGGAGTTTGTGATCTATGAATTTGGTGCCATCCGGGGAAGCGACAGTCCCCAAAGTGTTCAGCCTGCCCCTGCCCCTGGCATGAGAAGAAGCTGGGGAGAACGAGAAGTTCCAGAATTACATCGGCCGAGGGAGGTGGTCATAGCTTCTGTACATGTTTATTTCTTTTCGCTGCTTTGCTTTTTATTTCAAACTCATTTGACTTTGGGTTCCAGATTTCTTTTCCTCATTGCAAACTAGATTTTGAAATTATTTGGCCCATCTGTTTGCTTCTCTTAAATGAAATGTAAATTGGCTTTTGTTTTACATTTCAGGTGCTTCAGCTTTGACTCTTCATCTCCTAAGGCAGTTCAGCTATGGCAGGGAATTTTTTGCTGCCAAGAACAGAGAAGTCTTGCTGTTTGGAATCTTTTTCTTTAAATCAATGTGCATTTTTATGTAAAAAAAACCCCAGTTTTTAATAGGCTTGATTTGCTTGCCTCTGATTTTATGTTTTCTTTCTTTTTTCTCATTCATTCTTGTCCTGTGACCCCTTTATTTATGCTATTATCATATTTCTTTTATAGCCCCTCCCTACAAGGGGCCCAAGACAAGCCACTATCTGTTCCTTTCTCAAAGTTAAAAGAAAAAAAAAAAGAAAGAAAGAAAGAGAGAGAGAGAGACACACCCATGGGATCATGCTGATTCCTGTGGGCCCCTTGCATAAATGACCGTAGTGCATTAGATAATGACCCTTCATTGGCCAATCAATAATTATTGAGTGCCTCGTGTGTGCAGAATACTGTCCATACTATAGTGTGGGTAATGATGAGAACATATTTCATGAGAGACATTGAAATATTCATGGACGTAGATTTCCTTGGCAATTACACTCTTGAGATCCATTTATAACAGACACATATTTGGAATGGAAGAAAGCTGGAGACTCTCACAAAGGTTTGATGCAATGCCTTTTTTTTAAATCTAACCATTGTGAAGTTAGGCATTTATCTCTTATCCATCCACTGTGTACATCTGGTGGTGCCATGCTATGGAAGGCATGTAGGTAAGAGGTAGACAGTTTTTCCCAGCTGGCGAAAGTCCTACTTTACCGAATATGCTCCCCATCTCCCTCTACCTCTGTCATACTATCAAAATGTTTTCTTCCTGAGGATTACCTTAAAGGTCACGTTTTCCCATGTAGTTTTTTTTTTTTTTTCTAGTGGAACTTGATCTTTTTTTTTATATATATATTTTTTAATTCTTATGTTAATCCCCATACATTACATCATTAGTTTTAGATGAAGTGTTCCATGATTCATTGTTTGTGCATAACACCCAGTGCTCCATGCAGAATGTGCCCTCCTCAATACCCACCACCAGGCTAACCCATCCTCCCACCCCCCTCCCCTCTAGAACCCTGTTTGTTTTTCAGAGTCCATCATCTCTCATGGTTTGTCTACCCCTCCAATTTCCCCCACTTCATTCTTCCCCTCCCGCTACCTTCTTCTTCTTCTTTTTTTTTATTACCCAAGAGAGGGTGCTTCTTACCTAGCCAAACATTAGGAAGAGCAGCTGATTCCTATCTTCACATGGCAGGAAACAAGGCCGTGAGCAATTGTGACTCTGGACTGTTTTACTTTGACATAATAGAAGTGGTTTGGGAAGGAGCTAAAAAAGAAAGGTCACCTTGCACAGATCTAGGGAAGGAAAACAACGTTGGGTCCCTCAACAAACAGGGGTACTGTAAAGAAGGAACAGATGCCAAAGAAGGGAACTGAAGAAACATCAACGAAGCATTCACTTTTGTTGCAATTTAGCTTTTGCCCAACCTGAGTAGGGAAGTTTTCGTGAGCAGGGGAGTAACTTGTTGGAAAGCTTGGGAAAGCTTCTATCAGCCATCCAGATGGGGAGGCTCATGGCAGGAGATCAATGCATGTGTGTGTGCCTGAGACATTCCCAGTTTTAACACCGAATGTCCCACATCCCTGGAATCTCCTCAGCCCCGGGCACACAAGGATGGTTGCTCCTCCTGTCTCACACCCCCAATACTGAGAACACCACCATCTGATTCACAAATAATTTTGCTAGGAAATCTGCATGAAAGTCAATCATCACAGTATAGGATAGGTCAAAGAGCGTGGTGCAAATGCAAGTCATTTATCTCTTCCTGCATTTTCCTGAGTTTCTGGACCATCTTAGTAGCTTATATTGTTTTTTGGGTTTTGGTAGCATTAGACATTCCTTCCTGTAGAACGTTACCTCACCCTTCTGCACTCGCCGTAATTGTTTTGCTTTTTGATTTTAGAAACCAGTTCATTCTAGGAACATCACCTCCTAAAGCTATTGTTTGGTGCCATGTGAGAAGATTCTCTGAGGGCTCTGCTAGGGGCTGTGAAGCTGTGACAGGGGTGTCATTCGCACTAGCATTCAACAGTGAATTTCCACCTATTTCCACGTGGAGATAAGTGTGAAGTGTGGTGGTGACTTCAGGAACGTCAGGTCCTTGGTCCTAAGAAATAAGCAGTTACTGATTTTCTCTTGGGAGGCCTCGAATATTCTAAGATGTGCAGCACTTATGGACTGGCCTTTGTTTAATTTATAGCTTATGAAAGTTATTAAGCCAAGTTTCTTATTTATTTATTTATTTATTTATTTATTTATTTTTATTTTTAAAGATTTTATTTATTTATTTGAGAGAGAGAGAATGAGATAGAGAGAGCATGAGAGGGGGGAGGGTCAGAGGATGAAGCAGACTCCCTGCCGAGCAGGGAGCCCGATGCGGGACTCGATCCAGGGACTCCAGGATCATGACCTGAACCGAAGGCAGTCGCTTAACCAACTGAGCCACCCAGGCGCCCATTAAGCCAAGTTTCTAATCCTATGTGTTGGTGAGAATCTGTGGCAATACCATAAAATTATTTATAGACTCCAAAACTGGATAATGGTTTTTTTTTTTAATTAAGATGAAGTTAAATGATACACTAAAAAAAAGGCAGCTAGGTGAAATAAAATACATTCTATTACTTAAAGATATTTGTAATAAAGTTTCATACCATTCTAATTCTTTGCTACAAAATAGTCAAGTTTTAATGTCCTTAGCGAGTAAGATGAGAACATTCATAAATTAGGATCTTGCTCATAAAGTCAGCTTTCCACTAACTTGATGAATAGTGGAGAGAAATGCATTGTTTTCTTTTGTTTTAAGCTGAATCACAGTTAAAACAAAAGTTGACAAAAAGTGGTATGAAACTCAGTTAAAAATGTGTCCAGTGTTTGGGGACACAATTACTATTGAAAGGAGGTCATCCAAAAGTGGAAAATTAATATAAGGGTTTAATTTAGGGACATTAAACATTGGCCATAAACAGCCAGAAGCTTTTGATTTGTCCAAATAGTCTACTGTTGCTGGTGTTTCTCAGCTGAGCCAAGCACTCAAATATTTGAATAGTAAGAATCTTAATAACTGAAGTTTGTTGGTTTCTGTGTGAAGCATGTAAGGCTTACTGGTTTCTTTCCATGTAAAATTGCATTTAAATCACCCAATGATCCTACAAGGTAGGTGCAGCTGTAGTCCCCTCATATTTACATCATAAAGGCTAGGTGGGACATACTGTGTGGCCCACACCTTCTGAAGTGGTGTCTCTGAAGTTGGGCCCAGGAATCCTCATTTTTAACAAGTTCCCAGACAATTCTCATGCCATCAAAAGGAAATACACATCTAATAATTAACAGTCTGTTATTACCATTAATTGTATTATTACTTTCTTAGTGACCTTCCAGAATTAGGCAGGACCCTAATTTCTCACGTTTCTGAACATGAGAAGAAATTTATCTTAAGAGAACTCATATAAAATTTGAATATATCTGGGAAGCAAGTTAAATCTCCCTGTACTAATACAAGTACCTTGAAAATTTTTGTGACTATTAAGGAAACAAAGTGTTTTGTCTATAGTCTTCGCATATTTTACACAGCTGGAACGGCCTTAGCAGGACCTGGAGTTGGGGAGAGAGAAAGTGTATGAGAGAGAGACACCATTTCAATTCATGGAAATGCCCGGAAATGCCATTCCTGGTAAAGTTCATGAAGAAGTAGACACCAAACTGCATGAGTATCTTTAAGAATATCATCCAGGAGGTTTAGTTAAAGACCAGAGACACATGGCACTAGAGAGATCTTAAGAGTAGACACAGTGGGGAAGCTGGTTACCATAAGGTTAGAGCATTTTGGCAGAAAAAAGTATTCCTTCATGTGGCTTGGAGAAGTAGAGCAAGTATTTTTGAAACTAGGATTTTCACAAATATTTCATAGTGTGGAATAGATTGCTCTTAAAAAAAAAAAACAAACTGAAGTAAATGCTTACTGGCTATTTTTTTTTTTTTTCTGTAAACGTATTTACTGTCATATAAACCTGAATTTCCACACTTGAGTTTCTGAGCATACCAGTGAGGACAGAAGGCATTATGTTTAACATGGCCTGTTAAGAATTGCCGTTGCTTTCCCTAGAGCAAAGCCCACTGATGACCGGCTTCTCTTCTTCCTCCAGGCAATGTTTTTCCTCATGTCTTTCTCTCTTTTCCTCTCCCTCTTTCTCTTTCTCTTTCTGGTTCATTTCTCTGAATCTCACCCTTTCTCCAATCACATGTCAGTTCCCCATCTCATGTTCCCAACCCACACTAACCCACAGAAATTTCTCCTTTTCCTGACTTCTCATATTACCCAGTGTCGGTGCCAAAGGCTTTGGCTCATGGAGATTCTAACACAGTGTTGTTTGATTTTATTTTATGTCTAAGTCCCATTCCCTCGACTAGATCCTAAATGTTGGAGACCCAGAAAGAGAACATATATTACTTTTTAAATTTCCAACCGAGTGTTCAACAGAGTGTTCCAACAGTATTTTGAGTCACATTGAATTTTTTCCTCCACTTTCCCAGTCAAATCTATCTCTTTTGTTATTCTTGGCCAGTCATGCTGATTTTCACCTATAACTCCTCTGATAAGATAAGGGAGAAAAAAGAACTAGCAATCACCATCAAGTTATTCATTTGTGGGAGGCAAAGTGTTAAAGAATATTATTAACTGTATCAAAGAATACAAAAATAACTAACTGAATTTACTCTGAAAATGTACTCATATAGTTCATATAAGAAAAGTGAAGATGATTGTGTTTCAACTAATGTTGACAAGTTAGGTGGTAATATCCATCTGCCAGCACATAGATCCCAAAACTAGCTGGAGAAGCTACCTCATAGTCAATATAAATTCCAGATCTAGGATGTAGCCATTTGAAACGTGGCTAGTCAATTTATAAAGATGCTTTACCTAGTTAATTTGCCCATCGGTTCTGTTTGACATGAAGACTTTTTGCATAATGTCAGACATTGCATACTGACATTAGCCATGTTGGTGAACATGATCTGTAGGATTTATCCATTTATAGTCAAATAATTATTTTTAATAAAAGAATATTTTGCCAAAGGAGAATAAGTCCCACAGACAGTGGTGAAGGTCAACGGACAAGTGATCAGCAGGCTTCAGGCAATCTTACGGAGTGAGTTCAAGATCCTAGTAGACAACAGGCATATGTTGAAACATATGAAAGGGGTTTTTTTCATGCATTCATTCCCCAGTGCCTTGAAAAGAGCATAAGCTGTGCAGTAAGAGAACTTTAGTTCAAATCCCATTTCTCTACTTTCTGGCTGTGAGACCTTAGACAAGACACTTAATGCATTTGAATATTAATTTCCTCATTTGCAAAATACACAGAACAATATTTCAATGGGTTTTTGAAAGTAACGAGAAGAATCTATAAGTGCTTGGCAAAAGAGAATTGCAGGTGCTTTTTGAAAGATGTCATTCATACTTCAGTTGCCCCATATTACACAGGAAGAGACTGGCATGGACATTATAGAACAAAGATAATTAAAATTTACAATATGAGGCTCCAAGATCAAGAGATGTAACTTAAAGGTTAAGAATTAATCTAGGAATTAATCTGAAAAATTGTGCTTTTTATGTGTTTCTGTCATCAAGGCATCTAACAGTGGCACCTTCTCCTATGAAAAATGGCCACAAATAATAGCCCTAGAACACAGGCCCACAATGACGCAGGCTGGGGGCCACCAATAGCCCACATGTGCCTCATGTTAGAAAACACAGGACCCACACTGGGCAGCAAGGGTACAGAATCCTCCCCGAGACAGCCTCAGCATGGCGCATGCAGCTCTGAAGTCAGGACTCTCCTGGAGCGGTGGGCTGGCCGGAGAAGAGGCTAGAATTCCCACCAGGTGACATCTAGCCATGGTTCATCCTTTTCTCCAACCTTCCTGTGTGCCAGACAATGTGCTTTATCTCATTTAATCCCCCCAAGAACCCCATGAGGTAGGTGTTGCTAGTATCTTCAAATTACAGATGAATAAACTGAATCACAGAGAGGTTATGTTGTTGGTCCCAAGGCACAAGTCTAGGAAACGATCCGTAAGAGGTGAGCCTGGGCAGTCTGAATCCACCAGCTGCTTTCTTAGATGCTCTTGAAAGCAAAACACAGTAGATACATTTGCATGGGCACCAGCGGAGGTGCCTCATGGATCTGGGATGAAGAGATGGATGTACGAAGGGAAGGACACTTTGGTCAGATAGCCAGCCCCGGGTAATTTTGTCAGTCTGGTATACTACCTAAATGGCATGGAATCTGCTCCCAGACAGATGCTGGACAAGAACATCTGGTGATAAGAACCGCTGTACGTGCAGTGTGTCCCAGCGACAGGGTGGGTTGTCTATTTCCAGGGCCTGGGGGCTGCTCTCCTGGACTTAACCCAGATAAGTGCCAGACATGGGACCACAGGTGCAAGATCAACTGGTCTGCTTCTTGGGTGGAATTTTCCTGCTTAAAAAAAGAAAAAAAATGCAGGAAAAGAACGGCTTCCTATGACCTCATTCTGCTTAAAATTCCTGGATATGTCTCTACTTCCCTTCTGGTTCCAGAATTTTTATTTACTTTTAGACTAAATTCAGCTTCTTTAAAAGGAAACAAGTGTCAACTTCATAAAGAAGTGGTGTTGATTCTTTTTCCAGAGTATTTTGAACTACAGAGCCAGAGCATCTTATTTAATTGATCTCTGGCTCAGTTTTTTTTTCCCGGATGGTCAACTTCTCTTGAGAAGGTGGTTCATAGACTTTCTGCATTAGAATGACTGGGCATGTTTATTAAATTCAGTCATTCATTTATCAAAGCTGTTTACTGGGTAGGTACTCTGGAACAAGCATTGTATTAGATATTGATTAGCAGTCCCTTGTCACCCCTTCTGAATTAGTGTCTCTGGAAGTGGACCCAGAAATCCTTACCTTTAACAAGTTCCCAGATTAACTTTATATTCTCAAAACTTTGAAAACCACTGACTTATATTATGAACTCTTCATATACAGAGCATAGGGTTTATTGAAAGTTTATTTCTAATCCCTAATTAATTGCTTGGCATGGTGGTGTTGATATGTGGTTGGCTATGATTCAATGAAGAAATGCATTTCCAAACTCATTGCTTGTAGTGACTTAGATGATCAAACTTAGAGTATATTCTTTTTTTTTTTTTAATGATTTCATTTATTTATTTGAGACAGAGAGAGAGCATGAGTGGTGGGGGTGTGCAGAGGGAGAGGGAGAAGCAGACTCCTCGCTGAGCAGGGAGCCTGATGCTGGACTTGATCCCAGGACCTGGAGATCAGGACCTGAGCCGAAGGCAGCTGTGTAACCGACTGAGCCGCCCAGGCACCCCACCTATAGTTTATTCTTGTTCATACTTTTTACTTTTTAACTTGTTGGTCTTGGGCCTAGCTGGTCAGACACCTATAAGTCAAGCATCTGTTTATTTTCGAGTTCTGGCTTTTGTTTTGTTTTGTTTGTCCAGGAATATATTGAACATTGGGTGGTTGTTTTTTTTTTAAGATTTATTTATTTATTTATCAGAGAGAGAGAGAGCACGCACACAAGCAGGGAGAGAGGCAGAGGGAGAAGCAGACTCCCTGCTGAGCAGGGAACCCAACTTGGGACTCGATCCCAGGACCCTGAGATAATGACCTGAGCCAAAGGTAGACCCTTAAAGGATTGAGCCACTCAGGCGCCCCGGGGTATGTATTTCTTTACTGGGATAGTCTCAAAATGCACTTTGCTTTTTTTATTTAAAAATCAGAGAATGTCAAGTTTGAGTAGACCTTAAAGATAATAAGTATTTCAACCATTCATCAAGTCCTTAGATTCTCCTCACAGTATACTCTTTGTATTAGAACAAAGTAACTGCTTTAACAAACAACCTCAAAATTTCATTGTTTCATCACAATGGGATTCATTTCTCACTCATGTCTTAGTCAAATTCAGATTAGTGGGAGGGGGCTGTGTCATTCAGGGGTCCAGGCTCCTTCTGTCTTGTGGCTCTGTTCTTTTGATAACTAAAGTTTTCCCCTTTCAGCCAGCAGATGGGGCAAGAGTGTGAGTGAGGATCACACATTGGAGAGTGGGGTGGGGGTTCAAGTACAGCCTAGATGTGGCATGTACCACTTTCACCCACTTTCACTCACTTTCATCAGCCAGAGTTCAGCCACTGGCCTACACCTAGCTGCAAAGGAGACCAGCATACATTGAAGTATATGACCATATGCTTTCTGCTTTAACCTCCAAGTGGTTATATGGCTTCCCTACGATTCTTCCAGTGATGGCAGGCTCACTATCTTTTTAGTAAGATAACGTATCATCTTTAAACATCCTGGACAGTTTAGAGAGTTCTTCTTTCACTGAATTGAAATATATCTTGCTGCATTGACAAGATAGCACAGTAATTAAGAATTTGGGCTTTGGAGTCAGACTGCTTGAGTTTGTATCCCAACTATGAACTTTGAGTCTGTTTCCTCATAAATCAATCCATGTATCACCTGGCTTGTGCCTGACACGTAATCACTTCTCAGTCATTGTTACTATGCAGTTACTGGTCTGTGTTCTACCCCTGTTCTCACAGAGATACATCCTTATTCATGGACATTTGAAGGAATCTCTGCCCCTATTCTGGGTCTTTTCCAGAATTTTCAGTTATTTCTCACATAATCTCATTTAACATTACCTCTCTACCCTGTTCACTCTCCTCAGATTGTGGTTCAGTGTGTTCATAGCCCTTTGAAGAGTGGGGCACTCTTACAGAATATAAGATTCTAGTATGTTCTGACCAAGGCAGAGAGCAGCAAAGCTATAACTTCCTCATTTTGAGTTGCTGTATACATGTACTTATGCAGCCAAAGATCACATTAGCTTTTTCAGCTACCACTTTACCCAGTTGATACATACTGACCCTATTTTCTACTAAAATTTTAATTTTTTATATAAAAAATGTTTTTATATAAATGTAATTGTTAAGCCATGTCTCTTTCACTGGGGTAGGATTTTTTGGTTTCAAAAGAAGACTCTTATATCTACAGATCTTTAATATGTTCTTTTCAATCTGTATTTTCAATCTAAAAGAAAGGGTTACTATACCTTTGGGGCTCTTCTGCTACTTAAGAGTGGTTAATATAGTTTACTTCACACACAAGGAGAGTGATTAAGACTCATCCATTAGTGTAAATTTCTTTTGGCCCAGAGTACACAAGAAAAATCTACTAATACTACTGATATTTACCAAGCTGCTATTTAGGATTTTTTTTTTCTATTTTTGAAAAGTTAGGAAAAAAAAAAAAAGACAAAACACCAGCACATCCTCCCTTGGCATAGAGACTCACACCACTCGCTGTCTCAACCCAAATTTCTTTGGCCTTTTCTTCTTTGTAGCAGAAGTTTCTGTGTGTGTGTTGCCACATCATGTGGGTTTGGGGGAGGACAAGAAAGAAGACAAAAGATGTGGTGGAATAAGCAGGTGGACACCGCAGACACCACTTGAGGCAGAAGTTGGACCCAGTAGTGGCTAAACTGGATGACCCTGAAGGCTCCTTGCAAACCTGTGATTCAAGGACTCCATGTCATAAGTAAGTGGATTCCAGCTCCAGAAGTCTCAGCGTACCAACCTGGGAAATGGGAACATTCTAAATTTTTAAATACTTGTTCTAAGTGCTCTCTCTTCAAATAAAAAATGACATTCTTCCTACTTAATAGTTCATCTGTGATCACTACTCCTCTTTACTATGAGATCCTGGCTCTGGAGCCTAATCCACCAATGTCTCTGATCTTCTCTACTCAAGTCAATCTTTGATGATGATTTGATGCACTGGGTTTTTTTCTGTCACAATAACAGCAACCATAACAGCAATACTAATAACTAATACTGATGGAGAACATATTCTATGTAAGGAACATATTACGTGGTACTATCAACCGCATGGTATGGAAGAGGAAACAGAGACAGAGAAAATTTAAGTAATTTGCCCAGGGTCACGTAGTGGCAGAACTAGTTAAATATACACTGTGACTGTAGAAGGCAAAGTCCCTTTCACCGGGGAGCAAAGGCTTTGCCATTTGCCACCCTGAGAGGCTATGGGCTTAGCTGTTAAGCTCCCAGAGTCAAGTCTCAGGCCACACATGTCACCCATACCCTTTTGTGGACACTTACCACTAATTTACCTGACTCTGACATATCGTGCTTCAGCTTAGTGTTTATTAACCTAGTGTTTGGTAATAAGCTGAAATGGTATTTGGGTGTCATTTCAAAATGATGGGCAGGAAGTGCTGGGCTCCACTGGAATTAGTGGCACTTAGGGAACACAAGGAGACATCCTGGAGCATTTTAACATGATGACTCTAAAAAAAATTCCTTACAGAGCCAAGGCCACTCATCCTTTTAGCTGAACTGGGCTGAGGGCGGGGAAACCCCAAGAAACACAACAGTCCAATCACCTCCTTCCGTAGCCCACATGCACAGCTGACTTCTGAGAATTGACTTGAACTCATCGAGGTTTCACGATGAGCTGCTGGACGACATCCGGCACCAGCCCAACCACTAATCTCAGATCTCATAGCAACCCAGATCCCCTGGAACCCAAAATAGTCCTGCCTCGAGCTCTTTTCACTTCTTATCACTTGAGCAAGAGCCTGTGCGAGGAGGGCGTCTGTCAGCCGCCAGCTGCCAGTTTGTAGAGAAGCGAGTGGATGGGTGGCCGATCGCATTCAATCGGGCACCATCTATCTCAGCAGCCTGAACGCTCCCATGTTTCCAGCCACCTCCACCTCTGCCGATCTCCTCTTATCCAAGAGTCCACTGGACTTTCTCAAATTCACTTGCACATGTGATGTTTTCCCAGGGCTTAAAATGGAATGAAATCCCCTTTAATCCCAACCCTTCTCCACTTTATTTTGTTCCTTAACATTTTCCTTTTGTAGAAACACATTGGAGGCTAATCCCCAAGACCTTGAGAGAGATACCCACAAGAATGGCTTTTTGACTTTGCTAGAGGATCTTGAGCTTGCCTGAAAAGCTTGGATATCATCCGATCACAGCTCCTGGTGTCTTCATCCTTTGGCCTCAGTTAGAGATGCAGCTGCCATAAAGTGGATTACTCCTGAATAAGGGCACAGTGTCCCCTGTGACAGCAACCCTTCCATCACAACAGCTGTGGGACCCACAGCCTGAGAATACTTTGCTTGAGAGTAAATACAATGTAGGTTTGAGTGAATGCTTATTTAAAGAAAACTCTCTGGGCTTGCCCAAGAACAATTTACATCTCCAGAAGAAATCAACGAAGAAACGCTAACGGAGTATATTGGGATTTCTTGTATTTTTTGTGATGAAAAACCAGTAACGATTTTTATATTACATATGACTAGGTCACCTAAATGAGTGGTTCCTACATTATCTGTAATATAAGAAAACCACATGAAAAGTCCTCATTCTTTCCCTAACCTCTGCTAAGCCCCTTTTAAATGGTCGCATGCAGCCTTCCTGCACTGTGTTGTTGAAAGGGGTTGAAAGGGAGTCATATTTATTCTCTACAATTCCCATATGCTCTTGCCTCAAGATAAGAACAACCAAGGATACGTTCCTCTTTGTTTTGTAGGAGCCAAGGGTTCAGAGTTGAATTTAAATTATACCAGAAGAGATCTTCAAATTCTGAACAAAGTCCATTATATGAGAGTTTGCTCAGAAAGAGAGTTTGCTCAGGTAGAATTACTATATTGCAAAGGAACCAAGGGCCTGATACAATTCAATTCATTAATTAACAGTTGTTAATTGTTTACTACGGACAAGCCATTGTTTCATTTAAGAGTGACTTATCCTGCTTTTAAAGCAATTTTGAAGGTGGAGGAGAGAGGAAGAGAAGGAGAAGAAGGAGAGGCAGAGGAGGAGGAAGGTTGGAAAGAAGGAGGAGGAGGGGGAGGGGAAGGAAGAGGAGGAGGAGAGCAGGGAGGGACAGGAGGAAGGAAAAGGAGAAGGCAACGATGATGATGATGATGATGTCACCACCCGCTAAGGAATCAAAAGGTGGACCTGTTCGTCCTCCCCTCCCCACTGCCTTCCAGCCACCCAATCTCAGGTGTTGTCCCACTTTGATACTCACCAAGTCAGAAGAACACAAAACAGTAAGACCCTTTTAACTGCCTGCCCCAGCAATATTCCCAAGCATCATCCCTCCCTGAAGTATTAGAAGGGAACCCACATTTCCTGGGCTCTGGCACTTTACTGTCTTCGATACATAGTTTCATTTAATTCTCAAACAAACTTATGATGTAGGCAGTATTATTCTCCTTTGTATTGATTAAGATTAAGAAGTTGAGAAACTTGCCCAAGGTCACATGGCTAACAAGTGAGGAGCTGGTATTCAAATCCGCATATCTGGATTGCCACATCTCGCGTTGTCCCATCATCTCTTGTGAACTTTATTTCTGTTCTGCCAGGAGATGGATCCAGATTGATCTTCCAACCTGCTCAGGCTATTGGTACACCTTGCCCCAGTTGGAGTTTCCCGCACCTGTGTGATGAGACAGGCCCCAAGCATGCACATTTTGCTTTCGAAGGTCACTTTTCCCAAAGCAACATGGCTATGCACTTACGTTTCTCACCACCTAACGTAAGGCCGATCAGCCCTGAGGTGTAAAAGCTAACCTCACAGCTCACCAGCTATAGTCTCTGCACAGATCAAAGAACTCTTCACTGCAAAAAGCAGAACGTATTTCCCCCCCGCTATCTGAAAGCAGAGCGTTCCTATGAAACCTTTCGTAAGGAAAAATGATGTAAAGCAAAGAAACGATTATAAATAATCCATTAATTAATTAATTTTTACCGTTAATCCATATGGAAAAAATTTTGAGCATTCCCAGACCCAAAAAGTAGGCATTTCTGGAAAATACCTTAGAACACATCTTGCTAATGGATGCACAAAATAAATCGAGATAACGCACAGATGCTCACAGACACAGCTCAGAGCTGAGCGGGGTTCCGGGGCAAAGAGCTTGGCTGGGCCGCTTTCGCTGCTTGTGATGCGCGCTGCCTCTGTAAGGCTCACTGCAAAACAAATTCTGAATCCTATTTTTGCTTTTCACCTTTTTTTGTAAAAACAAAAATCCTATTCAAATTTCTTTCAGTTAGAGAAAGCAGGCAGTAACGGAGGTCTTTTGTACAAGCGAAGCGGCGTAATGCAAACTTTCAAAAAGCAGGGGCTACCTGGGGAAAAATATGGGAAACTGATAAAGACAGCCTTCATCTGATTTGACGATATTGGTTTAAAATATTCCTGCTTTTTGTTTCTGATCAGATCAGAAAATGCTCTCATGCATGTTGGTATTTTGAATGGTGAGTTTGAGGTGCCTTTTTTATGAAGTAGGAGACTCTCTTCCTGGGTGTTCGTGAATCCTTCAACTGAGATGAAAGAAAATCTCCCCAAATTATTGAATGTGACGTGGTATTTTTTAAGAGGAGGGTGTCAGGGAGAGGATATACCATCACGATCCATATTAAGGAGAGGGAAAAGGGGTTGGAGACAGAGGAAGGAAATTTATTGAATGCTGACCGTGCCAGCCACGCAGTGTGACACCAACTAACTTTATTTTCTTCAACCGTCTTGACAATCCTGCAAGGTAGAAACATTCTACACACAGCACCCCACCCCCACCCCCACCCCCACAACTCAAGAAGCAATGCTTTGTCTCGGCTCCAACAGCTGCTGAGTGGTGCAGCCAAGATTCGAACAGCCCACGTCTCCCTGGGCTGTTCTCACTACAGTGCACAATCTCCTAAAAAGCAGCGCTCTATTTTGGTCCTGGGGAGTTAAAGAGTGAGAAAACATAGCCCCGTACTCAGGAGGCTTACAATTTAGTTAGGAGACAAACAGATTTAGAAAGTCAGGAGCATCATATGCTTGCAACAAGCACGTTCCAACGAAGCTGCAGGAGTTCAAGGAGCCATTGATGACAGGGTCCTAGTGAGGGACGGGGATTTGAGTGAGCCTTAGAAGGAAGCTGATGACTTAGAAACATGGAGAAGAGGCCAGCAGCTGTCCAGGAAAAGGGATCATCCTGAGCTAAGAACACAGATGCCATATTCAGGGAATGAGGCGGGTGGCCGTGGTAGTGGCCGCTATGTCTAGAAGTGCACATGGAAGGAACTGAGAAGTGTCCCTTTGGAAGGCACACGAGGCCCTTGCTCCTCAGAGTGGGGTCTAAACACCAGGGCCATCATCACCATCTGGGAGTGTGTTAAAAATGCAGAATCTTGGGTCCTGCACCCGACCCTTGAAATCAGAATCTGCATTTTAACAAGATTCGCCGTGTGATTCGGAGGCATGTTCGAGTCCGACAAGACCTGCCTTAGAGAAGTAGATCCAGGCCTCCCATTTTCCTTCTTTTAGATCCCCAAAGAAGACTGAAGAAGACTATAACTGTTTTCTGCTCTCTGTCCCCTCCTTTCTCTTTCTGTAGAGGCCCAGGTGGCTGTTGGTGACCTCAGGGACTTGAGGGACGCTTCCTTTTTACTGCTTTGCCTATAACCCAACATCCTCTTTCTGTAACTTCTGTGCATCGCTCTCTTCTTCCTTTGCACTGGCATGCACTGATCTGTGAATGTCCCGCTCGAGAATGTGGAGCAAATGCATTTTGTACACACATATCTCCAAAATGGAACAACTCAATTGCCTTCCCAGGAGGCGGCCCCAAACAACCAGCCCATTTGTGAAAGCAACTGGCCTGCGCATGATAGAATGTTCTGTGTTAGCATCGCCCATTTGGAGCAGTGGGGCTTGAAAGGGCTGTGCTACCCTCAGTGAGACCGTTTGGAAACAGAGCACCTCAAGAAGAGAGAGGCAGCTTCAAAGTCCAGGGCCTGCCTTGTGGTTTGCCCAACGCGTTTAATTCTGACTCTTCAGTCCTGTTGATTGTACTGATCCTCAGGCTTGCGACCACAGCTTCCCTGTGGGAAGATGCTAGGTTTGGGGGGAGGATCTGGGGGGAAAAGAAACATCGTACACACAAACTGGGGACACATTTGGTTTCCAGCCCGACACGTAAAGGGCTTGGAAGTCGTCACTCCCTTCTTATACAACAAAAACAAAGTTGAACAAACCGAATGTCAGCAACTCTTCTTAGATCCTTCAGAGAACTGAGGTTACAGGGCAAACTACTGTCCTCCAACTGGAGAGACAGACAGATGGATACAGAGACTTTCAGCTTACCAGGAGCAGAAGCCTTTGAAGAGTCCTGTACCAGAGTTAGAGAACCCAGACTACAATTGACAAATCGCTAGAGGCTCTGTGTGGAAAAGATTAAACATGCAAAACTCCTAGGACGCCCCGTCTGAGGGGGGTTCCCCACATTTTTGTGAGTTTTATGTCCAGGAGCCCCATCAGTTTCCCAGGATGGAGGTGGAAAGATCCTTCCCTGAATCTTGCAGGGGGAGTGGAAAAGTAGACATTTTGAGGTGCTCCCAGAGCCCTTCATTCTCTTTAACAAGACCTGCCCTCAAAGGGAAACTATTTTTACCAGAGCCTGCCCCACTGGGGTTTTACCAAGGGCCTAGCCAACCTAGAGAAGGGAAATACCCAGCTCAGATTAAATAAGAGACCAAGACCTAATCATAAGACTTCAGAATGCTGTTCCCAACCCCACCCCTCACCAACGCAGCTCTAATGCTCCTGATAACAGAAGATTGTAGTGACAAGAACTGCAAGCCTCAGAGTCTAATGGACGCGTCTCTAGGAAAACCCAAACACATCCAAGGGGACAAAAACGAGGACATGAAAGGAGATTTTAGCCTCTGAAACCACAGCAACAGCAAAGAGTAAAAGCAGCCTAACTCCTAGACAGATAAACAAATCTTCACTAAATGCTTATTTATCTAAACTGGGGGACATCTGTAACGAAGGTAGCCACTTGACCAGAGGTAGTTTCTGCTCACATAGCAGAATGTTCTAGGGTCTCTGCTTAGAAATGAAACAGAGGGTGGAGAGAAAGAGCCACACGGTTTTAGGATTTCGGGAGGAGGGAAAATCACCTTCCTGTGAGCTCTGCCCTCTTTGAACTTGACAGTTGCCATCTTGCCATAAGCAATTATTTATCTGCAGATCTCATCGCCCCATGAAATACACTTTAGCGGATATTTTAGAGATTATGGAATCCGGTGGGCTTATTCGTTACAAGCCATCAAGATTTCTATGAAAGTTTTACAGTATTGTGGTAATGAATCAAGTAAATTAATGCTGGATATTTGTAGCGATGACTTTATCTTGACGAATCTTACTTCTTCAAGTTTTTCTCCAATCCCTTTGCCCAACCTGCCTGCCAATGTGTGGGTGTCATGGGAAAAGAAATTCCTGAGAATGAAAGCCATCCACCTTCTGGTTTTGATTTTGCCATACATTTGTTGTATAATCAAGGGGAAGGCACATATCCTTTCTGGGACTCAGTTTTCACAGCTGTGAAAGAGGATAGTAATAGCTGACCTATTTCAGCCCCAAAGTCAGGATCAAATAAAGTGGTAAGCTATCATTTCAATGCACAGTTATTAATGTCCCCAAGTTTATAAGTGTATATGTACATAATATGGTGGGAGTAAGAAAAATAATCACTGAAGTTAAATGTAAGTCAGATGCAACTTGAAAGTCAGTCCTCTGAAAATCTGAATATTTTAGTAGAAACCATGCATTTCTCTGTTTCACTCTAGTTTTCTGATTTCTGTTCTTTCTCCTGAGATTCCCCATTTCATCTCCTTTTGTACCCCTCTATAGAGCTCCACTTTTGCTTTGAAGGCGTTCAGGGAAAAAGAGAGTTTTAAAATTTGCGAACATCTTTGGGGCACTCTAGCCAGCTGGAAATTGGCTGTAGGTGGATTTTCTCTAAAAGGAAACCAAATAAAACACTCTTGACATGGCAAACAAACAGCCATCTTGAGGGCAATATTTTTAGGAGCTAAGTGTAAATGAAACAAACAAAAAAATCTGTGGTGATTCCCCCCCCAAAGCACAAAAGAAACTAAAAAACACATTTCTTACCCCAAATACAATTTGAATCATACTAAATTGAAAACAATTGTGCAAAATATTGGGGCCATTTGAGGATCACATCAGGCAACTGCCTAAAATCTTACCACTTATATGTAACACAATTCCTGGGTTGCTGAGCAAGAATAAATCATTCCAGTGATCCAGGCGAGGAGAAAATTGGAAAAACACAGTATTAGTCACATATCCCCAGGCACGTGTCATGAAGGCTGACACCAGGTTTAGGGTTGGTTCCTGCTGTTCATGTGTTGGCTGGGTGTGGCAGATGTACCAGGTCTGAGAGCCCCACGTATGGTCTGGGACTTGAGGCAAGTTCTATGCACAACTGACCTACTTGATTAAATGAAGAAAATGGATTCATGCTAAGACTATTCATGTCTTCAAAATAATGTGGGCTGAAACACAAGTTCTAACAAGGCTGTGAACTACTAATCAAGTGTTAATCAGTTTGCTAATGGGTTTGGTTCTCTACACCTACTCTCTGGTAGGAGAGCATAGATGTTAAGAAATTCTGGTGTCACACAGTACATTTCTGAGCCTCTCTTCCTCGGTAGCCTCGTTGAAAAAAATAGCGGTCATGAAAATAATAGTACTCAATGCATTGGGTTATTGTAAACATGGAAAGAGATAACCCATGCAAAACAAAATGCTTTGATTTGTGTCCTGTGCATGAGAGTTACTGTTGCAAACTCTCCTCTCTTTCTCTGTTCTATCCCGAGATCTCCAGTATCCTTCTTTCCTCTTTGCAATCTCATCTGGCCTCAAGATAATATCCAATAGCCCGTGCTCTAAGCATGTCCCAATGAAAGCCTCTTCATAGCTTCAATTATATAATTATATATAAGTTCAATTATATTCAGTTATATAAGGGCTTTGCTAGAGCATCACTTTCCAACTCTAATGTGCATATGGGGGTCCCTGGGGATCAGTAGATTTGAGTCTAACCCTAGGAGATTCTGCATTTCTAACAGGCTCTGATGCTGTGGGTCTATAAGCCATACTTTGAGTAATAAGCACTAGGTAACTGGCTATTCAAATTGACCAACATTTGGTGGGGGCACTTGAACATTGAGTTCTTCAGTAGGATACTAATTGTCTGAAACCCACAAGCAATCAGGTCCTCATTTCGTTATGGAATCCAGTTGCCAGATGGATTCCTCACGTGGCTGCATTTCTTCATATGCAAAACTTAAAATTAATTACATTAATTCAGACTAAGGTTTTTGTGATGAATGACCCACGTATGACCCAGTCAGGGAGACATTCTGCATCTAAAGAAGCTTGGTACAAGGATAAGATGTGAGGCTAAATATTTTAGGTTGATAATAGGTAGGAGGGAAGATTCTTTGTTGGCAGCCTGGAAATGACTAGGCAGGCATTTACAATGTCAAGCCATTCAATGGCTGGTTGGCTAAAATGAGTGGTGAATAGAGGCAATTTTTTTTTTTTCCATCAGTATGGAAATACCGGGTTAAGTAATATCCTCCAAAATTCATGTCCACCCAGAATCTTATTTGGAAATAGGGTCTTTTCCGATGTAATTAGTTAAAGTGAGGTCGTATGGAATTAGAGTGGGCCCTAACCCAATCAATGGTGTCTTTGTAAGAAGTGACACACACAGATACAGGGGGACAGACACAGAGAGGACTATAGGACGATAAGACACAAGGGAGAATGCCATGTGACAATGGAGGCAGAAACTGAAGTTATGCTTCCACAAGCTGAAGAACACCCAAGAACTGCCAGCTACCACCAGAAGCTAAGAGAAAGGCCTGGAATGGGTTTTCCCTCTGAGGCCCCAAAAAGAAGCACATCTGCAGACACCTGGATTTTGGACTTCTAACCTCCTGAACTGTGAGAGAATAAATTTCTGTTGTTTAAACTATTCTATTTTGTGGTCATTTGTTACATTGGCCCTAGGAAACAAATACACCATCTATAAGGGGACGAGGTCAGCCCAGTTGCCAAATGAGCTCCTATTGCTCAATGTTCAAGGGCTTTCTGCCCTTTTTATCTCTGGCAGCTGAGCTGGCAATGGAGAAGTTAGGTGCGTATGTGGGGATCCTGCCAAGGTGGGCATCCTGGCCACATCCGCTCTCTTAGATCAATAGTGACGGGGGAGAAGACAAAGGCAACCTATTCCTCCTTGGTTCAAGGATTAATCCCATTGGGGTGAAGACAATTGAATGCTCCCAAAAGAGGATTCAACCAGTTGCTCAGCTTTCACATCTGGCCAAATTGCCCAAACACAAACCCCTCCGTGTGGCCAGCTCTATGGTGAGGCAGGAAGCAAATGTGATCCGGTGGTGGAGGAAACACGGAATGAAGCCTCCTGGGGATAATGCCCTTGGACATGATCTAATAGAAGGTGATGAGAGATGCTCAGGAGGCGAAGGAGGCTGTGGTTAATGAACAGGATGGAGTGGTCCAATCCGTCAGTGCTATTTTAACCTTCTTGCAGGCACTTTGCCTCGGTGTTTCTCATCTCTGCATGAATGTTGAGGCTTGCCTCCTAGGCTTTCACAACCTTAGACAACTTGGAAACTTTTGCTTTGACTAGTGAGGAGCCCGAGATCCACATTTATCTCAAGAAAACATACTCAATTAAGGAAAACATACTCCCCACCCATGATTATTCTATATTCAGTAACACTGGTTAAACACAGGACTCCTGCCAAAAAGACTCTTCAGTCTTCAGTCTGTTTAAACAAAATGAGGAAGATGCCTAAAATTATTCTCTTTCCCATTTCCAGCCCAGTGCATTCACAGTTTAAGGCAATACAATGCACTCAGAAAGCACCTTTTATCTACAGAAATTAACATATCCTATTGAGATGCTCTAAACACACTGCTAATCGGCTGAGGATGGATGAAAATTACATCACCAGGTGCTTCGGGTGATGTGCATCTGAGGAAGTTTAAGTCCCATCTTCTATCCAGCAACAGTAGTGCCAGGTTTGGAGTTGGAAGAATTTTCCGAGTTCAAATTCTGCCAGTTACTAGGAACCTTGAGAGCAATTCTTAAAAGTCCCTGAGCCTCAGTCTGTCATACATAAATAAATTACTTCTGAATTTGCAGAGAAGACTTTATAACACATTTGTAAGTCATATAATAGATCAGCTAGCCAATAAATGATTCTGACTCATTGTCTGAATGCACAGATGGTGAAGAAAGAACTTCACTTTGAGCATCTTCATCATTTTCATTGTTTATGAAACCATTTTCCTTTCTGTAGGAAGTTCCTCTTTCTCTGATTTTTTTATGTGGCCTGAACTATATTTAAACACGTACCAGCTCACCTTGCTTTTTACCAAATATGGACTGACTCACAACATACTCTATAACTGTGATCTGAATATAGTCTCATTATCTCTAGAGTTCTCTGCCCACCTTTGTCTCTAACCATTTAGACAATTAGGACAATTGTTAAGTTTTAGTTCCAGAAGATTCTCGTGTTGCTGGAACTTGGACCACAGTCTCCGCATTCCCTGGTGATTCAAATTCCTGTGCCTTAGCCATCATTCATAAAGTGGATCATCACTCAGCAATATGATGTAGAACAACAAAAACAACAAAATATTTTGATTATTATGTGGATAAAATAAGATATTCTATTTGAATAACTCTTTAAAATATCTAAAGCTCTATAAAAGTATATCAAAAATTGAGTGCATTCTTCATTTAATAAGAACTATTTTTCAATGGAACCTGGCTCTGCTCTCCTACGGCATGCTTTTCAACCTTCTGGACTTATCTCTATCACTTCAGTCGTATGAGAGATTCAGTATCTTCACAACACTGAGGATATCTATATTTATTCCTTCAACAAATATTTTTTGAGCACCTATTATATAACTAGTCATCTTCTAAGCACGGGGTATAGCACAGAGATAGACAAGAAAGTCAGGATCCCTGGTCTCACGAAACTTCTATTCTAATAGTGGAGACCAACAATGAAAAAAAAAAACTAATATAATATTTCCAATTTGGTTTCATATTATCAAGTATACAAGGAACAAAAGCAAACAAGAGAAGAGCAACTTCAGATACTCCTGTTTGGGAAGACCTCTCTGAAGAGAGCTATTTAAGCTTCTTAGCTTAAGAAGGATGAGAAAGAGACCTGTGTGCCAAAGGCTTAGGGGGAAGAATGTTCTAGAAAGAGAGATTTGCCTATGGTGTGAGCAGCTGAATGCAAAGATGTGCAGCTGCCGTGAAGTGAGTGGGGGAAAGAGGTGAATGGGAAGGTTAAAGAGGGGCCAAGGGTAACATCTTTTTTTGTTGTTGTTGTTAAGATTTTATTTCTTTATTGGAGAGAGAGAGAGAGAGAGCACCAGTGGGGTGAGGGGTAGAGGGGGAAACAGACTCCCCGCTGAGTGGGGAGCCCGATTCGGTGCTCGATCCCGGGACCCTGGGATCATGACCTGAGCCCAACGCAGATGCTTAAACAATTGAGCCACCCAGGTGCCCCCAAGGGTAACGTCTTACAAGACCATGTGGGGACCACATTTCTGGATTTTATTCCAAAGTTGATAGTAAGCCATTGGAAGAAGTTAAGGCAGAAGTGTGACATAATTGGATTTATATGTCAAGAGAATCACTCAGAATTCTGTGAGGAAAATGAGTTGTATCGGGACAAAAACAAGAACAGAAACACTTATGGAACCATTGCCATGCTCCAGGCAAAAGCTGACATTGGTCTGTATTCACGTGGCAGCAGAAAAAAAAAAAAATAGAGCAAAGCAAATAGAGCTGAAATACTTTGGAGTTCATGGAACAGGACTCACTAAGCGATTAGATGGTGGTGGAAGGAGGGACGTTGTGTTAAGGGCTGCGTCCCCAGCCCTTAACACAAGGCCTAGCACATAGTAAACACTCAATAAACATGTTCAGAATTGTTTGATTTTCTCCCATCAAAGTTAGGTCTTCCAAGCTGATGATCAGGGAAAGAACAGAAGAGTATAGAAAATAGATAAATTAAAGGAGACTCAGAGAATAAATAAAAAGGACAAATGAACACAAAGATTTCCTTTCAGTAAAGCTAATAATGACTTTACAGTCAGCCGATCAAGGTTACAATCTTCCTTTATGTCTCTCCCTGCAGGCGGCTTTCCAATAAATGTCTAAGGACATCCTGGGCCAGCAGAGGCCCGATTGAATATCACATGGTGAAAAAGGGACGGGACTGTATATAGAAAAGACATTTTTAAAGTTATCTTGTGATTTAGGAAATAATTTTTCATCATTTCCTTGGCTAAGTTTAAAGAGAGAGCTTAAGAATAAAGAAAAGACCATGAAGCATATAGTCTGAACATGATAGAACCAAGTGATTTTGTCTTGGTGCATTGATTCGGATGTTACAGAGGGCATTTTGTGAGTAGTTGGTAGCACTTGGTATTAGCATCGATGCCGCATTCAGGCATAGACGTGTTCCTTTTCAATAAGACTACCCAAAAAACCCCTGAGAGAGGCAATGTAATCCTTGCAAAGATTTTAAATGGGAAGCACAAATATTCCCACACTTCAGACTGTGAGATTAAATAAGAACAGGTGAGGGTCATCCATATTAAATACTATATAAGTGACTGCGGACATCCATACTTTGATTGGCACCCATGGTTGAATTCAGGACCTTTTAGAAATTCTGACATTATTGGAAAGGGGTTTCAAGCATCCATATTCATCCCCAATCTTTCTTCCAAGATTCAATTTATGGACCATTAAAAAAAAAAAAAATCCTGCTGGCTCCTCATATACTTTCGAGTGGAGCCTTCAAAATTTCCTCTAAGTGAACTTAAAAATAAAGTGTACTTGCTTTTATGCTAATGCCATTTGGGGTCTAAAAATGCTGTTGACAACTTTTGTGTTGCTCTTTCTCCTCTGGCTGCAGGACTGCCTTCTCCCGGATGTGATTGATGGGTAGGTAGGCTTTGCTCCTGGAAGGAGCCACATCATACGCATCTCAATTCTACTCAATCAGCACAGAGATGCGCGTAGGTTCCGTTTCTTCTCTGTCTCTAACTATAGCTCTTTCACTGCTCTTTTAGCCAAATGTTATCTGAAATATTGAGAGCTTCAAAAAAAAAATGTCCATTTACTAAATGATGACCCAGTTATTGCTGGGCTGAGAGGACATAATAAAGGCTTTGAATTGGGAAGGAAGTATAATTCTAAAGCATTGGCAAGCGGTGTCAATAAACACTGACCTAGAACCAAAAGGTCTTTGGGAAGGTCCCTCAAATCAGGTGTCTGGCTTCTTGTTCTCTTTACTCTATGGCCAGCTCTGAAACTACGATCCTCTCCAGAGGTGCATTGGGTTCATAGACAAGCACAGTGTAGGAACATACATAAAAGGCCACTTGCCTTTACTTGTGGAAAGATTTCTAAAAATGCCCTGAGCATTCTTACTATATTTTGCAACGGCCCCCCTTTCCCCTAACAAGGAGTGAGAAGATTGAAAGTTTTACAGAGCCCATTTATTTTATGGGCAGTCCATAAGAGATATTTTATTTCTTTCTGACCTCCCACCCCTTCCTCAGGTAGAATTGATGGCTCCTTTCTTTGAATCACTTGGCACCCATACTGACTCCTCTACCCTCCCCCACACAATTTTTTTTTGCACTTAATCATATATACAAATAAATTTTTAGGGCGCCTGGGTGGCTCAGTTGGTTAAGCGACTGCCTTCGGCTCAGGTCATGATCCTGGAGTCCAGGGATCGAGTCCCGCATCGGGCTACCTGCTCAGCAGGGAGTCTGCTTCTCCCTCTCCCGCTCCTCCCTCTTGTGCTCTCTCTCTCAAATAAATAAATAAAATCTTTAAAAAATAAATAAAAAATAAATTTTTAAAAAGGAGGGTGACTCAGTTAAGCATCTGCCTTTGGCTCAGGTCATGATTCCGGGATCCTGGGATCGGGCCCCATGTCAGCTCCCTGCTCAGTGGGGAGTTTGCTTCTCCCTCTCCCTCTGTCTCTGATCCCCACTCATGCTTGCTTGTTCTCTTTCTCTCAAATAAATAAATTGAAAAAATCATATATACCATGTTGTCTGTTTCCCCTCACTAGTCTCCTTAAGAAAAGAGACTAAGATTTATTTGTATTTTTATTCCCAAATGCATGGTATAGTTGTTATTTTGGCATCCCACCCAAATGGAAGGATCAGGAAAGGTTCTCCACTGTATTAAACCCTGTAAAATCCTGCTCCCTCAGGGTCCGGTAAAGTAGGAATGCACAAAGCAAAAAAAGACATTCAAACACATCTTTTCTTCACTGTTCCAGATCATCAAAAGGAGTGTAGAAGTTTTTATGGAACCACACACAACCCATAACACTTTTATCCACATCATGTTGTCCAGCAGTGGAATAAAAAGTAGAAATGTAGGGGGTCCTGAGACTCCTATATGCTGAATTTGGGAAAATCTGCTCCTGGCTCTTGAAATTGTGCAAGGTCACCAGCATGGAAGTGACTGTCTCTTGTTGTTGTGTTGGTCAGTAATGCCTTATCTTAGCATTCCTACCTCCGTAGCTGCAGAGGAGCCGGTGACGGTCATTTAACTTACATGAACTTTCTCGAGTTCAACAAATACTGTTCATGAATTTTAAGCAGCAAACTCAGAAACCTAAAAGCAATGCCATCATTTCCAAGGAAAAACCTTAGCCAACTAACGTCATTACCTTTGAATGTCAAATTCCTGAAAATACAGCATTTAAACCTATACTTCAGAATAATTTATTGGATTACCGGAGCTACTAACATAACCTTCTAATTTAATCAGCATTACAGTCTCCAGTCAGGAGAAAAGCAGTTCTTTCAAAGTGATTTTTCTGGGATAATGCCCAGTAAACTTGGTGAATGAATGAATGAATGAATGAACGAACTAATGACTGGCATCTAAATGGGCTCAGTTTTCCCTCTTCCACTTAGTACTCAGCATAATCACTTCCTTTAACGTCACGTGCTACGCAGCCAGCATCACAATCTAATTTTAGTTCTAGAAGACAACAAATATAAGGAAGAAACTGCTGGTGTCACAAAAACAAATCAGGGAAGTTTTAGATGACTCCCAAAAGATGATTTTTGAAGGCACTACTTTTCAATCAAGAGAAGAGTTGAAGTTTTTCAACCTTTCAGAAGAGTAGGGGTAGATAGGTTTATAATGCCTGTCCCAGAAAAATATCAAAGTACATTTAAAGAAATTTTAACCCCAAATCACTTTTAAATATATCTTTCTCCATAATTTCAGAATCTAAATGATTCTCAAACACATCACTTCACTCATGGTGCCATCTGTGTTTTTTGTCACCCATGTAGTTCATTCCTCTCAATGAGGTCTTTTCTTTTCTCCCTCCCTCCCTCTCTCTCTCTTTCTTGCTTTCTCGTTCTTTCCTTCATTCCTTCTTTCTTTTTCCCTCCTTCCTTCTTTCTTTCTTTCCTTCCTTCCTTCCTTTCGTTCTTTTTCTCTTTCTTTCCTTTCTCCTCTTTCTCCCCTTGTCCCTCCCTTCCTCCCTTTTCTATTTCCCTCCCTCCTTTCCTTCCTTTTTTTCCTTCCTTCTTACTAGTCACTAGACTTAGATATATATTCATAACCATTTTATATAGTCCTCACAACAATGAAAAATAACTATTCATGTAGTTATTTTATAATTGGGGAAACTGAGTCTCAGAGATATGAAATAATTTGCCCAGGGTAACCGTAGAGCCAGAATTCAAACCCAGGATTGAAAGAGTCGAAGATCCATAGTCAGTTCATTTTAGTAGTTTGCTTCTGATATTTAAAAAAAAAAATCAATGTTGAAAAACAGTAGTATCTTTTGGGGGTTATTAAAAGTTAATTTTATAGCTAATGAAAAGAAAGAAAAAAACTTGAAAAATACAAGATAAATCAGGAATACAGCATCTTTTTATAGCCCTAAGCAAAAGATAGAGCAGAGAAAAATAGAACTGAACAAGGATTAAACGTTAGTTTCTTCAAGACTCTTCTTGATATATTATGAAAATTGATCATGTGTCCCTAAAAGCCATAATATAATTATCTGGATGCAATCATTTGACAATGAAATGCTATTCTTCAAATCTACTTTGATATCCAAGGGCAGCAATGATGGCCTCCAGGGACAGAGAATAAAAATACAGATAGAGACACGTGTGAAAGGACATCATTTACAGAGAAATCCAAGATATCTTACTGCTGGTTTCCCAGCTGACTCCCTTATCAATTAGCATATGTTCCTCTAAAGAAAAGAAATGGAATGTTTGGGTTTCTGTTTAGGGATTTCCAGTCAAACAGATGATTGGTCAAGTGATTGGATGCTCTCAGGGTGTGTTCCAAAATGCTTAGCTAATTGGCCTCAAATGTGATCTCCAGGGTCTGGTTCTCTGGCCTCCCAGCCTCATTGCCAGCACTCCCGTCTGGCTGTCCATGCTCCTCCACCCCTGGCCTTCTATGTTGTTTCCAGGGTACTCTGCCCTGGATCCACCTGTTTCAGGATCTTCACTGCAGTTCCTTCACTCATCTCCTTCTCCCATTCCCTCTCTCCCCTCTAAACCCTTTTCACCCTTTCTTACTTATTTTTCATGTCTCTGCTTATACTTTCTTAGCTAGGTCCCCCAGATAGCACAGGTCACATGTGTCTCCCCACTGGAACATTGCTAGTTCCAGACCCATTGGAAATGCTTTACATGTGCTACCTCATTAATCCGGACAACAATCTTTGGAAGAAATTACTGTTCTAGTTCCATGGCATACATAGCTGGGGAAACTGAGGTATGAGCACTTAAACAATTGGCCCACCGTCGCAGGGCTGGTATGGGGAAGAACAAGATTTGAGCCTCCCTGTTGGATTCCAGAGCCCATCATTCTCTCAACCACTCAGCTGAACTGTCTCTCTTAGGAAACCCTACCTGCTCACTCCTGGCATCCTTCTCCTTGAAACACTTATCCTCATAATTATTTGTGAAATTATTTGTTTTTTGTCCATCTTCTATACCATAACTTCCATAAGAGTGAGGTCTAAATCTCATCCGTAGCACTTGCATCTAGCGTTGTGCCTGGAATGTAGGAGGTAGCCAATAAATTTCTGAAGAGTAAATAAATAAATAGATGGTCAAATGGAGGGACAGATGGATGGCAAGATGAATGACTTTTTTGGCTTATGCCTTTAAAATATGGTGCCAATGAATCTTGGATTTTAAGCTTTACACACAAACAAAGACCCTGTCCCTGGGGTAGCAATATTATCATCTTACACCAAGAGTGGGACACTTGGGGCTATGTATTTTAGACAGACTAGGTCTTGGTTCACCCCAATTTTATTTTTTCAGTGGGAAGCACTGATGTAGGATGCTCAGGTCCAGTCAAACGTTCAAGAGGTCAATAATAAAACTGGCATGGGGCAGAGGAGGGGTAGAATAAAATAAAATATTTCTAAGCTAAAAGAGACCCTAAAGATCACCAAATTCAACTTCTCCATGTTATAGTAGTTGATATAGTAATGATTCTTAGGTACTCGGGCCAGATTTCTTCAACCGTATCTTCATCTGTTTTTAGCATAGGTGAAGGAATTCAAAAGCGTCCCGCCAGTGCCCTCCTGTCTGGCTTGCTCTGCTGCTGTCAAAGATAAGACATGGTGCATTTTAGAAAAGCCACAGGATTGTGATATGACTCTTTCATCCAGCTGTGGAAGACACAGCAACTGATAATAACTTCAGAAACATCACCTACTTACCGAATGTCTGAATTCACACAAATCAACAGTCTTAAGGTATAAAGCAATTATTTTATGGAAGTATGAGGTTTGAACAACGGCTTCCGAGGAAAAAGTGTTTTGCAAAGGTATTCTGTTTGAAAATAGTATGGCATTTTCTTATTAAGATCAAAGGCTGATTTCAAAGGAAGGACCCCTCTGAATATCTTTCCTCATTCGGTGTCTGACTTGCATAGAAATACAACTCCAACCCCAAATGCTGCATAGAAAAGGACTGCATGGAGCTCAGGATTTGGAGCTAGAAGAGTGCCCTCTTTCTAGCTGTGACCTTGGGCAAGCCACTTGACCTCTGAGTCTCAGTGTTCTCATCTGCAAAATGGAGCTAGTCCTTCAACAAACACCTGAACAGTGTCTTCCATGGGTGAAGTTTATGAACGATGGGGAGAGCTACCGTTCATCAAGTGCATACCATGTAGTAGGTACTTCACCTGCATTACCTCATTCTACCCACAACAAAACCCTGTGGCAAGAGACATCGGAAACTGAAGCTTGAAGGGTTCAGCAATACAGTGAGTGGAAAAGCGAGGGTCCAAACCCAAGTCCACTGACATCACCATCTTTGCTCCTTTGGCTCAGCTTCAAATGTAGGCTTGCGTACGGGAAAGGGCTTTGAAAACTGCAGAGGGTTAGATCTATGAGTATTGTTGTTTTTGTGTGTAGTCTTTGCTCGATTTATGTTCTCCTCCTAAATTCTTTTTTTTTTCCCCAGTGTTAGCTTGGAGTGAAATCCTTAGGGATCCTCTCTTCATCCTCTGAAATTCCCTGGAAAAGAAATAAAATGGAGCTTGCAGTAGCTTTCCCTGCCTGCCTGTCTTGTGTTTCTGCCCAACTTCCACATTTTAGAGGGGAGAAGAGTCACTGTGAGGGACTCTCCAGAGACCCCACAGGCTGGGACAAGGAGCCAAGCCTTCCTTCTCTTCAGGCAGGGTCCCCCCATTTTCCAGCACAGTTCTACACTTTGGGGAGCACTTATTCTCTTGAAGATAATCTACCATAAAAGTCTTAAATGTTTGTTGTTGATTATTTTATTTTATCTTATTTTATTTTATTGTATTTTCCCTAGCTTTGTTAAGGTATAATTGACAAAACTGTGTATATTTAAAGTGCACAACATGATGATTTGTTGTAAGTATACATTGTGAAAGGAAGTAAGGTCAAAGGACAATAAGTAGGTATTGACATTTTTCAGCAGACTTATTGGCTGCCCTGACACCACCCTTTCTTGGTTCCCCTCTTCCTTCTCTGCCTAAAAAATTTTCCAACTCCTTTGCTGATCCATTCTACTTGCATTCTGGAATGGCCTTCTCCCCTCCTTCCAAGGTTGGCAGCACTCCCTCCTCTCAGCCATGGTTCTTTTCTCTGCTTTTACAGTGCATCCTTTGAACCTATATCCTAAAGCTTATTTTATTCTGTTCCACTTGACTGCTACTTGTTTACCTCTATCTTTGATACTATAGTTTGAGCTTCCTGATCACAGGGACTGTCTTACTTGTTTTCATACTTTCCAAAATGCCTTGCACATCATAGGTGCTCTATGCATGTTGGTTGAAATTGAATGACAGATGACTGAGATTTGAATTTTATGTCCTCTAGAACAAAATGTACAGGGTCTCATATTCTTTCTATTAACCACCAAATTAGTCAATCTCCAGTGGAAAAAAGAGACTCCCCCTTCACACACATACACACACACACACACACAATTTATTCCCTTTATGGAGCTCACGACTGTGCATAGGCATAAGTCAGGGAGTATTCATGACTTTGGCTATGATGGTGATAATTGATGTTGAAGTTAAAAAGAACACAGAGCAATAGATTACCTCAGTTCAAAAAGAGAATATCTCTGACAACTGTAGGCAATTCGGGAGCTGAATCAAACATTTCATGGAGTTTTGCTTACAGATTCCAGTTCCTGCACTTTTTCTTTTTTTTTTCTTTTTTTTAAAGATTTTATTTATTTATTTGACAGAGAGAGACACAGCGAGAGAGGGAACACAAGCAGGGGGAGTGGGAGAGGGAGAAGCAGGCTCCCCGCAGAGCAGGGAGCCCGATGCGGGACTCGATCCCAGGACCCTGGGATCATGACCTGAGCCGAAGGCAGTCGCTTAACCAACTGAGCCACCCAGGCGCCCTCCTGCACTTTTTCTATTCATGCATCCAAAGCATTATCCTTATAATACTCCCTAAGCATCCTTCTCATCACTGTGCTTCCTGGTCATTCTTTAATTAAGAATCCATCATAATCCCCGACTTTTTTTTTCCCCCTAGAAAGGACTTCTTACCTGCAGTAAATGATGATTATTATTTTTTTACACGTTTGCAGTTTGGGTAATGTAGTGGCATCATCTCCTTCAAGGCCCTTCAGAGTCCTGAGTACTTCTGTTAGGTGTGGGTTGGATCATGCACCAGGATCACGGGGCATGACTTCAAGGGCTTCAAGGGTTATCCAGGGGCGAAGAAAGAACCATCACGATCTTACCTGGAAGCACAAATACGGTTAAGTGTCCCAGTATGGGCCCTGTCAATAGGACAGAATTCAGTATGTGTTGTCCCTAACTGCGCCATCCCTGAGCTCCTTGTTCTGGAACTCAAAGCCAGCCCAATTTGTGAATCAGTCTTGACCCAGACTGCAAGTAGGGAGCTAGAAGCCCCACCCATGGGTGGACTCCAGATTGAATTAATCCTGGCTGCCAGTCCTGCCATACCGACTCGTGTGCCCTGAGTCAAGGCCTTTCCCCATAACCTGCAGGGCATTTTACAGGCATCGGTCTACACAAATAAGGGGTTAAGGAGGAGGATGAGACTTTGTGCTTCTATTTTCCCACTTAGTCCTTTAGTTGGGTCCAGGGGAGTGTGAAAGAGGCAACGTGATATATTTAATAGAAAGACCTTAAAATCTGGAGTCAAGCTAATTTAGATTCTTCTTCCCACTTCTGTCTCTTACTAGCTAATTTAGTTTTGGACAAATTGATTAACTTCATTTCTCATTTGGGAAGTAGGATGGATAATGCATAGCAGAGGTATGTGAAGGCCCTAGCATGTAGTAAGTGCCCAACAATATTATTTTTATTTCTGAATTCCTTTAGACTGGAGTCGTGTCCTACCAGCGCAATGAATCCGTGGCGAGTATCACCCCAGATTCTACATTCTGCTGCAAAGTCCACCTAGCAGCTCCCTTCCATGTCTCCTTGACTTCCACCTGAGTCCACTTCCATTACTCCTCGGAAGGGACAGCAGCCCAAACAAACACAAGGTGATTGCGTCCCTTTGGTCTTGGTATGCTGGATTGGTGGTTGCTTCCCTTAGGGTATGCTTAGGCAGTTGGTTCAGTTTTCCCTGTCTTGGCCTCACCTAGACCCAGACCCTCCCATCCCTTTGCCCAGTGCCAGTAAGACACGGGCAAGCAGAGTGTAATAGTCTTTCAGTATACAGGCTTTGGAGTTACACAGCCTGAGTTTAAGTCCCTTTGCCATTGCTTCCACACTGTGTGACCTTAGGAAAGCTACTTAACTTCTCTGAAGCCTCAGATCCTCTATCTTGAAAAGGAACTTCATGGGATTACCTAGCTCCAAGATAATAGAGGAGGCAGGGGGAGAATCACAAGAGATGATACATATAAAGCTCTTAGCAAAGTACCTGGCACATAATGAATGCTCAATTAATATTGGCTATTAGTTTATACTCTGTTGCCTAGCCCAGTTATGCAATAACGGTAAGCACTAATCATAAAACGATTCCCCGTCTTGATTACTGCTCACCTGTCGGTAGTTGGAATCAGTCCACTACTGTTTCTGCTAAGTTAGACAGCTCCCGTTTCTTCATGATGAATTTGGGGTAAAGGAATATTAGTCACACATACATTTGAGTGTGCTTTTATTTCTTTGGTTTATCTCACTATTCACAAGTGGCCTCAGACTTCAGGTCTAAAATAAGGAAAAAGTGGTCCGTCAGGATTCTTGCTCATCTGTGTCGGTGAGGAATGCTTATGACCACAGAGAAATATTTGAGTCTAGAAGAATAGCTATCTGCTGGCAGTCTACTACAGTAATCTCAGTAAGAATCTCTAAAGGCCTGAATGAAGCAGAGGTATTTGAGAGAAAAAAAAAAAAAAAAAAAAGCATCAGTTCTGGGCTGGAGAGTGGCCTCCATGTCAAAAATACAGAACAACTACATTTATTAGAGAACACATGGGGGGGGCCTCTGTGACTCGGAATCCTGGCCTCAGGGCCAGCACAACAGGACTGAAACCTTAGAACATCCAACCCCAAGGCTAACAGCCATCAGGCCCCAGGGAAAGATTTCCCCAAACCAGTTGACCTAAGTCTTCAGAAGAAAAGATAACTTCATCCACAAGCTATGAAGCGTTGTGGGTTATGCTGCTGCTGACGTGGAGGTCAGAAACGGCTTGGAAGGAAGGAAGCATTTGAGTGAAAGCAGCATTTAGATAAAGAAAATAAAAGCACATTATCTACCTTCAAATTCTCCCTGTATGAAGTATGTGTGAAGCGAGATATTATTGGTTCTTCACACTGGCAACTAAAGGTAGAATTGTGAATAGTTTAAGTTTTATAAAAGCATTTAATGATACTTAATTCCTTTTTTAGAAAATAAATAAGATTTATTTAATAATTGTGATTTATGTTCTTGATAGTTCTTAATCATAAGTTGCGTTTTTCTTTTAATTTTAGTAATTTGGCTGTTTGAGAAAAAATAATTTTTGAAAGCACATGAAAAATAATTTCTTATATTTTAGGTTTGCTTTAGTTTATGTTTTTGATTCAAATATATTCAAATTTTGTGCATTTTCAACATGATTACATTTCCATTTTTAATACCTTAGATCATTATTATCAATAGACTCAAACTCAGTAAAAATCTTGATAAGAATAATTTAATTAGTAATTTTGCTCAAAAGGAAGGTAAAAATGAATTTTATGAAATAAATATGTAATAATTTTTGAATTAAGTATGATTTTACTTACTTACTAACGCAAACTTTGGAAACCCATCAGATGAATATCCAGACATGAGCAATATTAAGTTCAGTCATCCTTGTTATTTTATAGACTTTCAATTCTATAATGATAATAGCTTTACATATTTAAAAAATATTTTATCATTAGAGACATACTTGTTAAGGTCAGGGATATAATGTATTTCATTAAGCAGCCTATCCACTTGAGTTATAACGCTTAAATGTTTAGACATAAGGTAGGTAGGCTTCCATTTGTACTCCTGACACAGAGTGAGGTTGGGTATATATGTACCTGCCTGCGTATATAGTTCTCTCATTCAAGATTGATGAGACAGAAACAGGAAAAATGAAGGCAGTGATGCCAGTTTGAAAACCAAGTAATCAACCAACCAGCCAATCAACTAACCAAAGATACAGAACAGATACCAACAGAAAGTAGCCACCTGATCAGTTTCTGCCTGCTTACACCATGGACCTTACATCCAAAACATAGTCGCTCTGAACTCTAAATGCATTGCCTATAATTTTAGACAAACTTGTCTTTTTAAAAATTTTATGGTTTTTTTTTTTTCTTTGAACTCATGACCCTGAGATCAAGACCCAAGCTGAGATCAAGAGTCAGACACTTAACCAACTGAGCCACTCAGGTGCCCCCAAATTTTATGTTTTTGAAAAGAAAGGCAGGAACAGCCTACAGAATCTTTCATTTCTGATTTGATCATGTTCAATCCACTGGCCACCTAATGAAGTGGAATTCATGATATACTTAATTCAGAAAGTCAGTATCCAGGAATTTTGACATTCTTAGAATCATAGATAATGATTAGAGGTGACCAGGGACAGAGAACTGCAATTAAGAGAGACTGACCAGAGACTCAGAAGATCATATTTCCCATCTTTAGTGCCTCAGTGACCAATGGAAAAATGTTACCTGGATAGTATTCAAATGGCATTACCTTATGTAAAATAAGCAAGAAACACACACACACACACACACATGAACATACACACACACACAAACAAAAAGACCACATCATCGGCTCTGGGTTTTGAGTTTAGGAAGGGTTATGTCAACACACTTTGTGTTTTTTTTGTGTTCTACAGATCAATGAATGGACAGCAAATTTATTCTTCTGAGAGTAGGTATTTAAGAAATTAGCAAGGGTTAGGAAACCCTTTTTCAAACGTCTCTTTGGATTTACTTTAGAAGGTTATATGAAACAATGAACTCATTGTTCTGCGTCAGAGTTTAATCTCCTTGGGAGTAACATTTTGCTCTCTGGTTCTATTGCTTTGTGGCTGAGTGTGTGTTAAGTCTGAGATCTACATATAAGCCACAGGGACAAATGGGTTCCTCACTGCCACAGTGTGTATTTGTAATCAGACAATCAATACAGCTAGCATGCACCAACTTCACCTGAGGAGGGTCAGTGAGCCTATTTGAGATTCATGATACTAGAGAAATAAGGTGAAGAAGCTGTATGAATGGGGCTTATTGTTTGCCTCTATTTTAAATGTTCTCATTTTTCGCAACATTTTATGGCGAGCTCTTAAAAGGCCTTTATTGATAGAGATACTCATTAAGTGTCAGTTTAAAAAGAGGTGTTGTTGATGTAATGTAATATAATCTGCCTTTGCATAAGCCTTTTTATCCCAGTGTATTAGGAGTACTTTGCCAAGCTAATCCTATCACCAAAATCCAAGATGTCATTCATAGAAACCAAGAAAACTGCCTTCTAGATTGAAATTCAGATGCTTGGAATGTTTGTTAGATCCAATACTCCAAAAAGATTGGCATAAATTTGGCACCTGACTTTGTTTCTCTGTGATAACTAGATGCTGGATATATCTACTCATTTGCTAACCATTTATTGAGCATCTACAATATACCAGGTGCAGTGCTGGGTGGTGAGATAAAAAAAAAACTATTGTCCTTACCCTCTAATGACAGAATAGACACATGAATACTTTGATAACCGTGCAGTGTGATAACTGCAATGTAAGCGCAATTTGTGTCATGCAGGTATATGGGTGATGTAGGCAATCTGTGCCAGTTAGCAAGTTTGAAGAGAGCAGTCATTCTCAAAACCTAGTCTCAGAACCAGTAGAATCAGCATCACCTGGGAACTTACTAGAAATGCAAATTCTCAGGCCCCAGAACTACCGAGTTCTAAACTCGTGGCAGGAGTGGGGGGGCTGGTGAACCCTGCAATCTGTGCTGTCACACGCCCTCCAGCTGATTCCGATGCCTGCTCAAGTTGGAAAACCACTAGCCTAAAGCAGTCATTCTCAAACTCTGGTGCACATCAGTTTCACCTGGGGAGTGCTTAAAACTCCCAAAGCTCAGGCCTCAACCCAGACCAATTAAATCAGAGTCACCGGGGGTAGACGAAGTGATGTCTGTGTCAGATTTTAAAAGTCAAATAAGAGATTTCCGGGAAGACATTTAGTGAGAAGGCATTTCAAGCAGAGAGAAGGTTCCACAAAGGCTCAGAAGCATGAACAGCTCTGTACATTAGGGGCAAAGGCCGCAGTGTTGCTGAAGCAGAGAGTTGGAAAGGAAAAGTAAAGGACGAATGAACTGGTGCAGTCGACAGGCCAGGAAGCAGGCCACAGAGAGCGGGTGACTCGGAGAATGAATAGAATCGTGGTTCTATTTTTGTTGGTGGTCTTTGGTGGGAAATGAGTTTGAATTCCATTTTACTACCAACCCATCTCGCATCCTGGGCTTGGCTTTCCTAATAAAACCATTCCTCTCAGCTGAGGCTGTTTATAATTAAGATCAGTGATTATTTCACACTCGACAAAACTCAGCTCCGTGCGGCTCTGAACAGGACAGAGAGTTGGTGGCGGATAAGTCAGAAAAGAGGATCTGAGACAAAGTGAAGGAACTTCAGAAAAGGCAAGGATTGCTTTAGACTTTGGGTTGTTTGGGTTTTGTTTTTTGTTTTTGTTTTCCAGCTGAATCAGGGAGGGACTCGGGAATAAGAGCATCTGCCCCCTGAGAAATCAAAGCCAGATCCAGGAAGTGGGTGGAAAGAGCTTTCTAAAGAGCGCCGGCTGCTGCGTGCCTTCTGTCTGCTATGGGCACAGCAGCTGCACAGACCCCTCTTGTTGGGAGGCAAGACGGGATCCTTTCGGTCCCGTGACCTCAACCTCCTCTCCAATGGCAGAGAAGAGAGAAGCTGAAATTCCTCTGACTGAGCACATGAGAATGTGACAGTTATCTGGGGTGACAGGTTTCCTGGCCATCAGGGCTACCGAGTGAAATGTGCACACACATGCTTGCATCACAGGAGGTTCGAGAAGGATGACAAGGAGGCAGGAGTGGTCCACTCTTTGATTGGTGTAATATGAATATTTCTGAGAGACCGAGATGGGTAAACACTTCAAGCCATAATCATCTTTCATCTTGGCAGAGGGGACCGTGGTGGTTGAATAAAGCCTCCAGCACCCCCTCCCCGCCCCTCCTCTCTTCTGGCTCCCCTTGAACATTTTCAGGGTGTCAGATACTCTAACAGAATATGCTCTTTGAATTGGATTCAAGTTCAACTCTAACTAGGGGTTCACATTCACAGCGTGCTGACAAGATCAGAACAGCTATGAATCTGCTGGAGGCTGTTAACACCCAAGCCTGTACTAACTTCATTAGGCTCAGATCTCTACCTTTGAAATATGCAATCCGATCTACGGAAGGAAAGGGAACATATGCGATGAAAGGATGTGGGCATGCGTACGCTGTGGACAGGATGTATCAGCTAACCGAGCCTGAGATTGTAGTTGGCAATGTAGGCTCATTTGAATGGGAGTAAGCGCATCACGTGATTCCCAATTGGACTCTATTAACCATTTTGGCATCATCTCCCATCTCCATATATCACATCACGTGATATATTTGGAAGAAAGGGCCAAGTCTGTTTCCTGCTGGCAGGTGATTTGGTTTTCCTTCTTAGTGAATTTTTAATGGATCTTGTTTGGTTGACTCTATTATGTATTGAAGGCTTCCTCTGTGCCAAGCCACGGTAAGCACTTTATATGGCAACGTGATAGCACAGTTCTTGAACCACAGGCTTTGGAATCATTCTGCCAGCTTTATCCCTTTGGACAAGTCACCTAATCTAGTCTAGCCTCATATGTTATGGTGGAATAATAGTAATAGCACTTGCCTCATTGGATTAATAGGAGAATTAATGAACGTATCTAGGTAATATGCTTACTTTAGTGCCTGGCACATAGGAAGTGCTCGAGAAATGTTACATGCTGCCATGAACCATATTTCCACTAAGTACGTACACCTCTCCTCTTTGCAAAGTGCAGGGGGACAAAAGATTTTGAGAGTCTACCTTCCCGTCCTAAGTCACACAATCAGTTAAGTGGGAGATTTGGAATTCAAACTCAGTTCTGGGGGTGGAGTGGGGTCTGTGCTATTCAATGCTACGCTAGGCGGCCTCCACCAAGCAGTTATTATTATTTTTATTGTTATTTGAGCATTTAAATCTACCTCTCCTCTCCTTCACAGAATGATTACCACTTTGTCCAATGCATAATTTATTCTCAAATCTTAACGCTTTTCTGCCCTTGTTTGCTTCCTCTTCTCATTTTGCAATTTGACTGTTGCATTTCTGCATTGTACTCACAGTTTTTAATACCATCTGTTATAAACTAGCCATTTTGCTTCCACACATTCCTAAAGATAAGACTATTTCTTAAGAAAAAGTCGAATAAAGCAGGAAAAGATTCTCAGATGTAATCATCATGATGTGCAATGAATATCTGAGCACTTGCAGGGTGATTACACTTTCAAATATTCCTTTTCTTGTCTGCATGGCAAAGACTCAGTAACACTCTTCTAAAGACAGCTGCCTATTGTAGTCTGGCTGAAAAGCTTCACCAATAGATCTGTGCTCAGTTTGACAATGAGAGAACAAAGATGGTGCCAGTTTTAGATATATGTGTGCATGTATGCATATAAATTACATACATGTATATATTCAGGTATGTATATATGTACACACACATACACACTTCTCTAATCATTTTGGACTTTTTTTTTAAAAGATTTTATTTATTTATTTGACAGAGAGAGGCACAGCGAGAGAGGGAACACAAGCAGGGGGAGTGGGAGAGGGAGAAGCAGGCTTCCCGCCAAGCAGGGAGCCCGATGCGGGGCTCGATCCCAGGACCCTGGGATCATGACCTGAGCCGAAGGCAGATGCTTAACGACTGAGCCACCCAGGCGCCCCCATTTTGGACTATTAAACAATATACAGTTGAGCTTCTATGGGCTACATTCACAAGCCACCACCATAAACTGAAGACAAACAGTTCAGTCACCTACCAACCTCCTGAATTGAAACAACTGAACTTGGGTGGTTTCTCTGGGACTTACAGGCATAGATAATTTGAGAAGTCAATGATTAGAAGTCAATTGCTGTCACATGTATATGATACCAAACAGGGTCATTTTTGACCTATATTATCAAATAGGGTCTTCACAATTATAACAAGACGAGGTTGTATAATGTCCAGCCCAGCAGCTGGACAACAACATAAATGGACAACATAAATGTTGTCAACTGACATGTTTCTCTATTTTTTTGCTTTGTTCCCATTGGCCACATAGCTTTGGTTTCTTGGGGACAGCAACTGTAACTTGCTCATACCTTTCACACCCCCTCCAGGGGTATAGTACTTGGTATATGGTTTTTACTCAGTGAAGAAGTATATTTAACTCAAACTCTCATTTTTTTTAACCTATTCTTTAACTGGGTAGGAAGTTAAGAGTTTAAAAAATGTCATTTTTTTTTCTGAATCTTTTAAAACCGGTTCAACATTTACTGAGCACTCACTGTGTCCAAGATGTGCTTTGGGGCAATGTGAAGAAGTGCTAGACAGAGGGCAGGTAAGCCCATCTCTACCGTCAGGTGGCTCCCAGACTACTTGCATTATAGGCCAGTATCTAAATAATTATCAAGCTATAGATCCTGCCTCTGGGCTCTGAAAGTCTAGCCAACATAGCATCACTTCCTGTGTTAAGCTTTACAAACAGAAAGCATCACATATACGGTGCCCTTTGCTTCTTTTTTACATTAGCTTTTTAGGTTGCAGAACTCAGGAAAACCACATAAGAGGAAGCTCAACTCTCTCTCTCTCTCTTTTTTTTTTTTTTGGTTTCCAATGTATAAACATACTTGATAACATGAATTATTAAGAAACAGCTCCCTGCTGACGCAGGTTCTGGGCCACATGTTCACCCTTTCTCTAGTGACCCTTAAGACCTTTATGCCTTACGCTTTGGGACGATGGTTACAAAGTAAGGAGGTAGCAGGAAGCACGTGTCCATTTACGACTGTACCACGGCTGTTCAGTAATCACAGCTGGATGTGCTCCTGGAGGGGAAATGGGGGGGAAATGGAGGTTCTAGGGGACTTGGGGCTCTCAGACACTTCAAAATGGTCATTTTGGACCTTTTCTTTATTTTCAAGATTTTATTTGTTTGAGAGAGAGAGTACAGTTGGGTGGGGAGGCAAAGGGAGAGGGAGAAGCAGACTCCCCGCTGAGCAGGGGGTCGGACACGGGGCTCGATTCCAGGGTCCTGGGATTGTGACCTTAGCTGAAGGCAGATGCTTCACCGACCGAGCCACCCAGGCGCCCCTCAAAATGGTCATTTTCTGTGTCCTACATCACTGGAATATTTCATCCGAGATCTGTCTCTTCTGCTATTAATTCTACACATGTTTCCCTCACTCTGCCGTTTCGTTTACATGTTAGGGACCCGTGCGTGAAGAGCTATAGATCCTGTCCATAAGGAATTTATATGTCTGGCTAGATTATTTGAAGGCCAAAGATGTGTTGCTCCCACTCCTAACCCTTCTGAAGGAACAACTGTTAGGTTCTGAAACTTTATATACAGTATTCGCTTTAAGAGACTATAGCACAGGAAGTCCCAAAATACACCACAGAACATGAATAGGTTGTGAGTGATATTACACTGTAGCTTAATGCATACTGTAGAAAGATATCTCATAACTAATCATATTCATTTTGCACTTAACAGAGACATTCAAAGTACAGATCTTAAAATGTGTAAGTTGAACTTCGGTTAAAATTACACTCTCCCTAAGGGAAATCATTCCCTTTTCTAGCTATACTTCGGGCTAAAGTCATAGGCTGCCAAAACACTTCATTTAATTGGGGGAAAGGTCCATCCAACTGTTGTCAGGGATCATGTAACAACCAGTTGTTTTGCTGATTTTTTTTTAAACCTTATAACTGTACATTTGTGTTCTGGTGACCCAGCCTGAGGCTACTTGAGAGAGACAGAATTGAGAGGTGATTCAAGCAGGCAATGAAAAGAAGAATGTGCATCCTCACAGACTTGGAATTTTATAAAGCTTCTACATACATTATCTTGTTTAAGTATTCCCAAAGTCTCCGCTGGTAGAGGTAGGAGTATTGTCCCTGATTTTCAGATGAAATATTATTTCAGAAGTGGCAGAGGTGGAACTTAAGCAGAAGTGTTCTGCTTCTAAATCCTGGTATTTTCCCACATCACATTTCTAAAATCCAGCATGTGCTAGGATAAATCTTTGCCAGAATCATGTTTCCAATCTGATTGTTGATACCAAAATGCCAACGTTGCTTAGTTTTCTCTTAATGTATCACGTGCATAAGTCAGTTTCTAAGCCTGGAGTTCTCTAAAAGGAACCTCATGTGTTTCCAATGTCAATAGGAAACTACTGGGAACCAGGGAAATAGTATGGCATTTATTAGGAGCCTTGGGTTTCTTTTTAAGTGTGACAAAGCAATGGAATTGTGGCTGTAAGTTAAGCTCAAAATACTTTCAGTAGGATGCGACTTAGGGTTACATCAACCAATATTCATAGTCGCTAGAATGTGCAGGACATAGTGTAGATATTGAAGTGCGGGGGGCATACATCCTGTTTTTCCCACAACAGTCCCGATTTAGGTCAGTCATGTCCTATCTGCTTAGAGCCACGGACTCCTTCACTCTCAACAATTACAGGGTCAACCTAGTTAGAATAGATACAAAATCAAGAAAAACTCAGAAACTGTCCTCAAGATTATAATATGATGGAGGTGTAAGAAAAGTATACCTATACATATAAAGTCAAGTAGAATATTCCCAATGTTGTTTTAAAACAAAGTCAAGCAAATGCTGTGGGAGTTTAGAAGTATGTATTTAGTTGGGGTTAATGAGGGAGGAAAATATCACTTTACGTCATTTTCCACAGCAATGATGAGTTGTCAAAAATGTTGGAATAGAAGCAAAATATGCGCTAGTGTTGAGAACTGTGGTTCAGTTGTCATTCTCCATTGAGGAAGATCTATTTTGTTCTAGGTCCTTCGGCCGAGCCACTTCAGACAATCTGAAACTTTCTATCAGTGAGGGCACTAACTGCAAAGAATTCATAATGTCTTGGCTGTGAATCTACACTTCTGTCTAATTCTGTTCCTATTTCCTCCTGCTCAGACTGATGCAGATATCAGTGTGATTGTCAGGAAGTGTGGTGCTTCTGAAACGAGAATGCACTCTACAAAAATGCCCATTAAAAACACTTTTCCCCCTCTCTATTCTTGAAAGGAAAGTGCCTGTTTGAACCTCACAGCTTTTGGTGGTAAGAATATAAATTCTAGACTGGTCTCTATGGTGAATGCTCTTTATCTGATTGTTTAAAGCCTTCTACTTTGTGGTTACTTCCTATATTGAACTATTAAATCTCCCACTGGTAAGGACCTGTCTCCATCTTCCGCCTATTTCACAGCTGTTGCAGGAGAAACTGTTTGCTGCCTCGCTAAGCTATTTATTTTTAAGACTTTCATGTCTGTTTGTATGTGAATTACAGTAGGCACTGTGGGTGATAAGAAAGAGAAGCAGTAAATAATGGCTTTTGACCTTAATAGAGGACCACACATCATAATTCGCTTGGACAGTTCAGGTTTGTGCCAGGTGTCCTGATGTAATTATCAATAATATCTCTTTTCACTCTCAAAAGTGTCCCAATTTAGATAATAGATGATATGGTCCCCTAGACCTTAGAGGCCTTAAATTCCGTTAGGGAGACAGGAGACACAAACAGAAAAAGACAACTAACACAACAAAGCAGCGCATGATGAATGTTAAATACACGACCTGTGCCGTCAGGAATGGAACCACGTTTTAGGAGAGGCTGCTGAGGATTTCAGGCATCTGGTAGACTGCCTCAAGATGAGGCTGGTGTCAACTCTTGAAGAACATGTAGAATTCAAATAGGCGGTGAAGAAAGAAGATCATGCAATCAACCCTTCACTTGAGACACTGCTAAAATCAAAGCAAAGCATAATTTTTTCAATGTGAATAAGTCCTTGTAGAAATGATTTCCTCTCTTCTTCTAAGCAAGCCGACGTTACAGGCAAACCAGCTTGGCAGCTTGAGCGGAAAATCCATTTTGGTCTATTTAAATACATGGGTGTTTTCCAAATGTTCGTTTTGGTTCCCCACCACATTAATGAGCTATTTGCCTTGCTGACACCATCACCATCCTGTGGCTGTGGAGGGACCAGAGCACATTCCCAGGCAAGGTATCCCCAGAGGGCACTTTGGGCTTCGATGACAGTTCCAAGGTGTGGAACTGCACACATCACCCATTTCCTATTTGGCTGCCTTTTCAACCATCCTCTTGGTCCATTTGAGTACAGGGACACCAATGAGAAGGAAATGCTGAATGGGAATGCATGCATCAGGCTACACAGTTTTCAAGGCCTCTTAAGGAAGTGGTGAAAAGTGTCCGTCAGAGTTTACACTTATTATTCAGTGTCCACAGTGAATAGAGTTGGGTTTAACGCTTTTAAGGTGTGAATGTCACAACTGCCCTGGCTTCTTTGAGCATCATTCCATTAAATTACATACACATGGCTGTTCTCTTCTTAGAGCTTAATTACATCAATGGTTTTCAGATTTTCTCTTCTTTAAGAACTGAAACCTTTTATTCAAGCAAAGTCTTAGAGAAAAATTCTAAGTTGTGTGAGACAAAGCCTGCTAGTTATCAACCTAATACACACTCTCTCCTTCTTTCTTGTTAAAGAAGCCCCAATTTTTACTTGGGGCCACAATATACCCAGCTTAAAACAGTAAAACCCAGATTTCCCAGCTTTCCTTTTATCTGAAGGTAGATACATGACATAGGTCTAGCCGAAAGAACATACAGTATGAGGTGTTCAAGAAAATCCATCAAAGAGGACTAAATCATTTGGCATGCACCTTTTTGCTCTTTCCCTTTCCCTCTAGCCTATCTGAGCTGTGGTGCTCTGGCAGCCTTCTTGAGAACACGAAGATGGGGCCACAGCCCAAAGAAGTGGGAACAGAAAACCATAAGGAACATGGGTATCTAATGATATCATGGAACGACCACACCAACCCCTGAAGTGCCCACTTGTGGACTTATTTATGTGACACAAAAACTTCTCTATGTCACTTATTTCTTTACTTATTTAAAGGTTTCTGCATTAGCAGAAAAGGGGCAATTTAATGTTAAACTGTTAAATGTTAACCTGTTGAATGTTAACCTGTTGAATGTTAAACGGACAAATAGGACACTTCTCTGGTTGAAGTAAAGGTAAATGGAGACTGGAGTGTCACCTCCCATAATATTTGAATTATAAGCTATTTACCAAACAACTTTGGGTTAATGTAGCATTTCTGGGAGCATGAATAATGAAATGGAGGACCATCCCTAAATTATTTAATCTATTAGAGGCAGACCCTCTGTATTGACTGTAGAGTGCCCTTGAGGTAAAAATATCAGAGGGAACTGTAATTTCTTTTCTGTTATTTCAGAGCAAGTGCTAGTAAGTCCAGAGTGCTCTGATCCAGACCTTAACCAATATTGAATAATATGCCTTTTCCAGTTTAAGAAGGAAAACACAGGTACAAAAGAATAGAGAAGAAGGTATCTATGAATTGCTGGTTATTTTATGTATATTATACCATGCAATCATCACTACAAACCCGTAAGGAAGGGAGATCCAAATGTTGCCTGACGCTGGTAGGTACCATTCATGCCAAATACAATAAAGAGAGTGCCCGCGGGCAGCTATGTAATGCAGCACCCCTAAATTAGAGGGCATGACTTGCTTTATTGACCTAACGTGACTTTCTTAGCAGAACCAGCCTCCATTCCACAACAATCTTCCACATCCATATGGTTCAGCTGGCCTATTTTCCTTGCCTCACTTTGATCATTTGACTCAAGCGCTGTCCATTTGATTCTCCATCTCATACCCACAGTGAATTCAAGGACGTTCCTAACCAAAGACAAACCAATGAGAGGACCCGTGGGACCTTTCCTGGAGCAAAGGGGAAAGATCTTTTCTACCTCTTGGATCCTGATTGTAAGGAACATGTGAGTCTTTAAGCTTCTAGTGGCCATCTCTCTGTTGTGTGTCAAGAGCTTGCCTGAAAATGGAACTATAACATTATTTGAGAATACAGATCCAGTTGTGTTAAAGACACTGGGCTTTTTTAGTTGCATGGGCCCATTAATACCCTTTTCTTAAAAAGCTAGTTTGATTTCTATTTCTGTCCTCTGCTATCAAAGAGTTTCAACTAATGCGGGTGGCTGTTGCCATCTCTATGAGGCTCTGAGAAATTAAACGACTTGGCCAAGCCTAGTCAGTAATTGAGGGAAACAGGATTCTAATATAGGACAATCTGGTACTCACATCCATCTTCTTTCCATTACACTATGCTGCCTCTCCAAGCTGATAAAATCAATCACAATTTATGGAAACCGTGTTGATGTATCATTAGGCTTTCTAAAATATATCATTTCTACAAATACAGTTTCCATGTCCCAAATTTTATGCTAGTTCTATCTGGTAAATTTTCAAAGCAGAGCTATCATTGTTTGTTACAGAAATATTTCCATATTTACAAAGCTATGGAGAATGTTTCAGTGGGACTCGTCGACGAATCCCTTTTGAACACCTACTATGTACATGGCATTGGATTAGTTGTTAACAAGGAGATAAAAGAATGAAACAAATGGAAATAATAGTCTAGAGCATAAGATATGTTTAAGTCACTATATATTCGAAGATGGAATGTGGTTAAGTGCCATAACACAAACACAGAACAAATGCTATTGCAAAAGGGAGTGAGCTGATAGGGAAGATGTTATTTGAGCTAGGCCATGGCAATCATATAGGACTAAATGTGAGGCCATGTGAACAGGACATTTTAGGCCAGTGCTGACAGACAGAACTTTCTGCAATGATGAAAATGTTCTATATCCTCCCTGTGTAACATGGTAGATACTGGCCATGTAGGACTATTGAGCACTTAAAATGTGGCTAATTCAACAACTATATGGCTAATGCCTACCGTTTTGGCCAGTGCAGTCCTAGAGAAATAGCTATGCAAATAGCATAGGCAAATGTAGAGGATGGGAAGAATGGAAAGCACAGGGTTTGCATAAATGATAAAGCAAGTCGTCTATTTCAGGTGGAATCAAGCTCCTGAGGGAGTGAAGTGAGAAATCATATTCAGTAAAGTTGACTGGGTCTAGATGGTGAAAGATTTCCACTTTGGGCTAATGTTGGCTCCTGAGCTAAGAAGTGGTAAGGCCAGCCCACTGCTGTGGGAAGACTGAACCGGCAGGTTCATAGGTGTGTAGAACTAGAAATGATCCAACAGAGAAGTAGAGATGCACACGGGAGACCACAGTGAGGGTCCAGATGAGTTCATGAAAGACACTGAGTGACGAAGGAGGTGTTGTCAAAAAGACAGATGTGAAATCCATTGTGAAAGAAGAAACGAGAAAACTACACCAGTTGGAAGGTTTGGAAGGTGAGGAAGAGGAATGCATTTTGGAGAACAAAGAACAGAAGAAAAATTATCGGAGAAACAGATTTGGTGGTACCCACATCTGCTTTAGAGAGACATTCGGAGTGGTATTTTAGACCTTTTGAGGGTCAGCTGGTAGTGTTAGAAATATAATTACAGAATTAAAGAGACGTGTTTAAAAATGCAGTAGAAATTTGGGAATTATCTGCATATAGATCTGGGATCTGCAAACTACAGCCCTCAGGCCAAATCTGGTCTTCCACCTGTTTTGTAAGTTCAGTTTGATTGGAATACAGCTGCTCTCATTTGTTTCCGTATTATCTCTAGCTGCTTTGCAGTATGCATACAGAGTTCAATAGTTTCAACAAGCTGTTATGAAGTTGAAATTATTTACTATCTAGCCCTTTACAGAATACATTTGCTGACCCTGATATAAATGATAGAAATCACCCGAATCCATGAGACCCTACTAATTTTACTAGAGGAAATTCTGCTCATTCGAATTCAATATAATGCTCTATTAACTTTTACTATGATATGATACATCTATAATATACTAATATTCAGAATGAAAATACAGAGATCCTCCATGTTCCTAAAATATTTTCTGGATCACCAAGAAAAGATAAATTATTCCCCATATAAAAATCTATTAAATGTGTTGTATTTTTGTCTAGATATTGAGGAATGGGTTCTCCTTTGGTGATTTTTATTTGATTATCTATTAACCATAGTATTTTGTTAGGCAGAGCACTTCATTCTCTGTCTATGCCAAATGATATATATTTTAAGACATACAAAATTCTCACTTCATTAGAGTTTCATCAGTTAATGGAAACTAAATAGCATCTGAAGTGTAAGTTTCAGGTTCAAACTTGTGTGATCAGAGGAGTAGGGACAACTGTTTGCATCTTACAGGGAGAATATATTTACATATCAGTAAAACAAAAAAAAAATAAGGAGAGAAGGAAGGGAGGGAGGGAAGAAGGAAGTAAAGAGGGAGAAATATAGGAAGAAACAAAGAATAAGTAGATGGGATGAACATGGACTTTCAGGCCAAACAGATTTAGGCTGGAAACTTGGTTACACCACTAAATATGTGTGACCCTGGGCATGGTATTTAATCATTCGAACATCAATTTTGTCACTTTATTTTATTTTATTTTATTTTTTTTAAAGATTTTATTTATTTATTTGAGACAGAGAGAATGAGAGAGAGAGAGCACATGAGAGGGGGGAGGGTCAGAGGGAGAAGCAGGCTCCCTGCCGAGCAGGGAGCCTGATGTGGGACTCGATTCAGGGACTCCAGGATCATGACCTGAGCCGAAGGCAGTCGCTTAACCAACTGAGCCACCCAGGCGCCCTGTCACTTTATTTTAACTGCAAATATCAACTACTTTATAAATTTGTTCTGAACCTAGAGAGATAAGATAGATAAGAGAAAAGATAAAGATAAAATACATCACATCCAGGTAAATTTGAACTTCAGGAAAACAGAACATAATTTTTTTAGCATAAATATATCCTATGCCTATTTATTACCTGAAATACAAGTTTAACTGAGTGTGGTAGGCTCAGTAATGGCCCCTAGATATGTCTACATCCTAATGCTCAGAAGCCGTAAATGTTATCTTATATGGCAAAAAGGACATTGCAATTATGATTAAGTTAAGAATCTTGAGGTGGGGAGATTTTCCTGGATTTCTGATGGGCCCAGAGAAGGGGTCCTTAGGAGAAGGATGATGTAGGAAGAGTCAGAGAAGACAATGACAAGATGGAAGCAGAGGTTGGAGAGATGCACTCTGAAGATGGAGGAAGGGGCCACGAGCCAAGGAATACAGGTGGCCTCTAGCAGCTAAAAAATGTAAATCAGCAAATTCTCCCCTCAGAGCCTGAAGAAACCAGCATTGTTAACATCTGGACTGAACCCAGTGAAACTGACTTTGGACTTCTGACCTCCAGAACTGTAACAGAATAAATCTGTGTTGTTTTGAAGGCCCTGGGTTTGTGAAAATTTGTTACAGCAGCCGTAGGAAACTATTACGTTGAGCATCCTGTATTTTTATTTGCTGTATCTGGCAACCCTATGATGATTAAGTGTGGTGGGTCTGGGATAACTGCCCATTAAACCTGGCACAGATAAAACCTGCATTTATCTTTGCTTCCTCCAAAATTCTCACTAAAATTAAATTAAGGATAAATAACATAAATCCATAAATATAGAGATAAATGAGGAGAGGTGGGGGGACATCAGCAACTCTCCATGTCTACCTAATTCTGGAAACTGAGAGAATGGTGATTAATTTAACCAGAGAGAATGATACTAATTTAAACAAACAAAGCAATAGAGGGTGGATCGAAAAAGAAGCAGCCCATTCACACTGCAGAACTCCAAAAGACTCAGACATTGAAGGCATCCGGTGCCAGCGCACGCAAAACGGGAGGCTTGTTAAAAGTCTGCTTAAGAAACAATTAGTTATCCAAACCCTTCTCCTATCTCCCAACACACCAGTGAACTTCCCTTACCCACTCTGCAGGAGATTTGATGCTTATTTGCTGAGTACATTAAGAGATACTCTGGAGTCTGAAAGATCAGGCACAGAGGAGGGTGGGCTTGATAGAACTTGTATTAAAAATAGAGCATTATGTAATTGTTGGCATACTGAAGAGTAAAAACCCTAACCTCATTCCCGGATAAGATTTCAGGATGGTGGACATCAAGATTTTATGGCCCAGGCAGGAAATTTAATTTTGCAATTCTGTTACTGTGTTTTGAAATATCTGAGCTTCTAAGAAAAATCTTTTCACAGATTCCCCCCTAAAATGGATCATTTATGTTATAGAGTTAGAATGAGGTAAAGTTAATCATTAATCATTATGTTATATGTTATATCAATCATTAATCACTTATGTTATAGAGTTAGAATAGAATAAAATTAAGAAGACCCATGATGTTGCAGCACCAAAATTTGGCAAAAGATTAAAATAATTGCAAAAATAGAGAAAGCCTATTTGATGTGTTTTGTCTCCTAAAATATTTGAAAAAAGAAGCACTCTGAGAGAAAAATATAAGACAGTACCTTCAAAATAGTTAAAATATTTATACAATTCAGGAAACTCCCTTAAGAATATCCTTCATTGAGCAGAATTTACTCCGCAATTACAAAATATCTCAGCAGGTTTAGAGGGAGTATTTTTTCAGTAAAAAATTTATGGTCAACAGAGAAAAGTCAGTTAAGGTTGTCAAAATGTCAAATTTATTAACCACTAAAGAATGCAATTTTCAAGAAAGCTGGCAATTTTATGGGAAAAGTTAAAAATAGTAAGACCATTAAAAATACATTCTTCAGGGCGCCTTTGTGGCTCACTCGTTAAGCGTCTGCCTTCGGCTCAGGTCATGATCCCAGGGTCCTGGGATCGAGCCCCGCACCGGGCTCCCTGCTCGGCGGAGAGCCTGCTTCTCCCTCTCCCCACTCCCTCTGCTTGTGGTCCCGCTCTCGCTGTGTCTCTCTCTGTCAAATAAATAAAATCTTAAAAAAAAAAAAAAATACATTCTTCAGAAAATTTCCAGTGTCATGATATTAGATTCAGGTATAGCTTTAAATGATTAAATTATATAAATAAGTACCCAGAATAATTATTCTCATATTATTTTTAATATTTAGATAATCATAAATAAGGAATTTTTTACTTTACAATACATGCATATGTATTACTTTGAATTTTTAGATAAAATTTTTGAAAATATTTTTTGAATAGAATTATTACTTTTTTTTTTAAAGATTTTATTTATTTATTTGAGAGAGAGAATGAGAGAGAGCGAGTACATGAGAGGGGGGAGGGTCAGAGGGAGAAGCAGACTCCCCGCCGAGCAGGGAGCCCGATGTGGGACTCGATGCGGGACTCGATCCTGGGACTCCAGGATCATGACCTGAGCCAAAGGCAGTCGCTCAACCACCTGAGCCACCCAGGCCCCCATTGAATAGAATTATTTTATAAGCCAACTAATATGTAATAACAGCGTGGGCTTGGTGTGCTAGCATAGCCCCAGTGCCTTCCACCATCACCAAAGACAAGCTCGACAGCAGAGACCTCACAGTCCTGTTCTGTCTGACCTGGAGGAGTCTGGACAGAGGGTGGGTTACTAAGACCCTGAGCTCAGGCTCCATCTCAGAGGGGAACAAAGAGAGGTGGGAGAACCAGTTGTCCATATAATTGCAGCTTGATGCTGTGATGCATGCATTGCATTGCTTGCTTGCTGCTTTGATAGTAACTTCAAGTAAAAATAACTAGCCAAATTTAAAAAAAAAATCATCATCTTTGATTTTTCAGTGTGGATCAGCCTTTGTGGCCTGTCCGAGTTCTACTGATTTAACTAGAAATTTGGATATAGTCCCATTAGGCCCAAGGGGAAAGGGTTGAGATAAGAGAGTTAATCCCCATTTTCCCTAGAGGAAGTTATTAGTTCAGTAGGCAATGCCTGAAGGTTGTTTGTTTTTTTTTTTTACATAATCAAGAAGTAGCACTAGAAATGTCTTGTGTGTAAATATGGGAGAAAACATTAAAAGAAACAGTTGAAAGTGAAAACGGACTTGGGATGAGGGGAGACGAGTTGGCACTAAAAGTTTAATATTTTTTTTTTTTTAAGATTTTATTTATTTATTTGACAGAGAGAGATAGCGAGAGCAGGAACAGAAGCAGGGGGAGTGGGAGAGGGAGAAGCAGGCTTCCCGTGGAGCAGGGAGCCCGATGTGGGACTCGATCCCAGGACCCTGAGACCATGACCTGAGCCGAAGGCAGACGCTTAACGACTGAGCCACCCAGGCGCCCTGGCACTAAAAGTTTATATAATCGTATTTGAGTTTTAAAATTTTGAACACGTGTTGGTTTTTAAAAAGTAAATAGGTTAATTTTTTATTTTTATTTTATTTATTTATTTTTTTAAAGATTTATTTATTTATTTATTTGACAGAGAGAGACACAGTGAGAGCAGGAACACAAGCAGGGGGAGTGGGAGAGGGAGAAGCAGGTTTCCCGCTGAGCAAGGAGCCTGATGTGAGGCTTGATCCTAGCACCCCGAGATCATGACCTGAGCTGAAGGCAGACGCTTAACGACTGAGCCACCCAGCTGCCGCAATAGGTTAATTTTTTAAACGAAGTGCCTGATCTACACAGCAAGAAATCCAGTTTTCCTTTCCCTGCCATTTCCAATTTTCCCAAGCCTCTGTTTATACATCTGATTTACTCCTCTTTTCTGACAATTTTGGCATAAGAAATTACTAATTCCCTACAATCTTGAAGCCAGGCAGACTGACCCAGATAATCTTGGAATTGCTAAACTGTTTTGAAGGGTTTTCTGTTAGTTCAGTTTTAATCCCTCCACCATGCAAAATTTTGCTAACTCAAAGCATTTTTGCAAATATAGTTGATTGGAATCTGGAAATGTGATGAGCTTCTTTATATTCTTATATGGCATTCCCAATACCACACACCATAATTAGTTTGAAAGATTACCTACTTCTCCCAAATATCCTCACCATGTTATGGGAAAACAGAGGCCACCCTCATCTGGTTTCCCATGATGGAGATGAGAGCTATAAGTGCATTATTATAAATCAAGATCAATGGTGGGTGGAAATTCTGGGATCGAATAAAGGAAGTTACACCCCAGGTGAAGCTTACTAATGAAGCCTATTTTTTTTATGCATCACTAACTTCTCCTTCCTTTAGTTTCTGGGTAAACAAGTCAAGAATGCTGAGTGTTGTGGGCTGGCCTTGGGTTTCCCTGCAATGCATTGCCTGGGCTCTGTTACTGAAATGCACGTGATTGTCTGCACATTAGTCCCGAGGCCCGCAGGTGCTGTTCTGACTTGCTCATTCATGGTGTTCAAATCATCTAGCTGTTGTGTCAACGCTTTGAGGTCAAGTCTCTGATCATGATCTGCCAGGCTCACTGTGTTATTAGCAGTGCATTCTTTTTCACAGTGCTGAGACCACAGATCAGCGTCTGCTCAAAACAGACTTGATCAGCAGTGAGAGGTAGAATACTCCACGTTGAAATTGCCAAGGGAATCAGTACAGGGTCACTTTAGGCTCTGGATAGAGTTTCACAGCTGGTTGAAAATAGTATTGGGTAAAAAAAAATGTGAGTTAATATTGAGGGCAATTATCCATTATCAACCTGTTCCAGCCTCCCCTTTAAGAATAAGGAAGTACAAATAATCCTAAAATGTGTATGGTACAGAAAAGACCCCGAATAGCCAAAGGGATGTTGAAAAAGAAAACCAAAACTGGTGACATCACAATTCCGGACTTCAAGCTCTATTACAAAGCCATAATCATCAAGACAGTATGGTACTGGCACAAAAACAGACACAGATCAATGGAACAGAATAGAGAACCCAGAAAGGGACCCTCAACCTTATGGTCAACTAATCTTTGACAAAGCAGGAAAGAATATCCAATGAAAAAAAGACAGTCTCTTCAACAAAAGGTGTTGGGAAAATTGGACAGCCACATGCAGAAGAATGAAACTGGACCGTTTTCTTACACCATATACAAAAATAGACTCAGAATGGATGAAAGACCTAAATGTGAGACAGGAATCCATCAACATCCTAGAGGGGAAACAGAGGCAGCAAGCTCTGTGACCTTGGCTGCAGCAACTTCTTGTTAGACACATCACCAAAGGCAAGGGAAGCAAGGGCAAAAATGAACTATTGGGATTTCATAAAGATAAAAAGCTTTTGCACAGCAAAGGAAATGGTCAACAAAACCAAAAGACAACCGACAGAATGGGAGAAGATATTTGCAAATCACATATCAGATAAAGGGCTAGTATCCAAAATCTATAAAGAACTAATAAAACTCAACACCCAAAGAACAAATAATCCAATTAAGAAATGGGCAGAAGACATGAACAGACACTCCTGCAAAGAAGACACACAAATGGTCAACAGATACATGAAAAAGTTCTCAACATCACTCGGCATCAGGGAAATGCACATCAAAAGCACAATGAGTGTTCATGTCTTCTGCCCATTTCTTGATTGGATTATTTGTTCTTTGGGTATTGAATTTGATAAGTTCTTTATAGATTTTGGATACTAGCCCTTTATGTGATATGTCATTCTGCAAAGAAGACATCCAAATGGCCAACAAACACATGAAAAAGTGCTCAACATCACTTGGTGTCAGGGAAATACAAATCAAAACCTCAATGAGATACCACCTCACACCAGTCAGAATAGCTAAAATTAACAAGTCAGGAAATGACAGATGTTGGCGAGGATGTGGAGAAAGGGGAACCCTCTTACACTGTTGTTGGGAATGCAAACTGGTGCAGCTTCTCTGGAAGACAGTATGGAGTTTCCTCAAAAAGTTGAAAATAGAGCTATCCTATCACTGAGCAATTGCACTACTGGGTATTTACCCCAAAGATACAAAAGTAGTGATCCGAAGGGGCACCTGCACCCCAATGTTTATAGAAGCAATGTCCACAATAGCCAAATTATGGAAAGAGCCCAGATGTCCATTGATAGATGAATGGATAAAGAAGATGTGGTGTGTGTGTGTGTGTGTATATATATATATATATATATATATATATATATATACACACACAATGAATATTACATAGCCATCAAAAAATGAAATCTTGTCATTTTCAACGATGTGGATGCAACTAGAGGGTATTATGCTAAGCGAAATAAGTCAATCAGAAAAAGAAAATTATCATATGATCTCACTGATACGTGGAATTTAAGAAGCAAGGCAGAGGATCATAGGGGAAGAGAGGAAAAAATGAAACAAGACCAAACCAGAGAGGGAGACAAACCAAAAGAGACTCTTAATCATAGGAAACAAACTGAGAGAGTTGCTGGAGGGGAGGGGTGTGAAGGGATGGGGTAGTTGGGCGATGGACATCGGCGGGGGGTATATGTTGTAAGGAGCACTGGGTATTATATAAGCATGATGAATCACAGAGCTGTACCCCTGAAACAAATAATACATTATATGTTAATTAATTGAATTTAAATAAAAAATAAAAAAATAAGAATAAGGAAGTAACTGATCATAATCAGAACTACATTCACTGAGGCTTACAGAGCTCTGGATAGGCATGGGTTTTGTTGTTGTTTTGTTTTGCTTTACTTTTAAAAATATTTTATTTATTTATTTATTTATTTATTTATTTATTTATTTATTTTAGACAGAGAGAAAGAGAGAGAGCATGCATGCATGCATGCATGCATGAGTTGGGGAAGGAGCAGAGAGAGAGGGAGAGGCGGGGAAGGAATCTCAAGCGGAATCCACACTGCGCATAGAGCCGGAGGCGGGGCTTAATCCCACCACCCCAAGACCATGACCTAAACTGAAGCAAAGAGTCAGACACTCAAACAATTTAGCCACCCAGGCGCCCTAGGCATGGTTTTCAGTGCTTTTTCTGTTTTACCTCATTTAGTCCTCATCACATCCATAGGTGGTGTTTCTCATTCATGGGGTTAAATAAAAGAATGCCTTAAATGCTTAACACAATGCCTGACAATGCATAAGGAAATGTTAGCTCACTATCATCACTAATCATTGATAAAGAATCATCAATGTTTGTAGTTATAAATCAGTCTCTCAGAATCCTACCAGTCCAAGGAAGACTCCCCCTTGGGGGAAGAATATAAAGGCTGGAATAGTAAACTCTTATGCAAGTTCATATTCTTATATTTTAGTGGCTAGTAATCTCAACAAGCGAGGGCAAGACAAGAGATATCTCAACACAAATCCTAGTGACTCAAGTACGTCCAGTGTCCAAATGTTTCATATGACTTTCCTGGCCAACTCCTCCCCAGTTTAATACCAGTCTTTTGGCTCAGTGACCAGAGATTCAGTCTCACAGCGTCAATGGTCTAGGAGGGAATGGGATGCCCAGGCAGACAGTGGGAACACTTTGTTCAGAGGTAAAGCTTGTTAGCGAAGATGTTGTAGAGGAAATTAAACAACAGTTTAGTAGTTTAGTGCCGAGTCTCACTCTGAGAATGTACAATGCTAAGAACACATGTTGGTAACACTTCTTAAGGGACTGAAGTAAAGACTCCATCACTGTATTGCTAAGTTACATTTTGGAAATAAAACTTAATGAGACCTTATTTTTAATGAAAACTTTGAACTATGAAAAATAATTGCCTTAAAAAAGGACATTAAAAAGTTAAACATTAGAATCCTGGGTGGGCCACAGTTGGGGTGGGCAAGGGGCATGATGGAAGGGTGTGATTAAATCAACAGCTTTGGCATCAGATGGATAGGACTAGGATTAAAACATGACGCTGAGCCCAACTAGCTGCGTGACTGGGGGAAAGAGGTTATGTTGTCTCTTTACATATGTGGTTCTGCATCTGTAAAATAAGATACCTTAAGGAATCTTTATAAGGATTCTATGAGAGCACACATATAAAGTACTTGGCACGTAGTAGGTACTCAGTAAGTGACAGTTATAATGATAATGATGAGGAGGAGACCAAAGAGAGCCAGGAAGTACCTTTGCGTTCTCATAGCAGAGAGGTCCTTTTCAAGTCATTTGCTATAAACAATTCTCCCATTTTGCCCCAAACTTGGGCATATCCAACCCCCCCAACCTCACAAACTAGCTCAGAAAGTTACAGTCATGCTCTTGGAGTTCCTGTCTCCCTGCCTACACACCTCCCTGGGGAGGAGGGAGGGCCTACCCTTCCAATGCTCCTGCGGTGATGTTCCTCACGCCCTGCTACCACCCCAATGCAGACACCCAGGGTAACATCTGTCCGGACATCCCGAAGGACGAGTGGTCTGCCCTGTGTGATGTTAGGACCATCCTGCTGTCCATCCGGAGCCTGCTAGGAGAACCAAACATTGATAGTCCTTTGAATACACATGCTGCTGAGTTCTGGAAAAATCTCACAGCCTTGAGGAAGTATCTGCAAGAAACCTGCTCAAAGCAGGTCTCCAGCCAAGAACGCTGACTGTCCAGTCTCTGTCCTTGTGTGGTCTTTTTCTTTCCCTTTTTTTTTTTTAAATTTTTATTTTATTTTATTATGTTATGTTAGTCACCAGTCATTAGTTTTTGATGTAGTGATCCATGATTCATTGTTTTTGTCTGTCCTTTCCTTCAGGTCTGTCTAGGACTCTGTATCTTAAGCCTTGGTGTAACTTTTGTTTTATTTCTGTTTTTTAAATTAAGTCTCTGGTTGAGCCCTCATGATGAATATATTAAATACCTACATTGGGATTTAAAAAAAAAAAAAAACAGCTCAGAAAAATACAATCCTGGGCAGGAAAGGATAGAGAGGTGGATTATGTGTTCCTCACAGGTAATAATACCTCAGCTGATGCATATTTGCATCCTGTGGGTACCAAACAAACTTTCACACACAACAGACATCCAATAAATAGAACCACGCAGAACAGGAAGTACTTTTAGCAGAAACACTATTTCCTGTAGGAAATAGCCAGCATTTCAGAATCTCCCAAAGGACAGCAGATATGTGGAACTCACCAATGCAAATTCCGTGAAATACAGAAATTATACGTAGTTAAACTGCAAATGACAAGATAGAGGGAACCAACCATTCCAACCAGTCTGGATAATTACAGGAAACACAGAGGGCAAACACTGAGAGATGCAACATCAGGAGATGGACAGATAAGGGGTTTCAGATCAAAAAGGCAGAGAAATTAACAGCTCGCCAATGAGGAGGAACTGGATGTTAACACCAGGCCCACACTATTACTATTTGTTACAGAATTAACTTGGAGTGAATTGTTTCTTGTTCTTATTCTGTACTATATTCATTCATTCTCAATTATTTCTTTCATTAAAAAAAAAAAAACCTTTTAGTTGTTAATGACACCTGGAATAACTGAACCCCCAATTGATAATGTTAAGAATAGTTTTAGGATGGATAGTCCAAGCTCAGTAGACACTACATTTTAGCAAAGTGTTGTTTTCATGAAGTTGAATCCTATATAATAAATTTAGCGTTATATTTCACATCAGATTTTTCCTTTGATCTCAACACTGTCTTTGTGAGTGAAGAAAGTACTATCAAACCCATTTTACAGATGTCAAAATTGAGCTCCTTGCCATTTTAGTTAATTCCCCAAATCTAGAGAGTTTATTCTAGAACTAGAAGTAAAATCCAGGCCAAGTTAAGTAAAACAAAAATCCCAGGACCTCTGCTCTTTACCACATTGCCTTCTGAGAAACCCTACTGTGAGTAATATGGTGCTTTTATTTGCTTCTGGTTTCAAAATGTTACGTTTTTTAATCCAACTTTGATTTACGTCTACTATCTGTTGAATATGTAATCTCTGTGTGGTGAAAAACCTTGTGATATTTCTAAGGATCCAAGAGCTATATACAGTGTAGAGGAACATCAGTTATAATGGAAATAATGGATGCATTGAATGAGTTGGATCTTTAAAATATTCATTTCACACAAGGAAATGCTTTAGAATTAGACTCCATGCTAACACACTACAGAAAAAATGTCAATAAGCTTCGGGATGGAATTAAGGCTGAAATTTAAACCCAGCCTGGCCCTAGAATTGCTGTTTAGCATTTACTGAAGCAGCCATACTCAGTCACATTCTGAAGATTGAGGCTTGTTTTGTTAAATCCATATATATGTATATATCTTCAGACAGGCTAAGAAATGTAAATGTAATATAGTTTTCACATGGTATGTGTGAAAATGCTCTCCTTTTGGTTGATTGGTTATGGAGATTCTGAATTCACAGACCCTGACACCTGCAGATAAATGCACATTTGCAGATGGTAATTAGACCCTCCTCTTCCCCCCCCCCCCCCCCAATGCTCCCACCTCCAGTATCTTCTATTTATCTTGTTTAGATTTTGGTTATCTTTGCAGAACTCACAGGGAGGAAGAAGAGGCTGCTGTTCTGGCACTTTCCCAGGTCTGAATTTGTCATCACTGATGTTCTGAACCAGCTACATTTAGGTTATTGTAATAACTGGTTCAGAAAGGTTAGAGGGGGTCTCATCTCATTCCCTACCCAAAGAGATTGGGATGACGTCAACCCCAAAAGAGTACACTGGGTAGTCTGGGATGAGTTGGTCATTTTGTACAAGGAAGAGTAGGTGCGTGTCAAAAGGCCAAGGTCTTTGACATCCTTCATCAATCCCCTCTTTTCTGAGTTGCCTTTTAATAATGCTGGTGGAACGAGCGCTTTAAACAACTTATTGAATTTTCCAGCCAGGAAATATTAGGGATTATCAAATGCCATTTCCATCATTTTATGGAAATGAAGGCACAGAGAGGTGACATGCTTTTCCCAAGACCACATAACTATTGGTGACAACTGGAACTAGAACCTGGGTTTACCAGCACCCTTTTGCTTCACACTCTGCCTTCCATGCCCAGTCAAATAAATGAGTTAAGGGAGATGGTCACTGAATTAAGCAGTTGATTTGATTGAACTGGTGTAATAAATTCAAGTTCCAGCAACTAGGATTTATCTTTCAGTTGAGCCACAATGCTGATGAGCAGACTTAAAGCTGATTAAGCATTTCAGATTCATTTCTTTCTGGATTCCTTGGGCCATGCTCTCATCTGGCTCAACCTCAAAATAAAGAACTCTGGAACATTTTATTCCTTAAGAAATGCAATTAGGTATGCCATTGTAAAATGTATAGTCTTGTGTGATTATAGGAATTTTGCCATTATATCCTCTCAGCCAAAGATGATTTTATTATGCAGCATTGAATTGAAGTCATGTAAATGGAAAACACTATTTTTTAAAACACCAAAAAGAACAACACTGCAGAGATGTGATAACATCTACATCACATAAATGTTGGGTTTTGACTAGTACTTAATGTTATTTGGAACACAGAATAATGGAATCCACGAAGGAAATAACCAGCACTGCCTTCAAATTTCTCCAGTGCATCTCAGGAAAAAATGTAGCATTTAACAGGCACTGGGAACCATCATCAAATATCTTAATGGCTTTCTTTCAGTTGTAGGACAAAAGGATTTGTGTCAAGAAAAAAATGGGAAATCAGATGTAACGATTGATATTTCTTCTGTAGCTCCTGGTCTGGTGTTTTTAAAATCCATGAAGTGTCCTCATCATTTGTGGCCATAGCAAGAGATAGTAGAATCACTCATGGAATCAGTTAAACAAGGGCATTTATGAAAGTATGTAAAATTGATGTAAAGAGAGAAAGTTAGGTCATCAGCATGTTTACCATTAAAATCTACTGCATCTGTGTACATATGTTTCGGATATAGTCCCATCGATTGCTATTTTCAGCAGCAAGTTCATTCCTTGTTTCAAGCCAAGTTCCTTTTAGGAGTTCCACGTGACTTGCATTAGCATTTTTGGCCTCAAAACTCCCTCTAATGAATGATTTGCAGTTTTTTTTTTTAAGAGTGCTTAAAAAATTAGGCTGTGACAGTTATCCAAAACAGAATTTGATATACTATTTAATTATTTAATAGGCTGTTTAAAAATTGAAGTATGGCCTCTGGTTGGTTGGTTGATATAATACTATTAAGATGGATTGGAAGCCCCTTCATGACAATGATTATCAGCAGAGTCTCTCATGGTCTGGATTTATGAATTAGATTGTGTTCTAATAAAATGTTAATTCAAAAATGTCAATATTGATGTTTTTAAAAGTAAGTCTTTAAAATATTACTAGACACCTACATCTTAAAAAAAGAATTACTAGGCTAAGGAAATTGAGTGAAATATTCTGTTAAAGTGAAAGTGGTCTTATTATATTTATGTACACTCTCATTTGCATCTCATTTTCAAATTCTCAAAAAAAAAAAATCAAAAAACCCAAAAAACCCAGATTCTGTTCTACAAAAATATCTGTTGACCATTAGCATGGTTCAGATCTTCACCAATTGGTGGGTCTTGAGGCAAGCCCTATGGTAGCTATCAGTCTCTTTTAACAAATGACTATTGGACATCATAAAAAACCTTGGAACTTTTTTTATAGGAGGAAAATGAAAGTGAGTGATGGCCTTTTCTGCACCATGTTATCAAATTGTGCCTCTTTTTGTGAAAAACAGTAATACTGCTTTTTTTTCAGGAGTCACACAAATGGAAATGAAAATATAATGTGGCTTAGATAAATATTTTTTGAACAGTACTCTGAAGACCTCTGTATTAGAATCATCTGTGGTACTTGTTTAAAATGCAAATTCTTGGTCGGGGGGCTGGGTGGCTTAGTCAGTTAAATGTCTGACTCTTGATTTTGGCTCAGGTCATGATCTCAGGGTGTTGGGATCGAGCCCCACTTTGGGCTCTGCACTCAGTAGGGAGTCTGCATGAGACTCTTTCCCTCTCCCTCTGCCCCTCCCCCCCAAATAATACAATGCAAATTCTTGGCTAGCCTCAGACCTACAGAATCTGAGGTTTCTTTAAAATTTGAAAACCAATTGAGATACTTAACTATTCCTTGTTTCAGAAAGTGGTCTGATCCACCTCAAAACTAGATTTGTTAGCTTTTCCCGAGTTCTTCTTTCTTCAAATTACCCTTACTTTGTAATTCCTACCCTGAGGGCAGAGGCTGTGTTTTGTTGTCCATTGTATTCTCAGGATTTAGCATGGTCATTTAGATGTCGTAAACCTGTAAGGAACTATTTGTTGAATAAATGAATGACTAATTAGTATAACATAGAACTTTGGCTATGATGAAACAGAATTGTTGATGATAATCCAATCTCCCAAATCACAAACTAAAGTGATTTTAGATAAAGGGTAAGTCCTTCCCTCTGCTACCCCTCAGGCCACCACGCCTGCAGAGAAGCGTCCTTTTAACTGCAATTCTCCTTTAGACCTGCACCATCACCTCAGTAATGATATTCAGGTATGTCTACCACTCTATAACCATCCAAGCCAGATCTTTTGATCATTCAAATTTAGAACTGGAAGCACTCTGTACCCTTGGCATTGAGATCAAGAATGCTCTTAAGAGAAGAAGTTAAAAATGCAAGATGAGAGAAGTTCAAAGCAGTGAAGTGGTTGACTAAGAATTAAGGGAAACTGGAGAAGCCACAGACACCAGAAACTTTATATAATTCTTTGAGGTTAAGTCTGGAAATCAGTTAGAAAACTATAGTTAGAGGGTTTTGAAAATTTTGACCGACCATTTAGGATTAAGGGGAATACCGTATTTATTTGAATGTAGAGTGCAGTTTGTGTTAGAAACATCACCCCTTAAAGAGACCATGGAGGGCTGATCTGAGAAAATGACCCCAGTGCACCTGCCCTTATATTTATCTCAATGAACCACCACTTCTGCATAGAAAGGAGCAAAAAGAGGGAGCCGCCTAAGACATTTCTTAATTGGAATGATACATTCAGTAATAATTTCTAGGCTCAGAAGGCACTAGAGCATGACTGTTTTGATGCCAGCAACCATGGTCTCTTTACCTTTGCACCCTCCCACTCCTAAGAGCTCTGGCTCAGGGCAGAAGCTACTTGGTCAATGTTTGTTGAATGTTGAATCAAAACAAAAGGAAAACTCACACTAGGCAAGAATAGAGAGTTTTAAGTGACTGGGTTTCTTTCTATCCTTAAGTTTTTCTCGCGTATTATATTAAAGCATAGACCTACACTGAAAGTATAGACTCAGACAAGGTATGCGAGGTAAATATGGACAAGACCAGAGCCTGAAAGTGGAGTGTGGGATGGGAGCTTGGCCACGGGTAAGACAAGTTCAGTTACTGAGACCTGAAAGAAGTTGATTAAATTATGAGCAGCTAAGATAATGGCTTGAGGTGTCTCTTCCTCAGCTTCTCAAGGGCTGGTTGAGTTGAAGATTTTTGAGTGGAATTTGAACACTGGGCCAAAGAAGGTGTGTACGTGGTTAAGGAAACTGAGAGATTTAGGAAGTTTTCATGAACAGTTTGGCTTGCAGAACCTCCCTCCTTTGGCACACCTATTAACATGTCCCAGGCAGGGCCAGATTCATGGGCGTACAACTTGTGTAGTCAGAGGGAATCCACACTCGGTTTAATGCTCTGCTTTTGCCATCTTGAAATTCTGAAGCATTTTATTTTAGGACTTGTGTTTGGTCCGTGAGATTCCATGAGGCAGTGGAGCATGCACTCGAGCTGACAAGATATGCACCGTATGCATGTCTGTCATTTCTTGCCTCCTCATTCGCTTACAGTGTTGGTGAGGCCCCATAAGCACAGAATTCTGGTGGACCCATGATGTGGGCAAGTTCAGCAAGAGTGAGTGAGTACTGACGGCCCCAAGAGTCTACACGTGCAATCTGAACCGGAATGTGCTTTGGACAGAGAAAGAAGGCAGAGAGATTTTTTTTTTTCAAAGATTTTATTTATTTATTTGACAGAGAGAGACACAGCGAGAGAGGGAACACAAGCAGGGGGAGTGGGAGAGGGAGAAGCAGGCTCCCCGCAGAGCAGGGAGCCCGATGCGGAACTCGATCCCAGGACCCTGGGATCATGACCTGAGCTGAAGGCAGTCGCTTAACCAACTGAGCCAAGGAAGGCAGAGAGATTTTAAGGAACATCAGCAATTTAGCAATCTTACCATTTTTTACTGATGTTTTCCCCCTGCATTGGCCAAACACGTTTGCTGAAAATGATGCCATAGTAGGAAAGGGAAAGAGAGAGAGAGTAACCCAAAGTTCCTTCTCTTTCCAGTTCTTCCCGCTCATCAGGAAGCCGGAGATAGAGAGTGTTGGTGCAATGTGTATATATCCAGAAGGAAAATAACGTTTCACAGCATTTCCACTCTTGCGGTAAGAACAAAACACATATGCGTGTATGAGCTATGGACTATGACCTGAGCCATTTCGGTAATTCTGCATATGCTCTTACCTTTGCCATTAAAAACTGACATTGTACAGTGTAAAAATGAACAGCAAAATTCATGCTAACAACTTAAAATTTTAATTTTTGTCTATTTAGAATGATTTAATAATAAACAAAACACACTATGACAAGTCAAGAGAGAAACCGCAGAAGAAAGGAAAAAGTTTATCTTTTAATAGCTTGAATGGCGCTTCCCCCACCCCCACTTCTGTTTTTTCAACAGGAAGCTGTGCATTTTTTGTTTTGCACCGAACTCTGCATATTAAATAGCTAGTCTTGTCCCCAGGCAAATATTCCAAGGAGCATCTTCTTGGGAAATTCTGGAAAGGAGGAATGCACAGCAGGGAACTGAAACCTGAAAGATTACCTAACCTCCTTCCCAGGCACAGAGCAATCAAAGGGCTTTGTCAGGAACTCTGAGGAAGTAGGCAGGTCTGGGTTTTCCTCTTAGCTGTGTGGTCTTGTAGAGGTTGCCTAAATCTTCTGAGCCTCGGTTTTCCCATCTGTGAAAGTGGACTAGTAACATGCATGGGTGTTGAGAGGGATAGACACTACTAACACAAAGTGTCTACCACGTGGTGAGCTCTGAATATATGATAGCTATTAATACTGCTATAATCAAAGGTCCTGTTATTTCTAGGACCCATAGGACTGCCCTTATCTCTGGTGGGCTAGTGTTTGCTTTAGTGAAAGGATTTGAAGACATACTGATTTTTTTCTGATGCCTAAAACTCCTCCAGCAATCTACTCCTGATTATTCTATTTTTCCTTTTTATGGGCCTACTGGAAAGAGGTATGATACAAATCCTGAGTATTTCATTGTGAATGTAACAACAAATACAGGCCATATCTGCAAGGGGATACCTGGAAGGTGGGGTGAAGTATGTTCCTAAGAGGAAAAAGTTCACCAAAATGAGAGTATGAAGGAAGAGGAGAAGGAAGAACAGAAATGAATTCTACCTTCTTGGAAGCTAGAAGTAAGACTTGCGATCGTCAACCTGGGCAAATGTGAACAAGTCAAACATCTTACAACCCATTGGTCTCAGTTTCATATAAAATAAGGGGTTGATTATTGTGAAAATGCCTTCACAATCTAAGGCTTAGAAATTCAACAAGTATTCGTCAGAGGCCTGTTGTAGATATGACACAGTTCTAAGCACTTAGGGAGACATGAGAAGAATAAGGAAAGATGACTGCCCTCAAGGAAGTTACAATTTGGAAAGAAGGATTAGATCAACATATCCAACACCCACCATATATCATACAGGGAAGAATAAAGGCTAGTAGAAGAAGAGAGACTGAGATACTGTATTTTGAGCTGATGAGAGTCTTTACTCTTCCTGTCCCATGCTAACCTACATGAACTTTTTTGTTTTTTTGTAATAAAAGCTACATTTATTTATTTTATTTTGGGGGGGCACATACATTCTGTGTCAAACATTGTGGCAGAAACATTTACCCATGCCACATTAGTTAATCCTTGTGAATACTGCTAGATGGAAGAATGGACTAATAGAAGCTCAGAACTTGCTCAAGGTCACACAGCTAATGAGTAGCAGAATCAGGATTTGAACCCAGATTAATCTGACTCCAAAGTCCATTCTCTTTCCATTTTGCTTCCATAAGGGCCTACCTGAGGTTCCCCAAAGAGACCGCACTGTTATGTTCCTCCAGCTTCATATATGCTGTTCCTTTACTGAAATGACTTTGACCCCGGTCTCCGTGATAAATTCCTGTACATCATTACAAACCCACTTCTGCTATTAAACTCCTTTCCCCACCACTTCACTCCCCTACCAAAAAGATTAATGACTTCCTATTCAATGCTTCTAGGTATTGCCTATATGTGTTATTATTTTACAAATCATGTTGTTGAGAAATAGGTCATTTATAGTTTTGTTGTAACTTTCAGGCAGTAAGATCCTTGAGGGACGGTCCATATCTTTTCTGTTTTTGTATATTTAGCACATGGTAGGGCCTCAACAAGTTTTTCCTAAAACACATTGAATTGGATATTCAGTCAGGGGAATTCATAATTGCTAAGGATGTATTGCAGGGCTCAGCAAACATTTTCTGTAAAGGAATAGAAAGTAAATATTTTAGGCTTTCCAGACCGTAGGGTCTCTGCTGCAATTACCCATGGGTGTTTCAGTGCAAAAGCAGCCATAGAAAATATACTTAAATGAATGGGTGTGACTCTGTTCCAATAAAAATTTATCTACAAAAATAGGCTGGTGGGCCAGATTTGGTCCTCAGGGTGTAGTTTGCCAAGTCCTAATGTCGTGTATGCCAACAAACTGATACTAAGAATGGGAATAGTGATGCCTGGGTGGCTCAGTCGGTTAAGTGTCTGACTCTTGGTTTTGGCTCAGGTCGTGGTCTCAGGGTTGTAAGAGTGAGCCCCAAGTAGGGTTCCATGCTCAGCGGGGAGTCTCCTTGAGATTCTCTCTCTCTCCCTCCGCCCCTCCCTCTCCCCCTTCCCCCCGCTGCACTTTCTCTCTCTCTCTCTCTCAAATAGATAAATAAATCTTTAAAAAAAAAAAAAAAAAAAAAGGAATGGGAATAAAGAAGGAGTTCCAAGCAGTGGAAACAACTTGTGTAAATGTTCTGTGCCAGTACATGTTCAGGGAAAACCAGGAACCAGTAGGGCTGGATTATGATGTACAAAGCAAGAGAGTAATAATAGATACATTTGGAAAAGTGGGGCAAGAATATGGAGGGACTGAAATGCTCAAGTAAGGAATCTATTGTAAATCCGGCCGGTATGGGAATGTCATTGAAGTTTTTGAGCATACTGATGACCTGTGGCGACTGCACATTAGAGAGGAGTCCACCCACACAAGTACTTGAGGCACATAGACTAAGAGGTTTGTAAAATGACCTAAGGAAGGGAATACTGACCATGAAAATGGAAAGAGGGGGGCAAACATGAGAAGGACCGAGGCAAAATTGGCAGCAACTGGTAATGGATCGCATGTCAGCATGGACAGAATAAATTGACCTCTCTAGCCTGGTGTCTGGGAATATGCAGACCCAGGAATAAAACCAGGAGAGGCAAAAGGAGAGATTGGCTTCAGGGGAAAAAAAAAAAAATGAATGTGTTTCAGACATGTGAAGTCTGATTTTAATACTTGTTTTGCCTGGTTAAAGCCCAAGTTGAAGTACTGTGACTTATAACAGCATTCCTTTCCAAAACAGGATTAAAATGTTTTTGCCATTTGTCAGGGAAAATACTTTTAAGTTCTTTTCCCAAATATACCTTTCTGCGATGTTTGATCTCTGTGTAATTTTTCTTTTAAGCTCCACTTGTCCTAACAACTAAGAACACTTAGGAACTTCCCTCTCCTTCCCTGTGTTTTTTTAATTTTCTAGTCACATGCTATGTGATTCTGAACCAATTTCTTTAGGTTCACATTTCCTTCACAAAATGGGACAAAATAATTGTCAGCGCAGGCAATTTGAGTCCTTCTTTATGAACTGTGATTACTGAGATGGGAGAGTTAGGGTACAGTCCAATGATAAGAACACAAAACCTAAATGTCAAGCTGGAGGGACAACTGAAATTGAATACCAATCCTAAGACGTGTCCCAAAGGAAAATTAATGTGGCACATAGAAATTGAGGTCAGGAACTTGCAAGTTCTGAGTCAGGTTGCCAAATCTTGGTAAGAGACATCTGAGAGCAGAGCCAGAAAGACTAAGTCAAGTCACATGGTTGAGACTCACATACAGAAGAAGCCAGGTGCTGTTGGAGATGCAAAGCATTAGCAGAAGGGAGGATGTCTGGGTCTATCTGCTTGTGATCAACCAGGAAGTGTATACTCACCCCAAACCCAGCGATATTTGGAACCCCTAATGTCAGGCAAGGGCAGAGCTGGTTAAGTGTACAACTTACAATTGAAAACCACACTCAACTCCCCAGGGCATAAAACAACAGATCCACCATTACACACCTAGTAGAATGGCCAAAACCCAGAATACTGACAACACCAAATGCTGACAACAGAAACTCTCCTCCGTCGTTGATAGGAATGCAAAATGGCCCAGCTACTTTGGAAGACAGTTTGGCAGTTCCTTACAAAACTAAACACACTCTTACCATACCAGCAGTCATGCTCCTTGATGTTTACCCAAAGGTGTTGAAAATGTAACATCCACATCAAAATCTGCACATGGATGTTGACAACAGCTTTAATCATAATTGTCAAAATTTGGAAGCAACCAAGATGTCTCTCAGTAGGAGAGTGAGTAAGGAAGCTGCAGTACATCCAGACAAGGGAATATTATTCAGAGCTAAAAAGAAATGAGCTATCAGCCATAAAAAGACATGGAGGAAACTTAAATGCATATTTGCTTTTCTTAAAAGTGAAAGAAGCCGATCTGAAAAAGCTATATACTGTGGGATTCCAATTATATGACATTCTGGAAAACACAAAGCTGTGGAGACAGTAAGAAAAGGTCAGTGGTTGCTAGGGATGGGCAGAGGATGTTGGGGGATGAACATGTAGAGCACAGAGGAATATTAGGGCAGTGAAACCTATTCTGTATGATACTATAATGGTGAATACATGTCATTATACATTGTCTAAACCCATAGAATGTACACCACCAAGGGTGAACCCTAATGTAAATTATGGACGTTGAGTGACAATGAAGTGTCAATGTCGCTTCATCAATTGTAACAAAGGTACCACTCTGGTGGGGGGGCTGCTGATAGTGGGGGAGGTTGTGCATGTGTGGGGACATAGGGTATATAGGAAATCTCTGTACCTTCATCTCAGTTTTGCTGTGAACCTAAAACTGCTCTTACAAAAAGGCTTAATAATTTTTTTTAAATCATTCACTAAAAAAAAAAAAAGAAAGATCCTAAAACGGATGATGAAATTGGAAGATACAAGAAAAACTTGCAAAGAAAAATTGTACCACAATCTGAATAAAGTCTGTAGTTTAGTAAATAGTACTGTACCAAAGATAGTTTCTTAGTTCCGACAAATGTAGCATGGTTATATAAGATGTTAACATTAGAAGAAGAGGGATGAAGGGTAGATGGGAACTCTCTGTACTATCTTTGTGACTTCTCTATAAAATCTAAATTTATTCTGAAATAAAGAGGTTAAAATAAAAACAAAAATCTCCCCATAGCTTCCTGGTTCTACAATTTACCTAATTGAAAGATTAGTCATGGCTTAGGATGGCTTCTCTTCAAAAAGTCCTTACTGCAAATAATTCAATTGCTCAGGGCACATATGTCGAAACTGATGGATTCTGGTTTCAAGCCCGGCTCTGTTATTTACTAGCTGTGTGACTTGGAGCAGGTTTACATCACTTCTGTAGGTCTCTATTTGCTTCCCATATAAAGTGAGTACACTAACAATACTTACCTGTAAACAAAATCATCCACATGCTTTGCACATTGCTACTATATACATGGATAGTGTTCAATAGATGTGATGGTTATTGGTAGTATTGATTGATATCTGTATATTGCATGTGTGTAAAAATTTAACTTGTCCACAAGCAGAGCTGAATATGCAACACTCAGCTGTATCTCATCACCACCCAAACGAAACGCTAGACTTGTTTTGCTGTGATTTGGGTTCACAAACAGAAGACTTGTTCCAGCCTTCTCTCAGAAATATGATTTTCAACTCAGGCACTCTTTTATATTAAAGTAAGCACTGTGAGCAGATGGTCCCTGTTCTGGAGTTCCAGAATGACATTAAAAATGAGTGGGCAGAGGGATTTTATTAGTCATTTGTTGGCTTCACAGCAGCCATTTCCATGAAATTATAGGACAGTGACAAAATTAAAGCAGCTTATGCTGGGCTTTGGAAAGCTGGTCCCTATGTCTGCAAATATTCATAGGTCAGGAATGTAGAACAGGGGCAATAAATCGGAGAATTACCGCCCGATGATCCCAGGTCCTTTTGGCTGAGAAGCCAAGACCTCTCAGGAGCTAGACCCGGAGGAAAATTAAGCTCATGACAGGAAATATTGCGATGCTGAAGAAGGCCTATGATGCCTCAGCTCTCTGGTTAGCACTGTGCCACCAATGGAAGGGAGGCCCCTCCTAACGGGCTTCTGGAAACTGCCCATGAACTGAATCTAACAGGTGAAGAGAAACTGGGATCACACTGGGGACTTTAAGCCAACCCATCCAGGCAGGGCTTCTTTTCAAGTCTTCCCTGGCCTGCCAGGGCCCTGCTTACCCTTCATCACCTCGTCCCCACCCCCCTCCCTCCGCAACCATTCCTCTGCCTGGCTGTCTTCTCACTGCTCACTCCCATCTCCACCAGCGTAACTCCCTGGCTCAGGCCCTCAGAAGCTCCTGACGGATGATGTGGAACAAAGGAACATGGAGCTTAGAGGCTCAAGACTTGAGTTCTGGTGCCACTTCCACTATTTGCTTGCATGAAAAAGAGTCTGAACGTCTCCCAGAGTGTCTATTTTCTCACATTCAAGAGCTTCCTTTGCATTAGAAACATCAAATTCCCTTCTTGATCTACGAGAGCCACAGAGAGTTATTGTGAGGTTTAAATGGAGCATGTACTAAAAGTGTGTAGTACCTTGTAGGTACTCAATAGATATTAATCACCTTCTCCTTGCTGTCCACTGGAGAACTTTACTTGTTGATTTTTTAATATTTAAAAAAAAATTTTTAAGTAAACTCTTCTTCCTACACCCAATTGGGGCTTGAACTCACGATCCTGAGATCAAGAGTCACATGCTCTACTGACTGAGCCTGCCAGGTGCCCCTGGAGAACTTTAATATCCAGGGATTGGCAGGATAATTTCCACTGCCATTGGCCTGAATTTTGGACTTGCTCAGAGCACAGTGAAAAATTAAACAGCTTAGAATTTCAGGAAACATTGGGGCACCTGGGTGGCTCAGTCGTTAAGTGTCTGCCTTCGGCTCAGGTCATGATCCCAGGATCCTGGGATCATCCGAGCCCCACATTGGGCTCCCTGCTCTGCGGGAAGCCTGCTTCTCCCTCTCCCACTCCCCCTGCTTGTGTTCCCTCTCTCACTGTCTTTCTCTCTGTCAAATAAATAAAAATTAAAAATAAATAAAAAATAAAAAATAAATTATATTCAGATGCCTGGGTGGCTCAGTCAGTTTAAGCATCTTACTTTGGCTCAGGTCATGATCTCAGGGTCGTGGGATTGAGCCCCACATCAGGCTCCCTGCTCTGCAGGAAGCCTGCTTCTCCCTCTCCCACTCCCCCTGCTTGTGTTCCTGCTCTCACTCTCTCTCTGTCGAATTAATTAATTAATTAATTAATTAATTTAAGAAAAGAATTTCAGGAAACATTGCCTTTTGAGATTTTAAAAGCCAAGTGAATATCAAATGGAGTGTCTACTCTCTCTAAGCTATCTCTGACAGCACTTGATTTTGCTTGTTACACCGAGGATAGATAGGAAGTAATTAGTTAATTGGATGACCTTCTTTCTTAACACCCATGTGATATTTGCTTGAATAAATTTGCCCACTCTTTCTGCCTATATTTTTATTCTAAATCCAGTGAGAAGAGAATAGTGAAAGCCCTTTGATCCAAGTCTTGTGTCTCCTTAAAAGTTTTATGAATATCTCCAATATATCTCTCTTCTTTTCCCAAAGAAGAGACATAGAGACATAGTCGATTGGAATCGACTTCTCTAAAATAGTATCCACTTCTTTCAGCAGTTCCTAGTATTTCTAAAAGTGACAGAAAGCCTGCTTTGGTATTTTTTTTGGAGAATGACAGGGAAAGAGAGACCTTTTACAAGTGACTGAAAGGTTATATTAACTTTTCAGATTGCCCTTCCTTTAAAATCTCAAGTTTAATACTTGAGCACCTTTGGTTCCAAAGCTGAAAAGGATCGGCCAGCTGCTGTGACTCATATGGACAGCCAGCTAGTTCAGTCAGAGTAACTTCACCGTCAGAGTAACTTTCAGAGTAACTGTTAGAGTAACTGCCAGAGTAACTGCCCTGGAAACTGTCAGAGCGTGTGTCAGCTCTTGGGCAATGATTTCAGCATGGTGCTCCTATCTGTCTGCACACCTCAGATTTAGACTTACGGTGGTGATCATTTCACAATGTATACAAATATCAAATCTTTGTGTTTCACAGCTGAAATTAATATAATGTTATATGTCAATTATATCTCAAAAAACCCTTATAATGTATTTTTCCCTCTACCTTAAATTGTTCTCTGGCCTTTATTCAACTTACCGAATAAACTCTATTTTAGCATATTTACTTTAAAAACTTTTATTGGAATAAGGATTAGATTTAATATAGAAAATAAACATATTAAAATAAAAAAAAATTTGAAAATTCAGGCTGGTAAAGAGGTGTAGCAGATCAGAGTTAAATTCAATGTGTGGTTAAAAGGAAATTGTTTTAGGATGAAGAGAAAGAAGAGAAGAAAGCCAAAAAAGCAATGTGGAAGAAATGATTATGACACCAGGGAGGCAGGATAATGCAGCAGTTAGGAGCATAGATGTTCTAGTTTCTTAACCCATATCTACTCATGTTAGCTTTGTGATTTTAAGGAAATTACTTTAATTGCTCTATCTTAACTTTCTTGCCATACCAGAGATGATGTGCTAATGGTCTCTAATAACATTGCTAAAAGGATTAAATGAATTAGTGTCTATCACATAGAAAACACCATAAAAATTTTTGTTAAATAAAAATAATAATGGCATAGTAGATACATGACATGATGCATTTGTTGAAACCCATGGAGGGGCGCCTTGGGTGGCTCAGTCGATTCAGCGTCTGCCTTTGGCTCAGGTCATGATCCCAGGTGGGAATGAGCCCTGCATCAGGCTCCCTGCTCAGCAGGGAGTCTGCTTCTCCCTCTGCTTCTTCTGCTTCCCTTGCTTGTGCTCTCTCTCTCTCTCTGTCAAAATAAATAAATAAAATCTTAAAAAAAAAAAAAAGAAACCCATGGAAATGTATGGCACAATGAGTGAAACTTAATGTACGCAAATTTTTGAAAGATCATTCAGGAGGTTGGGTGGAAAGCAGAATGTGAGAAAACAATCTAGCTATGTGACAAATGTATGAACCAAGCTCACTGAAGACAGTGGAAAGAGGCCAACCTAAGCAACTTTGGGAAAGAGTGGAGTCTATGAGACTGAAGGCAAAAGAAACTGCATATGAGCTCTGTAATGTAGATGATAGAGTTAAATGTTGGTTAGAATCTCTGATAACACTATATAAGTACACAGGAATGGGACAATTAAATAAATGGATGGTAGGTGTTGGAGCCAAGCTTCTCACCTGTTGGAGTGGGAGGTTACAGAAGAGCAAGGGGAAGAGGCTAGAATGATTGATGTGGTAAAGGACTAGAGTTGGAGACATCAGTATGAACTCATGTTAAACTTAATATATAGACAGTTATGTACAGAAATATTTATAGATATGTGTACATACATAAGCTGGTATACACATACACATTTTCTTACTCTGTAAGTTGCGAAGGCCTAGAAGCAGTAACACTCAGTAGCAATGAGCACATCTAGCACCCAGATTTTCCCATAAAATGACCCAGGATTCCTGGAAGAAATGGCTAATTGTAGGACTGAGGCAGGAGATAAGCTGAAATGGGAGCATCTTGTAGTGCCAAGAAGTAAGGAACTGCTCAGAAAAACAAACAAAAACAAAAACACTCCCACAACAAAAAACAAGTTCACATCAGTGGGAGTATTTCAAAGAGAACCAAGAGTTGATTGAAAGAGTTCCTAATGACCAAAGCTGGAATCATTTGAGCAATAAAATAAAGGAGTATTGGATTTTAACCCAAAATACAAAAAAAAAAAAAAAAAAAAATCCATGAGTCCATATTGATACAAAGAAATGAATAAATAAATAAAATAATTGGGAGTCAGGGGGGAGGAAATAGACAAAACTTCCATGCATAATTTATGCATACAATTTTATGCATATCTCAATAATTTATGTAGATAAGAAGCAGAGCATATCCCCCTACTCCCTTATGCATGGGCTATGCATAATAACTTCTTTCCAATGAGTACAGTTTAGAAGGAGGAGGGGAACTTGATAGTGGAAAAAACTGACAAACACTACCTTAGCCAGGTAACTAAGGTTAACATCAACAGTGATAAGTCATGTTGATACATACACTCTTGATATGATGTAATGAAAATGGAACTTTACTTATGTGGTCTTCCTCCACAAAACATAATCCTAGTGTAATTATGAGAAAAACATCAGACACGTGCCAGTGAAGAGACATCCTACAAAACATCTGACCAGTACTCCCCAAAACTGTCAAGATCATTAAAATCTAGGAAAGTCTGAGAAACTGTCACAGCCAAGAAGAGCCTAAAGAGACATGACTACTAAATATAATGTGGTATCCTGAGTGGAATCTGGGAACAGAAAAGGTCATTAGGTAAAAACTATGAAATTTTGAGTGAAGTATAGACCTTAGATAGTAATAATGTATCACCAATGGTTCATTAGTTTTAACAAACATACCATACAATGTACCACACAAATGTAAGATATTTTTAGGGGAAACTGAATGTGGGGCATATAAGAAATCCGTACTATTATCTTCACAACTTTTCTGCAAATCTAAAACTGTTACAAAATAAAAAAACTTACTGAAAAAAATAAATGGCTAACATCTATGAAACACTCATTATATGGTAGGTATTTTTTATGCATTTACTTTATAACCCAAAAATAACTGGTACTAGAAAAATGCCACTTACAATAAATCAACCAAAAATAAGGTCTTAAATTACATAGTAAGTAGTGGAAAAAATAGGTTTGATTGGATATCCATTTTGAAAAAGAAAATTAAAATTGTGAAACTAAATTTATTAAAATATACATTTAATCATTTTATCATATGGATGCATATTTATACAGGAATTCTTAGAATTAACAAGGAACAAATCAATTTGGATTTGTTTTGGTTTAAGTTTTGCAACCAAAATATATGATGTCATGAAATGGCATTTTTTCTCTATAGTATGATCTTCAAGAGGATGTTTTTACAAAAGTGACTTATTTAATTTTCTTAATATTATCTTGTTTAATTTTCTTAATATTCTCTTAATTCTCTGATGTTCGCATCACTCTCCTCTGAAGAAACTATCCTATTATCATCCTTGAGCCCCATGAAGTCCAGCCAGATCCCCTCCAGTGAATCTTTCCTACCTCTGACTCCCAGGACCATTTTCTTCCTACTTCTCTGATAATCTTCATTTCATTTTGTTGGGTGTTAGAATTAGTTGTTTAAATACATTTCCTCTGCCAGAAAGATCTAAGAACTGTAACAATGGCTAAGTAAGTTTTATGCCCTTTGTAGCACCTAAAATGGCACGTCGTGTTTGGTCAGCCCCAGTTTTCCCATTTATAAACTAGAGAAGAATAACAAAACCTGCAATTTCTAGTTCACAAGATTGTTGTGAGAACTCATGAGCCTGACCTTCCTCCCAGGCATGGCCGTGAAGCCATTGGCTCTTTCCTAGTCTTCCCAGAGAACGCCAATCAATACCTCTGCTTCTTTTTCCACAGAAGAGATAGTTTAGAACTTCCTCTCTTCCCTCTCTTCAACCTGTATGGTAGCGATAATCTATTGATCTCTGACCTCTGAGGTACAGTGTTGAGAACAATTCTGATACCATGTCCAGGAATAGTGGGAGGGGCCACCATGATAGGCCAGAAATGTCTGCCATGACTTTAGGATCAGGAACTGACGGTATATAATGTATAGTCTCAAAATGTGGCCACCAGCAATTTCTCAGGCCCTGTATGTGTATGAGGTTCCTCACATCAAGAGGTAGAGTTGATTTCCCCTTCCCCTAAATCTGGGCTGGGCTTGTAGCTTGCTTTGACAAACAGAATTTGGAGGAAGTGACTTGGGACTTCTGAAGCTATGCCTTGAAAGGGACTAGCAGTTTTGCTTCTTCTCTTTTAAAGCCAGATGGCATTCAAGAAGCCTGCCTAATAAGACCACCATATTATAAAGAAGCCCATGCTGGCCATGTGGAGAGAGAGAGACATCTTGTAGAAGATGACTGAGGTGTCAGTCACATGAATCAAGCCTTATTGGTCCTTTGGGCTCCAAATGTAGTTGAACGACTCCAGGTGACATTATGTGGAGCTGAAGGGCCAGCCAGCTGAGTTCTGCCCAAATTCCTGACCCACAGAATCATCAAAAATAGCAATTCATTGTTTTAAGGCTTTAGGTATTGGGGTAGTTTATTACACAGCAGTAGATACGTGAACATAGTAATGGGACAGAGTTTTGCCATTTCTAATTTAAAGAGAACTGTTTAGCTCCCTGCCCCAATTCCAGCTAATCTGATTCAACGGGTTAGGGGTTGGTATATTTCAAAAGCTCTCCTTTAGAGACTCTCACCTAGAACTATAGTTCAGAACCACTGGTCCAGCTGGGATCCTAAGTACTACACACTAATTTAGAAAGTTAAACTGAGCTGTAACACAGGGATAAGACTTTAGCAAGTCATTAAAATCTGGGATTAGCCAGATAAAATAAAACAAAACAAAAACTCCTCCTTAGTCATCTACGATATGACACATTAGGTTGGGTAAGCTGCAGAGGGGCAAATAAAGAAGAACACAGCAAACAGCAATTAGGGATGTATGACTAAACTGGCAAATAAAAGAAAACACCTCTTGTTTCTTGTTTTTTGTTTTTTGTTTTTATGAACCATGTAAGACTTTTGTTCTGTTTTCTCTATCTCAGCCTTTTCTGTGAGTTTGTACTAACAAAACTGTTTTGTACTAACAGACCTGCCTGGAGTTGGGTGACAAATGTCTGCATTTCATTCCTATTAATGTGGCTTTGAGTGGATTTTGCAGTGTGTTGGTAGAGGTATTGGGTCCTCACCCCCAAATTCAGGCCCAGTATTACCTCAGTTGCAACATACTTAGCCGTATGATCAAAAAGAAAACGATTTTTTTTTTTTTTTTTGGCCAAGATTTTCAGGATTGTGTTTCGTGGTTCATGTCTGATTTTCAATTGAAATCTGAATAATAAAAAGGTTTGACAATTTTTGGTGAAAATGAGAGAAACGAGTTTAGGACCCTCATATGTGTGTACTGTTGGATATTTTCATCTTTCCCTGGAACGTCATTAAGGAAATATGTATGCCAAGCCACATCACCAATTTCGAGATATTGACTCTAACAGAGATGTCGACATTCTAGTCACATTGGCAGAGTTTAACCTCAACTAATGTCTCCTGACACATGACACTTTGCTTGCCCTTTAAACCATTTACATCTTTGCTTTAGGCAAAATGCATTCTGTCTCTATTGATATATAATTGTCAAGTACTTGAATCTAAAATTGTAGACTTAGCAGAATCAAGAAAAAGAAAAGAAAAGAGTGCTGGTTTTCATTGGAGGCAGGTCTGCTTTGAAGCTTCATATTTCAGAAGCTGAAATAAGAGTCTCCAGTGGTTTTGATTATAATCGTTGCTATGCGGTCCTCATGTTTTCCAGGGCACCTAATATGAGACCATGTGTGCGATTGGCTGAATAGCACTGATTAGTGAATGAATATGACATAGAAAAGCCTAGAGGTCTTTCAGCCACTTTCCAGGAGGGGGGAGAACATCCTCTGGGCCAGGCACATTCAGCCTTTGGATGTGTTAATATAAAATACTTTCATTGCTCCAATTTCCACTCATGTGGATTTTTCCTGGCTCCAGCTCGGTGACCTGATTCTCTAATTTTTCCCCCTCTGAGAACATACTTTTTCTTAAGTTATTTTTTCTCTGAAATCCACACCGCCTCCCCTCCCTTCCCTTTTGATTTCTTATTCAGCCTGGAAACTACCTCACCAGTTGTAATTAGCCTGAATACTTGAGGGAGGGAGGAGGGCTCTCCTCCGGAAATAGCCAGAATAAAGCTAGATTCCTTCTTTTAAGAGTAGGGAAGAAAAACCCAAGCCCATGTAAGCTGATTAAATCTCCTTTTGCTTTTTCATCTATTGTAAAGCACCAAACTCTGATGAGGGCCTATTCTTTGTGTTATTTTATAACCTTAATTGACCCATACCACACATTGTCAGCTTGTTAGGCCAAGTATACTTTCTAATACGCTTTCTTGGACCGAGTGAAGAGCAGAAATATACAATTTTAAGTGTCAGGTTAGCAGCTTTCTATGTTTTTTCTATCACAGCCTTTTCTTTGTGTCTGTACGAAATGAAACTTGCCTGAAGTTGGGTGACAAATGTCTGCATTTTATTCCTATTAATGTCAGCTTGAGCAAATTGTGCAGTGTGTTAGTGGGTCCATTAGGTCCTCACAAATATTATGTCTGTGGAAAAATTATCATGTTTCCTATGCTTTTTATAAGTCAGTTTGTCAGTTTTTTCAGTACTAATAACTATGAGTCCTGCATGCTGTACACCGTTCAGCCTTTTAATGATATTATCTCGACTCATCTCTAAAATAACCTTGAAGGTCGTTATTGATAGCCCCAATTTATAGATAAAAAATATGAAGCTTGGCATTAAGTATAATAACTGGCCCAAGGGGGGCACAGTTAGTAAGTGTCAGACCTGAGATTCAAACCCAGGGCTCTTTAGCACCAAGCCTTTCTATAAACCACTACACTAACCCTTTCAAAAACATGTTCTGCCAGCTTGAAAATTGTTGAGGAGGAAGAGAAAGAGGGAGAAATTAAAAAACAAAAAAACAAAAAAACACTACAACAACAAGGAAAGAGAGACAAATTTTTCTTTTTTTTTCTATTTGTGCGTAGCCTGCAGGTGATGGTGGGGGACCAGGAGGGTTGGCTGTTCAGAACTATTAAAATCTGGGGAAGGCAGGCACTAGGCAGAGAATACCCTGGTCTGCAGAGAACTAATTAAAACAAGAAAGCTTGTTACCTGGTTGCCCTGTTTCCAAGAATGCTTACAGGTATGGCCATGTTTAAAAAATTAGTTGTTGGGGCTCCTGACTTTTGATTTCAGCTCAGGTCGTGGTCTCAGGGTCATGAGCTGGAGCCTTGCATCAGGCTCTGTGCTCAGCGGGGAGTCAGCTTGAGATTCTCTCTCCCTTTCCCTCTGCTCCTCCCCCCTCTGCTACCATGCCTGAGAATAAAAATTAGTTGTTGAACTTGATGTACACTCTATCTCTAATCACAAAGAAGTCACTGGGCTGACACATAATCTCCTTTATCAATTAGAGGTTATTACTGATTTGGAGAAGATACTGACTTCTCCCTTTTAGTAAGGAAAGCATAAAGTTCTACTCTCTTAAAAAATAAAATTTCATAAACTTTCTCTTGCCCTTTAATAAGTATAAAAATGAAGGGAGCCTGGGTGGCGCAGTCAGTTGAGCATCTGACTCTTGGTTTCAGCTCAGGTCATGATCTCAGGGTCGTGAGATGGAGCCCTATGTTGGGCTCTGGGCTCAGTGTGGAGTCTGCTTAACATTCTCTCTCCCTCTCCCTCTGTCCCTCCCACTCATGCTCTCTCTCTCTCTCAAATAAATCTTTTTAAGAAATAATAAGTATAAAAATGAGAAGAAATGTAAACACAGAAGCCTACTTCATCATGTTTGCACACCCCTTACTGTGTGCTAAGACCATAATATTTTATTGCCTTCCATGAGTTTCTCAAATTCTGAAATGAGTATCTATATAATTATAATCTTTAGATATTAATTTTTAAATATCTGTTGATTTCTATTAGTTTGCCAAAATTGATTATGAAAATGAGCACTTGCCGTATGATTGCTTTATTGATAGACACTCTCTTTGGACCTGAGACTCCTGATTCAACCGCTTATTATACTGGCACCACAACCACCAGGAAACTACTCCATGACCTGCACAAAGTCATTATTTTATGTGCCCAAAAGATAACTGTGGTTGCAACCTCTTGGCTGTATCCTTGATAAAGCTCCTGGTATTACCCGGAACTGAATTTCCAGAGCCAGCGTAGCTGACAGTTGCCTGGCTGGCTGGAACAGAATCCTAAGAGAGCCATGGATGAAATCTCGGGAACCATGGTCACTGGACAATGAACACTCGGAAATCTACGGGAAATTTAATTTCATTTTACCTTTGAAGTTCATGTCGAGAAGATCATTCACATTTGTGACCATGGCACTGAGACATTTTTATAATTTCCCATAGCTTAGGGGCTTTTCATGGTGCATTAAGTATCTATGGTGTTTAAACAGCATTACAACCTATTAAATCCACGACCCACAAAATAGAAACCTTGAAAGGCACAAAAAAGTAATTCACAAGAACAGTTTTCTAGAAGGTTATTTCTCTGTAAACTATATATATTATGTCCTTTTTGTAAAAAGCAGGTATTTGCATCCTTGGCGTCACTGATGAGTGGAAGATAAAAGGAAAACAAATTTCCTCTGTCCCATGTTTTAGGCTTCTTATAGCAAATGTGTATAGATGTGTCTCCAGCATTACATATTCAAGACATTAGGAGTCATTGCTTTAGAATTCATGATTCTACTTACTTTCCATGCGAAGTCTGACCACACCTGTGTATCCAAAACCCAGAGAGAGACCTACTCATTGCAATAAAAATATCTTCAACCAGGGACTGCTCTAATTTAGCTTGGCTTTGGTCTTATGAAATGACTCACCCAACACTCACAAAAACTTCTCCCATATTGAATAAATAAAATATAACTGAATCCCTAATTTGCAGGAACTAACTGAACTACTTACTAATCCTTACTCACTTGGAGATAAAAGGACTATAACATTTTATCCTCTGAAATGAAATTTTTTTTTTTTTTTTAACCTTGGAAAATCACCATTTGACTTCTGGACACACTGTTTCAGACTTCAGTGTTAATTTTATTAAGCAGTATAATCAGAAAGTCACTTGAATCATCATGTAGTAATTTTTGCTTCTAGACCTTAATAGTCATGGCGCTAAGGCCTGAATGCTCAAACAATCATTCCAACCGAGAGAGAATTAATCAACCCAATGTTATTCAGATCCCAAAGTAACTTCTTGTAGCAATTCTCATTTTTTTTTTTAAAGATTTTATTTATTTATTTGACAGAGAGAGAGATAGCGAGAGCAGGAACACAAGCAGGGGGAGTGGGAGAGCGAGAAGCAGGCTTCCTGCAGAGCAAGGAGCCGGATGTGGGACTTGAGCCCAGGACCCTGGGATCATGACCTGAGCCGAAGGCAGACGCTTAACGACTGAGCCACCCAGGCGCCCGCAATTCTCATTTTTTAACATGCAATCTTAAAAAAAAAAAAAAAAAAGAATAGGGTAATAGGGATTTGGGGAGGTTTCTTCTAACGGAGGTGTATTTGTAACTTTGGAAACACAAAAGGAGAGGGACATATTTTATGGAATCTTATACCAAGTACACACAGTCTACAGGGTGAGGGCACATTTCCTAAATCCTCCAGAGCTTCACTATCCTCTTTAGCAAAATTGGACGAGTTCTACTAAAGTGACCTCACCATATGCCATGGAGAATAATTGATCTGTAATTTTGAGACGAAAAGAGTAAAAGGTTCATAGACACCCAAATATCTCTAGTGTCATAACACCATACAATAGCATACAGTACCCATTCTCCCTCTTTTTAAGTTCTGCTTATGAGTATTACTTTTTCTAGTCTAAAAGTACTTTCTAGTACTCTTATTCGATTACATGAAAACTTTCCTTCTTAGATTACAATTTCATATTCATTCAACAAATATTTAATGAGTACTTAATTTGTGCCTGTGTTTTGTTGTAGAGAGAACGAATGAAACATGGCTCAGCATTCAGATTGCTCACAGATTAGTTGAGGAGATAGAAATAGAAGCCAATAATTATAATTGTGAGAACTGTTGTAAGAGCATAAGGTATTATAGGATCCCAGGGGAAAGAAGGTATTATGTGGGCCTCCCCCATTCTCTGTCATACACACTCTATATAGGCTTTCATCCTCACTACTCATCAAACAAAAAATGGCTCCCGTGTTGCCAAATCTGGGTCATGCCTTAGTCCTCATCTTGCTCAATATGTTAGCAATATTTCACAGAGTTGTTCATTTCCTCCTTCTTGAAAGACTTCTTCACTCGGCTCCTGGGAAGTCACTCTTACTTCACTTCCTTCTCACTGGTCACTCCTTTTAAGTCCTTTGTTGGCTCTTCTTCCTCTTCCCAGCCTCCAAATGTTGGAGTGCTTCAGAACTCAATCACTGACCTCTATTCTCTTCTCACTTCTCCTTAACTAATCCTACCTCATTTCCGGGTTTTAAATACCATCCATCACAAATCACCCCCAGATAGCTACCTCTATCCATCTTATTTCCACTGAACTCTAAAGCATTTATTCAACTGTCTACTTAACCTTTCCACTTAAGAGACCCAAAAGGCATCTTAAACATAACATAATTTTTAAAAAATCTTGATTATTCCCACCCCCATCTGTTCTTCCTATAGTTTTTGCTATCTCAATAAATCAGATTTCATCCTTGCAGTGGCATAGGTCAAAAATTCTTGGCGTGATCCTCAAGTATTTCCTTCACATCCTACCTTTCAGCTTTGCCTTCAAGATATATTGAGAATCTGACGATTCATACCACCTCCACTGTTATCACCCTAAACAACATTTGTCACTTGGATTATTGCCCTAGCCTCCTTAGCAGGTCTCTTTGCTTTCATTCCTACCTCCCTACCCTTTATCCTACACAGGGCCATCAGAGTGATCCTATTCAAATATAAGGCAGATCATACTACCTTCTGCTCTCTACCTTTCAGTGGTTTCCTGTCTTAATTAGAATAAAAATCAAAGTCCTTTCCTTGGCCTAGAAGACTCTAAAATACCTTGCCCACAGCTACTTCTCTGATCTCATCCTTCACTCATTCACTACACTCCAACCACACTGGCCTGCTTTCACTTCCTCCAATATACCAAGAATGTTCTGCCTTGGGCGCTTTGCACTTGCTACTCCCTCCGCCTGGAATGCTTCCCCGCACCCCCTACGTCATTCACACTGATTGAACTCACACTTTATTTTCATCTTTGTTCCTGTCTCACCTGGTCAAAGTGACCTTCCTTGATTTCCCACCCCTTTACTTTGCCTTATTTTTCTTCATCCTCGCTCCACCTGGCATTATGCTTTTGTTTGCTACTTATTTACGACCTATTTGCTTCCACTAGAATCTGAATTCTATACAGTACAAAGTGTTGTCTGTTTTCTCACTGCTACATCTCTAGATCTTAGGACAGTATCTGACACATAATAGTCTTCCAAAAAATTATAATTTATTTGAGGTGGAGGGAAAAGGACAAAAGCTGCACGGCAGAAGAAATCACCACCTACAAAGGAATAAAGTGGTCTATATAAAACAGGGGTTGGCAAACTATGGTCTGGGGGCCAAATCTAGCCTGCTTTTTTTTTTTCTTTTTGGAAAATTCTATTGAAATGTAGCCATGCTCATTCATTTATGTCTTAATGATGAGTGCTTTTGTTCTACAACAGCAGAATTGAATGGTTGTGACAAAAGACCACATGGCCTGCAAGCCTAAAATATTTACTATGTGACTATTTCCAGAAAAAGTTTGCCAACCCTTGGTCTGGTCTAGAATGCATGGCAGAGAGGGTGGGAAAAGGGAAGAGTAGGCGAGAGCAAACAGGGAAAAGATTTAGATGAGTTTGGATGTCATATGTAAGCCAAGAGAGAATGAGACACTGGATGCTTTGAGGCAAGGGAGCCCCTGAAAGGCAGGACTATATCTAATATCATTTGTGCATAAAAAAGTGTTTGATGTTTAAATGAGTCGTCCCAGTGGTAGCTGCTGCCAGAACTCCAGCCTTAATGTCACGGCCATGTCTGGGATTAGCTGTTGCTGTAGGAACCAAAAAATGGTGAAAAGTCATTTGCTTTTACCACCGCTCCATACTAGAGGTTGGTTTGGAACTGATCTATCTCTTGTGGTTAAGTCTGGGATAGACTTCTCCAACAGAATCCATTATAACCTCTGGATATCTGGCCTGGGCTAATTTCAAAAGTTCCAGAAACATGAGATTGGTTCTAGGGTCACAGAGACTTCTCTGCTCAGCCTATTGGGTCCTGCTTTAGGAAGCTTCTGGAATTTAAGAGACTTCTGAATCATTTCTATATAGAGTGACAAGCAAAACTCTAAAATTTCAGTGGTTTGACAGCTCATCAGACCTTTTCCTAATTATCTAAACCTATGGATCAGCTAGACTGCACTACTAGGCAAGGTTAAAAGATTGCTGATCCTCTTGCTTTTACTCAGATTGTATTTCACAATAAAGCGGCCTTTCTGCTGGTGTTTTTGGCTCTTAAGTATTTTTGTTCCAGACAGACCCTAAGGAAGGGCAGGAGTAAATTTTGAAGGGAAAAAAAAAAGAACAAATGTGTTCTGAATTTCACAGGGCAAAGTGGAGTTCTGGCTTGTGGTTGAGCTTGGGAGCAGCGGCCCCCACCCCTCTTCCCTCTGAGAACACAGTGGTGAAATCTGGTCTGCTTCAGTGAAGCTGTGGCATTTGGGTTTAATTTGATAAATCCCAGTGTTGCCTACTTTGGTTTGGGACTCGGTTCTGGCTGGACTTTTTTTTTTTTTTTTGCCCATCCCTCAAGTGTGTATAAACAGAGCAAGCCAGGTTTCCACTTGGATCTACTGAATCACTCAACTGGTCCACTGCCCTCACATCAGCTTGCATGGTTTATTGGCTTCTGCCTTTAAAAATTCAAAGTACGCGTTAACTGAAAATTGATAGGTTATCATTTCAGGGAGGAAGTGGAAAGCTCCAAAGAGACAACAGTCTAGCCTGAAGCAAAAGAAACAAAAACTTTGATTTCTACTGTAGCTTTCGGGACCCACCCTTTCTCTTGGCTTTACAACAGATCAAGAGAGCTTATTCACTTATTTATTTATTGGTTTAATTTAATACTTCAATTTTCGGGAAGGAACCAGATCAAGCTTTTTAGGCATTATCTGCCTGGGACGTGCTGAATTAATTGCAGGCTTCATTTTGCAGGAGTCGGTATCAATGGATGGGGTGCTAGCTCAGCCCTTTTGAAAGCAACAGACGGAGGTGGTTCCAATAATTACATTAAGACCGTGGATACACACTTGCCTTGGGGATTTGGAGTTGGGCTTAATCAAATCTGGATTTGACATTTCACAGCCCACATCAAGGATTTCTACAAAGGAACATCAGAGCATTGCCAGCTATGATCTTGCTCTTACTTACTGCCTCCTCCTGAGTAACTGAACAGGCCTTGTGCTAATCTTGCTGATGACTTGGCTGCCTCTCTGCCCTGCTGCATAGCACTCAGAGCTTCTGTAGGCCCCAGCTTCTTTCAGTGAAAAAGCATTCATTTAGTGTCTATCATGCCCCAGGGCCCTGGGCTAGGGTCTGGGATAGACATGATGGTGAATAAGCTGGAATGGACCCTGAGCTGCAATCATTCTTACCTAGAGAAGGAGTTACAAGAGCCCAACCTGTGGCTCTAAAGGAATTAGCTATTTTTACTCATTCCTTAGTTACCATGTACTAATACATGATACCTGCCCTTGAATCCAGTGGTTGTCAAACCTTAGTCCCCTAAGAAGCCCCAAGGATGCCTATTTAAAATGGGAGCAAGGTATTTGCACTTTTCATAGACATTTTTGAGGCAGTTGTTCTTCGGGCTGTACTTTGAGAAAGATTGATAAAGGTAGAAGTGATATAAACAAACAGTTGATATAATAGTGTAATGAATGCCTCCCCTGTCACAGTGAACGCTCAAAGGGGAAGGAGCTCATCTCTGTTTGGGAGGCCAGAGAGGGCTTCCGAGATGAAGATCTAGCAGTTGCAGGATGATAAAGAGTTTCAACAGGAAGACCATACCACAGGCAGAACACGGGAGGGGAGAAAGAATTCCAGGCAGAGAGGACAGCAGGTAAAGGACACCAAGGTGGAGAGAATATACCCTTTGAGGTGCCCCGTGAGTGCAGAGCTGAGAGGGGGAGCCACAGAGACCACAGAGTCAACGCAGGCTGGAAGCAGGGCAAGGAGGATGTTGAAAGTCAATATAGGACTGAGAAACCATTGGTGAGAAACCATTTTGTAGCAGGAGAAGAGAGTGTTCAGATTTGCATTTTAGACAGATTATTCAGGTGGTGGTGTGGTGGGGGACAGGAAACAGAGAAGAAAGGAAGAAGGCAACAGTTAGGAGTTTATTAGTGTCAACTGTAAAAATCGTAGGTTGGTTATGAGGATGTTCATGCAGAATGTTCCTTATTTGTAAAGACATGTACGTAAAGAAAGCTGAACCACCGGCTGCGGGAAGAGCAGGAGTCACAGAGGGGCTGGGCTGCCAGAACCTTCACCCAGGAGCGCTGCCATTAACATTAGCCAGGCATTCTCCCTGCACCCGCTTCTCACCTGCCTCTCCATTCACTGGCTTCCCAAATCTCTCGTATCCACCTCACATCTTCTTCCAACCCCAAATTTCTATCCCTTTAGGAATAATTAAGGGAAAAGATTCAGATAGAACACATGTGACATAATGTGGTAAATACAGAGGATCCCTGAGAGCTCATCAAGCCTGTCTCTTCACTTAGAGGGTGGCCTTGAACAAGGCCTTTTGCACATTAGTGATCCACTCGTTAGTAGACCCTAAATTTATTTATACCATGACAGTCATTGGCTGTTTTTAAAAAAAGCATCTTTTTACTAATGAAAAAGTCTAAAAGTGATGAATTAATGCCACGTAATTGATTTGGGGAGCCACAGCTGGAAAGGAATACAAAGATGCATAAATGTGGGCTCTTTCTTACTCTGGCAAGACAGCCTCAATTCAGAATGATTGGGAGAAAACAATTACTAGCATAAATATATGAATATTCCAAATTGTGGACCATCATAAAGCATTCAGTCTTATTTTCGAGTGTAAGAATTTTAACTTTTTTTGGTTAAAGATTTTATTTATTTATTTGACAGAGAGAGACACAGCGAGAGAAGGAACACAAGCAGGGGGAGCGGGAGAGGGAGAAGCAGGCTCCCCGCAGAGCAGGGAGCCCAATGCGGGGCTCGATCACAGGACCCTGGGATCATAACCTGAGCCAAAGGCAGACGCTTAACAACTGAGCCACCCAGGCGCCCCAAGAATTCTAACTTAGTTCCTGTTAGAATTAGATCCTTGAGGGCCTGCTGAAATAAATTATTTAGAGTGATTTGTAATGGACATATCAATTTCTTTTTATGTAAACAGTCTTTCTACATTTTAAAAATGGCCTATTATTCTACACAACGTTAACATTGCAAAAGGTGAATGCATCATTCTCCTTGCAAAAGGTGAATGCATCATTCATTTCTTTAGCAAACCCATCGCTACAGGAAGTGAAGGATAAATTTTAAACTCTGCCTTAGCATCAACTGTTATAGATTAAAAATCTGTCCCACTGTCTTTAAGAGTGAGAGAAACATATTCCGGCAACCAAAATTCGTAAAAGTCAGAATAAGTGAGGTTTTCCTGTGTTAGCCCCAGCTTGTTTCCACAGGTTATTATTCTTGTCTCTGAGACTCTAGGTCAGCCTTGGAATCAGTTTTCAAAAGCCTTTCGTTCTGCAAACATCCAAAAAGTCATGAAAAGCTCTCATTAGCCCATTGGCAGTGCTCCACGAGGCAGACCCAGGGCGTCCATCCATTCCCAGGGCTGCTTTGGCCCATTCCCGATTTCTGTGAGGCTAGCGCAGACTGGCAAGCATTGGAAGGAATTCGTTACGAAGGTTTTTGCCAATTAGCAGGGCGACCAACCCTCCCCTTCTTGGCTGCTCCCCCATGAAGCCGGTTGCCCTGGGGTTCGGAATATTCTCTCCCTCTCCATCACAGCTCCGGGGGCGGTGGGTCTAGTCTCTGCCGCTGACATGCAGGCCGACGGGCGTGCATCCCGTCATCGACAAACTGCCTTTGTTCCAGTTCTGCTAGAACTATCTCTGACGTGCTTCAGGGGAGGCCTCGTTGCTGTGGTGGGCATCAGTTTGGGTGAATAAATTCAAGTCCTTCAGGATTTTATAAACTGTGACCCTAGCCCCTCGTAACATGAATTGCTTAAGGCCTAAAAGTCATGATTATTCTACTCTGTCCTCACAGGACTATCTTTTAATCTATTCCATCGATTCAGCAGCCCTTTCCTGGACTTGGCAGCTCTGTTCTGTGTCTTTTGAGAATTCTGTTGAAAGAGTGATTTGGTATCATGGGGAACCCCATGAGCCTTGGTGTCTGTAAGTCCAGAGGCTCTGCGTTAAATTGCTCTGTGACCTGGGACAAAGTGCTTAACTTTACTGAGCCTCCTTCCTCACCCGTAAAGTTAGAAGAACAACAGCACGCTCTTTATCAGGTTGTTATAAGGACTGAATAAATTAACACATGTGCCTATTAGAACAGCACCTGGTCCATAGAAACATAAGCGTGATAATCTGGAAACACAAATATAACTAGAACACTGAAGTCTTCCTTTCCCATGAATGTCTGACACACTACAATCTATGCATTTGCTAAGAATACAATTCCAGAATTTTTCTGACCTGAAATAAGTTGCAGTTGAACCCATCTGGCTTTGAAGTGGTAGCTGCTTGAGCAGTTTAACTTTGTAGGTACCATGGACTGGAACACACCGTGCACCTTACTGAAAGCTGTACTTCTTGTTTATCATTTATTCCATGCTTATTCTCATCTAGGCACTGTGTTAGGCAGTGATGTCTGAAAGAACAAGCCAAAGTCTTTACCCTTAGAAACCTTCCAGTGTGCGCAGAGCATGTGCATAATTACTATGAGCTTTACCGCATTTAAGCGCTGTAACAAACAGTCCCAATGTCTCCGTGACTCAATAAAATTTTGTTTTTGTTCATGTTGTATTGGCTATCTATTTCTGTGTAGCAAACGGCCCTAAAACTTAGCAGTTTAAAACAACAAACATTTATTACCTCTCTCAGTTTCTGAGAATCAAGAATCCAGGAGTAGCTTAGCCGGGTGATTCTAGCTTGGTGTGTCTCCCAAATCATATTCAAACTATCTGCTGTAGTTGTGGGGTAGCTACTCCTAAACTAGCCCGCCTCAACCCCTTGCTGGCTGTTGGAGGGACGTCTCCATTCCTTACCATGTGGGCATCTCCACGGGCTGCCTAAGTAACCCCAAGATACAGCAGCTGGCTTCCTTGAGAGGGAGTGGTGAGAAAGGGAGAGAGAGACAATGAGTGAGAGAGCTCCAACACAGAAGCTATGGTCTTGAATAACTTAACCTTAGAGGTGACATGCCATCACTTCTGCCATTTGCTACTGGTCTCACAGACTGATGCTGGTACCATGTTGGAGGTAAATACACAAGGGTATGAAAGTCACATGTGACCATTGGACAGGCTACCACACAATGAACATGTGTCACAGTCTACTGTGAGTCATTGGTCAGGGGAGACAGAAAGAGGCAGAGTCTGTCTGCTCAGTTTTATTCCAGAACCCAATTTCCTTCCAACCAGAGGCTCCTTCTTATGCTCTTGGCATTCTTCACCTTCACTCTGCATCTTGCCAGGAGATCAGGAGTCCAGCGTAGAGGACTAGTGTAGGAGTTGCCCAGTACATTCTAGTAGCCAGGCTTGGACATTGTATACATTCCTTTGGCCCACATTCCACTGGCCAGAAACCACCTAATTGCAGGGGAGGCTGGGAAGTGTGTTCTATCTGTGGCTTTGGATTAAAAAGGAATGGGATTTGGTGAATCTCTTTTCTACTTGAAAAGAGACTGTACATTTAAACAGCTTATTTTTTTAAAAGCAGTCTGTTCAGTTTTAATACAACAACAAAAAAATATGATTGCCTGCCACTACACGACAAAGCAGCTGACTGATTGCGTATTTTCACCTTTTCAGTGCATTGTAAATGCAGCCCCTACTTAAGGGGCCCGTAAGCACGTGGTGGAGACCAGTTCCTGAACCATTAAGTTCGCTGCTTTTTCAGGAATACTATTAGGATGCTGGCAGAAACAAGTCTTGCCTTGTTTCCCAAGTGGGGAAAGAAGAAAGTCTTTGTTCCCAAGCAAATGAAAATACAAATCACAAGACTAAAATTATGAATGCAAAACAATATATTAAAATGTGGCTTGTGTGTAGTATTTGCATGCATTTTAATATGCATCTGTCATTCCCTTTGCTAAATTCAGTAGGCGCTGAAAATATTAAACAACTGAGTACAATTAATAATTAGAGGGATTGTTTTAAAATATATTTTAACCCATCTATGTTTCTATTGCCAAAATTCTTGGCCTTTCAGGGCTCTAAGATGTCAAAACAGATCATTTTATTGGTCAGATTTCAGATCTCTGTGGCCTGAGAACAATTCACAAAGATATTTTTTATAAAATTGTGTGATAACACTCAAATGATTAGAACATGACTAAAACCATTTCTAGGATAGAAAAATCAAATCCAAATTTGAAAGCTGGAAAAGGCTTCAGAGATACTTTGGATTAGATATTCTCATCTCTCCTATTTATTCTGAAGCTGGCTGTCTTTATTCTCTCCATCCAACGAATGAATTTCTCATCCAATGGATCCATGTGAAATTTAAGGCCACCTTTTCCAAAACCCCAGTTCGCTAAGGTTTCTGCTCCAGCTATCTTCACAAGCTGGAGTTTTCAGAGTCTGATTGGCCTCTTTCTGGGGTTTATTTCCTGGCTTTCTCTTGCAGCAAACCCCCCAAAGATAAATCACTTTTAGGGCAGGAGCAAAAATGAACCAAATTTCAGCCAGACTTAGAATCCTTGCTCTCTGCATATCCAGGCTCCCGGACCAGAGAAGAATCTATTTCATGAGAACCTAGCTCTAAGTCATAAACTTGAAATACATCAAGTTCTTTGTTGTTAATTGGCACTTACCTCACCTGAGAGCCTTTGCCAAGGAGAGCAGAGGGGTTTAATGGGGAAGGAAGAAAGGAAAAAGCCTGGAGCTCTGGAAAACAGCCCCAGCCACATGTGATTTTTCAGCTGGGGGGCTTCCCACCCCTCATATGCTAGAGCAACAAAGTCGCCTATGTGCTTTCTCAAACCTCGGCTGTTTGTTTGGGGGGTAATGCTCAGACTGGGGCCTGAGTGATAACTGCTTCATGTAATTATGAAGACAGCTTGAACACTATGCCCCTCTTTGTTTTGGCCTCCAGATGACGGCTGTCTAACCGCTGTTTGTGCCAGTTTTATTTCAAAGCACTTTTCTTTCCATATTTCAAAGGTCAGTGTGTTTACTGGTGGCCAAAAAGAGCCTGTGTGTAAGAGAAAGAAACACATGTGGTTGAGTGGCAGAACTGGATAAGTCAAGAGAGCTGGACTTGAATCCTAGATTGGCTTCTAGATAAGTGAAAGAGCTGAGACTATTTGACCTCTCTTTTTTCATTACATAAAAAAGAGGGGAGGTAAATAGTATCAATGGTCTCTTTTAGGAGAAAAAAAAATGTAGAAATCTGGTTTAGGAAGAAGAAATGTAGGTATTTCCAGCAAAGAAACACTATCAAATATGCAGCCAAGAAAATGTCCACTTCGTCTTCTCAAAATGGAAATATTTCCCCCTTCAAAGAAAGCAGACTGGATATTCTGGCCACCCTTGAAACCTTGAGATTGTTTTTGGTCAAGGAATATTAGCACAGGGAAATAAAGCAAACCACAAACACTTTCTCAGGAGTCTCAGTTGGCTTTCTGACATCATCACTTCAAACATCAAGGCTGATCAGACTGTTACCTGCCCATATATAAAACATTAGTGTTTCTATTATGAATATTTGAAAACAGCATCAGATTTCAATTACATAAGCTTAATAACTATTTCAAATGGTCTTCATGATTCATTTTCTTTTGATCTCTGTTTTCCCCATCTATCTTCCTTTAATTTTCTGTGTACTGAGCTCCCGGGGAAAAAGAGATGAATATGCCATTGAAATGGCAGAGAGCATGTATTCTGAAACTAGACTTGCCTGGGTTCAGATCTTGGTTCAACCACTTATGAGCCGTGTGACCTTGCATCATTCACTTAAACTCTCTGTGTCTCTATTCCTTATCTATTAATACAAGTGTTGTGAGGATGAAATGGATTGACACGTGTGAGCTAGATAGAGTGCCTGGCACTTACGCAAGCATTCAAATATTAGCTAATCATCAAAAAGACTCCCCCTTTCTGAAATGAATTCTACCTTTGGAAGAAAAAAAAATCTCTTTTGTGCTACTATTTCCCTTCTTCAATCAATCCACCTACACCTGTAGAAATAAAAAAAAAAGTAAATTTGCAAATGCCAAGGGAACAGTGCCTGTACTGTAAAAGGCGGGAGAAAGTAAAATAGAGAAAGAGAATAAATGAAATATCAGACTTAATCTTGCAGTTCCTGTGCATTTCCAGCCTCCAATAAGTACAGGTATTTTCTGATTTGAGTTTGCACAAGACAAACAGAATCCTCACTACTTGACTGGGGAGAGGCACGACAATGCTTGGCTGTGACGCAGGAAGGAAAAGAAGTGGGGAGGAAAGCATGAGGAAAGAAACACTAACGTGCGTTGAACACCTCGTCTAAGCCTTGCGTTTTTATCTTATCGCATCCATGAGTTGGATATTATTACCTCCATTTTACAAAGAAAACGAGGTTCAGAGAAGTTAAGTGACTTGTCAATGTTTATTCAGCCGGCCAGGGGTGTGGCTGGGACATAAACCATCTCTACTGAGGGCGCCTGGGTGGCTCAGTTGGTTGGGCGACTGCCTTCGGCTCAGGTCATGATCCTGGAGTCCCGGGATCGAGTCCCGCATCGGGCTCCCTGCTCGGCAGGGAGTCTGCTTCTCCCTCTGACCCTCCCCCCTCTCATGTGCTCTCTCTCTCTCTCATTCTCTCTCTCTCAAATAAATAAATAAAATCTTAAAAAAAAAAAAAAAAAAACCCATCTCTACTGAATGCAAGAGTCTTACTTTTGTCTTTCTACATCACCCTCTTAGGAAGGACCCAACTAGGGGCATAGGCTGGATCCGGACTCCAGATGATTCCTCACTGGAATGGACAGTATTAGTAGGAGGCTTTCGTAAAAATTTTTTTTTTTTTTTTAAGCCATTTCTACCCCTGTTCAAATGAAGTGGACTCCTGGGCTCTTCGTGGTGAACCGTGTAATTGTAGGCATCAAGGAGAGGGCACTTTGGAAGGTCATTCCCTTTCATTGCTAAAGTCAGAACGTCTTCCTTGGTCACAGCCATGTCGGCAGGGTCTGCTCCTCCTTTCCAGTCGCTTCGGGGTCTGCGTAGAAGCGGAGACCAGGTGGGACCTCCCACGGGGGTTCGCGGAAAGGGCGCCCCGCATGCGCAGAACTGCCGGGGCACCCACCCCCTCAGAGCCTCCGAGGGAGATGGCCGGGTCCACCTCGTGCGCAGGAGCGTCTGTGTTCTGCCGCACCGTGACCGGCGCCTTAACCCAGGAGGCCTCCGCGAGCGCCTGGCGCGCCGCCCTGGGATTGGGAACCACCGCCAGTGGTGGCTGAGCGAAGGTTCCAGGAGCCGAGCGCCTCCAGCGGCTGCGGCAGACTTCAGCTCGCTGGCCAGGATTCCCCGGGGATCTGGCGCTGACTTCAGCTGGGTTGGCAGTGGCAACAAGGGCATGAGCTGCTAACAGAAGCTTCTCCCAGGTTCTCCTCGGATTTAGGAGATCATGCCATCCTTTTCTTTCCCCCATAATGTACTGCGCTGTTTGCAAGTCAAGGTTGGTGCCGCCTCAGTGGGTTCCTGCTGCGAGGAAATTGAGCACGTCCTCCTCCTTCATTTGTAGGTTCTCTAGGGCTCCAGACATTTTGGAAGTCTTCCTTTAAGTTACAAGGGGAAACCAGAACAATGCCACATGGACCCCACTCTGGGTAGTGTGGGAGAGCACAAAACTTCTTCATGGAGATAAAGAGAGGTTGGGCATATGCATTTCTTCTTGGTCATGACCTTGATGTCCCCTCCACTCTTCGTTGCCTTGGAGCAAGTATGGCCCGTGTTGATAGGAATCTGGCAAAAGAAACCCCTGTTATTTTCTTCATACCTAATTATTTTATTGAATTCAACCTGGTTTTCTAAACCTGTTTGTGTGTGTTTAGATATAGGGCATGAGTAATTTGTGAGCATTTACCAAGAACTCTTAATCTAAATTTCTTTTAAGAAAGTTGCCAGGACCTCATTCTCAATTCTGTTACTGAAGCTGTGATTTTCTCATTTTTAGAGTTGAGATGCTAAAGCAAAACAGGAATGTGGATTTCACTTTCAATAAAATCACTGGCTGGTAAAACCCAAATTAAAACAGAGCATTGGAAATCAAGCTGCCTTTTTCTATTAGACCTAACAAGAGCTGTTTCATTTTCCAAATCAAAAGTTCTAGATACTAAAACCCTATTTGTAGGAGATTCTAAGCCTTATTAAAAATGCAGATAGTCATCACGAGCTGGCATGTTTTCTTGTGGTTGCCAGGATGTTTTAACGACAAAGCTGAGGACAGGTGCACATAACACACCAACATTTTAATTGAAGAATAAAGACAGAGAGAAGACATGAAATGCTCCAAAGCATTTAGGAGAGATAATGCCTCCTCTTGAGAATCAAGAGTAACCTCAATATTAAAAAAAAAAAAAAATGCTATTCTCTATCTCTTTTCTCTCTTCCCTACATACATTTCTCTTCTGTCTTCAGTTTTCGATCTTAAAATAGCAACAATAATGGTAATAGTAGCAACAATGAGAACTTTGTTTGGCTTGGTGCCCCTGTTAGTCTCAATTTAAAAAAGAGATTCTTAACCTGGCCTCCATATCAAACTTCACATATATATTTCTAATGGTATTTTTTTTTCCTGAGGATTGGGTCCATAGTTTTCATAAATATGCAAAGAACTTATAACCGTGCAAAAGAAGCTAAGCCAAACACACAAACACTGAAAAAATATATGATACCCTCTTAGTCCATCTTCCCTGCACTGCTATTTTGTTTCAGCAGGGCTTTTGATAAAAGCTAATGAGTAGTTAATTCGAGGTTAAATTTTCTGGTCAGAGTAGATATGATGCTGCCTATCACTGTGGATATTGTAAAGGGATGGAATCACTCAGACATCCTACTATCTACTTCAGTTCAAACCCATTTTCCCTCCAAAACCATTTCCCTTCCACTATGGTGTCATGACCTCTCCATTCCCTTAGGCATGCTTGCTATAAATATAGCAAGCAAGGGTGCCTAAGGGATTATATATATGTGTGTGTGTGTGTCTTGGTTTAGGATTTTTCTAAAGTTATATATATATATATATATATATATATATATATATATATATATATATATATATATATATATATATTACTATAAGAGCCTTCTGGTTGGTGATCTTGTATCCAATCTTGCTACTCACTATCTTATTCCATATTTTCTTTCCCCAGATTAATCTTCTCAGCATCTTAATTTTCTCATCGCTTTCTTTGATTAGGAAACCCCATTGTCATTCATTGTCTGTCTGTAGAGGCACTTAAATTGCTCTGTGGGGCTTTAGGGGTACCCCAGAAACCCACTGGGACCTCTGACTGAGGGAGGATGAAGGGATGAAGGGATGCTGCTTTAGAGCATCTCTCCCCTAGTTTTGCAAATAGAACCCTCCACGATAAAGTGGTTTGACTCACTTAAAGACACAATCAGTTAGTGACAGAGATGGATCTAGAACTAAATCCCCTTACCCTTGACCCCTTTTCTAATTCAGAACCCTGCATATCCTAGGGCCATAATAATTGGTGATAGAAGTTAGTGCAGGGTCTTTGTTATGTTTCTCCATTGTTAGCTTTATTCTGCTTTCCTCTGTTTGGAATATCTTCAGCAGGTGCATCTACATCTTTAGGAAAATCAAATGTGACTGAAAGATTTGGCTAGTCCAGTTTGTCATGACTTGTTGACAGCAGCCCTGGGAGCTGTGGGACCAATAACACGGGGGCCTTGATGCCATGCCTGTCAACCTAATAACATGGTGTTTAAACACAGTGTGTTCTGCTTTAGCCCCAAAGTCTGTTCATGATACTTTATATTAAACAACTTTAGGACAAGTTCTATGGGTTACCCAAATAGCAGCTTATCTGTGATTCAAGGAAGACCGAATGCTGTACCTGCCCCCAAATATCATCCTTACCCACCTCCCACATTACACGAAGTTTTTAGTTTTGGTTATTCCTCCTGGTGATAAGACAATCTTTATTTTGTAAAATGCAAACGTGATATTCCAAAAGCATAACATTAACTTATCGGCATCCATTAATACCTTAAATTAGATTTGATCTATCCTTTCTTTCTTTCTTTCTTTCTTTCTTTCTTTCTTTCTTTCTTTCTTTCTTTCTTTCTTTCTTTCTTTCTTTCTTTCTTTCTTTCTTTCTTTCTTTCCTTTTTTGATTTTCATCTGGCTCAGAGCAAAGTCCTGAGGGAACAGAATTAGTGTGGGTAAAGTTGACTGGTGAAGGGTGAGTGTGGAGGGGAGCAGAGAAAAAAATCTGGAGGTTGGGTGCAGTGTTCTGGGAGGAACCTAGAGAAAGTAAAATGAACAAAGGGTGCCAAAGGGTAAGTTTTGCCAGATTCCCAGTTTTGCCAAATTCAGCATTTCCCTGAGTTCTCCTTGGTGAGCCCCCTTTCTTTATTGATTTTGCCTGGCATTGGCTAAAACGCTGAAAATTTGGGAAAAAAATAATACCAATCTCTGTAGCTAACATTTATTGAGCACTCACTATGTGCAAGACATTGCTCAAAGCATTCTACATGCATCAACTTATTTTATCCTCCCTGTAACATTTGGAGATTAGATGCCATTAATATTCCCCTTTGATAGATGATGAAATTGAGGCCCAGAGGTTTGAAGAACTTACCTAAAATCATCTAGCAAGTAAATGGTGAAATCAGGGTTCCAACCCAAGCGGTCTGGTTCCAAAGCCTATGTTCTTAACCCCCATGATCTACTGTCTCTCAAAATCACAACATTTGTAAGCATATGGTGGGGTTCGTCTTCAAATCCAGACAGTCTGATTCCAGATCATCCCACTATAATGCCTCCTAGGCTGCAATGAATCTTTCAAGGACATCATGAGTTTTATAGTCATGGAGACTGTAGTGGTCCAGAAAAAGTGTCTTGGTTTAGGATTTTTCTAAAGTTATAGTAGTCTGGTGTCTTAATAACAGTGCTCTATTGATTTAATATCAAATGCCAATCTGACAAAGGCAGTCGAGGGCAAACCTCACAAAGTGTTGGGCAGAATCCCTGTCCAGCTGTTACTGTGCCACACTGAAATGGAGAATCCAGACAAAATTACTTCTGGTCTCTGTAAAAGGTCAGCTGAAATAAAAATTGTTTAATATTTCTTTTTCCTCTATATAGTCAAACATTGCTAGTGCCCGGGGAACATCAAAGATAAACTTGAAATCTTGGATTTGGGAAATCACTGCACTACCTTTAGTTGTATTTTGCAAGGCCCTCCACAGGGCTTTCAGGATATTATCTAATGAATCCTCATTGACATTCAGCCAGGTTTTCACCCCTGGAGTGCTATCTTCTTGCTAAGAAGAATTTCCCTAGAAATAAAGCAGGTGGCAGGTGTCAGATTAATATAAAAATGCAGTTGTAGTTTGGAGAAAGGCTTGCTCAATGCATCCCCTTCCCCATAATGATGGAATGAATTCTGGTAAGATGGTCCATTTGGGGGCTGGAGAGAAGAATAAAATGTCTTTGAGGCCAATGCTACTGGAACTCAACTTCTTGATGATTCTCTGGGAGCTGAGAGGAGGGAAACAGAACTGCTGAGGGAAGGGAGGTGGGAAAGGCTGAGAGAAGGAACTACAGGGGCTCCATCTTGGAAATCCCTTCCTCTCTTCTTCTAATAATTAGCTATTTTCATACCCAAATTAAATCATTTCTCCCAACTTTCAGTAAATAAATGTGAAACAGACAAAATCAAACAAACAAAATGATACTCTTGTTTCATCAGAAAAGGTTCTTTTCTGTTATTCTCCAGTTTTCAGGAGGGAAATGCCTCATCTGCTCTCTTAATAGATTTGACCTATCTTTGCTTGGGAACATCTTTCATTTCCATGGAAGCCTTAAAGGAACAGTAAGACATTGCAGCAGAAATTCCCAATCTTTTTACCGAGAGAAGCTGCTTTTCATTTCCCCTAAAGCTTTAAGGTCAAGGGGTGGGGGTGGGGAGTTTCCAGCAGATGTTTCATTCTTCCCTGGGGAAGCTGTCAATCCCCAGGCCACTCACTGGAGCATTATCAGATCAGGCTTTGAGCTCTTCCAGCAGACTCTCACCGACTGGTTGAGGACTCTTGTATAAGGACTCCTCCATTTGATGAGACATGGAAAAACTTAAGAAAGGAAGAAAGGAAGGCAGGCGGGAGGGAGGGGGAGAGAGAGAGAGAGAGAGAGAGAGAGAGAGAGAGAGAGAGAGAGAGAGAGAGAGAAAGAAAGAAAGAAAGAAAGAAAGAAAGAAAGAAAGAAAGAAAGAAAGAAAAGAAAGAAAGAAAAAGAAAGAAAGAAAAGAAAGAAAAGAAAGAAAAAAAGAAAGGGGGGCAATTACTTTTTCACTTCCCCAGAACATGTTCTGAGTACTAGCTAAACTTATTTGCCACCAGAGTTGGTCAAAACAGTGACATTAATGCAATTCAGCCTCTGGAATTCTTCTTAGCTTTGTATCGTCCTTGTACACATCCCAGACCAATTTTCATGTAAATGCCCTTGTTGCCCTAGGCAGACTTTCCTGGCTTGCTGTCCTGATTGAGTGGGACATTCAGCTAGCTTTCACCCCTTGGAATGCCATCTTCTTGCTAAGGTAAGAACTTCCCTGGAAATAAAGCTCTGACTAAGGTGCTCACAGTCCCACTGTTTATTCTTACACCATTCATATTTCTTGAGTTTTCAGGATACAAACTCTGCTTCCGCTCTGAGTTGGAGGACATGTAATATGGAGATGGAGAAACTGTTTGAACTGTCCAGGTAGCCATGCTAGAATGGTTCCCTAGGAATAACCCATGGAGGAGTATATGGACATCAGAATTCAGCCACAGAATCGCAGAGTTTAGAGTTCGAAGAAATTTCAGTGGATCTTTTGATCCAGTTCAAACATCTTGGGTAGAATGACCCCATTTTACAGATGACACAATAGAGGCTCAGGGAGACTAAAGGCCATATCTAAGGTATCTGGTTATCTTTAAGACTGAAAAATAGGGGAGCTGAGGGCCCTTATCTTTTACCTCCTACTTTATGCTACTTTACAAATATTTAGAGGAATGTATGGTGCCAAAACATAATGACTTATGCAAATGTGGTGTCTACCAGGGAGAGAAAAAGAATGGGATACTTAATAATGCAGCATAGTCAGTCCTGTGATAGCAATCCCTTCTGATTACTAGCATAATTTGGCTTCTTGAAGAATCTGACCCAAACTCAATTAAAGTAATGCCTTGCAGCATAGTCAGTATTTATGGATTAATGGTTTAGATTCTTGACTTTATAGCATAGCATGTTGTTTCTTACTCAATTTTTGTCAACTTTATTCCATACATGGTCCTCTGTTAGAGTCTCCTCCTAGCCTCCTCTTCTTTACCCCATGACTTGCCACCTCAACTTGGTTTGCTGTTGTTGGGATCTTACCCAAATGGTTGAGTGATTCCTTAAGAAATCAGATAGGTAACACTTGCTGGTTCAACCAGGTTCCCAGGGCTTATCTCCTATATGCTGCTTGTAGAGGGCCCCACTCAGTCTACACTAGACATTGGTGAGTGAGAAAGAATGTTTCTGGTAATAGTTATTACAATTATAAGCCCCAGAGCTATGTACAAATTGCTTTCATCATCACTGTAATAAAGATAGGCAGAGTTTAGGAAGAGTGAGAGAGAGGAGAAGACAGATAGTGGGGGTTCGTTTGTGGAGTTTCCATTTGGTGTGTATCTTTGCAACAGCCAAGTAGTATCTGGACTTCTAGATACAAAGTTGAAATACAGATTCTATACTTGAATTATGAATTTTGAATTACTCCAGGCAGAGACAAAGAATGTTCTGTAGCTGATATAAAAATACCCATTCCCACACAGGCAAATGTGGGAAAGGGAACCATATGGAATGTGAGAGGAGAGGGCCATATTTTAAAGAACCAAATGAATGCAAGGAAGAGACACAAAATAGGATCAGGACATAGGCATTTTTCTTAACCTCAGTAGTTAGCATTTTCCAATTGTTGTGTAGGAAGAAATAGAAGGTTTTTTAAAATGAATATTATTATGAATTTATACGATTCAATATGATTGTGAATTTGTGTATATATACTCATACTGTGTTCAGTATTTATTATCGTGTAACAAGTTATCCCAACATTTAGTGGCTTAAAACAACAAACATTTATTATCTCACCATTTCTGAGAGTCAGAAACCCCAGAGTGGGGATTTAGGTGGGTGTTCTGGCTCAGGGTCTCTTGTGAGATTCCAGTCAAGATATCAGCCAGGGCTGCATCATCGGAAGCCTTGGATGTGGCCTAGATGATCTACTTCCAAGAAGGCTCCCTAACTAGTGTTGTTCAGAAGTCTCAGTTCTTTGCCACCTGGACATCTCCATACAGCCACCTAGGTGGCTTCACGACATGGTAGCTGGTTTCTCCCAGAGTAAGTGGTCCAAGAGACAGAAAGAGAGAGACACACAACACTTAATATGGAAGCTGCAGTCTTTTTTTTTTTTTTTTTTGGACATTTTTTATTGTGGTAAAATACATATAATATCAATTTATCATTTTTAGCCAATTCAGCGGCATTAATTACTTCCACACCGTTGTGCAACCATCACCACTATTCATTTCCATCATCCCAAACAGGAGCTCTGTATCCATGAAGCAATAACTCCCCATCCTCCTACTCCCAACCTCTGGTATTCTCTACTTTCTGTCTCTGACTCTGCCTACGTTGAATACCGCATGTAAGTGGAATCATAATATTTATCCCTTTGTGTCTGGCTTATTTACTTAGCACAATGTTTTCAAGATTCATACAGGTTGTGGCGTGTATCAGAATTTCAGTCCTTTTTATGACTGAATAACATTCTATTGTGTGTGCATACACATTTTGTTTATCCATTTCATCTCTCAATGGACATTTGGATTGTTCCTACCTTTGCTGCAGTCTTTTTGTAGCCTAATCTGGAAGTGTATCTATTCACTGGAAACAAGTCATTAAATTGAGCCCACACTCAAGGGAAGAGGAAGGAGAGAAATAGCAAAGCATTTGTGGACACATTTCTAAGAGAATAGAAGATACTTAAGTTAATTTTACCAGTTGCACATGATGCTTTACATGGGGCTCAGTTGTGGTCCTTAATTCTCTTGTAGGTTTTATAAAATCCTGAGTTTAAGAATCTTTCTAGGGACTGCATCTGGAGTAGCCCCAACCAGAGCACATGACAAAAAAGGGCAAACCAGAAAAATGACATGCCTGATAAATATTGCCCTAACAAGGTTTATTTTGGCACCTGAGGCAATATAGATATGAACCTAATTTCTGTGCTGCTCTCAGGCCTAGGTTTACCAGCAGGAGGAATGAGAGTAGACCTGCGCCGTGTTTCATTCTACTGCATGTGAATGGACACATTTCCGTGGGAGTAGTGGCTGAGACGTACGTATTCAGAGAATATTCAGAGTTATTCCTGTTGGCGTCCGTCTTTGTATGTAGTTGAGAGAAGGCTTAGACTATAATGACAAAAATAACAACAAGAAGAAATAACCCCCCACCCCCACTATTACACCCCTTATTAATCCTGTAAATGTTCTTTCTTCCTTCTTTTAAGACTGGCACCACAAAGCTGAGCTCTTTTGCCTTTTTAATTTATTACACTACTTCAATTTTCTATTTTGTGATGAATGTAAGGAATTTGGAAGCAGTTTGCAAAGATGAAGGCAGGGAGGATAAAAAAGCAATTATCTCATGCCAATTACACCAGGAAATAGTGGAGGTGCCATTCCTGCAGCATTTCTGTCCATTTTTCTTCAGTCCTGTAATGGTGGCCACTCTCCTCATTACCTGGCACATTTCTTTTCATTACCAGCTGTGGTGATGGGGGTGATGATGAGTGCTATTTACAACTAGAATGCTATGAAGGGCCCAACAGATGAATAATAATTATTCAAACAGATATGTGGAAAACAAAAAAGACAAATGTGAAGCTATTGTGTCCCAGAAAGGCAGGGGGGTAATTTCTTTTCTTTTCTTTTCTTTTCTTTTCTTTTCTTTTGTCTTCTTTTTTTTTTTTTAAGATTTTCTTTATTTATTTTAGAAAGAGACAGAGAGAAAGCATGGGGAGGAGCAGAGAGAGAGGGACAAGCAGACTCTGCACTGAGCGCAGAGCCCAACACGGGACTTGGTCCCACAACCGAGATCGTGACCTGAGCCGAAATCAAGAGTCAGATGCTTAACTGACTGAGCCCCCCAGGCTCCCCAAGGTAATTTCTTTTGAAGGGAGAGGGGGCTCGTGTTCCTCAGTCAGGTGATGTCCTGCAGTGTTGGGTGGAACGGCTTATCTAAGGTACTCAGTTTGTTATTTTAGGAACTGACCAAAAAACAATGATTCACTTAAACTATCAAACCAATGCTGAGGCCCACTGTAACCCTAACTCCATATGCCAGGGAGAAAGCAGGGCTTTCCTTGGGTCTACACTAAAAAGATACCTCATCACAAACCGTTCCCTCACACCCCTCCACCCTTGTATCCAGCTATCCACCTCCCTGGGGCAACCTTGTTAGGACAATATTTATAAGGCACATTAACTATCATCTCTCTGTCTGTGTATCTACATATATATGTATATATCTATCTGTCTATCCTTATCAGTCAGAGTTCTCCAAAGAAACAGAACCAACAAAAAATGTGGGGAGGGAGGGAGAGAGAGAGAGAAAAATTTTAAGGAATTGGCTCACATGATTATGGAGGCTTAGAGTATGGGGTAAACCAGCAAGCTGGAGACTCAGGGAAGAGTTGCAGTCCTACTTCAAAAGCAGTTTGCTAAGAGAATTCCTTCTCATTCAGGGAAGGTCTGTCTTTGGTCTATTAAGACCTCCAACTGATTGGATGAGGCCCACCCACATTGTGAAGGGTCAGCTGCCTAACTCAGAATCCACTGATTTAAATGTTAATCTCATCCAAAAAACACCTTCCCAGAAACATCCAGAAAAATGTTTGACAAAATATCTGGGCTCCATGGCCCAGCCAATTTGACATATAAAATTAACCATTATCTACATATAAATCTAGATCAATGAGTTATAAAGAGTTTGTGACCCAAAAATAAAGGTGCTAAATAGGGTTTTTACCTAGTGACAAGTCTTTGACTTGGGCTATTAAGATTCTTCTGGGAGTGTAGGAGAATCCAGCAGCTCTAACGAGGAGTGGAGTTGAGTCCTGCCTTCCATCCTGACTCCTTCCACACACTTGAATTGAGTGGAGTAATTGCTCCAGGGGCAGAAGGGGAGTTTGGAGGAGAGGCAGAGTATACGTACGATTGGGAACTGTGGTGAATTGTTTATTAAAGAACACCTTCCAATTTAATTATCTAATTGCTACTCTTGCTATGACTTTCTCACTAGCAATAGTCCTCACAGCTATCCCATAGCGATCTTGCCCAACTCAAAAAGGTGTTGAAACAGACTGCAGAAAGTTCCAAGCCAGGCAAGTAGGAGCAAGTCAGCTTCCCAGAGATGGGCTCATGAGCAGGCCTCTAGTTAACCCCTGCTAGACTGGAACATCTGGGAAGAAGGCCCTGGGAAAAGATTTCCACTAGAAGGGCACTGCCATTTGCCAATCTGACGGTGTGTGCAGCCTGTTAAGAATGATAGAGGCGGTATTCCAGCACAGCAGGCTTTCAATATGAGACAGAGGGATGAAAGGAGTACAATACGAAAACAGCAGGTGAGAATGGATGTATCACACAGGGAAAAGATGTTAGAGGAATACTGAGGTATATTAATTCTCCCCAGGCCCCCTCAAATTCAGTAGCTTTGGTGAAAGCAAAAATATGCTCTTGAATTAGGCCCGGGCTTCTAACAAGTGCCATAGCACCATCTGCTTTGTAGCAAAAGGCATAGGAGGTGGGAGAGACAGACCTGCATTACAATTGATCATGATACTGTCTTCAATAACCGCGATTGCCTCGGGGGCCTTCACAAGCTGTCATGTGTGGACAAGTGTAGGGAATTTGATATCTCCGACGTGACTCCTCCAGACTTAGGCTACTCCTGCGGGCAAGATGGCATTTGCCCAGTGGCTTGGGGATAATTTTCACTTTTCTAAGAGCTTGAAACAAGCAACAGAAGCAGCAACTATTTGGCACCTGGAAAATCCTTCCTAATGATCTGGGTCTGGAGAGGCTTCTCAACTTATTGTCTGCGGGCACGTCGTCAAACCCTGTCCATGACAAATTGTTCACGTTGAGAAAGGGCTTGATCTTGTACCTTCATGCCTATCTCATTATAACTTCTGTGAAACAAGGACAAACCAAAGGTAAATACCCTTGTAGGTGTGTGAATCAACTATATCCCTGAGAGGTAGAGCTCAGGGATTTCATTAAATAACTAGTTTCAGTCTTTTGGCTTAGGCCTTTTGATTTATTTTCCGTAGTGCTGGGGCCACTTGCCACTTCCCTAAACCAATTTCCTGAGCCCCTCAGCAGGGAGCATGTGATGACATTCTCCCCTATCTAGGCCCAAATAGTTTAGGTCCATAGTGACTCTGTTCTATCTTGGCACCAGACTTCTATTTGGAAAATTTGGATGAAGCAAATTTCATCATGCCTTTCCTCACTGTCCCTGGGTAACCTTCTCCAGTCTCATGGATTCAATCACCACCAATGGTCTGATGACCTCCAAATCCATATCTCTCTTCAGAGCTTCAGCCTGGACTTCTCAACCTGAATGTAAAATGGACACCTCAAACATGTTCAAAAGCGAACTCACCCTAAATGTGTTCTCTTTTATTTCTTAGCCCTGTTGGTGGCACCCCACTTCACCAGTCACTGGAACTAATTACCTTTTACTTCTCCACTTCTATCCATCCTCACATACATCCAATTTATCACCAAATTATGTGGATTTAACATTCTGAAGAGGTTTTTTTTTTTTTTAATATCTCTTTTTTTTCCATTCCTACAACTATTACCAAAATCCAAGCTCTTAGAGTCATCCTGATTTGCTTATAACTGGTCTCTTCCTGCCTAAATTCATTTAAGACTATATACAACAGTTTAAATAATTGATCTCAAACACTTTAAATTTTTAAAAATTCCCCATCATTTACTAAGCACCAAACTAAGCAGTAAACTACTTCTGCAGGCCCTCTTTGACTTCTCTTTCCAGTATTATCTCTCAATAACTCCCCCTGTCCCTTTCCACTTTTGTAATACCCTTTTAATTCCCCACATGGGCCATGCAGCTCCCCGCTCTGTGCCCCTGCGGGAATTATTCCTTCAATCTGGAACACTCATCCCACCCTTCTTCACAGGCTAATTATACCTGACTCATCTTTAATACTCAGCTAAAGCATTAGCTCTTCCAGGAAACCTCTTGTGAACTCTCAGAATGGAACAAATACCATTCCTCTCTATTATTCCCCATAACACTCTGTAGATATATCTCTGTTATTATCCCACATGTCCATTTCTCTCACTGAACTTTTAGGAAACTTTTTAAAAATCCTTACTCTCCGATTTCCTAGAATAGAAGGACAGTGGGCATGGAAAAAATTCATTTTGCACTTAATCCCTGTATCTTTGTGTTTTTAGACTCCATCCATGAAATAGTATTGATTCTACCATCAAATTCCTTCAATTCACTAAAAAGTCATCATATCAGAGTTTATTGTACATGGAACATCCCTGTCTAAAGATCTCCAAGGGTCTTTAATATCTCCACTTTTGAAAGCCATACATCTTCCCTCTAACCCACAGCATCTAATTCTCCAATACCACTGACTTCTTGAAAAGTGACTTTTGGGACAAGTGTCTCTCTGTGATGTATATTTCCAATATGACTGACATTTCCAATTGACTAACATGACTTATTCTCTTGGCTGCAATTTTGGGGTTCCACAAACAATCATCAGAACATCAAACAAGCAAAGCAAGCTAGCAAAATAACATCTTAGATTATGTTAGCGACCCGATACAGGCGTCGCTGGAACATAAGGAAATCTCTAGAGAATATCTAAGATCAGGAAGTGACCCTCTTCCACCTTGCCTAGTTGGAAATGAGTATCTGGCATTTCATTATCTCAATTAAATCTTTGTGTCCACCAGCTGGATACATCTCACTATAGATGTTACTGGGGTTAAGAAATCACTCCCTATCTATAAGAGGCTTGGAATGCAATAGCCAAGGCAAGGAATTTAAAGATGCAAATTTTCTTGGATGTATGATCCAAATACATATAGGTCATGTTATGTTTTTGCTTTAAAATTCTTCCTATCTCCCTTGATTACATTCAGGATCAAACTCTTTATGATACAACATCCCTAAGAGACATTATGGCATGGAAGACAGAAGTGTGTGTCCCAGCACCAGACTGGATTGATATCCTCTCCCAGATACTTGCTAAGTATATAACTACCCATATTTCAGTTCCTTTTCTGTAAAATGGGAATCATAAAATAAGAATAGTGCCTACTCTTGAAGTGTTGTGACAATAAAAGACATGACAAGAACCTAGAAGAGTGCCTGGCACATAATAATTATTCAATAAAATTTAACTACTGTTAGATGACATATGACTTATCCATTTTTCTGTCTGCATTTGTCATTGTATTCCGGCCATATTGAACTTGAAATTCCCCTACTACCTTATTCTCACATTGCTTTGCACCTGCTACTAGGAATGTTTTTGCCTCCTTCTGGTTAAATCCTACCCTTTCCCTACCAGTCTCTGTTAATGGGCCCATTCCTGCACTGTCATAGATCCCCATGCTTCCCACTCCCACTGTCTGTCCTAATGTTCCTTCACATGTCCATCTCCCACACTGTACTCTAAAGCCCTCAGTGGGAGAGAGTGTTTTCTTTTCCTTTCATCTCCCAATTTACACACTGCCATATAAACTGCCATATAAAAGGTGCTCAAAAATATCTGTGAAATGAGCTGGAGACTAAATATACCCCCAAACGCATATGAAAAATGAAAATAAGCATCTAATTCAAAAGAATGAGAAGACAAGCCACAGACTGGACAAAAATATCTGCAAATGACACATCTAATAAAAACCATTATCCAGAATACACAAAGAATTCTTAAAACTCAACAATAAGAAAATAAACAACCCAATTTAAAAATGGCTGGGAGACATTAATGGACATGTCACCAAAGAAAACATACAGATGGCAAATAAGCATATGAAAAGATGCCCCACATTATATGTCATCAAGGAAATGAAAATTAAAATAATGAGATACCAGGGCACCTGACTGGCTCAGTTGGTAGAGCATGCAACTCTTGATCTCAAGGTCATGAGTTCAAGCCCCATGTTCGGCTCGGAGCCTACTTAAAATAAAAATTAACAAAACAAAGCAATGAGATACCACTGTACATCTACTAGAATAGCCATAATCCAGAACCCTGATAGCACCAAATGCTGGCAAGGATGTGGAACAATAGAAACTCTCATTCATTGCTGGTCTGCTCTTTAGTGTGATGGAAGGTCCAGAACATATGGTTAAGCATCAGTGTACAGGCTCCAGAGAAGTGCTTCTCAAACTGCAACATGTAGAAGAATGACCTGGAGATCTTGTTAAAATGCAGATTCTGATTCCATAGGTCCGAAATTCCATGTTTCTAACATGCAACCAGGTAATAACAATGCTGCTGATCAGTGAACCACATGCTGACTGGAAGGCTCTAGAGTCAGGCTGTCTGGGCTCCAATCCCAGTCCTGCCAATCCCAGTCCTGCCATGGGCAAGCCATTTAACCTCCTGGGACTCAGTTTCTTCCACCTGAAAATTGAGAATGATACCAGCACTGACCTTCTAGGGTTTTGTGAGGATTGTTAGGGAATATATATATCAGACACTTAGAGCAGTACCCTGAATCTGATCATCAGTGCTTGCCATTATTACCACCTTGGAATATAATTCCTCCAGACTTGAGCTCATATAGTTGTTATGTGCTTTCTTATCATATGCTCACCTATCTTGAACTTTCATTCTCTCTTAAACTGAAATATGAATCTCCATATTTTCCAGTTTACTGCTTTTTGATAGTAAAGATGAAAGCACATAGGAATGAAGAACTTTTACTTGTTTTTGTCATATGTTAATCATGTACCATCTACCCCATGGAGTCAGCTTATCCTTTTCATGTTTTCCTTCTTGTTCTGAGTATACTTTGAAATATTCTATTTAATGTTCTTGGCATTTTAGTAAATTTTAATTCATCCTGATGCTATTCAATGTCAGAATTCTGTTTAAAAACAACAACAGAGTCATTTTACATTAGCTATTGTAAATAGCTAAGTGATTCATTCAAATTATTTTGTGTGGCTTAAATGAATTAGAGCTTCTCACACTCAGGCTCTTGCTTCCCAGGGGAGGAAGCCAGATAATAATAGGTAAGCTTTCAATTATGACTGATATGGGACAGATAGGACAGAGTGTGTGGTTTATTATCAGTCCTCCAACAAGTCACCACACCCTTGTTTAAAGACAATTTAGAAAATTGGGATGGTAATGAATGGGATCATTGCTGGTTGCAAATTATATCAGTTTTTACAAAGTTGTTGCCAAATCCTACTTTATTTGGATAAAAGGCAATTTAGAGTTTTAATGTCACTAACATGCTTCATAAATCACGGCTATGCTAAGTATTGTAAAAATTAAAGTGATAAAACGGCAATTCTCACAAAGAAGCAATCATTAGATTAAATGATAAATTGGAAATCATCCACACCTAAGCTGGTGGCTGAGAGCAGGCAGATCCCAAGGCAAACCTGAATAATAAGGACACTTTACACTTGAATTCATTTAAGAGATTATAAAATCTTCCCACATATTTTATTTGATCTTCAAAGTGGAATCTCAAGGAATTCCACAGAAACATTTCTTTCTACCACTTCTGGAATGGTAGTCAATAGTTTGGACTCTGAAATCAGATTGCCGAATTGTGTTAGTTTGGGTCCTCTGGAAAACAGATGTCAAAATGGGATTAAACATGCAAGAATTTTCTTAAGGGAAATGCCTGAGTTGGAGACAATGGAGGAGAGAGCTGGGATAGGCTGGGTGAACTATCATCAGTGATGCTTGTCTGACTCTAAGTGAAGAAGGGAAGGAAGGAGGGTTGGGTGGAAACATCCTAGACTGTTGTGAAGTCTAACAGAGATTTGGCTAGGATGTTGAGGTGTCCTTAAGGCAAAGTGAGCTGTCAGAGAACTCCATACCATCCAGAAATGGACTTTTCATAGCAACCCTACAGTGGATTTCAGTGAGCTGCTGCTGGGCATCTTGATCAATAATGCATCCTGTTGTTTGGGATCATAGGGTCAGGTCAAATCCTAGTTCCACCATTAATTAGCTGTTATTTTAGGGGATTACTCTGCCTCTTTCTAAGCCTCATCTTCCTCATTTATAAAATGGTAATCATAGCAGTGCCTCTTCTATTGTGGGCATTAAATGAGATAAGTATATTATTATTTTTCTCCGAGACTCTTGGGCGCACAAGCACCAACTTCTTCCATAAAATACGGGATCCAGACCCATCCTACTGGTTGACCTGTGATACAGGTGAAGTCAGAGCTGAAATTCACAGATTTCCTAGGCTAATGGGCACTGTTTTCTAATCTCAGTCATCAGGAAGCATTCAAAATATTTTACCTTTTGACTTCTGATTATGTTTATCTTTTAAAAAAAAGAATGGGATGCCTAGGTGGCTCAGTCGGTTAAGTGTCTGACTCTTGATTTCCGCTCAGATCATGATCTAGCTAGGGGTCATGAGATTGAGCCCCACATCAGGTTCTGCACTGGGTATGGAGCCTGCTTAAGATTCTCTCTCTCCCTCTCCCTCTGCCTCTCCCTACTCCACTAGCACATGCATCTACACACTCTCAAAGAAAGAAAGAAAGAAAAAGAAAAAATTATATAAAGAAGAAAGAAACAATGGACTAGGAACAAAATGAACAGAACCTCAGGAACATGTAAGATTAATACCAGAAGAACTAATAGAATGTCTTTGGAGTCCCGGAAGGAGAGGAAAAAGAGTATAGAACTGAAAAAGTACTCAAATACAATGGCTGAAAAATTCCAAGATTTGCCAAAAAATATAACCTATAAATTCAAGAAGCTGAGCTATCCCCAAAAAGGATAAATGCAAAGAAGTAACTACATTAAGACAATCATAGTCAAATTACTAAATACTAAAGACCAAAAAAAAAAAAATCTTGAAAGCAGTGAAAGAAACAACACCTTACCTATAGGGGAAAAATAACTTGATTGACAGTGGATTTCTCATCAGAAATCATGACAGAAGGAAGTAGTACAACATTTTCAAGTGCTGCAAGAAAAAAAAAAACCCTGTTAGTAGAGAATCCTATATTCAGTGAAAATATCTTTTGGAAATGAAAGCAAAATCAAGAAATTTTCAGATGAAGAAAACTATGAGAATGTCCCAGAACTTCCCTAAAAGAGTAGATAGAGGAAGTTCTCTAAAAAGAAAGAAAATGATAAAAAAAAAAAAAAAAAAGAGGACCTTGGAATGTTAGGAAGGAAGAAAGAACATGGTAAGCAAAAATAAGGTTAAATACAATTGACTTTACTTCTCTTGAGTTTTCTAAATTATATTTGATGGTTGAAGCCAAATCAACTGATCAAGAAACCAAATAAACTTGATTAATCCTTGTACACAATGATATAGACATGTAAGATGTAAAACTATGTTAAAATTCAGTAAATGCACTAATTCAGACTCACTGATAGGTAGAGTCAGCCTGGGTTCTCCAGAAGCAAGGGCTGAGTGAATCTTGTTTGTGTGTGGGTAGTTACTTCAGAAATGGATCTTATGTGGCTCTAAATGTACATTGAGGAAATATATAAGCAAATTAAATTTTAAACAAGTAATAAGGGCACACAGATCGGAAAGGAAGAAATAAAACTTTCCCTATTTCCAAATGACATGATTTTCTATGTAGAAAGTCCCATGAAGTAAAAAAACAAAACAAAGTCTCCTCGAACTAATAAGTGAGTTTATCAAGGTTGCAGAGTACAAAAAGCATACCAAAAAAATCAATTGTATTTCTATATACTGGCAATAAGTACCAAAATTAAAAAATGAAATACCATTTACAATCAATAAAAAATTATGCATTAACAGAATATGTGTAGTATTTATGTGCTGAAAACTACAAAAGGCTGGTGAAAGAAATCAAAGAAGACCAATTTAAATGGTGAGACATACTATATTCATGCACTGAAAGATTTGCCATAGTAAAGATACCATTTCTCTCCAAATTGATATACAGGTTTAACTCAATTCCTATCAAAATCCCAGCAAGAGTTTTGTAGATATAAACAAAACTATTTCTCAAATTTATATGGAAAGGCATAGAAACTAAGATAGACAAACCAATTTTGAAAAAGGAGAATAAAGTGGGAGGAATCATCTATCTGGTTTCAAGACATCATAAAGCTTCTGTAATCACAAATGTATGGTATTGGCAGAGGGATAGACACATACGTCAATGGAACAGAATAGAAAACCCAGAAATGGACCTACACAAATAGACCCAACTGATTTTTGAGTAAAGTACAGAAGCAATTTAATGAAGGAAAGGTAGCATTTTCAACAAATAGTATTGCAGCAGTTGGGTATCGACCTAAATTTCAAACCTTATACAAAAATTAACTTAAGGTGAATTGTAGACTTAAATATAAAACATAAAGCTTAAAAACTTTTATAAAAATATATAGGAGAATCTTCAGAATCTAGAGCTAGGCAAAGAGTTCTTAGATTTGAAATCAAAAGCAAAATTCATAAAAAAGGTAAGTTAAACTTAATTAGATTTAATCAAAATTATACCTTTTGCTTTGTGAAAAGTCCTGCTAAGAGTGTGAAAAGACAAGCTACACACTGACAGAAAATGTTGTAACCCACATCTTCAAAGGACTAATATCTAGACTATATAAAGAATTTTCCATTAGGAGAAGGAAGGGAAAAGTGAAGGAGGGGAAATCAGAAGGGAAGATGAATCATGAGAGACTATGGACTCTGGGAAACAAACTGGGGGTTTCAGAGGGGAGGGGGTTGGGGGGATAGGTTAGCCCAGTGATGGGTATTAAGGAGGGCACATATTGCATGGAGCACTGGGTGTTATATGCAAACAGTGAATCATGGAACACTACATCAAAAACTAATGATGTACTGTATGGCAACTAACATAACATAATAAAATAAAATAAAATAAGTAAATTAAAAAATAAATAAATAGGAAAAAAAAGAATTTTCAAAGTCAACATTACTATTAGCTTAATATAGAGACCAAAGTATGGAGAATTATAAAATACACAGAATATTATAAAAGAAAAATTCTTGGGCCATCCCTGGGCTCTATACTATTTGCCAGATATTTTTATGTGAATTATATTATTTCATTCTCATAACCCTTTGCAGCAGTAATGTAGAAAACACATAATCATTATTTTCTGGCTAAATGATTAAATTATTAGATTATTATTGAATAGTTGAATGAATAAATTAATGCATGAATGAATGGATGGTGTTATGGACTGAATGCTTGTGTTTCCCCCCAAAATTCATACAGTGAAACCTAATCCCCACTGTGATTGTATATGAAGGTAAGCCTTTGGGAGGTGCTCAGGTCATGAGGATGAAGTCTTCATGAATGGGATTAGTGCCCTTATAAAAGAGATCCCAGAGAACTCCCTCAACGATTCCACCCTCTGAGGACATATCAAGAGAATGGTCATGTATGAACCAGGAAACAAACCTCACCAGACCTGGAATCAGTTGTTACCTTGATCTCGGACTTCCCAGCCCCCAGGAATGTGAGAAATAAATGTTTGTTTTTCAAGCCACCCAATCTATGGTATTCTATTACATATTCTTTTATAGCAGCCAGAATGGACTAAGACAGACAGATGGAAGAATGGATGGATGGATGGATGAAGGGTGTTTGAAATCAGTGAAGTGTGGAATATGTAAAACTTTTTAAAGCATGGGACATTTACAAGCATGAAGTCAAGTAGCTTATTTTAAATGAATTTGGGTCACAAGACCTATTTAAAGGCCTTGGGCCAGGGCAGAAAGATACGGGAAGTCCAAAGAAATACAGAAAAATTATTTACACCCTATACACTATAAATAAGAACTCCTCAGGCACTAGGCATCTTCGGAAATAGTGCATAATTTTTTGCAGTAAGTACAAGATAAAGACATTTTGTTTAGCACTTATCCTGTTACCCGGTGCGTGTTCTGATCATTTGTGGGGCTGTGTATCCTTGATTGCTCAGACTTCTGGCTGACCACACCTAGGAAATCAGTTACTCATTTTCAGTGTGGCAGGAAATGCAATGACAGGCTTTCTGACAAAGAAGGCCACCAATGGAGCAACACATGCACTTGAATGACCATTTACCTGCCTTTGACCCTTGGCACGACTTGACCTCCAGCTTTTGAACAGTCTGTTTCCTAGCCTTGGTTCAGAGGTCACTGCACTTGACCTCTGGCTTCAGTGTGATCTCTGACTCCTAACTTGGTTTTGGCTGTAGTGCACAATCCGTAGTCCCCCAGAGTCCAGAAACGCCCTTTCTCTAGTTCCCACCAGTTCCCACCAAAGTTGTCTCCTTTGTTCTCACTTTCCAGGTTGTAGTCAACTGAAATCTGCAGCCACTAACAATGGTGTGGCCCCTTCAAGTTGCCTTGTGTACTGGCTTTGATTGAACGCTAATGATCATTACCATGCGTGCCCATTTACTGAAATGCTAACTGTGCTGCTACGTTCACCATCTCCTTTAGGATTTAGGAATCCCATGAAGAGGATATCAGTTATACCTATCTTTGGAGATCAGGAAACTGAGGCTCATGAAAATGGAAGGTAGCTGCTCTAAGTTCACCCTGCCAGAAAGTGTCAGATTTAGGATGTGTTGTTTTTACTTCAAATCAATTTCTCATGCTTTCTGTTTATTAAACATTCCCAGTGTTGGTCTGGGTCCTGAATACACACATGTGAGAAAGCTCTGTGTTAGTTTTAAAAGGTGTTATATTCTTTAGTGTTCCACGAAGCTTTGACCAGCTTTAGCGGGTGCAAGATGGCTGTACCTCACTTCAACTGTCTGGTACTCAGCTTAGAACATTCATGGGAAGCCATGTCTCTCATGCTTGCACAATCCAGAAACATCGGGGAGCTAATGCCCTGGAGTTCACCCTTGACCAGTGTGGGGTAGGAGCCAACGAACCACTTCCCCCTCATATCACCCAGCGGACAGTTCCCCAAGACATTTGCTAACTCTCCTCAGAAAAATCTATAGAGATAAGCACCCGTTAACCACAGCAATGGTCCACTGGACAAGCCATCCTTGTATCCATTCCTTTCTTCCTTGTTTCACTTCCCTTGTCCCTCGCTCCTGTTCTTGGGGATCCATTTCTGAAGTAACTACCCACACACAAACAAGATTCACTCAGCCCTTGCTTCTGGAGAACCCAGGCTGACTCTACCTATCAGTGAGTCTGAATTAGTGCATTTACTGAATTTTAACATAGTTTTACATCTTACATGTCTATATCATTGTGTACAAGGATTAATCAAGTTTATTTGGTTTCTTGATCAGTTGATTTGGCTTCAACAGTGGTTTTATAACACTTGTGAATTGACAGCCCTCTGGAATGCATTGCCAACATATGTGTGAACTTATTTGTTTCATATTCATAAGGGAATTTTAATTAGCTGCTAAGTAAGATGAGTTGGGGCCGAAGTCTCCTCTGACTGTTGGTTAATGGTTCTTATGTAAATAGTAACTAAAATCTTTCTTTGATGATAAAAATCTATAGTAACAAATTCATAGCTATTCTTTTACTTTCTTGAACTTCCCTTCTGCTCCCTGAAAACACCATCCCTGGCAAGATGTGTAATGTCTATACCTGAATGGTTTAAGCCCTATACTCTCTGTAAGAACATACTGGCCATTTTAGCTCATTTGACCACTGAGTCTACAACTGCTCCAGGTGGGGAGGTAGGTAAATAGGGATGTGCATTTTGGAAAAGCTTCCTGATGATTCTGGTACTCGATCACCCCTGATCTCTCCATTTATCCTCTGCCCCTTTGCACACATAGGATCTCACATCCCGGTTTAGGGAAAGCCTAGATGCAAACAGTGTAATGGGACAAGAAAATCATTTCTACAGAACACTGCATTTAGAATCTCCATGGATAAAAAGGTAAAACCAGATGAGTAAAGTTGGTGGAGGGAACAAAACTGAAAATCTGATGCCTTTCTTTCCTTTTATACATCCTGAAGAGGCCCAGAATTAAATTGCTTTTCATGAAATATCCATCACAAGTAAATTTGTATAAAAGCAGATAAGCTTAGACATTCTCACATCTTTCAGAGAAAAATATTCCAGGGACTTATAATCTAGGGATCTGGGGAATTGATGGTTGTGGTTTATTCTGAATGTCAAGCAATAAAAATATAGGAATAGAGATCATATATAGATTTTACACCCCAGTTGATTTTGTTTTTTAGTTCTCCTTTACATTAAAAAGCACTCATCTAAGCTGTATAAATTAACTATTGCAGTCAGCCCAGAGTTGCATTATTTGACCAAACAGCAAAATTAGTCACATCAACATAGAAAGGATTGCATTAGCTGCTTTATTGTCCTTTGTGTCTGATTCAAAACCTAGCGTCAGTGCTCATGTGAGAGTTAAGACAGTGAACAACAAGCATCAAGAAAGACTTTCTGGATTATCGGATGTAAAAATTAAATTAAAAAAATGGAAAAAAACACACACGCATACATATCCATATGTGTGTGTAGACATCTATACGGGAATAGCAAGATAATTCTATAATCGCTAAATCTATTTTTTTAAATCTTTACCAAAATATGAGCCTGTATGTGACATTTTTCAGGATGATACCTATTTCTTCCTTTTATACTTTTTCCACCCTCTGCTATAGCATTTATGCTATTTAATATAGTTTGTTGCATATCATCTACCTTCCTCAACAGAATAAGGGCACAGAAGACGGAGGCCCCTCTGGTCAGCCCTAGAGTGCATGTGCTGCATGATAGACAACAAGCGCATGTCTTAGTGAATGAATTAGTGAATAATTAAAAATTATTTGGTAGTTGGATCTAGACTAATGGTATCCAAGCTTTCTTTTTGGTCTGAGGACACGCGCAGCCTCGTCACTGGAAAGGCAGTTCTGTCTATATTATGGTTCTCCTTGTAGGTCATACGTAAGCTATTAGCTTAATACAGAAACCAAACTATAAAATATTTTATAAAACACACAGCATGCCATAAAAGACAAATGTCTGGGCCATCCCTGGGCCCTGGATGGAATGTGTATTATTTGCTAGAGACCTTTGTGTTCTTTCTCTCATTTTACCCCTCCAGCCCTGTGAGGCCGTAATGCCCTCCATTTCCAGATGAGGAAATGGAGGTTCAGAAATCTCAAGTAATTGGCTTAGAGAGACAAAGCCAGGCATAGAATCCAGGCTTTCCCAATAGAGGTTCGGGGCTTATTTTGTTGGAGTTCAGCTGCTTTCTTCCTTTAAGAATATTTGTTTAGGCAAATATTCCGAGGGGAAAAATATCCAAACTAACTGCGTGGCATTGCATCAATTCAACACAAAACAACCTGGTGATGAGCTGAATTATTCACTCTTCACTTGATTATTTTGTCATCTTGTACACATAAGCATGCTCTGGTTAAGGATGAAAAATGTCTTTCATAAGACCATCGTTAGCTCTGCCCCTGGCATGTTCCGTTCAGTACAGCATTGTTGTTATTTTTCTTTTAAATCTTCAGGCTTCTTGTTCCAAATGCAAAAATGACCTAAGTTCCTATGTGTTTTCATTCCATAATTTATTCCTGGAGTTATTCCTCATGTTTTATTTAAAATTTTTGGCATTTGCTTTTAAAATGCACTTGTGATACATGTAGAAGTTTTAATATGGGAGACCAATATTTTCCCCCTGAAAAACATACCTTTAATTTTATACACATCAACAGACTACTGTGATTTGCTGTATAGAAATTCACCTTCTAGGCGACTTTTTTAAAAAACATGCTATTCTGCAAAATGCAGCACCAGCTCAGACCGAGAAGAAAAGGAGCAAAGAGAAAAATTCATTATGTAGCACCATGAATTCTTTGATCGGTTGTCTCTTTCCTCATAGCCATTTCCCCCCATCACTCCATTTCTCAGACTCCAAATGGAGAATTATAATTCTGGAAGGTGATAGAATGAGCTGAGCTCCACAGATGCTGAGGCAGCCAGTTTACTATTAGATTTCAAAGGCAACAACCCCAAACTGATGCCTGAGGAGATTTGTTTTTATTTGGATAACAGAGAACTCAAGATGAATAAAATGATAGCTTTACAAGTGCTATTCAAAACTACTATGTAAATAAGTAGCTTACATAGCCAGACATAGGGATAAACAAAGGAACATGTCCACTGACATTCAAATCTCATTACTGCATTAATGTAATCTTCCTGGGTATGGGGCAAAATAATTTATATAAATGTGTATAGGAGAACAGAAAAATAAATTAACCAAATACACATTTTCCACAGTTTATCACCCAGCAGTATAATCCTCTACAATAAATGCTAACAATACCTGATTCTTCTTGCCACGTTTCACCCGTTTCCTTTATTTGAGCAACTAGAGATCTCTAATGACCTTCTCATCGCATCAGACCGAAGTGGGACTGACCTCATTCAGCACAACCAATTGTTCATAATTGGGTTTTGTGAACTGTGCTGAGTATTAGGTGCTTTCTATCGAAAGTGTCTTCTACGTGATTCCTCACGAGTCCCATCCATTTCAGCTTTTCATTTCTTCCAGTAAATGTGGTCATGCTCAGAGCTTCAGAATCTTTACAATGTGAAGAGGGATGGAGTGTTGCCATTATCATATATAAGAGCATGGCTCAATTCTGGGAGGGGATCTGTCTGCTCTGAGATGCAGGAGTTAACATGGCCTCCCTGGCTAAAGATTAGGGCTTGTGCATTTGAATTACATGGAAAAGTTCAGTTATCATTTAAAGCCGTTGGTTCCATGTACTAGTCCCCACACTGAGTCTACTCTGTGACCAAATTTTTACCCATCCACTGTGAAATAAGAAAAAGATAACATTAAGGTTGGGAGGTTTTAATACATCCACATTATTATGTTTTAATTCTGAAATTCTACCGTATGGTATCATTTGTACAAAATTATGTAGTAGATGGTACTATGTTCATTTTGAATACTCTTCTTAGATAAACTAAGGGTTGACAGCTCTCTGTCAGCTCCACAATGATTTAGACTTTGTTGATCTGTAAAATCCAAAATTTGCTACCAAAAATTGTATTTAAAAAAGGTTGAGAAAACTAGCTATTCTGTGGATAAAAAGACAAAAGTCATTTAACAAAGTTTCACGGATATTTCACAGATAAACCCCAGATCAAATAAATACGTAATCACAAAAGGTAGAACACTAAAAACCATTGGAAAAAATAAGTAGGGAGATATGAACATCAGGCTGGGGGAAAACTTCTAAGCAAGACAGGAAACCCAGAGGCCATAATGGGGAAAAGTTATGAAAGAACTGATGTGCTCTTAAAGGTCCCGCTTCCCAGAGTATTCATTATCCAAATCCCTCCAGTTTCTGCAAAAAACTCAATTGTCATAATATAAAAATACCCACTAATAAATATGTACACTTCTATTTCTTCCATGATTAATACTAATATCTATTTCTACCCATTGTGTCAATGAATTAATGATTAACGTTGCCAACAATGAATAAACAATTTCAATTCCATATAAGTTGATGATAAATCTTAGAAATGTTTCAGGAATTTGTGAAGCTGATTATAGTGATGTTGGAGAATTGTCTGAATCATAAGCAAAGTCAGTGACAAATGAGGATCCAAAAGAATTGGATGAGTTAAAAACTACCACAGCAGTCCTAGGCAAGAGAATAAAGTGGAGTCCCTAAAAGTAGGCCTCTTACATCAACTCTGCTTGGAGACCACCTATTCATAAATATTTATGTATTATATCTGCATGTATATGGGTATATATGCATATACATATATGAGACTAGATTATGAAAATAGATTATGACTTCAGAAGAAGAACTATAAATGGTGTATAAAGCTATGAAGAGATGCCTAACTTCTCTAGTATTTAAGGAAAAGTAAATTAAAACAGCAAGCTAACAGTTTCACTCATCATATTGGCAAAAATGTATACATGTATATATTTTGGCAAGAGTCTGAGGAAATGGGGACTCTTATTAGAGTGTAAAAATTAGGTTTCATTTTGCTAACTAATCTGTAATCTATATTAAAATCTAAAATAAGCATACTCCTTGACCTGACAGTTCCATATCTAGGGTCTATTTTGTACAATACTACCAAGGTTACATAAAAATACATGTACAGGATGCTTACTAAAGCATTATTTGTAGTAACAAATTAAAAAAGAACTTATTAGAAAACTTCAGTAAATGTGGTGCATTCACACAATGGAATATCAAATTGTCATAAAAAAAAAACTGTGATCTGAAAACCAATGTCTAAAATATAGTATTATGTGAAAAAAGCCAGAAGCAAAAAATTTGTTCAATACCATTCCAGTGCTGTGAATATATATATTTGGCATCTTCCCCCCACCCCTGCCCCCTGCTGCTGCCACACACACACACCACACACACACACACACACACACACACACCAGCTTGCTAAAAATCAGGCATGGTATTCACCAAATTCTTAACAGTGATTATCTTGGGGAAGTAGGATTGGTAGGGAAGGGGGTTATTCTCACTTCTTGCTTTATGTATTTTTTAAAATGGTGGAACAATGGGTGAGCTTTATTTTTTGTTTTTTGGGATTTAAAAAAAAAAAAATGCTAGTGACTCTTCCAGGCCTAGGATCTTATTTGAGGTTGCACATGATATCCAGCACAAGCCCCATGGCTGAGAATGCACTTGTAGCCAAGATCTACATGCATGCCCTCTGGAACACATGCTATCTCCTATGGTCTAGTTCAGGCCCCTTCATCTGGGACTTAGAGACCAGCAAAAAGCTGTGTATAGAATTCAGGGGGTCTGGGAACTTGAAAGGGAAAAAAAATTATGCCTGCTTTTTATTAATCTTAAATTGGAACTTAGCAGTTTGTAAATTTTATAGGCAACAAGCCTCTACCTGCAACTTTATCACCAATATACATCACAGATATTTTCACATCTCATTGCAATCATTACAGACATCTCAAAATATTTCTTAGGAACTTCTCTACCTTCAAAATAAGTCCTTTTAGACCCTTTACTAGATCTTATTCTTCAATACAGTAATAAAGAAGCACATCTCTTACTGTATCACAGATTTGAAGTTTCTAGGTATTTTAATAATTGTATGTAAGCATGATTGGCTTCCTTTGTAATTCTTTTTTTTTTTTTAATTTTGTGCGTTTAAACATTTTTCAGAAAAGGAGCCCCTAGGATTCATCAGATTCCCCCAGTGGGGCCATGGCACAAATACAACAAGGTTAAGAAGCCCTTTAAGTGTATTGGAGTTTGGGAGAAAGATACTGGAATGTAGTAAACATGATGCTAGATTGTAATTTAGAGATCTGTAGCTTCCTCTTTACATCCTGCCTAAAGATAGCCTTGAGCTCTTTTGAAAGCTTCTAATCTGTACCAGGCACTTTTCCAGGTGCTGAGAAGATTATGCTCATTGAACAAGCAATGAGCAGTTCAATGAACTCTCATGGGGCTTACATCTAGAGGGATGAGGTGGGGAGAGGGGAGATGGAAAATAAACAAGAGACCAAATAAATAATTACAGATAGAAGTAAATTCTATGAAGAAAATAAAAGAGCATGGATAGGCATTTGGATGGACTTTTCTAAGTGCACCGGGAAACCATGGAATGTCTTAAGCAGGGTAGACAATTGATTGCAGGAGGACAAGAGGTATGATGGTTTGGAATAGGGAGACGGAGATGGAAATGGAGAAACATGGAAGGAAATGAATTATGTTTGGTTGCTGATCAATAGTGTCCTCATTCCACTAAAGAAATAGAAGATCCAGAAGGGGTGCCTGGGTGGCCCAGTCAGTGAAGCGTCTGCTTTCAGCTCAGGTCGTGATCCCAGGGTTCTGGGATCAAGCCCCGCGTCAGGCTGTCTGCTCAGCAGGGAGTCTGCTTCTCCCTCTCCCTCTCTCCCCAGCTTGTGCTCTCTCACACACACTCTGTCTCTCTCTCTCAAATAAATAAATAAAATATTTTTAAAAAGAGAGAAATAAAAGATCGATTCTAGAGATTATAATCCTCCAAGTAACTAGCAAATTCTATAGATTAGACTACATGATACCTAAATAATGCCATGAAAACATGAATCAAACTGGTCATTTGATGATATAGAGAGGCAACTGTATGGCTGGACATAAGCTCAGGCTGATAGTTAGAAGTCCTATAGAAGACTGAGCCACATGTTGTCTGTGGATACAAGGAAAACAAAATCAGATTCTGTATAAAGAATATGTGTAATATGTGTAATGTGTAATGTGTAATATGTGTAAAGAATATGTTAACAGAGTTAACTCCAAACCAGAGTTAACTCCAAACCACCTGAAAAAAATCATAGTCATAACATATTCAGAAGATTTAGGACAAAATGTCTCGGGATAGAACAGTGTTTTCAGCAAGAGACATGCATGACCACACTTGCAAGATGGAAGCCTGCTAGCAAGCTCCTAGCCACACTGAGAATCTTTCATAACAAGGAGCTTCTCCGTTTAATGACACACAGCTCTCAGCAGCAAGGGCTGTGTGATCATTGTTAAAGCCTGGCAGCCTCAAAGAGCCTTTGTGTAACTTTGGCAAAGAGCCTTGTGTAACAACATTGCCAGAAGTATCTACCAGGGATATGATACAACACAATCATGTTTCTGCTTCTGTTGTTGCTATTGTCGTTATTAGAACTACCATTTATTGAGTCCCTACTCTGGGCCCTGCGGTTTCCTAGGAACTTTCTGTATGTTATCTTATTTAATCCTCAGGCAAGCCCACAAATTAAGTACTAGTATCTGATGAGTTTAAAAAGTTTAAGTATCCAGCCCAGCACTGTCAACTAGAACTTTCTACAATAATGAAAATGGTCTCTATCTGTGCTGTCCAGTAGGGTAACCACTAGCCATCTTGGTTGTTGAACTCTTGAAATGTGGCAAGAGCAAATAAAGACTGATCTTTAAATTTTACTGATTTTTAGTTTATCTAAGTATAAATTTAAAATAGCCACATGGGGTTCACTGGCTATCCTATTGGACAGTAAGAAGACCAAGTTCTAATGGCTGGCAAATACCAGAAGTCTGGATTCAATCCAGGGATTATCTGGCTCCAGAGTCCTGTTTTAAAAATTAGTGCTAGTTGGGACCTCCTAAAGGATGTTGTCGTGTTTGCACCATTACCAACTTTCAGTTAGTGCTTAGAGCTACTTTCTTGCCTAGGAGTCTAGAAGAGCACTCAATGTGGGTGCCTTGAGCAATCTGTCACTGAAATCTAAATGCCTAGGCAGTGCCACCTACTATCGTTATGCTGGTATTAGAATTCCCTGTTTATGTCCACCAAGCTAACCACATGTGAAGGTAGGAAACAAAACTAATAGAGAAATCATTGGGGTTAGATATTTAATGTTTGTCCCTCCGGATCTCCTCTCAGCTCTTCTCCACTCTGCCCTGATCTCAGGGTCCTGACAATCTATGGACTACTTATTAGGGCTCCCTTGCCCCACAGCTTCCAGTCATATCTAGCCAATGGAAGTTTCTGGTTGGAACCTAAAGGCTAAGAGGAGAAAGAAGTGCGGGTCTTTATCCCTCCCAGCTCTTTCTCTGCCTGGCCATTGTTTAGCAGGGGCTACACAGTTCTGTCTGAGAACACAACTCTGAGTGAGAGGCTTTCCCCTCAGCCTGCAGGTCTTACCAGGTTCCAGTAAATATCCCTTCCCTTTCCCCTTCAGCTGGGACTGATAACAGTCTCCCACTCTTGCCAGCTTTGGGGTACTTCCCTGACTCTTGTTGGCTTCCCTTAGCCCTGTCCACACTTTCATAAAATAATTCCTTGAGTAAACTTCCCTCTGCTTCTCCATTTGAATTGTGTCATTTCTTTCTTGCTGGGGACTCGGATAGATACGCTATTCAATGAATTTAAAGAATAAGAATTATTAGCTCACTGATGAACGAATAATAAAGAAGTCATATGGTATTTCATAAGGTAGTTATCATATACTCTTGGCCACAAAAAAAGGCAGCCCATTGCAAATTATATACAGGAAAGCTGTGCCAGGAAGTGACGTGTGATGGCCTGAATGTTGATATTAAAAGGATCCAAAGAAAATATATAAGAAGGGACATTCATTGCAACATTTTCTACATAAGAAAGTTGGAGCAAATCATGTCATCGGTCCATCAGAAAAGGTGTGGCTAAATTATAAGTACGTGTTTTATAAGGAAAACTATGTAGTCATTAAAAAGAGTGAGGAATATTTTTAAATGCCAAAATGGAAAGATGTCTATAACATAGTTTTGAGTAGAAAAAAAAAGTTGTCAAACTGCACATATATTCCAATATTTCCAAGTTAAATGTGAATTTATTTATTTAACAAATATAGAGTACCTACTACGTGTCAAGCATTGTTCTAGCCTCTGGGGATGCAGCAGGAATCGAGACAGACAAAAAAGAGTCCCTGCCCTTATGAAACTTGCATTCCCTGGGGGGAGGCAGACGATAAATGAAATTAGTCAAATATATAGTATGCTAAGAGGTGAAATATGCAGAAAAGGGGGTAGAGAGTATTGGACAAAGAGTACTATGTTGCATAGGGTAGTCAAAAAAAACCTCACTGAGAAAGTGACAACTGAGTAAAGACCTAAAGGAGAAGGTAAACCACAAACATACTTGGGAAAGAAACATTCCAGGTGTGGGAAATAGGAAGTGCTAAGGCCCTGAGGCTGAAATTTGCCTAATGTGTGAGAGAAGGCTCTGAGGTAGTAGTGTGGTTAAAGCAGTGAGTGAGGAAAAGAGGCATAGAAGAGCATTTGAAGAGGTATTTAACTCTACATATTTGTATGTGAATTTTTTTAAGTCTAGAAAAATACCCATCAAACTTAGTAGTACCTACTCCTGGGGAATGAGGAACATTCCTTCTTTTTTGAAGGGATATTCAGTTTTAATTTTATACACTAATATAATGTTTGAATATTAAAGTAGATGGGTATGGCTTATAACATTCTAAACTGGTTTGTTTTTTCAAAGAAGAATCAGAAAACAGAAGACCATGTAGAGGTCTAGTACATGCCACGAAATTAAAAATAACTCTCCCCAAACACCCGCATTTTTACAGAAAGTGACTCGAGAAATTTTTTGTCAGAATTACCTTTTGATGTTACAGAATTATTCTGAGTGCTCAAACTAATCGAAATGGCCCCAGTGTCGTGAGATCCATCTGTAATGCCTGCTACGACCCTGAGAGCCCCACACCGATTATTTACATCACGTGTCTTGCTAGAGGCTGTAGCTTCTGACGGTGGACTTGCATTTATTCCTTCTATTGAATTTGGGGAATTTGTACATGAGAATATTATGAGATGTCACCATTGTGATTCATTAAGCAAACTCTCAGTCTTAATAGAAGCTAAGGATGCCCTGAAGCAATTTGTTAGAAGAAACTGGCCAATACACGTTGTTAGATTCCTCATTTAACATGTAATTGCATATTCAACCAAAGTTCCTCTGGGTCCCCATGTGACATCTCAAAGTTTACTTCCAGTGGCTTCTGTAAGATTAAGTTGCAACTTCATTCTGTCTGGCTCATTCTGCTCATTTTTAGAAGAGTCTTTTCAAGAACCACGGGACCCATTTCTTCCTTCCGCACTCACTTCCTCCTATTTCCCCTGTTACTTCCCAGCTTATGTCCACATTTACCCTCATTTTTTCCTCTTCAGGATAAATTATACCCTTCTGACCCCTTCTCAAATTCCATCGGGCATCTCCCTCACCTTTGGTCTTTCTCCTGCCCACCCCCGCATTTCCCTTTCCCTACATACCTCTTTTTCTAATTGATACCTAATGTTCATAACATGTATTTGAAAGACATTTTAATAGAAATTTTCCTGTTTTACCTTCTTTATTTAAAAAAGAAAATACACAGAAGAATTAGGAAAACACTGTAAACATACAAATAAGTTAAGGTGCTTTTCACTTTTTTTTCCCACTTATTTTTAAAAAAGAAAAAGAAAGGAATCTGCAGGCTTGCCCAGGTGAATTCCTATCACTATAAGAGGTCAAGGTGTGTACAAGGACCAGACTATAGGTAACTGAATGGGGTATTGTTCTGGTGACCAACAGGAGGGAATTAATTAGAAGAGAACTTATAGAAAAAGTGTGATAAATATGGGGTATGTATGGTGCCAGTCCCCATAACAGACATGACCAGCTGGTCACAACCCTGCTCCACCTAATGCTCGTTGTGGCTTCTGGACCCTTCTCAACACAGCACTCCCAGGCAGCCATGGAGGCACAGCTTATGAGTAAGGAATAAGACACCCCCATTGGATGCAACATTTCTGACCATGTCTGGTGCCCCACGTCTTCTCGTGAACTTAAATTGGCTTGTTGTTCAGTTGACTTCCTTCATACTGTAGAGAGTGCCTAAAAACTGTTTCTTCTGAGTAAAAACAGCACAAAGTTGAAACAGTGAAGAAGAAAAATTTGAACGCTAACAAATCCCAAAAGACGAGTAAGTTTAGAGCAGTGATTTTTTTTTTTTTAACGATTTTATTTACTTATTTGAGAAAGAGAGAGAGAACAAGCCAAGGGGAAAGGCAGAAGGAGAAGCAGACTCCCTGCCGAGCAGGGAGCCCGATGTGGGGCTCGATCCCAGGACCCTGGGATCATGACCTGAGCCGAAGGCAAACGCCCAACAGACTGAGCCACCCAGGTGCCCTAGGGCAGTGGTTTTCAAAGTGCACTTCCTGTCAGCAATAGCCACATCGCTCACGGCCACGTCCTGACTTTGGTGGACCAGGGCCACTTTTGCCTTCATTAAAAAAATCAAATAAAATTAGGATTAATATTTGTAGGCTGCACCTGCTATAAAAATGTATACAGTCCAGGTTGGATTCATTATTATACATTCACTCTTATTATATTAACTCTTTTCTTCTGAATTTAAGAGAGATTAAAATCAAACAATTTTCATGGGCCACTAAAAGTAAAGTATGCCGTAAGTGCTATACCTATTGTGTCTCATGAATAAGTTGGTCCTGGCATTGCCTGGGAACTTGGAAATGCAAATTCTTGGGTCCTACCCTAGACTTAATGAACCAGAATTTCAGCAATGTGTGTTTTGACAAACCCTCTGGGTGATTCCAAACCACATTCAAGTTTGAGAAAAATTGGTTTAGACAATTCAAAGCTAGCTAGGTAGAACCTTACTCTGAAGAAGCTAAAAATTCTCTTTACCAGCTTCACAGACAGGATAAGCAAATAACCTCCACTATCACGGGTCTGATTTTAGAGGTCAGAAAGAGCAGTCCTCCTTTTGACTATTTGTCCGATGGGCTTTATCACATAGAAGATATTTAAAACCTTGAAAAACAACATCATAAAATGGACCCAACCACTCATATTTTAAACAGTTTTAGACTAGTGAATTATCTTGGGGAAAAAAAGGCATATACATTCTAGTTACAGTCTACATATATGTTTGTAATATTTATACGTGTTTTAAAAATCACTGCACTATGCAAAGTTTCACCATAAAAACCGCAGGCCTTATGAAATGGTGTGTCAGTGATACATTAAAAAAAGAGAGATAGAAACCTAATAAAAACAGAAATATAGCTTTCCCCACCTTAAATGGTTAATAAATGCACAGATACTGCAATAAGCATTTCATTTTATCTCAAAAGGGACCTGAAGTTCTCCTGTGGAAGTGAGCATCAGGACTGTAAGTTGTGAGTTATTTTGAAATGAGAGAGTTATCTGAAACATGACAAAACGTTGTAACGTTAGGTGTGGATGAATGGCAAAATAACATAGCAGATAGATGTTTGAGGTGTGCGCACAGTGCCTTTTGCGTATTCATATGTAGCTTGGCTCATTTGGGTGCAGTTTTCTGTGTTCACGTACTATTTCTCTCTTGTGAAATTGTGCATAAGCAAATGCAAAATTTGCATTATGCTCAAATTGTTCCCTAATGGGAAGCATTATACAAACAAGCATTATCACAGAGCTGACTCTCTTTATGTGGATGTGTGTATAATGTTATAGTTGCATATAAAAGTTCCAAATAAAGTGTTATTCCTACATTTGAAAGCTGATCTTTGTCTACCCTGTGAGCTCAATAACATTGTTTTCTATAGAACATCAAGCATAAATGGACAAGAGACTGTGTGTGGGTGCGCACGTGTGCGTGCTCCTGTGTGTGTGTGTATTTATGCTAATGTACAATAAGCCCTATTAGGACAAATAGTACATTAACATGTTAATCCAAAACATTTCATTTGTAAGTTTGATCAATATCTATATTTGTTAATTCTAAGGAGTGACTGGCAATTAGATTAGCTTTTTTCTTAATCTTCTACACTGGGAAAAATCAGGATGACATCACATTTTTACTGAAGATTTAAAATTGAGACACAAGCTCTGCTGATACACAGAAGTAAGTGCTTTTAGGTTCTCATATTGTAATACCAGTCACAGCAGTTTTGATCTTTGCCCCAACAGTTGTTTTAAGGGGTCAAATGCAGGCCGTTCTTGCTTTCCATGGTTCTAAGACACACAAATTTCAGTTGCCACGATTTAGTTAAATAACTCCAGTCCCCCAACAACACAGTTCAGATTTCAGTTATCATGGCATATTAACAATTGTGTAAAGTCCAAACTTTGCTGCTGGCTCTTCAATCCCCAAATCACCTGTCAATAACAGATTTGCTTCATAGTCAGGGACTAATCACATCTCTTCTTTCAAAGTTTATCACTTTTTTGGTCACCGCACATCTGTTATTCAGTTCAAGTCTAGACAGCAAAGCATGTGGTTGGCTTGCCTCCTTGTCTCCCACTGACAAACTCATGTGGCATTTTGCAAGAACAGATCATTGAAAGAGGGAAATAGCTAATGAAAGTGAAAAGGCAGCAAAGAAACAAAAGTAGGAGCACTGGAAGTGATTCTCGACCTTACTGTCAATAGAGTTATAGAAGAAATTGGCTGCCTATGGAAGGTTGACACCACTGTAGGTGGAGAGACTCTAGACATGTAGGTAGCACTTAGTGAAGCTAACATCATAAATGGGGAGACTGGTTTGATGAAAAGGATGAAGATGCCCCAGAGGCAGAGACAAAAATCTTCACAATGAAGGGACTATGAGAGATATTTCATGACATTGAAAGTGTGAAAGAGAAAATGTTGGAGTTAACCAGGTAGAAAGGTGTGTGACAATGAGCCGGGGCATAGAAACGGTGGTTGCTCCACATCGCTAAGTTGTATGACGAGAACGTGACAAGTACTGTTCCAACTACTCTTGATAAGTTATTTTTTAAAATATTTTATTTATTCATTCGTCAGAGAGAGAGAGAGAGAACACAAGCAGGGGGAGCAGCAGGTAGAGGGAGAAGCAGGCTCCCCGCTGAGCGAGGAGCCCGATGCAGAACTTGATCCCAGGACCCTGGGATCATGACCTGAGCTGAAGGCAGACACTTAACAGACTGAGCCACCCAGGCGTCCCTTGATAAGTTGTTTTTTTTTTTTTTAAAGATTTTATTTATTTATTTGAGAGAGAGAATGAGAGACAGAGAGCACGAGAGGGAAGAGGGTCAGAGGGAGAAGCAGACCCCCCGCCGAGCAGGGAGCCCGATGTGGGACTCGATCCCGGGACTCTAGGATCATGACCTGAGCCGAAGGCAGTCGCTTAACCAACTGAGCCACCCAGGCGCCCTGATAAGTTGTTTTTACCAAGAAATAAAACACCTTACTTCTCAAGGTTCTAATGTTTTAAATTATAGAATACTAAATAATTGTTAGTGTTCCTGCTTTTAAAATTTTCCTTACACATTTATAACGAACGGTAAGATAAATGGCACATTAGCAGTAACCTTAACAGTAATGTTAATGTTTTGAGAAAAGATTTTAAAGGTCAAGAAGAGTCATAATTTTCCCATTGATTATTAAGATAGCTTTACACATTTCACAGGGTTATTTATACCTGTCTGCACTAGGCAAGGCAAGGAGTACCTGTATAACCCATGGGAAACATGAATGTACAATTATTTCTGGACTATCAACAGTAGTAATAAATGAGCTAAGAAGATGTTCATTCTTTAGCAAACTAGGATAATTTTGTGTTGCCTATTGCCAAAAATCCATCTAAAATCACTGGTCTCATTTTTGTCTAATTATTTGTTTAAACAATACCTGAGATGCCCATTTCACATGAATTTTGATCCTATCTGAACTCCTCTAGAGCAATCAATTATTTTGGTGAAACAGAACAGGGCAGTGAGGGGTGTGAGGAAAGCTGTCCAGTAATTGAAAAAGATTGTGTCCCATCAACTGCATGAAGTCTTAGAGCTAAGCTCATTAATGTTAATTGAATTTTTCAGTTAAAAATATTTAGTTCAAATAAATATTTTGGTAACATGTTGTACAATTTGTAGATAGTTCTTGCCACCTGTGAAGAATAATGGCTGATGTAAATAAGGCAGACATTTTTAACATCTCCTTATAGAAAGGAAAAAGAATTAAGCAAAATTAATAATTTTAGTGTAATAATTCTTCGTGGATGTTTTGGAAACCACTATTAATTTACCTTGGGCTGAGTTTGTTTCAAGAAAAGTACCACCAATTAGTGCTTTAAACCTTACCTTTAAAACAATTACCTCTTCTGCCTATTTATATAATTTAGAGATCTAGTGGTTCCCTTTGATCAGATGATCAGCTTCATCTTTAACCAGTTGTGTAAGAAGGATTTTCAATAGGTTATTAATTAGATTTACACACAACTGCCATCCTCTGTATTTCATGCTGAAGGCTAGGTGCTGGCTTTTACTTGGAAGTCAAGTTCAATTGGAAAATAATAAACCTTGGGAATAGAAGCTCTATTCCTCCCACCTAACATTTACTCTTAGTATATGATTCAGCGCATGTATTGACTACATTAAGGTTGTAAGAATTTCTCTTTTTTAATGTGGTTTACCATAAGTAAATCTGTTCTCTATGATTGTGCTTACATTTACACAACAAAAAAATAATCTGGAGAAAAGCAAAATATTTCATTAATAAATCAGTTGTTTTCTCTGTACAAAACTCAAAAATCAGTTTTATGTTCCTCCCTTTTCCATCTTACAAAATGACAATTTTTACCAAAAAGATTGAAATACTACGTGTTTTGACATTGTGTAGACAGGCATCCCTTCAGTCAACATTAGGCCAAATGTTATAAGGAACCTAAATCTCAAACAAATTATTCAAAGGTTTCTAACCACATTTTTATAGTATGAATGATTGATTGAAATTTGTTGGGATTCCAGGAAAACTAAAACCATCTCAATGAAAGCAATGCATGATTTGAATATTTATAAGGTAATTGGCAATTCTAGCAATATGTTTACTTTAGCAGAAGCAATTAAATATAAAATAACAAAAATAGAGAATTGTACACAAGAGTGTGGGAAGAATAGGTTGAGGAAAAACAGAAGTCGAGTATATTAAATCACACTGCTGTTTGTTTATGTTTCTATAATATCTTCATCAGAGATGATTAACATAGAATTTTCAGAATGTTCCATGTATAAATCGCACTTGTATGGTATTTTTATATTTTACATATTCAGAAATCTAACTCTGATGTTGAAGAACCAGAAGGGAATTATGACTGTAACTATGTGAAGCAGCGTACTTAGGTTGGATCCTCTCAGGAAACATTAGATGCTAATGCTTATAATTAGCTTGCCTGTCCTGTGTGGGGCCATTTTGATACCAATGGGAATGTTTCGTGGCAAACTGTAATGTGCACATTACAGTTGAGCAAGCCAGGTGGCTGCTTCTTCTGAGTTCTCAGATGTAGCACACTGATCCATGAGAGACAGAAAGAGAATGGCATTCTCTTTAGTATCTATGATGTGCCAAATACTCTACCACTTACAGCCTATATGTTGTTTTCTTTAAGATCTTCACACCAACCTTATGCAATATGTCTACAATGCTCATTTTATCAATGAAGAAACTAAGATTCAGAGAGGTTATATGATAAATAAATCTCCTAAACAGAAAACTGAAGCAAAAAAGCAAATTACATAGGTTATCCACAGGATAATACAGTTTATGTACTTTTTTCCAAAACATGCCAAACAATAGTACATACTGCCTAGACCTAAACACATATGTAGTGAGTGTTAAGGATATGGGCAGGAATGACAAACATCAAATTCAAATTGATTCTCTTCTGGTGGAAGAAGATGGGGTCAGACTGTGCAATTGGGGCTGCCACTCCAGTTCTATGTTTGATTTTTTTTTTTTAAGATTTTATTTATTTGTTTGAGAGGGAGAGAAAGCACAGCAGGGAGGGGCAGAGGGAGAGGGAGAGTCTCAAGCTGACTCCAGGCTAAGTGCAGAGCCCGACGCGGGGCTCGATCTCACCACCCTGAGATCATGACCTGAGCCGAAATCAAGAGTTGGACATTTAACTGACTGCGCCCCAGGCACCCCATGTTTGATTTTTAAGCTGGGACTTGAGCAGATGAATAATCATTATATCATTCCCCTCACAGTTTTGTTTGGCTGAAGTATTTTGTTAAGGATTTAAAAAGTAAAAGAGAAGTTCAGCAACTGGCTGAAAGGCACACAGCTATGAAAGAGAAGACAGAGCTGGGTTCAACCTCAAGTCTGTTGCTACTAGAAGTTGCATACTTAGACCTCGTACCAGCTGGACAAGGCAGAAGTCTTCTTGGGGAAACACAGCTTGGCTGGGAAAGAAGGGGTTGATCGGGAATCTCCCCATGACTATACTATACACCATTGCGTACTGGTGGGGTAGAGAGGACAGAACCAAGGGGGCCTGTGTTTTATGATGAAGGAACCCATGCCACTTAGAGGAATGATAAACAAGCTCACCAGAGTCTCTTTCTCTGCTTCTGCTGCTGCCGCTATATTCAAGCTCCCCCAGACAATGGAACAGAATGTTATATTAAAAAAAAAAAAAAAAATACCGGGACGCCTGGGAGGCTCAGTCAGTTAAGCGTCTGCCTTCAGCTCAGGTCATGATCCCAGGGTCCTGGGATCGAGCCCCGCATCGGGCTCCCTGCTCAGCGGGGAGTCTGCTTCTCCCTCTCCCTCTGCCTCTACCCCCTGCTTCTGCTCTCTCTCTCTCTGACAAATAAATAAATAAAATATTAAAAAAAAATTCCATCACAAGCTTAATTCCTCTTACGGAGAATGTCTAGAAATAACTGGAAGCTGGCTACAAAATTAATTTGTGGTATACTCTTAAAATGCTGCTATATTAAAGTTCTTAAAATTGACTTCACAGAAAGTTCCTCTTCTCCCCATTCCTCCCTCCTAGCCACAGAGATCTATCATTGGAATTGAGCCTGGGAAACCTGTATCTTTATATATTTTACTGTACACTATAGATTTAGTATCTGACTCGACTGATCAATATATTCTTAGCATCGAGCATAGAGCCTGGCATGTGGTGGGCAGTCGAGAAATATTTGTTGAATAGAATATATGAAATATCATCTGTTGTTTGCATTATTTATTTTCTTATGGGAGGCAATGGAGCATAGTGATGGAGTCTTAGCAAGGAGTCAGTGGTTGGGAAGAAGGCCAGCAGAGTCATTTCACCTCTCTAGAAACCTTGCTCATCACTGATGGCACCTTGGGCAAACTACTTGACCTCTATAAGTCTCAGTTTCAGCTTCAGAAAAACTGGGATAATATTAATGCCTCTCACTTAAGGTTGTTGTAAGAATTAAATGAGACAATACCTCTAAAGGTATGTCTAAAATGCCTGTAACAGTACTAGGTACATAGTAAGTGCTCAAAAAATGTTAGCTATTATTGAGATCATTTTGGGTTCCCACTGTATCATCTTTGTTTTTACGAGGGAAGTATACATCATTTGTCTCGTTGTTTTCTGAATAGGTTCATTAAAAAAAAAAAAATGCCTTATGGGGCTACCCATCTCTTTTTTTTTTCCCTTATCAAAATCTCTCTTCTTAATGGCAAAGTCACCATTCACCTACCATTGCAGAAGAAAAATGACTTTAATCTCAAAGGCAACATTAAAAATAGGGCAAAAGAAAACGAATCAATAAAGGCAAAGGTCATAGAAACAGATGATTTGAACATACAGCAATACTCCTGAGCACTGGCTTATACACACAGATTTAAAAAGAACTACGCAAATAAGCAGAACATCTGGAAGAGAAATTACGTGATTTGGATTCCAACATCCAAACAATTTTGTATGTCAATTTTTTTAAAGATGCCATGTAACTGGAAAGCCTTGCAATAAAAAACCATGTCTGAAGATTTCACTTTCCAGCAACGTGATTTCCTTTCCTTAGAAGCCACACATACATACACCCACACACACCATGCCCTGAATCGCTTCTATCTTCTACCATGGAAAATTTAGAGGTTGCTTTAAGAAAAAATAATAAGATACCAAGGCTGAGGTTTGGATAAGCATGTGATTTCTTCTTGTTCTTCTTCATCAGCAGACATGGCCAGTGTGCCATTAAAAAAAGAGTCGCTTCAATCATCGTCAGGATTTTTTAAATGATTGTTTTATGTGTAGGAAGGAGTTATGGAAATCGATCACTTAGGGCAGCAGCTTTGAAACATTTTTTACCATGGTCCCCAGTAAGGAATTCATTTCATTGCAACTCAAATGTTCTATTTTATTTCATTTTTTAAATGCTAGTTGTGACTCACTAAATTTATTTTCACAACCCACTAATGGGTCATGACCCACTGTTTGGAAAACACTGTCTTAAGATGTTCGATCTAAACTGTCTCACTGAAGTAGCAGAGAAAAGGGAAAGTTTTGAGGGAGATTGGGAGAGAAGGTTGAGAGAAGGAATATGAGGGCCTTGCCCAAATGCAAAATCTCTTTGAAGTTTCTTTTTTTTTTTTTTAAAGATTTTATTTATTTGACAGAGAGAGACACAGCGAGAGAGGGAACACAAGCAGGGGGAGTGGGAGAGGGAGAAGCAGGCTTCCCGCAGAGCAGGGAGCCCGATGCGGGACTCGATCCCAGGACCCTGGGATCATGACCTGAGCCGAAGGCAGACGCTTAACGACTGAGCCACCCAGGTGCCCCTCTTTGAAGTTTCTTTATTCACCTTTAAGATTTATCCCACTTTGGCATCAGACATCAAACAAGACCGTTAGTTTTCTAGAAAAGGTTTTCGATCTCCCAGGATAATAAAACAGATGCTCCAGGGACACATGCTGTGTTCTCCCGGAGCCACCTCTCCCGCTAAGGATATGCACGTTGCACTCTGCAAAGCAGGCTGTCTTGGATGATAAATTTACCTCCAGATAGTACATGAATTTACTGAAGGCTCGGGGCCTTTTGACTGTCTGACAATCATTCAGCACAGGTCACCTGGATGATCTTACCAAGAAGATGAGGACACTTCCCTTTCATCAACAGACGTCTGTCTGAGTGTGGCCCTTTGACTTTCTCTGGCACTTATAGGTCTGCCAGCTGGAAAGGACAGAGCCAAACTCCATGACTCAGACCTCATTAGCCCACACCACACACCACACCACACACGCGGAGCCTCCCGGTGGCCACGGTGGCAGGAAGGGCATAGGCAGTGCTAATGAGGTCACCCTGTGATGGGCTGAGCAGAGTTGGTCACGATGAGCCAGATGACGAATGTAGAGCCATGGAATCTATCATTTTGAAGAGAGAACATGTTCATTCTTCTTTTTCCATGCAATTGGCTTGACAGCGGTTTGACATCATCTCTGCCCTGAATCGGCCATCACCCAGATCGTGTGTTGGAAGGAAAATGGAGAAAAGAAGTAAATAAACCAAGGGAGGGAGAGCCTCTGGCATTTTATAAAGTACTTCCTCTTCTCACTTGATGTCCAAGGATCCCAGTAGCTGTTTGGGATCCAAAGAGGAGATGAAATGATGTGAATACTATGTCTTCTCACTGAGAAACTCCGAAAGCTCAAACTTTTCCTTTGTGAAAGGACAGCCAGAAATCTGGTTTTAGATATATGAGTAAATTACAAAAAGAAAGAAAGGAAGAAAGAAAGAAAGAAAGAAAAAAGAAACAACAAAAATCTCAATAGAAACCCAAGAAAGATCCCTTTGACTAAACTATACTCATTGATACAGATACAGATATAGATAGATCTGAGCAATGAGGCTTAAGCAAGGAGTTTCATAAACCCAATGCAGAAAATTGTTGCAATAACCATTTAAATGTGACTATAAACTTGAAGTCTCTCTCTCTCTCTCTTTTTCTTCTGCTATGCTGCCTATTATTCCCAACCATAAACCAGGTCCTGGAATCAAGGTAGATTTCAGCAGAATGCCTTCTTGTAGTAATAAGAAGCACCCCTCCAATTTGAAAAGTCAAGCCTCCTCTGTTTAAAAGTACAAAGGGTTTTATTTTTTCATCATTAAAAGAATAAAGTACATATGTGGAAATCTGGACTTTTGGGAACTTGAACACTGTGTTTCTCTAACTGAAGACAGCAATGAATTCCAAGTTGAAGAAATTATTTCAGGCAGAAGTAGCCACTATAATAATATTTAATTACCCTCAAGGAAAAAAAAATACTTAGGTTGGCTGCAGAATTTGAACACGAATTTATAAAATATAGGGACATGAATCTTCTTGCCTTCTGGGACATTTCTGTCTGCCAGACATGTTAAAATCCTGGATTCAAAACGTATAATCGAAAATGTTTCATCTGAGAGGTTTTTTTTTTTAATATATAAAATTAAAAAGTCAAATCAGATAGCAAAACTTTCTGGTTAAAAGATTAAGAAGATTATTGGATGGCCTCTAAGTATGCTTTTGGAGGATTTCTGAAACGTAGTTACATGACAGGAGAATACTGAAGCTTAGAAAGTGCAGGTTTGGTTCTTTTCAGGCAGTGTGCACACAGGTGTGGAGAGGGAAAGGTTAACATGTCTGCCTGCCTTTCATCAGGACTCCCTTCCTGTGCAGGGGAGGGGGGTCGGGGTGGTGGTGGTGGGGGGGTGACCCGTGTGTGGTAGTCCCATGCGAAGCAGGGCATCAGGGACATTAGCATGCTCTTGAAATCACCATGCTAGTTAAAAAAAAAAAAAATGTATGTACTTGTTACTTTCATATAGCATTTTCTGATATATTTACTCTTTTTTATCACCACACAATTAAATGAAGCCAAGAAATAGCAAGAAATAGCATTCCCAGGCTTTAAAGGAAGAGTTTGAGAGGCAGGGTTGTTTTGAGTTGATATCCTCTTTTATAAATTTTCACAGCATCCTGAATGTTTCCTTTATGGTGTTTACCACAGTTGTAATTAATAACTGTTTGTCTCACTGCCTGGGCTGTGAACTTCCTGAGAACAGGGATCGTTGGCCTCCTTGCTTATCACTAAATATGGTGCACCCAGCATAATGTCTGCACAGATGTGCTCAAAAAAGATCTGAAAACTGAATACATGTATGAGTAACATTTTCCCAAGTCTCACAGGAAATAATGGGCACAACCAAGATTTGAACCTCTGTCTTCTACTGGAAATTCCTCATTCCTTCCACTTTATCAATTTATTTAAAGGCAAGTATGTGTCTTCCTATCAGCCTTTTAGGGCTCTGATGCTGGAGCTCCCTATAAGTAAATGGAAGCCAGACTACATGGGAAGATGCAATTAAAGAGGACGTCCTGGCACAAAGTCACTGGAAATCTCAGATTATCCTTGCAGCATTTTGGCCCCTGGGTTTTGGAACTCACCATCCTCTGCACAGAAGAGGGCATTTAAACCCTTCGCGCCATTTTCCCCCCTCGCTGGCAGGGTGTGAAAATAAGTATTTGAATTTGTCTCAAGTGTGTCCTGAGAATGACCTGATGCAGAAACATGCTTATATTTCTTAAATACAAGGTTTTCTGAGCCATCCCAGTTGGAGCCAGTTTAGCGGCAGGGCAGGGAGCGGAGCCGCTGTCCCGCGAGTGAGGGGTCGGTGGCCCGGCTGCCCATTCGCCATTCGCGGGAGGGGAACCCTGCCTGTGGGTTCCATCCTGCGGAAAACCCAACCCAGCAGACTGTCCTGCTGCCTTTTGGGCAAAGTTAACTCAATTTGGGGGTCGATCCGGTTTAAGTGAATGAACCAGTAGGCAGAATAAAGGCTGCCTCCTTTTCTCCTGTCTTCCTAGATACCTACCCACCCTCACTCCCCAGGTCCTCATCTCAGTCCCTGCAGATTCGAGGCTAGCCCCGCAGTGTCGCTTCCCACTGCCCCTTGTCCCTCTCTGCAGTGGCTTCAGGTCCCTCTCCAATCATGGTAAAATACTCTGCCTTGTACTTCTTTGTCTTCCACGGAAAGGATATTGAACGTACAACAGGTAGACAATAACATCTTGATTATTCCTCAGGTAAGGTAGCTTCATATCTCAAAGGCGTATGGTTTAAAGAAGCATATGTAAGGGCCTCCCGTCGAGATTTACTCTGTGAAGATGCAAATCCCACGCGTCCCCCTTAGAGTGCTACACCTCTACCCCAGCTTATTGACTTATTTAATTGTTTCATTTGCAAAAGTGATGATCATAATAACATCTAGCTTAGAATGTCGTCATGAGGATTAAACGAAACACACGGCAAAGCACGGCACCTGAAATTTAATAAGGGTTTGATCGATGCCAGATTTTTACTATTTAATGATTCTTGTTAACGCTTTAGAAGTATTATTATAAAGAATTTTAAATTGGTATTAAAATATTTAAATTATGATTATTTAAACGATCATGATGATTATTTATCAAGCATTACATTACTGTTGTTACGTTCAGTATAGCTTCACGGTGGAGAGTGGGGTTCTAGAATCAGGCTGCCTGAGTGGGATGCTGGATCTGTGGCATCCCAGCCCCGTGACTTGAGCAGTTACTCAGTTACTCCTTTCCTTACATTCATGTCTGAAAAATGGGGATCGTAATAGCACCTACCTCGCGGAGGTGTGAGACTTAACGTCAGTACCCATCACAGCACTTAGCGCAGTGCCTTGGCAGGCTGAGCACTCTGTATGTGGGAGCTAGGACTACCACTCCCACACTGCCGCCGGGGCCGCTGGGACCGCAAGGGCCGCTGGGACCGCAAGGGCCGCTGGGACCGCAAGGGCCGCTGGGACCGCAAGGGCCGCTGGGACCGCAAGGGCCGCTGGGACCGCAAGGGCCGCTGGGACCGCGGGAGTTGTTGCCGCCGCCCCTCCCACCGCCCGTCCCTCACTGCTATTCCTACCTCCACGCCCACCACCTCCATCACAACTACTACTACTGTTAGAGTGGATCTTCCAACTCTTCTCAAAATACGTTGACTCTACTGGGTCTGGGCCAGACCGAACTCTTAAATGAGAAATATTCTTAAAGGAGCAGTATTTTTCAAACGACCTTGCAATATTCAGCTTCTGGACACGCACTGGTGTGCCAGCCAGAACTGTCAGAGCGACGTCTGTGTTGCTTCCTAAATTCTAAGAGCAGCCGAAGGGGTTGAACAGAGCCAACAGTACCCTCAGAGGAACTGAACACTCTCTGGATTCTAACTCATCTCTTAATCCCCCGGAGTGCTACCAACGTGGCCCGGTGGGGAGTTAGGTTTTGGCTCTGACTTGCTTCCTAAGACTTGGCAGAGAAAGCCGTCCTTGCCAGGTACCCTGAACACATTTCGCAGCTTCTGTTTTCACTGAATCATGGGACACAAATGGAACCTGGAGAGGCAGCTCCTTCTGAGGGAGGACAGGCACCGATCTCAACTAGGAGAGTGCCGCTGTTGGAATCCAGACTCCTCTAATGATCATCTCTTGAATCTTAGGTGAGTCCCTAACTTCTCTGAGAATCAGTTTCCTGATCTATAAAACTATTTGATTTAATATGTACTTCACAGAATGATTGCAAAAATTCAGTCAGTTGACTAAGCTATTTGAAAACTCATTGCAAGATGTCTGGCCCTCAATAACCATTAGTTGCATCTGAATCTAAATCTAAACCTTGGATAGCCAGCCTCCGGAAAACTCTTCATTTGACCTTTGGCAATACTTCTCGGAGAGGAATGTTGTATGTTGGCCACAAACATGCCCTCATCTGCCAGGGGGGATTTGGATATGCATTTGCATTTTCATTCTGTTTAATCACTTCTTCTATCTATTGGGGATGTTGCCTCTAAATGGACAGCTTCTTCTAACTGTGCACATCTGTATTTTCTTTTTTTTTTAATTTTATTTTATTATGTTAATCATAACATATTTTATTTTTATTATGTTAATCACCATACATCATTAGTTTTTGATGCAGTGTTCCATGATTCATTGTTTGTGTGTAACACCCAGTGCTCTGTATTTTCAGCCAAGACCTCTACTCTTCATTCTGCCCTCACCTCTTGCCAGCCCTCTAATTGCTCCTTTCTTACTTCAGATAAGAAGTAGGATAAGTTTGTTCTATTGCAAACAAACTCCACTATCTAGGCACCATTGAAATGTAAAAGTAAAAGGTACCATTGTTGCCCACTGCAACTGTCTAAGCCTTTTTTAATTCTCCTCAATCCCTGATCTCAAAATTCCCAGTCTTGGCACATCACTACCTCTCTTAGTCTGCTGTGTGATATATAATTATTTATGTGTAATTTTCCACAAACACATTTTAGCTGTCTCAAAAGAGAATTTTTTTCTGACCCATAGAACTATACTTTGAAATCATTATACAGTGCTTCTAACTATGAATTTTTCTGCTAAAAAGCTGGTGGTAAATAGTTGAAGGTTACAGTTAAGTCTATGAAAACTTAGTGTGAAGATAAAAGATTAAATAGCAAGCAGGTTTTGGCATTATTCATGGGCTCATTGGCTAGGATTTAGAATAAGAATGGACTTTCTCCTCATATGAAAGCCCGTTTACTTTCTTCTTTTAGCCATGGAAATAGTGGCTTCCTTTAGCTAGGTAAATACCTCTAGAGAAAAATGAAAAGGGATATTTCAAAGTGTGTATAGTTTAATATCATCCAATGGCATGTGAGTATCATCATTCAAGACAGAATTTAATGTTGAATAATGTATAAATCCATCTCCTGGGGACTATTACATGGTTTTTTGATGTTCAACAAAACTGAAATTATGATTTCTGATAGCCTGAGCTATTCCCTTCATGGCGTTACCAATAACAGGGTTTGGTTTGGTAGAAAGCTCTTTGTGCATGTCTTATTCTTTTATTTCAGCTTTTCTTATAAAGGAACCTGCCCAGTTCTCTCTTCTTATATGTGGAAAAAAATCTGTGTTGTTAGTTAATACATACAGAAGGTGTGGTGTTTTGAGTCCTGAGTAGACAAGTCTGATGCTTAACATTAATGCTGGCGTGCTAAGATGATCTTTAGCACTGTAAATGCTGAAGATTATGTCAAGCCTAGACTTGGCATCTGCATAACTGGTCTCTTTCCTCTCTGGGATCACTGTTGATATTGCTTCTAGAGCTGTTTTTTAAATTCAAAAATCATGTCACTGTGTCACTTAAAATCCGTTATTAGTACCAACAGTGTAGAACACATATCCATCAGCAGGCCACCCACAAGCCTTCTAAGCACCTGCTGACCCATCTTTACCTTTCCAGCTTCTTCTCTCCCAGCCTCCACTTCAGATGTGACGTCCCAGTCTAACCAGATATTTGTGATTCTCTGAATGCACCAAGTCCTTTGGTTTCCATGTCTTTGCACCTTGGTCATTGAATGTTCCCTCTTGATCATATACCCACCACCATCCACCTCCTTCTGATCAGTACTTGACTGTGGTTCAATTAAGGAGGAACAGCTTCTACCTTTAAGAGAAAGCACCTCTTCTCTGAATCCTTTTTTGATTCTTCAATCCTTGAGTAGATTATGTCCTTTCTTCTCTCCTTCATGCTACCCTAGTTCTTTAGAGCTTTGTGTCTAGCTCTAGTAGAGCACTTTATACATTGTACTTTAATAATTTGTCTGCCCTACTTCCTGACTTGTCTCTTACAAATTTGAGTAAAAGTCTGTGCCTAGTCATGATTGTCTCCCAATGAGAGACCAATCAGCATGGAGTAGTCATTCAAAAACTATTTGATGAATGAATGGTCTACATTTTCACCATCAAGGCTGAGAAATTAGTAACATTTATATAAAGCTGGAGCAACCTGACATATAAAGCAGTAAATGAATGAAAACAAATGCTCCAAGGACAACCAACTTCTTCTCTGTTGAAAGAGGACTGTCAATTAATGATTCATCTTCACTAGGAATTATATTCAAGCTTTATGAATGTTTGAAAACAATGATGATTCTTTTCTAGATTCAAATTAATATTGCTATTTAGTAAAATTTCAAGAACATTATATGTAAAAGATATCTCAATAAAGTTGTTAAAAAAAATAAAGACTTCAAGAACAAAAACACAATCTTTTAGAAGCCTATCAGCATATCATGTACTACATGGGACTGTGCTAGAAACATTAACATGTTCTATGTTAATGAAGAACGACTATGTTCCATTTGTGAAAGCTTAGAATTGACCTCCAACAAGAGATAATAACAAGCCAGAAACAAACTATTTAAAGGTAGGTACACCAGTTGTTTATTAGTTATTATTGACTTTTAATTAAGCATGGAGCCAAGTGTTTTCATGTACAGGAGGCACTGCAGTATTATGTCTAGGACCTTAGACTCTGGAGTCAGCCTACCCAGTTCAAAATGCAGCTCTGCCACCCTGAAATCTTCGATGAGGTAATCAACCATCCAATTCAGGTATACAATCTAATGTATACCTCATTTTCCTCATCAGTCTCAATTTTCTCATCAGTAAAATGGAGCTAATAATAGTATCTACTTCACAGGGCTAATGTGAAGATTAAATTGGAAAACCCACCTAAAGAACTTAGCAAGCAGTCAATTTTCAGTAAATATCATTTACTGAATATTTTATAACTTGCCCAGTTAAAAGAGGAACAATGATGAGTTTACTTAAACAAAGGAAGATGTAGAATGGCTCAATACACCAAAATATATTATAGTGCAATAGAGCCAACACATCTGAGACGTGGATTCTCAGAACCTGGTTAAAATTTTCGTTCTTAAAGAAGGGTGGGGAGGAAAGGAATAGAATTCCTCTAGAATTCCAGGATGACCTAGCTAATCGCCCCCATATGGTACAGGAGGAACCACAACGAGCATCTGTAGAGTGAACAGAGGACTGGCCCTGCATTAGCTCCAGTGATAATTGCTCCTACTTGGGTACTTTCTTTCTGCTATCCAGAAAAAAGGGGGGAAATTGTGGTGGCTGCCAGAGGCAGGGCTGGAAGGTGGGAAAAATGGGTGAAGATGGTCAAAAGGTCCAACTTCCAGTTATAAAATAAGTCCTGGGGATTATGTAATGTACAGCATGGTGACTAGAGTTAATAAGACTGTATTGTATATTTGAAAGTTGCGAAGAGAGATCTTAAATTTCTCATCACACCCACAAAAGTATAACTATGTGTGGTGATACGTTAATCTAGACTTATGGAGGTGATCATTTTACAATATATACAAATATCAACTCATTACATTGTATACCTGAAAGTAGTACAATGTTATATGTTGATTATATTTCAATTTTTAAAAATTGGAAGATAACAACTAGAAAGGAAGTTAGATTTCTAACAACATTAACAGTAACAACCACAAAACCTTTGTCTATTGCAGATATCATATAAGTGGGTTCTTCCCAGGTATTACAAAATTCAGTAGTCCAGGGCATATTTACATTTCCAAAGTGGAGGTTTTATCTTTATCTTTTTTAAAAATAACAGTCACTTTACTATACTTTTCTTTCTACTTTTGTGTATGTTTGATAATTTGTATATTTTTTAAAGTCAGTGTCAAATGTGAATAGCACCACAACTGAATTTTTTTTAATACAAAAGTGTTTCTACTTCTGGACTTTGCTTGAAGTCAGATGGAATAGTCTGCATTGGATTTTCCTTTTGTAAAATCTTTCTTTCTGTTTTGTGCTTGGGTGATAGATCTTTTCATTTTAATTTCACTTTGGCAGCTAGTTCTTGCACTTAGGTTGGGTTCCTTTATCTACTTGTTGCTTGTCTCTTGCCAATTTTATTATTGTTGTTGCTGCTACTTCTGTGAAGTTAGAACTCCCAAGGTCTAAGCGCTACCATCATGGAATTTTAAAGCTCTTTTCCATTAGGAGTTGATTCTGAAAAAGCCTCACCTGCCCTGCAGACCATTTCTAGAGGTTTTGAAGCTAGTGGAATGGGCAACGTATCCTTTTGTTCTTCCTGAGGACCTAAAAAACTGTCTCAAGCTCTTTCTCCCATAAGAATAGGAGGTGTTGAAAGTTGAAGCTTTACCAAATGGATTGATAGTGGATCCAAAAAATAAGGCCCAAGAACAAACAGCAAACTGAGAATCCACGGCAGGACTCCAGGAGCAAAAACAAAAAAAAATCCAGAAAGAGAAGAGTCATAGCAAAAATAATCAAGAGATGAATGAGCAGAGAGAGGCAGAAGGTATGAAGCACACAATGATTCATGTGTTTTCCTTTGTCTGTTTTTTTCACAAGAGGATTTGAATTCCTTGATTTCCCTAGCTTGCTACCATAGTTAGCTTGAAACCCTCTCTGAGGTTTACCTGAGGGCTCCTTAATTCCCTGACACATTCAAATTAAAGTAAGACAAAATAAGAACAAAAACCAAAACCTGGTAAAAAGAAATTAATGCAGATTTCCTTGGACAATAGAGTAGAGCAGAGAATCATCTCTATTTACACAATTGTCTTTATAGACTTAGAGAAGGAGTAACATTTGAATAAAAACTCAGTGGTGGAATGGGCCATAAATTTACCATGCATAGAGAATTGGGTGAGCAAAGAAAAACAACTTCTTTGCTTCTATAGACATGATCAAATCTTTGTGAACCCTAACTCCACAGGGAGATGAGGAGGAGGAGGCAGGTTTTAAATGTACCAAATAATGGGGTCCCAATATGTTTCCACTTAAATAGTCTCTTTTGAATGACTCAGTGCCTTTCAGGTGATTTCTCAGTCTTGTAGATCTTTCTTTCCTTCTCCTTGCTCATCTTCGAGATGTCATCTGTGTATGGGGGAGTGACAGCTCACAGCTTGATAGACTTTATGGGGGGCCTCAGATCTGCAGACTGTCAGAAGGTCTTCCTGGCTTCTGCCATGAAGTTGCTAATCGGATCTAGTCTCTGGACTATAATCTGCTGAGATATGCCTGGTTTCTGCTGGCTAATAACTTAGAACTCTCGTCTAAAGTCTGGGTTTGCCACATCCAGAAGCAGAGTCCCTGCAAAGCCTTGTTGCTTCACCTGCTCGGCTGGTCCATCATGCTCTCGGTAATTCTGTGTCACCTGGGGCACTAGCCTCGGTGTTCAACCTGAATGGTAGAAGCAGCATCAGTCCCGCTTTCCTAAAATCCAGTCATTTCTATTATCATTTTACTTTCCTTCCTCTCTTTCTTTTCTCTCCCTCTCCCTTTTCTTCTTTAAATTAGTTACCTCAGAGAGTACCACCTCATTGTGATGTGTTTTGTTTGCTAAATGTATGTACCCTATGTGGGTACATGTCACATTCTGGGACAGTATGCCTGAGTATAACGAACTCACCACAGCTGAATTCAGATTCCTGTGGAGAACAGTTCCCTTGATGAAATCCTTGGCCTTACCAAGCCTGTTTCCTCATCCTAAATGTGAAGATAACAATATTTATATAAAATAGTCATGAAGATAACATCAGGCATCTCAGTCTTAACATGTACAAAATGATACTTCTGATTTTCCACCCTACAGAACTATTCCTCCTCCAATCTTTTTTTTTTTTTTTAAGTAATCTTTACACCCAATGTGGGGCTTGAACTCATGACCCCTAGATCAAGAGTCAAATGTTCTCCCAACTGAGCGAGCCAGGTGCCCCTCCTCCTTCAATCTTTCCATCTCAATAAATGGCAATTCCTTCCTGCAAATATTCAAGGCAAAACCCTTCAGATGGTCCTTGGTTTTTCTCTTACTTTCTTACCACATCCAAATCCTTGAAAAATCCAAGTCACTCTACTAATTATGTAGAATCTGACTGTTCCTCATCATCTTCACCTCTAGCACCCTGGTCCAAGGAAAAATGACCCATCACTTCCTAGGGTAGGTAATAGTAGATGCTGCTTCAGAATATCTCAGTGGTTTACCACCAGAGAAGTTTGCTTTATACTCTTGATCAATAGTCATCTGTCATCTATCTCAGCAGTGAGCCTGGGAACACCCACTTTCATCCCTGTGGCCCTGCACCTTCAACACTGGCCTCAAAACTGCAAGAGCAAAAGAGCATGGAGGTGGCACATGGGAGATTTGGGGGCCAGGCCTGGAGGTGGTGTACTTCACTTTACTCACATTCCAGAAGTCAGAGAGCAGGTAGATGGTCAGGCCTAATGGCAAAGAAGCTGGGAAAAAGTCTAGTTGTGTGCTTAGGAGAAGAGAAAATGGGTTTTGGAAATAGCTAGGCAATCTCTACCACTCTCAACCTAGATATTAATTGCAAACATTCTCTAATTGGCTTACCCATTTTTATTTTTTTTGTTTATTTATTTATTTATTTTTACCCATTTTTATCTTTGTGCTCTCCCAATTGTTTTTCTCAACATGTCAACCTAATGATCATCTCCCTCCTTTGCTCAACACCTTCCAATGGCTTTTCATCTCGTGTGTGTATTCCAAAGTCCTTTTCATGACCTCAAGGCTTTATATGATCTACCTCTCACCCACTTTCTTGATACCTTTCTTAGCCTTCTGCACGCTTGCTCACTCCACTACAGCCACACTGGTGGCCACAGTCTCCCTCAAATATGCCAAGCACATGGCATTTCCTCTTTCCTCTGCCCAGAACTCTCTCCTCCCCAGATACTCTCAGAGCTCACTCTCATCTTGCCTTCAGATCTATGTTCAAACTCCAGCTTATTAAGCAGCTTTTGTTGGAGAGCCAATCCAAGAAGCCTCTCTCTCCACTCCCTTTTGTATTCCACTTAACATATTATATATTTGTTTCTATGCTTAGTGTCTCTCTTCCAAGATTAGAGCCTCTTCTCTCTTAGGAGGAAGAACTTCATTTTATCCCCAGCTCCTTGGTCCTAAGATAGTGCACAGAGCAGGGGCTTAACAAATATTCCTTTTAACTATTGAAAAAGTGAATGAATTAGTAAGTCAATTAATTGTTCAGCACACAGCCTGGCAAAAAGTAATTAATAAATAGTAGCATTGCTGTAATACCAAGTTTTTTTCTTAGATTTAAAGGGATGTTCATTTTTTTTTTATAAAGATTTTATTTATTTATTTGACAGAGAGATAGAGAGAGAACACAAGTAGTCAGAGTGGCAGGCAGAGGGAGAGGGAGAAGCAGGCTCTCTGCCAAGCAGGGAGCTGGACGTGGGGCTTGATCCCAAGACCCCAGGATCATGACCCGAGCTGAAGGCAGCCGCTTAACTGACTGAGCCACCCAGGAGCCCCGGGATGTTCATTTTTTTTCTATTTTATTCATAGTTGGGTTTTTATGCTTTTCAGAAAAATTGTACAAATACAAAATTAATTTCTTCCTCAGGTCTTTGTCACCCTTAACATGACTTTCTCTATTTTAACTTTTCATCTGTACACATTTGCTTCAATACACTGATTTGTCCTACATCTATCGAATGAGGTGGGAGTGAGATCATAGATAGAGAGGAAAGGAGGGGAATAATTTATAGTTCAACGTACTGCTAAAAGTGAAAAACAAAGTCAATGACCACATCTTAAGCTGAAAAGGAATAAAGAGATGTAAAAATCATAACCAAATATAATCATTTCTGCTTAATTAAGTGAATTTAAAATTGTTGTATGTGTAGTCAAGGCCTAAATTTCTTAAACTAAAGCAATGACAATCTCTATGACTAGAAATAAGATGAGATAAATATAACTCTTCTTTTTCTTTTACCTTATATAGAAAAAAACCCAAAGCATTTGCAAAATATCTCAGACTTCTGTTAGCACAGTATTCCACCTGATTTAGTTTGTATGTAAATAAGGAAAAAGAAATCACGTGCTGAAAATAGCCTAATCAGGGGTCAAAGGTAGCTCTGGAGTAGCTACTGTAAAACTGTAAAAAAGATATTAAAATGTGACTTTCAGTTAGCTTAGAAATGCTGACTATGTCTTCAGAAATAATACCTTTTATTCCTCCAGTAAATAAAAAGTGAGATAGTAAAGGGTAATTTAAGGCTACTCAAAAGATTCAGTGTCTGATTTTGTTAACTCCTCAACTAATTACTGGTACATAATGGAAAATTACTAGATACCCCTGAATTCTTGACAGGTTAAAAAAAACATTCTGGGGAATGCCTGGGTGGCTCAGTCAGTTAAGCATCTGCCCTCAGCTCAAGTCATGATCCCAGGCTCCTGGGATCAAGTCCCACATCAGGCTCCTTGCTCAGTGGGGAGACCACTTCTCCCTCTGCCTGCCACTCCCCCTGCTTGTGCTCTCTCTCTCTGACAAATAAATAAATAAAATTAAAAAAAAACATTCTGAAGAAATTGTGATATTAAGACTTATAATTCATAATTATAAGCATAATTCATTTTATGCTTTCTTTCTTCAGCAAGACCAAAATCCATTTAAATCAGTGAGGTTTTTGTTTGCGTGTGTAGAGGTGTGTGGGTGGGGTTATGGGGCAGTTGAGAAAACTTTTGCAAAGTCCACTGTTATATTAATGAACACGTATTGTAAGATAGGATATAAATAACACTGATTTTTCAAAACACTTTGTACCTGCTACTTCTAGTGTAGAGTACTTTCAAAGGAAGAAGCTGTATGTTTGAAAACCACAATTACCTTCTGAGATGACTTGTGGACCAGATATCTCATGGTTCCATCAATTGTGCCCTGACAGTGATAACGGGAACTACTTACCCTACTCAGTGTTCCTCTCCAGTTGCTCCAACTAAATGGTCGTCAAGCCCCACCTAAGAGATGAATCTAGGTCACAGCCAGGTTGAACTTTCAGAGCACCATCTTAGGTGGAGTCAAGTGCAAGATATGCAAGGGGGACAAATTATAATCACCCAAAAGGAATTTCATTAATAAGTTACTAATAAGAGAGTTATTAATAAGTTAGGAACGAAAGTCAAGCTGCAGTCATAGGACAAGTTGGAAAGCAAACTTGGGTGTAAGGACTGTTTGACTTGGAGTACCCAGAGTCAGAGAGGATGCAGGGCAGCAAGGGATGAGAAAGATAATGAGGAGAGTGAGGAGGGGAAGGAGGAACAATGGGGCAAGTGGACTTGAACATATGGTGAACACAAGAACTTGCTAAACATTGGCCTCCAAGTGTGGCCTTCTGCAACATTTGCATCAGAATCCTCTAGGGGGGGATGTTTCCAGACATAGATTCCCAGGCCCCACCCCAGACCTCCGGAATCACATTGCTGGAAGCAGAGCCTCAGAATTTAGACTTTTAGGGTATCTTGGGCACACTTATATTTGCATGCTAAATTCCTTACCTGTACTGTTCAGTTTAATCCTCTAACAGCTCTATGAAGCTTGTGTACTATTATTATCCTCTCCTTAAACAGGAAACGGATTCAGAGAAGCTGACCAACTCCAGGCACAAAGCTTATGCGTGGCAAAGCTGGAATGCAAACTCAGACATTCTGATTCTGGATTCTGTCATTGTTAATCATTATAGGCCAGGGGTGCTCAAACTTTTTCTGTAAAATGGCCAGATAATTATCATTTATGGTATTGTCTGCTCTATGGTCTCTGCTGCAGCTACTCGAATCTGCCATAGACAATACGTATACAAGTGGACATGGCTGGGTGTTCCAATAAAACTTTATAAAAACAGTGCCTGTCTGATGACCCCTGCTCTTGCCTCAGAATTGCCTTTCGAGGTGTAGTATTCAGAATAGTAGCATCTTGGGAGCTTATTAGAAATGCAGAAGCTCAGGGGTGCCTGGGTGGCTCAGTTGTTAAGCGTCTGCCTTCGGCTCAGGTCATGATCCCAGGGTCCTGGGATCGAGCCCCGCATCGGGCTCTCTGCTTGGCGGGAAGCCTGCTTCTCCCTCTCCCATTCCCCCTGCTTGTGTTCCTGCTCTCTCTGTGTCTCTGTCAAATAAATAAATAAAATCTTTAAAAAAAAAAAGAAAAAGAAAAAGAAATGCAGAAGCTCAGCCTGCTCCAGACTTGCTGAATCAAAATCTGCATTTAACAAGGTCTTAGGTGATTTTTATGCACTTTAAAAGTATGAGACCCCTACTCTAGAGCATTTTCAAAAGACTTCCCCCAAAGCTGTCTTTATTGCTTTTTGCTCTCCCTCCTTTCAAGTGCATGACCTCGGCTTCTGACAGTGGGTGTGCTGATTGCCTTCCCCAAAAAAGTTTAGAAGTAAATAATAAAAATCTTTAATCGGGGGAAAAAAACTCTTTCAGTTACTCTTACTACTTCTTGTGCTGTCTTTATTCTTTGCAGCACATAGTCAGTGTTCATCTCCAAAAAGTGAGAAGAGAGTGGGAATGGGATTCGTATTTAACTATTTATTTGGTATAAACTTAGAGAAAAGTTGCAAGGATTATATAAACTACTCTCCTATCCCCAAATTAATCAATTTTTACATTTTGACATTATTTGCCTCAGTATTATATATCTTTCTAGATAGAAAGATAGATAGATGATTGATAGATAATTTCTTTTCTTTCTCAAAACCATTTGAGAGTAGATTGCAGAAATCATGTCTCTTTACCTCTAAATACTTCAGTATGGATTTTCTTAAGAATAAGATAATTCTTTTACATAACTACAGTCCTATTATCAAAATCAGGAAATTTAATATTAATACACTACTATTATCTAATCCACATCCTATATTCAGATTCTGTCAATTGTCCTATCCAGAATTATGCATTGTTTTTAATTGTCATGTCTCTTTAGTCTCTTTTAGTCTGAAAGAGTTCCTTAGTCTTTGTGTTTCTTGACCTTGCTATTTTTGAAGAGTACATGCCAGTTATTTTGTAGAATGCTCTTCATTTTGGCTTGTCTGATGTTCCCTCATAATTACATAGAAGTTATGCATTTTGGGCAGGAATATCACAAAGGTAGCATCGTGATCCTCTTGATGTTTCACGCCAGGAGGCACACGATGTCACTTTGTCCCAACGTTTGTGATATTAGTTTCAGCCACTTACTTAAGGTGGTCCTTGCCAGGGTTATCTACTGTAGAGTTACTATTTTTTGATTTGGAATTAACAAGTTATTTATGGGGAGATACTTTGAAAGAATATAAATATCCTGTTCTTCATCAAATTTTTACCACTAGCTTTAGCATTTATGGATGATTTTCTAATCCTGACATTCCTTCTATACATAGTAGTTGGCATTCTATAAGAAAGTGCTGTCTTTTCTCACCCATTTTTTTTTTATTCAACTATTAACTTACATCATTATGAACTCATGGATTCTCTGAGACAATATTTATATCAGTCAAGGTGATATTTGTATCAGTGCACCCCGAGTTTGAGAACCACTATTTGGATGAAGAAAGTAATGTCCAAAAGAGGCTAATTAGCTTACCCAAGGTCAGAAAATTAGTGGAGGAGTAAGGCCTTCTCTCCAAACCTAGTATTTTCTTCATATCAATAACTTCCAAATCTGGAGACTGAATACCTCTTGGATCATCTAAACGGGAATCACCTGGGAAACTATAAAATGCTACTTCCAGGTCTAATCCCCAGGGATTCTGATTTGATAGGTCTTATAGAAGGCCTTGCAATTTGTACCGGAAAACAAAACAAAACAAACAAAAAACTTAGAGTCCTTCCTATCTACTTACTCAGTGCTTTTTAAGAGAAAAATACATACTATGGTATTATGTCTTCGAATCAAAGATAACATGTATTTTAAGAAACACCAGCTTAATAGTAGTTTTAAAGCAAAGTAAGAATCAATGCCACATTGAAGATACATGATAAGTGTATATACTTTATATATTTCAGGTTTCAGAAAGATGGAAATATGAAAAATATGAATTTTATACTTGTGGAAATAAGAATATAAGATCTTTGGGGATAAAATGACTTTATGTGTGTAAAATAATTAGGTAACTATTCTGCTTCATAGCACTTATATTAGTTGCAGCTGGTTATTTGCTAAGTTAGGCGGTAATGACTTCCCCGGTGCTAGATAGTTCTATCAGGGAGTCTCTGTATTTAGTTAGCATCTACAGTTGTCCACAGCCAGTGTTCACCAGATTGCTCTATTACCACAATGGTCATACGTCTAAGCAGTGTTTCTCAACCCCTAGTGGCATTAGGAACCAGGTTATTTTTTGTTGCTGGGGACATTCCTGTGCATTTTAGGATGTGGAGCAGCATCTCTATCCCCTACATGTCAGTACCATCACCCACCCAAGTAGTGACAAGCAAAAATGTTTCCAGGCAGAATTGACGCTGAAGGGCAAAATCACCCTGGATTCAGAGCCAATTACATTGCATTGAATAGGGACCTCCAAAAGACAATTTCACCAGGAACCAACTTGTAAATGTGACCTCACTTAGCAAAAGGGCCTTTATGGATGTCGTTAAGTCTCTTCAAATGAGATAATCCTGGATATATGTGGAACCTAAATCCAATGACTGGTGGCTTTGTAAGAGAGAGGCAGAGGAGTTTGGGGAGATAGAGAGACTCAGAGTGATCCTAAACACAGCGGCAGAAACTGGCATGTGCTGCCACAAACCAAGGACACCTCAGCCACCAGTAGGAAGAGGCAAGGAAAGATTCTCTCTTCAAGAACTTGGAGAAAGTGTGGCTCTGCCGATGCCTTGATTTTGGCCTTTTGGCCACCAGAACTTTGAGAGAATAAATTTCTCATTTTAAGCCACCAAGTTTGTGGTTGTCATTGCAGCCCTAGAAAATGAATGCACCACTGGTCTAAGGGAAAGAGAAGGTTTAATTCATATTATGTGCATGTTTATTTAGCTATAATTGTTACTTAATTCCAGATGAGAGAAATACAATTTGCACTAGCAACAAAAGGTATTCATGGGATGGATATTGAGGTATTTGAAATAATCAAGTAAGGACTGACCAGTCAAACTTTGCAAAAGTTAGAGATTCATTTAAGCTTTAGAAAAAAATTGGAAATAGGTGTTTAGACCTTCCCCACTCTCCTTTTCTCCATCTATTATTCTCTCTTTCTTTGCTTCTCTCCACATAATGGCATGCTCCCCATCGCAGGGACTGAGGCCACTGATAGTCCCCAAGGCTTACACCTGGAGAGTCCCACGGGCAATGAGAGTCTGACTTCTCTGCCCTCGATTCAGTTTTTAAATTCTGGGAAGAGAAAACATTGACCTCACGTTGGTCAGATGCTCATTCCTAGAATAACCAGCTATGGCAGGGGCAGGGCGTGGTTGTGTAAAAACTTTGTATTCCTTAATACAACCTTATGGTTGGGATTAGAAGGACAATAGTTTCCAGGATAAAGAAAAGATTTTGAGCATCTAAACCCACAAACATCTACCATTGTACATAAATCAACATGATTAGCTTTAAAGTATAGTTTTCACATCAGTATGGTTTTTTTTTGGAAAACGTGATGGCAAACAAGTTAATATTTCCTCCAATCTGAACTTAGTCATTTGGCTAAATGTATGGATAGACACAATGGTAATAAATAAATAAATAAATAAATAAATAAATAAATAAATAAATAAATAAATAAATAAATAAAAACGTGACTAGAACCACTCAATGGCTTTTAGTGTCATAGCAGTTCAATAAGTGAAAGAATAACTGAGTCTTCAACAAAATCCTGGGTGTGAAAAATCCCACAACAGAACTTTTTAAGAGTGAATGCCCCATCTTTGGGACCCAAACAAAGCCTGTAACGAATCATTCAGATGTCCTCAAAAGAGATCTATTTCCAAATTGATTAGAATGATCGAGGCTATTGTCATCCTATTTTGAATGAGATATAAAATAAGTACGGTGAAATTTTAAATTCTCCTCCATTTCTTTTTTATTAATCCATTAGTCCTTAAAGGCCCTGAACTTCCTGCCTGATAAGTTTTAGTACATCAGGTCCTTTTCCAGCCTATGCTGATGATGCAGGTCTTTCGTCTCGGTGCCCTATTGGATTACAGAGATTACTGGATACGTTTGCTCTGATCAGTCTGTCTAGGAATTTAAAATGCACCATTCTACAGTGGAGGTGATGGCCTCCACACATGGAATTTGGCACCTTGCTTGGACAGTAGAAGTAAGACTATAATTGGTAACATCTTACTATCACTTCCTGCTGCAAGGAATATTTTCCTTGTAGTAGACTGTGGCTGAAGACTTTTTCCCAAATCATAGAAGTCAGCAAATAAGTCTGAGATTAAGGGAGTAAAAAGAGTGACATTTTAGAAATATGTCTTGAGAATGCTTTGCACGGTTGTCTCCTCTATTGCATAAAGAACCCTTTGCTCAATATTCAGTTCCTACAATGATGGACTGGAAGACACACTGCTGAATCATAGTGGTAGACACCTGCTTCGGGATCCAGGGACTTACCCTTCCAGATGCTGGGAGTGCCGGATGCGGGCTCTGACACTTGAGTCCCTCTTCAAGACCGCCCTTGGCCCAAGGGGACTGCCTGGCCCCAGGGTTACATCCTGTCTGGGAGTAGCCTGCAACCCAGGATTCCTCGTGAATGCAGGGGCATGCCGGCCCAGCTGCCTTGCCTCCATGGGGATGACTCTGAAGGACCATCCTAGCTCAAGAGCTCCTGTGGAGGGGACGCACTGAGTCCCCAGTGACAGGTCCAGCACGGGCCACGCTCTCCCTCTGCCCTCTCCTGCCGCTCACTCACCCACACAGGTGGTGTTCCCACAAGCCCACCCCCAGCCCCGCCCAGTTAACTACTGCTTTGTACCCCTCTGCCTCTGAACCTTGAGGACCCCGGGCCGAAGACAGTGGGTCATATCGGAAACCTTGAAGCCAGAAGCAGTGGATCAGAAACAATTGAGAACGTAATTCTGGGAGAGTGTGTGCTCAAAAGGGATTCTCCGCTAAGCTCTAGCTACTTACTAATAGCGAATGGGCGAATACTGGAAATCCTGCACCATCTCTGGTGCTCCATAAGGGAAATAAACTGCAAAGGAAGGATGAAAGGGAGAGAAGGTGAAAAGGAGGGAAGAGGATGGGAAGCAAAGGAAAAGAAAAAAGTGAGCTGAATAAACCAAGTCTGCTTTGCAGTTTGACACTTCTGAGAGTTCTTTTTAAGTATTGCAATAGCTATTTTCAGAGTAGAGTTACCATTCACTGGCTGCCTATGATAATCTTGCTGCTTTACACATGCTCTCCCCAAGCCTAAAAACAGTACTGCTGGGGGAGCTAATATTATCAGAGAAGTTGAGTGATTTACCCAAAGGGGCGGAGCTGGTAAAAGACAAAACAGGAATTTAAAACCACCCTTGGCACTAAATCCTGCTTTCTTTTCTCTGAGTCAGGTGCTACTTCTCTTCCCAGCGAGGAACACAGGCCCACGCCAGGAGCAAAGTTTAACTTTCTTTTGAAAGATAGCTGCCGTATTACTTGCAACTCTTTTCTCAGCAAGGGACAGAGACTCATTTCAAACCAGCTGAAACACAGAGGATAATTTATTGTGAATGAGGATCCTGAGATATTTCATGGAAACTAAGAAAATAACATTACTTGATCTCAGGAAAAAAAAAAAATTGGAACCAAGGACAACAAAACTGTTCGGATTCACTTTCTCTTTGCCACATGTGGAAAACATTACAGTCTAACATCTCTGGAACTTTATAGCTCTGAATAGTAAGATCGGCCTATTTTCTTTGTCCCAACTAAAAAAAAAATCCCACTTCATTAACCAACCCTGAACCAATCACCCCTGACCTGGGATCAGAGTTAACAATAGAATATGTTTGTCTTTACTATACCCTGTGGGTAGAAGCAGCAAGGAGAGAGTGAAGATTTTAGAAGGAGGAAGAGGGGCAGGGATGTCACTAAATATCACCATAGAGATTCAGCATATGTACTCGCAATTTACAAACTTGATACATGTGTATGCTGAGCAGCTTTCCGATTTTCTTGCGATATCTCTCAACCATATTACTACACAATTTGGCAATTCAGTGAAGCCGGGCAGGCAGGGTTGGCTGGGAATGCACCCCCCCATGTCGTACATATACTATTACAGAATTGTGTTGTTGGCGTTGGGCGCTCTGAAAGAAGGGGGATTGAAAAGACAGAGCAAGAAGTCGAGTCTGGCCCATTTTGGAAGCTAAAACTTTCCTCACCAAGGCAGGAAATTAATTTTTTCCTGATCATGATGGCTGAGGAGATTGACTAGAAAGAATAGGTGATGAAAAGGTTTAAGGTCCATTTTTCTGACGGCGTTGTTCGGCAGTCCTAAGAGAAACGGAGCAGAGAGTGTGTGCTCTCCGTGGAAATGAGTTAATAATCAGATATATACTTATTAACGTATGCTTCAAAACGTTTCCCCTCCAGACTGGTCAGAGAGGGGGCTGCCTGATGGAGCCAGGGTTTCTCTCCAGGCCCTTCTTAAAGACCCAGTGGCAGACCCACCTTCAAAGTACACAAAAGGACAAAAGGGCCTTTCATTCTACCCTCCCTGGAAGAACTTGAGTTTGAAAATGGCTTTTTGTTCCCTCTGCGCCATATATGTCTGATAATATGCATGGGCATGCATAATCGACTGCCTGCATTATGTATGAATTGGACCCCACTCTTGTTTGGCAACAGCTGGAAGGGGTTTTTTCTCTTCCAGATGCCCAGCTGCAAGAGGGCCCCTCCCCCTCTTCAGCATGTGCCTGTACCACCCCCCCACCCCCCCACATGGGCACCGGGGACAATTGTCCTAATTGACCAGAACCCAAGGACTATGATAGCCAGGGCAATGTGTTTTGGTTTGAGTTGCTTTTCTTTTTTTAAAATTTGTTTTTCTTCCACATTTCACCGCTGCCCTGCTATAATAGAACAAAGACTCTAGCCAAACAAGCGCCCTAGTCATCACCTTGGTTCATGCTCACAGCCAAAGGCTTCTAAAAGCACTGTGTTTTCAAGCTGTTGGCTGGATGGTCTCCCTGGAAAAATGCTTGCCCCCCTTTTTTTTAAAGATTTATTTATTTATTTATTTATTTGACAGAGAGAGAGAGAGAAAGCACAAGTAGGCAGAGAGGCAGGCAGAGGGAGAGGGAGAAGCAGGCTCTCCACTGAGCAGGGAGCCCGATGTGGGGCTCGATCCCAGGACTCTGGGATCACGACCCGAGCCGAAGGTAGCTGCTCAACCGACTGAGCCACCCAGGCGCCCCAATGCTTGCCACTTTTAAAGATGTGTTGAGCCAAGAGAAACTAGGATAAAGGAACCATTGGGTAGTTTTCCTTGTTGTTGTTTCTTGGTTTGTGATCCATTATCACCAAGTTCCTGATCTCTTTTGCTGAGAACAAGGCATTGCAGGGGGGAATTTAAAAAAAAAAAAAAAGTTATAAATATGATACGACTTATGCAGGTCTAAGTTGAAGTAGCATCTCAATGATACTGTTTTTTAGGACGAAAGCTGCCAAAACCCAGATAAGTGACTGGTCATTTGCAAAATATTGGAATGAAATGAATATTAAAGCATTGGGGGATTGGAGGGTCTGAGTCATTGCCTAAATTTTGCAATTCCCCCTGGATGTTCGCCATCCTACAGAATAGCTTGTATGTCAAAGAAAGAAACATTATATGTTAGAAAATGTTATGGGGAGTGATGTAAGTTTCCTTCACTCTATTTAACAGAAGGGAATGTGTTTGTAGGCCCATAAACAACTTAATCTATGGGCTGAAAATATCCTGCCAAAAGTGACCCCTGCTACCTTCGACCCCCCCCCCAAGAAAGCCTCCTAGAATAAGCTCCTCTTGAAATGTTTCCTAAAGAGAGGAGCCTTTGTACGGTGGCCTCCTGAATACTCAGATGAAAACATAATAATCTTTGATCAACATGGCTGCCTAGTGGAGAAAGCAATATGAAGAGTCTAATGACCGTTTTCTTGCTGAAATGTCCTCTATAGCAGAGGTCAATCATCCAGCCACTTTCTCCATCAAACAGCTCGAAAGAATAAGGACACACAGGTAATCATCAAATTTCTGAGGCCAAAGCATTTATGCAGTGAGGTCCTTCAGTACCATTAACCGTGAAAATATCCAATATCAAAATAATTCTGAATTTCAAAACCAATTTGAGTTTTAATCTGAGTATTCAGGGTATTCACCCTTGATATTGATGCATCCAACCACCAGTTCACCTCAAATTGGCCAAATTGATGAGATCAGGGACGTTAAATAAAAGACCACGATGTACTGTCACCATTGTTTGTATGACTGTTTTTTGCTTTTCTCATTATTCCCTCAGCACAGAGCCTTGAGACAGGGCCTTGGTATCTATCACAGAACGTGGAAGCTTCTAGCTCTTTTTGCTCACTGCTTTCCTACCTTTCAGCAGTGGCGTGGGGGCAGTGGAGAGGGTGAGGATGTTGGAGAGATATAAGAGGAAAGAGCAGTATCTCGCATAAAATGGAATATGAAATGGCTCTCATCAACATGGTGTTGAGCCAGACCATCCTTGGAATTAAAAAGACACATGTTTTAATTTCTAACTTCACTAACTTTTTAACAGTTTTCTCTTTGAGCCTCATTCGTAACACAGAGATAATAGCATCTTCCTTTTAGAGCATTAAACGTGATGTTGGAAGGGGGAACGCCTAGCTTGGTGCTCAATAAATCTAGGTTATTCATTTCAACTCTGTCCTGAACCCCAGCTTATTTGTCTAAGGCCCTACACCTAGCTCCAGGGTTTACACTAAGTTTTTTCACTTCTAGATGGATCAATCCCACAGAACGGTGCTGCCATTTTAAGAATCAACCTGGGGGGTGGGGCTGGCCTGGGTGGCTCAGTTGCTTAAACTTTGGACTCTTGATTTCAGCTCAGGTCATGATCTCAGGTTCCTGGGATGTAACCCCACATCGGGCTCTGGGCTCAGCAGGAAATCAGCTTCTCTCCCTCTCCCTCTGTCCCTCCCCACACTCAGGCACACACACACTCTCTCTCTCTCTCTCTCTAAAATAAAGAAATAAATCTTAAAAAAAAAAAAAGAAAAAAAAAGAATCAACCCAGAAGACACTATTGGTTGCCCCCCAACCCTCACCCCATAGCTGTATCCCCCTTCTTTCTTGCCAGTACAACTCCAGTTTGTTCAGATATCAGATAATGATGTATTCAAGAAAGACAAGTCTTCCCCAAAGTTCCAGGGGATTGGTTCAACTGGACTATGGTTAATCCATTCCCCTTTGCTAGTGAGTGGTTGAAGGATGGGCATGGGACCCAGTTCTGACCAATCAGTTGTAAGAGGAAATCTGATAAGTGGTATGGGAAATATTTTTCTTCCTCAGAGAGAGAGAAAAAGATGAGGGCAACAGAACTGCCTTTCCTCCTCCTCTCACCTGATTTTCTGCTCTGCCCTTAGACTTTGCCATATGAGATTTAGTGTTCGGATCTGAGCAGCACAATATATTGCCACCCACTGTGAGGGTAATGGCCAGAGAAAACACAAAGAAGCAGGCCCATAACCCTTGACTTGATTGAGCTATTAAATTAAACAGCCTTGCAACTACCAGACTCAAGAATTCTCATTTTGTGGGATGATAAATCTCATTTAGTTAGGTTTTCTATTTCTTACAGCTGGGAACATCATAACTGACAGACATCCTGCATTCTGTGCTCTTCTTGTGATGTTGCTGACCAACAGGGCTCCCCTAGATTTGAGGGTGGTGTAGCATTCCAGGCTGTATCTAACCCAGCTGTACTTTGTTCACTGTTTCAAGATGCCTGGGAAATTGCTTTGGTCACCTTACAAACTTCAATCCCACGGTCACTCAAACAACTCCTAGTTAGGTTTATCATGAACTCCTTTTCATTCTTCAAAATACTTGATATACTCTTTTAGGAATCCATTGTGTTTAAGAGGATATGTAGAAATTTTCTTAATTCTCTCTTCAGTAAATCCTCAGTAGTCTGGCGTATTCGTCCAGTTGTGTAGGTGACACATCAAGACTAAGGGAGACTTTAAATTTGGCAAAATATGTAGCATAAAGCAATAAAATTTATCTCCAGTTAAAGAAGAAGTCAGGGAAGGGAGTCGTTAAAAATATTGGCATCCAACTTAATGAATACTGTTGGGTTTGTATGGGTTTAGATATAATGATATCTGTGATTAATTAAACATGGCGGCAAAATCTTTGGCAGTTATTTATTTTGATCAGTAGAATGTGAGGAGAGTAATTGTATAACTTCTAAGACTGGGCCATAGAGATATACAGCTTCTACCTTCACACTTGGAATGTCCTAACTTGGAAACCCAGCTTTAATATTGTAAGAAGCACAGGTCATATGAGGGACCATGTGGAGGAGAACCTAAGTGCTTCTATAGACAGTCCCAGATGAGCATCCATCAATAGTTCATACCAACTCCTAACCATGAGACTAAGCTATCTTGGATATTCCTGTTCAGTGAAGCCTCTGGAAGAGTGCAGTCCTAGCTGATACCACACTGGAGCAGAGAACCACCCAGCTGAGACCAGTCACTGCACAGAATATAACATGAAGCTGCTAAATTTTGGAGTGGTTTTGTTACATAGCGATAGATTGTTGGAACTCTACCCAAGCATGAGTTTCCAGTGATGTCCCAGGCAACTAGCAGTCAGGAGAGAGAGGGAGGGGAAACAGAACGAACCGTGATTGTAGAACTAGCCCATTTCCATGGTGTCAATACCACCCCCTGTCATGGCTGATTTCAAGCTACCACCACCATGTCAACTGGCTCACATAATTCCTGAAACTTTAACAATCAGTTCTCACAAGCCAGTACAAACCAGCACGAGCCAGTTCCACCCCATCACTGACATTATCCTGAAATAAATAATACCTATTTTATTATAGTGATGCCCCAGACCTTCTCTGCCATGTAATTCAAAAAACATAATGTATCCCATTTGCGTAGTGTTTTATGTTTTATAAACCATCTATTTTATATATCATCTATTTTGATTTTCACAAGAACCAAGAGAAATGATTATTGTATCACTCTAATGAAATAAGGATGCTGAAGCTTAAAGAATAATTGCCAAACATGCACTGAGAAAAGATTCTTTGGAACTGCACAAATTTTACAAGATAGATCCCCCCCCCCCAATTCTACTCACCATTATAACCCTTTTCCTCCACATTTGTAATACTGAGTGTATAATGCCTTTGAATACAAAGGGATAAAAGGCTACAGTTCATTGCGTATATTGTATGAAGGTCTTTCTGGATAACCGTCCAAGGGCCAGCTAAATTCATTTACTAGTCTACTTGAGGCCAGCTTCTTATCCATTCTCAAGCTTAAAACATATTGTATTCTGAGCCCATGCTTTGAAGAAATCTAGTAATAAAGAGAGTTGTCTGTGGGAGGTCTGTTCCTTGTTGTTTCCAAATAATCATTAAGTGGACATATGGTGAATTGAATCCATACCAACATTTCTGAACCCATTCAATTTTTTTTTTAAAACAGTGAACTAGAGGGTAACCAATTTGTAAGCATTTTCAGAACTTTCCCATTGAAATTAGGTTTTAATTATCCCAATTCTCATCATATGAATTAAGAGTTGAGTATAAAAGAAAATGGATTTTTGCAAAAAGATAGCCAAATCCAACATGCCAGGTATAGGGTTTGGAATTATATGTGTTGCCCTGAAGTTAAATGCTTTCAGTGGTGGTCTAGCGTTAAAAATTACAGTTTTCAGGGCACTTGGGTGGCTCAGTTGGTTAAGCCCCCCACCCTTGATTTCGGCTCAGGTCATGATCTCAGGGTCATGGGACTGAGCCTGTGTCCGGCTCCGCGCTCAGCAGGGAGTCGGCTTGGGATTTCTCTCCCTCCCACAGTTTTCACGTGGCTTTTCCAGCATTTGCAAATCACAAACATGACTTATGGAAAACAATTTATTTCAGTGGCTGGCTCTCCAACTGCCTATAATTAGATGATAAATGTAGAATATCCTTTCGTGGCTGAAAGTATGTGAGGAGAGAGGGGGATTGGTAGGAAAGAAGGCGGGAGCTATAGTCCATCTTTCCTGAGGAACCAAGTCACAAAGGTGAGCAGTGCCTGTTTACATTGACTTCGTCAGTATTTCAAAGCCTATATATCAAGGGGGGAATTTTCACCATCTTGATAACATTAGTCTCAGTAAATACTATTCCCTGTGTGCCCCAGAGGAAAAGATCAAATTACCCCAACAAACTTAGACAGTTGAAAGATTTTAGTAATTTTCCCATCTTATTTTCTCTCTCTTTCTCTCTGTCTCTGTCCGTCTCTGTCTCTTCCACACACACATACATTGCTCTTAAGGAAAGTTATAATGTGATAAAATTAGGTTAAACTTAAATAATAAATGATTATTCACATCTTTTGGAAACATACTATTCCAGCATACACAATACTAGAATCTTCTCCTTTGTGTTTCTGGAGAAAGGAAGAGGGCTTCTAAAAAAGCCATGGATTCCAGCCTTTAATGGGCTTTGAAAAATACCAGACTTGAGGGTAGTAAGTTGATGCCATTAGGAAAATTCAATAATATTCTTATTTTCCTATTATCACAGAGGCATCTGCTGCTTGGGGAGAAATAATGAGATGAAGTTTTCTTTCCTACACATCAGCACCATTCTGAGAGCTTTTGGAAAAACTATTTCTGCAGTAAAGAACAAGTGTAAAGCTACAGGTCAAGGGCAGATTGGGTCCCGTGTAACCAGACATACTGACTCCTGCCTGCCTAATCTTGAAGCGGAAAGTTGACGCTTCTTCGACGCAAGTTCTGACCTGACAATGCAATATAATCTTCTCAAATTAGGTCAGAATGGCTAGAAAATGTCAGCTCTGAACTACTGAGCTGATTTTCAGAGCCAAAGGGCCTGTTTATTTTCTATCGACAAACTTCCTCCACCTTCCCTCCGTTCTTGGAAAATTAAAAAATAAATAAATAAATAAACTCGGAGAGGCTCTGAAACTTTTCCAAATTAAGAAAACATCCTTCTGATCTCGCTTTCTGATTTGCAGAGCCACATGGTAAGTTATGAATGCCTGTCTTTTAAAAATATCATCTCAACCTCACCAGAATTCCCTGTTTTCAATTAGAATTCCCAACACATCTCTTTCCTGGGGATCAGGTTTTAGAAAACAGAATAAATTAATGGCAGATACCAGTAAAAATTCTGTGTTCCTTCGGGATCCCAGTTTCCATAAAGTCCTCTCGGTGAAGGAATTAAACACACCTCCACATCACTGCGGTGGAAGAGACCTATCAGTACAGAAGAATCCCTGCTAAGGGCATTTCTTTTAATATGTTTGGAATTGTAAGAGGGAGAGGATTTTCTCTTCACACTCCAGCCTCACATCCCTTGGAGCTGATGAATTCTGCACGTCCCTGGAATTTGCGGGAGGTTACAGAACAAGATTACGCACCCTGGTGATGTATTTACTGCAAGGACAAGCCGGGCGCAGCTACGGGCTCCAAACCAGAAATGTGTAGAAAGACTGTAACCATGAAATACTTAAGGCTGTTATTTCAATGGAGCATCCTTGTGTACCTGGGAAATGAAGCCAATCAATTTTGCTTTTTTTTTTTCATTGTTGTTGGCTTAATGTAATTTAGTCAAAGAGGATGAAAACTGGTACCTGACTTTATTATTTTCTCATGTAAAATCAGGGCCAAGAGAAAAACGATGCCCAGCGATAGGGGTTTTATGCAGTTAACTGATGAGCAAAGAATAACACGAAGACAAAGCTCTCGGGTTGTGCAAAAATGGAAGGATGGGGTTTTCCTGTCCTTTTATGATCAAGCTGCAAATGTCATTTAACACTGAATGGCTCTAGAAATGATATCACATTGAATTTCTCAAGTGACTTCCCCGGACTTTTTTTTTTTTTTTTTTTTTTGCCTCCCAGTTCCTAAATAATTATGCTGAGGGCCCTGTGGATGGAGCAGTTAGCAAAGCAGACAGTGACCTCATGGAGTCCATAACCTTGTTAGGAAAAGGACATTAAAAGAAGAAGTAGAAGGACAGACATAATAATAGAGTTGCAAGCCTTCATAAAGCTAGCCCAAAGTACTCCAAGAGAGCACATTTACGTGCCTCACGTTTACATGTTTCACTGTCTGCTTTTCTCTATCAGTCAGTCTGTGAGATTTGTGATTGAAGCAGTGTGTTACTTAAACTATTTTTTCAAAAACTTCTACATTTTATCATTTGATTCCCAGGGCCTTGCCCAGTGCGTGGCACATGGAAGACACTTAGTGATCTTTGCTAGTGATGTTAGTTGAGTAAAATGACAACTGCCGGAATTACTCATGTAATCCTTACAAAAATCACATGAGCTCAGTTTGGTGGGTATTCAGGCCCTCTTTTTACTGATAGGAAAGCAGGAAAAATTAAATGGTTTGCTCAGACTCTCTTCAGCTAGTCAGAAAGGACGGAAAGAGGTCTTTGGACTCTGAAACTGATGGTCTCTAACCAAACAACACTGTCTCCCGAAAAACACAAAATAATGTAAAGGCTGAAAATAATCCTGATGAAACAAATGGACTATATGTGCTTGTTTGCCTATCAGTAAAGGGGGGGAAGAAAACAAGGAGGAAAACTTCAGAGTTATACCTGAATTAAAATGCATCCAATTCACCCTGAAATGAAAATGCTGTGGGACAAAAGCCAAAAACTTTCTTAGCTTTTCGTATCTCCAGCAACCTGTATTTAAGCAGATGTATTTCTTTTTAAAGAACTCTCCTATTCAAGCTTTTGAAAGGGAAGATTTGCCTTGTAATGGGAGATCTTCATTCCATCGTGAAGATAAAATACAACTTCACAAGTCTGGTTATTTATTCTCAATTTTAGCAGACTTTTTCCCTAAACTACTACTTTTAGCATATAAAAAAAGATAGAGTCTACACAAGATTTGAGACCACACAGACTGGAAACATCCATAGGGGGTAACTAGTCTGGGCTTGCCATGACAAAGTACCACAGACTGGGTGGCTTAAACAAAAGAAGTTCATTTCTCACAGTTATGGAGATGGGGAAGTCCAAGATCCAGGTGTGTTGGCTGGTGAGAGTTCTCTTCCTGGTTTGCAAATAGCCTCTTTCTTACTATGTCTTCACTTGGCAGAGAAAGAACTCTCTTTCTCCCTCTTCTTATAAAGCCACCTATCCCACCATGAGGGCCTTATCCTCATGACCCACTCTAATCTCAATCACCTCCCAAAGGCCACATTGCCAAATATTATCACAGTGGGGGTTATGGCTTTAACATATAAATTCTGGGAGACATAAACATTCAGTTTGTAACAGAAAGTGTAACCAGAAACTATTTTTAAGAAATGAAACTAATTCCATCATACACACACACACACACACACACACACGAGACTTTAAGCTACACTTTGAACCTTTGACAGGAGGACCAGGCATAAAGTTATGTCCAATCTTGAGGCACTGAATCTAAATAATAAAAATTAGAGTGACAATCCACAGCAGAAGAACAAATAAAGCTAATCAAGAATGGTTCATGCATTTGCCATTATTGCTAAAGAAATCAGAGATAGTGAGACGTAAATACATCAGCAAAAAGTCCAACAGTGGTTTAACTGGTCCGGAAGAGCCTTTTGAATTTAACTTGAGCATCTTAGAGCTGTAAGAGCTGAAACATCCTTGTTTGAAAAGGGTGCAATGTTCATGGAGTCCATTTATTTGAAATTTAAAAGTATTCTATTGACAATGGCTTCAGATTTATTACTAAAGTGGAAGAAAATGAGCACATTTTTTATTTTGCTATGTTCTATCTAATGAGCAGAAGCAAAACAAAGAAAGGATGAATTGTAAGGCTGTTATATTTTAGTCCTTGTGAAAGAAGCATTGATGACCAACATAACCACCAACTACTCAAAAAGTTGTCTTGATTCATTGTAATATTAAGAATAAAAACCTGCACACAGTATGTATTTAGTTTGATTTGTGTCCTGCCTACTTTCAAATAGAATTTGGTAAAAAAATAAATCACTATATTTGTTAACCCATATTGGATTGCAAGGTCCAGAAAACCCCAACTACAATGGTTTAGGCACAAAAGGGAATTGCTCAGGCCCCACAGTGAAAGTCCTTAGGTAGAACCCACATTTAACACAACTAGATCCAAAGATTCAAAGAAGTCATTAGACATCAGTTTCCCTGTCTTCACATCTCAGGTCTGCTTTCCTTTGGGTTGGCTCCTTTGTCAGGCATTGTCTCCTGTGGAGCAAAATGGCCACCAGTAGCTCTAGTTTTTCGTCCCATATTCTTGGGCATTCTAGTGGAAAATTAGCACCCTCTTCACAATCATGTTAGTGAAAGCATTTAAATGTGCTTTGATAGGTCTGACTTATGTCGTATCATTAATTGTGGTTGGAGCAACAGAGCACAGTGACTGGCCTGACCTGTGTCATGATCCCAACTTTGGCTCTAAAAGACCAGGATTAATCCCCTCAAACCCACATGGACTGAGAAAGGGGGAAAGGAAGGAACGAAGAAATAGCGACATTCTATTACCACAAAAAGGGGTAAATTGTTGAACACTACAGATGTCTACCACAATCATAGTACAATAAAATTGAATCATTGACAAATATTGAAAAGCAAAAGTCTCATATTAAGGTGGTAGTGGTCTTGCAGGATGTGGAGGGAAGGAAGGGGAGATGTACATCACAGAAAACCGGACTTCGAACACTACAGCGATCAAGTATAAAACTTTGTTCTGAGTTTCCTAGAAGCCAGGGCAAGGAGAGACACTCAGTGGGTCATGTGATGTTCCTAATCCAATGAAAGGAAGCTCCCAGCTTGTTGGTTGATACGGATCCTTTCCTGGCTCGGAATTCTGATATTAGCTTGTCTCCAAAGCCTTCAAATACTCAACAACATAATGAGGTACCATGTTTTCAAAAAGCAAGATGTCAAATAGCGCAAGATTTCATTTTACTCAATGAAAGCAATAGAGTTACACTGTAGCTCTGTAAAGTCAATTATTCAAGAGGCTAGTGTGACAGGCTCCAACTAGGTCACTTGATGAGGGACTCAAAGGTAGAAAACCTGCAGTGAAATGGTAGCCCTGCAACTTATTAGCTCAGCCACCTTAGCTAAGTCCCTCTCATTCTCAAAGCTTGTTTTTTTAATTATAAGGAAGGAGTAATAATATCTATATTTTTTTACTATATGTGAGAATAAAATTAAGTAACATAGGAAAGTACTTTTAACCCTTTAACATATATTTGTAGATACATAAAGTACTTTCATCAGGCAAATGATATTCTAGGATCTTCTAGATAAAGTCAGGTGGTGTTATATGTATTTTATAACTGATCACATAAAATGTTCAGCCGATGAGCCATTCAATAGTAAAAAGCTATTTTCAGTTTTTGTGGAAGCTCTAATAAAAGCCTTTTTTACTGCCCCTCTTTCATTATTTTGCTCTTAAACTTCCTGTTTCAAATAAGTGAGGTGTCACCAGCAAAAGAAACAGTTGTTTTTATTTGTGAAGTATTTTAAGGTAGTGACTGTAACACTGAATAAAGCTTTGTAGACATTATTATTACCAATACAGTCATTCCTCCCACATTACCTCTACCTATCACTATGATTTATTGAGCATTTAGTATTGGCCAGACACAAAATGAAACACTTTTGCATACACTGAAAACACAGTCCTTGGACTAGGAATGAGGAGAAGCGTCGTTTTTCAAACACCCCTCAAGAGTGATAAAACATTAACCTAACCACTCCTCTCTGACTCTGTTTCTCCAGGCATAGAACTGCACATCATAAAGGCTTCCTTCCAGACTTCAGTATTCTATTCTTACTTTGCCAGAATCAATTTAATGGTGAAAAGGTTGCTTCTCACATTTGTGATCTACTACTACAAGCGCTGTTACCCTGGTTCTGAATTGGTACTTTTTTTAAAAAAGATTTTATTTATTTATTTGAGAGAGAGCACAAACAAGGGAAGCAGCTGAGGGAGAGGGAGAAAACAGGCTCTCCACTGAGCAGGGAGCCCGAAGTAGGGCTCGATCCCAGGACCCTGGGATCATGACCTGAGCCGAAGGCAGACGCTTAACTGACTGAGCCACCCAGGCATCCGGTACTTTTCTTATAGTGTTCTCTTTGGCAGTTTATCAGAAGCAGCGCCATTTCTCCCTCCAAAGAACCTGATGGGTGGTTCTTCCAGAAGAGAGAGCATGTCTTCTACAATTAGTGGAAATTTGTGGAATGTGTTTTCCTTAAGCATATAGTAAAGACCCAACAAGTTTGTGTTACTGTCTTAAACTAGTGGGTGGTATTGTGTTTCTGAGGGAAAATTCATTTTTTTCTTTTTGAATTTTAATTAATTACTTTAATTATTTTTAATTAACTATATTCAATTATTTTAATAAAATTTTATTTAAAAATTTATTGAGGTATAATGGATACATTATTTCTTAAGTTCCCTAAGAGTTCATCAGTTTTCATCAGTTAAGATCATAGTTAATATACCAAAATGGCATCTAGCAGTGACGTTCAGCTTTGGATACATGTTATAAACACTGGGGAGCTTTGAAAAATATTAATGCCTGAATTCCACCACTACAGATTCTGAAAAAATTGGCCCAGGGGGCAGCCTGGAAATTGGATTTTTTTTTTTTTTCTAAAGCTCTTCCAGATAATTCTAATGTGTAGTCAAAATTGAGGTTTCCTGGCCCATCTGGTGTTATCGGTGAGGAGGGCATCGCATACTGAAGATAAAATGTGCCAATCGGGATGAGGTAGTGGATGCACTGTTGGAAAAAGTCAGCAGGATTGACCAATCAGTCCCCAACCAACATTTACAAGATATGTGAAACCAGTAGTATACAAAATGGCTGGTTGTAAGACAGATTTTTTTATTTTTCACTTATGCATGTTATTTGGAGGACTTGTCAACTGAGGAAAAATAGAAATGTATGTCGTCTTCAATGGAAAAAGCTTATGTGAGTCTTTCTTTTCTTCTCCCCTGCCCCCTTCCCTGTTTTTAAATTGTCAAAATCTAGAGCAGACACCTGGGAAAGAAGATCTGTATTTGCCCTCCCACCCCCTTTGGGTGGCACTAAATTTTCTTTTCTAATTTGGAGGTTTTCTGGACATGGTTTATAATACATTGTATCCCACAGGGTCTATTTTAATTGACAGAACCAAGAGACACAAGAAATCTTTACCAAAATGAGAAACCAACTTGAGGTAATCCTTTGGGAATTTCTTTGCTTTCTTAGATAAACTCCAACACATTGTCCTGTCCTGGCATGTTTGGGAAATTATGCCCATTATGTCTCTTTGTTGGCTTTTTAAACCAGTTTTTTTTATTTCTTGCAAGTTTTTCTGTGCAAAGCTAGATTTTTCTGCACAGCAAAGATAAACTCCAATCCAGAAACTGAAAAGAAAATGTTTCTGTGGTTGAGGTGCGTATTTATAGAATTCCTGATTGGGGGGTGAGACCTAGAGGCACAGCGGTTCAGCTTCGGGTAGATACAGTAGCCCTTTTTCAGTTCTATGAGATGAGAGGTTTTCATCTCCACCATGAAGCTTGTCAGGGCTGGTTTACAGATGGCCGACATTTGTGCTCTTTCTTCTACTGCTTGTGACTTCTTGGATCAAATTTTGAGGTTAAGTGTACAAATAATATGGAAGGAAGTAATGCTTGAGGTTAATGTTTGCAGGAAAAACCAGGGAGGGGACTTTTTGGTAAAGGTTTTTTTGAAAAGCTACTCTACTTCCTACAGATTGATATAGCAACCCAAGATAAGGGGTTTTCACTAATTTTTTTTTCAATTTTATAATGACCACAAAAATGTATTTCATACTCTGAAGAAGAGAAAAAATATTCAAACTAGTCATAGTGTTACACTATTTTGTTTGTTTCCCTTTCTATTTCACAATATGATGAAAGAAAACGAAGATGTTTAGAAAATTAAAAGCACAGTGAAATAAATTTCCTCCACACTAGCATTTAGGGGTTAAAAAAATAGGAAAGGCCACTGATCATAATATATTCACTGATTACCTGAAGATTTCAGAGATTTTCATTTTCTGGTATTGATCTTCCTATTGGTAAGAGTCCTTAATATTTTGTTTTCTCATATCTCAACCTTTATCATCACTTAAATAATCTGTTAGGGGTGTGTGTGTGTGTGTGTGTGTGCGCGCGTGTGTGTGTGTGTAAAGGCAATTTAGAAATGCAGTAGTAAGTGTTCTCATAATTAAATTATTCCTTGATTCAAAAGGTGAATTTTATTTTATTTTTTTAAAAGATTTTATTTATTTATTTGACAGAGAGAAAGTGCGAGCAGGGGGAGCGGGAGAGGGAGAAGCAGTCTCCCCTGCTGAGGAGGAAGCCCGATGCAGGACTCGATCCCAGGACCCTGGGATCATGACCCGAGCTGAAGGCAGACGCTTAATCATCTGAGCCACCCAGGCGCCTAAAAGGTGAATTTTATTAAACTATAGGATACATGGAAGAAATTTTGGCTGTCAATAATAGAAACCAATTTTGGCTAGTTTCAGCAAAAACCAAGCTTCGTTGCAGGGCTATCAGGGTTATTTCACGATACCCACAGGCTGAGAGATGTCAGTGTATTAGGCTGCTTTTAAAATGGCCCTCAGTGAGCCCTGACTGATGTTTATTCCATGTCTTATCCCTTCCCCTTAAGTGTAGGCTGGATCTAGGGACTTCTAAGGAACAGAACTCAGCGCAAGGGATGGGATGTCTCTTCCAAGATTAAGTTAAAAAAACACTGTGGCTTCCATGTTGTTCTTTCTCTTTCCACCCCGATGAAGGCAGATGCCACGTTGTGAGCTGCCCTATCATCAGCTTACATGGCAAGGGATCGAGGGCGGCAGCCTCTGGCCAGCAGCTCAAGAGGAACTGAGGTTCTTGATGTAACTCTTGGCAAGAACAGAATCCTGCCAACGGCTAAGAGAGCCTGGGAAACATCCTCTCTAGTTGAGACGTCAGATGAGACCATAGCTGTGGTCAGTGCCTGGACTGTAATTTTGTGAGAGACCTGGGCACAGAGGATCCAGTTAAGTCATGTCTAGATTCCCGACTCGCAGAAATTGTGGGAAAATAAATGCTGTTCAGTAATTTAGTTTTGAGTTAAATTTGTTACACAAATATAGATAACTAAGATAGCAAGAAACTGGAGGAGCACTCGGGAAATCCATCAAATGCGTTTTTCTGCTCCTTGATTCCCTTTTATTTTGGGTGTCTGCCTCATTCATCTCTCTCATTACCAAGCCACTTTGCCTGCTCCTCAATGCCAGGAAGAGCAATGGCTCCTATATTGACCAGCTTTCAGTTTCTGTCCTACAGAGGGAAATTAATGCATTTTTAGGTACATTTCCAAACCTCTGATGCCAGGAATCAGGTTGGATGACCTTGGACCAGAGGCCCACATTTGAGTCAATTGTCAATGCCCAGGGGAGAAACATAGAAGGAAGAGACTGCCTGACCCTGCCGGAGCAAGGATACTAACATAGCAGCACTCGGAGTAATTATGAAGACTGAGGAAGGTAGTTAGATTTGCAATTTGTTCACTTTGGTCTATTGTTTATACAATTTGAATGACTAATATATATTAGTAGTGTATTTGAATTACTAAACTAATATATGCCATCACTCTATAAAGTAAATGTAGAAAAGTGAAAGGTCTCTAAAAAGACTTTCCACCTAGAAAATGCATCATATGAAACTTGAGATTAGTGCAAGGTACATGCCAAGAAGTAGAAAGTAATAGACACTGACATTCTTGATTATTCAGGAAGGATATGGTTTGACATTTAAGGCCAACTGAAGCTTCTTACCCCGATCATACCGCAAGCTCCTTTGGGCCTCCACTCTCTATTTATTGTCCAACATGTGTGGAAAACCTGATACAATTCTGGCAAAGCGGGGAAAAATATCCCACTAAGATCAGTGGGTTGTACTGGGATAACAAGTGTTTATCAAGCTACAGGATTTACCGAGCTGCCCTGTGTAACTGTGACAACTGACAAGGTCCCTTCTGTGTAAAAGAGCAGAACAATGACTGTAATCAAACAATGGAGACAAAACAGGGTGGCTTTGCTGCTGTCTCACTGGGATCCAGACTGAACAAATGGTGGAAGGTTATGTGACATACAGTTTGACTGTCAGATTTGCTTTGTGTTTCAAAAGCATTTTGTAAAACTTAGCTCTGGAATCAGAGAAAAAAAGCATACTTTACTGCTATTTTGGTGTACTAGGAGTATCCGTGATAGAGTGGAAGAAAGCATTCTGGGAAATGGCCATGGTGATATAATCATGCATGTAGGATGCTGATGGGCGGTTAGCACGCACACGGGTTGTACCTTGGAATCAGAGACAAACATGGCCGCGCATGAGAGCACATACTACCCACATACCATAGAGCAAGTCTCTTAAGCACTGGGCTTTCTAATCACACTACTTGGATTCAAATCCTGCTTTTGCCAAGCACGAGAGATGTTGGGCCCATAATTTATATTCTGTGCCTTCTTTTCTTCATCTTTGAAATAAGGAAAATTTTAAGAGCACCCACCTTTCTAGTCTTGTTGTAAGCACGAGATAAGATAATTCATATAAAGACTCTGGTACAGTGCCTAGCGCATAGTAAGCACTCAAATGGTATGATTTTTATGCACTTTTTTTTTAAGTTTATTTATTTACTTTTAAGTAACTACACCCAACATGGGGCTTGAACTCATGAGGCACATGCTCTTCTGACTCTGCCAACCAGGCGCCCCTATTACATACTTTTGACACCAGTTATTTATTCTTTCAACTTCAGTGTCCTCATTTATCAAATAGGGAAGTGATTTTAGCAATGACACATATAAAGTTCTGTGTATAACCCAGCACATGGCATTACGCACTCACTCAGTCTAATACATTTTTTTCATAACTCTCTGGGAATGAGAAGGGAAAGTGAGTTAGTAGGCCCTTTGTCATCGTCTAGGATCATAGCTGTGGACACATTTTGGCACATTAGTTTCCTAGGGCTGCCATATAAAATTGCCACAAACTTGATGGCTTAAAACAACAGAAATTTATTTGGAGGCCAGAAATCCAAAGTCAAAGTGTCAGCAGGTCATGCTCCCTCTAAGAGCCCTTGGGGAGCCTTTTTCCTTGACTGTTTCAGCTTCTGGTGGTTCCTGGTGTGCTGTGGTCTGTCTCAGCAGGACCCTAATCTCTACTTCTGTCTTCACATGACCTTCCTTCTTCCCCAGTGCATGCCTGACTCCCAGTCTCTCCTTCCTTTCTCTTAAGAGGACACCAGTCGTTGAATTTAAGTTTGGCCTACATCTAGGAGTATTTCTTTTGGAGATCATAAATTAACTACATCTGTAAAGACCCTATTTTCCAATAAAGTCACATTCTAAGGTTCCGGGTGTGTGGAGGGGGCACTATTCAACCCACTACAGGGGTGGTGTTTCCAAATGCCTTCAACTCCTCCATGCCATTTACCTGATTCTGACTTCAACCGATTCACTCAACTCACGTTTTGGGAGTACCTACCGTGTATCATCAGATCCTGGAATGCAAAGTTGGTTCCTTGAAAAAGTTCACAATATTTTGAGAAAGATGCACACAGAACAGGTTCTCTGGGACTATAGTAACAGAGAGAGAAAAATGGTCTTTTATCCATAAGTGGTTAGAGTGGGCTCCCTGAAGGAACTAAAACCTGCAGTTCTTTACTCATCTACTCAAAGCATAGATGCCAGATGAAGGTATAGGGAGAAAAAAGAAATGGGCCAAGCCAGACAGACCTTTCTTGCCCTCTGGATTTAAACAGAACTAGGCAACTTCCTTGAGTGCCCAACCAACTTGCTTCAGATAGGATTGCATCCAACATTCAAGGTAAATGAATATATCAGGGTCTAACAAATTAGAACCCTGGACTGTAACATTTAATTTAAAATAAAACACTTACCTTGAGTCTTCTATCTATGAGAAATACAGTTTAATTTAAAATGGGGGAAGTGTACTATAAAATGTATATATTTATGATCATTAATTCACTGGAACAAAATAACACTGATTTCTAATGTAATTGGTTATAGATTGTCCTATGCAGTGATGTTCAAGCTCCCTTTATAGTTATGTTTCTTTTAAGGGGATGTTTTTATAAATCTAATTTCATACATATAATAGTTTAAAATACTTCCCTGCAGCTAAGTGGTAACTGAAAGCTAGATGTTAACTTGTCATTGCACCTTGTTTTGTGAGAATAACTCTGGAGGTGCAAGAACACTTATTTTCAGCACTTGGAATGTGACAAATGTGTTATCTCTAGATTTCGTGAAGTTCACCTCCACCTCCCTCCACCCCACCTAAATTCTTGGTGAGTGTAGGTGTTATGTTTTCCATGATAGGGGCTTTGTCCTCAGACAGAAAACCACATGTGTAAGGTATGTCACAAGGTTTCGATTGTATTTCTACTACAACCAGTTCTGCTGGCAGGTGCTGGCTTAAGCTCCATCACCCCGGAATCAGGCTCTGAAGTGATACCGAAGATGCCTTTGCTTTTAGAAAGCCCTGGTATCTACTAAAGAATAATTATTCATCGGAGGTAGTTAAACAGAGGGGACTCACTTGAATGAAATTATGAAGTAGGTAAACGTGTTCATTATCCTCGTACTTCCCTTTGCTAGATGCTCGGTGTCTGAATAGACAAATAGAACACAAAGATTTTTGAAGTGGTTCAATACGCCTTGATATATTTAAAACTTGAGTTAACATTTTAACTGCTTGAAGGATTAGAAAATCATTGACTTCCCCTCATAAGACATTCATGACACTTATCTGTGGTATGGTATGGGGGTATGGAACCAATATAGCTGCCACGAAAAGAAATGCAGCAATGACGTCTCACGTCTCACTGCTTCCGAGAGCAAGCGGAGTTTTCCACCCCTGTCCCTCAAAGCCCGGTTTTACCTATCCAACCTTTGGTCATAGCCATCCACATCTTTAAAATGTGATCAAAGGTATGGACCTTTCCATCAAAAGAATGCATAATACAATATACAAGTATTTTCAGTGGATTTTTAGTAGAGTCACATCTCCCTTCCCTAGAAACTAGGCTCATTCTCCTACTGTCCTTCAGCTCAGACTCACCCTTTCTTGGGTTGGAATGGGTAGCCGCTGGACTGGCCATTCTTCATCCCCCTTCCATACCAGGCTAGCTTCTGAATGTCTTCTTCCGTGCTGTCACTCTGCAGACAGACCCACTGATCCTTCTTATTTGAGGGTCTGTCAATCACTATGAGAAAACACTATGGGGAAACAATTGCGGGGGCTTACAAAAATAACAATAGGGCCATTATAAAGCTTAACTCTTAAGGCCCTCATGCCCTCGCTGAGAAGGTTATAGGGACCCTGTCCTTCAATGGCTGCTGCCTGTTTTTTTTCTTTCAAATTGATCTCTTCTGATTAACTTGTTGGTTGAATTCTTTCTCCTTTCTAGGAAAATCTCAGAGTGTTTTGAAAGTTATCCTGGGAGTAGATTTATCTCAAGCAGGTAATTTGCATCCTTGAGCTCCTGTGGACTGTGACAACGCAAACCTGGGTACTTTCTCACTACGCAGATTCCCTGATCTTTTCCCTAAGAAACAGATAAGTGTCATGAATGTCTTAAGAGGGGAAGTCAATGATTTTTAAGAACCTTGTAAGGGCATTGGTAAAGGGAGTATCATTAAGGAGAGGGTTTGTTCATTCAAAAAACACTTGAGACTAATCTACAACGAGTGAGAGACTGCAAACTGAGAAGACACAGATGATTAAAAAGGAAACTGCCCTTTCAGAGCTCACAACCAGGATTTTCATTGTTTTCCTATCTTTTCGGGCTTACATTCTTATCTCACCCAACTTCATTGTGCTGCAGTCCAAATATGCCTTCAGCTTTATGGGATTATTTTGAGTTCTAAAAAAAGGTGCCCAGCACTCTTAATTTCAGAGCTTTTCTCCTCACTGCTTATACTCGTTTCCTCCATAACTCCCCTACCCAGGGTGGCCAGATTTAGCAATAAAAACATGTCTGAATTTCAGATAAACAGCAAATGATTTTTTAATGTGAGTATGTTCCAAATGTTACTAAAAAAATATCGTTGTTTATCTAATGATGATTTCACTAGACTTCCTGTTTTTTCATCTTGCAACCCTACCCTTACCCCAACCCATCCCTCTAAAATGTTAGCCCTCAAATTTAGTGACACCCACAGATTTAGAGAGCATCTTCTTTATTCTGTAATCCTGGTCATGGAGACAAATGCTAAAGGCCTCATAGGAAACCACTCCCTGCCAGGTAGCACTGACTTGCTCTCCTCTGACCTTGACCCTTTCAGCTGAATGGGACACTTCAGCCACTGCTAGCCTCATATAATACATGTCACATCTGGAGAACGTTTTGTCCCCTATCTCTCACCGATTTGAATTTTTGATTTTTTTTTTTTTTCCTTCAAAAAACAAGTCCTGTGGGCCTAGTTTGTCTATCACCTGTCCTGGCTCCGGGTTTGTCCTTTGTTTCTGAGATGAAACTAAACGAGGATCAGGTTGGGAATTATCACACACCGATTCCCCAGGATGCTCCAAGGCAGGAAAGACTAAAGTCTACCAGTAACTTCAACCTAAATTTTAACCTCCTCTAAAAAGCAAAGAAAAAAACCAGAGGTGAACAACTGATCTGGATGTCACCTCTTTCACCTGCTCGTAGTCTTGTAGGATTTAGAATGGATGCAGCCTGGAGAAACGGATTTCAGATTAGCCCCTCTCTGACTGAGAGTTGGCTGCTCTAAGCTCAACGGACACCACAGTTATCATCAGATTGGTAAACACCAAATGTGCAGTTTATTTAATGCAAGACACAGGTATACGGTCGTGCCACCTGATACCGTTTTTTAACCTCAACCTGACTGAATTGAAATACGTTATCACTAATACCCGAAATCAACAATTCCTAAAGTAGTTTAATATGCAGTTGCTTTAAGATGTGCCTACATATTAGCAAAATGTCAGAGCCTACTTTCAAAGAGAGCTGTCTTCTGGGACACCATTTATTCTCACTCATAACTTTAATACAATTACCTTCCACCAAAGCAACCTGGTTTTCTATAAAATTCTAAAGAGAAGTTATCCACAGAAAAAGCTGTAATATTTCCAGTCAGCACGACCATCTCTGAGACAGGTAACAGACACGGAAACTTCGTGACACCCACCTCCAGCGTCCATTGCTAAATTAATGAAACAAGGAGGCCATTAGACTGAGGTGGTTCTACTACCTTGCAAACCCAAACCTAAGCCTGTAAATGCTTCAAGGTTAAGAAATCAAAATCTAAGGACAATCAATCACAGCCAACTAGGATTTTCTCAATGAACACAATGGCTTAAGCTATAGCCAGTTTAATAATTTCTTTGTTTTGCTTCTGCCTCTTTTCTTTATTATTTTTTGAAGATTTTATTTATTTATCTTAGAGAGAGAATGAGAGAGAGAGAGAGAGAGGGAAGGGGCAGAGGGAGAAAGAACCTGAAGCAGACTCCACACTGAGCACGGAGCCCAACTAGGCGGCTCGATCCCATGACTGGGAGATGTGGACCTGAGCCCAAACCAAGAGTCGGATGCCTAACTGACTGAGCCACCCAGGGCCCCTCTCCTCTTCTCTTTAAAAGTCTAGCTCCTAGCTTCTGATGGTGGAGGACTCTTAACCACTTCAGGTCTGGTACTGCCCTATTTGAATGGATTTTTGTTCAAATAAACTCTGAAAATTTTTAATATACCTGAGTTTATGTTTTAACACTATAAAGAAATCATTTATGGACCTGGAATTTGTATGCATACAGATTTGGATGTAGACCAGATTATTATTCCGCAAGAGCTGAATCTAAAATGGGATGGCCGTTTGTACCATTGGTATATAAAGCCCACTTTTCACGGGAACACACAAGTGTTTCTGAAATCTGCCTGTGACGCCTTAGGGGTCAAGGGAGAGTGCAGGGTACTTGCAAACAGCATTTGAGCCTCTCGGTAAATCAGAGTGCATAAGCCGTTAGGCTAGCAGCCAAAGGGAGCACTCTGGGGCCTGAGACTTTGGGCCTCGGGACCTCACTTTATAATCCTGGTTAAGAAACATCCCTGTGTGCCTGTCCCCTGCCTGCCTGTCATATTGGTTACCCAGGACCAGTCGCATTGACTTCAGTTATTCCTGAGTTAGGCCTGGCTGGGGGTGGTTCTGTACTGTTTTGATTATATCTGCTGGTTCTGATGATCTCATTACTTTGTTAATTAAATTTTTAGCTTATTTTAATCTCCTTTTAATGGTTCACTTCTAACGGTTGGGAAAGAGGAAGTAGCACCTCAGAGACTAGGGTCTGCCCCAAAGGTAGCTCCATAGCCTTCCTTCCTATGCTGCAAATTATATCCTCTTGCTGGCCGCCGGAGAACCCCAGAGACGCAAGTTAAAAATAAACATCCGGGTAGTTTAGGAAGACCACGGGTGAAATTGCCCTCTGGGGAGAAATGCAAATAGCCCTACGGCCTCTGGGAAGAGTCCCTGAGGCTGCTCACTGGCCAAAGGTGAGGGCTCTCACTTCATGTGTCCTGTGTGTGTGTTAAAGTGGGTTTTCCACATTATTTATCATTTGGGATATAACAATTCCTTATGTGGTCTCTTTGGGCACAGGACAGACACCGAAAGGAGTCTTTTCAGATGTGATTATCTGTAGTCACCTATTCTTGCTCCTTTGTCTATACAGTGTTAACGTGGCGAAGTTCCCTGAACACTGGCCCTTTCAGGTAAATGGAAACCTCGGAAAATGCCAGCTCTTTGTTTATTCTGTCTAGCCCAGTCCCTTAAGGATCTCAGCTCCGTTAAACTTTTACAGATATTTTTGCCTCGTTGTCATTAGTGTGTTTTTTTTTTTTCCTTTTGGGTTTTTGGCTAGAGGTTTCAAATGTTCATGCCGTCAAATCTATGTTCCTTATTAGGATCTTTTTCCACAGCAGAGTTTCTGGCACTTTTGCTTTAAAACAATCCATTATGAAAACAAATTTTAAAATACACAACTAAGAATACAAACAGTGTAAATAGCTGTAATAGTCCAGACCAGTAGAGTGTCTCTTGGTGTTCAGCAGTAGGTTAGCGGCTGACAGAATGAGGGACATGCTTCTTTGATCTCAACCGTATGCACACTTGATGATCTGTGGGAAACCCTAAGAATCCTTCTTTTTGTCTTCTCCTTCTTTCCTGAAAAAGTTAGTCCTAAAAAAATGAAGTAGAATTGAGCAATGAGCTTCAGGGCAGGGTTGTGGGGACAGGGGCGCGGGAATGCCAGAGCTCAAGTGAAGTGACAAGGACATATATCTACCTTCCCTATATACTTATAATCATTAGCTCATGGTCCACAGGTGCAGCAGCATATTTCGTATTCTTACCAAGAAGTTAATTATTGAATGAGAAGTCTTTGTTATTTAGGGTGCTGTTGGTTACAAGGGATAATAACAAGTTAAACTAGCTTAAGCAGAAAAAAAAAGGAACTTACTGGAAGGCTTTTGGGGTCTCTCACAGAATCTAAGGAGAAGGTGAATGGCCAAGTGACAAGAAGGGCCAGAATGCAGCAGAACAACTCAGTTCAGACACTTACATGTCCCCAGGATGTTCTCTATGCCTTTCACTTCCGTTTCTCTTTGTGTTTTCTCTTTCTCTAGAATGGTCTTCTTCACAGAGTAGGAGAAAACTGACTGCCACTGGTTTCAAGATTTTACTTGCAACACACACCACTACAGGAGAGAAACCACCTTAATTTCCAGTATTTCCAAGTCCAAAAATCCCAGCGAATGGACTCATTGGCCGAGCTTAGGCACGTAGTCATGGCTGCTCCTGCACCCGTGGATGGAAATGGGAGAATAAGGACATGAGGGAGTATTGGAGGGATTTCCCAGAATAGAGATGCTGGCCATAACCCCTAAGTATCTAGGAGCTAGACCTTCCTGCTTCTTTCCATCTCTTAGGGGTATAGGTCAACAGTTCTGCTTTAAACTTATCCTGACTTAGCACTGTTCTCTGCAAGAACTCTACCCTCAACTCCGATGGTGAACTCAAGAAAATGACATTTATAAGAAGTGAGAGCTCCTCAGTTGGTGTGTTGCCTTCTGTGTTTCGTGGACAGTGTAAGAGATTGTCAAAAGTGGGATGTCAATGTGTAAGCATATTTTTAATGAATAAATTTGACCAGTTACTTTCTAAAAAGATTGTAGCTAATTGTACTTCCATAAACAAAGTATCAGAAATGTCATTTCCTTATAAACTTATGAGCATTGGACATCATTAATCTTTTAATATTCATCAATCTGATAGGTAATAAATGGCATATTGTTTTGTTTTGCATTTTCCTGACTACTAATAAGACTGCACATCTTCTGGCGTGCCTGGGTGGCTCAGTTGTTAAGCGTCTGCCTTCGGCTCAGGTCATGATCCCAGGGTCCTTGGATCAAGGCCACATCGGGCTCCCTGCTCCGTGGGAAGCCTGCTTCTCCCTCTCCCACTCCCCCTGCTTGTGTTCCCTCTCTCACTGTGTCTCTCTGTCAAATAAATAAAAATCTTAAAAAAAAAAAAAAAGACAGCACATCTTCTGTAACTGTGATCCACTCTCCTTTGTTCTCAAATAAATTGCCTGTTCCTATATTTTTCCTAGTTTTCTCTTGTTCGCTTGTTTTAACCTTGTACGATATTAATTTGTGTTAAGATACTAATTTAACTTATTACATTTTAATTTTTATTTACCATACTTAATATTAATCTTTTATTTGTCACATGTCACTCTTTTTTTTACCCATCATTCGTATCAGCTTTATGAAGATTCTTATTCAGAAACAACATATATATATATGGTCATATGTATTAATCTTTTCCTTTATGGATGCTTATTTTCCTAACTTATTTAAGAAAGTTTTTCTACCCATTCTAACTCTTATAGCTCTACACATTTCCTAACTTTTCTTCTACTGGTTTTTATTTTTTCAGTGTAGTCCACGTGGATTTGATTTTGTTTATGATGTAGCAGTCTGTTAGCTGGAAAGCCAGTATTCACAGTATATAAAATAAATAAATCCCCGCCTTTCCAACCATAACCTCAGAGGAGTACACATTTGATGTTAACCTCGGACTTTCCCTGTGCACATAGAATTCTTTGAGCTGTGTGTGTGTATGTGGGTTTACATGAACACACACATATGCACACACAAACACTCTATGTAGAGCATAGTCCGTTTTTATTTTATTCTCCTTCAGTCTGCTTTCTTTGCTTAAAAGTCTGGGAAGGAACTCCAAACCAGTGGTATATGTGGCTCTAGCTCATTCCTTCAGAAGACACAATAGCATGCTATCTTAAGAATTGACAAACCTAATGCATTAAGGCATAACCAATTAATTAACTGCGTCCAGCTGAAGTCCCAAGGGTAAACTCTTCAGCTGCTCCAGCTCTCCAAGTCCTGCTCTGAAGAGTCCAATCTCCACAAAGTTCTGTACTCAACTCTCCTAGGACAGAGTCAATGTCCACCTCTATCTTCAAAAAGGGTAACTTTCTCATGTGCCTCCTTCAATCAGTCCCCTCCACAGACGCCCCACATTCTGAGCCAGCTTTCTTCTTAGTGAGTTGCAGGTCTGGCTTCTCCATTTAATATTCTGCACCACTGTTCTCCTGCTGACCCTTTTGATACTTCTTACTCTATGGGGGCTTTGACGGTGGATATAGTTAAAAATAAATGAAGACTCCTGCAATATTTATTGACCTCTCATCAATCTTTGATTCCATAGGAAGGTACCACTTAGCCAAGCCGTATGATTTTGATATTGATTCAAGGTTTTTCATCTTCCCTCAACGCTTTTACTGCCACAGAATCTCAATCGGGGTTCATTTCTTCTTCAAATACTGTATTGATGCCACACTTTACCAAACACGGTGTTAAGTGCTGTGGATTACTGGTGAGCAAAATAGTCACAATACTGGGTAGTTATGGACTTCTTTGAGCAAATTCCAATGCTGGATGGCATTAAAAACATTCTTTGTCCTCGATTCTCCTTTGAAGCATCTATCCAAATATTTGATACAGATTTCGCCTTCCTTATGTTCTTCTGCCATAAGAAACAAGCTCAGCATCTTTTGCTATCTAGAAGACAAGGCGTTTTATGCCATAGGTTTTACCATGATGCTCTTCAAACAAGTTTTGTCTGAATAGTTTAGTGTCTTTTTTGATGAAACCAGTATTGTTGCTATGGGTTAATGATCACTTGGTTTTCAAGAAATAGTTATTGAGCCCCTATTATATGTAAGATACACGGTGATCTAGATCTAAAATCAAGATTCAGAGGTTGTTTTTTGTACCATGGACCCCTTTTGCAGTCTAAAATCTATGAACTCTTCCTCAGAACAGTATATATATTCTTTAAAGATTTTATTTATTTATTTGACACAGAGAGAGAAAGCACAAGCAGGCAGAGTGGCAGGCAGAGAGAGAGGGAGAAGCAGGCTCTCCACTGAGCAGGGAGCCGGATGTGGGGCTCAATCCTAGGACCTAGGGATCATGACCCGAGCCGAAGGCAGCCGCTTAACCAACTGCGCCACCCAGGCGCCCAGAACAATATTTTTATAAATACATAAATTAAGATACATTGGATTACAAAGGAAGCCAATTGACCTAAACGTTGGTTAACAATGTTAATTCATTTCTACAAGCCCTGCTGTTAAGTCTTTAAAGTAAAAAATAAAACTATCCATTAATTTTAATGGGAAAAATTATTATGTATTACATCTTATCCTAAGACACCCAAACAATTTTCAAAGATTTTTTAAAAAAATGTGTGTGTATATGTGTGTATATATATACACAACTCCATATATATGTATATATTCACACACACACCTGTAATAAAAGTAAGTTTGCATAAAAAATAGTAAGGAATTTGAAAGTAAGCAAACAGTGATCCAGTGAAGGTTTATTGTACTCACCAAAGGAGGACGAGATGACCAGATGATGAAACCACTTAAAAGCATAAAGTTGAACAAAAATCAAAATGGCTGCACTAATGCTTCAGTGACGCTCAGTTTTTAAAATTTCTTTATTTAGTTTTTAAAATATTTTATTTATTTTACTTGAGAGAGAGAGAGGGAGAGAGCACAAGCTGGGGGAGGAGCAGAGGGAGAGGGAGAAGCAGACTCCACACTGAGCGGGGAGCTGATGGGGGGGCTGGATCCCAGAACCCTGGGATCATGACCTGAGCTGAAAGCTTAACCCACTAAGCCACCCAGGTGCCCCGCAAAGCTCAATTTTAAAGTAACCTTTTTCCTCTCTTCCGCAAACCTCCCCTCCTCCCTTCTTAGTCTTTGTTTCAGGAACCCGGTACCACCCTCAAAACCACTAATGAGGCTGGCAGCACATACACAATTCCTGCCCAAACCAGCTAGATCCTGTATTTCCCTGTAACTGCCCTTCCCCCACCCAAGCTCCCTGGGGTGTGTGTGTGTGCGGCGGGGTGGGGGGCTTATAGCTTTTGAAGGCCATAGCCTGCTGCAGCCTCCTTTGCCCTGCAAAGCGAAAAAGCTATCGTTCCTCTTCATCCCAAACTGTTTTCTTTGGTTGTATTTTGGCTCCAAAGCACGGAGGCCGGTTTTCGACAATTGTGGGTGATGTACGTAGGGGTAAGAAGTGAGGGAGTTTGACATCAGAAAGCTCCCTTTTCTTTCTGCATTATTTTCTTCACAGATTTTTTTTAACCTTTTGGGGGAACTCATTAGTATGGATGTCAAGTTTTGCTTATAATAAGCTTGAAAACTTCTCTCTAGAGCAAAAATAAAAGAAAAACACAAACAATGCAAACTGTGTGGAGGTGTCACATGCACACAACAGACCAAAGGATTTAAGAAATGAAGATGGTGTGTCTCCATCTCTTGCTTGGTGTCCACAGGCAAAGCAAGCACATTTAGGTTCATCAAATAGGCCATCCAATTTAAATTCGCTCCCTGTGGTCCTTTGATTACAAAACTCTGCCGAGTGAATTAGTGAGTGTTTTTTTGTTTATTTTTTGTCTGAAATTGTAATACTGACGCAATGTCTTATATGTACTTAGTGTGTTCTGGGTAATATTTTTCTTTATACTGTTACAAATGAAACCACAGGTCCAAAATGGAGTCACTTAGGCTATGTCACCAAAGGGCTTAATACTAACCTAGCAGCATTCCACCCTCCCCTAGACATGTAGTCTTAACCTGTCAATCAGGAATTTTCTAAGCTGCACCAATGTGGTCACGCGGGCCCTCTCCATCCCTCCCCTCCACCAAAGGAAGATGAGGTAATCCACCTAGTAAGACAGCCTGCCTTTCCCCCTAAGGGAAAGTGACTTCACTGGAAACAATCTTCTTTTCTTTTGCTAATAACTTCTTGCCCCACCCTCCTTCTATAAAAACCTTCCATTTTGCACAACTCCTAGGGAGCCTCTCCTTATTTTCTGGTTCATGAAACGCTTAATAAAGCCAATTAGATCTACTAGGTTGAATTTTGTTTTTTATCGATACTGGGAATAAAAAGTTACCCAATAGTCATATGATTTTTGAAGAGTTTTATTGCTGAAAAGTCATTAACCAAACGTTCATTCTATAACTGAACGTTACATTTCTGAGCATATTATCCTATAGACAAAACTTGAGGATCCAAGGACTCAGCTAGGGGATTAAAAAACAAACAAACAAACAAAAAACCAACTGAACAGAACAGACATAACTCCCTGCCTCTAAGGAGCATATATTCTTCACAATCTACGTGGATGATCATTTTGTTCACAAGGTAAATTCTTTCAGGGACACCTGGGTGGCTCAGTTGGTTAAGCGTCTGCCTTGGGCTCAGGTCATGATCCCAGGATCCTGGGTTCTGGTCTCATCAGGCTCCTTGCTCAGCAGGGAGCCTGCTTCTCCCTCTGCCTGCCGTTCCCCCTGCTTGTGCTCGCTCGCTCTCTCTGACAAATAAATAAATAAATAAAATCTTTAAATAAATAAAGGTAAATTCTTCCAGCTCACAGAAGGTGCATTTTTGTCCCTAATATATAGTCCTATCACAACGCAGTGCTCATAAAGCCCAAAGAGAGTACAGTTATCCCATTAAAGGTTTGTTTGCTTAGATCGTTATCATATCCTCCAAAATTTGTCAAGATTACCACTTTAATGTTTCTTGATCTAGGTCAGAGATAGGCAAAGTATTGCTAAGAGCCAAGTCCACTACCTCCTGCTTTGTAAATAAAGTTTTATTGTAACACAACCATGCCTGTATTGTCTATGGCTGCTTCTGTGTAGAGATAAGGAATTGGAACAAGTATCTTCTTGCCCACAGAGTCAAAAATATATACTGTCAAGCTCTTCATAAAAATTTTTGCCTATCACTGATCTAGATTTCTGGGGCTCCAAGTATAGTATTATTGAGCATTTGACCCGATCTAAAGAACCTTCTTAAGAGATGTGGCCTTGGTTACAGATATTCTTATAGCTCTCCTATAAAGGAAATACGAGAGAGAATTCTGTAAAAATGGATCTTCACTTTCTAATTTTCATCATAATACCAGAATACCCATTTCCCCAGTGCTTAGCAGGTATAACTCTTACTGTGCAAATCTGTCTGTCACTGCTTTGCTTAAAATTCTAGGGTGACATCTTCCTTATTCTTTGGATAAGATTAACATTTTTTCTTTTTCTTTTTTTTTTTTTAAGATTTTATTTATTTATTTGAGACAGAATGAGAGAGACAGAGAGCACATGAGAGGGGGGAGGGCCAGAGGGAGAAGCAGGCTCCCCACCGAGCAGGGAGCCTGATGCGGGACTCGATCCCGGGACTCCAGGATCATGACCTGAGCTGAAGGCAGTCGCTTAACCGACTGAGCCACCCAGGCACCCAAGATTAACATTTTTAAATGCAATCTACAAGGTGCCTCAGGCTCTGACCTCACCTATTTTCCCAGCCCTATCTTTGGTCTCTACCCTTACTCTCCCTACTAGGACCACAGGGTTCTGCTTTAGGCACAGTTCTGTGTTCTTTGTAAATTCACCTTCTTAGTCTACAGAGCAACTCTCCTGCCCCCAGACCCCACCCAGCTTAATTCCTACTCATCCTCAGACTTCTGACTAAAGACACTGTTGTGGGAAAGATTTCTTTGGTGATCCCACCAACTAGGTTCGACTTTCATAGGTCCTGTATTTTTCTTTCACAGCGGATTTTCAGAGTGGCAGATATGTACTTAATTTTTGCTACTTACTTAATTTCAGTCTCCCTCCAGATTCCGTTAAGTGTGGGCCAGGTCTTTTCTGTTTGTGGATGTATCTCCAGTGCTTAGCCATTACCTTACTAGTCAATCAAATTTGTGGAATGAATTTATGAATACCATAGAACACATACATCTGACGTTTACCAGCTCTCATTGGGAGACTCAAATCAAGAATGCACTGCCTGTTGGGGCACCTAGCTGGCTCAGCCGGTTAAGTGTCCGACTCTTGGTTTCGGCTCAGGTCGGTGATCTCAGGGTCGTGATCTCAGGGTCCTGATCTCAAGGTTGTGAGATCGAGCCCCGTGTCTGGCTCTGCTGAGTGTGGAGTCCACTTGGGATTTTCTCCCTTTCTCCCCATCTGCCTCTCTCCGCACTCTCGCTCTCTCTCTCTCTCAAACAAGTAAAATCTTAAAAAAAAAAAGTACTACCTGAATCATGTTTCCCTGAATGTTTTATAAAATTATGTAAAACTGTTCTATATTATAAATTGATACATTTATTAGAGTTTAACACTAATAAATGTTTTTTCTTTTGATAGCACCTTTTTTTTTTAAGTTAGCAAAAGCAATGTACTTGGTTGTGTTTCTTCTTCCCGGACGCCAAGAAGCTCAAAAGTAATGCATTGCTTATTCATAGCAACGTTCTCCAAACCCAGATTCTTGGTAAAAAATTCTTCCTACTTTCTTTACATGGCTCATTAGGACTTTCATTTATTTTTTTAAAAATCTATTAAATATTTGCTTCATGTCAAGTTGCCTCGACTTTGCATAAATATATCTTGATCCTGTTTAAGACTCATAACTTTTCCCTTTGGAGTAAATGTAGAAAACTATATAAACAGCGCCTCTTTGGCCATATCTGAACAATTGGTGAGAATGGAAGCTACAATCGGTCGGTCGCAGGAGGTTCTAAGAGTCCTGATTAAAATTATATGACCGCCTTGGGCTGGAGAAGAGGGGATGGGGAGTAGGTTATCCACTGCTCATGAAATTCAAACAGCCTGTGAATACACTGCATCAGCACCTAGGCAAAACTCAGCTTCCTGTGCCATCAGTTAGGGACGCAGCCTAACATGTATGCAGTTTGAAAATGAGGACCTCCTGGGTCACTTCTTGCTCCTCTGCAGGTTGGTTTTCAGGTCACTTCTCCTGCCTCCCTAAGTAAGGGGGGGGGGAGATAGGAGGCAGGAGGTGACTTAAAAGAGCTCATCTGTTTAGGAGTTGGGGGGACGTAATCATAAGTTTGCACTTTCTTCAGATGATTGATTAAACAATGAGTGTTTATGAAATCAAGAAAAATGTGTTTTCCCCCAGAAGTTTCCTTTTCAAAGACGTCTCTGTGCACTCTGGCCAGTTTAAAAAGAGCCCCATAGGGTGCTTATTTTTTTTACACATATATTGCCAAAGTAGTTCCTGTTTTGGTTTTAATGTGTTCCTTCTTTTTAGTGGGATGAAAGAGAACTTTCTTTAAAAAAGACCTGTCTGCTGATCATGTTTGTTTGAATGAGCCTAAATAAAGCTTCTGTTAAGAGTTTAACTGTTTAGCTAAATCCTCTGGGCTAAATTATCTGGCAGATTTTCGTCCTTAGTTGGACTATGTAACTAGAGTGCTCTTATTACGCTCTTTCTAACTTGAAATTCCTGCCTCCCCCAGGACTTCTCTGAAGTGAATGTCTTGAGGAAGGAGCTCTTTCTCTCAATCTAGTTGACTTACTTTTTTTTTTTTTTTTGCTTAAAGATACAAGTGCTCTTGACTCCGGTCCCTACCCGCTCCATATTGCAAGGGCAGCTTTGTTTCCGCAAGGCAGAAAGCCATGAAAAGAACCCTTCCTTGAGTGCTCTAAGGCTGTGTCTCTGACTATTGCTTTACAGTTTGAAATTGACTCATGCAGTAACCAGTGGGGCCAGACATTAAAAACAGCTCGGAGACCATTCTTTGAGTTGGAAGGTCAGCTGCACAGTCAAGACTCAAATTGGTTTCCAGAAGATGGAAATGTTTTCCTACATTGCGCTGGATGAAAAGATGTAGAGAAGAGGCCCCTACTACAAAATATGCAAATATGGAATGCTTTCAACACAAGCACTAAAGCCAGTAAAGAAGCCTTGGCTTTCATATTCAATTAATTCAACCGAATCAAACTGTAAATATTATCTAAGCCGAAGATTGCTTCCTTCTCATTTAGGGAAAAACAAGTATTTACTAAACAAATGGATAAGAGCACAAGATAATGAGAAGCTTCTTATGTTATCTCCTTCAGAAAATAAATGCAATTTGACATGCAAATCTTAACCTTTTTTTTTTTTCTCCCAGAGGACTTTCTCTTCTTGGCTAGAATAGTCTTTTTAGGAATTTAGATCAGTCTAACTTGCTATGTGCCGTAGATGAATACGTTCTAAGTTCAATTTTCCAAGGGGAAATTCAAGCTGAAGTACATCCAAATCCATGATAGTTTTCACAATCATGTTGGGCATCTCTGTGTAGGGCCTCTATATTTATTTGTTTATTGCACTTCTTTTTGCCATTTGAATGTTCCTTGGTTTTAGTTGACTATCTTGTGTCAAATGAATGATGTGACGTCACTTCGTACATGTAAATGCTAATCTACTTTGAGATTTTTACATTCAAGTCCCTTAAAAAGGTCAAGTTGCTGCTTTTCTTAGAAGTGAAAATAAAACCATGGACTATGCCAACATTTGGTTAGATGATTATTTTACCAAGCTTCCTGAGTATTATCTTCTCTCTTGAGAGTAACATGTGGACATCATTATCTGTTCTGGCTTGCCTAATGTCTCAGAAGCTGGGAAGAATGCATTTTACCCAGACTATAGAACTTCCGGGACGCAAGTAACAACTCACTTAAAACTTAGTTGATACTTAAAGAACATTTTTACCTATTAAATTGGTATCTTGACTTTTTTTCTTTTAAGAGACAAATTTTCTAACTTGAGATAGTATATGCCTGGATAAAAATTTCATTGGTTTTAAGTTCTAGAATTTTGCCACTACTTTTTAAGTTTAGTTCTTTAAGTAATCTCTACACCCTACATGGGGCTCAACCTCACGACCCCGAGATTGTCACTACTTTTTAAAAGCAGTCTTTCTGAAACATTAGTGTCTAGATAGCTGGGCCCTACCCCTGGATTTTTTTATTTAGTGGGTCTGGAGCCAAAAGTTTGCATTTCTGTCGGTTTCCTGGGGCGATGCTGGGGTAAGGATGGGGTGGAAACCACTGAGACATCCCAAACCCCTGTCCTATTAGTTCGAAGGGAAGCAGAGATCCATGTGTTCCATATTCAGAAAGTTAAAAAATATTATAGGCTGGGATGCAAACTTGTTAAGAACTTTGTAATGATTCTTTAAAGTTCACAATTTTCCGAACTTGATCTTATCATCTGTCCCTTTCCCCGTGACTACTGTTAAGCCTTAACACTGAAATAGGTCTTTGGTAGCTGGGAGATGCAGATAAACATCCAATAAGCCTGAACCCTGGAGGAGACAGAGTATATGGTGGTAACTTCACAAAGAGCAAAGTAAATGGAATCAGAGGGTTCTGCTAAAAGGAAGGAAACAAGGTCATGGAGGGAGGCCTGGCTTTCAGAAGTGGCCCTGGCGCTTAACAATAGAAAGTTCAAGGAGAATTCCTGGAAGGCCAGCGATCAAGTTCCAATGCCCTGCTGAGATAGACACAAAACCAGCCCTTGTAGCCACCTTCCTGCTTCTTCCACCTGATGCCTAGTGGGCTTCTCTCAGTTGCTGGGGAAGGGGGACTGTGGGGCTGACCCCTCCCTGGTTCCTCCTGCCAGTTTAGGCCAAAGGATAAGTGAGGTGCTTTGATAGTCTGACATGGAAGGCATTTTTGCTGCTTTCTCTTAACGGCCCCTAGGGATAATTTTCATTCCAGTGAAATTATTTTATCTGGCAGATGAATGTTTTAATATGTCCTTTGATTCATTTTTCAGGGAGCCTTTTAATGAATGTAGCTGTTTTTTCCTGGGTATGTCAGCCATGAGAGGTCTCCTCAGCTGCCTCAGGTTTTGTTTTTTCTTTCTACTGTCCCTGCTCATCTCGAAATGGTCTTCTAAACTTCATAGGGTTTTCTTTCTCGCAGTCCCGTTTAGGAAAGGTAGTATCAGGAGCACGCCAACAAGATTTGGAGTCCATGACTTGAGAGTTCAAATCTGGTTGCAAGACCCTGGGTAAACTACTTCTTTTCTTGAGGACTGAAATCTCACATGGTTCGCTGCCAATTAGACCTCCATGGTGGCATTTCTCCCTGGTGGCATTTCTTGGAGAACGACATAGGAATGCGTCTGCCGCCCTTGGCCTGGTGTGTGCTGCCCAATGAGACATGACCATTGCCCTTGCTGCCAGTAGGCAACATTTTAGTCCCCTTTCTTCCCATTCTCTCCAATCTGAGTTGCTTTAACAAGGAACAGGTTAGCCCCAAATCTGCATGTGTCACCCTCTGATTCCTAGCCCTGTTGTGTTTTCTGAACTTGGATTCATACCTGCCCTTGGATTCATACCTAAGCAAAGCAAGGCAGGGTGCCAGATGGGGAGGCTGCTAAAAGCGGTCTCCTTCCTGTGGGCAACCAAAAAGAAGAAGAATAAAAAAAGACAGAGGTCTCTGTTGAAGAGAGAAGCCCACGTGCAAGCTAAATTATTTAAAGATTTAAGTAAGAAGGGAGACAAAAATAGAAGTCACATCAACATTACCTCTTTCCAATCCGTCATCCTCAGGGCTTTCCAAAATATAAATCTGATCCTATCACACCGCTGTCAAAAATATCCCCCCTCCGAACATCCTATGCCTCAGCCCCACCACCAATTTTTTTCAAAAATACTTATTTTCCTTATATTGGTTTAAGAATTTAAAATACTGCAAGGTCAGGCCCCTCCTTTTCTTCTTTCTAAAGAGAACTAATTATGGGTCAACTTTATAATTTAGCAGAGACTATTCACTTCAGCAGAGTTTAGCAGAGATTATTCACTTTTGGGGCTTTCTTATCTCCTTCTGTAGCCAAACACACACAGGAATGAATGCCTTGTCTCTGTGTGCTGTTAACCCTATAGAGAACTCTCCCACTCCCCCCTGTACTTTTTGGCTAAGCTGTGAGTTTTCAAAGCAAGCACCGTAGACACCTAACATCTGGAAGTAAGTTCAGGACAAATACAATTTTAGCGAACGCAGCTAGCTGACTGGGAACAATGAAGCCACCTCCAGCTCAGCCCGGAAGTCTATGGGTCTAACTGCGCCTTTGGGAGAGGGATGGTCCAGATGGGGAACAAGACCTTGGCCACGTGGGATTACTGTATACAGAGGGATGGTGGGCAAAGGCCTTCCAGACAAACTTGTGAACTGCAATACAGCCATTAGAAAAATTCTGGGCCTTTCCCAGCAATAATCCAGGAATCCTGGATCTCATGAATGAACTGAGAGACTAGAGCATAGGAAGGACACCTCCTGAGCAACTTCAGGATGGAAGGGCAGTATGAGAGAGTGGTACATAAGCAAATGACACCATGGCTAACCAGATAGAAAAATACTAAAACATGTCTACATAGCATAAAGGGATACAAAGTAAAAAATCTGAAATGTTGGCAATGTGGATGTTACCACAATATTCCTGAGCAATATATCTAAGTTACTTTGGCCTCCATTTCATTTGCTCTGGAAATGCGGTCTATCCTAGAACAATATTTACTTACAAAAGCAATTTCTGCAATAATCTAACATGGCAGCCAGGGAAAAAAGTGCCATGGAGTTGAGTTACTTATCTTGTCCTCTCAAATACTGACTGTCCAATTTTAAGCCACAAAAACTCTCTCTATATTATTTTTCATCTGACAAATTGCAAGTCATGGTTTTGATTTGACTCATTTGTATTTTGATATGTCTATTTAACATCATTCAAGAGCACTGGCTATGCGTTGGGCATTAGGCATTGGGGATACAATAGTGAATTACATAAGATGCCTGTCCTCAAAGAATTTACAGACTAGAAAGAAAGAGAGACTTGTAAACATAGTAAATCTAGTGTTTGCTGAGTCCCAGAGCCAGGGGAAGGGAAAACAGAATACTGTGGACATTTACTCAAGTGCAAAGAGTCACAAAAGCTTCTTGGAGGGTGAGCAGAAATTAGCTAGGGAAAGGAGAACGGGAGAAGGTATCTCAGGCAGTGGGACTAGCATATAAAATGAATAGCATAATAGCTTAATTTAATTTAGTGTTATCATCTTTATAGATAAATAGTTTAGATGAGTTCCCAAATGCAGACCATGATGGCATTCAAAAAGTGGCATTTAGTGACTTAAGATTTATTCAATTAAAAAGACCATGCTTTATCCTAACATGGGTACCTTTCCGACTTTGAGGATGTTAAAATGTCATCCTTTTCCCAAAATGATAGTGATAGCAGATGGTAATGTGATTTTTTTTTAAAAAAAATCTTTGGCAAAATAAAACATTTTCAACCTTGTGTTCATCCTTAAATTTCACTAGTCTATGAAATAAAGAAGTTCATTCTCCTACCCTATGTAAATGTTTATTTTTTTTTTCTCTCTTTCTCTTTTTGGTTAAAAAACAGAATACTCAAAAAGTGTCCAGGTTGCTCTGATTTGTTAGTCCAGAGCAAACTGTTCTAGTAACAGTTGAGCTGAGGGATGGGAATATAAATCCCCGGCCCTTTGGAATTCTAGTTAGTTGTCCAATAGTTACCTCTATAGATAGAACTTTCTGAACTTCTAAGCACTCTTTACAAACACCTGACGTTTGTGCTTTTACTTGCAAACTTATTTTGAAACCCAGGTTCATTTTCTGGATTTGCTTTGATAGAATTCCCAAATTTTGTTTGTTTGTTTTTAGTGCTTTGATTTAAATTTTTCTAGGTTTGGGAAATAAATTTGATATTATCAAATTGCCTGATGACAATATAAGCCAGCTAATATATATATTTGGATGCTTCCTTAGTGCCAGAGAGAGTGCTAAATAGTCTCTATAATTATTCTACTTAGTCCTCACAACAACCTTTAAGTTTCTGAAGGAAATAGAATGCAGAGAAGCAAGTAACTTGCCTCTTACACACAGCCAAGAGAGTTGGGTTTGTCAAGACAGTTGACCCTTCAAATACACAGGTTCGAGCTGCGCAGGTCTACTTATAGGAGTTTTTTATATACTATACTATATTATAAATGTATCTTCTCTTACGATTTTAATAACATTTTCTTTTCTCAGCATTACTTTATTATAAGAATACATTGTATAAAAATATACAAAATACGTGTTAATTGACTTTATGTTATTGGTAAGGCTTCTGGTCTGCAATAGGCTATGAATAGTTAAGTTTTGGGGGAGTCCAAAGTAATATGTGGATTTGATTGCTTGTGGCTCTTTGCCTCTAATACCTGCGTTTTTCAAGGGTCAACTGTAGTTGAGACTGCCCTATAGTTTAAGCTAACAGCAAAATGAGAAAGTGCCTCTATAATTCAAAAGCTGTTGAGAAACACCAGCTTGCTTTATAGATGGGAAGAACCTGACTAAACCTCTGGAAAAATACTATTAAACATATATATGTCCAGAATTGAAAACTGTTAGTAATTAACATTGTGCACTATCTAAAGCTTGCATTTAGGACCAATATTTATTTCCAGTTCTTTCTCTGAGTTCTCCCTAGACTCCCCAGGTAGAAGAGTAAATTCTTAAATCCACTTGTCACTTCAAAGAATGATTTAAGGAGGGAAACATACACATATGATAAAAAAACAGTGTGGGGGTGAGTTTAACTTTCTGGTAACCCTATTCAACTGATTTTAAAAAGCTTTCAGAAGGGGTCCAGCCACTGCCTGGGAAGGCAGTTAAAAGTGGAGAGAATGTGCCCTTGGGAAACAAGTCTGAGTTCAAATGCTAGCATTTTGTTAACTTCATAAATTGTTTGAATTTCAGAGGAGTCAAATGAAGCTCAGAATTATCAGGAGTCCAAGTTGGAGACCAGGCTTGGAGGAGAAAAACCTTCATTTGATTTCTCATCTAATGCTCAAATGACTGATAACGTGAAGGAAATGAACGGAGCAGATTAAGGGTGGGTGGAGTTAGGAGGGATATCAGGAGATCTTGTGCTAGGACTATTGTGATTTTAAGAATTTACTTCTGTTTCCCTGTCTCCTTTTTGAGTAGTAAAAGAGGTTTCATGTCCTCAGTGAATTACCATGACGCCTATTTTAAAGCACAGTTCTATCTGAAAAGTCCTAAAAGGAAAAAACGTACCTTATTTACCATTATTTTTGATGCACTCATCCAAAGAAAATTAAGACATTCACAAAAGTCAATGCTTTTAACAATACCATCTTTAAAGTATTTAACTTAGGTCACATGTAACTAATTATTGCGTATGAATGAAAAAAATAATCTATAAGTTGTTCTTTCAAACCCAGTTTTAAATATTTCATTTAAACAATAAAACGTTTTCTCCCTCTGCTTTATAACGTCCTACTTTTGCTTCATTTCTGTACCCTTCGGCTCAGTATTTTAAACACACACACACACACACACACACACAACTCAAAGTGGTGTGTTTTGCAATACTGATGACCAACAAAACTCAGGATATTTATTTCCATCTGGTAGAGTTCAACTTCTGCCTCTTGTTTGCTTTCTCCATCTGCCCCACTCACCATCTTTTTTTTTTTTTTTTCCTCCTCCTTAATGGAGTTAGGGTTAACCCTCTCTTAGGCTTAATCGTTTTAGCAGGCTCAAGCCATAGTACAACCGTCACTTTTTTTTTCTAGTTTTGCAAGTAAGGTTTCCAGTAAACTCAAACGTCTACGACTAATACTTTCACAAGCTTCAAATTTAATCTTTATTTTCTTCTGTTTTTATAATGAGCAGCAGAACTCTAAGGGCCCGACAGTTATTCTCTAAAAAAAGAATCTCTGGTTAGCGTATACACGGTGTAAAATGCATTATGCAACTCCCCTCCCCAACCTCCTACAGCTTAAACTTGACAGAATCCGCGTTACTACATTTATCAGCACTAAGTTGGATCCTGTAAGGTCTCCACTCCTCGTTTACCTCCAGAAGTTACTGAAACAGCAACCATAAAAGGCTTACTAACCTTTTATTTATTTTGCAATTAAACTTTACAAAGACACCCCCCCACTCCTCCCCGAGGGTGGAGCAGGATCGCCTCCCTGGAATTGGCAGCGCTTCTACTACGAGACCCCGACTCCCTGGGGTTGCAGAAAGACCCGCAAAGGTCCGCTGGCTCCACTTTCTCCGCACCCCGGCTGAGCGTCCCCGCACCTTTGGCACGGGACCCGAACCGCGCTGCGCCGCACACGCCTCCAGCTTGGTGATCCAGCCTCTTAGACCGGAGCGGGGACGGGATCCGCGCGCGCGGACAGCCTAAGCAAAGCGGCTTTTACTGCCCAGCACTGAGCCTCCCGGCGAGCGAGCCCAGGCAGCGCACTTTCGCAGAGGATGCCCTGGCGCTGGGCCCGGAGTTGCGGAAGCGGGAAGGAGGAGCTAGGGCTGGGGCGGGGCTTTCACACGCGCGCCCTCGCTCGGCTCGGTCCCCTGGCCACAGCCCGCCGGTCTCCGGCCGCCGCTCGGGAGTTTATTTGTTTACAAGCGGATTACGTCAGCTCCTCCCTCTCTTCCCGGTCTCTGCATCCGCCCCCTGCTCCCTTTTCCCGCCCCCTCCGGCTCCGAATCTGCTGCGTCACAATGGTGCGATCTCCGGATTGGCTGCAGTCGGCCGTCATACTCCAGCTACGCCACTTCCTTTCCGCGGCGCTATAAAAGCTACTGCACGGCGCCTGTGTGTCTTCGCCCCTCCGAGCTGGAAATGCAACTGTTGGGAGCTTCGGAGGCTGGGGAGCTGGACGCGGAGGCGGCTGGGGAAGTCCGAGCGATGTGACCAGGCCGCCGTCGCTCGTCTCTTCCTCTCGCCTGCCGCTTCCTGTCGTGAAAATAACTTTTTTACTATAAAGGAGAAAAAAAAAAGTAGCTGTCCGCCCCTCCCGCCCTTTCTTCTTCTCAGCCCTCTGACCTGCGAGGGAGCCCGGGGTGGCCGCTCCGCCGTCGGGGCCGCGCCGCCGAGCCCCGGCCGCCCCGGGCCGCCCCCGCCCGCCGCCCCCATGCATCCCTTCTACAGCCGGGCCGCCACCATGATAGGCGAGATCGCCGCTGCCGTGTCCTTCATCTCCAAGTTCCTCCGCACCAAGGGGCTCACGAGCGAGCGACAGCTGCAGACCTTCAGCCAGAGCCTGCAGGAGCTGCTGGCAGGTGAGCCGGCTGCGGCGGGAGTGCGAGGGGCGCCGGGCGGACGCGGACCGCACACCCTGGGCGGGAGGCGGGCCGAGCCGTCGGGGCCGCGGGAGCCACGGTTCTGCCCCGGGCGGGCAGCGCTCGGGTCCCGCCGCGGGACCCGGGCTGGCGCGCTAGGTGGCCGCTCACGGCGGGTCCCGGCGAGGGTTTGGGGGCTGGGCCGAGGGCGCCCCCTCCCCCCACGGCTGGCCCACCGAGGGGAGAAGGAAACAGGCGCACAACAAAGAAACTACAGCCACTGAGGCGGGAGCCGCGGTCCTCGGACCGTCCGCGGATTTGGGGACAAAGGAACTGCGGGGCTGGGGTTGGTTCGACGCCCCCTCCCCCAGCCCCCTCCAACCGTTGTGGGCTCGGCGGCCCGGCCCGGGGGTGGGAAACCGCGCCGCTGCCCCGGGGCCAGCCCGGGACGGACGTGCTGTCTCCCCGCGCCTCCTACCTCTGACCATTAATCATCGCATTTGTCACCGGTTCAGTTACGGCCCTGCCCAGAGCGTGGTTTAGGGTTGCTTGTTTTTCTTCCCTTCGGGGTTAACAGTCCGGTGGCGCTTCTCCTCCAAAGCCATAAACCCCATTGTGTGCGGCTGGGGTGGGGTGGAGAAAGTAAACAGGTTCCCGCCTGGCCGCCGGTGCCAGCCGGCTGCCCGGCCAGCCGAGGCCGCGCGCCCGATTCCTGTTTTGGCGGCTCGACCGGTTGGTTCCTGGAGATTGTTTTGTCCCATGCTACTGTGTTGTTTCTAAAGCCTTGCCCGCTCTTTCCCCAGCCCCGCACACGCACAGCGGCGAGAGCGATGCTGGGCATTTTTAAAAGTTGATCGTTTAAATTTTTCACTTCTCAAAGGAGCCAGCGGAAGAAGGAAGCTACAGCGGGATCTAACAGTAACGATCTAAAGCATTGTTTCTCTGTTTTTTGTTTTTTTTCCCCCTATAGAACATTATAAACATCACTGGTTCCCAGAAAAGCCGTGCAAGGGATCAGGTTACCGTTGTATTCGCATCAACCATAAAATGGATCCTCTGATTGGACAGGCAGCACAGCGGATTGGACTGAGCAGTCAGGAGCTGTTCAGGCTTCTCCCAAGTGAACTCACACTCTGGGTTGACCCCTACGAAGTGTCCTACAGAATCGGAGAGGATGGCTCCATCTGCGTGCTGTATGAAGCCTCACCAGCAGGAGGTAGCACTCAAAACAGCACCAACGTGCAAATGGTAGACAGCAGAATCAGCTGTAAGGAGGAACTTCTCTTGGGCAGAACCAGCCCTTCCAAAAACTACAATATGATGACTGTATCAGGTTAAGATATAGTCTGTGGATGGATCATCTTATAATGGATGGATAAATTTGATTTTTGCTTTGGGTGGGCTCCTCTTGGGGATGGATTATGGAATTTAAACCATGTCACAGCTGTGAAGATCTGGCACAAGATAGAATGGTAAAAAAAAAATTTTTTAAAGTGACAGTGCCATAGTTTGGACAGTACCTTTCAATGATTTAATAGCCTGTGAGTCCAAGTAAATGATCACTTTATTTGCTAGGGAGTGAAGTCCTAGGGTGGTTTCAGTTTCTCCCAGATGTTATACCTAAATTTTTTCCATCAACCCCTTTAAGGCAAATCTGTATTTCAAAGAACCTTTCTCTGCAGTAGATCTTGCAGAGGAAATTTGCACTATTACACTTGAAAATTGTTAACTTTTTTGGCAGCTCAATAGGAAAGCTCAACATTTTAAACATGGTAGTACTGGAAATTTTGACAAGACTTTTACCTAGCACTTAAATATGTATAAATGTACATAAGACAAACCTAGTAAGCATGACCTGGGGAAATGGTCAGACCTTGTATTGTGTTTTTGGCCTTGAGAGTAACAAGTGACCAGAATCCGCCATGGCAACAGGCTTTTAAAAAGACCCTTAAAAAGACACTGTCTCAACTGTGGTGTTAGCACCAGCCAGCTCTCTGTACATTTGCTAGCTTGTAGTTTTCTAAGACTGAGTAAACTTCTTATTTTTAGAAAGTGGAGGTCTGGTTTGTAACTTTCCTTGTACTTAATTGGGTAAAAGTCTTTTCCACAAACCACCATCTATTTTGTGAACTTTGTTAGTCATCTTTTATTTGGTAAATTATGAACTGGTGTAAATTTGTACAGTTCATGTATATTGATTGTGGCAAAGTTGTACAGATTTCTATATTTTGGATGAGAAATTTTTCTTCTCTCTATAATAAATTGTTTCTTATCTTGGCATTTTAATCAATCTCTTGTCATGATTATAGAGGTTCAGCTATAAAAGATATGTTTCTCAGAAGACTTAGGTTCTATAAGCTATGTGAATGTCAGTTGCACACTGGTCATGCTGAAAAACATTTGCTAGGAGTGAAGAGGATCTGTGTATACATATTTAGGTGTTAGAGGAAACACAGGGTAACTTTTTTTTTTTTTTTTTTTTTGATCTCTAAAGTCAAAACATGGACACATTCCCAGGCTAATCTCATGAAATGAGGATAAGAGACAAAGGTAACATCTACCAAACAAAGTGATACTCAGAATTTGCATGTCATTGCTTCCCCGTTGAAGTGAAGATCGTTGGGTCCATTCTGGCCCACCTTTGAGAAACAATTACTTTGCCCCATGGAATTCTTGTTCAATTAGAAAATCCTGGGGCAGATGACCCATAGTCTTAAAGAACAGACTAATAATCACTGCAGGGATTGGTTGCTTTTTGCTTTTCATCAGCTGCAAGATTTACATAAAAATCACTTAAGCTGGAATTCAACAAAAGGTATGTTTATGAATTTTTATTCTCAAAAGTTGAAATGTGAGTTTTTGATTCCTCATTTTCAGAGTTCTGTTTCAGGTAAATTCTAAGAACCTAAATGAAACATTGAGTGCTGGAGTGTAGATCACTACCGCATATGATAAAAACTTGTTGGTAATTCTTTGGTTGTAGAGGATAACATGGTTCTTCAGTGGAAATTGAAAGTGGGGAATTTTGAGTTTTTCTCTACACAGTTAAGTGACTTACCATAGAGTGGCTTTTTTGGGAGCTATTTATGTAAACATGTACACGAAATATTTCACAATTTAGGTTACTTGAAGTCAATTACTTGAAATCAGTAGAGCCAAATTTGGGGATTTATTAATGACTGATTTTGTAGACTACACAGGAATATACAGCTGAATACGCAGGTATTTAGAATACAGGCTGTGTGTGTGTACTTTATAGGCCATTCTTGGGCATTTGCATTATAATAACCACAGCACATGGAACCCCCTTGCCAATTATTATGGTTTTATTTTTCAGTGTGTTCTTTGAGAAAGTCTCCCAGTTTTTCAGATTTGAACGTGCAGTAAAACAACTGGTAGTAGAGTCTTTACCCCGGTCTCACCCCAGTTCTGATGACGGGTGTTTGCCAACTGCGTCGCATCTGGTAACTCCTTTGAAGCCAGGTGATGGATAAAGTTCTGCATACTAAATCATTGGAATCAAAGGCGAAGTATCCAGAGAGTTGAATATATTCTAGTACCTAAAACTGTGTCATAGAACCTATTCTCAGATGGAAAATAAGTTTTGAAGATTTTGACATCTGACTTTTAGGTGCTTAAAAAGAAATGCGGTAGGAAGAACACTTAATAGACATTTCATTTTAGAGTTTAGGTGAGGTCTGGCATGTAAAGAGCTGTTAAGTTCCTCTTTAAAAAGGCTTGCAAGCATCCCTGAGACCTAGCATCTGGCTGTTTGCTGTGACCTTAACCTTATATTGCCCAGACAATTGTCTACAGTACAGTAGCTGTTTGTTTGAGATGTCTCATTCATTGCTTCTGGGGAGTGTTTTGCCTAGCTCTGTTGATGGAAACATTTGTGTGTCTGCTGTATGCACACGCAGGTGTGTGCCAGACCTGCACATGTCATCATTTCTGTGTGCTTTTAAGAAATGCAATAGTGATAATTGAAAAGGCTTTTATACTGCCTGAGCGAAAAGATAGTTTCTCAGAAATCCTTTCAAGAGAGGATGACTGCTTTCAAAATCATTAATTGCAATTGGCACCAAGAGTTCATAATTATTGGCAATATGTTTAGGGGTGTTACTTTCTGAATTTTAATGGGTAGTTTTAACAGTACTTCCTTTTCTCCAAATGTAAGTACTGTCTTGCTCCATAATGCTGAAGCAAGGCTTCCCCTAGTTCATGCAGGATAATGTGGCTGTCTTCCTCTTCAGTCTGGAACGGGAGTCCCTTGTCTGTCCGTACCCTTCATTGACAATATTTCTACATTAATAGACTGCAAAGGCCGCTAGAAAATGGCTTTCTGGTACAGTTGCACAAATTATTTCCTCAAGTCACTGTTAGCAGTTGCAAGGAATTTTGTTTTGTCTAGGGATTACAGATCTTGGAATTGGCCTTCCTGTTAAAAGGAAGCAGTATTCCTGACTATTCTGGTGTTTAGTAACTAAAGGTTAAAACAGTATACTATATATTAAAGTTTAAAGATCATTCCTCTCCCCTTTGCACCCCTGTTTCAGCTAATGTGATAAGATGTTATTGATAAGCTGTGGGGAGAATTTACCAATAGTTTTGTTTCGGATTGTCTGAAACAATAGATTTCTTCTTTATCTGAAGGCATAGGGACTTCGATTGTTCAGTCCCATTTCAGTCTGCACCTGAACTTTTGTACATGGCTTCTGTTAAAATACGGTAATCCTTTATTTTTCATGTTTGGAACATAATAACAGTATGAAAAACTTTTGTAGTAAAATAGTTTGTACTACTAACCAAACTAAGCTGCTTAACTGAATCCTGAAGTCATTTATATTAATGCAGATAGGCCAGAGGAATTTATATGTGATGAGTTACAGTTTCTGGCTATTTCCATAAATCTTGAGATATATATATATATTTCTTTTTTCTGAGAAAAGCATAAAGTGAAGAAACATTAAACCAGATGTTACATTATGTAGCTTTACGGTGCTCCTAAGCAAGTAAGCCTTAGGTTGTATCAAGAGTGAGGACTGACACCATTTCCTCAACAATTAATTTGTGGACCAGTCTTTTGACCGCAGTTTTACCTTAGCTAGCTCGTTTCTTTTGGTATTGTTCAATGTGTCAAATGATAGAAAAATAATAAGGCTTCCCATTTAATTTCCAGTTAAGGATTTTCAATTTTTGTAAGTGTTTTCTGTCATTTCGCAGTTGAATAATCTCACAAGGAATATTTTGGAGTTCAGCTTCTGACTTTTATAGGAGCCTTTTCATGATAATTTATCATTTTAATGTTGAATATCTAGAGGTTTGTGCAGCAAAGTCATTTGGCAGAGAGTTTGGGAAAAGAAATACTATTATTGTAAGGATTCTGTAATTCATGAATCTGGGACAAAGTCTGCACTGTTTGTGAATATGCAGGTCAAAGTGGTAGTAAGGTTTATGGCCCATGCTAAGTGGAAACTGGGCTTGGGGGAGGAATGGATGGGAAGCAAAAAGAAACCATGCTCCTAAAGGCATTTTTAAAGAAATTCAAATATAATGCTTAATGTCTATGTATTTTATAAAGGGAAAATATTTTTTAAGCTGTTATAAACTACTTGATTATTAGCCTCTTTCCTTGTACCTTTAAGTTGTGAAGGCCATTTGTGACCCCACTCCTGAAGACAGAAGGGTGATTAAGTGTCGGCCAGACTCCTAACATCACGATAGAGACCACCAGGCAGGAAACAACGGTGGAGTTTACTGCATTCCTGTCTTTGGAGACTATCACATCAAACTAATTATTGTTTCAAATCCTAACAGAAGACATGGTCATTTCTGGGTATATTTAGTTTTAATAATTCTCTAGATAGGTGATCTCCAGAGTACCTTTATGTCATTCTCTTAAAGTATTTTTGCACGTGTGTGTGTGTACAAGCACATGGTATATTTTATAAACAAATACACATAGATTGGGGATGTATTCTGTTGATAGGGGTACACTAATCAAAAATGTTTAGAGACTGGTTCTCTAGATCATCACTAAGGCAGATGAGTGCTCTCTTAATAACTTGTGATTATTACATTAAGTGATAAGTCTTCAAATAAGAAGCCGTTGTAGCATTTCAAAGAGGGTTATCTTGTCTAATTTTTGCTTATCTGCTTAGGTCCTTGTTTGTAAAATTAAGACCTCTTTTACAGCCAACAGAAACAACCCCAAGTTAAGTGTCCTGTCAATTCAAAGTCTGTGTGCTCCTACATATTAAACTAGGTACTGCTATGTGTCAGGATCCACATTTTATGTTTTTAGAAATTTTCTTTTTAAATGTTAGGGCTCTTGTAACATTTCCTTTATTTGCATGCATAGTGGTAAAAGAACGGAGTTAACGTCGTCGCCCATCAGTGATTAAATTAGCTTTAGCAGTTATGGGTTAGCCAGAAGTCTCTTGTATCTTTTCTCTCTGGTTCTGAGCAATCTCTAAATTTGTAGGAAGGAAAGATGACTGCAAATTGGACTTTATTTGAGAAGATTCTGTAAGTGGGCATAAACCTAAGATGACAAGGTTTGACAATCGCACTATAAACAGGATTGGATACATCTTCCAGTCTTGATTTATGGCAGTGTTGTCCCCTTGAGTCAATAGACTAAATGGAATTGTATTTCCCATAAATTACCCTTGTGAGCCTTCAAGTTACCAACATACATTTCTCATTTGACCTCCCAACAACTGGGTGAGGTTGGCAGATAGGTAGGTCAGTATTTTTTAATCTTCATGTTGTAGATGGGAAGCTGAGGCTTAAGGAGTTTAAATAATTTTCCCCAGAGTCCAACGGCTAGTAAATAGCTCATTCATAATTTGAAATTGGGCGCTTTTGGCCCAAGAACCCGAGCTCTTAACTATTGTCGTATTGAGAAGTATGATTGATTCACGGTGTTTCCCAGTGTTTGGAACATGCGGGTTTTAATTTCCGCTTGCTAGCTAGCCTTCTTTGGTCATGTTAACCTTGAAGCCCTGTCGCTGTCCATGCTCACAAGGCATAGAACTGTCTTAAAAGGAGGCTTCTTTCTTCAGGAGGCATTTGGGACCCAGTATAAAGAACACTAGTCTTGGACTCTGAAGAATGAGCTGGAATGCAGTGTGGGACTTTGGACAATTTGCTTAGCCTGAGCCCACCACTCCATATGTGAAATGGGATACAAATAAGTCCGTTAAACATGAAAACATCTAGCAAAGAATGGTTGGATTCTTGGAAGTTGAATAGTCTATCTCACGGAGGCAAATTAAGCAGATTGTTTTCTTGGTTTCTTGAAGATTTGACGTCACTGAGATTGTTTAGTTTCTTTTAAGTCCGCTTCAGCCAATAGCTGTAGGAAATGTACTTGTGTTTTTGAAATACCATGGGAAGGAAAATGGACCCCTTTTTAAAGGGGAACTACAGGGGCGCCTGGGTGGCTCAGTTGGTTAAGCGACTGCCTTCGGCTCAGGTCATGATCCTGGAGTCCCAGGATCGAGTCCCGCATCGGGCTCCCTGCTCGGCAGGGAGTCTGCTTCTCCCTCTGACCCTCCTCCCTCTCTTGCTCTCTGTCTCTCATTCTCTCTCAAATAAATAAAAAATAAAATAAAATCTTAAAAAAAAAAAAAAAAAAAAAAAATAAAGGGGAACTACAGACAACCCAGGCATGTCCATTTATTTCGCAGACTTTCCTGAGCTGGGTCCTTAACACAGTGCTTTTCAGTATGGGCTGTTTTCTCAGTAAAGGGCACAAAAGAAGGCATCCCTTCAGCCCTTCCGTCTGTATTGAACACCTTACAGCTGAGAGATGGAACCACCAAGTGTGTGTAGCCAGGCAGCTCCGTGCGGTGCACGTTTGTGTGCTTTATCTGGTTTAATCCTCGCGTCTGTTTGCTGTATAAAGTTGACTTTTCCCAGGGTTTGCAGTCCTTCAAGCCATTGGTATTTGGCCATGCTTTTGTTTCAAACAGTGGTTTTCAAACAGAACTCAGTGGTTCTCAATCTCTTCTTAATCTAGAGTGGTGTGAGTACTTCCTTTACTGCAACGAAAAGCAGCCTCTTAAGTTATCAGTCTGGGTTTGAGTTTCTTGGGGTGTAAGCTGATGCATTTGCTTGAATCACTAATAATGTAATGGACTTCTTGTAGTTAGTCATAAATGAATGAGCTACCACGTGTTCTTTTTGGTTTAAACTCAAGTCCCTTTTTCTATGTGAACATACCTTCATTGAATCGCTTGATGCTGGCTTGCATAGCATTACTGCAGACCTCAGTGAAGTAGGTACTCAGCCAGCAGAGCTTCTTGCTAATGTATTTTGCGATGGTACGGGAAACAAAGGGCCCCATTCTTAAAAGAACCGCAAGAAACTCAGAAGCATAATTCCTCTGACCCTTTCAGAAGTCCTGCATCTTAAATTCCCTGCGTGGTTCAGGCCTGCTTGGAGTTGTGCGTAGCCTTGTAGGTTAGTCAATGTGTTCCTATAATGTTTAAGATTGTGATGGAAGAATAATAAGAGTTTGGAACTAATTAAAACAAGGTTAAGGTGGCCAGTCTGTGTTGTCAGAACAGTTATCCCTTGAGACAGTAGTTACGGTTATAGAGTTAGAGATGGAGCCTTAGGTAATACTAAAACGTTAGGCACGAGCTCTCTTCTCCTAACTCCCAGATTCTTGCATTTCCCCCATTACTGTGTCCTTTATGTCTCCTGGGATCCCTTCTTTTCTTCCTTTTTATTTTTTTAAAGATGTATTTATTTGAGAGAGAGAGACCAAGAGCGCATGCGGGGTGGGGGAGGAGCAGAGGGAGAGGGAGGGAGAGTCTTAAGCAGACTCCACGCTGAGTGTGGAGCCTGATGTGGGGCTTGAGGTGGGGATTGACCTCACAACCCCGAGATCACGACCTGAGCCGAAATCAAGGGTCGGGCTCTTAAATGACTGCACCACTCAGCCGCCCCTCCTGGGATCCTTTCTAATGGTTAGAATATGATTGGTGTTTTGTCCTGTATCTACCACATTCATTAACTACTTATTAAGTCCCTCTCTGTGCCACATACTGTGCCAAGCTCAGGATTCACAAATGGTCACCATCTCTGCCTTCAAGGGGCTTCCAGCCTAGTGGCGGCAGAAGTTACCAAACGTATAGAAAACCTGGGCCTGATACGCACTAAGGGAAGGAAGTGGTGAATGGGGTGTCCTAAGAGCTGTGATGGACACGGCGATATCTTACAGATGCCTCCCAGAGGAAGGAACACGAGCTGCATCTGTAGGGTGAGTGGGGGTTTGCGTGAAGAAGGCGGAATCCAGAACAGCACGCAAAGTCTGGCTGGAGAGTCCATGGTGCTTGGGAGGGATGGAGTGGACTGGAGGGGATGAAGGAAGGGAGGCCACACCATGTGAGGCTTTGAAGGTAGGGAGCAACCAGTGTAATTTGGTCAATAAGTTTATCAGGTGAACTGTGACTCTAGAGAGTAAAAGAGGGTGCTATTAATCATTAAGCCCAGACTATAAGCACATAGAACAGTCTCGCTTTTATAGCCCATGTTAAAGTATTATCTCTTTGAGTAAGGGCCCGGCCACCAGCAACGTATCTACTTCCTAGTAAATGCGTCAAGGAGTTAGAACACCTTTTCCCGTCGGAAAGGAACCCAAACAGAACTCAAGAATGTTTTTCAGAACAACTAGGTTGTTAATGATTTGTTTTGGTACAGACATTATGACTTTCATGTTCTAAAGGTTTAGCATGGAAAGTTGGTTTTTAGTGTGAGCTACTAGATGAGAGGTACTTTCACAGCGTATGAAACACACAGTTCAAATTCAAACACATCTTTGGTAATTTTCCAGTTTCTTGTTGTTACAGTCCTTGCCATTTTTGCAGTGTTTATTAAACAGAATTAAAAACAAAACCATTTTAATCCTAGGTTTATATTTCCAGTGGAAGTACCTCCTAGACATAACTTTCAGGGTGTGAGCTACCACAATTTTTTTCCTTTAAATTGATGTAAAAATTTAAGATCGTTAAATGGAAAGAATTCGGTAGATTTTGTGCACCTGTGTGATCCACACTCCAATGCAGAGAACGTTTCTACCGCCCCAGAAAACTCCTTTTGGGAGCACTTAAAATTTAACTTAAGAAATACGGTTGTGGAGCCAGGCCTCAAATTAGAAATGAGTTGTTTTCCCTCTCCTCTTCTTACTACTTTATTTTTTCCTTCTTAAACATGCGGTAATGGTTACTTTAAACACAAAGCAAATTGTCGCCAGAAGAAACCGTTGCCTTTCAACTAGTTATGATTTAGTGGTTACTAATATTGTACATCTCTGCCCAATTTGCTATGGCTTTTAGTCTTTTAGAGTGAGTAGTAAAATTTGAGTCATATCACTGACTCACAAGCTTACTAAGGATTGCCTGATGTTTGTTATTAGGCTGGAACTTCAGAATCTTGATCAATTGAAAAAGATTGTGATAATGTCAAATTTACATAATGCCCCCCCTTTTTCATTTAGCCTGATTATGCCACTATCGTAGGTTTTGCAGATAAGAAGAGACGAGTGGTAAACCTGTCTATATAGCTGAGTCCTAGCCTTGAGCGCTTTCTCCCATCTCAAAATTCTCAACTCCCAATTGCCAAAGAGCAATTAGAATACTCACCTAAGTTACAGCACAATGAGTTGTGAAACTGATCAAACCCGAGAGCTGTGTGTCACTGTCTTTAAAGATTCCTGAATGCAGGGATGGGAAGATCTGTCCAAAGGAGACTGTTAATAGTTTGGGATCTACTGAGGGAGAGGGAAAGGAAAAAAATACACCAGTGATTAAAAAGGGGATTTACTCCTTGTTTTCCTTGTAGACTTAGTGTTCTGATTTGGAACCTGATCTGGAACCAGAGCTGGAATTAACTCTTTCTGAGAAGGACAATATGTTCTGCCTAGCCAAACCTCTGTTGCCAAAGCAATGGTGGGTTGTGATGGGGATGGTGGCGAGTGGCAGTAATACCTAATATTTCAATACCAAGTTGGACTTTTTCCCCTGACACTCCAGTTTAGAGAGGATGGCAACTCAATGGAGATGTAGGGAAGGTTGAAGCCAGATTGGGTTACTGGGAGACTTGTCAATAACCCATTTCCGGTGGGAGAAGCCCCTATCCCAAATACGCATTCATTTCACTAGTAGATTCAGTCCTCATTTTAAAAAAAGTTTCATGCATTAAGCACAGGAAATTTCAATATGGCACTTCACTCTATGCATGGTGAAGAGGATTCTCATTTATTTCAGGCTCTGTCCCCTTACTGACGAGCATTCCCAGCAGCACCGGGCAGGCTTAGGCTCTCTGCTCTGCTCATCTGCGGCTCTCTTCTGTAAAGTTCTGACCCAAAGCGGCAGGCACCTCCTGTAGATTTTCTGAGTATCAGCACTTGTGGGCATCCCTTCCCTGGCTCCTCATCACAGACCCGTAAGACTAGATATGTGCTACTCTGGTCATCTCCAAGTCAAGAAGATGTGGTCCGGGGAAGTTTTGTAATTCGCCCAAGGTCATAGAGCTATGTATGGGATAGTTCCAGGCTAGAATCCAGGTTTATCCTCGATCAAGCACCAGCCCCTGGCCAGTATCTCATCCCAGCGCACTGCTCTCTGATCCCATCCTATTGCAATTGTTTGCATTCAGGTCTGATTGTCCCATGAGACAGGAAGACCTTAAAGTTGGGAACTCTTAGACCAGAGCTTTAGAAGATGCTAGAATTAGTTAATCCGTCCGTAAGTATTTGCTGAGCATCTACTATATGCCCAGCATTGTTCTGGGCACTTGGAGATACAGCTGTGAGCCAGACAAAAATACCTACCCTCAGAGAGAGGGGAAAGCCAGCCAGTAGAAGGCGTACATCAGATGGTGAGGGTGCTAAGGAGCAGGGCTGCCGCGTTGGTGCCGTGAACATTGGACCAGCTGTGCAACAGGTCGTGGGCCCGGCAGAAAAGAGCGCGAGGGAGGGCTGCGGGGGTGGGGAGCGGGACACAGGTTGCTATTTCACGTAAACTGGGGAAGGCCTCACTGATAAGGTGATATTTGAGCAGAAACGTGAAGGAGACCAGAGAAACAGACTAGGAGATATCTTGGAAAAGAACATTCCATTCAAATAATTGAGTGAATTCCAAAATCCTCCCAGGCTCGTTTCTCCCCAAATACATAATTGTAATTTGGAGCTCTTGGACACTATGAGAAAGTCAACAAACCTGGTTTCTGGCAGCGGTTTTCCTGACCACTTTTTTCTTTTTTTTTTTTTAAGATTTTATTTATTTGTTTTTGAGAGAGAGAGAGAGAGAGAGAGAGAGAGCATGAGCAGGGGGGAGGGGCAGAGGGAGAGGGAGAAGCAGACTCCCGGCTGAGCAGGAAGCCCGAGGTAAGGTGGGGCTGGATCCCAGGACCCCGGGATCATGACAGGAGCTGAAGGCTCCGACTGAGCCACCCAGGCGCCCCTCCTGACCACTTTCTACTTCATTTCCTGGTTATTGTGTGCCCTAGGAATCAACTGAGCTTTGATTACCAGGAAACCCAGCTGGATTTGTTTTTTCTCTTCATTTTAGAGAAAACTATAAATCATAATAAACAGGCTGATAAGAAGGCCTGAATTTGAAGAAAAACGAAAAAAAAAGGCCTGACTTCTTTAAACTCTCTAACCACAATGTAGACCCTGAGTTGTGAAATGAGAATCGGTGTTCAGGATGATGCGGGCCCAGCAAGAGGCTCAATATTTTGTTAGGAGGGATAGCTAGGTAGGCTGAGGGACAGCACTGAAAACAGAAAGGCTCTTCTTGCTGACATTTATATACCTGGAAAATCCAGTTATCTGGAAGGGCCTATCCTTACAAAACCTGAGACTATAGTACGAGACCTGTTATCATTCAGAGCCAGTGGCCTTTTCTTTTTATGTAGGAGATAAGAGCAGGGGTAACATTAACCTTCATCATCCATTCACTCAAAAATCACGGAACACTTGCTCTTTTTAAGGAGCTGGCCGGTAAAAATGGAGATTTCTCTGGCTCCACTTGCCTTCTCAAAGATGAATGAAAATGTGCTTTCTCAAATATATTTCCCAAGAATTCTACTCTATCCAAGCTCCCAGCCCAAGGAGTAAGACTGTCTCCTTCCAAACAGTTTGAAACTAGCTGTACCTGCCCAGTTTTAGTCGCCTTCCTTGGGCTTAGATTAAACTTGGATAAGGACTTTAGCATTTCAAGGTTGAGTTCAGGATCACTCAGATATGGTTCTCCATTATCTGAGAGTCCAAGCAAAACTAAAAAGGAAGCAGAAATCTCAGTTTCTGGGTTTAAGAAAGACTCCCTCTCAAAGCTCCCAAATTCAGCCAGATCATTCAGGCCATTTGACTAAAATTGGCAGGGCGAGACTATGGGGAAAGGGTAAGCGAATGAAGAAAAAAGGGAAAATACACTTTGAAAAGCAATAGTGATATTACGGAGCATTTCATGCAGAACTAGAAATGTTATCCAAAGCCAACATTTACCAAAGGCACCATGGGACTTTTTGTGGGGTCAAATAAGTAGACTCTTAAACCCTCAGATTTGTTCCTGTAAATGCTGACCATCCTACACTAATAATCCTAGAATCATATATATATATATATATATTTGCCTATTTGGGAACACAAATAAAATAACCATGTTAATTTGAAACTTGGTATCATGGATACAGACAGTGATTATAGCCTTGTGAGTCTGCTAATAATATTTATGGCAATAATCTATGGCATCTCTCCCAGAAGATTTCTCAGATTCATCTGTGTGGATTAAAGTTCATTCTTTTATCAAAATGCTGGCTATGAATCTCTGGCTCTGAAAGGTGTGTTTTTGCCCTTCTGTTTTCATGAGGAAAGTCCTGCCTTCATTTCTTAATGAGTGTCCCTTTGTTTTTCTTCCTTCCTTCTACTCAATGCTGAACTTGTCAACTTAGGAAAACACTCTACTGTGTAGAATAAAATAAAAACAGTTAAATGTGTGGTTGGACAAACTTATTTTTAAACTTAGTCATTTGGTGTAACACTACATTAGGCAATAAAGTTCTGATAAAGCTAAATGAAATTTAGTTATCAGTTGACTTTTTCATAGTTAAAAGGTTTTAGGGTATTATTAGAGTAAAAATATATTTCAGTATCTTGGGTACAACTCTGGCTTAATATAGCATTTTTTTTTTCTGTGAAAACTTTCATTTCACTAGAAATTGATTTCAGGGGAACAAAACACAGACTTGTGTTCCTGTGTGGGTGGGTGGGTGTGCTACATATGTGTTTCCTGGGAGATTAGAATGGGTAGAGTTAGCACTGAAAAGAAGAGAGAGTAAGATTTAAGAAATGGTAAGAAAGGAAAATCTCCATATACATGTGAGTGTCATGTGTATGCCTATGTATGCCCTTCTTAAATTAGTGCAGGGAAAGAAATACACTGATGAGCTTAAAAAAATTTTTTTAAAAATATGGTTTCTTTTGATGCCTGGCCACTGATTTTAATAAAAGAACGTTACAGAGAAAGAAAAAAAAAAATTTCCTTTTCCACTGTCATCACACCGAAAAAGGATGCCCCTGTGTAACTAATATTTAAGACCTTATCCTTTTTGGTTTAGGGGAGCTCCCCTGGCAAAACTGATGAACCGGAGGGTAGGTTTTTCATCAGCTTTTCCGATCAGCCACAGTTAGGGCTTGCCTGTTGTGCCAGAGACTCTCTTTGATCAGAAGTGAGGTTATCTATTCCTGTTGGAAACAGCTACGTACACAGTGGCAAACTGCAGGGTCCTAGCCACACGTTGGTGGTGGAGAATCCAAACCCCAACATTAAAAAGGGACAAAGTAGCAAATCGAGCCTCCCGTTACAGAAATAAAGGGTGATGTTAAAATCCCACTTTTAAATTTGGACCTAGATGAAATGCCCATTTTGAATTTAGCGCCCCGGAGAGTAGTGAGGATGCCCTGGCCATAGGGTGCAGCTGCCCACGTTTGAAGGCTGGATCATAGAGGCTGTGCCCATGTGAGACTCTGATTTGTGTGGGCTTGATTATTTTCTGGCCAGAGTTTGGCCACCAAGCTCAAGTTTAGCCCTTAGGATTTCAAATCAAGAATGCAAAAACAATGGGTCTCAACCCTTTTCCTGCTTTGATAGGCACCACGAGAAACATTCCTAAACCACACACTCCCACGGGCACTGGAGGGTTCTGTGTCATCCAGGTACACTCCTTTCTCCCCTGGGAGAAACCATATTAGACTGTAGGAGCGTAGGAGAGGCACACGGAAGACGCTGGAGGTCTGCTTGTAAGCAGTCAACTATCCACAACCTGCAGTTCCTAATGTCACCCGGCTGCAGACTGCAGCGGGGGTCACCCTATTCTCGAGAGCTACGTTGTTCAAACCCCCATTCTTCTGTCCAGTGTCATTCTCAAGTTTTTGCACATTACTGGGGAGCACACCCTCTCCTCTGAACTCCGCCCTTGAACCCCTGCCTCTGCTGGATTAGGTCAGTTTAGAGACCTTTTTACCAGCTGAATGGGCTGTTCTTTTTATGCTACCCAGATGTGTAGCTCAGCCTCACTTCACGTGGGCAAACATCCGCTGGTTGAAGGCATCCGTTTATGTGGCCGACTTTACCAAAGGTGTGTGAAGATGAAGGACACTGGCCTTTCAGCAACAGAGACGTCTCGAATTATTAGGATGTTTTTAATGCTTGAGTCATTTTTTTTTTTAAGATTTTATTTATTCACTTGAGACACAGAGATACAGAGAGAGAGAGCATGAGCAGTGGGAGAGGCAGAGGGAGAGTGAGAAGCAGACTCCCTGCTGAGCCAGGAGCCCGATGTGGGGCTCGATCCCAGGACCCTGGGATCATGACCTGAGCTGAAGGCAGATGCTTAACCATCTGAGCCACCCAGGCGCCCCTGCTTCAGTCATTTCTGATCCCAGGCTCCAGGTGCTTTCTCCCTTCCCCTTCCCTGTCCTCCCACTGTCCCCTCTCCTCCCTCTCCCTCCCTGCCCCTCCTTTCCCCTCCTCCACCCCCCAGCTCCTTCTCGGGAGCAAGACTCCAACTCCTAAAGGAATAAGGGGACCAAGGCTGGAGCTGCCTCTTTCTGCTCTCACTGAAGGAAAAACAGTGTTTTCCTTTTTTTCTTCTCTCTACAGTCATTCTCCAGGTGAGGTTGCAGAGAAAGGCAAGCAATGAGGAACAGAGAGGACAGATGAAGTCTTCAGGACAAGCAGAAAGACTGCAGAGGCATCTGTGTTCACTTAGACACCCAAAGAAAGCCTGAGGGGCAGGAGAGCAGGGTTTAGACACAGGCCTGGAGTCTGAGATTTCCTGCTGGAATCTGGCCCAAACACCGCCGCCCGTGCCAAGAGGCGATGCACTTTATCCTCTCCCAGTTCCATTTTCTTTGCCTGTAAGATGAGGTGATGATACGTCCAATCTTCAACTCCAACATTCAACCTCTGAAAATGGGTTTTTGGTGGGTTTTTTGTTGTTTTGTTTTGTTTTTTTCAATCTAGGTTTGGCAAAAACCCTTCTGGCAGGAAGAAGTAGGCTTCCTCCTCCTTCTGTACCTGTCCACACATTTTGCTGCAGGATTATGAACACGGTTTTGTGTCCCCCCCCCCCCCCCACTGGGGTGCTTTGGACTGCGCTGTGCACACGCCGCTTTGACTCTCTCCAATCTGAGAAATGCCGAATTGCAGAAGTGCGCGTGGCCCTGAGTGTTTGGGATAAGGTTATCCACCGCAGAGGCTGTTTGGGATCCTGAATGGGAGAGATAATAGCTGTGTGGGGGTTAATGTAGGGCCTGGCCCAGGAATGACCAGCCTGTTAAGTGCCGGCCGTTGTCACTACCTCCTGTGGTCTCGAATGAGAGCATGTGTGTATGTCTGGCTCCAGGAATAGCTACGAAACTTTTGTGTTAGGAAGTGCATAAGAGCCAGGAGTTTACACACTGGCTTACTTCATATCTGTTGTTTAGATCTATCTTGAGTGTTGAATTTGCTTCCGATTTTCTTTTCAGATGACTTCTCAATGCCTTCTGACTCCATTCTTTCATTTGAGGGAAAATAGCATTTATCTTTCTCTCTCTAGCACTAGAATATACTTCTCCTCCGATCACGGGGGAACCAGAGAGCTGTTCCTGGTGAAGCTGCCTTTCTCCACAAGTGGTGATTAATGGCCAAAAGATGCTCAACGTGAATCAGCAATTCAGGAAAGCTCTCAGGACATTTGCTCAGGGGCCGGGTGCTAAGGACTTCTCAACAGGGACAACTTAGTGCGGGAGATGGAAAATGAGCACATTTGACATAAAACCTTTGTTGTCAGTGTGGGATGATTTGCGGGGAATATGGTGGTCTTTTCTTTGCTGTTTTCCCCCTTCTAAGGCCTGTCGTCTACAGCAGGTAAAATTATTTTTCCAACACATAAACTCAGGATGTTGAGTGTGAGGAGGAAGAAATGGGTCTAGGCTGGGAGAGTTTGATTGAAAGAAAAAAATAAAAACTTTTCTCCCATTGTGATAAGACAATCATAAAACATCCCTCTATTGTAAGAAATCTTGATGTTTAGTTAAAAAAAAAAAAAAAAGCTAGCAGCAAGCGGTGGATTCATTTTACCTGCCTGTGCCAGTTTCCCAAACTCTGGCTGAATGGAGACTATGTTTTGAGTAGGTACTCCATGAAATATTTTAAATTGCTGGAAGGACTTTTTGTTGTTGTGTTTTGTTTTGCTGTTAACTTTCTGGATTCTTGGAACCTAGTCTAAAGATCTGAATTTCTGTGTTGTGTTCATTAAAAAAAAAAAAAATGAGCGAAATAAATCATTCTAAGGGAGAAGGAGACAAACAGAGAGCGCTGAGAACCTAAAATTTTAATAACATTTTATGTTTACTTCGTAAACTCAGCTACAAGTCATTTCTTACTGACAGTTATTTTAGAGGCCAAATAAATAAATGTCTTGTGCACCATTGCTATGAATTTTTTTACAGAATCCACATTTTTTCCTCTTTAATTGCCTTGGTTTTCTGGGTTCTCTTTCTGGGCATGACACACACAGCCCCTCCCCCCCATCATGATGTCTCAAGGCAGAAATAGAGAATTTGTATAAACTGAAAGCATTCGCGATTGAGGAGTTAGGGGAAAAGAAGGAAATCACTAAAGGTCTTGCCTCATCCTGTAACAGAGGAGTACAAGTCCCCCTTATTCCTGGCCTTCTGTGGGGCACTCATGGCCCATGGAAGCCGCTTGAGAATAAATTTATTCCGTCACCAGGCATGAAGTCGGATCTTGCCCTCAAACAAAATAGGATTTAACCCATTTTTGTTTTTTTTAAATCCCTTTCTGAATTTCTAATTTTTTTTGTTGTTGTTTAAAAAAAATTGTTTTCATTCATTCAGTTATTGTTTTTATTTTGATTTGAGCTCAAACGTAAATTTAGCCCCTGGTGCATGCGAACTTCCTGAAGAACAAGGAAAAGCATGGCTCGTTCTTGAGTGGTATGTTCAGTAAAAGAAGTTAGGATCTGGAGAGATCTTATATTTGAAAGGATCTGTAATATTTCTTGAAAGGAGGCTTTAAGGTTTGTAAAACTTTGTTTTAAGCTGGTTTGGGGTCAGTTTTAGCCAACCCAGGCACATTCATTGTGTCTAAACCTCTTCTGTTTCTTTCTTCTTATGCATTTAGTATCTGATTTTATGAGCATCAACCAATGTGCAGGATTCAGCTCAGCTCTAATGAGAAGACAAAGGTCATGAAGACATAGTCATAACCACCCGGAGTTTACAATCTAATAAGAAAAGGGACTGCTAAAATCTAACAGTAAGACAGAGCATCTTGTGTCATTATAAAGACGCAGAGTAAAATGTTGAATTTAGGGGAAGATTCATAAGAACAGTGGTGTTTTAATGAACCTGGGATGGGTTGAGGGATGCCAGAAATGGAAAGGGAATGATGTCACTCAAGACTGTAGAGCGTAAATTCAGTGAATAGAGCATTCCAATGTACCTAGAGTTCAAGGTGTGTGTTGAAGCTAAGGCCTTGTCCTAAGAAATATAAATAAATAAATAAATAAATAAATAAATAAATAAATAAATAAATAATGACAGTCTAGGATGGGAGAAATGCAGATAAACGAATGAGGATATGTTTCTCTCTCTGAGTTCTGCACAAAGGCCTCTGGAATGGAGAGGAAGAAATCTGAACTCTGGTGATGTTTGGGGGGTGGTTGGGAAGCATCACAAGATTCGGAATCTTGAAGTAGCAGAACTCTGCTCGTGGAAATAAGAGGGAAGCGCAAGTTCCCCTTATCCTTTCGACTTATAAGGATACAACTTTTCTGGGGCTTTCTATGGAATTTTTATTTCAAGATTCTGCTAGGTGGGAGGTCTCTCTTCTCTAAGTTGAAGTGTGAGGATGTGTTTTCTTTTCTCACTGAGTTCTCTTTTGTTTCCTCTCTCCATGCTCTCATTTTCCTTCCCTCAGTAGAGCTCTATCTCCTTTTCTACCTGGAAGGAAGAATACATGCTGTCTTACATTTCAGAGGAAACTCCCAGGCCATCTTCCCCAACATCCCTCCCATTTCACTAAGCAAAAACCTAGTGATATTAATCATGGGGGGACCCTTGCTTTCTGTGGACTAGCGGAATAACAGCCTCAGGTTTGCACTGGGAGAGATGGTGTTCCAAGTTGAGACTCTGAGGTCAGATTGCTCAGTGCTGCCCCTGGCTAGATGTTTAATCTCAAATAAATTATCGAGTCTGGGCCTCAATTCCCTCACCTAGAAAATGGAAATAATACAGTCCCTACCTCAGAGCGTCATGAGAGTTAGATGAGGTACTCCATGGAGAGCATTTAGTGCAGTGGCTAGAATGTAGTCAATATTTTAATAAATATTCACTATTTTTAATATTTTGGCCAGCCAGTTAGCACCTTCTTGCTTCACAGGCCGCATGATTACAGCCTGTGATGGTTCATTTCATGTATCCACTTGACTGGGCCACGGAGTGCCCAAATAGCTGGTTAAACATTTCTTGGTGCATCCATAAGAGTGATTCTGGAAGAGATTAGCATTTGAATTGGTAGACTGAATAAAGCAGATGGCCTTCTTCAGTGTGTGTGGGCATCATCCAGTCCGGTGAGGGCCTGAATGGAACAGAAAGGCTGAGGAAGGTTGAATTCTCCCTCTGCTTGACTGCATGAGCCCAGACATCAATCTTCTCCTGCCCTCTGTGCTCCTGGTTCCCAGGCCCTCAGGCTCAGACAGGAATCTACACCATGGGCTCCCTGGCTCTTGGGCCTTGGACTACACCATAGGCTTTCCTGGATCTCTAGCTCACAGACTGCAGATGATGGGACCTCTCAGCCTCCATAACTGCATGAGCCAATTCCTCATAATACACTTATAGATAAATATCCTGTTGGTTCTGTTTCTCTGGAGTACCCTGACTAAAACACAGCCTTTCTAATCAAAGTGTGGTTTGCAGTCAGCAAGCTGGGCATCATCTGGGAGCTAATTAGGAATGCAGATTCTCAGCCCTGCCCCTGTAGTTTTAGCAAGATCCCCGAGTGATTCACATAACACCAGAGTACACAATCTCCTTGTTCCCCATGAAAACCCCAGGTTTGTATCAATGCTCCATCAGCTAGGGACCAGCCCCAGCCTCGTACCAGACTCTGAACATCTGTCTGCTAAACAAGGACAGTTCCAGCAAAGACAGCGTTAACATAGATCCAGTTTCATTTCAGTGGGTACAGTTATCGGGAAATAAATTTTGGGGCTTTAAAGGCCTACCTAACAATTCTCAGGGGGCTGAGGATGGGTCCCTACTCTGAGCGTACTTCCACCCCACAGAGGAATAAGGGAGCTGGAGGGGAAGAAAGACCTGGTAACCAGGGACAGTATTCTTTACCCTGTTTTTAGAAAGAGGAAACCTAGAAGACAATCAGGGGAAGGGGGAGACAGTACCTGAAAGTCAAAAATCTACTGAGAAAAGTTGACTAAACAGAGATAGTAAGCAGTAACCATTAATAAAAGGCCTTTGAGCCAAGGGCTCTCACACTGACCTGGTTTCCTATGGAGTTAATTTTTCACCATGAAGGGCAAGAGTGACAGGAATTTAAGAAGTGTTTGTCTTAACGGGATTGGCTTGGGTGAGAATCAAGACATTTGTCGGGAGAGTGCCTATAAACGTATCCATACGTGGGCTTTAGCTACTCACCACCTCTGTCTACCTTCTGTTTCCGCCTCAGTTTTCTGAATGACTACAAAAATATTACAATCTTTCAAATGTCCAGATTTCTAACCCAAGTCCTAAGGGGCCACTCAAGGGGACCAGGTAAACATTGAACAGATGTGATGGTAATCTACCAATTCTATTGGGCAAATATCAGGACCAGATGAAGTTGTGCTCCATAAAGTTGAATAAGAAGCAGGAAAAATGGGATTTCCTTACAAATCATTAAAAAAAAAAAAAGAAATGTGACATGTAAAAGAAAGCTGCATTATGCGCATTAGAATAATTACTTCAGGAAATAAAAACAATAGACTCAATTTCCTTCATCCTCTCAAAGGACTGAAAATCATAGTGAGTGGAAAGGAGAACTGGCATACTTAAGAAAGAAGTTCAAGGGGAAAATATGATCAGTTTCGAAATGAAAACTGCTTGAGAATCAAAAAGAACAGAATCAACATTGAAAAATGATGAGAGATGTGGAGGGTAGGCATGAGAAAAACCACACAGAAGACAGTGGAAAAATACAAAAGCAATCAAAGAAATTAACTAGGAACTCACAGATGTGGAGACCCAACACAGGAATGATGTGTGTACTGGAAGATGAAAAACTAGAATGAGCTGGCACTAAATGATGCATCAACATCTTGTAAACATACTATTTTCTAAAATAAAATGAACAAATGGCAGAGGAATGCATGCAGATTTTTATTATTTATGTAAAGCTTAAAAACATTTCAACATTTCTATGTAACACGCTGTGAGAATATAAAGCAATGGGTGAGAATGGTAAACTCCTAACTCAGGAGAGGGGCTACTTCAAGGACTGGAGGCATGGAATTTAGAATGTATTCAGTGAGTTTCACCTGTGTTGGTTATGTTTGATTTTTTTAAGGTAAGGTAGTGAGAGGATGGGTTTTCATTGCATTATTACTTGCAGTTCTTGGTTTTGTGCTGGTGAGGACAGGCCTTCTCATACCTTATAAATGGAAGTCTGAATTCTATTAAATTATTTCAGGAGCTTATTGGGCATTTAAAAACTTTATACTCAGGAATTCCTTTATTTGGATATTTTTCTTCTATTATATCCTAAAATTTTATATCATGAAGTATTTAATGTATACAACAAGGTTTAAAGGAAACCTTTGAAGTTCTTATCTTTGTTGTATTAAATTTATGTTCTGATTTGGAAGGATTAACATTTTGGTGATATTAAATCTTTCCATCTAGGACAATTTTATTTTTACATTCATTCATATCTTGCTTCTTTACATATTCTTCTCATGTTATTTTCTTGTTAAATATATTTCTAGATATGTTTATACTCTATATCTCTACTGTATATGTGATAATTATGTATGTCTAACTCCGTAATATAATATAAATGCTTTGCCAAGTTTTCCCATTAGTCTTTTTTTTTAAAAAGATATTTATTTATTTGAGAGAGAAAGAGAGCACGAGCAGGGGGAGGGGCAGAGGGAGAGGCAGAGAATCTCCAGCAGACTCCCCGCTGCAGAGCCTGCTGTGGGGCTCCATCTCATAACCCTGAGATCATGACCTGAGCCGAAACCAAGAGTCAGATGTTCAACCAACTGAGCCACCCAGGTGCCCCAAGTTTGCCTATTAGTCTTAATAATTTTTAGTTATATGTCTTGGGATTTTTAAACATAAAATATAAAATTTACAAATAAACATAATTTATCTTTATACACACGATTGTTTTCTTGCCTTATTGCATTATTTAAATCACCCAAAATAATTTTGGGGAAAACTTATAATGATGAAAGGAATTCCGGATCTGATTCTGATTTTAATGGCAATGACTTTAAAATTTTCACCATTTATAAAATATTTGTTTTTTTATTAAAAGTTCCTTAATATATTTAGTTATATTTCTTAAGAGAAATATAAGACAAAAATATGAATGAATATATTTAGATAAATGAAAGATGATAATGTGTTCTTATTTTATTCAGAGTTTTTATTAGGAATTTTTTGTGATATTTATATAAATATATTTCTGCATCTATAGATATTGTATTTTTCTTTTAAATTGTTACCATAAGGGGTGCCTGGGTGGCTCAGTCGTTAAGCGTCTGCCTTCAGCTCGGGTCATGATCCCAGGGTCCTGGGATCGAGCCCTGCATCGGGCTCACTGCTCGGCGGGAAGCCTGCTTATCTCTATCCCTCTCCCACTCCCCTTACTTGTGTTCCCTCTCTCACTGTGTCTCTCTCTGTCAAATAAATAAAATCTTTAAAATAAATAAATAAATTGTCACCATAATAATTATAATTTTCTAAAATATATCTACATGATCATGCTATATTATTCTTTTGTGACTGGATGTATTCAACATACTAATATTTTGAGAACATTTGCTTTTATAAGAAATTTTTTTTCTTTTTAAAATTATTAACTTGGGTAGTCTTATGTTAGCTTAGTAGACCATCTTGGTAATTTTAAATCATTTTTGGGAGTCCAGAATATTTTGAATAAGATAAATAAAATAGGAATTGCAAATATTCCTTCAACATTCAAATTTATTTGGTACCTGAGTTCAGAAAGCAAAAGTTCAGAAGAGATACCACAAAAACTGATCATATTTGGTCTCTGAGGTTTGGATGGTGAGTGGCAAGAGTTCAGAAACCAAAGGATCTGTTGAAATTTTCTGAATAATATTCAGCTCCTAAGTTGTATAGTGAGAATTGAAATAGAGAGGAATACTATCTAAATTTTTATTTGTTATTTTGAAGGTTAAATCTGCAGTAAAACTAACTCAGCCTAGACCCTTTCTATTAGTAGGTCATTCATGATATTCCAATTTCTTCTTTGGTAAAGATATTCCAATTCTTACTCTACAGAGTAAAGAAGAGAGGAAGAATGTTAATTTTTTTTTTACATTGTCTTTTTTGTACTATTTACATTCTCTATATCCTTGCTTGTTTGTGTCTGCTTGATCCATCAAGTAATGCAAAATTCCCCACTATGACTGTGATTTTTTTTGATGGTTATACCTCCTTGTCAGAGTTTTGTTTTATGTGTTTTGCTGTTGTAGTTTGTGATGTACAGGAGTTCATTAGCTGTACTTATAGATGTCATAATATGCCACTTTTCCCTGCTTAATGGTCTGAATCTTGAATTTTTCCTAACTAATTCTGAGTCTGCCATTCCTGCTTTCTGTTTGCATACATTTGTCTGGTGTAATTTTCCACATGCCTTACTTTCAAACTTTCTTTGTCGTTCTGTTTTAGGTGTGTTTCTTGAATACAGCTTTGAGCTGGTGTATCCATTAGGATAATTTGAGTTGCAAATAATGCTCACTGGCTTAAAAAAAAAATGCTCTTCTAAAGTTGCAGGATAGGTTTCGTTTCAAGCATGGCTTGTTTTAGTGTTGCTGCTTGATTTCTCTCAGGTCTTTCAACTCTGTGTTCCTTTGTGTGTTGGACCGCTTCTCTCATGGGAGCAATATGGGCACAGAGGTCCCAGGCCTCCCATGTGTTTCTACCTCACAGTCCAGAAAAAGAGAGAGCTCCTCTTCTGAAAACCTTGAAAACTCTTGAATTACATGCCAACCCACCCCCGCCCTAAAAAAAATCATGTGACTGGTGCTGTGCAATTCCCCATTGACTCTGGACCAGTGTTACTCATCTTTGAACCAATTGCTTTGGTGAAAAGATTGGTATTATGATAAATGGTCAGTTTGGGTAAATTAAGGGTCAAGCCTAAAACTGAAGTTTGAGATTCATTCCAGCCAATGGATGTGTCATTATTCAAGAGAACAGAGTAAGGAATATAAGTATTGTGAAGAAGTTAGTTAGCACAATTCTCACTACTAGATAATAATATAATTCTCTATCTTCAAAAACCAAATGAATCAAATGAGAAAGCACACCAGAAATAATTAAAAATAATAAGTAAGGTTCTTGTTACAATATTAATATTAATAATGGGGAAAATCACTAGTTTTCCTATTACAATAACTGATTAGAAAATATAACTGAAAAAAATAATTCATTTATAAAAAGTATAAAATATATTAGAACAAGTTGATTAAGAAACATATAGTATTTATATGAAAACATGAACTTTAACTGAGAGATTTAAGATGTTCTTAGCTGGGAAACCTCAATATTATAAAGATATCAATTTGTTTAAAAATACTCTCTGAAATTATTGCAATCCTAATGAAAATCACAATGGGGTTTCTCTCCTTGGGTGTGTATTTGGGAAGGGAGGTTTGGTAATTTAGAAAAAATATTTTAAAATCTATCTGATAAAATTATGCATGCTAGGCTAGTCAAAAAAAATAAAACAAACAAACAAACAAAAAACAAGCTAAAGGTGTAATGGGCCTATGTGGAAGGAGGAAGCCTTTTCTCAGCAGAAATGGAGACATAATATAAAGCTACAGCAATTAAAAACAATGAAGTACTGGTGCAAAAATAAATAACAATAGAACAGAATAGAAAATCCCAGAAAAACCCAAAGTAATATAAAGTTGGTTTAGCACATTAGTGGAATGTGTGTGTGTTTATGTGTATAAAATTCAAGAGAGGACATGAATTATTCAATATACCAAATAAGTGATTTGGGGAAAAAGTGAGCCAAATCCTTATCTCACAGCTCATACTAAAGTCAATACCAGGTAGAATTTAGCTATAACTTAAAGTAGAATAGAACTTTTTAAGAATGACGGGAAAAGCAATCAAGAAATATGACTATGTAAATATTTAAAACTTCTTATATGTGAAAACAAACATATTAGCAAACAGTTCTTTCCCTCCTGCTAAGGAAACTACAAATTCTGAACAAAATTTTAAGAGGAAAACAAAATATCTAAGTCAACAGAGAGCTATCAAGTCTAGGAAAAACCCAGAGAAGTTAAGCTTTGCATTTGGTGCTGCTTTTTCCCTAGAGGCATCTGCCAATTTTGGAAGTCAGAAGGGAGACAGAGAAGGTGAGCTGAGCCTTTGAAAGACTTGCTGGATTTAGGGAAGGGGGAGGAGGCCAATGCTGCCAAGGAAGGAAGTATTGGTAAGTTCACAAGTTTTAGGCTGGGACTCCAAACTAAAGGGCTACAATCCATGAATAAGAGTGGGCCTGAAATAGATGTTCACCAGAAGGGACAGAAGCCCAGCTTCTAATCATATCATTTTGTGATTGAATTAAGATAATTTAGGGTTCCTAGTATTCCTAGCCACTTGTCAAGCAAACAAAACCCTCTCTGAAGAGAGGTTACATCTTAGTCTCAAATTATCTATGCCATTTTTCATACGCAATATCTGACACTTGATCAAGAAAAAACAGACACATAAGGAATCAAGATAGTGTAGTGGAAAATCAAAAGAAGCAACAGACAGTATAAGAAACCCATCAGGAATCTTGAAAATGGAGTTTTCATACATGGATTTTTAAAATAAGTATGATTAATATATGAAAGATAATAAAACATGAGATTTATAATGTTAATAGATAATAGTAAACTATGAAAAGATACAAAACAGAAATTCTAGAACAGAAAGAAATATCTAATGAATCAGTAACCCAACTCGACAGGTTTCACATGAGGCTAGACACATTGAAGAAGAAATTAATGAACTGGAAGATAAATATGAAAAATATACAGAATAAATCACATAAATATGAAAAGATTAAAACACACACACACACAGCGACACAGAGGACAATGTAAGAGACATACGGGGACTAGTGAAAAGTTCTAACCTATCTGTTAACAGAGTCCACAAAAGGAAAAGAGAAAGATATTAAGGGAGACACAATGTTTGAAGAGACAATGGATGATAATTTTCTTAAAAAAAAAAAATCTATGAACCCATGCTGGATAAATAACACATTCTCCAATAAACACCAAGGGAAATCTTGCACCCATGGATCCATACAAAAGAAAATACTAACGTGTACTATTCTGGGACAAGAAAATTATTCCAGATGAAAACTTAAAGATATAGGACAGATTTAAGAGCCTCAGAAATGATAAATATTTAATGTTAATATAAAACTGTAATAATAATATCTTGTAGGGCTAAATGTATTACTAATAACATGTTAGTATAAAAACATTTAAAGGGTTCTAAGTTTCTTGCATTGCCTGGGAAGAGGTAAATATCCTCATTTAACTTAGACTACAATAAGTCTTCTATACGTGTTGTAATCTCTAGTGTAACAAATCATAGTAAGAGAATGCATAGCTACCAAGTTAATAGGAGGAAATAGAATTATAAAAAACAATCAACCAAAAGAAAGGAAAGAAAAAGAATACAGAGCAATTAGTGCAGATAAAAAGCAGATGGCAAAATGGTAGAACTAAACCCAATCATATCAATAATTACATTAAATATAAATTAACTAAATATTGCGATTAAAAGACCAATATCCTCAGACTGGATTTTTTTTTTTTTTAAAGCAAGAAACAACTATATGTTATTTATGAGAAACACCTAAAATATACAGAAGAGGTTGAAGCTGCAAGGATGGAAAAGTTATATCGTAGAAAAAAATAACCAAGAGAAAACTATTATCACTATATTATTAAGAATAGGCCTATGAAAAGTGGAGAAGAAAAAGTTGTCAGAGGAGGTGGAGAGAGAGAGAGACCAGGCAAACACTGTAAGCAATGTTTTCAAAGTAGCTTTCCTTTCTACCGAAGGCAACAGGAAGGGTGGTGTGAAAGGGCTGGTGAATGTGGAGCATGTGTGCTAGAAACAAGGGGAGAGAACATAGGATTGGAAAGATCAGCCCAGATTAGGGGAAAAACCTGCATAGTACATTCAGTGGATTTTATATGTCATAGAATTGGTCATGGCTTTAATCAATGAGAAGCTGTTATATCTGTAGTTAGTGGTACTGAAAAATAAAAATTTAAAACTTGTCACTATCAACCCCTTTAACAGCCTTTAGTTTATTGGAATAAGTCTATTATCTACTATAAATTTTAAAGTCTCCTTCATCCACCACAGATAGCATGGTGGTGGTGGTTATGAACTCCGGCTTTGTAGAATTTGCCTGTGTTGAATTCTGTCTTCACATTCTGCATCCACTTCTCCATTGTATGACCATGGGCAGAGACTCTTAATCTCTCTCTCTTTTTAAATATAAAATGAAAATAATAGCACATAACTAATAGACTTGTGAGAATTAAATGAGTAATGCACATGAAATATGAGAACAGTGACTGGAGCATAGTAAGTACTCAACAAATAGATATTATTTTTAAGATTATAATTATGACTTTTGTTTCAGATATTGTTTTGGTATCTCAATTAAATGCTGATGAGGTAAGCCTAAGGATAATAAGTCTAGTCTTTTTTTCTGGTCTTGCTCTGTCCTCAACTCTGAACCAGGAACTTATTACTGTGTCATGGGTCTGGTCTTTCCTGCCTGAAATTGGCAAAAAACGAAGAATTGAGTCCTTCTTTGTTCAGGTCCTCTGGCTGAAACTGGGAATATTCTCCAGTAAGACAGGGCTGTACCCTTGAAGGAGCTCACAAACATGTGAATAAAGGATTTGCACGCAGTGGGATATGACTAATAGGAAGAAGGGTGTATCTCAGCACGTAGGATGAAGAATGTGCTTTGGAAGCAGAGAAGGAGGATATTTTCTGGCTGAGGAAGAAGAGGAAGGCTTCGTAATAGACCTGGAGGGAGAGGCAGGAGAGGCTATTCTAGGCACAGAGAATAGCAGGCATACAGAGGCAGGATGGCATGAAAGTACAAGGCATACTTGGGGAATAATGGCTCATTGCCCACTGTCCCAGGTATGACAGATGAACAGAAAGGAACAGCATTTGCGAAGGCTGGAGAAGTAGACCAGAGTTGGGTTGTAACTGCTTTTCTATGAAATTTAGAAGGCTTCCGAATTATTTCAGAGGCAAATCTTTTATAGCAAGCCTTCAAATAAAGTCATACTTAAGGTATAGTTGTGCTTTCTAGTTTATAAAAGAAATTCCAGTATGAGTGTTCCCTAAATGGCCAAATAAGTATTGATAGGAATTTAGGAGTTAATAAAATAAAATCATTCTTTCCTAAACTAAGTTATCTATATTATGACCAACTAAATGTGAACTTATACGAGACCAGTGCTCTAACCCCGGAGCTACAGAGCCTAAATGTGAACTTATACTTGCTGAATTGTTTAGTAATGGTTATGCAAGCTATGACAATAATCACAGTGGTAAAGGCAATAGCATGCGTACTCAGAGCGGTACCGTCTTACACTTATAGAAAGCGTTTTATGTGCCAGGAACTACCATGCAATCTCTTAATTCATTAGTGTATTGAATGTATAATCCTCATAGCACCTCTCTGAGGCAAAGCTATTATTATGAATATCAGAAAACATATTGTAAATGAGGAAAAACACTAGGCCAATGATAATGACAGGCTGTGCTGCGTATGTGTACGCTGGGCTTCTTCTGCCTCTTATTTTCCTTACATGTTCATCTTTTCTCTAGTTTTATGCTATAGGCTGGAGGGAGGGACAAGAGGAGAGAGAGAGAGAAACAGGAAAGGGGAAGATCTTTAGGAAATTGTTATTCCTAATGAATTGCAGTTTGAGTTCTGTTTTTGTTTTTAAAACTCTATTTAGAGAGAAAAAAATAAAGACAATTCTATCATGTAAAAATATTATTCCATCTTGCTGATTTTGTGGAGGTTGAGACTGGTGGGTGCTGAATTAGAGATTCTGGAGGATATGCTGGGTTTCAAGAAGGCTGAGAGTTTGTCTTCTGTTTCTGCCTGTCAGACTCAACTGTAAGCCTCAAAATAGAATATCATTCCCTCCCACTCATTACATTTGCACAAGATCAGTACCAACTCAAGAGAGTCACTAACTTTGCACCTAGGAATATTTACCTGGTTGTGGGAAAGATAGGATAAGCAGTTGAGACTCTCAAAGAACCATCAGGAAGATGTCAATGGACAGCCCCTTAAGACTGGAATTAATTCCACAGGGCAATTACGATGGAATTATCAATTTAAAAATTTAAAGCCTGGATTGAGATTCGAAAATTTTGAAAAGTAAACAAAAACAAAAACCCTTGCAGCAGCACGGATCTGCTTAAAGTTCTTTTCAATCCCTGACAACTGTGGGTCTAAGATTTTCACAAAATGAGAGGAAAGAAATTATGTGTAATTTTCACATCGGAACTAGTCTTTTTTTTGCCCACTCCCTTCCAAATTTCGGCTACTTAGCATGTCGGCCAAATCCTACAGTGAACGTCACTTTAAGAACAATCTGGATGCGAAAACCACAGTGCCCCGCTTCTTTATACACGAACAAATCCAGAATAATCAGAGGAAGCATAAAACAGATTACGTTTTACCTAAAGTGGAATTTAAGACATGCCACAAGTAATTGATTCTCTTTCTAGGGTAATTTAAGAACAAAGACTTGACTTTTTTTTTTTTTTTTTTTTTTAAATTTACTTACTTGAGAGAAAGAGAGAGAGCATCAGTAGGGGGAGAGGCAGAGAGAGAAGCAGACTCCCCGCTAAGCTGGGAGCCGAGGCGGGGATCGATCCCAGGACCCTGAAATTATGACCTGAGCCAAAGTCAGATGCTTAATGACCGAGCCACCCAGGCACCCCTATTTGACTTCTTAAACATAATAGCAAGTCACTATTCTGCAAAGCCAGAACAGTGATGGTATTTTCTGATTTAACCGATCTATTGTTTTCTATTTGCCACCTTTGTACTGCTTCCTCTATTTTAGTATCTGTCGCTCTTTCTTGAGATTCTTAGTTTATATGCCTATCTCCACTATTTTGAGTTCCTCGAGATCAGACATCTCTTCTTATTTACTCTTATAAAAGGTATTCTCAATATTTGCCACTGTATCGTGCATGGTAGGCAGTCAACCAATGCTTATTGAATTCATGAATGAATGCATGCATGCCATGGTAAAAGCAATACATTAATTAATAGCCATTAATAGTTAGAAGTCCTAGATTCTGAGTCCTGCCACTAAGTTCCTTTGAACTGTTGATGTAATGTTTCTTCACTTATAAAAGATGATTTTGAAAATTTCGTCCAGCAAACCTTTATTTCTATAACAAGAGATTCATAGCATTTTTATAAAGTGTGAAGTGTGAAGCCTATATTATCAATGAAAAATTCAAGTTTTGACATCTGACCACCAGCTTTGGGAAACCAGGCTACCATGTACTCTTTTATCTCACTTTGCCAAAAATTTCAATTATACTCTCTTCTGGTTCGTTTTGTCTCTTTTCCACTGATTCATATGGGGAGAAAAGGAGTGAGTAAAACAGTCATAGTATTGAGGATATTTGAGGTCAGAGAACTTCGTTTGTAGTGCTGGCTGCTAGGGTCTTCATTTCTCTGACCTTGATTTCAATGCCAGCCTAAAATAGCAACTCAGACCCTTACGTGTGTTATAATTCTACTACAGCTTACGACAGTGAGGAGAAAAACAGTGGAAGAAGAGAAATCAGGCTGGATTTTCTGAGAAGATTTTGAACCATACGTTGGTCTTTGGGTAACATCTATCTACTTATTTTTAAAATCATCTAGAGCCTTGCAACTGTGTACAGCCCATATTTCCTCTAGAAATTTTCCATGCTTTTGAAAAGCTTACATAATTGCTTATGTGGCAATTGCAAAATCATCCCCTGACATGAACATAAACCAGAGAAGTGTCCTGCTCACAATTTCAGGCTCTCCCTCCTGCAGAGAGGGAAGGGGGGTGGAGAGGGAGATTGGCAGGAAGATAGGAAGAGGGAGGAGTTTGTGTAATGAGTGGGAAAATCACTGAAGAGTTTGTAAACAGTTGCAGTGCATGGAGGCAACTACATCTGAGACTGTGGGAAAAAAAATTACCATAAGCCCGATCATTTGCCCTCATTTCAGCAGAGACGGAGATTGTCCATTTTGTGTTTTGTCCTATGTTTTGGAGATGGATGTCAAAGTAAAAACAATGAGATGCTCACAGTATTTGCTTTCCTAGTTTGTCAATTGAAAATCAACTACCCAGAAAAGTGGGAAGTGTACCACAGATGAGTTTGTGAAGATCCTCTCTTAGCTATCATTTCAGAGAGTTTTTTCCTCTGTCATTGTAAGAGAGCAATGAAGGACTCAGTGAGAGATCTGTTACCAGAAATCAGTCTCTGATTTGGGGGGAGAGTTGGTGGTTTATGATCTAAAACCCAAGCCAGAGAGATTTTCCTAAATCATTGAAAGCAAGTTGGTGCAGGAGAAGATATTAAGCTGTTAGGGGGTTTCAAAGCCAGCTCTTTGATGTTTCCCTAGAAAGTCTTGAAGCTGGAAAAGGAGAAGCCTCTAAATCCCAGCCCTTGTGTGTGTGTGTGTGTGTGTGTGTATTTGTTAAGCAATTACACAAACAAAAAGATAAACGCATTCCCCTTCTCTCTCCTCCCTCCTGGATATCCAACCCCCCCACCCCCACCCCAGGCCATCTTCTGTGCAACCTCACTTCTGCAGGTCCCTGGCAGCTTGGCCTGTGTCAGACAATAGATATGCAAGATAACAACAGGGCAGTCGTTCTGAGGCCTTGGTCTTTATCAGGATTAACTGTTACATCAATAAGCAAAACAGGGAGGCAGGGTTTTTCCATCCCTGGCCTTTGCTGTTCCTGGGTACCAGATGGCATTTATAGCCATGAAAACAAAATGCTGCAAGTTAGAATGTTGACTAGGAACTCTTCCACTTGATCACACTGTCTGGGGCTCACTTTGATGTACAAAACCCTCCTACGATAATGAAATGCGTTGGCAGCTGGCTAATGGCTGGGAAAGTGCAAACCCTGCGCTGAACTCTTCCCGAGACTATTCAATGGCAAGGTGGTGTCAGGCCCGGAGCTGGAGAAGGAGCAAAGAGGCTCGTTGCCAGGCAGGCCCGGGACTCTGGGGCAAGCAGCTGAGGAGAGACTGGTATTTTTCCCCCTTCAGTACAAGCGGTCTGTGCCTGCAGCAAATGAGCAATAAATCCATCAAGGCCAAGCTCAGGCTTATTTTGAACTGGCTGCTGGAATTTGTAGAAGAGCCTCTCACACACAGGTAAACAAAGACCGGCTACCCGAGCGCAGGTGATCTGAGAGTTGTTAGTTTTCCCTCGTGCCCACGGAGGACCTGGCCCTCATCTGTATGCAAGGGGAAAACAAAAGAAAGTCTTATGAGTTACATTTGACTTTGCCGCTGCAAATCCTCTCACTGGCCTGATTCAAGGGAAAGTAGAGCGCGCATAATTGGGGAGGGGGGCGTTTTCTCACCCTTCTGTCCCTCGATGCTACAGCCCACTCCATGGAGGCACCGCCTGGGTACCGGCCCCTGTGGGAAGGCCCCTGTGCCCCCGTCCCCTTCCGCCCCACAGCCCCACCCCAATCCCAACTGACTTGCTGGCCCCCGAAGGTTCTTCCAGCACCTGGACTCCCCCCATTCTAAGCAGACACTCTCCTCCGATTCTCTAGTTCGCTCTTATCTCTGTGGTTAGTTAGAATGTGAGCTTAGGGGGCGCCTGGGTGGCTCAGTCGGTTGAGCGACTGCCTTCGGCTCAGGTCGTGATCCTGGAGTCCCGGGATCGAGTCCCGCATCGGGCTCCCTGCTCGGCGGGGAGTCTGCTTCTCCCTCTGACCCTCCTCCCTCTCATGCTCGCTGTCTCTCATTCTCTCTCTCACAAATAAATAAAATCTTAAAAAAAAAAAAAAAAAAAAAGACTCTCTCTCTCTGCGGGGCACCTGGGTGGCTCAGTTGGTTAAGCGACTGCCTTCGGCTCAGGTCGTGATCCTGGAGTCCCGGGATCGAGTCCCGCATCGGGCTCCCTGCTCAGCAGGGAGTCTGCTTCTCCCTCTGACCCTCCTCCCTCTCATGCTCGCTGTCTCTCATTCTCTCTCTCACAAATAAATAAAATCTTAAAAAAAAAAAAAAAAAAGACTCTCTCTCTCTGCGGGGCACCTGGGTGGCTCAGTTGGTTAAGCGACTGCCTTCGGCTCAGGTCATGATCCTGGAGTCCCGGGATCGAGTCCCGCATCGGGCTCCCTCCTCGGCGGGGAGCCTGCTTCTCCCTCTGACCCTCCCCCCTCTCATGTGCTCTCTGTCTCAAATAAATAAATAAGATCTTTAAAAAAAACTGGGGAGGGCGCCTGGGTGGCTCAGTCGGTTAAGCGACTGCCTCCGGCTCAGGTCATGATCCTGGAGTCCCGGGATCGAGTCCCGCATCGGGCTCCCTGCTTGGCAGGGAGTCTGCTTCTCCCTCTGACCCTCCCCCCTCTCACGTACTCTCTCTCTCCTTCTCGCTCTCAAATAAATAAATAAATCTTAAAAAAAAAAAAAAAGAAAAGAATGTGAGCTTAGGGCCGTAAGGGCTTTTGGACCAAAGGCCAGCCCCTGGCCCAGATCCAGGCTGCCGTGTGTTTCAAGACTGACAAGAGTTTCATGTTTTTAAATGATTGGGGGGAGAAAAATCGAAAGAAGAATATTTTGTGTCACACGATAGTGCTATGACATTCAGACGTGAACGCCCGGAAGTCAGGTTTCCCCGGCACGCTGCCCCTCGCGTCGCGCATGCGTTGTCTCGGCCGGATCGGCAGGACCGCTGGGCCGCTGAGTCCCTGCCTCAGAGCCTCGGGGACAGCCTGCAAAGCCTAAAATGCTTGCTCTCTGGCGCCTGCGCGAAAGTCCAACCCCCTGCCTTAAACTTGTTGCAGAACACAGAGTAGGTGCTGAATGCCCCTCTCTGACCATTCCTGGCTTTTGAAGTTTGAGAAGTTCCGCTGGGTGGGAAGTTCTCCACAATCCCAGTGTTTCCATCACCTTTACCTGGAAAAGTTGTTCGTGCCACCGTGGGAGACACTTTCCTTCCACAGAACTTCCTTCTGAGCTTAAAATAGAACCAGCTTTTGAAGTTCTTGCTGAAGTTTCCTTTCTGGGCTTTGTCTCCCCACAGTCAACTCCTACGTTGGCGTTTGCACAAACACTTCCGGGTCAAAATGTCCCAGGGGTGTCTGTTCAGCTTGAGTGGAAATCCCGAGGGGAGACTTTGGGTGGGGGCAGGGGTGGTGGTGTCTGATGATGATGCTTCGTCCCCTGGCATTTTCCCTTTCCAGACGCCCTCTGCCAGTCCAGAGTCGGTCACAAGTCAAGGCTGGAAGCTTATCTGAGCCAACAGAGCTGGATCTGCCCATCCCATAGCTGGTGTCTGTGTTTCTGCTGGGAGCTCTGCCTCTGTCAAGTCAAACAGTGTGTTTAAAAAAAAAAAGTCATTGACCACGTTTTTGTTTCCTCCTCATCCTGTTTGTCAGGGGTACTGGTGTGTGGTCTCTAACTTCCTATCTACTCCACTCTGTCTTACGGTGCTGGGACTTTCTTTTTGAACTCTGGCTTTCATGAGATTGTTGGCCACAACCATTCTGGGTCTATTGAACATAGAATCTTTCTTGGCCAAAAGTTACAGTGGTTGGCTCTACGTGATAAGTTATGGTGACTGTTTGTTTCTTTGTACTTTTCTGTGTTTCCCAAGGGGAACATGTATTTCTTTTATATCAAAGAGAAAAAAGGGTAGGGGCGCCTGGGTGGCTCAGTTGGTTAAGCGACTGCCTTTGGCTCAGGTCATGATCCTGGAGTCCCTGGATCGAGTCCCGCATCGGGCTCCCTGCTCAGCAGGGAGCCTGCTTCTGCCTCTGACCCTCCCCCCTCTCATGTGCTCTCTCTCTCTCATTCTCTCTGTCTCAAATAAATAAATAAAATCTTCAAAGAGAAAAAAGGGTAAAAAAAAAAAAAAAGGTCGTAAAAGTACCAGTGTAGTAGTGATCTCTACTTACTGGTGAGTGTGTCTCAATTCCTTCCTTTCTTCCATCTCTTCTTGAAGTGCATCCGGATATGTACAGATGGTATGTAAATCCATGAAACTAGATAAACCAACTCTTGTAAGTTATGACTTCATTTAAAAAATATGTATGAGAGATGATGTCTGAGAGTGAGTTGTGTGTGCATAAAGGTATACATATACATACATAGGTATATATACATATACATAGATACATATGTATACATACACACACACACACACACACACACAACCCAACTAGACTTCCAGTTTCCGGGTCCAGGATCTAAGGGCAATAAGTAAAAAGATGAATGACTGGAAAAAAGACCTGGAATGATATTCATCGAATTATCAACAATAGTTCTCCCTGTAAGTAGATTTAGGGGTAATGCATGCTTTTACTTTATGCTAAACTTGTTGGATTGTTTTAAATTTTTAACTGTGATGATGTACTATATTTGTAATGATAAAAATACTTGAAAATAATGAAAAACTCCAATCCCACATATATCTTCCACAGACCTTTGAATATCCATTGTCCGTACCTACATCTGTTATTAATCAGCCCTTTACTTACCTACCCCCTCCCATGGCAAGAGACCCTGACTCTTAGAACCCTATATCAACCTCCATGGAACAGTTGAAAAATGCTAGTGTTCTGGCTCAGCTGGGATGGGTAAAGGGAGTCAAACTTATTTTATGGCTTCAGATTTTTGGGTTATGCATAGAAAGGCTTTTTTTGCTCCAATGTTTTATATATATATATATATATATATATACATATATATGTATGTATATGTATATATGTATGGTCTGCTATGTTTTTTCTAATACTTTGTTATTTGTGCTTATTGGACAATTTTTAATCCATCTGGAATTTATTTGTGTGTGAATTGTGAGGTAGGAATCTGATGTAGGATGTTTTGACCCCACCAATATGTAATCAACACAAATTAAGGCTGACAGTTACAAGTGCACATGGTAAAATAAGTTATTAACTAGTTACTTCCAGGAAAATAAATCTTTTTGGCAAATTTATATCTGCAGTATTTGACTTGGGAAATATTTTGACTTGATAAAAACAATGGTCATAGGAGAAAACTAAGAGTGGCAGAAGCTTTACTTGGTAAGATTTTCTAAGGATAGAACAATTTGCTATATAAGATTTACCTTAAAAAAACTTGGTCTCAGTGAAAATAATTTTGGTATGGAAATGATGATGATTAGAGGAATATTTTCGTTATCCTATCTAGCCAATTGGTCAAGGGAAAATAAAAATAGTATAATTCCAGAATGTTTCTCAAGGAAAATTCATCAGTGTTGGTAAAATTGTGGTATTAAAAATTGTTTGAATTGATAAAACCAGAGTGAAAAGTTTCTTGGGGCCAAATCAGTGAAGCAAAGATTATCCTTTTCTTTGGAGATCATACTTTATTTTTCTAAATGGGCTGCTTATTATTCTGACACCATTTATGTAGGCAACTGATCAATTCTTACGACTGGTCTGAAATGAACCTTTTTCATTTACTGAAATCTCATACTTGGGTCTCTATTTGGACTCTTTTATTTCTTTGATGTGCTTGCTTAATCTGCACTGGTTTTAATTATTGTAGATTTAAAGTAACCTTGATAACTAGTTAAGAATCCCCCATTAGAATTGTTTTTCACCATTTTCTTAGTTCTTCTCTCACATTTACTCTTTCAAGGACCTTCAGCATCAACTAGTTCAATAGACCAGATTTTTAATACGCTGAATGATTATAGACATTTTACATTTTAGTTGTAATCTCCTACTTAATTTTTTTAATATCTTGGCTCAATTTTATATATACTTATATCTATCTATCTAATCTTTATATATCCATATCTGTACCTACAGATGTAGATGTAGATACCTGTGTGTATATATATTTGTTTGGTTTTAGCCTTTAACTTAATTGAATTTATTTATTTTATTTTTGTTTTCAGATTTTTTTATCTGAGCCCTTAAAGATCCTTTGCTGTTCATTCCTTCTGAAGATAATTTCTGTTACTATATTATACTTTGTCCATTATCTGCTTATTTCCAACAACGATAAGCCCTGAGAGCCTTATCATTCCTGCAGCTGCAACACGAGATGGGTTTGGCAGTTTGGCAGTAAAAATGGCAAAGGTTTATTTTTTTTTTCCTGAAATTCGGTATGTACTCCGAGTGTTGATGAAGGGGCAAGATATTTAAGTGTCTTTGCTAGTGGGATTTCCCTGTGCCTTCTTTCTCTTTCCCAAAGAATAAGAATCTATTATTTATCCTGTCCTTTGCTGTGTCCTCTAAATTCTTGGATGAAATTCACAAGGAGCTTTTAAAGTATACCTCCCCTTTGATGAGAGTTGGTGATTTGAATTTGCATTGTAATGTCTCTCCTAAGAGCAGAGCCTTAACCTTCACAATGCTATACTTTGCAAATTTGATACCAGATAATGGACAATTCTATGAAATGCTGTCTCATTCATCTGCCACTTGTTTATAGTTTGTTTTGGGGGTTAATCGTGTGATGTTTGGGTTCTTTTCTTTCTTTCTTTCTTTCTTTCTTTCTTTCTTTCTTTCTTTCTTTCTTTCTTTCTTTCTTTCTTTCTTCTTTCTTTCTTTCTTTTTGCAAACTACCTTTTATATACAAGTCATATTCCATGAAGGCAGGAATCAAATTAATTTTGAATTCCATCTTTAGTGTATAAAATAATGCCTGGCACATAATAGGCACCTAGTAAATATTGTTGGTTGACTGACTTGCCTACCTTTATTTCCAAATACAGCCTTTGAAGAACTCTAGGTTATCAGAATTAGCTATTTGTCTGCCCCAGAGGTCATTCTAGCATATCTGAAACAAATATCACATCCCCAAAGCCTCCGACTCCTCTTCTTCCTAAACTCTAACATTGGTGTCTTCCTCAAAATGTTTAGGTTCAAAACGTTTCCATCATTTAAGAACTTCTTCCTTCTCTCTCTGCTCCAGCCCCCTTCACATCCACATGAAATTTGCCCCCAGATTTGTGGATTCTATTTCACAATGTCTCTGTACCCCTTTAGTTCTTCCGGTTCCCACTACCCTAGTTCAAGACTTTGCTCCCTTTCACTTGGCTGTTACAATTACCCCCTAATTATTATCCCTTTCTTCCACTTGGTCATTGCACCAAAATCCATGTTAATATTGCTTTTAGAACACTCATTCTTAAACAGGTCTGACCCCATCACTACGTGCCTATGATTTCTTGTTACCTATAGACTACCGTTCAAACTCTCTAACCTGCTTTGCATATTCTTCCAGAATGCGAAGGATCTCAGTCATGATTTCCGGTTTAATTTGCTTCATGCTCTGCACCTTTTACTCCTGCCAGGGGAGTGTCTTTCCCTGGATGAACCCTGCAATCTCTTTGCTGCTGATCTTTGTCCCATCTCGCTGTGCTCCAGGCACACAGGCTCTTTTCATTTGATCACCCTCCATGACTTCTCCCTGGGCAGTCTTCACCAGCAGTACCTTGCCCAGCTTGTCTGTCCAGCTAGCTTCACATGGTTGTGTAACTGCCACTCATTCTCCAGATCTCACTCCAAAATCACTCCTCAGGGAAGCCTTCCACACTCCCTCCCCCAAGAGCTTTCCCTGTTTCCATATATCGGGTCACATTAAACACCGTCAGCTCTGGTACTAAAAGGTGCACAGTGTGTAATTATAGACATATGCGTGGGGTCATCAGATTAAGGAATGTCTCCCCCACTTTATTCTAAACTCTGTGGATGAAGAAATCTGGCCCGCCTTGCTCACCACTGTGTCCCCTGCAACCAGCACAGGAGCACATGAAATACTTAAGGAATGTATGCATCAATGTCTACAAAAGACTTGGCCGTGCTCCTTATCCCATCTCCTCTTGGAAACTGGCCAAGACGCCCATTTCGAATTTATCTTTCTCTTTCCTTTAATCCCTACACATTTACCTTTTCTCTCATAGTACAGAGTAGTCTCTTGTCATCCACACCATAACTCCCCCTAGGAAGCCAAGAGGGTGGTCTGGTTTGTGTCTAAGGATGAGCACTAACATTAAAAAGTTAAGGTTTTGAGGGTGCCTGGGTGGATCAGTTGGTTAAGCATCCAACTCTTGATTTCAGCTCAGGTCATGATCTCAGGTCATGAGATCGAACCTTATGTCAGCCTCCCCATAGAGCATGGAGCTTGCTTAAGATTCTCTTTCTCCCCCTCCCTTTGTCTTCCAACCCTACTCGTGCTCTCTTTCTCTCAAAAAAAAAAGAAAAGAAAAAATTAAGGCTTAACAAAGGTTGGCAAAGTTGAAATGGTTACATTTGAAATGTTTGGAGTATTATGTCACACTTCCAATGCACCAGAGTTTTGGTCAGAAGCTCATCTGAACCAGTGTACTATGATTATACCTTAATCTTAGCCAGTCAATTCACAGTTGTGTGAGGATGGTAATTAGGGAGGCTGGGATAGGATATGGGGTGAGTTCAGTGGGAATCCACACCCACTAATAGAAATCCATGCCCTAGTGCTGGTGGGTTAATATTATCTTCTTAGATTCTTATTTGGTCTTCTTTTGCACACTTCACTCAATAATCTTGTTAATAAATTCTAGCAGATAATGATAATAAGGAAATAATGGTTAACTAATCTATGTTTATCCTGTCAACTGCACCTTAGCTGAGGACATAAACCCACATGGAAAAAATTGGCCTTTGTCTATTTAAATCTCTTACAAAAGTGGTGCTTGAGTTTTACCAGGGCTGTAGGTTTATTGCTCTTAATTGTACTCACAATAAAATGAGTTGTCCTTCAACCTGGTTTTGCCAAGTATTTAATTTGGATTAATAGATGGTCTAAAAACCACCAAAAATGTTCAAAAATTGATATAGCACAATTAGCTCTGGACTGCCACAGAGGGTTTGGAGGATTTCCTGGGACCAATTTGTTAATTTGAAGTCATAGGAAAGAACATGGGAAGGAACAGGAAAAGCTGTGGTTATACCCTGGCCTGGAGCTAACAAGGAGGAAGATATTAATGGCAACTTGCAGGGGTGCGTTCTGGGTATTTTCTTATCTTAGCCATTGGAAAGGTGGGGAGAGTGTAGTTTTCATAACAGAAAATATACTCATTTTTCTTCCTTGATCTTGAAGATTGTGAGGAAAGTCCTAAGAGATATTCTTAGAAGAGTCAGAAAGGTATTATTCTGATCTCTCTGGGTGCTCAGAGATGTAAAGGATTCAATTTTGATAACACAGCACCCAGTGTGTTTCTTAATTGTTCCTTTGATGAAGAGAGGACTTTTCTGAAAGATATGAGCCGGAAGAAGAAGTTCAATTTTAGTGCTCTAGAAGAAAAAGCTGGGGTCTTTGGGATTTCAGGTAACCTGCTCAGTGGGGAGTCAGGATCTATAGATCAGAAAGACGATGATAGGGCGCCTGGGTGGCTCAGTTGGTTAAGCGACTGCCTTCGGCTCAGGTCATGATCCTGGAGTCCCGGGATCGAGTCCCGCATCGGGCTCCCTGCTCGGCAGGGAGTCTGCTTCTCCCTCTGACCCTCCTCCCTCTCGTGCTCTCTGTCTCTCATTCTCTCTGTCTCAAATAAATAAATAAAATCTTTAAAAAAAAAAAAAAAGAAGAAAGACGATGATATCACTGTCAGGTTCTGAGACTTTTGTAACTTGTCTGTGTTTGTCACTGTGCTCATTGCCTGTCCCCATTTTGACTACTGGCAAAATGCTTGAAATGAAAATCATTTCGGGGCGCCTGGGTGGCTCAGTCGTTAAGCGTCTGCCTTCGGCTCAGGTCATGATCCCCGGGTCCTGGGATCGAGCCCCGCATGGGGCTCCCTGCTCCGCGGGAAGCCTGCTTCTCCCTCTCCCACTCCCCCTGCTTGTGTTCCCTCTCTTGCTGTCTCTCTCTGTCAAATAAATAAAATCTTAAAAAAAAAAGAAATTAAAATCATTTCTGGACAATGTCTTAGATATGGTGAATTAATTCATTCACTCCACCAACTTTATGGAGTGCTTACTCTATGCCAGGGTCTCCTCCAAAGCCCGAAAATACAGTGGTAGACAGAGCAGAGCTCTGTGCCTTCACTGAACTAACATTTTAGTGAAAAGACAGACAATGAAAGAAGTAAATAAAATCTATAAAGTATTAGATGCTGATAGGTGCTATGGAGGGAATAAAAAGGGGGAAAGAGAATAGAAGACATCTAAGGTGGGGGTTGCAGTTTTAAATATGGTAGTCAAGAAATATTTAATTGAGATGGTGACATAAGTAAAGATCTGAAAGAGAGGATCCAGCTCACCGTGTGGTTATCTGGGGGAAGGGTGTTCCAGGCAGAGGAATACAAAGTTTAAAGGTGATTTCTGAAACTAGGTTAGAAAAGGATTTTATTGGCTCAATGACTCTGAAAAATCAAGGGCTCCGGCTGGCTTCAGTCATGGCTTGATAAAGGGATTAGGAAAACATTTTTTTTTTTTTTTTCTGTTCTCTCTGTATGTTGGTTTCATTCTTACATAGTTTGGCCTTTTGTGGCTGTGGGAGAGCTATGGCATTTCCAGTTCTTACATCCTAAACTTCAACTCTGTAGGAAGAGTAAGGGGCTTTGTCTCAGTATTACCAGCAAAAATATCATTTTGTCTCTTTTGCTCTGAGTGGGTCACTGCCCATTTCTGAACCAATTATTGTGATCAGAGCAAATCCTGTGTACTGATTGCTTGAAGTTTGTGTCACTTGCTATGCTGGAATGGCATAGACTGAGAAAGTATATTTGTGCCTGTTTGTTTGGTTTTTGTTTTTTTTTTCGCTGAGGGGAGGGGGCATTCCCCTAAAGAAAATTGGGGAACCAAGAGAAGGATTAATGGATTTTGGAGAGAAAAAAGAGCAAATGTCCTTTATACCATATCTCTTTTGCTTAAATAATATCCTTAATAGAGTTAGATCCATCACGACTTGCTGGGGTAAGTCACTTCATCTCTATTGGACCCAGTTTCTTTTTATCTAAAATGAGGAGGTTGGACTCATGAACTTTAAGGTCACATTGTAATTTATACTCTATGACTAAGTATATTTTCTGAAGTCTTAAATAAAAAAAAGTTCCTTATATTATGAGAGTACAAATATAATATGCTGAAGGAAAGTAAAAAGCGAGTATTTAGCCTCTATTCTGGAGATTGCTATTTGGCATAAGGACCAGCATGAGTCCTTGTGTATAGGCCCTTAAACGCAAGTTTTTTAAGAGCTGATGTGATCAATCCCAGATGCCTTTGTATTGTGATTTACTGTTTCCTCTACTTGATGAGCTATAGGAAGAGAGAGATGAAGGAAGGGTGTGGATGAGATTTATTTGCTGGGTCAGTTTCTAGCCGGGAGTTGGGTGACTCAGTTGAAAGGCCAGCTCGGGGAGCATATTTAACACAGATTTCCATATTCAAAACAGAGTGGAGAGTCTATGCACCCTTCTACAGGCCTCTGTGACATTAAGACGATGACGTTAAGATAAAGACTCTCCTAAAGGTAGAAGACTCTTGGGATTCACTTCCTGGACTTTCAGGATTGCAGAGTCCTTCTTTAGTGCTGGATTGAGGGGAGAATGGCTGAAGGACATGGCCCTTCCTATAGGCAGCGTCTTGAGACTTAGATTCTCCCAACAGCAATAAGGGACTTCCGTAAGTGTTTTGCCTGTGTTTTATGTCAGAGCTCCACATTTTATATTAAATTTGTGACTATGTGGGTCTGACATTTGGCATTGCATAAGAGAGACAAGTATCTCCTCAAGCTTCCTGTGTGATTCGGGCCATACCTAAAATCCCTTCGTGAACGGTTTCCATGTGTCAGGAATAATGCATTCAGGTAACCAGACCTGTCTCTGTGAATATTCTCTTGGAAATTTCCATGTTCTTTAGCGCAGTGCACAAAGCCCACATCAGACCCAGGATTTCCTTCTTCTTCTATGACAGATTCAGGGATTTATGTACTCTTGGCTTCACAAAAAAATCCCTATCCAGTCTCAATAGGTCTTTACAGTCTGATGAAGACCAGTTTCCTTCCTTTTTTCCCTTTCCTTATTTTTTCTTTATTGAAGTACAAAAAGACCATTTGCTTTTCTCCAGTCAGCCTTTCTTTGAAGTTGGAAGGGCATACTTCAGGAGGACGTGGGCTCCCTGAAACTTCCTCCCCGCCCATCCGAAATACCCTTCTTATTGTGGATTTTATATGGTTGATTCATCACAATATTTGTCTCTGAAATATTTTCCAAAAATAAAATATATGTAATCATCTATTTCAGTGCACTGTGATCCACATATTGTTCCCATACTCCGAGTGTTATCATATGCTCTCAGCCAATAAGAGCTGACCCAGCAGACTACTATACATGTTTGATCAATGACAACTGTCTGCACTTCCTGAGTTGAGTGTGTCTGCTGGGTATGTTGTTTCTTTCCCTGTACTCTCTCTTTCTGCCATTTCTTGTGTTCTTTTCATAGCTGACAAAAAAAGTAATAGTATTAGACTTGCTGCAAAGAAAGAAAGATATTTACAGTGGATATTAAAATGTAAGCTTTAGCTAGAGAATGAGAGGACAAGCCACAGACTGGGAGAAAATATTTGCAAGATACATATTTCATAAAGGACTGTTATTTAACATGTGCAAAGAGCTCTGAAAACTCAACAATAGAATAAACAACGTGGTTTTAAAAATGGGCAGACCCAAAACACACCACGGGCGGAGAAGATAAACAGATGGTAAATACACATACGAAAGGATGCTCCACATCATTTGTCGTTAGAAAATTGCAAATGAAAACAACAATGAGAGATCACCATATTCCTATATTCCAAGCCATTCTAGGCCAAAATCTGGAATACCACCAGCATCAAATGCTCTGAGAATGTAGATCAATAGGAGCTCTCATTCATTGCTCATGGAAATGCAAAGTAGTTCAGCCACTTTGGAAGACAGTTTGGCAGTTTCTTACAAAACTAAACATACTCTCGCTATATGATCCAGCAATTGCATTCCTTGGTATTTACCCAAATGAGCTGAAAAATTCTGTCCACACAAAGCCTGCACATGGATATTTATAGAAGTTTTATTCATAATTACCAAAACTTGTAAATAACTAGGATGTCCTTCATTAGGTGAGGGGATAAATAAACTAACATGTCTAAACAAAGAAACATTATTCAGTACTAAAAAGAAATGAGCTATCAAGCTATAAAAAGACATGGAGAAAACTTAAATGCACATGACTAAGTGAAAGAAGCCAAACTGAAAAGGCTACATACTGTATGATTCCAACTCTAGGGCATTCTGGAAAAGACAAGACCATGGAAACAGTAAGAAGATAGGGGTTGGCACAAGGGAGGGATAAATCAGCAGAGCACCAAGGATTTTAAGGAGTGCTGAACCTATTTTGTGTGATACTAGAATAGTGGATACATGTCATTTTTCATTTGTTCGAACCCATAGAACGGACACCAAGAGTGAACCTTAATGCAAACTACTGGCTTTGAGTGATAACGGTGTTGTCAGTGTAGGTTCCCATATTGTAACAAAGGCACCACTCTCTGGGGACTGTTTATGGTGGAGGAGGCTGTGCCTGTCTGTGTCGGGGAGGGGATCTATGGGAAGTCTCTGTACTTTGCACGCAAGTTTGCTTTGGCCCTAAAACTGCTCTAAAAATAAAGTCTTTAAAAAATGCAAGTTGCATAGGTTTTTGAGGTGACCTCGTGTGGAAGTTCTTTGACATTATAAAAGGCAGCATCACCACATCCTGAGAAGACTAACATTCAGCTTCCTAGAAGAGAGAGGCAAGAAACCATGGTGGTCAGGCCTGACGCCAGTGGCCACAGCAAGCCTTTGCCCATGCTTCCCTGTAAGAACTGAGCCGTAGCAGCCTGTTGAGAGCCGTTGAGCTAGCAGGTGAGCTTTCCTGGCCCTGCCCCGTGCCTGTGTTTGTTCTGCCGACAAGAGAGAGGAAGGCAAATGGAGAGTGATACTTCTCACTCTGAGTTTCTTAAGGCCTTCCGAGGAGATAATCCCCCTCCCTTGTCAGAGCTGGATGGTATCAAGCCCAGCCTTCTCTGGGAGGACAGCTCAGAGCAGCTGAAGCTGTGTTGACCAGGGCAGCTGCCGAAGCAGTGAGAGTCCCCCCCGCTACTGTTCCCATCGCTGCCCCTTGCTGGCTGGACAAGGAGAAGGGTGTATTGAGTGACTTTGGCTAATAATTATGTTAATGGCTGACATATAAGGATGGCGCACATTGTGCCAGGCAGAACAGTCAGTGTTTTACACGGATTGTCGCAATCCTCACAAGAATAATAGCTCGTAGCACTTCGTATACGCCAGGCGTATTCTCGGAGCTCTAGATATATTATGCTAATTTTCATCCTGAAGAGAAGCTAATGAGGTGGTACCATTACCTTTCCTGTTTTACAGATGAGGAAACTAAGACTTAGAGAAACTGAGTAACTTGCCCAATGTCACACAGCTGCTAAGTGGTAAAGTCCATAATCAAACCGAAGGAAAGCTCGAGTCCACAACAGTCTTGTAATCAGAGTCGACAGGCGGGGATACTCACCACTATACTAACGAGGAAGTCTTGTAATCAGAGTCGAGCAGAGTTGGTCCATTATAATTTTATTTATCCCTAAAATATTTTCTAAAAATAAAATGTATCTAAAAATCCATTATGGGACGGCATGGATACACGTCTCGCCCGTGTTCTTAGTGTAGCACGTGTTCCTGGACAGCGAGTGCTAGCCTAACAGACAATAGCACACACACTCTTAGTTGTTGGAGGGGATTGCATCCCACTATCATCGTGATGCTTAATGTTTACAAAAGAGAGCACAAAACAATTTCGGATAGGTGGCGGGGGGGGGGGTGACTATCCAAAGATACTTGGTAGGTTGCCATAACCTTGGAGAGTTTGCTCTGCCTACGAACTAGTCTATGAGTTTGCAGAAACTTGATCTTGTTGGTCCAATGGGAGGTTTGACCCCTGTGGGATGGACTCATAGAGACTACAGTAAAAATGAGAACACCAAGGGGCGCCTGGGTGGCGCAGTCGTTAAGCGTCTGCCTTCGGCTCAGGTCATGATTCCAGGGTCCTGGGATCGAGTCCCGCATCGGGCTCCCAGCTCAGCGGGGAGCCTGCTTCTTTCTCTCCCTCTGCTGCTCCCCCTGCTTGTGCTCTCTCTCTCTCTGACAAATAAATAAATAAAAATCTTAGGAAAAAAAAAACAACAAAACACCACCACCACCACCATCACCACCACCACTGATAAAACCTCAAAGTACTTCAAAAAAAAAAAAATGAGAACACCAATTTATCAATACGGAATGAGAATTATAACTATCAGGGCACCACACCCTCTCATCTCACCAGACCCTCACAACATACTGTCCTTGGAGACATGCTGTACAGAAAGTCAAATTATAATTAAGTTGTTGGATGAGTATAGGATCAGACTAAGGGAGTTTTTCTAAGAAGCAAATATCAAGGTTATGAGAGCTGGGTACATTCAACTCCAGGGCAGGGAGTAATCTGCCACCCAGGAGCAGCTAGCTTGAATCTTTGTGCTCAAGTCAGAAATTGGCCAGTGCACTCTGCCCTACATAGAGCTTGTCCATATGAATTATTTGGTTTTGGGTGACAGGAAAATCTAAAACCAGATAAATGTTTGTTTCTAACTTGTGTAAAAGTCTGGATTGATGTTGGGCCCAAAGCTGGCATAATGTCCCTTTGTGTTAGAGACCCACATTCTCTTTACATCTTGTTATTCTGCCCTGCGCAGCATCGACCTTAAAGTCCAAGAGAGTGGACTCTGTATTTCAGACGGGAGCCAGAGAACAAGTTAGAGAAATAGCAAAGAGCACTCACACACGTTTCTCTTAAAAGAAGCCCCTAGAAGATGCCACATGGCACTTTTGCCCACATCCCATGGTCCAGTATTTAATCTTATGGCTACACCCACCTACAAAAAAGTCTGGAAAATGTAGTCTCTGTCCTGCATGGCCAAATGTTCTTCCAAAAATCAGAGTATCCATCAGCATGGACAAAGTGGAGAGGGGATATTAGGATAAGAGGTGAGGGATCATCGTCCAAGGCTGATCTCCCACAGCTTAGATCCCAGCTCTCATCGCGGTGGGGAGAGCCAAGTGCTCCCCCCAACCCCATGAACCCAGATGCAGAGAATCCTGCTGCAACCTTGCAACATCATATAGCTGTAATGGCAAGGTGTGGGCCCCAGCTCCCTGTCACTTCAGAAAAGGATCTGGAGACTTGCTTCCTCCAAGCCCCTAAAGCAGGGAAAGGACAGTCCTGGTGGCCAGGTTCTTCTGTTTCTTGAATTTGATATCTTTTATAAAATTTCTAATAAGATTTATGATCCTGGAATTTAATTCATCTTTGAAAGACAAAACCAAAATTAGATACATGACTAGGATTCCCATTAGGGAACCAAACATGATTTAAACCTATGTCTGCCTCTTCTTTCATATTTATTCCTCCTCACTGTTTTGGGTGCCACTTTAAGTTTCATTATAATTTGCTTTCTCCTTTGTCAGTTCTCATTTCATCTTCTGGTTGACTAGTTTGGACTTGTGGCCTCTAATGTTAGGCCTCTCACCCCTCCCTCCCAAATCACACTATACACAATTGTCAGAACATTTCTTCTAAAGTCCTAGAGCGTTCTGGATAATAGTCTTCATGGTCTGACCCAGGTTTTCCTTTCCAGCTGGACCTCCTATCACTCCCCAGCCTGTCCCCTAAGACCAGCCATTTCAAATGGTTTGCTATCCCCCAAACTCATCATTCCTATCTTTGTACCATTGCACAGATTTTTCCCTCTGTCTAGAGCACTCTTGAACCCAGAGGGGACTCTTTTTTATCTCAATCTTAAAGTCAAGTTACCCTATTCGGATTCCTCTAGCTTCTTTTTGGAATCATGGGACCCTAGACATACTTTGATCTTAGCACAATAAATATACATTTCAGCTCACATAAGTCTTTTGTATTGACCAATTTAATTTACATTGTGAACTCTCATTCTGCCTCTTGTTGGATGCCTGTGCTCAGGTAAACAGGATACTTCTCCCATCTCTTCTCTGGGCTTATGTCTAAACCCGTGTGACTTGGGCTCATACAGACCCAAATTATGTGGGTTAGGGAATACTTTCTTGGCCATGATCTGTTCTTGCTGGCCTCCACTTGATGCCCATTGTCTTCACCGTTTCTTTGGTTGTCAGTGCAGACAGGTGGCTATAACATCACTCATTCTCATCTTTGAAGGCAGATTTAGCAAAACTCTCTGCTTTGGTGTCCTTCCTGGGTACACAGAAATATATGCTCCCAGGCCATGTTGGGCAATGGGAAAGTTTAGGGTGCCAAGGCCTGTCTCTCTCTGGATCACGCTCAGAAATATGAGAACATTTTCTTAACTCAATGAGGTAGCCTGAGCCCAGTCCTCCTAGATCTAGCACGCTGATACTTGTCTGGTATCTGAATGAACCTCCAGGGCTCTACGAGAGACTGAAGCACAAATTCCTCCATCACTGGAGCTCTCAGCTTCACCTGAGTGTCCTGTCATCCCCTGTTGCCCTGCACGCAGTCCCTTCTTGCAGACTCAGCTGCATGGAAGTTCTCCTGTTTGTTGAGACCCTTCTTTCTCCCCCCCCTCTGAGGAAATGTGATTCTGTAGTTGGTGAGATGGGTGGAGGGTGGGAGGAGATGTGTGGGAAATCTAGCTCTAACCCCATCCTGTTGTCTCTGTGCCCTCACTTCCCTTGGGCCTAGGCTTTTGCAACTCAAAATGTTTACTATGCTTTTTGCTCTAACAGCCTTTTGACAGTGAATCTTGTAATGCTAAAATGGAGCAAAACCAAGGGGTCCTAAAAAAGAGGTATTAGTATTACAAAATATCATTATCCCACTGCAATAGTATTTACCACATTATTTAAAAATAGATCATTTATTTTTCTTCTTCACTAGACTGTGAGCGTTTTCCTTCTCACTATATTAACTTCTAATTCATGGCACAACCCCAGAGAAAAGATAAAGGAAGGACCCTGATTTGACCAAGCTTAGATATCTACAAATAGGCAGAATGAAGGTTCAAAATATAAATTAAATTGAGCAATAGAAAAAAGAATATGTGAGCTGTAATGTGTACCTTTTGCACTAAGATCAAGATATGTCTAGGGTTCCATCAAGGCACAGTGCAGGGGAGAATAGGAACTCAGTGAATAGGAACTCAGAGAATAGGAACTCAGTGTCTGATGAACGAATTAAGGAATTACATGACTGATGCTAATAGCTTTCATTTCTCTGGTGCTTGCTCTATGCAAGCCAGTCTTGGTAATGATCTTATAAGGAAGGCATTCTTTTTCTCATTTATACTTGAGAAAAGCAACCAAGCCTCGGAGAAGTAACCTCTTTTGTCCCAAATCAAACAGCTTGTGGGTAGCAAATATAGAATTCTAACTCAGGTCTGTTTGATCCCAAATCCTGAATTTTTTCCTCAGCTATACTATGTAATCAATTTTATTGAACTTACGAGGTACTTATAGGTACAAGGTTCCAGGTGAGATATATGTATGTATGTATATGCACATGCATATATGATGAGGTCTCTTGCCTTCTAGGGAATTCAATGCATTTTCCAACCACTAGAAAGGATTATTTAAATATATTCTCTTGTTCTGCTATTCTTAGAAATTTGATGTTGTTATTTTCTGAGAGCCTTATTGATCCATCTAATATTTACTGCCTTATCAATAAAAGCAGGATACAATGTTACCATGTTATGCTTGGAATCTTAACACTTGCAATTGTGGTATATTTCAGTCAAATGATGCATTTATCATTTAAGTGATTTAGGCATTGGTGGAGAGAAAGAAAAAAAAAATGTCTGTTGTGAGTTACACGGGGATGAATATTTCCTCTTTTCACTGCCTGGCAAGATGGTGGCAGTATTTTTTACAAATAGGATATGTAATTGTGTGTATATTCCAAGCGCTTGTTTATATTTTCCTTTAGGGTTTGACTTTCTTAGATGTCTAAAACACTCTGGGGGTGGGGTGGGGAGAGGGGATGCCATAAACTTTTACAAACAGACATTGTCCTTGTTTCCTAGGCAAATTCAATGCACCTTCTGTTGGGTAATTAGAATCCAAGAAGTAACATGGAGTGTTTTAGCCAAATGTGAATGAGCTGTATTTATAATGGAATGGCAGAGATGTGGAAACTCAAGCTATTCAATGTGAGAGAAAGTGATTAAAAAGACACAATGAGATATCAGAGTGTGTTGACTCAGTTGTAGAATTTGGCATTCCACACAGTAAACACAGGTAAATGTAAGTAAATATTTCTATAAGAATGGTCCTATACCCTTTCTATTTCTGGGGTAAGGTCCCACCGCATTTTGCTGGTAAATGCATTTTCTTCTTTTAAGGGGTGATCATTATAAACGGCACCATTTAAAATGTGCTATAAAAACAGTACATCTCAGAGTGGTGTTTATCCCTTTTTTCTTTCTGTTTTAGGTTAAGAGACATTGGGAGGGGTTTTAAGTCTCATATTACTTTTTTGTGTTGTAATAGCTTCTTTTACAAAAGGCCATGTGTCTGTGTGCATGCGTGCATGAGTGCATGTGTGTGTGTGTGCATGCGTGAGTGCGTGTGTGCGTGCGTGTGTGTGCGTGTGTGTGTGTGTAAATGTGTCTTTAGAACATCTGAGCTCCTGGGGCTTTGTAAATGCAATACCTTCACAAGAGGTCAAGGACTGAGAGCAAAGGCCAAAGGCCATCTTGTTAGGAGGACTGGGTAGCCAGTTGGGTTGTGTAGTGCGATAGGAGGAAAGGAAGACCCCAGCTGGTGATATAAAAAGGTCTGTAAGCTTTCCATTTCCTCTCCTATTCATTTTTAAAACACACATTTAATGAACATTTACTCATATGAATATATAAATATACCCCTGCCCTCTCCTCTTCCCAGGCATTCATTCAAATTTTCCATTTTATTGGTTGGTTGTTATAGTTCTCAGAATTCCCAGGTTACTTTTTCTTCCATGTGAGAACAGTGATTTCCAATCATTTTGGAGTCATATACCTCTGAGAATCCTATGAATGATATGATCTTTCTCCTAAAAAAACCTCACAAATATTAGGGGTTCAGAGCTCCCCAGACATTCTTCAGTGGACCCCTGGTTAAGAATCACCGCTCTCTCTGATCTCCTTTGTCCATGCATCTCTAATGCCACCCCACTGCTTCTTTTCCTTACAACATTTTTCGTTTGCAACTTAGCTAACTGCTCTGTTTCTAACTTTGACCAAAGATGTGCTGTTTCTTTTGTGTCATAAAGTGGTGGAGGGATGAGAACAAGCTATGTGATTTCCTCCAACCCCACCATCCCTTACTAGAAGTCTTTCTCCTGTGTTATTCTGGAACAGGTGTCTAATGGACTCTTCTTTCCACCTGGTGAGGATGAAACTGATATCCAATAGAAAACTGATATCCAATAGAAAATGATTATTGAGTTTTTCCAGGAATGGCAATAGGTCTGGTATAATACTATTTATACTCTTAACATGCACCCTCTTGAATTCAAAGTATCTATTGGTAAGACAGCATCCCCATCAGATGGAGTGTTTGGTGGTAGAGCTGAACAAAGTTAATTGGTTCCCACAGGAATCCTATCTCTGACTAGACAGCAGGTCTAGAACTGACAGAAAAAAGCTAAATTCCTGTGTTTCTCAATGAAAAATCTTAAGATATTGAAGATTTTCGGGATTGTGTGTTTGCCTATTCCAATTTGAAAAATGCTGATTTATGAAGCTAAAAATCTTATTCTCAGAAACTGTTTTTCAGTTGCCAATTATAAATGAAAAAGAGTTCTTGTGTTAGACAGAATATTGGCTCCCCAAGACTTCCCTATCCTAATCTCCTGAACCTGTAAATATGTTAACCTTACACGGCCAAAGGGATTTTGCAGAGGTGATTAAGTTTAAGGACCTCAAAACGGGGAGATGATCCAGCTTGGCCCAATCTAATTACCTGAATCCCTATACTTGGAGAACCTTTCCAGGCTATTGTCAGAGAAGAGATGTGGTAACAGAAGCAGGGTCAGAGAGATGACATGTCACTGGCTCTGAAGATGAAAGAAAGACAAAGAATGTGGGTGACATCTTGAAGATGAAAGGCAGGAAAATGGATTCACGCCTAGAGCCCCCAGAAAGGAGTCCAGCCTGGCTGACACCTTGATTTTAGCCCAATGAAACAATGTCAGACTTCTGACCTCCAGAACTATAATAAATGTGTGTTGTTTTAACCTACTAAGTTTGTGGTAATTTGTTACAGCAGCAATGGAAAATGAATACAGTTCTATTGTTAAAACTGTAAAAAAGTTTAAACAATACATCATTAACATTACTATGCAAAAACTTTAAAATTTTATATAATTCATGAACCCTAAAAAGGTGCCTGTGGATCCTCCAAGGGTCCTTGGGTCCCAGAGGGAGAAACACTGCTGTATTTAAATATTTGAGGAGATGTAGACAGGAGGATCCATAGATTCTTTTCATCTGTGTTTTTGTTGGGTGGATTTGTAAATTCTTAATTCATTGCTTCAAATGCATTGGTCTCATTTTATGAAACAGGTATCTTTCTCTATGTGTTGAGTCACTTTCTCTTACATTGTTTAAATTTCTCACCTCTCAGCAGTCAGGTTACCAACAGTAGCTTATAAATGATGCATCATGTCTTTTAGTAATGCATTCTACAGTCACCAGAAGCTGTGCATTAATTTTTTGCATAGTTCAAAATTGTCCTGTTTAGGATTAAAATATCTGCATTGAGATTCTTTCATCTGATAAAAATACAGCTAGTTTTTCTTAGTAATGCCTTGAACTGTAACCATGTTATCTCTTAGAATATTTTATTTGTACCATGTGGGAAAATATGCATCTCATTCAGACAATATTGTTGTCCTCTCTCTGTTTAAGTTTATTGATAAATTTATTAGAAAAAAGAGAGAGAGAGAGAGAATATAATAGGTCAAAAAAAGGATCTTGAGAGGTCATCTCTTTCTTCAGGCAGGGCTGTATCTGAGTAATTCCGAACAGATAAATATCTATCCTAGGGATGGAAATGGAATTTTCCCCCCTAAGGGAGCCCTAAATGTATTTCAGTCAGCTCATTTGCATGAGTCATTTACATTGATTTCCATGAACCATTCCTTGGCCTCTATTCCTCATATAACCCTTGACTTAACAAAACCTCTCTCTCTTTCCCTCTCTCCTCCCCCTATTTATTATTCATTCAATTCATATTTGAAAGCCTATTCTTGGAATGTCCTGTGCAAGGCATGATGAGAATCTCTGAGAAATAAAGTGCAGTCTTACCTCAAAGAATTTGCAGTCTCCTGGAGAAGCCAGAGTGTAGGCCTAAGGAAAGGTTAGAGACTCCTCAGAATGTATAGAGAGCATCATACCATGACGTGCAAATGCAGGATACTCATAGGGAAAGTGTGGGCAGTGGGGAGAGCAGACTGAGCTTCTGTGGAGTACCTACTAGATGGGAAGCCCCTTGTAAATGTTACCTTTTTTATCCTCAACAAACTTTTAAAAGAGAGAATTTTATCTCCCTTTATGTAATTGGAGAATATCGTACTCAGTCTTCCAACAGACTCTGATTTACCTGAGTCTAAAATTCATGCTTATTTCACTGGGCTACATTGCCCATGTGCAACTACAGAAGGAAGTGCTCCCCGTGGATGTAGAGGTTGTTAGATTCATTTATCAATCATCTACTATGTGTCAGGCGCTTGCTAGCTCTAATCTCCCATTTCAAGCATGAGAAACCTGAGGCATAGGTTAAGTAACTTGCCCAACAGCACATATTAAGTAAGTGGGAGAGCTAGGATAGGAACCCAAGTGTTCAGTTCCCCAACCAACACTGTCTTCCCAGTGCTGCACTGGATATGGGGGATTCCATGTTGAGTGGGAGGGTCTTTTCATTCCTTTCTGAATAACATGGAAAGAAGCCAGTTGAGCAGCTGATACCACAGTGTGGTAACTGTTTTGATAGGGGAAATAGAATGCTGGGAGGACACAGGAAAGGGTTTCTAACCTAGACATGAAGAAAAGGAATGCTATCGCTAGGCAATCAGAGCTAAGCGGAGATCTGGGGGATGAATAGAAGAGAGCCAGATGAGCACAGAAGCATGTGCAATCCATCAACAAAATCACAGCCCCGCCTTAACTCTGGGGCTGATTCAGAGACAAGCAAATTGCTTATAGGGGCCTCTTCCCCCAAGAATCCACTTGGTTCACTCCTTAACTTCGTTCAGGTTCTGACTCAGATGTCACCCCCTCATTGAGGTCTTCCCAAACCACCCTATTTAAAGTTACATCACACCCTCAACCTTCCTGATTTCTTTCCATGGCATCTATTTTTATCCATCACATCTAATTTCCTACATTACTTATTGCTTCTTATCATATATTTCCTCCCACTAGAAAATATGCTCCATAAGGCCACGGTTGTTGCTGTTGTTGTTGTTGTTTTCCTGTTGTGTTCACTGCTGTATTTCAAGAACCTGGAATAGTGCTTATAACATAGTGAGCTCTCAATAAATACTCAGTGAATGTGAAGATCTCCACACGTTCCTGATTTCATGGCCACCGTCTCATGTGCATCAGAGATATTTGCACTCATGTGCTCTCACTGGAAACTTCCTGAGGACCCTAATATGTCATGCTCTAGGCTGGATACTCTGGGAGCCACCAGCCATGTGGTGGGCAGGTACTTTATCTCCCTAAAGTCTGTAAATCACACATAGAATTTTCTCCAATTTTGTGTGGAGTGGAGGATCTTAGTTTTTGTGTCCACCCATCTTCTGCACATTTTCCTTTCCATTTTCTCCTTTGGCAGAGACCTCTGAAGCTCATCCCTGGGATATATTCCTGGGTCATGATGCTTGTTACACAAAAACTTAATAATGTCCTTTCTTATTTTTACCTGATATGAGTAAGACCTGGCTTTGGCTGACTACAAATGTTTAAACCTAAGAGGTTACTATCAAAAATATTTGGCATAGCAGAGCTACCAAATACATCCTGTTTTGTCTAAGTTTACAGTTTCTATTATTTTTTCAGATAATCTTTACAAATATATACTGACAGTACTTCACCTATCTTTTTATATCTGGGTAGAGGAATTGAAGCAGAGAACCCAAAGCCTGTGTGTAAAGAGCTTATGATTGCAAAGGGAATACAGAGACCTTAGAGACAAAAGTAATTCACTTGATGAGAAAGAGAAAGAGCTGGGGGTGGGGAGGGGGTGGGTGGGAGAGCTGAATACAATGAGTATATTAGTTGCCTGACCAGGAACCTGCAGGACACTTGAGTACTCCTTTACCTTTCCTATGTGGAGGATTCAAAGAGATCTGAAATTTTGCTGCCCTGGTGATATACTGCTAGTGTGAAAATATTTTGGTTGTGATTACTGTGTGACCTTTGGAGATAGTTCGTAGAATCATTGGTTCACCAGGTCAACTCCATCCATATGGTATCATTATGGTCATTATGGCAGCAGAGAATAGCACACTAGAAATCACAGCTGGAGAGCAAACTATGAGATCACATCTGGTCCCTGCCTGGGGTGATCTGAGCTTCTGTACAGTGGTAGCCATACCTAGAATAGGCTGAGAAGGCTGTCAGAATAGCAACCTGTTTCCTGCCATGACTTCCCTGTTAACCTCATTCCAGCCCTTGGATACAAATCAAGCTTGATTTAGAATTTTTCCAGCTGCAGAGGCATCAAGTCAAAGCTCCTTTTAGGTGGTCTGTCTCTTGTTTCTCCACTATAAATTCAGAAGAAAGCAAAAGATCCATTTATGAGTCTTTTAATGAACCAATTAGATATTTTCCTTGGTATTTGAAGAGACAATTCACATAAATTCTCAAAGGCTGAATACGTAACTCTGAACAAAACATCGAACAGTTTCAGGTTTCATAACTGTTGAATTTGTGGATAATCGTTTCCATGTGTTTCCACTGATGAATCAACATATAGTCATTTCATCATTTCATTAAAGACATTTTTCGCTTTTCACAGTTTTGTTTTTCTATTACATATGTGTTTCTCCTCATCCCACACAGAATCTTCTATTCCCCAACAGAGTTCATAAATGAGAAAGAAGAGAGGACAAAGCAGTGAAATATTGAGCAGAGAGTCAGTTGGGCCAGGTCCCATGACTCTTCACACTCAAAGGAATAACAAGGGTGGGGTACACGCATAGTAGGAGCAAATAATGGCTGAGTCATATAGGGACTTGTGTTCCACACTGGGACCAGAAGGTCTTGGCAGACTGGTGAAGGATTGTCTGCAAGTCTGTTCTGAGATCACTGGGATGCATAAACCACTCCCTCCAGGCATACAATAATATGACAGTCAGCAACTCAACTTTTAATACTCTTCCTTTGACTCATGTGCCCCACTGCCCCATAAAGATCATTTCTTGAACTGTTTATAGTTCAGAAAAAGACATGTAAAAAGTTTGAATAATACAAGATAGCTTCCAGAGTTACTTAATTAATTCAACACATATGTATGGAATACCCATTATGTATTGGTCATGATTTTTTTCCTAGGAATTGGGAGGTAGAGTTATGGGTTCGGGTTCCTTGGAACTTACATTCTAGTAGTGGGTAGAGAGTGATGCTGACAGACATTCCGCAGGTAAACTGATAAATAAATATGATGATTTCCAATGATAATGTTTTACCAATGAAATAGATCTGGGAGTTATGATCTATAACTGGGGGGAGGGGTGGCATTCCAGGCAGAAGGAACAGAACATGCAGAAACAGAGTGGTAGACAAGAGTGGCCTCCAGCCTTTTTTCATCAGCATCACAGGGTTTCTGGGGATCCTGGCAGAAGCTCTGACATCATAAAGGGGCAGGGCCCTCCAGTCAGTGGGTATTTCAAATCCAGGGAAACACAAGGCCCTTGGGTAGCACTTCAGGACCCTAAGGACAAAGCAGGTCATTAAGCAGAATGGTAATATACTTTGTGTCCTCTGTGCCATTTTGCTACTTTACCCCCCCCCCCCGCCTCTATTCACTTTGAGAAACATCTCATCTTTAGGGGCAGCTGCATAAACACTGCCTGCAGAAATGATGAATAAAGTATATGAGAAACCCCCACAAGTAACTGAGAAAGAAAATGATAATGACACTGGGTTTAGGTAAAAATGCTACACTATGAATCTTAGTATAGTAAGCCATAGATTCTCAACTGGGGTGTTCCTTCCTTACCCCAAAGGGGACATTTGGCAATGTTTGGAGTAATTTTGATTGTCACAACTTAGGAGATGGTGCATCTAGGGAGCAGAGAGGCCAGAGATGTCACTAAACATGCCACAGTGCACAGGCCAGTCCTCCATACCAATGACTTGTCTGACCCTGCATTACCTGGCCCGTATAGTTCTTCTTACTAGCATGAGTTTAAATCCTTCACACCAGGCTCCAGCAAACAAAGCAAGCTAGGAGTTTCTGGAGACTGCTAATCTTCTTGCTCCATTACTGGGGCTCAAATTCCAGCTCTGTGTCTTACTGGATATGTGATTACACGTGTATATGAGACCTTGGGCAAATTGCTTCATGTTCTGTGTCTCCATTTCCTGGTCTGTAAAAAGGGGGACAATACAAGTCCCTTCCTCAAGTTATTTTGAGGTCTGGCATAGAGTGATCATGCAGTAAACGTTAAGTATTATTTTTCCTCCTGTGGTAGCCTGGTTTTAGGGAATGTGATTGGCAAATATCTGTACAGCAGGGTGGAGATCGCTTGCATCAGCATACCCTGTCCCACAAATTCAATGCCACCCTTTGGTGATTAGCTGCTCCATGCCAGGCATTCTGCTGGGATATGGAGATGGATGACAAATATGGAGTGGGTAGACATTGTGAGTGTCTTCTCCTTGGTGCAGCAGCGTGATGACTCCTGACCAAATTGGTAGATACATTTGTCTTTCACCTGAAAGTGGAACTGATGTTTTAAAGCCTCAGTGAAGCATCTTGTCTATGTGCAATGTGCCATTGCACCACTGACCACTGAAGCTGACCTGTAAGCATCATGCAGACTGAATTTGGATTATCTTTGGTATCTGCTCAAAGGTTATTTGACAGCTTCTGCGGACAAATCTCTAAATGAGTGTGTTGTCAGGGTCCTCCAGAAAAAAACAGAACCAACAGGATGTATGTATATATAGCAAGAGATTTATTTTAAAGAATTGGTTTATACAATTGGGGGGGGTTAGCAAGTCTAAAATCTGCAGAGTGGGCTGGCAGGCTGGAGAGCCTGGAAGAGCTGATGTTCCAGATAAAGTCCAAAGGCCATCTGCTGGCAGAATTATCTCTTATTCAGGGGAGGTCTGTCTTTTGCTCTAATCAGGCCTTCAGCTGATTGGATGAGGCTCACCAACACTATGAAGGGCAATCTGTTTTACCTAAGATCCACCAATTTGAATGTTTATCTCATCCAAAGACACCCTCACAGAAATCTCTAGAATAATATTTGACCACGTATTTGGGCATCATGGCCCAGCCAAGTTGACACATAAAATTAACTATCACAGTGAGTAAGGAAGTGTGGCCCATTACTGCTCAAGGACGAATGTTTGAAACTGGTTTGGTTCAGAAGCAGTGCTGCCTCTAAAGTGTGCTTGACAGGGGTCTGCTTAGAGTGACCAGCCAAGTGGTGAAACTTGCCTTTTAATTGCACGGGTTATCTGGCAGAGGAAACCTCCATCACAAAGAGCAACAGCTTCCTCTTTCTAGAACACTTGAGAGACTCTGGTTTTCTTACTGGAAGATCAAGATCCTAACCTTTTATTAAATTGTTCTATATGACATTTTCCCCCGTGATTTTGCCATAGCTAGAAAGGAATAAATCTTCTCCGTGTTTGGATGTTTTTCTTAGACTTCTGCCATTTTTTTTTTGAAGTTCATTGATATGGATAAATTGAAGCTCAACTGTCATGTCTGAACCTCTTACACACTAAGAATAGTGATTTAAGAGGTTCATCTCTTCCTGGAAAATTCTCTGAGGAAATCGAGTAGAGATACGAAAAGTAAATTGTCACTTGTTGATAATCAAATTCATTCCTCTTTAATAACTTTTGTATTAGAAGCTGCCAAATCTAGTCATGGCTTCCTGTTCCTCCTGCAACCTAGATACAAAAGCATTTCATTCAACCACCCCTTCTAGTGACGGACTCCTTGCCAGGAACTCCCAGCATGCACTGCCATCTGTTCACCTCTTGGCTGCTTGAACCCACTCCCCTTTCTAAATTAATACTAAAATTTATTTCCCAAATGCCAGTCCTTTGGCTCATCCCTTAGCTAACTCCAACCGAATTCCAAGTACCAGGATCAATCCACTCTCCTCTAGGAGGAAACAGCATTAGCAAAGTAAGGAAACTAAACCTGTCTAAATGTATGGTCCAAATCTGCTGCTTAAAAACAGTGCTGCAATCTTGATGTGGGTCCCAAACAGATTGTCTGAATCTAATTAGATTACTTGGTATCAGATTTAAACTGAAGGACCTTTTAGAGGCAAATTCTTTTTCTTCTCTCCTCTTCTTCAACTGTTGTAGTAGGATACCCAAGAACAACAGCCCTCAGCTCAAGCCTTTTGGGAAGAAAATTTCCCAGGTTAATAGTTTTTCTTTATTTTTCTTACCATTTGGCCCTTGGGTAGAATTAGCCACTTATTGTTATGCTAGAAGCTTCTTATGAGCACTTCTTTGGAAATTAGGCTTCAAAGGTGAAGGGTAAGACAAGATTCAAGGATTCAAGGATGAGAGGAGAACGGAGGGGAAACCCAGCTCTCCTCATATACTTTCTCTCTCACCTTTGGAGATGCTGTGCAGATAAAGGGGCAGGAGGAGAGATGTGTGGTGATAGGAGGTGACCTTGAGAAAACCTAAGCGTATTCATTTGCTCGGGTGCCATACAAAGTACCAGAAAGTGGTACTGCTTACAGAACAAAGATATATTGTGTCACAGATCTGGAGGCTAGAAGTCCAAGATGAAAGTGTCTATAGGGTTTGTTGCTTCTAAAGACTGTGAAGGAAGAATTTTTTCCATTCCTGTATCCTAGTTTCTGAGGATCTGCTGGCAATCATTGGCATTCCTTGACTTGTAGAGGTATCAACCTGATTTCTGTCTTCATGTTTGCATGACTTTTCCCCCGTATGCACGTCTGCCTCTGTGTCCAAGTCCCCCCTTCCCCTTTTATAAGGACACAGACCTATTGGATTAAGGCCCACCGTAATGGCCTCATTTAATTTGATCATCTGCAAAGAGCAGAATGTGACCAAATAAGGTCACATTCACAGGTCCTGGGGATTAGGATCTCAACATCTTTTGGGGGGAAACAATTCAGCTCATAATACTAGGAGCTGGAAAAGCCCATTTTCTTCTTCTCTATCAAATTTGAATACAGAAGAAGTTTCAGGCTGTTTACCTGTATAGATTGCAGTATGAATTTTTTTTATTGCTTAGCATTACCATCAAAGCACCAGCACATGGGCTGCTCTCTCCTGCATGTCTTAGGTTGTATTGTTTTCTTATAGACATTTTTTATGACTTTGTTGCTGTCAGTGTAATTTTCTCTAAGAGAATGACTACATATGGTTTTGCTAAAAATTAACAAAATGTAAGTTTCCATTTCTCTCATGAGAAATTGATCCAAATCTGATAGTACTTAGGAACGTAGACAATAAGAATTGCTCCTCACTAGCTATTTATCCAGGATTCTTTCACTCACAGTTTCCCGCACATCCACACAATCCTGGAGTACACACACACACACACACACACACACATTTACCTTGGTCTTTAACAAGTCTACCAAAACAAGGTATTGGTTTTAATTCCTCTTACATGGCAGTACTCCCTTCATGTTCCTCTTTTTTTTTTTTTTGATTACTTTCTACTGGATGACTATTAGATGCCCAGCCAGCTGCGCACCAGCAGCAGAGCGAAAAGATAAACTGCTACTGGTTTCCCACAGAGAAAACCTACTTTATCTCGAGAAGCTGAACTGCCAGGTGGAGTTGAGTAAACTTTGGGGGTTGCAATACAGTTGAGGCACAAAGTTCACCACCAACGTAAAACAACCAACCCAGTTCTGCTTTTTTAATGTGCTCTAAACTGATGGAACAGAGCAATGTAAACAAGCGTGAAGCAACAGCTTCAGGAGGAAAAGGGCTACACTCTATTGACAACTAATGTGTGAACTGCTATTTTAGCATTTTGATGTGCAGAATGTAATTTTATCGGCCCTCAGAGTTTGCTGGGAAATCAAGGCTGGAAAGGGAAAAACTACGTGGAAATTAGAAGAGAGGAATTGTTTATTGCCTGCCAGGTCAACTGATTCATGGACTTACGGAGTTAGAAAGACCTTTTTGAGAGCAACGAGTTCAACCTTCTTGCTTTCTTAGGAAAGGAACCCAAAACTCGGGTAAATTAAATGGCATGAAACTGTATGGTTTAATGCAAAGTTTAAGGACTTTGGGTTCAAGTCTCTAACTTTGTCAAGTAGAGATACTCATGTATATGTTATAGGTTGCTATGGGGGGATTAAACAAGAGAGAGCTTTGTTTGAGTTTGTCATGTGTTATGAGTTACCTTCCCTCCTTTGACCAGAAGGGAGCAGACATCATTTCTCAGTTTGTTGCTTCACCTTTGTTCATATTATCTTAGTGTTTGGAGGACAGGATTCCCGAAATCCCCAAATGAATGAACTCAAACCTCTTTTTGGATAGTTGTTTCCAACGCCCTACCAACAGCTTTCACCAGAGCTGCTAATAGTTAACTAAAGGGAGTGACTAGATGGAAAGTTTTCCAGCCTCTCCGGAGCATACCTTGCCAAAAACCGCATGAGAGGCAGCCAAAGTCAGGACGAGAGGGGAAAGCCAGGGGCCTGCAAAACACACATGCGCGATTGAAGGTCTTGGCTCCGAGACAGATGGAGCTGTGAGACACCAGAGCTCTTTCTTCATTTGTGTATTTACAGATTCAGGGTCTCATTTAGGATCCAAGTTCAGGGGACCAACCGGACCACAGTTCAGGGCTTCCTCATTGGTGTTTACTTCCTCAGTAAATTCGTTAGCCACTTTGTTCAGCCTTATCTGAACCACAGTCTCTATTTTAACACTTTGACCCGACGCGGGGTTGTGCGCAGTGGGTTTTAGAAGGGAATGGAGACGCATGGAGTGGGGGGCAGTGGTGTTTGGACATAAAGAACATCGCTGCTCTGGTGCTCTGATGCTTGGTGTTTCTTCATCAAGGCTGGAGATAAGAGAATGCTTAAATTAGTTACGAGAATAGAAGAAGCAGCTAGCAACCCCTACCTTCTCCCTAAAACACTAGCAAAGAAATGATTTGTTGAGTGCCAGTGTTGACTGCACAATGAAGGACTTTTCTGTGGCCTGTTCACTTTGGCTGTCCAGTTCCATGGATCAGTTCAGATCAGGTGGAGTTTCTATGTCACCAGAAACTGCCCCTTTCTCAGGAAGGACGGGAAGCTTGCCCCATGATGTTGTCAGAGTAAGGCCAGATAATTTTTCTCACCCAGTTTCAGAACAAGAGGTCAACATGCTCTAGGACACCACCCCAAAGCTATCAAACACTTAGAGGTTGTCATGGCCACCAACAAATCCCCAGGGCGTAGAACCGTGCAGGAATTGTTCAGGGCTTCCTTGTGGAACCAATGAGCGACAGAAGTGGCTAATTAGGAAGACAGTTGCCCTTGATTTAGATGACTCACGCCAACATTAACTTGCTGGGCAATATTGATTTATTTATGGTACCCTGTTAAATTCCATCTTTTAGATGCAGACACTAAAGTAAACAGACCAGGATCATTAAAGAAGCAAGTGAGATGATTGATTTCATTTGAATTTTTCAGATGTTCTATTCTACAGTTATAGAGGAGTAAGTTGGGCTCTTTTTTGGATGAAAATAAAGATATTAATATCTCCATTGTAAGGTTGTTATGAGGATTGATAAGTCAAACATGCTTAGGACAGTGCCTGTCAATAATGAGGCTTCAATAAATATTCTATTATTTATTATTATTAATATTATTATGCTTTGAGCTTGCTGTTGAAATAGCTTTTCTTTTTTGTAATTTTTCATCTATGCAGTATATATATGTAATTTTGCATAAATACATACATGTTATCTCACACAGGTATTTATCTGTTATTTAAAGTCTTGTTTCTTCCTTCATGTTTACCTTGAACTTCCCTTTCCTTTCCCCTTCATATTCCCCTCTACAGCCCTCTGCACCATGTAGCATGGGAGAGGTGTGGTGATGGTCCATCTTAGGAGCATTGCATCATGCACATTTTCTGTGTCTTACTATTATTTTTTCACTTAGAGTGTAACTGTATAGGAATCTTTCAAAAGTGGGCTTTCAGCTGTAACTCATTTTTTGGAATGGCTGCATGATAATCAGTGGTGTGAGTGAGCTGTCATCTATGTAAATGTTCTCACTGATCCTCACTTACTTTGATCCCTGCTCCCCTTTCCTTTTCTTGCTACTATAAACACTGACATCAAGTGTCCTTTGACACGCGCCGTGGTGCACTGGTGATCTGAGAGGTGTCAAGGTGATTGCCGCATTGAATGGCACATATATATTTAATTTCTGTGTGTGTGTTTGCTGCTAAATGGCTTGTCACAGCAGTTTTAACAGTCGGATTTTTCTCAGCACTATGTGAGCACCCATTTCATGGTAACCCAGTAACCCAAGAGAGGTTACTGATCATTTCAATTTTTGCTAGTCTGATGGGCATAAAAGGAGACATTGTTGTTACTTTAATTTGCATTTCCCTGAGTATGATTTATTGTGAACATACTTTCGTTTGCTTATTGGTCATTTGGGTTTGCTCCTCGGTGAATTGCCTATTCGAATTCTTTATTCATATTTCCATGAGTTCATTTGTCTATCTTTGTTGATTTGTAAAAAGAAACAAAAAAAGTGATTGTCATCTATAGTACAAATATTTTGGGACCTATCATTTGTCTACTGAACTTGTTATGGAATCTTTCTTTTGCCAAAAAAAAAGTTTTAAATTCGTATATGATAATGTCTATTTTTTCTTTATAGCTTCTCCATCTGATCAAGAAATGCTTAGGTCAAGAAAGTCTCCTTCAATCTACAGATTGTACATATACATGCATATAATAAGCTGGATTTTCTTGGAAGTATTTATTTTTTTTACAGTATCTTTAATCCAAAAGGCATTTATATTTGTAGCTGGCATAAGATTGGGGTTTATTTTTTTTTTAAATTCAATGAATGACTGTGCCATAATCAGTTAAATACATATGTGAATGTGTGTGCACACATATATTCATATATGTATGTGTATATATATATCTCTCCACATATATGTTTGTGGATATATCCATATATGTATGGGTGTATATGGTGTATGTATATATACACACATACACATATGTATCACACACATATGTATATACATCCATATATATTTACACATATCCCCGCATATATATGTATATATACATGGAGTCATATGTATGTGTACATATAATAATTAATTGGGTAGTTTCACTGACTTCTACTATGACCTGAAGGCCCCATCAACCATTTGATTCAGGAATCAAGGAGAAATCTGAATTAATTGCAGAAGACAAGAAAGCTATGTTCAAGCCCACATTGATCCCAAGCCCTCCCTTTAAAACATTTTGATCCTGTGACACCATAACCCACCCTCTCTTCTCAAAATGAACCACTCTGTTCTCATGGATGTTTCTCTTGTACTACTTATCACTATTACTATTACAGAAGTTTCTTCATGTCCAGGTAGACTGGAAAGCTTCCACACAATGCCTATTGACTTTTTCTATGGGAGGCAGTCAGAGAAGCAGCACGTACCAAGTTGGTTGTCAGAGAAGATAGGAAAGTGTTAATATTTCCATCTCTGTTTTTTCCTTAATTTCTTTCACTCAGATATCCTATTTTGGCACCTGAGATCTAATGTTACTTATAGTTATGTTAAAACTTAAATATCAGTTGTGGAGATTCACTAGCAACAATTATGATAGTAAAATTTCAGAGTTAACATCTAAGCACTTCAGAAAAGCACAGTTAGGGGCGCCTGGGTGGCTCAGTTGGTTAAGCGACTGCCTTCGGCTCAGGTCATGATCCTGGAGTCCCTGGATCGAGTCCCGCATCGGGCTCCCTGCTCAGCAAGGAGCCTGCTTCTCCCTCTAACCCTCCCTCCTCTCATGTACTCTCTCTCTCTCATTCTTGCTCTCTCAAATAAATAAATAAATCTTAAAAAAAAAAAAAAATAAAAGAAAAGCACAGTTAGAAACAATTCCTAATAATCCAGACTCATTCCAACTTGAATTATATTTAGAGTCGTGGGAAAAAAAGCAAGACAGTTTAGTGACTTAATCTAAAATGTGACATGCGATCATGATTCCCCTTTATCCTAGGACAATGTCTCAGACTGGTAAATGACTAAAGAGCCGTGGTTCTTTATGGGCTTTCCCTTTGGTGACCTTTACAAAAAGGCTAAGGTAACAATCTAAGTCAGTTCATTTCTCCTTTCCTCACTGGCTCTAAAAGAGGTATTGGAGAAGTCTCATTTCTACAAATCAAGTCCTGACTCAATGCCCAAAAATTTTAAGGAACATAATTTTATACATACATTGCCTAACCCAAGAAGCTTTATATTTTCTAGAACATTTTTCTTTCTTTCTTCTTTTTTTCTTTCTTCTTTTTTTCTTTCTTTTCTTTCCTTCCTTCTTTCCTTCCTTCCTTCTTTCCTTCCTTCCTTTTTTCTTTCTTTCTTTCTTTCTTTCTTTCTTTCTTTCTTTCTTTCTTTCTTTCTTTCTTTCTTCTTTCTTTCTTTCTTTTCTTTCTTTCTTTCTTTCTTTCGTGTTTTTCCTTTATATATATTTTATTATATAAAGCATATCCTTCTCCCTTTCTTTCCTATACTTAGATAAGAAAATAGATTTGCTTCTCATCATCACAGAAACTTACAGAATCATAAGATCTTAGAATTGTAAGGGACATTATAAATCAGCCAACATTAGAAATCAGCTTCTTTAAACTCTTGTGAAATGCTCTTTTTTTTTTTTTTTCTTTTTAAGCTGCCAGTTGATTTTAAGGGAAGGCAAAATTCTGTGAATGCCTGAACTCTGTTTCATGTCCTACTTCTGTCTTCCTCTGAACTTTATTTAAATGGCTTTGCCTGGAGGACTTTCCAGGGATGGGGTTTTGTACTTGAACACGTGTGAGAATCCACATGTGCCCCTGCATTCTTGGAGGTGGTGATTTCGGAGGGGATTTTTGCTTCATGGACGGAGGGGGTGTGAGTGCACTTTTTTTTTTTCTACTCAGCACAGCTGGTAGTTCCCTACTGACTGGTGTTTGTTTTGAAGTCATGTGGCAAAGGGGGTTTCTGCCAATGTGTACTCATTACACATTCAGATATGACACCCTGATGCCCATTCACAGGATAACTTCAGTGCTGTTATTCAATTTTCCTGCCAGAAATGGAAAGTTTATTCCCAGAGTGAAAGTTGCTTTCTTTGCAAATACAGGTTTCATGCTCAATAGGCATGTTTTAGAATTGTTACTTGTTTAATACTAAATTCATTTCATTATTTAATTTTTCCATTTTTTAAGATGACTGCTTGCTGATTATACCTGAAATATTTCTTAATCAGAATCACATTTGTTAAAGAATACTTTCATGGAACAAGGCAGGGAGGCTCAAGACGACTTCACACATTACTATCTTAATATAAATTGGAATGTTTTTATTCCTATTTGGGGCCCCTTCCTGTGGAAGGTAACACATCTCTGTGATATTGTATGTGGATAAGGCCACGTGACTTGCTTTGGCCAATGAACTGAGGATGACAGTTTCTATCAGGGGCTTCTAGAGCCAGTGTGGGGTCCACCACTCTTCCTTTCCACTCTGCTACATGAGTGGCTAAGTTCCAGGTAGAGGCAGCTTTGTCAGCTGGGTCCTGCCAGAAACACAAAATTGATCAAAGCCACAGCTGCCACGGAATGTGGGTAAGAAATCAAGCTTGATTTTGGTGAGTCCCTGAGATCTGAAGGCCACTTGTTACTGCAGCCTAACCTAACTCATCCTGACCAATGCCGACGGCATACCGGAAGGAGCAGAAAGAACTTAATTTCAAATTCTGGTTCTGCCATTAACTAGACATGGAAACTTGGACACTTCTAAAGTACTGGTGACCTTTACAACTTGAAACTCCATTTCCTTGGGAATGGGTACAATCACCATCACCTTCTAGATCTCACAAGCTTGTATGAGGCTAAAATGGCAGCATTTATGTTACAGTACACTGAACAGGATCCTGTCTTAAACAAAGGTAGGCGCTGTTCCAATTGGATTTTCCCTCTTTTAGTGAGTTGTGTGCACCAATCTTTGCCTCTTTCCAAATTTCTAATAAATAAACGTCTTGAAGTGTATCATCCTCATCAAGTCTGATAAGCAGTTGAGCGCAGATACTCACATACCCTTGTCTGAGAATGGCACTTGGACCACTCTCTGTAAGCATCCAGCTTGGAGAAGGACGCACGTGGAGTAGTGCGCAGGCATGCGGACACTAGCCCGGCCAGGCCAACCAGCCTGATTATCTTTCCTGAGCCATGAGCATATCATGTTCTGGCCAAACTGCTTTCACTTTTTGACAGAATGTTGTCAATGTTCGGGGTCCCTATTATATCATGTATTTTATTAGGAAGACTTAGATGGTAGGAAGAACATTATCTTCCAAATCATCGAGACCTGGCACATAGTAGTTACTCAACAAATGTTTATTGAATCAGTAGATGAATCAGCTCAAATCTCATCAATAATTCTAGCTGTGTGACCTTTGTGCAAGATACGTAGCCTCTCTGGGCTTCAGTTTGCTCACTTGCAACACACAAAACAATAATCTCTACCTCATAGGGCTTTTTTAAAAAGGATTAATGAAGTGGGAGATGTAGATCTCTCAGAGCGCTTAGTAAAGATTTCATAAGTGTGAAGTTTAGTTTATGAGCTATGTTATGTTCTGGAATGGGTAGCCAGCTTATAGAGAAAGAAAAAGAGTGGGCTTTTGAGCTTGTTTGCAAGATTCTATTCCGGATGCCTCCAGATTCCTTCTGAACAATATCACTTAGCATTTTGATAAGCCCACACTTTCTTTGCCACAGAAGGAATCTCATATGAGCGCACCTGTGGCAAGCATTTAAAATGCTTTTGACACACAAAAGCTTCAGGGGCTGTGCCTTGGAAAACCTTCCCTAACAAAAGGAACGGCAACACCTCCCTCCCATTGCCTGGTTTCTGGATTGCTTTTCCATCTCCTCTCAACTGGACTGCCTCTACCACCCTGGGTCAGTCCCTGCCTCTTTAATATCTTCGCAGATCCTTGAAAGGCCTGCTTGCAGATATTTCTTAACATCACACTTAGGCATTTATACCAGCCACAATAAGGGACATGACAATGTTTTAAATGATCTTCATCAACAAAGGGAGATGATAATACCTGGTGCTTTGCTAGGTGTTTCTCATTCATATAATCCTTGTGAGGTGAGTGGCTTTGCTTAATTTTTGCAATGGTAATTTTAAAACAAGGATACTAAGATACAAAGAGGTTCAGGAATTTGCCTAAAGTCATATCTCCAGTAAGCACTCTAGCTGGAACTTGAATGCAAATCTAACTCACACTTCCCTGCCCCACCCATCACTGGCTGTTCACTACCTCAGCACATGATGCCACAAGAAAGTCAACAGCTCAGCCTGGAGAGATCCTTTGGAGCCAGGGGTCCTGACTCTCCCACTGATCATGCCATTTACTAATTATGTGGCCTTGGGCAGGTTACTTATCATCTCTGAACCTGGAGGGCTGCATTAGTACCAAGAGATAAATTGCCCCTTTCAGGCAGTATTGGTGAGAGAACTAGAGACTGTGTGAATAGGAGTGCCTGGCATAGAGGAGACACTCGGTCTGTAAAAGTAGTCGTGTTATGATGATTACCCTGAATAAACAGTCCCCGAATAGGACGAATAAGTCCACAAAGCTGTACGTGGTAAGTGTCAAATGGGTGATACAGATAGCACACAGCCTTGGAAGGAGGTGCCGGGAGGATGGTTTCTTGCTTGAATAACTGGGACAAGATGGAAGCCCAGACAGACAGTCACTGCAGAGCCCATGATGGTGGGGACTGGGCCTCCCTTTCTTTCTCTCAGCCTTGTCTTTCTAGGACTGAGGACAACAGGCTTGAGCACAAAGCAGCGCTCAATAAAGTGTGTTGAATGAACACAAGTTGGCCCCTTGAAGGGGCATGATGGACCCCTGAGGGAACACAGAAGGTGATTGAAAAAGGTGGGATGGCCAGAAAACTTACAGGACTTGCTGGAATGGAAGGAACTGGGCTGAACTGGAAGGAAGTAAAATGATAGGGCTGGAGAGGAAGCAGTGGGCTAGGTAACTTAGGAGGTCACAGCAAATGGGAGTTTCCAAGACAGCGTGGCATGCGATATCTATTGCCACAGAGTTTGGAGAAAAGGTGAAGTCAACAATCAGGCAATGAGGAGACCACTGGTTGTCCTTAGAAGATAATTCTGTACTGACTCATCTGGTTGCTCTGAGGATTAAATGAGATATTACATGCAAAGAGCTTGGCACTCAGTCCATTAGTAATTATTAGTATCAAATTATTATTTATCACTTTGTGACATTTTGGTGAATGATGAAAGCAGAAGTCACAATGTGGAGGTAGGAACAACAGACCAGAGAGACGGTGGACCCAGATATTTAGGAAGAACCTGTAAGTATGGAGCACTGCCCAGCTCCTCCAGCAACAGCAATGACTGCTTCTTGGAACACTGACACATCACTCAAGGACCTTATTACCAGATGCGGCGTTAGCATTTGCATCACGGGTATAATATCACTAGCCAGTTTTATAAGCTGATCTTGGGGACCCCTTCCCGGATGTCTCCCGAACCCAGTCAGTTCCCAAATGCCATCCTGGGGAATCAGGGGGGAGCAGAGCTCAGGGCCCAGTTTCTGTCCAAACAGGACTGAGTTACCTAAAGCGACTATTTAAATTCTATGATCAATCTGAGATGACGAGATTGGACTAAAATTTACTTTGGTTTTTTCCCTCTTCCAGCCACGTGGGGTCTTGTGAGGAGGAACAGAGACGTTGGAGACTAAATAAAGAGCAGTTTTATTTTTTTTTAAGATTTTTTTTTTTTTTAATTTGGGAGAGAGAGAACGAGAGAGAGAGCACATGAGAGGGGGGAGGGTCAGAGGGAGAAGCAGACTCCCCGCTGAGCAGGGAGCCCGATGCGGGACTCGATCCTGGGACTCCAGGATCATGACCTGAGCGGAAGGCAGACACTTAACCGACTGAGCCACCCAGGCACCCTAAAGAGCAGTTTTAGAACAAATGTTCTCTGCATAGCTGAGTATTGCCTTAGCAATTTTATGACCCACTATGCGAGCACTTAAATAACTATAACACAAGGTAGAAAGTGATAAACACAGAGTACATAAGTGCTGCGGGAATTTGGAGGAATTATTTCAGCTAATTTGGGAAAGGCTTGTGAAAGAGACAGAGCTGGAGCTGTTTTTCTCTCCAACATCGGACTTTAAAAAATTTCAAGCATACAGAAAAGTGGAAAGAATCATAAAATGAACAGCCATATACCCTTCAATAAGATTCAACTCTCAGCAATAACTTGGTAGATTTGTTTTCCCTCTATGTATGAGAATCTATGCATACATGTATATGTGTATATGTAATACACATAGTATATGATTTTGAGAACCATTTGGGAGTAAGTTACAAATATCATGACACTCCATTCCTAAATACTTCAGGGAGCATCTCTTAAGAATAAAGGCCTCCATAAGCATAACCTCCTATCACTGAAGAAAATAAGGACTAGTGAGCGAGCTGGGGATTGGAGGAAAGGTGGGGTTTGGGTTTTTGATGACCAGTGACAGGGCCCCTTGGACAGAGGTCACAGGTGAGTCTAAGCCCGGATGCAGCGACATATTTTAATCCCTTCATTGGATAGGGAAACTGCTTCTAGATCAGAGAGCTGCCACAAAGGCAGATGGGAAAGAGCTGGGACCAGAAGCCACCTTTTTGATCCCTTTTGCATTGCTCCCCACGGCACTCCTCTTCCTGGCATGGCACTAAATCGAGAACACGACACTCTTGTTTTCTACACAGGGGTACCTTTAAATCAGTCTCAGAAAAGCTTCTTGGATGGCACCCTTCTGTGTGGGTTTCCAAGGTATTGCCAGTCGGAATCCTGCCAGTTCTCCTGGAAGATCAAGGTTTAAACAGGTGGAGAAACAGAAATAGGGATGACTAGCTGCACAGTAAGTCAGGGAAAGAGTGGGGGGTAATGTCCCAGGTTCCCAGGGAACGGCAGTGCGGTGGCCCCTGCTTACCCTACCCTTATGGCTCGAGTGCTCTGTCCCCTCCTCTTGCCTCTCATAGCAGAAGAAGAGGAGTCTTCTTCGGGGAGCTACGGGGAGATTGCTGGGCTGTGGATCAGGACACTGAGTGCCGTCTTGCATCGCCCTCTGATTATCAGTGTGACTTTAGGCAGGGGTTCTCAGTCAGGGGTGATTTTGTCTCTCAGGGAATGTTTGGCTTTGTCTGGAGACATATTTAGTTATTACAGCTGTGAGGACATTCGTGGCGTCTAGTTCGAAGAGGCTAGGGATGCCCTTAAATATGCTGCGATGCACAGGACAGCCCCGCAACAAGAGGATTACTCAGTCCCAAATGTCAGTAGTGCTGAAGTTAAGACCCTCTGTTTTTGGAAATCACTCATTTCCTTCAGGCCTTAATATCTTCACTTTGAAAGGGGGACATTTGGGCTAGCTCAGTGGCTCTCGATCTTGAGAGTGCTTTTTTTTTTTTTTTTTAAAGATTTTATTTATTTGACACACAAAGAGAGAGAGCAAGCACAAGCAGGGGGAGGGCAGAGGGAGAGGGAGAAGAAGACTCCCCTCTGAGCAGGGAGACAGACGTGGGCCTCAATCCCAGGACCCTGAGATCATGACCTGAGCTGAAGGCAGATGCTTAACCAACTGAGCCACCCAGGCGCCCCACGATCTTGAAAGTGTTTAAGAATTCCCTGAGGTGCTTGTTCAATAAGGTGGTTTTCTGGCCCCATCTTTAGAGATGCCATACTTGGTCCACAGGGCACATCTTGAGAAATGCAGCGCTGGTCACTTTCTAAGGTCTTTCTCGGCCGTCCCATTTTCCAATTCTAAAAATGTGGACGGGCAACAAATGTACTTAGCGTTCCTGCCTGAGCACGGGATAAATATGGAAATAGGAAATGGGAATCCTCCTTAAGATCTCCTCACACACACATATGCCTCCACACCCACAGGCCACACAGAGCAGTGTGGCTGCAGAGAGACTTGAGACCTGCTCCTTTCGTTCTTTCTCAGAAGCCTGTGAGCCTACCCATACCTGGTGTAGATAATACTGTAGACCTGTGGCAGGCCCAGTTTTTCTGGAACAAGTGAGGAGACAGAACAGCAGGAGACAACACACACTTCTTCAAATATGAACATTGGCTCTCCAAGCATCTTCGCTTCAACAGAGGCTCTTTGTAACTTAGGCTACCCCTGACACTTTCAGGTTTGTAGAAACTAGTTTAGAGTACCATGGGGGAAGGCGTCGATGTGTTTGTTTGTTTATTGTGGGGTTTGAATCATAGGTTATTCTAGGGAAAGGGCAGGGTTGGGTATGTTGCTACTGTTGGCAAAGCAAGACTCCAAGTATCCTCACAGCTGCCGATTCCTGTACTTCTATGTGCCAGAGGCTTCCGTGACATCATTTAGTTCTCCCATTGCAAGGAAGAAATTACTGTTGTTCTTTCTCAGATGAGGAGACTAAGGTTCACTGGCATTTGGTAACTTGCCCATGATCCCACTGTGAGTGAGTGGCAGAGTCCATTGATCAACCTAGGACTGTTGGATTCCAAAGCTCATCTTCTGTCTTTATTGCTTACAACTTCCTGGAGGACTAGAGATGACCCAGAAGGGCAGAGACAGGGGAGGTAGGAGGCTGGCAGAGGCAAACACCTTGCACGTGGCCTGTCCCCAAACACCTCTTCTGCATGTTCCTGGGCTTGAGTTTCCTTGGAATTTATGTACTGACACTGGACTAAGATGCAGTGCTTATTTATGTCATCATTCCTTGAGGATCCAGACTTTTTTTTTTTTTTAATATTTTTTATATAGAAGCACTTATTTTTCTAAGGCCTCACATTAGAACTACTGATTTAGAACACCTGTGAGTAGTTTGGGTGATTTGGTTTGGTTTGGCCTATCAGCATCAAAACTTTCACTAGTGCAATCACTAGTCTTTGTTTTGGCTAAGCTCTTTTCTCCAGAAGGCCTCATTTCCGATGCAACCACGCTAGCAGGAAGCGGCATCCCACTGAGTCATTACAGTTACCGACACACTGGTGGGGGTAGGTATCGGATAATGTCTCAAGAGAAAGAAACCCGCAATGGGTAAGAATGGATGTGAAGATACATTTGGGAGGAATCTCTCCATCCTACCCAAAGCATGGTGTTGAGACAGAGGCTGGGTAGGTTCTTCAGTGGGAGGTACAAGGTACTGAGAAGTTAGGAAATGGATTTTAGAAAAGCAAAGGTAACTATTAATGGGGTTGATTAGAGGGAGGTGCCAAAGGTGAATTTCTGTTACTTTTTTTTTTTTAAGATTTTATTTATTTATTTGAGAGAGAGAGTGAGGGAGACCACACGAGCAAGGGCAGAGAGAGAGGGAGAAGCAGACTCCCCTGCTGGGCAGAGAGCCTGATGCGGGGCTCGATCCCAGGACCCTGGGATCATGACCTGAGCCAAAGTCTACCCAGGCACCGCAATTTCTGTTATTTTATTAAAGCAAGTCGATCGTAAAGATGCTACAATGTGTTTTAAATGTATTTAATGTAAAAATTATAATGATTATATTGACAGTTTATTGGATGCACTTAAAAAAAGGAATGAAAATTACAACCTATAACATGGTTTTGCCATGAATAGAACATGGTTTTGCCACGTGTTTTCTCATTGGAATGATCATCCTCTTTGCAAAGTTGCTGTAGTACACTTTTCAGCTAAAACAATAAGTGCTGGGTCTTTGTTATTTTCCTTCTAATCATCTAGAATCTTTTAACTGCTAGTTCATCTCTGTCTTGAGAGATGGCACTTTGCTCCTATCTCTATAGTAGCATTTACTATGTATTTTACAATTTATCTGCCATGCATTTGCCTCATTGTGCAGGAAGAAGTACCTAAGGAGCCCAAACCGGGTACCATTCATTTTTGTAGACCAACTTGCTGGCATGGAGGAAGCATTCAATACATGTATCAAATGAAGAAAAAATGAATATATTTTCTTTCCAGTATAATCCAAGTCTTGCTTTGGTAGGCTCTCATTGACCCTAAACTTATTAGAAGTAGAAATAAAAATATTTTCTGTGTGTATAGGAAGAGGATACTATTGATCTGCGGTCACTTTGAAATCACGACATGAAGTGGGTGATTTACTAGGAGCAGTTATGGATCAGGAGAGGTCAAACCCCACCTTTCACCCAGGTTTATTACAGTTAACCATATTTTGGACCGGTACCTTGTACTGTTTTTACTGTTACTACACTTTTAACTTTCATTTCCCTCTTTATTTTTGAGTATAAAGACAAAATGTGTTTATTATAGAAAATAGAACATACAGACATGTGTCAGTTAGGGTTATTTGGTCATAAGTATCAGAGACCACCAAGAGCTAATTTAGCCAAGAAAAAAAAATGTATTGAAGGGATGCGAGGAAGCTTCCAGAATGGACAAGAGGCCAGAGAATCGGTTTAGAAATAAAACAAGCAGGGCAGCTCTAGGAATTAATATAGGGGGAAATTGATTCCTTAGTTCTGGTGCCACTATAGGATTGAATGGGATCTGACATTTTTCTCTCCCAGTGTAACTCAGCTAAAAAGTCTTATTGGCTCATCTTGGCCAATATGCAAGGTTCTTGGCTTATACCGGCCAGGTGAGCAAAAGGATCTGACTGAGGAAACTTCATTATTTTCCCATTAAGATACACACATAAAAACAAAAAGCAAAAACAAAAACAAACCCCCCCCCACCACCAACAACAAAAAAATGACACACATGAAGAAGAGGTGATTTTCCAAAAAGAAATCAGGGGCACCAGTGGAGTGCAGGAATGAATGCTGGTACAGAAAAAAAGACAATTATTTCAACCATAATCATGCCACCACAGGAAGATAGCAGTTGGCCTTTTATGTTTCCTTTCCAGACTTTATTCTAATCATAATGATAAGATTAGGATCTTACTATACATAGTTTCATGTTTCACTTTTCCCCACGCTATTAACCATATTTCTAAAGCATCTTTTCTAATCGTGGCATCGAATTTCATCTTTTGGCCATTTCACAATTATAGTGAACTACTCTCTAGAAAGACATTTTGGCTGTTCAGCTTTCTGCTGTTGTAACACAATGACAAAGGGACATGGAGGAACAATATGGGCTTTGATGTCCGGGAGAATTGAATTTAGATTCCAGCTTTACCATTCCCTAGTCAAGTGCTCTTAGGTAAACTGCCAAACCTCTGAGTCCCCATTTCCTTATTACAGTACCTTACAAATTTGGACCTGCCGAGTTTGAAGAGATTGTGGGCTACCCAAGTATATGTAGTGGGGGGAAGAACTATAGACTGGAGGTGTAGATTTTTTAAAAATCTATTTTGGAGAAGTATTTGAAGTCCGAGGAGGAGATGAAATCAGCCAGAAAGAGAGAGTAGAGAGTGAGAAAGGCAGGGACCCCAGGATTCAGTGACCGGGCACACTCCAATTTAGTGGGAGGGGGAGGGAGAGTGCAAAAGCCATGTGATAAAGAGCAGATGGTGAAAGGAAGAAAGAAGGAGCATGAAAATAGTGTGGAGGAGCCCAGGGAATTGTTTTAAGATGAGAACAGAGAGGGAATGGTCAGAGAGTCCCAGCAGAAAGAAGAGACAGTTAGGGGTCAAGAACAGAAGAAGGGGAGGCAGGGGAGGTGGCAGCGAGGGTCACTAAGGCAAAGGCTGGTTTGGCAACCAGGAGCTGGACCCGTTTCCACTGAGCAGAAAGTCAGAAGCTAGAGAAGGTTATGCAATAATTGTAGAGTGTTTGTATAAAAAAACATTTTTATCAACAAGGAAGAGGAAAGAATGGAGAAAAGCAACATGAGATCAAGGGAGGACTTTCCTTTTTCAGTGGTCTAAGAAACTTCAAGGTTCTAGGCTGATGGAAAGAAGACAATCAAGAGGGAGAGGTTTCAGGCCCAGGAAAGTAGGGGAATTCACTCATTTATGTATTTCTTCACTCATGTATTTATTCACATAATTAGAATAGAGTGCCCGCTACACACTGAGATCCGTTCCATGCACTGTAGGAACAGCAAGGATCAAGGCGGGGTAGGCTGCTGCTTTCAGTGGGGATGTATTCTGCTAGGAGAAACAGACAGTTAACCATGATGAAAGCCCGATAGCAACACCAGGGAAGTAACTTAGAAAGAAAATATTAGAGAGCAAAAAAATGTATGCAGAGCATCAAAATAGATCTACTGCTTTGTAATGAGTGGCTGCTTTAGATCAGATGTTCAGACGTGAGGCTAAGGAGGTGATATATAATTTAATAATTAATTTAAGTTAATATTTAAAGAAGAGCTTTGCATGTCGAGGGAACAAGGGCAATAAAGGGAAGAGATGGAAATGTGATCAGAAAGGAAGGCACAGCCTAGACATTGAAGAGCATTGTTGGCCATAGTTTTATTCCTTTTTTTTTTTTTTTTAAAGATTTACTTATTTGAGAGAGAAAGAGCATGGGCACGCACGAGGGTGGGGGGCAGAGGAAGAGGGAGAGGGAGATAATCCCAAGCGGACTCGCAGCTGAGCTGCTGAGCCTGACGCTGGGCTTGATCTCAAGACCCTGAGATCTCGACCTGAGCCGAAACCAAGAGTTGGACGCTTAACTGACTGGGCCACCCAGGCACCCTGGCCACAGTTTTATTCTAAGTGGGACTTGAAGCCATTGGAAGGGAGTAATATGACTATATTTATATCTCAAAAAGGATCTTTCTGTCTGTGGTGAGAACATAGTTTAAGAGGAAGGAGCAGAGGATGGGAGCCTGTTAAGAAGTTACTGCTGTAGTCAAAATAAGAGATGGTATGGCTTGGGCTATGGTGGAGATGACAGGAAGTGGTTGGAATAAGACCATATATCAGAGTAGAGTCAAGGGACATGCTGATGGATCAGACATAGAGAAGTAGTGTAGGAGGAAAAAGAGAATTTAAGAAGCACTTGAGTGGAGAGTGGATGATTTTTATTGAGATGGGGAAGACTGGGAGCTACGTGCAAATCAAATCAGCTATATGTCAATAAAGCTGAAATTAAAAAAAAAATGAGTTCTGGACATGATAAGATGATTGATGGGGAAATTATTTAGAGGAACTTTCATTGCCTGCCCTCCCTCTAGCTCAGTGATTGCAGTTTCCAGGTTACTGAAAGGATGTAAAAACAATTTGGAGTCCCCAGTTTTTGGTGGCACTCACTGTCCTCTGTACGCCTTTGCCCATCCTTCTGTTCCCTGGCTCAATAATCTGACTTCTGACCCACCTGCCTGGTTCTGGAAAGCCGTATATCCTTTTTCTGGTTTATTATTCAGCTCGCCATCTGAATCTCTGGTCTGCATACTTCCATGATGTCGGCATTAGCCTCAGCTTCAAGATACTCTGTCAGATAGTACCATGATTTCCTCACCGTGTTTTACCATTCTGCAGAACTAGAGCCAAAGGACCTTTGCTATCCAGCATCTCCTGCTCCCCAACCTATGGGAAGAGAATTCAGCTCTTTGTAATCAGTTAAACTACTAGGTAAATTCAGCCAATAGTTTACATATACTGTTATTGTTCTTTTTTTTTTTTTAAGTGGGGAAGGGGCAGAGGGAGAGGGAGAGAGAGCATCTTAAGCAGGCTCCATGTCCAGCGTGTGAGCCAGAGGCAGGGCTCAATCTCACAACCCTGAGATCATGACCTGAGCTGAAATCAAGAGTTGGAAGCTTAGCCAACTGAGCCACCCAGGAGCCCCTGTTATTGTTATTCTTAAGAAAATACTACTTTGTTACAAGTACCAGTTGAAACCAATTTCTTGTTAGGATTCTTACAAAAATGTCTGAATGTAGGTGTTTATTAAACTAGGAGGCTGACACCACTGTATTCTAAGCCTCCATCTTCTGTTATTTGAACTTCTGAAAAATCTCCTAACTGGTCTTTCTTTGTGCATCCCACTCATTCTCCACAATATTGCTGGAGTAATTTCTACAACCTAAACTTGATCCCAGCAGTCTCCTGCTTGCAAGGCTATAGTGGTTCTCCATTATCTTTAGGATAAAGCCTGCTAATCCTTGACAGAGATATTGGAGATCACCAAATGGCCCATGGTACATTTTCCAGCATCTCTTGTAGTTAGTTGGGTGTTTGTGACTAGTTCTGGACAGCAGTGGATGAACATGACTCTTTTGGGCCAGAGTATTTAGGGGCCACTGCCGTATACGCTCTTCACCACTTGGAGTGACCCTGAAAGCCACATGTTGGGACGGCAACATCAAAAGATAGTGGGATCCCTGGTGTCTGAATTACTCCATGGAGAACTGCCCTGGAATGTCATCTGAACTGCACTGGAATTTACTTGACAGAGAGATAAATCTTTGTTGATTAAGCTCCTGAGTGTTAGGGTTCTATTTCTACAGCACAGCCTAGCCTACTGGGTTGGTGCACATGGCGAGCATAGTCCCGCAAGCTCGAACTCCAGTCCATCTCTCAGCTTGTTCAACTCTCCAGGCAGGTGGAGCACCTTTCACTTCCTCCGAGGTACCATGCTTCCTCCTGCCTTTGGTTATTTCCCAGCTGCAAGGTAATTTCTGCCTTTCTCCCCTCCTCTTTCCAACACATGAACTTTGGTTAAATCTTACTCATCCTTCAGGTCACAGACTAACCACCACTTCCTTAGGGAAGCCCCCCCTAGTTTCCCTTCATCTTGCTCCTTATACATCGTTTCAATTACTTGTATTTAAATAAATCTGCCAGCACTGCTAGCCTCTAAGCTTGGCCTGTCCTTCTTAGGGGCTCGTCATTGGTCCCTACACAGTGTCTGGCATTCTGGTAAGGGCTCGACAAATATTTGTTGAATGCTGGAATGCTTGATTGAACGAATCAGCAGAAGATAAATAAAGGTGAATGAGATGAAGATTACAAAGAAAAAAAAAAGGGAGATGTGGTAACACACAGGATTCAGCTTGGGCAGAAACTAAGCTTGGCGTTGATGGGACTTCCTACAAAGCCATGTATACCCATTCTAACTGAAATTTCTCCTCCATCCTTTGTGATACCACCTGAATTTATCTGAGTATAAAGGAAATCTTTCCTTGTTAGGAATCTCTGGCACTTTTCTGTTGCATGTGGGGTAAGGTTCAAATACCTCAGCATGGCGTTTGAGTCAATTACAGACTGGCCCCTACTTTTCCTCATCTCCTCCTGCCTCCTCCATCCGTCTGCATGCACACTCTGCTTCAATCAAAGCAAATGCCTCGTCCTCTCTGAAATACATGTGAAGCTCCCCCCTTGCCACCTAGCCAACTCTTACTTGTATTTTAAGACTCAGCTTAAATGTTGCCTCCTCTGTAGAGACAGTTTTAAATCCCCTAGTCTTAGACACTCAGCATTTTGGACTTTAATAATGCTGTGTCTTGATGTAGCATTTAGAGCACAATTGTTTATTTCTATGTGTGTCACTCTCACTTAGAGGGGAGATCCTCTGAGTAGGGGCTGTGTAACTCGCTCATTTTTTATTTCCTATTACAGTGCCTAGCCAAAGGGGAAGCCCTGTGAATGCTTAGCCAGTGAATGAATGAACAAAAGAACAGAAACAAAGCTGGAATATTGCAGTAGATGCGATTTCTAGTTTCACTCTTTGTTTTAAAATATTGTCTTGAGTGAGTACACAGGGATGGGAGTGGAGATTGCACAGGGGAAAAATAGCTTCTTTTAAAAATCTATTTTCTGGGCGCCTGGGTGGCTCAGTTGGTTAAGCGACTGCCTTCGGCTCAGGTCATGATCCCGGAGTCCCGGGATCGAGTCCCACATCGGGCTCCCTGCTCGGCAGGGAGTCTGGTTCTCCCTCTAACCCTACCCCCTCTTGCGCTCTCTCTCTCACTCTCTCTCTCTCTCAAATAAATAAATAAATAAATAAAATCTTAAAAAAAAAGTTAAAAAAAATCTATTTTTCACTTTTACAATTTCTGTTAGGACCAAGTAGGTTTCAAAGTGCAACATAATATGGATGGCATGTTTCAGACTCCATGTGTATTTATGAATTTATTAATTGGTAGCCAAATCTTTATCCAGAATGTGCACACCTTTGATTTTTGATGAATAGAAAATAGCTTTTTCTAATTACCTCAAAATTAATGTTCTGCACACATTTAAAATTCTGAGCTTTCCTTTGAAAAATTTCTTTCCTTTGTGGCACACGTAGGCTTAACATTTTTTCTATGTTGGGACTGGGGGGGAGTTTGATTTGCTTTCTCCTTTCTTCTAAGTGTTTTTTGAATTGCTATCTTTTTAAAAAATTTTTTACAATCATTCAGGCTTGAGCCCTGGAAAATCCCATTTCCCCTTCCCTGTCGAGGATAGTACTGTGAAAAGTTATTGGCTCTTGACAACTCTCCAAGATTGTGTCACTGGCCCAGGATACTAGACCGATAAAAAATCCACATACCCCAGTGGATTGACTAGTTAAGAACATATTGAAATGCTTGCCTAAACACCCAGCACTGGGTCCCATTTGCTCATATCTCATACCCTTATCGACTGACATCTGAACTACTTCTCCCCTTCACCCCCCCCATAGGAGCTGGGACGAGTTTGAAAAGTAGCTGCTTCGGAGCATCGGAGCGGACTGTCTAGGAGTAAATAATGCTTCAAGGCCCACCACGTATAGCTCAGGATCTCCAATTAGGGGAAGGGACCTGAGGATTTTTGAAGGAGAGAGATTCATACTCCTTTCAGATTGGTCTAGGGATTCAGCAAGATCACAACAAAGTAAGACATAAAGATGTCAGTAGGCTTGGAGGAGGCTGGTTTCAGTTATGCGTGGTCTGGAGCTGTCAAACCTGACATATAGCACTTTAACCTGGCTAAAAGATTCCTAAAATCATCTCCAGGACTTCAAGAGCAGGGTTTGTGTCTGTGCGCATGGGTGTGAGCGCGCATGTGTGTACGCGTGGGTTTGTACATATGCATTGTCATCCTGTGGGGACAATTGTGTTTTGGCTCACAGGTATAAAGTCCTGTTTCCCTCTGTCAGGTGACCATGAGTTTTGTCATACTCAGCAGGCCTTTTGTCTAATGCATTGACACCTTAATGAAAAACAAAAGGTACATTCATCAAAAGAGACAAGATTACTGGCATCATAAATGGAGAACATCAGGGAGGCTAGCAACAATAATAATAATAAATTGTGGCTATTGTCCACAGAAACTTGCTTTTCTAAGGTACTTTTGATAATTACCTGTCAATGTTTCAGTTTCCACACCCGTTCCTTGAATTGATGGAGTCTATTTATATCAAATAAAATTCTTGTATTTTCCTCTTGAAGTGCATTCCATTCCCAGACATGACTAGGGCAGAAGTTATTTTATTTTTCCAAAAGGAGAAAGTGGCCTTGTTGAGTTTGACACATGTAAGCAGTGCTTTCTGGTTGAAGGCAAGCCAAACAAAGAGACAAATAAACATCAGCTTTAGTCGGGAGGCAAAAGGAGAGAACTGTAGCGTGGATGGTTTGGGGGCAAGTTGTGTACCTTCCCCAGCAGAGTGGCATTCGGCTCTCTCTCTGAGCTTGTCCCGCTCCAGTGATGGTGTGTGGAAGCTTAAATGCAATGTCAGCACAAGGAACAACAGGGGGGACCAGAAGAATGGAGCCCATAAAAATCTGTTAGGCATGTAGGAACTTCAGGGTTAATAGTTTGTCTTTATTTAAAGAATGTCCTAATATGAGGGACTGAATTTAATAAAACCACATGCATTTAGGGATGCCTGGGTGGCTCAGTTGGTTAAGCGTCTGCCTTCGGCTCAGGTCATGATCCCGGAGTCCTGGGATCAAGTCCCAAAACGGGCTCCCTGCTCCACGGGGAGCCTGCTTCTCCCTCTGCCTGCCTCTCCCCCTGCTTGCGTGCTCATGCTCTCCTCTCTCTCCCTCTGACAAACAAATAAAATCTTAAAAAAAAACTACATGCATTTAAGGATAACGAATGTCCCATTGATTCAGTTCTTTTTTATAGTCTTTCTTCAAGTCACAGAAGGCGGGGGATGGCCGCACAGGACAAAGCAGCAGGGAACTCCGGTATTTCCATCAGAGGAGAAAGCGCCCGCTCAGGAGATTTGGGTCCTGGAAGTGTTTGTGTTACTATGTGACTCGGGACAACTAGTCTGTTTGCTTTGGGCCTAAAATTCCTTATTTGTTCAGTGAGAAAGTTGGGCCAGATCCTATCCAGCTTTAAAGTTTATTTTTTAAAATCTTAGTATCCTTCCTTTTCACACAGTGTCTGACATAAAAGTGGGGATCGGCCAGGGTTTATTAAATAATATTCTCTTAGATGTAATTGACCTGTGCAGCTCTTGGGCTCAGTCCGTTAGATGATGGTCTTTCAGACCGACAAGGGTTATCTGGTATGTTTGGCACATTCCCCAAATGCTCATTTTCCTCTTTCTTACTATGTGTGGGAGGCAGCCTCTGAGATGGGGTCCCATGACCGCCACCTCCTCGTATTCACGTCATCATGTAACCCCTTAGTCTTGAGTGTAGACTGGACATACTGACTCACTTCTAACAGGGCAGAAAATAGCAGAAGTGATGGGTTGTCACTTCTGAGATTAGGTTGCTAAAACCTGTGATTCTGTTCTCTCTCTCTTTCAGAGCCCTTACTCTGGGGGAAGCCAGCTGCCGTGTTCCGAGCTCCCAGTGGAGAGACCCACACAGCACAGAACTGATGTCTCCAGACAGCATCCAGTGGAGACCTGTGGCTCCCCAGTCATACGACTGAGCTTGAGAGTGGATCCTTCCCTCGTTGAGCCTTCAGATGACTGCTGCCCTGGTGGGCGCCTCAGTTGTAGCCTCCTGGGGGACTCTGAGCCATACCCAGATTTCTGTCTCACAGAAACTGAGGCAGGGGCACCTGGGGGGCTCAGTCGGTGAAGCGTCTGCCTTCAGCTCAGGTCATGATCCCAGGGTCCTGGGGTCCAGCCCCGTGTTGGGCTCCCTGCTCGGCGGGGAGTCAGCTTCTCCCTCCCCCTCTACTGCTCTCCCTGCTTGTTCTCTCTCTCTCTCTCTCTCTCAAATAAATGAATAAATAAAATCTTTGAAAAAAAGAACTGTGAGATAATACATGTTGTTTTAAACTGGTGAGTTTTGGGGTAGTTTGTCACATGGTATATTAGATGACTAATTATGTTACAAAAAGAATCTATCAGATAATTTGAGATACATATAATCTAAATAAAAGATATGACAAATATACCAATAACTAGTATGCATAGTGGTAATAGTAACAATAACCAATTCCCACCTAGAGCTTATAATGTGCCCCAAACTGATAGGTATGTATATATACTAATATATACATATAATATATATGTAATACATATAATTATATATATAATAATATATATTACATCACACCCATATCAACCCATTCATTCCTCACAACCACACCGTAAAGTACATGACATGACTGTCCCCATTTTACAGATGAAGTGGATTGACAGGAATGTTAAGTAAACTGTCCAAGGTCACACAGCTTGTAAAGGCAGTAAATGGGAGACCAAAAGTATAAACTCAATTTTCCAGATGGCTCACTCATTACCGCTATGCTGTAGTGTACCCATAAATGAGATTAGGGGAGTATCACAAAATGATGAGAGGTTCAAAGGTGTGATTACAACCAACGTAAAGGGTAAGAATGGGACTTTACAGAGGATGTGAATTGTGATATGGGAGGGATTAAACAGTGAGAGAGAAGCATGATACAAAGAGTTCCCTGTTGCCATGGATTGAATGTTTGTGTTCTCTCAAAATCCATTTTACATTTTACTAATATTTTGCTAATTGTATGCAGTTATCACTAAAATTGCCGCTAACATTCATTTGTCCCTTTGATAATCATTTCATTACTTACTTGTGCCAGCAAGGTGGACACATTGCATTCTGTTCAGTTCAACTTGACCCAGCACGAATGTGAAGTCAAGCTGCAGGGTGGGAGTAGGCTGCAGCTTCCCATTTTCTAATTGGATGTGGGCTGCCTCCTAGAGAGGTTTCCAGGCTCCCGTTCTGCAACCTGGAATCCCAGGGGTTTGACTCAGATGCAGAGTCCCATTTTCAGAGGCGTCACATTTGCATAATTATACAGCTGGGGATATCAGTAGCTCAGGTAAGTCAAATAAGTTTGTGCCTCTGCACAAATACAAACTTGCTCCCTTTCCCCAGGCCCCCATCATCTTCTTATAACGATTCCGTGGCTTCTGGTTCTTTCTCAAGCCTCCTCTCCTATTGCATCTCATGCTCAGAAGTAACTGACTTGGCAGCCATTTCACTCTGTCCCACATCTGTATGCCTTCTGTGGGGACAGAAAGCTTAGCTATGCGGTGGAGAAGGGCAGGAACTTCAGCCGCAGGTGACCTGTTCCTGTCCCATCAGAAACCAGGCAACTACCACGCCTGTCTCTTCTCCCTGCCCTCTTCCCCGCCTCTGATTTTTCTCTCCATACAGTGGACAGAGCTTTCACTGGAAACAATTAACTTGGTATTTTTGAAATCTAAGAACAAGGTAAGAATAGGTTTAAAAAAAAAAAAAAAGACAAGCTCAACAGTGCATGCAGTGAAAAGTCTCTCTATTTGGTCAGCTCTCTGGTTTCCAAGGACCTCTTCCTGTAAGCAACCACATTTACCAGTGTATTGTATATTTTCAAACATAGTCTATGTATATACATGGATGTATCAGATGTATACACACATATTTTTGATGAAATCTTTCTTCTATACAAGAATGTTTTTAATACGTAAGTTTGATCATCACAAAAAACAGAAACTCTCCATTAACCTTTGGAACAGACCTCAGATTTTCAACATGGCCCTCAAGGCCCCACCTGACCTCTACAACGTTGTCTCCCTCATGCCAATCTCCTCTTCATTTTTCCCATGGGACTTAGATTCTCCAACATCTAATCTAACCAACTAAGGTTCTCCACGCCTGTTTCTATCTTTGATTAGAATAGCTCTCTGTCTAGAATTGAAATTGTTGTTGCCTCCTCCATGTTTATCCCGCCTATGTTTAGTGGTCATATGATTTGGATGGAATGGACCCACCCCTAAGGTCCAAGGTTACACAAATCCCATTCTTACCAAAATGATCAGTGCAGATAACCAAGACTTAAGTCAGACAGAGGCATCCACTAGTTAGAAAGATTGATCTGGGGTTGCCTAATCAGGATAAAGAAGGGAACTCTTTCTTTCTGCGACTATGAGCAAATAAACTGTCACTGGTAGACATTGTCATGACAGAAACTAAGTGACTAAAATGAACATATAAAATTTGGTAGGACAGTGAGACTCTTAGAGAAATGAAAACCAGATCTTGATCAAACTGTGCCTGAAGCTATACCAATAAATAACTTTTAGTGTTTTAAGCAAATTTGCAGTGGGTTTTATTTGACTTGCAGACAGCTTAAAGCATCTGATACCCCTGCTCCTTCCCTGCACTGATCTTCCTATAACTGGCTTACTCTTATCTAGTCTCCAAGCCTCTTAACTGTTCCCTCTTCAGAGAGGCTTTTTCTGATTTTCCTGGACTAGGTTGGGTCTTCCTTTTATCTGTTTTCCTTGCATTGAGGCCTTTTCTTTCTGCATACTTGTCACAGTTGTAATGAAAGATGATTTTTAAGTATCTCTCTCCCCCAGAGGACTATAAATTAAATGAAGTCAGGGCTCTATCTGTCTGGTTCACGGCTCTAGCCTCAGGTTCTAACATACACCTCACACTTACTAACGACTCAATAATTATGTGTTGGATGTAAAACTGAATGAATGGTAGAATTTATTATAGATAAGTGGTTCATTCCCAATGATTTTTATTTTTTATTTATTTATTTATTTATTTTTTAAAAAGATTTTATTTATTTATTTATTTGACAGAGAGAGAGACAGCGAGAGAGGGAACACAAGCAGGGGGAGTGGGAGGGGGAGAAGCAGGCTTTCCCGCAGAGCAGGGAGCCCGATGCGGGGCTCGATCCCAGGAGCCTGGGATCATGACCTGAGCCAAAGGCAGACGCTTAATGACTGAGCCACCCAGGCGCCCCCCAACGATTTTTAAATCAAAGTTATTAATATTCTCACAGACTGAACTACAGCTTATAATCTGTGGTCAAACTTGGGCAAAATATTCTAAGTCCCCAGGATATTTTACTAGCTGTCATCCAATTCCATTGCTGCATCTTTGGGGAGGATGGTTGTTAAGAGCCCCACTCCAATGTAGGTAAGATTAGAGACCTGGATCTTCCACACACCTGGTCTTGGACAAGTTACAGAACCTCTTTCAGCCTCAGTTTATCTGTAAAATGAGGATTATAATGGTATGCACCTCCCAGGGTCACTGCGAGGATTAAATGATGTAACACATGCAATGCACCTATTTCAATAATACGGACTGGCATACAGTATTTTCCATCACATAGTAAATACATAAAAACATAGTACATGACACGTGGAGCTACTCACTATTATTGTTATTATTTAGAGGTGGACCTCAATTTCTAGGGCTGCACATGGAGATTTCTCTTTACTCCAGCACTTTGAGGGGCTTTACTTATGAATGATTTAACAGACATAGGATTGGCCAGATGCTGGATTTTTTATGATTGCTGCTTGATTCAAATTCTTGTTTAACCCCGTGATTTTGAACAGCTATTGTTCTTTGAGAAAGAAAATGGATTTGAAGGAGTATTTATATTGATTTATTGTTGGTTGTCCGTTGAAATGTAAATAGCCCTGAATGTGCCACTCACTGGGACAGGGCAGTGCTTTTTCATAATGGACAAAATAGCCTTGTTTCACTTTAATAACCTGCTTGTGGTCAAACCAGTCATGGGATTCCTTAAACACAGCAGAATGCCTGCTATTGTCATTTGCATATCAATGAGCAGACATCTCTCTGCTGTCGCTATTACAGGGCACTGCCATTTCCTTAACTTGGGGACAGTACTGAGGAGTTGGAATGCACCAGGCAATTCTCTATCTCTACCGTACAGACACCCGGGTACTAAGCCGGGCCCACAGCTGCTGAGACAGTGACACGACTTATCTGTGGTGTATTTGTAGAAGTTGTAGGGTTAGAATAGATCACCCACCCTTAGTATCTTGTAGACATATAGGTGTCTATTTCCTTTACAGAAGTTATGCTGCGAATAATCATTTTGTGTTTTCAAAGCTGGATGCACTAGATGAGGGAAGCTTGCATAAGAATAATAAAGGAAATAATAACATTTTACGCAGGACACTGACTCTACAATTCGGAGGGGAAAAAAAAACCCAACCTTGTTTCCTTTGCTTATCGCCCCCTTCCTGCTTCTGCATTTCCCCAGAGTTGGAAAGAGCCCATCCATTTCACTGATTTGGAAATAAAACGGGCATGTTAATCTCTTGCCTTCAAGGGCCACCGAGGGTGTTGAGGTGGGTCGCAGTTCGTGATTCTAGACGGGTGCCCAGGGCAGCTCGGGAAGTGAGGACTGCTAATTCCGGGGCCGTGTCTCGCCCTATGCTACAAGCCCGAGCATAAGGCTTTTCATAAGCTTTTGAGGTGACCTTCATCGTGGTTGGGGCAGGGATTTATCACTCAGACCCGTTCAGAGGGAACGCAGAGCCTGACGTCCAGTGTGCCCGTCACCTTTCCCACCAGTCATGGTTGTATTCCACCCTGTGAAAGAATCAAGTACGGCAAATATCCATGTGTCAGTAGATTTTGTTTTCAATCGAAAATTGGTTATCAATGTTGTACTAGAAGAATGTGGGGAACACATACACACACATCACGAAATAACAATAATCATACTTTTTATCTGCTTGACACCATTCCAGATTCTATCTGGGGATGAATTCATCTAACTCCTTTCCTCAGTGACATGAGACAAATACCACTATTCTCCATTTCTTCTGTTGAGCAACTGAGGCAGGAGAGGGCCAGGACTTCGCCAATTTAATCAGGAATATAAATGCAAATGCACGGCTCTATCTCTTACGCACACGGATCTATACCGACTGGAGGGACCCTGAGCTTACCTACTGGGTTTCCTCTCCCTCTACCAAAGCCCAGCATCCTTCCAGCCCCTGACCCCACAGTCCGCTGCCTTGGCTGCCCGCTTTCCTCTCCAATGTCCTATTTCTTTAAGCACTAGCCGGGGCTGGTTAGCAGATGGCAGATCTGAAGACGGACTTCACAACCATGTACAGAAGGAGCAAATGAATTAATATGTTCCAGATACTTTTATATTTTTGGCATAGACTCTAACCAATGTAATCACAGCTTATTATACTTCTTGGGTAACAAGCATCCTTTTATTCGTTCAGTAAGCATCAAGTGGCTCTGACGGTCCGGGCATGGCTCTAGCCTACGTTAGCATCTGTGACAGGAGCATTTTTGGAAATGCAATGCCCCATTTACCCGAGTGACTTTAAGGGTGGGAGCCCTCGGCCGCTTGGCAGGCAGGCTTTTTGGCTCCCCTGAAGTCACATTAACTCAATGGCCATTGACTCTGCTTATCTGAAGGGCTGGTCTCACTGGCACCACATCTGAAAAAAGTGACAGTTTGATTCCATTGTGGAAAAAAAAAGAAGAAAAGAAAATGGCTTGTCTGAGGTTGGAGGTATTCTTTCAGTATGGAGGGTGCCGTTTTCTGACCTGGGACATAAAATAATATGAAATGCAACTTAGCAAACATGAAATTTGGCTTCAAAAGAGAAGTTTGCGTTAGTTTCCATGATGGGATTGGGATAATATTGTCACGATTTTCTTTTTTGGGTGGTCGGTTTGTTTAAATAACTGGGTTATCTTTTGCCCATGTCCAGGCCATTCTAGAGACTGTTTCTTTGATGAGATCTTGCCACTGCTTCACTGTTTTGTTATAATTATTCATTTTTCTAATAAAACCTCTTTTTTATTTCATACATGATGACCATCATCTGCAAACACTTTGTTGAGAACCCTTCCTGACTCTGGAACAGCCAATTTATGGTGACATGAGCAAGTCAGTGGACCCAGAGTTCCAACAGGCAGGATTTCTAGATCTAATGAAGACTCTGTCAGGCCTGATTTGGATCTAGATAATTAGGGTTGGATTGAATTTGCCATCTTCATAGCATTGTGAGGTCTTTGGGGCCAGTAAACGACTCCCTGTATTTTTCTGCACAGAAACAAGGGTGAGGTCGAGTTATCAGAGCATTTGTGAGTCACACATTGTCAGGAGTCACGCGCTTGGTGGATGACTTGCTAGGTCATCTTAGATAGGCTGTCTCATATTTTTGTGTTTTCGTTTCTCCATCTGCCAAGGTGTGATAACACCTGCTGGGCTTCTAAGAAAAGTGCTATTAGGAAGGTTAGGGTAGGTGTGCTAATGGAGAGGCTTTTGCAAAAACCTTTACATCACTATTTGTTAGAGAGATTGCAATCTGGAGCAACTTGACGGCAGGGGAGTTTGAGCCAAAGTCCTCGCCAGGGAAATATCAGACCTGAGGGAAGGGAGGGTCATCCCTCGTATTTCATGCATTTGGAGGTGGCTTCTGACATGGATGGTGCTGGAGCTTCCCCATGGGAAAAACTGAAATCATGAGAAGGTCATTCAAAAGTCCAAATTAAACTTACCCACAATTTTTAAAAAGGCAAATTCTTATGAGCTCAGCTCCAGATGATAAATTACCAACAGCACTTTTGGTAGTTGTGTTCTGCCGCTTTGGGGGGACTTTGAGGTTGAACACAGCCCTGTACCTGCTTTGTGCACGACCCTAACAATGGCGAGATTGTCAGTCCTTGAAAATGTGGAGGTTGGCACCCTCTGATTTTGTTGTCCTCTGTGATGATCTAGATTGCCTGACATCTCCAAGACCAGATACGTTTTTATAAACATACACAGACCCAATCAATATTTACTTTCGGATGATTAAAGCTATTTTAGTAAACACCTTAATAAGACCCCGGCATGAAAATATATCTGAATTCAGAGAACAGCCTTGCTTCCCTACTAACTTCCAGTGCCTGGGTGTTAAAACACGGGTTTGAATCTCTTCAGACATATGAGCCAAACTCACTGGAACCCCTTATTGACGGCCACCTCCTTGCTTATTTACTTGCCTTTCCCCTCCCTCCTACACCCTATTGAAACTGCTAGGAGACCTGTTTCTTTCAGCTGTGTGAATTTCCCATTGGCAGGCCCCCAACACTCAGATCATCCTAATTCCCCAAAGGGAACCACCAGGCGCTCATTCGGTGACCAAGGTGCAGTGTGCTGTGGGGATCAGCCCGGGCTTGCCCACGTGTCCTCGCAAAAATGTAAGCAAGAGGCGCTTGCTGCAACTGGGCCCCAGAGTGAGGGGCAGGTCTCTGTCAGTCAGAACCCCAGACAAAGGCAGGAAGTGATGCTCCTTCCCCCCACAGCTAGCTGGTGCGTCCAGGAGGTGGGCTCTCTCACTGAACAGTTCCAGGGCGTTAAGCCGTAGTGCCTGAACAATAAGGGTTTCACTGGGCGAAACGCCACCTTCCAAGGGCTTGGCAATTTGTCAGTCTGGGTTACTCCACACTTCAAAAATTCTCAGCAACTTCATATCCTGCAGCATCATGGGGAAATAGTTATGTGGTTAAACTTAAAAGCAACAGTTACATTGACTGGGTATCATTTGTAACAGCCAAAACCTAGAATGGACCTACCTGCCCAATAAGAAAGATTTGGTTAAATGAATCATGATGTCTGCTTGTATGTCTCTTTCTCTGCCACATATATCTATTCCCACCATTTAAAACGAGGGTATAAAACAGTGGGTTTCTTATTTTAGATGGTAGATATCCTGAAGAGCTTGATGGAAGCTAGCAGCCATCTCCCCAGAAAAATACTTGCAGGCTCAACCTTTTCATATAATATCAGGGGATTTCAACATAAACTTGTCTCCCATTCAAAGGTGAAGGATACTTAATACAATAAACAGTAGAAATAATATTTAACAGTTCTGGTGTTGGGAATAGTGGAAGGAGCAGGTTATAAAAGACTAAAATCTCATTTTTGTTTAACATTTTTTGTTGTTTTGTTTGTTTTGTTTTGTTTGGGAAGGACAAAGTTTTTCTTGACTCTCAAGATCCTTGGCTGGGTCTGAAAATTAAATTGACATAGACAGATTACCAGGGGAAAAGCATACACATTTATTTAATGTAAGTTTTACGTAGCATGAGCGACTTCTAAAGGAAATGAACAGCCAAAGAAACAATTAGACCCGAGTATTTTATGCTAAGTTTGGTGAAGAGTGCACATTTGCGGAGTAGTAGGATAAGTTAAGAAGTATGAGGTAGGTGTAGTAAACTGGGGAAAACGTTGCAAGGCCTGTTTGTTTGTATTTTTCTTGGTGTCTCCTTTGTCTCCTGAGATAAGGTGCTCCTTTCCTCTGGGTGTAGGGAGGGCACCTCTCACATGAGGATTTTATGGCCTGTTTCAGGGATAAAAAAAGGGTGCAGGGAAAAAGGTCAGAGTGACTTTCCTGCCTCTGCTGTTTTCTCAAACTTCTTCAGCTTGAAATATTCAATTTGCCAGGATGCCATATTTTGGGGTAGCATGTTCGGATCCCCATCATAGGTAACTGAACTTGAAGATGCTGACAATAGCTTCTCTGGGGGATGATATTATAGTCTCTCTGTGTGCTTATTTGTATCTTCCAACTTTTTCTATAACTATATACAAATTTCATTTATAAGAAGAAATATGTCATCCAAGTTTGTTTAAATAAAAAAAAAAAGCTGTAATTCATTTTGGCAAGTGTGTTAGGAACCCAAGGACATTTTTAGCACACCTCTTTGTTTAGTAAATGATGAAATACTAGGATGAAGCGATGCTGGGATGAAGGGACACTATTTCTGAGTGAGATTTAATTAGGGCCAAATAAAGAGGTACAATATTAACAAACTTCTTTAACATGAAGTACACAGATAAAACATTTTAAGATTTAAAAGAATCAGAGCCGATTAAAAAAATACCAGGATCACACATGGTGACCAAGAAAAGCCAGTCCCTAGGTAAACTTTAGCTTCACATCAACAGCATTTCCTCTCCTTGAATGGCCTTTAGGGTACCTCTGTCTATTCAGTGTCTTGAGAGATTATGAGTCTGACATTCCTGTTTCTTTCACCTTAGGAGGCATCTGGGAGAACTTGTTCTACCTTTGCAGACCTTGCTGTCTCAATTAGAAGGTGAAGTTTGCATATCTTTCATTTTGTTAAAGCACAGAGGGGTGAGGGGCAGAGGAGAGGGAAAAGCAGATTCCCCGCTGAGCAGGGAGTCTGATACAGGGCTGGATCCCAGGACCCTGAGATCATGACCTGAGCCAAAGGCTGGAAGGCAGACACTTAATAGACTGAGCCACCCAGGCACCCCGAAGTTTGCCTATCTTCTATTTATTGGCAAGTGTCTTTAAGGAAAGAGAAACTCATTAGGGGGCTGCAGAGATATCTACTCAGCATCCATGCCCTCTTTCTTGGGTAGCAGTCACATTCATCTCTGTGTGGGGAAGCCCCTTCTCCCACTCTCGGTTGCCATGGCTTCTGCGAGGCAGGATCACCCTGCAGCTCCAGGATGAACATGTGACTCAGACCTGCTCAATTTGGAGTGTTCTCTCTCTCTCTGAGGCCACAGGGAGTGGTCCCATAATGGGCATAAAGATCCCATTAATGAGATACAAAGAGGGAGCTCTTGATAGAGATTTCTCCAACCAAGATTTCTCAGCTGGAAGAACGTAAGCCTGTAATTGTTGTGGAGCGAGCCTGCAGAAGAATGAAAGCAAACAGCACAGCAGAGCCCCAAGATGGGAGAAGGCAGAAGGGGGTTGGGCTTGGGCATCATCAAGGCCTGAGGCTTCAGCTGGACCCCTAGATTCACAGGGGCTGGAACCAAACTTGCCGCTGGAGTTTTCAACTGTGTGGGACAATCATTTTCCTTGTTTGTTTAAGCCAGTTTGGGTTGGGTTTGTTTCACTTACAGCCAGTTGGGTCCTGACTGATATACTGGTTTAAGAATAACACTTACTGAGCCCTTGTGAAGTCACAGACCCTGTGTAAATCCTGTATGTGCATTCTCTTATTTAATTCCTACATTAGTTCTTTTTGGGGCACCTGGATGGCTCAGTTGGTTAAGTGTCTGCCTTCGGCTCAGGTCGTGATCCCAGGGTCCTAGAATTGAGTCCCACCTGGGCTCCCTGCTCCACGTGGAGCCTGCTTCTCCCCCGCTTCTCTCTCTCTGTCTCTCTCTCTCTGTTTCTCATGAATAAAATAAAAATAAAATCTTAAAAAATTTTTTTTAAAAATAATAATTCTTACATTTGTTCTTTTTAAGAAAGGAAACTGAGACTCAGAAAGGGTAAGTCACCTGCATAAGATCCCTCAGCAAGTATAATAAATCTATATTCAAACCCAGATATATCTAAAACCCTATGCTCTTAATTAGCTTACTACCATGGAGCAGTGGTACTTGAAGAAAGTTAGACCTGACAGCTGGTGGATGGTTCATTTTTAACTACAACTTACAGAGGCTGAGGATAATAAGTGAGTATTTAGGAAGCATGGCCAAATTTAGAGGTTAAACTTTTTTCACCTTCAGTTTCCTTGTCAGTGCTCCCCCTGTTATTATTTTGTTTTGTTTTCTGACGACCCGGCAGTGTTGAACAGAAGAAGCTCAACCATGTTTATTTTATAGTCGAGAAGTCTGGAGGAGATGAGCTGACCTGGTCCGGACACTACAACTTCTCTGGGGCTTGCTTCGGCTGCAAGCGAGTGGACCTGGAGAAAAACCATGAGTCCTTTAAGAATCAAGGAGGAGGGGCGCCTGAGTGGTTCAGTTAGTTAAGTGTCTGCCTTTGGCTTGGGTCATGATCCCGGAGTCCTGGGATCAAATCCTGCTTCAGGCTCCTTGCTGGGGCGGGGAGTCTGCTTCTCCTGCACCTGCTGCTCTCTCTGCTCCTGCTCTCTCTCTTTCTCTCTCTCTCTCTCTCTCTCTCTCTCTCTCTCTCTCTCGCAGACAAATAAATAAGTAAAATCTTCAAAGAAAAAAAAAAAGAATCAAGGAGGAGCCACAGGCTACTTTGGTGATATGTTGTTATAAACCAGAGTGGGCTCTCTTTTCAGGAATAAAATAAAAACAAGGAGATTTATCAGTTCTGCGTTGCTCCATTCTCAGGAGAGTTCTTTCTTAAAGTTTGAAGAAAACAAGGTAAACTCAGGCCTGGGAAGCCCCGAGCCCGGTTTGGACTCTAGCTCTGAGGTTCACGCTGTACTCATAACATCCTGTTCTTCTCTGCTGCCTGTGATGTGGTAGAGAGCAGCCCCTCCACAGGCTGTTAACAGCTGAGTTCATTTTTCGTAAAGATGCTGTCCTGTGAGACTGAGGAAATGGGCCACTCCTGCTCCCCCTTTGTCACTCTTACGGTTAAGGATGGGTACTCCCAGTTGCTTTGAGAATGCACTTTCCCTGGGCTCTAAAATTAGGTCTTTAATTCCTTTGGGATATTTGGCAAACATAAATTTACTGGAAGCCCAGAGGGTACTAGTGAGTGGGGAAAAAAAGTCATTTGTTTCACATCAGAGCGATCTGCTCTGTGGAACCTTGCGGCTATGGTCAGGGAAGGAAGGGTAGCCGTGGGGAAAGGTGTGATGGTAACCTGATTCTGAGGAAAAACAGTGTAAGTGAAGTCATCGGTGGTGCTAGGGACTGGGAATGATGACTTCTCCTCCACCCCTTCTGGAGGGGCCTGGAGGGCTGAGAGATGCCTTTTTTGTATGAATATGTTTATCAGCTTCCAATGAATTTGTGTCTAAAGATCGCACCTACAACAAAGACACACATGGAATAAAAAAATAACATGTCACTTCTATGGTCAGGGAACTGACCCCAAGTTAGTTCATTGCACTTGGGATTCTGAAGGCGCAACTAAAACAGCAGTGACTTCTGTGGCTCCACCAGAAGAAAGGTGCTTCTCTTCTGTCTTCACCACTGAGTTGCCATCCAGGGGACAGACAACAGCAGCGGGGGGTGTGTTTTGAATGGCTTTCCTTAGAGAGAAAATGTGCATCCTGGGATTGTGCTTCTTATCCGGCAGTTTCACAACGTGCCTTGGCCCTGGAATCACGAAGGTGTTTTCAAAAGGCTAGACAGATCCTTTATCAAACCCACAGCTACCAACTAAAAATGCATAAGAACAAGCCCCGGGCATCTATAATTTTATCTAGGTGATTCTTATCATCAACCAGGGAACCATCCCTCCAGTCTTCCTTCATTGGGACAAATTCATCAGAGTAGCAACTCACCATCTGAGATCTGTCGACATGACTGGCAGGACAGGTCAGCCTTCGATTAGGGGCAAAGTGCAGGGACAGAAGGTGGAGATGAGCAGGACGTGGCAGAAGCAAGACCGGGATGGCAGGTGGCAAGGAGGCATTCTACAGGAAGACCCTGTGTGAGCTGAAGGGGATTCTTGGTATGGTTCTCTGAGGGCTTTTGAAGATTGGTTTGAACAGAGAGCGGCAAAGCCCACTAGGCCTCTTCCAAGTGAAAACACAAATCTTGCATCTGTCTATAGTGTCCACCATTTTTATGCTATTCTTCAAAGTCAGAAATCAAAGATACCTATTAAAACCCCAGTCCTTTCAGAGACATGAAAGAGAGGAAATCTAAACACAGACACTTCAATGTAATATGCATATAGGTGGTAGCGTAGCCTCTCTTTCCCACCTAGGAGAGCACATCCTGTGCTCATTTACTCATTCGATCATTTAATTAAGCATCATTTACTGAGCAAAGGCAATAGGTTGAACAAAGGCAAAATGGCCTGGTGGGTCTGGTAGAAGTCTATGTAATTTGCTATTATGACATGAGAGGGGAAAGTAAGGGAACACAATGTGGTGTTGGCAGCATCCAAATCATACAGACTCTTAACTGTCTCTATGTCTGTTCTAAGGAGAAGAACCTGGCACAAGCCCAACACCTGAATTTAGAAGCACCCAGCAGAAGAGAACAGCGGCTGCTCACTCAAAGACAGGGATGAGTATGCGTAAATTCTTGCTTTCTTATTACGTCCGTACCTTGGGACTGGGGTTGTAGGAATCTACCTCTCAGATAAGTGGGTATATTGACATGGCAACTCACAACTTGTAGAGAATTGCTATTTTTTTTTCCCACAGCTGCAGAATATCTTTTTTTTTTTAAATGAAAGCCACTTCTATCTTCAATTTTAAAATGCCTTAATTTGAGAGACCATTAGTCATGAAGGTGTTTCCATAGCAAATGCGTGTGGGATGTCCTAGCTTTGTTGGCGATAGTTCAAGGGAACTTATATCATTAAATTGGGACAAGGCCTGGCATGATGGCAAGGAAAATCATGGCTCTGTTCCCGTAGCATGAGGCCTCCATTTAAGGGCAAGATAGACTGAAGGCAAAGAGCACAAAGAGAAGTGCTGGAATGAAAACAACTAACAAAGGAAAGATAAAAATGCAAATCCCAGTTCAGAGTGAATAATAGGAATGCAAATAGTGCTGCTAAAATAGGAAGGAACATTACTTTTCAAAAAGGCAAAGCAAAAGAAAATTGTAGTAGCTAAAGCCTTATGCAGGGTAAAATTGCACACTGTGTATACCTCTCAGAAGCAAAGCCACCTACTCTGATTTTTCCCAGCATGATGCTGTGAATTCGGTGAGTCATTTTATGAAGGTTTACTACAAAGCTCCAATCTGCATTTTTTTTTATAATACATTAGGATTAAATCTTTCTTTTGCCACCAGCTGTTTACTAATTGTCCCGTTTTAAAGCCAAATTTCTCACCTGGGCTACAAAAACACACTTTCCAAAAAATTAATAAGTTTATGGAATGATCTCCAGAATTTGTTAAGTTAAAAAAAAATCATGGAGGAAAGAAGAGTTTATGGCATCCTGCTATTTATCTGAGAAGGTCATTTGAATATAAATTTGGCTATATTAAAAAAAAAAGCTCTCGGGGAAAAAGTTATTTATGGGGGAGTGGGGAAATGAGGTGGAGGGCACAGAATTCGAAGTTAGATATCTTTGAATATATTCTGTTTTTGTTTTGGATTAAAAACATGTAAATATTTAATGTGATTATAAAACAAGATTAATCACGAGACAAAGCAATCTCTAAAAATTGAGAGCAAAATGACACAAGTGGACCTGAGCCTCAGATTACTGGACTAATTACAGAGAGGAATTATTTCAGGTGACAAAGGAATTTATCTAGTGATAGACTCTAAGAAATTGTCAAAAATTTGTCAACTCTTTTTCTTAATTTTATTGTTGGTGATAGTATTGTTACTATTTGGGCTTATCTTCCTTCCTTCCTTCCTTCCTTCCTTCCTTCCTTCCTTCCTTCCTTCCTTCCTTCCTTCTTTCCTTCTTTCCTTCCTTCCTTCTATTCATTTTTTTGAGATAGTTGTATGTACTATGGGATAAAACAAATAAGAAATTGTTTGTGTTGGGAATTAGGATTTGGGGAATGGAAAAAGGCAATTCAAATGTAAGATCAAGGATGTTAAGTAAAAACCTTGTAGTATGGAATTTATAATTGTCAACTGAAATTGTGATGTGTTTTAATACAAAAAACCCACAAAAAACAGATCTCCTAGCTCTACTCACTGCAAAGACCTGGAAACAGTGACAAGCTCAGTAAAAATGAACATGTTCATTAACCAGGCTCAAAACCCAGATTGTGGTCTCTCAATACTATTCCCTCCTAAAAAGAACCGGAGTTCCTTGGGACAGAACTGATTCTAGATCTGGGGCAGGAAATGTGTAACAATGAGCCTAGAATAATTTATCCTACCGTAAAGCAGGGACACTATCAATTACTTTTGGGGTTATGTCTAAAATACTCTGGAGCCAACTAGGAAGGGCTTTCTGTAGCCAAAGATAGGACAATTTGAGCAACGATAAAATAATAACTGCAATGACTTACAACACATCCATTATGCTTAAACCTACAGTGATTCTAAAACACACACTCCAAAGAGTCAAAAAAAAAAAATGCCCCCAAACCCCCAAATCATTGGTTCTCTTTGGAGGACACTAGGTAACCAACTCAAAAATTTGAAAGCTAATAAATGAAAAGAAAGAACCAAACATTTATCCTGTCTTTTCTGTACGTACCATACTGTGGGGTAACCAAAGGGAAAATAGTTTCTGATTCAAATCAGCAAAATGAAAATGAAACTATAAGACAGTTGGGGAAATGTGAGCACTGATTTGGTTAGTTAGTATTATGGACTTACTGTTAATTATATTTAGTTATGATAATGAATTGTCATTATGTTTATGGCAAAGTTTTTTCTTTCTAAAATACATATGTATGCATATCTTACATATATGCATATCTAATTATATATTATGTATAATATATAATATATATTCACAGATGAAATGTGATGTCTCAGTTTTGTTTTGAAATAATCCACTGGGTTTGAGGGCAGGGAGAATTGGATGTGGGTATAAATAAGATTGATCATGAGTTGAAAATTGTTGAAGCTGTGTACGTGGGGGTTTATTATTTTATTCTTTTTGCTTTTGCACATATTTGAAATTTTCCATGTAAAAAGTTTTAGACAAAGTCAGTTGCTTTGCTCATCTCTCTTTTCCTGTAACCTGGTAAGTCTGCTCACATGGCAAGTACTCAAGGAAAGTTTGGTAAGAATCATGCTGCTCTTGGTGAAGGTGTCCCTCTAGCCTTGTTCAAGATTCTCGTTCTCGGTGAAAATTGGATAGTTAGAGAAACAGATTCTAGGCATTATTCAGGCCAGTTAGAGGGTAACTGCTTTGGGGAAGTCATAGGTTTTTAGACTTAAACATTTGATGTTTGGAGTTCTAAAAGTGACTTGGTCTTAAAATGAAAGATATCAGCCCTCTTATCTAGAAGCAGTATTTCCTTGAGCCACAAGAAAACAGTTTTTCCAACTCAACTGCTTATGAAAAATTGACATAATGTGGTCTCTTGACTGATTAAATCCTCAACTGCAGGAAGACTCATTGCTAATTACTTTACCATAAAGCAGCTGAGCTCACGACTATCTCTGTTCAGTAAGGATCTTTAGCAGCAAAACCCATGTTTCGACACACTGCAGTGTTACTCGGGGATATTTGTTGTCGTTTTGAGGGTTTTCACCTGTGTAATTTTTCAATTATGACACATTTTCTTATATTAATTTATTGATATTTTTCCCTTTCAATTTTTTTTTTCCCCCTGAAACATTAATTCAGATCTCTGACCTTCTGGATTGATCCTGTAATTGGCTTCCCCCCCATTCTATTCTATTTTCCACCTCTATTATTTTGATCTAATTTCTACTTTATGTTCCTAATCTTTCTATTTACTTAACTTTTCTGTTCATGAAGAAAGAATCTTTTCTTATATTTCTGATGTTTCTTTTTTAAAAAAATAGTATCCTATTCTTGTTTCATTCATAGCTACAAAAATCTTTTTATATTTCTCTGAAAGTGTAACCTTTTTGAAGTTTTCTTCTGCTCCCTGAATTCCCTTTGCTTCATCCAAGTCCTTTTTATTTATTATTTTTTTTTTGTCTTTGCTATTCGTGTTGGGGTCTTCCTTCCAATATTTGGTGACCCGTGGCTGGCTATTCACATTTAAGAAAGAGACTCTCAATAGTTGATTGGACATTCTGTGCAAGAGGTCAGGCTTCCTGATAACTTAGAGTAGAACTAATATTTACTGGGGGATTCCAAGGGTAGTATTAAAAGTATGAATAATTGGGGGTGCCTGGGTGGCTCAGTTGTTAAGTGTCTGCCTTCGGCTCTGGTCATGATCCCAGGGTCCTGGGATCAAGCCCTGCATCAGGTTCCCTGCTCTGCAGGAAGCCTGCTTCTCCCTCTCCCGCTCCCCCTGCTTGTGTTCCCTCTCTCGCTGCGTCTCTCTCTGTCAAATAAATAAATAAAAACTTCAAAAAAAAAGTATTAAATAATTGATGTGGCATGGACATCATTCAACCAAAGAAGATAGCCAGACACTCAAAAGGTACCTGTGTGTATCAGTTGGACTCAACCTCATGAGTGGGTCTTTCTCTTGGATGGGATGGTTTCCTCAGAGAGGACTTCTCCAGTGTCTTATCTGGAGTGAGACAGGGATGATAACCCTCCTGCCAGGGTTGGAGGGGTCCCAGAGTTTTTTCTGTAGCCTGTCATTTAATCTATCAGCTGGGCTTCATGTCCTTGGAATGCAGAGTTTCTCCCATTCTTCAAAATCTGTTACTCTCTTATCTTCTTTGGGTGGGCTAGAGGTACTCACCTAACTAGCGATCGTAATAGGACACTTGGGGGTCTGACCACCCCTGACCCAGACTTTTCTGTGAGATTTCTTTCCTCAGTTCCACCCTTCACTCTTACCTTTAGAGATACTAGAAACCTCAAATTCCTAACTCAGTCTGGGTTTCTTCTGCACACATTGTCTTGTTTCCTGTCAGCAGTCCCTCTCTTCAGGCATAAAATTCAGTTTTCTTTGATCTATTGAGTCAGTTACCACGTAGCCAACTGTTTTCTTTCCTCTCTTTTTTTATATGCCTCGTTTGCTATCATTTCCTCTCCAATTCTCTTTGCTGTGATTGGTTTAAAATGTGTGTGTATGTGTGCTTAATTTCCTTGCAAATTTTAGTAGCCTTTCAAATGAGAAAAAAAAAATGTTATTTCATCCACTATGTTTAGCCAGAAGTTTTATATTTATTAAGATGAATCTTTAAGCACAATTAGTTTTTGACGATAACTAGAGCTCATCAGCATTTATGAACTCCAGGAAAACAAAATGAGAATGTTCATGTTTTTTTTTTTTTCATTTCCTCGTGACTCACCACCTCCCCAAATGGGATCATCTGTAATTTTCGGTCTAAATTACAATCAATCAAAAAATAACTTTTTTATATTATTGATATTTGCTACATCAAAGTGATTGAAACTTAATAATACATGATTTATCTATCATCAGTCTTCCTCCCCAAATCCCCTTCCTACATCGTAATTCTTTCCTTATCTTGGCTTCTTAGTTTTATTGGTGAAGTTGGTTCAGATTGCAGGAGTTTCTCTCCAGTGATTGCGGGGGGGAAGAAGAAGACATCCTTCAAGGAGGTTTGAAACTCTAGCTGGTCTCAGAGGTGTCTCTAGCTATCTGTGACAATGAATGGCCCCATCTCTTTGGTCTCTGAGCCCACACTCACCTGTCTGAGCCTGTGGGTACTGGCTGCTCTCTCTGGCTCAGTATATCAGGAGGTGGCGCCTGGCTGACAAACCCAGTCTCTCTACACGCATTGTCTCCATTAATCAAGATGACAATTGTTCCCTGACCTCCTCCATCTGAGGTTCCCCGTAATCGTAATCACTCTCATCTCCACTCTGCTTCTGTCCAGTATGGTGTTCTCTGGCCTCGTTTCACTAAGAATTTAATCCTATCTGCAGTATATCTTTTTTTTTTTTTTTTTGGTAATTCTATGTTTAATTTTTTTAGGGAACCACCATACTGTTTTCCATAGTAGCTCTACCGTTTTACATTCCCACCAGCAAGGTACAAAGGTTCAAGTTTTTCCATATCCTCACCAACACTGGTTATTTTTCTTTGGCTTTTGTTTTTGTTTTTTATATACATTACCACCCTGATGGGGATGAGGTGGCATCTTGTGGTTTTGATTTGCATTATTGTTAACAGTTACTGCTCTTGAGCAGCTTTTCATTGTTCTACTGGCTGTATGTGTATCTTCTTTGGAGAAATTACACTATATCTTTTATGATTATCTCACATCTTTGGTATTGGCATCACTCTTGTTTTCCAGTGCTGTTTTATATATTTATTTATATAATTTACATATATGCTGTGTGTGTATGCATATGCTGTATATATATATATATATACATATATATAATTGGTTTTATCTATGTATATACCATTATATATACTTATTTACTTGTTTAACCTAGTATCACAGCTAACCAGCTCCTCTCATCTACCATTGCTTTTGATTTGGTCTTCCTCCCCTTGGTTTGTCCCTTTTTGTTTGTTTGTTTTAGACCTGCTTATCCTTTTTGTTGTTGTTGTTGTTATTTAGTATAATCCAATCTGAAGCTAAACGTTTATCTTTTTAGTCAGCTACAGATAAAAACCAATACTAAAATCTTAACTCTGATACTTATTTACTATGTATACTTTGCCAAGTGGCAAAGAATGCATTTCCAGTATAGATACCCCACTGGTACTAAGGGCATCTGTAAGACATTAATATGAAAGAGAGCCAGAAGCTTACAATGGAAGCAGTGTTGTCCAAAACAGTTTTCTTTAAGTGTACTTGTCTTGAAAGGACTCTGTATGTTCCTTCAGGGAAATGGATGCTTTCTCTTCACACATTTTGAATTGGCGATCACCCCATTTTCTAGAACCTTATTATCAATTTTTTTTGTTTCATATTTGAATCAATGCAAAGAATAATTAGTATTCTATGAGGAAGTTACTGTTTTTTATTTAAAAAATGTGATTTCTAAACATATATGTCTGTGTGCTTTAAGGTAAATTGTTCTCATTTACTGGGGCCAATTATTACTTTTGCCATGGAATTCCATCTTTGAAATTATAGTGCAAAAACCTGGAATAAAAGTTAATGCATAAAATTTCATTTTAGGCATTTTCAGCATCAGAGTTAGGTTGAGGTTAGTGTTCTTTTGTTATGTCCTATATGCATGTTATAAAGTGTGGCTGACCTAAATTAATTCAATGCTCTTCCAACTCATCTTTAACACGCTCCCAATTCCAAAATTATCGTTCATGTAAATTCAGGAAAACTGATCAGTATATAAACAACAGTAGTTTGCTTCAAAAGAAAAGAAAAGAAAAAGATCTATTTAATGCTTTTCACAACCCGAGGTCTGTATTTTGAGAGAATGGTTGTACCAACCTCTCAAGATACATCAGACTTCTGGACTCCCACTTGGACCATTTTTCTCTTAATGCGTATGATCTGTGTACTAAAGCCTATGTGTGATTCATGTGCCCTTTTGGGTTTTACCTGGAGCCTCCTTTGCTATGTATATCCTCCTTTTGCCAGACCTCTTTGTCTCTGGAACCTGTGTTGTCTTTTTTAGATTTGGGGGCAAATAATAAAAATGAGAACCAAAAGGAACAGGGTATTTTGCTGCTGCGAGGGCCTAACAAGGTAATTTCTTCCAGATTTTTCATTGTTTACATGAGAAAATTTAGACCTAGAAAAACAAGTGCCTGGTTAAATTTTCACAACTGGCTGGCACTAACAAGAAGGGATGTACAGCGGTAGGTGGAGTAGGCTTTCTGGCATCTCGTTTCTGTCCTTGCTTCAAGCCAGATGATTCAAGTTAAGATGATGCCAAATTTCAGATCTAAAAATGTCTTTAGCTCTAGAATGTAGATAATGTGTATCAAATTTGTACCTTGCTTTTGAAGAAATTTACACTGAAAATTTGTGGCTTTGCATTGTCTTTTTTTCTTCATTACCTGAGGTAATGCTATTTGAGTAAATGAAATACAGTAAGTTGCTAAGGTAAATTCCGAATAACCACACTATGGAATGTGACATGAATGTCACCTTGGAAAAAAGTGTTTCTTGCCAAAGACTAAGTATAATAATATAATATTTATTTTGAGTCCTTGAAAGAGTTCCGGTCTGTTCAACTTAGGCTTTTATGTTTAAACACTAAACGGTTTTCTGTATAAAATCAAACAGACCCACAAGTAGACAGCAAAGCATCTGGAGTCATCAACTGGGCTTTGTCTAAAGGCCTCTTTTAGGGGCTGAGTTAACAAAGAATGCATATTTTTACTAGTAGTGGAAATCCAGCTTACTATTTAGTCAATAGTTTTTGCCTTAAGCTTATCATTTTATTGAAAGTGTGGGGGGAGAGGGGAAGAGAGAGAGAAAGAAAGAGGCAAGGAGGGAGGGAGAGGGAGAGAATGAGAGAAATTGAGAGAATTTTAAGAAGCAAACTATGACCTCTCTTTGGTAATTAGCACCCTTACACAAAAAGTGAAAGGCTTATTGCAACTTGGTTTGGGGTCAAGAACACTGAATGAGGAAACCTGAATTTCACTTCCAGCTCTGATGTGCCTACTTGTGTGGTGTTGAGCAAGTCACTTGCTTTCTCTGGGTCTTGATTTCTTCATCTGTGGAATGAGGGAGAATAAAATTTAATTTCAAACCTCACCCAACTCGAAAGTTTCATAATTCTCTGAAATAAAATGTGTAGTCTTACTTCACTGATCCTCACAAAGCAAATAGATTATACATAGTAGCCGTCAATGTCCAAATGATTTGCTACATCACTTTCTTGGAAAGAAATGCACCAGAAAGTTGCCTGCCTTAGAGGACACTACCTACATTTAGAAATATTTTTTTTTTCTTCATTAACCTAGGAGGCTTTATTTTTTGGAACTTATTGGCAACTTTGTGTTTATTATAGACATTTCAATTAGATCTCTTTCCTAAAATGTGCTCATTATGTAATAAAAAAATTATTTTCTCTGATAGGAATGTTAGAGTTTATACTAACCTGTATTTTCTTTTTCTTTCTTTTTTTTTTTTTTTAAGATTTTATTTATTTATTTGACAGAGAGAGCACAAGCAGGAAGAGGGGCAGAGGGAGAGGAAGAAGCAGATTCCCCACTGACCAGGGAGCCCAAGACGGCCCGATCCCAGGACCCTGAGATCATGACCTGACCCGAAGGCAGACGCTTAACCGACTGAGCCACCCAGGCGCCCCTATATTCAGCTATATTTTCTGTGATTATTTGATGATCTGTTTTCACACTAGACTATACAGTCCATGAGGGCAGAGATCATTGCCAAACGTTTGGTTCATGGTTTAATCCTAGAATTTCATGTAGTGCCTGGCACCTAGTATCTATTCTTTGAAGGAAGAAATATGTTTCAGTAGTCTGGCCAGGATGGTTCTGTATCAGATGCCATATATCATCTTAGACTCGTCCAAGGAAGTGTCCATAAAGAACACACGAGACTCATGTATAGTCTTTCCAAATTCTCTGGATTGTATCACTGATGGGGAAGCATTTTCTTAGTTATTGGCTTCCTTCTTTTGGAGAGTAGAGATGGTGTTGATCTGGCTTGATACATTTCCACAGCCACTAAGTGTTAGACAGTGTTTGGATGCTATTTATTTTTCCTGCTTGTTGTCTGTTTGCAAACCAAGCTCATTGATGATGCCTCCTTCCCTACCTCCATGCAAACTTTTATGACTCTTCATAGAGACCCGTAACTTCAATTTGCCAAAACACTTGGCTAAGCATTCTGCCTCATCATCTTCTGCAGGGGCAGTGTGGCTCACTCCAGCAAGCTGGAGCAAGGCCAGAGTCAGGATGAAGCCAACAGCTGCTGGGTGCTGCTGAAGACACCGGCAAGAAGAGCCAGTGGACAGGGCTTCAGTCTCTACATGCTTGTTATGTCCCAGCAATGTCACAGCTCAGTTAGATCAGAGATGTGGATCATTTTTGTAATTTTCCTTCATCAATCATACCTATAACAGTTGGAGCTTGGACGCTCTACGAAAAGCAACACAATGATACTCATTTGAAGAATCGTGCAAAGATTAAGGTTATGTAGGGTTAAAAGAAAAATCATATCAAGCCCCCTTCCTTTCTTCCTTTTTAATTTCTCCCTCCCTCCCTCCATTCCTCCCACCCCTCCTTCCCCATTCCTCTCCTCCCTTCCTCCCTCCCTCCCTCCCTCCCTCCCTCCCTTCCTTCCTTCCTTCCTTCCTTCCTTCCTTCCTTCCTTCCTTCCTTCCTTCCTTCCTTCCTTCCTTCCTTCCTTCCTTCCGTTTCAGAGAAGTGATAAGCTATAGCAAAAAAAGCTTGGATTTTACAGGCAGGCAGGTATTACTTAGCATCTTGACTTAACCACTTTCTGTCAAGGCACTTTAACCTCTCTGAGTCTCCTTTCCCTCAGGTGTTATTACTTACATCACGGGGTTGTAGTGAGGCTTAAGTTATATAACTTACTATATAAGCTACTATTTGTTAAACATCAAATATGTGCATTATCCAATGTAATCCTCACAATAACGTTGCAAGCAAAATGTCTGGTCCGTGGTGGGCAATTTATAAATAATGACAAAATATTGGATGCACCCCATAACACGTTTTTGGAGTAAGTGCTTACTTATTTAATTCTCAGGAGCCATTTTTCATGCCATTATCCCCCACAGTCCCTGCCACCAAAGTGAAACTGGTCATTCATTCATTCAAAATATGTTCTTTGATTATCTGCTATGGTTGGGGGGGAAATGGGAAGCAAAGAACAAGACAGTTCTTAACATCAAAGGGGTTACAATTAGGAGAGGTTATAGATAAGTAAACAGACAATTATAACCAAGTGGGATGAGCCCACTGACAGTGGGAAATACAGAGTGGATGTTTAAGAGGGACCCCTGAATTCCAATTTGGGGGTTCAAGGAGGGTTCTTTGGAGGAAATCACATCTGTGATTTCTGAGACCGGAGGGATACATAAAATGTGGATTAGAGCTTGGAGTATATGCAAAAGCATTAAGAGGAGGGGAACTCTGACGCATTCTGGGAACAGAGCAGTTCGTTCTGGAATGTGAGGGATCACCGTGAGAGGAGGCTGGGGTGAGCAGGCCTGTTAGTCGTGGAAGGGCTCAGAGCCCATCCCGCAGAGACTGTCTGATCTCTCAGGCTGGCTCTCAGCTGTTGCTGGGTTCTCGTTCCCCTCCGCCGCAGCTTGGCTTTGGAGCCAGGCCCTGCTGTAAGGCTGACTCCTAGGACTCCCGATCTGATGGGCATGTGCTTTTGTTGCTAAAGCCTCACCCCTTCATAATCTTTGAAGCTGAGTTCTTGGTGCTGAGTAAGAAAGGCTTATCTTACTAGTACCAAGGTAGGACATTCTTGGCTGGGTGGCTATGTCTAGATACCACCCCTACCCTCCTCTGGGGGGTGCTGGGCTATGGCGCAAGGAGGCTCTCATCAAGGGTCTCTTCTGGCCAGCATTTTGCAGTCCAGGGCCCTTTGAGCAGGCCTGGGAATCCGAGGCCAGGCTGACAGATGAGTCAACTCTCTTTCCACTGGGCCTCTCTGAACCTAAATGCCTTATGGAAAACCTGGGAAAGCCAGACTTTGTGACATGATAACCTCATTACCATTTCACTTTTCCTGGAAACTGAGAGATAAACGATACGTAGATGAATAAGCTAGGTGGACGGCTGACTCATTTATTGACTCACAGATTGTTTATCTTTGAGTTGGGGCTATAGAAAGTACTATCCCAGTAGCCAGGCCTGCCAGAGGGCTGAGAGAAGTCTGAGGCGTGCTCAGGGCACATGGATAGGAAAGCAGACAGCCAGTTCTCAATCTTCGCCTTTCCTTTGTGGGACCCGTCAGATGCTACTTAACTCTGAGTAAGACGACCATATACTTCATTGTCCAATCCTGGACATTTTGAAAGTGAAAGAGGCTGCTCATAAGGGCTATCCAGGGACAATAGGCATAACCTGGGATGTTCCAGGCAAAGCCAGACATAGGGTGGCCCTAACCACGAGCTCTCTCTGTTCGTCTGCTTCCTGGTTCACAGTGTTGGGGTTCTGGTGGAGAACCTGGGGCCAGGTCGTTGCTGGGTCTTGTTGAGGCTTTATTTTTAATGTTCCCAATAGCAATTTTCAAAACATTTCCCACTTTATGAGATCCTCGTGTTTCTGAAAGGTCATTTTAGCCATTTTAATACAAGACAGTTGATTTCTATTCAAAGCAAAGAAATGGGGTGATAAAAAATGGAAAACCAAAGAGAAGGTAATCCTGAAGAGAAAAACTGCAGCTGTATCTTCTGCTTTTTTATAATCCTTTATTAATTAGAACATGGAGGTGGAGACATCGTTTTCTTTAAAGTTTGCGTGTCCTACATTATTAGTTTTGATGGTACCAGACTCAAGGGGTAGGGGTCGTTATCTGAGTTATTATTGTTTGCACAGAGCGGTCACAAGGAAGAAAATCTCTCACATACAACTAACGGACGAGAGACTCAGCAGGCATCTTCTTGATTTATGAACTGTTTTCTTGTAAACATGTTTCTTGGCAAAATCATAAGGAAAATGTTGGTGCACTGTGAGGCCAACAGCCCCTCAACAGCAGTAATTTTCTCCACCTCAAATCAAGCAGGTTGTGGGAGAATTTGGTGACCAAGCGTTACTTGCATTTTTAATTTCTTCCTCCATTATAACGAATGATACTAAAAACTACGATTTTTAGCTCTTTCTCCCGAAGCAGAAGTTCTCGACCCAGAGATATTTTGCCTCTCAGGGGATATTTGGCAATGTTTGGACATATTTTTGCTGGTCACAGCTGGGTGTGGGGTGCTTTAGGCGCCTCATGGGTAGAGGTGGGGATGTTGCTAAACATCCTACAAAACACAGGGCAGCCTCCCTCCTCAAACAAATCAATGATCTGCCTTCAAATATCAATAGTGCAGCATCCTAATCATCCATTCATTTCTTCACTCAACAATTATTTATTGAGAACCTCCTGTGTGCCAGTCACCACACTGCTGAGGATATGATATTGAACAAAATAGGAAAAATCCCTACTCTTGTCTGGTGTGTGTTTTCATAGGAGGGATAGATCATAAATGAGAGACATAGAAAGATACAAATATGAAGGAGAAAAATAAAGCTGGAAAGTAGAGAGCAGTGAGATTGAACCCTTGCCTTGCTCGTGGAGGTGGGTGTATTTGTCATGATTATGGATGGGGAAACTGAGTCTAGAAAGGGGAAGTGCTGTTCAAGGGGGACACTGCTCCTAACAGATAGAGCTGGGATTGGACGTTGGATGTGTCTGGTGCTTAAGAAGAAATTTCCACTTGTGCTATGCTATCTATTATCACCAGAAACTAGGGTTGTCCTTGCTGCATTTTGATGGATTCCTCTTTCTCTAACTTGCTGATAACCACCTCCTGCCCTGCCTGAACCATTCACTTTTAGCATCTATATTTCTATTAGTTAGAACATTCCCTGATTACATCCTTTTGCCTAGACTCGTTATCCTCATTACTTAAACACGTTCAAAGTAAGCTGTCCACTGTTTAGGAAATAACGTGAAAAAAGTCCCTTCTTTTATTCTACATGCCTCTTTACCATAGCCTCTCCCCCTCCTCCTCTCATAGCTAACCTGCTTTAAAAGGTGCTCCATTCATGCTGTCTCTCTCTACGCTCCCCCAATTTACTTGTAATAGGGCCTCTCTACTCTCACTCCACACACACTTGTTTTCAACGTCCACCAGTGACTCCATAATCCCTGTTTTTATAGACTTTTTCTCTTTGCCCTTTCTTACTTGACAGCCTCCCAACATTTGGTGCTCATGACTTTCCTTTTCCTGTGTCTGCCATACTTCTCTTGACTTCCATCTCTTAGATTCCCTTCTTCCTTTTTGACTATTCCTTCTAAGTAGCCCTCATGGGTTTCTCTTCTCTTCATCCCTTTATAAATTGGTGTCCTTCAGGATCTTGTCCTCAGTTTTATTTTCCTTTTAACAACGGCTTCTACGGATTTGCCATATAGATTAATCCCCAAGGTATATAACATACTCTGCAATATGCTGAGATGTGAATGTGATTGAAATGTGGTGAGAGTGTGATGTGCAAGGGTGAGGGAAATCTCTGATTAGTGATCCTGGCCAGCCACCCAGAATTCACATTGCGGCACTCAGCTGAGTGAGTTTTACAATACGGACTCTCTCCCCACCCCACCCCACCCCCTGCCGCCCCCAGCCCCTTGATGACTATAAGAGCTCCCTAATTGGTCTCTCTATTCTCAGCTTTAGCTCCATCCTTTACTCTCACCATTTTCATCTTTCCAAGGCAAACCTGATCAGGATCTAGTGTCTACCCCCTTGTATCAGTCCATTTGGGCTACAGTGACAAAATAACACGGACTGGCTGGCCTATAAACAACAGAAATTTACTTCCCCCAATCCTGGAGGCTGGGAAGTCCAAGATCAAGGCACCAGCGTGATTGGGTGGGGTCCTCTTCCTGGTTCATAGATATCTGGTTGTCTTCTTGCTGCTTCCTCACATGGTGGAAGAGGTGAGGGAGCTCTCTGGGGTCTTTTTTATTAGGGCACTAAGGACCTAATCCCCTCCCAATTTTCCCACTTCCAGATACCATCATAATGGAGATGAGGTTTCAACATATGAATCTGAAGACAGAAACATCCATCTTCAGCGCCCCTTCATCTTCACAACAAAATTCATCTCCAGGCATGTTTTTGAGCTACTGCACAGCTATCCTGTTTGCCTGGAATGCTCTCCCTCCCCACTCTGACTCCACAGTGTTGACCTTGGGAGGTCCTGCTCATTCTGCAAGGCTCACCTTAAGTACTGCTTCCCAGCTTTCTGGGCAGAGTACTATCTTATATATGCCCCAATTCCCTCCACTTCCAATTAGATAGTGTATTCCTTTAGGGTCAGGAGAAGAAAACTCAACAGCAAAGTTCCTGTCCTCAAGCATGCTGTTCTACTTACTATCTACTGATATCTCATTGTAAAGTTTCCCTACTCTCTCCATTACAAATTATTGAATTTCTGTCATTAATTTGCTGTGTGATCCTGTGTATTTCACTTAACTCCTCTGAGCTGTCATTTTATCAACTTAAATTCTGTCAAATAATGTTCCTATTATAACTCGAAGAAATGTATCAAATTCTCTGAGCTCTCCAGGGGAAAAGATGTCACAAACCAAAGATGAAATAAATCATCACTCATTAAAGCAATATTTTTGTTATCAAACATTGTATTCAAACTTCAACAAGATGAAACCATTTCCAAAGAAAAATAACCCCTCCTTATATATCTTCAAAGCTTGACACCACTTATAACCTAACAAAGCTTTAGCGTGTAATTTTTTTTCTTATGCTCCCCTCCATTTCTCCTTGCATTTTTGAAAAATTTAAGATTCATCCTTGCTATTTTATAGAGCTCGCCCCCCTCCCAACTGAAAGTTTCATGTCAGAGAAGTGAGGAGATAAAAGTTGATAATTATAAAGCCTTGATCATGATCCAAACTTTTCTCATGCCATCAACAGCACTTACTGTCCCAACCTGGGGAGAAGTGAAGCACTGAAGAAGGAGAGATTAGAGGAAAAGAGATGTAGATATGAATGCCAGATACCTTTATTTACTTCATTACTCCAAGTTTTAGAATTAAAATCATCTTTGAAAAATCTGATCTCGGTGAGATGGGTAAACGCGAGTCAATGAATAATTGTAAGAGAAAATAATGCAAGAGGAAGATTTCAGTTGGGGTATCTTTCCCTCTCAACACTTTTGTGTCCAATTGACATTTCTTTTTTTTTTTTTTAAAGATTTTATTTATTTATTCATGAGAGACAGAGAGAGAGAGAGAGAGACAGAGGCAGAGGGAGAAGGAGGCTCCCCGCGGAGCAGGAAGCCCGATGTGGGACTCGATCCAGGGACTCGATCCAGGGACTCCATCATCATGACCTGAGCCGAAGGCAGTCGCTTAACCAACTGAGCCACCCAGGCGCCCCCAATTGACATTTCCATGGAATATCTCCATGCGTGGAAAACCAACATTTAAATATTAAGGGTGGGGTGAATAAGGAGAGAGAGCAAACTAGAATTTATTGTTTACAATCCCTGTGCTATGTATTTATACAATTTATTTCACTTAAACTTTCCAACAACTCTGTGTAATATATTTACCTATTTTTGAGTTAAACACACTGGAACTCACTATACAGCTAGCAGTAAGTAGAGCCAAAATTGAAACCTAGGGTTTTCTAACTCAAACACCATATCACACTGATGCCCTGTTAATTAGAAGATAAATGTCCTGGCCTCAAGCAGTTTATAATTCAGAAAAGAAATGCAAATGACTCTGTAAAAAGCAGAATAGAGAGACCATGTATGTGTCTTATTTTAAGTACTGTAAAAATAACTCCATCTACATGATTATGAAGTTTCAGCCTCCTTGCTAATACAGCACCTACTTTTGAGTTGTTTTTTCCTTGACAGTAATGTAGAAACGTAGAGATACTATTTGCGGACACTTTTTTTTAGCAGATGATGAAACATGTCATACAGATTTTGAAGTCCTCCAGATTTAATGCCTTCACTTGCTATGCAAATTTGGTAAGTTATTTAATCTCAATCAGACTCAGTTTCCACTTTTTAATTTGAAAGGTGATACCTATTTTATAGAGTTGCTATAAATATCAAAGAGATGCTTGATTCATGCATAGTTCTCAAAAATGATGGTTGTGATGATTTGTGGCAGCCGATAGCATTGGCTTGTCTTTTTTTTTTTTTTTTTGAGAGAGAGCAAGAGAGCACAAGCATGAGCAGGGGGAGGGCGAGGGAGAGGAGGAGGGGCAGAGGGGAGGGGGAAGGGCAGAGTGAGAAGCAGGCTCCCTGCTGATCAGGGAGCCCAATGCAGAGTTCCATCCCAGGACCCCGAGATCATGACCTGAGCCAAAGGCAGATGCTTAATCGACTGAGCCTCCCAGACACCCCTGGAGTGTGTTTTGATACATTTTGAGGCATTCTGGAGTTCTTTGGTAGGTGGGGCCATGGCCCCAGATGGAGCCTCTGGACTCCCTGACCAACAGTGTTGGTCAGCCTGATATGTGCATCAAAGTGCTAAGTATTGGGCATGCAGAGGGGAGATGCTAGGATCAGGGAGATTCTGGAAAGAAGGAATCAAGGGTTTTACCAAAAGTACTTTTCAAAGTCAAGTCAAGGAAATGGCAGGGATATACAGGAAGAAAGTGGGAAAGGTTGGGATGGGGGATGAACATTTGTTTCTCCCAAATTGAAAATCTCCAAGAAGACCCTTCTTGGACCAATAGTCACAAAATTTTCCTCTTAGTAAGAAAATCTCTTTGGAAGGACTCACCTTACAAAACACAAAATCACAAAGCGATGGCACATGTTTTCATCCCCCTTATTTCATCCTTTAATGTAATACATTTAAAAAAGAAGCTGTTTCCCATAAACCTGATTAACTTTGAAGAGAGTCATGATCCATCTAACCAATCCAAATGAAGGTAAGAGGAATAATCAGGCTCCCATTATGCAAAATGGTGCTCAGTTAATTTATTGCACTGCACTGAATAATAAGCTGTTAGGCTCCACATTACTTTCTTCATGTTAGATCAAATAGCTTATTGCTGCTGGAGCTTATTCCATATCGCATACAATTTGGATATATTTTAGTGGAGTAGATATTAGTCCATTATAAGAGACAGCCTTAAGTACTTCATTTATAAGATCTCTCCATTTGAAAAATGGCAAGGGAGAAGAAGAATTGCAAACAAGGCAACGGACAGAGGGGGACTTCTGTGCCTTGCCCACCGACCAGCTCTGCGGTGGGTGGGCTGCTGGTTGCCGCACTGGGCTGGGGCCTTGGAGAAAAGCAGTGTTTGCAGCGGGAAGAAAATCCAAAGAGAGTTTATGTTCTTTGTCAGGGAAGTGTTGACATTTTAATTACTCTCTGTTTTCTTTGGAGCTACATTTAAGAATTGGAAGCAAGTTAGAAAACTAAGAATTGGCTTTATTAGAAATCAGATGAATTGACACGCAGCCATGAGCTGGAGAAAGTCCAGAGTCAGCTCTTGACAAACTCAAGTCTCCAGCAGGACCCAAAGAGCCAAAAAAACTCAGCCATTGGAAAACTAACCGGAAGAATTCCTCCTTGGGTCTTATCATCTCTGAGAGCGGACCGGGCCTCTGTGCTATCTAACCTTTTCCGGCCACGGGGCCCCTGCGTCACTTTGCAGGGTTTTTTTCCTTTAAACTTCGGTCTCATAGGGATTTGTGAGGATATGCAGAACAAGAATGCAAAGCAAAAAGAGAACGATCACGGAGAGTTGGGATGGGTTGGGGAAACTGGTGGGTTTAGAACGATTTAGTTTTGAAGATAATCGGATGCTTTGGGTATTTCATAAAGGAAAACTGCCTGAAGATATGTAGAACAGCTTCGGGAGATGTGATAGACTCACACCCTCTCTCCTTGCTCCTGGAGTTGCCTCTGATTGAGCAAATATTTAGCAAACCCAGGGTACCTACATGTGTTCTGGGATCAGCAAATTTAAAAAAGCACAACTCCGATCAGCCTGTTGGTGGTGCCCCAAAGGGTGGCGCCTGAGGACAGAAGCTCTCTGTGTCCCTTCCCCATACTCCTCAGCCTTCCTCTGTTGAGGAAGTCCCCTCCCAGGCATGGTACGGAAACGCCATTAAGCTTAGACCAATCAATTCGGTAATAAATGGATCACACCAAGGTCCTAAAAATGATCTCCTATCTACTCTGTGCCAGGAGCTTTAAATACACTATTTGAATTTTCAAAAAAACCTATAAGGAGATATTATCTGTACCACAGATATTGTTATTTCTGTTTCATAACTGAAAACTGAAGCTTGAGCAGGTTCAGCAAATTCATAAGCTACACATACTTTTACTATAAGACATTTCAAATATGTGCACAAGAAGATCAAACAGTATAATGAACCTCTAGTCTTATTGTACTTCACCCACTCAGAGTCAGTCTTTTTTGTCAGCATCTACTACACCCCATTATCTTGAAGCAAATCCCAGACATCATGTCCTCTCCTCTGTGTATCTTTCAGATGTGTCTCTAAGAGGTAGAGATTCTTTAAAATAAAATAACCACAATATCTTTATCACTCACACCCTGGAAACGTTAACAAGAATTCCAAACAGCAAGCAATACATGATGTTCGCTGATTTCCAATTGTCTTGCAATATAATTTTTTTTTAAGTGTGTTTGAATCCAGATCCAAACACCATCCCTGCACTGTGATTGCTTGATGAGTCTCTCATGCCTCTTTAAATCTGTAGGTTCCCTCTTCTCTAATTTTTTTCTTGGACTTCTTGGTTAAAGAAACGAGGTTGTTTTCCCTGAAGATTTTCTAACAGTCTGAATTTTCTCAATTCCATTTGTTGAGGTGATCTCAAATATATTTATCATCTTGTATTTTGCACTTCCTATAAATTTACAGTTAGAGCTAGAAATTTTATCAGATTCTGGTTCCATATTTTTTGCAAGACTAGGTCATAAGTAGTGGCATAATTTCCATAAGTGGGAATGTATGTGTATGTGTGTAATGTTATCAACTATTAAGGATTTTTTGCCTAGATTCAGTCTTTCCTTAGCTATTGCAAAGTTGCCATATTCTAATTTTGTGGTTTAAAAAAAACCTAGAAATTATTTTTTAGAGCAGTTTTAAATTCATTGCAAAACTGAGTGGAAAGGACACAAAGTTACCAAATATCTCCACCTCTCTGCCTTTAGTCTCTTCCACTATCAACATCCATCACCATGGCGTTGCATTGTTATGACGAACGAAACTACAATGACGCATCCTTCTCACCCAAAGTCCGTCGTTTACATCAGGGTTCACACTGGGGGTCGAACATTCAGTGGGTTTCGACAAATACATATGGATGATTTCTTTTTCATTTACTAACCAGAATACTCCTTTAAGGAGAGACTTCCCCTCATTCCATAGTTGGTTATATGAAGTTCATAGAAGAAACCCAGAATAAATGCTTTTTCTTTCCCTTTTTCTACCAGTTGGCAGAATAATGAGTTGGTTCTTTCTGGTATTGTCTGAAGTGAACATAAATTCCTGTACGGTTTTTACTGTTAGCATCACTAAGAGCTCATGTTTTTAAACATATTTGATGTGTTTCAGTGTTCTACTATATATGCAGGTATATGTGTGTGTGGATACACATGCATATGTCAATAACTCAGTGGTAGACTTCCAGGTCACCGATGTCTATACATCTACCTTATTTTGCTGCCTCAATTTAAAAAAAAGTAATTTTTATTTATTTATTTATTTTTATTTATTTATTTTTAAAGACTTTATTTATTTATTTGACAGAGAGAGACACAGCGAGAGAGGGAACACAAGCAGGGGGAGTGGGAGGGGGAGAAGCAGGCTCCCCGCCGAGCAGGGAGCCCGATGTGGGGCTCGATCCCAGGACCCCGGGATCACGACCCGAGCCGAAGGCAGACGCTGAACAACTGAGCCACCCAGGCGCCCCCCAAAAAGTAATCTTTAAAGTAGTTTAATATTTTATCTTAAAACACTCTTTTCCATTTACTGACTCTTATAAAGATTCCCCTGAGTCTCCGAGGATGGTAGAAAACCTTGTTTTGTTGCTAGAAAAACATAAACAGCTATTTATAGAGACATAAAAGCAGGAAAGGAAGAAGGAAGGAGGGAGGAGAAAAGAAGGAAGAAAAACAGAGCAAACAAATGAGCATAAAAGATAAGCCAAGTAATTCATGGGCTATTGCGTAGTCTGGGAAAATGATTGTAGTGAACTTATTTATATAGTGGCATGTGATGTTATTGTGAAATAGTTAAGCAAGAGGCCTGGAGATTTGGGCTGCTTGGGTCAAATCTCCAGTTCAGATACCTCCTAGTTGGGTTGGCTTGTGCTTCAGCTTTCTTATCAGTGCATCAGGGCCAAATCAGGCCAGGCCTGTAAGGATAACATAAACGAATACATATAGAGCGCTTAGATTGCTTCAATAAATGCTCAATAAATGCTAGTTGATTTTGTCCTTGTTATGATGGTGATGATGGTGGTGATGACGATAATGATGTGTAAATATGTGGGTGGCAAAGAAGTGTCTCAGAAGAGAAGAGCAAGGGGCGCCTGGATGGCTCAGTCGTTAAGCGTCTGCCTTCAGCTCAGGTCATGATCCCACGATCCTGGGATCGAGCCCCGCATTGGGCTCCCTGCTCCGTGGGAAGCCTGCTTCTCCCTCTTCCTCTGCCCCTGCTTGTGTTCCTTCTTTCTCTGTCGAATAAATAAATAAAATCTTAAAAGAAAAGAAGAGCCAAACAGATTTGCTGAGTAACTACTAGGGGCAGGTACTGAACTAGCATCTGTATTATATATAACGTATAATAATTACATAGAGTATATATGAGTTGTTATCAACCTTAATATATTTTTAAATCTATCATCATTATTTATTATTTATTCTAGCACAGTAACAGGCATGGGGAAGGAATACACTCTACCTTTTTTGTGAACTGAGCAATCCTGTTAGGTTTCACTAACATTTGCTGAGAACTTTTACAAGACAAATGAGGCTACGGTGCTAGCAAGAAACAGAACTTTAATATTCTGTAAGTAGAGCTTAATGGGCAAATCCTGGTAAACGTGTTCAAGCAGTGAAGTGGGCAGTGAGGTAATAGTGAATCACACAATTCTGGTATTGCCCACGGCAAATCAATATCAGTATTCACCAAAGTTTTGTCCCTACACAGGAAAAGAAGGAAAGAAAAGAAGAATGGTTTTCGAATCACTCCTCCAACCACGGAAATGATTTTAATTACCAATTCATCTGTTGGCAGACTCTTCTGGCAGATGTACCTGCAACTTGGAAAGCTAACAAATGAACTGATTCCTTACTCCAGAGTTGACACTGAGAGTGCTTGCTGAATTTGCTCTCAGAAAAGAATCCTGGGCAACAATACATCTGGCACTCTGCTCGAGGAATTTGTCATGTCGTTGACATGTTCAGCCTCCATTGTCCACACCACCCCGACAGCAGGTCCTTTCTATTTCAAAGAAATTGCAGTCTGAATTAATATAATTAGAATGTAACTGCTATTCACTGCACAAACTCCTCATTTCCAGGAGTACAGATCTGATAGTGTGTCTGTGCGCAAAATCTTCCCAATGATGGCTGGAGGGGAGCGCGCCGATAATACAATGACAGAAGAGACACCATTTCATCAGCCTTTTTAAGCACCAACTATGGGAATATAGGAGAAGAAAACTGTCCTATCTTTGGCATGTCTAAATATAAATATCCTTCAAATTTACCTGCCTGTACAGATTTTCATAAAATATGTAGAATAGAGTGTCTGAAGTAAGAGAAAAAAATGAAATGGGAAAGATTGCCTATCTTCCAAAAGACCACTATATGAGGTAGAGTGGGTAATTCATGGATAGAGTTATAGAATGAAAAGGTGGTTGGATGACTTCATTTATTCTTTACAGCTTCACTGTAAAGCCCATGTCACTAACCTAGCAATTATCACCAAGTAAACAACTTGAGTGCTAGATTCTTGCATTTCATTGTTTGTTTTTATCTTACTATAAACACTTGATATGGTGGAAGCCTACATCAGCATCTTTTTTTTTTTTTTTGGAAATAAGATTAATTTTTATTCTCTTAAATATGTTGGCATTCTTACCTTGAAGGACTCATTTTAGGGAAAAGATGACCTTACATATCCATATGTCGGCTGGTGCTCATGGTCTCTCCTCTGAAGAATATAAAGTGTATCTTTGTGCATATTTGTGTTCCTCCAAAATGTTAGTCTCCCTAACCCCCAATGTTACAGTATTTGGAGGCAGAGTCTTTGGGAGGTGATTAGTTTAGAGGAGATCATGAGGTTGAGTTCCCATGATGGGATTAGTGTCTGCGTAAGAAGGAGACATACAGAGCATATTCGATCTTTCTCTCCTCCATGTAAGGACACAGAAGGAAGGCTGCCATCTGCAAGCCAGGAAGAGAGCTCTCACCAAGAACCAAAGGAACTAGCACCTTGATCTTGGGCTTCTCAGCCTTTATAACTGGGACGAATAAATTACTGTTGTCTAAGCCACCCAGGCTGTGGTATTTTGCTACGGCAGACTGAGCTGACTCACAGTGCATAGGAGCCCATTGGGTTAATGTGCACGGAGGAGGGATAATGGTTTCCATTTTCTTGTTTTTCTTAGAAGCACATATTGATTTTCACCTGAACTTCTGTGTCAGAAATTGCAATAATACAACTATGGAGAATGGGTAATACAGTATAAAAATAGGGCCAAGATTTGTGAGTGACAAAAGGTTTCCAGAGATGAATACCAGTGTCCCTTTTAATTTTTAACCAAATACATTTTATAAACCAAATACATTATGGTAACGAGCTGTGTAGCCTTTAGGTTTTCTTTATAAAGTCTGGACTCACCTTTCCAATCAATGTCTTGGAAAAGTCAGGAATGATTCCTTGCCTCCAGGTTCTCTTATGGAGTGTCTTCCTTGTTTCCCCCAACCTGAAGGGATTCCCTATTATTTTCCATTAGCTAGCAAATTTTCAGAATCAGGTGGGCTTCAGAATCATGTCCATTTGTGTGGTGGTGGTGGGATGGGGGGCAGTATGCTGATGTCCAGATCCTCCAAATCCCCTGAATCAGAATTGACAGCTGTGGTGCCCAAATTGTGTAAAGTTGAAAACCACCCCAGAGCTTCTGCTCCATACCAAACTTGATACCCATAGACCAGTGTTCTTTTTCACTGATACAAATATTCAAGTTTACTACTTAGGTGGATCTTTCTATAGGCGGTATGTGTGATTTTTTTTTAAATGGATAATTTAATTATATAAATGGAAATCCACTTAAGATATTTTGGGCCAGTGGTTTTGAGAGGGGCTTATCAGAACACTTGTCAGACCTTTTCCCCATTTGTGTGAGTTCCCTTTCTCCTCTACCATAGTCCCTCAGGTTTAGTTTCTCGGTCTGTCTGTCTTATTTGGGTTAGAAAAAAAAAATGGCATTTCACAGTGTTAGGCAATTTCTTTGCAAACAAATACAATAGGAATTTATATTTTAATGTGAAAAGTCATTTATTAGAGTAAATAAATGCCCCTCCCTCCAATGCATTTGTCCTATTACTTTGGATGTTTAATAATAGGATCACATGTTACAAACACATGCTTAGACATCTAAGTACATACACAGATGGAGAATATCAAGCTTGCAGGAAGGGGTCATCCTCCAAACACAGACAGTCAGTGGAACTGGCCTCTGTTTTTTCTATGGAATATGAAAGTCAGACTTGAGTGTGGGATGTTTAGGGAATTCTTGTCCCAAGCCTGCTAGTTTCTACCAGCCACTGGCTCTGACACGGTCATTTTGATTTTTTTTTTTTTAAGATTTTATTTATTTATTTGACAGAGAGAGACAGCAAGAGAGAGAACACAAGCAGGGGGAGTGGGAGAGAGAGAAGCAGGCTTCCCACGGAGCAGGGAGCCCGATGCGGGGCTCAATCCCAGGACCCTGGGATCATGACCTGAGCCGAAGGTAGACGCTTAACGACTGAGCCACCCAGGCGCCCCCGTTTTGATTTTTAGAGGCCCTACAAGAGTTCTCTGGAGGGCGGGTGGGAAGTGGATTGGGGAGGGGGCCTTCCTATCCCTTGTTTGACCAGTGGATTGTGGGATAGACTTGTCATTTGGAAAACAGCTCGATTTATCCAAGGGAGGTAATAGTGACTCGTAGGACCCAGCCTGCTCCGTAACACCCCAGAGGACTTTATTCTGAGGTTTACAGAATAAACTGACTGGTGATCAGCTACATAAGTGAATACAAAACAACTATGGAAAATGAACTTTGTTTTTAATTGTGAGAGAAGTCCATGGAAGACACTATGTGGAGGGGGGTGGAAGAGGAACGTGGGAAAACGAAAGGAGAAAGTTTGAGCTAGAGTGCTAATTTTAGAACCAGAGATGTGGATTAGAATCCACCCTTACTGTCCTGTGCCCTTCATGGAGTTACTTCATGCCTCTGGGCCAGTCTTCCCATTCTATGGGACTAATCCTCATACATTCTGTGGGAATAATACCTTTCTCACATGGTTGTCATAGGGATTTGCTAAAGCATGTTCTGTAAAAGACTTAGTGAAATTCTGGGAATAGAGGAGTTTTTAACACAGTACGTATGGGCTAACAGCACTATTTCTGCTGGTAGCATGGTGAGCTGGTTACCACCACATGCTTGCCAGGGAAGCACACTTTGAGTCCCTTTTTGATTTTAGGCAGAATTACTGATATTGGCATTCCTCACACTATGGATTACTAACAATTTAAAAGAATTTGTTGAGATCTCTTAAATTAATACTCTTATTATCAAAGCATAGATTTCACCTCTGTCTCTTTTCCTGACTTATGAACTGAAATTCCCTAATTCTTGCCTCAAGCTGACAAGCAGTCTTCCTAGTTTATCAGAACTATTAAAAAAAAATCCCTCAGAAAAAATTAATGTTCATAAGAAAGTAAGGAGTCTTTGCAACAATGTTTCATTTTATTATTATATTTTCCTTTCCTGGAAAACAATGAAGAATGGCAGTTTTATATGTAAAACAGTAGTTAGCCTTTATATGGATGACATTTTCCTAAAAGCCTAGAAGTATTTCACATTTTGCAGAAAAACACCCCGTTCCCAAGTTGGATCTGATTAAAATTCAAATCTATATTAACATCTCATTACTTTCTGAAAAAGTGAATGCCACACTTAATGGAAAATGCTCAATGTCTGCTAGCTCTGTTTTGTGGGTTCCTTAGCAAGATCGTCTTAGGACCCAGGAGGGCTGGGTCACAGTGACATCCTTGTTAAAACAGTCACCTGGCATGAATGCTGGCCCTCAGTTTTCCTTCCTTTCCCCTTTCCCATCCCTACATTGTTTCAGCTGCCAGCTCCCTAATATTTTCTCTAAAGCAAGGGAAAGGGAAGGGCAAAAAGGACTTTGAAAGAATAACAGTTCTTTCTATGGACTTAAATAGAGCACTCAACACAAAACATCCTGTGTTTTCTTTTAATTGATGGCACTCCAACTGTAGGGATGGGTGAACTAAACCAGGACTTGCTTTTCAAATAAGCATTATTTTGGTCCCATATTATCCTATCGAAGGAAAGTTGTCAGACTATTTAAAATTACAAACTTGCCCCTTCCCCTACGTGCTCCGGGTCTCCTTATCTTGCTGTGCTTTCCCCCTGCATCACCGCCCCCCCCCCCCCCGGTCTGTTATACTTATTGCCTTCTAGCTTGTGTTTATTATGTATTTTGGTTTATTCTTTGACTCCCCTGGCCATCATGGAAGCCATGACGTCTTTTTCTATTTTGCTCACTGTTGGTTTCTCTGTTCTAAAACCAGTGCCTGACACAAAATAGGTACTCAATAAACATTTGCAGCATGAATGAATGGACTAGTTTTCATACATGTCCTTTCCCATACAATTATGGGAAAGAAAACTGGTAAAAATCGGATCCCAACATTCTATAAATATGTTTATACCTAGTAGATATATTTGAGAATATAGTTCTGTTTGGAGTTTACATATTTTAGTTGGCAAAGAAAAGATAGAAGGGTTGGATAAGAAAGAAATATCTCCTTGCTACCCTCCACCCTCATACACTGCTTTATTTTTCTTTGAAGCCTGACTCCCCTACCCTACTGCCCTCCAACATGATATCTTTGTTTATTGTCTACCTCCCCTCACTAGACACGAGCTTTCTAAGGGCAAAAGCTTGTGTATTTTGCTCACTGCTATAGCCCCCTTTCTGAGAATAGTGTCTTGCACAGAGTAAGCACTGAACACGTATTTGTTGAATAAGTAAATGTCTGGATGAATGTGTTTGTTGTAGACAAACTGGTCCTGACTCCTATGGGTTCCACAGCACGATCAAATGCTAGGACCTTGGTGCTGCTGAGGTGGATGGTGGGTAAGGAGATGAGAAAGGGAAAAAGATGACCAGGATGACACTAATATTATAAGTTTTCCATTCATAGTGAAAAAGAGGCCCCATTCATCTTATATATGTGGTATAATATGAGCCTAGGGACTGTGGTTTGGATCCTGGACCATCTATCTATTTTCAGAATAAACAAATGATTTCTTGATTTCATGATGTCATATTTTCACTGTCTGTAAAATTAAAAAAAAAAATGTTACCCAATCTATGGGACAGTGGAGGATAGAAAGGGCTTGATACATAATAGCTGGTCAGTAAATGTTAGCTATCTTCATCATCTTCCTCCTCATCCTGGGACTGACAGACCAGTTTGTGGGCCAAAACCGGCCCGTGGCCTGCTTTTGTAAACACAATTTGACTGGAACACGGCCATGCCCATTCATTTTCTTATTGTTCATGGTTGCTTTCTCTGTACAACCACAGAATTAAGTAGTCACAGGAGACTATTTCCTGCAATGCCTAAAATTTTACCCTCTGTCCCTTTGCTGAAAAAGTCTGTGTACCTTGATCTAGAATATAGTGTAACAATAGTAAAGCAGCCCATGGTCCAGCAAAATGTGGTCCATGGGCCAGTGTGATCCATGAACTCTTCCTGACCCACGACAGAGTAAGTGCAGAAAGCAAGAGTTCACTGTATAGAAATATTTATAAAATTTTGATGTGCTGTTGACATCCAGGTGAATGATTTTGGTTTATACAAAAGTGTTGGTTTAGGACAGATTAAAAACAACAACAACAACAACAACAAAAACCTCTGGTCCTTCCCACTGGAAAAGAATCTGGCGTTTTGTAATGGGATTTTGCTGTCTTGGCAACTTAGTTAGATATACTTGGTATGGTTTCAGATGGGAACATCTGGGGGCTCATCAGGTGGGAGTGACAAGCAGGTCCTGAGATGGCAAGTGACCTGGGAAGGTTGATGGTGAGCCCACTGATAATGTCACGCAAATGGATTTTATATGCAGATGGATGGGCCAGCCACAGCTTGCTTATCAGCTAATACAGTTGTAATGTGTCGCTTCATATCTGAGAGAAGGCGGCCACCTCGGGATATTGTGTATGTCTCACGTACATATATAAATGAATTCCTTAAGTATATTTTAAGTTGATAATTCATCTTCTCTGAATAGTAAGCCAACAACTTTCCTGGAAATCTAGCAAAACAAGAGCTCTATGACCAGCCTTATGTTTTGTTGCATGTGTGCTTAAAAAAGCAGACTGACTCTTTCCTTTTCTGTTTTAGAATCAGTTCCAAACAGTAAGGCGTGCCAGAAAAAACAGACAAACTCTCAGGAACAACAATGCCCATTATGCATGGGGTAGGAACTGCCAGACTTGATTACTGGCCAGACGTTAACCCCTTTGGTGTCTTATGGGGGAAATACCAAGTCTGAAGCCAGACACTTCGAGGATTTTGCAGTCGCTCATGGTGTGAGAACAGGCGATTTATAATGACTTGCACAAAAAAAAGGCCTATCGTGAGGAGGAAGTGCAAGTTCAAGGCCACATCTCCTTGTTTCATGAATTCTGCCATGACTCATTCTGGCCAGTGGACATAGACAGGGTTACCTCTGTTTTTCCCTTTGCAGGCCTGCTGGTTGTGGGTGAGAAACACACCGCTCTTGCCTCCCACCCTATCTGGGTCTGCAGCTGGCTGTCCCAAGGACAGGGTCAAGTTCAGCACTCACAGAGGCAAATCTGCAGGTTCCTTGGTTCCTTGAGGCCATCACCTGGAGTAAAGCTGCCAGAAAGAATTCCTGCGAATTCTTTTTAGGATCAGATTTTCCTCTCTGTATGTATCCTGTAGGTCGACAGACTGAATCCCATTTTGAGAGCTACAAGAAACAGAGAGCATTGCAGTTTATAGTGGGAGGGTAACAGCATGTGTTGTATACTGTGTGTGTGTGTTTGTATTTCGTTTTTTCTTTCACTTTACTTTTTGTCTTTTTTAAAGATTTTATTTATTTATTTGTCAGAGAGAGAGAGAGCAAACATAAGCAGGGGGAGCAGCAGGCAGGGGGAAAAGCAGACTCCCTATGAGCAGGGAGCCCGATGCAGGGCTCAGTCCCAGGACCCTGGGATCATGACCTGAGCTGAAGGCAGACGCTTAACCGACTGAGCCACCCAGGCCCCTTACTTTACTCTTTTATATTTAGTGCTAGTCTACTGTGGGGTGTCTGAGGATACCAAGTTAATTACAATCATAGTAATTGCTACCATTTCTTATTTATTTTTGCATGTCAGTATTATGTTCAACATTTTACACACGCATACTTTAATTCACTTTATCCTTTAAAAGAAAACTTAATGAAATAGCCCCATTTTACGTCTTAGTAAATTGAGTTCCAGAAAACTCAAGGGCCAGTGAATGTCAGAGCTAGGATTTACATCCAGATCTGTCTGATACAAAACCCATTCCCTTATGCATTTTGCTGAATTGCTTTCCTAAAGGTGAGTTTAAAAAATAAAGGACATTTACTTAATTTCTTGGAATTCACATTCTGGTTGGTGAGAGAGACATGTGGTACAGAATGAGAAAGACTGTAACATAGCTAGGTACAGAATACCATGACTAACTAGTTCTGTTGGAAGGTGGGAGGAGGTAGGAGGGGGTAGAGGAAGGCCCCACAGAGAAAGCAGTACTTGAGTTATGCCTCCGTGGAATGGGATATTCACGGGGTGGGGGCGGTACAGTTGGGTGTACTTTGTGTAGGAAGAAACCTCGACTTATTCAGAGACACAGGGACCTCTGGCTTACATAGTGATTCTATGATACGAGAGAGAGGACTTGGCAGTGGGAAATTCTTTAAGGGTGCTCCTCCACTTACCATGTCCATAATTCTGTCTTCTTTATTCTCCATGGCATTGCCACACCTTACTAGGAGGGGACACAGGGAGAAAATGACTTCAGCCTGAGTAAATTAGAGGTAATGATGACTGTTATGGAAAACACAGGAAAGAGACAAAGGTAACCCCATCCCTCTGCTTGCAGCAATGGTGGGACCCTTATGGGACAACTGTTTCCAGGACGAAGGTATCTACCAGCCTTGGAAGTGAAGATGCAGGCCTTGTCTTAGTACCATGTGGAGGGAAAAAGGAGCCGATACACTTGGTTCTCTTTATTTTTCAATGTTTTTATTTTCTTTAAAGATTTTATTTATTTATTTGAGAGGAAGAGACAGAGGAGAGAGAGAGAGAGAGAGCACAAGCAGGGGGAGGGGCAGAGGGAGAGGGAGAAACAGACTCACTGCTGAGCAGGGAGACCAATGAGGGGCTCGATGCCAGGACCTGGGATCATGATCTGAGCCCAAGGCAGATGTCTAACCGACTGAGCCACCCAGGCACCCCTACTTGGTTCCCTTTAGTTGTATTGTTTCACCCTGAAGAGATGGATGCCTAATTCTTTCACCAGAGATGGAGGACAGATAAAGAAAGGAAGACAACCCTATATGAGGATGACTGTGGTAAAGGGAATGCCCTCTCTGAACATTTGGGAATGAAGTCATCACCCATTCAGTCCCAGCAAAGGGAGCAACCCTGCTCAAAACGAAGGAGAACAATGACATTATAGCTGGTATGTTTCTGAATCTTGCGCGGTTCTTCTTGGAAAAAATGAAAGGCAGTCAACATAGAGGCAACTGGCATTGTTGGTAACCACCATATCACAACTCTGGGGTTTCACTCTGAGAAACTGAGACTTATTTTTGAAATTTGGGAGGCTAAGACTTCAGAATGGAATGATCACTGGAATGTTCATTTGCAATGATTCTGAATTTTGTGCATATTTTTAAAAAGGGATACTGGGCTTTCCTATATTCATTACAAAGTCCTCTCAGCCTCCAAATCTTCCTATAAAATGCCTCTGTCTTATCTTTAAATACATTTTGTGACTGAATATGATTATGGGATATTACATGCATCCTCGTCTATTCAAAAGATCATGAAAAAAAAAATGCCCATCATTAAAGCCCCAAAGTGATTGGATTGGCATCAGGAACGGGGATGGGGCTGGCATGGGAGAGAGGATCTGACTCCGGGATTTCATGAAATCCAAAACAATAGGACAGCTGCTTTTCTATAAACAGATTATTATTATTATTTCTACCTAGACAGCTTGATAGCAGCCATTATCTTCTTTCTGGGTGTCTTATCAAGTTCCAGCTGTGTGCAGCATGGGTGATAAGGAATGAGAAATGTCACCCATGGGATTGCCAAAGATTATTTCCATGCACTGCTGTTCAGCAACAGCCAATTCCTTAGAACTGAAAAGTAGTCCTATTGTTCACACTGGGCAGTTGCTATTCTGACTACACCAAGAGAGCAGAAAGAGAATGTAGTTGCCATTGTGTGAAAGATTGAAATTTCATTACTCTCAGCTAAAGTTCAAGCAGTCTTGATTTTGAAAAGCAGAATCATCATGGAATATCTTTGAAGAGGGAGAAGACAAGGCAGGGAAAGAATGAAATGAGCTCAGAGCTTTTCAGGACTATGAGGGAGTATACAAAGAGAGAGAGAGAGAGTGAGAAAGGTATAATACTTTCAATCACTGGAACTTAAAATGCCGGGTATCTAAGCCTCGAAAAAAATTGAGTATAATTGCATAACCATAACTTGTGATCTGATTGTTTAATGTAAGGACTTCATTCTACATATTACTCATCAGAAAATAGTTAATTTGCTGAATTTCTGTTTAATTGTCTCAGGTTCATATTAAGTTCTTGAATGAAATTAATTTGTTGATACTGAAAACTATTCCTTTGTTTCTCAATGAAAAAAATAAATGTTTTATTATAGGTGTAGATGTGCTGGCTCTAAATATTTGAGGGAAAAAATACAATCTTATTTTATTTTTATTCCAGTATCTCAGCATCTCAACTTTTTCTCTTCCTAGAGAAAAGCCTGCATTAGGAAACAAAACAAAAGCAAAAACTGAAGCATATGATTAATTTGTACTATATTCATATAGAATTTCCTCCCGAAGTATCCAGAGCTTTTAGTCTCCTTTAGACACAGTTTTAAAGTCATGCTGATATTATAATATAAGCTACTTGGAAGGGAGCCAAATAAAATTTGTCCAACATCTTAAATCACTATTCTGAAATTGGAATTTCAGATGAATAAAATACTTTGCTCTTAAACCAACAACTTCCGAAATTAGAGTTCAATCATGGAATCATAAAAATGAGGAATGGGAGGAAGTTGGGAAGGTAAAGAGCAAAGAGAGGGCACAGAGGAAGAAAGGAGAGCATGGGAAAAGAGGAAGGGACTTTGATTTCCTTTTGGAGCGTGAGCTCCGGGAGGCAAGACCTGTTCTTGATGTTTCTATCACACCTCAAACAGAGTACGTACTCAGGAGGTATTTGTTAAATGAATTAGTGCAAGATGTGTAGAAAACATGGTTTCAGTTTTAATATATCCAAAGGAATATTCTCTTAACTAAATAAGTTTTTTAAGGTTTTTTTTCTGCTGTTAAACATTTATTAGGAAGCCTAGAGCTTCTCCAACTTTAATACATGTATGAATTATCTGGTGATCTTATTAAAATCCTGATTCTAATTCAGTAGACCTGGGATAGGGATCCGAGATTCTGCATTTCTTCCAAGCTCCTATGGGATGCTGATGCTACTGGCCCACAGAATATACTCTTAGTAGCAATGTGTTAGAGTTAAGACATGGGGGGCTGGGCTGGCAGTCATGAGCTCTGAGTTCTCATCTCTGACATTAACCATCTGGTTTTTAAGCCAAGTGATTTGTTTTCTTAGCTTCAGTCTCACCATCTACATGATGAGTGGGTTGGATCTACATAATTTATAGGGTTCCTATAGTCTTAGTTTGGGTTCTCCCTAGAAGATAATAGACGAGAATTTATGGGGGTGACATGGACTTCACTAACTTTACTGGAATATTACTCAGCCATCAACAAGAATGAAATCTTGCCATTTGCAGTGTGTGTGTGTGTGTGTGATGGAATATTACTCAGCCATCAACAAGAATGAAATCTTGCCATTTGCAATGACGTGGATGGAACTAGAGTATATTATGGTAAGTGAAATAGAGAAAGACAAATACCATATGATTTCACTCATATGTGGAATTTAAGAAACAAAACATATGAATATAGGGGAAAAAAAGAAGAAGAGAGAGGCGAACCATAAAACAGACCCTTGACTATAGAGAACAAACTGAGGGTTGCTGGAGGGGAGGTGGGGGGAGCATGGGCTAAATGGGAGACAGGGATTAAGGAGGGCTCTTGATGTAATGAGCAATGAGTGTTATATGTAAGTGATGAATCACTAAATTCTACTCCTGAAACTAATATTACACTATATGTTAAATAACTGGAATTTAAATAAAAACTTGAAGCAAGCAAACAAAAACAAACAAACAAAAAACAACCAGTCTCATTTTAGGATAAAATTACTTTCTTTTCCCTCCACAAAATTATATTCCCATTTCTCATACCTTTCTTACCAAAACACATCTCTTACTTTTCTTGCATACAGAGTTATTTCCCTTAGGATTTCCAGAAGTTTTAATTATATTTATTAGAATTCTTAATGCTTAGAAACCTTAATTTTTAGTAAAATCTAAGTAGTAAGCAATTGTGAGCAGTCTGTCATATCAACATTTTTTAAATTTGCAAATTTTGAATAAATCTAAAAATTTTTAGAAATGTGCTTTTTTGTAGTACAGTCTTTTAATAAAACATAAAATATGTTTATTAACAGACCCAAATTTATCTTTAATTTCTCTGTAATAAGACACAAGTACATAAACCTATGTTTAATAATAAAAAAATGCTGTCAAATAGTAATATACAAATGTTACTTGTTCTAAGCATTATACTCAACTTAATTTACTTTCACATAATAGTATCTGGTAATTATTGAGAAGTCATTACTCCCTTTATAAATATAATAACAACTACCTTATGCACATTATATGGTTTTTAAATTCCTTTTATTTAATTTATCACATTTTGATTCTCCAGTGATGCCTGGAAATGCCTATCTTTATTTTCTCATTTTACAGATGGGAAAACTTTGCTGTTTTCTGAGTGATGGTATTTCTAAAGCTGAGATCATGGACAGGTTTGCTAAGATAGGAACCCCACTATTTTGGAGGTTTTTTTTTTAAAGATTTATTTATTTATTTGAGACAGAAAGAATGAGAGAGTGCGTGTGAGCAGGGAGAGCGATAGAGGGAAAGGAAGAGAGAGAATCTCAAGCAGACTCCACACTGAGCATGGAGCCCATCACAGGGCTTGATCTCATGACCCTGAGATCAGGACTTGAACCAAAACCAAGAGTCAGATGCTTAACTGACTGAGCTACCCAGGTGCCCCATGGAGGGTTTTTTTTTTTAAGAGTCAAACCTGGTGAATAAAGCAGGTCTTTGGCTTTTATTACTTGGCAGAAGCCTCACCTAGCATTACAATTTTTTCACAACAGCTATGGTCTATGAGGTGCCATTCTTTTTTTCCCTAAGACATTTTTAAAATGACAAAAAGATAATGGTTCCTCTGAAATTGCATCCTTGCTAGTATTTATATTCTTAAGTCATCAGATTATCTATTTGATGATGTTAATGGACTAAACATACAATTAAATTTTTATCCTCACAGCTCAAGCCGTGAATTTTAATTTTTGTTTTGGCTGATAATATGGGTACTGGGCTCAGGTGATCTCTATCTGAAATATGTACGATGGCCTAAGGATAATAGTATACTTATTTTGACCATATCTTATCATCATTCTAGTTGTATTGTATTTTGATAGGGTGAGAGACAGTTACCACTGCGACATTATAATAGCTGCCAAGAGCTGACTGTCAGCACTCATTTGGTTCTCACAACAGCCCATTGGATGAGATCTATTATTATTCTCATTTTATAGACAAGGGAACCAAAGCACAGACAGACTGAGGAAATTGCCCGAAGTCACACAGCTGATAAGTGACAGGACTGGATTTTTAGCTTAGGCCATGGGAGTAGAAAATTCCTATACTATATACCTCTCTATTTTTCGTACTATAAGTTTTTTGTTAAGTCAGACACCAAGAAAAACGGTATGTGTTCAGAAGCAGTATAAACTCCCCTGCAGAAATCTTCTAGCAGTCAATCCTTAATCAGATGTTTCCCTGTGTGCTAGACATGTTGAAGATGTAAAAGAAGTAGAAGAAATGCTCCCTCCTAATGGACCTGAATATTTATGGGTGGGGAGGGTAGAGCTGGTGCCATAAGTTCTGAAGGTTATAGTGGGAGGCAATTGATAGTAGCCCATGAAATCACTTCATTTCAAGGCACTGCTGCCCAGATTTCACTTGGGTCTGTCAGTCCTTGAAACGTGGGCAGGCTAACTTCTAACCTCAATTCTTCAAATTGAGAAAGCATTAGGCTAATCCAGAATTTCTTCTCACAGTCCTTTTGTCCACATATTGTGGTTTCTACTTACTTCCATGTCAACCTGGACATAGATGTCAAACCCTTTACAAGTCTCCACAGGAAAGCCCACTTATACCAGTTATGGATTGAACTGTGTACTGCAAAAATTCATAGGTTGAAATTCTAACCCCTGATACCTCAGAATGTGATCTTATTTAGAGATAGAGTTGTTGCAAATGCAATTAAATTAAGATGAGGTCATTTAGGGATGGGGTGGGCTCCTATCTTATAGGTGTCCTTATAAAAAGAGGAAATTTGAACATAAATACAGACGTAGGGAGAACACTTAGGAAGATGAAGGCAGAGATCAGGGTGATGCTTCTATATGCCAAGAAACAGCAAAGAATAGCAGCAAATCACCAGAAGCTAGCAAAGAGGCATGGGATGAAAGGAACCTCAGAAGGATCCTCAGAAAGACCCAACACTGATGACACCTGGACCTCAGACATTTAGCTTCCAGAACTGTGATGATAAATTTCTGTTTCTTAACTACTTGGTTTGTGGTACTTTGTTATGGCAGCCCTAGTAAACGAAGACACCACCAAATATTTCCTCAGTTGAATAGATCTTACTGAAGATATTTGGGGAGGGGGGAGGCACATCATAGGGAGAGGTCACATCACACAGCCCACAACACCTCCCCAGTTAAATTGCCCCATCTCTCCCCTCACTCTCTCTCCTTCTCATTTCCCCCCATCCTGGTTTAATCTCTAAATATCCAGTTTCAAATTTGTCTCATTTTTTTAGAGTATTTTTCCTTCTTTTGAAGTTGAGGCTACAACCAATATCTAGGTCCTGGGGCTCAGCTGCTAGCCTAACCATTCATCAAAGTAAATGTCAAACACAAACAGTTCATTCACTTAGAGAAATTCCTGTGCCAAATGTTACAGTAAGAACATTTTCTAGATGGCCTGGTTTCAAATCTTGACTCTGCTACTTACCAGCTATGTGAACTTAAGCAAGTTACTTCACCTCTCTGAAATGAGGAAAATAATAATAATAGTAATACCACTGCATAGTGTCTGCCTCAGGTTTGGTGCCTCCTACCCCAAAAGAGACTCTGAGGGAGATATTTGTATACAGATGGTGCACTGGGCAAGGCTCTCAGGAATAGTACTATAAGGGAGTGAGAAGAGCAGGAGAGACAGAGAGGGTTGACTTGGGATGCAGGTACAACTAGGTCCTCAGCCCTTCCCATGGGGAGCTGTGCCTTTAGAGTGGTCTCATATTAAGGCAAGGGGGCTGTGCCTTTGTCCAGGCTCACTTACAACAACTAGTCATTGGAAGTGGGCTATACCCTGCAAGGGTTCAAAACCTTTGGCAAGGCAGTTCCCTTTGGTTGAAAGCAGTTTTTTGAGAACACCACAGCTCTGAGCAGTCAGTCACCAACACCATCTTGATAGCTGTGGAATGCATGTCTTGGCTGCCTGTCATGTTTCCAGGCAGGCAGGAAAGTTTCCAGGTGACACCTCACAGCATATACTACAGGGTGATCATGAGCATGAAACAAGTTACCATGTACAATATGCTTGAGCAGTAGCTGGTGTGTGATAAGCACTGCATACATGAGAACCATCCTGTACTCAAGGTCCACACAAGCAAGTGGTAACTTTATGTAGTTACATACAGTTTACAAAATAATTTCATGTGGATTTTGATTCTTACGAGGCCCTGGAGGTGAGTGAAGTACTAGATAGCTCATCTCAAATGCTTTCTGTGAGGAAATTGAGGCTCAGAGCAGTTCAATGACTTGCCCAATGCCACTCAGGTGGTAGGGACCTTGTCCTCTCTGCTTCTAATTTTCTCCTACTGATATGTAACCATAGCTAATTTGGGAAGCCACAAGTACCCATGTGCAGGCTCAGTCCCATCAACCCTAATCTAAAGACAGATGGTTTTAAGGGTTTATAATGCCCTAGTCCAACACCAGGATTCAGTCTTCATGGTCTTGTGGCTGGCTTGGCTCTACCTTGAGCCATGCTGAAGTCACAAAGATGACTGATGGGGATGCAGGCATTTCACCAGGGAACGTTGACCAGCTGGCTGTAAGACCCCTTGTGAGGTAGCCTTTACCTTAATGGGTTCTCTGTGTTGTTGCATATGTCTGGCCTGCCACTTCAAAGACCTGATTTTTTGTTGTCTGAGAGTAGAGAAGGCTTTCAGGGCAAGAGCACACTGAACAAATACAGAAAAGACTGGTGTTTAAGCTAGACTTCTATTTTTTAAAATTATCCAAAATATTTGAATCTCCAGAGCAATACAGTTTTGTTTGTTTGTTTGTTTTCCCTACAGGCAAACTAATCAGACATTTGCTTGGTGAACATAACATCAGGGCAAAGGGACTTGGCTGGTCTTAAGAAATATACCTCAACTAAGATGCTGGGAGCACTTTTTTTGTAGAGGAGTGCCGGCCTCACCTGCCTCAATGTTTTTGTCTGGAGATCAGAGGCCCCACACCCCTGGTTAGGGTTGTACATGCACTGCTGGTCTTCATCTCTGGGACCCTCATTTTATTGTGTTCCATGGTTGACCAACTTGCCTTTTGAGACCATCACATTAATAACTCTAATGAGTTTATAGGGAAGGCCTACTCTAGCCAGATGGCCATTCTGCCTCCTTGGAGAGATTTTGCACATCTTTGTGCTGACTCCATAGCTTACCTCTCAGAGGCCAATGCTATGCTCTTTATTTAGAGAGGCAGCAGAGTAAGCAGAGTGTTTAGAGATCGTGCTCTGAAATTAGATTGCCCGGACTTACATCAGCTTGCCTTTTGCTAACAGTGTGGCCTGGGACTAGTTGTTTTCATTTGATATGACTCAGTTCCTTTAGCCACACAATGGACATGATAGTAGTACAGACTTGATCGGGTTGTTTGAAGATTTAATAAAGCAATTGGTTTAAAGCACTTGGAAGCATGGGTGGAAAAAAGTAATGCTAATGAATCTTAATTAATGATATACATGTTACAGACTATTGCTTACAAATTAATAATCAGAGAGAATATTTACTGAGTGCTACTATAATCCAGGCACTGTTATAAGACTTTTACCTGAATATCAGTTAAACCTTCCAAAACTCAGTAGGTTGGAAAATATTTTCAGGCTGTTTTACAGGTAAGGAAATGAAGACAGAGAGGCTAGGAACTATAGCCAAGAGGCAGAGCTGGTAATCTAGGGAATCAAGATTATCATCTCTACGTGTCACCTATGTGTTCCAATCCTGTAAATGAACTTGAACACTGCCGTCTGTGCTGGGGTCCTTTCCTTGGTAACATTGTGCCTCAAATGTGTGTCCTACAGTGCTTTTTCCAATCCCAGAAAGACAAAAACTAGATCTTTCATGTCACCAGGAAGCTGGAGCTCTATTACCTACTGATTCATGTCCCTGTTTCCCACCTTGCTTGTCCCCCCATCTAAACAGTACTGTGTCCCGAGTACCCCTTATCCCAGGCTACCCAAACTGCCAGGGTCCTTCTGACTCTGTGTTGAAGTCCCCTGACAGCAATTGCTATGTAAATCTTCACCTGCTCCCTGATACACTTCCTCAGGGTAACATATTCTACCAGCCCAACTGCACTTCCTTCAAATACAGGCAATTAGGGACCCCCCTTCGCCCCAGTGTCTGCTCTGCCACACTGCAAGTGAGGGACGGTCACAGGTCTTGGGGTCCTTTGCATTGCCTGATGGGCAGTTCTTAACCAGGGAAAGTCCATACTGGTCTTAAAATATAATTATAAAAGGAGTAACTGGAATTGAACACTTGTCTCCTGACTCTACATTCGTCATTGCAGGTGAGGTTGAAAGATGGTGGCTGGAGCTGGTTGTTTGGGTGTAGACTACATGTATGGGGGTAGGGCCTGGAGTCTGAGACCCAAGGCTCCAGCAAGATGCTTCTACCACTGCAGTAAAAGATCCTGGGACCTAAAGGACTAAGCCAAGATCCTCTTAAAACAGAGGAGGCCCAAACCCCAGTGGAAACCGCATGGTCAGAGAAGCAAGAGGTAAGGACAGACTGAATCATGTAGAGAGAACTCAGTGTTACCTGAAGACAGTTCAGAGGGCAAGCAGGTCAAGAATGAGCAAGAGGAAGTTCCAGATGACTCTCTCAATTATCATTGCTCTTTGTAACTCACATCTTTCAGATGTGTGTGCATGGGGTGGGGACATTCCAAGGAACTGAAAGGGTCTGTGATTAGTGGGACAGGCTCAGATCCGTTCTCTTTTGCCACCTGCCACCTCATCATCTTGTCTTAAGGGCAGGTATAGTGTTTAGCTATAGAAAAGACTCTTTAAGAGTTTCCAACCTGTTAAATATTGCTAAGTCCTATTGTTGGAGAGAGAAGGTAGAATTTTCTTTTTGTGACTGATGAAAGTATGTTATGAGGCTCTGATACTGTCAGGATTTTGATATCACCCTTGGGCACCTTTAGATCATTGGGCACCGTATTGCTGCCTCAAGCTCTGCAATCGCCCTTCAAAAGAATTAGATTGTTTTATGTCCATGTACTTTTGTCTATGCCATCCCTTCTACCGGTTGTACCCCTTTCTCTCTTTATGACACAGCTGAAAGATTCTCTGATTTTGTGCTTCCTTGCGTTGTGTCCATGCTTCTGTTATAATAATACCTGATATTTATTGCATGCTATGCATCAATACACAATCAGTTTATGAACCAAGTATTATTGTTATCTTCATATAACAGATAAAAACTGAGACTTTAGGGAAGTTCATAATTCTTCCAAGGTAATCTGTCTTAACAAAATTCAAACCCAGATGCCTGACTGCAGAACCTGAGTTTTAACTACTATGAAAGCCATATGCAGGCCACACATGTCTTCATTCATCCATCTTGCAAATATCCATTGAGGGCTTCCTATATACAAGGAAACTCTTAGCCCTGGGAATACAACACTGAGCAAAACAGATAAAATTTCTACCTTCATGGAGTTTGCGTTTCACTGAGCGAAGCTGACAGTAAACAGATGTGTACATATGTAATGTAATTCCAGGAAGTTGTAAGTGCAGTGAAAAAAAATAACACAGGAGAAGAGAATAGAGGACACCAGGGAATCGCTCTTTTAAGTGGCAGAGTGATGGAAGGCTGCTCTGAGGAGGGGATGTATTGGCAAAAACCTGACTAAATGGCATTATTTTCCGCACCACAAAAATGTGATCTCTCTTGTAAAGGCAGAGCTTGGTTTATTTATGTTTCCCCAACATGCTTCCAGGTTTACAGTACCCCAAAGATGATTATATGATGAAAAGAAGAATATGATGATGAACGCCAATAATGAGCTAGAAAGTCATGTCTGAAGTAGCAAGTGATTTATGAGAGAGCATTTTCCTGGGGGTTTAATTGGAGAAGAATGCAGTGAGCAAATGTTCCTCTTTACTCCTTGCATTTCAAGACCCAATAACTTCCTGGCCAAGAAATACATGCTTTCCCCTCTCCCCAGTGTTTTCTGTGGCTTGCATTTTCGTTGGCTAAAAATATTTCAGCCCACAATCCACAGTAGGGAGACTTGGTCAGCTTGCTTTTTTTTTTTTTCTCCCTTATGGAACTCTACAAACAGGAATGATTCTGTCTACTGAATATTCCTGTAACTACCTACAGCACCAAAGTTCTTGAAAGCTGAAATGATCAAAGGGGATTGAGTTCTGAAACTATGCTTGTCAACGTAGCACATTTGATACTTAAGTCAGGTAAACCTTAATGATTTCATCATCTCACACCAACTCCTAGAAAGAATTTGCTTTTATTCATGAATGCCAAATAACGGGGAAACAGAAGTCCTTGCAGTTTCTTGGTATTTTGGAGGGAAGGGAGGGTTTGGATAGTCATTCAGCTTTTCATTCATATCTTTGTCTCTTCCTAGGTGTTAAGATACTATAAACCAATAAGCAACTCTGTCCAAACCAACAAGAAAGCTAGAGGCTAACTCTGCAAATGGAGGCTGTCTCAGAAAAATAAATCAAAATTGGACAGACCTCATGAACTGACTCTAGGAGAAAAGTAAGAGTTATTTGCAATTTTCATTTAATTAACCTGTTTGGATTTCCCTATTAATGTATGAACTTCATGCTGAGCCTCTGCAGATTCAAACAGGGTCACAAGGGAATTAGAGAGAGAGAGACAGAGAGTACAGGGACCAAAGGCAGGGGCAAAGGTAGGAGGAGTGACAGGATAAACACTTGGACTGGTCAGATGTGTTGAATTTTGATGTGGCAGCATCCATGTCAGATATCGCCGATATTCAGCGGGCACACTGTATCCTGGTCAGTCCCGGAGTACAATCTTTTCCCCTTTTCTCTTTCCAACATTTCTGTTTTACTGCCCCACATACTAAAGTGCACCCAGTCAGATGCTAGACTGGGGCTGTCTCGGGCTCTAAAATTACCCAACATGCCATTGATTAAGACCATCACTGGGAGCTCATCCATAAGTCTACCTCAGGGAGTTAGAAATAAGTATGTGAATCTCTTTATAGGCTGACATGTAAATTATGAATTTGCCTTTTAATGAAAGACATTTTAATATTTTATTTCTCAGCCTGGCAAGATATAGTACCTTCAGCATAAAAGAAGTGTCACTCCCCACTCCTGGAACCATGACAGACATTGTTAATCAATCTCCGCGCTCTTTCTTTGGTGCTGGTCTTGGTGGCAGAATAATTTACAAAACAGTGCTCCAGGCAGCAACTATCACCTGGTCAGGGTAGGATTGCAACTGAAACCTCCTTGTCATCTTTGTGCTACATGGCATTCTGTTTTACTTACTGCTATATATTTATACATAGGATCCTCACATGTCGTCCTATGATATACCTTAAAAAATAATATATTTAAGATGAATAAAAACCTTAAGTCTGCATGATTAAATAAGACTGCATAGTTATCATTGCTTGGATGAACAACATTAAAATGCACCATTTAATTTATACCAGAATATCAGGAAAACCTGTTTAATGTTGAGGTCTACCATTTTATAAGCTTCAGAATTGTTGACTAACCAGCTTTGGAGTTTGGCAAGGGCAATGGATAGCTAGCTCTAAGATACAAAAGTGCTAAAAAAAGGAAAAAGAAAGAAAAGTATGAAGTGTGTGTGTGTTTGGAAAATGTAGAGAAAGGCCACTTCTCTCTCTCTCTCTCTCCCCCTAACACACACACAAAAACACACAAATAATCCTATTTAGTATTTATGGCCATAAAATATGCCTTACATATGGGGAGAGTCTTCATCAGTTTTATTTGTGTCAAACTGTCTTGAGGTTTTACTGAAAAAGTCAAAATGGGAAAGTCGAAAGGCTGTAGGAATCAAAGGTCTTTTGTGTGAACCTTGGTGTGCCATTGATGTTTGCCTGTAGAAATTTGGGGAAATTCTTTACCATATCAAAGTCTTGGTTTCTTTTGGAAAATGGTTGGCATGGTAATAATATTTATCTTCCAGGTTTTTTTTTTTTTGTTTGTTTTGTTTTGTTTTGTTTTGTTTTGTTTTGTTGAGAATTAAATGAGATGAACTTCTCTGGCAACACTTTGAAGTTAATGGCTCATATGGGCTCTTTTTGATGAATGGTAGGTGGAATACTTATTAAAACATAATACATATAATATCTATTGCTATACATCAGCATTATGACCATTTTTAATTTTGAATTAAAGTTTTAAAATACAGAGCTTTCTATGTAATGTGTTTATTGTAGAAACAATATCATTGAACTTAGGTAATGCTTTGTAATATTTCCACTTCCTTTTAATTTACTGGGTTTTGATAACTTTATATATGAATCACTGTAGATTCACAGCAGCTTCTATTAGACCTTTACTCACAGGCGTGAGAAGCCCTGTGGTCACCATTGGTCTGCCCGTGTCTAGGATAGTTACAGGCGACACTCAATGAACTTCAGAAAGTTAAGCAGTGTCATGTCTTCTTATTTGTCTCAAATTAAATTTGGATTTCAAGTCAGTGCTTTTGTGGTTTAGCAATAGACAAATAAACTGCAATCAGTGTATTTAGGGTTCAGTCTATGGCAGTGAGCTGAATTGACTAAACATTCAAGATCCTCCTACAAAAAAACTGAGTCCTTCACTACGCTCTTTCTTGGTTATTTTTTCCTTTAGAAGATTTGTTAACACAACTAGGCTTCACTGTCTGTACTAATGAAAACAGGGCTTAGGTGCAGATTACCAAAGTGAATGAGTTCAGCTGTGAAAAGTGACTTTCAGGTCCAAAGCATTAGATTTGAAAAGGAGATTTCTCAGCCCTTTAAAAGGATCCTCACCAAAATATTCATATTCTTTCCCTGAGAACTGAGCAGGACTGCTCTTTTAAATTTCTACCTGTGTCTTCTTCTTCTTCTTCTTCTTCTTTTTTTTTTTTTTTTTTTTTTTGCTGATGGATCCATATGTATCACTGATGCCAACATTTCTTTCTTGTGATTTTTTTATGGTTTGCCTGTTAACACACTGCCTGCACTTCTTAACCACCACTGGTTAATCTGACTGGCTTTAGACTGTACTCCCTAGGAATGAGCCCTGAGGCTTCTTGGGGTTGCATTCTACAATGCCCCAGAATGTGGCCAGAGAGTATTACAGCATTCCCCTGGATTGTGCTCATACCAGAAGTAAAGGAAGCACTTCCAGTCTTCGCTTTCCTCTGAAGATTTCTCCTGGAAGGGAACCTTGGATGACTAGAAATAGCTGGTGTGAGAGAAGTCACTGATTGCAATCAGAATTATATTCAAGGCTTAGTGTCACTAATTAGAGAGGGCCACTGTCCATGGCTGACCTCAGCCTTGAAGTTTGCTTTCTGCTCTTCCAGTGCTGGCACTGGGCTTATTTCATTGCATCCTGCTCTGTGGACCTAAATTAACAGAGAATGCCCAAGATAATATAAGCACTATGTTACAGTGTGCTTTTGGATGTGTGTTTTTCATCCTTAAGACACAAGAGAAAATTAGAATGAATTGTGCACTTCCTTCTTCCGTCCCCACATTCAGCTTCTTCCTTGCTCCCAAGGTCACGGTGGGACTATAGAAAACATTATTTCCCATGTTGACCAAAAATGACATCTTCAAGTTCAGCAGCTCCTTCTCACACTGACTGTGTGGATTTACATCTTTCTTAGTGAAAGAGGCAATTGATTTAGACCAGTATCTACTTATTTTTATTTTATTGTAGTGTTTACTACTTACAAAATATATATATAGATAAGTAACTTCATCCTGACACCAAAGCCATCAGCTAAGTATAGCAACAGCAATAGGAATTTGACAAAAAGATTTGTGTTTATGTGGAAATCTGAGTACAAACAATGGAGAAGTAGAGTTCAACATTCTGAGCAGCTGGTAAATTGCAAATGTCATCACATGTTACACAAATAACTGGCATTGCTCTGAATCTTGAAAACAATACACACAGCCCCACAGGTCTCGATAATCCCAAGATGGGCCAAGCAGACTCCAGCACTGGGGCCTCTTCCCTGCTCTTCCCTTGACCTGCAGGATTTTCCATCCAGCTATCTTCCTACCTAACTCTTTCTCTCTCTCTCTCTCTCTCTCCTTTTTTTTTTTAGATTTCAGTTCACATGTTATACTAGTGGATCAGCTGCTTCTCAGCTCCCTGTATACAATGACGTCTTCCTATCAACCCTAACCATTCTCTTTGCCTCTTACTCTCTTTATTTTTCTTCTTGGCACAGATTGCCATCTGACAAATGATACATGTATTGGCTTATTGATTTGTTGTCTCTCCCCACTAGAGTGCAACTCTTGTTTTCTTTGCCTGGCACATCATAGGCACTGAGTAATATTTGTTGAATGAATGAACAAATGCAGTCTGGAGGCATTATCTCACAACCTCACAAGACAAGACTTCTCTATTGCATGGTTCCAGGTATGCCACGTTCTTTTGAAGAAATTAATAGTAGCCACAGCTACAATTTATTGAAGGCCTTCCATTTTCTGGTCATTTTTTAAAAAAATATCATATCATTTTGTCTTTATAGGAATCCTATGATAGGAATTTTGTCCCCATTTGAGATAAGAGTAAGAGGTAGCTCAGAAAGGTCTAACAACCTGGCCAAGGCCACACAGCCACTAGGAGGGGAAGCCATGATACCAAACCACATCCTATAACTCCAAAGCCAAGGCATATGCCATTTCACCAGGCTAGCTCTCAGAATGAGAGCAGGCATGGCTAGATGTTGCATTAATGAACTGAGCAAAGCTCAGCTCGATGAGCACTAGCTAAATGCTAGCTTAGCAACCTAGCTAGTTAGCAAAGACGCAAATTCTAGCTCTGACCCTGAAAAGGATAAGGCATCAAGTCAGCTCTTTCTTTTAAAGTCAACTTTACTTAGGTATAATTAATACACAAAAAGTAACGCATTTTAAATGTACAGTTTTAATGACTTTCGACAGATATATATGCTATGTAACAACCAGCGCAATCAAAACATAAAATATTTTATAAAAGATATAAAATATTTCCACAACCCCCCAAATTCCCCTGTGCATCTTCCTAGTCAAACCCTTGCACACCCTGCCCCAATATAAGCTCCAGAAAACTACTTACATGCTTTGCATCTCTATAGATTAGTTTGTATTTTCTGGAATTTCAGATAAATAGAATCAGGCAGTATGTATTTGTTTTGCTTTTTCTGCTCAGTATGATGTTTTTAGATTCATCCATGTTTTGTGTGTACTAGGAGTTCATGCCTTTTTTTATTGCTGATTGTATTCTATTGTCTGAAATTTATTTATACATCCTCCTGTTGATGGACAATTGATTGTTTCTGGTTTGGCTGTTATGAATAAAGCTGCCATGTACCCTTATGTACAAGTCTTTGTGTAGACATCAGTCTTTATTTCTCTTGGGTAAACAGGAACAGAATTACTAAGTTGCCCAAGTCAAGTCCATGATGAACTTTATAAAAAACTGCCAAAATGTTTTCAAAAGTAATTACACCAACTGAGACATTTCTTAGTGTTGGGTTGCTCATTTGTAAAACAAAGGTGTTTGACTCCATGATCTCTAAATTCCTTCCCAATGTTTTTTGACTCTAGGAATCTACTGTGCAAGATTTCTGACCCTTGCCTGTCTTGAGATACTAGGCTTTCTTATTCCCCCTTTTCTTTTCACATATCTTAATTTCTATACATTTATCTTGTTCCTGTAAGTGATGATGATAATGATGATGATGATAGCAAACTATCGGTTTTTGAGAAATTAAATGTGTCAGTCACAATGTTCAGTATTTAACTCGAATTTTCTCACTTAATCCTCATAATAAGCATTTGCCATAGATGGTATTTTAATAATCACTTTTTGTGATAAAGAAACTGAAGCTTGGGGAACTTAAATAACTTCCCCCAAGTTAACGAAGCTATTAAGTGGTAGAGCTGGGAAGTAAAATTGGGCCTGATCACTTCCAAATTACTAATTTCTTAGCCCTTGCTCTGATTTTCTGGTTCCTACTTCTCCATCTTCCACTATATTCTGAACCTCCTTCACCTTTCTCAGTGTTGTTTACCAGTTTTTTCTTGCATACTCTGGCATGACATCAGTGTTCAATGACCCAGCAACTTTCCAGAAGGCAACAACAACAAAAAGCAGTTTAGAGAGTGAGGCAGGCTTGAGATCATCTTACTTATGTCAGCTCCATTAAGTTTTCATTAACAGTCAGAATGGGACTTCTTGAATCAGCATAATGCCAGTAAGCGTTGCTTTGAAAAAAGAAATGCTTAACTAATAAGGTATCTTGTCTACATTTTCTCTGAATCGAGAGAGCCCAGTGATTTCAAAGCATCTTAGAGGTCATTGCCTATTTTGCACTGGACAATTAGCATCTCCTTTCTCATCAAGTGGTGAAATTACCCATGTTAGCTCTTTGCAGGAATCAGAACACATTATTGGCTCTTCATGCTTTTCTATGCAGTCATCATTAGGCATAACAAGGACTCAGATATGGAGTATTATCATTTAGATTAGTAAAGTATCATGTGAATATCCTAAGCATTTCCCATTCAATTATTTTTCAGTATAGACTTATGAGGGGAGAGCCAAGGCTTCAACAATATCGTACTTCATGTGGCCATGTAACATCTATGCCATGTTATGTGGCTTGTGATAAACCATTTCTCGCCTCCACATTATTTATAGTGCTAATCAAACAATACCATTAAAAAAATTATTGACCTTAAAGAATCCTGATGGGATTTTTGAAATTGCTTTTCCTGAAATGACCCCTGTTCTACTCTTCATCTAGAGACCTGAGGAGTTAACTCAAATCCCAATGCCCCCATGAGCCTATTCTGACTACTGGGTTTTTACTCTTCTCATTCTTTGAATTTCTGGATCATTTACAGCCACCCCTGGACATTTTAAAATTTAATTATGTGTTGCATATTATCACTTGTGTTTCACTCAGAGAGAGACACTGTGGCATACAAGAAAAGAGTATGAACACTGAATTCAGACAAACACCGACTTTGCCACTTAAAAACAATGTAACTGGGCAAGTTTTATATCTTCTCTAGGACTCGATTTCCTCATCTTAAAAAGAGATAGTAGTGCTCACAAGTTACGGTAATAATAGCTGTCTCATGAGGTCCTTGCAAACAATAAATGATATAATGTGTGAAAATGAGCGTGTGCTAAATGCTAAACAAATGGTAGTCCCTCATCTGTCTTCACCCTACACAGATTTTAGATTCCCTGAGGCCGAGCCACATCTTATGCTTCTGAATATACTGCATCCACTCAATGATTTAATAAAAATTTATTTAGCACCTTACTATGTACTAAGCATTATACTCAGTACTGTGAATAGAGTCAAGCAAACAAACCATCCCTTTTCTTGAGGACTTCTGGTCTAGCAAAGAATGTAGACATATAGTAAACAACATAATTACATGTTTTCACAAACATTTGGAACATCCAAGAGATCTCCAAACTATTAATAATTAATACTATTAATAAAATCAAGGATTCAAAGCAGTTCATTCCTAAACTCTTGCTAGAGAATAGAAAAAAAAAAAACAACAAATCAGATCTATAATGATACCTCCTCTTGCTCACCAACCTTCATATTTGTACTTCTTTTGCATTTGCCTCATAAATATTTTGGAATTGAATAAATAGAGGCATATTATAGACAGAATCTGGATTTTCTCTCCCCCGCCCCCCAATCCTGCTATAATCACAATTGTTTCAAAGTATGCTATGGTAAGAAATAGCACTTTTGAGGCAATGTTTCAGAGTTTTCACAGTTATTTGGCCATTTTTGTGATCTGAAGTTGAGTGCCTGAGTTGTCATGACTGTCTTTATAATCATTATCATGACTTGAGTGTCTGCCATGGGTTAAGTACTGCACTAGGTACCTAGAATGATTTTGCATTGAAGAAACATAATTTAGATGGGGAGTTGACATACACATTTAATTGCAAAGTTAAACTAATCTACAGCCAGTCTGTTTCTAGTGAGAGAAGGCTAAAAACAACTAAAATTACTAGATAAAATAAAAAATCTTTTCATAAAAGCATTGACGATCTAACATGGAAGAATAAGGAATTACTTAAGAGCTAGGATTTAGAGAGATGAGTGAGCAAATCACCGCTTTGCCCTGAGGACATTTGCCAATCTAGCTTAAATTAAGATACCAAACACAGCTGGGGGTTTGAAGAGCTCAGTACAAAGGGAAATGTTAGCGGAAGTTCAGAGTTCACCCAAACTTGCTAAATCCATAGTAAACGTGGTAGCGTCTGGCTGCTCTCATAGGACATTAGATCTGGTCACTCACCGCCCGACACAATGTTGGGCAGATGGGTCAGTAGAAGCCAAGTGAAGTCAGAGACCTAGAATGCAGCCTAAGTTGAATATCAAAGTGCTTGTTTCAAGGAGAAAGGAAATCTTAAGTGTGAAGCAGTAGGATTAGACGAGGTGCTCAGACCAGAGGAAGCAGGTTCAGAATGGAAAGTGGGAAGAAGAACCTAGATTTTTAGAGTTTGGAGTTTGGGCAACTGAATCTTTTAAGGCCAATGAGACAGGCTGAACACATAATATGAATCGTTCATGAAGGAAAAGATTATTTAATATATAGAACTTGTAAGCAATATTTGATGAAAAATTAAAATTTCAGTCTCCACTTCATCCCCTTCCCTCAACTTCAGCTGTACTAAAGAGTTAAATGTAAAATGTCCAACTATTACCACACACAAAAAAGGAAAAAGAAAAAACCTCAAATAAACATGTTACCATGTATTTCTGGAACAGGGAAGATTTTCTACATATAAAAGCTATGGTAAATATCAAGAAGAAAAGCTTAAAAGAAGTAATTCTATCAAAAGGGAAAAAAATCCTTATGTTGAAAGCAAAAAAAAAATGGGGAATGTATTTGCAGTAAATATAACCAAGTTATATTAATTAATGTAAGTTAATATTTTAATACACAAAAACATATGAAATCCGAATTAAAATGTTAAGATTCCAATAGGCATTAAACATGAGAAGATATTTACAAAAAATGAACATAACTAGATAATTAAGGGGATATGATAATATAATATTTACTGAACATTTACTATATGCTAGACACCATGCTACGTTCTCTGCACCTATTATTTCACTTAGTCCCCACAATCCCATAAACTAGGCTCTATTAATAGCCCTAGTTTATAGATGAGTGAATAGGCAGAGAGAGATCAGGTGGCCTCTGGTCTGAATTTTATGTCTTAATGCCTTTTGAATTCATTGAATTAGCCTGTTGTTATATCTCATTATCAAGACAAGAGTCAAAAGATATTTATTATTTACGATAATATATAAGAACAGTTTCAGACTCATTTCACTTACGCAGTATTACCACCTTTGGCAGACTCTAGCATATTAGTGATAATATGAACAAGTAAAAAGATATTTAAATTACCAAATTAGAATATAATTATTATAAAAATATCAAGCTTTTCTATGTTATTTATAGGATCTGATAAAAATATCCTACAAGATCTTAGGTCCGAAATTTTAACTTTAGGCAAAAATGTTAGGAAATAATTTTATTTTTATTTAATTTTTTAAAAAAGATTTTATTTGTTTATTTGACAGAGAGAAACACAGCAAGAGAGGGAACACAAGCAGGGGGAGAGGGAGAGGGAGAAGCAGGCTTCCCGCCGAGCAGGGAGCCCGATGCGGGGCTCGATCCCAGGAACCTGGGACCATGACCTGAGCCGAAGGCAGACACTTAACGACAGAGCCACCCAGGCGCCCAGTCAGGAAATAATTTTAGAGAGGTTGAAACAAGAGAAAATTCTTTTCTTATGTGTGTGTGAGTGTGCTGTTTTTTTCTCTTCATTTTTCTTCTTCCTCTTCTTCTTTTTTTTTTTTTTTTTGGTATACTTTGTTGCATTTTTTAAAGCCTTCCCCACTCCCTTTTTAAAAAATTACCTTTCTTTTTAGTTCCTAAAGGCCAAGAGTTTGTTTTTCAATTAACTTCACAGAGGTCTATACGCATTGCAAGGATTTGGTAAATGTATTTGACAGAAGATAATTTAAGAAGATTTTGTTTATTGAAGCTGACAAAAAAAAAATAAGACTTGCAAACCAATTGATTCCAACATCTGTCATGTTTGGACAGAGTGTTTAAACCGCAGTTTGAATACAAATTGAGGTTTGGCTGGCGAACAGGTTCATATTTCAGAAATGGTTTACCTCAAGAACATTTTGAGGATAAATGTTTTTTACCTTTTCCAAACATTTATGCTAATTCAAGCATGGGCGAGTTTAAAAGCAGAGAGGAGAAAGCTCTTGGAAAGGGTGGGGGTGGGGACTGAAGATACTGGTGAAAAAATTGCACCACCATTATCCCCTGCTTGAAGCCTTGCATATCTGATTTCTTCCCTCCTTCCAACACTCTTATCAAATCAGCCAACTAATCTTAGAAATCTTTTTTCCACAGTGTCTCCCACATTGTTCCTTGTTTTTCTCCATTTGCATTGCTAGCATCCTCATGTAGTCCTTGGCACCCTTACTTCCTGACTATTCTAATAATTTAGTATTTCATTTCCTTGTTTCTGGTCTCTCTTACCTTCAGTCTGTCTCAAGCCGCCTGACACACTTTTGAAAAGGACTACCTTCTCCATATCACTCTCTTGCACAGAATTTTTTAGAATTCCAGTATAGTTAGCATACAGTGCTATATTAGTTTCAGGTGTACAATAGAGTGATTCAACACTTGCATAAATCCACTCAGTGCTCATCAAGATAAATGTACTCTTAATTCCCTTCACCTATTTCACCCATCCCCACCCACCTCCCCTCTGGTAACTATCAGTTTGTTCTCTATAGTTAAGAGTCTATTTTTTGGTTTGTGTCTTTTTCTCTTTGTTCATTTGTTTTGTTTCTTAAATTCCACATGTGAGAGAAATCATATGGTATCTGTCTTTCTCTGACTATTTTACTTAACATTATACTTTCTAGATCCACCCATGTTGTTACAAATGGCAAGATTTAATTCTTTTTTTATGGCCGAGTAATATTCCATTGTACATATATGCCACATTTCCTTTATCCATTCATCTATCAATGAACACTTGGGCTGCTTCTCTAATTGGCTATTATAAAATAATGTTCCAATAAACATAGGGGTGCATATATCTTTTTGAACTAGTGTTTTTGCATTCTTTGGGTAAATATCCAGCTGTGGAATTACTGGATTATATGGTAATTCTATTTTTATTTTTTTTAAGATTTATTTTATTTTATTTTATTTGAGAGAGAGAGAGCACGGGCAGGGTGAGGGGCAGAGGGAGAAGCAGACTCCCCGCTGAGCAGGGAGCCCTAAGCGGGGCTGGATCCTGGAACTCCAGGATCAATGACCCAAGCTGATGCTTAACCGAGGCACCCCTATTCTTAGTTTTTTGAGGAACCTGCATACTGTTTTCCACAATGATTGCACCAGCTTGCATTCTCAGCAACAGTGATAAAGGTTTCATTTCTCCACATTCTCACCAACACTTGTTGTTTCTTGTATTTTTGATTTTAGCTGTTCTGACAGGTATGAAGTAAGATCTCATTGTGATTTTGATTTGCATTTCCCTGATGATTAGTGATGTTGAGCATCTTTTCATGTGTCTGCTATCCATTTGGATGTCTTCTTTGGAGGAATGTCTTTTCATATCTTCTGTCCATTTTTTAACTGGAATACTTTTTTTTTTGCTATACAGTTGAATAAGCTCTTTATATATTTTGGATACTAACTCTTTATCGAATATGTCATTTGCAAGTATCTCCTCCCATTTAGTAGGTTGTCTTTGAGTTTTGTTGATTGTTTCCTTTGCTGTGCAGAAGCTTTTTGTTTCGATGTAGTGCCATCGACCTCATTTTCAATTGGGGAAACAATTTAGAGATTTTACTGGAGTCATTAGTAAATACAGGTAGAATAACTAGCATATGTTAGGGTTAGGTTAGTACAACCTACCCTAACCCTAACCCCTAACCCTAACCTTAATCCTCACCCCTAATCCTAACCCTAACACTCAACCTCCCCCTCATCACCTCCCAGAGCTGCCTGAGGCACCTCTTGGGATGTCCCAGACTCAGCAGAGCATAGGGATAGATGACTACCAAGATGCTTTGGAATAAGACTTTCCTTTCTATTGATGTTGGTACAATGTATCAGCTAGATGATTTTTATGAAATCAATTGTTTACTGGGTCTTTCTCAGAATGGGTCCAAATGTAATCTTTATAATAAAAGCAATAGACTGACACCATTTGATTTAATGACCCAGTCCATTGCTCAGAACTTACTATATTAAAGATTGAATCAATATGCCATAACCGCTGTCTCTCTATATACGGACCTTCTAGTCAGGTCCTATACAGCCATGGTTATCATAACTAGTAATTTGGAAACAACATGCATTTTTTTAAACCTGTTATTTCCATCCAAAAGTTGTCATCAGCTTCATACAGGTCAATATCGAGTCCCCATAGTAATAAGATTAATCAAAGCTCAGCTTTTGTGGAATATCCTCAATTCTAAATCATATTTAATTAGCTGTATTCTAGGCTCTGCTCTCATTTTTTCTTCAAATAACCCTTTGGAGGAGGTGTCATTATTGTCATGTCACATCTGTGGAACATGTAACTCATCTTTAAGGAACTTACTTGAAGTCACATCAGCTATTAACTGGCAAGGCCAAAATGAGAGCCCAGTTTCTCAATTCCATATTCAGTCCTCTTTTTACTAAGCTATAGAGCCAGTGAAAATTCAGAGAGAATAATGCACAAGGCTTTTTTTATTGAGAATGTGTTCTTACTGTTCTGCTTGAGAATTCTAAGTAGTTCAGAGAAGCTCTCTGAATCATCTGATGACACACAGTTCATAAGTATTCAGGACATCATGGATTTTTCAAAGACATGATGGGTAAATATTCTTCATGTTTCAAATTATAATGCAAATATCGTTTTCTGATTTTAATATCTATTGATTTTGGGGGCGCTCAATGCATGGTACTCGTGATAATTCCTAAATCTTCAGAGAAAGCTTGCATTCTTAAATAACAAATTGTGTTATTATCCACATCTGTTCTCATTTTCTATAGGCTTAAAAATTCTCTATTTATTATGGAAACCAAAAGAAATGGCTACTCACTGGAAGTCTCTATTGAATTCTGGCTCATTTTTTCACTTAATTCTTTACTTGAGAATGAAATGCTTATCCAAAATAAATAAGGGACCTACTAAACTGCAGTGATTAATAGGCAATGAGTTTCAGATTCCATTTACTTATGGAAATCGAGTAAAATCCAACACTTTAGTAATACTGTTGTGATGTCAGTTGCCCGATTAGGGCTGTTATAACTGCAGGAGTTACTACTTTAATATTGCATTAGCACATCATTAACTTGAACCATGCCAAAGCAGTATGAAAATGAGCAATTTTCATTTTTTAGAATAGACAATATGAACTTTTCCTGCTGCTTAAATTTGTTTTATGTGTGTATACTGCAGTGGGGGTGGTAATAGAGGATATGTGGAATGGAGTTATATTTTAAATTAATAACAAGTTGCTTTTGTAAAGTCTGTGCATATTTAGAAATCAAATCTAAGGTATATTTTTAAAATAAAAAATAAAATGAATCCTTTTATATTGAGTTTTTTCTTTTTTTAGTATACCCTTATTAGCTGCCTGAAAATCTTTTTTAGAACAACATGGATTAGAAATAAGCAAGCAAAAAAATAAATAAGTGAAATACCGCTACTTTATATATAATCTCCAAATTATAATTACTTACTGAAGCCATATTAAAATATATTTTCAATAGATGAATGGTTATCATCTATTAGCTATGTGGCCAAATTTCCTTTTTAAAATCTAGCACACATATTCTGTTTTATTTTTATTATCATTTCAAATTGCGGAATGCTTGCCAATTTCTAAAGCACTTTAACACTAATTGGTCTTATTTCATCTTCACATAACCTTGTAATATGGTCAGAGCAAACATCTGTATTTTCACTGCATAGATGAGAAAATTGGGCTTTGACCCTTTAACACTAAATGACTTTCCCTAGGTCACACAAATTCATTTCCATTGTTTGCTATCTACATGATGTTGGAAAAATTACTACTCTATGCTTCAGGTTCAACATTTGTAAAATGGGTATAACAAGTAGATATATCTCACAAGATTGTTGTAAGAAATAATTGAGATAATCCATAAAAAAAAAAAATCAGTACAGTGCCTGGAACATGGCAAGCATCTATAAGTATTAATTGTTGCTATTTGTATTGCTTTTGAAAAAATAAACCTAGTAATTGCATTACAGAAAAGTATTGAAAGTGCTACGATACTAAATATCATGAGCATTTGCATAATGTTAAATGTAAACATATGCTTTAGACTGATTTATTTGCTTATAATTGCTTCTTGTTCCCTTTGCTCATGGAATTCATTTTCTTTCTTGCCATTGTGTGTTCTTTAGTCATTCTTTCATGAGGGCCTGTGACTAGTCAAATTTTTTATCTTTTGTGCATCTGAGAAACTCTCTATTTTTGCCTGTATTCCTAAATGATGGTTTAGGTGGGGGAGACTCTGGTTGCTGCCAGCGAGAAAACTGATGTGTACCTGACTGTCATTCCTTAATTGGCCATCCATCTTCTCTCTTGGGTAGCTTTTAGGAACAGATAAAGGATTCTCTCTTTATCCATGCTGCTCTGTATTTTCACTATTATGCACTGATACAGGGACTTAACTATAATTATTGTTTGATATTAGGTAACCACTTTGAATTGGATACACATATATATTGAAGTTAATAGTACTCAAAATATCCTTTCCCACCATTTCCTCTATTATCTTCTTCTGGAACTACTAAGTATGTGTTAGAACCTCTTGTTCTATACTTCATGTCTCTTAACTTCTCAATAATATTTCTTCATTACTTCATTTTCTGGTGAAATAATTTACCTGCATTCTGGGTGATTTCTCAGATCTATTCTCATGTATTCTCTTTTTAGCTGTGCCTAGTCTAATTTTTATTTCTAGAATTTCTATTTGATTTTTTTAAAGCTGCCTATCCTTTCTTTTAAATTATTTTTTACATTTTGTATTCCTTTCTTTATCTCCTTAAATATTTTTAAATTTTTTATAAAGATTTATTTATTTATTTATTTATTTATTTATTTATTTATTTATTTATGAGTGAGAGAGAGAGCACACATGTGCATGAGCATGCGAGTGAACTGGGGGCAGGGCGAGAGGGAGAGAGAGAACCCCAAGCAAACTCCTCATTGAGCATGGAGCCTGGGTGTGGGGCTCAATCCCACAACCCTGAGATCATGACCTTAGCCCAAATCAAGAGTTGGACACTTAACTGATTGAGCCACCCAGGCACCTATATTTCCTTGAACATTCTAGAAATTAAAGTCCGAAGACCCCCTCTGACAGCTCTTCGTACCCATCCCCACCCCTTCAAAAACAATTTACAAATTTTCAGAACCATGATGTTTGCTGTTTTTAAACTATGTGGTTATACAATTCAAATATGTAACATTGTTTTATATCCAATTACTAAACATCGGGACTGATCCTATATTAGAAAATAAATAGTCTGGAAAAATAGCCCCAATGTCTTGACCAATTTTTAATAATAGTTTGTTGAAAATTATGAAGGGAAGAATAAAGAAGTTGGTTTTGCAAAGGGAAATTACACACAGAAAATTATTTTCATTGAGGGTCACCTTAATGTTTCAACATAATTATGACTGCTAGTACAAGGTTTAGGTAAAAGGCAGCAGAAAAGAAAAAAGCCAGTATAACTACAGAATATTGAATTAGTCTATTAAGTGCAGCTGTCTCCATGCTCTCTTTAAGCTTGCATTTGCATTTGATATAAAAGCACACTAAACAAATAAGCAAATAGTTTTGAGTTCTACTCTTGGCAGTATAAAAATGTAACAGCTCTTGTTCTTAAAGAGCGTAATGACATTTTCCTTAGCTGTGTCATTATTTAACAAATGGAATTAGCGATGTGCCACTATTTATTTTTACCGGGCTCTGGTAGATACAGGTCATCAACCCTACACCAAACAGCTGAGGGGTAAGGGGGAAAGACGGAACTTGGCTATATCAGAACCAAATTCCTGCCTCAGTTTTGCTGGTTAGAAGGTGTAAGAGTTTGGGTGTTAAAGCTCTTTATTCCTTTGCTTCCTCTCCTGAAAAATGGAGATACTAGGGCCTCCCCACAGAGTTATGGTAAGGATGAAATGAGATAATACCTGGGAAGATGCTTCACCAGCTCTAAAGCGGTGGATTGCAAAGTGAAGTCCCTGGATCAGCAGCCTGGGCATCACCTGGGGACTTGTTAGAAATGCAAATTCTTGACCTACTCCAGTTCCTGTTTCCAGTTCCTTCCCGAAGCCCTACTTCTTAGGACACCCTTATATCTATGTAATAAATTCCCTCTTTCCCACTTACGCTAGGTTCAATGGTTTTCTGTGGGTTGCAATCAATCATTTCTTTGGTTGATAGAAAACATCTGCAGGCAAACTCAGCAACTTTCATGGAATATTGCTGCACTCATGACCACTTTCTCTGGCTGTGCAGGATCCTTTCGTATCCTGTCAACTTCATTTCCTCATCTTTTCCTCTGCAGTAAACTTGGTTGTTTGGACGCTCGATTAGGTATTTCCTTATTCACCCCTCTCTCTCCTTCTCTATACACTTCCACTCTGCCCCACTCCATCCACACACACTGTGCAGGTCTTATTAATAGGTTGTTTTGTTGTTTCGGGGTTTTTTGTTTTGTTTTGTTTTTGTTTTACATTATGTAACGTTCCAGGTCCTGACAAACTTCCAGTCATCCTCCTCAGTCACCCTTGCTACGGGCTGGTATTCATTGCTCTGAAGCAGTAAATTACCTTTTTAGTGGCTCATGCATTTAAACCAAGTGTAAAATTCAATGCCAAATCCATATAGTGTAAACCTTAAACATTCCAGTTTTATCTGCTTTCCTGTTCCAATACATTCAACATCCCATTGGATACTAAGAATGATATGCTCTATATCTCATTTCATAACCTCTCAAAAATGGGTAAATGATGTTTAAAAACAGTGTTATAGAAACAACGTTGGAAGATATCCAGATTTTTCCAAATGCAGAGTTCCTGCTACAACCTTCCTGCTTTTTGGTCATCTAACCTCTTACACACTTTCAGTGATGAAGAATTGGGTGGCTTTATTAATGAGTGTTTCCTTCTCTTAAAGTAAAACTTATCTCTTTGTCATATCCAGCTTCTGCTCCATGTAGCACTTTAGAGCAAATATACTTCCTGTGCTCAATGATAGTTTCATATCTAAATTTTCCTTTCCTGGGGTAAATGTTAACCTCTTTTACCTGTTTTTTGTTAAGTAGGTTTATGGAATTACAGTCATTTAATATCCCTCTAAACATAACCTTATTTCATAATGTCTTTCTTTAATGTGATCCTCCAAAACTGAACATAATAATTAGAATAAGACCTAAATTTCTATTTCTATGGAAGTATATTGGGACCCTGGTTATTTTCTTAACACTACTGTCATCTTGTTGGCTCCGAGGATCTTTTTCATATGTCATATTGTCAAGTCAGGACTCCTGAATTCTGTATTAGTATGGTTTAAATAACAAACAAAAAACAAATAAAAAAAAACCCAAAGAAATGTAAGACTTAAGAACTACCACCACAGCAGTAATATATCATTGAGAAAATTGGTCATCTTTAACTTTCCATGGAGCCCTAGCCATTGGCTTGGCCACAACTTACCTTTACCCCTCCCCCCATCCTTTACAGGATACAAAGACCCTCTTTTTATCAAAACTAACCTCTCCGTTCATGTAATTCATTCTTTTCTTTTTCCCTGGGACCTTGCCTTATCTTTTTTTTCCTTCTCTTCTCTTTCATTGGCTTCACCACCTTTGCTTTGAAATTGTTTCAAATCTCTTTCATTACAAATGAAACAGAATCTCTCTTGTAGCTACTACCTTCTTAAAGAAAGTACATGCTACACTCACTCATCTTTCATTTATTCTTTTTAAATACACTTTAGTGTGTCTTCCATGTCAACCACTCTATTGAAATTGTTCCTATTAAGTCTAACAATCTGACTGTGAAATTTGAAGGTCATTTTTACAGTCCTTCTCTTATGGGTGGCATGTAAGACTGTAAGTCATTTCTTCCTTTTTTAAATTCTCTATTTCTATGGCTTTCATGACCCAGAACCCTTGAAGATTTCTCTGTATCTCTTGGACCATCTTTTACTATTATTCTATGAATTTCAGATCTTCTTTCTGGATCTTAGAGCCTAGAGTGCCCACAGTAACAACACTGTACTAATTAAAAGTCTTTGACTCCTCTGACTTGGGTCTGTGCCCCCAGTCTTCTCTCCTTCCTCTGTCCCTCTTTCCTTCCCATCACAATCATCCTCCATATTACTCCCTGCATGGTCCACATGAAATGCAATCTGAACCTGTCAATTTCCTGTTGTATCTCTGCTTTAGCTCTTCATGCCTATGCAATAAAGTCCTGCTCCTCTGCATGACTTAGTGTCTCCATGGCTTACTCTGCTTCTCTGGTATCACCTCTCACAATTTCCTGCTCTGCGTTGTAGTGCTGAAAATTTTCTGCATACACCATTCTAGCATTCGTCTGTGTGTCTTTCTTACATTGCCTTTCCGGCTGGAATAACAACCTTCTCAGCTCGAGAGCCTATTTCACTGGCCTTTATCCCTTCGCTCTCCATTGGATGAGTTTGATGTTAGTTCTCTATGCTTGTATGAATATGCCCATCACTGCACTTTTCTTTTTATGGTTCTGTCTCCTCAATTAGACTGAATACATATTGTGAGAAACGTATCTGTATCTCTTATCAAAGGACCTGGATAAATGATTAACGACTATATGGCACTTTTGCTATTTACATCATTCTACACTTTTATAAATATCATTCAACATTTATCTTTTATTACAGCTCATTTGTTTTAGTCCAGCATTCCAGCCTGCCCTGCTCTTTTTAATTCTCCAGTTGACCATCAGTGCTATTCATTACCTTGCCATTCTTTGTGGTCCTGGCAGATTAGATACGCATGCCACCTTAGTCTCTATCCAAATCATTAACAGGAGATGTTGAATAGATGCTATGCTAGAATTTAGCGCTGCTGAATGGTATCCTAGCAGCTCGTTCTTCTTCTTCTTTCCTCACAAATTGCCAAAATAAAGTTATCTTCGCCAAATAGCTCAGTTGCAGATGGAACTTAGGTATTGGATTCCAGCTACTGTCTTAAAGCTCCTCCCTCACAAATGCTTTACCTGATGTCTTCATGAAAAGACAATATGAAGTAAATCTCTAGTGTTACAGCACCACTCTCATTCTTTCCTTATTGAACACCCAGCAAAAAATTATCAGGAGAAGGGGTTAAGCGGTTAAATGCATTTTATTTTTTAATGAGGAATTTAAGAACATCGCCACTTTCCATTGGTTAGACCAGAGTCCCTGTATTAATAATTACAAAGCAAAATTTCTGTTTATCATTACTGTAAGGAAAACTATTCCATGGTTTGTAGTGAGGAAAAATATAATCACATCATTTGTAAGGAAGGATAGACAGAAGAAAGGCAGGCAGGGACAAGGGATTCCCCCCTCCCCACCAGCCTCCAGTCCTAAGAGGAAACCACCCTTAGAAGGATTTTACACCATCCTGGAAGGAGCCCTCCACCCTTTCCCCTGTGAACAATTACCTGATAGGTAGATGAACGTGTGGACAAAAACCTGAATGGGTGACAGGCATGGAGGGTTAAGCAGATTGAAACAGCCCACCAACAATCTCATAAAACCCCCTAAACTTAGAAACTCCGGGGGCAACCATCTCCGGCCCCCTCCCTCTTCGGGAGCTTTGTACTATCGCCCAATAAACTTTGCTTTGCTGCCCACCACTCTTCGTCTGGTCTACATCTTCATTCTTTGAAGCAGTGTGACCAAGAACCATGGGCACTAAGGGAAAAGGAATACTGAACCATTTGGAATCTCACAAGACATGATTTTAATGTTGATTGTAGAAAACAAAATATTGATAATAGTAATTGAGTTCTTGCATGTGTCAGGTACTTTTCTAGGTGTGTTATATATACTAATTTATTCCTCAGAACAACTTTATCCAGGAGGCATTATTTATGTGTTCCACAGATGAGATGCAGAATCAGTTAAATAAAGTGTAGGGTTATACAGTTAGTAAATTGTAAGGTTAATCTGTCTTGGTTCTAGAAAATTCTCAAGTATATACTCGTTGCCACAAATTCTAATCATCACTGTGCTATCTAACATTTAGTCATATCCTTCTTAGAAAGGATCATCATCTGCTTCAACACAATACACCCAGTTGTATTTGTGTGCATATCTGCTGGTGGGTGGGTAGAGTCCCTGGGCTTAAAGTAAACATGATGGAGAGTAAACCAGGGTGGAGAAGCAAAAAAAAACCAGTGCTCTCTGCCCATTTTCCTGGAATCTAATCTATTTCTGATAGGCCTAGAAGGGAATTGGGGTTGGGAAAAGGCCCATCATTATTTTCTTTATTATACTCATCATCATTTCCTTTGTTGTGGTAGGGAATGTTCTATCCTTTTCCCAGTATTTCTCCCAAATGGGAATTTGGCCCTCTTGGGTATTAAGAAGATAGCATGGGCATTCCCCTCCACCACCACCCACCCCTTGCCAGAGAGGAGTGAATCATTTTTGGAGGATGGGTGGCCCCAATGGAGTCCCATGAGACCTGCCATTCTTTAGTTTGAGATCTTGTCTATTCTCCTAATCTTGTTGCTATGTCGTAGGTGAATTAATTAGCCATGGCTTCTCTATCCTGCCCCTGGGCAGATAACACTGTTTAGGGTGAGAGGAATATAGACTTCCTTTTGTTCAGGGTTCTAAGCTGAATTTATAAATTCAAAGTCAAAGGTGGACTAGAACCCATTTGATTCTTCTCTCAACAATGACTATTGTGTACCTGCTCTGAGTCTTAAACTAGTCTAGGTGCTGGGGATTCCCCAGTGAATAAAATTGCCCCCAGCGTATCTTGCATTCTAGTCAGAGAGGGCAGACAAAAAAGTATATAATATGTCAGATAGTGATGAAGGATTGAAAGAAAAATAATGCAAATAAAGGGGAATAGAGGGTTCATAGCTTAGGTAAGGTGGTGCTAATTCATATGGAGTGGTGGAAGAAAGCTTCTTGATCCTGTGAACATTTGAGCAGAGAGTGAGGAAGTGAAATCTATGATTCCCTGGGGAAATAGCTTCTATGCAGAGGGAAAAACAAGTTCAAAGACCTTGAGGTAGACTGAGGCTTGACTTTGTTTGTTTGTTTTTGTTTTCTGTTTTTTTGAGAGAGACGGGGAAACCAGTGTGGCTGGAGCAGAGAGAGTGAAAGGGGAGAATGTAGGAGGTAAATTGAGAGGGGCAGCTGGAAACAAGGTCATTTCAAGCCTCAAAAGCCAATGTAAAGAATTTGAAGTTTACTTTTCGAGAGATGGGAAATCAGAGGGTTTTGAAAAGGAGAATACCATGACCTAACTTTCGTATTAAAAAAGGTAGTTCTGGAGCACCTGGGTGGCTCAGTCGGTTAAGGATCCAACTCTTGATTTCAGCTCAGCTCGGAATCTCATGGGTCATGGGGTGGAGTCCCGCACTGGACTCTGATTCAGTGGGGAGTCTGCTTGAGATTCTCTCTCTGCCCCTTGCCCCACTCGCTCTCTCTCACTCTCTCTCTCTAAAATAAATAAATAAATCTTAAAAAAAAAAGGATAGTTCTGAATTTAGTGTGGAACATAGACTCCATGGGGTAACTGGACATGGGGAGAATGGTCAGGCGGTTACTGACCTAGGTTCAGCTGACAGATAGAGATGGCTGGACCCAGGGAGGTAACAGTGTGTGTGTGGGGAGGTGGTGGTGGTGGTAAGATTGACATATTCTGGATGCATTTTCAAGTTATAGGCAACAGAATTTGCTGTTGGATTGAGTATAGGGTTTGATACTATACACATGGTAATTTGATTTTTAGTAAGTTGTTCTTGTATAATCTATTTTTATTTTGAAAATTTAAATATACACATAATTAGAGAGCATAATAAAATGAACTCCTACACATTCTTCACCCAGATTCCATACTTATCAATATTATGACACATTTGCTTTAATTATCTCCTTTTGAATCATTTTCATATTTGAGGAATTATTTCAAAGCAATCTATGATATCTATATCAGATCATGTCACCCATATATACTTTGGTATATATCTCTAAATATTATGAACATGTTCTTACATAATGCTATCATCATACTGTAATAAAATTGTTAAGAAAAATTCCTTGGTATCAACTAAACCAAAATGATATTTAAATTTTCCTGAATTTTGTTTCCTTAATTGAGATAGTTTACTTGGAGTGAAGCACACCAAACTTAAGGATGCAATACAATGACTTTTGAAAAATGATATAAACCTGTAAAATCAATAACCTAATAAAAAATATAAAATACTTTCATGATTCTAGAAATTGCACACCCTTCTAGTCAAATCCTGTTTCTACAGGCAACCACTGTTCTGATTTCTATCAACAAAGATTAATTTTTATTGTTTGTGAATTTCATAGAAATGAAATCATATGATATATGTTTTTTTGTGTTTGGCTTCTTCAACATAATATTTTTGAGATTAATTTACATAGTTTACATATATCACTAGTTCATTCAATTTTTATTTCTGGGTATTATTCCATTTTATGAATATAAAATAGAAACCCTTAAAAATCTTTCCATACTCAACATTATTTTCCGTATTTCCCCAGTAACACATGTACCACACTTTGAGAATCATTGCTCAATATCGCCTCTCTTTGGACCACCTTAATTCTGGACAATATCCAGAAATGACACACATGGAAATAGCCATAGAGGTTATTTGTTGATAGTCACCATATTGGGTATTATGAAAAATACAGAGACAAGTGGAGCATGATGTCTCAAGGCACTTGCCTACCATGGGAAAACAAACATGTAAGTAATCACTTGTAAGAGATGACAAAAAGCGGAAGTAAAGATAGTATTTTGTGCAAGAAGTGATAGAAGTGATGAATTCTGGCTGTGGGTGGAGTATAGGGCAGGAAATCTGGGAACAGGTAGTGGGATGTGCCCTAAGCTTTGAAAGAAGGCTGGGCTGGGGCGCCTGGGTGGCTCAGTTGGTTGAGGATGGGACTCTTGATTTTGGCTCAGGTCATGATCTCAGGGTCATGAGGTCGAGACCCATGCTTGGCTCTGCGGGTGTGGAGCCTGTTTAAGATTCTTTCTGTAGCTCTTCCTCTGCCCCTCCCTCCACTCTGTGTGTGCTCTCTCTCAAATAAATAAATAAATAAATAAAATCTTTAAAAAAAAAAGAAAGAAAGAGGGCTGTGCTATCTATAAGAGGTACACGAGGAATGGATAGTTCAGGCTGAAGGAAGCACTTACAAAGTCACAAAGGTATGACTGTGTCTGCTCTTTGTCCATCCAATAAATGGGGTGAGAACCCTTGGGGATTATCTTGGACTCCTCCTCCCTCTCGCTCCTATGACATCTGTCACCAAACCCTATTGATAACAAGTTTATAGCCTCTTAAACATCTACCCTCTTCTGTTCTCATTGCTACTTCCTCAGCTGAAGCCCACGTTACCTCTTCTTCTCTTTACCAAACAATTGAAACTGACTTCTCACGGTTTGTCTGCTTTGGGTCAGTCTTCATTCTAACTGTTCCTAAACAGTACCACTAGAACTGTCTTTGTCGGACCCCAAACTGATTGTGCTATTTCCCTGCTTAGAGCATTGATTATAGACTGGAGTTTACATTCCTCCCCCTATTCCTCAAGGCCCTTCAACCTCTCCTTTCAAACACCCTCATGCTCTAAGTCTCCATGTGTTTTACCCATAACACACAATTTTGCTCCCTAAATATGCCTTACTTTTTTCCTGACTCTGCATCTCTGTTGAAATTACCAAACCCAGTCTTCAGGGTTCTTTCCCTTCTCTCTGCTTAATTGATCCTCTGAGGCCAAATTCAATGTTACTTCCTTCTGGGAAGCTTTTCTCAACCCTCACCCCTGTCAAAATTAATCACTCTTTAGACATTGCTTTTGCCACGTAGACCATGTTTTGTATCATAATGATTTATATTCATCCCCATTCCTCCACTAGACTGTAACTTCCTTGGAAAAAAAGGCCATGTTTTGGTTACTGTTGGCCTAGCAGAGTGCCCTTTCCATTTCTGGCTCTCATTAATATTGTATACAGTCATTCTCTCTTACTTATAAGGTACACTGTTTTCTAAAGCAAACTTTAATAAATTTTAAACTATCTTTGTCATGACATACAGTCTGACATAGGGCTGAAAGGCACTGAACATGGCTAATTATATGATGAGTTATAAAAATGAGATCCTAACATGCCCCAGCAGGTAACTAGTTTATCATTTGGGAGATTCATAGCCTTGACTTACTTGTAGACATGTGGAATTTTTTTTCTCCTTCTTGCTACACCTATTTTTGAAAATGTTTCCCTTTGTAACTTGAGGGAAGCATGCCATACTTAAGAATAAATTATCTGACTCAGGCAAAAATACAAGATTAGGCTAAAGATATTTTCAGCATGCAGAAATAGGACACATTGAGGTCTTGGGAACTGTAAAATTAAATTGGGGTGGGGATATATTAAATAGACTAAAAAATAATGTCTTATGATTGAGTGCATATTAGTATCTGGTCCAATGAAGTGTTCAGCCTGGACTAAGATTCTCTTTATAGCTTAAATGAAATAATGAACTGAATGTTGAATTAGGAATAGGTGAGTAAATCATCATGTCCCCAGTTTTAGCCTGATTCATTCAGCTCCTAGGAGATTTTTTTCTCTTTATCATTAAGAGAAAATAATAATTGAGCATTATATATATGAGCAATAAGAGTAATAATAAAATCATTAGCTATTTCAGTCATATGACTTCATGCTCTGAATGGCTTTTTAAAAACATATTCTGTTGTAACTCGTGATGTGAAATATATAAAATATTTAAATGAGCATTGAAACTGACATCAGATCCAGGCTTGTGCCTTAGCAGATAAAAATTCTAAACCTTTTTTCCATATTCATATTATTAAGAAATTCTTATACAATTTTCATATATGCCTCCATCCCTGCTCCCCATTCCATCCCCCAGACTTCACCAGTCACATGCCACAGCAGACATGACTCAATATAGAAGGTATATTTAATTCCATGGAATATGTATACACAGAGTACATATCTTCAATCATTAAAAGTTACTTTGAATAAATAAATACTTAAAGACACAGAAGTATATCTGCAAAGATGTTCTATTCAAAATTCAGAATTACTTTTTTTCAGAAAAAATATTTTTTAATAGTAACAAAAGGATAGTTTACTTTTTATTTTTATTTTTTATTTTTTTAAATATGTGGGTTTTTTTTTTAAGATTTTATTTATTTATTTGTCAGAGAGAGAGAGAGAGCACAAGCAGGAGGAGCGGGAGAGGGAGAAGCAGGCTCCCTACCGAGCAGGGGGCCTGATGTGGGACTTGATCCCAGGACCCTGGGATCATGACCTGAGCCAAAGGCAGATGGTTAACGACTGAGCCACCCAGGCGCCCCATAGTTTACTTTTTACAATAAAAGTATAAATTGTGAGAGAAAGACAAATACTGTATGATCTCACCTATATGTGGAATCTAACCAACAAAAACAAAACAAAAAAAATCCATAAGAACCTGAAACTCACAGATACAGAGAACAGATTGGTGGTTGCCAAAGGCAGTGAGGTGGGAGGTGGGCAAAATAGGTGAAAGGGGTCAAAAGGTACAAACTTCCAGTTATAAAATAAATAAGTCCTGTGGATGTAGTATATAGTACAGCATGGTGACAACAGTTAACAATATTGTATTGGCTTTTTGAAAGTTGCTAAGACAGTAGATCTTAAAAGTTCTCATCACAAGAAAAAAAAATTGTAACTGTGGGGTGATGGACGTTAACTAGATTTATTGTAGCTTTCATTTCACAATATATACAAATATCAAATCATGCTGCATATCTGAAACTAATATAATGTTACATATCCATATATCTAGATTAAAAAAAGTATAAATAGTGGAAGTATTTCAGATAACACAACTAGGATGTATTTATATGTAAAAAGGAATTACATGGTAATCCATTACATGGGCATTCTTTATTTATAAAGTGATGCTCTTAGAAGCGTTTTCTATCCTAATTTTTCTGAATTTTCTCATATGTAAATGCGATTAAATTTTAAAATTTTTCTTCCTTATTTACTGGGATTAGGACCAAAACATAGATGAAAACCTTATATCAAAAATATCGAGACTGAACAAAGAGTGTTTGAAGGGGAATGCTCAATCTCTTTGGTTTCTGAAATGATAGCCATGTAAATTAAACTAATTTTTATGGAAAGAATATATATTAATGTATAACATGGAAAGTAAATAAGAGGCAAGGGAAATTTTGCTTTAAAAGTTAAGTTACAATGTGTGCAATGGGAAGCCGGCAGGTGTTATTTCTAGAAAATCTATCAAATAAAGACCACTTAAAGGGACTAGGAATTTTGTCCTGAGAAAATGAACTCTATAGAGAGAAAGAAGAGCTCCGAATATTTAAAGGCTTCTCAGGAAAAGGACAAAGAGGGCAGTTTTGGATTACTCAGACCAGCTCCCCATTATCCCTGCTAACCTGGGGACATGCTGCAAATCCAGGAGAAGCCACGCCTGGGGGAGGACAAGGGAGTGACCAGGAAGGTGGCTGAGGGCTGCAAAACCACATCAGGAGTATGAATGATGGCCTAGCCCTCTATTCCTGTGTTCCTGTATTCACAGCAGTGATGGTAATAATAACAGGATGGCAATCATGTCATTCTTCTAAGTACTTTATAGACTACGTGTATTTTAAAATGAATGTACGTGGCAGTAAGGCTGCAGACATTCTTAGATTATTTTTCTTAGCCATTCAAAAAATATTTTACTTAGAAACACAAATATATTTTTATATAAAAAGAAAGATACTGACATTACTGGAATAATCCACAGTCTTTGAAACAGAGGTATGATTTCAGAGACTATATTGAGACAGGTATTAATTGAGTTTCACAAATAAGTTGAGATTTTAATGGGCTTCCTTATTGTTCAACTGAAATTAAAAATCTGAGCAGTTCTTTAAATCCTTTTTCATTTCTCCCTGCTCTGTTATGCTCTTCAGAACTGTTCTTTTGCCAAGTCATACTCTCTTCCAAATGAGGCTGATACATGAAGCTAAATGCATTCATGACTGAATTTTGTTTGAGAAAATGCAAGAAGAATTACTAAAGAAATATATATATGTAATATATATAAAGTAATAAATATACATTTAATAAATAATAGTAATAAATAATAAACATTTTTATGAAACTGGAAGTTACATGTAAGTAGTCTTTCAGAGCAAAATATTCAACAATGGCAATGATAATGAAATTATTTACAATACTGTGCTCATAGATTTTTCTATAAACAGAAGTATATAGGATATCTTTTAGGGGAAGATCACATTTATTGCCAATTGATTTCTCCGGAGAGTTACTTAGTTCTTAGTTTGAATCAAAAGAAAAGCTTGTAAAGCTTACATTATTTTTTGATAAGGGCTTTGTAGTTGCTCATGCCAAGGTCCTGTCCAATTTTGCAGGTATGTCCTTACTGGAGAGTGACTATTAGTTGTATAAATGTATATTGATATGTTTATTAAAATTCATTTGCATTTGATCTATCTCTACCTCTATCTTACTATCCCTCTGCCTAGCCTACAAGCAAGCAGCAGGTCCTTTTTCTTCCTTCTTTTCCTTCTTTTTTTCTTCAATACTTTGGTATGGAATTACATTTTCGAGATCAATTATTTATTGATGTTTTACTATGGGTGAATACTCTGCTGCATGGTTCAGGAGATTCAGTGAAGAACAAGACGTGGTCAAGGAACACATCATGGGAGGTTGGTTATGAAGGATGGTTATAGAAGGATGGTTATGATATGTATACATGTACACACATGTACACACTTGACCATAATACAATGTTTAAATGTTTACGGAAAGTAAAGCATTTAAAGCATTTATTTTTATAGGGGTGGTAAAAAAGTTTTCTTGAAGAAGGTTATTTGAGCTCAGCCTTGAAGTCTGGGTAATCTGTCAAAAGGAAATGATAGGGAGGAGAAGCCTTTAGGTGAAAACAGTGAGATTTTTTTCCCTAGCTTTATAGTTTCAGTTTTCATCTTCAGTATGGTCTGAAATAAATAAATTTTTGTGTGTGGTGTAATGTTATTTTATTTATATATATAGTCATTTAGAACAACTTGCTGAATAGACTTTCCCATATCCTTTAAATTGTCTCAGCTCCCTTATAAAAAATTAACTGATCTTGTACATGTGGGTCTACTTCACAATCTCATCCTCTTCCGTTGATCTATTGGTCAATTCTTACACAAATCCCATTTTATTGTCTTGATTACTATTGTTTGGTAGGAAATCTTAAAATTAGGTAGTTGTTTTTTTTTTTTAAGATTTTATTTATTTGACAGAGAGAGCACAAGCAGAGGGAGAGGGAGAAGCAGTCTCCCTGCCAAGCAAGGAGCCTGATGTGGGACTCGATCCCAGGACTCTGGGATCATGACCTGAGCCAAACTGATGCTTAACCAACTGAGCCACCCAGGCATTGCAAAATTAGGAAGTTTTTGTCCTATAATTTTGCTTTTCATTTTTTGATAGTTTTTTGATATTCTAAATCCTTTCTATTTTCATGTAGCTTATAGAGTCAGCTTATTAATTTCTATAAAAAGCATCAGAATTTATACCTACTTGGGTAGGCAAAGATTTCTTAAAGAGATTCCACAAAGCACTACCATTAGAAGAAAAAATATGATAAATTGGACTTGGTCTAATGAAAAATTTCTGCTAATCATAAGGCATGCTAAGAAAATGAAAAGGTAAAATGCAGACGGAGAGAAAATTTTTGTAATCCATACATCTGATAAAAGATTTGTATCTAGAGTACATAAAAAGACACTAAAAATCAATAATAAAAGGACATAAACCCAATAAAAATTGGAAAAAACCTTGAAGGGTATTTAACAAAATAAGATCTACAAATTGATAATAAGCATATGGAAGGTGGTAAACATCTTTAGTCATCAGGGAAATGCACATTAAATCACACTGAGTTACTACTTCACCAGAATTAGAGTGACTGAAATTAAAAAGACTTACAACAGCAGATATGAGAGAATGTCGAGAAAATAGAACTCCCATACATTGATGGTAGGAGTGTAAAATGACAAAACCATTTGGAAAAACTGTGTAACGATCTCTTATAAAGTTAAACATATACATACCATAGAACCCCAAACTTCTTTTCCTGAATTTTTATACGAAAAAAATGAAAACATGTTTCCACAAACGGACTTGTATGTGAATATTTATAGCAACTTTATTCATAGTAGTCTCAAACTGGAAACAGTCCAAATGTTCATCAACAGGAAACTGAATAAACAAATTGTGATATATTCACATCATGGTATTCTACTCAGCAATAAAAAAGGAACGGACCATTGACAGATGAAAAAACAGGGACGAATTCTATAGACATTATGTTTAGTTAAAGAAACTGGACCCCAAAAAGTATATTATATATTATTCTATTTATAGCGAATTCAAGAAAAGGCAAAACTTATCTATGTTGATAGAAATCAGAACAGCATTGCCTGTGGCTGGGGTTGGAGTTGATTGGAAAGGAGCACAAGGGAAATTTTGGGTACTGGAAATATTCTGTATCTTGATTTGTGTGGTATGGGTTTCATGAGTGTATACATTTGTCAAAACTGATCAAATTGTATGAGTAAGCTTTTTTCATTTTTATGTATATAAATTATATCTTAATAAAAAAAGATATATTCAATAAAGAATAAGACACAAAAAGTTGGAGGAAAGCCAAATATTCAAAAGCTTTCATAGAGAGCTGGATGGAGAGCAGGGATTAGTGAGAGATATGGTTTGTGAAGGTCATCAATGTTGGCTGAAGAGTTGGGATTTTTTCTTTATTTGTAATTGTGCTACCGAAGATGGTTTTTGAGGGAGGAAGTGAAGTGGTCAATGCTCTGTTTTAGGGTGATTCATCTTGCTCAGGTGAGAGGACTAAGGAATGTGGTATTGCTATGGACGAGATATAAACATCTGCTGGGGAGACTAGGCATTATGAGGGCAACAAGAGGAACAAAAACAAGAAAAGAGGTAATAACTTTGAGAGTTATCAAAAAGAGAAAATTCACAAGATTTAATAATAGAATTAATACAGGGAAAGAGATTAGGGAGCAAAAACTTTAGGGCCCAGCACAGTGCCTGGCAAGCAAAATAAGTCAATCAGAGAAAGACAATTATCATATTATCGCACTGATATGAGGAATTTGAGAAACAAGACAGAGGATTATAGGGGAAGGGAGGGAAAAATGAAACAAGAGGAAACCAGAGAGGGAGACAAACCATAAGAGACTCTTAATCTCAGGAACAAACTGAGGTTTGCTGGAGTGGAGGGGGGGTGGGAGGGATGGGGTGGCTGGGTGATGGACACTGGGGAGGGCATGCGTTGTGGTGAGAACTGTGAATTGTGTAAGACTGATGAATCACAGACCTGTACCCCTGAAACAAATAATACATTATATGTTAATAAAAAAAAGGACAGAATAGTAGCAAGAGAAAAAAAATAGCAGATGCTCTATATATATTTGTTGAAAAAATGAAGAAATGAATGAAGTGATAGTCTGAGAAATTCAGGTGAGTTTGGTACTATGAATAGGAATAGGAAATAAGGAGAAGTTGGCTGGAGGAAATGAGTGCCTGTGATTTATGTTAGACATGTTTTAATGAAGGTGTCTGTGGGACATAGAGATGAAAATGAAGAGTAGACAGTGGGAAACATTGGCTTGAACATCTGGAAAGAGGTCATGGTTGGATATAGAGATTTTAGGATGATTAATGTAGAGGAAATCACTGAATTATGTAAATAGAAGAGATCATCTAGGAACACCATAAAAAGAAGAGAAGAGGGCTGAGAACAGAAGCTTGGTGAGGTGGGAGCGGGGCCAGGGCAGATATTGGAGAAATAGAGGCAACAGAGCTGGAATTGTCAAGGAGGTAAGAGGAGGGCAATATCAGGAAGTCTAAGGGAGACAAAAGGCATCCAAGGGATTGGTGGTCAGAGCTCACAAACCAGTAAGAAAAGAAAAAACAATGAACAAATATGAGACACAAATGATCAACAGTTATATGAACAAATGTTTTACCTCATTATTAATTTAAAAACTATAATAGAGAAACCATTTTTATTTCCCAGATTAGCAAAGATTTAGAAAAAAAAAAATATCGCATTGATTCAGTTGGGTTGGGTAGCACAACCTTGTAGGAATGAAGGGGTAAATGCACACTAGATTTCCCAGAGGGTGGACACTGGCTTTGCCTAGTGCAACAAAATGTCTAGGTGCTATAACCTTCCTCTTGATGTGAAAGTAACTCTCGACTCCCCTCTTTCTGTTCCCCTTCCACACATTCTATTCTATCAGCATGTTTCATAGATTTTACCCCTAAAGACATTATGAATCCATTCACCTGTCTAGATCTCTGCTGTTACGCCTTTGGTCCAAGCCATCAACTTCTGATCTTCTGTCCTGGCAATTATTCTTGCCTCAGATTCCTGCAATCTGCCTATCCTCTGCACCACAACCAGAGAGAGTGATCTTTTATTAACATAAATTATATGATGTCAACTTTTCTGCTTAAAATTCTGCAATATCTTTTAATTGGGCTTCAAAGAAATCCCAGACTTCAAGGTTGACATCATCTGGCTCCTACCTACTTCTCCAATACTTACATGTTTTGTTTTGTTTTTTTTTTCCTGCTGACTGCTGGCCTGGTTCTAACTTAAAAACTTAACCATCATTTTGGGGTAGTGGAAGCTATAGTTTCCTTTGCTACCCACAGGTCGGTTTTCGCAGCTTTATGTTATGGCAAACTGTCCTGACCGGTTGTCACCAGATGGACCAACATCTTTTGTTTTGAATTCTGAAAGTGTTGCAATCTTTAATCAATTCCCTTGAGCTCATCCAGATGCCTACTTGAGAGATTTCCTTACCCAAATGACTCTGCTTTCAGAGAAGCCACTATTTTGTCAATTTTGAAATTTAGAACAAGCCCTAATTCTAGGTCTCTGCTTGGTGTTCGTGGAACACCTCAAGCTAAATTTATATTTTCATGACTTTGCTTCCTTTTCTGGACTCTGTCTCGTCTCCAAATTGTTAGTGGTTTTCGCTGTTCTCATTAGAGTGGCCACATGATTATGGGAACCTACAAGCTGGGAAAAGAACTAGTTATTAAGATGGGGCAAGTAGAGTTGCGAACAACTTGTTAACTGCTGGGTGTGGCCCGCACGAACCTGGCAAGCTCAGACTCATAGCACTTCTCCCTGAATTTACCCTGGGGAAGAGGCTTAGCTAGCAGTTCTTCAGAGAGCCCAGGATTTGGTGCCAGGTGTTTTCCTTGTAAAACAGCTGACCAACTTCACTTAGTGTAGTCAGAGTCTTGGGTTGCCTCCCACAAGGAAAAACTGGTGACCCATTTCAGTCAGTACTGCAGAAAACTTTCCTTGATACCTAAAGTGGTTTGGGGAGAACAAGAAAACTACTGACTGAGTTTTGGAGATTTTTTTTTTTTTTTGTATGTGGTTAAGTATACATAACAAAATTTAACATTTAAATCATTTTAAGGTGTACAATTCAGGGGCATTAAGTACATCCATGATGTTGTGTAACCATCCCCACTATCTAATTCCAGAATATTCTCATTCCCCTAAAAAAACCCCATACCCGTCAGGAGTCACCCTTGATTTCTCCCCTCCTGCAGCCTCTGGAAACCACAAATCTGTTTCTGTCTCTATGGATTTGTTTATTTTAGATATTTCAAATAAAGGAAATCATACAATCTGTGCCCTTTGATGTCTTTTTTTCCACTTAGCATGTTTTCAAGCTTCATCTATGTTGTAGTGTGTATTTTAATACTTCATTCCTTTTGTTTTTAAAGATTTTATTTATTTATTTGACAGAGAGACACAGTGAGAGAGGGAACACAAGCAGGGGGAGTGGGAGAGGGAGAAGCAGTCTTCCCGCTGAGCAGGGAGCCCGATGTGGGGCTCGATCCCAGGACCCTGGGATCATGACCTGAGCCGAAGGCAGACGCTTAACGACTGAGCCACCCAGGCACCCCTACTTCATTCCTTTTGTGGCTGAATAATATCCTGTTGTATGGGTATAGCTCATTTGATGTACCCATTTGGGTTGTTTCCAGGTTTAGGCTATTGTGAGTGGTGCTGCTATGATATTTGTGTACAAATATTTGTTTGAATACCTGTTTTTAACTCTTTTGGGTATACCTAGGAGTGGAACTGCTGGATTATATGGTAATTCTATGTTTACCTTATTGAGGAACTGCCAAACCATCTTCCACAATGGCTAAACAAATCTACATCCCCACTAGTAACGTATGAGGATGAGTTTTGGAGAATTTTAAGAGTGTTTTGTAAGTGTCCGTGTCTATAAGTGAATCATTAAATGGCATTTGGTGGTGGCAGAAAAACACACAACCCCCCCCCCAAAAAAAAACCCGGATTCATATTTTTAAAAATGAGATGATTTTATCTCTTCCTTTTTGTTTAAATTCTCCCTTGCCTAGGGACGAGAATGGATCAGGATGGCTAATCCTGAGTTGGGTCCCAGGAAGTTCTGAAAGCTGCTTTTTGGGGCAACCACATGTAAGATTACACAGAGTGTTTTGAAATCATCACAGCTTAGCCATGCAGAAGTGCACCTTTACCTATTCTGCTCCTGAGCTCAATTTAGCTCTGCTGTCCCCATTTCTGCAGATGTGAAAAGCCTCTTAATCTTGCCACTGGAAAGCAGTATGGTCTCTTCTGGTTTAAATAGTGACAAGTAATTAAAACTTATTAATTCCACTCACGATTTAAACTCATTAATTCAAAGTTCAGACTGCCTACTAGGGCTGTTCTGGGCCTGGATCTTCCCACTGTTTCCCTCCATCTCAGGAAGTTAGAAACATGATGATACTGGGGGTGATGTGGTTGGTCCACATGTCCTTTTCAGTTTCCCACTACCTCTGCTTGGTATTTTGGCACGAACTTTGTCCTTGCTATATCTGTCTGAACTACACTGGCAAGGCCTTGGGAATGTACCAGAATTTTCTATTGATATCCACAGCCTTACCCATGCCCTGTGGTACAAAATATGGACCCACTGAATATTCTTTTCTCAGACCCTAGGCCTCCCCCAACCCCCTGGATTACTCAGCATTTAATCACTCTCTTAGGCCTGTAGCCTGTGGGTGATGTGTTATAAATCCAGTGGATCCTTTATTTGTCCATCATACCACAGTATTTTTCATAAGGTGTGTTCCTTGTTCTGATACAGTGAGAAATCCATTTGGGTGGCTGGAACTCTCTAAGACCTTAAACAATGGTTCTGACTGAGGCCCTGTGGATAAGTCAAACTCACACCTCAAATGTGTTGTGAAGTCAAAATAAATCTTTGTTCCTTCCAGGATAGAAGGGGAGCATTGGAGGCAACTTATATCACTAATGGATTGTTGATGTCCTTGAGGTATGTCCCTTTATAAGGGGATACACATCAGTCAATGTTGCTGGCAGGTTGGATATTTAGCAGCAGCCTTGATGAATAGAAACACATGACTGTGGGCCCAGGTATAACCTCTTTCCCTCCTACCATGTTCTACATTTACAAACCCATTGTGCCAGCACTGGGATAAATGATGACTGAGGCTGACCAATGTCAGCAGGCCAAGTCATTCTCTCTATTGGTTGTTTAGTGCCTCTTCCTTGGAAGATATTGTATGGTGGTGGTAAGATGTAATTAAGGTACAAGGGTCTCTCTTCAAGCCTGAAAGTCTATCCACATAGTTCAATTCCAGACCTTTGTCCCTGATCTTCTAATATTTTTTCTTCTACATCTCTGACTAATCAGCTAAACTATTTAGTCCGTGCACATTTAATATTAGGGCACTTCTTTTGCCACATTGCCCAAAGATCTCCCCACTGGGGGAATTTCACCTAATAGACCTCATCTTCAAGACCACCACTGAATAGGGATGCGTTGTGGCCAAAGTCCATTTTTGGCTCTGCCCATGTACTGACCCATATTCAAGGTCATGAGATAGCCCCTCTGTGAACCAAACTTGACTTTTTTCCTTCTCCAACAGCTTGTCACTAATAAGATCATGATGGGTGACATATGCCTACCTCCTTGTGCCTCACATTTGACCTCTGGCCATGCTTTGGCTTTGACCCCAATATTTCACTTTCAACTATGATTGATCACTTCTTGTTCTGCCCAGTTTGGTGTGTTAGGCAGAACGTGGCTTCTGTTGGGAACGTTTGGATTCATGGTCACTTTGTGCTTTGTAGTCACGAACTTAGTTCTTGCCAGGGCCAAGCAGCACATTTAAGCAGGTTTGGAAAGATGTATTATTTTCTGCTGCTAACGATATTGCCTTGTTTCAGAACTCTAATGGTGATTCTTCTATTTTGGCTTACCTTAAACTTCACAATGTACCTTTTCTTACCTTTGATGCATCTATTAACTTGGAGTCTGCTGAGTCAAATGGCCCAAATGGCAAGATCACTTGTCCCACAGCCATTTCCCTCTGTGGCCCTCACTAACTCTGGCAGCCTCCCATGTCACCTGGTTTAGGGGTCAGAGGAATATTCAGATATAGGCAGCCTCTAAAAGTGGAACATGAACTTAATTGTGGTGGGTCTGCTCAGTTGAGAGCAAATTCCAGTAAGGTTGAGAGCCACAAGCTGTCAGCTGGTAGCATCCTCAGCATCTGTGAGTAAAATTCCTTCTATCCCCAAAAGGGATTTTGGCAGCGGAGAACACAGTCCACTCTCATTCAGATCAGTGAGGCTAACAGCTAACTTACCAATAGCCACAATGGAAGTCAGAAGCAGTGTGATAATGCCACAAAAGTGCTGAAAAAATAATTGCCAAACTATTCTATATCCATCCATTATGTTTCATGAATGAATGTGAAATAAAAACATTTTCAGGCAAAACAGAAAAAGAAAGAAAAAAAGAGAATTTTCCCCCAGCAACTGAGACAATTAATTCTAAAGAATGTATTTCTGGCAAAAGGAAAATGGTCTGAGATGAATGCAAGAAGAAATGAAGCACAAAGAATATGATTAATATGTGGGTAAATCCAAGTGAATATTGGCTATATAAAATATAAATAATAATGTCTTGTGGGTTTTATTTAAAAACCCCTAGCATTATTGCTAATATATGAATTATATATAACACTTAGAAATATAATTTGACACTTCTTAGAGAAGCCAAGAGTAACATGGGCATAAATTTAGGCAAAAACCATGCTTTAGACACATATAGTGCTTCTGCTTTAAGAAAACAAAAATAAAAACAAAAACAACACCAAGACTACACAAACAAAAACTACCAAATAACATGAAAATAAACATCTTTAAATATGGACCATTCCATAGAATTTCACATCCCAACATGTGGTTTTGTGGTAGTTATTTAAAAACAGATGCTAAAAAAATAAATAAGACACCATGGTTAAATTGCATTTTTTTTTCCTTCCCTAAAGAGATAATTCTCAACCACTTGTCTAGCATATATTGATTGAAAACCATTCGGAAATTACTCCATCTGTCAATGAAATGCAAACACCTCTGGATTGAAATCAAACAGCTGTTTAAATGCTCAGAGCTTCACTAACAAAGAAATCTTCTTCCTTAACACTGGCTCTGTTTATACTATTCCAAAGCAATGACTCATTCAGGGTAAAATCCAGTATTTCCAGGTTGTGTAAACACAACCATTATTTATAAGATTTATAAAAAGACCCAAGACAACTGCTTCCCAGTTGAAGAATTGCTGAGTAGTTGTAGGAGTTAGACTCCTGTGTGTGCGTGTGTGCGTGTGCATGTATTTGGTGAATTGAGAATTATTTGTACTTATGACCCACACTTGAAATTCACAATAGCTCTGGCTCCCTTTTTGCACAAAACCAACTAACAAGCTTGGAATAAACAGAAGTTTTAGAAGCAGCCATATAATTTATAATTCAAAAGAGTCCATTTATACCATACAGAAATTAGCAAATAGTTTTCATTTAAATTAAGACACACCTTTGTCATTTTTTTTTAGTTACCTTCTCATCAACTGAGGAGGAAATCGAGTAGCATATAGACTCTGGATTGTGATGGCTTGGGTTTGATTACAAGCTCCATCAGTGGCTGTCTACATGGAATTGGGCAAGGCACTTCTCCTTAAGCCTCAGTCTCCATACCTGTCAAATGGCAAAAAATAATATATCTCACACAATAATTATGAAGACTAAAATAATTTAAATTTTGTAAAAATTAATTTGTAGGAATTAAAAAGTGTAAGTCATTTGACACAATGCTTGTCACACAGCACTTAATACTAGTTATCTATTATTTTAAATCATGAAGCATTTTGCTAGGTTTAATATTGATGACCCTCAATTAGTTAATATTCAGGTCTTATAGCTTTTGGCAGTGAATAATTATTCACATAGATCTTCTAGAAATGAAAACTGCTGCCAGTCACTAAGCTTCATTCAGATAACAACTAGGTAATTCAATAGTCAATTATTTTTAATTACTCATGACTATACAGTTAATGTACACCTGGAGGAAGCCTGGGAGGCTAAGCTGTTTAAAACCAGGCACTTCATAGTAGCTAGGTGACACATTTAAACTGAGTATGGAAAAGAGTTTAATAAAGGACTATTTAAAAAGTTGTGGGCAGGGTTTGAGGGGAAAAAGTGATAATCAAGCACCTGGAGTTAATAAATATGGCAGTCACCTCTTCTAAGCCCGAATGGGCAGGGAGAGGGCGTGGCTTCAGGAACTTGGGGTGGATAGCTGTGAGGAAAGGACCCCTGGCATTAGATGTAGCTAATGCTGTGATCTGGATAAATACCCCAACCTCACTGTCTTCTGGTCTTTTCAACGCTCTCTCAGTGCTTCCAACTGGCCAGACCTTATGTGAGAAGCCTGAGGTCAAGGGAGCCTGCTGATCAAGTACATGCAGGTCAGTCTTCTAGAGCACAGAACACTTAAAAGTGGATTTGGAAAAGCAAACAGAAAGCAGCCAGCATCACAGTTACGTAGTCTTCCCATAGCCGATGAGGGACCTGTTAAAATCAGCTTCCAATATGTTGCAAGCCCAGGCTGTCTCTGTTCGACTAGATGGCACTGAGTCCCGGACCTGCGCGGCACATTTTCAGCAGCTGGAATGGACGCAGAGGGGCTCCACGAGGAAAATCCTGGCCTTACCGCAGGTCGTTTCTACGCAGAGACAGGGTAGACTTCCCACCAGGCAAAAATACCATTAGGGGGGCGCCTGGGTGGCTCAGTCGGTTAAGCGACTGCCTTCGGCTCAGGTCACGATCCTGCAGTCCCTGGATCGAGTCCCGCATCGGGCTCCCTGCTCAGCAGGGAGTCTGCTTCTCCCTCTGACCCTCCTCCCTCTCGTGCTCTCTGTCTCTCATTCTCTCTCTCAAATAAATAAATAAAATCTAAAAAAAAAAAAAAAAAATACCATTAGGTTCTGTAGACTTCAAACCATGAAGTTCCCAAATTAGAACAATGTGATCCAAAGCTCGGGATTTCCTGTGTATGTCGGAGAAGGCAGACGGTAGACCCACAGTGAGTAGGAATTCAATAAGCAACTGATAACCACAATTTGGGGGTCACGCGGCTTGCTTATGGCAACCCCGCTTTTACGAACGACCTGCAGTCCTACAGTAACGGCTTTTTCCCCTAAAAGTGAAAACGCTCTTCGGATTTCTCTCCGTCAGCGAGAACAGGTACCAACGCAGGTCTTTCTTAAAAGCGCAGAGGCGCCACGCAAACTTGGGGCGGGGGGCGCGGGGCGGGGAAACACCCTTCGTTTTAGGACAGTTTTGCTTCCCGAAGGTTTCCTAGGAACGCCCTGCTTTGGGAGGACAGGACTCACCTGTGCGGTTTGACGACCTCCAGCCTCCAGCAGCCTTCGAGATGCCCCGCAGCCCCAGCCAGTCGTGTGAGACTCTGGGCGAGACCTGCTGAGATGCTCCCGGCTTCCTGTCCCTCAGAAACTGTGTGAGGTAATAATTGTTGTTACTCAGCAATGAACAAGTCCTGTAACAAAAATACATGTTGTGGAAGTCCAGGGACACTCATTGAAAACTGGCCAGGGGGTACTCTTAAACAGAGTGAACGTAAAACATAGGAGAAAGGAAGCAGAGGTGGCTGGGAAGAGTAGGCTTAGCTGACATGGACAACCATAAGGCAGGACTGAGTATACGTTCAAGCAAAATGCAGCTACGAACAGAGAGAAAGAGAGAGAGAAACGAACTGTCATTTCCTGAGCATTTACTCTGCGTCTAATCTATCCTGAGCACAAATTCTGTGGTTCCCTGATGTACATTGTTAGCTTTATTTTATAGGGGAAGACACTCAGGGTGAAAAGGAGAAACACCTGCTCAAAATCACACGGATGATAGATGATTACTACTAGCGTTCAGATTAGAACCCAAGCCAGTCTGATTCCAGGGTTCTCTTTCTGTGCCTCTGTGTGCTGGAGTAAAGAAAAGGAATATTGAACAAGGGAGGTCATATTGGGAGATGACGTAAGATTAAAAAAAAAACAAACAAAACAGGGGAAAATGCCTCAGTCTTCTGGAAGAGGGGAGAGGGGGTTAGAAATTGCCTGTGGTAAAATCAAAACAAAATGCAGCAAAAACATATGGCTGATTAAAGGAGAAAGCTGGCCTTGGTAGAGAACAGAAGATATTTGGGGTATAATAGAGCTTAGAGCGAAGGAAACCCCATCTGTAGTCAGCTCTTCAAGGCCAGATCTAAATATGCAGAATATGGGTGGCTCTACTCTTTTGCAGATCAATTCTCCTCATCCACCCCTAAGGGATACACCAAGGAAAAGCACAACACCTATTAACATGTAAACAGATGAACACAAGAGAGACAACCCTCCCTGGATCAGCGCAGAGAGAGAGGAGAGCAGGTCTTGGAATGTCCTCTAGCAGGAGAGTGGAAAAAGATAAAGGAACATTTTGCCAAGAATGTACCACTTGGTACATTTTCTATTTCTGAGTGTTTGGTAATATTGCTCCCCTAATATAAAAGCCACACTGAGTAAAATTTTAGGGAGGAAATATTCTTGTTTTACAGGGGGTGGCAAAAGAGGATGTTGTAGGAAATAGATTTGGGAACCTTAGGTTTGAGAGTAAATGTGATATCGTGGGTAAAGTGGTTAAACAGGAGTCTCAGAGCTAATTCTACTAGAATAGAGGTGGAGTATTACATAGGAAGGGTCCTGACTCCACATTTGGCCCAAAGACTAATCTATTTCAGACCCCACTAGAAGTGGCATTTCAGCCCTATCCCACCAGAGTGCATATCAGCTTCTCTTACTTCAGAGGAGCAGAAAGCATAGGGAGAAAAAACAGAACACACTTCTTAGAGAGATAGAATACACACTCTCACAAAGTCCAGCCATTCTTGCTGTAATTTATAAGCTCAGGCACTCAGCAATTTTGATTAACAAATTGTTTGGCCTTGGTGATTCTACCTAAACCTGAGAAAGCAGAGTCTGAGACTCATCTTTTATGAAGGTAGTTTACTTAAAGATGTCATCTTGGGGTGGGCGGGCATGACTGAAGAGTAGGAAAAGTGAAATGGGGAAGGAGGGATTTCTAGAATAAGGATGCATCTTTGAGTTGGTCATAGCTGTGGGCAACTGAGGCTTGGTCCCAATGGGGCACTCTTAGGGTCCTGTAGAATACATGACTGAATTGTCAGTGGGGGGTGGGGGGTGGGGGGCAGGAAAGTAGGCATTTAGCCACTGTCTTCAACTCTGCATTGACCTAAGGATTATCACATAGGATGCCGGTCTTCCAGGTTTATGCATGCATTGGTACCAATCAGGTTTCCATAGACATCTGATGTCACGTGTCGGGGAAGTCTTAGGGCAGAAAGTAAGAGAACTGGGTATAGTTGAGGCAGAGTGCTGACAGGTTTTACCTGCCCATTGACTGTGGCAGCCATGGAGAGAGTAAAATATTTGAGGTGCAGTTCAAAAAGCACTTGACACAAATAGCATCTTAAAATTTTGCTTAAACAAAGATGAAAAGTTTAAAAACAATACAGAAGCTTTAGGTCAAGAAAACACCATCCTGCGTATAGGACAGGGATGCAGGGCACACAAAATACCAAGCAGAATATGAAAAGAGACGTATTTTAATGGAAGCATTTTTAAAATTATTATTGTCAGAGTTTTACTAAATCTTCTTTAGCGATGAAAGTGAAATTCTAAAAAAGCAAATCTTTCATTGTGCACCGTTTATTTGCCAGTTACCTTATATGCATAGTACTCAGATTTCCCGCAAGCACATGATGGCGGTATTATCATCATCTCCATTTTTAAAGAAGAGAAAATTGAGGCCAAATGAGCTGAGTTACTGAAGTTTTCATAATCAGAAACAGGCAGAGCCAGGATTTCAATCCATACATGTCTGGCTTTGAAGTTCTGTTCTTTCCTCTACACTTAGGACCTTGTCAGAGGCATTCTTCCTGGAAATCATACCAAATCCACTGCACCTCACTTTCTTATGTAATAACCTGCAGAGTAGGGAGAGCCATCTGTTTCAAGAGCAACATATTTGAGTCCATAAGCAAATAGGTTGGCACAGAACAGAAGGATTGTGACATTGCCATTTGGCATTCCTGACTTACTCTGCATTTATAAAATAGAAATACATGGTCCAACATGTTGATTTCACAAGCTTATCATTATCATTCATTCTGAAATAAGCATAGTCAGGGACATCATGTACAAAATAAGGGATCCTTGTTTTGGAGGATGATGTCAGGCAGGAGTTTTTGTTTAACTCCTGTCTCCTAAAGCACTAGCTTACAGTGACTTTGTGAAATAGACTTCAATATTGAGGCCAATGAAGGAGAAAAACAACTAAAGGAGAAAACTTGGGATTTATTGTAAGAATGCAAGATCACAAGATTACTTGAGAGGTAATACAAAGCAGTGGCTCCCAAACAAGGCTGATCATCCAAATTCACCTAAAGAAGTCTAAATATATATAGATACTTGAGCCCAACTTCATTCAGAGTATCTAAGAATAAGACTCAGGAATGTGTGTTTTAAAAATATCCTGTGGTTATTCTGATGATCAGCCTCAGTTTATAGCCACTACTTAAAAGAGTTCGTAAGCTAATATATAAGGAGCCTACTTTTGTATTTTAATTTTTATGTGTAATCTTGAAGAACCAACTCATAATTTTTCCTTAGCATGAATCCTAAATGCTCAAAACAGTACAGATATTCGGTAGACTTTCTTCTGGTCAGTAGCCATCTAGAAATCCCTTCACTGTTAATAAGTCAATGAGTATAGACAAAGCAAAACAAATGTCAGTTTATCTAATACCTGGCACATTGTACAATGGGAAACTTTTGGAAAATGGCAACAGAGTAAGCTAAAAGAAAGTATAGGGCAGAGATAAAGGGAAGAGTAGAAACATAAAATAGGACATGAACATTTGATGGAGAAGACCAAAAAACAAAATTTTGATTCTTTGAAAAAACTAAAAACTCTAGCTAAAGTTTAAGAAAAAAAAGAAGAAACAGTGCTATAAATGAAAACCATGTAACTAAAGATGTAGCAAAAATAACAAATGTAATAAAAATATGAGCAATTCTATCTCAAGAAGTTTAGAAACTTTTAATATTGTATCTAGTGGAAAAATATAATTATTAAAGCTGACACATAAAGATATAGAAACAGGAATGCTCCTAAGAGATCAATGAAATGGAAATAGTTGTTAAAAATGTCCTTACACACCAAAAGATTTAAAAACTCTAGGTTCAAACCCTTAAAAAAAAAAAAAAGGATAATCCATGTTGTTTGCCTGTTTTGTGTTTCGTGTCCTTTATCTCTGTAAACGTTTCATATGTACCTGTTTTATATTCTTTACCTAATAATTCTAGTATCAACATTCCTTAATGGGGCAGGTGTCCATAACTGTTGTTTATTGGGTACTTGGTGTCCTTTGGTTTTGAACTGACTGTTTGATTTTAATACCTGTGATGCCCATGCACCTAAATTAAGGTATCTTTCTCCATAGAGGATCTGCTTTTATTTCTACTTCTGTTTTACAAGTAGCTGGGAAACACCACTGACTTGGGACCATTTCTGACTTAAGGTTTTATGTTCAGCCTAATCAGACTTGGCTTCGCCACCAGTGTGCTGGCCTCAAGCTCAGTGTCCCACTTGTGGTGTTATAGGATCCATGCTTAGGGCAAGCTGCCTCCCTCGCCTCCCTGCTGCTCCAGACTGAGCTTCCCTCTAGTTCTGTCCTAGCTAACCTTTTTTGAAGCAAGTCACAAAGATCTCCCTTCACACTGAAAATCAATAATACCTGACATAATATGTCCTGGATGAAGTTTAGTTGTGAATGCAGGGAGCAGAGAACAAGGCTTAGGGATGGAGAGGAGGCTCAAACCTATGGTTAAGTATTATTTCTTAAGCTGAGTGGTGGGTACAGGAGGCTTGCTTTATTTATTCAGTTTATTAGTATTATTTAAGAATATGTATATATTTTTGTATGTGTCATATATTTTATGAGAAGCTAAAAAAAACCAAAATACCCCAGCAGTTTCACTAAAACCTCTCTGTGACATTTCGAGAGAACTGGCACATCCGCAGCAAAATTGTGCACAAGACTACACCAACTGAAAACAGCACCCTGTAACACAGACATAAGTGCTGAGAGAACAGTACTGGCCCTACAGGAGACATGCCCAGATTGAGCTGGGTAGAAAGGAGGGAAATGGTAAACTGACATATGGTAGCCCTGCGGGTTTGTTCACAGAGTACTCCTCCATGACTCCTGCGGACTCCCATATGAATTTGAGAGGAATTTGGGGTGAAGTTCTCACAGATAGAGTGGGCATAGGTCAGAGAAAGACTGTGTATTGTGAATCTACAGTCTACTGTGGCCCTGGGTTCATGGGTTATGCAAATTGCATGTAAGTAATAGCCCTGATTCCCCTCTGGTTGAGAGCAACCTTAAAATCTTTGCTTTCCTGTAGTGTCGACTCCAGTTGCCTTTTCTCTTGTGTTTCAATTTTATATATCTCTCTTTGGTTGCCCAGTAACATCCCATGGGGAAGCAATTTACAAAATGGAGCCATGGTACTTAGAAACATTAATTCCACTCTTGTGGGGAACAATTTATTCCCAGGGTGTGGTTTTTTTCACCATAGGATCAGACCCATTGAGATAGCAGCATAGCAAAGATACCTGTTAAATTCTTATCTATGGGTCAGGATATTAAAATGCCATGTAATTGTAACTCCTGTTTAGAAATCTTAGTAAGTATTGCATTGAAAACCAACCTAGTAGTAAATGAGAAAACAGCAAGCCAGGAGGGTTTGTATAATTTCACTCAATTCTGTGTTCTACCCAATTTACCAGGCAAAAAATAAATTATGTTTGAAAATCAGTCATGCGAGGTTTCTGGCCACTTTTCATAAAAATGTATTATCTGTCACAGTTCTCTGAAGCTTTACCCCTGTGTGACATAGTAACATTTTAGGACAGTGCTGTGAGGCATTAGCCAGTCAGGCATGATGTGAGGGGCCCCCAGGGCTGCCCACCTCAAAATATTAAACACTACCTACTCTCTTCCTGTTATCTCTGAAAGTTGGATTCACTACCCAAATATCTTCTGGAATTGAAAGCTTTTTTTGTCTTTGTTGTTTGCTTTTCAATAATCTGTTCTTTTTTGTGATTAGTGAGGAATGTGGAGTTTAAAACCAGAAGATAGTGTTTTCTGATTATTACTTGCTGTTAACATGTGGTAGACAATCTAATTCTGAATGACTTCGCTACATGAAAGAGTAATCATAGTAGCAGTGGTGGTTGTTATTGTTGCTTGAATTGCGATACAACCTGTGTAAAGTGAAACAGTGTTCAATGTTCAGCTCAATACTTTTTACATGTGTGTATACCCATGTAACCACCACCCAGGGGCTCCTTCCCGTTCCTTCTCAGTCAATACCCAGCTCTGTCTTCCCTCCTACACACACCAAAAAGGTAAACACTATTCTGACTTTTATCACCACAGCTTGTTTTTTCCTATTTTAGAACTTTTTATAAATAGAATCATTCAGTATGTACTCTTTGATGTCTGGCTTTTTCAGCTTCACATTATTATATTGGTGAGATTCATTCATGTTGTTGTGTTTATCAGGGCCTTGTTCTTTTTCATTGCTTATACTCTTCTATGGATATACCACAGTTTATCTGTTCTACTGTTGGTAGACATTTGGGTTGCTAGTTTTTGATTATTATAAATAAAGCTGCTGTGAACACTTCTGTACGTGTAGCTTGGTGGACTTGTGCACTAATTTCTCTTAGACATATACTAAGGAGTAGAATTGCTTCACCGTAGGGTATGCATATGTTTAGTTTTACTAGAAAATGCCCAAACTGTTTACTGGGAGGGTGGTTTTGATAGGAGGTGCATGGCGGTTCTCTGCCTCTCTGGATCCATTTTCTGTTGTTCTCTGTCCCACTCTGTGCTCTGAATCATCCTAGTTCCCAGTTTCCTTATCCTGTGGCTCTTGGTTGGATTCAGAGGGCCCAGCAGTTGATTGGAGATAGAGGAGTGGGAGAGAGAATTGGACAACCCCTCTTCCAAGGCTCCAACTTTCACTGGTCCTTCTCTCTCTCCTTCTTTAGGCTCAGCAGGTGATTACAGATACCTGTTGTTGCTAGTTCCTGGGCACTTCTCCATCTAACATGGTGTTTTTAGCCCTACTCACATCCCTGAAAAAGTAATTCTATAAAAATCTGAAACCTTTGGGGCGCCCGGGTGGCTCAGTTGGTTAAGCGACTGCCTTCGGCTCAGGTCATGATCCTGGAGTCCCGGGATTGAGTCCCGCATCGGGCTCCCTGCTCAGCGGGGAGTCTGCTTCTCCCTCTGACCCTCCCCCATCTCATGCTCTCTCTCTCTCTCTCATTCTCTCTCTCAAATAAATAAATAAATAAAATCTTAAAAAAAAATCTGAAACCTTTGAGTATGCTATCTTTTGTCATAGAGATTTTGACTGATACAGGAAGAAATGAAGGACATGTTGCGAGAAATCAGAATGTGTTGGAACACATAGGGGTTTCTGCTCAGCATGAGAGAATTGGCACAGGAAAGAGACTGTACTGAAAGTAGTTGTTTAGGGTAATTCACGTCAACAAATATACTGGGTGTGGATTGGAACTCAGAGCAACATAAAGATAAGTTTCCTATCCTCAAGTAGTTTTGTTGACAAGTAGACCTTGACTTTGATCCTGGCTGCACATGACTCTACTAAGCTTCATTTTTTTTTTTTTTTCTGTTCATCTATAATGTAGAAATAATGATTTTATCTGTTTTAGGTTGACCAGTAGTTCAGCCACTACCACACCTCTGACATAGTCAGATAGTGAAGGAAAATCAAGCTAACCACACACTAAAGATGAGATAGAGGTTTTATGGTTTCATTAAAGGAATTCATCTAGCTGTGGTAGGGTTACCTAGGAGGAATTCTTGAACTACTCGGAATCTTGGAGGCAAAGTCCCATATATTCTGTAACTTCAGGGAGGCTACAACAATCAACTAAGGATAGCGAGGCTTCAGAGTGGCAGTCTAGAAGAGTGGTTAAGACAAGGCAAAGGTTTGGGAGTCAGTTCTGAGTAGGAATCTAGATTTTATCTCTTATTGACTATGTCCCTTTGATCTAGAGATTAAAATGTCTTAGTTCTGTCCACTGTAAAATGGAGATGGTCATTCTTATACCTTTTATGGTTACTGTTATTAATGCATTCTTTCCCCCCGCAAAAAGACATATAAACATAGTTAGGAACATAATCAGTCATACCCCAGCTAAATGCTGGAATAATCTGTCAGGAAATACAAGGTTGCAAGACAAAGTGGGTTGAGAGTGGGTATGTTGGGGGCAGGGGGTGAGATGCATGGGAAGATGAGACACCAAAGTTAGATACACATGAAGTCTGGGAATGCTGGTGCTGAGAATGCCATGTGTCTATTTTGAAGTAGATTCTGATTTTGGGATAGAAAATTAGAACCTGTTATGCAAAGTGGAAGATCTGAGAGGCAGAATATTAAAGTATGTAACTATAGTGAATCAATCTGCAGGGATTTTTTTGTTTTGTTTTTATGTTTTTGAACAACAGTTATTTGAGTAAGTTCTCTTTTTGCAAGTCCAGCACTCTATTTCTTATGTCTTCATGTCCATCTTAGAGACATGAAGTCAAAGTCAACCAGTCTCCCAGTCTCTCTCTGTCTCTGTCTCTCTGTATGTATGGGTCTTTCTCTTTCACACACACACACACACACACACACACCCCACACACACACGATGACATATTCTCAGTAACCATATATTTCAAAGGAAGTCCTGACATTAATTAGCAAGAATATAAGCAAGGACACAAAGGGATTTTCGAGAAAACAAATTCCAGTTTTTTTGTGGGCATGCATGCCAAAGCACAAAAGTTTTCAAAGGCAACTAAGGCTTTGGGCAAATTCTGATAACACTGAAGGATGAGGAAATAGTCAAGGAAGCAAACAATGTGCTTCTGGCATCCTGCTGGTGATTCAGAAAATTCTGATTCAAAAACAAGAATTATTTTCAAAGGTCTTTTGACAGAGCCGACAGCTCCTCAGCTGTCAGCCACTCTCCAGAGACCCTAATGAGCTCTTCCTTGTCAGGTCTTTCTGTCTAAACAAGAAATTGCTAGTCTCTGTATCTGCCACCCCACAGCGAATGCACCTACCTTTGCTTATGCATAGTATAAATTATTATTTAATGCAAACACTTGTTCAGGTTGATCAGTAAGTTGTTTCTGTCAACCTACATCAATGTGGTCTTTAATGTGTCACTGACTTAACAGCAGAGTATGTGTGTAAACAGGTGGTCAGAAAGTGTTTTTCTATTGATAAACTAATAGATATTCCTATTAGAAGAAGTTACTGCAGTTACCCTTGGGACTCATTCCTGAGGCTCTTGTAGATGGTCAGGATACTTAACCTTATTTTTCACAATAATAGCAAATCATAATAAGGGGCAATAAAAATGACATCCAAGAGAAATAATTCTTCTGTAAATATATTTAATATATCTCATTGTTCCTTCTCTACAGTACTCAAGATCCTTGCCTAATTCTACATCAAGAGACTGCCATTTCAAGTTTAGAATTCAGAAACCCCCTTGTAACTTGGTTTCCGTTAGTAGATGACACAGCACCATTTTCTAAAGATATATTTTTCGCTGATTTCTTCATGTTCTTGAAAAAATTCTGCATTGGCTCCCTCTCTCTCCTCCATGTTAAATAGTGTTTTCCCATTTTTTGTTTTAATATTCTTTCTCAATATAGCATGGGGCGTCAAGAGCATCGACCTTAGAGTAGTTCAAACCTGGGTGTGAGTTCTGGCCAAATTCTTCCTGGTCCTCTTTTCCTACATCAATCACCTTTCCATTTAATCTGGTGTGTCATTGATGTATTTGGAATTATCTCCTACTTTACTGAATGAAATTTTCTTCTTTTTGATTAAAATCTCTCCAGACACCTCAGTTCTCTTAGTAATTTGCCTCATATGTTTGAGGGGAGAAACTATCCACTTTGTAAAAAAGAAATGAAAACAACTAAAATACCAATAAAAATCAAACTATGTTCTTCAAAGCTTATTTCTATAATCAAGGCAATGGAAAGAAAAACGAAGAAAGAAATAACAAAAGGAACCAGGTCTACATTTCATAACCTCAAGATTGACTTCTGGTATGGCCAAGTAACCTCTTACTCTTATAGATAATAATTATAACTCCAGACAAAATTAAAAAAAAAAAAAGATACAGCACTGGTGAGTGACAAAGAAAATAATGAAGAAAATTCTACCCATTCTGGGTAGAAGTTGACACTTGGCTGGCTGGAATGGCATGTGTGAGTATCTTATTTTTACAGGCGGCACCACTCTTTCTGGCCTGAAAAATGAGAGGACAGAGATGAGAGAGATCATAACTGCTGGGAAAGTGAAGAGGGATTCCAGGAGAGAAGAGAGTCAGGGATGAGAAGCTCCAAATTCTGTATACAAGTTCTGCCCAAGTCTTAGACTGACTCCTGGACTATACATTTGTGGATCAGACTTAAAGCAGTCCAACTGAGGATAAAATAATACAACTTATATTTTAGTTGCCACTCAAAAGATAGATTTTTCGGGCGCCTGGGTGGCTCAGTTGGTTAAGCGACTGCCTTTGGCTTAGGTCATGATCCTGGAGTCCTGGGATCGAGTCCCGCATCAGGCTCCCTGCTCAGCAGGGAGTCTGCTTCTCCCTCTGACCTGACCCCCTCTCATGTGCTCACTCTCTCTCTCTCTCAAATAAATGAATAAATAAAATCTTTAAAAAAAAAAGATAGATTTTTCAGCTTGAGAGCAACAAAATTAATTGCTTACTAAAATAAGAACAACAGAAATTATTCTTGGATCATCCACTATGTTCAGTACACAACTGAAAATTACTTGATGCATATGGATTTGGGAAATTATGAGCTGGTCTTAAGAGAAAAGATAATCAATGAAGACGAACCCAAGGAATAACTAGCAGACTAAGGAATTTAAAGCAACTAATGTAACTAAGCACAATAAAGTAAAGGAAAATATGTTCACAAGAAATGAAAATAGAAAACTCAGCAGAGAAATTTAAACTGTATCAAAGAACCATATGTAAGTTCTATAACTTAAACTTCAAATCTGAAATTTAATACACTGGATAGGCTAACAGGAGAATAGAGATGACAGAGAAATAAATTGGTAACCTGTAATATATGTTATCTGATCTGAGGAACAATTTTAAAAAATAGCATCCTGGGGACCTGTGGAACAATATAAAAAGGTATAGCATATGTGTAATTGAAAATATAGAAGGAAAATGAAGAAAGAATTAGGCAGCAAACATGTCCTAAGAACTAATGGCCAAAATTTCACCAATTTGGTGAAAAACAAAAAATTTCAGATGTAAGAAGCTCAGTGAATCCAAAAAAGGCAAATGCAAAGAAAACCACACCCATGCACATCATAGGCAATCTGCTAGAAAATCCAAGTTGGGAAGAAAGTCCTGAAGGTGGCTAGAGAACACATTATATATATAGTGGAACAATGATCAAATTCTACTAATTTCTCAACAAAAACTGCGACATCCAGAAGACAATATAACAATCTGCTTACAGTGCTGTAAGAATGAAATTTCAACCCAGAATTCTATACTCCCCTCCCCCATCCAAATATCCTTCAAGAAATAGAGCAAAATACATTTGCAGATGAAAGAAAATGAAAAGAACCAATTACCAGCAGACCTGTGCTACAAAAACAAAACAAAACAAAACAAAAAAACAGAACAAACAAAAAGCACTGAAAGAAATTCTTCAGAATTAGGGGAAATGATAACAGATAGAAACTCAGGTCCTCAGGCAGGAATTAAGAACTTTAGAAAAGGTGTGCATAAACAGACTATTTTTTTATTCTTAATTTCTTGAAAAACGTGACTTTATTTTATTTTATTATTTTTTAAAAGATTTTATTTATTTATTTCACAGAGAGAGACACACAGAGAGAGGGAACACAAGCAGGGGGAGTGGGAGAGGGAGAAGCAGGCTTCCCGCCGAGCAGGGAGCCGGATGCAGGACTCAATCCCAGGACCCTGGGATCATGACCTGAGCTGAAGGCAGACGCCTAATGACTGAGCCACCCAGGTGCCCCAATATATGACTGTTTAAAGGAAAAGATATAATATTGTACTGTATGATGATATAACAAGCATAACAATTGTAATATAAAGGGCTGGGGAAAACAGTGAATGGGACTATGATTGTATTTTATGTGGAATAGCACAAAAATATTAACTTTAAGGAGACTGAAAAGTTTCAGAAGGAATCACCAAAATATATTGCAAAGAAGCATAGCTAAAAAGCCAATAAATACAGTCAAGTTTCTTTTTTCTTCAAATTTGGGTACTCAAATACTTGAAAATATTTGATATAATACAATTTAATTATGTTTTCCATTTTTGAAGGTGTATGTACATCAGCTTAGAAAGAGATACGCACTTGAGGCAGGCTGAGGATGAGTGCTGTTTACTTTGATTTAAGACCAGAGTATTCCTGATGAAGACTTCTGTGGTAGGGTTAAAAGAATTTGTGGTCCAGGATTTTGGCTTTAACTACGAAAACCCAAACCATCTGCTCTTTCCCGTGAAAATCTCTTTGACCCTTTTTCCCTTTCCCCATATTTAGTGTCTCCCATTCATGCCCATTCACACATTAGGAGCAAATCTGGAAGCTTGTGTGAAGGAAGTGTATCACTGGGAAAGTAAACAAATGGCCTGAAATTCTTGGAATAGCCATTTATTAATTTCTTTTCATAGAAATAGATGAAAAATAAATTATAATCATTATTTCAAAGTACAATAATCAACGTCACTGAGAGCTCACCTATAAGATATCTGCCCATCTCATTTAGGAATGATGAAAGTATGCAAAATATCCAAATTCCTTTTTTGTTTAGGATATTTTTTATATATCTCTATGCTTATATATCCATACTTACATACACAGATTAAGGATCAATATGCCCATTTCTATTCAAAATAAAGCAAAAGGAAGTTGTAATATGATCTCACCATGGATGGAAGTCATAGCTGGATTTTACCGTAAGTGGTTGGAGGTTGTAAGCACATTTCCATCTGGGCTTATAATCTACCCAGAACACTCTTCCCCTCTTATGGAGTAAGAGGGGAAGAAAGGTCAGAAATGTCTTCCCCTCTTATGGAGTAGTTCCTTGGTGTTTCCTGCAGAGAATTAATTATAGTCTTGGCATAACTCTCTATCAGCTTCTCCCTGCTCCTTTTCTCCCTACCCATGAATGAGAAATTCCAGCTTTAGAGCCTAGAACAATTGACACAGTTGAAGTGCAAGTAATATCTAAATGCTATTTGTGCATTATATTAACCAGGAAGTAGACACACATAAAACCTTTTCAACTGTTTTGTTCTAGGGATTTTATAAACCGGTTTTAATTCTATCTGTATCCTGCAGCATTTCTCCTATGTCCTTCTCCGCATCTCATGCTTAAAAGAATCCAGGAAAGACTTGGTCCAGGGAGAGGAATTTCAGGGCCATTACTCTTATGACTCGTTGGCTCCACCTGGAATTTAATCCTCAACATGAAGGATGCAGTAAAGTATTAATTAAGATCTATAGGAGAATGATGATTAGAGTCATGGTACCTGGGATGAAATTTCAGTTCCACCCTATTCCTAGCTGCTGTGACCTTGAGTAGTTTACTTCTTCAAGCCTTGATTTCCTAATCTTTAAAATAGGTAATGGTAGTATTCATGCCATGGGCCAATATAAGTATTAAATCAAATAAACCACATTGCATAGCACATCATAAGCAATCTCTAAATGTTAGTTATTATCATCATCTTTCTGTCTGTTTGGCTTTTTCCATCTTAAGAAATTTCCTGTTGGTCTTTTTGCAAAGAAACCATAGTCACTGTTAGCTCACCTCATCAAGCATCCATTAATAATGCAGATAGACAGGTTCATGTTTCATAGCCAGAGGCCCAAATTACCCACAGCCATCTTGTCCAAAAGAGAGGATAAAAGTCAGCAGGTTGAATTTTTTCCAAACTTCAGCTTGTAGCCTAGAGCATCTTGGATCCTCAACTGCTTCAGCAGAAACCCAAGTTTAGCTAATTAAAAAAAAAAAAAAAAAAAAAAAAAAGCTCTTCTCCATTCAATGATGAAAGAATGTCAAAAATGTATTCTGAAGTGAGTTTTTGTGCTACTCTTGATTTATAAATGTATAAGAAGTAACAAAATGTGAAAATATTCATAGGTTGGATTCACATATTTCTTAATCTTCATGTAAGTATATACTATATGTATGAATATCTTGAAAACAAATCATTTATAAAAATAAGATCAATATAATAGGATTTCCAAAATATAATTAATTTGAAATGTGTATTTGGCAGAACCTAATCAAAATCCATTTGGGGCCATGAGCAGAAAGATGACCCACTGAATGATGAATTATTCTTTTGTGATATTGGCTCCAAATCTTTTTTCCATTTTGATTCAAAGTCATTATTTCTCATCTTTCCTTTGCATCTTATCTTGATGTCCTTTCATTTATTCATCTTTCAGTAAAATTTCACTCCACACTCATCCCCTGCCCTCTGACCCAGTTATCAGAAGATACTTTTAGTTATCTACCCAATTCACAATTCCTTTTTCTGTGGAAACTGGCCTATCATTTACCTAGGAAGTTTACTCAGGAGTCATGCTTTTCATGTGTAAGCCTGTCCTCCTGGCCAACGCCAGTTGGATCTTGGGTGGAGACTTGATTTAAGCTGAACCCATCAGATCATCCCAGAGATTTGGAACTGGGAACAAGAGATACTATAAATCATAACATACATGTTAAAAAGATTTAAACTCAAGAACACCGGGGCACCCAAGAGAATAGAGCAGAGAAAAGCCAGTTAGTGGAGGAGAAAAATAAAGCAGAAATAAAGGCAGAGAAAAGGTATGGTTTGAGTTCCTGGCAACTTTCTAGTACATGATTCCAGTCTCCTTGAAAATCAGCTGCAATTCTGCTCTAACTATGATACATTCATTTACTCATTTGGTAACTCATAAACTATACATTTTTTGAATATCCAGCCAGCCTTATGCTAAACATTTTGCATACTCTGTCACTGAATTTTAATTACAGTCTAAACCACAACCAACCAACCAAATAGCAAAACAATGGTGAACATTTAATATACTCTGGCAATATCTCGGTAAAACTTGGAGACTTGATTTTGGCTATCATTGTAAATTTTCAGGTGAAATCCCAGTCATATTATGACTACTCTTAGCTAGGTGAGCTGAAACAAAGGTTCCTATATATAAAATGTAGAGCTGTCTTCGAAGACTGCAGTGGCTAGCAGATGATACTCTCTGGTCACTATTATGACCTATAATCACATACTCACTGGAGAGTTTTGATGTGGAAAAAAACAGCACAAATATGATTTTTAGCTTTCACTTGTAAAATATAATTGACTAGGATATAAGGCTAAGGGTACCTAATGCCTGATGGCAAAAAACAAATGCAAAAGCAAAAACAAAACAAAGCCTGACCTACTCTTTCCTTTCTTTGTCTATATACTAAAATGGTGCATATCCATAAATATCAGTCTCCAGGGAGAACATATTTTCAGATTATCCTAAATGTAAGGTGTGGAGAAATTATAATTTGTTCTATGAGTAGTCAACTTTATAAGAGAAAAGAATTACGTATATTTAGGTAATAGTTGTAAGTCATTTTTCAGGCTACTGCTATATTCCCCTTCCCCTGAGGAAGCAAAATTGTTGTATTAGTTCAAGGCATTAAACTTGTATTTAATTTCTTGTATTAAATATCAGCTAACATCACATGGGTTGTTGTTAGAGGGAAGACATTAGTAGTTTCATCACCTGCACTCCCTGAGTCCAAGTTCTTACTACCCATTTGGTTTTTAATACACTGCATGTCTGGTTTACATCATTACCTCTCTATCAAAACTCTCCAAATCTTTTACTATTGGATTTCATACCTCCCCCTTCCATCTCATTAGAGTAAAATTCTAATTCCTTCCCACAACTTTAAGATAATATATGATCTTGACCTAGCTTTTCTCTCTAGTCTTAATTTTTACCACACTTCCCTTTAGCCCCTTATAGCTGCTCAAACTTGAATTAGGGAAAATTGCTTGTATTAGTTTGTTAGAGCTACCATAACAAAGTACCACAGACTGAGAAGGTTAAACAATAGGGATTTATTTTCTCATAGTTCTGAAAGCTGGAAGTCTGAGCTCGAGGTGTTGGCAGGGTTTCTTCTGAGGCCGGTCTCCTTTGCTTGTAGATGGATGTCTTCTCTCTGCCTTAAAATGGACTTCCCTTTGTGCATACCTGTTGTCTAATCTCCTCTTCTCATACGGACACCAGCTATATTGAATTAGGGCCCACCCTTATGACCTCATTTATCTTAATTACTTTTATTTATTTTTATTTTTATTTTTTTAAGATTTTATTTATTTATTTGACAGAGAGAGAGTTAGCAAGAGCAGGAACAGAAGCAGGGGTGTGGGAGAGGGAGAGGCAGGCTTCCCGCCGAGCAGGGAGCCCGATGTGGGGCTCGATCCCAGGACCCTGGGATCATGACCTGAGCTGGAGGCAGACGCTTAATGACTGAGCCACCCAGGCACCCCATATCTTAATTACTTTTAAAGAGCTCATCTCTAAGTGCAGTCATATTCTGAGGTACTGGGGGATAGGATTTCAACATAGCAATTTTTAGGGGATACCATTCAGCCCATAATAATCATGACCTATTGATGAATATGCTCTCGGAAGTTTGGACGGGTCATGTTAGAGTCATAAGGTACTTGGGAAAAGGTAACAAAAGAAGTACAAATTCAATGACTCTAGGAGCTTTGGGTGTGACAGAATCCTGCTCACTTGTGCCCTTGGATACACAGACTTGAATGTGAAGCCTCGTGACCATTTTTTTTCCCCCGAAGTCTTCAGGGAGTCAACATGAGAGGGCAGCTGAGTAGAGAAAGACAGAGACAGTATACAAGATCAGCGGTCTGCTGAGGCAGCCCCACGTCTCTTTAGAAAGTTGGGACCAACTGAAGGGGTCTCAGGAGGAAACTGTCGCTAATGTTGTTCTAGTGAGAAAGCGAGTCTTGTGAAAAATGGCAGTGTAGGAAAATCCTTTCACTTCCATTTATCATAAACTATCCAATGAAATGACTATGCAAATAGCAGGCAACATGATGGATTAGGATAATATTATTAAGGAGTTTAAAAACTTTTTAAAGTGGTTCTTGCAAAATGTTTTTGAATCAATAAATGTCATACTGTCTAGCTCAGGCAGAGACCCACAGGATTTATCATATTATTGAAAGAAAAATAAAAGGTGGAGAATTTAAAGTTCTGGAAGACTTAATGAGGCTGCACCAGATATACCAATAGAAGCTCGTATTTCCTCATGTAGGATTAACAAAAACAGTGAATTTTGAAAATAACATAACAGCCAGATAATGGATTCTCCAGGGTGGCGATTAAAGTCTCTCCATTCAAAGAAGGGGAAACTGTGAGTATGTACTGCTTAAAGATGGAATCTAGCTTTGTTTACATTGTTTATGGGGGATTTTGAAAAGTTCATTAGGGTCAATATTTCCCTGAAACAAACAAGAAGTACCAGCAGATGAAAGTATTTCCTGTGCCTTTAGGATGGCAGATTCATACTCGTCAAGGCAGTTGCGAGAAACTGACTTTCAGATCTCTGTGTACAACTAAGCGTGCTATGCTTGTGCCAAGAAGTTTTCCTTCTTCTGTGTGTTATGACCCTTAGTCCTAGCTCAAGCCATGTTTGGATTAAGGACATTTTTTTTTTTTTAAGATTTTATTTATTTATTTAGAGAGCATGTGAGCGGGGTGGGGTGGGGTGCTGAGGAAGAGGGAGAGAGAGAATCTTAGGCAGACTCTGCCCTGAGCTCAGAGCCCAATGCAGGCCTCGATCCCAGGACCCTGAGATCATGACCTAAGCCGAAACCAAGAGTTGGATGCTCAGCCAACTGAGCTACTCAGGCTCCCTAAGGACATATTTGATGGAAGATAGCCCAAAGAGTTAGACAGGGTTAGAGTCTTTCCTCTTTTTTTTTTTTTTTTTAAGATTTTATTTATTTGATAAGACACAGCGAGAGAGAGAACACAAGTAGGGGGGAGTGGGAGAGGGAGAAGCAGGCTTCCCACGGATCAGGGAGCCCGATGTGGGGCTCGATCCCAGGACCCTGGGATCATGACCTGAGCTGAAGGCAGACGCTTAACGACTGAGCCACCCAGGCTCCCCAGAGTCTTTCCTCTTAATTCTACATTTTTTTCGTTAGTTAGCACAGGCTTCGTGGAGCAGGTATCTGAGATTTTGAAGCTGGGACTACCACTAAGGGAAATTTAGAATTTTGCCTGAAAACAGTCAATAGCAGCTTCTGGCTCTCAAACTCCCTTTAAAGGGAAAGCTGAACAATTACGATTTCTGAGCTGTGCAATAGTGATGTGTCTGTAGTTGGCGGGGAGGGGTGTCTTTGCCCTTAGCAGCGTGAATTCAGATTCTTCATTGATTAAAAGGTTGAGATACAAATATCATTTCTGAGTGGGAAATGGCTTCATAAAAATATTCATAATAATTAGGAATGTCCTGGGATTTGTTTGCAGAACAAACCAGAACTTGTCTTTTGTATTAACACCTTTGGGAATTTAATACATTTTTGGTGGCTTCCTGGATTTAAACATAAGGGGATGATTTTAAAAATTCTTTTCTGACCTAATTTATGCTGAGCTATAACCAGAGATAGATTTTTTATAATGTAGTTTTATTAAGACATTTAAATCTGCTCTTGAGCCTTCCTATCAATGCATTTGATGGGCTGATGAGTATTGATGCAAGCAATTAAGGCAATTAAACTCCTTTAGACACAGTGTTCAGAGAAATTATTTATTTACTCTGAAGGCGGCATGAGATCTATTTTTTTATTTTTTTATTTTTTGAGATCTATTTTTTTTTTTTTTAAATGCTGGACTGACAGGATCGAAGTCATCAATAATGCTACTTTTCAAGCAATATATGTCTTAGAATCAAAAAATAAATCTTCTGATTTTTTAATTTTAATAACAAGTTTATGCTTAATTTCACTCTCTGGGTTATTCATTACCATGCATCCTAGACAATTAAAATCTTGTCAATAACACATTGCCTAACCTGCACACGGATGACCTTTGGCAAGTCATTCATCCTCTCTGCTGCTCAGTGTCCTTATCTTTCTGATAAGGGTTAGATAAGGGCCTCAGTCCTTGCTATGTATCTAAAATAGACTTGGTTTCAGTTGGTCTGGGGACAGCCCAAGCATCTGTATGCTTTTAAACCCCCTCCGGCTATCCTATTGTGCAGAAGAGGTAGAGAACCACCTAACCTGATAATGTTAGCCTTCTGGTTCTACTATGTTAAGATTCAACGGTGTTTCTCATGGAATGGTAGATCTTCAACCTTTACCATTGGAGATGACATTTGCAAAGTTTTGCCAAGGTGAGAGTTTGAAAGTGAGGACAGGAATTTTACCCTGCTTTCTGTGTAAGTCCCTAAAACTTGTGTGTGATGTTGATAGAGGGACCTATAGTGAAGGAAAGAAGCAGGGATGGGGGGAGCTGATTTGAGAGGATGCTATGGATTCTAGGGACTTTCGGGAACCTGGGGTAAAAAAAAAGAAATCAGAAGAAAGTGGCAAGATCAGAACTGAATGATAAACCTTAGGCTTTTCAGATATGATACTTATTTGGAGGACTCTGTAAATCTTGGATTTTTTCTGAAAAAAAGCTAATTAAAATATCTAAACAAATACATTGACACTTTTTGAGTTATGAAAGAACACAAACCTATAAAAAAAGAGGAAAAAATATAGTGTGGTTAGAAGAGAAAGTCAAATCCCCCATCTCTACCAAACACAACCTGCCCCTTCCCAGAAGTAACTATTGCTTACACTTTATTGTGAATTCTTCCAGATATTTCCTTTGGATAACAATCCTATAAAATATTCATGAAACTTATCCATTGATGTGTTTTTTAAAATAAGATTAGCGTCATCATATTATAATGCTATTCTCTGACTTGCTCCTCATCTAATATATTCAAAGGCTGTATGATATCATGATATATGCCAAACTATGTAAATGTAGCTTGTTCCTTTAATGACTATTTAGGATTTTTGTTGAAAGGATGTGCCATAACTTAATAAGCCAGTTCTCTCATAGTGGACATTTTAATCATTTCCAGTTCTTTACACCTGAGAAATACTCAGTAGTGAACATCTTTGACCAGTTGGGCAACTATTCCTGAGGAGTAGATCCAATGATGCAAAAATCTTGGGACAAAAGGATTTAGAGTGTAGGTAAATTTCTAAAATTTTTGTCCTTCCAAACTGTGATATCAATTAATAAGGCCATCAAAACTGTATGGCATTTCTGTTTTGTCACAACCATACCAACCTGGGGAATGATCTGTGTTTTGGATTTTTACCATTTATATAGGTGAATTGTTATTCTGTAGCCTTAATTTGCATTTCTTTAATTATCAGTACAATTTTTTTAAATAAGGAAATTTCCAAAGAGACTCCCACTCACCTACTGACAAAAAAATTACGTAAGTTTCCCAGCTAGGTGACAATGAGAGAAAACAACCTAAACGGATATATTGGAGGAATTTAGGCAGAATGCAGGCATTAATTTGCATTTTCTAATCAGAAATGCATTTATTTTTCTCTTTGTCCTCTGTGGCTCTCCAATTTGAATATTCAGCAGGAGAAGAAGGCTGACTGAATACTTAGATTTAACAACAATAGATAAACATATTCCTTTCTTATGATTCTGCTCCATCTTTCTAAGGTGAAACATTTCAAACAAAGTAAATCTTAATTTTGAATTCAGATGGCTCACTGCTGAAATCATTATGAACACAGTAGAAATGGGAAACTTTTCAGAATATTTTACCTCTGTAGACAAATTGGCACTTTCAGAGAACATTAGCATGATGTGAGCCCCCATGCATCATTTCCATCTCTTCCCTTCCCCCTTCCCCAGCCTTGTGGAAGCCAAGGTTAATGGATGCCCTAGATTGAGGATGGCCCTCAATGTGAACTTCCTGGGCTGGCTGGCAGGCACCGTGTTTTCCAAAATGATCTGTCCTGGAACATTTGCTCTCTCACCAGGCTCCCCTTTTCCCTTCTTCCTGTCCTCCCCTCTCTCATCCCTCTATGCCTCTCCCCAGTCTTCTAGCACACCCTCCCTTGCTGCAGGGAGCAACCTTCCTCAGCCAGCACACTCACACTTTTGTCTCATGGGGCACCCATCCCCGGGAGCCCCCACTCACTGCAGCCTCACTCCCTCCTCCGTCCCAGCCACAGGGGCTGTGCTAGCAGGCTCTTCACCTTTGTCCTGCATTAGTTTATCAAAAATCTGGTCCCTTTAGTCAACCGTGAATGTCCAAGAGCATGCACTTTGGATCAGGCCACTGCTCTCGGCGCCAGGCAGAGTGGTATGCATGATGAATTATGAAACCTGTTTCCGGACAAGTTTAGAATCTCTGGTTCTGCCAGGGCACTGGACCAATGAATGGGAACATGTGTGACAAATCAGAAAATCCTTCTTGGGAAATGCTTGGGAGGAGAAATCTGCAGTCTGCTACTGTGACAAACTGAAGACCCGACGAAGGCCCTTCAGGGGTGACCTGAAAACAAGCCACTTCTCCCTTATGTTTTAAATTTAGGGATTGCTTAAGACTTAGCTAATATAGTCCAGGTTTGATTTTTAAAACGCCCGCAACAAACTCCTTTTTTGTTTGGTTTTATACATTATCTCTGTATGTGAGTTACATATCTCTTACTGCCGGGAAGTTTGATGAGAAGGATTAATGCTGTCATCTATTCAGACAGCAAACACCATGCCTCCTCCTACAAGTGTCTGTCTCTAAGGACTAGCTGTGCGGGACTCCGTGCTGTACTGCTAGGTTTCCATTCTGCCCATGCGAACGCTCTGGGTCTAGATTTTACGGATACGTGACAGGTTCAGCCACCTCCAGATTTTCTCCCTCCCATTCTCTTTTCTTATTATCACAAGACTAAGAGCCCGGATTTGTTAAGCCAGGCATTTTTAGTGGAGATATATACTTGTACACATGAGCACTCCTTATATTTCTCAAGACTCATGAATTATTCAACTTGTTTTTTTTTCTCCTGTACACTAGGTACAGATTCTTCTTCTCTCCCTTCTACCAGAAAGGAGGGAAGAATCTTCTTTTCTTCTTCCTTTTTAAAAATATTACTCCTTTTGGGGCACCTGAGTGGCTTAGTCATTGAGCGTCTGCCTTCGGCTCAGGTCATGATCCCAGGGTCCTGGGATCGAGCCCCTGCTCAGTGGGAAGCCTGCTTCTCCCTCTCACACTCCCCCTGCTTGTGTTCCCTCTCTTGCTCTCTCTCTCTGTCAAATAAATAAATAAAATCTTAAAAAAAAATTACTCATTATTATTATTTTTTTAAAATGGAGCAATTGTTAACATCACTTTTTTTTTTTTTTTTGAGAGAGAGAGGGAGAGGAGGCAGAGAGCACGAGGAGTGGGGGTGCAGGGGCACAGAGGGAGAGGGAGAATCTCAAGCTGACTCCACGCTGGGTGCAGAGCCCAACGTGGGGCTCGATCTCACAACCCTGATATCATGACCGGAGCTGAAATCAAGGGTTACACACTTAACCAACTGAGCCACTCAGGTACCCCAGCATCATTTAAAAATAACATGACACATATATCTCACACTAGAGATGGCTTTGTCCTAATATTTAAAGTCCATCTCCTCTATCCATCATTACCTTATGTTGCCTTGATAGTGAGATAAAAACACTAAGTCCATTGAGCATGTCTTTTTGGCCCTCTCTTGATGCACCATTCAGGGAGGGAATTTTACAGCATTTGGCTTCATTCATAGTTACTATTTCAACTTAGTACATATTTGCTGGGTTTAACTGGGAGTCCTGTATTTTATTTGGTAACCCTAGCTGATAACCCTATTCTATGCCTGTTACTACATTATAATACTTGTCTGTGCCTTCTCACAAACAGAAGGAAAAAAAAAGGGGGGGGGGACCATTACAATAAAACCTGAGACAATTGTAAGCTTTCAAAGCAAAAGACTAGTGGCTCTGTTCCCTGTTGGTTGTAATCTCAGAGCCCAGATGAATTAAAACATGATAAATATTGAGGACACTCTTTCCTATGCATGTCTCTACTTTGCCTTGGATCAAGTCAAAAGTTTCTTCTTGTAAAAGGCCAGATAGTAAATGTTTTAGGCTTTGTGGACTACATGGCGTCTGTTGCAATTGTTCAACTTTCCCAGCAAGAGAGCAGCCAGAGATGATATGCAACCAAATGAGTATGACTGTGTTGTGGTAAAACTTCATTTACAGAAACAGGTGATTGGCTCCACTTGGCCTGTGGGTCCATGGTTGCTCACATTTGTTGCCGTAGACCCAAGTCCCCTCCCCACGTGTGAATGTGATTCTGATCTGTCTCTACTGCTTCTGGGCCAGTGGTAGTGGGGAGAGTAGAGCTGTGATGATGATCACAGACCTTGTCCCTCCACACCTCCCTGCCCACCAACAGTCCCAGGAGAATATGCATATCTTTCTTTCTTTTTTTTTTAAGATTTTTTTATTTTATTTATTTGAGAGAGAGAATGAGATAGAGAGCATGAGAGGGGGGAGGGTCAGAGAGAGAGGCAGACTCCCTGCTGAGCAGGGAGCCCGATGCGGGACTCAATCCAGGGACTCCAGGATCATGACTTGAGCTGAAGGCAGTCGCTTAACCAACTGAGCCACCCAGGCGCCCTGCATATCTTTCTTTTAATCCATATAGTTCTGAACAGTTTCAGGAAGCCTGAAGTGTTGTTGTTTAAGTATCAAAAATAACCAGTGGCAAATAGTGTCAGTAATGAGTATTTTTCAGTTTTTATTTTTGTTGATAAAAAAATTTAAACGGAGATGACAGGATACATCTCTCTATGAGAGTACCTCATCTGGTCCCTTGTTTCCAGAAAGAACAGTCCCTCAGGGGAATGCATCAAGGACTGTCACATGCTAGTCTCTCTAGGGGTCAGATAGTGAGTTGCTGTTTTCTGAACATCACCCAGGGACCCTGGAATTCCAAGTAAGAGATATCTAGACACCAAAAACTGGAGCCTAAAGAGACATCTGGAATCAGAAGGAGGTGAGTAATGAGTCTGTAGGTTCTCATTAGTATTTAAATCTAAGGGAAACCAAAGGAAGTTTCTCTCTCAATCATTTCAACAGGCCATATGAAAGAGGTCATTGTCTAGCCTCAATCTTAAGAGTAATGGGAGAGGGATTCTGCTGGTGGAAGGAAAAGCTTGGATATGCGGGAGTGCTGGATGCTGGTGAGATCTGAAAGAGCCAGCCTCGTGTGTCTGCTATCAGAGATTCACTGGTGCAACCTGTCTGACCAGAAAAGGGAGTTTCTATGATTACAGTTGTTCAACTCTCTTGAGCAGATGCAAATAAAACACAAAGGCAAAAGCAGAAGGAAAAGAAAGAAAATGTTTTTCTTAGTGGAAAGGATTTATTTGGTATCTCCAGCCACTCCTTTTTTTTTTTTTTTTCTTTTTTAAGTAATAATTTTTCATTACTCCCTTTAACTCTTAACCTGTCAGGCATAGAGTGTTTTCTTGTTTTATAAATGTCTTTCTCCCTTCACCCTGGGACAGGATCTGATTTTCAAAATATCAGTATAAATGCTGTATCTATCTGTCTATCTATCTATCTATCTATCTATCTATCTATCTATCTATCTATCTATCCATTTTCCTCTGTTCTTTTATTCAGGGCCTCTTCTCTCCATGAACCCCAGCTATTCGTTCCCTAACTGCTCTTTGTCCTTAATGGTTTGGTTTAGCTCAGATACCACTTCCTCCACCACAGAGTCTTTCAAGATTTTGGAAACCTCCCCAGGCCTATGCTTACTCTCTGCATATGTCTGTCATGGAATTAGATGATAATTATCTATATGTGTGAGTTCTTTTTGTTGATTCATCTTTGTCACCCTCCCCAAGCACCATGCTTAGCCCTCTGTAGAATGAATACAATTGGAAACTAAGGCCCATCCAAGTTAAATGTGACCAACGCTAGAGAGATAGGAAGTGGCAGATGGAAGATTCTGGCCTGAATGCTTTCCAGTTCCCCAAACCACTGACTTTTCAGATTAACCTACTTTAAAAGTCCAGGAATGGCTGGCCATCTGTGGCAGACAATTCAGTAAGAAAAATGTTCCGCCCTTTCTACTGAGTTTTTCATCTTTTCCCCTATTTTCACTCTCTCAGCCAAGGCAACCATGTGGTTCCTTAAAGAAAATCCCCAGGTGGAGGTGAGGGAGCATATTCCCTGGGTGTTTCCTAGACCCTTCTGGCTTTTTTGCATGACCTCTCTCATGGGGGGGGTTCGTGTCCTTGTTGCTGCCCCAACTACTCCATCTCCAAAGGCTAATCCCTCTCATTTGATCTCCCTATCCACAAACCCACCCAAACTAGAGATGCTTTGTTCAGCCCTCTTTTTTTCCTATTACGCAGCTCTGTTCATATACCAGTTTATCGCTGAAATTGTTTTGAGGGTTGACTGATATTAACATAGAGATTTGAGTCTTTTCCCACATCAAGAAAAGCCACATAAATAGTCTGTGTTTATTTGTGACTTGCTGGTTTTCCTAGCATTTTGGGGGAGAATAGAATCAGGGTTCATTTTAGACACACACACACACCCCTGGGGCCACTCATCCTTGAGGACAGCTTCATAGAGCTAGAGTTGCTGGATAAAGAAGCAGGCTGACATGGGTAACAACAGCTACACTTTAGACCAGCACTGTCCAATAGCACTTTCTGTAATGAAGGAAATGTTCTTTCTTTGTGGTGCCCAATACAATAGTCACTAGCCCCTTGTGACTATAGAGCCCCTGAAATGTGGTTAGTGTGACTGACGAGCTGCCGTTTTTATGTTATTTAACTTATTAAAATTAATTTAAATTTGAATAGCCATGCATGGCTAGTGGCTCCTACATTGGACAAAGCAGATTTAGAACATCTGCCCTCATTATTTCAATATATGGGTTTACACCACTCTGGTTATTTGATGTTTGACTGATAACAAGCAGAAGACGTAAACTTAATTTTGTTTTATTCTATCTCTCTGTAAGTCTTCCATTTGAGAATAACCTGGTCAATAATTCTTGGGTACCCTGAAATCTTGATAAGCTTTATGAGTGGGGACAATGACTTAGTTGATGAAAAAAGAAAAGGAATTCCTGAGTATAATCTATATATTCCAAATACTTTTCAGAAATCTTCAAAAGTCAGATGTATGGGGGAGAGAGTTTATATGGAACTCTTACTTGGAAGCTCATTAGAGGTTTAGAAAAAGATCCAGGGACAGAGTCCTGCGTGCCAGGGCCAGCAGAACGCGGGACCCTGGGACAGTCACTTAACCTCCCCGAAGTTCTGGTTCACCTGTACATTAGGAATGATAACAACACCTACTGAAACTATCTCATAGGGTTTCTGGGACTAAATGAGATAAGATAGAAGCAAACACTTTGTAAGACACCATATAGATGATAGTTGCTGTTGAGATTTTAATGAATCTGTAATCCTTCCAAAGTAATTCAGTGTAAGCATCAACCGCAAGGGGCAGGAATCACTCTGTCTACACCTTTTATTGTAAAGTAGCTCTGAAAAAGGAAATTAAAAATAAATTTCTGTGTATTAATTCACAGGAATATATGTGTGTGTTGGTAGACACATAAGCAATCTTGTTTTGAAGACTAAATCTTAACATATAGGCCTTTATTGACTAAGGCTTTTCAGATTCAAGATTTCCCTCTGTTTTCATAATGAAAGGATATCTCAGAAAAAACCCCGATAAGCTTTTTCCTTTGTTTCTCATGACTCACTCAGTATCCTGTTCTATAATCTCCTGTCCTTTGGCCAAAGCTTCCAGGGCAAGTGGCATCTCCAATCTGGGGAAGTTAAAGATTTGGGAAGATGGAGAAAATCACCACATTTAGTCAAGATGTCTTACCCATAGTAAGCATTATTGTTCTCACTTAACGGGTGTAGTAATAATTTCAGATGCTTAACTACTGCTTTTTTTTTTTTTTTTTTTCTCTGCCACTGTATAAATTTGTCTGTCAGGTCATCCCCAAATGATAGCAGATTATTCCAAAGGGTAGGGGGATATACACTATTCCCTTTTATTTTCTATACTTTGAGAATGTCTAAGTGAATTTTGTTTCTTTCATTCAACCTAAAGGATATTTTTAATAAAGGAGGGTTTTTTTTTATTATGGCCACCTACTAAAGTTTTTTAAATTTAAATTTTCCCACTCTTAGCTATTACATTTGATTTATATTTGCCAGTTTCTAGGTTGAATTCTAAGTACTCCTTTGATTGACAAATCAATGTAAGAGTTTTCAAAACAATCCATTTTGGTTTATATACTTAAATACATATGAAACAATTGACATATGGCTTATTATGTTTGTAAGCATTTAATAATGAAAGTGCTATTTTGTTCTAAGCAATGAATCAGAAAATGCCTTGGCAATCCAGTTTCTGCCATTTTGAAATTATGTATTTCAGACTTTAACATTTTAGCCAAGCCTGGAGTCTAGATATTTTATGAGTTTATTTATACATATCTTTTAAAAATATTATCTCATTCTTTTTTTTTTAAGATTTTATTTATTTATTTGACAGAGACAAAATGAGAGAAGAAACACAAACAGGGGGAGTGGGAAAGAGAGAAGCAGGCTTCCCACTGAGCAGGGAGCCTGATGTGGGGCTTGACGTGGGGCTCCATCCCAGGACCCTGGGATCATGACCTGAGCCAAAGGCAGACATAACGACTGAGCCACCCAGGCGCCCCAATATATATAAAATATACCACACATACTTGTAACTGAAAGCCTTTCTCCGAAGTTCTCTGAAATGTAACACCATGGATGAATATTCTAACATAAGTTAATATCAGACGGAGCCATCTTTGTGTTACATGAATCATGAAGATGAGTTTTAAGTTTTAATCTCTTAAGGTGTGTGTCAGTTGATCTGAGTTCAAACATGCCTGTGAGATTCTGAGAGAACAAACTGAACATTATGCTTCCCTTTAACTTGAGAGGACATCTAGAAAAACTGAAAAAATAAATAAATAAAATTACCATGAGAGTACAGCTAAGCTGAATTCAAAGAAACGGAAAGTTGCTTTGATTCTGTTTAGGCATTCCCACAATTATCCTTTGGAAGCAGATCTAATATTTCAGACAGGCAGCAGCTGCTGCTCCTTGATTTGGTACTGTCACAGCTCGTCAGGGGCCTTACACGTGCGGGGCGCTGCCTGTCCTGAGACTACCATCGTCAGGCACCCTTTCATGAGGTGCGTTAGGATCCCTAGTTGATACACGAGGAGGCTGAACTCGAAGGGGCTTGACTGAATCAGAAGACAAATCATCTTTAGTTTTAACTAGCAGAGCCAAGGTTAGATTTTTTTTCCCGAGTGACACATGGAGCCTGTGAAATAAAGCAACCGTGTCAGGCTACCATTTATTTATTTATTTTTTTCTAAAGATTTTACTTATTTATTCATGAGAGACAGAGAGAGAGAGAGAGAGAGAGAGAGAGAGGCAGAGGGAGAAGCAGGCTCCCAAGGAGCAGGGAGCCCGATGCGGGACTTGATCCCAGCACCCTGGGATCATGACCCGAGCCGAAGGCAGACGCCCAACCATCTGAGCCACCCAGGCGCCCGTCAGGCTACCATTTAAAGGGCACATGTGGGCCCAGACTCTCTCACTTTTCTGCCTTGGCGTGTCTTCCCTCCATTCCATCTTTCCTTGTTAAAATGCTACTCATTCTCCAAATCTCAGTCCAAAATACCACCTCCATTCCTGATCTTCCAGGACCTGCATCTCATTTTTCCCGTGTTCCTTAATGTGTTGTTTATATTTCTGTCAGAACACTGGCAATAATGCATTCATTAAAAGAACATTTATTGATAGGGCCACTTTGTACCTGGTACAGTAGTTAATTGTGGTTAAGTCTAGCTTTCCTTGACTTATTCATCTTTGTGTCTCTCATGGCACCTAGCAGAGAGACTTGCTCATAGGCACTCAATAGAGATTTGAATATAATTCCATTCTGGCCACTCATTGAGCCACATCCAACCTCACCAATGATTTTCCTTTTAATAAAATAGAATGCAGACAGATATCCCACTTAGGATACTGTCCTGTATGTTAAAGAGTTGATAATGGGGTTCTCCACAGTTAGAGACTTAGTTATGCTTCAGCGGCTTTCACAAACTGCTTTGGCATGCTGCCCACATTCATTGTGGAGGTTTTTCCTTCTTTAAGAGTTTCCTTTCAAAGAGGGAAAACCTTTACTAAATACTACTGTCTTTAACACCTGTAGTTTCTGCGAGAGAAAGCTTTTCAGAGTTTTTGTGGGCTGTAATGGCTGAAGATGAGAAGAATGGAGTTGGAACACTAGAAATAGAAGCAATTAGGACTGGGATGAATCAAGATTATATAAAAATATGGAATCTTGACGGTTTCCTGGATCCTGCAAGCTTGGCTATAACCCAGCATTTTATATGTCTTATATATTATAATATGAAGTGATTTGCTTATCAGGAACAACAAGAGGATCTTGTTTATATATATATAACATATATTCAGATTATATAAATTTATTCAGACCAAAAAGCATAATAAGGATCTTACAAAAGTCATCCTTGAAGATCAAACACCAGCCATGGTCCTTAGCAGGATCTGTACCAATGATTAGAATTATGTGCAAATGTCTATGTTGAAGACATCACTTGTTAAAGTGAAATTTAAAATCCTGTTACAAATGCAGGTACCTAATGCTGCCATTTATATTGTCTCAGGCTGATTTCTTGTCCAGAATTGCAAGGTGTAGAATTTTGATGTTTTCTGAAATGTAGACTGATACGGAATTACTCATGGCTGTTCTAATCAATGTAGAACATCTCATTTAAAAGCAAAAGGTGAATAAGATTGGCAATAGATATTGAAACTATATTCCCAGCCTTAACATTATTAATACTTCTCAGCAGGAACATTCTTCTCTGTTGCTATTAATTTTTAGGTATTAAGCATAGGCTATAAATAATAATCTCTTACATTTGAATAGAGCTTATAAATTCTTCAAAATGTTTTCATCTAGATTTTCTCAACAATATAAATATATTAACATATATTTGAATGCTAGTGGTGTTAGGAACCTTATATGTTATCTCATTCAACTCTTTCAGATAGCCCCTGTTACCTCCATGGTAAAAATTAGAAAGCAAACAGATACACTTTGAACTTGTTTAAGTTTGCCCAGCTAATCCAGGGCAGAGATGAAATTCAAATTTAGACTTTTCCACTTTCTGTATTTTTCCCTTGAAAACTGATAACAGGGAAGTCCAATAACTTGCCCAGGGTCATAATTCATGGCAGGTTAGAACCCAGAATTCCCATCTTTTACTTATTACTATATTCTCTATAACGCTATGTTTTATGCATATACATTAGAAAGCCAAGATTAATTTTTATTATTTAAAGGTTTCCCTTTTCTTGTGAAGGTTAAATTTGGTTCTGATAGAAAATATGCTGCCAGGGAATGCTTACCTAACTAGAAATTCCATATGAAGCCTGAGGCAAGTATCTGAATAATTAACCTGAGTGATGTAAATACTTTTTCTTGTAGTCATGCTGTAGACAGTAAAAGTTATCTTAAGCATCATTTTACCAGCCAGGAAATATTCCCCTGAAAATCCCTCCCACTTGAAATCCCTTGAGATTGCATAAAATGCAACCTTTGGACTCAAGTGGCACCCTGATAATAGCTGTCATGTGGGGTTAAATTGCCTCCGATTAAATTGTCACCTCCTTAAGAAACAGGGACTGTGTCCTTTTTGCGTTAATTTCCTGTAACTCAGATATTATGCAAACATGACAGTATGCATATTTGTAGAAATTTATTGGGAGAAAACTCTAGAAGCCAGCAGTCAAACGAAAGCTCATTCTCTGGACTGAAATGGCAGAATTTCGGGAATACCAGTCCTGTTCAAGCGAGTTTTAAAGATAGCTATTTCATGACCAGAGAAGAGTTAAAAATAGCAAATTACCTTTGGCATTTCTAGTTCCTTCTATATACATACTCAGCTCCAGGAACATAGCCCCATACATTTGCTCTTGGAATTGAGTAAAATCAGGGTAACGTCTATAGAGTCCACTGGGGTAATGGGAATTAAATTTAGGTAGGAATATTTGGAAAATTTTGAATTCCAACTCTCAAAGAAGACTGAATACAGAACTTTTTATTGTAAAGGCCATGTGTTGCCCCTCCCTAGGGTCAATGAAATCAAAGACGGGATGTTTACTTTGAAAGCACAGACCTAGGTGGCATTTAGTGGATTTAAATGGGACTTTAGTGTTTGCATCTAGTCAGCGTGCCCCTGAAAATATCTCACACCCTGGGACTGGATGGGCCAGGCTAAGTAAACATTAGCAATATCAAATGATTACAAAAAATATCCAAATTCCCAACAATCTTATCAACAATCCTGGCCAAGAATTCTGGGAGGGATTGGCTCACTGGTCTGCCTGGTTCTTGAGGAAGTACATGGGTATCAGTCCCAGACACTGAGGGAATCACTTGTCTTACTTTCTTACGGGCACCCAATAGACAGATATTCCTTTATTTATTTATTTATTTATTTATTTATTTTTATTTTTTTAAGATTTTATTTATTTATTTGACAGAAAGAGACACAGCGAGAGAGGGAACGCAAGCAGGGGGAGTGGGAGAGGGAGAAGCAGGCTTCCCGCCGAGCAGGGAGCCCGATGCGGGTCTCGATCCCAGGACCCTGGGATCATGACCTGAGCCGAAGGCAGATGCTTAACGACTGAACCACCCAGGCGCCCCGACAGATATTCCTTTTATGCCATGGATGCCCTCTGGGGGTCATCTAGAGTTTAACCTAGGAAAGGTTACCCATTTGTGTCTCTTGCTTGTTTAGAGGCTGGGGTGTCAGTTATTTAAAGGTCTTAGTTTTATAATGGATTTCTATTGATATTACTTCCCCATTTGCCTATTATTTGAGATGATAGCTCCAAAAAAAAAAAAAAAGTTAAGCCTTAAGTGCAGTCTTCATGATTCAATGTTCCAAATGTTAGGAATGTAATTTGAAAAAAAACCAAAACCAAAACCAAAAAACAGTGGGGTATGCAATTAAGTTAAAAGAAACTTGACTTTCTATCAAGATAAGATTGCCATGAGATAAGTGCAGAAATGCAAATATTGTCCTGATTAGTGAAAGGTTTTAATACAGGCATGACCAGTTTGACCAAAGCCCTCATTCTAGAAACCTTTCATAAAGGAAGTCTGTCTGTCATTATGTGAATTCCAAAACATCTGCTCCATGGAACAATGGAGTGGTGCCTGAGGTCTTTGCTGTACCAGGGTAAATTTTGTTTTTATTAAAATGAAAATAGCATGGGAATCTTAGAATTTAGAGAGGCTCAATGCGGCAAGGCCTCATTCCTGCAAATATCTTGCTAACCTCCATGAAGCAATTTGTTGGGACTGGGTGCAATGTGACAGGCACTTCTAGGACTTAGTGTGTTTCTGACTAATTTATCACCTACTAGCCAAGATTTATACATCATATTCCCTTTTCAGAAATGGAGATATTAAAACATACATTCAAATATAATCCTAAACAGAACATTATTAAGTTTTAAATATATTCTAGAAGCAGGATTTTTTTTTTTTTTAGAAGCAGGACTTAAATGTTTCTATAGTTTCTCCTTTTGAACAGATTCATGTAAGTTATGCTTTTCTAAAAGAAGTATAATTGCTCGTTCTTAAGATTTAGAAAATAACGGACTTTTAAAAATCTTCCGTAAAAGAATTAGATAAAATTACAAAACAGTCTCATCAGCTAATCTAACACTTAGCAGCAAACAGCAAGGCTTTGATTAAATTCTTTTTGATTTGTTTTGTCTATGTGTGTGTGAGTGTGTGAATATCAATGATCTTAGTTTTTTTTGAAAAATATCTTTTCCCTTCATAAAGTTTTTTTTTAAATGGTAAAAAACGACAAGTGCCCAGTGACTTTAGTGAGACTAACAGCGTATTTAATGAGGGGTTTGACACAGAGGAGATACATGCTTGGAAAAGAAAGAAGGAAAGGAATGGGTCCAGGGACGTGGCGGATGGTGCTGCACTTGTCATTAGGAAAGATGCTTACACGACATGCCATATATTTCATGTCAGGCTGGTCAGAGCCATTATTTTAAAATGGCGTCTGGTTCATTGGGAATCATTTTACTTCTATTCTTATGCTCAAATTAGGTTAATTTTTCTTTTAGTCTTCTCAAAGGGGAAAATATCCCATCTCTTTACAGACCTCCTGGGAAAGGCATGGAGGTTTGAGGCAAGAGAACTCTATAAACAGCCAAATTATGTTGTAGGCACAGATTCCATTATTCATTGGCACCTCTTCATCAAGCTTTGTGTGGAAAGTCAGTTCTTACCACCATACTGCCTGCTCAGTTGTTCAGTTCTGATTGAAAAACATGTTCAGTAAGGAGATTTACCTTTTAAAAACAGTGAACAATGATCGTTTATGAATGCAGAGCTTCCTGTTTGAGGGCAATCATTTATTGATATCATGGATGGACTTAAAGCACAGTTTCGAGGTTTACTATTCTCAGGAAGCATATCAAAGTATGTGTTTGAAAGGCTAAATGTCAAGATTCCTGCTTGGTTTACCACAACTGTTTTTCACCTTCTGCAAAATCACAGATGGGTGTGAATGTTTCAGTGAATGAGACATTCCATTGTATGAAATAATGAGCTTCTAGCTTTCATGCTACAACAAAATTCTAGGGTCCAGCAATTTATTTTTAATAATAATGACTATAGGCGTGATTACTGTAATAGTTATGGGATAGATGCCACCATTAAACAAGTTATGTGTGTTCTTGAAGTCTGTTTTCCCATCTGTATAATGAAGATAATAATGCCCTCCTAAATATTGTTATGAGGATTAAATGAGAAAATGCATGTAACTATAGGTCCATAGTAGGTGCTCAATAAACAGTAGCTATTCTACTCAGTTATGCCTTCACATTGCATAGGATATTTGCTACTTCAAGAAAGGTACAGATGTGATCAAGTGGGACTCTTTCCGCAGGGAGTCCAGACTTCAAAGAAATAAAACCACTCATGGAATGACTCTCCATGAGGATGGTAATGAATACAGCTCTGCTGTTCTTGTTGAAATAGCCCCAGTGATTACCACACTCTTATTTTTCTTTGTCAGAAGAAGTTAAGATTATAGCCCGGGGTCAGTTTGACTTAAACCCAGTTTCTGGTCATTTAAGTCCAATGTAACTAACTTTTAAAAATTAGAATTCTGCAAAAGAAGGGAACTTTTAATAAGCTGTTTTCATGTACTATTTTAAGTCATAAAATTGCAGTATTGACTATTATGCAATTTAATTAATGTTTTCTTCCTTTTTTTTATACTTATGCATGGGGATAGTATTGAGAAAGGCATTATTTTAAAAATTGAAGAAATAAATAACCCAACACAAATGATTAGTCTTTTCTTGGATTATGATATTTAGAACAAAGTTGAAAAGGTAGATTTTTAATATTATAAGTGATTAGATTATTTCTCCTATTTTTTTCTCTATGCTTAATAAATTGCATTAGCCAAATCCCTGTCCTCTGAGATTTTAAAGTGAAACCAATCTTTATTTCAGTAAATTTTTGAGAGCTGTGTTTTATTGATCTACATGTAGAATACAGAAATTTCCAAAATGAATTGGCCAAAACATAAGATAGATTATTAGAGATGAAGACTAATACTTCCTTGGAAGTCATCAACTATTGGGTTATTATAGCTGTTCACAATATACAAGGTTCAACCAGTCACACTTGCCATGGTTCAGTAGTTCATCACAGATAAGCATCTACAGTTAGATGTGCTTTTGAAACTTGTCAGGGAAATCCTAAAAGCATTGTCTCATTAATTTTCATATTATTTCTCATTGTATCTGTGGTGGCAGATAAGTATGAAAAGTCCTCAAAACAGTATATTCATTAAAAAAAAAGATTCATTTATTAATCTTAGCATGGAGTGGAAATTCTCCAAGTTGATTATGTCTTGCTTTTCATGGTCCACATAAAGCAAGGATTTGAGCTCAGCTCTGATTCCAAAGCTTACACTGAACTTTCCAGCTTTGGCTATTCCTTCTAGAATAAGACAGGGAAAAAAGCAAACCAAGAAATAAAGTCTTTACCTCTGTAAGGTTCTATATCCTTTTCTTATCTATATCCTCTATCAATATCCCTCATGTTCTTTTCTCCATCAGCCCCACAATCTGTCTCTGTAACATTCTCATTTTGAGACTTTTAATCTTCCTATCTGTGTCTGACATCCCATTCAGGTTAACAATTTCCTAAGTATTCTCCTAGCTATCATCTCCCTTCGGAGAAAAAATATGGACATCAATAGTAGGAGAAATGTCTTTATGTGTCTAGTATTTTATGGTGTGAACTTCACATTCACTTTGCCTCAGTGTCATCTTCTGCAAAATGAACCAGTGTCGATTCTTCAGTGTTAACAGTCCTTCATGTCCTAACCTTGAAAGATGGGAGAAATTAGTGCCCGGACTCCTATAACCCAAATGCCTGGATTTGAAGCCTGTTTCTAGCACCTACTGTTGCTGTGACCTTGTCTAGTTGCTTTATGTTTATTAGTCTCAGTTTCCTCATCTGTGGTATGGGCCTAATAATAATTTCTCTTTCTGAGTATTTTTATGAAAATTAAATGAGAAACACACACACATACTCTACTAAAAAAGAATCTGGCACATACCAAGTGCTCAATAAATATTAGCTCCTATTACTAGCTACTTCTACTAGCCTATAAGTTAAGTTTATAAAATGCTTTCAGTTACAATATTTCAATTAATCTTAGCAAGTAGCCCAATACCAGGACGAATACTGAGGCCCGTAAAGGAATACTGACTTATTTAAGATCAACAGTTGACATAGGGCCAGAACTGGAACCTGGGTGTCAGTCTCCTATCTCAGGGTTCTTTAAGCTACACAACCATAATAATACATTTGCGACACAGTAAGTCTCTAACGGCTCACACCCGGATCTTGTGATCTGTATAAAATTTTCTAGGAGACTGTTGTTGATGTAGTCACTGTTGTTATTTTAAACTACATGGTTACTAAAATAAATAAATAAATAAATAAATAAATAAATAAATAAATAAATAAATAAATAAATAAATAAATAAAACACTACATGGTTACTATGAATAATCATGATCTGTTATCTAAATAACCTAATCTAAGAGCAATGTCTATTACAGTAAACTTGGGTAAAGTCTAGAGTTAAAATATTTTTTTACTCTGTCACTCATAATTTTCTGAGGCTGTAGGTTGGGATAGGGAATGGATTGTTGCAGAGTTAACTTGAGGATTGGCATTGCAAATGAAAGCCACTGCTTTCCCTGTGCGGAAATGTGCCACTCCTAGGATGTTCTGCAGCAGTAGTGTGGACTGTGGGTGTGTGTATGTATGTGTAATTGTGGGTCTAATTCCATGGAAATGGAGAAAGTAGTCCTCTTTTGAAAGCACTAATACATTTCTGGTCAAATACATTAATCAATATTCCTACCTCAACTATTTATTTGGGGAGAACAAGTTCAAGTGCAGGGCTGGCTTACTTGGCCTCTTTACTGAGAACGTGTGATTAATTTTGTGCCTACAAGGATAGAAGTGCAGGAAGCTTTTCCTTTCCTTTGTTATCCCTGTAACATCTACTGACCTATACCTGGAAATTGCCTGTGAAAAAAATGTACAGAAGAGAATAGCAGTGAGCAGACAGACAAGAGCTAAAAGGTACAGGAAGATAAACTGGATGGGAAGTACGTTTTACAAAGCAGTAAATGGAGTGTTTTATTTATTTTATTTTAACAACAACAAAAAGGCATTACTTAGAAGAAATATAATTTGAGATGGGTCAGGCGCTAACCAAGGCAAGAATCATCAACAAATTTTGTGGGCTTGTTTTCTTTTAACCAGACTTCTTGTTTTGTTTTCACCAGGAAAAGATACTAATTGGTTATTGAATTCATAGTATATGACAGATACAATTCTAAACACGTCAACTTCATCATTTCATTTTCTTCTTACAACAATCCTAACAAACCTCTGCTGTAAGTCTCTTGATTCTTGTTTTACAGATAAGGCTTGGAAAATTAATGGTTTTCATAGAGCTGATAAATTGAAGAGTCAGAGTTGGAATACATTTCTGTTGGGCTCTGAAACTTGTAATCTTAGGCACTGAACTTGTCAGCATCTGTTGAGGATGATGTTCATGAAATGTGGGATAGTTAATTTTATGTGTCAACTTGACTAGGACACAGTACCCAGATATTTGGTCAAACATTTTTTCTAGATGTCGTGAAGTTATTTTTTGACAAGATTAATATTTAAATCAGTGGACATTGAGTAAAGCAGATTACCCTCCATAATGTAAGTGGGGTCCATCCAATCAGTTGACGGCCTTAACAGAACAAAACCTGGAATCGGGGAAGAAGCACTTCTGCCAGCAGATGGCCTTCTGACTTGAACTGTAGCATTGACCCTCTTGTCTCCAGCTTGCTGGCCCGCTCTGCAGGTTTGAGATTTGCCAGCCTCCATAATCATAAGAGCCAATTCCTTAAAATGCATCTCTCTTTTTATATATACACATCTTCTCTGGAGACCCCTGACTGATACAGGATGCTTCCTCTTCATTCAGGTGAGTTGGCTGAGTGATGAACCAGAGCATGTTTGCCTGGTGCAACTCTGTAGGTAATGCCCAGATGGGCATGAAGGGCCTCCACGAGCTTTCTCAAGGGTCTGGCATGGCAGTAAGAGCAAATGAAGCTCCTTTTCTCCAATGCATTGACTGTACTCTTTATTTCCTACCCCACCAGCACAAGATGGGCCACATTATTTTGTATATAGTAGATACATTCCAAATTTTTTTGGGAATATACTCAGAAATTAGCACACATTTAGTACATATGTGATACACAGCTTTTTTATATAAGATTAGCATCTCATGAAAGCCTATTACATACCAGGTACCATGACAGGTCCTTTCCATATCCAAAAAGATATGTTATCTTTTGCTCCTCGTAAACAACTCTAAACATAAACAACATAAACACCAAACTTTTTCAGATGAGGAAACTAAGACTAAATAGGTAAGTCAACCCAGCTCTATCTGACTTCCAACATCATCTTTCAAACAACTACAGTTAGTAGCCCTCTTTGGTACATTATGTACTCCTGAAAGTAAGCACAACAATCTAAAGTATGAACACTGAATACAGACTAGTTTATTTTCAGAGACTAAATTAAATGTTAAGATACTCTTTTTTTAAAGATTTTATTTATTTATATGGCAGAGAGAAACACAGCGAGAGAGGGAACACAAGCAGGGGGAGTGGGAGTGAGAGAAGCAGGCTTCCTGTGGAGCAGGGAGCCTGATGCGGGGCTCGATCCCAGGACCCTGGGATCAAGACCTGAGCCAAAGGAAGATGCTTAATGACTGAGACACCCAGTCACCCCAAATGTTATATTCTTAAGTAAATATCTGCTATTAGAATAATCTTTAATCTTTGGTGATCTACCTCCAGTATGTTCTGCTATTCTTTAATTCTGTACTTTAACAGTGGAATGAACAGTTGGCCTGATTTAGTACAATAACTACTCAGTGCTATTTTATCATCATACTTTTATCTGTTTCAATCATATTGGATTTACAACATTTATAATTCATAATATTATTCTTTTCATTTATTCACTTTCATTCATTTAATAAAATAATAAGAACAGAATGTGATGAACTCAGCTATAAAGGCAAAAATAAGCATTTCTAAACCTGAACTGTTGACAAGTGAACAAGTACTACCATTGGAGAATTCAAAATACTTATTTATCAGTTGGTATATATACTTGCAAAAGGAATGTTAACATATGGTGAATGCAAGTATGTTGGCATTTTTTCAGAGAGAGATTAACTTGTGAAACTTGTTATATTTTTCATAATATGTCTTTTATCATTTGTCCTGTTCCCATCACAAATTATCTTCAGACATTTGGAATCTAGTTTGGCTAGCCCAAGGTTCAATACAGAAGCCCACTAAGAAAAGCTAAAACCAGTTAATCAACAGAAATAAAATGCAGAACATTTAGCAAGCACTTCTTTTTTTTTTTTTTAAAGATTTTATTTATTTGAGAGAGAGAGAGAATGAGAGAGAGCACATGAGAGGGGGGGGGGGTCAGAGGGAGAAGCAGACTCCCTGCCGAGCAGGGAGCCTGATGTGGGACTCGATTCAGGGACTCCAGGATCATGACCTGAGCCGAAGGCAGTCGCTTAACCAACTGAGCCACCCAGGCGCCCTAGCAAGCACTTCTTGATACCTTCCGAGTTATGAGCATATTTTTAAAATTCATGTTGCACGTGACATTTTGTGAGAAAGCTAATGGTAGCCTCATAAGGATTTACCAGCTTAAATGGAGACCACCAGGTTTGGAAATGTGTGGCTTAACACAATATTATCTCTAATATTTAGCTTCAACTCTAGAAGGCAATATTATCTCTTTATCCTAGCAAATTAATATGCTTGACCAAACTAAATCTGGACAAAATTAGATGAGGTTTAAAGAAGTCAGACTGTGGTGGGCAGATAACTTTAGTACAAGTCTAAAATAGAATCAAGAACATTGGAGCTGTTCTACTTCTGAACACAGGAGATATTTTGCCAAGACATGTGTCATCATCACTACAATGAGTGCATTAGAGACCAGGAAAAGTGTTGGAAAGTCCCACAGTGAGGTGGCAGCCAAGGGAGGTGCTTCTCTGTGACCCTTAGTGAGGTAACCAGGGTACTATCAAATTTAGCCCATAAATGATTCAAAAAAGTATGAACAGAGGGAATATTCCAACTAGGAAAAAAAAACACAACAACATAAGTTTCTCCACTGTCAGTTTATTTCCAGTAAATCTTGAACTCTTTTTCCTTCCTACCCTCCTCTCCAAAGCTAAAAATGTTCGGTTTAAAATATAAGAGCTCAATATGAGTACTTATGTTGATCCAATGATCTGAGGGTTATTTCAGCATGGTTAATTAAGTGGATAAAGCTCAGAAACATGGAACCAAGTTAAGCATAATCATAATTTTGTATCTACAACATTTTGTAAGCTCAGAGAAGCAACTGGATCAAAATGTTTAACTGGTTTATAATTTAAGTGGATTTTAATATTACAGACACTCTATGTAATTCTCTGCAAGTTTATTTGATGCAAACTAAGTAGATGAGAATTTTTGAAGGAAGAGAAGAGAGTGTTCAATTGATACCAGAAGATTAAGTATGTTGAGTGATCATTTGGAGTGTGGCACAAGCCCTAAAGCATTAGAGAGGGAATAAGCCTGGCTCACATTTAGTGGACTTTAGCAAGACTCAAACACATATCTCTCTTCTGCTGAAAAATGAAAGACGTCTGTTGGGGAAAAAAAAAAAAAAAGACATACCCTCTTTGATAGAGGATGTAAAAGGACAACTGGTGCAACTGTAAGGCAGCAGGATGTGGGTGTCTGATGCTGCGCATGTTGACATCGGCAGCTGCGGGGACATTTTCCTTGGGTTTCACACCAACAGCAGTTGAACCTGCTGCTCTGAGTAGCACCACACATAACATCAAGCAAGACTTTGTGGCTCAGCGTCTCTCTTGGCCCTGCTGTCCACAGGGTCCTAGAGGGAAGTTGACATTGCTCAACAACCCTCTCCCCTCTGTGACCCAACTTTGCCTCTGGCTGTTTTCACAGCTGTGCGCATGCTCCAGTCAGCTCATAGAGGACTGCGGATTGCCAAATCCAGGAGAGGCACGCTCCTCAGCCAGCCACCTGAAGGATAAGAGCAGCCATTTTTTCTTCCATTCTTGTTCCTGCCTTGGTAATGATGGCAGAATGTTGTTCCCTAAAATACATAGATGTAGCTGGAGACCTATGTATGCTCCTCTCCAGTCTTTCGAGCTTCTTTCTCCCTCCCTGAGACCTTCCACAGACCAGTGTCTTATGTGACACCCATCACGTTCTGCCTCTCATAATTGTTGTTGGTGTGCAAACCTTACACCTCCTGTTTGAAACAGGAAACATGACCTACTAATCTTTTTATTTTTCACAGCAGCTATAAGGGGACCTGAAAAGCAATATTTGTTAGATTGATTAAACATCAGAAGCATTTGAATGAAAAGCAATAGGTGTGTTATCCTTTATTTTTTTATTTTTTTAATTTTTTGGTGTGTTTACCCTTTATTTACTGAGTGGCTACTAGGTTCTAAGCACTACCCTAGTTCTAAGTGGATAATACAAGTTCTTGCTGTCGATTAAGTTGTGTGTGTGTTTGTGTGTGTCTGTATGAGAGAGAGAGAGAGAGAGAGAGAGAGAGAGAGAGGGAGAATGGGATGTGGTAGGAGTACAGAGCAGGGAGGAATGAATTTTGTTTGGAGAAGTCAGGGCTTCCAGGAGAGGATGTGTTCATCTGGATCCTGAAGGATGGGTAGTATTCAGTAGGCAGCAAAGAGAAAAAAGGCATTTTGGGCAAAGTGAACATTCTTTGAAAAACCACACTCATTGCAAGTAATAGTTTAATTAGGAAACTAAGAAAAGTTGAAAGTGACTGGAGCATTGAGAGAAATAGGTGGAGAAGGAAAAAAGAAGGGTGTATTTGTTTTCTATTGCTGCATAACATGACCACAAACTTAGTTGCTTCAAGCTACAGTACATTTATTATTTAGAAGTTTCTGTGGGTTAACTGAGTCCTCTGCTCAGGGTCTCACCAGGCTGATGTTGTGGAGGTGGCTGGGGCTCTATCTCACCTGAGGCTTGAGGGTCTCTTCCAAGCTCACATAGTTGTTGGCAGAATTCAATTCTTTGGGGCTGTGTGTTTAGGAACCTTTTTATTGCTTGTAGTTGATTTGAGACCATTCTAAACAATTAGAGATCACCTTCAGGCCCTTGCCACATGGCCCCTCCATAGGCCATGTAACAGACAACATACCAGTTTACTTCATCTTTGAGGCCAAGAAGAGAGCATCTATCTGACACTTCACCTTCTCTTAAGACACTCACCTCGGGGCACATGGGTGGGTCAGTCGTTGGGTGTCTGCCTTCGGTTCGGGTCGTGATCCCAGGGTCCTGGGATCGAGCCCCGCGTCGGGATCCCTGCTCGGCGGGAAGCCTGCTTCTCCCTCTCCCACTCCCCCTGCTTGTGTTCCCTCTCTCGCTGTCTCTCTCTCTCTCTCTGTCAAAATAAATAAATAAAATCTTAAAAAAAAAAAAAGACACTCACCTCATTAGATCAGGCCCACTCAGGACATTCTCCCTTTTGATTAACTCAAAGTCAAGTGATTAGTAACCAGAGATATCCCATCATATTCATGGCCCTGCCCACACTCAAGAGAAAGGTATTATAACAGGGCAAAATGCAGGGGATTGGAATCCTGCTGGCCATCTTATAATTCTTCCTATCACAGAGGAAGTAGCATGAATGGTACAGAGAAAAACTGAAGGAGGAGTCTAAAACTTGAATTTTCTCTAGGCCCTGCCACTTACTATTTACCTTTTTTAGGTCCCTTCATTGATATAAATTATTTTACCTATGAAATGGGATAATAACCTTCACAGAGTTGGTCTAAGTAGTAAATAGGATAAAATATTACAGAGATCTTGAAAGTCATGTTGGGGAGCTCACACTCTATTCTTTAGGGCAGGGGTTGGAAAACTCATCAAAGTCTAGGGCAGGGGGTGGAAAACTCATCAAAGTCTCTCAGAAGGGTAAAAACATGATCAGATTTGCTTTTTTGTACTGGGCCCTGATGTTCAGTAATCAGGCCTCAAACCAGCCACTCATTTGTACTTTAGTGCTCCTAACAAATAGTGAGAATTTGTCAATCATTTGTGGAAGTTTTTTGATTATGGAAAATTTCAAGCATATACAAAGTAAATAGAATAGTATAACATTTGCCCGTGTATTTATCATTAAGCTTTAATAGCATTGACATTCTGCCATGCTTGTTTCATTTATATCTCACCCCTCTTCCCATCTCTTCCAGCTTTACATATGTTTAAATGCACTAATCTTAACTGGATAATTTTGACTAAGTGATATACCAAGGTAACCCACACAGCTATCAAGATATAAAATGTTTTTGTCACCTCAGAAAGTTCTCTCATGCCTCTTCCAAGTCAACCCCTCTCAACTACCTCAGAGACAGCAACTGCTCCATTTTTAACCATGAGTTAGTTTTGCCAGTTTTAGAACTCAGTGCAAATGGAATCACACAGCCTGTATGCTTTTGTGTCTGGTAGGTTTTTGTTTTTGTTTCTTGTTTTTTTTCTTTTAAAAAAAAATATATTTGAGAGAGAGAGATTGAGGGAGGGAGGAACAGAGGCAGCATGAGAAAATCTCAAGCAGACTCCCCACTGAGCACAGAGCCCAACTCGGGGCTCAACCTCAGGACCCTGAGGTCATGACCTCAGCTGAAATCTAGAGTTAGATGCTGAGCCACCCAGACATCCCTGTTTTTGTTTTGTTTTGTTTTTTGTTTTCTGAAGCATAATGTTTGTGAGATGCATCCCTGTTGTTGAGCATATTAGCACTTAGTTCCTTTGTAGTATTTCATTGAAAGAACATATCACATTCTTTTTTTTTTTTTCTCATATATCTGGGCTGTTCCCAATTTGGGGCTATTACAAATAAAGTGGCTATGTACATTCTTATAGCATCCATCTGTATGTGGACATATATTTTTATTTTTCTTGGATAAATATATAGGAGTAGGATGGCTAAGTCAAAGGCAGGCACATATTTAAATGGCAAACTTTCTTCCAAAGTACTTATGGCATTTTTATACTCCCATCAGTAGTGTTTGAGAATTATGGTTGCTCTGCATCCTCTCCAATGCTTGGTGTTGCCAACCTTAATTTCAGCCCTTTTGATGGGTGTATACTAGTGTCTTGTTGTGGTTTAAATTTGTATTTCCCTGATGACTAATGATATTGGGTCATCACATTTAGATGAATAACATTGCTTAAGAACATGGGTTTTAGTGTCAGACTGACCCTGGTTCAAATCCTTGCTCTGCTTCTTGCCAGGCAAGATGCTTGACTTCTTTGCAAAAGGAATATTAGTATCTTTCTTCATCATGGAGTTGTGAAGATTAACTGAGGAAATACATATAAAGCTCTTCGCAGAGTTCATGGCGCAATGAAGAGTAGTTTTACTATTCATGAAGAATATTTAATGAGGTATACTTATTGATACACAAATTGTCAAATAGGTGATATATTGTTCTTTATTTATTTTAATAAAACATTTTTTAAAATTTTTGAGATTATTTTAAACTTACAGAAAAGTTGCAAAAATAGTACAAAGAATTCCCGTGTATCCTTCGTCTAGAGACTCTATTCAAGATATACCAGTTGTCCCAGTAACATTTTCGGTAGCAAAAGGTCTGAATCATCTATGCTTTTAGTGATCATGTCTCCCTAGTCTGTTTGAATCTGAATAGTACCTCAGTCTTCCCCTGACTTTCATGATATCTATATTTTAAAGATCAGAAGCCAGTCATTTTGTAAAATACTATTCAATTTGGGTTTTTCTCATGTTTCCTTATGACTAAACCCAGGTTGTGTATTTTTGTGCAGAACATGACAGAAGCAATGAGTCTGTGTTCTTCATATTGTACCTATAGCCATGTTTAAATGGAGAGGGTTTCAGGGTGGGGGGAGTCTCTTTTGCACACAGAGGCCATAGTCCCAAACTCTCCTTTCTCATCTCTACAAATGGCATAAGCAAGCCTCTCTCTGCCCTTGATGATTTCCTGGCACAGCATCCCTGAGCGCCCTGGACTGCTTGGACTTGGCTACACATCACAGGCCTTTCCTCCCATAATGAACAGACGTGGATTCCAAGGCTGCGGCTTCCTTTATATCCTTCCCCCTTACTGCTCTGCAGAAGTACACAATGTCCGGGCCACCCACTTCTCTCTTTCTCTTCCCCACCTCTAGTTCCCCCTTTTTACTAATTTCAATATATGCCATTTAAAAGATTTTTAAAATTTGAGGAAAGACAGGCAAAATGAATTTTTTGGAGGCAAGAGTGAAGAAAATGAAGGAAAAAAAAAAGAAGAATTGGCTCTTCCTTCTCAAATATATCTGGTTAAATTCACTAAGTATGAAGGTAGGGGGTAACATAACTCTCCCTGCCTCTACTCCCCAACAAGGTGTGGACATGAATCAGAAAAACCAGGAGTTTCGAAAAGGGCATGAATAGTTTTAAAAATCTCCCAGGTGATTCTGGTGTTCTCCTGTCCACACCTCCTGTATTTCAATGAGACTCACTTGTTAGGAGAGAAGAGGGTGAAGGATGGAGCCTACAGCTGTCCAGAAACATAAGAAGTAGCTGACACCTGAGAGGATTGAGGGCAAGTGGCTAGCAAAATAGGAGCAAAGCCAGGAGTAGGAGGCTCCTACGCTTTGAAAAGGAAGGGGTGTGTCAGCATTATGAAAAGCTTCAGAGAAGTGAAGTAGGATGAAGAATAAACAATAATCGCTGGAACTGGAAGTTGAGGTCATTAGCGATGCTTCTCTTTGTGGGCATTGTTGGAGGTGGGAGGACAGAATGCAAGCCAAATTTTGTTGGGTCAAAGAGTAAATGGGAGATAAGTAAATTCAGGTCTCTCCTTCATGAAATGGTTTAAGAAGTGGAACAGAGAAGGAAACAAAAAGGGGGGGTGGCTTATATAACAGTGGGCAAGTTATTTCTCTGGGCCTCAGTTTTTTCCCTTATAAAATCGGGTAACAATAGTACATATCCCATAAGATTTTGTGAGAATCTGATAGATTAACAGATCTCATCCCAAAACAGTTTTGGGAACATGGAAAGTACTCAAAAATGTCAGCTGTGTATTATATTATCGAAGGAGAAATTAAATCCTTTCTTCTTCTTATCCCAAAGTCTCAGGGATCATTACATGTGCCCATTTCCGTTGCCACTACCTGCTCTTCCATGTAGGTGCCTCCTCCAGATGCCAGACACGTTATACACCTGATTCAACTTCCAGTTGCTCCTCAGCTCAGCGGTACCAAGGAAAAACTCTTTAGTCTTTGAGAAGATCCCCACCCCCCACATACACTTCAAGTAGCCACAAGACTAGGACAACAGCAACAACAAAACATAACCAGTGGGAACTTACAAGAAATCTGAAGAGAAATGATATTATTTTTCATTGACCTTCCTTTCAAAATGAATAAGTACCAGCCCTCAGTGCTTCTAGCACCATCCTTTACTTCCCTTTCATCCCTTCTCTCCCCACTATCATTCTTGTTCCAGTGTCACAAGGTTCCCGGATAACTATACATTTTTTTCCCTTAAATATGGGAGCCTTGCTTCTTATTCACACTCTTTGCTTTCCTTGTCCTTCTTCCCCCTTTTTTTTTTTTTTTTAAGATTTACTTATTTGTTAGAGAGAGAGAGATTAACACAAGCAGGGGGAGCAGCAGACAGAGGGAGAAGCAGGCTCCCCACAGAGCAAAGAGCCCGATGTGGGACTTGATCCCAGGACCCTGGGATCATGACCTGAGCTGAAGGCAGATGCTTAATGACTGAGCCACCCAGGTGTCCCATCTCCTTGCCCTTTTATTTTTTTATTTTTATTTTTTTTTAAAGATTTTTATTTATTTATTTGACAGAGAGAGACACAGTGAGAGGGGGAACGCAAGCAGGGGGAGTGGGAGAGAGAGAAGCGCTCCCCACAGAGCAGGGAGCCCGATGCGGGGCTCGATCCCAGGACCCTGGGATCATGACCTGAGCCGAAGGCAGACGCTTAATGACTGAGACACCCAGGCGCCCCTCCTTGCCCTTTTAAAATACTGCCTCCATCATCTGCTTGCCCCTATATTTGATGTGGGATACTTGGGGGAATGAGAGAAGAATAAATAAATACAGGTGTTCTAATGGAAGAAAACAGGGTGGTATCATGAAAGAAACATTGGCTTTCGTATCAGTAGGGTTTAAACCTCAGGTACAACATTTACTGAACAGTAATATCACTTCGGTTCTCTGTGCTTTCACTTGTTCATTAGTAAATATTATTCAAATGGGACCGATGACCTAAACATGTGACCATATCATGGAGTTCAGTGAGGAATAAATGAAATCACATGAAAGGGCCCCTGGAACTAAAAGATCTGCACTGACACATCAAACACTTTCCCCTTCTGGGCTTTCAAAAAGGGCTAAATACATGTAATTTATATAGTGGGGAATAACTTGGCTGCATCCACTCCAAAGTGGCTCTTGCTTTATGAAGGAAAAAGAACATATTCACTTTTTTTTTCCCCCTGACAGAAGTCATTGAAGGGGAATAAATCTATTTCACATAATGGTGAATGGAACCTTGGAGACTGCTATAACATCCTGTTGCAAAGCATGCGTTTATAGAAATGGAAATAGAGTTTGCGGGTACTAAAACCTAAATGAGACATAAAGGAAGCGCGTGCCCACCTGAGAATGTGGGGCCAGGGCAGGGGTGTTGAATCCTAACTGGTAGTTCCCTTGAGCTCGTCTATTTTGTGAGTTCTATATCATGTATGGATGGAGTGGGATTTTTACTCGTATTTCTTAGGAGGCCATTAACATGGACCAGTTAACTGGTTTTATTTTGCGTCACCCTGAGTGTACAGAAGCTGTAACGTGTATAATAAACAGTGGTTTTGCTGCACCTGTGTTGTTGTATTTTTTTTTTTAAAGATTTTATTTATTTGACAGAGAGAGACACAGTGAGAGAGGGAACACAAGCAGGGGGAGTGGGAGAGGGAGAAGCAGGCCTCCCACTGAGCAGGGAGCCCGATGCGGGGCTCGATCCCAGGACCCTGGGATCATGACCTGAGCCGAAGGCAGATGCTTAACGACTGAGCCACCCAGGCGCCCCACCAGTGTTGTTGTATTAACACCCTTGCTTGGATGCCTACTGCCTGCTTGCCTCAGGGGCAGGGCATCCAGCCCCCATTGGCAAACAGAGGGGAGGAGGAGCTTTCCCCACAGAGCTAAGATTTACCTCGTACAGCTGCCCCAGTTGGTCTTCCTACCATGACTCAAGTTTACCTGAAGCACTGTTTGTCTATTGTGCCTTTCTAATAACGGAATTTTCAAAATGGGGAGTGGAAGGATTGGATGTGGAGGTTGACCTCAGTTCCCTCAGTCCTTTGCAGCCACTAATCCTAAAAAGTCATGGTTACATCCGTTGTGGACAAATACCTATGCCCGTTCATCAGGAAAGCTCCCGCCCCCCCCACCTTAATACATTTGCTTATTCATTCAAGCCTTTATTAGTGTATATAACATGCATTACACAATGCACAGCGCCAGTAATTCAGTCTGGTGCTATTAGGATAGGTCAGGTTCCCTACAGCCAGAAAGGAGGGAGAATAGCAGATCTTGGAAGAACTCCTGTCTCATAGACACAGCAGGTTCCCAGTTCATCAACCTGGTTCAGGGAGGAAGATGGGGACTGCATTCCCCGGCAGATCTGCCCACCCTCCTGGGATGCAGCAGTGCAGTGTTGTTGTGGGTTTGTTTTCCCCTTTGTTCTTGCAGCCCATGTCAACCCACATAAGTCTTCATCTCCTCCTGTTCCTAAAACCAGTGTCAGGCAACTGGTGTCTCTCCTCTGTGCCTGCAGCACATGTCTTTCCTTGAGTGTCTTTCTCTCCTGTGCTGCATCTGAGACGAGACCTCTCACACCCTGTATCTGCATGCCTTCCTCAAGTGCGTCTGTCCCTGTGCTTCAGGCTCTACTAGCTCATGTTTGTCCACATTCTGGGTGCCTCAGTCCACCTAGACTTCATATACTGTTCCTCTAGCCTGCGTCTGAGCTCATGTATTTTCTTACCCCATGCCTGTGGTGCATGTATGCCTCAAGTGTCTCCACCTAGTGTATCTTGCTGGGTTGTTGTTCACCTATTAAAGACATCTTGGTTCCTTCCAGGTTTTGGCCATTGTTAATAAATCTGCTTTATATATGTTCTTAGTAGTTTTTCTGTGGATATATGTTTTCACTCCAGCTGGGTGAATTTACTGGGCACAATTGCTGCACCATATGGTGACACTAGGCTTAGCTTCACAAGAGTCTGACAAGATACCTTCTCTAGAGGTGGTACCATTTGTATCCCCATCAGCAGTGAATGAGATTTCATATTGTCCCACATCCTCACCAGCAATTGGTATTATCAGTTTTTAGTAATTAGCCACTCTAATAGATGGGTAGGGTAACTCACTGGTATTTTAATTTGCTTTTCCTTAATGCACAGTGCATATTGTTTTCCAGTAATTCCCCGGTGTTGAGCATTTTTCATGCTTTTGCCCATTTATATATATTATTTGGTACAGTATCTATTCATATTGCCCTATTTAATTCAGGGATTTTGTTTCTTATTGTGAAATTTTTTTTTACTAGTTCTTTAAATATATTGCATACAAATCTTTATATATGTGTGTGTGTGTGTGTATTTTTTTTTTTTTTTTGAAAATGTATTGTCCTAGTCAGGGGGTTGTCTTTCCATTCTTTCAACATTATCTTTCACAGAGTAGACATTCTAAATTTAATGAAGTCCACATTGTCAATTGTTTCCTTTGACGTATTGTACTCGTTATTGTATATGAAAATTAGTCATTGAAGTAACTTGTAAATTTTCTCCTGTTTCCCATTATAATTTTTGATAGTTTGCATTTCATATTTAGGGAAATTAATGATTTTGAATGAATTTATGCCTAAGATGCAAAGTTTGTATGTCCGTTCCTTTATTTCCTTGTTATTATCCATTTGTACCCTTATCGTTTGTTGGTTGATGATTACTGAGGACTAAAAGACAATCCTTTTGTATTGATAAGCCTTTATTCCTTTGACCAAGGTCAAGCTGTCTGTATTTGCATTGGTCTGTTCATGGACTCTCTATTGTGTTCCATTTATCTACGTGTCTATTTTTTTTTTAATATCATGCTCTCTTGATTATTATAGCTTTATAATAAATCCTGAAATTTAGAAGTGTGATTTCATTGACTTGCTCTTCATCAGCACTGTCTAGACTACTCAGTGTTTAAAACAAATTTGCTAGTATCTACAAAATAGCTTGCTGAGATTTTTATTGGAATTTCACTGGATCTTTAAATCAATTTAAGAAGAATTGACATCTTAATAATATTGTGCCTTTGATCTAGGACAAGGACTATATCTCATTTGATTTACCTTTATTACTCTCAAAAGCATTTTTTTCTTTTTTAAAAAAAATTATTCAATTTATTAAAAAAAGAGAAAAACATTTTACTCATTTTTCCTATCCCCCACTCCTGCCTCTTGCAACTACCAATCCTTCCCTGTATCTGTGTATTTTGTTTTTTTTTTTAATTCCACATATAACAGAGAACATATGGTATTTGTCTTTTTCTGACTTATTTCATTTAGCATAATGCCCTCAAGGTCTATCTATGTTGTTGCAGATGGCAGCATTTTATTCATTTTTATGGCTGAATAAGATATATGTGTGTGTGTGTGTATGTATATATGTGTGTACATTATATATTATTCAGCCATAAAATGAATAAAATCTTGTCATATATATGATATGTGTGTATATATATATATGTATGTATATATATATTTATATGTGTGTGTATGTGTGTACACACACCACAATTTCTTTATCCATTCATCCGTCAGTGGACACTTAGGTTGTTTCCATATCTTGGCTATTGTAAATGATGCTGTGATGAACATGGGGGTACATATATTTTTTTGAGAATTAGTGTTTTCATTTTCTTTGGATAAATACCCAGAAGTGGAATTGCTGGATCATATGGTAGTTCTATTTTTAATTTTTTGAGAAACCTCCATACTGTTTTCCTTAGTGGCTGCAACAATTTACATTCTCACCAACAATGTACAAGGGTTCCCTTTCCTCCACATCCTTGGCAACTCTTGTTATTTCTTGTTTTGTTTTTTTTTTGATAATAGCCATTCTAACAGGTGTGAGTTAATATCTCATTGTGGTTCTGAGTTGCATTTCCCTGATGATTAATAATGTTAAGCATTTTTTCATGTGTTTGTTGGCCATTTATATGTCTTCTTTAGAAAAATGTCTTTTTAGATCTTTTGCCCATTCTTTAATCAGAATGTTCATTGCTATTGCTGTGAGTTCTTTGTCTCTTTTGGATATTAACCCCTGTGAGATACATAATTTGCATATTTTTCTTGCATCAGTAGATTGCCTTTTCATTTTGTTGATGGTTTCCTTTGCAGCTCAGAAGCTTTTTAGTTTGATGTAGTCCCACTTGTTTAGTTTTGCTTTTGTTGCTTTTGCTTTTGGTGTCAGGTTCAAAAAATCATCACCAAGACCTGTGTCAAGGATATTACTGATTATGTTTTTTTTTCTTTCTAGGAGTTTCATGGTTTCAGGTCTAATGTTCAAGTCTTTAATCCATTTTGAGTTAATTTTTGTGCATGGTGTAAGATGATGGTCCAGATTCTTTCTTTTGCATGTGGCTCTCCAATTTTCCAATTGAAGATACTGTCCTTTCCCCATTGTATATTCTTGGTTCCTTTGTCATAGATTAATCATATATGCAAGGGTTTACTTCTGGGCTGTGTATTCTGTTCCATTGATCTATGTGTCTGTTTTTATGTTAATATCATACTGTTTTAAGTACTACAACTTGGAAATATAATTTGAAATCAGGAAGCATGATGCTTCCAGCTTTGTTCTTCTTTCTTAAGATTACTTCAGCTATTCAGGATCTATTTTGGTTCTATGCAAATTGTAAGATTGTTTATTCTATTTCTGTGAAAAGTACGAGTAGAGTGTTGATAGGGATTGCATTGAATCTGTAGATTGCTTTGGATACTAGAGACATTTTCACATCTCACAGTATTAATTCTTCTAATCTATAAGCATGGAATGTCTTTTCATTTATTTGTGTCTTCTTCAATTTCTTTCACTAATGTCTTATAGTTTTCAGTATACTGGCCTATCACCTTCTGGGTTAAATTTATTACTAGATATTTTATTCTTTGTAATGCAATTGTAGACAGGATTTTTTTTTTCTTAATTTCTCTTTCCAATAGTGTATGGAAACCCAACAGATTTTTGTGTTGATTTTGTATCCTACAACTTTACTGAATTCATATATTAGTTCTAACAGGTTTTTTTGTGTGTGTGGAGTCTTTTGGATTTTCTATGTATACTATCATGTCATCTGCTAATAGTAATCAATTTTACTTTTTCCTTTTCAATTTGGATGCCTTTTATTTCTTTTTCTTGCCTAATTGCTCTGGCTAGGACTTCTGATACTATCTTGAATAGGTGAGAGTAGGTAAGAGTGGACATCCTTGTATTGTTTCTGATCCTAGAGGAAAGGCTTTCAGCTTTTCAGCATTGAGTATGATGTTAGCTGTGGCATTTTCATAAATAGCCTTTATTATGTTGAAGTATGTTTCTATAACCACTTTGTTGAGAGTTTTATCTTAAATGGATGTTGAATTTTGTTAAATGCTTTTTTTCTGCATCTGTTGAGATGATCACATGATTTTTTATTCTTCATTTTGTTAATGTAATGTATCACATTGACTGATTTGTGGATATTGAACCATCCTCGTATCCCTAGAATAAGTCCCACTTGATCGTGGTGCAAGATACTTTTAATGTATTGTTGAGTTCAGTTTGCTAACACTTTGTTGAGAATTTTTACATTTATGTTCATCGGAGATATTGGCCTGTAATTTTCTTTTTTGTGGCACCCTTGTTTTGTTTTGGTATCAAGATAATGCTAGCCTTGTAAAATGTGTTTTCAGGAATTCCCCTCTCTTCTATTTTTGGAAGCGTTTGAGAAGGATTGGTATTAATTTTTCTTTGGATATTTGGTAGGATTCATAAGTGAAGCTGTCTGGCCCTAGACTTTTATTTGTTGGAAGGTTTTTGATTACTGGTTCGCTGTCATTCCTGGCAGTTGTCCTGTTAAGATTTTCTATTTCATCATAATTCAGTCCTGGTAGGTTGTATGTTTTTAAGAATGTATCCATTCTAGTTTGTCCAATTTGTAGGCATATAATTATTTGTAGTAGTCTTTTATGAGCTTTTGTATTAATCTGTTGTATTACAGAGGTCCTTTGTTTCTATAATAAGAGACAAAGAAGGGTATTACATAATGATAAAGGGGTCAATCAAACAAAAGAATATGACATTTGTCAATATTTATGCACTCAACATAGAAGCATCTATTTTTTTTAAAGATTTTGTTTTATTTATTTGAGAGAGAGAGAGAGCAAAAGTGGGGGGAGGAAGGGCAGAGGGAGAGGGAGAAGCAGACTCCCCTCTGAGCAGGGAGCCCTACTCATGGCTCATCCCAGGACTCTGAGATCATGACCTGAGCTGAAGGCAGATGCTTAACCAACTGAGCCACCCAGATGCCCCAACATACACACATCTAAACATTGTGAAGAAAATAGTAACAGACCTAAAAAGGAGAAATAGTAGAGCATGAACAATGAACATTGGCTCAAGACTTCAGTGTGGAAGTTTCCGTCTTCTTAATAGTTTTAAAATTGTCTTAAATTTAATAGCCAACTTCTTCTTGCTCAGTAATAGAAGACTATAATATTCATCTATACCTGTGGATGATTGCTGAGAACAGTAAGTGGCAAATTTCCCAGTATGAATGGTCTAAAGTGATTTCACATCTTCTCAAGTGAAAATTCTCTTTAGAATTTATCCATATATATATATGGATATCCATATATATATATATATCCATATATATATATGAACTTAATATACATACGTGTGTGTGAAGTTCCAAAAGTCATATATAGAAGTAGATTTTTAGGACTCAGGATGTGTTAGTGGTTAGGTTCTCAGTTAACTGTTAGTTAATACAAACCCATGATTCCTGTGGTAAGGCAATCACACTGAACTAATCATTGAAACTAACCACACATTCCAGTGTTTTTCTTTCCCTTTCTCTGTGCTTACCTTGCCCCATCTAGGCCTTAGCTGATACCTCCCTGAGCCCCCTGGGCTCCCAGTTCAAAATCAGCATTTATAAAGAGATTCTGTGCTGGAGTGATATTTGGGATATTGCAAATCCAGTTATAGAGTTGGGTCTGGACCACCAACCTTCCTTCTTCATGTTAATAGCTTCTCTTATAGGGAAAGCTCCAGGCAGCAGTAGGCGGTAGTTTCTTCAGGGGCTGTAAGCCTAATTCCAGACCCGGTGGAGCACTGTTGGTCCTGGTGACTCAGAGGCACTGACCTTCATGTGGTACATAATTAGTTTTTCACCATACTTTTATGAGTTGGTTTTTTTTTTTAATATTTGGTCTTTCATTGTTCTGTATGTGGAACAGAGGAAATGCATCAAGATGCTCTTCAGTTTCTATGGAAAGGTGAATTCATCCCCTCTTTCATCTTGAGTGCCAGGACACATCTGTCTTCAGAAGCATGTACCAGTACTGGGGAGCATCATGACTGAGTTTTAGTCTTAGATCTGGCACTTACTGGCTGTGTGACCTCAGGAATGATTTTAACCTCACTACTTCTTTTCTCAATCAGTGACACCAGTCTACTCAGGTTATTTTGAATTGCTAATGAAGTAAAATGTTAGAAAGTGCTTAAAATGGTGGTTGGCTTATAATGAGTCCCCTTTCTCTTCCCATCCTAGTTTCCATTACTTCCTGTCCCTCCTAATCCTGAGATGTTAGACAATGGGAAGAAGTTATTCCCCACATCCAAGTTTTTGGGAGATGGTTCTGAGGCTGGCCACAATAGTAGTGAAACATTGTGAGATATATGGTTAGTTTCTGTGTTCTAATTAGTTTATTACCTTACCCTAAGACATCATGGTTAATACTAGGTTACCCACTAGGGAATGATGGGGATTCCAGTATCGACTCCAGCAGATAGGGTGGGGAATACAAAGCAATGTAGCCAAAGGGAGGCTAGGTTTGCTACAACCCTCCTCCCCAAGACAACAGCTTCCTATCAAGTATAGTTACAAAGAGGAGTGGGCAGCAGTTTCCTCATGGGTTGGTGAGCTGATAAAAGTGTTACTGGGTAGTGGATTGTAAAATTCCTCAGTTCTTATCTTCTTGAAGGGAAGAATTCAGTTTAGAGACTCCATAGAGAGTTAAAAGAGCAAAGGTTTTATCTAACAAAGTAAAAATACACTCCAGAGAGGTACGGGTGGGCTGACCTAAGTGTGGGTAGCAGCCCACTCAGTTCTGCATCATGTTTTTTTATGGGGGTCTGTTTGATCTCCTCCATCCCATCTTGTCATTATCACGTCACCCACTGGGTCAGCCCTGGTTTCCTCCCCTCCAACCTTTTGCGCACGTTCATGTCCTCCCATCTTCCCATGAGTGAAAACCATGGAGCCGGGGGCAAACTGCAATGCTAATGATATTATAATAATATTAATATAATATAATATAATTAATATAATATAATGTAATATAATATAATACAATATAATAATATTATAACAGCATTGGGGTTACTAGCAGACAACGTTTTCCTTAAGTGCACATGCTCCAAAGTTGGGAAAGTCCTTGCTGCTGTATCTTTTGCTTATCAGGCTGTGCTAAACCACAAAAGGGGTTGGTCTAAAGGAGATCCGGTGGTCTCTGGGTGGAGACTGGTGTGGTTCCTGGCAATTTTCGCATCTGCCATCCTCCTTTCTCCCCTGCTGCTCATGTCTATCTAACTGCTTACTGTAGCTCTGTTCCAGCCTGGGTTCATGTAGTGTGCAGTTAGACTGACACCAAGACCAAAGGAGATTCAAGAATGTAATGGGAACAAGAATAGACTTCCTCTGTAGCTAAAGTCTTTCTACTATTCCTGTTTTCAAATGGAACTCTCACTCAGTGAATCATGAGATTCCTGTTTTCTACTTTCCAGCTTTGGTCTCCTTTATGGCTAAGATGAACTCTGTGACATAATTCTAACTAGTCCTATCTAAGAGCAGGGGAAGAGAATTTCCTGTGGCCATTCAAGTGGCTCCTCCCATATGTAGGGGGTTGAGCAAAGCTAAGTCAGTATTTTATAAGCAGAATGTATAGAGCTAGGAGCCTGAAAATTTAGGTTCAAATCCAGGCTTTATTCCTTTCTTGTTGTAGAATCTTGGGCAAGTGTCTTAAACTCTCCAGTCGAATAGCACCCTGTACTTCCTCCACCAGAGCACTTAGCACACTGTTCTAACGGCATGGCTACTTCATTTGATGTCTCTGTAAGACTGAAAATGTCTTGAGAGACGATGCTATATCTACAGCAAAGAGCACATCACTGGAACATGATAGGCATGGAAGAAATAATTCAAATAAACAAATTAGATGAGATCAGTTCTTATGCCTTTTATATTATTTTTATTTCTGGTAGAGTAACAATTGTGGTATGCTATTGAATGGCAATCTGGATTTCTCTTCATTAATAAGGATAGTATAAAGTTGACACAGGGGAATCTGACACATATACTAAGAGTTCATTGAGTTGGGAAAAAAGATGATAGCAACATGCCTCACATTGTATAATCAGAAGTGGGAGGATCTAGGGAATTAATTGTGGGTCTGCAGAGATTCATCACCCTCTAGAGAACCTCTTCTAGTTATTTATGAAAAAATTCAAAAACATTCCCTTTGCAAAGGATTAATTTTCATAATATAATCCATGGCAAAATTCACTTTGTTTTAGACACTGAAACTATACTTTAAATACTGAAACCATTTCATTTATAGGGAGGTATGACTTCATCCTAGCCAAGTACAGCTACAATCCATGATATTTCTGGAAACTTGACATATCCAGCAAGGTGCTTCCTCCTCACTGGTTATTATATGCAATCTCAGTCTCATAGCAGAAAGAGCTAAAATCTTTTCATATTTTATAGTAGATTACAACTTAGAGTCTGAATGCAATATATTGTATAAACTACCAAGAAGAATAGGTGCAATTTAACTTTGCAAACTAAAATTCAGATACAAATAGGTATCCTTATAAAAATGAGTAGGAGGGACTGATATCAAATCATATTTTCAGTTTCTCATCATGGTCTTAAAAACACATTTCTTAGAATGGATCAAGAGCAAATGCCATGAGAGATAAAAGAGAAAGTTAGCATTTCTGATAGAGTTAGAACTATTTTCCTGTGAACCTAGAGGGGTATGGGGAGATGACCAAGAAGAATTGAGAGAGGGAGTGAGGAGGCCCTGTCTGCAAAGCTGACAGCTCCTTTGCCTGTGTGTTACAATTTAAATTATTTCATTTCCTTCTTATTAATATTATTATTATTTTTTATTTTTAGCAAGCTTTGTTCAGTACCCTAAAACCTTATAATGACTCCCTGTTCTTTTTCAACAAAAGGCACATTTCCTCACCTGGTTCTATTCTTTCCTCCCTCCTGGAGAAATTAATGGAACAAACAACACTTTTATCAAACAATATGCCAATTTTCAAAAGCACATACCATCCACCAAACCTTATGAATAACAAAGACTTTTGTTGAATAGTTTGCACTGTCACTCTCTTGCCTCCATGCTGCACAGAACACTCTGATGGAGGCCTTGACAACTGGATGCTGATGATCACCAGAGAAAGTTATTCAGTGTATGCAAATTCGCCTTTCAGTATTCTTAGTAAAGCCCTCTGGGAAGGCGGTGCTGTGACAAAGCATATCTGAAAGAGGAGGGTCAACCATGGATATTATGGTACACATATGGCCACACAAGTCTTTGAATATATAATGCTTATCCTGAAAAATAAGTTGGCAGCTATATAAAACCTGTCATTAATATTTGACTCAGGGAGGTGCTGCTATCTGATCTGGAATGAGCAGGGTGATTCTGGGCACATTTTTGTTTTTTTTTTCTTTTGCATGGCTATTGTCCTGTTGGTAACCACTGCAGAACTGACATTCAGGAGATGGAGCGGTGGAGACTCAGTGGTAGCAGCCAGGGGAAGCTTGGTCCATTCTTCCCTGACCGCAGAAACACTATTAAAGGCTGGGGAAGCCATTTGTTCATGAATATACATTTGATACATATAAATGCTTTGTGCCATGAATATTTATCTCTTTCATGGATTGCAGCTATTGTGTATTGAAAACTATTAACAGGTTGGAAACCATCCTTTAGAAACCTATGCCTGTCATTTGTGTGCAGAACTATCCCTGGAAAGTTCTTTTTTTCCCCCTCCCTCTTGTGGAAAAGATAGAATACTCCAGGGGGTTTTATAATGAGGTTAGTCCCTTAGTAGATAGAGAAGAGAATTTGGTAAAAGTGGTAGATGGCTTCTTGTGGCATAACTGTATATATTTACTTACTTAAGGTTTTTTTTAACTTAAATTGTTTAGGGAATTTTGCAGCTGAGGCTGTGTTCTGTCTACCAATTGGTATTCATGTTTTGATATAAATTCCATTGTTAAGAGAGGTGAAAATATCAGACACTAAATACTATACAATTGTGGGGGTGAGGAGTGTTATATGATTTCTATCACTAAAGAAGGGATTCTTAGGCCTGTAGATATTCTAGTTCTTTAGGGTAGAATGGTTAGTTTTTCAAATTCCAATCTTATGCTCTCTCATGTTTTTTCCAATCTGACCATTCTTAACTCTTCTTTGTTCTTCAAACAAACCACTCTCTCTCCAGCCTCATGGCATTTGTTAATTCCATTTCTGCTGTCTGATATAATTTTCTCTCCAACAATTCTGACCTCTCTTCCAGGTTCTCTTCTTAACCTCTTGCTCTTTAAGGATCTGCTCAAATCTTTGTGTCTTGTGAGGTCTTCTGCGACCTACCTCCATCGTTAAGCACCACTCCTGTCCCTTGAACAGTTCTTAAATAGACCTTTAAACAAAGAAGTATGCCACATAAATGTGTAGACAAATATATCACACATTAGGTACGAAGCTTTTTTATTTTATTATTTATTTATTTATTGTTAAAGATTTTATTTATTTGACAGAGAGAGATACAGCGAGAGAGGGAACACAAGCAGCGGGAGTGGGAGAGGGAGAAGCAGGCTTCCCGCGGAGCAGGGAGCCCGATGAGGGGCTCGATCCCAGGACCCTGGGATCATGACCCGAGCCGAAGGCAGACACTTAACGACTGAGCCACCCAGGCGCCCTGTAGGTACGAAGCTTTTTTAGTTATCTAGTACACTATCCAGGTAACTGTGTTGCATCCCAGGAATGAGGTCTGTGTCAGTGTTTAATTTTGTGTTCAGTGTTAACATAACTGCTTGGGAATATTCTTTTGTTAACCAGTGTTTCAGATCTCTACCTGTTCTGGACTTAGTTTCCATTATTCAGGCTAAAGATAAAGCCTTTTTGGAAAACTCATTTGTACTAGGTTAACTAATTCCCTTACTACTTTGGGGCTTACAAATTAAATTAGGTCTAGGCTTACATCTTTCCTTAGCTATTTCTATTTAGCCTTGTAATTTCTTCACTCAGTTCCTCAGTCAAGGTTACTGCTCTTGATTGGATTTTTATCCCAGATTGCTATACTCTTTCTAACCATAGAGTTCACATTTGAATTAGGAATTTTAAGTGATGTTAGGAAAGTCCTTAATGCCAATCAGTTTTAATCAGTAAAATCAAAGGTATTATCCACTTATATTAAATATATTAAGAGCTGCTAACAAGATTTTTTAGACATTTGTATCTCTCTTTGTATCTATCTATATTTATAGATAGATATCTAGATAAAGATATATGAACATAGGTGTATCATATATATCTTTGTCTAGACTATAGATCTTTATGTACATTTGCATGTTGTTTACATCTATCTATATCATCAATATCATCAGCACCATCATCATCATCTGTCTTAGTCCATTGAGGCTACTATAATAAAAATACCATACTGGATGGCTTATGAACATTTATTTCTCATGGTTTTAGAGGCTGGGAAATCCACGATTATGGTGCCAGAAGACTCAGTGTCTGATAAGGGTCTGGTTTTTGGTTCATAGACAGCCACTTTTGCTGTGTTCTCACAGGGATCTCTCTGGGGTCTTTTTTATAAGGGCTCTAATCCCATTCATGTGCGTGGAGCCTTCATGAACTAATCACCTCCCAAAGGCTCCACCTCCTAATATTGTCATCTTGGGCATTAGGTTAACATATGAATCTGGGGGGGGGGGGGACATTCAATTGATAACATCATCTTTTTCTCTCTATTCAGTTTGTGTATAAATAAATTTCTTTATATATTTGAATGACTTATGGCTATTGATATTAAGAAGGGCTGAGGAAAGTCTAGGCATTTCTTTACTTAGGGACCAATTATTAATTCTTTTTATTTTTCTAGTCTTTTTGTTTTCATGTTTGTATTTTAGCTATTTCACTGTTCATTAAAATGTCTTTTGGGGGAAAGAAAATGAACTATTAGCATCGAGTGCAATGTGTAGTGCTCTAGGGATACTCATTAAGTGTCTGTTGACAATGCTGATGATGATGGTAAAATTCAAATCAGTTAATTGGTTCTGCACTTGTTAGTAATCTCAATGAAATTTTGCATTGGATATAGGTTAAAACAATTGGAGAATTTTCTGTGAAGAGAGGCATTCCTCTTATAGATAGAAATACCCAGGTAGAGGGCTTCTATCTCTCAAGTTCTCTCAGCTTGAAATGAAATAATAGAGCAAGGCTAGACTGAAGTGAAGGCAGGTGTATCTGTGGTGGCATTTTCTGCTCAGACTTTTCCTATACCCAGAAAGGCTAAAGTTTATCCTTTGGCTTAAGACATGCCTTCTATTCTTCCCTGTTTGAGTATGCATGGGAAACTGTAGAAACGATGAAGAGTCTCTGAGAGAAGAGAACATTCCAGCTAATTCTTCTTTTTTTAATTTTATGTTTTTTTCTCATTTTTTAAAATTCAAGTAGGACTAACATACAGTGTTATATTAGTTTCAGGTGTACAATATAGTGATTCAACACTTCTATCCATTACTCAGTGCTTATCATGATAAGTGTACTCTTAATCCCCATAACCTTGTTTCACCCATCCTCCCACCTGCCTCCCCTCAGTTTGTTCTCTATATTTGAGTCAGGTTTTTTGTCTCTTTTTTTCTTTGTTCATTTGTTTCTTAAATTCCATATATGAGTGAAATAATACGGTATTTGTCTTTCTCGGATTCATTTCGGTTAACATTATACCTTCTAGATCCATCTGTGTTGTTGCAAATGGAAAGATTTTATTCTTTTTTATAGCTGAGTAATATTCTATTGTGGGTTTCACCTAATTCTTGAAGGATGTGTAGAAGTAAGCCAAATGGACTGAGGTGCTTGGGGAAAACTGAATAAGGCTGCTTTCTTCTTCTTGTTTTAGCCAAGATAGGCCAAGTTCAAAGTCTTGAAAAGGTGGAATGAAATTATGAAGTGCCTAAGAAGAATCAAAGAAAGAAAAAAACTGAAAGACGAACTTTACCTGCCTTACAATTTCCTCTGGGGCCACTCCATGTACCCAGAGAAGCACTCTTTATTTTCATGTTTTAGAGCTTTTCTCCTTTGTTTCTCAAAGATTTCTGATTTTTTTTTCTGCATTTAATTGCAGTAACACTGTTCTGGTATTTATTTGATGTTGATGGCAAATACAAACATTAGAAATGTAATCCCTGGGGTACATGCATTTCCCTTGTAGAGTATTTTCCATTACATTATTGAATAAGTCCAATATGGTTTGGGAATACAGGAAAACCTACCAATCTGTTTGCAAAGTAATACCCCTACTAATAATGTCCATTTTGTTTAAAATTTAAGTCTCATGAGATTCAAACCAATTTTTCAAATCTGAGATCAATTTCATGAAAAATATATGGGTGTGTTCTAAGATATTAAGAGGATATTTATTCAAGAGAATGTTGTTTATTTTATGTCACCCAGAGACTACGTGTTAAAATATGTCCTATTTGTTTCAAATGTCCTTCCTACATGAAATAAGCCTGTTCCTGGTGAACATATGTCTCCCTGCCCTACCTACTTACACTTCTTGTCACTACTCTCATTTTTTCCTTAGAATTTTGTGTTCTAAAAACTTAAAGAAGTTTTTAATTTCTGCAAGATTTTCAGAATACTAAATGCATCCCAAATTCTTACTTCTATTTCCTTTACCTAAAAATAAAGAGCGCGTGCACACACACACATACACACACACCCCCCCTATAAACAAAAATTCCACAAATTTCCATGGAAGGAAATAGCTAGAGGGAAAATAAAGCAGATTGGGGTTTGTGTTGGAAGTTTAGCAGTTAATGAACAACATTCCTCTCTTCCTTGCCTGAGCTTGGAAGCATCTAAGAAATGGGAGTCAGGATGGTCATCAAAATATCAACTTTATTTTAGGCAAAGGTCCATGAGAAAGCATCACTTACATATGTGGCAAATGGATTTACTAACTCTATAGCCCAGAATGGGACAGATTCATCATTGTGTTTACCAGGCAGAGGTAGATAAATCAGTGTTTTTTTTTTTTTTTTAAAGATTTTATTTATTTGTTTGACAGAGACAGAGAGAGCAAGAGCAGGAACACAAGCAGGGGGAGTGGGAGAGGGAGAAGCAGGCTTCCTGCTGAGCTGGGAGCCCGATGTAGGGCTCGATCCCAGGACCCTGGGATCATGACCTGAGCCGAAGGCAGTCGCTTAACCAACTGAGCCACCCAGGTGCCCAAATCAGTGTTCTTGATATATAAGTAATGACAGGTAGATGTGTGCTTCTGTAAATTTTATAGGAACAAGAAACTCAGATTGCATCTTCCTTGAGGGAAAATTGGCTTCCAAAGAGAATCACAGGAGGGAGCTGAGAAGAACATTCCCAGTTCCTTCTTCCAATTTACCAATCACATAAAGAGGAGTATGGAAGGCATGGGCAGGATAGAACTTCTCTAGAGGTGTTTCCTCCAGAGGGGAACCTTAAGCCAGGGAATAGGAAGAGTTCTTAGCATTTAAGGACTTCTCTTAGACCCACCATCTGAATTTAATTAGGCCACTTTGACTTTCTTTAGACCTTTGACAAATTTCATGACCATTTTGAACTATACTTGGTTTGTTTTGCCTTTCACAACTATCCTTAGGATAGTTCTGAGGGCTTGGCTTTTGGGAAAGAGTACATTTTGTTCCAAATTTGTTTTTAGCTAAACCAGAATGAAGCCAAATCTGGGTGCTTTCAAACAGAGCCTCTGTATTAGTCACAAAAATTAGAGGCAACAAAACCTATCAAATCATCTGTTCCCTCACCATGCCAAAGCCAGGGAATATGGACTGCTTATTCTCTTGAATTAACACTGTTTACCAGAAGAGCAACTAAATCAAGCTTCCTCTGAAATAGATACAGAGGAGCTCATTATGTGCCAGTATACATACTCTCAGGAATACCTCCAAGGCACATGGAGAGGAATGTACTTGGACAAAAGAAATCTGTACTGAGATTTTTTTTCCCATTGAGATAATTTAATTCCTTAATCAGTTTCCTACTTAGTACTCAAATCACACCCATTTCTTAATGTTCATTTTTATTTTGCTGAAATTATTCTCATCAGAATCATTTTCCATGTAAAATTTTCAACGAAAATGAAGTCTTTCTAATCAAGTTTTTTATTTGTATCAACAATTATAGCTACTAGATTGGAAGTTTTGTTTTATGGACATTATATCTACCAAGTCCATTTATTCTAAATCAAAGTTTGCAGATAAAAATATTACCAAAAAGTTTTGCTTCTGTCAGTTTTTAGTCAATAACAAACTTAGCTATGTGCAGTTTTTGTCTTATTTTATATAATTATTTTTACCATTAATATTCATTATAAATTGGACAGAAGAAAACAGTTCATATTTATTTCTTAACCAGTTAGTGATAATACAGTAAGCAATTAACCTCTGCTGTTCCACGAGAGCTGTATTATGGAGGATTGGACTACCGTATTGCTAACCCAATTCTTCCGAACATTTTTTCATCACTTTGAGTATTGGATTTTAAAATACCCTTTCTGCTGGTGGAGCAAAGAGCAAATGGCAGGGCCAAATGTCTTGTTTTGCTCCATATTTATCAATATTTAGGAGAAATAAGCAGTAGGCATGGTAAAAGAAAAAAAAAAGGATACAACTCTGTTCTCTTTTTCACTGTATTTTTCTTACTTTCCTCTCTTTTCTCTAAACTTTTCAGACTTATCAAAGTTTCTATGACATATTCTTTTATTTTTCTGTCATTATTCTATCCTCATTGTCTCCTGCCCTAGTATTCTTTCTGCCTGCTGTTGGCTTTATTCTTTTTTCCCTGCTCCTCCTAAATCTCATTCACAGTCTTGAATGCTCTCCTCTGAAGCATTTAGCTGTTCTCTTTTTCTTCTGTTGTCATACCACCATCTCTTACCAAGGGTGCTTAACGGAGTGCTCAATATCATGATCATAGGGCTCAGAGAAGAAACTCTTACCCCTACTACTCAGCATCCCACCCAGATCAAGTAACCATAACCAAAAGAGGTTGTGAAGCTGTGGGGGTTTTTTGTTGCTATTTGGCTATAAAAGCAGCACTGAAAATGGCCCACTTATCTGGGTTTGAGTTTATGGGGCAGAAGGATGAATGTTGTGATCTCAGAAGTACCTTGCCAGATCAAGGAACTTAGAATCATCAGTTTACATTTACTGGACACACCCTGGGTGCCTGCAGCTGTGTTAGATGATTTCACCCTTTCATGCCCTGAAATCCAGTTTCTGCCTTTTTCTCAGCTGTTTCAAATATTGTGGCCTTTACCTTAATTTTTGAGAGCTTTTGTTATTGTCTCATTGTCAAACAGAATTATTAAGTTATTATTTATTTATTATACAGACTGGATTTGTTTGCTTGTCTCACAGTTCAGTGGTTTTTAGTAGACTCAGAATTGTACAACCATCACTACAGTCTAATTTTAGAACATTTATGAAATTCCAAAAAGAAACCCCGACACATATCCATTAGCAATCATTCTTCATTCTTACTCTATTTCCTACATCCATGGATTTGCTTATTCAGGGCATTTCAAATCAATGGAGTTAAAAAATATGTCATCTTTTGTGACTTTTTTTTTTCATTTAGCATAATGTGTTCGAGACTCATTCATGTAGCATGTGTCAGTACTTCATTCTTTTTGGTTGCTAAATAATATTCCATTGCATGGATACCCCAAATTTTGTTTATTGATTCATCAGTCGATGGACATCTAGGTTGTTTCCATTTTTTAGTTATTACACATAATGCTACTGTGAACATTTTTGAATGAGTGTTTATGTGGACATATGTTTTCATTTCTCTTGGGTATATCTAGTACTGGCATTGCTAGGTTTTATGGTAACTCTATGGTTAGTAATTTGAGGAATGTCCAAAGAGTTTTCCAAAATGTCTGCACTGTTCACATCTTCACGAGCAATGTATGAGGGTTATATTTTCTTCCCATCCTCATCAACACTTGTTATTATCTGTCTTTTTTAGCCATTTATTAGGTGTAAAATGGTATCTCATAGTTTTGATTTATATTTTTCTAGTGACTAATGATGTAGAACATCTTTTCATGTGATTGTTGGCCATTTATATATCTTATTTGGAGAAATGTCTATTCAAATCCACTGCCCATTTTCAAATTGGGTTATATCTCATTCAGTTAAGGCTGCTGTAACAAAAATACCATAGACTGGGTGGCTTATACACAACAGAAATTTATTTCTCACAGTTATGGAGACTAGGAAGTCAAAGATAAGGTGCTGGTAGATTCCATGTCTGGTGAGGGCCTTTTCCTGTTTCATAGAAAGCTGTCTTCTTGCTATGCATCATATGGTAGAATGGGTGAGGGTGCTTTCTGGGGTCTTTTTATAAGAGCACTAATTCAATTCATTAGGGCTCTACCCTCATGATCCAGTCACTCCCAAGAGCCCCATCTCCAAATACCATCACATTGGACATTAGGATTTAACATATGAATTGGGGGAGGATATACACACATTCAGTCTATAGCATTCTGCCTTTATACCCCCCAAATTCATGGTTTTGTCACATGCAAAATACATCCATAACATTCCAACAACCACAAAAGTCATTCCAGCATCAACTTTAAAGCCTAATTTCAAGGTCTCATATAAATATCATCTAAGTCAGATACGGATGAGACTCAAGCTATAATTCATCCTGGGGCAAATATTTCTCCAGCTGTGAACCTGTGATGGTAGGGGAAGCTTTGGTGATATCTGAATTGCCTTTAGGGTCATTCTTCTATTGTACAATTACATGTTCCTCTTTTCCAACTGAAACTCATCAGAATGACCTTTACTATCCATTTTTCTACCAACAATCTGTTCAGAATTACTTAGGTATTCTCTAAGAAGATTGAAGTCTTTTCTTGAGCTCTCCTCTTTTCCTTCTGAGCTGTCACCAGAATCATCTTTAACAGTCCATTTATTGCAATGTGGCTTTTTCTAACATGTACCTTGAAACTCTTGCAACCTCTACCCATCATACAGATCCATAGCCACTTCCATGTTTTGGTGTTTTTTTTTTTTTTTTTTTTTTGCGTTTATTACAGCAACACCCCACTTCTCAGCATTAATTTCTGCCTCAGTTCGGGATGCTTTAACAAAAATACCACAGACTGGATGGCTTATAAATAATAGAAATTTATTTCTCACAGTTTTGGAGACTGGGAAGTCAAAGATCAAGGTGTTGGTAGATTCAGTGCCTGGTGAGAACCCATTTGCTGGTTCATGGAAAGCTGTCTTCTTGCTGTGCATCACATGGTAGAAAGGATGAGGGAGTTCTCTGGGGTCTTTTTTATGAAGGCGCTGATTCCATTCATGAGGGCTCTGACCTCATGAACTAGCCACCGTCCAAAAGTCCCTCCTCCTAATACCATCACATTGGACATTAGGATTTAACATATGAATTTGAGGGGAGTGGCACATACATTAAGTCTATAGCTGGCTGTCTTTTAAGTACTGAGTTAGAAAGAGTTCTTTATATATTTTGTATTACAAGCCTTTTATCATATGTGCTTTGCAAGTATTTTCTTTCATTCTGTGGGTTATCTTTTCACATTCTGGATGGTGTTCTTTTTAAACTTGATGAAGTCCAGTTTATCTGTATTTCTTTGGTTGCTTGTGCTTTTTATGTAATATCTAAGAAACCATTACCTTACCTAAGGTCATTGAGATTTACACCCAAGTTTTCTTCTAGTTTGATAATTTTAGTTCTTCTATTTAGATCTGTGATCCATTTTGTGTTAATTTTTTAATACAGTATAAGGAAAAGGGTCCAACTTTATTCTTTTGCATGTGGATGTCCAGTTTTCCCAACACCATTTATTGAAAAGACTATCTTTTGTCCATTGAATTGTCTTGGCACCCGTGTTGTAAATTGATTGGGCATAAATGGAAAGATTTTTTTTTCAGGACTGTCAGTTCAATTCCTTTGATCTATATGTCTAATATTATGCCAGTATTGCATTTTCTTCATTACTGTAAATTTGTAGTAAGCTTTGAAAATGGGAAGTTCTAGTCCTCCAACTTTATCCTTTTTTTACCCCCAGGATTGTTTTGGCTATTTCTCACTCCTTAAATTCCTATATGAATTTTAGAATCACTTTGTCAATTACTTCAAGAAAATCAGCTGAAATCTGATAAAGATTGCATTGAATTTGTAGACCAACTTGCAGGGTATTACATCTTAACAGTGTTAAGTCTTATCCATAAATGTTCAGTGTTGTTTTATTTATTTAAATGTTTTGTTTCTTTTAGTAATGGTTTATATTTTTCAGTGTACAAGTATAGCACTTTAAAATTTTATTCCTAGGTATTTTATATATTTTGCTATTATTATAAGTGGGATTGTTTTCTTAATTTAATTTTTGGATTATTCATGTGTTGCATTTAGAAATAAAATTGATTTTTGTATTTAAGTTTATATCCAGGCACAATATTGAACTCATTAGTTCTAATAGTTTGTTAATGGATTACTTTGGATTTTCTATTACACGACCATGTCACCTGCAAGTGGGAATAGTTTTACTTCTTCCTTTCCAATCTATGCTTTTGGTTTATTTTTCTTGCCTAATACCCTGGTCATAAATTCTAGTACAATGTTGAATGAAAATGGTAAGAATGGACATTCTTGTCTTGTTTCTTATCTTAGGGGGAAAGGAGTCAGTGTTTTTTCCTTTAAGTATATTAGCTGTGAATTTTTCATAGATGCCTTTTATGAGTTTTTTTTTTTTTAAGATTTTATTTATTTATTTGAGAGAGAGAATGAGATAGGAGAACATGAGGCGGGGGAGGGTCAGAGAGAGAAGCAGACTCCCCGTGGAGCAGGGAGCCCGATGTGGGACTCAATCCCGGGACTCCAGGATCATGACCTGAGCCGAAGGCAGTCACTTAACCAACTGAGCCACCCAGGCATCCCGCCTTTTATGAGATTTAAGGAAGCTAGCTGTTTTTAGTCTTAATTTTTTTTATTGTTTTTGGCAAAAATGGGTGTTAGATTTTGTCAAATGTTTTTTTCTGCCTTTATTGAGATGATCATGTGATTTTTGTTCTTTATTCAATTATCATGGTGTATTACATTGCCTGATTTTCAGATGTTAAACCAGCCTTACACCCCTGGAATGAATTCCTTTTAGTTATGGAATATAATCTTTTTTATATGTTGCTGGATTTGGTTTGCTAATATTTTATTGAGGTTTTTTTTTTTAAGATTTATTTATTTATTTTAGAGAGAGTGAGAGAATGAGCACAAGTGGGGCAGGGGCAAAAGGAGAGGGAAAGAAGCAGACTCCCCACTGAGCCCACCTGGGGCTCAGTCTCATGCCCTGAGATCATGTCTGAGCTGAAATCAAGGGTTGGACTCTTAACTGACTGAGCCACCCAGTTGCCCCTATTAAGGGTTTGGGCATTCATAGAGACCTGGTTTTCTGTAATATCTTTATCTGGTCTTGGTATCAGTGTAATGCTGATAGAATAAGTTGAGGGCACCTGAGTGGCTCAGTCAGTTAAGCAGCCGACTCTCGATTTCTGCTCAGATCATGATCTCAGGGTCCTTGGGTTGAGCCCGTCATGGGGCTCTGCACTCAGTTTGGAGTCAGCTTGGGATTCTCTCTCCCTCTCCCTCTGCCCCTCTCCCTGCTTGCATGTGCATGCTCTCTAGCTCTCTAAGATAAACAAATAAATATTCAGAAAAAAAAAATTTAAAAAGAAAGAGTTGGGATGTTTTCCCTCCTTTTTTTGTTTTTTTTAGAAGAGTTTTTGGTGTTAATTCTTAAATGTTTTATTTAATCTACCTGTGAAGCCATCTAAACCTGAGCTTTTTTTAATTTCTTTAATTAAATTTAAATTAATTAAATTCTTTAATTTCTTTATTTGGTATATGTCTATTTATATTCTCTGTGTCTTTTTAAGTTGGTTTTACTAGCTTGGGTGTTTCTGAGGTTTTGTCCATTTCTTCTAGATAATCTAATTTACCTGTAATCCTATTTATTTCTGTAAGATTGGTAGGAATGTCCCTCTTTTATTCCTCATCTAGTAGTAACTACAGAAATCAATATTTAGCAATTAGCTGTAATAATAAGCAAAAAGGAAAAGAAAAGTGTGTGGTGAGAGATTATACTTAAGCCCTTATATAGTGAGGAGAGTCAAGAAAGAACTTTTCAGAGGTAGTGACATTTCAATTCTACCTTAAAGGAGGAGTAGAGTTAATAATGCAAAATATGAACAGAGGGTTGGAGGGCATAGTAGAGAAATAGAGGTAGGAAGAACTTCCCAGATAGAATGAGTGGGCCCTATGTGAACATCCTAAGGTGGTTAAAGAGCTTGTCATGTTTTAGCAATGAAGAAGAGACCTATATGACTGTTGCATAACAAATGAGGGAGAAAATGAAACACAGTGAGACTAGAGAGGAAGGTCTAGATGATACAGAATAATAGGCCATATGAAAGATGTTGGATTTTGTCTCTAGTGAACTGGGAAGTTGTCATTGAGTTTTCAGCAGGGAAATGACAGAATCTGATTGTGGTTTATAAAAATCATTCTAGCTGCATTCTAAAATAGTGAATTTGGATAGTCAAAATTGGAAGTGGAGGGGACTTTATTATTCCAACCAGGGCAAGATAGTGGCTTAGACATCAAGGTGACTGTAATATCACAGAGAAGTGGATATATTTATGATATATTTGTGTATAGAATAAACATAAACTGTCAGATGAAGTGTTTTTAAGGGTGACATACTGGCTTTTGGGTCATGAAGCAAAGAGGATCGAGAAGCATATTAAAAAGAACAGCAAGAATACAGTTATAGCTGAGATTACAGTTGGATATATAGATCTAGACTTTGAATAGAAATCTAGAAAAGGCATACATTTGGGATCTGTTGATATTGAGACATTATTTAAAAATTATGAGAGTAGAGGTGGTCAAGAAGTTAGCAAATAAAGAATGAGAAGAAGGAATCCCCAGGGCGGAGCCATGGAGAGTTGCAATAACTGGAGATTAAGTAGGGAACGATGAGCCAAAAAAGGATCTTGAGAAGGAGGGACTAAAGAAATGGGAGAAAAACTCTAAGAAGGTAGAATCCTAAATGCCAGGAGGAAAGATTCAAAGAACAAGGATGATCAGTTGTGCTGAATACTGTGGAGATTTCTCAATGATCTGAGAATTATCTATTATGTTGAGCCACAGATTTGTCATTGTGACTTTGGCAAGAGAAATTTTAGTAGTGTTCTGAGAGAAGTCAGAATGGGAAATAGGAAGAAAACTTTTACAGTTATGTGGGTAAAAAAGTTTTAGAAAGGTAAGCTTTAGAAAGGATGGAATTGGAGGGAGTTATCAGGTCATGGGACTTTTCTTCCTCCCCCTCTTTCTCTTTCTCCACCCTCTCCTCCTCTTTCTTTAAGGTTACCAGAGTTGTAGCACCTTTGAATGCTAATAAGAAATATCGAGTAAGAAAAAGAGAAATGGTCTGAAGAGTCAAGCATAAGTTATTACCAAAGAAAAGAAGTCCCTAAAAGAGTGAGAGGGGACTGGCATCCACAACAGAGGTGGAGAAATGAGTCTCATAAAGAGAAGGGACACTGAATCTATAGTTACAGGAGGGAAAAAAGGGAAAGGATGGATGCAAACATGATAGTTTGTGAATTTGGTTGGGGGAAAATGAGAATCTGTATCTCAAGGCACAACTTGCAGAGAATGTGGGTACAAGCTAATTGGGGAGATATGGATAGGTTGCTAAGTGGTGCTAAATGCACTGTTGAAATTGGTGATCATGAATTTTAAATTATGGTAATGGTCTTAGTTATATAAATTTTCTGCTAAAATCAAACACCTTAGCATAATGGTTCTTAACTGGACGTTTTCTTCTGAATTACATGAAAACTCTTTCCTGACCCTTAACTCAGACCTAATGATTCAAAATTTCTGTGAGGCCTGCCATATGTCCTTTTACAACTTTCATACATTTTTTCTTTGTTTATAATTCATGGAATCACTGTTTTGGCATAACATACAAGGATCTTCATGATTAGGATTCTTTCTACCTGTCCATCTTTACCTCCCACTACTCCTTGTTTTGAACTCCATCCATATGCCAATCATAAAAAACTACCTGTTATGAGGGCCCCTGATTGCATCATACTTTCTCATCATTTACCACTACTGACGTTGAATGGAGAACCAACAAGTACCACATCTTACCATAGAGAAGACTTAATTCTACATTAGTAGTTACAAAGCACAGATCTATTCCTACATTCTTTTCTGTATCTCTCCTTGACTAGGGGTCTGGCCTTCATTGTTTACATGTCTTTGTGGAAGGCAGGAGTTCAGCACATAATGCTTGTGATGGAAGAGCCTTGAATATATTGGCAGCTCTGGTACAAGTACAAAACAAAATTAGTGAATCTGTTCTATGTATTCTGGAATGAGGGCATCAGTCAAACCAGGGCAGGAGAAGAAAATCGAGCCAAATAAAAGCCAAAAGGGCCTGACATCTATGGAGGTACAAAACACCAAGAGGCATGGTGTTTCAGAGATACAGAGAGGAAAGACGTTTTCAGAATGGGGAGAGACTAATCAAATAGGTCAAATGCTTCAAGACAGTTATGTCAGATAAGAACTGAGAATTATCCATTGTCTTTGGAAATACAAAAGTCCTGGGTGACCTCTGTAGGAGCAGTTCCAGTGGAGTCAGGGAACAAAAGTCAGATCACAGCACGGTGAGGAATAAATTGCTTATTAGGAAGTAGAGATGGTAAGCAGCAGGAAATTCTTCAAGGAGTTTGGCACTAAAAAAGTAGAGTTAGAGGGGAGTATGGGGTCACAGAGAGGCATTTTTTTATTCAGGGTTGAAGAGACTTTATATACACAAAAATGTATATCAATTTTAGGGAAAGGCTCAGGAGAGAGGAAAAGAGGGAAAGAAAGAGGGGTGAGGGAGAGGATGATAGGGGGAAGAGAGAGAGAGAGGAAGAAGAAGAAGTGGGGCGGGGAGGTGGGACAAGGAAGAGAAAGGGTAACTGGTGAAACAGGTCCCTGAGGACCTTGGCATTGGAATTCACAGGATAGATGCTTTAAATAGGAAAAGGAAATCCTCTTTCACTGAGAAAGGAGGAAATTCTGAGGGGATAGAGGCAGACAAAATACACTCTAGGCAGGAGGGGACAAAGCTGGAAAGACCTGCTGTTTTATGGTCTCACCTTCTTGATCAAGTAGAACATAGCGTCCATAAGTAAGGATGAGGGTGGAGGCATCAAGTCTAGGTTTTGAGGAGAAGCAAACTTTTATAGTACAGCCTCTGAGGGAAAAATGAAAGGGAACTGGTGGTAAACACAAGGAAATACAGCCTGGTGATAGCTGAGGATGGAAACCACAAATCTGAAGTATCTCTGGTTATGTGATGTTCTCAGCATCAAGAATTCCACCTGCGTGTTATAGATATTTGTATGACATCGTTCTTTTAATTTCAGTAATATATGGCCATATTCTATCATTAGATAGGGCCTTTTTCAGAACCATAATAAATGCCGATTTTGATTCCAGCAAGGACACTACTAGAAAGATTTATTATGAACCCCACATATAAAGTGACTGTGAAATATGTCATCTAAGAAATCTTGCAAATCGCACTGCCAAACAGCACAGCTCTGCAAGATAAGCAGCAATGCCCTCACCAGCTGTTGACTTTGTTTGCAAAATTTAAATCACTGCTGGTGCTGATGAGAAGTGTGTCTAAAATAATCCCACAAGTTCCATGAATGATGAAATGTCCTAGCTTTAGGAGAGGTTGGGGTAAATAGGTACATTGTACATAATTGAGCTGCAGAGACTTTCAAAAAATAGAAACTCTAACACTGCGTTTAGGTGTACTTTAAAGTAGGGGGGAAAGGCTCCTCTTGTAGCACATAGGAGTCAGTCTGACTGTATAAATGTCTCCATTTTGCCCTAAAGCCTGTCTTCACTTTGGCATCAATGATACTTTATTATGCGTGAATCCTCTAGCTCTGTTTTCTTCTTTGGTTTTTCTTTATTCTACTATCCCTGAAATTTAGAGGGATCTCCAAAGATAAAACTTTGATTTTTTGTTTCTGTACTAATCCTTCTTTTGCCTCCCCTTCCCTCAACTATTGCCTGTATGCTGTTATCCAGAGTGGGGAGCCATAGAAAGTTGAGAATATAGATCTGAAGTTTAGGAGGAAGGTGGAAGCTATAAGGACACACAGAGTTAAGGACATTAATGTATAGGTAGAAGCTATACCCTTCTCTGTGTTCTCTACCTGACAAACTCCTGCACAACCATGTTGATCCAGCTCTAATAATGCTAGTAAAATATAATAAGTTATTAATGAGTTTTTCTATATGTCAGACATTGTTTGAATATTATATTTTTATATCTTATTTTATATTAAAATGCATTATTTTGTTTTCTATTTTTCTTTTTATATAGTTTTATTGAGATATAATTGACATATAGCACTGTGTAAGCTTAAGGTGTATGGCATAATGATTTGACTTACATTATTATGAAAGGATTACCACAATAAGTTTAATTAATTCCCATCATACCATATAGATACACAAAAGAAAGAAGACATTTTAAAAAGGTTTTTTTTCCCTTTATGATGGTAATTCTTAGGTTCTGCTCTCTTAACAATTTTCCAGTATACCATACAGAAGTATTAACTACAGTCATCATGTTATATATGACATCCCTAGTACTTATTTATCTTATAACTGGCAGCTTGTATCTTTTGACCATTTTCATTCAATTTCTCCTCCTTCCATTCCCACTCTGTGTTCTGCGCATTTTAAATGTATCAGCTCATTTTATCTAACCCCAAACTCAGTGCTGTCCTTGCCATTACTTGTATACGTATATTTACCTTCCCCAATAGACTCTAATATCATTTATGTTTTTATTCTCTACAGGGCTTCTTGGTACTTTCTGCATTAAGTGTGTAATAAATACATTTGTTGAATGACTAAATGAAAAAGAATGCACAAAACAAGAAAGAGAGAAAAACAATTATATACTTACAAGTCTTTTTAAAAATGTACATTGTGTTTTTTGAGGATAGGATTTGTTTGTTTGTTTTTTTCCCTCGAAGTGAAGCACATGGTAGATACTCAATAAATATTCATTGGTGGAAGCCTGCCAGAGCACTATTTTATCCTGGAGACGGGAAAGCTGAGGGATATATCCTCTAACTTAGAGTCAGAATTCACTGAGTGCCTACTTCATACTTTCCCACATTCTGTGTGTCAGGACTTTGATTCTTCCGATGTGATTTTATTATAGGTGATTTGAAGAATGATTGCAGGGTACTACTCCATTGCTAAGTTCCATTTGTAGCTATAACCAGCTACTTAGCTCCAATCTGTTTCTCTTCTGTTCTAGTCATTTATCACTCTGGCACCATCTTGGGTATTCTTTGCATCTATTGAAGACAACTTGTTATTTATATAAAAGATGCTTTAAAAGAAATTGCACATTAATAGTGGACACTTCAAATAAACACATATTCTATAATCAATCTGTGGAAATTATTTAATTTACCGAAGAGCTAGTGTCTATTTATGACTAGCAATACACTTATAGGAGAAATAATTGCAAAAAGCCTATAGTGGTTAAAATGGAGAAATTAAGATATTCAACTAAATGATTCAGACTGACTTATTTTTGTTTGGCTGTTATAAAACCCTACAATGAAAGATGTAAGAAATCTAAGAATTATTTATCATTCAAACTGATTTACAGTAAATTTGTGAGGAGATATCATTTACAACTGGAATACATTTTTTTTTTTCTGAAAAGCAACCAGACCATCCCGTGCTGATTAATATATAACAAATACATTCAAAATGACTTCCAAAACCAAATTGATCTTTAATTTTTGCCAAAAATAATAGGAAGTCCTAATTATGAAAAGGAAAAGATTTTTATTTTGAGAGACTAGTAACTGAGTTTTGACTACACAGTTTCTACTTTTTCTCCCAGTGAGGGCATATCATCTCTCACGTTATGAATATATCATCATTTTACCTGGAGAGAGACCACAAACCCTCAAGCAAGGGAGCATCCCTAGACTTTGGAAAGAAGACAACTTGTCTCCCATGATTCTGTGATTCTGGCTTTTAAATTCTCTCCTGAACTTCTTGTTCTTCCTTTTCCAATAGCAAGGATGAAGAAGTTTGTTGATATTGGATATCCAGGGAAGAAAAAAACTACAACATATCAGACCATTCCCTGCAACTCTTTGGACAGGGTGAGAAATAATTTATATTTCCATTACAGAGTACATGAAGTGGATTGTAGATGTTTCCTGATACTCCTACATATGACAAAATCAGTAGAACAGTGATATATAGCTTCCTAAGGAGAAACTGCTTACATTATTTTATAAATTATATCTTCTAGGAATTAAATAAATTCCTATGTAATGGGAAAGAACATGAAAATTATTTTTATGATCTTTAATGTTGATGTGTATATTTCAGTTCCCAAAGAAATCTAGAGATATTTGAAGACATAGAAGAAAAGTCTACACCCACCAAAGAACAGATCTTAGATCTAACATGATTCAATTCCATAATTCATATAAACCTCCAACAAAGTTGGAACTAATTTCCATATATAAACAAAAAGATGAGCAACATTTAGAAAACATTCATTGCCTTTGGGATTCACCAGCTTTCATTCTGGAGGGGTTTTTTTTGGCATTTAACGAAACTATAAGTACACAGCAGAGGCAAATAGATTAGCTACACAGGTTGAACAATATGGATAGAATGCCTAAAATTCATTGATGAAAAAGCCAATATTCTAGAAACTAAGTTAGAGAATGTTTGGCTAGAAGCACTTCCCTACCCAGAATCAATTACTCCCTATTAGGCTGCTTAGTACAATTGTCTAACAAACCTTTGTTAGAAAGCGATTGGACAACAAGCATGTGAAGATTTAGCTAACTTAATTAGTAATCAGATTGCTATAAATCATGACTGCAAGGAAATGTCATTTTACATCCATTTGATTAAAACAAAAGTTTGATAATACTAATTGTTGGAGAGATATAGGTCAATGAATTCTGATGCAGATCAAAGTGGTTGTACCACTTTATTCTCCTATATTGTTGGTAACCAGTTTGGAAAACAACTTGGCATTGTCTTTTGACAATGAACATTCACATATCCTGTGACCTATAAATTCCTCCCCTAGATAAAAATTCAAGTGACATACTTGCTTACATGCACCAAGAGACATGTATAAGAATGTTTATAGAAGCACTGTCTAAGAGGGGCACCTGGGTGGCTCAGGCGTTAAGTGTCTGCCTTCGGCTCGGGTCATGGTCCCGGGGTCCTGGGATCGAGCCCCACATCGGGCTCCCTGCTCGGCGGGAGGCCTGCTTCTCCTCCCCCACTCCCCCTGCTTGTGTTCCCTCTCTCGCTGTCTTTCTCTCTGTCAAATAAATAAATAAAATATTTTTAAAAAAAAGCACTAAGAACAAAAAGAAAGTAAAAAATCTGTGTAAAATGCAAATAACCATCAAGTGGAGAATAGATAAAAAGAATCATTAAAATTATGACATTACACAGTAGTGAAAATGAATGAACCACAATGATGGTTCATTCAGCATGGATGAATCACACCTAGTTTGGGGTAACAAGAAAAGCTTAGAAGTTACATATATAACATAATAGCCTTTTTTTAAAAAAGTGAAAAGACAGCTCAGCATAGAACACATTGCTTAAGCATATGCTATATGTGATAAGACTATTATTGAAAAAAAGGGGAATAAAATACAAAAGGCAGTATGATGGGTAACTTGGGTTTAAACTGTAGGCAGGAAGACAGGATGGAACGAGGGCAGAGATAATGTGTAAACACTTGTTCTAGTTCTTGGCCTCGATTTTGGGTTCACAGATGCTTATCAGTTATTGAATGAATAAGTAACTAAATAAAAGAGGGTCAGACATGGATCAGTGTTGATCATGTATCATGACCCATGAATTAATTCAAAACTCAACTACAAGTTCGTTTAAAAGCCAAACAAGACAACAAAGGAAAAGAAAAAATATATATATATTGTTGATTTTTACTGTTTATTTTTTAAAAATTTTCCAGCTGAAGAAACAAAAGGTACAATGCATCTAATATATGTTTATGATATATGAAAATGACATTTGAATGGATATTTGTGTTTGGAGGATTTATAACCTAATGGTATTAACCAGTCACAGAGTACGTGGCATACAGCTAGGCACCTGACTTTTCTTTTTTTTTTTTTTTTAAAGCTTTTATTTTTTTGACAGAGAGAGAGACAGCGAGAGAGGGAACACAAGCAGGGGGAGCGGGAGAGGGAGAAGCAGGCTTCCCGCCAAGCAGGGAGCCCGATGCGGGGCTCGATCCCAGGACCCTGGGATCATGACCTGAGCTGAAGACAGACGCTAAATGACTCAGCCACCCAGGTGCCCCCCTGACTTTTCTAAAGCCAGATTTTATTAGGATGTTATTTGGAATGAGAAGATAGGAATGTCCCCTCTGATAGATGACATTTCATGAACATAATATATGGATCATTCTGTCAACAGTGATTGGTTCTGCCATGTGGTACTCTTAGGTTTGTGTCTCTTAATGATGATTTTGTTTCTTATAACTTCATGTCAGCTCCGCTACAATTCTTTTCTTTTCTATATATTGTTCTTTCAGCCTGTTAACAGAATTACCACAGTCTGTGTGAAGGTGACATTATAATTATTACCGATATTAAGCAATCAGGATCCGTGGCTACCTGAACTAAATGAAACAGAAAAACTGTTCAGTCGTTCACTTTATGTAATTTATGTCATCTTGATCTAGACAATTTAAACTTCTAAACTGAAGCTTAAAGCCATGTTTCAATAAGTAGTTGTGTCCTTCTTAAGTATAATTCAGATCCTCTGATCTCCCATCTTAAATGGTGAGAAAAACCAGGGCAGTCAAAACTTACAGTGGGAATAAACCTCAAATGAAGGGTCATGAAGATTAGGGTCTGGTCTGTGTGTGTGTGTATTTTTGGGGTGCAGGTGGGAGCAGCACTCTACAGATACAGATCAGAATATCTGTACACACTTTGCCCAAGTAACTATATCATTAGAAACAGAACAGCAGTTTTTTGTTTCCTTCAGGCTCTTATTACAAATTAGAGTGTTTTTAAAATCTCTCTCTCTCTCCCTCTCTCTCTCTCTCTTTTTTTTTTTTCGGTTAGTGTACTATATAAAAACAGTGGGACCCCAGGGCAGGGTTATTTCTTACCATTGTACTGCATATATCGCCATGCCAGTTCCAAAGCCAGGAGTAAATATTTGTTGAATGAATGACTTGGCCCCCATTAGGCAGTGAGGCTGCTTTGGCAATCAGTCTCCTTAAATGGCATTATTTACTTGCTTTAAACCTGCTTTCTACATTGGCTTAGAGCTTTCATTTACATGGGCCCACTGCCCTTCTGCTGTGACACAGATCACTTTCTGAGTGCCCTGTAGCTTTTCTGAACTCCTTCTCACATTGAGACACGTTAAAAAATGCATCCCTTTTAATTTAACAGCACTGCCTACCCCTACCCCTCTGTCTAAATTTACTGTAGATCTAACATGCTCCAGCCTGGTGTGTGAGTTCGTAAGTCCTTCGCTTTAGATTATAAATAGGGTTGGAACTCAAGTGCAGTCTTGTCTGCCTATTTACTAGACTGCTTTAGAGATTGTTCAGACCCACACAGCCAGGGGAGAGAGGGAAACTTAATTTGTTTCAGGCTTCATTGCCTGGAGGCATGGCAGGCTTGGTTTCCCATGAGCAGGGCTACTAAACGCTATCAACCTTGGTAAGCAACAAACACTGCACAGGCCATACAGAGATCTTCCAAGTACAGACTGTACTCACATGACAGAGTTACCTGTCAAATACTGAATGAGACCCACCTATCCAGGGAGTTGAGCAATTCTTTGCTTGCTCAATGCTTTAATCCTCAACTCAGTTAAATGGAGGCCCTGGCATACCTAACAAAATACAGCAAACACTCCATGTGTCAACATGATGGGGCTTTTGCCTGCTCTCCTTGGCCTCACCTTCACCAATCCCTACTGGAATAACGAGTTTTTAAAAGTTCCTTCTGTTGCCTTGGAAGCTGTTACTGTTGAGACAAAAAAGCTACCATCAGAGTAAATGCAATTGTTACACAAGACTGAAGCCAGTTGTTCGGAAGAATGAATCTTAGGCAAGAATTAAGTTTGAAATTTCAGTGTTAAGTGACTTAATACAAAAGAATTGCTATTTTGTTAACCATGTAGAAGGAAAGGTGGTAAACATGGTGTATCTCAAACAATTCAGTTTAATTCAGTTCGGTAATGATTTATAAACACTGATCATCAAGGCCTGAAACAGACTATATGTGAGACATTGAATGTCATTCCTCTCCTTAAGAATTAACCCACAGTTTGGAGGTTGACTGATCTGCACAGACCAATGATTGACACAGAGACCGGCTTGTAATAGGCATTTAATACATCCCGTGCCATCATGTTATTACTGCACTGTGTTATCATTACTAACGTGACAAAGTATTATATTATTGATATGTGTCAAGTATTATAGGAAGGCCTGAATATGTTCATTATTCCTAAGAAAGGCTTATTAGAGAGAGCAATATATGAGCTCATTCTTGAATAATGATCTTGCCAGTAGGAAGCAGCAAAGGATACTGAGACAGAGGGAACGGCATGTACAAAGCATCCATGGCATAAAATAACTTACCAGTTCAGTGGTAAGAAGTATCCCAATCCTTCTTGGTAGGCCAGGATACATTTGGCAGAAGAATTGTCCATAGTAGTAGTCCTAGGCCTTGTGGTCCTTGTCCAGGTCTAGTCCAGATCAGGATAGCTTCTGGCAGTGTAGCCAGAGGGAGGATTTGAAACATGGTAAGATAATGCAGCCAAAGTGAGCAGAAATCAGTGCTTGTGGTGAAGTTTGAAGAACCAGCTGAAGCTGTGGGTGGGATAATGAGTAATGTAGTAAAAAGTCAATAGGAATTGGAAGCAGGTCCAAATACAGATCTAGAAATAGTTTGGGGAAGGGCAGATTTCATTTGTATCATGTTTATTGGCACACTATTGAAAATGGATGAGAGACAAGAAGGAAAAGGACCAGTTAGAAAGCATTATAAAATCCAAGTGGATAATAAGGACTTGAAATAAGGCAGTGGTACTGAGGTCAAGTGTGAGAAAGTTTAGGAGACAAAATGCATCACACTTGATAAACAATGGAACATGGCATTGAGAAGATAGATATGGAAAATGCTACGGTGGTGCTCAGGGAGAGAACCTTACAGAGTGCAGATGTAGGCTGAACCTGTGACTGATACATGTTGACCCAATAGCTAGAACACAAGAGTCTGGGAACTAAAGGGTGGAAGTATCACTAACCTCTCATCATCATTCTTAATGACTAACCCACTTGAGGATTTATGTTTCTCATCACCTCAGCTCTAGATTCTGCTAAATTAGAACTCCAACTTCTCAGTGTGGAATATTTCCATCAGTGGACATATAAAGGATGCACTGAACTTGAAGCTTACCACATCACTTTATAGTCCTCTTGTTAGTGCCCCTGCAGGCAAAAATTCAGGGGAAGATGACCCTGATAATGAATAAAACTGGAATGTGATTAGTTCCAAAGAGAAAAATATAAAAGAATGCCATGAGAATCTAGAAGATGGAGAAATTGGTAGGATTCAGAAATGCACAGATGAGGGCGCCTGGGTGGCTCAGTTGGTTAAGCCACTGCCTTCAGCTCAGGTCATGATCCTGGAGTCCTGGGATCGAGTCCCGCATCGGGCTCCCTGCTCAGCGGGGAGCCTGCTTCGCCCTCTGACCCTCCCCCCTCTCATGCTCTCTCTCTCAAATAAATAAATAAAATCTAAAAAAAAAAAAAAAGAAAAAAGAAATGCACAGATGAAAGGCCAAAAGATGGACGATGCATAAAAGGTGATAAAGACAATAATTTCAGAAAGCTACATATTATTTTATTGAATGAAAATATTTGGAGATACCCTTTTGAAAGTGTCTCTGTTGGATAAATAAAAGTACATCTGTATGTAACTAGATAGTATAGTTACTTGGTGATACTGTCTAATGATAATATTTTCTAATCATAGTTTTTAATAACAATGAAGGAAATTAGGAAGTACATAACCTCTGATAATAAAATTCCAACACTTTTTTTCTACTATCATGTGGAGAATATTTTTTCTTGCATATTTACACCTTCTTATTTAGAGTTGTGCCATCTTAGGTATTCAAACGTTTTTAATATAATAATCAAAACATAATAAACTTAGGATGGTCAAATAGATTCAACTTTATTGTCTTGACCTTGTGGCGATTTCCCCCACATCTCTACCCAGATTCAGATTCATATTTCAGTCTAGATATGAAGACAGTCATCTAATACACTGATACAAACCTCAACTTAACTTGAGTTGTCCAGCTTCTTTCTAGATAGTTGATATTTCTACTTCCATTCTCCAGTGGAGGGAATAATTTTGCTTAAGTGGTGTGCTGACAATAAGCATAATATTATAACTAAGAGCATGATTTCTGGAGTTAGATGCAACTGGGTATTAAGGTCTAGGCAAGAGACCCACCATGTTACCAGATGCAAGTGGATTAACCTTTCTTTGGCTTAGGTTCTTCCTTTGTAAAAGAGACTTAGTAATAGGATTACCTACTTCGGATTTTCGTGAAGATTAATGAGCAAGTTTAAGTAAAATATTGGCCTAATTTGAAGAATATGGTGAACTTCTGCTCACACAAAACTTCTAGTTAATTCAGTAGTATTAATATTTCTGGTAGTAGAAATCACAATAGTAATAGTGAAACAGTAGTAGTAACAGTTTGAAAAGATAATTTTCAAAAAACAGGTAAATCATGACTTTTATACAGATATAAAAAGGAACATGTGTTAAGTTTTATTTAATTTATTAATCAGTGAAGGAACCAAGCACGTGCTATACCCAGTTCAAAAGGGAACCCAAAGAATATACACATTTATTAATTAGGAATATAAAAATGAATGTGAAAAGGGAGCAAAACTGGCCTCTTCCACTTCCTTTTCCAGTGGAGAAAGGAGAATAATTGGATTCCCACTGGATAGAGCTTACATGTCTACAGACAAGATGTTCTGACATTGCTGTCAGCTTATGGAATTATATAACAGCTTCCATGGAATAAAAATTTTTATAATGGAGAGGGATATGCTATAGACAGTGTATACTTTCCATTGAAGTACGGTTTTCGCCTACATGGTAGCAGTATTGGTAGTATTTCTGGATCACACGGAACATGTGCAATGTAAACACAGGTAAATCCTGAAAAGCCTGAAAAAGAACACACAGTATGTAAATTATTCCAAAGGTTCTGGTGGTAAGAACGCTGGTCCCGGCATCAAGCAAACCTGAATTCTAGTCGTACCTTTTCACCATTTATCAGATGATTGACCTTGGACAAGTCATTTAATCTGTTTGAGTCTTATTTTCCTCATCATGTAATTAAGTACTGGAGCAAATGCTTTTTCAAGCATCCCTGTGGATTCAGATCCAAGCCAAGAAGCAATGACCGTTGATGTGAATTTTAATGCAGTGTCTTATGGATCATCTCCTGATGGATAATTGAGACTTGGCTACAAATGGGCAATGCCATCACAGTTCCTGACCTAAACAATTCCAGCAAATGACAGGTCATTAGGGCCTTTGAAATGTCACCCATTGTACTGTGTGTATTTAATGAAATGCTAATGTAATTTTGCTAAACATGCAGTACTTATCATTACACATGATGGATTGGAGATATGAGTTTCCAATGGTAGTAAACTGTCATAGAAATAATGATTAAGCACTACAATTATGGGAACACCTACCTTTTATATTAAAAAGTCATTTTTCCCCCAGCTTGTGTCAGTTAAAGTGGTAAGAGACTGTGAATGTGAGGCAAAGGATGTGTGTTGAAAGTATGGCTTAAGAACATTTATCTCAAACTCTGCTTGTATGGTGTCCTCTGAGTGGGCAACGCCTACCTTCTGTACCACAATCACTACACATGGCTTTTGTATGTCATTCCTCAATTCTGTGTGTGAGATAACATGAGTTATTTGGACAAATGTCAGACTGTAAGTGGTTTGCTTTTATAAAATAATTATTCATTATAAAATAAAATTCTAATAAAACATTTATTATAAAGTATATAGGAAACTGAATAAAACACATGTAGAACGTCATAGATTTCCATGATGCATCTGTCACTCAGACTGAGAAACAGACATTTGATAGTTACTCAAGTGATACTCCAGCTGCCCTCTTTTTCCTACCTAAGAGAAACCTCTGTCCTCTACTTTAATCACTTTCTTTCATTTTTTCACAGTTCTTCCACCCATGTATGTATTCCTAAACACTGTATTTTGCCTGCTTTTTATTAATGTGCTAATTAAATCTTTTTCATCTAAATGTTCTGTCTCCATCTTTATTCCCTTTGATAATGTTTTCTAAATATGGGTCATTTGATCCATAGAGATTCTCCTTCTCTGAATTTTGGGTAAATTGGTAGTTGGATAGAGACTTGATTAGACTCAAGTTCTTTTTTGAGAGGGAGGAGCAAATACAGGTGGTGATGTGTTCTCCAGTTGGAGGCATATCATGCCTGATCATCTCTATTTTTGTGATGTTGCCAACCATTGAAACTCCCTGCTCAGATCCACGAATCTATGAGGCGTGATTTGAGCTTGATGTGAGGGAGTATTTAAAATGCATGCATAAATCATTATTGACTCTTGGTTCTTGTTATGCTATTATGTTGGTATTACTGAGGTTTGGAAACATTATTTCTCTAACATTAAGTACCGTAGGTTAGTTAGCCTTGTTATTTCCACTCCTCTGTGTAACTCTCTAAAGTCTCTGTGTTACCTTAAACATACTGAGAAAGTTTAATTTAAAACTGCTGAAAAATTGGTCTCTGAATTGACCTCCTATATTTATTAATGGCTAGGGTCATTCATAACAAGTCTTTCTAACAAAATCTCTTTCAAGGAGTCTAACTGGAGCAAAGAAATTTGAGCCAAGTTCTGAAGCATAGATCAAGTTTCTTATTGTAATGGGTATGGTCTGGATTAGAGTCAACAAATTTAATGAGCACTTACTTTGTACAAGGGAAAGGCCAAAATTACACTAGTATTTTTGAGTTGAGAATCTTCTCAGTTGAAGGCTCTAGGTACCACCAATATAAATGTCAGGAGATATGTTTATCGTGAGCTATTTTCTATAGGATTTTCATCAATTCAGGTCTGATTCATTAGCAGATAGTATTCTACTTTATACTTGTTGAGGGAAAAATGAATTATTTAGTTTTCTGATCTCAAATATGAAAGTATTATGTAGAACTAAGACTTCTTCCAGGACCGTAATAACATGACAGAGTTTCTCAACCTTGGTGCTACTGATAATTTGGGCTGGGTAATTCTGTGTTGTGGGGGCTGTGATGTATATTTGTAGGATGTTTTACAGACTCCCTGGTCTCCACCCACTAGATGTCAGTTGTGACAACTACATATGTTGTCAAATGTGGCCAAATATCTCCTGGGTGAAAGTGATCTTCTTGATTGAAAACTACTATTTTAAGAAGTTCTTAAGGCATAAATACTCTTGGGGGAAAGAAGGAATCTGCCTGTAGTTTGCATATAAAACATCTAATCCATTGCTAAATCCCAGCAGTGGTTTGACATGGCCACATTCTACAATATACCAGAGGGAAGTGGGTATAGCTATGTGTATAAATATCATCTTTATAAAATTTTCAGTGTCTCCAAATACTTGTAATTTTTAGACACTTTGTGTTATAGTGTCTTCCTGATTATATTACTCATACATATTTGTTATGTAAAACACAGAAAAAAGTCAAAGAAGATAAAAATCTGTAATCCTATCTTAAAAATCTAGCTTTTATTTACAGTTGAGGTTTATCATGAACTTTTTCTCTCTATCCATCTGCCTATATCATTTAAATAGAAAATTATAGGAGCTTCTGGGTGACTCAGTCAGTTAAGTGGCTAACTCTTGATTTTGGCTCAGGTCATGAGCTCAGGGTCCTGGGATCGAGTTCTGAGCTCAGGGAGAGTCTGCTTCAGGATCCTTTCTTGCCCTCTGCCCCTCTCTCCCTTCATTCTCTCTCTCTCAAATAAGTAATAATAATAAAATAAATCTTTAAAAATTAAGTTATAGAAATTATATTACATACATATAGTGTATAAAATATTTTGCATTGTTTGAATCATTATATAATGCACATGGCCACATTTCTTTAATCTATTTTCCCATAAACTTCTTCCTTTTTGAAATATTTTGAAGCAAATCCTGGACACTCTTTCATTTTCATCCATAAATAGTTAAAATACATTTTTAAAGGCTAAGGACTTAAAAAAAAATCCACAGTACCATTTATCTCATCAAAAATTAATAATTTCTATTCCAATGTATGTGCAAACATACAATGATAAATTATATACATGTACTATTGTATTAATCAATTATGCACCTTATAAATCATGCAAATGTAAAAAATAATAATTACTTAAAATTATAAACGATCCAGTCACTCTGAAGGGGAATGACAATTTGAATTCAGAGTGATTGAAAATGTATTGAATCTAAATTTTTGTGCTACACTGTATTTTACTGACAGAATGACTTTAAGCAGCTATAGTACTGTCATTTAAAGAAAGCTTCTGGTTTCTGAAAGGCAATATTTTTCGTATTCTAGTAATCCACACAACTGTTTTCCTTGACAGAATGAGGCAGTTATCTTAGGAGTTTGTTCCAGGCTTGTGGGGTCTCGTGGTGGCCCCCTGGTGGTCAGAAAGACTTGGCAAATGTTCCTTGGCTGAGTGTGTAAAAAAGGGGTGTGTGTGTGTGCGTTTGTGTGTGTGTGTGTATGTGAGTTTGAAAGGAAAGGAGGGAAGAGACTTTAAGAGGGTACAATGTAGTAAATGCTAATGTATTTCTTTCCTCACAGAAATACTCTGAGATCCACTGAAAGCTGTTATATTAGTTACTGTCTCCGCTGTTTCGAAGCCAGGGGTCTTAGTTAGATGCAGCTGGGTATAGAAACCAGAAGACCCTGGCCTGAGTCCTTGATAGTCAATTCTCTAGGTCAATTTGGGTTTTAATTTCCTATTTTCTAAGCCCAGAAATCATAATAAATAAACTGTCAGGCTCCTTATAATCCTCCTGACTGTACAGTTCTATAAAATAGAACTCTTCCATCAGTAGCTCCCTCAGAACGCAAATGTTTACATAAATATTCCTTAAAGTATTCTGAATTTGAAATGCTTGGAGAAGAAATGAGCAAATTCTGTTCTCTTCTAATGAAACGCTTGCAGTACTTTTTTAAAAACTTAAATTTATAAATATTTTTTCACTCAAAAAATATTACTGACAGCCTATAATAGACCAGCCACTCTGCTAGATATTGGAGTAGAGATGAGGAGAGGAGATCAGAAGAGAAAAAAGTACACATAATCTGTCTTCAAAGAGTCATAATTTGTAGATGAAAAGATTAAAGTGACTCACTTTGAAAAAAATTTGAATTTGACAAAATAAATACATCATGGAGTAGTTATTTGAATCATAACAGAAATGTGAGGGTCATGCTTTCACAGGCATATTTAAAACAAGATAATTAAATGCACATACACACGTTCATCATCATGTGCAATCGGAACTTTTTACCTGTTGTGAATACAAATTAATAGTATTAGTTATATTGACTGAGCTAGTTTACTTTGGGGATACCTCCTGGTTTGACTGTTGTGATACTCAGATCAAGAATCACTGTTAGTGGCAAGTGCTGGTTAGCAAAGACTACATTTTGACTTTCTGTAGTCCCAGTGTACTAAAATAGTAAGGCACTAAAAACATTTCCATTCTTTCAATATTTTTTTAAGGAAGTACTAAATATGAGAAGTTTATAAGCAATCAGGATGAGCAATAGATTATTCATAATAATTATTTTTTGTGTGTAGTAGACACCTAACATGAAATCTACCTTCTTATCAAATTTTTAAGTGTACAGTATATGGTGTTAACTATATGCATATTGTTGTACAGCAGATCTCTAGATTTGTTTTCCATTTTGCATGACTGAAACTCTGTGCCCCTTTGAACAGCGGCTCTCCATTTCCCTCTTCCTGGACCCTGGGAACCATCAATCTACTTTCTGTATCTATGAGTTTGATTACTTTAGGTCTCAAATAAATGGAGTCATGTAGTATTTGTCCTTCTGTGACTGACTTAACATAATGTTCTCATGGTTCATCATGTTGTAGCGTATGACAGACTTTCCTTCTTTTTAAAAGCTGAATAATGCTCCCGTGTATGTATATACTATATTTTCTTTATCCATTCATCTGTCAGTGGATATTGAGACTGTTTCCATTTCTTGGCTAGTGTATAGAATGCTGCAATGAATGTCAAAGTGCAAATATCTCTTGGATATCTTGTTTCCAATTCTTTTGGATAAATACCCAGAAATGGGATTGCTAGATCATATGATAGTTCTATTTTGAATTTTTAAGGACCCCCCCCATACCATTTTTCCGTAGTGGCTGCACCATTTTATGTTCTCCCAACTGGTGCACAAAGGTCCCAATTTCTCCATATCCTTGCCAAGACTTGTTATTTTATTTATTTCTTTTCTTTTTCTTGTCTTTTCTCTTGTCTTTGTTTCTTTGTTTCTTTTTCTTCCTTTCTCTTCTTTCTTTCTCTCTCTCTTTCTTCCTTCCTTTCTTTCTTTCTTTCTTTCTTTCTTTCTTTCTTTCTTTCTTTCTTTCTTTCTTTCTTTCCTTTTCTTTTCTTTCCTTCCTTCCTTCCTTCCTTCCTTCCTTCCTTCCTTCCTTCCTTCCTTCCTTCTTTCTTATAGCCATCCTAACAGGTGACCTCATTATGGTTTTGATTTGCATTTCCCTGATGGTTAGTGATGTTGAACATCTTTTTGTATAATGGTTGGCCATTTGTATATCTTCTTTGGATGAATGTCTATATTAATGATTATTTGCTTTGCTTTATGAAGCAAAGTTCATTCCTTTTCCATGAATAAAAAATAATGTAATTCCTTATAAAGAGCATGCACTGAACATACATTGTAAAAGATACACATATTGAGCCAACAAGGATGCATGTATCCCTTTCTTGAAAGGCAGTTTGCATCATAGAAGAAAAAACAAGTCATGTATATTCAAATCTGACTGTGGCAAAGTCTAAAATGTGTTAATGATGGTACTGATTATAGTGGGGATTAGGGTGAGGAGACGGGAGCTGACATTTATAAATCAGGTGTTGTCACATAAAAATATGATTGGGTAAGGATCATCATCTAAGCTATCTGAGGCTCAGAGAAGTTAAGTTATGTGCCCAGAGTCACCAGTAAGTAGATCAAAGAATCAGCATTTGAACTGGATCCAAAATCCATAATCTCTTCTACTATAACATTTTATATCCTCTTCTTTGGGAATTGAGGGAAACGTCAGAGAAATTTGACTTTGGAACTGAATCTCAAAGAATGAATCAATGCCAGAATTAGAGGGGAAATAGTCTCACTGACTATTGTGCTGTTTCTGTGATCTATCTCAGAAATGAAGTGAAAAGCTTAGAGATGGATAACACAGGATCTGAAGAGAAAATGGGGGGCAAGCAGTCTCTGAAGTATGGGTTAAAAGCCCCATTCACCCCAAGGGCACTGTTGAGCTTACAAAAAGGCCTCCTTATGTTAGAGACTTAGGTTTCTAATTAGTGAGTTAAACATAACCCTTTGTCTGGTTGTTCTGACCCATTCCTACTCCCTAGGGACCTTAGACCCTCACTTCTGCCCAACATAATTGTCCTAAAGTGAGCTTCTCATAACTCTGAGTTTTTTTCCCCTCTGGAGCATCAGCTATTTCATAATTGTCAAATGCAAATGAAATGTGTTGATTCTGAGGGTAATTCTTGGGGCTGCACAGTTATTAGGCAAATCAGAATTATGAGTTCAGATCCAAAGACAAGATCTTTAACATAAGCAAGGACTCAACAACTAAGGACATGTTGTAATCTAGATTTGGGAACTCTGAAAAGAAACCATCCTTGCCTAAGGGAGGCTGGCCTTGCATTGTGGAGGGGGTCTGTGGACCCTTGTGGGATGCTGGGTATTTATTTCCATCTGGAATTATTAGCTGAGATGTGTTTCTCATTAGAGTCAACTGTGGGAATTCAGGAGTTTTATAATGTATCCACTTATTCATTTTTAGCCAACAAATATTTACAGGCTGCAGAACTAAGGACAGCATAAAATTGTATATATTCAGAAGGGAGAGGAGATCAGGATTGTGTGGGTACCCTTGAATCTGCTGCCAGGTCACCTAGTCAGTCACCTAGAGTGGCCTCAGAACCAACCACATTCTGAGGATGGTTCATCTCCTTACCTGAACCATAGGGAAAAGATTCTGCCAGGTTGATGCCACTGTGGAAATGCCCAAACATAGGCCTTAACGGTTTGTTGTCATCTCTTCATAAATTGAATGTTAAATTGGCAGATTGTCACTGCCTATCACTTAGTGAGCTGTTCTTCGGAAAGTAGTGTTGTATGGTGGGAGGCACAGACAGGAGACAGTCAAATGTCATTCTGACTTCTGACTCACTGGTTGTGTGATTTTGGGCAGGTGACTTTACCACTTGATCTTCATTTCTTCATTTGTAACTTGGACATATTAATACATGGGTTTTGCAAGCAGGAAATTAGATACATTTTATGAATGTTTCTGTTACATTACTTGGCACTTGATATGTGCCTAGTAAGTAGCATTTCCCTTTTCCATATTGTATAAGAACAAAGGAAATCTTAGGTAGCATATGTAAACGTTGAAGTAAAAAATGAAGAATTTCCTCCAAATTAAGATAAACGAACATATACTTAGTGTTGAAAAATGTATAATGAAATTGGGATTATTGTCAGCAAATAATATTCTGCATTTTTGGAAAGGAAGTGAAATTTAAAAATTTACTGATGCATTCATTCAGCAAATATTCTTGGAATTCTTATTATGTTTCTATAACTAAACTGAATTGGAAACTAGGTGCAGATGATTAAGGTAGTAGAAGAAGATGATTAAGGTAATATAACATAACCTAAGAGAAGTATGCAGACAAAACAGAATTGGGAGTTTTAAGAAAGAAGAAATTATAGCAGAATTAAGATAAACCTTATAGGGGAAGAAATAGTTTCTAAGCTGGACTTTAAAGTACAAATTGAGTTTCAAAGGACAGAAATGAGGAATGAGGCATTCCAAGGGGGACCTGAGAAAGGGAGGAGAGTTTCAGATATGCAGGAGTGGATGGGCTAGTTTGGTTGGAGGCTAGGCCAGGTTCCATGGTTGTGTGCCTTGTGGAAGTCCACAGGGCCCTACATTTGGTTTATTGCCCTATGGTCGCCATTTTGGAACATAAGGAATAGCGTGGAGGACCATAGGGGAAGGGAAGGAAAACTGAATGGGAAGACATCAGAGAGGGAGACAAACCATGAGAGACTCTGGACTCTGGGAGACAAACTGAGGGTTACAGAAGGGAGAGGGGTGGGGGATGGGGTCGCCAGGTGATGGGTATTAAGGAGGGCAAGTGTTGTGATGAGCACTGGGTGTTATACACAGCTAATGAATCACTGAACACTACATCAAAAACTAATGATGTACTATATGTTGGCCAACTGAACATAATAATTAAAAAAATAATAAATTTTGAACAGGGAATCCTACATTTTCATTTTTCACTGGCTCTCAAAAGCATGCAGCCAGTCTTGACTAGAGATAATGATTAAAATAAAAATTCTGAAATTCTCCAGGATCTTAAATGTCAGCATTAATAACCTAAATTTTCTTCTGTTAGGGAATAAGGAGAGCTTTGAGCAAGGGAGTGACATCACCAGGATTATGTATTAACCATGCAAGCTGTATGCATGTTGTGTAGCAAAAGAGAGAGGCCAGAGGTGGGGAGGGAAGTGGTTTTTGCTGGGATCACCATACTTCTCTGTTTGCTTAGGGCTGCCCTGGTTTATGGCAGCTATCCCAGTGTAATTATTAATAGTGTCCTCTTTCACTCTCAAAAGTATCCTAGTTTAGATGATAAATTATATGGTCTCCCAAGTTATTTTGATAGTCAAGATAAATTAAGCCCTGAATTTGAATGGAGACAGGAGGTGTGGACCAAAAAGAAGCATAAATGTCAAGAATTACCAAACTTTGAGTCTGAATTTCCCTTTTAACATCAATAAATTCTGCAAATGCCTATGTGCTAGTAGTTCAACTTTTGGTATTTGTTGCTTAAGAAAATCCATGATGACATAATATTACTCTGAATCTAATGTAGTTATAGATAAATAGGTATTTTATTAATCACTAGACATTTGAATATTTGTTTTACATGTTTAAAGGAGATATTATTCATCTTGTCTAAAGTCACTGCTTCCTGCGTCTCTAGATTGGTGGACCTCTTACAAAATTCCAGTCCATCCTCGATAACAAAGTATCCACCCATGGTCCTGAAGGGCAGACTCACTGATTTGTAACATTAAAGTTCAAATTATTTAGCATGACATTCAAGACATTTACCAGTATGGGCAGAATCTCAAGTGGAGCCTGTATTATGGTTTGGAGAATCTACCAGTAGATAGCTAGTATCCACTACAGGAATAGGTGATGTGTGTGTATGGGGGGAAAAGGGGCATAGAGTAAGTCGATGTGATCTTATGGAAGTTTTAGTCCCATATAATTTCATTTCAATAAAAGAAATGTCAGATTTTATCTAATTTATATACTGGGTATCCACAGACTTCCTTTGAGATATTTTTTGAATCCATAAATGTGGAAGAAAAAACATTGCTGAAAAAACATTGATGAAAAACATCAGATTTAAATCCCAGCCTTACAATTTACCAATTCCGTGAATTTAAGCAAGTCCTTGAAGTTTTCTAAGCCCTTCTTTCTTCATTCATAAAATGGGGTTAATGATGTGGTTCCAAGGCTGTTATAATGGTAAAGTAGATACAGTGTGTGAAATGCTTAAAGAACTCTAACTCAAAAAATATATATATATATAAAAACTCTAACTCAGTGGTTCTCAAACTTTAGCATACATTAGAATCGCTTAAAAGGCTTGTTAAAACGGAGTTTCTGATTTGGTAGAATCTGCGTTTAACAAATGTCCATGTTTATGGACTGAATGTGTGTCCCCCTAAAATTCGGATGTTGCAATCCTGAAGTGATGGTATTAGGAGGTGGAACCTGTGGGAGATAATTAGGTGACAGGGTGGAGCCCTCATGGATGGGATTAGTGCCCTTATAAAAGAAACCCCAGAGAGCTCCCTAGCCCTCTTTCCACCTTTTCAGAATACAATGAGAAGTCATTGGCCTGCAATCTGGAAGAGGGTCCTCACCTGATCATTTTGACCATTCAAGCACCCTGATCTCAGTCTGCTATCAGAACTGGAACAAATTTTCTGTTGTTTATAAGCCTTCAGTCTATGGTATTCTGTTATAGCAGCCTGGATAGACTAAGAGCCCATGTAATTTTAATGCTGCTCCTCTGGGTACCCTACTTTGAGAACCACTGCTCTTAGAAAATGTAAATATTAGTAGAGTAAAAGAATAACTCCCATCTGCCTAGGGAATAGGTATTTTGGGGAAGGTTGCATACTATAAAATAAAAGAGGCATTGACAAAGAAATGCATATGACTCAATATTTTACTCAAGAAGCAAAATCTTGGCTATGTGAAGAAAATAAGAAAGATTGCTATGAATCATCTACTGGTCTCATGCAGACTAAAACCAAAGATTATACATCCAGCTTAATTTCAACTTTATAATGATTTCCTTTAATTACTGTATAAGACCAAACATGAAGATGCAGTAGTGTGAAATTAATACTGACAACACTGGGCTTGCCTGGGCTCTGCAGATTAACCAGCATTTTACTGCATCAATAAAGGAATGAGGAAATAAAATTAAAAACTGATAGTGAATGGAATTACTTATTTGAAGCTAGTGATTATGTCAAGCTGTCACTCCCACAGATAAAGCACAGAAAGACAACCAGATAAATTATAAACCACTCTACAAAACCCGTATCCCTCTAGTCCACAAGCTTGGTAACAATGGAAATCTGAAATTGACTTGGTCATGGCAGATTTGGGTTGCGTGTTTAGCATGTCATAGACTCCTTGCATCTTGAGGAGCAGAGATAAAAAAGACCTTAGAGGTCATGTGAGATTAGATTTCACTTTTGAAGCATTACATTGAATTATATAATCTAAAATGGAAAAACTAAAGAGGTTTCTTTCCTTTTTTTAAATCACTAACATACAATTTAGAGAAAAACAAATAGTGCCAGACAGCATACCTAAAGCATATGAAACAGAAACTACATTAAAATATAGCAAAGGTAGTTCTCTGTGCTTTTGAGTAGGTTGTTTATTTGGCCATAGATTTTATTTTAGTTTCCTTTTCTCTGTCTTTCCTTTCCTTTCCAACTCTGTTCTTTTTACCACTATTCCTTTATAATCTAGACTTAAATCACCCAAAAGTCTCCTTAGAATTCACTGGAATACTGATCCCTTATTTACCAACTGATTTTTGGACAAACTGTGTTTTGTTATATTGGGTCCTGGCTTTAGCAGAAACAAGGCTGCATTTCTCTGTGTAGGTGAAAGTAATTATAGAATCATGAAATGTCAGGGTTAAACATCTTAAAGAAGCTCCCCTTCTAATTCTCTCTCAAATTGTGGCAGGGCGTGGTTCTTTCTTGCCTATGCTTGCATCCTCACTCTTGGAGTGGAGAGTCTTTTTTGCAACTAAGTGGTCTTATTGCCAGAGCCATGACCTCAACCACGAGGCAGACAACCTTTGATATGCTGATGGAAAATGCTTTTCTGCATCCTCTCTATCCTCTGGATGTTTCTGCTGTTCTAATAGAAAAGTGTCACTGGCTTTCCAATAAGACCCAGGAACTTTGATACATACAAAAAGGTAATCTTTTCTTTCTCTCTTTTTTTAAATTGAAGTATAATTAATATACAGTGTTATATTAGTTTTAGGTGTACAATATAATGACCCACAACCCATCCATTACTTAGTGCTCATCAAGATAAGTGTACTCTTAATCTCCTTTATCTATGTAACCCATTGCCTCACCCACCTCACATCTGGCAACTACCAGTTTGTGTATTTTTTTTTATTCTTTTATTTTTTTAATTCCAGTATAGTAAACATACAGTGTCACATTAGTTTCAGGGATACTATATAGTGATTCAACAATTCCATATATTACTCAGTGCTCATCAAGATAAGTACTCCTAATCTCCTTCACCTGTTTCACTCATCTCCCCACTCACCTCTCCTCTGGTAATCATCTATTTGTTCTCTATAGTTAAAAGTCTGTTTTTTTGGTTTGTCTCTTTTCTTCTTTGTTCATTTGTTTTGTTTGTTAAATTCCATATATGAGTAAAATGGCATGGTACTTTTCTTTCTCTATCTGGCTTATTTTGCTTAGCATTAGATTCTCTAGATCCGTCCATGTTATTGCAAATGGCAAGATTTCATTCTTTTTGATGGCTGAATGATATTCCACTGTGTGTGTGTGTGTGTGTGTGTATACAACATCTTTTTTTTTTAAGATTTTATTTATTTATTTGACAGAGAGAGACACAGTGAGAGAGGGAACAAAAGAAGGGGGAGTAGGAGAGGGAGAAGCAGGCTTCCTGCAGAGCAGGGAGCCTGATGCGGGGCTCGATCCCAGGACTCTGGGATCATGACCTGAGCTGAAGGCAGATGCTTAATGACTGAGCCACCCACGCGCCCCAATGTATTCTTTATCCATTCATCTATTGATGGATGCTTGGGTTACTTCTATATTTTGGCTATTGTAATAATGCTGCTATAAACATAAGAGTTCATATATCCCTTCAAATTAGTATTTTTGTACTCTTTGGATAAATACCCCATAGTGGGATTACTGGATCATAGGGTAGTTCTATTTTTAATTTTTTGAGGAACCTCCATATTGTTCCACAGTAGCTGCACTAGTTTGCATTCCCACTGACAGTGCACAAAGGTTCCTCTTTTTCCACATCCTCACCAACACTTATTGTTTCTTGAGCTTTTGGTTTTAGGCATTCTGACAGGTGTGAGGTAAGATCTTAATGTGGTTTTGATTTGCATTTCCCTGATGATGGGTGATGTTGAGTATCTTTTCATGTGTCTGTTTTGTATTTGTATTTCTTCTTTGGATAAATGTTCATGTCTTCTTACCATTTTTTTTTAATTGGATTATTTGGGGGTTTTTTGGTGTTGAGTTGTATAAGTTGTTTATATATTTTGGATATTAACCCCTTATTGGATATGTCATTTGCAAATGTCTTCTCCAATTCAGTAGGTTGTCTTTTTCTTTTGTTGATGGTTGCCTTTGCTGTGCAAAAGCTTTTTATTACACTAGTTAATTTGCTTGTTTCCTTTCCCTCAGGAGACATATGTGGAAAATGTTTCTATGCCTAATGTCAAAGAAATTGACTGCCTATGTTTTCTTTTGGGATTTTTTGGTTTCAAGTTTCACATTTAAGTCTTTAATCCATTTTGAGTTTATTTTTGTGTATCGTATAAGAAAGTGGTCTAGTTTTATTCTTTTGTAGTATCTGTTTGGTTTTCTCAGCACCATTTGTTGAAGAGACTGTCTTTTCCCCATTGTATAGCCTTGCCCTCTTTGTCATAGATTAATTGACTATATAATGAGTTTATTTCTGGACTCTCTATTCTGTTTCACTGATCTATGTGTCAGTTTTTTGTGCCAGTACCATAGTGTTTTGATTACTATAGTTTTGCAGTATATCTTGAAATCTGGGATGGTGAAAACCTCTAGCTTTGTTCTTTTTTCTCAAGATTGCTTTGACTATCAGGGTGATTTGTGGTTCCATATGTTTTAGGATTATTTGTTCTAGTTCTGTGAAAAATGTTGTTGGTATTTTGATAGGGATTGCATTAAATGTGTAGATTGCTTCGGGTACTATGGGCATTTTAGCAAAACCCTAAAGACTCCATCAAAAAACTACCAGAAGTGATAAATAAATTCAGTAAATTCCCAGGATACAAAATGAATATACAGAAATCTATTGCATTTATGTACACTAATAATGAAGTAGCAGAAAGAGAAACTAAGAAAACAATCCTATTTACAGTTATACCAAAAATAATAAAATACCTATGAATAAACTTAACCAAAGAGGTGAAATACCTGCACTCTGAAAACTATAAAACACTGATGAAAGAAATTGAAGATGGCACAAACAAATGGAAATACATTTCATGCCCATGGATTGGAAGAACCAAGAAGGCAATCTTAATATTTAGGCATATTTCTTAATGTCATTCAGTAAATTAATTTTAATACAACTAAATACTCTTCCTAATGCGGTAAAGCATAAATGGAAGTCAATGGGAGATATACTTTGTAGAATAGACAGCTTTAGAGCTTACAAGTGGTGCACACAGGTTTTTATTCAATGTCATTATAAAAAATTGATCTCAGATGCTAGAAAATGGAAGTGCTTATGGAAATCTCAAGACTCATCCATACCAAGCATGTATTTTTCACAGTTCTTTCCAGCTGGCCCCCCAGAGCCATAAGAAAACATGCAAATGGAGAAGAAATGTTGTAAGCTCTTCAAAAAGCATTCAAACCTAACTGAAGGAGACAGATTTTTTTTTTTTAAAGCTTTTAACCTGTGCTTTCTGGGTGATCTAATGATAAACTAAAAAGACGAAAAAAATTTTATATGTGGAGGACTTGCTTTCTGCGTAGAGCTAGCACTTTCTTTCTCTCTCACTCTCTCTATAAGGGCTATAACCCATTAGTATTATCTATGACTGTTTCTAAAATTCTCAAAATTATTTAAAAGAAGTAATTAGTAAAATATGTTTAAAAATTCAGTAAAAAATGAAAACAGAGGTAGCAATCAGATGAAATAAACCAGGCAGTAAATACTTAATAACAATAATAATTTTTGTTCAAAGCTAAAGGAATCACAATAATAAAAGTAATATCAGAACCCTGAAAATATTTTTCAAGCCCAATTAGTTTTATGAATATTTAAAGTAAATATATGTGGATCTTGGGGCACCTGGGTGGCACAGTTGGTTAAGCACCCGGCTCTTGGTTTTGGCTCAGGTTGTGATGTCAGGGTCCTCAGATCGAGCCAAGTCCCTTGTTGAGCTCTGTGCTCAGTGTGGAGCCCGTTTAAGACTTTCTCTCCCTCTCCCTCTGCCCTTCTGCCTCGACTCTCTCTCTCCCTCTTCCTCTCTCTCTTTCAAATAAGTAAATAAATCTTTAAAAAATAAAGTAAATGTATGTGTCTTAAACTCAAGAGAAACTAAACAATAAATAGACTAAACAATAAATAGAGGGAAATATATTTGTTCCTTATATATTCAGCAGAAGTTCACTGAGTCAGAGATGAGAAAGAAAAAATAGAATGTGATGAGAATGCATGCAATTTCCCTTACAAAGAGATGTCAATTTTGGTGGTACAGACAACGTTTCCTGTCTTGGGGTTACTGCTGGACCTGGTGGAGATGTTTGAGGATTACTCTACATTTCCACAGTGATGGAATATCTCTAAGATAAAAATCTAAGACACACAAAGAAATCTAAGACAAATCTCTGAGATTCTAAAAGAAAATAATGCCTTAAAATATTTGGCCAAAATATGAATCATTCCAAATATTAAACACACAAGCATAATTCAGAGTTTAATTGTTTATCATCTAGTAATCTTTACCATAAACTCTAGTGATAAAGTATGCCTAATCAGTGCTGGTGTGTTTGGCTCATTATGGGTAATTAACTATTCATTGGAAATTAGAAATTGATAACTAATGCCACTATCGAATGTAAACATCACATCAGATACATTAATGCTAGATTTTTATGTAAGATATTTTTCAGAGGGAGGGGTTATAAATAAATGAGAGCTCACAACATGAAATTGAGAAGACATCTGTCACAGCGGCCAGATCTCCAGTAGGCTGGATAATGATTATGAATCTATTACTGTTGATATATTACATAAAGCTGTGGGAATAGAAAGCTTTTCAAATTACACAGAGAGTAATCAACAGCCAACAGCAATAGCCCCATGCTCTCACACCTGCTGCGTGCCTCCCATGGGAACAGTGCATCTCCAAGCCTGGAATTATTGGCAAGATAGGAGTTTTCTTTCACCTTTAGTTTGGCTTTCAAATTATAAAATAAACCATTGATTAGTCAGTCCCACAATAGGAATGATAGAAACCACGCTGTTCAAGCACTATTTTTTTTTTAAAGATTTTATTTATTTATTTGAGAGAGAGAGAGAGAGAGCACATGAGAGGGGGGAGGGTCAGAGGGAGAAGCAGACTCCCTGCTGAGCAGGGAGCCCGATGCGGGACTCGATCCTGGGACTCCAGGATCATGACCTGAGCCAAAGGCAGTCGCTTAACCAACTGAGCCACCCAGGCACCCTCAAGCACTATTAATAGAGGCATCCTCTGCCTTCTTTCCTCAACATCTCAAGTTCAATTACTAAAGCTTACTTTCTTGAGATCTCTTTCTCTCTTTGGTCTCTTCCACACAAATCACATATTTTAAGGTGATTCAAAGAAATTCTAAAAACTCACAATTTACCTCAAGGAGAGGGGTGGACGGGAGGAAAAAATTTGGGGGTGGTTCTTTAGAATTTTGAATAAAATTCTAAGACAGAAATGTTTTTTAAATTGTGAGAATAGAAATTTTAACTATTGTGAATCAGATTGTAGGTTCAGAATCAATTTAACCAAAATTGTAAGCCATCAAGTGCCGGTTACTATAGTTAGGTGGGTAACTTGGTGGTTTGCATTAATTATAGACAAAAGATGAAATGTCCAATTTCATGCCTAGCACATAATATGTTGTCCATTCTTGAAAAGTGGAGCTGTTAACATTGATCAGAGGTTAAGATAACTGGTTTCCTTTATAGTCTTTAGTAGCATTTGGATTCTACCTATACAAAAATGGTAATTGGTACCACTGTAGCCTATATATCAACTTTATGTGAATTTGAAAAAGACACTCCATCCTCAAGATAAGTTCTAATTATCTGCCATAAATTTGTAATCAATATACAAATACATTATGACTAACATGTAAAATTCTCTCTAGATCTGTGCAGTACACCATCCATACAACCAAACACAACTATATGTTGTGTATGATTGCTTCCTCGTAATTTCAGCTGATGGGTTCTTGGCCATCCTGTACTATGCTGTATTTGCCTAGGCACATCTTGATCTTGTATTTTTATCCAGCCTGACATAACCAGACATACTAGTTTGCCCGTTAGATGATTCTTATACTAGCAAAATTTGTGGCAGACTTCCTGGGCCAGCTCCATTTAGTCCTATAGTCACACTTTAGTTCTGATCCTATTCACTTCCTGACTCTTGACTATACCTCTTATTTAGGTCTTCATTTACTGAATGTCCTTGATAGTAATCAAGCTGTATTTCTTGTCACATACACATACATGAAGGGTCACTCTCTGATGGAAAACTAATTAAAATCAGAATAAAGAAGATGAAAGCATCCTTCTGAAAAATGATATATGTCAAGAGATATTTGCAAATATTTTATTGAGGAAGCCTAGGGAATACTCCAATAGGATCACAATGGTGTCCTTAAGTCTGGAATGTAACTAAAGCAGTTGTTAGAGAAGGCAGACTGCATAAAAAGGGAGAAGAATGGAGAATTTTCAGTGTTTATACTACATTATTTAGTGGACACTGCTCCCTTGTCCAGAAGGAAAGGTCTGCCCTACTTATTTAGACAAAAATGTCCTTTTCTTAGAGAAAGGACAATTTACCTGCTAATGATTATCTAATGTAATTGTGCCTGTGTGGGTTTTTTTTTTTTTTTTTTTTTTTTTAATCAAGCAGTTCATCTATAACTTAGTGTCCTGAGAAGTCATACATCCAGGATCAGTCATGATCCTTGATTCAGGCCTCTTTGTCATTGTATTAAATTGGGGCTAAGATTTTTATTTTATCTTATTTTATTTTATTATTTTACCTTATTTTTATTTTATTTTATTTTATTTTAATTTTTAAGCTGTCTCCTATGAGTTAACCTAATGTTAATTCCCTAGAACATGAAATATTATCTATAGATAAGCTGATCAAGTATAGTTTCTTTTTTTTCTTAATTTAAAAAAAATTAAGATTTTATTTATTTGAGAGAGAGAGAGACAGCAAGGGAGAGCATGAGTTGGGGGGGGCAGAGGGAGAGGGAGAAGCAGGCTCCCCACTGAACAGGGAGCCTGACGTGGGTCTCCATCCCAGGACCCTGGGATCGTGACCTAAGCCAAAGGCAGACACTTAACCGACTGAGCCACCCAGGTGCCCCTCAGGTGTAGTTTCTGATCAGAAAACCTGATGGCCCAGTATACTAGAATGATACCACAACACTAGAGACCAACATAGGAGAGCCTGTTGAGAGCAACTAGCAAGACTTTCTCTCAAATATTTGACATCTGAAGTGCATGATTCTTGAGATAGGAGCCTACCGAGGTCTCTACCTGAAATCCTGGACTGTCACTCTACATGGTCACAGATGGGCTTCTAGCAGCCACCTTGGTTCTACATGGCCTACAATCATAGAGGAGAAGGCTGCAGTACGGGGTGGACAGAATCACATGGCAGCACACTGTTGACTGGAGCAGGAGTTATTACCTGACTCAATCTGGACAGTTAAAGCTTTTTCTCCAGGAATTTGAAATTTGAACTGAAGGAATTTTAATTGCTTTTTGTGACCAGAATTGTAACAAATTGGGTTAGAAGCCATCAATGGTCATGTGAATTGGGGAGCAGAGAGAAAAAGAAGAAGGTCACAGCCAAGCACTAAGGAAAGTTCGAGAAACAGGAAAAAATCCTGTGATGCTCTTGGCAGTTTTCCTATTCTTGATTCTGGTCCTTTCATAGTTCTGGCCGTCTTCCTACTCTTGGGTCTGCAACACAGTCCAAGAGGAACACTGCCTGTTTTTGTTTTTGCTTAAGTTAATTTATGTTTCTAGTACTTACTACAAAAATCTTAACTCCTACAAGTCTATAATATTGAATATTCACCTGATCTTCTTACTCATTAACTCAAGCAGTGGCATTTTTATTTTAATGCATCCCAAAGTCATATGTATCCTAGGGCAAGTCACTTAACAAGATTCTTAGTCTGTAAAATGGTATATAACACTTCATAGATTTGTTGTAAGAATGAAGTGAGTTTATATATAAAATCTGAAAACAGTACCAGGCACACATAGAAAGCACCAAATACATTTAAATTTTATAATTATTTACTCCAATATGATTAACTATATTCTTTTTATGATCTTTCTATATGAAAAAGCATATTAGGAATGTTCTTTATGTTTTAGCTTAGCATATTTCCAAAATGGAGTTTTAATTAGTACTTACAAACACTCCACAGATGTATTCATTCATTAATTACTACACTCATTCATTCAAGAAACAAGTTATTGGACACTTAATATGTTCATGTGTATTTGTTTATAGAAGAATCACTGTTAAGCTATTGGTTAGAAACAATCTTATGTTGTTCAATTTAGGATTTTAATTAATAAGATACTTTATCTTGAGTTACATCTTATCTGCGTGAATCATCCTTTAGCTTCAGAGAAGAAAGAACCAAGAAAAGATGTTCTTTAGAGATAATTCTGTATCATACAGTTAGATGTCAGTGTTTGTTTAGTAAATAAAAGGAATACAAAGATGAGGATATTTTAAGCTTTATGACTATGCAGGTGATTGAATTATTAAGAAGATGGAGTCCCATTAGGAGTGGTTACCTGTACCTTCATCCTGATCATTCTTTAAAAAGAGGGTTCTTTGATGCCCATGAACATTTGTTTTAACTGGCCCACTGAGTATTTAAAGCTTATTCAAAAGGTCACATTTTTGGGCAAGACTTCAGTCATATAGCCCAAATGGGCTAAAATACAAAGGAATGTAAATATGTCAAAGTTTGAGCTGTTAATACTAGAATTTCTGGACTGATTTTCTCAGATGTCGCTTTAATTCTAAAGAATTCCATTTGGAAATGTCATGAATAATTCTCCAGAGACTGAAGTGGATATAAAGTCACCATTATCACCAACAACACACAACAAAAGCCTGGCACAGCACATATCTTTGAGTAGATTTTCCCTGAATAGTTTGAAATGGTACTCCTAAAAACTATTGAAAATAACCCTGAAATCAATATTTGCTTCCCTGGTTCACTGAGAGAGCTATTAAAACAAACTTGGGCACCATGACTTCCTATCAGGGGCTTTCACACCTCATAAGTTGCCATCAGGACACCTTTTGGACACTTTCTAGTCTAGGAGTTTCTAAGATTCAATCTTAAGGCCTTTCTACCCTAATGCCTTCTTCATTTCTTACCCTGTAGATCTCAGCTTTATAAGGTAAAAAAATAGTTTTATAATAAATATTTTGTAATATACTCTTTACCTTTCTGGAATGAAATTAATAGATGACAAAACTATCAACAATGTAATTTTTAAAATCAGTGTAATATCCTAACTTTGAAAATTTTAAGAAACACAAGGGAAGTAATTTTATTAAAATAATGTGCACAAGCAGAGTAGAATATAAATGATTCCATGTGATACCTGCTCCTGAATATCTGCGAAGATATTTAAAAGTTGAATGGGACAACTCTGCATTTACAGAACACTTAGCATTTATTATTTTCACTCACTAAATGCCTTACCACACTCATATTTAATATAACCCAAAAATGCCCTCCAAAAAATTCTGAAATTCCCCCTAGTACCCAGTACTACTCTTGTTGCTAACCATAACCTTTCCCATTTCTAAAAGGAAATTAAACCATAATTCCAACTGACAACAGTTTAGTTTATAATAAAACCATTTATCAATAGTCCTTTCTATTGTTTGTTAATATCATATCACCATTTTTAAAAATTCTATCAGTAATTCCCAGCTTTCCAAAATACAGAGACATTATTTCTCAAAAGTTACTTGTTATTTTTTATCTGAACGATTGGCAGTGGTTTCAGGCACAGGAACAACATAATACAAGTACTGATTTTTTAGGAAATGGCTAAACTCTATTGCAAGACTTTGGGAGATTATACAAGTCTTGATGTACCATTACAAGTTATAGAGCTTTTTGAAATTTTATTTTTAATAAAATGATCTTTGTAATCTACACCCAGTGTGAGGCTTGAACTCACAACCCCCAAATCAAGAGTCGCATGCTCCACCGACTGAGCCAGCCTGGTACCCCAAGTTACAGAGATTTTTAAAGAGCAAGAACTCTTAAGTGAAAACATTGGTGTCTACTGAGAGTTTCTATGCATTGACCTAGTCCTGTTTCCAGATAACCCTGATGGTAAGAGCACCAGAGCAGTCCACACACAAAGAAAAATAATCCTGATGGAATGTAGAAACAAAAGATATGTAAAAAGAGACTTGTTCCAGGTGTCCAAACAGTTGCTTTGCATTATAACCTGACATAATGGAGCATAATGAGCAGTTCTAACTGTAAGGTTGAGAGATATACATGGAAATTAAGACTGTTTTCAGACTCTGATTTAGTTATGATTGCGAAAAAGCAATTTCCCGTCTTCTAGTTTAGGTAGTGAACTAATGTCTGCGTTTATATCCATATCTCTACCTATATTTATAACTGTTTATTTTCTTGTGGCAGCACATGAGATATTTTAGTGCCTGGAATAAACAAAAATGACCAACTTCAATTATGCAGGCTCCTTATCCTTTCAACAATGTAGTTTTTTAGCTGAAAGTGTGGTTGAAGTCAACTGAAGTTTTAACAGGCCCTGGACGACTCTTCCTATTAGTCAGTTACTAAGATAGCCGGATATAAAGAGCAAGTATAGTGTAGAGAGGCAGTAAAACTGTTGATTAATTTTGGACCTACATTGCCTACTTCTTAGCTGTTCCTAACATGGGTAAATTACCTAGTTTGAGCTTTAGTTGTTTGTTTTTGTGTAAAATGATGCAATAGTAGTAATTCCTGCGTAAATGTCGTAGAACTGTAAGGAGATACACATGTAAAGTGCTTAGTTAATGACTAGTACAGGATAAGCACTCAGTAAATATATTTTTTTAAGTTTTAGAATTCCAGTTAGTTAACAGTGTAATATTAGTTTCGTGTGGACAATACAGTGATTCAACAAGTCCATGCAACACCTGGTGCTCATCACAAGTGCACTCTTTAATCTCCATCACCTGTTTCACCCATCCCCCCAACCCCCTCCCCTCTGGTAACCATCAGATTGTTCTCCATAGTTAGTCTGTTTCTTGGTTTGCTTCTCAGTCTCTCTGTTTTTTCTTTTGCTCATTTGTTTTGTTTCTTAAATTCCACATATGAGTGAAATCATATGGTACTTGTCTTTCTCTGACTGACTTATTTTGCTTAGCATAATACTCCCTAGCTCTATCTATGTTGTTGCAAATGGCAAGATTTCAATTTTTTTTATGACTGAGTAATATTTCATTGTGTGTGTGTGTGTATACACACACATACACATATGTTCTTTAGATACCATATCTTTATCCATTCATCATTCGATGGATACTTGGGCTGTTTCCATAATTTGGCTATTGTAGATGCTGTTACTATAAACAATAGGGTGCACGTATCCCTTTGAATTAGTATTTTTTTTTTTTTTTAATTCTTTGGGCAAATACCTAATAGTGTGATTGCCCAAATCACATAAGGTAGTTCTATTTTTAACTCTTTGAGGAACCCCCATACTGAGTGGCTGTACCAGTTTGCATTCTCACCAATAGGGCAAGAGTGTGCCCCTTTCTCTACATCTTCACCAACATTTGTTGTTTCTTGTGTTGTTGATTTTAGCCATTCTTTTTTTTTTTAAAGATTTTATTTATTTATTTGAGAGAGAGAATGAGATAGAGAGAGCATGAGAGGGGGGAGGGTCAGAGGGAGAAGCAGACTCCCTGCTGAGCAGGGAGCCCGATGCGGGACTCGTTCCCGGGACTCCAGGATCATGACCTGAGCCAAAGGCAGTCGCTTAACCAACTGAGCCACCCAGGCGCCCGATTTTAGCCATTCTTACAGGTGTGAGGTGATAGCTCATTGTAGTTTTGATTTACATTTCCCGATGATAAGTGATGTTGAGCATCTTTTCATGTTTCTGTGGCCATCTGTATATCTTCTTTGGAAAAATGTCTATTCATATCTTCTGCCCATTTTTAATTTGATTATTCATATTTTGGGTGTTGAGTTTTATAAGTTCTTTATGTATTTTGCATACTAACCCTTTATCAGATATGTCTTTGCAAATATCTTCTCCCATTCCATAGTTTCCCTTTTAGTTTTGTTAATTGTTTCTTTGGCTGTGCAGAAACATTTTATTTTGATGTAGTTCCAATAGTTTATTTTTGCTTTTGTTTCCCTTGCCTCAGGAGATGTATCTAGAAATAAATTGCTACAGCCAATGTCAAAGAAGTTACTGCCTGTGTTCTCTTCTAGGATTTTTATGGTTTCAGGTCTCACTTTAGGTCTTTCATCCATTTTTGAATTTATTTTTGTATATGGTGTAAGAAAGTGGTCCAGTTTCATTTTTTTTTCATGTTGCTGTTCAGTTTTGTTGAAGAGACTTTTTCCCACTGGATATTCTTTCCTACTTTGTCAAAGATTAATTGACCGTATAATTGTCGGTTCATTTATGGGTTTTCTATTCTGTTCTACTGCTCTCCGTGTCTGTTTTTGTGCCAGTACCATACTCTTTTGATTACTACAGCTTTGTAATATAACTTGAAGTCCAGAATGCTGATGCCTCTAGCTTTGTTTTTATTTCTCTCTCTCTTTTTTAAGATTTTTTATTTGAGAGAGAGAGCAAGCACAAGTGGGGGGGAAAGGCAGAGGGAGAGGGAGGAGCAGAATCCCCACTGAGCAGGGAGCCTGATGTGGGGCTCAATCCCAGGACCCTGGGATCATGACCAAGCCGAAGGCAGACACTTAACGAACTGAGCCACCCAGGTGCCCTTGTTTTTCTTTTTCAAGGTTGCTTTAGCTGTTCAGGGTCTTTTATGGTTCCATACAAATTTTAGGATCATTTGTTTTAGCTCTGTGAAAAATGCTGTTGATATTTTTATAGGGATTGCATTAAATGTGTAGATTGTTTTGGGTAGTACAGATATTTTAACAATATTTTTTCTTCTAATCCATGGGCATGGAGTATCTTTCCATTTCTCTGTGTTATCTTCAATTTCTTTCATCAGTGTTCTATAGTTTTCAGAGTACAGGTCTTTCACCTCTTTGGTTAGTTTTATTCCTAAGTATCTGATTGTTTTTGGTGCAATTTTAAATGGGATTTGTTCCTTAATTTCTCTTTCTGCTGCTTTATTATTGGTGTATAGAAATGCAACATATTTCTGTACATTGATTTCGTATCCTGTGACTTTATGGCAGGATATCAGTTTATCAGTTCTAGCAGGTTTTTTTTTTTTAAGATTTTATTTATTTATTTGACAGAGAGAGACACAGCGAGAGAGGGAACACAAGCAGGGGGAATGGGAGAGGGAGAAGCAGGCTTCCCGCTGAGCAGGGAGCCCGACGCGGGGCTCGATCCCAGGACCCTGGGATCATGACCTGAGCTGAAGGCAGACGCTCAACGACTGAGCCACCCAGGCGCCCCTGGGTTTTCTATATATAGTATCATGTCATCTGCAAATAGTGAAAGTTTTACTTCCTTGCCGATTTGGATGCCTATTATTTCTTTTTTTGTCTCATTACTGTGGCTGGGACTTCCAGTACTATGTTGAATAAAAGTGGTGAGTGGCTATCCCTCTTTTTCTAGCACTCAGTATATATTAATTAATATTATTAGTTGGTTCCTCAGTTTCATCAAGTTTTATTTTTAGATAAAATCCTAGAGGATAAAAAGGATATGGTTTGAATGGAATACCCTTTAGACCAGTTTGTGACCACTCTGGTTGGGGTACCATATGATTGTATAACCTGTGTGTATTTAAGATTTTTGATTCCACATGGCACGTAAGTGTGAAACAGAGTAAAATGGGTCTAAAGGGTGGTTTCTCTGTTGGTAAATCTCTTTTCAGAAAGATTCAGCAGTCCCTCTAGTGATTTGTGATAGGACTAAAGACTAGTGGGACTATTTCTGAGTTAGTCCTGGGAAAGGGGAACAGACCAAATCTATGATCGTGTGGTAAAAAGAGCTCACCCATCCAAAACTTTATCACCTATAGCCTTGGTTTCCTGATCCATAATCCCATGTTCCATGTAGCTACTTGGAAAATACATGCTAGTTGAAAAACATGTACCTGGAAATGAGTTATTCTAAGACAAGATGGAGATCAGACAAAGCAGTTCACCTAGGTTCATATAATAAAAGATGAACAACTTTAGGTTGCAGCTAACTTAAAGTGTATCGTTCTTCATCACTGCTTACCTTAAGTGGGGAATTTTATGGATTCTTTTCGGAGAAATCGGTTATTTATTGGTGGTCATGGAATTATATGAAGTCGACACAAAAATAAATAGCAAAAATATTTTATGTTTGAACTTCCACCAAATGAGTTTAATTTGTATGCAGCCAAAGTCCTGGAGACCGTGCATTGCATACGGCAGCTTTGCCCCACATCAGAAACACTCTAGAGATCAAAACAAAATCAAGTTCTGAAGGAATTCTCTTATTCTCCTTCTTAATATACCTGTTTTTGTTTTCTCCATGGTTGTGTCCATTCAAGGCAATATAAAAATCTGTGGACACTATTGACATTTGAGTGACTCCATCTTAACCTTTGAAGTAGGAGTGGTAGTTAATGAAACTGTGGAAAGTCTGACATCTGAGGAAGAGTCTGCGATTGGAATCTGAAAACCTGAAGCTGTGCTGAGAATGAAGGACCTTTGTAAGCTTTCAGCCTCCCTCTTGCAGAGGGGTGTGATTGCTGTCACAGGATTGGATTTATATGGCGACATTTCCCCCTCCCTTTGTATGAGACCAACATGAAGATCATTGATTGTCCTCGTTAAGCCTGCCTGAGCCAAAGGACAATGACCTTTCACATGTTCTATCATCTGTGGGGTGGGTTTGTCCCAGTCTTCTTGCTTTGTTTTCTCAGGGAAGGAAAATCCAGAGCCAATCAAACTGTAAGATCCTGACTGGGTTAAAGCCAGGCTGGGGTTACTTAAGCAGCGCTAACACTTCCATAGATCATTTCTGTGACAAAGATTGAAAGGAGAATAGAAAATAGCACAACAGGATTCAATTCACATGGCAAAAGGAAATTGTGCAAAGTTTAATCCATTCCTATCACAGTCTCAAGATTGTAATCTCCTTGGATGCTGAGCCTAGGAAAGACTTTTTTCTACAATACGCATCATCAAGTTGCTTTAGAAGCAGTGCTGCGGGCTGGAGCGAGGCAGCACAAGTTATATAACATGCAATTTCAGATAATGGCCTTTGAAAAGGAGAAATTAATATAAACAGACGAGGCCAACAAAGCTTCAGTCATCTAGAAGGTAGTTTCCATCACCACTGACGTTAAACAATATCACCCCCACTGAGCTTACACTATGTTTATTATCATTTAATTTCTTGCCCAAATCGGCACTTTCTTATCATGATGTCTCAGGGATTGCAGGCTCTGTTATGACTACAATTGGTAGAAAAATGCATTCATCTAAGTGAGTAACAAGATACAAAAATTGAGCTCTCTATCTTAACCTTTTGTGGCTTTAAACATTCTACTAACAACATTAGCAAAAATGGAAGCTATAGCGTTTCCATAATTATCCCAGCACTGGCTTTGTTCTTATAATGATAGAATCCATACTTTCAATTTGGAGTGCTTAATAATAGCAGCTGTCTTGTCTGCTCAACTGTGGGGTTTTAGGACTCCCATAATTATTCATTTTCACTCACTTGACAGTGGGCGTTTCCTTGTAATATTTCAGGCCACATCAGAAGATAGAATTTTAAAATCCTTTTAAGTGTTCTGCTATACATAACAGTATTGAATTATGCATTAATAAACCAAATTTAATTGACTTGGAGATGCATAAGGCCTAATTAACACTATACCTCAATACTAAAACTGATTGCCACAAATCAGCAGACAAACACAAATGCAGGCGTAATGATTATACCGTTAATGTATGAAAGCCCGATGTCTCTTGGTCCCTAAAACCACATGCTCTGTTTTTTTCTTCACCTTCTGTCTTGCTCATTCCTTCCTCATATATCTGCTACTGGCTTTCCTTCTCCTCCTTCTCTTATTTTTCAAAACATTTCATTTTGGAATAATTTTAGATTTATGGAAGAGTTGCATGGATAGTACAGGAATGCCGCTTTTTGCTGAGCCCTCCTCTTATTTTTTACTGAAGTTTATTAACGGGTAGCTGAAAGATAAAGGGGAAAAACAGAAACCTACCCACAGAAAATACAAATGGCACTCCGTCTTTCTGTTATGCATTGAGCTAATTACGATAATAAATAAAATATGAATATTGGGAATAAACCGGGTAAATCATTTTTCATTATTATGGAGTCTAAATGAACGGGTTGTTTTGTAGTGAGAGGATACAACATACATGCATACATGTACCACTGCAAACAGCAGTGTGCTTTATGATGATGGGTGAAAATTATATGTTTCTGAGTGTGTTTACATGTGCCGAGAGCGTGGTTCCAAAGATGAGGAAGGTAGTTTACGTGGCGAGGCTACAGAGATGCTGGAGACGATAATTGAGAGAGGGAGGTTTTTATGATATAATAAGGTGCAGAGTGTGTATGAGAGAGTAGGGACAGGGTGAGTGAGTGGGGGATGGGCAACAGTTATACGATGCTTTCAGGACCCTTATGCCTGCATTGGTAGACTCTTTAATGGTTTTTCATGTGAAGGAACAGCTTCCAGGGTTAGTGCAGAGGTAAAGCCTCCCATTGTGTGTGACAGTCTGTATTTAGTCTGAACAGTTCATCCTGATTTTTTAAAAAACACAGTATCCTATATATATACATATACATACATATATATGTATTATATATACATATATATGTATATATAGTATATAATTATAAAGTGTACATTTAAATTTTATAATTGAAAATGACTAAAATAACCTTTATTAAATCTTTTAGTCCTTCCACTATATAAAATTTTGAAAATTCTTATAGTAGGAGGAAGAAATGACCTATCATAGATAGTGACTGAATAATTTAATGCATTTTACTTTCAATTTTGTTTTATTCATTTTTTTCTAAATTGTACCTTATAGTTATTTTAAATTCTCTTTTGTTGTTGTTTTTATCTTTTTTTAAGTCATTTTGTTTTTCACATCCAGTCATGAGACGGGGGCTTTAAACAATCCACATACAGTGCCATATCTTTCTTAAACCATACAAAAATATTATAGAAAATGCCTCTCACTATGCGGAGGCACACATGTAGATGTGACCACTGAAAAGCATTAAAGAGACACTTCCAAAGATAGAAAGTTTCTACTGACTCCCAAACACATCTTCTGCTATGTTCCCTACTGAAGGACAGGTATTGTTTTATAAGTGCAATCTAAGAACTCTTGATGCTAAATGTAAACTCTCTTCTCACCCATGCCATTTTGACTTAGAGCTATAGCTTTTCTTTTTTCATGATATCTATATCCATACTTCTCAGACTTTATCCGTCTTTACCCTACTGGTACAACCCCTAACACCATGATCAGTCAAAATGTTTATTGGTTAAATAAATAAGTTTATTTATAAAGAGGGTGTATCAGTCAGTGTTCTCCATAGAAACAGAACCAATGGGAGGGAGGAGGGAGAGAGAGAGAGAAAGAGAAAGCAAAAGGTTTATTAGGAAGGATTGGCTCATATGATTATGGAGGCTGAAAAGTTCCACAGTCTGCCCTCTGTAAGCTGGAGGCCCAGGACAGCTGGTGGTGTAGTTTTACTCCAAACCCCCAAAGGATTGATAACCTGGGAGCCAGTGGTATAATTTGCACTCTGAGTCAGAAGACCCAAGAACCAAGAGAGCCAATGTCAGAGGACAGAAGAAGATTGATGTCCCAGCTCTAGTAGAGCAAATTCTTCCTCTACTTTTCTGTTCTATTCAAGCCCTCTATGGATTGGATAATTCCCACCCACATTGGGGGGCGGTGATCTTCTTTACTTAGTCTACCAGTTCAAATGCTAATCTCTTCTGGAAACACCTTCACAGTCAAAACTAAAAATAATGTTTTTACCGGCTCTCTGGGTATCTCTTAGCCCAGTCAAGGTGACACATAAAATTAACCATCGCAGAGGTTTAGTATTAAAAATTGTCCAGAGAAACGGAAGCAGGGTGACAGACTGTTCAAAGATGCCAGAATTACTAAACTATTCTAAGAGCAAAGACTGGACAGGACGTCGGCCGTGATCCCATTTCATAGCAGTGCCATTAAAACATTTAAGAAACATCAGTTAATTGAGTTGTGCTACACAGTTCTTGTGTCTACGTCTTCAGAGAGTCACCTAGGATATAATAAAACCTACTTTCCCTGGATATTAGAACCAGAGTGGGAATCAGGAATCAGCCTCAAGTTTACTAGATGCTTGGCAGCATTCCAGTGGACATCTCAGTAGTTTGAGGATAGCTGCGGTGTATAAGCATGCCCACATAAGTGTATTTAAATGTAAATGAGAAACGAACATCATGTGCTGTTTTCAGGGAGAGATGAGCATATCATGGAATGACACCAAGTAGAACAGGGTGTTGCAGCTCCAAAGTCTGGAAAACTTTGGCTTTTGTTGGTAAATATCGTGATCTCAATATAGGTACAATAGTAAAATTAAATAATAAAACAAAAACATAAAATAAAGTAAAATAAAATGAAGCAATTTATATGACCTAATGTAACTCATTCAGGTCAAAAGCACAATAATTTACTGAGAATCTGCGGCTCCCGTGGTCTAACAGCCTCAAGAGCATTTCTCTAAACCTGTGGTTCAAAATATTCATTTCAATTTAATAAATATCTGTTTAGTACTTATGATGTGCCAAGAACCATATGAGATGCTGGAGATAAAATACTGAATAAGACAACAGAGCATACAGGTCTATGGAGCTTATCCTCCAACAGCAAAGTGAACATTAAACGTACAATTACAATGAAAGGTGATTGTCGCTGTGACGGAAGTGCTGGATTAAGTAGAGAAACAGAGCACAGTTGTGCATAATTGCGGTGTTAGGGAAATCTTCCCAGGCAAAGTGACAGCCAAGCTACAACCTAGACTACAGGTGAGGTTTAACCCATTAAAGCTGGGATAGCAGGATGAGAGAGGGGAGCAAACAAAACGAAATCTAGCTGAAAAGAACAGCATATGTAAAAGCTGTGAGGACTGAGTGATGTGTGTCTATTCCCTATATTTTAAGAAACGGAGCAGTAAGAGAGGAGACTGGAGAGCTAATCAGGCCTTATTTTCCATATATTCTGTGAGAAGTTATCATTAATTTTTTATTATGTTATGTTAATCATCATACATCATTAGTTTTTTTTTTATTCTTATGTTAATCCCCATACATTACATCATTAGTTCTAGATGAAGTGTTCCATGATTCATTGTTTGTGCATAACACCCAGTGCTCCATGCAGAATGTGCCCTCCTCAATACCCACCACCAGGCTAACCCATATTCTGTGGGAAGTTAATAGGTGGCATAAAAAATACTCGAATAAATCAAGGAAACATGCGCCATCCCCACAGGACTTCTCAGAGCCTTTACTGTGTTAATATGCACCACTAATCTCCAATGTTTAGAGGTCCTGAAATAAATCCCTATCTTACTGTTGTTGCACTTTTGAATTAGCTGTCTGTAGGAAGTTAGAGCTGTGACCACCTCCCCTTTCTCTTTAGTCTGGAGAAAAAAAAAATGGAGATCAAATGAAACTTAGGTAGCAGTCTATGATTTCTTGCTCTATTTCTGCTGGATGGTGCGTCTCACCCACTGTGCAATCCTGATTCATTCCAAAACCTTTATTTCTTTTAAAAGTGAGTTATTGGTATACATATTAATCTCCATGCAAAGTTCACAGTAGATAGAAACCATCTACCCCCCATAATGAGTTTAACCTCATTCCTAAAGGAGTGTTTTCCTATATTGGGTGCACATTTTAAAGGCTTTGATGTATTCTTCTCCAAAAGCTTATTTTATTTGGCAGCCACAGCAAGCCCACCACAAAATGAATGAATGAGTAAATAAATATATAAATAAATAAGAATATAGGCAGCATGTTCCAAGAGCTGTACATCTTCTTGACAGAAAATCAATATACAGTGGGCCTGGAAATCGAGACCGTAGAGCTAAATTTTTGTTTACCTTCCAGATAACTCCAGTTTTTGCTGTCATCAGGTTGGTAAAAAGAGAGCTTCCCCACTTTCCCATCTCATAAAACCCTTTATAGGTCATGACAAGCCATTTACGATTATGTTCACTCAAATCTAAATTCTGCCCAAATACAGTTGACAGACCGCAGACAGTTAAGTGATGGGAAAGGTACAAATACATTCTGTGTATGATAATTATTTATTGATCTGCATAGTGCAATCTATTTGGACTGATAGAACAAAGGCATGAATATGTTGAGAGCTCATAATAATAATATTGAGAACAACATGGACAAGAGCATCTCCCTAGCATGTGTCAGAGTTTCAGTGTTCTTGCTGGAAAAGTAAGATTTCCTTCTGTTTCAGTTCCTTTTAACAGACAGATGTTTAAAAACTAGTGGTTTCTGTTTTCACTTCCAAATCCAGATTCAGGAAAGTTCTTTGAAAATATATATTACCCCTACAGCCACTGTATCACAACCCCATTATTGGTGTTGTGTAAAATGTATAAATTAATTATAAATTAAGATTAAAATTTATAGTAACTTAAAAAATCAACATTTCTTTAAATATAAATTAGCAAAGGTCCATGACAATGAACCCCTGTTTGGTTCTCCCATTTATTTTAGAAATGGCGGTCTGACTTCTGTTTTAAGCAAAGCTGTCTTTGGCCCGTCATTGCAATAGTCCAGCCCAGGACACATGGCTGCATGGTGCCATTATGATCCAGTCTGTTGAGCAGAACTCCAGTGGGTGTCTCATAATTCTCATAAGGCAGGAACAGCACCCTGTCTTTAAATCCAGAGGCATAAGTAAAAATAATCTATGTGCCCTATTTACCATTATATTAGTCCCAAATATATTTTTTTAAGATTTTATTTATTTATTTGAGAGAGAGAATGAGAGACAGAGAGCATGAGAGGGAGGAGGGTCAGAGGGAGAAGCAGGCTCCCTGCCGAGCAGGGAGCCCGATGCGGGACTCGATCCCGGGACTCCAGGATCATGACCTGAGCCAAAGGCAGTCGCTTAACCAACTGAGCCACCCAGGCACCCTATTAGTCCCAAATATGAAGGTGTCCAAGACTTATTTGCCAAGCCTGTTCTATTCTAATAAGTCTGAATTAGGTTCCAGGAATCTTTTTTATTTTGGGTAGTATTTCAGGTAGTTCTGATGCAAGTGCTCCTCCAGCTTCAGCTTCTGGAAATCGAGACCGTAGGAAATCGAGCTGTTCACCTTTGTATCCTTGGTACCCAGCATATGGCCCTAATACATTTCAGGTGGGCTTTGCCTTAGAATTAACACACGTTAGTTTATGCTCAGTGCATTTGCCAGAACTAGCATGTAGCCCTACCAAACTGCAAGGTGCCCTGGGAGAAGAGAACTGATAGTGATGAAAATTAGGGATCACTATCTCAGGAGTAACACACAAGAGCCATTTTTTCATGGGTTTTTTAAATGACTTTTTAGGTAATGCTCAAATACCATCCGTGGACTGTTCTACTCCAGCCCCCCTGTCATGGCCTCTGGTACAGCTCAACCAATACAGAGGCATTGCTCTTATGGAAGAGTCAGTGAATGACAAGATCACATAATAAGCACAATATTTCTGCAGACGTCCCCACAAAGACTTACATTAGTAAAGCATGATATAGTACTCAGTACTGTACTCAATTGGTACTCGAGTACTAAGGCCGGAGTTTTAGAGTTACAAAGTGTACTTAGTGAACTGAGCACATAGTAGAAAAGTCTCCAAGAGCATATGGTTGATGCTTACATACTGCACAAAAACACTTGCATATTTAACTCAAATGACTACTAATTCTTCCAGAACTGATGTCAGTATTTTGTACGTCAGATAGCACTGTGGATTGGGAAACTATTTGATTTGTCTGTGATACACCCAAAGAAGAGGGAGAGGAAGAAGGTTCACGTGTAATTGTTGTTACACGGGAATAGAATAGAAAGCCAGTGGACAGTTTTTTTTTTTTTTTTAAAGATTTTATTTATTTATTTGAGAGAGAGAGAATGAGAGAGAACACATGAGAGGGGATAGGGTCAGAGGACGAAGCAGACTCCCTGCCGAGCAGGGAGCCCGATGTGGGACTCAATCCTGGGACTGCAGGATCATGACCTGAGGGGAAGGCAGTCACTTAACCAACTGAGCCACCCAGGCGCCCACCAGTGGACAGTTTTAAAAATTGTCTTAAATACAAAAGAATAGGTAAACTGGATGTTTAAGATCAGTCAAAAATTGATTTTTTAAGAAACTGAAGCCTACAGTTGTTTTCTTACTATATGCAGACTATAACAACTAGTTACACATTTAGCTTAAAAGCAGTATGTTTTCACTCCAGAGTTTTAAGTAAATGGTTAAAAATACTTGTATTACAAAAGTAATATATGCTTTTAAATAAAATTCAAACAAAATAAAAGGAAAAATTGAAAATCTCTTCTCACTTCTTCCTTTCCAAATTCCAGATGTTAAAGTTTTGTTTCTTGACTTATATCCTTCCAAACTTTAGATATATATATGCAAATATACCCCAATAAGCAAGAACTAGCACTTATATTTATCCGCATATTATGAATACATATTGATCTGATCTAGACCTCAAGTAACATGAAAATAGAGGAGGGTCAGTAGTTCCTCAGTTTTATCCCTCGTACCAAACACAGTATTTTTGTACACCATAGATCCTTAGTTGATCATCTAATGAATGAAAGACTTTTCATCTTCTTTTTCTTTTTCTTTTTTTTTGAAAGACTCTTAAATTAACAATACATCTTAGAGAGTTTTTTCACACAAGCCTCATTCTTTTTAATGGTAGTATAGTATTCCATAGTGTAAATGTGCTATAATAATTTAAAATATTTTCTATTGATGGGTATTTAGGTTCTTCCTATTCTTTCACTGTTACAAACCAGAAAAAAAATTATGCATCATCTTTGTTCACTAGGATGGATATTTATGTAGAATGCAACCCTGGAAATGAAATGTTTAGGTCAAAGTCATGAACATTATCAATTTTAATAGACATAAGTATAATGGTTCTCTACTTTTTTGGGAGAGTCACAGAACCATTTGACAATCTGATGAAAATCAATGTATCTTTTCTGAGTAAATGATACAGATGTCTCATATAATTTCAGAAGTGTCTAGGCATAACTCCTATGATAAGAACCTCTCTTTTAGAGTGTTACATTAAAAACCGAGGTTGATTTTGTCATAAATGATCTCAGCTTTTCGTTGCGAGATGGTTGGCCAGCTTTCCTGCAGAAAACTGATGTTCTCTGAAAAGAGACTTAGAAGATCTTGAGATATGACATCTCATTTGTCTCATGCAGACTTTAAGCTCAGTTTACCCAATTTCAAAGGAAATGCTTCAGCGTCAATGCAACAGTGTGACTATAAGATCTCCTACACTATGTCACATTAAAATCCTAGGGTAAGCCATGATTTCATTTCCTGCTATAAGTTCCTTATCTGCTCCAGTCACAGTGATGCTACAGAAATGTTTAAGAAAAAGGGGAACACAGTCTGTTTCCAGGTAGATTGCATCAGGTTGAATTAAGTAAGAACTTTAATTTTGCCCAGCCCAAACATGAGAGTCACACTGAGTCATACAAGAAGACAGTTACTAATAGTGAGGGGAATGCTTGGTCAGCAGACACGCAGAACCCGACTTCCCAGGGAGCAACTCATACCTGCCCAGTACGGGCCAGCTGGGCGAAAGCAATCACGGTTTTATAATTCTGAGCTGAAATCAAAAGAAGAAACTCTAAGGTACCCAGGACATCAACTCTCCTTCACAGACACACCCCAATTCTTTAGTTCTCTACACTCGTTCGTTTCTCTTAAAGGAACAACAATAACAACAACAACAAAATTAATTAATCCTCCTGTCCATTTTCAGAGAAAACAAAGTGTAAGCCAGGGGAAGAGATGTAAGTTTCAGCTGCCCTCAAGAGGAAGGATGTTTTTTCTTTAAGGGACTGTGACTGATTTACATGAGAAAAAAAGTACTCTTGGTTTACTCAGCTACAAATGATAGAGAGGTCTTTTCTCATTTTACTTCTGCAAGAGGAACATTTGGATATTGCAGAGAACTGACTTTGACATCTTTAGAAAGTGGAATCACTTGGCTGGGCTCATTTCCTGGTTCCTGTGTTTTCATAGCACAGAGTCTCAAAGACCGTGTAAAGGCAACACACACTTAAAATTCTTGGTCTCCATCAAAACAAATCTGCCATTTCCTGCTTCACTTTTTTAGTGAGGCTCATTATAGTCCTGAATTTGAACCTCGTTAGAGAATAAACTCTACACCTGTCTTTAGAGCATTCCTAAAAACTAACACTCTCCCATTGTATAGTAAATGCTACTATGTGCAAACTTGAGATCCATAATTAATATCACTGAATAAAAATGTTACCAGACCTGAGTTTTAAACTATGAAAGAAAAAGAGTGTAAATTCCCTCTTCACTGCCCTTTAAGAAATCTAATCGAAGTTCAGTTTAGGAGGAAACAGGTTAATGCCAATACAAAATTTTAATCTAGACCCTTGTTACACAAAGGGTGCTTTCTAGCATCAGCATCACCTTCAAGCTGATTAGAAATGCACAATCTAGAGGGATGTCTGGGTGGCTCAGTTGGTTGAACATCGGACTCCTGATTTCAACTCAGGTCATGATTTAATGATGGGATGGAGCCCCACTTGGAGTCCCATGTCTGGCTCTGTGCTCAGCACAGAGTCTGCTTCTCCCCCTCCCACTGGTCCCCCCTGCCGCATGCATGCGCGCTCTCTCTCAAATAAATAAGTTAAATAAAAAAAAAATAAATGCAGAACCTAGAGCCCTATCCTAGATCTACCTGTTCTTGATATGCATTTTTACAAGATCCCCAGGTAACTTGCATATGCATCAAAGGTTAAGAAACACTGATTTGGGCCACTGTTACAGAGCTACCTAGAGATGAAACACATTTATCCCCTAAAACACACCATTGTGTGACTAACGCCAGCTACCACAGGTACAGCATTTTGACCTTACATCCGGTTTTGCTTTCTGTGGATTCAGTTACCACTGGTAACTGTGATGCAGAAGCAGATGATCCTCCTGATGCAGCAGCATCCCACCTAAGGCTACATCACAAGGCCTGTGTCATGCACCGCATTTCAGATGAGTACAGCACAAAAAGATATTTTGAGAGAGACAATGCTATCTAAGGTTTCAGGCATGCACTGGAGGGTCTTAGAAAGTGTCCCCCCAAGGAAAAGGGGGTGACCACTGTATTCATAGCCCTAAAGATTACAGCACACCACATTAAATATCTGAGCAGGTCAGGTATGGAAGAGCTTGTCCTTGAGGAAATCCAATCAGAGAAGGAAATTCAAATACACACCCAGGTTCTTTGTAGCTATGTTACGATCCACGTGCAGAAAACGTTACTGCAGAGTGACCAAATGAAGACAAGAGTATGAATAAACTAAAACCAGAAGCTTTGTTTGCAAAAAATGTTAAGGACTCAAAATAATAAAAACAGGATCACTTCGTTTTAGCTTAATATATTTATATTGCTAATTTAATTTATTATCAATTAAAATTAGTCTTTAGTAACTTTTATAAATTTAGGCCCAAAGTAAGTATGCTATTTTTTGTTTTCTTTTTTTCTTTCTAAATACAGTCTCTGGAAAGAAATACTAAAACTTTAATTCATACTTTCAATAAATACTATTAAATGCCAGATACTGCTTTAGGTATTTGACATACATCACTGGGGAGCTTTGTGCAGTGGCAGTATTGTAGCCAATGAGGTTTATCCGAGGTGCCATTATTGCTAATTGACATACATCACTGGGAAAAACAAAAAGCAAAAAACAAGAAAAACATGTCTACCTTTGTGGAGTTTACATTCTTGTGGGGAAGCAGAGGCAATAAATACAAAAAAAAAAAGAAAAAAGTAGATTATGTAGTGGATTGGAAGTGATAAGTACCAAGAGTGGGTAGAGATTTGCAATTTTAAATAGGAGTATCAGTTGTAAAAGTACCATTTGAGCAAAACTTGAAGGAAATGAGAAAAGCAGGAGAAAGTAGAGGGAAGACCAGTTATTTTGGCCAGTGGATGATAAATGTCAATCTCTTCTATATATTTACTATTCTGCACTTAAGAAAGAACAGGGGAAGAAAGTGTTCTTCTCCTAACTTGTAATATAATCAGCAAGCCATGGCCTTCACAATAGAGGAAAACTCTACTCTGTAATTTTATATATCATTCTTTCTGGTTCAGCCAGGAGTGAACACAGAATTTATTTTTCAGTTGCATCTGAATGCACAAAAATGGCATTCTTATTTTAAATATAGTTACATCTAGAAATTAAATACATGGCAATAACTTTATTATGTGCTTACTATGTACAATTTTTTTTTTTTTCTGATCTTGGAAGGAGGTACTATTTTCCTTATGTTAAAGACAAGATAACATAGGGTCTGAGATGATGAATCATGCCCCAAGGTTAGAGAGCTGTGTTAGTGATTCAGGCAAGAATTAAACTTAGTTCCCTCAGAAGCCAAAGTCACAGTTTTTTACTAAGCCACCATCATGATTTGTTCTCAGTGTTAGACACCTGTAATCTCCAATTTCATTACAAGTTTACTTATAGGATGGACTACACTAATTTCTTACTACAGAACTTCATACAGTACCAACAAACACAAAAAGTTGCCACACACACAGCTAAATAATCACTTCATGGCACCTCAATACTTAAACCCAATAAAACTTGAAGGTCCTAAAGTAGTCTTTACAATAATACTTTTTGCCAGTGTTTTCTATCTATAACTGCTGTCGTGTTCCACACATATAGTTGTTTCCATTGATTGAGGATTGCTCTTTGTATTTCCAATATATAATTGCATTGCATTAGAATAACATTATTTTAGAGCTGAGAAACAGAGTTCTAGAGAAGTTAAGCAGGACCTGTGTCCCTAAGTTCCATGGTGAATGGAACCCTAGCCTCTTGTCAGAACTCTAAAAGCGTCTATGTAAGGGACTCTTTAAAGTACTTGGTGCAGGGAAGTTAAACCATAGCCCATCAGAATGTGGTTAAGTCTAAGGGCTGGGTAAGGAGTGACTATCTTGGACTCTGCGAGCCAGGAAACCAGTACAAAATACCAATCCCACTTCTAGAAAGAGGGCTCGAGAACCAGCTACATTGCATGTCAGTACAAAGCTGCCATTCCAGGCTGCCAAGTTCCAGCAAAGGACCTGGTTTGTTTAGGTAACATATCTACATAAATCTATTCTTGCTGGGAGGTGAGGGACATAAAACTTCCTCTCTCAGGGTCTGAAATGACTCTGACTGTTCCTGGTCATCGTAAGCAGCTAGCAAACTGAGATGAAAAAGAAGACCAAAAAACAAAACAAAACAAAACAAAACCAAAACCAAAAACAGCACTGTGTGTAGTTCTCTAAGTACAATAAGCTATTGATAACAGAGACCCTGAGTCATCAAGAATACACTGAAGGAAACAGAGATGTGTGCAGCATATGATGAAAGCTTTTCATTTAAAATTGTTAAACTGAAAGTCTAGGCACTTGATCCGGCAAGTTTTATGAGCCCTACTGGAGAATGCACTTTATGTGGAATTCTCATTTCCTGACAACCCTGGATAGATCAGGCAGAGCTGTGATAATGTTCATCTCTGTGCATTATAATGAAGCTGCCATGGTAACTCTAGAAGTCACTTTAAAAATGTTCAATTTTAAAAGTTCATTTCTTAGAAAAAGATTAGCACAGCTGTAACACTCATAATAATCTAATGAGATTTGAAAAGAACCCTCGGGCAAAAAATATATATAGACTGCTCAGATTTCACAATCGCACAGTCCTTCTGAGAATGACGTGGTCCACCCATGACTTCCCTAATCGATGAAACAAGGGGGATATTAGGTCAGAAGCTTAATTAAATTTTGATGTGTATAACCCAGTAGCAGAACTCATTCAGCTCCAACTTAGCTCAGGATGCTTGCTAAGTAAATCACAGAAGCTGTTGCTTAGAAAATTTTATGTACTTGTCATTTTCATAATATAAGGAGCTAGGTATAATAAATGTTCCTAGCATTAGTTATTTAGGAAAGGTTGACTGTACCCTTTATGACTGGTCACAGAAATTCAGACTGGGAAGGAAACAGATGTGACGCATGGAAATTGGGTACATTTCCAAAATAAAACCCTCCATCCTCAGCCCCATTCACCCCTATGAATTTTTTGAGGAAAAAGACATAAATCAGTGTCCAAGGTCTCTGTACCTTGTTATGGAAAGCATCTATCTTTCTTTCTAAGGGAAATTGTAACTTTTTCAAAGTTAAATTTTTTTTTTGTTTTTTTTTGGAGACTGAATCATGTCTGACTGATACAGAGATAGGGCGTGCTCAAGTAGCTCCTGTTATCTCTGGGACCTCATGAGCACCAGAAGCATGCATTCTTGGAGGTGTGATGTGATGAGTTTTTGTAGTGGTATATTTAGTTAGAATATCTTTTCCAGTGTTTTCCTTGAAGGCTTTGTAATTTAGGATCAGGGCCCTGGCTACAAATTCAAATAAGTCAAATTTAATAAATCTTCATTAGCAGGAGGCTTTTATGGACATCTGCTAATAAAAGAAGAACCTTAATCTACAGTTAGCATTCCACATTCCTGAGAAAACTGTCCTACAAAGTTTAAATAGTTTTTAACCTCTCAATTGCCTTTTATTAAAGAAACTAAGGTACATGGTCCAGGGGTCATAGAATTCCATTTCCTCACTTAGCTTCACCTTCCAGGACACCCTATAGTGATTTGATCATTAATTTCATCTACTTAGTTAAAGAAAAGAAAAATGGAAGTGTTTGATGGATTCTTCTTCTACCCTCCAGCCCTGACACAATTCCTACCATAGTGAGTTGAAATGGTTGTTTGACACTGTGTGGATAAAACAATAGAAATATTTTAAGTCATCTGTTTTGACTTCATGTCAAATCAGCCTTGCCATCAAAACATTATTTTGGCCCTCTCAACAATTTCTAGATATGCTGGTGGTAGTGGAATCAGATAGAGGTGGACAAGTTTCTTTGAAACTGATTATGTTACATACAGTGGAAAAGAAGTGGAAAATCAAATTAGGCCAGTCATCCTGTTTAGTAGACTTAACAGATATGTTTGGTTGTCAAGAGTACCAAGAAATGCTAGCTCAGCCTTCTGCCCTAGAACAGTGACAGGGCTCATTCTGCCTCACAAGTTTGATTTGCATCTTTTGTAAGCATCATGCTATTTCTTGGGGGTGCTTGATGACTCCCATAACATAAAAATTTAGTGACTGAGAAGCTCTCTTTAGCAGGTAGGAGCAAGAACCAGTGAATTCAGAGTCACTGCCACTTCTGTGCTCCATTTTATCCATAAGCTGGCAATGGTGAGAGAAATTCCATCCCAAGCTTTTATAACTAATAGCGACTACCTTGTTCTAGATTATGTTTTAAGTGTTGGACCACCGAGGTGAAAAAGACAGAATGCCTACTTTGAGGGAGCTTGCCTGGGAGTGAAGAAATCACTGTCACAGTGGGAAGAATGGACCCTCTTTCCACTCAGACATTCATATTCATTCATCCCCAGGCATGTCACTTCCTCATTCCACCTGGAAGTTTTCTAAATCTTACATTCGTTTGCCTTCAACCAAACCAACCCCCCTCAATTTTATCAGAAGATCTTATAATTTATTTTATCCACTGAAAAAAATAGCCATGCAGAATCAGAGATTTCTTCAAAATTTATCTTAGACTAACTGCACTCAGTTCCTTTCTTTTGATAGTATCCTTATCCCTTTGCAAGGCTATTACTCATTTTTTAAATGTCCTCCCAGACTCCTTGTGATCCCTGGACAAAGCTGCCTGTTTCACACCCCAGTGTGTCTGAACTTCGCCACTCAGCCTAGAACATTCTTCCACATTTGTCCTGCAGGGGTGCTATTACTCAACTGTTATAACCCATCTACTGCTCCCTTTTACACCCTGTTCCCTTTTTTTCTTGTATCAATGATTTCTCTTTCTCCACTGAGTCTATATCCTTAGCCTTCAAATATATGTAAATTCTTCTAAAAGTGACAAAACTCAGTTTTTCTTGAATGTTACTCACTCATCAAATTACTACAATCCTCTCTCCTTATCTATGAAAGATGTACACTCACCAACCGTACTTTCTTTAAAAATATATTACTTAGATCTTTTAAAATTATAAAATGAGTATAGAAAATTGGGGGAAAACATTTAAGACTTATAAGAAGAGAGATAAACACCACTCATAATCCCACCACTTAGAGACAAATACTGAGATAATGGACAGCAGTATACCAATGGCGTAAGTGAGCAGCCTCCAAAGTTAGACTCAAGGTTTGAATCCTGACTCTATCACATACTAGGTGTGTGACTAGGGTCAAGTAACATCACAGCTCTGTGCCTTTGTTTCCCCTTGTGCAAAATATATAATAGCAGCCCCTCAGTGAATTGCTGTGAAATTAAACAGGTTAACGTAAGTGCATGTGAAACATTTATAATAATTGGCACTAGTAAAAAAAAAGGGATGGATATGTTACTATTTATTTTTGCAGCTGATGTGTGTATTTCTGGTCTTTTCATTGCACATATACTTCAGCAAATTTTTATTTGGGATCCGTACAGATTGTCTAACGACTTGATTTCCCATCTAACTGTGTTGTTTGTATCCACTTCCTAAGCGTCTGTTCCCCTTCATCTTGGTGCCACACGAGCACCAACACTACAGACCAGGCACTTTGTCCCAGGCGCATGGATGGGCACTAATAATACGTGATGAGATCATCCCGAGTTCTCCTCCTTGTTGAAGCTTTTAATGCTATGGACCTTCCCTTATTGATACACTTTTCTTTCTTTCTTTCTTTTTTTTTTTTTTTAAAGATTTTATTTATTTTATTTGACAGAATGAGAGAGAGAGCACATGAGAGGGGGGAGGGTCAGAGGGAGAAGCAGACTCCCTGCCGAGCAGGGAGCCCGATGCGGGACTCGATCCCGGGACTCCAGGATCATGACCTGAGCCGAAGGCAGTCGCTTAACCAACTGAGCCACCCAGGCGCCCCGATACACCTTTCTTAACTTCACTGACACTATTCTCATTGTTCTTTTCCAGAGATCTTAGTTTCCTATGAGATGTATGCCTTCTGCTGATAAGCTGCTAAACATTGTCAGTTCTTTTCCAGAGTGCCAAAGGTATATTTCCTACTCCATGCTCTACTTCTTCTTTTGCATACAGTATACACCCTTCAAACGTAAGACATTCAAAACCAACCTTATTTTCTTAGAAAAAAAAAACAAAAACAAAAACTTTATTCCATTGTACTTTCAATCACAGTTAATGGCATTACCACCTACCCAGCCATCTAAGTCATTCTAAATCATTTTCTTTTCCCTTGAGGATATCCTCACTCAAAGCACTTTATATTGTTGTAAAACTGAACTTTTCTACATCCTCCACACCTCAGCACCCATCTCTCAAATCTGTTCTTAGGCGTATCCCAACCAGTGGTACCCAGATCCACCTGGTTTCCCCAGCCAGAAACATTGGAATTGTCCTCGGTCCATAACTGCACCTCTTCCTCCACTTCAGCCATGACTCCTTGTCACTGTGACCTCCTTCCTACCTACCTTTCTAGCTCCTCTGCCCTGCTTTATCTCAGGTCCTCACACTCCCCTGCCTGTGCTACTGTGACAGCCTCTTGTAGGTTGAGTAGTGTTTCACAAAAGTGCGTGCCTACCTGGAACCTCAGAACATGCCTTTATTTGGAAATAGAATCTTTGCAAATGCACTTAGAGTGGGATCCAGGTAAGGTCATACTGGATTAGGGTGACAGTGTCCTGCAAGAAATAGAAAAAGACAGAAAAAGATGCACATGGACACATACAGGGAAGAGGCCATGTGAAGATGAGGCAGAGATCAGAGTGATATTGTCACAAACTAAGGGATACCAGGGGCCACCAGAAGCTGGAAGAAGCAAGCAAGATCCTCTTCTAAAGCTGTCAGAAGAGCATGGCTCTGTTCACACCTTGATTACATTTCTGTTACTTTAAGTCACAAAGTTTGTGGCATTTCGTTATGGCAGTTTGGGAAACTAATATACCTCCCGACCAGTTATCCATCTTCTGTGCTTCTGTCAAAACTTAGATCATACTCTGTCTCTGATCCCTGTCTTTCAATAAAATGCAAACAAGGCTTTTCCCAACCTAGCCTGACATTCCTTTTCTTATTCTCCTCCTGCAAACTTTATAATCTTGACTACCTCTGACCTCTGAACAAAGGTTTTGTCTACACCTAAGTACCTTTCTGAATCCTACCTCTCTGCTTGGAATTCCCTTGTCAGTATTGTCTTTCTCACACTGTTAGTTATTTATCACAACCCAACCCAGGCATCACCTCTGTGTGGTTCTCATGACTCTTCTTTGTCATGTTCATGTTTTGCTTTTCTTCTATTATTATATTTGTCACACATTAGAATTGTTTGTATTCTCTTATTTATCTTTATAGTCCAACATTTGTGTCAGAGAGGCAAACACATGGTAGATTTTCAATATATGTTTGTTGTGTAAAAGAATCTATTTTCTTATAAATTACATATCATTAAATGTATGTCCGTTTTAATTCCAAAAATCATTTTTGAGTCTTTTTTCCCAATGTGTTCCCTCATCTTGCTTTGCTATCTTGGTTCAAGAGTTCATCCATCTCTTCTAAATGATTTTTCTGCTCCCATGATTGTCTTTCAATTTTGTTTCTTCTTTTGTCATTAACAGAATCTTTCTGAAACCTTCTGTTATCATGTCATTCCCTCAGCTGGAAGCTTCAACAATTTCCCAATAGCTTTAGTGTAAATCATAAACTTTATGCTACAACTTATAAAATTGTTCCAGTCTCTGTTCATCATGAATTCTGTGCTCCATTTTCACTAGATTTCCTACAAATCCTTAAACTTCGTTTATGTTTGTGTCTTCATATCTTTATTCTACAGCTTTTTCTTCCTGGTGGAATCCTCTTCTTTCTTAGTGGGGTTCAAGTGTCTCCTCCTCTTTGAGATTCTTCTCAGTCTTGGGGTGGCCATGATGTACTGTACTGTTTTTCCTATCTTTCTGTGGAACTCTGTCCCAACGTCTTCATTAAAACTCAGTAGAGTGTAACATAGTTGGTCGTATGCATACTTGTCTGTTTCTCTCTCCTCGACACACCCAGATTATAAGACCCTTGAAACGTGGGACCTTCTGTGTAGGCCTGCAAGGCAGCAAAGAGTCCTGATATGCTCAGTAAGTGTTATTTGAAAGTTGGCTAACTCTTTCTCAGTTAAGAAGTTTGCTAATTTGTTTTCAGCCATAACATAGTTTGCAAATGAATACGTGTATATAGTTGTAATCATTAATTTTATGTATTAATGTGACCAGGCCATAATGTCCAGATATTTGGTAAAACATTATTCTAGATGTCTCTGTGAAGGTATTTTTTTCTGTCAGATTAACATTTAGATCAATAGACTTTGACTAAAGCAGATTATACTTCATAATGTGGGTGGGCCTCATCCAATCAGTTGAAGACCTTAATAGGAAAAAGACTGACCTCCTTGAGGAAGAGGAAATTCTGCCAGGAGGCAACCTTTGGACATGAATGACAATTCTCTGGATCCTCAGTCTGTTGGCCTAATGTGAAGATTTTGGACTTGGCAGCTTCCACAGTCAAGTGAGCAATTCCTTAAAATAAATCTCTTTCTCTCTATGCATATCCTATTGGTTCTGTTTCTCTGTAGAACCCTGATGGATACGACAGTTAATGTATATCTCTTTTCACCTGAAACATTTCATTGATTCCATCTCCACACAAGGTTTCTAACACACAATAACACAAAACAGGTAATAAATACAATCCATAGGCTTAGATTTGGGAATGTTTGTGAAGGTATATTTGTGGTATAGCCCAGCAGTCCTAGAATTTGAATTCTGGTTCTAGCCAGGTGACCAGGTGTTAAGTTACTTAGGCTCTTGGTTTTCTGTGACTTCTACCTACCTTAGATGATTGCTGTTGTAAGGATTAATGACTTATAATGAAAACATGTAAAGTGCTTAAAACTGCCTGGCAAATAGTAAATACTCAGTGAATCTTAGCTGTCATATTTATGAAGCCTCTCTCTGTTTGCCTAATTGCTTCAGTTCACTTACTTCCCCTTATCAGTTTACTATGAAGAAGAGAGGGATTATATTTGTCTGTAGCTCCTATAGTCTACAAATTGATACATAATAATGTATTAATTACTATAAAATTCAATTATTAAAATTTTTGGTTAGCTTATGTTGCTTGATGTAGTGATATTATATGTATATTCCCAGGTGATATTTTTTGGCTCCTTACTGTTTAAACAATACTGTCTACGTTGATTCTAAGATATAAGAAATGGGGGAAGTTCAAATATACTGGTAAAAATGCAAGATATTTTCATTTATTAAAGCCATAATCAAGATAGAAGGCATTAATTAAGTAATTACTTAAGGGAATAAAAATGTTGTTTTTGAGTTTGTGAGCTATTTTTTTCCTGCTGAGGGGTGGCTTGAGTTTTGTTTTTAGTTATAACATATGCAAATACATACATAATTATAGCCAACTTTGGGTTTTCCTTACTTGTAAAAGAAAACAGTGGTTCAAAAGAAAAATAAATCTCAAAGTATATTTTGTTCAGTCTAGAATTGCACCACATGATTTAGGGGGAATTAATGGATTTATTTTGTGAATATGTGTGTATGTTTTAACCCTTAATCTAAAACAAAACTAAAATTAATCTTTATGTCTTAGCACACTCCTGCTTATTATTTAAGAAGGTGTTTTAGAATCATGTTAATCAGCTAGGGGAGTCAATCAGAAAGAGAGGAGTGTGTGTGTGTTTCACATAGGAATCCCATAAGACATTGCTTTTTCCTCATTACTTTCTGTTTTCCACTGATGGTATTGAATTCCTCTTGCCCTTTCTTGATAAAGCATCATGTCCCTAAGGCTTATACTAATGTTGAAAGAAAACATTCATTTTTTTCCCCTTTGAGTATGTGAAAGATTGATTATGGAGACACTCTCCATCTTCTCTCATGCAGTTCTCTCTTTAGATCATTACTAATAATTTGGCAATCAAATGCACTTGAAAGATGTAGATGAAACAATTTTTATTTTTATCAGTGGCAAAAGAATTTCTGATTTACAAGTGGATCAAGAAACATATATATACTTCACAGAAATATATTAATAACTATCTAAAAGACATATAAGTATAAATGGTACACTGAGAATAAAGCAGTATAAACTAAAAGGCATATATTCCTGAAGTCATTTAAATCATCATCTGTCTTCCAATCAGGCTCCATTAAGTAAAAACAGATTGATGAGTGTTTATCTCTTTCTTGTAAATTTCCAGGAAGGAAGATGCCTCATTTAAGAGGTAATCATTACCTATATATGTACGTATATGCATATATATTTAGATATAAAACATATGCTATTTAAGAAAATTCAAGTTAAGTTTTAACTTGATTTGACCTTGCATTAAATATTTGCTTCTTTTTAACTTCTCAGAGTCCAGGTAATCATATTTAACCCTATTTTATAGAAATAAAAAGGAAAGAAAAAAATTGCCTACATTCCACAGAGAGTTAATCAAATTTTTTTTAAAAAATTAGAAAAAAGTTTTTTGTTTTATTTAATGCTAGAATTCTTTCCATCAATCCGGCTTATTTATTTATTTATTTTTAAAGTCTATATCATCTCTTACAAAAGTCTCATCAATGGAGGGAAATCCTCAGGTGGCATAATTTTTCTCTCATACCTTACCTTTTCCACCAAAAATCTTCCTTAATGTTTTAATAAAAACTGCTTAGAATCACACTCCATTGATCAAATATGGTAACCACAGGTTAACTTTGGCCCTCACTGTCCATATTTCTGTATATAAAAATCAGTTTGGTTTCAAGACTTTGTGCTTAGGTATTTATTAGTCTTGCTGACTAATGTAGATACATCTGGTGATTTTTACAGCTTCCAAAGGACTTGAGAAACAAACTCAGAAACCCTTTGAAAGCTGAGCCCACCAGATCCCACAGTAGTTGGTGATATCCATGGGTCAGTTTAGTTTGGCTGCTTTCCAGAGCCTGGAATGAGAAACGTTCCCTGAGACTTCAATCAAGCCCTTCTTGTAAATGACCCACATCTTGTCATTAATTGGACTCTTCTTCTTTCGTGTTCCTGTTTTCTGTCCCCACCCTGACCTCATCCCATCTTTTCTCTCTCCGGATGTAATAGTAACACCTGGGAGTCTGAAATGGCATAATTTTATCAAACCTATTCCCCTTTGTCTGACGAGCAGAAGCTGACTTTTGTGTTTTTCATGCCTAATTTTCAGCCAGGCCTTCCCTCAAAACTCTATTACACTCTAGTTTCTCCTTTAGAGCAAAAGAAGTTTCCCTTAATGTGTTCAACAGATGCTGCTTCCCAATGCCATCTTTTCTGAGTACTGAAAAGTGCTCTATTGTGGAACCTAGCGTATATGCTTAAATATACAAACACAGCACTACTTCTTTTCTTTATTGACTTGCACTGAAATCTGTGCCTCTGCTAAATAAGACACTTTGCCATCCCAGTATCAGGGCACCCATGTGCAGAGACATTTGTGTCTCCTTAAAATACATCAGAACTTCCCAGTTTTGCCTCCAACAGTATTTTAGCAGATAACTCACTGCCAAAACCCAATCAAACACTTTCCAAATCTTCTCGACAGCATTATTGATGACAGATGGTTAGCCTCCACATTTCACCAAATCGTAGGACAGTATTAGAAATCACACTGCGTCTGTATGATTATGTACGCAAACAGCATATGGAATCTCTGTTCAACTCTTGACCCCCGCAAGAGCATAAACATTTAGAAGAGTTCCAAAATACCAGAAGAGCTATAACTGCGCACAGTTTTACGTGAACTGTTTACTTACTGGTGCCCTTAGCTGAAGGGGAGTTATTTATTTTCTTTTCATTAGAATCCTAAGTATCCTTCTACTATATTTATAATGTCCATTCTCAGAGGTTACCAAAGAAAGGTAGCTAATTTTCCATGAGTGAAAATGCTCTGAAAATAGATTACTCAGGGCTTGAAAATGCAATTTCTCAGAATTCTGTTGTTTTCAGTTAGGAGTTTTTTGACCAGAAATCAAATGATATATGGTTTTTCCTAATTATTATTTATGTTTTATTTCCTAATTAGTATTTGTTTGGTTCTTTGTGAAATTTAATCCTTAATCTCTAAGTATCAAAAAGGCAATTAATATTATGGAAAATGTGTTCTTAGTATAGCTACTCATGTAAAAAAAAAAACCAAAGATTTGTAGGATAGCTATAAATTTGAAGAAGTTTCTTGGACATCAAAATATGTTACCATAATAAATAGCTTACCATGGATGCTTGGAATGGTTGTCAGGTTCCTAGCTTCCTCAGTACCATTGTATATCCATAAATTTCCTTCCTAGATTATAAAATCCCTGAAGGTGAGGATTATATCTGTCTTGTTCACTCTTGTATTCCTAGCAGTAAGTATGGAATCTGTTGCCATAATCAGTGCTCAATAAATATGTGATAACTATCTAGATGACTGAATAGGTGGATAAATGGATGGATGGATTTATCTAGTGTTAAGTCATATTATAACGTTTACTTTTTCTTAAAGAATAACATAGTGAGAGTTAGTATACATTATGGGTAAAAACCCAGCTTTAGCTCTGGTTACATTTACTAGCCTTATAAAAGTGGACGGTTTTTAAAATCTAGTGCTTCAATTTTCTCATCTTTAAAATGGGAGGAGCAATACTTCCTACAACATAAGAATATAGAGGCAGTGTTTTGATGGTGCTAAGCACACTGGCTCTGGGGATGGATTTCCTATATTTGAATTCATGTGCTACACTTAATAGTTACATGACCTTGCTGAAGGTTTTTGTGAGAATTTGGGAAGTTGATACTTTTAAAATTATAATACCTAGGGCTTAGTGAGTACTCAAAACAAGTGTTATTTTTATTGTATGATACAATTTTTTCTTTCTTGAAACAAATGAGGTCTTTTTGTTTCTCTCTCTGATTAGTTAAAAAGAAGAGAAGACCGGTAATTGTAATTTAAGAGCTATAAGATATGAATCCATCAGTCAAAGTTGCAAATGTGAAAAAAAAAATGCTTTAGGGCAAGAAGTAGAGATGGAAAAAAACCCTTCAATATAATAGAACTTTACAGAAAAATGTTAATTTGTTTTCTCTATCCATCTATTTCATTCATTCATTCATTTATTTATCCAACAATATATATTGAGCTCTGGCTCTGTGAGAGACACTACTCTAGGTATAGTAGATATAGACAGTAGTTAGAAAGTAAATAGAAATAATAGCCTTTAACAGTGCTTAGAACCATGTATGTTTTTTAAGTGTTGTTTGTGTGTGTGTGTGTGTGTATATAGAAAAAAAGTGATAAGCAAAATAAGTAAATATATAGTAGGTTAAATTTATGTAGTAATTTATGTTTAGGAGAAGATAGCTCAGAGAGAGAGAATTTGGCATTTGGCAGTACAATTTTCCCAGAGTGGACAGGATAACCCTCATATATATGATGGACTTAGGATAAAGATCAAGCAGAGACGAGAGAGTGAAACATGCTGGTGTCTTTGGAAGGGACAGCCAGTCAGAGTGAGAAGCAATTGGAAAGACCCTGATGAGGAACACTAGCTAGTACATTCCAGTAACCTTAAGGAGGCCAGTCTTTTTGCAAGCAAGCTCTACAAGGAGGAAAGTTGTAGGAGATAAAGTCAGAGAGTTAGGTGGGAGTGGACTGGATCATGTGGGGCCTTAGAGGCCAATGGAATGATTTCGCTTTCCTTGTAAATCTGAAATTTTTTAGTAGGAGGATGAAATTATCTGATCAACATTTTAACAGGATTATTTTGGTTACTTTATTGAGAATACACAATAGGGAGGACAAAGGTGGAAATAGAGTATGGAGACTTTTGCAATAACCCAAGTAAGAGATGATGTGCTCTTGGACCAAGGTGTGACACTGAGGACTGTGAAAAGTTAACAGATCCTGAAGTTATTTTGGAGTTATTAGATGTGAGGAAGGAAAGTACAGAGAGACCCTTTTTAAAAAATCTGGAGCTACTGGAAAGATAGAGTTGCTGTTAACTATTTAGGAGGACTGAAGGAGGTAAATGGGAATTAGGTGGCCTGTTTCAGACTAGTGGGGATTTTGAGTAGGCCACCATATCTACATATATCAAGTTCAAGGTAGAAGCCTGGACTGGAGATTCACAGTTGGAAGTCATCATTGTAGTAAAAATTGAAAATGCACCCCCAAAATAATTTCAAAATCTTTTTGCATAAAAGAAAAATAGAATTCAATAAGCAAAATACAATTATTAGTTACAAATTAGAAAAAAATATTTTCAGTTTATATCACAAAGATTAAAACCCTAATATATAATTTCTTTATAAAGAAGAGAAAAATAATAATTGGCAACTCAACAAAAATAATGTAAATAGCCCCCCAAATATGAGTAAGATGCTTAAACTCATTCACAATGATAGATTTTAAGTGCAAATCACAGTGAGATAATACATCAAGGACTTTAACGGTAAATGTTTTGGCAAGGCTCTGGGGAAACAGGCACTTTCATTTATTGCTGGGTAAGAATGTAAAATGCCATTCTAAGGGAATTGGGAAATACCCAGTAAAATATATGTCTTTATTCTTTATCTAGCAATTCCTTCTAGTAATCTACCTGAAGATACCCTTGCAAAAATACAAAATGATGTATGTACAAGGATATTGATTTTGCAATATTTAAAATAGCAAAAGCCTAGAAACCACCTATATGTGGTTTTTCATCTGTAATGAACTGGTTTAAAATAAATTATATTTCCCCATAATACAGCACCAGAGTTCTGTAAAATGTAATGAGGAAGACCTCGATACACTAATATGAGATGATTTTAGAGTATTTGTTTAAGTGTTGGAAAAAATGCAGAAAATTGTCCCCACCTATAAAGTGGAGAGAGGAGAAAAGATGAAGGAACCAGGATGGAAGCAAAGACCTCTCTGGATATACATTGCATTATGCTTTTATTTTGGAATCATTTAATGTTTAATAAAATTAAAACAAACTAAATTGAAATAGAAATAATTGCTAAAATGGAATAAAGATTAAACAAATGATTCAAATTTTATATTGTGTGTTGAATAATCACATAGAAAAAAGATTACTTCATGTTATTTAAAATGCAGTATTTCTACTGTATAACTCTAAAAAGAAATATTTTAAAGACAAACATCTATTTAAAAAATAATTGAATTCAGTAGACTTGTTTTTAGTAGTTCTTTTATTTATTTATTTATTTATTTATTTATTTATTTATTTATTTATTAGAGAGAGAGTGTGTATATCTGTGAGTGGGAGGAAGGGACAGAGAGAGAGAGAGAATCCTAAGCAGGCTCCATACCCAGCATGGAGCTCAACGTGGATTCCATCTCATGACCCTGAGATCATGACATGAGTGGAAATCAAGAGTTTGACACTCCCCTGACTGAGCCACCCAGGTGCCCCAGTAGTTCTATTATTATTTTAAATATATTCTCAGTTTTATAGAAATCAGTATTTTCAGGACATGAAAAAAATATAAAATCAAATTAATTTAAAACCTGTAATTTGAAATGTAAACTATAATATCACTATAAAATCATCACTAATATTATTTTTGTGCAATACAATATATTTTTAGCTCTGTCCATAAAAAGTCCTAGAATCAATGACAGCAGTAGTTATGGGCACACCAACACCACATTGTAGTCTCTCAATACTATTTTTTTAGAAGATATTTCATTAAAGAGATTAACCTTATGTTTGTGATAGAAATTGTGAATTTTGGGGGTGCCTGGGTGGCTCAATCAGTTAAGCGGCTGCCTTCGGCTCAGGTCATGATCCCAGGGTCCTGGGATCAAGCCCCGCATCAGGCTCTACTGCTCAGCCAGGAGCCTGCTTCTCCCTCTCCCTCTCCATGCTGCTCTGCCTACTGTGCTCTCTCTCTCTCTCTGTATCTCTGTCAAATAAATAAAATCTTAAAAAAAAAGGAAATTGCAAATTTTGTTTTCTACTTTATTTACCTTTGTCTTTGCAGATATTTTTGTTATACAAATTTTATTTTTACATATTTAAATTTATTTTTTTAAATTAAAGTTTACGTGTTTTTATTCACAAATAAATAGGCTTTTCTTCCTCTCACATAAAAGATTTTATTCATGTTTTAGTCTATTACTTCTCTGGTTTTACTTATGATACTTTACTTTCATACCTTTAGAGAGTGTTCTGGTGTTTGATTAGAGGTATAGATCCAATTTTGTCTTTTTTTTCCAGATGGCTGTGCAATTCCCTTGATACCATGTATTTTTATTCTTCTATTTGAAAATGCTAACTGTATCATATGCTAACTTTCCACACATATTTGGATCTATTTCTGGACTCCATATTCTGTTCTATTGACCTTTCTGTCTATTAGTGAATCTACTATTTATTATAAAAACCTTGTAATGTGCTTCAGTATCTAGTAGGGTTAATATCAATAATTTATCATTTTTTTCATAGTTCTCCAAAATATTTTTATTTTTAAAATTTTCCCATGGGCATTTTAGAATCACCTTTTTTAGTTCCAAAACAAAACAACAGCAATAATAAACAACCCCCTCCTCCTCCTGAAAACAAAACAGAAAGAATAAGCTTGTCTTTTTCTTGGTCAAGTATACTCTTGTGTCTTTCAGAACTGTTTTTAAAATTTTCCTCACAAAGGATTTGGATATTTCTTATTAGGTATTTCTAACAGTTATTTATATTGCAGAGCCACCCAAGCTTAGTGGTGTAAAACAACCATTTTGTTATGCTCATAGATTCTGTGGGTTAGGAATTTGGAAAGGAAAGAATAGTGACAGTGCTCTCTCTCTCTGTCTCTCTCACACTGTCACGTCTCCCTGACATCAGCTGAAGAGGTGAAGGCTGGAGGTGAATGAATGGCTGGGGCAGGAATCATTTGGAGGCATCTTCATTCACATGTCTAGCCATTGGTACTGACTATTCCAGGAATCTCAGCTGGGGCTGTCACTTAGACACCTATATATGTCTTGTCTGTGTTGCCTGGGATGCCTCACAGCATGGCAGCCTTGGACATAGTACCTAGTACTCAGGGTTCTAAAGGCAAGTGTCTGGAGAGAACTAGATGGGAGCTCTATTACCTTTGATAAATTAGCTTCAGAAGCCACCCTCATAACCTAGTTATTTCCCAAAGTTCCCACCTCTTAATACCATCATATTGGGCATTAGGATTTAACATATGAATTTGGAGGGGACACAAACATTCAGCCCATAGCAGATACTGATCTTATTTTCTGCCCTTATAAGAGTGTTAATATTTTAGCCTATCCCATGAATTGTCTTTACTCTTAAAGCCCAATAATTTTATCCATATCATATCCCAGGATATGTCTTGGGGCCAGTTTGTCTTGGCACACAGATTTAGTGTATAGATTTACTTCTTTTAGTTCAAACAACTTCTTAAAATGACATTTTAAAAGTTAATTCTCTCTTACTGTTTTTCTTTCTTGGAATCTTCAATTATACATGTACTGCATTTCCTTTACTTGTCTTCTATATCCATCATTTAATATTTATTTGTTCCCTATTCTTACTTCTATTTGTCAGACTCTTTGTTGTAGTCTCCATGTCATCATTCTCTTTCAGTTTTAAAATAATTTTGTCCTTTTTCCCCTGAGTTCTGTCAATTCTTTTTTTACGATTGCTGGTTTTCTGGCCATCACCTCTTACTGTCTGACTGTGTTATCTTAGAACTCTTGTATTTCTGCTTTGTGATCTTCCTTCATAGCTGCAAATAATCTGTTATTTTTAAAATTCTTATTGGAATATTGGGTTGAAATTTTTATCTGCTATTTTAAGATATTTTTAGTGAGTGTTCCTTTATGTTGGAAAATTTCCCTTATTTTTTCACTTTTTTTTTCTGACACCATTTTAATTTTGTGTGTGTGTCTTTACCCTTTCCTTTTTTGGTTCTCATAAATGAGAACAATATTTTCCTAGATTTGAGTATGAGGTGGAATAGAGTGGATGGTAATAACTTTCCTGATTCACAGCACAAGCCAGAAAGAATAGTATAGGCATTGGTAAGGTTTGGAAACCAGCCAATTTAAAACAGACATGTCGGGGCACCTGGGTGGCTCAGTTGGTTAAGCGATTGCCTTCAGCTCAGGTCATGATCCTGGAGTCCCGGGATCGAGTCCCACATCAGGCTCCCTGCTCAGCAGGGAGTCTGCTTCTCCCTCTGACCCTCCTCCCTATCATGCTCTCTGTCTCTCATTGTCTCTCTCGCAAATAAATAAATAAATAAAATCTTTAAATAAATAAATAAATAAATAAATAAATAAATAAATAAATAAATAAAACAGACATCTCAGCCGACCATTATAGGTTTAGAGGAAAAAAAAAAATTGGGGAATGACTTTCTATTTGAAAATCAGCCCTGGTTTAAAAACATCTTTTGTTATACTGTGGCACTTCTATGTAGGCATCCTTCCTTTGCCTCTTAGAACCTAACTTGGCTCTGGAGAACCTCCTCGTCCAGTCATGTGTCTCCTCTGCTTATTCTATTGGCTGTTGCTACTCAGGGATAGGGGTTGCTTTCCAGTGTAGTCCACTCACTTTTATAAAATGGATTTTTGCTGACATTCTCTAAATATATTCTCCTCTGCACTTGTCTAGGCAATTTTTAAGTCTTCCTTCTTCCCCCAGTTGCTCATGCACAACTGTCTTTCAACACTGCTCAAAGAACTTGCCCACAGTTTGGGGCCCTCACCTTTTGGAGAATAGATTCTTATTTTGCTATTGGTTTCTGAGATTAGCCTCTGCTGTGTCAGCACTCCCTGATCTTCCCGACCACTGCAGCATGGCTGCTCTGGGGCCTTCCTAGGCTCTGCTGGTTTCAGTTGCTTTTGGCAGCATGAACACATAATTTGATGTTTGTGGGTTTTCTTTGTCTCCTATTTTAAGTGAAAATGGAATTTGTGTTTTTTTTTTGTTCTTTTCATTATCTTGTTGCTCTATTTCTAGCAGAAACAGACAGACTTAGAATTAAGCAGCCATCATGCTCTTCCAGAATCGTAATTAATATAATTATTTTTGTCATAGTGAAAATATGAAGGATATTCTCACTTAGGTCAGGTAAATAAAGAATGGACTTTTCCTGTGGAAATATGAGACTCTCTAAAAAATGAATCCCTTGGCAAAATATATTCCCCACTGGTGAGTTTTCAAGATGTGTTCTGGACATAATTGAGAGAAGGCAGCTCGATAAGCTTGTTAGATAAGCAAATCTATGCAGAGAGTCTGTCACTCCCTGAAAAATGAAACTGGGTAGAGGAAAAAGAATCAGATTTACATGTTACAAAATGCTGTTCTTTATTTTAATCGACAGAATTGGATTAGACTCTAGCATCAGCATGCATTTCCCATTGTTTTCTTTTTATATTAACTACAGGAGACTCATTAGAATTTCATGGATGTAATTGTTTCTTGGTTACATCCTCAATTAATGACTATAATTGAAAGATCGGATAGAACTGGGATGACGTGACTGTAATTTAAGTGTAAGACGTCTGGGCCTCTATTTACAATGTATTTGTTATTTTTTCTTCTACTGTGGAGGAGTATTTACGAGAGGCAGAAATAAATGCATTTCAAACAGCAATATCTCAATCAAAACATTGTGCATATTGTGTGCTGGGTGTTGTTTTTCTGGGCTGTTTTGTGACTCTGTAGCCCTCAGCAGGATACATGTACATAAAAAGAGCTGTGCTCAGATCTTCTGGGAGGACTTGGGGGAGGAGAACATGCCTCAACAAAGGGGAGGTGGACCAGAAGGCTATCTGTCCTTTTTTATGAGATGTGTTATAACAACTGTTCAGAACCCAGCACTTCAGCCTGCACATGCCAAGGATCCCCTAATTAGTTTTAGATTATGTCATGGGGAAAGAAAAGAAGCCACCTCCTTATCTCCTAATTATGACTCCTCTGATTTCCTCTTCTTGTATTTTCCCCCAAAAATAGATATTAACCTTATTAGTGTTTTGAGCAGTGCATCACTGATTATCTACACACAGGCTTTGAGAGCAGCTGCAAGGGGCAGCTGAACAATTATCTGGGGTTAGCCAGATTTGCTCCAGATTCTGGGATCAGAGAAGCCTGTAGACTGGAGCTCTTGAGTTCAGGGATGTCTGCTTTTTCTCTATCCAAGGTTAGGTGTGGACTGTGTAGCTCATTATGTCTCTTTTTCAGTAGTAGTGACCTTTCTTTCTCTTGCGGGTCTATTGATCTGGAGGGATGGCAAAGACAGCCACAGGATGGACGGTGTGACAGATGAGCTGGAGAGGCCAAGTTATGTGGCTGGACTAACCTACCATGGAAAGAAAAAGAAAAGTGAGACAGTTCACAGGCAGGAATAGAGAGTTGGGAGACAGAGAGGGTGGGAAGGGAGGGGCTGCTGGTTCAGAGGTGACTTCATAATAATGACTTGACAGCCATGTTCTTTTTTAGCTTTCATGCTGATACTGTGAACTGAGGGGTGTTTCTTAAAATGTTGCCTCTGCTACAGAAACACAAGGGTGCTTGCTAGAATGCGGATTATCAGACCCCCACTCAGACCTGTAGGAATCAAAGTTTCTGGGCATGGTCCAGGAAGCTGCACTTATTCTGATAGACACTGAAGTTTGAGAATGAGTGGGGAGGAGGAAGTAGAAAGTAGAAGGAATGGAATGGCAGTGAGAGGACAGGGAAGGAAGCTGGGCAAGAGTGGACTGAGGTCAGACTCACAGACAAGGGGCTGTGAACCAGAACAGCGAAGTATCTTTCTGTAAGTTATGCATCTAATAAGTGGCAGGGCCATGGTTTATACTTCAAAATTTAAGCCTCTTTGTACCACGTTTAAGTCAATAGGAATAGGAAAGTGCTAGAATTTGGACGGCAATTTATAGGAAGAAGGCAACATGGCTTGGAATCCAGGCCTGGAATTTGTTATATATTGAGATAGGAATACTTTTTAAGAGTATGATATGGAAAGGAAATTATGTTCCATTTTCTTTAACCTTATATGCGAAACTCGTATTTTATTTGTCTCCGTCATGAATATTTTTGTACATAGTTGTATCTTAACTGTAAAATCATACATGCATCTTTTTTTGGTTAAATTGATTTTTTTAAACTTAGCATGGTTCTAACTCATAATTTTGAGATGTTAAGGCATTCTAGCACACATTAGCTAATACTCAACTAATAATTTCTTAAGAAATTCATCTGTATACTGCTTAAAATCATCTTGCCAGTGATACTACATATACTGATATATGTAGTGATACTACATAGACTGCTAACTTTGGATATAGTGCTTTCATCAGTTTTGTCTTCTGCTCAAGACTAATGACTCTTTCCATTTTCTCCCTTGTGCCCCATTGTCTAGGACCTGTTTGCATAATCTCAAAACATCATTTTTACTGTATTGGCTTGTTCGGCCTTGCTTTCCTAGTGGTACAGCCTGGGTTACCCTTTCTTTGGTATCTCCACTTGTCCTTCTTTGCATTTTGCTCATGAGCTTCTCCTCCAACCCTCATTTCTAACTGAATTTTACTAATGGAATTTGGATCTCTCTGCCTTTAGTGGTCCTAACACGCTCCCCTCCCTCTTTACCTATTAAACGTGACTATCTTATGAATAGCCTTCAATGATACGGTCCCTTAATGACATGGTGTTAGCAAAATGTTTGATAAATCAATTCATAAATCGTTTCAGACCCTGAGTAATGTTTTTAGATGGATTTAAGAACTCAAATGATTGGCATTAAAAATGAACAAATAAATATGCTACTATACTGTTTCACTCTATGAAGAAACTAAAACAGGAAAGTGTTAGAGACAAGAAGGCTCCTGCTCTCTCTGTGGATGGGTAGGATGATCTCTGTGAGAGAGGATGACTTGAATAATGAGAAGGAGCCAACAATGAGATGATCTCATTTCAATGGTATGTGTACAAGGGAGAGGTGTACAAAAGATTGTCAGATGGGGATGAACTTAAAGCCCTGGGGGGACAGAAATAAGCTCAAAAAGAGGAAAGTAATAGGAGAAGAGGTTAGTGAGGTGGGCAAGGGGAAGAGCCTGCTGGCTCTTATAGATTACAGCAAGGAATATAAAGTATATTCTAAGTGGAATGGAAGCCACAGGAGGGGGTTCCAAAGGCAAGACTCTGATCTAGCCTCCACATCTAGGTTCTGGGGAAACAAAACTGTGTCTCCTCTTACTTGATGGGCACTCATTTGCCTTTGTGTGAGATGTTCTCCTGCCTGGATTATTATCACTAAATCCACCAAATTTCCTAGCCCATCTTATTCCTTTTTGACTTTGGTCTTCTACTATAAAGAAAATAAGGTTAATTTTAATTCCATGTTTCTCAAGCTTATTTGACCACAAACTTTTACATGAAATGTCTATTACCTTCTTTGGGAAGGCATTCTAGACATATAAGCTAGCTGAGTCCTTTTTACAATTGTAAAATAGATATAGTCTTCTCTGTTGATTACGTTTTGTATTAGGGTTCTCCAGAGAAACAGAACCAATAGGATGTGTGTGTATATATATATATATACACATACATACATACAGGGAGAGATTTATTTTAAGGAACTGGTTCGGTTATTATGGAACCTCACAGGTCTGAAATCTGCAGGTTGGGCTGTCAGGCTGGAGATCCATAGAGTAGCCAGCCATTGGTTCAGTTCAAGTCCAAAGGCCATCTGCTGCAGAATTCCCCCTTGCTCCAGGGAAGTCAATCTTTTGTTCTATTCAGGCCTTCAGCTGATTGGATGAAGCCCACCCACATTAGGGATGGCAGTGTACTTTACTCAAAGTCTACTGGTTTAAATGTTAATCTCATCCAAAACATACATAGAAAAACATCCACAATAACATTTGACTACATACCTGGGTACCCTGGCCCAGCCAAGCTGACACATAAAATTAACCATCATACTTTTAAGACAAAAGAAGAAAACCAATTTCCTCATTTTAAGAACTAGTTCTGTATTTCATCACAGATGGATTTAGATGTATGATTTTCGTGCTGCCAGTAAATCAGTAACTGTGGAATTAACAATCTCCTTCCAGTAATGGTCATGTTTACTAAAGACTTTCCTGAAATAAGTGTTAAAAGTGTAGTAATCAGACTATAAGAGTGAAGTGAAAAAGAATAGACCAAGGGTAGGAACACAGACTAGGTTAGGATAAAAGTTAAAAAAAAAAAAAAAGATTGATAAATATCACCTGAAGAAATGCCCTAGTAAAGAGAGTAGAGACAGCTAGGAGTAACCTAAGCTTTGCTGCTGCAGGATGGGATGATTTTTTTTTTTTTTTTTTAAGAGAGAAGCTTTAATTGATCAGCACTTCATGCAAATGAATAATGTAGGTGAACCTTATCAGCATGCTGGAAGCTTACAATTATTCAAATTACACAAAGCCATCAAATATGTGGAAATCAAAACAACAGAAAGAGCCATTAATTCCTATTCTGTCCCCCAGCATTCTAGGGTTTTACCCACATTCATGATGGGAAGACACTTCAACCTTGAAATTAAACAGAGAACACGGTGTGGCAATTTACTCACACATTCACCATTTAATTGTTTTAAAGGTGACCCAGGCAGATGTACAACATTGAAGTATGCACATTTTTAGTGTGCAGTCCAATTCTGTTCGTGTCTTGCATGATGGATTTGGAATTTTAGATCATTCTAGTTAATAGAAAATGTGTTAATTAAGATCAGTTTAATAGTGATGTTTTTGGAGGATTAAAAAAATGTTTCATTTGAGCACCACATTTCCATTCTGAGAAACTAAAGTGCTTGGAAAGTGAATATATTGGATATGAAATATCTCCTAAACAACTCATCCTTCACAAACTGGAGTTCTGTATTTTCCGAGTTAGAATCCATCTGTCAGTCCTCAAAGGACTGTTCCCTTTCATCCATCCCAGACTTCCCCGTCTCTACATACACCTGTGACATCAACAGCTTAGGACAGTGGCTGACAGCCAGAATCCTAGAGCATCACTGGGAGAGAGGCCCTGTAGAATGTGGACTCTTTGCTGAGTTGAAGGGGAAAGTCACAACAGAAGGATCCATCCACTAGTTCCTATTGAGCCAAATCCCAGTTATAAGGTGGCCAAAGGGACCACCTTCTTTGTGTCTTAAGGATGCCTCATTTAAAGATGTCAGAAAAATGGTCTGATGGTAAATACACACAAAAAGATATTAGGCTGAGGAGATCTGATGGTCTGGAAAATCCACTGCCACTAGCTAGCTGTATGATCTAGGACAAGTTATCAATTTTCTGTGCCCATATGCTTTCATCTGTAAAATGGATATAACTATAATGTATTGAAGTTGTATTATGTGCTATGCACTTTTCATACTTAATCTCTCTCAGTCTTCATGGTAACATTATGAAGTAGGCAGCATTATACACCCACTCATTCTTTTGCAGAAGGGATAACTGATGCATAGAGATGTCTAGTATTACCCAGGGTCACACAAGCGTGCTGGCAGGATTTGAAAGGAACTTTTCCAAATCCTTGACTTTAATGACAATGGATTTTCAGTAGGTTAATTAGTACCTACCTCATTGGGTTGTTCCTGGGAAAAATTTATGTAATGTGTATAAAACACATAACACAAATATCTGAAAGTCAGTGATAGCTTTAGCACCTGGATATAGCAACAGCAACAAAGTCTTCTTCCGTAATTTTCTTTATTAGTCCCCTTCCAGTATTCCTTCCCCTCACCTCTCTTCAGTGCTAATGCATTCAGAGTCTGTACCATTTAATAGATATCTCTCCATGTAACTGAAACCTTTTCATTGTTCACTCATTATTTCATGAATGAATATGTTGTCTCTGCAGTTTCAGTTGTTTTATGCAGGGAGAGCTATGGACCAACAGGCTCTTGCTTAGAAAATCAGCATGGATCCGTAGCTCCTCCACTGGACTTTAAAGAAAAAAACTCAGAAGTTCAGCTCTCTCATTTCTGAAAAGGGAATAATGACTCTCATTCTTCACCTCTGTCAGCACTAGAAAAAAATTCAAATGAAAGCAGGCATATGAAAGGCTTTATAAACACCAATGTGCCATAGAAATGTAAAGGTGGTATTAACAAGGGTTATGACATCTTCTGCTTTCTTTCCATTCATCCATTTTCATGTGTCTGTCAACATAAAAAGCAATAATTTTTGACTTGCAAATTTTACTGTTAGGCTCAACTGTTGAATGACACAATGAAAGGAGGATGCATTCACATTTTATTTTTATGTGAATAAATTATAGGCAACTGTTTTTCTCTTTTACTCCCACCCCAACCCCACCCCTTGACAAATGAGCTCCTCTTATTCATATTGAGACCAAAGTTTCACATTTCTGGAAAGTATTTAGGCTCTAAAAGCCCTTCTGAGCTAATTAATTTGTATGAGGTTGGTTGGATTGCTTCAGATGGTGTTATAAATTGGGTTCCTCCTAAAGAGGACTGAGATAGTGATTTGAATATAAGAAGGCTATTAGGGAGTGCTCTTGAGGTCAGCATCTCTGGGGGAAGAGAAGGAAATAAGATGGGGCAGAGGGAAAAGGTCACCTTAATCTAACTGAGGAAAGTTCTTGGCTGATCCCAAGGGGAACTCAAAAGTGGGATGATCCTTCAGAGTTGTCCTGAGTTGGGAAGAAGAGACTGAGGCTTTTTACCCTGACAACAGCCAATCTTGGATGTACACTGCCCCTGGAAGAGGACATGGCTTTAGGTGAATTAGCTCCCTTTAGACAAGAGCAATTTCCACGATGGACTGACAGCCAGATGCACTTGCAGCCGATTAGGAATTATGCCTCTCGGTTCTGAAAGGGGCTCTGGGCAGCATATTACAGTATCCACTACATATGTGGCAATGCACCTGCTTTACCAGAACTAGATATGAATCTCATCTACAGCCTCCTGGAGAATGATCATGCAAACTCATGGGTATTTCTGTGTACATTTAGGAAGAAGTAACTCATATTTTGTTGGACCTTATATTAGGCTGAAATCCGACTCCAGATTCCTTAATCCTCAAAGAGAAGATTCTGAGGAAACACTGCTAAAGAGCTCAACCTGGCATTGGAACAAAGAGAGAAAAGTACAATACTTGGAACTCATAAATCTTGGCTGGAGGAATAAATTGCTGAGTGACAAGCAGAATTTATGTAGCTCATGGCTATAGCACCAGTCTTTACTCACAGTCACAGTTTCCAGCCCCTGAGGAAGAGTAATGGCTAATATTTTTTGAATATTCACTACATACTGGACATTGTTCTGAGGGCATTACCTAAGTTAACTATGTTAATATCACAACCCTATAGGATGGGCATTATAAACCACATTTTATAAATGAGAAAACAGGCTCAGAGAGGTAAAAATGTATACCTATAGTTACATTTCTAGTAAATAATGAAAACTGGAACATTCTCTTACATTTCATAATGGAATGATAGTAAATTGGCATCTCACATTTTAATCCTTACCCATCTTCCCACCCTTTTCTTTCTTTGCCACATATATTAGTTTCTTAGGGCTGCCCTAACTAAGTATCCCAAGCTACATGGCTTAAAACAACAGAAATTCAGGTAATCCAAGGTTACCTGGCTCAGTCAGGTAAACATCTGCCTTTGGCTTGGGTCATAATCCCAGCATCCTGGGATCGAGCCTTGCATTGGGCTCCCTGCTTAGTGGGGAATCTGCTTCTCTCTCTCCCTCTGCCCCTCCCCCCTGCTCTTGCTCTCTTTCTCTCTCATGTAAATAAAATTTTAAAACAACAACAACAGAAATTTATTCTCTCACTGTTGTGGAGGCCAAAAGTAAAAAAATCAAGGTGGTGGCAAGGTTGGTTCCTTCTGGAAATCTCTGAGGGAGAGTCTGTTCCATGCCTTTCTGTTAGCTTCTGGTGTTACTGGCAGTCCTTGGCTTGCACACACTTCCACACACATCACTCCAGTCTCTGCCTCTATTGTCACACAGTGTTGTCCTTTTGTGTCTGTCTCTGTATCTCTTCTGTTTTTATAAGGACACTAGTCATACTGGGTTAAGGGTCAGCTTAATAGAGAATGACCTCATACTAACTTGACTACATCGGTAAAGACGTTGTTTCCATAAGATCACATTCACAGGTTACCAGGGTTTAGGAATTCAGCATATCTTTTTGGGAGGCATAATTCAACCCATAACATCACATATTGTCAAGAAGATTATTCTCAGAGAAAACACTAATTCAATCAATAAATAATTTTTTATGTATCTAAAATGTCTGGTGTTATGCTAGCCACTGAAGGAAGAGTGGTTAACAAGACAAACTCTCTACCATTCAGTCAAAATATTTATTAATCATCTACTGTTTATCAGGCACAGGTCCAAGAACTGAAAATACAGTAATGAATAAGATAAAGCCTCAGTTCTTAACGAGTTTATCTTCAAGAGAGATAGACAATAAATACATTAACAGATATGATGGTTTCTGATACTAAAATGTGCTGTGGGAGGTGGAGGAAGATGGCAGAGGAGTAGGAGACCCTAGTTTTGTCTGGTCCCAGGAATTCAGCTAGATAGCTATCAAATCATTCTGAACACTTCTGAACTCAACCAGAGATCTAAAAAAAGAATTGCTGCAATACTACAAATAGAAAAGTGACCACTTTCTGTAAGGTAGGAGGTGCAAAGGAGTGAATCCAAGGCAATACATTAGAAGACAAACCATGGGGGGAGGGAGCATCCATAAGCCGGCACTGGAAAGTGATATAGCAGTGGAGCACAAAATCAGAACTTTGAGAAGTTTGCCCTGGGGAGGGATGTCACTGCCTCAAAGGTGCTCAGGTGGTGAAGCAGGGCAGAATCTTAGGTGGGACAGTGTGGTCTCAGGATCCTCAGGGTCACAGGAAGACTGGCAGGTGCCTGAGTGTGGCAGAGTTCCCAGGCATCAGAGTGGGGAAGCTGACTGCAATCAGTGAGCCTGGGAGTGGGCTTTCAGCTCAGGGTTGCCATAATCCATAAACTGCCAACAGTCAGGTGACCACTGTCTAAGCAGGGCCCAACAAGTGGCAGAACCACAGCAAGACACCCCTTACTCCCCTTGCCCCCCCCCCCCCAAGTGGAGCAGCGCAGGTGCATGCCGCAGGAGTTTGCAGGGTTTAGAGACTCAAAATGGGGTCACAAGTTGGGTAAGATAGACATGCTCGGTCACAGTGGGTGAGCATGAAGTGCAGATGGAGACCAGGGAGACAGGAGTGATGGACTGCTTTTCCCTGAGGACACACTGAGGAGTGGGGCCCCAAGCTCTAAGCTCTGGGGCTGGAGATTGGGAGGCCGCCATTTGCATTCTCATCCCCTAAAGCTGCATGGAAAGCCTTCAGGGAATAAAAGCCACACAGAGCAATCCAGAGCTGCTTACTTAACCTGGTCCCCTGGCAAGGGCAGTGCAATTCCGCCCGGGGCAGGGGCACCCAAGAATCAGCACAACAGGCCCCTTCCCCAGAAGAAGCTTGCAGATTTCAGAAACAAAGAGAAAATCCTGAAAGCAGCTCAGGGTAAGAGGTCCTTAACCTGAAAGGGTAGAAACATTAGACTGGCAGCAGACTTATCCACAGAGACCTGGCAAGCCAGAAAGAACTGGCATGATATATTCCGGGTGCTAAATGAAAAAAAATATGCAGCCAAGAATATTTTATCTAGCTAAATGTCATTCAAAATAGAAGGAGAGATCAAGAGCTTCCAGGACAAACAGAAACTAAGAGAATTTGTGATCACCAAACCAACCCTGCAAGAAATATTAAAGGGGATACTTTAAGCAAAGAGAGGGCCCGAAAGTAACATAGACCAGAAAGGAATGGAGTCAATATACAGAGTGACTTTATAGTTAATACAATGGCACTAAATTAATATCTTTCAGTAGTGACTCTGAATGTAAATGGTCTAAATGCACCAATCAAAAGACACAGGGTATCAGATTGGATAAAAAGTAAGAGACCCATCAATATGCTGTCTACAAGTGACTCATTTTAGCCTCAAAAACACCTCCAGATTGAAGTGAGGGGTTGGAAAACCACTTATCATGCTAATGGACATCAAAAGAAAGCTGGGGTATCAATCCTTATATACGAAAAATTAGATTTTAAACCAGAGATTGTAATAAGAGAGGAGGAAGGACACTGTATCATAATTAAAGGGTCTATCCAACAAGATCTAACAATTGTAAATATTTGTTCCCCTAAAATGGGAACAGCCAATTATATAAACCAATTAATAACAAACTTAAAGAGACACAGTGATAATAATACAATAGTTGGGGACTTTAACACACCACTCACTGCAATGGACAGATCATCTAATAGGAAGTAAGGGTTTTGAATGACACACTGAACCAGATGGACTTCACAGATATATTCAGAGCATTTCCATTCTAATGCAACAGAATACACATTCTTCTTGAGTGCACATGAAACATTCTCCAGAGTAGATCACATACTGTGTCACAAATCAGGCCTCAGGTACCAAAAGATTGAGATCATTCCCTACAAATTTTCAGACCATGATGCTTTGAAACTTGAACTCAATCACAAGAGAGGAAATTTGGAAAGAACTCAAATACAAGGAAGCTAAAGAGCATCCTACTAAAGAACGAATGGGTCAACCAGGAAATTAAATAACAATTTAAAAAATTCATGGAAACAAATGAAAATGAAAATGCAACTATTTAAAACCTTTGGGATGCAGCAAAGGCAGTGCTAAGAGGGAAGTATATAGCAATACAGGCCTTTCTCAAGAAACAAGAAAGTTCTCAAATACACAACCTAAACTTACACCTAAAGGAGCTGGAGAAAGAACAGCAAATAAAGCCTAAACCCAGCAGAAGAGAATTAATATAGATTAGAGCAGAAATCAATGAAGTAGAAACCAAAAGAACAGTAGAACAGATCAATGAAACTAGAAGCCAGTTCTTTGAAAGAATTAATAAGATTGATAAGGCTCTGGCCAGACTTATCAAAAAGAAAAGGGACCCAAATAAATAAAATCATGAATTAAAGAGGAGAGATCACAACCAACACTGAAGAAATACAAAGTTATAAGAACATATTATGAGCAACTATATGCCAACAAATTAGGCAATCTGGAAGAAATGGATGCATTCCTAGAGATGTATAAACTACCAAAACTGAAACAGGAAGAAATACAAAACCTGAACAGACCCGTAACCAGCAAAGAAATTGAAGCAGTAATGAAAAATCTCCCAAAAAACGAGAGTCCAGGGCTGGATAGCTTCCTAGGGAGTACTACCAAACATTGAAAGAAGAATTAATACCTATTCTTCTGAAGTTGTTTTCAAAAAACAGAAATGGAAGAAAAACTTCCAAACTGGTTTGATGAGGCCAACATTACCTTGATCCCAAAACCAGAGAAAGATTCCACCAAAAATGAGAATCACAAAACAATATCCCTGATGAATGTGGCTGCAGAAATTCTCACCAAAATACTAGCCAATAGGATCTAGCAGTACATTAAAAGGATTCTTCACCATGACCAAGTAGGATTTATTCCTGGGCTGCAAAGGTGGTTCAATATGCACAAATCAATCAATGTGAAACACTACATTAATAAAAGAAAGGACAATATATTATCCTCTCAACAGATGCAGAAAAAAAGCATTTGACAAAGTACAGCATCTTTTCTTGATTAAAACTCTTCACCATGTAGGGATAGAGGGAACTTATCTCAATATCATAAAAGCCATATATGTAAAGCCCACAGTGAATATCATTCTCAATGGGAAAAAAATTGAGAGCTTTTCCTTTAAGGTCAGGAACACAACAGGGATGTCCACTCTCACCACTGTTGTTCAACATAGTACTAGAAGTCCTAGCCTCAGCAACCAGACAACAAAAAGAAATAAAGGCATCTGAATAGGCAAAGAAGAAGTCAAACTCTCACTCTTGCAGATGACATGATACTCTGTATGGAAAACCCAAAAAGACTCCACCACAAAATTTCTAGAACTCATACAGGAACTCAGCAAAGTGGCAGGATATAAAAATAATGCACAGAAATCAGTTGCATTTCTATATACTAATAATGAGACAGAAGAAAGAGAAATTAAGGAGTTGATCCCATTTACAATTGCACCAAAAACCATAAGATACCTAGGAATAAACCTAACCGAAGAGGTAAAGGATCTGTACTCTGAAAACTATAGAACACTCAGGAAAGAAATTGAGGTAGACACAAAAATGGAAAAATGTTCCATGCTCATGGATTGGAAGAACAAATATTGTTCAAATATCTATGCTACCTGGAGCAATCTATACATTCAGTGCAACCCCTATCAAAATATCATCAACGTTTTTCACAGAGCTTAAACAGATAATCCTAAAATTTGTATGGAACCAGAAAAAAAACCCAAAAAGCCAAAGGAACATTGAAAAAGAAAACCAAAGCTGGTGGCATCACAATTCCAGACTTCAATCTCTATTACAAAGCTGTAACCATCAAGACAGTATGGTACTGGCACAAAAACAGCCATGTAGATCAATGGAACAGAATAGAGAAGTCAGAAATGGACCCTCAACTCTATGGTCAACTAATCTTTGACAAGGCAGAAGGAATATCCAATGGAAAAAAGACAGTCTCTTCAACAAGTGGTGTTGGGAAAATTGGACAGCCACGTGCAGAAGAATGAAACTGGACTATTTTCTTACACCATATACAAAAATAGACTCAGAATGGATGAAGGACCTAAATGTGAGACAGGAATCCGTGAAAATCCTAGAGGAGAACACAGGCAGCAACCTTGTGACCTTGGCCACGCAACTTCTTGCTAGACACATCTCCAAAGTCAAGGGAAACAAAGGCAAAAATGAACTATTGGGACTTCATTAAGATAAAAAGCTTTTGCACAGCAAAGGAAACAGTCGATAAAACTAAAAGACAATTGACAGAATGGGAGAAGATATTTGAAAATGACAGATTGGATAAAGGGCTAGTATCCAAAATCTATAAAGAACTTATCAAACTCAACACTCAAAGAACAAATAATCCAGTCAAGAAATGGGTGGAAGACATGAACAGACATTTCTCCAAAGAAGACATACAAATGGCCAACAGACACATGAAAAAATGCTCAACATCACTCGGCATCAGGGAAATACAAATTAAAACCACAATGAGATACCATTTCACACCAGTCAGAATGGCTAAAATTAACAAGACAGGAAATGACAGATGTTGGTGAGGATGCAGAGAAAGGGAACCTTCTTACACTGCTGATGGGAACGCAAGCTGGTACAGCCACTATGGAAAAGAGTGTGGACATTCCTCAAGAGGTTAAAAATAGAGCTACTGTATGACCCAGCAATTGCACTACTAGGTATTTATCCCAAAGATACAAATGTATTGATCCAGAGGGTCACCTGCACCCCAATGTTTATAGAAGCAATGTCCACAGTAGCCAAACTATCGAAAGAGCCGAGATGTCCATCAACGGATGAATGGATAAGGCAGCAGTGGTATATATATACATACAATGGAATATTACTCAGTCATCAAAAAAATAAAAGCCATTTGCAATGACATGGATGAACTAGAGGGTATTATGCTAAGCAAAGTAAGTCAATCAGAAAAAGAGAATTATATGATTTCACTCATATATGGAATTTAAGAAACAAAACAGAGGAGCATAGGGAGGAAAAAATAAAACAAGATGAAATTAGAGAGGGAGACAAACCATAAGAGACTCTTAATCATAGGAAAGCATTCTGCAGGTTGCTGGAGGGGAGGGCTTGGGTGATGGGGTAACTGGGTGATGGACATCAAGGAGGGCATGTGATGTAATGAGCACTGGGTGTTGTAATCAACTGATGAATCACTGAATTCTACCTCTGTAATATAATTAATTGAATTTAAATTAAACAACATTACAAAATTACAGCATGGAAAAAATAAAATGTGCTATGACAAAGATGAGGTAGGGAAATATGACAATGAGTGACTGGAGCAGGGTAGGCATCTTTATCTGAAGAGTCATGAAAGATCTCCCTGGGGGGGTGACATTTTAGTTGAGACCTGAGTGACTAGAAGGGGGTGGCCATACAAAGGCCTTGGAGCAGAGATTCCAAGCAGAAAGGCAGCCAAAGGCAAAGACCCTGGTTGGAGATAAATGTAGAATATTCGAGAAGGGAAGTGGAAAACATTCTCCCTAAAGTGTATGAACTAAGGGAAAAATGGAAAGAAACATGTTAAATAAATAAGTGGGGTGGCTGGGTGATAGACACTGGGGAGGATATGTGCTATGGTGAGCACTGTGAATTGTGTAAGACTGTTGAATCACAGACCTGTACCTCTGAAACAAATAATACATTATATGTTTAAAAAAAAAGAAGATAGTAGGAAGGGAAAAATGAAGGGGGGGAAATCGGAGGGGGAGATGAACCATGAGAGACTATGGACTCTGAGAAACAAACTGAGGGTTCTAGAGGGGAGGGGGGTGGGGGATGGGTTAGCCTGGTGATGGGTACTGAAGAGGGCACATACTGAATGGAGCACTGGGTGTTATACGCAAACAATGAATCATGGACCACTACATCAAAAACTGATGATGTAATGTATGGTGATTAACATTACATAATAAAATTTAAAAAAATAAGTAGGTAAAGGGATTTGCTTTTATCACCCTTTCCATTAGAAATTACTTGAGGGGGTTATTAAGGTCCATGATTTGAATATAAGTTTTAGAAACATCCCTCTGGCTGCATTCTGTAGGGCAGATTGTAGAGGGATAAGAACAGAATCTGGAGGACCACTTTGGTGACTACTGTATGAGTCCAAACAAAAGATGATGAGACTGTGGAGTAGGATTGTAGTATTGAAGTTGGTGAGGAGTTGAGACAGAGATATATTTCAGTAGTAGAGACGATGGCACCTTGTCATCATTTTCCTATATCATCTGTATCAGTATATAACAAACTGTCAGTAGCATAGCTTTTATAATTTTAATTGCTCTGTATTAGTCACATTAAGGGAGAAACACACTATTTCCAAAACAGGCACAAAACTTCCTGTAATATCTAAGTAGATTGTTACTTTATGCAAGTACTATCTCATGTTTACCTCATTTTATTTTTCTAATAGTAGAAGTTTAGGTTGACCTTGTCCCAAGATATTAGCTTATCTTGCTGCTCTTTAAGGCTTCTGGCCACTCATTCATGGTTTGTTCCTCTTGAGGATCTTCCCTTTGACAATATCTTCCCCATCATTAGCCATCCCATTGATGTACTATTGGAGCTCTATTTATTTCACTCCATCTGCTTGGTAAATTATTCCAGCATACATTTTGTTAATCTCTGATTTAGGGGGTGGATTCTGTGATACATCTGCATGAAAATATGTTAAGTCTTCAAACAAGCCATGACCTCTTGGAACTCTGCCTGAAATACGAATTTTATAACCATTTGGGAGAGTGAGTTAACTTCACCATTCATCTGCCTAGTCATAGATTAGGAAGGAAGACATAAAATCAATGTTTTCCATAATCAAGTGTGCTTTTCTATAACATAAAACTTCTAAATAAAATATTCAGTATAAATATTGATTAAAGTAAGCTATAAAGGAAGGGCCTGGGGAAAAAAAAAAGATAAAATGGAGCAAAATTTAAGCAATTACAGTTGGAGAGGCACAGATGAGTGCATTTACTCTTAAACATGAACATGTAGGGGTGCCTGGGTGGCTCAGTTGTTTAAGCATCTGCCATTGGCTCAGGTCATGATCCCAGGGTTCTGGGATTCAGGTCTGTGTCTGGCTCTCTGCTCCGCAGGCAGTTTGCTTCTCCCTTGCCCCTCCCCCCTGCTCACGTGCACTCTCTCTCTCAAATAAATAAATTAAATATTAAAAAAACATGTACATGTATACATATATGCATATGTATACACATATGTGTATGCATGTATACATGTGCATATATACATCTGTATATAAAATTAAACTTCTAATATTCTCTCAGAATTAATTTCTATGTCCTGAATTCTACTCTTTAAGTTCACAAATCTTTCAGTGCTGTGCTAGGAGCTAGTGGTATTTGAAAAGTTAATGCACATCTACTCTGGGCAGGCTTTTATATAGTTACCTTTTAATTGAGTAAAAAAGTAGTTAGCATTTTTACCATCTTAGTTCTTTTATTAAGCTGTTCAACTGACTACCTAAAGCCACCCTATTTTCATTTGATAAAGGAAACAAAACCAAATCTCTTTGTGTTACTTTCTCTTAAAGTGTATTGAGGAAAGGAAACTAATTTGTATCAATTCTCTTTTCTTAAGACTGATTTAAGAAAACTGTGTATTCCAGTTATTTGCCCATTTTGTTAATTTCTTTTTTTTTTTTTAATATTTTTATTTATTTATTTGACAGAGAGAGAACACAAGCAGGGGGAGTGGGGGAGGGAGAAGCAGGCTTCCCGACGAGCGGGGAACCCGATGCGGGGCTCCATCCCAGGAGCCCGAGATCATGACCTGAGCCGAAGGCAGCTGCTTAACCGACTGAGCCACCCAGGCACCCCCATTTTGTTAGTTTCTGCTTCTACTGTCCACCTCTGAAAAATGGCCATCAATTTTTCTATAACATACTTAAACCACTGCCACTTAATTTTAAAGATACTAAACTGTTGCCATGGAGGAACAGCAAAACACTGTAGTTTTGGTAACATTGGGAGGCAGCCCTCTTAGTGCAAATGTTGCAAATATTCTGCAACTGTTTTAAGTGAAACAAGGGAATGGCTTGTCCCAAAACAGTAACTAGTTTTCCCAGTGGAGATAATTATGCCTTTCAGTACAGTTCAGAATAAAAATCAAGATCATCAGTTTAGTGCATAAATATAATATATTCTAGGTTGTCCTGTCTTGGTGAGTGCAAGGAGAAAAAGAAAAAAAAAAAAAAACAAGCAAAATCAAGTGAAAAGAAATTCTAGGTATTTTTTAATGTGAAAAAAACAAAACAAACAAAAACCCTGAAAGTCTACTCTGAAATGTTGTAATTTCTAAAAGTGAAAGAAATTTCACAAAAGCATGTAAAGGAATTTTTAAAAATCTGAATATTCATGCTTTAATTCAGTAAAACAGGTACTGACCTGTAGTATCTTGGAGATGACTGTAATCAATTGGAATTACAAGATTTTCCTAGAATATCAGATTCCAACATTAATGCATAATCAACACCAAATACAGGCATCAGCCCTCAAGCCCCACCTTTCCTGAAAAGCAGAAGATGGGAGCTGGAAGGATGACAACATGGTAGCATGGGAGGTCATCTAGAGAAACTGTAACTAATGAGGCAACCACATTAAAAATAAATAGTGTTGTCTTGTCACTGTGTACTTTCCTGTTAAATGAGCTCCTATATTCTATCCTTCCTACTCTCTTTCTGCAGGTGCTGGTGCTTGATGCTTTTTGATAGTAAATGAGAGAAAACCCAAGAAAAAGTGGTCATTGTGCATTAAGTCATCTGGTAAGTCCTTTGAGAAGAACACCATTTGAGAAATGCTGATTTCCACATTTCTATACCCATTGGTACACTGCTATGTATTAACTGGAGAGTAGTACATAAAAGAAACAATTAATATTCTAGTATGAGCTTCATATGCATGGCAATAATGAGGGTCAACATAGTGGTTTTTTATATAAATATATGTTTTGAAAATAGCTCTCTATGTATCATTAGTGTATAATGGCATCATTTAGAAGTTTGGGGAAAAAAACAGCAATTTTATCTTAATTAAAATATTTTTCTTTTTTTTTTAAAGATTTTTTTTTTTAATTTATTTTTTTGACAGAGAGAGACACTGTGAGAGAGGGAACACAAGCAGGGGGAGTGGGAGAGCGAGAGAGAGAAGCAGGCTTCCCGCCGAGCAGGGAGCACGATGTGCGGCTCGATCCCAGGACACCGGGATCATGACCTGAGCCGAAGGCAGACGCTTAACGACTGAGCCACCAGGCGCCCCCTAATATTTTTCTGAAGGGACTCACTTTCACGTAATTCAGTGTTCTGAGTACTGGCTGACATTATCTTTTCAATAATAATTAGACAAAAATGTAATCATTGTACTTGTTTCATGGGAAAATTTTTTGTAGGTTGCATGTAGAATCAGTTCCCTCTGTTGTACTTTTTATCTTTTTATCTTTCCTCTGGAATTACTGTGACCTGAACCATTACAAATAATTATTGAGGGACCTAATTAGAGTTGTGCTGTTTTATGGGGCGCCTGGGTGACTTGGTTGGTTAAGCATCTGCCTTAAACTCAGGTCATGGTCCCAGGTGGGATTGAGCCCCATGTAGGCCTTCCTGCTCAGCGGGGAGTCTGCTTCTCCTTCTCCCTCACCCTGCCTCCTGCTCATGCTCTCTCTCGCTATCTTTGTCTCTCTCTCAAATAAGTAAAATCTTAAAAAAAAAATAAAGTGCTGTTTTTTGATGTTTGAGGGCATTAAATATCACTATTTGGTTCTTTTATTAATTTTTTGTAATTTGCTCTTATTTCAGTGCTTAGATAACTTAGTTTATATGACTAGATGACAGTCCTATAGATATCATATGTCAAATATCTGGCACCTCTCATATGTCATAGAATGCTCATAGCAAAGGTGAGAAGTAGTTCATCATGATGATACTCAGGTATATAGAAGTATTAGATAAAATGTAGAATAATTGGGGAAAGGAGTTATGTCTTCTGCAAGTCATGTGAATTAAAAAATAGCTTTACTTTTTAATATTATAAAAGAGATTTTTTTTCCTTATATTTACCTGTACCATACATCTATATATATGTGCATTCATTGAACTATATGTGGGATTTTGTTTCCTACATAAAGAAAATAGAAGCAGTTTTGTTGGAGTAGAGAGGGACATAAATGGAGGGGCATGGCATAGCTTTTTTTTTTTTTTTAAAGATTTTATTTATTTATTTGAGAGAGAGAGAATGAGAGACAGAGAACACGAGAGGGAAGAGGGTCAGAAGGAGAAGCAGACCCCCCGCCGAGCAGGGAGCCCGATGCGGGACTCGATCCCGGGACTCCAGGATCATGACCTGAGCCGAAGGCAGTCGCTTAACCAACTGAGCCACCCAGGCGCCCCATGGCATAGCTTTTGTTCCTCAGACTTTATTGTTTTTTATTTGTTTTTTATTGTTTTTGATGTATACTATAGCTGATAGTTTGGCTTAGGTTGCAAATACACTTGTTGCATTCCTTGGGGGATGTCCTGGAAAACATGTGGGGATCATAAAGGGCTTGGTGGTTCTGCAGGCATGAGAGCGATTATAGGAATATTGGTTTATTGATTTCAGTGTAGGTTTATTTGTATTTATCAGGTGATATAAACTAATATTTGGGATTACATATTGTAGCCTATTTTAGTTTTAATCTCATGGTCCTAGACATAGTCAGAATAAAGCCTAGATCTCAAAATATTGTGTTAGGAGACTTGTCTCGGTGATGTGACATATAAAGGTTTCTTTCTCACTCAGGTGAATCTGCTACAGATCAGGTATCTTCCATTTTGAGTTATGCCATATGGAAGCCATGACTTCTATATTCACTGCAACAGAGAGAAGGAAGGATAGAGGAGGCACCTCACTCTTGGTACCAAAATAGGATACAGATTATCTATCTATCTATCTATCTATCTATCTATCTATCTATCTATCTATCTATCTATCTATCGACTTATTATAAGGAATTGGCTCACCTGGTTATGGAGGCAGGCAAGTCCCGAGATCTGCAGGCTGAATTAGTAAGCTGGAGACCAGGAGAATTAATAGTTGAGTTCTAGTCCATACACAGTAAAAACAAACAAACAACAGCGCCCAGTTTGAAGACAGTAAGGTAGAATTCTCTCTCTTACTCAGGGGAGGGTCAACATTTTGTTCTATTCAGGCCTTCAACTAATTAGATGAGGCCCGCTCAAATTAGGGAGAACAATCTGCTTTTCTCAGTCTATCTACCAATTTGAATGTTAATCTCACCCAAAAACACCCTCATAGAAACATCCAGAACAATGTTTGCCCAAATATCAGCACCTCATGGCCTAGTCAAGTTGACACATAAAACTAACCATCACGAGTGCACCCTTTGTCATCTAGGCACTTATCTACCTCTTTAACCCATATTTAACCTTCAAATAAGGACAATAACAAGATTATTATTATACCTAATATGATACAACTATCCTGCTTACAATCAAAAACACACTAAACCTCTTCCTCAGAAGAGGAGGTAAAATCTGGGAATGATGCTTACTCTTCTCCTTGGTATCCTGTAATTTGAATATGATATAAAGTTAACAATACTTAAACACTATGGTATAATATCAATACATCTTATGTTACATGATGAGGGGGGAATCAGAGGGGAAAGAAAATAGATACTTGCTTAAAATTGGATACTTATATGCCACACATACACACACACACACACACACACGTATTCATAACAAAATAAAGAGGAAATATTCTTGATAATTCAGTTCTTATTTCTGTAACTGGTTACATGGTTGTAGGTGGTATTTATTTATAACTGCCTTTTTCCAGTTCTCATTCTATATTCTCTTTGGCTTCAGCAAGCACCTCAGTTGGTCATGATTCTTTACCTGGGGTGGTGACCCAAACCCTCATTCCTACAGGGTCTGGTGGGGCTATTAGGGAATATAGAGGAGTACTTGGGGTATTTGGTGAGCCCTATATATTTCCAATATGATAGTTGAACTTTACAAAGTGAAACACAGTTATATGGCCTATGAAAATCAATTGTACCAAAGCTAGAAAACCAGACACTTGTATTTTTGGACCATATGAGGCAGTTTTTATTGGGGATTGATCCTATGTTCTTTGCCTAAGTGAAGAAAAGCTTGTTTTTATGTCTCAGTTCTAGACAATTCCTATTGATTTTTGCCCTCATGCTGATGACATATCCACACAGGCTATTTCCTTAGGGATTCTCAGGCATTTTCACAATAGAGTCTATATTACTTGACTATGAAGTGATCAAAGCAATTAATTAAGCAAGCTGACAGTTCACAGTAGACTGCTATCATATACTAATTTTTGAGATGTGGACAAGCCTCTTTACCAAGTATATTCCTTTTCCTGTAAAAGTACTTTTTAGGAATAAGCAAACAAAAAATCATGCTATATGGATTTGTTCTATTATTTACCCTCCAAGAGTATGGTGCTGCTGTACCACCTTCCATTCAAAGCATCTGTCACACAGAAATGAAATCGTAGGAAACAGGTATATTTCTATCCTTAAAGACTCTTCCTTCATGAGCCTTGTGCTCTACCCAAGACAAGGCAAACACTAGACGTGCTTGAAGATTTCTTATTTATCTTCTCCCACACCAAACATGACAACATCATCATCACCATCATCATCATCATTTTACTGAAAAGCTGTATATCAGAGAGATGGATAGAAATGCAGAAGAAATGAAGAAAGAAAGAATAATGAGGAAGCATGATGCCAAAGGTTTTGCTACCAATTACTCAAGTGGTTTCCTAGGTCTTCATTTTTCTATTCTCTGATAGTCTGACTACAGTACTACCTTTTAGTTTGGTCTCTTTACATATTATTTTAAAAGAAGTGATAGCTTTCGTCAGTTAATGAGAAAATTAAATTTATGCTTGTCATCATGTGGCTAAAACAACAAATATTCTCTGGGTTAACATTTTTCTAGTTTCTCTTGGAATCGAGGACACATGGCCTTGACTCAATTAACATGGAAAATGAGCTTCTCTACATCACAATATACTCCTGTCCGATCGGGGTACTAAGTAAGCTGTATGGGTTCTTACTTATTTCATATTCTGTCACTAAGAAAACTGGGTTACAGACTTTATTATAAAGATTTCTTTGGCATGTGGGAGGGCATATAGGATATGTTTATGTGTGCGTGTGTTGGTATGTATATTTGTGTGTATAAGTCAGATGCAAAACAATTTTTGAAATTAATTGGAGAGTGGACACAATCAATTCTGCACTTCAGTCTTCCAGTTTTCTGCTCAGCTTATTTTTTCTTGATTCATAGGCCTGTCTTTAGATTTTTATTCTGAAAGAATGTGGTTGATATCATTACTTTGTGACAATACGAATTTTCAGTCAACATGTTTGGGATATGAACATTTTTTCTCATACTGTACTTAATCTGCTTTGATGTTTCTGACTTCTTCCTTAGATAGGATTTCTTGTGTTATTTTCTTCCCCCAGATCAAAGCAATGCCACAAAACCCTGGGATTTCATATCTTAGTGTACAAAAAAATTCAAGGGTATCAAGTTTAGAAAAATTTAAAAGAAACATTTGAGTAATGCAACTCTGTATAGCCAGGTGTTTCTTGTAGACTTATATTATCATATAGGATGTAGTAACTGAGACAAGGTCCAGAAATCACAATACATTTCTTTGGCATAATAAATGGTTTACAAAGAACATTCTATATATATATATATATATATATATATATATATATATATATATATATGAGTTCATATATACAGATAGACACATACATATCAGAACATTCATATATATATATATATAAAACATAAGCTGATAAATATATATATATATTTATCAGCTCATGTTATATTTACTGCAATTCTAAAGAAAGATGGAACAGATATGAAACAGATATTATCTAACCTGGTATATTTCAATGTTGGTCTAAAGTTGTAGAGTTAGTAAGGGATAAAACTAGAATTCTAATAGTCTTAGCCAAAGTTCTTTAGTAAGAAAGGAGATTCAAAAACTGGAGAAATCAGGTCTATAGATGAGATCCAAAAGACCAGGATGAGATCACACATGGACAGTGGAGCCAGTGCTCAGTGTGATCTAGTAATTAAGGCTAGAGTGGTTCCAGCCAGCTGAAGAATCCCGGTTCATTATGGAAAAGTGTTAGGGGACCATGAGGTGGGAATGTGTTAATAAGTCAATAGGTCATATTGGTGTAAAGGTGTAGGGTCAGAATAGACAATGCCGTCCCTCTGTATAAAATTTCTGGGTTGTGAAAGGAAGAACTTGGTCATCAGATTCACTTGTCACATAAATGTTTGATCCAGATTGACTCCAAAACTCTAAAAGATAAAAAATTAGGAAATGAGGGCGCCTGGGTGGCTCAGATGGTTAAGCATCTGCCTTGGGCTCAGGTCATGATCCCAGGGTCCTGGGATCGAGTCCCGCATCGGGCTCTCTGCTTCTTGGGAGCCTGCTTCTCCCTCTGCCTCTCTCTCTCTGTCTCTCATGAATAAATAAATAAAAATCTTTAAAAAAAAAAAAAAAATTAGGAAATGAGTGTTAATGGTGACTCAGAGAAGGAATTTGTATAGAAGGAGTCAGAGACACTGCTGATTCATAGACAAAATTTAACACCAGGGTGGAAGTAGGCACTCAGAGTGCTGAAATACTGGTCACTCAGGTATGACCTTGGGAAGCTGACTTACATAGGGTGATTCTCAGATAAACTGAGGAAGTTAGACTAGGGAGAGCATTAATAAAATTATTTGAGCCATGAAGCCTTACGTATCTATAAATGATAGGTAAAACTAAACCATCAGCAATTAGTACTAATACAGTTTCTTCTCAGTGACTAGTCTTTTCAGCAATTATAATTATAAAATTATAGTAACAAAACACCTAATAAACCTTTTTCTTGGGGAGGGGGTAGGATCTTTTATTTTTATCCAGGGAGCTTTGACATCTCTCTAGAGGTGGAGTCAAATTTTTGAAGGGATTTAATAGCAGAATCTCATGGGTTCTGTTAGGCTCAATCTCGAAGGGTTCTATAGGAGTAACTTTGTCATCTACCTTTGTGTAGGTGAAGTAGAGGGAGCCAAGGTAGGATTACTTTCTATACACGTTAGGGGCAGACATAGACACTCTAACATTCTTGGAGATAAAATATTCTTGTCTGAGATGACATTTATTATCAGGGAAGTGTAGGGATCCTTTCTTTGCTGCTAATATAATGACCAGGTGCCATTAGGCCACAGAGGACACACATTTTCATGGTGCATCAATGTTCCCTTGATTTTGCTATTACTGACAAGAGATATATAATTGGCCTTTCCTCATTTATGAAGTCCTATCATTTGCACAGTTTTCAGATTTTAACAATATGATACTTGATTGATAGAGGAAAACTAGACTTTGAGGGAACCACTTAATGGGACATCCATAGTGTGGAATCTTAGAATATTTTCTAGCAAAATATGATGAAATCTTTCTGAATAAGTTCAAACTGAGAAGAAACAATATTAAGTAATATTAAATATTGCAGTGGAGTTTGGGACACTAAGGTTGATTGGGCTATTTGTTTTGTGATGTTCCTTAGGGTTGTTTTGTTGAGAGTTTGCCATTAAGTGGCCTAATTGTGTCAGTGGATGGGGGCCTTTTCAATTTGCATAATTTCCTCAAGGGACTGCAGCTGCTAATTTGGTGATTAATTATCCATATTACACATTGTTTATTTGACCATGCCTAGATTAATTTCTTTTTTCTCAGCAAATCACATTTAGATATAAATTTGCATATCTTGATTACATTTTAATGCCTTGGCTATCATTGTCTCTTCCCCGGACACCTCATCAGATTACAGAAGAGTGCTCAAGGAGAGAATGATGGAATGTCTTAAATGACATTGCACATCAGTGGACAGATAATGCACATGACTTATTTTTAATGAAGAATGTGTTTTTTTATAATCAAGTGAGTTATGACATCTAATGTATAATATATTTTGTGTTTTTGCCATTTCCATTTTACTATAATCAGGCAATTTCAAAAATAGTCTTTATTAACATTTTTAATATTACCATATGTGTATCTTTTTCTGTGTCAAAATATGTTATTTCTATTTATTTATAATCCTGTAGTTTGTTGTCAATGCTTGCAATCTGGGTTAATATTCAAGGTCTCTAATTAGTTAATCTCCCACCCAACTTCTCCAGCTTTGAAAACCACTGGGTTTCTGGTGGCATTATACCACAGGTTCCTTACAGTCAAGAACTGTGTCTCAATTTATCTTTTATTTAATTTATTTGATAGGGTCTCTTAACTGTTGCTATCATTATTGTAAAAGTAGATTGTAATTAATATTCATAGCTATACCTTATTGAATGTTATCTAGGTCCCAGATAGTGTTAAAAGATTTACTTGTATCATCTTCTTTAGTTGCTAAGCCATCTTATGAGAAAAGTATTATTTTCTTTGGTTTGACAGTGAGACAATAAGTTTTAGAGGCAAGCAGAAAGGAATTTGTTCAAGGTGAAATAACTAGGAAACAGTGTGGCCAAAATTAGAAACTGTCTAATAGTAAAGCCTGAGCTTTTAGCCAACTGTATGGATGGAGAATGCTAAATGATAAATGCTTTTAACCAAAATGAACAAATGCTCTTAATCAACAGTGAATGAATGCTTTTAATTAACTGAAGGGGTGCAGAACAATGAGTGTATTAATGGTCTTAATCAACAATGAATGAATGTTCTTTACTAACTGTATGGACATAGAACACAGAGTGAATGAGAGAGTGAATGATGGAATTTTGCTCTCCTATACCAGAGATGAATCATATAAAGAAATTCAATTTCAACCCTCCATCCTAAATAAACAACAAGGTAGGAACAAACGGGGTCAGGTCCAAGGCTTCCCACTAGTGAGAGCTGGCAGTTTTGATATAATGAGTACATTGTGGTTAGACTGCTGGAGGGGAGCACAGGTATTATTCACTTCTCCCTCTATGCTGCATAATCCCTCCCCATCCCCGGATGCAATAAAGAAATTGGGTACTCACAAAATTTCCATAAAATGTGGGCTCTAGCCAGTGTTTTGGGTGTTGAAGACTGCAAGTAAGGTTAAACTCTGTGGGTTTATTTGGGAAGTAACTTCTTGATGCACTCAGTTGCTGCCCTCTTGTTTCCAAAAAATGTATGCTTCAGGAACCTGAAAACTCATTCCCATATGCTGGTCTCTGATAGGCCTGCATGAATGAACCATAGAGACTGTACACCTAACTGCTTTACCAGGCTGGTTTGTACAATGTCTTAGGCATGCTAGGATGTTGGGGCAAACTATTTAACTTCTCTGTACTTCAGCTTCTCCATCTATACAATGAGAATAATAATATTAAGAATATGTTTTATATTATGTACTTAACATATCAATTATATAATGATATAAAATTAATATATCAATTTGCATATATTGGTAAATAAAAATAATTAAAAATAACATACTACTAATAATATTATAGAGTTATAACAAATAAATGTTACTGCTTGTCAACAATTTAGGCCTTTGCCAAGCACGAAATATGTATTGTTATTGTTTCCAAAACTCTTACTTTTTTTTTTTTTTTTTTATGCTCATGCTAACCTGAAGCTCTCCCAATTTATACTCGGGTAGCCAGTTTTTTTTTTTTTTTTTTTTTTTTTTTAAGATTTTATTTATTTATCTGAGACAGAGAGAATGAGAGAGACAGAGAGCACATGAGAGGGGGGAGGGTCAGAGGGAGAAGCAGGCTCCCTGCCGAGCAGGGAGCCCGATGTGGGACTCGATCCAGGGACTCCAGGATCATGACCTGAGCCGAAGGCAGTCGCTTAACCAACTGAGCCACCCAGGCGCCCTCGGGTAGCCAGTTTTAAAAATTCAATTTCCCCACCTCTACTTCCTGCTCTTTCTGGAGCTCATTACTCCTTTTCACCATCTGAAATGACACTGGAATTAATCTCTTCATTAAACAGACATTTATTCAACACTTCTTGCACGTAAAAGAACTTGAACTCTGACCTGAAGGAACTTGTGATCCTAGATGGGAAATTCATCAGCAAGTAAAGGTAGAATGTATTTTAAATATTATTATGGTGATAATTTAAAGTTCTCTGGCAGCTGAAGAGGGAAATGCTTAAGTCTGGTTTGGAAGCTGGGGAAGGTCTTACCAAAGAGAAGTTTAGAAGCAGAAGGGGGAAGGAAGAGCACTCTCAGACAAATGTCTGTGAATATTTAGAATTTGTGTCTGGGAATTTATGAGAAACCTCAGTGAGGCATCAGGAAAATGTCAATATTATTTGTGGAAAAATCTTACCTTCTAAATTTGCAAAATCAACTTAGTTCTGCTTTTAACTTTGAAGAACACATTGTTGAAAGAATGTGCTAGCGTTGGCGTCTGTACAGACCCACTGAGGACATCTGGTAGATGAGGAGTCTCACAGTCTTTCTGCTTCTGCCTTCTATTTCCTGGGCGCCTTGGCATGTAGCATGAGGTTGATGAGGGAGAAGGAAGCCAACAAATGATCTCAGAACCACCTGATGAGCTAGTGAAAGACCTAAGCTTATACTCACTGACTCTGGCTTTATTACTGGTCTAAAGGAACTCCTCAAGATTTTCTAAGTTGCTGAATGTAGCTAAAGATGATTATGGATGGTGGAGGGAACTTTAAAGTAATGTCTGGTTAACTTGAGAAGGAGGCATGGTGGAGCATTTCTCGGTAAGTAAAATGTCTTCTCTGTCTTCCTCTTCTCCTCTCTCTTGGAATTTAAAAATTGGTATGTGCCTGTTTTTATAGAGGAGCTTTGAGTAGAGATATGTGCCAGTTTTTCATCTATGAAATGATTGAAAGTATTTCTTTACCTATGAAGTAGGGGTTAGAACATTCCTTTATAGGGTTCTTATAAAGATAGAATAAGTTACTATGTAAAAGTGCTCTGTAATCACTGAGGCCTAAATTAAATTTAAAAATGTAAAAAAAGTTCAGAATATCTGTACAAAATAGATTGAAAATGTGTGTGGCCAAATGGCTTTGGAGTTGATAGACTCCCATTGAATCTTTTTTTTTTTTTTTTAAGATTTTTATTTACTTATTTGACAGAGAGAGAGACAGCAAGAGAGGGAACACAAGAGGGGGAGTGGGAGAGGGAGAAGCAGGCTTCCCGCTGAACAGGGAGGCCGACCCAGGGCTGGATCCCAGGACCCCGGGATCATGACCTGAGTCAAAGGCAGATGCTTAACTGACTGAGCCACCCAGGTGCCCCAATTCCCATTGAATCTTGACTTTACTTCACTGTAGGGATATTTGGAAGGCTGACAACTCCTCAGAGCATTAATTTTCTCATCTGAAAAGGGAAAGTTTTGAGGATTAAATCAAGATGTATGTGAAAGCATTGTGTACCCAATGTTGAGTATAGAGTAGGTGTCCCTTTCTTTTCCTCACTTATTCTCCCTTCCTTCATCCTCCCTTCTCTCTCCCTCTTGCCCTCTCTTCTTTCCTTCTCCTTCCCACCCTCCTTCTCTCCCTTTCTTCCCCCCTTCCTCCTATCCCTCCATCCCCTCTTTCACCATCTCTTCACAAATGCATGATCATGTATTACAGCCAATGTCTTACTGTCAATACTCTCTTATTTAATATTTGTCTACCATTTTTTACTCTACATCTCTAAAAAGATTTGGTTTATTTCTTAAACCCCTTTTAACCATTCTCAGGCTGCATCCTATTCATCTTCTAAATACTCTCACCATTTATCATGACTTCTGTTCACCCTACAAGCTTCAGACAGGCTTAGCTTCCCTATATCAACTCTGACAGTCCTTACCTTGCAACACCCAAGGCTAGTCAGGATAGCGGGAGGGGGGTCACAAACTTCTGTTATATCCTTTATTTTCTCATACTTTGTAACATTGCTGAAGCTTCCTAGCTACTTAGCAATTTTTGTACACTCCTTGATACAAGAGTCCCAGTGACTGTTTCAATTTTCTTATACCTTATATATTCCGATTGGGTGGCATTTAGTATATTCTGCTTTATGGGGTGTGTGTGTAGGCACGCACGCATGTGTGTGGATGTGCATGCGTGTGTGCATGCATGCATGTATGGATGGTTCTTGACTGTACATTTTAGGGATCAATCCTAAGTTTTAATAAATTTTTGTAGTCCCTATCATATCTAGTAAATTTATATTCATTTATTTAATGAATATTTATTGAATTAATTCTGTGTGTTAGACATGTTCTAAGCATAGGGAATTCAGCAGTATCCCACATGAGCATGCTTTTTGCTTTCATGGTACTTATATTCTTTCAAGGGGCAGACAAAAAATATGTAAACAGATAAATAACCAAGATAATATTAACTAAGTTAGTTATCCCCTCAAGACTGTGGTTTTTCCTTTGAGAAATGGTGAAAATTACATTGTTCTTGTCTGCCTTTGGAGCCTCTTAAGGGATGATATGGATATATTTGGTAATGCCTGTGTGCCCTACAAGATTATTACCATTATTGACAATAACAGTGGAAGGAATCCTTGATTAGATATCAAGGGACCTCACTTCTAGCCACAGCTTAGTCATGAATTCTCTCTCAGCCTCAGTGTCCTCACCTGTAAAATAAGGGAGTCAACCTAGATGATTGTAAAGATTTCTTCCAGCATAGTGCTATATGTCTCTAAGAACATGTTACAGTTCATATCTAGAGGCCCCAATTGATCTGTCAAAAGTATGCAGGATATCTTTGAAAAGACACTGTAAATGTCTTCTGGGAAGTTTCATTTTAGTAACTATTAGGGCAACAGGAATACTGTGTCTTTTATTAAATTTGTCTGTCCCCTGGTGCTAATAATATCTTCTGAATATAAATTGCACAATATAATATAATAAAGCAGAGTTTAGAATTGTTTTCATAATAGTGCATACCATAGTACTCAGCCATAAAATAAGAACTGAAAAGTACATCTTGTTCTGTAAACTCATAATTTTCAGCTGTCTAAAAACCGAGTGTAAAAAGGAAATAAATAAGGGGAAACATTTCACAGCATGCCTGCACAGTTAAAAAAAAGGATTATGTTCTTTATAAAAAAAAAAACCAAAAAAACGGGAACTTTATTCTTCTGGTATTTGATAACCTAGAAAAATATTTGTATTTTTTAATCTTTGTTTTTGCTAATAATTATCACTGGCACATTTATTTACTCATTTTTGTATTCTTTAATTCTCTTTAGAAGCATTTGTTTAGGAGTCCTTATATACTCAACTCAACTTTCATATCAGCTTATGTATATTAAAAGAAAAGGTGGCCTCTAGAAGCTTGGAAGACATGAGATTTTACTTTAAGGATAAATGAATGTCTAGTTGAAGTTCAATATCCTCAGTTTGAGTTTTGCCAACCTGTGGGATTAGTTTAAAAATAACTTGCTTTAGCAGCATTGGTCAGTTAGCTTTGAGCAATCATTAGTTAACATGGTCACATGATAGATAAAAGGTCCAAATTAGATGCAAAATGCGTGTTGTGGCAATGCAATTCTGTCAATCAACTTTCTTATCATTGGGACAAATTATGGGTTTGATTTTTGTGGTTCTAGATAATATAATAATGACATTAATAATACTGTCATAACATATGCCATGGCTTTGTTCTTCCCTTGCATAGCCATCATTTCACCATATTCATGGAACAAAATGGGGAAAATGGCAGTCATTGTCTTCAAAATGCTGATGCTGAAGACTCACGGTTACAATGGAGTGTGATAAATGCTAAGAAGGGGTGGTATGGAAGAACATACTCACGTGATCAGTCTAGCCTAAGAAAGATTTAGAGGACAAGTTTATACATTGTGTGTTTTGACTGCCTAAAATCTTTTAAAGTAGGTATGATGATCTGCATTTTACAGATAAAGAAATTAAGCCAGAAACTAGATCAAGGTCACATAGGTAAAAATTGTGACAGCTAGAGTTTTAACCCCTGGTTCCAAAACACTTATCTGCTACAACAGAGACTACAATCCCTGTCTCATTCCCCGATGATTGCTTGCTGATGGTCATGGGGAAAATGATTAAGAGAGTATGAGTAGATTAATAAAAAAGCAGAAACAATGACAACAATGATATATGTATATACACACAAACATGCACACACATACATGTATATATACACAGATACCTATACAAACCCATACACATGGCTCATACATGCACATACATATTCTGCTGTTTTTGAGTCAGTGGTATAAGCAGTATGGTATAAGCAGAAAAAATGGATCCAGATTACAGGGTTTAATTCCATTTCCTAATACATGCATAGTGAAACCGGTCCCTGCATCCTTTAGAACCTCACTTTCCACATCTGTAAAATGACATTAATAGTGATAACGTTTACTATTCCCATATGTTGACTATTGTGCACTCCGTAATGTAATTGAAAGTTACTGTAAGCATTAAAGGTTCTACCAATATCAGCAATTCATTTTGAAGGTGGTGATTTATATTTAAATACATTTATATTTAAAGGTGTCAGATGCTGGTTATTAATCTACCAGCCTCCATGCTCAGAGTCCAATCCAGGTAAATTTTAAGCAGCAGGAGACATAATAAAAAATTAAGTGAATAATTACATTCTCTTGTCATAGTATTTTGGAGAACCATTTTTGTCCTAATACATGGAATCATCTGGATAAATAACATTTTATGCTGAAGACAGCTCTATGTTGCTAGACTCAGGCATCATCTTACCTACCCAGAGTTTTGACACAGTGATCACTCTGTCAGGAAACATATTTGCTGCATTTTCCTACCTTCATAGACACTCCTCAAATCTCTTTTAGCGATTCCTCATCATCTCCCTGTTCTTCAAAGGCTATAGTGCCTCAGGGGTCAGGCCATGGATCTCTTCCTTCCCAATCTACATTCACCCCTTTGGGGGTCTCATCCACTCTGATGGTTTCCAATGCGATTTAGACCTTGAACATTTATTTCTCCAGCACAGACTTCACTCCTCAGCTCACTATTTGACAGTTCTGCTTGAATGTCAAAAAAGCGTCTCAAATGACCCAAACTGAACTAACGATAGGACAACTGCTCATTCCTACTTGTCCTTCAATTTTCCCTCACTTAAATTAATGAAATGTCATTTCTTTTAGTTGCTCAGGTCAATAACTTTCATATAATCCTTGACCCATTTCTTTCCCTCAAATACCACATATGGTCTGGTTCCCTAGACTCTACTTTCATAATTTGACCAGTTCTCAGTTCCAATGATGCCATCAAAACTATCCTCTCTTAAATCTAGATTGCACAAGAACCTACCTGCTGTTCTTGCTTCTACTCTTGTCCTATTCTGTCGTTTATTCTCAGCACAGCTGCTGAAGCATTCTTTCAAAATGTTAAGTCCATGCATGTCACTTCTTTGCTTGAGACTTTCCAATGATTTCCCATTCCACTTAGAATAAAAGTCAAAGTTCTAACCTTGACATCCATGATCTTCATCGTTTGCAGCACCCTCGCCCCATCTCTCTGACCTCCTGTTCTTTGACCTCAATTTTCTCCACCCCAGTAACCCCCTGGCTGCTCCTTGAAGTCCCAGGCACACTCCTTTTGGGCCTTTGCAGGCTGTCTTTCCTCTGCCGAGAGGGATTTTCCCCGGATATTTGAACACCTAGAACCCTTGTGTTTTGTTCATGTGTTTACCAAAATCCACCTTCTTTGTGAAACATCATCTGGTTATTCTTCCTAAAATTACACTACACTTACACATTACACCCATATTCCTCTTTCCTGCTCTGTGTTTTCTCCTTGGCAGTTCTTACCATCTAACAGGCTTTATATTTTACTCATTTATTATGTGTCTTATTTCCTTCCCCCATTCATAGAAACTAAGTTCCAAGAGTATTTCTGTCCATTTTCTTTACCACAGTATCCTTAGGATTTATAACACTGCCTGGCATATTATAGGTGCTCAATAAATATTTATTGAGTTGATAAATTTATGAATTTTATTACACATGCATATTAATAACATGTGTGATGTATATATGTGTGTGTATATATAAATGAATGATATGTTGTTAAATGAGAACAAGTCATACAAATGTGCCCTAAACTTGAATTATCTATATAAATACCTCAAAGGTCTAATTTATTTTATTTGTATAGGCACTACCTGAGATAATCTGAATCAGAAAAATAGGGTACGTCTTTGGGTTAATGTATTCATTCCTTAAATCAAGAACTATGGAAATGTTAGAGATTAGGATAATCTGAAGGAAAATTTAGGTGGGTATATTTGCAGGTACCATAGAAATATCACAGGCTTAATTAGTTTCAAAAATTTTTCCCAAGACTGTCCTATTCAATTGTTGGGAAAAACAAAGCATTATAAAATTTTATTGCTGCCACAATATGAAGCAGAATTTCAGCGTAGATTATTCAGATGTGGCTTAAGTGCACTTTGCTCAGTAGACAAGAAGTGTAGCTGTTCTGGCAAAAGCATGGCACATTCTTTGTGTAGCAATTAAAGTCTGTATTTTTAAATTGAAGTTAATCAAACAAATAGAGTTGTGTTTTCACCCAGAAGTCAGTACCATCATAACCAGTACTGTCTTCAGAAAAAGAAAAAAAGGAAATATTAAGTTGATTTAGAAAAATCTTCAAGACAACTGAATAACAGGAAACTCACCAGAGTAAGTGGGAAAACACTGAAGAACTCTTTTAACGTATATTGGTAGGACTTATCATTTGCTATCTAAATCTACAGTAATATCCTAATCAAGAAAGTTGCTGTATTTTGTCAAGTGCTTTTTCTGCACCAGTTGAGAGGATCATATGGTTCTTGTCTTTTCTTTTATTAATGTTTCTGTCACATTGATTGATTTGTGAATGTTGCACCACCCTAGCATCCCAGGAATAAATCCCACCTGGTCATAGTGAATAATCATTTTAATGTACTGTTGGATCCCATTGGCTAGTATCTTGGTAAGTATTTTGGCATCCATGTTCATCAGGGATATTGGTCTGTAATTCTCCTTTGTGTGGTTTTGGGATCAAGGTAATGCTGGCTTCATAAAATGAGTTTGGAAGTTTTCCTTCCATTTCTATTTTTTGAAACAGCTTCAGTAGATTAGGTATTATTTCTTCTTTAAATATTTGGTAGAGGGCGCCTGGGTGGCTCAGATGGTTAAGCGTCTGCCTTCGGCTCAGGTCATGATCTCAGGGTCCTGGGATCGAGTCCCGCATCGGGCTCCCTGCTCCTTGGGAGCCTGCTTCTCCCTCTGCCCCTCTCTCTCTCTGTCTCTCATGAATAAATAAATAAAATTAAAAAAATAAATAAATAAATATTTGGTAGAATTCCTCTGGGAAGCCATCTGGCTCTGGACTCTTGTTTTTTGGGAGGTTTTCTACTGAATGTTTACCTTGCTTTGTTCCTCAATATATCATAAGCTTATAGAGGATAAAATCCTAAGTGCAGGGAATTGGTTACTTTCTCATTGCCCCTAGTGTCCACACCTAGTCCCCCAGCATATTAGAATAGCAAGTAAGGAGCAAAGAACAAGCCAGAGCAGGATAAAATTCCAGCATGATCTTCTAACATTATGTAGCGGGCCTTAGGATTTTCTCCGGGCTCTCCATTCAGTTGATATAAAGGCCATCTGGTAACCCTGAGACAACCGGATTTAGGGTTCATTTCTGGACTAATAGATTTATTCAATAAATATTTTCTGAATATCTAATTTGTTCCTGACATTATTTTAGGTTCTGGGGATACTGAGGTAAATAAAACAGACATGAAATGTATATTATAGAGAGATAGGTAGTCAAAACAAGTATGTAGCATTGCATAGTATCAGGTGAATATTATTATAGGGTTAAGTAGAAAACAAAGCAAAACAGACAAAAGGGAGGGTGCTGTTTTTCATTTTTTATGGTTTAGAAAGAACTGGTTTCTCTGAAGAGGAGACTGGGAGAATGACATGGTGGAAGTGTCCTTAGGAAGGATCCTTTGGATCTCTACGGAGAACACTGAGATTCTGGGAGTGGTGGAAGAGGGAAAGCATGTTTGATTTAATCAAAGAACAGCAGGAAGCTGATGTGATGGTGCTGAGAAAGAGTTATATCATGGACAGTTTTATAGGCCATGGTCAGGCCTTTGGACTGAGTTCTAAATGACACAGGAAGCCGTGGGTGAGGGACTATGGTTAGCAAAAGAGTATCTTTCTATGATTCATGATTTAAAAGATAATTGTGGCTATTATGTGGCAAAAACACTCTAAAGGATGCATTGAGAAACCAAGTAGGAAGTGATTCGTGTTGTGGAGGAGACACAATGGTGGCTCACATGGTGTGTAACAGAGAACTGGGAGTATTTCTAATACAACATGAAGATAGAGCCTAAGTGATTTGATGACAGAGTGTGGAATATGAAATGGGATGTGAGAAAAAGAGGACATCAAGAATGCGACCTGTTTGTGGCATTTGCTGAGGGAGATGGCACATGGGGAGGGTGAAAGTTTGGGGGAACGTTGAAATCCAGAGTTCATTCCAGACATGTTAATTTCAATGTTAGCTAGCCAAGGAATAATGTTGAATGGGCAGTTGTATAGGTGAGAGTGAAGTTTAGAAGAGGAGTGGACTGTGGATTAAAAAAAAATTGAAGATACATGCATATGGCGGGAGAAGATTGCTAGATGTACCTACCAGGCACAGATCCATCAGGAAAGTATAGTGTAAGCAAAGGCAGATCTATCACGGTGGATTTTAGGTTGGACACAACTTAATCCTCTTGGAGTTTTATTGCATAGAGTCCTTATTACCACACACACTCATGCACAAAGCAGCAGGCTGTTTCCAGGTCTTGCTTCTGGTATCTCACCACGCCTGAGGTCCTTGGCCCAGGAGCATTGATTTTTGCTGACAATACAAGAGGGTTGGAGCAAGAGGTACTTTTACACAGCACCATGCACATGGGAAGCATGCAGTTCTCACTGGCTGAATCAATGAAATAATCATAATGTCTTTTGCCTCTCAGAACTGAGATTCAGTATTTCCAATGTCCACTGAGAATTTGAAGACATTAAGTCAAATAAGAAGGCCTACAACTTACAACATAAATGGTTTCTGGAGAGTGGATGCAAGCCCAACTTTGATGAGTGAGGGTATCACCTGTTTGGGTGCTTGTAGCTTGTGTCAAAATCTTATAGCATGCAAACCCATTTTCTTTCTTAAGGAAAAAAAATTGTCTTGAAAATAGTTTCCTTTGATGACTCATTGGTCCTTTTCTTCAATCTGTAAAATGTTTTAACTGGTTCATATCCACATGGATTCCCTAAGTCTTATCCTGCATTTGTGCAATTACAATTCTCCAGTGTATGAATCATCCTTCCTTACTTTCTCATCACCCCTGATTATTTTGACCCAGTGCCTCCTGCCTTAGTGTGATGTCAGTGTCAGTTGGACTTTGCTGTGATGGTCAAATTATAACTGAGAGTTTTGGTCATTATTGTATGGCATCTCATTTATGATAAGAAATGTTAGAAAAACACGAAGTTCCAAGTAGAGATAATGATAAACTGAGGTGTTAGATGTTTAACTTGACATTATATATAATTTTTTTAAAGATTTTATTTATTTATTTGACAGAGATACAGTGAGAGAGGAATACAAGCAGGGGGAGTGGGAGAGGGAGAAGCAGACTTCCCGCGGAGCGGGGAGCCCGATGCGGGGCTCGATCCCAGGACCCTGGGATCATGACCTGAGCCGAAGGCAGACACTTAACGACTGAGCCATCCAGGCACCCCTAAATGTTTTTTAAATGTTTTTTATTGTTACTCACTCCACATTATAAGCTTATGTTTAACATATAATTTATTCATTCAGCAACTAGTGAGCAGACTTTAATTAGGCTGTGGATATATAATGGTGAAGAAATAGACACTAAGTCTATTAATAAGCTTCCAGGCAGACAATAAACAAATAAGCAAACCATATACATATATGGTTATATTTATATATAAACATAAAATCACAGCTTATGAAGGAAACAAACAGGGTGCAAAGAAAATAGGACTTGCTTAGGTCAAGTGACCAAGAATAGCGTTTCAGAGGAAGTGACAATTAAACTGAAATTTGAAGGATAGAAAAAGGTCGACTGTGTAAACATTGGAGGATGTGGGAGAGCCATCTAATATCCGAAAAAGGAACAGTGTGTAAACATCCTGGGACAGGTGCATTAGGGAAAAACTAAGATGTTTGTGGTGGACAGGGGAGAGATAAGTTAAGAAAAAAAATGGAACCAGGTGAGGTTGGAAAGCAAGCAAGGTCTTTAAAACTTGGTAAGGTTATTAGCATTTCACTTTAGAAGTAGAGCAAATAGCAGCAAACACTGGCCTGGCATGTATCAGTGCTTGCCTCTTCAGATCAGATTATTTTCACCCTTTAAAAGTTCAATACCAATGGATATGTTATGTAATGGCATATTTCCTATGAGCTTTATGATGAACTCTATCTTGGAGATTATTAATGTACTCGAGATTTCTGTAGAAGTCCTATGTTATTAAAAAAATAAAATCTTAAACTATAATAAGTACTTAATGTAAGAGAGTCAAAGAGGTCTGGGTTCATGTATTAGTAAGTAGTTAGCTGTGTGATCTTTGGCAATTAATCTCTCTGAGTCTCAGTTTCCTCAACAATAAAATGGGGATAATATTTACTAAGTTAGGTTGTTGTAAGAATTAATTGGGATGATATATGTTGAGTCCTTGTCATAGAATCTCAATAAATAGATTATTAATTATCACTACAATTAAACTTACTGCTATCATATAAAATCACTTTCTTCCTTGTTTTAGAATACTTTTTTTTTTTACTATAAGCTTACTATAAACTTAAAAATGGTAAATTGTGACAAAGTTTATCTTATATGCTATCTGAGGGGACCAACAGAATAGTTGAGCACCCTATCCAGAGGAATGGCCGAAGTGTATAGTTTTGAAGGTGGTTGTGGGTTTCCTCCTGGATTGGAAAAGGCAGTTCAAAGATTTGTAGGATCCAGCTTACCATACACCTATGTGTATATTTATTTTTTTCTTCTTTGCATCTTTCCACTGTATATTAGAGGTGCTAAAGCAGCAGAGGGGAAGCAGAGAAATTACAAGAGAATATGAAGCATTTCTTCCAATTAAGTTTCAGAAGTAGACTGGAAACTGTCAGTCTAGAGAAAGAACAAAGACACAAAGAAGTTGTCTCCAAAGCTTTGTAGTAAAGCTTTGGAATTAGAGCTGAAGTGATGAAGATACGGGAGCCTCTTTTAAAGACAAAAATTGGGGCTGTGAACAGAGGAATGACTATATAATGTTCTTTCATAGAAGTTTTGTTTTGGATAGTGGTATTTTAAAGTGGAGGACAACTCTTAAATTAAAAATAAATATTCATGAAAGAGATTAAGAGGTACAAACTTCATTATAAAATGAATAAGTCACAGAGATGAAAAATACAACATAAGGAATATAGTCAATAATATTGCCATTACAGGGGCGCCTGGGTGGCTCAGTTGGTTAAGCAACTGCCTTCGGCTCAGGTCATGATCCTGGAGTCCCAGGATCGAGTCCCGCATCGGACTCCCTGCTCAGCAGGGAGTCTGCTTCTCCCTCTGATCCTCCCCTTCTCATGCTCTCTGTCTCCCATTCTCTCTCTCAGATAAATAAATTAAAAAAAAAATCTTAAAAAAAATAAATAATATTGCCATTACATTGTATGGTGACAGATGGTGACTACACTTATCATGGTGAGCAGTGAATAATGTATAGAATTGTTAAATCACTATGTTGTACACCTGAAACTTATATAATACTGTATGCGAACTATAGTTCAATAATAAATTTTTAAAAATAGATATTTAATTGTAAAGGGTTAATTCTAACATCATAGTTTTGGAAAAGCAAATTAGTGGGTTGAGTATATTGACATTTCTTAGGAATTTTCTACATAGGACTTGGTTGCTCTAATTGGACAGAGAAGATAGGTCACCTCATATGTGACTAGTGCAGAAAATATACAAGGGACGTTATCCTAAGGAAGTTGCAAACAGAGGGAGTTCAATTTGAGAGGCACATCTCAATGACAAGGTTTCCAAAAAATGTAAGCAGAATGGAAACTGTAGGATTTGCTATTTTAAAATAATTCTAAGTTCTACTTCAATACTATAAAATTTAGTGAAATTTGTTATATACTCACTACTTGTTAAGCCAAATGTATACACAGATGAAAAAGTTGTACCTGTCCGGGAGAGACTATATATAAACATATAATTGAAATACAATAAGAAGTATGTCATATACCTTTTGTATCTTCAGACTGCATTCTAGAAAATGTCAATGATTTAACATTCTAAAACTTGGCATATGCCTAAATCTAATTTGTTATTATTACAACACATACGTACACACACGTACAGTAAACATACTCGTGTGTGTATGTATTATGGTGTTCTCGATGCTTAGGAATAATTAAGACCTTCTGGAAGTAGGATCTCTGATTTTATAACTATGTTCTAATGCTTGTTAGGCATTTGATTTTGGACAAGCCACTTAACTTCCCTGAGCTTTCATTTCCTCACATATGAAATAGGGATATTAGAATCTATCCCATAACCTTGTGAAGATGGCATAAGATAATGCTGATTAAGCGTTGATCAGGTCTGACACAGAGTATTCAATAAACATTAGCTATTACTTTTGTTGTTTTTATCATTGTTTTGTTTTTATTCTTAGTAGCAGCAGCAGTTTTAAAAGATCAAGATACCTGAAAGAATAGTTTTTCAGTGGCTATTATTCTTCTACCTCTTTTAGAGGACACATATTGAGATCTTTCCCAAACTTTCATTGTATCAAGAATAGAAACATTTCTGTGACCCTTAACAAGGGCCCAGCAGTGATCTAACTGCTATACAAGTACTAATTCATTTGTCAAAATAATGAGATAGCAACTATTATTATTATACTGTGTCACATTGTACTAACAGGGAAGCTTCTATACTAACTATTGAATGAGAGGAAATGCAATGTCCAGAAAACCATTGCTGACAGGATAATCCCATAAATTCCCTCCCGTCCTCCTCCCCTCACTTCCTCCCTCTTTTATATTGAAAAATGGATTCAGATTATATTACAACTTTCCTACTTCCTTTCTAATAATATATCATAGACATTTTTACATGTTATTACGTATAGATCCATCTCATTATTTTTGAAGTTTATAGAGCTTTATTTTTTGCAAATGAAGAGAGTTCTGGACATGGATGGCAGTGATGATTGCACAACAATAGAATGTACTTAATACCACTGAAATGTACACTTAAAATTTGCTCAGCAGTAAATTCTGTTATGTGTATTTTACCACAATAAAAAATTGGGAGAAAAGTAAAGGTTATAGAATTTCAAGTCCTGTACTAGATTTTGTTTAAACTCTTTCTTATTGAAGGATGTTTATAGCAATACTGTAATGAATATCACATTAATTTTCTTTGAACACCCATTGTCTGTAGTGTATGAGAATAAAATAATAGGTATAATTAATTGAGAGCTTACTGTGTGCCATGCACCACACTAAGCACTTTATATAGATAATCTCATTTGAACCTCACAACAATCCTGTAGAGTTGGTGCTCTTTGCATTCTCCCTAGATTATGCAGGTTGTTCCTTGCCCTGGGATACCTGTTTGAGGTGGCAAGTTGGGCCTGACATCCAGCTTGAACTGTTCACCAAACCTTGGCCCAAGGCTGTTTTTAGCAGAAAGAAGGGGGGATTTATTCTAAAATGCCCAAAGATACCTTCTGGTTGTCAAACCTTGGGTCCCTAGTCTCCCTTCATCCAGAGGGAGCAACTTTTCTAATCCTGAGGCATTTTATGGCCTGCTACGGTCCTGTAGTTTCCCTAACTTATGTTGCAGAGCCAGGGTTGAATTCAGGAAGTCTCCATGAGAATTCTATGCTGAGTCATTACACAAATGCCTCCTGGAGGAATAAATTCCCAGGAGTGCAATTGCTAAGTCAAAGGGTAGATGCATTGAAGATGTTGAGTTTCTTCCAAAAACACTTTACTCTATTTCCTTTCCACCAATAGTTTCTAAGAATTTCTGTACCCTCACACCCTAGGAAATCTTGGATTTCACAATTCCTTCTTGTATCTGTTAGGTTTCTGTTATCGTAGTGCAAAATGTTGCCAGACACAGCTATATTTTTTCCCACTGTTGTTATTTTACTCAAACCAAGATAACTGATACTTTTCTGTTACTTGACTTTTTGTCCTAAAAGCACAAGTAGATGTTTAAAAATCTTGGAAGACTGATGTTGTGTTGGCATTGATTTTGCTGTGCCTGAGCAACTTGCTTTGACATATGAAAATATCATAGGTCTTCTGACATACTTGATAAAGAGATTTGGTTGTACAAAGACTTAGACTTGTTTTGGATGATAGTTTGAAGTTTGTGAGAGCAGATGTAGATACTAAAATGTCTCACTGTATTTTAAAAGGCTGTTTGGTACATTGTGGCCATTTTCCTTGGTATAAGCAAAATCAATTTTATTAGAGTATTTGCCAACCATAAGCTATAGCTATAGACAGTGTATGTGCTTTATATTAAGCTACTTCAAAGCCTGTGCTAATAGAATCATCAAGGCCCTCCAGTCCAGGCATACTTGTAAATTGCTAGTCTGTCCTTTTGTCTTTCAAGATCTTCTGATGTGGAAAATGGATAAAAGTTTGGAACCATTTTTAAAGACTAATTTAAAATGTCATCCACACAGATATAGATTTTATTTGTATTTCTTTGACTCAAATGCTTTCCTTATTACATTAGTCCAAACTTTCTCTCATTTTAATCTATTCCATGTTTTCCATTTTAATTCTTTTTACCATCTTTTGATGCCCAGCAAATATGTAGCCTCAAATTTAAAAAAAATGGATTTCAGTCTCAGTCCAATGAAACAACTCAGAAGAGGTAGAAAAAGTAGAAGCCAGAGGAAGAAGAATCACGGATCTCATCCTAACACAATCACAATTTAAATAGTAGCTGATACTTATTAAGGGGTACTATTTGCCAGGTACAATGCCAAATATTTTCCCTGTATTGATTGCCTTTATCTTATGCATCCTACTTTTCAGGTGAGAAAATTAAAGCCTAGACAGGCTAAAAAACTTACCTAAAATCAAATGGACTTGAACCAAATAGCTTGATCCACCTCTCTTAATCATTGTGTTCTACTGCAGAGAGAAGGAAGTTTGTTTTAGGTAATACAGGGTTTACTTTTGGCTATGTTTTCAGGAGACAAGTATAATTAAATAACATGAGTATTTGTTATGCCTCCTCCCCACCAATCCTATGCTGCTCTTAAGACTCAGTTCCCTGGGCGCCTGGGTGGCTCAGTTGGTTAAGCGACTGCCTTCGGCTCAGGTCATGATCCTGGAGTCCCTGGATCGAGTCCCGCATCGGGCTCCCTGCTCGGCGGGGAGTCTGCTTCTCCCTCTGACCCTCCCCCCTCTCATGTGCTCTCTCTCATTCTCTGTCTCCCTCAAATAAATAAATAAAATCTTAAAAAAAAAAAAAAGACTCAGTTCCCTATGTCGAGAGAGAGAGAAACAGAAGAAAGAGCAAGAAAAGTCATCAATAGATTCTGAAACTGGGTCAGATTATGGTTTGGTAGCAAAACTTACCATGCAGAAGCAGGCTGTAATCAACACAGCTTAAATACAAAGAGATTATTTTTATCTTGATAAAACAGTGGGAAGAGAAAAGAGAAAGAATACTGAAGAGTTCAACCAGAGTGTATCCCATTCTAGCACAAGAGTGAAACTTAATAAGCACCTAAGACACACTGAAGGAAGGCTAATTCCTTTTAGTGAAGCTCTCCAAGGACTTTTCCATCAATCTACGGGTCTTTCTAGTTATGCCCTGGTAGTCGCACCAGTAGTATCAGTAATAGTAACAGCAGCAGCGCTACTGAGCTGCCAGGAAAGCACTAGCAGTAGTATAAGCATGGAGTTTAGAGTCAGAAGATCCAATCCAGAAACTCCATCTTCCACTCACAAGTTTTGTGTCCTCAGAGAAGTGAATCTCTTCCAGCCTTCATTTCTTTATCAAACAAGCATAATGATATCTGTCTCACAGGACAGGTAGGAATAAGTCAAATGATTATTATAATCACCTAGCATGTACTGACATATAGAAAGGTCCCTACTATCTATGATAAATATTAGTTTTTCTTCTTTTTATTTCTGCCCTTCTCCCCCTTCTCCCCTTCCCCATCTTCTTCTTTGTCTTCACAGTGGCTTTGTATTTCTTCAGTTGGGGCAGAAAGAGCAGTATGCCTGACAGTTTCTAAAAACATTGTTCAGGGCACCTGGGTGGCTCAGTTGGTTAAGCGACTGCCTTCGGCTCAGGTCATGATCCTGGAGTCCCGGGATCGAGTCCCACATCGGGCTCCCTGCTCGGCGGGGAGTCTGCTTCTCCCTCTGACCCTCCTCCCTCTCGTGCTCTCTCTCTCTCGTTCTCTCTCTCGCAAATAAATAAAATCTTAAAAAAACAAAACAAACAAACAAAAAACATTGTTCACTCTCCCATATTGGCATGCTGCTACCCAAATCTTCTGTACCAATTACTCCCAGCATCTAAAATAATTACTGAGTGCTTTTTATAGGCTTCGTATGATCTTTCTACTGCTCTCAGTTCATTCTAGGCTTATTTAAGAATCCCATTGTAACACATGTATTCATTTTGTCATTTCCTTAAAATATATATCATCATGGAAACCAAAATTTTAAAATTCAATAGTAAAGGCAAAATGTAATAAATTCCTTCAGGTTAAGACTTTTATTCTTATGAGCCTTCTTTAGAGGGCCCCCTTAAGACATTTGTCTTTCTCTTGAGCCTTAAGCACAAGGGCAGTTGCCTCTTTTAATTTGAATACTGAGTTAAGGTATTAGGGCCAGATATGTCCAATAATCATAGATTGTGCTAACAAGTGAAAGTTTTATGTCAACCCTTATGTCATTTGTGTTTTTTACTAAAGAATAAGCAAATGAAACACTAGGACAAATGATGTATGTCAACTCAATTCTTATTGGAATGACACCATTCCTGGCCAAACACAACCTGATTAAGGTTTCATCCTGCCTCAAGCACAGAGATAGAGACTGTGTCAGTTAGACCCCAGTGATGGCAAGTAACACAAATTGATTGTAGCTAACTCATGCAGAGAAAGCAGGATATCAATTAGTTGGATGATAAGAACAATGAGAAGAGTGATGAAAAACTAGAAAATCAAGGTTGTGTAAAGATGATACTCAGAAGATCTAGGAGTCTAGACAACTAAAATTAGTTATAATGAACTTCTTCATCTGGTACTTTTCCTTCCCCTGACATCATGCTTCTTGAGATTTAAGGTCTTAGAAGGGAGAATCTGATTTAACTTGCTTGATTTAGGGGGTAGAGAATGGGCACATTGAATAAGAGTCCTGCTGTGCATCATGGAGACAGGAAATTTTTTAAAAGTACCAAAAGAAGAAAAGAAGAATGAATAGATACTAACCAAGGACAAATCAGTGGTGGGGGAAAAAAACCCCACTATAGAAGACAATGAGTTCTTCCTGGCAATGACTCAATTATTTGGAAATATTTTTATAAAAAGAAATTTGTACAGATTTTATAACATTTTTCAAAGATAAAATACCATTTAGGCTTAGATTTAACATAGAACAATGTATAATAAAACTTACTAAATATGCAATGTTTTTTTTTTTTTTTAAGATTTTATTTATTTGCGAGAGAGACAATGAGAGAGAGCATGAGAGGGAGGAGGGTCAGAGGGAGAAGCAGACTCCCTGCTGAGCAGGGAGCCCGATGTGGGACTCGATCCCGGGACTCCAGGATCATGACCTGAGCCGAAGGCAGTCACTTAACCAACTGAGCCACCCAGGCGCCCCTAAATATGCAATGTTTTTAAGCCAATATTTAGTTATGGTAAGAATACAAATTTATTTCATAATTCTGGCCCTGCTGCCAACCAGCTTTATGAATTTAGGTCAATAACATTATTTTTTGGGTATCCGATTCCTTACCTACTTGAAGTAAGGAAATTGGGTAATGATCTCCTTAAGGCATAAACTATAGCACAGGAATGATCCCTGGACCCCCACTTGCTTTTTCAACCCTAACCCAAACTGATAAGGTGTGTTAGTTTCTGACAATGCTTTCAAGCTTCGGCCATGGTAAGCTGGATTAGTGTCTCTTGATTAACTCATTTTGTTCCAATAAAAAAAAGAAGTACCATAATTATTCTCGGCATGCATCCAAAAATATGCCTCACTATCCAGTTCCAATTAATAATGTGAGACTTGTTAAAAACACATTTTGTTCATTTGAAGGTTTTAATAGCACCCAGTTTCGACTTAGTTCTCTTGGGAAAATATTTAGCATGCATTTAACTAGCTTGACACATACAACTAATTAATTTGTCTAAAGCAAACTATTATATGAATCATAAACAAGGAACTGAAAATTGAAATAGTGCCAGAATTAAAGCTTGAGGTACTTTATGCTTAATTAGCCTCAGGTTGTTTTTTTGGTCCCTGTTTCTATTAAATAAGGTACATAGATGATGTTATGTCATTTTCAGATAGAAAGCTGAAAAGTCACATATGAAAGTTGGTGTTTTTTATGTATTTTCAGAAATTGAACGATCTTTCAGAAATGTTATTTTTAAGGAATATGTCCAAATGGCATAGATCAAGTGATGGTGGACAGGGTGACAAACTAATGTGAGCTGCTATGCCTTTTTCCCTAGCACAAATCCAGAGAGGCACAGAAGCAGGAAGGAAGTTGATAGATTTAAGTAGAATATTTGCATTACAGACTTATTAAATATTCAGTACTTTCCATTTCTTAGCAAGAGTATACATTTACTCTGAAAAAACCTTGAGAAATAGAAGTTGATCATATTAGTGTAAAGAAATAGTTCCCTAAAGTGGAAGAGAACCAGGTGCAATGAGAGGGAGGGAGAGGGGAGAGGTTTTTTTGTTGTGATATCTCCCTGCTCCTTGCCTCTCACCAGTATTGCCTTGGGAAGATCATTGCCCAGTCAGTGATTAATGCAAGGCAGAAGAATAGCAGAGCCAGTTGAGTGTGGTGGTGGGATGGTATGATAATATCATCTAGCTGGGGCGAGGTGCAGGTAACAGGAAGTGTAGGAAGACTGGCTGGCTATTGCCATTTATTACTTCTCACCACTTCCTCTAAACTTGCAGGTGGGTAAATTATATCGCTCATTTTATATTATATTAGATAATATTGGTGGAAGTGGAAGGAATTTTCTTAGAAGATAGATTTACCTGGTATAGAGGAGTTCATAAAAAAGAGGCTTCCTACCTTTAGGCACTTCCATTCCCAAGTTCTAAACTTACGGGAAGCTACTAAATAAGGCCTGGGCTGCTTTAGCCACCTCTCCCTATTGCTCATCATTAACTCAGTGGCTAATACATCTGGAGAAAAAATGGCCTCAGGGAAGCCTAACAACTTATCTGAGGAAGGCAGTCACTACAGAAGAAAGACAACAGGTTCAACACTTTGTATGAGAAGAAGCAGAATCCCTTGGCCAGATGAAGAAAGGATTTAAAAAAGAAAAGAAGAAAATCATCTTTAAAGAGATAAAGATATTGGTATAGCAGGAGTAAGCAATTTCTAAAGAACTAATTCAAAATACTGGGTGTTAATATATAATAATTCAAACAAGCAACTCAATGAACGCATTTAATAACACAAAGAAAATAATCAAAGAATGAGTTATTGAATTGAAAGGTCAGATTTAGAAACCATTTTAATAAATCCTAGGAAGAGATCAGTAAGGGGGAGAGAGATGGAAAAGAAAAATGCTAAGTAAAGACATATGGAGTCTAAAAGTCTCAGCAGATATGTAATGAATTTTCCATAAGAGAGAGAAAAAATAAAAAATGAAATAATGGGAGGAAATAGTTGAAGAAATAACTTACCCTAATTTGTCAAATTAAAAGAAGGAAAAAAATCATTTTGAAGTAGCACATAGAATGCTAAACAACAAAGAATAAACAGAACAAAGTTAAAAACTCTTATAAAAACTAAACTGAATTTTAAGAATACCAGTAAAAGAAGGGATAAAGGTTCTAAGAGCCTATAAAATAGCTTTGTATTAGTATCAGACTTCTTAAAAACTTAAAACTTAAAAAAATAGAATATAAAGAAATAATATTTTCAAAGAAAAGAAACTTTAGAATTTTTATTTGTCTAACTCTTCACACAAATGTGAGAGTAAAGTACAATTTTTTCTCAGGCATCTAGGATCTCAGAACTTTTACCACAGAAAGTTTAATTTTAAAAGGAATCTCAGAGGAAGTATTTCATGAAAAAGAACAGCTAGAATTCCAGGAGGATGTTAAAAGATATATGAGAAATAAGGATGAGTAAATAATTTAGTAGAATTTAATGTTTTCTTTAAAAAATATAGTCTAAAAATGTTTATAAATGACAACCCAGAAAATTGTATGCTGCAAACATGAGGTAGGAGTAGGCATATTCCTATGTACTTATCTTTTCCATGAAGAAGCTATAAATAATAATACATTTAGAAAATTGATGTAAAATAGTAAACATAAACATGAGTTTTTAAGTCCAAATTTTTTTTAAAAAGCATAAAAATATAATGTGTAACTTTTAAATGAACAAAAAGTAAGAGAAATAGAGAATATGGCAAATATGTCATATAAAATAAAATGGTTGAAGAGAGTCATAGTATAGTCATAATTGCAATAAATGTAAATAAATGTAAAATGTAAATGTAAATGTAAATAAATAAAAATAAATGTAAATGTAAATAAATGTAAATGTAAGTTAAATTTATTGATCAAAAGAGTTTTTCATATTAGGATAATGAAAATTATCCATTAATCTCATAATTTCCGTTCCCTAAGAAACAAGCTTTCAGCCAGAGATTTTTATGCAGGGGGTTTGTTGGGGTGAGCTTTCAAGAACAATAGTTGCAGAGAATGAATAATATGAATGAGTTGTAGAGAATGAAGGAAAATTAAGCAGAGGAAGAAGCTGAACTGTGATACCATTCCAATAATACACTCAGCTGAATTCACAAGGGAGCTCTGAAGCTGGGATGGCCTTTCAGATATGTCTAAAATTGAGGCAGTGGTGTTGGGACTTAATACCAACACAATGGCCAGAAAGGTATTAAGTGTGGGCTAAGTGAAGCAGCTCCCTTTGGCCAAGGGTAATTCCTAAACAGGGACTCAACAGTTAGTCATAAACAGGCAACACTGCCAGTGATTGAAACAATGAGTTTCTCAGTCCTGAAGAGGGCAAGAAAGGGGTTCAGCACAGTTTACTGTGTAGTCCACACCTGCAGTCACTCAGCTCAACTTGCGTCATGAAATACCTTCACCCACCTAGTAACAGCTTCTCCACAATTCTAGAAGGTCTCTTTTTCTGGGAAAACTCTAAGAGAAAGGCTAGTGGGACAAATCTATCTATAGCCCCTGTTATAATTCTTATTGGGAACACAAATGATGCTCATCATTTTCCTGCCCTACTGTCCATTTTAGCCACTCCTCAAGTTCATCTAGTATCTCTGTTGGTCTTGTGACACATCTATATGAGGTCTGAGTCCCTAGTTCTGGATATGGTTGCTACACTTTTTCATTTACTGTCAAGATTGATGAGGGCTATATCAAGAAACGTCATTGTAGATCACTGGGTGTCGAACGTATTCTCTCTGCCTCCAGGTATAACAGCCGCTCCTTATCCTCCTGATGATCAGGGTCAAACACCCCCATCAGGATAGTCTCCTTTCCTGGTCTGTTGGTGTTTTGTCACAAAATACCTGAAGTGACTAGGTGGCAGCCATGGCTTAAACTTTCATGGAGGTATTGTGGCACTCACCATGGTTCTATATCCACATAATTTGGAGTCACAGGGATGGAAATCATGTATTCCCCAGAAGGATTACTGAACATGATAATAATCTATTTCTATCCCTTGGTTCTTAGATTCATGTACTCTATTTGTTGAGGTCACAGCATCAAACAGTTGTTATTAATTTAGAGCATATACTGTGCCCTGGAAGATGAGATTCTATCCTTCCTTGGTATCACCCCTAAGGTGGTGCCTCAGTTTATAAGTGGTGCAGCATGTGGTGGGACCAGTGGATCTCATGGTAATGTCTCTCTGCAAACCTCTGTTGCTAAAAAACAAAACAAAACAAAACAAAACAAAAAAAACCTCTGTTGCTATTTAAAAGTAGCACCTTGGACTGAAGTGATTATGTAGGATTCCTTGTTGATAGAACAAATTTTATAAGCCTTCAGTTAGTGATGTGAACTGAGGCCCTGTGGGCAGCAGTGTCAAACTTAAACCAAAAATATGTGTCAATAATTTACATGATTTTCTTCCTTTTTCAGGATAGAAGAAATCCAATGAAATCAGTCTGTTTTGCCACCGAGAACTGGTTGGCTTCATTGAGGCATGGTACTATATCAGGAGCTCAGTTGTTGGCAAGGAAGACATTCTGCAATGGCAGTGACTAGATGAGATTTGGTGATGGAAAACCTATACTTTTTGTCATGAATAGCTTCCATTCTTTTTTTTTTTAAAAGATTCTATTTATTTAGGGGCGCCTGGGTGGCTCAGTTGTTAAGCGTCTGCCTTTCGGCTCAGGTCATGATCCCAGGGTCCTGGGATCAAGCCCCACATCGGGCTCCCTGCTCAGTGGGAAGCCTGCTTCTCCCTCTCCCACTCCCCCTGCTTGTGTTCCCTCTCTCTTATTTGACAGAGAGAGACACAGCGAGAGAGGGAACACAAGCAGGGGCAGAGGGAGAGGGAGAACCAGACTTCCCCACTAAGCAAGGAGCCCGATGCGGAACTTGATCCCAGGACCCTGGGATCATGACCTGAGCCGAAAGGCAGAGGCCTAACAACTGAGCCACCCAGGCGCCCCAATAGCTTCCATTCTTATTACTATGTATACCACTGTGGCAACACTGAGGAAGTTGATGCAGGGACCTTGACTGGCCAAGTTGTTTAGTTGATTAGTGCCTCTTCCATGATGGATAGTCTGTGATAGGCACTATTATATCAGACAAAAATCCACATGCTTTGTGACAACTCCTATGTGTTCATCCATGTGCATTTTCTCAAGGCTTCCCTGTCTTAGCTATACTAATATTTTTTTCACTTCATTCCCCTGATGAAGCTCTGAGGCCATTCACCACTGTCCATAAATCTATATCTATGTCTATTTTTTAACCTCAGGCCAATTTTCATTCCACACAAAGTGAATAGGTAGTCACATTGTCCAAAGCTCTGGTCAATGGCAGGATTTCTCCTCACTTCTTTTTCTCAGTGCCATCAGGAGACAGGCTATAATGTAGCTGTGGTCCATTTTTTTGGCTTTAATCAAATATTGAGTCAAACCAAGTTCAAACTTTTTTCTCTAGCAATTAGTAATAAAGATTTCCTTGCCCATGTGAAATGAGTATAAGTGGAGAGAGAGCCATAAGGGTGGCAGTGGTGTATGACCCCACAAGTGTCCGGGCCATCTGCTTCTACAGCTTACTTGTGCTCTCTGTTGCAGTCAGTGCTCCATCTTAGATGTAGATGCCACTTCCATCTGATAATGGATTGCTGTCAGGTCCACATGATCTTATAACTTGTTTCTGACAGAGCCCAGCTCATGATGGGCAGTTTGGCTGGTTGTTCCCTTGATGTCCCAAGGCTGGGTGCTCTGCTCTACTGGAGCACAAGGGCATTCCAGCAGCTGTTTTTCAAATGGCATGTAATTTTCTGCTGTAGTTTTCTGAGGTCTTGCTTCGGAACCCTGTGGATCCACTTTGTGGTACTCCTACTGATGCTTGCCATAAACTCTACAAGGCAACTTTTACATCACACATATCTTTAATATCTGTTGTTTGCTGGTTTGCATGGCCCAAGAGGCAGAGACATTTGCACTGTAGCTTGCACTTGCTACATAGCCCATCCTACTCTAGGCCCAATTTAAACTTGGCAGCCTTCCATATCACTTGGTAGATTTTTGTGTTTCTTTCTTTTTACTTATTCACATTCAGCCATTTGATGGGAGATAGGAGATGTAGCAAATTATCTTTTACATTGGAAAGGATGCCCAAATATTCCCCAAACTAGCATGTCCCTAAAAACTTCACTGATGTGGTAGGCCCCTGCATCCTCTATAGCACATTTATCTTAAGAAGACCTTAATGTACTTGCCATTTCTCACTCATTCAGTCTGATTAGGATGATGTCATTGATGGGATGTACTGTATTATGGAATTTGGCAAAATGGCCACATGGTCCAAGTTTCTTCAGCCTCTCTTATGACAGAGAGTAAAAGAGTTAACATGAAGCTTCCCATCCCACATGAAAGCGATATGCTTTTCTGACCTTGCTTTTCTGGTCCTGGTTCCCAGTAAGAATGGAAAAGAAGGCATATACCAAATAGATGGGTGCAGGCCATATGCTGAGGCTGTGTTAATCTGTTCCAGTAACTTTCACTGCATCTTTAACAGCAACTACTAATGTTTGGTGGTATTTGGTAAAGTTTGGAGTAGTCTACTATAATCCCCCTGCAAAAATCTGTTTTTTGTAGAGACCAGACTATTTTTGGAGATATAATCAAAACCATCACCTCTGCATCATTTGGTTTCTTAAGGGTGGCACCAATCTCTGCCAGTCCTCAAGATACAATATCATTTTGCCTTTACTATTTCTTCCGGGAGGAGGAGAGTTTTTAGTCTTCTTTTTGGCTTTCTGCAGTCTGATAGCTCTTACTTCACAGACCAAGGAACTAACATGATAGTTCAGCCAACTGGCAAACATGTCTATTCTAAGTATTCATTTGATGGCTGGGAAAATGACCACTGGCTGGATCCATGAGTTCAGTGGACCTACTGTGAGCTGAACCTGGACAGATCTCTGTTGGTTGGTCTTCGTTGATCCTTATTCTTAAAGGGGCATCATGATATGCTTCAAGTCCTCAAGTATCAGTATCAACTCAGATCCTGTGTCAGACATTTTCAAATGTCTGAGTAGTCTGAATTCTCCCCCTTTCCCAGTGTAGTTACCAGCATCAATGACCATAGTTTCCTTTGGGGGGAAGTTCTGAAGGAGTAATTAGAACCTCCACATGTAATGGTGTTATGGAGTCCTTCCTCCTGAGGACCTGGCCTTTCCTTCAGTCACTGGGTCCTGGGTCTAAAATCTGGCTCAGATCTGTAAAGTGGCAAGGGGTCATGATTTTTATTGGAGTGAATTTCCTCAGCTTCCTGATAATCCATCTTTGAATTATTTTGATTTTATAGATTGAGCAAAAACCCTTGCGGGTTGCTAATACATCTAACCTCTAGGGCACTGTTTTCTATATAACCATCACCATAGTTCTCTGTAGGTCAGCACCACCCCCATTTTCTGGCTGCCATTCAGACTTTGTTGCTTATTTCTATAATTGCAGCCACCTGCTTTCTCATAGTTAAATACTACCAGCTGGTCTCTATTATTTTGATATCTTATCATGTCCCATTGATATCAGTTGTGTAACAGCTTCTTTCACCACCAGATGGCAAGCTTCTTAGCGATGTTGGTGCCCCTCTCAATAGTGCATTCCTTAGAGATTTGGAAAACCAAGTGTCTCTGGGCTTTCCCATAGAACATTGTTGAATGGTAGGTTTCCTAGCTGTTCTGGTTATCATTGGGAGAAGCTGTAAGCTGAAGAGGACTTGTCACAGATATAGGTTAAGAAGAAGCCAGGGATTCCTGGTGAATACAAAGAGCAAAGGTGGAAAAAAAAAATGATGTAGGCAGAATCATTTGGAAAACAGTAGACTTATTCTGCTTTATAAATTAGTTCTGTGTCTTTCCTTCCCTCAATTAACATATGCACGACTGACTTTAGCCCAGTGATGCTAACAAAAAAAATGGAAGAAAAAACACTTATCAAATTTAGAGCAGAATCCTTGTTAATGCTAACCCACAATATTTCCAATAATTTATTTCTGTCAGTTATTAAAATTTGTAAATGTATTCTATTGGGAATAGAATAGTCAATTCTTACTGACTCCATTTTATACTCCCTAGTAAAAAGTAAAAGCCATGTTTGCTGGTATGTTTTTCCTGTTGTTAACCCAAAGTCACAGAAACTTTTTCTATATTTTCTTTTAGAGCTTTTATGGTTTTTGGTTTCATATTTAGGCCTATGATCCATTTTGAGTTAATTTTTGTGTATCATGTGATGTATGGATCAAATTTTATAAATTTTTTTTTCATATGGAAATCTAGTTGTTCCAGTATCATCTGTTGAAAAGACAATCCTTTTTCTACTGAATATTCTTCTCTCCTTTGTTGAACATTGATTATATATGTGTTGGTGTATTTCTGGACTCTGTTTTTCACATTGAGTTATTTGTTTATCCTCATGCCAATAGCATACTGTTTGGAAGCTTTTAATTTTGTGGGTGCTTTTATTTATTTTTCTTGCTTTATTGCTCTGGCTACAACCTATAGTACAATGTTGAAAGAAGTTATAAAGTGGATATTCTTGCCTTGTTTTTCTTCTTAGGAAATAAGTTCAGTCTTTTACAATTAAGAATGATGATAGATGTAAGTGTGTTATAGATACCTTTTATTAAAGTAAAGAAAAAAGTCTATTCCTAGCTTGGTGCTAGTTTTTTGTTTTTTTTTTTTTAAGATTTTGTTTATTTATTTATTTAGAGAGGGAGATAACATGAGTGGAGGTGAGGGAGGGGCAGAGGGAGAGGGAGAAGCAGACTCCTGGGCTGAGCAGGGAGTCCAATCTGGGGCTCCATCCCAGGACTCCAAGGATAATGACCTGAGCCAAAGGCAGATGCTTAACCAACTAAGCCACCCACTTGCCCCAACTGACAGTTTGTTTTTTTAAATAAAGAATGGGTATTAGATTTTGCCAAATGATGTTTCTGTATCTAGTTGAATGATTCTTTTTGTCTATTGATATAGCGAATTACATTTATTTGTTTTCTAGTGTTAAAATAACCTTTCATTCTTGAAATAAACCCCACTTTGTCATTTATTATTAGATCAGTTTGCTAATATTTTATTATGAATTTTGTGTCTTTGTACACAAGGGATATTGGTCTGTAGTTCTCTTTTCTTATAATGCCTTTGCCTGATTTTAATATTAGAATAATATTTTCCTCATAAATGAGTTGGAAAGTTTTTCCTCCATAATTTCTGGCAGAATTTGTATAGAATTTGTATTATTTCTTTTTTTAAATGTCCAGCCGACTTAATCAGTGAAATTATCTGGGCCTGGAGTATTCTTTTGGAGATTTTAACTTGATATTTAATTTCTTCAATAACTATAGGACTATTCAAATTATCTGAGAAGATTCATATTACAATACTGACCAATGGTAGTCATTTTTTTCCAGAAAAAAATGGATAATAGGTGAATTCTGCAGCCTTAGAGACTTGTAAAGGATAGAAGAAAAGAAGGTGAAAATAGAATAAAGCTAATTGCAGTAAGAAACTTTAAAAAATTTCCTTATGAATTATGGCAATGGGAAAAAAAAAGTATGTCAGAGGTTTTCTTAATCTAAATATATCTAAGTTTATAAGGTTGGTTCTTACCAGATTTTATTAATTTTTATATGTCATATAAAGTTTATAGAGATGGATAGCTCATGATTAGTAATACATAATATTTCCTATTAGTACTGATATGATCAAGATAATATAAATGTCAAGAAATAAAATTCCTTTATTCATGCATTTACTTACAAACTCATTTATATATTCATTGATTCAGTTTCTTAGTGTATCCATGAACTTATTCATTCCCAAACATCATTTACTGAAGGTCGTTAATGTGCCAAGCACATTTTGAAGCTCTGAAAATTTAGCTGTAAACAATAAAGACTAGCATAAGTAAACAAGAAAATTTCAGATGGCCATTACTACTGTGATAAAAATAGGATCAAATGATGTTTAAGAGAATGACGTAGGGGCTGCTTTAGATTGAGAGGTCAGAAAGGTATTAATAAGGAGATGGAATTTAAGATGACCCCTCAGTGACAAAAAGGGACTTGTCATGAGCACATTTAAAGGAAAAATAATTTATGAAAATGAAACAATTCATTAATAAAACAACCTGATAGATTGGGCTGGGCCTCTCTGAGGATCTCTGAGGCCAGGGAAGCTGGGACAGACTGAGGGGAATGTGATCAGTGGGAAATGAAGTAAGACAAGTGGAAAAGGTCTACATGTAAGGCAAGTTGGGCCAAGGTACTTTAGTGTGGGAGCAAAGCAAAGCTCATGGAGAGCATCAAGCAGAATAGTGGTGTGTGATTTATTTTTTTAAAGGATCATCCTAAATGCTATGTGGAGAACAGACAGGCAAGAGTGTAAATGAGGAGATCAGGTGAATGAATGCTGAAGGCTTGGACGAGAATGATCTTAACAGGAATGCAGACAAGTAAATGGATATGTGCTACACTTTGGTGGTGGACAGGGTGTGCTGCTAGATTGGATTAAGAAGTTGGATAACATTCCCTCTGGCTGACTTGCACATTTTTGGCCTCAACAACTGTGTGTGGTGCTCTCATTTCCTGATAGGAAGTGCAAAGAAAGAAGACATTCTGAGAGAGTGAAAATGAAGATGTATTTTTGGATGTCTTGAGTTTGAAGTATCTAATAAATATTCCAGGGGAAATGTCAAATAGGCATTCATATATATAAATTCAGAGTTGAGAGGGATGACATTCATTAACTCATTCACTCATTCAATAAAAAACTTAAGAGACTATTACATATGTTAGATAAGTGTGCTAGTGATGGGGATGGTAATAGAAAGAAGAAGTAAGATCATTCCTTAGTTTAAAAAGTTCACCTTCTAGATGGGGAGACAGATGTATAAATACATAATTACTATACAGTGTGACAAGTACTATAATAAAGAAAGAAACAAAGCACTTTAAATATCAGATGGTAGGACAATCATTTCTGCTTGAGGGAATTGGTAAAGAAGTTGCTAACATTTTGAAGTTGATAGTACTTTATTTTTAGTACAAAAATTATGCTGAATTACTAGAGTAAAATTTCTGAAGGTAATCTAGTAAATGTGTATGAGATCTTTCAAAGCTAAGCTTAATGTCTTCAGAATGATACCATGGGGGATTAGCCCCAAATACACATAGAGACAAGTGGAAGAATTAGCACACCACATGCACTGAAAATAAAACATTTTGCACGTTATTTTGTTTGATTAGTTTTATCACTTTTTTTGGATAATATAGTATCCAGTGAAAGTAATTCAATGGACATCAATTTTTTCCCCATTTCCTTTAATATTGTCTAGGCAAGTGAGAATTTTTCAAGGTATATTTTTAAAGAATAGCACCAAGTCCCCACATCCTCCAGACAGTTTCTTTGGCAACACATATACATCAGATCTAATTTTCAAGTGCTCACTACTGTTATCATCTACTCTATTTAATTAAGGACTTTGCTGACTTCTTGTCCTACTTCTGTCTGTTCCTGCTTTACATATAGCCTTGAAAGGAGCAGGCAAAGTACTAGAAACCAAAAGTTTAATTGCTTCTTACACCATCCTGGAAACTGGGTGTACAGAGAGAGATGGGTGATTAAGTAGAGCATTTTCTTCAGTCAGACAGGTTATATATTCCTAGTACAGGGTTAAGAAACAAGGAAGCTCTACATGTAGGAAGCAGAAGTGGTACATTTGCCGGTTTTCTGGTCCTTCATTAGGTTTATGGTATAAAGCCTAAAATTAAGAGCCAATAGTATTTGCTGCCTTGACATCTGGTAAACCCAGGAGGACCTCAAATGGCCTAACCACAAGTTCCCCTCCCAGTTCTGCTCCCATGGATAAGGTCCCCTCACCAAGCAACTCTCCTTATCAAGGGGACCAAGTAAAGTTCCTGCTTATGCCTGAGTACCTGGTTTTAGTCCCCTGGGGGGGGGGGGGGTCCATGGGATTATTCAAACAAGCCAATCACATCCTCCCACAGGACAAAAGTCATCCCACCCTCTTGAAACTACAAAGCCTGCCTCCCATAGGCCCCAGCTGTTCACTCTGTTCCTGAGTGCAGCCTCCATGTAGCCCTGCTTTGTATGTGATGTTTTCCTTCCCTGGGCTGTGAGTATAATAGTGTCAGATGTTGTGTGTTTGGCCATCCCCACAACCCTAGGGCCAGAATCTCTCACTCATGGATGGGACAAATAAGAGGTGATTAAAACAAATTGGTACTAGGATACACACAGCAATTTGCCCTGGGCAGGAACAGAGTACTTCAAGAACTGGAAGGGCATGGCTTTACTCCAAGAAGTGTGGTTTGATGGCAGCTAATTTTCAGTGTAACCACAAGAAATAATTTGCTTTCCTTGCCATCCTACCCTTTTCTCAGTGTTTTTGGAATTTGATGTTACATGTCAATAGCTCATGCTTTCTTTCTGACTCCTTGCCTTTACCCTCCAAAAACACAGTTTGGTCTGAACCTCTACCTACATCAGTGTCTTAATTCTCAGTTCCGCATGGGTTGGTTCCTTTTCTAATTATACTTTCCTTTCTGCCTTCTCATACCATGCTATGATGGGTATTCAGAAGCAGGACTTCTGTGAAAGCAAACACTTTTCATCCTCTCTTGGCCCTTGGCTTCTACAACTGTGATCATTCAAGTTTTGGTTGGAGTCTATTCTTTGGTCGTCAACTCCTGCCAAGTTCAGTAGTTAGGTTGCTTGCATGTGGTCTTGTTGTTTTGTTTGGAGTATTATCCATTTTTAGATTACTAGGCAACTTTCCTTCTAAAAACATAAAAACTCCACCATAAATCAAGCCTAAGTAATAGGCATTAGGTTTTGTGTTTTTGTTATTTTTGTTTTGTTTTGTTTTCTGCTTTTTGGATTAACTCAGTGAATTAAAAGTTAACTAACATCCATTATCCAGATGAGCATGTCTGTGAACATTTACACAACAGTTGTAGTTGCCTTTAGTCTCCAAGTATATGGAGTTTTTCAGGAATAACTGTTGATGGCATCAACTTTGTAGCCAGTTTGTATGTACAGATAGCCACACATGTACATGTAAACACACACACTTGTGCATACCCCATTTTCATACATACGATAGATTACTTGTTTATTCTACCTTTTTTTCCTCCCCCACAGCAAAAATACTCCATTTCCATTTGACTCTGATGGAAAATGTTCCCAAGTGAAAGGGAGCCCTTGGTCATTCAATGAACTGAAATCGCAGTGATTACACATTCAGAGTTGTCAAGGAGAAGGAGATTGATTTCTGAAAATGGAATCAAATGGCATCTGAAAGTGTTAGCTTCAAAACTATCTCCCCCTTCTGTTTGACATCGATCTTTCCAGCATGTGCCAGCTCATTATCGGGTGGGCAGAGGGGAATTGCAACTTGACGTCATCTGTGGCAATTTTACAAAGGAGAGCGGAAGGGCAGACTGTCTGGTACAATGCTTTGATTGACAGAGGTTTGTAGCCCACAAATGATGGCGTGATATACTCATATGGGAAGAAAAGTATGTATTGGTGGACTAAAGCTACATTTAAATAGCTGGAGCTCATGTTATAAATGGTAAGAAAACCCACAATGGGCAATTCTAGTCTAGGCTAGTATTTAAAAGAATAGACTTGTATTAACATGACATTTTCTAGCTCTACTTTAGTCTGCTCTGCAGCTTGAAGACAGTTTAATTTCAGTTTGAGTCTTTGTAGTGCTCTGGTGCATTTCCAAGGGCAGATGAAAGACAATTCTTGGGCCGTGGAACATATCACTGATACCAAGTTAGGACCTGGCACCAATGAATGAATGCATTTACTCTGGGAGGGTTCTGAGATCAAATAGGTCTAATGAAATTGCTTTAAATGGATCCTTCACCTCATTTAAAAAAGAGTTCTGTAGCCCCATCAATTTACTTTGAAAGGTTTTTCTGCCATCTGGAGAGATTGGTGTGTACATTTATTTTTGATAATTTCAAGTGGTTGCCGCCCTGTATCACACGTGTGTCTGTCTGTCAAAGTGTGCTCTCAGTGTTTGGGAATTGTGCACTCCAGGCTTTTTGCATTAATACTGGAGACAATACAGCTTTACTGGAACAGGAATCCTGTGGCACATGGAACAAAGAACTCCCTGCTTCTAGGCGGAGTGTACTAAATAGTACATCAGAATATACTACAGCCTATGCACTCTGAGTCCACAGTTCCAGTTTTTAAGGAATAAACACAGAATAATTCTCTTGTCATCTTGATGTAAATCTTGTTTACTTTTTAAAGCATACCTCACATCTTCCCTTTGGTTCTCAACCACTCTCTGACTTCTGTGCCCACCAACATCATTACTCTCAACAGATAAACTTGTCTGGTGCCTTTCATACCCTACGGTATGAAAAAGGTAAAGGCCATAATAAGCAGAAATCTTCACAAATTCCTCTCTCACTCCCGTAGCAAAAACTATTTAAAGAGGGGCTTGTACTACATTGTACTTCCTTGTTCTCTGCTTGTTCTCCACCTACTACAACTTAGCTTCTAGCCACTCTTTCTACTTAAAAAAGTCTTCCAATAAAATCAGCAATGACTTTCTAGCTGGGAAGTTAAAGCACCATTTCCCTGCCTTGCTCCACTTGATCTCCATAGCATTCAAAGGTACAGTTCACCTTACCTTTCTCTTTTTTTTCTTCTTCCTTCAAATCCAAAGACCATTTCTTCTTGTTCCAACTTTTTCCCCCCTCATCTCTCAGACTGTTGCATTTCTCTTTGCTGCAGGGACTCCTTTGCCTCTGCTTACTGCAGGTAGAGGTGAGGGGATGCAAATATTCTTGGAGTCACATAGCAGATGGGGCTGGAGAGTTCACCTTCATGGCTTAATGTTGGCTCCCAGATCTGCCTCCTGTCAGGCTCAATGTATCCCCTCTGTTACCGTTTTGCCTCCAGTTTTCTAGCCAGGCTTGGGGATAAAAAGTGCTCAATTCATTACCTGGTGCATAGTAAGTGCTTAATTAAAATCAGCTAATTATGGATGGATTTAAATTATCTAATAAAAATATTTTCCAAACTTTGTATAATTTGCATTTGCCATTAATTCTCAATAAGGCCTTCCTCCTCTTTAAAACAATTCAAATTTATCCAAATTAATACTACCTATGGATTATCCTATGTTACTTTCTTCTTTCCTCTATATTAAATCATTTCCATTTATGGACTTGGGTCAATAGTTCTTTATATATTTCATCAGAGTTCCAGTGAAGGCTTTTGATAATTTCTTATGTAATTAAAAAAGTTAATATGATACAGAGCAGGAGTCAGAAGAATTTTATGGTAGAGTTAAAGGTATTTGTGAAATGAGATGGAATTCAAAGTCACATATTAGCTTTGGTTGGGCATTTAGTGGACTGAACATTTCAATCAACAATAGGGGTCACCATGGGAAGAATTTATAGCTTTAGTTTTCATCTCAGAGATAGGATCTATTGCCAAAGCCTTTGAAAAGGTTACTAATGAGACCAAACATTGTGCCATATTCTCTGACAGACAAGCAAAGAAACAAACAAAAATGCCATGGAGAAATGAGGGAGCAAGATTTAGTTGACAATATATAAGACTTGGATTCAAGTTATACTTCCAGCACTCATTGCTCCCTGATAACTCACTTAACTCCTTTAATTGGGCTCTATAAGTTGGAACGATTTCCACCTACCTGTTTCCTGATGCTGGAAAATTCTTTGTGGGTAATACCACTAATACATATATTTATATGTAAAGGATTATTTAGACCACCCTGTACCCACTAAATATGTACTATCTGTTGACCAATCTGCAGCCTCGTGGACCAGGCAGTTCAATGTCATGCTGCCTGGGTAGACATTCTTATAATATTAACTGTTATTTTATCTCCCCAAGTTTCACACTGCTCCACTGAAAAATGAGGACATTAATGTACCTCCCTCAAGTAAAGATTACTTATGAAAATACATGTACCTGATTGGCAGTCAACATCTCTGCCTACCTTTCTGTTCTCATTTCCAATAACTCTTTCTTATGCACCTTAAAAACTTGCCATACTGCACTGTGTTCATGTTCTAGAATACCATCCTCTCTCATGCCTCCATGCTTTTGCACACATTCTTTCCTCTTCCAAGATATTGTTCCTCCCATACTCCTTCCTGTCTGCACTCTTCTTGAAAAAAGCCCATGTGCATCCATAAAAACAATTCATTCTTCCTTCAGGTGCTTGTCACTTCCAACTACCAGCCAAGTAGGTAATAAAGAGATTTGTGTTTTGAATCTATCTCTAGAATAATAACTTTAATTCAAAAGCAGCACGTGGCTGTGTGAGCACTATTTTCACTATGGTTTTAAAAATCGTAGGCAAGGTAGGACATCACACAATGATCTGCCATTATTTTCACCCTCGTCTAGAACTTCTCTAGTTCTAATGTTTGAGAAAAATGTGGGAAAGCACCATCAAAAAATAAAGTGATATATAAAAATCATGGTTAGACTTACACTGCTACAAACATCCTGGGAGTGTAAGGCTCTAGAATGATGGAAAATTGTTGAAGTGTGAAGCATTCAACTTTAAATTGCCTTTTTTTCTTTTTTTACCATCTTAAACATTTTTAAGTATACAGTTCAGTAGTGTTAAGTACATTCATATTGCTGTGCAACACATTGAACAGTAAGTCTCTATTTCTCTCTCCCCTCAGCCCCTGGCAACCACCTTCTATTTTCTGTCCCAATAAATTTGACTTCTCTAGGTACCTCATATAAGGGGAATCATACAGTATTTGTCTTTTTGTGATTAGCTTATTTCCCTTAGCATAATGTCTTCAAGGTTCATCCATGTCATAGCATGTATCAGAATTTCTCCCTTAAGCTGAATAATATTCCATTGAATGTATGTATGTATCATGTTTTGTTTATTTATTCATCTGCTGATGGATACAGGGTGCTTCCATCTTTTGGGTATTGTATGTTGCTATAAACATGGGTGTGCAGATATCTCTTTGAGACCGTTTTCAATTCTTTTGGGTATGTAACCCAAAGTGGAATGGGTATTTTATTTATTACTACATTTTAAATTTTTTAGGAACCTCCATACTCTTTCCCATAGCAGCTGTGTAATTTTACATACTCATCAACAGTGCACAGAGGTGCCATTTTCTCCACATCTTCACGAGCACTTGTTATTTTCTGTTTTTTTGTTTTGTTTTGTTTTGTCTTATTTTGCTTTGTTTCAATAGTAGCCATCCTAATGGGTATCCTCCACATTCTTGTTGGGGTCTACCACTAATTTTCTTAGTAGATCTTTCTCCTAGGAAGTGCTGGCTCCCTAGCCAAAAAGAGCAGGTCTGAAAACACAGAGGGAGTTTAATGTAAGCTTTTGGAACTCAAAAAAAAAAAAAAAAATTGCAGATGTCTTTGATTTTTTGGCTACCAAACTCAAATTTCTAGCTCTACACTTCACTGTCTCAGGATTTTTGCCCTGTCTTAATTTGGGCTAACACTAAGTTAATTCTTTAGACTCAAGACTCTATTCAATTTTCCTGCCATTTATAAAATATTAATTACCTCCTCAGACAAAATTAATGTATCTCTTCATTTTTTTTTTCAAGATACTCTATATATTGCTTGAGTTCATACATTATATTATGATTGTTTGCTTATATACTTGTCTCTGGGGCAGACCAAACAGACTCAGTTACTGTTCTCCTTTTTGTTCTTACTAAAACAACTATGATTTTCTTTTGAATAGCCTATATCCAACTGATAGCCTATATTCCCCATACTCTCTGGAAACTAAAGCCACTCACATGACATAGTTCTAATCAATGAGAACAATTGGAACATTGGTAGTTTCTGAATAACTTTTGGTTTCCTAATACAGGTATAGTTCCCTTCTTCATAACTGGAGTATAATGAGAGGCTACATGTGGAGCAGCCATTTTGGAGTCAGGTGACAACCATGAAAATAAAAGCCATATACGAAGGATGATGAAATTAAAAAAAAAAAAGAAAGAAAGAAAGGAAGTTGTAGTAATATTATGGAACTTTGGTACCATGTCTGGCTGTGTATTATGGATTTTTTTTGAATGTGGCAAAATATCAACATGTTTGATAAAGCAAATTTCCTCATTTTTTAGATTCTAGAAAAATGATAATTTTTGAAACTTTCAAGGAAAAGGCAACTCATAGACAAAGTTGAATATTTAAAATGATCGATTTGCTCTCAAGTGGAAGAATGAGGGGTTCATTATCTTGTCACACCTGTATATAACCCATTGGCAAAACAGAAATGTCCTATATAGCACACCTGTTGGGAATCTCTGATTAAGCCACATTAGTCATATTGCTTTTTCAGGAAGCTGAACACAATGTCTTACTAACAGAATTTCTCTAGTGAGACAAACGAGGTTACTCAGAGCAGAACAATACATTATTCATCGTGTTTCTCTTACCTAGTATGCTGCTAGGAACTTAATAGTTACTCAGTAAGTATTTATTGAATAAATGAAAAGAAATAAATAACTCCTTGTCCAGACTGACTGGTTTCCTCACAGTTCTAGGTCATGCTCATTTCTGACTCAAAACCTTTACTTTGCTTCCTCTAACCTGGAAAAACTTCTGAACCCCTCTCCTTGTAGCCAACTCCTACCCATTCTTCAAAGTCCTTTTTAAGTCTCTCTCTTCCATGAGAGCCTTCTTATCATTTTGGCTCAGATCACACCACTTTATGCACTTTTCTGTACTCCTATAACTCTTGCTGAAAGAAAGGTTCACTGTGGCCTTAATCATATGCATATCCTCCAACTAATTACCCAGCTTTTCCATGTTGTCATATGCTAACTTTATTTTCTACCAGCAAACTGTTGTACTTAGGATATTCTTTTCTTAAAAAACATATCTCATACCATGAAAATATAACTGATCACAAAAATACATGAGAAAATTAATCAAATAAAAAAACTAAACAATGTAAACATTGTATTTAAATATCCTCTTTGAAAATATAACTGATAACAAAAATACATGAGAAAATTAAGCAAATAAAAAAAACTAAACAATGTAAACATTGTATTTAAATGTCCTGTATTTAAATTCAGGAAACATTCTGTCTGAGATGGATCAGCTGTAGATTTTTCTTTGTTTTGTTTTGCTTTGTTTTTTAATGTGGATCTAGTAAAGTTGGGCTAAAAGCACCAAATTGTCCAGAATCTCCCTAGAGTAGGCCCAAGATTTTCAGGGTCCCAGATTCTTAAAACTACATTTAAAGAAACGATCATCTGTTCCAAAATATTTGCTGAAAATTTGACTTGAAGGTGGGCTTATAAAGGTCTTTGGGTGGTAAACTAGATGGGATACTTTACATGGGCCTTTTCATTTCTTTAAGAATTCTCCACTGCCTGGCTCATCACCCTTAAATATTATGGAGAAAGCTCACGTTTTCTGAAGTAATTAGATGCCTTTGGATCAGTGCTAAGTGCTTCCCCTTGAGCTCTAGGAATCTGCTAATATTCCTCCTGATATAATCAAAATATTCTTCGCTCATTCTGAAATTTCTTTCTTTGATTTTTCACTTTTCCTGTTCTTCAGCATTTTGAAGAGAGATAATATTTGCCAACATTTATACTTAGGTGTGTTTGATTGTACATTCACATCATCAAAAGCCATTCCATTTGTGTACATATATTTAATGAATTGGGCATTGATTAAACTGTCTGGCATGTCACCTTTCTATGGCTTTTTCTAAGCTGGTTTTAGAGAATTACTCAGGCCTCAGTTTGATTCTACCAGAAGGAATATCACCATCCAACATGCCTACCTGCTTTGCTTAAGTGACTTAAATCTGACATAATGGCCTTTATTATAAGGAAATTTGCACCTTTACTTTCAAAATTTTGTATTCTTTGATTAACTGCATGATAAATGTTCTAAATTTGTTGAATAAGAGCTCATGGTTTATAAATATACTTAATTTGGGGTTATACTGTTTGCTTATCCTTTAGGTATTCATATGAAATAGCTTTCAGTCTTAAAGAGCAGTTAAATTACAATATCTTCAAAACTGAACAGTCCCATCACTGGCTAGAGATAGATTGTCTATTGTTCAGTAAAATTTGCCCCTGGCTGATTCAGGGTAGTTTATTTTGAAAGGTTAGTTCACAGTACCATAGAAATCCACTAAAAGGAAGCTCCTGGCTTACCTACCAGGTAATACCATTACATGCATTCAACTTGCAACTGTTTTTGAATTCAGAACCATAAGGCTCTCTGCAGCAGGTATGGCTTTCAGTAGGTTATAAAGTGCTTCAACAGATGGAACATTGTTATTAGCATGGATAATATATTTTCATTGTATTGGTATTGAAAGTGATTTTCCAGATAATGGCTTAGACAAATGTTCGTGGAATCTATCCAGTTAATCCACCAAAAAAATGCAGCCTGGCTTTTAAGAGCAATTCCACTTTTATTGAATGTTTTTGATTAAATATTCTATTCCTGTGAATTTCTTGCCACGATCCTCTGTTTATTTTCTTTTTGAAGTCATTGTTATTAAATTGTTTCACTTAATAATGACTTCTGAATAATCCAGAAATTCATTTAAAATTCACAGCTACATGTTTTATTATATTTTAAGTGATTCATTTAAAAAATATCTCAACAAAGGTCTTTTTATATTCCCACAGATATCATGGAGTGTAGGTCAAAGGGTCATACTTACTAGATGAGATGCTGTAGCCGGGGCCCTAAAACCAAATGAATTGTTCACTCCTCAACCTAAGAATTAGCCACAGAATAGCAATGTCACCTATTTATTTATTCTCCCAGGAAATTAAGTGTCTCTTATGTAGCAGTCAATATGCTAGGTGTTGGGGACACAAAAAATTTAAAAAAGAGAGAGTTCATGAAGATAAGGAAGTGACTGACATTTAAAAGTACAATTTCAACTTCCTGTAGTTAGGGGGATGGTGGAGATGTAATATTTATGGGCTGTGTGTCCTAGATAAGTTACTTATTCTGTTTCAGCCCCAATTTCTCTATTAAGATGGGAGATATTAACCATATATACCTTCAGAGTTGATGGAAAAGTGAAATGAGATATGACTGCCTGGTACAAATACAGTAAATAAAAACAAAAAACTAAAGCTTTGAATAACTTGGAGTTCACCATATTTAGATACCATTTATGTCCTTCCCCAAATCTCTCAGCTGATAAATATTTTAGCAACTATTTAAATATTAATTTTATTATTTCTCAGGTTCTTTGAGTCTTTAAAATTGCCATATTCCTATTTGTTGTTACTAATTTAGATGGGGAATAAGGAAGCCATTATAGCCATTCTTGGTTTGGTGTAGACTGTTCCTACTCGGACGTTTTCTTTGGCTTTGGCTTCCTGACTCAATTATAAAACCTATACTACTACTAACAACATTCCTCCACCACCAACAACAAAAAAAAGCACCAACCCATAAAAATAGCCTTATTAGTTTCCTATTGCTGCTGTAACAAATTACCACAAACCTGGTGGCTTAAAGCACACCAATTTATTCACTTACAATTCTGGAGGCCTGGGGTTTAAAATAGGTCAGCAGAGATGTGTTCCTTTCAGAGGCTCTCAGGGAGAGTCCATTTTCATGCCTTTTCTACCTTCCAGAGGCCACCCCAGGCACATTTTTGGCTCATTGCCCCACATCACTCAACTGCTTCTGTTGTCACATTGTCTTCTCTGATTCCGATTCTCCTGCCTCCCTATTTGTAAGGCCCCTCGTGATTGCCATAGGCTCATTTCGATAGCTCAAGATATTCTCACATCTCAAGATCCTTAATTGATTCGTCTACAAACCTCTTTTTGCCATGTAAAATAACATATTCCCAAGTTCTAGGGATTAGGCCTTCTATATATTTGGGAGACTATATTTTCTCTACCACAATAGCATAGGAAGATGAAAAGAAATCTGAAACATGTTTAAATTTTCAGGAATTAGTTGGGATGGCAGGAAGTAGACCAAGCTAAGGCAATGAACAAACATAACATTATCTTTCAATGGATATAATAAATTCTGTTAGGACTCATTGGGAAAAGCCAAACAGTAGTGTGAATTATAGAATTTTGCTTGTAAAAGCAGTATTTTTGCATTAAGTACCAAAGAATAAACTAGAACCTAGCTGACTGAAAATGGCCTGGTAGAAATTGTTGATAAATTTGTCGTAGGGAATGGATAGAATAGTTAGAAATTACAGGGGATAGTTAAAAATTAGCATATGGATCCATCATGAAATATTACTGTAAAAAAATAATAGTAATACATTATTCATTATTATTATTTTTTACAGCAATAGAGACAGAAGTTTCTTGAATATTATGTTCTATTGAATGCACTGAACAGCCTTGTAAGGTAGATAGGGAATGTAAATTGAACCCTGTATTACTGACAAAGCACTGTGGATCAGAGATATTAAATAACTAGCTCATGGTTATAGGCTGGAATGCTAACTGAGGATCTGACTGGCACAGTTCAGGTCTGTGCATTCTGATGCTTGAGGGCATCTGAAATCCATTTGATCCCTAAAGTAACTGATGATCCCTTTCAAGTCTTGTTTACACTATGGTTGCCCCTTGACATTCTGGATGATTATACCCCGTGATTGCAAAAAAGTCCCTAAATTAACAAATAACACCCTATTTTTAAATTTCTAATATTACTGTTAATGCAATTCATCCCATCAGAGAGGTGAGCTACTACTGCTTGAATATTACACTTTTTATTTTACCTTTTGTCATGACCATCAGCAAAACTAACTGTTGTCTTTCATTTTCTGGACCATTTCCAATGAAGGACCAAACCACATTTTAATCACTCTTGAAGATGACTTACCTGCAGTTGCTGTGAGGAATTATTAATCCCTCTTAGATAATGAACCACTTATAGCTGTTCAACATTAGAGCACAATTACTAGAAGCTGCTCATATGAGAAGTAGCAACCCTGAAAATTAAACCTGCAAACAGAAGCGTCTGCCTCTCTGACTCTCCATATGGGCTCACAGTCGATAAGCCATGTGTCCCCGTGAGGTCCCCTACAGGGCTCTTCCTCCGGTGCCAGCCTCTGGAGGACTGGGGCTTGTGTCTTGGTGCTCTCACTCCGTCGTATGCACTTTGTGTTTACCAGAGAGCCAATGTTTTAGGTCAGACCAACACAAGCATACTCTTAAAATTTTTTCAAAGTCTGTCCTCAGTTTCAACTGGCCTGGGGGGATAGCAGCTTATCTCTTTGAACTACCCCCAAAGGATCTCAAAGTGAAATTCCATCATTGCAAATTTCGTCTCTAAATGTAAGCAATTACCATCCAGCTGTTTTCCTGTGGTGAAACAAAATCTTGATTTTATGTTAAGGTAAGAGGTAGTGTTTATTTAAAGATATGTGGTGAACAACAAAATGTACCAAATAACTCCCTGGGCTCTCCAGTTTTGTAGAACCCATGATTCAAATGTGTGCCTCGGCAACGTAAATCACAGTGTGTCCTGGGTCATCGGTTTCATTCTTTCATGGCCCACCTGTGCAGTTTCTCAAATATCTTCTGAATTTATTTCCTTAGCTAACTTCACGTGCATTCATTAGTAGGACCACAGATAATTTTACGTGAACTGAGTAATGAAGAAAAAACCTTGGTTTAGCCTCTGCGTGAATTACCACAGGATCCTGCTACTGTGATTGATGAAGTGCCACGCAGGGAGACTCCTTACACACTCAGCTCCAGTACACAGCTCACCTTCTATTCCTTCCACAGATTTTGTGATTACCTCTTCTCACATAGAGCATAAATGGCTATTACCTTTACTTTGAAATATTATTTTTTTTCCTTAATAAATACCTTGATGTATATCCTCAGTGAGGCTTACAGACCAAGGGGAAAAAAAAGCCAATAAAACACAATAGCGGGTACTCTGTCATTCTGAAAGGCTCCAACTGTATAAGCCGTTATGACAAGGATTTTTGCTGTATTTTGCATCAACAGCTTGTCACATGGGTCCCAGTTCATAGGATGTGTCATTATTTCCCAAATTGAATTTGCTTATCTGCTCTTCCCTTTATGGGTAACACTGACTAGGAAACCAAGCTCGCCCTGTTTCATCTGAATTCTGTTTCCCTCCTTTTTGAGCATTCTACACTGGAATGAATAATACAATGCATGTATCTGATAAATGGCTCATTTTAATCAGGCTCTTCTGTCTCTGTGGTGCCTCAGACCTAAGGGAAAAACTTTGACTTTTGATTATTTTCTTTTATTTCACTTTGCAAGCTCTCATTTTACAGGCTTCTGCCAAAAAGCAATTAAAAAAAAAACAAACTGCTGCTATTTGGTTTCTTCACCATTTAAAAACCTGTGGTCTGAGATCCTCCTTCCCACTCAGCCCCTACATCAAAAGCAAGTGACCTTATTTCAAGCTGAATATTGTTCTTTGCTTTGATGCTCAGATCCCTACCGTCGTGCACACTCCCGTTCCTATTGTCTGTTCTTACTGGTGTTGACAGAGCCAACCCCAGGATAAAGCCAACCAAAGCAGTTGCTCTGGGCCTCAAGCACTAGGTCCCTTTACACTTCTGTGACCAGGCTGCAGGTCAGAGAGTTAGGGTGGGAGTTGGCAGGAAGGTAAGGAGATGGTGATGGGGAGGTCTTTGATAGAACCAGAGCTTACATTTTCAGTAATTTACCGAATTCTCTTTCTGCTTCACATCCCTTCCCTTTTTCACCCCACTTTCCTCCAAAAAACTCTAAGTGATACTATTTCATCCATGCATTAATACATCTATACTGTATCAATTTTGATCTCAAGCAATCGTCATCAACTCTGACTGTGTTCAGCTAAAGTAAAATTTATGGGGGCTCACAATAGTAATGAGAGGCAAGGATAGAAAAAGAAGAAACACTCAGGACCACCTGAGGGCTGGCAGTAGGAAGCCCATCAACTGTGATGCTGTAGAATCAGTCTGATCCACATGCTTCTAGAATGGAGGTGCCTACCAGGGTACCTTTAGATATAAAGCCTCAGGAGGGAGTGAGTCTGAATGACCACAACTATTGTTAGTCCAAACTAAATCTTTATATGAATTAGAACATGGTACCTTATCTGGGGAAAGGCAGATAAACAGACCCCAGCTGACTTTGAGTCCCCATTGACCTTCTTGACCTGTTACCCTCATGAATAAGGCACAATGTACATAATCATTCCCATGACTCTGCAGTTGGGCTGTACCTGACTGAAGCAGGAAGGGGGTGGGAGGAGGACCTGATTCATTCCGCATTCTTAGTGGGAGCACCTGATTCATTCCGTATTCTGCAAACAGTGGGGAATTCCCCAAAAGGGAAAATAGAGGAGGGTAATTAAAAAGAGGTTTAAACATTGGGAAGATATTGAGAAAGATTCATTGCACATCCAGAGATCTAAAGATGCCTTTGTTACATTTTTGCACTTCAATTTTTCCTTGAATGAAAATATTTAGACTCCCGATATAGACAAGGGTGTAGAGGATTTCTCTCTTTATGATTTGTATGGACTCTGATATCCTGAAGTTTGGCTTCCAGAGACTTTCATAAGACCTCATATAACTGATATTACAGGAAAATAAATTTGCAGTGTTAGACAACTAGGAAATCATTTTGCCTTTATTTATTATAGCATTTTTAGGGAGAGATAATTATACAAACTATACAGTTTAGGAGTTGTGATGTTTAATACATGAATGCTTAAACCAAATTTTGGTTTTGCTTAAATTAATTGCATGCCTGTTAGATTAGTAATCATATGTTCTTGGTGTATCTGGAATAAAGTAGTATAACATCCTTTTAGGATTGTGTGTGTATGTTTGTAATGATCTGGTAGCTTTCTGATTAAACATAGATTTAACACATACTTTTCATTTCTGCCTGCTGCCAAAACCTCATTAAAGTGAAAGTAAAGGAATTTAAAATGGTAAAAACACACAGAAGAAAAATAATGCACGAGGAGACAATAATAGACTGAAATGGCAAGTGCTGGCAGTAAATGGAAAGTAAATGGAGGCATTAGTAGAGCTGAGAAAGCTGGCTGGAGAGAAAGGTAGTGAGAACTGAGCCTAGTTTGATCTCTCCAGAACCCAGGACAGGATCACACGAAGCAGGGGAAGGTATGGTGCTGCAATCAGGAAGCTGGTGGGGAACCTCTGCAGAGACAGGTAGATCTTCTCCACTGGTGTGTATGGTCAACAGACTCACCCATCCCCAGTCTGACAGGCAACTGCAGGTTCATTCTGAATCAGAACAAGAGGTCCTAGGCTCAGGGACAGGACATAGAGCAGAAGCAGAAGAGAAGAGCCAAACTGAAAACAAGACTGAGTAGAAGTCTATACATTGAACTGTGTAGCTACTAGCGCCCTGCTATTGCTTGGCATACACAACCACCAGGAGATTGGAAGGTTTTTGGTTTTTGTTTTTTTCTGGTGGTGGGGAGAAATGGAAAGCCTTGGGGTAGGTGGTAGGGTGGGGTTTCCAATATGAAATGAAAGGATTCCCAATAAATCACTCTCAAGGCCAAGCCTCTCAGCTGGAAGATTCCATCCCCTCACACAGAGCTTCCATTTAGGCTTCTAATGCCTTCCTCTTGAAAATCAACAGAAAACAAAATCTCTGGCTATTGAGGAAAGTGCCACTCAAAAATAAAGGCACCAAAGAAAGAGAAAAAAAAAAAAAAGAACTCAGAGAAAACAGGGAATGCAGAGAATAGACAAAAGCTCTAATTAAAACTATTATTTATGTTTTCAGATAAATGAGAAGTCATTGCACTCAGTAGGATACTATAAAAATGGAACTGTCAGTTGGCTAGATAGAGGTCTTAAAAACTAGAAATATGAAAATGGGATGAAAGATTCATCTGAAGAGCTAGATGATAAAACCAAGGTATCTTTAGAGAAAGCAGAACAAAATTAAATGGAAATTGTGATAAACACAAAATGATAGGAATATTGGGGCGCCTGGGTGCCTCAGTTGTTAAGCGTCTGCCTTCGGCTCAGGTCATGATCCCAGGGTCCTGGGATCGAGCCCCGCATCGGGCTCCCTGCTCGGTGGGAAGCCTGCTTCTCCCTCTCCCTCTCCCCCTGCTTGTGTTCCCTCTCTCACTGTCTCTCTCTCTCTCTGTCAAATAAATAAATAAAATAAAATAAAATTATAAGAATATTAGTAGATGAATCCAGAAAGTCCAAAGGCTGACCAAAAAGAGTTCCAGAAGAAGATAACAGAAGGGAGGACATTAATAAACAATGAATGTGAAAAAAATTTCTAAAACTAAAACACCTAAGTTTCCAAATTAAAAAAGTCTAAAAAATGACCGACACAATTATCTTTTTAAAAAATGTCCACACTAAGGCCATTTAGTAGATCACTTATAGTTCACTGTAAGACTTCAAAATACTGGCAATAATGACCACATGCAAAAATTTTCAAATAACAAGTTGAAAGTTTGCATATGAAGAAAGGGTCAAATTGGACTTCTTAAAAGAAATAACTCAAAACAAGAAATCAAGGAAGAAATGAGGACAGAATTCTGAATTTTCCAAAATCAGAAAAAGACAACACAAGAAAGGAAAACTAGAGACCAATATCTCTCATGAACATAGACATAAAAATCCTCAACGAAATATTAGCAAACCAAATCCAGCAATATATTAAACATTATACAATACAACCGAGTGGGATTTTCCCCAAATACGCAAGTCTGGTTCAACATTTGAAAATCAATTAATGTAATTCACCACATCAATAAGCTAAAGCAGAAAAATCATATTATCATATCAATGGATGCATAGAAAGCATTTGACAATATCCAAGACCCATTCATGATTAAAAATAACTCAGCAATCTAGGAATAGAAGGGAGCTTCCTCCACTTCTATATAGAATTTTACCAAAAACCCTACAACTAAGATTATATTTAATGTTGATAAATTAGGTGCTTTCCACCTCAGATCAGGAACAAATAAGGATGACCCTCTCACTACTCCTATTCAGCATCATAGTAGAAGGCCTAGCATGTGCAATAAGGCAAGACAGGTAAACAAAGGTTTGGAGGATTGGGAAGGGAAAGAAATTCCCTTTATTCATTGATGCCATGATTGTCTATATAAAACATACCAAAAAATTAACAACAAAAACAACAAATCTAGCAATACCAAATGCTAGAGAGGATGTGGGGCAAAACTCTTATTCATTACTGGGGGCTGCAGAATGGTACAGCCACATTAGTAGATAGTTTGGCAGTTTCTTAGAATGTTAAATTTGGTCTTACCATATGATCCATTGTGCCACTAGGTATTTACCCAAATGAGTTAAAAATTCTGTCCTTAAAAAAACCTGAACATGAATGCTTATAGGAACTTTATTCACAATTGTCAAAATACTGGAAGCAACCAAGATGTCCTTCAGAAGAATGGATAAATATTCAACAGCATCTTATTCAGCAATAAAAAGAAGTAAGTTATCAAGCTATGAAAAGACATAGTAGAAAATTAAGTGCATATTGCTTAGTGAAAGAGTCTCTGTTCTGAAGTGAATGTGGATACAGCACCACTCCTTGCCCCTTCCCAGCTCCCCTCATGGACTCTCTTGCCTCAGTGCAATCTCCACTCGGACCCCCACCCACCTTCTGTGCCATCTTGTATGTGGGATGGTTACCTCCCTCTCATCTCTAGTGGCTCACCTACAGGAGGATGGGAACACACCATCCGTTTCCCAGTGGACCTTCTTCCTTTGTGATCATCTGTCCCTTTCCACCCCACACTGGCCAGTGGACTCATCCATTCTGTGGAACAATACCCTACCACAAGTCCATGGATTCAGTGGACTTACCCATTTGTAAGGACACCTCACACTGTGGCTGGAAGCGATGCCTGGAACATTCCTGGCTTATCCTGGGAACACTCTTCAGCACCCTCACCCTCCCTCCCATGGAGTCTCCTGTCAGTGGAGGCTGGACTCTTCTCACTCAGAGGTCTCATCCTGCCCATACCCAGGTGCTCAGGGGTGAGCATATGCCTAGATGTCAGTATGGTCTCCACATTTCTGCTTCTCCCTGTCTTTGTGGTATAGTTCTTCAGTGGTCCTGGCCCCAGTCCAGCCCCCTGCAGCCCTGCTGTACCATTCTAACCAGACACAAGGGAAGAGGCAGACATAAGGTGCGGCACTCACTTCTGCTCGCTGGGGAATTGGGGAAAGGAACTTAACCCTCACTGGAGGGGATGGGAGGGCTTTTAATTCATTTCTCTCTCTTTTTTTTTTTGTGGCTCTCCCTCTCTGAGCCAGTTTTCATTTCTTCCCTATGGCATTAACAACTCCTGCCTCCCACCCCAGACCTATGCCCACAACTGAGGAGGTGGGCTGAGAACAAAAGGAGAGGGCAGGACCCAGTTTTGCATGGTTAGTTTTTGTTAATTATCTGGATAACAGCAAGAAACCAAGAAAGAATGAAAGAAAGAATGAAAGAAGGAAGGAAGGAAGGAAGGAAGGAAAGAAAAAGGAAAGAAAGAAAGAACAAAGAAAGAAAGAAAGAGGAGGGAGGGAGGGAGGAAGAAAAGAAGGGAGGGAGGAAGGGAGGGAGGAAGGAAGGAAGGAAGGAGATAGAAGAGTCTCTGGAAAAGCTAAACACTGTATGATTCCACCTATATGATGTTCTAAGAAAAGGCCAAACTATAGAGACAATAGAAAGATTAGTGGTTGCCAAGAGTTTGAAGGAAGGGAGGAGGGCTGAATTAAAAATAAATTCTGGACTTTAATAAATTGACAATTCTCCTACATTCAGAGTAAACTTATCCTTTCCCCAAATCCCCAAAAGTCTTACCCCAATATGGAGTCAGGTTCAGGCCCAGTCCAGAATATTTCATCATCTAAATTAGTTTGAAGTGGAATGGGGTAAGGGGAGTTTCTCAGGGGAAGTTCCTCAGTCACAGTTTTTCCAAAGTGACTTCTCTTCATTTGAAGGCTTGTGAACTAAAAGACAAGTTATTTGACCCACCTCCCCATTTCACCCCTTCTACACACAGACACCGTGATTGGATAATTGTAATTTAAAAACTGGGCAGAAGAGAAGCCTTTAGTAGTCACTGGTTAGTAACAACTATGAAATCTAGCCGGGCACCTGTTTCCAGTCCTTGATTAGGGCTTCATTCTCCTTTCTGCAAGCGGCTCTCCGTATCTCTTGAGTCATCCTCCTTTTCTTTAGAAGTGGCCTGTTGTGTGGCTGAGAAGCTTTCTTGATCTACTTCCTGCTTGTGTAAATTTGGGGACCCAGAGATCTTTTTTCAATGTAAATGTTGTCTGTCCAATTCAGTCCAAACTGGAGGTGCTTCCAACAATTATAGTTCTCTTAATAGCTTTCTGGGTTTCTTAGAGATCTTATTGTAGTTGACTGCATGAGACAAAGCCACACCCATAGATCTTTCTGAGACAGGCTTCACCCTACTTTGGGCTGAACATAAAGATCTTTTGGACAAGGCCTTTAAGCTTCTTAAAGCCTTTTGTCTGTAGCTGAGCGAGTCTTTGAGATGCAATCTTAAATTTCTCTGAGGTGACAACCAGGACTCTTATTCTACTCTAACTTAATCTGACCATCTAACCAAAAGTGTTCTTCTCCCTTCCCTTACAACATAGCCAATCATAGGACTTAATACTTTGTGATATTTTCTAGTTTATTTAAAAAAAAATATTTGATGTTTATCTGCCTCTGCTCAATAAAATGTAAGAGCCAATGGATGGGGACTTTGTTTTGTTTTACATTGCGTATTCAGGGCCTAATCCAGTGTGTGTTACATAGTGGGCCATAAATATCTGTGTGTGACCCAGTAAGTGAGCATCACTACTAATAGTGATATTTATACTACTTTTTCTATGGTTATTGATTCAATAATAATTACAATTACAATAGAAACTCATTTAGAAACAGAGCTACATGTTTCCATTAGCGATGAGTCCTGGGTTATTTATAGGGCCCTGTGGCCATACCAAAGTGGAGAGGGTGGGGATGCATTCCAAAAGATACCATTATGCTTTCCTTTGGTCTAAATATATATGAGATTTCCACATCAGTGGAATTAACTACTCTTATTCCCAGTTTCATCTTATCTCACAGAGCTGTTAGAAAAATTAAAAATAAATTTCTATATAGCATCGGACAGAGAAAACACTCAATGCAGTGTGGCTTTTACTGTTAAGAAGAGAGGGAGAGAAACTCTGTCCTTGAATGTATCCTTATATTTCATCATTCTTACTTCAGTAATGAAAAATTTGACCTTGAAATATGTCTTCAGTATGTATTTTTTCATTATCAGACACATATCCATGTTCTATTAATTTAAACAGATTCCCATCATAAAATGTTCAATGACAAGAACAACAACTAATAGAGAAGTATTATTTGCAGCAAAATTTTGCGTCTTATTAAAATAGATGTTGAATTAGCTAATGGGAATTTATAGTCTAGTTGCAGTTAGGTTAAACCAGATTGACAAAATTGGGACATTTCCATTTTTCTGTAAACACCTTCTGACACCATCACTCATTCTTATAAATGGAAGAGAAATGCTAGTATGTTGAATTATTTCCCAGCGTTGTCTTTGTTTTCTGGCTTTGTGAAGTCTGCGTACACAGCCACGTACTTGTTGTCAGAGGCAGCATTAGCCCAGAGCTTCTTTCTTCACTCTGATTCACTGTGTTTATATTAACACTATAAACACTATAATATTTAAACACTATAATATCCAACCCTCATACAGTGCCATAAGATAGGTATTATGGTAGGGTTACACAAACACTTTCTGTAAAGGGCTACAGATTAAGTATATTCGTTTCTGTGGGGTGTGTGGTCCTGATCATAACCTTTTGCCTTGTGGCAAAACAGTAGCCTAAAAAGAAAGACCGTATGCAAACAAATAAGCATGGCCATGTTCCAGTTGAACTTTATTTATGGATCCTGAAATATAAATTTCATACAATGTTCATATGTTATGAAAGATTATTCTTCCTTTGATGTTAAACACTTAAAAATATTTTAAAAAATTAACTTGCAAGCTGGACCAAAACAGGTGGTGAGCCAGACTTAGCCCATAGGCCACAGTTTGCTGATCCCTGTAATATACAGACTAGGAGACTGGGGTTCAGAGGGGTCACAGAACTTCCCCAAAATGATACTACTAGTAAGTGGGGGGAGACTGGATTTAAAAGTGAATATCTCTGATTTTTTTTGAAGTTGTTATTTATTTATTTGAGAGAGAGAGTTAGAAAAGGAAGGACAGAGGAAGAGGGAGAGAGAGAATCCCAAGCAGACTCCTCACTGAGCACAGAACCCACATGGGGCTCCATCCCACGACCCTGAGGTCATGATTGAGCTGAAATCAAGAGTCCCCCCCAGGCACCCCTAGTATCTCTGATTCTTAACCCTTGTGGTATATTGCCTCTGGACAGTATCCTAACTCTTAAACTTAAATCTTAAAATCCTAGTTTAACTGAACTGGCAATTCAGATCACTTTTGTTTAGCCTGGAAATCTAGCCACTAATTAACAACATTATTTCTGTGGCAAAAGATAGTTCTATTTCTTTTTTTTTTTTTTAAAGATTTTATTTATTTATTTGACAGAGAGAGACACAGCCAGAGAGGGAACACAAGCAGGGGGAGTGGGAGAGGGGGAAGCAGGCCTCCCGCTGAGCGGGGAGCCCGATGCGGGGCTCGATCTCATGACCCTGGGATCATGACCTGAGCCGAAGGCAGATGCTTAACGACTGAGCCACCCAGGCGCCCCAAGATAGTTCTATTTCTAAGTGACATCATTACTTTGGGATTATTTCCTGTTCTAGGGAGTGCCTATATGTACACATATACTTACATATGAAAATAATTGTTTTTTTTTCTCCTAAACATTTAAACACTATTACTGTAATTTAGTATTTGATGATGAATTTTCACCAATGTGCAGACAGATGCATTTTCAGCTAAAAACAGTTTTCCCTTGTAATCTATCCACAGTGCCAACAATTGCAGCACCCCTGCCCGCCATTCCTCACCTCCCAGTTAAGGATAGATAGAGGTTAGCTAACCAGCCATACAGAAGACCACAGATTTCTCCTGGGTGATTCAGGATGATCATAATATTTGCACAAAGCTCTGCTCTGGCTCATGTTAGTGTAACTGTAACTATATAGTTGACTGAACATCTGGGGCAGTGCAGGATACAAAATCATTTTCCCAACCCTGAAAAAAAAAAAAAACAAGTAATGTGTCTATCCAAATGCTTCTGTTTATGCTTTCTCTCCCTCATGTCTTCACCGCCCACTGCCCCCCACGTTTCCTCTCTTGGGGAGACTTGGGCCCAGTCTGCTTTTTGGGCCTACTCATTATCTTGAACTCTGAAACTCAAACCTTTTATATTTTAATTCAAAAGGGACCATTGTTCCAAATCATCCATTATTTTCAACGAGGTCAAAATAATACAGGCTGTCAAGGGCCCCCAAACACAGGTAATTTATTGTTCAGAAAGGCTGGATTGAATGTGGTCCCCAAGAAAGCATTCTTCAAAACCAAATACTAGGCACCACCATGTAGGAATCCGACTGTAAATGATTAAAAACACAATGGATCACTGGTCAGTTGTTTGGTCTGTCTAGAATCATTATGCTTGAAAAAGACGTTAAGAAGCTAGGGAAGGAAACCCTTTGAGGTCTGTTCTCTATAAAGAAAGAGGATTAAAAAAAAAAAAAAAAGGCCAGTCCTCCTCCCCCAACATCATAGGCAATGAATGTGTACACACATAGACACAGACAAACACCATATATTGCTCAAATAGCCCAGGGCTCAATGTTAAGAATTATAAGGGAAAGATTTAAAAATGCAAGTTTGGGCAATGATTTAAAACAGAAGGACAAAGTCAAAGCAAATGAGTATTATATCCTATAAATTTGCTCTCCTATGGTGTATATAAAGATGTAGGTAAGAGGCATTTGTTTGCTCACCGTTGTGGCTAGAAGCCTAGGAAAATAAATTTATTCAGGCACGCCAGTCTGTCTGCAAAGACTTCCATTTCGCCTTTTATGGAAACCCTGAACAAAGAAGAGTATCTTTGCTTCTGTCAGGAGAGCAGTTTCAATCAGACTGATGAATAAAAAGCCCAGCTGCCAAAAATGATCCATAGCAGGGTAAAGTTTAGATGCCCAACTGCCCATTATTCTATTAAAATGTGTCATGAATGTTGGCCTGGGCTAAGAGAGCGAGGCTTTGCAGCTCACTAAATTGCTCCTCAATTTTAAAATACCAATTCCAGGAAGAATTCTATAGGATAGCATGTAGAACCTCAGCGTCACAAAACAGAGGCTGTTCAGTGAGACAAAGGTTTTGTTTTGCAGCCACCAAAGGAGTTTTATGCATTTACATATTTGTTAAGTCTGTTGTTCTGCCTGTTTGCGGAGAACTGTGACTGGCGAATGGTTGTTCTGGGATATTTACAACTTTTATCCGAATTAAGTGAGGCTAAATTATTTCATTCAAAAGAAGCAGGATATATGACACTTTCATTTTTCTAAAGGAGTCTTGAGACCTTAGGAAGCTTTAGGAAGCTCAGGTAACATTTGTTTTACCCCCTCATTTTACAAGTGGACACTTGTAACACTTTAGAATTTGAACCTCTCCCAAACCATGTGTCTGGGAGTGGCAAGGCAGCAGCCAGAATCTTATATCCCAAACCTATACTCTTTCTGCTCAAATTTTGAATGGAAAAACATCATGTCTCTGATTCCTGAATAATATTTCCAGAAGGGGACACCTTATATTTTGATAATTACAAACAACAAACAAACAAAACAACAGCAGTGAAAAGATCTGTAGCAGAAAGAAGCATACTCTTCAAAGGCAATTGCTGTAACAGAAGAGTAGCAAAAATCTACTTTCTATGTAAACACAAACCTGGACATAAAAATAAAACAGAGGACAAGAAAGAAAGAGAGAGAGAGAGGGAGAAAGAAAGAAAAAGAAAAGGAAGGAAGGAAGGAAGGAAGAAAGAAGGAAAGAAAGAAAGAAAGAAAGAAAGAAAGAAAGAAAGAAAGAAAGAAAGAAAGAAAGAAAGAAAGAAAGAAAGAAAGAAAGAAAGAAAAAAAGAAAAAAAGAAAGAAAGAGAAAGAAAGAAAAAGAAAAAGAGAAAGAGAGAAAGAGAGAAAAGAAAGAGAAGACTGCACTATGTATCTCACCAAACTACTACCAGAATATTATTTGTTTTTGTCTGTTTTCAGGTCATTGGCTTTATGTCATGATATCTTAGACAAATGTTTGTTGCTTATTTTTTTTTAAAGGTTGTTGTATTAGTTATCTATTAGTATCTATTAATTACTCCATAACTTAATAGTGTAAGACAATAGCATTTATTTGTTTCTTTGGGTCAAGAATTCAGATGTGGCTTAGCTGGATGTTTCTGGCTCAGGGCCTCTTATAAGGTTGCAGACAAGGCATTTACAAGGGCCGCATCATCTTAAGACTTTGCTGGGCCTGGAGGATCTGCTTCCAAGAAGACTTACCCACATGATGCTGGAAGTTGGCACATGGGCCGCTTGCTTGTATATCCTCAAAATATGGTGGCTGACTTTCTCCGGGATGATCACTCCAGGATAGCAAGGCCAAAGTCATAATGTCTTTAATGACCTAGACTTGGAAATCATGCGCTATCATTTCCTCACTGTTCTACTGGTTATACAAGTTGGTCCTATTCATTGTGGGAGGGAACTCCAAAAGGGTATAAAGGCCAAAAGGTGACGTTCATAGAGGGCCATCTGGAAGCTGGACTCACAGCTGTCTTCACTTAAAGTTATGGGCTACACCGAGGCTATTTGATTAATTTGGCTAAATGGGCCAGTCAGTTCAAAACACCCAATTGTTAAGCGCACTATCATCTTCTAAAGCACTGCTTTTCATTATCATCATGTACATAATCAGAGTGCCTACCATAGTGACAGCTCCATACAATTTATAAATATTTTCACATGCATTATCTCATGCAATCACAGCTCTCATTATTATTATTATTATTTTTAATTTTAAATGACTTTAGATGTAGAGTTGTAAAGGTAGTAAAGAGGATTCCCTTAATCCCTTTAGCCAGCTCTCCCTAATGTCAACATCTTACATAACTACAGAGCAGTTGTCCAAACTGAGAAATTCACTTGGTACAATACAGTTAACTAAATTATAGACTTTATTCAGATTTCCCTAGTGTTTCCATTAATATCCTTTTTCCTTTCTAGCATCCAATCCAGAATACTACATTGCATTTAGTCTGTGCCCGCTTATAGTTTCCTCTGCTCTGTGACTATTGCTCAGTCTTCCTTTGTGATTCATGATCTTGACATTTTTAAAGAATATTGGGGTGAGAGAAAGAAAGAAGAAAATCAAGACTCCCAATATTTTAGTATGAGTGACTGAAAAGAGGAAGTTTTCTAGAATGCTAGGAAGAAATTTAGGGTGGAAGATCAGGAGTTCAATTTTAGATATGTTAAGTTGTCTATATATTTGGAATGTCTGTATATGATTTGTGTGATGTAAGATTAAATAAGGCTGGAGAAAATCTGAGCCTCTAGTAAACTGAGACATCTTCTAAGACCGAGCCAAGTACATAGGGTCAGAGTTCTGCTCCGGTCTCAGGGAGGTGAAAGGTATGGCGTGGGTAGGCTGGACTTCCTGGAGAAACAGCAATCACAAGATGAGAAGATGTTTTCAAAATATCCACCAGCATTTGAGCAATCTACACTGGATCCCCCAACTCCAAATTTATGTATACCTTAAAAATGTAATTTTTATCTCTCTCCCCCATGACTGCAATTTTAAAGACGACTTCTTTTATTTACTTAACAACAGGATTTGATGATAATTTCACATTCATCCTAAATCTACTTTATGTATTGATAAGCATTTGTTTCTCAGGCTGTAGAGTCTAGATTTTATAGTCTTTTTTTCCTATGATCAGCTCTCACGGCAAAGAATTTCCGAAAGAAATTTCTTTTTTCAGAAGGTCAGGTAAGTAGCTATTTAAAGGCGCAATTACAAGGCAAGATTGAACCTCGTGTATACACACTGACAATGACTGGAAAAAAGGAGAAAGTCTTAATGGGGAGAAGGAATGAATTTGTCAGAGACTGCTTCTTGAAGGTGAAGAACGTTCAACTTAGCTTTAAAAGAAGTGACGGCTAACATAAAGAAAGGTCCAAGAACAGAATAGGGCCCATTTATAAGATTGGTTTACCTGAGAGCATGAGAAAAGTTCAAATATGTATTTTTGAAGGCAATTATAGGCTTTCTCTTTTATTTTCTTTTGCTTCCTATTTTCAAAAAGCACAATATTTCAAAGAGGCTCATCCTATTTAACTCTCATGTGGTTTAAAAATCTAACTAGACATATGTTGTTAATACTTTTATATGTCAGGAGCCTGGAGGGTAGAAACAATTTGAAGCTTAACTTTTAAATTTTGGTTTCCCAACAACACCTTTTTTCTCAGCCTGAAGAATTTTGCAATGCCAAAAGTTATGAATCTTTCCAGATCCAAACCAATAACTTGGGTGACATGAAGCAAATGATTGATTAAAAATAAAATGATGGGGAACAGGAAGATGTCTCCATTAATTGACACAAATTTTCATCTTTATCATGATATTGTAAAGGCCTATTACATATAAGATAATGATCAAAATAAATAAAAAGAAATAACTTGAAAATAGTATAAAACAAACATGTAATGAGTCTATTATAGTAAGATTGTCTTTCCTCCAAAAAACAGGACAGGCAGCATGTGAAGAGGTAGATTCGTGGTGATTGTAGCTCAATAAATACATTTAAATTGAATCATTATGATTTACTTTTTAAAATGTTAGTTCTGCAGTCTGAAAAAAGATCAGCCTTATTTCTTTCATTGGGAGAGTATTTTCAGATGGCTGTTAAAAGGTATTTTTTTCCCCCCTCTCTTTCATTCAACTGCTGGAGAGTAACTAGAAACAAATCTGTTGCTTGGAATAAATGTTCAGTCCATATGTTATCTTTCATGGTAGTTGGTAGAAGTGCGAAATCCTCCCTGGTTAATGCTGCTTGCGGTCTGTCCCTCCCCACACCACCATATGTAACACATTTACGAGCGGGGAGAACAGTTCCTTCGTCATTTGACTCTTTTTCTTGCGTTTTTCCTTGAGTATATAGAAAATTTAAAGAGAATCAGCGGTACTAGTACAAAGAGTGGATAGACCAACCGGGCTGTTCTGAAAGGCATTCATGAGCCATGATGAGCAATGGAAAGAAAAAGGGAAAAGACAAAAATTAAGCACATTCTCCAAATATCTGTACATTGGGAGACAGAAGAATCATCATGGGCTCTGAAAACAGAGACCTGGGCTCATTCCCAGCACCACCATCTACCTGGTAAATCTGGGCAAGTTTCTTAATTTGAATAGGAATTTTCCCATCTGGAGAATGGTGAGTGACCCATAATAACTACCTTGCAGTGTTGATGTGGGAATTTAAAGAGATAATCTAAGAAAAGTGACTGGACCATTGTTGCTGTGTGGTAAATATTAGTTTCTGTCTTCACATTCCTCCATCTCACTGCCATTCTTCTTATCGGTAATGAAAAAAGTCTTGTTTGTGTTTCAGTGGTTTATGAGCATTTGAGGAAGACCATGAGTGTGATCAAGTGCGTGTTTTATGACAGAATATTTATCAGAATCTTCCTTTCATACTCAAGAGCCAGCCTAAATTGACTTCTCTTGGCAAAAACCTGTGGTGTAGCTGGAAGACTTGGGAGTTTGACTAGTGACCAATACACTTCAGGAGAATTTAGCCACAGTCTGAGTGCTTAATGCTGGGAAAATAGTCCTTGACATCTGAATGCATCTGAGTGTTGCTGAGAGCCAAATGTGTGGGGTAGGACCCCTTGTGAATCGAAACATCACAAAAGATTTATATTAATTCCCAGAAAACCAAATATATTGAGTTTCATGCAGCTCTAATTGAAATGTAATAACTGTTTACAGATTTGACTGCGCCATCACCACAGAGTAATTGCTTTTCCACACCAAACAAGTAAGAGATGAAGTAAATGTGCCCAGAAGAGTTTGGAAATTCAATGAAATGTTTCTAAGAATATGGTTATATATGGTGTCTTCCCTGTCACAAAGCTCAGTCAGAGCTCAATCTCCAGAGTCAAGTTACTGCTGGATGTCCAAAGAGCCCTTTTTTGTTTTTTCTTTTCTTTTCTTTTCTTTTCTTTTCTTTTCTTTTCTTTTCTTTTCTTTTCTTTTCTTTTCTTTTCTTTCTTTTCTTTCTTTTTTTTTCTTTTCTTTCTCTCTCTCTCTTTCTTTCTTTCTTTCTTTCTTTCTTTCTTTCTTTCTTTCTTTCTTTCCTTCTTTCTTCCTTCCTTCCTTCCTTCCTTCCTTCCTTCCTTCCTTCCTTCCTTCCTTCCTTCCTTCCTTCCTTCCTTCCTTTTTTTTTTTCCCAAGAGAGGGAGAGGGGAGGGGCAGAGAGAAAGAAAAAGAGAGAGAATCTTAAGTAGGTTCCACTCCCAGCGCAAAGCCCCACCCAAGGCTCCATCTGAGGACTCTGAGATCATGACCTGAGCTGAAATCATTTAACCGACTGAGCCACCCAGGTGGCCCAGAAGAGACCTTTCATTACTCCAGTTGGGATTTGTTAAAACACGAAATCGCATTCTCTCAAAAAACTACATTTAATAAGGCACTTATTGTTGGTTTTTTCATATGTTCTGCATAACATTGGGCTCAACAATCAGAGGCATCTTGGGTTTTTGGGTACACTAAGGATGTTGGCATCTCTGCAGAGCACAGAAAGAAAGCGCAAAGAAACGTGGCAAACCTGGAAATTGCTAATGAATCCCACTGCAATTCGTTCAACATGAAAATGCTCAAGAATCATTTATGATGGAATAATGACCAACCTTGCTCAAAGCAACTGAAAATAAAGTTAAAAACAAAACAAAACAAAAATGAAAACAAAAGAGTATTTGGGAAAAAATTCACTCAACACAGTAAGAGAAAAAGTGGCTTTTCTCTACCCCCAACCCCCAAGGCTTTAGAATATTTTTGTAAGTGGCAAAATGATCAGGGAAAGGGGGAGAGTTCTGTCTTTTGAGAATGTTCAAAAAATAACACTCCATTAGAGGAGTAATCTAGCCTTTCTTGAGAATATATGTAACAGTCTCATGAGATCAGTATTATTTTCCCCATTTTAAAGATAAGGAATCGAAGGCCCTGGGAAGTTAATCATTTTCCACATAGAGAGTAAGTTGCAAAATACAAACTCAAATCTAATTCGTGCTTTCTCCAAAACCAGTGCTCTTTTCAGAACAAGTGGCCAATTTCAAAATTAAAGATTATATATATATATATATATATATATATATAATCTGCATAGTTTTAGAAAAAAGCCACATTTTGATATTAAGATATGACTTGAAATTCAATTATGTTCATACATTATATGCTACTACTCAGAAAGCTAAAAAAATGGAAGGGTAATTGAAATACAGTTGCTTGACCTCAGGTTCCTACTCTAAATCATAGAAAATATAAATTTTCCCAGGGGTAGCATGAAGGACAATTAACAACAATAATAGGGCAGTTCGGAAATATCTGTGCCTTTTCTGATGAAAATTCCACAGTAACTGAAACCACCTTGTCCTATCATATTATTGTGAGCAGACCTGAGATGGAATGCCAGTTTCACTTGTGAAGTAATAGGGAAGAGCACTTACTTTTCTAAAACCTCAGTTTTTGCATCTGTACAATGGGATCCTAACAGTGCATATCTCACAGAATAATAATATGCATGTAAAGGCTACAGTGTAGCAGTTGCACATAGTAAGGATCTATTAGTTAACGATTTTTATTATTAATACACTAGCTGGCAATCTTGATACCTCACAGCTCAGAGCACAATTGTACTTTTCCCAAATAAAAAGTATCTACTCCTCAGTTGTTTGAGTTCTTTGTTGACACATCTTCTACCAATATTTTAAGAACTTCTTTTCTGCAAGGTGTAACTATTGGCAAAGTACTTTTATAATGGCTTGAAGAGATTGTAGAGTTCCAATACATTCTGTGTGAGATGGTACCTTTGCTAGAACAAACATTTTTTTTTTTTAAAGATTTTATTTATCTATTTGACAGAGAGAGAGAGACAGCAAGAGAGGGAACACAAGCAGGGGGAGTGGGAGAGGGAGAAGCAAGCTTCCTGCAGAGCAGGGAGCCCGATGCGGGGCTCGATCCCAGGACCCTGGGATCATGACCTGAGCCAAAGGCAGATGCTTAACGACTGAGCCACCCAGGCGCCCCTAGAACAAACATTTTTCACTACAAATAAAAAGAAGCCTTACTTAAAAACTTGCACATTAATTTTCTTCATCACCATATTTTAGGTTTTCATATTGCCTCCTTTAACATGAACTACACACAGTTAAATTTATCTTCAAATTCTACCTGCCAACACACATAATAAATAGAAATACTAGGGCAGCTGTGTTATGATCAGCAAAGTAATGCGCCTTGCCAAGATGTCCATGTCCTAATCCCCAAAACCTGTCAATATATTATCTTACATGGCATTTTGTGGATGTAATTAAGTGAAGGATTTTGAGATGGAAAGATTATCCTGGATTACCTGGGTAGGTCCAGTGTAAACACAGGGGCTGTTACAAGAGAAGGCAGAAGGGCCAGAGTCAGAAAAGGTGTGACTCAGTAGGGTACCATTGCTGGAAAGGGGGCCACAAGCCAAAAAAATGGAGGTAGTTTCTAAAAGCTGGAAATAACAAGGGACACATTCTCATCCAGAGTCCCCAGAGTGAACACAGCTCTCCTGACACTTTGCTTTTGGTTCTATAGATAGGACCAATTTTTGGACTTATGACGTCCGGAAATGTAAGATAATAAACTCCTCCTGAGTAATGTGATATAAGTTTAGTATTTTCTTTTTCATTATGATTGTTGTTCCTGCTGATTTATTTATTTATTTACATATGGAGATTAGACCATTCCTTCTCATAGATTACAAGAGAAACTATTGGAAATAAAAGGAATTTAGTCAGTGTCTATTATTTTAATACACAAATTGCTTCCTATGGATAATACGTTTACTAAACTCACCCTCAATTCAGAATAGGGCAAAGCTAACTTTGCCAAGAATACGACAAAAACTGATCAAAATCTTACATATTAAAGCAAAAATAATATTCAGTGATCAATTCAACATTAACATTCCCAAGGCTTAGAGGACCCCATATTTGTGTCTCTAATCAAAAGCAAACATGTCCACTAGCTGGTAAATTAAGGATGTTGACTTGCTTGTGTAAATCTGAACTTCTTTGAATTAGAACTAATGTTTTAATTATGTGGTTATATGATATTTTTTCTGATATTTGAATTCAGTTTGTATATTTGTCTGCTCTGGCTGCCACAACAAAATTCCACAGACTGAGTGCCTTAAACAGCAGAACTTTATTTTGTCACAGTTCTGGAGGCTGGAAGTCCAGGACCAAAGAATCATCATGGTTGTTTTCTGATGAAAGCACTTTTCCTGGCTTCTCTGTGTCCTCACATGGCCTTTCTCTGAGAGATCTCTGTTGTCTCTTCCTGTAATGACACAAGTCTTATCCGATTAGGGCCCCACCCTTACAACCTCATTTAACCTTGTTACCTCTTTATAGAGACCCTCTCTCCAAATACAGTCACTTTGAGCTTCAACATGAATTTTGAGGGGACACAATTCTGTCTATAACAGCTTTCTCAAGGGATGAAAATAGAAAGACAGATGAAAACAAGGAGTGAGAGAACAAAATTGTATTCTACTCCGTTGTAATCTTGTGCTCTCTTTGGGACTAATTAGAGTTGGGAATTTTATTTGAAAACATGTCTTAAATTTTACATGTTGTCGTAAATTAATTCTGAAGAAAATTCCTTAGGTTTACTTTTCTGTGTATAGTGTTATTCTTTCCTATTAGTCTGAGACTTAGATGTGCAGAGGAAAATGCTAACATTTAAAAATATACATAAATATATGCCACGTGCCATGTTATGAAGATGTGTGAAGAAACTTCTAATATTTTGAAAATCTAACACTTATTCTGATCATAATAAGTTAATTTTGAGCAAAGGAGAATTCACTACATAGTTACAACATTTGTTTTGGGCCAAAAAAAAAAAAATGTTAACTGAATTCCTATGCATTGTTACTAGGAAAAAAGATGATTGTCAGACCTTGGATGTGACTTGAGATAATCTTAAGAAATACTATAAGTATGTAAAAGTTTAATGTTCAGTTTTCTCTGAGCTACTAATTTGTTGAAAACCTCAGACCGTCTTTTGGCTTTTGAACTAGGTTGACAGAATTTCCACCTCCATCTAACCCCGCCATCTTGCTTTCCTACCACTCTTCTTATAATAGAGGTCTGTGTTGGGCGCCTGGGTGGCTCAGTCGTTAAGTGTCTGCCTTCGGCTCAGGTCATGATCCCGGAGTCCTGGGATCGAGTCCCACATCAGGCTCCCTGCTCCGCGGGAAGCCTGCTTCTCCCTCTCCCACTCCCCCTGCTTGTGTTCCTGCTCTCGCTATCTCTCTCTCTGTCAAATAAATAAAATATTAATATATATATATATATATATATATATATATATATATATATATATATATATATATATATATAATAGAGGTCTGTGTTATCTGGATTTGGAAATACCCTAGAGAAAAATGTCTTTGCTGAAAATTATGAAAGAAAATGTCTATAATATATGATCCATAACAACATTACGTGAAATCCCCCTTTCAAGCCTGGGGATTATCTTTCCAGCCTGATCCTTCATGTCTGTCCTGCGTGATAGTGAAATCTTTGCAATGGGCAAGGTCTCTCTTGGACGATGACACCACCATTGCATCTCTCCACTCTCTCCCCACCCCCAATTAAGTTCATTTTCCACTGGAACATCTTCCCAAAGAGTCATTCAGATAAACACCCCTTCCCCATGCCTACAACTCTTCAAAGGGTTTAGACTAAGATCCAAACTCCAGTTTTTATGTAATGCCTCCTTTTCATCATTTTGGCCTTGACACAACTCTTATCAATTTTGATGGTTGTTCCCTGACTGCCCTGGGTGAAGTCCCACCTCAGTCCCCATCAGTCAGTCTCTCACTCTTGTCCTATTTTACTTTCTTCATAGAACGTGCCACTCTTGAATATCTGTATATACATTTATTCTGTTTTGTGTCGTGTCAGTTTTTCTCCATTACTGTCTTAGGTTCATTAGGGTGGAAAATTTTGTCCCTCCTGTTCATGGTTGTACCCCTGTGGTAGTTAAGTACTGGCATATATAGCAGGCACTTGTATTATTTTCTTATTTCTTATTTCTTATTCCTCTGTAACAAATTACCACAGACATGGAGGCTTAAGGCACGTCAAATGTACGATTTCATGGTTTCATAGGTCAGAAGTCCAGGGCTAGTTAAGGTAAGTTCTCTCCTCAGCCTTTCATGAGGGTGAAATCAAGCTATCAGCCAAGGTACATTATTTTCTGGAGCTTGGAGTTCTTTTTTTCAAGTTTATATAGCTTTGGCAGAATTCAATTGTGTATCGTTGTAGCACTGAGGCTCCTGTTCTCTTGCTGGCTATAGACCAGTGGCTGCTCTCAGCCCCTGAGGCTTTCTGTAGTTTCCTGCATGTAGCCCCCCTTCATAGGCCCTATCATGCTTTGAACCTGGTCTGACGTCTGACTTCTATCCCTGGTAGCCATCGCCTAATTAAGTTAGGCCCACCCACACTCAAGGGGAGGGTGTTATGCAAGGTGTACACCCTGGGAGTAAGGGGTATCTTGGGAGGCATCTTAGAATTCTGTCAACCATATGCTCAACAAATTCTGAATTTATGAAATGGTGTCACTCCACATCCACAACAAATTTGTCAGATTGCAAAAATGAAGTCAATAAAGAAGTATTTTTTTATACTAAGAAGCATTTTTGTTTTTTCTCTGTTTTCATCTAATGCTATATGTACCTTCCTATAACTAAATTTTGAGCCACTGACATGGTTAAACCCCCAAATGTGATTAACCAGAATTTGGTCACCAATTTACAGGCATGCTTGTTCATAACTAACTAACCTTCAATTAGAGAATGTAATTTTATTTCTCATTTTAAACTACTCTCTCAATTCAATGCCTATTTTTATTGTTTCCTTTCAATGGGTTATGATTTCATGATGAGAATTTAGGAGACATCATTAAAAAGATTGTCATTCTCTTGACATTTCATTTTATCCTTTTCTAATGGCCCCCCATCCCCAAAAAACCCCCATCTTTATTTCTAGTATTGATTATGAATGTGTCTCTATCATGATAGTCAGTAAATAGGGAAGAGCAAAGTCTTTGGAATCATCAGTTTCTGTTTGAATTTTGACTCCACTCTTTATATGTTGTATGATCATGAGAAATGTCTTCCTTCAACCTCAGTTCACCTGTCAATAAAATGCAGGTAGCAATATTTAACTCAAAAGACTGGTGTAAAGAATAAAGAAATAAATCATTTGTAAAAGTGGTACACAGTAGGCATTCAGTGAAAGTGAGATTTATTTTCACAGGTGGAAAATATAGTGTCTCCACAAATAACTTGTTAAAAAAGCAGACTCCTAGGTTCTTCCCTAGACATACTAAGTCAGATATTCTAGAACAGGGATGCAGGAATCTACATTTTAAACAAACACCTCAAGTTCTCATTAGCACTGGAATGTCTGAAAACCAAAGATAAGGAATTACACAAATAATTCATTAGATAGGAGTGAAGTGCATTTTAAAAAAATATTTTATTTATTTATTTGAGAGAGAGAGAGCATGACCAGGGTGGAGGGTCAGAGGGAGAAGCAGACTCCCATTGAGCAGGGAGCCCAATGTGGGGCTCCATCCCAGGATCTTGTGATCGCGACCTGAGCCGAAGGCAGATGCCCAGTCAATTGAGCCACCCAGGCACCCCATAAAGTTCATTTTGAATGTATTCATTATTGAAAAATATTTTTCATGTCTTTAAAGATAAAATCATTATGTAAAATGTTAAGCTTATTTCCTGTTTTGTTAAAATTTGTATACTGTTTGTCAGTTTGTATTGTTGTAAAGTATGTATTACATAACTTAGGAATCATATTTTTGCTTCTTCTCCCAGTGTGTTACAAACTGAATTTCTTCATCCCTTCCACCTTCCAAAGTCTTAAGAGTTTTGTCTCTGTTTTCAAAGAACAGTAGTCAAGAAGGTAAATAATATTCACATTCTGATTCTTCATTTTCAATTCCAGTAGTCTCCTCTTACCTGTTGGGGACACATTCCAAGACCTCCAGTGGATGCCTGAACTGCAGATAGCCAATCCTATATATACTATGTGTTTTTTCTGTACATACACAACATGATAAAATTTAATTTATGAGTTAGTCACAGTAAGAGATAAAGAATAATAACTAATAACAAAATAGAACAATTATCACAATATACTGTAATAAAAGTTATGTGAATGTAGTTTTTCTCTACATATCAAAATATCTTATTGTGCTACACTCACCCTTCTTGGGATGATACGAGATGATAAAATGCCTCGGGGATGAGACAGAAGTGAGGGGAATGACGTAGGCACTGTGGTGTGGCGTTAGGTACTACTGACCTCCTGAGGCTACCTCAGAATGAAGATCATCTGCTTCTGGATTATGGTTGATTGTGTGTAATTGAACAGGCAGAAAGCAAAAACACAGGTAAGCGGGGGGCGGGGGCTACTGTGTAAAGATAAGCTTATTTCTATATATTTATATTTGGTCATTCAATTAGATACAGAATGGTGATGCTGTCAAACCAAGTACAGGTATCCCTTGCTTTTCAAACGTTTGTTAACGCCACTTCACTTTTACAGAAGACCTACATTTTCACTAACTGAAAGAAATCCAAAGAGGATTTTTGCTTTTACAAAAAAAAAAAAAAAAAGCAAAAGCAAAAATAGCATTCAGCATTCAGCATTTGCTTTGCAGTGAGCCGTATAGAGAGAGAGTGCACCTGAGCAGTGAGAATGGCCCCGCCCAACTCCTTCCCAGGCAACTCACTCAGCCTCCCTAGCTTTGAACAGTGTCTGTGAGCATCTGTACTTTATCTCAACTTATTTTGTGCCTCCAGTAGCAAGATGTGTTCTGAGGTATCAGAAAAGCCTAAGAGAGGTTATTTTTGAGTCTGGGAATGCTAAAATATTTTTCTGTATAAATTAATAATAATTGCTTCCTTGCTTTGTGCCATTTTGGCTTACAAAAAGTTTCAAAGGTTTTTATTTTTGGATAGTGGGGGAAGCCTTATATGTCTTAAATGAGAAATATGTATACTAGTTATGTGGCCATATTTTGGGGAGAAAAAAAATCAAGATGTGGTTAAAAAATGGAGACAATTGGTGAGAATATTCAGCTGTTTGAAACTAGTGTATCCTGGAAAATCAGTCACAATCCTAAGGTCCTTTAAGTGTCCATATCCCTAATTACACTAGTGGATAAAGAATAAGATAAAGTTCTTAGAGTTTTCTCTTTCAGGATTTTACATTTCAACTGTTACCAGTTAAATTCAGAGAATTGTCTTTTTTCTGTAAGCCCCACCTCTACCCTGACCTTGAACTATCTCTAGCTCTTATTTTTTATCAGAACCATATGCACTGCAAATCTTTACTGGGATGGAAGCAAATCATTTCAGTGCAGCATAACCAAAGCTCATAAAAAGCTCACTGCCATTGTCCTTCGAAACTGGTGAAGAATGTGGCCCGTCTTCCCACTGTGTTGCATCAGCCCAGCAAATTATATCTTTCCCCCTCATGAGGAGCCATATCACCCCAGATGTGTTTCTCCAGCACAATTTGAAGATAATGAGACAAATACTGGACACAACATGCTTCTGACACCACTGAGTGTAAGCTTCTGGGAGAGAATTAATTTGTCCAGAGGCTACAGCTAGTTTAGCTTCCCACATTTTGCAACCTGGATCCCTGGGCCTCTCAGATTTAGTAGATGCCAATGCACAGATCAAAAATTGCATCCTAAAACAAAACAGCCATTTTCGAATTTCAAATGGCATGTGGCTTTGTTCACGGATGGCAGAAGAACTGAGGGAGGCTAGCTACTTATGTAGGTTAAATTGTTCATATGAGCGTGGAGGATTTAGATTTAAACTCCCCTCAGCCCCACCCCACCAAACAATATTACTTCTTTTTAGTTTAGTTTTTGTTTTTAAGATTTTATTTATTCATTTGAGAGAGACGGTGAGAGCAAGCCTGGGTTGGGGGAGGGGCAGAGGAACAAGCAGACTCCCCACTGAGCAGGAAGCCTGACCAAGGGTCTGGATCCCAGGAGCCTGGGATGGTGACCTGAGCCTAAGTCAGACACTTAACCGACTGAGCTACCAAGGCACCCTAGTTTTTTTTTTTTTTTTTTTTAAGATTTTTATTTATTTTAGAGAGAGAGAGAGAGCATGAGTGTGGAGGGGGATGCGGAGGGAGAAGGAGAGGGACAAGCCAATTCTGCGCTGAGCACAGAGCCCAATCTCATGACCCTGAGATCATGACCTGACCCGAAATCAAGTGTCAGACACTCAGCCAACTGAACCACCCAAGTGTCCCTACTTCTTTTTAGTTTTAAGTAACTAAAGGACTTGGAACATTTCTTAGGTGCTTCAATTTTATACTTAACATGTTGTGATGTTACAAAGATCTTGCTTGGTAGCAAATGTGACAAAAGCTATATGAAGAGCTCATACAAATAATAAAAAAGATCAAAATTAAAAATAAAGAGAGGATATTATAGCATTCAAAACTAATTTAATATTTATTATATGCCAGGCTCTCTTCTAAAAGCACAGACTTTAGGGATGGAATTTCTGGATTCAAATTCCAACTCTGGTAAATTACTAGGAGAACTTTAGAGAAGTTCCTTCACCTCTCTGAGGCTCACTTCCCTCATCTATAAAATTGGCATAGAATTAACTGCTTAGAGCTGTTGTGAAGAATTAATGCATGTGTCATGCATGGAATACTGTCTAGCACATCCTAAGTACTCAGAAAATAACTCATCATTAGTGTTAAACTCTGATAACTATTAACAACTCTTTGCAGTAGTAATAACTCTTAGTATTAATAACTATTTTTAATTACTGTCAGTAATAACTTTTATCATTAGTGATAACATGATTGGTTATAACTATGATAACTAGTGATAATATATAAATTTAATTACTTCCTTTTTTTAAATTTCATTACTTATTAGGCATTATCTCTTCTAATTTAAAAATCTTCTTAGCTCTGATTCAAGTTTCCTCTGATAGCTGCTTAACCATACAAAGCCAAAAAGAAAAAAAAATTACCAGAGGTCTTATGACCAGTAATTGACATCACTGGGCAGAAGTTGTCTGTCCACCTCCAAAATGTGAGCGTTACATGTTTCTACCTCTGAACATAAGCAAATAGGTCAAAAACATTTAATAAGGCAACTAGCATTTACTGAGCTCCTTCCATGTTTCTCTTTCTGTATCAACATGCAGGGGCATGTGTGTGTGTGTAGGAGGGCAGTGGATAGGGAGGGAATGTTCCTTCAAAACCTCTACCAGCAACATTCTTTGCAAGTATTTTTGAGCATCCCAGAACACTGAAAATGGTAAGCCAGATAGGATCCAAGCAGCATCCAAACACAAAGTTCCATTCATTCATCCATCTATATTTATTATCCATTTATTATCAAATTGAATATTTACTACCTACCAGACATTGTTCAAGACTTGAGGGGCCAGTACTGAAAAAAAAAATCATAAGAGCTTACAATTAAATGGAGAAGACAGTCAGCAATCAAACAAACAAGTAAGTCATAACATTTATTAGTGTGAAAAGCTAGACTGTGTGTGATGGAGAATAACTTTAAATCTGAACATTTAGAATAAGATCTGAATGGCAAAAAAATAAAAAAAGGAAGCAGCTATGAAAAGATGATAGGAAAGTACAATCAGGGAAGAGGAAACAGAGAAAATGAGCTTATATGGGAAAAACTTGGAATGTTTGTGGACTGAAAAAAAAACAGTGTGGGAGGGGTCTAGTAGATAAGGAGTAGAGAGGTAGGAAATAAGTTCAGAAAAGTAGGTGGGGGCCAAATTAAAGAGATCTTGATACGCCAGGATGAGTATATGAGAAGCCATTGAAGGGAGTATCTTTTTCTGTGATCCTGGCTACTGTATAAAATAAGGATTTGGGCAGGACAAAAGGAAAAAGAGACTCCTGAGAAATTAGGAGGTTCTACAGGATTCCAGATGAGATATGAGGATGGATTGGACAAAAATAATTGTACTATAAGATGGAGGAAAGTGGACATAAGTGAGGATAAGCTTGAGAGGTAGAACGGATACTTTTTCTAAATGATTATATGTAGACATTCAGGGAAAGAGCAGAATCAAGGGCCGTAACTCCTAATGGTCAGTGGTCAAAGTCTACAGTTGAATCTAGATGCCAATGGAAAGGACAGCCAAGGTAGGTCCTGAGCCAAATATTTTTGGTGCCCATTGAGAGTTTGGGGGCATTTCCTCCATGAGGCTGCTGGGATGTGTGGGACAGATGGTGCTCTCTCCATCTCTAGATGCTGAAGCCACTCCTGATCATGTGGCCCCACAGCTCCTGTTCCCTCAACCTGGGCCCAACCTACTTCTCTATCCTGAGGCTAATTCTCTGGTCTCTCAATCTTCCTGTGCAGCCAAAGACATCTTTCCAGTTGTAGGAGAGGTGACCTATTCTCTTACTCATTGCACATTCTTCCTAAGTTTCTTGCCTAAACACCTAGGTCCCCATTTCCTGGGCCTAATCTTGAGGCTTCTAAAACACAAACACTATAATTTTTTTTTTTTTATAAATTCATTCCTTTTTTGAATCTGTTGAATATTTCCCCTCTTGTTGAATGTGTTGCTGACTAAATGGAAGGAAGAATCTGAGGGTAGATGAAAATTGCAAAAGAGTACACACACACACGCACACACGCACACACACACACTGATGGATATTTCAAAATCATTATCCTGGGGCACCTGGGTGGCTCAGTCAGTTGAGCATCTGACTCTTGGTTTTGGCTCAGGGCATGATCTTGGGGTTGTGAGATCGAGCCCTATGTCAGCTCCGTGCTCAACTCAGAGTCTGCTTGTCCCTCTCCCTCTGCTCCTCCCCCTGCTCTCTCAAATAAATAAATAAAATCTTTTTTTTAAAAAATCACTATCCCTCCATGCTTAGCCTTATTTAGTCTCAAATATCTCTCTTAGTAGTTACTAGCTCACTTTAAGCTTGTCCCTTGGCCTCTGTTGGTTTAATGTCCTCACACATTAAATTAGAATGAATAACCTTCAAATTCCTTTTAGATCCAAGCTAATTATAACTCGATTCTAGATTCTGGACAAAAACTTGTATTCATTTGCTGCTTACTATCTCCCAGGAGTTTTGGGAAAGTACAGTGGAAGGTAGTCAGTCTAAATTGTATCTCTCACTTAGATTCGAGGTTATTCGATGGGATGATCAGTCAAGCCTGCTAGGATTGTATTTGAATTAGTGCACTAGATATTTTCTAGAAAAGAAGTCATTCTAAGAGCCCAGACACAAAATCTTAGTTATCCTGAGCTATCCTCAGACTAGCAGGGGCCTGGTGGGAGATAGAATTGCCTTGTGGGAGCAGCTCATCTACCACTACTAAAGAGAAAAACTGAGATTAGAGGGAGAGAAAGACAGAAGGGAAGAAGGAGAAGGAGACAGGAGGAAGAGGAGGATGAGGAGGAAGGAGAAGGAGAAGAAGCAAGGCAAAAGAAAGAAAATACAAAATATATTTAATAAACTTATTCATACTACGTATACAATATATCATGAGAAACTCACAGAGAAATGTGAGGGGCTAGGGGATAATAAAATGGTAGTATGATTGGATATCATGCAACAGAAGCTAGGGAACACAATTTACACTTCTAGTCTGTTATTCCAGAAACTAAAAATTTAAAAGGTTAAATAACTTTGCAATAGTTTATATAACTAGAAAAAGTAGAAAGGGTATTAATATATCCACTTAAAATATTTATTGAGCACTGACTATGGGATAGGAAGCATATTAGACACTGAGGATACAGGGGTGACAGATGACATGGCTGATCTCAAAGAACCTATATGAAATAGCAGTTAATAAACAAGTAAATATTAAGTATGTAGGTATATTAGATAATTAGAGGTAATACAGAAAAAAAATGGAACAGGGTTAGAATAATAGAGAATGGAAGACAGCAGGGTAGGACAAACCATGTTATTTTCTATCAATGAAGTTCTCAATGTTAAATGGACTGATAAGGTTATTGAGCCAAAGTCTGAATAAATGTGACTGACAGCTGATATCCCAGTACCTGAGCATAACTTGTGTTTATTACATGTTTATGGTTCCAGAGACAATGTTATCTTTTTTTTTCAAAGCTAGACAATGTAACCTTTTGATTGCAGCATTGCCTCAGTCATGGTCTATTCCACATAGCATGTAAAATAATTTAAGTTGTGGATAAGATCAGGAAAAAAATTCTCTTCTAAGTATTGAAATTTTTAAATCATACAATTCTTCTACCTACTTGAATTGAATTATACCACCAAACATAATATTGCAACTAGGGGCCATACGGTGAAAAAAAATTTAAGGACACATAATATCAGAGGTAATCTAGAAATCTGGAATAAGTGATTGAAAGTCAGTTAAGAAACAGCTTACATTTGCTCTTTAATTATAGATTCCGTTACTGATATTTCATTTTCCTTAACAGTAAAGGAATCTTTTCAAATGTTTTCTTTAAAATAGATAATTCTGGCTCTAGTTCTTCTTGAATTGATTAAAGAGACTCTTGTTTGAATTTGCTTTAACCTTGCAAGTCAAAATAACAATTGTGTTTTCATCCCCACCCCTCCCCTCAAAAAAGAAAAAGTATATTGCTAGATTTAGGGAACTGCTCATATAATTGTCTCTTTGAAAATTCCTTAAATAAAAAAGCACAAAATTTGAGATTTCCATTTCTAAACAATGACCTCATGCTGAAATATTAGCAGGGAAATTGGCAGTTGCCAACCTCTAAAGTTTGGATGAGGTATTTTCTGTATCACTGCCATCCCCACATGCAAATCACCCCCTATCACCTTCAATCCTGGTAAGACAAACCGTGAGATCCGAAGTATAAAATACGTAGGAATCATAGTTAACCATGTTAGGCTAAAGACTCTAATTTCCTGTAATAAACCTTCTAGTTCCCCCATGCCACTCTCTAGCTGCAAAATCTTGAATTTATCTTCTGTAGATCATTGTTTCTTCATCTTTAAAAATGCTGTTAATGTATTTTTAAAAATCTCTTTGGGGTGCTGGCTAGCTCAGTCAGTAGAGTGCGTGACTCTTGATCTCAGAATTGTGAGTTCGAGCCCCACGTTGGGTGTAGAGATTACTCAAAAATAAAATCTTAAAAAAAAACTCTCTTTAAGCACTAGTAGTCAAGTATTTATACAAACTAAGATGTTTTCCTGGTTGGGATATATTTAAATACTTTCTGAATCAGACAAACATGAATTTGGATCTTGATTCATCAACTTACTAGTTGGGTTATCTTTGTCTCATTTTTTTTCTTTAAAAATGGCATTCCTTGAAGGATAAATGAGGCAACACATGGGAAATACTTTGCTCAATGCCCAGCACTTAACAAAAATTCAATGTTCTCTACTTTATCCCTGCGTTATGCTTCATATTTTCCAAAGGATTTCTGATAGAATTTGACCATCACTGCACTCATCACATTGCTAACCAGGAGATGGTTTCTGCAGTTTTATTAGGAAAAAAGACAGGTAATCAGAGGTAGTGTTGGAAGAAAAGCCTGTACCTATATGACAGTATTTTTAAATTTAAAACCAACTTCCTCTGTGAATGAAATTACTCGCTCTACCAGTATTGTCTGGGTATTTGGAAATTTTCTGAAAATATTGTATTTGCTAGCATTTACTCTATAACAAACTGCTTGTAAAACTTGGTGGCCTAAAACAACAATCACTTTATTGAACCCACTGCTCTTTGGGTTGTCTGGGCAGTTTTTCTGGTCTGAGCAGGCTGGGCTGATCTCTTTTAGGCCCTCTAATATGTCTGTGTCTAACTGATGAGTCAGATGATGGCTGTGACATTTGGCAGTTGGCAGGCTGTTGATCAGGGCAGCCAAAGTATTTGGGGTGTCAGGGCCTTGCTCTCTCATAATCCAGCAGACTTGTTTGGGCTTCTTGACTTAGTGGTGATTGCATTCTCCCCAAACCAGTGAGAAGGCAATCCCCAATGCATCTACAGAACATTCAGTTCTTATGTCACATTCACTATTATTCCATTGACCAAAGCTAGTTAGATGATCAAGGCTAGAGTCGATGTGGGAAGGTAGTGCCTTTCTATTCTGAGCCATGAATAAAGGAAACAGGATGATTGCATTTATTTTGCAAAAAATGAACCATGAATGTACAATGCTGTGCTTATCAGAACTAGTCAATATCTTAACATTTCTTTACAAAGTCAAATAAGATAATTTGCTTAAAAGAGTGAATAATTATGGCCATCTTACTACTTATTTTAAAAAATTCTATAGCGCTAACTCTTCACCAGTAACCCTGCCTTTTTTTCTCCCTTCATTCTTTCCTTTTCATACTTCATAATACACAAATCAAATTAAAGTAGGGTGTTCTGGGTAAGAAGAAGAAAAGAATAGCAGCCAAATATATCTTTTGATATTTTCTTGGAATCCCAAACAATTTGGTATTGCACTGCTTTTTCTTGATTTATACCTTAAAAAGGTAAAGGAATGTAAATTTTCAAACTGCTATTGGAAAGCTCAAATAGCAGTTTTGTTTTTGTCTTGTAAAACAGATATAAAGGGATACCCAGTGAAAAATACATTAACAATCTGAGAGCAAATATTTATGTTTTTCTAATTTATTGTCAACAGTTAAAATGAGAATACAGATAAGAAAAAAAATTGTGAGTCTCCATTATTCCAATAATGTGAGTAAAGACAGTTTTAATAATAGACTATAAGTCTGGCAATAATCACTTGGTGATTTTTCACCTCCTTTATATTCTCTTTCCCTCCCAACCTCCCAAATGCCCAACATCATAAATCAAGCAGGAAAACAATTATGGAGGAGATTTATATGCATTCCATGCTTACTGTGTTTCAGACATTCTGCTAATTGTGTAATAATATTATCCCATATACTTTTATTTGTAACGTATTATTTGGGATGCCAAAAACTGCTACACAAACTACAATAAGAAATGGTTCATACTTGGTGTCATATGCCTATTACATTCTCAAACTCTTAGAAGTAAAATGTTTGGCTTAGTGGCTTTTAGTGGTAATAGAGAGTAATTATATAAAGAACCAGAATCAGATTATCATGCCTGATCTTACTTCTCGAAAGTCTACAAAAAACATAAAATAATAGTAGATTTACAGATACTCCTTAATAACTTAATAATTTCTCAGTATCTCATTCATCAAAAATTCATTTAGCATATATGATATAATAGAAATTTCTAGACACTGGCACTAAGAGCAGTCAATGGTGTATAGAGGGCAGGGTGCTGAGACTTATCTGCCTCAGGTGCAGGCAGTTAGGGAGTGCATCATCCACAGAGAATTTGAGAACAGTAATAAAGGCAACTAAAGTTGGTCTTCTTCTGTTATTACCACATATTGGCAATTGTTAACAAAGTCAGTAAGAAAATAGCCTACCCCCCAAAAAAATTATTTTGTGGGTGTAAATATTTTAAAACATTGCTGTTGATGCAAAAGTTGGGTGTTCATCCTTTCTGAGGGCTGAGTTAATATTCCATTGTATATATGGACCACATCTTCTTCAACCATTCATCTGTTGAAGGGCATCTCAGCTCTTACCACAGTTTGGCTATTGTGAACATTGCTGCTATGAACATTGGGGTGTATATGCCCCTTCTTTTCACTACATCTCTATCTTTGGGGTAAATACCCAGTAGTACAATTGCTGGGTCATAGGATAGCTCTATTTTTAATTTTTTGAGGAACCTCCACACTGTTTTCCAAAGTGACTGTACCAACTTGCATTCCCACCAACAGTGTAAGAGGGTTCCCCTTTCTCCACAACCTCTCCAACATTTGTTGTTTCTTGCCCTGTCAATTTTTGCCATTCTAACCGGTGTAAGGTGGTGTCTCAATGTAGTTTTGATTTGTATTTCCCCGATGGCTAATGATGATGAACATTTTTTTCATGGGTCTGTTAGCCATTTGTATGTCTTCTTTGGAGAAGTGTCCGTTCATGTCTTCTGCCCATTTTTTGACTTGATTATTTGTTTTTTGGGTGTTGAGTTTGAGAAGTTCTTTATAGATCTTGGATATCAGCCCTTTGTCTGTAGTGTCATTTGCAAAAATCTCCCATCCCCTGGGTTGCCTCTTTGTTTTGTTGACCATTTCCTTTGTTGTGCAGAAGCTTTTTATCTTGATGAAGTCCCAAAAGTTCATTTTTGCTTTTGTTTCCCTTGCCTTTGGAGATGTGTCTTGAAAGAAGTTGCTGTGGCTGATGTTGAAGAGGTTACTGCCTATGTTCTCCACTAGAATTTTGATGGATTCCTTTCTCACATTGAGGTCTTTCATCCATTTTGAGTTTATCTTTGTGTATGGTGTAAGAGAATGGTCGAGTTTCATTCTTCTGTATATAGCTGTCCAATTTTCCCAGCATCATTTATTGAAGAGACTTCTTTGCATTGCATATTTTTCCTGCTTTGTTGAAGATTATTTGACCATAGAGTTGAGGGTCCTTATCTGGGCTCTCTATTCTGTTCCATTGGCCTATATGTCTGCAGTACCATACCGTCTTGGTGATCACAGCTTTGTAATATAGCTTGAAATCAGTCAACGGGATGCCCCAGCTTTTTTTTTCTTTTTCAACATTTCCTTGGTGATTCAGGGTCTTTTCTGGTTCCATACAAATTTTAGGATTGTTTGTTTTAGCACTTTGAAAAATGCTGTTGGTATTTTAATTAGGATGGCACTGACAGTATAGATTGCTCTGGGCAGCATAGACATTTTAACAATGTTTATTCTTCTGATCCATGAGCATGGAATGTTTTTCCATCTTTTTGTGTCTTCTTCAATTTCTTTCATGAGTGTTTTGTAGTTCCTAGAGTATAGATCCTTTACCTCTTTGGTTAGGTTTATTCCGAGGTATCTTATGGTTTTTGGTGCTATTGTAAATGGAATCATTTCTCTAATTTCTCTTTCTACAGTTTTACTCTTAGTGTATAAGAAAGGAACTGATTTCTGTGCATTGATATTGTATCCTGCCACATTACTGAATTGCTGTATGAGTTCTAGTAATTTGGGGGTGGAGTCTTTTGGATTTTCCACATAAAGTATCATGTCATCTTCAAAGAGAGAGAGTTTGACTTCTTCTTTGCCAATTTGAATACCTTTTATTTCTTTTTGTTGTCTTATTGCTGTTGCTAGGACTTCTAGTATTATGTTGAACAATAGTGGCCATCAGAAAGGATGAATACCCAACTTTTGCATCAACATGGATGGGACTGGAGGAGATTATGCTAAGTGAAATAAGTCAAGCAGAGAAAGTCAGTTATCATATGGTTTCACTTATTTGTGGAACATAAGGAATAGCATGGAGGACATTAGGAGAAGGAAGGGAAAAATGAAAGGGGAAATCAGAGGGGGAGATGAGCCATGGGAGACTATGGACTCCTGGAAACAAACTGAGGGTTTCAGTGGGGAGAGGGGTGGGGGATGGGTTAGCCCAGTGATGGGTATTAAGGAGGGGCATGTATTGCATGGAGCACTGGGGTGTTATATGCAAACAATGAATCATGGAACACTACATCAAAAACTAATGTTGTACTCTATGGTGACTAACATAACATAGTAAAAATAATAATTTTGTTGGCCTCATATCCCATTACATAAATATACTACCATTTATTTAATCAATCCCCCATTTAAAAAAAAATAAAACATTGCTGTCACTATTGTTGATTATAATAAAATTGTAAGACCCTGGTAACTCAAGTTGTTTCTTTGTCTTTATAATGTGGTACCTTTGTTTACTTAGAAACAACAGCTTGAATGAAGGAATGTATACTACCACAAGGGTTAGAGACACAAATGGGTAACTAACTGTATAACTTGCAGTTTTCCAAATTAACTTTAATGTAGATTAGAGTGTCAAAGAATGAGCAATAAAAATGTGCTAATTTGAAGCACTTGTATGTGTGTGTATACAATTTTAATATATAATATATAATTTTAAATACATAATATATAAATTTTTATGTGTGCTAATTTATTTATTAATATAGCATGATTTATATGTTGTACATGTGCTAGTTTGAAGCATATGTATATTTCACAGTTTTGTTTTGTTTTAATTTTTTATTATGTTAATCACCATACATTATTACATCATTAGTTTTTGATGTAGTGTTCCATGATTCATTGTTTGTGCATAACACCCAGTGGTCCATGCAGAACGTGCCCTCTTTAATACCGATCACCAGGCTAACCCATCTTCCCACCCCTCTCCCCTCTAGAACCCTCAGTTTGTTTTTCAGAGTCCATCGTCTCTCATGGTTCGTCTCCCCCTCTGATTTCCCCCCCTTCGTTCTTCCCTTCCTGCTATCTTCTTCTTTTTTTTTTTTCTTAACATATATTGCATTATTTGTTTCAGAGGTTCACAGATCTGTGATTCAACAGTCTTGCACAATTCACAGCGCTATTTCACAGTTTTATATACATATATATGCTTCAAATTGGAATCTGAAGTAGAGGTAGATGGCAGTCTTGCAGGATTGAGCCCTTAACCTGTGGAATCTGATGCTATCTCTAGGTTGATAGTGTCAGAAATTTACTTAAATTGTAGGACACTCAACTGATGTTGCAGAGAATTGCTTGGTATGGGATAAAACCCACATGTTTGGTGTTAGAAGTGTTGTGAGTGTAGTAGTGGCCTGAGAGTAAGAAGGAGACACAGGAGGAGTGTTTTTTCCCATACAGAGGCCATCTTGGAAGGAGTTTCACTCTTCTTGCTATTATTTTCCAGCATACTGGAAAGACGAAGAGGCAAGTTTTTCAGACTGGAATTATATATCTTAACTGTGTAATAGCATTTTCATTTCTGTGTTATCATTAATACTCTCTTTATTTCTATGTAATAAAATACATGGATGCAGATTAAAAAACACTGGGAATAATTGTTAATTTGGAAATACTACTTCAGAGAAATTTGTGTATGCCTATGGTCTGCACATGTGTATGTATGTTTTCTCTTTTATTTTTTTAATTTTTTAAAGATTTTATTTATTTTAGAGAGAGAAAGAGAGCATAAGTTGGGAGGGAGGGGGAGAGGGAGAGAGAGAAGGAGAAGCAGACTCCCCACTGAGCAAGGAGTCCTGCGCAGGGCTCACCCCAGGATGCTGAGATCATAACCTGAGCCAAAGGCAGATGCTTAACCGACTGAGCTACCCAGGTGCCCCATATGTTTTCTCTTGTATTTATTTTATTTTATTTAAATTCAATTAATTAACATATTGTGTATTATCAGTTTCAGAGGTAGAGTTCAGTGATTCATCAGTTGCATATAACACCCAATGATCATTACATCCTGTGCCCTCCTTAATGCCCATCATCCAGCTACCCCATCCAACCACCTCCCTCCCCTCCAGGAACCTTCAGTTTGTTCCCTATGATTAAAAGTCTCTTATGGTTTGTCTCCCTCCCTGATTTTGTCTTACTTTATTTTTCTTTCGCTTCTGCTGTGGTCCTCTGTTTTGTTTCTTAAATTCCACATACGAGTGAAATTATATGATATTTGTCTTTCTCTGACTGACTTGCTTCACTTAGCATAATACCTTCCAGTTCCATCCACATTGTTGCAAATGGTAAAATTTCATTTTTTTGATGGCTGAGTGATATTCCATTGTATGTATACACCACATCTTCTTTATCCATTCATCTGTCAGTGGACATCTGGGCTCTTTCCATAGTTTGGCTATTGTGGACATTGCTGCTATAAACACTGGGGTGCAGGTGTCCCTTTGGATCAGTTTCATATAACACCCAGTGCCCATCACATCATGTGCCCTTCTTAATGCCCATCACCCAGTTACCCGATCCCCCCACCCAGAAACCTTCAGTTTGTTTCCTGTAGTTAAGAGCCTTTCATGGTTTGTCTCCCTCTCTGATGACTTCCCATTCTGTTTTCCCTCCCTTCCCCTACAGTCCTCTATACTGTTTCTTATATTTCACATATGAGTGAAACCATATGATAATTGTCTTTCTCTGATTGACTTATTTCCCTCAGCATAATACCCTCCAGTTCCATCCACATCGGTATAAATGGTAAATATTCATCCTTTCTGATGACTGCATAATATTCCATACACACACACACACACACACACATACCACATCTTTATCCATTCAACTGTTGATGAACATCTTCGCTATTTCCACAGTTTGGCTATGTGAACATTGCTGCTATGAACATTGGGGTGCAGGTGCCCCTTTAGATCACTACATTTGTATCTTTGGGGTAAATACATAGTAGTGCAATTGCTAGGTTGTAGGGTAGCTCTATTTTTAACTTCCTGAGGAACCTCCATACTGTTTTCCAGAGTGGTTGCACCAGCTTACATTCCCACCAACAGTGTAGGAGGGTTCCCCTTTCTCCGCATCCCCGCCAACATCTGTTGTTTCCTGACTTGTTAATTTTAGCCATTTTAACTGGTGTGAGGTGGTATCTCATTGCGGTTTTGATTTGTATTTTCCTGGTGCCGAGTGATGTGGATCATTTTTTCATGTGTCTGTTGGCCATTTGTAAATCTTCTTTGGAGAAATGTCTGTTTTCTCTTTTAAATAAACATTTAAGGCTGTGTACCAATCATCAACATGACCACAATGCCAGAAGATACCCTAAGAGGGAAAATATAAACACTTTTATTTAAATAAATGGGTAGCAATATAATCTGTGAATTCTAAATTAAAGTTTGCAAGTTTTAAGTAATTACATTCCTAACCTTTTATGAAATGATGAGTAAAATAAATGCTAGAATTTTATTGCTTTTTCTAAATGGTGTTTTTAACCAATATCATGTTTTTTAAAGAAAATACTCTTATATCATACATATTCAGTAAAAAGACAAAGTCTTTGTGATATTGTAAAAACTTATAAACCTGATAGAATTAGATCCTTAAATATGAGAGATTAAAAATCTCTCAAAGATTAGAACATAATAGGTTGCAGAAATAAGTAACATCTGGGACTGTTTTCTTGATTTTTCTTCTACCTCCTAAAAATATTTGTTCAATAGAATAGCCAGATACAAAAGACATATATAAAATCAGAGCTATTTGTCACAGACATATATATATGTATTTTTTTTTATTTGATCAATTTAAGGATAAAATCCCATAGGATAGAATCTACCCTATCTATAGCCTATAGCATAGAGGATAATAAAGCAGTACTAATTAGGCAATATCATAATATTTTAATATATCCCCTCTTTAGGCAATTTATGTTATTTGAGAACTCAAGGATTCCAAGGAGCAAAGTTTAGAATTCATAGGACATAAAGAAAAATATTGGAGTATTCAAGACTCTAGACAGTAGGGAAGAATCTGTGTTTTTAATAAAAATTTAAATATGCCACTTATGAAATCTGTTTTCTGTAACAAATAAGAACTAGATTTACAATAATATTAGAATTATATATACAAATTCAGCTTAATTTCAGTGTAAAAATATGGAGAGATCAAGTAATTTGTGTCACTTTGCATAGTAATTTTAATATGTAATTTTAAATGTATTCATTTTGCTGATAATTTTTTTCTTTGTATATAACCTTTTTTAAAAAGACACTAGGAATATCTTGGTTCTGCTTTATAAACATACCAAGAAAGGACTTGATCTCTTTAAATTTCTAGTGGCAAAGTTAATTGTATTTTATGGGGGCACAAGCTACTAAGCTTGAAATAGCAGTTATAAAGGATCCCTTGAGAAGTAAAACTTTTTTTTTTTTTTTGGTAATGGGAATGTATCAATATTGATCTCTTTTTTCTCTTCTAAGTATTGAAGGATCTGTCTAAATACTTCCATGGCAAATCTCTCTAAAAAATTATAAGATGTAAATATTCTCTTCATTAATTTTCAGTGAGAAATGAACACTTGAGGTAAACTATTTTTCAAGAGGAAGGATGCTAATACAAATCTTGGTAAAAGCAGAATTTGCCAACAGCATTTTGTTTCTTGCCACATACGATTTAAAGACATCTTAATCAGATTATTCAGAGTTCATGTTAAAACTTGATAGTTTTGTGAGAATGTATTCTAATATTATGGTGTCAATTTTAGGTTGTTATTAACATAGGTTCTCATCTATTTGTCGCTGTTTTCTGTTGTTGTTATAAACAGTATTTATCCTTTCTCACACTTCCTGATTCTTTTCATTGGTAGAGTGTGTTCTGTTTGTTTTTAGTTGTAAGGAATAGTGAAGTCAACAACAGTCCAAGAATTTAGTATTATTCAGACTTGATTTAATCTCTTCTTATATAACCTACACATTATGGGAGAGTCCAGTCAAAGAAGATGGGTCATTCTTCAATATCTGCTCTTTCCTGATGGCTTTCCTGATGGTCAAAACCATCTGTGGCCACTCTGGTGGAGCTTCATGGACTGGGAATGTTGTTCACAATTTTTTACTGAGGTCCTGGGGGCACTATTCTCTCGGGTAGGTTATTGAGATTCTCTCTCTCTCTCTGTCTCAGTTAATGAGATAAAGCATTAAATGAAAATGTCATATAATGTGAAATATTTTACAAAGAGAAATTGGGAGTTCTGGTTTACCAGCTTTTGACTTTGTCTATGAACTTTGGTTTCTTTATTTGTGAATGTAGATTATGTGAAAGGCTACAGTCATTTTATCTTAAATAATGGATTCGATGGGGAGCAAGCCCCTCCCCCTGCCACCTCTCCGCTCAGAATCTAAAAGTTGCTAAAAGAGAAAGACAAATGAGTCCTTGTCTGGCAGTAGAAATTGGATCTTCTCTCAGGGCAACTCGAGCTCCAACTTGTTGCTTTATCATGTTGCTGAGATGGGCGCCCCATGAATAATAAAAGCTACTGTGCTTTGAGTTATTATTGTGTGCTAGGCTCTATGCTAAGCACCCTTTATGGTTTCATTGAATTCTCACAGCAAATTATTCACATTTTCAGAAAAGGAGATTTAAGTATCTAACAGTTAGTTTTTAAAAATGGATATGTCTAATACAGAAGGTCGTGACAACTGAATTAAAGTGCTTTTGTGCCCTTTTCTGTTTCAGGATAATCCATTTGGATTATCAATACTACTTATCACAATACTACTTAGGAATACTACTTAGGGTACAATTCCTCTTCACCACTGTGATTAGGTTTTTTTTTTCTTCAGGTTCTGTCTCTGTATCTAGAGCATATGCAGATTATTAATTGTGTTAGTTAGAATGGGCTATATTATACTCCAGTAACAAGAAACTCAAGATCACAGTGACTTAAAGCAACAGGGATTTATTGCTGTTCATGCTGCATGTCCTTCTCTGGTCAGCTAGGGATTCTGCTTCACAATATCCAGCCTCTCATGACCAAGGTTACTTTTCTGGTTAATCAATATAACATCATCATTTTTCATGTGATAACATTTTATGTCATCTGTTATATAGATATGCCCTAACTTTTTTTTAACAAATCCCCAATTATTTCATCTAGGGTGGTTTTTCCATTTTAGTGAGCTGATATTTCTACCCTCATGACAAGTAGTATTCTCTAGTGGCTAAGAGCACAGTCCCCAGGGACCAGAACCTTTGGGTTCGCAGCCTTGTGTGCCAATAGCTATGTGAGCCATTTAGGTAAGCTGTTTGAACTTCCTGTGCCTCACTTCATCTGTGAAATATAATTGTACATGTCTCATAGGATTGCTGTGTGAATTTATTGAGGTTGAACATAAAGTATATAGACTGTGGCTGACTCATGGTAGGCACCATATATGTTAGCTAATAATTTATGATTAAGAAGTAATACTACTTAGGAATAGAATTTCTGAGTGAAAGATTATTATAAATATTAGGGCTTTAAATGTATAAAACAAAATTAGATTTTTTAAAATTTAGAACCTTAAAATATAATAAAGGATTCCCTGAGAAGACCTAAAGCTACTCTATGGGGCAGATTATATGCAGTTTACTAATAAAGTATAGGGAACCGACATAACCTGAAGCTACTGTGGATAGGTCAGAGTCTTTTCAATACTATTTTCTTCCTAAATAGCCCTGGATCTGCAATCTTCTTTTATCAACTTCCCCTTATATTCTGGCCTATGTCCCATACTGAACCATAGGAATATCTGATCTTTGTTAAAAGCTTACTTCTGAATCTCAGCCTCATCCTGATAGGGCAGGTCCACCCATCAGCTCTACCTTCAGACCTTTATAATTTCACTGTATGAAGCTGAGAAAGATACAATTCAATTTAACAATCATTCCTGATACATGCAGGTCTCAGTTCCCTGTTCCTGTGCAGTAGCTTTGTCTCAGTCTCCTGTTCTTTCTGTTCCAAGGTTTTCATTTTTTTTTTTTTTTTTTAAGTAAGCTCTATACCCAACATGGGGCTTGAACTCATGACCTCAAGATCAAGAGTCACATGCTCTACCTACTGAGCCAGCCAGGCACCCCAATTGTTCCAAGGCTTTCAGAAGCATATTCTTCCAAGACATTTGATATCTCCCATTAACATTTACATTTCATATCATAAGGCTATACCATTTATCTGCTTTTTTTTTTTAACAGAAGGCAGTGTAGTTTCCAAAATGAAATGTATCATTATAGTGCATTCTATATGTTGCTAAGATTATCACTGTACTTACTATTGGACTTGTTTTGTTTTTCCTAAAGTTTAAAAGCCTTATGTTATTTCCTGTAACTCCATGTACTTAATGTGTTTTGCTTTTCACTGAAAGAATATGCACATTGCAGGAAAGCAAATAGTAAAATTTGCATCTAAATTTCCTAAAGAAGTGGATAAGTTGACTACTATAGTCTTATAATATGTGTGGCCACACATCAATGTAATCTGAGAGACCAGAAATCCTCACACTGATGGATGGAAAGACTTAGATACCGTTGACTTAAAAGCTCAAAGTCCATTGAAAAGACAGAGCCTAGATTTAGCTCTTTGTTCCCTGACACATCTGACTAGCATTTGGTTAATGTCAGTGTCTTGCTAATACATTTAGTACAATCTCTTCCTCAGCATGATTAACTATAATAGGGCTGCTGCTGAAAAGGTGTGCTTAATGTATTGTAAAGGGTCACAGATGGGGAGTATTAAGTCCAAGATGCCCAGCTAGCTAGACTATGAAAAATATAATCTATATTTAATATCCTTTCCCATTAGCAGTAACAGTCATATATAAGCAATTTCAGTTAAAAACTAATCTAGAGCAGCAACAAAGTTAAATGGCATCCCTATTGACAAAAGGTAGGGCTCTATTAGTCCCGCCCACTACTGGCTGTTCACCAGTGTTGGTAGAGATTAATGAGTCTTATGATAACAGGGTCACTAATGCAGATATTTGGTATAAGTTTACTCAAGAAAAACAAAATAATAAGAGGGCCAAGTTTATTCAACACCTCTAGCCCAGTTCTTTTGAAAAACATGATTTAAAAATCATCTACCTTAATGTGCACTCATGTGGTCATTTCTTTTTCTTCTATTTCCAACATTATGTTTATAGGGCAATTTATTTCTTCAGTATAAATTCAACCTCTTTCAAAAAATGGCTTTTTCTGGATCATCTGATTTTGTTTAATGGAATTAATTAAATTTACTTTATTCCACCTGACAGACTTTCTTCTTTTGGTAGTATACTATAAAAATGACATAATGCATTTACTAATTTGCAACCAGGACAAGTAACATGAACCCACAGTCTACAGCCGTGAAAGATATGATTACACCTTAAAGAAAACATAACATGAATAAGTTATATTGAAACCATCAAGGTGCCTACAACAGTAAGGTACCCGTGCTTGACTATCCTGTCGCTTCAGGTTTAGTAGGAATTTTCCATATATGTTGGAGACTTTGTGCTCACAGCCTCTGACAGTTCTCCACCCATCTTCCATGGGATATTATTAACCTAGTGTACCTTCATAACTGGTATTTATTCATTCAGTCAGTATTTATTAATCACTGTACCAATGTGTTAAGAGTTAGAGACAATTGTAAACAAAATGAGACATCAACTCTAATCTTGTAACTCTAACCTTAGTAGGCTGGTAGGGAGACAAGCTATTCAACAAATACAAATACAAAAGTATGTTTAAATTGTCATGAGTTTTGTAAGAATACTTCATATAAATATCTGATCAGGACCTTATGTTATAAAGCCAGCAATGTGCTGGTTTAAATTGGGTGGAATGGAGAAAGTCTTCTAGAAGGAGTACACAAATGTGGGGTAGTAAGAGTGAGTAAGTGTTAACCAGAGTTGGGGAAATGTTCCAGACACAAGGAAGGGCACATAAGTTTTTGGGTGGTAACACACTTGGTGCCATCAGGAAACTGAAAGGTGGTCTGAGTTAAAAAAAAAAAAAATTTGCCTTTTGCATGGTTAATCTTGGAGCACAAATTATAAACAGGTGGTAAAGGATAAGTGCACACATTCTGAATTCAACTTGTTCTGGATTAACACAGAAGTCTTATTTCAGAGTTTTCGCTGGATTTGTGTCCAAGACAGGCTCTTCTCAGACCCAGGTCTTGGAAAGAACAGTGTCCAATCTCCCCATCACAGTCTGCATCCGAATGGACTGGTTCTACCTGCAATTGCCTCACATGGAGCTGTTTGCTGCTTTACCATGAATCTCTTGCCCATAATTGCTTCAGGTACCCTTCTCTGTGCCAGTCAAGTTTGACTAACCACTGGATTTCTGTCTTCTTACTCCAAAAGAATGGAAGAGAGTCTCAAGTCCTTTTCTTCATCATCTTCCACAGACATTTCTTGCTTGTTCAGCCCCTCTTCACCTCTGGAAATAAACAATTGCTAAACTTCTTGACTTGTTAGTCCTTATCTCTTGTCAATCAAATATCTTATATCCTCATAACCAGTTTGCAAAAATTACAGTTAAGACAGGTAAGGTTTTGGGGCACCTGGGTGGCTCAGTCGTTAAGCATCTGCCTTCGGCTCAGGTCATGATCCCAGGGTCATGGGATTGAGCCCCGCGTCGGGCTCCCTGCTCAGCGGGAAGCCTGCTTCTTCCTCTCCCACTCCCCCTGCTTGTGTTCCCTCTCTTGCTGTCTCTCTCTCTGTCAAATAAATAAATAAAATCTTTAAAAAAAAAAAAGACAGGTAAGGTTTTTTTTTTTCTTAATAGCATCTCTTATTGTCCATGTATCATATAAAACACATTAAGATATAGTGCAGAATGAAGCAGACTAGAGTTGAGTCAAGTAGTCAAATAAATAAATAAATATACAAACTATAATTACAAAATATAAATATATATATAATTTAATATATAATATATAATGGTCATGACTGGATACATAGTGGGTGTGGCTATGAATTAACTTCTCTGCTCTGGCAGGTCAGCAGGACAGGACCAGGGCCTGTAGAGCTTATTGTTTGAGGACTCAAATCAGGCCAGGGTGTGCACTGAATTCCCTGGTCAAGTGAAGCCACTGGTTTTGCTCTCCAGACAGAGAAAGCCATGGGCTGTGCTCTCTGTTCAAGTGCCACTGTATATAGGGTTGTTGAATGATCTATGGAGCTTCCTGTATGCTCTGGTTAGCCTCCTTGATTGGCCAGACTGAAGGATATTTTCAGCAATAAGCAGGGCTACAAAGATACCCTGCCTGAGGCCCAGTGGGAAAAATAACTCTAAAGAGCTTATAGAGCTCTTTATTTGTTGTCTTAACTAATCTGCACCCCAAGTTCCCTGACCAAACAGGCCACTGGCTTTGCTCTGCAAACTGCCAGCTCTTCAGGCCTACCTTTCATTTTGAGCACATAACAGCTTCCACGGGTTATCACCAGCTCTTCTGGTCCAATGGGGCCAGAAGAGACTGTCCACAGCAAGCAGGGCTATGTTTTAGCTCCATTGCCTGTGTAGAAGGGGAAGGGGATACTCTGGACTATCTCAAATTCCTAAACAGGCTCTCTGGTTGGGAGGCACCCAGAGCTACCCTCAGTCTTGGCTATTAATTAGCTCCTGCATGTGTAGCAAGGGAATGCTCCAAGCTCAGTATTGGCTTTGCTGTGGAGGGGGGAGTTCAGCTCTGCCTGCCCACCTCTGAGCTCAAGGCACTGCTGAGCTACACAGCTTTCAGGAGTTGTCACCAGTCCTTCTGGTCAGATGCAGCTGGAAGACATTCTCCATAGGTGGTAAGGCTGTTATTCAGGTCCTTGCCTGACTGGGGGCAAACTAGAGCTAACAAAACTCCTCATTCCAGGATCTGAATCAGGCATATCTGCACCCCACCAAGTTCTCTGGTCAGAATACATCTCAACTTGGTTCTGCAGATGAGCATAACCACTGGTTGGGATTACTACTTGGGAACTGCAGGTATGAATTCAGTCTGCCAAGATCCATGTGTGTTCATTATTGCAAGCTCCTCCACATTGCTTATCACAGTCAGATTCCCAGTGCCTGGGCCTCATAGATCCCCCCTGCAGTCCCCATGGTGGGAGATCAGTGTAGCAGCTATAACAGAGTAACCCCCAATGCTGGTGGAGGGCTCGTTGTCCCATGGGGTTCTCTTTTCCCACTGGAGGAACCAGAGGCCCAAGAGACACCTCTCTGCATGGTCCTGCACTGGCCCAGGGGAGGGTCAATGCAGTCAATGTGTAGTCACTTTTCCTACCCTTCAATACAGTCTCTCTTGGGCTCTGAGGTGCAGGGAGGTGTTTCAACCTCAACCCCCTAGTCTAGGATTCTCTCAGTGGTGCCTTGTTCTTGAAGAGTTGTTAGTCATTCTTCTTGTATGGAGAAATGAAGTCAGAAATAACTTATGTAGCTGTCTGATGTCACTCCAAGGCTGGTTTTTAATCCAGCTCTATTCAATTCAATAGGAAGAGATTCTGAATGTCTTAGTGTTAAGATTGAATAAGCAGGAAGATGATACAGACAAGAAAACAAAGACAATATTCATACTTCAACATCTATGAGTAAATCCTAAGTGAAATGAGATTCTGGATGATAATCAAAGGCAAGAATTATGTCTTCTATGTCCTTTTAGATTGGAACTGAGAAGGACCCACAGGTGCATACTGGCTGCCTGATTCAGGTGGCAGAAGTGGCTTATTGAGGAAGAGAGATAAAAGTCATCTAAAGATCTGGTAGAAAATGTGGGAAACACATATTTTAGGCTTTGCTCATGACAGGACTTAGGTGATAAAAATGGTCCTTTCTCTCTTTTATTCTCTAATCATTATATTCTATTACCTCTTTCACATCTTTCTGGAAACTCTTTATAAATAATAAAATATAAAACCAACACAATAACAAGGATAAATAGAAAATGCTACATGCTGAGTAAATAATTTTGAAATCTTGTGAGATTGCACCAATGTACAGAGCAACCAGTCTACTTATATATTTGTTAGGTCTGTTTTGGTCATGCTCGGTGTCATGCTAAGGACAGTGAAGCATAGGAAAAAAAGAGATATTGAATGATTCATTCATTCAATCTATATTTATTCAGCATCAAGTATGCACAAGGCACTGTGCGAGATTCTGCAAATAGAGGAATAAACAAGGTAAAAGGATTCCTTGCTCTCATGTAGCTTATATTCTCCAGGTACAGATATGCAGCATACAACTCATTATACAGATAATCAGTTATAATTCTGGTATATCTGTGAAGGAGAATTACAGGATGCTAAAGAATATCCAGAAGGAGAATGTGACCAAGAATGTGTGTGTGTGTGTGTGTGTACGCGGGTGTATGTGCATGAGTGCGTTCATGAGTGTGCTTTGGGGCAAAGGAGCAGATTGGAAAGGATCCCCCAAGGAGATGATATTTTGAGTCAAGACTACAATGAGTAGAACTTAACTAAGAAGGAGAGTAGCTGGTGAGCAGACCCTATGGTTGTTATGAGGTCTCTGTGGATCGAACTCAGAAGGCAAGGTCATCAAGGCATGAAGTCAGGCCACAAAGTTTGGCATGGGCTAGATAATGCAGAGCCTGATAATGATTTGGGTGATTTTTTTTTTTTTCTGTCACTAATATATGGAAAGATGTTGATGGGTAACCTGGAATGATCAATGACTTTGGAAAGATCACTCTGCCTGTAAGATAGATCATGGAAAAGGCAGGATCAAAATGGAGTACAGGAGGACCAGTTGGGAGTTTGTATTGGTATATCATAAAGCAATATTGGTAGCTCGGATGAGAATGACAGAGTGGATATGGAGAGAATAGACAGATTTGGAAAATATTCTAGGAACTAACATTGGCACAGTTTAATAATGGACAATATAAATAGAAGCGGGAGTGTCAAAATTTTCTTGTCTCTCATTTTGGAATTTACAATTTTGAAGAAAAACAAGAATTGACTGATATTTCTTTAAGATTTCTGAATCTCTGACATAGAAATTTGTCTCTTCATTTTGATAGTTGTGAAGATGCTCTTTAGTAAAATTAGATAGACATACTCCCTGGTAGATAGGGTTCTTATCTTTCTAAGGATTACATCAGATTCTTTTCTTTAAGTGGGTTGGGGAATGTGTGATGGTTCCTTAGAGAAAAAAAAAATTGGAGAAGCAGTGGTTGGGTGGCAGTGATAGAGTGTGTTAATAGAGCCTAAACACTTGTCAGTTGGCAGTGACCTATACTGTGGAAACGTGCTACCATTTCTGACAGTTTCATTAGGTAAGTCAAGTTCAGGGTTGTCAAGATTGCTAAGCTCCCTTCTTCTCTGGTTTAAAAACTGGTCTGAAAGTCTGCCTTGGTACATGTGCAGGAAGGAGCCTGGGATTGCTATCCTTAGACAGGTCTGCTTACAAAGTTGTCCCTTAGCTGGTGTCAGGAACTTTACTGGCAAATAGTTCCCTACACTGATACAGAACTTTTCCTAGATGGTAAAAGTGGCTCATGGTGCCTAAACTGTTTATATAAATAATATCGTTTATGCTGAACATCTGCTTTTATTTTTGGAGTCTGAAATTTTGGTTCATGCTATGCAGAGGGTACCCACTTTGCCAGCCCCTAATAAAATCCCTGGCACTGAGTCTCTAACAAGCTTCCCTGGTAGCTAACACTTCACACATGTTGTTACAACTCATAGTCTGAGGGAATTAAGCACATTCTGTCTGACTCCACTGAGAGACAATTCTTGGTAGCTTGTGTCTAATGTTTCCTTTGAACTTTGCCCCATGTGCCTTTTCCCTTTGCTGATTTTGCTTTATATCTTTTCACTATAATAAATTGTGGCCATGAGCATGACCATAGGCTGAGTCCTATGAGTCCTTCTGAGGAATCATCAAAACTGGGGTGGTCTGACACAGAAAAATCACTGGAGAATATTATCTTGCTGTTACTTGCTATTAAGTTACTCCTATAAGCAGACATTGAGCATGGATTATCAATATAATAATTCATGAGAGTAATGATCTTATCATGTAATTTTGGTGGAGATTATTTAGGACAATCTCAAATATGAAAGAATCCCCTTAATATATCTCAAATTTGCCAGATTCACCTAAAGAAGATACAAGTATGATTAGACATCATAATTTTGCATGTGAACATCTTCAGTAAAATGAAACTATCACTAATTTAAGTCCTTTGGACCCTGTTTTCATAAGGTTTCTTTATTACTCACATTCATGTGCTCGATGTTATTTTCAGACCACAAAGCTTTTCCACAAGCAGGCTCTAGTATGGAAAATGTTTTATGTACAAGGCTGAAATATCTCATTGAAACGATGGGGAAATGAACAAGATATAGGAAATGTCTGTGAGCTGCTTCCTGCTAAAAGCCTCTGTGCCACAAAAGATGGAATGGCACCTGTAATATTATCAACCATAAGTGACCCCTGGATTTGAATTGTGATTATGGAAATGGCAATGTTCTTTCATTTAGGTAATTACTAAGCCTCTTAGAGCACCTTATGTGTGCAGGGTCCAAGATTCTTATTACCTTTTGAAGCCTTTATTACCCTGCACAAATTTAGCACTCACTCTTAAATGCTCTGCTTTATCAAATTCTCATAAAATATCAATAACATGCCCTGAAGAATTTTCTACTTTTTTTTTTCTTTTTCCTCTGGAGCTATCCCAGAGTTCTTTAATTTCTGGTTATTATTTTTAGGTTGAAACATGATAGTCTACCTGTTAAGTGTCTTCCTTACCCTACCCTATGATTGGATTGGATTGACTCTGTGTATGTTTGTGTATGTGTGTGTGTGAGTGTATGTGTGTGTTTCTACTAAGATGTCCTTGGGTAAGGATAAAAACTAATTGTGAATTACTGCAAACTTTGCCTCATATAATCTTTTTTAACTCATTCTTAAGTTCACTTATGATATGAAAATAGAAACTAAATATTGACCAAGGGTTTATTACTCTCCTGGTACCATTCTAAATCTATTAAACTTACCAACTCATTTAACCTCACAGTAGCTTATGAGATAGGTGCTGTTATTATCTTCATTGTGTTAATGGGGAAACAAGACACAGAGGTGTTAAAGCCACTTGCTCAGGGTGACACAGCTACTCAGGGGCAGAGACAGGGGGCAGTCTGGTTCTCAGAGCGTGAGCTCTTCATCTTTGCCATTCACACTGCCTTTGAACATCCTCGTGTTTTTCATTTTCACCACCTCAGCTAGGAGTCTGGCTGCTTCTAACCACATTCTGTTCATCTCCACAGTTCTATGTCTGTCTACGTTTTTGCCCTTGATACAGCTTGCCCTGTGCGTCCTCACTCCGTGATGCTCTTCACTCATGCTCTCTCTTCCAGAAAAGCTTTTCACAGTCTGATGGGCAGCCTGGGAAACACTGCACAGGCAGCACAGGAACAATCTTTGTCCATGGGGCTCAGGCTGTGAACAAAGTGTAAAAGATAACTTTTGATTCCATGGCTTCCAATGAGTTAGCCTCTCTTGCCCTAGTGTAAAGAAGGGGACCTACACCCCCAATCCAGATTTCTAACATCAACCAATATAATTCTAGAGGACAACAATTCCGACAAAACGGGACCCAGCATTGCTTGCCTAGTGTTAAATCTATATTCAAACTCTAGGTCATGTCAGACAGTTTTAAATACAAGTCGTCAATTTTGAGTGGAAGGATTTAGAACATTTTCCCTTCCAGTGAAATCACATAATCCTCATTAAAATGTTATCTTATGGTTCAAATGATTAGCAAGTACTACATTCTCTGAATCCAAGAAGCCTGAAATTTTGTAGATGAATAAAATTCCACCAAGTACGACATGTTTTGTTAACAGAAATCTTCCCAGCTTATCAGTATAGGATCCTATTATTCTTTTAGGCTTCTGTTACTTCTCAGTCATTTCATACATATTCTTTCCCAGCTTCCAGTATTCCATCTCAGGAATAAAAGGTATTTCAAAGCAAATTGAAAAGTGCTTATTATACAGTACCATCAATTTCCTCATTCTCTCCCTATAAATCTATGATGTGAACCTGATGGCAAATCTTCTTTAGGTTTTTCAAGCATAAATTTCAGGCATTGTAAATGACAGCTATTTTGAAACTTTTTCTCCTCTCTTCTGAGCAAGTTTTTAAGTTTATTTTCTAAAATGTTAATACTAAAAATACATTAAAGAAAGCCTGACAGAAAGAAACAAATTAAAGCTAATGATAAAACCCACCAACCCTAAACATTCTTCAGATAAATTAACTTTTTTAATGAGGTCCAGATTTTGACCGTTTCTCAGTTGTTGCTTATATATGGATTCTTTTGAAAATATTAAGAAAAAAATAAGATTAGTTGGAGTTATTTGGATAGGAAAAAAGCTTATGTAATACTCAACAATGTCCTTTACCAAATTAAGTATTAATGAATATGAAATTGTATTTTACAGTGTTGGCTACAGATTTCATAAAGAAGAAGGATTCCGTGTAAAAAGCATGATAGAATCTATATTTTATAAAATTGCATGATTCACATCCCACTCACATTTGCTGAGTATCTGTAACAACAAATAAGTATATAGATAGGTGGTAAGAAGGCAAATACTTAGAAAATATTACAGACAGGTGGCTGGCTGGCTGGATTTAGCACTGGTTATATGTATAGCAAGGACTGTGTGTTCTATCTCCCTCATTTCTTACCCTGAGCTCTAGATTCATATAGGAATTTCCACTTGATTGGTTAAAAGGTATCACAAACTTAACATATCCAAAGTCTTTAATTTTTTACTCCACTTGTCTGTTTCATTCCATTCTCACCGACCTCCCAACCAACTCCTTCCCAATATTCCATATAACAGTTATTTGCATCACTGCTCATCCAATTAGTTTCCCAGTTCAAAAGCAGATGGGTCATCCAGAATGCCTTTCTTCAGCACAATTTCCCAATATCCAATATGTCAGAAAATCCTGTGTGCTCTACCCCAAAATGTATATCAAATCCCACCATTTCTCACTATTTCCACAACCATTTATTCAAATCCCTGGCCAACCTATACCTGAGCAAAACATCCTATTATTTCCCAGCCTCTATTCTCCTCTTCTATGACCAATTTAAAACAGCAGAAAATAGGATCTTAACATTTAAATCTTATTATTCCCCTGATTGAAACGCTTCAATGGTTTTCGATTGCAATTAGAATAAAATCTTAATTTCTCATGGTGTCCAGTGTTGGTCTCTTTTTACCTCACCCAGGTTCTCTCTTACTGTTCATTGTCTTGCTCGTCCTGCTCCATGCAGATAATCTTTCAACATGCCGAGCTCTTTGTCCTAAGATTTTCACTAGCTGTTCTTTCTGCCCAGAAAGCTATTCTCCCAGCCCTTTGCCTGGCTAGCTTATTTTCATCATCTACATCTCTATTCAAATATTTTCTACTCAGAGAAGGCTTCTTTAACCATTCTAATTAAATTAGCTATCATTGCCCCCTTTTCATTACCCTGCTTTATTTTCTTCAAGTCACCTATAATTATCTGGAATTATCCTATTTATATGTGCATTTATGTGTTTAATAGCTTTCTTCTCTCAATAAAATGTAAGCTTCATGAGGCAAGGGGTGTGTGTGTGTGTGTGTGTGTGTGTGTGTGTGTAAGATTTTATTTAATTATTTGAGAGAGTGAGAGCAAGAGCAAGCAGGGGGAGGGAGAAGGACAAGCAGAGAGTCTGCACTGAGCGTGGAGCCCAACCTGGTGGGTCTCAATCCCAAGACCTTGAGATCATGACCTGAGCCAAAATCAAGTGTCAGATGCTTAACTGACTAAGCCACCCAGGTGCCCTGGTCTGTCTGATTTATTTACTTCTGTGTTCCCTGTGCCCAGTGTGGGGATTGCTACACAGTAGGAGCTCAAATAATATTTGTTGAATGAATGAATGGAATAAATAGATCCTATCAGATAATTTGCATGACCACCCTGTAGGATTAGTGGCGTCACCAATGAAGTTTCAGGGCTGCAGATTATCTTTCTGAAATCACATCTGGTTAAACCCAGGACTCATGACACAATTTCTAGATTCATTCCAATTAATGAGGGTTCCTCTCAAAAGTTTCTCCACAGTGAACAGACAGTTGGATTGATGTTCAAATTAAACTGTGTCACTTGATACTGTCCCAACTCACCTTAAGAAGAAGCTAACTTCCCATATGCCTTAAAGATCAATCTCTGTGAGGACAAAGACTTGAGGATTTTTTACTGCCAATGCAGAATAAGAACAACCCTAGAACTATAAATTAACCGGACATAATTTTGGGTGTCTTTTGTTATCTAGAGCCCTTCCCTGAATGAGAAAATAAATGGGGAGAAAATATAAGTGAAAAGGAACAGCCTTCATCTGGGATATACACCAAACATAATGGATAATGTAGGCATGTGCCAGCCACAGCTGGAGAATTTCAGAGCCTGGAGACCATGAACATTCAAGAAAGGAGTTGCCAGTCATTACAAGACAGAGAACTACATTAGGTAGAGGAAGAGTGCTGCTGTAGTTTTTGGATTTACACATGTGGCAGTTGTTCACTTTAAAAATCCTCGTGAAATTGTATCAAATCTCTCAATTAAAATCATAGATAGGCATTCATTTAATTCATTATTCTAATGAATATCTGTGATCGACATCTTGGGCTTTAGCAGATCTGTTCCTGTGGTTGTAAGAAAACAAAGATTCTTGGTTCTCTTCACAATATTTTTTTTTTTTCTCTCAGAAATATTACTTTGGTAAAGAAAGTAGGGACTTCACAAAAGTGACAGTAATACAGCCACCATACACACCAAAGATCCCAATTCTGGTGAAAAACTACACTTACAGGTTAATGCTTAAGCAATCTTGGTCACTCTAAATATCAATAACTGTTTATTCAGCACCAGTTTTATGAAGTGATTGAGGGTGCTAATAAGTCTATTATACAATCTGTCAGGAATATTGTAACTTCTAACAAAAAACAAAGAATGTGCAACTAACCTATCAGCCATTCTTGCTTCCCAAGGGCACCCTGATTTCTATCAGGAAAATTCTCTTGGTGAGATGACATATCCAGGGGCCTTCTATCCCCATGAGAGACTGCCTCTTCTTATTTCTAAGATTTGTTCTTCAGTTTTCTTTTTGATTGCATTAGATCCCTAATGTACTTTTTAGCCTAAGTGACCTAGAGTCAGTTTCTGTTGTTTACAAGCAAAGAACCCTAACTGATTTTTATACTAAGTCTTCCTGAAAGTTACAGACTTAATATTTAGGCTTCAGAATTAGAACATACTTATCTTTTATTCATGGAGACCAATTTTACTTTGAGAAACACATAAAAGGACCAAATAATGGAAAAGTACCTCGGGTATTTTTATTCAGTAAAGAAAGACACATTAATCAAGAATCTCAGCATCACCAAAGATACATATTAAGTACCTCCTTTGTAACTTCCAGTCTTCATTTTAGACTCCTAAAGTTGTCAGATCAGTTCAAGAGTTTCCAGAAACCCAAAAAGTCTGGTAAAAAGAACTTGGTTCCTCACATATCCATAAAAAAGTAGAGACAATGGCCACAGACACGTGAGATGTTGCATTTCTTTCTCCTTACTTTCAACAAAGGAAACTATGCTGTTCTTCATAAGCCCATAGGCGTGAGGCCCCAACAGGGACTTTTCCAGTAAGGGGGAGGAGCCAGATCTCACTGCATAGGATTAGGATTAGCACGATCCATTGTAAATACAGAGGTTGGTAGGACATATGGTAAAAGGACACCTTCCCTGTGGCCCAGACAGAAGAAAAGCCTCATCAGAGGGCACTGGCCATAAGACATTGTAATGAAGGAAATATGGGCTGTAACTTCCGTTTGCTAACATTGGCTAGGTTGTAGTCAGAAATTAATGTATTTGGTATCATTGCCCATGTGGTAAGTAGGAATGATTTCTGCCCTATGCCTAGCCATTAGAGTATTCAGTCCTGCATGAAAGCAATAATGTGCAGTAGCTACTATCAGGGACCTTAAGAAAACACCAGACATCCATCCACTTATGATAGTTTAAAGACAGTTATTGATTGCCTTTCTTGAAGGCAACTAGAATTCTTAGCTCTCTTAGCACTGGGAAGACCATAATTATATGACTCCAATCTTGAATCACTTCCCTGGACCTTCTTTGGTACAGGTGATGAGCTCTGCATGATTTATACTTGATGAACTGACCTTGACCTTCTGCATTGGCAGCATAGTTCAGACCCACCATGTTCCTAATGAAACTTCTATTTGCTTCACTGCAGATCCCGATAAGCAGTCCTTTACTCTACAACTCAAGTTTCTGTCATAGCACTGTAATTATATAATAATATATTTTAAGTAACAAGGATTGAGAATAAACACAACCTTTATATATTTTCATTTCTCTTAGTCCCATTAGGTGAAACAAGTAGAAATTTTATTTAACTAGTCTTCTGTAATATCAAGACATCCATGGGACGCCTGGGTGGCTCAGTCAGTTAAGCGTCTGCCTTCGGCTCAGGTCATGATCCCAGGGTCCTGGGATCGAGTCCCGCATCGGGCTCCCTGCTCCGCGGGGAGCCTGCTTCTCCCTCTGCCTCTGTCTCTCATGAGTAAATAAATAAAATCTTAAAAAAAGAAGACATCCAGTTCCATTTTAGATATAAAACATTTGCGAATATTAAAATAAATCATGTCTACCTAGCTTCTTTCTTATTGGAAAAAGAACAAGATATAATTGGAGTTTCCTCTGTTATCCATAGCTAAGTTTCCTAAACTTTTCAGTTTGCCTCATTCACTGGGGCTTAGGACATTGAAGAAGAGAGCAAAATTCAGTCAAAATTGAGTTTAAGAAAAGATAAATATGCCAGCTGCCTGGATATGGAAGTACCTAGTACTTAGAATTACAGAGCCCTTTGTTAGCACATCCTTATAATCATAGCCACAATCACACTTTGTAATTGTTTACCGATTTAGAGTTTACCAAGAGTTCTTATATTCTTTAATCCTCTACTCCATTCACAAAAGGAGTGGATGCAGTCCTGTGTTGTTGTTGTTGTTGTTGTTTTGTCATAATATAAAATGGTTAAAAATAGCAATACAGAGTAAAAATATATTAACATATGGAAAATGGGTAGTTTTGTTTGTTTTGTTTCCTTAAATTACAGTTTACAATCATTTCAGATTCACCACACATACACTCACATTTGTTAGCTGTTATTACTGTAGCTATTATGCTAATGGATAAACAGATGGGAACATAACACAGGGCTTTCTAAAACCTGCTATCTTTGGTTGTTCCTTCTGTGGTTCTAGCTGTGCTGAGTTGAAGCAGTAAGAATCTTAAACAACTATTTATTTCACTGTTATTGGAAGAGGTAACTAATATTTATAGAGGGCCTATTTTGTAGCAACCATTGCCCTGGAAATTTTTCATTTGCTATCTGATTAAATCTTCACAGCAATATTGAGAGGTAAAGCATTATCTCTATGTTATCCCCAAGGAAACTGAGTCACAACTGGCTTAGCAAAGGCTGCCCAGCTGGTACCAGGCCCCACGTCCTTTCTACTGCTTGCTAAACATTATTTTTTTTTATAATGTACCCCTAAAGGCAGAGGAGAATGAATATATACCCCTAGGGAGTCTGGGGGTCTAGTTCAAAGGGAATCACAGCAAGTGTGAAATTTCTTTGAAGTTTCATCTTTTATCTTTAACACGCATACAGTCTACTCCATAATATATCTATATTTGTTTTAATAAAAAATGTTTGTTTTCCCAAATCTTCATGTGAAACCCAAGCACCAGAAATATGCACTGTGTTTATTTTGTGGCTTCTGGATCCCCCATGGGTATCCTGGTATAAGAAGCATAGCCATTCACAATGCGACCTCTAAAAAATGAAGCATACAATTCTAGCCCTATTGATTTTAATGTGAAATCTCAATTTCCCACAGTTGTTCTACAGAGGAAGCCACTTTTTTAAAGCACCCTTTCTGTGCTTCCATGGCACCCTGTACTTCCTCTTCGTAGCATTCACTGCATTCATAATTACTTGTTCAATATCAGTCTGTTCCTTGAGACTGCAAATTCCAGGAAGGACGCATTCTATGTGTTGGTTAGCTTTACATCCCTAGCACCTGCCCCAGTACCTAGGAAACAGTAACACCACATACAGTTCTATTGAATAAATAATTGGTGTATTTCATTTGCAAAATCTTTTCATATAGTTGGAGTAAGAAATGAGATAAGTGAGATTTACCTATCATTATAGAGCTCATATAGATTTGATCTTAAGGTACATGTTCGAGGTTCGAGTTGTGATTTCCAGGGGCTCACAGAACTGATTTATTCAGTGATTCTAGATAGAGGAAATAGTGAAAAGTAATAACAGGACATGGTTTTCACATCCGCATCTGGGACATATATATGACCAGATGTCAGGGTTTCAAAATCACAGGTGCTCTCCCCTTGGTGTACAAGAAGGCCCATGTTTGGTAGGTAGGTGCTGGCTTACCACAAACCACACTTTCAAGAAGTTAGAACTGGCATGTACCAAACTGGTTTAACAAACAATTTGTAGGCTCAGGAAACAATAGTCAGATCAGATTATTTTGATTTTGTTTTTCTGCAATGGCAAGCAGAATCCTTGTGTGGAGATTTTGGAACAGTTGAGGGTGGACCTTGTTAATAAGAAGTTTTCTGAGGGCGCCTGGGTGGCTCAGTCGTTAAGCGGCTGCCTTCGGCTCAGGTCATGATCCCAGAGTCCTGGGATCGAGTCCTGCATCAGGCTCCCTGCTCCGCGGGAAGCCTGCTTCTCCCTCTCCCACTCCCCCTACTTGTGTTCCTGCTCTCGCTGCCTCTGTCTCTGTCAAATAAATAAATAAATAAAATCTTTAAAAAAAAAAAAAAGAAGAAGAAGTTTTCTGAGAGTCCAGAACAACGTGACCTTGATATTGTGCCATATTATCGGGTGGGAACATTTCTACAGGAAATCTTCCTACCTTTCACTGGTAAATTAGGAGCACCTTTCTCTATGCTCCATTAGCATTTGTATAAAATCTATGAATGCATATAATTATAATTATCTAAGGCTCTGTTTATCCCCCTTATAATTCTTTTAGTGAAGATCTCCTTCAAAACAAATACTTAATCTTAGTTACTTGCTTCCATAGCCTAGAGACTGGCACATGGAAATTGTTCAATTAATGTTTTTTAACTAAATGAATGAATGAGGTATGTCACCACTTTCTAGGACTTTCTGGTTCCCATATAGCTTGTGGAGACTGGATACAAATGTTCACTTGTATTAACTAATTACACAGTGAATTAACTGATTAAACAATAACATACTAGGTGGTTCCAGCTACCAGAAAGAGTTTGATGCTTTCTTTAATAACAGAAATATTAGAGCTCATGAGTTCTGTAGGATTGGTAGCACTTTTCAGTTTTATTGAACATAGATTTTTTTTCTTCTTGCCAAAAAAGTCATCTCTCTGCTGAAACTCAGAGATAATGCAGGAATAGACTCAAGATTATGTAGAGAAAATGCAATGAAAATGGTGAGTTAGCTTGAGCTGCTGGCTCTCCCTAAAAGCCAGCTCTAAAATTTGCTTGAGCTGGTGTTTTCTGATGATCTAGATTGAGGAGGAAGGACAGTAGTTGGGGTGGAGAACGAGAAGGCTGTTGTAGGCTGTAGGCAGACCTCTGGTTGGATGATCTGCTCATGCTTCTTGGTGTCTGGCACATGGTGCTTGGCACAGTCATTAATTATCCCATAACCTTAGATGCACATGGGCCATTCTGCTACTGATGGTGTCCGTGGGGTAACATACAGGCAACATAAAACCCTTCTGAGGCAAGGAGTTGATAAAACAATTGCAGAATAAACAACTTCTCCAAGCATTCCCTCCTCTACTCCCTCCCTCCAGACCTCTCAGACTGATGAGTTATAACCTAGTGCCATTTCATCTCCCCATGCTACTTCTCCTACAGTGTTTAAGGATAAAGTTGGGACCAGAGGATTTCCCTGGGGAGCAGGTCTGTGGTGCTAGAGGGTCTCTGCATTTGGGTTTCATCTTTACTCATCTCTAAACTCACTGCTGCCATCACAGACAAAGGCCTGCCATAGGCCCCTTCCCAAAACATGAGATCCAAAAACAAAAACTAAAGGTGAGGTCATAAGACAAAATAAATTGAGCCTTAAGGAATGATATTATTGTAAAAGAAGGGCAAAAACTGAACAACATATAATATCTATACTGTCTAGAGTAGAACTGGCATACATTCTGAAGCAGAGCCATTAGAACTGATGGACCAAAAATTAAAAATAGTTATGACAGATATGTTAAAGAATATATGGGATGATATTAACAATATCATCCAAATGCAAAAAATAAGTTAATAAGAAAGAAGCAAGGATGAATATTAGGTATCAATACTGTGATAGTTTGAAACAGAGAAACTCGTAGATGAGATTTTTAAAATGGACCTAACTTGAGAAAGACATGGTAAGTTGGAAGATCAGATCAGAGAAGGGTCCTCAGGAAAGGATAGATGAAAGCTAATAGATATGGAGGGTAGGAGTAATAGGATTTTAAGGAGAGAAAAATAAAAATGAAGACAAGGAAGTATTTGGAGAAATGCTGGAGGTAAATCCAGAATTAATGAGTTAAAACATGAGGTTGAAAGTTCCTGGAGGGCTGAGTAGGAAGGACAAAAAAAAAAAAAAGAGTCTACATCCACACACAAGAGAGTGACAGTGAAGGTCAAAGTCCAAAAGAAAATCTAACAGCTTTCAGTGAGGAAAAGCACATTATCTATGGAAGGATAAGAATTAGATTCAATCTCATTTCTCAACAGATGCAATGAAACATAGACAATAATGGAGCAACACGTTTTAAGTTTTGAAGGAAAAGAAGCCATGAACCAAATTTATAACCAACACAATTGTCATTCCAAAGTGAAGGCAGGATAGAAATATTCTGAGGCATAGAAGATCTCATAGGCTTTGCCAAAGACACAAATTCAAACACTTTTAAGGAAAGTTCTCATTACGAAAACAGTCCAGATTATGCTCTAGAAACATGCAAGGTTGAGGTGGTACAGTTTAATTCTAGATAATATCTATATAATGCTTTCCAAATTCTAGATAATATCAATATAATAACAGATAAGAGACCTAAGTGAGATAATAGAATGCTGAAATACTTGCCTTGTTAAAGGCAAAATATAGATAATAGTAAATTTAAGAAATAAATAGGGTTAAACGATTATAATATTAAAAAATCAAAAATAGAATGTATAATTTTTAAGGAGGCAGAAGGGTACTCAAGCTATTCAATCAAAACCCAGAAATGGTGGGGGGGACAGAAAATTCCAGAAATGAATAATTCAGGGGCACTTGGGTGGCTCGGGTGGCTCAGTTGGCTCAAGCGTCCACCTTCAGCTCAGGGTCTCTGAATTGAGCCCTGTGTCAGGCTCTCTGTTCAGCAGGGAGTCTGCTTCTTCCTCTATGCTCTCCCTCTCTCTCTCTCTCCTAAATAAATAACATCTTTGAAAAATGAATAATACAAAATATAGTAGAAATAATTTGATATAAATATAGTTGTAAATTTAAATTTGTTGAAACTACTCCTTGATGGCAGAGACTACCAGACTGGATCTAAAAATGAGCAGGGATGTGCATAGAAAAAAAGATAATCTCTTAACAAAAATCACAGAAAGCTCTGTGTATTCATTTTCTTTGGCATCATAACAAATTACCTCAAACTCAGTGGCTTAAAACATCACAACATCTATTATCTCAGAGTTTCTGTTGGTCAGGAGTCTGGGCATAGTGTCACTGGGTCTACCGATCAGAGTTTCATAAGCCTGTCTGGAAGCATAACAGGGAAGAATCCACTTACAACCTCATTTAAATTGGCAGGACTCATTTCCTTGAGGCCATATGGCTGAGGGGTGCTGGCTTCTTATTGGCTGTGGCTGGGGGCCACCCTTAGGTTTTAGGGGTCATCCATAATTCTATGCCATGTGGACCTCTCCATAGGCACTTCACAACATGGCTGCTGACTTGTTCAAGGCCAGCAGGAGAATCTCTCTCTAGTCTGAGTCTTACATAACATGACTTAATCACAGGAGCGACATTCTGTCACCTTTGCTATCTTCATGGATAGAAGCAAATCACAGATCCCATCTGCACCCAGGGGAGAGGTTCACACCAGTGTGTGGATCATTGGGAGCCACTCCAGGATGTCTCTGCTACACTTGGAAATAAAATAAAAATGCATAATGCCACAAGAAGTACATGCAGATCTAAGGAAGCCATACTCAGGGAAATTCATAACTTACCAGAGAGCATACAGATGGAAAACAAACCTGAGGAATATACCTGACAAAAGTATAGTATTTAGTTAAACCTTTGCACAATATGCAAAGTGATAAGAATTATCCAGAGCCAGTGAAAGAAAAAAACAGACAAATAGAGAAAAGGAGGTAACTATTATAAAAAGTGAACATTCTAATTCATAAGGTAAGGGAAATAAATAAGAAAAACAAAGAGTAGGCTGGAGCCTCCAAATATGTAAAATGTAGATTTTTAATAAAGCCAGAGCAGAGACACTTCTTCTAACTTAAATGGCTAGGGAGTCAAAATACGATTTTATTCTATAGGAGTGATTGCAAGTCAAAACCAAACCCATTCTATCAGCCAAATAGATAATCAAGCTTCATTATGTCATTTTCTATCAGCCAAATAGATAATCAAGCTTCAGAAGGTTTAGTAAACTATACATCATTTATATTTCAAAATGTGGGCTTGATCGGTTGTTTTCAGTTAACATTTTTGTTTTTATTACAGTCAAACACATCCCAGGTGGTGTTGGACGTAAATGTAAACTGACACTTGCAGGGCAGAGTGTGGATTTTAGAACAGGCCTATGCTTTGGGGGCCTATTTCTATCTGGAACTGCCCCCGTATCATATAGCTCACCTCCGTTTTTCTTCGTAGCGAAGTTCCCTGAAGGCTTACCTATATGCTCTCTCTCCACTGCTTATCCCCTTCTTTCTTGAACCCACTTCAGCCAGGCAGGAGCCTCTATCTACAACTGCAGGCAGACTGCTCTCGGCCAGTGTACTAGACAACCTCTACTTTGTTAAGTTAATGTCAGTCCTCAGTGTGCATCTTACTAGACCTACCGATGGGATAACATTTAACACCCTTAACCACTCCCTTCTCCTGGAAATTCAGACTTCATTTGGTATCCAGGACACACACTCTAGTGGATTTCCTGCCCCCTAACTCACTGATCACTCCTTCACAGTGTCCTTGGCTGGACCTTTCACCTCTCAGCCAACTTGACCTGTTGATGTGCCATTCAGGGCTTAATCACTGGACCTTTCCTTTATCTACGCTCACTACTTTCATGATCTCATTTAGTCTGACATTCTGGTGACTCCTGAATTTAGATCTCCAGACCCCAGCAGTGACCTCACTCTCTGCTTCACATTTTATATGACGCCAATACTCATTATTCAGTTTCTTGCTCCCATATGTGCTTACTCTGTCCCCTCTACCTGGAAGGTCCTAACCATTTCCCTAATATATAGGACTGCTCCCCAGTTGCTGTTTCTCCATGATGTCTCTCAACCTTTCTCTGCCTTAGATGCCTTGCTATGGACTGAGTTGTGTCTCTCCAAAATTCATTTGTTGAAACCCTAACCCCCAATGTTATCATATTTGGAGATAGGTCTTATAAGGAGGTAATAAAGTTAACTAAGATCATAAGGGTGGGGCCCTAATATGATAAGAGTGGTGTCCTTATTTTTTTATTTAAATTCAGTTAGCCAACTTATAGTACATCATTAATTTCAGATGCAGTGTTCTATAATTTATCAGTTTCATATAACACCCAGTGTTCATCATATCACGTGCCCTCCTTAATGTCTATCACCCAGTTACCCCATCCCCCCGCCCACCCCCCCTCCAGCAACCCTCAGTTTGTTTCCTATAGTTAAGAGTCTCTCATGGTTTTTCTCCTTCTCTGATGACTTCCCATTCTATTTTCCTTTCTTTCCCCTATGGTCGTCTGTCCTGTCTTATATTCCACATATGAGTGAAAGCATATGATAATTGTCTTTCTCTGATTGACTTATTTCCTTCAACATAATACCCTCCATTTCAATCCACATCAATGTAAATGGTAAGTATTCACCCTTTCTGATGGCTGAGTAATAGTCCATTGTGTGTGTGTGTATATATATACATACCACATCTTTATCCATTCATTTGTTGGTGGACATCTCAGCTCTTTCCACAGTTTGGCTATTGTGGACATTGCTGCTACAAACATTGGGATGCAGGTGCCCCTTTGGATCACTACATCTGTATCTTTCGGGTAAATGACTAGTAGTACAATTGCTGATTTGTAGGGTAGCTCTATTTTTAACTTCTTGAGGAACCTCCATACTGTTTTCCAGAGTGGCTGCACCATCTTGCATTCCCACCAACAGTGTAGGAGGGTTCCCCTTTTTCCACATCCACGCCAACATTTGTTGTTTCCTGACTTGTGAATTTTAGCCATTCTGACTGGAGTGAGATGATATCTCATTGAGGTTTTAATTTGTGTTTCCCTGATGACAAGGGATGTGAAGCATTTTTTTATGTGTCTGTTGGCCATTTGTATGTCTTCTTTGGAGAAATGTCTGTTCAAATCTTCTGCCTATTTCTTGACTGGATTATTTGTTTTTTGGGTGTTGAGTTTGATAAGTTCTTTAGAGATTTTGGAGTGGTGTCCATTCAAGGACACCCCAAGAGACCAGGGCTTGCTCTCACTGCCACATGAGGACACAGTGAAAAGGAAGCCCCTTGCAAGTCAGGAAGAGAGCCTCACCAGACACTGACCTCTACCAGAATCTTGAATATTTATTTTCCAGCCTCCAAAGCTGTGAGAAAATAAGTTTCTGTTGTTGAATCCACTCAGTCTATGGTATTTTGTCCTGGCAGCTCAAGCTGACTAATACATGTCTGTCCAGGGCTTTGATGGCATCCTTTGTTATACTCTATTATAGTCCTTAGTATGGTACATTGTAATTATTTGTTTACTTCTCTTTCTCCCCAACTAAATTGAAATATTTGAGTATAGGCCTCATTTTATTCATTTTGTTTTTCAATAAAGAGAGTAAACAATGCATAATAGAGGTAAAGAAATAATTTTACAATTGAACTGTATTAAATACTAGACCTGGCAGAGAGGAATTTTCGTGAAAGCCTAGGTATGACGTCATTCTTTTCCTGACAGAAAGTGAGCTAATTCTACAAAGAAGTGGACCTTAGCAAAACCAATGAACAGGACATTTCCTTCATGTGTGTGTGTGTGTGTGTTGATCACTTCAATGAACTCTCAGTCAAGACCCTGGGGTCTTGGGTTGAAAAGAATGGTAAGGCAGTTTTATCTGGAAAAGGCAAAGGGCAACTCTTACCAATTAATTAGGCCCTATTAACGATCTTAGATCTTATTTTGAATATTTATGTATCCTGATGGGCCTTTCCAGAAGTAGGGGTTTTAAATTCTACCCTCACATAGCACAATTCAGGCATTAATTTATTCTGCCATTCATTAATTTAACAGATGGATACCATGTCCTAGATAATGAGCTAAATTTTGAGAATACAATATTGAATAAAATGGACATGGCACCTGCTCTCATGGAACTCATGATACTTGATCTAAGTGCCTACTCATCTTTTATTTTCTTCATATAAATGTTAGAGAATACTCAACAAGTATGATTTTTATTTGTTAGCACAATTGCTATAAAAATTCCATTCTGACAATAGTTAGCCAGCAGCTTTAGCTCTTCCTCAAAACCAGTTTAAGATAATAAACCATTGCAAGTCCCAGGATGAAGGCACATCTGCTGCATTTCTTCGCCTAGTCAGGTCTTTTGATCTTTGTATTGCCATTGCATATCTCTGTGGCTGGCCTGTAGGCAATGTTAAATATGTTTGTTGAAATAAACTGTCATCCTATTATAGCTAGAGAATACACTTTCAATTTATGGAACAGTGTTGGCAATTTATTTATATATAATTTGGAAAGAAACAGGTTTCAGACACAACATATTTTACATCTAGGAAAAATCTAGATGTTTTAGATTTCAGTTAAAACTTTCTCAGTGAGGTCAGCAACTTCATGTGACTCTTTCACATCTGTTTTAACTGGAGTTCATAAGGGTTATCATGGTCTTGTTCATACCTGACAGTCACCAACTATGATAACTATTTGTGGATTGATGAGTGATTTTAGCCAGGTGATTTTTTAGTCTCATAGTTATTTAACAAAAGTCTTTGGCACTCAGCAGTCTTCATGCTCTTTCTGATATATCAAGACTGAAAGTGTCTTGACTATTTCTTGAATTCATTCTCTTTCTCAAAGCACCTCTGCCCTTCTCTAAGGCACCACCTCTCTGCCACAAACTAATGAGGTAACCTCTTCTCTTTCCATCCTATCCATGTTCAACAATGTGGCCAAAGTGAGCTTCTGAACAAGCAAATATAATCTGGATATCCATCTATGTAAAATCTTCATGAATTTCCATTGACTAAAAGACAAAATCCTAAATTCCTACTGTTGTCTATAAGGTACTCGGGCTTTGACCTCAGTCTCCTCTACAACCTCATCTGTAATCCTCTGCTCCCCACTTGTTACCCTATACCAAATTTTTCCCCCTTTTCCTTTAAGTTTGTAATCTTTTTATTTCTCTGGAAGTTTTTCCATGGAAATTTCTCATAGAAACACTGTACCTTTCAGTGTTTGCCCAGCTAACCTGTGCTCAGCCTTTAATTTAAACTCAAAAATCATTTCTTCCAAGATGCCTTTTCTCACCTCTAATGTAAGTTGTTTCCCACCTCTAATCTAAATTGGTTTTCTTTTTATGATACATAAGATTATGCATTTCATAGCACATTTATAGTGCCTTCATAAACTTACCTCAGATTGTAATTATATAAATGTTAATGTGTTTAATTTACCTTAAGCCCTTCTGGATAGCTAGTTTCTAGTATAAAACTATCTCAGAGAAATTCAGATATATTTGGTGTATAAATGAAGCAGCAAGAATTGTTTGCACAGAAAATAATAGTCACATCCATGAAGTGGATGCGCACCTCTAGAATATGACAATTGCAAAGACAAAAGAGGATGCTAACTTATGTTTGTTAACCAAAGAAAGCAGATATAAACTGCATTAAGAAAAAATGCGTTCATTAGCCAGATGAATCTTAGTAGTTCTACTTTAAATTTGTATATGATGAAACCTTTAAAACAACAAGGCTTTCTGAATACAAAAAAATGCATAATCATAGACAGTATTTATCAAGAGCTTACTGTGCTGAGTACTTGACAGTCATTATTGCAGACAGTCCTTTCACTGGGCCTGTGAGATGAGTCCTATCTGACACATGAAGGTAATAAAGAGCTGTAAGTGGCAGAGCTGGAGACTGAAAAGCTTGGGGGCCTAATTCCAAAGTAAGTGTAGCCACCATGCCATTGTGCTAATTCAAACATATAGAAAACCACAATTTAAATCTGCCACAATTTATTAATTGAAGAAATATGTTTAGAGGATCTGTTACGTACAAGACACTTGGCTAGATCCTTAAGATTCAGCAGTGATCAAAGGAGACACATTTACTTCTCTCATGATGCTCATATTCTGGTAGGGAAAATAAATTCACAAATGAATAAAAAAGATATTTTTAAATAGTGATCTTTCTAACTGAAATGTAGCAGAGTTTTAACAGTGTATGATGACTGGATTGGGGAATTAAGTTTACACTGGTAGATCAAGGTAGGGGAGAGGAAAAGATGGCAGAGGAGTAGGGGGCCCTATTCCAACTGGTCCCCAGAATTGAGCTGGATATCTACCAGACCACTCTGAACACCCACGAAATCAGCCTGAGATGTAAGAAGACAGATCTGGATCTCTACAAACAGAATATCCCAGGCGGTTGGTTTTGAGGTATGAAGCAGGGAGCTGTGATTCTGTGGGCAGATATGGGAAGGTAAATGGCAGGGAGAGGGAGCTGTGGGGATCCTACACCACCGGTGAGCGATAGCCTCCCACACTGGGGACAGGGCACAGATTCTCAGACCGGTAGCGGTGGGGAAAGGACTTTAGGGCAGCCCCAAGACTGAAACCTGGAGTGGTGGGTCCGGGCATGTGAACTGGGGATGGCTGGCGGTTTTAGAAGCACAAAGCGCAGAGACATGCCCTGACCTGGAGGTGAGGACTGGGAGCACTGCTGAGGGGCACACAACCCAGAACGCTGCAGTTTATAGCAGCACAGAGAGAAACAGAGATAGTGTGGCCTGGAGAGCTCACTGAAGAACAGACTGTGATCTGCTCTGAGGTGGAGGGTTGGAAACATTCTCTTCTGCTCTGACTCTCGGAAGAGACATGGAAAGCTGCCAGGGAAAGCCACCAGAGAACAAAAGCCCCCCAAAAACGGTTTTCACTGAGCCCATCCCCATCACAGGGGGCAGGGCAACTCTGCTCAAATAGGGTTGCCTGAGTAACAGTGCAGCAGGCCCCTCCCCCAGAAGACAGGCTGGGAGAACAAGAGGCCAGCAACCCTAAGGTCCCTATCAAACAGATGCATCTTGCTTGGGTTGTGGTCAATAATTTGGACTCTGTACATTCCCTCAACCATCCCTCAATGGAATGACTAGGAGGAAGAACCCCCAAAATAGGAAAGACTCAGAGACTGTGACTTCTGCCACAGATTTGCAAATGGATTCAGATATAATCAAGATGTTGGAGAGAGAATTCAGAGTAGCAATTGTGAAGACAATATCTAGAATGGAGAAATCGATTAATGGCAACATAGAGTTTCTAAGGGCAGAAATGAAAGCTTAACTGGCAGAACTTAAAAATGCTATCAATGAGATCCAATCTAATCTAGATAAGGTAAGCGAGGCAGAACGAATTCGTTATCTAGAAGACCAATTAATAGACCAGAAGGAAAAAGAGGAGACCAGGGAAAAACAACTCAAAATCCATGAAAATAGAATCAGAGAAATAAGTGACACCATGAAACGTTCCAATGTCAGAATTATTGGGATCCCTGAGGGAGTGGAGAGAGAGAGAGGACTAGAAGATATATTTGAGCAAATCGTATCTGAGAACTACCCTAATCTGGGGAATGAAACAAACATTCATGTCCTAGAGGCAGAGAGGACCCCTCCCAAGATCAAGGAAAACAGGCCAATGCCTCGGCATGTAAGAGTAAAACTCGCAAATCTTAGAACCAAGGAAACCATCTTAAGGGCAGTTAGGGGGAAGAGATTCCTTACGTACAGAGGAAGGAGCATCAGAAAAACGTCAGACCTATCCACAGAGACCTGGCAAGCCGGAAAGTACTTGCAAGACATATTCAGGGTACTAAACGAGAAGAACATGCAACCAAGAATACTTTACCTGGCAAGGCTGTCATTTAGAATGGATGGAGAATGCAGAGCTTCCAAGACAGGCAGAAACTGAAAGAATAAGTGATCACTAAGCCGGCCCTGCAAGAAATATTAAGGGAGGTTCTATAAAAGGAGAAAGACCCCAAGAGTGATATAGAACAGATATTTACAGAGACAATCTATAAAAACAAGGTCTTCACAGGTAACATGATGACAATAAATTCATATCTTTCAATAATTGCTCTCAACATGAACGGCCCAAATGCTACCATAAAACAACACAGGGTTGTAGACTGTATAAAAATACAGGACCCATCCATATGCTATCTACAAGAGACTCATTTTGAACCTAAAGATACATCCAGACTGAAAGTGAAGGGATGGAGATCCATCTTCCATGCCAACGGATCTCAAAAGAAAGCTGGGGTAGCAATTCTTATATCAGACAAATTAGATTTTAAGCTAAAGACTGTAGTTAGAGACACAGAAGGACACTATAATTCTTAAAGGGTCTATCCAACAAGAAGATCTAACAATTGTAAATATCTACGCCCCCAACATGGGAGCAGCCATCTACATAAGCCAACTCTTAACCAAAATAGTCATATTGATAGAAATATGTTAATTGTAGGAGACCTCAATACTCCACTCCCGGCAATAGACAGATCATCTAAGCAGAAAATCAACAAAGAAACAAGAGCTTTGAATGACACCCTGGACCAAATGGACATATATACAGAACAGAAACCTAAACCTACCCTAAAACAACAGAATACTCATTCTTCTTGAGGGCACACAGAACTTTCTCCAGAATAGACCACATACTGGGTCACAAGTCAGATCTCAACAAATACCAAAAGATTGAAATTATTCCCTGCATATTCTCAGAATGCTTTAAAACTGAAACTCAATCACAAGAAAAAATTTGGGAGAAATTCAAACACTTGGAACTAAAGACCACTCTGCTCAATAATGTTTGGGTCAACCAAGAAATCAAAGAAGAACTTAAACAATTCATGGAAACCAGTGAGAACAAAAACACGTCAGCAGTCCTAAGGGGGAAATACATAGCCATCCAAGCCTCACTTAAAAAAAAAGAAAAATCCTGAATTCACCAACTAACTTTACACCTTAAAGAACTAGAGAAAAAGCAACAAATGATGCCTAAACTACACATTAGAAGAGAAATATAAGATTAGAGCAGAGATCAATGAATTAGAAACCAGAAACACAGTAGATCAGATCAACAAAACTAGAAGCTGGTTCTTTGAAAGAATTAATAAGATCGATAAACCACTGGCCAGACTTATCCAAAAGAAAAGAGAAAGGACCCAAACTAATAAAATTATGAATGAAAGGGGAGAGATCATACTAACACCAAGGAAATAGAAATACTTATTAGAAATTATTATCAACAACTATATGCCAATAAATTGAGCAACCTGGGAGAAATGGATGCCTTCCTAGAAACCTATAAACTACCAAGACTGAAACAGGAATAAATTGACAACCTGAATAGGCCAATAACTAGTAACGAGATTGAAGCAGTGATCAAAAACCTCCCAAAAAACAAGAGTCCAGGGCCTGATGGATTCCCTGGGGAATTCTACCAAACATTCAAAGAAGAAATAATACCTATTCTCCTGAAGCTGTTTCAAAAAATAGAAACAGAAGGGAAGCTTCCAGACTCATTCTATGAGGCCAGCATTACCTTAATCCCCAAACCAGGCAAAGACCCCATCAAAAAGGAGAATTTCAGACAGATATCCCTGATAAATATGGATTCCAAAATTCTCAACAAAATCCTAGCTAATAGGATCCAACAGTACATTAAAAGGATCATCCACCACAACCAAGTGGGATTTATCCCCGGGATGCAAGTGTGGTTCAACATTCACAAATCAATCAGTGTGATAGAATACCTTAATAAGAGGAGAGAGAAGAACCATATGGTCCTCTCAATTGATGCAGAAAAAGCATTTGACAAAATACAGCATCCTTTCCTGATTAAAACTCTTCAGAGGGAACATTCCTCAAGTTCATAAAATCCATCTATGAAAAACCCACAGCGAATATCATCCTCAATGGGGAAAAGCTGAGAGCCTTTCCCTTAAAATCAGGAACACAACAAGGATGCCCACTCTTGCCACTATTGTTCAACATAGTACTAGAAGTCCTAGCAACAGCAGACAACAAAAAGAAAAAAATGTATTCAAATTGGCAAAGAAGAAGTCAAACTCTCTCTCTTCGAAGATGACATGATACTTTATGTGGAAAATCCAAAAGACTCCACCCCAAATTACTAGAACTCATACAGCAATTCAGTAATGTGGCAGGATACAATATCAATGCACAGAAATCAGTTCCTTTCTTATACACTAAGAGTGCAACTGTAGAAAGAGAAATTAGAGAAATGATTCCATTTACAATAGCACCAAAAACCATAAGATACCTCGGAATAAACCTAACCAAAGAGGTAAAGGATCTATACTCTAGGAACTACAAAACACTCATGAAAGAAATTGAAGAAGACCCCAAAAGATGGAAAAACATTCCATGCTCATGGATCGGAAGAATAAACATTGTTAAAATGTCTGTGCTGCCCAGAGCAATCTATACCTTCAACACCATCTCAATCAGTCTTCCAATGACTTTTTTCAAAGTGCTGAAACAAACAATCCTAAAATTTGTATGGAACCAGAAAAGACCCTGAATCTCCAAGGAAATATTGAAAAAGAAAAACAAAGCTGGGGCATCCTGTTGCCTGATTTCAAGCTATATTATAAAGCAATGATACCCAAGACAGCATGGTACTGGCACAAAAACAGACATATAGACCAATGGAACAGGATAGAGAGCCCAGATATGGACCCTCAACTCTATGGTCAAATAATCTTCGACAAAGCAGGAAAAATATGCAATGGAAAAAAGTCTCTTCAATAAATGATGCTGGGAAAATTGGACAGCTATATACAGAATGAAACTTGATCATTCTCTAATACCATACACAAAGATAAACTCAAAATGGCTGAAAGACCTCAGTGTGAGACAGGAATCCATCAGAATCCTAGAGGAGAACATAGGCAGTAACCTCTTTGACATCAGCCACAGCAACTTCTTTCAAGATACATCTCCAAAGGCAAGGAAAACAAAAGCAAAAATGAACTTTTGCGACTTCTTCAAGATAAAATGCTTCTGCACAGCAAAGGAAAGTCAACAAAACAAAGAGGCAATCCACAGAATGGGAGAAGGTATTTGCAAATGACACTACAGACAAAGGGCTGATATCCAAGATCTATAAAGAACTTCTCAAACTCAACACCCAAAAAACAAATAATCAAGTCAAAAAATGCGCAGAAGACATGAACAGACACTTCTGAAAAGGAGACATACAAATGGCTAATTGACACATGAAAAAATGTTCATCATCATTAGCCATCAGGGAAATTCAAATCAAAACCACACTGAGATACCACCTTACATCAGTTAGAATGGCAAAAATTGACAAGGCAAGAAACAACAAATGTTGGAGAGGTTGTGGAGAAAGGGGAACCCTCTTACACTGTTGGTGGGAATGCAAGTTGGTACAGCCACTTTGGAAACCACTGTGGAGATTCCTCAAAAAATTAAAAATAGAGCTACCCTATGACCCAGCAATTACACTACTGGGTATTTACCCCGAAGACACAGATGTAGTGAAAAGAAGGGCCATATGCACCCAATGTTCATAGCAGCAATGTCTGCAATAGCCAAACTGTGGAAATAGTGGGGATGCCCTTCAACAGATGAATGGATAAAGAAGATGTGGTCCATATATACAATGGAATATTACTCAGCCATCAGAAAGGATGAATACCCAACTTTTACATCAACATAGATGGGACTGGAGGAGATTATGCTAAGTGAAATAAGTCAAGCAGAGAAAGTCAATTATATGGTTTCACTTATTTGTGGAACATAAGGAATAGTGTGGAGGACATTAGGAGAGGGAAGGGAATAATTAAGGGGGGAAAATTGGAGGGAGAGACGAACCATGAGAGACTATGGACTCCAAGAAACAAACTAAGGGTTTTAGAGGGGAGGGTGGTGGGGGGATGGGTTAGCCCAGTGATGGGTATTGAGGAGGGCATGTACTGCATGGAGCACTGGGTGTTATACGAAAACAATGAATCATGGAGCACTACATCAAAAACGAATGATGTATTATATGGAGACTAACATAACATAGTAAAATAAAAGTAAATTAAAAAAATAAAATTGGAGGAAGTAAATAAAAATAAAAAGGAAGATAAAGGTAGGGATCTCTGAGGAAAGGCCTTGAGCTGAGCCCTGAACAATAAGAAGGACCGTTCAAATAAAGGTCTGGGGAGAGGTGGGCCTTGCAAGAGGAACTCTGGTGAAGGCAGAAAGTTAGGGAAGTTCAGAGTCATGAAGAATGCCAGGATAGCTAGAGTAGAACATTCAAAAAGATGCGTAAGACACCTGGTCATAGAGCTAGGCGAGGATGAACCCACAGAGGGTCTTAAAGATTTGGGGAATAAGTATGGCTCATGTCCTGCATTTGATAGGAACATAATCCAGTTTAAGGCTGAGAAGTCACAGGATCTGGTTTCAGTTTTAACTTCACTATCCAGTGATGTAGTCTCCACTGATAAAATTGTATTATGTTATAACTTAAAAAGATATTGAATACAGTTTTATTAATCTTCTTGAAGAGAAGTAAAACTGGCTATGGGTTAGTAGTTTCTAGAGTTGTCAGTCATTCATGCCTGGGGATACTTTTCCTGGAAGAAACAAGTTCCTGGAAACCTGAAGATATGAGGAATGTGTCTAAAAATGTTAATGATAGGGCGCCCGGGTGGCTCAGTTGGTTAAGCGACTGCCTTCGGCTCAGGTCATGATCCTGGAGTCCCTGGATCGAGTCCCGCATTGGGCTTCCTGCTCGGCAGGGAGTCTGCTTTGTCCTCTGACCCTATCCCCTCTCAGGTGTTCTCTCTCTCTCAAATAAATAAATAAAATCTTTAAAAATGTTAATGATAAACAGTGTTGGGGCACCTGGGTGGCTCAGTCATTAAGCGTCTGCCATCGGCTCAGGTCATGATCCAAGGGTCCTGGGATCGAGCCCCGCATCCGGCTGTCTCTTCAGCAGGGAGCCTGCTTCTCCCTCTGCCACTCCCCCTGCTTGTGTTCCCTCTCTCGCTGCGTCTCTCTCTGTCAAATAAATAAATAAAATCTAAAATAAAATAAAATAAAATAAAAAATGATAAACAGTGTTGCAAGCAGTGTAAAAAATAAGTGGGCACTAAAATCTAAATAAATAATAAAATGATAACTCAATTTTAAACAAAATTATTTCCTTTCTACGTGTGATAATTCTGTATTGATGAAAGTCCAATGACTGTCCCAGGTACCCAGCTATATATTCTGCTGAATTTTTATCCTAAACTATATTTGCTCTCCAGTTGAAGAAACTGCCATTATTAGAGACATTGTAATGTTCTACCAGGGAAGGAAAATACTCTTTAATTTAGAAATGTAGAAAAAAAGTATTCTCTAGATTTCTTATTTTACATTTTCTTTCAGTTAATGAAAAAGAAAAATGACAAATGCCCCATGAAGTTATGGAACAGCTAAAAGTAGAAAGCAACATTAGCTAATGCAATAAAATATAATCTGTGATTAATTATTGAGCACACATTCCTGAATTAGGCCCTACTAGAAGTTAGGGACATGAGCAACTTCACTGAGGGAGAAAATTGAATTTACCAGGCATAAGCTCCCTCCGGTGTCATGACTCAAACTTGACTATAATAATAATATAATAGCCATCATTTATTAAGTGCATACTATGTGTCCAGCACTGTGAAATGATTTACATATATTTTCACATTTGCTCTTGGTAAATCGCCTTTGAAGGAGATATCATTACCTTCATTTCGTAGGTGACAAAACTGGAGCTCACCCAGGGCAGGTCACTTGCTCATGTCCTCAACCCTGGTTAGTGGCCGAGTTGATTTCAAACCCAGTGTGTATAGAACACACCCAATCACTGCACCTTTTACTTCCTTTCTATCATCTTTGAGTTTCTGTCTCTTTACGATTCCCTGGTCTCTAGCCATTACTGATTCTGCATATTCCTGAATTTCTGGGTTTTTTTTTTTTTTGGTTTTTCTTTTTTTTTCTTTTATTTTATTATGTTATGTTAGTCACCATACATTACATCATTAGTTTTTGATGTCGTGTTCCATGATTCATTGTTTGCGTATAACACCCTGTGCTCCATGCAATACATGCCCTCTTTAATACCCATCATCAGGCTAACCCACCCCTCCCCTCTAGAACCCTCAGTTTGTTTCTCAGAGTCCATAGTCTCTCATGGTTTGTTTCCCCCTCCGATTTCCCCCCTTCATTTTTTTACCTGTTTCAGGAAGAAATTCAAGGAAGCTTGGCCCTTTACAGAATGATTTTGTAACTATCAGTATGTCATTTATTTCAGAACTGAATTTCTTGGTTTCAAATACCAGTTTTACTGATTGTTTGTTCTATAACCTTGGGCAAATTAATTTGCTCACTCCTCTCATCTTCAAATTGGAGAGAATATGGGATCTATATCATAGGGTTGTTGCAAAGTAAAAGAATGTATTTCATTGAAAACCCTTATAATCATTCCTGATACACAGTACACTTCTATAAATGTTAGTTATTTAACTTAATGCAATTTTATTGATGATCTAAAATCTAGATGCTAGGGGCACCTGGGTGGCTCAGTCGTTAAGTGTCTGCCTTCGGCTCAGGTCATGATCCCAGGGTCTTGGGTTCGAGCCCCACAATGGGCTCATGGGCTCCCTGCTCAGCAGGAAGCCTGCTTCTCCCTCTCCCACTGCCCCCTGCTTGTGTTCCCTCTCTCACTGTGTCTCTGTCTGTCAAATAAATAAATAAAATCTTTTAAAAAAAAGAAATAAAAAAATAAAATCTAGATGCTAATAAAATATTTCAAAAATTTAATATGAAAATACTAGTGTGTCAATAGATATATCACTAATGAATTAAAAAACCCATCATTTGTACTACTGTGTATCTTAGCATTTTAAAAAATGTTTATTTTTTCCATTTTTAAGTTCTCTCTACTTTCTCCATTGTATTCTTCTGAATTTAGCCTCTACATGTTTCAACAGGCTGACTTGAAAAGAAATTAAATGGAATAGGTATAATATTAAAGTCTTGCCCTTAAGACAAGGCATTCTTTCTCTGGTGGGGTGGGAAACCCATGAGTTGCAAATGTGAAAAATAATTAAGGATTTATATGGCTGCCTGCTCAAAACAAGTTACCAGACTGATCCTCTTGTCATAAAGGTAATCTATTTTTGTCTGTGTTAATAGGATGATATTCAGCAACTCAAGGTGATAATCTTCATCTGCTTTCTGCTGGTCAATATTCTCTTGTAAAAAATTCTATCAAAAACATGGACAAACTGGAGTGCCCCAGAGGAGAATTATCTGTTTATGCATATGAGAGAGAGACTTGAAATCTTGTTGTATGAGAAACAGAGAATCTTGGAGGGCTTAGCATTAAAAGGGAAATACTTTGAATGTTTGTAGAGCTGTCACACGGGGGAGGGATCGATTAGAACTTCTGTGGCAGCTCCATAGGGCAAACTGAGGACAAAGGCAGGAAGGGTGCAAGGGAAGCTTATGTCATACCAACATAGCACACATTTGCTAGCACGGAAGTGAGCCTTAATACATGGGATGGACTGTTCTGTGAGCAAGTCAGTTTATGGAAATGTTCAGGAGAAGCACCGCATCTCTCTGTGGCAGGTGTCGCACAGGAGACTGCATCTCACTGCAGACTGGACTCGATCAGTATATCTTAAACTCTGATTTGGAACTAATGCCACTGTGCACAGAAAATGGGAACTAGAAGGACAATGCTATCTAAATAATTTGTTTAAAAGAATATTCTTTATTCATCCTAAGATTATGTTCTTCTTTCTTTTTTAAGAGTAGAGTATTACTGTCATGTGGTGATGAAATTTGTGATATAAATTTGCCCTGGGTCAAGTCCTGGCCAGTGTCCTAGCACCTATGAAACCTTGGGCAATAATGTGTCATTCTGAACCTCAGTATTCCCAACTGTAAAATGAAGATAATAGTACTAACCATACAGGCTGTTTTAAGGATCGAAAGAGATGATGCCCAGGAGGTGCTCTGTGGCTGTTTGGTATGTGGTACATGCTCATTAAATGCCTGCTTCTCCAATACAAATATTTACTCTAAGAAATGATAGTGTTAGTAAGAAGAACTTTACATGGTTTATTTATTCATTTAACTCTCAAATAGGTTATACATTCATATGGCCCATGATTCAAAAAACCCCAAGGGCCCCATCTCTGACACCAGCTGTTGCCAATTTCTTTTCCCCAAAGACACCCATTGTTATGTTTTTCTCATATACTTTTAGAGGTATTTATGCAAGTGTAAGCTAGTACATGTAGGTATATATATTCTGCATTGCTTTCTGCACAACTGGATGCATACAATATCCACTGTTCTATAACTTCTTTTTAAAAGAATATATCTTGCTTACAATTTTATTAACAGTATATGAAGAGGTTCATCATTGTGTTTATGTATTCTGTTATATTCTATGTCTTGCAGTCTATTGATATCAAGTTATATTAACTGATTAACTAGTCCTCTGGGCCTTTAAGTTGCTTTCAGTATTTTGCTACAAAAATCAATCTACAATAGCCATCTTATACATAGATCACTTCATATGTATGTGATATCTGTAGGAAACATTTCTAGAAGTAGAATTTCTGGATAAACACCTACTGATGTTTATGATTTTTATAGATTTTGCCATGTTACTTTTATAGATGTTCTACTAGTTAAAACTCATCCAAGTTCCTGTTACCTCTCTCCTTCATCAGTATGGTATGACACACTTTGATCTTTGCCTATGTACAAGTAGTGAAAAATGGTATCTCAGTGTATGCTTAATTTATATTTCCCTGTGAATGAAATTGAGTGAGGTTTTTTCCATGTCTGTGTGTGGTAGGCAGAATTCTAAGGATGTCCCCCTAATATTCTCATTCCTGCCATAAAGATAATCTAATCAAATACTGATTTAGGCACTGCTGTGAAAGGGCTTAGCAATGAAATTAAAGTTAATTATCAGCTGACCTTAAAAAAAGGAGATTATCCTAGATTATCTGAGTGGGCCCAATTTAGTCACAGAAGTCCTTGAAAAAGGAGGAGGAAAGTGGAAAAGAGATGCCGCAAAAGAGGAAGGCAGGACAGACAAGGCAGAAGGGGAGCTCAAGGAGCTTTAAAGCATGAAAAGGACTCCATCCACCATTGCTGGCTTTGAAGATGGAGGAGCAGGGCATGAACCAAAGGATATAGATAGCCTCTAGGACCTGAGAACAACTCCCAGCTCCCAGCCAGCAAGAAAACGGAGACCTCAGTCCTCTAAACATATGGAGCTGAATTCTGACAACAACCTGAATATATTTGGAAGCTTCAGAACCGTACACTAAGAAGGATGAATTTGGTGAATTTTAATGTATGTAAATTTTACCTCAATAAAAACAAAACAGGGACACAACAAAATATATTTTTGAGTTAGTAAGTGATAGAATATTTTTTATAACACTTCAGGAAGGAAATATGAGACATGGATTTTTATATCTTTCAAATTCAAGGCCATTGACAACCAATCAAATGAAGTTATGAACAAGCTAGCATCTGGGAATGTCATTCCCATGAGCACTTCCTGAGAAATGTACTAGCAAATGAGCATCTGCCACTACAAAATGACTAGAACTACTTCATCATAAGGTTTGTGAGGGTGTGAAGAGAATATATTTAATTGTAGAATCAAGAGAAGAAGATAAAGATGAATAGTGTGTAAATATAATATGCTCAGTTGGTTGAGCATCAGACTGTTGACTTTGGCTCAGGTCCTGATCTCAGGATCCTGGGATCAGCCCTGCGCTGGGCTCCACGCTCAGCGGGGAGTCTGCTTGAGGATTCTCTTCCAGCTCATGCACTAGCTCTCTCTCTCTAACATAAATAAATAAATCTTAAAAAAAAAAAATAAGAGAAGGGAGAGGATTAATGGCAAGTATAATTAGCTCCCTATATTTTCATAGATATTAGTAGGTAGTATAATGGTATAACCCGAGAGTCACAAATCAAGTATAAATTAGATATACTTAGGAATAAAAGCATAAAATCTAAAATTACATCCAGTGATTAAAATTAGAAAATGAGAGGAAAGAAGAAAGAGAAGTGAAGAAAGGGGCAGGTATTGACCAATCTCAACATTATTCATACTAAAAACTAAATTTCCAAAAGAAGGGTTGAATTAAGGTCATGTATAGAATTTAATTATTAACACAAAGGTAATCAGGGTGCCTGGGTGGCTCAGTCGGTTAAGCATCTGACACTTGGTTCTGGCTCAGATCAGGATTTCAGGGTCTTGAGATCAAGCCCCACAGTTGGACTCCACGCTCAGCGGGGAGTCTGCTTGGGATTTTCTCTCTCCCTCTCCCTCTGCTCCTCCCCACACGATGTGTGTGTGTGGGAGTATGCACTATCTCTCAATCTCTAAAATAAATAAATAAATCTTTTAAAAAATACCCAAAGGTAATCATAGAGCAAAAATGTATTCATTCTAAATATCACATGAAATAACAAAACCATAGAGACATGAAACCACAAGTAAAAGACATGAAAAAATAATGTGAAGCAATACTGTAGAATGAAGACAAAATCTATTAGTCATAACAATAATCTGAGTTTATGGCATATATCGAAAGAAATTTTTTTCAGGTCGGCTAACAGCAAAATCCAACCTAAGGCTCCCTAAAGTGATACGTTTAAAGAAATGTAGATGGTTAAATGAAAAAGATTAGCCAAGAAATAACAGGCAAATGTAAATACAAAGAAAACATGAGTCCTGATGGTAATAACCGATAAAATAGAATTCAGGCCAAAAAAAGCAGTTTTCTTTGGAGCATTATGCCAATTCTTTATGTAGAAGGAAACCTTCTCTTATTTCAAATTTTTAACTATTTGAGAAGAATTCAGATCTCTATGAAGAAAGCAGAAGGACTGAATTGACGTGCAGCCGCCACTCAGCTTCAACAGTGATCAAAATTCTGTCACTTTTATTTTACCTGCACTTCTACCCACCTTCCAACTCCTGCCTGATTATTCATTACACTGGGTTGTCTTTTTTTTTAATTCAATATACATACACTTAAATTCACAAATCTTGACCATATAATTTTGAAAAATGGGTACACTTCTTGAACCCACATCCTATCAGGATACAGAATGTTTCCAGCACTCCAGAAAGTTCTTATGGTTTTTTCACTTTCCCTTTCCAGCCATCACCCCCCCACCGACACACACACACACAGAGGCAACCCGTATTTCAGGTTTTTTTGTTTTTGTTTTTGTTTTTAACATAGTTAGGTTTGCGAACATAGTTCTTTCTAGAATGAACTTCACATAAATCAAATCATGAAGTATATGATATTTTACATTTACCTTTTATTCACTCAACATATTTCTATGATATTTCATTTCAGATATTGGACATGTGAATAATTTATTCCTGTTGATGGCTCAGTATCTGTCATTCCACAGAATAAATATTCTTTGTATATCCTTTCTTTTGTTGATGCATATTTGGATTGTTTCCAGTTTTTGGTTATTACAAATAAAGCTGGCATAAATATTCTTCTATAGAAAACATGCATTTAATGGACATTTGTTTTCACTTCTATTGGATAAACATCTAGAAGTAGACTCTCTGTGTCAAAGATACATATGTTTATTTTAAAAACAAAACAAAACAAAACAAAAAAAACCTACCGAACTTTTTCCCAAAGTGGCTGAATCTACATTCCCACCAGCAATGTATGAGACTCAGGATGCTCCACATCCCGCCAGTTGTGGACTTGTCAGTCTTTTAATTTTGGCCACGTTACTGTAGTGGTATCTGATAAAAAATTTAACTTTCATTTTCCTGATAACTAATAATACTGAGCACTTTTTCATGTGCCAGTTAGACCTTCTTTTCACATATTTGTTCTGTGTACAACTATATTTGTTCTGCAGTGCTCCAATCATGTATATATTGGATCTTCCAGAGTCATCTTTATTTCAGTTTCTACTTTTTTTATTCCTGAAGATCTGCTAACTTATATTTTACATCCTCTTCTTCTACTGGCATATTCTCCTTAAGCTATTACCTCTCTTCTTTACATGATTTTACAAAGAGAAATACTTCAGGATCTTTTTTAATGATGAAAAAATACCTGGTCTCAATTTTAATATACTCCATGAAAACAATTTTATTGTGAGTTTAATCTGTTTTTCTGTTTCTTTTGATTCTTGTAGCGTATTTTTATCAATCATTTTTAGGTTATATTTTGAGTATTTAATTTTGAAGTTGTGTATTTGTTTTGGGGGGTTTCATGAGGAGGAATCACAATTTGCCTGCGTTTCCCTTGGATGCAGGATTTTGGGTACTTCTTTACTCTGCATTCTTCTTGTATCTGCGGGGATGGTAGCTGTGGCATTTTTCACACACACACACACACACACACACACACACACACACAGAAAAAATACATATATTTATCTTCTCTTTAGCTTCCAGGGAGACAGACTACTTCTTACAACTATAGGATATCGTTCAGTCTCCCTGTACTTCTTAAAACAAAACTGGAATTATGGAAGGTTGTGTTTTTAAAGGTGTACACCACTTCTGATGCTGCAAACAGGGGATTAGACTTTTGGTTCAGAAAATGGCTCTTAAAAAGTACTCTGGGGCGCCTGGGTGGCTCAGTCGTTAAGCGTCTGCCTTCGGCTCAGCTCATGATCCTGGAGTCCCGGGATCGAGTCCCACATTGGGCTCCCTGCTCGGCAGGAAGCCTGCTTCTCCCTCTCCCACTCTCCCTGCTTGTGTTCCTGCTCTCGCTCTCTCTCTCTGTCAAAAAAAAAAAAAGTACTCTGATATTTTGAGCCCCGTAGCTCCCATTGTCTCTGTAACACTTCTGTTCCATTGCCACTGTTCTTAGACACCCGTCACTTACTCCAAAACTGGGCATTCCAGCTGTCTCTTGGTTTTACTGAAAATGTGTTTTGTCCTGCTGTTTCCTGGTCTCCTTTCTGCTTTCTATGATTTCTAAGAAGAATTGAGGGAGATATTAAATCTAAGTTGCCATCTTCAAACTGGCAGTGGTATTTTAAAACTTTTTTCGCTTTGTAAAAATCCCATATCTGACCTCCTTCTCCCTAGTTAATTTTCTAAAAATTTTAGTTATGTTTTCGGATGTTGCTATTTCATGAAGTTCAGGAGTCTGAAAGTACTGGATGAGACTGGATGAGACTCTAAAAATTCTTCCCAGTTTTAATTTTTATTTTTTTCAGTGTTGGGCGCTATCTGTTTTCCCTTTCTACTGGTAGTAGAGATAGATGAATGCAAGCTGCCATTTGTCATAACAAAGATGCTTTCTGGGGGCAGAGCCATGGCTTGGTGAAGAATTCCTTCTGCTTGACTCCTAAAGGCTCAAAGCCCTGGCAGAGTCTATAGTCATGAGACAGTGTTACTATTGTTTGCCTGATACAATCCTGGCAGGCTTTAGTTGTATTTATTTGAAGTAGCAGAACAGAGCCTCTTCACCAGTGGCCACATAAACTGCTGGAGCTTTCAATTCATTCATTAGTTAATTATATATGGATATTTGGAGAGGGTGAATGAATGTGTGTGTGTGTGTACATGCTGATCATCACCAGGGAGCTACTCTCCCTTTGATATTAGATTTTATAGATTCACATAGAGCATGAGTTATGTCTTTTAGCAAATCCAATATTTACAAAATCAATATTTACAAGCATCATTTGACAAAGGGATTTATTTGTGGTTGGTTTCAAATGACAGAATTCCACAGTGCATTTCAAATGGGTTGATATATTACAACTACCACCTCAAATTTTACTGGCAAAAATTTCAGCACATATCAACTATGTATTGTGTGGTACACACACACTCACACATATACATGCGCGTGCGTACACATACTTACCTCTAGTACCTAGGAATCCCCTCCAGTATTGTTTGCAACTAACCATTTGATAGAAGCCAAATCACTTCTGACTTGAGCTAAGAACAGTCATAACATTGCACTACAGAGCTACCTTCCTTAGCTTTGGATGGTCTCATCAATGATTGCAGTGAATAAATAATGCGGGAGTATGCATACTTCTTGATAAATGGACAGTGTCTTATTAAAAGCTGTTTACAGAAGGGTACTACCTTTCTGCAACCACAGAAGATGATGGATGATCTTAGTTTTTCTAAGCATCCAGAAACTAGATACTCCTATTTCATCAGATCCTGAGATATTTTGCAAAACTGACCCACGGTAAGCAAATTTTGAAAGGATTTTTCTACAAACTCACCCCCAAATTTACTAGACCACAACAGACACTGTTCCTTTCCAGAGACCAGAATACTAAGATCTGTTCTGGGTATCTCTTTCACAGTACCAGGAGAAAGGAAAAATGAAGTTTTACTTGCTGAGAACCTACTGTGCTCCCAGAACTTGTACATTATCTCATTGTCATCTCATTGAATTATCAAACAATTAATACAGTGCAGATCAGAATTCAGCTATTATTAAAAGGCCCATGTTGTCTCTATTCTACCATTGTCTCAAGAGAAACAGAACTCGTCATCTGAAGGTTTGAGGTGAACATAGGAATAGAGCAAAAAGATCCAGATGATCTTGAGGTATGATCCCATCAAGATGTCTGTAAAATCCCAGTGGCTTTCTCTATATATTAAGATGTTGTAATCAATGTAATCATAATTGAATCAGAACTTTTAATTTATGAAATCCCAGCTTAATACAAAGCCCCTGACATGTCCTTTGCCCTTTTCCCCTTACTTCTGCTACACTCAAGAACTAAGAGTTTTGTTTTCCTTTTTAAACATTTTTTTATCCTCTGCATGCTTTCTCTACTAAATGCCTGTGGGGTTAGTCATGATCAACCTAGCATCTCCCCATTCATTTGTGACCCTGAAGACCAGCACATGGGCATTTTAATTTTCACTTTCAGTGGGAAAGGGGTGGGCTGTTCTTTTCTTCCTGGTTTTGCAACCCATCAACCCACAGATTCCCTCAAGTTTCTCAGATACAATATAGGATTGTTCTGGCCAGATGTATGTATTTTTGTTTGTTTCTTTAAGTCAGAACTTCTCCCTTGTAATCTAAGCCATTTTTTCCCTGTTTAAAATTTCTTACCTATGCAACCATCCCTGATGCTGAAAGGTAGGTCCACGGTGACTTCCTCCCATCACCACAAGGCTAAGTTCATTCTTCCAAGAATTTGGAATTTGGAATGGAAAGACTAACTCATTCATCTAAATGCCAGCTCTTCAGAGAGAGTTTTACATACTTCCACTGCTAAGACTCTTGAACTGTATTAGTTTATACCTTCCCAAGGATTTCACTCAATATTTGTTTCAATTCCATGAGCTATCCAAGCTCGCTTCCAGTATATTCCTTTTTGTGGTTTAAGTTTGCCATCATCTATTTTAATTACTTACAAAATCATACATCTAAAATAATGTATTCACTAATTCTTGATATAGTCTCCCATTTTGCTAAGTGAAGCCAAACTCCTTTCCTTTTTACTGTCCCCTCTTAAAGCACCAAGTCTAAAGTTAATCCTAGACCTCAGCTCTGTGATACATTTACCCTGGCCCCCACTGTGTGTCAAGGGCAGATTGTCCCTCTAAGGAAAAGACTCCAGACCTTAAAAGGCAGCTTTGCTGGTGTTGCGCTCTTGAATACTGTCCATAATTGGAAAGGACCTAGGGTGAGAAGAGGCTTTATAATCCTTCCCTGCCTCACAGGAGATTTAGGTCTCTCAGGCTCTGTGAGAGCTTCAACAGGAAGAAAGATGGTGAAACCGTATTATCCTTTTTCATTTCTTCGACAGCTTCATTATATGGCACAAAAGAGGGCCCTGCCTGTGGAGGAAGGTGTAAGGATTAAAGAGTGTGGGGGGTGTAATTCAATTTTTTCCCGGTCCCTTAAAAAAAATCAGTCACCTTATCATTAGGTCATGCCCAATATTGAATAACACGGACGCCTCAAGATACACATTCGGCCCAGCCCACTCAGTAATACAGTTGTAAAGCACCTCCCAAACAATGGCATTTAAACAGCCCGTATGATTCACATTATATTAGTTTGATACGCTTCCAATCCAGACTGTGACGTCTCCCTTGACTCATCTGTGGGCACCCACTCTAAACTCTATGCACTGTCACCTTTGCTCTCTCTAGCCAAGACCTTTGCTCTCTCTAGCCAAGACCTTTGCTCTCTCTTGCCAAGACCTTTGCTCTCTCTAGCCCTTGGCTCTGTTTCCTCTATGCTGATGTGATTTCCAGGCAGTTTCTTCCCTTGTGGACTTAAAAGGATTGCCAGAAGCTCCATGTTTATATTCTCAAAGTTCAAGACTGGCACAAAGAGGTGTTCTCTGTTATCAATACTTTGACCCAAATTTGGGGCCTGAAATTCATTGTAAGATTCTATTTGATGCATTCAATTTAGCTAATGACACAGAACGGGCCCTGTGTCACATTACCTTCCCAGGAATTGGGATTATGGTTAGCTAGTGCAAATCACACATTAGTGGGGGATATTGCCATCAGAAGACAAAAAATAGATGCTAAGCTGGCCAATAAATAAATAAATAAATAAAATCCATTCAAGTAACTGGCAGTGCTGGTGGGGTGGATAATCGGAGCAAATTCTTTGTTTTAAGGAAAGAAAAAAGTCTTGATGCACTAATTGAAATTCTGAGGCTGGAAGCTGTTTGTCATGGTGGTTTCACTTGTCTTTATTAATAATATGCCTGTGTGTGTATGGGTGTGTGTGTGTGTATAAACCAATTTTATATATGTGTGTGTTATATGCACACATGCATATATTATATGTATACATATTTATGTAAACATAGACAGATAATATCTATGTCTTTTTAAGTGATTAATTCATCTTCTACCTCATTTCTCTAATGTAGGACTTTTATATTTCACATGCAAATGGCTAAATTTTAGTCTGTTGTTCTAACTCAGATACATGTGTTCAGTTTTTGTTTACCAAGTCTAAGAAATCATTCCTGGATATAGCAGCATTTGTATTGTTTAAATGATCCGCGTTCCAAATATCCATAAATAAGGTATTCACTTAAGTAATACAAATACAAATGTATATATGTGTATATACACATGCTTTGTATATATACATACATGTGTATAGATGCACATATATACATATGTGTGTGTGTGTATCTATCTTGTGTGTGTGTATATGTATGTAGCCAAGGAAATCAAATTACTGGGTAGAAATGTGTGGTGTTTCCTTTCCATATGGGAAGTATTTGCAAACCATTGCTTGGCTAAATCACCCTCTTAACTCCATCTCTGAACACTTTGTTTACCTGGAGCGAAACACATTGTTAAGAATCTAGCAGACGTATCTACATGCTCTAGTTAATTTGCTTCACTGCCACTCATTTACTCACATGTCAAGCAATCCTGAGATATTTTTGGGATCACCGCCCACAACAAACTAAATGCTATTTAAGCTTTTGTGTCACTTATTCTCAGGATTAAAAAAAGCACATTTTCCCCAGAGACAAGGAAATATGGTTTCATTTCTGCCCTCCACTTCCTGGAAGAATTCTACTTCTCTTTTTTCATAAAGCTATAGAGCTATTGGACTGTATTTTCACCTTCAAAGCTGATATCCCAATCTCCATTTTTACGGGAAGATTTCTTTGAGGAGTATCTGTAATCCCAGGCACAACTAGACATTACTCACTTTACAGAGGCAGCACTTTTGAGCTCTCCATGAGCTCAGCTGGCTGCCTGGGAGCCAACAGATTAGGGATTTCTTGAGGGTCTAACTTTTCTCCTTCTTCTGGTCAGTACTCATTCCTCAGTCATGAAATCATGGTGCTCAATATTCATCAAAAAGAGGTTTACATTAAAACAAAAGGTGAAACTACCTGGAATTTAAATAAAAACTTGGAAAAAAAAGACAAAAAAGGTGAGGTTTTGTAATTTTACTACCCTACACATCTTTTTTAGTCTACTAAATTACACCTGGAATTTTTATTCACTCTGGTTCTCAAAATTGTGTTTTTTGCTGAGGAGTAGGATAGTGGCCCATTTTGTGATGTGGAGCCAAATGCAGCACTTTGAAGGTAAAGCATGCCAACTGCATAATTTCACCACCCCCTTCCGCGCCCCCGCCCCGAACACAGAGATATATCCTTCTCATTTTGCTTTCCTCAGCCCAATAAGCCAAGAGAGGAAATGTGAGACAAACTTTTGCTGAGTCCTGTGAGGTTCTCTCAGAATTGATTTTAATCCTACTTTTACAGGAGATGATTTTTTTCTTAATCTGAATACTACTTCTAGTTGCAAGCCTTCATTCCTGGCTTGCTGTGTGTCTGTGGGCTCTACTGTTAGCCAGGAAAGTCCTATAAAGTCAAGTCATATTGCCAAAGGAGGCCACACTTTTCATTGAGCACCTGCATGCAAAAAATGTGACCTTCTGCTCCTACCCTAGTAGAGTCCCTTTTAGCACTCCTCATTCAGGCTCCGCAAATCCCCACAACTGCAAAACAACAGCTAGAAAGGAAGCTGTGGGGATTTGTAACCATCAGTTGTTAAGTTAGATCTTTCAAAATTAAGAAAAGAAAAGAAAAACTGTAATAAGCATGATCATTCCAGATTAATGAGTAGAAATGACTACAAATGAACAGACAGACACCTGGAATTGAACATTTGGCTAACTCCACCTAAAACTATTTTGGATGCAGTTTCCCTCACATCTGGTTAGTTTAGATATTTTGGAATAAGAACAGAGTCGGGGAGAATTGACAGAATTATCTGGATAAGTTAGTTTTACATTTTCTTATCATCACAGAGACAAAAACTCACATTTAATGAAAAATCCCTTAGTCTAAATATAGGATCTGATTTGCAATAGTGTATACTTAAAATATTTATATTCCTAATTTTAGCTGAAGAAAAGAGTAAATATATATGTAGTATATACTAATATGTTTAGAAATTTAAATATACATATTTCATATGTTCTCTACAGGAATACTTTAATGTTCAAATTCAACAAATATTAATGATACTGAGAACTTGCTTTCTGCATGGCACTGTTGGAGCTAGAATACACAATCTGATGTGGTCTTATTATTGAATGTGATGAGAAGAAACGATACCATATTAGGAACAACAACATTTATGACTTCTATTATCAGTGCTATTTGCATTCGGTTTTACAGCATTCACAGATACATGAACTTAAATTTAGAACAACTCAGAGAAAGAAATAGGATTGGTCCTATTTTTAACTCCATTTTATGGATGTGGAAACAAGTGATTTGCCCCAGGCCATGTGGTTAGGAAGTGGTGGAGTCAAGATGCAAAAACATTTTCTGAATGAAAATCCTATGCTTTTTTTTCTGTGACACCACACAGCTGATCAAATAACAATGCAAGGTCAAGGTCATCAAGTGCTTTAAAAAGATACTTATAGGTGCAATAGCTATTTAGAGGTGAGAAAAAATTACTGTCCAATGTAATTTTCTACCATTATGGAAGTATTCTATACCTGCACTGGACAGTATGGTAGCCACTAGTCACACATGTCTATTAAACACTTGAAATGTGGCCCATACAACTGAGGAACCGAATTTTTAATTTTAATGTTAATTAATTTAAATTGAAGTAATCATGGACACCTGGGTGGCTCAGTCAGTTAAGCGTCTGCCTTCGGCTCAGGGCATGATCCCCAGGGTCCTGGGATCGAGTCCTGCATCAGGCTCCTTGCTCAGCAGGGAACCTGCTTCTCCCTCTCCCTCTGCCCCTCCCCCTGCTTGTGCTCTCTCTCTCGCTCTCTCTGACAAATAAATAAAATCTTAAAAATAAAATTGAAGTAATCCCATGCAACATACGGCTTCCATATTAGACAGCACAGCTTATAGATAATTCTCAGAAGAGAGGCACTAAATACTTTTCAATTGGGAGTGGTCAAATGAAGACTGTGTATTAGGATATTAAAATAACTGTGCTGGAGTTTTCTCCCAGGAGACACAGAATTCAGTTGGGATTATTTATATCAATCCCACTTTGAGTGAGCAAAGCCTCAAACAGGAGGAGTGGCAGTCAAAATGGAAATAGGAGAATTAGGAAGAAGCAGTTTCTAGGACTTGAGTACTCCTTAGACACGAGCCGCCCGTTTTCCTTCATCGGTGCCTGAGAGACAATGAAATAATTGAAAGAGAAAATAGGTTAATAAGTGCAGGCAGCTGGTTTTGAGGTAAAGACAATTTGATCTTTTTAAAGCATCCTCATAGGATATAGGGGATAATTCATTAAATGTCAGTGGAAAACAGTCTATGAGCTCTAGAGTGCTTTACAAATGCAAGAGATCTTGAATTTAAAGCATCTGGTTGGAACTGACTAGGCAAGAGTTCCCAGTAAAAGTTGGTAAGGAACAGGGCTCACATTAATCCAGACTTTCCTAACTTCAAGTATAGTGCTTATTTAATTACATCACTGTTTTCTATCCTCTGAGAGAACACGAAGGGTGGGGCGGGTGAGGAGGAGGGGAGACAAGGAAAGAAAAGAGACCTTACAAGGGAAGGGGCTCAGCTCACCATCAAGGAACTGATGTATGTCAAATCTTGAGGCTGTGGCTTTTGTATCATGGTGTTCAACAATTAGGTTTCAGGTCTGTGACGGAGTGATAATTTGGCTTTATTTCCTGTGGTCCTAAATTCAGTTAGCATTGGTTGACATTTGGGCTGAGACCTGAAAGATACACAGGCATTAATTTATGTATGGGCAAGGTGTTTTAACTTTGATGGCTTTGGAAGCTTATATTGAGCCAGATTTCAATGGCTGTAGCCTGAACAAAAGCTTAAAACTTGGGTCAACGGTGTTTTGACTTTGGTGTCTGACTATGGTAACTTTTTCCACAGGCAAAGGGGATAATGGGTGTCTCTATGGCGGCAGAGACCTAAGAAAGCATGAGGTTTATTTTTTTTTATTTTTCATTTTTTTAAAGATTTTATTTATTTGACAGAGAGAGATACAGCAAGAGAGGGAACACAAGCAGCGGGAGTGGGAGAGGGAGAAGCAGGCTTCCCGCAGAGCGGGGAGCCCGATGCGGGGCTCGATCCCAGGACTCTAGGATCATGACCTGAGCCAAAGGCAGACGCTTAACGACTGAGCCACCCAGGCGCCCTGAAAGCATGAGGTTTAAACAAAGGCATTCAGACCACTACAAAGGCACTTGGGCCCTGTCAGAAGTGCTCAGGTGGTGAAGGTACACACAGGAGGCTCAAAAAGGTCTGGGAACCTTTTAGAGAGTGTCATCGCCTGCTTTTAGCAGTCATGGGCCCTGACTATATAGGCTTCGTATGATCTGGCATTGCAGGCCAGACTGACATGTGCAGAGAGGCTACCTAGTCTCAACCCATTTTCTCTTCTTCCCTGTACTAGGTCTCATTTTTCAGTCTCCCTTGTAATGAACTCTGTCCACGTGAATTGAGTTTCAGCCAACAGAATGTAAGTGGAAAGGGCAGTATACTCTTTCCAGGCGTGGCTCCTGTAAGCCTTCCTCACGTCATTCTCTCTGCTTTATTCCCCTGCATCAGCTTAGTCAGATGAACAAGGTGACCTTGGAAACCACCTAAGGGAGATGATGGGACTAAAGAGAAAAATTAAAATTAAGAGGTAACACATTTGTGGATCTTCCCTCCTCAGAAATAGTAAATGCATAAGATTTAATTTGGGGCACCTGCATGGCTTAGTCGGTTAAGCGTCTGCCTTCGGCTCAGGTCATGATCCCAGGGTCCTGGAATCAAGCCCCAAATCGAGCCCACATTGAGCCCAGCATTGCTGTTTCTCCCTCTCTCTCTGCTGCTCGCCCTGCTTGTGCTCTCTCTCTGTCAAATAAAGAAATAAAATCTTAAAAAAAAAAAAAAATTCAATTTAACCCCTTGCTGGTAGATTTTTTCCAGTTGAGATTAAGATTTTTTTTTTTTTCATTATGGATGGTAGGTGGTTTAGACTGGCATCTTTTTTTTTTTTTTAAGATTTTATTTATTTATGTGAGAGAGAGAGAGACAGAGATAGTGACAGAGAGCATGAGCCAGGAGGAGAGGGAGAAGCAGGCTCCCCGCTAAGTAGGGAGCCCCCACTCAGGGCTTGGTCCCAGGACCCTGGGATCATGACCTGAGCTAAAGGCAGACACTTAACCGACCTGGCCACCCAGGCACCCCAGACTGACTGACATCTTAGCAGAGTTCAAAACAAGCAGAATTTCTCCATCTACTCTTTTTTTTCACTAAGATACTGAATGGTTTATGTTTTCACTCAAATATCAAAGAGGTTATGCTGTTTTTTTAATATTGCTGAGTATAGGATTTATAATTTTGCTTAGGAGCAAAACTGTTCTGAGAGCTGGGGATTGTATTGTGAGGCCCATGCTATAATAATATTAAATGTCTGGACTCTGTTACTATGAAGCAAAAAAAAAAAAAAAAACAAAAAAAAAAAACACCCAGAAATTAAAATTACAATAGGATACCACCACACACCTAAAAATGGATAAAATGAAAAAGACTGTCGCATGTTGTCAGGGACATGGAGCAATAGGACTCTCAAATATTGCCATGGGAATGTCCAATGATACATCTTTTTTGAAAATTGCTTGGTAGTTTCTTGTAAAATTATGTATTCTTATATCCTATGGCTTACAAATTCCACTCCTAGGTATTTATCCAAGAAAAAGAAAGATTATATTCACAAAAATCTTTGTACAATAATGTGCCTAGTGACTTGCTTCATAACATCAAAAGAATTGGAAGTAGCTTAGGAATCCCTTAAGAAGAGAATGGATTTTTTTTTTTTTTAACTGTGGGATATTCCTACAGTAGAATATCACTCGGCAATAAAAAAGGAATGGACCATTGCTACACATAACAACAAAGGTAATTTTCAAAAATATCCTGAGTGAGAGAAGCCAGACACTAAAGAGTACATATTTGTGATTCTACGTAGACACGTTGTTGGATCAGGTAAATCAGAATGACTGCTTCTTGAGGGATAGGAATTCACTGGGAAGTGTGTATATTTGTGAAAACTAATTGAACTGTATATTTAAGATCTGCACATTTCACTACTTGTAAGTTATGCCTCAATAAAAACATAAAAAATAATTTTTTAAAATATTTACTTATTTGAGAGAGAGGGCATGTTCACAGGTGCAGGGGGAGGGCAGAAGGAGAAAATCTTCAAGCAGACTCCCCGCTAAATGTGGAGCTCAGTGTGGGGCTCAACACTGGGCTCAACCACATGACCCATGAGATCATGACCTTAGCCAAAACCAGGAGATGGACATCCACCTGACTGAGCCACCAGGCACCCCCAAAAATAAATTTTTTAAAACCTACTTTAAAAATAATTAAAATTCTGAGGTTCAAAAAAAAAAAATAACCATTCTAGCAAATGATAGCTGAGGCTTAGAACTGCTTAACAGAGCCTCAACTCTGCCTGGGCATAGAGAACTCTGGCAAAGATGGACAAGTTGAGAAAAGGTTGAGAATGAATGTTTGACTCTTCTTTCTGTGAACTTGTAATTCATGTAGGACTTTATTTTGAATTCAATGCCACTGATTGTTAGAATTTAGTTTGAAAGTTCATTTAATCTTTAACTTCTTTCTGGCATTTGATAATGCCAAGGAGCTTATATTCACATTTGGGACATCTACATATTATTTTAAGTAGTTGTTTTTTGTTTTTTTTTTTAAGCTGGGTGATCTTTATACCTTTTATTATATGAGCATCCTGATGTTATTTTTTAATTCTGTTGCAGAACTGACGTGCTATGTTGGACAATATGGCTGGATACAGTTTGGAATGAAAAAAAAAATAGGGGGCAGAATTTCAGCTGTAAGTACAGAGCCTTCTGATCAGACTTTACTCTGCCTACAAAGTCCCAGGAGGACACTCCACATGGGAAGACTTCCATGGTCTACAACTTTCAGTGAGTGGCATAGGATTATTTTAAGCTAAAAGCACTTGAAAAACAGCAGGTGCAAGAAGGATGCTCTAAATTTTCCTTTTCTTCCTGAAAACAAGAGATAAAACTCCCATGTGGAAGATTCCCCCTCCCCCCAAATCCACAGGGGAAGAAACTTTCTTATCACCAGAGACGAGGCGTCGAGGCTAACAGAATTCCATGCAGAACTTGTTAAAATAACTTTTATCTTCCCTTAGTCTTCTTATATATTTTAGTTACCTACCCACATTTACCTCTCTTTGATCAACATAGTGTATAAGCATTTAGGTTTTGCCACTTCTTTGGGTCTTCATTTTCCTAGGAGTGCTCAGTGTACATGTAAAATCTGTATGCTTTTCTCCTGTTCATCTGTCTTATGTCAGTTTAATTATCTCAGAGGAGATCCTAAGGAGGGTAGAGGTGAAGTTTTGCCTTCCTACGTGGGCAATGAATTATGAGGTTCAGTTAGCCAGCCCTTTGGGTTCCCATGTAAAGTTGCATCCTCCTTCTTAGCCTTTAGAAATAAAATAGTCATTTTTTTTCTTCATCTGTAGACTTTTGTCTAATGTCTCTGCTCAGAATTTAGGTACAGTGGAGAAGTAGATGGTTTTTTTAGAGGTGATATTTAAAATCGGTAATACTTAAATTATCCATGGAAAGAATGAACAGAGAAAAACAAAGAGGATTTTGAATGTACTCTTAAAACATGCTATTTTTAAAGGATCTGAAAGAAGGAAAGGAGTAAGTGAATTCAAGGGAGAAGGGGTGGTTGAGAGGTAAGAGAAGCTACAGAAGGGTAGAGAGAGAGAGACAGCTCAAGTGAAGCTTCAGGAGATCAAGACAGCCAGGTTTGATCAGTCAGAAGTCTGAGGATGATGAATGAGAAAGGGGATTCTATTTTTTAGTATCTATTCAATTACAAAATACATGGCAGTTTCCAAAAGCCTTGAAATTCATGGTCATTGTTCATTGCTACAATGTAATCATTATTAGAATGCAAGTTTCTCAAGGGCTCAAGATTATGGCTACTCCTTTTGAGTGCCTAGCCCTTAGTTGGCCTTGAACAATGTATTTGTGGAATAAATGGTCTTATTGTTTCTCACCACAATCTTGAGTAGATATTTTCACTGTTCTTATTTTATAGCTAAAGAAATAAAAGAGTTGGCCAGATCACCAAGTGAAGTTAATACCAGAGCCAGACTCCTGATAATCGGTACTATGCTGTATTCAGTGTTAGAGAGACACTCAAATCTCACCTCCCCCACACCCTTCACATCTTTGTTCAAATGTCAGTTTCTCAATAATGCCAATCTTGACCACTCCATTCAGAACTACACTTCCTCCTCTGATCATTCACCGAGACCATTCTGTTGCTCTTCATAGCACTTACTACCTTCTGTTATAGAACTAGTTGTGTTTTTAGTTTACTGTTGATTCAGAATGTGAACTAGAGTTGAGATACACGTATGTTTTCTTCTGCCTTGTTCATGGATATATTCCAGATGCTTTCAAGAGCAACAGGTATTAAGTAGATGCTTAAAAATTATTTGTTGAATGAATTAAAAGTTACAGCTCTTTGGAAGCACAAGAAAATAAAACCACTTTTTAGTCACAAAAAGTTTCAGTTTTAGAAAATAAATAATTCTAGCTTTTTTTCACTTTTCAATATTATAAAATCCCTGAACCCAATCAATGAGTAAAAAATTAATATTGTACTACTTCTTTATTGTCAGGTATCTAGTACACTGAGCTTTTTGGCAGAAAATTATTCTGAAACATAATATATGTTAACATATGTAAAGTGGATGGTGACTGATTTTCAAAACATTATTCATACATGTGTGACTTTAATTAGGAAGCTATAACAGATACATTATGAATTTTCATGAAGAAAAAAAAGCCAGCATCTGGACTTGAGATTTTACACAAAGAGAAAGCTGAGTTTCTTACTCCTTTTCCAGAACCCATGAAACCTAAATTTCCTTCGTTAGAATTTCATCAGAAATAGTAAAATAAAACCCTACACTGTAAGTCAATAAGCCTTCACCACCAATTTTTACATTGGTAATTCAGAGCTTATGACTAAGGACTGCAATTCCATAGTTTTTTTAATTTTCTCACATGGAAACATGAGAATATTTCAATAAATCCCTAAGTTCTTGTGTTGTACCTGTATTTGTTAAAATTATGCATTTGTACACATATATTTATCTTAGATGTTTATCTTTTTAAAAAACAAGTATTATCAGCTTTAAACTTTCCCAGATTTAAGTTCTTTAACATTGTCAAAAACCCTACATCAAGAAATTTTTCTTATAAAATTCATGGAAATATTTGAAAAGATCATAATATTATTTTAAACATTCATAAAAATTTTTCTTCTACATATAAACATACCATCTTGAAAATGCACATGAAAACAATAACTTTTTAATTCAATAAAATACCCACTTAGTTCCTAGAACACTTATACTATATCTTATATAATTATTACTTAATGTCTTGTAATTGCTTCTTTTTTTTTTTTTTTAAAGATTTTATTTATTTATTTGAGAGAGAATGAGAGACAGAGAGCACAAGAGGGAAGAGGGTCAGAGGGAGAAGCAGACCCCCCGCTGAGCAGGGAGCCTGATGTGGGACTCGATCCTGGGACTCCAGGATCATGACCTGAGCTGAAGGCAGTCGCTTAACCAACTGAGCCACCCAGGCGCCCTTGTAATTGCTTCTTTATCATCTTCCCAAGAATGTTGAAATCTCTTGAAAGACAATAAAGTACTGAAATAATTTATTCTTCCTCCCTTCTATTATTAAATATAAAATAGGCATGAAAATATATTTGACTGGCTCAACAATTGGAAATTAATTTGAATACAACCCATTCAGTGCAAATAATTACACATTCTTATATAAACTATGAGCCAAGTAAATAAATAATTGCTCCAAGAAATCAAAATTTGGTAAATATTAAGTAATTCAGTCTTGCTTCTTTGTAAAATTGCTGAATGACTATCTATGACTTTGATCAATCATATACATGTATCATATATAGGTATATCCAGTTATTTGCTGTGTACCGTCAGATACTTTAGCACGTTTTCTTTCTTATTCCAAAGCATTTTTTTTTTAAAGATTTTTATTTATTTATTTGACAGAGAGAGAGATAGTGAGAGCAGGAACACAAGCAGGGGGAGTGGGAGAGGGAGAAGCAGGCTTCCCGCGGAGCAGGGAGCCCGATGCGGGGCTCGATCCCAGGACCCTGGGATCGTGACCTGAGCCAAAGGCAGACGCTTAACGACTGAGCCACCCAGGCGCCCTCCAAAGCATTTCTTAAAAGCATCATTGTCTTCACATTATTTATGAGAAAGCTGAGGCTTAGAGAAGTATAATTAATTGTTTAAGGTCTTACTGGCAGGAGCAATTAGAGTTGATATTTAAATGCAAATCTTTAGAATATAAATGCAGTTCTCTCTCCAGAGTAACATAGACAGCACATTATATATATATATATATATTCTCTGTCCATTATTACTGGTGTATATTAAGCAGGTATGTATCATACTAGTGCACATTATAGAAGACAGATGATAACTAGATTTATCATAGGGACCATTTCATAATGTATAAGAATTCTGAATCACTATGGTGTACACCTGAAACTAATAGGATATTGTATGTCAATTATATACTTCTATTTAAAAAAAAAGACAGAGTAGCCTCTGAACATAGGTCAGAACTTCTAAATGGATACACAGTAATGCACATATAGGCATAGAACTGGTTTTCTTGACCTGACATTATGTATATGCGCCCAGCAAAAGAGAGTTGCATTTTGGCCCTTTCCAAAGTGACTTCTACTTGGAACAGAGAACTGGTGATTATTTTTGCGCCAGGAAGGATCAGATAATCTTAATTCATCATCTGTTCCTTTGCATCTACTTTTAATGGTTTTCCTCTCTTGAACTATAGATTAGTAACATTTATATTTAGTGCTTAGCATATAAAAATATTATATCATAGTCTAAATTCAACTCTATACTATTTAGGTTATTTAATATTTGTCGAGTGTTAGGCATATGATAAGTATTCAAATATTTACTTTACTGAGTAAAGACTGTGTGATTATTTTCTCTGGAAGTAAGACCACTAAGTCCATTGATGGGCTCCATCCAACCCACTGCAAATTATATTGCTGATTTCAAATGAGTTCCATCCAGGCTGTTCTAGCGTGTGTTTGCTTCAGCTCTTTGGCGCTTCTGATTTTATTGTATCTTCAGGAATTAGGGAAATCAACTTGAATGCTCAGTTTAACATATTCACTCCATAAGTAGCCTCCACAATAAATGCCAGAACCTAAAAATTGATAAACCCCTCCATACAAAACGGGATTCATGACAGAAAATTCCAGAATTTGTGTTACTTATTACAAATTACAATGGAAAATTCTCTCTGCTGGGTTTGCTCTTTTCATGACCATGAGGGCTACTAACGTAGGGCTGCATCATTTTGGTTTGGCTTGTAATCTTTGATTCATCATCTTCAATTTTGAGAAAGCAAGCCCCGAGTTGGGGGGGAGGGGGTCTGATTTACATCACTGGAATAAGACAATGGCTCTCATCTGCAATCTTCTATTTTGTCACAACTCTTTGAAGACCAGTTTCAATTTTAACTTGCCTGTTTTCCCTTCTCAGTACAAAGCTGGTTTGATTATGAGAGGGGTGGAGGTGATGGTGTTGGAGGTAGTGATGGTAGAGATGATGTGTGTGTGGGAGTATGCGCATAGGCAGTAGGGTGGTTGGGGGGGATGGGAGGCAGCATACATGGGCTGTATTGTCAATCTGCTTATAAACCTAACAGATTTTTTAGCTGAAATTTCGCCAATGTTAATTGTACATGCAGAATTCACACTGGGAAAATCTCCTTGGGGGGAAAAAAAAGATGAAGTGCACAGCCGGCCTGTTATGTAAGATGTTTATTTTCATCCAATTCAACCCACCATAGGCAGAACAGAAAATAGGCCAGTGCTTCTGACCAGTGACATCACCTCATCATCAGGACAAAGCAGGAAAGGCTAATCACCATATTGTTAGCAAAGAGGATAATTTTCTTCCACATTGTTTCTCTTGTGGAAACCTTTATTTCTGGAGATAGTGATCTCATCTCCCTTTGATGTTTATTTCTTCAGATTCTGTAATAACAGTGAAGCTACCTGAATTTCAGTTCTTGCACAATGCACATAAACACTTATTTCAGTGGTTTTCCTCTGGATCTCCAAACTTTAAAAGATTGGATCATTTTAGCAGAACATTGACCATCCTAAGGAGATTGTGGGGTGAGGAAGGATAATCATCTTGATACTTAATTTTATGTGGTATTTTATATAGCATTGGATAATTTGCTTTGCAGGAGTCCTCCTTTACTTAGGCTGCTTTGCTGTGTATTCAAGTAGATAAGCATAGTATTTATTTCATGAATACTAAGTACTAAATGCACAATTTTTTTTAAAAAAGTGTTTTTAGCAGCTCATCATCTCTTTTAGAATATAGATACTGTTGCAATTTATAAAGAGTGAAGTAGGTGAAATTGTGTGTGTGCAGTTATTTTCTATTCAAAATTAAAGGAAAACTAAAAACATGATGCTTTTTATATTAGAGGTTGATTCAACTGTATCTAGAAAATTTATCACAATAACACTACCCACTCTGGTTTTGCTTATGACAGTTTTGGCAAAATGTCTTTTCTCTGTTAAGGGGAGATCTTCAAAATCGTTCTACTTTATCCACCTTTTAATACTCTATTTGCCTATTCTTGTTTCATTCTCCCTCTAGAGGAAACTAGTGAGTATTACAATTCAGACTTAAACACCGAATATACCAACAGGTCTAATTGAAATACAATCATGAGAATAATTCCTTGACTTCATTTATATTCAACCTAACTTGGTCCTATGGTCCTGGAAGCCATTATCTTAAGTAGCTGTAATTTTTCATCATCTTTTTCTCTAAGCTGGCATGTCAGTATCTTAAGGGGTTTTATTATTATTATTATCATTATTCTTATTTTTGAATAGCAAAATCAGAATCTTCCTGGTGAAGACTAGTTTTATTAGAAAAGGTGGATGTACCAAAAAGGTTAGAATTGCAATGAGTCTAATGCAATGAGTCATGTGCGCTTGTGACTCCAATAGTCTAATTCTTACGTTCTAGAATTCACATTGCACCTGTTATGTGGTCTTGGGGAAACTGGATGCCATTTCATGTTGTATATAGTGATAAAAAGTAGCCACATAACCTGCAGATATGACTGTCAAATATTAGGATTAGGACAAAAATATCCATAAACATTTAATCTGAAAATGAATGTAGACGGGGGTTCCCTTCTTTGCTGTCTAGAGACGTGAATGGCTTCATTTGGGGAAGCCTGTTTTCTCTATAAAATGGGAATGATTCTATCTAACTCCAGTAGTGTGAGATCAAAAAATATGTATACACATGCATACAGTACCTAGTATGTGACTGACTCAGAGTAAATACTTTTTCTCTTCTATTTTTTGTAATGAAAATTCTCTGGCTCAGGCTGAAAAGTAAAAACATAAAAAATCACAAAACTTGTCAGGAGATTCTCCTTATTTTTTGAAATACCCTCTTCTATGTTCTTACTTTAAATTTCAGAGTCAAGACATGATTTTGTCTTCAAAATGTTGCTGCTATAGTCTTGCAGAAATGCCAGTTGTGGGAGGGCAATCTGGAAAGCCAGAAATCTGTGACGTCTATGTCTCAGTATGGGGCTGTGTTTGTGGTGGGATGTAGAAGGAAAAGGGACAATAGGTACCTCTTCATGTTTTGACCTAGAAAGTAGTTCAGCATATAAAGTTTAAAAAAGCAAGATATAGTAGAGTATGATCATGTATATTATATTTGCATTTCAAAAGCCTAGAAACTTTTTTTTATGAATCCATTTTCAGGAAGGTGGGATTATGCAAAACTTTGGGAAACTTTTCCTTTCTCTGTAATGTTTGCATGAAAATATTTCAATAGATGATACACGTAGTAAAATTTCATAAGGGGAAAAGAAAGTCTTTCTCCCACTTTTGAACCCCATCTGGTATCTTAGTTTTCCTCCCCCAAACAACTACTATAAACAGTTTATTTTATCACCTTAAGATTTTTCTATGCATGATACATACATAAGCCCATATATGCACATACATATGTATATAACTGATTCTTGTTATTCACAGTACTTGTGTTCCAGAGTCTCGGTGAACATTGAATTAGCAACTCCTGCATCATTACTCCTAGGTGGAATACAGAATTAAGACCCTGTGACCTCTGGGCACAACATTGTCAACAACTGATCAATATATAACTTTGTCTTATATGTGTTACTGTTTAAAGATATCTTATTTACGAGTCATTAACATCGATCTAACACCCAACAGCACTATAATTCATGCCCAAACAAAGCTTATCTAACGCATTATTTTCTCTGAGGCATGTCATAGCCTTCTTGGGCTTAGGAACACTGGAGAGCACTTCTGCACTATTATGCTTGGGCCCATTTTAAACAGCAAAGTCACCAACTAAAAGCACAAAAACGAGAAAAAAACGGGCACTAAGTACACTGTAAAAAAGACACTTATTTATGGTATAGGAACAAAACCAAGAAGGCCAAGTGCCACCTCATTTGACCTGGGAAGTTTGGTAAATATTGATTTTGAGGTTGTAAATGCATTTTAGCAAGTAAACGAATCCATGAATATCGAAGATTGTGTCTGTTTGTTCATGCGTATGCATAAGCATATATATATTATATATGCTTATGTATATATATTATATATATTATTATACATATATATGCATATATATTATATGTATATATATGCATATATATATCCTTTGTTACACATTAGCAGTATATTATATACACTGTTCTAAACATTGCTTTACATTATTTTTCAATGTTTAATCCTGCAAACTGAAATTAGATGTCTGGGGTCAAATCCTGACATTACCCTTTACGAGCTCTGTGACCTTGAACAGGTTACCTAATCTTTATGTGCCCCTCATCTCCTCTATAATACAGGAATTATAAGAGTACCAACACAAGGGGATTATTGTGAGGTTCAAATGAGTTAATATAAGAAAAACACTTAGGACATATCTATTTGCTATCTCGTCATTTAAGAGTATATTTTGGGGATTATTCCTTATTGGCCCATATAGCAGGTCCTTGTTCTTCTTAAAAACAAAATAGTATTACAATATATGACTACGTCATCATTTTTTAACCTCCTGCCCACAGAATACATTTAGACAACTTCCTATCTTTTGCTTTAATAAGAATCTCGCAATGCATGCATTTCCATTTACACTTGTGGAGCTCTATCTCTAAGCAAAAGAGTTATACATTTTTAATTTTGTTGTATATGACCACATTTCTCTCTAGGATTTGTTATAATATTCATGTATATCAGAGAAAAAAAAGCTGCTTCCTTTCAATAAAGAGAGGAAAAAAGGATGACACTTAGTTTTACCTTTTGCTCAAATTCAAAGATTTTTTTCCTATGTTAAGTTGAATAACTGATTCCTTAGTTACTTACCACGCCAGTGTAAGTGAGGACAATAGCATTTGATGTTGCCTAGTGTTTTAGGTTTACAAAGCACCAGAAGGTTTGCACGTATTTTGCAGACTTTACATGAATTTTCTCTAAGCCCACCTCTATCAAATATTACACCAGCCCAGGAAGACTTTACCCTCTCAGTTAAAGTAGGAGTAAAACTATCACATTCTTACTTGGTGACCCTCTTTACATTCGTCAGCCTTCAGTGAAGTCACTTGCTTTTTACATTATTTAGGATATTAAATAGGAAAAACAGGATAATGGATACACATCATGCTTTCTGGACGCAGTGCTAGTAGTAGAAACTTAGTGGAAAAAAATCTTGTTTACAAGGATCTTTTTTAAAAGCAGAGAGCATTTCCAAAAGAGCTTTCACAAAATAAGCATAAGAGTTTTCCCCAAAATAATTCTAACATAAGCAAACATCTGGCTTCTTCAATGTTTCCACCTTTCTGCTGCCTGCCTGCCTCCCAAATTACTACAAGACAGACGCGATTGAGTTTTTGCTTCCTTTTACAACTTTTTTTTTTTTAGAGCCGATTATGTTTCACTTCTTTTATTGTTTTTTTTTTTTTTTTCTTCAGGAACATTCATTAATCTCTTTACAAGCAACCACAAAGATATCTGGAATTCTGATTATGAGCTGTGGAGACAATAACCACAAAGAACCGAGCTGAGGCACATTTTCAAAAGGGGAGGATGTCATTGGAAGCTCTCTATGGGAGTGGGAAAAGGTTCTAGAAAATAGTCTGAGTCACTCTTATTAGGAGAGTCAGGGAGGAGAGCAGCTGTGTAGAATTAGTACCAGTATCTTCCTAGCCTTCATTTTAAACTTTTCAAAAGATCTTTTCCTGGTCAATTCTTCCTGAGAAGGGCAACCTAATCAGACATAATGTTTGCTTTTAGAAGTTACCATGGCGACTGGTCAAGGCAGATTGTCTTCCCTTAGCATCCTACACTTTGTATGGTGCTAAATAAGCCTTGTATACTGTCAGAGTTTTTCTTTGAGTGATAAAACAAATAGGGAGCGTTGAAATGTTTCACAGCAATCAGAAATGATATTTCCCCATATTGATTTTTTCCTTTCTTTTTTGCCCTTTCTTATCTGGGCCATATCACTTTGAAGTACACATCAAGGCACAATACTTATCACAGGAAGCAAAAATACAGTGAATCTTTAAAAAAAAAATGTATGGACCAGGAGCATGAAAGATTTACCCACCACTTATGTTCTGTTAAAGTGAAATACAATTTCACTCTACAAGGCTGACAAACAACAGAGACTAGTACAGACACTCAGAAGGCACTACTGTGATTAAATATAAGAACAGTCCCTCATGGGGGGGGGGCGTAGAAGAAACAAAGCATACTAACTTAAAAAATTTTTTTTAAATAGACTTTATTTTTTAGAGCAGTTTTAGGTTCACAGCAAAAATTAGTAGAAACTACAGAGATTTCCTATATATCCCCTTGCCCTATACATTCAGAAACTCTCCTACTATCAAGGTGTCCCACCAGAATGGTACATTTGTTACAAATGATGAACCTACATTGACACATCATTACCACCCAAAGTCCAAAGCTTATATTCTTGTTCACTCTTGCTGTTGTACATTCTATGGATTTTGACAAATGTATAATGACATACACCCATACTTACGGTGTCTTCACTGCTCTAAAAAAATCCTTTGTACTCTGCTTACTCATCTCTCCCCACCCCCAGCCCCCAAACCCCTAGCTAACACTGGTCTTTTGACTATCTCCATAATTTTGCCTTTTCCGGTTTTGTCATATTATTGGAATCCTACAGTAAGGTAGCCTTTCCAGATTGGCTCTTTTCACTTAGTAATATGCTTTTAAGGGTTTAGCATTTTTTTTAAGAAAAAGAAATCCCATTTTCCTCTTCTGCTTTATTGACCATGTCATTTTCCTAAAGCTTCTGATTCTTTGAGGCTTATGAACAAAGTTTATGTCAGAAAATGTCAAGCACAAAGGGGTTCAGAATTTGAAATCAATCTCTGAATTGGAAAAAGGACAGCTAAAGGAAACATTAAAAAAGACAGAGAAACAAACAACCCCCCCCCCCACCACCACCAAAAGTCAAGCAGGCAAGAGAATGACTGACCTGAAGGCAGAAGCTTTAGAAAAGTAGGTAATGGCAGAGAGGGTCTCTTAACAGTGAGCAAGGATGTATGGGAAGCATTCCTTAGCACAAAAACTACCTTTAAGTTCTGGACCCTCCAAGGCATACACATGAGCTTGTCCAGGGGTTGAAGAAGTAGTGAGCTATTCTCTGCACCCCCCAGCCCCCCACAGATGCCCAGAGAGTTGTTAACGTTCTGTTTACTGGTAGGCTATGAGTCAGCGCTAGGTCTGAAGTTTTCTCCAATCCCCTGATTAAAATTAATCGCCTTCTCAGTGCTCCCAAAGCTCTTTGTTTATGACTCATGTGGGCAAATTAATCATTTTTGGTTTTACATTACTGTTATTTATATTTGAGTTTTTCTTTTTTCACTAGACTGCAAATTCCTCCAGGACAGGAATCTTGTTTTTCTTCAACTCTGTGTTATGCCCCATACTTTACAAACAGCACATGTTCAGTAAATATTGGTTAAATAAAACCAAGTCTGAGCCTATAGGTGTATGATATGATTTTTTTCCCTCCCTTAACAAAAGGATATATATGGATGGCAAAGTCTGTGTTTGCCAGTTTTACTGTTGCCTAACAGAAAGGATGGCTAGGATATATAAAAACACAGTGGGTAAACATTTGGAGATATTATCTTTTTCTTTTCCTATAACTCCCCACAAGTCTTTCTGGGTTTCAGTTTGTAAAATGTCTAAACATTTGGAAGGAGGAATTTGAAGGGATAGACAGATTATCTTGAAATAAACTAGCACACAAAAAACAATCCCTTACTGTATATCCTTATAAAAAGACCTCAGAGTTGGGGTGGGGGAGACATGGCAAGCTAAATAGAGAGGTCTATGTGTCCCAAAAGCAGAGGAAAACTGTACACCACAGTGTTGCTGGGAAGGCCACAAGACCCAAGAAAGAAATAGCTGTGGGGCACGTAAGGCAGATGGCCCCATATGCAGTCTGGTTAAAAAAAAAAAAAAAAAAAATCCCATGCCAGAATCGTAGCTCAGAAGAGCAGAGAATCCCTGGATCTGAAGGGAACCAGACAGATGGGGATAATGGATATTCCAGTGAAAATCAACGTGGACAAATGACTGAGAAGCAGATTGCTTCCCTGTCTCCCACCTGCATTCTCTACCCTCCCAGCTACCTTGCCTGCGTAATATCCTGGAACAAGAGCTGGAGTAGGACCACAAGGTAGAAATCCTAAAAGTTTCAGAGGTGGAGGTTCTTGTCAGTGTCATGGGGATTCTGTGTAAGAAATTAAGTTGAGTTATAGGAAAATACATCAAATATTGTTTCTCAGACAATTGTATTTATGGACTCGGATTCATACTTGTTTCAGAAACTTGAGGGCAGGGAGGGGCCCCCCCACTCTTGAATCTCAATACCTATAAACAAACAGGAGAAATGAGGATGGAGTTGTGTCAACTGTTTACTTTGAAATGAAAAGAGGAAAATAATTCAACAAGATTTCCTAATTTCCTGATTTCTCAAGTCAAAAGAATTTAGCCCTAAGTTACTTACTTAGATTATCAATCTCTAAATTTGTCTGTATTTGGAAATAGGTGAAATTTTATAAGATAAACAAAAATGGATTCTGAAGACTACTATCTGTGCATTCATGCTTACTCGTGAGAGTTCGTATTTTGTAGGAAACAATTTCCAGTCAAGGAGAGGGTTGGGGCCACTCGTCATAGAAGCTGAGGGTTACAGAGGCAGCCATGACAGTGTTTGTAATCACACATCCTCTTCATTCTCTCACACCCTAGCTATCTTCACATCTATTTATTTGATGGAGAACCTACCTCCTAGCTCCTATTTGACTGTTTCATAGAAAGTGTGACCAACAATCATGGTCCCTACATACACCAGTATATAAATACATACATTCAATCAGAGAGAGAAAGACTCTTTTGCCTCTAAGAGCCTTACTTAGATGCTTTTTCTGATCTCTTAACTCCAATCTAAATGTTTTATCTTGGTAAATGAGGCTATTCCTTAGCCCTTTTCCTGCCTTATTTCCAAAACCAACCGTCTTTGTTTACAGTGCAGCAATTGTACTGAGTAACTTCCATTCCTTAATCATGCCAAGTGATCCCAGCTTTTCATACGCACCTTGCTTTGCTTGGAGTTCCCTACATCTATTTCTTAGCAGTCACTGTGAACAGCTGCAACTCTGAAAGGCTAACTAGAGCCCCTCCTCCACCTCTCTCTTTCTCCTTTCCCATTCCACCGGTAGAATTGTCCACTTTCTCTGTGTGCCCTACTGCACCACATACATCATTCATTCACTGCCCAAACACTTATTAAATAATATCAGCTATGTGCCAGACACTGTGTTAGGTGCTGTCAAACTGAGGGAGGAGGTTCATGCTCTCAATGACCATGCATACTAATTATAACTGTAATTTAGACATAAACTCAATTCCTTTCTGTCCATCTCACTCTTTTAAGGATCATTGAGACTGATACTGTTTTATTTATTCATTGCTGTGTCCTCAGCACCACACATGGGGGCTGAGACCTAGTAGGTATTAAATAGATGTGCTGAATTCAAATTTTCCTCTTGTCATAAATGATGAAGTGGAGTCTCTTGAGGGTTTCTTTCTTTCTTTCTTTCTTTCTTTCTTTCTTTCTTTCTTTCTTTCTTTCTTTCTTTCTTTCTTTCTTTTTTTAGTTATATTTTTAAATTTTACAAATTCATAGAGGTGCCTGGATGTCTTAGTCAGTTAAGTGTCCAACTCTTGATTTTGACCAGGTCATGATCTCAGGATCCTGGGATTGAGCCCTGCTTTGGGCTCTGTGCTCAGCAGAAAGTCTGCTTGAGATTCTCTCCCTCCCTCTGCCCCTCCCTTCTCTCTTTTTCTCTCTTTCTCTATCTCAAATAAATAAATTTAAAAAATTAAAATTAAAATTAATGTATGCTTGTAAAATTTAAGCAATATAGAGATAAAAACCTCAATGAGTTCTTCATCATCCTTAATTTCCCCAAGTTAGCCAAAGTTAACAATATGGCTCTATTTTTCCCTCTATCCCTCATACAAAGCATATAAGAATGAAGGGGGGGAAATCGGAGTGGGGGACAAACCATGAGAGACTATGGACTCTGAAAAACAAACTGAGGGTTCTAGAGGGGAGGGCGGTAGGGGGCTGGGTTAGCCTGGTGATGGGTATTAAAGAGGACACATACTGCATGGAGCACTGGGTGTTATACGCAAACAATGAATCATGGACCACTACATCAAAAACTAATGTGTAATGTATGGTGATTAACATAACATAATAAAAAAAATATAGGGATTTTACTTGCATATTTTATAAAAATTCAACATATATTTTCATGAGGGATCTCTATCTACAGTTTTCTTGTAATGTCTTTGGGAAAGTTCTTAACTACAAATTCAATTTCTTTAATAGATACAGAGCTATTCAGGTTATCTATTCTTTTTTGAGTGAATTTTAGTATTTGTGTCTTAAAAACTTTGACCATTTCACTTGGGTGTTCAATTTACTACCATAAAATTGTTCTTTATTTACATTTTCAGGTAGCCACATATCCTATGTAAAATTTAATCGTGTTCCTCAAATAAATAAATAAATAAATAAATAAATAAATGACATATGATCTAGCAATTCCACTTCTGGGCATATACCCAAAAGAACTGAAAGTAGGATTTTGAAGAGATATTTGTACACCCATGTTTATAACACCATTATTCATAAGAGCTAAAATATGGAAGCAACCCACATACCCATCAGTGAATTAATGGATAAGCAAAATGTGGCATTATACAAACAATGGTATATTGTTCAGCCTTAAAAAGGAAAGAAATTCCACAGTATGCTACAACACGAACAAACCTTGAGCAGATTATGTCAAGTGAAATAAGCCAATCATAGAAGAACAAATACTGTATGATTCCACTTAGAGGAGGTACTCAGACTAGTCAAAATCATAAAGACAGAAAGTAGAATGGTAGTTACCAGGGGCTGAGGAGGGGAGAGGAATGGGGAGTTGTTTAATGAGGACAGAATCTTAGTTTTAAAAGAGTTATGGAGGGGTACCTGGGTGGCTCAGTCAGTTGAGCATCTGACTTTTGATTTTGCCTCAGGTCATGATCTCAAGATCATGGGGTCGAGCCCTGAGTTGGGCATGGAGCCTGCTTAAGATTCTCTCTCTCCATCTCCCTCTGTCCCACTATACCTCTTTCTCTCTAAAAAAATTTAGAAAGGAAGGTAGGAAGGAAGGAAGGAAGGAAGGAAGGAAGGAAGGAAGGAAAAGAAAGAAGAAAAAAAGAAAGAAAGAAAGAAAGAAAGAAAGAAAGAAAGAAAGAAAGAAAGAAAGAAAGAAAGAAAGAAAGAAAGAAAAGAAAGAAGGAAGAAAAGAAAGGAAGAAGAAAAGAAAGGAAGAAGAAAAGAAAGGAAGAAAGAAAGAAAAAGAAAGAAAGGAAAACAGTTATAGGGATGGATGGTGGTGATGGTTGCACAACAGTGTGAATGTACTTAATATCACTGAACTGTACACTTAAAAATGGTTAAGATGGCAAATTTTATGTTATGTGTATTTTACTACCATAAAAATATTTAAAAAATGATTGTCAACACCGAGGAGCCAAGAACTGTCTTTATTTTTAAGCTTTTTATCCACAGACCTAGAAAAATGTCTAAAACCATATAGTATCTTGAAAAGCATCATTAGAAACCAATAGTCAACTTTGATAATCCCAATAGTCACTTTCTCTATCAAAAGCCATATTAAAGCCCTAAATCAGAAAAGGTAGGGGTGGGGAGGCATCAGTAGAAATGAGCTGAACAGGAGATGCTCATAGCAATGGTGACCCATACTCTTCCACGTCACAGGTTTAAATTTTTAATTTATTCTGTTGGTGTGGGAGGTCCTATATATTAACCAGGGATAAATTCTATTCTTCCTAGTAAGATAACCCAACACTGACACCAACAAATATACCCCACATCAAAGACTGAAATACCAGGAAGCATCTGGTGCTTGGAGACATCAAGCAGCACCTACACCGGGATGGAGAGGAGCATTCTCCCAGTAGCAGGTGGCTGGTGAGGACAAGCAGGGAGAATGTGCCTACTCTATGGGCAAAAATCAGAACTGGACAGACTTCTCTTAAGGAGGAGTATACAAAAAGAATGAAAATCTGCAACAAAAAAGACTAAAAATATGATACTCAATAATGCAGAAGAGGATAAATATGTGCACATATACACATAGATACATAAATATGTGTGTATTGTGTGCCTATGTATTGATATAGATATGGTATACATGACGTAGATATAGATATTTTCTATGGAGAAAAGAGCCATTTAAAAAAATGATAGTTACGCTTTGAGAGCTATTGTTCAATAGAATTCTGAATATTTAATGCATATTCCCTCTTATAATTCACATGAGAAATTATAAGATTATTCCCATTTTACAGGTGAAGAAACAAACAAGACATTAGTAACATGCTCACGCCATACAGCTTTGTAAATGGCAAAGCCAAGATTCAAACTCAGGGAGCCTGACTCCAGAGTCTGAGGTCTTGGCAGAGTTGAAAACAATTGCCATATGCTTTCGATAAAATACTAAGATGATAGATTATAATAAAAGAGCTAAAATGAGATAATAGAAAAGGAATCAATTTTAGGAGGGGGTAGCTGGAAAAACTGGCAGACTCTAGTAAAAAAACTTGAAATTTTATAAAGGGAAGGAAATGTTGTAAGGACATTTTAAAGCAGCAACATTAAAACCAGCCTTAGAAACAAATAATACATTATATGTTAAAAAAAAAAAAAAGATAGTAGGAAGGGAAAAATGAAGGGGGGAAAATCAGAGGGAGAGACAAACAATGAGAGACTATGGACTCTGAGAAACAAACTGAGGATTCTAGAGGGGAGGGGGGTGGGAGGATGGGTTAGCCTGGTGATGGGTATTAAAGAGGGCACGTTCTGCATGGAGCACTGGGTGTTATATGCAAACAATGAATCATGGAACACTACATCAAAAACTAATGATGTAATATATGGTGATTAACATAACATAATAAAAAAATAAAAATAAAAAATAAATAAAACCAGCCTTAGAAACCATAGAACTAAATGTGTGACGCTGTCATCCAGATCCGCTGGACCCAGTGCAGATAACCAGAGCTGGCGCCTAGCCCTTGAAATTTCAACTCTCAGGTGTAACATTTCCGAGATCCTCTGAGCATTTTACAAAAGACTTTGTTAGTAAATAGCAGTTTTGCAACAAAGGGATTTAAATTTAGGGACAAAGCTTAAAACGGGAATCCAACCATGCCTACAGTTCATGTCTGCATTTTTGCAGAAATCATTTTTATGTAGATTTCTATACATGAAATTTCCATAAATGAAGTATGTGATGTGTCAGTCACTGTTTTAAAACACTTTAAATATATTATCTTACTAAGTCACACAATACCTTCCATTTATGGAGGAGGACACTGAGAGTTCTATAATGTGTCAAAGGTTATAGTTCGTTAAGTGTTAGAGTGAGGATTCAAAAAGACCAGTCTGCCTTCTGAGCACTAGATTAAGTTCAATACCTTTATTCTAGGTCTATTTGACAAATAGTAAGAATACTATGTTTTGGAGGAACTGTTGCTATCACTATTTTATAAATAAGGAAGCTGCGGCCCAGAGAAGTTTAAATGACTTTCCTAAGGTTCAGTCTCTACTGAAGTAGAGGTGTCAAACCTAGGTCTTCGGATGTCCTAAATATCACCCTGTCCTTTATACCACCAGTGTCTTTTGTCATAATTCACCCAGAGCTTCCTTAGCAGCCTAAATAAGGCCAGCAGATCATGTTAGAAAGAATATTCGAATTGATGACGGGAGAGTATTGAGTCGATGATCTGATTGTTATCGTTGCCCTGCCACGATTTCAGCTCATTACACAGCCGCAAGATGGTTTTAGGAATTCAAGCTTGGAACCATGATCAGGAAATTCTGCTCTGGGAACTCTAAGAGTAGTGCTTTGTGTTAAGTCCCTTCATTTGAACCATCTGGGGAGAATTCAGTTTCCACTGTGATCCAGACTGACACCAACATATGTCGTTGAGAACTTATGTCCATTATGTGCAGGGAGAGATACTGCGTTTCAGTGTGATGCCTCTAGTCAAGGGAGTTCAAGGGAGTTATTTGTAAGCCTCAAAGGTATGGGGAAGGAAGGAAGGAACGGAGGGAGGGAGGGAGAGAAGGACGGAGGGAAGCAGGAAAGAAAAGGAAGAGAATCCATTTCCTACCCTGATGTGACTACTGGCAAACTGGAGGTTTTGGAGCATTTCTGCATGCCCTTCCTCTGAAGGGAAAGCACACACACAAGGGAGATTTTAAATAGAAGCAGCTGATTCCTCTCTTTAGTCCATCCCTGTAGGAACTCCCCTCTTATTCCAAAAGAACTCTCATATTTTTCAGTTCAACATTTTTTTTTTCAGTTCTATTTGAGAATTTGAAATATTAGGCTTGTTTCTCAGTAAACTATTTTATATGCATAATAACCCCCTCTGGGGTGTGCGTGGGTCAGCCAACATTGGCACACCTTCCGTCTACTGAGGCTCTCTTGTGCACTCCTGTCCTCAGTTTGCTCCAAGCCTGCTTTGTGTTGGCTGCTGAACATACAGAGTTGTATGTTATTAATTCCACAGCTTATTTTGAAATTTGCCCCTGAGGCCATCTCTTCAACTGCCCTTCAGTCAGAGACACAAAGCTTTTAGTCTTTAATATTTCTCTATCAAATGGTTTATATTAGCACTATTTTTCCACTTTCTTTCCAGAATAATATAATCTATTTGAGTTTTTATTAGGCTTGTGTGGCCAAAGCATTCTGGGCCAGAGTAATTAAATGAAGCAAGTAAAACATTTATTGATGGCAATATGTCATTGAGTGAAGGGGAGCATTTTAGAAGTAAAGATTTCCACCCCCCCCCCACAAGTAATATATTGCCATCTGTTCCCATTTCACACAAATCAGCACTGAGAGAGCAACATGAAAGAGAAAATTGGGTCAACATTTACACTTCAAGTCAGGTTGGATTTTGCTTTTTCAGTTTCTTTGGACTGGAAATTTAAAGGTTAAGAGATTATTTCAGGCATGGGGTAAGCAAGGCAAGAAATGGATCCTTCTGGGTAGCCCCATGAAACTGGGAGACCCAAATAAAGGCAAAGAAAATTATAGGGAAGAAGTAGTGTTTTGTGTGATCTAAGTCTGCCCTTAAATGTATGAGACCAAGAGGATCAGAATATTCCCTTTAACTTATCCTTGTTAAATCTGTGTTCAGCCCTTAGTTCCTAACTAACTGTTCTTGGTCTAAATGTGTGCCTCTAGGTTACACAGTGACCTGCAAGCTTATCTGTCTGACTGGTGGCCTAGAAATATCCAGTACTTAAAAAGATTAATCTCAAAGCACATTTAGCGAATAAAAACCATTATCTCTACATTCCCTTACTAGAGAAATGACTAAAATTTTGCAAAATCAGAGACTATATTGTGTGGTTTGTGGTTTATGGAGACCAACAAAATTGGGAAACTTTACTCATCCTACAAGAATATCTTGGAAGATTCTCTGCTTCTTTCTCTCACTCTCTCTCTCTGTGTTCTCTCTCTCTCAAATAAATAGATAAAATCTTTTAAAAAAAATAAGGGGAGATGCCTGGGTGGCTCAGTTGTTTAAGCGTCTGCCTTCGGCTCAGGTCATGATCTCAGGGTCCTGGGATCGAGTCCCACATTGAGACCCTCATCAGGCTTCCTGCTCAGCAGGGAGCCTGCTTCTCCCTCTGCCTCTGTGCTCTCTCTCTCAAATAAATAAATAAAATCCTTAAAAAAAAATATCTTGGAAGATTCTGAGCCAGGACATCTTCTTCCTGCTCTCAGCTATGTGTGTGTGTGTGTGTGTGTGTGTGTGTGGCCCATGCCTGTGTATGTGTGTTTTCATGGTGGCACTAAGATAGAATCTCTTTCCTTATTGCTCACTCCTAGTTGGCCTAATGGATACCTAAGCATTATCAAAAATCTCCTTCCTTTATTCTGTAAATTTTATTTTTACATGTTAAAAAAATGGTTTGGTGTTGATAATCTACTTTTTTGATTTTAGAACTTCTTCTTCATGGCCCAAACCCATTTAAATGTTGAAGGGCCAGTTGATGTCAGAGAGCTTCTGTCCTGAGACGTCTCAGTGCTAGCAAAATGGGTTCATGAATGTTATAACCTTGGTGGTAGAGATAGAGGCTATGCATTGCCTCAGCAGTTTGGGCTCCCTCTCACCAAGGCTGTCCTAATGATTGCTGCAGCTTAATGTCTGATCAGACAGGAACAAAGACCAACAGGAACAAATGGGGTAACATGCTTTAAGGAAACCAGGCAAGTAGATTACATCAGACTCCTTCTACCGTAGAAATCACAACATGCCTATTCCTGTACCAAATTACCAAAATTCTGGGGCCTTAAAACAGCACAAATTAATTTTTTTTGCCATCTGGATGTCAGAAATTACAAATGGATCTGATTGAGCTAAAGTCACATAGGATGACATAGGGCTATGTTCCTTCTAGAGGCTGTAAGGGAGAATCCATTTTCTTTGTTATTTAGTTTCTAGAGACTTGTTCTTGTTAGCTTCATTCTTTGTTTCATGGCCCCTTCATCTATAAAATGAGGAATCACTCTGATACCTGTTTTCATCATCATATCTCCTTCCCTGATTCTCATTCTTCCACCTTTCTCTTTCATCTTGTAAGGATCCTCATATTGCACTGTACCCATCTGGATAATCCAGGATAATTTCCTTATTTTAAGATCATTGATTTAATCAGAGCTACAAACTCCCTTTGGCTATATAAGGTAATATTCACAGATGTATTAGTCAGGGTTCCTTGAGAAATAAACAAGTAGGATATAATAATAGTAATAATAATAAATTTAATTATTAAGTAATAAAATATGAAATTAGCTCACAGGTTTATGGAGACTGAGAAGTCCCATGATCTATATCTGCAAGCTGAAGATCCAGGAAAGCCAGTAGGATAATTCAGTTTGGATCCCAAGGCTAACAACCAGGGGCATGATGGTTTAATCTTAGTTTGAGAGCAAGAGAAGATGAGATGTTCCAACTCAAGCAGTGAGACAGGGAAAAAAGGAGTGAATTCTTCCTTTCTTTGCCTTTTATTCTATTCATGCATTCAACAAATTGGATGATGGCCACCAATATTCAGGAGGACAATCTAATTTACTAAATCTACCAATTCAAATCCTAATCTTAACACAGACACACCCAGAAATGTTTGATCTGGGCACCCTGTGGCTGGTCACATTGACACATAAGATTAACAAGCACAAACCCACCCTTTGTCAACTTGACACCTATAGACATCTCCTTAAACCATGCTTATTAGTTTCTAAGTAAAGACAATAGCGAGGTCATAATTCCACCAAACATGATATAACTGTGTGTGTAAAGCTGAAATAACACTAACCTGTTCCTCATAAAAAAGATAAAAATACTAAAATGATATTTCTCCTTGATACACTGGAACATAAAAACTATAATGTAAAATTAACAATACTTGAAAACTATGATACTATGTTGGTGACCCACCCCGATCCCCCTGACAGCCAGTACACTCATTCTCTACAATTGTGTTGACTGATGACAACTCACAGCTGTCCCCTTTGCTAGAAATTTGCCTTTAGCCAAATGGGAGTTACTTTACCCAGGAGGCACTGCTGCCCACCCCTACATATACAGAGGCAGACCGTGGCCCATGACTGGCTGGCATGGGATACAAACATGTCCCTTCAAAGTGGGAATAATTCTGCAGCGTAATCTTCTTCCAAAATATGCCCATGTGATCAGACTGAAACTAATCTCCATCTAAAACTATGTACTTGTTTTCTTTTCCTTTGTTCTGTCCTGCTTCCATCAACTTCTTTCTAAAAGAGGTCCCCAATAAGTTCTATTTGAATAAAAATCCCTATATTACCTTCTGCTTCTAAGGAACTTGAACTAAGATATTTACCACCAGATAATCTATTTAGTCACATGTATATGTTTATATTTAACATACATATATATTTATATGTCTTGGATTCCCCACCTACAACCCTTACAGGCAAGATATGTTCTTCCTTATCTCTGTAGTCTCTTTGTATTCCCTTGCATAGTATTATGGACTTAGTAGGCTTTCAGCAAATGCTTCTGGATGTAAAGGCAGGAGCAAGCTAGCCATGGGATGATCTTTTCTCAGCAAAGCATCTACTTTATAACATTTCTGAGCTATAGTCTCCATAAATGAATTTTTAATGTATTTTACAGTGGAAAGTTGGCTAATAAAAGGCAAGCTCAAAGATATAACACTAAACTCTCATGGTCTCAATTCCTTCCTAAACAGCATCATTTTTATTGTTGTTTCCAAAATGAGATCATCTTTCTCTTCTGCTTTCACATTAACTAGATTTGTTCAAAGATCTCACGTTAATGTCATCAGTCTGGGCTATTGCATGAGTTCCGCTAACTGTGTTTTAAAATATAGCCATTAGCATGCCATAGAGGAAGATTTGATCTCATCATGCTATAAATCACTTGTTTTTCTGAGAAGATTGGAAATATGACAGACAGCTGTGCTTTATCAATGTTTTCATTTATACATATATCTTTCCCACTTCAAAGTTTGCAGAAGAGAAGTGAGATAATGTGATTAGGTAGCCAAGCATATTCAATGTTCTGAAAAGTAGGTCATTGTTGAGATTAACTGATGGATTAAAAGGATTTAGAAAGGTGGTAAATTTTTGATTTGCATATTTCTCTAAAGAGTCTTGACTCTTGTCAAGTCCCCCTCCCACGTTTTACAGAAGAGCAAGCCAAAGCACTACATCTAGCAATTTAGTAGTTGCCTATTACTCTTGCCTATTTTTTTTTGACCTTGAGCAAATTATCAGTATTTCCACACTAGATTTATTTTCCATAATCCATCAACTGCATTGCTTTGGGGGCACTGAAAATGAGACCGGAGAGTGCTAATGTGACAGATGAGGACTGAAATAATTAAATAGTGCTCAGCATAAGACTACTATACATCTCTTTGACCAAGCATCCTTTGAAAACGTCTTAAATGCCAATTAAATAAAGACTGCTTAGTGGTGAGCATTGTTCAATGCCACTCTTCCTTTTGGCAATTTTGGTCTCATCAATGGCATTTTCAAAAAGATAAATTAATAGCCTTCTACTAGAACATAATTTATTCTGTTTTGTTCTTTAGTTTACCAGCTAACACTTTATTGTATTAACAGTATATATTATATGCATATAAAGATTTGAGAAATGATTCTTCTTAAGAACTTGAAATCTGTAGAAAGTTGAAATAAATATTCTACTCATTTACTCATTCATTCCATTCAATAAGTCAGCTCATTTTTAGTGAGGAGAGAGGCACATAAATAAATGGTTAATAAATAAATAAATACTTATAATAATAGGTCTACATTCATGATGGACATATGGGAGCACAAAGAAAGGACACCTAACCCAAAAGGATGATATCAGGAAAGTCTTCCTGGCAGAGATGGTGCCAGCAGGTATGTCTCGTTGAATGAATTGAAGCCAGCCAGGTGAAGGGTAAGATGAAGAATAACCCGGGTAGGGTGAAGTATGCTGAGATGGATCAGGGAGATGGATTTCAAGAAGAAAGAAAAACACATCTGAAATAAGTGGGGCAGGGCTAGATGAAGACTTAGAAGGAAATTCAAAATTAAGTAACATTATTTATTTATTTTTTATTTTTTTAAAGACTTTATTTATTTATTTGAGTGAGAGAGCACAAATGGAGGGAGGGGCAAAGGGAGAGGGACAAGCTGACTCCCCGAGGGACTCAATCCCAGGACCCTGAGATTATGATCTGAACTGAAGTCGGATGCTTAACTGACTGAGACACCCAGGTGCCCCTAAGTAACATTCTTTAATGTTATTTAAATGTTTTTTAATGTTATTTAAGTACAGGTATACATGCATGCTAAAATTTAAAAAGACTTCTTTCTAGATTTTCTGATGGTAAAATTCTGGATATGTTCATCCAAATTAATCTTCTATCATTTGGGAGATGTGGAGTGGGATGGGCACAGGTTTTTGTTGTTGTTGTTTTGTTTTTGTTTTTGTTTTCTTGACATGCCAAGGAATTTTAACTTTATTAAGAACAATGGAAAGTCATTGAAAATTTAAGAATGATGAGCAGAAAAGAAACATGAGAAACTGTTGTTTTAAAGTCCTGGTGTACGACTTACTGCCTATTGAGCTCCAATTCGTAGTTATGAGGGATATGGTTAAATGAGGACAGAGTAAACTAAGTCATTATTTTTATGTTCCTATATCTGAACACAGGCAGAGGTTTTTATTTTTATTATTTTGAACATTTTGCTTTTTCTTTCTCTAATGAAGTAGTTTTTTTCATGAATACAAAGGATGTCAAAAGGCAGTGTCCTATTGATGGTCAATAAAAATGCATAAATTAAGAAATATTTATTCAGTGTCTACAATATTCCTGACACTGTGCTTTCTCCTGGGTAAATTCCAGTGAATATCTTATGAAACACATGTTATAATAGATTTAATACAAATATTTTGTAAGATAAAACTGAAGCCTAAACCCATAGGGCTTATTTCACTAAATAATTGCTTGATTTTACATTAAAGGACAATTTCATTATGTTTTTTTTAAAACATCCCACCCAAATAATGTAACTATGCTAATATTCAAAAGTATTGTTTGTACTTAGACCTAAAATTTTCAAAAGAACTGTAGCAATATGAAAATAGACAAACTATACATATTGCTTATTTGAATCTTCTAACTGATTTTTGAGGAATATCGATCAATAAAACAATCCCTTTATTTGAAAAAAAGAAAAATTACATAATGGACCAGTCAAATTAGTTTTTCAGATAAACCATGGCTGAGGGAGATTAGTAAAATATCTCAGCTATATTACTGATGTTGAAATATTGGTTCTCAATCATAAAGCCAGATGAAATCAATCACATGACACTATGAAATCTATAAACTTCACCATTTACAGTTAGAAACTATATATAGAAACTATAGATTATTTAAAAAGTCACAAATGACACATTCTAGTTGTAAAAAGTCAAATAGTATAGAAGTGTATCCAATGAAAAGTAGAAGGTTTCGTGTTCCTTTCTCTCCTTTCCAAACCCACATCAGAGATGACTGCTGTTTCCTGCTTAGTGCAGTCCTTACTGCTTTTATTCTCTACATTTGCAAATAAATGTGGCTGCAATATTTTAAGCAAATGGGATCATTTTATCCATTCTTTTCCGTGTCTTGCTTTTATTCATTCAAAATGCACTGGAAAAACTTTTCATGTCAGTACCAATAAGTATACCTTTTCCAACGATTGCAAAGTTTTTAAGTCTTTCTTTATGATTGCAAAGCATTTACCTGTATAGATGCAGAATGCCTTTTTAAATACTTGTTCTTTTGATAAAATCATACAACTTTTTCCTAGTTGCAAACAGTGCTACAATGATCTTCCTTATATGTATTATATATAAATGCACAAAGTGCAAATATTTCTCTAGGATTAAATTGCTGGGGTAAAACCCATACAATGGTTTAATGTTTTAAATGTTTAAATAGCCGGAAACTATTTCTACTAACAATGTATGATTATGTCACTATACATTTCCCTGCATCATTGCCAAGACTAAGTCTTATAAATCTTTACAGTTTTATCCAATCTTATGGACTAAATATGGTATTTCTTTGAAAGAACTGTCCATATGCTATTTTCTTAACTTTCTAGTTGACATTTCTGTGTTACTCATTGAAATTCAGTGAATAAAGGCAGGACAACTGGCAGTTGAAAATATTTTGCTGAAACTTCTGCCTCTAATGTTAGATACAGTTACAGACAAAAGGTTCTACTGTTACATAGAGATCTAGGTCTTTTTCCAAATTACAACACTTGGAATATGCTGAAAAATAGTTGTTTACCTACATATCATATATTTCAGTATGTACTTACGATTCAGTTTGAAAGGGATCTTTTATTATTAATAAAATTCCTTATCCTTTGTGTTGCATAGAAAGTCATCACCATACTGTAAACTTAAGCAGAGCTGTTTGATTAATCAAGTCTTACAAAAAAGTTTGCAGATTCAGACAGAAATAGGAGTAGAAATGTGAATTTACCTCCCTTGGGTTGTCTCCTAACTTGTGAAGTCCAATACTTGTTCTTGATGGTTGTCATATTCAGCTGTTCAGTGCTATCCAAACAGCCATAGTCAAAGTATTAACTTACTATAGGAATGGGGAGCATGTACCTTTCATTCACACATTATCTGATATCATTTGAAAAGCTTATTGACTCCTTCTAATATATTGAAAGTTATTTTAAACAATTTGCTCTAGAATCAAACTATTCAAAATTTCCAAATCTCAGGTTTCCTTCCAACTACCTTCCTGGGTTTACCTGCTTTTATAGCCTTTCCACCATGACCTTACTTTAATAAACATTTTACCTGGTAAGAGGAATCCTCACTGTCTGCATCCTCATGAATCTCTCCTTGTCCCCAAAGAGGTCCCAAGTGCAATCTGGTTCTTCTTTTATAGAAATCACACATTGTTCCCATCCCCTTGGCATAATATCCAGCTGCCATAGAAACTAATTTTTGTGCCCCTTGCTCCGGGAGTGCTCTGATCCTGTTTTAAGGAGCAATTCTCCTATGTTAATTAAAAACTCTCTAGAAAGGGAGAGTTTTTTGTTACAAGATCTAAAATATATATACTTCATGAGTTAGTAGCTATAAAACAAACCCAAAATATTATTGAAAAAGAAAACATGTGGTACAAATGGACAATGACGGGTGATGGAGAAGCTTAAAATGTTTTCACTAAAACAGAACGACAGCTGTCATATTGAGATAGATGAGCTGATTTTTATTTTTTCTTCTGCTTTAGGCCTTTACATCTTCTATTGAATGAGTTAGCTAGGAGGATTTAAAGAGTCCTGAGTTCAAATAATTTTCACTCTGTCACTTACTACTTTGGGCAAATTGCCGAATATTTCTGATCTCTGTTTTCCACCTGTTATATCAGAAAGATACTTTTGTGGCTTTCAGGAGGAAAGCTTTGAGCAGTCCCTTGGCCATAATAACCGTCAGTCAGTGGCAGCTATTATTACAGTACTTGGACTGAGTACTAAGTACCAATAATCCCAGGCCATTGAGCAGCTTCTTATGAGTTCAAGGAAGGAAATAACTCAATTTCTGATGCCAAGGAGAAAATGTTTTTAAATCCAGGAAACTATTCATAAACATTGTTTGCTATTTTGTAAATGCCTAACAATCTGTAAAATAAAAATCCTTGCGTTAGCAACTCTTCACAAACAGCCCCTGAGAAATGTAAGAGGATGTATAATGAAGAGTATTTCATTTCATTTCTGTAGTGGCATTTGCCTATAGTGATGTCTATGTTGTTTTAGTCAAATGGGGAATTTCAGTTTGATATCATGACATACTAATTCAAATGAATTTGGAAATAGGAGGGAGCATTCAAAATATTCACATAGAAAGTCTGATTTGTAAAGGACTGAAATACCTTCTCATTAAATTGTCAAAATGAAACAAGGACAAATGCAGTTAGTGGGGTAATTTTTATTAAATAAAAATAGAAATTTACATACAGGCATTTTTAATTTGTCTGTAAATTATTTTCTTATCCTTTCAAATGAATCTTATGGTGGTAGAGCAATGTGTTCTTGTATCTTTGTTAACATGATTGCACTTATCACATATTGCATGTGATTTCAAATGTATTATTTTGAACTGCCAGCTACTTCTGGCTATTTACTCTTTTCCAGCACATTTAGCATTGAGTCAAGATGGTGTCATTCCACATGCAAACTCCAACACCACTTTGGGGCCTTGGACCCTTCAAATAGCTAATTCCCTGGAGTGCAGAGGTGATGGCAGGGATGGCGGGAAATGACAAGGTGCTGAAAATTCTGTTGCATTCATTAGCTACTTCCCTGTCAAGTCTTTATTTCTATATGCAACTGTTGAAGCCAGTGTGATTTAAATAGTTTAAAACATTTATAAGAAAATAAATTTAAAAGTTGACTTCTGAGAACCATTGTGGCAACATCTATAAATATTTTTATGACTTTGATTTCTACTCTTGTTACATTAATAACTAAAACTTTATTATTAAATAGCCAAGTAAATTTCCATGTTATCTGATAGTGCTTTAATTACTTTAAATAATCACTTTGGTATTGCTTAAAGAAAACTAGTTAAACGGGGAAGTTTTCAGTCAGCTTGTCTAATTTATGCATTGTCCCCAATGGTAGGTAGAATTCTAAGACAACTTCCAATGACCCTCGATCTTTAGCGTGGGTGGAATTTGGATTATTAGTAGATATCATTCCATAATTATGTTACATTATATGGCAAATGGGATTTTGCGGATGTAATTAAGTCCCTAAATTAGTTGATCTTAAAATAGGGAGATTATCCAGGTGGACCTTATCTGATCACATTGGCCTTTTAAATCCGGGTCTCGAGGGCAGAGAAGGAAGAAGTGAGAGATTCAAAGCATAAGAAGGGTTCAACATGCCTTTGCTGACTTAAAAATAGAAAGGACCACAAAGCAAAGAATAAGTGTGTAAGGCCTCTATTGCCAAAGCGGCCCTTGAATGACAGTCAGTAAGGAAATATGGACCTGAGTCTTACAAATGGAAGGAACTGAATTTTGTAAAACAATGAGAATGAACTCAGAGGCATCTTTACCCAGAACTTCTCGATAATAAATCAGCCGATATAATCGTGAGTTTAGCTTTGCGGTACCCTGCAAAGAGAATCAGCTACATCAAACTTCTGAATTACAGAACTGTGAGCTAATAAACAGGTGTTTTAATCTGCTAAATTTTCAGTGCTTTGTTACACAGCAGTAGAAAATTAATATACCCCCTTCCCCCAAAAAAGTTTGATCTAATTTGCATTGAATATTTCATATTAACTGCTTTTTTGAATGTTAAAAATACATTTTATTTTTTCAGGTATCATCAATTTGAGAGGTACCTTTTATTTTAATATCAGCTTTAAATATTTTAGCCTTTAGCTAATGTGGGAAACTTTTCTGAATGTTCACACACTATCCTGTTGTACATATTCAAGCCAGATTTGAAATGTTCATTATGAGGATGAAGGTGAAAAGAAATATGGGCCATTAAAATTTCTCTGTGTTAAAAAAAAAAAAATCAGGTTAGAAAAGTAATAAAACTACATGGCTTGCTGGGACACATCATATTAATGCTAAATTTAATTCAGAAGATGAGAAGAAAAGCAAACAGGAATGTAATTAAAAGCAATTTAGCCAAGGAGAAATCACAGGGAAGATTGTCCAGATTGGAAGAGGAATTTCATGGAGGGTGATGCTTTTGAAGATACTATCATCTTCTAAACAGGGGAGTTTCCAGAGAGAGGCTTCGGGGGGAAATACTGCTTAATTTACAATAGAAGTTCTCATACTTATTTGATGTATGAAAAGAATGGTAGTCTAGGGAACTGGAGTCCTTTTTTTGGTTTCAGATGAAGCTAAATTAAAGATGAATTCTCCTTTACCACTAAATAGCTAAGGCAAGCCCAGGCAACCTGCCAGGTGAATGTATAGGAGACTGACCTAAGTCTGGCTGGTCGGTTAGTCTTTTCCTACTTCAATAGTGTCTACTGCTATTTTGTAGAAACAGGGGCAGTGAAAGCATTATTCTTTAGATTTCAGTTTTAATTTATAAAAAGAACTATGAAGAAAAATTTTAAAATTGCACCTTCTTTAATCTAAGAAGTTATAAGTTAAAATATACAGCGATTGACTAAATTAAGGCAAGGTTTACTTTCTGCAGATCTTAGCTTTGGGAAAAATTGCAGCATCTTGCAGGGTAGCAAAAAGGCCTAAAAGGATCATCTTAATATATATCACAGAAAGAAGTTGTTTAATGTACACACCTTATCATCTTGAAGTATCAGAAAACTTGTTTAAGAAGACTTTCAAAAGAAAGGCTCTTGCTTGAAAACAAATCATTCCAGTGGTTAGATCTATTTCTCTGAATGCCGATATTGCATTTATTTAGAAACTTTAAATGTTATATCTTATTGAGAAAATTATTACTTAATCTACTTCTCGCAGAGAGCAAAAGCCATTGGGATAAAAACTAATGAATATAATGACTGAGTAATCTTTAGTAATAAGAAAAGCCACATTATACATACCCTGGGTGTCAGCTAGGATTTAACACAGAGAGAATTCAGCATATAAGTTTTACAAAGTGCTAACACATTGCACTGTCTCTCCCTGAGAGAGTTGTAGCTGTACAAGGAGGCAATTCTCCTCTTGTTTTACTACCTTCCATTATTCCCAGACCTACAACTCAAAATTTCATTCATTATTTCATTCACTAAATATTCATTAAATGCCACCTTCATGCAGCAATGAATAGGACAGACAAAAGCCTCATTTTTATGTGGATTTTATTTTAATTGGAGGGATATATCAACATGACCTAAAAGACAAATTACAAATTTAGACACAGAAGGAAGGCATATATACAAAAGACTTTCAGAGTTTGCTAAATTTTATTGGTAAAAATTTCAGTAATGACTGTGGGAAATGTCCAGGATTCTCAACTAAAGTTCTGGATGAACTTATTGATAGCTGACACATTTATTAGAGAATCTGAATTCAATGCCATGGTTCTAACTGATAGAAACTGTGATTCAATGGTGGCGCACCTTAAATGAAGTTAAAATGACAGCAACTACTCTGGTATAATATACTAGGTAAAATACAAGGATGTTGAGAAATAGAAATGTTAGAATAGATTTATCATGCTTGAATCATCATGTGCCCATCACTTACATTCTGTTGGAGGATCCAGATGGCTTCCTTCACCATGACCTTGAGGTCTACATTGTTAAAGGAAGCATCACCATGCAGATGGGAGATAGGAGATGGTACAATTGAAGTAGGGTCCCTAATTCTGTTGGAGATAGGAGGATTCTGAGAGGGCTAAGACCATGGCATGTGTTTAATCAGCTAAGGCACGTTGGGCATGATTTCTGTAATAGTCATCAGAGCATATGTGGTAGTCTGAATATGGTCCTTAGAGACATTTATTTATGATTAATGATGATGAGGTTCCCCAGAGCTAAATATGTGGACAGCCTGCTAAGGTCCTATTTGCATGTAAAATGGACAGAGAGAGGCTTGACTTAAGTAGCTCTTTTAAAGAAACATGACTCTTCCCCAAATCTAAGACCTGAGTCTCAGAGTACGGTTTGAGTGGGCATCCTTCAGGAAGAACCACAGACAAGTATGTCTGTGGAAGTAGCCTTACACAAAGGAACATACAAAAACTTATTTAGGAAATTGTACACTAGTAAAAGGGATCCATGTGGACCTCAGGGAATTATTGGACATTGCCTCCAGAATAAAACAATAACTAGAAATCCATTACAACCACTGGGATCCACTGGTCAAAGGAGACTTCTAAGGGTGTTAATTGATGATTAAAGAAAAATATTGCTTCAAGTTTAAGTAAATTGACTTCAGGATAGAACTCTACTTATGTGTCAGAGATGGAAAACATCAACTTGCCCAACTGTCTCTTTTAGGCGTAGGAAGTGAAACTCAGAGAAATCAAATGACTGCTTTTAAGTGAAAATCCAGGTCTTACAAGGCTATTACACCAACCCAGGTGCCTGGGTCCTCTGAGCAGGGTGCTGGGAGTGGGAGAGACTGGAGGTTGTCTGGCTTCCAGGAAAGAATTGGAAAAGGAAGGGTCATATTCCCTTCATTCTTCATTTTGGCTTTAAAATTTTACTTTATTCAAATTTATTGAAAATGAAAACAAATTATTTTTTGTGGGATAGCAGGAGTTGGGGTTAGACGTGTTTGAGAGGAGAAATTTGTGAAAAGATAATGGCTAAAATTTCCCCAAAGTTGAAGAATCAGCTATAAAATTTGAGTTAATAGAAGCACAAAAAACATGATAAATATACCAAAGCATATAATAATCAATACTATCAATACTGTATATAACATAATCAATGATCAATACTGCTTATAACAGTAGTAAAGAGAAGATCTTTTTTTTTTTTAAGATTTTATTTATTTGACACAGAGAGAGATAGAGAGAGAGCACAAGCAGGGGGAGTGGCAGGCAGAGGGAGAAGCAGACTCCTCACTGAGCAGGGAGCCCGATGTGGGACTCAATCCCAGGACCCTGGGATCATGACCTGAGCCAAAGGCAGATGCTTAACCAACTGAGCCACCCAGGCACCCCACAAAGAGAAAATCTTAAAAGAAGCCAGAGGGAAAAAGACATGTGGAAGGACAAAGGTAAGGAAGATAGCAGAGTTTTCTTGGAAATATGCGAGCCAGAAGACAGTGGACCAATTGAACATACTTTATGTACTGAAAGATAGAAACTACCAAACTAGAATTCTTAACTCAGAAAAAAATAACTTTGAAACATGAAATGAATACTCTTTCAGACATGCAAAAGCTGAAATAATTCAATATTTGACCTTAACTACAAGAAAATATTAAAAGGGAGGTGCCTGGGTGGCTTAGTTAGGCATTCAACTCTTGATTTTGGCTCAGGTCATGATCTCAGGGTCTTGAGATCAAGCTTCCCATCAGGATCTACGCTGAGCAGGGAGCCTTCTTGGGATTCTCTCTCTCCCTCTCCCTCTGCTCCTCCTCCTGTGCTCTCTCTCTCTCTCTAAGAGAAATTTTTTAAAAAAGAAAATATTAAAAGGAAGACCTTCAAAGGAAATCACTATCTTGAAGAGATATCTGCATCCCCATATTCATTGCAGCATTATTCACAATAGCCCAGATATGGAAATAACTTAAGTGTCCACTAATGGTTGAAATGGCTAAAGAAAATGTGGCGTATATATTCAATGGAATATTATTAAACCATTAAGAAAAGGAAATCCTCCCATTTGTGATAACGTGGATGAAACTTGAGAACATTATGCTAAGTGAAATAAGTCAGACAGAGAAAGAAAAATTCTGAATGATCTTACTTATATGTGGAATCTAAATAAAGCCAGACTCATAGAAACAAAGAGTAGATTGATGCTTGCCAAGGGCTGGGGCATGGGAGAAATGGGAGATATTAATCAGAGTCCAAACTTCAAGTTATCAAATGAGTAAGTTCTGAGGCTCTGATGCACAGCATGGTGACTTCAATGTATACAGCATCAAGAGACAATTAAAAAATATTTCTCCATCCTCTGCTTGTCTTCTTAGCAGCTGTTTTCTGCTTTTTTTTTTTTTTTTTTTTCCCTCAGTGTCTCACTCTACACATTTCCGATTTAGGAGTTGGCAGTTGCTTTGGGAGAAAATTGCCAGGAGAATATTGAGCTCATCTCAATGCATTTACTTCTCTTTAAGGTCTTGGCTTTTCACATCCCTGCAACTTTAGTTTTTAACTGATGCTTTCAATCTGTTTTTTTTTTTTTTAATGCATTTTATTCATAGTCATTCTTTGTGGGAATGTTAGTTTAACCAGTTTAACTTTACCATGTCCATTGGTACATGTAGCATATAAATTTATATATTTTAAGTAATTTCCATATTTTCCTACCTATTTCTCTAAATATAGGGGGTAGGCCATGTTAGTGTTAGTGCTTATGTGAACTATTCCGTTTAGTCTGAAGCAGCGCTGTCCAATACAAATAACATGTGAACCACATATGTTATTTTAAAATTGTAAGTACTCAAGAAGTAAAAATAAAAAATGTAAAGTTACAATAAATAGTGTACTTCACTTAGTTAAAATCAAATAGCCCTAAAATACTACCATTTCAACACAGGTCTTTAAAATCCATTGTATATTTTATATTTATAGCTCTTCTTGATTCATATTAGCCTTATTTCAAATGCTTACAAGCTAGCCTCATGTGACTAGCATCTACTATATTGGAGAACGCAGGACTAGAGATTGCAGACCATTCAGGGGAGATGTGACCTAGCTAGAGGACACAGGTACACTTTGCGGTGATTCTGGCTCGAAGACTTGGATTGTCGTCCTTGGGAAACAACAGGTCTCTGTTTAGCCATACAAAGAACATTTTCATCATGTTAGGTGAGAAGTTTGTGGACACATTTTTTTTTTTAACTGCTCAGCATCAAATGTTCTTTCATATTTTAGAGAAATAATCCAAATGATGTGATTCAATGGAAGTTAGGATTCAGCTTCCTTCAACTGAATCCCAAAGTATGAAAACTCCTCTTTCTGCTTCCCAAAAGCCAAGATTTACACATGTAACTCCAGTGTGGCCAATCATATATGTCTCCTAAGGACACTGCACTTTAAATACAGAGATGCAGAGAAGGCTTTAAAGTAGTCCCAGACTGCTCGAGTGAAGCAGAAGGGAGTCCTAGCAGTGACCATGTGCTTGCGGCGCCGTTCTCAAAGGACAGTTCTGGGTTCTGAATGTCTCTGTGTTGCTGTCTCCTGGGCTTTCTTTGTTTCTGCAGGTGTTCAGGCCACTACATGAATCTTGAAGTTTTGAGGACTCGTGATTTTGCTTTTTTTTTTTTTTTATGTTATGTTAGTCACCATTAGTTTTTGATGTAGTGATCCATGATTCATTGTTTGCGTATAACACTCAGTGCTCCATGCAATACGTGCCCTCCTTAATACCCATCACCAGGCTAACCCACCCCCACCCCCCTCCCCTCTAAAACCCTCAGTTTGTTTCTTGGAGTCCATAGTCTCTCATGGTTCGTCTCCCACTCTGATTTCCCCCCCTTCATTTTTCCCCTCCTTCTCCTAATGTCCTCCATGCTATTCCTTATGTTCTACATATAAGTGAAACCATATGATAATTGACTTTCTCTGCTTGACTTATTTCACTCAGCATAATCCCCTCCAGTTCCATCCATGTCAATGCAAATGGTGGGTATTCATCCTTTCTGATGGCTGAGTAATATTCCATGATTTTACTTTTTAGTACAACATGGTTGCTAAGTGTACCAATTTAGGAATCAAATGGCCTGAGTTTGAATTCTGACTTTCCTACCCATTAGCTGACAGGATTTAGACATATTATTTCACTTTTTTTTGTAATGATGATAATTGTACCTACCTCATGGGCTATTGATAAGATAATCCGCACACAGTGAATATACTTATCATATATATTTATTCTGTACTAAATATTTAGCTCTTGATAACTCAGCTTCTATTATTTTAAAAACAATTTATGGAAGGCCTACTGTGTACTAGATAGATACACATAAAACAAAACTTCTCATTTTTCCCATCTAAAATTGCCTTAAAAAAAGAATAATTATTTCACTTTATTTGCCTAAAGTTTGGGGAAAGGGTTACATGCAGCCCAACAAAGATACTGCAAGCTTGAAATATGGTTGTAGTCTTGAGCTTCACCTTGAATTTTCCTCCAACCTTACATGCATCAAATGTGTTTCCAGTTATCTGCCATTGAGTAATGTATGCCATGTTTATATGGTGGTTTTAAGTAGTGACAGGAACATAGCCCACTATCCCAGATTAAGTAGTGTAGAGAGGATGGCATAACTTAATACTGGCAGTAACCCTGCAAATGTGAGCATTATAATTTCCACTTCTAAGATGAGGAAATTGATTGAGAAAATATTTGCCTACAGTTACACAGCTGGTATGCACACAATTATACATTTTATTTTGTTCATGATTCCTTCTTCCTAGACAAGGACTCCAAACAATATTTGTAGGTGCTTAGTCACTTTACCAACAATCGTAAAAGAGTTCTGCCATTATCTGGAACACCCTTGATATTTTTAGAAAAGTAAGCCAAGCCTCAAGGAATGCATGTCTCATGAATTTATTTGATGTCACTGACATCACCACTTTCTTAATCCCTCTCTCATCTTCTCCAATTTTTGTCCTTTCTTTTCTCAAGTCTATGATCATAAATATTTCTATAAACAGCCCATTATTTAAATAGCTTTCATCTAAAAGAATTCTGGAAATTTCTGGAATTTTCAAGGAGAGGCTCTTGAATAATCATTTGTAAGAATAACTTCTATGTTCACGTACTTGCTGTGCCAGCAAAGTCAAGTAAGATAGGTTTTGATGTAAGACACTTAATTTTCCAGATGCCACCTTTAGACTTTTCCCAGGGGGCTGAAAGATAGACTTTATCCAATGATACTGATAACTGCATGAGGGTGGACCTGACTCTTCCAGGATGTCACATCAAAGGCTATATGTCTAAATTTCTACACCTGCTAAGCCACTAAATGTTTTGTTTTGTTTTGTTCAAATATAAAAAAGCTAGCAGAGGCATTGAAACAGCTCTGGAACTTTTCTGGTCAAGGCTCCTTCCTCAAACACTTTGACTTCTAACCATGAACATGTGTGAATTTTTTTCCCCATCTCTAAATCAGTCTAGAAGCTTCCATTTTACCTCTACTGAGATGGCACTCTTTGCCATTTGTTTTTGGAAATAATCATTTTAAACACAAAGAATGAATTTCTTTATCTTCCTCTTTAATGAAAGTATCTCTGCTGTAGAAATATACCAGTCAGCCAATTTTCTTCACCTGCAGTTTGCCTGTGCATAATGATCTCATCATGAGAAATAAACTGTCAACCTGATTATAGCAAGGCTTCAGTTATTTTTAAAAAAAAAGAGAGAAGAAAAGATAATTCATATTTTTTATGGAGCACTGATAACCTTCCATCTGCATTTTCTGTAATGTGATTACAAATTGAGTTCAGTACTGAATGATTAACAGTGATAAAAAGTTTTGCCAATTGAGAATCAACTTGGTTAAGCAATTCTAAAATTTGTCATATTTAAGAATTAAAAAACAAATAATCATAATTCTTTTGGACTCGTTTGAAAATCTGGTTCTAAGAGAAATACACAGGTTAAGTAAGTGACAAGGTAAATCGTCGACTCTTATCAGTTAGAAATCTGAAGTGGTGGCTGTTTGTATGTAAGGTCCACAGGCTTTGGATCACACAACTCATGCAAAAAGAGAAAAAGTTCATTTGAATATCCAGATTCTTGGGCTTGCTAATGCCAATTTTGAAATAGATGATGATCAGAAGAAAACATTTAGATAACTGAGTAAATATTTTCCACTTCTAGTGGCCAGATCTCTCCCTGAAAGCCAGACTACTATAATCAATTACATGCTGGACATCCAAACGTGGATGTCTTAAGATTCAAAAGTAAATTAACCATCATATCCTGCACACCTGTTTCTCTTCTCTGGTTCCTATATTCTCTCTCTCATGAAAGAATGTCACTATTTGTATAGTTGCAAATTCCTGAATTTTTCTGTTTCAGTTATGTTCCATGTCTAATTAACCAACAAGTTCTATGGTGTCTACATTATAATAACTCACTAACCCACCTACCTTTGTGTGGGTCCATTCTGTCTTAGCATAGGTCCCTCACCTATATCCCAAGACAGATTCTTGGCAGAACTCCCAGCCTCCAAGTTTTTCTTCCACTTCTCCTGGAAACCATTCTCAACCCCTCCAGAGTGACTATTTAAAGATATAAATTCCTCCTCAAAATCCAATAGGAGGTCTCCATTGCTCTCCAGGTGAAGGGGGGACTTCATAATAAGGTTCATAGGCTGTTCGTGATTTGCTTCTTTGGCCACACAGACTTCTCTTTCTTCACCTACAAGTCAGATGTGCTATGCTTCCTTTCCTCTGGCATTTTTGTACCCCTTTCCTTTTCACTGCATTCAGTACTGCATCTCTTCTTTGCTTGGCTCTTAGTTATCCTTTAGGTCTCATATGGGTATTACTTTCCCTGATACTCATGTTAGGGACATATACCTTTTCTTTGAGCTTCACTAGCAGCATAGAGTTCCTCTATGGTAATACTTGTAATGCTATATAAAATTTCCTGGTCATTACTGTGTATCTCTAACTTAACTAAAAATTCCCAGAGGACAAAAAACACATCTTTCTTGTTCACTATTATATTTCCACATCTAACATAGAGACAGAACATAGGAAGCATTTAATAAATATTTATGAAATGAATAATCCAAGAATGAATAAATATTAAGAATTTAGATCAATAGCTCAATTTCTAAGAAAAGAAATTGAAAAATGTAAAGACATAAGAAAAGCAAACTGGAAAAATTTTTTAATAAAAAATTTTATTAAAAATTGGAAATGGAGGGCGCCTGGGTGGTTCAGTCGGGTAAGCATCTGCCTTTGGCTCAGGACATGATCCCAGAGTCATGGGGATCAAGCCCCAAGTCTGAGCTCCCTACTCAGTGGGGGCCCTCCTTCTCCCTCTCCTTCTGTCCCTCCCTCTGCTCATGCTCTCTCTCACTCTCAAATAAATAAATGAAATCTTTAAAAAAGATTGGAAATGGGTGGGAGACAATAAAGAAAATTGTTTCTTATCTTTTGCCTAGTTTTTAACATCAGCCTATGTAAGGCCAGGACAAGTAATTATTGGATGTTTCAACATGTTTAGTCCAGACCAGTGTGAACCCATTTGATAATTTCCTGGCCTTTCCACTATTAACAGCAAATATATCTCTCTTTCTAGATGTCTGGTGGGAGGGAGAATACCCCATTTGTCAGTCTACTCTCTGGATTACTTTTGTAAGGTCAGCAGATTTGCAACAATACATTCCTACTTTTATTTAAGGCCAGAACTGAGCTCTTCTTTTGAACCTGGATGGATGTCTGATTTCACTTGACCCTCATTCTTGAGGGTAAATCCTTGTCTTAGAACTGAAGATAGCAAACATATATTAGGCATTCTTCTATGCTGGGAATAACCTCATTTATTCTTTACAACACCCTGAGAAACACATGTTATTATATAGATGAGGAAACTGAGGCTCAGAGAAGTTAACTTGTTCGATATTAATCAGTTGTTCCAGTTCACACTATTGTGTCCAATAATGATGTATTCAACCCCTGGGTACACTAAAAAAGCTCCCATTATAATGAAAACACATATTATCTGCAAGGAGTACATCGTTTTCAAGAACTGCATAGGGTAATGGTGGCAGAAATTGGGTTACAAATTATAATATAAGTAATACCTTAATGAAAACTAAATTATTTAACTTATCTAGACTAAAGAGAGAGAGAGTCATGCTGCCCATGTTTAGATTTATGTATTGAGTAGATTTTGGAATAACATATTATTTTAAGGAAATTAACTAGAGATAACTCTTGAATTTATGAGCTGCACAACAAATCACCCCAAAACTTTTAGTGACTTAAGAACAGGATGACATATAATGTCTTACAATTCTGTGGGTTGGCAGGGTGGTTCTTCTACACATTGCCTGGGTTATATGTTTAATATTGCCTTAAATCTTTCAAGGTCCTAACAGGGTTTCTTAGAGATAAACCCTTGACTTGATCTTTGGTCCCAGGTCTCATTTCACCTTGAGAATTTTTTTTACTGGAGGTAATACATGGAATGAAAGATAATTTTATTTTCCAGCTTACTAAATCCTGGCACTTCCATATATCTTCTATATTCCACTTGCAAACAGAAAGTTTCTTTCTTGAACCCATCTCGATCTTCCCTTACCTTTCACATGCAGCTAAAAAGAAGCCAGTTGGCACTTCCAGCATCCTGTGTGCAGATGAAGATGGATAGTTGGGTCTACAAATTCACAAGGTGCATTTTCTGACTTTTACCTCATTGTAGGCAAGGTTTTTGACAATGTTTTTCCCTGTTACATAACATGGGTTATCCTTTCTCCAACCTCTAGAGTGTCTTGGCCATTTTCCTAGCCTTTCCTAATAGATTTCTTGCTGTCTTTCCAGCCTCCACCTGGCACCAATTTCCAAGCCATTGCCACACGTCTTAGGTTTCTGAGATGAAAACACTACACTTCGAAGAGTCTGAATTAGCCAGGGTTCAGTCAAGATGGCAAAACCATTTTAAATGTTAAGGATTAATTATTTTAAGAATTAGATCTTAACATAATTTCTGGAGGAGCTAGGGAGGTGAATGCCTTGAACAGTGAGTTGGAGGATCAACAAGAGTCTCTAACCAATTCTCTCAAAGCACGGGTGCAGGAGGACAGGGAGAATCTGAGATGCCAGACAAATCCAGCCACAGAGGTGGGACTATGCAAGGGACATTTGTGAAGAGGTCTGTTGGAAGCTGTTGCCTCTGTGTAGCTACCACCTCTGATGATACTCAGTTAAGCATCTGTTGGTGGTCCTGGGGACATTGTTGGTCAGGATGTCCAGCAGCCAGGATGAAGAACTAGATCTAGAGGGACATAGGCCAAGGACAAACAGGAAACCACCAGACACATCAGCAACTGGCAACTGTCTGTCATTTTACCCAATCATGAAGACCTTCCAAGAATCGTATCAACTAATTGCCTCCCAAATCTCTCACAGTGCTCCCCTCCTCCCTTTGCTAAGTAAAACCCAGTATCATACAGACAAGAGAATTCTGGAAACATATTTCTCAGTTTGACCAACTTGACAATAGAACGATCCAGTACAGGAAGGGAATAGATCTGTTTCTCTTGCTGAAAAAAAATGAGACCTCTCTATATCCTCACACAGGTCTAGGATTTAAACTGTGCAAAGATGCCCAGAAGGCCCAGGTCATAGTCATGTCTAAGTAGAACTAAGTAGACCACAGTGGAACTCCGGGACTCTGGGACTTTCAGGATGTCAGGATTAATGCTCATGTGCCCATGACTAGCTGGACAGAGACTCAAGGGTTTAGATCACTCTCTTACATGAGCCTCTACCATCCAAATCTTGATTTCTCTTAATGTCTCCTAAATTTTAGAACACCCACCCCCAAACCACAAAGAGACAAGCTCTCTGAATATACAATTCAATCGTAACTACTACCTCTGTTTTCTTTTAGTAGTCCCCTTTGTGAAACTAACATAATATCTTGTGCATAATAAATTCTCAATGTTTGTGAATTCTGAAAAACTAAGAGGGACGAGAGTAGAATATAAACAAACCATACCCCTAAGGAATCATAACCAAATAGCCTAATCTGTTGTCAGGTTCAATAAATGAACATAGAGTCAAAGGTGAGAGGAAAAGTCAAATGCATCATGAGCTAAATGTGCACAAGAATAGTTGGTTGAAATAAAGCCAGAGTCAGTGAGAAACTCCAGAAAGAAGCCCTCAAAAACAAACATGAAGCTGACATTGACTTTTAGTAGGTCAAGTTAGGTGATTCACAGGTAAAGTCTTATTAAGGCCCCAAACTTCAACCTGCTGCCTCATAGCTGTGATCTTGGGTAGACAACTTAGCTCTTGTAAACTACTCTATGCCTCAGTTTCCTCATTTTTGAGATATAAATATGAATAGTAGCTACTTCATGGGATTTTTGTGAGAATTACTTGAGATAGCACATAAACAGTACTTAGCACAGCATAAAGTACTCAGTGACTATTAATTGCTATTATAAAAGATGTGTCAAATAACATTAGTCTTTTTTTAATGCTCTTAAAATGTTTGCATATGATATTCCAGATATGGTCTAATCATGCTCTATGCAGGGGAATTATATTCTCTCTGATCGAATGCTACAGAAGAACTGTGGGAGAACTGCTTTTTTACATAAATGGCTAGAGGTGCATAGTGGATAATGCTATATATGGTAATTATTCCCTGACATGTATTAAAATACATGTTTCCTGACAATTCTTTATCTCAATTTCCCCTTATTATCAACCTATTTTTTTTTTTTAAATCTGGCTGTGACCATAACTAAAAAGATTTGATGGAACAACTTAATGTCAATGATTAAACGTACTAAGAAGAATTTGGTGTTTGGCTCACTTTTTAAATTTGCCCTTCTTTGTTTTAGGAATGATTGAAAATTTACTTTCATTATGGTTGACTACAGGCAAGGATCAGAGTAATGGTATTTTACCTTTTTTTAACACTCATTCATGCCAGATAGTGTCCTTATATTGGCAAACAAGTGATGGCTATTTAACTTAGGCTGAATTTATAAAGACCTTTGAAGTGCTCAAATAAAAATGGTCCCATGAAGGAGATATTCACATATACACAGCTATAGGTCTGCCCAGTATGTGTTATTTGGAGTCAATTTTCTCCATGCTTTATCTCATTAGCCCATATAATTTGAACTTAATTATAAAATTTTTTCTATTATTTTACTTTTCTGCATGCTCTTGTATTTCTCTTCTTCTCATCCTTCTCCTCCTCCTTACTTTTTCTTTATTGTGATTGTCTAAGGAGGTAACTAGAAATGACTCAGTCTAGTACCCAGTCTTGCCCTAAACAAATATTAACATATTCTATTATCAGTTAAGGTCATACCATCTTTCAAGATTTACTTAAAATTGCAACAATTCCTCTTTCTAGAAGATAAATCTGAGGTTCTCAGCAAGATTCCAATGGCTGATATTCTCGTGAAGAGAGAAAATGAGAGGTAGAGGTAGAGAGAATCTGAAGCAGACTCTGCACTGAGCAAAGAGCCCAGTGTGGGCCTCGATCCATAAGGAGAGATCATGACCTAAGCCAAAACCAAGAGTTGGACACTTATCTGACTGAGCCACCCAGGCGCCTCTATTTCATGGTTACTTCTAATCCTGAATTTTTCTTTTTATTTGTTTACGACTCTGCCCTTTGCCGACCTAGAGATGGAATATCCAACTCTGATTTCTCCAAAATGCTGTCCCCACAAGACATTTGTAGGTGCAGCAGATTTCGCCAAGATGTGGGGCAACAGAAGAGGGTTACATAGCAGCAATCATTCCCAAACTGTTTAATACTGAATATTAGCCCTGTTCTTTAAAGCCTTTTGTCATGGAACACTACATCAAAAACTAATGATGTAATGTATGGTGATTAACATAACATAATTTAAAAATAAATAAATAAATAAAGCCTTTTGTCTGCCAGCTACCCACCAGGAATTTCTCAGTAATTACAGAGTTCCTACATCTAAGCCTTCTACCATGTCACTTTGTTCTCTCTGTCTCTATTTCTATCCCTGTCTCTCTCCTTCAGAGGCAGCAAGGTTTGGTTTTTTGCCCTCTCCTATTTCTTGTTTTCTTTTAAATTCCTATTAAGATTTTGGACAAATAAATTTATCTTTTGTTTTCTTCCAAGATTGTTCCAAAAGGCAGATTGTTCCATGCCTTCAGGGTTCATACTCTAAAGCAGCAGATCAAGGTGTTTTCCTAAACAAAGTTAGTTTTCACCCTAAGGAGAACTCTGAGCCAGCTGTTAATTTTACAGTCTTATTTATCCTGCCTCTTGACTTAAGGAATAAACCAATAAACGCCTTTTGGGAATTAACTTCTCTAAGGGAAAGGCATATGTGACATGGCAGAAATACTATTGTGATATAATTTTTCTTAAAGGTTTTGATAACATTAATATATGTAATTCAGCTGATCCAACGTACAGCCCTCTGTTAGAGAAAACTAGATTGACCCTAGTGGTAACACACATTTATTTCTGTGCCTCATATATTCATGCTGTATTTACAGACACTTTTGCTCTCTCCAAACTTGGATCCCTGTCCTCGTATCAAGCTTTCATATCATTTCCCTCCCTTAGGGTAAGTTCTTTATTATCCTAAATATATTCGTTTACTTCTACAAACAAGTCAGGTGATCCTTTAAATGATGGCCTAATGAGTAGGAAATGCAATAATGATTGCAAGGAGCCTAGCCAATAGCCTGGCCTATTGGGGGAGTCATGCTTCTTTTTGCTAATTGCAAATATGTCTGATTGAAGTGGTCAAGAACCCTGATTTTTCTTTATCAGTTGAATGTGCCCATGCATGTCAACTGCATTGTCGTTCCCAGAGTTGAAATCTGAACTGTTTGAAAACACTTTGGCCACAGTGTTAGCCAACATATCTTGATGGAGAGCCCACTGCAGGCAAAACATTATGCAAGGAGCTATGAAGTGAGAAATGCCAAAGAGTAAGTAAATCACACAGCTCTTGTGCTTGGAGAGAGTTGGATGCAAGGGAAAGTGGGAGCAAAAGTAAAGATCTTTGGGAGATATGCTTACTTGTCTATGTACACATATTTGTGTCACTGGTATGCAGATATATGTATCTGTGCATTTCTGTAAATATACATATGATAGCTAATAAGACTTCTGACTCTCCCGCCTAATCTCTTGACACATCCCAGCAGTAACACTGAACTGCTTGTTGCTCTATTTCCTGCCTCTGTGAAAGACACATACCAGAGACTCTAACTGTAAAGCCCTTCACAATGGCCCACTCTTCTCAGAGTAACTCTCCCCTCTCCTTTAATAATCCTCCTTGGACTCATATTCTCCAAGAAGCCAAGTTGGAGAAATACACTGACATATAGTCATGTTAATCCTTGAGTTTTATTTTGTTCCTTTCTTCCCAGTGAGCTTGTTGCAACCAGTGACATTGGGTTAGATTTTAAAAATGATTGGCAGTTTACTAATATGGTTAGTGAAGACCTATGCATTTTCTTCCTCACAACCACCTGTGTTTATGTTTAGAGCAAGCATCTGTGAAGATGTCTTTTATAATTCTTCCCCAGAGTCTCTCTTGCTGATTACAATTCTCCCCCAGAACTCACCCTTTGGAGGCACTTCCCTGCAGTTACTAAACTGATTCCAAGAAAGAAATGGAGAGGCAGGGTTACACACCTCTGTGAAAGCAGACTGGCCAATGGTGGGATGTAGGACTGAAATAATGTTGTTGTTTTGATCTTTTGCATGACATGTCAATTACTGGGAAGTTTCAGATTTTTTTTTTTTTTTTTGGCTTCCTGCCACATTGCAAAAGGAGAATTTCACTGTGTGTAGACTCTTGGTATCTTCCTCCAATTCAGCCATTGCTAGAAGTATAAGGTATGAGATAGGCAACATGTCCTAATCTCTTCTCAAAGCCTAATACTTCTTATATTTGCCTCATCTTAGATTCTTAAAATCCAGTCTCAAACCTCTTTTGATATATGAGTTGCTTCCAATGAGGACATGCCATAAACTAACATAAACAGACCATATTTTAAGGACATGGATACATAAATGCACACAGATAACTTACTCTCAGTTTGTCATGATGGACATTGGTTTTGATATTTATGCAAAGTTATGCAAACACGGGTACTGTACAAACAAATGTTGAGAAGCTTCCTGAACAATGGACGTTAATGAAGCAAAGCAAGGGCTCAAATGCACATTTCCCACAGTGTCTTCTGTGCACACACACAGCCCCGCACACCAACACTAGAGTTCAAATAAAAAGTTGTGTTATTTGACACATTATGTCTGCCTTATTCAAATACTGTCTGCAGCCCAGTTTCTTAAATTACTCTGTTTCCTACAGAACTAATTTTAAAATGAATCTCCCACTGACTTCAAGGGGCGTTCATCTCTTTAGGATGGTGATGAAGGCTAAAAACGTGTGTGTGGTGCTCCACAACACTGAAGAATGAAGTCCGTGTCAGCCTAGCTCACAGTACTGAAACAGCCCCAGTTTCTCCCTGGGTGCTGACCATTAATCCCTGTAAAATCTTTCAAAGGGTTTTAAGTGATAAGCAAAGGGAAAATGGGCCCTGGGAAACACACCCTTCTCTGGACAGACTTCATATCAGAACTTCATAGTCAAATTAGAAATGAGATTGTTCAGTATACAGTACCTTTTGTGCTAGGGATATAGACTGGTTTATCCTTAGTTTTTGTTTTTGTTTTTTTTTTTTAACCTCAAATAGATTTTATGCAAGGAATGCAATTCAGCTGTAGCATTATAAGAAACAACACAGGAAGTTGCTTTAAACTCAGCATCTTAGCATCCTGGTACATAATAAACTCCAAACAAATTCCAGGAAATTAAGGTTCTTTTAAATTGCTGAATAAGATGAAGGAATAATACTGAGAAGAAAACACACACACACATACACACACACACAGGAAATTAATTATAGAATAATTACCACACAGCTGCTCCAGAAATTTGGAGGTACCCTGCTTTCTTCTTTGTTGATCAGATATAATCTGATTATGCTCCTTGCTTGAAGTGACTCTGGTCCTTCAATCTCCAAAAATAAATTCTCATTGAAGTATGACATTTCCACATCCACTGGCTAATTGCTTTAAGAACAGAATTTGTGGGGGCGCCTGGGTGGCTCAGTTGGTTAAGCGACTGTGTTCAGCTCAGGTCATGATCCTGGAGTCCCTGGATCGAGTCGCGCATCGGGCTCCCTGCACAGCGAGGAGCCTGCTTCTCCCTCTAACCCTCTCCTCTCTCATGTACTCTCTCTCTCACTCTCTCATTCTCACTCTCTCAAATAAATAAATAAATCTTAAAAAAAAAAAAAAGAAGAAGAACAGGATTTGTCTTTCAGAGTCTTAACCTAATCCTTTCACTGATACAGATAAGATCCCAGTTGGGAGTATTGACAAAATGAATTTCGGCAAGATAGTAATCTATCAGAATTCTTTACAGTCTTTCCTCCTCCATGTTAATATTCTGACAAGGCATCGGTGGAGAAGGCTGTATTTATTTGCTCATATACTTTTCTTCTCCTCCTTTCTTCCTTCACTGGGTCTTTCTTCTATTTGTTCCTGATTCATCTCTTCTATTCCTCTTTAAAAAGTTCTGTCATTTTTCCTCCTTTCTACTGATGACACAAGTTTTTCTTCATGTTGTTCCTCACATTTCTAAGAAAATTAGCTCAAAGGCAATCAGCTGCATCAGATTCTAAACCACCATCTTTTGGTTTATCTTTCCTCTTCTCTTCCCAAGCTAGACGTGTAATACTAATTAATATTTGCTTGGACTTTACATTATGTGAAGTATTTTCACATCTATAATGATACCCTATACAACTCTTTAAAGACTTGTCATTAATTGTTATCATTTTATAGGTAAAAAATAAGATTAAGAGATATTCCCGAACAGATACAAATAACAAAAAGTGAAGGGAAGATTTGAACCTGTGTGTGTTTTGATTCCAAAATTTATTGGTATCCACTGCAGTGCCCCATTCAACCAAAAGCTTCTTAAGCTGCTATCCCTACAGAGATATTAACAAGCATAATAATTCTAGATAATACAAAATTTCTGTTATAACACTAGAAGACATTAGTAGATAGTAGATACAAGATTCAAAAATTTGTGGTTTTGAATGTCACTGTCTATCAAATCATATAAAGAATTAGGACCTAACCGTGACAGATTGAAATCCTATTCATAGCTATTGTTTATTAAAATCAATTAGGTAGTCTCTCCTTCTTGCCAAAAGCAGATAATTCAGATGATACAACACTTCTTTTAGGATGACTTGTTGTATCAGCAGGAAGTCTTATCACATTAGATTTTAAACACAGACACTTTTCTTGAGATAGCTGTGGAATGAATTGCTTTCCAAAGGGTTTTGCATAATTTTAATTTGCCTTTTTATTGCTAGTAATGGACCATCTGTACCTGTGGTTTTCTATGAGATTTTAAAGGAACATACTGTGTAAGTCTTGCAATTTAAAATGCAGAAAAACATTAATTAAATAAGCCATGACAAGTAGAATAAAAAAGGATATTGATAAGTTCTAAAAATCAGTAAAAATAAGGAATTTAATGTCAAGAGTAGATGTTCAAATATTTGCAGTGACAAAAACTAATTTGGATTAACTACCTAATTGTTAGCAGACCTTTTTTTCAGCTTTATGCTCAATTTGTGAAACATTAAGAAACAAAAATATTTTTCCCTCTAATTGGATTAAATTAGAAATCAGGAGTAACTCAGATTATATGAGTAATCTAAATTATCAACTGGTTATTAGTTCACTGGAGATTTGATGACATTTTAGAGATAATTTCATAATATAATTTAAATCTTCAGTGGGGAACTGTGATTTGTCCCATTATATCATAATTTTAGCTCATAAACTTCTTTTTTAGTTTTAGCATTTTTCCCTGTAATTAGGGACAGATTTCAATGTTCATTCATTCACTCTTCCATTCATACGTAACATTCATTCACATCCCCTTGGCCCAGACTGAAGCACATGGCTACCCTAAGTTGCTAGCAATGTTAGGAAAAGTAATCTCTTCCTGGGTACCACTGTGTCAACTTTTGTGCTTAAACATGCATAAATTGCTAAAAGAGATAAAAGTAGAACAGATATTGAGAAATTGTTGATAATAGCCTGCTCCTGTCTATCTTTCTGCACACACAGAACATACTCACTGCACTATAAGTGTAAAGGGGCAGCCAACAGACAAATAGCCTGTTCCTTATAATCTCCTTTAGAGCAAGAGAATTTGTAAGTATGGCCTCCCTTTCTTTGCAGTTGACAGTTTTACTAAATAATCTTCCATGCTATAGTAACAAAGGTTATTAGCTTTCCAGCCTGCAGTATTTATGTACTCATAGTCTACAACTCAACCACTAAGACGATGCCACATATGTTTTCTTATGGCAGCACACCTCTATGACACCAAGTTCTTTATTAGCTAAGGTATAGGTCAGAGATTTATTACAAAGAAACTTCAAAATGCAGGGACTTGAATTATATAGAAGAAGATTTCCCTTGTGGTAAGTGTGTGGTCTCCAAGAACTCTAACTGGTCAATTGGCTACATCATCTTCAACATGTGGCTTCCATCTTTAGGTCTAAGATTTGCATCAGCTGCTATTATTGGCCAAGAATAAGAGAAGCAGGGATGCACTGGGAAAGCAGCTTTATCTTTAAGGAAATAATCCAGAAGTTGTGCATAGTTTTGCAGAGCCCCACTGGCCCACACAGTCACTGACTGCAAGGGACAATGGGAAAAACAGTGTCTTGGCAAATGGCCATATGTCCTGGTCACCAAATTAAAATTAGAAAAACAGAAAAAAGGAGAACGGATATTGGGGTACATAGCTTCTCTTCCACTTTTTTTGGCAGAAAAAAAAAACATACTGAAGGTCCTCTCAAGATCTAAATATATGGGCTAATATACCAATATCCAGATCAAATCTAGTAAGTATATTAATCATTTCATTAATATAACTCATTACTAATGTGGAAAGGACTTTCTATTTTTAGCAGGGAAGGACTTCATATTCCCATCAATTATTTAAAATGAATATGAAGATTGATTCTTCAGCAACACATATTATTTTTAGTTTTATAACTTGGCCTTTTATTAGTCTACTGACTCAAAGTATTTGCATTAAGACCTTAGGTCTTTTTTCCCCCCATCCAATTATTTCTAGACACAATAATTTCCAAATGCATAATTGTAAAAAAGAGGTATATTTTTTATTACTAGAGAGACATAAAGAGCAACTATTAAAGTAGCTAATAATTCCTATTCTCATTATTCTTCTTTCTCTACATAATGTAATCATGATAATGTATATACACATCACTTAGAATGTTTCTTATGAATTCATTTTCAGTTCTAGGTTTAGTCAAAAGCTCTTAGCCACTTGAGCTCAAATTCCTATCTCGATGCGTCAGACCTCCTGCAGACTTGTTTATCTATCACATACAATCATGATTAACCTAGCAAGGTGATGACGCTCATTGACTAACTCCTTCATGTCTTCTAGTCTTTTGTATCATTCACAACGATGCTTTTAAAGCTGTGTTCTGCCGAGACCTGGGACTGTGTCAAGAGGCCAGTGTAGGGCAGAGAGATGAGAAGCTGGATTTCCCAGGATTCTGATCTCTCCCCATCCCCCTCAGAGATAAAAGCTGGACTCTTACCACTGTTATATATTGAAGCTCTGTTTAAGATTTTCTTTGAGAAAAAGTTCTGCTTCAAATACATTTAACGCTAGAAATCTTGAAGGTTCTGTGCTATTATTTCTAGCTTCCTACAATTATCCCCATCTCATGGAAAAATTGGAGGGAAATAAAAGAGCCAAATGGAGCTTCCTGTGCTAAGAGCTCCAATCATTCTTCTCTAGTCCTCTCCAAACAAAAATACAAAGTTAATTTTCCATTTTACTCTTTGAGAGTGAAATAGAAAAACAAGTGAGTAATATCCCATATCCTTCTTTCTGAAAGCTTTATATGTGGAGCTAGATAAGCCATTGTTACTTGATCAGATAGGTGAATAAAGCAGTGAAGATGGGATAATATTTGTATTGGCATGTTAACCACTGAGTAATGTCTAATTGTAATAGTAAAGTCTCATTAACTGCAATGGAATAGTTGCAGCCAATAAGTAATTTCCTGGGTCCTCTATTGAGATGGTTACCTTGATTTATATCTTATCTAGAGTTTCTTAAAAACATTGTGAATAACTTATAGTCCCCCATATGAACAAAAACAACTTCATATTTTACTAACCTTGAAACATCAATTTAATGCACTCCATTGAGGAAAATCTTGTGAAAATGTTAGCATTTTGAGCTCTATTGTTTCAGTATGTCATTGTAATGAATAAAGAGTAAAAAGCAGAGTGGTGCCTTTTTGAGTTTTGTTTCAAGTCAAATCCTGGAAAGAAATAATGCATGTTGTATTTGCTTTTGGTCTATAGCATGTCTCTCTCATGAACTTGCATGATGACATGTTTTTTCAGCTCATAACTACTGGGCATGATAGGAAGTATTAAGGAAACTAACAAAAGCTTACCCTTTTATAGTTTTATAATTTTTAACACTGAAGTCAATTTAACTAACATTTTCCTTAACGTTTATTGTTCAGGTGGAGGTCAGTGTAGGAGGGGAAAGTCCTAGATAAAAAGGGAGAACCCTGGTATCACATCTGATTTGTCACTGACAGGGTTTCTGTTTACTCATCTCTAAAGCATCAGGTTAGCCTAGGATAACCCATTTGGACTTCCTAGTAAAATCATTTCCACAAACGTTTTCATAGGGAAAAGTTATCACAGTTATTCAGAACTTTACAGCCAGTTCCCAAATGAACGTATTTTAAGTCTATTTCTTAAAAAAAAATGTATTAAAGTATGAATGGGAAAAAATGGGAGAATCTTAAGGTAACTCATTTTTTATATATATTGAACACTATAAATTTCAATTATGTTAATCTTTTAATACAAAAAAAATCACCATTTATACTTATATAAATGTTCAGAATTCTATCAAAGGAAAGCAACCTTCCTAAGATTACCTTTCTAAGCTATAACTCTTGAAAAGAAATTAATGAAAGTAACAGTTGGTTGAGATGTCATGTTTTGCTTTGTTTTATTCTATTAAAAGAGTATTTATTAAAGGAGACCTGGATTTTTATTATTTATTTATTTATTTTATTTATTTTATTTTATTTTTTCACCATGCTGTATTGCCAAATTATATTTTTAAGGTTATATACAATGATTTTAAATGTATATGGTTTATTTTCTAGCTTAGAATGGGTATTTCTGGTTAAATAACTCCATTTTTTTTAATCTTCAGAGGAGAGTTATTTAGCATTGTTCAATCATAGCTTTTCCAGGCGTTCACATTAAAGAGATATTTCAACATCAGCCAAATGCATCTCTCCATAATGCTCTGGAGAGCAGGCACTTGGCTTTTATTTTCTGGGACAGAGTTTTGAAAAGGCTTAAGGTGTTTGTTTTAATTTTAATTCCTGAGGCTTTTAAAATAACATTCTAGAGTAGTTGGAGAAGGTTGTCAACTATAACAATAAGTTTCCTTGGAATCAGCCCAGTGCTGCTATTCAGCATTGATTAAAATAGTGGATTTAGACCTCGCGGCTCTTTCATGTGCTATATATTCATTTATTTGGTACAAATAAAAAAAATACAGGACTGATTTTTCAACAACAAAAAAATCAGCAAGCAGGGATTTTGTTGTGATTTTTCTAAAATGATAAATACAGCTTTGAATTACTACCTGGAACAAGTCCTACCGTGTATAAGAAAATGGACAGAATTCTCCAAGGCATATCTAAACTAGCTTTCCCCTTGCTGTCCATCTTGTTTCATTTCTCTTATTTGAGTGTGAAAGTTTTAAAATGTATCTGTATTTCTATCATAAACTGGTGGGCATAAATAAATATAAATAACAACCTTGTATAATTTTATATTAATTCTCTCTGGGTTTATAGAGGTAAAATACAAATTGGTTTGAGTAATTACTAACTTAAGTCTAAATATATTTTATTTTTATTTGTATGTATGAAACAAAAGCAAATGCAGTGACTGAGCCTGCCTTTGTTCATTCACGCATGTGAGTTGGTTTAGCACCCCTTCCGCTCTACACATCTGCTCGACAACACATTCTGTGCTGTCTAGAGTGTGAGGACTATCTTAAGTTAGCCCAATTTTACTTTACAAATGGGTCATTGTCAGTTCAGTTTCTCTCAAAAGTTAGACACTAAAATAATTATAATATTTCTGACACCAAGTGCAAGTACCGCTTAAATGCCATGGAATATTCTGACAAGGCAATACCCCAGTTTATGTAATAGAAAGAGTATAGACTTCTAAATCTAACCCACACTCACTGTGGTTATGTAGACAAATCATCAAGTCTCTAAGAGCTTCATCTTTCTAATTCGTAAAATAGATTATCGTGCAAGTTAAAAAGGATAATACAGGGCGCCTGGGTGGCTCAGATGGTTAAGCGTCTGCCTTTGGCTCAGGTCATGATCCCAGGGTCCTGGGATCGAGTCCCACATCGGGCTTCCTGCTCCTTGGGAGCCTGCTTCTCCCTCTGTTTCTGTCTCTCATGAATAAATAAATAAAATCTTAAAAAAAAAAAGGATAATACACATAAGATATTTATCTCAAACTAAGAACTCAGGTGAGGTTCTCTTAGAACCACTCTGCCCAGTCCATTAGCTCTGTTTAGATCACATCTTATATCTAAAATTGGGATGACATACAGAAGAAAGAATGTAATCATCACACTATAGCATAATTTCCTACAAAAGTTCTCTAAATGGGCATGTACAAAATGCTCCAGCACTGTTACTGTCATAAGGCAATGCCCTTGAGTGTGGAGGTGAGCACTCATGGGTGCACATGGGTGCTGTGCTCCTTAGAATCACCCCAGTGAGGTGTTGAGGTTTCCACTCAAACCTCTATGGGCACCACCTCGCAACAACTTACCTATTTCTAAAAATGACTTATTTTTGTTAAAATACAATACATAGTCATACAAATTTCTGGAATAAAAATAGACAACAAAGAAGAAAATAAACTTTATTAGAGATAACCACTATCAATATTCTGGTATTTTTCTATTTTCTCTATGAGTATATGTGCACATATAATTGAGTTCCTACTATAGGCAATTTTATATCTACTTTTCATCATGCCATCAAATGTTTGTGATATATAATTTTCAATTGTTATACAATTATCTATTTTATGAATCTAGCATAATGTTTAGCCATTGCCCTATTGTGGGACATCAAATTGTGTCTAACATTTTGCTATGCAAAATAATGCCATGAGCAGCAAAATTGTACATAAATGCTATCTGCATCTTTGATTATCTTTAGCCTAAGAGATTCTAGAAATTCAATTGTGTGGTCAAAAAGTTTAAATATTTTTAAACTATGCCAAATATTTTTAAGTGCCTGGGTATATGTAGTAAAGTAACATATTCAGATTGACATTAAAGCAATTTATATTCTCATTGACAGTATTTAAAATATTCATCTTACCATTCCCTTACCAAAGCTGACTATTATCATTTTTACACACGTACACACACACACATGCTTATAATAATAATTTTCAGGGTATATTTATTTAATTTAGTACAACACTCTTGTTTCCATCTTGTTACTGAGTCCCAACACCACCGATTTTTCCTACCAATAAATGAACAAAGCCTCATACCATCCTTCATTATGATATATCCTAGATTTTATGTCTAATATTTGTTTAAAGCTATGCTTTAACATATCAGTAGATGCCTAAGGCTATCAATATGGTGAGTTGTATTCCTATATGGCTTCTAATGTAAATTATACTAGTACTAGAATTTTCTTGTGAAATCAAGCAAAATAGAAACTGGAATAAAGTTACTATGTAAATTAGTATACTGAGAATTAAGGTTTTGGAATATTGACAGTGAAAATACTCATTCATTGCTAAACAGAGCCCCTTAATAATAAAGATTTCAAGGGACAAGACTAACACATTCTTACTCACAGACTGATTATTTTAAATATATTCATATAATATCAGAAGAGTGTGTGTGGAGATCTGACTTTTTTCCAGTTTTATTAAGAAATAATTGACATACATCACTGTATAACTTTAAGACTATTGCACAGTGGTTTGATTTACATATATTGTGAAATGATTACAATCAGTTCAGCTAACATCCATCTTCTCACACAGATACAATAAAAAGAAAAGAAAGAAGAAAAGAAAAAGGGAAAAAGATTATGCTTGTGGTAGGCTCTCTTAGGATTTACTCTAACAACTTTCCTATATACCATACAGCAGTGTTATCTACAGTCATCATGTTGTACATTACATCCCTACTATTTATTTATCTTATAACTGGAAGTTTGTACCTTTTGACCACCTTCCTCCAATTCCCCCTTCCCCACCTCCATCTCTCGTAACCACAAATCTGATCTGTTTTTCTATGAGTCCATTGTGTTTTTTGTTTTGTTCACTTGTTTGTTTTTAGATTCTATATACAAGTATATAAGTAAAATCATACAGTATTTGTCTTTCTCTGTCTGACTTGTTTCCCTCAGCAGAATGTCTTCAAGGTCCATCCATACTGTCACAAATGATAGGATTTCCTCAATATTCCAGGGTGTGTGTGTGTGTGTGTGTGTGTGAGTGTGTCACAACTTCTTTATCCTTCATCCATCAATGGACACTTAGGTTGTTTCCATGTCTTGGCTATTGTAAATAATGCTGCTATGAGCATGGAGGTGCGGATATCTTAGTATTTTCATTTCCTTTGGATATATTCCCAGAAGTGGACTTGCTGGGTCATATGGTAGTTCAATTTTTAATTTTTTGAGGATCCTCTAGAGACCTAACTTAATCCAAGTATGCTTGCTCTCAGAGTGGGAATGAGACAAATTCATTGGGATTTGAATCATGGTTTAGTCACTCATTGCCTTTATGACCATGGTCAAGTTACCTAATTTCTGTGGTCCTGCAATTCCTCATCCTTTAAGTGAATAAGAGAATACCTGCTTCCCAGAGCTATTTGAAGGTTAAGATTAAAAAATCCATGTATAATTTGTTGAATATAATGAGTATTCAAAATAGCGATTTTGTATATGAGACAATTTTAATGAGGTAATAATAGCATCACTTTTTACAACAAAACAATGATGAAGAAGAAGGAAAATTATGTTTACTATTCCATAGACTAACAATTTCAGAAATATTTGTTCCTTAGAAATTTCAATTCTTGAACCATTCTAAAAAATAGAAGATTCGGTTCTTTCCAGAAACCTTAATTTGGCCTGTTTTATGATCAAAAACCTCAATTTCTGTTTTTTTCAAACTAATTCCTTTGTCTCTGGCGACTTCAGTACTTGTATAGGTTCCGTCACATTTTAGGAAGTAAGACATGTAGTACATACCAAAAACAAACAAGCAAAAAACTTTAAACAGAGTGTTTAAAGGCACACAAAGTCACCTGCTTCTGGGCCAGTTGTAGAATCTCCATCCCTTCTGCTTTCAAAGAATCTTTAAAGCACACACTTTTTAGATTGTACTTAAAATTTTAGCATTTTGCAAATTTTGTCCATGGACACAAAGCTTAACATTGTTTCCTTTGCTAAGATGTCATGGAGAAAAATATTTAAAAAATCGAAAACATTTCCTGTAAAGTTCATGAGGAGTGTAATGATTCTCCCATCAGATGTTTATGACCATTTGTTTTCTCATCTTATTATTGTGCAACACAAACACAATCTTGCTGTTTTCACTTTTCGCTATAAGATCTCCTTTAACATTCAGGCCTCCAGACTTTCTTGAGTGGAATTTTGTTCCCTTCAAAATCTATGTTAAGATAGTATCTTCTGTGAACACCAATTAAAACACGAGAAAGAACAGACCACCTAAAAGAAGCTTAAATTGCAGCTGGAGGGAATTGGATGAGACAAAAATGGACTTAACATTAAGTTTGGTTAGTCTTTGTAATAGGTTTTAAAGGATGTATCACTTTCTTTAGGAGTATTTCAACAAATCTTAGGAAATGGTCTAGCTGTTCCTCATTTTTATCAGGAAATCATAAATATTAATGAATGAATGCCCCAATTTCTTCTTTATTTATTCAAAATCCAGTTTAATTTGCAGCTGGTTAAGTTGAATGATATTGCAAATTGTCATTGCATCACTACTGGGAGCAGTAATAGGTCTAGAACCATAACAATATGGTCTGCATAAATCTTGCTCATTCTACCTTTGAAAGTTATGGTTGATCTTGTATTGCCAATCCTACTTCCCCAAGGAAACTCTCCTCTGGTAACTATATCTTGAAGACTTTATTCTTACCAAATTATATATCTACATACCTACCATTCAGTGCACTATGTGATGTCATTGTTCTATACCGCAAAGTTCTAAATAGAGCAAGCATACTTGGATTAAGTTAGGTCTCTAGAGGATCCTCAAAAAATTAAAAATTGAACTACCATATGACCCAGCAAGTCCACTTCTGGGAATATATCCAAAGGAAATCAACTCTAGATAGTCAAGCAACTCTAGATAGCCTTAAATGAAGATATTTTCAGATTAGAAAAAAAAAAAACAAAACAAACCTAAGAGAATTCCAAATTCAGTGGGTAAAGGAGGGGAAGATCAATGATCAGAAAGATAAATCATGAGACCAGATCTAAAAAAAATGGAAAAAGACCACTTTCTTTCTATGGAATTGGTTAAAGCAAGTAGCCCTTAAATAAAGCTATAAACAATGCAGAGTTGTAGATGCATTTCTATGGTGATGGACAAACCAGATACTTAAAAAAAAAAGTGTATAGCAATATAGTAGAGCATGATTTTGCATTCTCAAGATGCCCTTTTGTAAGAACTACAGTGGTGTGATTCAAAGTTTGCTAATTTTTCTTTTCCTGAATCATGAAGCCTCTTGTAGATAATAAGCCATAAAATGAAATTGCCACCATATAGCTACCACATATAGGCTAAGCGTATGAAATTACTGATACTTGACTACTTTTGATGTAAAAATGACAATTTAATATGGATCTACCTAATCAAGCAAGTCTCATCAGGGTCATTGTGTTAGTTTCCTAGGACTGATGTAACAAGTACTCTTGTTGTAGGAGTAGCAGGAACAATGTAAGGGGACGTGTGAATGAAAATATTAATTCGAGTACCTTAAAAGTATAATACATGAAAAGGGAAGTGTTCTCATGAAAAATGTCATTATTGTCAAAAACATATTCTAATTATTTAGAACATTCCAGAATAAGCTGAGAATATTAAATTGTTATGACCCTTGATTTTTGAAATACTTCAATTATAAAAAAAATTAACCTTTGAACTGCCACAGGATCATCTGCTGGGTGGTTGTTATTCAGCATGTGTTCTGGATAGTGAAAGAAGTAATGACATGCATGTTCAGCTGGGCAATGGCTGCCCCACTGGAGGCAAGGATGAATACTATGTAGATACCCTCTGGGTCCTTTTTGGTGCAGAACACCAGGAGGAGACTTCAGGATACATAAGTATACATTGATTACTGTGTTAATTTACTGAAGACATTATACGTATGTCTCAGAATGAAGAATGTCTCATTCTCTCTTATGCTAAATCATTTTAGAAAAAATAGGCCACCTCCAAATAATTTTATGCAGGTTTATGTCGTGTCTTAGGAGAGCATCAGACTATCAGGAGGCAGTAATTTTATTCCTGACTACCACTAATTAACTGTGTGATATTGGCCAAGTAAGTTAAATTCTCTGTGCCTGTTTCCTCATTCATAAAATTGGTGAACATTAGATTTTATGATTATCAAGGCCCCTTCCTACTGTAAAATTCTTTCTTCTTCCTTGATTTCATGGCCTTATCCATGTGCTTAGTATTACGTGTTAGCTTAAGTAACAGAGAAAAATCACCTTTCTTCAATTTTTGTCTGAAACATTGTCTAGACCAGTGGTTTACAGACCACTTTTTTTTTTCTCTTGCTTCTCACAGATTCTGTCTGTTTCTACTTAATACATTGAGCTGTTTGTAAAATATTTGAAGAAAGTGTTTTTCAGTTTTAAAAATATGAAAACTACTGGACACCTGGGTGGCTCAGTTGGTTAAGCGTCTGCCTTTGGCTCAGGTCATGATCCCGGGGTCTTGGGATCGAGCCCCGCATAGGGATCCCTGGTCAGCAGGGAGTCTGCTTCTCCCTCTCCCTCTGTTGCTCTCTCTTTCTGTCAAATAAATAAATGAAATATTTTTAAAAATATGAAAACTACTCATCAAAGCTCTGACAGGAATGGATCAACTCTAGTAATGGAATAATTCTACACTTGATGTCTTTCTTATACAACTGAGTTATAAACTTTTAATTTTATGACAAGATCAAAGATAAATTTGGCATGTTTTAGGTTATTTGTTGATATTAACTTATCTGGTTTTATGGGTCATACCAATTTCCTCAAACAATTTACCATAGAAATAATCAAATTGGTTTGGATGAAACAAAATTAGATTATTTTATATGTGTTAAAAATAATAGGTCCCCAAATGCTGAAATCCTGAAATTCTGTATTCAAATTATTGTTGACCTGGGTCTCATACATATTCTTGAAAGATTAATCTTTATCTGAATATTCTTTGTTTGAGGTTCTGCTATTTTTTACTGTACTTTGATGATGTGGTTACTTGTCAAACAGGGTCCTACTTTTGGCATTGTTGCATGGAATATCCTTCTGAAGAAAAATATTGACATTAAAAACCAAACATGGTTCTATAATTCTCAACTCTGGAAGGTACACTTGACATAGGCTTGAGGTTTCTTTGAGCGTTTCTTGTTCTTTGCCTTGTGTGGAACAGACAGCAGCCTACCTGCCCATTCTGACAAACTGTATAAAAGATGGACCAGAAAGAGAAATACATAGTCAGGCCTACTCTAAGGAGGTAGACTCTGCTCCTTCCTATTTCTTCCATTGACAGGCAAGACAATAGAGAGAAGAGGTCTGGCTTGAAGACCAAAATCTGGATGATGGTAGAAAATGCTACAGAAGTGGACCTGAGTGGGCTGAGGGGATGCCCATGATTCAGACCAATGAGCTGAAGAACTTCTCTTAGAAGCTTAGATGAGCTGGGCTGCCAGAGAAGGATGTAGAACCTCCTTCCTAAGTTCTGTCAGTGTCCATAGAATTGCTTTGTGCTGTTTAAAACATGTCTTACATGTGATCACATAGCTCATCCACATAGTCATTCAAACAAGTGCTCAGCGGGGAACAAGGGCGTGGACTTTGGTTTGGATTTGCATCTTGGCCTTGTGATTTATTAGTTTGGTTAAGTTACTTAATATCTCTAAGTGTCATTTTCTCACTTATAAAATGGGGTTAAGGCATGCAATTCAAATGACTGTGAAGCCGTTTAAATCGGGTTCCAAAATTTAAAACATTTAGCTCAGTTCTTGACACATAGAAAATTTTCAGTGTGTGGTAGCCATTATTCTAATGTATAGAAAAGGTTTTACTTGAGAATCCGAACCTCAACACGATATTTATCAATTCTTCAAGGAGCTAAATTTTCCAAAATGTGTTCTGGGTAATACTAATCCTGGAAGATAAAAGGTATGAGGTTAAATAAATTTAGCGAAGTACTGAATGGAATTCTCCCTTTTGGAGATTTATCTTATTAGCCTATTAGAGGCTCTGAGAAGTCTTGAAGTAAGGGGTTAACTTTGTTTAACCCAGAATTTTCTAAACATATTTGAACACAAACTCCTTATAAAAGTAACTTCTATTACTTTTCTTAGAAAACCTGTGTTCTGCAGAACATGTTTTGAAAAATACTGGCAAACTGAGGGTTGCTGGAGTGGTGGGGGTGGGAGGGATGGGGTGGCTAGGTGATAGACATTGGGGAGGGTATGTGCTATGGTGAGCACTGTGAATTGTGTAACACTGTTGAATCACAGACCTGTACTTCTGAAACAAATAATACGTTATATGTTAAAAAAAAAAAGAAGAAGAAGAAGAAGAGGAAGATAGCAGGAGGGGAAGAATGAAGGGGGGGAAACCGGAGGGGGAGATGAACCATGAGAGACTATGGACTCTGAGAAAAAAACTGAGGGTTCTAGAGGGGAGGGAGGTGGGGGGAAGGGTTAGCCTGGTGATGGGTATTAAAGAGGGCATGTTCTGCATGGAGCACTGAGTGTTATACGCAAACAATGAATCATGGAACACTACATCAAAAACTAATGATGTAATGTGTGGTGATTAACGTAACATAATAATAAAAAATAAATTAAAAAATAAAATAAAATGTTGCCAAGGCTCTAAAAAAAAAGAAAAAAAAGGAAAAAAAAAAAGAAAAATACTGCCTATAATAGAGTTTGCTACATAAAATCAAAACAATAATATGGGAATCATATCCTTGCCCCAGCCTCTCATGCTATTTTATGTCAACTTTACTGCACTCTGGAAGGTGGGCTAGGAAGACATCAGTATGGCCATTTCACAATAGGGAAACAGGCTGACATTTTGTGACTTTAGACAAAAATGACATAGCCAATAAGAGGTACAACCAAGATTTACAAACAGGTGTTCCACCATTCAGCCCAGAATTTTCCCTCCTTCACCCTTGCTTTCCCCCTAAAAAATTGGTCAAATGTTTGATGTGTGCTCTGAATATTTCCTATGTAAAAGTTTTGACGTTTGACTTTTACAATAACTTTTTATTTTCTCACAGAGGGAGTTTAACTTATCATTCTCTGCATCTGTGTTCCTGTCACATATGTTGTCTTTACTGGGCTCGACAAAGTAAATATGCAGGTGAGCACCATGGTGAAGGAGGGCATGCCTGAATCCCAAGCATTTTTACATACGATGCCCTCAGCCCCTCAAAATCCAAAAGACACACATGCCTTTTGTGTAAAATTTTTTAAAAAATCAATTCTGAAATTTCTCCAACGTGACAACATGCAGGTGAAAGGGCAATAGCCATGACTATCATGATGTCTATACTGAGAGAGAGTCCCTGCCCAATTTACCTCAGGTTTTAAGAAACTGAAACTAAAATTGGTGGGTAAGGAATCACTGAGGAGCTTTCCATGACAACCAACCACAGTTGCAATATTGTTGGCCATGATTTGAGTAAATTGAGAATCATTTCTTGGTCCAGGGTTCAGGGATTTGATCTGAAGCTCAACAGCTGCGTCAACAGCAAAATAGATTTCATAGTTTTGATATAGGTCCCTAGCAATCTCATTCAATACCATTCACTCAGATGGTTATTAGTTGTGTGACTTTGAATTCTTTAAGCTAACTATAAGCTAGGGATGTTTAATACCACTTTACAAGAAGTTACGATGAAATCTACAGGTAAATGTATGTAGCATAGATTTAGCAAATGGTAGGCATTATTAATTTTGTTTAAGTAGAACCCATTGAGGCCATTTTTATGTTCCCCATTTAACACATAAAGGTAAGTAAAGTTCAGGAAGGTCAAAATGTACTTAGAGTCATGCAGCTATTAAGAAGTGGAGTGCACTTGCTGTGATGAGCACTGGGTATTGTATGCAAGTGTTGAATCACTATACCGTACACCTGAAACTAATATTACACTGGATGTTAACTAACTGGAATTAAAATAAAAACTTAAAAAAATAGAAGTGGACATAAGGATTCAATTAGATCTCGTGATTCTAAGTTAATCCTACTTTACCATGCTACCTTCCCTCATTTATTTTCAAACCACAAGGAAGTGGGCTCAGTTGAAGTGTTTCTGAACTTTGCTTCATATGTGACCTTTTAAAAAACTCCACAACAGATTCACCTCCTTATGAAACCTAGAGCCATCCATAAATTGGGCTTCTTACTTTATTCTGACCACTGTGGCTCTACAGTATAATGAAACTCAGGGGTAGATTTTGGGAAGGAATTCAGGTATTGATTAGTTCTTAGGTGCTGACTGCTATGGGAATTTCTGAGTTTCACACAAATCAAAGTACAAATTGTTTCTGGAAATCATTGTAAGAGCTTTTTACAGATGATCTATCCATCAAATGTTTCTCTCTCTTTCTCTCTCACACAAATGCACACACAGATGGGAGTAAATATGAAGTGAATGGAGTAGCCTCTCCTTAAGTGCTCTACAAATTGAGTTAAAATGTTCCCTTGAATATGAACTTTGTGATTTCCCTTCTATTGATTTTGTATAACCAGTTCAACATGACTGACAAAATAAATATCACGCTATGATTTTTCGCATTTGGATTTACTAGAGGTAATGAGTGGATGAATTTACTTACAGTTTGAGAATTGTATGGGGTCTCTGCCACTTAGAGGCAAAATATTTAGTCCTTCCTTTAATACATGTATATATTATATAACTATTATATAATATATAAGATATATACTTATATATAATATAAGCATATAATAAATATATATAATATAATCATATATATTATATGCAAGCACTTTGATAGATATTAGGGATAAATTAATGAGAAAAATATATATGGTCTCTGCTCTTAAAGATTTTATTATTTTGTTGGAGAGACAGACATTAATAAGCATAAAGATAAGTGCCGGGAAGAAACATGTGGAACACCATGAGAGAAGAGGAGAATTTGGCCAAGTTTAGAGGGTTAGGGATAACTTCAATGAAGAAGTGACCTTGATTTCAGATGAGAATGACTCAGAATTAATGAGGTGAAGCACAGGAGGAAGAACGTGGCAGACAGAGTGCTTGAAATCTCTGAAGAATAAAAAGAGTATAGTGCACAAAGAGAACTGAGGGAAGACCATTGGGCTGGAGTTAAGAGAGGAATGGTGAAAGTAGTGTGTAACGAGCACTGGGAAAGTAGAGAGAGATGAGACCCAACAAGACCTTGTGGGTCATAATGAGAATTTTAGGTAGGTGGATTGCATTGGGTTGATGCAATGGGTCAAAGGTGTTACAGTCACATCTTGTTTTGCTGCAAATGTGTAATCAATATGTTAACCAATTCAACTGGCTTTAATTAAGTTGCTGCTATTACTATTATTATTTTATTATTATTATTATTATTAATTTCTGTACAATCTTCCAGATTGGCTATGTAATTAAATCTGTCATTTGTGGTTGTCAAAACCACTTGTCTACTGATTTTCACCCTGGGACATAGTGATTACCTAACATATGATCTGGTTAAAAAAATGCAACTTTAGAAAATATGCATTTATAAAATATGATGTTTTTGTCCATATCAGGAATAGACAAAAATCCATTGAAATATAAACATTTAACTTTAAGTATCAATATGATTTTAAAGTTCAGTATGAAAATTCTGGAATTAAATATGTCAGATTTTCCAAAAAAAAAAAAATTATAGCTCCCTTTTATGATTATATTTTGGCTTAAGAATAGGGACATTTACCTTTTATTTGTTTATCATGCCTGGTGTATATACTTCTCCTAACTTTGCATTTCTCTTCTTTCCAGTGGTCTCTTTGATTAGAATAATTTCTGTAACAGTTACAGGCGACATCAATTATAGTGAGTCATCTGAGATTTGGCTTATTGAGTATTCTCAGGGCTATGCAGGGGACAGTCCTAGGATTTGACAGTCCTACTAAATACAATGAATAGAGAAAGAAATACTATAAGAACATTTTAGAATAATATAAATAAATAATGTTTTATAGCACATTTCCACTAAAAAAGCATTTTAAAATATGTGATTTCATTTGAGTAGTTAACATCCCTGGAGATATCATAAGTACCATTTCCATTTTATAGCCCAGGAAATTGAAGGTCAGAGGCAAAGTTCTTTGCCAAAGGACATTCAACTATTGGCTTATGGTGAAATCTGTCTTCTATGCTGTATCTCATTCTCCTTTCACTACTCCACATATATACATAAATTAGAGCCTGCAGTACTGAACTTGTAGAGGAGTACATTACATATTTAATTACACATGTAATTAGATATTTGGCAGATTGGAGACTCCCCCCCCCCCAACTTTCTAATATCATAATCTGTGGCAGCAGAGAATATCTAAGGAATAGAACTCATCATTTCAAAATAATATCTTTCCCTTTTGGTACCTCTTTCTGTGTTTTCAAATATCTCCACAGTTTATGGATTTCCTGAACCTCAGATACTGATGATTTTTTTTCATAGCTTGAGATTATACATTTTCTCCAAGCATCCTCTATTCTTTGTTTTCATGTTAGTATTAATGATGGGACTATTCCTCCTGTCACTGAAGATTTCAGCCTCAGTGTAATTTTGAGATCCCTTCTTAATACTGTTTGACGTACCAAATGGATTAATCGGATCACTTTTTGTTACAGTGTGACTTAATGCTGTCTCTCCCCTTTTCCTTCCTAAAGTGCTAATCTGAAGGCAGACACCCGGTTTGCATAAATTTATTTCATCACAAAACCTCAATCCTTCTTCTCCCATTCTTGTAATCTCCAACAAACTCACTGGTAGGGCTTCTCTTGTAATGGCTGCACTTTCACATCTTGTTGAAAAGGTTAGGCCAAATTAATAGCAACATCTACTCAATTGCATTAATGCCTCATTTATACCCAGAACATCATCATAAAATGATAAATTTTATGTTAGGGGATTTTCTGGTCACTTGAAGTATATTCCTTTATGCACCAACATTTTGTTTTGAATATTTATAACCTAAATGTCCTCAGGTCAGTGAAGCTAGACGTACCTGAGTTTTACAGACTCCTTTATTCCCCCCTGTAGTCTTCACCAATTATTTCCAGGTATCTCCAAAGGGATCTAATATGGTATCCACACTGCCCCCAGAGACGCTGCATTCTTCCCAAACTCCATTGGAGAGTCCAGTTCTTTTCTGCCTCTGGAAGTGCTTCGTTGCTGGGTATGTGGCCCCTGACCCTGCTCCACTGGGCTCCAATATTTATGCCAGATGATCACACCACTATGCCATTGTTCCTGTAGCACAAAATGGGCTTTGTCTTCTCCCGCTCCTTAGCCCCAGCCCCTGCCAGATGCTGTCACACCAGTATGTTCTGGGGGTCCTGCTGGCACTCCATGCTTCTCTTTTGAGTATTAAACTCTTTACTGTTGCTGCCCCAGGGGCTCACGGATAGCTCCTCATGTATTCATTGTTCCAAAGCCATGGGATATCCTATGACAGTGTGGGGGACCCTATGACAATGATGTTGGGGGTGAGATTTTTTTTACAGTTTAGTTTTAATAACTCCCTAAAGTTTTGTTTGTTGATTTGCTTGTTTGTTTTGTTTTTGGGGTCTTAGATCCAGGTCATTGAATGAATCACTTTCATCACTGATCTGCTCAAAGTCCCTCTCAAATTTATTCATTTGTATATATTCTCCTTTATTGCCATTACTTCCATTCTCCCTTCTCTTCATCGTCAATAATTCTAATGTGTTTAATGCATATCCTTTTGATGTTCTAACTATGTTTTGAAAATGTAAATTGTTATTTTGAATGAATGTCATATTGTACTATATATTACAACTATATATTTTTATGTTTTCTCTTGTCACTGTGCCTTTAAGTTAGCTATATTCTTCTCACTGTTGCATGGTAACCCAGCATTTGGCCTATTCACTTCTAGATTATAGCCAGCTTCTCATCATCTCTAGTGATGCTGAAATTTACAAGGGGGATCATGGCCCTTCCCAGTCCTGTGAGTGGATTTTTTTGAGCTGCATACCTAAAAGAAGGGTAGTAGGGTATCTGCACACTTAATTTAATTATGTGCTTCCAGGCTGCCCTCTAGAATAGCAGTGCCCATCTATACTCCCACCACTGCTTGAGGAGCTTTATCTATATCTACACTATGCTAACACTTGGAATTATCTGGTAAAGTACTGATGTTTTCCAGTATTTCTGACTCTCCTCTTTCTGAGAATAAGGTAGTGTTTTACTTTCCCATCCCTTGTTGTTACTTTCTTAGAGCTATGGAATGTGTACAAAAGTGACATGAAAGTTGGTACTTTAGTTGCCAGATAAGGCTCATTATTAGGTCAATTTGTTGTACCTGGCTACATCTTTCTTTGATCTGAGCTTCCTTACATGAGATCCCTTCTAGTGAATTGACATCGTGGGCTCTCTTGAACATTCCCCAGACATATCCAAGTATCCTTGAACCCATATCATTAGACACAGACCTGGCTCAAGATGAGATCCCTGTTGGAGATGTCTACAACATGCCCACATATTTTTGCCCTTTCAGATAGAGTTTTTTTTGAGTATTTTCTAAATGGGAAAGTGTATCACATAGAACATCAGATGCTACAAAATACTGTATTGGAAAGCAGTGTCACCTTATGCTCAATGAGCCAGAAAATGATGCTACTTGGGATCTTACAGCTGCTTTTCTACAATTTTCTGTTCTCTTTTATTATCTCGCTTTGCAGATACTCTTCCCATTGTCAGTAGCTTTCTCCTTCATTGGTGCTCTCTGTTCTTCTCCCAGGCTATCACCCCCAAGGAAGCAAGAACAATAGCTGTTTTTGTCACCTCTGCACACTTACTGCATGCCTTTCTCATAGTATGTGCTTAATTAATCTTTTTGTATTTGTTGTTTTAAATTTGATAAGGATTTGTAAAACATGAGAAGTGAAATTATTGTTACTGGGCCTGAGACAACTGCAAATATTATTTAAGGGAGGGACTGAGGGATCACCTATGAATAAACCGAAGAAGCTTTAGTGTCAAAATTTAATAAGCCAGTTTTGATTTATTAAGGATGTTTTGTGCTACTTTGTTTTTTAAATTACTGATTATCAGTTCTGTTTCAATGAGTTAAGTTTACACAACAAATATTCTTTGAAATAAATGCTATTATTCAGGGGTTTTTTTTAATGTTTAATAAGTCAAGAGACCAACACCTTTGTGCTTTTTGTGATAAAAAATCTTTTAGGGAAGACATCAGTCAGAATATATATATATATATATATATATATATATATATATATATATATATATTCATTTTCTGAACCTATGGACATATCTATATATCATCTATAATATCAAATGTCTAGACTAGATCACCCTTTAGTCCCTTCTTCCTCAGCTATGCTATGGATTCTATAATTATATTTCAAAAGCTTTTACTTTTTTTTGAAAGCCCCAAATCTAAATATTCACAGACAGATATTTTAAAATATCCCAAATGCCTGACTTTTTAGTTGTATAGATAAAATATCCAGATGTGTTGGTATCTAGGGTCTACTTTCAGAAAAAAACAAAAAGAAGCTAAGCTTTCTTTTAGAAAAGAAAATTGTTTTTACATAGCATGTAGCTGAATACATTTTAATGTGTGAGCAAAAAATTATTTTAGATAATATTTGTTGATCCACTTGAGAGCCACTCCTGGGGCGCCTGGGTGGCTCAGTCAGTTAAGCATCTGCCGTCGGCTCAGTTCATGATCCCAGGGTCCTGGGATTGAGCCCCACGTCAGGCTCCCTGCTCAGTGGGGAGCCTGCTTCTCCCTCTCTCTCTTTCTCTCTCTCTCTGTCAAATAAATAAATAAAATCTTAAAAAAAAAGAACCACTACTAATTCCATATTAGAATTATGAGTCATTATTTCAACAGTTGTCCTTTTCAAGGTATCATCAATGTGTTTCTATCTGAAATGTTGTTTAACAAGTCCAAATCAGCAATAGAAGACCAAAGTCTCAAGAGATGTTATATAAAGGCAATAAGTTTTTGTTTCATGTTTAAGGGTGCATCTTCCCTAGTTTAACTTCATGTGGGGTATGCTCAGTGGAGGATTAAGGTAAGGCAATATTAGTCAAGAGCAGCGTACTGGATTAGCTCAGCTCTCAGAACAATGAGTAGATCAGCTATGCACCCTCTTGAGCCCAGAGAATAGTGAAGAATTGGTCCCGAGGTGCCAATGACAGCCAAGAAGGGTCTGCAGTATGGCTTTTAAGGTGAAAAGGGGGCTTTACAGGCTCTCAACAGTGGCCTGTTGACCTGTAAGGGAAAGTACTCTCTGAGTTTAGGAACTTAACCAAGGCCAGAGATGAGCCAAGATTAGAATTCATTTTCTGGGCATGCCTGGATGGCTCAGTCAGTTAAGCATCTGCCTTCAGCTCAGGTCCTGATCCCAGGGTCCTGGGATTGAGTCCCACACTGGGCTCCTTGCTCAGCGGGAAGCCTGCTTCTCCCTCTGTCTGCCATTCCCCCTGCTTGTGCTCTCTCTCTCTCTGCAAATAAATAAAATCTTAAGAAAGAAAATAATTCATTTTTTGCCTCCCTCTCAGACTTTCTCCACAGCACATTGTCTCTGGGTCACATTTATGTAACTCTTTTCTTTTTGGCTTTATGGAATAATTTTACATTGCTGCTTCTTCAGAGTCTGTAAAATAGTCTTTTCTGACCTATATTTGTTTAAAATATGTCACATTCAGAGAGGAAGAAGCTTCATTCGGAAAGAATTCTTTAAGGGGCGCTATTTAATTCCACCCCCACTAATACTGACTCTAGAAATTTCCATAGTTCCAACCAGTTGGTTACATACTTACAATAATAACCAGAGGTGTCCATCAGCTTTGGGCTTTATACAGATAGCAAAAGCATTTGTTAAGAAAAATTAACTCATATGGTATAGTAAGGAATATATGTAGCTTATGATACGGAACACTCTAAAATTGATGCCTTATTTTCTAAGACCAGAGAAGGGACAGATTTTCACTTAGGTTGAAAGACCTCCTGTGAGTGATCCTTCCTTTGTTCCAGCTTACATCTTCCTTGAGCTATCTACTTGCTGAATCAGAGTATCCCAAACTAAGCCGAGTTCTTTTTTATGGCCTAGTCTCAAAGTACCAACTTTCAGTGCCAAAGTTGTATGTTTTGATTCCTGCTGGAAGCTTTGCTTGCTTCGAATACATTCTGCAAAATGTTGCAAAGACTGTGAGGCTTCAGCTCTGTTTCTCCAAGAATTCCGAGTCTCAGTTTCCTTTGCTGGCTGCATTCTCTTTTAGGTTTATTATTTCTGATGAGAATGCTGTTTTAAATCTAATTTGCCTGGAAGAGTTCCCACCAAAAATGAATCTCTCCATTGTGTAAAATGTAGTCACTGTTATATTTCTTTTGTATGCCTCCAGCAGCAGTAGCTCAGAAGTAGCTCCAAGGACCTGATGGTTTAATCATTCCTTATCCAATATCATGTCAGTTACACTAATAGAATTGTTTTTCTGTCAGAAGGCCTCCTAACATAATCCACATGCTTTCAGCAGCTGCTTTAAAGGCAGTCTCTACACAACATCATACATGTGATTTAAGAGTGGGGAAATCATTATAAAACAAAAAATAGCCAGCTTTATGTTTTATAGTTATGAGTTTATATGCCTTCCTATGTGATTTGAGGTTAGATATAAAATATAAGTGGCAATGTTTAATGTTTAACTTAGGATAATTGGGCTAAGTGAGTATAATATGGCCAAAAGGAGTCAATTCAACAATCATTTTCCAAGTGTAGAGTATGTGCAAGGAATCTTGGGAGTTATGATGGTGATCAAAACCTGGTTCTTTCTCCTAAAGAGTGTGAAACTGGAAAGGATGAAAAGTTACGTATGCAAATAATTAAGGGTTATAAAATAAGGGTTGAAAAATAAAGGTTCTAGCTGTAGCCTAGCCTCTGCTTACTGCTGCATTTGGACTTCCTCGGGCAGTTAGAATGAAACAACAGAACTTACTTTGCACCATTTGAACATGGGAGGTTGGGGCAAAAGGAACAGAAGGAGCCAGAGTCGATAAAGACTCATATTTTATTAGGTAGAGATGGAGGAGGTTGGGGCTAGGAAGAGCAGCTTAGACTCTATTTCAAAGACTGGTCCCCAAGACTTTTAAAATATCCAGTGAATTATCATTTTACTTTATTAAGGGTCTACTATGGTCACATGATATTTTCCACTAAACCCTCTCAATACAGGGAAGTCTTTCTGGTATTCATTTTCATGTAATTATTCTCAAATTAATTAAGAAAAATGAAAAATTTGCCTGACATGTGAACATACTAGATTTAGAATATAAATAGACCATTCATAACCAAAACACAGGATAGCGTTAAGGAAAATGTCTCTGTTTAATATTATCCAAACAGAACCAGAAATGTATGTTTCTTGTGAAAATATCTTTGGTACTTAATAGTAAAAGATAATCACTTTCGCTATATGGCGACAGGACAGGAAAGGGAAAAGCTGTACTTTATGAGGGATACTATGAGATGTGTTCACAAGCCACATACTTTCATGCCCAGGTGGAAGAGTGTGACGTAGGGAGATAGGGACATGATCCTGTTTCTGCTTGACCTCGAAGGATTTTAGGAGATACAGTGCTGTTTTGGTGTGTGCATGATTTACAGTTTTAGGGGAGTCAACAATAAGTGCCAAACAGAATTTGGTCAATGCCATGTGATAGCAAAGATGACGATTTATGAGTTCAAGTGAGAACCTTCTGAAACTCCTCAGAGTGAACCAAGGGAGACTTTGAAGGGATCACAGCAGCCTGCTAGTTAACAGGGGTGGTTGATACAACTATTATTGCTAGTAATGTGGTCCCTTTTATATGCCCAGGCTGATAAAGCCATACAAGACCTGCTTTTTATAAACAGAAGATGAAAAGTAGGTTCCATGAGAGCAGGTGCCCAGCCAGTCTTGTTTAGAAGACATACCCCAAAAGATAAAGGGTTGTTTTGGGAAATGTCAAATATTTCCATTTCAGTGATGTGCTGGGTACATGAAAATTGTAGTGGGGAAAATATTAGAATGACCAGATGGAGACAGAGCATGGAGACTGGTAAATGTCAGGGTAAGGAGTTGAGATTTGTTCCACAGTAACAGATAGGTATTGAAGGTATTGAACTGGAAGGTGAGGGAAGAGGTCTGGGTTCCTTTGGTCTGCCACTCCTTATAGCTTATGCCTTGTGTCACTCTGCATTGAAATGTAAATAAATGCACAGAAGGAATTCTAGTATTTCAATCATGACATATCATTACACTGAGAGAGATTCTTTTCTCAAGTCAGAGGTGTAAGCCCTGGAAGAACTAATGTCAAATGATTGGACTTTGTCTTGGTGAACAGAATGTAACTCTATAAAGAGAGTCAACCTTTCTCCTATAAAGTCCAAAAGACCTTAGATTCCCATGTTTTTCTAGGTATGTTCCTGGAATTTGTTAAATGCTAGCACGTCTTAGCCAAGATTGAGCTGTCTGACCCCTTCTAGGATTACTGTCGTCAATTAACATCTGCAGAGAACAATTACAAAACAGCCTCCATACATATAGGAGCTTCTATTCTCAAAATGAGATGTCTCAAAATTTTCAAAAAACAAAATAGTAAATACAGCCATCATTCAAATTTCCATTTTGTACCAGTTGATGTTGTTGACAAATTATATCTATATTAAATAATCTTATGGATAAGACAAAAATGGATTTCATGTTCTAGGTTTTCCTCTCTGCCAGTTTGTTTTGTTTTATGTATTTATTAAAATCTGAATGAGTGTTAATGAAGTTATATTTATATGAAAGTGCATCAAGTTGGTGTTAGAACAATCAGCTGAAATGTGAAAATTAGGGTAAATTGATCATTAAGTTATATTGGTTATGGCACAGTGTCATGGGAAGAAAATGAACTTTAGAGTTTTGCCTTCAATCTGATTTTGATCACTTATGAACTGTGAGTCTTTGGGAAAGTCATTTAATTTATTTGGGCTTCAGAATATCACCTATAAAATTGAGATTAAAATGCCTATTAACCAGGTTTTCATGATGAATAAGTAAAATATGAAAAAATATTTTGCGAATTGGCTTGCTCATAGAGACTCTAGACAAATTTAGTTGTCATTTTGTTCTCTTCACATTCTACATCAGATAGCTGTTTTGAGTATTTTAAAAATGAATGCTACTGGAGATTCTTTTCTCTTACCAACATTTATACACTGTGTTGTTTATTTTTTGCTAATGAATGATATGAATTAATGACTGAAGTTCTTCACCACAGCTTTCAAAGCCATGCCCCATGTATGGAAAACTGATCTTTCTATGCTAATTTCACATTTCACAATATTACACATCTTTGCTCCAATGAAACAAGATCAACTAATAGTCACTATATAGCTCATTTACTTTTCTTTTATCTTCTTTTTTTTTTTTAGATTTTATTTATTTATTTTTAGAGAGAAAGAGCGCATGAGCAGGGGGAGGAACAGAGAGGAGGAGAATGGGTGGGTGAGCAGAGGGGGAGGGAGGCAAATAGGGAAAGGGTCTCAAGCAGACTGGGCTAAGCATAGAGCCCAATTCAGGGCTCTATCCCAGGACCCTGAGATCATGACCTGAGCTGAAACCAAGAGTCCAGCACTTAACCCACTGACCCACCCAGGTGCCCCTACTTTTCTTCTATCTGAAATAGATTTTCTTTCTTTCCAAACCTTCAATGAAAGTTAAGCCAATCTGTCTCCCAGCATAGTATCTTCCTTTTTTTGTTGTTCATTATCTATTATTTAAGTTGTAATAAATAGAAATGTAATACTAAATTATTCCTTGAGATTCCTGACAACCAAGGGGGGAAAGTTAAATAATTTAGTTGTCCACTAGATAAAGCATGGTAAAGTCATTTGGAAAGATAGTATATTTTACTTTGATTTCTATGATGAATTTATCCCATAGATCAGTATATAAAGTTTTTTACATGATAATTGGATATTAAGTGAAAACATAATTCTCCAAAAGATTAAAAAAAGTTTGTTAAAACTGGATATCCACAAGCAAAAAAAAAAAATGAATCCAGACACAGACCTCACACCCTTCACAAAAATTAACTTAAAATGAACCATAGTCCTAAATGTTAAATGCAAAATTATAAATCTCCTAGAAGGTAACACAGGAGAAAACCTAGATGACACTGGGCATGGTGATGACTCTTTAGACATAATACCTAAGACAGAATTCATGGAAGAAATAATCGATAAGCTGGACTTCATTATAAAAAAAAGAAACCCTCTGTAAAAGACAATCAATGTCAAGAGAATGAGAAGACAAATCACAGACTGAAAAAATATTTACAAAAGATACATTTGATAAAAAATCATTATCCAACATATATAAAAAATTCTTAAAACTCAACTATAAGAAACACAAACAACCTGATGAAAAAATGGGCCAAAGACCTTAACAGACACTTCCCCAAAGAAGATATCCAGATGGCAAATAAGCATATGGAAAGATGTTCTACATCACATATCATCAGGGAAAGGCAAATTAAAACAATGAGATATCACTACACACCTATCAGAATGGCCAAAATTCAGAACACTGACAATACCAAATGCTGGCAAGGATGTGGAGCAACAGGAACTCTCACTCATTGCCAGTGGGAATGCAAAATGGTACAACCACTTTGGAAGACAGTTTTGAGGTTTCATATAAAACTAAGTACTTTTTTGTGTTTACCCAAAAAAAGTTGAAAACTTATGTTCATGCCCTGTACATGGATGTTTATAGAGCTTTATTCATAATTGTCCAAACTTGGAAGCAACCAAGATGTCTTCTAGTAGCTGAATAGATAAGTAAACTGTGGTTTATTCTGGTTATTAAACTGTGGTTTATCAAGCCTTAATAGAGGCTTATTATTATGTACATATTAAATGTATCAAGAAGCCAGTCTTTATATATAATATAGATATAATGTTTCAGGGAAGCTATCAACAACAAAGAACCTTTGTTAAGATGAATTCCTCTTTTATTACACATAGTTCAGTTTTAATTTCAGGAAGATGAATGACATTATTCAGCAGTGTTGTGTCCTGATTATATTTCTTAACATAGGTCAGAGCTTGGAGTATATTTAAGAATGGCTGGTTAACTTGTCTCTTTAAATTATCCCACGTTCAAGTAAATTATGACAAGACCTGGTTATTTGCAGTCAATTTGTGGTATAACTTTCTGATAAGTACCCAAAGCACAGTTATCTGTACTGCTGATTAAAGAGTGCTATAGGCATCTTACATACCAGATGTGCAGATGGCAGAGTTTATAAAATCTTCTGAAATGCTTGGAGCCTGTTTTGCATTCTCACCCAGATAGAAAGCCATATAATTTCCAGCAAGCATAATGGTAGGATTCAGGAGGGTAGGTATGTGTCTGTGTGTGGGCAGGGTAGGGGGGGGTTGGGAAGGACCAGGAAAGGGGGACTATATTGGGACCTTCAAGTCTGTTCAAATATGTGTATAAAATACTCATTAGATTTCTAAGAGTTCTATGCTTCAAAGGATGGAAGTGAAAATTATGTTCTAAAATGCTGCTTTTATTATATAGCTTGAAAGAATACAAATTAGCAATTTATTATTTTTTCACCAGAAAAGTACCACAGAGTACCAAAATAGTAGAATAGCTGCTTTTGAAAAAAAAAATTCATTTATTAGTAATAGGCAAATGTATTTAATTGGACTGGATACTTTTCTTTTATCTTTTTCCAGTAATAAATGTTAAATCAGATACTTTAGAATTAGTGAAATTCCTGAACACACAAGCAAATTTTCCTTTACTCTCTTCCTCCTTTCTTCTCCCCCAACCACCCTTCCATTCTTCCTTCTTTTCCTACCCTGGGCATGATGCATGGCAGGCAGTCCTTGTATGAACAAGATTTGGCATGACCCTCTACTTTCAGAGCTTATCATTTACCTCCTTTTTAGTACTTATCCATTTGCATTATTTTTAAAAGATTTGCCCTAGCCTACTAGCTCAGAGAAGGATAACAGAGCAGATGAGAGCATCCCTTTTATGGCAACAAAATCAACAGGGGAGGGCTGAGCCCTTTCCACCGTAATCCCTTCTATTCCCACCAATTACTTCTAGACTTCCAGAGTATCACAGGGCTCATTAATGCCCTTTGTTACTCCAGTTTCTGAACTCTCCCACATCCTATGACCCTCTCTCTTGGGCTAACCCCCAATAGACTTAATATGTAAATGCCCCTGGGAAGATTATTTTACTTATTATTGTATTTAAACATAAGTTTCCTAACTAATGGAAAAGTTACCTCCTAGGGCTAAAACAGGCTGAATTCTGATTATGCATCCCAGCAGTTTGCCACCTCTGCCCATCCTCCCCACAAAACATTCCAGGTGCACAGTAAGGGCAGTCTCTTCTGTTTTCCTCTATCTCATCTGGGCCTGATATATGTATAGTCAGTTGTTCCTGATTCTTTTTCTGAAATCCCATAGCCTTTTTCTATGAATGCTTGATCTGTACCATTACCTCCACATTTCTAGGACCTACTTTCTGCTACTGTCTATGCAAGGACAACTATAGATTCTTTTTATAGAGTCAGATACTGTACATTTCCCCAGTTTAAGGCATCTTAAATGTTTACATAAAAGCTAATATCACACACAGTCTTAAGAAAGAAGTTAACGGAAGGTAGAAGTAGAATCTAGTGTCCCTCATTCGGGAACTTTATAACTAATGAAGTGAAGGGGCACCTGGGTGGCTCAGTGATTAAGCATCCCATCTTGATTTCTGTTCTGGTCCTGATCTCAGGGTCCTGGGATCCAACCCCCCCCCATGGGGCTCCGTGCTCAGCGGGGAGTCAGCTTGAGGATTTTTCTCCATCTCCCTCTGCCCCTCCTCCCCTCCTCTCTCTCTCTCTCAAATAAGTAAATAAACAAATCTGAAAAAAATAAGTAATGAAGTGAATATTTTTTTAATCCCTGAACTCATAACAACAGGGTTATTTTCAGGTAGAATCTTGGTATATTTGGAAAAATACCTTTAAGGGTGCTTGAGGAAAAAAAAAAATTGTTTCCAGTAAGTATGGACTAATCAAAACAATCCTCCCATTGAGGAAACACTAGAAAATGTAGGGATAAAGTGAACAAAATAATCTTAATAAAAGTTCAGAAGAACTAAACAATTATTGAAGATCCAGTTTGAGATTTGGGGAATATAGAGATCTATACAGGTTAGATTGATATTAGGAGTACTTGTCCTCTGTGGATATTTGCTGATTCTGAAAGAGGCTGAAAGTCTGGGAAGCTGAGTGGTATTATTGAGTGTCTTATGGGCATAAGGATGAAAATTGGGGTATGAGATCCAAGAGGGTGGTACAGCACCAGTAAACAGTATGTGCCCCATGAAGATTGACTAGGAAGTCATCTGTCCCTTGCAGAGATGAAAACCCAGCTTTGAATCACTTCAGTTTCTGAAATCATTAAAGAGATTGTAGATTTCTAAAGTCAGACATCCGACAGAAAGAAAAGCCTATCATCTTTGAAGAGAACATCATTTTTGGCTTCTAATTTTATTTTTTATATATCTGGACATTTCCAGATCTCAAAGCAAATTGACCAAATACAAAGGGATTGAATAGCATGTGCCAGAATGAGTATAAGAGGGGCTTAAAGCTTTGGTAGTTGTCAGATGCAGATTTTAAATGAAAATTGCTTAAAATATTGAAGGAGATGAATAGGATTAGTGAGAATTTAAGAAGAGAATTGGAAGCTAAAGAAAAGATGCTTAAAACTAAAATTATAGAAATTTTAAAACATAATAATTAAAATGAAGAACTATAAAGATGGGTTTAGCAGTCTATTAGATCTAAATGAAAAGGGAATTAAAGAGCTGGAAGGAAAAGTAAAAGAAAATATCCAGAATGAATTTCAGAAAAGAAAAAAAAAGGACAAATATATATTCTAGAAGGCAAAACAGAACCACACATAAGCAGCCACCTGATTTATGACAAAAGTTATAATGCAAAGCATTGGAAAGTTTGGTCTTTCCAGTAAATGGTATTAACCTCCACTATGCATGACTCAATTCTAGATGGAGAATAAAAGTAAATGTCAAAGGTGAAAGAAAACATTTTAAAAAGTATTTAAAAAAATAAAGACTACCTTATAAACTTCAGGTGGTCCTAAATTTCTTAAATAGTAAACAAAAACTCTAAATATAAAGAAAGATTGATAAATTGGACTACATTAAAACAAAAATCTTTTTGTCAAAAGAAATCTTTAAAAAGAAAAAAAAAAAAGAAAGCCAAAGAATGGGAGAAAATATTTCAAAACATATAGTTAACAAATGACTCATAGTCTGAATGTATAAAGAACTTTTACAAATGAATTTAAAAGGTAATTGAATAGAATAAAAATTATTACAATTCTTAAAGAGACACTTCACAATAAAGTAAAATAAATGAATAATAAACAAATGAAAATTTGATTAATTTTATTAGTCTTTGAGGAAATGCAAATTACAACCAAAATGATGTATGACTTTACACTCACCAGAAGGGCTAAGATGAAAAGGCATACAATATTGAATTTTGACAAAGATGATGAGCAATTGGAAATCTCATGCACTGTGAGAATGCAAATTGGAATAGACACTTTGAAAAATAGTTTTGATGTATATACATATGCATAGCCTATGATTTAATATTCTACTTCTAGGTATATATTAAACAGAAATGCATGTCTGAGATACATATGTATATATAGATATATACCTACCAAATATCTATATATATAGATATATATCTACCAAAGACATATATAAAGATACAAATAACATCACTATTCCTAACAGCCAACATTTAAAAACCAGGAAAAAATATCAATGTGTATAGCAGCACTATTCTTAATGCCTAAAAATGAGAGACAATCCAGATGTCCATAAATAGTAATTTGTCTAAATAAATTGTGGTGTATTCATTTAACAGTATACTATCTTTGAATGAAAATGAGCAAACTATAACTACAAACAACAGCATGAATAAGTCTCACAAATAGATCTAGGAGAAAGATACCAGGAACAAAAGAATACATACTGTATCATTCCATTCATATAAACCTTAAGAACAGGGAAAAATTGTTTTAGAAGTCATGGTAGTGCCTGGAATGGAACTCAATAGGAGCTTCTGAGGTGCTGCTTATGTTCTACTTTTTGATCTGTTTGCATCTGTTTTATGAATGTGTTGAGTTTGTAAATATGCATAGCACTGTGCAATAGTGAATTGTTTTCTTTAGGTATAATTCAGTGTTTACCCAATAAGAATTACTGTTTAAAACAGCATCAAAGAATATCAAATAACTAGCTCTAACTTTAACAAAAGCATGCAAGTCCTTTTCACTGAAAACTACTAAATATTGATAAGAATTGAAAACCACAAAAATAAATGGAGAGCCATACCATGTTCATGGTTTAGATAATTCAGTATTGTAAAGATATCTGTTTTACTCAAATTGATATTAAAATTCAGTGTAACTGCAGGCAAAATCCCAACAAATTTTTATGTGAAACAAGACAAACATATTTTAAAATTTATAAAGAAAGGAAAATAGCCAATAGCCTCTTATGTAGTAACAACAATGCTGAATGACTTGCTTTAACAATTATTAAGGCTCTCAAAAGATAAGCTGAGGCATATTAAAATTTTTAAGAGTTTGTTTGAGCAAAACTCGATTTGAATAAGGCAACATCCAAACTGGCAGATAGAAAGGAACTCCAAGGAACTGTACAAACTGAAAGACTCACAGGCAGAGCAGGAACAGGAAAGATACACTGGGTAAAAACTCAGGTTGGTTATTGCAAAGTTACTTTCTTTTTTTTTTCCCTTTTTTTTGGGGGGGGTGGGAGAGTTCTATCAGGCAGATTACCTAACTAATGCTGATCAGGTGATTCCTGATTAACTGGGTTAGGATTCCATTTCTGCAAGAGCTGAAACTATAAGTCTCAGTTTGGTGATGTGGGGCTTACCATAAGTAACTCCATTTGGGGCCTCTTGTTTTTAAGACCTGAAAATCTATAGAGATGAACCATGAGAGACTATGGACTCTGAGAAACAAACTGAGGGTTCTAGAGGGGAGAGGGGTAGGGAGATGGGTTAGCCTGGTGATGAGTATTAAAGAGGGCACATACTGAATGGAGCACTGGGTGTTATACGCAAACAATGAATCATGGAATGCTACATTAAAAACTAATGATGTAAGGTATGGTGATTAATATAACATAATAAAATAAAATTAAAAAAAAGAAAATCTATAGTAAATCAGTGTGATATTGGTGCAAAATAATGCAAACTGACCAAAGAAAAAACAAAGAATCCAAAAACAGAACCACACATACATGGACACTTGATTTGTTACAGAGCTAACTCTACATATCTCATTTCAATAAATGTTTCTGGAGCATTTAGATATCTGTATTTTTAAGAAATTAGCATAGCACTCACAAAAATTTATTTCAGGTATTTTTAGGTTTCTAACTGTGAAAAGCAAAATAATCATGCTTCCACAAAAAGATATGACACTATTTAAAATGGCTTGGAGGGAAAATTTCTTAAATAAGATACTGTGATATTGTGGTTTATAATAAGAAATATATATTTGGTCTTCCTCCAGTTCCTGGCACATAGCTCCCCAAACCCTTGTAATTTCCTAAGTGATTAGAGCAATAGGGATATCTTTTTTTATAATATTTTGTTTCGTCCTTGGGTGCCTGGGTGGCTCAGTTGGTTAAGCAACTGCCTTCGGCTCAGGTCATGATCCTGGAGTCCCTGGATCGAGTCCCGCATTGGGCTCCCTGCTCGGCAGGGAGTCTGCTTCTCCCACTGACCCTCCCCCCTCTCATGTGCTCTCTCTCATTCTCTCTCTCTCAAATAAATAAATAAAATCTTTAAAAAAATTTTTTTTGTTTTGTCCTTAGTTCTTGAAATGGCTTGAGAGAGATAAAGGTGAAAGGAGCATCTTTTATTATTCATAACAAGTCCCTTTTGGCCACATCTGAGTTTCTGTTATTAAGGTGACTTTTGGAAAGCCACCAGAGCTCAGTGCCAGAGGAATGATACATGATTAGAGGATTAGAAGTTTCAGTTCAACACCTCCCCTTCAACCTCTCAAGAAGGGAGAAGGGTTGAAGATTGAGTTCAACCACCAATGACCAATGATTTGCTCAATCATGCCTATGGAAAGAAACTTCCATTAAAAAGTCCCAAAAGACAGGGTTAGTGAGCTTCTAGGTTGGTGAGCACATGGAAGTGCTGAGAGAGTGATCTGCCTGCCCAAAGAATGCATACAAGCTCCATACTCCTTCCCACATACCTTGCCCTATGCATGTCTTCTATCTGGCAATTCCTGAATTACATCCTTTTATAATAAAGTAATTAGTAAGCAATTGAATTTTGTGAGCTACTGTAACAAATTAATCAAACCCAAGGAGCGGATTGTGTAGACTTCTGATCTATAGCCAGTGAGTCATAAGCGCAGGTAACAATCGGGACTTGCAATTGGCATCTAAACTGGGAACAGGGCAGTCTTGTAGGACTGAATCCTTAATGTGTGGGATATGACACTATTTCCAAGTACAAAGAGTCAGAATTAGTTAAATTCTAGGACAGCAGCTGGTATTGTCAATGTGGGAACTCCCCTCCCCCACATACACATGGCGACTGGAGTAAAGAACTTTCAGGGCATTATATGTAGTGTAAAGGAAAACAATAGTGTATTTTTCCTTAATGAGTACAAAAGGAATAATAAAAAAATATATCTTGGGACACCTGGGTGGTGCAGTCGGTTGAGTATCCGACTCCTGGTTTCAGCTCAGGTCATGATCTCAGGGTCTCGTGATCGAGCCCCGAGTGAAGCCTCATGCTCAGCATGGAGTTTGCTTGAGATTCTTTCTCCCTCTCTCTCTGCCCCCACCCCCCCCACTGCTCCCTCTATCTCTGTCTTTCTCAAAGTAAATAAATATTTAAAATAAAATAATAAAACATTTTTAATTGTTTGTTAAATTAAGGGCTGCAGCACAGTGAAGATATTATTTACAAAGGGAAAAAAGTAAACCTAAAAATAGGAGAAGTATCACAATGCATATAGCTTTCAAGGATCTTGTATTCCAGATACATAAAGAACTTCTACACATCAGCAAGAAGAGGAAAGAACCAAATGGAAAAACATGCATATTTTGAAGAAACATTTCAGAAGATAATCAAATAAACACATGAAAAGGAACTCAATTTCTTTATAGTAATCAAGAAAATGAAAATTAAAGCCACAAAGAAATATGGTTACAATGAGAGACGATGGACTCTGAAAAACAAACTGAGGGTTCTAGAGGGGAGGGGGGTGGGAGGATGGGTTAACCTGGTAATGGGTATTGAGGAGGGCACATTCTGCATGGAGCACTGGGTGTTATGCACAAACAATGAATCATGGAACACTACATCTAAAACTAATGATGTAATGTATGGGGATTAACATAAGAATAAAAAAAAAAGAAATATGGTTACAAATCCACCAGGAAGACTAAATTTGAAGTGTGACAATTCCAAATGTTGACAAAAGTAGAACCACTTAGTGTGAGTAAAATTTGAGAGATTTAATCTTCTGTGTTGCCCCTTGAAGAAGGAAAATATGATATTCTCTCCAATTATCAATTTGTTCTTTTTTTAAAAATTTTATTATGTAATGTTAATCACCATACATTACATCATTAGTTTTTGATGTTCTTGAGTCCAAAGCCTAAGCCACTCTTTTAAAGGTTTATAGACCCAATTCCAATGTGGTTGGGGGAGTTCCTCTACACACAACACCAAGCAATTCTCAAACACCAGCAGGGTGTTCAAGAATTCATCTGAATTCTGACAATGTCTATCCAGAGATAGTATCAGATTACAGGTTAGGGGTTCAGTCTTTCAAGACTGCCCTGCTCCCTACTTGAGAAGCCAGTCATAAGCCCCTGGTTGTTACCTGTGCTTCTGACCAACTGAGGTTCCAAAGACCTCTTCCTTAGGTTTGATTAATTTGTTAGAGAGCCTCACAGAACTCAATGGAACATTTACTTAATGTTTACCAGTTTATTAAAGATATGATAAAGGATACAAATCAATAGCCAGATGAAGAAGTATGTAGAGTGAGGTCCTGAACAAAAGAACTTTTTTCTGTGGAGCTTGGGCAGAGTTCAGTGGCAAGTGGAAGGGTTCTGGTTCCACAAGTGTGGACGCTCTCTGAAAAAAAGACCAACAAGCTGTCCTTGGGTTTTTATGGAGGCTTCATTACATAGTCATAATTGATTAAGTCATTGGCCATTGGCTGATTCAATCTTCATCCCTCACTCCTCCCCAGAGGTCAGGGGGGGCGTGGAATGGAAGGTTCCATCCCTTTAAACACATAGTTGGTTCTTCTGGCAACTAGCTCTGCCTTGAGTGGGGTTCATAAGTCACTTTCATTAGGGTCACCTGAGTGGCTTAGTCGGTTGAGCCTCTGACTCTTAATTTCAGCTCAGGTCATGATCTCAGGGCCCTGGGATCAAGACCTACATTTGGCTCCATGCTCAGTGGGGAGTCTGCTTGAGGATTCTCTCCTTCTCCTTCTGTCCCTGCCCCCCACCTCTCTCTCAAATAAATAAGTCCTTTAAAAAAAAAAAGTCACTTTCGGGCACCTGGGTGGCTCAGTTGGTTAAGCGACTGCCTTCAGCTCAGGTCATGATCCTGGAGTGCCAGGATCGAGTCCCGCATCAGGCTCCCTGCTCAGCAGGAAGTCTGCTTCTCCCTCTGACCCTCCTCCCTCTCATGCTCTCTGCCTCTCATTCTCTCTCTCTCAAATAAATAAATAAAAAATCTAAAAAAAAAAAGTCACTTTAGTTAATAACAAGACACTCATCTCACTTTTATGGCTCTGAAGCATTTTCAGGAACTGTGGATGAAAACCAAGTATATCTGAGAAACATGTATTTGGTCATCAGAATGACCAATATATATTTCTTATAAATCATTATATTGCAGCCATGATCTTTCAATAGTTTTCTATCAGATGTCTTTTTTAATGGATAAGTTATTAACACAGGATATTTATTCCATAACCATAATTGTTATTTCATCTAAATTCTGTGCAAGTCTTATCTTACTGACATCGCTAAGTTTATTTGATTATTTTTGTTCACTTGCTCCTACTGGTTCCCATTAGACTTCACAAAAGTAAAGACCCCTTTATTTCTAGATTGCTCCATAATGGTTTTAATCTGACAATTTGTTATTATATATTTAGCTAAGAAGCTTAGCCCCATAATAACAATTTGTGTATAGTAGAGAAATTTTGACTTAGCCTTCCTATCCCCACAATCTCACTAGTCAGTAACAATCAACAGTTAGAATATTGGATGTCCATTTCCTTTTTCTCCTTAAGGATGTGAAGAAGGAAAGAAAAAGGGATTATCCAGTAGTCAATGACACTGATTTTTCAGAAGAGGTATAAAGGTGGTTTCCCTTAGACTTATCTTATGGACAACCTTTTAGCATTGTTATTGTATGCTGCTAGTTCAGTTCAATTAACATTTATTAACCAGCTATTTTTGTGTTTTTAAAATAACAAAGATGGCAGTTTTATCCTTCTCTTCCAGGAAGCCACATGAAAGTACAAAGAAAATGAGAGAGAGAAATAAAAACGGAATCCCTCTAAAGAAATTAGGGAGAGATCTGATTTATTCATTAATTATACAAAATGCTATAAAATGGTTATTGAGTGCCTTCTGTGCTCTAAGTGCTATCACAGTGTTGGGACATACAGCAGGAAAAACAAACTATGCCAAATATATGAAAGGGCTGCTAAATTTAGTGACTATCAGAAAGAAAAGTGGAAGCCTTCCCAGAGGCAATGTCCATGGCTGAAGATTTCAGATAAAAGTTGGCTCACTCACCAAATTAAGTAGCCTAAACCTAGACTGAGGGGCCTACCTGACAACTCATTGTTTGGACCCAGCTTGGCCTGCAGACTTAAAAAGCAAGTTTAGATCAAGCTAAATGCAGAATCGTGTATGGAGAAATCATATCTTCAGGAAACAGCCTCTTAGACAGGCAGGATGGAAGAGAAGAGCAATGCATGGTGAGCATCCTTTCAGTGCCAGTCTCAGCTGGTTCAGAGAATCAAAAGCTAAATCATTTATACATACAATTCTGAATTATGTGGAAAATTATTGATAGCTGTGAACATGATGCTGGCTCTCCCATTATATGAACTACCTGAAAATAGTTGGCTTTGGAAGGACCTACCTGTTTGAAAATCTAGTCATCATCATGAAGGAACAATTTAGAATCTCAGGAATGAGTTGCCACAGTGCCCAGAGCTGTTTCCAGTTTTCTAAAGCAGCAGTGAGGATGTGTGTAGAAGTAACTTCCAGTGTCAAGTACCAATGGGATCAAGGGGCGCAGTGGTAGTATCTCTGCTGAGAGATGTCAGCACTGGTGTCTTCACAAGAGAAGTTCTGTGTGGAATTTTTGAAGCTCTTCCTGGCAGTGTAATTCTCATCCCCGATCCTCCCTGAGCTCTGTGAGCCAATCAGTATGCTTCAATATAGTCTGTTTCTCTTAAATTAGATAGAAGTAGACCTTGGCTGGGCTTTTAGGGTAAATACGGTCAAGTCCCGGCTCCTGATCTATGCTTGCACCTGTGGAGTAATATGACTGGAAGAAAATATATGCACACATACACAAACACACACTGCTTGGTCACACTTAAAATTTAGGACCTCAGTTGTACCCCTAATGGGGGGAGCGATTGTGATTTATAGTGAATAAATCATAACTTATTTAAATAATTCCATATTGTCAGACCTATATGTTGTTTCCAAGTTTTCACCAATAAAAAAGTTGCTGTTATAGTTATCTTTGTAGCTAAATATTTACCACATCCATAATAATTTCCTTTGATTAATTTATTTTCTAAAAGTGGAGTACTGATTCCAATTATGAAGGACTGGCTTGTATTAGGCTAACTTTACTTCTGTTACAATTACTAATGATGACTGGGGTATAAGATACAACTGTTTGAAGGCATTGGAATACAACCAAAGTAGTTGGGGGCAGGAGAAAATGCAACCATGATAAGAAGGAAAGAACATAAGGTGAGTTCCATATTTAGCTGGCTTTTCTCCTGAGGAAATTTTCTGCCATGTGAGGAAATAGAGCCATGCAGAAAAAAAGAGTCTCACAGGACTGAGGGGACGGAAGTCAGAGTTTGAGACTGGCAGAGAGAGTGCAATTGGGTGGCAATATCCCAAAAAAGGGAGGCTGCAAAGGAGTCCCCAAATCTCCTAATGATTCTCTTCAAGATATTGCCAGACTCCTAATTATTCATGCAAGAAAAAACAATGGAAAGCAGCAGCTGGGAGGAAAAAAAAATGGAGCAGACTTCAATATCTGCCCGCTGCTAAGAGAAGAGATTGAAGTTCAAATTCCACCAAATCAGAAGAACTTACTAAATACCCAGGACTTTTCACTGAACTATCAGAAGGGCAATGACAGAATAACAACAAAATGGAAACAATCTTTAAAAAGAAAAAGAAAATAGCTAAAATCAACTCATGAAATAAGTAAGGTGATCTTTTGATATCCTACCTACAATCCACCAAAAAACTGAAAATTAAATTAATCTTCTTTGGAAAGAAGATTACATTATCTGGAGACTATGAAAAATTTTAGTCTACCATTTCCAGTATTAAATTAAAAATTAAAGGCATGCTAACATACAGGACCAATGGAACAAAACCAAGAGAAAAACAGACCAGTAAAATATATGCATGAGTGAATCAGATATTGGAGTTATCAGAGATTTTTAAATAATACAATTGAATTAATTCAAGAAAATAGAGGGAAAAATGGGAAATTTCAGTAGACATCTAGAATCCAGCCACACATATGCACACACACACACACCACACAACCTGTCAAATGGAAATTCTAAACTTAAATAAAACGACGAGGATGAAGAATTTGCTAATTAGCAGATTGGAAATAGCAAAAAGACAAAAAGAATGAGTTAATCATATCATAGAGCTGTGGAGAGCATTCAGAGCAATGCACAAGGAGAAAAAGTGTACAGAAAAAAGCATGAGAGACTTGCAGGATAGAGGAAAAATGCTTAACATATGTTAATCAAAGGGGCTATAGTTAAAGAAATAGCAAATGAGAATTTCCTAGATGTGAATAGATATCAAGCCACAGGTTCAAGGTCTGCAAACCCCACATAGTATAAATAGAAAGAAAACCACTGTTAGGAACATTATAGCCACACTGCTAAAAACCCTAGATAGAGTGAAATCTTAAAAGGGAGCTAGAGGGAGAAAAAAGAAAGTTCAAGAAGTACAATTACAGGGTCAAACAGTTTATAAGTTTGTTTTGTTGTTGTTTGTTTGTTTGTTTGTTTTAGATTTGGATGTAAACTCTCAATCTACTCTTCAGAAATTCAGCAGCTTTTCCACACATCCTGGAAAATAGTGTCACAAATTTCAGTTGTAACTTTGGTATTCTAAATAGTAGAATATTTAAGCCTCTTTAATATTTAATCTGTTGTGGTTTCTGAATGATGAATGGACTCTTGGCAGTTTTGGAGACAGTCAGCCTTTTTAACTGAAACTTCATTGACTTTGGCCTTTTGGGGGCTTTTTACTTAAAGTGCAGCTTATAATTTAGACATTACTGAAATAGTGTTCCCATGCAGATTTATGCCAGATTATCCCTACACCTATGCACATAAAGGTGATTTTGCAGGTTTCCATATTCACTCTCTTCAATCGCAAAGGACACAATTGCAAGGGCTCTTAGTGTTTGCACTGCTTATATATTGTTTTTCTTTTTTTGTTGTTCTTAAATTGAAGTTATACTCGCTCACAGAATGGTTTATGCATTTATTAGTTTTCTAAGTAATTTTGATTTTATTGCAACTCTTGGTTTCATAACATGCCTTCAGGTGTCCTTGAAAGAAGCGCTTTCATCTCTGTGGATTCAAATGCCCTCCTTTGGCTTACATGGGCAGCAATTATGGTGTCCTGTATCATCTAGTCTCTTTACACAGCGATCCCTATGAAGCCGAGATGCAAAGATTCTACCCCAGTGATTTAGGTCTGGCCTCATTCCAAGCCTTAATTGATGGAGACTTTGTCCTGTATTTAGTATTCAGTATAGAGCAAAGCATTTCTCATGAAATGGTTCCAGGGAATGAAAATGACCTAGTTGTTGCAAGCCTCCCAGGAAAGTGGAATTACCTTCTAGACCAGGCCTGAGGCTCAGTGCTGTGCTGACCACTTTCTCTTGCCAAGTAATTTCCTAAGATACAAACTAGACTCATTTTGAAAATATAAAACTCTATTAAGTATGTATACAATAAAGTAAAAAGACAAGGTCCAAAATGTTATGAGCACACATTACAATTGTAAACCAAAAAAATTAATAAAAGCATATGAAGAAAGCCTGGAAGGAACTCCACCAAAATAATAACAATGGTAGTTTGAGTACTGGAATAATAGGAGATTAATTTTCTTTTCACCATTTTACATAATTCCTGGATTGTAGTTATATTACCTTTATAATTAAACAATAAATTTCCTTTAAAAATGATGTTAAAATAACTCTCTGATAAAAATTTTGACAACCTACTTTTATAACCTCCTCTCCTTAGCAATAGACCTAGGATTATATCGCTGGAATGTCATAACTAAGATCATAACATGTTAATAACCCAACTGAAGTTCTTAACATTATGGTTTGCTTATTTTTTAATACACTGCTTTTTAGCACCTGTACAATTCAAGCCTTTTAATTACATCTTGCATGACTGTCAGGCAAAGTAATTGCGAGCAAGTTTTCATATATGCATTTTTCTGAAACTTGACGTATTATAGCAATCCAAATGTAGTGGGAACACTGCATTTAACCAAGCAGGAAGACAAAGCAGTAATTGTGATTTCACTCTAGGTCATTAAGAATGGAATTTTTGAGTCATCTTTTTAATCTTACAGATGCCTTAATCACCGAAATAAGATTTCTTTATCAAAAGTATGTGAAGACCTCATATACCTTCTAACAAATCTTCTAGACTACAAATAAAAAATATGAAAATTAAAAACTAATATGAGGGGCGCCTGGGTGGCTCAGTTGGTTAAGCGACTGCCTTCGGCTCAGGTCATGATCCTGGAGTCCTGGGATCGAGTTCCGCATCGGGCTCCCTGCTCAGCAGGGAGTCTGCTTCTCCCTCGAACCCTCCCCACTCTCATGTGCTCTCTTTCTCATTCTCTCTCTCTCAAATAAATAAATAAAATCTTAAAAAAAAACTAATATGAAATTTTTTGCACAAGTCTTATTTGACTACAAAATAGGTTTAGAAATAGAATCAATGATTTTATATGTATTTAATCTTTGTTCTTCCTGATACTGTTCTTTGATATTAACTCTACATAGTTTGAATGACTAGAGAAAATATCCATATCACTTTAAGTTAGCATAACTTTTATCTTTACCTGCATTACTGGAAAACTATCTAGTTATCTTTAAGCTAAGTAAATTTACTTTAGAAATAAATTGTACAATAATATTTCTTTCCTAAAGGTGCCGAGATCAGGAACCATGGGAATAGCTCCCATGGAGACATGACAGCTATACAATTACAATTACATCATGGTTGACTTCTTTCTATGTCTTTTTACAGTAAGTTCTGAAGAACATACACTTGCCCTTTTGGCAAATTTATACCAGTTTTCAAGTTTACTTTGGGCTTCTTAGTATGTATGTCAAAGGAAGGCTTTTCTTACCTGGAATGAGTATGGCAAGGGAACATCCTGTTTTGTGCTATTACTTGCTCACTAAACAAAGTTGAGCAGGTGATGTCAAGCTGAGTGTTAGAGCAATTTCATATGACTCCAATCTCACCCTATGCCTTGAAAGGGAATGTGAATTAACTTTCCTGCTCTGGGTTTTTGCAATCATGCACTATTTCATAGAATCACAAATAAGTAGAGTCAGAAGGAAATTCTAATCCAGTGGTTGTGGAGTTCAACTCCTTTTTCAAAAAATCAATCTTGTGTGAGGCCTAAGACATAAAATTATATAAGCAGAAGTCCTTTATTGATTGAATAAGAGGCTGCTGGGCAGCCCCTGCAATTCATTTGTTCTATCCCTTCTTTCTCTGTGGGAGCTATTGAGCATCTCAACAGAACACAAGAGATTCTCAGAACAGATTGCAAACCACAAATCTAATTCCAATTTCTCTCATATTACAGGTAAGTCATCAAAAGCCTAAAGAAGTGAAGCTACCCGACCAAAGTTATAGAACGCAAAGCCTTGCACACATTAGGTCTCAAAATATAGGTTATCAGGATAGATATTATATGAAAGAGGCAGATTTTCAAATCTAGAGCATCTTTTCCCATCAAAATTATTGTTGCTGCTTAATGGAACATTTTATTCATTTGTCTGAAAGTGTTCAAAGGAAATTGTAAAAGGAGAATGGTGGTTATGAAAATCAGCCCCAGGGACTCCTGGGTGGCTCAGTCGGTTAAGCGTCCAACTCTTGGTTTCAGCTCAGGTCATGATCTCATGAGTTGTGAGATCCAGCCCCATGCTGGGCTCTGCGCTCAGCAGGGAGTCTGCTTGAAGCTGCTCTCCCTCTGTCCCTCCCCCAACTTGCACGTGCTCACACTCTGCTCTCTCTCTAGAACAAATAAATAAATCTTTGAAAGTCAGCCCCAAAGCCTACGGGTAGGTCAAGGAACTTACAAAAAGTCTGGGAGAGATCTCAGCATGTCATCCTGAGGGAACCACAAAATATTTAATCAAATATCACTGCTGCCCAGATCTGGTGGAACCCTGGCTACCACTGGAACCATGAATGCTCATTATGTACAGAGAGGTGTTTACAGGGAAGTAATTTCCCAAGAGTAAGAGCTCTGGTCAATTCTGAATTGGGTTAAAGTCATGCTGGATCCTCAATGTGGAGAATCTATAATGTAGATTATGGTTGAGGCTCTGTAATGTCACTGAAATTATAAGAGAGCTCTTAAGACATCTAGATATTCTGATTGCTTAAAATTACAGTGTGTTGCAGTATACATTCTCACTTTATATTAGTTAAAATATTAAAATGTTTGATTTGAGCAGGGTACTGATTTCTTGACTCAAAAGTCACTACCCCTCTACGTTATCAGTCACCTCATAACTCAGCAGTTATTACATCAGATTTAGTAGAAATTATAAAATAAGTTATCACAAAATCAAAAAGTTATGCTTACTACAACCATGTGAGATCTGTAGAGAATACAATGAGACTTTTGTTGGGTCTGAGAATTTCATCTAAAATATGGAAGCTGAGACAGTGAAGGACAAGTTTTGTTACTTATCTAAAGAGGAGCAACAGATAGATCCCCCAATGGCCAAACTAGTCCAACCATCATCATTCCCAATAGCTAGTGTAAGAAAAGGTCACTGGTTTGTTGGAGAACAAAGTCAATGAAGGGATTTCACAGGTACATTTAAGACTATACATCCCCTCTTTCCTCTAAGTCAAGTAAGGGTGCTTTCCAGTAACCAACCAGAGATTGGAATGTCTGTCAAGAGGGAGATGGAGATTTCACTAACACACTCCCAATCCCTTTGCCAATGCTTGCTAATTGCAAAAATGCATAGGTCTGCCCTTGCTGGTATATAGAAGATACCTCCAGCTTGGCATGTGTGCCCTGGAGTTTGTGGAGGCAAAGAATGGTGCTTGTCTCTCACAGGGGATTGCCTAGAGCAGGCTCCATTTGCAGAGCAAGAATAAAGGATGCAGGGCGCCTGGGTGGCTCAGTTGGTTAAGCGACTGCCTTCGGCTCAGGTCATGATCCCAGGGTCCTGGGATCAAGTCCCACATCGGGCTCCCTGCTCTGCGGGGAGCCTGCTTCTCCCTCTCCCCCTCCCCCTGCTGGTGTTCCCTCTCTCACTGTGTCTCTCTCTGTCAAATAAATAAATAAAATCTTTAAAAAAAAAAAAAGAATAAAGGATGCAGTGAATTGGCCTCACTCCTGGAACATGTCAGGGCCAGGTGGTATGCATTTTCACATGGATCACCTGGATACCCAGAAAAGTAGCCAGGTTTGAATATTTTAGAAAGGACTGGGATGTCTGCCAAAAGGAAAAAATGGACCATTTTGCTTTGTTTGTAGGAGTGGAGGGCAAGCTGTAATAAGTCATCTAAAGGGTCCATCACCTATACCGTGAAATGGTACAGTACAGAAATATCCAGCAAGGGGAGTAGGGCCTTTGCCACTTTACTTTGCACCCTCCCTAGCTACTGACCACTGAATAGTTAGAAGCAGAGGGAGGAGGAGGTGCAAGAAAGTCATATTTGAAGTCAATAGGGAGAGGAAAAAATAAGATGATCACTCTACCCTATTTAAGATAGACCATTGGGTATACCGGTTATACTTTTCTAAACTTAATTTATAGTAGGTAGAGGAAACCAAAACTCAGAAAGATGATTGACCAAAGGCACAAAGGTAGGAAGTGACAAAGCCAGGAGTCTTGTGACTCCAAAGTGGATTTCTTGAGAGAATGCCACCTTCACTTTATAGCAAGCCTGCAGAGAAATGGAGCAGAATACATATACCCCATGCTACCTTTCTCTGTGGCATTTTCAACTTACATCCTTGAAGGATCAGATTGGAAAATTGCCAGTGATTATTCTGGCACTATCGGGGTGATGGTGGGTAAGTTGCTTCACCTCCCTAAGCCTCGTTTCACTCATATATAAAATGCAAAGATTGGATCAACTCAGCTCTAAATTCCCTTTTAGATTTTATCAAGATTTAATCATAGCTCAAAAAAGAGAGAGAGGAGAATAAAGGAGAGGAAAAAGGAAGGAAGAAGAAGGGAGGAGAGGAAGGCAAGGGAGGGAAGGGGGGGAAAGGACAGAAGGACCGGAGGGGAGGGGAGGAGAGGATTAGAGGGGAGGGGAGGCGAAAGATATGCAAAAGTGCATAAGATTCTGTATTAGTTGCATCAGTTGAATGTTTTGTACCTTCAATTTGTATTTTTCAGGGTAGTCAGAGAATTCAATTAGAACTTCCAAAAGTGACTTTATTTTCATATTCTCTCCCTTCTCTGTCCCATCACTTCTTTTAGGGGCATTACTAAGATGATTTCATAAAAAAAGAGAAAACAATTTTAAGAGATCGAAACATTTCATCCTCCCTGAAATGCTATCAGTTGTGGACAGTACAAATTCTGCCGCGTCTGACACCTCCCCATAACTGGATTCCCAGGAGGAATGGCAGTAGGGAGGTTTCTTTGCTTTGTTTGTTTTTTTGTTTGTTTTGGTTGTTTTTTAAACACGTGATGGGAATGAATCTGGAAAACTGTAACTTCAGATGGGTTTGTTGCTGCAGCTTTCAATCCTGTCACAATAGGTGTCATGAAGATGAATAAAGTTGGTGCCATCTTCTGTTTTCATTATCATCCAAGGGGATGGGATCGGAAAGGATTCATTTTGTGCCACTGTCATTTCTCATTACTATCTTTGTCGTGAGAGTGAATTATAACAGCGCTCCGATGCCGGCTATGGCTTTGCTCTCATTACAGACTTTCATTCTTGGGACGAAGATGGTAATAAGAATGGAATGTCATGTAAAAACAGAGCTCACTTTCATGACAGTTGGAAATTGGTGATGAAAATGGAAAATGGCAGAAAAAAAATTAATCCTTTTTTTTGTGGCAAAATTGTCCTGCAAACAACAGCGTGTACCAAAGGTATCCCTCACGGTGGCAATAACAAAGCAATGAAAAGGCAAACAATGAACAGCTTTTGGAGCAAATGAGGATTTCTGAGGCATCCATCTTGCTTGGTGCTTTGGAAATATATCTCTTAATCCTGAATAATGTAACATCCATTTAGCTCCAAAAGTAATGTGATAGGCAATTAGGAGCTTCTCTGTTCTCCCTTCAGTGATGTTGAGTATCTCTATTACATACTGCCAGAAAGGCCCTACCAAATTTATGGAAGCCATTAGAATTTCTATATAGGATGCCTTTCTCACACACACACACACACACACACACACACATGCGTCTCTGTATATGTGTGCTTGTGTACATACAATTCTAGAAAAGTATTTACTGACTAAACAATAGTGGCTTTGAAAGGAAGGACTTCCACTTTCTATTTATTGATCGATTTTTTGTAAAAACCAAGAGCATTTACCACTCTTAAAATTACAGGCATGAAGGCCTTCTTTCCCATCAAAATAATGGCTCTGTATACCACTGAATTACCTTTACTACCAGAGTCTATTGTCCACTCTGGATATATATTCTCTATTTTAAAATTGAATGGGGGTAACTGCCATTTGCATCCACATTTTTAAATAAATGCCTCAGTCTCTTTCTTTACAGATTCTTTTCCCTCACCCTATTCGAAATGTGATATTTTTTCTTTTCCACTCAGAGGTCCTCTCTCTTCAGAATGAGCGTTAGAGCATGCTAATTGTGGAAAGAACGTGGTGTGAAATGGTCTTTTCATTAGATTTCATTTAAAGCATTTTATTTAATGTTTTATCATTTGCCCAACATGTATAACAGACACTCAGGATTTATCCACTTTTCAACACATGTCATTGTTGGGAAGGAAAAGAGGCATTTTTTTTTTAAGATTTTATTTATTTATTTGAGAGAGAGAGAATGAGAGAGAGCACATGAGAGGGGGGAGGGTCAGAGGGAGAAGCAGACTCCCTGCTGAGCAGGGAGCCCGATGCGGGACTCGATCCCGGGACTTCAGGATCATGACCTGAGCCGAAGGCAGTCGCTTAACCAACTGAGCCACCCAGGTGCCCGAAAAGGGGCATTTTAATATGCATGTGGAGCACAGAACCATTTATAAGATGGTTATTGAGTGCAGAAATGTTTATTATGTGCATGTTAGTGTTTGGCGTACATTTAAGGTTGCTAAATGTTGACACAGTTGCCTGTGCTCTGTGGACAAGCCGGGGGAGTAGGCATGAGACACCGCTTGTATTAGTATGAAAAGAAGGCAGTTACTCTGTAAGACACCACCTGAATTCATTTGGTTCCTTTTACTTTGGAGTGATTCATGGCAAGGCCACACTTTAAATCTCAAAATCTTTTATACTTTTAGGAGCCAGGCTGGGGGAATAAAATGGTAATTGTTAGAAACAGAGGAAAAACAGATTATTTTAAACAAGTAGAATTTTTACATAGTAAATATGCTGGAATAATTTTACATAGTTCTGCCAAGTCATTGACAGTGTTTTCAGCTAAAACATCTGAAATAGTAGATTGTCCTAAAGCTTTTTCTGAAGAGCATTTTGTGTAACTGTGCAAAGGTTAAAAGTGTAGAACTCTTCAAGTCATATAGGGAAAGCGCATTTTAAAGCGGATGTTGTTAAGCACGGTAGAAAACCCAGGAGGCGTTTGTTTTTAAAGATCTGTGGCCAAAGATTCTAATTCGATAGATTTGTAGCAGGGCCTGCAACCCCCACAGCTGTACACTGGGGCTCAGCACGCAGAGAGCCACAGCAGGAATCTGTATTTTTAAAAAGCTTTTTAAAAAATAATTCTGATATAACCTTGCATTAGAAACCCCTGTTTTGGGGCGCCTGGGTGGCTCAGTTGGTTAAGCGACTGCCTTCGGCTCAGGTTGTGATCCTGGAATCCCTGGATCGAGTCCCGCATTGGGCTCCCTGCTCGGCGGGGAGTCTGCTTCTCCCTCTGACCCTCCCCCCTCTCATGTGCTCTCTCTCATTCTCTCTCTCTCAAATAAATAAATAAAATCTTAAAAAAAAAAAAAAAAAAGAAACCCCTGTTTTGAAGTTATGATGAACTAGCTAGATATTTCTCTTTTCTATGGCTCTCTTGATCAACTTTTCTTCTCTTAATGAGGATATTCCTAAATCAGTCCATCCATCAAACATTTATGTGAGCACCTATTCTGTGCCAATATTGCATTTGGAATGGGCTGGAAAATAGTGGAGAGACAGTAGTGACAAGGCATTTGTGGCTTGAATCCACAGGACCCACAGGACTACAGCAAACAAACAAATAGTTCTTAATGGGCAGGCAAACACTCTGGAAGTTATCCCCTTAAGGCTCAGCACAGAGGGAGCAGACAAAAACACCCATCTGCGAGTCTTTCCTGGACAGGAATGAGACTGCATACTTTACAAGCTCCTGCCTGAGGGTCTGACTGGTTTGTAATTTAGCACACTTCTAAGGGATGGTTGTGAATTCCCTAGAGAATGGAGGAGGGGAGGAACCCGGGGCATTCTCTCCCTGCTTTCTCCTCTGGCTCTCTAGGGATAAATCCAGATCACCAGCATCTCCCTGGAAAGATCTTTTATACACCTCTGGCACCTGATCTGTTGTAACTGCTGGCCCAGGACTGGGCACCTGGACTGCCTGGCTCTGACAGGCATGAGACTTGCATGCAGAATCCCACAGTACAGTAGTCAACAAAGAAGCAGTTTTTAAGTGAGCTCAGGAACATACACCCCACCCCCCATCCACCGGGAGCAGATAAAAATCCCTACCTTCCAGTATTTCTGTGGAAGGGGCTTTACATACTTTCCAAGCTCCTACTTGAGGGTCTGGATTCTAGGTGTTAACCTAGGTGCACCTAGGTGTTAACTGTGATCCTCCTCTGTGGGACACTGATGGGTCTTGTCACACCTTCAACTACTGGGAGCCACTAAGAAAAATGATGGTAGATTGGACAATCACAACAGTTTGAGGCATGACTAGGATTTTGGGCCAAGCAAATAAAGGGTTAATATCCAAAATATACAAGGAGTACATACAAGTCAATAGCAATAATAATAATAAAAAAAAAATGGGCAAGGAACTTAGACATTAAAAAAAAAAACATGTACAAATGACCAACAAGTACATGAAAAGATGCCCAACAACACTAATCATCAATGCAAATCAAATGCACATCAAAACCACAATATCACCTTATACCTGTTAGGATGTCTTTTATCAAAAAGACAAGAAATAACATACTGTTGAGGATGTGAAGAAAAGGGAACTCATGCACTGTTGGTGGGGATGTAAACTGGTACAGCCACTATGGAAAACAATATGGAGATTCCTCAAGAAATTAATAATTTAGCTACTGTACAATTCAGCAACGCTACTTCTGGTTATATCTCTGAAGGAAAGGAAATCACCATCTCAAAATCATCATCTCTCTCTGAACTTTCATGTTCATTGCAGTATTATTAACAATAGTCAAAGTATGGAGTATTCATTGCAGTATTATTAACAATAGTCAAAGTATTGATGGCTGGATGGATATACACAATGGAACATTATTCAGCCTTAAAAAGGGAAATCCTGACATTTGCAGCTATATAGATGAAACCTGAGGGCATTATGCTAATAAGCAAGACAAAGAAAGACAAATACTTCATGGTATCATTTTATGTGGAACAAAAAAAAAAGTTGAACTCAGAAACCAAGACTGGGAGAGGAAGATATAGGGAGAGGCTGATAAAGAGGTGACAACATGACTAAGGTCTGTGGCTCTAATGTATAACTAAGCGACTAAAGTTGATAACACTATTGTTTAATTGAAACTTACTAAGAGTAGAATGTCTAAGTGTTCTCATCAAACAAAGGTAAATATTTGAGGTGATGGGTGTATTAATTAACTCAATGGTGGTATTCCTTTCACAATGTATACATATAACAAATCATCACGTTGTCCACTTTAAATATCTTACAATTCTATTTGTCAATTATACTTCAATAATGTTGAAAAGAAAAAGAAAAGCAAATAAACTGTTTTGGAATCCCAAATGTTTTTTGATAGTTCGATTATTTAATCCTACGATATTTACAGATGATAACTTCTCCCTTGAAAATCATCTCTTTATGTTTAAGCTTTAAAGAATAACAAACAGATTTTTTTTTAATTTTTTTATTCTTATGTTAATCCCCATACATTACAACATTAGTTTTAGATGAAGTGTTCCATGATTCATTGTTTGTGCACAACACCCAGTGCTCCATGCAGAATGTGCCCTCCTCAATACCCACCACCAGGCTAACCCATCCTCCCACCCCCCTCCCCTCTAGAACCCTGTTTGTTTTTCAGAGTCCATCGTCTCTCATGGTTCGTCTACCCCTCCGATTTCCCCCGCTTCATTCTTCCCCTCCCGCTACCTTCTTCTTCTTCTTTTTTTTTTTTCTTAACATATATTGCATTATTTGTTTCAGAGGTACAGATCTGAGATTCAACAGTCTTGCACAATTCACAGCGCTTACCAGAGCACATACCCTCCCCAGTGTCTATCACCCAGTCCCCCCATCCCTCCCACCCCACCCCCCACTCCAACAACACTCAGTTTGTTTCCTGCGATTAAGAATTCCTCATATCAGTGAGATCATATGATACATGTCTTTCTCTGTTTGACTTATTTCACTCAACATAATACCCTCCAGTTCCATCCACGTCGTTGCAAATGGCAAGATCTCATTCCTTTTGATGGCTGCATAATATTCCATTGTATATATATACCACTTCTTCTTTATCCATTCATCTGTCGATGGACATCTTGGCTCTTTCCACAGTTTGGCTATTGTGGACATTGCTGCTATAAACATCGGGGTGCACGTACCCCTTCGGATCCCTACTTTTGTATCTTTGGGGTAAATACCCAGTAGTGCAATTGCTGGATCATATGGTAGCTCTATTTTCAACTTTTTGAGGAACCTCCATACAGTTTTCCAGAGTGGCTGCACCAGCTTGCATTCCCACCAACAGTGTAGGAGGGTTCCCCTTTCTCCGCATCCCCGCCAACATCTGTCGTTTCCTGACTTGTTAATTTTAGCCATTCTGACTGGTGTGAGGTGGTATCTCATTGAGGTTTTGATTTGGATTTCCCTGATGCCGAGCGATATTGAGCACTTTTTCATGTGTCTGTTGGCCATTTGGATGTCTTCTTTGGAAAAATATCTGTTCATGTCTTCTGCCCATTTCTTGATTGGATTCTTTGTTCTTTGGGTGTTGAGTTTGATGAGTTCTTTATAGATTTTGGATACTAGCCCTTTATCTGATATGTCATTTGCAAATATCTTCTCCCATTCTGTCGGTTGTCTTTTGGTTTTGTTAACTAACAAACAGATTTTAAGTTGCTTATATACATAGTCCTTTTATTTCAGTTGCTTATATACAGACTCATTACATCAACCATTTTATTTTTAATCACCAATAACTGATCAATTAATGTCAAATCAAATCAATGCTACAATCAAATCAATTTTCTTATTCATGATAAAAATTACTTTTTTTCATGATAAAAATTACTTTTAAAGCAATGGAGGTTTTTTGTGGTTGTTTGTGTTTGGTTTCCTTGTTATTGTTTGTTGGTTATTTTTTTTGGTATGTTTCATTTGTATAGCCATTATATATTTCACTTGTGTAACCATGAACTTAGATTTATTATTTAACTTCAAAATGGAAAAAAAAGGACTGAGGAAAATACTTTACCATGGTGATTTTAACACTTGGTTTATAGAATTTTGGTTTGTGAGTGGATGCCTTAAAGGTGAGGGGCTGTTTGAAAGTAGCTTAAAGCAGAAAAGAGAATCAATAAGAATGGCAGACCGTTTACATAAGGTTACATTCCTAACTTTATACTTTCGACTGTATCAGCTCTAGGGAATGGGAAGCACGTATATGTGCTTGGTTAGCCATTATTTAACAGAAGACCTTAAATAAAATTGGGTAGGTTACTTTCTTCAGTTCACATTGCGTCATGAACTCTTCTATTCAATAGGCTTCATATTTATTTAAAGTCTGAGTCAAGATACTGCTCTAAATCTTAGTCATGCATAGGTTGTTAGATTTTAAGGTAATTTCTACGTTTTCACTATTATAAACAATTCTATAGTAAACATCTTTATGGGTATACTTTTCCTTATATGTTAGATTATTTTCTTTGGATGCTAGAATGGAGTTTTATGGGTGAAATGCAGGAACATATTGAAGGCTCCTGAGACATACTGCCAAATTATTTCTGAGAAGTTTCTGGCAGTTGCAGCTGAAGTATATAAACCCAATAGCATTATCATGTTGACTTTCCTTTTTTTGTTGTTTAGTTTTTTTGTTCATTCTTATTAAGAGAGATACAATGTATATATAGCAAAATTTGCCTGTTTTAGTTGTACAGTTTGTTGAACTTGACAACTGTAGAGTGCGTGTAACCACAACCACAATGAATTTATACAATATTTCCATCACCCTAAAAAGTTATTTTGTGCATCCATGGTACCCCCAGCCCCTACAAACCATTGATTTTATTTTTGTTGTTATAATTTTTCTTTTTTCCAAAATAACATATAAGTGGACACATAGGGTATGTAACATTTTTCGACTTGTTTCTTTTACTTAGTTTAATGCTAAGAACATCATGTTGTTGATGTATCCTTAGCGTGTTCTTTTTTTGTTTAGTAGTGTTCTATTCAATGGATGAACCACAATTTACATATCCATTCACCAGTTGTTGGAATTTGAATGGTTTGAAGCTTTTGGTAATTATGAATGTAACTCTTATGATCATATAAGTACAGCTCTTTGTGTGGAGATATGTTTTCCACACTTGTAAAAATACTCTGGAGTGGGATGGTTGGTTCATATGTTAAGTATATATTTAACTTTCTACCACACTGCCAAACTGTTTTCTGAAGTGGCTATCCCATTTTCCATTCTCATTAGCAATCTATGGAGGTGCAAACGCTTTAAATCCTCACCAGTAATTTTTTTTTTCTTTTTGTAATTTTAGCCAAGCTAGTAGGTACATAGAGATAGCTCACTGTGATTTAAATTTTAATTTTCCTAATGATTAATGATGCCAAACATCTTTTCTTATGTTTATTCGATATCTACAGGGGGTTTTTTGTGTGTGGTATATGAAGTTTCTCTTCAAAAATTTTGTCCACTTATATTGGATTGGGTGTCTTATTATTATGTGTTCTAAGAGTTCTTTTGAGAGCTAAAAGTTTTAATTTTGAAGTATAAGTTATCAATTTTTATTTTGTGGTTTGTGCCTTTGTGTGCTTTATAAGAATATTTGCTTTCCCCAAGGTCACAAAGGTTTTCTCCTATATTTTCTTCTAGAAGTTTTGTATCTCTAAGTTTCACAATTAGATCTATGATAAAATTGGGGTTAATCTTTTCTTTGTATATGATGTGTGGGAAGAGAAGGGAAGAAGTATTTTTTTTTCTTTGTTTCCATAGCACATTTTGTTGGAAAGGGTATACTTTCTTTCTGGAATTACCTTGGCACGTTACATTTGTCAAAAATCAAGTGGGTCTTTTTTGGACTCTCCATTTTGTTTCATCAATCAATACGTCTGTTCTGCCACTAACAGCACTCTGTCTTGATTACTGAAGCTTTATAGTAAGGCTTGTATGTCCTCCAAATTTGTGTGTCCTCCAAATTTGTGTGTCCTCCAAATTTGTTCTGCTTCAAATTTGTTGGGCTATCTGGGGGCATTGCTCTTCTATTTAAATTATAGAATCACCTTCCCAATATCTAAAAAGAAGCCTCCTTGGATTGTGATTAGTATTTTTTGGAATCTATATATCAATTTAAGAATAATTAACAATGTAACAATATTGAGTATATCTCTCAATTTATTTAGATCGTTTTAAATTTCTCTCTTCTGTGTTTTTTACTTTCAGTATAAAATTATTGCACGTATTAGTTACAAATATTTCTAGGTGCTTCATGTTTCCTTTTACATGCTATTATAACTTATGAAGATTTTAAAATTTTATTTCAATATCCAGTTGTTCAGTACTAGTATGTAAAAATATAATTGAGTTTTGTAAGTTGACTATGTATCCAGTGACCCTTCTAAGCTTATTTATAATTTCTAGAAAGTATTTTGTAGGTTCTCTTCAATCGTATTCATAGATGACTATGATTCTGTGCAAGTAATTATAATCATGTTTCTTCATTTCAAGTCTGTATACCTTTTAATTTTCTTATCGTGTCTTATCACAAGGCTAGGACCTCCCATACAGTGTTGCATAGAAGTACTGAGGTTGGACATCTTATCATTCACTACTTTATGGGAAAAACCCTATTCTTTTACTCTAAGTATACTGTCAGTTATCAGTTTTTGTAGATATCCTTTATCAAGTTAAGGAAGTTCCCTTTTATTGTTAGATGGCTGAAAGATTTTTTTTTAATAGATGTTGAATTTTTTCAAATTCTTTTATTATAACTACTGAGATAATACATTTTCCTACTTCATTGTTTTGATATAGTGAATTATAAAATTAATTTTCAAATAGTGAATCAGTCTTGTATTTCAGGGATAAATACCATTCATTCATTTTGTATCATTCTTTTTTATGTCTCTAAATTTGATCTGCTAATGATTTCTTAGAGAATTGTGTATCTATGTTCATGTGAAGATATTGGATCATGGGAAGCTTTTATTTTAATACTGTTTTTGTATTAATTTACATTTTCTTGTAATGTTCTTGTTTGGTTTGGGGAACAGTAGGCCTCATACAATGAGTTGGAAAGTGTTCTCTCATCTTTCATTTTCTGAAGAAGTTTGTGTAAAATTGCCATAATTCTTTATATGTTTCATGAATTCACACATGCTGCCACCTGGGCCTGTAGTTTACTTTGAGGGAAGACTTTAAGCTATAAATTTATATTGCTTAAAAGATACCAGGTTATTGGGGTGCCTGGGTGGCTCAGTCAGTTAAGCGGCTGCCTTCAGCTCAGGTCATGATCCTAGAGTCCTGGGATCGAGGCCCTCATCGGGCTGTCTCTTCAGCAGGGAGCCTGCTTCCCCCTCTCCCTCTGCCTGCTGCTTCCCCTGCTTGTGCTCTCTCACTCTCTGTCAAATAAATAAATAAAATCTTTTTTAAAAAAAATTTGTAAAAGATGAGGATTAAAAAAAAATATATCAGGTTATTTTGGTTATCTCCTTCCTGAGTGAGCTTCAGTAGTTTGTGTATTTCCAGAAATTTATTCATGTTATCTAAGTTTTAAAATTTCTTCGCATAATGTTCATAATATTCTGTTATTATCCTTTTAAGAGCTGAAGTTATGGTCTCTCTTTTAATCTAGATACTGACAATTTTTACCTACTTTTTTTTCCCCCTTCAGCACATTGGCTAAAGCTTTATCAATTTGATTAAACTTCTGAAAGAATTAGTTTTCAGATTCATTGATTTTATTTTTTATTGTTTATTTTTATTTCATTAATTTCTGCTCTTTATTATTTCCTTCCCTTTGATTGCATTGGTTATAGTTTTCTTTTTGTAGTTTTTAAAGTAATGGCTTAGTTTTTTTTTTTTTAAGAATTTATTTATTTATTCGAGTGAGAGAGAATGAGAGATAGCACGAGAGGGAAGAGGGTCAGAGGGTCAGAGGGAGAAGCAGACTCCCTGCTGAGCAGGGAGCCCGACGTGGGACTCGATCCCAGGACTCCAGGATCATGACCTGAGCCGAAGGCAGTCGCCTAACCAACTGAGCCACCCAGGCATCCCAGTGATGGCTTAGTTTTGATTGGAAATATTTCTAATACGGTAATTTGATATGATTATCTCCATGTGCTGCTTTAGCTAAAATGTCCCTCAAGTTTGATATGTTGTATTTTTATTTTAATCCACTACAAAACACTTAGTAATTCCCCCCCCTTTGAATTATGGATTATTTAGAACTGTATTATTTAAATCCAAATATTTGGGATTTTCCAGATTCTTTCTGCTATCAATAGTTATTTTCATTCCATTGTGGCTAGATAGATTACTTTGCTTGATTTAATTCTTTTAACATGTTAATTTTGTCTTATGTCCCAACTATGGTCTGTCGTGGTGAATATTCTCTGTACAATGAAAGAGTGTGTGTTCTGTTCTTTTGATGTGAAGATCAACTTGATTGATAGTGTTATTCTTTTATATCTCCTCTATCCTTAGTTATTTTCTGTCTCCTTGTTTGATTATTGAGAAAAAAAAATTGCCGTCTCCAGCTATAATGGTTGATCTCTTTCTCCTTTTAGATGTGTCAGTTTCTGTTTCATATATTTTGATGATCTCTAAGGTGAATACATAGTTAGGATTGTTATGTCTTCTTAAGGAATTGATTCCTTTACCAGCACAATACCATGGTTTCAGAGAGTCTGGCAGAAGACACAAGATCCTTGGGTCAGAGACAAAGCCTTTTAATACTCACAGCAAAGAAAATAGCATGAGCTTCATGTTTACAACAATTTCCCCTAAGTGCAAGGCAAAGGGAAACCCAGGTGGATGCAGTACACACAGTGAGCTTGTGTACATATGAGGAATCCTGTACTTAGGAAACTTCATTCTCATAAAGAGGGCTTCTAGGTAACTGGCCCAATATTTTCCCCGGAGGACATTATCTTCATTATCCTGGACAGCAAAAAATCTTCCCTATGCCCTGGAGCTGGAAGGAGACACTATATCTATCTTTCAAGGCTGTTTACTATACAAACATCTTTAAAAGGATTGTCTATAATAAAAGCTATCAAAACATGTGAGAATATGTTAGAGACCCTTGGAAAATTATTTCCTAACAGTGTCCCTCTTTATGCCTGGAGGCACCCCTCATTCTGTATTCTATTTTGTGTATTAATATAGCCAGTAACTCTTCCTTTTGATCAGTATTGGCTTGGCCTATATTTTCATCCTTTTACTTTTAACCTACCAATATCTTTATATTTAAAGTGACCTTTTTGTGGGAAGTATTTGGTCTTAATTATTTATCCAGTCTGACGCTCTGCCTTTTAGTTGAAAGGTTTAGGTAATTTATATTAAATGTAATTATTAAGGGGAGCCTGGGTGGCTCAGTTGGTTAAACATCTGCCTTCAGCTCAGGTTATGATCTCAGGGTCCTGGGATTGAGCCCAGCATCAGGCTCCCTGCTCAGCGGGGAGTCTTTTCTCTCTCCCTCTGCCCCTCCCCCTCCACTTTGGCGCATGCACAGGTGATCACTCTTTTTCAAATAAATAAATAAATAAAATCTTTTAAAAAGTAAATAAATGTAACTATGAAAATAAATGAATTTAAATCTACTAGCATACTATCATTTTCTATTTGCATCATCTGGTTATTACTTTTTTCCCCTTTGTTGTTATTTTTCTATAGTTATAACATAGTCCACCTTCAAATTATACCATTGCAAATTATATTATTACACTTTACTTCATTTTACGACTGTATACTTCCACATACTTCTATTTCCTCACTTCCAGCCATTTTGCTATTTTGCTACATTTTACTTCTATATGTATTAAAAATGCTGTAGTGTATTGTTACTATTTTTTACTTACTTATTTTTTAGTCAATTAAAAATAAGGGAAATCTCTTACACTTAATTTATATGATTTCTAGGATTAATTATTTATATAAATTCAAGTTTTCATATGGCATCTTAATTCTCTCCTGCCTGAAGTACATGCTTTAACATTTCTTGTAGTGCAGGTATGTTGGCAATGAGTTCTCCAAGCTTTTGTTTGTTTGAAAAAGTCTGTCTTTATCATTACCTTTTTTTCTGTTTGTCTGAAGTTTAATTTATTCTTCTCTCTAGTTTATTGAAGTGACAGCTCTTAGATTATTGCTTTTAGATCTCTTATTATTTCTAATATATGGATTTAATGCTAGAAATTTCCCTTAAACACTGCTTTTGCTGCATCCCACAAATTTTGATAATTTTATATTTTCATTTTCATTTGATTTTTAAATTTCTCTTGAAACTTCTTTGTTCCCTGTGTTACTTAGAGGAATGTTGACTAATTTTCAAGGGGAAGTGGACATTTCTTGTGCTTTTTTACATCTTAAATAAAACCAGAACTTTGGTTTAGCTATAATTTGTCTTTTTTTCCTCCTAGAAAGATTGAAACTTATTCCATATATTTTTGTATTGCTCTATTTATTTCATTGACTCTAAGGCACACTTTTTTTTTTTTTAACTTTAACAATGAAATTAAGATGTCTCTTACAATTGAACTCTTTTTTTCAATCACAGTTGATCAGGACATTTTATTTATTGTTGCCTGAGTAAAGATGTAATTATTATTGCATGAGTATGGGTGTCTGATTTGGTGGGGGTGGGAAACAGGGAAATAATATACTAGTGAAACAGTTTGCAAACACTTAGAACATAATGTGGTATGAGCAGCAGGAATGGCAAAACAGAAGTATGTAGCAGCATTCCTGAAATTGAAATCAAAAGCAGAATGATCCTATATAATTGCAAGATGGTTTAAAAACTGAATACCAATAGCTTTGATTTCCTGTATAGACACTTAAGAAATCGGTGATGGTGCACCACCTATATTCTTCTAGTATAGAGGATGATACCATGTGAGACAACATGGACTCAAGGACTCTGACTTGAAGTGATTAAGACTCAGATTCTGAATAGGAAGGTATTTTAAGAATGGCTTAACCAGGGCGCCTGGGTGGCTCAGTTGATTAAGCAACTGCCTTCGGCTCAGGTCATGATCCTGGAGTCCTGGGATCGAGTCCCACGTTGGGCTCCCTGCTCAGCAGGGAGTCTGCTTCTCCCCCTGACCCTCCCCACTCTCATGCTCTCTCTATCTCATTCTCTCTCTCAAATAAATAAATAAAATCTTTAAAAAAAAAAAAAGAATGCCTTAACCAATATCATTTACTGATTTTTTTTTCTTTTTATGTAGACAGGAGACAAACATGATCAAAATTAATGTTTATATAAGTCTAAAAAAGCTTTTTTAGTATTTGAAGTTAGAAAATCTAAGTAATTAGAAGGCATATGTCACTTGATTGGATGATTTTTTTCTTTCTCAGCTCTACAAAAAATAAGGTACATAAGAATGGTATGAGATTCACTAAAATATGATCATTGATAAATGTTCTGTTCATATGTAGTAATTTTTAATGATTAGTTTTTTAACTCATTCATCTGTTGTGAACTCTCATTTTCTTTTAAAAATCTTTTTTACTACAATTTAAAAAAATGTGTTAATTTCCTCATCCCCCATGTGAATATTTATTTCAAATCCTTAAATATTTACTTTAACCTATAATCATCTATATATTTTGCCTACATAACAAAATAAAATTTCATCCAATGAATAGTAACCAAAATCAAAGACCATCAAAGCAGGAAAGAAGAAAGGAAGAAAGGGATAAAGGCAGGCTGGTATTTTTTCTTTAGAGCAGATTTCATTATTTAGACATTGCCATAGCAGTGAGATTCATCAAATATTCAAAGCTTTGTTTGATATCAAAGTATAACAATTGTAAAAATGGAATTTTATTGCTTTAGCAGAAAGAGTAACTTCTAGATAAATTTCTGACATAAGTGTAATTGCCCTGTGCTTCCAACCTGTGATAAAGAAAGCTGATGTTGGTAAGAGTAAAACCTTTAGACACTTTATATTTTAGAATGTTGTTGAATCTCCACTTTTTTTTTTTTTTGAGAAAAAGATTTCTCTCCCTAAACTTGTCACAGTTTTTTATTTGACTCACTATTGCTACTCTTGTCAAGAACTTTAGAGACTCTGATAATGGAAAGGCACTCTTGGTATGGCCTTGCCTACAGAGCCAGAACTGGGAATCTGTTTCCATTTTCTCTTACTTATCAGCTGAGTGACTTTTGGCAAACCACCTAACCTCTCTGTTCCTATTTCTTCAATTGTAGGATGAGATTAATATGATAATCCTTTATAGGATACTTCTTATTCAGGTAATATATTAAACACTTCCTGCATATCATTCCATTCAGTTTCTACAAACCTATGGAAAAGGTGCTATTATTATCTGTATTTTATAGATCAAGCACTTTCAAGGTCACTATAGAGTTAAATGAAAGAGCATGAGTAGGCACTCAATATGATGGTAATTATGTCAACGATGATGACAAAAGTGTAATAGTGCTAACAGTGACAAAGATAAAATTTCTGTGCATCAGCATTATGCCATCATCTTAAATGAATATGATTGTAACTATTAGAAATAGAGCATTGACAGTTTACTTAATAAACATTTATGGACAGACTTTTATGGCCAGACCCTGAAGGCATAAAGACTAAGATATAATGCATTTTCAAGGAGTCTCTAGATTAATAGGAAAGGGAAAATATGATCAAAAAGGAAAAATATTAAGAGAAGCAATGATGAAGGAGGGAAGGAAGGATATCAGGAGGAGAAAGCGGAGAGAAGATCAAAGAGGAAGGAAAGGAAGGCAGGGTAATCTTCTAGGAAATGCAGCTGGCTTCGTTTGGATTGCACAGTAGGAGGAATATTCCAATCTCTGATACATGCCATGCATCAGCGCCCGTATTCAGAAATCAGCTGCTGGGAAGACACGTGTAAACACAGCAGAGCATTTTTCTTAAGGATGTGTGGTGATGCATAGCACCTGTCAAACTGGAATCTGGCTTTATGCAAAATGACTGCTGGATCACTGGTCCTAATTCAGTGTGCCATCTGTAAAAAAAAAAAAAAAAAAACAACACTGTAGCACATATGTGCATGATTGATATGAAATGATGCTAAATTATGAAATCCAGTGAGAACAAGATGGACTTTTTCATTCATGCTGTGACCAGGTTTTTTTTTTTTTTCCTAAATATGCATAATTTAAGGATTATGGAGAAGGTGGGGACGATACGGAATCAGAGAAGAGGGAAGGGAAAAAAAGGGCAGAAAGATCATAGTAACTTCCAGCTGCTTCAGATTCCTCGGAAAGAGGTTTGGTACAAATACTATCAAGAAAAATAGGTGCATTCAATAGCCTTAGATACATTTTTTGTCGACCCAGTTAATATGTCAAAATATTCTGCTTTAAGCAAGACAGAAAAGCTTTTGCCACACCACAAAGGGGCATCTTAATCCCATCACTCCTTTGTCACCCTCCAAGAAATAGCATTATGTAAGCATCTGATTTGCATCAGGGGGCAGCCTTGATTTCTGAGAAGACTGCTTGCAATTCAATAAGCTCCATGCACAATGTTGCCTTTCATGTGATTCCTTATGGTGTGGTCGATAATGATCATAATGCTCTTTTCCCCAACGGAGAACACTGAGGCAATGCTGCAAAATCAAACTTTGTCTCTATACAAGTTAGGGGATATATGAAGATTGAGAGAGATGAGTCTTCATATTTTATGATTTCTGACATGGACTAAGAAAGTTTGCAAGAGGGCATTAGGTGACATAGAGGCAAGGCTGAATTGATGGCCTAGAAATGAAGACTGGGGCAGTTTGAAAAGGGAAGGAGGAAGGGAAAATGGGAAGAGAGAGAGGGAAGGAGAGGAGGAGAGAGAGAAGAGACAGAGACAGACAGCAGACAGAAAGGGAGAGACAGGCATAGAGAGAGACAGAGAGAAGACAAAGGAAAAATAGAAGTTTCTTAGGCTACATCATGGGGTAGAAGAGTAATTTTGCAACTCTTGAGAAGGTCAAAAGTTCATATGAAATTCATCAATGCTCATTTCCCTAATTCATTCCTCTCAGCTTTTTGAGTATGCTGGTTATGCCACAGGATCTTGTAAAGCCTGGGGTTTTCTTTCTGTTTCCTACTTTGAATAGTTAAATAGCAACCACCTCCTTTATAGTCCCGTAAATCTTAATTCTGTTTCCGTCTGAGCTGAGTTGTTAAAAAGTTAATAATCTAGAGCTGTTTCCTGCTTTGGCTTGCTTATTTTTTAACAGAGTATGTTTAATGTACTTCTTAATGCGATGGGCATGTCTCTAGGTCCCTAACTTGGACCTTCGAAGTAGGGTGGCTGCAGTGTTAGAAGCAACTTTCAAACACAGACGTATCTGCAAATGTGACAGAAATGAATAGAGATACCACTGATGTTATGGGAGGATAAGGAGAAATAAGACAAACAATGGCTGTCAAACTCAAGGACCTTGAGAACAGGATTCATACATCTTGTAGCCATCAGCACAAAGCCAGGTACAGGACAATGCACCAAAAAGATGATCCATGTTCATCATCATTCACTCAAAATCATGAACTCATTGCCTTGGTGCCTGTCATGAAAACAAGAACAAAACAAAATTCCTAATCTCAGGTTACTTAAAGTCAAGCAGGGATGACCCAGGGAAACAGGCAGAAGAAACGTAAATATCTCTAAGATATTGTCCTCATATAACTTTTTTGTTCCCAATTTGTTCCAAACGGCATGGAATATTTTGGAGATACGAAAATTACATAAAGTAGAGTGTCTCAACTTGACATTATTAACATTTTGAGCAGGATAATTCTATGTGAAGTGGGCTGTTCTCTTGTGTATTGAAGGATGATTAGCAGCATCCTTGATCTCTATGCACTGGATGCCAGTAGCAACCCACACCCAGTTGTAACAACCAAAAATGTCCCCAGATATTGCCAACTGTTCCCCTGGGGGACAAAATGCCCCCAGTTGAAAAACATTGCTGCAGAGCATTGGGTTCTTTCTTTTTTTCTGATGACTCTTTGGAATTTTGCTGTATCAGCCTTTGCTATTTTTTATCATAGATGCAGTCAAAGTGGCAAATTCCTAGACCTCCTCTGAACTCATTCTCTCCTTCTCTAGTATGGGAGCACAGGGGCACTCCATTTGAGACTACATTCCCAGCTTCCTTTGCAGGTAGATGTAGCCATGGGACTTCATTTAGTAATTAAGTAAGCTATTAAGTGACACTTGTAAGCATTGGCATGGAAATAGAGCAAGCAAATTCTTTTCTACTTATTCTTCCTTTTTTTTTTTTTAAGATTTTATTTATTCATTCGACAGAGAGACACAGAGAGAGAGGGAACACAAGTGGGGAAGGAGGAGAGGGAGAAGCAGGCTTCCCACAGAGCAGAGAGCCTGATGCGGGGCTCGATCCCAGGACCCTGGGATTATGACCTGAGCCGAAGGCAGACGCTTAACCGACTGAGCCACTCAGGCACCCCCTTATTCTTCCTTTTTACTGAGAGCTGGAACATGGACAGGAGTGGCCCAGCTTCAACAGTGCAAGAAAGATAACACCCTAGAATACTGAAGCTACTGTGTCTTGGTGTCTCTTTGTCATAGAAACTTAGCCTTTCTGATCCCATCTCTTAGAATTCTAATAGCTGTAGAATATATGGATGATTCCATGCACATATATATTTTATATCCATGGGCACACACACATATGGTCAATCTACAAAATTCTGGTTAGACAAGACATTTAGGAAGACCAAAATATGTAAGTAAGTGCATGTGCATATAAGAATATTTCTGAAAAAGCTATAGGAACCTAGATAATGGAGTAATTAATTCTGCTGATGTGGCTTCTGGGCCATAAGTGATGAATAAGTTTGTCAGAAAGATTAATGAACCAATGGAAGATTGTGCTCTTGTTTCACAACTCCAAAGGCTTTCATCCAGAAAGAGATGGTGGTAGCTATGTAGATAGACAGCTGCAGTGACCATCTGAGTCACGTTGACATTCTGTTTTAGGCAAATCACTGAGCTGCACTCCCACCTCATACCAGGATGATCACCAGACTTCTGGAAATGACAGGTGTTTTAGCACTGACAACTGACACCTGAATACTGAGTGTTTTGAGCTCTATGTTTCTTTTGCCATGTGTAGAGTCTCTGAAAAATACGTTCACACAGAATGTGATGGTACTTTTAATGATACATCTTTCTATATGCTCTTCCTCTGTTTTCCAGGGATGGGGATCATCTGTCATATGGATTGTCCTCTCTGAATTAAATGCTTCCCTCTAAATTAGCGTAACATTGCCATCCAGCAAAACAAACTCACATTTGAAATTATACTTCTTTAAAAGGTACATGATGATTCAAATACATTTTCTTAAGTTAAACTAAACTCAAACTGTCTCATGAAAATCAATATGCATTTTCTAGCTTATTTGCATAATTGAAAGAATTAGCTACGTGAAAAAGGAATTGAGCTGTCCTGGCATCATTTTTTTCCTAGAAATTTGTATTCTCTCAAATGGAAAAAAGCTGTATCACATTTTTAAGGTGGGTCACAATTATATCTCACTGTAATGAATTCCAACATTTCTTATACATTAATAAATCAGTGAGATGTCTCATGAAACCTTACCACACTTCTCTTTCACCACATTTTTCAAATATAGTTGGTGTTTTTCCAGTGTGCTATACACAAAACTTCTCACATCCTTGAATTTATGTAATATTCCTCCAGAACACAAGAACTGGGATTTCTGGTATCAACTTTTCTTATTTCTTATTTTATTTTATTTTTACTGTACACACTGAATCTCTTTGAAAAAATTTTTAAGAAGTTTGATTCAACCCCTGCCACCCGCCCCCGCTCTCAAAAAGTTTTTCTCTATCCTTTTTTCCTATTTCATAGTGGCAAGAGAGCCTGTCTCCTCATTTAATCCTTTCTTCTAGCAGCAACTCAATAATGTTAATTCTTTGCTTTGAAGAGACCATGTGCTCCTGTTTCATCCACATTTAACTCTTTCATGGATATTGTAACAAAGCAGTAACATTCCAGAGTTTAATTGTGAAAGGTGTCAATAATTTTTTCTTAAAAAATTTAATTTTGAAAATCTGCTAAAATATTTAACAAGCCCTTACAATGCAATGTTGATGCCAACTACCCAGATGTAGTCCAAACTTCACAGGTTAAAGGAAGAGTCCCTGATAAGACTGCCCTTATACTAGGCATGAGTTATAAGTTTAGGGGTGTCAGACACTATATACACTACTATATATATATAATTACACTTTTATAACTCCAGGGGGCCAAAAAATGAACTATCAATTCACTTTTCTGCAAGTTCTAATCTTTGAAACCTGGCAACCCACACTTCTAATCAAAGCCTACCAATTTGGTTGGCTTCTACTATCCCTTCAGATGCAATAATTCACTGGAATCACTTGTAGAACTTAGGAAAATACTATATATATATATATATAATTACACTTTTATTATTACGAATGGATACAAATCTGAACCAGCCAGAGAGAGACACACATAGGGTAGAGCCTGTGAGGGTCCCAAATGTGAAGCTCCCCTGTCATCAGGAGACATCACCCTCCTAGCCCAGGGTTAGATTACCAACCAAGGAAGCTCACCTGAATGCCAAAGTTCAGAGTTTTTATTGGGGTTTCATTGTGTGGGCATGATTAATTGATTCATTGACCAAAGGGTTGAATTCACTCTCCAGTTTCTACCTACTCCCTGGAGGTCAGAGGACAGGCAGTTATCATGTGACTCAAAGCTCCAAACTTCTAATCACATGCTCAGTTTTTTCTGATATGTCTACCTCCCATCCTGAAACTATCTAGGAACCCACCATGAAGAGACCCACTTTATTTGTATAAATGCAGGTGTGGCCCCAGGGGCTCACCATGAAAAAAACAAAGATAGTCCTATCACTCAGGATATTCCAAGGATTTTGGAACTATTTCCCAGGAACCTGAGACAAAGACAAGACAAATTCTTTATTATATAACAGCCTTCCTTTTGAAAACAAACTCATTATTATACATATACATTAGCAAAATATTCACTAAGTTAGTTTAATGCTTTTTATCTACTACTAATCTTTTCAGGAACAAGAGCATAAAAGAAATTTGGAGGATAAAAAAGACCAAGAATAGAGTGTATATGTTAGGAGCCTTGGGCAAAATTGTGAAATAGTTGAACATTAAAATATTAGAAGTTGAAAGGATTTCAGAAATTCTCTACTTTTAGGTTATTTTTATTTTTATTTTTTTGGTAGGAAAAAATATGTATAGAGAATTAAGTGATTTGTCCTAGGTAGGAGAGAAAATTAACTCTCAAATAGGAATCAAAATTCAAATCTCCCAACTCTTTCCATGGTACCACTCAAGTGTTTCTCTGGAGCCTGACCCAACTCTTCATTTAGGGCCCATACCTCCTACTTTCTCCACCCCACCCTCTTCCTCTCCCCACCTCTTGGGAGACTTGATGATACTAAGCTGTCTTCTTTCCCCACTATTCTCTTCTACCTCTCCTTCATTCCTTTGCAACTCCAGGGGGCCAAAAAATGAACTATCAATTCACTTTTCTGCAAGTTCTAATCTTTGAAACCTGGCAAGGGCAGAAATGTGCTAATTAACTCATTTACATCTCTCCTAGATAGCATGGTACCTTAATCAGTTTCTTAAAATTAACCTTCTAGATTGGTGTTAATGAAGAGGATTTCAGAAAGGAGGCCCTTGTCACCTTTGTGTATATAGGTGGTTTTATATGCCTCAGAAGGCAGAATCTGAGCAAGTAAAAAGGAATTCTCTTTTACAGATTGGGTGGTTAACTGGGAGTGCTGTAATGTAAGAGAAAGAATCAGAATAGGAAAAGTACTTGCTGCCTGATCCTCTCATGGTATACTTCCTCTTCTTCTCCCAGAGTAACCTTCCTATGATGCAAATCTGATCTGAAACACGGAGCTGAGTCTGTCAGTGCCTCTCCATAGCCTTCAGTCCACTTAGCTTTGCATGCAGTGGTTTTCTTGATATGGCTTCTGTTTGTCTTTCAACCTAAACTCTAGCCAAACCAACCAATATCACTTTGTACCTATCAACCATATTATGCTACTCCGTGCCTTCCACATGCTGTTCCTTCTGCCTGGAATTCTCTTCTGCTAATCCTCCTGGACCCCTTTAATGCCTATAGGTAACTCCTTGAAAAATAGGCATGAAATGACCTTTCTTTCAGTATTTCCCTAATACTCAGATTTGATTAAGGTGTCCCTCTTCTAGTCTCTTTTAGCAATCTTTAGAAACTTCTGAGTTAGCACTTTTCATATTGTAATCCTTATAAAGTGTTATCTGTCTCTCCCTAATGGATTATGAACTCACAAAACACAAAAACTCTGTGTTGCTTGACTTTGTATCTTCAGAACCTGGCATAGAGCATTAGCTAAATTAATGTTTGATGAATGAATGAATGCATGCATGAATAATACATACCATTATCCATCCACCTTTATCTGTCCTAGAAAATTATGAAAAGAATTTCCTAGAGAATTATGAAAAGGTGTTTAAGATGTAGACATTTTAAAATAATATCTACTTTAGGCTTTGGAAGAATCAGTAACTTTAATCAAACTCTGTGTGTGGGGGGGGGAGGGTGTAAAATCTCTCAGTTCCTCAGTGTTTACAGGATATTATTTTGAAATTGCATTTCACATCATGAATTTTTTTCCAAGAGAATGTGTTATGATCTTAGTTTTCAAATATGAATAGTAGCATTTCAGGGCTCTGCTGAAAGGTAAATGTTAGAAATTCTCATTTTTGCAGTGGTAAATATTTCAAAAGAACTGAAAGAATAATATGCCCAGCTGCATCCACAATTGCCATAGCCACTATTATATTTTGACAAAATACCTATGGAATTTTGGCAATTTCTTTTACAAATATCACAAGATTGTATTTTTTCCAACTTAAAGGCCAGTGTTTTCTCTTGGCTTCTGGTGTCAGGTCATTGTCTTCTTACCATAACCTATTTCATAATTTACTCAATTCCATATAGTTCACAGAAAGCATAAACAAAAGTCTAAGTTCATAACATTGTAAATTCTCCAAAACCAAAGATAAGCATCTATTGACAAAGCTGTGGGATAGCAGGCTTCCTGCCTCTTCTAAAATTTACCATTGTAACTTGTCCTCACTTCCACAAGACTAGAGCTCTTTGCTTGGATTTTTATTCAAAAGAATATAAATAATGGAGGAGTTAGTTGAAGTGAGTAAGATATTATGTAATACCTAGCTCTTCCAAAAGTGACATTTGAAAGACAAGAACTTATAATCAGACTGAGAATTTTTTATGGTGTGAAATGTTTGTACATGTGAATGGACAAAGGGATAGCAATTGATTTTTAAAATATGGATCATAAAATTTGACATTTAATAACATAGCAGAATGCAGTTATTTATGTCAACTATTTTGGCTTTGCTTATCAGAGGTTGGCATTAAAAAAGATTAATGATATTTGAGTTGTTTGGGTTGATATTTATACTATTTTTACAGACTCATAGGTAATACGTTTTGAAAGTTTGGGCTTCCGTTTTTGTGTACATATACGTAGGTTCTCTGATTTTACATATCTAGCAGACCTCTGTGGCTCCTATAATGATGTTGGCAAAATTTACTTGGGCTATCATAAAATTAGCACAATGGGAAAAATACATCAAAACACAAATAATGTTGTATGATGTAGTCCATGGAATTATTAAGAGTTGAGAATGAGTGTAGTTTCCCTTAGCAAGATCTAAGGACCCAAACAGTTCTATTTTTTTAAATTAATTAAGTAGAATTAGATCTTTTTTGGGGGGCGGAGCATGTTAAATGTAGGCTCAGTAACACAATTTTGGTATCTTTTAGATAATTTTTTTAAAAATTATACTCAGAGTTGCTGGGTGACTCGGTTGGGCATCCAACTCTTGATTTTGGCTCAGGTCATGATCTCAGGGTCCTGGGATTGAGCCCCCTGCCCCCAAGTGGGCCATGCACTGAGTGGGACATCTGCTTGAGGATTTCTCTCCCTCTCCCTCTCCCACTGCCCCTTCCCCCACTTACTCTCTCTCTCTCTCAAATAAATAAATCTTTCAAAAGATTAAACTTATAAAAAACACTAAATTTTTTTTTTCTTTTAAGATAGAAATCTCAAATTTTAGAATATTGTAGCCAATAGTTGTTTGACTTAAATATGTACAATTATGACAATTTAAGCATTAACTATACTACCTTAACATAGAATATCCATAGTCTTGGGTAAAGTTGCCAAAGTAAAATAGTATATATTTTTAGATTCATATTGTCATCTTTTGCTGTATAACCCAGAAGAAATTATATATTTGCAAGGTGAACGCAAAGCTCACTGTGAAAGGTTCTAAATTTTCGATATAACTCTGACACTTGGGATATATCTTGGTAAATGGCTGGTGAATCATCATTTTCTATTGAATCTGTTTTTTTTTTCTTTCTTGATAACCAAATCTCTACTATTTATATAGTCTATTAGAACAATTGGGTAATGTACCTGATATGGTCATTAAAATTGCTAAAATTTAGGTAATGTTGTCCAGGTATGGCAATAATAATTATAATAGTAATTATTGTTGTTATTATTATTTTGGTAGAGGTAATGCATTCTTTTGGGGGAAAAATGATTGTTGTTTCTCAGTAGGTCTTTTTGTGGGTCCAACTTTCATGTTCCCCAGCTTTATTCAGGCAATTCAACTACATTCGAGAGAGGGAGGAGGATATATTCAAAGAATACTTGAACAATGCATTTTCCTGTTCATGTTTGATGCCTAAGAGACATTTAGAACACACTCTGGCCAGTTTTCAGGATTTATAGCAACTTAATTCAAATATCTTGCTGATCCTAAGGGTGGACTCAAAACAAGCTATAAATGGCAATAAACACTAAAAGCAGTTCTGCAGTGTACTGCCAGGGGAGTGTTTTGTAAAAACTCTTCTCTTCCTATGAATGTTCTGATGTAAAAAGGTTGCAGACCACACTGAGATTGAGGAGGTCAACAAGGTTCAGAACGCTGAGCTCTGCCAGTGACGTGCTGTGTGGTCTCTGGGAAAGAGATTTAAACTTGCAGAGTTTCCACCTCCCCATGTATGGAAGAGAAATAATAACACTTAAATATTTCTCAGAGTACTGCTGTAATTAATTCTTCTGAAATGCTTTGAAATAAGCATCAAAGAGATTCACTTACGTGCTTCAGCTTTTGATTTTATTTGTTAATAAGGGAAAACATATTTTGCATGGAGAAAAAAATTCTCGACAATACAAATGGTAAATTTCTTTGCATTGTATTAAATTTATTCTACATGATTTTATTAAGAAAGCCCCTTTGCATTTCATATGCATATCCAGAGATGGTGACCTCCATCCTGCAGACACTACCCCCCACCACCCGCCCAAATAAGCATCGGACACTACAGATGCAAGATTACATCATGAGGTATATTTGGGACGTTTTTATGTGAAAAGCTTTCCTGATATTTCCATTGACTACAATGTGTTGGCCAGTTAAGATTCCTTCAGTAGAAAATAACAGAAAATTCATGCTGGCTTCAACAACGAAGGACATGCTAATTGAATGGCAAAGATCAGAGGTGATAAATAGTAGTAATCGCTTTTCACTAGGCTGTGCTATAGAAAGAATTCCAAAGTGCTGTAGCATACAACAAAGGTTTCTTTGCAGTGGGCTACTTCTCTACTTCAAGTGTCTACTTTATCCTGGTGTGCAGGCTGAAGGTGCAGCTGCCACCTAGGAGCTCTCTGCGAATAATACAAGGGTAATTGCACAACTATATGCTGACGTTTAAAGCATCTTCTCAGAAATCACATGCATTTTTTCAACTCACAAAGCAGGTTGCATGGCAAAGACTGATGTCGATGGGGTGGGTAAATATAATTCTTAGAGGGGTGGGCAGTGAATATTCTGGAATAATAATGCAACCTGCCACTTAGAATAAAGTTCAGATGCCATTTGATAAGGGCCCAGTTCCACTTCCCTGAGTCACCACCCTACTTCATTTGCTGGACCTTGACCTCAGATTATCTTTCTCCATGGTAGTAAACTGACAGTCATTCTGGGTCTCTGATCCAGAAATCATCCGTCCAAAGAAGAGAACTTCTCCTTTTCCAACCAGCATTACAAAGGTTTGGGTTTCATTTTGGTTAGGCCCACTTCAGTCACAGTGCTCAACCCAGAAATCATCACTGGCCAGGGAAGGCCAGACATTATCTGAGACCTAGGTCGGAGATCACCCTGGGTGACTTAGACCAACAGGTTGCACCCGGATTCAGAGTGTTTTACTTAGTAGAGAAACACAAAATTCACAGAAAAATTTTTAAAAAGAGGATTCAATAAAAATAGAATAAAATTAACCTTGGTTTGAATCTAAATCTTCCACCTTGTAGCCATGTGACCTTTAACAAGTTATTAACTTTGCTAGCCATAGCCTCCTATCTTTAAAAAGAGAATAATGGATTTATAAGGCTTTTGGCAAAAATTAGTGAGCTAATGTATATACATAGAGATGTTGCTTAGTATTGAGTAATGACTAATTAACGTTTGGTGTTATAGAAAGTGTTGTAAGAGTTTTGAGATGGTAGAGATCGTAGCTTGAGGGATTGGAAAATCTTTATGGATAAGATGGCATTAAGTTTGATTTTAAGAACTGCATAAAATTTCCACATGAGAAATCTCTAGGAGATAACAGGCAAGCATCCAAGTCTACTGGATCGTGTCCAGCAAAGGTGCAGAGGCGGGAAAACATAAGGCGTGCTCAGAAAATGGGAACTAGGCAAGTGGGTTCTGTGAAAGTTCTCCCCGCCCCCCCAAAATGTCTTCTGTTTCCATCCCAAGCCAGCAGTGGTCTTTTTACCTAATTAGCCATGTTATTTACACCTGTGAGCTCTTCCACTCCAGCTTTCTCTATGATTTTTCCTCTGTCTATGCAGAACTTCTGCGTTCATACTTTTCATGAATGCTTGCTTATTCAAGCAGGACATTTTCAATACTTTTATCTATTTTGCCATGCTGTTATCCATCTTATTTGTACATTAATATTTCATAATTTCTAACACACTCTGGGCATGAATAAAAAATATATGCCTTTATTTAAAATGTGTGTAATTATACTTTCTGCTGACTTGAGGGAAAAAAAATAACTTTTCAAGTGGAATTAATTTTATCCCCAAATAGGCAATTAATAATGTATATTATGTACATTATGTAGAGTATTCCTCATTTAGAGAATGACACAGAATTCATTTTTTTCTAATTAAATTGTGCATTGTTCAAAATTGTGTGTGCATTATTTACCACTATTCCTGACTTCAAATGAAAAGAATTAAATACCCACAGCACCACAGAACTAGTTTTGGTTTCCATTAACAGACTTGGTCTTTATATGCTTAACAGGAGCAGGAAACATTAAGAACTAACTGATTCCACAGACCACTTCATCATCAAAATATCAAATTCAACATTTCAAAAATCCCCAATATAGAATGTATCATTTCAGTTGCCTATGTTCAGAGCCTCCTTTTTTCTAACCTTTATAATAAATCCTTCATTCTTTTGTTTGAAATGTATTTCTTTTTTTTAAAGATTTTATTTTTATGTATTTATTTAAGAGAGAGAGTAGGTACAAGGGAGGGGGAGGTTAGAGGTGGGGGAGCAGAAGGAGAGGAAGAAGCTGACTCTGCGCTGAGTGCAGAATCTGATGGCAGGGCCGATCTCATGACTGAGATCATGACCTGAGCCTAAATCAAGTCTGACACTTAAACAATGGAGCCACCCAGGCGCCTCTGAAATATATTTCTTAAGTTTTATTGGGGATCTGAAAGGCTTTGCATGGTAAATGGAACATGTTAAACTTCTAATGTGAAAAATTGGGTCCACATTTTTGAAAACAGGCATGATAATCATAGCTAAAAATGAATTAAGGAAAAAAAGAGACAAAAAAAGGGGATAAATTTTTTTGATAAAAACGTTGCATTTAACAGTCTTACACTGGATTCTGTTGTTGCTCTCTTTGGTGTGTTTGTGTGTTTGTGCGCTCACTGGCATTTTTTAACCACCATCCAATATTCAGGAGTGTTGCAATAGCTGCATCAGCCAGTGGACAACAAAGAGTTTCTGGCATGATTCTGACAATTGAGGAGACATTGAAAGGTGGTTTGTGAAAGTTAATACTCCAGGCATTCCTGTGTCCTAATAAAGTATCTCTGGAGTATTTTATGCCAGAGAATATGCATCATTTGTCTTCACAGTGTGACAGTCTTGAATAAAAGTCAAAGGCTTTTAATCCAACCAGTTAGTTCCACCTGTACTATACAAATCTGGTATAAAAAGAATGTTCAGAGATTATTTAAATCCAAATAAACAAGAAATTTGGGCCACTTGGCCATTCTTGTATAGTTCTGATTTGCATCACAATAACCTCAAGGTTAATTGCTTTTAGTCTTAATTCAGATCCCATCACCCTGTACCACCAAAAACAAAATATCAAAATGAATTGATTTTGAGAATTCATAGATCTATGTATAAAAAGTATTTTCTTATCTGAAAGTTCTCTATCTTTCCGAAGAATACTATCCTTATTGACCGTGCTCAATAATACAAATGGCTGAGTAGAAGCTGCAGAAACCCCTAGTATAACTCCCTGCCAGCCAGTCTTCCCTTTCACTGTGCAGGAGCTTCTATGAACTCGTTCGAGGACTAAACGAAATAACAGCTATACAATCGCTTTGTGAATGGTCATACACCAGGCAAATTTAACTTGCTCTGCCTTGTGCCAGGCCACCGCTAAGTGATATCTGAAGGGCCAGATGAAACAAATTCTGTTTATATCATGATTTGCCTCCAGACAACTCTTGGGAATACTGTAAGCATATATATATATATGCCATTTCAAATGGAAGAGAATTTTCAATTTTTTCAAATAAAAATCCCCATAAGCACATGATTACTTCAGTTGTCAATTCCTTGGATGTATTTGCTTGTTTGTTTTTCCTTATCATCGTGGTCAGTTCTGCAAATTGTGCTGTAGATGCAGATGCACCATGGTTTTGAATACCAGTAAAAGTAAATCACCTGGTTGGTTTCCAAGAACTTGTTGATGCCCATCATTTTATTGTCAGCAGCGCTAAGAGCTCATTTCACTGGGAGATCTTCCATAATGGCTACCCTTTCCACACCTGCTTTGTGAGGGGTTGCTCAGAAGAATCAATTCATGGGCATCCTGTAGTGCTTTTTTCCTTCCCCTTTCAACTGGTTACCTTTTCCCCTGGAACTCATCCAAGTACTTTTCCACCCACTCACAATAACACTGTGCATCCCCCTCCCCCAGCCTGGCATTTCACTTACAGAAAGCTTAATGCCATCCGCAAACTGGGAAATTCAATTTAGAGAAGTTGAGAAAATGTGAAATATAATTGATCTTAGCATATTTTCAGTAGAACCCAGCTCTTAACCAGTTTATGTCTGAATAAATATGCTATGGAAAACCTAAGTAATAGATTGTTGTGGGTTTTCCCCCACATTACAACATCAAGCAACCACACTTTATACATTGTAAATTGATTAGTTTTTAAAACAACTATAACACTATAACAACTATAAAACTGTAACACTATTCTTTCAAAATATTTGATGATGAAATACCAGGTATTGAACACTTATTGAGAGCCAGAAACAGTGTTTAATGTTTTAAGGGAACCCTACAACAACAGAGGTGACTAACTTTGCTTTACTATTGAGAAGTAGGTTAGAAATAGTCTTCAGGTCCTTACTCAGGCACACAAAACTAGGGAAAGAGATGGAACGATTTGAATCCGTTGCCTGAGTACTTATTGGTTACCAATTAGCATGACTATGAGTACAGTTTTTAAAATCAGTTCAACGAAAGTGGTGTTGCTCCAATATTTTAGCAGTGACATACTCTTTTTAAAAATAAATCTAATGCAAAAGAGATTAAAATTGCCTTTTATCCCCGTAATGTTTCTTCATCTGTTTTTTTTTTCCTTTTTGACAGTAACAATGAGTATACATTGTAAACATTCAAATAGCATGGAAATGCACAACATGAAAAGAAGTAAAAATCCTGTTTGACAAACACAAAACTTTCAGACAGTAATTTAGGTGACTGCTGAAGTCAAATCAGCCTTGGCATTCGATTTATTTTTGTAATTTCCTGAGTTGTTTAGAAAACAGAACTTGTTGACTCTTACAAACAGGATACAACCTTGTATGTGTGTGTATGTGTGTGTATGTGAGCATGCGCATTGGCATGTACAGATGTGAGTTATAAAAAAAAGAAAAAAAAAAACAGCACAAAGCTATAACCATCTTAATCAAGGACACATGTTTGCAAGTTCAAATATAGTCCCAGAGATGGTAATGAAGATTTTTATATTAAGGCCTGGCCCAAAATGAATTAACCTGGCAAGAAAAGTTAATATGCCGGTGGTCTAAATTGTGTTAAAATTTAGTATATAACACATTTGAATGTGTATCTTAACAATTTATTACAGTTAAAATATTAAATTGGAATCAAATATCAGTGGACCTCTCAAGACACCTTAAAGACTTAAGTTTCATAGAAAAGTTTTTAAAAATCACCTCTCAAAACATCATGTCTACAACTAACCCCCTTTATTTAAGAACTGTAATCCTTTCCAACTTCTGCCTTATTTATAGATCTTCACATCAGATAGTTGGCAAGCATCAAGGAAGTCAAATACATACAAACTCTCTCTCTCCCTCTCTCTCTCTCTCTCTCACACACACACACACACACTTCTGTAAGCAATCCATAGCCAATACATACTCTAAAGAATATATATTTGACATATATCAAATGTATTTTGATTCTAGAGTTATGGAGAATATTATGGATAATTCCCAAACCAATGGCTCATGATGGGCTATACCGAAGGTAAAAATACTGTATGGAGCAGTTTGTATGAAACAAAGAATATGGTTAAAGTTGGAGGTAAATAGCCCATAAAACATGTGGTGAGGGTAGGATTCGTGTTTAATATTTAATCCTTGGCAATGGGACCCAATGTCAATCTTTTATTATATATATATATATTATATATGTATATATAATATATATATATATATTAGTGGGAGAGAATGCTTAATTAGGGATGTTATCATCAATACTCCTACACATACAAATAGGTTATTTTAAGGGAGGTCCAGTGTTGAAAATCATAAACTTAGATTCAGTGGCTAACAGATTTTCCTGTAAGTTTGTTTGTTTGTTTTATTCTTCTTGTGGCTTGAATTCAAAACTATGAATAAACCCTTGAACCGAGCCTCTACTTTTGCTACTTGATGAAGCAAGATCTGGCTAAGAAGCTGCATTTGTGTAGATAATAAAGAGGCATGCTAAAATATAAAAGATATACCAATTTCTTCATATTTTTTAATGTTGTCCTTACAGCAGTTGAGGGATTTAATTATCTCCTTTTGAATCCTGTTATGTTTTCTCTTGTTAGCCTTCGTTCAACTTTTATGATTCATTTCTGTGACTGCACAAGATGAACTGAAAAGCTGAAAAACACCAGGCACATAAGGAATCAATTTAACTTGGGTCCTGGTTAAGAATGAAGAAAGGTCTTGGTTCTGTGCCATATACAAAGGCGCGGGGCAGCATTTTGTCTTGCTTTTGTGCTACTTAATATTACCACCCAAAACAGTCCTCTCAAATCATGGTTTTCAACGTGGGCTCTCCAGCTAGCTGGAGTTCTGTGAAAATCCTCCACACAATCTAAATAATACAAACACAAGTAACAAAGGGGAAGAAGGACTGGCATAAAAAATACAACTCACACTACAGAAAAAATAACACTAGAAAGCATAGAAAAACTTATTTTTTACATATCATGCGGCTTTTTGTTTTTAAAGTATACCAAGTAAACTGTGTAGGAGGTCTGAGGAGGCTTTACTTTTGAATGTAGTCTATAAAATAAAAGATTTGAGGGAAATGCTAATAGTTTTATTTACACAGCTGATTTCACCTATCAGAAGGTTTAACATTGTAAGAGGGAGATAGAGATCCGTAATCCCTTGTATAAAATTTTCAAAGTCAGATGTGTTTCAGAATTTGGAATTTTTCAGATGTTAGAAAAGGTAATACAAGACATATTCCATGTATCATATAACATTGCTAAGAGTGTGTGTCTGGCTCAGCACCCAGTAATTAAATATGCTAATACCTATACAGCAAAATGTATAAATATTTCCATTACATAGGATAAAGATCATAAATAACCCCATTTCCATCACCGCAAGGCAAATCTTCCCGACAAATCTGTGTTCAGTGCTTTCTGCATTTCAGAATTGCCATGAAAGAATTAGGGGCCTCTCTAGCCTCCTACCTCTTCGAGGTGGTGACCGGCCCCCATCCCCACCAGCATTTTACAGATGGTTTCTTGGCAGATCTTGTCACCCTTGAGTTTGTGCTCAGCATGGTCTCTAACACATAGTGCATATTAATTTTTAAATTTAATTATTTAAGTCAAACATTACCATCAAGAAGTAGAACCAAAATAACAACCCTTAGGGAGTGTTCAGTGAACCATCACTTAAAAGTCGATTGAGAAACAGAAGAAGGAGGTCTTCTCACAGGTTGCAATTTGGTTTTATTTTGAGTAGAAGGATACACTGAACAAGATCAACCATTTCACAAGGCTTCGGCCCCGAGGATTTAAATGTCTAAGTTCTGTGCTCTCAGTTATAGGTCAGTCACATGGTCACTTCAGTTTAGGAGTTTAAAGGGCCAACATGAGATGCATTAGAAGTGTTTCTCATACCTCTCGAGTGACCATTTTGGGAGTGTGTTGGCAGTTCAGGATACAGGGTTCTTCTAGCAGGGAGTTTTGCAAATTTCAGTTATAAACCTCATCAACTGAAATCTAATTTTTCCCCCTAAAGAGTCTTGTGACCTTTTTCCTAACCCAAATCACCATAAAACAACAGCACTCATTCCTCATTAGCCTTTGAAGGTATTTGTCCAAATAGTATCAGTCCTGCGATATGCCAAAGTGTTCATAATATGATGATGCAGTTCCATCAAGAAAAAGTAATTCTTGGGGCACTTGGGTGGCTCAGTCAGTTGAGCGTCTGCCTTCGGCTCAGGTCTCAATCCCAGGGTCCTGGGATCAAGCCCCGCATCGGGATCTCTGCTCAGCGGGGAGCCTGCTTCTCCCTCTCCCTCTGCCTCTCCCCCTGCTCATGCTCTCTCTCTCTCTGTATCTCAAATGAATTAATAAAATCTTTAAAAAAAAAAAAAAGAAAGAAAAAGTAATTCTTGGAACACATCCCAGAGAGTAAGTCTCTCTAGGTCTAACACAAAACAGATTAGGCCTCCAGAATTTTCACCATTTATTTATGAAAACAATTATCTTGCCTTGCACTTCCAATGACTCCAGAGAGATGCCCCTCTCCTCAGTTCTGGGCTACTAGATCTCCTCAAACCCCATCGCTGCCAGACATGTTCCTTTCAAGAGTCGATATTCCAGAAGCATTTATTGTCAGCTCTGGATCTTAAGAATGCCTCTGAATTTCCTCTGAACATTAAAACTTGTGTCTTTCAGGAATTACAAATATTTACAAGAGAAAAAATATTAATTTGGAGATTTACATTTTTGTTTGCCTCCCACTGTTTACTACCCTTTCCAGGCCATCTCCCTCACCCGACCATGGTAATATTTCCAATCTATTAACCTGGTTAGTCATGTTAGCTCTTTCTTTATAAACCTCCTTTGGCAACCTTTTACCTTCAATATATATAAAACAAACAAGCAAACAAAAAAAACAAAACACCAAAACTTATTTTTATTTTTGACAATTATTCTGAATCTACTTCTCTGCCTTCATGTCCCTTCGTTCCCCCATGCCCCATACACCTATGTTTCAATTTCAGTACATTCCATGCTATTTTAAAAACACCACAGCCTTAATCTTATACCTTCATACATAACTTGTCTTTCTGTTTGTGGTACATTCCACTCCTCAGGCAAACTCCTATTTATCCCCAGGAAGCAGTTCAAATGGCATCTTCTCAGGGAAGCTTTTCCAAGGATCTCCTTTTGTGCTCTTACAACACTTTCTTCCATTTGAGTACTCCTTTGTCAATGCTATTTTAAGTATTCTGTGATATTTCTATCTCTTCTTAATTTTTTTGTGACTTCTCCAGAACATCTTATATTGCCAAGAATACTTTTGGTACTCTATAAATTACCTTGACTGGATAAAAATAAATGAATGTTTCATGGATTCGTTAACATATTTCTTTTGAGGAGTGGTCAGTTCATGACATAATGTTTAATAAGAGAACTCGTCTCTGATAATGAGGAACTCGGGCAGAGGGGAGAGGGAGAGAGAATCTGAAGCAGGCTCCACGCCCAGCATGTGGGGCTCAAACTCACAAGGCTGAGATCCTGACCTAAGCCAAAATGAAGAGTACAACGCTTAACCCACTGAGCCATCCAGGTGCCCATGGAGTTTTAATTGAACAAATAAAGATTTTTCTTTTTGAAACACAATTTATGCTATGAGGAGGCAGAGTGCCATGAACTATCTGTGAGAATAACATCATCTTTTTTTTTTTTAAATTTATTTACTTGGGAAAAGAGAGAGAGAGCATGAGCAGAGGGGAGGGTCAGAAGGATAGGGAGAAGCAGGCTCCCCACTGAGCAGTGAGCTGACATGGGGCTCCACCCCAGGACCCTGAGATCATGACCTGAGCCGAAGGCAGATGCTTAACCCACTGAGCCACCCAGGCTCCCCCATCATTTGTCTTAATGAGAAGATTTTCAGATCTTTCTCAACAGTTGAGTTTTGAAATCTCTTCTGATACGAGATGAAGAGTGGTAATAAAGAGGGAAGGAAGTTCTTGGAAATGCCAGCAATCAAGAATTATGAAAATTCCAAACACACTGTTGATTTTCTTCAATATTGCACACAATTCTTGAACATATGTCACCTGAAAAAGCAATGACAAGCCATCCAGGCCCTGATTTCAAAGCAGAGCTGAGCCTGAATCTCTTGCAGTACACACTGAGCTGATACTTGGAACTCCAGATGTTTGGGCAATTTCCTGCTCTCCTGAGAGCGGGATGCAGGACTGCCCTGAGCTGCCATGGTTTCCTGCCCCGTTTCTCTGCTCTCTGCCAGAATGCCCAAACAGAGATCGGGGTGCCCAGGACCTGAAAAAGCAAACCATCGAGTGGGTTGCATCTCCTCAGAGGGTGATAAGCAATATTGCTCTAAGTTCAATCCCAAAACAACTAAGCAGAATTGGGCATCACAGAAACACTTTATGGCTAGTCCCAGATATTTTTACTTGGAATAATTGACTTGTCTCTATCCACATGATGGTGATACTAGGACATCTCCTCTCCAGATTACTATTTTAACATTCTCTCTTGCAACTATAGGGGCCTTCTACCCTTTACTGAAATTGATATCACCCAGCATGAAATTCTCTATAAAAAGTCCCTTTTAGTTGGGGGAGAGAGGGAGAACTTAGCACATCTCCATTTCTCTATAGGTCGTCAATCCTGTATTTTTTTTTTTTTCTGTAGTCCTGAAAGAAAAAGAATTTTCATACTTTTTTTATACTTGTGTTCTGATTTTACTTTATTTTATTCTTTTTAAATTATGTTATGTTAGTCACCATACAGTACATCATTAGCTTTTTGATGTAGTATGTTCTGATTTTAAATATTCTTATCTCCTGATGGGATCTATAGGAAAAAAAAAAGGGAATATTAAACTCCCATAAGTCATCAGCAAAAAGAAATGAGGATCTGGATATTGAGGTCAGCTATTAGGAAATAGGGTTGGGATATTCTAAAATTTCACAATTTTTACATAAATATAGATTGGTACTGGATATTCAGGGAGATTTCTCAATATAAAGATTCAAATTCTCTTCAATCTCTAGAATATCGACATATTTGTCTACTATGACTCCAAAATGCACTATCTTGCTTACTGTAGCATATTTATTTATATTATATTATGTATATTATAATAGCTATATTAAAGTCTAGAAACGTGGTAGTGATTTTCCTCCAACTTTGTTATTTTTAAAAAATTTTTTTACTCTCCTGGGTAATTCGTATTTCCATATGAATTTTAAAATCAGTGTGCCAATTTCTGCAAAAGTGCCTGCTGGGATTTGGTAGGGATTGCATTGAATCCATAGATCAATTTGGAGAGAACTGACATCTTAATGATAATGAATCTTCCAATCCAATCTTAACAATAGTCTTTCTTAACTAATCCTCTCTTTTCTTGCACAGCCAAATGAATGGAGCCAAATTGCTCTCAATACATTTTCATTACTTACATCCCTGAGATCTAGTTTTGCCCACAACTTTATACCATTAGTTATTGGTGTCCCCATCCCAATCAAAAACTAATGCTCTTTTTCTTAGTCCTACAGTTCTTGATCTTTTGGTGTTATATTTCACACTGTCTATTTTTCCTCTCTGTAGATCTTTCTTTCCCTGTTGAATCCCAGGGACAACATTTCCTTGGTTCTGAGCCCCCACCTTTGACTATCCTTTATGCCAGCTGCAAGATCTAGCATAGTATTTCCTTCTGTAAAAAGATCTTATTTATTTATTTAGAGAGAGGGAGCAGGGTAAGGGGCCAAGGGAGTGGGAGAGAAAGAATCGTAAGCAGATTGCGAGCTGAGCTTGGAGCCCAACGTAGGGCTCGATCCCATGACTCTGAGATCATGACTTGAGTCAAAATCAAGATTTGGTTGCTCAACCGATGGAACCACCCAGGTGCCCCTCTAGCATAATATTTCTTAAAATGTATTCTAGAAAGCACTAGCACCTCGGGTTAAAATTGGCAAAAAAAGAAGGAAGGAAGGAAGGAAGGAAGGAAAAGAAAGAATCAAAGTTTAAGCAACCCAAGCTCAAGATTCCTGACTGTAAAGACTTTTAATATGCTCTTGCACATCATGTATCATATGGGAGAAGTTAAAATGTATGACATTTACCAAACATGCAAGTCTGGTGATACAAGCCCTGGGAGCCTGGGAGAGTAATAAGTTGCCATGCCTAGCAGAGGGACCTCAGTAATTCAAGTATCCTCCCTTTGCTCAGTTTCCTCTTCTGTTCTATTCTTGTCCAATTTTTCCAGTCTCATCTTTGGAATTCAGCATACGTTTTATTATTCAATAAAATATTAATTCAGATTTTTCATCTTTACTGAACTATTCATCAGTAAGTTATAATAATCTTAAAATTTCAGCACTATATTCCTTAACTTGATAGATATTTTTCTCCTAGCGGTGAATGGGATTGCTTTTAGTTTTAAAAGTAATTTTGAGGGCGAGAGCAGGGGTGGAAATGGTATTGAGAAAGCAAAATCACCTTGGAGGAGAGCAGACTCCTGAATTACAGAAATATTCCAACCTTTTATTCTGTGGTCAGAGGGAAAAACTGGATCTTGGGGTACCAATTATGGTTTATAGCTGATATGTTCAAGATGACTAGAAGTACTCTGCATTAGGATGCGGAATACTGTGGTCAGACTAGGAGCTAGATCTGCACTTAAAAATGTTTTAATTGGATCAAATTGAGCTCCCTCACACCTGAAAGAATGACTTCAAATTCTAGTTTCCAGTTGATGTGACAGAGTGGGCTAATCAATAATAAATTGCAGTGAGTCCAGGGGCTTTTCTGCCTTTTTTTTTTTTTTAATTCAGCCTTCTTTGATCAATATGTTATCTGCGTTCTTTATGGAACAGTACCAGAAGTGACACTCCCCGTCTCCCACAGGAAAAGGTGGCAAGAGGTACGAAGGTCCATCCACATTTATGAAACCGAGAGCTTAGACTATACTATTTGGAGTTTAAGAAGCAAGGGGGACAAAAAGGAAACAAGCATCCACTAATTTTTTAAAAAATTGTTTTTGTGAAGGAAAACAAACAAAAAAACACAAGAGCATTCATGTTTGATAATGAAAGGAAGTAAGGGTACATCTTTTTGAGTTCATTTTACATGTGATTTATTTAACAAACTTTCTATACTGATTTTAACTTGGGTTTTTCAACTCACGTGTTGCTTAATATTTACTGGCAAAATAAATATGCTTTCAATTTTGTTTTAATATGGAAAGCATGGGTATTTAATCAATATTAAATGAATATTAAAAACATATTTATCTGGAATAAAAAATATGAGGTACTACGAAGAAGAAAATATAGTTTTTTCTTATTAATCATTTAAAAATATTTGATATTTGTGCTGGCTGCTGGCTGTTGTAGAGCATTAAAATCTTTTCTACTATTTTTTTTTATATACTTAAGAATAATGAATGGCTTAGAGTTTAGCCTGGTCAGCTCTTTGGTATAGAATCATACAACAGGAAAGATTGACTAATGTGTTGTTTTGTTTTAGGAAAATTAAACATCTTTCTTTTTAAAATCCTTATTCACTGTGATTTTGCTGTGAGAGATGATCTAAATAGCGCTGGGAGAATGATTTTCATTGGAAAGCTAATTATACAGCCAGGTTCTCCAAAGTATGCTTTAAGTTAAGCCATTTATGGCAAAGGAATTAACATTTTAGAGCATGTGATAATCAATTTTATGTGTCAACTTGGATAGCCAATAGTACCCAATTATTCAATTAAATATTCACCTTGGTGTTGCTGTGAAGGTTTCTGGTAAATGAGATTAATATTTTAATTTGTTCAATTTTTTTACTGTCTTTTGACACAACTAAAGTAAAATTTTCTGAGGTTAGGCACCCTAACTCTCTCATCCATTGATGTATCCTCAAGACTGGCTCATAGCAAGATCTCAGTTAGTTGGATGAATGAAAATAAATAGATTATCTCATTCAATCCTCATAAAGCCTCTGTAATGTGAGGTCTATGATCCCCATTTCACAAACCTCAGAGAAATTAAGTGATTTACCTCAAGTCACATAACTAGTAAGTGAGGGATCTGAGATTTAAACCCAAATGTCCCATTTCCAAAATCCATTCTATTTCTTTTATATAATGTTGACTGATTTGTCTTTTTAGGAAACAGCATCTATAGTGTATCAGGCTCTTAATTAAGCACTGTGGAGAACACAAAAAGGAATCACAAACAATGTGATCAGATGTACAATTAGCTCTATCACTCAGCCATGTGCACACAGGTAGATGAAGCAATTGTTTTAGAGGGACTCCTGCTCAGGAGACTACTGGGAGGCATTGGTGGTAAGGAAACTATTCAGATGGGCCTTGAGGGGTGGGGTTGGAGTTAGGATCAGTTTAAATACAAGAGGCAACATTGGGAAAGACACCTAACATTTGCATGTTATGAATGAGAGAGCGTCAAAATTCAAGTCCCTTTGGAGTATGAGGTGTGTGGGTGGGGGATAGATAGAAGACCGCATATGGAATGGACTTGAAGTCTGAACTTAACCCTGTGTGTCATTGTAGTAAGCATGCTAGCTCATGCTTTGTTTGTTTCATTTTGACAATGCAGGCTGTTATTTAAAGATTGTGAGCAAGTTTGATTTTTGAAGGTGGAGACATTAATAACCATCATTGGGGTGAAATAAATTTCTTATTTGTTAGTGTGTTATTCCAGTCCCCTAGGAAACAAATACCAAGATATAATTAAATTTGCAAGAATTTTATCAGGGAACACACTTTGTGGGGGAAAAAATGGAGAGGGATCTAGAAGAGACTGGGAGAACCATCTGAACATGATTCTGATCCAACCCCTACTGAAGGAGAGAGGGAGGGGAGATTGAGCAGAAGCATCCTAACACTGTGTTACAGTCTAAGGAATGTAAGCAAGGCGACAGGAATTCTTAAGTGAAAGCCAACTATGGAGGAATTCCTCGTTTTACTCTTCCCACCATGCTCAGTAGTTGACTGGGTGGGGCCTATGGGAGGGATGGGTCTCTGGGTCCCTGGCCGGTGGTGCTGCCTGTAGTTGGAGGTCTGTGAGTCAGTCTTCATTTATGTACTTCAGCTAGTCTGTGCCTTACAAAAGAGTTTCTTTTTCCAAAGTAAGGATTTAGGTTGGAATCTCCCTGAAAATTTTTATTTACTTGAGGGAGAAATGGGTGATCTTTGGTATAATTATTTTTCAATAGAAAGAAAATACATTTATATCACAATTAGACACAAAGTCTTCCAACTGAACAATTGAGTGTAAGTTTCCATTTAAATGCCTATAACTGAAATACATCACTTCTATGTTAAAAGGAAGACATGAACTGGCATATAGCATGTTGTGGGATGGGATAGAAGGGGAAAAGATAAGAATTAACACTTATTGAGGGGTTATGAAAATAAATATATTCATGTTAGCCTTTATTTTTATGTCCATTTCAGCAATGTAGAAACTGAGGCTTAGCAAACCTCAGACAACTATGAAGTCAAGAGGAGTTGTATTCATGTCTCTGTTTCATGCTGCTTTTTCTCTTTTTTCCACTTTTTTTAGAGCAGTCTTAGGTTCACAGCAAAATAGAGGAACGTACAGAGATTTCCCCTAAATCCCCTGCACCCACACATGCATACACTCCCACATAATCAACAGGTCCCACTAGAGTGGGACATTTGCTACAACTGATGAACCTACATTGACACATCATAATTACCCAAAGTCCATTGTTTACATTAGGATGCACTCTCAGTGTTGTACATTCTGTGGGTTTCAATAAATGTGGAATATCTTGTTTCTATCATTATGGGATTGTAGAGAGAAATTTTCCTGCCCTAAAAATCCTCTTTGCTCCATCTATTCATCTCCATTCTATACCCCTAGCAACCACTGATCTATTTTACCTTCACTTATTCTTTCTTAAATGCTTTTACTTACTTTATGTAGATTTGAATTTCTGACCTATATTATTTTCCTTCTTGTTAAAAATATTTTATAACATCTATTGCAAGGCAGGTCTACTGACAAAATATTCCCTCTATTTTTGTTTGCTTTGGAAAGTCTTTATTTCTTCTTTGCTTTTGAATGATAATTTTTCAGGGTACAGAATTCTAGGTTGGTGGGTTTTGGTTTTTTCCTCTTTAAATATTTCACTGCACTATGAACCTCACAAGAGTTTCTCAATTGGCTTCCATGATTTCTGAAAAGAAGTCAGATGTAATTTTTATCTGTGTTCTCTATAGGTAAGCTGTTCTCAACCCCGACCAGCCCTCCCCACCCCCTGCTTCTTTCAAGAGTTTTTTTTTTTCTTTATCTTTGATTTTATGTTGTTTGAAAATGAATGCCAAGGTATAGTTTGTTTTGATATTTATCCTCCTAGGTATTCTCAGAGCTCCCTGAATTTGTCCTTTGGTATCTGACATTAAGTTTGGGAAAATTCTTAGTCATTATTGTTTCAAATATTTCTTCTATTCCTTGCTTTCTTTTCCTTCTGGTTCTACCTTATGCATATGTTACACCTTTTGTAGCTGCCCCACAGTTCGTGGATATTCTGTTTTTTGATTTTTGTTTTTTTGCTTTTGGGGGGCTTTTTCTTTGTTTTTAGTCTGTTTTTTCTTTGCTTTTCAGTGTTTGAGTGTTCTATTGATATATCCTCTAGCTGAGAGATTCTTTCCTCAGCTGTGAAACAGCTATAGCGTTAGAATGGTTTTTGTTGTTGTTTTTATCTCAAGCATTTCTTTTTGGTTCTTTCTTAGGATTTCCTTCTCTTTTTACATTCCCCATCCATTCTCTAATTGTTTACCCATTAGAGCCCTTAGTATGTTAATCACGGTTGTTTTAAATTCCTGGTCTGATAATTCCAACACCCTGCCACGTCTGATTCTTCTCTTGCTCTGTCTCTTCAAATTGTGTTTTTGGACTTTGGTATGCCTTGTAATCTTTTTCTAGATAGCCAGACATGATGTGCTGAGTAAAAGAACTGCTATAAATAGGCCGTTAGCAATGTGATGGTGAGATGTGAGGGTCACAGAGATAGTCCTGTGATTGGGTCTCTGTCTTTTAGTGACTCTGGACTATGAACCTCACAAGAGTTTCTCAATTGTGTTTTGTTTTTGTTTTTTTTCTTTTTTCTATCCTCAATTAGGTGAGCAGGATGGCTAGAGTGGACTAGAGTTGGGGATTTCTCCCCAAGTCAGTTAGATTCTGATGATGCCCCAGCAGGTTAGGCTCCAGCTTAGTTTTCCCTGATAGCAGGCTTTGTTAAGAACAGACTGCCCTGGCATATTTCAAAATGGTGCCTTTTCCTTTACCCCTACCAGAAGGAGGAGGGGATTTTTCTCTGATATTTACTGTGAGAATCCAGTTGTGTTCCTGGAGGTAAATGTTACAAGATTGTGGGGTCCTGTATGATAGGGTCACGCTGGAGTTTTTGACGCTCAGAGTGGTCTGCACTGAGCCTCCATCAACTCATCGGTTATGATTTAGGTCTTCCCACTGTGCCACTGACTTCTGAGGCAGTTTCTGCTGGATCACCCACTCTCCCTGTGTACACCTGTCTGACTCTCCAATCATAGGGCAGCAATTTGCCCTGTGTCCTCCCTTCTCTCACTGATCCAAGAAGGGTTGTTGATTTTTCAGATTTTTCACCTTTGTACTTGTTAAGACAGAGCAGTGACTCCCAAGTTCCTCACACGTGGAACTGGAAACTGGAAGTCTCATGCTGCTTTTAGTAGTGTGTGAGAGGCATGTATGTCATTCAAGGATAAGGGGGAAGAAAGGGAAGAGTGGAGTTCAGAAGACAGAATTTCAGTTACTTCTTAATTTTCCCTGGGTCATTGTTGCATCTCTTTAACTGGGAGGACAGTTTTGGAGGTGGCATACAGCACCACAGGGGAACAAATAGAAACTGGGTGAGGAAGCATAAAGTAGGGGAGAGAATGAAGGGGCTGATGCCATGAGGAGAGAGGCTACCTCCTCCTCTTCCCAGGCTGGTATAAATGAATTGCAAAGTCTAAAGTGCCCTTAAATTTAAATTTTAGTTTCTTGGCTCATTCTTTCTATGTATCTTCTAGACTTGAGTTTCATTAATGACTTATTATCACATTGGTTAATATCAATACAACATGACCTTCCCATGTGTCATTTATTCCTTGGACCAGTTCTCACTGCCTGTGTGCCAGGCCTACTGTCCTGGGGGCTGAGAACACTGCAGGAAAGAGGCCAGATGTGGTCCTTATCCTCACAGAGCCTACTTTTAAGTAACAGCGTAGAAGGTGCATTTGTCAAAATGAACTATATTGCAGTAGCCTGCATGCAATTTTTGAGAATCCTAATCCTATTTTTGAGCCATCCCATTCCTCATTGCTCCTACACACACATACACACACACTCATACCCCTAAAAATTATCCTCCAGCTGTCAGAATTGTTTTTCTCACTGCATCTGATAGTAACCTTAAATATCATCCATAGCTACCCATTAACTCCAGATGTAATATGACCTAGAAAGTTCTTTTCTATGAGGCTAAGTCTGACATTCTAGTCTTATCTCTGGCCATCCTCCCCTCTACACCCACACCTTGTACTCCAGCCATATAGAGGTGCTCCATATTCACCCAAGTTTTCCCAATTTTTGTATGTACTGTCCCTTTTTCATCGAATGCTCTGCTTCCTTTTTTTTCATCAGGTAAACTGATACTGACCTGTTAGGGCCCAATTCAGATGTCCCTTCATCTAAGAACTCTTCACTCTTTCCTTTAGGAAACTGGTCATCTCTACTCTGGAGTCATAATGATTTATGTTTGCATGTGTTATGACAAATATACATTGCACTGTAATCATTTGCCTAACCACATTTTCCACTTTTTTCCTCTACAAGACAGTGTCTTGTTTTTGATCCTTTAGTGCTAGCAGAGAACCTGCAACATGGTAGAGAGTGAATTAATGGTTAATTGATTTGATTCCATTTGAATGAAAATTGTGGTCAAGAAGACTTGGTTTTAATGTTTTGTGGTGGTCATTAATTCCCATTCAGAAATGTCATTTAATTATATAAGAGAACCAGGTTCTTAATTTTTTTTTTTGATGAACAAATATTTAGATGTATAGATTTACATCAGAGTAAGTCACCTTATGAGAATTGTCATAAGTATTTCTCAAAATTTTGTTAATTCTGATTGGGGGCAAAGACTGGGTTTTTGAAAATAAAATATGATGAGTGACAAGTGCTTAATATTTTAACATTTCAAATACTATAATGTGATTTACCTCAAATCCAGGATTTGGGCAAAGGTTACTCCAGAGATATAGGAAAATCCCCACCCTCTTCTAAAATAACTGAATGTAGGCCACTCCTGAGGCTGTTTATTTTTACATGATATACAATGAAAACACTCTAATTAAGAATGGGTAAACCCAGCTGTGCTTTGGGTTTATCAAATTTCTTAACGTTGTTTTTGACTATTTGGAGTCTGTGAAGGGTAAAGCCTACTTTTCCAAGAATTTTCCCTCGATTTTTAAATCAGTGTTTATTTTAAAAGAAGTATAATCCATATGGTTTTGATTCCTCCACACTTAACTCATCCAAATGCAGTTTTGCAAGAACTATTTGAAGTCAAAAGCTTTTTGAAATTTTTATGAGCTTTTTTTGTCCTTTTTTTTTTCCCCTTCAGAAGAGGAAGCAATACTTTGCCAAGTGTAAACAAAGCTAATCACCAGTTTTATGTTCTAAAATAATGAAACTGGATTGGGTGCTGAATTTGACAAAACAGTTCACTTATCCCTAGTGAAATTGTTGTCTAAACTCATACAAAGACCGCCTTCTCTAAAGGACGGCCAGACGACGCCAGCATTATACCATCCAGACTTTCAGATCTCACACCGTTCCCCAGCTAACCGAGTTGTTTCCCAGCCAGGTTTTACTTGTAATATCTTTATTTTGTCATAAAAGCCACCAGAATGTGATATTAAATATCATGAAAACCCAGAAAAGTTATTGATAGGGCCTGTAAATGGAGAAGCAATGCTGCATCTATGAGTGAGCACTTCTAAGGATCGTTAGACCTGAGTAGGAAATCAAGGCGGAAAAAAATACAGGATTCTGGATGCTTTCAAAGTTGCACCTAGAAGAGTTATTGGCAAACTACAGCTTGGAGATTAAAAACTGCCTGCCAAGTGTTTTTGTAAGTAAAGTTTTATTAGAACATGCCTACATCCATTCATCTCTATATTACCTGTGGCCACTTTTTTTGCCTTAATGACAAAGTTGAGTAGTTGTGACAGAACCATATGGAGGGCAAAGCCCAAAATATTTACTACCTGGACTTTTACAGGGAAAAAATTCCTGATTCCTGATTCAGATGATACATGGCTAATAACCCTTACCTCCTCAGGTCTGGAAATAATACAAAATTTTTCTGAATGTCTTATTTCCACTCTAGATCAAGAATTAGAAGGATGTAAAAAAATAGGGATTTTAAAAAAAGAAATACCAGAAAACAAACATATGTAATAAATATGTTATTGTTCACATAACAGTAAATATATATGTATATATATCTATGTGTATATATATAATATATATAAATATATAATAAATATATATATTTGTATATATATGTATGTGTGTGTGTATATATATATATATATACACTGAAAATATCCCACCTGCTGGCATCTCCAGGACTAAATATTTTGGAGATTTGAAAAGTGTATACAATTCTCCCAGCATGAAAATATTCATGGTAGAGATGTCTCTGGTGAGGTGATTATTTTTTCCTTCCAATTATTAATGTAACAGAAAAATAAATAATAGCCAGATTTCCTAAAACTTACTTTGGGCCAGGCACCTACACTGTTTCCTCCTGCATTATTACATTTCATCTTCACAAAAACACTTTCCTGGGTTATTTAAACTCTAGAGATCTCAATTTCTGCTTTTGTAAAATGTGGATAATAATATTATCTACCTCAGAGGGCTATTTTGAATATTAAAAATATTAATATATATGTGATTCTTAGGAGAAGGCCTGTGTTATCTGCGAATCCCCAAAAGAACCCTCCAAAAGCCAGATTAATCAGCAGAACTCAATTTATTAAACCTACTGCTGTAAAGGGAAATACCATTCTTAGGAGAGTCTCAGAAGGGGGAAGTCAGGAGAAAAAAAATATATATTATATCAAAAAATGTATACATGTAATATCATGTACGTGTGTATATATATGTGTATGTGTATATGTACACACCTATATATGGTATGAGAATTTGGACCAATGATTTTTTTTTTTAAGATTTTATTTATTTATTTGACAGAGAGAGACACAGCGAGAGAGGGAACACAAGCAGGGAGAGTGGGAGAGGGAGAAGCAGGCTTCCCGCCGAGCGGGGAGCCCGATGCGGGGCTCGATCCCAGGACCCTGGGATCATGACCTGAGCCAAAGGCAGACGCTTAATGACTGAGCCACCCAGGCGCCCCTGGACCAATGATTTCATGAGGAGTCTTGAAAATCCAGTGACTGATTGTGATAGGGTACTTTATGACATGGAAGTTATGGTTTGGTGGGCACAGTGAGGCAGGGGCTTGGGAGAGGTATTGATGCATAAGCAGTTAGTCTTGTTAAATAAGTTGTTTTAGCTGACTTATCTTCTAAGAACAATTATTTCATGGCCCGTGTAACTTTTGTTTTTGCCTACCCCAGTATTGTTTACCACAAAAGCAGAAAAGTGTGTTGGTTTAGTTTTCACATCTGATGTAGTAATTGTTAATTATGTATCAGCAATTTTCATTATTATGTTTTATTATTTTAGAGATGAGGTCGTTGAGACTTAGAAAAGTTAGATAATTGTCCAAGGTCACACAGTCCAGACATCGTTATGGCCCACATATAATTCAATTCCTTGCAGTTGAAAGACGGAGGTCCATTGTGGGCTGTCCTCTGGGAACCATTCTTAGCTAAAGGTTAGTCTCAGTTCCCAGCCACAAGACCCTCTCACAGAATGGCAGCTTGCTTCTCCAAAGCCAGCAGGAGGATCTTGCTCCATCCAGTCTGCTAAGACAGAGTATTGTATAACATAACATAGTCAAGAGGGTAACTATCTCAACACCTTTGCTAAATAGCATAACCTAATCAAGGGTGTGGCTTTGCCATAGTCTGTTGGCTAGAAGCAAGTCACAGGTTCTACCAGTGCTTATGGGATGATACAAGGGCCTGACTCACTGGGTATGTCACCTTAGGTATGTCATTCTCCTCTGCTTTGGATGACGTGGTCTTACTCCTGGCTCCCAGGGGCCCGGGTTGTGATTATCCCACTGGTGCTTATCATCAGCTTCACGCTGCATCTTTTCCTACCTCTGATACCTCTGACCCCACAGGGTCTGTTAAGATGTGTGGCCAAGTGTGCTGCTGGCAGCACAGCCTGGACATACTACCAAGCCTTTCCTTCTCTGAATTCTGCACAAAGCTAGCAACTTCCCATATCAGCGGGGAAATGGGCCAGAACAGAATTCTCACATATAGAAAGTGCTGTCACCATAACCCTAGGGACTTAGCAGGCACTGTGCTATCTTCTTGGTTGTAGAAGATGCAAGATGCAGCAATTTCTTTTATTTTTGAAGTACTATCCAAGCACAGCCATGACCATTAAACTCCTAAAACTATACTGAAGCGACAGGTCTAAGAATCTTCATAGAATTTATCTCCTGCTCTCTGAAGTACATGTTATCTTACCAAGATTTCTAATATGCCAACCCCTTCTTGCCTGTGAAATCAGCATGATGATATCAGTATAATGGATCCATGTGATGATCTGTGGAGTGCTCAGTGATCCAGAGCTCTTTAAGCTCTATTTTGTCACGGGAGGGAGCGTGGTTAATATAGCTCTGATTCAAAACGGTAAATGAATACTGTTGCATGAATACAAACTGTTTCTGATCCTCTTTTCTTTCTCTTAGCATTTGCTAAGTCAATGGCTCCATTCCATAGGCCTGAGACCTTATTAATTTGCTGTATCTGCAACTGTGATCGGTACTAATTGCTTGAGCTTGCCCTGGCCATTATCTGGGATCCATCTTGTTTCTTCCAGGGCCAGACTGGTAAATGAAACAGAAGTATGATAGTGATCACCTTTCTAGTTTTTTATTGATGGCACTAATTTTTGCTGTGCTCTCCTCACTGCTCAGTGTGATGTAGTTTTTAATTTGCTATCTTGGCCACATGGAGTTAGTTTCAGTGGTTTCCAGTTGGGCTTCCCCACTATGAATGCTTTTACCCCACCAGCCAAAGACCCAGTGTGGGGTTACTCCAGCTTCCCACTCTATCAATTTTAACCACATACTTGGGATCTGGAGAAATGATGACTGTGTGGATTCACAAACCCAATGGTCCCACTGTGAGCTGGACTTTAGTCAGTTCTCCATTCATTCCCTGGCTTTCATAAGCTCCCGTTCCAACAAAAGGATCATGGGAATACTCTGGATCTCTAGCTATCAAAGTCAGCTCAGACCCTGTGTCTCATACTTCTTGAGCTATATTTTTCCAGTGTCCTGTCACTTGAGTAAGTTGACATGAGTCTCTTTGGGAAAGGACTGAGAAAATTATTACGTTATTTACTTGCTGTAGTGTTGCAGAATCCTTCATGCTAGAGACATACCTATGTTTTCAGTCAATGGGTTCCAGATCTTAAAATCAATTCAGCAACTGTGAAAGGAATTGTGGCTTTTTGTCTGGAAGACTGCCTTCAATCTCCTATCCCTGCATTCTTGATTATTTCTGGTTGTAGATGTTAATCAGCCATCGTCTTGGCTGCCTGTCTATTCTGCCCTTAGGGATACCATGTTCTATTAACCAGCTCCATAACTCCCTGGAGGTCACACCCCTCCACTGCCCCTCTGACCTTCCTAGACTTCATGGTAATTATGGTCCCCTGGCTTCTGGTGGTTAAAAGCTGCCACCTGGCATCTATTTCTTTGAAGTCCCATTGTCCCCAAGGATATTAACAAGCCCAGCTCTGGTCTGCAGGGAAGGACCAATACTAAACATGTAAGTGACACTGGTGCCATAATCACTGGTGCATTCCTAATAGTCTTGGCACATAGTGTATTCTGGGGCCTCCCATAAAATACGATTCTCTGATGGGTCTTCTGGCCTCAGATACTGGTTCCAGCAAGTCCACTTTCCTCAGCTGCTTTATTACTTCCATAGCATAAATCTCTGCTAGGGAAAATCAAGCCATCCCACTTTGCTCAGCATTGCCCATCACTTTCCATGTTCTTATGGTTACCTTAGCAACAGTTTTGCCACATCCTCAGAGGTCCTAGGCAAGGTTTCCAAACTCTTGTCCTTAGAGAATACCTCCAAGTCAATGAATTCTTGTGCTCCTTGATCAAGCACCCTCAAATCCAAAATGCCTTGATGGCTTTATTTATGAATTCTACTAAATATTTTTGGAAGATGTAACAGATAGAGACAATTGAAAAGGAGGGAATACTTCATAACACATTCTGTGAGGCCAGCATTACCATGATTAGATAATTCCAAAATTCATGTAGAAATGAAAAAAGATAAAAAGGAGTTTAAAAACCTTTTGTAAAAGAGTAATAGGCCAGAAAAATTTATACTATTTGACCTCAAGTCATTATAAATCTACAGCCATCAGGACCATGTGGGGTTTGCCTAAAGGTAAACAAATAGATCATTATAATAGATAGAATCCAGAAATGGGCCTATACATATATCCTCAATTGATTTTTGACCAAAGTCCAAAAGCAATTTAGTGGAGAAGCAATCTTTTTTTTTTTTTTTTTTTTTTCCCAAAAAATGGTGCTGGAACAATGGATATCCGTGTGCAAGAGAGAACATTGTCCTTACCTTGCAATTTATGCAAAAACTAACACAAAATGGATCATGAGCCTAAGTGTAAAATCTTAAACTATATAAGTTCTTTTAGGCAAAATTTTCTCAGATGCAATGTGAAAATTATGATTAATTTTTAAGAATTATAAATTGGATTTTACTAAATTAAAAAAAAAAACATAATAAGTAAACCTGTGCTCTATGAAGTCACAGAGGAGAGAGGAGATTTTCCTCTGCAGAGAGGACACCAAAGTACCTGAGGTCCAGGAACTTATCTCTTAGGAGATTGAAAAGACAAGCCATAGACTGGATAAACATACTTTCAAATCACATATCTGATAAAGACTTGTATCCATTATATATAGAGAACTTTCAAAATTCAATTATTAGGAAACAGACAACACAATAAAAAAAAAGAGAGAGAAAGGTTTTAACAGATTCTTCCCTAAAGAAGATGTATGGTAGACAAATAAGAAGAGGAAGCTAATAATTAAGAAAGTGATAAAAATAGTAATATTTAGAAAGTAAGACCTATAAGGAAATTCTTACTGAGTTAGGATCATCTAATTTAGCGATTCGACTTGGTTCTTCTCTCTAAGCCAGAATTAATCAAACTGTGGGATTACGTTAAATTAATATAGGTGAGCTCCTTCTGCTACCATCTTGAGTTGTCTTTATTCATGGTTTTATGTTTGTGAGAGCAAAACGCAAAGTCAGGAATTATTTGGTTTAGCTAAGCACAGAGATTGATTTAATATTTGCTCTGGGAAGATATAAATTTTCTCTGCTGCTATTGCAGTTTGTTTATAATGTTTCTTAGTTGTAAAACTGCAGAGGCCATTCCCATGGTAGTGAGGGAGGGGATGGGTGGAGGGGAGTGCTTCTTGAATAACAAATTAGAGGGAGAATCAAAAAATTATGTTGAACTGTTAACCTCAAATGGAAATGGCTTGATTATACATTGGAACCATTTCTCTTGGAAATATCAAGCAGCCCAGGGTTTAAAGGGAAGTAGCCAAAGGCCAGATCCAGAGAGAAATCTGGGATTGAGTTCCAGAATGGACTGAAAACCCCATCAGAAGAAGCAAAGGGGCCAACTGGCATCCAACTGAGTTGAAGTCTAGTACCTTGATTAGACATATAATTCAACAAAGGAAAGGGCCAAAGAGTCCATTTATTCATTCAAAGCCTGCTCTATGCTTGGCATTAGCAGACAGGGGAATACAGTTGTGAACAGAAAAGACATGGCCTGTGAACTCAGAGTTTACAATCTGTAGTCAGTACTTGGGATGTGAGAATAAGGCTCCCATACTAGTTCTTAACTGCAAATTGGGTCAAGTTGCTAGATCTTAAATTCATAGAAGCCAGTATTAACATTAGGGGACTTCATACAAATTGAAACCAACCCCACAGGTGATCCAAATACATTGAAGAATCATCCAGGTCTCTAGGGACAGAAACTTTGTGTCCAGTTAATAAGGCCTAATTTTCTCCCAAAGTTCTTCTCCTGGCCAAAAACTAGATCCCAGACCTTAGTAACCTTGGTACTAGCCCACCCAAAAACCCTTTATGTGTCTTATAACTGGCTTCCACTCCAAAATATTTTAAATAGAGTATGTGTGCTATAAATTTCAAGTTGTTAAAGCTTCGCATATACATCTTCAGATAGGATAATTAGGAAGTAAAAAGATATTTAGATGTTTCCATGACTTCAGAGAGTTTTCTTCTCATTCCTTTCTCTTTATGCAATAATTTAGAAATTCCCTTATTTCATTTGGTTGATCTTAATGTTATTTATTTTATTTACGTTACCAAATGGGCCTTGGGAGTCTAACATATTTGTTTTAACATATTTGTAGTAAATGATTTCCTGTTCTAATCCATTTTTAATAACTTCTCTAGCATTTGATGTATTTTGGTAGGACATTAAAAGCAAAGATTCATTTTTTTTGCCAAATATGTTTTTATCAGTATGGAATACTCTATAACCGTATGCTATACTGATAATAACTTACTGAGCACTTACTATGTGTAAAGCAGTATGTTGATGCTTACATAGATAATTTAACTTGATCTTTAAAACAACCCCATAATGAAAGTATTATTGATAACTTAAACAGATTAAGAAGTTGAAATTCAAAAGAGTTAAGTAAACTATACTAAACTCTACAATCAATATGATTCCAGAAGTCCTTCATCTTAACCTCTGCACTGTATCACCTCACCACCTTTAAAATTCCTTTGTTCTCAAAAGAAGCTAACATTCCAAACAGATATTAATATTATTATTTTTCCTTAGTGTTTCCACTCATGGTTTGACCTAAGTCTTGGGTCATTCACAGCTTTGGCTGCATGCAAAATTGGCCAAGGAATAACATGCATAAAGGGAAGAGATTGTGAAGAAATTCCTACTGATTTTATTGTGTGCCTCAGGACTTTAATGAAAGACATTTATTTCACTTTTCAGAAGGAGGATGAGTTCACTGTGAATAGTCTTTTATTGCAGAGTATTCTAAGGCAACAATGAAACTAGAAGGACCAATGTAATTGCACATGTGCCCAACTAAGGCACATTAGTCATGTTCTAGTTTAGAAGAAGAGCCAGGTTTGGGATAGGTGAGAAAAACAAGAGGAGTGGTTGTACCCATAATTTGTTCTATGTGTGATATGTAAAAGGTGCAAAGTTAAACTTGTAAAACAAAGTGAAATGAATGTGTTTTCATCGAAGGGGCATGTCTTCTGGTTTTTGCACTTTTCATGTCCAGCCGTATAAAATAGCCACCTACTTAGTACAGAATTAATTGCTTATTTTTATTTTGGACTGTCAGCAGTTTTTATATAGCTTGCTTGCTTGTTTGTTTTGTTTTGTTTTTTGAGGTTTTTTTGTTTGTTTTTGTTTTTTGTTGCATAAGATTGAATGAATGCCATCTAGTGCATATTTCAGGACATAGATCCAGTTAATATTTTTGGTGTTTAAATTTCAGAGTATTTAGCCTAATGTTTGGTATATAATACTAAAGAACTGAACAATTATATGATTATAAAAATAAATTTATTTCATAATTTAGAGCCACTGTGTGTTTAGGTAAGAATATCATTTTGTTAGGAAGCAAGTCAGGCTCCTAAAATAGCATTATGCACACAGAAATATTTTTGAGTGTTCATGTGAAAAGAAATTAAAAAAAAAAACACATGCTTAAAATCACTTTCTTGAAAATCTTTAATAAATAAATTCTGATTAAATATGATTTAAAATGTTATGATGTGGTCATCTGAGATTTGTACTTTGAGATGGGATGTATAGTTACGGCTTTAGAAAAGATAAGTTCTTTATCATGTTCTGTATTTTCTGATTGGAATGTTTGCTCTAGTAACAATTGAATGAACAATTTATTTCATTCAGCACAAAATTATTTATCATTAAGGAGAGGCAGGAAGCTAGCTAGTAATATGAATGAGAAAACTTTCCTAATTAGGCAGGAGACTAGCTTTCATGAAGATCAACATCCTTACATCCTGGCAAATTAATCTCTCTTAGCAGGAACTAGAAGGAGACTGGAAAGAGGATACTGTCTTTATCTTTCACAAAGAGCAGTATTATTTTTGTGATTGTGGAAATGGAAGGGAGGAAGAGTGAGAATAGAAAACCTAATTTTGCCTTTTGATTAGCTGAGTGGGAGCTTCTGGCAGTAAGATACCAAATAGTATGTTTCTTTTATTTCTCATAATTTAAAGCCTTGCAGAAGTTAGGTGTGTATGTGTGTGTTTGTGTGTGTGTAAAACCTTTTCTCATAGAGGCTGTTAGATTTTTCTCACTAGAAAGACAAACAAAAAGCATAAATTTTATGTAAAAACAATATCACAACAATATCACAAAGAAGAAAAGAAATATAATTATTTCAATTTTATTTCAAGAAAATATAAAGAAGGATGAAACATTTTTGACAAACCAGGGGACAAAAATAGAAGAATATGAAAAAATAAGTACAGGAAGAGTGATAAAAGTAACAAATTATGAAAAGGAGTTTATTAAAAAATAAGTATTTGGTGATTTTCTTTATTCTCATTCTTTTTGGAGTTGCTTTGTGTTGTAACGCAACTTTTCGCTGTTTGAATAAATTGTTGAAATGATTCTATATTAGTGAGTCTTTAGGGCAGCCATGGAGGTCTGCTGCTCAGATTTCCTTTCAAAAGAAAACTTGTTGTGGTGCCTGGGTGGCTCAGTCGGTTAAGCATCTGCCTTCAGCTCAGGTCATGATCCCAGGGTCCTGGGATCAAGCCCTGCATCGGGCTCCCTGCTCAGCGGGGAGTCTGCTTCTCCCTCTCCTTCTGCCCCTCTCCCCCGCTCATTCTCTCTCTTTCTCTCAAATAAATAAATAAAATCTTAAAAAAAGAAAAGAAAACCTGTCAAGGGGAGCCTGGTGGCTCAACTGGTTGAGTGACCAACTTGATTTCAGCTCAGGCCATAATCTCAGGGTTGTGGGATGGAGCCCACGTTGAGCTCAGTGCTCAGCACAGAGTCTACTTGAGATTCCCTCTCTCTCCCTCTCCTTCTGCACCATCCTTTGCTCACTTGCTCTCTCTCTCACTCTGTCTCTCTCAAATGAATAAATAAATCTTTAAAGAAAGAAAGAAAACCTGTCAAAAGGAGCACAGTTGGATGACAGTCTCCAGGTGCAGGTGCCTTCAGACTATGCGTCAACTTTGAGCCAAGGCCCCTGCCTTTTGGACAGTGCTCAACCATTGAATATGGATGGCAGTGGTATAAGAGGGTCTCAGTTGTGAGGCAGACAACAAATAACAAATAACTCAAATGTAAGTATGAAAGGTGGAAGACATCTTGGGTAGCTTGGAAAGAGTTCCTTATCTTTTGCAAAGGGAGAATGGAGAGCAAATTTAGGATCTGATATTTAGGGCCACTGACCTGCAAAGATGACTGGATACTCAGTTGAAGAGTGTTCCTATGGCAAGGTGAGAGTTCTGCTTAGGAAAAGTTGGGGCATAAAAACTGAGAATGGGGATATCTGCATGAATTTCCCTAAAGATCTATAACCTGAAAGCCTACAGAGTTGGCCCACTATTCTCCATTAAGAGCTGACAATTTTTCCATGCAGGAGATACTTGAGAGGCTGCTCCCACATAAGGTGGAAAATACATCCCTCAGAAGTTGGCCCAACCTCCTCTCTTAGCTTCTAGGCTGAAAAGCCTGATTAAATTCCAGCATAATTCAGCTGTGGGATATAAATATACTAGGACTGATAAATAAGGAAAGAGTTAATAACCCCATGAAGCTTCAAGAACTAGCTATTGTGTATTATCAGGAGTCAGAAGAATATCTGTAGGATTGGATTTTCAGAGTATTTGATCAACAGGGGGATACTTATGATTGGAAAAGCAAGAGTTTATTGACTAGGGGGCATTCTTTTGAAACATGGAATTTAATGCCTTGGAAAAACCCCAAGGCATAGGGGAAATTTGCTGCTAAAATAAGTCTTAGAACCCTGGAGAAAGTCTTGGTAAATTTGAAATGCCTGAATTGCCATGGAAGATGGTAGAGGCATAAATGGAGTAAAAGACTCTGGAAAGTATGTTGGAATGGATATATTATGTCGTGCCAAGAAATCAGAATAATATTTTCCATGAGGGAGCCCATAAGATACATAGTTCACCAAGACCATGGGAAATATGCTGGTGAGACATCACAATCACTAATCTACTCAGCCATGGCTCTTTTCCAAAGATCAGGACTGACGGTAGGAAAGACTGTCACATAGCTCAGCTTGTTTATGGCAATGGAAATGATGGAGAGCTTGAAGAACTGAGCCCAGATAGTAGTGTTTAACTGCTGGAAATCAGAAGACTGCAATAACCGTAATGACTCAGAAGGTTGGAGGGGCAATGAAGAGGAATCCATTTTCAGGAAGTCTTCTCTACCATCAGAAAAGAAGATCAGAAACAGTTTGCATTCACACTGAGCCCTCAACAATATACATTTACATTTTTCTTTTCTCTTGGCTATGTTAATTCTCCTGCCCTATGTCATAATATAGTCCAAAGAGATCAGAATCATCAGGACATCTCACAGAACATAACACTGTTCCATTACACTCAAACTGATAAAGGCAGACTAAGGAAGAAGTGGCTAACATGCTCAAAGTCTTGGCAAGACATACAGGCTCCAAAGTGAGATAAAACCTACAAAATGTTAGGGATGTGCTACTTCTATTAAGATCTTAGGTGCCATGTGTCCATAAAGTACTGGGTTATCCTCTTCAAAGTAAAAAAAAAAAAAAAAAAAAAAAAAAAATTGGTGTATTTTGTCTCTCTCCCACAAAGAAGGAAGCACAAAAGTTGATAGGCCTCATTAAGCTCTGTAGACAATCAATTCCACACCTAAGACCAGTCTAGCTCACATAATGAGTAACACAAAAAGCTGCCAGGTTTCAGTGGGGTTTGGAGTTGGAAAAGGCTCTGTAGCAGGTCTAGACTCCAGTGCAAGCATCCCTGCGATTTGGACTATATGATCCAGCAGACCTTCTGTGATTGGAGGTATCAGCTGTAGAAAAGGCACAGTTTGAAGTATACACCAAGAGCCAGTGAGAGAATCACAACATTGTCTTCTGAGATTTGGGATCAAAGCCATACTGTTTATACTAGAGAATTATAAACCACTTAAGAAACAATTCTTGGAAAGCTCTTGGGCACTTGTAGAGATGGAATGTTTGACCATCAAGTCAAAGAAATGACTGCACATCCTGAGCTTTCCAATTGGGCCCAGTAGCAGTCCATCATAAAATGGAAATGATACATCTTGGATCTGGCAAAGCAAGGCTAGAGAGTGTGAGTAAGCTCCATGTACAAGAAATCTGGGCTCCCATGTTGTCCCCTGTGGTTGAACTAGTGTCTCTCCCTCAGCATGCTTCTAGGGTCATGGACAGGAGTCCCATAAGACCAGCTGAAGAAAAAGTCTGAACTTGATTTATGGATATTTCAGCTCAGTATATGTTTATATGTTGAAACGAAACGGTGGCTACATTACCATCACAATCAGAAATAGCCTTAAAATAAGCTGATGAGAGGAAGTTTTTCCAGTAAGCAGAACTTTAAATAGTACACTTGGTCATCTACTGGGTGAGGAATGAGAAGAGGAAGTGTATTTTGTATGTAAAGTAAGGAGATATATGGATTCGTGGAAAGGTGCCAAATAGCCTGGCCAACTGGTCAGTGATTTGGATAGAAAAGGATTGGGAAATCAGGTAAAATTATATTGGATGTGGAAAGATGCTGATGGATATATGGGAGTGAGCAAAAGTATAAAATGTGTTTTATCACATATTAATTCTGTTAGAAAACATTCACCACAGAAGAGGCACTGAACAACTAAGGTTTTTTTGTTTGTTTGTTTGTTTGTTTGTTTGGGGGGATTTTTGTTTGTTTGCTTTTTTAATGTCTTAGTCAGTTGCTATTAACCAGTCTTCATCTTTGGCCACTCTAAAATAGGCACAGTGGACACATCAATAGAGTCAATACTGGCTGACATGGAAGCCAAGCCTGGGACCCACAGCATAGATTCCCACATACCAAGACCATCCTAACTATTGTCGCCACTAAATATCCAACCTGTCAGCAATAAGGACCTCCACTGAGCCCTTGCATAGCATCATTCCTGAGAAGACCAACTGACCACCTGGCTGACATTTGACTATCCTTTTCTTTTCTAGAAGAGGCAGTGGTTTGTTACTCTTGGAAGAGACATCCATTCTCTGGGTTTGCCTCTCCTAACTTCAGATCCTCAGTTAGTACCACTAGGAGGCTTAAGGAGTATCTGATCTACAGACTTGGAATTATGCACAAAATAATGTAGTGAAAGACAGTTCACAGTGAAAGAGGTAGAGGAGTAGGCCATGGGATCCACTGGTTGTATCACATACCATGCCAATTAGAAACTGCCAAGTCTGACTGTTAGAGGAACATTGGAATGTCCTACTGAAGGGTGAAACCAAAGTACCATCTGGAAGGCAATGTTCTACAAAGACTGTGTAGGCTGTTGACTACCAAGGCCATGGAGAAAGTGTACTCAACGCTTCAGTTTCTGCTCTCCACTGTGAAAATAATATGTCCCAGAGAGTGGCTGCTTCCTCAGTCTAGGTCCAGAATGAAAAGACATAAGGAGCAAAATTCATTTGAGCCCAGCTGGGCCCAGCAGAGCTGAAGCCAGCCTTAGTCCTCATATTACATAAGCAAAAAACTAAATGGTTATGTCATAAGCCACTGGTATTTTAGAGTTGTTACTGTACCAAGAACTGACTAATACGTTAACTAAGGATTAAGTCAAAGGTATTGTATAAATTTGCCTTATTTTTTTTTCTTTTTTGGTGCCAGAGGAAGAAATTAGTAAAAAACTCAGTTTTGCTATACATGGCAATATAGAATTTTAATTATAAAAATAATGAATAATGGGCGTTTCAAATTTTTATTTGACTACTTTTTATAGTTTTACCCCAACAGACTGCATTGCTGTCCAACTTAAAAAGTATTTCATAAAGAGTGTTCTAGGAAGTTTATCTATTTAAAACATAATTTCTCTGAAAAACTTAAAATATATGATAAGGGCCTTGGACAATCAATAAAGCATTTCAAAAGTTATTATTTTTGCTGCCTTGGGAATTTTCTTTTTCACTATAAACCTCTCCAAAATGCACTTTCATGAAATAAAATGCTCATTCAAAATCAATAATAGCAAACAAGTTTTTATTCATTTCATATTTTAAAATGCTAAAAAAAACAATCTCTTGACCAATTATAATCTTAGGAAGATAAGGAGAGTAAGTCAAGAAATAAGTAATAAATACATATTTATAGAGTAAGCCAGAACATCGTAGGTACCATAGAATTTTATAGTATTTCAACCTGTTTCTTAGTAAAATATATTTTGATAATTCTCACGATGCTACTCATTACCTGCATATGAAGTTTAAGTTGATAGCAATACCACTGAGTAATCTGAATAAAATATTTCTTTCCTGTAGGAACTAGGAAACTTTTGAGCAGAGTTGTTTCCAGTTGCTTTCATCAGATTAAAGCTGCTTCCCTCTCTCCCTCCCCTGCACCCCCATACTCTTCCAAGATCTTGTGACCCAGTTTAGGGCCAAACTTAATATGTCTATATAGTACTTAGATGGGAAGAAATGATCAAGCAGAAACTTTTGCTTAACGTTTTCAAGGCACTTGGAGTTTTAAAGCTCAAAATCCACCCCAGCTGCTTGAAGTTTAGCTCATACAGATTTCCCATGGTCACTGCTTCTGAGGAATTCTTTTTGTCTTTATTTTCCTTCCTCTTTATCTCTCCATAGAGTCTTCTCTCTGTCATACACATACTTAGGGGGCCAACCTAGTCCTTGTTTGTCAGGACCTTCCCTGGTTTTAGAACTAAAATTCCTTTATCCTCAGAAATCCCTGCAGCATGGGCATACCAAGACAGCTGGTCACCCTAATCCAAGCTAGGTCCGATCCTGTTCTTACTATTACCCAACTCACTTTTAATAGAAGAACCTACAGTGGTGTAAGAAGGGGAAGGAAGGAAGGAAGGAAGGAAGGAAGGAAGGAAGGAAGGAAGGAAAGGGAGGAAGGGAGGAAAGGGAGGAGGGAAGGGAGAGGGAAAGGAGGGAGAAATGAAGGAAGAGGATTTGAGAATGAGAAATAGTAGAGATTACAAAGGAATTAGGAATAGCAGGAAGAAATGGAGGTGAAACTACACTGTTTAAGATTCATACCAACTTCTGCACAGCTAGCTGTTTTCAATTCCTCATTCCTATTACCTACCCTCCTCACTCCTCCCTGACCTTCTCCAACCCCTTCTGGAGCCAGAATGCTGGATTCAAATTCTGCCTCAACACACTGAATTTTGTGTGCAAAGACTTAGCCTCTTGGTCCTCATAAACTCTGAATGAAAATACTGCTTTGTCTCGGAGTAGATGCTAAATGAATTCATACATGTGGAGCTGAATAATGAACTACACTATTTTTGTTCTCTAACTCAGAGTCCATGACAAAAGGTAGTTAGGAGACTTGGTATTCCATGCCCAGCTCTGATGGGCTGGCCGAACTTCCTCACCAGTGTAGCACTTTTCAGTGAGTAATTGATTCTGGGTTCTAAGCAACTTACAGATAAACTCTTGGAAAAGAACCTGTTCATAAGCATGAGATTGCCTGTGGGTCAGATAAAATTTATATTGCATTTGTCACTCGCATGCTTTGTTGCTGGAGCTGATTGTATCTGAGAGCAAAAATCTGGCATGAGCCATTTGCTCATATATTTTTAATTTATGGACTCAAGAGTTTAGAATAACATTCAAAGTCACAGATGCTTATCTGAACCAAACCCAAAATATTTTGAGGTTTTCATATCAGTTTTAACCATCAGAGAACTATAGCTGGAGAAGGGGGGAAAAAAAAGACAACAAACTGATTTATTTTTAATGTTCTATTTTGGGAAAAACTACCTTTAAATTTACAAACTATATCACATGTATAGATAGATTCAAACATATTTTTGTCTCAACAAACTAGGTTAAAAATATGAACCCAGAATAATGAATAGTGAGTCCCCTAAGAGGCATACACCTAATTATTTCAGGATGTTTATGATCTACAAAAGTTTAAACATATCTTAAGAGGACACTATTTTTAGGTATCAAGGAGGAAACCCTTGGAATGGAACTTGGGATACTGGAAATGAAGAGAGCTTTTTGAAGTGCTCTGGAAGATAATACTCATGGGTAGACTAGAGGGATGAGTAGTTTAGAACCCAAAGCTAGCTGAGTAAGGTAGATAGATACACATCGTAACAAACAGATTAAAATTAGTGGAGGTCCAGTCCACAAATTTTACCTGATAAATTTTACCAGGAAAGGTAGGCACAACTACAGAATGACTCCAAAGAATGGAGCTCAATAAAATAGTCTGAAGATTGATCTGGAGGCCCTGTGGGTTTGTGGGCAAGAAAATTTATAAGCTGCATCTCAAATAATACTTGAGGGTTAGAAATCATGAACTGAACCTTCCATATGCTAAAATGCCATGGCAGTTTTTCACCCTGTCCTCAGCAAAAGCATGCTTTAGATTTAAATGCAGATATGGCCGCTAAAGTTGGCATGACCTTAGGATGAAAAACAAATAAACATAAAAACCTGACTAACGCATTAGGAAAGACAGGGATGTCTGTTTTTTATTTAACATGGGAGTTTGAGAAGAAAGAAGCAAAACACTGAATAAGAAATAATGAAATTTGCATCTGTGGCCACATTAAGCCAAAATGGGGTGGGGTGGGGGAGTTGATTTAATGAATTATTTATTGTTTAATTCATTGAAAAAAAAAAGATTCCATCAAAATAGTTCCATGTGTAGGCAGGATTTCTGATTAATCGATGAATGTTTTATTTTATTTTTTTTTAAAGATTTTATTTATTTATTCATGAGAGACAGAGAGAGAGAGGCAGAGGGAGAAGCAGGCTCCCAAGGAGCAGGGAGCCCGATGTGGGACTCGATCCCAGGACCCTGAGATCATGACATTAAGCCGAAGATGCTTAACCATCTGAGCCACCCAGGCGCCCAATCGATGGATGTTTTAATTCCTACTTGGTTGTTTTCAATGTGGACACAGCTCTAGTTTGTATTTTTCACTAATCCCTTAAAATCAAACTCTTCTGTACCAGCCTGCCCCTCTCACTCCCCCCACTCATGGCTCCCCCATTCTACCTTCACTCACTCTGTTTTACAATGACTTTGAACATACTGTTGTTTCTTCTGCTTTGAATACCCTTACCCCTTCTTAGCCTGATTATTCCTAGTTGTCCTTTAAGTTCCAATTTAAATATCTTCTAACTGCCAAGACGACTTTCCTTGGACCACCTCAAGATTTACACCATAATCCTTCTAGTATCTTTTATATAGGTCCTTTGTCAGTAGACAGTGGTGTGGATGCTGTCTGTTCTACAAACTCCCTGAGTCCTTCTACCACTTCAGTGAATGATTTAGGTGTTTGTTTCCTCCAGCTGATGGGGAGCCTCTCCAAAGCCATGATAATTTTTTATGTTTCTCCATATTTCCATCTCTTAGTACAGGATCTGACATGTAGGAGGCCAAGGATGGACAGAAAATTGTTTTCGGCTCTAGTGTCAATTCTGTTTAACTGGTGTGGCTGCTGGGAAGCTCTTAAGGGAGATTCTTATGTTGAGCCTGTTCGGAGAGGAAAAGGGTCTATGATCGATTGATGATGTCTGCCCGGGGAGTAGGAAACCAGGAGTGACCACACACATGGCACCTTTGCTCCTTTCTCCTTTATCATAGGCATTTTTGTGTGTTCAGAGAACAAATACAGGAACTGCCTGTTTTCCTCGCTGACTTGACTAACAGATTTTACACAGGCTTACAATTACATGGCCAGTCAGAAGTAGCGCTTGGATGCCAAGCTATTTGACCCATAAATAAAGGGGCTGTATAATTTATAGTATATAGTGGGACACTTTTGAGAGTAAATTGGATGCTGTTAGTAACAACCAGAGACATAAATCAGGACTATTCTGGGAAATCTGAGATGTATGGTCACCCTACCCTGTAGAACCATAATTTTCATTCTCCAAAAGGCGATTAACTTGTTTGCTTGATATAGACCCCAAATTATAATTCCAATGGATTATGTACAGATTCTTGGGGCACTATGGAGAAGGATTCTCAGGCTGCTATGGGCTTCACAGAAAAGGGTGCTCTTATTCACTGATGATGCCTAGTAGCTGACAAATATGAATGAAAGAACAACAGCCAGGGCGCCATTCATTTGTAATTCCTAATATAGAACTGAGAATCCACAGCTATTTGCACTACTTCCTAAGAAATGATCCTTTCCTAGATATTGACTCCTCCATTATTGGTGCCTTGGTTCTCTTTTGAGGCATGGATTTGAACTAATTAGGCTATTTGTAACCAAGATTTCCTGCTAACTTTGTGGGCCTACCTGTGAGGCTCTGGACTTGAGATTTATTACCTATAGCTTCCAGTTCTAGCTATGCTTTTCAGGATCTAGATATTTTATCTCTTCATAATGTCATCATTGTAGACCTTTTTTTGGAGAATTGAATTGTAGGGAAGTAACTCTACTAATTGTAGAATTACTAGGCTTCTGGTCTTGGTGACCAGACCTCTCCATACAGGGTGTGGCTATGGTTTCTTGTTTTTTTTATATCTTTTGGATTTGATCTCCTAGCTTCCTGGCTGTGACCAATTTCTCCCTGGCATGTATAACTAAATCCTAAGTACTTACATAATGGTTGATCTCAAAATCTAACGTCCAGGCCAGTGCTCTTTCCAGCGATTCTATTTCCAAAATGAACAATAAAACATGAGCAATACAGGTAATTCTGAAAAGAAGAGGATTTGAAAATAAAATTACCCAGGAGAGTACCTCAATGATCAATTTTGTCTTGGCACTGGAAACAGAGCCTGAATGATCTTTGCCAAATCTTTCAACTTAGTGTTTACAAACCCTTAAAATGTTTATTAAATGGAGATTACAATAATGATAAATCCCAGAGAGCATTGTGAAGGATTACACAAAAATGAGAATGGCGTGCTTTGTTAATGCTAAATGATAAATACCTAACCCCATTAGGATTGTGCTCAGAATCAAATAAAGTGAGGAATAACATAGTTATTGGAAAATGTAAAGTATGGCTTTTGTATGATTTAAATCTCAGATGTGCAAGAGATGGCTCTTGTATTATTTTGGTAAGTTAATCTACTTTTAACTCCAAAACCCAATTTCATCATATTGTCAAGGAATCCTCTAGCCTTCCCAAAATAGCACCAGAGAATGGGAGGCTTAAATTTTCCTAAAAACAGGGAGAGAGCCTGGTCATCTCCCAGCTTATGTGGTCACTTCTGAGTTTGTCACTATCCAAGAGTCCCCCCTATAAGGTCTGGAAGCTCTCAGATGCTTCTTTAACATTCTCAGGTGGGAATTTTTAGAGGGCTGAGAACCTTGGTGTGGTCACCTCTCCCTGTATCCGCCTCCCTTCTGTGGCCTTCCAATACCTCATGTTGAACACTGGAGTCCTCCTGCCCCTCCACATTCATCCAGAGACGACACCTCTAGATCTACTGCTCTGGGACCCATAGTCAGTGAAGCCCTTTTCCGAATCATTGGTGTAGGCCTGAAAACGAAAGCCCGTCTTCTGCTTCCTGCCTTACCATATCCCTCCCTGAAGGGGTGAACCTGAGGCAGAGTCTGTTTCCCCCTGGAATGGAAAGCATGGGTGCAAAATGAAAGGGAGATGAGGGGGAAAGAGGAAAAAAAAAATAACAGTATTTTTTAAAACACACATTTATGCAGACGTTCCTACGAGGCTTTCTATTACTGATGACCAGTTGTGGAAAGAAAGCAGCATTGATGTCTTGCAAGGGCTACTTTAGGCCTCCAGAAGGGTGAAGGAGGTAACTTCCTGTATACTTTTGGCTCGAGCTTCAGAGTTTCACTGCCAGATACAAGAGGCTTTTGCTTTCCTTTCTCCCACCTCTTTGTCACTGAGCACCCTGAGGATGACACGGTGGCAGCCTTCAGGGCTGGGGTTTAAGCGACTCAGCAGCTGACAGGCGTAGGGAGATAAGGTACCAGGGCCTCTTTTGCTGCGATGGCTCCGTCCTACTTCTAAACAAGCCACCCTACACACACACACCCCCACACACCATGGGCTGTTGTAGCTGCAGCGTCGGTGATGGATTCCTTTAACTGGCTCTGGGCTGTTATGATAAAGCTGAGACTATAAAACAAGAAAGTACTGCAAGAGAACAGAACCTACATTTTTTTTTCCCAGACAGTTCATGTTGAAAACTACATATACACAATCCTCTGGGGATTTAGTTGTTTAGGACTATAAACCTGCTAACTTTGTGGCCCTGCCTGTGATGCTCTGGACTTGAGATTTATTATCTACGGCTTCCAGTTCTAGCTGTGCTTTTCAGCACAGAGATAGTTTGTCTATTCATAATGTCTTAATTAGATTTTTTTTCTTCTTTTTCCAAAGGAGATTATAATAAACTGAACACATGAATACACACACATATACAAAAGAAAGAGAAATAAAGGGAAAAAAAGGAAAGGAAGGGAAGGGGAGGAGAGAAAAAAACGGTGTACTATCATTCCCGTTTTTGTATTGTTAGGTGCATAAGATACTCCTCTCAGCAAAGCCTCCCCCCACCCCTGCCCCAACACATACCCCTTGCATGTTTTATGGCAAAGGATCTATTACAAGCTCATAAAGACAGTTGGGACCAAAAATCAGCAAATGCAGTATTTTATGACAGACTGTGTTTTCTTAAAGAAGTAACACTTAAGAAATATCGCTCCTTGATTACACCTGATCACACAAGAAAAATATGGTTCCATTTTACTGAGATGTTTGATTTTCTTAGGTCTTTTATACCACACCAAGAAAAAAGTTTCAGGTTTCATTCACTAATCGTTTACCATAAAAGCTATATTGAAGACAAAAAAAAGTGTGAACCCGTAGTTTTCTGGGAAGAGAACATGTAAAAAATATATTTGTTATCTGTATTTCTTTGCAAACAGTATGCTGGACTTTGTAACCTGTACAGATTCCCTATGTAAGAGGTGAAAGTGTGTGTCCTTGCACCTTTCTAAAAACTTACAGGCTATAAAGCATCACGCCATCTTTGAATTACCCGTTCAGTAAACCCAGTTTAAAGCCATGAAATAGCTTATGAGCTCTTATGTGTTACGTAACATTTCCAGTGATTACTGAAGCAACATTTTGTCCTATACAGCATTTGAGTTGCATGTGAAGTAATCTGTATTGTTAAGGGATGCTTTGTTTCATAGTGGTGACCATAAACCCTGCTTAAGGGTTTCAAACACTGCCTCTACACTCCCTTTTGTCCTACCTGAAAGGCACCTACCAAGCCCAGTTTCTTCTTTCTTTTAAGATTAAAGGGGGAAAGATGCTCTGAAGAGGTTCGTTAGCTGTGTAACAGCGACCCCTAAAGGCACAAGGTATTGAAGATCGTCAAAACCTCCCGGAGTTCATTGCCTCTGCCTGCAACCTAGTCCCCTTTTATTTTGCTTGTCTTGAGAGCTATCGCAGCATTAATCAGGAATTGCTTTGACTTTGAGAACATGGGCTGTTTTTGATACCCCAAAACCAAAGTCCAAAGGTTCGGGTGTTTATTACCCACTATGCAAAGCACATAAGTCTTTGTTTTTTCTCTTTGTGCGATTTAAAGGAATCGTGGACATTTTGCTTTCTATTCACCAGCAAATCAGCATAATAAATTTGTGCATAGTCATAATATAACGCCTTTGATAGTTTTTTCCTTGCGAAGAGAAAACGCTTGCAAAAAAAAAAATGTTAAAATCTCAGGAAGAAAGAAAAAAAAATCCTAGTGCTCTTGCTTTTCTGGGTTTGCAAATGCGTATAGCTCAGGCACCCGGATGATTCATCCCCTTAAAACCTAAGCGCTCCATTTGTTTTGTAGATTTCACTACCCTCTTTGTTCTGCTTCAGACCTTTCAGAGGGCTGAAATGCATTATTACCTTGTTAAATCTCAACCAAAATCATTTCTACAGCCTGAAGCTGTTTTGACGTGGGTTGAGCATCTCACACACAAAAGAATTGCTTTTGTTCCCAGAAGCTCTCATTGGCTGAGTGGCTTTTGCTCTGAGCCAATCAGAAACCAGTTGTTAGGCTTGACTGGCTATTTTTAGCTTCACTCGAAAAAATACTTGGTCTTGGAGGGGGTAAGCTGGAGAAAGAAAGTAGCGTATAGTAAAATCAAACAGCTAAATGCAGTTTGGATGTCACGGCGTGTTTGGCATTTTTCTTTTAATTACTCATACACTGTTACATTAGCATTTTTTTTTGTAAACAACAAACAGAAATAGAACTGCATCTCCCCGTTCCGAATTATCCATTTAGCAAAGAAGTAGAAAATCTAAGAAATAGTCAATATTACCTTTTTATCCAAAGCAACTCACTATATTGTTTAGTTTTTTTTTTTCACAAACACACAAAAATACCTGTTACCTTATAGAGAAGAAAACAGGATTTTTTTCCCAAAGAATTTTTTATTTATTTTTTTAAAGATTTTATTTATTTGAGAGAGCGAGAATGAGAGAGATAGAGAGAGCAATAAGAGGGGGGAGGGTCAGAGGGAGAAGCAGACTCCCTGCTGAGCAGGGAGCCTGATTCAGGACTCTATCCTGGGACTCCAGGATCATGACCTGAGCCGAAGGCAGTCTCTTAACCAACTGAGCCACCCAGGCGCCCCCCAAAGAATTTTTTTAAATAAATTTTTGAGTTAATAGAAATGTTCAGTGACTTGTTCATTGTGAATTATAGTCATTAAATTATCCTTCCCCCTTGCCCTTTAAAGATGTATATAAATGTACAAACGAGTATGCACATGGTGTGTAGCAATTAAAATCCTAAATATTCAGTATGTTTTATGCATGGAGATAAAGCATTCTTTTGAGCATGTTCTTTCATTTAAGCCATTACTGGGTAGGCAAAGCAACATTTCCCCCAAATGCTCTTGAGGTGACAAAGCATTCCAACACACAATTTGTTAATTATCTAATATCAGAAAATGAAAGTTGCCAAATGGGAAAAGTTGGGGCTGAAACTTTGATTTTCCATAAGTCATCTATTTAACTGAGTAAAAAGAGCCAAACTGAACCAAAATTCTATAACAAATCAATTTTATTAGCAGGAAGATCTCTTCCTGAAAAGAAAGAAAGAAAAAAAAAAAAAAAAGCCAAACCTATGTCCAATTCTTAAAACATGTTTCAGATGGTAGATTTTCCCAATATTTATTAGTTAAGCTTGAGACTGACTTCACACACTGTTGCGATTTGTTTAGTTGTTTCAAGAAAAATCCCTTTTTGCTTCTAGTTGCAAGCCATCAGATTGCCATTTAGACATGTGTGAGTAGGGAATCTGGATCACAGGCATTTTGAGAAAATTGGAAGGCTTCAGGAAGGAGACAAGATTCAAGAGCTAAGCCTGGGATTACAAAAGTGGTTTGCTGTGATCTTCTGTGAGTCAGGATGGCCAAGTATGCGGAGCGTGTAGGCCAAGGAATTCACAAAAAATTCTACCAGAGTGAAGGGAGCACAAAGAAGTTTCGGGAGGAAACCATCATTGTTTTCAGCGATAGAGAACATAGTGTTTGAGGAAAATGTCCCCTGGGTTTCTGAAGATGAATTTGAGTAGCTGAAATAAGGCACTTTGGAAAGAGTTATCTTTTTCATTCCAACATCAATTTGGTGCATACTGGGACAGGTTTTAAGAAGGCAGCTATACAACAGCTCCCAGGAGTTTAGCTAGGTTTTTGTAGACAACCAGCTGCTAACAATTTCGTTTAATATGCAGTCTTAGTAAATTAAAGGAATCTGACAAATCAAGACCCAGCATGATTCTTATTTGTTTGCTATGGCATAGCATGTTGAACCCCAGCAGAAATTAATCCATTGCAATTTTTCTCTTCAAGACTGGCATTTTATTTTCATGCTTCCCTATGCCAGGTGTTTTTGCTCCTGACTTGGTCATCTGAACAATTTCTTAGGTTAATATTTTCCTGCCCAAAAAACAAATGTGTCATAATAATAACAATTTTTGAATCCTGTTTATTTCCAGTTCTATGTGTTTTTATTTAAACTCCTGAAAGGCAAAAAGAAATAAACTAAAAAGAGTCTTCTCCTTTTGTATCTTAACCTGTCTACATAGCAGTTGGTTAATCTTAAACCTGCATGGTGTACATTTTGTTTTCAGTGGAGATGGAGACCATTGTCCTTTGGAAATAAGGAGACACATAGAGGAGAAACATGCAGGTCTGCACTTAGCTACATCCCCACGGGCGTGATGTTCAGAAAAGGGAAAGGTGCTTGCTGGGAGCCCGATGGATAAAGGAGATACCAAATGACTGGGGACATCAAACTTTATTTATTTAAGTTTCAAGTTTTTGTTTAAATTCCAGTTAGTTAACATACAGTGTAATATTAGTTTCAGGAGTAGAATTTAGTGATTCATCACTTACGTATAACACCCAGTGCGCATCACTTATATTTCACTTTCCTCTACCTGCACACTATCCTGTTGCCTATCATAGTAGTTGCAAAAAGTACATGCCTTACTAATTGATAGATAATTGTTCCAAGGCTAGTTGTGAAATAATTGAAATAACTGGATTTTGCCATTCACAACTACCAGTGTATAGAGCCAATAAGCCAAATGGAATTGTAACCGGCCAAGCTATAGTTCTCCTGTGAGGAAGGAGCCATTTTCTTAGAGGAATGGAGCTTCTGGTATTGCTGGCAAAACTGTGAAGTAAACCAGGTTTGTCATGGGTACTTCTGGTGTCTCCTGCTTTCTTCTCATCTCATGGATGCAGTGCTTTCAAGTTTTATTTTAAATCTTCCTTCTGTGTAGCCTAACCTCAGACTAAGTTTACCCTCACACCCCCATGTAATCCCCCCCCCCATCTTCCATACTTGGGGTTAAGAGTGAATACAGGAACCTTTTTTCCTCTGTCTGGATTAAATTGAAAACTTGACAGCTTTTGCTAAAATGATTCATTATTAGGGGTGTGTGTGTGTGTGTGTGTGTAAGGTGCCTGAACATGCCACAGAACACATTCATTGTGTTCCTGCATTGTCATCGGTTCAATCTGATTAATTTATGGTCCCATAGAAAATCTCCTGTGTGAATCTCATGAGTTTTGTTGAGCTCATTGTGCAGAAAGCCAGCCTGTATAAATATTCTCTTGGCTTCACACTTTCTCCTTAATAGGCTTAATATTTGCCCATCATGTGCCCCTTGGCCTTTTAAAAAAATCTTGTGAATGGTTAATTGTTGGGCAGACCGTTTGTGAGATATTTATATGAAAACCTTAAAACATGAGAAGAAAATTAGAATCATATGCATAATTTAGTGGATTAGTAGTGAGTAAAAGAAAACACCTTCCTACAAAATTTTGAGGATCTTGTGGAAAATCAAACTCTTTCATGACATGAGGATATCCAAAGTTGGGATAAGAGAAAGTCTGGGGGAAATGATTTAAGTTGAAGTGTAACTTCGTGCGAGGACAGCTAACATTTGTAAATCATAGTGTACAGGATGTAGTGAAGCCTACAAACTACAGCGGCAACAACAATTTTAAAACAAACCATCTAAATTAAACTTCTAGTAAGAATGAATGAGATGCTTTGGGGAAAATGAATATTTTATTGTGACGAGCAATTCAGACACAAGTAGATGTCATTACAAGTTTAAAACTACGAAATAAAGAAAGAGGGAAACACGGTTAATCAGAGAGATGAGTGAAATATAAAGATTAAAAACAAAAATAGAACATGCAATTGGAATTTGTACTGCCTTAATTCAAGCTTTTATCAGAAGATACATTGCATATTGCTAATATTACTCTAAAATATATTTCCCAAATGAGAAAAATAATTGTTTACATTATATTTTAAGTATCAATTCAATTGTTTTCAAAAGTGAACACTAGAGAGTGTAATAAAAGGTCTCAAAATAATAGAATAAAATCCCAATATTTCTTGGATTTTTAATAAAACAGTTTATCTTCATGGCTTTTACACTGAGAAAAAATACTGGAAAAACATGCAAAGAAGGTGAGGAAAAACTTCGGTGGGGCAAAAAAAAAAAAATATTTTTTTTGAAATGATGTAGAAGTAGAGCAAATTATTTTAGCAAGTCAAGGGCATCTGTAAATACCAGGTAAACATTCTTTTTCATGCACATCCAAAATCATTAATCCTATGCAGTTACATCATAGAGTTAGATGTGGACAATTCCAAAGGGGGCATGGCTAGGTGTTGGTCACATAAAGCCATGAATTTTATAATCCAAGAGATTATACAGCTCTTAGGTGACGTCCCCCTCTCCCTATGAAATACGTCCAGGACAAGTGAACAGAAAGCAAAAGCACAAAGTGGCACCATTACTAGTCTCCATCAGAGCTGAGTGCCAAAGAGATCTTATTTACAGCTGGCCCTTCCAGTGGTAGCTCTTTCCTCTTTCATGCATTTTGAAAGCCTCTGTAATTTTCTAGGTGAGGATGATTTGTTGGTCACTACCGACAGTACTACAAAAGAATGCTTTTAAATGCCCATTTCAAACACAAGACTTGGGAAAATGCTGTGAAAATCACTTAACCTTTTTCTATTCCTTTCCTTTCCTTTCCTTTCTTTTCTTTCTTTTTTTTTTTTTTTTCTTTTTGGCTGGAACACCTCTTCTGTCCTTCTGTGGAGTTGTTCAAAGTAGAACAACTGTAGTTTGTCTTGACACATAATGCCTTAGGTTTGTTTTGGAAAGGCTCTTGGTTAATAAATCCGTTTTCTGTTTGGGTGTGAGTACTAATGTCCGTGGCAAAGTCTTGCTTTGTTCCTTCATTTACTTACTGAAATGTCAGTGCTATGCTTCCTTTGATTAAAATAATAAAATACATGACTAAATATTTTATAGGACCCATCACACCACAAGCAATGCATGTAGGGTCAGAGTGCATCCTTCAAATGAGCACATGTGTTGTTCAGCACATTACCCCTGGAAAAGAGGCGTGTGTACAAGCTTTTCGAAAGCCTCACAGCTGTGGTGCCCAGATGTTGGCTGAGATGTACCACTGGGGTCAGCGTGGGGAAAGGAGCCAGGATGCTCTGTGGACAACTCTGTATTAAACTTTACATCAGTAGCAAAACACAATCCAAATGGATGATGGATGAGGTGACTTGAAAGCTGTTGATTATCACTTTGTCACCATTGAAAAGCATTACTCTTTACACAATGACAATCCCATTAACATTTGGGGCTAAATCTCCTTCATTAAAATCATCTCAGACTTTCTGCAAACTTTGCTTTCAATATAGTCATTGGTATCAAAAGGCAATGAGACAGCTTGGGAAAGTGGACACTGAATCATTTTCTGACAGAAAATACACAAGGTGTGGGCATTCCACATGCTAAAGGCTGAGAAAGGCAGAATACTCATGTTGATCTCCGGCCTTTCAACCTATGTTAGAATTTGTGGAACACACTTAGAACTAAAGAATTTGGGAGAGAAATCAAATGCCCCCAATTCAATTCATTTTAGCGCTCCCTCCTAGGATTTTATCTGTCTTCATGCAATATTATTTTCAAGGAGTATCAGGAGTCATATAGTATGTTCAGAATTGGGCCGCAGTTCATGAGTTATGCTGTGGATGGAGAGTGTACTCATAGCCCAAGCCTAATGCAGTCCATCCAACCTGAGTGGGAAAGGCTGCTCAAAGAGTTATTACCAACACTTAGGAGGAATTTCTCATTGGTTATTTCTAGGAGGAAGACAAGGCCAGGCCCACCAGAATATGGGTGGAGGCTCAGCGGGTATTTAACAAGGGGATGGTTCAGTTAAGTGGTAACGGAGAGTACAATCCAGGCAGAGGGAACTGCGTATGCGAAGGTACAGAGAAAAAATTATCTGAGAAAATAATTAATCCACTATGGCTGGTGCAGGGAGGTAGAGATGGCCTAAGATGATAACAGACATCAAGGTGGAGCCAGATCATAAAAAGCCTCATATGGGACGCTATCAAAAGAGTGAGCATAGATCATCGAAGCCAGGACACTTTGGAGAGAAAAGGAGATGTGTTACTAATATTTACTCTGACAAGAGGGTACACCAGGAACGTCCCTGCCTAGCTGAGACCTATCATCAGTACCCTAGCTATGGACCGAGGGAAACGCTGAAGAATGTCAAAGAGGAAAGTGCTGATAGAAGATGTCTGTGTGAGACTAATCACAGTCTGATACCAGCGTGAAGACTGGATTCAATCTCTAGACACTGAGAATCAGCATCTAGAAAGAACTTTCTGCCAGTGACAAGAACCTGAGTGCTCACTTTTTCCTGGATGGCTAAAGATAAACTCAGTTGGGTCAACAAACCCGTGAGACCCTTTTCACCCCCTCAGATGTTTAAGAAGTGATGTTGCTTTGCTCTCTGGAGCCCATAGAAGCATAAATTGCTGGTGAGCTGGCTAGTCAGCAAAATGAGGCTCTTTACTGGATTGTCTTGCCACGTTATGAAAGCCAAAGAAAAATATTGGAAAGAGGGCTGTGGAGCTGATAAATCACGTCTACTCTTTCTTTCTGGTGGCCCCAGAGCACTAATATTTATGTGGCTGCAGCTGAGTCTGTGATGTGCGGCCCAGCGGGTCCCTGCGTTGGTGCTCCCTGCCATAATGGGTTGATGGGACCATGAATGAAGGTTGGGAGGGAGGCTTGGGGGCTGCAGGGCACAGTAAAACTTCGGTAAAAGTACTCTGGTAACGTGACGGAGCCGGAAGGGGGTGCAGCTGTTTCTGCTTTTTCTCGTAGAGTCAGACCACCCCAGCCTCAGCAAGGGCCCTGAGCTTTTACTTCTTCCATCCTCTACACTCTGATTTGTGATGTGAAGTTTCACCAGTGGGGGAATCATGGGTCTTAGCGGCCCCTCTGTGTTGTGTTTCTTTCTGGCTTCCTTCTGTGTTCATTAATGACCTGTTTTCCTAATGCCTCATTTTCACATCTTATTTTGCATTTCATTTTTTTCAGCTGCACAGGTTACATTTCCCTGAGGCAAAATAACCCTAGTCAGATTTCAGTAAAACAATTTTGTGTACGTATCAACCAGTATAAACAACATTATGGTTTTAGGCACTTAACCTTTTCTAAAAGACTACTGCTTCTCTTATTTGTATATTTTTAAATATCCTTGGTACAAAATCTTCTTAAGCATGCTGTTATTCTAAAAAGTATTCTTTCGAGGTCAAGAATGCCTGTGTTCATTCATTTAGATATTAAACAATTATGTGTTGACTATGTCTCATGCTTCTGGCACTGTCCAAAATCTTGGGCACACAGTGATTTGAAAGACAAAATCCTTACCCTTAAAGAGAGTGCAATTTATTGGTGGTAAAATGGGGGAGGCTAATGGAAGGAAATAGGCTATTTATCTGTAGCAGTCATTCTCAAAGGGTGGTCTCAGTACTAACAGCATCTGTGTCACCTGGAACTTGCTAAAAATGCAAATTATTGAACTCATCCCAAATCTATTGAACCAGAAAATCTGAATTGGGGTCCAGCAGTCTTTGTTTTAACAAGCCCTATGTTTAACTCTGATGCTGAAGTTTGAGAACCTCTGAGCTGCAATATAATAAGATGAACGTGCTGGGTGGTAGAAGAGGATGTGTGGGCTATCTCGGTCTTGTGGCCTAAGAAAAAGCTTCTCGAGGAAGTTATTTCTAAGTCGAGAGTTGAAGGATTGGTAGGAATTGGCCAGGCAAAGGGAAGGTGGGAGTGGACGGAGATTCAGTCCAAGGACAGGATGTATTGAGTCAGCCTAGAGGTAAAAAATAGCAGAGCTTATTCAGAATTCCGGAGGAGTTCAGGGAGGCTGGTACTGAAAATGGTGGAAGGTGGGGAATTGTTTATATCTCTTATCAAAGGGCACCTACCACGGCATCTGCAGGCAATAGGATAACGAAAATCAGCGGTGACAGGTAGGTTTTTCACATTAGGAAGTTCTAGAGAGTCAGAATAAAGCCAGTGGGGAAAGGACAGGTGGGAGCATGAAGTTAGGGAGCCTCTGGGATCCAGCTATGCAGACTGGCAGGGAGCAGGAAGGATAACCCAGAAAACATGTGTAAGCTCAAATTAGGACTCCTCCTCAAGAGAATGGAGTCTTTTGTCTGCTGGGGCCGCCAAAACAAAAAATGCCACAAACTGGGGGGCTTAACCAACAGAAATTAATTTTCTCCTAGTTCTGGAGGCTAGAGTCCAAGCCCAGGGTGTCAGTAGGGTTGTTTTTTTTAGAGGCTTTTTGCCTTGTTTGCAGATGGTCTCCTTCTTGCCATGTCTTCACATAGTGTTTCCTCTGTGCATGCACATCCTGGTGTCCCTTTGTGAATCCTAACTTCCTCTTCTTCTAGGGGCTCCTGGCTTAAGGCCCACACAAGTGGCCTAATTTTAACTTAATTACCTCATTAAAGCCTAATCTCTAAATACAGTTGCATTCTAAGGTACCAGAGGATAGGGGTTCATCGTGTGAATTTTGGGAGGACATGGTTCAGCCTATAACAAATGGCAATAACAAGCAAGCCTCCAAGTTCAGAAGAAATGGAATCCTTGGTAGTTAATTAAGGTGCGAACCCAGAGGGCCAGTAATGTGCCAAGAGATTTCAGGAGCTCTGTACCCAGAACTATGGGTCCATGTGAAAAAATAACCTGGTTTGTCACAACAGCATACCAAACCCCTCACAAGGGTTTCTCAAAGTCCCCTAGGCTGAAAAGAGATTGGTTTCCTGTTTGAGGCATCATGAAATCATGGGTGTGAGAAAATAAAAGGTGATATTATGAAAAAATAAGTGCACAGAGGGATATACACCAGTTGCCATAGAAGGAACTTTATAGTAAAACGTCACCAGATTTGGAAATCCAAAAAGCTGAATTTGAATGGGAGATTTGTTGCTTTTCTCTTGGGTGATCTTAGTGGAGGAATTCAAGTAACTCCTCAGTGTTAATTTTCTCTTTATAATAAAGGGGTCCTACCAATACCTACTTCACAGGAGTAAACAAGACAATATGTCTCATAAAATATGATGGTTTTACATATGTAAACTATTGTGATCACCATGATACATAACTTCTTTACTGAGAGTTTTCTATAAAACAGATATTAAAATAATGCTTTTAAATTTAAGATCTCATTTACCTGTAATCTGTAAAGAAATTCAAAGGTATCTGAAATAAATGTTCAAAAGAATCCACAAAAACAAATATGTTTATCAAAAATAGTCCTTTCTAAGAAATGGTTTTCCAATATTAGTTAGTACGGGGCTTTCCAAGTTCAATACAAGTAATAAGAATTTATCTACAGGAACATACAACTGAAATGTACTATATGGAAGGAAAACAAAACTCCATGCACATAGAATTGTCATATTTCAAGTAATTCAGTAACATGGAGATTAGATATCTTGGAGATTAGAAAAAAGATGGTAGGCCAGAGATGAAGAAGGGGTTATCATCACCTCATGGAATTATTCCACTTTCCCTGACCAATCCACCTGTGCGGTGGGGATGGGGGCATCAGGGTATCAGAGCGGGAAGCCCCAGGCAGGAAGGCTGTTCTGCAAGGTTCACCTAGTTTTCTGTGCTTACTATGCAATATTCCCATGGTTTGTGTTTTCTCAGGTGGGCGTATTGACAGGAAGAGATAGAGCGAATCAGCCATGGATGTTGTCAAATGTGATTGAAAACCAAAAAACTGTCTATTCTATCAGCCCCCTCAATTTGTTTTAACTTAATTACCTCATTAAAGCCCAATCTCTAATCTCTCATCTAAATACAGTTGCTTCAAGAGCACTTTGATGTAGATTATTCAAAATTTGAGAGGGTCAATAATAACTTAAGTATGGGCCTAAGACATGAAGTAGAAAGGAAACTTGAAAAGTTAGTTCTTAGCATGTAGAGGGCTTGCTATTGCCTGTGGGCAAGGGGCAAGGACAGCCTTACAGAAGAGAAGACAGCTGAGCTGGGTCAGGGAGCTAAACAGGAAGCATTTATGTGAATAAGGTAAGAAACAACATTTAAACAAGATACTGATGTTCAGATCATGGAGATTTGAAATCACTGGGGAGGAGCTAGGTCTTGTGCAGGCTAATCACCTTCTGTCCCTCCAAATCCCTCTACATTTTACTCTGTGCCCCAGGACCCTGATTCTACATAGGTACTGCATCATCCTTGCTTCCCTCTCCCAGGTGGGAAGAATCAATGAGAGGCAGTAGACATCAGCAGCATGTTGGAAGAAGGGCAGAAATCGAGGCCAGGGATTCAGTAGCCTGACTTTCTCCCTGCCAGGTGACCAAAGATGGGCCCTGTCCCTTTACCTAAGGCCACAACTCTAACTGAGCAACCCAGGTCTCTAGGTGCTGGTAACGGTTTTCTTGCCTTTCTCTTCAGAGCGATGATTTTGGGGTTTCCTTCCCGCTATCCACATCTGAGTAGATAGTCCCTTTGTACAACTTCCCTCAGTTACCCCACTTAAGTACAACCACCTTATTCTGAGAGAATCATGGTTGATACCTTTATGTAACAACACAACTGAGGAAAAAGCAAAAGGTCGGTCTGCCCAGAGACATCGTGCAATTCCAAAGGCAGGTTTAATTGGTTTGATTTTTTTTTCTTGGTTCTTTCATCTCTCCATACCCATTGAAATGAATGGCTATTTAATGTTACCAAGGATACACAGAATGATTCAGAAGTTGCCATTTGAAGAATCAGCAACCATGAGTAGTGGAAATTATTTCATGTCAAATTTCTCTATTACTATAGAATAGATTTCAAATTTGTAAGCCTGTGAAAGTTCTCAGAGATTGTCTAATATTAGATATGAGACTCACTAGCTCATGAACAAAATCATCCAGACAGCTTTCTAAGTATATAGATATACATATTTACCAAGCTCACCAGGATCTCCTGCATCAGAATCTCTGGGGGCAGATCTGGACTTTTATTTTATTTATTTATTTATTTATTTATTTATTTATTTATTTATTTATTTATTTATTTATATTCCTCTGAGGTTTTCTGGACTACGATTCTCATTTAGGGGTGGGAAACCTGAGGACTTTAGAGGTTCTGTAACTTGTTCAAACTCCGATAACACGACAGAGGCATAGTCAGAATGAGATCTACTGCTCTTGACTCTCAGTTATGGAGAGTGAGGGGGATCAGAAACAAGGGAAATCAACAGAAACTTTGGAGAGGGAGTAATGCCCTCGTTTGGAAAACTACAATATTGAGCATGAATTAAGGAAAACAAGGCTGTGTTTCCCAATCTCTAGCACTGCACACTCACCAGACATTCTTCTGTACCTCACACAGCTTTTTAGTCTTCTGTCATGTATTGAACTCTCAGGAGAGGTATTTTTTAGAATGAATATGGTAACCAGCAATCCCTGATTCTATTTACATACAAGGATTGCAATTCCACAAGAAGGACTCAGTGTTCTGATAAGTGATGGAAACAGTCATTTCATAAATCAGAAGATAACCTCGAGCCATGGCTTTGAAGTCTCACTGATGTTTTCCAATTCATTTCCTAAGGAGAGAAAACCTGCCAAAACCTTCCAAGAAGGTAAAAGTATTTGGCTGGTCGAAATCCGGAGTCTTCAGACAATGAATTGATCAAATATTTTCTACCAGAAAATAATACAAAATCATTTAGTTTATATAAGAGTCTCTTGGGACGCCTGGGTGGCTGAGTCGGTTAACCGTCTGCCTTCAGCTCAGGTCATGATCCCAGGGTCCTGGGATCGAGTCCCACATCAGGCTCCCTGCTCTGCAGGGAGCCTGCTTCTCCCTCTCCCTCTGCTTCTCTCTCTCTCTGTCTCTCATGAATAAATAAATAAAATCTTAAAAAAAAATAAGAGTCTCTTCTACTACAACCTTTTTCAACAATAAGGAATTAATATATTCTCTCTTCACTGGTGAAGTAAGAAAAGAATCGAGGAAGAGGCAGTAATCTGCTTATTTCAGTGTGGATGAACTTCTTTGACCCCCGAAATCTCACAGTAGATACTTGTTGGCATCCTTAACTATCTAAAGCCAGACATGGGAGATTTCCCAATAGCAAAATATGATTTCGGGTTAACCAATTTATCTTATCTTCTGCTACTTTTCTCTTCCTCAGTTTCGATTATTTGCGCATGGTTGAGAATGTTGACGAGGCATGCCTGGGATTTTCCAGGACAAAGAGGGAGGTATGATCACTCTACCTTTGGGGAGTGTCCTAAGATCTGCAGTGTCCTTCATCAGTTTTGATTAACCTCACTGTGACCAGTTGGGGTTAAAGTTCTTCACCTGCACCCTCTCTTCTGAGTTCTGAGTTGCAGATTTCTTAGATATGATATTCAGGTTCACTAGTAACTTCAAAACTTATCTGTACAGATGGCTGTCCGTAAAAGAAATGTGATGATGTACATAATAAGAACACTAGTTATGGTTGCAAGATACTCTGATTAAAAAAAAAAAAAAAGGTAGGCAAAGACAATCCAGTATTTGAGGTTGGTATTTTGCTGTAAGCTGTTCTGCATGTTTAGTTATAGGGTAGTATTTAAAATACCCTATATATGGTATTAAAAACACCATAGAAACTGGACATCATGTAATTTAGTATGCTAAAACTTTATTTTCTCTTATTTAATTCTCTCATTCTTTATGGTTTTGAATTCCCATGCCTCTTTGGAATGATCTCAGATTTTCTTAAAGACTTTGAGTGGCATTCCGAGAAATACTCAATTTCAGTCTTGCAATAAAAAGAGGATATTTAAGTTCTGAAATCTCATCTAGTGTATCAGCAGAGGCTGACAGCGTGTTCAGACCATCAATGCTCTAAAAAACAGAAAACTTTTTTGTGCATTAGGATGACAGGTATCTCTGTCAATTTTATTAGGGAGTTTTGACCAAAATTTGCCTTATTGGCCACCAATGCTCTCTCTAAACTTGGGAAACATGAGGGTTAAAGTTTAGGGATTGAGGGGAAGGGAATAAAGAAGGCATTTTTCCTTAAACCATAATAATATTGAGAAACTTAATGGGCTATTTTATATGACAGATTCCCATTCTATGCCATTATTGATCTGTGGCAAGTGCAATAGGAGTGGTTTAAATATTTTAACATCACATTCATAGTCTTTTATAATTTTTCTATTTCCTTTTATCTTTTTTTTTTTTTTAAGATTTTATTTATTTATTTGAGAGAGAGAATGAGAGAGAGAGAAAACCTGACAGGGGATAGGGTCAGAGGACGAAGCAGACTCCCTGCCGAGCAGGAAGCCCGATGCGGGACTCAATCCAGGGACTCCAGGATCATGACCTGAGCCGAAGGCAGTCGCTCAACCAACTGAGCCACCCAGGCGCCCAATTTTTCTATTTTCAAATGACAAAAAGATTTTAAACAATTTGGGGGTTTTTTGGTTTTTTTTGTTTCTAGAAGGGGGAAGAGAGAGAGAATTTTAAGCAGGCCCCACACCCAGCACAGAGCCCTATCCATCTCACTACCCTGAGATCATGATCTGAGCTGAAATCAAGAGTTGGATCCTTAATCTACTGAGCCATCCAGGTACCCCTCAAATGACAAAAATATTTAAAGTTGCTTTAGTAAGTTTTAAATGCTTTCTTTTGGGGCATCTGGGTGGCTCAGTTGGTTAAGAATCTTCCTTGGGCTTAGGTCATGATCTCAGGGTCCTGGGATCGAGCCCTGCATTGGGCTCCCTGCTCAGAGGTGAGTCTGCTTCTCCCTCTGCCTCTCCCCCCTGCTCATGCTCACTCTCTCTCTCTCTCAAATAAATAAATAAAATCTTTAAAAAAATGCTTTCCTTTTTGTGTTACACCTGAATCCTAATTTTCATTCTTTGAATTTGTTTCAAAAATAAAATTAATCGTTAGTAAAAAAATCAATCGTTAATAATCTCCTTTCTCCAGTGTCTTAGGTTGGGTTTCCTGCGAGCAGAACTGGAGACAGGAATTCAGTGGCGCTATTTAATTGGGTAAGAGCCTCCAAGAGAAGGAAATGAAGGAAGCAGGACAAGGTAGGCGGAGGAGCTAAGCAAGGATGAAGTCTCACCTGGAGATACTCCAGCCTGACCCTACTGGGGAGCTGTGGAGCATTAATCGAACCCCATAGTTGGAGGCGTGTGTGCCACCATTTTTATCTGTGGTCAGTCTGTCATTAGTTGTGGGTTGTAGAAGGGTGGAGTGGGATGGACATAACCTCTAGGCTAAGCAGGGCTGGCTTAAAGGGAGAGATTCTTCGGAGGGTGGGGTTTCTGCTGTGAGCCACTGTCCCCTCAGAAACCAGAACCGGGGGCCTGCTGTCACGGCCAACATGATGGAGCAGCATGTGGCTGTACTGTCACCAACTACCTAATAAACACAACTCTTACTTACCGACTTCTGGGAAAGAGTAATTACTTGGTCAGTTACACAGCTCTCTCTTCTCTTGAACTTTTTATTGATCAAATGACGAGTCCACCTTTGCCTAACAGCCAGATTAGATTCCTCATCCTTTGTATCTTGCCAAAGAAATCAGCACTCGACTTTTCTAGGCCTCATTTTTTTCAATATGTAAGAAAAATTATGGCAATTTTCAAAAGTGTAAGAACTAGCAATTGGGTCTTCTTAAATGTGAAGCGATATTAACATTTCGGGAATTACTGGTTATGTAAATGGTACTGAGCCAGTCCCCGTTGTATTTGTATGGCAGATAGTCAAAGCTGCTGGGCCAGGAACAGCCCGCACCAATGGAGCATTTCTCTGTGCAAGACCCACCTTGGTCCTTTGCATTCGAGATCACTTTGAACCCTGTCAATGTATCTGCCAAGTGAGATTGTGATCTCCCTTTCTTCTAAGAAGGAAACGAGGCTCAGAAATCTTGAGTGACTTGCCTGAAATTGTTCAGCTGATAGAAAAGCCAGGATTTGAACACAGGCTAAAATATTCCCACCAGAATCAGGTATCTTTCTGTATGTCAGTATTCTGATCCATAAACTGCCTTCCCAATTTGGATAAACTGCTTATAACGAGAACATTTTCTCAGCAAATTCTTCTCGGTAACAGTATAGTGTGTCATGTATTTTATGTTATGGTCTCACAGAAAGTGCCAGGAGAGTATAATAGTAAAGCGTCTTTCAGATGTCCAGAACATACTTCTGGTTAATAATTATGTCTCATTGGCCCAAATCCTTCTCCCGCTCTAGGAGTTCAATTCCTCTGATGTTTTAAAGACCGTGCAACAGGGCCCTGAAAAATCATACTTTCAGATACTTAAAGAAGAGAAGGAAGTTGTTTTTATAACTCCTCCTTCATCAAATTCTTTCCTTTAGTCCATTTTACAGGACATTCCCCAGTTGGTCGATGATCTCTTCACCTTTTTCCAGAGTTCTCGGTGTCAAGGGCCAAAAATGGGACGTCATTTCTCTTAGTGCATGTGCCCAGCATGATCTCTTACTTTGGCTACCAATAGCCCAAAAAGAATATGTTTTAAATGCAAATGTTGTATATTGCTGTCATTTACTTTATGACTCATTATGAATACTAGCTGTTATTTTCTATATTTCATTACCAGTGTTTCTTTTGCTGCTTTTTCTGCCTTGTATGCATTTTTAAATTGCTATATTTTACTTTTATTGCATTCCCATGACTCTTTAATAACTCTTGCCAGGGTTCTGCTGAGGGGAAGGGTTGGAGTTATAATGGGGGTAGCAGAGAGGGTTTGGTTGTCTCTTGATAGGTACTGTGGGAGGTTTGTGGCCTTCACTGTTGATGCATACTTAACTGATATTTCCTTTGAATGTGGGATACATACTACCTCTTCCCCCTCAGTTTTGGGTTTTAGCTCTCAATTCCAGGGCAACAGGGAACACCACTTAAAATGTTGTCATAAATATATCACCTTATTTAACTACCCCCATATCCATATTTTTTTCATTTGGGGAACATAAAGCTCAGAAAGTCTAAGCAGTTTATCTAAAGGCACACGGATAGTGGTGGTAGATTTGGTATGCAAGTTTAGGCCTGACTGGTTCTAGGCAACACACATAGAGGCGTTAAGATTTCCCGAGGCCGAGTCTTGGGAAACTTTTCTACTGATTGTAGTATAATTTCTTAAATGAGACATAAGCATAGAAAATATGCAAAGACATCCAAGCCTGCCCATATATCTTGGGGGACAGAGCTAAGAGATCAAATGGGGGCCCCTGGCCCATGCCCCGCCCCTTTTCCCTTCCACATCTGGCTCCATCCCATGCCACGAGGATTCTCCTGACCTCTCTTGGATCCGGGGTGCTGTCAGGAGGATGAATCTGGGGAAGGGATGTACGCACGTCCCAGAAGCAATCTCAGGGCCATTTTGGTAGGGAAATTCAGGTCCTGAGTACTGGAGGAAGGTCCAGAAAGATGGGGAATGTGGGTCACTGATGGCCAGGTACCATTAACCTTGCCCCATGTACGCCCCCTTTCGGACAGGTGGGCAGCTGGGAGACGAGCAGTACAGGCCGGGCCGGGGGCTCCCATGCCTGAGACCCAGGGCAGGAGTGAGCGTGGCCGCCGCCGCCGCCCAGGTTCACAAACTAGCGCAGCTGGTATAGTTAGCAAGCCGTCAAAGGCACCGCAAGTTACACCTGAGCCGAGACTAAGTAGCTATTCTAAAGCACACCCGACTGGATGAAAGGTCCTTCCTCTGCTTGCCAGTGCAAATATGTGCTCGCTGAGGGGTGGCCGCATGGGTGAGTCAGTCAGCATGCTGAAGAGAGTCCATCGTTGCTTTATGAGAAAAAACAGTTTAAAAAAAGTGTCTGGAGCATTCTTTTTAGTTGCTATTTATTCAATGTCTTTAATTAAATATTTACTCAGCCACTTTGTGCCGGATAGGAAATCATAATACAAAGGGTGATTTCAGTAACAATGTAGAGAAGATAACCTGCTAGGTACTAGGCACCAGGCAGTTTCAGATACTAAGGTTGTGTTTTCAGTCAAACGCAAAAGAGGAACTTCAGTTAAAATAAGGTCATTAGGGTGGGTCTTAATTCAATATGACTGGAGTTCTTACAAGAAGAGGAAATTTGGACCCAGACATGCAGGGAGAAAAGACGAAGTGAAAATACAGGGAGACGATTGTCTGCAAGTCAGGGAGAAAGGTCTCAGAAGAAACCAGCCCGCTGACACCTTGCTCTTGAATTTGTAGCCTCCAGAACTGTCAGAAAGTAAGTCTCTGTTGTTTAAGCCACACGGTCCCCGGTGCTTTGTTTTTGCTGCCTTAGCAAAGTCATACAGTATTAACACAGAATCCATATCTAGTGAGTGATGCCTAAAATAAAACATTTTTGAGGATGACTTCTAAATACCCCAGGAAGAAATGAGTTGTTCCCCAGATGTCCAGGGGTTTAAAGGGAGTGGGGTAGGATGGGTAGAAGTCCTGGGAGAAGGTGTGGATGGGCAAAGCTCGTAAAACAGAAGTAATAACCTGAATCATGGATGAACTGGGAAAAGAGTCAAGAAAGTTGAACCACAATGAAGGAGAGGTGGAACAGGCTTTAAACATTTTTTGGGGTCAGTGCAAAGGTGTGGTGCTCTAGCAGGAAATCCCTGTTCCGGCCCAGCCTTTGGTCAGCTCCAGCAGCCTGAACTTCCTGTGGGGAGTTGTCTTACAAAATTCTCAAGAGAACCAAGGTAAAGGCTTTGTTCTTTGTTCCCTGGTATGGAAGGAAGGAAGGAAGGAAGGAAGGAAGGAAGGAAGGAAGGAAGGAAAAGAGGGAGAGGGGGAGGGAGGAGGAAAGAGCGAGAGAGCGGGAGGAAGGAAGAAAATTTGATTTATTTGACAGATACTGCTGTATAGTTGGAAACTTTTGAATTACTGACTGGGCACATAAATTTACTTATCAATAGTGGTAGAGTCTTAGTATTACTTTTACAAGAATATTTTACATCAGAACCAGAGGCCAGGCCTGGTTTTTACAGTGTGTATTTATCGACACCTAGCGGCAGGATTCTGCATTGTTCTGGCAAACTCCTGAAAAATAAGTTGTTCACAACAATAGAGATTTTAAGTCATTCCCAGGATGGATGTTTTCACTTATTTATTCTACAACTATTTATTGAATCATCTTTTGTATCTAACACTATCTTTGTGAGGAACTCAACTAAATTGAGCTCACGATCCTGGTTTAATATATACGATAGACAAATTCAATCATGTCAATAGCCACCATTTATTGAGCACTTACTACGTAGTAAGCACTGGGCCAGGCAGTTTTTGCACATTATCTCTTTCCAATTTGACAAGGAGTTCAGCATTGTTATCCTTTTTCTCAAGTGAGGAACCTGAGCCTTAGAAAGGTGAGCTGATTTACCTAAACCCACACAGTCAGTTGAAGAACCACAGTTAAATCCTAATCTACCTGTTGTAGAGTTCATGTTTATTCCACTCTACCACACCGTGTCTTAAACAATTCATTCATAACTTTACTCATTTAAAATATATAAACTTCTTTAGTTTATATATATATATATACATTTGTGTTTATATATATGTATATATACGTTTGTATTTATATATATTTATGTATGTGTGTATGAATATGTGTCACTATTATATGCATGCCAGGGACAGTGTTAGATAAGACTGCATGTATTCATTCACAAAGTATTTCCTGAGCACCTACTACTTGCCATGCATTGTGTTGAGTGCTGACAGTTCAGTGGTGGGCAAAAAGACATGATCCCTGTCCCCAGTGTGTTTGGAGCCAGGTACAGTAGAGGGACATTAATCAGATAATCACACTAACAATTACGTGTGCATAATTGAAATTTGGGATATACTTTCTTAGGAATGATAATTCAAGTGTATATATACATGAGCCTCTTAACTGTTCTTAAGATCTCAAAATGGGTTTCTCCAAGGATGTGCTGCTTCAGCTGAGATCTGAAGGATGAATATAACTTAAACATATGTGTGTTTAGAGGAAGGAGTGAAAGGGGCAAGTAGACAGGTGAGAGCAGTGTTTCAGACAGTGGGAATGACATGTGCAAATGCCCTGTGGTAGAAGAGAGAAGCACACAGTCAGGGAAAAGAGGTAATAGGAGTGGGGTCAAATGTGACTGGGGAAGTAGAGGAGTAGGTAGGTAAGGGGGAAGGCCATTCCGTGGACTTGCCTATAATGCAATGATGCAATGTATTTCCACCAATGTCATGGCACAGGAACTCTCTCTGCATCTAGCTACTGCAAAGGGAAGTCCTCCCCCAGTTCTAGGCAAAGAAAAGTTAGTATAGACCCAGGGCAACCTCTGTGCATGGTCCTTACTGGGGCTGAGGCTGGGCAATTGGCCATATGCTGATTCAATTCCCCTACAACCTCCAGGAATACAAGCAGTATCTCTCGTGGGTGACTCTATTCCATGGCACTTTTCATTCGTATCCATGTGGCCCCCTCATATCCACTCCCATAAACAGAACCCCAACACCATCACCCCTTTTATCCCTACCCTCTTTGTCTTTCCTTCTTTTCTACTATCTGGGAGAATTTTTTTTCTAACCAAGCATTCCCCCAATGCTAGGAGGAAGAAAAGCCAGATGTCTTTTCTCATGTTAGAAAGACACCATCTTTTTTTCTCTACTTTCTGCCAGGTCACACTTCTCTCCAGGTGCACTGGGCACAGCTCCATGAGGAGGAGAGGGGAACAGGAAAGTGCATTACTAGTAAAGAGGTAAACAAATGTTGTGATGCATCTCAAAATATTATCCCTCCATGTCTCCGGGAAAAAACTGCTCCCCTGCAAAGTGATATGTAGTTCTCTAGATGGTCGGCTTTCCTAGAAAGTGGAAAAAGGCCTTCAATCTCTTTCTCTAGGACAGGGCTTCCCCTTAAGCAACATTAAGATGGTAAGAGTGATGTTTTTCACAGGTTCTCCAAGAGTCAGGTGGCTGAACCTACATTACTCTCTTTGCAGACGGCTAAATATTTCCCCAGGCCTATTCATGTGAGAACTCTGTCCCAAAGTTGGTTTCCCTAATTGCTTTGGTCTTAATTACCCCTGCCTTGTCTTGCAAATTAAAGGTTCAACAGTGGGGTTTGAGATCTGGCCCATAGGCACATGGCACCTCTGTCCAGATCACACCCTCATTTTCCCACTTGACTCAGTTTACCAGTTACTTGGTGCTTTAGAGTCAGAGACTCCTATGTTCTCTCCAGAAAGCTGTTAGTATCCTTGTTCAACTTTCTCCAGGAGAATGGTCTTCCTTCTAAATCTTCCTATACATGAAAACCCACCTCCAATCCAGTGAAGTTTCTTAACTTGGTCAAATCTATTTTCCTCCTGTGCCTTAACTCTCCCATTACATTTTAGATAAAGGGTGGGATTCCTGCCAGGAGCTCTTTTCCTCTCATCCAGAAATCCTCAGTGTCGAGCAATGCTCTGTCTTCTCCTTGCAGGACCTAGCTATTTACCCTGACTCAGGGTTGCCTGTTGTGGTCCGCATTGCCCTAAGCTATGTCAGAACCTAGAAAGTTCAACTTCTAAACATATTCTTAAAGCAAACTGAACATTGAAAAAGATGCCCACAAATTACTCCTCTATTACTCACCACGAAGCAGAGATCAGGAGCAAACCTGGATGGTAATAATGAGAAGAAAATCCAGTGGCATCATTTCTGGTGTTGTTATGGGAGAACCAGCTGCCAAGGGGGGGTGTCCCCATGTCTACTAGAAGTTGATTTTAACAGTTGACTCATTCCATCATTGAAAAGTTTCTAATGCTCTGGTTCCAAGGATTAGAGATACGTGCACAAGTAACTCCAGGGTTTGTTGCAATGAATAAATGACAGGCCAGGTAAAGACTGATTTTCCTTTCTATTTTTTCTTCTCTCCAAATTGGAATATATATGAGATGCCTGGGTGTCTAGTAGCTATTTTGGACCAGGAGGTGACCTTGAGGATAAAAGTCAAAAACACAAGATGGTAAAACAGAAAGATAGGGAAAAACTTCATGGATATAATTAAGCAGACAGGACTTTATAGCTCTGGATTTATTTTAAATGAGGAAGATTTAAATTTCTTTCTTGGTAGACAGCTATTATTTCTAGTCTCTGTTTCAAGCTACTAACACAAATCTCATCTTATACATGGTGAAGGTGGGAAGTGATCTAAAGCAGTGTAGTTGATATTTACCTACATGGGTATGGGTGGGAGGCACCTCAACCTTTTGCTTACAGAACTCTGTAGAGCCACTTCCACCTTCAGAAATATATACTGCCCCTTAGGAATCCTAGATTTCCTGACACCACCCCCCCGAATTTCTGTATTACACACCAGAATTATAGGCTTCTACTATAACTGCCTATCATTGCCATTTGGAATCTAATCAAGCAGTGGTATGTATGCATATGAATTATTTGTCCTGCAATAGTTCAAAAAGTACCCCACATACTTCTCTGCGATGGAAAGTTTTTAGGTCAGAAATATTAACCTGAGAAGAGGGTAGTATGTCTGACATTTAAAAAAAATCCCAGCTAGGGAAAGCTATTGACATGCCCATGGTCGTCCTCTGGACTGAAAGTTAGCATCTGAGGAAAATAGTAGGATTAATACAGGGGCTACAAGGAAGGCAGTAGAGAAATAGACATGAGATCCAGTGGCACTTGCCTTTTTTGTCCTTCCTTGAACTGAATGCCCCAGCTTTACTTGGGTAATTGAGAAGTTAATGAAGTCTCCTATAGGAGATTTACAAAATCTGAAGAACGCATTTCATTCCCTCTGACTTATGGGTCCAAGCGCATTGGTGATCAGTGAGGTTTTTTGCAGATGGAGTGATTTCTCCTTGGGGCGGCACAATCTGCCCAGTCTTTCCTACATTTGCAGCACTGGTGATCACCAAGGGACAGTTTCAAGTCTTCAATTCTGAGGCAGCTAACACTTCGAGGTGTTGTTACTTGTGACCTTTCAGAGTTCTGCCAGGAAGAATTATGTCACTGAATAGACTAACACTACAAAGTAATTCATATTCTCTAATAATCTTTTCTGTTAATTAATGAACACTGACAGTGGTCAAAGAAATCATTAGAAGACTCATTTTAAGATTGAGAGAATCCCACAGGGTCTATATGTAAACAGTTTGCTTTTGAGTTGCCCTCTTTGGTCATACATATTTGGTAATACTCACTTCTCCAGCTTAGCCTTGATAACCATTTGCTCTCAAAGACACTGTCCAAGGCCCCTTGGCCTCAGGGTCATGTGTACTGGTCTATGTCAATGAAATTCTTCAGTGTAAGGAGTTCTCATATATCTGTATGTCATCATCTTCCTTATGAACCACCATGATGATAGATGCCTGAGCTCTACCGGATGGAGAATTTCCTATTCCCTGAATCTAATGAAATTTCTTTTTTTTTATTTTGTTATCTTGTTGTTTGACTAAAAATCTTAAGTTTTTCTATTTCTTTGACATGCAGAAGCATAAAAAATCCTGGAAGAATGTAATTTTAGGCTTTCACAATATGTGGAAACATCTTTTTTGACAGAGTTATCCTTACTGCCATGTTTTGAAGGACTAATGAACACTTCTTATTCTGAGATAGGCCAGGAGGGAACCCTTTGGAATGAATGACATGTGGCTAGATGGCCTTCAATCAATCTGTCTAAAAAGCAATTCTCTGAATGTCAGAGGATGGTGAAGAAGACTAGAAGGGATTTGAAAAGAGAAAAGTGTGACTTCTAGGGCATTAAGATTTTTTTCCAAATACTTGATGTGATGAAAGAGATAGGGAAAAACAAGACAAACCCCAAAAGCTTCAATAGTTGGTAACACATAGAATTGAAAGACAGAGGGGCATTTGGGTGGCCCAGTCAGTTAAGCTCAGGTCTTGATCTCAGGATTCAGAGTTTGGGCCTCCCATTGGGCTCCATGCTGGACATGGAAACTACTTATAAAATGAAACAAAACAAAAACAAAACAAAACTGAAAGACAGACATGTAATATAGAAATCAATAGAATGATTAGTCTAGATGAGCTTTCATGAAGCCATTCAATGCTCGTCATTTCCCATGGACTCTTTGGCTTATATGCTATTCCACAATTTAAAATGATCTTAATTTTTATAAAAGCAAATAAAATATCAATTTTTTATAAGTTATGCAATTTTGGTTCCAAATCAGAGTAATTTGTCATGTATTTGGGATGACAGCTATGAGTTCTGAAGATATATGTACTAAACTGGAATATTTTCATAACTATAGGATAATATTATTCTTTTTGACAGTTTTTTTTTTTCCAATTTTTTATCCTCCCACATCTAGAATTTTCATCTTCAGTTATTTCCATCCATTTCTCTGGCATAGCACTAGTATGTCTCTGACCACACTTCAAGTTTCTTTTTTCTTATATGAAGCTTTTTCTATCTCAGCAACCCTTCTCCCCTGCAAGTTGGCAGAACTGAACTCTCTTTTTGTGTGCAAGCTCTGAAGTTGGCACCAGTCTCCACATTAATATCTGTTATCACAGCACATTGTATCTATAATGTCTGTCTTCATTATTAGACTGTGATTTCTTCAAGGGTAAAGTGTTTGTGTTTTCTTAATTTTTGTATCCTTCCTTCCTATGATAATGACGTGGTATCTACCCTTACATTCTCCTGGTAGTAGACAATGAATAAATGATTTGTTTTCAATTGTTAATGCAGCTTTAAATGAGATATACCTGTCTCCTTGCCAAAAATTTGAAAAGAAACATAACTTAGATTTCTTTTTAATAATTTATTGTTTATAAAGCCCTTACACATACTCTATTATTCAAATACCACAAAAGCCATATCATCCTCATTTTATTTTTTTTATTTTTTAAATACTTACTTACTTATTTTAGAGAGAGAGAGAGCAGGGGGAGCAGTAGAGGGAGAGGGAGAAGCAGACTGCCCGCTGAGTGGGGAACCCAATCCACGGCTCTATCCCAGGATCCTGAGATCATGACCTGAGCCGAAATCAAGAGTCAGATGCCTCACCAACTGAGCCACCCAGGCACTCCTCATATTATACTCATTTAAAACCTCATATTATACACTCAGGTTCACAAGAGGTTATGTAACTACATGAAAAAAACTCAAATATTCAGCCACAGTCACATACTCCATAGTGCACACTGTTGAGGGAAATAGCAACTAAATGGGATGGTAGTTCTGCAATTACCTCTTTGTAACATAAAGTTTGGGTCATTTCTTTCTCTTTTTTTTTTTCTGGTTCATTTTTCTTATGTATAAATAAGGGAAGTAGACAAGGTGACTCTACTCCTGTCAACTCTACCTTATGGAAACCTACTGACCTACTCATTCAAAACGCTGCATCTGGGCACCACATCAGCTGACCACTAGATGGCGATGCAGCTTAACTCAGTGCCCCCGGCTGCAACCCCCGCATCTGAGGAAAGCTGTGTCCAAGGCAATTCCCCACAGTCAGAAATTTTTGAAAGACAGACATTCTATGGTAGTTGAGAATTCACCACGTCCCCTTCCCAGTGTGACTTCCTGAGTCTCCCTTATGGAGAAGGTGCCTTAGGATACCAGCCATCCATAACCGCAAGCAAGAGGAACCGTCAACTTGAGGCCAGTGCTAAAAACACAGATGAAGAAAGAAGCTCACTTAAATGACTAAAACTAAAGTCTAATATTCATGCCAGGGCAATCTTACCAACTGTAAAAATGCAAAATTAAAGACTGCGGATCCTCATCAGGCTCTAAACGTCATTACTGCAGACACCCGGTTTGTTCATTGTTGAATTCCCGTTTAGTATATACAGAGTGAATACATGTACTAAGCATCTTCTAGGAGTTACATGGAGTGACAGGGGTAGGGAAGAGGTAGTCAGTCTTCTGTGATAGTTCAAAATCAGGCTCATATCTTTAATACACACTTACTGAGCACTTTCTATGTGCCAGGCTCTGTGCTAGGTCTCGGGAAATAGAGGAGATAATGTAATGGCTACTATTATTTATTGACCGCTAACGGCCAGGGATTGTGCTCAGCCCTCTAATAGTTAAATCCTTAAGACAACACTGTATACTACGGGTTATTATCCCCCTTTTATAGACAGTGAAAGGGAAGAGCAGAGAAATTAATGAACTTTGCTAAGGTCACTGACTCCTGTATTTACAATAAAGGGAAGACCAGAAGCACACCTATGAATGAGGGGACGGGCATGCCAACAAATAAAACAGATACTATTTCAGAGAGTAACTAGAAGTGCATTCGGACACCTTTAGATCACTTATTCTTTGCCTTGATTCTTGAAATTCACTTCCGCTGTTTCAGAGTAGGGAAAGGAGAGATTCCTGATGTGCCTGACAAATCAGAGCCGTTGTCTCTACCAAGTCCCTCATGGTTGTGTGGTCTTAGTCTGGCTCTCTTAGTGATCCTAAACACAAGGAAATTTTATTTCCTCAGTTGCAACCATTGCTGCCGTGCTTGTATCCTACTATTTCAATGGCAAAACTTATCCAACCTATGCAGAAGCTAGAGAAAAGGCAGAGATAAGTTTTCAGGGTGATGTCCTAGGATCCCCTCATCCAGGCTTTATTTGGATCGTGTTAAAACAGTCATCGTTAAAAGTTTATATTGCTTCTACCAAGTTGCATAGATTACTTATAAGTCTGGCTCAATTTGAGCACTTTCTTTCATTGAGATATGTATGTTCCTATATTCCTAAACTAGAGAAAACATTTCTGGAAACAAAGAAGGAGGAAAACAAGGAGAGGTCTTTTTGCCCCTGGCTTGTAATCTAAAATTGACTGAGAGCCCCATCACATGAAACATTAAAAGACTGAAAGCACAACCCCTTTTTTATCACAAGCTAAAAAAAAAAAAAAATGGAGGAAAAATCCAATCAAACAGGGTTCTCCCAACAAAGGACTGCACTTTGTATATACAAACCAGTAGCAGAAATGTCATTGAGAGTTAAGCCTTTATCACCAAGGCTAATTCTTTCAAAATACCTCACTAGTCAGTAAAGAGCACAAACTGACAGACAGAGGTTGGGCAGAGCACAGAGCCAGTGTCTAGGAGACAAGGTATCCTCAGGGATTGTAAATTTGCAATTGTAATTTTGCTTGATGACTTGAAGCCTACTGTGGAAGAGACTGCCATTGATCTCCAGGCATTTCTTCTTCCTTAATCCTTTTAATAACAAAAGCTGCTAATTTTAAGTGAAGCCTGGTGGCTGAATTCTTCGACCCCCAATGGAATATGAGTGCAAGTAATGGGCCCAACTCCGGCATTACCACATTCTAGAAGCAAGGCAGGAAGATGAGTGCTCAGAGTAGCTGCCCCCAACCCTCCACAACTCATCTCCAGTTTTGAGAGGGACCTATATACCTCTGTCTTATAACACCTACTACATTTAAAAATTATTTGTGTTACAACAAGTAGCTAATACAAAAATCTGTGACTGGCTGTTAATCATCATTACAACAAAAAATATGTGGCAACCAATTAGCATCCAGGCACTGAAAGGCAAACTAACAGGGACCACAGTCTGGAGTCTGAGGACCCCGAATGTACTGGAGCACCACATTTGGTCGAAGCAGTCCGAGGCAGACCAAAGCATGTAGCTGACTCTAGGGGGACAGTTGAAGGAAAAGAGAAGTGACTTGTCCAAATTCACGTGATCAGGGGCACCTGGGCGGCTCAGTCGATTAAGCGGTCGGACTCCGGTTTCGGCTCAGGTCATGATCTCAGGGTCATGAGATGCAGCCCCGAGTGGGGATCGGTGCTGAGCATAGAGTGTCCTTGGGATTCTCCCTTTCCCTCTGCCTCTGCCTTTGCCCCTCCCTCACCCCCTTTCTCACTCTCTCTCTCTCTCTTAAAACAAACAAACAAAAATTCACATGATTGGACTAGAACTTAAGTCTCTGACTCATTGTTCATTTAATTATAATACCAAAGTAAGTGCCGCTGATGCCCCGTGATAAATGTCTCTAACATGGGCTCTCCTAATGGGTGTTTAGCTCTACTTCTGTCGAACTGAAATGTATTCCCATAGGATATGAGAATATCACAGCATAGTCTATTAGATGAATATTTTCTACTTCCATGTGCATCATAAATATAAAGATTCGTTTCTTTGGGCATGTTAATAGATAAAACTAGACTTCATAACTTCTCATTCTTGACATTCTGTTACTTATTCACTAATAATGATTTTCTGTTACTTATTCATTAATAATGATTTAAAATAGAGCTGGAAACTGATCACTGTAAGTGCCTTTCCTCCCCCACCCTCCACCAAGGTCACTCCGTCCCTCTCCCCCCTCCCCCGGCCATCAATCAGCAGACATGACTGACCTATCACAGTGCTGTTCCACACTAAGCCTCCACCTGTTCTCCACATCTCTTCAACCCATCCTCCAGACAGCTCTCCTTACTAACAGAGTCATCATAGATAGGATAGGAGATTAAACCTACCTGGCTTAAGGTGGGTCCAGGAGCATTTACATTTAGTAGCTACACTTTTAAGATACAAGTTAAAAATTTACAGCATACTAGAAGGCAGATGTGAAGGGAATGATTTCATGATCTTTGCAAAACCAGCCAGGGACTTCTACCTCTTCCTGCTGACAAGGACAGGTCTGTGTTTGATTTCCCATGAGGGCCATCTATTTGAGTTCCAAGAGTCTAAGACTTTAGGGCAGTTTTCTACGACCAGAGAACACTTGCAGTTTAGCAACTAACAGCAATATCCATACTCTGATCTGGTAAGCCATGAGGTTTGAGAGCAAATACTCAAGAATAACTACCAGATAAGATTTTGCAATTGTTCTCAGGAAGCGTTAGGTGTGGAAAAGTATGGCTTTCCACCAGTGTGACTCCCTCTTACAACTGACTCTCAGAAGAACTGGAAAACTCATCTTTGAAAAGCAAGGAGCCATTATCATTCTCTGCATTTTACCTTGGCGTTTTGGCATTCACCTCGGAATTTTTTCCTACTCTCTTGTTCCAGTTTTTCACTGTGATTATGGGCTGTTAATGCCATTATTTTATTATTTCAAAGGAAAGAATGTTCTATTGCTTTTTGGGGGAATATTCAGCAACCCGTCTACAATTCGTGTTTTTAAGGATATGCCAGTTTCTATTTTTCCTTTTCCTTTTAAATTGCAAGACTCTTAAGTCAGTATTCCAAATCACATTTTGTTTGTTTTAAGATACTTTGACAGCAACTTTGTCAAAATTACTTAAATAACTAATCAGGAATGGATTTTTTTTTTCCCTCTAAATAAATCAAAATATCTGTCCTCCTGAGATCAAATTTATACTAGGAAATATGTGAAAACTAACACAAGCTAGAATCACATGATTTGAAGAAATCTTCTACTATTTTTTTTTTTAAGATTTTATTTATTTGAGAGAGAGGATGAGAGGAGAGAGAGAGCACATGAGAGGGGGTAGGGTCAGAGGGAGAAGCAGACTCCCCGCTGAGCAGGGAGCCCGATGCGGGACTCGATCCTGGGACTCCAGGATCATGACCTGAGCCGAAGGCAGTTGCTCAACCAACTGAGCCACCCAAGCGCCCTGAAGAAATCTTTTAAAAAACTATTGAATTTTACATTCTGGATGGATTTAGATGCTGAATAGAGACTGAAAACACAATCCTAGATGCCTTTTACTGGAATACTATAGCTTGAGAAATGGAAGAAAAACATTAAATTTGATTCACTTTGGTTTTGTGTTTTTGATGAATTTGAGAATTACAAATTATTATCTATATTTTATGCCACCTAACATGAAAAAGAAAATGTAAGATATGCATAGGGATTGCAACCTTTAGGAAACTGATGGCCCAGGCCCCAAGGTAGCCAGCTACCTAGACAAGGGACGCCAAGAGCCAAGAGCCTCCAGCCAAATTCTCCAGGACTGAGTGCCACCAGGATTTTTATGAGATCAGCAGCAGTTAATCCTGATGATGTGGTATTGGAGGCAGAGGCTCTGTAGAGGCAACTCATTTGCCTTTTATTTGTACAACGAGCAGTTTTATTGAGAATGCTAAGTCTGTAGATATTGTATGCTTTTTAAATCAGTCTTCAACTAATAAATCAATGGCTAGCTTTGGTATAAATGTAAAGAGGACCAAAAAAGGATTAAGGTACTTAGATCCATAACTATTTTGTAATCTTCAGGCGTCAGTCGAATTACCTCTCGTTTCTCATATGCAAAATGCAGAAGTTGGGTTATTTCTATGGTCTGAGAGGGCGTGAGTAAAGATAGCAGATAGCATTGAATTCAGACAGACATAGGTTAGTTTCAGCTCTGCTGCCTTTTCTGCATGGTACTTCTTTCTTTTTTGGTAAATAAATGGGAAGTAGGAATACTTACCTACCAGAACTGTGAGAATTAGATGAGCGAGGAGAGATGAAGCTACTAGAATGCAGGGAATCATGGCGGCTTTATTGAACTGCAGGTTGAATATTGCATATCTCTCTGCAAATGGCCTCTTTCAAGTCTGTTCTGACACCATGCCTTAATCCTCCACTGGATCTCCTTCAGTCTGTGCAGAGCTAGGTAACACCTATGACTCCATCAGCTAGAGAAAAAGAGAAATTAAAAAAAAGAAAAAACAGTTGAGAAATAAAGAGTAAGATCTTTGTTTGAGGGTAGCACAGAGTAAGATCTATGTTTGATCTATGTTTGAAGAAAGCATCTCCTAGTGTCCTTTCTCAACCATGTCTATGGTAATAATTCCATCCATCCATTCATTCATATATTGAATAAGCATTGATTAAACTTTGACTATGTGCCAGATCCTTGTCCATGTTCCCTGACTTACCTCTTTCCCAAGCCAGTGTAGGCTAAAAATCTGTTCATGAGCTAAAGTAGGGAATGTTTTGGTGCCAATTATTATGGATCTTCGCATTTCTAAACACCAAGGCAGCTTTTCTTTATTTACCTCCAGACTATTACATGGCATATGGTTCGGGTTTTTTGGATATTTTCTTCACACTTTCCTAATTAGATGAATTTTGTCTTCAAACTCCCTATTTAGAACATATTCCAAGACTGTGTTCTGGTTACTTGCGTTTTCAAAATTGAAAAGAAATCTATTCAAGTTTTTGTGATTTTTTTTTTTCTACCAATCAGATCTTATCCCCATTTCTATTTGTTTTGAAATGTGCTGACACATAATGGGGATTCCAAAGCTCCCAATATTGGGGGAATTATCATTTGAAAAAAAAGATCTATGCAATACTCTCATTAGGTCATTTATAAAATATTGTGCCTAAGACAGTCTAGTAGCAATGAGACATAGATCTAACCCCAAATGTATCAGGGATGCACTGTGAAAGGAGATGTGGCAGCTCTGGCCCTCAGTTTCCATGTCTTGAAAACTGGGAAATAATATCTTATTTCTCAATGACAGTACTATGAAAAATAAAATTAGATATGTGATAGAACCTTGATAATTATAAGTGCCTTATAATGAATATCAACAATTCGTATCTCACCTGAACTAAGCTAGACCATGAAAGCTGGTCTGAATTTGAGCCCTGGAGAGAATGATGCCTTGGAATAGATTTGGGTTACCAGTGAACCAAAATAAAACAAAACAAAAAATCACATAGGATACGTGCAGGGCCAAGGATACTAGCAAGTGGGCCTGATCCAGGGTCCCTCCATTTGCCCTCACAGAAGGGTACCCTCACAATTCTAGTAGGTAGATTCAGTAGCCCTCCTAGGGTGGGGAATCTACTAGAACAGAACACCTTAGAACCATAGGATTCCTGCCCTTTATATACTTTTTCCTGGAGGGATGGAGAAGAGGAGGTTCTAGTTTTAGGGAGTACTAGTTACTCACTGGGCAGCCTTATTTCCATAAAAGGGAAAATTCTTGCTGTACCACCAATGCCTGCATTCACAAACCATTTCTTTCTGTGCTTTGGGGCCTTCTCAAAGTTTATCAGCTGGCCAACTTTACCTGACTGCTGTGTCCCCAAGGTCTTCAAGAAAAAGGAGATTCAGGCTTTGACTTCAGCCTTCGAGTGGTTGCAGAGGTTATTGAGTGTAATCAATGGGGAAGACAAGGCATGCTGGCAACTGCCCAGTAAACAGGACACTTGGCAGAGACAAATAGACACAAACCCAGGTCTGACTCAGGCATAAAGCAGGTTATGGTAGAGTTCCCATTCATTCATTCATTCATTCATTCATTTCCCTTAGATTTCTCCAACTCTTCAGTCATGCACTGCTCTGAACAGACTCTCCTTCCCCCAGTTTCTTACTCTGCCCTGGACTGAGTCCATCACAGTCGTTTCAGGGACCATGTAAATACCCACTGTTCACAGTATGCCCTATAGGAGACTACCTTCCCTTCCCTCCCTCCCCTTGGAATGTTGTTTACCTTTCCCATCTCAAAGGCATCTGATCTTTGAGATCATTCTTCCATGGTGCTGAATTAATCAGTCTTTATGAAATACAAAGCAGTAGGATTTAAGAGAAAGATTGCCGACTTCAGAATCACATGGACCTGAGGATGGATCAACCGGGGTCTTGTCATTTGCTTGCTGGGAGACTTTGGGCGAATGATTTAATTTCTTTAAGTCATTGTCTCCTCACTCTTAGAACAGAAATGGTGAATCCTAGCTTAGAGGCTGGTGTGAGCACTATATGTAAATTTTATATGAAATCCTCATAGTAGGTTGTTAACAAATTTGCATCTTTCCATTTGCCCCAGTCTGCAAAGTTGACAATTTCAGAAACAGGAATATGGGGAATAATTTTGATCTAAGAAACTCAGGGCACCTAAGGGTTGCCTGTGATCTCAGCTGCCCCTTGCCCAGCCAACTTCAGTTATCTGCAAACTATGATCCAAACCCCATGGAATCAAGACGGAAGGTAAAATATTTCATATGCCATATTTTCCAGACATCATTTTTCAAAAAAAATTCCAATTGATATTTATGTCTTATAAAATATATCTCAAGTATATTCACCATTTGCCTTTGATTAGAAGGTGGAGTGTGTTTTTTGCTTAATTTTTAAATAGTTTTATATCTAGGAGTTTCAATTTATATTAGATCTTTCTTAGATATGTGTCTTTTTTTTTTTTTTTTTTTTTTTTTTTTACTGAGTGTACCATTCACGGTAATGAAAATTTTTCAGAGTGACATTTTTTTCTTTTTTCCTTTTAACATTTCTGTTTCACATTTTTACACTGGTTTCTCTGCTGGTCTTTGGTCAGCACTGAGCATCATTTGTAGTTGCAAGCACTTCCTTTGTAGAAAACTGAAATTTTTCCTGTGCCTGGAAAATGTGTGTGTTCTCTAAGGCGTTGCAAAAGAGAAGCACCTTCAATGCACTCTCAGATTTTCTTATGGAACCCTGCAAGTCAGAATCATTACACTATTTACCAGGGGTATCTTACAGTTTATACCTCATGGGGGGATGTTTCCACTTCTGGGAAATGCATAGTGTTCTTCAGGATTCCATGGGACATGGGAGGAGGGGAAGTGCAAACAGCCCTCTAAAAACCCATTAGGATCCATCATGACTTACCTCCCTAGGTTTATTCCTCTTCCCCAAAGGCTTCTACGCCATTAATGATTAAATGATTTATTACTGAATTGAGCGTTTTTAAAAACATGTTTATCAGTTAATAGTAAAACATGGCTCAGGCTTTGAGCACAATTTAGCCCTCAAGACTGTCTATAACTCAGTTATGTGACAATCTGAAAATTTGATAAGAACCTAATAAGACATGGGAGGTTGGTACACTTTTGAGAAATGCCCAGAAATGGAATAACCCCCCCCCCACACACACACACAAATAACCACACAGATGAAAAGGAGAGGTGACATATATATTTAATATAAACCTAATGGAGCAATAAGAAAATAAAAATTGGGGGTGCCTGGGTGGCTTAGTTGGTTAAGCAACAACTCTTGATCTCAGCTCAGGTCTTGATCTCAGGGACATGAGTTCAAGCCCCGCGTTGGGCTCTGCACTGGGTGTGGAGCCTACTTTAAAAAAAAAAAAAAAAATTGTAGAAACTGTAGACAAGTGAAAACAACCATCTCAACAACAAAAGCATAATAGAAAACTTGTTGCAGTGTTGTATCCCTCAATATTAAGATAAAAACTTTGATAGCAGTATAAACAAATAATCTATGTTTAAGTCACTGTTAAAACAGAAAGAAAATTTGAAAAGAAAAATATTGTCTGTTTATACTCATCCCCACAAGGCACAGTTAAAGTTCACTCTAATTCTGTGAAATATTATTTTTGAGGAAAATTCAACCTTTTGTGACTTTTGTCAACTAAACATCAGAAATCTTTCAAGAATCTACAAACATTTTCAACTCCAGTATTTATTGGGCTTTTCGTAATATAGATAGATACTGCAGAAATTGGCATTGAGTTATATTTAGTGATAGAAATATTCTATAATATGGAAAGAATGTATTATTTTTCTTGATCCGCGAATTCCCCTGAAGGCCTGAATTATCTGCAATAAAAAGGCAGAGAAAATGCTTGGGCATGCAGACTCTAAAGTCACTATTTTTCATAAAGAAATATATATCCTTGCAACTTGGTGGATGAGAAGACAACACAATTCTAGATATGATTTATTTCTTATCTTCAGTAAGCTGAAATCTAACTGAATTACATTTATTTAAAGATCATTGAAATGTCTTTATTTTTAATTTTGTGCCTTAAGCCACATGATTAGTATCCTAAACTGTACCTTGCAAGTGAAGCTTATATAAACATTCACCTTTTCCAATGTAGGACGGTATGTGTCTATTTGACATGAAGACCACATATTAGCAGTATCACTAGTGTGAGTATTTAGAACCATTCAGTTCTCTAAATATTCTATGAAGGTTTTGTAAACCAGTAGACTGGGGTCTCCTAAAATTTTGTGTGCACTGTTTACCTCCCCATATGCATTGTGTCTAAGCAATGTTCATACAGTGACTTTGTAATGGTTCTTTAGAGAATTTGTCCATTTCTAGAGAAGATATAACTCCTTTACTATCTGGGTCAGGAATCCCTCGTGTTTTTATGAGTTTGCCACCAAAAGGGACTTTGAATCAGCTATTACGAGTGTCTTAAATGGAAGGCTCCTTAGAACAAAGTGTTCTTCATAAAGGAAATCCAGCCATATAATGAATCCTATCCACTCTTTTATTTTGTTCACTTTATCTCTGACTGGAGATTTGCCTTGCTACCCCTAACCTTTTTTTGATCTTCTCTTCTCCTTAAACTCATGACCAGGGAGGAAGAAGTTTCACATGCCTTGTCACAGAAAATACGAAAGGTCCATCTACTAATTATGGAATTGGTCTGAATTAAGTTGTAAGCATGCTTTTACAACTGGAGACATAAAATTGCCTTAGGTTAAGGCCCACACATAACCAGTGAACTATTTGATGTGTCACGAAGAGAGAGCAAAGGAAATTTAGTTCAGCATTTTGGTAAAAACTTAATATTACCAAAATAGTGTTTATAAATTGTTGCATTACCTTTGTGGATGCCAATGGCTTTGCATAAACAAACTTCTCCCTTGTTTAGCTAATATAAATAATTTGCATGTTTTATTTGTTTTATTTCCTCTTTTCTCTGAAAAACACCAAGAACAAAATATTGCAAGAACTCTTATAAATAGAAAAAAAGCTAAAAGTGTACTGCAGAGGGCTACTTTATAAGGCAGAAATTCCTGACAATGTTTTTCACCACTTAGGTTTTACAGTAAATTAACAGAAATGATTACATACAAATTTTATTTTTCAAGTTGTTATAATGACAAGCATTGTTAATGATTCTAGACTGGCTCCCAGGAAAACTTTACAAACATACAGCCTTTATCAATCTTTCTTATATTCAAATTCAGGTCTTTCCTTTTATCCGTCTTGAGTGGATGATGAGAACTTGAAATATAAGCCCCCTTGAAATTTTGTGGATTGATTCTGAACAGCTCAGAGCTGTACCTGTGATTGCCCAAAGATTAGAGACATGTTAAAATTCATGAAGTATTTGTAAAAAGTCACTGAGGATGGGCACTTGAAAAAAATCAGAATTTTAAAAAAGAATTTATGTTGCAAAGAGGTTATTTGAATTTAAGGAGAAGTGAGGTACATTTGATAGAAGGTAGGAGGCCAAGGGATCTCCATTGAGTTAGTCTAATTCTTGGCATGCTCTCCTCTAGCTTATTACTGTTTCTTGAACATGCCCAAACATGCCACTGCTTTGGACTGTAAGCTTTTGCTGTTCTCTGTACCTGGACGTTCTTTCGCCCGATATTAACATGGCTCTTGGAGCGCTTAGGTGTCTCAGCTGGTTGAGCCTCTGCCTTCAGCTCAGGTCAGGATCGCAGGGTCCTGGGATCCAGCCCCTTAGTCAGGCTTCCTGCTCAGCGGGGAGTCTGCTTCTCCCTCTGCCTCTGCCCCTCCCCCAGCTCATGCTGGCTCTCTCTCTGTCTCTCTCTCAAATAAATAAATAAAATCTTAAAACAACAACAACAACAACAACAACAAATCATGGCTCACTCCATCACTTTCCTTGAGTATCTGTTCAAATGTTATTAAAGATAAATTTTCTATCCTCTTTTCTAAATAGCACATCCCTATCAACCTCTAATTTCCTTCTTTGCTTCATTTTTCTTCCTAGCATTGTTCACCACTTAATATATGTTTTGTTCTCTGCTGTATCCTCAATGCCTATAATCGTTCCTGGAACTCTACGAGGGCTCAATTTATACCTGTGGACAAATAATTTAAACTCTTCTATCTATTATCCAGTGAATTAAGTGTATTTCACATGTTATAATGATACCTGTTAAGTATGTCATTAGAATAAATAGAATAAGATGGTTTTGAAGGGTATTTGAGCCAGGCTTTAAAAAGTCCCCACACATTTTTTTGAAGATTTCTTTGTCCGAAAAGACAATAGCTTACTGCTAATTGTAGAGTTCATTCTTATTGTGTAATCCAAAAAATTACTGATCTACAGGATTCTGATAAACTTTTCTATTTCAATAGTGCATTTCACTAGGTGATTATAATGTGTCTTGATATTCTCATTACAATTTCCACTTCATTTCAGAGCATATTGTTGTTTGGGGGCCTACCGTCCCTCATGTCCAGTGGGCAACTCAAAGCACTATGCTTCCCAAGGGCCCTTCTGTCTGATGCAGGTTTTGACAAACTAACCTTGAATTGGTATTCTGATCTTCCTGACACATTTGGTTGTAAGAGAAGTTGCCATTGATAGGAAACTCCTCAATAACTAACGGCTTCCTTGGAGTTAGCCACATAGCATAATGAAGACTAACAGTGACGAACGTAGGATGTAAATCCTAGAAGCTTTATCGACCTCCTGCTGTGTATTCACATCAAGGGAAGATGTTTAGGTTCTAAAGTACAACTTGTGGTACAAAGTTTTCATAAAATTTTAGGTGAATTAACCTTTCTTCACTTTTCAGCACCTTTCAATAATCCCTCTTAATTCATACTTATCCCAATGCCATAAAAACACAAAAAATAAAAACAAAAGAACAGCATAGTCCATAAAAGAACTGATGGATCAATTGACTTTCATTAAAATTAAAAATATCTACTCTTCGGGGCACCTGGGTGGCTGAGTCATTTAAGTGTCTGACTCTTGATTTTGGCTCAGGTCATGATCTCAGGGTTGTGGGATAGAGCCCTGTGTTGGGCTCTGTGCTCAGTGGGGAGTCTGCTTGAGATTCTCTCTCTCCCTCTCCCTCTGAGGCTCTTCTGCTCTCGCCCTGTCTCTCTCAAATAAATCTTTTAAAAAAAATTTACTCTTCATAAGACGTTGTTGAGGGAATGAAAAGGCAAGTCACAATCAGGCACATATGTGTGTATGATATGTACGCTTCGAGATATATGATAAAGGATACATGTTCAGAATATATACGTCAGTCCTCCCTTATCTGCGGTTTTACTTTCTACAATTTCAGTTAACCACAGTCAACCATGATCCAGAAAGTGATGATCCCTCTTCTGACCTATTGTCAGAAGGTCGATAATAATAGTCTACCCCCATGTCACTGTGCCTACGTCATTCTCTTCACTTCATCTCCTCACCCGGGTGTTTCATCCTGTCCCATCATCACAGGAAGGGTGAACACAGTATGATAAGATATTCTAAGAGAAAGCAAGAGACCACATTCACATAACTTTTATGACAGTATATTGCTAAAATTTTCCTGTTGTATTATTAGTTATTGTTGTTAATCTCTTACTTCTATATAGGAAAAGCATAGTGTACATAGGGTTCAATACTATCCACAGTTTCAGGCATCCACAAAGGTTTTGGAACATATTCCCTGTGGATAAGGGGGAGACTACTGTAAAGAACTCTTACAACAGTAGTAAAGAAAAGAAACAATGCAATAAAAAATGGGCAAAATATTTGAATAAATCACAACACTACTGATTGCAAATAAACATGTTAAAAGATACTCACTAGCACTAGTTATTTTGGAAATACAAATTAATGAGATGCCACAATGAGCTAACAATATACTCCTATTAAAATGGCAAAAAACACAAAAACCAAAAACCAAAAAAAAAAAAAAAGCAGACCTACTCTTCAGGGGAAAAAAGACCTACTAAGTGTTGGCAAAGTTCTTGGGGAATTAGAACTTTCATACACTCCTGTTAGGAATGCAAGATGATACACCCACTTTGGAAAATAGTTTGATAATTTCTTAAATAGTTAAACATAAACTCAACTCTTCTACTCCTATTTACTCAAGAGAAATGAAAGCTTATGTCTTTAGAACAACTTTTACATGAATGTTAATATCAGCTCTATTTTTAATAGCTACAAGCAATCCAAATGTTCATCAGCAGACAAATGGATAAACAAACTGCTGTGTATTATAAAATAGAGTACCAGTCTATAGTGAAAAGGAATTTACGCTACAACATGGAGGATGTAAAAGTCAGTAGAATAACTATGCTAAATAAAACTATGTCCTATATAAAATGGGACACAATATGGTTATATCTGTTCAAATGAAAATGAATATATAGTGGTAGAAAGCAGATAAGTGGTTGCCTTATATGGGAGGAAGATGGGGAGGGGCAAGAGAGAGGGGTTACAAAGGGGCAGGAGGAAACATTTGGAGGTGATAGGTTTGTTCAATATCTCCATTGTGGTGATGGTGTCACAGGTGTATATATATTAAAACATGGCGTGTATAAATGTTAAAACAACAAATTCTACCCAATAAATATGTGCAATTATTTTATGTCAGTTATGTCTCAGTAATTCTGTGAAGTAAAATAAAACCGCAAAATATCAAACTCCACCACAACCGTCATCCCTATACCTCGGTCTTGTGCTCCATGTCACTGGGTGTGCGAGTTGGTTGGCATTGGGTGAAGGACTCACCATTGCCTTAGGGTGAAGGCTCGCAGGCATGCTCAGACTTAGCCCGTTTAGTTACCATCTAATAAAGGAAAATGCCGATGTCACCAAGAAGAGAGATTCAGTGTGAGGCAGATTGGAGACACTTCTTGCCACATGTTGTTCCTGAGGCAGGCTTACATGTCCAGTGTAATTACACCTCCTCTAGTGTTTTCTAGCACTTCCAGTTATGCTCATAATTTCAAATTTCACCACTCCCATTCCAAAAAATTAGATGTTGCTGAGACCTTGGATTTTGGTTTGAAATAGGACACCACACTCTACCAGCTATCTTGTTTCTAACCACAACTCTTCCACAGCTGTTTAAGGCTATTAATATTAAATTAATGTTCAAGGAAGTTTACAATTGCTCACCCGGGGGAAAAGAATGTGAGTTAAGCACAAACCTTCCTCTTAGCACAGGCCAGCAAAGATGTGCCCATGTTTCATTACTGAGTAATGTCAGATTTCATCTTTCTCGGTCTCACATAATTTAGTTTTCCTTTCTTGCAAGGGTTGCTCAGATTGGATAATTATATACTTACAGTCCCTGGATGTTTTTTTTTTTTAAGATTTTATTTATTTGACAGAGAGAGCACAAGCAGAGGGAGAGGGAGAGAGAGAGAGAAGGAGGCTCCCCACTGAGCAAGGAGCCCGATGTGGGACTCCATCCAAGACTCTGGGATCATGACCCGGGCCGAAGGCAGCCGCTTAACCAACTGAGCCACCCAGACGTCCTGACAGTCCCTGGATGTTTAGTGGACAGAATTTAGGAAGGTGTGAGGACAACTGCAAAAGAGGAGAATACGAGTTGGACAAATTATGAAGTAGGAATTGTACATTGTTCCTTTAACATACATTTATTGAGCACATCCTAGGTGCCGGGCATCGTATCAGAACTGGATGAACAAGAGTGAGCAAAAACCAACCTGTTTCTTGCCCTCATAGAGCTTATAGTGCAGGAAACGCTTTCAATTAGATGAGTGGTTCATCCCAAACTCTAGCTCCTGGTTCTTTATTCCTCTTTCCCATCCAAATTATCCTCATCCAATAAATTGATACTTCTATTACTGAGGTTATAGAATACTTGGAAATGAGAGGATTTTGCTATAAGACCTTCTGAGAGGTTAAGCCCTTCTCATCCCCCCATCTCCTCCCCCTCCTCCTCCCATGCCTCCTTCTTTTCCTCTTTGTCCCCCTTCTCTTTATTTTACCATTTTTAATTTTGAAATAATTTCAGATGTCCAAAATTTACAAAAGTAATCCAAAGAGTTCTGATATATCCTAACCCAGATTCCCCAGCTTTTACCACAGCTCTGTTTGCATTACCATTCGCTCTCTCCCTCTCTCCGTGGCTATGGCTATGAATATAAATATAGATAAAAATGTACTTATAGGTATATATTCTATTTCTAAAATATTTGAGAGTAATTTGCAGACATAATACCCTTTACATCTAAATACATTACTATACATCTTCTGTTACTTAACCACATTACAACGAATAAAATAAACTAACATTAATAGGAACAGTATCTAATCTAGAAGGCATATGTTCAAAGTCAACCATTTGTGCCACTAAAGTTCTTACCTAATATAGGATCACTGCTGCATAGAGTTGTCCTGTCCCCTTATCTTCCTTTAATCTGAAACAGATATTCAGCTTTTGTCTTTTAATGACAGATTTTTTTTTTTTAAAGAATACAGGCCAGTTATCTTAAAAAATGTTTCTCAGTTTGGGTTTGTCTAATGTTTCGTTATTATTAGATTCGAGTTATGCACTTTGAGCAGGAATACCACAAGAATAATGTGTCTTTCTCAGTGCATCCTGATGTGCTATACTAATGGGATGGTGATTTCAACTGTCCACTTGGTAAAGGTGTTATCTGCCAATTTTCTCTAACGTAAAGTTATTATTTTCCCTTTGTAATTAATAAATATTGTGTTGAAAGCTGCTTTGAGATTATATAATCATCCTGCTTTTCATTATACTTTTACCCACAAATCCATTGATATTTCTTACCTGAAACTGTTATTACTAGGTGGTTTCCAAATAGTGATTTTCTCTTTCTATCATTCCTTTTATCTTTATTAGTTGGAATTCCACTGTAAGGAACAGCTTTCCTTTTCCCCCGGTAAACTTCTTTTCTGAAGCCTCTCCATCTGTCTGTCCATGTATCTATCCATCCATCCATCTCTATATTTATTTTTTCGTCCATGCATTACATAATTCTACGTAGAACCAAAGAGCTCCATGATATAGAACCTATTTCATTCTTCTCATCTAACTGAATTTGTACAGAATGCTTATAGTGATGGCCTTACTCACAGTATTACTTCTCTAAGGATAATAATGAGGTTTTATTTATTTATTTATTTTTAAGATTTTATTTATTTATTTGACAGAGAGACAGCCAGAGAAGGAACACAAGCAGGGGGAGTGGGAGAGGGAGAAGCAGGCTTCCCGCCGAGCAGGGAGCCCAATGCAGGGCTCGATCCCAGGACCCTGGGTTCACGACCTGAGCCGAAGGCAGATGCTTAACGACTGAGCCACCCAGGCGCCCCAATAATGAGGTTTTAAAAAATTGCTACTTTCCATGGGATTACAGCAAAAAACAGGATAAAAGTCCATTCTTTAAAATCTGTTGGAAGCTTGTCCATGAGGGAGAGATTTGTGCTTTCCAAGGTGATCTTGCATCACCAGATGAATCCAAATATATTCATGAACATGTGTTTGGCCTGCCTGTACTCCTCCCATAGTCTTCTTGTCAAAAGATAATCTCCAACTGGATTGTAGGCTGAAATTGTAATGCTTGTCTACAGTAAATCTGATATTTCTATCAGGTTGACTGACTCAAGTTCCACACTTAATGTTTATTTGAAAGACAAAACTTCTTTTGTTCTCATGATAACCCTCACATTTGTCCATGGTCTGGGCTGATTTGAACTTCCCAAATTTGGGATTTTAGTGATATTGTTCTACTCTGTTGCCAAGGGTATATAGGGAACTCAAAAGATTACAAAGGAAACCAATTAAGTCAATTTAACCTAAGCACACAGCAAGACATTGCAGAAACAGAGTGCTAATAAACTTTCATTCAAAAATATAGAAGCTTAGGTTTTTAAATTTTTCTTATATATGTCAATTGTGGATAAAATAATACATTTAGAAATGCCATTTATTTAGTGCCTAATATGTGTCCCCGGGGCTTCACATTTTACTATTTCAAAGTCTCATAAAACCCTAGGTCCATGTTGATATCCCAGTTTTTTAAATCTGCAGCAGGAGCTTTAGGGAGACTACGTAACTGGACTGAGCTCAGAGCTTATGGGTAGAAAGGCTAGAATTCAAATCCAAGTTTGTCTTAAGAAAAAGTCATGTTTTCCTTCTCCCTTACATTGACAATATACCTGTTACCAGTAATAAATATACAGAAGAATAAATATGTATAGTCTATGATATCTGTAAGAATAAAAGCTTATTTGATTCGTTGGCAGAAAAACTCAAATTCTCTTATCTTTAGAGCACAAAGGAGAGCAAGTTCAAAGTGTTTATTTATCTGACTTGGCTTTCCTTTTTTTGTTCCATTGATCTCTTTCCTTCTTTATAATATCGGTATATTTAAAAATCTGCACACATGCTCAAAAAATATATTATTTAGAAACCTTAAAATCTAGGAGATAATGATAATGATGGTACTTTATCCCCATGATAATTTATAACTAAAACAAGCTTTGAGTTTCCATTCCTGTAAATTGAACTCACTCGATTGAATTTTCTGTTTCAAACAGCAGGTGGTGGTGGTGGGTTATTCTATCAAGTTTAAGTACTTGTAGATACTGCTGTGTTGCTGAAAGCAATATATCGCATATATTTTGGTTTCAGAACCATTCATATCATCTTGTTAAGATTTATTTTATAAAATAATACATATGATGAGGTCTTATTTGAAAAATACTGCATGTGTATAAATCTTTCAGAAGAAGATGATTGTATATATGCAAAACATATCATTTAAGTCATTTAATCAGTTTAGTGCTTCACACAATTATTTAAATGGTTGTAATATGTATTTTCAGTAATAAATATGATTTAGTATGTGGGATTAAATATTTATATCAAATATACTCTAAATTTATAATTATTATAAAAATAGTAGTATATGGTAAAGACTAAAAAAATCTTTGTCATTTAGTAAAAGAATGGGTGGGAAAATTGATTTATTTTCACTCCTTCAATTAATTCCTTATTGAGTAATGATTACCTTTAAACTCTTTCGACTAACCCTTTAACATACTATATATTACCTATTACTCATCAGTCTACTTTCCTATTCCACTATATTCAAGATCTCTGAATAATTTATTTTGAGTCTTGGCTACATTTCAGTTCTCAATTGGTTAAAACTTAAAGGGGGAGGTGTTTTCCAGAATCTTTGATCCGGGACTGGATTTGGTTGAATGGTGGGAAGGAACAAGAAAAAAGGAGCGTATTGTACTCTTTCGAAAGCCATTGTCCTTATTAGTGAAATACTATTTGAATGTTGTAGTTCTCTAGGCCATGGTGATAGTGATGATGTTGTATTATTTGAGCCAGTCTCTTTGAGGTCCCAGGTTACATCATGTAAAGGTAACGCCTATAAACTTGACTGATCATAGACAATAATAGGCAGCAGATGGTATCTCTAAAGATTTCCATTACTGTTTGCAGTGTCTACTTTATGGCAGGTGGACTGGAGGAGTGGAAAGGTAGGTGGCTGGAAACTGTGGGAATGAGGTAGAACCAGGTGGCTGGTAGGAAACTAAGGGTCCTGTGGAAGGAACAGAGGTTCAAACTGAGGCAGGTGGTAGAGAAATAAGGTGAGTTAGCAAAAGGACTAAAAGTGCAGTATATCAGAGTCTACAAAGTAGAAATGTGGAGACCCCTTACATTTTGTTTTAGGGCCAATGCATATGACTTCAACATTTTTATTGTTGCCACTGTGAAACTGGAGCTGAAGTGTAGTGGCGAGGTCACTGCCAAGCAGGTGTGAATGAACAGCTACATCCATGGCAGGTTGATCTGAGTGCAGTCAGTATCTTCAAATGTCCACTCAAAGCCTACTTGGAAAAAGAGCTCTTAACCAAACTGAACCTTCTACGCCCTCCCTCATCCTTTGCAGTTGTCATCATTTCCAAATAGAAGGCTAACAAGTTCTAATACATACATACATATATATATATATATATATATATATCAAATACATACACACATATTTATCATATGTAATATATATTGTGTATATATATTATGTACATATGATCACATATATTCATGTATTATATATTCATATATATTATATCACACACATGATCTATAAATGCAGTATATATTATATACTATATATGTGTGTATACATAATCTTAAGATTGCAAACCCTACTAAAACCAAAGTTCTGTAGGGTAGGAACTTGGGAATTACATTGTGAAAAATTTCTCCATATAACTATCCTGCACGATATCGTTGTGAACCACTGGTTTGGATATTTTAAAAACTATTGCTACAGGCAATAGCTTCATAATATAATGAAGCAAAAAAAATAAATAAATAAAAAGAAGCAGTACAGGTATAGTAGAAACAAACCAGGTTGATGTGGCTTGAAACTCATAAACATTTGGAGCTCTCTTTATGGAATAAGATTTAAAAATTACAAATGCAAGATTAGATACAATGTCTTCAGAGTAAAGCCATTTCTGAGGCATAAACATTGAGGCCAGCTTCACTTCTTATCAGCCTGGACATGTTTCTGGGCCCTTCTGAGTTGAGAAAAATGGCCTCATGGGGTCGTCAAGCTCAAAAGAGCTCATAGCCATTCATGGACAGTGAAACACCCAACAGCTATGAAGGGGGTCATCCTCTTCATCCCTGATTGCCCACTTCATAGGCAAGAGTGTGAAGTGAGCAGAGAAAACTGTTCAAGATTCTGAGATACTCAGTAAGACAATTATACACACTTGCATTCCCTGCTCTTCTCCTGTTTTTCCAGAGAAATCCAACACTCTTACACACTCAAACCTTAGTGAGCATTTGTTGAATAAATGACTGATTAAATGACAAATAAATGAATGGATGAGTGGATGAATGAGTGAATGAATGAATGAATGAATGAATGAAAGGAGAAGAAAGGCTTATGGCCCATGCGCTGCTATCATAAAATATAGTTGGGCCAAACTTTAGAAGTGATTTGTTCTTTTGAGGAATTTAAACTGATTAAATGCATCCTGGGGTAATAGTGGTTTATTGTGCTGGGTGGGCCTCCTGAAGGAAGGGCCTTTTTGCAAAGCCTCAGAAGGAGCTTGTTTACAAAAAAATAAGAATGTCATTCTAAAGGCCATTTCTTCATTTCCATTTCGACATTAGGGTACCCAGAGTGCTCATTCACCTTGTGCAACAGGGTGGTTTCAGTGAAAAGTATTTAGGCTTTCAAAATAAGCAAAATAAGTATTTACTAAGTGTCCCTTGTGGAAAAGCACAGGAAATTACAAGGCATCTGAAAGATATGTCTTTGTAACCACACTAGATCCTCACCGCAACCCATAAAGTCAGGTTTTTCTCTAGAAAACTAGGGCTTCAGGAGCTTCATGACTTCCCAGGATCACAAGAACTTAGATATTATAAGAGAGTGGAAATAAGATTCAGAGCCTACACTCTGATTTAATATCCATGATCTTCTACTGTATCATTTTAAGTAACAAAATATTATTTTTTGCATTTTGTGAAAGTATAAGCAGACAAAGGACTTTTCTGTGTTGTAATAATTTCCCTGTTGAGAATATAAATGACTTTTAATTATTTGCATTAATTTTATAACATTCTCTAATGGGGTCAAAAAGGGCTATACATTTTCCGGTGATGGCACCACACTGTGTCTAAATCCCACCCTTCATGGGGCGCCTGGGTGGCTCAGATGGTTAAGCATTTGCCTTCGGCTCAGGTCATGATCCCAGGGTCCTGGGATCAAGTCCCGCATCGGGCTCCCTGCTAGGCGGGGAGCCTGCTTCTCTCCCTCTGCCTCTCTCTCTCTTTGACTTTCATGAATAAAAAAAAAAAAAAAAAAATTTATAAATCCCACCCTTCTCACACACAGTGTGCTGAAATAGGAGGAACCCAAATTACACACACACAAAACGTATTATGGGTATGTACATGTATCTAATACATATGTATGTATGTGTATGTACTTATATCTAATACTTTTTATATTTTGAAAACAGAAAAAGGAGTTTCAAAAAGACTTTAAACATGATGTTTGGATACTTGCTTACTCTGATGCTGAAACATATGTAGGCTAAAGCATATAAAAGTAACTACAAAATAGACTAGTTTGTAAACTGTAAAACTACTGGGAACCTTCTGGATATATAGGTGCAATGTGAAATTTATGCTTCTGGGTTTTTTTTTCTATATCCTCTATGAATTTCAATTAAACACATATCAGAAGAGGGGTGCCTGGGTGGTTCAGTCAGTTAAGCATCTGTCTTCAGCTCAGGTCATGATCTCAGGGTCCTGGGATCCAGCCCCATGCCCTGTTCTTTGCTCAGAGGTGAGTCTGCTTCTTCCTAGCCCTCTACCCCTCCCCACCCACTCATGCTCTCTTGCTCTCTTTCTTTTTCTCTCTCAAATAAATAAATCAAATCTTTAAATAAATAAATAAATAAATAAATAAACACATATCAGAAGAAATAAGAGTTTGGTGGACGCTACAGTTTAAAGAAAATAAATTTATCAAATAATCACAAGTAGCTTTTTCTAATTTTTTCTCCTTTTATCAGTCTTGCAGTTCTATAGGAGCCTGCCTTAGACTTGTTTATATAAACAAATATGGCTTGTTGTGTTGTGTGTGTCTAAAGGGAGACTTTTTTTTTTTTTAAGATTTATTTATTTATTTATTTGAGAGAGAGAGAATGAGAGACAGAGAGCATGAGAGGGAGGAGGGTCAGAGAGAGAAGCAGACTCCCTGCTGAGCAGGGAGCCCGATGCGGGACTCGATCCCGGGACTCCAGGATCATGACCTGAGCTGAAGGCAGTCGCTTAACCAACTGAGCCACCCAAGCGCCCCTAAAGGGAGACTTTTAAGCAATCTCCTTTAGTTGACCTGTAAAACCAAGTTTAAGCCATCCCGATCTTACGCTATACATATTTAAATATTTTATTTTTCACAGTCATTTCTTTTTTTTTTTTTAAAGATCTTATTTATTTATTTGAGACAGAGCGAATGAGAGACAGAGAGCATGAGAGGGAGGAGGGTCAGAGGGAGAAGCAGACTCCCTGCCGAGCAGGGAGCCCGATGCGGGACTCGATCCCGGGACTCCAGGATCATGACCTGAGCCGAAGGCAGTCGCTTAACCAACTGAGCCACCCAGGCGCCCCACAGTCATTTCTGAAAATGCCTCTGCTTTATACCAACAATGTGGCAGAATCTGAAGACATGTAAAAGGACATAAGTTTCTGGCTTGTGTCTGTTTGGGGTGCAAATTAAATGCAAGAGGGCAATCCCAAACAGAATGTGTGTGGCCAAATTAAAGAGGTTTATGCATCCATAAGGAGAGACCGGATATAGGAATTCTAATTAAGAAAATAATATGATACTGTCTCCGGGCTCCCAAAAACTCATTCAAAATGTTAAACTTCGTTGGAAGGTCTTCGTATTTACTTTTCATTTGAAGTTTCAAATTATTTTTGCAAAATCAGTTATGAGTGATGTTATTAAAGTATATGCCCTCACTTTGTTTTCAGGGTTCAAGGATTGTAGATGTGTGCTATTGATTTGATTCCCAAATTCTGGCATATGTCCCAAAAGAAAAAAAATGCATAAAACTCTAGACCCAAAATTGCCCATTAACCATCTCTGAGCATGCCAAGTTGTCGAGCGATATTACAGTTATGATCTTTAAAGCATTTGCAAAAAAACTGGATAACTTTGTGTAAAAGTTATCTGAATTTTATGGCTTCATCTATGCCAAAGAGATTGTCCAACAGAAAGAACCCTGGTAAGCCTAATTATTACTCCACATAGGGTACGTGGCATTATAAGCTATTTTGACATTTGGGGAAAGGGAGAGCCAAGTGACAACCACAGCTGGGCGTGCTGAGCAATTTTAACTCCAAATCTAACATCCCCATGTTGGCAGAGCATAAGACACAAAAAGCTGCGTCAGCGATCTGCCTCTCACATATTTAATTTGAGGGCAAATAATTTTGTTAAAATTTACGGGGTGGGGTGGGGAAGGGAGTGATATACAAAAAGTCAGGATAGTACATCTATGTTCAGTGAAGATGGTTCTTCAGAATATCATGGCTGTGATTAGCAAGGGCAGCTTTCACTTCATACTTTAAAATCATAGCAACCTTTATGACACTTCATTTAGGGAAAAAGGCGGAATCTGAGTTAGGATGCAACTTAAGTGAAACAAAAAAAAATTTAATTTTTGGATGTGTAGGTGGTTGCACAAACAAAATAAATTGGAGAGAATGAATTCAGGGACTCATGGAAGCAATCAGCCATTTATCAGAGTTGCCTCTATGCCTTTAATGGATTATGTTTGAAAGGTTCATCAGAGAGAGAATTAGACATTAAATAAAGAGGGTTATTTTATACTTATGACTTCAATGTGTCAGTCCAGTGAGAACTATTTCTAAGTCAGATTTGTGGATAACTCCATGTGGCTTCAGATAAATTCCAACATCCTTCTACCTCCATCCCTGAAGCATTTTAAAGGTCAGCCTTGTCTATGGTTCAGCTGCAGCATCTTTTGCTCAGAGGTCATTATGACAGTGGAGGGCAAGCCCATGATGCCTGGGACACGTGAAGGGTGTTAGCACATATTAAATGATAATTATGCTTACATTCTCTACCATGTTTTGTTGTACCTCTAAAGCCTTTGATTCTACAAATCTGAGAAACTTAGCAGATTCCTGGCACCATTTTCCCCCTGGTTTTAGATAAAACAAGAATTTCCTTCTCTAGTAAAATAAAGGTATTTGCCTGTCCAGTTTTCCATTCTAAATACAAAAAAAAAAAAAAAAAAAAGAAGGACACTACTTAAAGTTAAGGATTGTCTTCTCTAGGGCAGAGTACCTGGGAGCAAATAATTAACATTCCCAGTAGATCTACATTCATGGACCAAGACTAAAAGAAAATCATGACATCTGTATTTTGCGTAGCATTTTATTTTTTGTGATCATTTCATGTTGTTTTAAAACAGAGTCAGATACAATTACTTTAAACATATAGTTTAAAAAATGAGGAACACCAAATCCAGATTTTAATTCAGCCTTTACTTATATTTTTAAGTGGAAAGATTTATAGACCTCTGTGGAATATAACTTCTAAGCATTATGATAAGATTAAAATGATTTAGCACTTCATTTTACTTTTCCTTTGAGAATGAACGAGAATTAATGCTCTTTAAAGCTGGCCTCTTTATTGCTATTGCTATTTTCTCCAAAAGGTGGCACTTGCGTAATCTTTTTCTTTTTCAGGGTGCAGAGAACCGGGGGAGCCAGAGGGACCAGAGTGAATTTTCAGATTTGTTTTTCTTTGACAAACTCCAAGCAGCCACGTCAAAAATCTGCATGTCTTCAACTATAGCTCCTTTATGCTCAAAGAACCCTTCACAGAAGAATTAGTCTGATTCGGGGGAAAGAAAAACATGCTTCCTGTCTTGGTTTGCTTTAAACTTTAGAATTCTTTATCCCAAGTTTATTTTATAACCTTTTTCTTTCCTTCTGATCTCTGACTAAAGTTCTAAGTTTTTCTTTTAGATAACCTTGATCCATTTGAAGTTGTCTTTCTTAGTTAGAATACATAAACAACACATAAGTATGTCTGGACTCTTTCTAAACAGACCTTTCTGACAGCGTAAATCAAGAAGGATACATCATTCAGACAGGAGAAATCTTTTGAACTGTGGACAGACAAGAAGAGTGAGAGGCACAGAGGAAAAGGGGAAACATGTTGGAGAGATTCTGATGATGAGACAGGAATTCACAGATGAGACTTAAAATCAAACATGCAAGCTCTTCCCAGCCGTTCATGTAAATTTGCTTCCAGTCCCCAAAGCTGAAAAGAATTTTAAACATGATCTGATGAAGTCCAACACTTCATTTTACAGATGACAAAACTGAGTCCCAGAAGCATACAGGATTGCGTTCCTTGGAGCAAACTCAATTCTGTTTCTACTTTGGTGACCGAAGGCAATGATCGGTTGAAGAGATGTATTTACAAGTCACAAGTTGTAGAAAACAAAATCTCGGATAGCTTTGAAAATTGGAGCCTCTATAACAAGGATTCTTTTTGCTAGACACATATTACTTGGAGCTATGATGCTGTCTTAGTAGCGCTCCTCTGAAAAAAATAAAATAAAATAATAAATAAATAAATAAAAAAGCTCTCCTCTGCTCCACACGGGAATATGGTCTTTCATTAACCATATAAGTTACAGATCCATGCTGTCCCATACGGTAGCCATCAGCCACATGTGACTATGTAATTGCATTTTGAGTTAAAATTAAATAAAAATAAAAATTTAGTTCCTCAGTTACTCTAGCCACATTTCAAGTACTGGACAGCTACCTGTGACTAGTGGCTGCCTATGTTGGACAGGGCGCACGTAGAACTCTCCATCACTGCTCAAAGTTTTCTTAGGCAGCACTGTTATGGATCACTAACTGTAGAGAGTATGAGCAGAGTACAACACAAAGTCAGGTAACTACTGTGATGGGCTAATCCAGGGTGTAGTATCTATCCATAGTTTCGTAAGCTACATGGGTTCCTAAGCAACTATACAGCCAGCTATGGAAAACTCGCCGCTTTATGTCTTTTTATATTCTCTCCTGCCCCCTTTCTCCTCCTACTTACGCCTTCTCGAATATTCCTTTTCTTTGAGTGTTTAATAAATCTTGTGGGTATCTTATTTATTCCTTCCTGTGTGCATCATTCGTTTCCATTTCACAATGTCCAGTAAATCCGTAGCACGAGACAGACGTTGCACTTATGACTAAAAAGGAAGCATTGGATGCTCAGTGATGATGAACGGGATGGGAGGAAAACCTGGGTTCAGAGCACAATTAAGACAGAGAATGAACTTCTCAGGCCATTTGAATTAGTAAAAACAAGAATTATTAGCATAACTATGTAGATTAATAGATGGAAGTTTATTCTGAGGGGTTTAGTGACTTGCTCAAAATAATACAGATGGTAAAAAACAAAAAGTGTCCTCAGACTGGAATCCATGTCTTTTTATTACATCAAGTCCAGTGTTTTTTTTCTAATCCATTAACAACCCAGAGTAGGGATTGGTTTATACCAGCTTCATAATTTCTTTTCGTATCTGCCAATGAATCATCAAGTAACTTGTGTCTTGCACATATCGACATTCTTTTCTTTAAGCCCAATTTTTTGAATTTCTCTGAATAAAGACAGAATTACATTTGCATGGGCTTTTCTTCAAATCTCTTAGCTAAGTGCTTGTAAAAGATCCTCGTGTTGAATCGATCAATGCTTGATGTTCTGTCAATACTTTGAACTCTTAGGGGTTAACAGAGTTCAAATGTCAATAAAACAAACGTTCTTCATATAAAACAAAAGGATAGATAGAATTTTTATCAATTGGCAGATAAATAAGAATCACATCGTTTGCAGGCAATCGGGAGAACATCAGTAGCATGCAACTTGTCAGTTTCGGTACTTCCCATGACCATCTGAACAACAGTGTATTCATTCAGGCACACTTCAATCCAGATGTTTTTTGAACTCTAGGTCTTATATAGATTTTCTCTTTGAGCAGCACTTGCGTGGAAATTTAACGCCACCACCCCATCAGTCAAGTGTCTTTAACTGGGCCCGTTACTGTCTCTGTACCATATTATTTGGAAGTGCTTCACCCACACCACATGCTACTTAGTATGAAGGTTGGTATGATAGAGACTTTCCCCTCCCACATACATTATCAGCCAAGTGTTAATTTTTATGTTTTCGTTAGGTTTCAGATATCCTGTGTCACTTGCAATTAATCACAAATTGTATTATAGTGGGATGGTACTGCATTTATTTATAAAATGAACCTAGCTAGAGATTGTCCTTACCTTCATCAATAGAAACTTTCAATAATCCTATCCATCAAATTTGCCACACAGGATTTAATTGACTAGAACTTGTTCCTAATCTTTCATAGAGCGCTATCATGATTCCATCCTCTTTTTCACTCTGTCATACTCTCCTGCCAAAACAAACAAATAAAACAAGACAAACTAACAAACATCCCTCTACGATGACTTTTCCACTTTTTAGTGCCTCACAACTTTTTCTGTCCAATCCATCGATTCAAATAATTTTCCCTTTTTTTTTTTTTTTTAAGATTTTATTTATTTATTTGAGAGAGAACACATGAGAGGGGGGAGGGTCAGAGGGAGAAGCAGACTCCCTGCCGAGCAGGGAGCCCAATGCGGGACTCGATCCCGGGACTCCAGGATCATGACCTGAGCCGAAAGCAGTCGCTTAACCAACTGAGCCACCCAGGCGCCCGAATTTTCCCTTTCTTATCTACAATTGATTTGTTCCTCTCTTCCAAGGTTTTCCTCTAGTGTCTTAGAATTCAAAGATTCTCATAATCAAAAATTCCATTCATATGTTTTAAATACACTCTTCTTGCATAACGAAAGTATATTCACACATTGAATCACATATACTGCCAAGCATAAAGAAATAAATTAACTTTTTCATGGCAGAACACTCCTTAGCTACATGGATTTGGGGAAATGACTACAATTCTGGACTCTAATGTTCTCATCTGAAAAATTAAGTAAAAAAAAAATAATAAAAAGAATTAAATATAAATTATAATAAAAATAGAATAAAAAAATACAATAAAAGAATTATATTTATAATAAAAAGAAATAAAAATATTGCTGGTATTCTGTTTCTCTCAGTCACTTTTCTTTTAAAAGAATCTAGTAAGAATAACATAGGACTTAGTAATTTTATTCCCTAAGAGCTGTGTGACAGAGAATAACTCAAAATATCCTTTTCTAGAATGTGTTATCACTAGTGAAAGTAATTTGAAAAAAAATTTTGGTCAAAGATAAAATTTGTCATTTTCTTGAGGATTTTTACAACTCTCTGCTAGTAAGACTAGAGCTGGATATTTTGCAAAATAAATAAATCTTGATACTTGCTACAAAAATAAGAAAAAAAATCTTTAGATGTTGAGCTGAAGAGTAGATTTATGTCATTAAAATGTATCCCAGTTAGTATTATGTAGCATTAGAAAAATCCATAATATTCTTGAATAATCCACACTTGAAAATTGGCTGCATACTTAAAATGACATTTGCACTGATTTCAGTTGGAATCATTTGTATTTGTTCTGTGGCTTGGAAATTTCTCCATCGAGTGAAGGAGCACAGAGCTGACTTTCTCCTGGTCATTCCTGCAATACACACCCCTCTGTCTCACAGCCACAGCACATTTTAACTAGATGACTTGTTTTGTTTTCCCCTAAGTATGTATCTTGATCACATTGAGATACATGGCACTTACCATTACAAGGACCTTTTGTGTACAACAGACAAATTCTAAATCAAAGTTATTACTTGAAAAATACTTGAGAAACCAAAATAGACCATCACTTTCTAGACCTTTCTTTTAAATAAAAGTTACTTATGTGGTCTATATACTGGCTAAGTCAATCTTGCTGGGACATCAGCTCATATCTCAGGTATCCCACGAGACTTGGCTGTTGTTTGGGCTCACACTCTGAATACAGAAAGCACATGTTGGTCATTGTCATAGTCCCTCTAGTATGGCTCTACTCTCCATAGAGAAAATGACAGATCCTGAAGTACATAACCTGTTTATAATATGTCCTTGACATGAGCAAAGCACCAGCCAGACTGTACTACCTCTCTTCAACATATAAATTTAATAAAATTACATCACACAAAAATTACTTTGGATAAATGACTCTTGAGCAACAACAAAAACTGATAAATGGAGAAAAGGAACAATTTGCTTTTATTAATTTGACCACATAACTTTGTACTCAGTTGGTATGTAATAACTACTTATTGATTTGCCACGAAAGACCTTTGCTTCTTTCTGATTCTGTGTTTGCCAAAATGCAATTTATAATTACCATCCATTTTGTGATACTCCTAGTCATACAAAGAACTATATAAGAATTTAACTCATTTAGAAATGACAAAATAGTATTTGCTAGCTCATTATTTGAAAGTAAATGGCTTCCATTATTTTATGAAAAGACTTTAACTCGGGAGATGGTGGATTTTTGCATCTACAGGTTAAGGTCTGATAGTTACAAATTTGATACCAAAAAGTAGCAAACTACTTTTCTGATATTATTTAAATAGTAAAGAGTTTTATGCTGTCTTGTCCTGAATTTAAGAGTGTGGAGTCACTATCTTTTGAGGTTCCTTCTCAACAGAACTCATTGGAAATTCAAGGGATACTGGAAACTATAATTTTGCTGTAGTTTAAACTTGCCCAGATTAAAGGAGGGACGAACTTCTGAACAAACTTTCCTCTGGCTAAAGTTCAGTACCACTCTATGCCAAATACTTTTCTTTTCTTTCTTTCTTTCTTTTTTTATTTTTGTCTGTAAAATGAAAAAAAGGAATTCTTTATAAAAAATGTTGTTATTTTCATTGAAAAGGATTTTCATTCATCTTGTCATGATTATGACAAGTTTCTCTAATCTCACATTTTTAGCCATTTTGAACTCTAAACCTTTTTATAAAAATTCGCTTTCATTTTTATTGAAAAAAATCCTCTGCATTACTGAGAATGACTGATGATCGAAGAATTTTCCACCATAGCCATAGATCTATTTAATGTCAACAAGCAAGCAATGAATGAATGGATAAAATGACTTTGGCAAATTGTTTTACTTACAGAAATTAAAAAAATAGAGACATTGTTTTTTATCTGGATGAATATTTATATCCTTAACATAAAATGAAGTCATGGAGACATGCCCATCTGTTTATTTTTTAAAATCTGTGGTGTCAACAGTTTAAAAGTTTCCAGTAAAAAACAGGAATGAAGGCATTCTTGTGGGATGTAGTCAAATCAAGGAATTCTATCCAAATCTTGGAAACAGACAAAAATTTTGGCCTATTTTCCAGAAAAGTTTGGATCAAGCTTTTCATTTTTATAATTTAAAATATATAAAATACAATATAAATTACAAACACCCTTTTAACTGATCTATACATATGTATGTGTGTGTGTGTATGTATATATAGAGATAGAGAGACCGAGAGAGAGAGAGAAGCAAGGTACTAAGGAGATTCCATATTATTTAATAGTTGTGAAAACTTGGATGACATGAAAGACAATTTAGAAGCTGAGGATATTGGCTGTGGATTGGCCACCAGTGTGAGAGGAGGTATTGAAATGGGGCAGAATCACCTTTATCTGGGTACCATTTACTGGGACTTGGCTAGGAACATAACACTAGAGAACAGCAGACCATGCTTGGTTGTTGTCTCTTTGTTCGCTTAGTCTATGTTCCACCCTTCTCTACCCCATCTGGGTCTTAGAAGGCTAATTTTTGAAAACTGCCTCACTGTGGCTCCGTTGCCAGCCAGCTTATGCTTAGAATCAGCCAGAGGTCCCAGTAGACTGAGAAATGAAGGTAAAAAGAGAATAAGTGGCGCCCTTCTCCCTCCCTCCATTTATCAGCACCAGTCCCTGGTAATAAGCATATTTTTCTTTCCCATCAGGAAACCACTCTTTTGCAGTTCTAGTCCTCAATGCATGCTGATAACACCCATTTTGTCCTCTTGTCCCTTTGGTCCTCTTGGTGGAAACAGCTTTGCACTGTTGCTAGTCTCCAGGCGTCCCACTGTCCCTTGTTTGTTCCTTTTGCATGTGTCCACACATGATCAGAACCCCAGTCAATAAAAAGAACTGTAGTCCTTAAAAGCAGATACGGGCACAATGTGAGAAGGAAGGGTAGGCTTATGAAAATTAAAAATGAATTAATATTCATTACCAGGTAATTTTTTAAAAATGCATCATTTTTAAATAGAAAAGGTAGGAATAATTAACCTTACTGACTGACTGCAGAGTGTTAGCTGCATCCCCATGAAGTCGGCACTCTTATTGCCCCCATTTTAAAATACAGGAATCAAACCATTGAAAGGTGAAATGACCCCTATAAGGTTATACAGCTATGGAATGGCTGAGGAAGAATTTGAACTGAGGCAGACTGGTTCTTAAGCCTTTGTTCTTCATCACTAAACACTAGTACTTCTAGGACTGGAATGAGGAAATGAAAGGAAATGGCGTTTATTGAGTACCTACTGTGTTCCAGGAAGTGCACTAGATGCTTTCATGTGTACTATCCCATAGCTCCCCTTTCAGCTGTATTTGCCACTGTCAAGTGTTCTCTGTTTGACAAAGACTCTCTTTTCTAAGTTTTCAGGACACCACACAGTACTCTGGTTTTCCTCCTTTTTTTTCTGACTATTCTCTCCTTTTCCTTTGCTTGCTTTTTCCTGTCTATTCAACCTTTACCTGTATGAATGTTTTGAGTTTCCTCCTTGCTTTTATTCTTCCTGGTTGAACTCATCTAATTAAGTGGCTTTAAAATGCCCCTGATATGCAGATGACTTTGATGTTTTCATTTGTAATTTGTCTCCTCTCCTCAGTGTCATACATGTCTTTTCAACCGCCTCCTGGACATCTCCCTTTGGGTGTCCAGTAAGCATCACAAACTAACACAGTCAACCGAGAATGCTTGGTTCGTTTTTTCAACCCACTTCTCTCTTTGTCATCGCCATTTCCTGAAACAACAACATTATCTATTCCAGTTAGTCAAGTTAAACAATGGGGAATTATCCTAGAATATTCATGCTTTCCTTCCCCCGATATCTAATTATCAATACTTCCGTGAGCTCCGTGGGCAGAGATCCAAGTCTCTCCCTGCTCACCACCATCATCTTTTGTCCTAGTCATTGTGATTGTTTCCTAACTGATCTTGCTCTCCTTCAAGGTCGTTTACTCATGGCCGCCAAAATGACGATTTTAGCCATGCCTTGCCACTTTACTGCTTAAAACCCTTTATTGGTTGCCAATGCAATCTGGCTTCTCCTTGCATAGGATCAAAACCTTATGTAAGCTGTTATGAATGAATGGATCCTATTAGCTATTCTATCTCCTTGAAAAGATGGTGCATTCATTTTCTTATTCCTACAAATTGTACACACACCAATTTTGTTTTCTTTTTCAAGGAATATAAACATCTTGGTCAGGACTGGATATTGTCATAAACTGTGTTTATAGGTGGAAGGCAAAGACAGCAGTTTTGTTCAAAACCTAGTGACGCTTTCTCCTTGGCTTGTCCCCAAACAGTTACCAAAAAGCTCTTTAAGTGTAAAATGAAAGGAAAGAAGACATTTTATACCAATGTTTAAAAGGAATTTGTTGAAGAAATACTTTTTTATTGGCATCTTCTTAATTCAATGTTGTTATGCATAATTTCTGGTCAGTCAAGGAATTTATAATTTAAAAAATCCATACCAAAGAAATTGAATCATTGACACATGTGGCTATGATCAATACTCTCCTTATAAAAAATAATATCCTATCAAGTGGTTTTGATTCATACTGGAAGGAAAAAACACAAAGATTTGTGTTAATACTCAACACAATGATGAACATGCAACACAATACACAAATTTTATTAAACCAGATATCTGAGTGATACACCTCTATAGGGATTCCATCTTGTTCATGGTGAGAGAGAAATGCATTGTAATTTCCACTTTGAATAATGACTCTGAAATTGCCAGAGATTTAGTTTACTACACAACTTGCTGCTTTGACAATGGTGAGTGTATTAATATGTTGTTCCAAGTTAATATTTGGTAGAACTATTTCCTTTTTATGCCCCAAAAAATCACAAAGGGAATATCTGATCCTGTTTATTCCAAATAAGTCATGAGTCAAGCTTTATTTTCTTTCTTGTAAAACTATTACCAAAAGAAATTACTACCAGTAAGAAGTCAAGAAATTTGGTGCTTAAAACTATTCAAATTGAAAACCATGTTCAATCTTACTAAGTTTACTTCCAACATGCTAAGTTGATTGCTTCATCTACATTCACTCAGGTACACTTTTCAATAACAAGTATTTTTATCTGTTTTAAAAAAATAAAGATCCAGATGCTATGGTGGAAATGTGCAAATATGCAGGCAATGACCTTAATTTTAGGGAATGATTTTCTTATATGACTTATGAAGTGATCCTGATGGAAATTCCCAGGAAGTGTTTCAAAAATGTCTTGAGCAACAGAAACATCATTGTATGCTATCTCCTCCGATGACTATTATGAAAGATACCAGCTAGTTCTATGTGTGTATTCTGCTTAAATTATTTTTTTTTAATTATATCCAATGCTTGATCATTTTTCCCTTTGTCCTTAACATGACAGCCATTTTCCTCTGCCCTACTTTTCTGCACTTCTCAAATGTTTTTTTAATGAGATACATCACAATCAGTAATGATTCATGTGGTTATTCACTTTTGGACAATTTCCTCTCCTTCCTCTGATAAACTCTGAAATAGATTTGAGAACGTTGAATAATGGCACAATTGGATATGGACCAAGACCAATTAGATGTTTAAAAATTATAGTGCTGCCTATCATATAGGATTGCTCTTCTTTCCTGGGAGTATATGCAGCTGAAAATACCCTCAAAATGAAGTTACCTCCTTTTTGTCCCTGTAATTCCTGTGTTAACATTACTTAAGTCTTGCCAATGTATATGTAAGGAACGAGATAGAAACTACTATTAAGCATGACTTTCATAACTCAGATTCATTTATCAGATGTTCAAACTGTCATCTACCAGGACCTGAAGGAAAAAGGGAAAAGGAAAGGGCCTTAGTATTTTATGGGCAGTGACTAAAAAAAAAAGAAAAGAGAAAAAAGAAAAAAGAAACACAGATCTTAGGGAAATGGTGAGGCCCAACACTGAGAAGGGCAGCAGAGTCAAAGCAGAGTATTTCCATTTTTTTAATCTGAGCAGGGAGCCAGACAAGGGGCTTGATCGCAGGACCCTGAGATCATGACCTGAGCCAAGGCAGACACTTAACCAACTGAGCCACCCAGGGACCCTGAGAGAGTGTTTCCATTTTGAGTTGAGGAGAGTTGATCCTCTGACTGACAAAGACTCTTTCCTTCACCAAACTTTAGTCGGGCTCCTTTAAGGCTCTTTCTCAACTAGGCCTCATCTTTGGACCTTGTCCTCAGACAGTTTTAGCAAGAATCCTGCTAGGTCAATTTAGTGAGAATCCCAACCCTGGGATCTGATCACTCTTGATATCTAATCACATTCCTCATCCCCTTCCATCCCTGAGGTGACAACTGATTATCCTGGTCTGCCTTCAGCAAGAATCCCCCCTACCCTTGATGTCTTCTCTTAGTAATTTTTCATCCACCAATCCCTCTAATCTACATGTTGACTATAAATACCCACTGTTCTTGCTGTACTTGGAATTGAGCCCAGTTCTATACCGAGGTCTCTCTTCTGCTATTGCAATGGTTCCTAAAAAAAAAAAAAAAAAAAAAAAAAAAAAAAAAAATCTGTTTTTATCACTTTCAACTACTATCTGGCTCTGTATTTTCTGAAAGTGTCAAGTATCTTTCAAAAGAATGTGGGACAATATATTGGTATGAATGAGTAAGAGTGAGAGGGTGGGAGAAGAACTAAAAGGGAGAGGAAGATCTGTTGCTATTCACCAGGCCAAGGGTCAAATATACTCTAGTGTGTCTGTGCCGGAAATGAGTGAAATCTCCCCAACTTCCTCCACATGAATGGAGTTCTTAGTTTTACATTTGCAGACTCTTTTCCTTTGCTCTGTTCTCTGTATCATGCTTTCCAACCATTTGGTCGTTGGTCGTTATTCTTTGCCCTGCCACTTTATTTTACCATGTTTTTGCACTTATTTTGCTGTTTCCAACTTTTAAAACTAATTTCTGTCCTTATGATGCCATCCCTTTCCATCAATCTCTAACACAGTCAGTTAGAATTTGTTAAAATTTGAACAGAAGTCATCTTTTTCCTTTTTAATAGTGAGTCATAAAAATAATAAACTTTGTGATTTTAATTTGTAAAGGCACCCTTTCAATGTGAGTTTTGTTTCCCTTGTGCCTTTTCTCTTCCTACATTTCTCCTTGGCTTTAAGATCTATTCCTTCTCAGCTCCTGCATTGATTTTTCTGGTCACTTTAGTTCAAAACCCAGCAGGAATCACCTCATTTTCTCTGGCCCCTCCCCCTAATTGCTTCTCTAGATAACTTCTCCCATTTCCTTTTCCTTCCCAGTGGACTCAGATGGCCTTCCTTCTGTCCGTGATCCTCAGCAATGGTTACATTCCCCAAAGAGATGACCTATAACATCCATAAAGACTTTCCTTTGCCTTTCTGTTTGCCACCACCTGAAAAACATCTTAATTTTCCTTTTCTCTTCAAAAGCCTCTTCATCCTGTGTCCCTTTCTCTTAATGGCTTTTGGGTCATCCCTACATTGTGCAGATGTTAACACTCAAAGTTTTTAAGTTCCCCTTTCATTCCCAGTCACTGAAGCTGAACCAGCTGCATCTGTCTCCATTCATTTTGATTTATTACTGAGAAGTTTGCTCAAATTTGTTCTTCTGTACACACATTTGGTGCACCACAGTCTTTGCCTTCTTCTTCTTCTTCTTTTTCTTTATTAAAGCAAGTTGCCTCTGTTATCTATATACTTAAGATTTTTCTCAACACATATTACCTAAAGTAATTTTTCCAATCTGTTCTTGGGCACCTTTTACCCTTTTCAGGGGGCTACCCTGTCATATTACTTCCCCAAATTCATATCCCTTATCCAAATTCCAAATTAGTGTCTTGTTGTAATGTCTAGTATGTTAGAATGACTCTTGGGGCACCTGGGTGGCTCAGTTGGTTAAGCGACTGCCTTCGGCTCAGGTTATGATCCTGGAGTCCCGGGATCGAGTCCCGCATCGGGCTCCCTGCTGGGCGGGGAGTCTGCTTCTCCCTCTGACCCTCCTCCCTCTCATGCTCTCTGTCTCTTATCCTCTCTGTCTCAAATAAATAAATAAAATCTTAAAAAAAAAAAAAAGAATGACTCTTAACTATATATCACAGTGCACTTCTCTTCATTATTTCTCTGATAACTGTGAAAACCAATAGCCTTCTACTTTGCTACTCCAAGTGTGGTACCTTGAGCAGTGCTATCACCTGGAGCTGGTTAGAAATGTAAATGCTTGAACCTAACAGCAGACTTTCTGAATTATAATCTACATCTTAACAAATTTCTAGGTAATATGTATTCACAGTAAAGTATAAGAAGCACAGTGTGCTATAATATTCATAAACTTAATGGTACATGAGAATCACTTGAGTGAACTCAAGTATTTTGTGATTTGACCCCACATAATATTGCCTCAAAGCATCCTAGCTTCTCTTGGAGTTCACAAATAGCTATCGAAGTTACTGTGTTCTTTTTCCTTATTCAAATTCACCAGTCTCCTTTCCAGCATGCATCATGGTCACACAGATAAACTTTCCATGCCCATGGTCAAGGTAAGACAATTATTCTATTTCTCACTTTATTAATAGACAATTGAAAAAAGAAATTACCTGATATTCTTAGGGTTACCTGGCTAAGCACAAGTAGATTGAAAACATGTACTCAAAATCGTTAACCCTTGGTCTAAAATCTGTACCATTACCATGCTGTTGTTTGTAATAATTAAGACACTTAAGTTCCAAATTATTGTTTGAGACACATTTGGAAATATAATTATATCTATAACATTCCATCTAGTATATCTCGGGAGAGAATAATCAAAAGAATTTGAAGTTTTAGAAATTATATGCAAAAAAGGGTTCAGTATGTCTTTAGAAATGCACAGAGGTTGGTGATGAAATTTCACAAGACAAAATATATTACACTTACATATCTTTTGGAAAAGGTTACTACAACTATTTAGTGGTACATGCCATCCTCTGTAAACCTTTTCTGTCCCCTCATCCATTTGTCTTAACACTCTTCCTCTTAACCCACCTGCAAATGTTATCATTCTCCTCTTCATCTATTGTAAATCTCTCTGGTATTGATTTTGGAGGGGCATGGTTTGGGGGAAGTAATGGAAGCACCCTGAGGGACATTAAAAGCTTTTTGAATGGTCACAAAAAATTAAGAACTACTTATTTTCATAGTGAAAGGGGAGTGATAGTCTAACTTGAGAGTCTCAATGATTAGTCTCTAAACAATTAAATGAATTTTATAATATAGCCAAATGCAAAATAAATCTATTAGCTAGTAGTTTGGGCATGTAATTAGAAGGTGAACATTATAGCTGAAATCAAATTATGCTGAGACATAATTTAAAATTCAGTTAAAATATTATAATTTTTTCATTTCTCCATTAATCTTAAAACCTTAATTATTGACACCATATGACTTACAATGTGGAAATAAATGTTTTTAAAAGATTTGTATCTGTTTATTTGAAAAAGAGAGAGAGCACAAGCAGAAGGAGGGCCAGGCAGAGAGGGAGAGAGAGGAGCAGACTCCCTGCTGAGCAGGGAGCCCAAAGTAGGGCTTGATCCCAGGACCCCGAGATCATGACCTGAGCTGAAGTCAGACATGACTGAGTCACCCAGGCACCCCAACAATATGGAAATAAATGTTATGGATGAAATCCAAATCACAGAGGCAACATGCAGAATCAATGTAAAATTTGGGAGCTTACAAAGGATTGAGTTTGAATTCTGTATGTGCCACTTATTTTGTGAACTTGGATAAGTGGTAGAGTGATGCTAATAAATGACTTAGGCTTTCTAAGTGTCATAGTCCCTACCTGAAATGTACGTGTATGAGGTGATATTCAAATCTTTCTTTCTCTTCATATATACATATATTCTACCATAGTACCTATAAAAGTTTTTTTTTTTTTTATTTAGCAGGCTATATACCATGATGATAATAAATAAATCATAGTTACAGTGTAGGAGAAAAAACATCACAAATTGAGCAACAGAATTTGCACTCTGAGCACAAATTCACTGACATAAGAGGTTTCTCTAAGAACTTCTGGAGTAAAATCAAATATTTGAGTGGAAAACAAAATTCGACCTTGATTTAGTCATAGTGAAAGGAGTCAAAGGTTTGAGACATTTTGCCGTCTGGAAACCAAATTTTCAGTTTTTAAGAGCAGAATGTTTGGTAATACTATTTAGTCCACAATTGAAATGAGGGAAATAGATGTCACTTTCCACTGAATCTTAACCAGTTTATGGGAGGATGTTCTTTGAATAAAATAACAGAGGCATCTCTCTGATTCATTTCCCGATCTTACTCAGTCAAGTTTTAACAAGAGTCTTTATGGAATATTGAGACTTCTGATTACTGTGGAAGAACTGTGTTTATTCTGTCATTCCTAAAGTCCTCAAATAAGCAGACACTGGACTCCTTCCCATGTCAGAAACTGAATCCAACATTTGGGTATAAGGTTATTATCCCTGGCCTTCAAGAACTCATGATTTAAGGAGGGTGTCAGGTGTGTAGTCAGGTGGTTAAAATACAATCTGATACATGCCATAGTAGAACTCCAAACAATAAAATGGAGACAAAAATGAAGAACAGCTATTTATGTAAAGGAGTTAGGAAGGCTTCAGATCTTGTGCCACTTGAGTAGGGTCTAAAGGGATGAGTTGGAATCCACCACACAAGACTGGGTCAGAAGGGCCTTCGCACAAAGGAAATGGTATGTCCAAATGCAAGAAGGTATGGCAGAGCCTGTAATCCTTGGTGGTGGGCAATGCTGGTAGAATATTGGTGTCAAGGTCAGGAAGATGGGCCAAAATTAATTGGGAGATACTTTTAACATATTAAGACCTTCAGCCCTTTTCTTGTAGGTATTGGGGAAACATCAAAGCTCTTTTTGGAGGAAATTGAGAAGCTTGGGTTTTGTTTTTCGAAAAATAACTTTGGCAGAAGTGTGATGGAAACTGAGGAAGACTAGAGGTACAAAGCTCAAAGGGAAGGCTATTATAATCATCAGAAGAGACATGAAAAAAGCCAAAGTAAGCTAGTAGTCATCAGGAAGGAGGAGAGCCAGGTTTAGACAGGACTCTTCAACATTGAATGTTGAGGAGGAAGTGGTATGAGGCAAATTTCTAGCTTAAACCATCACTGTAGCATCTGGAGAGCCATAAAAAGAGTTTGTGCTTGACCATTAGGACATTTGGGCCATTGTGACTTTGAAAGCCTGGAATTCAAAATAATAATGCTTTTGGAGTGAGAACAATGAGGGATCTTAGAGTCTGTGTTCTACATGAATTCCCAGAGGAAAGAAACTGACCCAGTAAGAAGAGGATTTGGGTTGTCAAGGTGAGCCCAGGGCACAAAAATCTTATGGTGACAGAGCACACTGAGGAAGAATGTGCATTTGGAACTTCAAAACAGGCTGCTTTTAACTTCGAAGTGAGCCACTTTTTCACAGAGCATCTAGTGTTTTCCAGGACCCCAAGCAATATTCAACATTTATCTTGGGTTAAATCTAGAGTCTTTGTGATTCAATAAATGAATCGTCTCTTAGAGAATCAAGCCAGCAAATAGAACTATGGAAACTGGAATGCATCAAGAGAAAAGTGTGCCTTTGGGTCCTGGCAAAGCATAAAGAACCTAGATGAAATCTTTAAGTAAACAGAAGGAGAGCAATGAACTACAGTGTAGTAATAGATAAAAGCATTGTAAGCGGAAGCGATTTACCAGAATCCCCTTTTCAACTTGGCCGCAGAGCTATCTTAACACACTGTAAATACTGGTAGCATGTAAATAACCTTCATAATAACAGAAAAGCTGGCATAGCTAGACCAGTTTCAAGGGAAGATAATGAAAGTGGACAAGAAGCAACTGGCATTGAAGCTCGAAATGAGTGAAGCTAAAAGTATGAGGTTTTATGAAAAAGAACGGAAAGTGTCATATATTTGATCTGAGAAGAGAACTTTCTTCTTTATAAATACCCTTAAATTAAAAAAATATATATATATGCTCATTGTAACAACTGAAACAATAAAAGAGGGAAAAAAGCAAGTTAAAAATCTCTTTGCCTGACCCCTAGCCTTGTCCACTTCCATACTTCTGAGAGTAATAGATTAAAAATGTCTTTTACAAGCCATTATACAGATAAATGGGTTTTTGTGACAATGTTTTTACAGAATCAAGAAAAGACCATATTTCTCTTCAACTTTCTTATTTATTTTTTTTATTTTGCAATGGATTATGGACAGCCCTTCAGATGTAGCAAACAGATTTATTCCATCATTGATGGGTATTCAAATTGTTCACGATGTTGTCATTGTAAGCGATGGTACAAACAAACAAAAATATTGTGCACATAGTTTTGTCTATGGCCCTATCATTTTGGTAGAGCCAAACAAAGGGCTTATGAGATTTTAAATATAATAGATACTGCCAGACTATTTTCAAGAAAAGTTCAGTTAACACTCTCCCCCCACTAGTAATGTGGCAAAGAAAGTTTCTATGTTTCCCCATTGGACCTTTATATCATGGGTATTTTATAAAAATTTTGTAAAAATGTTATTGTGGTTTTAACTTGCATTTTCCTGAGTTTTCTTTTGAAGTGTATTTGACACCTTTGACATTGTTTCAATAATGGCCTTGCCCTCCTATGTGTTTCCTGTCCATCTCTTTTGCCACTTATTATTGACTGTTGCCTTTTTGGTTGTTTTTCATCAATTTGTAGGATGCCTTTATTTATTCTAGAACTTATATCATCTCCTTATTTATTCAGATTTTGTTCTATAGATTATTTCATATAGACAACTTACCTATGATACTAATTTTGTTTCTAGGTATTTGTAGTTTTGTGACAATTAGGATGTTTTCTTTTTAACTGAGAAGTAGAGTATGTCCCAAAAAAGTGCAAGAAAATATAAATGTACACTTCAATGAATTAACCCCAAGCACACATCGAAGTAACCACTTTCAGATCAGCAAATGTCACCAGCACTCAAAATATGCCCTGCCATTCCATCTCCACATTGCTATCCCTTTCTTAACTTTGAACAGTATATAGTCATCCTTTTTGTGTGTTTTACTTTTTTTATTGAACTATGCACAAAAGGGTAAGATGATGTCTATTCTTTTATATCTGTTTAGGGGCAAAATTATGTATTTCAGGTTCATGTTACATACATCTGGTTTCTCTGTTTTCACTGTTCTATTTATCCATTCAGTTGTTAATGGACATAAAGATTGCTTTTAGTTTAGGATTATTACATATGTAGTTACTGTGATTTTGATTTGTGTTTATCTAATAATTAGTTATTGAGCATTTTTTATGTGCTTATTGGCCATTCATATATGTTCTTTGAAGAAATGACTATGCAAGTCTTTTGCCCATTTTTGAATAAGTTTTTTTTTTCTAGTTTTAGTTTAGAAGTTCTCCCTATATTCTAGGTACTAAACTCTTATCAGGTATATGATTTGAAAATATTTTCTCCCATTTCATAGGTTGTCTTTTTACTCTGTTGATAGCATTCTTTGATGTGCAAAAGTTTGTAACTTTCTTGAAGTTTAACTTGTCTATTTTTGCTTTTTTTGCCTTGCCTTTGATGTCATATCAAAAAAAAAAAAAATGCCAAATCCAATGTCATGAAGCTTTTGCTTTATGTTGTCTTCCATGAGTTTTATTGTTTGAGTTCTTACATTTGATCCATGTTGAGTTAATTTTTACATATGGTATTAGGTAATGGTCCAACCTCATTGTTTTGCATGTGAATATCCAGTTTTCTCAGCACTGGTTTTTGAAAAGACCATACTCTCCCCACTGAATGATCTTGGACTCTTATATTCAAGGGTTTATTTCTGGGCACTCTATTCTATTTTGTTGGTCTGTATGTCCATCTTTATGCCAGAACCATGCTGTTTAATTACTGTATCTTTATAATGGGTTTTGAAATCCAGAAGTATGAATCTTCCAAATTTGCTATTTTTCAAGATTGTTTTGATTATTTGGGTTCCTTGAGATTTTATATAAGTTTATTCGAATTTTTCTCTTTTGGAAAAAACAATGTCATTGGAGTTTTTATTGAGATTGCATTGACCCTGTAGATCACTTTGGTAAGTATTGACATCTTAACAATTCAAATCTTCCAATTTATGAATGTGAGCTATCTTTCCCTGTATGCAATAGCATACTTACCAATGTCTCCTTATCTATTCCTCCCCTTTATTGATTGATTCTTCACACAAAGCCAGTGTGATCTTTTATAAACCCAAATCATATCATCTCCATGCTTAAAGTACTTTGATGGCTTCCTATTGCTCTTAGCATAAAGACCAAAATTTCTTATCTAATTTAAAATACTCTCGCTGATGTGTTGCTGCTTTCTTTTCTGACCTCATCTCATGACATTTCCCTACTTTGAAGTTTAAGTAACACTTGGTTTATTTTAGTTCCCTGAACATGTCAAGCTTGTCCACTAGGCTCCAAGTTTCATCAGGATGAAATCAAATCTGTCTTGCTGAGTAACCGTTCTCAGGGTCTAACAGAGTGTCTTATATGTAGCCAGGTCCAACACAGATTTATTGAATGAATCAATGACATTTCTTGTGTTTAAATGAAATATAGGGGAGAAACAGAGACCTGAGGGGAAAGAAAAGAGGGGGAAACCAGAGAAGAGGAATAAACACAATGGTAGAAAAAAAATAAGTAAAAGCAAGGAAGAAAAATTACCTTTTTTTTCCCCCCCAGTTAAAATTTAGTCTTTAATGTAGGTATGGCTTACACATCCCTTAATGATTTACCTCTTGACTAAGGTTGAAATTCTCTTCTAGCCATTTGTCCACATTCACTCCAACACTTTGTGCATCTATAGCCCAGAAAGCTACATGCGTTAGTTCCCTATGAAACAATCTGCAATTATTTGCTATATTTTCTCTGACCACTAGAGCTTTGAATTGCTATTCCTTCTGCTGAAATCATTCCTCCCTATCCAAAGTCCAAATCATTTTTTTTAAGCATTTCCTACTAAATCATATGTCTCAGCTTAGATCTTGTTTCCTTCTGAAAGTCATTCCTTATACTATTCTAGTGAGATCATTATTATAGAAATTAAAAAAATAAAAAAATAAAAAAAAAACCCTAACACTGCTCTTGGCACCCAGTGTCAGTTCTTTAAACAGTGAATAATATTGGGGCACCTGGGTGGCTCAGTCTGTTAAGTGTCTGACTCTTGATTTCTGCTCAGGTCATGATCTCAGGGTCCTTGGATCGAGCCCTACATTCAGGCTCTGTGCTCAGCTGGGAGTCTGCTTGAGGATTTCTCTCCCTCTCCCTCTCCTCCTCTCCCCACTCATGCTCTCTTTCTCTCCCTCTCTCTCAAATAAATAAATAATTTTAAAATAATGAATACTATTATTATTGTGGTGATTATTTTTGTTTTTATATAATATTCAAAGAGATGAAGGAAATATGTCTTGTTTCCTCTTAGAATTTATTATTGATCTGTGATTTTACAGTTGAATTTTAGTAGCAAATGTGGGACAAAAAATGATAAAATATATTACATTAACCAAATTCCTACTAATTTTAAGCTATATCCAACTCCTTATTAAGAGTATACAAGGAACATTTGTTTAGTTGAATTAAGAAATTTAATGTTAAAGTATTCATTTGTTTAATGGCAATTAACAGTTATTACACCAGGGATTTATTGTTTGTTGGGAGTTTGCAATGATTAGCAAGACCCATAGTGATGCACATGTCCTGGTACTCAGAAAGAAAGACACTGGTGTGTTCCTTTGAGATCACCCAGATGCAGGAGGAAGTAAGTTACACATAGAGTGATGGCTTGATTACAGAGTGAGTATCTTCATTCCAGAACCTATGCTTTTCTTCACTTGAGGGGAAGACTTCAAAGCAAAATCCTGTCTTATTGACTTTGACAAGAGATATACTTAGAAACAATGGTATGTGCTTGGTTTTCTTCTGAGACAATCAATTTTATTTTCTTTAGGAGGGCAAAGCCCTGAAAGAAACAACCCAAAAACTAATAGAATTTTAGTTATTTTATAAACAGCATAAATTGGCAAAAAATGCTAAAGTCTTTCTCCCGTATATCTGACAGTATTAAAGCACTTCACTTAAAATATGGGATCAATATTTACACAAAGGACAAAGACATACCCAATTAAAGCTGAGCAAACAATACCTTAGATAGTCCCTCACAAATCCAGGTTGGGATTACTTCTACAATTATCATAACTTTAGATCAGTTTCAAAATACTGAATTGATTTGATCATAAATATATAATATACCTTACTTTTCAAAGGAGGGGAAATCAATAATCAAATATATACATCATGTCTACTATGGGGCACATATATGTTACATATAATACATATGCTGTATATTTAAGTGGCTGAGGACATAGCAGTGAACAAAGCAGATGAACATCTCTGCCTTTCTGCAAGTCCAGTCTAATAGAGGTAGAAAAATTAATAAAATTATTAATAAAATAAAATACACACATAAATCATATAATATGTCAGAGTTTTGAGTGGTATGAAAAGAAAAGTAACTAAGTAGGACTGGGGAAGGGGCAGGAAGTGAGAGGTGTGGGGGAGTGTTGTCTGAGAAAGAATGTGAGGGCAGCTTCCGATAAGGTGGACAAGACCTGAAGGTGGTGAGAATGTTGCTGTGAGACCTCTGAAGGAAGAGAAGAGCAAGTGCAAAGACCCAGAGTTGAGATTGTGCCTAACGTGTTTGTTGAATGGTAAGGAAGCTGGTATTGTCAGAGCAGGTTCAGGACTCTAGGAGATATGGTAAGAGAGGGAGAAGGGAGCTAAAATTTTGTAGGGCCTGTGACTAGCATTTACTCTAATGAAATTGTATGTCATTTGTGGGTTTTGCAAGAAAAATGACATGATCTGGATTAATTAAAGTTAGTGACAATGGATGTTTTTGTATTTTCCCCAGCACATTTAGTCACATGGATCCAGGTGGAAAAGCATATTTAACCAGAGTTATAAGTATTGGCAGCCAGGTAAGATGAAGGGAGAGAAGGCAAAGGAATTGAAAAGATGGGCCATGTAATGATTATAATGTAGACAATGGAATCTAACCTAATGAGGAGGGAAGTTTGTGCAACATTCATAGGACCAATAATTGTAGGATTGCTAGAGGTGGGATATCAAGGAAGTGGAGGTTACAAGTGGGCTAATTGAAATTAAGATAGAGCAACATTTATTGTTATGACAAACTCTAAAGAATGACCATGAGAGTAGTTGACAGAGAAAGGATAAAGGACAAAATCAATGGAGGAGAGAGAGGATATCAGGGAACAGAGATGCCAAAACACTGGAAGGGATGTTTATGTGGCTATTGAAATCCTCATTAGTGATCACACAAGCAATGCTGGGAAGAATGACTGAGACAGGAAACTCTTTAAGAAATAAGTGGGGTGACCCAGGGCTTGGTAGATGAGGACAACAAAAAAATTGGTGCATTCCGGTAACACAGCATTAAAAGGGGGATGTTCTTACGTAAAGAAGGAAGGAGAGTCAGTCACCTGGACCAAGCAGCTTCTGAAAGAGCAGAGAGGACACCTAGTTGGAGAGATTGGGAGAAATCTAGTTGGAGGAAAGAGCCCATCTGGGGGTGTGAGGGTTGTGGGGGAAGAAACAGTCCCCACTGGAGAGGGCTGCCAAGTAACCTCAGGGGTGAGACATAATTCAACTCAGTAACAAACTGAAGGCAGAGGGTCAAAGTTAAGTGTGTGTGTCATGGGGAGGGGATGGATTTTATTGATGACCGGCAGAGAATCAGTGACAAAATACCCAATGATCTGTCAACTTCAGAAAGGATGTTTTGTGGTTTGGCCTCCAAGGTTTTATTTTTAAAACCATAAACACTAATCATTTATCATATTTGCACACAAATTTAGAGGTAGGGGCACAAGTGATGCCAAATTTTTATAACTATTCTGAATATAAAATCCTGCAGAGCCCTGGCTTTGTTCCAATTATAGAAATCGTTATTGTGAATTTCCTTTTGATTTTAATTTCATTTTTCAGAAGAGGGGCCATGAGCATAAAAGCCACAATTTATCAAACTGCCTGAAGGGAAAGATGTGAAAAATGTGGATGAAAAACAACCCCTTGGACAGGACAAGAAATGATAATAAGAGGACTTTGAAAAGTTTTTTTACCCAGTTTTCCCAAGGTCCAGGAAGTTTTCTTAGGAGAAATGGTGGTGCCTGAAAACCACATCATTCCTGAGATAGTAGAGACTTCTGGTCAGCATATGTGACTCTAGAGAGAAATAAATAATTTATATTTTAGAAAAACCCTTATTATCTAAAGATGGCTCTTTAATAAAGTCATAGGATAAGCAGGAAATGGACAGATGTCTTTCTTTTCCCAAACTCTTCCTGGACTCAGTGAATAATAAATGGCAGTAACAACATGATTTTAGGAGGGCTTGTGTTTTAGTTCTCATCTCTGTCCAGAATTAGATTATTAGTGTGTGTGTGGAGGAGGCACATACCTTATCTCATCTTTATATGATGTGGGCCAGTACGTTTGTATAATACTCTTTTATTAAAGGTGGAGAATGTTTCATGTTCATCTTTATATCCTTCATATTCTGGAAACAGGGTGGATATTCAAATACTGAATCAATTTGAGAAACATGAAGAGTCCTTATTTTCCAAATTTTACATTTTTCAGTATCTGAGTGAGTACCAGTACCAAGAAAGTTTCAGAGGGCAAAAAGAAAAGAAAATATGTAAAGAAAATGACATAAAAAGTATTCAAGGAGAGTTAAGTAAAGAGAAGCAGCAAAGAGTATAGACGTGTTTGTTGTGAGCACGTGTACCTCCTTGTCCTTTCCTTTCCTACTTACTGTTGCTTCATAGTGAGAAACATTCAACTCTGGGGAGTAGGCAGTGAACATTTTTGAATGTGGATTGAGTGCACTGATGAGTCGTCCACAAAGGAAATTTCAGCCTTTCAGTGTAATGCACGTAAAGACTAGTTTCCTCACGGTCCGGCGCCAACATCCCTGTCACTCACACAACACCTGTCAACCAAGCAGTTCAAAGCATGTGGCATTTGTACTGGGGACTCTCTTGAAATTACCAAAGAGCAGGAGATGGAGAATATACTCTTAACACTTGGGAAAACTTCTAGTACGTGTCCTATCTCTTATTTGGAAGTATCTCCCACAAAGAAGTAGCTCTCCCAAGTGTTTCTTTTTTGTGAACTATCCCGAATTCTACCTTGACTTTTGCTTATGGTAATCTTCTATTTTCCCTTCATTGCCTTTTTCCTACCCCCTCAACTGCTGCAACCTCGATTTACATACAGATATCCAAAGTAAGTCTCTTGGCCAGACCGAATATTCTTTAGCTGAAGTGAGGGTTGTGAGGGTTGTGGGGGAAGAAACAGCTTGTGGAAGCTCAAGCTTTAATATCTTACTCTTGGCCAAATAAATTGTAGTGGGGGCTGAGTGGCAGTAGGTGAGAAAGAGGATTTTTTTTTTTTCTTGATCTTCCAGATTTTCAACTAAAAAACAAGGAAGACATCTTTAGTGCTTTAGTGCTTTACACTAAGCCTGTAAAGTCAAAGGATTTTGCTGGATTTTTATTTTAGTTTAAATTAGGATAGAAATGAAAACTCTTCATGGTTCTCATTCCATATATGGATTAATTCCTTATCCAGATATTCTTTTGCTCCTGCTCCCTATGATCCTTGGGTCTTAGGGATTTTTTCACTGTTATCCCTATGGAAGAGAGGAGGGTACTCAAGGAGAAGCTTCTAACACAGAGCTGCGTAGAAACTTGAGGGTAAAAGGGAGCTACTATTTTCCAGAAGGTCCTTAAAGTGAAACAGACCACAAATTCTCTAATTAGCAAAAGCAGACTCAAGGCAAGCAGGCAGCCTTCTGTTTACTTCAGGACTAGGACGGAGACCAGCTGGCTTTCCCTCAAAGATAACAAATGCTATTTATTGCTGTGTGAAAGAGCCTTGCCAGATTAAGTGTATTTGCAAAAGAAAGAAAAAAAAAGTAAAGTTCATAATGGTGTTTTTTAAACCCTTGAAGAAAAGAGTTTGTTATAAGAAGATGCTTTGGATGTCAAGTTAACTCTGCTGTGTTCCTTTCCTTTCTTAATTACAAAAGGAAAATACTAGTACTTGGTCTACCCCATCGCCCAAATTCGTTGCATCCCATAAGGCAATTTTTGTGAAAGTATTAGAATAAGCTATAGGTTTCCACTTACTTGATACAGGTGTAAAATAGTGTTCTATACCTCTTGATCACTATCATTATTGTTATTAGGTCAGCTTCTTAAAATAAAATTAATAGGAAAAAGGTTTGACTATGGGGCCCCTGTGGAGCACGTGGAGCGATTTACACAACAGTTGAATATTAAATACTCATTTAGAAATCACTTGGATGCAGCAACCACTTTGAGGCTTTTAGGCTGGGGTGGACATTTATATGTATTGTAGTGTTCTCTTTGGGATTTGTATGTGTGATAAAAGAGGCAAACTCCTATACAAATGAACAACTAATGAGATGTACATAATACCAAAAGAAAAAGAGAAAGGAAAAGAATAATCAAAACAACTGATTTCCTAGCAGACCATCTTAAAAACTTAAATAAAAGCAAAATGCAAGCTGAGAGATCACCAAAATAATAGACTATTTCTAGACTTAAAAACCACCTTTTCTATTGAATTAGAACACAAAGGAAACCATTTTAATGTAAACAAAACACTTATGGGCTATACAAAACTTTTGTTTCTGAGAAGGAAATTCCCTTGGTAAGCCAACAAATGTTGGTGTTGGTAGACATCACCAGCAACTGTTCTACGCCAGGCCTTGTCTATCGGACAAGACCTCAGTAATGCTCCTAATTTTCTTCGGGTAGAAGGTACTACTGGGATTTAGATTGGGAAAATTCTTTATTGTGCTTTGGAAATGCTTAGCATCCCTGTCCTTGGGGACACAAGTATCAGGTAGCTCTCCTAGTTATTATGACAAACGAAATTGCCAAAAATATCCCTACAGATTTCCAGTAGCCTGTGGCTAGTGGTAAATCTCACCCCACCTTTCCCAGGTACTACTTCATTTTACACATCAGGAACCAGAGTGTCAAGGACATAAATCGATTCTCCAAAAGCCACAGAGTGGCAGACCTTGGGAAGTAACCTTTCCATCTTGGTGCTTTTCCACTACCTCATGCTGCCTCCTCTCCAAGCCTCCTTAAAGTGCAATCAGAATAACTCTGGAAAATTATGCAACAAACTTTTACCAGAGACTCCCTTTACAGTGGAGATGAGGATACAGCAGTGTAGGGAATTCCACTGTTGTCCTATATATTCTTGTGAAATTTTTGAAAGACACATTAGATTTGTGACTTTAAAAATAAAAATAAGTTCTATTCCATGTCTTTTTTTTTTTTTTGGCTTTTTCTGAGATAGTTTAGAGAACATCTTTGTAATACTCTGTAAAGTATTTCTTCTTCCATTTTTATACATTGAATGAAATGACACAAAATACTGTCCTGATGGTATTATTCTTCTGCACAATCCTTTTCACTCTCTCTGTTCCTTTTAGATATTAAGTGTTCTGAATAGGATTTTCCTTCCATTTGGTTTTCCTTTCTACTTGAGTCTTACTGTTTTTGTTTCCCTCCTCCTGCCATCTTAGCATGTAATGTTGTGGAAGTACTGCCACGTTTCATCTATTGGTTACCCATGTGCTGAAAACTAGCAAAATCATGGCAGGATAAACTAGGCTGGACCATTGTCATTTGAAATACTAATGACAAAATAATTTTTTAAATAACATATCCATAAATGTGGCTCTTCAATAAGTGCAGAAGGCAGACTAGGTTAAGTCATTTCTAATACTACCAATTAAAATACCCATTTTGAAAATCAATAGCATCATTTACTGACAAAAGATCACTAGTTTGTTGTACCAGATTAACACCTCCTTCTTAAGTGGTTATACGTTATAGGTTCAGGTTATATTCTTTGGGGCATTATTCATTTTCTCACACATTTTCTTCAGGAAAGCCTTTACTCCTGTGTAAGTTCAGGTGGGGACTAAGTTGAAATGAAAAGAAACTCAATGTACTACCAAGACCTACCTTCTCCAAATGGGCCAACTTATCTCTCCCTCTTCCCCCCCGTGTCTCCATTTGCTGGGATTTAGCGTCTCCTTTGAATTTATTGTTGTCATAGAAACATGTGTTCCTAGTTGACCTTTTGTTTTTCAAGGAGAAAGATAAACATGCCACCCACTTTGGGGGCCCTATTAGAGGCTATTTCCAGAGACTTGCACCTCCCCAGCTGCAGCGTCTGACATGCTTAGGAGAGCAGCCATCTCCCAGCCTTGTTGGCAGCCACAGGCAGAGAATGGACACCAGCTGTACTAGGGCTGGAGCTTCATGAACCCTTTCCTATTAGGCCACATCCTGTCTGTCTTTGAGGAGTGAAGGAATGTTTCAGGTCAAATAAAGAACAGTCTTATGCAATGTAACTCCCAGGATTAACCTTCTGAAAACTACAGAAGGCAGGCCACCTGAGGTGAGGGGTAAGTAATAAAATATGTCCAACTGGACATAATGGAAATATACTGCATGTTATAGATTAGAATGCTTAAAGGGAAGAGAATTAGCTTATGCTGAGGTTTATAAGTCCTGCATACTCTAAATGGAATTTAGATTTGGAAGGCACTTTGGGTATGGAGGCTTAAAATATGGACCCACATCACAGCAGGGTTGCATCTAGCGTTATCTTAAGTCTTTGTGTAGAGTTTTTAAGAGGCGCCACCTCTGGGGAGATGCTACCGGGTGCGGTCGTGTAAAATGTCATCTGCACAAGTATACGAGGGAGCCCTGCTCATTTATCTGTCTGTATGCTTGGCATCTTGACTTAGATGTTCCAGAAACACCTCAGGCTTAACAGAGATCTCTTGATTCTTTCCACAAACCTGTTTCTCCTCCATATCCTTCCCCATTTCAGTAAATGGGAGGCAAAAAGACACTGTTGTTTAAACCACCGTTGAGGTCATTCTAGAGCTTTTTCCATCTCCTTGTGAACCCCCATCCCTTTTGTCACATGTAAAGTGGCAGGAAGTCCATCAATCTCACCTCCAGAGCCCTTTTGGAATATGCTTTCTTCTCAGTTTCCACTGCCATTCCCAGTGTAAGCCACCATCCCCTCCCAGTGGGCCTCCAAAGCAGCCTCCAGTTCGTCCCTCAGCTGCCATTGGTTCTGCTAACACATGCCATTCTCCACGCAGAGAACCCAAGTGTTCTTTTACAAAGCCACCCACCCTAGGTCATCTTCCCTACTAAAAACCTTGAGTATCTTCCAAATGTTCTTGGAGTTGAGCTCAATCTCTTCAGTGGTCTAACTGGTCTGACTGCTGCCCAGCTCTCTACCCTCTGACGTCATTATCTACCTTCCCCAGTGCACTCCGTGCCCCTCTTCCCATCAGGCCCAATTGCTTCCTGCTCAGAATTTTATATATGCTGATCCTCTGCCTGAAGGATTCTTTCCTTAGAACTTTCACATGACATGCAACTTAACTTTAGTCAGCACTGTGATCTAATAACACCTCTTTAGAAAGGCCTTCCCTGGGGATGCCTGCATGGCTTTGTCAGTTAAGGGTCTGCCTTTGGTTTAGGTCATGATCCTGGGGTCCTGCGGTCCTGGGATGGAGCCCTGCCTCGGGCTCCCTGCTCAGCAGGGAGTCTGCTTCTCGCTATCCCTCTGACCCTCCTCCCTGTTCTGCTCCTGTTCTCTCTCTCTCAAATGAATAAACAAAAAAGAGAAAAATTTTTTTAAAAAGCTTTCCCTGGGAACCCTCTTTATAATGAAGACGAAATGAAGTTAATTACATGAAAACACAAAGAAAGAAAACCTGCTCCTAGTTACTACCGTATTACCCAGTTTCTTTCCTCTATGCCAATTATTGCAGTCTAAGGTTGTCTCATTTTCCTCTTTATTCACCCTCCTGGAAGGTAGGGACCTTAACTGTGCCTAAAATATTGCTTGGCAACATGGTGAGAGCTTTATATAAATATATATATATATATACTTATATATATATGTATATGTATATATGTGTGTGTGTGTGTGTGTGTATATATATATATATATATATATGCATACCAATTTTTTTTTAGTGGAAATTCTCCTAATATCATGAGAAAACAAATTTCTTCTATTCCTATCTACAACTGATGACACCCAGGTACATTTTCTTTTTTACTCTTATATTTTAGTCTCCTTCCAGAATTGAAGAGAAGCACAACTAAGAGATGATGCAAAAGGAAGAAAACATAGGTTGATACCTACCTAGGTTTTTGTAGTTCCTGGGTGGCAATGTAAGACCCTAGATTACCACCCCTCAGATGATCCTTTCCAAGAAAACACTCTGATTTGTTGCTTTAAAGGAGATTGAGAAACATCTTGCCTTGCCTGGTTTGGCATAGACAACTGAATAAACATGCTTGAATTCACTCCACGCTTCAAGGCATATATGTATAGATTAGCATACTGCATTCTGAAAACTTCTTTCTTCCAGAAAACACACACACATCATCCAAACAGAACACACCCTTTTCTGAGTCCAATTAGCTCTTGGGTGGTCTGGTACTTGAATTGTGACATTATAGCTCAGTGCATTTCATAGTGTCTTAATCCCCTCCCTCCCCCCAAAAATCAAAGATTGACTTATATTATCACACTGTTGGCACTGAAAAGTACAACTTCAGTTACACTTATCACAGATTATTTTATTGAAAAAGCAATAGACACATATGTTTGCCCATGCTTTTACTTCTATAACCAGTGACAACAAACTTTCCACAGTTGCACCTTGATCTTTAACAATAAACTAAGTAACATAACATTTTTTTACCTTTACCTATTATTATTATTATTTTATATCTAAAAAGTCTTTATTCCCCAAGTTATAACATATATTTTCTTTCTTTCCTTCTTAATTTTAATGAGTCTCCATAATACCTTTATATGTGTAGCTTATTTGTTCATCCTTTCCCCCTTTAAATCACAACATAGATTAGGTGAGTCCAAGAGGCTTTGATATAGCCCATTTAAAAATCAAACATATGTTAGTGAGATTCCCTCATCACGATTCCTCTAAAGCGATTACTTGCTTGCTAAGGTTTCTAAAGCAAGGGGTAGCTTGCTTTAGAAACCTTAATTCTTCATATTCTTAGAAGTTCCAAGGGGAAGTGTCAAAGTGTATGACTTGGTGAGATCTATATCTCCATCCACCAGAGAAAATTCTCTTTATCTGTTTGAAATATTGGGCTTCTGAATACTTTTTATTTTGAAAAAAAATATATTTCACTCTAAAAAAAGCTGAAAGTCATCATTTGACCCACGATTTGTGTAACTCTGGACAACAGGAGACAAGAACCAGGCTGAGGTGGGCTTAGCACATCAGCTCCTGCCCAAGGGACTGGAATCTACAAGGCTGAGGGTCTACAGAACTATCTGCACTTTGACAGGCGTCGGAATGGGGCCCTTGGAACTCAGACCTGTGAGAGAAGCTTGAGCCCTCTGAGGTGTGTGCCTGGGAACTCTCCTGTTTCTAAAAATAATTAGACCATCATCTTTAAAGTGGACCATGTTCCTCAGTACTTGATTATAGTTGAAACAGTAGCCAACATTATGCATTTTACATTGTCTATCTTTTCTTATCTGCTTTTGATGACATTGTCCCTTCAACCTCGCATCCCTCAATAGCAATCCCCACTTCCTTCACTCCAGCCATGGCCCTATCAAAAATCCTACTCATTCTCCCAGAATTAATTACAAATATATCTCTTTTATGAATCCCCCTGTGTTTCCATAATCAGAAATGACTGTTACTTTTGAACAGCAAAGCTGCTTATATCATCCTAGCTCAGTTTATGATTCTTTGAGGCTGCTTTCCCCTGAGAGCAAGCCTGGGTCTTATATTTTGTTATTCACTTCCACCTTCACCCTTTTGCCCTAGCACGTAATATAGTTCCGCACATGCAGTACATGCTCAAGAGGAGATTACACTTTTGGATTTGTTAGAAAGGGAGATGGCCAGTCAAGATGTTTAATTTTAGATATCCTGAATCAACTTGGGATAATTTAAGTAGAAGAGGAATTTATGAAAGAATATTTAGAGATAAATACCTTGTGTTTAGAGACCACACCATCAAAAATAACCTCTAAAGTGATGTCAGGGAATCGGCCCCATAAATACCTCCATGCAACCACTACTAAGTACAAGCACGGCTGTGCTACCACGGAAGCCACAAGTGTAGAACTTGGATAGGCTGACAGAATCCCAGCTATTGTCTTTTCTGGAACTTGATGCAGCTAAAGTTGCAGCCCTATTCTTGCTAAAAAATGTATTTCCCATCAGTCCTGCTTCTTCGCATTAAATGCCTTTGAGGCAAAGAGTTAAAAACTGGGGAGGCTGCATCTGGGAAAATGAGTTTTCACTTTTATGGGGGGTAGCCTCCACCCCCACCAAGATTCACCAGAAAAGAAAGTGACCTAAAATAGGAAGAGGCTGGCTGTAGCAAATGAATGTTATTATAGGTGTCATTTTTAATTCCACATTTCACAATTTACGTTCATTTAAATATCCAAATCCTCACTCTTTCAACTCTAAGAGAAAGTTCTTAATTCCCATTTGCCTGCATGTATGTTATTTGGTGATTTTCAGTGCTATCAAAAGTCTACCAAGATTCGGTTGGAATTCACTCGCAAATCCAATTTTTGTTGTATAAAATAACAGTGCCCCGTGGTTGCCTCACTTAGGTATGCTTCTTTATCCACATCTATAGAATGTCTTTGGTTAGTCCCTGTTTTCATCAAAATTGCTGTCAATTGATTAAAACAACACCTGGTATCTATGCCGTATGCATCACCTTGCCCTCACAACAGACTCCTTATTCTCTAGCTAACGCTCTTAATCCATCTGCTAATTTTCCTGAAACCACTCATATATCCCGGGATCTTTTTATCAGGACCCAGCTGTGACTTGACCCACTACTGTACTACTGAAAATGATGAACAGAGGCCTTTATTCTTAATCTGCTGTGTGGAAAAAGCCCTAATTGTTTTGTAGTAGTACAGTCTTCAGAATAAATCCATGTTCCCTCACCATCTGAAGCTTACATAGAAGCTCCTTTGGATGCTTGTATAAAATATTCTGTGGGCCATAAAAGTCTCTCATGCATTGGAGTTTAATTTATTTGAGCCAACGTTTGTTGTGATAAATTATGGATCAGACTGTTCTAGGTTCTGGGAATAAAAACCAAAATAAGACAAAGTCCCTACCTTCAATGAGGCCATAAGTAACAAGGGAGAAAGATGGTGAGCAAAATTGCAGTATTAGGTGAGAAGTGCAAGAATAGAAGTAGATTTAAGATACAATGGCAATACGCTGGGGATGGAGGATGGATTCTGTCAGGGGATAGGGATCACTTTTTTTGAGTGGGTGGCATTTGTCAGGGTTTTGAAAGATGCATGGGACTTTTTTAAAGTTGAAAAGATAAAGAAAAGGCCAGTTTAGTCAGAGGGAATAACATGCACAAAAATTCAAGATTTTAAAGCAGCATTAAGTGTTTGGAGAATTTTAAGCAGTTTGCTTAATAAGCTAGATGTGGCTGGACAAGTATATAAGCACCAAAGCTGCATGTTCTTGTATGTCTGCCAAAGACATTGAGCAATAACTTAGCTTTAATCCTGCAGGTGACGGGGTGTTGTTAGAGAATTCTGAATAAGAAAATGACATGATCAGACTTATATTTCACTTTTATTAGAGATATCCCTCCTGGCAGCATGTGGAGGAAGAGATGGGGCAGGGTGAAATTGGAAGCAAGAAGAACAGTTGGACAGGAGGCTATTGCAGCAGCACTTGCAAGGGATGGGAAAACCTTAGTGACTAATCGAGAGAAGGTAATGACAGATGAATGTGGATTGGATTCCCACAGTTCTTGCTGGGAAAACGTGTGCCCCTCATGAGGACAGGAAATAAGAGACAGAAGCTCAGCCATGAGTAGAGAAAACAACTTCCGGTGAGATATTTTAGTGCAAGTATCTAGTAGGCAATAGGTTCGATGAGTCGGGTACTTGCACAAAAGTCTAAAGTAGAGATGCAAAGGTACCAGCGTGTAGGTTCTGGGAATTCAGGTTTTCTAGGGGAGAGCTACCGACTGAGAGACCTGAAGTCAGAAACATAGAAGTTCAAATAGCAAGTGGAAAAATTCTGGCCAGTGAGTGACAGATGAGAAGATAACCAAGAGAAGATGTCAGGGAAACCAAGGGCATAGAGTTCCTGCAGAGAAGGAATAATTACAAAATACAATGTCATAGCAAGGCCCAGTCCTTTGGATTTGGTAGTCAGATCATTTATTACCTGCCAATGCCCCTCCAGGAATATTGCATGAGTGGAAGAAGCAAGTGTATATTTGTTTTTTTGCCAAAAAAGCTAGAAAGAAAGCAATACAATATATTGGAAGAACTTCTCAAAGACAGAGAGATCAAGTGTATGTCTAAGCTGAAAGGAAGGAGTCTATAGAAAATAAAAGTTTGAAGGGAAAACAGATAAACCAGGTCTAGAGAGGAGATGAAGAGTACGGGGCGGGGGGGCTTTTGCGCCCAGAAAGATGTGGGAAACCGGCTCTGGAGACTTGAGAGAAGGAAAAAACCATCTGTGGAGAGAGGAACTATTGTAATTAGAATGGTAGAATGCTAAGTCATTTGGTCCTGATGACGTCACTTTTCTGTAATAAGAGAAATAATCTGTTTAGAGTGGGCCACTCATGGATTGGAAGGGACTTTTTGGGAAGTGGAACAGATTTGGAATACCTAATGGAGGGATATAAAAGGAAGTTTACCAAAGAGGAGCAGAGCAAGTGTTCTTTCCATATTCATTATAAATTTTTCTGTCTTTATTTCTTTTTTTTTTTTTAAGATTTTATTTATTTATTTGACAGAGAGAGGCAGGAGAGAGGGAATACAAGCATGAGTGGGAGAGGGAGAAGCAGGCTTCCCGCTGAGCAGGGAGCTCAATGTGGGGCTCGATCCCAGGACCCTGGGACCATGACCTGAGCGGAAGGCAGACGCTTAACGACTGAGCCATCCAGGCGCCCCTCTGTCTTTATTTCTTATGTCATCTTCCATCTCTGTGTATGACAGAAATATAATTAAATAACTCAGTAATCTTTTGTGTATCATTTTCTTTCTTACTTTTATTCTTTCTTCTTTTTCCTCCTGCCTTTTCCACACTGCCCCCAATTCTTAGGATTCCCCATTTTCCCTCTTCAAAACTCCTACTTGCAGCTGCAATTGACATATCAAGGCCCCAGGAGGGGCCAAAGGGGAACATTCAGGCTTGAGAACAACCAGATGACAGTTTACACTTCCTGTTTCGAAACCACTTAAAAGCACAAAGTTGTACAAAAATCAAAATGGCTGCACTGATGCTTCAGCAAAGCTTGATGTTAAAGTAACCTTTTTCCTCTCTTCTGCAAGCCTCCCGTCCTCCCTTCCTAGCCTTTGATTTCAGGAACCCAGTACCACCCTGAAAATGACTAACGAGCCTGGCAGCATGTACACAATTCCTGTTGAAACTGGCTAGATCCTGTATTTCCCTACAAAAATCTCCCGGGCCCTTCCTCCAGAAAGGCTTGCAGATTCAGAAGGCCACAGCCTGCTGCAGCCTCCTTGGCGATGGCAAAGCAATAAAGGTTTTGTTCCTCTTTATCCCAAACTCTGTCTTGGAGTTATATTTTGGCTCCGAAGCACGGAGGTCAGTTTTCAACAACATTTTGTTCTTGTGGCATTTTCTTTTTCTATTGTTGTATCTGCCTGGCTTGTGCCTACATTGATCAAATAGTTGTCTCCTTTTTTATTTCTTTTATTTGGAATTTTGAAATGCTGCTTTAAGGCCTCATGTTGTATTCCAGTCTACACTTCAATTTCTTTTCCCATGCCTAGCAGCCATGAGGGATTTCTACTGGCTTAAAATAAAGACTTGAAGGAAGTAGGCCTGTAACTACCTGAGAGCTAAGTTTTTAGGCTGGCTTCCTTCATGGTAGAAAAATGGCATACAGAAGTTCCAACCCTCATCTCTGAATATCATACCACCTAGAGGAAGACCTTTTTTCCCAAACAGTCAAAATAGTCTTGTATTCCAATCTGATTGGACCAGGCCAAATGGATCACTTGGATCTAGAAACAGCTCTAGCCTGTTTGTGTAGGCCTGTGTTATTGCAAGTCTCACGGAGGTAAAAGGGATAAGATTACAATAATTGGTTTATTTTAGTTAGGCTCCACTTGGCTCTGAAGATGAGGTTATTTCCACCTTAATCCAATCAAGCTTACAAAGTCAAATGGGATGGGACCGAATGGATGCTAAGGAGTCAATAAATACTACTCTAGGTTTCTCCCTCTGTCTCCAGAAATAATCCCCTAAGCAGGGCCTGTTTCATGGGCAAGTGACTACTGTAGTTGCACAGAGTATGTAACACATGGCCTATTATGGGTAGAATACATAGAAATAATTGCAATTAATTACCACATTTTTGGTCTTCCTTTACAAGTCTAATCAGCATGAGAAAGGAGATATCACATTCCTTCCTATATCCCTAGGGCTGAACACAATGAATGTTTATGAGACACAAGTATCTTCCCAAGGGTACAAAGTGCTAGCACCCACCTTGCCAGGATAGAAAATTCTTTTGTTTTCTTTCCTCATCTTCCCACAGAGATGGAGTTTGACCTCCAACTAACATTAAAGAAGCTGTGTTTGTGATCCAGCATATGGTCTCGTGCAATTCACTTACTTTCTTTAACGATAGATGCAAATGATAATAGTAACAATTGCTCTACCTCACTGACATGCCCTAGAACCTGGACCCCTTTTGGTTTTGTTTGTTTCTTGTTGCTTGTTTAATTGCTTTTTAATGCTCTAGTTGTTAAAGAATGAAATAGCAATGTTTTAAAAACTCATTGTGTATTTAAATATTTACATTTGCCAAATTAAAACTTTATCATGCATAAGCATAATAAAATGGGTTATATAACCTCATTTGAATTTATCAAAAGTTTAAGTTTAAGGTTTTCAAATGTGCGAATGAGGCAAAAACATTCCTACCAATTCCTGAACAGTAGGCGACAATTACACTGTGGTTTCAGTAACAGGACTGAAGGGCTTTTACCTATAATCGCACACAATAGGGGCTGCCAATCACATCATAGTCCCTGTGAATGGCGCCTCATGTAGTTGTGCGGGGACATATGTGAGAGCCGCAAGTCAATATCAATATTATTTTAATACATTTATTTAAATGTCTTTGTCTCAACCTTTTTAAAAGGTCTAGAACCAATACATTTTTAAAGAAAAAGAACAGTAATTACAGGGAGCTTAGAACTCCTTAAAAGAATGTAACTGCTATCGTAAATAAAATACGGTTATATCCTTTTAAATTACCAAGAACCATTTTTAAAAATCATTTCTTAAATGTATATGCTCTGTCAAAGAGAAATTTGACAAATTTCAGAACCTCCTAGCTTTGTGTCTGAACTCTTTTAATATAAGTTCCAGCACAGGGTCTGTCCCCAAATAACACCTTAATGTTTTTTGCATGCATGTAAGAATCACTAAGGTAAACAGCGTAAGTAACATGAGTTATGATTCCATTTATAGCGGGATAGTTATCTCTTTTTTTGATGTCTGATTTCCATTTCTTATTTTTTAAAAGGGAAACTATGAACATTTACTCAGGGTGACTGTACATTGGAGTAAGGATAATATCCGGACATTTCATAGACTATTAGGCATTGGGTATGAATGGATATGATACCTGGAAACCCGAAACATTATTGTGACCCACCATCAGAGGGGTGATATACAAGGGCCAGATAATAAATGGTAAAGTCCTGATAAAATCTATTTTTCAGTAGGACCATTGGGTTCATTTTCCTGGCCATTGAATGTATAGTTGGGATTATCATACTTGGCAATTGGGGTAACCCCACATTGGGTCTCAGACCTGTGGAATGAGAACAATGACAGCAAGGAAAGCCATGTGAAGATCAATGACACCTCCCCAACCTCTCTCCACTTCACATCAAGATATTAAATTTTCAAAAGTACCAAATCTCAGGGTGAGATGAGAAGAAGATTATGCCATCCATGAAGATCTAAAAGATGCAGTGGTGATGGTTCTTATCCTGTATTCACTTAATATGTTACTCTTGATTCCTGTGCAAACTATAGATCTCAGAAAGACCATAGTCTACTCAAAGCCCAACACAGTAGGTATCCTGATCAAAACTGCTCTGCTGGACTTGGTATCCTTTAAGAGCCAACTGATAAAATCTAAGGGACATGGTATGTAGCTATTTATTTGACAAATGCTTCTTTTCTATCCAATGAATAAAGAACCACAGAGATTGTATGGGGCACCTATGTGGCACAGTCAGTTAAGCCTTGGATTCCTGTTTTCAGCTCAGGTCGTGATCTCAGGGTCCTGAGATTGAGCCCCAAGTCAGGTTCCGCACTCTGTGCAGAGTCTTCTTAAGATTCTCACTCCCTCTCCGTCGGACCCTCCCACATGTGTGTGCACTCTCTCTCTCACTCTCTTTTTCTAAAAATAAATAAGGGGCATTGCTTGGCTCAGTCAGATAAGCATCTGCCTTTGGCTCAGGTCATGATCCCAGGGTCCTGGGATTGAGCCCCGCATCGGGATCCCTGCTCAGCGGAGAGCCTGCTTCTCCCTCTCCCTCTGCCTCTCCCCCTCCTCATGCTCTCTCACTCTCGATCACTCTCTCTCTCTCAAACAAATAAATAAAATCTTCAAAAAAAATAAAAAATAAATAAATCCTAAAAATAAGAACCACAGAGATCATACACTTTCATTGAAATGAATGACAATATTCATATACAGTTTCAGTCTGGAAATATGTTAACTCTCTCAACCTTTGTCATAATGTAGTCCAAAGAGATACAAATATCATGTGAGAGAAATATTCTACAGAATACTACCTTGGTCCGTTATACTGATGACATTTTGTAGTTTAATTAGAATGAGCAAGGGTTTATTAAGATTCTGAAGCTTAGGTAAAATACATGCACTCCAGAGAGAGTGAGAAAAAAACTTATGAAGATTCAAGGACATGACAATTCAGTACAATTTACAGGGACGAATGGTGATGGGCATGCCGATACAACACCTACAGAGTAAAAGATAAATTTCTGTATTTTAATCCCTTACTACTGAGAAGGAAGCATAGTGCTTGGAGGGGCTTTTAGGATCTGAGGCAACAGATTTTACATCTAGGTCTACTTCTCTGGCTAATATACTAAGTGACACAGAAGGCTGCCAGCTCTGAGTAAAGCCAGAAGCAATAAATGGATCTGCAGAAAATTTAGGCTATAGTGCAAAAAGCCCTGCCACTTGGGCCACATGATGGAGCCCAGGTGTGTTTGAAGAGTAAATGGTTAAAAGAGATGCAGTGTGGCGTTATGATAAGCCCCAGAGAGAGAATATGACAAGCTCCTGTGATTCTGGCCTGTGGTCATGCCATCAGCAGAGGGCAATTTTACTCCTTTTGATAAATAGCTCCTGGTCAGTTAACAGGGCCCTGGAAGGTGTAGAACAATTTACCACAGGGCACCCAGTGACCATGTCTCTGAAACTGCTTAGTATAAGCTGGGTTCTGTCAGACCTACCAAGCAATATCAAACCTACCAGTATCAAAGGGCCCAAGACAGTCCATCCTAAGAAGAAAATGGAATTGAGTCTGAGCAGTTTTCGAGGACCTGAGAAACCCATGTGGCCCAGATCCCCAAAGCACCCACCAGAGTTGCTCCAGTGACCTTCCTTCAGTTATCATTTCACCTATGGCCACAGGAAGGTCTTGTACATCCAGATAAAAAAGAACAAAAGCTTAAGTTTGGTTTATGGAAGGTAAAAACCAAAAATGAACAAGGGATGCATTATAACCATACTGGAAGGGAAAGAACTAGAAGATCAGAAACAAGGATGTTTGGAGCAGAAGCATGTGAATGAACATAAGGAAATGGGCATGAAGTGTGAAAACTTGCCATTGTGTATTAACATCCACCAGAAAACATCCACTGTGGAGGAGGCACTGCACAACCAAGTAGACAAAATACTTCAGCTAGTCTTTGTACTTAGTTATCCCAGAACTGACACAATGGGCACAGGACCAGGGTAGCCATGGTGGCAGAGATGGAAATGGGCATCGGCTCCATGGGCTCCCATTTACTAAGATTACAGGCAATTCAGAATGTCCAGAATGTCTACCCTGCCAGTCACAGAGACCAATACTGAGATCTTGGTATGGCACTATTGCTCAAGAGGACTAACTGGGCGTTTGTGGCAAGTCATCTACCCCCTTCATTCTAGAAGGGCTAGTGTTTGTTTTCACAACAATCCATACATATTCCAGGTGTGACTATTCAGGGGCTTATATAGTGCAAGATCTACAAACAGGGAGTCTCACACAGAATACCGTTTGACCAAGGGGCCCACTTCACAGTGAAGTAGGTGCTGGAGTGACCATGGGATGCACACGGCAGGAGTTGGATCACATGCTACATACACCATGTGAAAGCAGATGGCCTGATAAAACATTGGAAGGGATGACTAATGTCAGTCTAACCTTAGAGCAACTGGAAATTGTACCAAGTTTTCTGATTTTTCAGAAGAGTTGAAAATAATCCATGAATTTAAGGAACATTGGAGATACTGATTCCAACCTTATGATTTCCCCTGACTTCTTAATCTCACTGGAAATATTGGATAGCCTATCAAGGTACCATCCCAAAGGCATGAATTTAAAGATCAATAAACAAATACGCTTTCAGCTACACAACAAATCCTTTAGCTTCGAGTCTTTCTGTAGAAGAATAATGCCAGATGAATCTAATTCTGAAATTTTGTGCTGACTTGCTGTGGGGGGAAAAAAGAAAAAAAAAAGTCAGATTTAGGAAATTAAATTCTTGAGCAAAATCCTCTTTTAATTTCCCCTCAAACAAAACCCTTCATGTAGTTTTGGCCAAAGCATGAACGAAGAATATATCCACTAACAACTGCCTCTGACTTAAAAATCTTCAACCTCTTAAAATAATATATTTAGATCCCTAAACTCAGTATTAATTAAATTTCTTTCATCTTTTGAGGTAACCTGTTTAAATGAGTATCAGGATCCAGAAGACATGAATATAATTTCTATCTATTTTGAATTATTAATAAAAGGATTTTAGACCTGGCTTAGGAAATTAATGTTTCTTTTGAAGTTACTGATTATTCCAACTCATTACAATGCTGGAATATTCAGAGTATATTTCTGATGCAACATTAAAGAGTGAATCCTGATACTTAAACTGTGATTGGATATGTATTTTTTTTTTCTTTCCCTTACACTCATGGTCTTCTGAGATCATGAATTTCAACTTGTTATTTTGAATTTATTATTAGAGATCCCTTCTAGTTAAAAAAGGAAATAACCAATTACTTTCCTAACCATATGTTGTTACTTCATTGTTACTCTCTTAATGCTAGTTATGACATTTCTTCCCTCACAGTTGGATTTTATAACATCGTAGCTGTCAGGTGGCCTTCTCCCCTCAGTCCATACAACATATGCTTAAGTGATCAATTCCATCAGAGCTCATGGTCCACCCTCATCCCAAGCCAATGCCCTCTGTCCTTTAGCCAAAATGAATTACTTGTACCTTCACCTGAGTCCTTGCTCAGTAGGCATAAAAAGCCCTTTCCCCCTCTCTCCAGCCTTTAGGAACTGTGATCTGCTTTCTGCTGAATAGTTTTGTCTTTTGTAAGATTGCATATAAATGAAAGCATATGGCATATAGTCTTTCCTGTTGGGCATTTTCATTTAGCATAATACATTTGAGATTCATTGATGTTATTATGTGTATCAGTAGTTCATTTATTTTTATTGCTAGGTAGTATTCCATTGTATGGATATAAAACATTTCATTTATCCATTTACTAGTTGATAGGTATCTGGGTTGTTTCCAACTTGGAGCTAGTATGAATAAAATGCTATAAACATTTAAGTACAAGTCATTGCTAGGGCATATATTCTCATAATTCTTGGCTAAACATCTAGGAGTAAACTACTAAAAAACTGAAAAATTTGACTTCTTAAAAATTAAAAATCTTTTACTCTTCAAAAGATACTCTTAAGAAAATGAAAAGACATACCACTAACTGGGAGAAAATGTTAGCAAAACATTCTTCTGATTAAAACAAAAACAAAAACAAACTTCTGTCCAAAATATATGAAGAGGGGCGCCTGGGTGGCTCAGTCGTTAAGCGTCTGCCTTCCGCTCAGGTCATGATCCCAGGGTCCTGGGATGGAGGCCCGCATCGGGCTCCCTGCTCCGCGGAGAGCCTTTTTCTCCCTCTCCCACTCCCCCTGCTTGTGTTCCCTCTCTCGCTATCTCTCTCTCTGTCAAATAAAAAATAAAATCTTTAAAATATATATATATATATATATATATATATATATATATATATATGAAGAACTCTTATGACTCAAGACAAACAACCTGATTTTTTTTTTTTTTAAGGCAAAAGAATTGAACAGCTCTTTAACCAAATGAGACATATGAATGGCAAATAAACCATGGAAGTATCCTCCACATCATAAGTTGTCAGGGAACTGCAAATTAAAACACAATGATATAAAACACTGCACACCTATTGGAGAGGCTAATTTAGAAAGCTAGTGATAGGGGCTTCTAGGTGGCTCAGTCTTAAGTGTCGGGCTCCTTGCTCAGCAGGGAATTTGCCTTTCCCTCTCCTCTGCCCCTCCCCGTGCTCATGCTCTCTATTCTGCGCGCTCTCTCTCAAATACATAAATAATTTTTTTTTAAGCTAGTGATAACAAGAATTGGCAAAGATCTGGAAGAACTGGCACTCTCATATACCTTCACTGGGAATGCAAAATGGTACAATCCCTTGAAAAAAAAATTTGGTGATTTCTTTTAAAGTTAAACATATACTTAATATATCCATTTTTCAAATAGAGGCAATTCTCCATATTTCCCAAATTCCTTGCAGTCCTATATACATGTGTTCATTATTTATTCCTACTAATTATTTATAGAAAATTGTGGATTCTGCAAATATGTCAATAATTAATAATACAATTGGTAATAATTATTAATATACGTTTTGCAAGCTGCACAATTACTTGGAGCCCAATCTCTCTTTCTCTTTTTTTTCTTTGATGTTAATATCCACATGGAGGATTAGGACAAAAGGTTATCCATGTATAAATATATCTTGTGCCTTAAGAATCAGTTTAATTTAATTAAAATTAAGTTCCTCCTCCCTCAGTTGATATAAAGTATATAAATTATGTCAAAGACATAATTGCAATCATTGTTTTTAACCATAAAGAGAAATTACTAATATAATTATGGACGATTTATTTTTCCGTACACTTCTCATATCTTTTTAAGATATTTTGACCCAATCAACATTAAAATTACAGAAGGAAAAAATACTACAATGTAAAATTCCCAATTTTATGAAATTTTATCCCCAGCTTTACCTAATTGTGGCTTCATAAATGTGCCTCTAAATGAAAGGGTAACAAGCAAAATTAAAAATGCTTTGACCAAATTTAATTAAGCTTTATGGCAGTATCTTTCAGCAACTAAGAAAGTGAGTAACTCTTGATAACAAATCCATTTAATGTCAGATGGTTTTCAATTCTTTGCTTTCAATAAAATTAAAGGAATGCCTATTTGAGCTTTTGGTTTACTAAGCATATTTGATGATAGGTTATTATGTGATTTTTGGCATATAAATGGAAAGAAATTTTTTAAATTGGTACTTCTGCTCTAAAAAATTTCTTCCATTCACACATACAGTTTTATTTAAAAAGGTTTTATAAGTGTTAGCCTCCATAAAAATGATTTTAAAAAAAGTAATAAAATTAATGTTGTAAGCTGCTTTACTCAAGCAATAATTAATATTCATGGACAAATACATGAAATAATTGAAAATAATTCTGATCCATGTCATTAAATTAGTCATATATTTTTGTTTTTATTAGTTAGTAGTGATAAACACTACAATACTAACTCTAGACAAAATATTTTACCAGTTAGAGCCATAAAATGCAGGAAATTGAAAAATTATATATAAATTAAATTTATTTAATACATTTGCATTATTAATATAAATCATTTTATTTCATTAAATTTAATTACATAATCTATAATTGATTATGTATTATATATAAAATTATGCATTAAAATTATAATTTAGTTTTATGTAATCTATGTAAATATTTTTCTTGAGGAAATAATATTAAGAAAATCAAGAAAATATTTTCATGTGTTAGTCTATTACCTTTGAAAAACTCCAATAGAGGAATTAAAATATACATATGAATTCAAGGATTAAAAGGAATGATTAAAAAATTCTGCCCTCCAAAGAAGAGCTTGCTCATGTATACTTTAGTGAATGATAGCGGGTGACGTACTGTCTTGCAATTTAAATTTTATTAGATATATTTAAATGAGAGACATAATTTTATTTTTAAAAAATCAATATTTATAATATGCTAGAAATTGAAGTTTCTTGGAACCATATGCATTACTGATGAAAAGATAACTTAAAATAGGCAAGAGAGTACATGGTTTAAATCTGTATATGTCTTTTTAGAAGGTAAATAAGAAAAAAATTGGAGATCAGTGTTTTAACCGACACAATCTGGATAAGATATTCCATCTTGGAGTATCTTGTGCTTCCTTTCATCATAGGATTTATTATGATTTTTTTGTGACAGCCTATTTACTTATCTGCTTCCTCCACTAAACAAGAAGCTCTTTGTTGTCAGGAATGATGCCTTATGTAAGCAATGAGACAGAGGTTGTCAATGAATATTTTTTGAGTGAATGCACACATAAATGATTTGTTTTGGACACAGATTTCTCAGGTTTTTTTTTTTTTTTTTCTCACAATTATGTGTACTACTCTTTATGCTTCTAGTCTTTCTTCTGAACCTTAAGTTCTTCACGAAAGGAATCAATATCACATGGTAGTAGAAAGAAAAATACACTAAGATTTTGGATGTAGTCCAATCTCTGACAACAAAATAATTATGTAACTTGGGCAAGTCATAAATTCTTCAGGCCAAAACTTTCCTTACTTGTAAAATCAGAGCCTTTAATTGGGTGTATTCTTCCTGCCTTAAATCTATTTTATTTTCTTGTATTTCCCATATAGTCAAAAGTGACTTAATACATAAGTCACCTATTTCCTATGTATTCATGGGTAAGAGTGCTCATGTATGGCTGGGGTTTCATTGCCTTTGTCACAACTGTGCATTTGGTAGAAAAGAAACAACAGTGACTGAAATTAACTAAAGCTATCTATGATTACTGAATCAAGACACTTAAAACCGAAAAGGACTTTATATGTTAACTGGTTCCACTTTTATTTTCAAAATGGGAAAGATGTCAAAGAATTTTAAATCATTTGCCCAAGGTGACACAGAGCTATTATCAAGGTGTGGTATAAAATTTCCTCTCTCAGTTCAGTGCTAGTTCCAACAATAATGGCTAAGGATCCAGGTTTTGGAGTCAATATCTGAATTCAAATCTCAACCATGGAGTTTTGGAGAAGTTATTTAAATTTCCCATTTTTTAATTCCTTTTTTACATGATGGAATAATAATGCCATAACTCATAGCTTGTTTTGAGATTATTAAATAATGGTTATAAAATCCTAGGCACATACAGCAAAGCTAAATAAGCCATAGCTATGATTCTGTACAGGGCTGCACCATCTTAAGACAACTTGTCATTTTACCTTAATATCCCATATAGCAGACAAAAACAGATTCTCAAAAATTATACCTATCTCATTAGCTTTTGATTCTTTAAATTTTACTAACCAGGAGAGGTCATTGCTTTTACCATGTGGGCATCTGAAAATATGGGCTGGCCAGTGAACTACAAAGGGGAGATGGCAGTTCATGAGCCAATCTGATGGGATCTCTCTGCAGTCTCTGGTCCTCCAAAGCCACAGAAGGAGCAGCCCTGAGGCAGCAAGACCCAGGACATTTTGGCAAGAGCGTGGGACTCTGTCTTTCTCAGAAGTTGAGGGGGCACCTCTGGTCTTTCACACAGCTCTCCAGGCTATCCTTGGTCCCAGAGGCCCAAGCATCGCCAGCCAGGCCTCATCACCATCACCAGACTGCCTTTCTGGCAGTGAAATGAAACAGATATCAGGATAGGGCAGCCCCACCAAGTATCAGAGAGGAGGCTTTTGTTTACCAGAAACAGAATATCTACCTCAAATTGGCTTAAAAAACAAAGATTGTATTTACAAAAATAAAGATCATTTTGAAAAATTATATTGAGATACAGTTCACATACCATAAAATTCACCATCTTAAGGTATACAATTCGGTGGGGTTTTTTTTTAGTACATTCACAGAAGTGTGCCATCATCACCACTAACAAAAAAAAAAAAAAATACCAAGTATCTTAAAAATGAGAATAGGATGCACAATCTAAAATATAATTATTTACCAATTTATCTACTTACCTATTTATCAATGCCTATAAATTCATTTCAAGAAACAATGATTGAGTGTTGTATGCCCGTCTCTGCATTAGGCATACACACAGGAATAAAGCGTCATGCAGTCTCGAACTTCAGTGAATTCCAAGCTGACATTTGGAGTACAAGGTCCTAATAAGTGTGTGAACCAATTCCTACAGGAACTATATCTGTTGCTCCACCACTGAAATTAAGAAATTGGCTTTGCAAACCAAGATCCCTATAGTATATCCCTCATCTCTCTTTATATTAAATTGCCTCACCCTATATGATATCAATTGAGATGTAATGAAAACTGTTATATCAGATCTCCCTTAAGTGATGAGAAAAACTAAGTCCATGGAACTCAAGTTTACTCAGCCTATTTAAAAGAGATCTTGGAACATGGCTTCTATCTGAAAGGAGTGAAGAAGGGATGAGAACACAAGATTCAGCATGAAAGGAAATCAGAATTACAAACTGCTCTGTGCTAAAAACAGTTTGGATTTTGTAATCAGAGCTCTCCCAGATGTTCCCAGAGAGTCCCAGGGCAATCATGTGAGAAATAAGGAGATGAGGCAATGAGAGAACTATATATCCTGGGGATTTGTTTCTTTATAACAAAACTCCTTTAAAGTAATTTATCAAAGTCACCAGAGAACTGAAGACATTTAGCATGGCTTATAAAACCTCAAACATAGTGCTCTCTTTTTGAAAATTGAAAAAGCTGCAGGCTTTTTTGATTAGCCTTTTCTTTATAATGTCAGACTGCCACTCGCCATAAATAGGAGTAAGGGAGGAAAAGAAGGAAAATGTCGTAAGACAACACAGAGATGGACGTTGGAAGCTACGAGTAGAGCTTATATTTGAGGACATATTTTAGAAACATGACACATGTGTACATGTAAATAAGACACTGACTACAAGAGCAAGCTCATTTCTGTTTTGGAACAAACAGCACATTCTGCGGAATGTAAGTGCATAAACATCAGGAACTAATCTCTTCCATAAACCATTTCTATTATCTTTTCCAAAGTTGAGGTCATACACTAGGGAGATAGGGGTGGACTTTTTATTGCACACACACCCATTGTTGGCTGACTATAACATATAAGTACATTTGTTACCCTACTAATTATATGTGCCGAAAATGACTCTTACCCATATCAGTTAGGAGAATGCATCTGCCTTTATAATAATTGGCGGTAGAGATTACTATAAAATATTTTGGATAATTTTGTAAAAACAGAGTTGGGACAGGGTCTGCTGCTGCCAGCTGTAGAGCTGCTTTTAATTAAAACCTTGTTCAACATGCTTCCTGCAGAGTTTTCTTATTTTCCTGTTCTATAAAGATATACTGATTCAGCAATTATTAAACTCTGGACACATTATAAAACTTTCTTCTGAGACTACTCAGCCAAGAAAATCAGCTGTGATTCATTAGATAGTAACACTACCAGAAAGAATGTTCCTCAGTTTGCCCTTAGTTATAGGTCTTTGGTGGCTATGGAATAGAAAGGCCCAAACTAAGAAAAGAGACTTCTCATTTTAAATTTAACAAAAGTCTCTGTCATGAGATGGTAAGGGTAGACTTACATATGTATGTATGGCCAGTGAGTCTATTAAATGGAGTGTAAATGTTAGATAAACTGGGTTCTAGTCACAACTTTGTTAACAATTGCTTCCCTTTATGTCCTACCATGGGGACTGCTACGTAAGTCAGTATTTAATAGCACGAAAAGTCAAGTCAATTGTAGTCTGTTATGGAATGAATGCGGTGCAATCTTCACATACTATGTGTGTATTACAGGGGACCAGAACAGCATAGAACTTAATTCTTCAGCATCCACTTGGACTCCTGGAGACTGCCAAATATTTTGCCCCCTTTGGAAATTTGCTACTTTTTTCAACTCCAAATTTGTGTGTTTTGTCACGAGTTTTTATCTCCCATGAAATAGATCAAATTCCTGTTACTTTGTCGCTCTACTCTTTGAGGAAAATATTTGCAATGGTGAAAGAAGAACTTTCAAGATCACATTCTTCTGGCGATCCAATGCACAGCATAGTCATTATAATCAAAGATACTATATTATATACTTCAAAGTTGCCAAGAGACTAGATCTTAAATGTTCTTGCCACAAAAGGAAATGATAATTATGTGATGTGATAAAGGTGTTAGTTAACTCTATGATTGGTTAACTGAACATGAAAAAATGTTATGATATATAAATGCATCGAACAACACATTGTACACCTTATGCTTACACAATGTTATATGTCAATTATACCTCAAAGAAATCATATTCCATCAATGGTCTAAGAATTATGAAGTGATTAAAGCTATATCTGAACAATCTTTAAAAAAATGACAAAATCACAATTATAGTTGAGGAATTCAGCAACCCCCTCACAGAATGAACAGAGAAATACACTGCATTCATGAACTGAAAGACTGAAAATGTCATTTATCTTCAAATCCATCTTTGCATTTAGTGCAATTCTCAAAGTTTTTGGTCAAGCTTATTCTAAAATTTATATAAAAACACACAGACCCCAAAATAGCTGAAATGATCTTGACAAATAATACAATAAAATTACTCTACCTAAGGCTTACTATTTAGCTATAGTAAACAAAAAAAAAGTGTTATAGAGATACAAATACAGATAAATGGAAATGTAAAGAAAATTCAGAAATAGACCCACACAGATATGGCCAACTGATTTTTACCAAGTTTTAAAGGGAACTCAAGGGAAGAAAGATTTCCTCTTTGACAAACGGTGCTGGAGGAACTGTAGTAGATCTATGGCATACGATAACCTTGGCCTAAGCCTCACATATTATACCAAAAAATGAACTCAAAATGGATTGCAGACTTAAATATAAAACATAACATATTGATAACTTGGACTTCATCAAATTAAAAACTTTTGCCCTATGAAAGACCCTGCTTAAATGATGAAAAGACAATCTACAGACTTGGAGGAAACATTTATTTGCAAGCCATGTATCTGAAAAAGGTCTATTATCCAGGACTTACAATGAACTTTCAAAACTCAACATTAGAAAGGAAAGTGAGCAAAATACACGAATAGAAATTTTAATGATGAGGATCTACAGATAGCAAATAAGCATATGAAAAGATATTCAACATCATTAGCTATTTAAGAAATTCAAATTTAAATTATAATGATATATTACTACACAACCATCAGAATGGCCAAAATTTAAAAATAATAGTAGAACCAAATGCTAGTGAGGGTGGGAAGAAAGGGGGTCACTCAGACACTGTGAAAATGTGAAATGGCACAGTTACTCTGGAAAACAGTTTAGCAGTTTCTTATAAAACTAAACATGTAGTTATTTTATGACTCAGCAATTGAATTCTTCGGTATATATTCTAGAGAAATGAGAAGCAATGTTTGTGTGTGTGCGCAAGCACACGCACGCGCACGCACACACACACACTATAGGAATGTTCACAATAGTTTTATTCATAATAGCCCCAAACTGGAAGCAATTCAGATGTTCTTCAACCAATGAATGGATAAACAGTGGTACATCCATACTATAGAACACGACTCAGTCAAGAAGGAGCAAGCTGTACTACTGATACACAAAACTCAGATAAATCTTCAAGGAATTATGCTCAGTAAAAACAGCCAGTGCCAAAAAGCTATATATTGTATGATTCTATTTATATAACTCTATTGAACTGACACAAGTATACAGACAAAGGGGGTGCCTGGGTGGCTCAGTCAGTTAAGAGTCTGACTCTTGATTTTGACTTAGGTCATGATCTCAGGGTCATGGGATTGGAGCCCTCAGTTGGGCTCCCCACTCAGCACAGAGTCTGCTTGTCCCTCTCCCTCCTCCCCTCCCCTCCCCCCAACTCTCTCCCTCTCGCTCTCAAATAAATAAACAAACAAACAAATAAATAAATAAATAAAATCTTTTAAAAAAGTATACAGACAGAGAGAAGATTAGTGTTTGTCAGGTGTTATGAATGGGGAAGGGTAGAGGAAGGTAGGTATTGTTATAGAAGTGCACCCAGCAGTGTCCTGGCAGTGATTGAGGATTTATAAATATATCTGTATTAAAAAAAAGAGAAAATAAAGGTAAAAAGGCAATTCTTTTTTTTTTTAAAGATTTTTTATTTATTTATGTGACAGAGAGAGACACAGAGAGAGAGGGAACACAAGCAAGGGAGAAGCAGGCTCCCCACAGAGCAGGGAGCCCGATGAGGGACTCGATCCCAGGACCCCGGGACCACGACCCGAGCCGAAGGCAGTCGCTTAACCGACTGAGCCACCCAGGCGCCCTAAAAAGGCAATTCTTAAAAGAGCACTGCCGAGGTAATGAGTTGAAAAATATTAAATCAAACAAGATATCCTTTAAAGCATCAATAGGAATTTGAATTCAAGTAAAAACAGCAAATATGACTACAATATAAAGAGCAAAGTGAATATTTAACAATCTGTAAGACACCTTACTCTTGCTGAAAGAATAAGCATTAGATCTAATACTGATATTTTCAGAAAATACCAACCAGCAATTCTGGGAGTGCTTCGTGTGGTTTTGCAAAGATCATGGCTGCACACTTGGTCATAAAATTCAGTCCACTCTTGGCATCCCAATTTCAGAGGATTATGAAACATTTGGGAGAGTTTAAAAGACTTTCAGAACATGATTAAAGAGTTGGGAAAAAAAAAAAAAAACAACAACAACTATCTCTAAGTTAAAGCTGGAGGAGTCAGCATCATTTGAGGGAGGAAAGGGAATGACCCAAAGAGGCTTCAGGTTTTGCAAAAAGATACTTGCCAAAAATAGTAGTTGGCTATTGTTTGTTTATACAGAAGATGAAGCAAGGTGACGGAGGTTTACTTCTCTACCTGAAAAAGTTATAGCCTCAAATGAAGCTACTTAAATGAGTACACTATAAGAGTTCAAGTTTATTTAATCCTTACATTATTAAATAGACATTGTTGTGCCTAGAAAACAGGAGACACTGAGGGGTTTGTATTTTGTGTAAGGTTGCACAAGAAATGGTGGGATTTGAGTTCTAGTCAAGAATGGCTAATTTCAGCTTTCAGGTTTCTAACCAATGCACCAGGTCAGAGGTTGGCAAACTACAACTCAAGGGCAAATCCACGTTTAGCCTGTTTTGTATGGCCCATGAGCTAAGAACTGTTTTTATATATTTAACCATTTAAAGGCTTAAGAAGCCCCAAAAGCCTGTAGTTCATGGCGTGTGAAAACTGTATGAAATGCAAGTGGTCAACTAGTTGAAACAGACTGTAAGGACAACAAAACTTACCATATTTTTACAGAAAATGTTTCCTGGCTCCTGCACTAGGGCATCCATGTAGAATGAATCTGCATACAGAAAATCTCTACCTTGTAATGTTCTATTCCAGGAAGTAGAGGAATTTTCTCTGATAGATTGTAATTCAGGTTATGTGCGTCCATGTGAAGAACAGATGAATTTAGAGATTTCTTGAAGATTGGAAAGCAACCTAAATAGCTTTTCAAAGAATTTCTAAAGCAATTGTTCTTGATACTTCTAAGCATTGGAAAGTATATAAGGAAATTGGAGTGGGAACCTGATGCTTCTGAGGCCACCACACAATGGAAACAGTCAGCAATGCATTTTCCTTTCAGCTGGTAGAGCATGTGGTCTAAATCAGTGCATGCCCAAATCATGCAGCTCACCTTTGTGTTTTATAATGTTGAGCCCTAAATTCAACATTTAAATAAATAAATAAATATATTAACAGTAATGCTATTAGTTCCTTGTTTTCTTAAAGCAATATAATTGAAGCTTTCTACAAAAGAGTTGGAAGGAAATAAAATTTCTTTTTTTTTTAAGATTTTATTTATTTATTTGAGAGAGAGAGAGCACAAGAAGGGGTGGGGGAAGGGTAGAGAGTAAGGGAGAAGCAGACTCCCCACAGAGCAGGGTGCTCAACACAGGACTGGATCCCAGGACCTGGAGATCATGACCTGAGCCAAAGGCAGATGCTTAACCAACTGATCCACCCAGGCGCCCCGGAAATAAAAGTTCTTATACGAAAGTCTCTTTTTTGTAACCCATAATAATATCCTCAGCTGAGTAATGACACAGCAAGAGATAATTCCTGGAAGCTGCTCAACACTTCTTCAGGCAATAAAGAAGAGGGTTTGGGGACAGATGGATGGGAAGGTAATTCCTCTTCTTTTGCTCTTTTCTTCACTTCTCATCAGCATATGTCCCTCTTCCTAAAGAGATCCTACTGTTTAGTTTATAGGTAGGTAAAATCTTTTACAATCAGAAATTGTGCAGATTCCTCTTTTTATTAACCAAATTAGTCTTTGAGAATAATTGTATTAGAAGAAGCATTTAATCTTTGAAAAACTCTTGGGACTCTAGCAAACTTATTCAAACAAATATTGCCTCTTGTCTTCATTTATGGTCTTTTTTTCCATTCATAAAATAAGATAAACAATCTCTAAACTAACTTCTTCACGTGACTACTCTCAAACGACCAAATAACTCTGGAGGATAATAAAATTAAGCATGATAATAGACTTTGCCTTTTAAAAGAGAATTTGCCCTACTCAATCATCATTCTATTTCAATAGTACTTTTGGCTTAAGTAGCTTGGGAGGAGTAAAGGGACATTTTTAAGAATACTGGCCATTTCACTCTGGCAACAAAACTGATTTCATGTCTTCAATCAAATGTTCTATAAATCCAGAGCTTGGCCTAATATTACTTATAAGGTAATACGTAAAGAAAGGAAAATGAATGCCAACTGGGTGGCGAATGGGAGAAGCCACTGCATGATTCATTCATTGCTTCACTAACTGAAGTTAAGGAAGGACCAGAAAGTTCTATTTTTCTATGACTAAGAGTGGCTGTCTTAAGAGGTTCAGAAAAAGTTCATGTTGCCCTTGAACAAATATATTTTCCACATTTTATTGCCAGAATGTGGAGAAACAGAGGGCCAGAAATTAGTGAAAAATTCTGATCTCACTTTGTGTTTCTGGACTTCCCTAGAGTAGGAAGTATCAAAAATCGTCCCGGAGAGACTAATGCTTTTTCCCGTTGTTTTTGCCAAAAGTGAAAAGTATTTTGCCTAGCTCTATGCCTAAGCTAACAAGAGACTAATATTTTAGATTTCTTCAAGCTGATATATTTTCATCTATCCAATTAAAGACTCCAGTGTTAGAAAAAATAATACGTGGAAATGACAGGCTAGAAGATATTTTATTCATATGGAAATTAACATGGTTTCTTTTCCTCCAAGGGAAATGATGACAAAACAGTATATATATTTTTTTAGATCTTAAAATATATCTCTTTCCTTGGTCATTAAGCAGTATCTACTTTGCCCTGAAGTAAGTTGTGGTAATTTCAAACATCTTTGCCTTACTATAATATAAAATTATGTGAAAACTAGGCAATACATAAAAAAATAAGCTGGAAGATGTTGAGACATTTTAAAATTGCCCAATTTCTATATGCATGTATATATGTGGATTCATTCATTCATCCATTCATTCATTGCAGATCCTGCATTTCCCAGATATTTTGAAACTGAGTATCTATGAAAAATTTTTATCTATGAATTTCACACTGTACCTAGGTTGTTACTCCATTATACTAGGCATTTTTAAAGATTTTCAATATATAGAAAATGGTATTACTACTATGATTTAAAGTGTATATATATATATACACACATATATATGTAGATATATATAATTTCTAATTTACAAATATGCATTCATTGGTCATGGACTCTTTTACACAGTTATGACAAGACTGGAAAATGAGATAGTATACTAGGCTACCCTGGGAGAAATCAACCAACTGCCAAGTTTATAATTAGTAATAGAGCTAAAACCTATACTGTGGAATGAGGCAAAATTGTCTCCCCTTTGCTATTTCTCCCTCTTTTCTTCAATCCCCCAGTCTTATTTTTAAGTAGCTTAAATTTTCTAAAAAAGAAAGAAAGGAAAATTTGAGGCAGAATGCACTACACAGACTTTTCTAGGGTAAAGGAGTATCAAGTGTCTGCCTTCCTACTTCAAATGAAGAGACTATAGAACACAAAAATATAAATTGCTATGTCAGCCAGTTAACCTATGACTCTACCATGATCCTCATTAGTAAGTCAGACCTAAGCAGAGTGTCTTTCCAGAGACCATACGGCTCCTTTGACCTACAAAAAAAGAAACGAAAACAAAACCAAAAACAAAACCTTGCAGTTATTCAATCTAAAATGGCTGACTGTTTGGGGCTTTTTGACCCTTCTTATGCATGGAGGGGAAGGAAGGGATAAATGGATAGGGAAAGGGCTTCTGAGGTGCAAAATAAAAAAGGAAACATACTAGTGACATCTCTGACCCAATCCTTTTGATGTGGAAGACATTGGCAGTGGAGAGGCAAATTCTTCTGTTTACTCCCACATGTCTACAACCAAAGTAGCATTTCAACATCATTTTCAGGTTTAAACCTCTACTTAGCATAGTTTACCATATGCGGTTTTGGATAAACCAAACCCCAATAATGTATACTTATCCCAGAGCCAGTGGCAGCCTCATATTCCACAAAAAAAAAAAAAAAAGACCAAAAAATGGATAAATCTGTAGTTGGGGGTACTTGCTAACATGTCAAGAGTTCCACTGACCCATTGCTAGTGAAAATGTCTATTTTTGACACAAAATTTTAATATTCCCTATCCTGAAGATACATATATATCAACCCTAAACACGTTTGACCAGAACAACAGCAAAATAAAATGATGATTCTTCAGATGAATGTTAGAATTGAAATTTCATATACCTCTAGTGCTATTTGTTTTTAAATGCTAAATTGTATGTTTTTTTCATCTCATTCATTGTGTTTTCTTCAAATATTCCCTTAAAATTACATTATTCTTATTTTTAAAAATGGTGTAAGTTGTGTGAGAATGATTTTTTTGTATATTTATATTTATTTTTTATGGTCTATATTTTCCATCTAAAAAGTAATCTCATCTCTTCATGTTTAGACAAGAAATTTGATAAAACCTTAGCTAGTTCAATAACTCTGATAATGGGACACGAATCTTGTAACAAGGTATGGCATCCTCATTGCTCCGTATTTAATTCATACCTACAAGAAATGTGGATCTATATTAGTGCTATGTTATTTTAATAGAGTTAGATGGGGTGTGATCTTTATCCTCAGACACTTAATACTGAAACAAGTAAACAAGACCAGTGAGTGCTAATATGTCAGGAGTGTGTGTGTGTGTATGTGTGTGTGCATGCAACTTGGATTATATGATTAATATACATTTAGTGTAACTGACTAACTCATTCTAGTTGAATGAATTCAGATGGAATGTTTTGATAGGTAGTTCTGTTTGTTCATACAAAAATTAAGGACCACCTACTAAACAGGATAAAATTTCACTAAGGTTTAAAGGACAAAAAAAGGAATGATTTGAGGTCCAACACAAAGGATATTAACAGTTATTAGAAGAGTTTGTCTGTGGTGAAGGGCAGTCAGTATTAAATAACAAAGCAAGGCAAAAGAAACAACAGGAAGATAATCAATATCAAATGTTAGGAGTCTAATAATAAGAAGACCGATTAAATTGAGTAAAGTCAAGGGTGATAAAATAATAATTCAAAATAGATGTAAAAAGCATTTGGGATTACTAAATTTCTCAAATGAAATGGTTATGACCTTATTGTAAGAGATTTATAAAAATCTAAAACTAAAAGGGACACAGAGGTAAGTTTTCAGATGAAGAAGGGAGCCACTGAGTTTGAGATGCCAGTGTTTTCAGAGCAAGTCATAGGAAGAGGGACTGTCAGAAGACAGAGTTCCCAACTCTCTGTTACCTCTGAACATTTTTGATAATTGAGGTACTGGAAAAGTAATGCAGAACTTTCTGGAATGGGGACCAGAACTTCCTGCTATGAAGCCATGAGCCATTGAATACAGAACTTTACTTTTTAGTTATAATAACAGGTAAATTTCCCAAAAGAGAATTGTTACTTAACTCTGACTAAATGCTCCTCTGGCCCATTTATATTTGCCTCAGGCCAACCAATTTCCCCTTTGACCAGATGGACACAGATCTGCAGACAGCAGAGGCCCATGTGGTGTGGCCCAGAGCCTTTCCTGCCTCCTGTGTAGTCAATGCTCCTCCCCAGTGGAACTTGGACCAAGACACAAAATTGCAATCTTTAACCAAAGTTTCATGCTTTTCTCTCTCAGGCAAGAAACCAGGAAAGAATTATTGAATCATTTACTCAGCAAGTTTTTATTGACTCCCTTACTTATTTTGATGCTTATGGTACCCGCCATTATATTTTAGCCTCATTTGAAGCTAACCTTTTGAATTCCGGACTCCTAACTGTCCCATCCTAAAGCATATTTTTAATGCTTTAAGGAATAAACTGACTATTGAATTTGGCCATTCTGATCATGTCTCTGACCAATTTAAAATTCTTCAAAGACTCCCACTGGGTATAACCTATCAGATCCCCTAGTATATCATACAAAGCTTAGCTGACCTGGACCCCACATTTTATTTTTATGCAGGCTCCAGTCACACTCTCTTCCACTTATAGTTTTTCCAGTATATTTGCAAATCTCCCAAAGCACAAAGCACCTTATGTCCATTCTTAGTCTCAAAATTTATTACATCAATTATAATACTTGTCTATTTCTCACTAAGAGTAGGAGCTGTGTCTTACTTTTTAGTATCTCTTAGTTCTGAGAGCTGAATTCTGGCTTATATACCTCTGTTACACCAATTACCTTTTTTTCTGACAATCGTTTTCTTGTCTGTCTTACTATGTTTTGCATTCTTGGAAGAGGATGGTATTGTTCTGTGTCACTCCTGAATTCCCAGAACTGAACATAATACCAAGTACACAGAAATAGTACAACTATCTGTTGAATATATTGATGGATGAATGAACACTAGATTGACCCCATTACTATTGTTCAAGCATTCTTGTAACTATTCATCTGCTCACAGATTTTTCATCCCCTTTTCTTCACCTAGTAAAATTCTATTTAGCCCAGTGTTTATCACAGTGCTTGGTGAATATGTTAAATGAATAAATTAAAATTTATTTAATGTCAAATTGTACTTTCTTCATATAGTATGTCTTCATCCCCATCTAGAGGTAATTTCTCCTTATCCCAGGTCCTTCAAAATTTTAGTTTTGAGGGGATTTGCTTGGAAACATTGTGTATATCTTCTATCTTTGTTAGAAATTATTTAAATTTTTTTCATCATTTAAAAATAAATATTGTTTCCTCGACTACTCCTTAAGATTTTGAGTTCTTGGTGGTTATAACCAATGTTATCTTCTCTCCTGACACATTGTCAGTGTTTAATTGAGATTTGAAAGGCCAGACACAAAGAAAAAGACATGGCATTGGTCTTGGGTTGATGGTGATGGTGATGGCAATGGTGAGGGTTTCAGGGGTGAAATCAAACATGCTTTCATTATGCTACAGAGCAAGTATTAAAGATAAGATGAAAAAATACCAGATGCTAGGGTGAAACCTGTACATATTAAGTGCTAAGGAAGTGTAAAACAGAACTAATTAGAGAAGTGAGAAAAAATCAGGGACATTTCCTGCAAGGAAGTGAGGTTGGAACATTCTCTTCAATCAGGATTACTGAAAAACTATGAAGAGGGAATCCCTGAGGTTAATAGCCCAAAGGTAAGAAGTATCAAGAAAATTAAAGGGAAGAATGGGAAAAAGTGGTTTGTTATGATCAGAGAAGCCACATTACAAGTTAACAAATATGGGGTCAGATGGATAGGAATGAGCATTCCATAGAAGGATTTTATGATCAAGTTCTAGGAGTTTGAGAGAGTCCTTCATGTTTTTTAATAACTAATTCACCTGTTTCAATGGATAACATATTGTAGGCATCCCAGAAGTCTCTGCCAGCTTTGTCAACATTGTTATAAGCTTAAGAACTTGGTTGAAGCATGGATAGTATGACTTGGTGAGACAGAGGTGAAAAACCATGTAAGCAAGTCAACCTAATACTTTTTAAACATGAACCTTAGTCTTTGGTAGAGAATTGCACAGAGTCAGAGATTTGAAGTCAACATCTGGACATTGGAAAATAACAAAGAAGATTAGAGTTTTCACCCCCCTTAGTTGCATTCTTATAGATTTACTTCATTAAATGAGTGTACTCTAGGTATATTCTCATTTGTCCTGAAGTCTTCTGAGATGTACCAAAAATCTCACGAGCAATGTGTCCCAAAAGAAAAAAACAGAAAAATATGTCCCATTGTTTCCTGATCAGAATCCATCCAGGAAAAGTTATTGCAATAAAACTAACAATGCTTTTTTCATTCCATTTAACTTTTGAACAGCTACCATGGCAGCTACTCCTATTTTAAGCATGTTCTGGTTTTCATGCAGTAAGTACAGTGAATGAAGATGTTAGCCACCAGAACCCTTTCCCCTGCTTGTGTAAGGAAAGACGTATCTTTGCCAAATAGCCTTGGTTTGGGGGACAACCATCTCAGTCCACATCTGCTTGAGTAGCTACTCATGTGAGATGGAAAATGGAAACTAAACCACCTCATTTAGTGACTACGTGCATGGATTATAAGTGCTCAGTGAAAGTTAAAAACCATCAGAGCTGGAAAGAATTTAAGCTGGCAGCATTAGACAAATGTGTATATTTAGTAATATAAAAAGCCCACGAAGAATGGCCACTTGGAATCTGTAAAAGTCAATCAAGTCTTGGTAATATGTAGGGCAGGGAGAAATCATGTGTCAGCTATTCCATGACAATGCACTAGAACACCCTGACTTTTTGATTTAAGCTCAAGAACAGCAGTCAGGAATCTTGTGCTGTATCCCAGATGTGATGAAGTCCCTGGCTGAAAACAATGTGTAAACAAAACATTAAGTATTAAGTAAAAAAAAAGAAGAAGAAGAAGAAAGAGAGAGGAAGAGAGAGAAGAAAATCTACTTGATTATCCTAAGTAAATATGTTTTACCTCAAACACAGGAGCTACCCGAAGACCAATAGCACATTCCTTCCACAAAACCTTGCTAAGTGAGGGAAAATGTACTGTCAAAGTGACTGCCATGTAAAAGGACGGTCGCCAATATACAAAGAACTTTCCTTTCAAATGGACCATTTTTTCATATAGTATCTCAGTTATCCATACAATGGATATTATCTCCCCTAGCACTTTCCCTCTTAGTATTTTTAATTCAGTTCATCATGTGCTTTATTTTTAAGATGAAATAAATAATACATACTAGATAAAGGTGCATGAGTCTTTGAATTCTCCTATCAAATGCCTATTTAAATTGCCCTTTCCTTCCCTCAGGGAACATTCATCAGCATGAATTCGATATGCATTTTCTCTATTCTTGATATGCATTGCCACGCACATGCATATATGTTCACGAATGGTATATTGTTAATAGCATCATACCATATATATTCTGCCCCATTTTTTTACTCAAATTATATTTTAAGGTCTATTATCTTTTTAAACCTAGTATGTGCCTTTTAATAGCTGGGCAGCATTATACCATATACATATAATATTTATTATTAACCAATCCATTTCCCTCTGAGGAAATTTGGATTGTTTCCATTTTTTCCACATTACAAATAGTACTGCAGACATCCGAGCGTACATTCTATGCAAATGAGGCAGATACTATTTTCTAAGCACTTTGCTGCATAATCTAATTTAATCTTCACAGAAAGTCCAGGAAAACTGTTGTTTCATTAACATCTTAGAAATTAATATATCAAAAAGGTTAAGAAACATTATCAACTTTACACAACTATTCAGAAGGGAACTGGGATTAAATTTTCATCCAATGCTATTGAAATCATCTTGTCTATTTATTTGTTCCCATACTTACTGTCTGTCACACCCACCGGACTATAGATCCCATGGGGATAGGAGCCTTGATTTCTGCCAATAAGTACTTGATAAGTGAATGAATGAATGAACGAACAAACAAATGAATGGATGGATGGATGGATGGATGGATGAATACAATAGTTCTCTATATTACAGAGCTCAAAGAGTGAAAGAACTGTTATCTGGTCTGGGGTTCTTGAATAAATTTGTTTTAATTTGAGGCAATTCCATGTTCAAAAAAGGCCCAGGCATGCTGTTCTGGGTTTGGCTCCTCATCAAATGTCTGTGTTTGCTCAAACTGGGAACGTGGGGATGTGTACTGGGTGAGCAAACTTTGGATCATTGCAGATGACATACAAAGGGCTGGCAGTTTGTGGTTCTGAAGTCTGGAAAGTCCAAGTCAGTAACGTTCTGTGGCTTTACTATAATATTTTGTCTCATTTAGTAAACTCTGGAAAAAAATAAATCTTCAAAATTATAGCCACAGGTTTTGTGACACACCATGCTCTTAAAAATGAGTAATTAAAATAATATGAATTGCGGTGTTTTAAATCACAAGAATAGTCCTGATTCTGGGAAAAAAGACAGTTTAGCAATCCACTGTCTTCAGAGTTGTTGGCAAAAATGTTCCATTCCTTTATTCTGTGCCATAAACATCAGATAAGATATGAGGAAAACTCTGTGACTATTATCAACACTCAGGAATTTTATCAGTACTGCATTTTTTTGAGTCATACATTTTATTCTACCGTATTACTATCCTAAAACTCATTGAATAACCCTAATTCATAGAGAATGATCAGTTCTGTTTACTGAATTTTCTAGTTAGTTAAAATGTACAAAGGAAGATTCTTTTCTTTTGTTTTGTTTTTATCCTTGCTCTAGCAACTTTCTAAAATGTGTTAACATATCTTGTGGACAGAGTGCAGTTAGTGAAACTAACAGTCCAATCTTCCTTTAGAGATGTAGTATCTTTATGTATCTTAGAACATCTGACTTGCAATAAATTCTTGTAGGTTTTTCTAAGAGGTTGTACCAAATCTGTAGAAATCACAAGACATATCCCAGAATTTAGTTTTCAATCACTACATCTTCTCAATCAATATGTGTTCTTTCTACTCTTGCCCAGATAACTGGACAAGATGGTAATATAGGGTCCCAGCTGTTGGATGAATGTTTTACTAGGTTGAGTATAAAATGAACCAATATGGTACATCGGACATCACAAATGCTCACACTTTGGACTTGTTAAAAATAACACTTTATCAACACAACTTAAATCCAGTCAGCATAAAAACAAAAACAAAGAGGAAAAATGGTGATTCTATAGCATGCTTATTTTCCTAAAATGGATTCTAATTTCTGCTTGCTAGAATGATTATGGGTGGATGTTTTAAACTGGCAAATATTTTGTAGTCTGTACTTATTTTCCTCAAAAGTTATATAATACTTGGTTATTATAAATTACATATACAATACAATATATGTAATATATTATAAATTATAATAACAAACTAAAGGACAAATGAACTTTCTACTTTAAAAATTTTATATAGAAATTTTCAAAGATAAAATTTAAGAATAACATAACGCACTCCATGAACTTATAACCCAGAACCAACACACAGTCTATCTTGTTTCATCTATACCTGCCCCAGTATAAACACTCCTAGTATAAGCATTAAATGTGATAAGGTAGAAACATCACCGAATGGAAGGCAGAAAATCTAGATCTAAGTTTTAGCCCAACCCTGGGGGAACCTCTGAGTTTCCCCATAATTCACTTAAAACATGAAGCATATATAACCAAATTTCTTTTAACTCTCTTACCAATCTTGTTTTACACACAAGGCTATAAAAGTATATGTTAGGTCAGTGTAGTGTGCTGAATGCATCCTGTATCTTCCATGACCTTTCTCTTTCTAAATAGACACTTGGATGTCATCTACTTTTACCACAAAGACAAAATTACAACCAACCTAGAAAGAAAAATAGCAATAGCAATGGACTACTTCTACCATAGCTGTTCAACTGTTACAATGATGTCAACTCTAAAAAGTGCTAGTGTACCAAAAACAAACAAACAAACAAAAACAAACAAGATTTATCATGATAGTCTGAAGTAGAGCTCCTGAATTAGTTATTTATTGCAGCGTAACAAATTACTCAAAACATAGTGGCTGAACACTACAAATATTTATCATTCAATTATTATTTTAAAAAATCTTGAATAAATGAAAGAATAAATGTGTGTGCATGTGTGTGTATGTTTTTATATATATAAAATACAATGGAACTTGATATTTTTGTATTATATCATCATTGATTGTATGATTACTGTTAAATTCATTTTCTTCTCCAAATCTATAAATACATAATAAGACAGTGGGGGTGGGGATGTTTGATGAGTTTTAACTTCTTACAAACAACCCTTATCTGAAAAGATCTTGTGTTTTGGTTATCTATTGTTATATAACAATCTATCCCAATATTAGTGGCTTAAAACATCAATTACTTTGTTTATTTGATCACAGTTCTGCAGTTTGAGCCAGGGCCAGTGGGGCTTGTCTCTGCTCAAGGTGACACCAGCTAGGGTGGCTCATTTGGGTGACACCAACTGAATATCCACTTCCAAGATGGCCTCACTCACATGGACTCTTTATGTAACTAGGTTGTCTTTCTCACAGCATGATGGATTCATGGTAGTTATGGCTTAACATTGCAAGTAGCTTTCCCCAGAGTGCAATGGCAGAATCTCCCATCCTTTTTAACCTTCAGACCAACACTTGCATACCATGACTTCCCTGCATTTTATGATTAAAGCAGGTCACCGAAAAACCAAGATTTTAGGAGAAGAACTATACAAGAATGGGAATATAGGGAGGCATGGTTTATTGGAGAAAGAGGCCACATCTAGCAAATTCCATAAGAGCAGGGAATTTGTTTATATTGTTCACCGCTATATTTCCTTTCTCTAGAACAGTGCCTGGTTTATATTAGGGGCTAAAAAAATGTATTGAAATGATTGAGTAAAGGAATGGATAAATTATATGAGGAATAAGAAAAATTTTGGTTGATTAAAGAGGGTAAGAATTAAATAGAGGGCTGTCATAGACAACGAATATTTTCTAATTTTGTAAAGTTTGGATGAATTCAGGTGAGGGATTTCTGAGAGATGTAGAATATCATAGGGAACACAGAGGGCTGTCAGAGAGCCTGACGGAAGGAAAATATATGGCCTGGTCTATAGATAATCAAGTTATATAAACAGTTTAAAGTTACAACATTTGAGATTTCAGCATTATTCTTTCTCAACATATGGTAAACAGATATAAATGAAGCAAGAATTCTGAAAAATTTAAAACAAAACAAAATTAACATCTTCAAGGAATTAAGCTCTGCAGAACAAAACATTGCCAAATAACCACTTCATTAAATTTTGCTATCAACTTAATAAAAAAAAAAGTGCCAAATAATCACTGCTATAGACTGAACATTGTGTCCCCTCAATGCCTCAAAATCCATATGTTGAAGTTCTAATTCCTGAGGTGATGGTACTAGAAAGAAGATGGCCATCAGTGAGGAAGCCAGCTTGGACCAGACACCAAAATGTGTAGGTGCCATGATCTTGGACCCCCAACCTCTAAAACTGTGAGACATAAATGTTTATAAGCCACCCAGTTTATGGTATTTTTGTTATAGCAGCCTGAACAGACTGGGACAGTCATCATCCATGAGAACAGGTGACTATTTTCCAAGTAAGAGGCTATTACTGGTAACAGGTATCAATTAATAACATTTAGGAAGAAAGACTTAGATCAGGAAAAAAAAAATACCAAGGAGAACTTATCTCTTTCATATATGCATTAGTGTCTGTAAAAGGAAGATTCCCCTAAAGTAGAGATTATTTATTGGCTAGCACTTTAAAAAAAAAATAAATTTAAATGTAGGATCATAAGATTTTAGAAATTTCTGTTCTTCAGATAAAGATATCTGCCATTCTGTGATCAAAGATAAAATTCTCTTATGGAGCAGTGTTCTGCTAGAAAAACTCAAGTTTCAACCATGGTAGGTATCATAATAAAATAATGAAGCATATATTTGAGTTTCAGCTCAAAACTTTTTAATATACTTGAATGCTGGGCAATTGTTCAGAAACCCAAAGTTGGCTCTGAACTAGTCACTGTTATGCCTATTATATCACTGTTTAGTTTTATTTAACAGTTGGGTTTCATTAAAATGCAGAAAAAAATCAGAATATTAAATATGCTCAAAATAAATTTTGTTTGGCAAGAATGTTTTCTAACATAGATGAGACCTAGATAAATAATAGTCAGTGTGCTGGAAAATAAAGATAGACACTCAATTAACCCTTTTGGGTTCTTTTTCTATATGGAATAAGCCTAAACTATTGACTTGAATAAAGGGTTAATGCAGTTTAAGCCCATTCAGTCATGTATTTGGTCAGTATGTATTGGGACTACACCTTGGAATAAATCAGTGAACAAAGTCATAATCACTACCCTCATGGAGTTTACATTCTGATGGGGGGATGACAAAAAATGAATAATAATGATAAAATACATTAGGTGACAAGTGAGAAGATAATAAATGCTATGGGAATAATAAAGGTAGAGCATGGTAAAGGGGATTTAGTGTCAGGGTGGAAGGGAGGAATGGTATACAGTGTTAAACAGGATAACCGCATTAGTCCTAATGGAGAAGTAACTCTGAACAGCCTTGGACAATCCAAGGGAAGAGTTTTTCAGGCAAAGGGAGATGCTGGTGCAGAGGCCCTAAGGCAGGAGAGTGACTGGTTTATTTGAGCCACAGCAAAGAAGTAACAATGGTGGCAGGGGAGTAAGGGAGGGAGAGATTATCACAAGGTAAATCAGAGAAGGTAGTTGGAGGGGAGGGGGTTGCTGGCTTCTTTTTTTTTTTTTTCCTTTTTTTTTTTTATTCTTATGTTAATCCCCATACATTACATCATTAGTTTTAGATGAAGTGTTCCATGATTCATTGTTTGTGCATAACACCCAGTGCTCCATGCAGAATGTGCCCTCCTCAATACCCACCACCAGGCTAACCCATCCTCCCACCCCCCTCCCCTCTAGAACCCTGTTTGTTTTTCAGAGTCCATCGTCTCTCATGGTTCATCTATCCCTCCGATTTCCCCCGCTTCATTCTTCCCCTCCCGCTACCTTCTTCTTCTTCTTTTTTTTTTTCTTAACATATATTGCATTATTTGTTTCAGAGGTACAGATCTGAGATTCAACAGTCTTGCACAATTCACAGCGCTTAGCAGAGCACATACCCTCCCCAGTGTCTATCACCCAGTCACCCCATCCCTCCCACCCCACCCCCCACTCCAGCAACCCTCAGTTTGTTTCCTACAATTAAGAATTCCTCATATCAGTGAGATCATATGATACATGTCTTTCTCTGTTTGACTTATTTCACTCAACATAATACCCTCCAGTTCCATCCACGTCGTTGCAAATGGCAAGATCTCATTCCTTTTGATGGCTGCATAATATTCCATTGTATATATATACCACTTCTTCTTTATCCATTCATCATTTGATGGACATCTTTGCTCTTTCCACAGTTTGGCTATTGTGGACATTGCTGCTATAAACATCGGGGTGCACGTACCCCTTCAGATCCCTACTTTTGTATCTTTGGGGTAAATACCCAGTAGTGCAATTGCTGGACCATATGGTAGCTCTATTTTCAACTTTTTGAGGAACCTCCATACAGTTTTCCAGAGTGGCTGCACCAGCTTGCATTCCCACCAACAGTGTAGGAGGGTTCCCCTTTCTCCGGGGGTTGCTGGCTTCTGAAAGCCACATAGACCTTTTAAGAATTTGGGCTGATTTTTTTTTTTTTTTTTTTTTTTTTTTTTTGGAAAATGAAGAACCATTGCAAGGTTTTGTGCAGAGAAGTTCTGTGTTGTGAATTAGATTTTAACACCTCACTCAGATTGCTATACTGAGCATAGCCCAGAAGGAGTTAAGCCTGCTCTCCCCTAGCTTGTAGGGCTAAAGTCCTTCCTTCACTGCTTCTAATTTCTTCATCAGTCATGTCATGATGCAGCTGCTCACATGATTTGGACACGTTCTTTGAAACACACGGTCTTAATTTGCTCCCTTTTTTCTAATGCCATGTAACTTTAGTTGCTAGCAAAGAACTTTGGGGCACCTTAATAATCTAGAAATAATAATCTAGAAATAATGTGATTTTTTTTACCCCGATGTCTACATTGTGGCCTTTCCATTGGTAAACCTCAAGCACTGGAAATATCAATTCATTAAATAAAATAAATAAATATATATATCTATATAAATATTTATTTATTTATTTATTTATTTATTTATTTATTTATTTATTGTATGTCTACCATGTGTCAGTCACTGTTCTATGATTTGGGGATTTAGCAAGACACAAAATAAACCAGGACCCTGCTCTCATGAAGCTTATATTAAAATTCAAACAGTCTATGCAACTTATACCTGTCGAAGGTTAACTCCCATTCACATAATTTGAATTTCATTTCAAAGAGGTAAACATGGGGGAAATCATGCTAAGGCATAATACCAACCCTTTTCATAGATACTGTAGCATCGAAGGTCACAAGATATTTTTGGATCGAGTTTTGTGCCTCTGAAAATGGAGGATTTAATTCTTATATTTTGTGCATTCATTCTTCCTTTTTCTTGGTAACAGTATGCTAGTTTTATTCTAATTTCCTCCTTCTCTGTGCAACCCACGTAAAGGGAGAAAGATAACAGCAAATTCAGCTATAGGTCTGACCCAATTGACCTCAGCCAATAGGCAAACCCATGCTCTTGGCCTTCAAGGATGAAGATATGATCAGATTCGGGTGAATGTGATGGGAGGAGATGTTTTTGAGGGCTTCTAAGAAAGAAGCTTTCTTACTCTCCCAAGAGATTCCTGAAACCAAAGTTCTCCCTTCTGCTCATGGTACATGAGAAGCCTGGTAGCCACTTGCAGGTCCTGGCAGCCATCTTGTAACCCCACGAGAAAGCAGCCATCAGTGGAAACAGCACTAAGAAGAGTGACAAGGAGGCATGGAAAGAATAGTCTTGCGTGATGCCATCGAGAACACTGGGACAAATCTCACCTCAGGCCAGGACGAATCTCTGGTCTTCAGTTACTCCAGTTAAGTTTCTGTTATTTCAACTGAAAAATTCCTAAGTGACGCAACTACTATGTGCCCCATGCTGGCAATAACAAAGGGATAACACAGAGTCTGTAGCATCAGGGGATTTTCATGTTAGTGACAGAAACAGAAAAGTAACATTGTATAGAGTGACGAGTTTTAGCATAAAGGGGGAGAAGGATTCATCTAGCAAGGAGAACCCACTTGGCTTGTTAGTGGCAACAGTGAAGAGTTGCCAAGAAATATTTCTTGGAGAGGATCCCTAAAGTGCCTTTTATAAACAAGTGAAACAGAAGACAAAAAGAGTCATTTAAAAAAACAATGACAACAAGGACAAAACCAAAAAGCAAAATAAACCCAGCACCATTCAAGATAATACTCATTAACATTTCTTGTTTGCCATCTCTCTGCTGCAACAATATTTGCAGAAATTGTCCATTTTACCCCTATAACAACTCTGTGAAGTATACTTTTTTTATATAAATGAGGAAATTGAGGCTAATAAAAGTTAAATGACTTACTCATTTTCAAATAGCAATGAGGTTGCAGATCTGGAAACTTAACCAAGCACTTTGACTCCAGGATCCACATCTAAATTCACTATCTACTACTGGTTTTCAGAATATGGACACTACAGCAAATATTCTTATGCCAAATATTTCTTTGTATCTTGGATATGAACAGGAGTATAAATAAATGAAAGTAGAAAGGAAATCAGGGGCTGTATTATAAAAGGATATCATGCTCCAAAGTTTAGATTTTAGAGCTGAAAAGTTAATTTCATATGCAGAGGGGTCCTACATGTGATATACTTGGATACCACTGAGACATGTCTGATCACCAGAAAGCATCTATCTACATCAAGTGTAGACCAAATACTGAAATTCCATAATATCAACATGACTTATGACTATCTCAGAAGTGCTCTAGAAATTTCTGGGACTCATCAGTTGTATATATAGCTTGCAGTAATATAAATATACATGAAATGTAATAAACATTATCCCATGCAACAAAAATTGTTCTTAAGGTATTTTATGCAAAAGCAATGTTTAATGTCTATAGGATATCTTAGATATATATTTTAACGGATGACAAAGTCTGTAAAACACCACCATTGGATATGTATCAAAAGCTTTTTATCTTGTATAAATAAGAATTCCTATGATACGAAGTATAAGCTAATTGGTGTTTATTTATTAAACTCTTCATACTCAGGAGCTATTCTGAATGACTTTATTTAGATTGTATTTCTTAAAATAAAAACACTGGTGGGAATACAAAATGATATAGCCACTTTCTAAGACAGTTTGGCAGTTTACAAAGTTAAACATAGCCTTAACAATACAATCCAGCAATCATGCTCCTAGGTATTTACCCAAATGAGTTAAAATTTTATGTCCACACAAAAACCTGCCCTCGAATGTTTATAGCAGTTTTATTCATAATTGCTAAAAATTGGGATCAACCAAATGTCTTTCAATAGGATAGTGGATAAACAAACAGTAGTATATTTATACAATGGAATATTATACAATGATAAAATAAAATAAGCTATCAAGCCATGAAAAGACACTAAAGAATCTTAAACACATGTTGCTAAGAGAAAACAGCCGATCTGAAAAGGCTATGTTCTCTATGATTCTAACCATATGATATTCTGGGAAAGGCAAAACTATAGTGATAAGAAAAAGATCAGTGGTTTCCCAAGATTTAGGAGGAGGGAAATAGGGGTGAATAGTTGGAGCACAGAGCACTTTTAGGGCTGTAGAAACTATTCTGTCTGATACCGTAATGGTGGATGCATGACATAACACATTTGTCAAAACCGTGCAGCATAGAGGGTGAGCCCCAGTGCAAACTATGGACTTTAGCTAAAGTAGCCATATTGGCTCAGCAGTTGAAACAAATATACCACAGTAACGCAAGATGTTAATAACAGGGGAAACTGAGAAGAGAGCCCCTGGAACTTCCTGTACAAAATTTCTATAAACCTGAAACTGCTCTAAAAAGTAAAATTTACTAATACTTTTTTAAAAAATATTTATTTAGAAGCTATTTTGGGGCAACATAAGCCATAGATAATTGAATTCTAAGATTAAAATACTAAGATCCAATACATTTCAGATTTCAGAGGCCCACAGAGATTCTTTAGTCTAAGCATGTCTTTTGTTCATTTGAGAACCTCAAGTCCAGAAAGTTTGACTGTCACCATGGCCACAAAGCATGCAAATGGGGGAATCTGAACTTGAACCTAGTTCACTTCACTCATAAGTTTATAACATTCTTCACTAGATCAACTGACTGACTCAGTAGTTTAAAGGAGTCAGTGATTCAGGCCACCAACCATGAGGTCTTTTGGACAGGAGTGAAAATGTGAATGTACATTTCTTAAATGCTTTTGGTTCTCCCAATAATGGTCCATATTTTGAAAACACACACACACATACATACATACATGCATGGATATACACAAGCACATACAAGCACACTCATGTATGCAAATACCCCCTATCAGGAGCATTTGATATGTTTCAGATAAAGAAATAAAGATAAACTCTTGAGCAGGGTAGATCTACTTATCTTACAGACTCAATGAACAATATCTCTTTGAGTTGTTGTATTCCATTTTGGAGGGGGGGGAGAAGGAGTTACCGAACAATTCCTAACTTGTATAAATACCTTTTTTTTTTTTTTTTTTTTTTTTAATCTAGCATCTGTCTAGATTTTTGTAATTTGGCAGATCCTGTATCTGGGCATGACAAATTTCAGCTGGAAAAATATGTTGTGAAAAATCTTTCAGATGTCACATCACAACTGGGGCCTCTGCTAAACCCAAAAGTGCAGCTGGACCACATTATTACATAGCTATTTTATTTGCATTCCTGACCCCTAAGGAGTAAGTGGATTTCCATCTGGTATATTATATCATCCTTCTTCTATGATGAGAGTGAACAGTTTTTTTTTTTAAAGTTATACTAACAGCATAACTGAATTAACTATACCAGTCAAATTATTTGAAACAATATTATTCTTTACTAAGTTAGCAAGGAACTATAAAAATAACTGGATCTCAATATAAAATAATTAGTGTGCAAGTGTGATCATAATTAAATAACTGATAGTAAAAGTAAGACTGAAGAAAGATAAAATTAAATATACTGTATTCAGGATGCTTTTAAAAGAATGCATCTTTAAAAGTGTATTTTACCTGTCTGGTGTTATGTGACTTCTTCAAAATCTCAGAGCTAGTCAATACACACGTCATGACCAAACCCCTAGGGCTTCCCTGAGTTAAAAGACAGTAGAGTTCATGTTGCCAAAGAAAAAGAAAGAGAGAGAGACAGGGACAGAGAGCGAGAAAAAAGAAAGAAAAAAGAATGAGTAGGCGTTTCCCAAATAAAGTATAATTTACATAAAGATTCTCATATCTGTCATGTGATTTCATCTCTAGAGCAGCCCACATATTTGTATCCTAATGTCACCCAAGAAAGCACCCCAGCCCAGTGAGATGAAGTGATCTCTCTGAGCTGATGAATAGTGGAGTTAGACATTTACTTTAATTTTCTGCTTTAAATTATATCTAACTGTTTCTGAAGCAAAGAGAAGAGACATTATGAAAATGTGTTTTCTGTTCAATCACACACCATGCCAGTATCTTATTTCCCCTAACATACTTCTGTGGATGAAATAATTTAAAAGTACCAACCATACTCACCAAAAGGGAGTTCCTGAATTAAATTTACTGGAGAGGGCAACTATTGTCAAGTATCTTATATTTAATAAAGTCACCCTCTTCTATTCAGAGTTTTGTTGAGAACCCAGAAAGAAGATTAAATAGTGTGTCTTTGAGAGAGGAACATGTGCTGTGTCCAGCTGCTCATCTCAGAATTGTTGGTACCGGAAATGACCCTATAGAATCACACAGCTAGACCTACTACTTGTCTTACTACCATAACACCCCGGCATTGGTTTTCCATCACCAGGCCAGGCTGAGAAGTCTCCCAGTACAGGGAAGTTTTGTGGACTTGCAACCTCAAGACCCTTGATCTGAAAGAATGCCACATGGCTGAAAGAGAGACACTGGGGTCCAGAGCACCAGGGCTGGACAGACGCCACAGCTGGATCCTGGGTAGGACAGCAGGCCCAGACTGTCACAATTCATGCAGGAGGAGATACGGGACCTGCAGGGGAAATCGTTAACTTGCAGGCCACGCTGGCTCTCCTCTATTTGCCATCTCTGTCCTGACCCTTGCCCCAGAGGACTGACCTCTATGGACTTCATCATGGTGCTTCCTTAGTCTCTGGCGTCCACTGGGTTTGACGAATGAGAGTCATTTGCAGGGCAGGGGGAGAAGTGATTGTCCTCACCTCCCTCCCCCCCATCTGTAATTGTGTCAGTGGCCATGTTCCTCTGCTTTCTTGCAGAGTTTATTCAGTGACCCCTGCCCCATCAAAGCTACAGATTTCCCTGCATTCTGATAATACCAGTTCCCTTCCTTTTCTCTCCAGGGATGGTCATAGTTTGTCACTGTTGGTGGTTCCTGGATGATCAACCATTCTGTCTAGTTTCCTTATAGCTTGACCACATCTTTGTGGAGCCCCTTCATTTGAGTCTTTTCAATTCAATACTTTGAATGTGCTGTTTCTGTTCAAACCCTAACTAATGTGAAGTAATAATAATAGCTAATAAATATTACACTATGCTAAATATTGCGTTAAAAAGTGAAAATGACTTATAAAAGCTCATAAAAATAATCGTCTGAGGCTGACATGTATTATTTATAGGCAAATATTATTTATAGGTAAATATTAGAGAAGTTAAATGACCTCCCCAAGGTCATGCATCTCAAATGGGCGAATGATTCACACTCTGATTTTCTGACTCCAGAGTTTAGTCTCTTAATTATTATGTGATCCTATATTGCAAATCGCACCCTAGAGCAAATATCAAAAAAGTATATGCATAAAAGGGCTTAGAAAAATTTGTAGTTGAGAAAATCCAACCAGCACTGGTTTTCCAAATTATTTTTCCAAAAGGGTAAAATTTCCACATTCTCCTTGACTATTACAGTATAAGATGATACAACAGGTATTCAAACTTCTTAAACCAGCAGTGTATATTTTTACATGTGGAAATTCTGGTTTTGACATTAGCTATGTGGTAGCGCATGCCTATATAAATCTGCCCAACAACAAAAGTGAATGATACACCATCTGTCACTGTTTTTCCTCAAAAACGCTAATAGCTGTGTAGACTAATCCCATAGGAGCAGGTTGATCTCATCCTGTATTTGATGTCCTGAGAAATATCTACTGATCTCTAAAACTTACCACCAGCTGTAACAGAAAATCTGTCATTAGTTGGTTAGTAAGTGCTGGTAATTAGCTTTTCCAGGAAAGCCTAATAATACTGGAGAGTATCTTGTCCACAATTTTTTTTTAATCAAGTAAAATTTTATCTTCGTTTTGCTTACTTATTATTATAGAGGATCTAATATTCAGACACTGTCTGTTAGTTATGCCTAAGTATGTTACCGTCAGATGTAAGGATCAATTTATGCTGGATTAACAAAAGTAAAAATTATGGCTACAAAGCTGAATTGGTATTATTTATTTTAAGTTCCAGGCAGCTGATTTTCTTTGGTTATGTTATTCTATATCAGAAAAAAGAGAAATGTTAGCTCTGAGAGTCACAGAGACACAGTTGGATTCCACTGTTCATTTAAAAACATGAATGGCATGAACAAAACCAAATTTGGTCTTATTCATTTACCTTATATTTTTTCTGAGAAGTAAAACTAATTGAACATATGAATGAGGGACTTTTAAAGAATGAACAAACCAACCATTAAATTAAAAATTACTTGCCCTATACATTGAGAGCTGATTAAAGTAACAATTACCTTATACAATATTTTAAAATTTCTAGTTTACTTGATTCTCTTTCTAATCATTAGGCAGTGAGAGGGATTTCACAATTATTGAACATTTATTATGTGTGAGATACTGGCTCATAGAAATATGTAAATCTTAAAATAATTGTAGCATGTAGGCAAAGATGATTAATAGTTAAGAAAAAGGCCTTTGGTGTCATATCTGTGTTTGAGTCCCAGCTGGTGGTGTGAGTGGATCTAGAATTTCTGTGCAGAAGGGATATTGAATTTCTAGGGGGTCACAAATAAAACTCATCTTGTATATAGGATATAAAGTGATAGAATAAATATGTCAACTTTATTGCCAATAAAACCTACACTAGAAGACATGGCTTAGGTCAGTGGCCAAATGGGTTTGGAAAACACTCTGCTATTTATATACACTTCCATCCCCATTTTAGACCTTCAGATAGCCCACTCCAGGAAAATTTGAGGTCTACTGAGGCCAAACCCACTTACCAATGATTACTGCCACACACATCTCCAGGATACAACTGGAAGGAAATAGAATGAATAGAGAAGTACGCCCAGTGCTTTTAAACTTCAAATCATTTAATTCCAACTAGCTGAGCACCATGTCAGACACATAACCTTTAATAAATAATAGTTACCACTACTATAAAGCATAAATATTCTAAATTTTCTATTCAAGAAACTAAGTCTTCAGTAAATAATATGACATGTTCAAGTGTCAGAGAAGCAAGGATTCAGATCTGAGTCAGACTCTGTAGTAGACAAAGAATGCCCCCTGACCCAAAGATACCCACATCCTAGTGCCTGGAACCTTTGAATATGTTATGTTACATGACAAAGGGAAGTTAAGAGAGCAGATGGAATTAAGCTTGCTCATTATTTGACCTTAAATTACCCTGAATTATCCAGGTGGTCCAATGTAATCACAATGACCTTGAACATGGCAGAGGGAGACAAAAGAGAGCGACTTACTATGAGAAAGAGTATATCAGCTATGATTGGCTTTGAGGATGGAAGGGGGCTATGAGCCAAGGTATGTAGGTAGCCTATAGAAGCTGGAAAAGGCAAGAAAACAGATTCTTCTCTAGAGTCTCCAGAAAGGAACGTAGCCCTGCTGAGATCTTCATTCTAGAGGTGAGACTATCTTAGATTTCTGACCTCCACTATTGTGACATAATAAATCTGTGTTGTTTCAAGCCACTCAATTTGTGTCAATTTGTTACAGTGGCAATAGGAAACACATACAAACTGCAAAGGCAAGCATGTCTACCCCATGCCACACAGTCTTCCTGTTCCCAAACCGACCATGACTCAATCAAAGGCTGAGTTCTAAGGGCTGGCTTAGAAAGGGAGGTGGCATGGATTCCAGATGTTGTGCAGGAGTGGCAAGAAAGGTAATTTGATGTAGGTGGGCTATTTGCCACGAATATACTTTGAGAAACACAATAGAGGAGGCTTTGGTGAAAGGAGTATGCAAGAGTGAACCCTCTTACCTCAGTGTCATGTCTGAGAAACTGAATAAAATGGCAAAGAAAGAGCTTTTCTATAACATGTTTTCATGAGGACATTGTGCTTCATAGGCATTTTTAAGCCACACTGTCATTCTGTGGCTCTGTCAGTCAAAACTGGTTACAAAAATACAGATGACTCCAAGGCAAAGACTCCAAAACAATGTATCATGTCCATGTAACTCTAGCTTTTAATCTAGCCCTAAACCAAAACATTTGGTGAAAAAATTCAACAGTAAGACTAACTTGTTCTATTTTAGAAACTAGTAAAAATGGCTATTAATAGTTTTGGTTAGTTATGGCCTTTAGAACATGTTCCCTCCTGAAATGGAGCTGCCTTATGTTTGTTCCATTGAGTAGAAATTGGACCTTTTATTTGGGTTCTACCTGGAAAGGGATCGATGCCAACCAGGGGACATGAAGTGCTATGGACTTCAGGTGGGATAGCATTAGGACACTGTAAATAACGCTACTCACTTCTTGGTCCCTTAGGCGCAACTTATGGCAATGTATTCTAAGAAATTCAGGGACGCCTGGTGGCTCAGTCAGCATCTGCCTTTGGCCCAGGTCATGGTATTGGGGTCCTGGGATCGAATCCTACATCGGGTTCCTTGCTCAGCAGGTAGCCTGCTTCTCCCTCTGTCTGCCGCTCCCCCTGCTTGTGGTTCTCCCTCTCTCTCTGACAAATAAATATATATATATTTTTTTTTAAAAAAGTTATCTGTGCTATATTTCTTCATTGCTTCTTAAGAACCAGTTTGTGGAATACATCTGGCTGTGCTTTGACCCTGAATTCTGGATCCTCAGGACATATTTTATTTGCTCATTTACCCATCCCTGACCGCCTTTGCTTCTCTTTGGTGTCTGGAGGCTCAAATTTAGAAAGCATTTCAAAGGGCTTCTGCTCCCTTAGACCGCTCACTACGTCTCTCAGACAAACATGGAGTTTTGGAACCATGACTTAAGGACCCAAGTTTTCTTCCTCTACCAATGTTTTGAGGAGAAACAACTTAGGAAACACATCTGGAACAACTTCTATAACATGGAAATTCCCTGAAGTGAGTGCATGTGATTAGTGATAAATATTTTCTTATGTATTCATTCACAGACTGGCTTACAAAATTCTGAGTAATCACCCAGGAAAAACGCATACAGTGTAAATCAAGGTGGTATTAATAAATAGATGTTGTTTTCACAAATTCACAGTTATTTCTGAAGAACTGAAATTTGAATATACATGTTCTCCCGACTCCAGGAAAGCCTCACTTCAGATCAGGGTATTTTTTGGTCTTTTAACGTGAATTTCATGTTTCAACATCCTCAACCTACAGATTTCTCTGTATGTAAATGAAATTTGTTCATATAGGTAAAGTTTGTTTTCTCATGAACTGATCAGTGAGTCTACTGGCAACAAAGCCTCCATACCTTTCACTGCCCTGTATCAGAGAACATCTTTCTTCCAGCATTCTGAAAGCTTTTACAGATTAACTAATTCAAATAAATGAAAAATTCCAAGGGTTACTCGTCCCAGAATAAAATTTTCTTTCATTTTAATAATGAGGTAGTATCCTCAGTTTTATCTGGACATACCTGAAAACACCAACCTTTTATATTTTTGGTGGGGCAGTAAGTTGCCTTTGTGGGCATTAGAAAAGTATAGCTTTCAGTCTTGGCACAAGGCTTCGTGAAGGACAAGTTGATGGGAAATCAAAAGGTGTTCATTTTAGGCAGGTGAATTAGAAGAAAGGCCACCTTTAGACAAATAATAATAGATTAAAGGCTGGATTTAAGCCCTCACTCATACCCATGGGTCTGTGCTCTGAGGCAGCACCTACACTGCCCAAAGGCACCCAGGAGCCTTGTACAAAAGTAGACCCCTCAGTATCTAATCTCTGTGCTTTGACTTCTAAAAGGACTTCTTAAAAGTACTCTCCTGGTATTGATGCTTTTTGTAAGTATGAGTCTGACCAATGATCTAATGGTTTAATACCTTTGAATGTTTTTAATGGCCAAGTTGCTGCTGAATTTGTACTAAATCAAGGGATCAAAAAACTTGCTCTCATCTTTTCAAATTGTATTCTATATCCATTAATGTATCAATTATCCCAAAGCCTTCATATGGAGTGGTTTACCAGCCATGTGGGTCATTCCAAGTTTTGTGAGGAATGCGCCCAAAGTGGCTTTATATAAAGAGATTTGGTTTAGCAGGAATAATGAGATCATGACATTTGTTAGTATCTGTGATAAATTTGGGTGGTTCAAGGTTAAGCCATTCTGATATTAATCCTATTATTAACAACTCTAAATTTTGAGCCCTTGCCACCCACTCTCACCCCACCACATACACAGCTAATACTTAATGAAATAGACATGATTTAATGTCTTCTAATAATACTTTACATTTTCTTTAAGGGGGTGATGTGGTGGCATTGCTCTTTTTAGCTTTACTTTTAAGAGTGCCAAGTCAAAACCAATAAAGGGCTGAGTGGCTGGCCCTGCTTGGGACATTGCAGGTAGAAATGAAACAAAGTTGACGTGACAGTCTTTACTTATTAGCATTGGTCTTCACTAGAGGGTGCCTTCTAAATTCATTTCTCTTTTGAATTAACCATGTCTTTAACTGTTCATCACAGTGGCTGGAGTCCATGTCTTTAAGCATGTATACAATTTTTTTTAGAAATGAACATACAAATAGTTCTTTTAGTAATTTTTCTTGAAAGTAAAACCAAATTCTGCTATAAATCTTGAATCTTTAATGAGTTTCTAAATCATGCATTGCTCTGAAAAATAAGACCTTCTCAGCCTGTGTTATGAACATGAATGTATAGGATCATGACTACTAAGATTGTGTTCTCAAAAAAAAAAAAAAGCACTCTCCTGTTTTTTTTGTTTTTTGTTTTTTTTCAAAGAACAGTATTATAAGGCTAGTCAACCTAAAGGATGGATAAATGTCAGGTGATTATGCAAATGAGAAACAACAAAAACACGACAGTAATTACTAGAGATAAGTGTTAGCATCCTTGATGAAACTTGATGTACCATGAGAGCTGTGGACTAATACAAATAATCAGTTACTCCTGTGGAGCCCATTATCGTTTAAAAATCCTTTCCCTCTGGGGAGTCCTTACTTCACCAGATGATCAAAACAACTGTGAGAAGGACTTGTTTCCTCATTTTTCCAGATTCAGATTCTACATCACTTGTAGTATACAGATTATGTTGAAAATATGAAGATATAATAATGATTGCAATATAAACAGTAATCAAAGGAAAGTTCAAACATTGAAAATGGGTAGATTGTGGGGTGTATGTTCCTACCATGGTGCTTCATTTATTCTTGAAAGTATTCCAAAAGAAATGTAGGCAAACATTTAAACTTCATAAATTTCATATAAAAATGCAGATTTTTCCACCCTTGATATTCTAAAATGGATCAGACTGTTAGAGGTGAGTAGTAGTGACCCTTGTAGAAAAAGTGTATGCCCTTTCACACAGATAGAGCCTCTGCCACTAATTTGAAACATAGGTACATGCATTTACAACCTGCACATTTCAAACAAAAAAAGGGTCTTGCCAGGGCTTTCTCTCTCCCAACTAGCAGTTAGGATTTTCCTTGACCATTTACCCAATGTCCAGATATTTATTGAATGACAACTGTGTGCACTGTTTTGAGGCTGGGATAGAGCAATGCACCAGACAGACTAAGTTCCTGCCCTCGTCAAGCTTTCGTTCTACTTGATAGAGATTGTGATAGAGTTTAATGAGTTCATCTATTACATTTTATTGTAAAGATCATATGCAATCATTTTGAAAGATAGTCATTCATTGAATGTATTATGGTGTTTGGGGCTCTATTGATGAGTTAGGTGTTCAAGGTGCTGTGCAAGCACATTGCATATCTTAACGACAAGTGAAAGCCCACACTAACTCACGGGGGTAGGGGTGACATGATCCTTATCTTAACCATGATTTTACAAACCAAATCTCAGAAAGGAAATCTTGCCGCTAGGTTATAAGCTGTAAAGCAGTGAAGCCGTGATTCATATACTGGTCTAACACAAAATACCATCTTTCTTGTAACTTATCATATGCTGATAAAAGCAATTAGCTCAAGTTTCAGAATTTTGCCAAGAAACCATCTTGCCTAACTCTACAAGTTAATTGGGTTCATTTACTATCTTTTTAGTTATAGTAGTACACTTTTACTATGAGTGGGTAACACGGACTGCCATTTTGCCAATCTCTTGTTTTCCTTTCCATTTTTGAGTTTACCTGTTTTCTTGCCTTTCACTTTCCAGTCCCAAGTCCAAAAGCCAATATTTTAGGGGTTTTGGTGGTGGTGGTGTTTTTGTTTTTGTTTTTGTTTTTTGTTTTTTGTTTTTTACAGTAGAAACACACTTCTAGGACCTGCCTCTCCTGGTGAAGAGTTTACCCAGAGAATTTATGCTTAAACATAGAAACTTTCCCCTTTTAACCATGAAGCCAATGCACATATATTTGTGGAGATAAGAAGGTAGGAGGGAAAAAGATATGAGATCCGATGAAATAATCTGAGTGGTAAAGGAACATTACATTCATTGATAATATTAACCATATCACATTGAATACATAGTTGTCAACAGATTCTGCTGTATTTGCATGGATGTGAGAATAATGAGACTTTAAAGAAATTAATTTCTAAAACAGTAAAGTTAATTAAGTGTCTGGCAGAGCTGTTTTATGGCTACTGTGATTTCTTTTGTTCGTAGACAAATTCTCATAAAGCAAATGAAATACTTTCTGCAAGCTAATGTTCTTTTTCTAAAGAATAAAAATAACTTTTGAATTCTAATTTTCTTTAACCACAGTATAGATAAAGGAAATTTGTGTTTGTTAAAAAAATGCTTGAGTAATATTTACTGTTATCTTCAAGGTATAATTTAATTGCAAGTGAAAACATGCAGTAATGCTTCCCTCCAAATACATAAATTACATGTCTCTATGTTTCATAACCTCATACTCCACACAAACATGGGGAAATCAATTTATTCTAGGGAACAAATAGGTTTGGTCAATAATTACTTACAAAATAAAGCAGTGAGGAAAAAAAGGCAGTCAATTGATAAGAAATTTGGAAATACTGAGTTAACAGTTTCAAGAACCTCTGTATTATGTTCAAAACAGCATTATAAAAATTTCAACCCATCAATTCTTATGTTTTTCACTGAAAACTTGTGAAGTTTCAAAATAGGAATTGTAGACATACATGAACAAATATATTACGTATATATTTATTTTTACATATGTTTTCATATATATGAAAATTAAAGCCCATCACGGGGACCAGGTGTATGGTAATACCAGTTGGCACTCAATTTGACATTCACAGCTTTTTAGATTTGACTTCAGCACTATCCCAAATAATTTTTTTTAAGATTATATTTATTTGTTTGACAGAGAGATAGTGAGAGAGAGAAAGAGAGCACAAGCAGGGAGAGCAGCAGAGGGAGAAGGAGAAGCAGGTAAAAGCAGACTCCACTGAGCCTGATGTGGGGCTCAATCCCAGGACCCTGGGATCATGACCTGAGCCGAAGGCAGATGCTTAACCAACTGAGCCACCCAGGCGCCCTCCAAATAATCTTGTACACACAATTTCAGAGATACATTGATGGAATTTAAAATGAAACTATGATCACACTTCTTTAAAGACACAACTGATTTTAAATCTTATTGTTATGTACCTTAATATTAAAAATGATAGCCTATAAAATGAAAGAGATATTGGTCTCTATCAAACTTTTAGAGACTGATAATATGGCTCTTCTTTAGTGGAAGATTAATTTTTCAGAATACATATTTATAAGATCATCTACCCGGTTTTTAAATTGATTAGTATCATAGTTCCGAATTTCTCTCCATTTATTCATTCATTCAACAAACATTTATTTAGCATCTATAGAGTACCCACTGTACTAGGTACTAAAGATAATAGTGCACTATTCTTATCCTCAAGAAATATACTAGATGCACTGCACTGAAGGGGGGGAAAGACATATAATAAACAAGCACAATCAAATGTTATAGTTGATTTGAGAAAAGTCTGTCCTAAGTACATGAAGTTGTGAATGGCAAAAATTAATAACTACTTCTAAGAATCAGAACAATGACAAAGATCAAGTTAGACTTGAAAGAAAAGTTATATTTAAAATGAATATTGAAACTTAAGTAAATTTCACTAATTCAAAGCAAAAGCAATGAACACTGTGATGCATTTGGGGACTTTCTAGGCTGTTCACTATGGTTGGAGCTCAGATAGGGCATGGAAGGACACATTAAAAGATGAGACTGGAGACCTAAGCAAGAACCCGCCATTAATCTTGTATTTCAGGTAGTGAGATTTGTTTCTGTATTGTCCAATAGGATAGCCACTTGTCACATGTGGCTACTTAAATTTTATTTCAAGTAATTAAAATTAAATATAATTAAAAATTAAATTCCACCATCACCTTAACTACATATCAAGTGCTCAATAGCCACTATGTCTAGGGGCTACTATTTTGGACAGTACAGATATCAATCCTTTCTTTCATTGCAGAAAGTTCTATTGGACAGCACTAGATCATTTAGACTAGGAATCCCAAATTTTAATGCCTATAGAGGCCAGACATATAATAAAAAATAAATGAAAATCTGGCACTATACATGTAAAATGCCTATGGGACATCCCAGAGGGAATGTTCAGTAGAAAGAAAAATAGAAAATTATAGAGCAGAGAACAAATGTCAAGACTGTAGTGCAATGTTTTTGTAAATAAAGTTTTATTGGCACACAGTCATGCACATTCATTTACATAATGTCTATGGCTGCTTTTCCTCTACAGTGACAGAACTGAATAGTTACAACAGAGATTTGTGGCCTGGGAATCAAAAATATTTAATACCTGGCTTTTTTTTTTTTAGATAAAGCTTGTTGACTCCTGCTCTAGGACAAGAGATTAGTTTACTATACAGTAAACACACATCCCTCAACCAAATGTATGGGTTAAGCCCATTCATTTATTTATTTAACCAATTAAAAAATAATATTTATTAAGAAGTATCTATGTGCCAGGATCAAACTAACAAATGATATATAGAAATTCTTCAGTAGAAGTAACAGCATTTTTTAAAAGTATGTAGATATAATTGTGATAAGGGAAAAGACTTAATATTAAAGACTTCTTTTTTTTCTCAAGGCATCACAACGAAGAAGATCTTACCAAGGCAAATATGTGAGTCCTGCCAGTTTTAACCGTCTTCAAACAATTTTGTTTAGGTTCATGCAAAATTTTACTGGAACGTTAGGTGATATTGGCTTTTCTGTCATTTCTCCCAGAGTAAGTCAACGTAAATACACAATCCAGATATGTGAAAAGGCTTCCAGACTGACATCTGAAAACCAAAAGAACTTCAAGCCCAAGCAGGCCATTGGTGATGTGGCTTGAAGAGAAGACTCTTCTTGGCATACCTACAACTCCAATAAAGTAGGTCACCGTTCACTTATGCAATCATTCAGTCACCTATCCACTTATTTAGCAAATGTTTTTGAAGTACCTATTATTTGCCAAGTACTGTTTTGGCCTTGCAGATAAAAAAGAAAAATGCACACAAAAAAAAAAAAAAAAGATTCTAGGCACCAATATAGATATTGACCTAGTTGAGGAAATTATGTCTCATGGAGTTCTAAGGGAATATAATGGTAAAGTTTAAATAGCTGGTGGAAAATTGAAAAGTTCCATTAATTTCTGTTTCTTCACCAAATCCCATTAAGATGTGAATAAAAAGAGTCTTAAAAATATATATCAAAAAGGACAGTGAAAAGAAAAAAGACTATGGCAACAGAATTTTGGAAGCTAGAAAGAAGGACAAAGCTCACTGACTTAAAAGAAGTAAGACATTTCCAGTTTCAGCAACAAGGTGTAAAAAGCTTGGAAGCTACTCCCACTACAATAAGAAAAAGCTGAACAAAGTGAGTATCAGTGACCTTTCTCGGACCCATAAGAAAATGGAGGTTTCAGGGCAAAACACTATACTGAAATCTGGCTAAACAGGTGAATTCAGTCACAGATGGAATTTGCTTAAGTGGAGCAGAAGCCGCTTTAGCCATAAACTGGTAGAGACACTTAACTGGTACTTTTGAGCAATCACTGAAGGCTAAATGTAGAGTACCATGAAAATGAGAAACTGCTTGGTCTTCAGTCTTAGGGCTTTCACTTTCAGGGGTCTTACACTTTCAGGGATTTTACCTCTAGAAACTCCACCAGGTTCTGAAGCTGAAGATATGAGGAAGATCTTCTCAAGGCTCTGGAATGGGGAAAAGATGAGTAATCATTATGTAATATACCCAGAATGTTCCCTGTAACAAAGATCTACCATTCCAAGGAAAAGGCTTTACCAGAGCCTTATCCCAGATGAGGGAAGGGGGGTTCCTGCCTCTCCAGATCCTCCAACCTTCCTGTCTTACCAAACTAGTTCAAGGATGGGAGTGAAGCTATACCAGGGGACAGATAGTGGTGAAGGTCACAGCCCAGACATACAGGCACACTAAAAGACTAAGATTTAATTGTAAGATTATAGAATGTTCTCCCTCTCCTATTCCTTTTCATCATAATAAGCTCCATTATAATAATAGTAGATTACAGCGAAAAGAGCTTCATGGTACACACTCTGTCTGAGGAAGGGTACTTAGGAAACTCCAAAAGTAAGTAGAGAGATTAACCAAGGACACTAGAAGATTTTGAAACTTTTGTCACTTAAAGCCACAGCAAATATAAATACAGTCCAATTCCTAAATATATTAATGTAAATCCTCATGCCATCGGCCTATTTACCTCAGTTCCCCTCACCTGATACAACATGCCTAGCTTTCAACAAAAAATTACAAGGCATGCCAAAAGGCAAGGAAAAATAGTCTGAAGAGACAAAGTAAGCCTTTGAATCATACTCAGGTATAACATAGATGTTGGCATAATCACAGGGGATTTTTTAAATCTTTGATAATACGTTACCAGCTCTAATGGAAGAAATAGACAACATGCAAGAACAGTTGGGTAACATAGCAGAGAGATGGAAATCCAGAGGAAGAATACAAAAGAAATGCTAGAAATCCCCATAACAGACAAAAACAATGCCTGTGACAGGCTCATCAGTAAACTAGATACTAGGTATGTCTGAGGAAAGAATCAGTGAGCTTGAAGATAGATCAGTAGAAACTTCACAAACTGAAATTTGAAGAGGAAGAGAGAATGGGGGGAGCCCCAGGACATCCCCAAACTGTAGAATAATGTTAAAATATGTAACATACACATAATTATAAGAAGTAATAATGGCTAAAAGTCTTCCAAAATTTATAATAGATACCAAATCACAGATCCAGGAGTGTCAGAGAACACTAGGTGGGATAAATACCAGAATACAACATCTAGGCATATTACATTTAGAACCCCCCCCCAAAAAAAAGAAAGAAAAAAAAAAAAAAAGAAAGAGAGAGAGACACACACACACAAAGTCTTGAAAAAATCCAAAGGGGAACAAATGCACCTTACCTATAGAGGGACAAGGATATAGTAGACTTCTTTTTTGTAAGAAATCATATAAGGAAAAATAGGTGGGATGAATTTAAAGTGTTGAAAGAAAAATAAAAAAGTACCAGCCAGGAATTCTAAATCCAGAAAAATTATCCTTCAAAGGGGAAGAGAAATAATAACTGCCTTTGACAAAAACTGAAGAAATTCATTGCCAGCATAACTATATGCCAAAACAACAAAACAAAACAAAAAAAGTTAAAAGATTCTTTTAAACAGAAAGAAAGTGATATAAGCCACAAACTTGGATCTACTGAAAGAAAGGAAGAGTGTTAGGAGGAAAAAAACGAAGATAAAAATATCTTATTTTTCTTATTCTCATTTGATATAAAAGATAACATTATATAAACTCATAATAGCAACAATCTTCTGTGTGCTGACGGCATACGGGTAAGTGAAATGATGGGCAGCAATGTCATAAGGAAAGGAAGAAGGGGCTGAGAATGCTCTGTTATAAGATACTGGCACTACAAACAAAGCAATTTAGTATTGCTTGAATGTAAATTAGATTAGTTAAAACTGTATACTGGAAAATCTAAGGCAACCATTAAATTTCTAAAAACTAATCTACATGCTAAGACAGGAGATAAAAGGGAATCATATAAGATGCTCACTTAAAAGCCAGACAAAGCAGAAAAGAGGAAAAAAGAATGAACAAGTTCAACAAATAGAATAAAGTTACAAAAATGTAAGATATTAACCCAACTTTATCAAGAATGGGTCTCAGTGTGAATGGTCAAACACCAGTTAACATTCAGAGACTGTCAGGATGGATAAAAAAACAAGATCCAACTTCATGTTGCTCCATGAAACCAACTTTAGAAACCAACTTTAAAAACAAAATTTCAGTTTGGTTAAAAGGGATAGAGCAATATATATTGTGCTAACGTTAATCAAAATAAAACTAAAGAAGTTGTATTAATTTCAAACAAAGCATACTTCAGAACAAGGAAAATTATATTGGATAAACAGGCATTATATAATGATAAAGGAATCAATTTTAATTTCTCTTAAATGCATATGTACCTAACAATAGTGTGTCAAAAAACATTAGGTAAAATCTGATACAATCGAAGGTAGATATGAATAAATTCACTCCTATAGTTGATGCCTTCAACACTCCTCTTTCAGTAACTAACAGATCAAGCAGAAAATTGGAATATATTTAACCTGAATATCACTATCAATCAACTTGATCTAACTGATATTTATGGAATACTCCAACCAATGACAGCAGAAGACTCATCCTTCTCAAGCTTACACAGAACATTCACCAGGATTGATCACATTCTGGGACATAAAATATGCCTTAATAAATTTAATAGATAAAAAAATATACAAAGTATGTTCTCAGACTCAGTGGAATTAAGATATACAGCAAACAGAGATAGCTGGAAAATTCCCAAATATTTGAAATTAGACAACATACTTTCAAATAACTTTTGGGTTAAAGAAGACAAATGTTTGGGTCAAAGAAGAGAAATTTTCATTTGAAGTAAATAGAAATGAGAAAACAAGTTATCAAAATTTGTGGAAAACCATATAAAGCAGTGGTAAGAAGTAATTTATAGCAATAAGTGCACATATCACAAAAGAAGAAAGACCTAAAGCCAACTTCGTCTTAGGAAACTAGACAAAATTTTAAGAAATTAATCTTATGAACAACCAAAATTTTTTAGAAATTACATGATACATTTAATTTTTATATTCTTATAATTATCTTACTTTACAGCAATTTGTAAATATGAGAAATTGGAGTACAGTGTATTATAAATTCAATGTATTCCCCCCCAAATTCATATAATGAAATCTAATCCTCAAGGAGTGTATTTAGAGGTAGGGACTTTGAGAGGTCATTAGGTCATGAAGGTCAAGCTTTCATGAGTGGGATTCATGCTCTCACAAAAGAGGCCCGAGAGAAGGTCCCTCGCACCTCTTGCCATGTGAGGTTATCGAAAAAAGACAATGGTCTCTGAACCAGGAAATGGGCTCTCACCAAGCACTGAATCTGCCAATGCCTTGACCCTGGGCTTCCCAGCCTCTAGATCTGTGAGAAATAAATGTCTGTTATGTATAAGCCACCCAGTCTGTGATATTTTGTTGTAATAGCCTGAACAGACCAAGACACTGTGTTTTCTTCATAGATGTACTACGAAATGACTGTTGAAAACTATTGGATTTTTATGGACCTTTTTCTTAGGGATAGGATGATGTGAACGGAAAATGTCATTGTTGTTCTGTTTGCAGAGGGAATCTGAGGAAGAATCAGCCACCTCTTTCCTCAACCCTCAAGTGCTAGCATGTTTGAAAACCCTTAGCCTAGACAGCAATTCATCACACTTTATAACAAAATTCTATAATATAGCCCACCTGGCATTTCTATCCTCTCAACAATATATAAAGAGTCATGTGTAAGTCTGTTAGCCAGGGCGCCTGGGTGGCTCAGTTGGTTAAGCGACTGCCTTCAGCTCAGGTCATGATCCCAGGGTCCTGGGATCGAGTCCCGCATCGGGCTCTCTGCTCCTTGGGAGCCTGCTTCTCCCTCTGCCTCTCTCTCTCTGTCTCTCATGAATAAATAAATAAAATCTTAAAAAAAAAAAAAAAAGTCTGTTAGCCAATTTTGTGACTTTTATATACCATTGATCCATTGTAATTTGTTTATGGACTTGTGTCAAATGTCCAGTGTTTTAGTTTCAATGATTTAACAGCAATTACTGAGCAACTGCATACCCATTCTGCCAGATGTCCAGGATGATGAAGTTGAAAAGACATGGCCCCTACATTCAACCAACCCATAGTTGAGTGAGATAAACAATTACAAAGGCCTTTTAAAAATAAGGGGAGATACTGTGAACTTTATTTATATGAAAACATGATAGGACTGGAGGCCCCTGAGGAGGCTGTTGTGGACCGTTGCCCAGATCTCTTCAGCACTGAGGCACTCACTCCTCTGGCTGCCAGAATTCTTGACAAGTGACAGTTCCCAGCATGACCCCATTGCTGAAGGGAGCTTCCCCTTGCATAAGGTCAAGCCCCTTCCGGGGGGCGACTCACACACTCTATCTGGCTGATGTGAGGGTACCAAACTGCCGAACTCGAGTTAAGTCTCAAGCCCTCTGAGCTCTGGAAGTTCCCACTTGACCGGCTGTGGTTGCGACTGCAACGCAGCTCCACTTCTCCTTCTGTCTCATCCTGCTTTCCTCACACCTTCAGAAAGGAGTTGTTTCTGAGAGCTTTCTCCAATCAACCTCCTACAAGAAAGCTTTGTCTCAAGATCCACTTTCTGGTGAACCTGACCTGAGACATCTCTGACTATATGCACACGTAAGAGTCCCAAGTGTCAAGGAAAATCCTTGGAAATAGGATAAGGCATTAAATAAGGGAGTCTGTTACGGAAGACCTAATGTGGGATTTATAGGGCATTAGAAGACCCATGAGACTTGGACTAGACACTTGCTTCAGGTAACCTCACCCAGTAAGAGCAGAGGGGCTGATCAGCCCAGTTAGAGTAGTTTTAACACATGGGAAATAAGATTAGTGTAGCCTCACACTGCTGTTATGGGGAGTCTCTGTGACATTTCGGAAAGAGGTTTGAATGACCTCAGAAATGGGAAGAACTAGGGATATGCTTCTGACCTGCCAACAAACTAAAGTGGCCTTAGGTAGGAAGTCCCCAAATATGTGTATGTCTGACATCTTATGTATTAATCATTACTAACATTAAATTAAATATAAAATATTGGAATTTGTTTTTAAAAATACTGGATTAAGGATTATTAAATATTTTCCAAGAAGTAAAACCTCTGCCATTGATAATAGACGATGTGAATGTAAGTGATACATCAATGGATAGTTTTATTAGAATAGTTATGTATTGATTTAAGCATGTAACAGAAAATTTACCATACAATGATGTGGTTTTGCAGACTTTGTTACTGTTTAGGACAATAACCATTAAGTAAATAATGAATAATGAATAAGTAAAATACATAATCATTGAGTAAAACAGAGATGATAAAAAATATGATGTTGGTAATCTGTCTGAATTTTGAAAGTCACTGACTTATAGGGGAAATGACAGTGGTGATGGAAAGATGCAGTGTGGAAAAGCCTTGGGATGTGGAAATGGAAGTGGAGAGGCACATAAGAAAATTGAGACAGCTGCAGTTTTGCAATGCTACGTGTGGGGACCTGGGGGTCATTTGTGGGGCTTTGGAGAACAAATAGGGGTTGGTGATGTATCAACTCTGCAATATGGCAGGGAAGCTGGAAGGGCTGAGATCTTCCAAATTACCACTCTGAAACGATACTTAGCTTAGGTGGAACGTTGGCTTGATAATCTGCCAATCTAAGGGGACTTGGTGGGGGAAGACAGGTTCTTCTAGCTGTTTAAGGGCGGGTAACATGGAGGAATGAATGTGCGTGCGTTGAGTTTGTGGAACCTTAGGTCCTAAGGGCTAATGTTCAATAACTATTTACCTTGCCCCACCACGTGCCCTGACTGTTTTAAGCAGAAGAGATCAAGCAGGGAACAAAAGGGATGCATATCCCTGCTCTGATGGAGCTTTCATTCTGGTACCCACATTCAGGATGTCTTAATATAAATTCAGTTTGCAGTGAACTGAATTATGACTCTTAAATTATGAATGAAAGAAACTTCACTTCTCCCAGGGTAACTTTTGTCTAAACTGAATTTTTTCTTCCTGAAAATCTCTACGCACAGCTTAAATTATTTCTATTGTTTGGAATTAAACATTTAAGTGGCTTATTTTTTAATTTCAACATACTTTTTAAGAAATTTTAAAAGCACTTTACAGAGGGCGCCTGGGTGGCTCAGTTGGTTAAGCGACTGCCTTCGGCTCAGGTCGTGATCCTGGAGTCCCGGGATCGAGTCCCACATCGGGCTCCCTGCTCAGCAGGGGGCCTGCTTCTCCCTCTACCCTCTTCCCTCTCGTGCTCTCTGTCTCTCGTTCTCTGTCTCGCAAATAAATAAATAAAATCTTAAAAAAAAAAAAAGCAAAAAAGCACTTTACAGAAATAGATGCTATTCTTTCAGGAAGATATTGTTTTTAGTACTTTCATAAAAATAGCTAGTTAGTGTAGAAAATATTTCTAGTAAGACCCAGGTTTATTTGACTATCCCAAGTTAGTTTAAATGTATTGTATAATCATAAAACATAGCCTTATGTTCCTTGTTTCACAGGACTGCTGTGACAAGACCCAGATACCTTACTGAAGCTCAGTTATCAGTACTGAGCAAAGAACTGAAAATAAATGCCTACTGATAAGGAGTCAGTACCATCATTCCAAATGCATTAGCTGGTCTTCAGATTATATTCTCAATGTTTGTAAACAAACATTTGGTGGTATTAAAGCTTCCTTGGTGAATTACTTTCTACAAAAAAATCTGTATGTTTTAATTGTTATGTTTTGTTTGGTAATGATTTTAATTAAAAAATGTTAGGTGTCTTTAAATTTCATCTTTGACATAAATATAGCAAACTCCCAGGCCCAATGACTAGGATTTATTGATTGAGGCTAGGGTTATTCTCCAAGAAGAAACACTTCCCTTGAAGCAATATGGTTCTGGCTTCTTCATTGCCTGTGATGATTTCCTTCTCTTTCACTATCTTCCCATTTAAATATGTATTTTTTAAACGAGCAACAACAACAAAAAAAGGCTTTTTTTTTTCCTAAATCAAAAATCTGTTACATGATTCTACTTAAATGAAGTATCTAGAATAGGCAAATTTATGGAGATGGTAGAATAGGGTTTACTGAAGACAAATGGAAGAAAGAAATGCAGAGTTAGTGTTTGGTTGGGTACAGAGTTTCTGTTTGGGATGATGAAAATGTTCTGGAAATGGACATCAGTGATGGTTGCATTATAAATATATTTAATGCCCTTAAATTGAACATTTAAAATAGAAAATGATAAAATTTACATTGTGTATGCTCTTAACCACACACACACACACACGGCCTTTGAAACCACTAAATTTGCGATGGCATCATTAAACATTTCTCAATGTAACATTGGTGGCACCATATTTTATTTTTATTTTTTTATTTTTTTATTTATTTTAATTTTTTTTTTTTTTTAAGATTTTATTTATTTGCGAGAGAGAGAATGAGAGACAGCATGAGAGGGAGGAGGGTCAGAGGGAGAAGCAGGCCCCCCGCCGAGCAGGGAGCCCGATGCGGGACTCGATCCCGGGACTCGATCCCGGGACTCCAGGATCACGACCTGAGCCGAAGGCAGTCGCTTAACCGACTGAGCCACCCAGGCGCCCCTAAAGGGAGACTTTTAAGCAATCTCCTTTAGTTGACCTGTAAAACCAAGTTTAAGCCATCCCGATCTTACGCTATACATATTTAAATATTTTATTTTTCACAGTCATTTCTTTTTTTTTTTTTTTTAAAGATTTTTTATTTATTTATTTGAGACAGAGAGAATGAGAGACAGAGAGCATGAGAGGGAGGAGGGTCAGAGGGAGAAGCAGACTCCCTGCCGAGCAGGGAGCCCGATGCGGGACTCGATCCCGGGACTCCAGGATCATGACCTGAGCTGAAGGCAGTCGCTTCACCAACTGAGCCACCCAGGTGCCCGTCACCATATTTTAATTGCCAGATGACAACCATCAGGATTTGCAACTACATGAAAGCAAAAATAATCCCAATATTTCCTGGAATCTCTCAGTAGCTTTTCTTAATGTGATTTTACTCTCCTCAGACAGGCACATAATGTTCTTATCATTCAGAAGGTTAACAAATCACCTACTTAAAGAGCTGCTTTGATAGTACACCCGTCTATGGTTCTTGGCCTTTGGGAAGAATCACTCTGTTTCTAGTTGGATTGTGAATTGTTTCCGACCATGAGTAATGCTAGGGAAGCTACTGAACCTGGCCCCCAGGAATGAAGATGTTTCATGAGAAGCCAACCTTTTGATGAAGAAAGCTCCCAAGAGGTTTAAACCTGAAACACTAAATGTGATCATGCCTCAATTTTCTTTTTTATTCCTATAAACTCATAATTATAAAGTAAGCTTGCACATTGGTGATTTAATGCTTTTATAAATGATATGATTAGACATCATTCTACAAAAAATGGGCACATAAATTATTTCTGAAGAGTAATATTTCCTCAAGTATTTGAAGTGGATTTATTCAAAATACAGGATTGTTTCCAAATATAAGAACTCTCATATGATTTACATGGGAAAGCATGTTTCACTTTGTTGTCATGTTAATATATGTCTGCATCAAAAAATTCATCTCATGAATTATTAAAGAATTAACCTCAACAAGGCAAATTACTAGGAATGAATTATTGCTATTAAAGGGACAACTTGAATCAAATCAGATAGTTCTCAAGGAGCTATATCTCAGAAAAAGTTCCTAAATGAAGTCATTATTTTACAGGACAGACATTAGAACAAAACTTTTCATTTGTTGGCCTACTTAAATTCTAGAGGGCTGTATTCTGTGGTGGAGCATTCACTTTTCCTAGGATACAGGGTAAACTGAAAGGAGAATATTTACAGAACAAATAGGTGCCATGTAGTAAATACACATTGCACAGACATGACCTGCATTTGAGTGTTCCAAACTAAACAGGACATAACTTTCAGGCTAGAGTATGAAGAAAAAACAACATGGAGAAGAAAACAATCTCTTAAAATCCTCAGTCCATTCTGACATTTTCATTCCTTGACATAGACTTACATAGCCTATCCTCTATGGTTCTGTGCTACACCCTTTACAGATACAGACTCATTATATCCTCCTGTGCTATACTTTTATCCTAAGGTGCTATCATGAATGGGGACACTGCCTAAGGTCACAAAGATAATCAGGGTCAAAATCAAGAGTCAAACCTGAGCATTCTGACCCCAGGGTCTGTGTGCTCAACTATTATACTAGACTACCTCCCTGAAAAACTAATGAAATGAGTTTTGTTAAGGGAAATTACAAAGACAGGGGCTCCTTTGCTTCTACAGTTCAGGCATTGCATTATTACATTATTCCATCTCATCTTGTGCTTGAACTCAACTTTTGTCTTCACATAGGATGTCCTCCTTTGTTTGAAAAGAAAGTACAGCATTGCCCAAGGAGTTTACTTCAGTGGTATATGGTAGCAGGTCTTCAGCAGCACTAGGCAGCTAGTAAGTCAACAGGCAGGAGCTGGACCAGGAGGTGGTCTTCTAGGAAATGTCTGGCTTTTATCTCTCTCTTTTGTAGTTTGCACTCACTTCCAGTATGTGCATCTCCTGGTCTCATCTGTAAAATGACAACAATTCTGCCATCACTCAATGGGAGAACAGCCTTCATTCAACATCGAGTTTACCCCATGTGAGAATTCAGAGGGAAAGATGCTACACTAAATCTTCCTTTTTTTTTTTTTTTAATCCCATAATTCAGATTGCATGATTTCTCCCTCATTACTTGCACTAGAGTCACCATCAAGGCTACAAATCATTTTAGTGCCCTAAAAGCTGAATTCACATAAAATGGTTAATTTCTTGGGATTTTTGCATCCATCAAGAGCTTTAGTTAGCTTAATGCTTTTTGTTTGTTGCTCTTTTGCATTTAAAGAATGTTCTCCCTTGAGATAAAGATGAAAGCAAAGAAGTTTACTCTCCCTGCCTTTGCTCACGTGACAAAGCAGCTGGTCAGGATGGCGGAGAATGGTGAGTGGAGTACTTGGCTTCTTCAAGCCTCAGCTCTTTGCTTTTATGACCCACTATGAGGGGGGCACCTGACTGGCTCAGTGCGTAGAATGTGTGACTCTTGATCTCCGGGTGGTGCGTTCCAGCTCCAGGCTGGGGGAAGAGATCACTTAAAAATAAAATCTTAAAAAAGAATTGATTATGAGAATTGATTACGATAGTGCCTAAATAATAGGGTTATCGTGAGTCTTAACTGAGATAAGGCCTTTGAAGAACACTGGCCCAGGATGGGTATTCCAAACATTTATCTTTAATATATCACATCCCCTTCCCGAGCAGTGGGCCTGTTTTCACCATGTTCATCTTCTTGTTACTAAGATATTAATACATCAAGACTAGAGTGATGCCTTCTTTTCTAGTTTCCTTGATCCTACTTTCACCACCCTGCATAAACTTGCTAGATTTTATTTGCTAAAATAAAACTTTTATTATGCTATTACCTCATTCAAATACCTTGATAACATCCAGCTACCAGCACATCAATTGGCAGCTATTAACCACCAAATGTGTTTGGTGAAGAAATAAATAAACACCCAAGTGCCCTATGGGAAACTTTTCACAAACTCTGCCCTCCTTTCTTACCTTATCTCCTGCTAGTTATTACCACAAACAGGGAACATTCATTTATTGTGTGACTTCAACATGTCAGATACCATGGCAGTTGTTGAATATTCAAGGATCATAAAAGGGCTCATGGCTTCTTTGAAAGAAAACATCCACTTAAGCCGCATTGATTTATTTATTGTCTTTTGCCTTCCCATTGCCAAGATTTTGATAGCTCTGCTCCGCCAGACTAAAATGCTTTCTCTCTTCTTTCACATTCTTTTTATCCCTCAGGATTCAGCAGCTCACATTGTAACTTGTTCTCCATAAACACTTACCTAACTTTCCATGTGTAAAATGATCTCTCCCCCATCCCTCCTCTGCCTTTCTAAGACAATTATTTTTAATTATACCATACTTTACTTTGGCTAGGAATTATAATTATATAATGAATTATAAATTTCCTGGTATGAAAATGCTATTATATATATTATATAACACATATATATATGTTATATGACACATATAACATAAATATATATAAACATATATAATATGTATATGTCTGTCTGTGTGTGTGTGTGTGTGTGTGTGTATATATATATATATATATATATGGTTTATGCCCTATCTCCTTACTGGTCTGAGTTCTTTAAGGTCATGCCTTTCACACTGTACTTTTTATTTCTTAGTATCTTATATTAGCCTAATATTAATATTTCTCACATAGTGGTTCCTCGGTCAGTATTTGCTGGTTGATTGATTGTTTGATAAGTTACTGGAAATTTCCTTGTATTTAACAGAGAGGTATGTTCTTTGCCCACACTACTAGATATTCAATACATGTTGCCTTGTTGTCCCAGTACAAACTGATCAATTCATGAAAAGGGTAAAAATCTCTTGACTGCCATTGATAAAAGAGATGCTCCTGAGCATTCAAGAAAAGGGTCAGAGAATTAAGGAATCAAATACCTCCCTGTGGTGAAAGAGAGGTTTCTTTTCCCTATCTTAATTCATAACTTACCCTGCCCTCGTCCCTATTCCCAGAGTAGAGATTCTTCACCTGGAGTCTCTGGCTACTTACAAAGTCCATGACTGCATTTGAGCAGGACTTGGAACCCAGTAAAATGTTATGCATAAGGAAAGGCAGAGAGTATAATTTAACAAGTACAAAGGAAAGGTTTAAACTCAAACTTATCCAACTGCAACGTCCTTGCTTATATCATGGTTTATGTGAGTTCTTGCATCTTGGGCTAGGAAAAAGATACAGTCTGGTTACTGGACTGGAGTGTCCAAGGAAAGGTTTGCAACAACACCACCGCAGGTGGGACAATAACAGAAGCAACAACCAACACTTACATGTTACTTGATATGTGTCAGGCACAATTCTAAGTGCTGTACATTTTAACCTATTTGAAACCTCTCCACAAATCTATGAAGTAGGTAGTACTATGCTTATCCCTTTATAGATTAAAAACCTAAGGGACAGAGAGGTTAAGTTATTTATACAAGGCGCAAGCCCATGGAACACAATGGTGATGGGTCAGGGGAGAGGAGGCTTGTTGGAAAGAAAGATGGCCAAGGGAATAGTTTTCTACGACCAGATTGTGTTTCAAGCCATCCTGTGTTCAAGGCTGCCCTGAATTCCACCTGAACCTTCTTTCTTGGCTAAAAGAGAAAATCTGTCCAGAGTGGCAGAATAAAGAGCCAGACAACCCATTCCAGCCCCTGACCTGACTTTGAAGAGTCAGTCTAAGAATAAACCAGTCACATCAGGTTTGTGATGATAATCACTTGCTTCCAAACCTCTTAGAAAATAAAAGGGTGCCCGAAGGAGACCTTTCTAAACTCTGGCATTCCTCACATCTTTAATATACAGGTACAATTTAAATCACTTGTATTTGATGTTAGTGAGAAAGAGTGACTAGCCTTGAAATGAACTTTGACAACATGTAGAATATAGTTACCCTGCTAACGAGTGGGTTGTCAGTAGAAATCATAGTTTAAATGGTTTTAACAGCAGATGTGGTATGTGTTCTGAATTTGAATATTTCAAATATCTATAAGGTAGCCAAGGTTTCGGTGAACCCTACCCCCAAACATTCCAAGCCAGGATAAATTTCAGCAGCCTCTGCACAACCACTGCTTCTAACCTCAAAAGTGTTCCATTTCACACTAGATTGCAAGAGACCTGGATTCTGATGATAGCCCCAGGCATCTTTGTGACTTAATTGCAGATGACTTGGTTGTGTCTTAGTGTCTTCTTCCTAAAAGTGGGAGTGACAATGTATACAACTTAACCATCCGATTAAAGGGATTTTAAGTAAGATGATGTTTGGTAAAATCCTTGGGGTTTTGGAAGCGAAGTTCTGACTAAAATTTAAAAAAAAATGGAAATGTTTGTTCTTGCACAAAGATGACATGTAAAAAGAATTGTAACTTGGTCACAGTTTTTAAACTAGTCTGCAAAGACATGTTATCCAAGAATTTTGCTAGTTAATCTTCTTTATTAAGAATTCGGTCTTTCTTAAAATCTAGTACAATAATGGAAGACTAGATTATGTACAAGAAGATCTGGGTATTAGTTTCTGTTGTGCTTCTTACCAGCTCTGTGAACTTGGGCAGATCATCAGACTTCCATTTACTCATCTGTAAAGTGGAAATAGTAAAAATGATTTCCCTTGCTCAACTCAAAGGACTGTTATGACATACATCAGAAAACAATAAAAGCTAACGTTTATGGAGAACTTAATTTATCGGGCCATGCTCTGAGTTATGCGCTTTATATATACTGCTTCATTTCATCTTCTCTCCAATATTTTAAACTAGGTAATAATTTTTACCTATCATACAGATATGGGAACTGAGACCCAGAGAGATTAAGTATGTTGTCTTACTTTCAGAGGAAAAAAAACCCAGATGTGAACGGCAACCAAAATGGCTCTGCCTTATAAAAGTAAGATGATCTACCTATCAAGATAATGTGTCTTCTTTTCTTCTTCCATTTTCTCCTTCATACCCTTATCCCCCCACCCCTTTCTCTCTCTTCGATGATAGTTATTGCCATTATTCATCATATACACTATGGTAGGGTTGCGTTTTGATAAAGAGCAAACCAGGGCTGGGCAAAACAATAATCATGGTGGAATTAGAGCCAGTGTTCTGACTGTCTTTATGTGGTCATTTACAAGCGTTTCTTGAGAATTTACTATATACCATGACATGCTGGGTGCAGGGACTCTACAAATGAAAACGATGCGCTTCCTCCCTTGGGGTGACACACGTCCGTAAACAGCTATCACATGAAAAAGAAGTGATTGCATGTCGTGTGAAAGAAATGGATGCAAGAGGAATTCAAGAGAAAAACGTAAGGGAATCGTGGATTTTGCACCAACATCCAGGGAAAATAATACTTGACTTTTCTTCTAAACGATCGGAATAACTGGGCATGTGGTTATTCAATGTCAAAGAGAGGAGGCGTGGGGTAAGATGTTATAAAATTAGGGAGGCGGGTCTTGGGAAATAAGGCAAAATATCATGTGACAGCACCCCTCCCCTCCTTTAGATACCCACTCAAGAATTTAATTCCTTCAAGTTTCATCAAGGCAGAAGTATATACTGTAGAATTGTGTACTTGGATGGCTAGGGGAGGGAAAGGGAAGGTGGAGGATGGGAGGGCTATCCTCTATCCTCTCATGTTTCACAGATGTTGATTTCAAGTTTCCACCTGGTAACAGCCTAGGGGCCAGGGCATAAAGATAGAAGTCAAAACATAGAGACACACAGGGAGAGAATTAAACAGCATCCAGCAAGGGAATTACAAAAACACAAAAATGCTTTCCAGTAGCTAAATAAATATTTTTCCTTGTGTTTACACTTTCTTTTTTCTATTTCCTGAAATTTGAAAAGAGCCATAGACTCTGTTGCCTTTTCAAAGTTCTGGATTATATAAAAGAATAAACCACAAAAATCAAAATTTTCATATGCAGGCTAAATTAAAATGTGACCAATTTCTAGTATCTATGTGTTTTATTTAGAAAAATAAGAAGAAACCCAATGGCTGGTAAACAACAAGAAAGATTATAAACTATGAGTAATGAAATAATAATAATAATAATAGCAACAGTGACATTCTTTTCATATAAAACCATGACTTTCTTCCAGGACACTTTAGAAATATGTTCAAAATACTAGAAAAACTCCACAGCAGAGTACTTGAATTTGCACAAACAGCTCAGGGCAAGTAAGAATCTGAAACAGTATTTTCATATCAATGTACTCATGTATTTCTGCAGACCACATTCAAAATAACCGCAAGATTAATTTCATTCCATTTGCCAGATTTGCACATCATGAAAGCAAGAAAAACTGTCATTTTGGAAGTTACTTATAACCAAGCCTAGAAAGGGTGGATAGTGGAGTGAGGCTGGGGGTGGGGAAGCAAACCCTTTAGTTACAATGTTTTAGGGAAATGAATCGACACAATAAAACAAATTTCAAATCAAGTTGCCCCTCTATACCACATAAGCCCTTTAGAATCTTAAGTAGATGCAAAAGGAACAAACCAAATGGGGAGAAAAAAGGCCGATAAACTTTCTGGCTGCAATACAAGAGACATATCATTACCATATGATCTAATGTGGGTGTCAGCCGGATTGTGTTCATTGAGGGAAACCTTATTTTTTAACTGTGCTATGGAGTAGAAGCAGGAGGTTTTCAACCTAGTGACAGTCACAGAGCAGCACCTACCCCCTCCTCCTTTCCACACCTGCAAACTCTTTTTGCTTGGGCTGAATATTTAGTGTAATTACATCTCAGCTTTGAGGGCTCCTGTGGCAAATCCCCGGATTAAAAGGTATGGTTTTCAATAATTGTCCTGAACTCTGCTACAGACTAATAAAACTTCGATCAAGCTGAGGGCAAAAGGAATTATTTGGTGAGAGAAAGAAAAGAAAAAAAAAATCGTTCTAAACTTTTGATACTCTTTATGCAGTATTTTAAGCAAGTATTACTTGAAGACAGAAGTTAAATATTTGGTAAAATATTTGAATGCATTGTTTTAGTTTTTGTGTTCTTGCAAAGATGTTTATTAAAAGAACTATAACCTAACACCATGACTATCTATATTGATATATTTTGTATTTGTACTAATGAAATGTTTTACCTCTTTAGAAAGCATTTATATTCTAGATCAGCATACTATTTGTAGCTGGGCTATATATATATGTATATTTAAGGATTTAGTTCCCTCTTGAATTCTTGCATATTTTCAGAACTTTTAAAACCTCAGAGATGGGAACTCTGGTGATTAGCTGCAGAAGTCAAATGAATGTATATTTCTACAACCTAGAAAAGAATAGAAATTATCACCAGAGAGGTGAAAATAAACATTGAAAATACTTATGCTGCTTATTAAAGATAATCTCACAGTTAGCGTCATAATTCCTTACAGAGAAAGAAAAAACCCAGTCAGTATTTTCAGTATTTTCAATGCAATGAAATTTTACTGTAAGATACATCACTTGAAAAGGAGAGTGTAGGTTATTTTTCTTGCTAATTTCAAAACAGGGTAACACAATGACCACTGGTTAAGCGGGCTCCCAGTGACATAAATTCCTGTGGCTTTTTCTTTTCCTATTGCTATTTTGACCAGAAAAAGAACCAAATGCTTCCTATAACAGTCCTGATTTATGGATAAATGCCATTTTTATTGTCTATTTTGAATTATTTCCATTACTATTGAGGTTTTTCATTCACCTAGTGCTGGGGGATTTTTATTTTGCTCTGCAGTTGTAGTTTTACTTATCTCTTGAGGGTTAAATTTTGATCTTGAAAGTTATACCAAAGGCATGAATGACATCCTACAAATGTTGAACTGAATGATATAGTTAATTTAATGGGCTAAAGTAGTTTAAAGAGCCAGAAATTATTATTTTTGATGAAACACTTAAAAACTGTGGCAACTAGCTTTAGTGGAGTAGTGACATTATACCTAGGAAGGAGTCATACTTTTTGAGAATGCTTAAAACAATTTCTGTGAAATTTAGACAGTTTATTGTCTCAGTAATAATCTCCTTGGTTTCTACAAGGGCATCTGCTCTTTTTTGTTTATTTTTCTTATATACTAAGGAAGGAAGGACAGGATAAGAAATTATTAATAACTAATTGTTTTAAGATGCTGGGTCTTCAAGTATTATGACACTAATTTAAAAGAAATCATCTCTTGGGGGAATTTGTATAAAGTTTCTGGACATATTCTTCTTCTCCAGGACATTCCAGGTTAAAATGCACACACACACACACACACACACACCCCTATCAAAGTGATATAAAATAAGTAATGGAAGCTATAAACTTCCTGCTTGTGTTCAGCTGTAAACCAAGAAAAATATTGTGCAGAGAATTTGCACCATTTTAACAAGAGTAAACACATATAAATGATAATATTCCTCTGAGCTAGTGTTCAACATTTCCTTTTTTGGGGTTAGTGAAACAACCAGGCATTTTCTGTTCTGGAGAAAAGATCAAAAAGCAACATCTGCGTTAATTCGTATTGCTATTTATTAAATCTGCAATTACTTTGCTTCATTTTTCTTCTAAAATTGTAAGACATTAAGTATGCAAGCCTAGCAAACTGTGGTAAACCGTAAACATTGCATTTTAATGTGAAACAGACAGAAACCACTCCCTTAGATCCAGTCCAAGGGAACACTGCCAAAACAATAGGGTCTCCATTAAAAGGCTCCGCAGTAACTGAGTGGGAACACACTCCCAGAGAAAACCTGATACTGAATTTAAAGGGGCAGTGTGAATAATAATCTTTGTGGTATTTTTTAAATGAGAAGCCACATTCCCGTACTATGGATACGCTGCCTTACACAGACCTCAGTAATAAATACAAACTTAAGAACACAAGTGTAAGAAATCGAAAAACATTTTTTTCCCTCTCTAGTGCCTCTAGCCAAGAAGTTCCAGAAGTTACATAGATAGATACATTAAGGTTAGGGGATCCAAAGTGGTTTGTTTTTTTGTCTTTGTTTGTTTTTTGGTTTTGTGGTTGTTGCATATGTTACAATTGACTGATGACTAAAAATCATTTTTTTTACATCTGGTTATGAATGGGCAGCTTCAGTATGATTCCTATACGTGTACATTTCAAAGTAGATGTGGGGAACTAAAGATAACATCTGCTATGTGTTTTGGGAATCCTTAGTTTCCATAGGGTTTTGTTTTTTTTTTTTTTTAAGATTTTATTTGTTTATTTGACACAGAGAGAGAGATAGCGAGAGCAGGAACACAAGCAGGGGGAGTGGGAAAGGGAGCCCGATGCGGGGCTCGATCCCAGAACCCTGAGATCATGACCTGAGCCAAAGGCAGACGCTTAACGACTGAGCCACCCAAGCACCCCTCCATAGCGTTTTAAGACCTATCAAGTCAAAAATAGACTGCTTGTTCTCTACATGATCAACTACTTTTTGTTATTCAGATCTATGTAGTTCCCTTCAGCCAGCTGAACCCCAACTCAATGACAGACGTATGTTTCTAAAGTGCTTATTGAATGAATGGATAAATACTGTATGGATTTGTCAAAACTGTACTTTTGTTTGTTTACAAAATTGCCCTCTGGGTAAAACCAGATAACGTGTAAGTCCTATAGAAATCAGTAGGATTTTCCATATATGTTTACTGCTTTAATAAAAAATGATCAGTTTGAGAAACTGGCCCAAAGATTTATTCTAAAAAATAAATCGTGCTTCCACCAAATTGAGGTTTTCCATTTGTTACCTTTCTCAGGCGAGAAATTTGATATTGAAAAAAAAGATAAGTTTGGGTTTTAAAAAAATAAGACCGACTGGTTGCCTGGAACAAACCGAATAACTTCTATTATTAATAAATTGATGGTCAATTGAGTCATTTATGTGCAAAATGTTGTGCAAGGCCTGGGTACAGAACAAAGAATAATAAGACACGCCCTGAAGGAATACATCTTCTAGTTGGGGGGACAGACCAAGCACGCAAAACAAATTACAGTATAATGTGATAAGTTCTTTAAAAGAGGTAAGAGCAACGTGCTGTGGGGCACAGAAGAGGGAGGAAGCAGCATCCTGCCTGGATGAGCCAGGGAATCCACAAGGGAAGTCCATTATCATTTTCAGTCTTCACTGCCATCTTACAAGGTAGGTATCTTAAATGGCACTTAGCTTTGAGTGTCAGGGTTGAGGTGGGGACTGGAGGAGAGAGGAAATTGAGAGAAAGCGGGCTTGAAACATCGGTTGGTACCAAATTATGAATGGTCTCACAGGCCACAAAGGAGATGTGGACCTTATTGGCAAGCCTTGAGAAGTCAACAAGGAGTTTTCTGTAGAACAGGGATACAATGAAATCTAATTCTCAGAACACGACTTGAGCAGCAGAGTGGGGGATGACCTGGAGTAAAGGAAATATTCAAGGCCGAGACCAGTTGGAAGCTCTTGTGATAGTTCAGGGAGTGATGAGAAAGGTCTGGACCGAGATAAACACAGTGGGATTGGGGAGATGAGATTGGCTTCCAGAGAGATTTCTGACACAGAATTGAAGATCTCTCATGTGCATAGACAAAATTTTATTTGACTGTGGCCTGGCTTGTGTTGAATGAGCCCTGAGAATTCCAATATGGTCTATCATCATAACAATTTTGCAAATGATGTGAATATATAATATGCCATCTCAATTCGGACCCCAAATTCAAGCAAGAAGATTTAAATTACATTCAAATTTCTTTTCCTAAGTAAATAGCTGTGCAAGGTAGTCTGTTACATACCTTTCAAATACATTTCAGTGTTCTGCTTCCTCACAAGAAATGAAAGATGGTTGTTTGTTTGTTTGTTTTTATACTTTACACTCACTCTACTGTGGGGTGTTATATTAACCAGGTGGTGCGACTCTTCTAAACCTTTCGTTTGTTTCCTAGGTTCCTTGGCTGTGAAAATACATGAGATAAATCATGAAGGCAACCGTCATCTTCCTCCTGCTTGCACAAGTTTCCTGGGCTGGGCCGTTCCAACAGAGAGGCTTATTTGACTTTATGCTAGAAGATGAGGCTTCTGGGATAGGCCCGGAAGAGCATGTTCCTGTGGATTCTGACCTAGAGCCTCTGGGACCTATGTGTCCCTTCCGCTGTCAGTGTCACCTGCGAGTTGTCCAGTGTTCTGATCTGGGTGAGTAGGTGCAGGCTCTCTCTACCCACCTTGCTTCACTCACAGGAATGGCTTCCTCTAGAGGTTAGCGTTTTCCTTTTTAATCTCTGCAGTTCCAAATGTGAGAGACAGTGCCACCTACGGAGAAGTAAAGGAAGCGGAATAGCATAGAAGGAAGGAGCTTTTAAGTTAGGAGACCTCTTTCTTTCTTTTTTAAATTGGGGCTCCATCACCTTTGCAATCTTGGATGAGTCACTTTTAAAAAAATCTTTCTGAACTTCATGGTCCCCCTTCTGTAAATTAAAATTTTGAACAAAATTATGTCTTCTGTTCCACGATTCTGAAGGGATGGTTTATTTTAATTCCATGATTTGCTTTCAAGAAATGTTAGATGTTAAAACCTGGGTGATGTCTCTACTCTTGGCTTAGCCCAGATAACAGAATGTGAACATTACTAAATTGTAAAGTATGCAGAGTTATGAGAAGAAAAACAAAGTTTTAGAACAAAAAATTATCTTTCAAGAACCAAAATACTCCCTTAATCTCTGGGTCTTAGTTTTGCCTTTGCCTCTGGCATTTTGTAATCTAGCTGTTTATATTCTTTAGAAAGTTTCAAAAGCAATCTTTACAACAAGATATGGTGTAAATATTCGGTATAATCATGGGACATATATCTTTGGCCTAACATGGTATACAGCTTGATTTATCATGTTTCAAGAAAAATTTGGCCTGGGAATTCCAAGAGCAATACACTCAAAAGATAAATCTCCAGAAAGTCTGAGGCCCCAGAAGGTGGGCCAAAGGGGAATGAATGTAGTTGACATGACAGTTGATTTGCATCTCTCTCTCTCTCTCTTCCTCTCTTTTTGGCTCACTTTCTTATAAGGAAAAAAAAAAAGAAAAAAATCCTCATAGAATGACTCTGCCATGATGTATTTCCTAATGAAAGAAACTCCATGGTGTAGTAGGGTACTTCTTTTGGGAACCCTGTATCTCTTCACAAGAAGCTTTCTAGCAACATTTTGCAGGAAAATGTGTCACTACCTCTACAGTTGGACTAAACTACATGCTGGAACCCAGGAAAACATAAAACATGTTAGATAGTAACAACTCAAAATCAAACATTCAGGATAGCTTTTAAAGTGCTGACATATTGTATAGCCATTTAACACCCAGAAAAAAAGTGCATACAAAGGCTTTAAAAAGGCCACAGGATAATTCCACTGGATTCCTTCATTCATTCATTCAACAAATATATAGAGATACCACAATGGGTCAGATCTGTTGTAGACCCTGGCAAGGAAGGAATGAGGAAGACAAATATGGTCCTTGTTCTTGTGGGTCTGATATTATATTGGTGGTGATTTTTTTTTTTTTTTTTGAATTGTATATTTGTTACAAGGGGGATTGGATCACTCTCAAATTCTACAGAAACTGTTATAAGCATCTAGAGAGTATCTGCATTGTTGGTATAAGCAGGACAGTCATGCAGTTGAAAATATCTGCACATTGGAATCACCATATGATAGATATACTAGGGGTAAACTTTTTAAAAATTTATTAAAATGACCGAGTTCCTAAGAAATGTGAAGCCAGTTACATCTCACTTTGCCTCTGGAAACAAGGTTAAAAGGGTTCATGATTAATACCCACCACATATGTTGCCAACAATGAAAAGTTGATATTTTTAAGGAGGAAGGACTTGTCCAGTAGCTTCACAGGCTTTATTTTCCATAAATGTAGTTTGCTCACATGATAAAAAGTTTATAAAACTTGAGTCTGATGAAAGCATTTGAGACAGTTTTCCAGCTGTCTTTTTAAAAAAGACCTAAATCTATTGCTCAAAACTAAACAGAAAAATCCAGTCTCTGGAAATGTCAAGTTCCTTGACTTGGGTTTCTCATGATACGATTTCGTTGAGGTCCTTGTTATTATTTTGTTTCAGTGTATTTTGTGTTGCTTTTGGATGAGGAAGATTTCTATATGTTACCTTTGACCTAAGAGCCCAGAGTATACATCATTCCTTTAAAAGACTGACTGACCTTATATACCAAGGAAGTAGCGAAGATTATAATAATGATTTGTTTGGGGGAACCCTACCGAATGAAGAGAACTGAGTTCCCATGACCAATGGTCTCATCTGAGTTACTTTTAGTTTTTATTGAATTCATATTTAAATATATTGTGAAAGGTTTTGGTCAGGTATTTCTAAAACAGAAAATACGTTTCAAAAAGGAAGAACAATCTGTTTGCCTTTAAAGAAAACACTCTATTCACACTCTCCACTACCATCTAACTTCTCACTTCATGCTCTTGGCACTGTTTGGAGCCTTGACATCTTCATCTGCAGAAAAATCACAGCGGGCCTTAGAGACCCTCATATTTGTGTGTGGTGCCTGGCTCATAGTGGACTCTCGATATATATTTTCTATGTGATGATTATATGGAGTAAAAGGTGAAAGATATATAGAAAAAAACAAGGAAGGAGAAATAGGCAACCTTATTTATCATAAAGGCAATGCAGTTTATTTTATTTTTTTGTTTTAAGTTATTTAATGACCTGAATATGAAGCTTTGAATTATTATAATAGAGAAAAAAAATGTAATGCACTTTGGGATGAGAAATGTGAATGCTTATTGTTATCAAAGGCTAATGTTTTCTTAAGGATTATTCTCGCCAAAGCTTTTAATGAGCAGAGGGGAGCTAGTGTTGAAGGACAGTAGTCCTTTGTCATTTTATATTTAAACAATATTTAATAGAAGCAAACACTTCTTACTAAAATGTTTGACTATTTTTGCCACTAAGAAGTATTTTTGATGAAGTTAAACAACATCGATTTTTTAAACAGTTCTACATCAAAGCTAAGATGTAAAAACTGAAATTGGAATTCAATAATTAGTTCATAGGAAAATTTGAGGTGTTCAAGAAGATACATGGATGTTTTAGTTCCTTGTTCCAATTTATCAAAATAGCATTATGTATGTTTTTCTCTAGCATGGGGGATTGAGAAAGTAAACATTTTTTCACCTGTCCAAGAAAGTAATGAATACTCCACAGATATTGGCCAAGTTGTTTGGCTGAATTTGTTGTAATTTAGCTTGTAATTTGAACCAGAATTGAATGAGACCCCTATCTTCTTTTTTTAAATTTATCCTTTTAAGACATAAAGCAATTTACTCTTAAATGTAGCATTTATAAAAAAAAAAAATGTAAGATGAACAAGTTCAAAAATCTATGGGTTACCTTAAAATAATAAACCTACAATGTAACTCATTCTTGTCAAATCTTTTTAAAATGTTCTCATATTGATCCTGTGAGTGGCTGCTGTTTTATGTACTTATTATCTTGAAGGAAAACAATTCCTTTACTTATATGTACACTCTTTGGCTCAAGTGTTACCAGGTAGCCATTCATCTTTGGCTCAAGTGTTACCAGGTAGCATTATTTGGTACTGACTTCCATCTTGTTGCTAAAAGGCAGATCAACCCTGAGGTGAAATATGTATAAGCACTGTTTTTTGACTATTCTTCCAAATTAAAGTAATAGTTATTGATACATTTCTTTTTTTTTTTTAATTGTTTAAAGATTTATTTGAGAGAGAGAGGGAGTAGGGGGAAGGGCAAAGGGAGAGGGAGAGAGAGAATCCTCAAGCAGCCTCCATGCTGAGTGTGGAGCCCAATGCAGGGCTCAGTCTCAAAACCTTGAGATCATGATGAGCTAAAATCAAGACTCAGATGCTTAACCCACTGAACCACCCAGGAGCCCCTTGATGCATTTCTTATAAGCAAATTTCAAAAGAATTTACAAAGCTTTTAAAATGATTTAATAGTTGCAAGAACTTGGGTTTTGCAGTTCAACACCTCTGAACTCAAGTCCTGCTTTACCATTTACTACCCGTAAATGCCGAAACATTGAAACTTTCATTGGAGAAATGGGAATATATCACATTTCATTAGGTAAGAATAGAAAATACTGATAAAAATGTCTACCATACTGTTCTGTTTAGTTTACCATTTCAGACAAAGTTGGCTAGTAACATGAGGCTATTCCTCATAATGTTCTTTTATTTTTCTTCAACACTGAGAATCTCTGAGAAGTACACAGCTTGTCGAGCTAGATACAAAATAGCGCCTTCTCTCCCCTCCCTCCTAAAGAGGACCACATCACCTCCAACTATAAATAGACACGAATTAGAAAATGGTACAATTATCAAGCAATTCAGTCTTCTCCAAACACCGTTCCTTTGAACAAAATTGGTTTGGTGAAGTGGAGAACAGTGAAACATTTGGCTATTTTATAATCATAAATGATTCACAACCCACATATTTGGCTCTCTAGAAATGATGTTGGAAGATGTAACATTTTATTTTGCCATGTAAAAGCAATACAAATAACTACTGGTTCCTAAAAGGTACCTCATATGGCAAAGGATATTTTAGTTTTAAAAATGTCTTAGCAAAAAAAAGAAAGAAAAAGAAAGAAAAAGAAAAACCCACAACCCTTTACACTGCATAGAGTTAGTTTTCTTCTTTTTAATCATTTTGCTTCAACTGGGGAAAATTTTGTCAGTAGCCACCACTTGGGACATACATGAGATAGCTTATTTCTTGTCTGGGGAAACTGGTTTTCCAGAAGCAAATTTTATATGTGAGGTAAATGAACCATTAGACTTCCTCTGTGAAGTCAACTCAGAAGAATAAATTAGGGCTGTTTTGTAGAGGGGCAGAGACAATGTTGGAAGCTCAGTTGCTTTTATAGTTTATGTCTGGCTCGGCAGCAGCAGGGACGGGGGGGGACCCTCGTTAGGAGTTTCAGATGCATCGAAAGGGTGTGCCTAAGACATGGTATGGGAAGGAGGCTGTGCACAGAGCATGCCCAGTGGGTTGCCTAAATTCGTATTGGAGAGGGTGGAGTATGGCAGATCTTTAGATGCAGCAGGAGGAATTCTCCTGTGACCCAGATGGCCAAAGTTCCTGACACCAGGGGTTAAAGATGGGGAGGAGGAAGAGAGGAGTCAGAGAAAGCCAAAGGAAGCATCTGTCTTCTTGACCTGACTGAGAACTGACATATCCCTGGTTTCCTTCTCAGTCCCAGGAGGGAGAGAGAGGCAGCTGTGTGGGATCAAGGCATTTGGTCAGACTGCAGCTGTGAGGCGTTCTCCTCTGCAAGATCATCCTGGCTCCAGAGGACAGGATGGGAATAGGTTTCGAGAATATCAATTCCCTGGGCAAAAGAAATGCAGGAGACCCTGTAATCTGAACTTTTCTCCTTCAAAGAATAGCAAGATTATATATTTCCTTGAAAATAAGGATAAAGAAGAATCAACCCAGTTTTCAATCCAGTCTTAATAAAAGGAGAAAGCCCTGTAGCAACTACACTATGACACTCAGGAGTCAGTTAGCCCTTGACTTAGTTCGAAGATTGCTTTGAGGCAATTTCTGCAGCTTGTCTACTTCGGTGCTTTCACTGTAATCTACATTTGCCTTGATTATTCTATATTAATCAAATATATATTTTATAATAGTTATTCAGTATATTTTATTTACCTATTTAAACATTTACTTTCTCTACCAGAAGGGAAGCATAGTGATAAGTTATTTTTGTATACCTTCTACTCAATAAAATGTCTTATACTTGGTAGATACTCCAACATCAATAAATGCCTGACGAATAAGTGAACATATGCATGACCTGGTGCTTGGATGAGTGCATAATTCTACAATATTCCTGATTCTATCAAGCTGGAAAAAGGAAGGAACATGGCTGACTGGGAATTAGGAGTCATGGAGCTGTGGTACACAGCGTTTTTGCTTTTGTTGGTTTGTTTGTTTGTTTGTTTGTTTGTTTTGTTTTGAGGGTGACTAGACATAGAACCAGGAAGGTTAAACCTTCCTTGAGTTTATTTGAAAAGAGAATCGAATTAAAGGGGGAATCTCCTATTTCTGAAAGCTGATCCAACTGCCACCACAATCAAACTGCCATTTTTAAGAGGGAAATAGGGAAACATGCCTGCTTTGAACAGAAAGGTTTTTGATGGAGCTGGGACTCCAACATGTCATGTCACGTGCCAAAAACTGAAGTGTATCACCATTGTCCTAATTATTAAATTGAAGACAGAATTATAAAAAATACTGTTGGAAACCAACAAGAATAAATCTTGGAGTTTGGACCCCTGCCACAGAGCAGGGGGGAAAGAAAGCATGATGTCTTAGGACATCCTGGCCTTTGTCCAACATGATGTTTACCAGATTGCTGACATTTGCTAGCAGAACCATGCTATTCATCACGGGGACAACCTGAAAAAAAAGTACAATTCTCATTAGCCTTTAGTTCAGAAATGATTTTCTGGTAACAAGTAGAATTTTATTTACTTTAATAAATAACCCTATTTTAAAGAAGATAAAGTTCCATTTACAGAATTAGGGAGAACAAATAAATAATTCAGACTAGCCTTGGAAATAATTGCATTTTAATGGAAAAATTAGAATTATATTAAAGGATGCTCATTGAAAAATAATTAAATTTAGAAAACCACTCTGTTCCTGTTACTATTGCTGAATAAATATTATCTCAAAACTCGGCGATCTAAAAAGATAATTTTATTTTGCTCATTATTTAAGTACAGGAAATTTGAGCAGATCTCAGAAAGGCTGTCCTGGCTCGGGGTCTCTCAGGCGTCTCAGTCAGGTGTTGGCTGGGGCCATGGCCATGGGGAGTCTAGCTTAGGCTCCACACCCAAGACAGCTCACTCTCATAACTGCAGTTGGTGCTGCTATTGCCTGTGAGCTCAGCTGTTCTCTCATCTGGAATGTTCCATGTGGCCGCTGTAGCAGGGTGGTCTCAGCTTAGACAGGCTTTTTTACATAGCCCATAGCCCCTGGCTGCCTCCAGAGCAAGTGTCCCAGAAGAACTGGGTAGCAGCTGTACAACCTTTTTGACCTGGCCTCCAAAGTCATGCTGTGTGTTTCTTCTGGCCCATTCCATTAAGTCATCAAGACATTATAAGTCCATCCCAGATTCCACAGGAGGGGAATTTGATTCACTTCATCTTTTGATGGGGTTGGGACCAGTTTCTATTTAATAAAAGCATATAGGATGGGAGATACAATTAATGCCATCTTTGGAAGATGCAATTATCTACATACTCAGATTTATGTACATTTCTAATGAGAAACACAGGCATACATTATGTATTAAATATAGAAGGTCCACAGATATTACACATCCCCGTGAAGGTCATTATTTAACAGTTGCAAACTACTTAAGAGGTCAAATCAGTTATATGCACATTAATTTACAAGTTTATTTCATAGTTACTTAAACTTTCTACTTAAGATTGTTACGAAAGGCATTGACTCATATCCTCATGGCTTTCTTTCTATTGGAGAATATCTTTTTTGAAGCGAATTTTACCTGGCTAATATTTCATTTAAAACACTCAACATCTTACTTTCCTTATAGTTTGGGAATGACTATAAAATTCATCAGTTTCAATAAGAATGACTTAGTTAAAATCATATATGGTTAATAAGATCATATTTATAGACAGAATTTACTTTTTTTTAATTTAAAAGCTTAAGATAAAAATATACTTAAGGTTGAATAACTGTTTGCTTTCATACTCTTTGAGGATTAGTTTCAGTTCAAATAAACAATTTTTAACTGAAATAAAGTTTTTAATCACCGCAGAAAAATCTTTAGCTCTAGTATTTCTACCCCAGTCTACTTCATGCTCAGCATTTTCAGATGAAGAGATAGAGGCAAGGGAATGCTAAGGTAAAGGTTCCTAGTTATCTCTAGTTAGTGTCGGAGTTGATTTTAACCCAAAGCCACTCTGACTCTAAAGATCATAATGCTGACCAAAACAAATAGCCCAACATAAACAAAGACTGATATTTTACAAATTTGCCAAAAGAGCATAGCATTTGCCACTACTAAACTAGAGTTAAATGGGCCAGGACAGCTTTTGGGAAGCTTAGTTATTTGTTGGGGAACATGTGCTTGCTAAACCGAGGGGTGACCAGCCAAAGGCAGAGCTTGGTAGACAAGCTCTTTAGAGACCCTGAACTTCATGGGAGCAATGATGAATGCAACAAGACCACAAAGGGTCTGGTAGGAAGAGCCAACCCAGGAATAAGAGCTTTAAATGAAAGATCTGTGTGTGATCCATGGGCAGAGCAGATGCGGGATAATACGCATTATAATTATGTTATACAGGGGAAAAAAAAAAAAAAAAACCACTTTGTCACAGATTTACAGACTAAGTAATCAGCAAGATAATTGAAGCTACACTCTTTCATCTCCTTATTGATGATATTTCCAGGTACCAGTAATTGAGGGCCCGCTTTGCACCGTGGTAGGAGATTATTTTATAGAACAACTTACTGAATTCTCACAAAAATTCTGTGAAAGATGCAAGAAACCCGAGGCCTAGACAGCTGAAGCAACTTGCCTGGGGATGTTAAGGATCAAGAAGAGGAACCAGGATGAAAATTCAAATACAAATCTTATTTAGAAAATTATAGAAACATTTTTAAATATACAAAATCTGCAAAGTAAGAGACTCTGGTGCACACATCCCCGAGCTTCAACAAGGGTCAACTAATGCCAGTATTTTTCTATGTATCTCTACCCATCTTCCCCCTTCCATTTAATTTCAAAGCAAATTCCAGATGTCATGTCATTTTATCCAAAAATATATCAGTATGTTTCTCTGAAAGATTAAAGCACTTAATTAATACAATCATAATCAGATCACATCTAAAATTTAATATTATTTCATAATATCAAATATTCAGTGTGCACATTTTCAATCATCTCACAAGTATTAGAAACGCTTTGTGTTACAGTTTGTGTGAATTAGGATCCAAATGAAGTACATATATTGCAATCATTTAAATAGCTTTTAAGTCTCTTTTAAACTATACATTTGGAAAACTAATATTTTTTTACTTTTCCTTACAGTTTATCTGTTGAAGAAATTGGGATTCTGTTGAATTGATTTCTTTTTTTTTAAGTTTTTATTTTAACTCTAGTTTGTTACTATACAAAGTTATATTAGTTTCAGATGAACAATATAGTACTTCAACATTTCCATACACCACCCTGTGCTCATCAAAACAAGTGCACTCCTTAATCCCCATCTCCTGTTTCATCCATTCCCCCATCCTCTTCCCTTCTGGTAACCATCAGTTTATTTTCTATAATTAAGAGCGTGTTTTTTTGGGGGGGTGCCTGGGTGGCTCAGTTGGTTAAGCGACTGCCTTCGGCTCAGGTCGTGATCCTGGAGTCCCGGGATCGAGTCCCGCATCGGGCTCCCTGCTCGGCAGGGAGTCTGCTTCTCCCTCTGACCCTACCCCTCTTGTGCACTCTCCCTCTCACCCTCTCTCTCAAATAAATAAAATCTTTTTAAAAATTAATTAATTAATTAATTTTTGGGGAACAGCAGGACTGGTTCCTCTTCTTGATCCTTAATTAATTAATTAGTTAATTTCTTAAAAAAAGAATTTGTTTCTTTATTTGTCTCTCTCTCCTTTTTTTTCCCTTTTACTTGTTTGTTTCTTAAATTCCACTTAAGAGTGAAATCATTTATTTGTCTTTCTCTGACTGACTTATTTCACGTAGCATTACACTCTCTAGCTCCATCCATTTCATTTCAAATGGCAAGATTTCATTCTTTTTTATGGCTATAATATTCCATTATATCTATATCTATATAGATACAGATATCACATCTCCTTTATCCATTCACTAATCGGTGGACACTTGGGCTGCTTCCATAGCTTGGCTATTGTAAATATTGCTACTATAAACATGGGGGTGGGTGTATCCCTTTGAATTTGTGTTCTTGTGTTCTTTGGGTAAATACCCAGTAGTGTGATTGTTGGATCATAAGGTAGTTCCATTTTTAATTTTTTGAGGAATCTCCAGCCTGTCTTCCACATTGGCTGCGCCAGTTTGTATTCCCACCAACAGGGCAAGAAGGTTCTTTATTCTCCACATCCTCACCAATGCCTGTTGTTTCTTGTGTTGTTGATTTTGACGGTGGTAAGGTGATATCTCATGGTTTTGATTTGCATTTACCTGATGATGAGTGATGTTGAGAATCTTTTCATATATCTGTTGGCAATCTGGATGTCTTCTTTGGAGAAATGTCTGTTTAATATATTCTGTCCATTTTTCTTTCTTTCTTTCTTTCTTTCTTTCTTTCTTTCTTTCTTTCTTTCTTTATTATTTTTTAAAGATTTTATTTATTTATTTGACAGAGAGAGACACAGTGAGAGAGGAGCACAAGCAGGGGAGAGGCAGGCTTCCCGCCGAGTGGGGAGCCCGATGCAGGGCTCGATCCCAGGACCCTGGGATCATGATCTGAGCCGAAGGCAGACGCTTAACGACTGAGCCACCCAGGCGCCCCAATTCTGCCCATTTTTAAATTAGCATTGTTGAACCCATTTCTTTAGCAGACTTAGGCATGTACCTTGGACTATTTCTTCTAAATTGGGAGTTACATCTAGAGGCTTAATCAGATTCAATATTCATTATTTGCTTGATTGTTTTTGACAGTACTTATCCATAAATGAAGGTCTGTTTCTCCATGCAAGGGTTTATAATTGAAAATATATGTCATACTGAGAAACTGTACCATTGGATCAGTTACCATGTGGGACAGGAAGGATAGTATCCTTCAGACACATGTAGCCAAAAGTTCCTCACAAATATGTCAAAGACACAGAAGAAATTGAGAGAAATTTTCAGATGCAGATAATGGGCATATTTGATGGTAGCATTCATTCCTAAAATGTTTCTGGCCAACCAAGAATCAGAGAGAAAATTGTGATTATTATAGCCACTTGTATTCTAGCACTTCCGAGGTAAAGTAAGAACCATTATGAAAGCAGGATGTGAAGAGGTGATTGTAACAAAACATAGCAGAAAAGATCTTGAAGCCATGACCATGAACTTTTCACCATGGGACAGCAGGACAGACTATGTTTATAAATGAATCAATCAAAAAGCTACCTTTATGTGTAAAGTGGTAAGATCACAGCTGTCATGAAATACAGTCATTTGTCCCTGCTTTTCCAGAACTTACAGAAAAGAAAGAAAACTAAAGTGAAGGACAATACCTCATGAGTTTATATACAAACAGGAGTTGGGGGGGGGTCACTGTTATCTGGTGTGGTTAGGACAAATATTTTAGAGGAGAGGGGTAAAGGGGTTGTTAGAACACTTTTAGGGGTTGTTAGAATGAAGCTAGAAGGATATGAGTGGATGGAATATTCCATAAAACAGAAATTATAGGAACAAAAACAAATAGTTAAGAATAAGCACAGTATGTTCAAGGAACAGTATAGATCAGCATCTTTAAAAAAATACACACAGTGTTGGGCGCCTGGGTGGCTCAGTTGGTTAAGCGACTGCCTTCGGCTCAGGTCATGATCCTGGAGTCCCGGGATCAAGTCCCACATCGGGCTCCCTGCTTGTCAGGGAGTCTGCTTCTCCCTCTGACCCTCCTCCCTCTCATGCTCTCTCTCTCAAATAAATAAATAAAATCTTTAAAAAAATAATAATAAACTAAAATAAAAAAATAAAAAATAAAAAAATACACACAGTGTTTACATGTATATATGGCATGTTGGATAGTTCTAGAGTGAGGTCTCATACCATCTTGTTCTTGGTTTAGTTTAAACATGAGACACCTTAGATAAGTCATATAATTTCACTTGATTTCTGTTTCTTTACCTATAAAAGGGAGTATTGGACTAGTTTAGAAATTCTTTAATTTCTGGGACAAGTGAAATTGAATATTGAACAAGTCAATTTCTTATAAGGTCCAAACCAAATTCAACAAAATGACAACAACCTGCCATCTGCTTATTATAATTGTTTTTAAGAAGGTATATTTAGAACAGAAGCAGAAGCTAGTTTCAGAAATGTGTGTATTCATGTATGTGAATATGTATGTATGTGTAATTTATATTAAAACTAATTTGATTGCACTCATTTTTTTTCTAATTTTGGTATAGACTGATAAGAACCTTATCATAGAGTCTATCTGATCAGCGTTTGGGAGTCATAGACTAGCTGTTTCTTAATAGTCCTTCCCTTTGTGACATTCTAAGAACTCATAACTAGGATAAAGTCCCTGTTATACTCTGTCTATAGTTGTTGAGAAAGCTAGTTGACACCCCAATGCCCTGGCTAGACCTTAAATGTAACAGTATGTTATTGCATTTGATGTCAGAATAAAGTTTTAATAAAAATTCTAATATGTAAACTCCCTGAAATGGATACAAATTTACTAGTAATGCAGAGAAGATGGTAGGGTTATGATTTTAATCATTAAAATGACTTTCTAAGCACTAAAATGCAAAGATCACAAGCTTAAAGATATTTTTATGCCAAATCTTCAGAAAAAATAATGTATACAATTCACCCCAAGAAGTTCCTAAAATTCTAGGAAGACAGCATAATCAAAATTGTTAGCCAAGTAGATATATAATTTTTTCCTCTCCACATCTGAAATTTATCTGCACTTTGGCTTTGAACAAATGTTAAGAGAGTCGCTATGATTTAAGTTCAGTAATGTAAAAATGTAAGCATAAGTGGAAATTAAAACTTTGACAAAAAGCCCACGGAGTAATAATGAAATGTAGGCAGTTAACTTTTTTTCCAAATGAAAGGAAATGTGTCTTTTCTTGGTTGGAGAACACTAATTATCAAAGATTTGGCAGAAGTCTGCCACTCCTAATTGCATGAAATTATCAAACTGACATTTCTGAAAATGGCAGTGATTGTGACTACATAATGCAGTTAAATATTCTCCTACAAGATAGCTGTTTATCACTAAAAACACTTCAGTCTTGTCATTTCTCTGTGAACTGTTTCTGTAGTAAGTTCTTGGAATATACTTATGTATGTTTAGGATCACATGTATTTCGATATTTAAATTTATAATAATAGTTGATCTCTGAATTGGGTACTAGATTTTTTTTTTCCCACTATCAACAGAGCCATGTGAGTAAAAAAGTATTTGCAGAGAACTTAGAAGGTAGGTGATCTCAGATACGCTTTCTGTAATTTTCATGGAAGACAGGAAGATAGCACGATAACTACCATGATAATTTAACAGTATATGCATATATGCATAAGGTTCAAAATTGGAAAGACATCTTCCCAACGTAGCAATTATATTACCTGTTGCAATTTTCTTTTTAATTGAAAACTATAGATTGAATTATATTTTCTACGGGGATGCGGGCAATTTCTGTTTTTGTCCTGCTCTATTCCCAGGGCCTGATAAATTGTTGGTGTCTAGGAGGTATTCCATAAGGCTTTGTTGAATGAAAATGAAAGAATTCAAGTTTCAGGTACGATGGAGAGGTTGAAAAACCTTTCTGATTTATGTTATGCAATCTCAAATATAGAAAAGATCACATGAATTTGAATCAATAGAATAGAAAATTTCTACTTAACATCCTACATCAATATGAAACAAAGCCAATGGAAGAGAGAGAGTCATTTTAAATGTAATCTGTGGCAATGTTGGGTTAGGTCAAACGGGCCTTTGATGATTTGGCTAAAGCTGTTCTCTACTAAATGGTATATTTATGTAGAAAGGTATAGATTTAGAAATCACTTGCACTCAACCCTTATCAAAGGAATTATTTTCTAAAGCAAGAACAATGAGGTAAAACCCTAATGTGCCCTGAGAAACTTGAGCCACTCCCTTACAAAATATAAATTTTAGTTTTACACAGAGAAGTAATTACATGGGGAAAATAATGTAGTCAGTGTATAATTTAAAAAATATATATAACATTTGACTTCTTTGGAAAGGATAAAGCAGATATTTTAAACTACAGCTGATATAATTCCTAGAAGAAGAAAAAATATGGTAGTGGTAAAACTTTCATTGCAACATTGATTTTTTGTGAACACATCCTTTGTGATCCTGTGGTCCTGTGCCCCTTTTACTGACTGCACATTGCTTTTACTCTCACACAAGGTCTGGAACAAGTGCCCAAAGATCTTCCCCCTGACACTACACTGCTGGACTTGCAAAACAACAAAATAACCGAAATCAAAGATGGGGACTTCAAGAACCTGAAGAACCTTCATGTAAGAGTTCTTTGTTTGTTTGTTTGTTTGTTTGTTTGTTTTTGAGTTGTAACAAGATCTGACTCACAGGATTTTTCAAAACAAAACTTAGGTAAGGCCAAGATTACTATATGGTAATAAATAAGCACGGAAGCATTTATTAAATTCTTTATTTAGGAGGTAAGAGGGGAGCAAAACATCATACTCATTAATCCCTAAAAAATCAGCCAATCTTCTTACATATACCCCATATATCTTTGGTCTTTGCATCCTAAAAAGTACTTTATATCTTAATCTTCTCTTACGTCATGAATAAAAGTCTTTATTTTCCTAGTTAGAGGGTACTTCAATATTGGAACAAAATACAAAATGGGTTACTGATCTTAGTATTATTTTATTTCTTTTTTTTTTTTTAAAGATTTTATTTATTTATTTGACAGAGAGAGACACAGCGAGAGAGGGAACACAAGCAGGGGGAGTGGGAGAGGGAGAAGCAGGCTTCCCGCAGAGCAGGGAGCCCGATGCGGGACTCGATCCCAGGACCTCGGGACCATGACCTGAGCCAAAGGCAGTCGCTTAACCAACTGAGCCACCCAGGCGCCCAGTATTATTTTATTTCTTTTGTCTTCTTTCATTAGTTTTCTAAGAGGTGTCAGTGTAATAAAGCCTCCAAGATTGGCATCAAGAGAAAAAGGGATAACCATCCATATTTTACTTAGTAAATATAATTCTATCTTCATATCTATATATCTATATCTTGCTTTGTATTTAGGACAATGCATGCTGCATTCTTATCTGTATCTGTGCTTTGATTGTGATTTTTACTTACCTCTACTCTATTATGATGTCACACATCCAGTCTACCAGACAGGATTCCAGCAGAAAATTGGTGACACTCTCAAAAGCGTTCACAGAGAAGGCTTTACTGAAGGGATGATTTACAGAGGGATATAGGAACCAACAAAGCATTATGAAACACCCAAGCCCACCTTGAAAAAGGCAGGGAGCTATAGTCCTACCTCCTTATTTCCTGTCAGCGTCTCCTCTGACTGAACCTAACTGGGGGCCGGGGATCAAGGTCATCTGGGTGAAGCAGTCCCAAGAGTTTATCTTCCCAGGACATAGAAGAAGATCACATAGAACAAAGAATGAGTAGAACTATAGTTGGAAGAGGGTGTGTTATAAATGGAGGATGACCAACCCAATCAAATAGGGTTTGGCTTTGCTAAGGCCTTCTGTAAGAGTAAATGCATTGTCTTTTCAGGTAGGGCATCAGAATCCCTATAAACTGTATTCTCTAGTCCAGCTCTCTACTTGTGAGATAAATAGAATGTAGTTTCCCCTCAGAATATCATTCCACATTTAGTATAAATAAGCCGGCCTTCAATGTCAAAAATAAATACTACAAGTCTCATTGTCTCTGTATTCTACTCTGGTAGACCACGCCTGAAGTATTAAGTCTGGTCCTGGGCAAGACATTTTAAGAAGGGCGTTAACCTTTGAGTATCCTCAGAATGATCATCATGAGGATAAAGAATTTGGAAATCATGTCTTATAGGCACAGTTGACAGAGATGTGGATGCCCAAATTGAGTGAAAAAGGTCATGACTGATGTATTTGAAGTGCCACGCTGGAAAAGAGAAATTGAATTTACTTACTTTAACTACAAGATGACAGAATTGTCCTCTTGACAATTGAGTGGAAATTTTAGGGAAGCAGAGTTTTGCTCAGCATTAAAAATAACAATGCATAGCATTAGAATTTTCAGAAAACAATGGAGAGAATTGCTTAGTTGTGAGTGACTTATATGTAGAGATAAATTTACAGCTTCTTATGATGAATATCATAGAAATACATTTTTAAGGTTGGGAGCATATTATTCTCACATCCATTTAGTTCTTGCAGCCATTATAGAAAATAATTGAAGGGATGTATAGTAAGAATTGGCAATACATATAAATATAAAAATAATTCATCTGGCTGCTATGTATTAGAATAAGAAATATAGATTCAAGGGAAATAATGTAAAACTGGTGATCATATGTTATAGAGTTAATATAATCAGGACAAGATTTAGTTATCAACTTTCTGACAGCTAGGATGAGAAAAACAATAAACACCCATTAGGAGACAATGTACCATATTTTTAGAAGGTTGCAAAGATTTTTCCTTAAGATTTTAAGATTCTCTGTGGAACAATTAATATAAACAAAAGCAGCATATAAAATTTATTGAAGTGTCCAACAATAGAAGCCCAGTGTGATGTAAGTAGTGAATGCTATGGGCACCAAGAAAGAGACAAGTCAGACATATCCTACATCAGGTTACCAGTTAGTATTTGAGAGAATATGGGACAAAGGGTCTTAGAGGATTAGCAGAATTTTGAAAGGAAGAGAAGAAAAGAGTGTTTTCTCTACAAAAGGAAAGGACAGGCAGAAGAAAATAAACAGATATAGGAATTGGCTAGAGTGAAAGACACGGGCTAGAAAAAGTGAGGATAAGGCTTGAGATAGAGATCTCAAATCTTGAACCAAAGGGATCCATCTCCACTGATAGGATGCCAGGCCTGAGCCCCAATTCATGTTTTCTCTGCCTTCAGAGTGTTTTCACTGGGAGTAAGCCAATGGTGATACCTACAAGGCTTGCCAATGACTATTTAAACTATGATTGGATATGTTAAAAGATTAATTAAGAAAAGATTATTATTATTTTCAATGAACTAAAATTTAAAACTTCATTTTATTTTTATAAGTTTACCCTAAAGCTATTTTTTCTTCTGTTTTTTAATTTTATTTTATTATGTTAGTCACCATACATTACATCATTAGTTTTTGATATAGTGTTCCATGATTCATCATTTGCGTATAACACCCAGTGATCCATTCAATACGTGCCTCTTTAATACCCACCACCAGGCTAACCCATCCCCCACACTCCTCCCCTCTAGAACCCTCAGTTTGTTTCTCAGAGCCCATAGTCTCTCATGGTTCATCCTCCCCTCGATTTCCCCCCCTTCATTTTTCCCTTCCTACTATTTTCTTCTTCTTCTTCTTCTTCTTTTTTTTTTTTTTTAACATATAACGTATTATTTGTTTCGGGTACAGGTCTGTGATTCATCAGTCTTACACAATTCACAGCGCTCACCATAGCACATACCCTCCCCAGTGTCTATCACCCAGCCACCCCATCCCTCCCACCCCCCTCCACCCCAGCAACCCTCAGTTTGTTTCCTGAGATTAAGTCTCTTATGGCTTGTCTCCCTCTCTGGTTTCATCTTGTTTCATTTTTTCTTCCCTTCCCCTATGCTCCTCTGTCTTGTTTTAAATTCCTCATATCAGTGAGATCATATGATACTTGTCTTTCTCTGATTGACTTATTTTGTAAAGCTATTTTTTTAAGGAAGGAAAATTCGCTTACTCTAATCCTAACTTTCTGTATTTTTAAGTATAAGCTGAATAATTTATTTAAACTCTTCATAGCCTTAAATAAGAGATATCTGGTTTCTGTGACACTCTCATTAAATCTGGCATTTGTAATAATATGTTCTTTCTTTTCCATGTTTCCTTCTCAATATGTTTTAGGCAACTCCCATCTTGGCAATCTCTTTCTTTCTACTTCAAAGTATACATTGAAGAGAGGAAGAATTTATTAGAGCTTCCAACTGTTCAGAGGATGTTAAACTGCTATTTTTCTCTTACTCTTTCATTCATGATCGTTTCTACCCTTGTTATTATGCAAATAAACATTATAATTTCAGCCAGGAAAGCCACACTTGAATGAAAAAGAAGATGAGAAATGAAACTTTAGCAAAGACTAAAATAGAAAGGATTTAACAGAAAGTTTCCTCTTTTCTCAATAATTTTATCAATTTAGACTGTGTGTCTCATAATGAGTAGTACATGCTGTGCAAGAGTAGTTTTATACTTTTTTTTTAAAGATTTTATTTATTTATTTGAGAGAGAGAGAATGAGAGACAGAGAGCATGAGAGGGAGGAGGGTCAGAGGGAAAAGCAGACTCCCTGCCAAGCAGGGAGCCCGATGCGGGACTCGATCCCAGGACTCCAGGATCATGACCTGAGCCGAAAGCAGTCGCTTAACCAACTGAGCCACCCAGGCGCCCGCTAGTAGTTTTATACTTATATGTAACAGAAAAACACAATTATCCCATGAAATAATGGAAAATTAAGTATTATAATGTCAACATTTAATATCTTTCCTTTGAATTCATGCTTAAAAAATCTAGTCAGGAAGGTTTTTTTTGTTAACTAAAAATAAAATATTGTCAAAGATTTAATAATAGCAAACACTTGTTTAGCAATTACTATATAGTAGGCTTAATACCTATATACACTCACTTATTTAATTCTTAGAACCATTCTTTTGAGGTAGACACTCTTGATAACCCCTTTATACAGAAGAGGACACTCAGGTACAGAGACATTACTTGTTTATAGTTTCTTGTTCATAGTCACACAGCAAATAAGAGCCAAATCTTGAGGTCAAAATTCAGGAGCATTGTGAATTGAGTCCATTAATTGCCGATAAATATGATAGTAACCATACCACCCCTTAAAACAATACCTGATAGAGTGTAAACCCTACATAAATGGCTTTGGAGAAAACTGTACATAATATTAAGTCAGGTTTCAACATGTTTTTCTTCCAATTTTATTGAAATATAATTGCCATACAGCACTGTGTAAGTTTAAGGTGTACAGCATAATGACTTTGTATATTGCAAAATGATCACCACAATAAGTTTAGTTAACATCCATAATCTCCTCTCTCTCTATATATATATGAAAAGAAAAAAATGTATTTTTCCTTGTGAGGAGAACTTTTAGGGCTGACTCTCTCAGCAGCCTTCAAATATGCTATCCACAGAGTTGGCTATGGTCATCATGTTGTACGTTACCTCTCCTGTCCTTATATACCTTATAAGGGGAAGTTTGTTCCTTTCGATCACCTTCTTGGATGAAGGTGGTGAAAATGCTTTTATTCCTACTTCCATTCCATTTCCATTGCCAGTTGCTTTTTTCATCACCTCTCCGCTGCCTCCCAGGCTAGATTCCTTTTTCTTTAGTTACCAAAGAAGTAGGTAGGGCTGATTTTTGAGGCTATGCTTCAATTTTATTTTAAGTGGTGCTCAAGGCATTTCCTGCCCCCAAGCAACAAGTTCTCTACTCCTCTGACTTCTCTCACCTCTTGGCAAAGTCATGATAAACCAATTCTGCTTGTCTTTTACCTTTTCTTTTCTTTTTTTCTATTTTTACTTTTATGTGCATTTATTTGGGGCAGAATTTACTCCCAGGCCATAAATTTTTGTTTCTTCAGTTTCTTCTGGGATATCTTTTTCCTCTGTGCAACCTGCTCTTCTGGTTTAAGACCAATCTGCTTTTTCAGCAAGGATCATCTCAGTGCAGCAGGAAGAGCTCCCGTAGGGAGGGCTTCATCGGCCATGAGCCCTGTCAGTTCAATCCTGCATCTTGGGAGCTTTGTTCACCGGGATGTGCTCAATGGCCAGAGAATCTACATCTAAACTCTTAAGTTCTGCATGACTCTCTGCATTTTTAAGCATGTGCAGTAAGAATTCAGCACTATTTTGGGGCCACCTGTGTCCAGCCTGACTGTTTGGCCCTGGGCACACCTACCAACTGAATGGCTCACGTGGCTTCTGCAAAGTGACATCCTTCAGACCCTTGGTGGCTTTTCTGATATGCATACCCTTGATGGCTTGGGCAGTTTCATGTGTGTTCTTAAAGTGAACACAAAGATTTGAACGGCTTGATTTGCATGATTTTGTAGGATTTTCTGGGTCAAGTGAATAGCGAACCATTTTCAGAGATCCCCTTGGGTTGCTTACGGGAAGAGCTTTCTCCTTTTCATCAGCTGATCTCCTGAGGCATTCTCCCAGGCGTTCACCTTTGACTCTTTCTCTGGTTTAGTTGGCCTAAAGAGGAATTAGATTTTGTTTTTGTTTGTCCCATCTCAACATCTTGTCATGGCCTGTTACAATTCTAAGTGTGCTTTCTTTAATACATATCACTGTGTATGGAACTAACATCAACCATCTTTAAGCAATACTGTATATACACAAATAACTTTTTTTCACCTGTGGATTTTTTTTAAGGTGGTTTTATTACAGAAGGGGGACAGGACCCGGAGCAGAAAGAGCTGCCTCACCTGTGGGTCTGTTTTCTGTGAAGTTCTAATCCATATAGCTCTTAAGATTTTACCTCGTTATGACTAAAATTTGCGTAGTTTATTTATGTTTCAAATGTATTTTAATTTGAAAGCAGGAACGTTTTCCATTGGACTGAAACTTTCAACCTTAATTCCAAAACACACTAGTAGTTTTGAAAGGCAATGCCTTTTGAAAGGCACTTTGCAAAGAAGTCTATATACATTATCATGTACCCCCTGTAGGTGCTATTATTATTCCCACTGTACTGAAGAAATAATTGTAGCAAATGTCATACTACCCCCAAAACTTAACAGCAGATACTACTATGGCATGCTCACAGGTAGAGGCATCATCTAGTTATTATCTAGTAAAAAAAAAAAAAAAAAAAGCAATATTTTATTAGCTGAAATGGCTGATCCTTCATAATAGGTTTCATATTTAACGTAAAATAAGCAGATTTTTCAGACCATGTTAAATGCATTTAATGATATCAAGCTTTCAGAGTTTTTTTCCATAGATGGCCATAGAAGATCTTCTCTTTCTTCATAATTAAGCATCTGCCATTTGGGGTGTCTTTCAATGACACAAGTCCTCTCGAACCTCTCCTCTAGTGCTTGCTTTTACTAATTTCCTGGACATTTCGCTCATTAATATTAATTTCCTATGACTTTAACCCTCATGAGATTTTTAATTTTCTGTAATATTCATTGGAATTTCCTGGGATTTTGTTTTAATCAACCCATCATCTTTTAGGATTAGCTGAAAGATTGTTACTTATAAGAAGTTTTAGTTAGTCAAATAATGTGAACTACATGAGCATATACATGGGTCAACTAACTGGCTGTTACCTTCAGAAAGTATTCCTGCATTTCTGACACTGGAAGTTCTCATTTTTTAATTTTTTGTCCCTATGCCTTTTCATATATGCACATAAGTGCACTACAATTGAAAAAAAGGTTTCTTAGACCTTGAACAAATGATCCTGAATTCCTTAGGATTAATTGATAAGAAGGCTTAGAATAATAATAAGTGTGGTTCTACAGACATACATATCATTGGAAGAGAATGAGGTGTCCAAAAATAAGTTTAGCAATAGCTATATGTATACCAGTAATGAATGAGAAGTAATTTTCTATATTAGAAGAATGCAGAAACAAAAATTTAAGAATTACTAAAAATATTAGCATATTTAGCTACATAAAACCTTTGTATGTAAAAAGGACAAAAACAGAAGAAAAATGTATTTAAGGCTCTGCATTTCATTTTAACTACATCTTTATTTTCTGTAAACCAACTATTAAAATATATTAAAATTTAATAAAATGAGAAGTATTGTGATCAGGTAGTCCTTTCTCTCCAAAAAATAACAGTAAATAGTAGCAGAATGAAAGGAAATTAATTTAACCTTTCAAGTGACAAAGAGATGCAAAGAAATTACAATGAGCTGCAACATGTTGTACTAATTTGACAAACTTTTTGAAAAAAATATATCTCAATTTATAAGGCTGCAAGAAAGCAAGAAAATTTTACTCTCTTGCATTGCCGATGGTAGTAGAAATTGGTGCCACCATTTTGTAGTGGAATCCATGGCAGCAGTCAATGAGGATGGATTTTAGGCTGAGGGATGGATGCCCATGGCACTGGATTCTTTTCAAGTACTTTGGGTCGCTGGTAATTCCAATCTTTAGGAGTATTTACTGTTTAAAAATTACGTGTCTATCTATGTATTTATATTATAATCTATAATCTATAGTTCATCACCTTTATTCCTGATGTTTCTGATGTTCAGATCCTCATACACTTCTTAAGTGAAAGAACCATATTTGCCTAATTTTTTCTGGTTTCTTGCAATATATATAATATTTGATTTTTTTCTGATTTCTTGCAATATATAGAGAGAGAGAGAGAGAGAGAGAGAGAATGTGTGTTTTGGAATTAAGGTGTTGTTTTTGTTCACTATCTACAGACGTTGATTCTTGTCAACAACAAAATTAGCAAAATCAGCCCTGCAGCATTCACACCTCTGTTGAAATTGGAACGACTTTATCTGTCCAAGAATCATCTGAAGGAATTGCCAGAAAAAATGCCCAAAACTCTTCAGGAGCTGCGTGCCCATGAGAATGTGATCACCAAAGTGCGAAAATCTGTGTTCAACGGACTGAACCAGATGATCGTCGTAGGTACAGATATTCTTATAACTCTAAGGCCAGAATTGAAGGTCCACCTTAGAAGATTCCAAGTAAGCGATAGCCGCAGGAAGGTAAATTAGCTAGAGATTACATGTCTTTAGCCTATAGGAGTTAACAGTAGCAAGATTGGCAGAAATGAGATTTTGAATCGTGCCTTATAATGTTTTTATTTCTCGTCCTCGAGGATCTGAGAATGTGGAGAAAACTCTAGGGCCAAAGTCACCCTACTGCATGCCCAAGATGCGGGATGGAATTAAGTAGTGATTAATTAGAGCTATGTGGGGATACTCCATCATGGGAATTGTTTCTATTCTGAACATCTATAAATCATTTGCTTTAAACAATGTATTCTAAGGTTTTGTGTGGTAAAAAATGGTGATTTTATAATTGGCTTACAAGATGCTAATTTCAAATTATTTAACATTTTAATTCATCTCAGGAAAGTAAAAGCCCCATAATAAGTGTGACTTATTAACACTTGTTTTATGTTGATTTCTGTGCAAACCTATGTATGCACTTTAAATAATCTTCTTGTTATTGTTTCTGCCACTATTGCTTTTTCCATAAATCTTTGTGTTTTCTTATAGCATTTGTTTGTTGTTTGTTTTAAAAAGAGAAAATTTTACCTCAGTTTGCTATCCCTTTGAAGAGTGTGTCCTTTAATTTCTCTTTTGTTTCTCAGTCAGATTGTTATCGACCCAAATGTCTCTTAGAATCCTTGTTGAAACAGACACTACTCTGATTTGCAATACCTAATATTGTCCGCTAAAGCTTTGCACTTATTGCATTTGTAGAACTGGGCACCAACCCACTGAAGAGCTCAGGAATTGAAAATGGAGCCTTCCAGGGAATGAAGAAGCTCTCCTATATCCGCATTGCTGACACCAATATAACCACCATCCCTCAAGGTGATAGAAAACTCTCCAAAGCAGTTTGAACACCTAAATCTTAAAACTTTAACATTTAAAAAAAATTGTTTTGGAAATTTAAATGGTGACTGAAGTAGCCAACGTTATTTCTGGTAAATTGTTTACCCTCGGAAGTATTTCTGTTGAGCCTGGATAACCCCTGAGCCATCCAGGCCCATGGTAGAGATGGCTAGACCCTTCTACCTATAAAGTCTCTTCTAAGATACAACTTAACACACAATGATTTCATATTAAAGAATTGGGATTAAAAGAAAAGAATTGTGATAGCACGAAGGAAAAAGTACAGTTATTTAAAAAATAGAATGCCTTAGTGACATTAAAAAAAGATACATGAAGTACTTTGAAATTGAGCCAATTTTTACTTCGAGTCTCCAATCTTTTAGTGAATTCCTTTCCATCATAGGACATCTCAGGCATTATTATCTGAATAAGAGCATCCACAGTGGCCATGCTCTTGTATGATAGTGGCGGTCGTATGTTGTAAAGAGTATGGATTTTGGTCGGTATGCTTGAGTTCAGTTTGTCACTAATTGGCTCTAAGGCCTTGGACAAGTTATTCAATATTTATACCTCAATTTCTTTATTTGTAAAATGGCAATAACACTGATATACAACTCACTAGTTTGTCTTAAAATTAAATAACTAATTAAAGAAGTATCTGGTATGCAAATAAGTAATGGATTAATATTACCATTTATTATTTCTTAAAAATATTTTGACACTCATTTTGCTTAGGCGAAGTGCCAAACCCTGGAGACAGGACAGTGAATAGGGTATACTCCCTGCCTTCAAGGAGCTTATTGCCCGGAGCAAAGCCAGGCAGGTAAAGAGCAGGGCTCACACAGCCTTGGGCTAAGGGTTACCTGGGAGAGGCACAGAAGCCAGTCTTTGTGAATCGGAAAAGAAATCAAATCCCCAAAAAAGCAATTCCTCTAATTCTCACATTTTCCCTGCCCCAGGGTTTTAGTCTCACAAAAGCCCTTCTATATTCTCAAATTTTCCCCTCTATTTGGCCCTTTCTCAGCTTAGATATCTTGTTCTTGGACTGTGTACAAAATGTAGGTTCTTGCCCACAGAAAACAATTACCCTTCACTGTGCTTTCACAGGAACTTCAGCTCCCAAAAAGATACATTCCATAGAATGGTTTCTTACCACCCCTTGCCCTCTCCACAGTCTTTTTGCTACAGAAGATGTTTTATGCCCATAATAGCAACTGCTGGTATAGATAAGATTGATAGATAGATGATAGATGATAGATAGATAAATAGACAGATAGATAGAGATTGATCTACAGTTTTATAAAGCACCTTCATGTTGGTTCTCCAACTTGTTGCACTGTAACAAGTGGGTTTTTTTTTTTGTTTTTGTTTTATCCCCAGGGCAGATGTATATATGTATACATTTATATTTTTAATATACTTTATATTTTAATAATATTTTAAAATTTAAATTATATTTAATTCCATTTTTATATATTACGTATACACATACATCTTGCCCAAACCTATAGAGCTGTAGGAGGTGAAGTAAAAAAGCTGGAATTTAAAGTCCAGGTCTTTTCCACTACTTCATGCTGCCAGATGACTTGTGTTGAACATAATCTTTGATTTTGCTCTCCTTTTTTTTTTTTTTTTTAAAGATTTTATTTATTTATTTGACAGAGAGAGACACAGCAAGAGAGGGAACACAAGCAGGGGTAGTGGGAGAGGGAGAAGTAGGCTTCCCATGGAGCAGGGAGCCCGATGCCGGGCTCGATCCCAGAACCCTGGGATCATGACCTGAGCCGAAGGCAGATGCTTTTAACGACTGAGCCACCCAGGTGCCCCTCCTTCTTAATGCATCCTCCAAAATATGCCTTGGGAACACATTTCATCACTTAGTGACCTGTATTCCTTATGTCTCCTCCCTACTGTAGGTGCTCTTTTCTCACCGTCTCTAGCTTACTTTGATGTATTAAACACTTACTATAAAAATTAGAGTAATCAAGTTTTGTTAAGCACTTATTAATACCAGGTATTGTGCCCAATGCTTTTTATGGATTCTGCTCTATGAATCTCAAACCATTCCTCTATAGTAATACTGTCATACCTGTGTAATAAACGAGGAAAACGAAGCTTAAAGACACGAAGTACATTGTGCCCAAGGCCCTGGGGCTAGGAGGTGGCCAAGCTGGGGCTGTGCCATGCTGATGCGAGTTCATGTGCGTGACCAGCGTACCCTGCTGCCAACTTAAGTCCTCCCTCCTATGCACATTTATGCCAATAAAATAGGTGAGTCTGCCTTTCCTAGGCTTGACCCATATGCCTGAACGTCACCATCCTCCGGGAGTCTTAGTGGCCACACACTATCTACCGTCAATCATGGAAACACAAGGCAGTGGAGTGAAGTGGAGAGTTATGAATTCTTCACGTGGACCATGTGGGTGAAAGGTCTGACTCAGCCACTTAGTTGTTCTGTGACTTTAGGCTAATTATTGCACATCTCCAAAATCTCAGTTTTGCTCTCTATGAAATGGAGGTCTTTTTTTTTTTTTTTTTAATTTTTTAAGATTTTATTTATTTGTGAGAGAGAGAGAGATTGAGAGACAGAGAGCATGAGAGGGAGGAGGGTCAGAGGGAGAAGCAGACTCCCTGCCGAGCAGGGAGCCCGATGCGGGACTCGATCCCGGGACTCCAGGATCATGACCTGAGCCGAAGGCAGTCGCTTAACAAACTGAGCCACCCAGGCGCCCGAAATGGAGGTCTTAATGACATCTATCTTCTAAGGTATTTGTGAGGATTAATAGACACAAATAAGATGGGTAATGTGCATACATAGTATCTGGCCCAAAGTAAGCTTTCAATATATTTACCTTAAAAATGGAAAGGGAAAAGAAAAAAAAAAAAGTAACTAGAGTCCAGTTTCTTAGCTAAATGCTACAGTGGCAAAAGTTAATGGTATTCTTGATAAATTTGCCTCTCTCTATCCTATTGCAAAGTTTTCTTCCACCCTCAGTCTTTCTCTTGACTATATTTTCCTTTTGGCAAACTGATACCGCAGAAGGGAAGACACTTAGAACCTGGGTAAGATTATGGATGTGACGATAATTGTTGTTCTAGAGACACTACATTTTTAAAAACATCTTTACATGGTGATAGGAAAGAAAAGATGTATATTCAATTTGCTTTGTTATATATTCACTTGCTAATTACATATGGGAGGAGTATTTTAAAAATTCACATTTATTTACTCTAAGGAGATTTGAGTGGTTGAAATCCCTTATTCCAAGAGTGACTGTGGTCTCCTGGTATTTAGTCATAAGAACGACTCAGTTGTGATTTTGTCACCGGACCCCAAGACCAGGTTCTTGGGCCTCCAGGTCATAGAAATGAACACTGAACTCAAGAGAAAGAAAGCCGGTGGAGTTTATTAGAGATAGATTGCCTACAAGGGAGCTGACAGCAAAGAGGAACGTTGCTCTCTGAAGGGCTATTGTGCAAGGAATGGAAGAGGCAATTTTCCAGAGGGTCAGGGACTAGAAGTAGGGAAGCATTCTTCAATCCCACCGTCATTAACTTGTGTTCATTACTTCTCAGTGGACACAAGACAATCACAGAATGCCCTTCTCCATGGTTGACATTCTTTTAGGCCTCCTGGAAAATAGAAATATTTGTGCAAGCAGGCTTTAAATGGTTACTTCTAATCTTGCCCAGACACCCATTACTCCTAACGACTATTATCTCGTTTGTTCGCTTTCCCAGAAGGAGGTATTTGCCTCTAAGCGTATGGAAACATTTAACCTTTGCCTCAGACCAGTGGCTCTACAGGGGTGAAGTCCCTCTTGCTTTTCCTATATTGTCTCAATTTCAGTTCCTTCAGTTGAGAGCATGCTATTTTAACTCCCTTTGACCATCTGGGAGCATATTACATTCCCTAGTTGGCAGCTAGATAACCTCTAAAGTTTGGAACTTTGAGTCTGTGTTTCTTCGTCTATGAAAGGGAGGTTCACAAAAGATAATTTGCAAACTAAAAAAATTAAATGAGTTAAGTTAGACAAAGTGTCAGTGTCAGTGTTTGCTATATGACAGACTTTCAGTGAATAGCTTAGCATCTCCCGCACAAAACATAGTGCCATTGAGAAACAAATAATACGTTCAAATCAAATGTGGACTAAACTTTTACATGAAAGAGACAGTATTGACAGAATTCAGTGGTGTGCCATGAACATTTTCATACCAAACATAACCTGCAGTTTTCCACCTTTGTTCCTTATGGACAAATAACCAACACTCTCTGCTAAGCAGATGTTAGTTCGACATGTAACCAATTTGCTCTTTTCTTTGTAGTTGTGGCTATTCTTGTAAGTGGAACAATATGCTCTTTAAAAAGCTGTATAAAAACATCATATATCCTCAGATGGCAGGAGGAAATGAAAATAAAATACTTAAACTTTTATATTAATATTATTACATTTTTAGAAATCATAGCCCTTCGAGAAGTACTATCCAGAGGTTTCACAGATACTTTGGATCTAAAATTATTTCCCCAGGTGGTCTACATGTGGCTGATCACTTCATTCTAGGCCTCTGCATTCCTCTTGTGTAAAGAAACAGTCTTGATTTAAAAGGTCCAAGTAAGCTCTAGCTCTTTCTACATGTCCATGTTGTGGAGGCGTTTGAGTTTTGTTTCATTTGTTTGTTTGTTTTTTAACGTAGAAAAGCTGAATAAGACCAAGGCCCACGAGTTTATCAAGTGTTAGTTACTAATGAGACTCATTACTGAAATACCTCGTTAAATTTGTATATAGGTTTACCTTATACATAATGTCTTTATTATAGTTCAAATGCTTATTTCATTTTATGGTTGTGGTCTTTTATCAGGAACAGTATTAGTTTAGTAACAATGGTGTAGGAAATTAATGAGATTCAGGGTTTGACTTCAGTTCTACAATCGTATCCTAACAATTACTAGGACAAAAATCTACTATGTGATAAACACAGGCCATGTTTCTGTTAAAATCCATCTAGGAGAATAAAAAGTGCTTGTCCTACTTCCAGAAGCATCTATTATTATGAAAGGGATAAAGAAAAAGATAAAAAGCAAAACTGATGGAAAAGATAAAAAGCAAATCCTTTGAAACTATGTCTTTCAGCAAATTGGTGGCCTAGGTGCTCGTTAAGTCTGTGTACATCCTGTAATTACATTTCTCTGCTAATTTAACGTTCTTTTTTTTTCTCTATTCCAGGTCTTCCTCCTTCCCTTACTGAATTACATCTTGAAAGCAACAAAATCACCAAAGTTGATGCATCTAGCCTGAAAGGACTGAATAATTTGGCTAAGTAATAATATTCTTTCATGACCTTTTACCAGTAAAAGTGCCTGCAAGCTCCGAATTAGAAACACAGTGGGTGGTTGCTGACTGTTTTTGTTGTTGGTCCTAACAACCTCAAACCTCAGCAGGCCCAATTATTTCTTTAAAATACAATGAAATAGTGTACTTACCATAACCATGAAAATTATCTACCATATTGTTTTTAGATTAAGACATATCTTCTGTACAAGGTATCCGATTAAATCAGTATGTTCATTCAATATGTTCTAATTTAGTAGCATTTAACAGAACGTTAAGTAAATTATAACACAGTGTTCAGAATTTGAAAATGCTTTAAAATGGAAGTTACCAAGACATGGACATATTGGGCATCCCACCCTATAGTATTGGAATAATTATGATGAGATTCTCTCACTTCTGTTCTTTGAAGAGTTTAAAATGTCTCTGGACATTTAGTGTAGTCTAACAAAAGAACTTATTTATTTATTTTTTAACAGAAGATTAACTTTTTTTTCCTGGTAGATAATCATTCATTCCTTTCCTGCTTTCTAGCCTAACTTTAATCTTTCTACATTAACAATCTGGTTAAGTAATAAAAAGAGGGGAATGCTTGCAAACTATTGGCTTTATCTTCGAGAAACACTCGGCTCTTGAACGGTATTACTGAATGTTCTTACAAAGGAGCACGCTGTTATGCCAAATTGATTCACTCCACTTTTATCTTTATAAATTTTATGGTAGATAAATAAATATAAAATATATCATTTATCCTTGAGAATGAGCTAAGACCAGATGACGTATAACACAGCTTTTCTCATTTCTGTGGAGATTTCCCATGAGCCGGTGGACAGTGAGGGCTGAAGGTAAGCGTGTCCATACGACTCTAGCTATAGCATCTTACCCTGGTGGCTCAAATGATACGAAATCACTTATCTAAAGATATTTGAATTATAGTCTCTAATACAGCAAATATATTTCAAAATAGCACTATGCATCCCTGACCTTTCTTTGTGATTTTGTCCCTCTAGCTGCAGAACAACATAGGAAGATAAGTTACATTGCATATTGCATAGAACTGTCTTTAGGACAGCTAGTAGTTGTAGTAATAAGAGTAGAGGTGAACAATAATTTAATTCCAAATATGATAAATCATTAATAATATTTGTGCCTTTTTAGAAGAAAAATTCATTTTGTACTGAAAGTGGTATGGAGAGTTTTTTTAAAAATTCCATTCATTAAATTGGAACAGACTGACCCAAGTGGCCAAGCAAACTTTTCTGATTCTTGAATTTATCAAACAAATTTCCTTTTGGAATCAAGTCCAGAAAAACCTGTCTATGAAACCATCACATCCTCACGTGGTTTACTCTTCACTGATGTTGGAACATGAGAGGTACTTTCGTGTTGAACATCAAAACCGTGAAAAGAAGAAAAAAAATGATCTTGGAACATTGTTGCAGGGCAAATATTCCAATTAGTTATTAGGAAAAAGTGGGAAGAAAATAGTATATGCCTCTCTCCAAAAATATGAGATGGTTTTCAGGCAAACTTCCCTTCTGTTACACATGTATATATCTATGATCATCTCTCTTACTAGGTGGATTTTATACTTTGAGGAAAGAATCATGGTTTTTGAGCTGTGTGTCCTCTGCCTTCATAAGCCTAGGATAATATCACGAATGTACTAGGTCCTCAAAAACATTTATTGATTGAATATATAAATAAATCATCAGAAAAGTGAAGTTTCTTTGAATCAATTATTAGGAATATCACATTCTAAAACTGAATTAGCCCAAAATTGGATATGGGATTTGAAGTGTTATAAGGAATAGGAGACATGTTTCTATAATAGAAAAGAAAAGACCAGAAAAAAAAGAGATAAATGTCTAAGACTGAGGGGAAAACAAAATGTTCTCAGCCAAGGTGCCAGGTTAATAATCCATAGCTAAGATAAACTAACAGTTTTATTAATAGCCTAAAATCAATATACCGTGATCTCAGTTATTTGAAATACAAAGCCATGATTAAAATGGAAAGACTTTGGTTACATAAACTGAAATCTAAATCCCAAAATGGCTCAAAGATGAGAACTACCTGAAGGCAGGCAAAAACCATCCTATAGAAAGTTCCTAAGCCTATTCCATTACATTTGAAGTAGCCCAGTAGACTCCTCCTCTTTCTCTTGGAGCTAGAATTCTGGCTCTCTTTCATGACCTTGTTGTCTCATCCCTGGGATCCTCTCTCTGCTCTTTGGGATTGGCAGCACCCTGGTTTTGATGGAGAGTCATACATCGCCAGAATGCCAAATACATTAACCTTATCTCCAAGTCGACTTCTGACTTTTGAATCCCATTTACTAGGAAGAGACCTCACAGCTGCAGAAGTTTGACCTTTCATGCATTTAATTTAAAAAATGCAACCCAAACCTTTGAGTGGCATTGTATAAGAAATGTCAAAGGGGCCAAGAAAGAGACACTTAGGTTAGAGATCAAGGCCAGAAGCTGGGAATGTTGGCACCAGGCAAATTCAGATAGTAACAGATGGTCAGTGATAAACTCAAACGAAAGGAAGATGCTAATTCTGTTAACCTTCCTGGCAGGGACGTTTATTGATTCATTAGATCCTTCTGCCTTTTATTTCCAATGAATACATTTATATAATAAATATATGATTATTTGATTTCCAAAGTGACCAAGATGATAATAGTATTCCTTTTAGTTTCCTCTGGCGTGAATTCATTATATTCATTATACAGAGAAATCAATCCAACAGCTATTCATTGATCGTAACAAGCTCTGTGTTAATAGTGGGTATGCCACAAAACAGTCACTTTTCTCTAGGAGAGACACACAGGTACATAGTCCCTTGAGTTTTTTAAGAGGGTGACAACAGGAACATTTATTAGGGGATGCCTGTCAGAGGAATTTCAAAGAGAGTGACTCTAAGCTGGGAACTTAAGAACAAATGGGCTTTATCCAAGTGCAGAAAGGTTGGAAAAAGCATTCTAGGCAAAGGGAGCAGTAAGTGCAAAAACGAAGAAAGTCCTTCTCCGTTGACTGGATAAATCACACAAATGCCTGTGAGGAGGGCAGCCTTGAGCAGTGCACGCATTCATTTCTGCTTTCCTTTGCAGGTTGGGACTGAGTTTTAACAGCATCTCTGCTATTGACAATGGCACGCTAGCCAACACTCCTCATCTGAGGGAGCTTCACTTGGACAACAATAAGCTTATCAGAGTACCTGGTGGGCTGGCGGAGCATAAGTACATCCAGGTAATGCAATACCACTGACTAGTGTGAGGAGTATCTAGGGAGTGAACACTCCCTACCGGGATGTTAGGAGACAGGAAGGGAAGCTTTGCTTACAAATCTTTTTGCAGAAAGATTTTTTTAATATTCATTCTGGTTTCATGAAAAACATAGGTTTATTTTTTTAAAAAGATTCATTTATTGTTTATTTGTCAGAGAGAGAGAGCACAAGCAGGGGGAATGGGAGAGGGAGAAGCAGACTTCCCGCTGAGCAGGGAGCCTGATGCAGGACTCGATTCCAGGATCCTGGGATCACGACCTGAGCTGAAGGCAGATGCTTAACAACTGAGCCACCCAGGCATCCTGAAAAATATAGGTTTAAATGATATTTTTTTAAATAGGACTATTACCTTAAATTTATTATAGTGCTGACTTCCAGAATATAATATTTTTAATGAAGCAGGCAAGGTGGTTTGAAGTCATTGATCACTCTAACAAACATACTGGTTGAAAAAGATGATATAATCTGTTAAGTATAGATATGGAATAAAATAGCAATTGTAACTTTTAATTCAACAGATGTCAGGTAGGTCAAAAGGGAATGTTAAGCTAGCAATGTACCTGAGTTAACTCTTTATAGATTATGGGGTTATAGTACATTCATAAGGACAAGAAGATATGGTCCAGTGGTCCACTGTGGTAACAGAGCTTTCTAGTCTGTAATCTATAAATGTAAGGCATGCTCATTAGTTTAAATAGTAACAATATTTTCATGTATAATAGAATAAGACTTCCATTGTTACTTTGAGGAAATAGAACAAATATGTTATTCAAAGTTTATATTTAAAAAAGTTAATAATGTGGTTATTCACAGATTTTATGTATTTGCTTATTTTATCTAATTTTTTGGTTTCTTTAAAGGTTATATTTAAATTGTTTCTTTCAGAAATTTACATAGGTTCTTAGTTCAATCATGATGATTCAGAAATTATATGTTGGAGAGCCTGGGTGGCACAGTCGGTCGAGTATCAGACTCTTGGTCTCAGCTCAGGTCATGATCTCAGGGTTGTGAGATGGAGCCCCACATTGGGATCTGTGCTCAGCGTGGAGTCTGCCTAAGATTCTCTCTCCTTCTCCCTCTGCCCCTCCCCACTGTGCTTGTGCTATCTCTCTCTAATAAATAAATAAATCTTTAAAAAAAAATTATACTTTGACATTGATGTTCTATTATAAATAAATCCTTTTTATAAAGTTGCCATTTTGGTAATGTTTCCACTTCTTCACTTGGGGTTCAAGATAGGTTTATCCCTTACTCTGCTGTCAGTTATGTCAATATGTTACTAATCTCTCTTCTTTTTTTTATTGAGTTGTGACAAAAACTCCAAATGAAATGGATATATCATGATTTACATAAGGTTTCTGTTGGTGGTGGGCATTTTTTTTTGGGGGGGGCAGTTGTTTTGTTTTCATTTTTATATCCTAGAATAATCAGTTTTACCTTCTTGATTGCTGTTTTTCAAATGTCAGTCTGGATGTATTACTGAGTTAATAAAATAAGTTTAATGAGTTAATTAAGAACATTTATGGTATAGGCTAGGCTAGGCTAGGATAGGTTAGAATGAATGGAAAATAAAATATCAATGTAATGGTAAGTATTTCATAAAAACTTTGTTTAAATGCACAGATTTACATATGCTAAATACATGTATTGTGTTTCTTATGGTGGATCACAGAGAAAAAATTATAAAACATGCTATTTTGAAATCTTTGTTTAATATTAACAAATCTCATGGGCATTCACACAAGGGCCTCACTCTTGGTTTTTCATCTCTAATTGGCTATCCATGCATCCATTTCACCTCCCTTCTTATAGGCTCTTAGGGATTTCACCTACTTTACTGTCTTTTTTGTAAGTATATAATTCAGTTATTTTTAGCAAAATTATATAGTTCTTCAACTATCACTACAATCCAGTTGGTTTTTTTTTAAAGATTTTATTTATTTGAGAGAGAGTGTGAGCATGAGCAGGGAGTGGGCAGAGGGAGAAGCAGGCTCCCCACTGAGCAGGGAGCCTAAAGTGGGAGTTAATCCCAGCCCTGAGATCGTTAACCTGAGCCAAAGACAGACCCTTAACTGACTGAGCCACCCAGGCACCCCCACCACAATCCAGTTCTAGCACTTCTCACCTCTTACTTTTTCTAGTCAATTTTCAATCTCATCTTCTGCCACAGGAAATCATTCATCTACTTTCCACCTCCATGGATTTGCCTTTCCTGGACATTTCATATAAATGGAATCACTTATTGTAATGATCTTATGTATCATAGCATGAGTCATAGCATGTATCTGTAGTTCATTCATTTTTATCAGTGAATACCATTCCATTGTACGGATATACCACATTTTGTTTGCTAGCACTACACTTTTTGATTCCTGTTGCTTTTGATTGTGTTTTAAAGATGGGAGTGAAGGTCTTTCAACTTTGTTCTTATTTTTTTTAATCTTTTTTTTTTTAGATTATTTATTTATTTATTTGAGAGAAAGACAGTGAGTGAGTGAGTGAGTGAGAGAGCATGGGTGGGGGAAGCAGACTCTGCTGTGAGCAGGGAACCTGATGCGGGACTTGATCCCAGGACCCCAAGATTATCACCTGAGCCAAAGGCAGATGCTTAACTGACTGAGCCACCCAGGCCCCCCAGCTTTGCTCTTATTTTTCAAAATTGTTTTGGCTATTCTTATTTCTTTGCATTTTCATATAAATTTTAGAATCAGCTTGTTCATTTTTGCAAAAATAGCCTGCTAGGGCTCTAATAAGGATTGTGGTGAATCTATAGATCAATTAGGGGAGTACTGTCATCTTAATAATATTGAGTGTTCCAATTCATAAGCATGGAATATCGCCATTTCATATTATTTAATTTCTCACAGCAATTTTTTTTCATTTTTAGTGTACACATCTTACAATTCTTTTATTAAATGTATCCTTATTTTCTTTACTCTTTTTGATGCTGCTGTGAATGAATTATTAACCTTGATTTCATTTTTGAATTTTTTTTGCTAGTATATGCAAACACAATTGATTTTTGTATATCAATCTTCTATCCTGGTACTGTGCTGAAATCGTTTTTAGTTGCAGAAGTTTTTGTGCACTTCTTTGGATATTCCATATTTGGGATCATGTCATTTGTGAATGAAGTCAGTTTTAATTATTACTTTCTTGTCTGAATTATTTCATTTATTTTTCTTGCTTCATTGCACTGGCTAGAATCTCCAGTGCAATACTGAATAGAAGTGATGAAATTAGACATCTTTGCCTTGTTTACTATTTTAAGAGAGAGGTGGACATTCAGTCTTTTACTTTTCAGCATGATGTTAACTACAGGTCTTTTGTAGATGCTCTTTATCAAGTTGAGAAAGTTCTCTTCTATTCTTAAGCTTACTGAAAATTTTTATCATGAATGTGTATTCAAATGCTTTTTGTGTGTCTGTTGAGATTATCATGTGGTTTTGTCTTTTATTTCTTTAATATAGTATATTAAGTTAATTAATTTCCAGTTAAATGGGTTTTACATCCCAGAGATAAATCATGCTTGGTCTTGGCCATGGTGTATAGTCTTTTTTTATGTTAGGAGATACAGTTTCCTAATATTTTATTGAAGTTCTTTGTCTATGTTTATATGAAATATTTGAGGGTGCCTGGGTGGCTCAGTCAGTTAATGTCTGCTTTCGGCTCAGGTCATGATCCCAGGGTCCTGGGATCAAGTCATGCATCAGGCTCCCTGCTCTGTGGGGAGCCTGCTTCTCCCTCTCCTCCCTGCTTGTGCTCTGTCTCTCTATATCTCTGTCTCTCTCTCTCTCTCTCAAATAAACAAATAAAATCTTAAAAAAAAAAAGAAATATTTGATTGTAGGTTGTGTGTGTGTGTGATGATTTTTGTCTTGCTTTAATATTAGAAAATACTGACTTCCTAATGAATTGGGAATATAGTTTTCTTTTTTACACAGACTAATACTTGCTTTATGTCTTGATATTGTTTTCTCTCGCCTTCAGTATTAGTCATAAACTCTAACCAAACATATCTCCCCTTTCTTGCTAATCATTGCTAGGAATTAGAGAATGGCAAATGAAAAGAAATTTTCAGTTTGCGAATTATAAAAAAAAAAGTACTTGCAGGTATTGTTTGTCTTTAATATTCCTCATTTCTGTTTTTATGTGATATCTATTGTTCTCCTTCCAAACCCTTTCTTAAACAAGGCCCCTTTCACCTGCATGTAAGTGTGAGTGTTCTGGTAAATGGAACAATATTTTAAGTTAATTATTATGAGGGAGAACCTCATAGGTTTTATAATGTACTTTAGAAATTGTTGCCTTCTTATTATATTTTAACTTTGGTTGTATAAGTCACTTCTTGCTCTTCAGAATTCACATGTACATAATAGAAGTAAAAACCCATTTCTAAAGTCCTTTTCATAACTCTGATATTTAATTTCCCTGAGAAAAATCTATTAACAAGTTACCATTATCTTAAATGTAATCATAAAATACATTTCAGAAAAATTCTATTGAACAGTAGACGTATATTCATAAGTAGAATTTGTAACACACAGTACATTGTTATTAAAACTTTCTAGGTCTATTCATTTCCAAATGCTCAGTGTTTCTTAGGGTTTGTGATAATTTTGATTCTAATACTGCCTGTACACTTTTTCTTCACTATATATTACTTCCTCATTTTGTATAATTTCATTAAAAGATACATCATTTTATCTTTGCCCTGAAAACATAATATTCCATGTAGACACAATTTATGAAATAACATGAATCTATTCTTGTATTCATTCAACATATATTATTGAACACCTACTCTGTTCTAGTAGACACTAAAGATATAAACAAAACAGAACAAGTTTCTTTCCTCATGGAGCTTTTATTCTAGAGGAAAGAAAAACAGACAAATACATAATAAGCTATATAGTGACAATTACTATGAAGATTTAAAGAAATGAATTGGGGCAGAGAATAGCAGCATTGGATAGTCAGGGAAGACGTCTTTGGTAAGAAAATGTTACATGAATTACATGAGGGAGTAAGCCCCATAGACATCTTGGAGAAGGTCAGTTCACATGGAAGAAACAATGTGTGCCAACCTAAGGAAGGATTGTGATTTTTGTAATAGAGGAAAAGCAAGTAGGCCAGAGTGGTTAGATTGAATAGTAAGGGGAGATAAGGTCAGAGCAGAAGGATGTCAGATCCTGTTAGGTTTGTGAGCCAATCTGAGAACTTTGGACTTCATTCTGCATGAGACAGGAAGCCCCTGGAGTGTTGAGGCAAAGAATATATAACTTGGCTTACTTTTTAAAATAATTGCTCTATGAAGAAAGAAAGAGAAAAGAAGAAAGAAAGAAAGAAAGAAAGAAAGAAAGAAAGAAAGAAAGAAAGAAAGAAAGAAAGAAAGAAAGAAAGAAAGAAAGGAAAGAAAGAAAGAGAAAGGAGAAAGAGAAAGAAAGAAGAAAGAAAAAAGAAGAAGAAAGGAAGACAAAGAAAGAAAGAAAAAAGAAAGAAGAAAGAAAAGAAAGAAGGAAGGAGGGAAGGAAGGAAGAAAGAAAAAGAGAAGGAAGAGGGAAGGAAGGGAGGGAGGAAGGGAGGGAGGGAGGAAAGAAGGAAGGAAGGAAGGAAGGAAGGAAGGAAGGAAGAGTGATTTTAGAGCAAAAGAGGAAGTAGGAATGATGACTTCAATCCTCCAGAAGGAGATAATGGCAGTTTTGGACAATGTTGTAGGAGTCAGTATGGGGAGAAGGACTGGATTACACGTACATTTTGAAGATTGAGCTAGCAGCATTTGTTGATGGTTGGGTGAAGAGTGTAAGAGAAAGGGTCAAGGATAAAGAATAAAGGGAAAAGAATAAAGTATTTACATGAATGGCTTAGTCTATTTAGAGGAAAATAATCATTCTCCATTATTTCATTTTGTAGGTTGTCTACCTTCATAACAACAATATCTCTGCAGTTGGGTCTAACGACTTCTGCCCACCTGGATACAACACCAAAAAGGCCTCTTATTCAGGTGTGAGCCTTTTCAGCAATCCAGTCCAGTACTGGGAGATCCAGCCATCTACCTTCCGATGTGTCTATGTGCGCTCTGCCATCCAGCTTGGAAATTATAAATAATTCCCAAGAAAGCCCTCGTTTTTATAACCTGGCAAAATCCCATTAATATCATTGCTCAAGAAAAAAAAATGAAAGCTGGATACTGGAAACTTAACTGCAATGTGGATCTTTTTCCCACATGATTTATAATACATAAAGCCAAATATGCAGTTTAAATAATTGCCTACAATAAAAAAATATTTTGCCTGCCATTTTCAGAATTCTTTTTTGAAGCTTTCTGTTGATGTTAACTGGACTATTGCAGATATTCTTATTTCCCTAAACATAAAATTTGGAGTAAATATATATATAACATATATATATATATGTCAACAATTTAGTAAAGCTTTTCTTGTTTAATTTTTAGAAGGAATCAAATAAAAAAAGTATCCATCTTCTGTAGCTCCATAGGGTGTTAGATCCTTTGACATAAAGTCAAACTTCAAGTTCTATCTAGCTCTGTGTTAATCCTCTATTATTGGTAAAGCCTCATTTGAATATGTAAATTCAATACAGGCTATGTAAGATTTTTGCTAATGTCATCATTTTGAAAAAAATAAATGTACAAATACATTCAAAGTTACCATTGTATAAAAGTGTAATTGTAAATCTTCTCTAAACCCCATTTTCTGAAGAGAGCAGACATTGTGTTCTAGACAAAAATGGCACATCTTTTCAAGTTCTCAGATATTTCTTTTACTCCTGTTTTTTGACATTTGTGTATTATAACTTACATTATCTATAATCAGTGCTAAGCTGATAAAGCCCAAAGCTGATTCTTTTTCTGATTGGTCTAGAAAGCTGGTATTTTCAGTTACTAGGATACTAAATCAGTTTTAAAACATCATGTGTATAATCAGGCTGCTCACCTGAATATTTCTATAATTACTGGATGTATTAGAAATCCATCTAGTTAATGGTTTAGTTAAACCGTCAAATTTAGAATTTTTTTCTTCAGGAATTATAGAGACCTATCACAGCAGACCATTCAACAAGCCTGGGGAATGGGCTGATTTACAAAAAGTGGAGATTTACTAAAAACTACATTTATGCTATCAACATCTAATAAACAAACATGTGAGGATAGTTTGTTTTGTCTACAACGTTGGATGTTTTATGGTTGCAAATACTGATAACCAAATCCAAACTGTTATTTTTTTTAAGATTTTATTTATTTGTTTGAGAGAGAGAGAGCACACACACAAGTATGCGCATAGGGGGAGGGTTAGAGAGGGAGAGAGAGGGACAAGCAGACTCCTCGCTGAGTGAGGAGCCCAACGTGGGGCCCAATCTCAAGAGCCTGAGATCATGACCTGAGGTGAAAATCAAGAGTTGGATTCTCAACCGACTGAGCCACCCAGGCACCCCCAAATCCAAACTGGTTTAAACCATAACGGAAAACCCAAACAGTCCTGTTATTAAATGAGCCTTTAGGTTCAGTTTGATCAGAGTTCCAGCCAAGTTTCTCTGCAGTTCTTTCAACTTTGCCTGCCTTTATTACATTTTCAAGCTGGCCTCCCTTATGGTTGAAATATGAATCTCCCTCATTATTTACTACTCAGAACACAAAAGCATATCAACACAAAATTTCCAGGAGAAGTCATGAAATTCTCTCTAATTATTACATAGCAACTTCATAGCTTTAGAGAGTAAATGAGTAAAGGCTATTGTTATTCCCAATTTGTAGAAAAGTAGACTGAAGTTAGGAGAAATTAAGTAACTTTCCTGTAGTCAAATACCTGGTAAATACCTGGTAACCAAACTTTCTCTTTTAATCTTTGTGTAAGTCAGCATCTGGCAGAAAACAGAATTTACATCTGAGAGTTCAAATGAAGATAATTTAATGAAGGGACTGTTATAGAGTGTTTGCAGAGTCTACTGCACCAAACAATGGATGACAAGGCACCAAGAGATGCCAGTGATGGGCAGGGGAAGAATTGAGTTTCTGGAGCCAAGTGAGAGGACAACTTTGGAGGATTTCTGAGCCCAGGCAGCTATGTTCCAGGAAGGATGCCACATCTGCCAGAGGTTAGGTATGCCCCCTTCTCTCCTTCTACATCAGATCCTCCCACCGATGAAGCCTAAAGGGAAGACAACCATCAAGAAAGCTAGAGAGAGGAAGGCTCTTCTTGGGGCAGGACAGAGACGGAAGAAAAATGGATCTGGTCAGGGCACTTGGAGAATAACTAATAAGCCCAGGCACTATAATTATATCTGTAAGATTATTAAACGAATTTCAGCAACCACAGATAAACATGACGTTCACATCCTATGTCATCCCAGGCACCTTTTCTGAAATCCAATCATTTTAGACTTTTCTGCATTAATCAGAGGTGCTAACAAACAAAACAATGTTTGATAAAACTTTGTCAAATGATTAACTGAATCTGGTTTTCCATTAGGAAACATGGGGCTATTTTTATAATGGCTTTGACTGAAGCAGCATTTTACTAATTTAAAGAAATGGTTAGTGTTAAAAATCAAAGTGTAAACAAAAAACTTACACCGTCAATATTAATGGGCAATTATGCATTATACATAAATTTGCCAGAAAATAAAAATAATATTTGGATAATCATGAGAATCAGAACGGAGAGCTCTAAGCTCTTGTAGTCAAGGTCATATTCTCCTTTATAACAATTACTGCCTGAAATATACAGTGCTTTGTGTGAGCTATTTAATCACATGCTGGACTTCCATGAAGTGATCATATTAGTGATATTTATTCACAGTCTGGCATCAGGCAATAAATAAGTAGGAGAGGCTATTTCTTGATTCAGCATATTTCATTCATTCTTTCATTCATTCATTCATTCAATAAACTAGCACTGAATATATTATAAATATGAGACAAGTCCTGGTACAAAGATAACAACAGCAATAGATATTTATTTCTGGAGTTTATTCAGTGCATACAAAGCTTCTGTGCTAGGCTCTTTTTGGTCCACATCTGCTTATCACAAAAATCCTATGAGAATGTACTGTTCTTATTTCACAGATAATGAAACTCAGATATAATACATGCAAAGCCAGAGTTATAATTCTGATGTGTGCTAGTCGAGTTAGGGTCAGCCTTTGCTTTCATCATAGTTTACAACTATACAACTCAAAGCATGTCAGGGCCAAAGGTGGTAGTCTGAAAAACTGAGAAGGGCATCTATTTATGGTTCTTAGCGGTTCCGCTGCATTGTGGTAACAGGTCAGTGTCCTGAGATGCAGGTGCCATAAACATAACTGCTGTCATTTATTCAATACTATGTCTTAACTGTACATACAGTGTCTCATTTAATACTTACAATAGCCCTGTGGGCTATGTATGGTTATTTAATATCTTTTTTTACAGATGAGCAAATGAAGCCTCAGAGAAGTCAAGTAGTTTTTCCATGGACACACAGCTTGTAAATAAGAAAAGCGAACTTTCCATCCTTTCGAAGTGTTGTCTGCTGCTACTTTAGAAAAGAATGTATTTGTGTCCCACAATGAAGAATTACTGAACATCCATAGCATCTTTCATCTTCTTTGCCATATGGTGCAGGGCTGTAAAATAATGGGTCATCCCACCATTGTGATTTGTTACACTTCAAAAAGAATAAATTTGTTCATAAAAAAAAATGAAACTACACTGTTCAACTTTAAAAATGTCCTGTATCAGCATTGTCTAATATGGTACCCATTAGCATACCCAGGTAGGAGTATGGAAATGTGATGGAACTGAAGAACTAAATTTTAATTTTATTTTAATTTTATTTTAATTTTATTTTAAATTTTATTTAATTTTAATTAATTTAAAGTTAATAGCCACACATCATTAATGACATCATATTGGATGTGATGTTCTAAATACTCCAAATGAGTTTTAATTTTTTAAAGATTTTATTTTTTGGACAGAGAGAGAGAGAGAGCACAAGCAGGGGGAATGGGAGAGGGAGAAGCAGGCTCCCCACTGAGCAGGGAGCCCAACTTGGGACTCGATCCCAGGACCCCGAGATCACGACCTGAGCTGAAGGCAGACGCTTAACCCAACTGAGCCACCCAGGCACCCCTCCCAATGAGTTTAAATATGATTTTCATGGTGTGGAGTGTATTTCTATTCATGCAAAAATATTTACTAGGCCTGTGTTTAACTAAGGATATAAAAATGAATAAGATGCCATTCTTGACTTTAAGGTGATCATAGTTTAACAAAGACCAATCATTAAGCAAATAATAAAAATACAGAGGGATAAATTTTATCATTAGAAATACAGAAATATCATTAGAAATATCGGGGACGCCTGGGTGGCTCAGTCGTTAAGCATCTGCCTTCGGCTCAGGTCATGATCCCAGGCTCCTGGGATCGAGCCCCGCTTCGGGCTCCCTGCTCTGCGGGAAGCCTGCTTCTCCCTCTTGCACTCCCCCTGCTTGTGTTCCCTCTCTTGCTGTGTCTCTCTCTGTCAAATAAATAAATAAAATCTTTAAAAAAAAAAAAAAAGAAAAGCCATAATCTTATCTTACTGTGCTTTGCTTTGTTGTACTTTGCAGATGTTGTGTTTTTTAAAAATGGAAGGTTTGAGGCAACCCTGCATTGAGCCAGTGTATTGACACCATTTTTCCAACAACGTTCTCTCACTTTGTGTCTCTGTCACATTTTGGTAATTCTTGCACTATTTCAAGCTTTTTTCATTATTATTATATTTGTGATGGTGATCTGTTATCAGTGATTACGACTTACTGGAAGCTCAGATGATGGTTACCATTTTTTAGCAATGAAGCATTTTTAATTAAGATACAGAAATTTTTTAGACACAATGCTATTGCACACTTAATAGACTACAGTATAGTGTACATATAACTTTTATATGCACTGGGGAACTAAAAAATTCATTTGACTCACTTTATCAGGATATTCGCTTGATTGTGGTGGTCTGGAACTGAGCCCACAACATCCCCAAAGTATGCTTCTAAATGCAAGTTACGAGAGTGGCTCATAGCAGGGATGATCAGCTCTGCCAAGGGCAGCCGAATGAGCAGAGAGGACCACGAAAGACTTCACTGAGGAAGTAATTTTTGTGGTGGGTTTTGATGAATGTGTAAGAGTTCAACAGGAGCATTTGGAAGAAGGGGGCTAAAGGCAAGAGAGTAAGTTCAAAGACCCAGAGGTGTGCCTAGGCACGTCTTCTCTGATAGGCTGACATAAAAAGGAGGGATTCCTCCACTTCTTTACCTTCTTCTGAAACAGACGCAGTAGTCTACCTTTAATATACACAGGGCTAGAGAGGATATGAGAGGAAGCCACTCTTTCCCTTTCTCCACAGTCTTGCTGGCCCACAAAACATCGCTCTCCCAGAATGGTCAATAGGAGGGAGGAAATGGCTTTATTTTTCTTCTCTCTTACATCTCCCAGGGGATCCCACTCTCGTTACTACCATGAAATGGTAGTTTCCCTTGGTGTTCAAGGTCCACGGCTTCACTAGATATTTTCTTAAGAGCTGGACCTTGAAAACTACCCTCTCTTCTCTTGTCCTCCCTCCTGCATGTGGTAGCCTTCCTGTTGTAGGAGAAAATCTGGCAGTTACCCTGTAACTTAACTTACAACCAGGTGAGGGATGGATCAAGAGAAGGAACAGAGAAGACTATTTGGACTTTGATCTGCAAAACGGATCTTCCAACACCCCTTTGCCAGCAGTATAGCTGCTTCTAATTTTGTCAGGACTCACAAGGGAGTGAGGCCTGACCCTTCAGCACCCCTCTCTCAGGTAGCAAAGCAACTTCTTTCTTACATATGTTTCCTTTGAAATAAAGATAGATATGGCTTATTTCCCTGACTTCAACAGTTGCTATTTGCATAACTTAGCAATGTTACTTAGCCTTTCAGTAGCTCATTTCCTTACCTGTGAAATGGAAATAATATTAGTCCCTACCTTACAGGTTGGTGTGTGAATGAAGTGGGTTAACGTACTGTGTAACTCTTAGACCAGAGCCCCGCACATGGAAGGGGTTCACATAACGTTGGCTGCCAGGTCATATAGTTTGGGCTGCAATCATCTCAAGAGCAATTAGTTCTCAGGTCTAAGATGGGGTCTGAAATTAGGCATTTCAGACAAACTCCCAGGAAGGCTGCTGCTTCTTGGTCCGTACTTTGAGGAACAAAACAAGAGTTCTCTCATCTCGTGTGGGACCATGGCTGACTCTTGTCCGCCCGCCCCCACCCCTGGCTGGCTCCGGTGGGAAACCCCCACTGTGTGAGGTTCCTAGGGCCATTGTAACACACGACCTCAAAGGGAGTGGCTTGAAATCTCAGAAATTTACCCTCTCATTTTTCTGGTGTTGGCCGTGCTCCCTCCGAAGCCTCTAGGGAAGAATCCTTCCTTGCTTCTCCTACCTTCGGAGTGGCTTCAGATGTTCCTTTGTTTGTGGTAGCAAAACGCAAATTTCTGCCACCATCTCCACAAGGCTTTCTTCTCCTGTGTGTCTGTGTCTCTTCTTGTAAGGACACCAGTTATATTGGATTAGGCCCCATCCCAGTTCAGTATGACCTCATCTTAACTTGATTACATCTTCAAAGACCCGATTTCCAAATAAGGTCTCTCGCACTCACAGGTACTAGAGATTAGACTTTGAATATATCTGGGGGGTGGGGGAAGGGACACAATTCAACCATTAACACTCACTTTCTTTTTATCTTTATAAAACTACTTATTTTTTTTCTTATTTTTGTTATCAATTGTGTTTGATTGTGTATGGATTACATAAGAATTTGGAAAGTGTACATTTGCCTCTGACCCTCTGTGGTTGGGTAAGCACCCTTCATGCATTCATACTAGTTTTAAGTCATCTTACTATATTCAAGCCACCCAAGTTTTCCAGAACACAGTATTTATGTTCTTTTTAATGCATTCTTCTTCAATGACCTTGATCTGGCAGTGAAAATTACCGTGTCATTCTCATCACATAAATCAGGCATAGATTGGGTCTTTTCTTTCTTTCTGGTTCACTTATTTTACTGAATCATCATCTCTAGCTCTCTTTTCTTTTTTTCCCTTCCTCCTACCCCATAATACTATTCCAAGAACTCCTTCGTTCTGCAGTTTAATCACAGCTACGGATGCAAGATCCCATTGCTTTATTGTCCATACAAACAAAGAAATGCCTAATCACTCAAGTAAACTGGACATGTTATTTACACCAGTTTCCCATTCATCCAGAGTTCCACGGAGGCCTTCTGGAAGACTGCCCCTAACACACACAGCTCTTGACCAGATTCCATCGCCCATCAGACTCTGTTCTCCTGCCGCAGAGGTATTTATTAGAGGTGGCAGAGTCGATATCACAGCGGTTTCATTCTTCACTTTGCTGCTCATTTTGCAAGTCCCACATTTATTGCTGCAGAATCTTTTCAGTGGATCTGCTTACATACCCCGGAACACCAGCTGTCACAGTTACTTCGAGTCACAGGTCTGCGACAAACTGCCAATTTCGCACAACAGAGCGGAACAGTGGAAAACGAAGAAAAATCGAGAGAGGGAAAACTCTACCCTTAATACAATCAAATACAGACAAAAACACCGTGGAGTGTAAAACACCCTTCATATGAATTTAAATAATTTTGAAGTAAGAGACAGTCCATGGGTTCCCCTCAAGGTGGGATAATCAGAGGACTGGGGGAGACACCTCCTGACAGTAGGACACACAGCGATGTGTCAGCCCTCGGTGATCTGGAGACTTCCTCCCCAGGCCATTTATTTCAATATGGACTGTGAAGGCTAAGCGACTGCTTGCACGTTGCCATGAACAAGCATAGGGACACAAATCAACTTTAAAGCTTCCATAAAATATCAAAATAATCCAAGCCTCCTGGCCCAGGCCCGCTATGTTTTCTGGCACTGACGACTTTGTTTATTCAACACATGTTTCTTAGAGCCCCACTGTGTGCCTGACGCTGCCCTAGTGGCCAAGGTGGAGCAAGGAAGGCTGTGTCACCGCCACCATGCGGGAGCCGTCATGTGGTGCAGGGCGTGACAAAGGAAAGGGGGTGGGACATGGGGGGCGGGACCCGCTCTTTCACATAAGATGGTCAGAGAAAGACCTTCAGCTAAGTGACAGGTGAACAAGGATATGAAAGACAGAAGGAAGCAAGCCAAAAAAAAAAAGGGCCTTAAAATGGAAGTTTGCGTGGCAGGTTCTAGTAACAGCAGGGAGGTCAAATGTGAACAAAGGAAAGGGAGAAAGGAGAAGGCAAAGTCAGAGAGGGAATAGGAGCCCACACCCTGTAGGACTTTTAGGCAATTTTAAAGACTACCAATTCCTCTGAGCAAGACAGGAAGCTATTGAAGGGTTCTCAGCAGAAAGATGACTTGATTAAACTGTCTCTCAGGGGCTATCTTCGACTGCATAAACCATAGAGGGACAAGGAGGGATGCAGGAAGGATATTTAGGATGCTGTTGCAATAATCCAGCACGATGGGATGCTGGTTCGTAGCAGTATCATGACCTGGATAGTAGCAGAGAAGTCGCTGAGAAGGGTCCCACTATGGAAGTGTCTTACAGATACAGAGGACAAGGAGGGCTGAGAAACTAAATGGGGAGAAAGAAAGAATAGAGACAGAAATGACTCCAAGAATTTTGGCCTGAGCCTCTGAGAGGATGAAGTCACCATTGCCTAAGATGGGAAAGACTGTGAGGAGGTGGGGGTGGTGGGGGGGATCAAAAGTTTTTTTTGGATCTGTTCATTTTGAGATTCTCATTCAGTTTCCACATGGAGGTAGCAAGGAGGCTTCGGATTTAGGAGTCTGGAGCTCAGGGGAGAGGGTTGGGCTGTAGACATAAATTCGGGAGATGCCAGAATATAGATTGTCCTTTATCAGTGAAGAAGTGACTTGACTTTATCCAAACTAAGCAATCACACTGTACATGTTAGCAACACATTTTACAGGGCCAATTCTGGCCTTTTGCAATGTTCCTGTGGTTTCTAAGATAAATAAACATATTATATGTTTCCCTCTGGATGCCTTTGCTAAGATCATGTCAGCATTTCCAAAACAGTCCTTGCTTAAACAACACCAAGAAAGAAAAACCTCTTGAGGAGAAAGAATTTTATTGTTTTTGAAAAAGATTCCTGTGTTTTCTCTTACGAGTTTAAAATTGTATAAAACAGTTTCGTTTCTGTTTCCCTCAAGAGCTCATATTAACAAAAGTGCAGCTTGGTGCCTGTCTTGAATGTGGGCTGATAACTTGCTGGTGGTTTGACAGTTATGAATAAATAGAGCTGTACGATAAAGCAAGCAGATTCCTGAATCTACAGAAGGTCTCAGTGGGCCTCAGGCACTGTACCAGCACATTTAACTAGAAAATCATGGAAACATGAATAAATTCCGCAGCTGAGGTGATTATTTTATAGAATGCTAGCATAGACAATCCTGTAATCACTTACACTGATTGCTAGTTTATCAAGAATCTACACGGTCATTTGATCTGGAATTGATTTATGATAAATATAAAATATTTCTCTTGAAATAATTTACCTTTTTCCCTCTTTTCACAAAACCAGTTACTATATGTGTGTGGGGGTGGGCGGGTGTATCCTCTTGCAATGTTATCATGCTCGTAAGAGAAAAAAAATTTAATTAATATGATCATTCATTCATTTATTCCTTTAATTCACACATTTATTGAGGCCTTGGGATATGACAAGAACTATGATCTGTCTGGAGAAAATAAAAACAAAAAATGTACATATTTTTTTCCTGTAATAAATAACTGTGGGATGTGAAAGTGAGACATTCTTTCAATAAACTTTAAAAATGAATACAAAGATATCTGAGAAGATTTTGAGAGGAAATGAAAGTCAAGAGTATTGTGTACCCCTTCATGATTAAAAATTATAATGTTAAACAAATTTCCTGTGGCTGTCATTGATTTCAAAAAAACCCCATCTGGAACACTGTAAGAAATACCAGGCCACCTACAAATCACAAAGCTGCCACTGAGGTCTAGGCAATGATAAACAAAGCTTATGAGACCAGATGTTTTTGGATGCTGTATTTTGATTAAGATCCTTCTCATACCATCTGGATTGACAGATGTATTTTTTTCCTAGGGTATTTTTCCTAGCTTTGGCAACTCTCATTGATAGATACAGTTGTGATCTGTTTACATAAGATGAGTGACAATAGAGCTAGAAATTTTCTGAGAGGCGATGTCAGGGCAGAAAACTCTAATGATTTATGAACAGGTGGTATGGTTTAGCCCAGGTCTGAAAGTTGCTGTCACATTTACAAAGCCTACATTTTCTCCAGATACCAGTGTCCACTTTTAAACTGTCTGAGACAGGATGCCTCAAGCCCTAGTTGGCAAAAGTTGGAAATCAGGTAATAATGTGAAAGGTGGGCGCCTGGGTGGCTCAGTTGGTTAAGTGACTGCCTTCGGCTCAGGTCATGATCCTGGAGTCCCGCTTCTGCTCGGCAGGGAGCCTGCTTCTGCCTCTGACCCTCCCCCCTCTCATGTGCTCTCTCTCTCTCATTCTCTCTGTCTCAAATAAATAAATAAAATCTTTTAAAAAAATAATAATAATGTGAAAGGTCTTTTCGTGGGTTGCTAGAACTTTCTGACTTTGGTTCTTCTTGACTCTTGCAAATAGCACACTGATTCAGAGTTTTTTGGGGGGTTTTGTTTTCATCGGAGAAAATGTTAATTTTATTTTCTTCTAGTTTTAATCAAATATAATTGACACATAACCTTATATACATTTAAGGTGTACAACATAAGGATTCGGTGTTCACAAATATATATATATGTAGCAAACTGATTACCTCAATGAGTTTGGTTAACCTCCAACAGGTTATAGTCATTCTCTGGGTTTTCCTTTGTTGCTATAATGATAACAATAGCAATGTTACTTTGTATTGATCTAGCAGCTTTTGGTTGACAAGTGTGTCCACTGGTATAATCTCATTGTTTCACAGCCAACTGCTCAATTGGTTTATATTCTGATAAGAAAAAGAGACAAGAAAAAAAAAAAAAGGAAAGAAAGAAGAGACAAGGAATAAGTAATTTAAAAGGGTTTTGATAGACAGATGAGATAAATATAGGCCTGATCGACGATCTAGGGGCCAAGGAGCTGAGCTGCTAAGAGTTGGGGCAGAAAAAGGTCACTTTTCCAGCTCCATATTATTACTGGTATTGCCTCTACTCCTTGACTCCCTTACTTCCTCATTTCTCCACCCCCTTATCCATTCCATCCCTGTCATGGGCTGAATGTTTGTGACACCCCAAAATTCGTATGTTGAAACCCTATACCTTAGTATTATGGTTTTAGGAGGCGAGGCTTTGGGAAGGTAATTAGCATTAGGGGAGTTCAAGAGGGTGGAGCCTTCGTGAATGGGATTAGTGCCCTGATAAGTCTCAGAAGATTTGGTTTGCTCTGCTCTCTGCCATGTAAGAATACAGCGGGAAGTCAGCCATCAGCCACCCAGGAGAGGGCTCCCAGGACAGCCAGAATATACTGGCACCCTGATTTTGTACTTCCTGCCTCCAGAACTGGGAGACATAAATTTCTGTTTTTGATAAGCCACCCAGTCTGTGCTGTTTTGTTATTAAGCAGCCTGAGTTGACGAAGATTATTCCCGCCTTATGTGGAGGTTCACATCTTTGCTACAGCAGTGGGTCAGAACAGGGCAATTATAGTTCAGAGGTGGAGATGCCCAAGGGGCTGTGAAGCTAGTGAGATTCAGGTCTCAGAGCTGAGGGAGGTAACAAGCAGCCTGTGCGGAAGCCTGAACTGTTGCTTCAGAATCTGATTCCACTTCTGAGGCAATAAAGAGCAACCATAAAGAGCAAAAGCCTCAAACAGCCTAAGTGTCCATCCACTAATGAATGGATGCAGAAAAGGTGGTAGATACTGACAATAAAATATTATTCAGCCATGAAAAAGAATGACATCCTGCCATTTGCAATGATGTGAGTGGAGCTAGAGAGTATTACGCTAAGTGAAATAAGTCAGTCAGAGAAAGACAAATACCATATGATCTCATTCATATGTAGAACAAACTGATGGATGCCAGAGGGGAGAGGGGTGGGGGCATGGGAGAAATAGGTGATGGGGATTAAGGAGAGCACTTGTGATGAGCACCAGATGCTGTATGGAAGTGTTGAACCACTATATTGTACATCTGAAATTAATATTACACTGTATGTTAACTGGAATTTAAATAAAAACTTTAAAAAAAAGAGTAAAAGCCTATGTTCAAATTGCCTGGGATAGCCTTTGTTTTTGTGATTACAAGCTGTGTGATATTAAGCATTTCAGTTTATCAATTTAAGCTTAAAATGGGGAATGATAATAAAGGTGCCTACCACATAAGTTGCTTAGGACAATTAACTGGGATACCGTATGTAAATAATGAAAGAGAATGCTCTCACCCCGAGATTAGGAAAAAGCAAGAATGATTAATCTTTCCACTTCTCTGAAACATTATACAGAAAACCCTAGTTAGTGCAGTAGATAAGAAAAATAAGTGAAAAGCATGACAATTAGAAAGAAAATGTAAAACTATCTTCAAGACAACATGAACATGTCCATAGAAAATTCTAAGACACCAGTGGAAAGGTACCTACTAACATTAATAAGTGAATTTAGCAAGATCGCAGAATGGAAGGTTAATGTACAGGAATTAGGTTTGTTTTTATTTACTAGCAGCAAAAAAAAAAAAAAAACTGTAAAGTAATTTTTTTTTAAAATTCTGTTTACCTTAGAATCATACAATAAGTTTTGAAAAACTTGTGACTGAACTTAACAGGAGACGTGTAAGACATATGCATAAAAAACTATAAAATACTTCTAATAGAAATTAAAGACCTTCACAATGGAGATACATACTATGTTCACCACTTGAAGATTCAGTATTGTTAGGATAATTGACGTATAGATTCATCACAATCCCAATTGTAATTTTAAAAAAGGCTTTATCTAGATATCAATAAACTGATTCTAAAGCTTACATGGAAATGCAAACAACCTAATAGATACAAAGCTTTTTTCTTAAAGAAAAAAAATTTGAGGACTTCAGTTTTTGAAATTTTCCATGAAGCTACAGTGAGGTTAAAAGACAAAAAGACAGATGTAAAGATCAACTGAACAGAAGACAGAGCTGAGAAATGAGCCCGCACACACAGTCAAATGATTTTCAGCAATGGTAAAAAGGCAATTCAACGGGGAAAGAAAGAAACATATACATATATGTTATATATAAAACCTAAAACTATAAAATTTCTAGAAGAAAACATGGGAGAAATTCTTTATGAACTTGAGGTAAGCAAAGATTTCTTAGATACAAAAAGTGTGAACCATAATAGAAAAAGTGGATAAATTGGGCTTCATCAAAATTAAAATATTTACTCTTCAGAAGACATTTTAAGGAAAAAAGAAGCTACAGACTGAGAGAAAATGTTTACAATATATATATTTAACAAAGTGCTTTTACACGATACCTAGCTAGCTAGCGATAAACTTTAGAAATGCAGTAAGACCAAACAAACTTAAAGAATTGAAAAAAAAAAAAATGCAGATAGTTCACAAGAGAAAATTAAAAAAAAAAAAATGCATGTCAAGATCAACACCTATAGTCACCAAGGAGATGCTAATGAAAACCACCTGATGACTATAGTTAATAATATTGTATTGAATCCTGGAAATTTGCAAAGAGGGTAGATTTCAGGTGTCTTTATCACAAAGGAAAGAAAATGGTACCTATGTGAGAAGATACGCTAACTAACTTGAGTATAGTAATCATTTCACTATGTATGTGTATATTAAATCACCATGTTGTACACCTTTAATATATACAATTTTATTTTAAAAACAGAAAACTAAGCAAACAAAACTCAAGATACTACTACGTACCTATGGCAATGGCTAAAATTAAAAAGACTCCTAATACCAACCCCTGACAATGGTGTGGAACAACCAGAGCTCTCATATATTGTTGGTGACAAGGGGTGATTAGCTTACCACAAAAATACAGGTTCTTTGTTGGCCAGAGTGAGGAAACCAGCACTATTTATCTACAGTCAGTTTCTAGGAGAACAAAAGATTTTAAATTTCTAAACTTATGCCCTAATTACTACATTTTTTGCACTAATTTCAGGATTGAAATTCAAAGAAGTTACATGTAAAAACTGGGTAGAAAATAGTATGTCGTGTCCAACCCAGTAAATTCACAAGTGGAGAGGCAATTCACTTTTGTACCATCTTATACATGCATTTTGTTTTTATGCTTCCTGGTAGGGCCACAGAAATGGTGCACTCCTGAGTTTCTACGTTATTTTTAAATTTTCCTCTTTTCATTGTATCTAAAAAGAAAGATAACCAGGTGATGGAACCAGAATTTCCTTCTTAGGTCAGCAAATTCACATTCAAGAAAACATTCAAAAGACCCAAATGTTACACAGCACTTACTTTTCCTGCTTAATATGTGAAAGGACTATTCTTTAAAAGCCAAAAGGAAAAAAAACAAACAACAGAGTAAGAAGAATATGAAAAGCTTGTTGATTGGCAAAATGCCAGCTTGGATAGAAATCATTCAAGGATGAGAAAACATTGTAAAAATAGCTAGAGCCTTATGAAAAGATCCTGTCATATAAAATAAAAGGGAGAACTGAAGTTGGGGGGTGGGGAGCAAAGCACTGCTTTGAAAACCATTTATATAGAAAACCGACATTTTGAAAACCTCTATCTTCTAGTCTAAATAAATATTGAAAAAGTAGTAGGCTTGAAACAGGAGATACCGAGAGAGAGGGAAATAAGAGAGCTGGGTGGTAGGCTGAATTTGAAGAAAGGAAAATAAATTATGAGGAAAATAACAGTTTCAGAAATATTGAAGAGGGAAATCAGCATGGCAGGAAGAAGGCAAAAGAAAAAGACAAAGAGATGAATGATCCAATGTGATGGCGAATAAAAGGAGAGAGAAAAAATTATCCCATGGGTCACTGTTGGTCTTTAAAAAGAAAGTAATTCAAAAAATGCAGAAGGAAAAATCAAAGGCAGAATAGGAGAAACATTCTCTGAGTTGAAGATTTGAATCTGTAGCTCAAAAGGGGGCCCATGAAAAATAAAAAAATTAATTAAAAGAAACCAATCGTAATGAAACTTGGCAAAGTACTTGGATTTCAGAAATGAGCACAATACCAACCACAAAAAAAAAAAAAAAAAGTCACACAGGCATAAGGTGGGACAAGCTACAACAAATAAGAGTTTATCTACAGAGAGACTATCTACCTGCCTTGGATTTATCTATAGCACTAAACTTCAGAGGAAAATTGTCAGAATTCTGATAGCAAGTTTTGTGACTATGTCTATGTACTCTTTTACATATTTCCCTAAGACCTGAGTTATAGTAGGCAGTCAATAAATATTTGTTAATTGAATTAAGAAGCAGTAGATACAATGTGAGTGGAGCAAGCCTTTGAAAATCACCAGGGAACCAAATAATGTACTGGTAATAAACCCACTGTATCTTAAACAAAGAGTATGAGTTCAACTTATTAAATAGCAATTAGTGTACCTGTTTATCAACTCTGCTGTTCAGCCTTATTACTATTCTTAGCTTTTTGTAATCCAAGGGAACATAATATGATTTTCATTGCTTTCATCCTACTGAAATGAACAAAGATTGTTTCATGTCAATATACTATAGCATCATTGATTTGTTCACCCAAAATCTGGGAAGCTTTTTTCCTAATCTCTCAGTAAGTACTACGAGGATATCAAAAGCTTATCCTCAGTCCGTCCTGTTTTCATCAACTCCATTGCTCATGTCTCACATGGGATGTGACATATTGTGATTTTCCTGCTTCCACTCTCCACCTTCTCTGCTCTACTTCTACACAACTCCACTTCTATAGCAATAAAATCTATATGAACATTCCCCATCCAACCCTCAGCATTGAACTCTCACCGCTAACATGACAAGCTTGTCCTATCTCAGGACATTTATACTTGCTCATCCTTTGGTCTGAGACACTTTGATTTGTACTCAATGTCATTTCCATGACCACCCATTATAAAACAACATATAGTCTCATTATTTTCTACCCTTTTATCTTGTTTTATTTTTCATAGTACTTAAACTATTTTCTGAGATTATCTTGTTTACATACTTTTTTTCCCCAATAGATAAGCTCCTTGAGAGCAGAGACCTTGTCTGTCTTGTTTGTTTCTACATGCCAAGAACATAGAATAATTCCTGACACATAGCTGGGCATTCCATATATCTAGAGTGAAAGAATGAATGATTAAGGGGTGCCTGGGTGGCTCAGTTGGTTAAGCGACTGCCTTCGGCTCAGGTCATGATCCTGGAGTCCCAGGATCGAGTCCCACATCGGGCTCCCCACTCAGTGGGGAGTCTGCTTCTCCCTCTGACCCTCTCCCCTCTCATGCTCTCTCTCTCATATAAATAAATAAAATCTTAAAAAAAATGAATGATTAAATAAATGAACGAATGCCTGAACAAAGGAGACTATTTAGTTACTCTCTATACTCACCCTCACAACTAACTAGTCGGAAGTTTTGAAATTAATTACAGTTTAAAGCTGGCAAACTAGCTGCTTTTATTTATCTTCTTTTCTTTAATTTGGAGTGTTCAGGGGGAAAGTCCAGCTAATAGAGATGTTTTGTCAGAGGGATTCTGCCAGAGGGATCTGAGGGAGTAACCTGGATACTAGAAGGGAAAAAAATAAGTTCAAGATGACAAAACAGTAGCACATTCTTTGTAAATACCCGCAGATTTTTGCATTATGAAATAGGTGTGTGCTAGGGGCATTTCTGATCCTGAAAATCCACTCTTCAACAAGGTTACTTCCATTTTGTCTAAGTGTCCAAAGAATGATTGGAGAGACAGAAAGAGAGAAAGGAGGAAGAGAGGAAGGGAGGAAGGAAGGAAGGACGAAGGAAAGAAGGAAGGAAAAGTAGAAGGAAGGCAGGTGAACCAATTTATTTCAACAGCTGGACCAAATTAAGAAAACCAAATGAAATTCTCTAGGTTGGGTTCTGAACCCAGAAAAATGCAGTTGTGGTAAAGCAGCACGTTATTTTCAGCAAGCAAAATGTAAGAAAATCCCATCTGTTGTACCAATACTACATTTCCCATTCTGTAAATGTTGGTGTGTTAGACAAATAGCTTCAGGGAAAGTCCTCAGGACCTGTAAAGTACTGTTACTGGTAAAATGGAAAGAGTTAATGAAGTTTAAAACAACCACCTAGAATACCCCTTTCTGCAAACTGAGCCAGAATTTATTCAAGGTTTGCCTCTGTTTACATTAGGCATAATGCCTGAAAAGCCTTCTTTGGTCATCAGAATGTACATCTATTTAAAATCAACATTTTTATTCTTGAGGTGAGGTCATGATTTCTGAGTACCCAGGGTATTTTTTTTCAAAATAAATATAGGTATAAAAATGAGGAGAGATGTGCTTGATGAAATATATCATAATATTTACCACATTGTTTGAAAACATGATGAAATTTGTAGAATATGTCATTTGAATTTTTTTATTTTATCTTTTCTCAAATTTAAATCAGAAAGTATAAGTTCATTTTATAAAATTACTATAATGGTCAAAATGTAAAAATTAAATTGAAAGTTTTCAAGGTTTTATCTAAAATGTGCATATAAGTTTAACAGGCAAATTCTCCACTTTATTTCCTGCTGGGAAAAGAATACAAAAACAAAATGGAGAATTAAATTTACAGTTACAAAAAGAACCTATAAAATAATGAATCCTGTGTCTGCATTTAGGAATTACTCATCATTAGGAATTAGAAATTGCTTTTTAGTGAAACAATTATTTTAATGTTAAGTTGTACAAAATTGTGATACTAAAGCTAAAAGGAATCTTAGGTGAAGGAGATCACTGTTTTGATGATTTCAGTTTGATTTGCTTTATTGTTAGTATATATGCTGATGCAAGTGCATACCATTCCATTATTGCCAATAGAAATGATGAACTTCTGTAGTTCACTTTTATTGATTTATTTAAATACAAATGTTTCCACTTCTTTACATAGTATGGGTATATTTCAATAATGTTTCATATTTCATTACGTGATTTTACCAGATGGTCACTTATGCATGCTTTTACTCCTCTAACCTGGAATTTCTTCCAACTTTCTATTATTATATAGTGTTGAAAAACATTAATGTCTTGATATCTAGATACAGGGATTATTAGATCAATAGCTATAAAAATTCAGTACATTTTGCCAATTAACAAATGTTTTTTAAATTAGTATCATTTCGGGGCACCTGGGTGGCTCGGTCATTAAGCTCAGTCATTAAGCTCAGTCATTAAGCCATTCCGCTCAGGTCATGTTCCCAGGGTCCTGGGATCGAGCCTCGCATTGGGCTCCCTCCTCCGCGGGAAGCCTGCTTCTCCCTCTCCCACTCCCCCTGCTTGTGTTCCCTCTCTCGCTGTGTCTCTCTCTGTCAAATAAATAAAATCTTTAAAAAAAAAAAAAATTAGTATCATTTCATAGGTTCAAAGTGATAATTTTCTCTGCTTACTATTACTTTTGTTGTTGTTGTTTACCTAGTTATTCTTTACTAATGTCATTAGGATCATAAAGATTATAAAGCCCAAAGCAGTTAAATGACTCCCAGGGGAAACACACACACACACACACACACACACACACACACACACACGCCCCACCAAAAAGCCCAGGCAAATTAGTGAAAGAACTAACACCATCCCCTCTTCTCAAGACTTATTATTCTTTCTATGATTTACATGCAACACTAGTGTTAATAGTATGTGTTAAATTGGCAACAAGAGACTATTCAATTTGCAAGATTCAGAGTATTAATATTTTTAAAACACAAATTGTTTGAGAAGTAGAAGTTTCAAGGGACTCCTGCAATGCAGAATAACCAGACCTAAACGCTTTCAGGATACTACCTTGGAAGTGCAGGCACATCCTGCCATCTCCCAGTCATTTGGGGACCTCACAAAATCCTTGGACTAGATACATTATGGTTTAACTCTTGAAAGATACTCAACAGACTCCTAATAGAATTCAGAATCCTCTGGTATATATTATAATATTTTTACTACGAGTAGATTAATCCATGATCCTCATGTATGTGTTCATTCATTCAACAATTATTTGAATTTCGACCGAGCAGAACATCGCCATAGATGCTGGAGACGCTATAGTGAAAATAACAACGTAAAAACCAAGTATGATCTCATTCTGTTGAGAGACGTGCACGTACACACACGCACACACATACACACAGAGTAATTAGAAAAATAGACAAAAGGCAACTTGTGGTAGGTGCTCTGATGGAATGAAAGAGTGACAGGAGCCTGGCAGACAGCATGCTGAGAGCAAGGCCCAAGGGCTCTTGTGTACCAGGTGTGGGAAAGACTGAGTTGAGTTGGGTGTGGTGGAGAGGGTTTGTGAGAAGACTGTACCCAAAGGAAATTGGAAAACATGAGAGTAAATATGACCTATTTCAGGGATGGTAGAGGGGAGGAGTCATGAAATTTGGAGACAGGCATCTTGTTTCTGAGAGCCTAATTTTTTTTAATCTTTAATATGGGTTTAATAAATTGTATTTTACTGGGCTTTAATAAGGATCAGTTCAAATAATACACACAAAAGAACTTTCAATATTGTAAATCACTAAAATGTTAATTAATGAGCATCATATTTGTCAAGAATGGTAAACTGGTGTTTTTTTCTGGCTATCATTGCCATAAAGAAAATCCTCAACTTAATATATTTTAAAAAATCCAATTAAAAAATGGGCAGGAGACCTAAATAGACATTTCTCCAAAAAAGGCATAGAGGTAGCCAACAGACATAAGAAAAAGTGTTCCACATCACTCATCATCAGGGAAATGCAAATTAAAACCACAATGAGATACCACCTCTTACCTGTCAGAATGGTTAAAATCAAAAAGACAAGAACTAGCTAGCTAGTAGGATGTGGAGAAAGGGGCACCCTTGTGCACCGTTGGTGGGGACACAACATGGTGCAGCTGGTATGGAAACAGTAAAAAAATTTAAAATAGCCCTACCATACAATCCAGCGATTCCCCCTTCTGGATATTTATCTGAAAACAGACATGCTAATTTGAAAAGATAAATGCACCCCTATGTTTATTATAGCATTATTTATAATAGTTAAGATATGGAAGTAGCCCAAGTGTCCATCCATAGACTAATGGATAAAGAACAGGTGGTATACACACGCAATGCAGTATTACTCAGCCATGAAAAGAATGAAACCTTGCCATTTGCGACAATATGAATGAAACTCCAAGGTATTATGCTAAGTGAAATAAGTCAGAGAAAGACAAACACCATCTGATTTCATTTATATGTGGAATCTAAAAAACAAAACAAATGAACAAACAAAACAAAACATGAAAGAGACTCAGATACAGAAAACAATCTACTGGTTGTCCGGGGCGGGGGTGGGGGGAGGAATGGATGAAATAGGGGAAGAGGATTAAAAGGTACAAACTTCCTGTTATAAAATAAATAAGACATGGGATACAGTGTACAGCATGTGTAGAGAGACCCGATTAGACTTGGTGGTTTAGACCAGTCTTCATCACATAATGATTTCTTGGACATCTTTCACCACTTCAGTCAGGACAATTTGTATATTGGTGGTGTTGGGGGAGACCAGGGAATCTCATTTGTGTTCAAATTCCCACTTGTTTTCCCGTGTTACTTTTTCCTTTCCACTTTCGAAATATTTTTAGGAAAAAGTAGTATTTGGAATTGAGGAAGGGAGGTATAGAGCTCAAATTAAACCACATGTTACCTATGTTCAAGGAATGCTTACTTTGCCTCTTCTTTTTTTTCTTGTTCTAAAAAATGTCACCCAAATATATACCATAACAATATTCTATAGGCCATAGTAGATTTAAGCAAAAATCATATATAAAGGTTAATAAAATCAAAGTCATGAATCTAAAAGTAATGGTACACCCCCATTCTTTGTTTATTTCCTTGTTCTTTTTAGTCTCTGTGTGGACAGCATATGTGCCAAATACATAAATATATGCATTAGATATAATTCACAGGACAATGGCAAGTGTTTGCATTTATCACAAAGTGATTGGAGAAGTAAAAAGAAACGTAATTGGAAAGTTAGGCAGCAAAAGGGAGATAGCATTAACAAGAATCCTGATAAAGTTCGTGGACAAAATGGTATTAGTAATTTGGGGGAAAAAAGAAATTTGGGGAAGTGTTCAATGGTTGGGATCCATGATCAAGCACAACTGTTCAACTGCTTTTCCATTTAGATACTCATCTTCTTCTTTTTCTCTGAAGTGGCAAATGAGATCATGATTCATTTACAGATTCCACTCTGAGTCACAGTCATGACGATCACAGAAACAAATGCAGACTCGCGAGCACTCCCTCCCTCTGTCCCTCTTCTGGTTGCCCAGTCTAGAGTACAGCATCACTTCTGGGAAGACAACCCACATACCCACAAGCAAATTTCTCAGTGTACTTTTTAAGTTACTCCAAAGTCTATTCCCAGAAAGGACATTAACCAGACCCAGAATAAATTCATTATAATTTTATTTTCCCTGGCTTCCAAAGGAAAATTAAATTCACAGTTTGGCAACATCACAGCTGAATTACTCTACTAAAGATCACATCTCAATTCACCTTCCTGACTGGATAAAAAAAGCTTAAAAATAAAAAAGTCTAATTATTTAATGTTGGAGTATTAATTAGGAGATACTGTGTAGCATGGCTCTAATTGATTTTTGAAAAATTACCAAACATTTCCGATGTCATAGATCTAAAGAGCAGAGTTTCTTCTAATTAAACATCTTTGGGGATTTTATTTAAGTGAACCTAAAGTTCCACATAATGTTTGGGAAACTTTTATAGGCAGACTAGTGGTTTCTCAAAGAGATCTGCATTCTAATTCCCAGAAGATTTGAGTATGTTCCATTATGTGGCAATGAAGAGTTAAAGTAGCAGCTGACTTTAAAACAGGGAAATTATCCTGGATTATCTTGATGGGCCTAATGTAATCACAGGGTCTTAAGAGTGAAAGAAGCAGGCAGAAGAATCAGTGTCAAAGTGATGTGATTTGAAAAAGACCCAACTGGCCATTGCTGGCTTTGAAGATGGTGGGTTTAAGAGACAAGGGATGTGGGTATCTCTAGAAGCTGGAAAAGGCCAGGAAATGAATTGTCCCTGAGAGCCTCCTGAAGGGATGCAGCCCTGCTAACACCTGACTTTAATTCAGTGAAACTCATTTAGGTTTTCTGAACTCCAGAACAGAAAGATAATAAACTTGTGCTGTTTTAAGCCACTAATTAATAGCATTAATAAGAATCCTGATAAAGTTCGTGGACAAAATGGTATTAGTAATTTGGGGGAAAAAAGAAATTTGGAGAAGTGTTCAATGGTTGGGATCCATGATCAAGCACAACTGTTCAACTGCTTTTCTACCAGCCATAAGAAACTACTGGAATTCATCTATTTCCCTTCTCCCTCCCCCTCACTATATTCCAGTCTCTCTGACCTTGGTTCTGTTACTGCAGAGTCAACCATCCAAGCAGGGATTTGTTTGCGAGTCCTAGCCAAACCCCAGGGAGTTACTTAAAGTCAGTCAGAAATGGTATGAGATGAATCATCATGGAGGATTGATGAGTACTTGACTGGCCTCAGAGATAAGAGGCCACAGACTCAGGGGCCAGGTTAATCAGACTCAGGTGCAAAGGTTGACCAATGAAGAGGCCAAGAAGAGCAAAACAAATATAATATAGACCCCAGCAGCCACTCCTTTGTTACCTCAGTGCCCTGACCTCTGGGAAATGTATTAAACCTCCCTCACACCCAGATTGAATAGAATACAAACTTAGGTAATGGAATCTTCTACTACACAGAGAAACAAAAACAGAAGAAAGAATAGAATAGAATTTACCTACTTCCATCTGATTATCCAAATCACTTTTGGTGCTTGTTAAAAAATGTAGATTTTTCAGTTACACACACTCATTCAGAATCTCCAAGGGTAATTTCTTAGGAATTTATATTTTTTAAAGTTCCTTGAATGATTTCAATCAACGACCAACTTTAATTACCATTGATTTATTTAAAAATTTGAGTTATGGCCAATACTAACTAAAGGAACCAAAAACATGGCTTTCAAAAAAATACAGAAATATTTAAACCAACAAATCATTGCCAAGATTACCATAATGTACCTTGACCTATTTTCTTTCTGGAAACTTTAGAAGGACTTTTATTGACATCATGGTAATTTCATTGTTGTGCAAAGGAAGAAACTGGGTATGGGTTGGAATATAATAGGCTTGGGTGAGTATCCAAAAATATATATATATGCTAGAGTGGAAGCTTAGAAGCACACTGGAATTTTCAATATTGAAATAATTATGATAAAAAAATTGTTGTGGTTTATGAATAAGCCAACTTCAACCTGTATTTTAAAACCCCAGAACTATTTTCTGAAATGTCCTTCAGAATCTTAGGGGAAACCATATAACCCTGGAAAATGTGTATCATCAAAAAGTATATTAACTACTTAATCTTATAGGTCAATCATTTCCTTGCAAATATAATGGAGGAAGGATATTTATAATGAAAGGTACATATTAAATTTCAGGACTAAGGCTTGCAACATAAAAGTAATGAGTACTCATACCATTTTCTGTTAAAAGTCAATTTGTTTTTAGTGGAACCTATTTTATAATGAGTCAATGTTACGTCATTTTCAAAACATGCCACATGACTTTGGTACTAAAAAATACACTTTAGGATTAATTGAGTCTGCAAAGCTTTGTAGTTTTATGAGGATACACCTACTGGACTCCTAGGAAGTGTTTATTTCTAAATAGGTTAAGCCCAAAATATTTTTAATCTTATATGTTATTTACACACAGTTAAACCTTCAGTTAATTTAGCTCTATGGAAAATGATGTGTTCTGAATCATCATAGAGTTAATTAGAAGAAAACAGGGATTTATTTTTATTTTGTGTATATTTACAGATATTCTATTCATGAATTCAGCTACAGGGAGCCAGTTGATTTTCAAAAGTATAGTTTCTTCTTTTCCTTTGTACATTTTAAAAGCTTTCCCTATGCCTGGACTTATATTTTCCCCTTGGCTAAACCCAACTCACCCTTCACTATGATGTTTCGTCTTGATTTTCACTTTGTGATGTATAAACTTCTTCAATAAATCACAGCTAGTTCTGGTGCTGATGCTTTATGAAATGGTAGTTCTTGTTTTCCTCCGGTAGGATTGCCACATGGCATCATAACTACATGTTTATTTGCATCTCTTCTACCTAAACTTTGTGCTTCCTGAAGTACCCACTAGGGGAGGGTCTCTAGTGCCATATGGTGCCTAAGTCTTAATCAACCTTTATGTGTAGACTGATGAATGAACGATTTGGTTTTCCTGCAAGGGGCAAATCAGAATTTTAAAAACTGTCTTATACCTTCTTTATAGATTTGATTTTAATTTGAATCGCATGTTGGGAAGTAACTCTATACGATTTTTTTTCAGTGCTTATAATCTTTAAAGTTCTTAATTAGGTCCCAGCTACAGAAATTAGAAGGGAATATTTTCATGCAGTTAACTCATTACCCTCCAATTGTATGTACTGAATTCTATCCATTTCCATTGCGACCTCTCTAGTTCAAGCCACCATCTTTGCTTCTTTCCTAGACCAAAGTTGTTGTGTCCCATTTGGCCTTGCTGCTTCCTCTTGTGAGTCTATTACTTACAATCACTAGCATCCCAAACCACTTGAATGAAAATCCACAGTGCCTAGTATGGAGTATGATGACTTATGTGAACTGGCCATCATTACGTGTCCAATCACAACTTGTATGCCACCTAACCATCAAGTATCAGCCCTCATTCAAAAATTCTAAAACCTCTCTATTGAACACTCCTCCACTTCTTCACTTTTTCCTACCCAGTTTAAATATGATTTAATTCAAGAGGATGCTTTCTCTGCTTTCCCATGCTGTATTCTCTTTCCCTGCATTCTATCATTTTATTTTATAACACTTATGAGAAGTTGTGGTTATTATTTGTTTTTACATGTTGTTTGACATAAATATTAGTATAAATATTAACCATTTATGAATATTAAGTCTAGTTTTATGTTTTTAGTTTACAAGGATAAATTGCATCATGCTTACAATGTCCTAAGTACTTTAGTGTATTGACTCATTTGATCTTCTTAACATCCCAACGACGAAGGTAATTAATCCTATTTTACAAATGTAGAAAATTGAAGTTTAAAGAGTTAATGTACACAAAGTTAGTTCCAGAGCAGAAAATAAAGAGATAGAAGCAAAGATTTCTGTCTCAGGGAATTTACTGCTCTTATTCAATGTACTACCTTCATGTCCCTTGTTTTCATACATCATGAAAGCAGTAGATCCCTGTAACAGTAATAATAACTAACATTTATTGAGTGCTTACTGTATGTAAGGAACTGTTCTGAGAGTTTTACATACACTAACTCATTTACGCTCATGAACAAGCTTTATGAGATAGGCACCGTGACCGTCTTCTTTTTAAAGATGAACAAACCGAGGCAGTGGATTGCCCAAGATCTCATAACAAATATTTTACATAGCATTCTTCACCACTAGGATATACTCAGTGAAAATAAATACCCGCACACAGTTTCCTGGGGGTAGAAAAAGGCAGGATGCCTGATGTCATCATTTTTCTATTTTTGTTAAATACAATGTTGATGTACTTTTTTTTTATTTTCATATTTGAAATGATTCTTATACTTCCTATTTCACTCCACTTAAGTCCAATTAAATATGTGTAATCATAATATACATAATACTAGACATATATAAAATCATAACATCTGTCAGACATGCTTCACATGCAGTGGCCTGCATCTGTCATGAGAGCTTTGGAAGACATGTCAGAGACAATTCTAGGCTTGGATTTTGAACTTTGAAAAAAACCTGTAATGTCATGGGCATATTTCTTGCGCTTTACCTATTTTCATGCAAAATACAGGAAAGTTTAATTCTTTCGTGCTTATCCTATACAAAAAAATTGAAATCCACAGCAGCACTGCACAACATAAAATTTTATCTTCTAGGTTTGATTTCATTGGTTGAACAAGGTAATCTGGAGAAAACTATACCTGAAGAAAAGATTTGAAAGAAATTATGTTAAATTTCCTAATACTTAGAGAGGGATCATATTCTACGATGATTGTGTCATGGCATAGGATTTTCAAAAGTTAATTAATTTACCATACAGATTCAGTTAAAAGTTAGATGTTTGCATACAAAATAAGCCACTTAGGTAAATGCTAAACATCTATCCTTCCATGTCAAAACACAATACTTAAAAGATGTCAACTTCACCTCAGCTGATCTCATTCAAATCCAATAGTATTGGCTTTAATATAGTAAAATATATATTAAAAAATCCATCCAAAAAATAGGTTGAGAACAAAAAATATTCTGGAAAAATATTTCATTCATTCGATAAATACATATGGAGGACCTGTGTCCTAAGGGACAGATAAAGTCTTACTCTTAGGGAAGTGACAGCCTAGAAGGTCAAAGTTATAACACACACTGCTAAAAAAATAAACAAACATCCTAAAAATAATTCCAGAAATTGGTAAGTGACAAGAAAATATAATGTTCTAAAATGATAGAGAGTAAGTAGATGAGGCTCATTTTGGTGGTTCAAATCTTGTCTGAAAAGGCTGAGACCTAAGTGACTACAAGCCAACAATTAAGAAGTCTAGGGCGGCAGTGCTCAGAGTGTTGATCTTTCAGAGAGTCCATAATGTAAAAATTATTCTTTTTGAAAAAATATTCTTATAATAATATTAGGATGTGATTTACACTTTTCACTTTGATTCTCTCAGAAGTGAAAGGCAGAGTTTTCCAGAGGCCACATGACACATGATGATGTCATTCTGATGGCTGACTAATAGACTTTTTGCTTATTTTTACTTTCTAGAATTTTCTGTTGTAGTAGGTTTGAACTATAAATGCATTTTCAGAAATCAATTCAGTTTGTTCTCACAAACAATACTATGTTCCTGCTATTTTTGTTCATACCTGTTATTACAATAAGCTGTAACTTAGTTATTGTCCAATAAATCATTATTTTGTAACCCTCAAATTTCCCTTATGTCTATACAAATCAAGAAAAAGAAGTGATTATACTTTGGGGTCTTGTTCTGCAAAAGTATTTTGTGCACTACTGCACGAGTGAACAAAATTTGCAAAATATACTAGTATGTGCCCTAGCAATGAAATAATCAAAACAACAGACAAAAAATATTAAAAGCACTGAATCACTCACCATTGGGCAAAAACAGAAGTTTTGATACAACCCTACGATGCTATGCTCTGTAACTATAGAAAACATTAGTAAGACAAAATAAGGTAAGTATTTTAGGTGAAAAACGCAGGATATATAGGATAAGAGAGAGAGACAGAGAGAAAGAGAGGGAGGGAAATGAAATTCTTTTATGTATATAGGGCATGTCCAAAATATTTGAAATAATAAACAAAACCTAAATAACAATCACTTCTAAGGAGTGAAATTGGAGAGTAGGTTGGGTGAGAGATTATTTTGCATTTAACCTCGTATCCCAGTATGCTGTGAAATGTTTCAGCATGTTATACCGTTCACGTATATTAATCTTATAATGCAAGTGAATTAATGCTAAAATATAATAAACCTATTATTGATATTTAAAAAAATATTTTCATGTAAGATGCCAAGATAAATGGGGGCAATTGTAGAATGAGTTTAAAAATATCCATGCATATGAGTATAAAGATGATGAAGATGAAGGATAGTTCCATGGCTTATAAGAAATGCTAAAATTGATAATGGTGGTAAGATTGATGTGAAAGGAGAAAAAAAAATGCAAATCCATTCACTTACTGTTCTGATTTAAAAAAGTAAACCACTCACCAAAAAAGGGAATTTTCATTGAAAATGTACCTATTGAGATAAGCAAAGTAGACAGATTAGGGATGACCAATGTGAAGAATAAAATTTTATTGTATGTGAGAGTATGCAAATTATTAGAGAAAGCAAGTGGTCATTGTAATATTAAAAAGTAATTACATTTTAGTACATCTGTATGATGGAATTTCATGTAGTAAATGGCATTAAAGAATAATATTTAATGATACAGAAAGGTATCCATAACTTACTCTTTTGTGGGAAAGGTTATACAACTACAAGGACCATGGTGTAAGACTTTTGTAAACACCAAAGTGTCTATGAGTTTGTGTGTGCACATACTCACAGCCTAAGAAAAAAACATTAAAAGATGATCATTTCTGGGCTTGGATATTTATTTTCATCCTTTTCCATGTAAGTATTCTCCAAATGTGCTAAAACAAACTACTTTTATAAAATCTGCAATAAGAAAAAAGCGAAGTTTTAAACCCCAATGTATAAAGTGATAAAAATAGAACCTCCTCCTCTACAAACAGGGAATTGTCATTATATTTCATCATTTCTATGCTTTTGGAGGACTTGGCTTAGGCAGATGCCCAGTCATATATCCCTATATAGAGAGTGCGGGGAAACGGGGAACACCATCCATCTCACCCAAAGGGAAAGCAACGTCACGGTTTGTTTGGGTGGGGTGCTGGCAACACATTAGTGTTAGCAATGGGGAAAAAAAAAAAAAAAAAAGACCTGCTTAGAACTTGGGAAATTTGTTTAACCATACCCATCAATTTGATCATCTCTGAGATTGGTTCCAAATCTGTGGTTCTACGACTCTATGAACAATAACTAATGACAGCTATATGATATTAAGCATTTCAATGTATCAATCACTTATACAGTAGCCATCCCCCTATCTGTAGTTTTGCTTTCCACGGTTTCAGTTACTCATAGTCACCTGGGGTCTGGAAGCAGATGACAATGCATTGGAAGGTCAATAATAGCTGGACACTACATCCCGTTGCCCACATCATTCACCTCACCTGATTTCATCACATAGGCATTTTGTCATTTCATATCATCCCAAGAAGGAGGTAGGTGAGTACAGTACAAGAGGATAATTTGAGAAAGAAAGAGAGAGACCACATTCACATAACTTGCTTTACAGTATAGTGTTATAATTATTCTATTATTGGTTATTGCTGTTATTCATCCCGTGCCTAATTCATAAATTAAACGTTATCATAAGGATGTATGTATAGGAAAACATAGTGTATAGAGGGTTTGGTCCTATCTGAGGTTCCAGGCATCCAGTGGGGGGCTTGGAACATATCCTCCCATACTGGTACTAGGCCACGCCCTATACCAAAGGCATTAGACAAATGGTGTCTGATGCTCATAACTTTTCCTACAGACATCATCAGATCCATTTTAAAGATGAAGACACTGAAACTACCAAGGTCACTTTTTTTTTAAATAAATTTTTACTCCTGATAGCTTACTTAAGTTTCTAAGTCTGTATCTATCTTTCCACAAAGTCTGATCTCTTCACTACTATCTTACTCCAGGACCGACTGACTTTTCAAAGATCACCAGCTAGTGTGGAACAAACAGAATTTGGCATCAGAATGGTCTTGACAAAGGAAACAGGCAAGTTGCGGTGAGCCTGAGAGCTGTGACAAATGCAGGGCTGGATTCAGAATGAGGTAGTGGAAGGGTCATAATGTTCCCCATCATCCTCGCTGGTCTCAGGTCATGGAGGGAATGCAGTAGAAAGGATGAGGGGGCACCTCAGTCATTTGAACATGAATATTGATGAAACCTCCAAAATCTATTGCCACAAACAACCTGACTCATTTGCCAGGGTAGAGAGCTGGTACCTCAGCCAGCGGTCTGAAGTGTGGATGTGGGTGTGTATGTGCATGTTAAGTGTGTGACGGGCAAGGAAAGAAACTACTGCTTAGTTATCTTTGTTTGTTTGTTTGTTTTTGCCTTTTAGAAACCATTGCCTACTTAATATCTCAGCTCTCTACTGATAATAGCATTGCCTATAAAATATTTTAAACTGATTCAATTAACTACCTTGTTTTAGCTCTATCTTGTCCATTCTCTTCTCAATGGATAAATATTTCAAGATTTTGTTCTTCTGTTTACTCATTAGGTGACTTTTAGTAAATTATTTAGACTTTCTGAGTCTCCATTTCTACCTCTGAAAATGTGGTAATAATACATGGATTTTAAAACATAAAACTTAAAGTAAAAAAATGTGAAAATTCTGAGAATAAAGCATGGGATAAAATACACTATAAAGAGTAATTTTATTTCTTTCTAATGGACTCAAGAAGTATGCTTTACAATTTGCAACATCCAATTATTGGTCTCACAGAACTGGTTTTATAAAAAAAGAAAGTATATGTTTATAGTATCAATTTCACAGTGAGCTAAATATAACTTAATGCATTTAAACTCTATTACAGATGCTGTAACACATTTACTGCTTCATAAAGAAAAATCCTAGGAATAGATAGTTGGAATTTTTCAAACAAAATCTCAGATTATAGAATTTGACACATTCTAAGCTAATGCTCAGAATTGTTTAAATATCTTCTTACAATGAACCACTTAATTATGTCTCTTTTTTTTCTGATTTCTTTTAAGTTTATTCACATTCTCTGTTACAAAACTGCGGCCTTTCCATAATTTTCTTAAAATAATAATAATGAGATGTATGTATAGGATGTTATGCTATGAATCACTTTACAATTCTATGAGTTACTTTCAAGAAGATTATCTTCTGTTTTTTTAACAGTTCCATAACCAAAAAAGAAAAAAAAAGGCATTTATTCTAATATTAATTTTTCAGGCAAATGTATTAGTTGTCAGGGACATTAACTTTCCACAGGTCTTATAGCTAAAAGTGACATATTTAAGTTAGTTTAAAAGGGAAAATCTTACAATGTGGCAATTTATGTTAAAATATCTGATTCTAAGAATTCCTGTAAACACAAGGAAAATTTTGGAGGAAAAATAAATCCTATAAATACAGCTGATATAATCACAAAATGAAATAGACAAGAATTGAGTGTATGGCTCGTTTGTAAAAAGCATGTATCAGGAACTGACAATTAAAGATATATCAAACCAGGCCTTTGGGAGATTGCAACTTTGCATAACTTCTAGTTTTGGGAAAAAAAATATTGCTAGCATGCAACAAGAAGAGTGAAAGATTACTGCCTTGTGATATTTTTAGTGTGCAATTTTTTCATGTTCTTTTATGTTTTTTGGCATTAAGCTATAGAATACCATCCCCAAGTAAGGTTTTGGATGAATTCCTAAATTAAATCCACAAAATAAGAAACAGGCAGGACATTGCTGATTGATTCCAGATCTGAATAGCATAAAATGAATCCCTTTCACATAAGAAATAAACTGGAAATGTTGATATTTACCTTTTCTGTCAGAGTGTTAATGAAGCATATTTTCACATTTTGGAAACTAACATAAGTTACCTCCCTGGCCCCAAATTAAGGTAGTCCAAGTAAATCAATATAAAGTTCAAGAGTCATGGGAAAGAAAAGGTTCAATTCCTCTGAAGACTCATTTGCATTTTCCTGAAATTATTTGTCTGTTTACGATTTAGGAGACCTTTAGATGAACCTGAGAGTTGATTGAGAGAACAGCACCTAATTGTTGCAACAGCTACAGAGGGAGAGAGCTTTGCAAGAGGAATGCCCTCCCCCCCAGTAGATGTCTTCATTTGCAGCAGGACTCAATTCTTAGTTAAAAGCTATGGTATTTGGGTAAGTTAAGCATGAATCTCTCTCCCATTCCATAGGGAATGAGCGGGGCAGTCCTTGCTCCCCACGTCCACCTGCACTTCGTTAGCGAGCAGAATGCTCACATGCCACCCCACAAGATCCCCACAATGACATAACTCCATGCAGAGACTGGCGTGACTGGGCTGGGTTTTCCCCCCCTTCAGCTCTTGTATCACTAAGAACCTGGCAGCCAGTTCCGTCCTGACAGAGTTCACAGCATATATTGGTGGATTCTTGTCCATAGTGCATCTGCTTTAAGAATTAACGAAAGGAGTGTCAAGACAGTAAGGTAAGTGCTGTTTTAACTATAGCACTGGGGATGCTGACGGTTTGGGACAGTGTTTATTGTAACAGGAACAGAAAAAATTCCAGAGCAACTTTGCCAATTGCTATTCAACAGCAAATCCACACTTTTGAGCATTTACTTTCACATTGTGCTCAATGTGCTTTCCATGATTTATGGATTTGAGATAAATTTTATAAAGTATATGCTACATTGCTTGGCAAAGGAAGCTGTACAAAGTTTCAGAAATCGGAATGAGAAAATATTTAAAGTAGACATAGTAAAAAACGTGGCAATTAAAATGTTTGTTATTTTATGCTAATTAGTTATATATGTTAGTGTTGTTAGAACCTAATTTTGGAACAAGGAAAGGCCATTTCCATTAGTATTCAAAATATTTTGCAATAAATATATTGTTATAATTTGTTACAACTTACAATAAACATGTTATTATAAAACTTGAGCTAAAGAACTTAGACATTTATGAATTATTTATTTCTATTTTGTTAATTTTATCGATTTGTTTTTTGGATGTATGTGTTGAAAAAACATGTTTTAGAGAAATTCTGGGGAAGACGATTTATTTTTTGAGAAAAGCATTTCCTCCATAGCCACAGGTATTTGGAAAAAAACTGGGAAAAAGCAAAGTGCACTTTTGCTTCATAGTGGATTCATTATATGGTCACAAACTCTCTTTGAATTCAGAGTCCTTGTTTTTCCTCTGCCAAAAAGTATGGAAGCATTTTTTCATTACTATTCAATACTCATATTATAGTGACCATGACTATTTTAGTGTATACTAAATTTAAAATAAGGTGGAAGGTTTTTAATGAAGCCAGACAAGTCTTTATAACATTAACATATTATAACTTATAAAGAATCCTGTAATTACATTTACACTATGTAATTGTTCTCATGGCCAACTCCTGTCAACTAAATTAAATGACGCCATCGTAATCTTTGGGAATAATTTGCCAAGAATCTGGCTACATGTTACATTATGTCAGCTATCAGAGTGATTCTAACAACTTTTTTCAGGGTTTCATCTGCTAAAATAAAGTGCCTTATAATTTCAAGTTGAAACAAAGAAAAGATGTCTCAGTTTCTGATACTAAAAAATCCTACTTACCCCAAACTACCTAGATACAAAAGCTTGTACCATATTTCTCACAGGAAGATATATTATTTAATGGTATCTAGTGGAATGTGGATCCTGCCTCACATTATGATTGCCCTCCTGGAGTTACCCCCCAGCCATAACTCTCCACTCTACAAAAGTCCAACTCTTTACCTAATTTGCTAACCCTGTACTTTCCCAAGCAATTGAAATGTACTTTATTGAGCCTCACCTTAGAAACATGTTCATATGAGAAAATCACCGTTACAGCTCATTTTTAATTTATATTCTCAATTTTGTCCTTTTCTACATGGCTCCTAGTGCCACCGTTAAATACAGACTTTCCTCAGTTCCACCTCTTTCCCACTTCCATGCTGTGAGGGCACTAAAATCCAGATAAGTGAGCCATGTCTTCTCAAATTTTGGCATGAAGAAAGTAGAGAACTTGTGAGTTACTGAGAAAGGAAAACTTTAATTCAGAACTTGAAAATAATATATTTTCTCTACCAGCTGGATCTCTTTATAGGTTTAACATTTTTTTAGAATTTGTGACATTTCCCTGATTAAGAAAAAGTAGTTTCTAAAACTAATGTACTAAATATTAACTTTGGAACACAGTTGTGTCGTGTGCCTAAACGCACGGAATGTTAAAGAAAAGTCAAAATAACAGGCACACACACACCCACCAAGAATTCTGTTCCTCCTCCTCAGAACCAACAATACCCAGACATTTTTAAAGGAATGTACCCCCTCTCACACACACATACATAAGAACAGCTTTCCTCCAGGCAAAACCATAGATTGCCCGTGTTTCCAGTAAAGATCTTCTTAATGAGACATTTTAATGAGGGTGAATGGTAGGGTACAGGGTACAGTTTACAACTGTCTTTTCATTTTCATTTTTCTGGTTTTGAAGGATGTTCTGAATCAGTGTGCTAACATGGTGGCCAGTGGGCACCACCCAGAAACCTATTGCAGGAAGGCATTTAATTAAGGAATGACCTAGAGAGATTGAATGGACAATTGGGCCTAGCTCGCCCAGAAGGGGGCGCATGTGTATGCAATCTAACTCGAGCCCTGTTCACCACACTAGAAGTTGTATGTACATCCTTCCCGTGATACCGAAACAAAATTTAAAAAGACATCATTAGATGCTCTAAAAAAGCACTATGAAGTAATAAAGTAATAAAATAATTTATTACTATAAGGTAATAAATTAAATGCATTTGCTAATTGATTTAACATTGCCAAGCCAATATCCTTTTCCTGAAAGTATAATATTATATAATAATGTATTTCCACTTTATTTAGGATTCAAAACATTTGCCAAAAATGAACCTCGGCGTGGTTACTCTCCTCTTGGCAATAGTCGGTGGTGCCAGTGGCCAGTACTATGATTACGATTTTGCTCTATCGATTTATGGGCTATCATCCCCAAACTGTGCCCCAGAATGTAACTGCCCTGAAAGCTACCCATCAGCCATGTACTGTGATGAGCTGAAATTGAAAAGTGTGCCAATGGTGCCTCCTGGAATCAAGTATCTTTACCTTAGGAATAACCAGATCGACCATATTGATGAAAAGGCCTTTGAAAACGTAACTGATCTGCAGTGGCTCATTCTGGATCATAACCTTCTAGAAAATTCCAAGATAAAAGGAAGAATTTTCTCTAAACTAAAACAACTGAAGAAGCTGCATATAAATTACAACAACCTGACGGAGTCTGTGAGCCCGCTTCCCAAATCTCTGGTGGACCTGCAGCTTACAAACAACAAGATCCAGAAGCTTGGCTCCTTCGATGGACTGGTAAACCTGACTTTTGTTCACCTTCAACACAATCAACTGAAAGAGGATACTGTTTCAGCTGCTTTTAAAGGTCTTAAGTCCCTCGAGTACCTTGACTTGAGCTACAATCAAATGGCCAAACTGCCTTCTGGTCTCCCAGCATCTCTTCTGACTCTCTACTTGGACAACAATAAGATCAGCAACATCCCTGATGAATATTTCAAGCGTTTTAATGGACTGCAGTATCTGCGTTTATCTCATAATGAACTGGCTGATAGCGGAGTACCTGGAAATTCTTTTAATGTATCATCCCTGCTTGAACTGGATCTCTCTTATAATAAGCTGAAAAACATACCGACTGTCAATGAGAACCTTGAAAACTATTACCTGGAGGTCAATGAACTCGAAAGTAAGTAGAAAGCTGTGCTTGTCTTTCACTGATGTTTCCTCAAGTTTTTAAATGCCGAAGCTGCGTAGCATAAATATTATCTCTGGCTCCATTAAAAAAAAATGAAGGAAAATGCTAAGAAAATATCCCTCTAATTCAAATATAGAAGAATTCTAGCTCAGTTATTTATCCAATGTCTGGCCTCTCTTTGGAGCGTCCAGATAAGAAACCATTAAGCTCATAGAACATGAATTTCTTCAAATTTAATATTTTGGGCTAATTTATCCTACTGTGTTATCTCTCAATATTTATTTGTCATTATTTGGCTCTGTCATGATTTAGATTTGTGCCCTACATTTATTTCTTGGCAAGGTCTAGCTGAGGGAGGAATAAACAAGTCCAGGAGAGGGCTAGCTAGCAGAGGTTTTCAAATATCCCTCCTGGTTATCTCCAGAGCAGCTCACGTATCCTCATGGTCTCCTCTGACATCGTTACTTGGGACTCAACATATTACCCTGCTATCACTAATAGTCATCTACCTCTGTCATCTGTATTACAGTGTGTGTGTCTTTACAGCGTTCCTATGAAGATGGACAGGAAGATTAAGGAGGGAAGAAGGAATATGATGAGGGTTTGGAATTTATTTTGGTGGTATTAAAATTCCCCCTTTTTTATACACAACACTTCACCTCATTTGATTTTTCCACAGTTTCTCCTTCCTTTCTCCTGCTGCCATAGTTTATTTATTTATTTATTTTTATTTATCTTCTGGGAGGGGTTTTGACCTGATCCACTTTGGGCTACTTATATAGTCTTCTGGACTTCTGGGAAATTTTTTCAATTTAAGCCATACAGATTCAGGTGGGAAACCGAAATTCACCATTTTCCACCTTATTCTTTAACAAAGGGTGGCAGAAGAGAAAACCTATGGTTCATGGACAAAGTTATTTAAATAAGAAGTCAGGTGGGAAACGCTGATTTACTCATAAAACAATTATATCTGCAAAGTAATCTATTGAACTTGAACATCTTTATACCATGAAAGTTGGTTCTTTTGTCATATTGGATAAGGATATTGACATTTCTATCCAAAAGATTACAGAGTGACTTTTTAGTATGATACTTTGTAATTCTGCAACAATTTTGTCTAACTCCTGGTAGGGTTGGCGTGTTCTCAAGAAGGAGACCATGATTGCCAGCTCTGAGATGCCATATATCCTTTCTTGTGTCTGGAAAACTTGCTTGTCATACAATACAGAGTAAAGCTATCATAGCTGAGCCCTTACAGCCATTTCCAGTGGGAAATTCACTATGTGACAATATATGGCCCCACATTATAAACATTTGTGGTTAGGAGGAAGGATAACTCAGACCACCCAAAATGCTAATGGCATTTAAGATGTTGAAGGGCTGAAGAAACCTGTTAGATTTGGTTGGTGGAGGTTAACCACATGAGTGGGACTACCTCATACTCTGAGAAAAGAAAGGGGAGAGAGACAGATGCAGGAACATCAGAAGGTATAAAGACCAGTAGGAATACAAGATGGAAGAGGTGATATATGAGATGGGAAAGGTGGTCTATGGAAGACATGCCAATGGTCACTCAGTGCCAAGCTGAGCTTAAAACCACACTGCCCATCACATATGGTCATTTGAAAATGAATAGTTAGTTACTTTTATTCCTTCCTTATCCTTGATATTTAGATATATACCTTTCAGATATTCTTGTTGTTTGACTTTGCAAGTATGTCTTCAATTCAGCTTATTTTGCTACATAAAAATTATGTATACCAATCATCCACATTCTTTTAAGATAAAAAAAAAGCCCCTTTATAGTTCTCTAATATTAGAAAATGTATAGCCAAAGAGTATTTATCATATTTTAAACTTTCAACTTTAAGCATTAGCCTAGTCACAGGTTTTCCTAATGTAAAGTAATTTGGAAAAGAGGACAAAATTAAAATGGCATCAGTAGCCACTCGGCACATATTAGGTGTTAGCACTGTGCGGGAAGTGACTTACATATCTTAATTACTTCAATCTTCATGTAACACAGTGTTATAGATATGTTATATCTAATAAGATCAGATAAATGTTCCAAAGTCACCCTGATGATAAATGGCAGAGATAGAAAACTAATATAGGTCTAAATCCATGTTTTGTCCCTCGGGCCATGCTTTCTGGGAGATAGGCACCACAAGATCGCTGAAATTTGATTGATGAGTTATTTAAAGACAGCATCTTAGAGGAAAAGAGAACAGTGTTAGGCTCCACTGAAGTCATTGTTAACTAGAATTTGAGAATGAAAGAAAATAACACTAGAGGGGACCAGAGAAGATTAATCAGAACTAGACATGAGCAGACATAGTTTCTATGTACACACACAGAACATGCACTCTAAGAACAGCTTTCGTTTCTATTCAAAACTAAATGGTCTTTTCATTTGTGGCAGCTTTTTCTTCCCACAGAAGAAAATGACATGAGCTCTAATCATGGACATTCCATGATTTGGTTTGTGCTTTGGAGTTTTGAATTATTATCAAATAGTGTGTTTGTTGGAAGACTCTTCAGAGGTCATCTAGTTAACCCTTCTGATTTTAAGATGCAAAAACCCAAGATGCTTATATTGGTGAGGTTACTCATATAATAGCACCAATCTTAGATTTCTTTGAGCTAGACAAAATATTTCAAAAGAGTGCTTGGATAATATGACACATTAATTGAATGTTTTTCTAAAATCAAGTATTTCTAAATGCAGAACTTATAATTCATAAGTTCTATTCTTTCAAAAATTCCATTGAATGTCCGGATCTACCATAAGCATTATTTACTAAATATTGCTGTGTCATTTGGTAGCCTGAAACACTCTTTTAGCAGTTCCAAATTCAGAGGTACATCAAATAAGTGGGAAGGAGTCTTAATAGATATTATTATGAATTTGAGCATTTTTTAAGTAATCATTTCAAGCCCATGTACTAAAAAAAGTAATTAACATTTCTATTCTTTAATTTGCAGAGTTTGAAGTAAAAAGCTTCTGTAAGATCCTGGGACCATTATCCTACTCCAAGATCAAGCATTTGCGTCTGGATGGCAACCATCTTACTCAGACCAGTCTGCCACCTGATATGTACGAATGCCTACGTGTAGCAAATGAAATCACCGTTAATTAATATCTACTAATTCCAATTCTACTGAGGTGTACCCTGGAGCAACATTTTATGGTTATGTTTTTTGTGTGTGTCAGTTTTCATAGTATTCATTTTCTGTCACTGTTTATTACTTCCATGAATTTTAAATTCCAAGGGAAATGTTTTGTAAACATTTTACTACTTTTTTTTAAAAGAAAAGATGAAAGGCAGGCCTATTTCATCACAAGCACAGACATAGACACACACAGAGACAACAAACTTAATGCTTTATTTGTAAATTTAGTGTTTTTTACATCTCTACTGTCAAATGATGTGCAAAGTCTTCTACGCGTTGAATGGAAGTCAGCCGAGCATTATAATTCCTGAATCTTAACTTAATGTGCCAAAAACCATGGGTCACATACATATGGATGTTCACTGTCTTGAATCAAATGGTCTCAAATTTCAATGTTCAGATTTGTTTAGCCAAAAAATAGGTGGCAAATCTTGAGACCAATGATTTTGCAAAATACTAGACCAAATTCACGAAGCCACATACACTTAGAGCAATATTTTTAGCATTAAGAATTTATATAGTTACCAGTGAAACTTTTCTTTTCTAGAATTATTTTTCACTCTAAATCACGTGTATGTTCCTTTTTAATCATTTGCATGTTATGTTTAACAAGCTAATAGCAAAATAAAACATAGCAAATGGCATCACTGTGTTTTTTTTATGAAGTTCATATCTCTCATATATAAAATAATAGATTAGAATTTTAAAAATATCTTTAGCCTGCAGTATTTTACTTACATTAAATAGAATTTCCCACTAATAGTCTGCCTCTAGCATCCATTTGGAAACAGCTTTAAAATACATCTTAAAATATATACTTAAAAGTGTGTAGATCCCAGTTTTGTTTCATGTTGGGGGAAGGGATCCCCCCCCCCCCAGCTAGGCAATCTTCTAGACACCAACTGGGTGGCCTACAATTCAACTCAATTCTGACTCTATCTCTAGGTAGATTGGGTCAGATTTCACAAGGTAGGGGTTCAGTCCATAAGACTCCCTGCACCCTTGTGCTTCAGATGCCAATGAAAAGTCCAAGTTGTTGCCTGGACTTCTGACCAACTGGCTATAAATCAAAAGTTCCTATGACCCCTCCTTGCACATAATTAATTTGCTAGAGAAGCTCACAGAACCCAGGAATGCTGTTTACTCACTAGATTACCAGTTTATTATACAAGGATATGACTCAGGAACGGCCAAATGGAGGAGGTGCACAGGGCAGGGTATGTGGAAAGGGCACAGGGCTTCCATGCCCTCTCCAGGTGCACCACTCTCCCCAAATGCACCAATCCAGAAGTTCTCTGGACCCCATCATTTTGGGATTTTATGGAGGCTTTGTTACACAGACAAGATTGATTAAATCATTGGCCACTGGCAATTGAACTCAATTTCCAGCCCCTCTCCCCTCCCTGGAGGTGTGAGGGGGCACTGAAAATTCCAAGCCTCTAATCACATGGTTGGTTCTCCTCCCAACCAGTCCCCATCCTCAGGATACCAAAGCGCTTTCCAAAAGTCACCTTATTATCATAACAAAAGACAACTTTATTGTTCTTATCAAATGACATACAAAATATTTTAGGAGCTGTGAGGCAAGAACCATGGACAAAGACAAAATATATATGGGGAATGTATTTTGGTCATCTGAATGACCAAATATATATTTTGTGTAAATCACAATATCAGAATTCTTTTTTTTTTTTAAGATTTTATTTATTTATTCATTAGAGACGGAGAGAGAGAGGCAGAGGGAGAAGCAGGCTCCCCGCCTAGCAGGGAGCCCGATGCGGGACTCGATCCTAGGACCCTGGGATCATGACCTGAGCGGAAGGCAGACGCTTAACCATCTGAGCCACCCAGGCGCCCACAATATCAGAATTCTTAAACCTCACAGCTTCCTTGGATATTTAACATTATTTCCATTCTTGTTGATTTTGCTGATTTATATACAATGGGAAATAGTAGGGCAAACAATTTATAAGAAATAACTTTTCCTTTATCTAGTTAACAATAAAGCATATGTGTGCAGCCAAATATTATGCAATCAAAAGCATACTTATCCCATAGGAGTGCGTATATAGCCTCAGTTGTGTCTAAAACAAAGGACACATCTCTCTAAAGCATACTATGTTTTAACAGAACATTTTTAGTGAACTCTACCTTATGGTAAAATAGCCCCATCAGCAAAGGACCGTTATCAATTGAGTTGACTGGCAGATGTGTGAGATATATATTACATTAGGTACACTGTCTATTTTTGATTGCCATGTTTTTTCTACATAAAGATAAGTTCCTTCAGCTCTGACTGAATCTATTTTTTCTCAATAAAACTATAATATAGAAGAATTAAAAATAAATTTCCCTGCCCTATCTATAAAAAGTCACCATTAATCTTTTTAATTTTTTTTTTATCTTGAAGATTTTATTTATTTATTTGAGAGAGAGAGAATGAGAGACAGAGAGCATGTGAGGGAGGAGGGTCAGAGGGAGAAGCAGACTCCCCGCTGAGCAGGGAGCCCGATGTGGGACTCGATCCCGGGACTGCAGGATCATGACCTGAGCCGAAGGCAGTCGCTTAACCAACTGAGCCACCCAGGCGCCCTCACCATTAATCTTTTTAAACCTACTCTCAAGTAGGTAATAGAGAATGTGCCATAAATTCTCTTTTAGAAATAATGTCATAGACCTAAACGAATTTTGTCTGTATATTGCTTAGGGAAAACATTTTGTCAGCTGTCTATATCTTTCAAAGCCTTTGATTTATCTCTATCTGAAGTCAGATATTCTTAAGCCAAAAAAAAAAAAAAAAGCTATAACTTTTTTTTTTTTTTTAAGATTTATTTATTTGACAGAGAGAGAGACAGAGAGAGCAGGAACACAAGCAGGGGGAGTGGGAGAGGGAGGAGCAGGTTTCCCCCCGAGGAGGGAGCCCGATGTGGGGCTCGATCCCAGGACCCTGGGACCATGACCTGAGCCGAAGGCAGATGCTTAACGACTCAGCCACCCAGGCGCCCGGCAAAACTATAACTTTTAAACAGTAATTTCCTTTGTAGTTGTGGTTGGTTGACAATGACCAAATTAAGCACAGTAACACTTTGATTAGAAGCATTTGGGGAAGCACGAGTTAGATACCGTTTTGAAAAAGCTCTTCTTTATAGAGACCAGACCCCATCAATTCAGGAGAGAGCATGAGAAACGAAGCTTCTTGTTTGCTTCTTCACTCACTGTGACAGCCCTACAGAGGAAAGGAGATTGGAGACTCTCCTTATCTGCTCTTCCCTAATCCCCTGACTGCTACCCCAGCTGGGGTAGTGTTTTTCAACATTTCAAGTGTATAATTAGCATGATGAAATGTTTTTCTAAATACAGATTACCAGACATGATGTCTCAGATATACAGACCCAGTAAATTAAGCAATGTAGGATTCCACATTTTTAAAAAATATATTTAATTAATTAATTTATTTGAGAGAGAGAGAGAATGAGATCAAGGGGAGGAGCAGAGGGAGAGGGACAAGCGGACTCCGCACTGAGCGTGGAGCCTGATGGAGGGCTCAGTCTCACAACCCTGAGATCATGATCCAAGCCAAAACCAAGAGTCAGATGCTTTACGGACTAAGCCACGCATGTGCCCCTCCACATTTTTGAAGAATTTACATGACGATTCTTATACTGGTGGTCAGTGATACACATCTTTAAAAACAATGGCTAAGTGGGATCAAGCCATTGAAATCCCAAACAGTTAAATAGCAGAAGACTCCTTTTCTCTAGGGAAGTAGAATAGAAAGAAGTCTGTTGTTAGCAATTTACATACAAGAGAATAAATATTATCTTTCCTGTATTCTAATTTATTTAAGCTCTCTGACCATCAGTTTCTTCAAGTGTAAGCAAGGAACAAAAAAGCAAGGAATAAAAACACTAACTTCATAAAGATATCATGAGACACTTCTGTCACCCAACTAACTTGAGAGTTGTGTAGATTCTTTCTTTTCTTTTTCTTTTTCTTCTTCTTTTTTTTTTTTTGCTTTTGTAGATACTTCTTGTCTGCTTACAATCCTTTACTCCAGAGTGGTTGGTACTCTGTTAAAGAGAGATGGCTCAGAATTTACTTTGATTAAATTTTCAAGATGGGTACTGGGGAAAATGGCCAACAATAGGGTGAATTTAAATTAGGAAGTTCTCTCAACTGTCTTGCTAAAAACAATGATTCTGATTTTGTCTCCTCTTTGACAACCCCATGAATGGATTAAAGCAATGATGAATATGGAGTCTTTCTTTCCTAAGATTTCTTCCTAAGATTGAGTCACTGGAGACTTAACTGTAGACCCTAATTTTGGAGGAAAATAGAAAAATGAGAAATATTCTTTATTCTCAACATCTCCATTTGAAGATCAGGGTTAGGTCATGTCTTTATGGTGAAGGAAAACAATGATGTACTCGGGCTTTGAGGTTTGTAAGGAATTATCATGCCCTAATAAGTACAAAAAATACAGATGGATGATAGACCACTAAATGAGCCAGAGGAATGTTGATTTCTTAGTTAAAAGTTCTCCAACTGGTAATAGCTATTTTCAGAAATAGTGGAGAGTTTAAAAGGTTGGTTTTACAGAGGACTATGGATTTATTTCCTTGTGATCTTTTATGTTTTGTGTTCTGGTTTTTTCTATAGCTGTAATTTTATCATAATGATGGCCTTAGATTTTTCTTTGGCTGGATTTTGCAACCATCATAAATACTTGCTTAACATTTTACTCACAAGTAAAAGAAGACACTCATTGGATTTAAAGCGAACTCTAAAGCAACTTTACAAACAGAGCTAAAATAACAATGTTGTAAAAGTTAAAGAAGACATGCCATAAGTATGTTAAATAAATAGAAATACATTTTTAAATAAGGAGCTTGTTATATTAGCTTATTCACTCATTCATTCAGTAGATTTTGTTTATAAAGTATAAGAAATCAGACTACAACCACATGCAGGGAAAAGTAGATATTTAGGCAACATAAAATGAGTGAGGCCCCATGCATCTTCAACTCACTCTGATGGCCCTGAGTTTACACTTCTATTGCATAGTTATTCTTGTTTCACATTTTTGTTGGCCCAAAGAGTATCACCAACATGAGTGTCTTGTCCCTTCAAAACCTAACTGCTGTTCTATAAAAGAGAATACATTCCAGGTTCTAAAATTATTCAAGAGCCTTAGCTGCTTTACTTATGGATTGTGTCTCAAATAAACCCCTTTCTATTCCCACTGCCACTACTTTATGTTTTGCTCAAATTGCTTAAAACTATTTAATGATGCACCATCATTTTCAAGATGTGATCCAGGCTCCACAGTGCAGCACACAAGGCAGCCAGGATATCAAGGGTTCTTTGTCATAGGGTCCTTGGTTATCTCTAGAGCCTTATCTCTTACCAGGCCTTGCCAGGCGTCACCATATACCATATGAAATCATTTGATACTGCCCCCATACTTTCCAATTTGCAGGTGGTTTTGCTCTGGTGTCTATGAAAACTCTGTCCTTTCTTCCTAGAATCTCTTTATGTTCCTTCCACTTGAAAACACCTACACATCTTTCAAGACTCACCTTAAGCTACTCTGTTCCTTTCCCATAAATCCTTCTGAACCTTCTCATATAGAATTAATATCTTTTATCATAAAAAATCCTTTATCATACAAATAAAAACACTTCATCAAAGTTCTGAGCTAGAAATAACAACTTTCCTTATTATGTCTCCATCTGTACCTTTTCCATTAATTCATTCAACAAATATTTATTGAGCTTCTGCTCTACTCCACAAATGGCTTGGGTGTTAGGGATTCGATAAAATAAGACCAACAAGTTCCTCCCCTAACAAAATTGACATTCTTAAGGGGTTCAAACAATAACAGAATAACATGTACTCTATGACTTGATGTCATGTAGTGGTAAGTGCTATGAAAAAAAATAAATTACCTGAAGGGACAACAGGGTGGAGAAGGAGTGGTGCTTTTTTTTATTGGTTGATAAGGAAAGACTTTCTAGGGAAAAGACTTAATTGTAATAATAATATTTACTTAAATTTTATTATGTATTAGATACTTAGGGAATGCTCTTTATATATTTAGCTAAAAAAAAAATCTATACGATACATTCCTCCTTAACAGGGGAGAAAAACGAGAATGTAAGGTTAGACTTATGTTAAGTGTTATATCCCTTGTGTGAGACCAGATCCTTGCCGTCAGAGTGTATGTTCTAACTCGGTAAGCTCCCATGGCATTAAGAGGGGCTTAGATGTGCTGATATGTGTGTCTGTAAATTCCCTCTTCCCAGCCCTGACAAAACACAGAGCCTGATGGTAAGTTCTGAAGATGTGGCTATTGAACAGACTTACTGAAATCAAGCTTCCTGGCAAGCTCCAGTACAATTGCTTCTGTTTTAGTCTCTTTGACTTTACAAAAAAATATTTCAGTTTGCTTTAATTCATGGGGATCATCCACTTCTCTCTATTAAATCTATTTTGAACAGAGTGTTCTCCACTTAAAAACCTGGATATTGGATATAGGAATATTAATCTATTTTTTCATATCCAGTCTGTCAACAAATATCTGGCTAGATTTTCAAAATATGCCACCAATCTGACTGTTTGACCCTACTAGTCCAATCCACCGCCATGTCTCTTGTAAATAATGCTACAGCTACCAATGGATTTCAAAGTGGAGTCAAGAGCTGAATCACACAGTTTATTCTCAAACAACAGCCAGGATGGGTCTTGAAAAATATGTCAGGTTACCCCAACTTTAACACCTGAAATATCTTCTCATCACACTTGAAGCTCGTTCCAAAACCTTCAAGGTCATGTTCCCTCATCACTCTTCTCAACCTCTTTTTCTCCAACCACACAGGTAACCTTGTTCCTTGAACTTACCATTCTTAGTCCAGGTTTCTTGCATTTGTCTCAAGTGTGCCCCAACTATAGACACAGTTTATGTTCTGATCTCTGTTCAAAATCATCTACTTGGAGTGGCCTTCACTAATCACTTAATATAAAAAAGGACACCCTCTTGCTCTCTGTCCTTTACCATGCTTTATTTATTTATTTTTTTAGTACTCATTAGAACTTGACTTTGTACTATGCACAGTATATGTGTGGATGTGTTTATCTCCCCATAATTAGAAGTAAATATCACAAAGGCAAAAACTTGCTCTTCTTTTCCCCAGGCTCTATTCCTGGTGCTCAGAACAATAAACAATAAACAATAAACAAACTTTTTATACATAGATTTCAATAAATTTATGTTGAAAAAATAGAACACCTCCCAGGTGCATGGCACTCTCATCCGTATGCATTCATGGAATCTTTCTTCCACTCTAGCATGGATTATCATAATTGTAAAACTGAAACTGAGGAAATAAAACTACCTGTTAATATTATATTGCTATTAAAATGAGACATGAGGCTCACTCATAAGAGTTTTGTTGCTGTTGCTTTTATTGTTGAAGTTTCTCCTAAGATCAGTGCTCTTGTTCATAGTACTTTGTGATATAAAATGGAAAATACATTGGTTGAATAATGATATAGTCAACCACTGTAATGACTTTACACAAAATGTTGAACAGTGAATTAAACCATAGAAAGTCCCTTAAAGGGTGCCTGGGTGGCTCAGCTGGTTAAGCATCTGCCTTCAGGTCAGGTCATGATCCTGGAGTCCCGGGATCGAGTCCCACATCAGGCTCACTGCACAGCAGGGAGTCTGCTTCTCCCTCTGACCCTACCTCCTCTCTTGTTCCCTCTCTCTAACTCTCTCTCTCTCAAATAAATAAATAAAAGCTCTTTAAAAAAAAAAGTCCCCTAAAACATTCCAAAAACCCATGTTCTTGATCTTGCTAATTTATATCTATTTGGTTGGTTTTTGTTTTTAAATATATGAAGACAAATATTTTTGTTTCAATAATCAACATCCTAAGTAGTGCAGATATTTTAAGAATCATTGATTTCTTAAGTGTGACAACAAAAGCAGATACCAAAATAAAAAATAGACCAATGGGACTACATCAAACTTAAAAATGTCTGCCTGTCAAAAGAAACAATCAACAGAGTGAAAGACACTATGGATTGGGAGAAAATAATTGCAAGTCATATGTCTGATATGGGGTTAATATCTAGCATACACAAAGAACTTCTGCAACTCAACAAAAATGAAAACAATAAAATCTCAAATAACCCAGTTAAAAAATGGGCAAGAGAAGAAACACTTCTTCAAAGAAGACATACAAATAACCAATAAGCACATGAAACAATGCTCAAAATCACTAATCATTAGGGAAATACAAATCAAAATCACATGAGATACCTCACTTCCATCAGGATGGTCACTATTAAAAGAACAGAAAATAATAAGTGTTGTTAAAGATGTAGAGAAGTTGGAAACTGTGCGCTCTGTTGGTAGGAATGTAAAAAATGCAGCTATTATCAAAAACAATATGGAGGTTCCTCATAAAATTAAAAATAAAATTACCATATATCTAGTAATCCTACTTCTGGGGATATATCCAGAAGAACTCAGAGCAGGATCTTGAAGAGATACCTGTGCACGTAACTTCATTGCAGCATTATTCACAATAGTAAAGAAGAGGAAGCAACCCAAATGTTCATCAACAGATGAATGGTTAAAGAAAATGTGATTATACACACAATGGATATTTTATAGCCTTAAAAAGGAAGGAAATCCTGTCACATGCTACAACATGGAAGAACCTAGAGGATATCATCCTAATTGAAATAAACCAGTCACAAAAGGGCATATGAAGTATGATTCCACTCATAAGAAATATCTAAAATAGTCAAAAATCATACAAAACAGAAAGCAGAAACCTGGTTAGCAAGTCCAGAGAGGAGAAGTGAAGGGTGACCAGTGTCTAATGGGTATAGAGTTTCAATGTTGCAAGATAAAAATATTCTAGGGATCTGTTGCACAATAATGTGATTATATTTAACCATACTGAATTGTACATTAAAAATGGTCAAGATGGTAAATGCAATGTTATGTGTTTTTGCCATGATAAAAAAAAAATCTAAAATTAAATATTGGGACTGCTCCACAACTCTGTGAATATAATTAAAAACCCCACCAAATTATACACCTTGAGGGGCAATTTTTATGGTTGTAAAAGGTAAAAATGTGGTTGTAAAAAATGAATAAACGGGGGTGCCTGGGTGGCTCAGTTGGTTGGGCAACTGCCTTTGGCTCAGGTCATGATCCTGGAGTCCCAGGATCGAGTCCCATGTCAAGCTCCCTGCTCGGCGGGGAGTCTGCTTCTCCCTCTGACCCTCCTCCCTCTCATGCTCTCTGTCTCTCATTCTCCCTTGCAAATAAATAAAATCTTAAAAAAAAATGAATAAACAGGAAAGATTTGGAAAAAAAAAGAAACAAATGGTAATTTTAGAAATGTAATATATAATTGTTGAAATAAAAAATGGAGTTTGAGCAATAAAAAATACTCTTGATATAAAACAACTTAATGAATAGATAAAGAACTGATAAAGTACAGTTAGAGAGTTACTGACCTATAAGATATATAAGGGGAAAAATTTTGGAGAATGCTACAAAAAAAGGTAAAGAGATAGAAAACAAAAAATGAGATTCAGAGTTAAGGAAGGTAGAATAAGTATTTTTAATATAGGGCCAAATGGAGACCAATAAAGAATTGAGAATGTAGGAGAGAAAATATTGAAAAAAGTAATAGCTGAAAATTTTTCTGAGCTGATTAAAAAGTCTGAATTCATTAATCCAGGAAGAAAAAAATGACTCACAAAGCAACATCAGTTGGAATGATAGCAGATTTACACACACACACACACACACACACACGGAAGACAAGAGATAACTCTGCAACATCTTTAAGCACTTTGAGTAAACAACTGATAATATACAGTTGACTCTGGAACAACTTGGGTTTGAACTGTGTGGGTCCACTTATGCACAGATTTTTTTTTTTTTGATAAAACAGTAAAGTACTGTAAATATATTTTCTCTTCCTTGTGATTTTCTTAATAACATTTTCTTTTTTCTAGCTTCCTTTATTATAAGAATACAGTATGTAACCTACAAAATATGTGTTAATTTACTGTTTATGTTATTGATAAGGCTTCAGCTATTAGTAGTTAAATTTTGGGGGAGTCAGTTATATGTGGAATTTCCTCTGTGTAGAGGGTTGGTGTCCCAACCTCCACATTGTTCAAGGATCAGCTGTGTATTTGCAAACATTATTTTTGAACAATTTCAGAATAAAGAAACATTAGAGTTTACCACCTAGGAAATTATAAAGAATGATCTTTAAGAGGAAGATGATCTCAGAAGAACTGTTTAAAGAATAAGAAGAAAATTAAAGAGTAAATGACAAATATTTGACAAATAAAACATTGTAAGTATTAAATTATAATTATATCTTATTTGTGTATTTTTAAAAAGATAATATAAATCTTATATATATATATTACATATGCATATATTTTATAAATTAGGAAAAGTAAAATAAGTGAACATGTTTCAAGCCCTTTTATCATCAGGGGTTCAACATATTATTTCATTTTATTTTGTGTAAGGTAATTCTGTATGGTAAAATTTTAAGAGTAAGAAAAATTAATATAGTGTATAAATTAAAAGCCAAGTACAGATTTTAAAAGTTGACTGAGGAAAAAAAAAGTAGAGATTCAATAAAGCAAAATTAAAAGTGAAAAAGGAGAAAAGAGAAACATTTTTTTTTAAATGGGACAGACAGAAATCAAAAGGTAAGATGTTAGAATTGAGTGTCAGTATATCAGCGCTCACAATTGCAACAAATTTATCAGCTAGAGCATGTAGTTTTTCATAATAACAGGAAAAAATAAGATGTAAAAAGAGGAAAAAAGATAAAATGCACCATTAGCAATGAAAAGCTTCACAATGTCACAATGTCACAACCTAAAGTTATAGTACAACAGAAAAATATAATAGTTTTAAATATATCTGGAACTAGTGAAATAATATCAAAATATCCATGCCAAATTAATGTAAGTATAGGAGGATACTGAAAAAATCTAAAAACATTGTGGTAGTGTTCAAAACACTCTTTTAAATTTTTAATATTCAAGCAGATTAAAAAATCAGCAAAGATACAGATTAGAACTACAAAATGTCCAACCTTGATTAATGGACAGATATAACATTCTACATCCAAAAATTAGAAAATTAACATTCTTCTCAAGTTCGAATAGAAAATTTGTAAAAATTAATTTTATATTTGGCCACAAAGCCAAATTTGTCTCAACAAATTTCAAAGAATAGGTAACATTTAGGCCCCATTCTCAAAATTTATCAGTTGACAAAAAAAAAAAAAAAGAAGATAATTCACATATAGTTGGAAATTAAGAAAACAATTCTAAAATTCTTTATGGGTCAAAAAAGAAATCATAATAGAGACTAAAAATATAATACAGGGTGCCTGGGTGGCTCAGTCGTTAAGCGTCTGCTTTCGGCTCAGGTCACGATCCCAGGGTCCTGGGATCGAGTCCCATATCGGGCTCCCTGCTCAGCTGGAAGCCTGCTTCTCCCTCTCCCACTCCCCCTGCTTGTGTTCCTGCTCTTGCTATCTCTCTCTCTGTCAAATAAATATATAAAATCTTTTAAAATATATATATAATACAAATAATAGTGAAAATAATGTAATCATAATGAATTTGAATCTGCAATATTAGTAATTCAAGTATAATTTATAGCCTTCAATCCTGTTATTGAATTAGAAATTAATGTTCAGTTTAAATAAGGAGGCTTTCCTTTAAAATATAGAAATAAGAATAAAGAAAAGATATTATTTCTATTCAATAGTTTTTGACAGAACTTGGCAGCACAATAGGAAAAGAAAGATAAAGGGAATGCATTAAAAATTAAAAGAAGAGGAAAAAACTAAATTTTTGCAGATCATATGATTGTCTACATAGAAAACATAAAACATTCTACAGACACATTATTAGAAACAAGAAACAGTGCTACTTATTTATTTATTGAATCTCAGAGCCAATGGCGTATCTTTATATCCTATGATTCTAGGCATGGCACTCAGCAGACTACAGTTCCCAGATGCCCTTGCCTGCAGAGGGTAGGCAGGGGAGACACAGAGGAAAATTGATAGGTAGAAGAAGAAGAAAAGAATCTTCCAACAATAGTTTTTCCTTCTTTTTTGAACTTGAGAACTGATTCTAAAATTAATGTGGAAAAACAATGGACCATGAATAAACAAGGCACGCCTGATGGAAAATGATAGAGGACTTGCCCAAATAAGAGACAACATAAACTTGTAATAAGTAAGATAGTGTGGTACTGAAAATGAATAGCAAAACTGAAAAATAAGATAGAATAGAAAATGTATAACCATATTCACCTTTATATGGAAATTTCATATGTGAGAGACACCATTGCATATCTTAGGGAGAGTAGGAGCCAGTCAATAAAAATAACTGGAAAAATCAATAACCTACAAGGAAAAAAGATAAACTTAGATTCTTATTTTCATACACAAAAATCAATTCCAAATAGATTAAGAACTTAAATGTCAAGCACAAAAATTTTAAATGTTTAGGACAATAGATAGATGAATATATTTCTCATGTAAAGTCAGGATCAATTTCTCAAGACAAATCATTAAGCAAGAGATTGATGAACTTGACTATGTCATATGAAACTTCTGCTCATCAAAATATATTGTAAAAGGAAATGAATGGACAGGAACTAAGAGAAGGGCTTAATAACAAGAATAAAATAAAACACCTCACCACACCAGTCAGAAAAAGGCAGATGTTCCAATTTTAAAATGGGCAAAATCCTGAAGAGGGATTTGACAGAAACCACTGTGACTCCATAAAAAAGAGATGTTCAACTCATTAGAAATTAAGGAAACATAAATTAAAACCTTTAAAAAAGACATCATTTTTGACTATTCAGTTGTCAAAAATTAAGTCTGATATTTAGTGTTGGAGGAGATGTAACCATTCTTATTTATTAATGGTGTGAATGTAAATTGGTACAACTACTTAGGTAAACAATTTGGCAGTATCTTGCAAAGTTGAATGTTCATATATCCTATAACCCAGCAATTCCCTTTCTACAGTGTTTCTTGAGCCTTAATATGCATATAAATACAGCAGAGACATTAGTAAATTGCAGATTTTCTGGCAAGCTTCCAGGTGATGCTCATGCTGCCAGTCAGTTCACACTTTAAGTAGTAAGATAAATCCAACACAAACCTTCCATACATGCAAGGAGAGATGTGCATAAAATATCCAGGACAGGCCTTTAAAAACTAGAAAAAGACTGGCAATAACCCAAATATGCATCCATAGAAAAATCAATAAAAGATAGTGCCCAATGGAATATTATACTGTAGTAAAAATGAGTGAATTATGGGGGCACTTGGGGGGCTAGATCAGTTAAGAGTTTGCCTTGGGCTCAGGTCATGATCCCAGGGTCCTGAGATAGAGTTCTGCATCGGGCTCCTTACTCAGCAGGGAGCCTGCTTGTCCCTCTCCATTGCCCACCCCCCACCTCGTGCTCTCTGTAGCACGCTCTCTCTCTCTCAAATAAATAAATAGAATCCTTAAAAAAAGATGAGTGAATTATGGCTAAACACAATAACATGATGAATCTTGGTAATAGAACATTGAAGGAAAAAGCAAGTGTCATATACTTTTTATAAAGTTCAATAATTAAGTAAAATAAGAAAATACATTGCTTTTGCATAAATATATGATATACGATTCTGAAATATGAAAATAAAACCAAATATGATCAACACAAAATTCAGGACAAAGGTTTCAATAGAGGGAGTGGCCAGCAGAAGGACAGCATAGGGACCAGGAAATAGGTAGATGGAAGTTACTGGAAATGTTCTACTTCTTGGATTGGATATTATACCCTTGGGTATTGTTATGTTATAAAAAAATTAATTTCAAAAATTAATCAAAATCAATATATACCTAATATAATACTATATATTATCTATGTGTACATATATACATATATATAAATACCTAATAGCATGTAATTCAGTACTTCATACATATTTTAGTTGAGTTTTTCCTCTCAACTCCCATATGCTTTAGATATATCATAAAATTACAAATGAAGAAACTGAGAAACAAAGAGATAAGGTAACTTGCCCAGATTTGTACAACTAATAAATGGCAGTCATAGATTTCCCAAGACAGAAACCTAGAGAGCATCCTTGCTTCTTCTTTTCCTTTCATCCCTCACATCCAGTTCTTCAGCAATTTCTAGAATATGCCACCAAAATATGTCCATTTCTCCCCATCCCCACCTCTATCTGGAGGCCCAGTGCAAACTTCAGTTAATCTGGCTAAAACAACCTTGTCTTTCTGTTCCCTCCCTTATACCCTGTTATGGCTCGAATCGTGTCTCCCAAAAACTGCTGTGTTGAGGTACCAATGCCCAGTACCTCAGAATAACTATATTTGGAGGTCTCTATAAAGATAGGGTCCATAGCCTACATTCTCAACCACTGGCAACACTGTCCCTGTCAGGTTTCCAGAGTTAGTTCTTGGGTGAGTTGTTTTGCTTTGTGGGCCAATATATCATTGAAAAATTTGTGCTGGGTAATACCTCAAGAAGCTTTCATTTGAAAGTCCCTCAGAGACTGGTAGAGTCCCTGGCTTGAAATAACCCAATTCCGCAATTGTCTGGTATTCCATTCTCCTTTGGGTGTTGCCATGTGGATTCCCACTCTATATAAATTCAGTTTTAAATAGTGCTGGGAAAAGATGAGGGGGAGGATTGGAGAGATCACTGTTCTGCTAATCACACTTGGCCAGTGTTAATTCTTTTAAGTAGTTCCATTCCCCCAGACAAATACATGGACTTAAAATCTGAGCCATCCCTATGGGACCTGAGCATTTTGTTGATAGGAACATGGCTTTTCTTCTCTTTGGTTAGTTGGACTAATGTTTCCAAGATTCTGCAGTCACTTTTTAAATTTGTCAACTCACTGGAAGAAAAAAAAGTTCCATCTGGCTTCCCATTTCTATTCCTTGGCATTTTCACAGAAAAATTCTGGGATAAAGGTTTCATTTCACTTTTTTATTTTTTTAAACGGCCTTTAGTCTTGAATACAACCCTCTTCATTCTAAGTTTATTATTAAACTTTTATTGGTCTAAGAAAACAATGACCTTTATTTGTCTAAGATGGAAATTACAAGTATGATGACTTCATGGATATTAGGAAGTATAAAGAGGTGTTCAAATGCCTTAGCCTTGAAAATGTCAAGAGGTTGTTCAAATTCTGAACCAAGACTTGCTCTAAGCAGGGCTTGGGTTTTTTTTTTTGGTTTTTTTTTTTTTTAATCAAAAGAACAGGCAATCAAATGCCATTTACTAAACTTCTTGGTCATGGCTTAGATATCACAATTTAGATCATTTCAGTGAGAAGCAGTGCCTCCTAAGTAGACATCTAACTATTTAGCAGGGAAGAATGCCATCAATGTAAATAAATCACCACACTCTCAGAAGATAATATACCCACTTAAGTTATTTTCCAGATATGGATTTTAAAGGGCCTTCAGGGGAAAGTTGCTTGACGATTATAGTCTTGATAACCACTTCTAACTCCCAGCTGATGACCATTTTCATTGCCCTTCCAGCTCTTGCTAAGTTTGGAGTTTCCCTGACTAGTGCTGCCTCAGCTATTTCTAAGGTTGTCCTTTCTTTCCCCAAAAAACCTTTTTACTATGTCCTATTTGTCTCAATCCATTATTTGAGTTATTAGGTTAAAAAGTAACAGCTTAAAAAAATACACCTAAAAGTAATCTAACAAATGCCAGAAAGTAATTCTAGAGCAATTTTAGCTTATCTTTTTGAAATAGCTATATTTTAAAATATTCTCAATTTCAAACAGGACAACCATTACGAGTTTGCCTTTATCTCTAGGCTTTCTTTATCCTTCCCCAGACATAAGAAACAAGTAGACTTAGATTTCACTTAGACCTTGAAAAAGCAATTGGAGATACACTTCAGTGCTATTTGTAACCATGATAGATGTCTCTACTCTTAGTACTAGAGTAGACTTTCAGTTTTGTACTTTTTCTAAACTGTATCTAATTCTCTCTTCAGAGATGAAGTATCAGGCAGCAGTCTGCCAGGTTCTAAATAATTCTTTTACTGTAGAAGTAAAATGCTTTCTTTGTTTCTCAAGTAAACCCATACAGCACCTGCTGAGCTGAAGCATTCGATACGCAAATTCCAATAACATGAGTCCAAGATCTCCCTCCCTGAGAGGATGAGAATATTTACCTTAAGATAAAAGAATTCTCTCTCACTCATACCTTTTCATCTGAAGTTTAGAGTGAGGACAAAGCTGGAAGTTTTGATTATTCATCTGGAATGTAAGCTTTGGTAATGACTTCCTTCCCCCCCACCCTTTTCCTTCTCCTTTTCCTTCTCTGTCTTCCTCACTGAAGACCATACATAACCTAAGCTGTGGCAACAGACATAAACAACATTGATAAAATAAATAATTAAATTTTTACAAACAACCCAAATAGGTTACCTTTTTTAAATCAACAGTTTTACTCAAAATCTATATAATTATCTCCTTTAATAATCACAAGAATCCCATGAAGTAAACCCTATTTTAATTTTACAAACCAGGAATTTGAAACTCAGGAAACTTATGCTAACCAGCCAAATTGCACACAGACTGTAAATTCTGTAGTTGAGACTTAAACCCAGATCTGTCTTATCCAAAAAGACTATGAACTATTCTGTAGACATTAATACCCATTTTTGAAAAGAAGAAAATGAAGCAGGGTTTTCTAACCAGGTGGTTTTATAGAGCAGAAAGAGCACCCAGTGGGGAATAAAGAGGTCTGTATTATAGTCACAGCTGGATACTGCCAAATCAGTGTCTGGCTGAGTGATTACTTCTTTGATCTTTGATACCCCTATATATGAGTCAAGAAAATTGTACTAAATAAGTCCCCAGTCTTTTGGGTGCTGAGATTCTGTGCTTTTTAATTGATTCAAGGTCATAGAGCTAGACGTTGGGATCACCAGGTAGGTTAATTGTCTATGTCAGTATTCTTCCTATTGGGCCCCCTTGATGAGTAGAAGACAGACATGCAGGTACTCCAGGTAATTGCATGGAGCATAGCTAGACACATGCCACCCTGCAAAGGAAGCAAAATTGATCTTCGATTCTTCCTGGGTTCTTGCCCCTTTCATCATCTCTCCCCAGTCAATGGTTTCGACTGATCACTTAATCTCTAGTAGCTTTATCACACCTGAAGCCACTCAGAGACACTTAGAGGGACACCCTAGGCAGAAAACAATCCCTTAAATTCTTCTCCATTATTTTAAGAAAAAACATGTTACATGTTTTGTACATACAAACTGGCTCCTCTCTTTGCTTAATTCGAAGGCCTAGTCCATAACACTTACCCATTTTCAATGACCTCACTCCTATAGAATATCCCCACCCCCAGAATGTATACTCCCTCTGCCTCATCCAGGCACAGTTGATTTTATTATGATCTGAGATGAGTCAGTAATATTCTCTCCCCCAGGAATATGAAACCTTCAAAAGAGAAACAGAGATGAATAAGGTCATCTGCAGGCAGTGAACTAAGGACAGAGTCCATCAACTCCCATGGTTGGGGTCAGGGAGTGTGGGGGCGGGGATTCCGGGGAAGCCTGTGGGTATCTCTTAAGCAGTTTCCTTCTAAAGCTGTAAAATATTTCTTTGTTTTGGTTTTGGTTGTTACAGATTTGCTTGTTGGTTTTCACTTCCTTACTTATGCAAATAACCCTGCTACCTTTCTAATGAACCTCCTTTTATATTAATTAGCCAGAGTTGATTTTTGTTGTAACTCTAAAAACCACAAATTGATTGAGGGGACTTTGCCTCATTCAGATCCTTATAAAATGTCACCTTGCTCAAATTCCTTTAACTGATTTTTTAAAATTTAAATTCAGTTAATTAACATATAATGTATTATTAATTTCAGAGGTAGAGGTTAGTGATTCATCAATCTTATATAACACCCAGTGCTCATCACATCATGTTCCCTCCTTAATGCCCATGACCCAGTTACCCCAACCTCCCACCCACCTCCCTCCAGCAACCCTCAGTTTGTTTCCTATGATTAAGAGTCTCTTATGTTTTGTCTCCCTCTCTGATTTCATCTTGTTTTATTTTTTTCTATCTTCCCCTATGATCCTCTGTTTTGTTTTTAAAATTCAAAGAAGTTGCTGCAGGCAAGGTCGCAAAATCCTCTAGGATTTCAATGGATTCCTGTCTCGCATTTAGGTCTTTCACCCATTTTGAGTGTATTTTTTGTGTATGGCGTAAGGAAATGGTCCAGTTTCATTCTTCCACATGTGGTCCAATTTTCCTGATGCCATTTGTTGAAGAGACTGTCTTTTTTCCATTGGATATTCTTTCCTGCTTAGTCGAAAATTGGTTGACCATAGATTGGAGGGTCCATTTCTGGGCTCTCTATTCTGTTCCGTCAGTCTATGTGTGTGCTTTGTGCCAGTACCATGCTGTCTTGATGATGACAGCTTTGTAATAGAGCTTGAAATCTGGAATTGTGATGCCACCAGCTTGGCTTTTCTTTTTCAACATTCCTCTGGCTATGCGGGGTCTTTTCTGGTTCCATAAAAATTTTAGGATTATTTGTTCCAGTTCTGTGAAAAAAGTTGATGGTATTTTGATAGAGATTGCACTGAATGTGTAGATTGCTCTAGGTAGCATAGACATTTTAACAATATTTGTTCTTCCAATCCATGAATCCATTTCTTTGTGACTTCCTCAATTTCTTTCATAAGTGTTCTGTAGTTTTTAGAGTACAGATCTTCAATCTCATTGGTTAGGTTTATTACTAGGTATCTTACAGTTTTTGGTGCAATTGTAAACGGAATGACTCCTTAATTTCTCTTTCTTCTGTCTCATTGTTAATGCATAGAAATGGAACTGATTTCTGTGCATTGATTTTATATCCTGTCACTTTGCTGAATTCCTGTATGAGTTTTAGCAATTTTGGGGTGGAGTCTTTTGGGTTTTCCACATAGAGTATCATGTCATCTGTGAAGACTGAGAGTTTGATTTCTTCTTTGCCAATTCAGATGCTTTTGATTTCTTTTTGTTGTCTGATTGCTGAGGCTAGGACTTCTAGGACTATGTTGAACAGCAGTTGTGAGAGTGGACATCCCTGCCGTGTTCCTGACCTTAGGGGAAAAGCTCTCAGTTTTTCCCCATTGAGAATGATATTTGCTGTGGGTTTTTCATAGATGGCTTTTATGATATTGAGGTTTGTTACCTCTATCCCTACACTGTGAAGAGTTTTAATCAAGAAAGGATGCTGTATATTGTATATAATAATCCTTTTAATGTCTGTTATATCATATGGGCTAGTATTTTGGTGAGAATTTTTGCATCCATGTTCATCAGGAATATTGGTCTGTAATTTCCCTTTTTCATGGGGTCTTTGTTTTTGGGATCAAGGTAATACGGGCCTCATAGAAAGAGTTTGGAAGTTTTCCTTCCATTTTGATTTTTTGAAACAGCTTCAGAAGAATAAGTATTAATTCTTCTTTAACTGTTTCGTACAATTCCCCTGGGAAGCCATCCTGTCTTGGACTCTTGTTTGTTGGGAGATATTTGATTACTGCTTCAATTTCCTTGATAGTTATATGTCTGTTCAGGTTTTCTATTTCTTCTTGTTTCAGTTTAGTCTATACGTCTCTAGGAATGCATCCATTTCTTCACAATTGCCAAATTTGTTAGTATATAATTGCTCATAATATGTTCTTATAATTTTATTTCTTTGATGTTGGTTGTGATCTCTCCTTTTTCATTCATTATTTTATTAATTTGGGTCCTTTCTCTTTTCTTTTTGATAAGTCTGTCCAGGGGTTTAGCAACCTTATTAATTCTTTCAAAGAACCAGGTCCTAGTTTTGTTGATCTGTTCTACTGTTCTTTTGGTTTCTATTTCATTGATTTCTTTTTTTTTTTTTAAGATTTTATTTATTTATTTGAGAGAGAGAATGAGATAAAGCATGAGAGGGTCAGAGGGAGAAGCAGACTCCCTGCTGAGCAGGGAGCCCGATGTGGGACTCGATCCCGGGACTCCAGGATCATGACCTGAGCCGAAGGCAGTCACTTAACCAACTGAGCCACCCAGGCGCCCTATTTCATTGATTTCTGCTCTAATCTTTATTGATTCTCTTCTCCTGCTGGGTTTAGGCTTCATTTGCTGTTCTTTCTCCAGCTCCTTTAGGTGTCAAGTTAGGGTATATTTGAGACCTTTCTTGTTTCTTTTTTTTTTTAAAGATTTTATTTATTTATTTGAGAGAGAGAGAGAATGAGAGACAGAGAGCACGAGAGGGAAGAGGGCAGAGGGGGAAGCAGACCCCCCGCCAAGCAGGGAGCCCGATGTGGGACTCGATCCCGGGACTCCAGGATCATGACCTGAGCCGAAGGCAGTCGCTTAACCAACTGAGCCCACCCAGGCGCCCCGAGACCTTTCTTGTTTCTTGAGAAAGGCTTTTATTGCAATATACTTTCCTCTTAGGACTGCCTTTGCTGCATCCCAAAGGTTTTGAACAGTTGTGTTCATTTTCATTTGTTTCCATGAATTTTTAAAATTCTTTTTTAATTTCCTGGCTGACCCAGTCATTCTTTAGTAGGATACTTTTTAGCCTCCATGTATTTGAGTTATTTCTAAATTGCCTCTTGTGATTGAGTTCCAGTTTCAAAGCATTGTGGTCTGAAAATATGCAGGGAAGATTCCAATCCAGTTGAGGCCTGATTTGTGACCCAGAATGTGATCTATTCTGGAGAATGTTCCATGTGCACTGGAGAAGAATGTATATTCTGTTGCTCTGAATATATCTATGAAGTCCATCTGGTTCAGTGTATCATTCAAAGCCCTTGTTTCCTTGCTGATCTTCTACCTAGCTGACCTGTCCATTGCAGTGAGTGGAGTGTTAAAGTCCCCTACTATTATTGTTTTATTATTGATGTGTTTCTTTAATTTTTGTTATTAATTGGTTTATATAATTGTCTGCTCCCATGTTAGGGGCATAAACATTTACAATTAGTAGATCTTCTTGTTGGATGGGCCCTTTAATTATAATATAGTGTCCTTCCTCAGTCCTTATTACGATCTTTGGTTTAAAATCTAATTTGTCTGATATAAGGATTGATACCCCAGCTTTCTTTTGATGTCCATTAGCATGATAAATGGTTTTCCACCCCCTCCCTTTCAATCTGGAGGTGACTTTGGGTCTAAAATAAGTCTCATGCAGAGAGCATATCAGTGGGTCTTGCTTTTTTAACCAATCTGATACTTTGTGTCTTTTGATTGGGGCATTTAGCCCATTTACATTCAGAGTAACTATTGAAAGATATGAATTTAGTGCCATTGTATTACCTGTGAAGTCACTGTTTTTGTATATTGTCTCTGTTCCTTCCTGATCTATGTTATTTTGGGGCTCTCTCTTTAAAGGATCTCTTAATATTTCTTGTAGGGCTGGTTTAGTGATCAAAAATTCTTTTAGTTTCTGTTTGTCCTGGAAGCTTTTTATCTCTCCTTCTATTTTGAATGACATCCTAGCTTGGCTGCATATTTTCTCATTTAGCACCCTGAGTATATCATGCCAGTCCTTTCTGTCCTGCCAGGTCTTTGTGGATAGGTCTGCTGCCAATCTAATGTTTCTGCTCTTGTAGGTTACAGACCTCTTGTCCTGGGCTGCTTTCAGAATTTTCTCTTTGTCTCTGAGATTTGTAAGTTTCACTATTATATGTCAGGTGTTGACATATTTTTATTGATTTTGAGGGGGGGTTCTCTGTGCTTCCTGGACTTGAATGCCTGGTTCCTACCCCAGGTTAGGGAAGTTCTCCACTATGATTTGCTCAAATATACCTTCTTCCCCTCTCCTTCTGTCTCTTTTTCCTCTTTTTCTGGAATCTGAATTATTCTAATATTGTTTCACTTTATAGTATCACTTATCTCTCAAATTCTCCCTCGTGATCCAGTAGTTGTTTATCCCTCTTTTTTCTCAGATTCTTTATTCTCCATCATTTGGTCTTCTATATCACTAATTCTCTCATCTGCCTCATTTACCCTAGTGGTGAGAGTCTCCATTTTTTATTGCATCTCATTATTTGCCTTTTTTATTTCAACTTGATTAGATTTTAGTTCTTTTATTTTTCCAGGAAGGGATCCTCTAGTGTATTCTATGATTTTTTCAAGCCCAGCTAGTGTCTTTATAATCGTTATTCTGACCTCTAGTTCCAACATTACTTATATCCATCCTGATTAGGTCCCTGGCAGTCAGTACTGCCTCCTTTTCTCTTTTTTAAGGTCAGTCTTTCCTTCTTGTCATTCTGTCCCATGAGGAATAGATGAATGAAAGAACAAAATACTAAAATGTCAACAATGACTGCAGAGAAATATATACTAAACAAATCAGAAGAGACCCAAAACTAGAAAAAAAAAATGAAAAAGAGAAAGAATATAATCAGGCAGGTGAACAGAATAGAGCAATACCCTGGATTCTGTGTGTATTTCAGTCTGTTTGTTGGAAAACTAGATTCCAAAATTGTAAAGAAAGGAAAACTTATATATGCACAAAAATAAAATTAAATACAATGAAAGAATAGAATGTAACTGTAAAAATGAAACTTAAAAGAAAAAAAAGATAAAAAAAAAAAAAAGAAGGAATATAAACAGGTAAGTGAACAGAACAGAGCAATACACTATAGACTGAATATATTTTGGTCGGTTTGTTAGAAGAGACTATATCTCAAAATTGTGAAGAAAGAAAACTTATATATATATACAAAAATAAAATTAAATACATTGAATGGACAGAATGTAACTGCAAAGATGAAAATTGAAAAAAGATTTAAAAAAAAAACTTGGTCTTAGCCTGGATGTTCTTGCTGATCTTCTGGGAAAGGGGCCTGCTGTGTTGATTCTCAAGTGTCTTAGCCTGAGGTGGAATTGCACGGCCCTTGCCAGGGGGGCCAGGCTAAGTAGTCTGCTCTGGACAGCTCCCACATGGCTTTTGTTCCCTGAAGGCTGTCTGCAAAGCTTTAGAGGATGAGAATGAAAATGCAGCCTCCCAGTCTCCAGCCCCGGAGCTGACAACTCAAGGCCCCACTCCTCAGTGAGACCTCAGGGAAAAGCAGTCCATCACTCCTGTCTCCCCGGTCTCCATCTGCACTCCATGTTCACACAGCCTGTGACAGAGTGTTTCTATCTCAGGCACACGACCCCACTTCAAGTCTCTAAATCCTGCAAATTCCTGCCCCTCCTCCTGGAGGAAGAACGGGGGAGGAGGATCTGGAGGGTTCTGCCCCTTGCTGGGTCCCTGCTCAGAAAGTGGTCGCCTGACTGTGCCTTGGTTCATGATATTTGGCAATCCCAAACTGAAAGCCCACTCCTGGGCTTGCTGATTGCAGCCAGCTTCCCTGCTCTGATGCTTGGGAGCTCTGCCACAGTCAGGCACCCCTGGTCTTCCTGTGACCCTGAGGATCTGAAACACATTGTCCCACCTAGGATTCCACTCAGCTTCACCACCTGAGCATCTTTCAGGCAGGGATGTCCCTCACCAGAGCAGACTTCTAAAAGTTCTGATTTTGCACTCCATTGCTATATCACTTCCCTGTAGCCGCTTACAGAGGCTCCCTCTCCCCACCATTTATCTTCCCATATATTACCTCAGATTCACTTCTCTGCACTTCCTACCTTGCAGAAAATGGTCACTTTTCTATTTGTAGGGTTGCAGCTATTCTTAGATCTCCGATTGATTTCGAAGGTGTTCAGAATGATTTGATAGCTATCTAGCTGAATTCCAGGGACCGGATGAACTTAAGGTCTCCTACTCCTCTACCATTGTGGACTCCAAATCCCTCCTTTAACTGGTTTTTGAAACCTTTCCACACATCCTTTCCCACTGCCCTCCCCATTTGTCTCTACCTAACATATACATTTTATTTTTTATTTATTTACATTCTCTTAGTGTTTTATCCTTAATAGAATAGAAGTTCTATGGAAGGAGATATTTTAGTCTTTCATGTTCAATACTCTATCTCCAGGGCCTTGAGTAGCTCTTGGCACATACAAATAATTTAATAAATATTTGCTGGATGGGCAGGCACTTATGGGACTGAATTGTTGGGGATGGTCTCCCTCTGTCACTTAGGACTTTGAGTCTCCTAATAAACTCACCTCTCTTTCTCTTTTTCTTCCTCTCTCTGTCTGTCTCTTTCTTTTCCACAAGGCCACTTTCACTTGTTAGTCTACCTTTTTTGCTAGTTGGCAGATTTGTAGGATGACACAGGATGAAATTTTCCCTGCCAAACACAGGCCTAGGGCTCACTATTTTCACTTTTCTAGTAACATAGAATAGAAAAAAAATAAATAAATAAGATTTGGATGTGGGCTTAAGGAAATCTCAGGCTGCCTTCCGTGTTGTTGGTCTTTGATGCCTGACTCTGATCTAGGAAAAAGAGTGTCTTCCATGTGGACTGGCCTTGTCACAGGAGGAAAAACATGTCTCAAAGAAATTGTTTGTATGGCCTTGACTTCTGTGCATTTATTCTCCAGATGCCTGGGGTGAAGAAGAGGAGTGGAATACAGGACAGTATAGAGACAAGGTGAGCTCTTTTTTTTTTTTTTTAAGATTTTTATTTATTTGACAGAGAGGGACAGCAAGAAAGGGAACACAAGCAGGGGGAGTGGGAGAGGGAGAAGCAGACTCCTGGCTTAGCAGGGAGCCTGATGCAGGGTTCAATCCCAGGACCCCAGGATCATGACCTGAGCAGAAGGCAGACACATAACAACTGAGCCACGAGGTGCCCCTGAGACATGGTGAGCTCTTGGACATCATTCAAGATCCTTTTCTCCTTGGGTACAGGAAATTGAAAAGCTAAGAGAAAAAACAGATGTCCAAAAATTACAATAAGTAGAAATAACTTGATGGAGGCCAGATTTCTTATTCCACATGCAATCCATCAGGTTTTCTCAAATTATAAAAAAAGATTATCTGACATTTCCATCCAGAGAAATAAAATAAGTTCATTATTAGTGTAAATTAAATATGAGCAAATGCTAAAGATCACACAAAACCTTTTTCCTTTTTGGTGGGGGGAGATCTTCTATAATGCCTTTTTTCTTTCTTACAGAAACCACAAAAGGATCAGTTGTTTAGGACATTTATGCCAGTTTTACCAGGATATGTGTCCCTTTCCTGAATGCTAAATAACTGAAGAGTAGAAACATATAAATTCTTCAAACGCTCTTCTAAAAGCCTTCCCTGCCAGAAATTAGCCTTGGTTTACTTTTTATGTTTTTTACTAGACAGTAAAGAGAACTTTGTGACTTAGTGTCTTAAGTGACTAGGTAGGCAAAATATGAGAGAAACATTTAGATGTTACAAGGGGCCCATAGTTTCTTACACATTCTCTCTGATCTGAGGGGCATTTCTTATTTGTTTACTCCTTCTGAACTGAAATCTATGATCTCTTAGTACCATTCCCCTTCCTCAACCCCAGACCTCCCCCATCTCCCCATGGAACTCATCCTCATAGAATCTTCCTAAAAGGGAGATAATATCACTTAAAGAGATTTGATAGAAATATCAAAAGTATATGGAATCATCTACTTAAATGGTAAAACATGATGCCATTCTAATTGTTGTCACATACTGTAAAGATTGCACATTTAAGTCAAGAGTGGTATAAATGATGAGGACAAACTCTGAGCATCATCTTCTAAAAAAAAACCAAAACAAAACAAAACAAAAAAACCTACCACAGCTAATAAATTTGAGTTTTTATCATCATCTACTCCAAAATGTTAAAGAAGAAAGGGAAATTTGTCCTTTATAACAAACTCCCGAGGTGCTCAATGCAAGCTGTTTTGTTGAATGTTCTCTGGCTCCTTCCAAACCATATTTCATGCCCTAAAGAACCTCTATTGGCCAAATACAGAGTAACCAAATACAGTATCTGGTGAGGTGTTCATCAGCACTAATTCTAACAGCACCCTTTTTAAGACCCAGTCTCAACACTCACTACTCAATACATCCCACTTTCACACCCCTATGTCGGAAGGCTTTAGGTGGGGCCTTAAATGTCCCTTTTTCTGCAAATCCATTACTGTTCTCCCATCATGAACTCAAACCACAATCTCTTTCTCTGAACTTCTTCCTTCCCTCCCTCTCTCCTTCTCTATTTCGCCTTTTTTCCCTTTCTTTCCTTCATCTGAGCCCCTTGACACTCACCACCGCCTCCTGCCATACACCCCATTGTAACTTGTACTAAGCTTGTTTACATAACTGCTTATCCAGCCATTTAGAATGAGTTCTTTGGAAGAGGTGTTTCTCTCCATTTATTCAAACTATGACTGAGGATAACGCTTTTGCCAAGAAATGTGCTGGGTTTGGGGGACCCAAAGTACCATCCCACCTGCAGTTGAAATCTGCTAAGTGTGCCAAAGCATCTGCTGTGCTAGACCAGTTGGAAAAAGAGTAAAGTTTCCTTTCTCTATGCCCAGGGACTAAGCTCATGATAACAAAGAAATGAGCAAAATGGATTAATGGTAAAGACTAATGAATGCCTTTTGCAGTGATGTCTCTAAGTTTCCAGAGAGATAGAAGCAATACCTACAAATAGGAATCCTGTCAACACTGGGAGTCGAGCTTCTCTACAGCACACTCCACCCAGCCCGAGGGGCTTTTCAAACGGATTGCTATGATCCATTCCATCTGGTGAAAATGGAAAGAAAACGATGCAGGTTTTTTGTTACTGTCCCAACATTGGTATAGCAGCCAATTGGCAGAGTGTAAATTCAAGGTTTCTCTATTTTTCTCTCCCTTCTCATAGGCTATGGAAAGTTCTAAATTTTAAAGGACAACAAGGCTATATTTCAGAGGTGACAGACTGAAATTCTATGCTGTTCTCAACCCTTCGACCTTAAGTAACTCCTTAACCACAGATTAGAATATAGCTAAAAAAAACAAACAGTTTTGAAGACTTCTGCTGTAGGCCCTGCTTTCCCAGGAAGCACAAGGGAAAAGATTATGGTTGAGATCAGGAATCACAATTTAATTAAACAGCTAGACCACATTGGCTCAGAGTGCTGTGGTTGGGCAATCTGAATGATCATTGTGCTGGAGCCAGAATAAAAGTGCGGATCCCTGGACTCTGACTCAAACCTACCAAGTCAGAATCTCAAAAATTAAGGCTCAGGAACATGAAATTTCGACAATCTTCCTGGTTGATTCTAAATTTTAAGAATCCCTTAGGTAAGGCTGCTGAAAGGATACTGAAAGGTTCTGTAGAAATTTTCACTTTAAAAATGTGCTTCTTTTTCTTTTTGGATTATTTACAGAAGACATTCTTTTTGAAGTGTGAATTTAGGTCATTGTCCTTCTAAGAATTTAGTAAAGGGTGAGGTGTATATTTAAAATGACTTCGGGGCACTTTCTCTAATATTCATAGAGCGCATAGGTTAAAAGCAGTGCAATTAGTTGACCGTTAATAAAAACTTAAAAAGCCAAGAACTTCACATATTCTCTCATCCAGTTTATGCATTTGAGCTAAAATCCTAGAAATGAGTGTAGAGAGTGAGTTGTCAATTTACAAAGCCAACAAGTTGGAGGCTTTTTGAACTGTTGAAAATGAATTTAACAGTGAAAGTATTTATTGTCCTTTGGATGAAAATATTATTTGGAACTAATTTGTTTGGCTTGGGAGAAACTTGTGAAATGTATAGTGGATCATGTGGCCAGTTCTTTTTAGATTTCTAATATTTCAAATAAAATCTGCAATTCTCTACCTGAGAGGAAAAACAAAATGCTTAGTTGCAAGTACTCTTGGCCAAGTCATTTTAGAGTCCAATAGCTTTACCTTACAAGAAATTTTCTTTCTATGAAGTGTGTGTGTTTGTTCGGTTTTCCCTTCAGATTTTTTTTTCTCTAATAATTCTCTTTAACCAAATTCCAAGCAGATGTAAGAATAACTTTGACTATAACAGAAAACATAAAAAGGTGAATATAATAACAACCACATAATTTTGAATACAGCTCTCTTTATAAACAAAATGCTTGAGCTTACTACACAATTTTTGCTAAATGTGAAAAAACTATTCTGTAGTTTGGAGAGGCAAAGAAAAATATATTTTGTAAACCTCATGTCTATCAGCCCTTTTGTGAAGGTGTTAAGTTTGATTTCAATGTGCAGAGACTATTTCAAAGGTCTTTAGATATAGTCATTTGATACCGTTACCACCTGGGGCCCTGCGGATCATGTTTCCCAGGGCAGAAGTGGAAAATGTAAGCTTTCATGAAATTTTAATTTGATATTGGACTTTCCCATCTGGTTCTGTAAGGTAAATCCATCTTAAGAACAGTAATCACACACACACACACACACACACACACACACTGACTGACATGTTAAGGATTCTAGAAATAAGATCTCCAGAATCAATAGACACGGTTAAAATAACGTGGTAGCTATCATTCCAAGGGACCTTTCTATTATAAAAATCAAATATAAGAAAACACAGCTATTCGAATTGGATTTGGGGAAAAGTTGTGATTATGTGACATTTTTAGTCACAAAATGTAAGAATTGTTTCAAAGACAATGTATTCCAAGCTCCTCTAATACCTTAGCATATATTTTGTACTTACACATATAATTATTTCATAATAACCTTAAAAACAGATGATGGCACAGAGACGTTGAGGGGGCTCATTACAACGAATTAGGCTGGCTGACTGAGTAACTGGCAGATGGATGGGGCAGGGCTTGACACCTGAGCTCTGATGAACTCCATGGCAGAATGTCTCTTCGGTATCACTTGGGTCTTTTACAGCACTTACCAGGGTAAATCATGGCCATTTCTAAATGACTGTAAGCTTGAGTTTATATTGATCTAGAACAGAAATATTGTGACATCTCTCCTCCTAAAAACAGGCTCGGGGGCGACTGGGTGGCTCAGTCAGTTAAGCATCTGCCTTCAGCTCGGTCATGATCCTGGAGTTCTGGGATTGATTTCCACTTCAGGCTCCCTGCTCAGTGGGGAGTCTGCTTCTCCCTCTGCCCCCACCCCCTGCCCTCATGTTCTCTCTCACTCTCTCTCAAATAAATAAATAAAATCTTTAAAAAAAGAAACAGTCTCCAGTGGCCACATAATCAAAGACTTTCCCCAATATTACTTTTATTCAAATCTCTTACATTGTTTTTCTTCACCAAATAACAGCTTATATTAAGGGCATCACTTATTGCCAAATTCTAAAATTAATGACAAGCAAAGTAAGTGAGCAAAGACAATGACCATTTCAAAATCCTTATCCTCCTTGAACTTTCGAAGCATTGATGTTGATAGGTAATGGGAATTAAAATATAAATAAATTAAGTATTTTCTTTTCTTTATTAAATTCTGAATCAGTTTCTTTTTTTCCTGTTTTTTTTTCTTTTGTTCATTTAAATACTGCTTCATTCATATTTTCACCAGGAAGAAAAACCAAATTTTGCTATAAACAAAATTGGAAAAACCAGTTTGCTCCTGAAAGGTAAACGTTAGTGATGAGATTTTCTGTAATGCAAAAAAAAAAAAAAAAAAAAAAAAAAAGTTGATACGTTTTCCTTCATACTACTGGCAGATGTCTTTTTAAGCACATTGGCTGAAGAACAATAGGCATCAAACTGAGGCCTTCACAATGCAACAGCTTTATTTCTGCTTCCCTAATTTAGTGGATTGAGGATGGAGAAAGGTTGGCTATATTACCATCTTTGCAGTTTATTTGTTCAGATTCAATAAATGAAATTCACAGTTGTTTCTGGAATCTCCATTACTACACGGGGACCAGACATAGAATAACAAACACATTTTTTTTGTTGTTTTATTCAAGAGTTACACGCAAGAAAATTAGGTTTTTGTGACAATACTTCACTACTTTACTATTCTGGCCATATAATAGCACCACACATTTTTCCTTTTTGGTTTCTTAGATAACTTCTTTCTTAAGCTTCAATTAGGACTGGCATTCTTTCAATAGAAAAAGAAATAGCATCTTATCCAAAACTATGAATATGGAAAATATGGATGTCCTCTTTAGCCAGGAACATGAATGACTGTTCCAACGAGAAAACAAAAAGAACACTGTTATACAACATTTTAGTTGTTTCTCAAAGAATATCTCCTAAAGAAAAAGCCAGGGTCTCAATTAGAAGTAGTAACAAGATGTACACATTATAAGGTTGAATCATAAAAATAATTGCTCTTTTAAAAAAAAGGAAATAATACATACCCAATAACATTTATATAAATGAAAAATGCATTCATACAACAAATACACTTTTTACAGGACAAATGCAAACAAAACAGTGTACATTAATTACATTAGAGGTATTGTTCATGAGGAGAGACACAAGAAAGGTGAATGGGAAAAAATGCAAAATATAATAAAATATGAGGGAGGCCTTTATGAACAATTAACAGAATCATCCACACTCAAAGTCTGGCTAAATAAACAAATAGAACACCAGTTTCCTGATTTCATTAAGATATGCGTGAGGAACATTTCATGAACCAGCTTTTCTAACATCAATTAGACTGTTTTTTTCTGGCATTCTGACTCTCTTATTCCTTCGGATAGAAATAATATTAAAAGCTAACCTTTGATGATTACCTATGTTCTAAATGTTTTACATATAAATTATACCCAATCTTCCAACCAACCAATGAGGTGAGTGTCATCATTGCCTCCATGTTACTAGTGAAGAAGATTAGGTGAGTCACCCAAAGTCACATCCTGTTGGGCATCTGACTTTGGAGCCTTCCTAACCGTATGCTTCAGCTCCCACTGAAATCCTTTGTGTAAAGTCAGTGGTAAGTGTTCAATTACACATTATTGTTACCGTAGTGTTTTTACTTAAAACTATTCTGCCCTAATATATTTTAAATCTCAAGGGAAATGCAAAAAGTCCCTATTCAGAGGTGATTTTTATTTTTAAAGTTTTAAGAAGTAGAAGTATTTGGCAAAAAAAAAAAAAAAAAGGAAAAACTTATCTATAAGAAAGTAATTAATTAGGGGCACCTGAGTGGCTCAGTTGGTTAAGCATCTGCCTTTGGCTCAGGTCATGATCCCAGAGTCCTTGGATCCAGATCCATGTCCTATCCCTTGCCCAGCAGGGAACCTGCTTCTCCCTCTGCCTCTCACCCCACTCTAAGTAAATAAAATCTTAAAAAATAATAATAATTAATTGGAATACCGAAACCCAAGAGTAGTTCTAGTCACAAGAATTGAATTCCTATTGAAATAAAGGATAAATACAGTAATTATTAATAATATTAAATTTTTTTTCATTACCAATTCTTACAATGGAGAAAAGAGTAAAGAATTAGATGCTTAAAATTCAAGGGGGATGGTAACTTTTAAACATTATTATTTTTTTAAGATTTATTTATTTATTTATTTGAGAGAGCGAGAATGAGAGAGAGTGTACATGAGAGGGGGGGAGGGTCAGAGGGAGAAGCACACTCCCCACTGAGCAGGGAGCCCGATGCAGGACTCGATCCCAGGACTCCAGGATCATGACCTGAGCCGAAGGGAGTCGCTTAACCAACTGAGCCACCCAGGCGCCCAAGGGGGACAGTAACTTAAAATTATTGTGTAGGGAGTTAAAGGTTGACTAAGAGGGCTATGAGAGCCCAACCGAATTTAATCCCTATTTTTCATCACATAAGCATCTAATGAGCACGTATGATGTGCCAGCACAATGCTAGTTAATAAAAAAAAATGAAAAAAACAACTTGTTTGGCATTAAAGAGTTTATATCCTAGAAGACAGATGTAGAAACAACTGTACATGGCTTTAGTTGGAACTGAGTGTACATTGGGTACAGTAGTTTCTTACAGGTGCATGTGCTTATTTCTACCAGTGCAGGATCAAAGTACTGAAAACCCTTTTGAGGAAGTAATGCTGCATTTGAGTGTGTTCATGGACAGATGGGTGGTCTGAGGATTTCTGGTAGAGGAAGCATCACCAGCAAGGCTTGGAGTGAAGATACAACAGTAAATTCAGAAAACTGCAAGTCTGGGTAAGGCTATAGCAGAGGGCCTGTGGATTCAGCATGGGGTTCCCATCGAAAGAGGGAATCCTGAAGCAAGGGACAAATTGTGGAAAAGTCTCCTGTGCTGAAAACATCTAATTTATGCTTTTATTCAGGCAGCTGTATCTCCCTGAGTAAAAGACAGTCACCTCTCCATCTGTTTCAGTTCCAAACTCTTTCCCTACATGTAAGGAACTGCTCTTGATTGTAATCTGAGTAAGGCTCAGTCGCCCCTAAGTATCTCTTGCCTTCCTGCCCTCATAAAGCCAAGGTGGAACCTGTGGCAGTCTTAGCCAAGTAGATGCCTGTTCTTAGCCTAGAATTCATCTGCAATGACCCCTAGTGAAGGATCCAAGGGAAGGCTCCCAGTGAAGTCTGTCTGTGGGACCCTCTGGTTCCAGTGATGGTCAGCATAATGGCAATGATTTCTGAGCCAGATTTCTATTTTCTAAGAACCTCCTTGTCTTCTGCCTGCTTTTTCTTTAAAGATGTTTTTATTTATCTATTTGAGAGAGAGACAAAATGAGGGGGGCAGAGGGAGAGGAAGAAGCGGACTCCTTGATGAGCAGGGAGCTGGATGTGGGGCTCTATGCAGGGCTCAATCTCAGGACCTGGAGATCATGACCTGAGCTGAAGACAGTCCCTTAACAGACTGAGCCACCCAGAAGCCCCTCTTCTGCTTCTTTTCCAAGTCCAGTCTTCCAGCCTCCTCTCATTTACATGATTCCACTTATCACTTTCAAAGAAACCCCCCCCTCCTTTTTTTGTTTTGTTACACCTAGAATTGCTATATGGTGCTTATAGCCTAGGAATCTGGTAGAAAAAGGTATCAATACCAGATATCCATTATTGACATCAGGTTGTTGGGAAATGTGGGGAACTCACAATTGGTTATCTGCATAGCTTAAGTAAATGGCAGTCAAAACTTTGAAATTATTCAGGGATGAGAATCTGGAAGACAGTGACCCACAGAAATGGGACATATCTTCTGTAGTTACCTGAAAGGACACAGCTCCTGAGAGCAAAGCCACATAGCTATTGTCATAGGAAAGTATGAAGGCCATGAAATAGTATTGAAGGGTAGAGCAGCTGCTTCTAAAAGCCCATGGAACACCCAGAAAAGAGAGAATGGCAAGCTCAACTCCAAAAATTCTCAGCTCAAGTTTAGGGCTTAAAGTATAGGGGCTTCATAAAATTATTTTTAAAATGTAAAGGTCTTATTTCTTTCCATTGCAAGATAAGAGCTAAAATTAAAAAAAAAAAAAAGACAAACAAGCACATACATGTTCTGAATTGGAATTAATGCACTATTCATCCTATCTCTTTATAAAAAGTTAGAGCATTGATCTGGAAACAGAGGGCCTCCTGAGAATTGGAATAGGGATTATACAATACAATCCAGATGAGTAGGAGTGCTTATGATCCCCGATCCCACTGAAGCTCCTTTGCATGCTGAAAGAGCCTCACTTAATGGCCAGTTGAGAATTAGAGATCTGGGAAGGAAAGAGATCTGAAGACCTCTGTGGAGCCATTTGATTTGTAAAATAAAACATCCTCCAGAACTGTTCATCAGCGCCTTGGATGAGCCATCGTTACATATGACGGAGAATTTCTGCCTTTCACTGAATTTTTAAACCTCAGTTAAATCATGGATCTAGAACTCCCAAAAGCAGAGAGAGGATATCTTGTCTTAAATAAGTACTTTGTAATGATATCATAAGTGTGTGCTTTATTTATTTATTTATTTATTTATTTATTTATTTATTTATTTATTATTAATTAATTTATTTATTTAACCTAGTCTTCTTCTAAAGGAACCAGAGGTCATTATCAGAGTAACAGTGTCCTGAGGAAAAAAATGTGTCTTTGAAGCAAAACTAATTCCTGGGCACACAGGGCACTTCTGCAGTCCAAGTCCACGAGTAAGTGTTTGGGGATGTTAAGATGAGAAGCGAAGACTTTACCTTTGCCCAACCCATACCCTTCTTGTATTTATTTCCTAAATTCTTTTGCTTACAGTTGGAATAGATGACTTCAGAAAGGGACTGATTCTTCATGCCGGATGTGAAATCTGAGAAAAATGGACCGTTCTGATTGGAAAGACCAAGGTGGAAATTACAGAGCTTTCTGCCACTACAAAAATATTAAATTAATAGTAATGCCACTTCAATAAAAGAATCAGAAATATCAGTGCCACCTTCAAAGATTTAAATGTACAGAGTTAATGACTCTAGGCAGATTCTCAATTGTGTGTGGTGGTGGAAGGATAGTTTTGCAGATGAAAACAGATTTTTCCAAAGTTTAATTAGAAGGCGACTCCTGTTGTAGCTGCCGTTTGGTATGTGGTCCGAGGCACTACAGCTCTGAGTACTTTATATGAAGCAACTGATCCGAATAATGTCATTTTCCTCTATTTCAATAAACAAAATCACTAAAAGCAGTCTGTTTTCTTTTCACTGACAGGAATAGCAGTATAATTTTGCCCATACTGTTTCTGGATTGTGTTAACTCCTTGGCGTGGAACTACATTTTGGTCTGAAGAAATACCATCTCACAAAACGTCATGTGATACAATCTAAAGGATAAACTTTATTAGCTGGATATATTGGTTAAACGCTTGAATGCCAGAGCACTGGAGACAAATACAGTTCACCTTTGAACGACTTGAGTCTGAACTGTGCAGGTCCACTTACAGATGGATTTTTTCCAGCCAATACAATGCAGTACTGTAAATGTATTTTGTCTTCCTTATGATTTTCTTAATAACATTTTCTTTTCTCTAGCTTATTTTATTGTAAGAATACAATGTATAATACATGTAACACGCAAAATATGTTAATCAACTGTTTATGTTACAGGCAAGGCTTCCAGACTAATAGTAGGCTATCAGGGAGCCAGAAGTTATACATAGATTTTTGACTGCGGGGGGGGGTGTCAGTACCCCAAACCCCTGCATTGTTCAAGGGTCAACTGTATAATGGCAGACCATAGGGCTGCAAGACACTGACTTATTAAAAGGTTTAGGGGTATGGTTTTGGGATATTTATCTAAAGTGAAGACAATTTGCTGAACCATATATCCATTGCCACTGGGAACATGGAGAGTCTCTTTGAATTTGGAGGCCACATATGAGTCCGGTGCTGAGAAGCTGTAAGATGTGAGTTTGTCCCAGGTCAAGAGAAAGCTCTCCAGACAGTTGAGGTCACAGTGATCCTGCTACTTGTCACTCCCATCAGATTAAATGATGTTTAAAGAACGTCAGCCAATCAGTTTGCTACATGTAGGGTGGAGTAAGCCTTAATAAGAGAATTAAACTCCTAGCTTTTCTAAACAAGGGCATGCTACATTTAATAAATAATTGTTACCCTTTTAAGAAATTAGTATGTGATATAAATGGGAATAGGACCAAATAAGTGGTAACCCTGTGACACTGCTGTCCCTCCATTCAGTGTCACCTGTGACCTCACAGAGGCTTTCTCAATGACCAACTGAGAGGGCAAGGATACATGCAATTGAACTATAATTTACATTTTATGATCTGCAGAACCAACTGAGAATGGATACTGCAACAACCCAGCTCAGATTGGGATGTACCTGGAAGGCAGTTTGATAAGAAGCTAAGGAGAGCAAGAATACACATATGTGCTCATGAATCTGCTCAAGATCACTGGAGACATGATGAGTCTAGCAGTATTTTCTCAGCCTTCTGAATAAATGTTGCCTTGTAAGACACCTTTTCTAAAATGCTTTGGAGATGAGCTTTAAATTGATGGGCTTTCAAGCTGCTTACCTTCTTTTACCTTAGTATCATCTAAAAGCTGATGATGTGAAGGCTAACTTGCTAGAAACGGAGAGAGCTTGAGGAGCTAGAAGAAAGTAACTCTACAGCAGAGTGCTTCTGGGTAGTTGGTAACAGCTTATCCAAGAATGACAGAGGTAGTTTTATATGTTTATTTTTTGATTAGGTAATGAAAGTCTTCTTGTAGAGTCTTGGAGCAACTGTTACTCTAGAGAGTCATAAATATTAAAGTTGAATCAAAACATAAATAGCTTATAAGTGGCAGGATTTACTACTAGTTTCAGATCAATTTTGGACAACAGAGCCTCAGGATGCTTCAGATACAAAGACTAAACTGCAGATAGAAGGTTACTTGCCATTTATTCCTAACAGAAACAATTCATGTTAGTAGTATTAATAAAAAATCATATTTATAAAAAAGGACACTAAGAAGACTAAGTGTTGACTTTTTCAATTCACATCCAGTGTATGTGAAATAAAAATATATATGGGGGGCAGTGGGGAAAATGCCTTCCTGGTCATTAGCCGACAAATGCCATCAGTTCTCATAAATCTTCCAGTGAGATTACTAGTGCTTTTCCCTTAAGCATTGAAATTCAGCAAAGCACCAGCAGATATGTGCAGAAAGCCTCCAATAGGAAATACCTATGTGGGCCAAAACCAAACCAAGAAAAAAAAAAGAAAGAAATCAAAGGAAATAAAACTATTGCACGGAGCAGAAGAAACTCACAATACTATGAAAACCTTATTGTTTTTAATCTTGTTTTGAATGAGATGAGAGAATATAGTAATTACATAAAACAAAAGAATGCTTTAGGAAAGGAACAACCAAAGGACAGGTTTGCAAAGGAAACACGTGATACATGTTACAGAAATTTTAAAGGTTATACGATAAAAGGAAATCTGTCAGAAAGCTCACAAAACTTTGAAAAGAAAGTAGAAGAGATAAAAGAATTAGACAATCTAACCAGGAGGTGCATTATCTAAGACTTACCCCAAAAATTTAGAAAAAATGGTTGGACTATATGGACATGAACTTCCAGACTGAAAGGACTCCATGAGTCCCAGTGGGGGTTGAATACATTCTCTCAAGGCATATTGTTGCAGAAGTTCAGACTGAAGATGAAAGGAAATTCTCAAAAGTTTTCAAAGAACAAGTAAAGGTCACATTCTGAAAACTGAAAATTACAATTTTATCAACTTTTCTAATTTCAACTCCAGAAGCAACAAACCAGTTATCTTTTCGAATTATCTTCAAAATCTGGAAGGAATGTTATTTTAAAATTAGAATTCTACCCAGTCAAAATGCCAGTTAAGTGGGTGGGCCGAATCAACACATTTTTATACATGTGAGTTCACAAAAAAACAAAACACAGTATCTCAGGAAGTTATCAGAGGCTGTTGTTGTCCACCAACCCTGTGGAATTAACCAAGAAAGAAGAGAACAGGAGATCCAGGAAATAACAAGGGATCTAACACAGCAGGCGAGGGAAGGAAGCCCAGGACTACAACAATCCCACAGGCCTACAGAGCAAGGATTGTATTATTCCTAAATGTACTCTAAAAGACCATACCTGAGCAGACTTTTGTGTTAGTTTTAATCCACACCTTAGGTAAGCTCAGTGAACTTTTGAAGAAACCTTATAATTAAGACTCATTTCATAAATGTTCTAACACTTGTTGCCAATAAATGCCTGTTATGTAAGATACAAGCGAGCTGAACTCATTTTCATCAAACATGACACCTCCTTGTAGGTTGTGAACGAGGATTAGAGAGCCCCCTTAACTACCTGACAACTGAAATGTGCTGTGAAAAAGCCTAAAAATTATCAACTGCCAAATTTGCTCAGGTTGGTTTGCAACAACGAGCAAACTAGGTTGAAGCAAGAGCATATGGAATTCCAGGGGCAGTATCTCCCAGGAGAAAGTGAACCTGATATGTCTGATTTTATTTATTAATGTTTTTTTTTTAATATTTTATTTATTTATTTGAGACAGAGAGAATGAGAGACAGAGAGCATGAGAGGGAGGAGGGTCAGAGGGAGAAGCAGACTCCCTGCCGAGCAGGGAGCCTGATGCGGGACTCGATCCCGGGACTCCAGAATCATGACCTGAGCCGAAGGCAGTCGCTTAACCAACTGAGCCACCCAGGCGCCCCTATTTATTAATGTTTTTATAATGCTCTACATGTTTTAAAAATACTAATTCATGTAAATTTCACAACAATCCTCTGAGGGGGTATTATCACTATTATTACTAATACATAATCATCATCATCATCCTTACTTTACAGATGAGGAGACTAGGGCCAAGACAAATAATTGTTCAAAGTCTCAGTTCTTAAATGGCAGAGATTTATTCAAACCCAAGCAGGTCTGGCTTTTAACTGGCACACTGTGTTGCCCCTACTCAGTAGGTGTAAAAAAAGTCTTCAAAATGGTTTTACAATTCTGTTTGAGATTTTAGAAAGTATTAGCAGAATAGTTGTATATGTATGTAGAATATACTATATATAGTTTTAATATATATAGCAAATAAATGCAGTACAATGAAGGAATTAAAATAATTTTGCACCATTTCGGTAGTAAACAAGATTTCTATTGCACAAGAATGTATGCAGTAAACATTTATTTAATCAAAGTTAAGGGGTATTGAAAGGAATCAGGGCTACAGGTGGGGTAAAGAGGAGGCCAAAGCAAATATGCTAAATCTTTATCTCATAATTGCTGTTTAAAACTGCTGTCAAACAAAAATAATCCAAGCAAGAAAATTAAGGTTAGCATTAAAAGAAATCCATAATAGCTTTGCAAGTATGGCCTCTTGGGAGTGGGGCTTACACTTGGGGAGTGGATGGACTGGGGCATTGCTGTCTTACCAGGTTTGTAGTTAAGAGTATCATTACTATGTTTTAAATGTATTATTTTGAGAACGATTTTAAATTATAGATGTGTGTGTGTGTGTGTGTGTGTTAGCTATATAGTTTAGTGGATACCTTTCATATTTTTAAGTTATATGACTGAGTTTAGTCAAACAAGGCTAACTCGGACTAGAGTTTCATGTCTTTTATATCCTCATGTATTGCCTTCTCTTTTAAAATGTCAGTGCTCTTCAGGAATGTGACAAGAGGGATACCTGAGTAGCTCAGTCAGTTAAGCATCTGCTTTCAGCTCAGGTCATGATTCCAGAGTCCTGGGATCGAGTCCCACTTCGAGCTCCTTGTTCAGTGGGGATTCTGCTTCTCCCTCTGCCTGTCTGCCTGTCTGCTTGCCGCTCCCCCCTGCTTCTGTGCTCGCTCGCTCTCTCTTTCTGACAAATAAATAAAATCTTAAAAAAAAAAAGGAATGTGACAAGATGAATACCCCAGTCTAAGACAATTTAGCAACCCCTCCCCCCCCAACACATACCTTTTAACAGCAAGAGGTAGAAGCAAGATAAGCAAATAGGAAACACTGAAAAGTGCCAAAAGGAAGAAAAGAGGTTAAAAGAACAATGGCAATAACAACACTTTAGCCCCACCTCAAGTTTCTAGAAGGACTTCCCTCAGGTAGGCAAGACCAAGATGCTGATATCACATGGCTGAAAGAAATTTCTGGGTTTCATTTTCCTCATATGTAAAAGGAGGGAGTTTGAAGAGATGATTTGTAAGTGCTCCTTGGGCTTTAACTTTTTTCACTATGAAATTTTCCTACACTTATCTGACATTATCACCTCCATTATCATTTGATTTTCACACAACCCTTCATAATGCAGTCAGGGCTGGCACATTAGCGGTAGATTTAGGCTTACAATGGTCATATAGGCTGGGCAAGCTCTAACAACTAGTTAAGTTGCAAAAGCAAAATTATAACTCACATTTTTTTTCTTCTTTCCATATACCTAAGGTTCTCCACTATGTTTTGTTTTTTTTTTTAAGATTTTATTTATTTATTTTGAGAAAGAGAGAGAGAGGGAGAAAGCAAGCAAGCGAGAGAGCACGAACAGGGTGGGGGGCAGACAGAGAGGGAGAAGCAGACTCCCTGCTGAGCAGGGAGCCTAACTTGGGGCTGGATCCCAGGACCCCGGGATTATGACCTGAGCTGAAGGCAGACGCTTAACTGACTGAGCCACCAAGCGTCACTCTTGGCCATGTTTCTATTTACATAGTCATACTAATCAAAAAACTCAAGACTATCAAAGTGGTGCATATTCCTTTTGTGTTTATTTGTTCATTTACTCATTCAGTAAGTATTTATTAAATACCTACTATATCCTAAGCCCCATAGACTTTGAAAATATCAATCTGTCATTAGAGAGGTGATGCCAGAGCCATATCATGACACCTTAGGCTACCTTTCTCCCTCTTAGCAGAGTCACGTAAGGCTGAGCAAAGTCTTTCATTCATTCTTGTAACAGCTAGCATGACTCAGACATTCTCACCATTGTCTTAATTTCATGTATTGAATTTCCACTTGCGCATTCCAATGAAGGGTTTAAGTCCCCATCCTCCAGGAATCAGTAATCAAAGGAGGGTAGATTGGATTGCTATAGGAAAAATGAAGATACAGGCAGACAGAGATTATACTGACAGTGGAAAACATCCTGTGTTGTTAGTCTGGAAGCAATGATACCAAATTTGGCAAGCACTGTAGATGGCCATTTTTATTTATACCATGTCTCCCAGGGTCCTTAAAATGTGATTGTTTTCATATGCTCACAAAATGAAAAGGAAGAGTTAAGAATGATTTCCAGATTTCTGGTTTGAGAGACTGAATAAGATGATAATAGCACTCAAAAGTAAATGTTAAGAGCAGTTAGAAGTAAAGGGAGACAGTGAATTTCATTTTATAACATGCCTTTGAGATGCACCAAGAGGAGAGTTCCAGAAAGCAGGTATGTGTGTGTGTGTGTATATATACATATATATACATACATACATACATACATAAAAATGCATGTCTTCTTCCAGAGGCTAGGCTAGAGATAAAGACTCAGGAGTCATCATAATAGAGGGAATGGTTAAAACTTCTGTGTAGAGAGCAAGAAGGGCACAGAGCAGAAGACAGAATCTCAAACAGCTCCAAATGCTAGAAACACTTCTAAAATAATGTTAGAGGAAACAGAGAGCTTCAGGATATAAATGGGAAAATTTCACAAAGAAGGGCAAGGGAAAACTAGGAGAGAATGTCACAGAAACTAAGAGAAACATTTAATAAAAGGGGCGGGTCAACATTGTCAAAAGTCACAAGTCAAGTAAGCCAAACACTAAAAAGCTTCAATATATCAGTAAACATGAAGATGATTGCTGATTCTTGTCACACCAATTTTAGGGAGGCAGAGGGATTAGAAAACACCTTTTGGTGGGTGGGTGGGTCATGGGTGCCATGGTGAACAGGAAATGAAGATTGGAGGCAGCCAAGATGCTACTTTAATTTTCCTACAATGAACATGCAGCAACATTTGTGTCATCAAATCAAGAAATGACTCAAGTAATTTGGCTAAAAAAGAAAATTAAGAAAGAAAGGAGATGACTAGCTGGAGGGGGCTGTGCAGATTTGAAGATCATCTGTTGTATATATCCTGAGGGTTTAGGAAGAGAGAGGAAAGTTGAACCACAATGGAGAAATCATTGTTTTGAGAAAACCAGTCACACTTGATTTTTTACTCACATGTGAGATAAGTGTACCTGTACAAGCTACTAAGAGATCATGTCTGAATCAGATCTTAGCCTATAAAAGTCCTTAAACTTAAATGAATTTCCCAGTTGAAAGCATGCGGCTAATGCTAAAGGAAGGCCAACATTTCCATAAGCATTTAGGACAAATTAGGGCCCACCCTGAGAGGTAGTCCAGTATGGTGGTGAGCTGGCAGAGCCCTAACTGACTTGCCGATGGTTAGGAGGCAGGAGGTGGGGGTTCAGGAAAGGTCTTTTGGGTCCAGAGCCCTCTCTTCCCCTCCTCTTCTCTGTGCTCCATCTTTGATGTTGCTTATGTGAGCAGTGCTTACTGAGTCTTGTGAATTAAACTTCCTGACCTCAGAATGAGAAGTTTTGAAAAACAAAATGTCTACAATCCATCCACGAATAATGTTTGAAAACTATTTTTATTCATGTCTTTCTTCAAATGGCACAACGATTCTTCTTCTCAAATATAAGAACTAGAAGACATTATCTCAGATCTATGTGTTAAAGGAAAACCAATAGCAGCACAACGGAATGTCTTGTAATGGACTAAATGCAAAACATCTGTTCTAATGAGAAAAAAAATCTCATTTTAATAATTACTTGGAATAAAGCTCCCAATAGGAACCAGAGATACAAAAATTATTTCTATAAAACAGAGCATAACACCACATTTAGTGCCAACATCGGGTATAGCTTCTCAGATTTCATTTTTAAATTTTTCAAATATGTTTTTCTATCTTTCCCTCACACACAATATTTTCTAAGTAGAATTCCAGCATCTGTTTTAAATGAGAAATGAATAAAATATTTCCATGGAAACAAAGGACATCAGCACTTATTTCTTTTGTATTCAATTTTTAAAAAAGATATTCTAGAAAAAAAAAAAACACTTTAAAATCTCTTCTTGTTATACTTGAAATCAAAACTGCTTTCCGTTGCCTGCTGGCTGAACAGGTCTAGATATCAGTCCATTACAACATCTTTGGAACTGTGACTTCAGAGTGACAATTGCCCTGAATTTTTGCTATAGGTTCTTAAGCTTAGAGTTAGTTTTCCTGTGCTGAGCTGCCTAGGTACTGAGGTGCTGTGGTTGTTGGAAGGGTTAAAGTTGGAGCCACTGATGCATATATTTTAGGGAGGATTCATAAAAACACGACAGGGGAGCCTTGGTCAATCCATTACTGGGAATGAGCAGTGACCAATAGAAAGAGAAGCAGAAGATCCAAGAAGGCTGAGGTAAGCATTCTGAAGCCCTGGCAAAGTGGAAACAATAGATCAAAAGGTGTTCACCGTGACTGGTCAGAGTAGGTTTTATTTTTTCTCATAGGACATTTGACAGCATACAATAAAAACAAACCGTTTTAGTCACGGGGTGTTTTTGTTTTGTTTTGTTTTGTGTGTGGTTTTTTTTCCCCCTTAACTGAGTTTTAGCAAACTTCAGACCCAGACACAGGACTCAACGGTATATTCCTGGACAGCAAGGTAAACTCTTTCTTGCACTTTTAAAAACCTAAAGTTACGAATTCAAAATTCTGATTCATCAGAGGCAGGGTTACAGCTTAATAACTAAAGTAAAACCTGATTCTGAAGAAAAGAATGTTTTAATGTGTCTCTATTGGAAGATGACCAGAGCAGAATTCTACAATCGTAAAAAATTCGACAGCTTGCGGAAGCAGCTCTGCACTTGTCATTTCCCTCAATTTAGTGGCACAATGGAAAGATCAGCATTTCATAAATGATGCTTGTTTTATTTTCTCCTGAAGAATCAGTAAAATGTATTCAGTTCTTATTGTCAAGCAATTGAATTAAATGTACATTGGTCAGAATGTTACTGTTTTATATATATATAATGTATATATATAATATATGGGTTTTTTGGTACACATAATCTTATATTTATATATAATTTATATATATAATACTTATATAAATATAAAACTTATATTTATATATATATAATATATATATGTATTATTTTTCCTGTGAGAACAGTTTGTTGTACCCATACCTTGTTGATATTCAATGGGGAGCATTTATATCCTTGAGATGGTCGTATACCGATGTGTTAACCTATTCTTTATTAGCAGCCATTCTGAAAAAATGGAGCTCTATCTTTCCCTAAACATGTTCTTTGCTTTGTTTTGTTTCTTATCGACCACAGTAATGCCATAAGTGAATATATTACTTGCCTAAATTGGGATATAGAGTTCATAGTCCAAATTCCCTGGTTGAACAACTTGAGCACAATAAACTACTAGACAATGCCTTTCAGAGAAATACCTTCAAGGGACTCAAGAACCTAATGCAGCTAACTTATAATATTAGAAGTTTTTCCCCAAACCCCAATATAAAACTTACCAGAGAAGTTGAGCAACAGAGCAAGAGATTAATCACACATTTTTTTTCGTATCTTAAAGCCTTCCTTCACAACAAACTGCTAAAATCTTCTTTGATCTCTCTATTTCTTTGGTTCAAGGGCCAAAGAGCCTGTGAAATCTCATCCAGATGTTCTGCTCATTTAGGAGTAGAAGTAAAAGCATATGCTTACTTCTTAGAAACAACACAGACTCTCAATTTGAGTTATTAAAAGATTACTTTTTTTATACTCTTTTATTCAACTACGGGTTTCAGTTAACTTTCTTGTATTAAATAGCCCGAGATGGAAAAGCACTTAGAGCTCCTAAAATTTGCTTTCCATTTCTCAGTTTTCATTGTGATTGGGTTAAAACCAGAAAGCTAGAAATTAGTGAGCCAGTTTCAGTGTTTGCAAAATGCTTTGCATATAGTTCCTACTAAATATATGTGTACTAATTGATATCTGTGTATAAGTTGTTGACATGTGTTTACCTTCCCTCAAAGAAACAATGTTTACTGGTTATTTTGGTGCACATAATCTTCTAAAGGTCAAGATATTCAAACATCTAACAGTTATATTCCCTATCCCAGGTCCTATAATGGCAGCCACAATCTGTTTCATCATCTGGGTGTTATTCATAACAGATACTGTATGGACTCGAAGTGTGAGACAGGTCTATGACGTAAGTGATCCAGAGGATTGGGCTGTTCATGACTTTGACTGTCCCAGGGAATGCTTCTGTCCCCCTAGTTTCCCTACTGCTTTATACTGTGAAAATCGAGGTCTCAAAGAAATCCCTGCTATTCCTTCAAGGATCTGGTATCTTTATCTTGAGAACAACTTGATAGAGACCATTCCTGAGAAGCCATTCGAGAACGCCACCCAGCTGAGATGGATAAATCTAAACAAGAACAAAATAACCAACTATGGAATTGAAAAAGGAGCCCTGAGCCAACTGAAGAAGCTGCTTTTCTTATTTCTGGAAGATAATGAGCTGGAGGAGGTACCTTCTCCTTTGCCAAGAAGTTTAGAACAATTACAATTGGCCAGAAACAAGGTGTCCAGAATTCCTCAGGGGACCTTCAGCAATCTGGAGAACCTGACCCTTCTTGACCTGCAGCACAATAAACTACTAGACAATGCCTTTCAGAGAGATACCTTCAAGGGACTCAAGAACCTAATGCAGCTAAATATGGCCAAGAATGCTCTAAAGAATATGCCACCGAGATTACCAGCCAATACAATGCAACTGTTTCTGGACAACAATTCCATTGAAGGAATACCAGAAAATTATTTTAATGTGATTCCCAAAGTGGCCTTTCTGCGACTAAACCACAACAAATTATCAGACGCAGGGCTCCCTTCAAGTGGATTTGATGTATCCTCAATTCTAGACCTTCAACTGTCTCACAATCAACTCACAAAGGTCCCCCGAATCAGTGCTCATCTGCAGCACCTTCACCTTGATCATAACAAAATTAAAAGTAAGTAATCATCAGGGTATGCCTTTGATTGAAATGCTCGTGGTCATTAAACTTATTCTATATTTTCTTTAAGAATAACAACCTTTGGTCTTTCCACCACCCCCCCACAACTAATGTGCCCTGAGATTTCTTTTTTCAACTTTCAGTATTTTGTCTCTGTCTATTTATTCTCACACACAGTCTTAATGAACCAAGAAAGTCAAATCTTCAAGTTGTAAATTGAAAAGTGGACTTTAGTAATCTACAAAGGGTGATTATCCATTGGAGAAACCAAATATATATTCTTTTACTCCGAGGAGATTCCAATATTTCTGCCTCACTGGGTAGATTTATTTAGGAAAATGTACCAAGCACAAACAACCTCATGCATAGTAATAGGAGTATGATTTAGGAGGTATCAGAAAGGAACCTTGGTCCTAAAAACTACAGGTGCTTGAAACCACCATAATTAAAGTCTCTGCTCTAGATTAGAGGGTTTCTCAAACCTTAGAGTGTGCAGATTGGTGGCTCCACCCCAGAGTTCCTGATTAAGTCTGGATGAGACTTGAGACTTCTCATTTCTAACAGGTTCCCAGGTGGTGCTGAGACTGCTGCTCTGGGGACTAAGCATTGGGGACCAACACTGTAGATTAACACCTTGTTCAATTGAAATGGAAACAAGTACTCCTGGAAGTTGGTGACTTCTTAGGACTAATGGCAATCAACAACGTAGAATGATTGCTCCTTTCATGAAAATAGCTTTCGATAAGGGAGAGAGAAATGAATGCAAAGTGCCTCGGAGGCAGAGGTACCATCAAAGGAAGATGTGGTTATAGAAAGAAGAGGCTGGAGATGCTAAATGCAAACATGGCATCTTCACAGTCCTGCCTGGGACCAGGCTGACCCTACTGCAGAGGTGGACAGTATCATGGTCTCACCACAGGGGCACTGGAACCAGCCTGACACTAATCTTCAACCCTGGCACAAGCCCTTTAGGAAGATAACCTAAGGAGACTTCTCCTGCCCAGCCTTAGAAAATACATTCCTAAAGTGGGAAGCAGTCAGATAGTTTGTAGGAAAATGGCACAGATAATTGTCAGAAGGTGGTACCGCTTGGTTATTATACCTTAGTTTCCTTTAAGCAAATAATCACACAGGCATCCTATTTATAAGAATAGACTATTTTTCCACTGGGTACTACTCAGTTATTCAAGACCTCTTTTCTTTTTGTTTTGTTTTGTTTTCTTTTCTTTTCCTTTCTTTTCTTTTCCTGGTTTTTCTACCAGCATACTTGAGCATATAATCTGGGAATTAACAAAGAGATTGCTCCCACATTTTTCCGTGGTGATGAGGCACATTATTTAATCCTGTAGTCAAGAGCAAAAGATGCAACGGAAAAAAAAATGTTAATCACTGAATCTGTTTCACTGAACCAGATAGTACAACAGTCAATATTGACCTAAATATATACATTTTTTTTTCCTGATGAAAGTTCTGTGCTTCTACACATGCGTTCCTTATCTGGCAACAGAAGTCCCATAGGTTTGATGTGGGAAGTGAATTTAAAGGGATTCCACATAGATCCCTGTTTGTGAATTGGGGATCCCCCTGAGAAGTTGAGAAAAAGGGACTTGAGGAGTGAGATAGCAAAATTCAACACGCAGCTGGGCACATACACCAGCCACTTACATAGTAAAAACAGAGCAGGACTCTGTTCTTCCTCCACTCACGTTTTTAAAAGTTTTACAGTGTTTTCTCATATATTTCTGTTCTTCAGTTGTTCTCATACCTTAGCATGCATCAGGATCATCTGGAAGGCTTATACAATATAGCTTGCCAGCCCCATCTTCATATTTTCTGACTCAGTAGGTCCAACGATTTAGTTCCCAGGAGGTATTAATGCTGCTGGTCCAAGGACCACACTTTGAAAATCACAGATTAATCCTCACAAGAATCTTGGTTGGTAACTTAAGAGTTTCTGAAGAAAGAAACTGAGGGTCAACTAAGTGAGGATACTTGCCCAAGGACAAAGAATAAATATAATACAGGACCTGACATCAGGTCCTTCTCATTTCAAGTGTTGTTTCCTATTCATACAGTATAATCCCAGCACATTTTTCTTCAATTTCCAGAATACAAGACTTTAGAAAAATTTCTACCAACCCAGGTAAGAATAATTCTAACAGCAACAACAAAGAGAGATTTATTTGTTCCTTAATGTAGATATCAGGCATGGTCGTTTCTATATTCCCAGAAAATAAATGTAAAATAAGAATTTCCCTGGCTAGAATTATTGGCTCACCGGTATATCACACTGTGTAATAATAACTGTTAAAGTACTTATTTCTTCTGGCTGCATAATCTACTCTAGTTGTTAATAAAGTGATTTCCAAGAAACATAGCTTTTATATGAAGAGTTCTTAGAATTTATAGGACGGTGACCTTTTCTTATGAAAAAGTTGGAAATATTTATTTCTTCAGGACAATCTAAAGGACTTTAAATTTGGCAAAAATGTTATCTATTCAAATAAGGTCCTTTGTGATGTTCTCTGAGAAACACCATAATTAATTTATGAAAATATAACTACATTTAGAACACTTGCTTCTCACATTACATTTATGCAGACATGCATTGGTTATGGGGCATAAGGCAATAAGGATGGTAGCACATTAAAAGGGACATGGTCTCTCCAGGAGGCAAGGGACCCTACGTAGTAGGAAAAGGACAAGGCTGGTGTCAGCTCTGCCACTTACTTGCTAAAATACCTTGTGCACGTTATCTTACCTGTCTGAACCACTTGCAATGCCCAGGTAAGGGAGAATAATCATATTACCTGAAAAACACTGTGTGATGGTAAGGTAATAATGCATGTGAAAGATAACTGTATATACACAAACTGCTATACATTACGAGTCACTATTTTTAGCAAGTTGAATTCACAAAATAGCATAAGATCAGAGCATAGCAACCTCGCTGTAAGCATAAGCTCAAAGGAAAGCCATTGCCAAAGTTAGGTGGGTCTCATCTTCTAAGGGAAGACCTCTTTCTCAAAATAGTTTCAAATGAGACTTAAAAGCAATATGCAGATTTATGGTTGAAATCAGCTATAATGCACACTTTTCTTAATTTTGCTATTTTAACAGGTTTCCTCTCCTGAATACTCCTAAATTTCAGTATAGTCATTGATGCCACGGGCTCTGATCCAAGACAGGTGCATGATTTCTCACATCCTAGCCATCTGAAAAGGCTGATGAGATATTTCCTGGCTTGGATCTTTGTAATTTGATTCTTGGCAAATAAATCCTTTCTAATTAAATACACTTAAATATAAAGATGCAATGTTCTTTTCTGTAAGTATTATATATGTAAACTTCGGTTACATGTACTTTTTAAAAACCTCATCGTACACTATTAATTGGAAATTTTGCATTTTCAGTTAATTTTAAGCACTTTCCCTAATAATAAACTGATTTTCCACCTACACATCCATCCATCCATCCATCTACCCATGCATGTAACCATTCCTTCTATGAACCTTTGTCTCCACTTCTAATACTCTAAATACTACCCATCTCATTTTATAGTAATCTAAGCATGCCTTATCTCACCTGGAAGCTTAGAAAGCAAATGATGTATTCTTTTATTTCCATCACAGCTTTTTTTTTTAAGATTTTATTTATTTATTTGTGAGAGAGAGAGAGAGAGCACGCACTAGTGGAGGGGGGAGGGCAGAGGGAGAAGCAGACTCCCAGCTGAACAAGAAGCGCGATGCAGGGTCCATCCCAGGACCCTGAGATCATGACCTGAGAGCTGATGTCAAAGGCTTAGCCTACTGAACCACCCAGGCGCCCTTCCATCATAGCTTTTAACAAAATGACCTTTCTCGTGCTCTGTGCAAAGTATAACTGAATACGGAGTGAGATGACTATATATATGTTGCACATTTTCTTAGGGTTACTTTTATAAGACAGATATACCTCCAACTTGACAAAAATGGTTTGTATCTCTGGCACTTTCACAGATCAGGCTGCTAGGCCCGCTACGAGACTGTTCCATGGCTTGTTGGTCTTCTCACACCTGGTCTCTTCTGTTCTAATTCATTTGTTCATGCCATCTTTGTCTCCATAGATGTGAACGTCTCTGTAATATGTCCTCCCACACTGCCTGCAGAACAAGATTCCTTCAGTTATGGACCTCACCTTCGCTACCTCCGTCTGGATGGAAATGAAATCAAACCACCAATTCCTATGGATTTAATGAACTGCTTTAGGCTCCTTCAGGCTGTCATTATTTAAACACATCTTCAACATCTAAAATCTGTTTAATGAGTTAATATTTCTGAAATGAAATTTGGTTACCATTCATAACTTTAAGACAAAAGTCACATTTCCAATTGCTCTTGGCCACCATTTTTGTTTGTATAGCTTATGTTTTCTATTCAAAGATGCTTTCACCAATGATATGTAGCACAGTTAGCTTTTCTTTAATTAGTAAAACAGACACAGAGTTCAGATAGTTTATCAACTCAAAGATAGTTCTTTTTTGTCTCTTCACAGCTTACTAACATCAAATAATGCAGTTGTATTGTTATGCAATATAAAAGACATATTGGTTTGCATATGTTCAAAATTGCTTATGCAGATATTATATTGATAGTAGAAATACAGTAATCTAACAGGAGATAGGAAAAAATGAGATATTTCTTCATCATAATTAATTTCAGATTGCTAAGTAACATTTGTAAGTATAAGTGTGGTATTTAGCTCAAGAAAGTATATGAAATGTATTAAATACTTCATGAAAGGAGACTTTTAGTCATTTAATACCAAATAACAGAAAAATAGTAATTTTCAGTTCACTACTATTTTTTATAGCTGCTGTTCTTAATATAGTACAGTGCACTCTATCAATTAAACAAGTCCTAAGTTTTACATTTATTATAACGCATTTCTCACAGAATCTTAGTGTTTTAACATTAGAAATCCACTTGAATTGCAAATTGTTCAGCTCTTATATTTGCCAGTGGTTTTGGATTTTTTAAATAAAAAGAGTGAAAGCTTTCTAATGAAATAGTAGTAAAACATTTATTTCAGGGGTACTATTTATAAGTTTTATTAAGAACATATTTTATAAAAAGTATTACAATAACAATAATTTCCATTTTTCTACCATGAATATATGCAAATATATTTTCTTCTACTTTTGTTTTTCCTTCTCTTCTGATAAACATAAGAAAAAATTTATACTCTAATCACTTAACATAATACAACTATTTCTCATGAGTTAAAAAGAAAGAACCCAGGATTTCATTTAGTAACAAAGTATAGTTTACTTTAGACTTCTAATTTCTAGGGCATATCTATAAATAATAAATATTCCATAGAGATTAATTCATGAATTTATATATTTTCCAAACAGTATTCTGAAATATCTTACAAAATTTGATATATTTCCCTAGAAGAATGATCATATATGCTTGTGAAAAACCAGATTAAGGAAAATCTAACATGTTACTTTACACCAAGGCTTCTCAGAAATTTAATGTTATTCTGTAAAGAAAGGTGAATTCTTAAGAAAAGAGCATAATATACTGTTTTGCCTACTTCTTTTCACACGAAAACTTATTTGGGGTTAGGAGGGAAGAACCAATTAACATACTTTGAACAGAGTTTTTAAAATGTTGACTAAAGGCAAGAAATGAAATTAATTGACATTAAGAAAATAATATTTTTTAGAAGACTTCAAAACACATAAAGAAAATTACTAAATTTATGTCATGAAAATACAAGTAATCAGATATCATTAGGCTGGGGAATAAGAATATGTTGAGAAAAATATAAGAACTTTAAATATTTGAAAATTTGCCATATGAAAAAGGGATAAAATGTATTCCAAGGGCTCCAAAATGAAGAGTAGAACATGTGGGTGAAATGTATATGGAGCCATATTTTAACTCTGGCCAAGGAAGAAATTTCTAATAGTTGTTCAAAATCATCCAACAATGAAAGCAACTTTTCTTGAAATGGCATTACCCACCATTGGGACTGTTCAGAGAATGAGTAATGGTTCAAGGGAAAGGCTATAAAAGGAATTCTTGATTTGGAAGCAAAGTTGTAAAATGTTCCTCTATGACCTTTTCAACTCTAAGAATTCCCTCTCTTCTCCCTCCCTCCCTCTCTCCTACCCTTCCTTACTTCCTTCCTTCTTCCTTCCTGTCTTTTTTTTTTCTTTATTTCAGAAAATATACATTGAGTACCATACCAGAGTATACTACACACTGGGGATATAATAGTTTATACTGTAGTGGATAAGACACCAATTAGGTGAATAACTACAAAAATATATAAAATTTTATCTGTGATAAATGCTATTGACAGACAACTACATGTTACAAAGGAATTACTAATACTAATTTGATGTAAAGATTCTCTACAGAAGTAGTGATTAAGGAAGCATATAAAGGATGAGAAGTACTTATCACTGGTGGGAGGGAAGAATATTTCAGGCAGAATTTAGACCCTGTTGTTTCTAGGAACAATTTAGAAGTTCCTGAAGAGTTTTAAGTCAGAAGGGACTCTGTTCATTGAGGGTTAATATCATGTAGTAGTAAAGAACATTAACACTGAAGCTAAAATTACTGAGTTCAAACTCCAGCTTTCCCGTTATGTGGTCCTGGGCAGAATCTTTAAATTCTTTGTGCCTCAGTCTCTTCTCATTTACAAAATGGGGACAAGTAATAGCACCTATCTTATGGTGAGAATTAAATGAGTTAGGATATGTAAAGTGTCTTGAGGAGTGCCAAATATATGGAAGTGCTAAATGTTTATTATTACTGTATGCAATATATAGCTACATAGATCTAGACATGCATACATATAGATGCAAGCTTCTTGGTGTAGTGAGTAAAACTGTTTGGAGGGAACTAAGACTAGATGGGAATAGAAGAGTTAGGATTTTAATCTTACAGCACAAATTAGAAAAACAAAGGTAGCTTAGAGTATAATGGCACTGATGGGTTTGCTAGAAATGGAAGGACATGGACAAACGTGAGAGAGTTAGGATGTGATACTGTCAGGATTTGGTGGTTGATTGAATAGATGGAGCAAGAGCAAGGAGGTGGTAAGGTTTCTGCTTGCAAAACTGGATACATGGCAATGTGTTTTCTAAGAGGAGCATGCTTAGAAGATCATGAGTTTTATTTTAGATGTGGTTAGTTTGAAATTATTTGGATTCATCCAAGAGAAGTCATGCAAGCTGTTGAAAGAGGACTAATGTTAAAAGGAGGGGTCTGGACAGGCACATAAATATGTAGGTGAAATTTTCTAGATTTTGTTAATAGTTCCAAAAATTGGGGGGAGAATTCTGTATTTAAATATTCAAATGTGTGTGAGGGAAGACTGAATCAAAAGCAGGGGACAGATTGAGAAAATGCAGGCATAATTCTAAGTATTGACCAATGAAGCTAGAAGGAATAGAGTAAGCTTTCTATCAGAAATTTTTTAAAAATATAGGCACAAAGTTACTATAAAGTCTTTAAAATTTACAGATAATCTGCTGTTCTCTTTCTTGATGAATACATTGTGACTATTACCAAAAATTTTTAAAAATCCAGAAAAAAAACTAGGCGATAAGCACAAGCCATTTTTGAAGTTATGGGATCTTCATAATGCTCAACCTCTCATTTTATGGCCCTAACTGAAACAAAACAGAACAAAACACTTTTATCTATGATCTCACCATGTAAATATGATAAGCTTCATTCATAAGCAAGTAAAAAAGGAGCAAAAATAAAATAAAAGGCAGTATCCAATGATCATGAGCAGTATATTTGCAAATGATAATGTTTAAAAAAAAAAAAAGAGGAGCTTTTGGTGGTAAGAACCCTGTAACAGATTGTTTTATTTGCTTTCTCTAAATTCTCCTTAAAACAAAACACCTAGACAGAAGAACCGCATGGTGGAAGACAATTCCCAGATGACATCTTTTATAAAATTGGTGTCAAAGAATCCAATGAATCCTCCACCCCACAAAATGATTGAATGTAAATGTAAGTGTGTATTGATAAATAGAGAGATGGATGTATAGATTGAGATATTTAAAATTTTCAGTGTTCTAAGAACTATGCATTGGCCAGGAAGAATGTAAATTTTATTGGTTAAAGTTAGAACTATATATCATATAGGAAGAATGAATTTTTTCAAAGTTAACCACAATATATTGGTAAGGAATGTAGAACTGTTAAACTAATACAAGGGGGAAATAGAGTGGCAAAGAGTATTTACTGAGTCTAAAAGAAGGCAAGAGGAGAAAGTAAAAAAAAAAAGGACAAGTAGAATGTATATAATAAAATTGTGCATTTGAACCCACATATATCGGTAATTACATGGTACAGTGGTTCAGAAGTTGTGCTTTAGAGAGGAAAGATCAAGTTTCAACTCCAGCTTGTGGCATTTACTTTGCCATTTCCTTGATCTCTGGCAAATATCTGAACATTTCTAAGGATTGGATCTTCATTTGCGAAATAGGGAACAGTATCAACTATCTTTCACAGTTGCTGTGAGGATAAGAGAGAACAGATGTGCAGTTCTGATCACCTGACACATAGAGATTCTCCAATAACTGGTAGGCTGGAATTTTATTATTAGCAGGGACTCTGGTACCCACAATTGCACGTTTTCTCCAGACCATTTTGCAAATAAGAAACTGAGAAAAATGAACGGTGAAACTGATCCACGTTTGTTTATGTTTTGGTGCCCTGGAAAGTTAAACAGCCAAGTAGAGTTAATAGTGATGGAATGGGGCCGGAGAAGTTGGGTAGTAAAAGAAATGAAATTGGGATGGGACAGATAAATTGAAGAAAAAAGACTGAAGCCTCCATGGAATGAAGTCTAGGCTTAAGGGGAATTACAGTGTACATAACCTGAAAGGAAAAGAGTGATCTGAGCCTGGAGGACTACAGTTTAAAATATCTTAAGTAGCCCAATGCTGAGAAATGAAAAGACTTTGGGTGTGGGAAGGAATTGCCAGAACAAAGAAGTGAATGTCACTGAGGTCAAAGAGTAGGATCTATGACATTGTAAGAATCTCCGATGAAAGTGCTTACAGAGCTCCTGCTTTGACCACCAAATTATACCACCTGTCATGATGAAATAGGCCATTACAGTTGAAAAAAATTAATAAAATTATTCTAGAATACATACATACCCATAGCAATTGATTATTAAAATACTACTTTAAGAATTATTGTGCCCTGAGGTGCCTGGATGCCTCAGGCAGTTAAGTGTCCAGCTCTTGATTTTAGCTCAGGTCATGATCTCAGAGTCGTGAGACCGAGCCCTGTGTGGGTCTCTGCCCTCAGCATGGAGTCTGCTTGATATTCTGTCTCTTCCTCTGCCCCTCCCCCCACTCACTTTCTCTCTCTCTCTCAATAAACAAACAAAATCTTTTAAAAAATTATTGTGCCCTAAGGAATGATATTTTGCACAATATCTGAAATATTGCATATATTAAAGGTAATTTATGATTTAGAAAAACAGTGAAATGTCTTATTTACCAAAAACTGTAGAAAATTTTTATTCCTCATGCATCTGAGACAGATCTCTGAAACTCCTTGCTCAGAATATTTCTATACAGGGAAAAGAAGAAAAATGATACATAAGCATATTATAGAATTTAAAACTGTTAAGCAAATATAGCACATCATTTACAAAATCACAGGATTATTATCCTGAAGTTTGAATCTGTTGTTCTACCTTTGGGAAAATACCACTTTCTTTGTGACATTCAGCTGAGTAAACAAAATTCAGACTCATTGTCTGAGTTCTTAAAGGTTTCTGAAAACAAGTTAAAATGATCCTGGAAAAAGATGAGAACAGTCAAAGGACTAGCAGGAATGGCTTTCACAAAATCCATCTGAAAAACTACCCATAGTGTATGTTATGGTGCCAGGGTTTGTTTCCAACAGGGCAAGAGTCTTGCCACATATTCCATTTGTTGGCTTCCTGCTTGCATTAAAAGTGACAAAACAAAGCTCTTGGTCAGTGGGAATATAGACTAGGAACACCGTCCAGGTTGAGAAGTTGAAAAGATTGCCTTCAAAGAAATGGAAATAAAGATGGAACAAACATCTTTTCTACATATGATCAGCAAATTTAGATCTATCTAATCTACCCAACCTTTATATAGTTAAGAGGAAAAGGGCAGAAAGTGATTTGGATGACTTAATAGTTATTAATGTATTAAAATTGAGGATGGTGAGATAGAGTAGTAAGAGCATTGAGGATGTAAAGTAAGATACACATAAATTTGAATCCGACGTCTGCTGAGGGAAACTGAGAAAATTACTCAAATTCTTTGATCATTGATTCTTTAATTATGACAGGCGGAAAATAATATGTACTTTACATGATAGTCCTCTGAGAATAAGAAGTAGTCTATTTAAAATGCTTACAGTATAGTAGGTGCTCAGTAAGTAAAATTTGATCATTAGTATTATTGGTATTATTATTTGAGGTTCTTAAAGATGTGCTAAAGAAGCTTTAGACAGTAATTTATCTGGAAGTAATATGTGCTAAAGTAAGATTAGTAAAATGTTAATGATGGAGTCCCACAGCTTGGTATATAAGTATTCACTGTGAGATTCTTCCAATTTTATTGTTTGAAAAATTTCATACTAAAATTTTTAAAAATCTAGAGGTAGAAAAAATGACCTGATAATTAATTCTTTTTTACTCATAACATCCTAGTGACTTATAGAGGTTCTAAAATGCTAGTCATAATATTAAACCTATCTAAAATCATTGACGGCAAATTTCTTTTTTTTCCCCAAAATTTTTATTTAAATTCAAGTTAATTAATATATAGTGTCTTATTGGTTTCAGGAGTAGAATTTAGCTATTCATCACTTACATATAACACCCAGTGCTCATGGCAAGTGCCCTCCATCCCCCACCCACCTCCCTCAGTTTGTTCTCTACAGTTAAGAGTCTCTTATGGTTTTGAATGCAAATTTCCTTATTTTGATGGAGAGGTCTAGTATTCACCGATACCATTTTACTCTCTTTCTGGGCAAAATGAAGGATAAAACTGTCCCATCTCCTTGAAAGGAAGCAGAAAATTCATGAGACAATTTCTGGCCACTGTGCAATGAGTGGAAGTGACATGCATCACTTCCAGGTCAAAGGATTTCATTGCTGAGGTGCAACCTTCTTTTTCCATCCCACTAATGTGAGGAGGAAAAAGTCCCCATGTTCCAGGTTCCAGATGGTAGTGGGTCTGCCACTCTGTCCGCAATCTTTGTAGCTGTTCAAGGGATAATATGGGGCAGAGCTGCTCCCCTAACTGGTATAGGGACAGATCGCCTTTGAGAGAAAGTAACTTTTTTTTTGGTATAAAGCCAGTAAAATCTGTGGTATTTGCCATTACGACATAACAGTCTATCCTTAAAAATTCATTCACATTTTGCATATCTTTTCAGTGATGTAAATGGATAAATTCTGAAAATTTAGTGTTACATTATCAGTATAATATTTGCAGTTTAACTTTTTTTTTTTAAAGATTTTATTTATTTATTTGAGAGAGAGAATGAGAGACAGAGAGCATGAGAGGGAGGAAGGTCAGAGGGAGAAGCAGACTCCCTGCCAAGCAGGGAGCCCGATGCGGGACTCGATCCCAGGACTCCAGGATCATGACCTGAGCCGAAGGCAGTCGCCCAACCAACTGAGCCACCCAGGTGCCCTTTGCAGTTTAACTTTTAACTTCTATCTAAATGATATATGAGCTTGCTAAAAATCTAACAGCTAAGAAAAGTCTCCAATGAAAACAATGATTTCCTGCCCCACCCTTCCCACTCCAGTCTAATTCTCTAGACACAACACTGTATATATTTACAGATTTTATTTTTCTTGTAATTATTTTCTTTTTCTTTTTTTTTTTTTAAGATTTTATTTATTTATTCATGAGAGACAGAGAGAGAGACAGAGGCAGAGGGAGAAGCAGGCGTCCCGCGGAGCAGGGAGCCCAATGCGGGACTCCATCCCAGGACCCTGGGATCATGACCTGAGCCGAAGGCAGACGCTTAACCGACTGAGCCACCCAGGTGTGCCCTCTTGTAATTATTTTCATACTGTTGATAACATGATTTTATCCTTCTTGATTTAGTCACTTTTACTGTTATAGATGATCATTTAGCATACTCATATCTACTTACTCCTTTCTTCTTATATTTTGGTAGCTATCTTTTTATTTATATTTCTTAACTTAGGTAATAAGCTTGAATAAAAAAATGTACACTTCTATTTCTAGTTTCAACAACTCTAGAGGACTACCTTAACTTTTCTCTATATGAGAAATTAATTAACATCCTAACCTTTCCTTTTGCTTTACCATTGTCTCATGTCTGATACACCTATATTTTCATGTTAAAGTTGCACAGTTTTGTAAATAATAGCTATTTTCTGTGCATGCTTTAAAGTGATGCTAAAAGAATTTTTTAAAGACAGTTTAGAGTAGGGTGCTGGGGTGGTTCAGTTGGTTAAGTGTCTGCCTTCAGCTCAGGTCATGATCCCAGGGTCCTGGAATCGAGTCCCACGTTGGGCTCCCTACTCAGTGGGGAGTCTGCTTCTCTGCCCTTCCCCTGGCTTGTGCTCTCTCTCTCGCTCGCTCACTCTTTCTCTCAAATAAATAAATAAAATCTTTAAAAAAAGACAATTTGGTGTATTGAGTATGTAAATTTTGTCTTTTCCCGAGTTGCAGTAAGAGGCAGGCTCCTCCTTTTCTATATCCATTCCTTAGCAAATATTGAACTTATAAATTTGATTTCTGAATCACCAGTTAATACATGTTCATCTTGTTTCTACTATCATCCAAGGAGATGTTGAAATGTGCCATTCACAGTTGACCTTCTCTTCAATTTCTTTGCTGTAATGGAATTGGTCCATTTTAGAATTCTGTACAATGATTTCAATGAGATTTTGAGAGGAATGTGAGACAAATATGCTTAGATAGCATCTTCTCTGTCCATCGCCACTCCATTAAAGATTCACTGTCATGTAGCTATTTGAAATCTTCTTAAAATATAAGCGTGAGTCCTGGGATGAGGTAAATGTTAGAAACAGGAAGAAGTGTGTGGGTGAGTATCAAGAAGTGGAGAGCTAGGAATCAAAACCACAATGAGATATCACTTCACACCTGTCAGAATGGCTAAAATCAAAAACACAAGAAACAAGTGTTGGAGAGGGTGTAAAGAAAAAGGAACCCTCATGCCCTGTTGTTAGGAAGGCAAACTGGTGCAGCCACTGTGGAAAACAGTATTGAGGTGCCTCAAAAAGTTAAAAATAGAATTACTGCATGATCCAGTAATTCCATTACTGGATATTTACCTAAAGCAAATGAAAAGACTAATTTGAAAAGATATATACACCTCTATGTTTATTGCAGCATTATTTACAAGAGCCAAATTATGGAAGCAGCCCAAGTGTCCATCAATAGATAAATGGATAAAGATGTGGTCTATAAATGCAGTGGAATATTATTCAGCCATAAAAAGAATAAAATCTTGTCATTTGCAACCATGTGGATAGAACTAGAGTGCATTATGCTAAGTGAAATAAGTCAGTCATAGAAAGACAAATACCATAAGATTTCACTCATGTGTGGAATTTAAGAAACAAAACAAAGAAAAAACAGAGACAAACAAACAAACAAACAAAAGCAAGCTCTTAACTACAGAGAACAAATTGATGGTTCCCAGAGGGGAGATGGGTTGGCGGGTGGGTGAAATAGGTGATGGGGATTGAGAGTACACTTACCATAATGAGCACAGAGTAACGTGTAGAATTGCTGAAACTTCATAGACTTTCACTCCCTACATGCCTCATATTAGCAGGATTCCTCTTCCCTCTCATCACAAGATCTTGTTATTCAGTGAAATATTACAACTAAGTAGTTTCCTCCTCTTTTTCCTTTCAATTTACCTATACTTGACTACTACTCTTTCCAAACTTATGGTTAAATGTGCATCTTTTTAAAACATTAAAATCTATACATTCCCATGTTTGGTAAGTGTATTTGTTTGCTAGGGCTGCCATAATAAAATACCACACTTGGTAGCTTAGGCAACAAAAATTTATTTTCTAGAAGCTAGATGTCCAAGATCAGGGTGTTGATAGATTTGGTTTCTACTAAAGTCTCTGTCCTTGGCTTGCAGATGGCAGCTTTCTCTCTGTCCTCACATGGTTTTCTTTATGCACACAAAACCCTGGTATCGCTCAGTGTGTTCAAAGTTCCTCTTCTTATATATATTTTTTTTAATTTTTAATTTTTTCAAATTTTTTAAAGATTTTATTTATTTGAGAGAGAGAGAGAAAGAGAGCAAGCAAGCATGAGCAGGGAAAGGGGCAGAGGGAAAAGGAGAAGCAGACTCTCCACTGAGCAGGGAGCCTGAGCTGGGGCTCAATCCCAGGACTCTGGGATCATGACCTGAGCTGAGGGCAGATGCTTAACTGACTGAGCCATCTAGGTGTCCAAAGTTCCTCTTCTTGTAAGTCAGATTGGATAAGGACTTACCCTAAAAACCTCATTTTGACTTAATCACCTCTTTGAAGACCTCATCTCCAAATACCATTCTGAGGTACTGGAAATTACAGCTTCAACATATAAATTTTGGGGAACACAATTCCTTCTGTAATAGTAGTCATCTGAAAATGCAATGTTTCTTTTTCTTAACTATTTGAAGTATTTTATTTAGTAACTGGTAAAGATACATATTAATAGATCATGTGAGTGTTTTTCCCACATTTTGTCAGACTAAGCATTACTATTCACTAATGTATATAGCTACATTTGCTAGATGCTTTTAGTGCTTAGAGGAAAATCTAATTGCATGAGTCACAGTAGCTACAAGATTGAACCAATTTAAATGCAAGGTAGCCCAGAAAAAGGAAAGCACACCAATCAGTATTAAATTCAACCCTAGTTATCAGCCCTACAAAATACACAAAGCTTTAAACATAAACCTATACAATTTCAGATAGACATAAGACTAATTTAACGAAGTGTTGTCTAAAGCCAGTTCATTTGTTCAAAATGAAAGTTTTTACTCTCAAAATCTAAGCAAATAAACTTTACAAAGAATGAATGCTAAGTCTAAATTCTCAGCAGTTCTAAATGGCCAAGATAGTTCAACAATCTCTAAGCTAGCTGACAGAATCTTTTGGTCCTAAGTAATAATTCCAAATGTTTGGGGAAAGATCTCAAGAGAATAAAATGAGAATTGCCACATCAAATCTTCTGTGTTTATAAAAGAAACAGCTGTGACTAAGGAGCCTGAGGGCAATGAATTAATATTCAAAGTTATCTTTCTGAAATGGAGTTATGAATTTGAACATGTTCACAAGAAAATAAAATAAGCTGACATCCATTTGAATGATCTTTACAGATGCGAAGTAAATATATACCAATCCACTTTGCAATTAAATCCACATAATTAGTTCAGGGATTTCATGCCAAAAGTATGTTGTAATTCTACTAAATTTAAATTGTGCATAGTGGTAAATGAGAATAAATATTCCAAAATGATAGCTCATTTAGTATGTTCACACACACACATGCATTCACGCACACACACACACAGAATCAAACCAATGCAAATCTGGAAATAATTATATCATCTCTTCATTGGCAAACGTAAAGGAAAAGTTCACAAGGAAACTAGTTTTACATTTAATTTCTCATATTTCATGCACATAAGGAAAAATAAATGATGGCAAAAAAAAAAGGGTTATACGTATCTTTCGTTGCAGTCAAAAGATTACTTGTTCTATGAACATATTGTAAAGACATCCAAATGTTCTTTCTTTATCTTCTTTACTAAATGATAACTAATTTAATTCCAGATGGTACGTATTACACAATATCATTCATCAAAAGTTGTGTGATTCCAAGCACATAAAACTCTTGCAAAAAAGCACTGCTCTGGAGTTCTTTTGTTGTTGTTGTTGTTTCTTTCTCCTCTCCTCTCCTTTTTTTTTTTTTTTTTTTGCAAGGGGCAGTGGTATTAATTTCTGGTAATGTGATATCTAACAGTATCTTTGTAAAGTAGCAAAGATTCAGACATCACTATATTCTTTTCTAAGTAGAAAGTTAGCCTTTACTCATCATTCTTTTAACAAGGTTTATTAGGCTATGCATTTTGTCTAAGAAAATGTGAAAGGCAATGCAACATAGTAGCTAAAATTAAAAAAAAGATAGCGAAGAACCAAATAATCTAATTCGAGTAGAAGATAATGTGTCAAAATTGTTATGCTATACCTATAGAAGAATTATTTTAAATCAGAAACTAGAAGTACAGATCTAGCCCAAGTCTTGGGTCCTAGTAGGATCAGCCTATAAACAATCATCCCATTGTCTAAGAGAGGATAATCTAGTCGCTGAGGTTATGGCTGAGATTAAGAAGAAAAATACACTTAAAGAAAAAAATGCTACTATTTTTAAAATATATTTATTTATTTATTTAGAGAAAGTGTGTGAGCAGGGGGAGGGGCAGAGGGAAAGGGAGAGAGAGAACTTCAAGCAGACTCTGCAGTGAGTGTGGAGCCCCACCCAGGGCTCCATCTCAGGACCCTGAGATCATGACCTGAGCTGAAATCAAGAGTCAGATACTAAACAGACTGAGCTACCCAGGCACCCCAAAATGACTGCTAGTTTTAATCCCCAAAGTAAGTTGCTAAATATATATTGACACCATTATAAATATACAGAATCCAATAAATACTGAGCAGTAAATATTGGAAGTTTCAACTACATAAACAGATCAGTAAAATTGATGTTAAATGAAAATTTAACAAGGATTTGGGTATACATAGTGAGTGGAAGTTACCCTAGGAAAAAATTGAAGGGGCTGTGAGGTAAGAGAACCAATAAAGGATGTGTTAATGAATGACTACCGTGGTGGGCAACCGGCAATCAAACACTGGGGACTCTGAGAGACTTGCAGAAGACCTCTTGGGATTATCCAGTGAGGGGGTGAGAAAGCTGGGGTTTTTATATAACTACTCTCAGTCTTATCGATTTGCTTTTTCATGTCTGTAAATAGGCAACCGAACATGATTGCACCACGAATGATTGTGGAGATGTACCTGTAGTTTGAAAAACATCCTGCTGGGGCGCCTGGGTGGCTCAGTCGTTAAGCGTCTGCCTTCGGCTCAGGTCATGATCCCAGGGTCCTGGGATCGAGCCCCGCATCAGGCTCCCTGCTCAGTGGGAAGCCTGCTTCTCCCTCTCCCACTCCCTCTGCTTGTGTTCCCTCTCTCGCTATGTCTCTCTCTGTCAAATAAATAAAAAAAAATCTTTAAAAAATAAAAAAAAAAAGAAAGAAAAACATCCTGCTAAAAATACGTGTTTGTGTAGTACAGCAAATTAGTCCTGATGGTAGAAAGAGTGCAAAATTTGATAAAAAATCCTGAGTTTTAGCTCAACCTCCCTTTGTCATTAGCTGATAACAAAATGGAATAATCTTTCTGTCTGGGCCTTAGAGTTTTGTTATTTGAGAAATGGTGAATTTGAAATATTGATGAAACCAACAGATTTTCCAGTTCTAAGTCCCAAGAATCTTTGATTAAATACATTTTTATTATGTTTAATATATCTTTATCCATTTTTTTTTGGTCAGGCCCTAAAAATTTTAAAGGCCACATTTACTGCTTTTCATTAAATAGAATACAGAGTGCCTTTCCAATGTCAGAAAGCCATCTGTAAAGTGAATAAATTAACATGGCTAAAACAAAATCCTTCCACAGGAGAAATCAAATTATCTGTTAAAGCAATTGGACATAGCTCTCACAAATTTTCACGATAGACCATTTAGTACAAGGAATATTACTTCAAGATTTGAAAAGAAATTAGTCAATGTTCAATTTTGAATTTTAAAGAGAATGACACCATGTGTAAGCAATAAACTTAGAATCCCAAACCAAATCCTCAAAAAAACTCCCTCAAGATTAAAATTGTTTCCTAAACTACCATGTTATTGATGCCAGATGTTAATCATAAAAACAGAAGATAAAGAACTTATGCACAGAGAAAGTTCCATTTTCAACAGTAGGATGTCAACTTATGAAAAGAAGGAGTCAGTGTAAGTCTGGTTAGCCAAGAAGCCTTCTGTAACATATTATAACATTTTTCCATTAGCCATAGTTTATATAGTCGAATCTTTTTTACAGGTTAAAATACATATATTTTTGGATAAAAGTCTTAAACTGCTGGAGGTTAGCAGTCATGTGATAAATGCACAAAAGAAGTTACTTCTTGAGAGATTTCTGGAGATTTGCCTTATTTTATTTTATTTTTCTACAATGAGAGAAGAGGTTCATCCACGATTTGTAGCTGTCTCTCCAAACACTGCCTTTATCTTATATAGTCCAAGTCCACATTTCACAGCTTTTCTCACATCTGTACTTGATTGCTACCTTAGCACCACAAACTTAGCATGCTCAAGCCCTTTTTCCCTAGAAATTATTTTCTTCTGCCAATTTCCCTTTATTCAACGATGTAATCTTTCATTCAGTCATTCCTTGATTCATTTAGCTTTTCTTCATTCAAAGGTCTACCAGGAGGAGATATACTGGCAGGAGATACAACAGTAAAATACAGTGTCTGCTCTTGAAAGGTCCAACAAGAGAGTGATCATATAGGATAGTTACCATAACATGGAATAGTGCTGTCATTGCTATTAGTGAAGCACAGAGCACTCTTTCACCCTGCAAATTTTCAAGATGCCTCAGATAGAACCAAGTGACTTGAATCTTGACCAGTGAGTGAAATTTTCCAGGGTAGAAAGAAAGGCAGTGGTTTAGCATAAACAAATTCAAAGCAATGGGGAAAATGAAGTGTAGCCTATCTAAATTCCAGATTCCTATTCCAAAGGGTAGAGTTCTGTTTGTTCCTTCCCCTTGTGCTGTTAGTATCATACATATATATATATGATATTTCATATATATATATGAAAATAACATATATATAATTTTTCACATAAAAATTTATCCAGTTCTGCTGGATACAAATACTCTTATTTTTCAATATTGATAATGTCTTAATTCAACTTCTTTTTTTGAAGATTTTTTTTTCTTGAATATAAACTTCATGGTAGACATCCTTCCAACACTTTGAAAATGTGACTCCACTGTCATCTGACCTCCATTGCTTTTGATGTCAGCTGGGTTTTATATTGTTGCTCTCCTTTAGGTAATGCATCATTCCTCTCTGCTTACCTTTTTCAAAGATTTATTTCTATTTATTTGAGAGGAGGGAGGGGCAGAAGGAAGGGAGAGAGACTCTCAAGCAGGCTCCATGTTGACTGCACAGCCCGTGTGGGGCTCAGTCTCACGACCCTGACATCACGACCTGAGCCGAAAACCAAGAGTCAGGCGCTAAATCAACTGCTACCACTCAGGTGCCCCTATGCTTACTGTTAAGATGTTCTCTTTATTTCCGATTTTTGAGTTTATTCATGATGAAACTAGCTGTTTTTCTTTATATTTATCTTGCTAGGAGTTTTCTGAGAATCTTGGACCTGTCAGGAGACGTTTGTTACCACATTTGGGAAATTTGGGGTCATTATTCCTCTGTTATGGACTGAGTTCTCTCCCCCCAAAGTTTGTATGTGGGAATTCTCACCCCCAGTGTAAACTGTATTTGGAGATAGGGCCTAGGGAGGAAATCGAGGTTAAATGAGATCGTAAGAGATGAGGCCACACTAGGACTAGTCCTTATAAGAAGAGAAAGAGATACCAGATCTCTCCCTCCCTCCCTCTCCTCCCTTCCCTTCTCTTCCTCTCCCTGTCCCTCTCCCTCTCTCCACATGCCCATAGACAAGAAGTCATGTGAGGACATGGAGACACATCAGCCATCTACAAGCCAGGAAGAGACGCCTTAAGAAACCAACCCGGATGGCACCTTGATCGTAGGCTTGCCTCCAGAAATTAAGAAAATAAACTTTTATTGTTTAAGCCACTCCATCTGTGTTATTGTGTTATGGTGGCCTGAGAAAACTAATATATCTTCCAATTTTTTTTTTTTTATTCCCCATTCTTTCTTTCATCTCCTTCATGGAATCTAATTACATGCATCTTAGACCTCCTAATATAATCTCACAGATCACTGAGAATGTACTGACTTATTTTCAAACTTTCTTCTCTCTGCTCTCTATTAAAATTGTATGTTTTCTATTTATCTATCTTCAAGCTTAGTAACCACTTATTTTACCATATATGAAAACTTTTTTTTTAAATATTACATATAGTCTTGGGGCGCCTGGGTGGCTCAGTCACTTAAGTGCCTTACTTTTGGTTTCAGCTCAGGTCATGATCTCTGCGTCCTGGGATTGAGTTCCGCATGGGGCTCCACACTCATCGCAGAGTCTGCTTGAGATTTCTCTCTCTCCTTCTCCCTCTGTCCCTCCCTGGCACTCTCTCTCTCTCTAAAATAAATAAATAAAACATAAAAAAATATATTATATATAGTCTTGCTAAGTTATAGAATTTCCATTGGCTGTTTTCTGGATATCCATTTCTCTGCTGAGATCCCCTATCTGCCTATTCTTTTTTTTTTTTTTTTTTTTAAGATTTTATTTATTTGACAGAGAGAGACACAGCGAGAGAGGGAACACAAGCAGGGGGAGCTGGAGGGGGAGAAGCAGGCTTTCCTCAGAGCAGGGAGCCCGACGTGGGGCTCGATCCCAGGACTCTGGGATCATGACCTGAGCCGAAGGCAGACGCTTAACGACTGAGCCACCCAAGCGCCCCCTGCCTATTCATTTTGACCATATTTCACTTGCAGTTCCCCAACTTATCTATATTTTTTAATTTAAAATCCTTATATTCTAATTTCAATATTCAGAGCATTTTATGATTGGTTTCCACTGATTGCCTTTCTCTTGACTGTGGGTCACAATTTCATCTCATGGTCTACCAGTTTCTTTTTATTGCATAGTGGATAGTGTGGATGATACATTGTGGAGATCAGATTCGGTTCTCTTTTTCTGAAGATTACTAATTTTTATTCCAGTAGGCAATTAAATTGGCTCTACTCAAACTCAAAATTATGGCTCCCGTCAAGTGGGCACCAGCTGAAACTTCTCATCTATCTCATTCTTCTATCTGTTGCTCTTCATGGAGAACTCTGAAATCTCCACTGCACACACAGTTCAGTGGTCAGAAAAAGATGTAGGTGGGGTTTATATACAGATTCGGGGTTCTCCTCTTGGCCGTTCCTCCTTCATGGGGTCTTCCTCCTTACTCTCCTCCACCCAGTGAAATTCCAGCTTGTGTATTACCTTGAAGGTGCTTTCAGGTGGAAACTTAGTGCGGTTCCCTGCTTTCATGGCTCAGCTCCATCCAGTTTCTGTCTACTTTGGCCACTCTCTAGTTCTTCGACTATTTTATCGAGCATTTGTAATTTTTATCTGCATGAGGGTTAATCATATATAAGCCACTCTACTATTACAGGAATAAGAGTCTGTGAGAAAGCTTTAATAATGGTTACATAACTAGATATTGGACATATTAGGTTCTCTTTTTCTTTTATTTATTCATCGTCTATAAATTACATTTTGTAAGTACTTTTTCATTTCATATACTTTGTGAAATTTATTGGCAGACATCCTGAACTTTTTATTATATTATTGAGCCATATACCACAAAGAGTCTGGTGCCTGCCCTGACTCTGGATTCTGAGTTGTGAATTATACAATATTACATGATAATATTATCAATTTAATTCAGGTATCTTTCATTTTTTATCTGAAAGCATCTGAACTAAAGAGTGTACAATAAATAAATGTTGATATGAATTAAATTGCTAAGATCCAGATTTTACATTAAGTATTTACTTTGTTTACACACTGCCATCAAATGAAATCTTTCATGTGAAAATGGCAATTCCCCTATTTCAAATATTTCCATAACTGTCATCAATCTATCATGGTGAAAGAGAAAGATAGAAAATGTGGCTATTTCATTAAAAAGCTTAAAATAATTTGTTTTAATCAGTCCCTTGTGGATACAAGTAAAACAGTATTTTCAAGTTATCACCAAATAATGGGGTGCTTATTGGGAGGATACAAGTGGACATAAGGAAGTATGACACTCAGATATGCAACCAAATCTGGGCAATAATGGAAACCATAGCAGTACCCAGCATTGCAAAGGCTGGAACTGGATTCTCAGGAGCTCTAGGTGATTCAATAGTAACTAGCTTTTAATGCATTTTTACAAACTTTCAAACATCTGCTTTTCATTCTTTTCCCCAAACCAACCTATTTCCTCATAGTTTTGCTCCTTCATAATTTTGATTTCCTTATGATTCCTGCTGCTTCTCTCTGACTTACAGATGGTCTTTATCTCTGTTTAAGCTTCAGATTTCTTTGCCTATGCATAAATCTTCTCTGTATTAACAAATATTTTTAATTACAATTAATAGCAATCCAAACAAATTGCCATTAACATAAAACAATTTTTTGGTGTGCAAAAGTGATAAATAAAGGTTTCCCATTGGACTCAAGAATGATTAATGGAGGGGTTCAAATCTAATATATGTGCAAATCTATCCCTTATCTCTTATTACAATGACAAATATATAAAACTTGGCACATTTGTAAATATGCTGCACATGCTGTATTTGATTGAGTTTATTTAGGTGAGCTAAAGAGACAAGAAGAGCATTCTGACCGACCAGAAGAGCATTCTAACCAAAAATTATCTCTTATAAAAGAACTATTTGAAACCCTGGATTGACCTTGATTCATTCCATAAAATTAAACAATTCTGAGGTTATAAATCTTTATTGAAATCAAAGATAATGTTTATGCAAAATGACCATTTAGACATCGAAAGGAGTAGAATAAATTTCATCCAGAATAATGTCTATAGTATTATTTGTACTTTGCCCCAGTGTGTGCTTTAATTCTGAATGTCCTTATAACTTAGTATTTTAGCGTTCAAAGTAAAAGGTGTCTAAAAAAATGCCATATATAATTGTCTGGTTTTAATATAAAATAAGATATTAACTGGGGACAATTATGCTTCACGTCTTTTAGTGTTTTCAGTAAAACAATGGGGGCATGCATGATTTGAATACCAAACTGTGTAAAAAATAATATTCATTCAAAAAACTAAACACAAAACAGAATGAATGTTCCTTTCTTTTCTATCTCTCACGCTAGGAAAAGGCTTAACTTTGAAATGTAAATTCCACATTCAGTATTCAATATTTCTAAAGTTTCCTCAATAAAATGAAAAGGAAATTCTCTTTACTCAACTAAAAATTCCTCTGCATTCTTCACAATAAGAAATACGGTTGGACTCATCTACTTACTTATCATAAACACTTGTGCAAACACAATTTTTCCAGAAAGTTCAGAAAAAGTTCACCAACTTTTTCCAAGCCAACATCACATGTTTGAAATACTCCACAACCCTTACCTCCATTGAGAAACAGCAGTGGAAGAATCAAAACTGTCCCTACAAACTTTTGCCACAGTGTTTTTAACTTTGCTGTATTCATAAGACAACAACAGTAGTGCCAAATTCATCATTTGGTTTCTTAGGTTTCATATTTGCAAAGTACTCATCGAGGCTTCCACAAGTGAAGTATTAAAAGTGATTCCAGGTTAGACCGTGGTCTTTGGAGTCTACAGGTAGGCCAGTGGCCACAGCGGGCTTGAAGTTCTCCAGCGTAACCTTTGTGGTTAATTGGTTTTCAGCTAAACCATGATCTACTTCATGCCATTTTATGAGATTTTCCCCTGATTTTACAAGCTCAGGAATATGAGAACTTGCAAACTGCAATATGAGAACATTTGAGTCATGAATGCCTACACATATATTCATATTTATATTCATATTCATATTTGGAATATATGTATGCAAATATATATATTTGAAAATTTGGAATACATAAATTTTAATTCAAAATTTTATCAACTTAATTAAAATTAATAAAAAATAAACCATTGCATGTCTATATTATTGTGTAGTGTACCCTGTATTCAGATTTTCTTTAGCTACTCTTTCCTTTAGCGTTAAATATCATGAAGTTTGTCCTCATATTCTTTTTCCACTTTTTGATTGCCCTTTACCTCCAGTTACTCACATTTGCCTTCTGATTGCCTATGTCACTGAAACGGTTTTATTTTCTGTTTTTTGTTTTGTTTTGTTTTTGTTTTTGCCGTTGTCACCAGGGACATCCTTGTTACTAAATTCAGTTGTTAATGTAACCTCCATGGCAGGGTTCGTTTCCTGCCCAATACCCATTCTTTCCTTCTGTGTTAACAGAACAGCAACTTTCTTTGGTGTAGCAATGTCTTCTCTCTCTCACACACACACACGCGCACACACACACACACATACTACATTTTCCAGGTTTGCTTGCTGCAGTACTTACCCATTTGACAAGTCTGCCTAATGAGCTGCCTACTATAAAGACTAGGAGACTTTGGAGCATATTTGGATTTCCTGATCTAGGCACCATATCTAATGTTTAGTTGCTTCCATCTTCCTCTTTACGCTTGTATTAATGGACAGAAAGCTCGAGGTGGACAGCCATTTTGTGACTGTAGCTTGAAGGAAAGGAAATGTCTTACATGTAGTGTAATGTAATCCTTAATTGATATAACCTCATTGCTACATAAAGTCCTTTTTATGGAATCAATAACTTTCCTTGGTTTTGTGACACATTAATATTCATATTTTTCTTAGTACTCTCTGTCCATTCTTGTTATTTAGAGTTTAAACTCTGCTCTGCTTTGTGTTGCTTTCACTCTCTTCACATATGTACTAAGTTTATTTTATTTTTATATTTTTTTCTGAGCTCTGGCAAATTGTCTCAGCTTTTCTGTTGTCTTGCTATTCTTTTTCTTGGAATGCTTGTAGCTCTGCTTAGCTGGGTGAATTAGGGTGAGCTACTTAAACTTTCTATGTCTCAGTTTTTTTCATTTTTAAAGTAAGAATAAGAAATTACCCTTGTAAAGTTGCCATGAGAATTAAATGAGATAATAATGTATGCCAATCACTTAGAACTATTGTTGGCACAAAATCAGCATTCAGTAAACATTGGTTATTAGTACTTTATTAAGCTGATTATGTCATTTTATTTTTTAAATTTTATTTTATTATTTATGTTAGTCACCATACAATACATCATTAGTTTTTGATGTAGTGATCCACAATTCATTGTTTTCATATAACACCCAGTGCTCCATGCAGTATGTGCCCTCCTTAATACCCATCACCAGGCTAACCCATCCCCCCACCCCCCTCCCCTCTAAAACCCTCAGTTTGTTTCTCAGAGTCCATAGTCTCTAATGGTTCATCTCTCCTCCAATTTCCCCCCCTTCATTTTTCCCTTCCTTCTCCTAATGTCCTCCATGCTATTCTTTACATTCCACAAATAAGTGAAACCATATGATAATTGACTTTCTCTACTTGACTTATTTCACTTAGCATAATCTCCTCCAGTCCCATCCATGTTGATGTAAAAGTTGGGTATTCATCCTTTCTGATGGCTGAGTAATATTCCATTGTATATATGGACCACATCTTCTTTATCCATTCATCTGTTGAAGGGCATCTTGGCTCTTTCCACAGTTTGGCTATTGTGGACATTGCTGCTATGAACATTGGGGTGCATATGGCTCTTCTTTTCACTACATCTGTGTCTTTGGGGTAAATACCCAGTAGTGCAATTGCTGGGTCATAGGGTAGCTCTATTTTTATTTTTCGAGGCACCTCTACACTGTTTTCCAAAGTGGCTGTACCAACTTGCATTCCCACCAACAGTGTAAGAGGGTTCCCCTTTCTCCACAACCTCTCCAACATTTGTTGTTTCTCACCTTGTCAATTTTTGCCATTCTAACTGGTGTAAGGAAGTACCTCAATGTGGTTTTGATTTGAATTTTCCTGATGGGAATGATGATGAACATTTTTTCATCTGTCTGATAGCCATTTGTATGTCTTCTTTGGAGAAGTGTCTGTTCATGTCTTCTGCCCATTTTTTGACTTGATTATTTGTTTTTTGGGTGTTGAGTTTGAGAAGTTCTTTATAGATCTTGGATTCCAGCTCTTTATCTGTAGTGTCATTTGCAAATATCTTCTCCTATTCTGTGGGTTGCCTCTTTGTTTTGTTGACCGTTTCCTTTGCTGCGCAGAAGGTTTTTATCTTGATGAAGTCCCAAAAGTTCATTTTTGCTTTTGTTTCACCAGCCTTTGGAGATGTATCTTGAAAGAAATTGCTGTGGCCGATGTCAAAGAGGTTACTGCCTATGTTCTCCTCTAGGAATTTGATGGATTCTTGTCTCACATTGAGGTCTTTCATCCAGTTTGAGTTTATCTTTGTGTATGTTGTTAGAGAATGATCGAGTTTCATTCTTCTGTATATAGCTGTCCAATTTTCCCAGCACCATTACTGAAGAGACTGTCTTCTTTGCATTGCATATTTTTTTCCTGCTTTGACAAAGATTATTTGACCATAGAATTGAGGGTCCTTATCTGGGCTCTCTATTCTGTTCCATTGGCCTATATGTCTGTTTTTGTGCCAGTACCATGCTGTCTTGGTGATCACTGCTTTGTAATATAGCTTGAAATCAGGCAACGTGATGCCCCCAGCTTTGTGTAGTTAGAGACACAAAAGGACACTATATCATTCTCAAAGGGTCTATTCAACAAGAAGACCTAACAACTGTAAATATCGATGCCCCCAACATGGGAGCAGCCATCTACATAAGCCAACTGTTAACCAAAATAAAGAGTCATATTGATAACAACACGTTAATTGTAGGAGACCTCAATACCCCACTCTCAGCAATAGACAGATCATCTAAGCAGAAAGTCAACAAAGAAACAAGAGCTTTGAATGACACACTAGACCAGATGGACCTCATAGATATATACAGAACATACAACCCTAAAACAACAGAATACTCATTCTTCTCGAGCGCACATGGAACTTTCTCCAGAATGGCCCACATACTGGGTCACAAATCAGGTCTCAACCAATACAAAAAGATTGAGATTATTCCCTGCATATTCTCAGACCATAATGCTTTAAAACTGGAGCTCAATCACAAGAAAAAATGTGGAAGAAATTCAAACACTTGGAAGCTAAAGACCACTCTGCTCAAGAATGTTTGGGTCAACCAGGAAATCAAAGAAGAACTTAAACAATTCATGGAAACCAATGAAAACGAAAACACATTGGTCCAAAACCTATGGGATACTGCAAAGGCGGTCCTAAGGGGGAAATAGATAGCCATCCAAGCCTCACTCAAAAAAATAGAAAAATCCCAAATTCACCAACTAACTTTACACCTTAAAGAACTAGAGAAAAAGCAACAAATGATGCTTAAGCCACACATTGGAAGAGAAATAATTAAGATTAGAGCAGAAATCAATGAATTAGAAACCAGAAACACAGTAGATCAGATCAATGAAACTAGAAGCTGGTTATTTGGAAAGAATTAATAAGATTGAAAAACCACTGGCCAGACTTATCCAAAAGAAAAGAGAAAGGACCCAAATTAATAAAATTATGAATGAAAGGGGAGAGATCACTACTAACACCAAAGAAATAGAAACAATTATTAGAAATTATTATCAACAACAATATGCCAATAAATTGAGCAACATGGAAGACATAGATGCCTTCCTGGAAACCTATAAACTACCAAGACTGGAACAGGAAGAAATTGACAACGTGAATAGGCCAATAACCAGTAACGAGATTGAAGCAGTGATCAAAAACCTCCCAAAAAACAAGAGTCCAGGGCCTGATGGATTCCCTGGAGAATTCTACCAAACGTTCAAAGAAGAAATAATACCTATTCTCCTGAAGCTGTTTCAAAAAATAGAAACAGAAGGAAAGCTTCCTGACTCATTCTATGAGGCCAGCATTACCTTAATTCCCAAACCAGGCAAAGACCCCATCAAAAAGGAGAATTTCAGACTGATATCCCTGATGAATATGGATTCCAAAATTCTCAACAAAATCCTAGCTAATAGGATCCAACAGTACATTAAAAAGATCATCCACCACAACCAAGTGGGATTTATCCCTGGGATGCAAAAGAAATAAAAGTTATTCAAATTGGCAAAGAAGAAGCCAAACTCTCTCTCTTCACAGATGACATGATATTTTATGTGGAAAACCCAAAAGACTCCAGCCCCAAATTACTAGAGCTCATACGGCAATTCAGTAATGTGGCAGGACACCAAATCAATGCACAAAAATCAGTTGCTTTCTTATACACTAACAATGCAACTGTAGAAAGAGAAATTGGAGAAACGACTCCATTTACAATAGCACCAAAAACCTAAGATAACTCGGAATAAACCTAACCAAAGAGGTAAAGGCTATATACTCTAGGAACTACAGAACACTCATGAAAGAAATTGAAGAAGACACAAAAAGATGGAAAAACATTCCATGCTCATGGATCGGAAGAATAAACATTGTTAAAATGTCTATGCTACCCAGAGCAATCTATACCTTCAATGCCATCCCAATCAAAATTCCAATGACATTTTTCAAAGTGCTGGAACAAACAATCCTAAAATTTATATGGAATCAGAAAAGACCCCGAATTGTCATTGTTTTTTAAAACATACTTTGTTATTTTATTTTATTTTATTATTTTATTTTTAGAGATAGAGAGTGCATGAGAAGGCAGGAGGGCAGAGGCAGAGGGAGAATCTTAAGTAGGCTCCATGCCCAGTACAGAACCCAACGTGGGGTTCAATCTCAGGACTCTGAAATCATGACCTGAGCTGAAATCAAGAGTTTGTTGCTTAACGAATTGAGCCACCCAGGTGCCCCTAAACATTTTTATAGAAACATAACCATGTATAGAAAATTATTAAACCCAATGACAAAAGATATGAACAAAATTTATTGACAGAAATTTTCTCAAAATATCCTTTAGTTTTTTTCAATGTCTATGGGATTATATTTTTTTTTTTTTTTGGTCTTTTTCATTCCTTATATTACACCTCTCTTTTTTCCCCTAGATTGGATTCATAAGAGATTTATCAACTTTATGAGCTTTTTCAAATACCAAATTTTGGCTTTCTCAATCCTTTCTATTATTTTTGTTTTCTATTGTATTAGTTTAAATTCACTTTTTCATTATCTTCTTCCTTCTTTCTTTTAAGTTTCTGTCTTATTATCTAAATTCTTTAAAAGAATATTTAAATCATTGAAATTCTATCATTCCTTCAAGTTTTATATTGCCCATTTTAGTCTATAAATTTCCTTCTGTGACAAACTATAGCTGTATCTCACAGGTTGTGAGATGCAGGATTTTTGTTGTCACTGAGTTCAAAATATTTCCTAATTTTCATTGTGATTTATTTTTTTGATCTACAGGATTACTTACAGGTGTATTTCTTAATGTGTAATTGCCTTAGTGATTGTTTTGTTATCAATTTGTAGCTTCTTCCTTTGGTCAGAGACTTATCCCTCTGACTTTAGTCCTTGGAAATGTCTTGAGTCATGTCTAGCTCAGCGTATCACCAATTTTTATAAACATCCTGTTGGAAACTAAAAGTAGACTGTGTTCTGCAGTTTGAGGGAGCCAAGCAGCACATTTGCTAAGTTGTGTTTGTCACATACTCTGTGATTAGCCTTAATTCTTTGCCCTCCTTCTCATCTATGCTTTTGCCACTTACAGGAGTAAGAAGCAGAGCTGCTTCATGCAAACTCAGATCCAGGAGGATAAATAACTGATATTTTAAGCTGCCAAATTCTGGAATGGTTTGATTTTGTGTGTTTTTTAACTGAAAACCATAAAACTTTTTCAAAGAAATGTATTCCAAACAGTGAATTTTCCTAAAGAAGTGAATTTGTTTTAAATAATAATAATAATAGGGGCGCCTGGGTGGCTCAGTTGGTTAAGCCTCTGCCTTCAGCTCAGGTCATGATCCCAGGGTCCTGGGATGGAGCCCCGCATCAGGCTCCCTGCTCAGTGGGGAGCCTTCTTCTCCCTCTCCCTCTATCTACTGCTCTGCCTACTTGAGCTCTCTCTGTCAAATAAATAAATAAAACTTTAAAAAAAATAATAAAAACACTCCAAGAGCAACCACATGATTGGTTTCATTAAGTGTGCAAACAAGGGACATAGATTTTATTTTAATTAAGACTGAAAGAGCAGTATAAATACTGATGGTGGGTGGGGGAATGATTTATGCCCCAAACTCCTGTATTCCATCTCTGTATGCTGTCCTGCTATTATTATTTATAAAAATCTTAACCACACAGTGAGTTGAGTTTTTGTAACTTCAGTGACGTGTTAGAGGACAATGAGTCTTGGTTTGAAGTATTCGTCATAACTAAAAGCCAGAATAGTACTTGACCATGACAATTAAATATGTAAAATGATGGGTGATTCTCCAATATGTCCAATATCTTATTTTTTAGTTCTGAAGTGGCATCTGAGCCTTTAAACTCCCCTGCAATATGAACGGCACCAGAACAGGTCACTGCACAGGCCAGAAGTGTCTAAAGAGCTACATCTTTTGGCAATGACTGATCCCTTTTAAATCATTTCTTGAGTTTCATGATGCAAAGCATGTTTATTTGCGTGCACAACAATGCAGATTATGATACCAGGTAAAAAGGAAAGCAAGCTTCAGACAATTGGAGATTAACACTTTGAGGTATCTGATTCTGGAACCTACCACAGTGGGAAGACTTGCTGTGCTGTCTTCAGAAGTTAAGTTTCTTGACCTGATGCCTCCACAGGTTTTTCAGTAGGCCTTCCTGCTGGACCAGCTCTTCTGCGTCCTTTCTGATCGGCAGTTGGTATTCCAGATAGTCTGTGTTTTGCATCTGTTTATTCAGGAGCTCCCAGGAAATCTAAGAGACCAGTTTCACTGTTCTCAGAAGCCAAGATCTTAGGCCCTACAGAACGGCACTTAACATGTTCTCCAACTGCAGAGCAGATTACAGGGCTCGCGCGCCAGTTCCTTCCTTCTCTGCCCAGTACATTCATGTTTTCTTAGCTATCTAATACCTGAGAATATCACTTTGCATGTTCCTTCTTCACCTCAGCCTGCTCTTTGAAAAATGTGACAAAGGAGGTGCTTCTCTCTCTTCACTGGGATAACAGCCCATGGATAAGTAAGCATCACTGACATGTGGCTCATGAGATGCTACTTGGTTAGTAACAGCCTCACACTCTTCAGGGACAGGGCTCTGGACCTGGGATTTGGGTGCTCTGTTATTGTGGAAATAGCTAGCTCTTGCAATTATGTTGTTCAAATCTTCTATTTCCTTACTAATATTTGTATTTTCCCCCTACTGATTTAATTCACAGAGATGCATTTGATCATTGTATTTATCAACATGTCCAAATGGTACCCTTCTATAGGTTCCAGGTTGGCTCAACTGTGTTTTAACATTTTATCACTAAATTTTCAGAGATATTGGAAAGTTGAGAGAATTTTACATTGACTACTCATGTACTCCCCACCATGATTCCACAATTAACACTCTAATATACAGTATTTATGGAATATTTATCATAAATAAATCCTTCTAGCCACCCACCATCCATTTATTATGTATGTGACACATCTCAAAATAAATTGCAGCTATCAATATACTTCTTCCTAGATGCTTCATTATCTAGAGTTCAGTATTTGTTTTGTTATTTTCTTTTTATATAAAATTTACATGCAATAAAATATGTAAAAATCCTTGAAGAGAGCACAGGTAGGGGTGCCTGGGTAGCTGAGTCAGTTAAGCATCTGCTTTTGGCTCAGGTCATGATCTCAGGATCCTGGGATCGAGCCCCATGTCAAGCTCCCTGCTCAGCAGGGAGTCTGCTTCTCCCTCTGCCTCTCTCTCTCTCTTAAATAAATAAATAAATAAATAAATAAATAAATAAATATTTTTAAAAGAGAGAGAGCACAGATAGGAATCTCTCTGACATAGCTGTAGCAATATTTTTCTAGATATGTCTCCTGAGGAAGGGAAATAAAAGCAAAAATAAACTATTGGGACTACATCAAAATAAAGTTTCTACACAACAAAGGAACAATAAACAAAACTAAAAGGCAATCTACTGAATGAGAGAAGATATTTGCAAATGACATCTGATAAAGAGTTAGTATCCAAAATAAATAAAGAACGTATAAAACTAAACACCCAAAAAAACAAAAAATCCAGTTAAAAAACAGGCAGAAGACATGAACAGACATTTCTCTAAAGAAGACATTCAGATGGCCAACAAACACATGAAAACATGCTCAACATCACCCATCTTCAGGGAAATGAAAATCAAAACTACAATAAGATATCATGTCACACCTGTTGGAATGGCTAAAACCAACAACACAAGAAACAACAAGTGTTGGTAAGGATGTGGAGAAAAAGGAATCCTCTTGCACTGCTGGTGGGAATGTAAACCGATGCAGCCACTGTGGAAAACAGTATGGAGGGTCCTCAAAAAATTAAAAATAGAACTACCCTATGAACCAGGAATTGCACTGCCATGTATTTACCTCCAAAATGCAGAAACACTAATTCAAAGAAATACATGCACCCCTATGTTTATTGCAGCATTATTTTACAAGAGCCAAGCTATGGAAGTAACCCAAGTTTCCACTGAATGATAAATGGATAGAGAATATCCATTTATCCATACATATATATATAGAGAGAGAGAGAGAATATTATATATATATATATATATATCCCATTGTCTGTGTGTGTGTGTATATGTATATATGTATATACATACATAATGGAATATCATTCAGCCACAAAAAGAATGAAATCTTGCCATTTACAATGACATGGATAGAACAAGAGAGTATTATGTTAAGCGAAGTAAGTCAGTCAGAGAAAGACAAATAACATATGATCTCACTCCTATGTGGAATTTAAGAAATAAAACAAATGAGCAAAGGAAAAAAAAGAGAGAGAGAAGCAAATCAAGAAACAGACTCTCAACTATAGAGAACAAACTGATGGTTACCAGAGGGGTGGGGGTGGGGGCATGGGGCAAATAAGGGATGGGATTTAAAGAGCACACTTACGATGAAAGAAAATAAAATAAAATGAAAAAAAGAAATATGTAAATGCTTAGTGTACATTTGCTGAGTTTTAACAAAGACAGCTATATCAAATTCTTACCAGCATATAGAACATTAGTATCAGTCCAGAAAGTCTACTCTTGACTTCACCTTCCTACAAACATCAACAGTTCTAATTTTTTCCATTATAGGTTCATCTGCCTGTCCTAGATTTTGATACAAAAGGAATCAGAGTATGTATCCTTTGTATAAAGCTCCTTTCCCTCAGAACATTTTTGAAATCCATCCACATTGTGGATCTATCAGTAGCCCATTACTTGTGATTACTATGTATTATTCTTTTCCTTTTTTAACCTATTTTGGTAACTTTTGCCTTTTTTGTTTAGTTTATTAACATTTAATGGAATTACTAATATTCATGGTTTTAGGTCTATCATTTTACTATTTGTTTTCTGTTTGTACTCTCTGTTTTTTGATCTTCTATTCCCTTTTTCCTCTTTTTCTAAAAAGTAATTCACATATGACATTGTGTAAGTTTAAGGTGTACAGCATGTTGATTTGATACATTTCTATATTACTGCCATAGCATTAGCTAACAGCTGTTGTTACTGTTGTTGTTGTTCTAATTTAAGTATAGTTGACATATAATATATTAGTTTCAGGTATACAACATAATGAGTCAAAAACAATAGATTTTATGAAATGTTCACCACAGTAAGGGTAGTAATACTCTTTTTTGTTTTTTGTTTTTATTATTTGAGTATCTTTTAGAATTATATTTTAACATATATTTACTTGTTAGTTGTATATCTCTTTTTGATATATTTTTAGGGATTAATCTAGGGATTAGAATATGCATGCTGGAGTTTTTTCAGTCTGTTTAGATTTTATATTGTAGCTGGTTCCATTTTGACAACTGATGTTTGAATAAAATGATTTTTTTCTAGCCTATTATTTGAATGAGGTTTTCCTGAAGGATGAGCCAGTAGTATATTCCAGGCTGGTAAGAAATGTTTTTATGCCCTATGTTGGTATGTGTGAGAAGTTACTAGCTTTTACTTATCCCCAGAATACTGAGGTTACCAACCGGCAGTCAGCTCCAATGGCAGGAAGGACCTTTCTCCTCCCCTTGGACTAAATTACAGGTAGGTTGTCTCTGTGATTTTCCCCAGGCTCAAGGAAGCTACCCCATCAGTCCAGACAACCTGTTTGTCATTTTTGCAAACAAAAAACTTGCTTCTGAATCTCAGGATTGCAAAAGCAGTGTTTATGGCCTTTTAATCGAGTTCTGCGACCACAAAAATCCTCCCTCTGTACCTCTTTGGTCTTCACTGTTTGGACAATCCTCTCTTCTATTTGATAATTCAGGGATGCTTGCTGTTACCTCTGAGATTTTATTCATTTATTTTTATTTGTTTTATATGAACTTTATGTACTTTTCTTATCCTCTTTGTTGTCTTAGGATGATTGCGAAGAAAAAGAAGGGGATACTGATTATACTCAGCCATAGGGAAATAAGAAATTCACCTTTCCAGCAACTTTCTTTCTTCTTAACCTGTTTCATTGTCTTTGTAACATGCGCCATTATTTTAAATGTATTTTTTTTTCTTTTTATTGTCAACATCTCCCACTTGAAAGTAAACTCAGAAAATAATTAACTGCTTCAATTATTTCTGCATCTGCAGGGCATAGAATAGCTCCTGATATTATAAATGACAAAAATTTGTTATAACAGTAGGAATTCAGGATCTGTTTAAAACCTGTATTTTCAGGGCACCTGGTTGGCTCAGTTGGTTAAGCATACAACTCTTGATTTTGGCTCAGGCTGTGATCTCTGGGTCACGAGATCAAGCCAACACAGGGCTCCACACTCAGCGGGCAGTCTGCTTGAGATTCTCCCTCTCCCTCTGCCCCTCCCCCAACTCATGCTGGTGGACGCCCACGCACGTGTGCTCTCCCGCTCTCTCTAAAAAAAAAAAAAATCTTTAAAACCTATATTTTCACCTACATGAAACTAATTTTTCCTGAAAGCATTATACACCTCAAGGTGGTTGTATGAGATACAGATTTCAGCAGTTTACTTAGGTAGCTTTAAAATTTATTTTTAATGTGACATAGATGACAACAAAAAAAAAACACTCAGGATTTCTGTGACGTTTCTGGGACATTCTGAAATTTCACAGAAATCATGAGATAATATGAGCCTTTTAAAGGAATCAAGCTGCATTTGTTTAATAAAAGTATTAAGTAATGGAATGAGTTTATAAGGATATGACAAAGCTTATTAAAGTGGCCTGGTAATAATGGAAGTTCAGAGAATCCCACACTGATTCATATATTTAAATAAGACAATAATCACCAGGCCATGCCAGCCTGGGACTAGAAATCAGATGACTTTTTCTTTTTTTTTTTTTTTATTAAAAATTTTATTTATTTATTTGACAGAGAGATAGCGAGAGTAGGAACACAAGCAGGAGGAGTGGGAGAGGGAGAAGCAGGCTTCCCGCCGAGCAGGGAGCCCCATGCGGGGCTCCATCCCAGGACCCTGGGACCATGACCTGAGCCAAAGGCAGACACTTAACGACTGAGGCACCCAGGTGCTCCCAGATGACTTTTTCTTAATCATTCAAATTGCAATGACTTCAATCTCCTACCTGTCCAGACAGCTTTCTCCCTTGGCTTCTCTCTCCAAAGATCCCTGATGAGTCCTGGTCCTGTTGTTTGTTGTTTACGCACTGCCCCCAGCCAGGAGAATGCGAACACACAGGGGCTCCTGAGGCAGTTCCACACTGTTGACCTAAAAATGATATGCAGGAGGAAGCCGGCAGGTGTCAGGTTTGCTTTAATTGGGGTTAGTTTCTTTTTAAAGGAGTGGTAGGTTTAAAAAAGATCTGTAGAGCTGAGTTGGACTGTGAATATGTTCTTTTTTTTTTTTTTTCTTTGTGCTTTCCCTTCAGGCACGGATTCTTTCTCCTGATGAGACCTGCTCTTAGAGACCTCTGCTAAGGCCACGCATCTGACACTTCTCACACGCTCTATTTCATACCTTCTTCCTTTCCCCACAGGGGATATATTATTTATCTAAATAGTCAGTCACATTTCAGGGTAATGACTGGGATTACCTAAAAGGCTTAGCAAAGAACTCTGCCTTAAGGTGTCAGGAAAAAGACTGGTTAAAAATAAAATTGTGGGATGCCTGGGTGGCTCTGTCGTTAAGCGTCTGCCTTCGGCTCAGGTCATGATCCCAGGGTCCTGGGATCAAGCCCCGCATCGGGCTCCCTGCTCAGTGGGAAGCCTGCTTCTCCCTCTCCCACTCCCCCTGCTTGTGTTCCCTCTCTCACTGTCTCTCTCTCTCTCTCTGTCAAATAAATAAATAAGTAAATAAAAATCTTTTAAAAAATAAAATAAATAAAAATAAAAATAAAATTGTACTTAATTTTTTTACTTCTTAATATACCTTGTATGTGGAGCTCCCTTAGAAAATCTACGAGGAAGAGGAATAGTGGTCAAGGCAGAATGTCAGCATCCCTTGGATAACTAGCTAAGTAATCCAGAGAATAGCATTAATTCTAATAAAACTCATGGTGAATTATGAAATAATTACAATAGCTATCAATGTAAATAAAAATTACTATTTACTGAATGCTTCCTGTACATTGGAAATTGTACTGTACTGTATATTTTGACATGCAAAAGATTATTTAAATATACAATCCTTATGTCAGTCCTATAAGGGTATTGTTTTTCTCCTTTTACAGAACAATAATCTGAGGTAAAGAAAGGTTAAATGAATTTTTCAAGGGTATATAGCCAGTAGATGTTGAACTTAGGGGCCATCTAACTCCAAAGCCAAGATTCTTCATGCTATGTTAGGAATGTTTTGAGACCTTTAAATGTATATCCGTTAAAAGTGGTGTGATAGGTATTTTTATGCGTCAAGTTTATTAGCCTATGGTGCCCAGTTGTTTGGTCAAACACTAATCTCGATGTTGCTGTCAAGGTATTTTGTAGATGTGATGAACATCGATAGTCAGTTGACTTTAAGTTAAAGGGATTACCCTTGATAATAGGAATCAGGCTCATCCAATCAGGTGAAGGCCTTTAGAGGGAAAACTGAGATTTCCAAGGGAAGAAGAAATTTAGCCTCGAGACTGTAATATAGAAATCTTCTATGAGTTTTATTTGCCATCCTGCGCTATACATTTCAGACTTAAGATTACAACATTAACTACTGCTTGCATTTCCAGCTTGATGTCTGGCCCTAGGAATTTTGGACTTACCAGCCCCCACAACTGTGTGAGCTGATTCCTTGAAATAAATCTCTATGGGATATATATACATATTCTATTGGTTCTGTTTCTCTGGAGAACCCTGACTAAAATTGGGGGTACTGACATCTATCCCTACTTACATCATGTGCGTAGCTAACCCTTCAGGGAAGATGTTGATCAAAAACTTGCTCAAAATAGACTGCTATAACAGAACCTATACATGACATCTTCTTATGTTACGTGCTGACTCATGCTGAGCATGGTAAACCATGCATATTTTCAGAAACCCTACCTCTGCTATGAAACTACACATGCCTTTAAGATTTCAGAGAACTTCAAGGATATCACCTTAGATTTCAAAGGATAAAAAAGCCTCCCCTGGCCCATTCCCACTGCCCCAAGGCTCCACATCACACAACATGCTCCCAAATTCTTCTTGAGGGAGGTAGATTCGGTTGCCTTCAATGAAACCCCATCTGAATACACCATGAAAGGTATTTAAGTACTGCACATTTTACTTCCCTGCATGACCTTTAACTTTCCTGCCATTCTAGAGATTCTGAGGTTCTATGAGGAATCTTTTCAATAACTTGTTGGAGTTTGAAGAGATACATTCTTTCTTTTTACTGCTCAAATTCTAAACTAATTAGGGTTGACTATAAAATACAGGACATGCAGTTAATTCAAATTTTAGGCAAAAAATGACTGATTTTTTTCATATAAATACATCCTACATGAGACATACTTGTACTTTAAAAAAAATTGTCATTCATTTGAAATTGAAATTTCACTGTGTTGCTATATTTTTTTTTAAGATTTTATTTGTTTGAGAGAGAGAGCAAGAGAGCAAAAGTGGGGGTGGGGAAGGACAGAGGGAGAGGGAGAAGCAGACTCCCTGCAGGGCAGGGAGCCCGACTGGGGGCTCTATCCCAGGACCCTGAGATCATGACTTGAACTGACGACAAACGCTTAGCCAACTGAGCCACCCAGGTGCCCCTATGTTGCTATATTTTTATTTCCTAAATCTGACAACACTTGGTAGTATAATTACAGAGTAAATCAAACAAAAGAGTAAATCAAACAAAAAATACCACATTTGCTATTAACATAACAATAATGTTGATAAAATAATTCATAACTGTTAGAGTTTTTAGTTTAATTTTGATAAGAATACTATAATAAATTATAATTATAAAAACTGATTTAAAGAGCTTTCGTGTTTCCAGTTAGCATAGTTCAGAAGACATTTTACCCAGATATGGTGGGGGTTGATAAGAGATAACACTTTTTAACTTAAGAAATAATAATTCTGGGAGCGCCTGGTGGCTCAGTCGTTAAGCGTCTGCCTTCAGCTCAGGTCATGATCCCAGGGTCCTGGGATCAAGCCCTGCTCAGCGGGAAGCCTGCTCCTCCCTCTCCCACTCCCCCTGCTTGTGTTCCCTCTCTCACTGTGTCTCTCTCTGTCAAATAAATAAAATCTTTAAAAAAAAAAAAGAAATAATAATTCTGAAAAATGAAAGTTGTGTAAAAAATAAGGAAAAAGGTTCAAACTTCAAGTTATAAAATAAATAAGTCACAGGAACGCAATGTACAGCATGGGGAATATAGTTAATAATACTGACCTTCGTATGGTGACAGGTGATAGCTAGATTTATAAGGGTAATCACTTTGTAATGTATATAATTGTAGAATCACTATATTGTATACCTGAAACTAATATAATATTGTATATTAACTACACTTCAATAAAAAAATAAACAAAAATTTAAAAACCTTGCCTACCTGAAAAAAAAAAGAAAGAAAATACTGTATTATCTATAATTTGAACACTTGTAAAACATTATTAATATCGTGGTGTATTTCCAACTAGTCTTGTGTGTGTGTGTGTGTGTATAGGCACGCATAAACAGAGTGAAGAATGGGTGTCATATTCTCTCTGCTGCCTTCTGTCAACCTCTTCAGCTCTGAAGTTTATCATGTCTATTAATTTGCATTCCCTAATTCCTATGAGTGACAGGCATCTCAGGACTGAATAAAGACTTCTTGAAGGAAGGAAGAGCAGGTTCTTAGGAAATGTTGAGTAAGAGAAAAGTCAGGAAAACTCAACAGCAGTCACCCACTGAGCGGCAAGAACAGCGTATCAGACAGCCGAGTGGGCAGTAAGTGGTAACAGCTCCAGAGTTGACACAAGACATACCGAAAAAGCACCAGTACCAACTACTGTTTCCACCAGTAAACACTTTGGTCATATGACAAAACAATCATCCACGTGGACTTCCTGTGCTTTCCTTGGATTTAACGTATTTCTAGACTAATTTGACCCAATGAAACTGAATGGCCACACAATATAAATTTTGAGACTATATTTTCTTTACTTATATCTTGACTGGAGCCCTCCTTTGTTCTGGAGAAAGAGCTAGACAGTGGACATCCAAAGATAGGAAACTAAAGTGTGATTTTTGCCCTTCTGGAATTTAGCTTTGTGGAAATTAAATTTGATAATAAATAAACACAAAATATTCAATGAGAAAAAATGTGGAAAAATAAAGCAAGAGGCTTTGGGAAAAAAACAACAACAACAATAAGAATTCTAGCTTGGAGGAATCAGGAAGGCCTCTCTGAGCCATAAGTGACTGGTGGTGGTGTTTTGAGAGGGCGAGGAAAGTACATATGAGACGAAAGGAAACAACAGGGGTGAAGGACTTGAAATGGAAAGAACGTGGTACAGTGGAAGAACTGAAAGACTAATGTGACTGAATCTTTGGTGAGCAAGGACCATGGTGGGACAAGGTAAGGTTGGAAAGGCACTAAGCCACAACAGAAAACATATTTCAGCTACATTAATGATTTTTTATTTAATTCCAAGCATAAGAAAGGATCATTGCTTTCTTGTAGCTATCAATGATGTTATCAGAAGATTTTTAAAAATAACAACAGTATAAAATGACACATTTAGACAATTTTGAAGAAACTCAGACCATTTCCTTAAGTAGAAAGATAAATTCTATAGTCCTTTAAATTGAAATTTCCCTAGTTGTATTTAACAGGTTGTCTATATTTTCTCTTGCAAAAGAGAAGCATTTCTGATTTCTTGAGGCATTTACTTAGTATTTTAAATAATAATAAAAAGACTAGGAAATGCAAATCAAAACTACAATGTGATATCACATGTTCAATGGCTAAAATCAATAACACAAGAAACAGCAGGTGTTGGGAGGATGTGGAGAAAAAGAAACCCTCTTGCACTGTTTGTGGGAATGCAACTGGTGCAGTCACTGTGGAAAACCGTGTGGAGGTTTTCCAAAAAGCTAAAAATAGAACTACCCTATGATCAGCAATCTCACTACTGGGTATTTATCCCCAAAATACAAAAACACTAATTCAAAGGGATACGTGCACCCCCATGTTTGTAGAAGCATTATCTACAAGAGCCAAATTATGGAAATAGCTCAAGTGTCCATCGACTGATGAATGGATAGAGAAGATGTGGTATATATATACAACAGAAGATTATTCAGCCATCAAAAAGAACGAAATCTTGCCATTTGCAATGACATGGATGGAGCTAGAGAGTATAATGCTAAGTGAAAAAGTCAGTCAGAGAAAGACAAACACCATATGATCTCACTCTTATGTAGAATTTAAGAAACAAAACAAATGAGCAAAGGTGGGGGGAGAGAGAGAGGCAAAGCAAGAAACTGACTCTTAACTCTAGAGAACAAATTGTTGGTTACCAGAGGGGAGGAAGGTGGGGGGATGGGTGAAATAGGTGTCGGGGATTTGGAGTACAGGTGTGATGAGCACAGAGTACCGTATGGAAGTGTTGAATCACTATATTGTGCTTCTGAAACTAATATTACCCTGTATGTTAACTACCTGGAATTTAAATAAAAACTTTAAAAAATAATTTTAAAAAAGGCTAAATAGAATTAAATCTTTATGTTTGGGATCCGTATTACCCAATATACCACATAGTTGCTTTTATAAACATTTCACCAATTATTAATAAACTTACTAAAATTCCATTTTAACTCTTTCTTAGGTGTATATTTTTCCTTTTATCATCTATCATTTTATTAATGGCTTCGGCAAAGATATATGAAAAAAACTGAAGTCTAAAATTAAACAACAATAAGAAACCGATGAGGGGAACCAATGAGAGAAAAACAGTGGCAACTTATAAAAGCTGCATTGAATGCTATCTCAAGCTGCAAACATCAGAGTCAAATGAATGTTTGAGGCATAGAAAGAGTGAAAGTTGGATGATGTTTTGGGATGAGAATCAAGGTTGGAGCAAAAAGCCAATTCACCTACACCAGCTGTAAAGTCCAAGGCGAAAAACGCATCATCTTGTAAACAAGCACATGAATTAACTTATTCAGCTCGGGACGAGTGATTTAACCAAGTTAGACAACATAAAGTAACTTCAGCCAAGAGAACACTGGATGTTAACTGTAACAGAGCCAACAAACATCAGAGTCAGAAAACGAGGGAGCAAAGTGTTAAGACTGCTGGCATTTATATATTTATGCAGACATAAAGTTAGAAGTGAGGCAATATTCTGTAGTAGGAACACCATAAACATACTGTGTGCCTCGGTTCTCAGCTCTGATAAAAGCCTCTTTTGATTTCAAATGTTTTTCTTTAGAAGAAAACATTTGCTGAAGGAGACAAAATTTCTCAAATATATATATATATAATTATATATTTTATATGTGTATATAAAATATATAAACACACACTGTTCTATACACACACACATATATAAATAATATAATGTGCACAGTGTGTGGGTGTTCCCTGCAGATGAACGCAGGGACCCATCCGTAACTAGAGGCAGTAGTAGTAGAGGGGGTTGTAGCCATAGTAATATTTACCTCATTTTAAAACGTGGTCTATCCTTAATCCAGTATGATACTGTATTTTTCATTTAGGTTCTCACTACACCAGGAGAATTCCATGAAAGTGTATACCCCAAGTACAGTGCCTGGGGTCCACAGGCACACCTCATTTTACTGCCCTTTGCTTTATTGAGCTTCACAGATACTGTTTGTTTTTTTTCCCCCTCAAATTAAAGGTCTGTGGCCACCCTGCATTGAGTAACTCTATTGGCACCGTTTTTTTCCAGCAGCATATTTTCTCACTTACTGTCTCTGTGTCACATTTTGCTAATTCTCACAATATTTCAAACTTGTTCATTATTGTATTTGTTACAGTGATCTGTGATCAGCAATGACTAGTCACTGAAAGCTCAGATGATGGTTAGCAGTTTTTAGCAGTGAAGTGTTTTTTTTGATTAAGGTAGGCACATTGTTTTTTAAACCTAATGCTATTGCACACTTGGTAGATTACAGTACAGCGGAAACATAACTTTCACATGCGTTGGGAAACAAAAAAAAATTTGTTTGCCGTGCTTTATTGCAGTGGTCTGGAACCAACCCTGCAATATGTATGAGGTATGTCTGTAGTAGGTACTCCAAAAATAAGGGAAATTAGTGAGGAAATTAATATATTAATATTTTTTTGTGTATGCGAAATGAAAAGGCTGGATTTTTTTTTAAAAGACTGAATTTTTGAAGAACAGTTCTAGACTTACAGGAAAATTGAACAGATGGAGCAGAGATTCCCAGATTATCAACCTTGTACTCCTTTATTATAATATCTTACATTAGTATGGGACATTCATTATAATTAACGAACCAATATCAATACACTTGTTATTAACTAAAGTCCAAAGTTGACATTAAGGTTCACTATTGGTGCTGTACAGTTCTATGGGTTTTGACAAATGCATAATGTCATGTATCAATCACTATAGTATACAGAATAGTTTCCCTGCCCAAAAAAATCCCTGTGCTTCACCTACTCACCCCTACACATGCCCTCTAAACACCTGGCAACCACTGATCTTTTTACTGTTTTTGTAGTTTTGCCTTTCCCAGAATGTCATATGGTTGGAGTCATACAATATGTCGACTTTAAAGATTGGCTTCTTTCATTGAGCGTATTCAATTTTAATCCAAGTCTTGTTATGGCTTCATAACTCATTTTTTAAAAAAAAATATTTCAATAATATTCCATTGCATGGGTGTACCACAGTTGATCCACTCACCTTTGAAGGATATTTTGAATGCCTCCAGTTTTTGGAGAGTATGAATGAAACTGCTATAAACATAGTGCTCCTAGCTCCTTCCTCCCATCCTTTTCAGCATTGCTATCATTCATTTTTCTTGTCCCTACACTACATTATCCATTGTCCATGCACATTGTCTACTTCTTCCAATAGAGTCCTTAACATATTAACTATATTTATTTGAGATTCTCCATCTGATCATTTCAAATTCTATGTCATATCTGAGTCATGTTCTGATACTTGCTTTGTCTCTTCAGACTGTGTTTTTCTTGTCTTTTAGCATACCTTGTAATTTTTGGTTGAAAGTTGGGCATGATGTATGGGGTAATAGGCACTGATTAGTAATTAGGCTTTTATTGTGAGGTTTTCTGTTAATCTGGCCAAGAGTTGGGTTGTGTTCAGTGTTTTCCATGGCTGTAGGTGCCAGAAGCTTTAGTTTTCTCTAGTTTCCTCATTGGATGTTTTCCCCAGCCCCTGTTGCCTTTGGGTTTCCCCTAAGAATTCTTTCTTAAGTACAGTCTGTGTTTTGAAGTTTCTCAGTTCTAACCTGTTGTTTTTATGTCGAAGCCCTGTTAATATGCCGATAAGGTATTGGGGGGGTATGCATTTTGTATTTCTATAGTTAAATCTCAGAGATTTTTAGTAGACTTTAGTCCCTGGGAATTATGCCTTAGTGCTTTTTTTCTCTTTCTCTTTATGTGGGACAAAGAGGCTAGCAGGAGCTAGAGTTGACTGATTGTCCTTCTGTCAAGCCAGAGGGGCCTCTGGTAGAGTATCCTCCCATGGAGAACAGGCCTTTGTTAATATTCCTTTGGGCATACTTCAAAATATTTACTAAAAACAATAGAAGAGTGGCCAGTTTAAGGACATATACAGGAAAGAGAAAAATAATAACATTGACTAGAGTGAAAAGAAATGGTGATAGAAAAAAAACAAAATGAGTTTCAATATGATGTAATTGTTATTTTAGAAAAAATGATTACAATGAATTAAATGGAAATCAAAATTCAAAGGCAAGCTAGAAGAGATTTGTGCTGAAATTAAGAATAGTAACTAATCTGCAAGTGAAAACGCATTCTTCTCTTGGAAAGACTGATACAGAAGCATAATTGTCAAGCCATCATTTGATGATGTTACCAAGGCTCAAGGTGTAGAAAACATCTTATAAGTCTCCAGAGGAAAAAAGAAAATGACCTAAACAGTGGAAAATAATTGGTGTGGCTTCAGACTTTTCCACTGCAAACTTTTAGAGCCAGAATACAATGAAGCAATGTCTAGTGTCCTAAGAAAAATGTGACCTAAGAATATCCTACCAAACAATTTGTCCTCAGAGTAAAAAGTTCACAGACACTTTTCAAACATGCAAGGTCTCAGGGAATTTGGCACATATGAAATGTTTTTGGGGAAAAAAAAAATCTGGAAACAGATATAGCTAAAAGCATTGTTATCTGTAGATACACAGAGATAACATTTTGGGTGGTGAGCATTTGGATAGTTATTTTCCCTTTTTCTCAACATGTATTTAGTACTTGAATTTTTATAATGACAAAAATGTATAATTAATGCCAAAATGATAAGCTTTTTAAAAAATGCAACATAAAAAAGGCAAATACAATGTAATAATTCAGAGTCCAAATTATGATTAAAAAGCATTAACAGTGTCTATAAATATTATTATAATTATTATTGATTAAGCATGAGTAATGTGAAAATTATACAAAAACATAGTATTCCATAAGCTATACATGAATCAGAGATTTAATGGTACTACTATAACATCTTGTTTGTCAATGACTTGTTGACACGTTATGTCAATTCTTTGAGAAAACAGATAAAAATAATAAATTTAGGAAAAGCCCTCAGCTCATACAAAATAGGTTTCAGAAAGTCCCGCACTAAAGTTCAAAGACTTTCACCACTCATGATTCATTTGCTCTTCTTTTACTAGTCCTTGCTGGAAACCACTCCTTACCCAGTTCACTGCAGGCTCAGGGGTAAAGCATTCGGCCTGAGATCTAAGTTAGTTCTTTAATTTATTCAACAAATATTTAGTGACTGCTTTCTATGTGCTTATGGACTAGAAATGCAGCCATAAACAAAAGAGATGTATCATGTTTTTGTGAAGATCACATTCTGGCGAAGAAAATAAAGAAGGTAACAATCTCTGCAGGAATGTCAAATAGATATAAGGGTTATAAAGAAGTTGGTTCTCTTTTAGACGGAGTGGTCAGAAAAGCAGGGACTGAAGAGGTGACATTTGAGCAGAGCCTCGAATGAGGTGAGGACTCAGCTGAACAGACACTAAATTCCCTCAACTCCATTTTTTAAAGTGATTAATTAATTGGGTCTCTTGTGTCACTCAGTTGGTTGGGCGTCTCCCTTTGGCTCAGGTCATGATCCCCAGGTCCTGGGATCCAGCCCCGCATCAGGCTCCCAGCTCAGCAGAGAGTCTGCTTCTCCCTCTCCCTCTGCTTGTGCTCTCTCTGTCTCTCTGTCTCTCTCTCAAATGAATTAATAAAATCATTTTTAAAAAGTCATTAATTAATAATTATAACTAATTATGTGCAGGCAATTTGATCAGAATCAATAGCACAAAAGGTAACATTTTCTTAGGTTACTAGAACAAAGAACTCCCCTCTTTCCCCCTGGATTTTAACCCAGAAAGATGTAAGATATGGACCAGACATAGTCACCTCCTTTGTTTGGACACACTGAGAAGGATGGCAACAAACAGAACTTCTCCGAAAACAGAGAAACTTGTACTTTTCAGTTACTTGGGTCAATAAATCCCCTGTTTCCTAAGTCAGTTTGATTTGGGGTTTTCTATACTTCTATTTGGAAGGAGTCCTAACTGGTATGAAACTCTCAAATTCTCATCAAAATTCTGTACCATATATCTTTGTATGTGACACAAGAAAGTCTTAGCAGAAAGTAAATGCAAAACTTGCTCCACGAAGCCCATGGGCAGTGGCTTAGAAAGTGTTAAGAGACACCTTGGCTAGTTAGCCAAACAGAAAGATGCAGCTCAAAAAAAAAAAAAATAGAATAGCCAAAACCATTTATCATAAACGCAACTAATCCTATATATTTTAGAATAGCCCAAGCAAATCATAGTAGTTTATTTTTTTATTTTTTTAAAGATTTTATTTATTTATCTGAGAGAGAGAGAGCACAGGCATGAGTGGAATGAGGGGCAGAGGGAGAAGCAGACTCCCTGCTGAGCAGGGAGCCCAATGTGGAGCTCTAGCCTGGAACTCTGGGATCATGACCTAAGCCGAAGGCAGACCCTTAACAGACTGAGCCATCCAGCCACCCTCATAATAGTTTATTAAGTAATTATTTATTACTTTGAATTGCTATGCATTTGATTTATGCAGTCAATCATTAATTGATTCATTCAAATAACACTGAGCATGAATTGTGAGCCAATGACTGTTTTAGACACTAAGGATACAATTGTGAATATGACCAGTAAATTTTATGCATCATGGTGCTTATATTCACCTGGGGGAGATCTATCTATCTATTATCTATCTATCTATCTATCTATCTATCTATCTATCTATCTAAAACAGAAAAATATAATAACGGGTTGTGGCAAGTGCTATGAAAAAAAACCCACAATTGTAGCATAGGCATTAGAGTGTGATGGAAAGGAAGACGGTCCATTCTGATGGGGAGGGGGCTAAGCAGGAAAGCTCCTTTGAGGTGGTATTTATGCAAAAACATGAACAGTTTAAAAAGCTAGCCAACCATTCTAACATAAAGGGTGACAACACTAAGTGCAACGCTTTGAGGAAGGCACAATCAGGCGTGATTCAAGAACAGAAAGGCCATTAGTATGCCTGTAGCAAGTGACGGAGGGAGTGGTGCTTGATCTAAACTTGGAGAAGTAGGTAGGTTGTAGTTGATGGGGAGCTTTTGGGGACATCGTGTAAGAGTTTTAATTTTATTCAAAGAGAAATATGAAGCCACTGAATGTTTCAATGAAAAAATATGGAGTTTTACATATTTACATTTTAGATGACCCCTGGCCGGGGTTTGGAGACCAAATGGTAGAAGCACAAAAGGGGAAGCAAGGAGACCTGGTAACGGGCTTTTTTGATTGTCCAGATGAGAGAGGATGGTGGAATGAGATACACAGGAAGTAGAACCAACTTCTGATAGATTAGATGGAGGGAAAGTAGGGAAATGGAAGAAATCTACAATAATTTTAAGGCTCTGGACTGGAGCCAACTGAGAGGGACGTGATATCATTTAGTTAAACACCAAGAGCAAAAGAACAAAGTGGGTCCAGAGCACAATGTGATGGCCCAATAACGGATCCAAATGAAGATGTCAAGTCCAAGGTAATCCATAGCATATAAGAATCTGCAGCTCAGAGTGAACGGTGAGGACAGGAGATGTAAAGCTGGAGGATGTAAACAGAAGGTGGTGGTTCAGTGTTGTGGCTAAGAACTTGGACTTGGCTGCCAGACTGCTTCAGCTTTGATTTTGGCTCTGCCTCTTACTGGTTGAAGTCACTTAACCTCCCCAGACCTCAGTAAGTGAGGATAATAAACAATGCCAGGTGCATTGTGAGCATTCAAAATGTTAGTTAGTATTGACATTATTCTTGTTTTGTTGTAATTGTAGCATGGAAGTAGTGGAGGGCACTCAAGGGAAAAGGATAAATAGAGAAAAGATGAATCATTGGACTAAAACCAGAGGCACTCCAAAATTTAAAGGCCAGGTAGAGAAAGAGGTGGCTGACAAAGGAACAGACAAGGCATAGCCAGTGGGGTAAGAGGAAAACCACAGTGAAACCAAAGTTGGCTGCTAGGACAGCAGTTAAAACAAAGCCAGAAAATTACCTATACGGAGCCCAAACTGCAGGGGAATGGAGAGTGAACAGAAACAGAGCAAGGGGAAATAGGCAATGAACACCATTTGTTTGGGAGTTTTTTTCTATAAAAAGGGTCATAAAAATAGGACAGTAGTAAGATGAAAATGTATTTTATAAAGTTGAGGCATAATTTCAGATGTAGAGTGAATCAAGTCTGCAGACACAGCTTTGGAACTCCGCAGTGTTTTAAAATAATTTGACTCTGAATGTCTTTAGACTTACACATGTATTCTCAAAGACACTGCTGTAGCCACCATATTTTTTTTGCATTTATTTACTTTTTTATGTTCAGTTAGCCAACATACAGTACATCACCAGTTGTTGTTTTTTTTTTTTTTTTTAAGATTTTATTTATTCATTTGACAGAGAGAGACACAGTGAGAGAGGGAACACAAGCAGAGGGAGTGGGAGAGGGAGAAGCAGGCTTCCCGCGAAGCAGGGAGCCCGATGCGGGACTCGATCCAGGGACTCCAGGATCATGACCTGAGCCGAAGGCAGTCGCTTAACCAACTGAGCCACCCAGGCGCCCCCATCACCAGTTTTTGATGTAGTGTTCAACGATGTATTAGTTGTATATAACACCCAATGCTCATCACAAAACGTGTCCTCCTTAATACCCATCTCCTGGTCACCCTGTCCCCCCACCCCCCTTCCTTCTATAGCCACCATTTTTTACCTTCATTCAATTCACTCGTGTTAGAGGGAATTCCTGCCTGAGTTTTGCCCAGAGTATACGTGTCTGTATGTAGAACTGACCTAGCAGAAAGGGAGATGCTGGGAGGGAGGAGATAATTAGAGAAGCACAGATCTTAAAAAGAGGAAAGAGAATAAGATCCTGGGCAACATTTGGGGAATTTACTTTTAACATCTTGCTCTGTCACAGAAGGAGAAAACACAGAGGATGCATAAACATGCAGGTAGATTGGATGGCAAAAGTTATAGAGTATTTTTCTGATGATTTCTACCATCACTCTAATGACTTTCTGTGAATAGAAAAGGAACACGGGAAGTTTGAGAGAAGAAATGTTATAAAATAGACATTTTGTTATGTCTATAACATAAAATGTTATATTTTATTGTCTATAAAATAGACAATGTTATAAAATAGACAGGGTTGAAGATCAATTTAAAGAATTTAAAGTGACACCAATCATTGTTGTGTGTGATTTTCACTAGTAATATACAGCTCCTCAGATGCAGGAGAGAAGAAAGTTGGGAGCAGTATTCAACTAAAGTTGAGGTTTTTCCAGGTAAGTATGATGGAAAAAGAAAGAAAAAAAGAAGAAAGCAGAAAGTGCTTGAAAAGGTATAAATATGATAATGGTACTTCAAATCTAAAGGAAAGGAGAGATGTAAAGATAAGAGATGTAATGAACTATGGAAAAGTGGTGGAGGCTATGGCAAGAAAGCAAAAAAGAGAAATGATAATAGTGCCCCATTAGTAGGGTTAAGTACTATTTGGTGATGATGAGCTAGAAGGCATGACAGTGATGGTGAGTAGCTGGGTAGGAACATGGTAACTTGCCTGCACATGTAAAGCTAAAGGAGCCATCACGCCACCACGATAGATGGATCATGTACACGGAGGTTGGCATCCCTGGAAATAATGACAGGATCTGAGTAGAGGGTAAGAGTGAGCCACGAGCTAAAGTTGACAACAAGAGGTTTGGCTAGATCAAGCAGTTGATGACAGGGAGAGGTGACTGGTAGTGAAGCCAAATGCCATAAGTTTCAGAATGGGCAAAATTTTTGAAAGAGTAAAGAGGACAAATCATTTGGAAGAAATAGTGTAAAACCAGAAAAATTGCTCCATCTTTGAGTTATGTGAGTGAAGAATAAAACAAAAAAAAATCAAACCCACCACAGCAGCAGAAAACTTTTTCGGGAGACAGCCAGATTCTTTTTTTTTTTTTTTTTAAGATTTTATTTATTCATTCGAGACACAGAGATACAGAGAGAGAGAGAGCAGAGGGAGAGGCAGAAGGAGAAGCAGGCTCCCCACTGAGCCAGGAGCCGGACGTGGGGCTCGATCCCAGGACCCTGACTCATGACCCGAGCCGAAGGCAGATGCTTAACCATCTGAGCCACCCAGGCGCCCCCAGCCAGATTCTTTTAAGATAAAAGAAGCAAAGGGACATTTTCCAAAATGAAACTGAGGGCAAAGGAGAGCTTGCAGATGGCAGGTTAGCCTTGAAAGATTCTGGAGGAGGTGATCAGATCAGATGCGGGTTTATGGTCCAAAACTCCAGGACTCCTACTGATGAGTACAAAGTCTCTAAGGCAACATGGGGATTCTTCAGAGGAAGGTAGCTAATCATTTCAGGGAATGGTTTTATGCCTTATAATCAGTGGGGTGGGATATCTACACCCTCTTGTCGCTCTTACTGATGTGGCCTTTTGGGGCTGAAGACAAGGACAGCTGTGTGCGGTCCTCAGAGGGCTCCTCTCTGTTCACCACTCTACAGAACAAAGAGCATCATTGAAAGAAGACCATTCTATTTAAAATTAATTCCATTTATGCAAGCAGGATGGCGTTTAATTAATTTTGTTAAGAATTGTAGTCAAAAGGATTTGTAAACTGTTTTGGGGCTTAAAGAGATAAAGCTAGAAAGCCTCAGTTACTATATAATGCACCTCGTCTTAATAACTGATCCCCTGAGGGTTTCTGATAACCAAGCTCAGGCTCTATTAAGAAAATTATCATGAAGCTAAAAGATATTTACCAAGGATAAGAAAGGCCGGACCTGGTAATTAATCCTTCTCACTATTAAATAGAAATTAGGTCCTCATGAGATTGTTACAAATTTGAGCTCCCACAGTTCAACATAGATTTTGAAATATTAGAGAGAGTCCAAAGAAGGCCAAGAGAAAGGACTTAAAAATTATCGATATTTTATAAGGAAAAGTGAAAGGCTTATCTATTTGGAAAAAAAAGAAAAGCTTCAGGAGTGATCATTTCTGCCTCCAATCCTATATTAGGATAAGGAATTTAGTTATTAAATTGTTGTGAAACAATTGCATTAGTAGACAATGTTCTGAAGCCTAAGAACAATGTCACTTAAACCAATAGGTCACTAAAGGATAGTGTGAAAATGTTATTTCTGGAAATAGAATCTTACAGGTTCAGCCAGAGCCTTTCAGAAAAGAAGGGACTACTTAGATGTCAGATGTGTGCAGAGTATTAGATTAAATAATGGAGGCAGATGAAATATTAGGTATTTTCATGGATATCCTATTCATCTATTTTTATCCTAAAGCACCTAAAAGAGCCCAACACATAGTGACAGGTAAACAGCCTTAGGATCTAAGAAACCGAGAGACACCACCGCCTTTTTACCTTCGCCTGCATCCCTCAGATGAGCTCAGTAATCTGGGAACTTGACCCAGTGTGGTTTTCTCTTTATTTGGGTCCCATGTGACACTGGATAGCTTAATGTTTAAGTGTCACCCATCTGTGAATGGAGAACTCCTCTGATGGAGAAAGTGTTGAGAGAGTTAACCACATATAAACTCCTCGAACACACAGTGAGGGGGCATTCCTGTGACAGAGCCAGCGTGGGAACTCGGATTCAGTCCTCTTTCCAGAAGTGCTTCTGAAAGTAGCCTCCATATCATATGACACTGCAAGGAGGCAGGGAAGGCGTCCCTACACCAAGGATGGTCTCTCTGCTGTTGGAGAGGTCTTGGTAGCTTCTGTACTTCACCCAGAATCACTGCTTCCATTATAAATTAAACTGGTCCCAAGAAAAATAATGCACACTGAGCACAAATCATGTAGACATGTGGAAGCAGGTGTGGGTGATGAGGATAATGACTGACAGCGCCCTGAATCCATAAGCAAAGAAGGTTAGGGTGGGGAGGGAGGACGGCAGGGAAGGAGGTGTGGGAGTCCTCAAGACAGACTCTCTCCTCCATCATTGTGCCCTAATACAGTTTCAAAACTCAATACAGCTATTTGCTTCAGGTCAAGGAAAAAGGATTCCTGATGCACAGGTTAGAACCAGACTCCTGGATTTATGGAAAGCATGCCAGAAGCCAGAATGCATGACACAAGTTTCGTCTTCCTCTAGAACTTTTGCAGTGTGAATAGAGGTGAAGAATGGAAGTTTAATATAAACGTATTTTCTCTCCAAATCTGAAATAAAGCTGAGTCTCACAAACCATGCCAGGTACCAGGAGCCTACAACAAATCTTGTATTCTGGGGGAAAATGTTTTTATGTAATTTGATTTGTTTGGCTCTCATAGATAAAAGGGAGAAAAAAGCAGCCTTTCTTTTCTTTTTTTTTTTTTTTTTTCAAAACACTCAGATCATATTTGTGCCGTTTCAGGACTTTTTTTTTAAATGGGCATGCAGAGGGTTTATTGTTTCATTGCTCTCAGAGCATTCCAAGCAATCAAAATAATATGGATTTTTTTTTTTTACTTACCCAACATTAAAACAGGTACGACTTTTGCAACCTTTATTGAATTTCTGTTAACATTAATGAAAAGTGACGAGAGCAATTCAAGACATGCAAGGAAAATTATTTCTTATTAGCACAATTCTAAAATATTCATCTATAGTATCACTGTACACATTAACTTTTTCTTAACCTGAGCTTGGTTATCAGTGAAGTAACCTAAGAAGTAGTATATCCATCTTCTTAACTAAAATTAGACATTTCTTAACTGGTTTTCTTAACATCTGACATCTATAACTCGTTGTAGATGAAATATAGTAAAACCAACTTTTTCCATTTAAAATGTTTAAGAGGACACATTGGCAATGAGAACTCCTTTAACATAATTTCAAGAGCTCTATACACTATGTCATTTGGATTCTACTGCTTATTTTGAGTGACTATAAAGTAATTTGGGGTCTCTAAAGACTGAGAGGCATTTCTCAAGGTTGGCTTTTCCAAACAGAAAATTGAGTGTTATAAACTCCACCTCCCACAGACCAGAATTCACAACCATTGGTCAGGGGCAAATATTACCGGCTCTGCGTCCTCAGTCACTCCGTGCCATTTCACCAAGTAGGAGCCAAAGGTAAGTTTTTACACTTGCTTTCTTCTTGGGTCAGAGACTTTTTTTCCTCCTATAATAACCTTTTAAAAAATAATTCAATTTGTTTTAATATCTCATGGTGAACTTGGATGCAATGGATTGGGTTAAAGTTTGCTATTTTATATTTATGTTATTCTTGGAAAATCCAAAATTTTGAATTAGCCCAAGAATTAATAGCATCCAGTAAAATAGTTGCTCTTAATAGTCAGGATAGATGCCAATAAAATTATAGTAGTTTCCAATATATTCTTAAAGCAAGTGCCCTGACATAGACCATGTTCCTTGCCAGGATAGCTAGGCACTATTGATTAGTATTGATTGAAATATTACACAACAGAAGAAAAAGGGGAGATTTCAGGTGTTTAAAAACATACTGATGATCCTATGGGAATTAGGCATTTGGAATGTCTTTTTAACATCTATATTTTAAAGCTTTATATAAGCATAATTCTCAAAATATCATGACATGGTGTGAAGTGCACAACAAATTCAAAGTCTCAACAAAGACACTACATTAAATACTCGTATAGTCACTTGAAGGAAGAAACATCCTTTTAAAGCTAAACATAGAGAGGTGTTCTTCATAGTTCCAGGCTTTGCACAGACTTTCTTACTGCTGATAGCTCTAGAGGGATATGCACAATGCAAGTAAACTCTGAGAATGTAGACACTTAAAATCAAATACAGAGTATAAAGCGAGAAAAATAATCAGCAAGTGCATAATTACTTTGAACAATGAAAGTTGCCAGAAATGTAGAAGGAAACTATTTTTTCGAGGTTAGTGGTGGCCCCTGTGAATGCCTCCCACTTGAAACGGGAAGAATGATTCCTGGAAGATTTGTAAATCACACCGGTTGATTAAGTAGGACTTTGTTGGTGACTGTGAACAGCGGTTCCAAATGCCCAATCCTGCAAAGAGCCCTGCAAAGGCGGGTAAAATAGAGCCTTGGCTTATCCAGTGTGAATAAAAAAAAATGATTCGAAGAAAGCATAGGAGGGAATAAAAAGGAACTCCTTGTACTGCTTCTTTTTCTCAGAGGGATTTCATATCCCTCTGCCTAAACCTGCTTAATAAAGACTTTCTTTCAAGTAACTGAAGGTCATTTTGTCTGCCAGTGCATTCAAGTTTAAAAGTAATATTTATCATGAATTCCCTTTTACGTGTGTGCATAGGTACAAACACCAGAGGTTCTGTTCTTGAAGTAACCTAAGGAGTGTAACCAAAATACAAAACCTTTAAAATTAGACACGCTTGATAAAAAGTTTTACAAATGCTTTGCTTCCTCAATAAAGGACCACCAGGTAACATTTTTGATAGGCCCAACTTAAATGTTTAAAATTAAACATGAGAGTTTTTTTTTCTTAAATTAAAATGGATTCAAAGGAGCACATACAGAACTAAAGTAATTAAAATTATAAATGTTATACATATATTATACATATATACATATTTATACATATATAACATATTATACATATATTATAAATATAATTAAAATTATAAGATTTTGATTGAATCCTCCCAAAAAGCAGGATGTTATCATGGAAAATAAGAATTGTGCTTAACAAAGAATTACAAAACAAAAGAGTTTTTAATCTTATGTGTGTGGAAATCCTCCTCGAAGGAAATCTTGCCAAATAGTATCTTTTAGACATGGATCCTTGATTCTGAGTTTAAAGCTTAGATGGCTATTAAGAATTGAAAGAAAACACTAAGGACTAAAGGAGAAATAATTTTCTTTTCTGTTCTATTCAGTTAAGAATAAGTTTTGAAAAGTATCGCATGAAATATTAATGTGTATGTATATTAAATTATGTATGCATTAATGATACCCAGAGGCAAGAAGGAAGTAAAAAGGAAAAAAAAAAAAAACCTTCATTATTTTGACTGGAAAAAGCCATAGGCTTGAAAGTGCAAGAAACAGTTATGAGTCCTAGTTAGGTCACTAGCCAACCCTGTTTTGGTTTCCTCATCTGAAAAATGGAGTAACAGTAAAATAGTTCTCCTCCTCCTCCTTCCTACTCCCAGTTGAAGAAAGAAACTTAATGCTTAGTAAAAGGTAAAACTCTAATGCACAAGCTTTTGTGAATAAGTGCATGACAATATTTCCACATCCTATTTTCTCTGTGTTTCTCTATGAAGTAAACTTAATTTCACCGCAATTACACTATCTACGTAAAAACATGGATGGGTTTGTGATTAATTTGAGCATCGTATCACGAGTCTTCCGAATCCATACAATTTCCTGTGTTATGTTTATAAATGATCCGTGTAAAGAAAGCTACCGGCTTGAGTTCCACAGCATTGACATTTATTTATCATTCCTATTTAGTGAAAAATATTCATAAGTTATCATCAATTAAATATTTATACATTTTGGCCTTTTTTGATTAGGAAAGCTTGAAAAATGAAAATGTTGGCAAGACTCATTCTGGGACTTGTCATCTTCAATGCTGCTGGGACTGCTCCAACTCTGGAACCCATCAACTACGACTCAGAAACATACGATGCCACTTTGGAGGACCTGGATAATTTATACAACTATGAAAACATACCTATTGGTCAAGCTGAGGTAACTGATTCCTCACTCTTGAGACTTTTAAGAGCATGAGTATGGGGAATTACTGAGATGCGTTCCTTTCAAATAGATTTTTGTTTATGTATAAATAGAGATATTCTATCTTAGTAATTTCATATGACCCTTCCCTCAGAATGTATTCAATCTGTTGGAGGTTAATGTTAATGAAACGCTTTTGCTTTCTCACAGTTCACTTCATTTCCTTTATATCTTCTCACAAAATTAAAGCCACAACAATGAAAATAGTTTCTATCAAGTTAAGACAAGAGAAAATTAAAGGAAAAAGCAGTCAGTAAGGAAGAGTGGAAATAATACACATGCAATGATGAGGAAGTTGGGGAAGTTTGGGGCAAAGAAAAAAGATGTGAGATTAACATAAACTGGAAGAAAATAAAAAGAATGCAAAGAACAGACAATGATTTGGAACTCCACTGTATTCCAAGAGTGGATGTGCTTTCTGAAATGACTGATTATCTCTCAGCAGTAATGCAGACATTGGCAAGGTTACAGCCCATTACATAAATCTGATATGACATGTTTCTAATTAAATGTTAGACTTTTTACATAACTAAAGCATACAGACTAATTTTCCTGAATCAGAAAACAAACAGACCTTGAAATGTTGGCATGTAATTAAAGTACAACATTGACAAAAACTAATTAAGAAGAAATCAACCAAAAGAGAAATTACATCACCTATACGGGATCATAACATATTTTGGGCAGTCATTCAAGTGCAAATCTTCTTAGAATAATTACTTTTGATAACTAGGGAAATAAAATATTCAGACAAAAGCATATATTTAAATGGAACTTAGCTATATCTTTATTAAGAGGATAAACGTTCTCATCATTGTTTATGTTGCCTGATGAAATTCAAGAATCAAATTTGCACAATACTTTTCACATCTTCTCCCCAACTCCATTTTCCTTTCCATCTCCCTCTCTTTTGGCTTCAGTCTCCCCTCACCCAGGCCCCACTCCTTTTCTTTCTCCCTCTTTCTCTTTCCTTCTTTTTAGTAAAGTTTTAGGTTATCAGAAGACCACTGTTCTTCTGCAAACTTGTAACTCTATTTTCCAAGGCCTTATTCACTGTTTGATTCATTTTGCTGTATGTCTTCTATTATGTTAAGGGTATTTTCTGTGGAGTTTATGGTCATTAACACCAGTCTTGTTGTATGTGATCTCTGCATCTCCAATCTAATGCATCAGTGAAGAGTATAAGGAGAAAATTTTTCAGTGATTAACTCATCTGCCCTGCTCCTTTTCCCATCTTGCATAAATATTTTAAGAAAAAAAAAGACTGCATATGTCTGTGCAGTTATCTACCAAACTAAATATTGTAGTTTAAATTTACTTGTCATGCCTCCAAAAAATATTTTATAGGATCGAGGATCAAACTCACAGGTTTGGTGGGTACCGAAAGTAAGTCCTCTGTTTTTAGTAGGCCTGGGGAGTGGACTTTAGGGAGGGCTCAGGCTGCCCTAGATAATATTGTGAAGGAGAGGAGCTTTATCTGCAGACTTCTTTAAAGCCATTCCTTGCTGTCAGAACCCCTTTTTACTGCACATTCTCATGAGATTCTGAAGTTCTTTCTGACATCAAGAAATTTAAGCTAATAAATTGAATCTATAGAAAGATGATTTAGTATACAACCCTTCCTCAGTATTTGCTTATTCTGAAAGAGCAACTTCTTACAAGGTACCAAATATGTGGCATTGTATCCTCTTACCTCGTTCAAGCATCCCTAATTTTCACACTGGCTTAGCCAAACTTAGCATCCTTAACAACTGCGGGATCCAGAGAGCTATTAAATAATCTCTTGTTGCTGATTGAAATAGGTAAGTCCTCCTTGATTTAATAATCTTTTGTGATGAAGTCATCATCAGAAAACCAGTTTATAGATACATGATATACATATATACATATACATATACCTGTGCTATAATGAAAACATAATACATTTGAAAACAAACTATGCATATTTTTTTAACTTTACCAAGTTGGTCCAGTAGCAAAAGTCAATCAGCCAACCCACTCACCCACTACCTATGAAACAAAAAAATACAAAAAAAATGTGACATAATACATAAAATGACATGAGGAACAAAATTCAGAACTTCAGCTTAGATCATAACAAAACATTAATGTTAATATTATTCTTTGTTTACAGACAAAGAATATACAATTCCTTATAGAAGGATGTGAAATAAAGCCAATAGATCTAGTCATGTGAGTGGATTCTAGAACACAGTTACTCATGATATGAGTTTCTTGAATTCAGTCTTGGAAATTCAGATTCTGGCAACTCCTGATAACCTTATTTGTCTCATCTTTATAAATTAAGAGCAATTGTTCTATATGTTCTTGATCCTCTGTGATACTTTTTGTATGAACGCTGGTAACATATCCATCTAGGGGACAGTTGATGAAAAAATTCATAGTAAACAAAGCACATGGAGAATGGTGGGATCAGGTTCTTTAGATTTTGTCCTCAATGCCAAGAGTATGGTTCTGTCTATCTTAGCTTAGAATTTATTTATCATCTATAGAAAAGGCAACCTTATATTTTAAAATTGCAAGTTTATAGAATAACTGAACAATGCTTCTGAAATATATGCCAGTTTCTTTCTTCTAAACTGTAAGACTTGGCATCCTAGCCGATATAGTAGACCCTCTAGACTTTGAATGATTAATCCTTAAGGTCTCTCACTATGAGGTAAGCAGAATTCTAAGATGTCCCCTAAATGACCCATCCACTGGTCTGTCCATGCCCTCTATAGTTCTTAATATCACGGATATATTGGGATATCACTCCTATAATTAGGTTATTTTATATGGCACAACTGAAATTTAAAAAGGGAAGTTATCCTGGTTGGCTTGACTTACACTTGTGCTCACTTTAAAACAGTGTCTTGAGGTCGGGGACAAATTTTGAAGCATGAGAGAAATTCAAGGCAAGGGAAACTCTCTGTTGCTGGCTTTAAAAATGGATGGGTCCACGTAGCAAGGAATGCAGGAAGTCTCTAAATTTTGAGAGAAGCTGACAGCCAGTGAGCATATAGAAACCACAGCACTGTAGATACCAGGAACTCAGAGCCCCACATGAGATCACAGCCCTGGCCATTAACCTTGATTTTGGCCTTGTGAGACCCTGAGCAGAGAACCCAGTCAGGTCATCCCTGGACCCACAGAAACTGTCAGTTAAAAAATGAGTATAGTTTTAAGCTGATAAATGTATGGTAATTTGTCATGCAGCCATAGAAAACTAATAACAATATGTAATAATGTAAATTTTTTCCTGAAACCCAAATTTGAATTATACTGCTGCAAAACTTGCATTTATGAATCCAGTGATTTATCTAGCAATGAGCCCAATCATCCCCTGAATCCCGGAGTTAGAATCTCAATAGAGCTTTGTTGATTTCTACTGGTGGTAGTATATTCATTACCTCCCTAGTGATTAGAAAGGGTCATGAAAGAATTTCTGGTTTTGAAAATCTTATGCAGTAACAGTACTCCTGACTGCTGACTTACGTGATTTCTGATGGTTTAGAATATCCAGGATCTGCTGGATTCTGTTAGGAGGCCCAACAATTCCATCATGATGCTCTATGTTATGTAGCGGATAATGGATAAATTTGCTGGTATAATATAAAATTGTTGCAGGTTTTTACTTAGCTTTTATTTTACTTTAATGGTATTAGTAGGAATTGGATATAAGCCTTAAGACCAAAATATGAACTTTTTGCTTTCTGATGAATATTAGCTAAGCTTGATTGAGCGATTATGTGCTGCATATTATTCTAGGCCTATCACAGGCATTATCTCATTTCTGACAACAAAACTAGGAAGTGCTATTGTTATTTTCATTGAGTAGATGAGAATATTGAGATAAAGAGCAGGTAAGTAACTTAACTAAGATTATAGTTATTAATGACATATAATTATAGTGATATCTTCTCATATCAGAAAATAACTTCCAGAAGGTTAATAAAAAATTATATTATCCTCCCTCTGTTTCCTACCATTTTCCAAATTGTCCTTTTAACTTGATATTTGTTTTAGTTGAACTGAGCGCTGGTGCTCCCACTTTGCTAAAAGAGAAAGAAAGCATTGTTCTATGGGTGAATAATGTAAACTAGAAGTAACCATTATAGACTGTTGACTTACCTAATTACTGTAAGAAAGAATGGCTTAAGTCTAACTACTTCAAAGAATAATTGTAGATAGGCATTCTCCAACATATTATATCTATGGTATGGGCTAGCCAGCTATCTATCTAATCTTTATATAGCTATAGATATATAAAAATCATACATATTTGGTGGCTTGGAATGCAGGGAAACATTTTGCTATTTGCCTTAAAGATTTCATCAGAACAAGTTCAAAATTTGGTATTCTCTGATTGATTTAAATTCAGTCTGTGTTTTTGACTAAGGTAGGTATTTGGTGTTTCTGTTTTCATAATATAGTTTTGGGGTTATTGATTTTTCATTTCTCTTAGGTCTAAGATAAACACTGGCCCTGACCATGAGTTATTTCTTTTACCCAGAAAAGTACTCAGTGGCTGTATTAATATTTATAGAGGATATGAACTACCATTCCTGCAGTAAGTTCTCCTTGGCTCCATCCAATCAGACTGATCCTGCCCTATACTACCTTACATTAGCCTTATATAATTACTTTTACTTAATCTTCAATAGACACTATGAATGTTGTAGTACAGAGCCCTGTGGAGACTTGATTGTATTTAATGTGGGACAGTATGAAGGGCATTTACAATGATAGCATACAATGCTCTTCAGGAGGATATGGAGCAGAAATTTCTCTCAGGCCTCAGTGTCCAAATGGATTGCAAATTTTAAAGAAGTTGCTTATTTTGGGGGGCTCTACATCTTGTAACTAATTGTGCTTGTCATTTTGCTCAAAATCTGGTGCTTAAGTTTTTGCTTTATTTTTTTCTCATTTTACTTATTTATTTATTTAGATGTATTTATTTGAGAGAGAGAGAAAGAATGAGTAGGGGAAGGGGTGGAGGGGGAGAATCTTCAAGAAGACACCCCACTGAGCGAGGAGCCCGAGGTGGGGTTCTATCTCGGGACTCATGAGATCATGACCTGAGCCGAAACCAAGAGTAGGATGCTTAAGTTACTGAGCCACCCAGGCGCCCCTCTTCATTTTATATTACTTTCCTCACCTTTACTTTCTTATCATACTAATGTCATCATATAGATTGAAGACTGCCACACATGCTTTTAGAACTGCCTCATATACTTTCATAAATAAATAACAGTAACGACTAATAAAGGGATATCAGTAATAATTGACCAATAGGAAATTTTTTGAATGAGAGATGCTTTCCTTGTTAATACTCTCCATTGATCTTAAAATTAGCCCATTTTGGGGGGCGCCTGGGTGGCTCAGTTGGTTAAGCGACTGCCTTCGGCTCAGGTCATGATCCTGGAGTCCCGGGATCGAGTCCCACATTGGGCTCCCTGCTCAGCAAGGGGTCTGCTTCCCCCCTCTTCCCTCTCATGCTCTCTGTCTCTCATTCTCTCTCTCTCAAATAAATAAATAAAATCTTTAAAAAAAATTAGCCCATTTTTTTTCTCTTTCATTAAGAGAACAAGTAGCTAAATTGTTTAAAATCATCTTTATAAGGAAAACTGCCATTTAAACAAATTCATTAAGCTTAAAAAAATAGCTTTTAGAGATGCAGAACCTGTAAGATTCATCAAAGGAATGAAAATTAAATTTAGTGGAGTTGTAGAAATGGACCAAAAACTCAGTGAAGGCAGTTGTATCCAGTAACAGTTGAACAATGGTTTCTTTTCAGTTGCCATCATGGTAATATGGTGCCATGAAAATAATTTTAGAATAAATGTTGATGTCCTGTAACACTAGAAATTGCTTAAGTAGAATCAAATTAATTTTGGGCTACCTACAGAATGAATGTCCACTATACATAATGATATATAAAAAGTATTTTTAATTAGGTTATCTAAATATGATAAATTGGTATAGAACTTTGGTAATGCTAACAATTAGCTTATTTCAAAAACCATCTCTGTATTTTCTGGACAAAAAGTAATTAAATTAGTAATATTTTTACTATTTACTTCCTCTGATGATGAAGGCATGGAATACTTTTATCCTTATATTTGAAACAATGTCTCACTTTGACCAGTTTATATAATACATTTTAAAGTTTCAAACTTGGGGCACCTGGGTGGCTCAGTCGTTAAGTGTCTGCCTTCGGGGTCATGATCCCAGGGTCCTGGGATCAAGCCCCGCATCAGGCTCCCTGCTCAGCTGGAAGCCTGCCTCTCCCTCTCCCACCCCACCACCCCCAGCTTGTGCTCCCCCCTCACTGTGTCTCTCTATCAAATAAATAAATAAAATCTTTAAAGATAATTTAAAAAATAAAGTTTCAAACTTACAGTTTGCATATAAAACACTTTTTATTGTTAGAAGTAACTTAAACTCAACTTGAATTAAATGTTCTTTTCAGAATTTGGCAACAAATAAAAGCTAATCTTCCTCTTCACTCTCTCTCTTCACCAAAGACACTCTGGAAGAAGGGAGGGAAGAATTTTGCTGATGAGCTTTTAATATGGTTGTCTGATTGACTTACCATGTGCTTCTTTTAAAAACAGTGTTAAACTATTTGAATGTTATTTTAAAACTATTGGAAAGTTTTAAAAAATGTAGCAACAAACATATACAATTATATAAGCCCCTCAGGAAACAAAAGAACACTGATTATCTTTGTCAGTGACTTGTTTGTATTTGTGTTAGACCTTATTTATGAGACCACAAACATAAGTTAAATCTCATAACTGTCCCTTGAAATGATAAATTATTCTATTATTATTATTATTATTATTATTATTATTATTATTATTATTAAAAGCAACTGAGGATCAGAATTTTGCCCAAGGTTATTCAGCTAGTTAAGTTTCAGAGTAATATTTAAACCAGATTGTTTTAATGCCAAACCAGAGAGACTTTGGCATTAAAAGCTTCCATTATTTTCCTTCTTCTTCTCTTTAATCTTTCCTTCTTTTAGCTGTGTCCAATATTAAGCTTTCTTTCCTCTGAAATTAAGTAATTTGATTGTTAGGAATCAGAAAAACAAGAATTTTCAAGTGATTATAATTAACACAATATCTAAGCATCTGTCTTAGCTGTCAAAGTATTTAAGGGAGAGAGAGGTAAGACAATCCTTCTGAACTGAAAGCTACTTTGTGAAAAATGTGGGGCTTGAGCAATCTGCACCAAACACATTTCTTCCTCATCCATTTTCAAGATAAAACAGAAAATAAGATACAGCTTTCATTGCCAGTCTTCATGGTCACATTCTTTGAGATAATTAATATGGATCACTTAAATCAATTGGAGCACTAGGCTCATGTTTAGAGAAGAATTCCATTGCACTTAAGATACCCACATGCCAGTCTATGAAACCCTTAAGAATACATCTTTAGTAACCCGGTTGATATCTCAGAGCCTTTTAACATCTTTCGGAGCCAACTGTTGACATAATGGTAACGACAAGGAAGAGCTTCAAGATTTATTATCAACTGTGTGGGACAATTTTGGAAAAAGATAAATTTAAAATTCCATTCTGTTTAACAAACACCTTAGTCTGTGTTAGGGTGAAAATCCAAATAACATTCTGGATTCCCTTTTTTTTTTTTAATGAGAAGCAGACCTATAATTTAAATATTATCTGCTGAAGGCCTGGGCTTACTGGTTAGGAACTGACCGACAGAGTGAGCATCCTAATCCAAGTGAATATATCGGTGAGGACATGTGTTTCCCATCCTGACTTTGCCTGGGCATTTAAACTATTAAACCACACACTACAAAGAATAATCAAAGAAACCACTGGCAGTGGGTGTTTCTCACGTATACACCTGTTTCATCCTTAAGAAGTCGTTTGTCACAGTGTTGAGTGACTGGGTCCTGGATTCCTACTCCCTGTGTTTGAGTCCCAGGTCTGAACACCAACTGTGCAGCCTTGGAAAATAATACAACCTTTCTGAGCTTCAGTCTCCTGGTTATAAGCTACCTTATGAGGATGAGGTAAGATACACTTGTTAACTGCTTAACTTAGAGCTTGGCACATGGTAAATGTTTCATAAATGTGAGTAGCTTTATCATCAAATGACTCATTCAATCAATAGCCACTGAAGCTGATGTACTGCACGGTGGTCAGGGAAGCCTTCGTGAGAGGGATGGGATTTCAGCTGTAATTAAGGCTAACTGCACCTGGCATGAGTTCATTTTATATCTGCCTTCCAATCTTTTGCTGAGAGCCAAGAATTGTGGCAGGTAGATCATACCAGTTCTTCTCTGTCCCTCAGTACCTCTCAGTCTACTCATCTTAAAAATATACAACTTCAACACAACAGAGGAAGTGAAAAAAGATTTTATATATATATAAGATCTGTAGTTATCTAGTGACACATAAGGCTTCTATGAATTCTGTCACAAAATATATATGTGGAGAAATTATGTCCCCAAATCTGTCCTCAGTTGCAGACCTGACAGCAAATCTGAGAAATGTTATTTTACTTGTGTGTTTATTCACCACAGTATTTAAGGCTACTTACATGAATAAAAGCTATAATGTGTACAGCAATAGATATATAGATACATATACAATAAATATAAATGTAGATATAGATAAAATAGAATCTGTATACAGCAGTATCATCTCATAAAATAATTTCTAAAACTATATAATATAGTGTATATTGTGTTATGTTCTCCATAATATCACATCTTGTATTATATATTATTAATTATGTATTATTTTACATTATGGCATGGAAAATATAAAGAAAGTGAAGCAAAGAAAAAAACAAGAGTTGCAAACATAATATGAAGCCAGGAGTCAGGTACATATATAAAAATGCATATTATTTTGTATTATAACACATATAGATACATATAATACTGAATTTTTTCTGGGCAATAGGTGTTAGATTTTAAGGGACCCCATAAAGACTCCTCCTAACTCACTGCCTAACTTCAGACCAAGTTGAGTAACAGAAATGAGACAAATAGGGTTCAAAATATCTCCGTTAATACTGATAAAGGCCTGGGTTGAAATATACAACTTAGGTATGAAGTGATTATGAGCATCCTAATATGAAATTCCAGAAGTAGAAATGCCATCAGTCTTGGGCAACGGTGGTTAACCACAGTCCTCAGATGAGTGCCTGATCCAGTAAATTTTACTGCGTGGAGGGACAAAATTATATTTCTTGACAGGGAGGAAATTTTCCCCAAAAGGGAGGGTGAACCACTTAGGCCTAGTATCTTCTCCCACCCACCAATTAGCCTAGTCATTCTTCCTCAGGAAGAATGAGTAAAGGGACCAACAGAGGATGCACCCTCCCCCCAGGATGGCAGCCTTTAAGCCATTAAGCTTAACTATTAAGTTCAATAGAGCTCTTCCCTTCAACAGAAAATGCCCCATTTTTAGGACAGTCATGCTCCCGCCTTTATGAGCCATATCTCTATGCCAACCACCACTCAGGTGTCCTCTGACAGAATGTAGATTTTAATCTCAGAAGCTCTAAAATAGATCCGAGAGCATCAGTGAATTTATCTCAAAGGCCTTCCTGTACCTGAGATTGACATTTTACCCCCAGTTCTATGTTCTACCTCAAATTATATCAAGCCACATTAATAATAGAGCTTAGGAAAGACTCTGAAATGAAATTAAGCGCTAAGTAAATATTCTCTGAAAAAAACAACTCCAGAAACATAAAGACAACACAAATATGTATATATTTCCCCTACTTCTATGAAGTTTTTGAGGAAAAATAAGACTACAGATTAACCTCTCCTGCACATTAAAGTCTGAACTTGTTTAAATCCAAAGAGATTACAGTACAAAATCAGAATTGCTTGACTTTGATTTAAAAATCCAAAGAATAGACAGTCCAAAACTTCCTTTTCCTAATTCCTTTTGCTTTCTCTTGCCTGGGTCAAGCTGGACTCTCATAATGGCAATATGAGTGGATTCTTCCAGGTACATGTGTAGTTCCTTCAGAGGCATATCTTTTGTTATTAGTTCATTACCAAGTATCCCATGACCTTAATATTAAAAAGAATGGAGCATTGGGTTGCCTGGGTGGCTCACTCGTTAAGTGTCTGCCTTCGGCTCAGGTCATGATCCCAGGATCCTGGGATCGAGCCCCGCATCGGGCTCCCTGCTCGGCGGGAAGCCTGCTTCTCCCTCTCCCACTCCCCCTACTTGTATTCCGTCTCTCGCTGTCTCTCTCACTGTCAAATAAATAAATAAAATCTTTAAAAAATAAAAATAATAAATAATAAATAAAAAGAATGGAGCATTAAGTGCACACACAGTATTATCACAAAACTGACCCTATTTTTTTTAAGATTTTATTTATTTATTTGACAGAGAGAGACACAGCAAGAGAGGGAACACAAGCAGGGGGAGTGGGAGAGGGAGAAGCAGGCTTCCCGCCGAGCAGGGAGCCCGATGCGGGGCTCGATCCCAGGACCCTGGGACAATGACCTGAGCCGAAGGCAGACGCTTAACAACTGAGCCACCCAGGCACCCCGCAACTGATCCTAAAGAACAAGTTAATCCTGAGTCTCCAAAATAATTATTCTGAGCAAAAGTATATTCCTTAAAACCAGCACATATTGTGGGCAGACACTCAGGAAGAGACTTGGTGGTACCTAAGAAAAATTAGGAGATGGAAAAAAAAATCCTGGTTTAGCCTCATCCAGATGTTGGTCAGCTTATGTCTATTGTCCCTAGTTTGCAGATTTTGAGCTCAAACACTTGGAGGAATCTTCCATCAGGAGTTAAATTATGGCACTGTTGTACTGTTCTTAGAGTAGCTCTTCTCAAAATGTAATTCCTGAACAGACAATATCAGCACCATCTGGGAGCTGGTCAGGAATGCAAATTCTCAGGTCCCACACCAGACCTAATGAATCAGAAACTCTAGAGGATCAGTGATCAGGGATTTAACTCCTCCCATTCTGATGGACCCGTTGTTTGAGTACCACTGAACTAGGAAACATCCTCTAATATAATGGCTCTTTTCTCAGTGTAGCATTTGAGATAGTCCTGATTTCCAGAATGTTTTCAAAAACATATGATGGCGGCCAGCCCAGTCACCAGGTCAATCAGAAGTTTCCTCCTCAACTCAAAGCCTTTGAATGTCTATTTTCCGGCTAAACCCTGGGTTTCTGGCACCTGATGCTGCCTTGTGTATTCACTCAGGTGACAGATGATCTTGTAAGCAAGAATTTTCAGCCGGTGGGATTCTTCAGCCTGAAAGCTATGTCATGGCTTCTCCTTGGCTTCCTGCTCTGGAATCCAAGAAATTTACCTCCCAGAGAGCTTTCCCCTTTTCCCCATTTTTTTTTTTTCAACTGGAGCATCAACCTCAGCAGATTCTTGAACTGAAGCTATCATGAATGTTTGTAAAGACTCTGGCCCCTGGGAGCCTAGTGTAAAACAATCTTTCTACCACATTCTCATCAAGACTTTACTAACCTTTTAAAGTTCCAGGACTTAATTAGCAGTTCTGTCTTCTACATCCTATTCAGTGGAGTACAATTCCTCTCTAGCATGGTGGTTCTCAACTTTGGCCACATATCTGAATCACCTCTAGAGTTTTTAGAAATCCTAATGTCTCAACCACACCTCAGACTATTGAAATCAGAATCTCTCGGGATGGGCCCAGATTAGGTGTTTGACTTCCCTCAGCTCTTCTTTTAGTGTCAGTTGCTATTTTTTTTCTGAATTATTTTAATCTGCATTTAATTCGGTCACCATACTGCCCTAGGACTGTGTGCTAGATGTATGCCTTCTCATTTCTTTCTGGTCCAGACTTTTGCTTTTCTAACATAGTCCTGTAGATTTTGTCTTGTGGCATCTAACATAGGGACAGATTTAAAAAAAAAGGGGGGTGGCAGCTGGGTAGCTCAGTTGGCTAAGTGGCTGACTCGTGATTTCAGCTCAGGTCACGATCTCGTGTGTCATGAGATCGAGCCTGAGTTGGCTCCTCGCTCAGCAGCGAGTCTGCTTGAGATTCTTCCTCTCTGCCCCTCTCCCCACTCACACTCACTCTCTGTCAGATAAATAAATAAATCTTTTTAAAAAATTAGTAAATTAAATGCACCTGGGTGGCTCAGTCTGTTAAGCATCCAACTCTTAATTTCAGCTCAGGTCATGATCTCAGGGTCCTGGGACTGAACCTCTGCACTCAGCATGGAGTCTGCTTGGGATTCTCTCTCTCCCTCTCTTTCTGCACCTCCCACTCTCTAAAGTAAATAAATAAACAAAATCTTAATTTAAAAAAAAAAAATATTAGTAAATTATAAATCTTCCAGAAGTAACATTGTTCAAAAAATTTTTGGAACTCTTCATATTTTCGAGTTGAGTAATCTTGTCCTGGACATGTTCTTCTAAACTAAGATTGAAATTGACCTGTTATTTTCCTGCCTAACTTTCTTCTAATATGCCTTTCACTGGATCTTCCCCAATTCCACAAATTCATCATTTTAATACTCCTAGGACAAGTTCTGGTTAACCTTGTCTTGAGTCTGCCAGGAATAAACAGACTTGCCCTGTGTTTGTTAACATCCATACCCACAGGCATGGAAATAGTGCAAGGATTATTGCTTGGTGATGTTGTCACCCAACAGGTTGTACAATCACTGGCTTTGGATGTCAATGCGGCCAATATAAGATACAGATAGAGGAGCTCTAAAGGATAATCACAGTGACATCATGCCAGACTCTGCTCACATTCAATGTGGGCTTTAAAGTAGAGGGCATGGTTGCAAATATATATTATAACTTGATTTCTTAACATATATGAGAAGAAGAACAAAGAAAAATATATAAAAGATGTTGAGGTTGGATCGAATTTTCTCAGAAGTGTGTTCTCTTTGGAGTTATGATATCAAAACTTTGATTAAATATGATAAATATGAAAGAAATCAAATTCAGGACATTTAAGATAAAAATCCTTCCACTAAAACTATATTGAATCGATAACATATATAAAGACATAAAAGAAGTTAAAGGGAATTGGTACATTTTGGTACTGAGCGAGAAAAGGAAGATCATAAAATCAAGGATTTTCAAGGCCCATTAACTACTATTCAGCAGCCTTCAATTGGCAGGGTCATTCAATCTTAGTAATAATAGCAAAACCTTATGGTTGTCAACAAATTTAAAGATTCTGATCCCTTGAAAAACAGCTCTTCCTTTGCCTCAGCTATTAAAGAGCTGACCTACCTAGAGTCCTTTGTCCTGGTTCTATGGTTATCAACAATCTTTTGATCATAATTAGCTTCCCAAGTGATACTGCAGAGACTACAGATAATATATTGGTGGCAGTAGTAGGATTCAGGTTAGCTTTCTGGTTTAGTACAGTTTTGGGATTTCTTTAAAGTAATTCTGCCCCTAAAAGATAAAGGTTTCTAAATTTGTAAAATTTTGTAAGGCTTTACCATTGAAATTGGACAGTAGAAACAAATTAACATACTAATTATCTCTTTCAAAGGCAGTTGGCTATTAGCTGGTCCTCCCTGGGACATCCTCTATAAATGCACATATTTTCCTATTCAAAATGTCTATTATTACCCTCTGATAATATATACATCATCATCATCATCACCATGAGTGAATAGCAATTTTATGCAAAGAAGTTCTACATATTAAAAGGCATGGTTTATTATGCTTTGTGAATCAATAAAGTCTGTATTAGAAGGAACAATTTGCTTTGTGTTAGGATAGGAAAGATTTAAATTTTTTAAGTTTCAACTTAAAAAAAAAACTAAATTACTCCATCATAAAAAAAAAAACTATTATAAGATAGTTCCAAATCTCTTGATTTTCAGTCCAACTTCTTGTTTTCAATTATTGTGATTGACTCTCCCCCTAACCCTATCCTCATGAGATTACTGATTTCAGCCTTCACTAAATTGTCTTTCTGGTGTCCTTACTTGGGGAGCAAAGGCAGTAAGGGGAAAGGGAATGTGAACTGGCTTTGTTATTAGATAATATTTCTAAAGCCTTTGCCAAATTCTCTACCAATATTATTTGGAGACATTCAATTAGAACTAGATGACACATTTTGTGAGAACCAGGATATTGAAAATCTATTAAGTTTCTGGAGCCTAACAGAATGATGGTGAATGGAGACCTCAATAAACTGGGATAAAACTGAAGTAGAATTTTTTTCTGGCAACTAAAAGTGGAATATTGCCACATTTTCTGACAAAAAGGAAAGGAAATGAGAAAATAAACATGTGAACAACAAAATACTGTGGTCCCAGAAGAGACACACACTTAAACATTACATTAAATACAAAGAAGCTTTACCATTTAGAGTTATGAATTTATGATGAATCCCCATCTATTAGGATAGATTTTTAAAAACATGAAAGAATTCACATGTTTTCATAAATACATCCTAGCAAGTCAATATCAAATATTATGATTGTATGACTCTGGAAGTAAATAGAAAGCCATTAACTAATTTTGATATTGGACTTATAGACATTTACTCATTATATAGATTTATTAACTCTGATTTATATAGATTTGTTAACTCTGATTTAATCCAGTTTATAAAATACTCAGCCTTAAAAATAAATAAATTGAAATAATGGTGAATTCACTCAGATGTGAATTATTTCAGTAAGTACTCCACCAAATAAGCAAGACCAAAGAACAGTTGTTTGTAAAAAAAGAAATCAGAGAGGATAGAGTGACAAAAAAACAGGCATTTATTATTTTTGTTCTAATGTCAGTGATATGTGCTAGGTAAATCAACCCATAAAAGCATTAAGAATTGTTCCCTCAGTATGAATAAGAAATGGATAAGAAAACAAAAATTGAAAAGATGTATATTAGGGCAAGTTACATTAGCATCTGTAACAAACAATTCCAAAATCCCAATGGCTTTGCACAATAAAAATTTATAACTTGCTGACGTGACTGTCCAATGCAGGTCAATAGGTTTACAGTCCTTCAAGTAGTTATTCAGGGATTCAAACTTCTTTCGTGCTAGACCTTCACCATCTTCACCTTCAAGGTCACGCTGGTATCTTCTGTTGACAGATTGAGAAAGGATCCTTGCTCCTCACTAATTTGGACCAGATGTGCGGCATTACTTCCTTTCCCATTCAGTTGGCTAAAACTAGCCACATGACCTAAGCCAGAGCCAAAGAAAGTGGAAAATGTACCGGAGCTGAATGCCCAGGAGGAAAATGAAGCTGTGGTGAATACATGGAATTGTCTTAGCCATCATGTTTAACCAGACTAAAGTTTCATTCTGACATAATACTTATTTCTCATGAAAGTGAGAATTATAACAAATGCTACTTGAATTTTACAACCCATCTACATCAATGTTATGTGATATTTTTCATACTTGTCAATATCAGGGGAAAGACTGAAAGACTGTCAAGTGCTCCCACCGGGTAACATGGCCTTGGTATGGTCTTCAGCCTTCAGGATCAGCAACTGACTAACATAATCAGTGATAATCAAATCAGATTGTAGGTTGATGAAGGATGCCAAGCAAAAATTATATGAGGCTTAAAATTTGTACAAGAAAGTCCATTTATGAATTTATAATGTGAAGGCTGTGATGATGAGGCTCTCTTCCATGAACTGGAACCCCTCCTTCTCGGAACGCAGTACTTAAGAAGCTAGATTATTCAGCAGAAATTTATTTGGCTGAGTACAGAATAAAAATTAGGTAAATTAAGCAGTCTTATGGCAGCACTAATTAGATTCAAATCCTGGCCTTACTACTTAGAAATCATGTAACCTCTGACAATTTATTTGATCCTCCTATCCCGGGTCTCAGTTTACAAATCTATTAAATGTGCACAATTACTGCACCTTCTACAAAGAGTTATTCTGATAATAACATGTGAATCAATGGAAAGATCATAACAGTTTCTCACATAGTGAATATTCAATTCATGCTAGTTATTTTCATCTAGTCCCTGATGAGATCCAATAAAACTTCTTTTGATACCAGAGATGATCTCTTTAGTGACTTTTGTGTATATTCAACAAATTTAATATTTCTTTTTTTTTTTAAAGATTTTATTTGACAGAGAGAGACACAGCGAGAGAGGGAACACAAGCAGGGGGAGTGGGAGAGGGAGAAGCAGGCTTCCAGCCGAGCAGGGAGCCCGATGCGGGGCTCTATCCCAGGACCCTGGGATCATGACCTGAGCCAAAGGCAGATGCTTAACGACTGAGCCACCCAGGCGCCCCATTAATATTTCTCTCCTTCACACAATGCTGGCCACAATAATAAACCATTCTTTCCTGAACTTGATTTTCATTTCACCCTCTTCATTTTATTTTTTCTTTCTTCAGCTGTACTATTACCACTAGTAAGTCAAGAGTCAGGAAGCTGTTCCCAAACACTTGGGAGGAATGGTTTTTTTCCTGTGCACTTTTAAGGTCAGTTTTATATCATGAGAACAATCTGAAGTCACTTCAATTTCTTGGAATGGAGGCCTCACTGTGACTCTATCCCAGACCCTATTAATATTTACACTAAAATCTGCATTATTTTTTGTATGCTAATAGGGACAATTATATCCTCATCTTTAAGTGAATATCAATGAGTCAACAAGAATTTCAGTGTATACATGCTTTTACTTTCTTTTTCTTCATGGATTTACTGTATTGTCAATAAAGCTGTTAAAAAATAAAATAAAATAAGATTGGGGGAAAAAAATGAGGAATGGAGGGAATTCCAAGCAGAACAACTCGTACATATAAAAGTCTTATAGAACAAGGATAATAAGAAATTAAAGATGGCGGGGCACCTGGGTGGCTCAGTTGGTTAAGCGTCTGCCTTCGGCTCAGGTCATGATCCCAGGGTCCTGGAATCGAGCCCCGCGTCGGGCACCCTGCTCCGCGGGAAGCCTGCTTCTCCCTCTCCCACTCCCCCTGCTTGTGTCCCCTCTCTCGCTGTCTCTCTCTGTCAAATAAATAAATAAAATCTTTAAAAAAAAAAAGAAAAAGAAATTAAAGATGGCCAGTGCAGCAGAAGAGCCCATTGATATGATATGGAGGAAGGAGACACTAGAAGGGCCAAGCCATGAAGGACCTTGTAAGTCAAAGTGTTTTGGATTTATTTTAATAATGATAGCAAACATAAAATAAAAATAGCAAAAATATAAATAGCAAATAATAATAGTAAATTTCCATGGCACTTACTATATGTTTTGACATTTTCATCCTAACACAGCTGTACCATCTACTAGATATACCAGGATTTTACAGATGGAGAAACTGAGGTTCAGGAGATAAAGTAACTCACCCAAGGTCTCAGAGGTAGGCTAGAGTCAAGCTCACCTCCTCAGAATCCTTCCTCTTAACTAATATGTTTCTGTGTTTCTGCAAGGACACTGTTCTGGTGGCTATTAAGAATAAAAATCCAGGGGTGCTTGGGTGGCTCAGTCGGTTAAGCATCTGCCTTCAACTCAGGTCATGATCCCAGGGTCCTGGGATCGAGCCCCGCATCAGGCTCCCTATTCTGTGGGGAGCCGGCTTCTCCCTCTCCCTCTGCCGCTCCCCCTGCTTGTGCTTGCGCTCTCTCTCTGTCAAATAAATAACCAAAATATTTTTTAAAAAGAATAAAAATCCATTTAAGGATTTTAAGCAGAGGTTGACATGATTAGCTTTGCCTTTTTAAGAGCTTATTCTCATTACAGAGTGAATATATAATGGAGGAGGTGCCAACTTCCTGTAAGTAAACTATTGTTGTATTCCCAGCAAGACAGGGTAGGACTTAGATTATGGTGATGGTGGTGGACACAGGAAAAAAAAAAAAAAATGTATTGATAGATGTTTGAAAATAATACTGACAAGTAAAGTGGACATAATGATCATAATTTAAGTGTGAGGCTTGGCATATTCATTCTGGCTGATCAGATAATTATAAAGACTGGCAAACCTTCCATCATTTACAATTTCACTCTTTCATTCAGTGATCTTTGCATTCATTCATGAAGGTAGGTATCAAACCTGAGTATCTTGAACTCTTTCATAGCTTTCTTTCTGTTATTGCATACATGACATTTTTGTTAAGTTCTTTATTGGAAATTTAGATGCAGATTAAGTGCTGAGATCAAAAGATATCAAAATATTAGGAAAAAAACACACATTACGTTTTATTAGTCAAAACACATGCTTAGGAGCAGAAAATGTCTTGTGACCATCCTGAACAGGTATAAGGAGCATGTTCAAGAAGAAGTCAGTACTGACAGGGTTCCCTGGCAAAGGGTAGCAGTCAAGAAGAAGTATGACCGTTGTTTCCAAACGCACTATTTTTTCATATTTTTACTCTGAAATTAAGACAAACATATTAAGTAGACCCAATGGTAGCAATATCGTCCTACGGGTCATTTAGATGTGCTTTTGCTAAAAGACAAATGGATTTGATTAAAATTATTTATAACCAAATGTTACCACTTAAAATGGGGCTGTGTACTTTTATAGAAAGACTTTTCTGTGGATAACTCTTCTGATTATTGGAGAATGGAAGTCTCAAATCTTTTGCAGTATTCTTAAATGATATAAATATTGCTGGTAAAAGTCTCAGTCACATCATCTGGTGCAAGAAAGGTAACTGAATCATTTTGTACTGAGTGTCCTGATGTCTCCAGGGAGCAAAAACTTTATCTAAGACACCTGAGGGTCATGTCAACCCCTTTTCCCCTGAGATTGTACTGGGGTGCTAGGTTACTTACAAGGACTGATGGCTGTGCGGGGTGCAGAGGCTGAGGCTGGCCTGATGACTCTTCTTGGCACTATGATTGCTCTAACCTGACATCTGCTGACACTTCCCTCTACCCAGGTCACTGTCTTTGGGCTATGCATTTGTCATCTCTGGTGCAGACATACTCTTTCACAGGCATGGAATGTACTCCTAAATACAGTCCACCATGACATAAACTATCTATAGCTCTAAAGCCCGGTAGGAAGGGGATAGAAATTGACAACTTACTACAAACCAGGCAACTCAGAGATGTGCCCTGCTGGTCCCATGTCGAGAAGATATGCAAGCGCAGGGATGGCTAAGTCCAAAGCCATGGGCAGGAGTGATCCTTTGTATTTACTGTTTGCAAAATTCAGGTAAATATAATAAAGTGGTTTAAACATTTTAGTGGGGAACAGGTCAGAGTAAAACAAGGAGGTAAAAGGAGAAATAACGGAGGAAAATTCAGGAAGAATGAATATTTATATCAGAGCCTCGGTTATATTTGCATTTGAGGATTGCCAGTTGTAGCTTGAGAAAAAGGGGCAGGGATGTTTTCTGGCCATTTGTGTTTATCCCCAAATTTAGGTTTCTGTAGCATAAGCATAAAAGTCAGCCACATGGAGAGCCAGGTGCTCATGCTTCCCTGCCTTCCTCTCTTTGTATGCGTTGCCTCACAATTTCCATATCACAGAATGGAAATTGTTAGAAGAAGGAAAAAAAAAAAAGACAGAAGCCTAAACCATTTCTATCCAATAGTGAGAATAAATGTGTTTGCAACGCAAACAGCTTACCAGGAACAGCACTTTGAGTTTATAGTTCTGGGATTTTGCTGAGCTGAAAAAGCATTCCTTTCCCTTCGTCTTCAAAACTATTCAACATTCACATTTTATTAGCAAGTAAGCATGAACAAAACAGGTTCTGATAAACACAAAAGCTGTTTTTGTCTCGTTATATTGGATGACAAGTGAGATCTTACAGCTTCACGTCAGATCAGTGGAAAAACAATTATCTGTAGAAAGTATGTGCAAACATTTTTCCTGCAAAGCTAAAGATTCAAGGCGACGTGTCTGGAATGTGTTTCTTCCTTTAGGCTGCCTCCATTCCATGAAACATCTGTCTCCATTTCCGCTCTTCCTGGAGCCTCCTTTTGGTCTCTGCAGGTCTATTCCTTCTAAATCTGCTTAATTCTGATCCTGCAGATGGAAACCGTATGTCTCCCTGTTTAAGGAAGTGTGCCCAATCTTCTCAAGTGGAGATTTCTGACCAAGTTTTACAAAATCTTCATGTATGGCTTCCTAATTCACCAAATACAGTATGAGTTGCTTTTGGTTTGATTTCATGCTTTAAGTGATTCTTATGAGTAATTCTTATCAGTAAAATCTCTGAAATTAAATATAAAGCTGTGAATTAGATATATTTTGGACAAGCAGTTTTAAAATTGATTTAATAAGTACTTGTTGATCACCTATTATGCCAAAACCTTGAGGTACAAATATAAAACATGTAACATAGAGTGTACCATCTAGTGGGCTTGGATAGGCAGAAAACTGATGGAGTCATTAAAATACAGTGTAGGAAGGGCGGAAATGGGGAGACTCTACAGAAACATAGAAAGAGACACAATTCAAAAGTGTGAACTGACAAAAGAGTTTATCCTTTAAAAGGATAATTCTCATTTGTGAAGCAATGTATTCAAATTTATTTAAAAATGATATTAAATAATAAACATATCTTAAAATATTGTGATTATCTAAAACATCTCTCTAAAATACTCAGAAAATATCTGGCCTAGTTATGTATTTATTTTACACATAAAATTAATACTGTGCATGTCATTTTGACATTAAATAAATTAGAAGGTAATTTGTGTGGGGTTTTTTCCCTGTTTAATAAATGCAAATGAAGTGTGGGAAGGATCAAGCAGCCCTATCAGGGTGGTAAAAGGAGAATCTGGGATTTCTGGGGATGTCATGAAGAAAGTATGCCCCCAAAAGTTGGTGCTGCATGTTGCCAACAAACTGTCTTGAGCAGATTTCCTGCCTAAGGTGACAAGGTTGTCAGGGAGGTAGACATTTATTAAATAATACAGAGGAATAGACATTGAGGCATGGGAAGGGATTTGAGAGGAAGGAGTTATTCTAAATGCAAACAGTGTTCTTAAGAGCAGTTACTCATTACCTAAAATATGCAAGAAGAGAAAACCAAATATAATCTAAGATACAATCCCTGAAAAAATATTTGAGCATTTTTTTCAATTTTAATAAGTTCCCTCTATTGTCAAAGCTTTCAAAAAGGTCAATTTAACAAGCCCAAATATTGTTGGTAATACTTGTTACTCAAAATAATATTGAAAGTATATGAGAAATGGCACATCATAATCAAATCATATAGTTTTCGTATCTCCATATATATTTTTCTTTTGGTAGAAAGGATGCTTTACAGTAAAACAATTGGAAGAAGTGTAAATTGTAAAAAACAAAAACAAAAACAAAACCCACAAAAACAAAAAACACACACAAACAAACCCAGAATATTTGAATCTAGGAAACCAAGGATTAAAAGGACTCAAAGGAACATACACTTTAATTTCTTAATGGTTGTTATCTTCAAAAGGGATGGAATCAGAGCTTCAGGGTAAAGGGCCTTTGGGACTTTATTCTGCACACTGCTGGGTTAATTTGAGTCTTCTACAACAATAATGCATTCTTGCAAAGCTATGTATTTACAAAACAATAACTGAGGTTTTTAAAAAAACGAATAAACATGTAAGAATGTTTGAAAAAGCAAGATGACCAAAAAAAAAAAAAACCCCAAAAAATATGGGCATTGGAAATTATCACTAAGATTTGAGAAGCAAAATTAATTAAAACCAACAATAACAGTAACGAACCACATGTGCTCAGCCAGGCAAGCGGGCCCTGCAGTGTTGCACTTCAGAACACCAGCGACCTCTTGTGGCCAAAATTGATACTTTTAAAATTTGTGTCCCTGCCTCATAGGATGGGTGATTAAGAAGGTTGCCTGATGAAATTCTGTTTCTTTTTCAGATTGAAATAGCCACAGTGATGCCTTCTGGCAACAGAGAGCTCCTTACCCCACCCCCACCGCCAGAGGAAGCTGAAGAAGAGGAGGAGGAGGAGTCCACCCCCAGACTGATCGATGGCTCTTCTCCACAGGGGCCTGAATTCACAGGGGTTCTGGGCCCACACACCAACGAAGGTCAGGTCCATCAAGGCTGATTTGAATTAAGTCCACTTGGTCCTACCTCAATGCCACAGGCAATCCACATGACCCACAGAGAGAGTTTTGTCATAGGATCTTTGAAGCAGGAGATATACATGTATTTTGTATCCAAATATAAAGCAGTTTTAATATTCAGCTTTGGCATGATGGAAATGATCAAATAACCAAAGATTTGGGACAAAAATATTTATCTAGCATCATTACTCCGAACCTCTGTGGTGGAATGCATTTCTAGAACAAAGAATCCACTATGCTGTTAGCAAGATGAGAATCTATGTCTGTCAGAGCCGGCCACAGCAGTTCAGGGTGGTAAGGTAATGATGGCTGATTTTGATGACGGGAAGAGTGGTAATATTTTACACTGACTGGGCACAGACTATCTGTGGGTCACAATGCCCACCTCACATTCTCTCATCCGACTACTACAACCTCCGTGTAAAGGTCTTAGGTCTTTCTTACTGAGCAAACTAGCTCAAAAATGGTAGGAACTTGTCAGAGATCACATAGCTGTTAGTTTTTCACAAGGGGCTTAAAGTGAGCATGTTCTGATTCTTGTCTGTGTACTTATTGGAAGATAGACTTCTTCTCATTCAGTCATCGGGAGCAGCCGAGTGGAAGGCATTCCATAATGCTGGAATCCATCTTGTACAGCCGGATGGTGATCTAAACCAGAGCCTTTTAGTTAATGAGAAAGAGTTCCTGATGCTAAATATGATTCTATGATCTGTCTATATTTCTTCTTAAAATTTTTCAGTGTCATCCTTGGGGGTACTCAGATGGACTCACACCAGAAAGCTTTCCCACACAGAGAATGGCATAGCGAGGGGGTGTAGAAAAATGAGTAGAATTCCCATTGCAAAAGTTTATGAGTACAGAGTTGAAGTGTCTCTGTACTCTAAGCTCTGGAGATACAAAACTTATCCTTAAAATGACTACTGTTCTCATGGACTTTTTTATCTAGTACAGGGAAACAGACATGCAAACAAATGTAGAGGCAATAATATGTTCCAGATAATATGACAAAACTCTGTACAGAACATACTGAGAGAACAAAAGGAGGGCATTCAAATGCCAGCTTTGGGACTTGCTGGATACACAATCTGGAGCAAGGCATTCAATATTTTTTGCGTTAGTTTCCTCGTCTAAAATATGGGATAATAAATAATAGATCTTACTTCACAGAATTGTTGTAAGGATTAAATGAATGAATTTAGTGCCTGACCCATAGTAAACATAATAAATGTTAGTTATTCTCATGATTCTATTATTGATAAAAGAGTTTATTTTTTTACTCTCAACAAATGTTTCAGCGTACAATACAATTTTGTTAACTCTAGGCATTATGTTGTACAGCAGATCTCCAGAACTTAATCGTTTTGCATAACTGAAACTTTACAGCTGTTGACCAGCAACTCCCCATCACTCCCCACCCAGCCCCTGCTAACCATCAATCTACTCTCTGCATCTACCAGTTTTTAACTGTTCACCAATAAGTTATGTAAAGAGTTGTCTTCTGTAAAACGCTGTGTATATGCCAACCACTAAAGTGTTTTACGTATATGAACTCTTTGAAGAGTCAAAATGATACTACGTACTAGGTATTGTTATTTCCACTTTACAAATAGGAAAACTAAAACCCCAACATAGTGTAAACGTTATCCAAGATCGTGGAGGTGGTACATAGCAGTGCTGAAATGCAAATAGAGACCACTAAACCCTAAGCCAGTGTCTCTAATGGATACATCAGAGATTCTTTCCACATAGTTAACATTCTATGGAGTAGAACATTCTCCAAATAAAACCAAGGAGATGCACATACAATAGAAACAAATATAAGTGCCCAGAAGAAAGTTTCCAGTAGGGAAAGTAAATATATCTAGAACATTATTAACTTTTAAGTAATTTCAGATCCGTCAAAAGTTGACTAATCTGGCATCATTACCCATACTCAGGTCTATTAGCCAAGCCAAGGCACAACAGAAAAACATAATGCTCAATCTTTTCAAAAGCTTTAGTCGAAATTATAGCTCAAGAATGTCAGCTTTGAAACCATATAAAAAATCTATGACTTTAGGAAAAAAAAGCTATCTCCAAAGTAGTCTGAGGGTGAGTAATGAAGTTAAAACTTTAATTAACATTTTCATTTCCGCAAAGCATCGCCAGAAATTCTAAACTTTTAAATTTAAATCTTTTTTTTTAAAGATTTTCTTTATTCACTTGAGAGAGAGAGAGTGAGCAAGCAAGAGAGAGAGAGAGCATGAGCAGGGGGAGAGGGAGAAGCAGACTCCCCACTGAGCAGGGAGCCAGATGTGGGGCTCAATCCCAGGAACCTGAGCCAAAAGCAGATGCTTAACTGACTGAGCCACCCAGACGCCCCTAAATTTAAATCTTATATATTCATCAAAGTTAAATAGCTTGGAAAGAAATATTTAGAGCATTAGTTATCAAATTATCATATTTTTTTTTACTATTAATACAAATTTCTAAAAACAACATCCTGAAGCCATATAAAGTAGACTTGGGTTATGAATGGAAAAAAGAGAATTAAATTATAACTCTTGTGAATATATATATATAAATTACCCTAAGCATTATTGCTAAATTAGCAAAGCCATGAATATATAGAAGACTCAAATGCCTTACTTTTTAAAAATTTTATAAGTGGCAAATATTAATTTATAATGATTTGAAAAATTGGCAAGTGTTAAGTATTTTATAGCTTCCCCTTAAACTGTCTTTCCTAGATTTCCAGTCATAATATAGTTTTCATTTCTGAAGCTATTATTGTAAATAACTTTCCTACTTAATGATAGCAAGAAGACCTTAGTAGGTGCATTACGGTTTCTTGATCACAGACTACAAATGGATCCTTCAACTCAGGCAACCAAGTATCCTGGTTTGCCTGGGAGTGAGGGGTCCCACCATGGGGGATTTTCAAGGCTAAACCCAGGAAAGTCCCAGCAAAACTGGGATGAACTGAACACTGAGCAACCGCAAGAAAGTCCTTCCATCACTTCCATCTAGTTTCCTTCACGGCTCTTTCACATCCTCTGCTTATCTCACACCTTACCAACCTTCTTCTCTTCCTCCCTTGACTCCTCAAGCTCATCAGAGAGCTGAGCCTCCTACTCCACAGAGAAAACGCAATCTTCTGGTCAGCAGCTTTTCAGTCTTTCTGTTTTCAGATGTAATCTTTACCTACATTGACATGCGTGTGCCTTATCCCCCTCCCCCCATTACAACAAACTGTCCTCTACATGGAGGATGTGATCCTTCCCGCTATGCTTCCGGTCCCATTTCCTACTGCCCTCTCAGGATCCTTTTGATATTCCACTTCTCCTACTTTGGATCTTTTTCTTCAAATTTCTCCTGCCTCAGTCCATTTACACACCGCATATATATCTGCTTATACCTATCACCATCTCTCTCTCCTCCTTCACAAACATCTCAATAGCATTGTCTATATTTGCTGTAACTATCTCTGTACCCCAACTCCCTCCTCAATTGGCTGTTAATCTGGCTTCTAGCCCCATCACTCCACAGCTCTTACTGAAGTAGCCTATAACCACCACAAGGACTAATCCAAGAGATATTTTCAGTCCTTAACTTACCTGACATCTCAGCAGCCTTAGAATGTTTTCTATTCCCTTTTCCGTCAAACTCTCTCTCTCTCCATCTGGCCTCCTTAACATCTCCCCATTCTCCTTCCTTCCTTTCCTTCTGGTCATTGCTTTTCTGTCTTCCTTAGAAGTTTACTGTCCTACAGGACCACTAAACAGAGCGTGAAGGAGGTGTACGTATATGTGCGCGTGCATGTGATAGAGAGAGACAGACCTGTATGTTGAGATATAAGCCAGCCTCACAAATACCTTTTGGATCTGTTGCCTTTTCTTCGACATGTCACCATGACCCCAGCCAAGCAACCATCATCTTTTATCTAGATAACAACTTATCTCCACTCTGTCTACTTGCCCTCCCTCAGTCTTCTACCACACCTTCAAGCGGAATGATTTCTTTATACGCAAATCCGATCATGCAATACCCTGCCCATCCTTAGCATAAGGAACAAAACCTGCAATAACACAGCCGATAAGGCTTCTGTATGGTATGTCTCATACATTTCAGTGCTCTCTGTGCTATAGTCGCGTGGACCATCTTTCAGTCCCTCCAAAGTGAAGGGCCTTGGCACATGCCGCTTCCTCTGCATGTGTACTCTTCACTCCCCCCGCATGGTCAACCCCTTCTGTTCCTGCAGATCTCAACTCAGTTATCACCCTCTCAGAGAACCATGACTGTCAGACTGAGTCAAATTCCCCTATTTTATGCTCATACATATCATGACATTTTGCACAGTCATCATTTTATTTGTGCGATTCACATTTATCTTACATAGAAGATCATAAAATAGAATTGTGTCTCTTTGTGCTCCTCGCTGTTTCACCAGCTAGCACAGTGCCATTTACCTAGAAAGGACTCAGTAATTACATATTGAGTGAATTCACATTAATGATTATTACCCTATCTTTTTCTTGAAGCAGATTGTTTCAGTGGTGTGTTTAAATATTGAACCAAAGACCTAATAAAAATATTATGTGTGATGCTGTAGTTTTACAAAAACCACAGTCTTAATATTTACATTTGAAAAGAGAATTTCTAATAAGTATAAAAGCAACAACCACACTGTATCCACTCGGTAATTTAAAATAAATTTTAAGGGCGCCTGGGTGGCTCAGTCGGTTAAGCGACTGCCTTCGGCTCAGGTCATGATCCTGGAGTCCCTGGATCGAGTCCCGCGTCGGGCTCCCTGCTCGGCGGGGAGTCTGCTTCTCCCTCTGACCCTCCCCCCTCTCATGTGCTCTCTCTCATTCTCTCTCTCTCAAATAAATAAATAAAAATCTTTAAAAAAAAATAAAAAAAATAAAAAAATAAAATAAAATAAATTTTAAGACAGTACAAAGAATCTACTAATTATTGTGGCTGCTTTAATTGGTACATTTGACTTTAATTTTGATTTACAGAAAACTATATGAGAAAATATGAAATATACCAGGAATGCCTGTATGAGACCGTAAACTTATTTAACAAACATCTAATCACATTATTTCTTAGAAGTTGCTTTTGTTACTTACATATAGTTATTTGCCTCTACCTTTTAGACTTTCCAACCTGCCTTCTGTGTACGTGTATAAGTACCACCGTATACTGTGATGACCATGAACTCGATGCTATTCCTGCGCTACCCAAGAACACTGCTTATTTCTATTCCCGCTTCAACAGAATTAAAAAGATCAACAAAAATGACTTTGCAAGCCTAAGTATGGATGACAGCACTAATATCTTTGTCTTCTTTACAGACTTTCCTAAAATTGTTGCACTATAAAATGAAACTTGAATATGAAAATATGGCTCATAAATCAACTATTTTTTCTTATTTAAATATTTGAAGGTTTACTTTAATTATGTGAAAAATGATTGAGTGTTAAAGTTCATTATGAAACTATATAGTTGATATTTTCAAATACTATATTTTCAAGAAATAGAATCATAAATATGCATATTTTGTAGACTAGAACTCATCATCATGTCATGACATTGAGTAAAAGTCATGGTCATATATTTACGAGGATTTGGGTTGTTTAAATAGGCTTCCATTAAAGCACAATTGCTTTATGATTAATGCATACAAGCCTATATTCTGACTTTATAATGGTTGCCAACTTAGAAGAATTTTGGTACTTGTCTTTATAAAGTGTTTTAATCATCTGAAAATTTCTTTTTAATGTCTTTGTGTTTTAATGCTAATGTATCTATAACTATTAGAAAATATAGCAACCTGTCATCACTGAGGAAAACCTTTTAAATAGTAAAATCTAGACAAAGTTTATGAAGAATGTAGGGAAAAGACCAGTTATTTTAAATATAATGTGTCAATACCTTTGTTAAAGTTATGCTTTCTTACAAATACATAAATATGTATAGTATTAGGTGGAAACAATTAAATTTTTATATAGAGTAGTTAGAAATAATTATTTCATTAATTGCCTATTGCTAATTCACTTCATATTTATATTTGCTTTTACGTGGGAAAATTTATCTTCATATTTTTATGTGAGCAAAACATATTCAAGAGTATTTAACTATTTCCTTCATTTCTCCTTCTAGATGATTTAAGAAGGATCGATCTGACATCAAATCTAATATCTGAGATTGATGAGGATGCATTCAGAAAGCTACCTCACCTCCGGGAGCTTGTCCTGCGTGACAATAAAATAAGGCAGCTCCCCGAACTGCCAAATACTTTGACATTTATCGATATCAGCAACAATAGGCTGGGAAGGAAAGGAATAAAACAAGAAGCATTTAAAGTGAGTTTTAAGTTTGGATATGGAAGACTCTCATCCTTCCACCCCATTTACCGTCAATGACGAGCATTTTTATTTCCATAAGGAGATTCAATTTGATGAGATTTTTACCTTCTAAAATAAACTATACAATACTAATGTATCAAGCTTTTGGGAAATACTGCATTTTGGTAAGTTCTGAGGCTGGTCAAACATCAAGAACAGAGAGCAGAGCTTGCATAAGGAGTGAGGGGCTCCCTGGAGTGCAAGTCTCTAAGGAGCACCTGGAAATGGTGTCAGCCAGACAAACTGCATTTTCCAAGAACTCCACTCAAGGCGAATATTCTATGTGGCTTAAAGGATGACAACTTGTGCAAGGTGTGGGTGGTGCCTTGAGGTAGAAGTCTTTTAAATTACCTTGTAAAAAGAATGGATTTGGTTAATCTTAGAAATTCTGTTTTCTAAGTGAAGAAAGCAATTTTGGGGCTAGACGGTCTTGCTTAGAGTAACAGCATAGAGTATGAGAACACTCACCAACCAGCTTTCTTACCCACTCTTAACTGTATTCAAGCTACTTTTCTAAATCTCTGTTAAACACATTTAAAATCCTGTTTGAAGGGACACAGGGAGAGTGCAGGGGGCTGTGTGGACCAATTAGCACTGAGCAATGGCAGAAGTCCTATTTCTCCACCAGCTCTCCTATAACCCTGGTAGGCGACGGAGCTAGGACACCTCATTGTAGCCTGCCAAGGGTCAAAGTTCAGTCTCCCCATTCAGCTTTTGTTGGCATGGGTGGTGGTGAGTCACGGTTTGTTCTATGGTGGTTGGCTAGAGTAGACCTGTTATTGTCTAAATGTTTTTTTTGGTCTTGCTAGGCTGCCCTTTTCCTGGTACTTGTACTAGAGAGAACAGGATTTTGTTGGAGAGAAATTCCTTTTTCTCCATCCCTGTAACACGAAGGCCATTCTTCCTCTGCCTTACCCAAATCCTCCAAATCCTATGCAGAATGTCTTCTATGTGAAGACACTGCCTTGCTTATACAGAAAAAATTAAGAGTGGGCAAAGCAAGGTTCTTTGTAGAGATTGAGAAGCACTTTACATTTTCATCAAGAAATATTTGCTTACAGTTAATTTTTCCAAAACTCATTTGACTTGTCTAGTGACCTGGAGAACCAATCTGCTTCATCTTTGCAAAACGAGACCTTGACAGGCGTGTGTTATTTTACAAATAGTTGCATGAACAGGGAATGGAAAATACAATTGTGGTGCCGCTAATTTCCACTAAGTCTCTACATTTGGAATGTTTACAGGATATGTATGATCTCCATCACCTCTACCTCACCGATAACAATTTGGACCACATCCCTCTGCCACTCCCAGAAAATCTACAGGCCCTTCACCTTCAGGTAGGCTTCCACCAGTAAAGTATGCCCAACAGCTCCATGGAAAACAAAAGCAAAGAGGAGGAAGTTAGGACACTAAAACTGTTTATAAATGACCTGTTGACACACTGTCACCATTTTTCTTCTTTTTCTCCTCTCACTCACTCGATCAGAGGGCAAGGTTTTTGTACATTCATGCCTGTCTATACTGATTTACTGACTGACCTCAGTCTTTAAAGATTTTCAGTCTTTGTCAAATCATAATGCATCTTTCTGGCACCCAAAATTACTTTTGAAAAAAAAAAAAAACTGAAAACTTCATCTGCTGAAGAAATGTGTAAGACTTGGAAATGGAAAACAAAAATGGGAGAAAGAAAAATCTAATTAATTTCTAGCTTTCAAGAGAGGAAAAAAATGTCAATTTTAGCTTTTAATTTTAGGTTTTATGTATTGAATTAAATTCAATCCTAGGGCATTCCTATCTGCTGAGAGATGACAGACTTCCATCACTCTGGATTAAGAAAATGTGTTTCCAATGTGTTTTCTAATTCTGAATTAAATTTTATTACTATTGTCTGTGATAATATTGACCCCACAAAGTAACTGCATCTCTGATATTGTATTCAAACACAGTGGGCTTGTGTATACAATACGACATTTTAAAAAAAGTAATTGGCTTCATATTCCTTATTCTAAGGTTTAAAAGGCATTAAGTGCACCCTTTAAAAATCTCCCTTCTCATGACTACCTCACCAATATCCAGTATATAGCTGTTTTAAATTTACATTGTCTTCAATTTATATTTTTAATACTTATATAAAAATCCCCAATATTGATTCATTTCAAAATGTTTGCCAAAATATAGTATAGTAATTAAGAATGAAGGCTCTAGCAAAAGCAGTTTCTCTGGACTGAAATTCTATTTCTAATACTATCTAAAGATTGGAAAAAATATCTGAGCCTCCCCGCACCACAGTTTTAGATTATGAAGTGAATAGTAGTTACTGGAACATGATAAGTACTTACATGTAAGGCATAGTTATTATTAACAGCAGGTACCTATTACCTATCAAAGGGAGTAGTACAGCACCTAGGCACTAAACCTTTTATTCCTCGTGGACCCTTTGTAATGAGAAGAGGGTCAAGCCATCAGAAAGATATAATGATTATAAACATATATGTACCTAACCATATATAATTATACACTCATATTATTGTTACTAATCATTATTACATTATTATAATGATTATAAACAATATGTCTCAAAAATGTGTGAAGCATAAACTATCAGAATTGAAAGGAAAAATAGACAATTCAACAATAAGTTGGATCTTCAATACTCCGTTTTCAATAACAGAACAACCAGTCATAAGATCAAGTAGGAAATAGTTCAAGAACACCTTAACAACATCTTAAAAATTAGCTAGACTTAACAGTCGTCTACACAGCATTCCACCCAACAACAGCAAAATATACATGGTTCTCAAGGGTTCAATGAACATTTTCCAGGATAGGTCATATACTAGGTCACAAAACTAGCCACAAAAAATTGAAAAGAACTGAAATCATGCAAAGTACTTTTCTGATTACAATGGAACTAAAATAGAAATCAACAACAAAGAAAATTTGGAAAATTCACAAATATGAGGATATTAAACAACACTTGCCCTAATAAGCAATGAGTCAAAGAAGAAATCTAATAAATCATTTAAGCAATGCCATAGGTAACAAAATTGATATACAAATATTAATTGTATATGTATAGACTAGAAATGAACAATCTGAAAATGAAATTAAGAAAACAATTCTATTTATACTAATCACAAAATAATAAATCACCTAAGAATAATTTTAATCAAAAAAGTACAAGATTTGTAGACTGAATGCTACAACATTTTTGAAAGCTTTCTGCGCAGCAAAAGAAACAGTCAACAGAGAGAAGAGATAACCTATAAATGGGAGAAGATATCTACAAACCATACATTTGATAAGGGGTTAATATCAGAAATATGTACAGAACTCAAATAACTCAATAAAAACATCAATTAAAATATTGGCAAAGGACCTAAGTAGACACTTCTTAAAAGAAAGCATACAAATAGCCAACAGGTATATGAAAGGATGCTCAACATCATTCATCATAAGGGAAATGCAAATCAAAACCACAATGAGATGTCACCTCACTGAATGGCTATTATCAAAAAGATCAAAGATAACAAGGTTGACAAGGTTGTGGAAAAAAAGGGAACCCTTGCGTGCTATTGGTGGGAATGTAAGGGGTACAGTCATTATAGGAAATGGTATGGAGGTTCTTCAAAACGTTCAACAGAACCACCATATGATCGAGCAATCCCACTTCTGAGTATATATCCAAGGGAAATGAAATCGGTATCTCAAAGAGACATCTGCACTGTCATGTTCACTGCAGCATTATTCACAATTGCCAAGATATGGAAGCAATCTATGTGTCTATCAAGGGTGAATTTACCTTACCATTTCCTATAATGACTGTACCCCTTACATTCCCACCAATAGTACGCAAGGGTTCCCTTTTTTTCCACAACCTTGTCAACCTTGTTATCTTTGGTCTTTTCGATAATAGCTATTCAGTGAAGTGGCATCTCATGTATACAATGGGATATTATTCATTCTTTAAAAAAGAAAAAAAATTTTAAAAAAAGAGAAAATTCTGCTATTTGCAACAACATGGGTGAGAATATTATGCTAAGTGAAATAAGCCAGACACAGATGGACACATGTTGTAAGATCTCACTTATATGTGGAATCTAAAAAGTCAAACTCAAAGAAGCAGAGAGTAGAATGATGCCAGGACTTGGGGACTGGGGGATATGGGAACATGTTAGTCAAAGAATATAAAGTTTTAGTTATTCAGAATGAATAAGTTCTGGAGATAAAATGTAATACAGCATGGAGACCATAGTTAAGAATATCCTATTGTGTACTTGAAATTTGTTGAGAGTAGATCTTAAGTGTTCTTACCAGAAACACAAAAAAGGTAACCGTGGGAGGTGATGGAAATGTTAATTAGCTTGATTGTGGTAATCATTTCACAATGTAAACATATATCATAACATTATTCTGTACTCCTTAAACATATATAATTTTATCTGGGGAGAAACAGATCTAAATAAAGGAAAGATAGTCCATATTCATGGTTTGGAAGTTTTAATAATGAGATGGAAATACTCCCCAAATTGATCTACAGATCTTTTATATAGAAAGTCACGGTAATCCACTAAATTATTTGAACGAATAAATGAGTTCAGCAATGTGGCAGGTTATAAAATCAATATAAAATATCAATTGTATTCAATACACTAGCCATGAATTAAACCACAATGAGATACCACTTCACATCCACTTGGCTGGCTAAAATAAAATAGACAGATAATTACAAGTGTTGGTTAGGATGCAGAGAAAATTGGAACACATATATTGCTGGTAGGAATCGAAAACGGTGCAGCTACTTTGGAAAAGTTTGACACTTCCTTGAAATATTAAACATAGAGTTACTATAAACCCACAGTTCAACTCGCAGGTATATACCCAGGAGATCTGAAAACATATGTCAACACAAAACTTGTTTGCAAATGTTCATAGAAGCATTATTCATAAGAGTCAAAAGTAGAAAAAAAATCCAAATTTCTATTAACTGATGAAAGGATAAAAATGTGGTATATCCACACAATGGAATATTATCAGACAATAAAACACAAAGAAGTACTGATACATGGTACAAAATATATAAACCTTGAAAATGCAATTCTAAGTAAAAGAACCCAGCCACAGAAGATGATCTATGATTCCATTTACATAAAATATCTAATATAGGAAAATCCATAAAAACAGAAGTAAATTAGAAGTCACCATGGGCTAAAGATAGGGGAAAATGGAGGTAGGGGGGAGTAATTGCTAATATCTACAGGGTTTAACATGTTCTAAAATTAAATTATGGTGAAAAATATTAATTAAAAAAATTAAAAAATTAAATTAAACTATGGTGATGGTTGTACAACTCTGTGACTATCTTAAAAACCACTGAACCATATACTTAAAACGAAGGAATTTTATGCTATGTGAAATATACTCAATAAAGTTGTTTTTAAATATGTATTTCTGGGCCCTGCTTATCTTCCTGATAGTTGCTCACTTTCTCCCTCACTCTACTTCAGCCATGTTGACTCTTTTCCCATTTTTGAACATTCCAAGGTAATTACTCAGACTGAACGTGGTCTTCTCTCTCCCTGCAATGTTCCTACCTTGGCTCTTTCCATGCCCGTGTGTTGTTATTCCATTCTCAGCTCCACTGCTCTCTCTTTAAGATAACTTTCCACAGTTACCGCTCTTCCTTTGCAGTACCCATCAGTTTTAGAAATAGCTTTTTCTTTACATTTGTTTTCTCACCTCCATATTTTACATTTCTACTACTGAAGTCCGAGCTGCTTTAGGGCAAGCCTGTATCTACTTTGTGCTTCAGTGATTTAATCCCCACAGCCTAGAAAGTGCCCAAGGCATAATGATCCCATAACATGCATCTTTGGATAAGAGAAGGAACAAAAGAATTAAAATGGGGATGAAGCAAAATGGACTGTGTTATTAATCAATAATAAGCATATGTTATATTTTGCCTTATCATTTATTGTTCATCTCTTTTAGAATAACAACATTTTGGAGATGCATGAAGATACTTTCTGCAATGTTAAAAATCTGACTTATATTCGTAAGGCGCTAGAGGACATTCGATTGGATGGAAACCCTATCAATCTCAGCAAAACTCCTCAAGCGTACATGTGCCTACCTCGTTTGCCTATTGGAAGTCTTGTCTAATTTGAGATAATGGTTAGCATTATGATGCCCACTATAACGGAACAATTCTTACTCCTCTCTTCAAAAACAGAAACTCAGCATGATACTTTCAATTGTATTCTAAAAAATGATATACAACTAGAAGTTTTAAGATATGATGACAATTTAGCAAGTTAAGCAAACACCAGGTGAGTCAGGAATAAAACCAAATGGTGTACAGTAAGAGCAAAAATAAATGATAACAAATATTTCATAGGTACTCTTGTAAATCACATGTAACTTGCAAGTTTTAAGGATTTATATCCCATATAATTTCAAGTTAAGTCTAATAAAGAAAAATACAGAATGAACATGTTAGGTGTATTGCCAAGATTTAGATGTTTTTAATTAAACTTTTCTATTCCTTTTTTTTTTTTATTTTACTAAGGCATGTTTCTGTTTCCCAATTTATTAATGAGAATGAAGGAGAGAATAAAAGAATTTGAAATTTACAATGGCCTTGTGGGAAAATATTCATTATAATCACAACATGCAAATAATCATATCCAACAATATAACACATAGTTTCAGTTTTTGAATAATATTTTATCACCTTAAAGATCTGACAACTCATTTTAGACCCTTGCCTAAATGGCAATTTATTGGTATATCTCATAAGATGGAGGTGCTGTAGGAGGACCCTACACTTGTCTCATCCCTCAAACACAACTAGATAACTATCAAATCATTCTATTGGTATATTTCTGTGCCTGTGAACAGAACAAAATTTAGAAAATGGAAAAGAGACGATGATATGATCACCACACTAGGGAAGAAGCTAAGGAATGCCTGCTAAGGAAAGTTGATCTTTCTAAAATGTATGGTCATCATACAGGGACATGGTTACAAACTGAAAAAAGACAAAGGAACATACAATGAAAGGTGATATTCCTTCCAGCTGCAAACCTCAAGTTCTACTCCCGAGAAATAACTAGGCAATGGTTTCTTGCATGCTTTTGTGAAAGTTTCCATGAGAAACAAAAACTTGTACGTAAGCCATTTCCCTTTTTTTAAAGATTTATTTATTTTAGAGAGAGAGCGAGAAAATGGGAAGTTTTCTGTTGAAGAGTGTGAGCAGGCAGAGAAGCAGGGGGAGGAGGGGGAAGGAGGGGAAAGAATCTGGAGCAGACTCTGTGCTGAGCATGCAACCCAACCTACAGGGCTCAGCAGGGCTCAACGTGGGGCTCAATCCCACAACCCTGAAATCATGACCCTGAGATTATGATCTGAGCCAGAAACCAAGAGTCGGACGCTTAACTGACTGAGCCACCCGGGTGCCCCAAACAATTTCCCTTTTTTATACAAATATACATGTGCAGGTGTTACACACATACACATCACCAACATGGATTTTTAAATACAAGAGATAATCACTCTTCTAAATCTTGCTTCTTTCACTTAAAAATATTTCTTGATGATTTTTCCATATCAGCACATACAGTGCTACTGATTCTGAAAAGCACATATCAGCCCATTACATGAATGAGCATTTTATTTTTTTTTATTTACACTAAAACTGCAAAGACTATCTTTGTGTAAACATAAATAGCTTTGTGTACATGAGAGAGTACATCTATGGATAAATTCATAGAAGTGGAATTCTGGGTCAAAGAGCATATTATTTTAAATTTTAATAAATATTACTAGATTGGCCTTCAAAGATGTTATACCCATTCACACTTTCACCAACAGTGTGGGAGAGTGCATGATTCTGTACAACATCACTAAAATGGTTTAATATCAAACTTTTTCATCATTGCATAATCTATTTCTGAATTAATCTATTAAAGTAAAAAAAAGGGACAATTGGTAATTGCACACCTCTAATTTTTAAAAACATACAATATATATTTTTATTTTCAACTATCTCTTTCAGGCAAATATATTTCTTCATCTATATTATCTGAATTTTTCTCATTACTCCATATCATCTGTCAGATGCCATTATTTGTAGATACTAGAGCTAAATCCCGAATTTCTGTAGTGCAGTGATTGAAGAGAATTGTTCTCATGTTTCTCCACAGTAGATGCATACTCATTTCCTTGTTTCAGTTTAAAATACAAATACTGATATGTTTGTCATAATGAAAAATATCTATTAATTTTCTTGAGACCTATGGGGAAAACTAACCATGCACTCATTTAATCATTTAATCATAATTAATCATAATATCCTATACCTCCAAAGGTGTAGGATATTCTATGACCAACAGATGGCGCCTATCTTTTTGGTTTCTCAGTTATAAAACTTAAAAAAGAATAACCATCAACCCATCATTATAAACCAGTGATATTAAATATGGAATTTTCATTTTGACTTTTTAGATATACTCCCTCATAAATACAGTATCCTGAATCAGACTAAAAGTAGAATTCTAACATTGCAACTACTGAGTTTTCTATTGTTGCCTTTAAAAAATTGGCACAAAATCAGCAGCTTATTATCTCTCAGTTTACGAAGGTCAAAAGTCCCATGTGATTCAACTGGGTTCTCAGCTTAGCATTCCACAGGTGCCAAGGGCCAATAATGATTTTAGAGACCTATGAAAATGTTTTCATTTCTTTTAACATAAAAGAAAGCAAGATAATAATGATGATGATAATGAAAATAAATATGGAGTAATGAACCTAGCCTGGTTTATATTTACCCTTATTGCAACAAGTCATAAAATAGAATTTTTATTTTTATTTTTTTATGGAGGAAGGGGCTCATGAAAAAGTCATAATGAGGCCTTACCCACAGGAACCTCACTGATGATCTTAGATCTCCCCGCCAATAGTCTGGAAACCACTCTGTCCTCACAGCCTTCCCTGAACACTGTTATTACAAAATTGAGGGGTTGTAGCAAAAAGTGAAGTGAATTAAAATAACGGGAGGAAAAAGGGCATTATTATGTGAACATATAGGGCCAACTGACATGTTCCCAGGCGTTATGGCTTCCTACTCACAAGGCTTCTCTGCAGATTTAATTCACCATGATTTCTAGAAGGACAAAGTGCTACCATAGCCCTGAAAATGTGATGACAACATTTTAGTATTCCTTCTAAATGCATCCTATTTCCGGGGCCATTTCCAACACCTCACATTCTTAATTGAAAGCTCTAATTCTAAAACTGATCCCTGATTAAATGCTGTACTTTTTAATAAACTTTTTTTTCTTTATTCAATTGTTACACATGTTTATTTTTCTCAAATATTACAGGTCATTTTTCACGGTGGGGGGGGAAGCACTTCATTCTGTTGCCCATAACATAGTGTACTTTAAAATTACTTATGTTTATTACATTTCCATGCTAACAATTCCTAATTAATCATTACTAACGACACGTTTTTCAAACGTCATGACTACAATACATTAGGTTAATTCTCTGAAAATCCTGAGTAATTAAAAGGTTAATAATATTTTCAAAGGGTGATAGTGAACAATACCTACACATAGTACTATTATGGGTGCAACATTCCCATCCTCCTTAAATCTGCAGAAACTGTCTTTGTGGTTACCTCTTTACAGAGTTAAATTTCTCTTCATAATTTACTTAAGTGACATGAGAATTCATTAATGGAGAAGTGTCACAATGTTACTCCCTGATGCACAACATGCCTCACCAATTTTCCAACTAACCCCACAACTTCCCAAATTATCAAGAGAAAGAAATGAGTTAATTTCATCTCACTTTTTGAAAAGCTGGGAAGGTTTAATACCTTGTATTTAGCTTCTATGACCAACAGATGGCGCCTACCTTTTTGGTTTCAAGTGACTGTACATGGTTATCTTCAGAGTTGCAAAAGGCAAGTTTTTGAGAGTGTATAAAATGCATTCCGTTTATTTATTTTTTCATATCCCATAGAACTTAGCTGGTTACAAAGATGGATCTAAAAAAATATTTGTTGAATTTTATTTATCTGACCAATTTCTCAGGTATATCCAACTTCTCTCTAAAAAATTTTATTTATAAGTTTAATTAGCTGAGCCTTGCTTTCCAAAAGCCAATTGAAAAACGTTAAATCTAATACATATACCCAATTACACTGCACCAGAATAAAGGGTAATTAACATTGGCAATCTGGAATAGTTTAAATATGCCATTCTTGATAAATATAAAAATGAAGTACCTATCTTCTCATAGTTTGTTTTGTATAGGGTGCTCTTGCTGACTGAATCTTGAATGAGTTACTACTGCCATCAAGTGTTAGAATTCATCCTTTTCAATTCACACAAATGCACAAAAAAATAACACCAAGAGAGTAGTGTGTTTTCAACTTAACAGTTTAATGTCCTATGTAACATAAAGCATAGCCTAACCTATGCTGTCATACAGCATTTAATGGAATTTCAAAATGCTGCATGCCATTAAAATCTCCCAAATAAAGTCCTAACTAGTTACTATGAAGGACATATTGAACTCAAGTTGGTCTGTGTGGTGAACAGACTCTAAGGTAATCCCCCAGTGAACTTCCTACTTCTTGCTATTCATGTCTTTGTGTGACCTTCTCCCCTTGAATGCTGCTAAGACCTGGGTCTTGCTTCTAACCAATAGAATAGGACAAAGATAGTGGATGTCACAAATGTCCATATCAAGCCCATACTATGATACATACACACGTGTGTGTGTGTGTGTGTGTGTATTTTCATTGTGCTACGAAGCACTAAGGAGATCTGCTTTGCTGACTTGATGGAATGAGCAGCCCTACTGAGAAAGCCCATGGCAAGGAAGTGAGAAGAGTCTCTAAGAATGGCTGTGGACCCCCAGGACCTATGGGTGGCCTCCATATCTAAAGGCATTCCCCCAGCCAACAGACAGCTAAGAGGCAGGGCCCTCACTTATATAGCCACAAGGAAATAAATTCAGCCCATAACATTTTCCCAAATGGAGCACCCCAGATGAGAACCCAAGCCAGCCAGGTGCCTTGACCTTAGCGTGGTGAGACCCTGAGCAGAAGACCTGACTAAGCTTTTCCTGGACCCCCCAACACCTGAAAACTCTAAGATAATAAATGCATGTTATTTTAAGTAAGTTTGTGAGAATTTGTTACACAGCAGTAGAAAACTAATACTACATACTAAAACATTTCATTTTGCAGTATTTAAAGAATATGGGCCAATTAAAAGAGGAATTAAAAAATTCCTTAATTGCATTTCTGAAAGTTATGTTTAACACGCTATGGTGGTAATTTTCTTGGGTGATTTGCCAGTACATGACCAATTTGAATTACAATGTCAATCTAGCGGAAAAAAAAAACTAAAAATCATAAATCATAATTTTCCGCTTCTCTTAAGAAGAGTAAGGATGGAGCAAGAACAATACCTTGTTAACGTTCTTTAATAAGGAGAATTAATACGAAATGTATGTCACCATGGAAAAAAATCGTACAAAAACAATGTCTTTAATTATCTGTGAGTTAATCCCTTTAAAACAAAGAAGAAATTGATGAGAATTCCACTACAGCAACATGGTCAATTTCTAACGTTCCCAATTAAAACCCAGTATGTATAACACATATGTCCTCAGAAAAATAAATCTGCAGTATCAGCATTCCAATTTGAATTAAGCAGAGTAAGGGGAGAGTAACCACCAAATGTGTGATTCTACATCCAGAAAGGGACACTGGGGTCTAAAAGTGTCAGTATTCTGCACTTTGAGTTAAGCAGGCTTGTCTCCAGCAAACCACAGAGCAAACAAAATTGAATGAAGCCTGTGGAGTCTACAGGTCCCATGGCAATGGTTGGAGTCCTGATCCAAGATCCCCCACCCTGTTCTCAATTTTCAACCAGGAAGGCATAAATGACCTTTGCACACTTCGGGGCTTTCCCACATTTACTTCTCTGTCATGTACAGGAGGCCTGCATAGACTCGGGTTCCCAGTGGGCAATGTTCCATTTTCCACAATTCCACTCACCACAGGAAAGCAATAAAAGGATATACTCTGGGATGGTTTTCTCTAGGATCGAGCCTGGTAGCTCGTCCTTGATGTTTCTAATAAGTGGGACAAGAAAAGGGGACAAGGGCAGGGATGCTGATTTTGGCATTACGCACAGGGTTGGTTATCTTTATATACACTGTACCAACTTCTCTTAAAGTCCTGAAGTATTTAAGTATGACAATGATGATAGCTAACGGCTATTGTGTGCTCGTGGGGTACCCACACTAGCTGCTTTAATGAAGTACCTTACTTAACCTTTAACGTAACTCTATGGAATAGGCATTGTAACTGTATTCTTTTTTTTTTTTTTTTTTTTTTAAGATTTTATCCATTTATCTGACAGAGACACAGCGAGAGAGGGAACACAAGCAGGGGGAGTGGGAGAGGGAGAAGCAGGCTTCCCGCGGAGCAGGGAGTCCGATGTCGGCTCGATCCCAGGACCCTGGGACCATGACCTGAGCCGAAGGCAGACGCTTAACGACTGAGCCACCCAGGCGCCCCGTAACTGTATTCTTGATGTGGGTTAGGAACCTGAGATTTACAGAGGTTCATCATAGCTGAATTGAAGTTGAAGCACATTTTCATTAACAGATTTCAATTCTTTTTGAGCAGTTTTAGATTCACACTAAAATGGAGTAGGTTTCCCATATAGAGAGATTTTCCATGTAGTCCTTCTCCCCACTCATGCAGAGCTTCCCCCATTACCAACATCCGCGCCCCCCAGAATGGTACTTTCCTTTCAACAGATGAACCTACACTGACATATCATCATCACCCAAAGTCTACAGCTCACATTAGGATTCAGGCTTGATATTGTACATTTTATGGATTTGGATGAATGCATAACGACATATATCCACCATTATAGTATCACTCAGAGGAGGTTCATGCTAATTTAAATCAAAGTCCATATTCTTAACCATAATGTTATAAAGACTCCCAGTGTATGTGTTGTCTGATAGACAAAGCGACCCACCAAAAGACATAATTGGCATATTTGTATTCTCAAGAATAAACCCACTGTATACATCCTGGTACTATTTATTTAATCAGTGGACATTTGCATGCTATGCTACAGTTAGCAAAGTGTTTCCCCAAAGGATTTCGTGTACTCATCACAAGAGTCCTACTTAAGGTAGATGGGCAGTATAGTGCAGCTACGTGGTTAAGAATTTGGTTCGGGGGCCAAAGAGGCTTAGGTTTAAATACTAGCCCCAGGGCGCCTGGGTGGCTCAGTTGGTTAAGCGACTGCCTTCGGCTCAGGTCATGATCCTGGAGTCCCTGGATCGAGTCCCGCATTGAGCTCCCTGCTCCGCAGGCTCCTGACCCTCCCCCCTCTCATGTGCTCTCTGTCTCTCTCATTTTCTCTGTCTCAAATAAATAAATAAAATCTTTAAAAATAATAATTAATAAATAAATAAATAAATAAATAAATAAATAAATAAATAAATAAATAAATACTAGCCCCAAAGTTCCTTGTCTCCACGACCTTGGGTATATTAACCTCTCAATTTCCTGATCTGTGAGGCGTGGTAACAATGCCTACCTCACAGAGCCTATAGGTGTTAGGATTACGTGCCATGAGCCCATGCTTGCTGCAAGGACACGCAATAAATGTTCGTGGTCGTGTTTCACGTATGATGTACTACAACCCCCAAGAGTTTGAAGAGTGTGCACAGGCCATAAGGTAAGGAGTGGGGCCCAGTTTTCTGCCTCTAGGGCCTTTTCCTCTATCCCCTCGACCTCCAAAGGTGTAGGATATACGTTTTCCAAAATACAAGTTCTCCCCCCGCTTCCAAGGGGTTCAGCTAAAGGTCCATCACCTTTATCCCCGCACCTCCAGGTGGCACAAAGGTTTCAAATTAACTGCCCCAAACGTTGTCTGAGTTGGGAAGCACAATCCCAGCCTGGGGCCCTCTTCCCCTCTCTCAAAAACTGCGTCACAAGCCCCCTGCGAACATTCACGGGGCACCTCGTTCCACCCGGAACCCCGCTCCTCGCACAGGGAGAACGACCTCGGCCCCAATTGGCTATCGCCCTGGGCAACCAAGGACGCGGTGGGCACGCGGGGGCTCCGGCCGGTATTTAAAGGCTGCCGCTGCCCGCGCCCCCTCAGTCCCGCCAGGACGGCGACGGAGAAGCGCCTGGGTTGGGAGGGAGCAGCAAGGTAACGCGCAACCCCTGCCTCCCCGGCTCCCAGCCCGCGCCTCCGCCGAGGCGGGTGTGTGTGGGACCCGGGAGCGGGTCGCACCGTGCGCGCCCACCAACACCTTCCTCCCCCACCATCCTTACCCAGCCCCAGTCCCGCCCAACCCACCTGGGCAAGACAACTTGGGTGCGAAGGACAAGAGATTACGAGGGAAGAGCGATCGAGCTAGCGGAGAAGAGGGAGAAGAGCGCTCCTCCTGGAGAGAAAGGCGCCATCCCGGTAGCAGGCACGTGGGGCTGCGCAGACTGACGAGGCTCTGCAGAGCTTCGGATCTGGCCAACCGACGACAGCTTCTGGGACGCTTCCATTTAGACCTCCGGGAGCTCCCTGAACGATGACGCAGACCCTCGACAAAAGGGAGGACCCTCTCAACCTGGGCGGCGGCTGGGCGTCCTCCGCCCCGTTACGAACCTGGTCTACCTGCCACCGACGGCGCAGGGGCGCTCCGATAGACAAGCGGCGCCAGCGCTATGGTCCCAAGTCTGAGTACGAGCCCCCCAGGAAGCAGCCGAAGCAACAGCACGGTCCGGGCCCTTGGTTCCAACCACCCCGGCGGCCCTACTGGGCCGTGTGCTCTAACTGGGGGCGCTGGGGAGGGCCCTGGCGCCCACCTCCAGCGGGATGCTGGAAGCCTCCCGGCCGAGTGCAAGTGATCCGAGTGTTTGGTCTGCACCCGTTCTGCCCCTGCTGCTGCTCCTGCTGGCGCGGGCCCTGGAACCCCGGCTGGGCGAGGCCCCCCGGCAGGAAGAAGCGCTGGGGCCGCAGGGGCCGCGGCCTGCGCCGCCACCCTCGCCGCTCCTTCCCGAGGAGCCCGCCCGTGGATCTGAGCACGCTGCTGCGGCCAGTCAACCTGTACGGGTGGCGGGCCCCCGGCATGCGGGCGCCGCGGAACACCACGCAGTTCATCATGAACCAGATCTACGAGGACATGCGGCAGCAAGAGAAGCTGGAGCGCCAGCAGGAGGCGCTGCGGGCGCAGCAGGCCCAGGCGCGCGGCGCGGCCTCCCCCGAGGGCTCCCCCGGGGACGGCGCGCCCCCCAGCGGCGGCGCGGAAGACGCGGAGCCGCCCGAAACTTTGTACAGCTTCGTGCAGAATCCCTCTTGGGTCTTGGGTCCCGACCCCGACGAGGAAGACCAGTCTCCAGCCGCACAGCTCGGGGAGGAGGAGGACGACGACGAGGAGAAAAAGGAGGAGGAGGAGTGTGACGAGAAGGAGGAGGAGGAGAGCGAGGAGGAGGAGGAGGAGGAGGCCGAAGATGAAGGGGAGGTTGAAGAGGCTGACTGCGTGGATGTGGAGGAGGGGGAGGAGGACGAAGAGGAAGAGGAAGAGGAGGATACGGAAGAGGAAGAGGAGGGGGCGGAGGAAGAGGAGCAGAGGGAGGAAGAGAATCATTTACCTCTGGAAATGCCTCTATCATTCTTAGTGGGGGCTGAGGAAGAGAGAGAGAACTTTATCAACTGTGCTTATTTAAGCCCCAAACAGATAATTCCCAAAGTGCCACAGGAAGCTCTCCTCATGGTAGAGGACATTAACTGTTAGACCTCAGGAAAGGGATTGAGAATGGGAGGGAACTGATTTGAGGCTAAAATAGATTAGCAACTTACTAAAAAAAAAAAAAACGAATTAAAAAGTGAGTTCCATTAATAAACATACCTATGTAAACCCCTTCTTTGGCCATTATAAAATGTTTAAAAATTGGTGTGTTTCTTCATGACTACGGGTGGGGGAGGGGGAGCTTTCAAATATAATTTAATTGGAAATGATTAAAGGCCAAATATTTTATTACTGCAGTTTGAAGAGTTTCATTTGGTGTTTTCCCCTCTGGACACTTGAGATTTTTTTTTTTCTTTTTTTAATTCTGGCGATGCTGAATTTATTTATTATTTATTTATTTATTTATTTGGTAACAAATTTATTCATCTGTCTGCTTAATGAGCTTGGAATCCACAGATATTTTGACTGTTACGTGCTTAAGAAGCACATGCCATGGCTATTGAACGCGTATCAGTGCTCTTAACATAATGGTGAAACCACTGAAAAATATTTTTCCTTGTAGATTCTCCACCTTCAGAGTTCATTTTTGAGGGTTGTATTTTGGTAACCCCATTCGCAGTCTCTTGTGGCATCGCTCATTTATATTCCTTGTTCCACAGTGCTATGGATCTTCCTCAGAAGAACATGAAGTTGCTTCTGTGGAACTGGTTATCTGCCATGGCCTCAACAACCCCATAAATCCATGCATGAGAGGATTCCCCATGGTCAGAAGTCAACTTGTACATCTAGTTAAAATCCAAGGTAACTGCAAACAGTGGAACATAGCTTAGATTTCGAAGCCATGTTCCTGGATATATTCCTTGTCATAAGTTCACAGGAACCATAACAATAGTTTTTGCAGAATGGATTTTTTTTTAAGGATTATTGGCCTTTGGGGGGTGGAATATCTTATTTCTTTCCCAGTTTGTCTTCCTTAGAAAGGAGAGTAAAACAAAGATGTGTAAGCACAAGTATGTGGGAGCTAGTTTCTAATGTCTAAACAATTACCTATGGAGAATGCATTACTCAAAGCAATAGCTTTCATTCAGACATTTTTAGGAAGTAATAATACATTTCCTCCTGGGCACTTAATTCTCATAACTTGATAAAAGGTTCCATCCATAGCATATTTCCAGGCTATCCCTAGATGAAGAATTTGAACCTACTTTCTCAAAAATTACATTTTTTGACCAACTGTACTTCTTAAGTATAGTTTGAGCCGCAATTTAGTATTTACTTGGTGAAGAGAAGACTGTATGGTGATATCTTACCTGGATGTTGCTTTTTACTCCTATATCCCAGTGTACTGCAGCTTTTGGGGTGATAAGCTTAAGCTCTTGGAAAATAAAATTAAAAAAAAAATTAAAGTGTTAAATGAAAGTACTCTGTTTTTCACTTCTTATTATTGAAACATCAGAAATCTATTCAGCAATACTTCTGTGGTCAACAGGATGAACAGAGGTAACAGCTAACACACTGTAGGAATGTTAAAATGATGCTGAACACTCCAAACTACAGCAGTGGATAACCAAACATTTAATAGTACTCTAAAAGATCATGACTTTCTACAAGATGCAATTTCTGAGTGACCTATAAAAGTGGTTTAAAACTAGCTACCCATAGTACTATTACTATTCTAAAGTGTATATGTAGGGGGAAGCCAAGAGTCCTGCTCCTGAGACTGGTCCATGAATCCTTGCAAAGCGTAGCTCATAAATACTTTATCCAAGACAAATATTCACTAAGTCATAAGTATGTTCTCATTAAGGATTTAGGGTTTCATTTAGGATTTCATTTCTTCATAATCACACCTGGACAATTCTCAGTTTATTATTACAAAAGATTCTACTTTTGCCTTAAAAAAAAATTTAACACATTAATTGCCTCCACAGGCATAAGGCTTTCTTCACTAGCCCTTGTAAAGGACATGAGCATGAGCAGTTCCTCAGGAGTTCCCTCTACTTCCCAACAAATAGTTACTGCACGACTAGGGGCCAAACAATGTGAATCGTGATAAGGATACAATGGTGCAAAAACAAAATCCCTACTCTCAGGTTGCTTCTAGTTTAGTAGAAAAGACACGTTAAATGAGGAGGTAGACAAATCAGTCACTGCAAGCAATGCTAAGGAAAAGCATTGCTATGATCATAAGTATAAATCACAAGGAAACCCAAGAGAAAAACTGGGGATATTAACTGTGGGTGGAGGGAACCATGCGTGAGTCTAAAGGCTGGGAGCAGCTTGGTGCCTTTGAGGAACTGAGGACAGAAATACAAGTGTCCCAAAAGAGCAGCCAATGAAAGTGACAGAGGTAGGCAAAAGCTCTCTTATCTGTTCATTTCTGTGCAACTCACATCGTCTGAAAGACACCAGCAAAGATTAATGAAGGAAGAAAATGATTAGTCATAGATGATTCTCTATCTGAACTCTTTGTTTTATTAGCCAGATATTGTGATGGTCCCTTTAATATGAAATAAATTATGCTGGGGGTGGGGGAGGATGGTCATCCCAGTAGATCCATCATTAACACTTTCCAGACACCTCCCCAGCCACTATCATCTAATGACAGGGTCGTAGGGATTGTTGCTTAGCATGCTTGGAGCTACCGAGGAGCTACCATGGAGAACCTCTGCACAGCGTGTTCAGGACAACTTGATGATTCAGTAGTATCAGTATGAACTCGGAATAAACCCAGTCTTTAGTTTTAGAGTCAAGTGTACACTTGAAGAAAACACAATTTTCCGAAGTATGCTCATTATTCTTAAAGTCAATTCAAGCTTGACGAGTGAACACGGTGATAAAGAGGTGCCACGTAGCCATTTCTGTCAAGAATGGAGGTATTCTTTCCTTTGTCAGTGAGGAGAAAAACAACATCATAAATCACAAATATGTTTAAAAGGCCCAGGCTTGATAAATCTTTGCTGTCTATTCTCGAGTGTTTTTAAATATAGAGACTTTGGTAATTTTCCTTTTCTAGTGACTGACAGCATTACTTGATTTATCATCATTACTTTGTCTCCACAGTAACTCAAAGGGACTTTTTTTTTTTTTTCTGTGAAAATATTAGTCTTCTAAGGATGGTAAATCCATTTGACATTTAGAGATCAACTCTGAATTCTGAGTATGGTTTCATAAAACTTTTAGCATCTGCATATGAAAAAAGTAATTCCAACATATTTAGTTCCATTAAAATAAACACAAGAGGTGACATAACCAGTTTCTTGCCGGCCACACAAAACCTAGAAAGTCTGGGAAGAAAATAGTACCAATATCTTCTCATACATGTTCTCGGGACCTGGAAGTAAATAGGACTAAGAAAACATCTTTAATTTTGATTTTAGCAGCATAATAAAATTATATATGCAGCTTTATTGTTTGTATTTAGATAGGTTTATATTAGTGTAATAACCATAGAAAATTACTCTTAATGCTTCCAAATTCCTTCGGCCTTGGTTATCTGTGTTTTTAAAGCAAAATCAGAATGTGGCTGCATATTGCCTGTTTCAGTACTATCGTTTTGCATCTATTTACTTTTAATCAGTTAATGGAACATAGCCAGACATCAAGGTCAGCTGACGGAAAAGAAGAATTTGGGCATCTGTGTGTGGTCACAGCTGCAAAAGAGACTCATGGCAGTCGTCACTCGCCTTGGGTCTGTTTCCTCAAATATACTTGTCATACTCCATTACCGCTCAGACCTACCATGAAGATCAAATAACCCAATATTTAAAAAGTGCAGTATAAGGACGCCTGGGTGACTCAGCTGGTTAAGCGTCTGCCTTCGGCTCAGGTCATGATCCCAGTGTCCTGGGATCGAGTCCCGCATCGGGCTCCTTGCTCAGCAGGGAGCCTGCTTCTCCCTCTCCCTCTGCCTGCCGCTCTCCCTGCTTGTGCCCTCTCTCTCTCACACACAAATAAATAAATAAAATCTTAAAAAAAATAAGTGCAGTATAGACGGTACATCATTGTTAATCATTATATGCTAAACTACACCTTATAATCAAAATCATATGTGTTTCTGAACATCAGATCACTTTAGATTCATTAACGAGGCTCAGGAAGTGTCATCTCACGGCAATTCTGTTGGACTAAGATATCTAGATATTTTAGTTGTTAGCACTAACATGAACCCCACCTTGCCTTAGACCTTCAGTTTTGGCTCCTGGTAAAAGAGTGTGCAAATGCAGTGGTCTGGTGCCTTGATATTGAAAGTGTAGTCCACGGGCCACTCAGTATTGATACTATCGATGCCCAGCCTCTAACCCACACCTAGTGACTTGGAATCTGCTTCATAGCAAGACCTTTAAGTGATATGCATGCACGCGAGAGACCTAGAAGTTCTGTGGTTGAGGGGTTTGGGCCATCACAGGGCCCTCGTGGGAAGTTAATGATCAAGATCACGGTCTGTGGTTCCAAAACTTCTATTATTTACTACCTGTGTGACCTTGGGCACGTTACTGAAATTCTGGCTTCTCATTTTCTTCCTCTGTAGTATCTACCTCATGAGATTGAATGAGATTTTGAAGACTAAATGGGTCAATACTTACCAAACACTCAGAATAGTGATATTTAATACCTACTAGTTATCAGAATAAGCATTCAGTAAATGCACAGATGAGACCATTGACATATTATGTGGTGTCTAAAAGTCACTTGTTAAGTAATCAGAGCAACTGTAAATGTAAAACCTCACAAGATAATTAATAAAATGACTCATGGATCTGTCTCATTTCCCCATGGGTAACTGATCAGATACATTACTTTGAGCTGACTTACCATTGTGCAGGGCTATGAAAATCAGTTAAATCTCTACAGCTAGAACTTTCTGTTCTTTATCATCTCCCCCTAATGCCAGGTCAGTGATGTTTCTTTCTTTCTTATGGCTGATATTAATTCCTTAATAGCTAGTGCTAAGAATTATCCACTCAAGTCAGGCTCATTCTTTTGCATACAGGCAATGCATCTTTTCAACATGTGTTTTGATGTAATGCTTAAAGAAGTTTCTATCTTATGCTAAGCCTAAAGAGAGTGAAAATTCCAATAAATATTAAATACCTGCTATAAGCGACCTACGTGGAACTATTCAGAACAGAGATCTTAACATTTCAAAAACCGTGTAAGCATATGCAAGATTCTTAACATGCATTATCACATTTAGACATATAGCCACACTGGGAACCAATGTTTTATTTTCCTAATACAGATGTAGGACCTGAAATTCAAAGAAGTAATTGTTTCAGGACCCAAGTCCTCTGTTCTGAGTTTAAAGTTATGGGCCCACTGTATTATTGGAACATCTCTCCCCGTTGGCTTATTTAAGACGGCCTGTGTAGGAACAAAATTTCCTTTAATAAGCTTGACCTAAGTTCCAAGGAGAGGAGAAAAGATTATAGTCTCTTCAATGAGGGGTTGGTAATAATGGCACCTAAGGAAGAGATACTAATATTCCTGTCTCAACTATCATTCTTAGTAGTAGTTTAATAGTTTATGTAAGTCATGTGATGACAATCTTAGGAACTGTTAATTAGTAATTTTATATATATATGTGTCAACATACACATATTTAGTGGGAAACAAAACACCTGATTGGGATAATTTATAGTTTTAGATGTTGTGTTGCTTCTCATCTATAATTAAACTATAATCAAAATTTTATTTTAGAAAAATATTCACAAGAATGGTAGGTAATTTTGTAGGGGTGTAAAATCCCTGGGTATCATTCATGATACTATAACATTATTGAAGGTTCTGTCTTATACTATTAATATTAGCACCTTCTGTTGTTTTCATGTGGCTTTGAGCTTTTTATAATGGTTGATACTTCTGTTATCATGAAATATGTGGGTATTCTCTCCTATGAATGGATTTAGATTTTTTAGCATGTCACTTTTAGTTCTAGTAATTCAAGGCTTTTTACTGGTGTTAATTTAATTTACCAGTTCTCACAAAAATCACTATTAGACTTCATATGATATTTACCATTAATAGCACTACCAAAAGCGAAATTATAATGCTGCTATATATAATCGTATTTTTTTGTTGTAACTTTCTTTCGATTGTAACATTCCCTGAGAGGTAATATAAAATGACAAACTGAAGTCAGGACTAAGTGGATCTACATTCTCCCACCCCCAGTGGATTTCCCAAAGTCAATGTTCATCTTTTATTTATTCTTTAAAAATAAAAAATATCAGGGGCACCGGGGTAGCTCAGTTGGTTGGGCAACCAACTCTTGATTTTGGCTCAGGTCATGATCTCAGGGTCATGAGATCAAGCCCCGCAGAGGGCTCCACTCTCACTGGGGAGTCTGCTTGAGATTCTCTCTCCCTCTGCCCCTCCCCCTGCTCATGCTCTCTCTCTAAAATAAGTAAAAATAAATTTTTAAAAAAATAAAAATAAAGCATGTTTTCCTTTTCTTAAAAATAATTGGTGAATTCCACACTATTTCCTGCAATAAACCCATCGCCTTGAAGTATATAGCAGGACAAATACAAAACAAAGTTAAACTAACTTTCCTTTCTTTCATTTACTCTTAGTTTTGCCTTCTTTCAGAACATGTGCTCTTCAACTATTAATATATAGGTGCCACCTAGTGGCAAAGGAAAAACTTTTAGATGTGAACTAAGGATCACAGTGTTTCTGTTGTGTTTACAGATGCATTTGGGGGGGACACACGTATATTAATACATAGAAAAGGAATATTTTAAAGATGTTGGCACAAAGCACCATGTTAAGATATTTGTATCATTTATTTGGATGTGTTACCAAATATCTCGGTGTTTAATAATAGTAAAATAGGTCTTTTTGACCCATGAAACTAAGCCATAAATATAAACTACCAAAGTCTGTAAAAGAAAGAAGGAAAACAGACCCACGAGACTCTTGGATTTCCATGGATTATTATTTTTATACTTATAATTTCATACTGATAAGAAAATTATCTAAATTATTACTGCGATAAATCTATGTTGAATTCCTTTTGGCATTTATACCACTAATTAATATCAGCAATCTGTACTGACAGTATTTGTTTTGATTTTAATATCAACAGCAGAAAAGACAACAAATTTGGAATTGATCTTTATGCTTAAATTTTAAATCCAAATTGCTGAAGTAAACAATGCCTTAAAAAATACCTTAATCCTGAGAAATAAAAATAAGAGTATGTGTCCATTGGCCTAATTTTATTTATTTTATTTTATATATTTTTTTAATTTTAAGTTTTTATTTTAATTTCAGTTAGTTGACATACAGTGTTATATTATTTTGCCTAGTTTTAAATGAAAGACTTGTGATAGTCAATTACCTCCTGGGACTTGAGCATCATTTAATTTATTAATGATCACAGACACTAATTAGAGTACAACTTATTAGGGAAAGAGACAAACCTGCTTATTTGTTTGTCTGGCATCCAGAGGATAATTAATATTTTTATTACTGTCCCATTTCCAGCTCTTTCCAGCTGCTTAACCACTTCTACTGGGAGCATAAATCAGTGCTAAGGATTGGCTCTGCCTTAGCCTGAGAAGCCGTTTCCACATTTACAACTTTCTTAGTAATGCGTTCATCAATTGCTCCGAGCACCTCCAGAAAGAGCAGGTACTCCTGCTTTGTACTTCCTTCACGCTCCCCTCATTGATAATTCCATTATCCCTTTTTTTCGAAATTTTTTATTGTTATGTTAATCACCATACATTACATCATTAGTTTTTGATGTAGTGTTCCATGATTCATTGTTTGTGCATAACACCCAGTGCTCCATGCAGAACGTGCCCTTTTTAATAACCATCACCAGGCTAACCCATGCCCCCATCCCCCTCCCCTCTAGAACCCTCAGTCTGTTTTTCAGAGTCCATCATCTCTCATGGTTTGTCTCCCCCTCCAATTCCCCCCCCTTCATTCTTCCCCTCCTGCTATCTTCTTTTTTTTTTTCTTCTTAACATATATTGCATTATTTGTTTCAGAGGTACAGATCTGTGATTCAACAGTCTTGCACAATTCACAGCACTCACCATAACACATACCCTCCCCAGTGTCTATCACACAGCCACCCCATCCCTCCCACCCCACCCCCCACTCCAACAACCCTCAGTTTGTTTCCTGAGATTAAGAATTCCTCATATCAGTGAGGTCATATGATACATGTCTTTCTCTGATTGACATGTCTTTCGCTCAGCATAACATCGTCCAGTTCCAACCACGTCATTGCAAATGGCAAGATCTCATTCCTTTTGATGGCTGCATAATATTCCATTGTATATATATACCACCTCTTCTTTATCCATTCATCTGTCGATGGACTTCTTGGCTCTTTCCACAGTTTGGCTATTGTGGACATTGCTGTTATAAACATCGGGATGCACGTACCCCTTCGGATCCCTACATTTGTATCTTTGGGGTAAATACCCAGTAGTGCAATTGCTGGATTCTATGATAGCTCTATTTTCAACTTTTTGAGGAACCTCCACACTGTTTTCCAGAGTGGTTGCACCAGCTTGCATTCCCACCAACAGTGTAGGAGGGTTCCCCTTTCTCTGCATCCCCGCCAACATCTGTCGTTTCCTGACTTGTTAATTATAGCCATTCTGACTGGTGTGAGGTGGTATCTCATTGAGGTTTTGATTTGGATTTCCCTGATGCCGAGCAATGTTGAGCACTTTTTCATGTGTCTCCATTATCCTTTTAAAATTATAGTTAGTTTTCTGTAGTTCTCTTCTGCCTAGAAAATACCCCCAGAGCAAAGAACCGATTTTCTATTTTCAGTGCAGGCTCTTGCATATAAGAAGCCCTCAATACGTATTTTTAATATTATGAAAAAATAAAACGAAATCTATGAAATGATCTCTGATGATTAGGTAGTTTTCATAGGGAAGTATGACTTATTCATGATGTGTATACTAAAACCATTTTCAGCAAGAAGCCTGGAGAACATCTCTTGCACCCTAAACTCTATATCATACAATGGGCAGGTCCTTGTGGACAGACAGATCCTTATGGGAACTAAACACAAAGTCCTTTAATGTAACAAGGAAGTTCGTGGCTCTAGCTTATTAGGCCACAGAATCATGAATAGGAACGACCTTGGTAATGCTCACAGCAACAATTCTCCTCTTAAAGGGCACCTGAAAATACATCTGAAGTTTATCATAATTCTGCAGTTTAAAGTACCTTGTTTGAAAATTTAAACACTTATTTTAGGGATGCTTGGGTGGCTCAGTCCATTAAGCGTCTGCCTTCAGCTCAGGTCATGATCCCAGGGTCCTGGGATCGAGCCCCACATCGGGCTCCCTGGGTGGCTCAGTCGGTTAAGCATCTGCCTTCGGCTCAGGTCATGATCCCAGGGTCCTGGGACGGAGCCCTGCATCAGGCTCCCTGCTCTGCGGGGCGCCCGCTTCTCCCTCTCCTCCTTGCCGTGCCCTTTCTCCCTATCTCGGTCTCTCTCTCTCAAATAAATAAATAAAATATTTTTAAAAAACACTTATTTTTGCCATGGTTAAAGTAGCATTGGCCAGGTCCTTATCCTGTGCCAGGACTGCTCAGTTAGTTTAGCAGTGAGGAAGCTGAAGCTGACGGCTGCTGAATGGCTCCTGTAGTCAAGGGTGCAAAGCTAACAGATGACTGAAGTTGGAAGCCCTGCACACCTTGTATCATTGCTCTACTCCGTGAAATGGGGGGGAGGGGAGTATGATGAAATTTCAAATTCAGTTCAGATTATTCAAGGACATCCCTCAGAGTGAACATCCAAAGTCAAACTTCCGCAGTCACACTGCATATTGCAATCCTGTCCTGAAAAAATGCTGAGTCTCAGTAATTGATGTCCAAAGGTTCTGTGATAAATTATTTATGGGATGAGACGTTTTTAAAGAGAGCCAAGCAGCAGAGTGCCAAACTGTGCTAGAATATTCACATCATTAGAGCAGTTTCCTGGCCCCTTTCCCTTTTCTTCTAAGGTGAAAGTAGAAAGCACATTCTGATTGCAGAATTCTTAATTCTCTAAATGAGGAATCGGCTGTCACTAATGGAAGTGGGTGGGAATGGAAAATTGTCAGCGGCTGACGGGGTAAGAACCCGAGGGCTGTTACTGGTAGGGGAGAATATAAAATACGGTGTAAAAAATAAAAGCTGTAGCCAATATCAGGAGGTCAGTTGAAAGCTTTGGGTATAGTCAAGAGTTCAAGTGTAAAAGCTGAGAAAGTTTCACCATAAGGAAAGCATCAGGAACTAGAGGAGGCAAGAATTGAAATAGGAAATGTGGATGAAATTTCATAGAAAATAAGGATTTAGCTAGGAATAAAACTATGTAAAGTGTCACAACTCCTCTGCCACTCATTACCATCAGACCCAGCCGTAAGTAGGGCAAAAGACAGGGAATTTAAATTTTGGTGTATTTTAAAACTCTTTTTTCAAAATAGTTTCCATTGGCCGATGTCATATTTATGTTTTGTCTAGCTTAAACACCCTACCTTAAACCTCACTACTCCTTAAGTTTAAGACAACTTTTTTCTTTATAAATCAACTATTACCTTCTGCACTTACCAGGAGAGAGTTGACAATGAGTAATACCCAATGAATACATTAGCATGGATTAGTTTGTCCAGTGTAGCAAAGCCGTTGACTTAGAGAAAAAGAGGGCCTGTGGAAACAGAACAGGATAAGACTTGAGGGGGGACTATACGTGGTGGTAGAGGCTAGAGAGAGAATGCTGATTGCTCTAGATTACATACACCAGACAGATTCACAAGGATTTTACTAAAGTCCTCGAGGTCAAGTGTGTTTTAGAACACAGAATTTTTCAGCATTTAGGTTGTTCATTGTTATTGGCCATTTTTATACAAAAACTGTAGGACACTAAAGTTTAGACTCATAACACAGCTACTTTGCAAACAGAAGGTAATCAGTACTCACTAAATTGAACATATATTAGATATGTTACATATGGGCTGTCAGGTCATTTAAATCATTTCACTAGGTAATGATCAAATGTCGAGTTTACTTATCCAGGTAGATTGATTTATAATTCATGTTAACGCACCTAAGATCTTTTTTTTTAAGTAGGCTCCACACCCAGTGTGGAGTCCAATGAGGGACTCGAACACATAACTGTGAGATCGAGACCTGAGCTGAGATCGAGTCAGATGCTTAACTGACTGAGCCACCCAGGCGCCACAAGAATTTTTTCTATTCCATTACCAACTATGCTACTTATTCCTAAGATTATATTTCTATGCACATGTATAAAAATATATATTTATATAAATAAATACATATATACACATTTATAATTTCATACGACAAAATAGTTCCCTTTGGTGTGCCATTACTGATTGATTACCTATAAAGATGCTTAGGCTAGTGATCATCTAAAAAAGGATAAGAATAATTTATGTTTGCCTTTGCCTTACAAATGTTAATCATACCTTCTACAGTAGATTAACTTAATTAAGGGATATTCACATGGGGGGGGAGAGTGATACATTCAATTAACATACATTTAAAACAGAGGGTAGGTCCGGTTTGGGAGGCCATTCATTCATTCACTCACCCATTGTGTTTTGGGTACTTCCTAAAATGTCAGGGACTAAGTGCTATAGATATATCTAAGGATTATATTCAAAATATTTAATCACTGGTAGGTACTATGGGTATCAATTAATCAGAACAGACACTGACCAAATGACACTCTAGAAATGACTGCATATAAAAAATAGTCTCTGCCTCCAAGAGGCTTACCATTTCTTGAGGAAGATTGATGATTTAGATCTAATGAGGGTAAACACAGGACAATAAAACTTCTTCAAATAATCCACAAGTTGTCTTTTCCCTATTTATACTCTCACCTACTCCGTAGGTCTAGACACATTGAAAATTAGTAACCCAGGGGAATCCAATCAACCAAAAATTGTTATCTTCAGAACATGATTTAATGTAAAATCATTTTAAGGGACTTTTTAAGAGTTAACTTTTGAGGTTGGCAGCTTTTCCTTTAAAAAAAAAAAAAAACAGCATATACATTTCTCATAGCTGCTAAATCATCCATTTAAACCTACCTTAAAGATCTGTTGCTTTCTTTCAAGTTCTCCTATTTGTTACATAGCACAGCAAGATTACTGCTTGGATCATATTTCATGTTAAATATGCTTTCAGAAATTGCTATGATTGAAAACCAACAGGGCGCCTGCGTGGCTCAGTTGGTTAAGCGACTGCCTTCGGCTCAGGTCATGATCCTGGAGTCCCAGGATCGAGTCCCGCATCGGGCTCCCTGTTCGGCAGGGAGTCCGCTTCTCCCTCTGACACTCCTCCCTCTCATGCTCTCTGTCTCTCATTCTCTCTGTCTCAAATAAATAAATAAAATCTTAAAAAAAGAAAAGAAAAGAAAACCATCAGAAATTGAAGCAAAGAAAATTAGCCCATTTCTATCTGAATCAACCAACTACACTCTCTCCTGCTCTACTTGCTATGATTTGAAACCTAGTCAGACATGCTCAGAAACAAAGAACTTTAAGGAAAATTGTTTTTTTGTTAATTTCTAAGACTTAATTGAGATAGAATTCCTTAGTATGTTGGGCTCTTAAACATTTCCAGGGTACTAATTAAATTACTGATTATTTTTAAATTTAATAATTTTCCCCAAATGCAAATTTACCCCTGCAGCCAAATATCAGCATATCTATTTTCTAAAAATATCCCCAGATAACGGAAGAAAAAAATTAGAAGTCAAGCCCTAATGCATAAACAAAAGCTACATGCAGTGTTAATGGTACTTAAAAGTAAAATTAAATAAATTATGCAAAAACACACATACTAGGCACATGACTTAATATGTGTTTCCTAGGTGGCCCACCTCATTCACTGAAATAGATGGTTTTCTTCTTCTTTATGTCATTAGGTATTATGCAGCATGCGTGGTGCATTGCAGATGTTGCTTTGACTCGTAATTTCCCCTAGGTGGCGATCTTTTCAAAGAAGCGATGCCAACACCATCACTGGAGAGAATGGAACACCTTACTCTATTTACTGTTTGTTAATCTCCACAGGAGGAAAAAAAAAAAAACAAAAAACAATTTGGGACACCTTATGAGTTTATTTTATTTTTTTTAAGGTTTTATTTACTTATTTGACAGAGAGAGACACAGTGAGAGGGGGAACACAAGCAGGGGGAGCGGGGAGGGGAAGCAGGCTTCCCGCGGAGCAGGGAGCCCAATGCGGGGCTCGATCCCAGGACCCTGGGATCATGACCTGAGCCGAAGGCAGACGCTAAATGACTGAGCCACCCAGGAGCTCCACCTTATGATTTTAAATTCTGTCTCCAAAATCTAACAAAATTTAAGAGATGGACATTATCTACTTTAAAATTTTAAATACATGTTTGAGAAAAGATGTTTCCAAAACATTTGTTTGAATCGCGCTAAGGTTTTGATTTATTAAGAGGTGACTGAAACATCTTACAGAAATTTTAATTTCTGGACCGTCTTTAACTCCTTTTCTAAAACCCTGACATTATTATTGAATGCGATGCTTCATTGGTCTCTTTAGATTGGTAATTTGTTTTTTCCTCACTGCCCACAATTGCTCCTCTGTAGATACTCCACTGATAAATAAGGAAAAGTGGGTAAGCAGGGCTAAGCCCACTTACATTTTAGACCCTTCCATAATATATAGAAAAGAAAAAGAGACAATAACACAGAAAAAGAGACTCCCTCGACGTAGATAAAATGGTATAGAGTAAAAAGGATTCTAAAATTCAGAAAGATAAGACCTTTGCTTTTTCTTCCCATCTTCTTAATCTAATATATATCTTCTAGGACATTCATCCATTCACACTTGACGTTTGTATATATGGACTTTGCTTTCCTCTGCTTTGGAACCTCACTTCCTGCTTTAGCTTTGTTTGCGTTTAAAATTTTCAGAGCTCCACCCTAAGACTTCAACCTTCCAGAGATGTGGGGCGGGCAACAATGAAGCAGGACTCCAGTGTCTCTCCCCTAAATGCTGTCACAGAGTAATTTGGAGGAACCAATAATCCATCTAAAAAAAAAAAAAAAAAGAATATAGCCTTAAAGTATCAATTAATATTTATGTAGCCATTTGCAAGGCAATTTCACATTTTTTATACACTTTGACACTTTTTTTTTTAAGATTTTATTTATTTATTTGACAGAGAGAGACACAGCGAGAGAGGGAACACAAGCAGGGAGAGTGGGAGAGGGAGAAGCAGGCTCCCCGCAGAGCAGGGAGCCTGATGCGGGACTCAATCCCGGGACCCTGGGATCATGACCTGAGCCGAAGGCAGACGCTTAACGACTGAGCCACCCAGGCGCCCCCTACACTTTGACACTTTTAACATACTCAGGTAGTCAGGAAGCAAGAATGATCACCATCCCCATTTTATAGATAAACCTCAGAGAAGTTAAGGTCTGTGATCAGGGTTAAAGTTGGCAACTGTGGGGCGCCTGGGTGGCTCAGTCATTAAGCATCTGCCTTCGGCTCAGGTCATGATCCTGGGGTCTTGGGATTGAGCCCCACATCGGGGCCTGTTTCTCCCACTCCCCCTGCTTGTGTTCCCTCTCTCGCTGTCTCTCTGTCAAAAAATAAATAAAATCTTTAAAAATAAGTAAATAAATAAAAAATTGGCAACTGAAAAAGCCAGGATTCCAAGCTTTTCGTTTTTCCTTTATAAGCTCAATAAGTTTTGGCTACATCCAGCTCTTTCCAATGAGACTCAAATCCTGCCCCTACTGCCTTCCCTTGGCCTCCACCTGCCCCCACAGGGTACTGCTGTATTCAGCAAGAGGAGCCGTTTCAGATTTGAAGTGGTTTGTGTCAGTAGCCACTGGGAAAGGATTTATTGAACCAGCTTATGAGAACCTCCCAACTTTCTAATTAGTGCCCTGAGCAGAGGCCACGAGCAATAAAGGTAAGCACTAGAGGTCAGTGCACTCTTACTAAAACTTCTGCCAGAGTTCCATTTGGATCTTCGACAGGGTAATTTCCATCTCTCTCACAATCTTCTCCTTGGCCACTGCTCAAAATGCAACGCCCATCATCCCCTGCTGTCCATCCATCCGTCCTCCCCTAGAGTCCCACTGATGTCCCCTCTCTCTAGTCCTCTCCTCATTGTTCTTCTCCTGTGGTCTTCCTTTGTTACCTCTGGAAACCTCCAGTCAGGGCCAGCTACATAAATTGTAGGGTCCAGGGCAAAATGTAAACTTAGGGCCCCTTATGTGAGAAAGTAGGGGGAAAAGCTTTTTCCTTTCTTCTGCAGGCTCTTTTTAAACCAGTCACAGTGGCTTTTAAAAAATGAAGGGGGGGGATTGGAAGGGGAGACGAACCATGAGAAACTATGGACTCTGATAAACAAACTGAGGGTTCTAGAGGGGAGGGGGGTGGGAGGATGGGTTAGCCTGGTGATCGGTATTAAAGAGGGCATGTACTGAATGGAGCACTGGGTGTTATACGCAAACAATGAATCATGGAACACTCCATCAAAAGCCAATGATGTAATGTACACGACCCAAGCCCTTCTACCCTTCTCCTCTTCTCCGTCTAGCAGGCGCCTGAACACTATCCAGCTTTCAGTGATCACTTGATTGCCTCCAGAGCCCAGTCTTCCTCTCCCCCAGAAACCTGCCATCCCCCTAGCTCTGTTGGAAATCCATACCATAATAGCCATTTCACGGGCCCTCGGCCTCAACCGCAATGGCCTTCACGTCCATCTTGTCAATTTTGCTGTCGTACCTCAGTCTTGCCATAATCGGTAGCCACAAGTCCTGTGAAATCTTAAATTCTAACTCCCTGTTCTTTGGCAAATTTCTTCTCTTATTTTGTTCTCTAACCCCTTGCTCTCATAAAGAGAAGCACAACTTTTTAGGGAAGAGGAAGAGATTCTTTGGATGGAGTAGAAATGAGGTTTTGATTTTTGGCTTGAGGGTTTTAAATTGTCCCATATCCAATTGTCTTGTGTTTCCCGTTTCACAACTTTTGTAGCTGATGTCATGCGCTTTTCATAGTGTTATCACATTTCCAACTTTTATACACATACACACGGACACACAGATACATACACAATTTCCATTCTAGAAATGTGAGGAAAGAAAACACACTTTCTTCTCTACTCTCCATCCTGCCAACTCTCCATGGAAGCTCACTACACATTTTTCTTTGATTTCACTGAGACTCTCAGACCCTCCAACACTCATTTTTCTTTCACTCTGCCAAATCCTTTCTGGCTTCGTTTTAATCAGTAATATGTCTAAATTTCATGATCTATTCCTTGACCTTCTTTCTTACAAATATCCTCAAATCCTTTGTTTTTCCACTGAATCAGCCCAGAAAACCAGGAACTCAGGGTCACTAGCAATGATTTTAAAAATAGTACTAAGAGTTGCAAGCTTCCTAGGTTTTATCTCGGTTTTACCTAATTGAATCTTTACAATGATCTTATGAGGTGAATATAATTATCTCCAATATACAAAGAAGGAAACTGAGAATCGGTGAGGCTCAGTAACTTATTCATGTTATTTCTGAAGTTAGATGTGTGGTTCCCAAACGTTAGTGTGTGGAAATATCCAGAGATTTTATTCAATAAGATTTCTGGGTCCCACCCTAGAGATTCCTATTTGGGACAGTTTGCAAGTGGGGTATAAGAATGCACATATTTAACAAGCTTCCCAGATGATTCTGTAAGGTGCAGTTGGGGCTCCCATAATTGTCCTTTTAGCAGGTTTTTATTGGAACCTCCCCTGAAGAGGAGAGACTATCTGGAAGGGGAAGGCACCTTGGGAAGCCCTCCCTCTCCCTTTTGGGCCCTGACAGCCCTATTATTGTTGCTCTCTTGCAAACAAAGTGAGATTAGAAAGATCTGTGTCTGAAACCAAATTGACTTTTAAACATAAATCATACAAGGAGTCATAAAAAAATATCAGCTTTGTCAGTCAATTATATGAAAAATAGTCTTATTTAAGTTATTGATTCAACTTGAATGTACAGCATTAGTTGTTAGTAAGTCTAATGGTTTTTCTCTTTGTGTTGATTCCTTTTTTTTTTTTTTTTTACTGATTTTGACCATTGTGACTTTTAAGAAAATTCTTAAACAGTATCTATAAACTGTTACAATATTACTACTTCTGACCATGAGAAAGTAAAGCGCAAGGGGACATGTACTGACTTCTTTGTATAATTATTCACATAGGGATCATGAGGCAGAGGAAAAACATTATAAATCTTGTTAACATGAAATGTTATAAAAACATCTTATAATTAAACATGTGATTTTTAAATACATGACTACCAGAAACAGCCAGCATTTTTCTTTGTTTGTTTGTTTAATAACCTATGATTTTTCTGGCTTGTTAATAAGCTCTACGTTGTAAACAGTATTGCCTTTGAAAGTCTGGGATTCAGGCGCCTGGGTGGCTCAGTCGTTAAGTGTCTGCCTTCGGCTCAGGTCATGATCCCAGGGTCCTGGGATCGAGTCCCACATCGGGCTCCCTGCTCGGCAGGAAGCCTGCTTCTCGCTCTCCCACTCCCCCTGCTTGTGTTCCTGCTCTCGCTATCTCTCTCTGTCAAATAAATAAATAAAATCTTTAAAAAAAAAAAAAAAGAAAGTCTGGGATTCTATATACATTATAGGATGTTTCCCCTTCCCATAATTCCTATACTTGCACGTAAACCTGATTTAACTGCATTCATAGTATTCAGTGTATCTGAAGAACCTCTGAAATGTTATATTCCACTTTTTCCCCTTCTGTCAGTGGCTGCTTTATTAGATGTAGACAGCTGGGATAGCATATGTTTCTTTAAAAGAAACCTTTAAAATTTAAAAGTTGAAGAACACACTTTTTAAATCCACCCAAAAAGTAGGGTGAGTTTTGCTTCTTATGAGATTTATGAGACATCTTAAGAAATTTCAACACCGACATGTCAGAAGCCTTCCTCTACACTTGAAGGAACACTGTAATAAGAATTAAGCCCAGAGATGTTTTCATTAATTTTTGGTGCAGTTTCATATAAATCATCTAAATTAATGGCATTATACATCTTCATTTATAAATCAAAGTTGATAACGCTTGCCTTGTTACCTTAGAGTATATATTTTGAGACCAAATGAAGTAACAAAAGTAAAAGCATATTGATAAAGGTGGGGGGCAAGCGAGGGGAGAAAGAGTGTTTACTGGTCATTCATTTTGTGTCAGGCATGAGGCCAAGCACATCACATATATTTTTTTCATTTAAACTTCACAGTCTCTTCTGTAGAGTAGACATATTAATCCATATTTTAAGGACAGGATAGTAAGGCTCTAAGAAATTAAGAAATTTGCTTAAGGCCAAAGAGTAAGTCTTGGAGCCTTGATTAGCCCATTGCCTTGGTTGCATCTTCCACAAGGATCAAGAATGCAGCCACTTCCCCCCACCCCCACTATTACTACCCTGGCATGACCTACCACCTGCCCGTGCTTGCCTAGACCACTGCAAAAGCTTCCTTCTTATTCTATTTTTGCCTTTGTCTCCCTACAATCTGTTCTTAACACATAAGAGGGAGCCTTTTAAAATTTGTCAGATCATTCACACCTCTGTTCAGAACCCTCATATAACTTCCTAACTCATTCAGAATAGATGCCAAAGTCCTTAATGAGTCATAAACCCCTATGCATTATTTGGGATCCTACCTCCTATTATTTCTTTGGCTTTGATCTCTGACTCTGTTCTTGCCCCCTGTGAACCAACCAAACTTCCCTCACCTCACTCTGTTCCTCAAACACTACAGTCAATGCTCCCTCTTGGACTTTGGCATGGGACTATTCTCACCCACAAAAATGCGCTGTCCCGAGCTGCCCACTTGTGTCTCCTCCTCATCTTTTCCAAATATTTGCTCAAATGTCACCTTCTTAATGAAGCCTTACCTCGATTGCCTCATTCCCAACCCCCACCCTGGAGCTTCCTCTCCCTTGCCTTATTTTCTCCTTGCAACATACCACCGTCTGCCACAGGGGGCAAAAATATTTTGACAGCTTCTCCCATTCCTCCACTAATAGATAAACATCGTGAAGGGAGGTACTCTTCTGTGTTTTCACCATTGTATCCCATCCCCCAGTGTCCTGAAGTTGAGTTCCTTTCTTGTAATTGCTCCTGGATGAAGGAGCTCTGCCTCACCAAGGTTAAGTACCTTCCCTCCACTCAGGGACTAGGGAATGACAGTAGGAAGGACCAGACCCCTTGCCACAGTCTGGGGCAATACGGAAGGGCCATCTAGCTCAAGAGCTCTCAGAACACAGGCTGAGGCCTTTTGCAGAACCATGTATTTACAATTCATCCTGTCCCTCTGTCCATGCCGCTGCTTTCACTTTTGTCAAAATGTTCCTGAGAGTACACCCCAATAAACATCCCGCAAGCAAATCTCCATCTCAGACTTTGTTTCCTTGAGAACACAATCTATGCCCCAGCACCAACAAAAATCATGCCATATAATAGGTGCTTCAATAAATATAATTTCAGGAAAACAGGTGAATGAATAAATGAACTAAGCTAATGGTTAAGAATGTGTATTCTGGGGGCGCCTGGGTGGCTCAGTTGGTTGGGCGACTGCCTTCGGCTTGGGTCATGATCCTGAAGTCCCGGGATCGAGTCCCGCATCGGGGTCCCTGCTCAGCGGGGATTCTGCCTCTCCCTCTCCCGCTCCCCTCTCTTGTGCTCTTTCTCTCTCTCACTCTCTCTCTCAAATAAATAAATAAAATCTTTAAAAAAAAAAAAGGAAAAGAATGTGTATTCTGGAGTCAGAAAGATCTGCATTGAAATCCCCACTCTGCCTCTTAATTCCTGTGACTTAGACTTACTTACTTAACAATTAATTTTCTTTTTTTTTTTAAGATTTTATTTATTTATTTGAGAGAGAGAATGAGACAGAGAGAGAGAGCATGAGATGGGGGAGGATCAGAGGGAGAAGCAGACTCCCTGCCGAGCAGGGAGCCCGATGTGGGACTCGATCCCGGGACTCCAGGATCATGACCTGAGCCGAAAGCAGTCGCCCAACCAACTGAACCACCCAGGCACCCCAACAATTAATTTTCTTCATCCATGAAAGAGATTATAATAGTACCTTTCTCAGAAATTTTTTTTTATTATGTTATGTTAATCACCATACATTACATCATTAGTTTTTGATGTAGTGTTCCATGATTCATTGTGCATAACACCCAATGCTCCATGCAGAACGTGCCCTCTTAAATACCCATCACCAGGCTAACCCATCCCCCCACCCCCCTCCCCTCTAGAACCCTCGGTTTGCTTTTCAGAGTCCATAGTCTCTCATGGTTCATCTTCCCCTCTGATTTCCCCCCCTTCATTCTTCCCCTCCTGCTATCTTCTTCTTCTTCTTCTTCTTCTTCTTCTTTTTTTAACATATAATGTATTATTTTCTCAGAAACTTTTTTGTTAGGATTAGATGAGAAAAAGTATATAAGGCTCCCATCCTAGTACATGGAACATTTGGGTTCTTAACAGATGCTATAAAAATAATTATTACTGTTAACTATTTCTGCAAGAAATGTAGTCAACTTCCTATGTCAAAAATTATTTCTTTCTATAGCTTGATTCAAATCTATTACCAGGTGAGAATAAGAAAGACATAAATGGAGACACTTTTCTCCATCATCCTGAAGGAAATATATGTGAGAGTGAAGGTGAGAAATATGAAAATAGTCATGGTGGACACAGGTTAAACAGATTAAACAAACCTATAGTCACAGTTTCTTGATTAGAAAAATAATGGAATATACCGGTGCATATTATAATTCTGTTAGAGTGGTTAAAAGGGCAATTAGTCTGGTCTCTGTTTCTAGACTGGATTTAGTTAAGCCAGTCAAACAAAGCCTTCTGTCATCTAAATGATTCTAACAGATATGCATGAAGGAATATTTCAAGATCTCTCGCTAAAGTTTGTTCCCTTGGTACCATCAGATTCTCCTTCAAATAACTTTTAATCTGTTTTAAAAATTTGAATCTATTGCATCCGGTTTTGGCTACTATATGAATGCTGGACCACTGATCCTGGTCTTTTGAGCCTCAAATACAGTACTTTAATTAATCAATGAGTTATTCACTGAGGCTTGGGCCAAATACTAGGCTGGGCTTCGTGACAAGTTCTAATTCATGTTCCTCCTTGCTGTTCTCTGACCTCTTTGGAGGCCCAGAGTCCCTTTCATCTTCTCTAATTGTCTTATTTTCATTTTTGTAGATCTTCTTTGAATGAGCTCCAATTTCTCTACAACTCTCATAAATACTTCAGGAAAGGCTTGATTATTGCCAAATATGGGAGAAAGATTACTACTCATGATAAGCTTGTCATACTCCTATTAATATACTCCAGCATAATGTTAGCTTTTTAAATAATTGCTTTAGGCTGCTGAATCATCCAATTCATGTTATATGATGAATTTTAAGCCATTTTCCCCTCAGTACTTAAGCACACAAAGTCTTTCTTAAATCAATCGAATTTGTTTTTTGTTCCTCACTGTACTTTCACTTACCCTTTTAAATGCAATCCTAGTTTCCTAAAGTTGTGTTTTCTACATATTCAAGTTAAATTCTCATTTTTTTTCAAAAACTGTCAATTCTTCCTATACTCTTCCTAGTTCAGTTCATTTCAACCCAATATTTGGCACCTATTATGTGACAGGAATTGTGCTAGATAGATATTATGGCCATAAAATGGTTAAACATGGGCCTTATTAAGAAGTTCTCAATATAGAGATGACCAAAAATTCCAGGTGCCAAAATAGGGAAATGCATGCATTCAGAGGGAGGTCACTCGTGGCTTCCTGGTGAGGTAATGCTAACTTGAACTGTAATGATTAAATGGGAATTAAGTAATGAAGAAGATAGGAGCCCAGCATTCAAGGCAAAGCATACTTACTATCCAATTAAAAGTTTAGAGATTTAAAATAATAAATGTATGTAGGGATTATAAATAGCTTCTCATCACTAGTACAAAATACAAGCTGAGGAATGGTGAGAAATTTAATAAACATCATTTCAAACTAAGGAATGAATAAATATTATATGATCTTTGTCTAGTGGTTAATCACGCTAAACATAGATCCTCATTATTTACAGAGGCCATGTTTATGAATTTCCCTACATGCTAAAATTTACCTGTAACCCCCAATTCAATATCCAGGTGCTTTTGTGAGTATTCGCAAATGTGTGCAGAGTGGTGAAAAGTTAAGTCAACCAACCCACACATTCCTAGCTGAGGTCAAACAAGATGACTCCTTTGCTTTCTTATCTCAGCTCTCATGCTCTAAGCAAGTGTCCTTTTTGAGGCCTACTTAGTACCATGCACTTTTGTATTTTGTGTTTTGGTGATTTTGCTGCTTAAAAATGGGCCCTGATGTTTACAGCAGCTTTATCAACAATAGCCAAACTATGGAAAGAGCCCAAATGTTCATCAATTGATGAGTGGATAAAGATGTGGTATACGTAAACAATGAAATATTCCTCAGTCATCAAAAAGAATGAAATCTTGCCATTTGCAAGGACCTGGATGGAGCTAAAGTGTATGATGCTAAGAGAAATAATCAGTCAGAGGGACAAATACCGTATGATTTTACTCATAGGTGGAATTTAAGACACAAAACAGACGAACATATTGGAAGGGAAAAAAAAGAGGAGAGAGAGACAGAAACAAACCATAAGAGACTCTTAATTATAGAGAACAAACTGAGGGCTGCTGGAGGGAGGTGGGTGGGGGATGGGCTGGATGGGTGATAGGTATTATTAAGGAGAGCACTTGTGATGAGCACTGGGTATTATACGTAAGTGATGAATCACTAAATTCTACACCTGAAACCAATTTTACCATATATGTTAACTAACTGGAATTTAAACACAAACTTGAAAAGAAAATTAAATAAGTAAATAAAATGGGCCCAGAGTGTAGTCTGTACTGTTCGCTAGTGTTCCTAAGTGCAAGGAGGGTGTGCTGTGTTTTATGGAGAAGATACGGATGTTAGATAAGCTTCCCAATTAATAAGGCTAAACTAACAAGAAGTGAGCTCCATCTCCAAGCAAAATCACGGCCTTGCCTAAACTTCTAAATTTCCTCGATAGGAAGGGTAGCTTCTGCCCTCTCATTTCATGGTTTAAGGGCATTGTCAGTATCATCCAGCCAGGCTTGACTTCGAGCTTTGCCACCAGTGAAGTCCCAGAGGGAAAAGTATCTGCAGTGAGCATGTGCCAACCACATATAATTCTTCCAAAGCGGGCATGGACTGAATTTGTAGACATTCGATGAGTCTTGCATTGATGCTGCATATAATGGCGGCGCTGTTGATGATGAAAAGCATGAGCAAATGTTGCACATTCACCTACCATGGAGCAGCTGCACCCAGGCTAGGAGGAATGTATGCTTTGAGGTCATGTTCGAAACAAGGAAATCAGTCTGATGCTTAGCCAACTGCTTCTTCACCCCCAGCTCTGTACTAGGATCAGCTATGGACAACACAGCCTCTGTCCACAAGAAGTTTACAATCTAGTGAATTTCTGAGGGTACGACAATTGTTTAATACTACGCATATTAAAGGGATGCCTGGGTGGCTAGTCGATTAAGCGGCTGCCTTCGGCTCAGGTCATGATCCCAGGGTCCTGGGATGGAGTCCCATAGCCGGCTCCTTGCTCAGCGGGGGGCCTGCTTCTCCCTCTGCCTGCAGGTTCCCCTGTTTGTGCTCTTTCTCTGACAAATAAGTAAATCAAATCTTTTTAAAAATTTATATTAAAGAGACATAAAGAGAAGGGATTAAAGTATTACAGAGTTTTAATGGTGATCAAGAGCATACCTGGTAGTGGGAACAGAATATGTAAAAAAAGCTTTGAGCTAACCTTGGAAAGAACATGTCCAAAGTCAGGAGAGTATGAGGCATTCAAAGAAGAAAGCATCCAACTTACTTTGGAGTACAGACTCCATAAAGGTAGGAAACAGGAGATGTGACTAGAAAAGCAAGGTCGCACTCCAAGTCAATCAAGGTTTTTGAACAGAGGAATTACACGAGGAGCACTCCACTTTAGGAAGTTTTTTCTGGCAGTGAGCTGGCGGAGACATAGGAACAGTTCAATCATTCTGGATGCAGTTCCTGAGAGAGATTTTGAGGCCCATGGGAAGGTGGCGGCAGAAGAAGTGGAAAGGGGGCAGACATGGCAAGTTTTGCAGAGCTTGCATACATAGGAAGCGGAGTCTCACAGACTGGGTTGTACTGGCAGAACGCATGAGTCATTCATGGTCATAGGAAATTCAGAAGCAACCAACTGAATTCCATTTTATAAAGTTTAAAAGTAGCAACAGATACGAAAGTGCAAATACACAAGGGGATAGCGAGCACACTGGCTATGGGTCATGAGAGTAATTGGAATAGGATTATTTGAAAGGCATCGGCTTAAAAAACAATCTTAAGTCCTATAAAGCGAAAATCCTTTCACTATAAAGTGAAAACAATCAAAATATAGGTTATAAATGTAGAAATGTGTACATAAAATATATAGCATATAAACATGTGTTTACATGTGCTGTTTCACTGAATTCTCGGTGTCATTCCATGGGTCAGTCGTTATAGGGTGAAAAAAGAGGGGGAGAACTCTTTTATTTAGAAATCAGGAAGGAAAAACTATGAAAAAATACCCCCCCCCAAAAAAAAAGGAAGAAAGGAAGAAAATGAGGCTGGAGGGTAGTGGAAAGGACTCTTAAATTTCAAAGACTCTTTCTTTGCTTTGCCTAAATTCAGGTGCTTATTATTTATTTCTGATCTACATTGTTAGACTAGGATTCTCACTGGTTTTCTGGCCTGTCTTTCAGTTCATCATGCTCCATTCATCTGCTAGAGCGATCATGAGAATGTCATCTATAATGTTTTGTTCCTCTGCTTAAAAACCTCCAGTGGCCCCTCCCTTCTTATCACAACATTAAAGCCCCCTGAGGCCTCATTCCCACCACCCTTGGCTCCAAGCTCACTCTGGGGCAGTTGGCATTATTCAGACCCAGCAATGTGCGTTCAGATCCGTGAAACTTTTCTGGTGTTGTTATTTCTGCCTACAAGCCTCCCAAAGACTCCTAGCAAAATTTTATTTAGCCTACAAGTTCCAGATCAGATGCTTCTCTGCTTTCCAAATGTTCAGTCCCGTGTTGCCCAAGTAGCCAGCCCAGACTAATGTTGGATTAATAATTTCAGCCAGCTCTTTGTGCTCTTGGGAGCCTGCCAGGACTGATTCCTTTGAAGGTACTAACATAAAATTAAGCAACCAAACATGGAATAACTCTAGGTTGGTTGGTTGGTTTGCTTTTAGCAAAAGTATTAGGACACTTGTAAATCTGAAGCACTATCAATGTTACTATCAGAGTAAATTTAATTGAAACCTGCCTTGGGTGTATATGAAACCTACCAAATCATAACTAACATTTTTTTGCATCCATACCACCTAGATCAACGCAGACATAAAGTATATCATGAAGAACAGCAGCTTCAACAAGTATCTGCTGCAAACAAGGGTCTGCTTTAATGTATGTCTGTTGTGGAAAAGATGATAAAGTATGGTCTTTCAATCAGCCCTTCGTTATTACATATACACAACCAGATTATAAACATTGTCCATAAGGTTATATTTGAATTTCAATAATAACTATATGAATATGAATTTATAAAATAAAAACAGTGCTTAGTTTGATTCCTTTGGGGCATGACTCAATATGCAGTTTCGGAAGCACAAATTGAACGTTTAATTATTACTCAGTGGGTGTGATCTTAAAGCCAGTTGGCTGTCTATCAATTGAGTTCTCTAAACCGATCAAAGGGTTTACTTACTGAAGACACAACACAGGCAAGAAAAACTTTGAGAGCTTCAAGCCATTAAAATTGCATTTCACTTTTATCCTTTTATTTTTTTTAAGATTGTATTTACTTATTTGAGAGAGAGAGAGAACACAAGGAGCAGAGGGGCACAGGGAGAAGGGGAAGGAGGCTCCCTGCTCAGCAGGCAGCCCGATGCGGGGCTCGATCCCAGGGTCCTGAGATCATGACCTGAGCCAAATGGCAGGTGCTTAACCGACTGAGCCACCCAGGCACCCCTCACTTTTGTCCTTTTAAAAATTTCTATGAGATCCAGCATCTACCATCCCATAGCAGAGTCAACACAACTTTCCAGGCTTTACTGCCAAGCAAGAGTTCTATGCTCTAGGCAAAATATAATACAAATAGGTATTAAAAATAGTTGAGTTACTGAGGACAATTTGTATCTTGTACTTTCCAAGAATTTTTCCAAGATAGTTTTGTTCTTGTTGTTACAGAACTAAGCAAAATTAAATAAATTTGATGGTTTGAGGAAATAAACTTTCCAAAAAGCAAGGTAATTAAAATAATGCTGAGTCCTGAAAAAATTTTGATAGATGCATTATTTCTGCATTAGAAAAATTCACAACTTCAGACCTTAACGGAAATTCTACTTCATCTTTCCTTCAGACCCTCTCACCCTCTCCTTTGTAGAAAATAATACATTATATGTTAAAAAAAAAAAAAAAAAAGAAGAAGAAGAAGAAGAAGGGAAAAATGAAGGGGGGGAATTGGAGGGGGAGACGAACCATGAGAGACAATGGACTCTGAGAAACAAACTGAGGGTTCTAGAGGGGAGAGGGGTGGGGGGATGGCTTAGCCTGGTGATGGGTATTAAAGAGGGCACGTTCGGGCGCCTGGGTGGCTCAGTCGGTTAAGCGACTGCCTTCGGCTCAGATCATGATCCCGGGGTCCTGGGATCGAGTCCCGCATCGGGGTCCCTACTCAGCGGGGAGTCTGCTTCTCCCTCTGACCCTCCTCCCTCTCATGCTCTCTGTCTCTCATTCTCTCTCTCTCAAATAAATAAATAAAATCTTTAAAAAAAAATAAAAAAATAAAGAGGGCACGTTCTGCATGGAACACTGGGTGTCATACGCAAACAATGAATCGTGGAACACTACATCAAAAACTAATGATGTAATGTATGGTGATTAACATAACATAATAAAATTAAAACAACAACAACAAAAAAGACCTTGGTACTGTAGCATACTATTAGGCACTAACCCTTTGAGTATCAAATAAATTTCCAATATCACCAAAAAAAAAAAAAAAAACTGTTTCCAGTCAACCCCATCGAAACTATTGCTTTTGTCTCATACTGTTTGTCCACCTCAATTCTTTTGTCACTTCTGTTATGTAGATAAGCAATTCCAATTATACCTTTGCCACTTAAAGAACCCATTCTGCACTGACTCATCCCACCTTATTCCTTTTCTCCCCAATGCATGAAGGGTAAAAGAAATAAAAATAAATAAGTAAATCTCACTTCTCCCCAAACTGTTTGGAAACCCTTCCCTTTATCACCTTTATTTGTCTTGCAGAAGAGAAATGCTTCTATTCTGCCATGCCTTTATTTTTTCTCTAATGCCAAACTAGAAGGGATGGCGGGGTCAACTTTCTCTTTACTTCATACTGCTACTTTTAGGGACATTTAAAATATCATGTCAAACAATACATACTTATCAGATCAAATCCAACTCATTTTTCTGTATCACTCTTTTAGAATCACTCTTGGCCCTATCCCCTCACTTGCATGTTTCTCCTTCAGCTTGTTCCTGGCATCAGTTTTATCTGCTGAAGCACCCAAGTTCCTTAAGACTACTTACCCCGTGCAGAATTACTGTCTCATGGCTCATCACGCTGGAAGTAACCATTAGAAGGTGTCATATCTCCTGTGAGATCTCTAACTCTGCACCTTCTCTCTTCAACCATAGGTTACTTTCAATTTAATACTCCCACTCAGCTGTTCTGCAACCTAATAAGCAAAAATATAATTAAAGCATTTAGAATCCTACAATAACAGAGGTCTCTATAGCAGTAAACTTTTTACTCTCCTACTAAGCTTTTGGCTCAATTACTTCAATACTAGCACAATCAAAGCCCTCATCTTCCTGAAACTTGTCAATTCCAAATCAGAATTCCTTCCTACGAGCCACTGCCTAAGTTCCTCTAACAAGCCCACAGAGTAATCCTGAGGAAGGATACAGAACCATGGGGAACTAAACAATTACAGAGTCTTGCTTTCCATTTTTAGCTGGCCTTTGCCACTCTCTGGTGCTCTGATTATTCATGTATAATTAACTCCCCAGTGAATTTTCCATACTTCCTAGTCTATGTCTGCTGAAGGGTTACTGGAAGTCCTCCATCTCATGATTCCTTCAATCTGCATAGTTGGCATTTAGATTTATTTTATAGAGATGAGTCTATTTTCATAAGCAATCAACACTAAGCCCTGAGATGCTAACACTGTATGAAACTAGAGGAGGCTGGGTCCCAAAAACAATCCACACCAGAAGATTCTAACACATGTCAGAGTGGGGCAAAAAAGGTTACAACCAGTGCAGTCCATGAAGGCAAAGAGCTTGAGAAATTTCCAATCTGAGAGTAAGGGAATAGAAGTATTCTAGACCATCAGTATGAGGAAGGAGATTCAGTAAGGTCAAACAGATCCACCTTGAGGGACCTGGTGAGAATCTGAAAGCCATAGAAAAGGGATCTGAAATATAATCTTGGGAATATAGAATAGGGATGAGAAAAATGAGGCTTCAGAACTCAACTGCAAAGAAAGTGAATGCATTATTAAGCATAGCCTGAGACATAGGGCTCAGAAGCAAGAATGATCTTGATGCCAAATAATGTCTTCTGAGGTCAGGAGCCTAGAGCTAAACAACTCCCAGGACGCAGAGGGTGAACTAGATCCACAATACGATGGAAATAATCGAGTGGTGGGAGTCAATGGGGATGATAATAAGAATGAAGAAGTGAAGAGAATCGAGTCAAATAGCATCTTGGCACAGATTATTTTATCCTCTTCTCCCCATGTCTTTGCATCAACATATATTTGTATCTTTTAAAAAAATGTTCTTCAGATTCACAAGAGAAAATTCCTCTAAATAAAACTGTTGTGTTTGGTTGGTTGGTTTTTCAGACAAGGCATTTGATCTTGAAGAGTTCATGGAGGATTTCCTAAAATATTTTAATTTTCTCTGTTTAAGAGCTCTCTTACACCAGTATGGACTCATTATGATTTCAGTTATCCATGCATATGGTATTTTAAGGGTCATATTACTAAGTGGAAGACAACCGGGAACTAATTATGATATTGTCATTTTACTGATGTAGGATGAAAGATGGTCTCAATTTAGATTCATTGAGTAGCTTTTATCCTGAGAATAGCTGTGGTTTCATAGGAGTTCCTCTTTTTGTTTGACTTCTAATACTTGTTACCATTCACTTGGATTAGAGTATCAAAATCCCTCTGCATAACTAGAGAGGCTTGTTGGAAGATCATGAATAGCAAAAAATGGATCAAAATTATAGGATGTCCCTGTGTCTCTAGCAACTAAGGCTGCAAAAGCCAGTCAACTTGTCTTTAATTTGCAAGACCCACAGTATTTTATTAAGAAAAATAAAGGTAACATCCATCTGGATTAAAAACCACACCTTTTTACTTTCTTCTAGAACACTGTTCTTACAGTGCTCTTTCTAGCAGTCTCTATAGGGTCCTGACTTTTCCTGCCTTCAATTTCCTTTAGTCTCTGCCTTTTTAAAAAAAATTAAATAAGGGGCGCCTGGGTGGCTCGTCGTTAAGCATCTCCCTTCGGCTCAGGTCATGATCCCAGGGTCCTGGGATCGAGCCCCACATTGGCCTCTCTGCTCAGCGGGAAGCCTGCTTCACCCTCTTCCATTCCCCCCTGCTTGTGTTCCCTCTCTCGCTGTCTTTCTCTCTGTCAAAATAAATAAATAAAATCTTTTAAAAAAAATTAAATAAAAGTCTCTGTTTGTTTGTTTGTTTGTTTACTTGACTGTGCTTCCATTTTAACTCTCTCCTTCCTCTTTCTTGGCAACTTTTAGGTCAAGCATTTGCCATTGGCAGACAGTCTTGAAGAAATCATACTAAGTCATTTCAACCTCTATCTTTGATATAAAAGACATGGGGTAATGAACCTTACATGTCTTCTTGTAAGAAAGTTCTTTAATTCTAAAAGTATGTTTTTAAAGATTTGCAATTCTAGAGAATTTTTAGAACTAAAAACCTACATAAGAGATAACTTGGTTAAACTTCTTATTTTATAAAGGAGAAATTGATTATTGTTTAGGATATAGTATGTGACTGAACAATATATTTTTCTCATTAATTTATATTTTTCCAATTCATAACATCAATATATAATATATGAGCTACTAAATAGGGATCAGTAGCCATTATTTTTAAGAAAATGAAGCATAGTTCTGTAAATATATATAGTGTAATACCATTCTATCAACATTATACTTTTTTTCAAGGCATCTGGCATTTAATACACTCTGTAATTGCTGCACTAAAACTTCAGTTTGAGAAATGTGGGCATCTATTGTGCACATCAATTATGATAGCAGCAGGTATAAGCTATTTTGACATATTTACTCCTTAACTGGGTAGAACAGGGAACCAAAGAATGTCAAAAATATCCAACACGTACACAGCACTTACTACATGTTCAGATAGTGTCTTATTTATAAATAAATGAATATATATATGTATATGTATGCATGTATATATATATATATTTTTTATATATCAACTTATTCAGTCTTCACAACAACCCTGGGAGATATCTATTTTAAAGATGAACAACCAGAGGTTCAAAGAAGTCAAGTACCTTGCCGAGGTATGTGGAAAATTTGGAATTCAAATACAGGCAGTGTGGACCACGTTTTTCTTCTAAGGGTGTTTTCTTCTGTCTCATGTCAGGATCCTCTTTTCTGTCCATCTCCCAGCTTTGCTTGTCTCTTTGCTTGATGAACTTGATGGCTCTGTCATTTCAGCAAGATGGCCACCTATGATCCTGATGGGAAGATACAAACTTTCCCTTATTTCCAGGTGCAAAGTTCCAGGAGGGAAAGTAGTCAGGCTAGCCTGATCTCTGTGGCCAAGAAAATGTGGTGCTGTGATTGGCTGGGTTTCAGTCACTTGACAAGCCTTTAGCGGCAGTGATCCATCCCACTAACACCACTTCAAGATAGGTATTAATTTTAAAAATAACAATCTTCGAAGTGGATTTTAGAGTGGGCTAAATGAGAATTGAAAACTGTGAGAAGTCCACTTACCCCGTTCTCTATTTTTATTTTGTTTTGTTTGTTTGTTTCTGGGGAGTGTCATTCAAACCCAAAGTTTGAGAGCCAAAGAGAATCTCAACCAGGTTCCTTGAGTTCTCAGTTAATTGAGCTGACACAGCTCTTTTCATCTGGCCCCAGGAGTTCTTTTGGCCCCAAATCTTTCATGGCCTCAAAGAATAAGCTTAGTATAGTGTACATGCCTCTGAATACATTGAGAGAGAGGAGGGAAGGAAAGAGTTTTGGTATGCCTTATAAGTGTTTCTCACCTTCTGATATTTTCAAAATAAAAACTTAGTGAAGAGTTGTATTTTTCCCCCAATTTCCTTAGACATTAGACTAATGTTTCCTTGAGTGGAAAATGATAAAAAAGACAGACTTTTATCACAGGATGCTTGGGCTTTACACATTTTATTATTTATGTATTATACAGTTTACCAAATTCTGTTTGCTCAAGAATGCTGTGCTTATGAAATAATTATGTAAAGAACCTAGAGCGTAAGAAAAACATCACTATAGGTCTTTTTCTTTCCTGTAAGATTAGAAATGGGTAGAAAAAGGATCAGTCATCAGCATTCCTTTCCTATGTCTAATTTGATGTATGTCACTTCCACATACTTGTTCCCAATGTTTTTAAAAACAGGGAGTCCAACATGATGCCAAGGTCAATGGTTTACAAAATATGGTTTCCCAGACTAGCATCATCACCCTTACCTGGGCACTTAGAATTGCAAATTCTGGGGCCTGACCCCCAGACCAACTAACTGAATCAGAAACTCTGGGTAGGTGGGGCCCCAGCAATGTTTTAACAAGCCCTCCAGGTGATGCCCATATATACTGACCTAAAAACCACTGTCAGAGGGACTTTGTCTCTCCCTTTTGCAGGGCCTCCTTACCTCCTTACCTTACCCTTTTGCAGGGCCTCCTTACCTCTCAGTGATAATGGACTGCATTCTTTACTAATTAGTATCCAAACAGAAATTTATACCAGAGTTAACAATCGATTCCATATGATTCTCTTCTCAAACACAGAATGTATCATTAGCTCTTGAACAGAATTGGGGAAGTATTTCTTGGCTTAGATATTTTGTGCTTGCCAATGACACTCTGATTTGACATCAATACTATGTTCTTCCGTGCATCTTGCTTGTGGTATAAGGTGTTTATCCCTTTGGGGACTGCTATGGTCTGCTTCAGTGGCTGATCCATAAGTTCAATGGGATTCTTTTCACAGTTTGATTTCTTACTGGGTGGAGATCTCAGTTTGTCCTTGCACTGCCCATGTAAAATAGAAACATGAAAACAGTGAAATAAATTATTAAGGGCCATTTTTGGTGACTCCTCTGGGCAATTTTCAGGAATGCCTTGTGAAGGCACTATTCATCATTTTTTTCTGACAATATGTCTCTAGTGTATTATTCATAAATATTTGATTAACTTGCAGGCTAGAATCTCCTAGTAGATGATGTAAGATGCCATGTTTTTGTACCAACCAGTTGGATCATCACACATAAAAACCAGTATACACCAGTCCATTGATACAGTATACTCAGCTTAGACTCAATATACCACAAAGCCCCATGGTAGACAGGCAAGCCTTGTTGATTCAGGTAGGTTTAGTTTTGTTATAACGGTTGAAGTTGTGCATCATTATGCATTTACTCCCTAGTTTTAAGAGTGAGTCCATACTTACTCACCTAAGTAGCTTAATAGCCTGACAATGCAGATAAGTAGTTCAACAACGTATACTTTTCTGCTGTAGAACACAAGCATTAGCCGCATATTTGCATTAGGTCTATATGACAGGGTCTATCTATATCCATTTATTTTGGCTACAAATAATACTCAGTTGAGTCTCTCCAAGAAAAAACATTGAAGTAGAACGTAGGAATCCATTTTCCAATGTCTTAGCTAGGATGTCACGGTGTTTTTATTGAACCATTCAAAAACTTGTACAAGAGTTCCTTTCAACTGGGAATTTGGGGTATAGAAGTCCCTGTTGATATACAGTTCATGAAACCAGCTTTTGAGCACGGAATTGTGTTACAGGCATTGATTGTGGAGCTGAAGAGATGCTCTGGGGAAGCATCCCATGGGAAAACTTGGAGTTGGGATGGGCTTGGCAGTATACCACACACACACTTGGGTGCAGGTGCTTGGAAGTCTGACAGTGCTGACAGTGGGTGAGTGCTGTGGATGGTGCTCCTATCAGGTGAGCACCATGTAGGCAGTCTTCTCATGAGGACTTAGCTCCCACGCAGCTCCTGTCATTCAGACAATGCTTCATTCCTTGGAAACTTCTGGGCCTCAGCTTTCCTGATGTGTTTTCTCTGAGCTTAGGGCTCCCAGCATTCAGGCTTTCCTCCATGTTCTTCCTTTCTTCCCAGACTGTTTTGGCATCCTATACAAACTCCTTATTTACCCCTTTATACAAAAACTCTCTTCTCTCCTTATGTCTCTTTTTGGACAATAAGGTGGATCCTGTTTATCTGTTCAAACGCGAACCCCAATTATTAGTAACAACAAAACTGCCTCCTCCTCTCCACTAGAGGGCAGTGAAAGCTCAAGCTTCCTAAAGACCATTGTTTGGTATCCTGTGGATAGTCCTGGGGCTCTCAGGTGGCTTTAATCAGATGTCTTGGGTTTTAAAATGGGTGAGGAAGAGGGTGTTCAGGAGTAGGAATCAGAAGCAATATAAACTTCCATTTTATTTGGAGAAATGCTTTATTCCTGAAATCTAGCCAATGGGCTTTTCTACCTGCAACCAGTGTATGAACAAAGGAAGCCATAGATGGCCTGAGTGTGCTATGAAAGGATCCTGAGTGCACTGTATGAAAACCTCAGCTGAACTGTCACGGATATAACAAACAGTCCCTTGACTCCAGGCTGACCAGGCAACAGTGACCTCTATGGTCTGACTTGAAAAGATTATTCAGACCTGTCCTATTCCTGCTTCTGTAAACTTAAACTTGGAATAAGAAACACGTGAAGTGTTTTCCAGTTACTCGTCAGAGTTTAAGGTGAAAGTTACGATACAGAGAAAAGGCCCAGGGAAGCATGATGGGCAAACTGAAGTTCCATGGAAGCGGAAGATGGGGGGGGGCAGCTGATGCGGTGTCCAGAAGCAGGTGCAGCCTGGGACGGAGGAAAAAACAGGAGAAATAGGTGATTGGAGCTTCCCACAGGTTTCCACTTACCATATATGTGTATCTTTACATAACAAGACATGTACTCTCAACCAGTTTTGATTTTAAGAACTCAGCTTCTTTTTTGATATATTTTAAATAGTCACTTGAGCCTTTTCTGGGTCATTCTATACCAGGTTCCTCTTGTTCCTCATAGTATTCACAACCTCATCCTTCCAAAGCCCTTCCCTCAATAATTAGAGCTAAAACTTTTTGAAGTATCCTTTCTTACTGCTGCCAACAGTACCACCTTCCCAGCACTCTGATGATGGATGGCCATTGCCAAATGGTCTTTCTGTGGAAGTCTGAAAGACTCTTTACCAGGGAGGTAGAGAATTTGGTTCATTTATCCAAAGATGATCCCCTTAACTGGTGATTCCCCTACTGGTAATCTCTTAGTTCCTTTTCCTCTTTGCTTCTGACTCCCGGAATGGCCTTCAACTTTTTTTCTTTTTTTGAAATTGTTTTAATTGAAATATATTTGACATATAACATTGTGTAGATGTAAGGTTTACAACATGTTGATTTGATGCATTTATATATTATAATGTCTGCCATCGTAGTGACAGTGTAGGGGTCTTCTCTTTAAGGCTGGCTTTCTCTGAGAAGTCCATCAGCTATCTGTCTTCTCAGGTCTTTCCCGAACTGGCCAAGCATTGTAGGCTCTTGTTTCACCCCACTTATTTCCAGAGGAAGAGAGATTAACTTACTTGTTCCTGCAGGTTCAAGATTAACACTATATACCTACTTCCTTAACTTTGAATATACTAGCAAAGCTCAGGATGGAATCGTCCCCTAGACATTCTTTTTATTTGTCACTTGTGCCCTTCAAACTACTTTGACCTCCAGTAAGGAGAAATCATAGACAGTCTGTACCTAGATGTATGTCATAACTTCTCCATATCCTTTATCCTAGGAGCTTGGCCCACAAGAGTCAATCTTCCTCAATGAATAGACATCTTAATAGAGATCTTAAAGGGCGCCTGGGTGGCTCAGTTGGTTAAGCGACTGCCTTCGGCTCAGGTCATGATCCTGGAGTCCCGGGATCGAGTCCCGCATCAGGCTCCCTGCTCGGTGGGGAGCCTGCTTCTCCCTCTGACCCTCCCCACTCTCATGTGCTCTCTCTCTCTCTCTCTCTCTCATTCTCTCTGTCTCAAATAAATAAATAAAATCTTTAAAAAAAAATAGAGATCTTAAAGTAAAATACCATTGCAATTCACCACACAATTCTATTCTTCTTGACCCTGATTATATTGTATCTATCATATCTGCCTTTTAGGATTCCTTTCATTGAACACGGGGATAGAGCCATATGTTGTGTATTTGGCCCCTTTTATTTTGATACCCTATAGTATCAGTGGTATGAGATAAAAAATAGGGCTCTAACTGCTAGAGTGTGCCATGGTAAAAATATGAGGAAGCTCGTATTGAGATACAGAACAGTTTACATGATAAGCAAAGCTTCAAATCAGGGGTCAATTGAGAAGGGGCCAGTAATTTGAAATAAATTAATTTCAATTTAGAGAAGCAAATGATCTTTAGATCATTTAGATTTGCAGATCTTTATCTGCAAATTTGCTATATGGGATTTCCTTTTTAGTAACAGATTATTTTATAAGAATGCCACTTGTACTATTTTAATAGCCCTTTAACTGATTTCTCTCATTCACTTTCTTGTCCCATGGTCCACTTAATACCATGATGTGTTGTTTTTTACCAAAATACAGAGGCAATCAAGTCAGTTCCGTTTTCAGAAACTTGCAGGGGTTTTCCATTGTTAAACAAGACCATCACACACATCCAAGGTCATTTTAAGCATCTAGATTGATCCATGCTCTAGAGTGTGTCCACTAGTTTTTTTAAATTGCAAACCTCACCTTAAGTTAGCCCTTTAGTGACTGCCAGCCCCCTACTGAGTAGTGAAGCTGAGGCCAATATGCATAACTGTTCACAATCTAAACTGCCTGAGGGTCCCTTAACAAAGAAGTTTGGCCTTGTCTCTGTTTTTCATGATGATCCTTTGTCCGGAATAGTCTTCCTTTTCTCTTCGGATAATTTCTTTTCATTCCTCAATACCTAGCTGAGGATGACTCCACGCTATGTTTTATTACTTTGATGTGGCAAAACTATGTGTATCTTCCTCCCCAAAATTGAAATTTTGAAATTTCTTATCTTTGTGTCCCCAGCAGAGCTTTGTGTCCAGCGTATTATATGCTTCACTGAAGGACTTGTGCTGGAGACAGAGAGAAAAGAGAGTGTTTAGCTGTCAGCCCTTTCAGGGATTAACTCAGCTGCAGAAAGCCACCTTGGCCAAAGTCATGCCCCTTTCAGGGTTCCTCATTCAATGAATATTTAATAAAGGGCATAGAGGTCTGGCTATTTGCTTCAATTTGGGACAACTCTAAAGGCCAGTCTAGCTTTAGAGCTTCTTGTAGAATTGCCCAATCTTGTTGTTGGACATGCAATGCTCCTTGACTTTTCTCTCAACCTTATCCCTCTTCCTAGCCTTCCCTTTCCCAGGTGTTGATATCAAGGCACTGCCTCATGATCTGCACGAAACATTTCATCTCAGACTCTACTTACTGAGGAACTCAACCTGTAACTGGTATCAGGAGTGATCCAAGGAAGCAGGAGATACCTAAGAGTTTCACAACTGGATCATTTGCCTTCCGGATAGTAATAGAACCCCAACTCTGGTATTTGTTGGGCACAGATAGCTTCTGGCACAAAGTGATAGTCTAACATCTTTTAAAACTTCCACCAGTGTGGGGGCACCTGGGTGGCTCAGATGGTTAAGCATCTGCCTTCAGCTCGGGTCATGATCCCGAGGTCCCGGGATTGAGCCCCACGTCTGGCTCCTGACTCGGCGGGGAGCCTGCTTCTCCCTTGCCCTCTGCCTCTCCCCTGCTCATGCTCTCGCTCTCTCTCTGTGTCTCTCTGTTTCAAATGAATAAATAAAATCTTTAAAAAAAAAAAAAAAAAACTTCCACCAGTGTGAATTGGAATGGTATACCAGTACAGTAGTAGAAAGAAATAAATGCATTAGCTGGTGCATTTTGTCAATAGTTTGAGAAATATGGAGAAAACAGTTAATTACAAGGTCAGTGAAACTGAGTGGCTCTTTCTAAGTTTAATTGACTCTCTAGAAAATGATAACAAGCTGAGAGTGATTAATCACCAATTGAAAGCTAATATGAAAGTCAGAGGGCCATTTTGGTAGCATGCATAAAAGCTCTCATTTCCTGTAGAAGGAATGCAGAGAATACTGAAAGCCAGACTAGAGACTTAATCATTAGAATAACTGAGCTAAAAGAAAGTTTCAACTCTCAAACAGGGCAGGTCTGCTATGAAGTTCAGGGCCTTTATTGGGAAATAATGGTATCATAACATTGGGATAAGGACATCTGCATTGATGCTCTGATGAAATACTGAATCCCTACATTCATCTAGTATCTTGGAGCCAATATAAATGATCCACCACTCCCTATCAAAAGCTAGATCTCCCCACTTTCTTGAAGACAATGCAGTCTCTTCTACAACAGACCTTTGCCCCTTCTTCTAGCTGTTCCTGCACCTTCCCTTTTGCCCCTAAGTCTGTTACTAGTGTTAAGTAACAGAATAGCCCAGAAAGGAACCTTTTGAGCCCGAGAAAAAAGGAGAGTATATCCTAAAGAAGCTTCAAGACCTAGAAGCTAGAGAGTACGTGTGGGAAGTGGGTTTTTGGGGTGTTTGATCACTGGAGCTAGAAGATGAAGACTGATAAGAGAGAGTTTATGATTTGGGAATATTTGCACAAGATATTGGATTTGACACTATGAAGAAAACCCCAGAGAGATGGTGCAAACTCCCTATTGAGATGGCTCCTGGACACATGACAAAAGTGTTATACTGAATGAAGTTGAGTGCTAGAATTGCCATAGCAGATGGTATAAAAAGGGGTTAAAATGTTCAGGGAAGTGGGTATGGAAGAATGGAAATACTATGCACAGCTTCAAGACCCTACAGATGATTACCATGCCCAGAGGATAGACATTTTACCATGATCAGACAGAGTAATCTAGTAAGGAAGGAACCAGAATGACACAGAAGTTTAGTGGCAGTTCTGTCATGACTGTAGGAAAACCTGATACACAGCCAGGCTCACTTACAGAAATGGGAATGGTAAAAAACCCCAAACACAGAAACCAGGTGGTAGGGCTTCTAGTGGCACCAGAAGCCACTGGAGAAGCAATTATTATAATGAGTGACAAGATCAGAGGGTCAGACATAGGGCCTGACCCACAGAGAATTGTGGAAATGGTCAATAGAATATGGAGTCCTAAAGGGAGAAACAGATGGTAGTACTACTCAATTTATGCATAATCAGGAGATGAAGGGTTGTTGTCCCAGTAAAAGTAATGACCCCTTGCTGTATACATTTCTATTGCTGATGTAAAGAATTAACACAAATTTAAGAGTTTAAAACAACACAAATTCATTATTTCACAGTTCTGTAGGTCTGAATTCTGGGTACAGCATGGCTCAGCTAGAGTCTCACAAGACCCAAATCAAGAGGTTGAGAGGGCTGAATTCCTTTCTAGAGGCTCCAGGGATGAATCTGTTTCCAACCTCATTCAGATTGTTGGCCAAATCCAGTCCTTCATGGTTATGGGACTGAGGTTGTCATTTGTTTGCTCGCTGTCAGCTGGGGGTCACTCTTAGCTCCTAAAGGCCACTCTCTTGTTCCTTCATGTGGGATCCTACACCTCAGAGATAGCAGCAGTTCACTGAATCCTTATTCCATTTGGAATGTCTTACACTCCCTTTTTCTGCATCTTTCTTTCCTTCTTCATGCACTTCTCTGTGACTCTGTCTGAGAATGTTCTATACTTGAAAGGGCTTATGTGATTACATTGGTGCTGCCCAGATAATCCAAGATAACCTCCTGATTATAAAGTCCAGCTCCATAACTTATTTACATTAGTAATGTCCCTTTTGTCATCAAACATAACATATTCACAAGTTCCAGGAGTTAGGGTATGGAACCTGGTGGGTTCATGCTATTTTTCACCCTTGCCCAATTTCTGTATCCAAACCAATTTTCAGACCCAATCCTATTGACTGAAGAAGAGTTGATTCCCAGGAGGAAACATCTTGCAGTACCTTGGCAAATGAACACAGTAAAGATTTTCCCATCTGTTCCCAAAGGTAACTATGGCTATTTACTCCGGTGACTGTGCAATGGGCAAAGGGCAATGCTCATACACTTGGAGGACTATTGAACATACCAATCATGGTCCTAGTTGAGTGTGGGCATATGGGGCCAGGACATAAATGGAGTTCTGGCCAAGATCCAGCCCACAGTGGGTCCACTGAGTCCATAGACACATAGGTGGTTATTTTCTCACTCTCTGAATCTATAATTGGGATAGATGTACTTGGTAATTGGGATGACTCTCACATCAAGTCCTGGTCCTGTGGGGTAGGAGCTATCATAGCAGGAAAGAACAAGGAGAACCCTCTGAAATTTCCCCTCTCCAAGACTGTACATAAAAAATAATTATCTCTAGGCAAATGGTGGCTACAGAGCCTCAGCCTAAAGCTCATAAATTGTTTGGTAAGTAACTAGCACAAGTTTCCACATATCATTAAATCAGAACAGGATGATGTACTTTAGGTTAAAAAAGTAGGAGTGGGCCTCTTAGAGCACTGGAAAATCCTGTGGAAGGCACTGCTAAAGCTCCAGCTTCCCTGTGTATAGAGCCCATGGGATGCCCTAATAATCAGCCTGCACCCAAACTCTCAGTGTCTACCTCCCAGACAAACCAACCTTCTACATATATTCTATCTACTCAACCAACATTGTTGACATGCACATAACTAAAGTTCCTTTGTAATGTGATGCTAGTATGCTCTATTCCTCAATATGCATTCCTCCCAGATCAGTTTAAGCAATCAGGGCTAGTCCCCTGGACTGACTAGGGGCCAGCCCTTTCACTACCTTCACAATGTTTTCTGAATCCAGTAACTTCTAATCTTCACCACTATCGCCACAGTTCTTTTATCTGTACTTCTGCCTTAGACTCTTATCTCTATTTCTGCATTTGCCCCTGTAATTGATTCTCTGCAAAAAGAGTGAACTTTTTTCAAAATGTAAATCAGATCACACCACTCTTCTCTTCAAAACCATTCAATGCCTCCCTTAGAACAAAATCCAGCATCCTTACCAAAGCCTATATAAGACACTTCATGATCTGTCTTACTTGTTAACTTTCTAATTCAGTTCCTTACATACTCTATTTTTCTTATTCTGTTCTAGCCACTTTGCCTTCCACAGAGTTTCTTGAACATGCCAAGCTCATTCCTGGCTCAGAGCTTTGGATTTGTTCTTTCTCTGTATAGAAACAGATTTCCTCAGATATTCACATGGTTCCCTCCTTCAGTTCACTCAGGTGTCTGCCTAAAAGTCACGTCCTCAGAGATTCCTTCTTTCCCCACCCAACCCAAAATTCCTCCTTTAAAATATACCTATTCTTCCTTCTCTCTGACTCTACTGTATTTGTATTTTTGTTCGTAGAAGTTGTCATAATCCGACATTATATGTTTTGATAATTTGTGTACTTTTGGTTTCCCCAACTGGAATATAAACCCTGCGAGAAGGGCTTCATTTAGTTTAATGCTGCAGTATTTAAAAACACCTAGAACATTCCTGTTTATGGGAATAGGGAGCAAAATTATTTTGCTCTTTTATAATAAATAACAAGAAGAATAACAATCCAACCTCTTTTAGGGTTCCCAAACCCAATTTCAATGTCAGGGAGCTTCCCCCCACACAACACCCAGCAATTCTCTGACACCAGCAGGGTGTTAAAAGATTTCAACTCAATTCTGACACTGTCTACCCAGAGATCGTAGCAGATCCCACAGGATGAGGGCCTACCCCCCCCCCCCGCCCCTTTCAGAGGCCAGTCGCAAGCACCACCACCACCACCCCCCTGCTGGTACCTGTGCTTCTGATCAACCTGATGAGGGAGCAGAAAGCAAGCTGAAGACCAAGCATAAGCTGACACCCTGCAACTTCCCCCAACCCCCCACTCCTGGGTGGGACAAGTGTGACATTCTTCCAGGGATCTCCTGGCTATCTTAATGTTAATACCTTGCTAGAGGGGAAAACAACCTTAACTTGATAATGACAAGGCCTATGGTATCTTGTAGGTCCTCTTTAGCATATGTAAGTTCTTTTGAAACCTCCCTTTTTCCTTACCTCCCCCAACCGCATAGTATATAATCACCCACCCCTCGCAACCCCAGGGCAGCAGCTCTTTCTGCCCACAGGTCCTGTTCCTGTGCTTTAATAAAATCACCATTTTGCGACCTGTGCTTTAATAAAATCACCATTTTGCGGCAACAACAACAACAACAAAAAACAAAAAAAAAAAACCCCACCTAGAACAGTGCTTGGCAACATTAGATGGGCTCCCTAAGTATTTGTTAAGGAAATAAGCTATTCGGCAAGTGGTCCAAATTGGTCAATGACATGTGAGGGGAAATATGTTACGTGTCTTCTGAGGAGGGTTCATCATTCCTAAGATAGACCCATAGGAAGAGACAAGATTCTCTCTTCTTCCTCTGGATGCAATTGAAAACGTGAGGCTTAGACTTGCCTCAGCTACCTTTGAATCAGCCCGAGGAAGAAACCTATGCAAAGACTGAAGGATGTGAAAAAGTAAAAAGAACTTGGGTCCTTAGTGATCTCAGTGAACTGCTGACTTAGCTCTATTGAAGCCCTCCATCCCTACTAGGGGTGTGTAATTGTGTAACTGCTTATGCCAGTGTTCTTAAGGATATCACTTCATTCATGATTTCATTCCTCATAGCCAAGAGCAATCTGGCTGATGCAGGTACCTTTTCTAGCCCTACAACACAATTGCACACACCTGACTCTTCAGATACTTAAGACTCCAGCTGTCCAGCTAACTGCTCATCTTTGCTTTTGCTCAGCTATTTCTCCAATTCCTGGCTTCTACACATGTAAAATTCTACTAGCCTTAACACTTCCTCTTATGTGGTCCAACTCAGAAGTTTCCTTCCCTTTCATGCTTTCCCTCACTGCTGCATTACAATCATTCTGCAATAACTTTATAACTCCTTGCTTACTTTCTTCCTGGCTCCTATTAATTCAAGCTTCATGCTACAGTTATTTCTCTGCATTCTTACCTACATTCATCCAGTTAGCCATTTATTCATTTGCCAATTTTTATTGAGTATTTATGGCCAGACTTCAGCCATATATCAGTAAATAAACATACAAAAATTTCTGCTCTAATAGAGCCTACATTCTTGTTGGTGAGGATGAGAATAGTCATTCAATAAATAAATTAATTAATTAATTAATTAATTAGTACATCATGGAATACATAGTTTGAGGAAAAATGACACAACAGCAAGGTGGATATATAATACCAAGGTATATATTGGGGGGGGTGCAATTTTTAAAAGGGAAAGTTCATAGAAGTGGTTCAGGGAGGAGGTTCAGCTCATTTGCAAGGTGACACAGGAGCAAAGACTTTAATGAGTGAAAGCAATGAGCCATCTACTTAGGAGAGAAGTACCCTCATGAGTTTGAGGAATAGCAAGAAACCTTCATGCCCAGAGCAAAATGAGTACATTGGTAAAATAAAGAACACATTTTCAGCACCTCACCCTGTCCTGAGAACCTATCACAGTCACTCAACTACCGAACTTTCAATAAGTGATTGCAGAAAGGGCATTTTGTATCAACTAGTTGTTTTGTTGATTGAATTAAAGATCATTTGCTTCAAGAATTAAAATAGCCCTCATTTAACATTTTAATGGCATGTAGTATGGGTCAGATATTTTTTTTTTTTTAACATTCAGGGAATTTTCCTAAGATAATTACAGGTCCAGTGTTTAAACTTGCATACTTTAGTCTTAATTTATCCCACCTCAGCATTAGCCCCAGATGTCAGATGCATCATCTTGAGGCTAGCAGATATCAAAATCATACTTAGAGGTAACATAAGCCAAGTTGCAAGATGAATGATCCAAAGAGATACTCCCTTTGCTGATGCTTTAACTTTTGCTCTTGCTCTGGACTGACATACTGCTGTTCATAATTAAAGATTTCATCCTGGTCACTCCAGGTCCATGGTAACATTAGTCATCAAGTGTGCACTTTGGTGTAAGCCCATGTCAGCTTCCATGAGTCACCATATCATGGTCATTGCTCTTGTCCACTCTGTTCCAATAGCATCACTCTAGGCACCTGGCCAAGAACTAGATTATCTTTTATCATTGCCTCAGAGAGCCCTTTATCATTCCCATTGCCTATTGTGAGGAGTGGAACAGAGCCACCTGCCAAGATATGTCTATAGGACTATCCCACTCCACCCGGAACAATCCAGGCCTAGGTGATTAAGACTGCATCGTAAGTCTGGGCATCTGTACTTAAACATCATTTCCTGTAGGTCAGGGCCATCTCAATCCATCAGGGATAGTCTAAGGATATTTTGGCCCAAAGTGTTTGGATCCCCTTTCATGGTTTTCTATGAATATGTATATACCTTTGTGAAGTACCCATTACACTCCTCCCCCACCTTTTTTTTCAGGAAAAATGGCTGCCTGATTGCTTTACATCCTCATAATTAAGAAATCATTCAAGGAATTCTTCTCAAAACCAAAGATCTGTTTCAAGGTGTTTTGCTCTCACCAAGCTAAACAGAGAAGCTAGACACCTTTAAATGGCAGCTACTCTAGTTAAATCACACTCATTAAAATGGTTTCTTTTGTATATTACCCATTTCTATATATATTCTAATTAAAACTTTTTAAAAACTAATTCATAGAAAATGTTTGATTACTGTAATTAGTAAGTTGTCAAGAAGAAATCAGAAAAATATATGTTTGAAAGAAGTTGTATGAATGATTACATTTGTAAGAAGTTGTATGCTTTATTATAAGGAACTAAATCATAATCACATTTAAAATTATCATTTCTATGAAGTTAAGCTCAGATATTTCACTTGTGATTGTCAGGGCCTAGGGACAGGAATAGCCAATAAACCTTCATGTTAAAGTCACTCTGTCTGAATAAGCATACTGGTTTCATCATCAGATACATTATGCTGGTTGCAGGAAAGTTTATTACAATGAGATATAAATTCTATAGCTTGTTTTAACTTTTTAGCAAAACTCTCTAAATATAGATGACTGATAAATCTAGATATAGACATAGATGGTATGCAGAGATATATACACATATATATATATTTGTGCATTCTATCAACATTTATTGAATACTGAACTATAGGCTAGATGTTCTAAGGTACAGGAGATGTGTTTGTGAACAAGAAAAAGCCCGTTCCCACAGAGCTTCTATTCCACTCAGAAAGAAAGACAATAAATATATAAACAAATAATGTAAGAGTGATGAATGGGAAGGATGTTACTTAGTTAAAATGGTCAAAGTACTGTAAGGAGGTAACATTTGAATTCAGACCAGGTTGAAAAGGATTCAGTCATGTGGATGATTCCAGAAAGAATGATTTCAAAATGGAAAAAGAAAATGATACAGAATGCAGTTATAGGTATCATTGCACTGAGGAAGCTTCGACTGCTTTCAAATTCTTTATGTAAATATACAGAGTCATATTTAACCTTAGCTCTGTCTTTCAAGAAAATAGTATCCTCGGGTTATGATTACAAAATTCCCCATGAAACCTATCACTGTCACTTTCCATTGTGGTTATGTAGCAGATACTATTTTGGATGTTTGGATGATCCAATTGCTACCCTCTATGGTCTCCACAGAGGTGACCATTTGACACAGTTCTGGCCAGAAGAATATTAAAAAAAAAAGCAAATTGAATGGGGCTTCCCAGAAGCCTTTTGCTTTTCTGAGTAATGGCTTTTGCTCATTTACAGTTATATTATCTCTGAGATGAGGACCATGAGAAAAAGCCAAGTGAATCATGGAGATTCTGGATACTCCTAAGCTGAGGAACCATCACCGTTAGTTGTCAATGTCCAGATTTCATATTATGTGTAAATAAATAAATCTTTATTCAAACTATTATTATTTGAATGTTCTCTTACTTTGAGCTGAAGCATTCCTAACTGATACAAGCATGTACTGTGCTCTGACCTTGATCATATTCTTGATGCCTTCTATTCATTCTTCCTTGCTATGCCCTCACTTCAATCAAATAATTTTTTCTTTAGTGACAGGGAACTAAAATCTTGGCGAAAATATTTAACTTTATGTTTTTTATGCATACTCAGATTTGATGCTTATACTGTTTTATTATCAATGATTTTAAAAATTTTACTTGTTAAAACACTTCCTTCATATTTATTTCTACAAAGAAAAAAGAAGCATTATGTTTATTTTAGATATTTTTTTCATAGACGTAGCATTGATTAAGTCTTAGAACTGAAACATACATATTATCATCTTTCAAAATTTTATGGATTATAAAATCAGAGCTGGGAAAACCCTTCTCTAGAGTTATAAAGTATGCTTTAGATGGGGTTTCTCATGTCTCTTGAGGTAATTGTGCTTTCACACAAATTGTTCAAGAAAGATGACTGAGTCTAGAAAGGGAAGAAGGAGGTGAGTCATTCTTTCTATCCCTGCAGAGAATAAATAAGTCACTGAATTTAGCATCTTGATTTGGTGTTCCCAAAGCATTGACTTTCTTACGTTTTTTTTTTTTTATATTTACATTTGAAAATAAAGCCAAATAACCAATTATATTAACAAACATTCACTTTATCTGTTAAATTATTTTTTAAAGATTTGAAAAATTTCCCAGTTTTATGAAATTTAATTATTTTATATGCCTTCTATTTGGAAATTATTGTTAGTGAAAGTTACTAAAACCAAATATTTTAAACATACTCCTGTATTCTAAGTTTGTTAGATAAAGTAAGAGGAGACCCAATGGTGAGAGAATAATGAATTAGTGAGTCAGAAATCCGAAGGTCAGCTTCTTTTTGTTTGTTTGTTTTTTTTAAACAACCTCAGACAAATGGTTTCACCCTTTTAAACTTGTGTTATACATGATCATTTGATTTGTCTTCTACCACATGTACTCATTCAATGACATTAATTTTGAACCTAGAGGAACTCTATGCCAGCCTCTGTAGAAGAAAATTAGAGATATATATTTCTATGACATAGCCACTTCTTTTAGGCATTTTAAAATCTAGCTGAGTGAATAAATAAAGTATATGTAAAACAGTCTATGCTATGTTTTATGAGTGGTACTTACCAAAATAACTATAGGAAATCATAAAGATCTCTTCCAGTTAGGTGATCAGGAAAAATTTTACAGAAGAGGTATATTTTGAACTTCGGCCTTGATGTTTTTGAAAGCACTGGAAGTATGGATTCTAGAGTAAGACTTTTTCTGTTCAATTCAGCTCATCTGGAAAGTATGGCTACTTATTTGCAGACATAATGATACCTATTTTATAGGGCAGTTGAAAGCTTTGAAGAATTTCATATATGGAAAGTCTTAGAACAGTGTGCCTTTTGTTGTATGTACTTAAAAATGTTGACTATCATTTTAACAGGAGGAGAGGTATGAGAGGTATGGTGAGCATCTTAAACAAGAGGAATCACAAGATACCACTAGGAAGACTCAGTTGACCTATTGTGTTAGTTTCCTAGGGCTGCTGCAACTCATTAGACAAATTAGACAAACAGGGTGGCTTATAACAAGAGACACTTACTTTTTCACAGTCCTGGAGGCCATAAGTCTGATATCAAGGTGTCAGTAGGGGTCACACTCCATCCAAAGGCTTTAAGGGAAAATCCTTCCTTCCTTCTTCCAGGTTCTGGTGCCTCCTGGTGTTTCCTGGCTTGGATAACTCCAATTTCTGCCTCCATCTTCACATGGCTTTCTCCCATGTCTTCTCCCTGTCTCTTCTCTTATAGGGACACCTGTTGGATTTAGGGCCACTCTAATCCAGGATGACCTCATCTTGAGGTCCTTAATTACATCAGCAAAGACCCCTTTTCCAAATATGATCACTTTCACAGATTCTAAGTAGACATATCTTTTAGGGGGTTGCCATTCAGCCGAATACACCTATTTATAGAAATTTAAAAGTATATACAGGGAGCTTTAGAATAGAGCTAGAAAAGTAAGAAGTGGCTTCCAATAACTGGGCACAAGGTTAATAATTTTACAGACATTGGAAATCTATTGAAAACTTGAGGGACAATATGAAGGCTGCAATTTGGAAAGATTAAGCTGGTGGAAGAGTGCAGAATTTGCTGAATAAGGAAGAAATGGAGATACATGTAAGGAAGCTCACAGTGGAGTTAAGACTTGGTCCAGGGTCATGATGCTGGAAATTAGAAAAACATTTTGAGGCAAAAATTTAAAGACTTTGGTGGAAAATTGGTTTTGAGTGGTTAATATGGGAAAAAAGGGATCCTCTCAGATTTAAGTGTTAATTACTCAATGAATGCTCGTAGCATTTTCAAAAGTAAAATTAAGCCCAGAGAGGGAGCTATGGTGAGGAGAAAGGAGAAGACATTTTTGTGGGGCATACTGACTTTGTGTTGGGGATTCAGGACTATAACCCAGAAAAGAATGACTTGAGATAGAGATTTGAGAGTCATTTTATAATTATGATTCATGAAACGATGAGATTAGATAATGTTCCTCAGAAAGTTTATAGCCAAAGGCTTTGAGAGACTCTGTTCAGAGGTAGTCCTTAAAATGCCATATATGGTAATGTTATTTGGGAACCTGGCTAACAAAAGAGAGAAACTGTAATTTAAGTCTTATTCAACCATTCTGCCAAAACTCATCCATGTAAGATAAGACAAATATAACAACTTGCCTCCCTCTTCCATCTTTATTAGGCAAATGGCCTAACTTCAATCGGCTTTGTTTCTGGGCTATAACGACTCCAGTGACTATGGTATCTGGTCATCTCAGCAAAAGCTCAGCAAAAGCATTCTGTCAACATTTTGGATCATTTCAATCCATCATCTTGATAAAGGTCAAGCCTGGCCAAAAAAAAAGTTTTTCTATTCTTTTCACCAACATACTTGCTTTCTCTTTCTTGCAGATCGAAAATACTGATTTGCTGTACTAATGTGACAGCTGATATAAACTTTAGAACATCGTTCAGTATTAATAGCATGGGGATATGCTTTGCCAATAGAGTAATGCTTCTTTTATTAAAGAAAATCTACTCTTGTATTTACTGCATTGTTGTCAAGAACTGTATCAGAGATTTTAAAGAAGTATATAATCTCTAGAGAGGAAAGACATCAGCAAATAATAAATAACAAATAAATAATATATAGTACATTACTAACTAAAATAATGTCATTGGGTTGGCAGAATAGGGGACAGGAAAGTTGAAGGAAGTTTAGCAAAAAGAGGTAGAGAGGCAATAAAATCTGCAGGATGGACACTTAGCAGGCGCATAGTCAGAAAGGACTGTCTCCACATTAGCGTTTCTCAAAGTGTGATTTTTTTGGACCACTAGGGCTTGATAAAAAAAAGTAGATAGCTGGACCCTAATTCTGAGGATTATTATTCCTTTTCTGAGGGATTCCTATTTGCTCTGCCACTGTGGAAACATTACTCTAAAGGTCCTTTAGGAGAAGCTAGTGAAGAAAGAACCCTTGGCTAAGCAACAGCCAGGAGTGGCCTGAAATAGGCAGTTAGAGCAGCGGCCGCCTCTCCTGCCTTCAGGTCATCTCCACTGAGGACTGGCTCAGCCTAATGGGAAGCAGAATCTCCTTTCAGGCTGCAGTCACCCTAAAGAAAGGTTAAGTGAGCTTTACCTGCAAAGCCAACCAACTGATCCTAATATGGCTCTCCAATCCCCCACAGCTCATCGGAAGTCTGAAATTCCTTCCCTAAATGAAATCTTTTAACCCTTGCAGATCATAAAGAGATAGGGAACTGCTTAAAATGAATGTCTTCTTTGTGGGCAACCAACTGCTGTCAAAGCATGAATTAGATTGTGTATTGTGTGAAATAAAGAAAAATAAGCTTACATTTTGATAGAGGGGATTGTACAGAGACCTGGAGAACAACAGATGACTAACTTAGTATAATGGGGAAAAAATGGGCGTTAGAAAGAGACACAGGTTCCACTCTGGAATTTTATGATGTAGAAAAGATGTTGATTCTTCTGCACTCTCTGCTTCCCATCTTCTGAAGTGGAAATTTTCACCACCAGGACTGGGGAAGCCTCAAGGATTAAATGTGACAGTGTTGTCCTGGCATACTCTAGGTGTTCAATGAGAAATATTTCTTTTTTCTTTCCTGGATTTTAGAAATGTTTTATCCTTAAATGGGGACAAATGATTCAGAAAGTAGAGAAGAACACTATGCAATCACACTTTAAAGACTCCACATTTTGCTCAAGATGTGCCACGCAAATGCAACATGGAAAATGGCAGGTGGAGAGGAGATGACTGAGACTTTAAATATAACCTACTCCCATGCGTGAGCATCATGACCTGGTTCTTGTGTGTCACCCAGCAGGAGATATGGGATAGCCAATTTTAGAATGAAAGTCCTGACTCAAGCATTTTACTTTTTTTTTTTATTTATTTTTAAGTAGGCTCCAGGCCCAGTGTGAGATTTGAACTCCTGACCCTGAGATCAAGAGTCACGTGCTCTACCAACTGAGCCAGCCAGTTGCCCCCTGACTCAAGCTTTTTAAAGGCATCACCAATTTTCTTTTTCAACTCCTGTCCCACTAACTTTTTGATTCTTTGACTTTTAAATCATGCTCCTCATCTAAGATACCAGACCAGGTGACTTTTTCTATACTCAGATCCACTGAATTCCTTGTCCCCTTCCCTCAGTTTTACAATGACTCTCTCCATCCTCATGGTTAGAGGAGGTATATTGATTTCAAATGAAATGCTTCAAAAACCAGGTCCTACAATTCTGTGAAAAATGGAATCTTGGCAACAAATGAGTTGGCTTTTTTCTCTTTTTTCTTAGATTTTTAAAGCCTGAACTATTTGTCTCACATGCTTTACGATTTACTTTTAATAAGGCTGGGTTTATGGGAAGAGAGTTTGGATTAGAGGTATCTCCATAAACTGGTTGAGATGCCCAGCTTTTGCCTTTGCCCCCAGCCAAATGCAGTGTTTGAAATAAAATGTTTTAACCACTGGAGGTCATTAAATCCAATAAAAGTTTTAAAAGGGTTGTTTGTGAATATAATACATCAAAATGTCCAAAATACATTTAAGAGTGTTTTCTTGAGTTGTTCTTATATGTAGTTGGCCATAATTTAAAATGAATTTAATGGTCAACCACTGGACAACTTAGCTGTAAAGGAAAAGGCATAGTGCTATGAGAGTTTATAATAAGGAACGCTGGGAGTTTTGCAAGCTCTTTCAAAAAGTGTTGATTGAATGGAAATCTGAAATATGAGTCAACCCATATATGGGGTTGAGAGTTTCTGTAGAGAAAAAGCAGCATGGACATAGTCCTGAGGTGGGAAGGGGCATGGTACATGCTAATAGATCTGAAAGAAGTTGGACAGAGGAATAATAACAGCGTTGACCAGGAAAAGATAGGCAAGGAGAATCAGCACATGCAGCCCTATAAGGCACAATGTACATTTTGGTCTTTCTCTTAAGAGCAAGGGGAAGTCACTGAAAGGTTTTAAGCAGGAAATAGATGTGATCATATTTTTATTTTAAAAACGCTACTCTATGATACCGAAAGAAGATTGATTGGGAAGGCAAAAGTAGATAGAGGGAGACTAGGTAGAGAGTCTTTGCAGGGTCCATGAGCTAGCATCAAAGGTGTAGGTGTGGGGAGTCCTGAGTGAAATTATAGGGGTAGTGATAAGATTCATGCTCTGGATGCTGAGAAGTGAGTGACTTTTAGATACATTTATAAAATAATTTGACTTGAAAATCGATTGGTGGAGTGAGAGATAGAGATTTCAATGATAACACTCAAGTTTTGGCTTCTAGCTTGCTCATCTGATGGATGGATGGATAAGGGCTTTGACTCTGGTATACACATGAGGATATATATCTCAATGATACATAGGTAGATAGGTTTTGAATTTGGGTAGTATTAATCCAAACTTGCTAGCCAAAAGGAACATAGTGTAAGTTTGTTTAGGTGAACTCTGTATCCTAGGATCAGGAATCTTCTCTTCTTGTCATGAGGAGCTGACATTCCTTTCATCAAGTACAAGAGGATATAAAAATTATAGTATAGTTAAATAATATGTTTCTGCCTGTTGTGGTTCTTACCAACCACAACATATATGACCAGCTATTCCTTTTACCCATCAGTCTCAACCAAATACATTCAAAATCAAACTAATACTTGTGTGAATGAGGCAGGATAAGAAAATAATTAGCATATGGATTTTAGGACACATATTATTGATGTACAAATCCTTGTTTTGACATTAGGACCTTGGACAATTTATATACTTCTTTGTATGGCAGTTTTCTATAAAAAATTTTTAAAATACTATAATGAAACTTACTTCATGGAGTTGTTGAGAGAAATAAATGAACTAATATGTTTAAAGTGCTTAAGAAAATGCCTTACATTGGACCTACTGGCCTTTACCCTTCTAAACAGTGTTGTGGTGACCATATTAACAGTCTTGTACGTGATACTACGATCTAGACCATAGGTATTTTCTTAGACTATATCCAGCTACACTAAGTAGGGCTGAAGGAGGACAAAGTTTCAGAGTAGAAATTATGATTTCCATTTTTGGCATATTTATTTTTAGCTGACAGTGAGGTATCCAAGTGAATATTTTGAGACATCTGTGAGATATATGGTCTGGCATTTGGAGGAGATTTGGTATAGAGATAGAAATTAAAGATAACAATACAGAGGGAAAAGGAAACCACTGATGTGTATGGAACTCACTCCCGGAGGAAGTATGCAGTGAGGTTGCACTTTGAGTTTCCTAGGAAACAGGCTTTATAGTGAGAATTAGCTGATAGGCAGTTTATTAGAGAGAACTCTTAGGATCAAAAAAGTCTGAAAGAAAAAGAGTCTAAATGAACAGTGTGAGAAGTTGGACTATGATGAAATATAAAAGGCCCCAGGTCATATCACAGGGATGCTAAAACCAGAACATAATTTCAAAATTGTACAAAAGTAAGGAAAGGTTTCAGGCCTTTGTAGTCCTGTGTTGGCCAGTCATTAAATGAAGTCTTTTCCAACACATAAGGGCTCTCTATGCATCCCTCACAGCTGGGAGAATGGGTGCTATCATGCCGGATTTGGGAAGAAAGTGACAGCATCTACCACAAGTGAAAGAAAAAAGGTGTTAAGACCAACCCCTGATGATCTCCAACTTTTAAAAATCCAGGAGGTGAAGATAATCCAGGAAAGTAGAGTTAAAAAAGGAGGGTAGGCCAGATAAGTAATCTGTCATTAGTAAATATATTTCAGTGAACACTGAACAAAACAATTACTACCCTCAAAAAATTCACACACTAGGGCAATATTCCCCCAAATGTGGTTGTGGACCAGAAGAATTAGAATCAGTAGTGCACTTCAGTCCTCTTACATAAAAATCTTTTGGGGCTGACCTGATAATCTACTTTTCTTTTTCTCCCTCAAAATAGACCTTATTTTTTAACAGAAAAATTGGGAAGATCATATACCCCTCATATATTTTCCCCTACTGTTAACATCTTACATTAAAACAGTATGTTACAACAGATGAACCAATGCTGATACATTGTATTAACTTTAAAGTCCATACTTTATCAGATTCCTTTAATTTTTTCCTCAAGTCTTTTATCTGTTCCAGAATCCTGTATTAAGCATAATTGTTACATCTCCTTAGCCTCCTCTTGGCTATGAATGTTCCTCATATTTTCTCTTTCAATGACTTTTACAATTTTGAGGAACACTGGTAAAGTACCATAAACTATATACAATATAAAGTACTATATATAATGACAATGACACACTTAAAATTTATCTGATGCTGTTCTCATAAGTAGACTGAGGTTATGGGTTTAGGAAAAGACAATGAAAGAGAGTTATTTCAATTCACATCACATATCAAGGATCCATACTGTCGACATGACATGACTGTTGATGTTGACCTTGATCACCTGGCTGAGGTAGTTTTATCAGGTTTCTTCACCATAAAATTACTTTTTCCCCTTTTCCCATACTGTATTCATTGGAAGGAAGTTACTATGCTCACACCAGTTTAAACACATATCTCCATTAGGCCAGAATATCTATATAAGTTATTTGGAGTTCTTATGCATGGAAGATTTGTCTGTTCTCTCCTGTTTTAATACTTTATTCAATCATTTATTTATATCAGTATAAACTTGTGGACATTTATTTTATACTTTGGGTTACTATCTAATGCTCCTTTATCATGTTTGTTCAAAGTATCTTAGCGTGGTCATTGGGAGCTCTTTCACTTGTCTTCTATGTCCCTTTGATATTCTCATCACAGTGGGTTTTACTGTTTGTTCTTTTTTTTAGCACTTTCTTACTTTCTGGCACTATGAGATGCTCTGGGCTCACCTTTGTTGCCCCAGGTGAAGAAGCAGCCATGTTTCCTTTTATTGGAGAATAGCGTCGGACACCAAGATCTCTGTGCTAGGTGTGCTCATTGCTTCTGGGGCGTGGTTTCTTTCAGGTACAGTCAGCTGACAGAACAAGAAAATATATGTTTACGTTAACCTGTGTGTATACACATATCTATAAGTATTTTAACATTCAACTATATGTATTTAAAACCATTAAGCTAAATATATTAAGCCAATTATGAGTTCTTACTGTTGTCTCTAACTCTATTCTGTAACCACATGAATCATTCTAGTCTCTTCACCTTGCTTACCTGAAAATTTCCACCCCAATAATGAGAAACCTGGCTCCTACCATCCACCATCCATTTATTTAATTGTTCAACTCAAATAAACATATGTAGCGATATCAGAATTGTTATCGTGTACCCCCCCACACACATTTTCTGAACAAGCTTCTCAGCTGCTTCTTGTACATATCAAACTGTTAGCCACATTGAATAAATAATTTCTGAATTTAATTATATGCACTTTTTTCTTCCTTTATAAGATTAAAAATTGTCTTCTTAAAAGGATCATAATTTTGCATTTTTTGTATTTTAAATATTTAATACTAAGCATTAAAATTAAATGTAGTCTATATTAACTTTGACTTCGAAATCAATCAGTAATAAAAGGGAGGTAAACGGCCATAGCAACAATCACAATAATTTTTTTCTGCATTTCATCTCTTTTTGTTAATAACAAGTAGTAGATTTCTCATTTTGAATGTAATTAGATGATATTATCCACCTCTGCAGACTCTCCTTATTAATAGAAGTAAATGTAATTCATTAGGAAATATAAAAAAAAAGTGAGCAGTTCACTGACTACCAGAAGAAATACTTGAGTCAATCTTTAGGACTTAGCCAGCAGTGACCTACATAAACTAGCTTGAGGGGAAGAAAAGGCAGAGGTGGTTTAGATTAGGGCTGTCCCGTGGGAACCCAAGGGAGGAAGCAGGCAAATGCTGATATGAGGGACTTCAGTGCCATGTGGATGTTTGTTCTCACATCTCCGTTTTTCTCTGGTCTCTCTGGTTCCTATGTCTCATAAAAGATGGTTATTCTATGCTCCCTGAACTTGGGCTTTAGTGGTTCAGCCCCCCAAAACAGCAATCTCTTCCACGTGCACGTTCTCAGTCAGGAACTGAGTGGCCTCTAACTGAATCCACCAAGGCTGTAAGCAAAAGGCATGCACTGAGCAACATGGCTGTCAAGGCTGATCCCTGTGAAGGAACCAGGTTGTAAAGAAATGGTGGCTGTGACTGGGCAGTATTTCCAAAAGTGTCCTCTACAAAGCTTAATAAGACATTGAACATGGAATTGTGTTCATCAATAAAATAACACTTCCCCCTGAATCAAAATGATTGGCTGATTTCTTCTTTCTGAAGGTTAATAGATCTATTGCCTGAATCATTTCTCTGTCATATTATTTTGTCCAATATCTTTTTACTTAATTTCTGTAACAAGTTCATTCATTCTTGATTAGTCATATCTAAGGTCACCCTCTCCACAGTCACTGAATTGCTCTTCCCAAACATCTATCTGGGAGTGAGAATTGTTGCTCTCAGAGTTCCCATAAACTAAAAAATTGCCCAGTGTGATTCCTCATTATGTGCCTTGTCCCAAAGGGTAAACTCCCCAGCCTTCCCATGCTTCTCAAAGCTCACATTTTCTACTCCCAGAACGTTTACTGATCGTAAAATTGCCATTATTCTAATACCTTGGAGATTCAGAGAACCCAGCTAAACTCAGTGAGTATCTAAAAAGAATAAAATGAAGGTCAACACAGACACAGCACATGCAAATATGCCTTTAGAATTACTTTTCTCACTAGAGGCAATGTTTTGTAATTGAATCCCTCGAGTGAGAGAATTAACCTGAGTGGTTTACAAGTTAAAAGTATACTCTTAAGAGTTACTGAAATGTGAGGAACACATATACTTTTCCACAAAATGATTTACAAAAAAAAAAAACAAAAAAAAACCCCACAAAACAACACTCAAAAGAGTGGAAACTTACCTTCCTATCTCCCACTTGACTTAAAAAAGAATCAAGTGCTGTAGAAGTTATATAATGTGTTCTTATATGCCTAAAAAAAGAGATCTCTTCACTTTTCACCACCTTTCCTTTTTTTAATTTCTAGAGTTTACCCAGTTCCCAGGCAAGTAAGACAGCATACTTACTAACAGACAACAGACCTGCATTGTTAAACCACAAATGCTCGGTTTCTCGATGGCAGATACACAGTGCACAATAATACATTCATAAAGAACATGTTGGCTCTAAAAGGTTTTACCGTTGAGCCTTCAAGTTGCTAACATTTTTTTGAGCCCTTGGATACCACTAAGACTCGTCCATTTATGTCAATTAACTTATTAATTTGACTATTTGTAAAGACAGTGTTCTCTAAGGATGATACTCTCTCGAAATTAACACTAGGCTAATACATAAATATATGTTCACTAAAGCTGGAACAACTTAAAACCAACGAGACGCTTCCTGGAGAGGGAGGGAGAGAGAAAGATAAAGGGTGGGGGGGTTGGGATTAGACAATTTCCTTTCTGAAATAACAGAAGTAAAAAACCTGTATAGTGGCACATGGAATATATTACTTACATCCATTTTTAAGCCTGAGTACAGTAAATCATATGGTTGGACAGTTTTGTTGGCAGCAAATACAGAGGCCTCAAGAAAACAAGTATAATCTAAATATAAGGTACTAGGGGAACATAGTAATAATTCAACATGGGCACTAGCCTTAAGAATGTTACAGTGATACCAAAAGTAATGTCAATTTCTTTAATTAATACTAGTTAAATTGAGCGAATTTTACATTTCTTTAAAATGTGGGGACCAAAATATAATGTATTCATTGGTACTGGCAGCCATGACAAGAGAAAAATTTAAGACCAGCATATTAAGAAAAATATATAAAGATTAAAATGTATTTCTAACTGTATTTATAGAGTTCCTGAGCATTAACGAAAGGGAAGGTGATGAAAAGTGGGGGAATCTCTATTTTTGGCGTATATGAATTCATTATGTAATTCCTGCAGCATTGAAATTTTAAAATTTGCATATAGTGTCACTTGCCAGAAGCAGATATTTTATGCATAACCACAGATGGAAGCTGTTAGCTGGAGTTTTGTCTTTAGTTTATCACCATTAGATATTAATTGGAATGGATCAGTACCTACCTGCAGGCTTTTACAAGAAGAAGAAAAGGGCAAAGTTAATCAGTTCACAGATCACAGTTCAAGTGGATATAAGGAGAACATCACGAGTCATAGGAAATATTTGGCATATACTCTTCAAAATTAAATTGGCTATACTTCATTAATTGCAGTGTTTAAAAAGAAAATCTGATACTCTGAGAAGCCAAAGCCAGGAATATGGAAGAGATGAGAGTTCACCATCCTTTTGTACCAGTTCTGGAATAATCCCCGTGAAAATCTACCAAAACAGAGGCAAGAGAGAACATTGGCCCAAAATTTCAAAAATAAGCTCCTTCCCTCTGAATTTTAGCAATCTTGGAAATGCTTGTAATAATGGAATTCACAAATATACTTTATTAAGGTACTGTTCACATTACATTATATATTAGGTATATTCATTTTATTACCAAGATGGAGAACATCACTTTATTTTAAAGACTGCTCTATGTCTCATTTTTTATCTTCAGAGTGTTTAATGTCCCATTTATTATCTTATATTTAAACCACCGCAGTATAATGGGAAGGAGATTTAAGGACAAAAAAGAAAATCAAAAAAGAAAGGACACAACAAGTGGGGAAGGAGGATGTACTACTATTTTTTGGCTTCTGGTTTTATATACTACCTTGGAGAGATTCTGACCTCATAGTTTCTTCACTCTCCACCATTCAGATGCTAAATTCTGTACTTCACATGGTTCTGAGGAAGATCAAATAAGACCATAAACTCTGAAGCACCACTCATTCTACACATTAAAAATCATTTCTCGAGCCTTATGTGAGAGTGGGAGAAGAGAGGGAAGAGAAAGATGTATTCAGAATAAGGAGATGTGTTCCAGATGAATTGGTAGGGAAAGGAGAAGTGACATAAAAAGAGAACCCTCACACAGCCTTCGTCATCAAATTGCCATTTTCTGCAACTGCTTTCTTTGTTCTTCTTCTGGCAGGGGTTGGCGTTGGTAATCCAAACTCCATTTATTCATTTCCTTTAGGGTGGGTGTGGGTAAATGTAGTTCTTAAAGAGAGAAGGGGCAGAGAAGTGCGATTGGTATATGTAGGCAGTCCCTCCAGTAAAGTCTGCCAAATGGAAAGTTTTGACAATCTCTACACCTCTCAAATATCAGTTCCTTGGTAGAGCAATAGCTCCCTTTTATACAGTAACATTGATAGTCATCCAGTTGTTTCCCAAGCTTAAGTTTTTGAACATCGGCTTTGTTAAATGAACCAACAAGTATCAAGTGTGTTCTTAGTATTACTAGTCATAAGTGAGAGAGAGAGAGTAAAGGAGTTTAGTACTGTCTTTCCCTGAAGAATTTGCATTTTTTAGGAAATAAGACATACAAATGATAAACAGAGTGAAAGTCACATGAAGCTATATACATTATTTTCCAAGCACCATATTGTTTGGTAGCAGTTAGGAAGCACCACTGGAAATCAGAAGAGAAAGGGTAGAGTAAGGCAAAGTGCGCTGTAGTACCTTACAACTTTTAAAGCAGGGGAGGAACTTAGAAATAATCTATGTAAATCCTTCTTCATGTACAAAGAGACTCCAAGCTTGTAGGGTTGCTTAGTTAGACATGAAGCCAGAACTGGAATCCCAATTTTCAGTACCCTAGGCACCTTGTATCAAGCAAAATTCTACCTTGGCAGTGAAGGATGGGCATGCTTCGGATGACAAGAACCAGTATTTTAGGCAGTCAATTGAATAAACTACTAAATAAACAGTTTTAGGATCTCACTATATTGTATTACATCAATGGCTCTATTATGCAAGTGGTTTTACTAGTTTCAAGGGTTTATTATATACACAAATAACTTTAACAACAAATAAATATCTGCTGGATTGAAAACATGTAGATAATTTACCCATGCAAAGAAACCTATTTTATACTTTTGTCTTTTATAAGTCTAGAAGAGTAGATGACAGAAACATTAGTAGCCTTTCAATCAATATTTTTGACTGAGAAACAATGACTGTGAATTACAGTAGTCCCTCCCCCCCACCTTTTATTCACGGTTTCACTTTCTGCTCTTTGAGTTACCTGGGTCAGTGAGGTCCTGAAGCAGATGATCCTCCTGATGTAACATCAGAAGGTCAATAACAGCCTAACGCTAGGTTAACGATGGTTACATCATTCACCTCACTTAATCTCCTCATGCAGGCATTTTATCATTTCACATCATCACAAGAAAGGTATCTTTACAGAGAGACCACATTCACACAACTGTTACTACGGAATATTGTTATAATTGCTCTATTTTATTATTTAGTTTATTATTCATTATTGTTCTTAATCTCTGTGCCTAGTTTATAAATAAAACTTTATCATAAGGATGTATGTTTAGGGGGCACCTGGGTGGCTCAGTTGGTTAAGTGACTGCTTTCGGCTCAGGTCATGATCCCGGAGTCCTGGGATCGACTCCCGCATCGGGCTCCCGGCTCGGCGGGGAGCCTGCTTCTCCCTCTGACCCTCTCCCCTTTCCTGCTGTTTCTCTCTCGCTCGCTCTCTAATAAATAAATAAATAAAATCTTTAAAAAAAAAATGATGTATGTTTAGGACAAAGCATAGTATATATAGGGTTTGGTACTAGCCACGGCTTCTGGCATCCAGTGGGGGGCCTGGATGAAGAGAGTCTACGGAATATGCTTGGAGAGTGACTTTCCAGTCCTCAGACCACCACAAATTCATCGTGCAGCCTTGATACTGCCATCTGAAAAGGAGACGTAGATAATCTCAAATCCCCTTCCTAAGGCATCATTCCATTTATAAAAGAAAATCTGTTTGAGTGACAGAGAAACATCGCTTGTTAAATACCGTTTGAAGAAAGAGCAGTGTAATAAAGTCTTAAATGCTTTATATTTACTTGAAAACTAGTTTTTCCCTTTGATTTCTAATTGTTTAAAATTCTTATCAAGATTTTGATCCCATTTTCATTAATTTTCTATTGATTGAGAAAACTTACCTTGCACATACTCTGGACCAAATACAGTGCTAGGTGCTGGAAATAAGGAGATGAGAGGCAGCCCTTTCCCTAAATAAATAGATAATTAAGGTACGAAAAATAAGGCACCTTTTAGGATCTGTTATACCCAAGGTACTTAAGTAGTTTAAAAGCTATTTAATTCAATTCTCATAAAAATCTATAAATTATTATCCATTTATAATAGAGGAACTGAAACCATATGTAGTATAGAGTAAAAAAATTAGACAAAAGAATGTATAATGTAAGTAGAAAATGGCCTTATATTTTTAAAAAAGCATCTTTGAAATGGTTGTCTTTGCTCTCCCATCTTATGTTGAATTTAAACTTATGAAATTTACAAATGCGATTTAAACTTAAAAAAAAAAATTCCCTGAAAATGGTTTACATACTGAAACATTTGCATTTAAATAAATTATCCAGGGGCGGCTGGGTGGCTCAGTCATTAAGCGTCTGCCTTCGGCTCAGGTCATGATCCCAGGGTCCTGGGATCGAGCCCCGCATCGGGCTCCCTGCTCTGCGGGAAGCCTGCTTCTCCCTCTCCCACTCCCCCTGCTTGTGTTCCCTCTCTCGCTGTGTCTCTCTCTGTCAAATAAATAAATAAAATCATAAATAAAATCATAAATAAATAAATAAATAAATAAATAAATAAATAAATAAATAAATTATCTGAAAATAAATAAGTACATTTTACTTATTCCCCCAATTGTTTTTGGAGAGATTTCTGCTTGGGGCACTGAGTAAACTTTTACAGTGCAGTGGATAAATGTAAACTATTCTTTTATATATTTAAAAAACACAAAGGAAAACAGAATTACTGCAAGTTTAATTAGCACACAAGCTGTTTAGCCTTTGGTTCTGTGTTCTGACTGGCAAACTCTTAGTCATCCTTAAAGACTTATCTCAAATGCCCCACCTATTCAATTGTCAACACATTTTATTATGAGTCATATTGCTCTGTTAGATTTGAAAAAAACAAGATAAAAAGATAAGGTCCTTGACCTCAAGATGTTACCAATCGATTAAAAAAAACAGCATCAAAGACATACTTATAATGCAAAAGTTGCTCAGTCTATGTACCAGTCAGAGGAAAAAAGCCACTTTTAATTATCTAAATATGAGATTTAATATAAGGAAATAGAAGCTTAAAAATCTATTGGGAGGTATGGTAGACACTCCCTTCCAAGGACTTCTGCAGATAGCTTGGTTAGCAAAGGGCTATTTTTTCAGTTGTGAGCCTCTCACCCCAGCCCCATCCGTGGTCAGGCCATGCCTGGACCAGCCATGTCTGATGACTGAGCCAAGAGTGGTTATAAAGCTGAGGCATTTTAACCCAATGTAAAACAACTTTATTTTTTTTAAGACTTTGTTTATTTGAGAGAGAGTGAGAGAGAACATAAGAGGTGGGGAGGGACAAACGGAGAGGGAGGAGTAGGACTGGATCTGGGACTCCAGGATCATGACCTGAGCTGAAGGCAGAGGCTTAACCCACTGATCCACCAGACACAATAAAATAATTTTAATGGTCAGTAATCCCTCCAGATCTCTTTGTTGGATTGGCTAAAACTGTTTCAGGTCTGCATGGAAGTTTGACTTCCTTTTTTCTCCCTGTAGGGCTCCTTCTTTCTTCCTCACACTGTGGACCCTTGATTAACATCTTGCATGCCAAATATGGTCTGAGTCCTATTCTGGAAAACCCCTACCTGGATAAAAGGAGTGGGGGAATCCAAAATCAGAAAAGTTGCTGTGGAAGAGCTCAGCGGGCAACACCAAAGCCTGCTTCCCACTGAAAGGGTTCTGACAAAAGTTATTAATGACTTCCTTATTGCTAAAACCAGTGCTCTTCTTTCCTTTATGTAACCTACAAGAATTGACTCCCTTTTCTCAAACTCCCTTATCCCCTGTCTGGTTGGTAATTACATGCATGGATACACAAACTCTGTCTCAAATCCCAACTACAGGGTACCTGGGTGGCTCAGTCGTTAAGCATCTGCCTTCGGCTCAGGTCATGATCCCAGGGTCCCGGGATCGAGCCCCGCATCGGGCTCCCTGCTTGGCGGGAAGCCTGCTTCTCTCTTTCCCACTCACCCTGCTTGTGTTCCCTCTCTCACTGTGTCTCTCTCTGTTAAATAAATAAAATCTTTAAAAAAAAAAAAAGTCCCAACTACACCACTGATTCACTGTGAGACTGGGGACATGATAGTCTCCCTGTACCTTAGTTTCTCTGGTCTGGAAAATGCTGATAACTATTATACCTATTTCACAAGGCTGCTGTGATGATTAAATGTTTAGAATAGTGCCTGCCACATAATAATTACTCTATCTGTGCCTTCCCTGGGTCTCCTTTTATATCATTTTATCTGTGTCCCTTCTACCTCTCTGAGAGTTCCTTCTGAGCCTATTCCTGTTCTCTCTTTTTGCCCCAATCCCTCATTAAGCCATGATGCTATCTTTCCTTGACTCTTTTTTTTTTTTTTTTGGATTCAGGAACATTTGAGGAAGAAAACCCTGAAACAATTATAATAAAAAATTGGAGAAATATTTTAACACAACTTTCAATAAATATTTTCATCTTCCCAATTTTCGTTTGCTCATGTGCAGATAACAAAACAAATGTAACAAAATTTCTATGTATACATGGTATGGTCTGTGCTTGTCTTGTTCTGACATAGTCTTTCATGGCAGCTGTACAAAAAAAAAAAAAAATCATTATTTACTAAAAGATTGGAGGGATGTAAATTATAGTTTAAAAAGAGGTAATAGGGACACCTGGGTGGCTCAGTCCCTTAAGCGTCTGCCTTTGGCTTGGGTCATGATCCCAGGGTCCTGGATTGAGTCCCGCATTGGGCTTGTTGCTCAGCAGGGAGCCTGTTTCTCCCTCTGCTGCTCCCCCTGCTGTGCTCTCTCTCTCTCTCACAAATAAATAAATAAAATCTTTAAAAAAATTAAAAAGTAAAAATAAAAAAGGTAATAAATAGCTTAGAAAATAACGTTTTCACTGGAATTCAAATTTAAAAAAAAAAGCTTGCTAAACCCTTAAAAATAACAGTCACTTGCAAAATTCCATCACGTGACACAGTGAGTCTCTGAACACTTGAGTAAGCCATCAATTAACACTATTACTAATATAATGCATTTGAATATAATTTTATATCTAGAAAATCACTATCAGGTTAATCTTTGCATGATGACTTCAATGAAAAACAGTGTTGCAAGCATCCACTTCATGTGTCTTTGATCTTTACATTCTGGACTCAAGCCATGGCATTTCTTTCCTTGTCCCAAACTTGATAGTTCTAAAGTCAAGGTTTTGCTTCAATACATATGTAACACTTTGAGGGTAAAGTGTTATCATCTTGGAAATCATTTTATAATTTTAATTGCGTATATTATTACTCAGTTTAGACTGGAGTGTTCCATTTTAATTTAATTTCTGAATTTCAGGTGACTGCCATGGTAATAAAGACACACGGAAGGAGAATTGTAGGCAGTCCCGAGGTTGCAGGATTTCAAGTTTCTGTTTAGTTGGTTCCCTATGTTTAATGAAATCAGCTCTCAATACTGCTCATCTTTGGGTGCCTCTGATCTATAAAGTAGGGGAATTTAGAAATCTTCAGAAATCAATTTTATTTTGTGTACCGAAAAGCAAGGTGATATTGCTAAAGGGATGCAGTAACAAGGAGATAACAGAATTTCATCTTGTGTATCAATTTGGGGAATATTGTTCTAGAACCCAAAGTTTCCTTCATTCTAAAAAGTGATAATTATAATTCATTCCTCGTATATACACTTAACACTTAAATTTACTAATAATACAGTACATCACATTCCAAGTTGAATTCCATAGTTCTCTTGTTTGAGTGCATGAAACTGCAAGCAATTTCTGAGTGTTCAATCAGTCACTATACCTATATTTATACATCCCCCACCATAGAGAGTCTTATGAGAATAAACCTTAGATCATGAACAAAACAAAAATCACAGAGGCTGTGACCAAAAATGCAGAGTGAAATGGGGAGTGGAGAAATTACTTGATGAATTCAATCCCCCTAAATATACACACATTAATCAACCTGCCCTCTTGCCCTCTGACCCTTCACCACCCACCTCCTGGCTTGCACCAAATTATCTCATCGCCACACTCATTCTTCTTGTGTAATAATAATGCATTGCCATCTACCAAGCTCTTATATTGTAATAAAAACTTCTGTGCAAAAACACTTGACATGTTTTGTTTCGTCTAATCCTTTGAATAACACTGGAGTTAGGTAGTATTTTACAATTAGGAAAACACTTCCAGAGATTTGAAGTATCTGAATTAAGGGCACAGAGGTACTAAATAGCAGAACTAGGATTTAACTTGGATGGGTGTCTGTTTCATCTTTCACGGGGTTGGCCATCAACCTATAAGGTATCCCTGAAGACTCAGAACTCAAAGGACCAGACAAGTTAGATCAAATATCTAACTTAAAACTTCACAGCCTAAAAGAATACATAGTTTTTTCTATCCAAAGCACTTAGATGCATCATCAGTATGAGCATAGTTAATTGTAGCCCAAATTATATCCATGTCATTGGTGATTTTGCTAAATATTTGTAAGTACTAAAATAATTTCTCATTGCACAATCATATTTCATTAGATAGCAAGAAAAATCTTTGGCTTACCTTTAGGAGATAGTGCATTTTTTCTTTTAATCTTCTCACTTTAAATTTCATCACATTTCCAAAATATATAATAAAGTTTATACTGAGAATAAAAAATCATATATCTCAGATGTGGTCAAGATTCACGTGTGTGTGAGTGTGTGAGTATGCATATGTATACATACACACATATATTGCATGCATATAATGTACATCTATGAACCTATCTTTTGTGTATGTACATATGTATCATATTTCCTTTGAGAAATATTTTTAATCAAAAGAGCATTAAATATTACAAAAGAAAAGAATTCTTATTACATAAGAAAAAAATTAGAAAGTCAATACTCTACCACAGTCCTAGGCATTAAGATAGAGGAAATAAATTCTAAAAAATGAAATTAAAAGAAAGATGTCATTAATTTCAAGTGAACATAACTTGTCTCTATCTGCAGATATCAAATGATACTTTTTTTGCATTTATAGTGAAGCAGAATAATTATCAAAACTCTTTTATGTGTACACAATAAGGACATTTTGGTTGCAAAAGAATCCTCTGATTTTATATTTGGCTTTTACGATTTCATGGTATTTTAACCCTGATTGTCAGTCTGGATATTCTCCTTAAAAAAGAAAAGAAAAAAAAAGTAAAAATCTTAGCACTTCATAATAAATTACTGAAAAGTGATTTGTATTTTCTTTGTTTGCTTCAAAGACTATTGTGCTCAAAAGGGTTTTCATGTAAACAGGAAAAATTGACTCCTTCCTCTCACTCTTCCTCTCTTCCTTCCTCCCTTCATTCCTTTCAGTAATACTAACTTGTTTGTTGTGAACCCCCACTGTCCACGGTAGCTGCCACCGTTTGGGGAGCTGGGCGTTGTGGAGTGAAGAAGCAAGCACACGCGTTATCGAGCTTCCTACCCGTCCTTGACAACACTGCTTCCTGAGCTCCGGGGCCATCTTCTCGTTGGAAGCTGACTTGATTAAATACTGCTTTCAGTTATTACAAGACCATAGATTATTTCTGCTATAGCAAAGTTGTTGGTTTGTTTTGGTTTGACCTTTAAGACAAATGGGGGCAAAGCTTCTAAATGCTGATGATTCATTTTGGGACATTTGGGCATTAACTTATAAAAATGAGCTCATCAAGCCGCTCCTTATGGCAAGGGAGCTGTGGCATCCTCCCCCTTAAGGACCGCTGTTTGTTATGGCCAAGAACCAAATAGTGTCCCGTGGATGGGATACAATGTATTCTTTATAAGACATTTAATGTTGGGAGGGCTGTCTTAGGAGTGATCCTGTCCAGAAAAAAATCAGGAAGCTTCGCTAGGAAGAAGGCTGGGCGGGAGGTGACTCCCCTTGCCTTCCAATCTGAAACCTCAGAGTCATCTGTGCATGTCCTAGGAACATTAAGACAATTGACAGTCCTTTTGAAGAAAATGCCAGGGCTCCAGTAAGAGGAGGCTCGCTGAAAAAAATTAAGGTGCAGTAAAGAGATACGTGGTGGCTCTTGCAGAACTTTGTACTGTGACTCATCTGCAACCTTTTGCAAAATTTAATGTGGCAAAAGTACTGCGTTATTATGATGTACCATGTGGTATCCCGATTTGTCATCTTCACTTGACATATCTTTTATTGAGGGGTACAAGAAGAAACCCCACATTGGCTGAGGAAAAATTTTCTACTCGCATCCCACACGGAGATTTAAAAATATATTCCTAGAATTTGGCATTTAGAGGAACATGTTTCACTTTAGTAGTTCTGAAAGGAGATAGCTTTTTTACCCTTTGAGTGTTAAAATCTCTAACCCTAATACATCACCACTAGAGGGCCATTGGAACTCACCTTAATTTGATAAATGGCGGGGGAGGGGGGGAGCGGGGTGCGGGGGGGAGGGTGCGGGGGGGTAGGGGAGCAGTGAACAAGCATTTGAATTTACTTTGCATCTTTATCTTTCAATAGTGTGGACGGGTTTATTATTTAAAATTATATTTTGACTTCTTTGCCCTGTCATTTTATTTATTGTTTTGGAATTCCATAAAACATCATGTTGATTTTTTTTTTCAAGCACTGAGTCAGGTCTAAATTAGAATCTTTTCTATCAGAGATATAATTATTACGTTGGAAGACTATTCCATCCCAAGCCCCATAATTTTCTCATGTAGTTATTTAAATTATTTTACAACATAGTTGTTATAATGACATTTGATGTGTGAAGTTGAACAGGAAAAACATAAAAACCTGCTCAATGTCACAGTGCTTAGAAAAGACATCACATTCTTTTCCATGTAAGGGATGCAGTAATTTCCATGGCATAACGTTATAGTTGAGAATGCTGCAAAGTTCTCTTGACATGAAAATAATTTAAACTTTATACAGACAAATATAAACAGATCTCAAGTAAAATGTCTGCTTAAAGTGATCAGTAGTAAGTGTCTTCATACATTTATCACTATACTAGTTCTAATACAGCTCACTTTGAAAAACATAAGCATGGCATTTCTGCTTTTGTGGACCAATAGTTATTAATAATACTATATAGAGATGAGATGAATGATAAATAATTCTTTAATGTAAACTTTGCACTTAAACTCAGTATTTTAATATTGGGAAATATTATTCCTTTTTCTTGAACATATCTAATATGTCTGACATGACTCTGACATAAAAGACCCAGATTACTGTCTGGGTTGTATCAAATTCTACGCGGTTTGATTTTCTTTCCCCTGAATACCTGAGTCAACTAAAGTAATAGTAGCCTGACTTGTGAGCATGCTTAAAGTGAATAAATGAAATGAACAAAGAAATACCACTGCTATATATATTTTTTCCTTGCAGTTTTCTTCTTTGATTTCTGCAAGAATTAATTAAACATTACCCCATCATCCTTTATCTTATTTCAGTGTAATTGTCACATTGCAGAAGGTTATTTGTTCATCTGCTAGTTTCTCCTATAGTCTCATGAGCTTCTAAAGGGAGCAGACAGTATATTATTAATCTCTGAATCTCTGTATCCACCTATGGTACGGCCCCTAACTAGGTAAAATTAATTAGACTTCTTTCAGTGATGGTAAACTTGAGACTAATGCTATAGTCTATTTTTCCTCCCCGTGTTCTGGAAGGATGCCTGTTTTTAAGTCACCTAGAAATGTCTCCTCTCAGGTGGAGAGCAGACCATTTATCCATCCTGTGCTGGCCATACCAGCTCCAGTAATGGCAAAGCAGGGCTGCTTCCACTAAGTGGCAGACATGTCTTTCCTGCAGCCGTTCTTCACCCTGATTACTAAAGAAAATTTAAAGGGCCTTACATTTTACTCAGGAGCTCCCACTTCTGTATAGGTATTTGCTATTCTTAGCACGTGGTTTATAACCTAAATCCAAAAACATGGCTAATTTGCAGTGACCTTATGATGTATAATGAGCTCTTGTGTCCCACAGAACATGTTTTAATTTTTCTTCACTATGTAGTAATAGTGATGTTAATAGGAGCTAACACTTACTGAATAGGTACTGTGTGTCAGGAGCTCTTGGAAGCCCCTTTAACATGCTTTAACTTACTTAATACCTTGCTAAAATGGGGCAAATGCCCATTCTTTAACTGTAAACTTGAGGTGGGTGTATGTCCTTGTCTAGAGTTAGGGACAGACTGAATATAAAGCATCTGTCACAATTAGGCTTCCTACTGACAACCATTTCCCTTTTCCATTAATAAAACTCTTCTTGTTCAGTGATGACTTCCAACATTTGCTGCTTCTACCACTGTGTGAGAACTTGCATTGCACTGGGAACATTTTTACCATAACCACATGTGGTCACTAGCATTTTTTTCCATTCAATTCTCTGGGAAAGTGGGGCAGAAAAATATGACAAAATGTGGCTATTAGAAATAATCATATTGGGATTAAAACCCAGGAGCAATCTGATACAGAAGACTGCTGTGTTCCTAACTTCTGCACTATACTTGTTACTAAATCCAGAAAGACACAGTTTATCACTGATTGCAACTTCTCATTTTTGGTGTGATTCTATAAATGACTTCTGGACAGCTTTCTATACTAACTTTTCACTTAGATTCTATCCAGTTATTACTTTGTCACTCTGTTTTATGGCAATGTATAAGGGAATTCTTTCTTTCTCTCAAATGAAATTATCAGACTTGGTTAAAAGGGCAGGACACATTAGGTTTCCTCCTTCTGCCTTGGCTGCATCATCAGTTAGGGGTAGTTGAGTCTATTCTCTCTTCCTCATAAGGCTATGAGAATGAAATGGAAAAAAAAAAAAAAACTCAAGAAGTTAAGGAAATAATGCCAAATAATTATGACCATTTAATATCAGATTAGAATGATAAGATTTAGAATACCTTTAAGTCTTGTTCACAGAAAGTCCACAGTCTCCTATTATGTTGGTCATAATATTTTTAATGTAGGGTTGATGTCGCAATACAACTAAAAAAATCAATCCTGTTAATGGTCTATGAATTAAGATAGATTTTATACTATGGTGGTTTTTAATTGAGAAGCTTTCTTTAATGGAGTTGAGACCTGTATAAACTATGTTGATTTCTAAGCAGTCCTTTGAAAAACATGAGCTTTCTCTGAGTCACTCTGATAAAAAAGCAAGTAGCCCTTATAAGCCATTGTATACCATTTGAATTAGAATAGCCACTTAAATTTAGTACATAAAAAGAACTGAATGTTGTATATATATATATTAGGTCATATATATTTGTTATGGTCCTAATTATTATGTACTAGAGTTTGAATATTGGCCTTTCACATGTTATGTAAAGTAAGAATGCTTGTTGTGTGTTGTTCAATGTTGGTTATCTTGGAATGTTACAAGATTATTTTATGAAATATAATTTGGATGATCAGACAACTTATTTGTGGGCTTCATGCAGCCAGGAAAAAGTAAAAGCAGAGAAGCTTTAGGGTTAAGAGTGAGAATTCTGATCTCAAAACCCAGATGCTTCAGATCCCAGTTCTGTCACTTAAGACTCCTCTCACAATGAGCAAATTACTTAAACTCGGTCTGCCTCAATTGCCTTATTTTAAAAATGAAAATAATAATTATACTTATCATAGTTACTTTATTAAACTTTTTTACTTTGAGATCATTGTGGATTCACAGGTAGTTAGTTGCAAGGTATAATACACAGAGATCTCATGTACCCTTTACTCCGTTTTCTCCAATGATAATATCTTACAAAACAGTACAGAAGTCCCCCTTGTCCACAGTTTCACTTTACATGGTTCCAGCTACCCATGGCCAACCTCAGTCCGCAAGTGGATGATCCTCCTTCTGACATAGCCTCAGAAGGTCACTAGTAGCCTAATTCTACGTCATAATGCCTGTGTCATTCACTCGCTTCATCTCGTCCCCTCGGCATTTTATCATCTTACATCCTCACAAGAGGCAGAGTGAGGACAGTACAGTAGATATTTTGAGAGAGACCATATTTACCTAATTTGTATTACAGTACATCATTATAATATTTCTATTTCATTATTAGTTCTTGTTGTTCATCACTTACTGTGCCTATTCCAAAAATTAAACTTTATCACAGGAAGGTATGAATATGAAAAAACATAGTGCATACAGAGTCCAGTCCTAACTGTGGTTCCAGGCATCCCCTCGGATAGGGGGGACTACTCTACTCTCTCACAACCAGGATATTGATACAGCCAAGATGCAGAATACTCTCATCAGGATCCCTCATGTTACACTTGTATATCCATATTCATTTCCCTCCCACCTATGCACCTTTCTTGATCCCTGCCAATCACTAGACTGTTTTTCATTTCTATAATTTTCTCATTTCAAAAATGGTATGTAAATAAAATCCCGCAGTATGTAACCTTTTGGGATTGATTTTTTTTCACTCAACATAATTCCCTAGAGATATGGGTAGTTGATAGTACTTGCTATTTTTCATTGTTTAGTAGCATTCTATGGTACAGATACTCTACAGTTTAACCCTTATGCCTATTGAAAGAGGTCTGCATCGTTCATAATCCATTTTGAGATCCATAGGTTTTTCTATTTCCTTTGAGATTTCCTTTTTGATCCATGGATTATTAGAAACATGTTGTTTACTTTCAAAGAATTTAGAGGCTTCCCTATTTTCTTTGTTATTAATTTCTTTGATTCCATTGTGTTTGGAAGATGCATTCTATAAGGTTTTAACCTTTTATGTTTGTTGAGGACTGTTCCGTGCCTCAGTATGTGGTCTATCTTGGTGTATTATGCAAGCACTTGAAAAGACAAGCTCCCTACCTCCCTATCCTGTATATGTGTAAGTCCAACTCTGGATATAACAAATATAAACAAACATTAATATATCCTATCAAAACTTCTCAATTTATTTTATTTCTTCTAATTTCGGTGGTTGGATGGTAGAAAAAGAATTAATTAAAACTCCTGGAAAATAAAGACACATAAACACACACCATAGGTATAAATCTATACATATATGTATATACTGCAGATGTTATTAGCTAAGAAATTCAAGTCACAAAGTCACTTCCTTCAACAGCTATTTATAAAGTGTCAGTCCACTAGTTGGGTGAATGAGGCAGGCATTAATCAAAGAGTCACGGTAGTGAATGTAAAAAGCTGAGGTATATCCTCAGATTGATGGGAACTCAGTTCCAAGAAAACCTGTAACAAAGAAATCTCCCCTAGTTGAAGCAATATTTGAAGAATATGAGACACATTCTGGTGTAACTAACTTTACAGGGAGAAATTTGCTTAATTTAGAGCTGGTTCTCAAAGAGGGAACAAGATAATATGTTATCATACGGATCAATAAGGTGACTTCGATGGGAGACGAAGAGACCACTTTGATAACAAAGCATTACAAACATTTTGGGGTTTGTTTCAGCTGCTGCTCTCCTGATTCCCTCACACAAATCTCCAGTAAACACTTCCTTCCTGTTTCTCCAGTGTGGCCAAGTGTTTGCTCACATCCTTATGGAGAGCTTTTTCTTCAGAGCACTCTTCAGAGGGCTTAATATCTCATGAGTATTTCCTCTGTATTCTCCTTTTATTAACTCCCTTCTTCAGAAATTGAAAAAGGTTGAGTGTTTCTAAATATTATGAAGTTCTTGTGATTTGTTTCCTGGGTGTGTATGTGTATTGATGGAGTGATGTTTATCACAGAAGACAAAACAACCGCATTGTGTATGGCATGTTTATTGGAAGGGGATAGGAAATATGATGAGAAGTTATAATCAGAAGAGAAGAAAAAAAAGGAGCACAAATATAGATCATTAAATTCAACCTCTGCTGTTCTCATATTTCTCTTTCCACAATCTGTTCTCACAATCTTTTCTCACCAAGGATGTATTAGATATATTCATAAGTCTTCCTCAAGCAGTGTTTTCTTGAAATGTTCTTCCTTTCAAAAACCCGAATGATTTATCTTGGTCTAAGACCTTTGATGTCAAACTGCAGAAGGTTTCCTTGAAAGGTGAAAGGAATTTTCTTTTCAGCTTCCATCTTTGCTTGTTTACAACATCTCAAGACGTTTGTTTGGTTTTGAGTATTTACAGGCTTAGTCTTATGAGAGATGTTATTTTTTTATTTGTTCCACATTCTATCTCTACTGCCCCTCCCCCAACACCCCCACTTTAGAACGAGTAAATTAAACTGGCTCAGTTATTTTTGAGTTATGAGACAGCAAAAAACATATTCTTTCTCCTCTTAAAAATTGCTCGAAGCTTTATTTGTACTGGTTTAACTCAAAAGTAGATTTAAACTTCACACTTGGCAGTAATACAAGAGGAAAGAAAAGTGAAGCCAAATTAAAAAAAACAAAAACTTATACAATCTAAAGCTTCAAACATGATAACTATTTTGTTCTGAGTTTTTGTTATCCAAATACACTGTGTATATTTTCATGTAAAAGTACAGGTACACTAGGAGAATATTACAACTGTGTTTATTTTGATTGAATAAAATAATCATTGACTATCTGCCATACAGAATATGCCCAGAAACCAGGAGAAAAAAATAGAGATGAGTAAGCTTTAGTCCCTGCTACCAAAAGAGTCTAAAACTGGAGTACAGAATTATAATAGCACACGGCATGGGTATAAACAACAGGTTATGGCGGTTCAAAGGAGAAACAGGTCGTGGTCAGCCTGAAATTCTACCACAGCCCTCGTATTCCAAGCAGCCCCCATCGACTGCTTGGACCGAAACAATCACCTCCTGATTCAGCATTCTCATTGCACTCCTATTTCCCTTTATTCCAAGTGCTCAGATTGAGTCTTTTAAAAATGTAAATGTAATCCTATCACTCCTTTGTGTAAAACTCTGTAGTTGTTTCTGGTGTATGTAGAAAGCCGTCCAGATTCCTCATTCTACCTCCCGAGTTCTGCATGATCCACCACCTGCCACCCTCGCCTTCCGTTCCTTAATCACGCTACGTCCTTTCCTCCTTTGACTCTATGCCCTTGCTTCTCCCTGAACCCAGAATCTTTTCTCCAAACACTTGCCTTGACTTGCTACTTCACACAAATCACATCATGGGGGAAACACACATAAAATGTGCTGAGAACAGGGCCTGGCACACCGTAAATACTATACACAGTGTTTGCTCCAAGTGTCACCTAGTCTCACATAACCCTTGCGCCATTTTGTTTTAATTAGGCATTACTTGGTGTTATCTCATTTACATTTCATAATATATAACACATGAGCTCTTAAAATTATTTACTATTATTATTATTATTTGCTTGTTTGTCATCTATCTCCCCTTATTAGTTTCTAATCTCCATGCGGCAGAGGTTCTGTAAGTTTTGCTTTTAGTTGGATTTCTTAGACCTAGAACAGTGCCTGGTATATTGTGGTCACTTAAAAAAAATACGCCACACCAAATTTCTGAATAAAAAAAATTACATTAATGAAAGTTTAAGTATTTCAGCTCATTTTAAAATGAGGAGTCCTCCTTAGCAAAGAGTTTGTGCAGGCTACTTTTGTTTTGGCTCTAAAACTATCCTTGTGTTGGGAGTGGGAATGGATGGTAGAGACTGATTTGAGGGCATCGATGATGCAATGTCACGGTGAAACCCCCGCTGACTCACAGATTCCATCATAATGTCCTTCCCAGCTCCCCAGTCTAATAACTCCCCATTAGGGTTATATATCTTTGGGAACCGAAAATCTGGGGAGAGTTTAGAGTTTAATTCTCTTCTTCCCAGCTTTATTGAGATCTGATACACAAATAAAAATTGTAGATATTAAAGGTGTGCAATGTGGTGTTTTGATAAAAGTATACTTTGTGTAATGATTACCACAACCAAGCTAATTAACATATCTATTATTTCACATGGTTAACAATCTTTTTGTGGTGAGAACACCTAAGAGCTACTCACTTAGCAAATGTCAAGTACACAGTATGTTATTATTAACTATAGTCATCATGCTTTACATTCACTCTCCAGAATTTATTTTATTTTATTTATTTTATTATTTTTTAGAACTTACTCCTTCAACAGAGTCAGTGCCCTTTGTCAGCATCTCTCCATTTCCCCCCACCCCCATAACACTTGGCAACTACTCTTTTATTCTCTGTTTATCTTAGTTCAACCTTTCGTATTTCACACAGAAGTAATATGCAATATCTGTCTTTCTGTATCTGGCTTTATTCAGTTAGCATCACATTTTCTTTATCTAGTCATCCATTGCTCTTTTCCATATCTTGGCTATTGTGACTAATACTTCAATGAATACAAGAGTGTAGGGATCCTTTTGAGATACCGATTTCATTTCCTTTGGTTATATATCCACAAGTGGCATTGGTGGATCAGATGGTTGTTGCATTTTTAATTTATTGAGTGAACTCCATCCTGTTTTCCATAGTGGCTGTACTAATTTACGCTTTTTTCCAACAGTGTTCTCTTTTCTCCACATCCTCACCAACACTTGTTATCTTTTCATCTGGACAATGATCATTCTAACAGATGTCAGACAAATAGGTTTTGATTCGTATTCCCCTGATTAATGATTTTGAGCACCTTTTCATATACCTGCTGGCCATCGGTAAGTTGCCCATTTTTTTAATCGGATTATGTGCTTTGCTGTTATTGAATTGAGTTCCTTACGTATTTTGATATTATTAGATATATGGCTTGAAAATATTTTCTCCTATTCCATATGTTGCCTTTTCATTTTAATTTCTTTGGCCGTGTAGAAGCTTTTTGGTTTTATATAGTCTCACTTGAAATTTTTGCTTTCATTGCCGTGCATTTGTTATCATATTCAAAAAGAGAATCTTTGTCAATACCAATGTCAAGAAGTTTATTTCCTATATTTTCTTCTAAGAGTTTTACAGTTTCAGGTCTAATATTTAAGTTTTAATTCATTTGAGTTGGTTTTTGTGTATGGTGAAAGATAAGGGTCCAATTTCATTCTTTTGTATGTGAATATCCTGTTTCCCAGCACCATTTATTGAAAAGACTATCTTTTCCCCAGTGTGTATTCTTGGCAATCTTGTCAAAGATTAATTAAACATATATATGTGTGCTTGTTTCTGGGCTATTTCTTCCATTGGTCTATGAGTCTATTTTTATGACTGTCCCATATTGTTTTGATTACTATAGCTTCTTAATGTAGTTTAAAATCAGGAAGTGTGTGATGTCTCCAGCTTTATTGTTCTTTCTCAAGATTACCTTGGCCATTTCAAGTCTTCTGTGGTTCCATACAAAATTGTAGGAATTATTTTTTCTGTTTCTGTGAAAAATGCCATGGGAATTTGATAGGGATTGTATGAAATCTGTAGATTACTTTAAGTAGTATGAACATTTTAACAATATTAACTCTTCCAATCCATAAGCATGGGCTATCTTTCCATTTATTTGCATCTTCTTCAATTTATTTCATCAGTGTCTTATGGTTTTCAGTGTACAGATCTTTTACCTTCTTGGTTTAATTTATTCTTAGGTATTTTATTTTTATTTGATGGTATTGTAAATGGGGCTGTTTTCTTAACTTCTCTTTCTGAGAGATCATTGTTAGTGTATAAAAACAACTGATTTTTTATGTTGATTTTACATCCTTGAACTCCACTGTATTTGTTTATTAGCTCAAGCCATTTTTGGTGGAGGTTTTAGGATTTTCTGTATAAGATTATGTCATCAAAAAACAGACAATTTTTCTTCTTCTTTTCCAATTTGGATGTCTTTTGTTTTTCTTGCCTAATTCCTCTGGCTAAGACTTCCAGTACTGTGTTGAATAGAAGCAGCATCTTTGTCTTGCTCCTGATCTTGCAGAAAAACCTTTCAGCTTGTCACTGTTGAGTATGATGTTAGCTGTTGATTTGCCCATATATGGTCTTTAGTATGTTAGGTACATTCCTTCCATACTAATTTGTTGAGAGTTTTTATCATGAAATGATGTTGAATTTTGTCAAATGCATTTTTTGCATCTACAGAGGTAATCGTATGATTTTCCATTCAATTAATGTGGTATATCAAGTTTATTATTTGAAAATCCTGAATCATCCTTGCATCCCAGGGATAAATCTCACATGATCATGTGGTATGAACTTTTTAATGTTCTCTTGATTTTGGTTTGCTAGTATTTTATTGAAAATTTTTGCATCTTTGTTTATTCTGGATATTCGCTTATAATTTTCTTTACTGATAATGTCCTTATCTGGCTTTGGCATCAGGGTAATTCTGACCTGCTAACATGAGTTTGGAAGTGTTCATTTTTCTTTGATTTTTTTGGAAGAGTTTGAGAAGGATTGACATTAACTATTATTTAAATGTTTGGTAGAACTAATCAGTGAATCTATCTGGTCCTAGACTCTTGTTTTGAGGGAGGTTTTCATTAGTAATTCAATCTCCTTACTCATTATTGATCTGTTCAGTTTTTCTATCTCTTCATGATTCAGTCTCGATAAGTTGTATTTTGGAATTTATCCATTTCTTCTAGGTTATCCAATTAATTAGTGTGTAATGGCTCATAATAGTCTCTTCTGATCTTGTGTCATATTATGTAAAAGCTGTAATGTTATTTCCAGTTCCTAGAATTGTGATAAAATAATTTGCTGTTGTTTAAACTATGCAGCCTGTATATATGATATTATGATAACCCAAGTACGTTAATATAATTCTAAGGGATATTTGCTGGATATAGATTTCTGGGTGGAAAGTTTTTTTTCCTTTTTTCCTTTTTTTTCTTCAGCACTTTAATCATGTCTTGCTGTTTCTTGGCCTCTATAGTTTTATAGCTTCTAATGAGGAATCATCAGTCATTCAAATCGTTGCTCCTCTGTATATAATGTTGCAATTTTCAATGGCTACTTTGAAAAATTTCTCTTTTTAAAATTTTTTGAGGAACCTTCATCCTATTTTCCACAGTAGTTGTACCAATTTACATTCCTACCAATAGTGCATGAGGGTTCCTTTTTCTCCACATCTTCACCAACAATAATTTATCTTTTTTATTTTAGCCATTCTGACATGTGTGAGGTGATATCTCATTTTAGTTTTGATATGCATTTCCCTGATGATGAGTGATGTAGAGCATGATTTCATGTATCTTTTGGGTCATCTGTCTGTCTTTGGGAAAATACCTACTTAGGTCCTCTGCCGACTTTTTGCGGGGGGGGTTATTTAAATTCAAGTTAGTTAACACATAGTGTATTATTAGTTTCAGGGGTAGAATTTAATGATTCATCAGTTGCATATAACACTCAGTGCTCATTACACCAAGTGCCCTCCTTAATGTCCATCGCCCAATTATGCCTTCCCCCCCACCTTCTGTCCACCAACCCTCAATTTGTTTCCTAGAGCTCACCCATATGTGGAATTTAAGAAACAAAACAAATGAACATAGGAGAAGGGAAACCAAAGCATGAGCATGGAGCCAAACATAGGGCTCCATCTCACAACCCTGAGGTCACCACCTGAGCCAAAACCAAGAGCCGGTCGCTCAACCAACTGTGCCCCCCAGGTACCCCAGTTGCTGGTTATTTTTAGATTGCAGTCTGGATATTATATTGTGAATTCTGTTACATTTTCGCAAAGAGTACTTACTTTTTTTTGTTTGTTTTAGTAGGCAATTGACTTGGTATGATTCAAACTATAAACTGTTTTTGGGGAAACAGCTCAAAGTTTAGTCAGGTCTTTTATCTTAAGTTGGAATTTGTCCTTATATTTGTTAAAAGTCAGCTAGAGGTTTTTGCAGTTTGTGTACATAATTCTGGGCTCTCACTTTCTGCCTATCTAATTTCCAAATCTTATCCCTTCAACCCCTATTTTCCAGCAGGTCAGTTTGTCCAAACTCTTGTCCTTCAATCTAGAGAGACTGGGGTTTTGATTGGAACTGTAGCTGTCCTGTTTGGCACTCATTTCATGAAGCTTGACTAATCTCAAGCTAAAAGCCACTAGAACAAGAAATTCACTTTTCTTCCAAGTTTTGACTCTCCTCCAGAATCTTCTGTCAGGATTTTTTATTTTGATTTTTTGTTTCATTTATTTATTTTTTTAAGATTTTATTTATTTATTTGAGAGAGAGCACAGGAGCAAGAGAGAACACAGAGGGAGAGAGAGAGCAAGGGAGAAGCAGACTCTCCCCTGAGCAGAGAGCCCAACGTGGGCTGATTCCAGGACACATAACCGACTAAACCATCCAGGTGCCCCTTGAGTTTTTGTTTTAGTTGGTTTATTTGTTATTTTTTCCCAGTGTTTATAGTAATCTTTGGGACCATTGATTCAGTAGAATCTTACTCTGCCATACCAGAAATATAAATCCACCCCCCCATTTTTACATGTTCCCACCACTACTTGAACATTTCATATGTTTCTGCCATGATAAGATGTTCCGTGCTTGTCTCGTACTTTCCCTGTCCCAGATCTTAAATCAACCATTTCTCCAAAGAATGCTAGTTCTTTTAAGTGGGGAATGGTATTTAGTAGCCAAGATCTGGGCACCAGATGTGCTCATGGCTATTGGAGTATCACTGATCCCAGGCCCTTTCAGTGGACAAAGATAGATTATATACATACATATATAGAAAGAATCATGAAATAGATTATATGTATACATATATAGAAAGAATCATGATTTCACTGTTATGATCTGAAGTGTATGTTTCTCAAATTTATATGTTTAAGTTCTATTTCCCAGTACTTTGGAATGGGATGTATTTGGAGATAAGGCTTTTAAAGAGGAGGCAATTAAGGTAAAATGAGGTCATATGGATGGCCCTAACTCAATTTACTGGGGTCCTTCGAAGAAGAGGAAATTAAGACATAGATATCCCACAGACTGAGAGGTGCCCATGATGTGAGGACACAATGAAAATGCAGCCATCTGCAAGCCAAGAAAGGAGACGTCAGAAGGAAACAAATCTGCTTACATCTTAATCATGAACCTCTAGCCTCTGGAACTGTGTGAAAATAAATTTCTATTGTTCAGGCCATCCACAGTGGCATTTTTGTTATGGTAGCCCTAGCTGACTAATATAATAAAATGAATTCTCACCTCATACCACAGGGCTTATTCTAGTTTTTACCCTATAGATTTTAAAGATTTTTTTTTTTTTTTTGAGAGAGAGAGAGAATGAGAGACAGAGAGCATGAGAGGGAGGAGGGTCAGAGGGAGAAGCAGACTCCCTGCCAAGCAGGGAGCCCGATGCGGGACTTGATCCCGGGACTCCAGGATCATGACCTGAGCCGAAGGCAGTCGCTTAACCAACTGAGCCACCCAGGCGCCCCTACCCTATAGATTTTGTTACTTCCTTCTCTGACAGTGAATAACATGGCTAGCAGCATCCTTAATTTATTTGCTTATTTATTTATTTGATCAGTCCAACTATATGTAACTTCTATTTCCACTTCTACCTCTTCTTTTGCACAAATGACCTCCTAGCTCTGCTTGGGTTCTGTCCTGTGCACTGACAGATAACCCCATGTGGGCATAGTCAAACTCCTACCCAGACCATGATGATCCGATCCACATGGATACCCTCCTCACCATGCTCAGATTCTGTCACTCAACATCCAGCCACCCTCATCAGTGGAAGCCTTCTGAAGTCACTTGGGCTCTGATATCCCATTGTAGGCTACTGAAGGTCTCCCCAGTATACCTCTTCCATCACTTGCTTAGACATCAACCATGCTCTGTCCCACCTAATGTCTTTAGATATTAATTTTTCTGGAGGAAAACAGGAGAACAAGGTAGAGAAGGAAAAGAATAAGAGAAATTGATACATTTTCCTTTAAATGACAGTAAGCTGAACTGCTTTTTATTAGCATTTACAGTTCCAAACAAACTTCAATATTTTATACAAAAAAAAAAAAAAAAGGTAGCCTGGCATTTTGTGATAAAAGGAAAACAAGTGTGGTTTTATTAAATTAAAATATAGCATTTTAAGGAAGTCTAGTAAAATATTGCACAGCAGGTGTCAGTCAGGGGCTATAAAATAACATTCAGAGCCTATACCTAACAGATTGTGTCAGGGATGGTATACATAGAACCATCTTCAAACAGTAATGCTTTGCTTCTCCTTATTTTCTTATAGAAGACCTTTCTCTTATTCAGTCAGAAATACCCACGTTGTTTGGCAGAGAAGTAGAATTATTATAGTAGGAATGAAAAAATAAAGAAATAGTCCATACTCTTTGATTTCTAAAATAAGCTTTTGAGAATCAAGAGATGTCCTGAGGAAAGAACATAAATTTTGTATCACAATAATACCGTTGGAAGGAAATGAGAAGGAAGATGTAACCACCTCACTCCTCAATCCTGGAAGCTGATCAGCTGGGCTAGGAAGTTAGCGACCGGAGTGAGCAGCGAAGGTGAAATGTAATGTTACAGAATGCCAGAGCAGGGGGCCGGATGGAGAGGAGCAAAGTACCACTTGGTGCTGTGAGTGGCTGTGCCTGCAAGCTCAGAGGAGCGAAGCCAGGGCCTGTAAATGTATTATTACCAGAATAAGTCACATGGGCTGCTGGGCTTTTTCTGTCCTCCTTCTAGATGTGTATCTTCCACTGAAAGCTGCCTTGGGGAATGTACAACAGATGGACATCTTTCTATGCCTGAGGCTTTGCGAAGCCTCTTCTAACTGCCCCATATAGACAGTCTACTATATTTTCAATCAGCTAGGGCAAAAGTTTCAAAAATCCGTGGGTTGAGATCTTGATGCAGAGAGTTGTTGGGGGAATAGAAAATAAAGCCTCTGGGGTTTGCACTTGACTTGAACTGTGTAATGTTGAAGTCCACCTCTAACCCACACTAATTACCTCACATCCTGGTAGAAGTCCAGGATCTGTTATTTTGAATATCTCTATCTATCTATCTTTAAACTAGTCACTTTAGCCTTCTTGAGTCTTACAATTTTCTTATTTATAAAATGAAAGTAATAATATCTACCTACAGGGGCTATTGTTAGGAATAAATGAAACTGCCTTTGCAGCCAACCTGGCATACAGCCAGTCCTTAATAAAGGTTAATATTTTTATTATGAAAAAAGAAATTAGAGAGGTTCATACTATCTCAAATTGACCCTGTTCAGAAGGCAATTAATAGCTAAGGCCATACTTTTCTACTACCATTGTTAGAACATTTATATTGAATTCATTCCATATTCATCCATTTCTTCATCAGATATCTATCATTACTATGTGCCGGACACTGTGGTAAGTATTTGGGAAACAACAGAATCAAGTCAAACAAGATTCCAGTGCTATGGATGTTACAATATAGCAGCAGGACTGACATAAAGCAATGAATCAGCGATCATTTTAATTACAGTTGTGAGAAGTGTTGCAAAAGAGATAGGCAAGGTTTTCACTATCCTACCGGGGGCCCTTGCTTCGTCCTCTCTTACGGCCTTTCACTTTCCTTCAAGGAGTCTGACTCCCTGGCTGGAGAGCACAGATGGAAACAACAGAAGAACACAGGGGGATCCAGGTTTCCACTTGTCTCCAGCAAGGTGGCAGCATTTTAGTGGAGCCATCCGACACCCTGCAGACCAGACCTCACATTAACTGGATATGTTGCCCCAGCCGATGTCTTGTGGCACCAGAAGATGCAGCCGGGCCTAACTGAATTCCTGCCCCAAACAGTGAGATATGATAAAATGGGGATCATGGTCGTTGTGCCGCTGAGGTCTGGGCGAGTGTGTAACGCAGCAATATATGATAAGCCATATTTTGAATTCCACTAATTCCACTAACTGAATTGTGTCTAGTTCATTTTTCTTAAATTACAGGGCACACTTATAGACCTGTAGTTTATTACACATTTATTAAAAATACATGAACAATTAAGACAATTTATGTGAGTGAGAGATTTGCCTTACTGGAAAGCGCTGAGGAGATACAGTTTGTGTGGGACCAGGCCACTGCCGGAACCTTCTTTGACGGGAATGGAAGAACCATGTTAAATGTGGAGGTTTTTTTTATCATTGAACAGGCTTGTTATGTTTCTGGCAGAGGTCACTTTCAAGTAAATACTGTCAAATAGAAAGTCTAGGAAGCATGCATGTTGATATGGGGCAGATACTCTTTCACGGGCTCTGTGTAGTACTTGACCAGCTGACTTCAGGTAACATTCTTAGTGACAGGCCTGAAGGAGAAACACAGTGCAACACACACACCAAAGTGCCAAAATCCTAACTAATAAAAATCCCCAAGACCCAACACTTAGGCAATGACATTCTAAGCTTTACATTTGGGTTCACTGGGTTCTCTGTTTCCCACACTGCTCCATGTTCCACAGGGTTCCTCCATTTGTAGGTCCCGTTAGAGAGGGACTCGGCATGCTGACAAACAAGGACATCAGGAGTCATAAGGTCTAACCTGGTGGTCTAGCACTGTTACCCACCAGTTGCGTGGCTCTGGAAAAGTTGCTGCAACCCTCTTGTCTATGGTTTTCTCCACTGTAAAGTGAGAGCAATACAGGTCTCATAGGGCTGGAATTTAAGTGACTTATTCTACATGCACCTGCTTTATTGAAAGAAAGTAACAAGCATTTCTTTTTCCATATCCCCAAGTTCTCTCCCCTGTAGTCTCGCACATAATATGTTAGCAGTGCTTTCAGAAAGTCAGTCTGAAATATAATTGCCTATTTTAATAAATAGCAATTTTGTAATACTTTTTCCCTCTGCATCTGAATGCTCATCCTGATGGCTTTGCTTGCTTTTTAATTGTGTGGATGTCTGTTAAGGTGAGGGCAGAGCACTTCACTTTTGAAAATGAAGAAACTCAGTTCTTTCCAAGCTATTCAGCAGTTTAAAAATCCATTTAAGTATTCACTAAGCAAAATAAGAAGAATCAAATGCTTATGGCACTTCATTAGGGTACTACAGAATCCAGCTCATAGAATGACAGTTGGTTTAAAGCCATTTGGGCACTAAGGTCTTAACAGATTTTAGAGTGTAAGAAGCAGCAAAATTGACAACCTGGGGAAGTATTTATTCATTATCATTTCTAGCAGAAAATTTGGGTTATTTATTTATAAGACACAGAATATGAAATACTTAGGTTACTGCTACCCTTAAAATAAAGTCCTAATGTGTAATAATTCCACAGACTTGAAAGAATTGAAGTTGTAAGTTCATCTTCTTAAGTTACTGTATTTATGAAGTGAGGAATATGGTGAAAGTTCACTATGATTTTACTTAAAAGATAAATTTTACCAGTCCTGGGTTCAAATAACTTTTAAAAAATAGTAATTCAATCATTTATAGATTTTTTATATATATAAAGTGCTTAGTAGTTGATAGTAATAATTTTTTTGTTATACTCTATACCACTGTTCCATCAAATAATACATTTTGTACTCACTAAGGGTAAGGAGATATGTTGTATTTAAGTAAACTACTACAAGCAATCAAAGACAGGATGTTCTTTTTTTTAAATTTTATTCTATTATGTTATGTTAATCACCATACATTACATCATTAGTTTTTGATGTAGTGTTCCGTGATTCATTGTTTGTGCATAACACCCAGTGCTCCATGCAGAACGTGCCCTCTTTAATACCCATCACCAGGCTAACCCATCCCCCGACCCCTCTCCCCTCTAGAACCCTCAGTTTGTTTCTCAGAAAAGACAGGATGTTCTTAAAAGTGAAAGCATAATTACGATTGCTGGATATTATTATATTCAAGTTCTTCTGAGAAAGGGAAAATGAAATGTCAATTATAAGACTTGATATATGCTATTTTAATATTAAAGAAAAGAGAAAAATAAAAGACAAATGTCAATGATACTCCAGATTTCCAGATAGGCTTTATAAAATGATCAAATCTGTTTGTAAAGTTCCTCATTAATATTTATCTTATTCAATAATATGTCTGAGGAAACAGGATACTCTGATGTAAAATAATTAAATCACTTTAGGAATATTTGTATTAAGAATTTTATTCCTTTTGTCCACTTACTGTGCTGTGCTCATTGAATATTTATTTTCTTTGTGCAGAAGAGGTTAATGGGATAGAGTTCCAAAGGGCTTGAATTAGAAGTAATCCAGGGGCTACCACTGGGACAAAATGTTACTTGGGACATTAGGAGAAGAGTCATTACCATAAATAAATTATCTCCGATCTGGGTATCAAGTTCAGTTCCTGTGATGAAACAGATGGTTTTTCCGACTTGCCACATTGTCCTTCCTTCTTATTTCTTTTCAGCTCGAAGAATGTGTTTGATTTGTGGAGAATCTAGTAGCAAAGACATTTATACAAAATTGTTTGCAGTACCTTAGTTGCTAAAAGCCTGATAGAAACCATTTGCTAGGGAAGAAAAGAATTCTTCAAAGGAACCAGTAATCTCGGTTTTGTTCTAACTCTCCAACTTCTCTGGACTGTGTAAGATATTGAAAAGAAGGAAGCAAAAAAAAAAAAAAAAAAAAGAGAGAGACAACTATCCATGGCAGATACCACAATACACTTCATATATCATTGCAACTTAAATTTCCTAATCTGATGTGGAAATTTTCTTCTGTCCCATATTTTTTCCTGAACATAAAATACTAGCACATGAAGATTAAAAACAGAGAATGTTAGGCTCCTGTCCTAGAACTATTATTTGTACATACACAGCTAAGTATCATTTTAAAATTTATAATGTGGTCTCCTCTATGGCTCAACTAATTAAAAAAATAACTTTATAAAAACATATTGAGCATCTACTCTTTATAAGATACTGTATATATATATATATATATATATATATATATATATATATATATATATATATATATATGTTCATGAAGTATGATAACCTTGAAAGAAAACCATTTTTCCCCCCTCTGGAAGTATGAATCTATTTCAAGGAGAAGATGAGACATAAGTTCAGGCAGAATTTAAAAGAATGTAATAGGTAAAACACACATAGTACAAAGTAGTGCATGATTGAATTGATAATTACTCTGACCCCAATGAGCAGTCCCCAGGCTCCTGAGTATTTCAATCAGGTCTGAGTGTTTAACCCTGTTTAGCAATCAAACTAAGTGCTCAGTAGCATTTCCATTTGTAGTAGCCTAAATAAGGGATCCTGCCTCTTACCCCACACTCCAAGGTACGTCTCCAGATTCGAGCTCAATCTCTCATAAAGAGAAGGAAAAGCCCTTCTCTTAAACCAATACCACTCTATCCTTTTGAACTCTAAATCTGTAATCAGTGAGCTTCTTTAAATGCTTAGTCTCTTTCCTGATTGTTCCCTTCACATCTGTGTTTTTATTGAAACTGAGCTGTCCCCTGAGGAAACTGCTTCTCTTCAAATGGAATCAAAGCTGTTTTTCTTTTCTTGCTCATACCATGTTCCTCAGGGCCAGTAAGGGAAGTGGACATCCTCCTCGCTCTACACGGACAGTTTCCAAACGTAACAACCTCTTCCTTCTGCAAACATCTTGCTCCTCTGAAGCACATACTGTCAGGTCACACCACCCCCTCTGTCCCCTCATTGCTTTGTCTACCAATCTCTTGTCGAGCCCTCCATTCATCCAAGTTTCAGCTTTAATCCATTGACCCATTCCTTTGTTATTATTTGTCGGTTCCTACCTGTCTTCACTTGCTGCACTGTCGAGCAAAGACTTGACAACTCATGGTAATAGGATAGCAGCGATAGTTAATTTTACTGAGTGCTTCTGGGTGCCAGGCACACTGTTCAGTGTTTTACATACTTGACATTTAACTCACCACAACCTTATAAGAGATGGTCTATTATTATTCCATTTCACCAATAAAGTAACCCAAGGTTATTAATGAATTAAGTAATGCATTTATGTGCATCTGTACATATGTATGTACATATTTTTGCAAATGATCCTCACTTCCTTTCCCTGCCTCCCTCTTGTCATTGTTCTACACATGCACAAGCCTGACTTTGGAGTAAGCCAGCCATGTGTATCCTTACTATACCCAAACAGGTGAACATTGCTGGAATAAATAATACAACTATTCAGACTGATTTCACTTTCAATTCATTTTCTCAAGTGGGCAATCAAGACTGATGACAAGCCTACTCTGTTTTTCTTCTGGGCTCACTTCCCACTCTGCAAGATAACGATTTCATCCCCCACACCTCCCTCCCCACACTTCTTTCTCACCTAATTACTTCACTTCCAACATCATTTAGAAGGAAGATGCCATCCAGAAAGGAAACTCCCTTATTTTTCATTCACATAAATCTATGGAGATACCTGTCCCCTGGACCTCTCCTGACAAGGATAGACCCTTTATTCTTTTTATCACAGGCTGGACCCTGCACTTCTGAGCTGGATCCCAGGCCCTGTCATCTTCTCAAAGATTTTACTCCCTTCTTCCTCTGGAATCATTAACATTTTATTAAGTTGAAAATACCATTAATTGTAGGCTGCACCATTGTTTTATGTACACTTATTTTCTCTAGTTGTGGTAAAATATACATAACATAAAATTTGCCATTTTAACCATTAGTAAGTGTACAGTTCGGTGGCATTAAGTACATTCACCCTGTTTTGCAACTACCACCAGCCCCCATATTTAGAACTCCTTTCATCTTTGCAGACTGCAGCAATAACTCTCCATTCTTCCCTCCCCACTGGCCCCGGCAACCACCATTCTCCCTTCAGTCTTTATGGATTTGACAAGCTAAGTACCTCATTTAAGTGAAAGCATGCAATATTTGTCCTTTTGTGACTGGCTTGTTCCACTTAGCATAGGGTCTTCCAGGTTCATCCACATTGTAGCATGTGTCAAAATGTCCTTCCTTTTTAAAGACTGAATAATATTTCATTGCAAGTATAGACCACATTTTGTTTATCCAAAACACTTGGGTTGATTCCTCCTTTGATTACTATAAATAATTCTGCTATGAATATGGGTGTACAAATACCTATGCAAGTCTCTGCTTTCAGTTCTTTTGGGAACATACCCAGAAGTGGAATGGCTGGACCATATAGTAATTCTATGTTTAATTTTTTGAGGAACCCCCATGCCACTTTCCACAACAGCTGCACCATTTTACATATCTACCAATACATGGCATTCTAATCTCTCTACATCCTTGCCAACACTCGCTATTTTCTTCTTTTTTAAATAATTGCCTGTGTGTAATTTTTTAAAAGAAAAAAAAATATATCCTATGACAGGAAATCTAATGAGTAAACCTCCAAATGTTGAGACATCAAACGCCTTCATCTTCAATATGTGGACATGTGAGAAGAAAAGTCTACTAGGTAGAAAGGGACAGTAATGGTGTGAAGCCATCTCCACCTTGACACAGAATGGAGAGAAGGAGACAAACAAGAAAACAAAATACTAGCTTAAGAACTGAACACAAGCCAGTCCTCAAACAGCTTACCAGTCTGAATTCAAACTGCCAGTGAGATTCAAAGACCACAAGTGGAAAATTTAGCCTAAAGAACATTTTGGTGAAAATTGCCTCAAGATGACTCATAGATTTTATTTATTTTATTTTATTTTATTTTATTAAAGATTTTATTTATTTATTTGACAGATTGTGAGAGCAGGAACACAGCAGGGGGAGTGAGAGAGGGAGAAGCAGGCTCCCTACTGAGCAGGGAGCCCGATGCGGGGCTCGATCCCAGGACCCTGGGATCATGACCTGAGCTGAAGGCAGACGCTTAACGACTGAGCCACCCAGGCGCCCTGACTCATAGATTTCAATGCAAATCCTTTATACTTCAATTAATGGATTATAAGACATCCCAATCTCAAAATAATTAAAATGTGATAAAACCTGTATTTTAGAACTAAGGAAATGTGGTATTTATATTTAAATTAATGTGGAATTTATGTTTATATTAAAATCATTCCCAATTAACATAAAAACATTTGAATGTCCTTCACCTTAAAAAAATAATAAACCTGAACCTTTATTTCGCTCTATTTCGCTCAGTTATCTGCCAATTTTTATCACCTCTGTTGATACATTTTTTCAGAAGTAATATCGCCAAGGCTATATTCACTTTCTCCATTACCGTTCATACTTTATTTCATCTTGTTTTCTTTCTTTTTTAACAACATAAATAATATATAGATGCATTTCAATTGTAAAAGATGCAAACAGTATAGAAAGATACAGTGTTCAAGTATCCTCTAATGTCTTCTTCCAGTTTCTCTTCCTTCATATACATCATATACATATATATGTATGAATATATATATATATATATATATATATATATCTTTGGATGTATATACTATATATACAATTAGCAATAATCGCGCCTCGGATAAACCTCATTGGCTACGATACTGCCACCGCGCAAAGCTTATACTATGTATACAATACTTCTTGTTTTACATATTGTTATCTTTTTCCTTTTATTTGTTCACTTAAGAATATGTCTTGGACAACTATCCATGTCAATACCTTTAAATCTACTGGTGTTTTTTTGACTGCCTGGTTTTATGGCATAGATAAACACTTCTACTACTGACAGAAATTTAAGTCATTTTTGATTTTCATGATTTCCATGCTGCCAAGAATAAATTCTTAGAAGTAGAATTGCTGGCTGTAAAGGGCATATGCATTTTATATTTGACAGACATTAGTAACTGGCTCTACAAAAAAAAAAAAAAATACTTCCATGATTTACACTCTGAACAAAAGTTCAATAGAGTCCTTACTCAACTACCACATCACTAAGATTGCTCTTGTTAAGAACCGAACTCTGCAAGTTGCCAAATCCACAAATACTGTTCTATTCTCCTTTTACTTAATACCTCTGCCGTCTTTACTGCAACTGATCCCTTCCTTCCTGCTGAAACAAGTCAGGGCTAGATTTCTAACAAAGTATGTGAAGAAAACCCCAGCAAAAGTGTTCCCCGAATTCCCTTTCAGCTCTAGCCAGGACTGGATTTCATGGCCTCTTTTGCTGCAATAAAGTCTGCAAAATTGGGTAATAGGATTTCTGTGTTGGTTTAGATGAATCATAAATCGTATCTTTCTATATCTTTGCTTAAATGAGTGTTGAGCACTTAATTAAAGATAACTGAAATAATTTTACCAACCAGTGGCTATTGATGAGGGGTCAATATTATAATGTAAACAGAGGAAAATTATATAAAATTGCCAAATTACATAATATTGTGCATAGGTTATAAAAGTTATACTGATTTAATGCTCGGGGGCCTGGGTTTGGTCTTCATTCTGTCAGTAAGCTTCTGAGTTTCTCATCTGTTAAACGAAGTTGACAGTACCCACCTTGAACACTTCTCAAGGGGGGGTGCAAGAATAAAAATTGATGTGGAAGTCACTTTCAAACACTAAAGTATCGTACGAATTGGCTTTCATTACCAATATATTAACTTTTGTTGACAGAGAATACAAGCATTGCAAATAAGCAAAAACATGTGTCTTTCTAGGATACTCATTTCCTCAAATCTGGATTTCTTCTGAAATAAAGAAGCTACATTTTAATTTGTTCTTTGTAAACCCTAAGTGTCATTGCTATCCCCTATATGTGCCTTTGTCTTTTCTTCTACATGGTTTAAGTAGAAAAAAATTAGGAAAAAAAAAAAAAGCACAGGTAGGGGCTTTTAACCTCCCATTTATTTATCTTTTCTTTTGACAGAAAAGCCCCCTTGATTTAAAAAAAAAAAAAAAGGCCAATTCTGGGGTCACAGAGTAAGAAGAAAGCTCCACAATTATTCTTGGCCCCAGCAACAAGCCAGAAAAGGAGAGACACAGAAGACCTGAAAAGAGAAAGAGTACAGCCTGCCTCCTGTGTCCTTCATGATGAGTGAATGAATGGTGACTGTAGGGAGCCAGGACTTAATGCCAGTCACCTGAGGAGGTTACAGAAACAGAAGTCCAGACTTTCCATGCAACCACACTCCCAAGTTTCTGTGAGACTTTTGAGCAAACAGCTCTTTGCCTCAGCAGATGTCTACTTACAGCATTGTTTTTGTATTTGCAGAACATTTTTATATGTTAAAGAGTTGCTAGAATACTTTACAAGGTCATTTTCATGGTGAGGGTTAAGAGGGGGAAATGACAGGGGTCTCGGTCATTGGGGGAAACTTTGAGAAATATTCAGAGAAAGTAGGGCAAGTAGAGACGGCTTGGTTATTTACTGGGTTCAGAGCCTGTCAACAGGAACTAAGGTGACTTGGAAACAAATCCTTTCTGCTGCAGGATGTTGAAAACCGCTGATAAAAAGCAAATGGATTCCAGTGATGGTGGTGCCTGCCGAATGATCGCTGGTGAGACTAGACCCAGATGCTGAAGAAAATCGGTGAAGAAATCAAGTTTCATCTTAAAGAATCAGACTTATCCTAGTTAGTGATTATGTTTCACACAAATTCAAAAGATCCCAGATACAAAAAAAAATGGGTTTCAGTCTTTTAACCCTTCTAGACAGGCATGAGAAATTATTGATATTTTATTTGGAAGATTATATTTATAATTTGGAGAAAGAGGGCTACCATGGAGGTAAATATTTTCTCCACTGATGATACTCTAACCTGTATACCTGTTGATCCACTCAGATCCATGTTGCTCACACCCATATCTGATATTTTATGTCACTCATTGAATTGATTCCCCCCTTTCCCATCCCATCCACCTGACCCATAAGAATGGGTCCCAAGATTGAGTCAGACCTGTGAACACTGTCTATTGGAGGATCCACTTGCCATGATTGCAGTTAGCATCTGCTAAACATGTTGCAAGATGCGAGCATTACCAATTATAATTTTGTTAAGTTCCATGAAGGCAGGGTTCAGTCCTGTCTTGTTAGTCACATTATTCCCTCCTGCAACATATGAGGTGCTTAATGAACAATGGAATAAATGCAAACCACTGACAGCAAACATGATGCATTTCTGATGACCTTTTCAGCCGACATATTGGTATAACTGATGGATTCAATATCATTTGTATATTACACACATCAGGAACAGTCTAGGTTAAATAGGATTACGTGGCTTACTCAGAGAACACAGCTGACAAATAAAACATTGTTTCTGTGCAGAAATGTGCTCTTAAAAATTGGTCTGCAAATGAACTTTCAGAACACAAACCATCTGTATGTTGGGGCCTGCCTGTCTTTAAATTTATTTATTGAGTCATTTTTTCCCCATTTCAAAATTTTTGCCTCACAGGAGGTGGCTTTACATGTTGCTTTGAGTATTTCCTCTCCTCTTGTTCCTTTTTCCCTTTAGAAAGGAATCCTCTGAAGGTCTTGGCCCCACGTCAATGCTGTATTCACAAGGATTAAGGATCAGCAGAGCTGCTGTGCATCAATTCCGACACTGAGTACATCCTGCGGATCGGCAGCACGTCGCCTGCTAGCGCGCAGGAGGTCCCAGTGTTCCAGTAGAGGCATGGTAAATTTAGCAGCTGTCTTGTATTTGTCATTGGGGATGGGGCGGAGGTGGTTGGCTGTGATCTAGACTCATCTGTGAGTTTTACTTGAAAGTTTACTTTAAAGGATTCATCTAACAGGAACGTGTTTCACATATTCTCAGTTTCTGTAAATTGTAATAACTTTGTAACAACAACATGTAGACACACAGGGACACACATGCACGTGCAGTACAACCTGTATTCTCTATGCTTAACATCTCCTTTGTTGTCAATATTCTGTTTAATTACGTATGAACTCTCAAGACCACTCAACGATAACCTACGGAGGCCATCAGTCTGGTTATTTTCATTCGTCATCTGGGTCTGTTTATAACAGAGAAATGTATTATTTTGGAAGGAAGTGGGAGAAGGTAGCAAAGGAATTAGCAGTGAGGATATGCAGAGGGTTGGTTTTTTGTTTTCTTTGTTTTGTTTTGTTTTTCCTAATAGACATTCATGCAGATAATGACAGCTAAACTCATTTATTTTATATCCTCTCCTTATCCCATCCATAGTCTAATTAAGCTTATTATGACAGAATCAAGGAAAGTTCAAGATGGAAGGAGCCTTGGAGATCATCTAGATCAAGCACCTATTTTAGAACAAAGAAAATCTGAGGTACAAAGAAAGGATGAACAATTAGAATAAAACAATGGTGGTATAAATGAGACTAAGACACTTCACTTCCAGTTTAGTGCTTATTTTATTACTTTACATTAATTTTTCATTATACTCATAGGTATCCAGCTCTGACTTGAGTCCTTATATTCTTGAAAACTACAGATGCAGAGAGTATTTCCAGAATTGGAATTAATATAATATAATATAATATAATATAATATAATATAATATAATATAATATAATATAATGTAATTAATATAATAAATAGTACATTGCCAAGTTTCCAAAGACACGGAAAAAGATTTCAACACATAACATAATCCTCTTAGTGTTTAACCCCTTGGCATTCAATCCTATGTACAGAGTGAGGAAGGATGAATGGTGTGGTAAAGAGGGACATGCAAGCCCATTAACTCTAACAAACAACCCAGGTATTAAGCCTACATTCTACTCTGTGCACAATATAGTTGAAAATGTATTGATGAAACATCATAATTTAGAAACTTCTGCTTTAGTCTAATCCTCAGCTCTTTTAATAGGGGTGAGTAGCATTCTCCGGGAGAAGTATAATATGAATGACCTCCACCTTCAGGTGTGCAGAGGAATGAATGGGCAAAGCTGGTGGTGATGGAAACAGCTAATGCCCTCCACACACTTAAATGTCAGAAATCTGCTTTATCTACTAATCAAAATCATCTAGAATCATAGCTCTTCTCTTAAAATAAAGAACTATTTTCATTTATCAAACATTTCTGTCTTTGGGGTAAATTTTTCCAATCACATAATCCACCTGAAATGAGATAAAATAATCAATATTCAAATAAATACAATAAACATATGCTAATTATGAAGCCCTGAGATCCAAAGACGAATAAGGCACATCCCGTGTCCCTATGAGACACATGATTTTCCTGTCCCATCTGTAGTATCTGAAGCACTATTTACTTTGGGTTTTTCTTTGAATCTGTTCTAAATCAACTCACTTTTTTTTTTAACTTAGTTTAATTCTAAACAATAATGCCTCTCAAGTCATGGGTTTCAAGTGCATATTTTATTTTTTCTATCATACATCAAAATACACACACACACACACACAACTATTTACATAAAATAGAGCATTCGTGGATGCCTCATCTGGACTCACTCATATACCACAAGCTGCACAGTGTTTAGGGAAACATGCTTTGGGAGGCACAAACCTATGAACAAATACTATGTTTCCTTTATCACACAACATCATTAAAACAAACACTTTCTAACTGATACAGTAACATCATTCAGGGGGACAAAGAAAAACATTACCACATCAATTATATACAGAAAGTATACGATGTAAATTCAGTACTTGCCCTCATTAATACCCATCACCCCTCACCCCCCTCCCCTCTGAAACCCTCAGTTTGTTTCCGGGAGTCCATAGTCTCTCATGGTTTCTCTCCCCCTCTGATTTCCTCCCCCCTTCATTTTTCCCTTCCTTCTCCTAATGTCCTCCATGCTATTCCTTATGTTCCACATATAAGTGAAACCATATGATAATTGTCTTTCTCTGCTTGACTTATTTCACTTAGCATAATCCCCTCCAGTTCCATCCATGTCAATGCAAATGGTGGATATTCATCCTTTCTGATGGCTGAGTAATATTCCATTGTATATGTGGACCACATCTTCTTTACCCATTCATCTGTTGAAGGGCATCTCAGCTCCTTCCACAGTTTGGCTATTGTGGACATTGCTGCTATGAACTTTGGGGTGCATGTGCCCCTTCTTTTCACTACACCTGTATCTTTGGGGTAAATACCCAGTAGTGCCATTGCTGGGTCATAGGGTAGCTCTATTTTTAACTTTTGAGGAGCCTCCATACTGTTTTCCAGAGTGGCTACACCAGGTTGCATTCCCACCAACAGTGTAAGAGGATTTCCCTTTCTCCACATCCTCTCCAACATTTGTTGTTTTTTGCCTTGTTAATTTTTGCCATTCTCAGGTATTACATGGAGCACGGGGTGTTGTTGTACACAAACAATGAATCATGGAACACTACATCAAAAACTAATGATGTACTGTATGGTGACTAACATAACATAATAAAATAAAAAAATAAGATAAAAAAATAAATCCAAAAAAAATTTTGTCTATATTCTGGATTGGTTTTATTGATAGTGCATTGTGATGTCATCAGTGTTAAAATTTTCTCTTACTCCCATGAATTCTTCTCTATGTTTTTAAGTAATTTAAAAAATTTTGACTATAATTGACCCAGTAATTCCACTACTGGGTATTTACCCGAAGGAAATAAAAGCACTAATTCAAAAAGGAAAGAAAAAGATGTAAATTCAGACACTTCTAAATGGGAAAAAAAAAATGCATTTTAGAATCAGTGAGATAAGATGATGGAAAAATGCACAGGCTAGTTATATATCCCCAAAGAGGAAACTAATTATTTTAAAAGCTAGAATTTCAATTAAACAAAAAAAAGTATAAAGAAGAAAAAAGAAGTTTGAAATGAGAAATATGTAGTGCAGACATCCTACCTGATACCTTAACCTGAGGAATTTGAAAAGGCAAGAGAACAGATAGAGAGTATGAGGTACACATAAGAATGTTCCAGAATGTTGGGAAGTTGAAAAGTAAGTTTTATATAGGCTTGTAGGCTTGGATCCAAGAACCAGTGATGAAAATCATTCACTGTGTCACTACTGACACTAGCCCTTTAGAATTGCTGAAGTTTGTCCTATAATTTATTCAACTGGGGGTCTGGGGGGCTCTGGCTACGTTTTTAGCAAAGGGAGAAAAAAATGTTCTTGCTCTTAAAATGAGTTTTTGCTTTTTTTTGTAGCTGATTTTTTTTCTTTTTTATTTCTAATGGTTAAAGTATTTATGTCAATGGTATCAAAGTTACATAGGACAGTTAGGTCTGAATATGGTCCCAGATTATGAAATATCTAAGGAAAAATATTCTAGAGATCACCCATCATCCTCAAAATTCTATAGCTGAGTCAAACCCTTGTCTAAATAACCATATCACCCAGAGAAAGTCTTGGTTGTTGCTGTGTTGTTTTTGTATTTTCATTTTAAGCTTTTCCATTTAAGAAGTATCTTAGATGGTGAAAAACAGAAAATCCCAAGTGTTTTCCCTGGCTGAAAATACCAGTAGTCCTTAAGCTGGTGAACATTAGAAAAGTCAAACAGTTTTAAATTTACTTTTTTGGTAAAAATCAGATACCTCTAACTAAATCAGAAGTTCAAAGACTATAGCTATAAAGATAGATTCTTATTGTATTTTAAACTTGAGTCAAGCCATTATTATCAGTTCCTAAGTCCAGTAAATTTATGAAAAGGTCCAATTTATTTTACAGAATTTCAATTTGGAATCATCCTTACTTCCACATAGAAAAATACTTAGCAATAGTTTTGAAAGGAAAATGTGATATGCTGAAATTCAATAATCATGTGGGTTGTGATATCGAAATATATACCATCCTGACTTTCAAAGACTGTATGGATTACTTTTCATTCATGTTACTCTAAGAAAGTGTTAATTACGTGATTCATGGAGACATTTAAAAAGATTTGCTCATTTGACACTTGCCATAGGTAGCATTAGTAAATTGTTGTTTGTTAATCTGGGCTACCTTCCCAATGCTATGATGCATATTATTCCAGCTGAGGTAGGACTTGACTTCGTGGATAAAAGGTCATAAAAGATACACAATTAGAATCACAAAGCATAAATATGAAATGCCAAGTGGAAATGTAATCATTTTGAAAATGTCTCTTATAAAATAATTTAGAATAATCTTAACGAAGTCAATATCATAAACTATGGGAAGAAAATCACTTAAGAGAAGGTTATTTATTTATTTATTTTTATTATGTTCAAGGTTACTTAATGATGATTTCTTTTAATCAGATTTTTCCTCTGATACATAAAGATAAATCTAAGGGTGAAGTCCTTGGATTATGAAAGAGATCATTAATATTTAGATTTCAACTACCTCAGTATTAAACATAAAAGATCAAGAGTAAATAATTATTACATTTTGTCTGGTTAGTGGCAAAAATGTTCATCTGGTTAGTCTTTGGTCAACTTGGTCTTCATCTTTATCATGCATCGTAATTGAGTTATTTTAGTCTCAGTTTTAGGAAAATAACATTGATTTTGTACATTTCACAGTCATAAGAAGACCCCCTTTCTCCTTGATGCATCCATGTTCACTGACGCATTTTTAGTTTGTATTTATTTATTTATTTATTTATTTATTTATTTATTTATTTATTTATTATTTTAGTTTGTGATCTGTTTTCTTCTTCCTCACTTGTGGCATGGAATAATGCATTATATTTCTAATACGTGTTTACAATACTGTGGCTGATTTTCACTCATATGCAAAAGGCAATATAAAGGGAGCTAAATAAGACTGGGAAACAACATCCAGTAAGATGTTGAAAGCATATAGTCACAAGAATTTGTATGCAAGACTGTTTCATTTATCCCCATCAATTTGCAGTGCAAATAAGAACGTGCAACCCAGTTAACTGTACTATGAATATTCATGCCGGATTGTCTGTATTTAGAATCCAAAGAACTATGAGCATGTTTTCACATAATGTTGCATTAACATATGTTTTTCTATGTAATTTTATTTTTCTTTGAAGAAAAATAAATAAGTGAATCCATTACCAGACTGGCCAGATGGGAAGAGTAACGGGGCTTTGGCAGAGGGTCTATAGTTGTCAAGCCTGGATGATGATCAGAATCACTCTCAAAGCCATTAAAAATAAGAACTCCTACTTGAACCCAGGAGGGGAGTAACTACAGGACAGTAGTGATCTTTCTGCTGCAGCTACCTCTTCCCACCATGTGTAAAATAGCCCCCAAATCCTGAGAAGGTATACGATGCTCCCTTTTCTCCATCAGCAAAACCGCTTTCAGGTTGTCAGAATCTCACCATCCTTGTTGAATTTATCTTGACTGGTGAGTCACAGTGTCAGAATAGGATTGTCCCAACAGATTGTACATGCCAGGCAGGTAAAGAGGAGTACATGCAGTGATGAAGAACACTCGTGGCTGATAGACTCACAGTGCTAATATTTGAGCAACTTTCCATATTTTATATTTGAAGAAAAAGGCATAACTTTGGTGTATATAAACTATACACATTTTTTAACTCCATCTATGATGATCCTTTAATTAGTTTCATTAAAACATTAAATGTTTCGGGCGCCTGGGTGGCTCAGTTGGTTAAGCGACTGCCTTCGGCTCAGGTCATGATCCTGGAGTCCCTGGATCGAGTCCCGCATCGGGCTCCCTGCTCAGCAGGGAGTCTGCTTCTCCCTCTGACCCTCCCCCCTCTCATGCTCTCTCTCTCTATCTCATTCTCTCTCTCAAATAAATAAAATCTTTAAAAAAAAAAACAAAACATTAAATGTTTCAAGATACTGAGAATAATAACAGTCCAGGGATAGTCATCAGAAAATAAGGTAGATTAAGTATGAGGACTCTGGGAAATGAGTGATATGGAAATCATAATATGATTAAACTGAATGGAAGCACTACGATAAGTGAAAGGAATCAGATGCAAAAGGTGTCATTATTTATGTAACAGCTAGAAAAAGTGAAATGTGTGACTAAAATCAGAGCAGTAGTTTCCAGGGACTGTGGTAGAAGCAGAGGACTGACAACCAAGAGCCATGAAGAGGATTTTTTTGAGGGTGATAGAAATATTCTGTATCTTGATTGTTGTGGTGGTTAGATGATTATACACAGTGGTCAAAACTAATTGGAAGGCACACCAAATGTGGTGAATTTTGGTAAATGTTAAGGTACGTAAAATTGACCTCAGTAAACTTGACTTGAAAAGCAAAAAGAAAGACTCAGAGAAGAAAAAAAAAAGGTGAATCGTTGTGGAACAACATTCATAACAGATCATTTTTATTTCTCTACTGTGAGCCAATGCAATCAAAGAGGTGACGAGCAGGAATCTAAAGCTATGGCCAAGTCAGGAATTGGAGATGATCCCTGTATGTCTTAAGTTTAAGATCTAGTCCAGGTCTTGAACAGAACTTCATCTGGAGGACTGTGGTAAGAATAAACTTGTTGGATTGCATTCTAGAACAATTCATGGATAGCTATGGAACTCAATGGCTCCTATTCCTGGGGCTCAGCCAGTGAGAGCTGAGTTCCACGGACCTCCTGGCTATCCTATATTAAAATAAAACACAGGGGAGTAGTAATGAAAGCAGGGATTCCTTATGAAACATTTTTGATGTGTTACATATTTGTTGCATATACTGGAGTTGACTTCTTTAGCATTTCTAAGCCTAGATTTTTCTCATCTATAAAATTAGGGCACTAAAATCCACCTTGTAGAGTTGTCTAATAAGTGGAATCATGTGCATGGAAGCATTTTGTTAGTGGTAATCTGAAAGCTGCCCTTACAGGGAGTCCTGGAGATATGACACTATGTTCCACATTAGTAACAGCCAGATTATTGTGCTAGTTTTCAATACTGCTAAGGTGATGAAAAGAATCTGGTGAATCATAAAAATGAGTCAAGAGATGGAGAAGAGGCTGTATTGAAGAAAGGTTAAAGTGGTGGGAGAGAGTTGATCTGAAGGGAAAAAGTAACTGGAACCAGACCCATCAGTGTTTTCATGTGGGGAATGGAGGTCAGCTGTTAGTCATCACCAGAGTAATCAACTCCATGGAGTAAGCACACATTCACAAATCACAGAAAACACAAGAGAGTTTAAGCAAGCATCAAACTTCTTGAATCACATAGCAACTACATACTGGAACAGCCTTCAAGAGGAAGTTTACTTTCTGGGAAGTGAGAGAAACCATCAGTAAAATGATTCTGAATTCAAGTACACAGCACCTGGGTTTGCCAGGTCACTTGATGAAGTGGCGTCTACCTCACTGTCCATGTCTGTATGGACAGTGAGCTCAGATACTATGTTTATTTACTAAGGGTAACTATGCAGGGCTGGCTGAGAGCTCAAGCTTAGCCCCATTTTCAAGGTTATTTCCCTGGTCTGGTCTGTGGACTACTTCAGTCAGAATCACTCGATTAACTTGTTAAAAAATCACAAATATCTCTGGACACCACCCACGCCTGCAATATTTAGATTCTTTGAGAGTTGAACACAGAATATAAATTTAATAAGTACCCAAGGTGATTTTGATGCACAACAAAGATTGAGAACTGCTGTTTTAAACAACCTAAAAATCTGAGTCACTGCTCTATTCCTATGCAATTCTGTGTTAAAGCTGTGTCATATCTTCCAGAGTTCCCTAGTTCCTACCTGAGTTAGTTAGCCTCTGTAATATTTTAATTGGTAATTAATATTTTCAACCATCTTTATAAGCAATTATTAAATTTTGCTTATTTGTCATTTGGCTTTTTAATTGTCCAGTTATCAGGGAGCAAACATACAATTTCTCCCCACAACCCACCAGCTGACACACATACCCTTTTGTATACATATCACAGCTGCTTAGCCTTTCTAAAGGCAGTGGGGAGAAGGGCATTGGTAAAAATAAATATTTAAAAACTGCATGAGAAAAACAGTAAAAGGACATAGTTATTTTTTTTCTTAAGTAAGACTATAGGTAGGACATAGGGGATTTTTATGGCAGTGGAAATTTCCTATATGATACTGTAATGGTGGATACATATCATTATGCATTTGTCAAAACTCACAGAATATCCTACCCAAAGAGTGAACCCTAACATAAATTCTGAACTTTAGTTAATAATAATGTATCAATATATGCTCATCAACGGTAACAAATGTACCACACTAATCAAGATAATGGGAAAGGGGCGCCTGGGTGGCTCGGCTGGTTAAGCGTCTGCTTTTGGCTCAGGTCATGATCTCAGGGTCCTGGGATGGAGCCCCACATCGGGCTCTCTGCTCGACGGGGAACCTGCTTCTCCCTCTCCCACTGCCTGCCGCTCCCCCTGCTTGTACGCTCTCTCTCTCTGTCAAATAAATAAATAAAATCTTAAAAAAACAAAAACAAAAAGATAATGAGAAAAAGAAACCGGTGGAGAGAAGAGATACAGGTATCCTGTGCTTTTCTAAACTTTGCATTACGCCACTTGGCTTTTATGAAAGACCTACATTAGTGCTTGTTTTCACTAACTGAAAGAAATCTGAAGAGGATATTACCTTTTATTTTTAAAAAGCGAAAAATGGGGCGCCTGGGTGGCTCAGTTGGTTAAGCCACTGCCTTCGGCTCAGGTCATGATCCTGAAGTCCCGGGATCGAGTCCCGCATCGGGCTCCCTGCTCGGCAGGGAGTCTGCTTCTCCCTCTGACCCTCCTCCCTCTCATGCTCTCTGTCTCTCATTCTCTCTCTCGCAAATAAATAAAAAATTAAAAAAAAATTATTAAAAAAAAAGCGCGAAAAATGAAAATAGTACTCACTGCTTGTTTTGTGGTGAGCCCTTATAGAGAGGCAGCGCAGACCCTGGGCAGTGAGTGTGGCTCCTTCCCTGGGAACCACACTCAGAATCTTGGCATCAAGCCACCATAGGTTTAAACTGTCTGTGAGCATCTGTGCTTTATCTCGATTTATTTTGCCCATCCATTAGCGAGATGTATGCTTAGACATCAGAAAAGCCTAAGAGAGGTTATTTTCTGGATCTGGGAATGCTCAAAAATTTTTCCCATATACATTAAAGGTAATTGCTTCTTTGCTTTACATTGTTTCAGTTGTTTTGGCTTACAAAGGTCATAGGAACACTCCACTTTCAGATAGTGGGGGAAACCTGCGTTTGGTAACTGTACAGTTAGTCCTGTGTCCTCTTTCCCTCTCATATAGATCCAAGAAGAGCTGATTTTTCAGTCTGTTCAGTTTTTTCCTTGTTGTTAGAAGTGGCAAGTTCTAAGCTCCTTGTATATGGAGCCAGAAACTAGAAGTGTGAGTTGTATATTTTTGCTAACGTAATTTTAAGACTAATTTACAAAAATAATTGAAATAAAAAAATATAAGCCCTATGGGTTTGTGACAAAAATTACAACTCTTATTTTTAGGTTTAAATACACTATTTTGAGGGGCACCTGGGTGGCTCAGTCGTTTAGCGTCTGCCTTCGGCTCAGGTCATGATCCCAGGGTCCTGGGATCGAGCCCCGCATCGGGCTCCCTGCTCAGCGGGAAGCCTGCTTCTCCCTCTCCCACTCCCCCTGCTTGTGTTCCTGCTCTCGCTGTCTCTCTCTCTGTCAAATAAATAAATAAAATCTTTTTAAAAAATTAAAAATAAAAATAAATAAATAAATACACTATTTTGTTTAAAATTTTTCTCTCCATTAATACACATTTTTTCTTTGATATCAAAAAGCCACACATTAAAAAAAAATAAAATTTGGTTGAAATAAATATCTCAGGCTTAAATGAATGTGTATTCTTAAAAAAGGAAAAAACATCAAGCCAAAAGGAATGAGACCATCCTCTTCTCTAAGACTTATGGGAAAATAAGGTTTGGTGATTTTTACTTCTGATTTAATCTATTTGCGAAAAGGAGACCCATAAAAACGGTGGTCGATGGAAGGTATTCTAGAAAGCTGAGCCCTGGTGACAGACCAGTGCTGCTTTGGTACATTCTGCCTGTTTTATTGGTGCCTTGAGATCCATTCTGTACCATTTAGGCTGACTTTTGCAGAAAGTTTCTGCTCACTCTGTGCATTATGTTTCTTGCTTCTCTTTTATATTCTATCATTACACCCACACATAGGTGTCTGCTTCTGTGCCTGTCTCCTCCAAATCCCTGCTCTTGTGGAGCCAATTTTCTGGTGGGAGAAGACTGACATATAATAACATCAAATGGAGAAGGAATCTAAACCACATAATATAGTCAAATAGTGGTAAGTGCAATGGAGTAGAAGCCAAGGAAAAGGGACAGGTAGTGTGTATGAGTGGGTAGTCAATTTTGAAAAGGGTTCAGTAATGCCTCATTTAAATGTGACATTTGAGAAAAGACCTGAAATATGTGAGGGAGTGAGCCCCGCAGATCTCTATTGGTTGGGGGGTTGGGTGGAGAATATTCTAGACTAGGGGAAGATAGAGTGCCGAGACATTAAGGCTATGGTATGATGTTCCAGGAAGAGTTGAAATGGAACCGGCAAAGGGCAAAGTGGTAGGACATGAAGTAAGAGAGGTAGTAGGGAGGATTTATTGAGCAGCCAAGTTTGCAGTAGAGGTTACCAACAGGTAAGGATTATAGCCCAAACTGAAAGCATTAGAAATAAAGAAGAAAGAAAATATATGTTACTTATTACATAATTCTAGATACCAGAAATACTTCTGGGCACATCTTCTTTTCCTACTAGATCTTATGTTGCTTGAATGTAGGTACTTACTCCTATACATGCTTAATTCCTGTAACAATTAGTATACTGGCAAAGAATAAGCACCCCATGCAAATTCTGTTGAATAAATGAATGCCTGATTGGGTGAACTGAGTGAATGAAATGTAAATACATAAATACACAAAGAGACTGTCTTAAGCAGAGTGGGAATCGGCTGGCTTGGATCCGAATTGGCTTCTGACACTGTAAGAGCACCAGGGCCTCTCCTTCTATCATCTCTGTGGTCTTCCCTGTGTTAGCATCATTTAAGTCTTAATGTAGTAAAAGGTCACTGTAAATAGCTCTAGCCATAGCTCTAGCCTACATAATTTTGGATGCAATACTACAAAGAAATCAGGGAGAGAGAGAGAAAAAGAGAGAGACAGAGTGAAGAAATTGATTTTCCCTTCCATCATTGAAGAAGATTTGGGGCATGATTCACATTGTCCCAATCTGGATGAACTAATCATGATAGCCAGGGAGAAACGATATACTTATTGGCTAATTGGTCAACTAGGGCCTACTTCTAGAGCTAGTTCCGCAAGAAAATCCCATTCAAATTTTATGACAAGAAAGAAAAAATCTAGAGCAATAAAAACAGATGTTTACTAAAATAAATCTATAGATCTCAATTTTATCTCCATGCAGGGCCAGATACTGTGAAGTCACAGAAGCCATGCTGGTCTTCCAAACTAGTTTTAACATGAATTCTACTCATATGCCAGCAGAGCCCAGTGGTTAATAGAAAGTTATTGTTTTCATTAATAATACAATAATATGCATAAACATAATAGTTTAAAATAACACATAGAATAGTTTCTTTTTTTTTCCAATTTCAGGAGCAAGTATATAATCTATTAAAGAATGTAGTTGTTAAGATTTGACTATAGCCCTGTCACCTCTGCATTATTCTGTCCATTTTATATGATCTGATTTTTGGACTTCTGAGTAATGTTCAATTAAAATCTTAATTTGTTATTGCTACCTTAGAGGATGGATCATGAATTATGTTTTATCTTTCCACTGTTGGACTAAAAAATTACCCCAAAACTCAGTGGTTTAAATAAACATTTATTATCTCACAGTACATGTCCATCAAAAATCTGAGTTTGCCTTTGCTGGGTACCTCTGTCTCAGCTCAGGCTTTCCTATGGTTCAAGGTCTCTCAGGCTGCATTCAAGATACTGGCTGGGGCTGTGATCACTGGTCATCTCAAGACTAGTTGTGGGAGGAATTTGCATCCAAACTTACTCACAGGGCTGTTGGCAGACCTCAGGTCCTAGATTGACCATAGACATCAGTTCCTTGCCAACTGCCTTGCAATAGGGCAGCTCATTCTGGCTTCCCCCAGGGTGAGGTCTCTCCGAGAAAGTGAGTAAAAGATGGTGCCCAAGATGGAAGCCAGAATCTCTTTGTCACTTAATCTTGATAGTATTGTCCCGTGGCTTTCACACTATTCTATTTGTGAGGAGAATCTCACAAGGTTCAACCTATAGTCAGGAGAAAGGGATCATCCAGAGCCATGAGCACCACAAGGCAGGAATCATTGGTGGCTACCTCAAGGTTCCCTACCACAATCTGGGCATCTTATCTATCTACAAGGTAATGAACAGAAGGAGGTCCTCAATAAATAATTGTTAACTGACAAGTGCTTCTTTAAAATTAATGATCTCTCCAAAGAGAAAAGAAGTGTTTTATAAGAATTTAGGCTTTCCAACAATTTAATTTTAGGAAAGGGCATACTTACCTTCAAAAGAGTTTTTGGATTATTTCATACATTAGGGCATTGACATATTTTGACATATCTCCAGGAAGCAAAATATAATCTGGATGCATGATAAGCAAAATTAGGTGATACTTCATTTTAACAAGATTATGCTAATAGGGTTTTGTTCTTTGAAGATGAATATTCTGATTTGAAATGCTTTAGTGTATTTGTTCTTTTCTTAAGGTTTACTTTATCCTTAAATTTTCTAACATCTGTAAAGCTTATACAAATATCATTGGCATTTACTTTGAGATTCTCTAGAATTCCTGGAAAATACACTCTCTGAATTTTTACTTTACATTAGAAGTACAATTTGTAGAGAAAAATGTCTCAGTGTATACAAAATTAGAAGGAGCCTATGAGTATGTTCTCAAATAATAAATTTCTCAATTTGCTAGACAATGAAAAAGGTCATGAGACAAGACTATTTCTATCTTTTTCTGATTTATTTTCCTGCTTCAATATTCAGCAAGATTGAGAAGAAAAAACAAAAGCTTTGATGTAAGGAGTTGATAAATCCCGATTTTAAGTGTGATGTTGGGCAGTTAACTCTGAGTCCCTATCTGTGAATCAGAAATAAACACGGCTTACATAGTTGTAAAGCCTGGATGAGATAAAACATACAAAATGCTTTGTAAATCGCCAAGTAATAAAGAAATAGAATGTATTACTAGTAGGCAACCAAAAGACACGAAAACACAGATGGGAAATGCTCTCTAATGCCTTGATACTGCCTTTAATAAAGTAGGATTTCTGGACTGTAATACCCATTTTTACCATTTATTAAATGCCTTCCTGTATCAATTTCTGTAATAAACATAGGAAATATAAAGATGAAAAACACACAAGCATTGCCTTCACAGAACTGAAAGTTCATGGATGAAAGTTGTAGTATGACTAGACATTTAATAAAATTGGGGAAAGTGTCCACAGCCTAATACTAGACTGATTCATTAAGTCTTTAGTTAATAATTGTACCCAAATCTTGTTGTAGGCAAGCATAACCTTTTCCCATATCAATTCTGAGGGTAATGACTTGAGAAAAAAATGTCTTTAAATTGCTTCATTCTGTAGGTTTCATTGCAGGATGTAATAAATGTTTTCAGACGCAGTAGTAACTGTATTTGAAACTCTTTGGGAATTCTCTGTAGACATATGAATTTGTGGATACTGAGGCTATTGAAATTTTGACTCCATATTGACTTAAAATTATTTCTTCCCAACTGTGCTAACAAAAGACAGTATTTCCTCACTTTAAACACCTAACTTTTATCAGCCTTGTGTTCTTGCAGAATGCTTACGTGTCTCCATGGTAAATGGCCCTTCTCAGATAATAGTTTACTGTTAAGTCTGAATCTGATCAGCACTAAATGGGGATTTCAAAACCATTATGCAAAAGTAGTTCTAAGGAAGTATAAGAAATTTGTATTGGAGTATACCTGCATCCTTATTTCATAAAGCATGGATAAACAAGAATGTTCTGTTACAGTTACAGAGTTTTTTTTAAGAAAGTAATTATATACCCCCACAACATCATGAATCACTTGATAAATTGCCATATTATTTCTTTTTAAGTAAACTGGTTTTAAGATAAGTAAATCACTTGACAGCTTTTCTTCTCTTTCACTAACTGGTAAGCCTTTATTAGTATTCTAATCAACTCCCTGGAGACTTGCCTTAGCACATTAGATATTTTCCTTTTTGAATTTGAACATTGAATAAATTTGCCTTTTACCTTGAGTTTCATTAAATAAATGTGATTTTTATTGAAAAAAGGTTGTTTTTAAATAACCTACTCATGTTTCTCATGAAAAATAGTTTTATAATATAAATTATGCGAATTGGTTACCTGGTGTTACATTATGAATTTTTTATATAACAGCGGATAAATACATGGATTTGCAGTCCGTGTATTTATCCGCTGGCACAAATCCAGTGGCACAAAGCCTAAACAAAGGTATAATTAAAACAAAACCCAATAAATTGTTAGAAAAAAACTAATATGAATAATGCTTACTAAAATTAAAGAGCTCTATCAGGTTATAAAATCATTTTGGATATAGATAGTTTCTGATTTAGGATGAATGTCTGAAATTCCAAAAGAATCAAGTAAAGAATAACATAGTGCAGAACCTTTTATTTTTCAGTTAAATGGAGCGAATTCACAAGTCCGCTGCTAGTCAACGTGGTGCCATTTTATGAATTAGCTACAAACTTCCGTTCCTGTACTGTGTCGCTTCTAGGCATGCAGCTTGGTGAACAGAGAAGTCACTGTATTTCTATCTCAGTCTCCCCCTTGGGTACATGCTGTGCTGTGGGATACAAACTGTCCACATTGACGGGGTGCCCCAAATGCTCAAAAGCATGTTATTGATGAGGTAAATAATCATTGTCTGGTCTTGAGCAAATCTTGACAATTTTCAAAGTCATTCCAAATTATAATCTTACAGTTTAAATGTAAAGTCATCACAGATGATGTTTATTCTAGGCATAACATTACTTAGCCAGTAAATAAACACAAAGAGTGGAAATGGTTTTTGTTGTTGTTGTTTTTAATGCTTGTGGCCATAAGAACCCTATTTGGAACTCACTCATAAATTGTTTAAGTTTAATGGGTTTAACTTACATATTTAGGGAAGTAACAGATGATAATTTATATTTGTTAATCACTTATTTTAGCCAAATACTGTTTGAGGCATTTTACTTGAATTAAAAATTTTCCTCAGCATAAGGTAGGTATTCCTATTATTGCAGTTTTCCAGATGTGCAGGGTAGGGAAATGAGGCACCTGAGATGCCCAAGGGAACATGCCTAATAAAACGAAGGGTTCTATAGATCTTTAAAGGACAATTTAAGAAGTTGACCTTGATTCATCTTCATGTGACTAGGAAGCTCTTTTAAGGGATGTAGCCCACTAGTTATATTAAAGCTACCACAAATGCAATTACTTATTATTAGTCCATCATTCATTCAGTTATTCATTTATTTCAAATATATTTATTAAGCACCTACTATGTGCCAGTCCCAGTTCTAGACACTGAGGATAGAACTATAAATCCCTAAACCTCATATAGCTTAGTAGGAAAGGGATGTCATTACAATATCTTGTGTTGCTCCTCCCCCTCCTCCTCTTCCTTCTCTTCCTCCTCCTTTCTTCTTCTTCTTCTTCTTCTTCTTCTTCTTCTTCTTCTTCTGCTTCTGCTTCTGCTTCTGCTTCTGCTTCTGCTTCTTTTCTTCTTTTTTGGTACATTTAATGTTCCCTATGTAGTTATTTATATGCCTGGAAAGCATATTTCTTTAGATCATTTAACTTTCTATAAAATACTGCAGGGTTAGAAAATGTGAAACGAATGTTATTTTCACACTGATGCACTGTGTTTTTTATCCACTCACCTTGTATTATGTCTGATCCTGCGGAGTCTTTCAAATCTTGACTTGGAAGTTCACTTTGTATGCTACTGTGATTGGTAAAAATCAACACACTGTAACACTAAGCAAAATGGATATTGACATAAAAGAGAAGTGTTTTAAAGGAAGAATTTAAATGCCTGTGATGCCATGCAGTTTCCCATAGTTTTACCTTCTGAATGAATGCATAGATTGGCAAGACAAAATAGCGGGTGATTTTTTGGTGGACAGAATCCTGACAGCTTCAAACCCTGAGAACATGAATGCAAAATGGGAAGTGAACAGCAATAGTAAGAGATATTTACTCAACATCTAAAACAGTATTCTTGTTACAAACAGCTCATGAATATTATATCATGAGTGAGGAATAGAGCCATTAGCAACTAAACTGACCGGTATTTAGTTTACTAAAAGTTTTTCTCTATTACCTCCTGTCAACCTGTCCTTAGTAAAATTGCAAAAGGTAGAACATTAGAAGCAGTGGGGGAAAAAAGGGGGGATTAAGGCTCATCAGTATGATTGTACTAAGTGGGAGAAGAAAAAAGCAACAATCAAAATCATGACTACCTGGGAGACAGCTTGAAATCGTTAGGTATAGGAGAAAACATTTCACAGCTCAGTAACTCCTGAGGGCATTATCATCTGAATGCTAAGATGATAAGTTCAAATGACCCATCGTGCACTCTGTCTACATATTCAAGAAAGTGAGTATTGTAAACTTCTAATATCAACACAGGTGTAATCAATGTTCTGTGACATTAATTTAACATTATTTAGTATAGATCATAAAATGAAAGACTTTTTAAAAATGAAGAACAGATCTGGGAGTTTTATATTTCATGCCTTGATAATAATTTAACACACTTTTTTTTTTTTTTTTTTTAGATTTTTATTTGCGAGAGAGAGAGAGTGAGCCAGGGGAGGGTCAGGGGCAGAGAGAGAATCCTGAGCAGACTCCGCACCGAGTGAGGAACCCACTCTGGGCTTAATTCCATAACCCTGAGATCATGATTTGAGCCAAAACCAAGAGCTGGTCGCTCAGCCAACTGAGCCATGCAGGCACCCCATTAACATGCATTTCTAAAAGTATGACTCTTTCTCTAGGAGTGCCTGGGTGGCTCAGAGGGTTAAGCATCTGCCTTTAGCTCAAGTCATAATCTCCAGGTCCTGGGATCAAGCCCCATGTCAGGCTCCCAGCTCAGCGGGGAGTCTGTTTCTCCCTCTCCCTTTGCCTCTCCCCTTGCTTGTGCTCTCTCTGACTCTCTCTGGCTCTCAAACGAATAAAAAAAATCTTAAAAAAAATTTTAAAAATAAAAGTATGACTCTCTGCCAAGACTAACAATGCCCTCAGACAGCTGCTTTCATGTTAATGTAAATTCATTATACTTTGATAAATTGGTAATGTAATTCCTGATTGTAGAAGAGAAAACAGTATCACTTAGACAGCAGACTAGAATATGCTCATTCAAACAACTGGACAATATTGGGTATCTTACAGATCTGTTTGATATCCTAAGTGGATAACCAAAGTTTTTGAGATGAGACCACTGCATATCATTAAACCAATCAAAGCCCATATCAAATATTAACATTCAGAAAGAGAACTATCATATAAAATAATTAGATAGGATTTTTGATTAGAAGGATATTAGTTTATATCAGAGTCCAGTGAACATCTACTGAATGTAAATGTGATTTAGAGATGTTTGGAATATAGACAAATGTCAAACCATTCTATATTTTATCCCACAATATATTTTCTCAGGGGATAGAACTTATAATACTAGTATGTGAATTTAAAATTCTTTACATTCAGAGTCTCCTTACCCATCAATAAACAAATGGATGAAAACTTTGAACACTAAAATTATTAGTACCTAACTTCTAATCATTTATTTTACAATGGATTATTACTCTGAAATGTCTGGTTTTGATTTTTAATACTTGATATGGGTAGTTATAATCACACACACACACACAGACATACCCTCAGTCACTAGCACACTACATGTCTAACCTTGCCATTTTATTCTATTATTAAAACATGTTATTTTGAACAATTGCTTGGATATTTGAATAAAGACAGAAAATGAGTATTTGATCCCATTGGAGGCATTAGCACTGTATATAGCTAAGAAACAATGTAATTATAATTACCCAAAAGATTCTTAGGCATAAAAAACAAATAGTATTACCATTTTTATAATTATCCTATTATTAAAAATATGTATGGCTATTTTTGCAAAAAGTATATCTGGGTACTTCCTCTTTGTTTCATGAATTGTCTCTTCTAAAAAATAGAGGATAAAAATTCAAAAATGTTTTAATCATCCATTATGCTAACCAAAATATTAAAGATATTTCTATTTAGTGGTAAATTTTACTTGAAGAATTGGCAAAGCTTCCATTTTCTAAAAATATTTTAGGGATTTGCCAATATATATAATGATATCTGGAGGCTATATAAACATAATAATAGTAACTCCATAATAGACAAGGTAGTCTTTTCAACAATTATGTAGGAATAAACATATAAACCATGCCACCTTGTCCAAAGTTAGCATTTCCTAACAAAAGCTTTTTTGATTATAAGTAAGTCGGATTTGTACTCTACCTTAAACTTTACACAAAAACTGGCTCTATTATTAGTTACAGTTAATGAAAAGCCTACATAATTCCCACATGCTTTCCATACTTCTCTAATTGGGTTGTCCCTTATGTTCTTCAATTAGGTAGTTCCTTGAATTTCCATCATGAAAGGCATTTCTTTGGATCGAAGCATTGTTTGAAGTCTTCCGTTAAAACCAACAAAAGTCCAATCATATTCCAGGAAGTATTTTAGAAATGTACTAGCTAATGTAAAAAATATATATGAAAAGCAAAAGAGTTAGAACAGCTAATACAATTAAAAAAAAAAAAGATAAATGAAGTTGGAGGATTCATCTGATTCTGGGACTTACTATATGGCTACGATAATCAAGACAGTGTGGTATTGGCATAAGAATAGTCAAATAGACCAGTGTAGCAGAGGATAGAGTACAGAATTTTTATGATCATAATAGAATGTTATTCACAATTTATATGGTCAATTTAACCTCTTGGAAATCTGTATGCAAATAAGTAAACCCTAACTTTTACTTCATAATACATAAAATGGAACTCAAGATATAGCCTAGGCTTAAATCTAGGAGATAAAACTATAAAACTTCTAGAAGGAACAAGAAAAAAAATATTTGTGAACTTGGGCTAGGCAAAGATTTCTTAGATAGAACACAAAAAGCAAAACCATAAGGGAAAAAATAGATAAATGTGATTTCATCAAAATTAAATCTTCTGATCTTGGAAAATACTGCTAAGAGAATAAAAAGGCAAGCTACAGACCATGAGAAAATATTTGCAAAAAAAAGTCTGTCTCCTATATATGTAAAAAAAATGAGAATCTGAAAAATATAGGGACTTCTAAATTTATTTTTTTATTATTGAGGTATTGTTGACATAAAACGTTATATTAGTTTCAGGTGTACAACATAGTGATTCCACAGTTGTGTACATTGTCCAATAGTGAGTGTAGTTACCATCTGTGACCATACAATGTTATTACAGCACTATTGACTATGTTCCCTATGTTGTGCTTTTTATCTCTGTAACTAATTTATTTTGTAACTGGACGTTTGTACCTCTTAATCCCTTCACCTACCTCCCCAGCCGCCTCCCCTTTGGCAACCACCAGTGTATTCTCTGAATCTGAGAGTTTGGTTTTTATTATCATTTGTTTTGTTTTTTAGATTCCACATATAAGTGAAATCATATGGTATTTGTCATTCTCTGACTTACTTCACTTAGCACGATACTCTCTAGGTCCATCCATATTGTCACAAATGGCAAGATTTAATTTTTTTATGGCTGAGTAATAAGCCACATCTCTTTATTTATCCATTGATTGATGAACATATAGGTTGCTTCCATATCTTGGCTATTATAAATAATGCTGCAATGAGCATAGGGTGTGCATATCTTTTCAAATTAGTGTTTTCATTTTCTTTGGGTAAATATCCAATAGTGGAATTATTGGATAATAGGGTATTTCTATTTTGTTAATTTTTTGAAAAACCTCCATATTGTGTTCCACAGTGGTTGCACATTCCCACCAACAGGGCATGAGGATTTCCTTTTCTCCAAGTCCTCACTACCACTTGTTATTCCTTGTCTTTTTAATAGCAGTCATTCTAGGAGTGCCTGGGTAGTTCAGTCGGTTAGGCATCTGCCTTTGGCCAGGTCATGATCCTGGGGTCCTGGGATTGAGCCCCACACCGGACTCCCTGCTCAGTGGGGAGTCTCTTTCTCCCTCTCCCTCTGCTCCTCCCCCTGCTTGTGCTCTCTCTCTATCAAATAAATAAAATCTTTAAAAAAAAATAGTAGCCATTCTGACTAGTGTGGTTTTGATTTTCATTTTCCTGATGATTAGTGATATTGAGCATCTTTTCGGGTGTCTGTTGGACATTTGTATGTCTTCTTTGAAAAAAAAAAATGTCTACTTAGGTCCTCTGCCCATTTTTTAATCAGATTGGTTTTTTTTTTTTTTTGGTGTTTAGTTGTATAAGTTCTTTATATATTTTGGATATTAACTTTTTATCAGATATATCATTTGCAAATATCTGTTCCCATTCAGGAGGTTGACTTTTTGTTTTGTTGATTGTTTCCTTTGCTGTGCAAGAGAAAATATAGGAAGTTTTAAAACTTAACAATATGAATACAAAAAAATACAACTGAAAATGGGCAGAAATATATCAACAGGCAATTCTTCAGAGAAGATATATGGATTTCAAATGGCAAGAAAAGATGCTTAATATCACTAGTCATTAGTAAAATAAAAATAGATAAAACCACAAATAGATACTCTTACATGTACACTAGAAAGCCTGAAACAAATGAACAAGCAAGCAAGCTATGTGATAATAGCAAGTGTTGGTAAGGACGTGGGGCAACTAGATGCTCATACATACTAAAGGAAATACAAAATGATATAGCCAAAATGATACAGCCAGTTTATATATAAACTGCCAAAGAGCAGTTTGGCAATTTCTTGTGAAGTTATAAACATACTTAAAATGCAGCCCAACTCAGGTATTTATCCAAGAGAAATATATTCATACAAGTATTTACACTAATGTTCACAGCAAGTTTGTTTTCCTAATAGCCAAATACAAGAAGGGACACCAAATTCCATTACCTGGTGAATGGCTAAATAAATAGTGGTACATCCATTCAATGGAATACCATTCAGCAATGAGAAGGAGTGAATACTGAGATATTCAGCAAAATGGATGAATGCTAAAAACATTATGCTAAGTGAAAGAAGTCAAACACAAAAGTTTATATATAACATGATTCCATTATAAGATATGTGAGAAACAATGAAACTACAGGGATGGAAAACAGATTAATGATTGCCAGGGGCTGAAGTGTGAAAAGGGGATGACTGAACAGGAACCCACAGAAACTTTTCAGGGTCATGGGTATTTTATATTTTGATTTGGTAGCAGTTGAACAATTATATGCAACTGTCAAAATTCATCCAACTGTATACTTTAAAAGGATGACTTTTACCATATGTGTGATATACCTTAATAACCCTGATTAATAAAAAATAAATAAATAAAAAGAAATAAAATAAAAATTTTCCCATTTGATTCTATTTCACCCCCAAATTCTGTATTACTCCCCAAACTACACATTGGGGATTTATGCGATTGGTGTTTCTCAGAGTGGTAGATGCAGACACCATCTTGAGTACAATGTAGAACACATTTGAAATGAATGTTCAATGTAATAAAATAACTATCAATAGTTAGATCAAAAAAGATAGATAAATATATAATTTTCAAGACATGATAAGAGGTCAAGAAGCCACTAATCCTAAAATAAGGTGGGGAAAATGTTCAATACCACATAGATAAGGCTAGAGTTCTGGGAAAATGCTTGTGTGATAAAGTTGCAGGTCAGCTGGTCAAGATTAAACTGGCAGTTATAAAAAAAAAATAGTAAGTAGACAAGATAGGCAATCATTGTTTTTTGTTTGTTACTGTTTTTTGTTTTTTGTTTTGTTTTGTTTTTTTACCTGCTAGCTATCAGTAAGCAGGTATGAAGGTTTAGGAGAGAGTGGATCATACAAAATGTATGACTTGATGTGAAGGGTGGGTCAAGAAATATTTGGAGTGTGGGAACTCAGTTGCCTCAAAAGAAGTTCATGTTTCTGCTAGGAAAGGGGCACAAGTATACGAAGGCAAATGTGGGGAAAAAGCACTCACTGACTTCAGTTTACATTTTCTTGCTTTCTTATGTATTATTATTAAAGACACATATTAAAATAAAACAAAAAAACTAACTGTAGAGCACCTATTAATTTAGATGTAGTGTGTTGTGTATTTGTTTTGATTTCAAATCTATTTGTTCATGGCTTAACTGAAGTTGTTTTGATCTAAGGGTGAATTTGTTTACATTGGAGACCATCTCAGGATGATGTCATCAAAATTGTTGTGCTACAGAGTGCTTATCAACATGAACATATAAAGGAGTGACTATGACATAATGGACATTTAAACTTTAAATACCATGAATTTGTGAGGACTTGACCAAGAGTGCTCAATCTGGACAAAGCTATGCTTTGCTGATCTAAATAGCTCTCTGAAGACCTTGGGGCATCAGCTCTCATTGTGGCAAGGCTCCTTTTTGCCAGCAGTTATGAAAACCATGCAGCAGCTCCATGAAGGAGATTATCTTGCCTGCCATCTTTAGTACCTTTGTTCCACGAGCATCCTGCTCTAGCAACAAGGGATTTTCAATTCATGTTGGCAGCTGGATGGATGTCAGCTCTTGGTTAGCTAAGCCAACTCTTCTGCAAACGAATTCATGGAAAGGTACACCTCAACTAAATTTGAAGTTTATTGTTTTCATCTCCCCTTTTCCTGGAATAATAGTGTAAACGATCTATCATTGGTTTGAAGTATGTTATATCTTTCTTGGTTTATTAAGAGACATTATCTTGTATACTATTGGCTTATGAAATATTATTTTTATGAATTCCAGCAGTCAACCTGTGTTAATAAATTATTGGCAAAGACACTCTCAGTCCCTGAGCATAACTTGCTGCAGACAAAACACAGTATATCTATCTGTATTTCTATAACTATGTATCTGTATAGAAAGGTATATAATACCATAGTTTTAATATAAACTGCTACATTTCAGGAGTTACTATTATTCTATAATGTCAAAAGTTTGACTTTGTAAAAACAAACAACAGCAAATAAAAACCTAGGATAATTATTGCCAGGTTTAAAGGACTATCTCATGTTTACAATATATTATTACCTGTTCTCACACTTTCTCAAGTATTATGTTAAAAATAAAGTTAAGGTTCATGTATTTTATTTCAATAATTAGAAATATCTTGTGTGAGATACAGACCCCAATTAAATAATTAGATAATAATGTAGTAAAATTTCATAGTCAGTATTAAATTCTGGATAACCTAGAATAAAGTTTGTTTTCCTCTCTCAACAAATCAGCCTTTTGAGTCATCTTACTTGTTTAGCTGACATATTTTCAATTGACTAAAATATTTTTCAATTGACTGTTGAGTTATTTTCAACAATTATTTTAGTAGCTCAGGACTTAAAAGAAGAACATTAGCTACTTGTTCCCATGAACACTTTTACCTGCAGTGTAGTTAATTTATAAATAAATAAATGAATAAATAAACAAATAAAAATAACTGGACAGTTGTTTTTTTTTTTTTAACTAAAACATTATATCAGGGCTGGGTTTCCAACTCTTTATATCACGAGGTTGTATTTCTGTTCTAAAACTGCAAATAAAGAGTCAGGTTATAGGTAAAAGAAGTTCCATGAGCTCAGCTTTTTCAGTACTAAGATAAATCAATAAGCTCAGAACCAGGATCAGGTCTGTATGCCAAGGTCAGAAATACTAAAACAAAGCTGGAATAGGGGAGAAAATAGCAAAGTAGAAATAAGCTCCAAAGGTTTAATAAAAGGAGCAGGTAAAGTACAGCACAGGAATAAGACATGTTTAGTTTCAAACTGAACTTGGACTCCAATCTGACCCTGACTATAAAGTTAATTCCTGTATTTTCAACCTAACTGCCTCCTAACTGAACTTCAATATATTTGATCTTCTCTTCTTGTCTCCAGCCTTCCTGTTCTCCTTCCTTCCTTCCTTTGTTCCTTCCTTCCTTCCTTCCTTCCTTCCTTCCTTCCTTCCTTCCTTCCTTCCTTCCTTCCTTCCTTCCTTCCTTCCTCCCTTCCTTCCTTCCTTTTGTTCTTTTCTTTCTCCCTTTCTTTCTAAGCCTGACTCAACAATTGTTCAATGAACACTAACTGTGTGCTATGGACTTTACTAGGCATGTGTAAGTATTTATTTTCAGTTATTTTAGTATTAATGATGCATTATTTTTATTTAAAATTAAAGTGTTTCTTAGTGGGCCATCTCGGTGGCTCAGTCGGCTAAGCACCCAACTTTTGGTTTGGGCTCAGGTCGTGATCTCCTGGGTCATGGGACTGAGCCTCATATGGGGCTCCCCTCTCAGGGGGGAGTCTGCTTAAGTTTCTCTCCCTCTGCCCCTCCCCCCACCCATGCACGCACACATGCACACTCTCTCTCTCTCTTACTCTCTCTATAATAGACAAATCTTAAAAAAAATAAAATGTTACTTAGTAACAAGGAACTTATTTCTTTTTTTCTGTCTTACCTTCTTTCCTTCTTTCTTTCTTTCTCTCTCTCTTTCTTTCTTCCTCACCTCCGTGCTATAAGAAACTCAAAAAAACAACAAAGAGGCAAATTCTGCATACCACATATTCTCCTGACACTAACGAGAGTCAAGGCTTTGAAGATCCAGGCTATTAAGGACTTGATTCAGGTTTTGTAGGTAAGGAAAGTTAATTTTGAGGGCCTTTGAGAAAAAGAATACAAGGGGCACCTGGGTGGCTTAGTTGGTTATGCCTCTGACTCGATTTCAGCTTAAGTTGTGATCTCAGGGTTGTGAGATTGAGCCTCATGTTGGGCTCCTTGCTCAGCAGGGAGTCTGCTTGAGATTCACTCTCTCTCCCTTTGCCCTTCCCCGCCCCATTTGCACTCTGTCTCTCTAAAAAAAAAAAAGTAAAGAAAATTTAAAAAAAGAAAAAGAATACAAAATTATGAACTCAATATGAAATATGAAAATGAATATTTGTTTAGAATAAGGAAGGAAATCACAATAGATTATAAATTTTAAAAAACAAAAAAGATCATAAAATCTGTAAAAAATGCTTAATTTATTGCCTGTGATACTTTTTGTCCCTTTATCTTTTGGTTGCTTACTCTTTGATCATCTTTTTCACATAACAATGATTTTATGATATCATTATCTACAGAGATTCATTCCTATAGTAAGATAGGTCAAAGTGGATTTTTTTTTATGATTGATAATTTAGAAAAGTTTCATCTCAATTCTGTTGACTGACCTATGAAATCATGCTAGCAAGAATGTAACTATACATAGATATTATGCAAACCACATAAATACACCGTAATCCAACAAAGTTCACTCCCCTTAACCAGATCTCCAAAATACCCTCCTGTTCCCCAGTGCCCTTCTACCCATGCTTCTCACCCCTCTCCTATATCCCACACTAGAAGAGAATCTACCTAGAAGTCAGAAAGGAAAGAGATGGTCGTCTCATTGTGAATACCATCCCATAATTCTCCTTGCTGGCCTTGGCTTGCACAATTTTTGTAACAAAATATCTATTAATGAAAAGAGAAAATGGGCAATTATATAAACAAAAAGGTAATGGTTAATATTATTATTGATATTATTGGTTAAAGGTATTTAGAAAATTAAATGAGGTAAGGGAAAGATAGAGTGATCATTTATTTATTCAAAAAATATTGAATTAAACTGAGTACATACCATGAAAGATATGTGGCAGTATTTCTAAATGTGATTATATTCTCAAAATGAACATGCATTAAAATTGACCTTTTTTTTTTTGCATTTGACATGAAATTATATGAGTTTTAACACATGCATAGCTTCATGTAACTACTACCACAATCAGGGTACATGATTGTTCCATTACTCCATGCTCTACATTAGATCCCCAGAACTTACTCATCTGTAACTAGAAGTTTGTCCCTTTGACCAACATCTCCTCATGCCCGAGAACCCTACATCTTAGCCCCTGGCAACCACCCATCTACTCTCTATGAGTTCAGCTTTTTTAGATTCCACATACATATAACTGAAATCACACAGAATTTGTCTTTATTTATTTATTTATTTCACTTAGCATAACACCCTCACATTTCATCCCTTGTCTTTGCAAATGGTATATTTGGATGCCCTCCATCAGGTTTATTTCTAGGGTGTTGAGTTTTTGGTTTTAGTTTTTATAACTGCATATTGAATTTTGTTAAATGCTTTCCTTGTGTAAGTTGATAAGATCATATTTTTTTCCTTTAGTCTGTGAATAGGGTGGATTACATTGAATAATTTTTCACATACTGAACCAATCTCGCATTTCCAAGATAAATTGCTCTTGATTTGGTGCATTATTCCTTTTATATGTTCCTGGGTTTGATGTTAGTATTACGTTGAGAATTATTTGAAACTATGTTCACAAGGAATATTTGTCTATAGTTATCTTTTTTCATACTGTCTTTGTAGAGTTTGGTATCAGGATAATTCTGACCTCATAAAATGAGTTGCATTCACTCTTATTCTATTATTTGGAAGAGATTATATAGCATGGGTGTTATTTCTTACTTACATGTTTTATAGAATTTTTCAGTGAAACTATCTGGAGCTACAAACCATGTTTTTCAGAAAGTTTTGAATTACAAATTAAATTTATTTAATTATTTTATAACTATTTAGCCTATCCCTTTCTTCATGTGTGAATTTTCATACTTTGAGACTTTCGAAGAATTGCCTTATTTCATATTAGTTGTTGCATTTATGCGTTTAAGTTCTTCATATTTTTGTTTTTCATTAATTATCTGTAAGATCTGTGGTGATATCCCTCTTTCCATTTCTGCTATTGGTGGTTTGTGTCTTTTCCATTTTTTCAATTATTTCAATTATTCAAACATGAATAATTGGTAAATCTGATCCTTGTATAATTTTGTAACTTTTCCTTAAATTTGAAATCATTATAAAGATAAAAAGTAACAAAATAAGTTAACAAATAAAAACACTAAATATGGAGAAGCAAGAGGAAGAGAATCAGATTACTATACAATCACCAGAGCAATTTAGATTTTTATGGAGGAATTGTAGAGGGTGGGATTTATTCAGTTGTGCTTTGTGAACCAATACATACAATGCTAGATGTTAATTAATATTAATTAAAGTCTACATAGAAAAAGTAAAATTAAAAAAATTTAATTTGCAGAGTATATTTTAAAAAGAAGAGGGAAAAGCAGACTATGTGTTTTGCTTGTGTGAGACTCTGCAAGTCTCTTCTTGCTTTGTCGTGTTTGGCAGTTTGTCCACCTGCCATTGCTTAGGTCAGTCAGGGTCAGGGCCACCGTATCTACTTCCAGAAACAAAGGTGGGTTATCTGTGGCTATAGTTCTCATTCTAATTCCACCTTCCACCATTCTAAATTGCATTCTAGAAAGGTGGTATCATTTTATAATACCTTTAGTAATGTACAGAGTTTGCCAGATTCCCATGTCCTTATTTGAAATAATATGAAAAACATTTGGACCTTTCTCTTTGTTTACTAGATCTATAAGTGAGACTAGCTTACTGAATTCTATTCATGCAAACATAACTGACACTGGCTACTCTAAGGCACTTGAATGAATCTCTCTTTGCCTTTTTTCTGTCTCTATATGTCTCTCTGTCTCTCTGTCTCTGACTCTCTCCCTCTCTCTCTCTCTCATCTATCCACTTATCTGCTGTATGTTTAGTATATACTCTAGCATACATATGGATTATGCAAATATTCTGTTTTCTTTAGGAATGAATCAGTGACTTCTGTGATGCAACTATGACCTGGGTTGCTAAATTTTATCAGTCTAACTATATGTTTAATCCTAACTCGATGTATAAATAAAAAGTGTTACATTCTAAATGTTCACCTGTGCACTAAAAGAGAGATGGGATGTTGCCTGTTTTTAGCAAATGTATTACCAACACCAATGATTTCTACTAGTTTCAAATATACAAGTTTTTTTTAATCACTGACTTAAGGGACTATACTGTATCTACCAAATTCCACTAAGATATGTAATTTTGTTCAAACTCATTCATATGCTTCCTACATAGAGCTACCCAATGTATTTAATGAAGAGGCTTCTCCTGAACTCTGAAATGACCTCAGGTGCTATTTTACATTGATTACCAACCTATGTATACTGGTATGGATAAAAATGTAAATTCATAATGATTGATTTTAATTACTAAATACTGAAGTTCAGTTTAGACAACATGGAAAGATACATGGTCACACACCAAGAATACAATGGCAGGTTTCACATGAAAGGTAATAAAAATTGACATGGGCACTGTCTTCATAGATACAGCTGGAAGTTACCTTTGTATGTGATCGTATCTGCTAAGATGTAGAACTTAAGAGAAGAATCCTAAATAACTCATTTAAAAAATCTCATTTGAAGCTTTTTTTTCCTCCAAAATAAATGCATATGTGTCTTGTCAAAAAAGAGACTAATTAGTTTTGAGCCATTGCTTTAAAGATACCAGGCATTCTTTCAGGGGCAGGAGGAGAATGACGGTGAAATTTTATCTTACATCTCATAGGCAGATAAATGTGTTACAATGGTGAGGATTAATGGCTCCTCATCATTAAAGTTCAGAAAATTAACCATTTCTATCTAGAAATGAATGAACTGGAATATTTTTTTTTAAAGATTTTTATTTATTTGACAGAGAGAGATACAGCGAGAGAGGGAACACAAGCAAGGGGAGTGGAGAGGGAGAAGCAGTCCTCCTGCCGAGCAGAGAGCCCGATGTGGGACTCGATCCCAGGACCCTGGGATCATGACCTGAGCCGAAGGCGGACGCTTAACGACTGAGCCACCCAGGCGCCCCTGAACTGGAATATTTTGGTAAGTGACACTGTATTCCTCATGTGAATGTTCTTTATTTACAAAATAAGTAATTCCTTCCAAAAATTCATTTTTATGTTTGGGAAGCATTCAAATGTGCCCTTTAAAAATACTACTCGCCTCAAGTCTATCAAGCTTAATGACAGTGACGCTTTACATATGGAAGAATAAACAAAATATCTCAGCAGATTTTTCTTCCCCCTAATGCTATATAAGCAGCTTTCCCAGTTGTTAAAAACTGTTTTTGTCTCCTAAAGTTTACTTGTCAGAAACAATAAAAAACGAAGGACTTTATAGTTTAAATTATGCTAGCCTTAGGCAAAATATCTTTTAAAGCCTACTGCCTCCTTCTTTCCTATTTTTAAAGGTTACTGGCAATATGGAGATACATTAAAAAAGCCACTTTCATAAAATTGCAGAAATTTGGGGTAGAAGATGAATAAGGCAGTATTGTGTATATTAAGTCAAATTTATAAATCAAGGGAGATGTTACTTATTTTTGCATAAATATTAATAATAAAGCTTGTGTAAGTTGTCAATGAAATAATTTTATTTAGACCATCACCGGGGTATTTAATTTTAACTGTAAGTCCTTTCTCAATAGAAGTTTGAACAGAAATTCAGTAAAAATAAATTACCAGTTAGTAGTATAATAACACTGAGAAAAAGATTCCATCTGGAAGTATTATGGTGAGCTTTATTTATTATCAAATCCAACTTTCTTAAAGGCCGTTTGGGAGTAACTTACGGGAATAGTACCTAATGAGTTATAAGAAATGGTCCATCAGTGCAAAGCATGGTACAATTTGTGGGAATATCATACAGTAGTAACAATGAAAATTTAATACATCTGAGAAAAAGGCCTGTATTTTGTGGCAATTTAAGTAGTTTACTGGATTTATGAGAATATTTTTAGAGGAATGCAGTATTTTTACTTTTTATCATTATTATTTTAATGTTCAATAATACAATGATAATTTTTCTTACCATACTTAAAATAAACATACTAAGTCTATTTAACATGAAATATAAAATATTGTACATTTGAAAATATATTTTACATTTGAAGAGTAACAGGAGTTGTCTTGTAAGTACATGGTTTTCTAATTTTTTGTCCAGACTTTATTAATGTTGTCTAGAACTTAAAATCTATGCATGTTATGAATCATGATCATATTTGGCTTTATAAACTTATAATTTGACAATAAACTGATGTGACTCAGCAAACTGACAATTTATTTAATATACCAGAGGAAAGATAATGGTACCCTGAGAACTAGTTTAATAGGGAAGGCTGAGAGCTATTTATCTCATGAAAAAAATGCCATGTGCTTACATGGGGTAGCAACAGAGAGAGGCAGAAGTGGAAGAAATGGAGAAACATATTGGATGTAAGAGCAACTGTGAGAGAGGAAAGGATCTTTAGGATAATATTCTTCTCTCCAGCAAAACCTAAATGTGCTCAGACTATGATCTTCAGGTTTCTGTATAATCAAAGAGAGAAGTCAAAACACAGTTGGAAATGCCTACTGACCACCCAGTACTTCGACAGCTCAGCCCTAATTATTTCATTCTCTGTTCCCAGGTGAGAGCCTGGAAATAAGGTAAGTTGAATGAAGTGAGCCCAGTACCTATAAATGAAGCCACTGTAGGAGGAACGTTTTACCTCGAGATACAGGTGCTGTTGGCATTGAGACAGTGCATGATATCAAGAGTAAAGCTCAGCAGATGATAAGCACATAATAGGGATAAGCAGAAAACATATGAGACAGTGCATGATATCAAGAGTAAAGCTCAGCAGATGATAAACACATAATAGGGATAAGCAGAAAACATAATCCCAGTGATATTGTAAGAAAAGAAAAAGTGCCTGACACAAATATAAGCATCTGGAATGCAAAGCCAGAAGACTGACTAAATCAAACAGACAAATAGGAGGACAGCTTCAGAATATCTAAGAATTTCAACTTCTCTTAGAAAAACTGTGACTATGACACTTGGGCTTGTTTAAAGAGCCAGGAAAGAAGTAAATTATACCAAAGTTCTTTAATTTTGTCAGGCTTGAGATCTTTCTGTGTATAGGAATGCTTTGAAGTGGGAACTTTCTCCAGGCTTAGTTCTTTCCCAGTGTGGAAAGCACCAGAACTGACTAGAGTGTCAGTATGAATCCCAAAGCACCTCAAGGATGTTCTCAATCCCTTACTTCATAGTCATAGAGATTGAATGCTGGTTTTATGGATAGTGTCCATTGACATAGTATTTGTTTTGACTCTTTTCCAAAAGGACTGACTGAGACATAAAAGTTTCGGGAAAAATAATAAAGAATAATCCCACTGACTGAAAATAAGGCATTCTGGATGAAGGGTTTCAGTGACTTGCTTTTTTTTTTTTTCCTTTTAATTAAAATTCAGCTTTGATCAAATAGAAGGAAAGGTTGTGTTGACTGAAGAAGACATAAAAGGAAGTGACATTGGATAAACATCACACTGGGTATAGTCTATAAAACTAAGCTGTAAGAGTTCTTGTGTTATTCATATATTCTAAGATTTAGCTAAAACAGTCCCTCTGGTCATTTATCTGTGGATGTTCAGTGGTATATTTAGATGTCAGAAGTTCCTAATATTATATTCCAAATCAAATGCAAACTGAGAACATTGGTTGTATTTTAAGTGCCTGGGCTGATAGAGAAGGAACATTTTTTAGTAAATAGAAATATCTTTACAAGAACAAATGAAAGGTTGATAAGAGAGTAATTACACCACTTCAGTGAAGGCATTTGTTTACTTAAGAGTATGGTAGAAGACGGTTCTAATAAAATATATGCTTGGTTTATCTTGAGGTATTCAGGTTTACAAGTAAATGTTAGCAATATTTCAGTCTACTGGGATGCCTTTGCCCGAGGAGTATGTATCACAGGTGTTTGTATACTATTAGCTAATAAATATCATTAATATCTGGACCACATAGTGTTCTAGGAGCTGTGTATACAGCAATGAACTAGTCGAAGTCTGTTCTATTCAGAAAATTGAAATTCACAGGTCTGATAGAAGACCATCAACAGTCACTGTAGACTATGTTTAAATTTTGGAACCCAGCTTTGTGCCCTGCCAGGGTGGTGTTATTTCCAGCCTGCCACTCAACAGGACAACTATTTTTGCTTTCTCTCCACCATGGCTTTACTTCTGAATATCTCTGAATCTTGCTCAGATGTTGAGGAACAGAGGACTTGCCTTACTGTTGGTCTTTGGATTATCAAAGTCAATTGTAGGTGTGGTTATATGATCACAAAGTTCTCAGACTAAAAAATTTCATTGAATGGGTCTGCCTCTGTTTTGCCAAAATTAGATGTGGGGCAAGTTATCTACCCCTTGATTTGGATTTTAATATATATATTATAAATTATTGAATTTCTTGAAGAAAGCAGCCTAAATTCTTTGGCAGAAATTACAAGTCTGGCTCTGCATTAGCTGCTCCAGGATAATGGTGGTCCAAATGTATTATTTGGTGTCCCAAAGACCACCCAAAGTAATATCTGATGTCTCAAAGTTAGTTTTGATAGTCAATAGCACTCATTACCACATGGGTTAATTTACCTTAACCCGAACTAAATACCTGCAAAAGCTGGTATAGCGATTTAGGAAGTGGACACCTGGGTCACAATGTGGTAAACAGACTTTCCTGCTGTTTGGGAAAATCTATTTTGATGGTTTAAAACCAAGGATTAGGTAAAGCCATTACTGAGGCAGCAGTAAGTAGGGTTGTAGTGGATGGAAGGCTGGGAAATGACAAAAGGCTAGAGATTTCACTAACGTTTTCTGATACCATTATTGAGGAGCTCAGGATAGAGAGTTGGAGCATGAGAGGGGTTGACAACATTCACGGAGTTCCCAGAATCACTGATTATCCTTGAATGCTCCAGCGTTTTTTTTTTTAAGATTTTATTTATTTATTTGACAGAGAGAGAGATAGCGAGAGCAGGAACACAAGCAGGGGGAGTGGGAGGGGGAGAAGCAGGCTTCCCGCCGAGCAGGGAGCCCGATGTGGGACTCGATCCCAGGACCCTGGGATCATGACCTGAGCAGAAGGCAGACGCTTAACGACTGAGCCACCCAGGCGCCCCTGCTCCAGGGTTTTAAAACAGGACAGCTGATATCATGTTGATAGCTTGGTTAGGTAGTAATCTCTCCTATTGACTTTTAGGACACACTAGTACATGTTTTCTGGGGCTGGGCAGCAGCCATGACACCTACCCAGATCAGGGGTTGATGAGAGATTAACCAAGTACATTCAAATCAAACTTCCATTCAGGAGATTATATATGAGTCCAATCATTACTCCTAGATCTGAGTTATCGGAATGATTTTCTTCAAGGAGGCACCTATAATCTCTCAAAGGATGCCTTAGGAAATTTTTCTACAGTGTTAATAATTGAATTTTAAAGAGAAATAAAGTAATACCTATTGGTATAACTGATATATTTTTTACCTTTAAGGACATATTATTGGAACAAAAGAACATGAAGAAATCATTTTTAAAAATTTAAATCTCATAATCATCCCTTTTAATTAAAGTTACGGGCTAGTGTGTTCTACTTTTGTAGCTAAATTAGGGATGCATGTAGTATTTTGAGAAGCTGTGTTGTAAGCATAATATGCTGGTGTTTATGGGATAGCATAGTACTTAAAAAGCCTCATTAGTGCATTCCCTTCATTGCCCTGTAATTATCCATTTAAGTGTTTATATGTTGTCCACTTTTCAACAACTGTAAGACATCTTGCAATTAAGGCACATATTTTAATATCTTAATCATTTTATGGACTAACATCAGCCTAGCCCTTTCTTATTCACTTTGCTAAGTGGGCAATCAATACATTTTATTAAATGCATCAGAGTATGACTCACTAAACTTACTCGTATTCTACCTAGTGAAACATCACATGGCGATAGCTCACTCACACTGTAGAAAAATTCTCAGGAGAAAATAAGCAAGCTCTTCATTCTTAAATTTGACAAGACAAACCTATAAATTGAAGGCAAATTTCATATATAGTTATGTCTTTAAATGTTGTAATAAATGACACAGATGAAAAGAAATTAGTAACAGGAGCTACATATCGGAAGTCAAATGAGGTGCAGAAATGTTAAGGTCAAGCTTGACTAGAAGATGATGAGGTGTACATAATGTACAACATATGGTTAGATATGTAAATGAAGTGGGGTAATGAGTTATATTAAAAGAGATGTAATTAGAGCACCATATATAAGCATTGTAATGAGATGCCTCAGCCTTAGAAAAGTTAGATTTTAAGAAAAACGGCAGCCAGGCATAGGGAAGCACAGTTTGATCCTTGTCATCTTACATAACTACTGGGAAAGGCTCTTCCCACCCTCATAGTCCCAAGCATGCTCCTTGCTCTGCCCCCAGAAAATCACTTTATGATTTTCTTGCTTTGGAAAACTGCTTATATTTCTATAATAGCACCTCCCAAATAAGGTGATTTGGTCAAGAGGTGGCTGATGTGATTGAATTAATTAAAACTGCACTTTGACTAAGGTAATTCTGTGTGGATTTATTTATTTATTTATTTATTTATTTATTTATTTATTTATTTATTTATTTATTTATTTATTTTGCATTTAAAATGATAAGTGGATCCAAATGTCATGGCCAATAATGGAAAACAAAATAAAAACAGCAAGCTCTTTCTATTGAGTCAAATTAATACTGAGACTTTTATCTTAACAAAAAGTACTTTAAAAGATTTCAGTACCAAAACTTATAATGATGAGACACAAATTATTTCAATAGAGTATTTAAATCTAATTTATCAACTTTGAAACTGTAATATTTTTAATTTGGAAAATAAGCAAATTTACAGAGTAAGCACTGTTTCTCTTTTTCAGCTAGCTTAAGTAAATAAAAATAACTTATCCTTACGTGTGTAATAAATACATGCTTAATACTACGTAAGGGAGGCAAAACTCAAAACTGGGACTCTTTCACAAAAAGACAGATGAACAAGAAAAAGCAAATGATTTATTAATGTGTCCAGTGCAGGTCACATGGGAGAAACCTAAACCAAAAGTAACTCAAATTGTAGCTTAGAATTTCAGTTTATATAGCATCTTCAACAAAGAACAATACATTTGTAGAGGAATGAAGGACAGAGGAAAGCAAGTGTAAGCTTCCAGGGGCAGCAAACTATGGCAAGGTAAATATATGGGGGGAAAGTAATGGAATAAGATTCGTTTTCAGATTCCTCTGGCGCCATCTATGGGATGATAAGTCTGTCTCCAGTTAAAGGAGAGACCTGGGAGATGTATATCCTGCCTTTTGGCAGAAAAGGGGGAGCTTTTTCTGCATTTGCTGCTCCTGAATTGTCTTCAACTCAAAATGATTTTTATGTCAAAGAGGCATATTTTGGGGGTGACATATTCTGGTTTCTTTCAACTAAGAAAATTTAAAAAAAAAACAACTAAAAAGAGGGAAATGAAAACAATATTCAATTTCAACAAAGAAAATCTCTGTTAAAACTTTGGCATATATCTTTAACTTATACAAGTTCATTTCCTGAATATTTGTAATATTAACTCCATTGCACTGCTCAATTAAATGAATCATATTCTTTGAAATGCTTGGAAGCAAAGGCTTTGGTGTCAGAATGAAGTTCAAACCTTGAAGTCGTTCTATAGCTTCAGATTATTACTTGGTTTTGTGGCTGTTGTCATTTGCATGTTAGTTTATTTCCTGTGAGGCAGATCTAAATGTTTTTATTAAAAATTTGATTTGATATTGTAATTTTTCATTCTAGAATTTCCATTTGGTACTTTCATTATACTTTTTATTTTTCGGCTGAGATTTTCTGTCATTTCATTCATTATGAGTGTATTTTTTAAATCTAGTTCAGCATAGTTAAAATAAATGCTTTAAAATCCTTGTCCGATAATTTCAACACCTATAGCAACTTGGGGTTGTCTCCACTGATTATTTTATATCTTGAGAATGGGTTACATTTCCTTGGTTGCTCATATGTCAAGTAATTTTGCATTGAACACTAATAATTTTAAATGTTATATTGTGGAGATTCTGGATCCTGTAAGATTATTTTCAAGACTGTTGAATTTTTTATTTTTAAGCAGGAAATTAATTTGATTTGATTCAAGCTACAAACTGGCTCTTGGGTGGCAGCTTAAGCCAAGTTCAGTTCTTCCTTCTCCCCAGGTCATAGCTAGGCATTTTTTTTTTTCAACTGCCTCATGCTTAAGTGGCTCAAGTTTAAGCTAAAGTGTTAGAAAGAATTTATACAGAGAATTTGGGGAAACTCCTCTCTGGATTTCTTTTTTTCCTTTATTCTCCAACAGTTGTGATTGTTCTGAAATCCTTTTCTTCTTCAAGCCAGAAAGAATGACTTATCAGAGTTTTAGTCACAACTGAGGCAGCATGACTTCCTACCCTTATGCTGAACTTAGAAAACACACACACACACAGAAAACTCACACTTTGTGTTTCTTGTGTTTCCTTTTTCTAAGTGTCAAATCTCCTTTAGAATTTGCCTCATTTTTTCACTCTCCAGAGCCTTCAAGTATTTATTTTGAGGTTTCTTTTCTCATCAGAATTTATAACTATTATCTGTGATAGTGTCAGTTGGTTAAGAATTTGCTTGCCTATATAAAAAGATATATATCTTTTATCTGTCAGGGAGAGCAAGAGAGGTGGGGAAGGGAAGGAAAAAGAGAGAGGGAGATCTGGGCTGGTTATTATGAATAGGATATTGTTTAAAGACTACTTTCCTAGAAAATGTGTAATTGAAGATGCTAAGAGTATCAGATTTTCAAAACCCATCAAGAAAATATATGCATTACTAAATTTTCATTGGTGCCTTAGAGATCCCTAATGATAGAGCAAACACTGGGGCGGGTGGGGAGAGAAGGAGAGACTAAATAAAGTGTTAAGCTATAGTGAGTGGCCACAGTTTGGTTTAAGAATCTAGTTCCTTGGGAACTGGAAAATGAACTGTTCCAGTAATTGCTGATAACTTGCCCAAAATGGGCCATGTGACAAACTGTAGCTAGATGGATATTAGGATGGTCAAGCTTCTTCTTAACTGTATTCTTCTTAACTGTATGCCTTTATGGTGGACCAGCAAATTCCATATGATTTCACCATGCTCCCCAGTTGCACAGACTGTGAAATGGGCCATCAGACCCCATTCCTGTCTAACTTTCATTGGAGAAGTCCCAGTGTGATTTCCTTCTCTCAAAGGCAACTGGCCCAAGGGATCCAGTAGGCTCAGGCCCAGTCTGGATAATTCAATCACTGAAGGACTCACTGAAGCTCTGCTCTGGCTACTCTAAATATTTGAATGTCATAGGGAAAAGTTCTATTCTTTTTTCCCTTCTCTTTTACCTTTTCTTCCTAGATGACTTCATCCATTCCCACAACCCTATTACCTCCATATGCTAATGACTACCAAATTTATATCAGTAACCCTCATCTCTCCCATGAGTTCCAAATTGGAACACCCAACTGCCTAATTTACATCTATTTTAAATGTCTCACAGATATCTCAAATTTAACATGTCAAAAATCAAACTCTTAATTTCTACCTCCCTCCTCCTCATACCTTCATCTTCTCCAAACTTTCTTTAATGAGTTGTTCAAGTCAAAGACCTAGATTAGTCTCATTCCAATTTTAAAAACTTCTAGAAATCTATGGGAAAAAAGACAAATAACCCATTGGGCAATGAGGCAAAGAATATGAACAGATAGTTCACAGGGCAAATATATGAAAACATATCAAAATTTACTTATATTAAGAGAAACACACTTATTTTAAAATATCATTTGTCACATATCCCATGGAAAAATTTTCCAAAAATCTGAAAATTACCTTAACTGTGATGTCAGCACACAAACAATGGGGCATCTCTGAAGGAGGCAAATATTTGGCAGTATCTACCAAAATTATATATGTGTTCACACCTTTAACCCAGAAACCCTACCTCATGTAATCTAAATAACAAGTAGGGTATTTTAATATATAGACACATTTGTTATGTGTGGATGTGGCTTTCTTCAGAACCAATGATTAGAAAGAATGTAAATATCTAGCAATAAGGATCTGGTTAAAGAAACTTGTATCTCTGCATGGAGCACTGGGTGTTATATGCAAACGATGAATCATGGAACACTACATCAAAAACTAATGATGTAATGTATGGTGATTAACATAACATAATAAAAAAAATAAAGCAAAAAAAAAAGAAACTTGTCTCTTTTATTCTGCAGAGAAAAACACAGTTAAAAAAACAATTAGAAAGATGCGGAACAATTTTTAGGATTTTTTGTAAAGAGAAAAAAAAAGAGTACATAACCATGTATATGTTATGCCACCATATATAAGATAAGAAGGTGATATGTATAAACACACTCGCTTTTATTAACTTAAAAACTGAAAAAATAAATGAGAAACTAATAAAAATGGTGAAATGAGGTGGAGGGACAGGGGAGTAGGAGTAGGGTTTCTTGGTATATATTTTTAAAACAATTTTGTCTTTAAGTCATATGATATATTAACTGATCACAAACTTTACATAAATTAAATTAATAAAACTCAACAGAATAATAGAAAAAAGTAGCAATACATTGGAATCAAGAAGAGCTCATCTAAGAATCATTTAACATTAGAAATCTAATCTAATCTAGTTCTCAGCATTGTTTTAAGGAGAAAATTTTATATTATCATTGTCAAAGTTTCAAAATAAAGAATGGTGTGTTAGAATTTGATATTCATTTGATACTCAGCTCTTACCATTTTCTCTTCTATATTATCCCAAGAATTTACATAGTATGATTTTCCAACCCCCATAAATTAACAGTCAAACATCCAGTACTTGAGCGAAAACCATACCTGTTAATTTAGCAAAGTTAATACTGAAAAATAACAGGTCATTAGTAGCTATGTATAAGAATCCCTGAATATCCTCTGAATAGTCATTTTCTTAATCACTGCTTTAACTATATTAAGAGATGTAAAAATGATGGACCATGTGTTAGAAATCTTAGAAATTATAGAACAGATGCTAAAGAACAGAAGCTAGGTCTTATACAACAATGGCCCTGCATAAGAATAAATAGGAGGGCTTATTAAAACACCAATTCCTGGCCTTGCCCTCAAAGATTCTGATTTAGTGGGCCTGGAGTGGGACCTGAGATTTGTGTTTCCAATATACTATCAGGTGATCTGTTGATGCCTGTCAGAGAATATTTTGAGTAGGACTGAACTAGATCATGGCACTAAGATATAACACTACAAAGATAAACAGAGGACACAGGGAAAAAAGAAGACGAATTACAAGTGATAGAGAAATTTAGGGGTGCCTGGGTGGCTCAGTCAGTTAAGTGTCTGCCTTCAGCTCAGGTCATGATCTCAGGGTCCTGGGATGGAGCCCATGTAAGGTTCCTCACTCAGCAGGGAGTCTGCTTCTCCCTCTCCCTCTGCCCCTCCCCTCTGCTCATGTGCACATGCACACTCTCTCTCAAATAAATAAATAAAATCTTTTAAAAAAGAGAGAGAAAATTATTAATTGGGTACACATACATCAGACTTCATGATCTCATCAATACAAAAGTAGTTGGAAATCTCTTAAATTGCCATATACATTTTAACTTCCTGCATCTTCACACATCATATACTTCTCCATGTGTAAGGGCATCTTCTATCTGCCAAAATTATGAAAGGTATTATAGACAATGTGAACGTGTCTTGAGTTTATTCTGTGGGGACTAGGGACTCATCAAAGAATTCTAAGTAGAAGAACACTATGTGTAGGAAAGAAAACTCTTCCCTCTGCCTTTCAGGTTCTGTGATTGGCATAAGACAGATTAATGGGAGAAAAACACACACATTTAATAATTTTACTTGCACATGAGAATCTTCAAAAGGAAAATGAAGACCCAAAGAAGCCTTTAGGTCCCCAAAGTTGTATATCTGTTTGAACAACGGATGATAAAGTCTGGAGATGTGACAAGTCAAAAGGGCTTGGGCTAAAGGAAATAAGTTGTAGGGCAGTGACTGGGAGATATATTGGGGTGGAGGGCAACCCATGAACTCTAAAGGTTATTTTAATAGGTTTGTTTGTTTGACAGGTCCATTCCAGCGTCAACTCCCCGTCTCTGGTGATGTTCTTCCCTTCTTGGAACAAGGAGGGCATCTTACTCATGGGAAATTTTATGACCTGCTTTTAGGTAGAGAAGAGGAAGTCAGAAAGCCTTTCCTGCATCTGCTGTTTCTCAAGTACCATCAGCTCAAAATAATCAACATGCCAAAGTAGTATATTTTGGAGTGGCATGTTCTTGAACCCTTCACATGGTAACATTGTATTTTATTTGGATCAGTATGACAGCAGTGTGGAAAACGGATTGCTAAATTTAAGTCAGAAAGGCACTTAAAAATCACAAATGACAGACCACACTTAAGTGGTCAATTAATTTTTGACAAATGTGTCAAGGTAATGTATTATAGAAAAAAAAGTCTTTTCAGAAAATGAGCCTAGAACACTTAGATTTCTGTGTGGTGAAAAACAGAAAATGAGCCCAGACCCTGACTTAACACCACATATAGAAATTAACTTGAAGTAGAACATAGACCTAATATAAGATCCAAAACTATTAAAGTTTTAAAAGAAAACATGAAAGAAAATATTTGGGTTATTGAGTAGGGCACAAATTTCTTAAACAGGACATTTAAAAGCACAAACTGTAAGAGAAAACATTTGATAAGATGGACTTCATTAAGATTAAACACTTACACTCTTCAGAAGATACAGTTAAGAAAGTGAAAATGCATTGCCAGAGAATACAAAAATAATGTAAAAATAAATAAAATATGTATTTGACAGATGGTTTGCATCCAGAATATATTTTAAAAGAACCTCATACAACAAAAAAACAACTCATTTAAAACAGGTCAAATGATTTGAATAAGCACTTTACCAAGAAGATATCTGAATGGCCAATAAGCTCATGAAAAGATACTGAACATCAGTAGTCATCAGGGATATGCAAACTGAGACCACAATGAGATCCTACTCCCCACCCATAAGAATTGCTAAAGTTAAAACAAAAACAGTTAACAAGAACACGCTGGAGATAATGTAGAGCATTTAAAACTTGCATTCTTGGTGAAATACGAAGCATACAGCCACTGTGGAAAATAATTTGGTAGTTTCTTTTAAAGTTAAACATATACTTTCCATATGACTTAGGCATACTCTCAGTATTTTCCCAAGAGGAATGAAAGCATATGCTCACATAAAGACTTGTGTGCAAATGTTAATAGCAGGATTGTGAATAATAGCCAAAACCGGGGGGAAAAAAAATCAGTCCTTCAGCTGATAAATGAAGAAAATGGGCAAATATCTATACTATGGAATACTTCTTTGTAATTATAGGGAGTTAGAGGGATATAGGGATTTATCAAGGGAAAAAAATATGACCACACAAGCTAGTAAGACACAGCAAACTTTACTGAGTGGGTTTTAGACAGGGTTGCCAAAGAAGAAAATCCTTCACAGGAGGAGACTGTTCCTGAGGTTTACAGCAAAGGGGCTACCATCCAGGAGAGGGAGAGTGCAAGGACTTATAGGGAACAGGGGGATTAGAGAGAAAACTTACGTGTCTAGTTGATATGTTTCCCCACCATAGTGGGGAGTCTCTAAATCAGTGACCAGTCACCTCTAAATGGCAAAAGCAGCTCTAGTTTTTATAACCATAAGGCTCTATCTTAATAATGCTCAGCAGATACTGGGTATAATTTCTCAAGGGATGCAAAGCAAGCAAATCCTAAATGCCTAAAAATCTCTTTGTCTATTTTTGAAACAACTGGATGTGTAAAAATTTGAGTTTGGTGCTAGCAGGCTACTGAGTTAATATATTTCAGGCTTCTGTGAAGAAACGAAAAAACTTAGGGTCCAACAAACTTAGGGTCCATCTTTGGCTCATTTATATAATGGTACCAAGAAGGGGGAAATAGTAATACATTCAACATCATGCATAAATCTCAAAAACATTATTATAAGTAAAATCAGTTAAATGCAAAAGAATATGTACCGGTTGATTCTGTTTATGTGAAATACTAGAAAAGATGAAACAAATAGCAGAAAACATATCTGTGGTGCTCAAGTCGAGAAGGGGAGGACAGACAGTAAAGGAGAGAGAGAACTTTGGAGAGAGAGAGAGGACTGATCTTTATGTTGATCATGGTGGTGGATACATAATTGTATGGCATCAATCATACTCGTAAAACTCGGTTTAAGTTGGAGAGTCCTCTTGTTTGTAAATAAAGAAATAAAAATAATTAATAAAATTTTATTTTTTTAAAGTTTTTTTATTTATTTTTCAACAGAGAAAGAGAGACAACAAGAGAGGGAACAGAAGCAGGGGGAGTGGGAGAGGGAGAAGCAGGCTTCCCGCTGAGCAGAGAGCCCGATGTGGGACTCGATCCCAGGACCCTGGGATCATGACCTGAGCTGAAGGCAGACACTTAACGACTAAGCCACCCAGGCACCCAATGAAGTTGATTTTAAATAAGAATTGTAACTCTAGAAGAAATGAATTAAAATTCATTTTTGGTAATTTTCCTATTTTGATCCTTTCCAGTGGTAAGAATTGCTGGCCATTAGGACAGAGACAGAGATCATTCATTAATTCTACCCCCTTAGATATTTCCTAGTCCCTGATCACAATTTACTGCCCCTCACTCAAGCCCTTTTGTCTTTCACATTCCCATGATTTATTGATCTTTGTGTAGAAAGGTACACAAGTACACAGACATTTGAGCTTTTTTGGGTCTTCATTTTCCCTCTGAAGACTTGTATACACATAAAAATAAATGAATAAATAAATAAATAAATTTAAAATGTGTATGATTTCTTTCCTATTAATCTGTCTATGCCAGTTTAATTCTTAGGCCAGCCACAGAAGCTAAGAAGGTAAATGGAAGTTTTCCTTCCCTCAGAGGTAGTGGGGTAGTCTACAGACTTCTTTCAGTTGTCCAAATGTAGCTGTCTGACTATGGAAGTGCTTTGCAGTCTATTCCTTCTTCCAGACTTAGACCAAAGTGGGGAAATAAGGGTTTTATTTTCTGAGGTATTAGCATTTCTGAACTCAAATGTTCTGAGTTCTGAAAGATCTTAACCAAGCAAGGTGATCTGAGCACTAATGTTTGATAAAGATCTTAGATTTTACCTTACAGGCAATGAGGACATTTGCAGAAAAAAAGTGACTGCTAAATTAAGTCTGTGCCAATGCTTATTCTGGCAACATAAAGTCAAAAGATAGAAATGGGGGTGAGCCTGGAGTTGACCGGAGAAAGGGAGAACAGTTCAAAGTAACTTACTGACTCTGAAGTCAGATCATCCATGGAGGGAGAGGTGGAAATGGTAGTAAAAGAGTGATCTAATCATGAGAAAAGACTGTCCTTAGAAGTCCTTCTAAACAGGATGTGATGAGACTGGTGTGGAGAAGGATGAAGAGGAGGAGTTAAAGATTCTGGTTTTAGAATCTGTGCAATTAACAGTACCATTAACTAAGATAACCCTATAAACCCGGGGCGGGGGGGTGGTATGGCAGGGAAGATAATGAGTGGTTTGAATGTGTTCATTTTCAAGGCACTTGTGGGATATTCAAGTTTAGATGCCATCATGTTAGTTATAAATATGATTCTGATGCTCAAGAGAAAGATCTAACTGGAAATATGTATTTGCAACATCAACTTGGTTTGGGTCATGCAAGAAAATGGAATGATTTTAAAAAGATTATTTTAATTGATAAGAGGGCAGCAGTAACAGCTAGCCTAAAGATGAGACACCAACAAAGGATTCTGAGGAAGAAACTTACAGAAAAAAGGAAAGTAGTGAGAGAATTAATAAAAAAAGAGTTTTAAGAAGGAGGAGAGGGAAAATGGGTGCCGATAAAGAGCCAAATGTTCCAGTGATATTGGTATATGAAAAAATGAAAAATATTTTCAAAGTACAAAAATCAAGGACACTGTTAACCTTAACGTAATATTTTGGTATTGTAGTTGAAGTAAAATTCAAGTTTTAATTAGCTAAGTAGTAAATAGATGCTGAGAAAGAGTACAGAAAATGTGCATCCATGTTTCAGAAGGTTTATTTCCAAATTATAGACTAAAAAAGATAGTAGCTTGAAAGGGAACTGGAGTAAAGGGAAAAGGACTTTTGTAATTGATTAATTAATTGTGAATTGATTTTATTTTATGGAGGGGAGTATATTGGTAATAACAGAGGACATCATGACTGAATTCCAGATCCAATTTTTCTATTGCTGAAGGAGGCAGTATATAATAGTTAAGGGTATGATTTTGGAGTTAGGCATCTTGTGTTCAAATATCACTTAACCACTTTGTACCTTAATTCATTTATATATACAGTGGGAAAAAAAAAGATTATTCCTATCTCATAAATTCGTTGTGGCTGGCACATCGTAAGTATTTAATGTGTGTTAATTATTGTGTTATTAGATTAGTATTGCAGATTTCTTTTTAGGTAAGCATAGAGTACTTTTAAAGAATATATATGTGTTTATTAAGTAAGAATTTGGCCCCAAATCAATTCCTGGTCAAGATTTTATGCAATTGCCAATACTGTTCTCTTTCTACATGAGAGAATTGCTTTTTCTACGATTAGTGAAAGCCTGTTAGAACATGGAGTTGTCAATCAAGCCTTCTTTAGTGCCAGAAACAAGTTTTATCCATGTTAATACCAGAATATCACTGGGGATCAAGATCTTTTCTCAATGATATAGGCATAGTCTAAGCCTAGGGTACTTATCCTCAGGAGGAACAACTGTTCTTCCAGTTTGAGGTCTCTGCATGAGTTTGCTGCCCCAAATCTTGTTCCCTGGATATATTTTCATTTAAAATGGAAAAACTATACTAGATATTCAATTAAAAAAAAAAGAGTAATGATGGCCCAAATCTCAACATCCTTAATCAGGTACCTATAAAGTAGAGCATAGTGGTTAAATATGGAGGTTCTGTAATCAAACTTACTAGCTCAGATTTGGCTCTAACTATGGATAGAAAATGGGGGTATGACAAGAGAGTTGAGTAGAAGATATTTCTTGAATAGTTTTAGGTGATCTGATATGTATTTACTTTCCCAGGGGCCTATCCTGATCCTACTTAGCAACATTTTAAAGCTAAGTATATAATTTCAATTAGGAGAAGACCCAAGACATATATCGTCATGGCAGCTGAAAGCCAGGTAAAACAGAGATAATAAGGTGATGTAGAAAAGACCTATTTCAATCAGAGAAGGGATAGTAGATGGAGAAGGAGAAGGAGAGAAGGAGGAGAAGTGGGAAAGGGGAAGGAGGAGGAGCAAGTGGAGAGGGAGATGAGAGTGAGAGAGAGCAGGGGAGGAGGAAAGCAGTAATGCCACTACCCAAAGACAGCGATTGCATGAAGAACACATTGTTCAATCCTGCGTTCCTAAGAAGAGATCCTAGCACCACAGTCCAAGTGAGTGTGCCTGATGACTCCAGTTCATTCTCACTCACACCCATACCCCTCTTTCTTGGTGACTGAGTGAGGGCCAAGAGAAACTTCAAATAACACACTGGGAATGAAGCAGCTATAATCAAAAGAGCAGTTCAGACAATCTAAGTGGAAGGCAAAAAGCTATAAAATAAAGAGATTAAAAATAATATAAAAAGTATGGTATGGAAGGAAAGAAGGAGACTCACTTCATAGTTAAGAAAGTCTTGATGCATACAAGAACATTGAGAGAAGCTGACCTTTTCACGGCTCTGACTCTGAAAAATGTGAGGCATCCTTATCTACTGTTATGGAAAGGGCTTGAGGAGATTCGTAACAGTTTGCAACAAAGCTTGGAGAATCCCAGGGGTAGAGTGATGTGAAAGGATTACTGACAGCATTGCAAAATGGACTGAGGTAATGGGAATCACAGGGCTCCTACATTTCTCACTAACTCTTCATTTCTTCAGAGGAAGAGAAGAGGTCCAATCATCTTTGGAAATTCAGTGCCTAGCATATTGCAATGATGAAAGTAGAATGCATGTGAGAACATTTTGTAAATTATCACATTTTAGTATCAGTTCAGTTTCCATTATATTTTTTAACTACATCTGTATACTTATAAACAGTCTCTAATTTTTATAACTGGTATGAAGGAGCAATGGGAATGTTTAAAAAAAGGAAATTGTTGGAAGTAATAAATTATTTTTAATATTACATTTTAAATTTTTTCTTACAAGTATAAAGTCCTTTTTATTAATTTAAAAGTATAAGTCATGAACTAAATAACTTCATATGCTCACAAAATTATCCTGTGTGATATATTAAATAGTATATTATAATTTGCATATTAATTAAAAACTTATTTGTTAAGTGAACATCGCACAGGAGAAAAATCCAATATTTTAACAAAACAAAGAAAATTACATATTTTATTAATAAATGTCCTCCATAGTGGCAAGCAGGTGTCAAAACATTATTTATTTTTTAAAGATTTATTTATTGGAGGGGGAGAAAGAGAGATAGCATGCAAGTGGGGGTAGGGGAGAAGGGAGAGGGAGAGAATCCTCAAGCAGACTCTGAGCTGAGTATGGAGCCCAATGAAGGGCTCGATCTCATTACCCAGGGATCATGACCTGAGCTAAAATCAAGAGTTGGATGCTCAACTGACTGAGCCACCCAGGGGCCCCAAAACACTCACTTTTAGAGAAAAGGACTATGAATGAACCCAAACTTCATAAGTCTGCATGAATTTTTCTAATCAATTATACTTGGAATTACATATTTCATGTGACAGATTTTGTACATAGCTTTCCCCCAATCCCTAGGATAACACGGGAAGAAAAATGCTTTCATATGCTACAAGTTAGTTCCCTCATTTTTCTGAGTGATTATTGGGGATGGGGGGTGGGAAGTGAGGAGGATGTTAGCAGTGGCAAGGGATAGAAGTTGAGGAAGGAGTAGAAAAAAAATACCCCTCACCAACTAGTATTAAGTTAAAATCAAGTTTCATTCTTCTCAGTTTCAATCCAGTTATGCTGTGTTGATTTTTCCAGAAAGCATTAAACTAAAGTAGGACTTTAATTATTTTCTTATCATTCACATCACTAAAAAATGTGTCAAGGCTGCTAATGTTTAATTTAATAGTTTAAGTTCTGATAACTGATAACTTGTCCCCTTAATGAAAAGCATATTTTCAGCCGCTCTGGAAATGTCAAAGCCAAAAGGCTAGAAGGAATCAGGATTGCAACTACTTTCCAGACTAGAAATCCTTAAAGTCTTCATGTCCTTTCTCTATAGCCTTTTTTTTTTTAATTTTTATTTTTTTGTCATGTTTTAAGGAAAAGTGGAGTTAACGCTAATCTCTAATCTTGACAGAACTAGCATGGATGCTAAATTCCTGTTCTCTTCACTCTGTTTTTAAAGACATAGTAGAGGGGAAAGAAACAAATCCTCTAATTTTAAGCTATTGGGAAGGGGAAAAAAGTATTTTACCTGTTTAGGTTCTTTGGCTGGTCTAAAAATCAAATTAACATAAGACATATTAAATAGAGAAAAACAAATTTAATTGTGCACTATACAAGGGCCCTATAAGAATAGGAAACCCAAGGACAAGTTGGACAGTTGAGGCTTATATGCCATCTTCAGCTAAGGAATGGGATAGGGGCTGGGGCTTTAAAAGGGAGGAGGGTGATTCATAGGACAATAAGAAGAGCAGATGTTTGGTAATTAGATGTTTGCCCTGCCTTACAGATAGGTCATTCAGATAAAAAGTTATCCTGTGGTAATAGCTTTCTTTCTGAGCCAGGCCCCCTATCTAAATGACTTTAGGTAGTTTAAGGGAAAGGTAATAATTTTTCTTGAATCTTCTCAGTCTTGAGTATCTTTAGTTCAAAATAGTCTACATGCCAATGTGACACATTTTGGGGAAATTTGTTTTAAACCCCTTCAAAGTTCAAAAGTCAGTTACAATTAAGCCTGTAGCATAAAGTATATGGAATACATCATTTCTCATAGGAAAGTTTTATTTGCTCCTTCAAGTTGAAGTACAATTTATTCTTGAGGTGCTGGATATAGTTTTATATAAGATTTTACCTATGATATTATGAAATTTAATAATAGGAAATCTTACTAAAAGTAAAATCAGGAGGTTTTGGCAGGGGGAACTCAGATGCCCTGACACTCCTAGTTAGTTGCAGACCAAACAGAAAGAGATGGACTTGACGTTATACAGACTTGACCTTAAATGTGGATACCACTCTACCATTCCAGCTGGAGGAAGAGATGCTTCCCTTACCTCCCTGGGCAACAGTTGAACCAATGAAAAGCCACCCTACTTCGAACCTCCTGTTCCAACAGACTTGTAGTTTACAACAGCCTTCCCAATTTACCTCTTTTCTCCTTTAAATCAAACAAACAAAAAAACATGCCTCTCCTTTGTTCCTCAAACTTACCAATGGTTTTGCTGCAGCTTGTTTGTCTCAGATTGTAACTCTTTTTATTCCTGAATAAACCACCATTTGCTGGTAAAATAACTGGGAGTTTTTATTTTTAAGGTTAACAATATAGTTTTTAGAAAATAACATTTTTGTGGTGCAATATTTAACACATTACCTGAAATATTTTATTGATAAAGTAATGTAATCCCTGTTCCTGTTAGGTTACTTAGGCTCAAAGTAAAGATTCATTACAAGAGATGATGGTAGTCTGGGTAGCATAGAAAAATCTAATTAATGGAAAACAAAGTGTCAGAAAGATATGAAATAGGACAGTTCTATGGTCTCAAGTAGCGGGAAATAAGGGAAAGTCTCCTTGAGGCATCATCCTCATCCCTATTTCTATTTTTCTTTTTGTTCTGTTTCTTTTTTTCTTTTTAACAAAGCCTGTTCCATTTAGTTTGCAGTTATTTTCTTTGAAAATCATATTATTAGGTGGAAAAAATTTTACTCATCCTTTCTCAGTTCTTTGGCTGGTCTAACAATCAAATTAACATAAAACAGATGAACAGGGAAAAATTTAATTTTGTGTGTATGGGTGCCCCACATACATGAGAGGTTCAAAGGCAGAAAGGTAAAAGGAGGTATATGTGCCATTCTGAACTAAAGAAAGAAATAGGTACCTGGAGCTTCAAAGGAAAAAAGGACACATCACAGGGCAAGAGGAAGATGAGCAGATGTTTGGGAATTAGATGTTTGCCCTGCCCTGCAGATGAGTCACTCAGATAAAGTTTATCTCTGGTAATAACTCTTATTCTGGAAAAGACCCCAATTTAGATTCTTCTAGGTAGTTAAAGGAGGGGGAATTTTTTTCCCTTGAGCCCACAGGATCTTGATTACCTTCTGCTCAAATTAGTTCACATACCAAAGTGGCACATTTTGGGGAAACTTGTTCTGAACCCCTTTAATATCAATCAGGAATAAAATGTAATTTTTCAGTTTGGTCTTTTCACATCATACTAAAAATGTAATCTTATTCTAGTGTAAATTAAATTCCAGTTGAAAGCTGTATCTGGGAGGGAAGAACAAAAGGCATAGTCATGCTAGATTGTACTTCATTATAAATAATGGATAGAAAGGAGTATAAGGGAAGAAAAATAATTTTCCCTCTACCCATCTAGATTCTTGGCTATGACATCCCCTGTAATCTTTAAAGACAGACTAAAAGGAGAAAAACAAACAGAAGCTTAATAACATGTGTACCTCCTGTACTTATGGGAGATATCTAGGAAAACTCAAAGTGTCCCAACATCATCATAAATACCATCTTCATGGCCAATAGACACACAAAAAGATGCTCAACATCACTCATCATCAGGGAAATATAAATCAAAACTACAATGAAATACTACATCACACCTGTCAGAATGGCTAAAATTAACAACACAGGAAACAACAGGTGTTGATGACGATGTGGAGAAACGGGAACCCTCTTATGCTGTCGGTGGGAATCCAAACTGGTGCAGCCAACTCTGGACAGTATGAGGTTCCTCAGAAAGTTAAAAATAGAATTACCCTATGACCCAGCAATTGCACTACTAGGTATTTACCCAAAGGATACAAAAATACTAGTTCAAAAGGATACATGCACCCCAATGTTTATAGCAGCATTCTCAACAATAGCCAAACTATGGAGAGAGCCCAAATGTCCGTCTGGGTAAGACTGGGTAATGACTGGAAAAGGAGTTGTGGTATTTCATTTTATATATGGAATAGTACACAATTATGAAAAAGAATGAAATCTTGCCACTTGCAACAACATGGAGCTAGAGAGTATTACGTTAAGCAAAATCAGTCAGAGAAAGAAAAATACCATTTGATTTCACTCATATGTGGAATTTAAGAAACAAAACAAATGAACATTGGGAGTAAAAACCAGATGCAAACCAAGAAACAGACTCTTAACTATGGAAAACAAACTGAGGGGTTGTGGATAGGGGGTGGGCAGCGGGGGGGTGGAGGGGTGGGGGGGTTGGGTTAAATAGGTAATGGGGATTAAGGAAGGCACTTGTGATGAGCACTGGGTACTGTACCTAAGTGTTGAATTACTGAATTCTACACCTGACACTAATATTCCACTGAATGTTCACTAACTGGAATTTAAATAAAAACTTGAAGAAAAATAAATAATTAAATACCATTTTCAGCTAATGACAAAAGAAAGATACTGAGGGTAGGGAGTATCAGTTGTGGGAAGTTATCAGGCAAAGCACAGTAAACGAGGGTATGATTGATATGCAGATTTAAGTCCTTGCCTTCTCCATTTAGGTTTCTAGAGATTTAATCATATTTCCCTCCTGGTACAGAGAAGGAAACACAAATGATTCTTCAAAAAGGTAAATTCTCTGTTTTCAGAAGTTTTCAAAAATTCTACCATATCTGTTGTGTTTTAAAAAAAAATAACAAGTTCAAAATAATCCTTATGCCAAAGAGACATATTTTGGGGTAGTATTTTCTGCTCCTTTTGAGGAGTAAACATTTCTAATTTTGTCTAAGAACAGAGAACTGTCAAACAGGATTTTTCAGGCAAATAAGAAATGAAGCAGAATAACCACCTGTGCGTGGCAATTTTTTGAGAGAAATGTTCTGTCTTGCAAAAGCGTTCTTCTTTTTAGATTTGGTACACAGGAGACAAATTAAAAATTTCCTTTGACACTTCTGACGAGTCAATATCTGTGATAGTAATATAAGCTAAATAAAAATAGGGACTGCTGTGTGTTTGCCATACTCATATAATACCACCCGAAATATCTATGACTGTAAAATATTTGAAGTTTATTATAAAGATAGTTAGAAAATTACGGTTTTTTTTCCTGGTGAAATACATAAGCTCAAACAATGTGCATTTTGAAGTGAGTTTATGTTAAAATAATTTTATTTGTTTAGCACATAAGCAGATGTGCCTTCGATTGTGAGACTGGTTCTTCCTATAAAAGAGATAATATGGAAAAGTGAAAAATGAACGCATCTTGGTGTTGGGAAATTTGGTTAAGACTCCGTTTTGCTTTGTAACCTTGAGCATTGAATCCATGTCTTTCTTTCTGCCTCCTAAAAATTTGAGTATCTATCCTAACTCTCCATAAGATAGAATACACTTTATAATTGTGTCATATATTCTGATGATCACTCTGACAGTTTCAAAGCAAAAGTTCATTGGGGTATTAAAGCAAGGGTTCTAAAGGACAAGAGCTAATTTCCCCTATAAGCCTGAACTTGAAGGAAATAAAACAAGCACAATTTTTCAGTCATTTTGCAAATCTCTTACACCTAAGCCCTCTCTTTCTTCTTCCTAAAGCATTAGCATGTAGGCATTGATACACTCATATGTGATCATAGTTGCTCTCTCTTCCTTAAGGTATTTCTGCTTTGAGAAGTATCTTCGGGAATGAATGTTTAACGTTTATGAGATAAGAAACAATTTAAAATAGTAACATTGCTGACAAGAATTTTCAAATTAAGAGGCTTGCTCAGCATGTTTTTATTAAGGAGTGATTAGCTGAGAAGTCAAAGTATATTTATGCTTATACATGTGTCTCAATGAATATGCATAGTAAAATGACTGGGAAAAAGGAATAAACCAATTTTGACTTTCGTCTTTATGCATCTTTACATTTCCAGATTGCCTGTATTACTTTTATCAGTAGTAAAGACTTTTATAAGACTAGAACCTGGGGACGCCTGGGTGGCTCAGTCGGTTAAGCGTCTTCCTTCCGCTCAGGTCGTGATCCCAGGGTCCTGGGATCGAGCCCCGCATCGGGCTCCCTGCTCAGGGGGAAGCCTGCTTCTCCTTCTGCCTCTGTCTCTCTCTCTGTCTCTCATGAATAAATAAATAAAATCTTTAAAACAAAAAACAAAAACAAAAACAAACAAACAAAAAGACTAGAACCTGATGGTAAGAGAAAAAGTCTGGGTGTTTCTAATGGAATGTTTTGATAAGTTAATGGCCTTAAAGTGCCCCCAAGGGTCTCTTTCTTCCCCTTTCCTGATTCTGGAAAGATGAATTTTTGAAAGGTCAAGACAGTAAGGGAATTCTTTCAAGCATAGAAAGAAATAATTTCTGTATAAGCAGATATAAAAATAAAAATTGGATGAGTAGAAAATAAGGTTCTCTTCCTGTTACTGTATTTAGAATATATTTTTGCCTTTAGGTCATCTAATATTCTGGTATCATTTAGTTTTGGTGATACAGTTTTATGATATTCACCAATTCAGCTTTTTTTTCCCCTGTGTAACTTCTTTTAAAGATAGAAAATTACATTAAGATATTTGCAAAATAATGTTAGTTTAAAACCGGTAATGGAGTAACTTTAAGGTACACAGTAACTAACTCTTCCACTGTCCTTGGAATTAGGCAAAATGTCTTCATTTATCATACAAGGATTCATTGTAATTGATTCTTTAAAAATTCTTTTCAGATGGCAAGATGTGGCTCTTGGACAAACAAAAAGATCACAGGTTTACAAAGTAACACAAGCTAGATTTTAGATCCAAGAATGCCAACTAATAAACTTCCAACAATTTTTTAAAAAACATTCTAGATAATTGTTTCTTGCCATAGAGTTAGTTCTTTCCTCCCTCCCTCCCTCTTTCCCTCCTTCCCTCCTTCCTCCCTCCCTTCCTCCCCTCCTCCCTCCCTCCCCTCCCTCCCTCCCTCCCTCCCCTCCCTCCCTCCCTCCCTCCTTTCCCTCCTTCCTTCCTTCCTTCCTTCCTTCCTTCCTTCCTTCCTTCCTTCCTTCCTTCCTTCTTTCCTTCCTCCCAAAATCAAGTAAAAACATATTTGAAGTAGCTGTGTCTCCCTATGTAAAAGAGAGAAGTGGAGTTGCTTGGGGTAAAATGGGGGCTGCCTACCTGTCTCTCAGTTCCTGCTTTTCCTACCCATGCTGGAAATAAGGGGCCCAATTAGAAAATTCATTTTGTAAGCTAAGATTTACCACAGCTTCCTAGTGTTATACACATAGTTTGTGTTTTGTGTTTGGTGTGGGTGTGGTTGGGAAGCAGCAAATGAGAAAGGGAAGCAGCTAGTCAGGCTGTAACTTTCACTTTTGCCCCACTCTTTAGTTATTCTAAGTTCTCCATGTCATTCTAATAGACATCAAAAATGCTACTTGGTAAATTAGCAATACCTGATAGAATGGGATCCATCAGCAAAATCTCATTCTGTTACTCTTACAGCAAACAAATAGATTAATTTAAGTGCAAATTCTCATTTCAGGGAGAGGTTTTATGTTGAAACTGTTAATTTGGCAATTAATAAACTGGGAAGACAATGACTTTCAGCTGAAATTGACAGGCATTTAAGTATATTTAAAAAATGCAAAAAAACGCTGGAACTATTTTCACCCTATGGAAGACACCTGGGCCTGGGGTGTCATGCTCAAGTATCACTAAATTAAATATTATTATAATTTGAAACTTGGTCCCAAAGAAAAAATTTTTAGAGTTGCCATGTAACTGGGGGCTCAACAAAAATGGGAATAATCACAGTATTATTCTCTATGAGCCCATTTCTTGTCACTCCTTCCTGAGGACTGAGCCAGTAGCATTAGGCTTAATGTCCAGAATGATCATGAACTTCATTTAGAAATAAGCTTTTTATTGCAATGTGAAATTTTAAATACTTAAATGATATAGAGGGTCTGTATAAGGTCCTTTTTGGGGAACCTCTGCAATTTGTAGCATTTGTGTAAATACTTACTAACAACCACCAACCTTCACTCTTCCACCCTAAGAAACCAATTACAGCCCCACATTCTCATTTCTTGGACAACAAAACTTGTGTATTTTCTTTTTAAGATTGGAGTGGTTGAAGGACATGTTTCTAGTTCCTAAGGATAACATTAAGAAGAAGTTGTATTAAAAGTGGCACTGATATGAGTACTACTTTTTTTAAATGGACTACTTAGGAAAAAAAATTACTGATGCTCTTGTTTGAACATCAATTTCACAAATGAGGAAAAAAGATCCTATTTAATGGTATTGCTAGAGAAGTTTTATTATTCAAGCCCCCAAAGTCCAAACACATGCCTAACATTAAGAGAAATGTTTGTTCTGTGTTTTCTGTGCATTCAAGTGTTTCACTTATAATCAAAGAGAAAGATAGATGCACTGACTTTATCCATTTTTACTTAAAATTTCTCTTTCCATATTTTACATCCAGTAATCAGCATAGCGTATGTTCAGAGAATATTGCAATAAATGATAAATGTTCACATTATATTCATGTGTTTTTGTTTTTTCCAGTGAGAGTTGATCCTATTTCTAGTTTTGACTGGTTGCATAAACCTGGTCATTTTTTATATTGATAGTAGACTCTTAATGTTAAGAATATTAAATCAGCCTTTATTCAAGCACAGTTTTATATACTTCACAAAACCAGGATAAGCATTATTAATTGACACCTTCAACATTTTTCACATGAAAAGGTAAATTTACTCTTGAACAGCCATGTGCTTGCTTACCATTTACAGAAATAATCTCAGTAAGTTCTCTTGAGATTTTATTCACTTGAGAAAGGGCTTTTTAAAGGTTCTGGACTTTGAGGCAGAACAATTGGCATTGTTCATTACGCCTAGATAAATGTTTGTACTTTATAGCAGTTTCCTAGCATTCTCCTTTTAAACAATGCCTCGTCTCAAAATCAACATTGTACTCAATGATGCTTCTATTTTTGTTTTCCTTGATCAGTACAAGGGGAAGAAGACTATAATGGGCCCTTCAGAAAGCCTGTTCAGGGTGACATGGAACTCAAGGGAAAGCTAATCATCTAATGATTTCAAGGCACTTTAAATTCTTGCCACCCAGTTCACTTCTGTAAACAATCGGTGCATGATGAATGCCTAAAGGGCTGAAACAGTGCACATTTCTGCTAGATTTACAAGAATAAAGCTGTTGACATTACAAAGCATGTGAGTGGAGAACTACCCCCTGCTTTTGCCACAACTCAGCTCAAAAAACAAGACAAATGAAGCAATGTAAAACAGGTAATAAATATGAGTATATGTGCTAGTTTGATTTTCTTTTAATATGAGAACTCTAAAAGAAAAATATGCAATTGTTCTGAATAAGGACATATTTTGAACTACATATATATGTATATATGTATATATATATATATACACACACAAAATGGGGATTTGGAATTAATATTTAATTGGAAAGGAATAGATATTAAAAATCATTTCACTTTCATGAAAGCAAGTTCATACAGGGAACATCACAAAGATTAAATAGGAAAGCACTGAAAATAAAATGCATTTTTACCTAATAGCATGGTAACTTGGAGGCTGAAAATGCTTCAAATAAAAAGTTATTTATGCAAATTTTGTTTTCTTTCCTAAACTTTTATTAATATTTAAAACTTGCATTTGTTGGTTTTTCACTGATACAACATTTCAAAATAGAATTACCAGTTTCATAGTTTTCTTTTCCTTGAACCAAACTAAAATCCCTTAACAAAAAGTCTTTTGGTAGTGAATCACTAGCAACAAATAGCTCAAGGCCTTGTTTAAAGAACCTCAATAATACCAAAAAGCAGAAGAGGATATGAAAGGAAAGAAAATCTGGACTAAGTATGGTCTAAAAAATTAATTTAAGACATTCTTTTTTCCTCTTTCTTTTTCCAACAAAGTAATAACAGTTGGGAGTCTTTCATGCAGAATTGGCCTCAAGCATTCCATGAAATACAGAGAATGTAGAGACAGAGAATTGAAGTTAAAATTGTTTCAAAGACCTCAACCTACACTGTCTTCAATATTCAAGTAGAAGACATTAAATATGGGATTAGGAAAGCCCGGTTTTGCGGGGGGGCAGAGATGGAATCCCGTGTAATTACTCAGACTTAGGACAAAACATACTTTAGAATTATGGAATCTAAAATACTTCACCTTATATTCCAAGGCAAAAATTAAACATATCATTGTGGTAAAAATCATATATCATTAATGGAATCTCTATTAATGTGACCATGAATAATGGTCATTTTTTAAACTGTATGTATTCGTTTAAAAAATAACAATTTTTAAGTTTATCATTTATCTGGACAAAGGAATTACATTAAAAGATCCCATTTTACATTGTACTAAAGCTACATACTTTATATATAAATACACAAATATGGGTTACAAATAAATACAAACATAAATTATTCACACTCCAAATCATGTATGACACCACACACAATGTATTGTGTCTGTTTATATGTATATATGTATTATGCATGTATGTGCATAAATATACACATTATATAAGCTTATATTTATATATGTACACTATGTGTGTGTATATATATATACGTTATATAAATCTATTATATATGTTTTACTAAGAGATACCAACTTCTTTCAGATTAAGACACAAAAATGATTTTTTTCACATAATGGCATGACATAAAAGAAAGAACTAAGGCAGTCCTGAAAATCCATTAGTATGAATAGTCAAAACTTAAGGTTAAAAGTAAGATGTCAAGAGCCTCAAGCATAGAATACATATATATCATTCTTTTAAAGGGTGTTCAGGATGCCCTACAATCTGTCCCAGGATCTAATTATTCTAAATATACCTATTTATTTATATCTATATATCTTATTATTTCACTTTGCTTATATGTAAAGATGATATAAAAATAAGTAAAATTTAGGATAGAACTAAGATTGTGTTATTATCAAATGTAAAATAATTTTTGCAGTCCACCAAATACTCATATTTCCAAAATTCCCAGTAATAATAATAGCAAGCATGACATTTGTTATGTGTTGGGCATAAACTTATACTAACTTATTACTCACAATGACTTATGAGGTTTTACAATTGACATCAATAATAGTTTTCACTCTGGGGCCCCTGGGTGGCTCAGTAGGTTAAGTGCCTGCCTTGGGCTCAGGTCCTGATCTCAGGGTCCTGGGATAGAGTCCCGTATTGGGCTCCCTGCTCAGGGTGGAGTCTGCTTCTCCCTCTTCCCAACCCCCCTCCCTTGTTTGTGCTCTCTCTCTCTCAAATAAATAAATAAAATCTTTAAAAAATAATAATAATTTCCACTCCTTTCAAACTTGATTGATTCCTGCTGTATGACATAGTATGGAGCAGAGTTTGTCATTATTGAGCGATGTCACCCTCTTCCCAAGGAAAACAATTTCCAGATATTCCTCATTCATATTGACTTAATTTTCTTTAATTATAATTTTAAATAAATATGGTCACATGCTAGGTAGAAGGGAATAATATATAGGTATAAGCTCTTTATGTTTACAGGTCCAATAAAACTATAAAGCCAAATAGGCTTTCAAGTTAAAACTGAGCAAATCAGTTTTTGAAGTTTTATTGTTCCTTTTGTACAATGGATAGTTTTTTAAATCTAAAAATTACTATTTTGACAGGTCCCAAAATGTAACATAAAGAATTTTAAGTTATTACTTTATGAAAAATTCTTTCTTGAAACAAATAAAAATAGGACACGCAAATGTCTTTGTGATAACAAATCACTTTCTTGTTTTATTGAATAAATTAAGAAATGGATAGGTTGCACTATATAAATGTCTTCCTATCAGGCTTAGAAGCCACTACTAGACTGAAACTACTTGGTGAGGTCCCTAATGACCCCGGATTGCTAATCCAATGGTCAGTTGTTAGTCTTTTTTTTTTTTTTTTTAAGATTTTATTTATTTGACAGAGAGAGATACAGCAAGAGAGGGAACACAAGCAGCGGGAGTGGGAGAGGGAGAAGCAGGCTTCCCGTGGAGCAGGGAGCCCGATGCGGGGCTCAATCCCAGGACCCTGGATCATGACCTGAGCCGAAGGCAGACACTCAATGACTGAGCCACCCAGGCGCCCCAGTCAGTTGTTAGTCTTGATCATATTTAACAACCAGCGGTATCGGTCACAGTTGATTACTGCCTTTCTCGAGATGTATTTGTTACTTGGTTTTCAGTGTACTATACTCTTCTGGTTTTTCCTCCCACCTCTCCTGCTGCTCTTTTTTACTTTCTTTGATTGATTTCTCCTAATTTTTCTGACCTCTTATAGTTAGAGCTCTAGGGTCCAGTCTCATCTATACTCTTCTTCCATATTCATGCCATCCTGTATGGTCCCAAACCTTCTCTTACTTGGATTGTTGCAATAGCCTCCTGACTCATTGCTTCTTATACTGGACCTTTACTATTTATTTTTGACAGTGCAACCAGAGTGATTTTTTTTTTCCAAATATGCGACATCACTTTAATCCTCTGCTCAGAGCCCATCAATGGCTCCTATCACACTCAGAATGAAGCTTAATCCTTACGATAGCTTCCAGATCCCCACCCAATCTGTCCTACTGCTTTCACCTTGCTTATTCTGTCCCAGCACATTGATTTCCTTGCTATTTCTTGAACACAGCAGGTGTCCAGCAGCTCCGGATCCCCTCCTTAGATTGCCTCTGCCTGGATTGTTCTTCTCCCAGATGATCTTAAGGCTTACTCTGTTCTGCTTTGTTTACTCCCATCAGTTCTTGGATTAAATATCACCTTCTTCCTGAGGTCTTCCCTGACCATCCTCTTTTAAATTGTAACCCCATAACGCCATGCATCTCCTCCCCAGGTCCTGATTTCTTTTTCTTTTTTTTTCACCATCACTTACCACCATTTTCCATTCCATGCATTTTAATTACTTACTATTTAGTGTTTGTCTTCCCTCACCAAAATGCACACTCCATGAGGAAGGAATTTCCATGTGCTTAATTTCTCCTTTCTCTCCAGTGCCTAACAGAGTGACCAGCATATTCTGATCAATATTTTGGAAAATAGTGAATGCAAAATAATTCACTTTACTACAATGTTAGGTATGGACCAATTGTTGCTTCTTTCATTAGAAAATGCTGAACTCATGGCAGTCATACATATTCACTCAAATGGAATTCTCAAGCTCACGAGAATATATCCACAAACTTTTAAGCAGGGGAAACAGTAACATACAGGTTAATGGCATGGACTTTGGATTTTACAGACTTGGTTCAAATCCTGGTTCTGACAAGTACTAGCCCTGGATCACCTGGCATTTCACATAACCTCTCTAAGCCTCCATTTCCTCAAATGCAAAATGGATATGAAAATCTCATATGATTGCCGTGAGGGTTAAATGAAGCAAATCAGTTGACTGTAGTAATTATTTATTATTTAATTATATTATAACTTTACATTTAGTTTTAATGTTATTATTGTAAGACCTCTATGACCAGGATCTTGTGTTCCTAGCTGGGAACGGAGACTATGATTACTTAATATAGCACAAACCTGGCTGATCTATGAGAAACTCAAACATGTAATAGCCCAGTAGCTTCTCTAACCTTTTGAACAATTGTCCTCCAGTGGAAAAATGATGTTAAACACTAATTTTAATTCAGTTCCTGCTAAGAGACCATGATGTAAAAAGAGGCTTCAGAAATAAAGGATCATTTCAATTTCATAATTGGATGCTCAGTCAGTGCAGTGACTTTTTAAATGAATGCTTCTGAAAACACGATGTCGTCAAATACAGCTCTACGGACACAGACTCTTAATTCATACTAATGTGTAAGAACTACTTAATTACCATGTAAAGTTTGAAAAAAACCCCTCAGGTTTACATTTGTTTTTCCTTTGCAATTGCTTTGTTGGTGCTACTGAGTGACATGGTTCTAAGGTTTATCGAATAGATCTTGGGACTCTGTTTTTCTTTTCAGCTTTATTGATGTATAAGTGACAAATAAAAATTGTAACATATTTAAAGTACGCATTGTGATTATTTGATATACGTTGTGAAAAGATTCCCCCCTTGGAGTTAACACACATATTTGCTGTGTGTGTGTGTGTGTGTGTGTGTGAAAACACTTGATTTCTACTTTCAGCAAATTTCAATTATACAATATAGTGTTACCAACTTAGTCGCCATGTTATAAATTGGATCATCATCTTATTCATCGTATAACAAAGTTTGTACCCTATTGTTGGAGGAAGTCATCAAGAGGATATGACTGCTGGTTGACTCAAGAGCTAGACCCAGGCAACAGGAAGCCCCTACCCCCACCTTTATCCTTGGAATGGACATTCTGCTCACCATTCCCATGGTGGGAACCATTTTTAGAATGTAACCTTGAGGGAGCACATGTGTTGTTGAGACTACCTGGACAGTATATATGACCAAACCCAGTTAAAGCCTCTGTAGAGACTTGTAAGATTCTGGCAGGCAGTTGCAGAGATCTACTCATCTTGCAGGCACCCAAGACAAGCCTCAGATGTATGTGAGTTCCTTTACTCATTAAACCTGTCACCTACCAATCTGGAGTGGTCTGCCTCTTTGCCCTCTCCTTGCCCTTCATATATAGAGGCCATTTTCAGTTTTCGCCTGGACAACTTCTTGAGGCTGCAAACCACCTTTTGTTAGCCTCTGCCTATTTCCCCCACTTCCCAGCCCCTGGAAAACACTTTTATACTTTCTGTTTTTATGAGTTCAACTTTTTTTTTTTTTTTTTTAAGATTCCACATATAAGTGATGCTATGCATATATCTGCCTGGTTTATTTTTCTTACCAACACCTCCAGATTAATCCATGAATTTCAAATGACAGAATTTCCTTCTTTTTCAAGATTGAATAATATTTCATATCTTTTGATCCATTTATCCATTGATGGACACTGAGGTTGCTTCCATACCTTGACTGTTGTGAATAATGCTGCAATGAACATGGGAATATAGGTATCTCTTTGAGATAATAGTTTCATCTGAGATTCTGTTAAACTAAGGCTTCCCTAACTTTTTTGTCTGTGCCTAAAAATATTAACCTTAAATTAAGCAGGATAACTACATTTATCAATTTATTTAATCAAGAATATCTGGAAAGGGGCACCTGGGTGGCTCAGTTGGTTAAGCGACTGCCTTCGGCTCAGGTCATGATCCTGGAGTCCCGGGATCGAGTCCCGCATCGGGCTCCCTGCTCGGCAGGGAGTCTGCTTCTCCCTCCGGCCCTCCTCCCTCTCATGCTCTCTGTCTCTCATTCTCTCTGTCTCAAATAAATAAATAAAATCTTTAAAAAAAAAAAAGTTAAAAAAAAAAAAGAATATCTGGAAAGCATCAAGGATTTCTCTAGTTTACATATTAGACTCATGTATTACAGAAAGGCTATATTTTCCATTTAAATAACTTTCTTCTGAAAACATCAATAACAGAAGACTGAACATAAAAAATTACACAATGAAATATCATACTGATTTGGAAACTTCCTCGACCTATCTATAGATCTTGAGAGATGGCTTCAATGAAGCTGGAAATCCTATTTTCCTCTAATTTGATTTTATTAGTGAGTCATGCCTGAGAAGTCAGCATTTATGACACAAAATTAAACTATTATGAATAAACAATACACCATCATTACCCAGCATATGGAAGAATTCAAAGTCAAAAATTTTACCAGAATATTTTACAATTTGGCAATGCTTAAATCATTTACTCCTCTAGAATTCACAAATTAATTCACTTTCTTTTATCTCTCAAACAAAAATGGGCTTTTTTTTTAATTATTTCAACTTTACTTCTGAAGCAAGATTTGGCTAACTAGATACATTATTTCCCTCACCTCAGTTCAAAATGAGATGGTCCTACTAATGAAATTACTCTCCCCTGTCCTTTTTCACCATTGGATCATAATTTACTGCAAAGATTTATGGACTGTGGCCCTCATTTACTTATTGTCTTCTATGAATAAGTATTTCCATAACTTCAATTGCCCTTCAATTCTATTTTTAGACATAGAGCTTCTGAGTTCAGTTCTATAAAGCATTCATTGAACACTTATGTGCGAGGAACTATGCTACATACAGAGAGAGCAAAAAGGAAGTTTTATAAATCGTATATACATATTTATAACATCTTCATTGCCCATAGGATCTGAGGTATGTTACAAAATCCATATATAATATAAAAGGATAAAAGAATCTTTTAAATTCTCTTTGAAGTAATATAAATATAAAAATGATTTTAAAAATTGATATAGAAAGCAGAAAAATACAACTAAAAAATTCATAATGTCTTAAGATTTTTAGGGATTACAGCTTTTCTAAATATTAGGGCCAAACTGAAAAAATGCCTTTAGTTATCTGTCTTGATAGAAATGTATATATATCTATATATCTATATCTATATCTATATCTGTATCTATATGTATATATACATCTATAGATAGACAGATAGATAGATAATATATATATCTCCATTTCCCTGAGGACTTTTTCAACATTTAGAATTTTCATACATACTAGATATTTGAGAATTATGGTTTGTTTTCAGGATGAGTGCCTGGAAGGTTAATATTCTGTTTTTTGTTTTTTGTTTTTTTTTTTATTCTGTGTTTCTAATTAAGAACATATCCATGAGCTTTAGTATTTGGTCAGACATTGAGTTAGATTAAGGGTGTTTTATAAAATAAAGGAATGATTGGTGGCCTCACTCACACCTCCTTGGAGGTGGGACTACAAAGATAATGAGCCCACAGTGAAATGGGAGAAAAATGTAATTCAATACCATAGTACCTCAATACAACCATACCTGAAAAGAATACCTCCAGATTGGATTGATTTATTGAACAACCATCCACTGAATACGTCCTATGTACCCAGCACAGATAAAATAAAACACTCCCTGCCTCCAGCAAACACAGCATTATGCTCCCTCTTGAAAGCCCCTGCTCCCAACAGCTGTCCCAGGAATAACAGAACAGAGAAATATGACTCATAACAACTCCCACAAGGGGTGATTTTTCTCCTGCAACTTTTACAAAAAAAAGCAAAACCAAAAATCACGTGGACTATCTTTATTCTAATATAAAAAAGCTGTCATAAACAATTTTTAAAATCATTGCTTGTCTACAATGATACTTATATAACAAATCTCTTAATCATTATAGTACATCTTTGGCTCATGAAATCTGAAATTCGAGTGAATAAAGACTCGGAATGCCACTCCCAAAAGGTCACTGGCCCTTGATTTAATTGTTGAGTGCTAAAAGTAGTACACACAATATATGTCCTACTACTAATAAAAACCTTTGATAAATGAAGCATTTCTTTATTCTTATGAACAAAGAACACTTTCCTCTGTAAGGAAAAATCTCATTAGTACTTCAAAGATAATAAACTAGTAACTTGATCAAACTGTCCCTGGAAGATAAAGTGTCAAATATATAAATGCTATTCATCTGTGAATATCTTTGTTTTCTCCCTTTGAAAAAATAGATTCTCATAATTTTCTCTGACAGGGAATAAAAACAGAACACCGTGAAAAGCACCATTCATTTAATGAGTTTTTTTCTTATTGGAAACCCCAGTGTCTCAGTTCTGCTGACGTTTGTGCCTTTTGATTTAATGGGGCAGCTTTGTCTTTTGGGCAGCTTGCTCTGACACAGAACCACTTTATATTTGCCTAATTAGAATTCAGAAGGCAATGAGAGGTTGGAGATCCCTTACACTGCTTGCCAAAAATCTCCCTTTCATGGCTATAATTCAAATTCTTTAATTCAGTGAAAATTTTAGCTACAATCTTCCAAATCTGATGAATCATGACATAGCAACCAAGAGCACACCATTTTGAAACTTAAAGTGTTGCCCAATAATATATATCAATGTAAAAATATATAACAATTCAATATATATATAACCATGTAAAATTGCCTGGAGGATAAAAATTTTAAATAGATGTTCACTTGAACCTCTTAGAGAGGATCAACTGAAGAATCATTAATGATAAAAACTGCCTAGTCTTTTAAAATAATTTGTAATAAAAGGCACATCTAAATCAGTATATTCAGGATCCCTGTTGGATGCCACTTTGTCTAAGGCTTTTATTTTCCTCATCCCCTCCATTGGTACTGTTCCTGGATCACACCCAAGACATCTGCTCAGTCTTTAAATGTGCTCTAGTCTTTAAATATGATGATGCAGCGATTAGTGGGCCAGAATGCTTAATGCTGGGACTGGGCTGTATAATAGAGTCCAGTGTGGCTTACCCTGCCCCTTCTGCTCATTTGCTAAGCAGATGGTCAGGATTAGGGTCACATCTGTGACCATGAAAGAAATGTGTTTTCAGTGCAACCCTAACTGACCTAAATAGGGAATGAACCCCTGGTTCTTGCCTTGTTAACTCTTACAACAAAACAGGATAACTGGTCCAGGTGCTCAGTCAATAAACTAAGGGAACACTAATTATGCCCAAGAAGAAAATAATCAGGTTCAGGATGGTATTTTGTTGTGGCAATATTTATTCAGTTCAACATCTTAGAAAGAAAAAGGTAAACATTTCAGAAGTAAAGGACTAAAGACAAGTGAGGTCATACAAAAAGGACTTAACTGCTTTAGGCAGTTATGTGGAATGGTGAAGAGAGGAGAGACACTGTTTGGAAGTCTAGAGGAAGCTCCACATTGATGTTAAATCTAGAGAGTCACCATACCATAATGTTGAACATTATCCTAAGTGCATACACATTATTCAGTGTAATTCTCACAATATTCTCCAGGGCTGAGATCTCTATCTACATTTTACCGGCTGAAGAATCTGGGATTCAGAGAAGTTGACTCTTTCAAGATAATAAGTATCTCCTAAGATGAACATTCTTAAGAATTGAAGAGTATGAGGGGCACCTGGTGGCTCAGTTGGTTAAGCAACTGCCTTCAGCTCAGGTCATGATCCTGGAGTCCCGGGATCGAGTCCCGCATTGGGCTCCCTGCTCAGTGAGGAGCCTGCTTCTCCCTCTGACTCTCCCCACTCTCATGTACTCTCTCTCATTCTCGCTCTCTCAAATAAATAAATAAAATCTTAAAAAAAAAAAAAGAATTGAAGAGTAAAACAAAGAGCAATTTAAAAAGAATAGTATTATTGAAGTGCCAACATTGTAAAAGAATTAAAGAAGAAAAGGCAGGAAAGTATGAGAATATATTATAAAAGAAGAAGTTGCAGAAGATACGAGGTGGGTGGGGCGCTGAGTGGCTCAGTTGGTTGAGTGTCTGCCTTCTGTTCAGCCCCATATCCAGCTCCTTGCTTAGGGGGGAGCCCGCTTCTCCCTCTCCACCACCCCCTCACCGTTCCTGCTCTCTCTCACACCCTCAAATAAATAAATAAAATCTTAAAAAAAAAAAAAAAAAAGATAGGAGGTGGGTTTGGAACAGGTGGGCCTGTTCTGCCAAACATTTACATTTATTTACTTGTCTCCACACAGGATTGACATGTTGGTGTTGATGTCGATGGGTGAAAATGTGCAGGGCACCTTCTGCATGTAGGGAACATATGCTAAAGCAGCTGGTTCTGAGATCAGTGACAGTAAGGGTGGCATTTTGTTGTGTAATAATGATAAAAGCAACAAGAGGTAAAGCCTTAAGATGTTGGATAAGAATAGCCTGATTAAGAGTCAATCTATTGTTGAGATTTGGACCCTATTTCAATTTGGGTAAAAGGTAGAAATGGATGTTCACACCAGAAATATTTATATACAGATAAAGCTAAAGATCCTAATAAATTTCACAATTTGGATTAAATTAGTGTCATATAGGTCTATGTAAAAAAATGTGCATACCTATATATACATAACATATTATATCATAGTTTTGTCACATGGATGACTGGGAATATTTTCCTAGTCTAGTCTATTCTTTTTGAAAAGTTGATTTGTTGAGAACTACCAGAATAGCAATGCTTTCATATTTGGAAGTCTGTAGTGCATAAATAAACCACATGTAGAAAGCTTAATTAACAGCTGTCCTGATAGACACTAATATGAAAACCTAAAATACTAGATATTTAAGAACAAGTCAGATGAGGGCAAGAGGTCATTCAGCTATTATGACTTAATTTGCATGGCTAACTCAAATATGATGTGCTTTACTATCATATTCTTGAATCATTCTCACTTTCTTTGTCTACTTGTCATGATATGTGATGCATGATACAAAATAGTTCCTGCCCATTATTTTAATGTGGGAAAATATGTAATTCTTCTTTTGCTGTTTACTTTGTGAATCTTCCACAGGAACAACTCTGCTCTGACATCTTCAATTCTGTTAACTCTTTTTTGACCTCTCTTTCATTAGATGCCCCGATATTTTATTCTTCAAGAAGATTTACATTTTCTTTAAGATTTTATTTATTTATTCATGAGAGACAGAGAGAGAGAGAGAGGCAGAGGGAGAAGCAGGCTCCCCAGTGAGCAGGGAGCCTGACGTGGGGCTAGATCCCAGGACTCCAGGATCATGACCTGAGCCGAAGGCAGACACTTAACTGACTGAGCCACCCAAGCGCCCAAGATTTACATTTTCTGATATGAATTCAGCATTTTTCCTCATCATCAACTTGACAACGTTTCTTCTATACTTTTCTTCTTGTTTTTCCTCTTTAGCTCTGGGAAGAAAGATCTCTTTTAGAGCTAGTGCTTCATCTTATATTTGCATTCCATTTCTCCCTGATTTTCAGTAGATCTGAGTACTAATCATAAAACCGCCTCCTAGCACTGATTTTCTTCTACTGACTACAAATTTTGTTTCTGCTTCTCTTTTTCTTTTTTTGAACTCAGTTTCCCAAGAAGTGTACCATCTTCCTGTTATCTCTAAGTCTCCATGTCTTCTCTGTTCCTGCCTAGGGATTGGCTTTAGTGCAGAAGAAGGGTATAAGGAATTTACTAGATGGTGAAGACTAGCATAATACCATTCTGAGGGAATCCCCTCAGCTGTTGTCCAGATGATTGTTGGAACCTTTGGTCTTGACATCATTGTTAGCCTGAATCTTTGAGACTCCTTGTGCAACAATGTTCTGGTCTATCAGCAACTGGCTCAAAATCCCAGGTCTGTGTCAACAATGACTCCTATCATTTCAGTGGCCCAAACCCACTCTGGTACCTATTGATTTTTCTGCATTCTTAACCTTTAACCAGCGTCTTGAACTGTCACACTCAAATTCAATTCATCTCAAAATGCTTTCCGTATTCCTACTAAAATGCCAGGGACTGTGATAGGCTCTGAGAACACCAACCTGAAAAATGATCCCTGTCTCTTTAAGGATGGATGCCTTTGTCTCATCTCCATGCCCTACTGCCTTAACTGCCCCCCAGCTATCTTCCAACGTCACTTCTCTTTTGCTGTTCTCTCTTCTGCTTGTTCTCTTGGTCCAAAATTAAATTTTTTTAAATGTCATATTCCGTTTGTTTTCTTGAAGGTTGCCAATGGTTTCTTTGTTCCAAAATTAGTTGTTGTGTTTTTTTAAATTTAATATTCTCTTTCTCCTTGACTTTCCTCTTATTACTGGTTCTATTGAACATCCATTGAAGCTCTGCTGCCTCACCTTGTCTATTACAATGTACTGGTTGTACCCCAGCCTCTACAGCTGCTACACTTTATTTTCCATGATATTATTTTACTGAACTGCCTGATCAAGTTCACCTCACACTAAATCCTGACTTTCTGTTTTTTCACTGTGCACAGTCTCCCCAAAACAAACAACAGCAACAAAAATTCTCACTTTGAGACTTAAACTAACGAGAAATTATATTTATTCATCTTGTCTCATTAATTCATTAAGCATCCTCTAAATCTGTTGTTTTGCCTAAACTTTGTTCCTAAAAAGTGAGGAGGCAGAGTCCATGTTTAAATAACGATGACCTTTAAAAATTCTGTGGCCGTGTAATAGCAAATCCAAGTTGTCTTTTAAGTGCCACATTTCAGGGTATGGTTGCCTGCTTAACATCAGCATTTCTACCTCCACTAAAATGTTCTAGCACAAATGCTCTCAGTGTTAGCACATCCATAGTATAAGGAATGGTTTTGCTCCTCTAATTCTGCCTTTTTTTCATATATCCACATTTTCCTTAGTAATACCTTGAACATAGATCTGAATTCACAAAATGTAAATAAATGGTAAGGCCAGGCTTTCTTCGAAACAGTGCCATTATTCCAGTTATTTAGATCTAGGATCCTGGAATAATTTTTCAGTTTCCTCTTCTCTCCTTTCTAGATAAAAGGAGTTGCCAAATCCTCTCTGTTCACCTTTAGCAATAAAAGCAATCATGAATAATACCTGATATTGGAATATAGCTTGGAAGTTTACATTGCTTCCTCCCACACATTATCTCATTAAATGGAGAGGAAATGGATATGTAAGGAAATAACAGTATTACTTTACATAATCCTGTGGGCTTGGCTTAATTGTCCCATTTCCCATATGGTAAGCTGAGGCTGAGTTAAATGATCCATAATTTAAGATTTATGCTAACCTTAATATGCCATGCAACAACAGTGACTTTCAAACTTGTTTTTTCCTTTCCATATTTACTAATTATATATAGTTTTGGTCTTTTTATCTCCAGCCTAAACTAGTAGAAGAGTTTATTTTGTATCACTACACCTTTGCAATTTTATACTATTCATTCTGCTCATTGTTATCATTCTTTGTTATACTCACATTCCATTTAAAATAGGGTTTTTTTTTCTCATTATAAAATGAATAAAGAGATTTTCAAATACCTGAAGATGTTTTATTTGTTGTCTTTTGGCATTTATTATTGTGGAGTAAAAATTTGAGGCCCTTTTAAATTTTGTTTCTTTGAAGGGTCTTTTGGTGTTTTTATTTTTTTCCTAATTGTTATGTTTGTAGAGATTCATCTACATTTGCACACGCCTATGTCTAATCACTGGACTGTTTTTGTCTATGTTTTCAGTTACATGTTGTGTTTCTTTATATTATATGTTCTTCTCTCCTTTCCAAACTCATGTAACAAATATATTTAAGCTCCTGCACTTTTTTCCATTTTGCTAATTTTTTTTTCATTTTAATTTGTGAAAAGCGGGATAAAAAAGGAAACAAAGCAAAATAATTTGAAAACTAATCAATTAAAATTTCACCTTAAAAAGTCAGAAAAAAATCACAATAACCATAAAGCAAAAGAAATGATATAATATGATTTTGAACAGAACTTAATGAAATAGAAAGAAAAAAAGTGGAATAAAGAGCTTCAACAAAGCCAAAAGTTGGTTCACTGAAAAGATGAATAACATCAACAAACCTCTGGCAAGACTAATAAAGACAAAGTCACCCTAAATTTTAGGAAACAGGTAAATCTCTTGGGAGTGATTTAAATACTGCATTGGTTTTTACTAGCTAATGTCTATATTATTTCAATTCTCGGGATGGTATCATTTAACACCTGTTTCTGTTTAATAAAATGTAAATTATTATGGGATCTAAATTTTTTCTGCATTTAAAGATATATTTTAGACTAACAATATGGAAGCTAAATATTATAGAATAAAATTTGTCAAATAAAGAAAGAAAAAACGCTTATCTTTCAGTTTCTGCTTCTAAGACCTTTTAAGTTTAAAGTTGTCTGGAGGAAAATGCAGTAGTTTGATTTATCTGGAAGATATAAGTTTACAGCTCAACAAACCTTTGTTGAGTGTACCAGATATAGTGAAACACTTGAAAGCTTTCTCTCTCAAGTTCCTGAGGAGAGAGGTGCCTGGTCAAGCTTCAGGAATGATGTGAAAACATAAGATTTGTATACAAAGAAAGATCTATATGAGAATTCGATGAGTCAAAAAATGTAAGAACTACAGCAAGAGAAGACTTTATAGATGAAGATGGGGTGTGTGTGTGTGTGTGTGTGTGTGTGTGTAGATTAGTAGGATAGGGGAAAAAAACTATGCCGTGCCATGTATGGGTTCATACAAAGGATGCTGGTATTTGTGAATTCTCAATTCCTAGATTAAAAATATATATATATATATATATATATATATTTTCGAGTGTGTGTGTATATATATATACACACACACATACTATATATATATATGTGGTTATTTCTTCACTGCATCAACTATATATATAAAACTATCAACCATATATATATAGGTGTGTGTGTGTGTGTGTGTGTGCGTCATTAGTTGCCCCTTTCCTCTGTGATGCCTTTGGCACACTTCCTAATGGATTTCACTTAATTAAATTTGGAAATTTCATGGGGAAAACTTTCTAGTAAATCTCTTACTTTCACCATTGACAGTGGCGAACATAGTCGGCATGCTTACTATTCATCACAACACATGAAATAGCATGTGCATGCATCATTAAAGAAGGGAGGTGAAAAGTGTCTCACATTTACGAGCACTGAGGTCACAGTTTTCAGTTGTCCTAGCACTAATGAAAATTGTGGCTTTTGAGCAATATCACCTTCTGTACTGGGGGGAAATCCTGCACATAGGAAGACTCCTACTCTACAAAAACAAAACTGCATATTTATTTTACTGAGGGCTTATTATAATTTGTTTGTACTAATAAAAGGTGAAGAGCATATTAGATACTATGTAAGTAGACTGACTTTTGCTACAGCTGAGATCCTTATTGTATGCGTGCATATGTGTTTGTGTGTGTCACAGAGAAAGAGACAGAGAGAAGTTGAAAGAGACATGGTTGTAAAATGTGTTACTCCTAGCTTATTAACATTCCAGAGCTTGGATGATAAATTTAAATTATATTTCAATGCTATTGAAGCACTATCTTGTTTACTATTAATTTTCTTTAAAAATTATACTTTTGCCATATCAAGTCAGAAATACCTAATTCCATGACGGGGGGAAAGAAAAATAAAAGAGGTTTGGGGATAGTATATTCAAGGAATCCTAAAAATATGATGGTCCACCGTTCCCTTTATTTCATGAACCATATGTTCTGCTTCCTATTTAGGGGAGCTATAACACAGATGACATCTGGAAGGTTTTTACTGGTATTAGAAGTGGTATAGAAATGCACAAGCTACAAGCATGCTTTGTGACTAGCAGCAGTACTAAAATTGCAATGTAAAAGACATTAGTTTTATATTTCATATCCAATTTACTCAGCATAAATGAGTTTTGGAACCTGAGTGTTTTGCCGAGCTCAATTAAATAAGCTAGCAAATATAGACATTCATTTCTTAAACTAAGACATTTCTTATTTGTAAAAAAAAACAAAATAAAGGTAACGCTCATTTTAATCCCCCAAAGCAGAAGCAAGGATATAACATAGGAATTCAGAAATAGGAAAATGTGTTTGATAGCTAAATTTGTTATAAATCTTACTTACGAGTTTAATGAACAGCTATTTCAGTCAGAAAGCATACTGGGTATCATGACATAACCATGACCCAGATATGTGAGGTTGACTTTTAAACACCTCCAGCTGTCTCTAATTAATACACATCCCTCACCTTGAAATTGAAAATAAGTATAGTATCAAAGGGTTTCATTAGTGTTAAGAAGTTTAAACATAGCATCATAAAATGATGTCTGAGGAAAATCTAGTCTGAATGGCATTTATTTCAAAAAGTTAGGAAAACCAGAGGCGATTGGATGGCTCAGTTGGTTGAGCAGCTGTCTTTGGTTCAGGTCATGATCCAAGGGTCCTGGGATCAAGCCCAGTGTAGGACTCCCTGTTCAGCAGGGGGGAGCCCGCTTCTCCCTCTCCCTCTGCCCCTCCTCCCTGCTTGTGTTCTCTCTCTCAAATAAGTAAATAAAATCTTAAAAAATTTAGGAAAACCAAATAGTTATATATATATTTCATTTCACCAAGAAGATATCACCATATATGAGAAATATCATAGAAGTTTTTATAATGCATAAATCAAGATTCTTAATGTCAGCTTCCTCCATAAACAGAAAGATTTTTATATAGCTAATTAATGTTCTAACATCAATTTTATAATTAAAGTCAAGTTTAAGACAATCTAAATTCAAATTTTGCTTTAAATAATGTGTTGGAACATGTTTCCCCCCAAAAAAACTTAAAAATATATCGTATTTCATATTAATATGGGTCACCAACTAGTAAGTAAAATGTGCTTCTGCCTCAGAGCATATAGGATATTCCACAATTTCCAAAAGAACCGTGTTAATTCAGTGGCCACTAACTACATGTGGATATTTAAATTTCAATTAATTAAAATTAAATAAAATTTTAAAATTCAGTCACTCAGTTCCCTCATATTTCAAGTGCTCCTTACACACATACAGCTAGGGGTTGCTGTATTGGACAGCACAGATATAGAACATTTGCATATGGCAAAAAGTTCAATCGGATAAGACTGCAAATAGAGTACAGAAAAAATTCAAGGGTAGGCATACAGAACTTTATGAAGTGTTAAAAATGTCAGGATTTTTTTAAAAATGGCAGAATTATTTAGTTTGGAAAGAAGAAAGAGGCCTAACTTTATGATGGTTTTTGAATGACAAAGGCAAGCAGCTGTTGTTCATATACTGGTTTGATACAGGAGGAACTGATTTAGAATGCAGGGAAGGGATTTAAGTAAAACTTAAAAAGTGAGGGTTATTTAAAAAGTGAATGACTTATAGGAATCTTCCCATTCATCTGTGAATATTTATCATTGATAATCAAATCAAATGCCTGGGTCTCCTTTCCAAACTCAGAGAGATGGAGTCATTCAATCCACCAATATTTATTGGGTAGGTACTATGTATCAGGCACTGTACAAGAGAGAAGGTGTACAACAGGAGCACTGAACACAATTTATCTAACTCCTCCCCTGATAATATTACATTCTAGGAATGAGGAAGATAAGGAATACGTAAACAACTAAATAAAATAGTTTCAGGGAATACAAGGGTCACGAAAAAGATAAAATGGAGGAAGTGATGGTGGGTAGTACATGAATTTGAGAAGTCAAGGAAGATCCCTCTGAAGAGTTGATATTTGTGTTGAGATTTCCATAAAGAGGAAGAGGTAAACAGATAATCTAGAGGAAGACTACTATTCCAAGTAGAAGAAACAGGAAGTGACAAATCCTCAAACTTCATATGTAAGGGTGGGGGGGGGGGGGGAAGATACCATGTCTGGAGAATAATGAAGGAGAGGAAGAGTAACTTGAGCTGAATTGGAGAAATATGCAGGGGCCAGCTCATGTAAGGCCTGTGGAGTTTATGATATGCAGTTTATGTAATTCTGATTGCAATAGGAAGCCAAAGGAGGATTTAACGAGATCATCCTGGCTCTTTTTTACAACTGGGATGTGAAGCCAAGAGCAGAGGGGCAGTGCAATGAGAGCAGTTAGTGAAAGATATTATGGTTGGACTGCAGATTTATCAGTAGAGATGTCAATAAGATGTCAGATTTAATATGTTTGGGGTAGAATGGAATCCACTAATGGGTTGAAAGTAGTGTGTAGGATTAAAAAAAAAACAGAGAGAAGACAGAGAGAAATAGAAGATTATTCTTAGTGTTTGACCTGAGCAAAGGACAAAGGGATGAATAATGGTGGAACTTATTGAATTAGTGGAGACTTGGTGGGGGGATTTTTGGGCAAAGTTTCCTTTGTGAAGTTTGAAATATCTTTTAGACATTAAAGCTGATATGTGTAACAGACATTTGGATATAGGAACCCGTGAATCCAGGGAAGATCCAAAAGAAAAAAATAAGCAAGGATTAAGAAAATTTGAACACCTTTGTTAAACATCTTGATCTAATTGACATTATTAGAATACGACTGCAACAAGTGCAAAATGCGTAAACTTTGTGCATGTTCCCCAAGGTAAACATCTGCTTGGCTATAAAATAAACCTAACTCAAGACTAACATTTTATAAATCCTAGGGTGCCTGGGTGGCTTAGCTGGTTGAGTGACCAGCTCTTGGTTTCAGCTCAGGTCATGATCTCAGGGTCATGAGATCCAGACCCAGGTCAGGCTCTGCGCTTCAGTGCTCAGGATTCTCTTTCTCCCCCTCCTCCTCCCCTTCTACCTCTCCACCAGCTGTGCTCTCTCTCTCAAATAAATAAATAAAAATCTTTAAAGAAAAATCTCATAAATTCTGATCTAAAATTATCATAGAATTAAATTAGTAACCAATGACAGTAAAATATCTAGAAAATATGCAAATATTTGGAAATAAGGTACACTTTTGTAGGTAAACCATGAATTTTTAAAAAAACACCAAGAAGACAATATTTTCACTATTGAATAATAATGAAAACATAGCACATTAAAATTTAGTGGATACAGCAAAAGCATTTCTTAGAAGTTTATACTTTTAAATGCCTATATGAAGAAAAAAATTACTAAAGCAATAATTCTAGGTTTTTAAGAAGCACGGAAAGGAAAAACAAATTAATCCCAGAGTAAAAGTTATTAAAAAATAGTATGAGAGCAGAAAGCAATGAAATTAAAAAAAAAAAAAACACAGACAGTAGACAAAAATCTTAAAAGATAAAATTTGGTTCTTTCTAAAGGTTAAAAAACTTTATAGATTTACCTACAAAAAAAAAGGAAGACCCAAATTACGAAACTGAAATAAAGATTGAAATAAATGAACTAAAACTGTCTTTATTCATAGTTAATATATATGTTTCCAAAGAAACTCTTAGGAAATCTGTAAAAATATGACTAGAACAAATACGAAAATTTAGAAAGTTCATTTCATCCAAAGTAATATATAGAAATTAATTGTATTTCCATATGCTAATCGAAAACAATTAAATAAAATTAAAATATAAATATTTATTTGCAATAACATCAAGAAAACTTAAGATAATCAGGAAGAAATTTAACAAATTTAACAGATGACATGCAAGACCTCTACACTGAAAACTATAACATATTGCAAAGACAAATTGATACTAGAATTTCACTTATCCTCAAACTGATGTGTAAACTCCAGGCACCCTTGATCCAAATTTCATCCGTCTTTGTTGTAAATATTAACAAACTGATCCTAAAACTTATATGGGAATGCAAAGAATCTGCAATAGATAACAAATTTGGATGAACTGCAGTTCCCGATTTTAAGTCTTACTTTAATATTATGGTTATCAAAATAGAATAGCTAAAGCTAGAAATATAGATAAGCAGACCAGAATGGAGAGTTCGAAGATATACAGATACTTATACAGTCAATTGATTTTCAACCAAAGCAACAAACTAGAAAATAAATCCTTTGAACAAATGGTACACAAACTGTCCTTTGAGATAAAACAAAATATACTTAAACTCATACCTCATAGCATACACTACCATTAACTACAGATGGTTCAAAGATCTAAACATAACTGTTGAAGCTACAAAAATTCTGGAAGAAATCATAGAAGAAAACTTTCACAAACCACAAACTTGGGGTAGGCAAATATTTCTTTGGAAAGAATCATAAAGCACTAAACACAAAAAAATGAAAATTTGAACTAGACCAAAATTTAAAATGTCTTATGAAAAGATTACATTAAAGACATGAGGAGGCAAATTACATACAGAGAGAGAAAATATATATAAATTTAAAACATTTATTTTAAATTTAAATATAAAATATATTTATATATATTTTCTCTATCTCTTTATATAAATATATATAAAAATTGACATAATATTTCTAATAGAAGATGTAAAATAACTATATAAAATAATTGAAAAGACTAAATATGTGCCACCTTGAACAGGCATTTATTAGAGAAATGAAAAACATATGTCCACAAAGACTTATTAGAGAATATTAATAGTATCTTTATTCACAATAACCAAACACTAGAAACAATCCCAATGTCTAACAATAGGAAAAATGTCTATACAAATTGTAGTGTATTCAGAACGTGGACTACCTCTCCATATAAAAGGAATAAAATATTGATACAACAGAGTAATAGATTTCAAACTTCTTTTGTCTGGCAAAAGGAAAGAATCCAGACATAAGAGTACATACTGTAGGGCGCCTGGGTGGCTCAGTTGGTTAAGCGACTGCCTTCGGCTCAGGTCATGGTCCCGGAGTCCCGGGATCGAGTCCCGCATCGGGCTCCCTGCTCGGCGGGGAGCCTGCTTCTCCCTCTGACCCTCTCTCCTCTCATGCTGTTTCTCTCTCTCTCTCAAATAAATAAATAAATAAAATCTTAAAAAAAAAAAAAAGAGTACATACTGTATGAGTCCGTTTACATGAAGTTCATTAACAAGTACTACTAATTAACCTATTATAGCAACAGAAGGAATGCTGCTGACGGAGTTGTGAGATTGACTAGAAAGGGACACAGGTGTAAGTTTCTTTCTTTTTTTTTTAAAGATTTTATTTATTTGACAGAGAGAGACACAGCATGAGAGGGAACACAAGCAGGGGGAGTGGGAGAGGGAGAAGCAGGCTCCTGGCCGAGCAGGGAGCCCGATGCGGGGCTCGATCCCAGGACCCCAGGACCCTGGGATCATGACCTGAGCCGAAGGCAGACGCTTAACGACTGAGCCATCCAGGCGCCCCCAGGTGTAAGTTTCTGTTGGTGGCTAAGACTAATAGAACTATAAAACATGATAGGACTCATTGTAGACATCATGTCACTTGGTGATTATATACCTGGGGACAGCTGCTATGTCCTGTAGAGAGACTGACACTTGAGCAAGTAGCAATTGAAGAGAGCAGTGGGCGGGTCCTAAAGATTTCAGGCATGGGAATAGCTGTGGTAGCCAGGAGCACGTAAGGATAAAAGACTGATGCTGGAGATCTTGAGAAAGAATGGATGAATCTTAATATTTCTTTACTTACTCACATAGAAAATGCATTTGTTTAGCAAGCATTTGGTGTTGAATTCCACATTCTTACATAAGGCATTCTAATTCTATCACTCTTTAAAAAAGATTCATTGATAACTTTGAGCAAATGGTTTCCTTTTTAATACTGTCGTTAGCACATACTTCCATTATCAGGATCTGTATGTATAAATTAATCACCTAGAACCATACAAAAGGGGGTTACTCTAAATTTAAGCAGATGTGGTCTAGATTCAGTGATATTCTTCTGAAACTTTTCTACAAAACTGCACAACATATCCTAATAATTATGTCTTACTTGTTCTTATAGCTGCATAAAAGAAATACATTGAATCACTTAACTATTTTTTCACCAATATCACTAAAGAAGTATTTCATTCATTCATCATTTATTCATCCCACAGATATTTTTGAGTATTATGTGTCACGCACTGTGCTAAATGCTGAGATAATCAGAAACTAGTACAGTCTGGTCTAGTTTTGTTACACAATGAAAGCTGTGTTATGTTAAAAACAATTCAGGATAATAAAAATTCAAATCAATATAATGTATTACTGTGTAGCTATAATAACAGGAAATACTTTCTGGGTTACTTATAGTCTGTGGATTTCATCTTCAGAGCTTCAGGGCTCCTGTTAATCCTTAAATAGTCAAGACATTATCTCCAAATGACTGTACAAGCTGAAGCTTAATATTGGACAGGACACATTTTCTCAAGGAATGTAGGGGTCACTTGTCAAAAGATAATTTAATTTCTGTCTTTTGTAGGGAGGGTGGGGAATGAAACATTTTATGCAAGTTTCTTATAATATGCTAACAATTGTCCTGGACAATTTAACATAATTATGTAACAAAAATCTTCACAATTCCTGATTCTTTATCCCTATTTTCATAGGAAACGGAGATTCAGACATACTCAGGGTTGTCTAATTTCATCTAGCTACTGCAAAGCCTTATCTACCTTCACTAAGAGGCCATACACTTTCATCTCATCTGATTCAGAAGACTTTGTTAGAGTGATTCAAACAGAAATGATCACAGCATCTTTATGGGTATTTGCTTTAGAGTTTGTAAAATGATTATATATATATATATGTATGTGTATATATATATGTATACACAAATATATATTATATTTATATAATCTCATGTGTTCCATAAAATGACCCTTGTTCTTGGCATACACATTTATAAAAGTGTTTTGGAAAGAATGATGCACTAGAAAGATCCTTTTGATGCCTTCTCAGTGGGAGCTAGTTTAATGTAATTAGGTTTATTTCAGAGGCAGAAAAATGAAACATGGATTCAAGAGCTTTGTTACAGAAATACCATTGTGCTACACTACCCAAAGTATTTTAGTGAGATATTCTGGACCACCTGATTATTTTTAAGAGCTAAACGCAATAAGGGAATACTCTGGAAGTTCTCCAGGTATGTCATTTCTCTCCTACATCCAGCACTGTTAATTACAGTATCCATGGGAAGGTTTGGCTGTTAACAGAGAGCCATGTGTTGGAAATGTTGAATATGACAGTGCTTTATGACTTCATTTCCTAACATGTGGACTAAGTAATCCTAGGGGTAAAATATTCTAATTTCAAGTATATTACCTTTCTACCATATTTGGGTTGAAAACAAAACCTTTTTATTCTGAAATAATGTTAAAGTCTACATGGAAGTTGTAAAAATAATGTGGAGTTCCATATGTCCTTTACCTACCTTTCCCCAATGATAACATCTTACATGACCATAATGCAATCATCAAAATCAGGAGGTTGGTACAATACTACTAACTGAACTACAGTCTATATTTATATTTCAACTGTTTAATTTTTAATTTTATTTATATTAGTGTATTCTTCTGTTTATTTATTTATTGATGCTTTCTTAGGAGAAGTTTTAACTTAATGGTTCTGTTGAGTTGTTGAAAGGTGTCAATTTCTATATTTACAGTTACAAGTTGGGAATGGAATAGAAGACTGCTTTCTAGGGGATAGAAGAAAATTCTGTAAGTTATCCCAAATGGGGGAAGAAAAAGACATCTTGTCTTCCCTTTTATGAGAATAGCTAATACAGAAACTTCTTCCTTTAGGGTTTGGCTCACCCTATTGAAAAGAATAGAAAGAAGGATAAAAATACAATCTACACTGAATATAATCTAGTACACAAAAGAATACAATATATTAAAATATAAAGTATGTATCTTATATTGTCATTAACAAATCAATTAAAGCCAAGCAAGAATTTTTTTATGGAAACTGAGCTACCTAAAAGTTGCTGATAAAGGCTCAGCTTAGGCATTGAGACTCAGGTTATTTCTTTATTTTATGGGAACTTCATGAGGGGGCTTTTGGGAAGGTAAGTTTCTCTTGGTGATTTTCTTGTTGGAACATTTGGGGCAGAAAGCTCTTAACTGGTGCCTAAAGCTTGTGTCATTGCAATTTAAATGTCCAAAATTAACTGTAAAGTCACTGTCTTATCATGACTTCCCTCTAAAATTCCATTTCCTATATTTTAAACTTTTGTTTGATTTTAGTTTTGATTATTTTACTTTTGTATTTTTCAATAATGTAAATTATTTTACTTGCAATATTTAAAGTATGCTATTATAAAATAATTATTCTAGTCATTCCTACTGAAGCATTTCAGTTCATAGCAATATTACCGATAAAATGTAGAACTTTCCATATATTAAGACATTTCCTGAGTTCTGGTACATAGTCAAGCAATGGTTTATTTCTGGAAAGATAAGATCCATAAAATCTATATTTGGGCATTATAGGCCTTGGGCCAAATTGTAATAATTTTCATTAGAAAATCACTTAAATGTATTAGGAGTGGTAAGATTAGATCTTTACAACTTGTTTGTTCATAAAAAAATTATTTTTTAATTAATTAATTAATTAAGAGAGTGGGGAGAGGGGCAGAAGAAGAGGGAGAGAATCTTAAGCAGGCTCCATGCTTAGAGCCTGATGTGGGGCTCAAATTCATAATCCTGAGATCATGACCTAAGCCAAAATCAAGAGCTGGATGCTTAACCAACTGAGCCACCCAGGTATCCCCCCAAAAATTACTTTTTAATTTATTTACTCTGCATTACTTTAAATTTTATCCCAACTCAGAGAAAGCTGTTTATATTTCTAAATTAGAGAAAAATAATCTTTATAAAGAGTAGACTACATAATAAGAATTACTCTAAGCATTTTTACATAAATAATAATTCTAAAATTAAGTATTATTATATCTTCACTTTTTCAGATGACTGAACTAAGACAAAAAGAGATTGAAGAGAGAATTCCGATACTGCTTGGAAGAACTACCTGAAATCATCTATAGATTCAATACAATCCTTATCAAAATCCCAATGGGGACTTTTCACAGAAATAGAAAACACAATCCTAAAATTCATGTGGAATTACAAGAGACCTTGGCTAGGAAAGCAATCTTGAGAAAGAACAAAGCTGGAAGCATCACACTTCCTGATTTCAAACTATACTACAAAGCTATAGTAAGCAAAACAATATGGGACTGACATAAAAACAGGCAAAAGAAATTAAAAAAAAAAAAAAAAGAATCAAAAGCCCAGAAAGAGAGCTCGGTGGATACAGTCAACTAATATTTCACAAGAGAGCTAAGAATCCGCAATGGGAAAGAGATAGTCCCTTTGATAGATGGTGTTGGGAGGACTGGGTAAGCTTATGCAGAAAAATGAAATTGGACTCCTATTTTACACCACTCACAAAAATGAACTCAAACTGGATTAAAGACTTAAACATAAGACCTGAAACTGTAAAACTCTTATAAGAAAACATAGAGAGAAAGCTCCTGGACATTGGTCTTGACAACAATTTTTTGGATGTAACAACAAAACCACAAGCAACAAAAACAAAAAGCATTAAGTGGGACTACATCAAGTTAAAAAGCTTCTGCACAGCAAAGGAAACAATCAATAACATGAAAAAGCAATTTTTGCAAACAATAGTTCTGATAAGGGGTTAATGTCCAAACATACAAAGAACTCTACTATTCAATAACAAAGAAACAACCTGATTTAAAAATGGACAGATGGGGCACCTGGCTGGCTCAGTCAGTGGAGCATGCAACTCTTGATCTCTGGGTTATGGGTTCATGCACTACATTGGGTGTAGAGGTTACTTAAATAAATAAATAAGCAAACAAACACACACACTTTAAAATATGGGCAGATGAATTAAATAAACATTTTTTTCCCAAAAAGTACACAAATAGTCAACAGCTACATGAAAAAGTGTTCAACATCATTAATTACCAGGGAAATGAATATCAAAACCACGACAAGCTATCACCTCACACATGTTACAATGCCTATCATCAAGAAGATAAGAAATAAGTGTTTGCCAGGATGTGGAGAAAAGGGAACACGGGCAAGGCTGGTGGGAATTTAAATTGTTGCAGCCACTATGGAAAACAGTATGAAGATTCCTCAAAAACATAAAACAAAAAACAAAACAAACAAAAAACTACCATAAGACCCAATCATCCCACTTCTAGGTATATATTCAAATGAAACAAAAACAGGATCTTGAAGAGATATCTGTACTCTCATGTTCTTTGCAGCATTATTCACTATAGTCAAGAATGGAGACAAGCTAACAGTTCACCAATGGATGAATGGATAAAGATGTGTTACTGTGTATGCAATAGAACATTATTCAGACATGAGAAGGAAGGTGAGATGGATGGACTGTGCTAAGTGAAATAAGGGGGAAAAGACAAAGGCCATATGATCTCACTTACATGTGGAATCTAAAAACGCTGAACTCACAGAAACAGAAAGTAGAATGGTGGTTACCAGGAAGGAGGGATGGGGGACATGAGAGATATTGGTTAAATTGTACAAACTTCCAGTTAGAGGATGAATAAGTTCTGGGGATCTATACAAGATTGTGAATATAAGTAACAGGACTATATTATATACTTGGAAGTCGCTAAGAGAGTAGATCTTAAATGTCTTCAACTCAAAAAAGAAATGGAATTATGTGACATTATGGCATTGTTAGCCAAAACTATGATGGTAACCATATTATAATACATAAATGCATCAAATCAACACAAACTTATACAACATTCTGTGTCAATTATATCTCAGTAAAGCTGGGGAAAAACAATGTATCAATACTAGATCATTTGTTTTTCAACTATACTAAAAATAATTAAATGAAAATTTGTTAAATTAATATGTCCAGGGCGCCTGGGTAGCTCAGTTGGTTAAGCGACTGCCTTCAGCTCAGGTCATGATCCTGGAGTCCCGGGATCGAGTCCCACATCGGGCTCCCTGCTCAGCGGGGAGTCTGCTTCTCCCTCTGACCCTCCTCCCTCTCATGCTCTCTGTCTCTCATTCTCTCTCTCTCAAATAAATAAATAAAATCTTTAAAAAAATAAATAAATAAATAAAAATAAATTAATATGTCCATATGAATTAAATTGTAATTTAAATCACACATACACAAAAAAATCAAAATGACAGGGGCACCTGGGTGGTTCAGTCAGTTAAGCATATGCCTTAAGCTCAGGTCATGATCTCAGGGTCCTGGGATCAAGCCCCGTGCCGGGCTCAGCACTCAGCAGGGAGTCTTCTCCCTCTGCCTCTGCTTCTTCACCTTGCTCATGTTCTGTCTCCCTCTCTCAAATAAATAAATAAAATCTTAAAAAAAAATCAAAATGACAGACCTAGGTGTCATCCCAACTCTGTTATTTCTGCAAGTAATTCACTTATCACTAAGCTTTACTTCCTCCTTCATATAATATAAATAATGGTACAAACCTCATAGGACTGCTTTGAGGATGAAAATTAGATGAATGTAAAAACCATGCCTGACAATTAGCAGAGGGTGCATCTTATAACCATTACTTTCTAAAGGAATTTTATTATAATGGAAGTACATTAATGCTGGATTAAAAAGACATTTCCAAATTCACATGTATAGAGAGGAACCACTTGTACAAAATAACATGAAAAATGAATATAACTCATCCACCTGAGCTTCAATTTATAATTCCAACTATTAGATCTCAAAGTTTTAAAATTTCCACTGTCTTTTAAGGATGATTTATTGTATTTATTCCCACTTTTCAACTAGACTAAGAGTTTTCATCTAGAACAGAATATATATTTCTCATCATGCCAATGCCAGCAGATTAAAATTAGCATTTAATCACCATAAAAAGTGCACATATTTTGAATTCAGCTTCAAATCCAGAAATGCAGAGAATAGGAAGGCATCCTGTTTTCTAATACGTTCTTCAAACATTCTTCCCTTTTATGGTGGATTCTGTATTTATCCCTTTTAGATCTTAAATATTTTCACTTAGTTCATGACTTACACTCTTAACAGAAATATGGAGAGAGCTGCATTTCAAGACAATGGTATTCTGCTTATGGAAGGGAGTTCTGTCTAAGAAAAACTGAGGCAGTTTTGTGCAAAAGAACACCCTATGGGACATTTTCTCTGTGTTATAACTGGTAGAGAGACTGATTTTTTTTTTTTAATTTAGGGAAAGGTTTTATCTAGTAGACTCTATAAATCAGCCTGAAGAGAATTTAATTTATCTCTAAGTGGGATGAAAAATAAAATGACTGCCTTCTCTATACTCCCACATAATATTCAATATTCTAATAAGTAGTTCTAGAGCAGTATTTCAAACCTGGATTTTCTGCAACAAGAGCTTACGTCAGTGTGCTGTCAATGTCTTTAGGATTTTTTTTTTTAAGTTTGTAGGTTGATTGCATAATATTTCATATTTTACTTTGTGCTCGCATCTAAAAGAATTTCCTTAATGTGTCTTTTTCCAGTTCATTTCAACCTTGAAGATCATTTATTCTCGTCTCATTTTTTCCAGTCATTACCATGTGTGGGTGCATGCAACCGCATAGCTCTAGAATGCAAATACTTATGAATCTTTATAATAGTGAGCATTTTTATTTCTGTATTAGAGAAGAAGAAACGGTCATAAATAATTTTGACTGAACTTGGTTGCTCAGTAAACCAAGGAGAGGACAGGACATAAAAATTTGAACAAAAGAGGCACCTGGATGGCTTAGTCATTGGGCGTCTGCCTTCGGCTCAGGTCATGATCCCGGGGTCCTGGGATCGAGCCCCGCATTGGGCCCCCTGCTCAGCAGGAAGCCTGCTTCTCCCTCTCCCACTCCCCCTGCTGTGTTCCCTCTCTCTGTCAAATAAATAAATAAAATCTTAATAAAAAACATTTAAACAACATTTCCAAGACAGTGTGGTTTGGTAGAATCATTGCTTAAATAAAAAGCTGCATACAAGAATTTTATGAGACAGTACAACCCCTGAAGAAGGTACAATTGGGAACAGCCCTGGACTATAAGTTTAGAGAACAAGTTTTATTTCTGGCTGGCACTACTTACGACTTTGGCCAAATTACCTAACTTTCCTGGGTCTGCATTATGTCATATATGAAAGGATGGAGTTGAATTCATAGAACTTTAAGAACATGTACAACACTGAAATTTATAATATTCTTTGCTTTAATGTTTCGTTAATAGACACTAAAATCAAATAGTGCTTTTGTACATGGAAGGGAAGAGAGAAAGAAAATAGAATGTCGACTTTTGCTATATATTGGTTGATTTGTTTTATTTTCATTGTCAGGTAGATATTTACAGAAAAGCACCTTATAACTTGTTCAAGCTCACACAGCTAGTAAATTGAGGCACTGTAAGAGTATAAATCATGAACCAAGTGGAAATCAGGAATTCCAAATCAAGAATTGGTTCTCAGTCCCATTCTCCTTCAGCTAGACAGCGGTTACTCTCAATAGCTAATAGCTATGTTTGTTTTCCAACAGAAATTCAAATATACTTAAACATTTTCTCCTATGTCACAGAGATGAGTGTGAATAGTCAGGAGTTAAAAGTTAGTACTTCCTTTTTACATACTACATTTCTTAAAGATTAGGAAAATATATGCTTATTAATTAGTAAATTTACATTGTCCTAAATGGCTTAAAGTAGGTCAGCATTAAGACTTTTACTACATATCTCACTTAGAATAATAATCTTTACATTTTAAGGAAGCTGAATAATAGAAATCGCATTAGGTTCTTGTTATGTACAGTTGCACAGCAGAATTTCCTAGTATTACTTCTTAGCAATTTCCTCTATATTCAGATAATATGGACAGCTCAATAGCTAGATCTACTTTATAGGATTACAAGGTTTTTCAAATTTTGGTGAATTATGTAGTTGTTTTGAGCCTAAGAAGTGGATATAGATTAAAAATAGCTTCTACAAGGAAAATCAGGGGTGCCTGGGTGGCTCAGATGGTTGAGCGTCTTCCTTTGACTCAGGTCATGATCTCCAGGTCCTGGGATTAAGCCCTGCTTCAGGCTCCCAGCTCAGCAGAGTCTGCTTCTCCCTCTGCTTCTCCCCCTGCTTTTGCTCTCTCTGTCTCTCTCTCTCTCTCTCAAATGAACAAATTTTAAAAAATCTTTAAAAAGAACATCAAGGCACCTGAGTGGCATCTGACCCTTGGTTTCAGCTCAGGTCATGATTTCAGAGTGGTGAGATGATCTCCCTGTGTTGGGCTCCATGCTCAGTGCCAGTCTGCTCCCAAGCTTCCTCTCCCTCCCCCTCCACCCCGTCCCTGCTCAGAGGTGCGTGTTCTCTCTCTCAAATAAATAAATAAATAAATAAATAAATAAATAAATAAATAAATAAAATCTTAAAAATTAAAAAAAATAAAAAGAACATTATTTTGTTTTATTTTGTCCTCAGGGGGAAGAAAAAGAACTTACTGTAGCTCCAGATGTGAGGTTTTTACATGATATAAAGATAGTTTCCTTCAGGAATGTTTCTGATTAAGGTTACTTTGTGTTGTGCCATCCCTTGTTTCTGTATTCCAAATCTTGTTAGGAAATCCCTTTTGGGCATGCCTCACGACCTGAAGCATTTAACATTTGTAACCTATTTTCTTAGAACTTGCTTTTCATTTTCCGTGCTAAGCAAGTCCGTGAGTTTGACCTTTGATATATAAAAAATGCACTTCAAGGAAGTTGGAGCAAGGAGAATTATGGTGCCTTGTCATCTTTTGCACATTGAAGAAAGAAGATCTTTAAGAACATTGTGAGCATGCATACAATTGAACAAAATATGTATTTAGGTTCCATAGCACAGTTTCTTCCACCAGATATATTTATGGATTAGGTTACAGTCAATACCTTATGAATTTGGGGTGTTACTACAAAGACACTATTATTTTGCCTTCTTATTGTTTTTATATATTCTTCTAGTCATCTTATTACTCAGAAGGTAGAAACAATTATGTAACTTTGTGCTATGTACTTTTAATATATTTAGTTTATTCTTCAGGCTGAATATGTAAGTGTTGCATGTATGCATTTAAATCTCCTAGGTGAAAATATCTTCATGTCATTTTTAATAGTAAATATATTTTGTTCATTCGAAATATCCTAAGAAAATATTCACTCAATCTGTCCAAATGTAACAAAATTTCTGGTGACTCATCATCTTCTTTCACATAAAAGTAACAACAACAACAACAACAACAACAAGAACAAAATGAAGGGAAGTATAATTAAGTAGCCATATTTCCTAGTTTTCTTTTTCTTTTTTTTTTATCCTAGTTTTCTTTTTCTGTATAAAGGTAGCATTTAAATTTTTCATTTGCATTTGGTGCAAATTTACTCACTTTATTTGGACTGTACTTAGTACTTCTAATGTAGAACTTGTAAAAACTACTTTTATAAATACAGACTTTAATATTTCATTTATTCAACACATTTATTGTGCATTTATTAATGCTGAACATTATCCTAGATGTTGCAAATACAATGTGAATAAGACTTAGTCCTGGCTTGGGGCACCTGGGTGGCTCAGTCGGTTAAGTGTCTGCCTTCGGCTCAGGCCATGATCCGAAGGTCCTGGGATCGAGTCCCGCATCGAGCTCCCTGCTCAGCGGGGTCTCCTTCTCCCTCTCCCTCTGCCACTCCCCCTGCTTGTGCTCTCTCTCCTTCTCTCTCTCTCAAATAAATAAATAAAATCTTTAAAACAAAAAAAACTTGGTCCTTTCTTTAAGACCATATATAAACAAATAGGCAATTAATTGAGGCCAATAATTTATTTGATGGGAATAAGTGCTTATATATGGGTGCTAGAGGAAAACATAGGAGGCCCACCAATCTCATTTGGAAGTAATGGAGGAGGCAAAAGGGAGGAAATGGTATTTTACTAAGACCTGGACGTTGAGAAGGAATTAGCCAGATAAAGAAGAATTTTATTGGGAGGAAAAAGCACTCTTAAAAGCTTTAAGAGTTTATTCAGATATACATCAATTCCTCTTTCATAACTCAGTTGATAAATATCAAACTAGAATGTACCTTGGAGAGCATAGTCAACCCCTCATTTTATGGTTGAGACTCATGGTTTTAATATGACTCACCTCAAGTGATAGAATAAATTAATTGCATAATCAGAGCTTTGACCCAAGGTTCTTATGAACATCTATCCCCCTGAAGTTTCCCAGTAAATCCCTTCTGCATGATCCTCCATCAATTTCTATAGAAACCTTTAGCAATTTAGATATAGGATAAGATTACCTAAAAATTTATTTAAAATACATAGTGTTTAAAGTCATAATTTAAAAAAAAATTATTGGCCTTAATCAGTTTTCTAGATTGCTAGAAAAAAAATTTTTAACTAAGTTTGTGAATTATTTTTCCCATCTTAATAACTAGGTTGCATCGAACAAACCAAATGATTATATGATGATCAACCAATGTTACTGCCATATTATAATATGAAATGTTCAATTATTCACAGTTTAATTTGGTCATGTCATAATGACAGCCATGAAATGGAAATCAGTTTCAAAATTAAAGAAAGATGCAAAATATGTTTTGGTTTGATTGCTTAAATTAAATTTCAGTAAAGAACATATATGGAGGAGTCCAGGCTGAGGAAATGAGAGTATTAAGCAGTGATTGTCTGAAAATGTGAAAATTATCTTACTATATTTTGAAGAGTTGTCTATTTTGGGAATCAGGCTTATTCTTTCTCCAGAGAACAATATGATATAGTACTATGATTTTTTAAATTTATAATATTTTAAAATACTATAGGGCGATTTCCAGGGGTCCCAAACCATAATCATTTATTACCAGTGTCAAGAAAAAAGCTTTTATTATAAATAAGATTGTTAAGGTCACAGGGAGAAAAATCATAATTGATGGTTGAGCCATTCTCTTAGAAGACAATTATTTCTGCTACATTTTTATTTTCTATGCACAAATTCAGATTAAGTAAGATGTCAACAGGTGGTTGGTTATATTGACTCCTCCAATCACAGGTACTACAGATATATTCAGGGTATTATACTGCAGAATTTCCCTAGACAACGTATGTTTGTGAAATTGAACACCAAGTATTAAATCAATAGAAAAGCTACCAGCTCCAAATGGAGACCAAAGAATCATTGAGTTATCACCCATAGAAGCAATCGAATGAACTATGTATCAAATAGTGAATTATATTAATCTGCTGCCAATCTTAATTGAATAAAGCAATATGGCATATATTAGCCAATGGAAAAAAAAAGAATATAAGTTCACTGGACTTCCAATTACCCTACCACCCACCTAGAATTGTTGGTCAACTTGAAAACTGCTCTGCTTATGTTTCTTTATGGACTGCTTTTTCTTATCTTTTCTTTTTAAAGTGGCTTTTATTTTCTTTCACTTCTAAATTTTTTAAAGATTTTATTATTTATTTATTTGAGAGAGAGAGTATGAGCAGGGAGAGATGCAGAGGGGGAGCGGGGGAGAACCTGAACTAGACTCAGTGCTGAGCTGATTGCAGAGCCCAACGTGGGGCTCGATCCGGACCTCAAGATCATGACCTGAGCTGAAACCAGGAATCGGATGTTTAACCCACTGGGCCACCCAGGCGCCTCTCTTTCACTTCCATATTAAGTAGAACTGTGAAAAAGTAATGATTTACTACAATAGATAAAAAAGAGATTGATAGGGACCAATGGGATACATTTTGATCTATAAAAGTCCTTATGAGGACTATAAAAGCCTCATTCTTTGAGAACTGATTACATGAATTCCAACATAAAAACTTGAAAAAGTTCTTAACTTGCCATCTAGTGTCCCAGAATCCCATGCACTTTAGCATCTGTCCCAGAGTTTTTAGTTTTCAATGAAATATTACTATTAGTTTTTGTATTAAAGTAAGATGGGATGTATTGTGTAGACAAACAATTTGTACCTCCAGCTTTGGTCATGAGATACATGTGGTATGAGATACATGTACAGAAAACAGAGTTCTTATTATGACTGCGTAAATCTGAAAGATGACCAGAGATACTTCTCTAAGTTAGAGGAAAGTGAGGTAACTAACATCTTTTCAAGGATAGTGTTCAGGGTGTTAACTGATAACCGAAGTGCTCTCAGAATTAGGTGGCCAGATACAGTTAACTCTTTCCAGTCTAAGTAGGATTAGGAATTCTTTGTCCTATTGACCCAGCCACGTACCAACGAGTTTAGTTGTGGCCTCTGTTACACCCTAGGAGATGCACTTAAGTCACTTGGCCACCAGTCAGTGGAGGCTAATGAAAATGGGGAAACTTATACTTTTGAATTTTAGACAAAATATACATGGGGATCAGAGGTTGAGCTGTCCTGCCCTATGGTAGAGAAAAATCTTGATGCCTTTGCTACAGTGATTTTCTCCAATCTTTCTCAATTTACAAATATTTATTTTTTGGGTTTGGTAACACATTTCTTTATTTTACAGTAAACTCTTATGGCAACAATGAATGTAAACAAAAGTCAATGTCCAGTAAAATGCCTCTGGCATTTTAATTTCTCCAGAAAGTTGATGATAAACATGTACCTTCCACAAAATCTTTGCTGATATTTACCACTTACTATGGGAGACACAGTGATATCCTTGAACACACGAAGACCAGAAACTGCCACAAAGCCTCGGCATCTACTTCAAAAATTAGGAGTTATTTTAAGAACCCACACAACTTCAGCAAGTATGATTACAATTTACTCTGTAAAGTTTGATTTTGCATTTAGATCAAATTTCTTGCTTTTTAATTCCAAGCTTTCTTGTGCACATATGGAATGTGAAGCAATAGCTGTGATACCAGTTCCATTAACAGAAGATTTTCAAGAACACACAAATAATACACATTTTACATGTTATCAGATACTCTAAATAGAATAACAAAAAAATTAATTCTGATAAATGTGATATTGTTTCATCCAATTCATGTAATCTAAAAAAAAAGCTTTAGGAAATTTGTTAGGTGAAAGGTGAAATACCTGACATCTTGAATGTTAATATAAATTCAATTAATGTTCGAAATTAAATGTGATTTTTTGAGGTGAGAGTGTGAATCCAATTTTTGCTGGAGCACATTGTGGAGGAAAAACCAGGTTCTTACTAATTAAGAAAATTTAAGAAATAGAAATGTTCTTGGAATTGGTTGTGATAAACACCTAATTTATAATAGTGCAGAAACTAGCTTCGTTATTATACCAATCCAAAAAGAAGTTGAATCGTCAAAATGTATAACTACTTTTATACAGACATAGGGAAAGTAACTTTTCTGAAATGAAGCGGATGTTGAATACAAAAGACTACTTCAGCTTTGCAGTGTATGCTTTCTGACTTAGATTCCTTTCATCAATTTGATTTTAAACATAGATGAGCTTTTGAAGTCTACTTTGTGAATCAACTGCATATACTATGACACTTTTTAAATTTTTTTGTATATCAGCCCTTCAAATTTTGCTTACATTTTGTTTAAAATTTCTTTGAAATCTTTCATCAAAGTATTAAATAAATAGAGCCCCAATTAACTTTGGCTTTCGAAGCTTTTATTGAATCAAAGTTTTATTTAAAATAGAATGGGAACAGGAAAACATTAAAATTTATCCCCATGAAAGCAAGGGAGGAACTGAACAAATTGGGTGATGATATTTTACACAGTGTTTAAGATTTAATTTCGTAATTGCGCTTTAGAATAGTTCCACTTGTACAAGTCTCTTTTGATTGCGTTCCTATTTTTAATTTGATAAATTTATATTCTATAAAGGAAGGAACGGAAATTAAGAAGCCTTACAATTTCACAGCACCTAAGTTTGGCAACCAATCAAAATACACAAAGAGATATTATTTGAATTTCATCTTGCGAAAATATTTGTCTAAGAAGGGTGCTCAATGAGTCAAAAATACAGTACTTGTGAAAATTCATGAGTTAAAGTGTTCACACCTTCAATTGAGAAAAAACAATTAAGAATTGAGAGCTTTCACTTCACAGAACATAACTCTGATCTTGCTAGACAGTTCAGCGCGTGTGAAGTATTTTCATCTATTAAAATATTAGAATCTTTAGAGAGGAGTCAATTGAAGATGCCAATTTTGTTTCAGCTCTCAACTAGTCATAGTGTTGATGGTATGGTCCCCCCCCCCGACTCAGAATGGGCTGTCTATTCAGAAGTCCAGAACACTCCAGCTTTTCCATAGGCAATTACTGCGTATTATACTGATGGATGTTACAGTGGGAGGCATTGAACAATCTACGCTGACATTTTTTTATTTTGAAGCATTTTTTATTGCATACAGAAAAGTACACAAATTATAAGTATACAGCTAAGTGAATTTTTACAAAGTGAGTATGTCTGTGTAAGAAGCACACATATCATAAACAGAACACAACCAACATCCTGGATGCCCCTACACTCCCGTGTCACCTCTCACCTACTTCACTCTCACCCTCAGGGGAACCTATATCATAACTTCTAAAACCAGATATTTTTAATGCACGTCATCATGTGCAGGTTTTTGAACTTTCTATGCAACATGCTTTTGAACATGCTTTTTACATCTGATTTATTAAACATTTTCATGAGATTCATTCACATTTTCTTAAATATTGGTAATTTTTAATATTCTCATTTCTGTATATTATCCCACTGTAAAAATAAACTATAGATCACTTACCTATATTACTCTTGTTGGATATGTGGGCTGTTTTTGGTTTGGAGCTATCATGTATAAATGTTATGAATATTCTTATACATGTCTTCTAGGAATTTATGCATTTTCCTAATGTAAACTTTCAAAACCTCATTTTATTTTTTATTTTAAATAAATTAAATCTTTTATTAAAACAATTTCTCTTTTTGTTTCCCCGGATGAATGACAGGGCAGTGTAATGCTTTGAGTAGATCAGAAAACATTTTACTCTTTTTACCATAAGCTTCTACCTTGAATTTGTTTTTCCAACATCCACATATTCACTCATTTTATTTTCTATTCAAACATGGCATCCAGTAGCAGTCACCTTATAGATGAAAGGCCAGTTGAGGGATGCCCTCAATTTTCAATTAATTCTTAATCAAACTTTAATTGACTGCCTTCATAATCTTACAGAAAAGATCCAATAATCAGTGTAAATTTCAGCTATAGTAAGTTGGATTCTACCTGATTATAGACTTTGTTCTTTTGGAAAAAATGTGAGTTATAGATAAATAAATTAGTCATATAAATCGCTGTCCTAAATTTATTGACAATACTTTTTCTGCAAATGCCAAGAACAATCTGCGTTGGTGGTATAGTGGTGAGCATAGCTGCCTTCCAAATGCCAAGAACAGCTAGGTAGAAAAATTAAATTACGGTTTCAAACCCATTCTAAAGAATCTTCAGAAAAAGTAGTTACTCTTACATAAAATATATACCAATATTGAATGGATATTAAACACTTGGTATGGAATTAATTCATGACTGGGAGATTTTTTTTTCTTTCATATGAGAAGCAGGGTATTTTATTGAAATGGGATCAGTTGTTTTGATGGTACACTTTAGCATTATCTATTTTAGTACATATTAGCTTTGCAAAATTTGAAATTACTTGATTGAAATCATATGAACTCCTTGGAAAAATCAAGACCTGAGAAAGAAGTCTGTTTTCTCTAGATATTTCTGTACTTAAGAGTCATGTTAGAGTTAGAAATTAGCAAGAAACTACTAGTAATTGAGTAAGTGTAGGGGAAATTCAGCCAATTTAATATTGTTTAACCATCATTTTATATGCCTGAATCACTGTATACTTAGTGACATTATGTTTCTGTTTCCAAATGTTTAGTAAAATAATTTCAACCTCTATATGATTGAATAAATTGCAGTAAATTCAGACCTATTTAACCACTGCAATGTAAATATAAGTTATGAAATAAAATGGTGTTAGATAGAATATTAGTTCCTAGATACTGGAACAAAAAATGATGGAGTCTCTCCAAACATTTTTCAGAAAGAACTGGGAAAAAAACAAAAAACAAAAAACAAACAACTAACCAGTCAAATCAAATAGATTTAGATCTGACTCAGGATAATAATAAAAACAACAACAGCAGCAACAAAAATCAATAATAATCTGCAATACTTATTGGGGGTGAATCATCTCTGTGCTGGACCTCGTGTTAGCCCTGCTTTTGCAATGACTCATCTTACCCCTGCAAAAACTGAGACGTAGGGAGGTTTGGTACTTGCACAATGTTGCAGAGCTGGTAAATGGGAGACCTGGAGCTGGATTTCAATGTCTATTCTCTCAACCACTCTAATGGTTTTCACTGGAATCAACAGGGATCTTTAATAAGAAATAATAGAGGGATTAGAGATTGTCATAGCATGATTTTTGTCTTTCTTAAGTACTCCTTCATTTCACAAAGAGCTCATCATGCCAGGAGAGGTCCATGAACTGATTGTCCTACATGATAGTGGCAGACAAATTCCTCACGTCCGCTACGCAGTGACAGTGTGTGCAGCATTTCTAAGTGAGCTGTGAACACAGCCTAGTGCTGTTTCACTGTGCATTTTGCTTTCCTGGCCCTACAGTAAATGATCTTTTAAAACTCAGTTGTTGTTTTTTTTCCCCAAGCACCTCTCATTTTTATTCCTAAAGCACATTTTTCACTGCCTTCTCACCACCCACATCAAGGTCAAATCCCTCTCTTTCCCGTTGCTGTGCTTTTGCTCCTGCCTACACCATTTCACTCATTCCTCCTACCCGCATCCCTAATGTCGCCTTTCATTTTAAATAAGTGCATCTTCCACCTACCTGCCTGAAGATCTGAAGATTCCTTTAGCGAATTCTAGCGGCTGGTATATAAATAGATATATTTTTCTCAGGCAAACTTACTCCAAAAAACGGTAAGTTTGCTTTTCCAATAAAATATATGCCCAATACTCTATATATACTCTTCTGAATGCAAGTAGTTAAATGAATACACTTCCTTACTTACTGAGTCTTATCAATAAACTATGAAAAATTTTTTGTATGATTTGATATAATCATGATTTGAAAATTTATTTTCTTTTATATTTTTAAAAAAGATGTTATTTATTTATTTGGGAGAGAGCGCCCGTGAGCGAGAGAGCACAAGCAGGGGGAGCAGAAGAGGGAGAGGGAGAAGCAGACTCCCCGCTGAGCAGGGGCCCGAGATCAGGACCAGAGCTGAAGGCAGCCGCTTAACCAACTGAGCCACCCAGGTGCCCCTGAAAGTTTATTATCCTTTATATTAAGAATAATAATTCTGCGATGCCTGGGTGGCTCAGTCAGTTGAGTGTCTACCTTGGGCTCAGGTCATGATCCCAGGGTCCTGGGATGGAGTCCCATGTTGGGCTCTCTGCTCAGCGGAGACCCTGCTTCTCCCTTGGCATGCTGCTCCCCCCGCTTTTATTCTCTCTTTCTCTCACAAATAAATAAATAAAATCTTTAAAATAAAGAAGAATTCTAGTACTATATTTTTATATTAGTAGGTCTCATGATAGATGGTGATTTTTGCATTACCTTCTTGTTAGCCAGCAATTAAGAAATCTTGACTTTTATTCATTAAACCATTTTATATTATTTTTGAATTCTAAAAAAAATTTAATACAAATAAAGATTTTCTATGCCATGGATTTTATAACTTTGGTCAATTCATTCAACAATGTTATTTGGCACCTATTATGTGCCAGGCAATACTGTTCCCACAGGAATACAGTGGTATGAAAGACATCGAAAATCCCTGTTCTTATGAAGCTTACACTCTCTCTAATAGAGTAGACAGTAAAACAGTTAACAAAAAGACAAAGTAAGATATTTAGTATCTTGGAAATATTAAAGTTTTTTCAGTTAATGATCAGTGGCCCAAGGAGATATATAAAATGAAGGGAGTGGAGTCCAACAGTGGTAGGACCAGGTACCAGTACCTTCATGCTTCATTTAATATGTAATAACTGCAATTGTAGATTTTCAAGGACCTAACAAAGCAAGGCTATATGTGATGTTGTCCTCCAGTATTTCAATGTTATCCACCCTGTGTTACTTACTTCAGAGACCGTGTGTGGCCTTTCAGCCCTAGAATGAGAGTGGGGAGAACGGGCTTTCATTTTCATGCACAAAACCTTAGGATGTAAAAAGAATTTCTTATTCACAAAATGAGGAATTTGTACAAGTCAGGGTTTTTAACCAAGGGACCATAGACTCTTAAAGAGTCTTTGGGTAAAATTCTTGGGAACTATGAAATTAAAATGAGAAAAATTACCTTTATTTTCAAAACCTCTAAGTGAAATATTTAGCATTTCCTTCAATAAACTAATAATCATATCAGTACTACTTGAGAACTTTTCACCAACAGAAGTCACAGATCTTTTTGTATTATATTACCGTTGTTATGGATATCCCAAGTTATCATTTATTACTATCACTATGGAGAAATTATAATTACTAGATACAAAGTATGATCATGTCATTAAATGCAATAAAGAAGCACAAACATTACTGCATCAAAATTTGCTTTAAACACCGTAATAAAATCAATTTAATATAATTTGTGTTCTTTCTAATCCTATTTTTTTGTGAAATAAAAGAACAGGATGTTATTAGATGATTCGAGGAAATAAAAATATATCAATATAAAATAGAATATATCTATATACATTCTATTTTAAAATACCAGTCAGGTAGGGACTTTGTAGGAAGTGATATTTGAACTGAAAGCTACAGAATGAGGAGCAGTGAATCATATGAAAAGCAAAGGAGGAGACTCCAGGACAAGGGAACAGCATAGACAAAAGTGTCCAACAGGAAAGAACTTACTTGGTGAATTCTATGGAAGGTAGGAAAAGACAGTGACTGTGGCAAAGTCTAGAGTTGTGTGTTTGTCTCTAGCCATGCTCAGCTGCATGGGAGCATGAGCAAAATTGGTGGGTAGATGAATTTGAATAGGGTTGCAATTTAACCAAGAATTTGACGCATGAGGAGTGGTGAGGATATATGCTAGGTGTTGATAACAATGATAACCAGGGAAATTAAGCAAAATAAGAACTATGAAAATGTATAAAGGTGGAGAGATAGAAGGTAGTGAGGATGAGGATAGTAGGACTAATGACATATAGGTTCTAGTGAGGTCTGAGGATTATTGGAGCTGGATATTAGAAGGAATGAGTAAGAAGTCTATTTTAGTAGTACCAGCAAGAGATGACAATCATTCTTGCCTTAATCAGTTCAAGCTGGTATAACAAATACCATAGACTGGGTGACTTAAACAATAGAAATTTATTTCTTACAGTTCTGGAGGCTGGAAGTCCAAGATCAAGGTGTCAGCAGCATGGAGTTCTGGTGATAGTACTCTTCCTGGATTGTAGATGGATGCCTTCTTGCTTTACCTTCATATAACAATGAAAGACATCATGCATGTTTCTTCTCCTTCTACTAACCCCATTCGTGATGGCCCCACCTTCATGACCTAAGTACATTGCAAAGGCCCCCACCTCTAAATACTCTCAAACTGGTGATTAGGGCTTCAACATATGAATGGGGAGGACATGGCAACTATGGAGATGCAAAGAAATATATAATTCAAGATACTTTAGTGCTGTTATTGCTAGGACACTGAAAAGGAAGCTCAGGACAGTTAGGATTTTTTCTTTTGCCACTTTGTTCCCAACTCTTAGAATTGTGCCAAGCACACAGAAAATGCTTGATAAAGGTTAACAAATTAAATGAATGGATCAGGGCGCCTGGGTGGCTCAGTTGTTGGGCGTCTGCCTTCAGCTCAGGTCATGATCCCAGGGTCCTGGGATCGAGCCTCGCATCGGGCTCCCTGCTCAGTGGGAGACCTGCTTCTCCCTCTCCCACTCCCTCTGCTTATGTTCCCTCTCCTGCTATCTCTCTCTCTGTCAAATAAATAAATAAAATCTTTTAGAATGAATGAATAAATAAATAAATAAATAAATAAATAAATAAATAAATGGATCATATGCATAAGCAAGATGTAGGATGACTACCGGGTTTCTGAATGGATGAAAATGTTAAATTAAGGAGGAGGGGGTGAAGGAAAGGTTTGTGGTTATTTCTTAAACATGAATATAAAATCATTCATGTTATCATCATCATCTTCTTATCAATAACAGTCTTTTCTGAGTACCTGTTCTAGCAGAAATACCATTATAGGCACTATAAGAAAAAATATATGAGATATATGATTCCTTCTTTTCTAGGGATAAGAGCATGTGGGGGATTTATTGAAATTTAGGCAGGTATGGTAGAAAAGGGCAACAGATTTCTCCCCAGAAAAACCCAAACATTTAAAGAAAATGCAGAAATGCTTCCAATGTCTCCACTGAAAACTGCTTTGAAATTTGAATCCCATTCCCAGCTAAACTACCAATCAAGTGTGAACAAAAAAATAACAGTTTTAGAATATGAAGACTAAAAAAGTCTTCACATTCTAAAAGGTATTATTTGAAGGTATACTTTAGCAAAGCCAAAAATAATTCAAGTAATCAATTAATTATGAAAAGTCCTTGAGTGCACTTAAAGAAAATCTTTCTGGATTATAGACTTACTAAAGTCTAAGAAGTCTGCCCGATATTGTCTTTTAACAAATATATTATTTTTTTAAAAGATTTTATTTACTTATTTGGCAGAGAGAGAGACAGCAAGAGAGGGAACACAAGCAGGGGGAGTGGGAGAGGGAGAAGCAGGCTTCCTGGGGAGCAGGGAGCCCGAAGCAGGACTCGATCCCAGGACCCTGGGATCATGACCTGAGCTGATGGCAGACGCTTAACCAACTGAACCACCCAAGCGCCCCTAACAAATATATTATTAAGCCATAGGTCAACTTACTGATTTGTTGAAGATAATTACTTCTTACTCTATACACAATTGAGAAACAGAAGAAAAGCAAAGGAAATTAGAAATACCAGGAAAAAGAGACAGTGGAGCTAGAAAGTCATAACCCAAATAATAAGTAAACAAAATGTAACATTACTTTGAGCAAATTAATTAAATAAGGAAAAGATAATGCATTTGGTTTTGATAAAGTTTTCCATTTAAGTGATACAAATATACTAATGTAGATTTCTTTTCCTCTTCAAATCCATTCCCACTAGTTAGGCAGTCATGCAGGATTTCAATATTTTATATACTTGATATTGAAAAATCCATTTATTTTAATATTAAATAATCAAGTGTCCTTAAGCGTAGAAGACTTACCCCACTAAATTGGAGGTTCTGTCTTATTCACTTCTGTATGAATATCACCAAGAGCGATGCCTGCCCTGGCACACAATAGCTGTTAGTAAATATATTTTGTTATAATCATGGGACAGAACATACCTGTCATTCACTTTGATAGAAGTTCAAGGCAAGGGGGTGAAGGGAAATATAAAGAAATAATTTGTCGCAAGTATTCCCTGGTAAAATAATAACAACCATAACAAATACATCTAAAAGAAAATGAAGGAACAGGACACATTCCCTGTCCTCATGGAATTCACAGCCCAATTAGAGACCATATATGAATATTTGAAAAATAAAATATGGCAGTTTCTATGATGTTGTCATTAACAAAATATAATAGCAAAAAAAAAAGTCAGTTTACTTGAGAAAGGCTGAGGGGGCTGAGAAAGGAAGACACATGTGATAAACCTTAAAAATGAATAAGAATTCTCAAGGGGGCAGGGGATGGAATGTGGCAATGAAAACAGCATGTCAAGAGGAACATCACAGGAGAACAGCAGTCTTGATGTAGGCTAGGGCCAGACACAGGATAGGAGAGGTAAATGAAGACTAAGTAAGCAAATAGAAGGAGTTTAAACCTTACGCTTTGTCCCTTTACACAGATACAGTTAAAACAAAACAAAACAAAACCTGTCAACTTCATCATTAAAAGAAATGTTCTCTTGGAAGAAAGGCAACTTGGCAAATGAAGTGAAAGCTCATTTGGAATAAGAGTAAGAATGTAAGAAAGATATGTAGACAGGCGATCATGAAAAGAGGGATCACCTTCCTCAAAATGGTGACTCTAGATGATTCTTCATATGAGAGTTTTACTATAAAGAGCAGCTTTTCTCCTTCCAGCAAAACACAAACTAAACATCAACACATGTATAAAAAATACAAATTATTTAAGAAGGTTGCTTATGGGCCCCAATGGTTCTTGAAACTCAATTTTATTTCCTGTGTTTTTCTTAAACTTCTTTTTAATAAGGGGTTAGAGTGCATCCAGGCCTAGTATCTGTTCCCTGCTAACTGCCCTTGTATCACAAGTATAGAAGCTATCACTGAAGCAAAAGAAAGAAAGAAGGAAGGAAGGAAGGAAGGAAGGAAGGAAGGAAGGAAGGAAGGAAGGAAGGAAGGAAGGGAAGAAATAAAGAACAAAAGACCCAACAAAAGAAGAAAAAAAAAATCAAGTTGATTAATATACCAGGAATTTATGCACATTGCTATACTTAAGCATTTATTGGCAGAAAAGCAAATACGCATTTTGCTTGCTTTCATTTTCCCAAAGCACAACTTAATTAATGCTGTCATATAGCTTTTGGTAACAGATTCATACTGTAACTGTCCTCCCACGCCACAAGATCAATGGAACCCTAGAAGCTACAACAGAAAGAAATTAGAACGTGCATCAAATTTGTGAAGCTCATAAAGAAAACACATTTTCCCTTCATGTATTTTTAAAGAGATTCTGGCTTCATTATATCTTGTAAATGGTTTCTCTGTTCAGTACAGCAGATAGAATTGAACTTTGGTGGTATTCCATTTTTCAGAAGAAGAGAATGCCATTCAGTTTTAATAAAGATTTTAGTGGTGATATTATTATGTTTAGGTGCCCAGGTAGTCTGTAGGGCTTTGTAATATCTGAGAAAGAACCTGGCATATACTAATTATTAATTGTCTTATTTTCTTCTTTCCTTACTCCTTAGCATTCAAGAAACAACGTCTTATTTCCAGCCTTGAAAGATTAACTTTTTGATCATTGTAGCTCATGCTTTGTTTTCAGTAACATATTGAATTATGTAACAGAAAAAAATAAAAATAATAACTTAGAACAGTATTTATGATTATGTATTCATTTAAATTCATTTAGATCATATAATTTTTAGATGAAAATACTAGTCTTGGAGTCATAACACATAAGTAAGTAATTTAACCCCAGGACCAAGCTCCCAGTATTGATAGAACTGAATTGTATTTAGAAGAAATACATTCTTCTATAAGGAAACATAGGCAGTAATTTCTTTTATATCAGCCACAGAAACATTTTTCTAGATATGTCTCCTCAGGCAAGGGAAACAAAAGCAAAAATAAACTATTAGGACTACACTAAAATGAGAAGCTTTTGCACTGCAAAGGAAACCATCAACAAAATGACAATGCAACCTACTGAATGGGAGAAGATATTTGTAAATGATATATCCAATAAGGGGTTAGTCTCAAAAATATACAAAGAATTTACACAACTCAACACCAAGAACCCCCAAATAATCTAGTTTAAAAATTGGCAGAGGACCTGAACAGACAATTTCCTGAAGATGATATACAAATGGCCAACAAATGAAAAGATGTTCAACATCACTAATCACCAAAGGGAAGTGCAAATCAAAACCACAACGAGACATCACCTTCTACCTGTCAGAATGGCTAGAATAGAAAGACAAGAAGTAATAGGTGTTAGCAAGGTAGTGGAGAAAAAGGAATGCTCTTGCACTGTTGATGGGCATGCAAATTGGTGCAGGCACTGTGGAAAACAATATGGAAATTCCTAAAAAAATTAAAAATAAAATTACCATATGACCCAGTAATTCCACTACTGGATATTTACCGAAAGAAAATGAGAGCACTAATTTGAAAAGATATAAGCACCCTATGTTTATTGCAACATTATTTACAATGGTCAAGATATGAAAGCAACCCAAGTGACCATCAATGGATGGATAAAGAAGATATGGTATATATAAAAAATGGAATACACCCAGCCATAAAAAAGAGTGAGTGAGATCTTGCCATTTGCAACAATATGGATGGACTTAGAGGGCATTATGCTAAATGAAGTAAGTCAGAAAGACAAATATCACATGATTTCACTCATGCGGAATTTAAGGAACAAAACAAACAAAGAAAAAGAGAGATAAATGAAAAAGCAGACTCTTAAATACAGAGAACAAACTGTGGTTGCCAGAGGGAAGGTGAATGGGGGGATGGGTGAAATAGACACAGGGGATTAAGAGGTACAAACTTCTAGTTAACAAAATAAATCACAGAGATGAAAAGTACCGAATAGGGAATATAGTCAATAATGTGGTAATAACTTTGGTGACAGATGGTGACTGCACTTGTGGTGAGCACTAAATACTGTTTAGAATTGTTGAATCATTATGGTCTCACTTGAAACTAATATGAACTGTATGTTCATTATGCTTAAATTAAAAAATACTGTTTCATGCAAATTTAAAAAAATGAATCGCTCTCATTCCATATGTAGCTATTTATTGCACAACATATTCCTTCTGATTTTCTACTTTAGGTATTTATTATTTGCTTTTCCTAGATTAAGTCATTTCGAAATAAAATAATTAGTTGAAAACTGAATAATTAATTGCAAAAATCTATTTGTTCAATGTTGATCTTAATATTTTATAATATTGGCAGCAAATACTATTTAAAAACAAATTTAACTTACAGTTTATCTTTTTGGAATCTTTGAAAAAATATTGGGCCCAGGGACGCCTGGATAGCTCAGTCTGTTTCTCGATGGACTCTTGGTTTTCTGCTCAGGTCATGATCTCAGGATCATAGGATGGAGCCCAGGCTCTGCACTCAGCAGGGACCCTGCTTGAGATTCTCTCTCTCCCTCTCCCTTTGCCCCTCCCCCCTGTGCTCTCTCTCTCCCTCTCTTCTCTAAGATAAATAAATCTTTAAAAAAATGTTGGGCCCAATATTCTTAGACTTACTGAAAAAGTTTTTGATTTAAAAACAGTATATAATTTTTCATACCTAAAACTGTTGATATTTCAACAACTCTTCTGAAAAGATATGATATGCTCTTATATCCATTGTTGTAAGATTTCTTGGATTGGTTGGATAATCTAGCATCACATAAATGTTCCTCCAAACATAGTTTAATATTTTGGAGTCATAAGAACAATTGCATTATATGTTCTTTTTTTTTTTTTTTTTTTTTTACTGTTGTGATCACAGCTAGATTTGTAAACCCTGGTTTCCTTATTCAATGAGTAATTTTAGCGAGCTGTAGGATTTTCAATAATAGATTTTATGACTTTGTATCTACATATTCTATACAGACTATTAAATTAGTTTTAATTCATGATGGCAGTATAATTTAGAAAGGAAAAGAGGTTCATTAACTTTTTTACTACCAATTTAAGATTTAGTTTCTTTATTTCCCTTCTATTCTAAGTAATGATGCACAACTTCAAGATAGTGTGCTAAAGTGATCTTGGTTATTTTGGAACAACATTTTAAGAATTTAATATCATCAATGCATTTATAATATTTCTAGGCTCTCTGCAACATGGATGAAAATATTGACTTTTTTTTCTGCAGGGAGTTATAAAAGAGTCACTATTAAAAATGATCAGAAAATTATGTGATCTTGATTAATTCTAGTTACTATTAATTTAATATATGAAAATATTTTGTCAGAGCAATGGAATTCAACTTTTTATAGTTGAGTGTGAATAGGAAAAATGATATCAATAATATAATGAAAAATTATATTGGGTTAAGGCATTATACAATTGCATTATTGTATTACTTCATTATTGCATGCAATTAAAAATTGATACTCAAATATCCCAATGGCTAAATTCCTCTCTTTTCTGAAACTGTGTGAATGCAATTGATAAAATCCTGATTCTTCTGAGCACAATAAAACACAGGAAGAAAACATTTTTTCAGCTAAGTCTTTTTTCCACAATCATGATACATATATACATATATATGTGTATATATACACACACACATATGAGATACACATATAAATACGTAGACAGAAAGCACAGCTCTTAATGATCTGGAATTATTTAATAGATATATTTAAGAAATATAATAATATATAATATAATAATATCAAAATTTAATCAAAATTTAATGACTATAAGTGCCCATTTAGTTTTTCCTATGTTGTTCACATGATATGCTAACACTTCACTCAAAGACTGTCAGGGATAGTCAAAAAGAACTAGTTGCCTAGCTGAGGAGTAGAGATTGAATTACTTTTGGCAGGATTAGTAGGCTACCCAAAATCTTAGCAAGAGGTCAAAATTTTAGCAGAAAAACTCTTTACCTCTTTAATGTAATTTTAGGCGGAGTGCAATTATAGTATTGCTAGCATAGTCCCTTTTCACTGTATATGAGGCGTCTACTATCATTTTCTGTCAATTTGTGTTTTCTTAAAAGTGCTTCCAAGCACATGCGTGTGTGTGTGTGTGTGCGCGCACACACACATACCTATACATGTCAAGGATTTAGGTTAGGGATTAGCTATTCTGAAGTATTTCATATATACCAAAGAATGTTGCCATAACCTAGGCTTTTGCTGTCATATGGTTAACATGGAAGTTGCATAAAATAGAGGGTAGTTTGGGCGCCTGGGTGGCTCAGTCGGTTGGGCGACTGCCTTCGGCTCAGGTCATGATTCTGGAGTCCCTGGATCGAGTCCTACATCAGGCTCCCTGTTCAGCAGGGAGTCTGCTTCTCCCTCTGACCCTCCCCCCTCTCATGTGCTCTCTCTCTCTCTCTCAAATAAATAAATAAAATCTTAAAAAAAAATAGAGGGTGGTTTGTAATAACATATAAAATGACATTTAATGGATGTCTGAATCTCAATTCGTGCCCAATCTCAGCTGGAAATTCAGCGAGAAGTCTTTCCTAGGAAACCTTGAAATAAAGAAAGAAAAGGCTGGAGATGGTACGACCATAAATTGGGATGAGTTGAACTTGATGATCTATATTTCTTTTACTAATGGGGGCAGCATGTACTAATGGCACTTTGTAAGTAAACACATACTGTATTCCAGGCACTTTAATCAACTCTTCACATGCATTACCTCTTTTAATCCTCACAGCAACCTCACAAGGTAATTATTACGGTTATACCCATTTTACACTTCAGAATACTGAGGCAGAGCGATAAGTACCAATCATTTATAATGCCTGGAAGTGCCATTCGCATTAAGAATAAATATTCAATAGAATGTGAATTTTACCTGTTGGTATTGCATAAAGTGCACCCTACAAAGATGACGGATGGTAAGATAAAGGAACCGGAGCTGCATCTGTGTAACTGAAGTTTTGAGTCTGTGTTCTTAAATATTTCACCCACCCATCCCAGGAAATAGTACTACTCTAGGAATCCAATTTTATTTTTTTCACTTAATTGTTTTTATTCAAAATTTTATTGATCATGTGAAACCTATCAATGTCGGTATAAATCTACTAGTGTTAGTTAAAAACACTACAGTTTTTTTTCTTTTTTTTAAAGATTTTATTTATTTACTTGAGACAGAGAGAATGAGAGAGAGAGAGCACATGAGAGAGGGGAGGGTCAGAGGGAGAAGCAGACTCCCCGCCGAGCAGGGAGCCCGATGCGGGACTCGATCCCGGGACTCCAGGATCATGACCTGAGCCGAAGGCAGCCGCTTAACCAACTGAGCCACCCAGGCGCCCACTACAGTTTTTTCTTTCCTAGTACAACCACTGTGATTATTGCTAAAGGATCTCAGGGTCTGTCCATTCAAACACCAGCCCACTAGATTTGTTCTAGTAAATTACAGCTCTTCCTCCATAATATTTGGGCATCAATTTCATGAAAAAAATTAAATATTGGAAAAAATTACTGATGATATTTCCCAGATTTTGGAAAGCTTCTTACAAAACACTGTATAGATCCATAATTCATAGCTCATTGTACATGATTTTCATAACCAGTCTTATAATTTTGTGCAATAGACCTTGACCAGGAAGAGCAGTATCTTTTAAAAATACTATTTCTTGGGGTGCCTGGGTCGCTTAGTTGGTTAAGTGTCCAACTCTTGATTTCTGCTTAGGTCATGACCTCATGGTCATGAGATGGAGCCCTGCTTTAGGCTCCATGCTTATTTCCCTCTGCCCCTTCCCCACCCCACCCCACCCCCACCCCTCACACATGTGCACTCTCTCTCTCAAATAAATAAACCTTTAAAAAAAATATGTTTCTCATGGAAAAGAAATTTAAGTGTAATTATTTTTACTTATGCCTTCTTTTTAAGGAACTCACCTGCTAAGTTTTTGGGAGCTGATAAGGTACATGATATCATAAGGACAAAATAAACAGAACTCTTTATGAAAAAAAGATTCTAAATAGTATTCTAGAAAGCTGTTCTTGGAGGTCTCTGTTAACCATTTTTTTTCTGTGCTTGTTAATGTATTAAAAAAATTTTTTTTTGAGAGGGACCATTGACTATGGGGATAATTTCACCTCACTTTTCCATGTATTCAGCCACAAATTCTCACTAGACACTTCAAATTCCACAATAAAATCTTAATCATAACCTCAGATCTGGTTCATTAAGACATAAATATACACTTACCTGCAAAACAAAGAATTGTTATGGTCTACATGCTTTCCAGAGAACATGTCACTATCTTGTTGAAACTCAACTTCTTTCAATCATTTGAGAAAAAAAATATTATAGGAAGATAACCTAAAAGACAAGTTCTTTTCAAAAACTGTGAAACATCATAATGTCATTGTAATATTCTTGTTGGGAATGGCTTCATTTGAAAAATACATTAATAGTTTACAGTATCATTAAAGTTCACTCTGATGTTCATAAGATTTTAATGAATAAACATTAGCATGAGTTGGTTGATTCAGATGTGTCACTCAGCTGGCCTAGAAGAGCATGACTTATTTATGAAACTGAAAATCTCCATCATGATAGAGTATTATTTATCTAGCACTGAAATCTGAAAAGAGAAAAATATTATCGATAGAGACTTGAATTTAAAAAGAAAAGATCATAAGTACTAGAAGAATTACAAAGAGGACCAATAAAAATTTAGGAAAGCGGTTTTATTATTTGAAGCTGACATAAATAATATACCTAATTAATTTAGCAACTCTTGATAATTGTTACAAATATCCATTCATATCAACAGCAACACAAATGTATATGGGACAGATACTTCCAATTGCTCAATATTTACTGAATAGTAGATATTTGGTAATGGATTGAATTTTGCTTGAGATGTCAATGTTTTGCTTAAAAAAAACCAAAATTACTTGACCCCTTTAAAATAGGGGTGGTTATATGATATATTCCTGGATTAATAAGGCATAAGGTGATTTATTCTAAGAAAGCACCCCCTCTTCCTACTTACTGCCCCTTCCTCCTGTATGCCTGTGGTTAAGCACCATGGTTAGAATTGGAACAACCATTTTGTCCTCTTAAGGATGAAAGTTAGAAGATATAGGTAACAGAGCAGCTCAAAACAGTCCTAACTGACATAGTATACAAAGGAAAACCAGAAAAGAGTAGAATCCTGAGCAAATTATATCAACTTGGGGGGTAATATCAGTGGATTCTGTCTTGCTGGACTGCGTAATACTGTGGAAAGGCTGATTCAGGGCCTTCGGTTCTTCCATATACAGGTAGAACAGCACTTGACAAGATAGTGTACTTCTCCAGGACTTTTATTATGTCTAAAATCAAGAAGTTAACCTCAATAATTTGTTTTCAACTGAGGAGATGGAAGGTCAAAATTTCGAGATTGTACTTTTATATTGCATATGTATTATGTTTTTTTTACTACAAAGATAAATTATGGACACTAAAGCTTGACAGCCTCTATACCAGTTTGAATAGGAAAACATATTCAGTTGCATAGTGATTTTCAATAAAAAACCCCACAAATATCCTATGGAAAAGTTATCATATTCTTTGAGGGGGCATCACATTTGTAAATTTATCAAAAGAAGATGTGGCTTATAGTAGTACATTGAACCATCATTCTAACTGATTTTTTTTTAAAGATTTTATTTATTTATTAGAGAGAGAGCACATGAGAGGGGGGAGGGTCAGAGGGAGAAGCAGACCCTCCGCTGAGCAGGGAGCCCGATGCGGGACTCGATCCAGGGACTCCAGGATCATGACCTGAGCCAAAGGCAGTCGCTTAACCAACTGAGCCACCCAGGCGCCCTTAACTGATTTTTAAGAGGCTTTTAAAGTTCTATCATTTTGTGATTAATGATCAATATCACAATGCAGTTGGTAATGGAGCTGGAAAATCCTCGATTTCAAGCCTGAAGTTATTTCTTTTGTCTAGTGTATTTATGTATTTATTTATAATAAACATAAATATAGGCCTTTATTTATAATTGGATTCAGAAAATACTGTGAATATGTGAAAATTTGGAAATCATTCCCTGCAAATTTAAATAAGGATTTTCTCTGATTCTCATTGCCTCTTCAATTTTACAGACCTGGAATGGTATATTTTTGTTTAAGAACTCAGAAGTAAACTAATATAAAAGTTGGGACCCTGGATTCTTTATTGCTATGACCTTGCATTTCTACATGAAAGTGCTTCTTTATGTGTTTTTCAATATACTCTCAAAATTTTATAGCCCAATCTAATAACTGTCACAGAAGTCTTAGAGGAAATAGGGACATATATAACCAGCAATCTGCAATAGTGGCTTTGATTTCAGATGAGCTTCAAAAGCCCTTTAGTTCACATGTAAACATTCTGTAGTGCATGATGTAACTTCTCTCAACTTCACAGTAAATATCCATGAAAACATACAAAAAGACTAAAATGCCAAAAACAGAAAAAAACAGAGTAAGCTAAATGTAAGCAAAAACTATTTGGTAAAGTCCAGAGGTCAATTCCTACTTAATGCATTGTCCACGGTGATGTGTTGAAAAATACAACCTTGGAATACTCATCACTCCTCAATCCTCTGAATTAGAACACTGCAGGGAACCATCTTTCTCCTTACCTCCCACCCCCTCCCTGAAAAAAAAAAAAAGAAAAAAAGAAAGAAAGAAAGAAAGGAAGGAAGGAAAGAAGGAAGGAAGGAAGGAAGGAAGGAAGGAAGGAAGGAAGGAAGGAAGGAAGGAAGATTGAAAAGCATCCTAACCTCAGCACTATCTTGTTGCCCCCCTCCCTAACTCTATGACATACAAAATTGTCACTCATATTTCCAAATGCCCAGGGACTATTTTTGGAGATAGATTCTATCTCTCCCTTCCACTCCCATTAGCTTTTTTCTGCCTCCAATCCTTCAATGATACAACACCCAGTGGGTGACATGGCAGGAAGTGGGATATGATGTATAGAAACACATTGAAATGTGTGTTGCTAAATTGCTGAAGAAAAAAACATTGTTGTCAGGAAGGATAGGAAGAGCACCAGAAGTGCTGTGTGCTTTGGGGTAGAGTGTTTCCTATCTTTATTCTTGTAGTATAAGCCCTGACAGTTGGTTTTTCTTTTTTGTAATCCAAGTGCCTGACTTAAGCTTTATTGCTGAGGCATCCACTTAAATAAATGCATTGCCAGTCACACAACTATATGGATAAAGAACCACCTGCACCTGCCTCCCAGGCTCCTTTGTTTTAGAGATCTTGGTTGATTTTGATAACTGACCATTTGGCCTTTCCCCCCCGCCCCACCCTTTTTTTTTTCTCTTCTGTGCTTTAAATTCCCTCTCTTATGTTTAAAAGTCACCAATAAAGATTGACCCTGCAAAACCCTAGGCCCCCACCCTTGACCCCAATAAAAGCAGAACCACAGGCTTACACACTCTCTTTCTATTTGAGACTTCAGTATGTGGCCCCAGGTGTGCTGTGTAATTTCCAGGACTTATAAGTAATAAACCATGTCTCTTTTAAAGTTTCCTGGCAGTAATTGTTAAGGGCATCTTGCAACCATCGTAAGAACCACAAGGGCCAGTCCAGCCACAAAACTCGTTATTGAGATGCTGAGACTAGCACAAAACAATTCAATAGTAAAGGACACAGAATTTCCCAGGTCAGAGAACCTGCATGAGGTTGAACCTCAGTCCAGCAGCCCTACTTCAATAAATCTCTACTGGATACCACAAAGTGAATTAGGATCCTTGTGCATCAACCTAGCTTCTTGGTCTAGGTCTGAGGATGTGTATAGTAACCTAGAGCAAAACAAATACACAGTGAAGGGGATGCAAGTCTCAGATCCATCAGGGTATCTCAAAAAATTAAAAATAGAAATGTCATATGACCCAGTAATTCTACTACTGGGTATTGAAAATGAAAACACTAGTCCAAAAAGATAGATGCACCCGTATGTTTATTGAAGCATTATTTATAATAGCCAAGAAATGGAAACAACTGAAGTGTCCATTGATAGATAAATGGATAAAGAAGATATGTATATTATGCATATACATAATGGAATATTACTCACCTATAAAAAGGATGAGATCTCACCATTTGTGACAACATGGATAGACCTATAAAGTACTATGCTAAGTGAAATAAGTCAGGGAGAGAAAGAAAAATACCATATGATTTCACTTATATGTGGAAACTTAAAAAAAATGAATAAACAAAAACAGACCCTTAAATATGGAGAACAAGCTGGTGGCTGCCAGAGGGGAGGTGGGTGGGAGGGTGGGTGAAACAGATAAAGGGTAGTACAAGGTACAAACTTCCAGTTATATAATAAATAAGTCATGTAGATGAGAAGTATAGCATAGAGAATATAGTCTATAATATTGTAATAATGTTGTATGGTGACAGATGGTAACTGTAAGTATTGTGGTGAGCATTGAGTAGAATCGTCCAGCCAATATGCTGTATACCTGAAACTAATAGGACACTTTATACTAATTGTATTTCAATATTGTTTTTAAGAAGGAGGAGGGGGAGGAGGGAGGAAAGAAAATCTCTATTCTACCAAATACTAGACAGACTCATCATACCCCATTTAAGGGTAGCTGAATATTCAACAGACAAAGCAAACAAGCAAACAAATGAAATGAGGTCTTAGAAAAGGCAAGAATTGTCATGAAGAATGAGAGTAAGAACTGAAGTTTGAAAATTATTTTCTGAAAGAAGGAGGACATTCAGAACATCGATTTAGAACATCAGGTGCATGTTCTTGGCAAGATATGGAAAAGAAACATGAACAATAGCAGAGACAAGGCTGAAAGTTGGTCACTCAACCAATATTTATTGTGAGGTAGGAGGCGGACACATGCACAAAACTCAATTTCAAAAATTCCAGAATTATTTTCAAAAAGAGAAGAATGTAAAGTATGTACCTGTTGTTAAGGAGAACCATTGACGCTGCAGAATGTCAGTGCTGAGGAGTTGTAAACAGAACAGATGAAAATATAAAAGCAAGGGAAGAAAATGGAACTAAGAGTAGTTTTAGCCTAAATAATGGGAAGTAAAATAAAGAAAATAAACAAAAATTCTCAGCTAAAATAGAACAAATTAAAAGAGAAACCATCTCTGTAGGAAAAGAAAAGAGGGAGAAAGCACAAGTCTATGAAGGGCCACTGTAATTCCTAAAAATAGAAACAAAGCTCACATACCCTAATAATTTCCTCTCTGAATTTCCAGGCTATTAAAGCAAATATATCACCTAAAGAGATATTCCAACTGTATTGGTCTCTAATCTAGAACTTTCTGCTCAGCATCCCATTGCTTGTTCCCATGAACAAGTGCTTCGTCATGGCTTGCTTTCATTTTACAAAGAGAACAGAGGGCCTAAGGACCTAAAAGATGAGACTAATTAGTCAGCAGCAGAGCTGAGATTAATGCCTGATTTAGAATACCAATTTAGAAATCTTTTCAAACATGCAATCCTTTCTTACTTGTTTACTACACATCTGTTCAGCAAGCACTTTTGCACATGGAATCTACTTCAATACAGCTGATTTTTTTAAAAAAATAAAAAGTATAAAGGAAGAAGGAGAATAGCATTTAATAGGCAGTGGAGGAAGAAAAAAAGACTTAACTCTGCCCACCTCTGTTATTTTTTTTATTCAGTGAGAGTTTTCCATACAGGCAGCCTGAACGTTGCTTGTATGCTCAGAAAATTTCAAGTGACATGTCTAATTTTGTTTTAGCCCTTGGATCATAAGAACTATTGGTTAAAAAATTGTGCTTGGCAGTGTACTTACTTCTTATTAATAAAGTCCTTAAAGTATGCACCATAAGATTTCTGTTATTCAATTTGAAAGAATTACTTCTAAAGAAATATTTCCATACACTCCACTCTGAACACCAGTGAACGATCTGAAACATTATACAAATTACAAACGGCCTACCACAGTTTCTTGTATGTAGTTAATGTTTAATAATCATGTACTTGATTTTCATTTTTGTTTTAGTAGATGAAATGTCTTGTGACATACCCAATTCACTGTTTAAAAAGTGATATCTTTTGGGGGAAAACTAGGGGAAACTAAGAAGAGCCTTTGAGGGATACTCTCTCCATATCCTAAAAGGACGCCTTCAACTATTCACTGTTTTCCAGATGCAGTGAAATAATGGACCATATTTTTGCTGCCTTAAATGTGTGAATAGTAACACATTATAACTACTGTTAATTTATTTATTTTTCATCTCTTCCATCTAATGAAAATCATGGAGCTCCCACATAGGTGATTTGCCATAGAGTTTGTCTTTGTGAAAGCAATAGATGTTAGAATCTTAGAGAAAAACAAACCAAAAAAAAAAGCACTTTTATCTCTGGTAAGAATGAGAAGAAACTGTCATTTGTTTCATGATTTTTTTCATAAACATTTCTGCTCTATTCAAAGCTTACTTTCTCATTCTAATAAAAGAGAATCAGCATGCACTGAAATGTATTAATAGCAATAGTAAGATATAAGGACAATTTGACATTTTTTCTATCTGGTTCCTACTGCCTTATTCCTTATTTTGGTTTTTTTCTTTGTATTTTTTTCTTTTTACAAAGAGGATTTTTGTTAAGTAAATAGAAAAGAGCAAGTGTTTAAAAATTAAAGCCAATATTTTCACTGTATTGTATTTTTTTAAGTTTATCATAATACATTGTTTTAATAATCCTGGACAATCAAAAACTTGAAAATAAAACATCTTTACTCTTAAGAGTGAAGATGATACAAAAATTTCTTCTGTGATAAATTTTAAAAGTAGATTTTAGATGACTAGGTATAGCATGATCCCATTTTATAAAATAAAAACTGTTCCCCACATAAACAAACATGCATATGCATTAATTTGTATACATAGACATTTGATTATGCATATAGGATCTATATAATCATAGGACAAATTCCGTGAATCATTTTTTACCCTTACCTTAAAAGCCAACATATTCACCTAATTTCCCTCTTACCTGGTTGCTCATTTTTGTTTTCATTTGCTTGTTTCTCTATTTCTTCCAGTCCTCTAAACTTCAAGTTCAGCCAAAGATTTGTTCTTAAATCTATTCTAATTTCATCTACAATCACTTCCTTAGTAATTTCATCCATTCTTTATCTTTAAAAATACCTATATGCTGATGACCCTTAGACTTATATCTGTATTTTGGATCTCTTCCCTGACTCCAAATTCATATCCAACTGCTTACTCACATCTCCACTTAAATAATTATCTCTAAGGTGACATGTCTAAAATTGAACTTCTCTGGGGCGCCTGGCTGGCTCACTTGGTTAAGCCACTGTCTTTGGCTCAGGTCATGATCCCAAGTCCTGGGATGTATCCCCGCATCGGATCGGGCTCCCTCCTCGTCGGGGAGCCTACTTCTCCCTCTCCCTCTGCCTGCCGCTCCCCCTGCTTGCACACTCTCTCTCTGTGTCAAATAAAATCTTTAAAAATAAATAAATAAAAATAAAATTGAACTTCTGGTTCTTACATCATCCCAAACTTGTTCTAACAATCCCCCATCTCACTTTATGACAACTCTGCCTTTCCAGTTCCTTAAGGTTAAAATTTGGGGGCATCTTTGAATCTATTCTTTGTTCCATCTAAACCAATTGTCCCACATCTACACCATTAGCAAATCCTGCTGGCCTTACCTTCAAATCATACTGAAAATCCAATCACAGTAATCCCTTGTCATCATCTGTGATTTTCCTCTCCCACAGTTTCCCTGACCAGCAGTCAACCACAGTTTGGAAGCAGATGGTCCTCCTGATGAATCATCAGAAGGTCAATAGTGGCCTAATGTTATGTCACAATGCCTGCGTCATTTACCCCACTTCATCTCATCACGGAGGCATTTTATCATCTCACATCATCACAAGAAGGCTAAGTATAGTACAATAAGATATTCAGAGAGAGAGAGAGAAAGACCACATTCACATAACTTTTATTATATTGTCGTAATTATTCTATTTTATTACCAGTTATCGTTGTTAATCTCTTACTGTGCCCAATTTGTAAATTAAACTTCATCATAGGTGTTTTATGCAGAGGAAAAAAGAAATAATATATATATGGTCCAGTACTGTCTGGGGTTTCAGGCATCCTGGGGGGGTCTTGGAACGCATCCCCCCATAGATACAGAGGGAGGGGACTACTGTCCTAGGATTTCCAGGACTACACTAGCACAAACCTATTTCTGAATTATGGCAAGACTTTGTTGTCTTCCTGAGTCATGGTTTACCCCTTCGGTGTGTTTTCAACACAGCCAGCATGACCCTTTAAAGCCAGACTGAGATAGTTTCACTCTTTTTTAAAAATACTCCTATATTTTTTTTCATCTTAGAGCAAAAATCAAAGTACTTACTATGACATATATCCTTGCCCCCTCCCCATACCCACCTGGTAATAACATCATTTCCTTTTTATCTTTCCTTCCAGTTTCACAAAATCTTCTTACTGTCTTCAAACCTTCTAGTCATATTCTCAGTTCAGAGCCTTTGCTCTTGTTATTCCTTCTGCCTGGAATGTTCTTTTCCAGAGATCTGCATGGTTTGACTTATCAATTCCTCTATAAAGTTTTCCCAGCCCCCCAACCTAAAATTTTAGTATGGACTCCCCTAACACTTCCTATCCCCATCCTAATGTCACTTTTCTCTTTACCACTTATCATTATATTTTTTTCGCTTAATTTTTTATGTATGCTTTTCCAGTCAAAATATAAGCTTCATGAAGGAAGATAAATTTGTTTTTCTCTTATGGATTCTGGGTGCCTACAATAGTTCCTGGCACATGGTAGGTGTTTGGTGAATAATAATCATTTTCTCCAGGCAATAGATTGGACAAAGTAAAGGGAGAGACTTTTAGTTCTCTTTTACATCATTTTAAAGAAGATCATGGGTAAATTTTACTTTCCTTTCCATATAGGCTTCAAAAATAGTGTGATGCAAAACTTCCTTGTGATAAAATTGGAAGTTCTAACAACATTTTTCTCACTGGCTGATAATTTCAAAATTTAGGGTCTGAATACTTATTATACTTGTCAGATCATATTCTCATTGATCCTAAAATAGGAAGCATTGTTAATTGCTTCCATAGCTAAAACCAATGACTTATTATTATACCTCAGGACAACTTGGCAAATGTGATGATTTATTTATTCCAGGCTAAGGAAGTTTCAGGCTGGCTTTCACGTCAGGCCCCTCTGTAAGTGGAGATTCCATTAGAGGAGCAAAGCAGCAAAAGTCTGCATAGGAAGGGACTCCAAAAAGAGCCATGGGTTGGAAAAGCCAGGTGTACAATATTCAGAATTGTAGGTAAGTCAGATAAATATCAGATGGAGGAAAATGATGACCATGGTTAACAGGGTTTTGCTTGAATTGGAATTTCAATGAAGGGCTTCTATATGTTATGGGGATCTTCAAAAGCTATTTGGATCCCCAACTACAACTAGGACATTGTAGAAGCTGGCAACTTACAGAAATCAAAATGTAAAGCAGTGACCAAGTCAGAAACCTAAATCTGAGTGACACTCCTTAGAGTGGGGAGAGAGAAGACTCAGGCTCTGAAACAAGGCATGAAGGCTATTGTCAGCAAAGGGGGATAAGCTTTGGCTCATGCAAAAACCTACTAGTCAGCACTGGGATAAACATCCCTACTCCCTGACCAGGGATCCAATGTAGTAATGCAGCAGTCACTTATGGGGCACAGAACCTTGGGCTGCCTAGATTCTGAGGCAGAGACTGCATTGTTCATTTATCCCGCCTCATGTCTACATTGTCCTGTGCCTTTGCAGGGTGGAGAAGATGGGATCAAAGACAGCTAGTAGTGGTTTACCTTTTTTTTTTTTTAAGATTTTTTTCATTGTCACAAATTATTGTCATTCATTCATTCAACCGATAGTTATTTGATCACTGTTTCAGGCACTGACAATAGAACAACAAATAAGACAGATTCAGTTCTTGATCTCATGGAATTTTGCTTTAGTTATAACATTTTCCTTTAATGTATTGTCCTATATGGGAGAAATGTTTAAAATATTCCTTTTAGTTTTATGTCTTGCTCTATCTTGAAACATTTTTACATTTCAGTCTGAAATGAAATGGCCTTTAGAGAAATTTCACAGTGGACTAAGGAACTGCCAAATGGTCAGGGGGCTCTTTTCTTTAGTTAAAAATAGTCTGGGGTGATTCCCAACCTCAAGTTGTCATAGATCATATTTGGAAGGGATACTAAATATTTTCTAGACCAACTCCTTCTTATATATATCTGCAGCCCGGGGAAAATATAATGCATGTCAAAATTTGTGTAAAAAATATCGGCTCAGCTGGGATTAGATTGGAGATCTCCTGATAACACAGTAAGTGCATTTTCTTCCATGATTCTACCCACTAAGCATCAAATTAAAGCCAAATTTTAGAGTAGATTTCATGTTTGCCAATCAGTACATACCTTGCCATTCCCTTCAAATTAGAGCATTCATGTTGTTTCTCTGGGGGAAAATACAATGGCTTTCACTTATCTGTCTGTATTTCTCTTCCTTGTAACACATAAAAGGGATTGCTGAAAAAAAATAAAACCACTGAAAGCCATCAAAAATAATGAAAAAAGTTATGCTCTAAAGTTCAACCTGTTAAATCAAAGTCTGTAAGTTAGTCTTTGAATTATTTAAAAAAATGTTGACACTGTAAAAAGAAAAAGGAGATTTTTTTTTTAATCGAAAGACTTTGGATAAAAAAAATTTAGTAAAAATATCAACTGTGTTCATAGGTGCATCCCTTATCATCTTTTCTTCTTTGTCTTTACTAGTTAGAAACATTTATATACAAGAGTAAGTTTGAGAAAAATTGGCATTAGGAAAGGGGAAGGGAGAGGCAAGCACCTCTTTGCTTAACTGGTCATTGGTACAGTCCTCTGTTGGTTGTTGGTCTTCCCGCTGATAACTAGCAACTTGCCATGGGGAGCTCTACACAGCAGCTGAGCTGGCTCTTATTAGGACACATGAGGGTTCTTCTGTTGTCACACACCCCTGAGGTGACCATCAGTCTCTCTCACTGCCTCACTGCCTTTATCTTCCTTTTCCTTCACACTTCCATCCAGAAGAAATCAGTTCAACCTGCAGCTCAAAGGCAGTCTGGAAGGTAAAGGAGTCACCAAAACTGTAACGTATGCATATTAAACATTTTATTTTATTTTATATTTTATTTTATTTTATTTTAAAGATTTTTATTTATTTGACAGAGAGAGACACAGCGAGAGAGGGAACACAAGCAGGGGGAGTGGGAGAGGGAGAAGCAGGCTTCCTGCCCAGCAGGGAGCCCAATGCGGGGCTCGATCTCAGGACCCCGAGATCATGACCTGAGCTGAAGGGAGATGCTTAATCAACTGAGCCACCCAGGTGCCCCCCCTTTTTTAAACATTTTATTTTATTTTTTTAAACATTTTATAACGTATGCATATTAATTCTTTGTATCTCTTTTGAGCTTTATGTTTTATACAACACCTTAATAGGTTATTCCTCAAAATATCCCATGGCCAATCATTCTGTGCAGGGAGATCCTCGGTACGACAAAATTCGGCCTCTAACCACCTGAGCAGAGTTGTCTTCGAGACTTATTTGGGCCCCACCACAATCTAGTTTCAGCACTGAAGCCTAAGGCCTCCAAATCAGCAGAGGCTACTGTTGATTCCATCAGAGAGAAGTATCCTCAGTGGTAGTCAATTGTTCCAAGTATTTATGCTGAGAACTCTTGAAGCTCCCAGGAGAATTTCTCTGCAAACCTCTTTTAGGACTTTCAGTGGCCTGCTGACCATGGGCATAGTTTAATCACATTATCACCTAAATGTTTGGGTTTCAAACTGACTATGCCTAGAACATCAAAACTGGCTTCTCCCCACTCTTTCCATTTTTATTATTCTCAACTACCAACCAAAATGCAAAGTCGGCTAGTCATCTACACTCTATTATATGCAGACACTCTTCTAGGCATTGTGGATACATAGGTAACACAAGAGTACATGAATCATACCTATCATACTAATAAGCTATAGTTAGTGCGTTAAGGAATCTCAAATCTATGGTATAAAAATATGAATGCTTTTCTCTTAGCTGTTTTCTATGGAATTCATTTTTTTTGTTGTTGTTGTTTCTTAAAGGGAAGAGTCCATAATTTTCTGGTACTTTTTGCTTAATAAATGTTAGCTTCTCCCAGTTTTAAATTCCAATCTCATACCTGATTCATAGCCTTACAGCCCTCCTTTCTATCCGTAGGCAATTGTTGGGAGCATCAAGGAGTGAAAGGCAAAGAGACTTGCAACTTGTGTTTGTTGTCACTTTCTTTGCAAATGTTATGTTGTGGCTGGTATCTTCTATACAGCAAGTATCCAAATTCTGCCTCTCATGTAAGGCCCTGGAATGAGATTTTCACATGACATTCTGAGGTCTTTGACCATAGAACCCCATAATGTGGGAGATAATTCTAACGCTACCTCTTTTGTTGCCTCAGCTCACTCACCAGTGGTATACCTCATGGCCTCTCCTGGCTGCTGTCTTGGGGTTGGATACAAGCAAAACAGCAAAAGTCCACCTAACTTATGGGGTGTCCACTCATGGGAAACAACCACATACCTGCCTGAACTATCAGTAAGATTGCAGATGGGTCCAATGCTATCTCTTCTCTCCTCTTGTGAAGTCACTGCCATCTTTATGTAGGAACATTGACATAACAGCCTGAGAAGATATACAGTGGGGAATGAAATGTTGATACTTCTTTCTTGCAGACACCCCCAATTTCAACCCTTTATCATACGTGGCTTCGAGGTAAGGATAAATAAAAGCACCTTCTCTCTCTGTTCCCCAATCATCTCTATAGATTCTTTATGGGATGATTGTGTGTTATGGTACTGAGGGTAGGGCCAGTTTTGTTTCCTCTGAATAAACTTAAAGAGAATTGTCTGCTTCTAGTTGTAGATATCTTTACAGTTATAGTTTCTTAACGAAAAAATATATAGGAATATTTAATATCTCCTGTTTTCAACTGCAAACAAGTTGCCAACTCTAGCATGGCAATAAATCCCAATCAACATTCTTTATCAACCCAGTAATAAGCAGGCAAATACCAGATAATAATACATATATGAAAATAAAGTACGTTTATTTGTCAGGGCTGTTAGATTGAGAGGTTGTGAAAGCTTTCATTAAGAACACAATGACCAGATGGGTCAATGTTATAGAGATCTAGGGGGAGGAAGGCACAGATAATTATAAGCAGAGGAAATCACTAGTGAGAAAGCAAAAACTCCCAAGATTGAGAATGAACCTAGAATATATGAAGAAGAGAAAAAAAAATCAATGTGACTATAGCAAAGTTTCAGAGTAGGATGATATGAAATTTGTTGAAGAGGAAAACGAAGAGAGGTAAAGGTGGCTTAAAATAAGGGTGTAGAGTTTACTTCATTGAATTGTGACATATTTTATTTTATTTTTTAATTTTTTTTAGATTTTATTTTTTTATTTGACAGAGAGAGAGATAGCGAGAGCAGGAACACAAGCAGGGGGGTGGGAGAGGGAGAAGCAGGCTTCCCGCCGAGCAGGGAGCCCGATGTGGGACTTGATCCCAGGACCCTGGGATCATGACCTGAGCTGAAGTCAGATGCTTAATGACTGAGCCACCCAGGCGCCCAAATTGCGACATATTTTAAAGTAGAGGTAAAAAAATCGCTGATGGATTACATGTGGATACAGACAGCAAGAGAAAAAAGAAAATTAAAAAAAAAAAATGAGTCCTTGGTTTTTTACTTCAACAGCTATAAGGATGATGGTAACACTTACCGAAAAGACGACGACTAGGGGAGGAATAGATTGCTTTTGCTGTTTGTATCAGTTTGCTAGGGCTGCAATAACAAAGTACCACAGACCGGGTAGCTTAAACAAAAGAAATGTATGTCTCACAGTTCTGGAGGCTGGAAGTCTGAGACTGAGGTTTTAGCAAGGTTTGTTTCTTCTGAGGCCTCTCTCCTTGGCTCATAGATGGTCATCTTCTCCCTGGGTCTTCGGTCTTCCAACTAAACCTGTCTGTGACCAAGTTTCTTTTTTTCTTATGAGGACATCAGTCATATGGGACTGGGGCCCACCTTAATGATGATTTTAATTTTATTATCTCTTTAAAGACCATATCTCCAAATGTAATTACATTTTGAGGTACCGGGAGTTAGGACTTCAACATACAAATTTTTAGGGGATGTAACTCAGCCCATAATATAGTTGTTATTAATATGTGTGTATTTGGTGGTAGGAAATGAAAGAAATCAAGAGCTCTGTTTTGAAAATTACTTTAGGATGTTTAAAAAGAGATAGGGCAGTCATCGTAAATGGATACTCCAAACATCATATACTATAAGTAGCATTGGCTTTCCTCTTTCCCCAAGTGCCACCTCACAATATAACCTCCTCTTCATGGAAAATTCTTTATATGTAGTTTGTGCCCATAGTCAAATCTCATCTCCACGTCCATGTCTTCTTATGTTTTTGGTTCATACTTTTTCTCTTCTGAGACCTGTGACATCTGTCTCAACAATTCCTCTCTCCACTTTAATGACTTCCATCACTTTGGGTGTGACTTCAACCCTGATGGGGAGAAGCCTACCAGTATAATAGTCTCCATACTCCTAAACATTTTGGACTATTACACCCTTACACTCTACTTCACTTTACCCTTCTCTCTAATTACCACAGCTCTCATCCACTTAGCAGATAGTCATTGACACATACAATGTACCATCCTCCTGGGAAATGCTGCAGATATACAAAGATGAGTAATACCTGCTCTCTGCTTTCAAGGAGTTTGGGTCTTGAGAAGGAAGGAAAGAAGTAAAAAATTGTATTACACAATAAATTTATCTTTTATTTATTCACTTACTCAACAAAGATTAAACAGTTATAGCTTAACACTTTTTTAAAAAATATATTTATTTATTTGAGAGAGAGAGACAGAGATGAGAGAGTACACAGGAGGGAGAAGCAGGCTACCTGCTGAGCAGGGAGCCCAATGCAGGGCTGGATCCCAGGACCCTGGGATCATGACCCGAGCTAAAGGCAGATACTTAACCAACTGAGCCACCCAGGCGCCCAATAGCTAATACTCTTTGGTGTTATCATTGCTTTACATGCTTAACAAATATTAACTCATTTTAATCCTCATAAAAACCCTATGAAGTAGGACCTCTCATAATCCCTGTGTTACAACTGAAAAAAAGTGAGTATTAAGAGGTTAAATAAGTTGTCCAAGGTTACACAGTTTGTAAGTATCAAATCTGGGACTTGACCCTAAGTAGTCTGGCTCCAGTGTCCATTCAATCACTATACCATACTGCCTTTTCTAGAAGTACAATTATGCAATGAATCTAAATTGACATCCTTGAAATGATTACTGATGTTGTGTAACATAAAGAAACAGCAACGTGCTACCTAGTCACACCAGCATGGGGTCCAGAGCAACCCCCACTAGCCTGACAATTTGGCGGTCAGACACATCCTGCCAATAACACATCAGAGGTACAAAAAGGAGTTCGGGCATCACAAGGGTAGGATTTTCAGAATAACACGAAATCAACTTGACTGGAGCTTAGTGAATCCACCACCTTCTCAAGAAGAGCTCTCTTTTTTATTATCATGGCCATGCCAGGACTTGCCCCAGAAGTGTTAATGCACCTAAGTCTGATGGTAAAGGGAGCAGGATTACTAGGAAGGAAAAGCCAGAAGAGGAATGGAGTCTGCCATTTCTGGTAACATAACAGGTGCAACTTCAACACAGTTCCCTCTTTTGCCTCCTGGTTAAAATGGATCCCATTTCTCTGCAAGGAAAATCCCTACTCTGGCTCTTTACTACTGTATTCGGCAGCAGTACTTGAAGTTAAAACTAAATTCGGAAGCTCTTAAGAAAAAAAAATTGGACACAGGCCAAGGACAGTCAGAAAATGAATGAAAATCTTTTTGTAAATTTTGTTGATGATGGAAAATCTGGCACAGGAAATATGTCTGGCAGCAAACCTCTCTTTTGTAACAAGGAATCAAATGTGCATGACAACATTCTTTGTTTTATAATGGATTATTTATGTCTTTACTATTAATGCTTTCAGGAAATACATTTATTGAGAGATAATCACCTTTGTATCTCTACACTAGACACTATGGGAATAGGAATGGATTTAGATCTAAGGTATGCATTTGGGTGGAATAGCTGTGGAGGAGAAGGCATGTGACTCACACCTTGAAAGAGGAGGAATATTTGGCTAAGTGACAAAGTACATACAGAGAGGAAACAACATGAACTAAGTCATGGAGAAAAGAATAAGTCAATACTAAGAACATGGAAGAGTCTGGTCTGATTCATTTAGAGAAGGTTCAGAGGAGACTTGAGGAGTGCTGGGATACTGTGAAGTTTGTAGCAGATAGTGGATGGTCAAGAACACTGGTTCTGAATCACATCACCTTGGATTTGGCTTAGCTTTGCAACGTAGAAGCTTTAAGACTCAAGCTGAGTTGCCTCTCACAATCTGTTTCCCATTTTTTTTTATTTTTTACTTTTTAAAAAAGATTTTATTTTTTATTTGAGAGAGAGAGAGCAAACACATGTGAGTGGGGGGAGGGACAGCGGGACAGGGAGAGAAAGAATCTTAAGTGGGCTCCACTTGAACCTGGGGCTCAATCTCACAAGCCTGAGATCATGACCTAAGCAGAAATCAAGAGTTGGACACCTAACCAACTGAGCCACCCAGAAGCCCCTCAGTTTCCCCATTTTTTTACCTCAAACAATTAAATGAGATAATGTAACTCACACAAAATATTAGCTTTTATTGTTTTCATCCTCATTATTATTATTCTAAAATTAGCAAGAGCTGATATATAGGAAGGACTTGAGTAATGTATGAGGCTGGATTTGATATTGTAGACAGTGCTAGATTCTTGAGTAGAATAAAGTGATAAATTCTGAATAAAGTGATAAGATTTCATCTGATAGCACATTGAAGCTAAATTAGAGAAGAATAATAAGAATATATGACTTTGACCTCTCGCCAGGGATAGGAATCTTCATAAAGAAAGACTCCCTAATTAAAGATTGAAAAAACACCTCTTGTTTTTTTAGAAATACTCTATATAAAAGTACTAGGGATATGATGCTCAACATGATGACTACAGCTAACCATGCTATATATGATAGGAAAGTTGTTAAGAGAGTAGATCCTAAGAGTTCTCATCACCAGGAGATCATTTTTTCCCTTTATTATTTACTTCTCTCTTTTCTTTTTACTGTATTGAAATGAGAAAATGTATGTAGGCTGAACCTATTGTGGTAACCATGTCACAATACGTGTAAATCAAATCATCATGTTGTATGCCTTAAGCTCATAAGTGATGTGATATATGTCAATTATTTCTCAATAGAACTGGAAAAAAATTCCAGTTTTTCAATAATCTAGACACCTCAATTGCTCCCCTTTTCCTTTTTCTGACTGTTTGGGGCCATCTTATTCATTACACCACATTCAAAGGCACAAAGAAAGGGCTTGGGAAGGAGGAAGAACACAAATCAGATTTTTCTACTTGCCTGGAGAAGTGTAACACTATTGACCAACTCAGGACTTCTTTGTGACTCCCATTGTATCTTAATACTCCCTTTTTCCCTGAATGTATTTTATGGATTACTCCCCCATGCTTTGGAGGAAGGGTCAATGAAGGAAATAACCACACAATGGATAATTGTGCAATTTCAGAGCACAACTCTCTGGTACATATTAAATATTTTGTATTTAATTAGTAGTTTAATAGATCAAATTGCCTATTACTCTAATTATGTAAAGCTGTATTGAAAATAAATGATGCATGTATCTCATTCTTTTTATAAGAACACTGCTAATTACTAAATAATGGTTTAATGATTTGCAACTGGTTTAACCACATACATGGCATATTTTAATATACCAGTTTTGTATCAATCCCAAGCAGTAAAAAAATCAAGATGCATATATTTAATACAGAACTATAATCTACACTCGTTGGAAAATACACTCACATGCAGTTAAAAAAAAATCCTGTTACTACCAGAGTAAGTAAATTTTGCTTTAGCCAATTCAAATTTTTCTTTGGACTTTTTCTTGTCTTAAATGTTGATTCCTTTTTTGCAAAATGTGAAAAACAATCATATCATGAAATTATTTGAGAGTAGGAACTTAATATGTGTTTTCTGATAGTTGTGAAAAAAATAATCAAGGCTCTAGCTTCATTTAAATGAATCTATTTGTCTTTGCATTGCTATACTGTTATATCAATCTAGCAGGATAGCAGATTAATTTTTTCTTAGTAGTTCATTTATTTGTGCAAGATTTATATTCAAATCCATGCTGTTGGAGTCAGAATCATTGTCAGGCTTATCGAAGACTTCCTTCAATATTCCTTGCAATCTTATTGGTGTCACATTTTGAGTACACATTCCAGTTCTATCATTCAAACATTTTATTGCATTTTGGTTTGCACAGATGGAGAAAAAAAAAAAAAGTAACTAAGACAGTGGTTGAAAAATAAAACATTTCTGTTTCTTCAAAAGATTTTAAAAGATTAGAGGAATACAAAGACCAGTAGCGATTTTTCTTACCTTTTTCCACTCGGCAGCGTGACATTGGGCATTTACACTCCTAGATGGGATCAGTATAGAATGCGAGCATCTCTTTGAAATCAGATATTTCTGTGGCCTGTCAGATTCTAGGGAGGGTGAAAAAAAGAGCTGGCTGGGTGAAATGAACATAGTGAAGAATTATGGGAAATGTAGTAAGAAACAGTAACTCAATAGCAGTGATAAAAGTAAAGGGGAGAAAACCAATAACGTTTGAAATGTAGAGGTCCTGATATTGGAACTGACTTGGCTGTACCATTGAAGTGCTCACCCAGGAGAGTCAAATACAGGAAATGGAAGCCACTGTCACCATGCTCCTTGGGAATTGGAGTTGAATGTGCTTGTGCATAAGTATGGAATATTTAAACAGCCTGGTATGAAATGAAAACTTCCTAAAATACTGATTGAGCTCTGTCAGTCTTGCAAAGAGCAATTCAGAGGGCATTAAAACTCTAATGGCCTCTGTTTCAAACTCTAAGTGTGTTGTGCTTGGTTCATATATATATTTAAAGCCAACATGTTAGAACTGCAATATGTCATGTAAATACCCGATTTCTGGCTTTTCTTAAAAATTAGTATCATCTAAAAATATGCAACCAGATTTCCTTGTTGCCACAACAGATTGAAAGAGAGGCAGAGATCTGAGCCAGGCAATGTATTTCCCACAGTACACATCATTCTCTCTTGTCTCCCTGATACTATGACCAACTATTGATTAGGGTTTGTCATCAACCTTAGAGATTATATTATAGCTTATTTTTAACACTAGAAAAAATGTTCTTTTCTTCCTGTTACATTTTGTCACTTTCTTGGGAACCTACTAGGAATTTCAATTTGTGACACAGGGCTTGTTGGCTCCCCATCGTCCACAGTCCATGATTAAGCTGCTCAGCCTGACATACATTTAATGTTCTCGAATTGTGTCACACGCATTCATGCCTGTCATGTGTTACATGCTGAAAGAGTGGTGGTGGCACTAGCGGGGGACATGGAAGGGTGCAAAAGGAACAGTCTCTGCTCTCAAGGATCCCAGAATATATGAGGACAGAGAGATTTCATGGAATTTTGTGATAAGTGCTCTAACGGAGAGTGTTCATCAAATATTATCATAGAAATACACGGGAGAGCAGTATCAGTTCACCCTCAGCTGGGACTTCTGGGAAGCTTTTGACAGAGAAGACAACACCTGAACTACACTGTGAAGAATGTATGAAGCTTTGTAGGTAAGCATTTAATGTTTGTGAAAATAATAATAATGCTCACAATTCTTTGATACTCCCTTTAAAAAAAAACACCAAAAAACATACTCCTTTTTCTTGTTATGGAAGAACTGGACACTCTCGGGTCTTCCTTTCCCCTCTCCATCCTCATCTTCAGGATAAAATGTCTGGAGGTTTAGCACTCCTTCCACCTTCCCTCTGCTTCCCAAGAACCCTCAGAGCTCAAAGAGGCTCTATGGTCCTCCACTAATTTTAGTGTATTTATTGCGTGGGTAAAATGTTCTTGTGTTGGGCAATCTGGAACAATTTATAATTTGCATGAGTATATGTTTTGAGTTCTGAGCAAATGCCTTGAATAATTTGTTGTGTGTGTGTATTTAAAGGATACAGAAATAAACAACGATGGGACATTTTCTGAACTCTTAGGATAATTTGAGATTTAAAAACACAGACATAGTAAAATCATTTCCTAACATACAGAATTATCATTAAGATCTTCTACTGTAGAAACAAACAGTATACTTTCTCTTATATTCTATTTTTCTGAGCTAACTCAAGAATGATTATTTATCTTTAGTATAAAGTACAGGACAGAATTAATGCTTCTTGGTTTATTTTGGTTTTAAATGATCTATTTATAAATCCCAAAAAACTGGTATTTATAAGAATAATTGACAGAATATGAATTGACAACATTAGAATCAAAATATAATGCATAGCCTGAGAAATAGACTATTTCTTTTTAAGTTGGAGAAAACACTGTCAAAGTGTACAGTTGTATTTATTATATTTGACTAAATATTGAATTACTTTTTTTAAAGATTTATTTATTTTTAGAGAGAAAGAGAGAGAGAGAAAGTGGTGGGGGGTGAGGTGTGGGCAGAGGGAAAGAGAAAACCCCAAGCAAACTCCCTGCAGAGCACAGATTCCCAACGAGGGGCTCGATCCCATGACCCTGAGCTCATGACCTGAGCTGAAATCAAGAGTCAGATAGTTAACCAACTGAGACACCCAGGTGCCCCCCAAATATTGAATTATTAAATTCATTATCTGAAAAAGAATAGTATAATCTTTATATTTATTCTTAAGTAATCAAGTAGGATTAAAGAAATATATTTTTCAAGTCTCCAAAGACATATGTGAAGTTATGTATATGTGTATGTGTGTGTGTATATACATATATATGTATATACATATATATATGTAATTTTGTGGGTTTTGTAAAAGATTTATTTATTTGAGAAAGAGAGAATGTGCGTGCAAGCAGGGAGAGGGGTAGAGGGAGAGGGAGAGAATCTCAAACAGACTCCACACTGTGCACAGAGCCCAACAAGGGGCTTGATCTCACCATCCTGAGATCATGACCTGAGCCGAAACTAAGAGTGGGACGATCAGCCAACTGAAACACCCAAGCCCTCCTGGGTTTTTGAATATTAGAAAAAAAAAAAACAACCCTCAAATAAACTGTATGAATGTCTCCTTAAAAGCAAACCACAAAATAAATAATAGTTTCCCAAAGTATCCCTAAATTTAGATATCTTAATACTTTTTTATTCTCCCTTTACATATTAGGAAAAGGTACCAAGTTATATCTCAAATTCAAAATTTCTGGATACTTAATCTCTAAACAATACTTGTTTAAACATCCAGGCATTTTAAGCTATGCATTTGTCTCATTTGCCCCATAATTTAACTTAATTCAATGGCACTAATTAATGAAAATTGATGTACTCTTTGTGAGGCACAAGTACAACTAATGTACTTGGTCCCAAATCATCATTTGAAAGTTATCAATCAATATATTGGAAGAAGAAGGCTTGGCTCTACCATATTTGAAGTGGGACCAAAACTTAATGGGGGAAGATTGAGGGCACTTTCCACTCAATGTTGGGCTGCTTTTTAAAATACAGTTCACAATTGGCACCAATGATTTTAGAATTCAGAGAAAAACAGGAAATTCCATTTAGATTGCTGCCTAAATTCTTCTGTTGTTCCAACTGAATTTCTTTGTATTGTTTTGTACTATTATCATGGTTACACTCTTGATCCCACTGTGTGGTAGAAGTGCCCAGCTTCTAAGTGTCTATTGTTAGAATATGAAACAGCCTTGGTTGTGAGACATTATTAGTTACTTGAATGAGCAGAGTTGTAGCTGAGGTTACAAGCAGGAATCTATTGTACAAGATAGTTATGGGTTTTGAGAAACTGACTTGGTTTAAGAGACTAATTCCAGAAAGCTTAGATGGGCTTCTCTGGGCTTATAACATAGTGCCCAAAGTGTCATAGGAAGCTCATGAGGTGCCAGGGTATTCAATCACATGGGCAGCGTACAAAGTGGGCAATTTAACAAAGCAATGATTGTCATCTTGTTATCAGCCTATACAAAACTATACAAAAAAAACTTAGTCCCTTGAGAATTGTGACTGTAGTTTGTTCAGTTATATTTCTAGAACTGTGAAGGCTGCTTAGTACATTGTAGGCAATCACTAACTGGTAATTGAATAATATATTGAAAATAAGTGAATTACTAAATATATAAACAGGTGAATATTCTCATATTCAGAAAAGATAGAGATTCTCTGGTTTAGTTCCAGGCCTCACAGGAAGCTACAGTTTATTTCCTCAAAACAAAAATGAAATAAAGAAAAAAATAAACTTTCCCATTGTTAGTAGCAAGAATATGCAGAGCATACATCTCATTTTTACATACAATAGCTGCTGTGATATCCTTTCTTACTTGTTTAGAAATGCTACAGAAAAATTGGAGAAATAGCAAAAAAGCAAAATGTGTGCTATTACATTCAAGAGTAGCACTTCATTACACAGTACAGTTAGCAAAAGACTGCTTTCTGGCCTAGTATTCTACAGCTCAGGAAGAGAAAGTTCAATTAATGGTTAAAGTCCTGCTACATTGCAGCAGGGATATAAATCACAGACTAGATAGTGCTCTTCTATTGTTTTTTGGGGTTTGCTAAGCAAAGAAGAAACATGGAAACCTTTCTGCAGATTCTTAAGGGTTACTGAATCTTTACTTTGTGTTCTTTAGTTTTGATTTTGAATTCATTTTGGTTTTGTGAGAAGAGATGAGAAAGGCGATTGAACAGTCATTTTATAGCAAAACCATTACACCTACAAATAAAATCATTTATTTGATAAAATGCATTGCTTATAGTATTAATAAAGAAAATATTACTTCCACTAATTGTTATTATTTTACACACTTGAAATCTTATCAAAATGAGTTCACATTGAATAATTTCTCACAAGATCAAATATGCAGAGGCTATGTTCAAATTTGAAAGTTACAAATTTTCCAAAAAAGTAGTCTTAGCCCATTTGAAAAATGAGTGATAATTTTAACACATTATTCAATGCACAGGTACTAATTTTGAATTGTTTTGGAGTTATTTCTCTCTTCTCAAGTGAATTCATAGCATTAGTACTTCTAAATTTAACCTGTCACAAAAAGATGATTTAAGTGCAAAGAACATTAGACATGTAGATATTAAAGGAGCTACACCACTGTGTGATCTGAAACAAGTCACCTAACCATTCTGAGCTTCATTTTTTTTCCATCTATGAAATTACCATATTATGAACTGTTTTATTTATTTTGGAGAGTTTTTGTGATGATCAAAGGATATACTTCAAATACTACTTACATGGAAAGTATTTTTAAATACTAGATGATTACATTTCCCACATATTAGAAGTAATTTGGAACTACTCATCAATCGTTTACATGTTAGCCAAAATTCCATTGTTTTTGGGATTTTCTTCACAATTGAAAACATCAATCAATAAACATAATATATGAATACCCTCTGCTTTTGCTCCAAATTTGCTTATTCTCTTTTCCTGAAGTACTAATTATATTACGAGGAAATTAAAGAAAGAAAAGAGGCAGTTACGTGCTTCTAACAGAGGCAGTTACATACTTCTAACTGGCACTTCTAACTCTTCTAACAAGCTATTCTGGAGCTAGATTAGAATATTCCTGATTTCTTATTGGTTCTAAGAGTGGGAACTAAAATTTTTCTTTGAGATACACTCTTTACTTTATCCTAGTGAAGATGATTAATTAAGTCTTAAAACTATATCACCTCATTACTCATTTACTTGAAGAAGACCCAAATCAGTAAAAGGCAAAGCAGGAGAGGTCTAGGACACAACTCCCCATATCTTTTCTCACTGCATCAGGATTTGCTCTGATGCAGAGTAACATATGAAATCTCAAAGTAATATATGCACCTTATTACACAAAGGTTTCTGTTTGGGTAATGTAAGCATCTCTATTTTATTTTCAGGTTCGTGACATTTTTCTTAGAACTATTCTAAGTTTGTTTATCACATGCAATCCTAGATAGATCAGGTATATCCAGCTGAGAGCATTCCATAAACAAGTATTCTCTGGCTATCAAATACAGATATTTTGTTTGCCAGAAAGTTTGTTATCAGCATGTTGACAATCATACGTGATTGGCTCATCTTTTTTTCTTTCCCTCAGGTGTTCCCTTATAAGGATTGCAGGCCTGCGCCTTAACCCAGTTTTTCCCCAGGCCCCCACTAGATTTGGCTTTCACTTTCTTGATGGCCTCATCTCCCACTTATCTTACCCTACTTCATCCCACCTCGGTCAGTCCAGTCTCCTTTCTTGTCTGCAAAGATACAAACTTCTGTTCCAGGACTTTCACATTTGCTAATCTTTCTTCCTGGTAGGTATCCCCAGATATCTGTACAGCTATCTTTCTCTTTTTAGTTCAAGTTGGCTCACAAGTCTCTTTGCTCCAAACTTCCTATATATAGTAGAATCCCCTTTCCCCTCCAACACTCCTTATACCCTTCTACTTTATTTCTCTCCATATCATCTATCATGATTTAATGTACAGATATTTTACTTATACATGGCTGTATTGTACATCTCTCACCACTAGAATTAAGACCTGAGATTGATTGATTGGTTGATTGATTGATTTTTATTTATTTTTTGCTATTTCATCCACTGTTATATCCCCAGTATTTTGAATGATGTCTGGAACTAAGCAGTCACTCAGTTAAATGTTCACTAGAAGAATGAATGAAATAAAATAAAATAAACATCACTTAATACTATATTGTAGCCCACATCAGCCATAATTTTTTATCTAATTCTCCTCTCACATCTATGAATGAGAGAATGTTAAATCCATTTCACAGAATAATTATATTACACAATATTATCTCCTTTGGTATGCATTCACTTGGACTTTTTTGCTCCCAAATGCTTCTTCCATTTAGTTAGCAGACTATTTCTTGTTTTTTTTTTTTATCATGAGAATTGCACATTTTCTACTCACTTTCCTTCTTTTATAGTCCATTCATGTTGAGGCAAGACAACCCTTGCTATAATTTCTATAACCTAAGATATACTCAGGTTGTCCCTTGACCCTACTGGAACACTTAGCAAGCATTAAATCCTGAATTAGGAGTCTCATCAGCTTATCTATTCCTAGCTTTTGATAATATGACATAAAAACTTTATATACCCAATGGAGACATCATGGAGAATGTCAGTTTCTTTCTCTAATTTTGCTTCTCAAAGATCTACTGATCCCAAAGGTCGTGATTCATTAAGTTATTGAGCCAATTATATAACCAAGACTACTATGAAGTACCTTACATATACCAGGCATTTTATGATCTTCAGGAATTCACAGTTGGAAAAAGTATGGTCCTCCCCACCATTTTACACAGATACTATACTCAAAAATATACCATTGCAATTCAGTTTAAGTGCTATATTTGCAATATTTACAGAATTGCTATGAGAGATCAAAGGAAGAAGAACCTGTTTTGCTTGGGCTGATTATTTTTCTGTTTAGTTGTTTAGAGAAAATTAGAAATAGTAGGTGGAATCCCTCTTACATGTTGCTTCATTTTAGTTTTTCTAAAACCATGTGGGCACAGAATGACGGATATATCTCTCATGGTTATTCTATGAGAACATGGTGTTTGTAGCCTATCTAGCATGCTTTATAACATGAAAAAAGGGGCCTATATTCAATTTCATCTTCTATAAAATAATGATAGCAATGTGCAATTAGTAGCGTTGTGAACATTAAATAAAAGTATATGATGGAAATATGAAACATAATGTCTGGCCAGGAAGGGTGGCTTGAGAAACCCATGCAGCACTGTGAATTACCACGCAGGCTTTTGAAACAGATATTCCTAGTTCAAAATCATGTTCTACCACTTATTATCTGTGTAATCTTTGAGCAGGTGGTTCAATCTCTTTGTGCCTAATTTCTTCATGTGTAAAATTAGGATGATAACCATACCCAGTTCATAAAAATGCTTGAAGAGTAAATATGACCATTACATGTAAATCACCAAAAGTGCTTGACCTATAGTAGCAAAGAATAACATTACCCTTTATTATTTTTCTCTTTCTTCACTGTACTTATTTTAAGGAGCATTATGACCACAATGATCAAAGACAATGCTACCTAACAATACAGTGTGACTAGGCTGCTACTATGTACAGATACTGTTTTTGTTCTGCTTTTGGCTTGTAAACACCTTTACTGACTAATGCTTAATCTTCCCACCTCAGCCATATGTGTTTGCCTTTTTATTTTCATTTCACCTCCTGCCATATAATTTAACTCAGCATTACATTCATTCTGTAATTTTTGTGTGTGTGCTTTCCTGTCTGCTTATTGGGTTGTCTGTGAACAAATATCAATTAACACTTCCAAATATATCTTTATAAATGTAAACACTGAAATTATTTAAAAAGCTGACAAATGCCCCAGATAAAGAGCATAATACTGCCACATATTTTCATTAAAACAAATATATTCTATTTGAAATTTTATTTACAGCATTAAATCATTGTTGTTTAGTATTTTGTTCTACTTCTACTTTTTGAACAACTGTGTAAGCATAGGCTTAATGTATGTCCAACATTACCTAACTCTGTCTCCTTCCTAATATTACTGAGATAGCTTAATAGGAACAACAACAACAACAACAACAACAACAAAATGAAGGACGTCCTAACAAATACTCCTTAGATAAATAGAAGGAGGCCTTTGACCAAGGGCATCCTAACAAATACTCCTTAGATAAATAGAAGGTGGCCTTTGGGATGTTTAAATAATTTCACACTTTCATTGAGGTGAGGCATAAAATAATGATGGAAATAGTTCTATGGGCAGCACTAAATATTCAATCTAGTTAGAAAATGTTCATCTCAAACTTATTTAGAATTATCTCACAGGAAAATCCTTGTCTTCCTGTAGTATATGCTAAGTGCCTTCCGTTCACTGTATTTTCTGGTTTGCACTGGTTATCAGGAATATCAAAAGCAAACATATAGTTTAGTCTCAGCAAGTGTGTTAACTTTGAAAAAAATTGTATTCACATTTATTCATTACCTGTGTTTTTTTAATTTTTTAATTTAAATTCAATTAACCAACATATGGTACATCATTAGTTTTTGATGTAATGTTCAATGATTCATTAGTTGCGTATAACACCCAGTGCTCATCACATCACATGCCCTCCTTAAAGCCCATCACCCAGTTACCTCATCCCCCCACCCTCCTCCCTTTCCATAACCCTCAGTTTGTTTCCCAGAATCAAGAGTCTCTCATGGTTTGTCTCCCTCTCTGATTTCTTCCCACTTTTCTCTCCCTTCCCCTATTGTCCTCTGCACTATTCCTTATAATCCACATATGACTGAAGCCATATGATAATTGTCTTTCTCTGACTGACTTATTTCACTTAGCATAATACCCTCCAGTTTCATCTATGTCAATGTAAATGGTAGGCATTCATCCTTTCTGATGGCTGAGTAATATTCCATTGAATATGTGAACCACATCTTCTTTATCCATTCATCTGTTGAAGGACATCTCAGCTCCTTCCACAGCTTGGCTATTGTGGACATTGCTGCTATGACCACTGGGGTACATGTGCCCCTTCTTTTCACTACATCTGTATCTTTGGGGTAAATACCCCAGTAGTGCAATTGCTGGGTCATAGCGTAACCTTATACCTGTGATTTTTTTAAGTACAATTTATTTTTACATTAACCTTACTGTTATACATTGTTTTAAAGTGACTCAATTCTTTGGAAAGAATTAGTATATTCAGTACATTAACAACATCCTCAAGATCTGGAAAACCTAGCAAGTGAAGACATTTAAGTCTCCTTTCCCACATCAATAAACTAATAGCTCCTGTTGATACCAATGAAAATTACAGGTAAGATATTGGAACCACATTTGTATACCACAATAATACAAAATTACTTCACACTCCCATATTAAGCTGTTGATTGTTAATTACATTTTGAAAGGAGAATTAGACTGAGCTCCTTGGAACAAATTATTCTGGCATGCATACTCTCAGAATGAAAAAAGATATACTGATAATGCTTTCCTCTTGATATATATGAAAATTCCTGTGAGTTCCTTTTTCAGTTCAATTATTTATTTCAAGAGGAGTCCAACATTATCTTTCTAGGAATACAACTACCCCACCAACGGAGTATGAATCAATGTCATTCACTGACATGAAAGTTTTGCTATATCCAATAATGGAAGCTAGAGCTGTGCTAAACCACTTAGAGATACCAGAACTGGAATCCAATTGATAACCAAATCCCCCAAAACATTCACAGGAGATATCTTTTCTCAGTATTCCCCTTTCATACATTTGTCATCGGAAGTAAAGCAAAGTAATAAACTAGAAGACAACATGTGTAACTTTTAAGGCAATCAAAGTGTGCTGATATACCTACCCACACATCTGCTAAATTACAAGAAAAAATCCAATTTAAAAATAAAAATAAGACAGAATCTTTACAGAAGAAACATGGGAACATGGAAGATGAAATGTGAATATCTAATAAACTATGGTCAACACTATCCAAATTATTTTTCTTTTTTTTTCATTTAAATTCAATTAACATATAATGCATTATTGGTATCAGAGGTAAAGGTCAGTGATGCATCAGTCTTATATAAGACCCAATGCTCATTACATCACGTGCCCTCCTTAAAATTTTTAAAATTGAGATGTCTATAAGTTTTTATTCAGGTTATCAAAATTGAAAATATCACAAAGAATTAGAACATCCTCATATATTGTTTATGACAACATGAATTTCTATGTTTGGGGGAAGATACTTTTTAATCTCTTTTAAAACAGAAAGAATATAATTTGACTCCACAATCCCAAATCTGGGGATCAGTGATGCAGTATAAGAGTATCAATACATTGTATACATAAACAAGAATGCTTACTGCAACATTGTTTATATAATGAAAAATAAAATTCAGACTGAATGGCTCATGTGCTTTTTGAAAATCAGTGCCATTCTCCATCCTTCTTGTTTGGTAACGTGGGAGGCTGGTCTGTGAGAATTGCATCAGGGATTTCTTACATTCTGACAGACTTTTCCATTCAGATTTAAATAGTGAGGGGAAGGAAGAGAGGGGTGTAAGCCTGGGGTTTTATTCCCCAACCTCATTCCCTGCTAGGTTTCCATGGATTGGTTAAGTCCCTCGACAAAGGCCACAACTCCTGTCAAGAATTAATTTTCGGGCTGCTCTCTCTGAATTCTAGTATCTACTCCCTTCTCTTGTCCATTCTGGTTCTGGGGGGGAGGTTTTGGTGTTAGTGGTTCCCTGGTGTTACCAGCCCTTTGTTGTTGTTATAATCTTTCCTAACTGCTTTTTATATAGTCATTTTACTAAATTATCTTCAGCCTGAATATGCCATTTGGTTCTAACTGGGCTATTGACTGATACATCTATCAATAAGAGAATGGTTCAATTAATTCACATCACTATACTCAGAAAGTGTGTTAGATCTACATGCTTTGGCTTAGAAGAATATGAATAGGATAGAGTGAGAAACTCAGTTTAATAGCAAAATATGCCACTAACAAAAAGAAAAGACAAGACACTAAGAAAGGATATACATAACACAACTGAATATATATTAGTATCCAAATTATACAAGAAATCTCATAAATCAGTTAGAAAAAGACAAAAACCCCAGCTTTAAAAATATGTGGCAAATAATATGAATGAATAATTTGCATAAGACAAAACATCAATAAACTAATATATGAAATATGTACATGACAAACACATGTATGAAAAATGTTCTGTTTTACTTATAATCAGAGAAATATAAAAGAAATTCCATTTCACATACACTAGATTTTTAATATGAATTTTTTAATATGTTGGAGATGATACAGAGCAAAGGTAGTACCAATAAGTTCAGAACTGTATAACATATTTGATGAGTATGTGCATATGCTTTGATGTAGTAATTTCACACCTGGATATAGTCTCTCAAGTAGGAGTCAGCAAATTTAGCCCGTATCAAAATCAGCTGGAGATCATGCTAAAACACAGATTGCTGTCCCTACCACCAGAGTTTCTAATTTGGTAGGGCTGGGTGGGCCCTAAGAATTTCCATTTCTAGAAAGTTCTCAAGTGATACTGATGCTGCTGACTCTGAGAATGACTACTGTAGAGAAACTACTGTAGAGAAACATCTTATCCATGCATACAATAAGATATGTAAAAGAGTGTCCATTGCAGCACTGTTTCCAGTAGTAAAAATTGGAAACAAACTTAAAGCTCATTTACAGAATAGATGTATAATTTGGAGTATACCATGAAATATATATATATATATAACTTGGAGGACACTTATACTAAGTATATACTTATACTAAGTACAAACAAAAACTACCTGTATAAATATCAATGAAACTGACTAACATAATATTGAGTAAAAAAAAAACTATCTGAGAAGGATAAATTCAGCGTGTTATTTATATACATTTTTTATAACAGGTAAAACAATACAGGGGCGCCTGGGTGGCTCAGTCGTTGGGCATCTGCCTTCGGCTCAGGTCATGATCCCAGGGTCATGGGATCGAGCCCCACATTGGGCTCCCCACTCAGCGGGAGGCCTGCTTCCCCCTCTCCCACTCCCCCTGCTTGTGTTCCCTCTCTCACTGTGTCTCTCTCTGTCAAATAAATAAATAAAATCTTTAAAAAAAATAAAATAAAAACAATACAATTTGTTATTTGTGGTTAAACATTTATATGTGCATTTATTTAAAAAAATGTGTGGGAATGGAAATTCTAAATATAAAATAGGATTTGGGAGAAATATAACATGAGATTCAGCTGAATCTGTAAAATACTGTATCTTAAGCTGAGTTGAGGGGTTATATGGGCATTCATTATATTAGTCCCCACAACATTTTATGCATGAAGGTCTTTTTTTTTAATTAAATTTAATTAGTTAACATACAGTGCAATATTGGTTTCTGGAGTTGAATTCAGTGATTGATCACATACATACAATACCCAGGGCTCATCAAAGTGCCCTCTTTAATACCCATTGCCCATCTAGCCCATCCCCCACCCACCTTCCTCCACAACCCTGTTTGTTCTCTATTGTTGAGTCTCTTATGGTTTGTTTCCCTCTCTCCTTTTTTTCTTTTCCCCCTTCCCATATCTTCATCTGTTTTCTTTCTTTTCTTCCATCTGTTTTCTTTCTTAAATTCTACATATGAGTGAGATCATATGGCATTTGTCTTTCTCTGACTGCCTTATTTCACTAAGCATAATATGCTCTAGCTCCAACCACATTGTGGCAAATGACAAGATTTCTTTTTTTTTTTTTTTTGATGGCTGAGTAATATCCCGTTGTATATATATATCTCACATCTTCTTTATCCATTCGTCTGTCAATGGACATTTGGGCTCTCTCCATAGTTTGGCTATTGTTGATAATGCTGCTATAAACATCAGGGTGCATGTACCCCTTCGAATTTACATTTTTGTATCCTTTGGGTAAATACTTAGTAGTGCAATTGCTAGATCCTAGGGTAGTTCTATTTTTAACTTTTTGAGGAACCTCCATACTGTTCTCCAGAGTGGCTGCACCAGTTGCATTCCCACCAACAGGGCAAGAGTGCTCCCCTTTCTCTGCATCCTCACCAATACCTGTTGTTTTTTTGTTAATTTTAGCCCTTCTGAAAGGTGTGAGGTGGTATTTCATCATGGTTTTGATTTGTATTTCCCTGATGATGAGTGACGTCGAGCATCTTGTCCTGTGTCTGTTGGCCATCTGTATGTCTTCTTTGGAAAAGTATCTGTTCATGTCTTCTGTCCATTTCTTAACTGGATTGTTTTTTGGGTGTTGAGTTTGATAAGTTCTTTATAAATTTTGGATACTAACTCTTTATCAGATTTGCTGTTTGCAAATATCTTCTCCCATTCCATAGGCTGCCTTTTAGTTTTGTTGATTGTTTCCTTCACTGTGCAGAAGTTTTTTATCTTGATGAAGTCCCAATAGTTCATTTTTGCTTTTGTTTTCCTTGCTTCTGGCAATGTGTCTAGTAAGTTGGTACAGCTGCAGTCAAAGAGTTTTCTGCCTGGATTTACCTCTAGAATTTTGATGGTTTCCTATCTCATATTTAGGTCTTTAATCTATTTTGAATCTATTTTTGTGTGTAGCATAAGAAAGGTCCAGTTTCATTCTTCTGCATGTTGCTGTTCAGTTTTCCCAACACCATTTGTTGAAGAGACTGTCTTTTTACCATTGAATATTCTTTCTTGCTTTGTTGAAGATTAGTTGACCATATAGTTGTGGGTCCATTCCTGGGTTTTCTATTCTGTTCCACTGATCTATGTGTCTGTTTTTGTGCCAGTACCAAAGTATCTTGATGACTACAGCTTTGTAATATATCTTGAAATCTGGAATTGTGATGCCTCCAGTTTTGTTCTTCTTTTTCAGAATTGCTTTGGCTATTTGGGGTATTTTGTGGTTCTATACAAATTTTAGGATTATTTGTTCTACCTTTGAGATATTTTGATAAGGATATTTTGATAAGGTATTTTGATAAGGATTACATTAAATGTGTAGATTGCTTTGGGTAGTATAGACATTCTAAAAATGAGCATGGATGCTTTTCCATTTCTTTGTGTCTTCTTTGATTTCTTTCACAAGTGTTCTATAGTCTTCAGAGTACAGATCTGGTGAGAGTGGACATCCTTATCTTGTTCCTGACTGTAGGCGAAAGGCTCTCAGTTTTTCCCTGTTGAGGATATTAGCTGTAGGTCTTTCAAATATGGCCTTCATGATGTTGAGGTATATTCCATTTATCCCTACTTTGTTGAGGGTTTTTATCAAGAAAGCATGCTATACTTTGTCAAGTGCTTTCTCTATGCACGAAGTTCTTAAATAAAAACAACTTATAGGGTAACATGCATTTTGTCACATTTGTGCCGTTGTTCTCCACTGGCTTATAGAAATACAGATATGTAGGTATATAGAAATAGAATTGACTTTTATATATTGAAATTGTATCCTGTAACATTGCTGCATTTACTTATTAGTTCTGGGAAGCTTGAGTTGTTTTGTTTTGTTTTGTTTTTTTCAGATTCTTTGGGATGTTCTACATAGGCAATTTATTTGTGAACTGGAACAGTTTTATTTCTTCATAGGTAATCTCCAAGTCTTTTCTTTTTCTTTTGTTTTTCTCTCTCTCCTTCTCTCTTTCTCTTCCTTCCTTCCTTCCTTCCTTCCTTCCTTCCTTCCTTCCTCTGTTTTTTGGCCATGGTGAGAGGGGGCATTCTTGTCTTGTTCATGATCTTCAGGGGTGGGGATGGGAGACAGAAAGCATTCCATCTCTCACCATAAAATATGTTACCTGAAGGTTTTTCAAGATTTCCTTATTAGGCTAGGAAACTGCCCTTCTTTTCCTAGTTTGCTGAGAGTTCTTAATCACAAATTTTTCAAATGCTTTTTCTGTACATGTTGGGATGATCATGTAGTTTTTATTATTTAGTTGTTAATATGGTGAATTACACTGATTAATTTTCAAATGTTGAACAACAGTTTCCTTGGGCTGCTGTAACAAATAACCACAAATGGAGTTGCTTGATAGCACAGAAATTCTTGCAAGGTTCCAGACGGTGGAAGTCCAAAACTAAAGTGTCAGCAGAGCTATTCTCCCTGTGAAGGCCCTAGGAAAGATCCTTGCCTGCCTTTTGCTAGCTTAATTGTGGCTACCCAGCAATTCCTGGTATTCTTTGGCTTATACCAAGTTGCATCACTCCAATTTCTCCCTCTGTCTCCACATGTGCATCTTCCCTATGTGTGTGTTGGTATCTCTGCCTGGCCTTCTTATAAGGATATCAGTCATTGGATTTAGGGACCACCCTAATCCAGTGTGACCTTTTCTAAATTTAATTAATTACATCTGCAGAGACCTTATTCCTAAATAAAGTCACATTCTGACTTTATTTCCATGTGGACAGGAATTTTCAGAACATGCTATTCAACCTTCCATTTCTGACATAAACCCAACTTGGCTATGGTATATTTTCTTTTTTATGTGATGCTGAATTCTATTTGCTAATATTTTTTCTGGGGATTTTTGCATCCATGATCATTAGAGATCACAGGTTTCTTTTTTAGTATCATTGTCTTGTTTTATTATTAAGGTAATTCTAGTCTCATTGAATCAATATTAAGAAGTTCTACTCTCTGAAGGATCATGTTAAGATTAAAAGACAAGCCAATGACTAGAATAAAATTCCAAAACATGTATATGATAAGAGACTTTTATTTAGAATATGCAATGACCTTTCAAAACTCAATAATAAGAAAGCAACCCTTTAAGAAATGGGCAAAAAGCTTTGGACAAACACTTCACCAGAGAAGATGAAGATAGTGAGCACATGAAATTATGCTCAACATAATTATTCACTGTACAAATTCAAATTAGAACCACAATGAGAAGCAAACTGAGGGTTCTAGAGGGGAGGGGGATGGGGGGATGGGTTAGCCTGGTGATGGGTATTAAAGAGGGCACGTACTGAATGGAGCACTGGGTGTTATATGCAAACAATGAATCATGGAACACTCCATCAGAAACTAATGATGTAATGTATGGTGATTAACATAACATAGTAAAATAAAAAAAAATAAATAAAAACCAAGGCAAAAAAAAAAAAAAAAAAGGAACCACAATGAGAAAACTCTGTACGTCTATTGGAATAGCCAAAATTAAAGACTTACATTAAGTATTGGCAAAGATAAAAAACGGATAGAACTCTCATACATTGTAAATCAGAGTGTGAAATTGTATAGCCCCCTTGGAAAATGGGCTGACATTGTCTTAAAAAGTTAAATATTCACCTACTTATGATCCAGACATTTGAAATGTCAGTATTTAAACAAGAGAAATAAAAACATATGTCCAGGGGTGCCTGGGTGGCTCATTCGTTAAGTGTCTGCCTTCGGCTCAGGTCATGACCCCAGGGTCCTGGGATCGAGCCCCGCATCGGGCTCTCTGTTTGGCGGGGGGCCTGCTTCTCCCTCTCCCTCTCCCCCTGCTTGTGTTCCCTCTCTCGCTGTGTCTCTCTCTGTCAAATAAATAAATAAAATCTTTAAAAATAAATAAATAAAAACATATGTCCATTCAAAGGCTTGTATATGAATACTTATAGTGGCTTTACTCATAGTAGCCAAACTGGAAAAAGAACAAATATCTACCAAGAGTTGGATGGAAAACAAATTGTGTTATATTCATACAATGGAATATGAAGTAGGAATAAAATAGCTGAACTCTCAATACATGCTAACACAATGATAAGTATCAAAAACCTATGTTAAGTGAATGAAGCCATACATGAAGTAGTATATAAAGTATGACTTTATATAAAATATTAGAAAATGCAGGTTATTGTCTGGAGATGAGGGAGAAATCTGGAGAGGGGTAGAAAGAAGAGATTACAAGAAGTCTCAGGAAACTTCTATGATGGATATGTTGTCTTTTTTGATTGTGATAATGGTATCACTGGTGTATACAGATGTCAAAACTTATCAAATTGTACAATTTAATATATGCAGTTATTGTATGTCATATATGAACTACTAAGTAAATGTAGCAAGGTCATAGGATACAAGTTCAATGTATGAAAGTCAATTTTATACTTATGTATATATAGAAATAGCTTTCTATAAGCCAGTTAAGGGCAGTGGCACAAATATGGCAAAATACACATGAATCTGTCATTTATTTTTATTTATGAAATATTTTATTTTTGAAATAAATCTATCCTTTGGAGTCATGTACTTCTGCTTTCTAAGTGTAAAGGTCTTTAAAATGGGTACTTTAACCGCCTTCGTAGCACAGTGGGCAGCGTGTCCGTCTCATAAAATGGGTACTTCACCTTATAAGGTGAGTCCATCTTTGTAGTGATTATCTCGTATATAATTCTGAGATTTGTGAATTAATTGATGTGTAATCTTTTGGCAACCACAAGGAATTGAGTTTAGTATTGTCTGTTCTTTGGAAACTATGTATAAAATGAGTGCGGCTGGGACTAAGGATAAAACTGGAAGAGAAGCCATGCTATAGGAGTGGTAGTTTTTTAAGTGAAACCTTGGGGAAAGTTATGGAGACAGGAGAAAGAACTGACTGCATCCATGATGCTCTATTCATGGGCCTAACATGCTTCCACTGCCCACTCTGCCACCCAACGATGCTCTATTCATTTCTGTAAGGGAGGAGGGTGGATGAGAAATGTAGAAAGGAGATGACTGTTGTGGTTTCATGTGATTTTTTTTTTTACACGGAGATCTAAACCGGGTTAGAAAGAGCAGTGGATTGCTCATTCCAGTTTTCCTATACCCTAGGGCCATTCACCCAAAGTAATCCAAGCCTGATTTAGAGTCCAGGACTATTAACAACTGAAAGGGAAAAAAACATGTGATAAGAAATCAAACACAGAAAAACAATGTGCCTGTTACTGTTAAATGTATAAATGATTTGCTTGCTATTCTTTAATAAAAACTAGGGAAGAGATATTTGGAAATTTTCTAATGAAGAGGTAACAACTGAAAATAACGACACAGAATCTAGTTATAATAATTCAAGAGGGAAAATGATGCATTTATTTAATATATACATTTGTAGTTTTATTTTTGGTATTTTTTAAAAAATAAAATAAAATAGAGGTTTCTGTACATTCACTCTAGGCATTGGCTCATCTAAACATTATTTTACATATAAAAGCTTAATATCTTCAACTTCACCTTTTTTCCTCAAACGTTCTCAGAAACCTTTGAATCTGGGGAGTAATAAATGCATATGCCCTTGCATCTCTACCAGGGTGCCTGACTTGTAGGATTTGCACGTGTAGCTATTGTAAAATAAGTAAAATAACAAGTAATATGTAGATGAATTAATGACTATAATGTCTTAATTCTTTTATTTATTTTTTATTATGTTATGTTAATCACCATTCATTCATGTTAAGTGAATGAAGCCATACATGAAGTAGTATATAAAGTATGCTTTATATAAAATATTACATAAATGTAAACATTACATCATTAGTTTTTGATGGAGTGTTCCATGATTCATTGTGCATAACACCCAATGCTCCATTCAATACGTTCCCTCTTTGATACCCATCCCCAGGCTAACCCATCCCTCCACCCCCCTCCCCTCTAGAACCCTCAGTTTGTTTCTCAGAGTCCATAGTCTCTCATGGTTCGTCTCCCCCTCCAATTCCCCCCCTTCATTCTTCCCCTCCTGCTATCTTCTTCTTCTTTTTTTTAAATTTTTTTTAAACATATAATGTATTATTTATTTCAGAGGTACAGGTCTGTGATTCAACAGTCTTACACAATTCACAGCGCTTACCAGAGCACATACCCTCCCCAGTGTCTATCACCCAGCCACCCCATCCCTCCCACTCCCCACCTCTCCAGCAACCCTCAGTTTGTTTCCTGAGATTAAGAATTCCTCATATCAGTGAGGTCATATGATACATGTCTTTCTCTGATTGACTTATTTCGCTCAGCATAATACCCTCCAGTTCCATCCACGTCATTGCAAATGGCAAGATTTTATTCCTTTTGATGGCTGCATAATATTCTTTTAATACTGTTTTTAAGGTCTCTTTAAAGGTGCTACAAATTTAGTGCAAGAAAGTCTGCATTATTAGTTTAGCACAGTTGAGCTACCCAATTGTGGCAAATCCTCTTTGTTAATTATAAAATAGAATTTATTTTAAGAAAGAAGCACAAAGATTTATTTATTAAGCACAAAGTTATTAAGTTTTCATATTTCTTTTGCCAGATAGAGCCTTTAAAATGTTCATTTAGAAGTTATCTATTTTGAAGGATACTTATCCAGTGGTTATTATACACTGAACAAAAGCATTTTATTTTTATATTGTATAATGTACCTTGCAACAATTGTTCCTTAAAGTCACCATGCCACATGTAGGTAGTAATAGGTTTGGCAGATGGCCAATATCTTCTTTGTTCATTCTTGAAAATATCTGTAAGAAACCACTGCATTTGATTTAAGGGGACCTTATTTTCTACACAAAGTACTTGGTTTGCCAATCTACTTCTAGTAAGAGAGTGACAGGTAACATAAATGAATTAAGGGGTTGCAGTGTTAACAATAAGGCACGGTAGGGACTATGGCAAATTGAGTAATGCATGCCTTTTCTAAAAGTGAAACCATTAATGGGCTTTAGCAGATAGTTGTTAGATCTCCTGAATTTTCATGAAAAATCTTAAATCTAAATATTTTTTATGTTAAATCTCAAAGCTTTGAAATGTTGGCAATTAATTAAAATTATTTTATAATCTCTGCAAGCCAAACAAAATGTAATTCTAGATTACAGTCAACTCAAGTGCTGTCAGGGTCCTACTTCTGTAAGGTAATTTCCGTATAGATTAGGTCTTAGTTCACAATTTCAGATTTTTTTTTTTTATGTCTTAACCAGTAGCTTAATAGTTCCCTTAGATAAAGTAACAGATTTATTTGAAGGAGCCAAAAGTAGTTTCTGAGTCACAGATTTTCAAAACTAAAGGAATCTCAGCAATAACATAATTCATGTATCAAGTAAGGGAGTAACATCATATATAAAAATTAACAGATATGTTGAATGAGTTCTTGGGTCATAAGTTAGGTGAAAACAGATCTGGAAGGACTTGATATCCTACCTTTTAGGTCAGAGCTCTTTCCATTATCTCATGGAATCACTTATTTCTTGGCAACATACACATGGAGATATTATATCAAAAATGTAAGATTAGAACAAGAAGCTAACTATGAGTTCTTAGTCACATCTATCATTTCAAATTTGTTGTTGGTAGAATCTTAGTGTAGGGGAGAATTATGAATTTAAGAACAATAATAAAGAATATTTCTAAAGAAAGTCATTTTTTTCTTAATCATCTTGGCTGTGTAGGGATTGAATGTAGTAAACACATGAAAGGACATATAATGTGCTATAGAAATGTAGGGGATTGTTATAATAATACTAATAAAAAAACTATACTACTAAAAAACTACTCAGGCCAACCCTATTGTAATGCAAAGATGTGGATAATTAAAATTCATGACCTAAATGGGAGGAAGTCCTCCATAATCTACAATAAGAAGAAATCTTTCCAAAATTATTGACTACTAATGAGCTCTTTGTTTTCCTTTTATTTAATTGCTCTTGAGGCTTTTATTCCATATAGTTTTAGGGTTTGTCTTGGGGGTGGGGGGTTGTTTTCTGTTGCTTACTTCCTTCACTGGTTTCCATTAAATTTATTTCAATTAGCAATTTTTCCATTTCGGTATAACACATATCTGTTTTAAATCCTACTAATCAGAACAGAGAACACTAGCTTTCTGTCTCAAATTAAATCAACTTTTAATTTTATTTAATGGATAATTCTAACATGTCTCCATGAAACGCATTTAGCAAAAAGATTTAAAGTGATGAGTTGTCAGTTGTCTTGTGTTTTTTGATTCAATGTGTCATCAGAGGAAATCATCTTGCAATATGCCTTCAAGAGTTGAGTTTTATGCATTATTATTTCCATCCAGATTTACAGGGCACTGGAGATTTAATCCAAATACAAGATCCTAATATAGGAAAGAAAGGAAGCTCTTTAGGTGAAAGATTGTTGGTTTTTCATTAGTGAAATACTTAAACATTTGATGATATTTTTTAAAAGGCACAAGGCATCTAGTGTGCACTAAGTATAAAGAAAGAATGCCTCTTTGAAAAAAGACACTTGTTTCCAAATTCAGTGTTATGAAGAAAATTTAGAACATATACTAGCTAAGTATCAAAAGTAGAAAGTAAACATCAAAAGTAGAAAGGTCTGGAGCACCTGGGTGGCTTAGTCAGTTGAGCACTGGACTCTTGATTTCCACTCCAGTTGTGATCTCCGGGTCGCTGGGTGTGAGCCCCAAGAGCCCCCATGAGCCCCATGTCTGGCTCCGCACTCATCAGGGAGTCTACTTCTATCCTTCTCCCTCTCCCTCTGCCGCTGGCATGGCTACTCACGCTCTCTCTCTCTTTCTCTCAAATAAATAAATAAATAAAATCTAAAAAAAAAAAAAAAGGTAGAAAGGTCCTCCTACTGGGCCTTATCTCATTCCAATCCAAGAAGACCACTTTGTTCATTTTACTTACAGACGTCTGAGAAAAGAACATTTAGAATTTGTTTGCAAACACTTCCCTTGAGTATTATTTTCTCAAGCTGGCCTTATAAAAATACACAGATTTTTTCCTTCTATTTCAAAGCAGGTGATGCTCAGAAGAAAGTTCTTTAGCATTTATTCTCTTAACAGTCTTGTTCTAATTTTGTCTTTCACAGTTATCAAACACAATTAATAGGCTCAAATTTCATTATTAAAATATTTGTCCTCAGTTCTGAAGGATGGGGATGTTTCACGAGATTTTTAAAAATAATTATATTGGGTATTTAGTGCAGTTAGTTCTACGTAAATGTGGCTTTAATTAGTGTAATTATATAAATCATAGCAGAGCATATTAGAGCTACCTGGATTAACAAGTTAATTGTAATTTATTACTTCTCAAGAATTATTTCCTGGCAATCAAGCCAAACAATACACTTTACAATGAACATTCAACAGTTCTTTGTTCAATATAGTTCAGTTGTTCATTTTTATTTTAAATGTTCTCGACTCTATGGCAATGGCCTTCCCCCTTTTGCTTTGAATAAAAAGATTAATGATAATTATTTTTAAGTGAAAGGTAGTGTGTCTCACTACACTTAGCACTTAATAAGACAGTATATTCCTGAGTCACCAATTAAAAATGATTAGTACATCATCATGCAAAATGAGAATAAATTCACCAGGTTGCGTGAAATGGCCATTAACTATATGAATGATGTATTCTACCAAAAATCCCAGGAGGAAGGTAATTACTGAACCAAATATGATTTGAATCCAATACTTAATTATTCATGATAATCAGTCCTGTACAGAACTTTCTGACTCAGTGGCATATGAAAGCCTTCCATAAAAAAAAAGAAAACATACCTATTACAGTATTTTTTGAGACAGTCAACTAAAAAATAACTAACAATCAGGAGGGAATTAAAAAATTTGCATGCACCCAACAAAGCTTGATTATCTGCCCTTGTACATGCTTTGATGGCATTTCTATCTTATTTTTGATAACATATATTGGTCTTTATAACCAGGAAAATATACCTGAGTTTTGACCCAAAGACTGTTTTAGCAAAAGACAAAAAACAGAGTTGAATTGTTCCCCAGTTGACTACTTCTTCATCTTTTTTATTAATTTTTTGGTTTATATCATGCTTGTAATACCAATGTTAAAAATGGCAACAGCCTGCTACTCAAAGTCCTGTGATAAGCTGACATCTGCACTTCTGTCTAGTGATCACAGGAACATTACAACATCTACCTAGATTAACTGATGCATAGTAGCTAAGAGCAACTTCCCATTTACACAGAAACTACTTAAAAACAAAAAATTATCAAACAAAGAAATAGCTAGAGTCATTAGAACCCTGTATTGTTAAGTCTCTTATGTAAACTAATCTGCAGAGATTTACCCTCTTTATTCCCTTTTTATACACCAGGAGATGGCTGTTCATCCATTCCCGTCTATAACTATACTGTGATGTCAAGAATGTCAACAATACTGTTGACAGACAATAACAGATTAGCTATGTCCACCAGAGGCTGAGGACATTTGGTCACTAATATATTCCTGTTGTTACAGATGTCTTTGTTGTAATACATCCTCTCCTGTTGAGGTTAAAGACAAATAAAGGTATTCCTGATTAGAGCACGGCCTTCTACATGGCATCCAGAAATCCAAGTTATCTTCCACATTGTGGCTCTGCCTTCATTTAAGGCCCCAGAATCCTCTGCATTTAGCCAATGAATAGAACCAAGATTCTCAAATTAGTGTTTGTCGGAATCACCCAGAGGATATGTTAAAACAAAGATTATTCAGTCCACCCTGAAAAATTTCTGATTCAACAGACTAGGGTGAAGGCCAAGGATTTGTATTTTTTTTTTTAAAGATTTTATTTATTTATTTGTCAGAGACAGAGACAGCGAGAGAGGGAACACAAGCAGGGGGGAGTGGGAGAGGGAGAAGCAGGCTTCCTGCCAAGCAGGGAGCCTGATGTGGGGCTCGATCCCAGGACCCTGGGATCATGACCTGAGCCGAAGGCAGACGCTTAACTGACTGAGCCACCCAGGTGCCCCAGGATTTGTATTTTTAACAATGTCCCTGGTGATGCTGCTGCCCATCTGGGTACCCCACTTTGAAAATCACTGAAGTGGAGAATAAACACAGTGGTCACACTTGAAAGGATTTTACGGAACAGGCCTGGAAACAGCACATAACCCTTCTACTCATCCCATTAAATATTGCTCAGGCAAAAGGTCTCATCTATTTGCAAGGGAGGCTGGGAAATGTGGCTTAATTTTATGTCTAGTGAGAAGAAATGGATTTTTATAAGTACCGAGCTATTTCTGCCACAGGTGACAATTAGTTCATATTGTTATTTTTGCTTTCCACAGGCAATAATGAATCTATCATCTATCATCTATCCTCTATCTATCTATCTATCTATCTATCTATCTATCTATCTATCTATCTATCTATCTATCATCTACATATTTGGATTTAATTCCGTTTTATCCAGTCTATAACCAAAAAGGAGTCATAAAGGAAAAAGTAGTATACCTTAAGAGAAAATTTTTAAACAAACAGAAACAATCTTCGTTACCTTTGAAATGTATTCTCAATTTCTAATAAAACTCATCAAATTCCAAAAATTTGAAGGAGTGTCATACTAAAGATATCTTAGAAAAATGCAAAACAAAGTGTGTTCTAGGTTATCTGTAAAGCTTTATTTACAGTCTGAAAACAAAGCAAAGCCTGTCAGTCAGGGGACTGGTTGGATAAATTATGGTAAAGAAAGAAATGTAGATCAAAAATTTCTTCTGAAAATCTCTATTGGGATGTCTTTCATATAACTCCTAGAAGCTTTGAATTAAAGATTCTCTAGAGAAGGTGAGGAGCCAATGGAAGCAATTGCCAGTCACATGATAGCATAATGATGAGACATGCAACTTAGCTCCTTGTACTCCCCTGAGCAGATTCATAAATGGTGTTTAACTACTTCCCATGGTACATGTGAGTTGGAGATGTAGATTTACAGTCCCTAAAACCGAAGTGTGTAACCAGAATGCCAAGTTAAGTATTTTACAACATGTAATCTTTTAAGGAGATCAGATGTTTAGATCAGCTCATTACATTCTCCTCTTGAGAGCCACAGAATATTAGGATTTTTCTGAATTAAAATTTGCAAAAAGATTTGCTCATATCATTATCTTTGCCTATTTGTATGGTGGACTATTCTCCAGCATTACTACTTTTCTTGTATTTCTACTAATTTTGGTCTATGTGATTCAAAAACATACTATTTACACTGGAAAGGTCTCTGGCAATTCTTTCTCTCTTGCGACTTTTACCCCTTATAATTGCAAAATATTAATTACAATCACCTTCATTTTTTGCCTTGACTGCATTTTGCCTAGGATAACTATTGTAATCGGTGTCTGATTTCATTTTGTTCATGTTTGCCTTATGTAATGTTGCATGATTTTTTTCCTTTTATAATTTATGTGTTCTTCCTAAATAGCATTTTGTTTAGTTTTGTTTTGTAATTGGAACTAAGAGGCTTTAGTTAAATTGGAAAAGCTTATTACATTGGCATTTTTATTATAATCAGGATGATTATTTAGACTTATGTCCATCACCTTGTTCTGTAATAGGCAGTATGAGTATGAACTACCTAGATTCAAATCCTATCTACAACACTTACTAGTGTGTGATCTTGAGCTAATAAGTAAAACTGTACATCTCAGTACCATTTGTAAAAAAGAAAATAGTAACAACATTAGAATTCTACATTCCCATCTGATGAGCTCTTTGATTACATTCTGTAGACTTTTAACAAATGTTTCTCTCATAATTCAGTCCTAAATACTTATAATTTTTTCAGTAATCAGGGTTATCTAGAATTTTTAAGTTATCAATTATATGAATTAATTCTATTTTTTGAGGTTGGTTTCTAGTTTTATTATGTTATAGTTGATGGATATCATTTTTTGTAAAGGACCTTATTTATTTGTGAGAATTATATATTTTTGATACTTATACTTTGTCAGTTCCATTTTTTTTTTTTTTGAGAGAGAGCACATGTGTGCATGCAGGCATGCAAGCAGGGGAGGGGAAGGGCAGAAGGAGAGAGAGAGAGAAGCTTAAGCAGGCTCTACACTCAGTGCAGAGCCTGACACAAGGATCAATCTCACAACCCTGAGAGCATGACCTGAGTTGAAATCAAGAGTTGGACGCTTAACCAACTCAACCACCCAGGCACCCCTGTGAATTCCTTTTGATAGAAATTTTTAGTTTAATGATTATAAAGTATTGCTGGTTTCTTATATGTTTAGATAGGAAATGTCAAGCTACAAAGTAGGAGAATGTATTATCAAATCTTATAATTTATGACATCAGTATGGTCAGGATAATTACTTATTGCAATGCCTCACCAGCAAGTGAAAAATTGCACATGATAATGTTTTGATGACTTACAGTAGCTCCAGACGTTCTAGAAGCATAAATCTGTAAGAATATCCCTGTATTTGTCTAATCTAGTTTCTAACTTAACATCTAGTTACATTCAGTTTAAAGATTTTATTTATTTATTCATGAGAGACAGAGAGAGAGAGAGAGAGAGGCAGAGGGAGAAGCAGGCTCCCAAGGAGCAGGGAGCCCGATGTGGGACTCGATCCCAGGATCCTGAGATCACGACCTGAGCCGAAGGCAGACGCTTAACCATCTGAGCTACCCAGGCGCCCAAGTTACATTCAGTTTAGCAGAGACCACCTCACACTGGTCAAGAGCACCTGATGACGTGCCCTTATACAGAAGGTATACTGCAAGATACAACACACAGTAAGCCAGTAAAGAACCAGGCTAGTACAGGCTAGTGTGGGTACATTCCCTAAATCCCTAGGTATCTCTAGAATCCCTGTTAATCTTTGACCAGAAAAAGTGTTTACCCTAAGCATGTTCACCATGAGTGAAATGCAGAATTGTACAGGAAGCATGCTAAAAGAAGGCTTTTTCATTATAAATAATGTTTTAATTCTTCACAGGAAAAATTAGCAATGTATTTTTGCTGTAATTGTATTTGTATCATGTAAAATTAATGTTATGTAAAATGCATAACATAAAGGTTAAATCTCTACTACTGTTTAGCAGCTCTAATAATTTTTTAATAATTTTTATTTAAGAATTACATCATTTTACCTCCCTCAAAAACAGTTTCTATAAAACTCTGTATATCTTTATAAGACTGATGAATATAATGAAGTAATTAAGAGTTCGATTCTTGGAAATAGACTACCTCCATTTGAATCAAGGCTTCTCTATGTAATAGCTGCGTGATTTTAAGCAAAAATTAATCTATGAAATAGCAGTCATAATAGTACCTGCATCACTAGGTAATTTCATATATCAAGTAATATTTTCTACATTAAGTCCTAAGCACATAATCTGGCACAAAAGAAGCACTCAGTGAAGGTTAGGGATTATGACATAATAGATAGGGGAGGAGTAATCAGGCAAAAATTAAAAAAACATATATTGTGATTATTCATGTCCAACAATGGCAAATTTATTTTTGTGTCTAGTCCTATCTGAAACATTAAGAAACTTTTCATTCGTGTGTCAGAATTATGTTTCTGTTTTAAGTTGCTATTAGTAGTTTTAAAGATTATAAGCAGCCAAGACTTCACTTCATTAGGCACCTGAAGAAAAACTGATTGTCTCTTAGCAACCAGGCTGATGAGATCTCTAAGAAGCATTTAATCTGTTCTGTTCTCAAACCTCCTTTCTCCTTACTGAAACAATACAGATATAATTAAAGCCTTTGCCTGGGATTCAAAATGATATAAAAAACTAGAATGACTGCAAATTGTCCTTTGGTAGGGTGCCTTGCCCTTAGTGAGCACATTGTCTATACATTTGGGCAGAGGCATGATGATATGATTTTCCCCATAACCTGATATATTAAAACTGAAAATTTATAGAATGTGTTTCTGTGCTTGGTTCTTGAGCACTGAAAAGAGGAAAATAACTGAAGTTTTCTTGGAGGAGGCTGAGTTAGATATGTGAAGCAAAACTTTCTTCTCAGAATACTTGATCATTTAAAAAAAATAAGATTGGGAGAATCAGAATAGAAGAGTGCAATTTTCTGGGACTACAAAATCACATGTTAAATAAATCAATAAAATTGAATTGAAGTGCTCCTTTTTAATTCAGTGTGAAAACTTATTATGAGAAAGGAAAGCTAATATTCCAAAAAGAATAATGGCTCAGTTTTGCAATAAAGAGTCATGTTCAACCGTCTCATTCTCTGCATTTTTTTTTAAATAGTTGATGAGGAAATGAAAATTAGGATGTTTTTTGTCCTTTTCATCTGAAAATTCTAAGCAGCATTCATCAAATAAACCTGTATTTATTTTACTTCCAGTATCCATTAAAATATGTGAGGAGCCTGAGATTACAACAGGACCTAAGGGAAGCAGTTACTATAGTAGGATTTTGAATAAGTGCCAGCCGAGCACTCTGCCTTTTCTGAGTGCAACTACTCTTTGAATCAAATTATTTCCACAGTAATTTAGCAGCATGAGCATTTAGAAAAAAAATGTTCCCTAAAATAACTGTTATTATGTACATCTATAGAAATGGTGAGTCAAGATCAGAAGACAAGGTTTTACTGAGGTTTGAGGTTTGAAGTATTAAGATTCAGAAGAATCAGAGAAAGAATAACAATTAAACTCAAAGAGTACAGAAAGTATTTGTGTGTGTGTGTGTGGCTGATTTTCCCATAGGTAATGCCAAACAATCGTGAACCTATGGAATTCCATTAATTTTTAGAAAATTTTTGACAACAACATCTTAAAACTTGGGAAAATCTATCAGTGAGATTCATATGGCTTTCTTCCTTTAGTTTCAGTCCATACTGGAAAAGTCAACCAGTTTTTCTACTTGTATCCTTTTTTTCTTTAAATATTTGTTGAGATATATTTTGGTTTCTGGCTTCTCAGTAAAATGTTGTCATAGAAATATTACCACTTAGATAGGATACTAGATATCTTAGTTTAGATAGTTTTCATGGCTATCTTCCTGATCTCTACAATTTAAAAAAAAAATTAGATCTAAGATAACCAAATGTTTTATGAAGTTCATGAGCTGTGACAAGGGCTATTAATAGTCTACAGATATTTTTAAGCATCACTACATTTTGGGAAATTGATGACAGGAAGTCCTTGAAGTATCCAAATACTCTGATCTGCATCATTGGTCACCTTGGTTTACAACAAAGAGATCAGACACAATGAATTTAATTTAGTATTGTACAATACTAAAGATTTTTTAACTAATAAATACATGTGCATGTGTAAATCTATAGGCTGGTGAGAATATGATTTTGAAGTATTATCTATTTTCCCCCTCAAGTTATTTTTCTGGATTTCCTTATTCCTTTACATGGAATTACCACTCTTTAGTCCTCAACTAAAGTCTTGGGTCAAGACTTGCCAGATCTTAAATAATCTTCAATAGTACCTTTCATTTCATCTACCTCCTACATTTACCCACCTAGATTAAGCTTTTCCTTTATATCAGTAGTTCTCAAACTATGGTGTCCTCAGAATCCCTGGACAGTTTGTTAAAACACTGGTAGCTAGACCCTATCCTCAGTCTCTGATTCAATAGGCCTGAACTAGAGATGAGGATTTGCATTTCCAGCAAATTCCCAGATGATGATGATGATGCTTGTTCAAGAGTCAGATTTTGAGAATCATTGTTTTTATAAACATAGCCATTATTATAGTTTGGCCCTTGTCAGCTTGTAATGATTGCCTACCTCTTTTCCTTGACTCCCATCATTACTCCCACCCCCAAGTGACTTGTTCTGCAAAATTTAGCTGCATGGAATTTTTTTTTCCAGCCACTCCTTCACAATACTGTACATAATATTCACATCCTCAATTAGGAACCTTTAGTGATTCTTTAATTTTCAATTATTCAGAAAATATTTCCTGAATGCCTAGTATGTACTAGCTATTAATCTAGACAGTGAAAATATGATAATTAACAAAAGAGACAAAATTCTGTTTTTATTGAGCTTACATGCTAATGAAAAGGTAAAAAATAAACCATATTAAAGAAGTTCAATGTATAGAATGTTAGTGATGGGACTAATGAGAACATGAGAGAAATGTTGGAAAGGGTTTGAACCCTTAGAGAGAATGACCAGGGAAGGAGACACTGAGAAAGTGATAACTGAGTAAAAGCAAAAAAAAAAAAAAAAAAAGGAATTAGTATTTTTGTATTCTTTGGGTAAATCCAGCAATCGCACTACTAGGTATTTACCCAAAGAATACAAAAATACTAATTCAAAGGGATACATGCACCCTAATGTTTATAGTAGCATTACCTACAATAGCCAAATTATGGAAACAGCCCAAGTGTCCATCAACTGATGAATGGATAAAAATGATGTGAATATTACTCAGCCATAAAAAAGAATAAAATCTTGCCATTTGCAACAATGTGGATAGAGCTAAAGAGTATTATGCTAAGTGAAATAAATCAGTTAGAGAAAGACAAATACCATATGATGTCACTCATACGTGGAATTTAAGAGACAAAATAAATTGAGCAAAGGGAAAAAAAGAGAGAGGGAGACAAACCAAGAAATAGACTCTTAACTATAGAGAACAAACTGATGGTTGCCAGAGAGGAGGTGCATAGGGGGTTGGGTGAAATAGGTGATGGGGATTAAGGAGTGCACTTGTGATGAGCCCTGGGTATTGTGTAGAAGTGTTGAATCTCTGTATTGTACACCTGAAACTAATGTTATGCTGTATGTTAATTAACTGAAATTTAAATAAAAACTCAAAAAAACTGGAAGAAAAGAGAAAATTAGCAATACTGAAGGATAAGCAAGTGAAAAGGCCCTGAGGCAGAAACATGCTTAACGTTCCTGGAAGAGCAAGGAGGCCAGTAGGGGTGGCTAGTGTACAGAAAATGAAGAAAGTTCTTATAAAACAACTCCCAAGTTTGGCATTTAACATTATCCAGTCTTATCCCCCTATATCAACACTGTTAACACTTTGCTCATGCCCAAAGACTAAATAAGCACACTCATCCAGATTTTATTATTGTCCTTCTCCTCGCCTGTTATATAATCTTTTCTTTCCCTAAGCAATCTGTACACTGTCAAGTGAAGTACTATAGCTCATGAAACCTATACCATTTTCCCAGCCTATAATAAATTCACTTTTCTCTGAATCTCTTATAGCACCATTTCTTTCTTTCTCTTCCTTCCTTCCTCCCTCCCTTCTCTTTTTCTTTCTTTTTCTTTCTCTCTCTCTCTCACACACACACAAACGTCTTTATGTAAGCATAATGTATTTATAATTTTCTCTCTCCAGATCTAAAATTATAGGCCGAGAAATGGGGAGCTTTCTTAATAGCATTCTGTATCCTATAGCAACCAGAGTGCCTTACAGTAAGTCAATTTTTAAAATGGATTTAGTTGTATTTGTCTGTAGGATTGAAAGCTCAGTAAAGTGAGTGATTCAGTCTTTCATTTGACAAACACATATTGAATCCTTACTAAATGTTGCCACTGAGGATAGAGAAGAAGGTCCAATCCCCAATGACAAAAAGGTGATGGTCTTGTATAGAAGACCAACTCACAGATGTGCAAGTACACTACAGCCTAGTGGGTGCCTAGTTAGAGATCCATACAGGGGTGCATTCTGAGTCCTCCTAGAAGCAGATGCTAAGACAGGATCAAGTGTACAGATTTTTTTTTTTAGGGGAAATGCCTGTGAAAGAATAGAGGGAGGAAGTGGAGACGTTTGAGAAGCAGTCAGTCATGATGCAAGTCTGACCCTGAGTGGAGAGAGCGAAGAGTGGGTGACGTTTCCAGGACTGCTGTGTCATCGGAGGAAGGTCTAGCAAATCAGGGGAGTCACTGAAGCAAGCAAGAATCTGAAGAGTGCGAGGTCTCCCAGGATGGGTCTGCCTGAATCTCACCACATTCAGACATTGACTAGGCATGACCTATGAGGGTTGTCACCTTGGCATGCAGACATGAATTTCAGAGCATAGCAGCTGGCTTCTTGGTCAAGGATGCTCTTTGTGGCGGGACACTGCCAGACACAGCCTCAGGGTGCTATCTTATGGGAGCACACTGGATCCAGAATTTAACTGAATTGAGAGGACTTTTCAGAGTAACCTATACTTGAGTCCGGTCATAAATCTGTATCAAAAGTTAGTTCCCTAAAGAGAAGAGGGAAGAATAAACTAGGAGGGCACTGAGGCATGATGTGCTCCTTAGGTTCAGAAAACCACATAGAGGAGGTGGCTTGAGCATAGAGTACAAAGGGCATGTGGTGAGGAAGGGAAATGAGAATGGGAATGTGGCAGAGGGCAGAGCATCATAAGTCCCACAAAAAGCAGATGGGTTTTGTCTTGAAGGAGAATTGTCAGAGAGGGGTTTTAACCAGGGCAAGTGCAAGACTGCCTGTCTGCTATAATGTTATTAAAGAGCAAAGAGTAGGGGCCCCTGGGTGGCTCAGTGGGTTAAGCATCTGCCTTTGGCTCAGGTCATGATCCCATCAGGCCCCTTGCTCAGCCTTTGCCCCTTTGCCCCTCCCCCCCACTCCTGCTCTCTTAAGTAAATAAATAAAATCATTGAAAAAAAATAAAGAGCAAAGACTAATCCTGCTCTCATTTCAGCAACAGTCAGGTTTTCAATTTACATTAAACAATAGGTTTGAAGAAGGTAAACTGATTTTTTAAAATAATTTTCTTTTTAGTTTTTGATGGATTTAAAGGTGTTTTGAAAGAATTAATATCCAATCCCTGGAAAAATCTAGGCTTTAAAATTCAAGGATATTAAGAGAAGGCATTTAGAAATAGGGGGTTGGGATTCTTTCATATTAGAGGCTATTTTGTTAAAATTTTATAAAAATAAAAATTTTATAAATTTTATAAACCTCTCTGAGTGTTTTGGGGAGGTATAAGGAAACTAATGCGCTTGGGAAAGGGCTTAATCTAGCAGAGACACTGAGCAGGAGTATTTGTGCACCTGTTTGGCATCCTCTGCCACTTCTCGGAGAACTTCCAACACCTTCGGTCTTTCTATCATAAATATTACAGTGTGATATTTACCATCAATAAACACAATAGGATATATCTGATCCTGCCACCGGTTCCCTGAAGAGTTTTCTGTAATTTTGGCAACTACCATTAGGTAGTACTATAAATGGTTCTGGGAATGCTACTCAAGGATTATTTACTGAGTGTTATTAATTAGGACACAAGAGATTATTCACAAAATCCAAGATCTTAATTTGTTCTAATAAAATGTTTTATTAAAATAAATATGGTCCCCCCCAAAAAAAATAAATAAATATGGTCCCATGATTTTCATCATGAGCTATGGACTAATACACTCAGTAATTGGCCAGACTGGTTAATGAAAAAGATACAACAATATTTTGAATAAACCAAAGGCAAAATCATTTCTACTCACAACATACATACATACAAGCATTGATAAAATTAGGCCACACACAAAAATAGGTTTTTACCGCATTTGAGGGATTGCAGAGCAATGATTCTGAACTGAGGGAGAGGTGAGATATTATACCTACCCCTGGAGACATTGGACAACATCTGGAGACATAGTAGGTTGTTACCTTAAAGTGGGTCACTACTTACACCTAGTTGGTAGAGGCAAGATGCTGTTAATGCTCCTACAATGGACAGGATAGCTCCCACCCCCCAAGAAAGAATTATCCAACCTGAAATGTCAATAACTTCCAGATCGGGAAATTCTGTGGTGGAGTGTCCAATGAATAGGTCCTTACTGTATATCATCAAGTTCTGTTCTGAGAAACAAATATAAACCAGCCTAGGATGGTACACAGAAAATTCAGACAAGCACAATCCCTGGATGAGAGAAGCTCTGCCTTCATTCCACACGATACACACATATATATATATTTTTTAACCTGACATAGGCTCTATGACTAGGAAAACATTTGCCGAGTTTTTAGCTTTAGTGACAGAGGATTAGGGGCACTGTAGAAGAAAGTTCACTTGTATTTCTGGCGACATAGAGCATTCTTTTTTTTTTAATTATTTATTTAGTTATTTATTTTTTTGACAGAGAGAGACACAGTGAGAGAGGGAACACAAGCAGGGGGAGTGGGAGAGGGAGAAGCAGGCTTCCCGCCGAGCAGGGAGCCCGATGCGGGGCTCGATCCCAGGACCCTGGGATCATGACCTGAGCTGAAGGCAGTCGCTTAACGACTGAGCCACCCAGGCGCCCCCGGCATAGAGCATTCTATCATCCCAAATGGACAACAGATTAGGCCTCCACTATGTGCCCTAGATACTTAGTGACAGTCTTCATTATATGTGAAGCAATTAAGTGACCTAATTTTATTAAATACTTACTGCAATCCATATATAAATATGCGAGTGTCTGATATATAATATATATGTATTATCTATAGTTATAAATATGTATCTAAATTATATATAATTTGTATTTATATATATTTATGTTTAATCTATATATTAATATATTTTATATACATACAAAGTTGCATGTGTACAAATTAAATGTATATAACATATATATTTATACACATAACCTATTTTACTGATGAAGAAACTGAGGAAGAGTGGTTCATTAGTTTGCTCAAGCTCTTAGAGCTCATGAGCAGGATGGTTTAATGAGTTGTATATCCTTGAAGCCTTATCATTTGAGGTGGCTCTTCCCCTTTGTGACTGTGGTTGCAGTTTTCGGTTTCCTAATTTTGAAGCCATTTTCTTGATACATCTTTATTTCAGTGAACCTATGCCATCCTCAAATAAGATCCTGAATTATCTTCTAGTCACCAAATCTAATTACCTTTCCTCAATTTTCATCTTTTCTGAGGTTCCCGATTCATTTGTTACTATTTTTTTTTAAAGATTTTATCTATTTACCTGACAGAGACAGCAAGAGAGGGAACACAAGCATGGGGAGTGGGAGAGGGGGAAGCAGGCCTCCCGCTGAGCGGGGAGCCCGATACGGGGCTCGATCCCAGGACCCCAGGATCATGACCTGAGCCGAAGGCAGACGCCTAACGACTGAGCCATCCAGGTGCCCTCATTTGTTACTATTGAGACTCTCCCCAGTGACATGACAGTTGGCTGGTTCTATTAGTCTTTCTACCTGACCCATCAGCCTTTATTGTTTTCTTATTTTCTATTATGACTATTTTTACACTCCTCCAAATTTGGCTATCTTCTATGATTTTGTTCTTGAACCTGCTCACCTTTCTATAACCCTGTTGTTGACATCATAACTTCATTTCTCCCTTCAATGCAGATAACAAAGAAATCAATTTTTATACAGCAGATATGAGAATATACAAGTGTTTGCTGAATAAAACTGATAAATATATAAGTGGTTTCTGAATAAAAGGTAAATAGTATTTAAGTAACAAAAAGAACCAAGAATAAAAACTAGGGAAGACTTAACCTCTATGAGTGGGCTAAAGCATATTTATTAAAGGAGTCTGTGATGGTTAATTTTTTGTGTCAACTTGGCTAGGCTACAGTGCCCAGATGTTTGCTCAAAATCAATCTAGATATCTCTGAAGATTTTTTTTTTAAATAAGATTAACATTTAAATCAGTAGACTTTGGGCAAAGCAGATTGTCCTCCATGGTATGGATGGGCTTCATCCAATCAGTTGAAGGTCTTAAGAGAAAACAGATTGAGGTTTCCTGAGGGAGAGGAAATTCTGACTCCAGCCTGCCTGCAGACTCAAGCTGCTGCGACATCACCTCTTCCTTGGGTCTCTAGCTGCCAGCTTGCCCTGCAGATTCTGCACTTGGCAGCCCCCACAAAACTCTTTCTCTGTACACACACACACACACACACACACAAACACAAATCTTATTGGTTCTGTTTCTCTGGAGAACCATAACTGATATAGAATGGCTGCAAAAGTTAGTAACAACCCCAAGATTATCTTCCAGGCCATTGAAGGAGTTTCAGGTAGTGTTAGATGTTGAGCAATGTTGAACGCTGCAGAAAGCTCTGTATTTGCAACAGAAAGGAGACCAGTGAGTAGTAACTTTTCACCAACGGTAACTTAAATAAGAGGAGTTCCAGGGGCATGCTGGGACAAAATTGTAAAGAGTTAAAGAGTAGGGCAATATGAGGACTGGAAGAATTAGACAGCCCTTTCAAGACATTTTATAATGTTGGTGATTATTGTCTGTATCTCCACTTTACATTCTCACTGCCAGTTCCTGGGTTAAAGCCCTTGCCTGTTGCATAGTCTATCATCCCACAACAGTTTTGTTTTAAATAACAGCTTTATCAATATTTAATTCACATGCCATCAAATTCCCTTTGTTCTCGTGTACAAGTTAGTGGACTTGCATAGCTGTGCAACCACCCCTAACTAATTCATCACACTTCTGCTATGTCTCACTGTCCCATCTATCTGCTTATTGCCTCCATTTTTATCTCCTTAAAGTACAGAATAATCAGGTCTCTTCTCATCCAAAAACCTGTCACAGTCTCTGTTTATTCATTTACCTATTATTTCGGTCTGGCTTCAAGGCCTCCAGACTTTGGCCCTTTTCACATACTCTCACTCCCAGAAAGCTACAGGATTTTTTTTTTTTTTTTAATTTGTGAGCAGCCACTTTGGCACATGCTGTCCCCTTAATCTGAAACTCTCTACTCCCACCAAGCCAGCATCATACATAATTCCTACTCCTCATTCAAACTTATCTCATATGTCATGAACCTCAAAGTGTCTCCCCTTTACTTCATAACTGATTATCTAAAGGCCAGTTTGGCTGTGCATCACAGAGATCATGGAAATGGTGTTTTATGAAGATAGAGAGTTACACTTTCTCATAAAAAATCCAGATCTGGATAGTCTCTAGGGTGGGAATGATGACTTTCGGTCATGGGAGACCCAGGCTGTTTCTAGCTTCATGTTTCTCTAAAACGAGGGTGTTACCTCTGTCCTCATAGACAAAATTAGACTCACAGAAGATGCATCCTAAGCAGCAAGATGGAGAAAAGAAGAAAAAGTCACATTCTAGGGCTCTTAAAAAAAAATTAACTGAAAGCTTCCAACTTTGACTTCCAACTCATCGATCAGCATGTATTCAAGCAAGTGACACCACCTAGTTGAATGGATGCTGGGAAATGTGAACTTCATTCTTGGCGGTCAATGTGCTAAAAAGGGACATTGGAAATTGGAGCAGGCAACTCGAAGTCTCTGTCACAACTGTAATCTAAGTTCTTTGAAACTTTTGGCCTAATATTGCAACTATTTGGGCAATAACCTTGGGTAATAATCTCATTCCTATTTAGGTCATAAATTCTTGAGAAGGCCAATATTTGACCTCTGTATCCACTGCAGTATTCAACATGTTTATTCGTTTTCACATAAAAATGCATTGGTGTTTAGATGATAAATCATAATTTACTCTCTTCTGAATTCAGAATCAATTATAATAGAGACACAGGAGTAGTACAGAGGTAACTGGCAAAGCTGGATTGGGGTATGAAACCACAGATTAGACCTAAGGCCAAATTTGTTTTCCTGTAACATATCCCACAAATTTATGTCAGGCAAAGAAATCATACAACTACAGCTTTATACAATTAGATCTTGTCCTGTTGCTTCTTGCATGGAAGGTGGAAATAGAGAGGTCTTAAGCTTCTTAACAGACACTAGTTCAAGAGATGGGTTCAGAGAATGAATGAGAGAGTGAGAGCCATGAGTAATGCATTCTTAGCACTTCTTTTACGAATTCCACCAGCTAGGTAAGTTATTGATCTTTCTGTGGTATGGACAGGTAAAGGGTACAGGCAAGACCCAGAAGTGTGGTGTCAATATTTTTATGCCTGGGTAGCAGAATGAAACTCTACTGAAGCCAGAAGAATAGGTAATTAGTGTTTCTCTTAACAAAGTGTGTAGTACACATTTATTATAAACATTGTCCTGAGAATTTCAATACTTTCATGTCTAATACTTCATACATATTGTGCAGTAATTATAATAGGAGCTCAGCATCATATGGATTATCATCTTCCACTTCAGGCCTGATAATCATCTTTAAGTGATTTCTTAAAGAAATAAGGAAAGTGAAGAGTTAACTGCTTGTTTAAATGTATTGTAACTTATCTAGAATTTGATAAAGAAAATCAAACAAGTATTGTTTGCATAGTAAACACATTTTTTTTCTTCTGTATTTAATTGTTACTAATAGAGTCTTTGATCACAAATGACCAAGTCACAAAATGGAAATTTATGAAGGTGTGGGAGACGTATCACACATTAGGTGATAGAATTAATCAGTTCTTTCCGAACACTTTTTTAAACCCTCTAGTCTAGTTCTTATCTGACTATATTATTGTTTGCTCTTTAAAATTCTGTCTTGCCTGCTGGACTGCAGGTTCCCTAAGTGAAGAAACTGGATCTTAATTATTCTTGGAGTTCCCAGAACTTAAGACCTTTTCCCAGCACAAGGCATATTTATTATAAGACTAATGAATACTCCATTTTTTGAGATGAAGAAAAGAATATATCCCCAATGTGGGAAGCTGGTAGTTTCTATCTACTTGTCTATTTGTGAACAAGAATAATGAATACAGAAATGAGAAAATCATTTTGTGCCCAAATACACTTTGTTTTGAATTTATTTAGGCCTTAGAGCATATAAGTGAGTGAGAGAAGGAATTTGAGAACAAAATACAAATTTCTAAAGCCTTAAGAAATACTTTATAGAAAGTACTGTACTAAAATCATGGGGGCTAGTAGAGGTGGGCACCTACACATATCCAAGAGAGTAGTACAACCATAAATTTTAACATGGACTCTTGCATTTGACCAATGCCAAGAAATCCCATTACTCTAAGTCATTCTGAGCATGTAATGGATATTGTTGATTCAACATTTCGTTCTTGAGGTCTTTCTCTGAATTGGTTCTTGGTGTTGAGTATGCCATGCTGAAAAAGGCAGGCTTTCATGAAGATTATGCTTAGGAATGGTAGTGCTCATGCACACGTACAGAAGACCTGAGAGATATTAACCAAAAAAAAAAAACAAAACAAAACACAAAAACCCTGATACTCTGTAACAAAGCTTTCTTCCCTGCAGAATCTATTTTTTTTTAAAGATTTTATTTATTTATTTGACAGAGAGAGACACAGTGAGAGCAGGATCACAAGCAGGGGGAGAGGGAGAGGGAGAAGCGGGCTTCCCGCAGAGCAGGGAGCCCAATGGGAGGCTCGATCCCAGGACCCTGGGATCATGACCTGAGCCGAAGGCAGACGCTTGACGACTGAGCCACCCAGGCACCCCTGCAGAATCTATTTTTTAAAGGAGGGCTTATATGCAAACTTTAGAAAATTAATTCTCTCACAATTCACTAAATCCTACCAAATCTACATACACATTGTCTATGAAATAGATTATAGCTGTATTATAAATCATAAATCATCGTATCCCTGCCCCTAATGAGACAGCACAAGAATAGATAGGATATTCATATTGATTTTTCCCCCTGACTTCTTAGGTACGTCATGAGTTGGAATTGTTCAAATCAGTCCTTACTTGATTAGTCTTTCTTAGTTCTTGGGTCAATTCTGAGCAGGACAAAAGGAAATTAGGAGCCTCTGTTCAACCAGAGGATATGGCCTAGAATTAGGCTTTCTTCAATTAAACCAACATCTTGGGTAAGTTCTAGTTACCTATGGAGCTTCCCATTTAGCTTTCCACTTAACCCCATATCCTCTCTCACTCTTCTTCCCTCTCCTTCCTTCTATCACCAACAGAGTGGACACATCTATGTGACTACTTTTTTTCATCTTTTTTTTTTTACCCAATCCTTCATTAATATGTCTTAAAATTCCTTAACCAGAAAAAAACTATCACTGCCAGCAACTGAGTCCTATTTTCCATTATCCAGAGGGGTCTTTCTTAAAAAACCACGACTGACTTTTGAATATTAACTCAAATCTGAAAACCAACTAATACTGGCTGATAAATACTTTTTTCATGTACCAAAGCCTGTTTAGACCAGGTCTTAATTTTCATCCCTTTGGACATTGCTCACTACCGTAACAGCCTGCCCTTAGGCAAGCCAATGATAGTAGGGCATATTTTCTTTTTAGATACTGCACAAACTCAACATCCTTTCCCCCCCCCACACACACTGCTCATATTACTGAGAACTCAACATTATCTTTGAACATGCCCAAATTTTGATAATATCTAAAGAAATATTTTATTTTGCATTGTATACCCAAAAAGAATATAGAATTAATGTACACAAAGAAAAATAAAAATAGTCATGCTGGTGCAAAATATATTTACTGACACTGACTAGCAAAGAACAAGACTCAGTTGTTACTCATACTTTTCAGACACACTGCTTGAGTTAAGCAAATTTCAACTAGTTCTGTAGCATTAGTCAGACCCCCAAGCTTAAAATTTTGCATTGTTTAATATTTTCCACTACTGTGAAGGTAAACATAGTCATTAATCCAAAATCTTGGCAACAGCAATGTTTTGTGTGTTACCACCAAGACTGTGGTAAATACATGAGTGCATAGGAAATTTTGATGTATAATGTTTGAGGGAATGGATAAATAATGTTCTTGAAACATAGTTGAGTGGATGTTTATTCTGTAAATCACCATAACTGTTTAAATAAGAAGCTTAGAATGATGTTAAAATATTTTTGAAATAGTCCAAAGTATCTTCAAATATAATTCAAATTTATTTTCCAGCAATCATAAGAATCAAATCATCTTCTCCAGTAAAACAGTATTTTCTCCACCAAAGAAAATGAAGTAATGTTATAGAGTCATTTTTTAAGAAGGATGTATTTGAGAGTAAGCCAAATATCTAAGCCAATACTTGTTTTTAAAAGTAAAAGAAACCAAAAAAAAAAAAAAAGAAAAATAAGTTTCGGTGCTTTCTTATAAGCTTCAGTTTTAATACATGTCCTCTAGAAGGAAAAGTAAAACCTAATAATATATAATTCCATTTACTGAATTTTCTATTATTGACATTTTTTAACATGTGTTTGGAGGAATACATATGTTTTGTGATGTTGAATTATAAAAGATATGTCATATCTATACTCCATTTCCTTTCTTGTTGCTGTGAAAAGATTTATTCAGGATGACCACTAAAGTGAGCCAATGGACAGTTGCCTAATAAACACAGAAAAAAGAAACAATTTCAGGATAACTTTTTAATGTGTCAGATTGTCTGGGTCCATAAACTAAAGAATGAGAAAGGGTTCCCAGTCCTAATTCCAAAGAAAATGTTTAAAAAACTTTGAATCTCCTAATGGAATCTTATATGGCTAATTTCCTCCTGATGAGACTGAATTGGCACATATATGCCCCAAATTCTTCAGTAAGAGACAAAGCATTTTCCCAAACCATGTCTTTCTCCATTTTTAATCTGTTTATAAATTTCAGAGATAGAGAGCCAATTGTGTAGAATATGATGGAGAAATTCAGCCTGAGTCATCTAAGTTTCCTGGCTTTTGATATAATTTAGATTATATTTTCCATTGTGGGGATTATGAATTTTGGGAAACTCTTAAAAATATTCATTTAGGATAAATAGTATTATGTGGAAAAGATTTGAGGAAATAGAATTTGATATAATTATTATATAAGATTCATGTGGTTCTTTCAAAAACAATGTATATATGAAGTGGCCATCATGTCATGCTTCCCAATAAACTAAAAATATACAAAATGCTGATGATTGAAGACAGAGAACAAAGAGAAAGGAATAATAAAGAACCACTTACCTCCTTTCCTCATTGATTGGTAATCTGGATTTTCTGTCTTTGTAGTAAGAGCTCAGGTAGAAGGTGTTAGACTGTGAGACCACATGTAAATAATTTCTTCACTCTGACGTCTTTCTGGTCTTATTTATAAAATGAGGGTTGTGTCTATGTGTTTTCTAAGATCCCGTCCCATGTAACTCTGAGTTACCATGGTATATCTCTGTGGTCTCTGGAGGAAATATAATCCCTATGAAATTAGCAGAAGCAAGTAAGATTGATTTTTCAAACATGTGGAAGATTAACACTTCAAAAGAAAAGATTAACTCCTGGCAAAATTTTGCCAGAATTAAAACATACTAAAAGGAGAAGGAACAGATATAAAGGAAGAATCAAATGGAAGGTACCTTGACAAAGCTACTAGAACATATAGAATAGAAAGCATAGAAAGAGCTATTTACTGCAATGTGAGTCTTGACTACATGGATGGAGAGTTTATCATATGTCAAGAAATGTGAAATAAAAACATCTGAGAATAAGACATAAATTGGTATGTGTATCAAACATGAAAAATATAATTGTCATTTTGAATCCAGACCATTCCAGCACAACAGTCAAATGCTGAGAACTGACAATCAGTATCTATAGAATGTTCAGGGAAGAATACTAGATGTATGTTCTAAACAAGGGCAGCATTCACATAAAAAGAAAGGAAAAAGGCATTTTGACATATACAAGAATTTTTTAAGAAGATAGTATCTCCACCAAAGTCTATTTGAAGATGCTGTCCAGTCAAATAAATAATAAATCAAAATTAAACACACATGAATCAATAGGTCAAAGAATGAAATGACTAGGAGAGAGTTCTGAATCCAGGTAAACATATCATTAAATCCTAATAATTATAGCAACTGGATGCAAAAAAGAATGAAAGTACTTTAATTTTAGAAATAAAAACCAATACATTGAAAAATAATAGAAAGTAAAACCATCATAAAGTGTGCAAAATATTGGAAGAGCTGGCCAGACAGGGAAGGGTATAATAGCCCTTTGTGTTTCACAGCAGGGAATCAAAGGATATTGTTTAATTTCTATAGCTCATAACCAAAAATGTAAGTTTAGACAATACAATCTAAAGATATAGATGTAATCACTCGTAGAAAAAACAATGAATAGACTATACTTCTAAATTAGCAAAGATACAAATGAAAAAATAATAAAAACAAGGATATGCATATTATAAAAGAAAACAAAAAAAATGTTTAGATTTAAATGCCTGAAGCTAAACAAAAAATCTGATAAGGCAGTAAATGGAAATTTCACTAAACCAATACGGTACATCCTGAAAACTTCTAGAGGGAATAAAATAAGCTGTAAATTAATTATATCAGATCAACCTTGTATTTTTCATCAATAAAACTGATGCCAAAAAAATAAAACACCTTCAAAATTCGGAGAAAAATAATTTTTTAATCTAGAATTCCATACTCTTGTAGTACATTATATAATTACTGAAAAATATTCACTCCCTCATAGTAATAGGATTATACATCTCTGTCAATTGACCTGTGATTTGCCTGTGCATATGCTGTCATGACACTGACAACAGATTTTGACCAGGTGACATGCTTTGGCAATTGGGATGTGAATGGACATGGTATTTGCCAGATCTGATTTGGAAGCTTTAAATGTTGTTATATGATTTGGTTTGATATGACCCTGCATCCCTGCCTTCTGCTGTGAGAATGTGCATCCTAGACAGGGGCTATTCTGTCAGCATGGGACTGGGGGTGAGAAGAAATGGAGCCATGCTGAGCTCCTGAGCCACACTGAGCCATGCTGAGTCAAACAGAGCTGAAGCTGATCCACAGCCCTCATGCAACATGAGCCAGAAATAAATATGTGCTATTGTAAATCACTGAGGTTTGGGGATGTTTATTACCATAGCAAAACTGAAAATACAGCCATAAAAATGGCTTTTACCCCTTGAGGAGGGAATTTATTGTATTCTCAACATTCATTCCCTCTTTATCTAAAGTTAACACAGAGATTTTCATGGGAAACTACTCCTCCAGAATCCATTCAAATAATTTGGGTGATTCTATGCACAATTCCTAACTCCATGAAGGGGGATAAGCCTGTCATGAAGCATTCAACACGTCCTTCCCATCTGGCCAAGCTGACCGAATTGGAAATCTGTACTTGACCCCTTTCACCCACAACAAGCATGTTCAGTAACTTTATGTAGTGGTATGGTTACTAATGTAGACAAATTCTTTCTCTGGACTTAAGCTTAGACAGATATAAGTCCAGATATTTTGGGCGCCTGGGTGGCTCAGTTGGTTAAGCGACTGCCTTCGGCTCAGGTCATGATCCTGGAGTCCCAGGATCGAGTCCTGCATCGGGTTCCCTGCTTGGCAGGGAGCCTGCTTCTCCCTCTGTCCCTCCTCCCTCTCATGCTCTCTGTCTCTCATTCTCTCTCTCTCTCTCAAATAAATAAATAAAATCTTAAAAAAAAAAAAAAAGTCCAGATATTTCAAGAGCCTTTATGAAAAGATAGACTGTTTTAAAGAAGCCAAACATGAAAGTGAAATTAAGACATGGAGAGAGACTGAGCTGTGATGATATTATTAAGAACTTGAATACAACTATTGTATTCCTAGGTGTTTCCTAAACCAGTAAATCTCCTTTTATGATTTAGCCAGTTTGTTAGATTATTTTTTATTCATAACCAAAATAATGTGTATTACTATAGCTCCCATTCACCTTTTTTTTAATTTGATGAATTACTCAAGTTAAGTAAGTGAATCAAGAAAGAGGAAGATCTTGAATTTGAGAAACAGCATAAAACTCAATGAAACAGTAGGGAAACAGATGTGCATTTTGTAAAGTAACTGGTCACATGATGGGAAAAATAATTGCTTTCAAGAAAGTTCCAAGAAGCATTTCTTCAAATATGTGTCTCAAACAACAGAAAAAGTTACTAAGAAGCTGGAAGAGTAAACAATGTCTATGACTGATTGATTGATTGGTTGATTGTTTTCCCAGTAAGAGAAAAGAAAGGCAGTCAGAAATATCCGACCCTACTACAAAGAACTATACAGAAAAGTCACCATTTTTAGTTGATGCAAACTAGAAAGTACATTATTTTGAGAAGCTGATGGAATACAGGACAGGAGGATCCATCTGTCTATTTTGGCAGAAGTTAAATGTATTATCAATATTAACACAATTTTAAGGTAAAATTGACAGAAGTCTAGGAATGGAAACCTTCCATTAAGTAAATAAATATTATAAAAATTTGAGAAATTGAGAAATAGGACTTAAGTATCTTACATTATAACTTTGTCAATTGAAAAGTGTTTATTTTCAGTATTTGTAAATGTGTTTTATAAGTTAGCTAAATTCTCAACTAGCCTGGCAGAGAGTGAATAGATAAGATCATAAAGGAAAGATAAGTCAATAAAAATAAAGCAATATCTAAATCTATCATCTGCAGGTATGAAGGCACTTCTCAGAATAAATAAACTTGGAAATAAAATGATTGCTTTCTTACAAGAAGGCCTGAGAATGCAGAGGGTTAAGAAGGACAGGGGAAATTTACTTTTCATCACACATAATTTTTTTTTAAAGATTTATTTATTTATTTATTTATTTGAGACAGAGAGAATGAGAGAGAGAGAGCACATGAGAGGGGGGAGGGTCAGAGGCAGAAGCAGGCTCCCTGCCGAGCAGGGAGCCCGATGCGGGACTCAATCCAGGGACTCCAGGATCATGACCTGAGCCGAAGGCAGTCGCTTAACCAACTGAGCCACCCAGGCGCCCCCACACATAATTTTCTATAAACATCTACACCTGGATTTCACACACACTTTTATTATTTCCCTTGTTAGTAAATAGCTAACTCAACAATTAAAACAAAGTTTTAATTAAAATGAAATAAAATTTTGAACTACATACAATATGCAAGAATTCACACTGAAAAGCACTCAAACATGAAAATACACAAGAACAAAAGCACAACCTAAACTCTAAAATTTTTAATAAAAAAACAAACACCCAATTACAAAAATAGACAAAAGTTTTGGAGAGACACTTTGCCAAAAATGCACAGATGATAAGTATTAAGTACATGAAAAAAATGCTCAACATCAGTAGTCATTAGGGAAATTCAAATTAAAGCCACAATGAAATACCACTACAAATCTATTAGAAGGTCTAAAATTAAAATTACTTACCATACCAAGTATGGGAGATACTGTGCAGTAGCTAGAACACTTATACCCTTCTGATGAGAATATAAAATGTGGCAAACATCTTGGAAAACAGTTTGACAGTTTCTTGGAAAGTTAAACACACACCTGGAGCACTTGGGTGGCTCAGAGAGTTAAGCTACTGACTTGGTTTTGGCTCAGGTCATGATCTCATGGTTCATGAAATCGAGTCCTGCACAGGGCTCTGTGCTCAGCAAGGAGTCTGCTTAAAGATTCTCTCCCTCTGCCCCTCCCCTCACTCTCTCTCAAATAAATAAACCTTAAAAAAAAAAGTTAAACATACACATGTCATAAAACCTAGCCATTCCACTCTTAGATATTTATCCAAGTGCGGGTACAGAGGATGCATATGCCCACACAAATGACTTTTACAATAATATTCTTAACAGTTTTCAGCTTTCTATGTAATAGTCAAACACTGGAAACAGGGCTCCCAGAACGACAATCTGAGGAGCTCCTTGAACCTGCTCTTCAGTGAAATAACCATAACAGCAAACATTTTTCTAAAAAGACATATTTAGAAAAATGTTGCTATGGCCGACATCAGAGAAATTACCGCCACTCTTCTGGGATTTTCATGGTGTCAGATCTCACATTTAGGTCTTTAATTCATTATGAGTCTATTTTTGTGTATGGTAAAAGAAACCAGGGAAGAGGTAGGTGGGGGATGGGTGAAATAGGTAAAGGGGATTAAGAGTATGCTTATCATGATGAGCAATGAGTAGTGCATGGAATTGTTGAATCCCTATATTATACACCTGAAACTAATATGACATTGTATGTTAATTATACTGGTAAATAAATAAATAAATAAATAAATAAATAAATAAATAAATAAATAAATAAATAAATACAGAACAAAAAATATTTTAAAAATAAAAATAAAACCAAATAACAACACCCAATCCTTTAAAGTCACTGGAAACTGTCCTAAGGATATACAACAAGTGAAGAAATATTTATTTAATAAAATCTACTAAATGCCAGTAAGAACAGAGTGACTATGACAATTAACCCACAACCTGCTCCCTCTTTCCCTCAGTATGACAGAAGCTCCACTCTGGTCAGGTGTGACCAAGATAATGGGGCTTTATCTTGCCCCAGATCTGTATAAGATACTCTAGTATCTCCCCAGGAAGAGAAGACTGTAAGCATTTCTCATCTTCCCAAGTTTTGGCTTACAGAGGCTAAATTCCAAACAAATCCAGTCAAGAGGTAGAGGACTCCTTTCCTCATTGAGCTTTCACTCATTGGGTGGAGGCTTTACTTAGGCAAGGCATATATTAACAAATATAGTCTTTGCCTCAGCTTATTCATGGGGCAGAAGTTTCATGCTGGCCAGCCAAGAAAATCAGAGGCTACGCTCCTCACCCAGCACTTTGTTCATAAAGCAAAGGAGTCACTTCAAGACAAGTGGCCCACTGTCCTCTCTCCCATACCTTTGGAAATGACTGAGCTTTTGCCCATGGAGAGAGGCAGGCCATAAGACCAGAGAGCTTCAAAACACTCCTCAGGTGAACAAACTTCAGTGGGAGTACAGTGTGGGAAATTTAAAGCCTAAAAAGGCACTCTTAAAAACAATGGGAGTTTGGAGAGCAAGCAATTAAGAGGCTGGTAGCTCTAAAAGAACAACAAGGTAAAATACAGGCCAGTTAGTTTATCAGAAGGAACCGGGGGAAGAAACAGCTAAAAATATCCCTGCTAGTTTCAGAACAAACCTCAAAGACTGACTTCAGAAATTACCACCCCCACCCCTGCAAAGGGACCTGTTAATTGGATCACACTGTGGAGCAATTTATACCCCAGGGCCTTACCAAGAACAATAGAGCAATCAGCCAGCAATTAGTAGAGCCTAACAGCTGGGTGTAATACCAAGCAAGGCAGACACCTTAGAAGGAAGAACAGGAGAAGAGTCAAAGAGAGCTCTGCTGAAAATCTGTCATTTGTGGATAATATGGCCAAGCCCTGCACCCTCTGAGGTGTGACAGAGGTTTCATGCTGCAGGGAAACAGACCTCACAAAAATAGTAGATCCAAATCACTAACCAAATAAACAAACAAGTAAGAAAGTCCTGAACAGGGGTGATGAGCACCCAGAGTTACTACCATATATTATCTAAATGGCCAGTTTTCAATAAAATATTATGAGACATGCAAAGAAATAGGGAAGTGTGATCCATACCAAAAAAAAAAAAAAAAAAAAAGCAAGTAACATAAACAGTCTGTGAGAGAGCCAGGTGTCTACTTAAGCAGACAAAATCTTCAAAGCAACTATTATAAATATGTTCAAAAAACTAAAGGAAAACATGCTTTAAGAAATAAAGGAAGGAGTTCAACTGGTTGACAATGTGAGGGGCTCTATGGACCTACTTCTCAGTGCAACTGGTGAAAATTATGAAAGAACAATCATTTACATAATTATGTTGAATGAAAAAATACCAGGCAAAATTATGTACTGTAACAGTTTATTTATATAAAACTCTAGAAAACGTAAACTAATCTAAACTGACAGAAGGCAGATCAGTGGTTGCCTGGCTATGCCAGGGCTGGAAGGGAGGGTGACAGGTGTGATGGAGTAATTACAGGGGATCACGGGGAAACTTTTTGGGGTGATATGTAAATTATTTTGATGGTGGTGATCCCTTCATAAGGGTATACATATATCAAAATGTGTCAAAGTTTATACCTTAAATATGTATAATTTTTTATGAAAATTCTTAATAAAGCTCTCTTAAAAAGTTGGACAAAAACACAACAAGGAAAAGCTAACAAAAGACTGTAGGGGTCACAATTCAATAGTTTTATCATAAGAGCATTTAACGCAGGAGATGTCTTTAAAAGCTACCCTCCCATAATACGTACTCCATTATTGTACTACAAAAATTACTGATTTAAAAAAAAATTATAGAGGATTAACACTAAAGCATAGAATTAACCCAGCAGGTAGACAGAAACATTTTGAAGTACTCTATCCATCCTTACACTCCTTTGCCATTTGAGGGTTGTTCTAAATGCAGAATGGTTTGATTACTTGAACATCTGCAGAGATAAATAGTTGTTCCTTTCTCAGACTAGTGTTTATCAAACTACATAAGAATTCCTGTGCTTATTTTATGTACAAAATAAAATTATGTATATGGGATGTATGACCAACTTACAGAGGTTTCAAGTGTAATTTGGTTAAGGTGTGATTTCTTTGCCTTACAAACACGAATGCAATCAAAGTCAAAGCCAAAGGCATTAAATCAGACAAAGAGTTACTTTATCATCATGGATATACAATCAGGATTAAAAGAGTGTAGTAAAGAACCATTATTCCCTCAAAAAGTTATCAAATATATGGAAAATAATAGCTAGGAATACAAAGAATTAGCAGAAAAATCTAGTAGAAGTTTGAGACGTTTTCTGTCCTTCGTGGTTATTTAAATCTTAAGGAGTGGTCAGATAAATCCAAATGTGCAATAAAGTAAATAAGTGATACTTTCAAAAAGCTGATTTTTGTTCATAGTACATTTAGTAATATAAAATACTTTGTATTTATTAGTCACTTAGGTAAAATTTGGCATTAATAACCTTGATTTTGGAGATATGTTTGACTCTACTCTGGAGATTGCCTTTTGTGTTAATTTACTGGCATCTGCATTTGCAATCATTAGCATTGGGTTTTGGAATGAAGATCACATCAGACTATAACTATTGCTGCCTAACAAACCCTTCTAACCCTCAGCTGCATATCAAAAAAAAAAAAAAAAAGGTATTTCATTATTTTTCAGTAATCTGTAAATGGGCTGGTGGTTCTTCTGATATTTCACCTAGACCCATGTATGCCACTTTATTCAGATGGAGGGTTACCTGGGACTGGAATATGCAGGAAGGCCTTACTTTTCAGGCAGTCAGTACTGACTTTTAGTTGAGGTATCTTAGTTCTTCTGCATGTAGCCTTCCATCCTACAGTATTCTTGACTAGCTTCTGAAATGGTATTCTCAGGGCAGCTCAAAGTGGCCACTGAAACACTCTCAAGGCCTAGGCCTAGGAATCATTTTCTATTGGTCAAAGCAAGTCACAAGGTTAGCCCATGTTCAAGCATATGAAGCTAGGCAAGGACAACGCCCTCAAGATTCTTAGACACCCTTCTGGCAAACAGAGATGGAAAATGAGGCACCGATTTAAATCTCTCAGAGGACTTAACAAAAATCATATTGCCACAGCCTTGATTAGATCTTTGTCCCCTGGGCTCATTTTATGTTGAAGACTTTTTACTGCTAGGCAGAATGATACTTCTAACACAACATGCTCTGGACTGTCTATATTTTTCTAAATTCTAATTGCAAATCATTTCCTTCTTTAGCTCATCTTTTCTTTCAATACCTTATCATTCTCAGCAAATGAAACGAATCTGCACTCTCAATATTTTGACCATGAATATCCTTAATCTGTTCCTGTTTGTCACATATATTTTCCACTTTGAATATTTGTGTTAATTGTTTCACTGCTACATCACATTGATTGCCCTTTCTCTAACCTCCAACAGTTCCTTTGCCGTTCTGCATGTCTTTGCTTATAGATTTCTCACAGCTTTTCTAAGTTGTACCTGCCACCCAGGTTCAAAGCACAGTTATTTTAAGGTTATGTTATAGTAGCTCCCAACTTTTAAGTACTGGTTTCTGTTAACTATTAGTACAAAACAAACCACACCATGACTCAGTGGTTTAAACCACTAATATTTATCATTTCTCCTCATCCTATAGGTTGGCAGGTGATTCCCCCACTGTTTTACTTGGCAACCTTTAAGTCTTCTGGAGGACAAACTGGGCTATTTGGGAAGGAAAATAAGTTTTCTTTTACCCCTCTGAGTTCTTGCTGAGGACTTGGTAATAAAAGAGATGAACAAGATTAACAAGGAAAAACAGAATTTTATTAACATGTGTGCATCATATACACATGGGAGAAAAAAGGGAAAAATAAGTAATTCAAAGAAGTGTCTTAGAGTTCAGACTTAAACAGGGGGAAAAAAGATCTACACCTCTTAGGGGAGAGTAAATGACTATGCAGGGGCCCTTAAAAGAATAGATGAGAGATATGATAGTTTGTGACCGTTTGTCTGGGTGTGGTGTAGACTTAGGTCTTTTTTCCTATAATAAGAGACTATCTTTCCTGGTTGATAAAACTCTCAGGGAGGGAATTTATGACAATTGATCTTCTTGTGGAGGATCTGTTTTTAGGCAAATAAGGGGAGTTCCTAGAAAGCCTCTCCCTGTGTTTGCTGTTTTTCAAGTGCCCATAGTTCAAAATAATCAAAATGCCAAAGTGGCTTGTTTGAGGATGGCCTATTTTGTTACCCTTAGCCATAAGGTACCATATGGCCTCACTCACCTATCTGAAAGTTGGTGCTATGTCCCTTTTGTGACAACATAGTTCTCCAAGTTGTCTCGTACTTTTCAGTGGGCCAGACCACCTTTCTTACATAATGGTCTTGGAGTAGCAATTTGACAGAGTAAAGGCAAATATTGGAAAGCCTCTTGAGGCTATAGCTTCTGAATTCACACAACAGAATATCCAGTACATTTTATTGTTTAAAGATGTCACAAAGCCAGCCAAGATTCAAGGCATTGAAGAATTAAACTTCATCTTTTCATGCTAGTTGCTATAAAGAATTGGTGGCCTTATTTACTGGAGCACAAAGATTAATAAAGTCACAAAGATGTCTGGAAACATTGTATTCTCACTGATACTAACTTAAAAACACAAATACTAAAGGAAGAATAATCACAATTTTTATCTCTAGCTTTTACAGAAATAAAAATAAATAGTAAACTTCTGAAGAAGAAGAAAACATCTAGTCCTTCCACATAAGTTATATTTTTCTTTATTTTTTCTGTGAATGACTTGACTCCATATTTTGGTTTTAATTTTCTTGAACAACTTAGGTGTTCCAAGGATGAAAACTGTCATAATAAAAGTTTCCTGGCATGGAGAATCATACCTTTCATAATAAAACTGGCAGAGAACAAAAAACACAGATTCTTCATAAAACCGCTTCCTTTGATGTTGCTGAAACACAGGATGGATGACTTGCAGGTGTCACAAAAATTAGTTGGCCTATGTACATGTAATTAAGTATACATAGAGAGATTAAAATCAGTTTAACTCCATCACATGTAGTGTTGGAAAGTAGTCTCATGTCTCCTCTGCATAGAGTCATCATTTTTACATATTTTATCTTAGAGTAAGTTGTTTTTTTGCAATTTGGCTTTGTTTATTCAATATTATGCTTGTGAAGTTTATACACATTGACATGGATGACATTAATTTGTTTAACTATTTTAAGTGTCCCATCTTGCATAATATATTTCAAATGGCTTATCCATTTCAGTATTGATAGTATTTCAAAATGTGCCATTATAATAAGCCCTGTTATAAATACTTTATTTATATGTCCTTGCTTACATTTGCAAAATTTTGTCAAGGAGTGGAAATGCTGTTGTGGGATAGGAACATATTCAAGTATCCTAGATATTGCCAAATTCTTCTCTCAATGATTTTGACACATTACATTCCTACCCACCCAAAGTGTACAGCTATTCCAGGAGGTCCACATCATCTCCCAACACTTGAAATTGATGGATATTTTGTTTTTTTTATTTAAATGTGTGAACTAATGTCTCATGGTTTTTAATGGGAATTTCCCTTATAACCATTGGTCTCGGGTTGTTTGCCTTTTTCTTATTGATTTATAATTCTTTATATAGTCTGCTTGCCATTTCATTGTCAGTCATGTATGTTACATTAGTCTCTTAGGCTGTGACTTGAATTTTAATATCAGCCTTAAGTAATTCTAAGCAGGTGGCCTATGGATCACACTTTGAGAAAAAAATATTCATAGCTGGCAGTTAAAGATAATGTCTTTAAAATATTAAGATTCATCTGGAAATTAAATAACAGAGGTATGATAAATATTTCTTCTCTGTAATCTAATCATCCTCATAAAAAGTATATTTATGATATAGTAACAATAAATGATTAATTGACTTGTTCATAATTTTATGTCTTGAGGGGCATCATACTACTATGCCCAGTAAGTAATATTTGTGTAGACTTAAAAGTCCTCACTATTTTCAGGGTATTCCAATGCAAATAAAGAATATTGATTTAAACTCATTCATTTATTGAACAATGATTGATCTGGGCTTCTGCACTCAGGATAGAGTGAAGAGGATACACAACTTGCTCACTAGTAACTTTCTGTCTGGAAGAAAAAAGAAACCTAAAATATGAATACTTTGAGTACAGTTTATGTAAGGCAAGTGCTGTTACTGAAGACATAACAGGACCACTTATGTAAAATTATGAGGTCAACTAATGAATGGGAGATGGTACCTAATTTGATCCTTAAAGTCTAAAGTGACATTAATTGGTCAAGTGTTTCAAAATCACCCAGATTATCTCTATCTCTTGTGACTCTTTTACAAATACAAGATTTAAAGGTATCACTATGGATCTACTGAATCCAAATCCTTGAGGTTGGGTACCTGGAATATGTATTTTTGAAACTTCCTAGGTGATTTTAAAAGTCAGCTATTTTGGTGTGCCTGGGTGGCTCAGTCGTTAAGTGTCTGCCTTCAGCTCAGGTCATGATCCCGGGGTCCTGGGGTCGAGCCCAGCATCGAGCCCCGCATCAGGCTCCCTACTCTGCGGGAAGCCTGCTTCTCCCTCTCCCGCTCCTCCTGCTTGTGTTCCCTCTCTGGCTGTCTCTCTCTCTGTCAAATAAATAAAATCTTTAAAAAAATCAGCTATTTTGTTGGAACTATTAAGTTAGACAAATGAGAGGTAAAAGCCATTCTCAGCACAGAAAAAGGAGAGGGAAGATGTGAAAGTATGATTAACCTGAGCATGTTTTGAGGATTGCAAGTAGATCCTTGGATGGCTGTCATGAAGAGTGTGACTGGGAACATAGTAGGAGAAAAGCTTAAAAGCTAAGCACAAACCAAATGGGCAATGCAATTAGTAAAGAATATGACATATAATAGGTGCTCAATAAATATTTACTAAATGATGAATAAATCAATAAATAGGTGAGTCATTATGACTTTACATGCCTTGGTCAGAGTTACATGTTTATCTTGAAGCTTATGAGGAACCAGTGACAGACTTCAAGGAGGGGAGTGGAAATCAACATTAAATGAACACAAATGAAATACTGTAAAATGAAAAAAAAAAAAAAAAAAAAAAAAGCCCGTATCTTCATATCCCTTTTACGAAGATGGCACCGAAAGCTAAGAAGGAAGCCGCTGCCCCTCCCAAAGCCGAAGCCAAAGCAAAGGCTTTGAAGGCGAAGAAAGCGGTGCTGAAAGTCGTCCACAGTCACAAAAAAAGAAGATCCGCACGTCACCTATATTCTGACGACCCAAGACACTGCGTCTGCGGAGGCAGCCCAAATTTCCTCGAAAGAGCGCCCCCAGGAGAAACAAGCTTGATCACTATGCCATCATCAAGTTCCCCCTGACTACTGAGTCAGCCATGAAGAAAATACAAGACAGCAACACGCTTGTGTTCATTGTGGATGTCAAGGCCAATGAGCACCAGATCAGACAGGCTGTGAAGAAGCTCTACGACATTGACGTGGCCAAGGTCAACACCTTGATCAGGCCTGATGGAGAGAAGAAGGCGTATGTTCGACTGGCTCCTGACTATGATGCTTTGGATGTTGCCAACAAAATTGGAATCATCTAAACTGAGTCCAGCTGGCTAAATCTAAATATAAATTTTTTCACCAAAAAAAAAAAAAAAGTCCATATCTTGTTTTAGTTTCTTAAAGACTCTCTGGAGTTATGACCAGCATCAATAGGTGATGGTTTTCCCAATTCTTATTATTCTTCTCTTAAAAGTACTTAGACTTAGTACAACTGCCAATCAAATTTAACTAAACCCATTGACAGAAGAAACAATTTAAATATGACACAGAAAGGACTGACTGTCCTATTTTCCACCTGTTTTGAGAAATATGACATGTACCACAGGGGGAAAATAATCATCTTAATTTTCTGTCATTGTAATGAATAATTTATTTATTTATTATTTTTTTAAAGATTTTATTTATTTATTTGACAGAGAGAGACACAGCGAGAGAGGGAACACAAGCAGGGGGAGTGGGAGAGGGAGAAGCAGGCCTCCTGTGGAGCAGGGAGCTGGATGTGGGGCTCGATCCCAGGACCCTGGGACCATGACCTGAGCAGAAGGCAGACGCCCAACGACTGAGCCACCCAGGCGCCCCTGTAATGAATAATTTAAACATATAAATGATACTCTGAATATTTTATTTTATAATGGAGCATATCATCTCTTTTGGTTTTGACAGCATGTCTTTTTACCCAAAATTCAATTTTTGAAATGCTATACCTTCAAAGAGCACTTAGCTGATTACAAAAGTAGAAAAAAAAAAATCCTCCTAGCCCTTCATGAATAGTAGGTAGAAAAAGAAAATAGGAAGAAAAAACAGAGGAAGGGAAAGAAGAGATGACTAGTGGGAACCACAGTCACCATGAACTTTAATTAATGCACTTTTCAATGTGCCTCCAGCGCTCTGCTGTGAAAGAGCAGCTTAGAATTCAAGGTATGTGATTTAGTCATTTGGAGTGACTCCCCCCCTTGGGACTGAAGCCATTTTAAAGATAAATCACTTTAAGTATGCCAGAGAAAGCAGCCTCAGAGAGCAGATGCCCAGGAGAAGTATGAAATTTACTTAGGACCCAAGTAAGTGAAGGACTAGGGGAATTTGGTCCTGCAAACCAAACAGGGTTGGGCCCAGAACAGAGACACTGTGGTCATCAAATCTTTATCTCCAAGCTAGCTGTTACCTGGAAAATATGAGTTACCATTAGTATTAACACTCTAAGATGAATCTCAAACTTCTCATTGCAATATAAAAGGCCTTTCTCAATCTGCCTTCAGACTCTCTCCTTCAGACATCTCCTCATCTTTTGCCTCTATTCTCGTAAAGCTTTACAATGTTCTCAGCTACAACACATGATCTGCCTCTAGTTGCTACATCTTTTTATTCGCTCTTCCCTTTGCCTGGGGAACATTTTTAAAAATCTCTTTTATACTGGGATAACTGTTACTTGTTTTTCAAACATATCTGTCTTCATTTACACTAAAATGGGCCGTATGCTTTTCTGCATGTTCTCATAGTTCTCAGTGCTCTTTGCAGATCAATTTATTCAATTTATTTAATTAAAGATGCTCCACTTTATTCTAAACTTGAGATCATCAGTTCAACACCTTTAGGGGGCTGGTGGGGGATACAACTAGCAGAGGACCAGGTATAATAAATAGAGAATGGCAGAGTTATGGATTTAGATGTGGCATGTCCTTCACAAAAGAACTCTTATTTTTTAAAAGATTTTATTTATTTATGAGAGAGAAAGAGAGGGAGCAGGGGGAGGAGCAGAGGAAGAGGGACAAGCAGACTCCTCACTGAGTGTGGAGTCTGATGTGGGGCTCAATCTCAGGACCCTGAGACCATGATCTGAACTGAAACCAAGAGGAGAATGCTTAACCAACTGAGTCACCCATGCACCCCCACAAAAGAACTTTAATACTCTGCTTTTCTTATAACTTTCCTTGACAAACAAAATACAAAATACAAAATATAAAAAAAATCATAAGTCAAATGTAGTTTGTTTTACAGCTACTACTTTCTTGAAATCACATTATCATATGTTTCTTTGTGTTTTCATTTTACAACATAAAGCTGGCACAAAAGTGGGATTCATAAATATGAACCAATAGAAAAAACATGACTGAATGAATGGATGGGATCATTCCCGATCTCCAGGAGTCCCAACTTTCTTGGTTCCACTATAGATATTTTAGTTAGTTGATAGACTGAGAAGTGCTGCAGAGAAATGAAAGTATGTGAGGATGACTTTTAAATATTTAGTATCAGATAGATACAAGGTTAGGTCCTTGAATATGCAAGTTACACATCTTGAGGTTCTTAACAAGAACTAGTCTTTAAAAAATACTAATTTCTAGCCCTAAAAAATAATATGCTAGATTTCTAGCAATGGAATAATTAGTATTTGTTAAGATAGTTTCCTCTTTATCTTTCTTATTAAATTATAATTTTCCAAAAGTAATTCTAGCAAAGTCAGGATACTATTCATATTTCATATCTCATATTCTCAAAAGTCAGCATTTTGGAAGGAAGAGTCAATTTGGTGTTGACTTTTTAATCCAACTCCTCTGTATCCAACTTTATTTTGAAGATTTTTAAATAATTATTGTAAATAGAAAACTATAACTAAAAATTTTAAAAAGTATTAAATTCGAACTGGATATTGTTACCTGTTGAAGATTCTGAACTGAGCTATGTTCTCATCATAAAGGACAATTAGCAAATATTAAAGAGGTATTAACTACATATTCCAAAAGTAAAAAGTAAAAAAAAAAACAAAACCAAAAGTAAAAAGTAAATAAAAGGATTAAGAGAGTAGAAAATTGAATACCCCTCATCATGTGAGTCAATGTTATTTAATGCCATGTCTTTTGTTACAACTCAAATAATTTTAGGTACAATCAGGGGTATGCATTCCACATTTTGAAACTATAGGGCCCAAATGTAAACCACTGATCTAGCATAACTAAATTAGGCTCTTGGACCCAATTCCAATATGTGTGTGCAGAGGCTTCCCCACACTGACAAGGAACTCTTGGACACTGTCTGGGTGTCCTGCAATACAACTCAATTCTGACACTATTTACCTGAAGAAAGCATAAGATTCCACAGATTAAGAGTTCAGTCCTACAAGACTACACACACCCCTTACCCTGCTCAAGATTCCAATCTCAAGTTCAGGTTGTACTTCTGACCAGGTGGCTATAAGTCAAAGGTTCCCATGACACCCTTGTCAGGTTTTATTAGTTTGCTAGAACAGTTCACAGAACTCAGAGAAACCTTTCACTTACTAGATCACCATTTTATTATAAAAGGATACGACTTAGGAAGAGCCAGATGGAAGAGAGGCACAGGGCAGGATATGGGGAGAATGTGCAAAACTTCCATACCCTCTCCAGGTGCGCCACTCTCCCAGCACCTACATGTGTTTACCAACCCAGAAGTCCTCTGAACCTGGTCCTCTTGGGTTTTTACAGGGGCTTAATTACATAGTCATGATTGGTTAAATCACTGGACATTGGCAATTGATTAAACTCTGTCCTCTCCCAGGAGATAGTGGGTGGGACTAAAAGTTTCAACCTTCTAGTCATGTGGTTAGTTCTCCAGCTACCAGCCCCCAACTTCCCTCCTTTCTAAGTCACCTCATTAACATAGCAAAAGACACTTAGGTGATTCTCAACACATAGGCTATCCCAAGGGTTTTGGGAGCTGTAAGCCAGGAACAGTGGTGAAGACCAAATATATATGAGAGATATATTTTGGTCATCTAAAAGACCATATAAATACATTTCTTATAAATCACAATATCTTAATGACATTTACCCTTTGTAGTTTTATTATGTTGGCTCTTAGTTTCTCTTTTCTGAGAAAGGTATCTTACTGCTTAGACAGATAGTAAGAGTGTGTAACTGGGATTCAGGGCCCAAGAGCACCTGAGCTCCAGGGGTCCCAAACAGATCAGGTTTGACCAACTCACCACTGACAAATTTCAAAGTCCAGGATAAGTGGTAGTGAAATAAGAAAGGAATTTATTTCAGCGAGACCAACACCAGAAAGACGGTAGACTAATGTCTCAAAGACTGTCTCCAAAGTGCTGAAAATACTAGTTTTGTATAGGGAAAATGTGGGACAAAAGTCATTGGGGTACTGAAACTTGGCAGTAAATGTCAGGTAAATCATTGTCTGGGGATCAGCCATGTGGGGTGTGAGAAGAAGAACTTAATCAATTTAGGAAGTACAGACTGAGGTCTAAACCCAGGGAGTTGAAGTCCTCTTTTTTTTTTTCTTATTTATGTTAATCACCATACATTACATCATTAGTTTTTGATATAGTGTTCCATGATTCATTGTTTGCGTATAACACCCAGTGCTCCATGCAGAACGTGCCCTCTTTAATACCCATCACCAGCCTAACCCATCCCCCACCACCTCCCCTCTAGAACCCTCAGTTTGTTTCTCAGAGTCCATCGTCTCTCATGGTTCGTCTCCCCCTCCGATTCCCCCCCCTTCATTTTTCCCTTCCTACTATCTTCTTCTTTTTTTTTTTTTTAAACATATAATGTATTATTTGTTTCAGGGGTACAGGTCTGTGATTCAACAGTCTTACACAATTCACGAAGTCCTCTTTAATCGAGACGTTATCTCCTGAGTGTCCATGCACACACCAGAAACAGATAGTATTAATTAAGTACCTATGTCACTAATAAGAAAGGAGAAGGGCTCTAGCAGAGGATTTATACCTCCCTTATATTCCCTTGATTATTTCATAATGTGGCTACAATTTAGGTTTTTTTTTTCATTATTTTAACTTACTTTTTTTTTTTTTTCCCTTTAGGGAAGGAGTAGGGAGGGAGAGAGAGATTATTAAAATCACAATAGATTTTAATCTTAAACAGTCTCCATGCCCATGTGGAGCCCGACACAGGGCTCAATCTCACAACCCTGAGATCATGATTTGAGCCCAAATCAAGAGTTGGATTCTCAACTGAGCCACTCAGGTGCCCCTTAACTTACTTTTCTTGGGAAACTATACATGTGGTCTTCCTTAAGCAAACATTTTGCTGAAAGCACATTGTGCATTTGCCTGTCCATCAGTCCATGATCACCTTAGCCATTTCCGGGGTCAGGAAACTGAATTAATTCAAGGACTCAGTGAAATAAACAAAGCAGATCATTAGTTCTAATGTTAAGTAGTACTAATTAGCTCTCCTAGAATGAATGATTTATGAAGGTAATCAATTCCAAAGGAATGAGGTTGATTTACCCAGAATATACCTCCCTCAGGCTACTTATTTCCTTTTGGTTATTTGATGGAAGCTGGCTATTCATGTTCATTTTAACCAGGTTTCAGAGGTAAGAAAATATTGTAGGTAGAAGGAGAATGGAGTAAACAGGATTAAGCTTGAAGAAAAGCTGGAGAGACACATGGTCTTGTAAACCCCAAGAGGGAGAAATGCTGCCACCAAGATGTGGCATTAAGTTATTTACTCACAACAATTTGCCATTAGCTGACAACAAAACCACCACAGCAGAACGTGACATGCTCCTTCATTTCTAGGTGTTTGATAGACACAGACGATTTGAGCAGATTTTAGCTCCGTCATTTAGTCCTTTTTCATATAGCCACCACATATGCATCGTTGTGACGGCAGCAAGCACTTTATATCATAGTTTTTTCATACAAAATTCTGTACACAATAGATTTTTAATAAAGATATTTCATTAGTAATGCAGAGCAGACTTCCAGGCAAGAGTTTGACTTAAGCTTCTGAACAGGATATTTCAACTCTGCCATCTACTAATTCCCCCACTATTCTCACAAAATAAAGTTTTTAGGATTTCCATGTATATCATGAAATATTTCACTTGAGTGCCACAACTTATTATACCATTTTCAAAAGGCTTTGTAGTGTTTACCTCAAGGTATTCCACTGACAAAATGATTAAGTATTCTTGTAGTACTCATTCTCAATACCTGAAAATTTGGGTAAAATTCAGGGAGAAGTTTCAAAATTGAATTATAAAATACAATCTAACCTTAAACAATTGAAGAGGAAATAAGAGGCATAAAAGATTTTTTTTAATTATCTCTTAAATATAAGCCCACATCACTATAACCTTTAAAAAAGATGGTTTCATAATTTTCTTAAAATATTCCCTCACTTTCACTACATGTGGGATATTTCAGTCTAAAGCTATATTTTGGATAGAGTAATTTTCTACACATAAAGCTAAAATAATTTTATATGTTGTTCAAGATTATACCAAAAATGCAATTCATCGAGACAGCTAACTGATAAAACATATATCTGATGCAAAACTCTTTTTCTTTTTTTTTTTAAAGATATTATTTATTTGACAGAGAGAGATACAGCGAGAGAGGGAACACAAGCAGCAGGAGTGGGAGAGGGAGAAGCAGGCTTCCCGCCGAGCAGGGAGCCCGATGCGGGGCTCGATCCCAGGACCCTGGGACCATGACCTGAGCCGAAGGCAGACGCTTAACGACTGAGCCACCCAGGCGCCCCCAAAAGTCTTTTTCTTGGGGCACCTGGGTAGCTTAGCCGGCTGGGCGTCTGGCTTTTGATTTCGGCTCAGGTCATGATCTCAGGGTTCTGGGATCGAGCCCTGCTGCGGGATCTGCACTCAGCACAAAGTCTGTTTGTCCTCCCTCTGCTCCTCCCTCTACTTGCATACTCTATCTCTAAAATAAATAAATAAAATCTTATTTAAAAAAGTCTTTTTCTTCAAGTCTTTACCTTCAAATTTAGGAGACTTTAGGTCTCTTAAGGTTTTTACCACAGAAGTTCAAGAGACTGAGATTCCACCTTGAATGCTAAAATGTTAAGAGTGTAACTTATAGTTCTATAATTTAAAAAACATTAAAAGAGCTCAAAACCTTATATTTACCCATAATAACTATTTTAGCAGTTTATCCCCAAATTTCCCAAAAGTTACCTATTCATTCTTTTAAGCATCTTGTGTCATGTCTGGATGGTAGAAACAAGCTAAATTCAGAGACTGGGAATATTTTTTCAAAGTATATCTTTATTCTTTCCTTACAGGCAAAAAGCATGGTCCAGTTACCCCTTGTATTGCAGTTAGGAATGTGTGTGTGTGTGTGTGTGTGTCTGTATTCGAGTACAAGTAGGCATCTCTCTGTTTTGTTGTTCGTAAGGGGACACAGTTCCTCTCTGGGAGGAACTCTTTTGTTTCTAGGTACATACAGTATTTTCAGGACATTTGGCTTCACTCATCTTGAAATCGTCTATCCTCAACTCTTAGGAAATGAAGTTTGGTGTGAATACTCTTAGCCAAACAGAACAATATGTCAAAGCATAATGACTTTTTGGTGGTAACTGATTACTAGGTAAGGTAAAAACTAATGTGAATGAAAGCTAATGTTATTTAGACACCTGGAAGTATTTTTGGATTTTTTTTCATGTTTTATTATGTGCTGAATAAATTCTTGAGAAATGTATGCTCAAAGAACTTCAGGAAGTTTTACCATTTTCATTATCAAAGGTGCCAATATAATACTTTCAGTGAGCCTCTTTCCTAAAAGTAACTTTCAGGCAGCAGGTTGCTTCTTCTTTGTGTTATACCACTGAACAAATCCCTAAAAAACAATATATTCTAAAAACAATCTCTAAAATACAATTCTAAAAAGCGATCTCTCCATATTTTTAACATTTATATTTCACATTGGATATCAGCAGTGAGAATAAAATTTATCAACCTCAAAAGTTTATAGTTTGATTTGAGTAAAATGCCACAGATGTTGACAATGAGTTATTACCAAAGAATATTTTTTTTCTTTTTCAAGTTTTTATTTAAATCTAGTTAGTTAACATATAATGTAAAATTGTTTTCAGGAGTAGAATTTAGTGATTCATCACTTACATATAACACCCAGTACTCAAATTGACAGGTGCCAAAGATATTAATAAGGGTCAATTTCTACCCAACATTTCAAGAAAGCTCAAATTATGTAATTCCACAGACCTGATAGATATGGTTTTACTTTCAATATTCACAGATTCTGTCCTTGAAGATTGATTTGTCACTATAATTGCTACTGATTTTCTGATCATTGCTCCTTTTCTAGATTTGGCAGGTCTACCTTGTATGGAGACTAGAGCTTATTTAAATGAGGTAAGAGTCACTTTTGAACAAGGACTCATGGCCTCAAAATAATGAATATGTACTATGGAAGTAAGAAATGAAGTACTTCAGAGCTAGAATAACACAACTGATATTTCGATACTATGATACCTATCTATTTTATAGATAATCTAGCATATAAATCCTTTTTTTAAATTTTAAAAATTTTTATCTTTTTATTTTTAGTCAGGGCAAAGGATCCATAAAGTTACCCAACTCATTCAAAATCACAAGGCTACTTGTGGTAGGCAGTGTTAGAAGCCAGGTGTCTTGGTTAACAGGAATCCTTTTAACTAAAACAGTAGATGATTTACAGTGTTTACAGTGGTCATCTATCAAAAATGTAGTAACTTATCCATACAACCAATCATCCAGTGGACATTATTCTGAACTTGTTTTTACACTGTACAAGATATTTGATTAGTCTCAGGGAGAGTTTACAAGATTAAGATGTTTCAAGTAGAATGGGTTATTCATGAAGAAGGAGGCCAAATTCATCCAGGAGTTTGAAAATAAATAAATCTCCAAAGAAAAACACCAATTTTGAGTGATTTAAACAAAGAATAATTTCTTCTATTTAAATCCACATCCATTTTTAATAGACTTAGTTTTCTATTATAAAGTACATTTGCATTTTCCCTAAATGAAATGATGTGATGTCCTAGATTTGCTTCACAATAATCTAGTATGGGTTACAATGGGAGGGAGTGAGGCTATAGAGGAAACAAGATTAGTGATGGATAACAGTTCAAGTGTTTTTATAATAATGAATTAAAAGATGTATATTTCTCCATGTCTTTTAATGTTATTTGGGTTTTTCCTAATCAAACACTAGAGATCTGCAGGGAATCATCTTAAAATAGGCATAGACCCATTGTTTAGCTCACATCACATCTTCCTAACTGCCTTCTCCCATATTGGGCCCCTCTGCATTCATATTTTTAAAATGCTACCTGACATAGAAACAACATAAATGTCTTCTTATTTTGGCATTTGTTTTAATTTTCCTGTATCTTTCAGATTTTCCAACGGTAGGGTGAATAAATAACACATGTTCTACTTACTCTCAGCCAACTGTAAGATGTGAGAAACGCTGGAGATGAAAGCACTTTGCAATCTGTGAAGAGTTAAAAAAATGTTAGTTGCCATTATGATAAAGGTCATGATAGTGAAGACGATGATAATTGCTCTAACACGTTTTCTTTCTATTTTATCTTATACAACTGAATATGCAATTTAAGTCACTAAAGCTGTGTTGGTGTTGATTAGTTGCCTATAGCAATGTAGTAAATCAGTGGAATTCTGAATTTTGATAATGACTTTCATTTAAATTATGTGAACATTGGTAAGTTCCAAATCTGCATTTGAATATTCTTTGTTACACCTAGACAAAAGTTAAAAAAGAAAGAAAACACCATTTTATTAGATCTCAAGATAGCATGTGACTCATCTTAATTTTGAATTTTTTTTTTTTTAAATCCTAGAGTATTTCTGGCTAACTGGGAGGCTAGAGGCCCTCTATTAAAGATCATTATTTATATGAATGAAAAGGTTAACACTTGTATTAATTTTACATTCTATCTTAATTCTTATCCTCAGAAGCTCAGGTACCAGTTTTTAAATGTGTTTTTCATACTCTAATTTATGGGAATTTTCTAAGCTACCTAAAGTTTATTCTCAAGGAAAGAAAGTAAAATCTTTTCCTCTATCCATTTCATGCCTTACCCAGTTATCTTTCCAAACAACCGTAATTCCTTTATGGAATCAAACTGTAATAATAGCTATTCTCCAATGATGTAGTGATACAATTGTTGACAATCCACTTTCACCACCCTCAATGCTACTTTACTTGATATAATGTAATATGAAGAAGAGCCCAAATATGTATATTTCACAGTGAAATCATTTATTTCCAATTTAAAACCACTAAGAGGATTATTAAAATTCATATTTTAAATGTATGAATTTATATTAGGTAACAAATATAACTCTATTAAGGGAGATGAAGTGAAGTCAAAATAGTAAGACAGTGTCAAAGTTAAATTACTCAACCTGCAATTAGCTCCAAAAAGTGAGTAGGATTTTTTTTAAACCTAAATTAAATAACTGAGTGATTCAGTTCACATAATTGTTACTGCCTAAAAGTTTGAAAAAAAGTTAAAAGAACTTGTTCTTATTTTGCAATACTATAATTCCCTTCTTTTAAATATATTTTTTATTCCATGACTATATGGTCAATTAATCTTTGACAAAGCAGGAAAGAATATCCAATGGGGAAAAAACAGCATCTTCAACAAATGGTGCTTTTGGACAGCAACATGCAAAAGAATGAAACTGGCCACTTTCTTACACCATACACAAAAATAAATTCAAAATGGATGAAAGACCTAAATGTGAAACAGGAAACCATAAAAATGCTAGAGAAAAACACAAGCAGTAACCTCTTCGAAATCGGCTGTAGCAACTTCTTTCTAGATATGTCTCTGGAAGCAAGGGAAACATAAGCAAAAAATAAACTATCGGGACTTCATCAATATAAAAAGCTTCTGCACAGTGAAGGAAATAATCAACAAAACTAAATGCAACCTACGGAATGGGAGAAGATATTTGCAAATGACATACCTGATAAACGGTTTGTATCCAATATATATAAAGAACTCATAAAACACAACATCCAAAAAACGAATAATCCAATTAAAAATGGGCAGAAGACATAGACATTTTTCCAAAGAAGATATGCAGATGGCCAATAGGCATATGAAAAGATGTTGAACATCACTCATTATCAGGGAAATACAAATCAAAACTACAATGAGATATTACCTCGCACCTGTCAGAATGGCTAAAATCAACTACACAAGAAGCTATAGGTGCTGGTGAGGATGCAGACAAAGGGGAACCCTTTTGCACTATTCGTGGAAGTCCAAACTGGTGGCAATCAGTGTGGAAAGCAGTAGGCAGATTCCTCAAAAAGTTAAAAATAGAGCTACCCTTCATCCAGTAATTGCGCTACTAGGTTTTTACCCAAAGAATACAAAATACTAATTCAAAGGGATACACATACCTCAATGTTTATAGAAGCATTATCTACAACAGCCAAATTATGGAAACAGCCCAAATGTCCATCAATTGATGAATGGATCAAGAAGATGTGGTATATATATATATATATATATATATGGTATATATGTATATATGGAATATTAGCCATAAAAAATCTTGCCATTTGCAATGACATGGATGCAGTTACAGAGTATTATGTTAAGTAAAATAAGTCAGACAGAAAAAGATAAATACCATATGATATCACTCATATGTGGAATTTAAGAAACAAAACAAATGAGCAAAGGGAAAGAAAGGAGAGAGAAAGACAAACCAAGGAACAGACTCTTAACTATAGAGAACAAACTGATGGTTACCAGAGTGGAGGTTAGCAGGGGCATGAGGGAAATGGGGATTAAGGAGTGTACTTGTCATGATGAGCACCGGGTGATGTAAGGAATTGCTTAAATCACTACATAGTACACCTGAAACTAATAAAATACTCTATGTTAACTGGAATTAAAACAAAGACCTAAAAAATAAAAGTAATAAAATATGTATGTATATTTTTTAATCTAATTAAGATATTTTAATAGACAAAAACTAGAAATATAACAGATTTAAATATGTTACTATATTTTCATACTTGCATCTCATCTTAAATAACTAAATACATCTAATAGCAAAACCTCTACCACCATCTCATTGTTTTGCCTCCCCAGAAACATTGTCCAATGTCAGCCTATACCCTTTCTGTGCATGTTTTTATACTCTTACCACATATATCTATCCCATTGACAATCATGTTGTTTAGTGTGCTTTACATTAGTGGATTTTATATTGTACAGAGCACTCCGTTCTCTAAGTTCCCCGAAATCATCAATAAGATCACAATAAAGTCAAATAACATGTTTAGCTAGCTCTATTCATAGAAAAAATGTCTTTAAGAAGCTCCTTTCTGTCACTTTTTCATCAAAAAGATATTTAAGAACAAGAAACAAGAAAGGTTAATATAAACATTCACCCTTTGTGGTCCTCACCTGTAGCCAAACCTATAGCTTTCACAGTCTAGTAAGCAAGTAGTCCTTGGCTCTGTCTCCTCTTAAGCAACCTGACATTGATAGAGGAATGCATTAGTGTGAGAAATTATTAGGATCTGATAGAATACATGTAACCAAGTCAGTGACTTGGGATCATTAAATTCATTTCTTTGTTTTCTGAACTAGTAAAATGAGTGTATGGGGAGATGTAGATCTGAAACCTGCTTCATTAAATTTCATTATATAACTGAAAAAAGAAAGAAGGGAAATGAGCTTACCAATTACAAATTGGTGCAATGTAAATGTTCTTTGGAAGTCAATTATTTGGAATTTGACAGATATGTTCCCATAGATACAATGTTATATACAATGATTATTATCCATTCAGCACAGGAAAGTCTAGTGAATTCATATAATGAGTACAAGGTTTAGAACTCTATTCAATTTAAAAAGTGCTGCCACGGGCGCCTGGGTGGCTCAGAGGGTTAAGCGTGTGCCTTCGGCTCAGGTCATGATCCCAGGGTCCTGGAATCGAGACCTGCATTGGGCTCCCTGGTCGATGGGGAGCCTGCTTCTCCCTCTCCTTCTACTGCTCCCCTTGCTTGTGTTCTCTTGCTCTCTCTGTCAAATAAATAAATAAATAAAATCTTAAAAAAAAAAAGTGCTGCTGGAAAACCAATGCTTACATGAGTAAATGTCATATGATAGACAATTTGGGTTTCCAGGTATATTTGTATCTCTGCAGCAATGAGACAGAAGTTCTGTCCACAGCCTCCATCTCTACCAAGTGCCAGGAGTAAGATATCTAATACTGGTGCTGTTTGATAGTACTCGGGGTCAACGATCTAGTGGGTAACTCAAGAGTTAGGAGCTGGGGTGGTCAATTCTTTGACAGAAGAGGACCTGAGGAAAAACATCAGGGAAGGAAACTCCAGGAGAGAAGGCCTAAGGAATTACGGGTCTCAGTGACTCCTGATACCATGTGCCTCCATCTTGAAATAGTTTACCAATCACCTCTTTTCTTTCATTCTACTTGCTTTAGGCACTGACTTAATGTTCCCTATTTCACTCTTTCACTCTTCCTTCTTTTTTTTTTTTAAGATTTTATTTATTTATTTGAGAGAGAGCACATGAGAGAGGGGAGGGTCAGAGGGAGAAGCAGACTCCCTGCCGAGCAGGAAGCCCAATGCGGTACTCGATCCAGGGACTCCGGGATCATGACCTGAGCCGAAGGCAGTCGCTTAACCAACTGAGCCACCCAGGCGCCCCTTCACTCTTCCTTCTGACAAGTGTTTCCCATTATCTCTTCCATTGCAGGAAATCACTCAGATCTTATGGCCCATTTTCAGAGATGAATTTAAGGGACCATTTGGCCAAATCTCCATGAATGAAAGACCTCAAATTTTGACTTCTACTTTTATCACCAAATAAGTTTATGTATATACTCATGAGGATACATTGAAAGGAATGAAATATGGTATTCGTAGACCTTTAACTGTTGAATTTAAGCACTGAAACTATTTTACCATATTTACAATATGGTCTTGTACTTCATTGGTTCTTAATATAGTTGGATCTCAAAAGTATATTTGAAGACTGATCTTTTCTGAACTCTGAGAAAGCATGCCAACACTCCACTATTCCTAAAGACACAAAAGAACTGCTCGTTTGAACTTTCTTTTGTAGTAATAATAATTCTCATCCTCCTCTTATTTTATTTTTTTTTAAAAGGGCACCAGGATACAAACACCTGGCATGAATGCCACTGCTTCTCCTCCTGAAACTGGGAAATACATCCCTAATTGATGCGGATGTTCTTTTTTGCTGAGACGACACATTGATCTCAAACCTTTCTAAACAAAGCATTCCAAGGAGTCACTAAAGATTTACTAGTTAGCAAGTGAGATGAACTATATGTGTGACCTCTAACTTAGATCCTATAGGAAAATTCAAATTATAGTGATTTTCTAAAATGAGTCTCTGAGTATACAAAAGACTGAAGATTTAATTACCTCTGAGAAAAGGGAGAAAAAGAGACTGCCTCACCAGGGCATTGGATAGGCTAAATATGAAGGCATGTGGGGTATAGAATAATGTTGGGGCAATATGAGTGAACTGAGAAAAATAGCATAAGGAACTGAAGATGCTACTCTGAAACCTTAGAGGTGGAAAGGAGAAGCTTTTAAATTTTTTTTAAGTTTTTTTTTATTCTCCCATATTTGTTCTTCCCAAAGTAAGATCCTTCTGGACCAGACCTGTATAATGTTCTAACATTAGAGTTAATATGAAGGTAGGGGTTACTTAGAAGTAATTGATAGAGGAGAAGGAAAAGAAAACCCCAAAAAGCAATAGTGAAGAGGGAAATATAACCATTACAATCTTAGGAGAAATTTCTCATAAATAGTTGTTCCTACATAAATGACATGTAGATGATGATGTAGTGTATTGTCATACAGTATAAATAGTACAGCATCCTTTATTCCAATTAATTTCCTGACTAAGGTCCACTATATATATTTGTTTTCCTGTCCCTAAAAGATGAAGGAGCAATAACATTGGGATCATGTAGCATGTCGCTTGGTGGCAGGTGATCTTCTTAAAGGATTAGATACTCCCCTAACACAGAAGGTTTTTACTGTTGCCACAGGAATCTGTGAAGTGCTCATTGTATGTTATGAGCATTAAGATTCCTGACTGTTTCCACAATTGATAATATAGGGCATACCACAATAGACAGACAAGTGAAGAAACAAGTTTTTCAAATGTTACTATTATTTTAAAAGAAAATTAAAATAATTGCACAACACACATAGGGTACTAACTGCTGTAGTAGATACACCCCAAGTGATAGATACTTAACACAAATGAAGTTTATTGGTGGGTGGCCTTCCACATGGTCATCAGGAACTCTGGTTTGTTCCATCTTGTATAATTTCCATGTTCAACACTGGATCCCAAGGTCACTTTGTAGGTCATCTCAGTTAGCCTACCAGAAGGGGAAGCAACTGCATAGGTTGACTGTGGAGGTCTTTGCAGTCCAAACTTAGAAGTGGTTCACATTCCTTCTGCTGCATTACTTTGGCCTGGATTTAGTCACATGAACTCAACTAAGCACAAGGTGTACTGAGAAAAGCAATCTGGCTGTGTGTCCAGAAATAAAAGAAAACGGATTTGGGCAAGCCCATAACCATCTCTTCCACAACCTATTATAGGCCTACTGTGTGCTATGAACTATTCTCGACAGCCTCTGTGTGTTTGTCATGTAGTCCTCAAAACAACTGAAATGAATATTATCTTCATTTCACAGATGTGGGAAATTCCAGATTATTTGGACTGGAGGAGGACTTTTCATATAGAAAGCTTCAGAGCTAGAATTTGAGGCTAATTTCAAAATTCAGTAAATGGATCCCAAAGGCCAGTCCATGGACAGCTGCAATAAAATTATTTAGAGAGCATGTTTAAATATAGCTTGATGGGAATAAACCCTGGAGATTCTTATTCAGTAGCTTTGGGTTAAAGCCCAGTAATATATATTTTTAAAAGCTCCCTAGGTGGTTCTATATATGGCCAGAATTGGGACCAGCTGCTCTAAGTTTTCTTGAAATCAACCACTGAATGGACACTACAGGGGCATGAAAATTAGCTGTAATCAATTGCTCTCACAGGAGATAAACAACATCAGACCATTCCCTCTATCAATCTTTCATTAAACATGAAGAGAAAGCATTGAAGTTTTCAATAGTTTCTCAGGACAAACTGGTAACATGATGATGTTTGAATGGTGGCATTTGTCCATATGGGAGTGAACTGAAGGATATACTAATTCCAAGTGACATTAATCACTGAGCAGACATGAAATAATAAGTTTGGTAACGACAACCAGATCATTACTCAGCTGGGTGGCATTTGAATTGGTATCCTAAAAAGCTCCCACTGTTTTGTTTCCAAAGCTGTCTCTGTCTTAAAACACTGTGAACATTAGCGTTACTGGAAATGATAATGGTTAGACAAAATTTTCCTAATTTGTCCAAACTAAAAGTGTACACTATACTTCGCCATCTTCCCCTAAATGGTGGCTGTTCTGAAAATTGTGGAGAAATGCAGAAACTTCCCTAAAGGACATTTTCTGTTTTGAGCTCTTTGATTCTAGTGTAAGCTCCCACTGTTAACCTTCAGAACACATCTGAATTCTTAATCTAACATTGTTCTGTGTCAATTCAGATAATAACACATCATTCTTTAGGACACATTCTGTTAGTCTTTGTGACATTTTTGCAGCACTAGCTGGAAATATAAAAGATGCATCTTATAGTTTGAAGTTAGGGATTTTCCTGACTCGCTCTCATTGAGATTACCATTGAGATTACCAGCTATTAACTTAAATCCAAGTTTATGGGGCTATAAAACACCAGAATAAGACTAATTTACATAGTTCCCTCCATTTAATTTCAAAAAGGTTCAGGAAACTTTGATGCTTGCTAGAGCACTCACTCAGTCACACAACATTTGCACATTTGGACAATACTTAATACAAGCCATTATTTGAAATTACATATCGTTCACTTAATAAAAAGGTAAAATCTGCTGTTCTCTTTGTCTTTTAAAAATTATTTCCATGTGTTGTAATTTAGCATGGTATAATTTGTTTGGAAAATTAAAGTAATAAAACCTTAGTTTGTTGTGTGTCTGAATGGTGGCAATGATTGTCTCAGTGGGTGGTGGCAAATGTGGGGAGAAGTCATTGTCAAGATATGCAGACAGAATAAATACTATTTACTAAGGGCTAATGTATAAGAACTAATAATAGACATATTGTTGCATGAAAAAATTATCTCCCTAGGAGAACTTGAACAGTTAGCTTCAGTGCAGTTAGCATGCATATGTTTTCCTTCTAAACCACTAAAATAACCTTCTGGAGAAAAAAAGGAACCCAGTGCAGTCTTCTCTTTGTCATCTTTTTGTGTTGCATTATCTGGGATTGTGTGGTAGCCTATGAAGTTAATAGTAATTAATGATGATTACAATCATTGGATTATTAATATTTTAGAAGCATGATAAAATGATTATTGTAATCATGTGAAGCACCACGAACACATGTAATTGTGATAATGCCGGCTATTACTTTAGTAATTTAGGAAATGAGTGTATAATAAGAGATCAGTGAGGGACAATTTCAAAATGAGTGTGTGTGTATTCATATAAGAGGAAATTTATTAAAATGCAAAGCTAATCAGCTGGACAAGAAACTTTCTAGAAATGTTCATTCGCAGACTTTCTGCAGAGAGTTTTGCATTATCTCAAAGCAAGATCCCCTGAAAAGAGTAAAATTTTGAAAAGATCTCTTGGATCTATAAAGTTCCAATTGTCAAGGCACAGTAACCTTCGGTCAAGATCTAAGAGATCTCTTGCTGAGATTTGAAAATATCAATGTGCATCAAAAACAAAGATGTCTTGATCCAGGTGGATCCCATATAACTTGTTTTCTGTGGTGAATTCTTTCAAAACCACAAATGAGTTTGTCTTTGCTCTATAAGAACTTGGTCATGACTGGTAATCTTTTTTTTTTTTTTCAGTTATTTTTATTTTTATTTTTTTAAAGATTTTATTGATTTATTTGACAGAGAGAGACACAGCGAGAGAGGGAACACAAGCAGGGGGAGTGGGAGAGGGAGAAGGAGAAGCAGGCTTCCCGCCAAACAGGGAGCCCGATGTGGGGCTCGATCCCAGGACTCTGGGATCATGACCTGAGCCGAAGGCAGATGCTTAACCGACTGAGTCACCCAGGCGCCCCTTTGACTGGTAATCTCGATCCTATTAAATGGTGAATATATGGAAATGTCAGACTCCTCTAATAGGCACATTTTGTTGAATTTTTTAATTAATTCCACAACAGCCCTATGAGATCAATAATACTATTAAACTCATTTTACTAAAGAGGCAAGAGAGACATAGAGATTAAGTTGTTTGTCTGAGGATGCACAGTTCCCTAGCACCAAAGTTATCAAATCTAGGCAGGCTGACTCCAGAATTCAAGCTTGAGGCCACTTCTCTATTCCTACCCAAAGACTTACAATTTAGTTGAGGAGATAGAACATAAATACAAAAACTGCATTTTCCGAGTTGTAAGTAGGTGTTACTTTTTAAATTCAGACAAACAAGTGGCTAGACCTCTTTCTTTGCGTATATATTGACTGAGGTAAAATTCAATGAAATACTTAGCTCATGCAACTGGATTTCAAAGGACTGATTAGTACGTTTCTTATGCTAAAATTCATCTGTCCACTCTTTCAAAGCACATAGTGAAATCTGAGGTTCTATTTTTATCATTTTTCTTTTATATAAATTCACTATTATTCTCTTTGCACAATAAAACAAGCTATGTTCTTTGTAAAATACATTAATCATCTGTAATTTGTTCATATGAATTTATTATTTTCTACTCATTTGCTAATAGTTTGCCTGTGTAATATAATATCACAAGTTTCAATGAGTGGAATGAGAATATTCCTTCTTTTTCTAATGCTTGTTTTTTTATGTAGAAAAGTCATACAAGTGGAGCACAAGACCCAAATGCCCCCAAGAATAAAATAAATAAATTTTTTTATTAAAGAGATTATTGAAAAAATAATGACATGTAAAATACTTCAAGTTGCATTAAAATAGAAGAACATAGGGGCGCCTGGGTGGCTCAGTCGTTAAACATCTGCCTTCAGCTCAGGTCATGATCCCAGGGTCCTGGGATCGAGCCCCGCATTGGGCTCCCTGCTCTGCAGAAAGCCTGCTTCTCCCTCTTCTACTCCCCCTGCTTGTGTTCCCTCTCTCGCTGTGTCTCTCTCTGTCAAATAAATAAATAAAATCTTTAAAAAAATAAAAAAATAAAAATAAAAAATAAAATAGAAGAACATAAAAGATAATGGGAATATTCAATAAATTTTTTGTAGATTAATAAAATGATTTGAAGAATATTAAAATCGAATTAAAGGTAAAATAATACATAAAATATTCCAATAGTCATCAGGTTAAATCCCAGAAATGGGTTTGCTTTACATCTTAAAAATGAGGAAAAAAATCTATTTTAACTGTGTTTTCTTTTACATTAAAATTAATTTGATCGAAGACAAAAATCAGAAACACAACATACAGAAAATATTGGCAATGAGAGCACTACACATTGATATTAAAGGAATGTGAATAAAGTCATATATTTGAAGTTAAGGTCATAACTTGAAATTTTTCAATTATTTAGGAAGAATGAGAATAAATAAATTAAGCCAAATTTGTTGTATGTGAGAATTATCTGTGGAGCTCAGTTATAGAAAATGAAAAATCCACAGAGGTTCTGATTATTTACATTTTGTGTTGGGGCAGAGGGATCAATCTCTTAAAAATTCTCCTGAAATTCTAACGTAGGTGATCTTTGGACCATTTTGAAAAATAGTAACCAAACATTAACCTCAAGATTCTGTTTTCCAAATGGAAAGGGGAGAATGTAGCTTTAGGCAAAGCTTTTTAAATACTCAGTTGGCACAAGCATCCAACACAGCACAATTAAACCTTACTTGTACTATTAGAAGGTAAAACAACAAAATTGTATAAAAGGAAGAGTAAATCTTTTACTTTCTTCTCTACACATTCTTTGATCTTGAGCTCCGCCTTGGAATTTAATTCACAGACAGGAAGTCATTAAGGGAAATCTCTAATGCCAAAGTTTCTGTTGTTCTTTGAACTAAGACTCTCCAAAGGGGTGTGCCTCTATAGGGTGGCAAGCTGGAGCCCCAGAAAATTGGAGCCCAATACTCCGGATTCTTCCATAGCAGATGTACCCACAGGTCTTCAAGAAAAGTTTTCCTTATATTTGATTTAAATTATTCAGTACTTTCTGTAACTATCTATTGTATCCAAAGAAATTGCACCTTAGGAAAGAAGGAGCTTGTTCTCATGTTTTTTGTTTGTTTGTGTTTGTTTTTATCAAAAGACAGCCAAGAAATGTAAAAATTGTGTGGTATATGAATTGCATCACAATAAAACTATTTGAAAAAAATAGAGAACCAAGATATCTGGAACAACTCACATACCCAATTACAAGGCAGTCTGAATAATGACTCAAGAGCGATATATAGGAGCAAATATCTCCCTAATATCCATGGGAATACTGGAAAGAATGTTGGACTTGCCACAATATTAAGTGAGAGACTTCACAAGTTGTTTTACCTGAATAATAAAAGGAAGGATAGCTCTAGAATGCTAGAGAATTTGAAGACATAATGATTATGCTTGGATGGCCACCAAAAGTTAAAACTTTTTATAATATTTAAATTTTGTAATACCACTTGATTGATAAACTTTTCTTGGAACACAGTACATATTTTGGCTCATGGGTTTCTAGAGGAGAAAACAGCTCATATAAAAGGGATAATATTTGTATTAACATTAATATTGAGTAAATCAATAAGAAAAATATATTAATTAAATTCTGGTTTTTACTTTCTATATATTCACCTAAATATGTGAGCAGAATATGAACTGCCCAAAATATCAGGCAATTAGGTACCAAAATGTTTAGGTTGAAAACTTTTTCTAGAGTTTGAAGAAAAACTATTGCAGAAATCAGAACATGAGGAAACATACTGAAACAATGGAGAAAAATCAGCAATCTTAAATCTTTTGCAGAACTCTGTAGAGAATGAACAAATGAATGAATTAATAAATTAAAGAAAAATTAGCAATTTCAAAATATATATATTTTTTCTTTTGTGGAATTTGTGTCCTACTTTATCAATCATAGCTTAGAATATAAATAAATTCAGGATTTATATATGATTGAAAATTAAGGAGATAGTCATAAGTCACTCTTTCAAAAGAGGGGTAAAAAGCTATGTAAGTTCTGTATATTTGAAGAGAGTAGAAAACCGTGATCTTTTTATCAGACAAACAAGTACTTTTTAGTGGCCATGCCCTCTTTTTAGTATCAATTATGCTGGCCATTATTGTTCTCAGAAAGAACATATTTTCTTCTTATTTCCCTTCTACTCTTTAATTGCTTTGATTACCAATACTTAGTAAAGGTTTCCGCAGAGAAATTATTCTTATACTTATTCTTATACATTAGTTCCAGCTCTACAAGTTTTATCCCTGAGTGGACTGAAACACATCTAAGAAAATGAGTGAGTACAAAGAGAAATTTATATGAGACATTAAAAAAATTAACCCCATATCATGGTTATCCAACAGACCTAGGTCTCTGAGTTGTATTACTTTAAGGCCTTATTGTGAAATCAATCTTTTCTAAGACATAAGCAGAAGAGAGCATGGGCCAGAGAGCATTACTCCACTTAAGACTTAGTAATATTTAAAGATAATAGTGGCAAGATTTTAATTAGGACCAATATTAGTTATTTTAAAGGTGCCAAAAATATATGTATCTGATTTTAAAAATTCTTTCATCTTAAAGCAAATAAAGCTTGTTCTTTCCATAAGATGTTAATGAGATGCTGACAAATGCTTGGTATTTTTAACATAATTAACAGTAGGTTATTTTGGATCTTTCAAGCTACTTTGCAATGTGCTTTTTGTTTTTTAATCTCCTTATAACTGGGCCTAGTAGAATAGTTTAAAAATATAAAATTAAAATTGCTAAATTTTGATGGATTTTTGAGATAGCCTATTGCCCAATGTCATAACCCTCCCAGTAAATTGAGTATGTCATAATTGTACCAAAATGACAATGAGATTTCTGTGGTTGTAAAACTTAAATAAGACATCTAAAGACAATGACCTTTATCAACTTAAGTTAGAGAACATAATCAGAATCTGAAAAAAAAATCAAACTGGATCAAACTATTAAATCACTAATTTTTTGTGTGTGTGTTGGAGGTAATTTATATACATAATTTGATCAAGTAGGATGGGAAGACCACTGATCAGAGAGTCAGGATCCCCGGAGTCTTGGCCTATTGAATACAGTTATGACCTGTTTCCACATCTATAAAAAGAAGGTACTGGACACAGTCCTTAATGATCCTTTCTCGCCAGATTTCACGGTTCATTATTACAACCAAAATATACATTTCCTGTAGAGATTTTCATTTCCCTACATCACAGAAATTACATACCTCTTGGGTATTCATGTTATTGGAATTATTACACATATTCTGCTTACTTTTAACTAGAAAACCTCTGGAGAATGTATAGTAGCTGTCTTCTAATCTGATTTGATAAATGTTTATCAAATATTTAACACTGAGAAGGAACTGCAATGGTAGAACTATGAAAATATGAAATTCCAGGCCAATGCTGGGAGATACCGTATTACATGGTGAGGTTGTTACGTGTTGCACTGGCTATAAAACAACTGAAAAAGGAATGCTCTCTTTTGCCTCACGAGGCCCGAAAAGGAGGTGTTGTGGAAGAAACGGCTTTGTGGCAAGACTTAGATTGTTTGAATTTCAAAGTGAAAGATTTTTGAGTGATATAAAGAGGAATGGAACAGAGGAAGCAACAGACTTACAGATGAATAGTTGTAAAACCACAGAGTTCAGATTATGGGGCATTGTAAATCATACTGTTTATGTTATAAACCAATTTGCTAGTTTTCCTAATCTAAGAGTCTCACTTTCAGTGGAATGTGCTCCGCTCTTGTTTTCCTTTATGATTGGTGGTCCCTGGTCTAGCCACATTCTTCTTCTCAGGCCCTACTGTAACCAACAATACAACTTTCAAGAAAGAAAAAAAATGTATCTTCAATGATTAAAGAATTATTCATATCAAAATTAATTAATTGCACTTGGTCCATCTGCCTTCTGTGACATTCTAGTGTGACTGGTTGGATTTCTCCAAGAAAGAACTAAACCATTCTTCGCCTTTGGTTCTCTATTTGTTTATTCACCTAGTAAATATTCAGAGAGAACCAATGACTTGTCAAACTTGTTTTAGCCAATAGAGATACAACGATGATAAAAAAAAGGTACTCTTAACTATAGTGAACAAACTGATGATTATCAGAGGGGAGGTTGGTGGGGTGATGGATTAAATAGATGATGGGATTAAGGAGTGCAGTTGGTGTGATGAGCACTGGGTGCTGTAGGAAGTGTTAAGTTACTATATTGTACACCTGAAATTAATATAACACTGTATGTTAATTAACTGGAATTAAAATAAAACTTAGAAAAAAAGACCGGTGATAGTTTATATTCTAGTTGGGGGAAATGGCAGATAAGTTACAGATAAAGAAGTTAATTTCAACTAAGTACTCTGAAATATATAAAACAGGGTAAAAAGATGGAGAAACACTAGAATGAATTAGACGGCACAAATGTGAGAAGAGTTAAATTATGAGAAGGAGGAAATCATAATAATATTGAAGGAAGGACTTCCTAGATGTGACTATATGCCTGCCTGACCTGCCTCACTCTCCTCCTTACCAGGCTAACTGCTACACCATTCAAGGCTCAGTGCAGATGTCATTTCTCTGGAAAAATTTGTCTGATGAACAAGATTGGATTAAATGCCCAATCTCTGCCTCAAAGTTAGCATTAATCCCTGTGAATTGCAATTTTCTGTTTCCTTGCCTATCACCCCACCGGATATACTGAAAGTAGGTAGACATCTTGTCTTGATCATGGTTGTGTCACCTACATGTAGTAAGCACACTGATGAAGAATGACTAATGTACAAATGGCAAACTCTGGCATTCTGTAAAAGTTGCATCTTTACTTATCTCTTGAGGCACTATTAATTAATGTCTGATCTCCTGAAAACATAGGGCTTAATGTCTAGGCCAAACTTTGTGGCAAATTCCTGAATATGACCTAACTTTCACATAAGCTTCATTTCCCCTCCTTTTTTTATATAAACTATCAATAAGGACTTTCTGATCTGATGATGTTTTAGAGACAGAAAACTTGAACAGAAAAAAGGAAAAAGTTGCAATTACATTTAACTTAAAAGCAGACAAAAATAATGAGTTTCCAGGGCCTTTCCAAAGATTTAGAGTACAAACAATCCCTTGATCTGCAAAGCCAGAAAAGTGGCTCAAATCCTTAAAGTAGTTCCCTGCACTGTTTCCTCACACTTGTATTTGTTTATATTTGTTTAAAACATAGAAGTAATCTTAGAAATTATCACACTGCTACGTTGCAATATAACATTTAATACAGATGAGAACTTATGCCTGGTGCTCTTACTTTAAAGTATAACCTTTTTGTGTGTTAATTACACCATTATCATTTACTTCTCAGAGCACTGTTTGTTTTACAGAAAAAATCACCAAAGTATACCTTTTAAAGCAATGTTACATGGTTGACTGATGCATGTAACTTTTCACAAGCATGTACGTCTAAAAATGTATGTGAATTTGTATGCATGCCTCAGTGGCCTGGGTTCCATGGTGCTCCCTAGAACTCATAGTAAGATTTGCAATTCATGGATTTCCTAACTCTCAGAACAAATATGAGAAATTAGTATATCCTAAATATGTACTTATTTCAAAAGCCTATTTCTTAAATTTTCTGGGAATATAAATTTCACACCTGAGATTACTCATTAAGTACCTCTACTTTCTGTTATTAAGACAATTTATTATTGCCTTGCAAATTATTAATATATTATATAATTATAAATTATTTTCACCTACCCTGTTTGGAAGGGGTAGGAGTTTTTGTTGTTTACTAGCTCCTTAGCAAAGTTTCTTCCTGTATAAAAAAAGAGCTCAAACTGACATGCCAAAAATCAAAACTTTGATTTTTTTTCTTCAAAAACTACTTCTCCACAGAGTCCTCCAACCATTTTCTTAGCTGTTGCATTCAAAATCTTTGGACTCATCTTTGTCCCTCACTCTCTTGCTCATATCCCACATTCAGTCCATCAATACATGCTGATAATTCTAATTTCAAAATGTATCCAAAATCTTTACCATTACCACTGTCAGATAAAGTTTTGACTATTACACTCTACCTAAATTGATCTACCTTTTTCCACCCTTGTCTTCCTACCAACCTACCCCTGTACAAAGCAGTGGGAGTAGACATTTAAAATCATAAGTCAGATCATGTCCCTCAAAGCTCTCCAAGGTTTCTCATCTCATTCTGACTAAAATTAAAAGAATTTTCCATGGTAATTAAGACCCTGCATAAGCTGCCTCAATTCATCTCTCTTATTTTCTACCTATTCATCCCTCCCTTCCTTTTCTTTCCTTCCTTCCTTCCTTTCTTCTTTCCTTCCTTCCTTCCTTCCTTCCTTCCTTCCTTCCTTCCTTCCTTCCTTCCTTCCTTCCTTCCTTCCTTCCTTCCCTCCTTCTTTCTTTCCCCATTCTTCTCAGATAAATTGAGCCCTTTACTATTCCTTAGGCATGACATGTAGCTCCCTGCCTTCAGACTTTATATACACTCTTTCTTCTTCACAGAACAATTTTCTTTCAGATATCTACATAGCCTTCTCTGTAATTTATTTAGGTCTCTGCTCAGAGGTGTCCCTCTCAGGGAGAGCTTTCCTATTCACCCTTTCTAACATAGCCACTCACTCTCTTCACCCAGTCTATGCCCACTCTCTATTTCCCTACCTTATTTTATATATTTTTAACCTGCCTTTATATCATATATTTGACCATTTTTAATACTAGCCTCCACCACTGGAATATAAGCCCTGTGAAATAAAACTTCATTTTGTTCAGGGCTACTGGAGGTGTGTTTCTTAATCAGGGTAACGAAGGTAGTGTTTCCCTCCAGGGCAAATGTTGAAAAGGTCTGGTAGCACCTCACCCCTTATAAGAAGGGGTTTTCCTAAACTTGGGGTTCTTCAGCTGTACCCCACTGGGTGCACAGCATCCACCTGAGCTATTCCTCTTCATCCTTGTGGGATGAGAGAATATGGAGTTCTTGTTGCTTGCTGTGCCATAAGTTGTAACATTCTTTCTTCTGACTCAAGATTCTGCAAGCATCCTTGTAACTGGGGAAGGCTAACTTATTAGTGAATAAGTAGGACAAAATCTCAGATCCTTTACAGATCTCAACACCTGGGATCTGGCATTCAATACTAATGCTATGTAATCCATAATCCTCAGTTTACACTGTCATGACTAATACAGTATAGGACCCAGAAAAGATGCTTCTCCATACCTCTTGCCCTATGTTCTTAAGAAAAAGACAACTGTCTCCCAGTGCTATGAAGATGTGTGGGTTTTGGGCGCCTGGGTGGCTCAGTCGTTAAGCGTCTGCCTTCGGCTCAGGTCATGATCCCAGCGTTCTGGGATCGAGTCCCACATCGGGCTCCCTGCTCTGTGGGAAGCCTGCTTCTTCCTCTCCCACTCCCCCTGCTTATGTTCCTGCTCTCGCTATCTCTCTCTCTGTCAAATAAATAAATAAAATCTTAAAAAAAAAAAAAAAAGATGTGTGGGTTTTGTTGCTCCCTTTATCAGTGATAGAGATTGCTTTGGAATGCAGGGAAAATTTTAGTGATGAAAATCTTAAGGTAGAGAATAATTAACTGACTCATAATTAATCAGATTAACTCATAAAATTCTCAGATTACATGAACGTAATATATTTTTGCATAAAGTATCATTTTACAGTAGTGTTTTTATTCTTGTTTCTTTCTCTTTTAATTTACAGACCTGGAGGTACTCAAGAATTAATGTGGTGCTCTCAATAGTTGCACATGGTACCTGAGGACTATTTTGTAATATTTAAACAATTCATATTATTCCTAAAATAGAACATATATTGTTCCAGATACAACATGCATGGAACATAATACCTATAATTTGAACTGGTTTTTAGATCTAGATGTTTCTTTATGAGGCAGTAAAAATTGTTTATATAAGTGATAGTAGTTTCTGTGATAAAATTAACATTTCAAAATAATTTATTTTATGCAACTTCATTTCAATGTTTAAAAACAGTATGTAAAATTTGCAGTTCATGTCCAAGTTTTCTTTGAGCATTTTATTCATAATTTCAGTTGCCTCTACTTTAGTAGTCCAAAGTTTATCTAAATTAATTAAAAATTATCAAAGAACTACCAAGAGTCAAGAAGGGTTAATTTGGCATTATTATCAATAGAACACAAATTATGTGGAAATTGGTAGCAAGAATATAATTAGTGATTTTGTTATAATAGAGACAAGAAAATGAATGTCATAGAATAAATATATAATAATTTTGAACTACGTGGGCACCTGAGTGGTTCAGTTGTTAAGCGTCTGCCTTCAGCTCAGGTCATGATCCCAGGGTCCTGGGATCGAGCCCTACATCGGGTTCCCTGCTCTGTGGGAGGCCTGCTTCTCCCTCTCCCACTCCCCCTGCTTGTGTTCTCTCTCTTGCTGTGTCTCTCTCTGTCAAATAAATAAATAAAATCTTTAAAAACCAAAACCAAAAACAAAACTATGAATTATGTACCCATAATTCAAACATCACTGGCTCAAACACACAACACCAAAATATATATAAGAACAATTAAGGAGGGCACGTGATGTGATGAGTATTGGATGTCATACACAACTACTGAATCATTGAACACTGCATCAGAAACTAATGATGTAATATATGTTGGGTAATTGAATTTAAATAAGTAAAAAAACAATAATTAAATTATATTTTATATTTTGCTGATTTTAAGTCATGTAAAAACAATTGATCACGGGCGCCTGGGTGGCTCAGTCGTTAAGCGTCTGCCTTCGGCTCAGGTCATGAGCCCCGCATCGGGCTCCCTGCTTGGCGGGAAGCCTGCTTCTCCCTCTCCCACTCCCCCTGCTTGTGTTCCTGCTCTCGCTGTCTCTCTCTCTGTCAGATAAATAAATAAAATCTTTAAAAAAAAAATTGATCACATATTTTTTGAATTTTATTATGAAGATATATTTTTCAAACTAATTTAACTTATAAATTTTAGACAACAGAAATTTGGAATCTGGGGCTCCAGTCTTACCCTGTCCCTGGTGTAATAATTGTCAGGAATGAAACCAAATGCTCTATTTGGAGTATCCAGCTCACAGCAGGTGTTTGACATACTTCCAATGAATAAATAAGTGAATGGTCACACCTACTTTATCACCATCAGCAGTTTCTCACAGTAGTATATACTTCTAGCAATATTAAACATGAAAGTTTAATATTTTCCACATTCACTACCAGTCCTTTTTTCTATAATTTGCCTAATCCAAACTTTCAAATTTTTAATTAAAGATAATTTGTGTAGCTACAGAGTTACTAGGTTACAATATTTTCCCCTTTAAAGCTCTACAGACGTTATTTCTTGTCTTACGAAATTTACGGTTTTACTGAAGTCTCTTACTAACACGATTTTAGTTCCTTGGAGGATAATTTATTTTCTTTGCTTGGATACTTTCAGAATTATTTCTTTATTTTTTGAAATTTAAAATTTTCAGACATGTTTCAAGGTAGATACTCCTTTTATTCATTTGTCCTAAAAAACATGTTAAGGCTTTTAGTTTACAGATCCAGAATCTTTTCTTTTTTTCCCCCTAGTGTTCTGGAAAGCTTTCTTCTGAAAAATGTTTGATTATTGCCTCTTTTAGCTTTGTTCTGTTTTCTTCTACAGCAATATTTATTAATGTTTAATAATTATTTATGGTGAAAGAGGTAGTGCAAATTATTTGAGGAATTAACCATTTTATATCCTCACTGAATTCCATACCAGTAATATTATATTTATAGGTTAGAAAATAATATTACAGTAACATTCAAATAAATGAAATGTATAATAAATGTATAATAAAATGAAATGTATACCAGAAAGCTCAAGATATAATGTATTTACCTGTTCAGACTTGTGTTCCATAATCCTTGATGCTTTGTTTTAGCCTCTAGACCCATTGCTATTGCAGATTTCTCAACTAGCATCATGTGACTGTTTCCTGTCCATTGTCACTCACCTTTATGACCTTGTTTCCCACATGCCCTCAGCAGATCCTCCACTCCACCAGCAGTGGAGGGTCTATAGCCTGACAGCATTACACATTCTTTTCTCTATTAAATGCCATTTCTCCCAAATTTTCCAATGTGATAAAGTGCACCTTATGTACCTTTTGCTGTTTGAAAACATCTCCCATTACTGAAGCTACAAAGATCATTCTCTCTTTCATCTGCCACACAACAGAATATTGCACCAAACCCTGATAAATAGGCACTTTCATGAAAGTCTTGACTGTGTGGATGCACACCAGTTGTTTCCCTCTAACCAGAGTGGAGATGAACAAACACATTGAAGTAATGACTCTGCTGGGCAGGGGCATTGCAATGAGCCCCTTTTAGCATCACGGTTCAATCCTGGCTTAACCTTTACCCATCCCAAACTCCTCCCTTTAATATGGCCCACTTGTAGTGTTATCACTTCTCAAGTGTGAGGGACACTGCTGCCCATGCTGTCACTTCTCTCATATTCTACTTTATGTCCCCGTTACTATATGCTACTCTCAACATTTCCTGTTACATTCCACAGTGCTGTTAAACAGAAGCCTTGTATTTTGTTCGGCAATTATTAATCACTCCTTGCTGCTCCACACACTGGCATCTTTGCCATTCTTCCACAACTGGAGCTTGCATTCTTATAGACCCTTGTCATGGCTAAGGGTGAAGAGCAACTTGTCCTTAATTCTTTGTACAATCCTAGGAAATAGTACATCCTGTTTCTCCAAAAGAAAGGAAATTACTCTCCTGCAATCTGCCCCAGCCTGACCTCCATCTCTACTCCTCCTCTCTCACTTTTTCCCCTCCCATATCTTCATATTTACATTCTCCCTCTTTTTATTTTATCTCAGCACTTATCCTAACATATGCTTTTCTTTCTCATCTGCTCCTCAGGTAAAGGTAGAGCTACAAATTCTACTCTAAGTCTCTGGTGTTAGTCTTACTTTGGAAATATCTTACACTGTGCTTAAAGTCTTCTGAAATTTTCCTCAACCTGGAAACATTAACATGTACTCCACGGTGGTTTTGGAAGCTTGGATGAAGAGTATGCTATAAGACCCCAATTTTTAAGTCTTCTTTTTGAACTTTAAAAGGAATCTAAATCTGAGTTTTATTTCATACTACAACTTGGTTTTCTCCCTGAAATTTAGCATCAGTCTTTAAAACCATGATGGACGTGGACAGAAACAAAATAAATAGTAAACAAGCATGCTAGTTCATATTAAAAGTTTTGGTGCCAAAAGAGGGAGAGATATAAATTCAACTCTGGAGAAGGCTGTTCTCCTATGTTGTTAAAATCATCTTAATGTAGCTTTTAGTTATAAAGCTGCAAACATTCTTTTGAAATGGCAGTGTTTGTAAAAATGTGGCACTAAGGAGCTAATCCATTCTTGGCAACATAAAAGAAGAAACAATTTTCTTTGTAGTCAGAGGTATGTCTCTGCAGATTATGTTCCCCAGTTTAAAAAATGTGTTTTTTAAAATTGTAAATTTAGATTTTATTTTTCTGGAAAATTATGCTTTTACTTGTGTAGAATCCTGCGTGTAGGTACATGAGTTCTTTAATTTTTTTTAAGATTTTATTTATTTATTTGACAGAGAGAGACACAGTGAGAGAGCGAACACAAGCAGGGGGAGTGGGAGAGGGAGAAGCAGGCTTTCCGCTGAGCAGGGAGCCCGACACAGGGCTCGATCCCAGGACCCTGGGATCATGACCTGAGCTGAAGGCAGACACTTAACAACTGAGCCACCCAGGCACCCTGGTACATGAGTTCTTATTTAAGTAGTTACTTAGATTACGAGGTGAAAATTGAAAACTGTAGAAAGGATGTTAGGCATGATCCTCACCTCATCTTGACAGAAGGATACTAAGTGAGACTGGAATACTGGGTTTGGTAGTGTTCAAACTCACTGGACTGGACCACTGATGTTCTTTGCATGTTATTATTTTTTGCATACACTGTTGTCTAATTCAACACTCATTCCCAACACTCTTTTCTCTTTACTGCCATTTCCCATTTTTTCCAACTAGAGATGGTCATATGGCACATTTGGGGGCAGTAGGACACAAGTAGAGTGTGCTGGGTAGGTCTTCTGGAGATGTGCTTGTTCTCCAAATAGAAGAAACAGAGGTCTCCATTCCCCACATCTTCCGGCTTTAAATGTAGGTGTGTTTCTGTATCTGAGATAGCTATCAAGCTACTCTGAAAAAGTAACTAAAAAAATCACAGAAATGAGGAGCTTCACATTATTGGGCCATTGACACATTAATGACATCCTCTTACTTCTTGATACTATATTATGTGAGAAATATAAAGCTTCACTCTCATTCATGGACAATGTGATTTCTCTGCATGATAATGAGTATAACTCTGTCAAATATTCTAAGACACTGTGTACTTTGCATAAAAGTTAAGACAGGTGTTAGACTTTATTCTGGAAAAATATCCTGGAAAAGCTTTATTTTGTATTTTTCTCTCTGGGTCTTGTGGCCCTTACATTTGGAAACAAAAGACGAAGAATCTTTGGTGCATCCTCCATGGTAAAAGAGCTGGTCCCTGGTCCACAAGAGCAGGTGAGAGATTCAGAAGAGTATTACCCTATTGGGGATGCTGAGAATGAGCCTGTATTCTTTGAGTGTAACCCCCTATAGCAATGGGGAATTTTCCTGAGTATTCTCCTTCTCTTCCCTTATCCATTATCCCTGAAGATTTAGAAAAGTATTGTTGAATGTTGAGTCTGAAGTTAATTGGACCATGAAGAGATAAGTAAGCCATTTCCATGCTTGATTTCGAATGCTAAAGGGGGCTGCAGTTGATTCCTCAGTCCACAGTGCTCACAGCAGACAATAGTGGTAGGTATATGAATGGCAGTCTCATTAGTTTTAGAGGCAATGACATGTAGTCTTATAGGAGAGTTCAGAGGAGAATGGTATATGGGGAATGTTCCTGAGTACATGTGACATAACACTCTGAGGAACTCTCAGAAGCAACTGTGACAGAGATATGCTCAGCATGGCGAAGACCCTACACCCATACATTGGGTGCTCAAGGAAATGTATTTAAAACAACATCAAGAGTTAGTAAGTCTAAAATATTAGTAAGCCTAGAAAACAATTGAGTTGCATGAGTTTATATTAATATAAAATATTTTACTTACTTGCAAAAAACCCCCAACATATTCTACTTTTCCTTTTTTAGCATTAGATGTGATGCCGTGACTTCCAGTGTATTCATTCTGGGGAAAGAAAAGAATGACTTAATTGAAGAATGCTGACATGGCCTACAAAGTCCAACAACCAGAGAATTTCTTCTCTCTGTCTTGATTTTACAATACTTTGTGAAAACAGAATCTCATACATAACAGATATTGAAACATTATAATTTTTTAAGTTTGTCAGGGTACTTACTAAAGAGAGATGTTTAGAATTATGCAAATGGGGTGGTTTGACACAATACTGCTTATGTAATGTAACAAGCTAAAAATGTCTCCGATTCACTGATTGGTTTGATTTTTTTTTTTTGCCTTAGGGACTTTTTTTTTCAGTGATGAAGGTGGATTGATGGTTTATACTGTATCATTGGTGTTTTAATTATCATCACACATAAAGAGAATCAGGAAACTCATAGTCTTGAAGGCCATACCAGTATATTCAACTACCCAAATTTATTTCATTGCCACAATTTTGTCAAGCACAATAAAAAAAAGTACAATAAAAAATATTTACCTTCTGTCTTGTAGTTGTTGGCAAAGAATGATCAAAATTGAAAGAAAATAAATTAATTGTTCATGTCATTAAGATAAACAATGAATTAATTCTCATATCCAGTTCTTTACCATTTGTACTGAGAAAATATTTTCTTCATTAAAGAAAATTTGAAAGCTATGACCATGACCATGACCTTTTCCAACAAAGCATACTTGTGTAAAGTAAATCAAGTTTTGAAATTCCTGCTCTCCTCCATTTCCTTACAAATATGCCTAAAAAAGACATATATTCAAACAAGTGCTTTTATGAAATCTATCATTTTGTCATCTAATTGACAGCTTGAGAAAAGCAAGAGGCAAATCTTTGGATAAGAGGTATTCTAGGGAATGAGGAAGTAACTTGCAATGCCTCTAAAGTTCATCAGATGAGAGGCTGGGCAGACTAGCATTTCCTCCTCTCTGATTGTCATATGTTTGACCCCATGTGCCGATTTATTCATATATCTTTTTCTTAATTTGTACAAGTCACATTGATAAATTTAAAGGCTGTTGAAAAAATATTTCAACGGTAATAACAATAATTTTTAACACTTTTTATGCTGGGCATTGTGCTTAACATTTCACCTGTTTTATCTCATTTAACACTGTCCCCCACATACATGCAAAAACATAAAAACAAAATAATGATAACAAAAAACACTTTACAATCTAATATTGGATATCAGGAAATTTCTTATTCTACACAAAGTGGTTAAGTACATTTCCAGCTTTTCTCAGCTAATATGTTGCAGAGCCAGCCCACAAATCTAACTCCAGAGAACCTCTCTGAACCCCTCACTTGACCATCGAGGGACTGAGTAATAGGCTTATTTTCATAGAAAATATCCTTATAAATACTGCAATCAATGATCAATAATGTTGCAAAAGCCCTATATTCTTCTTCTAACTATTATGAAGCCTTATTTTCTTCTTCTGTCTGTTGGAAACCTTGAGGGATTCCTAGGTGCAGTCTGAAACTGGGCCCCAGACAGGGAGGGCACAGAGTGACCAAAGAAAGAGGCAGACCACTCCAGGTTTGTAAGTGGCAAGTGTAATAAAAGAACCTAAATACTCAAGAATTCTCTTGAATGTCTGTGAGATGACTAAATTTCCCCACCTGCCCACTAGATCTTAAAAGTTTGTAAAGAAGCCTTAACTGATTTTAGTCCCATATCTCAAAAAGATAGCCTCAATAACACATTACTCTCTCAAGGCTGCATCCTTGAAGACAGCTCCCACTGTGGGAATGGTGAACAGAACATACATTTTCCAAGAACAGGGGAGGGGGTGAGGAGCCTCCCATTGCCTGGGTCTAACTCGTGGGTCTACTGGTGGTCACATCCTCTTGATGACCCCCAACAAAAGGCATTGATCAAATTGTAACTATTAACATATTATAACATACATTGCTTACATCTTAAGTAGAACCTATTATTTCAGTATGTCAATTGATAAAGGAATATTTTACATTTGGCTTCATTTTTTCAACCTAAAATTTCATTGACCCTTTATCCCCATCTCTTCTGAGTTTCACTTTCTAAGGTAATTCTTAAAGAGAATTTGGAAGAAGCTTCTAGCAACATGCATTACCTGTTTATGTTTTTTGTTTGTTTTGTTTTTTGTTTGTTTTGTTCCTTACCCAGCATGTTGTGCAGGTTTAAGTTGAACAATATCTAGCAGTTTTTCTTAAATATTTGAATAATTAATTTTTGATCATATCATTAAATTATCAAAGAAGAAAAAAAATGTTTAGGCCCATTTTCTTTCCCACAATAATACAGACTCTATTTTAAGGAAAGATCTAAGAACTACCTAGGCTTTCACAGACTGACTACTGCAGCTCACTTAGTTGACCAGTTGTCATGTTGTGGTACTGTTTTCATTATGAACAATGTCATAACTTCAATAACCACCAGTGATTTGGGGTTATTAAAAATATCCCTCGGGCGCCTGGGTGGCTCAGTTGGTTAGGCGACTGCCTTCGGCTCAGGTCAAGATCCTGGAGTCCCGGGATCGAGTCCCGCATCGGGCTCCCTGCTCAGCGGGGTGTCTGCTTCTCCCTCTGACCCTCTTCCCTCTCGTGCTCTCTGCCTCTCATTCTCTCTCTCAAATAAATAAATAAAATCTTTAAAAAATATATCCCTCATTATCTTGAGCATTTTCATCAGATTGCAGGCTAACAGTTCAGATTTTTGCTTTTAATAATTAATCCATTTTTTCAATTGAAAATATAGTTTTTAAAAAGCTAGCACTTAAAGACAACCGACAGAATGGGAGAAGATATTTGCAAATGACATATCAGATAAAGGGCTAGTATCCAAAATCTATAAAGAACTTATCAAACTCAACACCCAAAGAACAAAGAATCCAATCAAGAAATGGGCAGAAGACATGAACAGACATTTTTCCAAAGAAGACATCCAAATGGCCAACAGACACATGAAAAAGTTCTCAACATTGCAGGCCATCAGGGAAATCCAAATCAAAACCTCAATGAGATACCACCTCACACCAGTGAGAATGGCTAAAATTAACAAGTCAGGAAACGACAGATGTTGGCGAGGATGCGGAGAAAGGGGAACCCTCCTACACTGTTGGTGGGAATGCAAGCTGGTGCAGCCACTCTGGAAAACTGTATGGAGGTTCCTCAAAAAGTTGAAAATAGAGCTACCATATGATCCAGCAATTGCACTACTGGGTATTTACCCCAAAGATACAAAAGTAGGGATCCGAAGGGGTACATGCACCCCGATGTTTATAGCAGCAATGTCCACAATAGCCAAACTGTGGAAAGAGCCAAGATGTCCATTGACAGATGAATGGATAAAGAAGATGTGGTATATATACAATGGAATATTATGCAGCCATCAAAAGGAATGAGATCTTGCCATTTGCAACGACATGGATGGAACTGGAGGGTATTATGTTGAGTGAAATAAGTCAAACAGAAAAAGATATGTATCATATGATCTCACTGATATGAGGAATTCTTAATTGTAGGAAACAAACTGAGGGTTGCTGGAGTGGGGGGTGGGGTGGGAGGGATGGGGTGACTGGGTGATAGACACTGGGGAGGGTATGTGCTCTGGTAAGCACTGTGAATTGTGCAAGACTGTTGAATCTCAGATCTGTACCTCTGAAACAAATAATGCAATATATGTTAAGAAAAAAAAAAAAGAAGAAGAAGGTAGCGGGAGGGGAAGAATGAAGCGGGGGAAATCGGAGGGGTAGATGAACCATGAGAGACGATGGACTCTGAAAAACAAACAGGGTTCTGGAGGGGAGGGGGGTGGGAGGATGGGTTAGCCTGGTGGTGGGTATTGAGGAGGGCACATTCTGCATGGAGCAATGGGTGTTATGCACAAACAATGAATCATGGAACACTTCATCTAAAACTAATGATGTAATGTATGGGGATTAACATAAGAATTAAAAAAAAATTTAAAAAAAAGCTAGCACTTAAAAAGCATATAAGCAGAATGCCATTTAGAGGATGGTCATTAGTTATTTATTAGCTGTCTACCATCAATTCCCTGTTCCTCCGTGAAACCTAATTTCTTTTAGGGACAATCCAGACACTTACAATCCCACTAGCAAATTTGATGCTAATGAAAACTGCCTCTTCTTTACTCAAAATCCTAGGGAGTAAGCCCATGAGCTGAGCTTGGAATCAGGCTGCAAAAAAATTTAAACCAAGAGCCTTAGCCAGCTTCTGAGGATCTCTACAAACTGCCCTCAGTTTCTCTATAAATATATCTCCAATAAGCTTCTGACATAATCTTCCAGTCTAATAACATTTTTTCTGCAAATATCCCGTTCATTTCTATTTCTGTGTTTTGTCTGTGCTCCTTACTATTGATGGATTTTTGCTTAAAACGTGTTTTTTTTTCCTCCATCACCATGTATGCTAACACAATTCATTCTTTTAACCTCCAAAATTTCTCCCTGATTTCTCAATCTCATGATACTCTCTTGTGTCTTTGAACTTCTATAGCATTTGTTTTTGAAGCTTTGGGCACTAAATTATATACTATGGATTAGTGCTCTTGCGCACGAGGTAATACCCTGTTTTGCAATGTTATAAGGGTATTTTCTGAGGCCACATTTCTCAATGAATTTATAGAGAAAAAGTCCTCTTTCAGCAACCAGGATATTGTGGCTGATATAAAATAACTGTTCAAATTGTTAACTTGAAAATTACAATATGTTTTTGGTCATTTCTGAAAATCTGTGGAGAGGTATCTTAATTACTTAACTTTTATAGCTAATACCTTTTGGAACTTTAATAAGTCAACTTTTTCTGGCCCACAACAAAGGTGCCAAAAAAAGTTTGAATCCTGCACATAATGCATTTAAATCAGTCTGTCTTAATTTTTTAACCCAAAAATATACAAATATCTAAGTTAATTCATGAACATTATTCATTTTATATGACAAGAAGGTAATGTCATTAGACTCAGAAGAAAGTAAAGATTATTCTGTAGTCTTTTGATTCAATGAACTAAACTTTGGATTTGTGATATCTAGATAGATAGATTGATAGAAAGATAGATAGATACACATGCTTATGTGTAAGTGCAATGAATGACAGCAATAATAAAAGGGATGGGAAGAAATTAGGAATAAGTTATTATTATAAGGTACTTGTATGACATGTGAAGTGCTATAGTGTTGTTTAAAAATGGACCTAGGTTAATTGTAAATGTGTATCACAAAACTCACATAAAATGCTATAGACAATCTGAACAGGCCTATATCTACTAAAGAAACTGAGATAACAATTAACACAAAATAGAAAGCACTGAGCCTAGATGTGTTCACTGGTGAACTGTACCAAACATTTAAGAAAAAACTGGACCAATTCTCTGCAATTTCTTCCAGAAGATAGAAGCAGATGGAATACTTGCTAACTCACTCTATTAAACCTATATTAACATAATACCAAAACCAGAAAAAGATATTACAAGAATACTATGAATCAACATTGCTCATGACATAGATGCAAAAATCCTCAACAAAATGTTAGTAAATTGAACCCAACAATGTATAAAAATAATTATACATCATAACCAGATGAGATAAATCACAGATATACAAGCTGGTTTAACATTTGAAAATCAGTGAACGTAATCCATCACCTAAACAAGCTGGATCCCATCAAAAGATGCAGAGAAAGTATTTGACAAAACACAGCCATTCGTGATAGAAATTCTGAGCAAACTAGGAATAGAGGGGAATTTCCTCAACTTAATAAAGATCATCTACAAAACACTTAAAGCTAATATCATACTTAATGGTAAGAAACTCTAAGTTTTCCTGCTAAGATCAGGAACAATGCAAGAATGTCCCCTCTTGTCACAGCTTTTCAATATTGTACTGGAAGTTCTAGCCTATGCAATAAGAAAAGGAAATATAAGGTATACAGATTGGAAACGAAGAAATAAAACTTTTTGTTCACAGATGATATGATCTTCTATATAGAAAATCTAAAAGAATTGACCAAAAAACAAACAAAAAAAAAACCCCAAAAAAACAAGCTAACTAACTAACTCCTGGAACTAAATAATTATAACTAGGCTGCAGAACACAAAGTTAATATTCAAGAGTCAATCACTTTCCTATATACTAACAAAGAACAAATGGAATTTAAAACTAAAAACACATTTCCAGTTACACATTAGTGCCCCTAAAATTAAATACTTAGGAATAAATCTGGTAAAATATGCACAAGATATATTTAAAAACTATAAAACTTTGGTGAAAGAAATCAGAGAACTAAGTAGAGAGAAATCCCATGCTCATGAATAGGAGGACTCAATATTGTAAAAATACCTGTTCTTACCGACTTCATCTATAGATGCAGCCTCAAATAAAACATCAGCAAGTAATTGTGGATATTGACAAACTGAATCTAAAATTCATACGGAAAGGCAAAAGACCCAGAATAGCCAACTCAGTATTTGAGGTGAATAAAGTCAGATGACTTACACTACACAACTTCAAGACTTTACTATAATTAATAATATAAGCTACAGTATTAAAGACAATGTGGTATTGGTGAAAGAATAGACAAATAGATCAATAAAACAGAATAGAGAGTCCAGAAATAGATCCTGATAAATATAGTCAACTGGTCTTTGACATAGGAGGAAAGGCAATACAATGGAGAAATGATAGTCTCTTTAACAAATGGTGCTGAAACGACTGGATAGCCACATGCAAAAAGTGGATCTAGATGTAGGCCTTACATCCTTCACAAAAACTAACTCAAAGTGACTCATCAAAGATAACATAGGTGAAAACCTAGTGATCTTGGTTATGATGATGCCTTTTTGGATACAACACTACAGGCACGATCCATGAAAAAAAAACTGTAAAACTTAACTTCACTGAAATTTAAAATGTCTTCTCTGTGAAAGACATTGTGAAGAGATAGAGGACAAAACAAGCCATAGACTGGCATAAAATATTTGCAAAAGACATATATGATAAAAGACTGTTATCCAAAATATACAAATATAAATATATCTTAAAACTCAACAATAAGAAAATTGAACAAACTGATTAGAAAATAGGCAAAACACCTAAACAGGTATCTCACCAAAGACATGCAGATGGCAAAGAAGATACGCAGATGGGAAAATGTCCAATATCATATGTCATTAGGGAATTGCAAATTAAAACAACAATAATATACCACTATACACTTATTAAAAAGGCCAAAATCCAAAACATTGACAATACCAAATGCTGGTGAGGATGTAGAGCAAAAGGAACTCTCATTCATTGCTGGTGGGAGTGCAAATGGTACAATCACTTTGGAAGACAGTTTTGTGGTTTCTTAAAAAACTAAATGTTCATGGAACACTACATCAAAAACTAATGATGTAATGTATGGTGACTAACATAACAATAAAATAAAATTAAAAAACTAAAAACAAACAAACAAAAAAACTAAATGTACCCTTACCCTATGATCCAGAAGTTGCATTCCTTGATATTTACAGAAGAGTTGAAAACTTATGTCCACATAAAACTTGTACAGTAGCTTTATTCATAATTGCCAACACTTGGAAGTAACCCAGATGGAATGGATAAATAAACTGTGGCATATCCAAACAATGCAGTAGTATTTAATGCTAAAAAGAAATAATCTATCAAGCTATGAAAAGATATAAACTTAAATGTATATTACGAAGTGAAAGAATCTGTAAAGTCTACATACTGTATAAGCTCATCTATGTGACATCTGAAAAAGACAAAACTTTGGAGACAGTAAAAAGATAAGTGGTTTCTAGGGGTTGAAGAGAGGGATGAATAGGTAAAGTACAGAAAAATTTTAGGGTAGTGAAACTTCTGTATGATACCATACATGTCATTAAACATTTCTTAATATTTATAGAATGCACAACATCAAGAGTGAACCCATGTAAACTATGGACTTCAGGTAATACGAATGTGTCAACATAGGTTCATCAATTGTAATACAAGTACCACTCTGAGAATGGAGGAGTTTTTCAGGGCCAGGGGTATGTAGGAACTCTCTGCACATTCCACTCAATTTTGCTGCAAACTTAAAACCACTCCAAAAAATAAAGTGTGTTAAAAATAGTGAATTTCATCGAAACTACAATGAGATATAACCTCACACTTATCAAAATGGCTAAAATCAACAACACAAGAAACAACAGGTGTTGGCAAGGATGTAGAGAAAAAGGAAGCCTCGTGCCTTGTTGGTGGGAATGCAAACAGGTGAGCCACTCTGGAAAACAGTATGGAAGTTCCTCAAAAAGTTAAAGATAGAACTACCCAATGATACAACAATCACACTATTGGGTATTTGCCCAAAGAATACAAAAACACTAATTCAAAGCGATATATGCACCCCTATGTTTATAGCAGCATTATTTACAATAGTCAAGATATGGAAACAGCCCAAGTGTCTACCAATAGATGAATCGATAAAGAAGATGTGGGGTGTGTGTGTGTGTGTGTGTGTGTGTGTATAAAATGGAATATTAGTCAGTCATAAGAAAGGAATGAAATCTTGCCATTTACAACAACATGGATGGAGCTACAGAGTACAATGCTAAACAAAACAAATCAGTCAGAGAAAGATAAATACATATGCTTTCATTTATATGTGGAATTTAAGAAACAAAACTAGCAAAGGAAAAAAAAAGAAAGAGAGACAAGTCAAGAAACAGACTTAATTATAGAGAACAAACTGATGGTTACCAGAGGGAAGGTGGGTGGGGGGATGGGGGAATAAAAAATAAGTAAATAGGTGATGGAGATTAAGGAGTGCACTTGTCATAATGAGAACTGGGTGATGTATGGAATTGTTGAATTACAAAATTGTACACCTGAAACTAATATAACAATGTATGTTAACTAAATGGAATTAAAATGAAAACTTAAAAAGCCGAAAAATAGTGAATTTCAAATGTTCTCTCTATTCTGTTTCTTTTCCTTAGGACTATCTTATTAAGGAATTTATATTTATAAATATAAATATATATACACACACACACACTGTGCTGGTATATTAGTCACCAATAAACTTTAGATGACTTCAGGATCTGAATTAGCCTTTTCAATTCATTTAATGTGCTTCTCAATTAACAGAACCCAAAAATATGTGGTTACACATATGGTCCCAAATATATTTATTTTAGGTCTTGGGGTTTAAAATTTTTCTAGGATATAGACTTTCTTCTTTTTATTTTATTTTTTTAGAATTGAATATTGTTAGGAAATAGATTGTTTCAGTGGCATAGCCTCAGGATGTTAAAAGGACACAGATGTGGCAGTTGAAATGAAAAGTGAATGAAAATGGAATTCAAGGGCTTAGGTTTATTTCTTAGTTGTGATCTTCACTAAAAGAGGGAAAGCCTTTAATTTCCTTAGATTTAATTTCTTCATTTCTATAATAGAAATAAGGAAGTTCATCTTGCATCCTTACTATGATAATCACTGTTATAATTAAGTGTGCATCCTTACTGAGAGAGAGCAGGAGAGGGGAGGGAGAAGGGAGCCAAGTCTAGTGACTGATAAACAGTCAATATTCAAAAATGATTACTATACATTGAGCTCTTAATATACGGCAGGCACTGCTAAATATTTTGTGAATTTTAATCACAATGCCAACATGATAAAGACATTTTATCTATGTTTTATGAATAAGAAAATGGAGGTTCGAAAAAATTTAGCAGTTTTTCCAAGATCACATGGCTAGAAATAGACATAGTGTTCAAAATCATGTCAGTCTGATTAAACAGAACACCGACCTGCCTGGGGTGTCCTAGCATTGATTGATTGATGGATGGGAATACATTTATACTGGCAAGCAGTAAAATGTTATTATTTAATCCTCTTCATTACAGTCTGACTGACATGGCAGAAATGGAGTGAAAATCAAAATGGAATGGTATGTGGGATGAGTTGTGAATACGAGATGAATAGCAACAAAAATAGCAAAAAAAAAAAAATGAGTTTATCTGGTTAAGGGAAAAGAAACGTGAATGGAAACCGTGGAGGTTCTGCTCATAGCTTCATCTTTTTTTTTTTCTGTATTTTTTCTCCTAACATGCATTAAAGAATGAGGAAGAGCTGAAAAACATTAAACATTTCTAAGCAGATATTACTGAAGAAAGTGGTTGCCTAGCAGCAAAAAATATACTGTTTTGACATTATAGTGAGGGTTGGATGAAACATTAAAATAGTTCATTTTAAAAGCTGAGGGTTGCTTTGGAAATGTAAGGACATCTGGTCTTTTTTTAGAAGGTTTTTGTAAGAAGCTTTGTATTAGTTTTACATGCTGTGTAACAAATTACCAAAAACTCAGCAGCTTAAAACAACTCTCATTTTATTATTTCACAGTGTCTGTAGGTCAGAAGTCTGGGTGCAGCTTAGTGGGCTCCTCTGCTCAGGGTCTGTCAAGGTGTCAGTTGGTCTGTGCCCATATCAGGAGGCTGGACTAGGGAGGATCAGGCTCCAAGCTTGGAGGTTTGGGCAGAACTCATTACCCTGAGACTGTAAAATTCCTGGCAGCTTACTTCTTCAGACCCACAGAGAAATCTCTCCCATTCGGAATCTCTGCCTTCAAGAAAAGTCTAGGCCTGCTTTTATAGGCCTCACCTAATTAGGTGAGGCCCACTTAGGATAACTCCTTTGATAACTCAAAGACAACTGGTTAAAGGCCATAATTATATTTGGAAAACCCCTTCACCTTTGTAATACAACAACATAATTATAGGAGTGATAGCCAATTAATTTGGTATATTCTACTGGTTAAAAGTAGATCACAGTTTCCACCAACCCTCCAGGGGCAGGTACTAGGTTTCAAAAATCATGGAGAACACCCTATGGTTTGCCCACTATAGGCACAATCTGCTAGCTCCATCTTTATTGTCCTTATGAACAGTGAGACAGAGGGGTAAAAGAGCAATATTAAAATTGTCTTGCATTTTAATTGATCAGCATTCTTTTACTAAACAAATTGTCTTTATAGTAATTTTTAAAATAATTATCCATGAATTGCATAAAAATAATTTCTTAATTCTTAAAGTACCTGTGAATGACCCATGATATATGTAAATAGGAAATAAGCAATGATTCTTAAAAACAAAACAAATGTAAGGAAGTTTCTAAAACCACCAATAAAGTAAAGCTATTTCACTCATTTTAATACACATTTTACCTCTAATCAATCCATGTTATTGGAAAAGAGCTTATTAGATTTTCCAGTATGTTTTGTGTGTCAGGATATGAAAAGAAAATTAATGCATGAGTATAAACTAGAAGTACATTTATATAACAACAAAAATATCAACTTTAATGGTGATCTAAATTATTTTCAAGTGATAATATGTTAATCTCAACAAAATTATTTTATCCGAATATGCCACATAAATGTTTTTCATATTGCACTAATTTTTGGACACAAACTATTCTAATGAGTTTGGCATTTTGCATTTATTTCTTGAGCAGAATTAATTCATAATTCTTTGTAGATTTTTCCCTATAAATGAATCTCGGATAGTTTGATAAATTAGGTTCATCTGAAAAGATACAAGTGTCAAAAATAATTTTCCCTATGGTTTTAAATGGGATAAAATGCACTTAAGAAAAAAAAAATCACAGACTCTGTTTGAATCAGTATAATTGCTTTACTTCAATCCATATTTTATTTACCATACAGCTTCTTTCTGGCTTCTAGATATCTTGGATTTAATTGAAAAAAAAATGAGTAATGAAAAGTATAATTAGACTTTGAATTTTTCACAAACTGCTTCAATTTTTTTAAGAAATCATCTAACTCAGATGACTTATGTCCATTAAAATCTAATGTAGGTTGATTTTTATAAATGTACTACCATGAGCAAATCCAACCTGAGTCCTATAGCTTTATGAAATTACCTTTCTTTTTTTCTTTTTTAAAAATTTTATTTTATTATGTCATGTAAATCACCATACATTACATCATTAGTTTTTGATGTAGTGTTCCATGATTCATTGTTTGCATACAACACCCAGTGCTAAATAAATAATAAATAATAATAAATAATTCCCCATGGAAAGTCAATATCATTTTCAACATTTTGAGGTTAATCAGTGACAGCACTTACTTTTTCTTGGTTTTTACCTGTTATCTCTTGTTCTGATTTGCTACTTCACTCCTCAATTCTCATTCTCTGGCTCTCTCTCCTTTCTAAAAATTTTATTTTATTTTTATCAAAGTTATTCATGCATAGTTTAATGAGACAAAGCATTTTACAAGATATTTATATTAAAAATAGTAACTCCTGTACACTCAAATCCAATTATTTCTCTCCCATGACAACTTTGAAGACTCCTAGCTTATACTTTTGGTATTTACCTATGTATCAATTGAAGGCATCTGTCCAATACAGAAAGTATCACTGTATTCCAACAAGCAGGAATTCTAGAGGCAGACTCTTAAGCATAAATAAAGGAGTAGTAGGTAAGGAAAGTATAATTCTTCCATTTAAAAATCAACTTATTGTTGACTGCCAGAATTGATTCCTGTTTATATGTGTTCTTACGCCCTATTGACTAGAACTCTTATAGAATTGTTGCATTGCATTCTAGTCATTTTTATCATCTGCTTTCCCATTTAGACCATGAGGTCCTTAAGTGTCCTTGACATTCATATTCAAGCTGAATTTTCTAAGAGAACATCTGCTATACAGTAGGTTCCTAAAAAATACTTAAATGAATCAAATTTTAACAGTTTTTGGATGTCTACCTGGAATATGTTATATGCTTATTTAGCATTATATAGATTCTTTGGGGTCCTATAATTCTTTAGGTTTCAAGAGTCATGAAGCACCTCCTAGAGAGTCATCACACTCAAGTACCTTCCCTATCTTACTGCTGGAACTCTGGGATCCTAAAGTTACCTTTTCAAGTTCATACACTGCAAAGGGAAATATACAAAATAAAATAAATGATCATCCTTATCTCATAAAATCCTGTAACAGAAGCATAAAACTGAGAGAAAGACATATCACTCAGAGATATGTAGGGTAATTGAGGAAAACTAAATATGTTGCCATGCTTCCCTACAAGTATTTTAATGCCAATTTTAAGGTATCATGGAATCTCTGGCAACCAGTAGTCTGTTTTACCACTGGCAATTTCAGCACAGACATCCACATGGAATTCTAGTCTATCTTTAATGTTTTTCACAAAATAGTTTCATAATAACCCAGTAGACATTCTAAAATATAGAGAATTACAGTTGTAAGAAACAATATCTACCATGTGCAAAGCACTATTCAAACATTTTAAACAGATTACTTCTAATCATTTTTAAAAACAGATACAAAGAAGATGGCAGAGGAGTAGGAGACCTAAATTTCATCTGGTCCCAGGAATTCAGCTAGATAGTTATCAAACCATTCAGAATACCTACAAACTCAACAGGAGATCGAAGAAAAGAATAGCAGCAATTCTACGAACAGAAAAGCGACCACTTTCTGGAAGTGTATATTTTTCTGGGGTCACTGTTACCCTTTTAGCAATTTATTCTCTCATTCATCTATTCTTCTCTGGACAAAATGACAAGATGGAAAAACTCACCTCAAAACAAAGAACAAGAGGCAGTACCGACTGCCAGGGACCTGATCAATACGGACATTAGTAAGATGTCGGAACTAGAGCTCAGAATGGAGAAAAAGAACTAAAATCTAACCAAGCCAAAATAAAAAAGGCTATTAATGAGGCGCAATAAAAAATGGAGACTCTACCTGCTAGGATAAATGAGGCCGAAGAAAGAATTAGTGATATAGAAGACCAAATGATGGAGAATAAAGAAGCTGAGAAAAAGAGAGATAAACAACTACTGGATCACGAGGGGAGAATCCAAGAGATAAGTGATACCATAAGACGAAAAAATATTAGAATAATTGGGATCCCAGAAGAAGAAGAAAGAGAGAGAGGGGCAGAAGGTGTATTGGAGCAAATTATAGCAGAGAACTTCCCTGATTTGGGGAAGGAAATAGGCATGAAAATCCAGGAGGAACAGAGAACCCCCCTCAAAATCAATAAAAATAGGTCAACACCCCAACATCTAATAGTAAAACTTACAAGTCAGAGACAAAGAGAAAATTCTGAAAGCAGCTCTGGACAAGAGGTCTGTAACCTACAGCAGGAGAAACATTAGATTGGCAGCAGATCTATCCACAGAGACCTGGCAGGTCAGAAAGGACTGGCATGATATATTCAGAGCACTAAACAGAAAAATATGCAGCCAAGAATACTATATCCAGCTAGGCGGTCACTGAAAATAGAAGGAGAGATAAAAAGCTTCCAGGACAAACAAAAACTAAAAGAATTTGCAAACACCAAACCAGCCCTATAAGAAATATTGAAAGGGGTCATCTAAGCAAAGAGAGAGTCTAAAAGTAACATAGACCAGAAAGGAACAGAGACAATATACACTAACAGTCACCTTACAGGCAATACAGTGGCACTAAATTCATATCTTTCAATAGTTACCCTGAATGTAAATGGGCTAAATGCCCTAATCAAAAGACACACGGTATCAGATTGGATAAAAAAAAAAACAAGACCCATTGATATGCTGTCTGCAAGAGACTCATTTTAGACCCAAAGACACCTCCAGATTGAAAGTGAGGGGGTGGAAAACCATTTACCATGCTAATGGACATCAAAAGAAAGCTGGGGTGGCAATCCTTATATCAGGCAAATTAGATCTTAAACCAAAGACTGTAATAAGAGATGAGGAAGGACACTATATCCTACTTAAAGGGTCTATCCAACAAGAAGATCTAACAATTGTACATATGCTCCTAACATGGGAGCAGCCAATTATATAAGCCAATTAATAACAAAATCAAAGAAACACATTGACAATAATACAATAATAGTAGGGGACTTTCACACCCCCCTCACTGAAATGGACAGATCATCGAAACAAAAGATCAACACAGAAATAAAGGCTTTAAATGACACACTGGACCAGATGGACCTCACAGATATGTTCAGAACATTCCATCCCAAAGCAACAGAATACACATTCTTCTCTAGTGCACATGGAACATTCTCCAGAATAGATCACATTCTGGGTCCAAATCAGGTCTCAAGTGGTACCAAAAGATTGGGATCATTCCCTGCATATTTTCCAACCACAATGCTTTGAAACTAGAACTCAATCACAAGAGGAAAGTCAGAAAGAACTCAAATACATGGAGGCTAAAGAGCATCCTACTAAAGAATGAATGGGTCAACCAGGAAATTAAAGAAGAATTTTAAAAATTCATGGAAACAAATGAAAATGAAAACACAACTGTTCAAAATCTTTGGGATGCAGCAAAGGCGTCCTAAGAGGAAAGTATATAGCAATACAAGCCTTTCTCAAGAAACAAGAAATGTCTCAAGTGCACAACCTAACCCAAACTTAAGAAGCTGGAGAAGGAACAGCAAATGAAGCCTAAACCCAGCAGGAGAAGAGAAATAATAAAGATCAGAGCAGAAATCAATGAAATAGAAGCCAAAAGAACAGTAGAACAGACCAACGAAACTAGGAGCTGGTTCTTTGAAAGAATTAATAAGATTGATAAACCCCTGGCCAGACTTACCAAAAAGAAAAGAGAAAGGACCCAAATAAATAAAATCATGACTGAAAGAGGAGAGATCACAACCAACACCAAAGAAATACAAACAATTATAAGAACATATTATGAGCAACTATATGCCAGCAAATTAGATAATCTGGAAGAAATGGATGCATTCCTAGAGATGTATAAACTACCAAAACTGAACCAGGAAGAAAGAGAAAACCTGAACAGACCCGTAACCAGTAGGGAAATTAAAGCAGCAATCAAAAATCGCCCAAAAAACAAGAGCCCGGGGCCAGATGGCTTCCCAGGGGAATTGTACCAATCATTTAAAGAAGAATTAAAACCTATTCTTCTGAAACTGTTCCAAAAAATAGAAATGGAAGAAAACTTCCAAACTCATTATATGAGGCCAGCATTACCTTGATACCCAAACCAGACAAAGACCGCATCAAAAAGGAGAACTACAGACCAATATCCCTGATGAACATGGATGCAAAAATTCTTACCAAAATACTAGGCAATAGCATCCAACAGTACATTAAAAGGATTATTCACCATGACCAAGTGGGATTTACTCCTGGGCTGCAAGTGTGCTTCAACATCTGCAAATCAATCAATGTGATACAATACATTAATAAAAGAAAGAACAAGAACCATATGTTCCTCTCAATAGATGCAGAAAAAGCATTTGACAAAGTACAGCATCCTTTCTTGATTAAAACTCTTCACAGTGTAGAGATAGAGGGTACATACCTCAATATCATAAAAGCCATCTATGGAAAACCGACAGCAAGTATCATTCTCAATGGGGCAAAACTGAGAGCTTTTCCCTAAGGTCAGGAACACAGCAGGGATGTCCACTATCACCAATGCTATTCAACATAGTACTAGAAGTCCTAGCCTCAGCAATCAGACAACAAAAAGAAATAAAAAACATCCGAATTGGCAAAGAAGAAGTCAAACTCTCACTCTTTGCAGATGATATGATACTTTATGTGGAAAACCCAAAAGACTCCACCCCCAAACTGCAAGAACTCATACAGGAATTCAGTAAAGGGGCAGGATATAAAATCAGTGCACAGATCTCAGCTGCATTTCTATACACCAACAACAAGACAGAAGAAAGAGAAATTAAGGAGTTGATCCCATTTATAATTACACCCAAAACCATAAGACACCTAGGAATAAATCTAACCAAAGAGGCAAAGAATCTGTATCAGAAAACTACAGAATATTCATGAAGGAAATTGAGGAAGACAAAGAAATGGAAAAATGTCCCATGCTCATGTATTGGAAGAACAAATATTGTGAAAATGTCAAAGCTACCTAGAGCAATCTACACATTTAATGCAATCCCTATCAAAATACCATCAACTTTTTTCAAAGAAATGGAACAAATAATCCTAAAATTTGTATGGAACCAGAAAAGACCCCGAATAGCCAGAGGAATGTTGAAAAAGAAAAGCCAAGCTAGTGGCATCACAATTCCAGACTTCAAGCTCTATCACAAAGCTGTAATCATCAAGACAGTATGGTACTGGTACAAAAACAGACACATAGATCAATGGAACAGAATAGAGAGCCCAGAAATGGACCCTCAACTCTGGGTCAACTAATCTTTGACAAGGCAGGAAAGAATGTCCAATGGAAAAAAGACAGTCTCTTCAACAAATGGTGTTGGGAAAATTGGACAGCCACATGCAGAAGAATGAAACTAGGCCATTTCCTTACACCACACAAAAATAGACTCAAAATAGATGGAAGACCTAAAGTGTGACAGGAATCCATCAAAATCCTTGAGGAGAACACAGGCAGCAACCTCTTCAACCTCAGCCACAGCAACTTCTTTCTAGAAACATTGCCAAAGGCAAGGGAAGCAAGGGCAAAAATGAACTTTTGGGACTTCATCAAGATAAAAAGCTTTTGCACAGCAAAGAAAACAGTCAACAAAACCAAAAGACAACCGACAGAATGGGAGAAGATATTTGCAAATGACATATCAGATAAAGGGCTAGTATCCAAAATCTATAAAGAACTTATCAAAGTCAACACCCAAAGAACAAATAATCCAATCAAGAAATGGGCAGAAGACATGAACAGACATTTCTCCAAAGACATCCAAATGGCCAACAGACACATGAAAATGTTCTCAACATCACAGGGCATCAGGAAAATACAAATCAAAACCTCAATGAGATACCACCTCACGCCAGTCAGAATGGCTAAAATTAACAAGTCAGGAAACGACAGATGTTGGCGAGGATGAGGAAAAAGGGGAACCCTCCTACACTGTTAGTGGGAATGCAAGCTGGTGCAGCCACTCTGGGAAACAGTATGGTTTTTTTGTTCCTCAAAAAGTTGAAAATAGAGCTACCCTACGACCCAGCAATTGCACTACTGGGTATTTACCCCAAAGATACAGATGTAGTGATCGGGGGGGACACATGCACCCCAATGTTTATAGCAGCAATGTCCACAATAGCCAAACTATGGAAAGAGCTTAGATGTCCATCAACAGGTGAATGGATAAAGAAGATGGGAGGGGTACACACACACACACACACACACACAAACACACACATAATGGAATATTATGCAGCCATCAAAAAAATGAAATCTTGCCATTTGCAATGACGTGAATTGAACTACAGGGTATTATGCTAAGCGAAATAAGTCAATCAGTGAAAGACAAGTATCATATGATCTCACTGATATGAGGAATTTGAGAAACAAGACAGAGGATCATAGGGGAAAGGCAGGAAAAATGAAACAAGACAAAACCAGAGAGGAGACAAACCATAAGAGATTCTTAATCTCAGAAAACAAACTGAGGGTTGCAGGAGTGGAGGGGGGTGGGAGGTATGGGGTGTCTGAGTGATGGACATTGGGGAGGGTATGTGCTATGGTGAGTGCTGTGAATTGTGCAAGACTGATGAATCACAGACCTGTACCCCTGAAACAAATTACACACACACACACACACAGATACAGAGAATATATTAGGACTGGCTCCAAATAACAGAAGACAACTTGATCCAGGTTAAGAAAAATGCTATAAGGATTCAGGGGTGGGTAATAGGGTCCAAGGATAGACATATAAGAAGAAGTAGGAAAAATTGAAACCAGAAACTTGACATTTGTCAGAAATGTTATGTTTCTTCTTTTATCTTGTTTTTCCCTGTACACTGCTTGGCTTTTATTTGTAAGCCTAGTCGACACTAAGGACTTGAGGTGCTGGTGTAGGTAGTTTAGGAATTCTCTAGTGTAAGCTGGCAATGGTATATTAGAATAATATATGTTATAATTGACTATAAAATCTTACTGGCTTTGGGGCGCCTGGGTGGCTCAGTCATTAAGCATCTGCCTTCAGCTCAGGCCATGATCTCAGAGTCCCGGGATTGAGCCCCGCATTGGGCTCCCTGCTCGGCAGGAAGCCTGCTTCTCCCTCTCCCACTCCCCCTGCTTGTGTTCCCTCTCTCACTATCTCTCTGTCAAATAAATAAATAAAATCTTTAAAAAAAAAAATCTTGGGCGCCTGGGTGGCTCAGTTGGTTAAGCGACTGCCTTCGGCTCAGGTCATGATCCTGGAGTCCCGGGATCGAGTCCCGCATCGGGCTCCCTGCTCAGCGGGGAGCCTGCTTCTCCCTCTGACCCTCCCCCCTCTCATGTACTCTCTCTCATTCTCGCTCTCTCAAATGAATAAATAAAATCTTAAAAAAAAAAAAAAAAAAAAAAATCTTACTGGCCTTGATGTCTAAACAAGTCAGAGAAAATAATTTATGGTATAGAAATAGTATAGGAGATCATCAGTATTATAATTTAGAGCACTGTTCAATAATTAGTACAACTTGGGGCACCTGGGTGGCTCAGTTGGTTAAGCGACTGCCTTCGGCTCAGGTCATGATCCTGGAGTCCCGCGATCGAGTCCCGCATCGGGCTCCCTGCTCAGCGAGGAGCCTGCTTCTCCCTCTGACCCTATCCCCTCTCATGCTGTTTCTCTCTCTCTCTCTCAAATAAATAAATAAAATTTAAAAAAATAATAAATAATAATTAGCACAACTTCAGTTCAGAGAGAAACATTTATTATTGTTATTATTATACCCAATATGGCTGAAGATGTTCAGCCAAATCCAATCATGTTTTTTTCTTTTCCCCAGCAGTAAAAATAATAGATTGTAATCATTGTAAAATTAGTCTAGACCTTGCATTTAATTTGTCCCCTGAAGGCCTACATGGAAAAAGAAATAGCCATTTCCCATGCTATTTCTTGAGTTTGTGATATTTTTGCTCTTTCTAATTTGCAGAACAATCATAGTTATGGTATCTCTTATAATTCCATTTATGTTGGAGCACACAGATCCTTTGGGCACTATTGTTTGTAATTTGAAAGCTATATTGCATTATGTTAGAGACTATTTTAAACTGTATTAATTATAAAATCAAGCAATATATCATTTCATGAAGTCAAATAAAGGTATTGTAGAATATCATTATGGGGACAATATGTGTCTTCAAAAAATAATATATGGATAAGTTTAAGAATACACTTTTCAAAAGTTTTATAAGATTTTAGAGGTTATATTTGCAGAACAGATCCTTACTGTGGAAACCATATTTTATGGCCCTAAGTGTTTGCAACTCATAAAAAGTATTTGTAATTCATAAAAATATACATTCTAAAGTAATCATAATATAAAGGAATTTAGGATCTGTCAATCAAATACTTTGACTACCTTCATCATATATCAACATATATTGATATTTTGATTGGACAAACTAATGTTCATTCTTTAACTAAACAGTAATTTATTAAATATCTGCTATGTGTCTCATAGTAATGAAAAGTTAAGCAAGTGTGAGATACGAATTTTCTTCACAATGTATCCAGTGAAGTCAGAAAAAGAAATGTCTTTAAAATACACATGTAACAAAAACTTCAGGAGAGATATTGAATAAAAACCTTAGAGACAGAAGGGAGTGATTCTCTCTCACTGAAGCATATTAGAGAAGGAAAGTGTAACTATGTTGTTTTTTTTTTAAGTATCCATGAGAAAAGTGGGTTTCAGATTGTACAAAGAATCAATCTTCCAAGATTCAATCACATAGATACAGAGTCTGAAATGAAAACCCATGTCATTTGGTTGTTACTTCATAAATGAAGGGTATTAAATTAGAAGAAATGAGGAGGGTAGATGTTTAAATTATGATTCACCCTTAAAGCATTCCAAATACGAACTTCATGGTGAATTGTACATAAAACAAGAAAAAATATTGAAGAGATATATGTGTTAGGAAAGTAATTTCAGCATCACTAAGAAGTAATTAATGGATAGGGAAGAAATGAGACACAGAGATCAGATAGCCTGTTCTTATTTTGAGTCCAGGTTAGAAATGAAGAAACCAGGAAAGCAGAAGATGGATGGACTAAAGAGATAATCAAGATCAAATCAACCCAATGGGTAAGTGAGGGAAGAGATAAAATAGAATGTGAAAAGGGAAGGATGAAGAAAATAACTAGTTTTGCTTATTTATAAACTATTAAGTTGATAGATTTATTTTATACCGCATTCATCCAGCGTTTATTTGTGCTTGGTATTAAGGGTACTAGAACATTAAAAATTTAAATGTAAGAAAATTGTTTACTATAGCTTTACAAGGTAAAGAATGCACCAACTACTTCAGATTGTTTTTGTGAAGACCAACACAAAATATTCTGGTTTTGTTTACTCTTATTACTGCTGCATCCACCCAAATTTGGGGGACATTATTTTATATTAAGCTGTATGGCCGGCAATGTTTGTTCAATAGTAAGCATAGTAGACATAGTGGTTGTCTTCAGAAGCTTACAGTTAGTGAGTGAAACAGATATTTAAATAATTAAATGAGAAAAGAAGTAAATGGTAGGAAGAAGGATGAAATGGTTCTGTAAGACACTTTTTAGGGAAAGTTAAGCTAGTTAAGCTAGTCCTTTAGGAAAGATTCATAATGAAAAATCTGAAGATGATAAGGATTTACTTGGTTGAAGTAAGAGGAAAGAGTACCTCAGGCAAAAACATGTCTTCTGTTCACTTTCAGTGGTCGTATAATACCATTGCAATGGTGAACTGTTGGTGACTAGGATTCTCTATGCTTAGTTACCTTTGGCATATCCCTGAAAATATGTTAGTCATTTTGACTTGAATTTACCATTAATTAACAGTGAAAAATAAAAGGAAGAAGTACAAAATAAATAAATAAAACTGAATAATTTATAATTACTTTTTCAAAAGCCCTGTTTAAAACACAAATGTGGGGCGCCTGGGTGGCTCACTTGGTTTAAGTGGCTGCCTTCAGCTCAGGTCATGATCTCAGAGTCCTGGGATGGAGCCCTGGGTTGGGCTCCCTGCTCAACGGGGAGCCTGCTTCTCCCTCTGCCTGCCATTCCCCCTGGTTGTGCTCTCTCTCTCTGTCAAATAAATAAATAAAATCTTTAAAAAAAATAAAAAACAAATGTGTGCTTGCATAAATACACACACCCCCCCCCAAAGAAACCATGCTAGAACGAGGCTATAAATATGATAGTAATTTTTACTTAATAAGCTTTATATTTTTTATTTTAAATTATAATAAAGGTTAATCATGTGTTAAACATGTACTTTTCTATATGTCATTGTAAGTATGATTAATCAAATATAACTATTATTTATACTTAGTTCTTTTGGATACTGGAACAAAATTATGAATTTGAAAACAGCAGTTATTTTTTTCCCACTTATTAGGTGACGTTTCAATTCACTCAAACCAACTAAGCTAAATCAAATTTTTTAATGTAAACCATGAATCATCTGGTAAAGTAAATTTCAAAATTGACTTGAAAAGCTTTTCTAGATAGAATAAAAGTGAAAGATGTGAAAATGCATAATATTCTTTTTTTGCTTTTAAATATGCCTACTCAGATGGAATCATCAAATTTTATACCTGAAAGAGAGCTGTGATCATTTAATCAAATCTCCACATTTTACAGATGAGCAGTCTTTTCCATTTTTAAAAATCTGCTTCCCCCCCCCATTCTTTTATGGACTTTAGTTTCCATCAAAGGACTAATTAATAATATGGAAGACATTCATATTTACCTTTTATTTTGAAGAAACACGTTATTATTGCTTTAACATTCAAAATATCTAAAAACTCTAATAGGACAGGAAGAATGTTTTAGTAACCTGAAAACCACCCTCTCATTTTATACTTTCAGTTTCCTTTTTATCCAAGACAGAGAGAGAGAACAGAATCAGGTCATTGCCCAAAAGTTCTCACTTCTTTCTTATCAGAAGATAAAAATCAATAATTGAAGCTAAAGATAGATTCAGATGGGTGAAACAGACAAGATAAGTGTTGTTCTGCTGATGAAAGTGGCAAGACTCATCTAATTCTGATGTTTAGTTAATAAAATTCCCTATTTCACAACTCTATACTCACTACAAATCAAGCTTAATAATGGCTCTTCAATAAAATCTGAACTTCTAACATAGACTTCGAGTGCCTTCACCAATTCTTTTCTCAGCTTAACCTAATTATTCTTTTCTCACTTGCAACTGATTATCCACAGCCCAAAAAGCTGCCTAGAGGATGCAGAAAAAAATACACATGGAGCTAATAATTTCCTTAACTTCTTTAAAATAATAATAATCATCTCCTTAACTTAATGAAATTTATGGCATCTTACAAAAAACAGTCTGTGTGTAGTAAATATTAGCTACTTGAACCCTTACTGATATTCATCCAGACTTATATATTTATATATAAGGAATTAACCAGACTGCAGGCATCCTATTTTTTTTTTGTTTGTTTGTTTCTTTTGCCTACCTAGCATTTATTCCTAATATTCCTTCCCCCAAATCTCCAGTTTTGTTCAGATATCTACTCCTCATGAACAGACTAGAGCCTTAGAGAAAGACTCCTTCATCTCCAACCAAAGTATAAGTCTTACTGGTCTAAAGACAATCATCTTATTCCCCTTGCCAGCTCTTGGTTTACAAAAGAACACGCTACCCAATTTTCACCAATGTGATTTGAGGAAAAATTTGCTGGGGTAGAGGGGTTGTTTAGACAAGTTTTCTTCCCTGCTAAAAGAGATGCATAACAAGTGATGGAGTCTTTTTTCTGGGCATTATCATAGAAGAAACTTCTGCCTCTACCTTGCTCTCAGCCTAAAGAAGGAAGACAGCAGATCTGAGAGATAGAAAGAAACCACATATTATACAACATCATCAAATTTCTCAAATAAACAACTTATACTCCAATTTATCTTTGGGTTTCTGTTATGTGAGATAATATATTCCCCGTTGTTTAAGCAAGTTTCAGTAAAGTTTTCATTTCTTGAAGCAGACGTTATCTTAAGTGATACAGATGGGATAATTATTATTTAGCTAGAGTTGAAGAATTTCACTTAAAATTTCCCATGTTTGTTTGGCCTTCTCAAATTATTCCTTTATATGAGGAAGTAGATTTTCATTAATATCACTTACATAGTGCATTGCAATCTTAAGAAAAATATAGTGTAGGACTGCATCCTATTTGGTGCACTGATTCATTTGCCCGTGCACTGGGTGTTCGGCAATAAACATAAAGCAAAAAATAGGTTATTCAAAGCCTGACTGCATTATTTGGAGAGGAAACAGCTGTTTGTAAAGTTCTTTTGTAACAATATTTTGATGATATGTGAAGTAGAAACATATGGATTAAATTTCCCATAAGTCAGTGTTTAAACTAATGAAAATGATTAGAAAGTATTTTTACCAAAAAACAGATATCTCAAAAAAAAATCACTGAGGATATCCCCAACTTTTTTTCTAAATTTAATCAATTCACTGTAAAACTTTAAGGTGGAGTTAGAAATAACTAAATCAAGGTCACAAATGTGTATGAAAATCTTGGCAAGTCATACCAAAATATAGACTGAAGCTGGGTAAAGAGTAACACTTCTCCTCACACTCAGAATTAAAAGTAAGCAAACTTACGATCAACTCTGACTCATAAACTGGGAATGTAGCTTTTTTGAAATGTTTGTACAGAAAGAAAGACTAATTGTTTTAAGTTTTAAATGTTAAAGTGCATGCCTTATTTCTCTGGGGACACATTCCATCAGAACAATAGCTAGAGATAATATGTGGCTTTCAGGATATCCTCCCAGTGCAAGTTGGCATTTTGCAGTTCATAGCTGATATACAACAGTATAAACAAGATGAAATATAGCCCTCCTTAGGACTGCCAAAAGACATGTTTCTCTTTTTCTCATTACTACAATTTTCAACGTTTTCATTAAAACTTTCTTGTATCTCTTTCTTTTCTTGAAGACATACTTGAAATCACTTACCCCTAAGTTTTTTACTTAGGATAAAAAAAAAAAAAAAAAAACACTTGGCTTTTTAAGTGTGAGTAATTCAAACAGATCAGAATTTTGCTTTTCAATTTGTTATAATTCAACTTCAATTTTTTAAGCACTTATATGGTAGGTACAATACTCAGTGCAGAATGCATGATGTTGAGCAGGATAGCACTGTGGCCGCCCTCTCTGTATGTTCTGTCTTTGTCAAAGGTAGAAAGTTAAACAAGTCATAACCCCAAATGTGTCCAGGGCTATAATATGGGAGCATAAGATCCAGTAGAATCATAGAACATGAGCAACAAGTTAGTTCAAAAGAATCAAGGAAGACTTCCTGAAGTAAATGATCTTAAGTCATGTTTTTCAAATTGGAGGCTGTAAAAATCAATTTAGCAAATCAAGAAGAGTAGAAGAGAATGAAATTATAGATTGCATGGCACATCAAATGTGTGAGTATTGTTTCATGAAAATTTTTTTTTTCAGTTGTGTTTGTGTGTGAGAGATCTTGGGGTTTTAAAGTAAAAAAAAAGTATATATATATATATATATATATATATATATATATATATATATATATATATATATATATTCAAGAGGAATCATGCCTCCAAATGTGTTTGAAATCCACTAGTCTAAAGTATGAATACAAATTAAGTAATCAAAAATAAGAAATAAGAATTTTTCTGGCAGGACCACGAGTTTTTCTGGCAGAGAAAAACGTGTAAATTCCCAGAAGTATAAACGTTCGTGTAATTCTATAAGATACAAGAAGTTCAGAAATGCTGGAAGAGTTGAGTGGAACAGCAGTGAATGAGTGAGGGAGGTTGGTGGCTGAATTCAGGGCAGAAAGGAGTATAAAGCTTAATACTCTAAGCCATGCCATGAAGTTTGGGTATTATTTTCAGAGCAATTGTTACCTGATAAATGGTTTTAAGCAGGAGGATATGATCATGGTTGCATGTTAGAGAAAAGTTCTGATTGTATTTTACAAATGGGAGAGGAAAATCAATATTGGAGGCTTGAGGTTTGCAGTAATTCAGATGGCCTGCTCAAGCAGAGTGATTTGGAGGCTACGGAGCAGTGGATGGATCTAATGCCTGGTGAAAAGAACAGTACTAAGACTGATGTTTGGCTGTGGGAAGGAAGGGAAAGGGAAGTACCTGGAATGCCTGTCAAATTGCAGGAGTGCTAACTCTAGCTGTGATGGTAAACAATGGAAAAGAAACAGGTTTGGTGGATAAGGAGAACAAAAATGTTCAGGTTGGGACATTTGACTGTTAAATCTGCTCATCCTCAAAGAACAGTAGAGAGACTTAAAAAGGTTTTTACTAAGTGTCAATTCCTGGTGCAATGCTCTGGAAGGTTTTCTAAGTGAAGAGTTCCATTATCCAATTTCTATACATTTCAACATAGGTTCTGCTACTCTGGTTTTATCTCCATAGTTTTAATAATAATGATTAATAAGTGATATTTCAATATGCTAGCCTTTTGAGCTTCAAATTTTATTTTATTTTCAAACTAAAATGCATTTTTCTATAGAAAAAATGGAAAGCTAGAAATCACTGTGCTAAAAACAGTTTAACAAAAACAATTAATCTTCAATATGACATATCCAATTATCCAATGCATGGCAGTATTGAAGCTTAATTTTTTTTATATTTGGATACACGAAATGAGGACCATTTATTGTTTAAGCAGATTCATGTGGGGTTTTTTTTTAAGATTTTATTTATTTATTTGAGAGAGAGAGACACAGCGAGAGAGGGAACACAAGCAGAGGGAGTGGGAGAGGGAGAAGCAGGGATGCGGGGCTCGATCCCAGGACTCTGGGATCACGACCTGAGCCGAAGGCAGACACTTAATGACTGAGCCACCCAGGCATCCCGCAGATTCATGTGTTTTAAAAAAGAAAAAGTAAATTGTATAGATATAAAATTTTTATTTTGAAAAAAATAAGTGGAGATATATTTAGACACATCAGTAGTTTTGTGGATATATACATTTTTTAAAACCCAACAAATTCACAGTTATACCATATCATTGTAATGAAGAGGTTTTCCATCCTGACAATTATAATTTTCTGCTGGTTGGGCACGCATAATGTAGCAGAATCATAAGGCACAAATAGAAAGTCTTCTCCTATGTCTAGCAATTCAAGGGGAAATGTCCATGGAATTTTTTTTTTATTCAATTAATTCCTGTTTCTTCAATTTTGGGGTGTATATAGATATAGCCTTGATGCAAGTTGCTTATGATAAAAATGCTATTCAATTCAATAACATTACATCAATTATCAGATGATTACCATGAGCATGGAGTTCTGTATCACATCTTTGCTGCCCTAAAAGTGCCTATGTTCCTGTTGGGAGGATACAACCTTCTCTGAAGGTAAATGGTCCAAGGAAAATGTTCCTGTGAACTAATCCTACTCTTCCCTAGAGGGAAAGTTGGGTTAAAACTAAAATTAAGATTGGATTAAAAACCTATAGAATGTGAAAATCCTAATGTGAAAGGGACATAGAACTTAGGTGTGAAGTGACATGCACCCCCAGACCCTATTTGCATATACACCTGGGCAGTTTGTACACTGTGATGTGGAAACTATACGTTACTGTTCCCGTGTTTGGGGCTTTGTTTTTTTTTTTGTTTGTTTTGAATTATTTTCTTCTCTGAAAAAGCATGACCCTTGAAAATTAAAAGTTTGGCTTTCAACACTAGGGTCACTGCTATCATTTTTGTTGTTGTTGTTGTTATTTTGAAAGGTCAAAGCATGAACTCTCCTACCATTATTTCTCCAGCGGTGGAGGTTCCTGAGTATCTGTGAGAAGAGACCTCAGGAATGACCTGTAAAACTGTCTTCAGTTTCATTCTGTCACACAAGCAAGGCCAGAGCATACACCACAAACAATTGCAGCAAATATAGTGGAAATCAATTTCAAATAAAAGGACTAGATAAAACCACAGAGCCTCCAGATAGAAACCACTCCATTAAAATATTTATGTCTTTACAAAAGAAATACTTGGTGGATTACAAAAACTTTATACTGACATGCAGATATTTATATCATAAAGGAAGGTATAATTAGCAAGATTTATCATTGTAAATAGTTATCCAAGAAACTCAAAATAATAAATATATAGACTTAAGGGAATTTTACCACATTATTCACAGTATTCATTTCTGAAAGCTGATACAAGTAAGTTTATTTTTTTTTCTTATATAGTTTAAATATATTTTAAAGTGAGATGGATTATTCATTAATGGAAGAGAAAAACGATTGTTTTCTTCTGCAAATGCATACTCCGTGCTATTATCCAAAGTCCATCCACAAAAGACACTTAAGCAAATAATCTGTCTAGGTCTGACAAACTTTAAGCTCTTTAGCCATAGGTTGGCTCTTACAAGCTAAGAAAACTTTAGGTTAGGTGTGTATCTGCATTTATTTGCCACAATTCTAATTTCTTATTAATATCAAGATGCTTGTCATTATGGTTGCTAGCATTATCTTGTGTCTTATGCTACAATTTGGTAGGAGAGAACTGTCTTTGCAATAGTAAAATTTATTTCAATAATATAATTACAATCCATTTTCTTTCTGTACAAATTCACCTATATAGTACTGGATATTTAATACGTGGACTTTAAAAATGTAGCTCCAAAAAATTCACAATAATAAATATTTCCATATCTGGACCCAAAGCCTGGACATTCTACTCAATATATTAGGATGGCAGTTGAGATCAAAAGGTACAAAGTGGTGCTACCATTCACCCATGCATTTTATGTCCTGGATGCCACCTTCCTACCACACTAGAGGAGTATATAATCTCTCTCACTTGCTCGCTCTTTCTCTATTAGCATGAAACCTTCTTTGCAGTTCCCAAAGCTGCAATCCAATCAGACACATAGAGTAATTCCCTGTTTCAATGCTTTTTCCCTTAGTCTAGTACAGAATACAAATGCAGACAATATTGCTTTCCCAGAGGCAAGCTAGGTAAATCTTTTTCTTCCTCTAATAGAGGCAGAGAATAAACATTTCAAGATTGAAACCCACTCATCTGTAAACAGAAATGACATAGATGACATTTACTAGAAAAAAAATAAGCAGAGATTATCATTTCATAGCCTGCAGTAGATTGAAACTAGTTGAAAAGCAAATACTTCTTTTAGCATACCATTTCCTCTGTCTGATAATGGGTGTCGATCTTTGTTTTGCAGTCTTTCTAATTGCTTTGCTTTTATTTTTAATGAACCCCCTTTTCACATACTCATCAGCCACATATGGAGGAAAATTGATGGTGAAGCACAATCATTCACAGGGGCATGTTCATTAAAGATAAAAAGCTTCTGGGACTGTGGTCTTAGGAGGCAGCTAAATGGCTTCATTCCTTCTTCCAACTTCTTTTAGCTGTATCTTTCAAGCTCTATAAACCCTCACAGAAAAGGAAAGGAGTTTACATTGTACATGAAATAAGAAAACCCTGAGTTATTATTATTTAAATTTTTATGTATACTCCTGGGAACTGAGCATATTGATTTTGTGTTTGTATCTCTATGCCTTAAAGATTGGGGAGGGTGGAATCTAAAGGGAAATGTAGAGTTTTTGACATGTTGTCAAACGCCTGAGTTATCTGAGATCAAAAGTTATCTGAGATTAGGTTCTTTCAGGAGGGGAAAGTAGAACCATTCTGTCTAGAGCTGGAAGCTATTTAAAATTCACACTGAGGGGCACCTGGGTGGCTCAGTTGTTAAGCTTCTGCTTTCCGCTCAGGTCATGATCCCAGGGTCCTGGGATCGAGCCCTGCATTAGGCTTCCTGCTCCACAGGAAAGCCTGCTTTTCCCTCTCCCACTCCCCCTGCTTGTGTTCCCTCTCTCGCTGTCTCTTTCTCTGTCAAATAAATAAATTAAATATTATAAATAAATAAATAAATAAATAAATAAATAAATAAAAATAAAAATCACACTGAGCCAAGAAATCAGAAAAACAAACTGGACATGACCTTAGAGTATGGAATAGAGCATAGGATTTGAAGTTCAAAAACTGGAATTTGAATGCTTGTTCAGTTTCATGAGGGCTATTTTAACTTTAAGCAAATAATTCTGAGCCTGTTTCTTCACATAGAAAAGGAAGGCGGTAATATTATCTAATGAGCTTACCTCATAGTGCCACAGCTAGGATAAACTGAGAGAACATCAGGGAAAACCTTCAAAACCATGGCTGTGTCTATGAGGACATTGCATGGAGAAAGGGGCCATTTCATATCTGTTTTAAAGGATATCTTGCTCAATTAATTTTGTTGGGAATACTGCGCATTATGTTTGATGGGAAAAAAAGAATTAGGAGCCCTAGCTCACAATTTTCACAAAAACAAAATATAGGTATATCCAAAAGTTGAATGTATAACTCTTAACCCAAAACATATTAGAAGAAGGTATTTTAATATATGTTTATGAATTCCAAGTAAAAAAAACCTTCTTAAATTAGACACAAAAAGTGAAACCCTGGATGAAAATATTTGCAGTATATAACAATTTTCATACATGCATATTTAGAAATATAGAGATATATAGGGTCTTTTCTTTTGAAAACAATAATAAGACAAACATCCTGATTGAAAATGGGCAAGTAGGTGAATATATGTTTCATTGGAGAGGAAATAAACATGATATTTTATGCATAATTTTTTTTATTAAAGATTTTTATTTATTTATTTATTTGAGAGAGAGAGAGAGAGAGAAACAGCATGAGAGGGGATAGGGTCAGAGGGAGAAGCAGGCTCCCTGCTGAGCCAGGAGCCCGATGTGGGACTCGATCCCAGGACTCTGGGATCATGACCTGAGCCAAAGGCAGTTGCTGAACCAACTGAGCCACCCAGGCGCCCATTTTATGCATAATTTTAACTAAGTTTCAATAATCCTTTCTTATATTAATTGGGGATGGAGCTGTGAAGAAATGATACTTCTATATTTTGTCAGGACAGTGTAATTGGGACAGCTACAGAAAGAGCAATTTGACCCTATAAAATTTGAATGACACTCATTACCTGTCCTGGAGAAATACCCACATCATTGCATAGGAAAGCATATATATGGGTATTCATCACATCTAGCTACAACAGCAAAATATTAAGAAAAAATGTTCATCAAAAAGACGAATAGCAAAATAACCATATTATACTCAAATTATGTAATATGATGTAGTCACTAAAAAATTATGAGTTAGTTCCACATATACCAACATGGAAAGTATTGCTAGTTATATTATTGAGTAAAAAAAGCAATTATTGAATGACATATATTAGATGACACCATTATATCAGAACATGCACAAGACAAGACAATTAAAGTGAGCCCCACACTTGCCCCAGATTACTGGCTTGAGTTTCCAAGCAATGGCTCAGAGAGAGGGAATTCAGCACTAGGCGGATTTGGCTGAGTTGGAAGTGACAGAGCTAAGGGTCCAGGGAAACCCAAGAAGCTAGAGTTCACAGAACTGAGTGCTAGAAAAGAAAGAGCTTGAGAGAGAGAATTCTGGAGATCAACAGTTCACTCAAGTAATCTGTAGAGTAATGATCAGTGCCTGCATTTGAGGATGCTACCTTAAGCAGAGAAAGTACCATCCAAAAGAATTACAGGGAACAGTACACTGGGCTCATATAAGGAACAAAGCATGTTCCAAAAAGCCATAAAGAAAAACTTTATAATTAATGGCATTGATTAGAATACTCAGAAGGGTTTTAGTTCAGAAATGAGAGATAATTAGCACTAGATTAAATGCTGTTCCGGTCCCACCAAAAAAATATTAAAAGACCTAAAGGATCAAACAGTTAACATGTAACCTAACCATGCCCCAGTATAGAGCTTCATAATGTATACTAGACCCTTGAACAGCATGGGCTTAGACTATATGGGTCCACTTACATGCTAATTTTTTTACAGTACAGTATTATAAATGTATTTTCTCTTTCTTATGATTTTCTTAACATTTTCTTTTCTGTACCTTAGTTTATTGTAAGAATATAGTATATAATAAACATGTAACATCCAAACCATGTGTTAATTGGTTGTTTATATTATTGGTAAGACTTTTGGTCAACAGTAAGCTATTAGTAGTTAAGTTTTGGAGGAGCTTAAAGTTACACACAGGTTTTTGACTGCAGGGGGTTGGTACTTGTAACTCCAATGTTGTTCAAAGGTCACCTTATAAGGGAATACAAAACCATGTGGCATCAAACAAGGTAAAGTTTTTCAGATACGCAAAGAAGCAGGAAAATATAAACCATAATGAGGAGAAAAATCAGTCAATCAAAACTGATCCAGAACTGACATTAATGAAAGGCTTGAACAGGATATTAAAATAGTTCTTGTCACTGCATTCTATAGGTTAAAAAAATGTGTCCATCAAACCCTTCAGAGTATATTATGAGGAAGAATACAAAAACAATATTAATTAAAAATATTGTCTTTTCATTCTTTTTTATTCTTTCATGCTTAAATATTCATTAGGTAGTTATTTCATATAGACCTGTATACTAGGCAAAGGATATTCAATAGGAAGCACAGTAGACATGTGACTATCTTCAGAGGGCTTACAGTTTAGGTTAAACAAAAATAATAACAATATGGCATGGAGTTTATATTGTATATAAAGGTAAAAAACTATGAGGGAGGGAAATTACAAAAGTATACTACTTTACGATTCTAATACTCTACACAATATGGTAGACTTACTTGAAGGTAGACTGTTATAAATTAAATATGTAAGGTATTAGAATAATTACTATAGTAACAAAACAGCTATAAGTAATAAACCAACAGAGATTAAAATGGATCATAAACTACATTAAATCCAAAAGATGGTAGGAAAATTAAAAAAAAATCAACAATGAAGAACGGATGAGATAAACAGAAACAAGTATCACGGTTATAGATTTATACCTAATCATACTAATGATCACATCAAATGTAAATGTATCTATTTACATTTGAAGATATAGGCATATTGGATATAAACAGACAAAACCCAACTATAAGCTCTAGGAAACTCAATTTAAATATGAAGATCCAAATAGGATAAAAGTAAAAGAATAAAGAAAATATATGCCATGCTAAAACTCATCAAAAGAAAGGTGGCAAGGTCATATTAATATCAAAGTAGATTTTGGAATAAAGAATATTACTCAGAATAAAGAATCTCACTTTATATTGATAAAGAAGATCCAAGAAGATCTTCCAAAAGAAGATCAAGAAGAACCAACAAACAATTTTAAACACTTATGCACTTATAACCAGGGCTTCAAATACTTGAAGCAAAAACTAATACAACTTCAAGGAGAAATACACCAATTCACAAATGTAATAAGAGGTATCAATACTTCTCTTTCAATTGTTAATAGAACAAGCAGGCAGAAAATCGGCAAGGATATGGTAGACTGAAAAACACTATCACCCAAACTTAACTTGATTAATTTTTAGAGAACACTACATTCAAAAATAACAGAAAATGTTGTGGGTTTTTTTTTCAAATATACACAGACTGTTTACCAAGATAAACCATATTTACGTAGTTCCCCGTTCAACAACAGCAAAAAAAGGGACACACACTTATATTTGAATTTCAGACAAACATCAAATGATACTTATTTCTTATTAAAGACTTTATTTTTTAAAAGCAGTTTAGGGGGGGCGCCTGGGTGGCTCAGATGGTTAAGCGTCTGCCTTCGGCTAAGGTCATGATCCCAGGGTCCTGGGATCAAGTCCCAAATCGGGCTCCCTGCTCAGCGGGGAGCCTGCTTCTCCCTCTGCCTCTCTCTCTGTCTCTTATGAATAAATAAAATCTTAAAAAAAAAAAAAAAGCAGTTTAGGGGAATGAGCCGAGATGCCCTTCAACAGATGAATGGATAAAGAAGATGTGGTCCATATATACAATGGAATATTACTCAGCCATCAGAAAGGATGAATACCCAACTTTTACATCAACATGGATGGGACTGGAGGAGATTATGCTAAGTGAAATAAGTCAAGCAGAGAAAGTCAATTATCATATGGTTTCACTTATTTGTGGAACATAAGGAATAGCATGGAGGACATTAGGAGAAGGAAGGGAAAAATGGGGGGGGGATTGGAGGGAGAGATGAACCATGAGAGACTATGGACTCTGAGAAACAAACAGGGTTTTAGAGGGGAGGGAGGAGGGGGGATTGGTTAGCCCGGTGATGGGTATTAAGGAGGGCATGTACTGCATGGAGCACTGGGTGTTATATGAAAACAATGGATCGTGGATCACCACATCAAAAACCAATGATGTAGTGTATGGTGACTAACATAACATAATAAAATTAAAAAATAAAATAAAATAAAAAATAAAAGTAGTTTAGGTTCACAGCAAAATTGAAAGGTACAGAGATATCTCATATGTTCCCTGCACCCACACATGCACCGCCTCTTCTATTTTCAACATCTGCCACCAGAGTGGTACATTTTTTTCAATTCCTGAACCTGCATAGATACATCATATCACCCAAGTACATAGTTTACATTACTGTTCACTCTAGGTGTCCTACATTCTATGGGTTTAGATAAATGTATAATGACATGTATCCACCATGATAATATAATTCAGAATATATTCACTGCTTTAAAAATTCTGTGTTCCACCTACTTATCTCTTCCTCATCACTAACCCCTGGGAGCCACCAGTCTTTTTATTATCTCCATAGTTTTGCCTTTTCTAGAATGTCACATAGTTGGAATCATATAGTATGTAGGCTTTTCAGATTAGATTCTTTTACTTAGCAATATGCATTTAAGGTTCCTCTATATCTTTTCATGACTTGATATTCCATTTCTTCTTAGCTTTGAATAACGTTCCACTGTTTGGATGCACCCCTGTTTATTTATCACCTACGAAGGACATCTTGGTTGCTTCCAAGTTTGGCAATGAGTAAAGCTGCTATAAACATCCTTGTACAAGTCTTTGTGTAGACATAAATTTTTAACTCCTACAGGTAAATACCAAGGAGTATGATTGTTGGATTGTATGATAAGAATATGTATAGTTCTTGAAAATTTGATTGTGATGATGCTTGCCCAACTCTAAAAATTTACTAAAAATAAAAAAAAATATGTATAGTTGTATAAGAAACCACCAAACTGTCTCTCATAGTGTCTGGACCATTTTGCATTCTTAACAACAGTAAATGTGTTTCTGCTGCCCCCACATCCTCACCAGCATTTGGTGTTGTGGGTGTTCTGGATTTTGAACATTCTAATGGATATGTATTGGTATATCACTGTTGTTTTAATTTATACTTCTCTAATGATATAGGATGTGGAATATTTTTTCACATGCTTATTTGGCATCTGTATATCTTCTTCGGTGAAGTGTCTATTAAATAAAGTCTTCGGCCTATTTTTTATTAATTTTATGACTTTTTTTCTTACTATTGAGTTTTAAGAATTTTTTGTGTATTTTAGATAACAGTTTCCTATCAGATGTGTCTTTTGCAAATATTTTCTCTCAGTCTGTGGCCTGTCTTTTCATTTGCTTTATCAAATAATGTTTTTATTTTTATTTTTTTAAAGATTTATTTATTTATTTTTAGAGAGAGAAGGAGAGAGAGCATGAGCAGAAGGGGCAGATGGAGAGGGACAGGGAATCCCAAGAAGACTCCATGCTGAGCATAGAGCCTGATGTGGGGCTCAGTCTCAGGACCCTGAGATCATGACCTGAGCCAAAACCAAGAGTTGGATGCTTAACCAACTGCATCACTTAGGCAGTCCTCAAATAATGTTTTTAGTATAACTATGTTCCATCTTATACTTGAAACATACACTAAATAATTATTCAATGTTTACTTAAAATTCAAATTGACTAGACATCCTGCATTTTATATGGCAAATTTAGCTCTAGGTCATAAAGCAAAACACAATTAAATTAGACATCAATAAAAATATTTCAAAATTCCTAATTATTCGTAATCCAAATAACACAATCCTATATAGCCAATGGGTCAGAGGAGAAAAAAAAGGAAAATTGAAAACTATTTTGAATTGAATGAAAATAAAAACACAACATACCAATAACCAATACTCCTAAACAAAGTTGGCTTTTTGTTTTTGTCTTGTTTTGTTTTTTAAAGATTTTATTTATTTATTTATTTGTCAGAGAGAGAGAGAGCACAAGCAGGGGAAGTGGCAGACAGAGGAAGGAGCAGACTCCCTGCTGAGCAAGGAGCCTGATGCAGGACTGGATCCCAGGATCCTGGTATCATGACCTGAGCCGAAGGCAGACGCTTAACCAACTGAGCAACCCAGGCATCCCATAAAGTTTTTGCTAATCAAATCCAACAGTGTATACAATTGCCATACTGTGACCATGTGGTATCCATCCCAGAAATGTAAGACTGATTTAACATTCAAAATGAATCAACATAGTTTGCTACAATAGTAAGTAAGTAAAACATATTATCATCTGAATAGACACAGAAAAACTTTAACAAAATCCAACATCTATTCTGTTTAAAAACTCTCAGCAAACTAGGAATGTAAGACAACTGTCTCAATGTCAATGTGATAAGAGATACCTATGAATAACCTACAGCTAGAATCATACATAACAGTAAAAAATTGGATATTTTCCCCTTAAGATCAGAAAGTATCTGATCCTACCACTTCTATTCAAAATTGGATGGGAGATTCTAGTCCTTGCAATAAAACAAGGAAAAGAAATAAATGACATCTACATTAGAAAGGAAGAAGTAAAACTGCCTTTATTCACATATAACATAATAATCTATGTATAACTCAACACCCCCAAGAAACACAATTCCAATAAAAGTCCTGGTAGGCTTTTTTTTTTTTTTTTGGTACAACTTGGAGAGCTGATTCTAAAATTCATGTGGAGAAACAAAGGACCTATAAAAGCAAAAACAATTTAAAAAAATAAATATTCAATATTTTCTCTGTATTATAATTTTCACTGTTCTAAATAGCTAAATCCTGAATAGTATAAATTATTAAAACAAAGTTTTGCTTTGCTTGGTTTTAAAGAGTTAACACTATTCCCAAAAAAGAAAAAACCAACATGAGGAGATAGAAATTGTTGGTTATATTTTATCAGAGCAAACATACTGCATTTGTTTCTTGGTACAGAATAAGACACTATGAAATTCACATCTGTAGACTATGTCATGGAAATAGAGATAGATGAAAAGAGTTTGTGAAATAAAAAAAAAAAATCTTACCATATAAGCAATTATTCTTCCACAGAAACATAGCCTTGGCAAAGGAATTTTGGCAAAGTGGTGGAAAATAAAGTGCTGATAATTCTAGAACCTCAAGGTTGGTCATCTTCCCTTCTAAATATATAATACTATGATCCTCCAAGTTGCTTAGGTTAAAAAGCAGCAAATACAATAATGACATGTTGAATCATCTTTAATTCTCTTTCTTTTCCTCACCTCCCTCCCAATGTATAAGCTATGGCCTTGTTTTCTTTTTATGTTTTTAAGCATTTTGTTTTGTTTTGTTTTAGATACCTGCTTAATGAGACAGGATATCCTTAGATGTTGGTTTCCGACTTACTCTAAGACTAATTTTAGGAAGCAAGTTTATCCCATTTACATATCTTGGTATAAAATGTATTTCTTGACTTTTAATTTTACCATGTTATTTTATATTTTCTTACTTTAATAGTCCAATTTCTATATTTTGCTAACTGAATTGACCCTGTTTTGTCTTGTTTATTAATTCATTCATTAAATATTTATTGTGTACTATTTGTGGGTAGCACTAATTTAAGTGCTGGAATAAAAGTTAAGCAAACAGACAAAAGTCTCCTTACCTCTGGAGCTGTGTGATTTTTCTAATGGTAATTTAGATGGTTACATAATCTATTTTTTTCCATTTTATAGTAGTTACCTTTAAAACTTTATATTTATATGTATAAAATGTAAAAGTAAAAACTTAATGTACATGTAAAATATTTCTTCATTTTTTTTTAGACAATATGACTGCCATCACCCCCATGAGGAATAGAGTTTTCTTTTTTTTAACTTAATTTTTTTATTATTATGTTATGCTAATCACCATACATTACATCATTCGTTTTTGATGTAGTGTTCCATGATTCATTGTTTGCATGTAACACTCAGTGCTCCATGCAGAATGTGCCCTCTTTAATATCCATCACCAGGCTAACCCATCCCCCCACCCCCCTCCCCTCTAGAACCCTCAGTTTGTTTCTCAGAGTCCATAGTCTCTCATGGTTCGTCTCCCCTTCCAACTCCCCCCCTTCATCCTTCCCCTCCTGCTATCTTCTTCTTTTTTTTTTTTTTTTTAACATATAAGGTTTTATTTGTTTCAGAGGTACAGGTCTGTGATTCATCAGTCTTACACAATTCACAGCGCTCACCATAGCACATACCCTCCCCAATGTCTATCACCCAGCCACCCCATCTCTCCCACCCCCCACCACTCCAGCAACCCTCAGTTTGTTTCCTGAGATTAAGAATTCCTCATATCAGTGAGGTCATATGATACATGTCTTTCTCTGATTGACTTCTTTCGCTCAGCATAATACCCTCCAGTTCCATCCATGTCATTGCAAATGGCAAGAGTTCATTCCTTTTGATGGCTGCATAATACTCCATTGTATATATATGCCACATCTTCTTTATCCATTCGTCTGTCAATGGACATCTTGGCTCTTTCCATAGTTTAGCTATTGTGGACATTGCTGCTATAAACATCGGGATGCACGTACCCCTTCGGATCCCTACATTTGTATCTTTGGGGTAAATACCCAGTAGTGCAATTGCTGGATTCTATGATAGCTCTATTTTCAACTTTTTGAGGAACCTCCATACTGTTTTCCAGAGTGGCTGCACCAGCTTACATTCCCACCAACAGTGTAGGAGGGTTCCCCTTTCTCCGCATCCCTGCCAACATCTGTTGTTTCCTGACTCGTTAATTTTAGCCATTCTGACTGGTGTGAGGTGGTATCTCACTGCGGTTTTGATTTGGATTTCCCTGATGCCGAATGAATAGAGTTTTCAATCACATGTTTGGTTGAGGATTTTAAATAGCAAGTTTAACCTGTATTTCTTGACTTTTCACTTTGGGTAACAGCTATATTCTGCTAAGCCATACTAGAAATTTTTATCCTCACACTTCCTCCCTTCACTAGCCCTCTGTATGCTAAGTTTTGGTTTTATGTTATGATTTTTAAATTGTCAACATTTATAATACTTATTTTCTATAACCATATTTTGACTTAGTGCTCTTCTCAAGTGGATCCAGTGGTCACCATTACATTAGATCATGACTATGATCAGTCTGTAGTTTGTTGGGGTTTTTTGTTTGTTTGTTTATTCCTTTTTTTACGAAGAGCTCAAGGGTTTATCAGGCTATGAAATCTTGAATATTTGAGAATGTGTACCTGTTATCATTATATTTAAATAATAACTTCACCCCAATTCATTATTCTCTGGGAACAGAATCTGCAACTAAGATTCTGGGTGTCCTTCTCCTCTTGTTCTTCTTTCCTGAAGATCCCCTGAGGGGATCCTCCTTTGGTACTAGATATTCTTCTGCATGATTTTGATTGTTCTCCCTTCCTCTTCAGCTTAGCTCCAAAACATAAAAGTCCAGATTACTGAGTATAAATTGTCTCATATCAGGTGAAATAATGTTGGTGTTTTTCCTACATCTTTTCCTTGGGATGCGTACATATCTCCTCCATCCATTCCTTCCTAAATTGGGAGAATGCCTCATTTCTTGGGCACTGCATCTATTTATTGTTGAAGTTTTAAATGAAGGCACAAGGCAAAAGTGGTTGTTGGTCTCCTAAAAGTCCTTGCAGGATGGCATTCAACAAAGTTCAGCTCTTATCCTCAGCATGTATATTCCTAAGTCTCACTGTCTCACAGAAACAAACAAACAAAAATTCCAGTTTTTAAAATTATTAATGTATGAAACTTTTAACTTTCTCTAGGAACAAAATACTCTTATTGATATGACACAGCTTTTCACTGGAAGCACATATGCATTGGAAGATAGTTACAATCAGAAATATAATTACTGAGTCTTTTGCCAAACCAAAGAAGTAAGTTGGATGATTTTTGGAAATGTTCTTCATCTAATATAGTTTGAGGTAACCTTCCCTACTTAAGGAACAGGCTTGTCAATTAGACCATTAATGTTCAAAGTCTATGACTGACCAACACATTCAGCTTGTCATATTCTCTATTTAGATTTGTTAACATTTTAAATAGAGTCTAGCTTTTGTTAGGTGTAAGTTCTATTCCGTGGGGGTAATGATATATTTGAACTTTGGTGATACTTTCATAATTGGAGAATTGAGATCAGTTATCCCAATTTTAGAGTTGAGAAAATAAAAACTTACAGAAGTTAAGTCACCCGATACAGGTTATATAGCGAGATAACATAATGAAACCTCGTCTGCCTGATACCAAATCCTATCTTTTTTTCCTGCTTTACCACCTAGGCAGAAAAGCTGATATGTCCAAGATCTTCATATCATTTCCTGTGCATTTACCTTGCCCCTTTTATTCTATAGGGGCCTGTCAGACTAAGGATGCAACTTACAAGATCCTTGGAAACATTTCATTTATTTATTTATTCAATCAACACTTTTTTTTTAAGATTTTATTTATTTACTTTAGAGAAAGAGAGCACATGAGCCTGAGGCAGGGGAGGGGCAGAGGGTGAAGGAGAGAGAGAATCTCAAGCAGACTCCACACTGAACCTGGAGCCCCAGGTAGGGCTTTGTCTCACGACCCTGAGATTATGACCTGAGCAGACACCAAGAACCGAACCAGGTGCTTTACTGACTGAGCTACCCAGGTGCCCTGATCAACACCTTTTTTTTTTTTTTTTAATGGAGTACCACAACAGATATGCCAATATCCCTCTCATTCCCTTGGGACTCACTTTCTAAAGGCTGCTTACTGGAAATATCTGTCCTTTTTACTGGAAAGTTTTTTTTTTTTTTAATTCTGTTTTTTTTGTTGTTGTTATTTTATTTTTGTTGTAATTTTGTTTTTGTTTTGCCCAAGAAGCATATTCAACCTTCACACAGGGAAAACTAGAAAAAGTTAACTTTCTTAGAACTGCCCCCAACATATGATAGTCAGAGTTGGTAAATAAATAACCCATGTATTTCATTGTTAGGTTGGAATACCTTCATTGTTCGGTATGTTCTGCCCTATCTCTTATGCTATACCATGGGACTGAGTTCCCATTTTCCAGATTGAAAACTTGCCTGATGCCACACTCTTTTCAGCTTTCTTCATTCCCTTTCTCACTTCTTCACTTATTTACTAGTTTTTCTGGATTTCCCAAATTACAGGCATATAAATCCTTGCCTCAAGATCTGCTTCTTGGAGCACCTAAACTAAGATCAAAGAATACTACCTGCCTATTACTGTTGAAAGATCTGAAAATATAGCAGCAAAATAAATTAAATTGTCTGACCTTGTATGTGTCAAAAAATTTATTTGCAACTTGGAAATTGGCAAAATTGATTACTGAATGTCCTTTCAATAAAATCCTGAACTTGACTCATCATCAACTGAGCTATTTTACAACTCTGTTGGAGCAGAGGTTAATTTGTAAATTTTGCCCAGTAGAGATCAAATAATTTCTGTCCAATGGAATAGATAGTGCCAAAGGTTATATTTTATTTCCCTGTAAGACATTAATCAGTTCTGTATATAACCCAGCAATCCTATCCTGACATTTCTTTATTAAGTGCCTGGTTTCACCCAATGTTCTTGAACATATTTTTACAATATACTGGTTGTCTTATTAACAAACAAAAAAAAATAAGATAACATTTTTGGCATGTGTTCTTTTATATTTGTCTAAGAGTCACATTCTGTAAACTTTAGAGAATTATACTTAACATAATGGAAATGAAAAATAAATAATAATAACTACACACATACACTTAATGTATATGCATATATATAGTAAGTCATGTCTTGATGAATCTTACAAGAATAAAGCTGGGTAGAAGTTAGAGACTGACGGTTTGAGGCAAAGTGGTTGAGAAGGCACCTAGGTGGAGATGTAAAGGAAGAGAGATAGTGGGTCATACAGATATATAAAGCAAACAAGAAAAATATAGAAATGTGGGAACTGTGAAATAAGATTGTGCTTGACAAGTTCAAGTAACAGCAGGAAGATCACTGGGGGAGAAACTGAGTGAGTTATAGTGGGGGAAAGGGGAGGGAATGGAAGCAATGAGGACAAAGAAGTAATGTGGAGCAGATCATGTATGACCTTCTACATTTCTTCCAGGATGTGGCTTACATGCTGAGTGAGATAGAAAAGAACCACTAGAAAATTTGGAGCAAGCATGATGTGATCCCCTCTGTTTCTAAAGGATCATAAAAGTGACACTGTTGAGATTAGGGGCTAGAGCAGATGCAGAGAGAATAGTCAAGATTCCTTTTTTTCCCCCAATTTTGGCAAGATGTGTTGGTGACAGAGGTGGTGAGAAGAGATCTGATCCTGGATAAATTCTGAGATAGAACCAACATAATTCTCCCTGATAATTGGATGTGATTTATGAGACTGAATATCAGTCTTCATTTATCCTTTCTTCACTTCTTCAAATATTTAGTGCAAGACATTGGGTTAAGTGTATGATAAGACAACTTTTGAGATTCACATGGACTTTTGTTGCAGGTCTAACAAATTTGAGATTAATATGGTCATGTCACTTCAGAGACATTTTAATATTTAAAACTGCCACTTCCACAAATGGTGATAAATGCATCGGCAAAAAATCTCATCACAGTAATTTAAACATAGGTGATTCTGACAGTCAATACTGAGTCACACTCTACTTCTCAGGGAAGATATTCATATAAAGTAAAATCAGGTTTATTTTCCATTAATGGAACAAAAATACACAAAATGAAACTCAGAATATGAATCTATTTACATGAACTTTAGAACTGTGAAACTAGGGTTGTAAAATTTTAGCAATTTATTTTAAAAAAATTATATTGGTTTCAGAAACTGGCAGGCCATCACTCAAAATACCCTGAATCACTAACTTCTGCAGTACTTTTGTTTGGTATTGTTTATGATAGTATTGTTCCTAAATCACATAAGTATCATGCATTTCATGCTAAGAATTGGCCTGTCATTTTTTTTTCTGTCAACTAATCCTTTTTATCATTAAAGAAATATTTGATTTATCTTCAGTAGTCGATGAATTGACCTTTAAAGCAAGATGTGCAACCAGAGACAGTGTGAAAGATAACACATTGATTACAAGGGAAAAAATTAGATCTTCAGCTAATAATTACTTTTATCTTTTCTTTTTTAATATAAAATTTAGTATCTCTTACTAAAGTAGTACATGGATATAATTTTTAATTATATTAGTAGATATACATAGGAGTATATTTATAATTCTTTTCCTAGGGAGGTACAGTCAAAAGGTTTGGACATATATCATACAAACATTTATTCATTATGCTTGTTTTTATTATCTGTGTCCCTCTATTACAATGCAATCCTATGAGGGGTGTGATTTGTTTTTATTCTTGTTCCCTGAGACCTCCCATGCACAAAAAACTATACCTAGAACATAACAGGCACACGATAAAGGATGTGTTTAATTAAAAAGACAGACTAGCACTTATAATCATGTCTTACTATATTTCTTGAAATTAAAAAAATCAAGAAAGAAAATTCTCTGACCTGGAAATCAGATACATATGTATTTGTGAAAAACACAAAGAACAACAAAAGAGAATGATAAAAGATACTGATTTCCCCAAGGTTTTACTTTGGTATTGTTAAAAAAGAGTCTCTATTAATAGAGGGCAGCACCTAACAATGAACTAGACAGTATAGTGAAACAGCAGTCATTTGGGGTAGTAAAAGATGATGTTAATAATAACATAGCTAACATTTATTGTTTACTTTGGGCAAGTCAATGAAAATAAGCATTTTATGGATATTGTGTTTTTATCCCCAAGGACTAGAAGAATTCTTGATATATAATGGATGCTCAATAAGCATTTAGAAGACATAAATTTTCTCTTTAATTCTCAAACAACTTCATGAAGAAAAACATATTTTTATAACTCTTTTTCAGATTATGACATCTGAGGCTAGAGAAGTTAAGATACTTGCCCAAAATCACACAAAGAACCAATAAGATAGTCCAGAGTTATATCAAAATCAGAGATGAGAAATTAAGCTCTTAACCAGTATGTTGTCTCTGTTTTTAATGGAAAATAAGATAATTGTACAAAGATGAGTAATGCGTGTGCAGTATCCTATAGAAAGACTAGAAGGTTAGCTGTGCAGACTACATAAATCAGTTATTTATATAGAACCTTATATATAATTCTCATTTTTACCAGTCTGAAAGGTGAGGTGTGCATTATTGAGTGAGGTATAGAATGGTAGAAAAAGTAGATGGATAATCCACAGATCTAATTAGTGCCCAACAGATGGTTGTTTAGAAGCTGAACTACAGAGTGACTAGAAGTAACTCATAGACTCTGGTTTCAGTGCAGAGAGGACACAAGATGGAGCTACTGGGGAAGGGACTGTGTAGCTGCAATTAGGGGTTCTTACTCTTTCCCTGCCCACAAGGGGGGATATCACCTCTCAAAATTTCAAAACAGAATCCATTATTCAAATGATGAGGGAAGGGGCAACAGGAATAGGTCATACAGAAAAAAGGACACATAAAAGTTAAAGTTGGAAGAAAGCAATGCTCTTGCCAGTTGATTCAGGCAGAATTGGAGTATTGGATGTCAAATTGAAGATTAATTTGGTGCCAGTATGTTTGGGCTATACCAGCACAGGGAGGTGAAGGTAAGAAAAAAAGAAATCAAAGTGAAAAAAGGGAATATGCCATTGTGCCAGCCATGGCTTCATGACAAGCTGGGAAAGGACAAAAACAATCTCTCGGCATGTCTCTGCTCAGCATGTGGTTCTTCTCCAAAAGGGCTGCAAGGAAGAACTCCACTCAGACTAGTCCATCAAATACAGTAAGAAAGAGAAATGTATGAGTTCAATTTCCTTTTACCTTTCACTTCTCATTTGTCAAGACACAACTCCTAAACAACTGGGCTGCATGTCCAGCCCCTTTGTTGCTAAGAAGCCAGAAACTACGCCATGCATTGAGGTGTTTTACCCAAGACCAAGAGAAGAGTGATGACCCAGTAGGAGTATCATGCCAAAAAGAGAGAAATTAAAAAGTTCAGAGTATTTGAGGAGGTGTATAAGGTTTTTGTTCCAACACAAAAGAAGATAGGTTAAAATAATACATTGCTTCATGCTGTCTCTTTATCCTCACCTCATGTAATGCTTTGAGTAAAAGAGGGAAGACTTCAGAAAAGAAAGAGTTTGCCCTATAATTACTTAAGGACAAAATAGAAGTGCTTGGGATGAAGCAAAACTAAGAGTCTAGTCTAAGCAAGGATGTGCAAATCCAGGTGAGGTCAGACCTCTGTCAGTATCGATATCCTAAGAGTTGGACCCAAGGAAAACCTGATAGGCAAACTTGAAAAAAAATCAGCGGATGCTGTGGCAGAAGTTGGGATACATGAGGAATAGAATAAAATTTCAAAAAGGTGATTAAAAAAACAGGCTCCAGTGCTAGAAAAGTGGCTAACTGGATGGGGAATGGGCACTCAGGAATCCATGGGAGTGAGCAGAAGGGAGGCTAGTATATGGCATGATGTCTCAATGAAGTTTTTATTGTAATAATATTTATGATGATAATATTAACTGACATTTATGCCATTCTCATTTTCCAAGCTTTATAGAAGCTCTATTAACTCTTTTATTTTCTTGGTATTTATGAGGCAGGTACAGGTATTACCCCATTTTACAAATGACAAAAACTGAGCCTCAGAGAAGATAATTAAATTGCCAGGTTACACAGCTAAATGAGAAACAAAGTCAAGATTTTAACCCAAACAGATAGGCTCCAGACTATGTCAGGAGAAGGGGTAGTAGCTGCCATCAGCAACATGAAAGGACCTGACAACTCTAACTTCCTATTTCCCAAGGTGGACACTCTATGTTATTCCCATGAAGCTCCTCAGAAAGCTCAGGAAGGCAGCCTTAGAGCATACTCTGTGCAGAGCTGAGTCTGGGATTAGGAAATATGTCTCTCTAACTCATTTAATATAAATTCAATACACAAATTCTCAAACTGACCAAATTAGTAAGATGCCAATTTATTTTAATGGTCATGAATTCTCAGGGGAATTTTTGCACTGAAATATGTCATATATTCATTGAAGTCACTTATTGACAAAATGTCTAGTACTCTTTACAATCACAAATGCTGAGAAGAAAATCTCCCCATGACTTGAAATCCTTATTACTCAGATAAGTTGGAGTAATCAACAACTGAGAGAAAATGTGAAAAGTACAGCTACACAAAGTAAATATTTCAGCATCACAAAGGTAAGGCTGCCATTTTAATTCCTTCCTTCTCAAAGATTTCACTATTTCTAGTTTTTTGCCATGGGAAGGTAGCTTCTCTTTTACATAGAGTACATCAATGGGAATTGTAGTGCATTTTATATGATAAACCATTGTAGCTTTGCTAGAATGCCTGTATCCAGAATGTCCAAGCATCTTTATAGAAACAGAGCGTCTGCCATGTGAAAGTAAATGCATCTGGGTGGGCTGTATTTAGGATTTTGTTCTCTTGAAGATACTATACTGAGATCTACTATTTTAATTTAAAAAATATATTTAGAATAAGATAGGAGTATGCTTTACAGGAATCTTGATTTTGAGAGCAATTAAATATAAATTAGCTTTCTCACTTACACAGAATTATCAGAAGACTGCAATTTAAACTTCATCAAATGTTGATCTGAATATTTTAACTTCAAAGCATTAATAATCACTTGTAAAAATCTCTATATGACATTTTTTTCTTTTACACTTTGAACAAAAAGAATGTTTCTCTTTTGAAGAAAATACTTTAAGAGCAAGTATGAATGTCTATTTCATGTTGAAAAGAAAACCAATAAAGAAATCCATAGCCACCATGAAACTGAAGGTTTATTTGAAGAAAATACAAAGGTGGGTGGGAGAAATCTAATGTGTAGTCATGTATTTCTGGCCTCTTTCCTTTAATGTGACAGAATGACAACTAACAGAGATACCCATCTTTGGAGGGGGGGAGGAATTTTTTTAGCCCCAAATTTGAGCTATCCACAGAGCTTTCACCAGCCATTAATGTTTATGTAAATGCCTTTTAGAATGGCTTGCCCATCTGGAGTCGCAAATGAGCAAAGCATTTAAAATATGGTACCTTCTTCTTTTTTTTTTTTTTTTAAAGATTTTATTTATTTATTTGACAGAGAGAGACACAGCGAGAGAGGGAACACAAGCAGGGGGAGTGGGAGAGGGAGAAGCAGGCTTCCCGCGGAGCAGGGAGCCCGATGTGGGGCTCGATCCCAGGACCCCGGGATCATGACCTGAACCAAAGGCAGACGCTTAACAACTGAGCCACCAGGGCACCCCTATGGTACCTTCTTCTTAAAGCAAATATCACCTTAATGACTAGTTGATAATTGAGGGAAGGTTCTTAGCGCATTTCTGTAAGAAATATCCGTGGCACTGGGTACAACCAGCACAAAGTCTTACCCAACTGGTAGCATATCTTTTTCCCACCAACGCCTCTACAAACTTTTCTCTTGCTTCTCTCACCTCCCCCTTTCTCTTTATTCTTCCACCCTCCAGTTCTCCCCTGTGTTTCTCCCTTCATCTGCCTCACCTCTTGCGCCAATGACATTCTTAGCACCCAATCTCTCTGGCGATCTTTTGTGATTAAACTATATGGCAAATATCAGCTATTTTTCCTCTAATATATTTCAACAAATTAAATAAATTGATGAGTATTTCCATTAATGAATCAAGTAGCATATTTAAGGTGGGCATGAGTTTATGACTTATCACTTCATTTCCTACTTACTGCTTTTGTCCAAGGAGGCCTTTGTGAACGAATTATTTTTTTTTTCTAACAAAGTGAAATGTCAGGCTCAAAATAATCAGAGTTTTCTTTCTTTTAGTCTTGAAGAAAATATCCAATTGACATATTTACTTTATTGACCCTAATCTTCATTGAACATTTACTACGGGCCCCCAAAGTTCTAAGGGTTTATGTGTGTAAACACAGTTAATCCTCGTAACAATCTTCTGAGGTACTATTCTAATCCTTACTTTACAAAAAAGGATAATAAAACACAGAAGGTGAAGTAAAATGCCCAAGTTTACATATCTGATAAGTGGTGGAGGATTCAAAACCAAATTGTTTGGCTCAAAAACTTCAGGCGTTGACTGCTACACTCTATTATCTTTTATTCCTGTGTTCTCAGCCAGAATCCATGCAGAAAAATTAATACTGAAAATAAATGTTTCAAATATGGTTGCCAAACAGTTCTGTAGACATTGTAGAAAGTATATACATTTGTGTTGTTTACAGACATGAATGGACCTCTTTACATATTAAGACTGATGTTTAAATAAACATTTTTGTCACTTTATATTTTTATATGAATATGAAGTAGGCTCATCCTTGCTTGTGTTTAAAATAAATGCAGTTTTTTCTTTCTATAAGTCTCTGGATTAAAAAAAAAAAAAGATGATTTGTGTCTGGAAGAGCTGTCTACTACCCAGGTGCTTTTTATGGCTGGATTTCACATTAAGAAAACATTTACCATGGAAACATCTGGAAAACAGATCACACAGACAGCATTTTACGCAAGGGAATCTACTTAATTCAGTTGCTCTTTTTTAAAAATGGGCCACCCTGTTCATGCCAACTGTATACATTTAAAGCATATGAGCCATAAAAATGTCCCTTGCTTAAGCAATCAGTTTTTCATTATTCTCCAATATTTTATCTGCTGGCTAGATTATATTCCACAACCAAAGGCTTTCCTCTTCCTGCTATCAACTCTGCCCTGAGATAAAGCATAGCTAGGAGTCCTCTTTCCATTTGCCATGAAAGAAGTAGTTAATGCCAGGGAGAACCTGATAAATGGAAAGGAATGGACCCAAGAATGAAAACATCTATGTGGGCATACTTTGGTGTATAACTAAATAGCAATATATGAAGAATCAGAAACTTAGGTCTAAAACAATGGTTCTTAACTATGAGTTAGTGTAAGAAATGATGGTAGAGAAAGCACACCTCACTCTGATTCATAAATTTGGAAGGGACAAAGTAAATACGTATTTGAAAAAGTTTCCCAGGTGATTCTGGTGTACTACTAGTAAAAATATTTCTATATATCAATATTTCCAAAAATTACTTAATGATAAGAGTGGTCTGCGTTGCTTGTTAAAACTACAGGTTACCAAGACCTTCATCTGGAGACTCTGAATTAAGTAAATTTGGGGGTGTTGAAGGGGAGTTTATTTTCTCTTCAGGCACGTTCCAGGAACATTGCACCAAATCGGTATTTTACTACAGTGCCCTGAAAGATGCATTACAAACAAATGACTGTCTTGTCAATCATTTCATATAAGAATCCCCTCCTAGGGCGCCTGGGTGGCTCAGTTGGTTAAGCGACTGCCTTCGGCTCAGGTCATGATCCTGGAGTCCCGGGATCGAGTCCCGCATCGGGCTCCCTGCTCGGCAGGGAGTCTGCTTCTCCCTCTGACCCTCCCCCCTCTCATGTGCTCTCTGTCTCTCTCATTCTGTCTCAAATAAATAAAATCTTTAAAAAAAAAAAAAAAAAAAGAATCCCCTCCTAGAAGATTCTGGAACATGGATTAACATAATAAAGGTTCTTAAATGTCTTGCTAATAGCAAAGAAAGTTGCTTGACCTACATTTTTACTATGAAACATATTTTCTCATCTGACAGTCTCAATATTTCCGAGGATTTAATGTTCTTAAATCCATACTTCGGAAAATTATTCTAGTTCCTAAATGGAAATGAATAATGCCACCTAACTAAAGTTGCAACCAGCACATGTAGTCCAATTACACAAATTAGAGAAAAGACATTCCATTTGGGTGGAGAATTGAGGTAAGAATTGTAATCAGATTGACTTTCTAAGCATTTGAACTACAAAAAGATACTCTTTCCCTTTGGATTTTAGCCCCTTATTGTTTTCAGACTGTGTGCACAACCTGCACAACTGTCCACAGTGACCCTGTTCATTAAGTGCAGAGTAAAACTTGGTTTTCCATGAAATGAGAGTACCCTGAAAGAACATTTGCCCTCAGTTCCACCTTTGCAGGAAAGTGCAATAATCTCACTGGCACAGGAGTCAAGTTGTAGACATAGGTACACTAGGTGTGACTCATTACGGGAACAGGCCAGAGTAAGGCTGAAATATGGGCATCCGAGATGTGAGCCCATTATGGGAATAGGCAGAAGTCAAGCTGTCAGTGAATATACTAGCTGTGTAGAGACTGCTAGTTGCCTCATGTTTTTTCCCTCTCCCTGTTCTATGTGACAGAGTCCTTGATTTTCAGTTGGGTGAATAACCATCTGGAACAAATTTCACATTTCCCACACTCCTTTGCTTGGAGTTTTGGCTATAACACTAAGTGCTTGCCAATGACAAATAAATAAAAACTGTATGTGCAAGTTCAAGGGAGTGTTCTTAAAAGAAGACAGAGCACCCTTCTTCTTCTTTTTTCTTTCTTTCTGTCAGGTACAATGCAAATGAATGGCAATGGCAATGGCCAAGAGTGGAAGATGAAATGAACTTAGGAAGGGAGGCTCTACATAACAGGCTAACAAAGGGCCTGGGTGCCTGATACCATGGACAGCCATCCCATCTGTCTCTGGACCACCTACCTCCAGACTGTGTTGGGAGAGAGAAAATAACTTCTATTTTACTTAAGACACTGTTATTTGAGTTTTTCTGTCACTCACAGCCAAACTCAATCTTAAAAAATTCAATACGTGTGGTTGACGTGAATTCCTAAGCCAAGTTATTGTAATTTTTAAAGATCATCTATGCTGTTTCCTGCTTTCAATTAGCAACACTAATTAAAACTTGATTTTGCTTCTATAATGCTGTCTAAATTTAAAATGGCTTTTATATATTTTTATATGCACTGTTTCATGAAAAGACAAAATGTCAATATGAGCAGCCTTCTAAGATTCAAGTCCTTAAACTTAGAAAAAAACTGAATCTGCAATATGAATATGATTTCAACTTTGAAATTGGGTATTTCCTGATTGAAGGGGAAGATTAAGATATTCCTATGGTAAGACTTTTTTTCTAGGTTCTTAATTTATACATTGGTATATAGTAAGAAATAAGACACAACTGTCACATTTAACAACCACACAGCCTCAAGAAAATAGCAAGTAGAAAAACCACTTACAATGCAGTGTGATAAGCTCTAGCAAAGAGTGAATTAATATATATTAGTAAATAATAAGCTAGCACAGATTGAGTTAAGCACATGTTAGTTAATATACTTTCAAGAAACATATAATAAATTAATGTGTTTCATGTATTTTACAAATTGCATACATATTTTTAATGTTGCCTATGAATATATATCTCTAGTACAATTCATTTATCTTTAATTTTTGTTGCTCATTCTTTGATATATCATATTCCACATTAAGGAATTTGACAATTTTATGTAGACTAATGGAAGAATACCATAAATTCTTGCTGAAAAAATTTATTTGACTACATATATACACACACACATATACACACATACATATATATTCTACACTTTAACATTTATGAGCTACTAATCTGACACCCCTCTCTTTTCCTGGGAATATATCCTCCCCTAACTCCATTCACATAGATCTATGTCATGTTCTTCTATGACCCCATTTTCCTAAATATAGTTACTTAAAGGTTACTCAAGGCGGCCCAATCAGACACATTTCCTAAGAGTTTTGAATTTGAGACCAGATAAAGTGTCAGTCATTATTTCCCTGTTCACTGAAGCTGTGGGTTGTAAAACTCAGATGGCCAAAGGTCGTATTTCTCCCCATGTGAAGAACACAAGTTTTCAATGAGAGGAAATAATGCTAAATAGATCAAGAAAAGTATGGTCAAGAGGGAAAGAGAGAGTTCTACAAAACTCAATTTTTTTTTTAATTTAAATTTTAGTTAGTTAACATACAGGGCAATTGGTTTCAGGAGTAGAATTCAGTGATTCATCACTTACATATAACACCCAGTACTCATCACAAGTACCCTCTTTAATACCCATTATCCATTTCACCCATCCCCCCACCCAGCTTCCTCCATCAACCCTCAGTTTGTTCTCAATTATTAAGAGTCTCTTGGGGCGCCTGGGTGGCTCAGTCGGTTAAGCGACTGCCTTCGGCTCAGGTCGTGATCCTGGAGTCCCGGGATAGAGTCCCTGGATCGAGTCCCACATCGGGCTCCCTGCTCAGCGGGGAGTCTGCTTTTCCCTCTGACCCTCCCCACTCTCATGTTCTCTCTCTCATTCTCTCTCTCAAATAAATAAATAAAATCTTTAAAAAAAAAAAAGAGTCCCTTATGGTTTGTTTCCCTCTCTCTTTTTTTCTTTTTCCCACTTGTTTTCTTTCTTAAATTCCACATATGAATGTGATCATATGGTATTTGTCTTTCTCTGACTGGCTTATTTCACTTAGCATAATAGATTCTAGCTTCATCCACATCATTACAAATGGCAAGATTTCATTCTTTTTGATGGCTGAGTAATATTCCATTATATATATATATATAAATAAACACTAAACACCGCATCTTCTTTGTCCACTCATCATTTGATGGACATTTGGGCTCTCTCCATAGTTTGGCTATTGTTGGTAACTGCGGCACTCGATTCTTGGTTCCAAGTCTTCCTGATGCCCAGATATCCCCTTGTGCTGAAGCTCCCTTGATTGGACTTGAGTCATTACATCATGGTCCAGTAACAAACAACCCCCAGTTATAATGACTTAAAAAAAAAGCAAGATTTATTTCTCTCTCATATTTCATGACAATCAGGGATTGGCAGGGAGAGCTCTGTTTATCACAGTCATTTGGGAGTTCAAGTAAATGATATAGTCAGTTGTCATGCCAGAGAGAAGAGAGAAATCTTTAGGGGGTCTCACAGTAGCAATTAAATGCTTTAAACTCAAGCCAGAAAATGACACACATCATTTCCATTCCCAACTTCGTTCAGAAATGGTGATATGACCCCAACCAACATAAGAAGCCAGGCATTATTATATTCTGGCTATGTGCACAGAAAAGGGAAGAATGAGAAATAACACATTATCAACTGGAGTCCTAACTAATATAGTAGTGACGGTTTTCTTTTGCCAAGGCAAACCAAGGAAAGGGCAAAGGTTGAAATCTGTTGCAGTGGTCATGTGTGGTTGAGGGTTTAGTTATAATTCTAAATTTCTTTGTTGTGGGATGTCTTATAGGTCTTGACAGTCACTCAGAATTATGGGAAAGTGGGACAGGGTTCTTGGAGGTGAAGCAGTAACATAAAATGCAGGAGAAAGATTTCTCAGGTTGGAGCTTCTGAAGAAACCCAGATTCTGTCTAAGCACTGATGATATTGTCCCTGTCCAGTTCTAACTATAGCATGGGAGGAGACATGCCAAATAAAATCTTGAGATAGCAGTGGGTGACTGGTTGTGATGGCTTTCCAGTGTCATCAGGAACAAGGCCCCTCTGTCTTCCTGCTTGCTCATCCTTTAGCTCTAGGCATTGCACCATATGACAGGCAAGGATATGGGCCAAAGAGGCTATTTTAGCTGAGTTTTCTTTTTTAAAAAATCTTTCATGAAAGTTCCTTCCAGCAGATGTCACTTATATTTCATTGGCCAAAACTCTGCCATAAGGGAACTTGGGAAAGAGAGAATTTTAGCTTTCCAATCTCTATAAATTTAAAACACTGGTTCTTCCACAAGTGTCTATATGTAAATGTTGGAAATTTACATTCTCATTGGGAACAAGAGAGGGCAAGGACATTTTGTTTAAAATTATTACTTATCTGTGGGCAAAGAAAGACTTGAATGTCCTTGAAGAAAATAGTTTTGTAGTATTGACCTTTCAGATGCTTCAATGATGTATTTTTGACATCTAGTAATTTATGGATTTGACTAAATTGATTCCATTATTGGAGCACAGGCACATTACAAGACAAGTAAAATTTGAGATAGAAAATAAAATGCAAGCAATGATTTCTTGGTTTAGCGGATTTCATAATTTTGGAGAAAATCAAATTCACAACACTTTATTGGCTTCTGGGCAATATCAAAGAGATATTAGTGAAAGGTCTTCAGTAGTTAAATTTCCTGTGGTAGATTGTATTATTTCTTCATGGTTCTTCCTTCTTTCCCAACCTTGTTCTAATTCACTGTAAGTGACGTATATCACTTTACCCCATTTCTTTTGGGTTTAAACATGTGGGAAGTGACCATATGCCATTCAGAGCCAATAACAGGTATCATGTGCTTCTGCTGGTCGCTCTTTTGCTTCCACCATCTATCTTAAGAACAGCATGTTCATATAGTGGCTATTCCTTCAGCCAGGGTTCCAGAATGTAAGACATGTGGACCAGAACTAAACAAAGCCCAACCATGTTCAGCCAAATCCTGCTGACCTACATTTGATGTGCAGTCCCACATTTATTGTTGCAAGCCACTAAGATCTGGGAGTTGTTTAATGTCACAGAAATAACTAATAGACCTCCCATTTTACATATTCAAGTAGATTCACAGAAGCAGCTGACAGGCTTGGAAAAGTGACCCAAAAATATTTATGTATTGCCTTTCTGGTATGCAACTGATCTCTTAAAAAGGACAACATCATCCCTGAATAACTATAAACCTAAATAATAAATGTACTGGGCTACAAAAGGATAAGAACAGCCTATATGGAAGTATGAGCCTCAATCTGACATCAAGAGAAGTCAAGGCTTCCTCTCATGGAAAACAAAAACAAAAACAAAAAAACTTCTGACATAATATATAAGCAAAATGGAGATTCACTAAAAAGGTGACCAGACAAGTATTGGACTCAAAGCCTTAGCTAGTAGTTATGATGGCTGTACATTTGCCTTTACTAAACTAAAATATTTCTTGCATGTCAATTAAGGGCATATCAGAAATGGCAGGTATTTTAGGATCCTGGCCATAGTTTGCTTTAGTTACAACCAAAACAACTTTATAAGCTGGTATTAGTGTTGTAATTACTATCAAGTAAATTACTCCCAAATGATAATCATCTCAATACTCAGAGTTTAAACATAGACAATGCTGTGGGATAGACCTGGATAGACTCCTGGCTATCAGACACATGATGTGTATGCTTTATGAAGTGCGCATCACAGTGACTGGTTCTTCATAGATTCCTAATAAGTCATGCAGGAATGAGAGAGGAAACTTTGCAAGGTACCTAAAGTCTCTAAGTCTCAGTTCCTGCTTTGTAAAATGGATATTGACTGGGCAGGATTGAGAGGAATTAGTAAGATAAGTAACATTTTACCATAGTGCCATGTACACATTGAAAGTACTCAATATGTTACAGTGTTGATTTTGTTGTTTTTCACCCTTATTATAAAGTTAATGGTGTGTAGGCCAATGCTATATATAGTAGGCTTCTGGTTTACCTAAGGGAAACTTGAATCTTCCAAATTTCTTCTTTGAGTCAACATAATCTTTACTGAATGTTACAGAAGACCTGGTAGTTAGGTAGTAGAGTTAATTCAGTTGACATGTAGGATTAACTGTAACCTATATTATAGTAAGTTTAAATGCAGACTCTTTATGTGAGGAGGAAAGTATAATTTATTGAAGAAAATATGATTTTATGTACTTTCCTTCACCTTTTAATGTAAGCAATCATGACCATTCTCAAATCTCACAGGAGGAAACTTAAAATACTTCATTAATAATTTTGCCTTACCTAAAACCAAAACATTTAGGTGAGGGGTCATAATTTAGAATGAAATTTAAACTTAAATAATTTGGTCCATGGTACCTTTCATTTCCTTTGGTCAAGCATCCCATTCATGTAAGAACATTGCTGTTGCTGTTAAGTATCAGGCAATGGAGAACAGGAACATAGATTCTATATCCTTATTTTTCTATGAAGAGAGCAGCAAACACCTTACTTTTCATGACTTGCTACATTAAAAAAAAATGCTGTTTATTTAGTTTGAACTCAATTCTAAGAACATAAACATTACCATACTTCAATAAACCTAAAACACCATTTAAAAAACAAAAAACAAAAATACTGCCCCATGTACCATGAAGAAATTTGAGATTCCTAAACTATAACACACAATTATCAAGACAGATAAAAATTTATGTGAAAATGTGAAAAACAATGTATATCTCAGAACTGAATTTTTTTTTTTTTTTGCTAATTTGGAAAATGTAATTTAACCTGAACACATTGAAAACATCTCCACTGTTAACAAAAGTTATTGAGTAGGAGGGAAATAAGTTTAGAGATCCAACAAACTTGGATTCAAATTCTTAACCATTTGTTTTCAAATTAGTAGTATGACCTTCCCCATGTTCCTCAAATTTTTAGTTGAGCCTCAGATTTTCTTTTCTATAAAACAGAAATTCAACATACATTCTATAGTTGGTCTGAAAATTGAATGTGATTATATATATGAAAGCATCAAACACAATTCATGGTACACAGGAAAAATTCAAAAACAGCTTATTTCTTTCTATCATGTGAAAGGAATCCAGACCAGGACCCGGCTGACTTGACTGCTCCTTGTCCCTAGGCTCATATTTCATCAACACATTTGTCATTATCTTCTAATATTTATGTAATGCTTCCTGTGCCATCAACATATTCTCCATTAGTTTTCCTTAACATTACAATTCTACGTAGTCTCTAAATTTTTCCTTTTCTTTTTTCAGTTTTGGACTATAGAGCTTTGTTTGCTTCGTGGGTTTTCTATGTTTTATCCCCTCGGAGCTTGATGATATTTATACAGCATCTGTTCGAATTTGCTTTCTTGCCCAGTGACTATCTGCATATTACCTGTGCTGTTATAAATTTCCTCCAAAGCAATGGTAAGGTTAAATTCTTCAGGAGTTGTCATTTTTGCTACATATGTTTTGGTTAGCATACAACGTTTGGATCTTCAGTAATAAGTAAGAAGTTTCAACATCTTTTAATTCTTATAGAATCATCTAATTTAGAGATACACCAGATTTTATTAGGGGATCAATTGCACAAATAATTATTGGCTACCAAATCCTTTCACTCAATTGAAAAGGAAACTGAAATCTAAAAATATTATGTGACATGGCAAACATCATAAAAGTAGGTGGCCTATCTCTCATGCTTTTAAGATTAAATAAGAAAACTGTCAAAATATGAAAAGGATGGAGAAAAACTAATCCTAATGTGCCTGGCTTGGCCTATAACAAAAACCCAAGATCTAAGGCATCTTCAAGCATTTCTACATGGAGTTTTTAGAAGGTGACTTCCTTGGATAATACAAAGTACTTCATTTCATAAGAGATAATGTGGGGAAAATACATGTATTGGAAAACATACAATCTGGATCCTTTTTATAATGCAATTTCAATCTGTTTCTAGGCAGCAACAGCTCTTTACTCTCCAGAACAATTTCTGCCAACAGAATCCACCAGACAGAGCATGCACACTCCATTTGCATTTTCTTTTCCCAATTTCCAAGCTGGGAGCCTATAACAAACCACTTAATGGTGAGGACAAGTAGGCAGTTCAAAATTCTAAATTAATTAAGATACTTTTCAAGTAATTTCTTAAAATAAAAAAAATAGATTAAAAAAAGAATCACATCTTTGCAGTATAAGCTGAATCCAGAACTTGTAGAAATAATCCAACAAACCTTAGATAGGAAGGAGTAAAGAAAGAAACTGCAAAAGAATCCCAAAGAATGAATGATTAAAAGGATCCAAGTCCATAGAATTATTGGATTAGAAAAATGTGCTACTCCAAACCAATTACTAAACATTTGTCCAAATCCCAGTGAGTTAATTTTAAATATGTTTGTATATAGAGGGACATTTTCATGTGCTCTTTGGAACAAATTTTTTTGCTGAATTTTGCTTCAATTTCTTTACATAGCAGTGCTCTTGAAATGAGAGAGCATATATATATATTTTTGGTGATTGTTGTTACAGAGAATTGCATTTTAAATTTGTAGTTCCTACCATGTTGAGAGATCAAGAGAACAAGTTAATTTGGAGCAGTTTCTTTTGTTTGGGAAGAAATCACCTCCATCCTTTTCAGCACATAAAATCGGCATCCTGTCCTAGGAAAGAGTATAATAAAGCAGTGTTCTGGATGAACAGCGGGAATCCCACCTTTTACCAAATGTGATGCAAGATTCTAAAGCTGTTGAAAAGATAAAACTGCAAACGGGATGAAGAAGGATCTTAAATAAATAAAAAAGATAAAAATCCCTTGCTTTTAGGAGTTAGGGTTATTAGAATATTTCTGATGGATTGAGATTGGTCTTGAATAAGACTACCTAGAAAAAAACAAAACCAAAAATCTACCAAAAGACAAGTCAAGGAAGAAAGTACAGAGTCTCAAATTATGACCATCAGAGACTAAACTTTTATAAGAGCAGAGAAACAGTGAGCAAGTACGTGGATAAATCTGCACACCTCTGACATGGTCAATTCAGAATCGTGAGCTTGCTGAGAAGTAAAATACTGCACCTGACTGTAAATAAAGAGCCAAGACTTGTGAATCCAGGCATATTATTAGCCAGAATGTCCTGGAGGACAGGCCCTCTTTCCTTCATTGTACACTGTTTAAATATAAGGCCAGACACTTTGGGCCAAATAAGTGTTCTAGATAGAATGCTGGGCCATAGAGCTTAGTTGAGGAGTCCTCACTATTAGGAGATTGACACAGTTAAGGGGAAGAGGCAATCAGGACGCCTGGGTGGCTCAGCCGGTTAAGCGTCTGCCTTCGGCTCAGGTCATGATCCCAGGATCCTGGGATCAAGCCCCACGTCGGGCTCCCTTCTCCGCGGGGAGCTTGCTTCTCCCTCTCCCACTCCCCCGCTTGTGTTCCCTCTCTAGCTGTGTCTCTCTCTGTCAAATAAATAAAATCTTTAAAAAAAAAAAAAAAAAGAGGGAAGAGGCAAGGTGTGACTTATACATAGGGCTAATTCTCAGGTTATTTCCATTGGCTTCACATTCCAATGGCAATTAGGATGACAGTAGTGAGTACAGAATCACTTTGGATTGCCAGATAACTGCTGCTTACATCATTCTGGTAACATACCAGGGTGGTGGCTGATTCTGGAACAATAGTGCTTTCAGACAGTGCTTGTGGAATCTTCCACCTTCCCTGTGAGTTCTAGCTCCATTCATGAGGTTGACTGATGAGGATATAATGATGTGAGTAAATATCCTGGAGATCTGAGATTATTATAGGAGTGCTGACCCACTGAAGGAGAGAGGGATAAATGAGGCTCAAATTAGTTTTGATTTAAATAATAATAATTTATGAGCTAGAAAATTGGGTCATATTAATTGCATATAAAATACAAATGAAAGCAGTTCCTTATGGGTGGAAAGATACGTGGAGAGGAAAACATGAGTGGAGGTAATTTAAGTTAATGGGAGAGAAATCTATGAAGATACGGAATTATTTATCTTCTAATGGTGATTAACTTTCAACAAGTTGATCTCAATTTCCCAGAAATAGTAATTTTCTGGCAAGTTCCAGGCTTCTAGGAGGAAAAAACCTGGTATTAATAATACCTTTATAATCATAAGTCTGTGGAGGCAAACTTTTCCTGTAATAGGCAAGATAATAAATATTTTAGGCTTTGAGGGCCATAAAAATCTTTTTTGCTACTAAATTAGTCCATTTTAGCTTGAAAGCCACCATGGACACTACTTAAATGAATGGAGTGTGGCTTTGTTTCAATGAAACTTGATTTACAAAAACGGCAAGTAGCTGGATTTGGCCCATGCGAAGGCTACAGTTTGCAGACTCTTACTTTAGACTGATGATGCACATTATATAAAGACAACGACTTGCTAAACTTTTGAAGACCGCTTAGATTAAACTAGCCTTTAAAAAAAACCCAAACATTTATTTAATTTCTACTATGCTTAAGTTAGGATGCTTCTGCCTGGAGATAAAAAGAAAAATAAGACATTGTTGCTTTCAAGAATCCAACAACTTAAAAAAGAGGAAAGAAACAACAGCCCTAAAGTTCTAGTGCTATGCTATGAGGGCACTCACAAAAACATACACAGAGTGGAAATTCAGAAGAGGGACTAATTAACTTCCCCAAAGTGTTCAGGAAAATGTGCAGGGGAAAAAGTCACATGAACTGAGAATTTTTCATTACTGTTTACTAAAAAAGTTAGTCACTTCTAGCAGAGCCAAATGCATGAAGAAAGATATTGATAGAGAGAAGTAGAGGGAAGACTGGCCAAATCAACATTATATGTATGCATGTTATCCCAGTGCACTTGGACTGTCTTCTGTAGTTAATAGTAATAGTGATAGTAATAAAAATGATGATCATGGTAAACATTTACTGAAGACTAACTAGGTCAATTCACAAAAATTAGTTTCTTAAAATTTATTCTGCTATATAATCAATTTTCTGAAATTCTGATGACTGATTTACTGGGAAGGGTTTTAAGTGCTTTCACAGGAATATTCAATTTCTGGTACTGAATATATTCAACATTCATCATTGCATAAGGGATAGTGTAAAACATACTAATTTTTTTTCAAAACATTTTGGGACTCCTTTGTCAATGTCTTAATATTTATCTTTTAGCACTTATAGAATGGTTAACTAAAGCTTCATATATCTTCTCAATTTCATACTTAGGATTAGAGATAATATTTTAGACATATTCTTTATACTGTGTGCAAATTATTTATCTGTTGTCTCTCAATCCTAAACCGACCATCCTATACTCTGCTTTGTGACATGCCTTCCTCCTCCCTAAGCTGGCGCCCTGTTAGGGCATGCTAGAGAGAGAAAATCAGGTAAGAGGAGAAAAAAAGAGGCTTGCTACTGCCTGCTTTCTTCCTGCTTTCTTTCTATTCCGCTCGTGCTTCTTCAGCCCAGCAGGATCAATTCTTTCCAGTAGCAGCATCTGAAACCCGTTTACTGTTTTCCCAGCACCAACCAGAAGGAAGTAGTTCAGTACTACAACTTTCCTCAAGAAGTGCTATTTTAGCAATGGTTTCTAGACTTATTTGGTTATGGAACCCTTTGGGGGAACATTTCATTCAAACATATTCCATGAAATATACTTACACTCGACAACATGATCACTGTATGTTCAAAAATAATGGTCACTGAGTGCCTTCTATTGGGAAAAACTGTTCTAATTCAGAAAATGCTTGAATATTCTATGAGGCAGGTACTATCTTTTTCCTTTTCTTTTTTTCTTTTTAAAGATTTTATTTATTTCTTTGACAGAGAGAGACACAGCGAGAGAGGGAACACAAGCAGGGGGAGTGGGAGAGGGAGAAGCAGGCTTCCCGCTTGACCTGAGCCGAAGGCAGACGCTTAACGACTGAGCCACCCAGGCGCCCCAGGCAGGTACTATCTTTATACCAATTCCACACATTAAAAAACTGAGGCAGGAGGGGTTATGTAATACTCCTAATCATAGAGCTCCCAAGTAACAGAGCTGGGATTCACGTCCATAATTTGAAAATATTAACCATTACATTACACTACCACTTAGGTTATTATAGAGGATTCAAGAGAATGGGAAATACCACAAGCAGAGATATTGGGGATGGGTATCTAACAATAGCTTAGAAGGAAAAAAAATAAACGAGACTTTGAATAAGGCAGTGGCCAGGAATAGAGAAAAAAGGACAGATTCAAATAACCAGCAGAAGTTGAATGAGAACACTATAACCTATTGGATATGGAACATAAAGAACAGAGAAGAGCAAAATGGTTGTATTAGTTATCTACTGCTGCATTGCAAACACCTAAACCTTAGTGGTTTCCAACAACAGCACTTACTTAACTCTTAGATCTGCAAGCTCACTGGGAGATGGCTGACCTAGGATGGCTTTGCCCAGGGTCTGCATTCACCTGGCAGGCTGCTGTGTTAGTATTGCTGATCTTGGCTGTGCTTTCTTATGTGTGTGGGGCATTAGCATGAATCCAAGGATACTGACACAGTGATTACTGAGGTTTTTGCTTGAATGGCCAGTGAGAGAGATCATAACTATTAATTAAGATATCAGAAACCAGAGAAGGGAGAATATCTGAGAGGCAAAAGGAATGAAAATATTAGTGTCGATTGGGACATATAGAACTTGCAGTAAGATAGGTAGAGGTGTCTCATATGAAGTTAAATACAGGTCTGGAGGTTGACAGAAATAAAAGAGCAAAAATGGGAACATGGAAATTAACTTAAAAAGCCATAGGTTTATGTGGTATCATTCATGGTAATCATGTAGAGAAGTCAGGACTGTTCTGACACTGTCGATAATCTACTTTATTTTGCTTCTGATGCTAAGTAATGACTGTCAACGAAAGGACCATTTAATATAATTGAGGTTGAGAGGTAATTATTGTTGTCATATAGTCTTTCTGCAATATTAGATACATTTGATTCTTAATTTCCAAGAAAAAAAGTAATTTCTTCTACAGAGGAAGAAAATAGAGAGAAAAAGCAGAGACAAAATGATCTTTAATTGCCAATAGCTACATTATGGGAGAGATACAAATGACGGAAAAGAGCAAGCTTTCATTTGCTTAGAAATATCTTCCTAACATTGAGGGGATGATAGTGATGGCTAAAGAATCGAGGCCTATATTTTAAATAGGTTTGTAAATGGTACTTTGGGGATTCAAGGGAACATATTAAGTGATTTCTTATGGTCTGCCCTAGCTCCACCATTCCACAAATCCAATTTAATCAAGGACCCTAAGGACCCCTAAGAAATGTGTCTTAGAATATTCAGTTTGGTATAATAAACAGCACAGAGTCCAAGTTTTAATAAGCTTTCTTGAATTTCCTAATTCAAACCTGAGGCATGTGATTTAATTTAAAGAATAATAATAAGCACAATAATCAATACACATTTTAAGTACATGTGAGCATTTTAAGTAATAGACCTCACCATTATTTCTCACATTTACATAATCTATCTTTTTTTAATAATTAGCATATATAATACCAAAAAAATCCAACATTTTTTTGGTGTGGTGGGAATAATATTCAATAGCTTTTCTTTTTTCTTGAATTTGGCCGTTCTCATCAATATTCTAGAGGCATGGATTTGCCTCTTTGAAGAATCAGAATTATGCAACATATATGCACAGTGGAAGAGGTAGCAAAATTCTGGTTTTGGGACCTGGAGTCAAATTTCTTCAGCCCATATCAAAACAATACTTTTGAAAATCAGACTATGTTGAGAAAGAGAGAATCTGAGTTATTTTAACTGCCTTAACATAACAACATTCAAGCTTGCCCACTACAGCATTGGTTTTACTATCTATAAACGAGAGACATAAGGAATACAGAACATGACAAAAAGAAAGGTTGGTGAGGGAAGCACATTTCTTCTAATTCTGAGCATTGTGAGAATGAGAAACAAGACAGTGATTTGGGAAGCAGACAGTTAAAACTGTGTGCCTGACCTTCCTTAGCATGTCAGATAGATTGGAAACCTAGAACAAAAAGACCATCTGCTTCCTTAGCATGTCAGATAGATTGACTGGAAACTTAGAACGAAAAGACCAACTGCTTAAAACCCTGGACCACCATGTAGGGTGGCACAGCCCAGACCTGAGGGATGATGGCCCAGCTCAGCCAAGAGAGCTGTTTAGATAGATGAGCATGAAGCATCACACCTGGATCTCCAGTCTGCATGTAGCCTAGACACATCATGCTTCAATAAGGCAAAGTAGAGGTCTTGAGATGGCCTGGAGATCAGGACACAGAGACCAACGTGTAGGGACTTTGTGTCAGAGACAAATAGTGGAGACCACAGACTTCCGTGATAAGAACAAGCATGATGCTTGGAAAGGCCAGAGAGAACTAGTTGTGTACCCCAGTGGCCCTTAGTCAGATAGATTTGTCACAAAGAGCCACAAAGACCAAGAAGATATGACATCAACCCTGTATGAGTCTCCTATAGTTGCTGTTAATGAACACAAGTTTATTATCTTATAGTTCTGGAAACCAGATGTCTGAAGTAGGTCTCACTGGGCTAAAATCAGGGTACTGGCAGGGCTACATTACTCTGGAAGCTTTAGATGAGAATCTATTTCCTTCCCTATTCTAGCTTCTAGAGACTGCCTGCATTCTTTGGCTCATGGTCCCTTTCCATATTTAGCCATTTGCATCCTGCATCACTCTAACATTAACTCTCCTGCCTCTCTTTTACTTCTAAGGACACTTGTGATTACATTGGGCCCACCATGTAAAGATAATCCTGGATAATCTCCCTATTTCAAGATCAGCTGACTAGCAAGCATAATTCCATCTACAACTTTAATCCCCTCTTAATTGTAACTTAACATATTCACAGGTTCTGAGTATCAGGGTGTGGGTATTCTGGGAGGGCCCATTATTTTGCCTACCACAGAGCTGATGCATTTTTTTTTTTAATCTTTAAACCAACCTACATACCTGGACACCATCTTGGAACAAAACAGGGAACAGAGGAGGTAATATGAGAGACAGGTTTTCTCAAAAAGAGAATGAATCATGCTGAAGAGACTACTTAAAACTGAAGAGAAATGCCATTGATAACCTTGTTTAGAATGTTATCTCCCCTTTGCTCTTCACTGAAGCCACCTCCACTTGCCTCCACTTTCCAATTGCTTTCCAAGAAGAGATAGAAGCCCTTGAAAGCTTGGATAAATGACAAAAACAAAGAAACTCATTTTCCCTTGCATATCTGAGGATTGAGTTAAATTTCTGAGTCTGCCACATTACTTCGAGTCACAATATTGACCCCTAAAATGAACCTTAAAAACATAACGGATTTACTTGATACCACACAGACACTTGAAGAAGAAATTTGAGCGTCGTTATTAGACAGATGAGATTGTCACATGTTAAGAGATTTGTCCATAAAACTGAGTAACAGAGGAATCTAGAGGAACCTGGACTGATGAAAAGGAGCCCTGAGATCCTGGCCTCTACCTCAGTGTCACTGTCTTGAGCAGAGGATTTCAATACATTAATTTTCCTAAGAATTTGCTGTATATATATTTATGATAGGTGGTCCTCTTAAATTTTCAGGAAACCTGCCACTTTCATTACCAGAACTAAAATAGTGGAGATAGAAAATGAAATGTTGCCCTAATCACACACTGCCTAGAAATCCACAAAGTCTTCCTTAAACATGGATGAAACTATTAAGCAGAGAAAAGGAATTTAAGAGCCAAGTACATCCTGAGACAATGTTAGAAGTGTGTTTAAGGGAAAAAGATTGATTTTAGAGGTGTTGGCAGTTTTATGAAGTTATTGTGGATGGAAAGTAAAAAAGTATTTCAGAAAATAAACTGGAGAGAAAATTTCAAAGTCCCAAATCCAAAGAGTGGCACTGAACTGTGAAATTAAGGAGAAACATTTCCAGCAGCACATAAAAGTGTCAAAGTGGCAGTAATGGAGCTTATCATTACCCAGGTGTGTACCTGAGTACATTAAGGTGATGGAAAGGTGACTGCAGAATATCTGGGATGCTGGAGCAGAAGAAAAGATGGAGTGCCTTTTTCTTTAACTGGCAAATCAACGACAAGGAAGAGAACTGTCATCCATTTTTAACAACTTTTCTTCACTGCACGAGGACTTTTACTCAAGAACAGCAATATATCAAGGGATAGAAAACAGGACCCAGATTCTTAAAGTCCACCAAGATAAATAACAGCCAGGGAGAAAGATATCAAAAATTATGTTAGAATTAATGAGTCCTAAATCAAAAGAGAAGCATTCTGAACTATGATAAGAGAAGAAAGTATATTTTAGTACTATGAGGCAAACATGTGTGCATGCGTGCGCGCACACACACGTATATATAGGGTCTCAATGAATAGGTTTTATTAAGTGAGTCCCACCTGTTAACACTCTGCAGTAACTTGGAAGATATCATTCTGTTTCTGACGTTTTCCTTGTCCCCTGTATTTAATTGCCCATGCATAGAGAGGAAGTCAACTGATTTGCACAAGACTTCATGTGGAAGTCACTACAGAAAGTGCCACCTACTCTTTGAGCACATATGATTTGTGAGCACTCCAGAATTCTCCATAGATATGTCCTTACACAGGACCAATTTTTACATACACACAGTTTAGGATTAGTGGTTTTATCCATATATCACTACACTAATTTTTTTCTATTTTTTTTGCTTTTTATAATTTTACCAACAATTCTAGTTGATGTGTGTACAGCTACCCTTTGATCCTTTTATTTATACAATTTGACCATGTGAGTAAAATATATTCTAGACGCTAATTTTTTTTTCTTAGAAATGATGAAGTTATATAAGAAGGTTGGAGATTTTTTCTTTATATAGAGAATTATTACATATGAAGGATTTTCAAATTAAAAACCATTCTAGTGAATATAGTCATTTAATATTTATTTTAAAAAACTACTTAACATCTTTTGTTCTGAAGATACTTGCAATTTACACATTGATAGCTGATATTTATATAAGTGTGTTAAGTACACTGTCAAGTACAGACACATGCACACGTACACATGGAAACAGTGTTGTCAGGGAAGGGCCATGAAAAGAGAACATGTGAGCAAAGGTTTGAAGGAAGCAAGGGACTGAGCCAGGTGGCTATCTGGGGCCAGTGGCCTCTGGGCAAAAAGACAGGTTTAGTTCTTAGTCTCAATTGACTCAAGAAATGAATAACTTCTTAGCTGGCCAGCTAGCTCAATTTAATCAGTGGGTGTCTTTTGTCAAATCCCTCGACCTTTAAGTTTGTTAGCTATAAGAGGAACTGTTTCTTCTCTATTTAATGCAAATGCTATGAGAATCAACTTTATTATATATATAAAGCATATGTGGTAGGAAAAAGTCAGAAAAAAACACTACCCACTCCCTATACTCTTGCTATTAAAAGGATTATTTAAATCCAGTGTATTTAAACAAGATGAGTGTCTTTACCCTCAAAAAGAGAATATCCATTAATGTAATTATATAGATTCTAAATCCAGGAGCAATCCATGCATTGTATAACTTGAAATCCTCTTTCTATACACCTGGAGCGGTTATATTAAATATAATGGTAATAATAGTAAGACTGCCTTTTACACAAATTTGATCAATAAAAATAGCAATAAAAAAATGTAACAATACCAAATATTGGTAAGAATGGGAGCAATGGAGACTCATACACTGATGTTATGAGTATAAATCGAAACAACTACTTTGAAGAACAATTAGGCATAATCTAGTAAATTAGATGTGTGTGTTCTTCAATAGCACTTACAATCTAGATATACAAATTCCAAATACATACATACATATACATATATATGTATATGTGTATGTATGTATACACAGAGAGAGATAAAGAATGTTTGCAATTTTTTAGTAATAAAATGGAAAAATAAAATCCCATAAACTAAAAGGGAATAAAGGAATTGTGTCACTTTCACATAATGTGATAAATCATATCTAATAGCATGAATAATCAAAAACCATATTTTGTGAATAACAAAGTTGAAGACATATGTGTATGGCTTAATATCAATTACATAAAGGTGTGCAAATTGGCAAAACAATATATCATGTTGACATATATGTATGTATATATATATATATATATATAGTAATGGCATAAATTACGTGTGATAATGATGAACAATAAAATCAGAACAGTCCCCTCTGTATAAATGTGGCCAAATGCTAACATTCAACAAAGTTGCATGGTACCTGTATTTATGAGTCTTTGCCACATTCGTTTTTACAGTGTTCTGTAAGCTTGAAATTTTTCTAAAATAAAGCCAGTATTGCACTTTTATGAAGATGAAAGTCCCCATGGTAGACTAGGTGGAAAATCCACAAAAAAAAGGAATATGCTGATTTCAAAGGGCAGGAGAAATGTCCTGCTACTTGAAAATGGAATCTTATCTCAGTATTGGTTGAGTCAGTATTGTGCCAGGCATTGTTCTAAGTGCTTTACACCTATGATCTCATTTAATCCTCGTAACAATTCTCTGTAGAAGACACTATGATTTCCTCCTTTTAGAGATAGGGAACTGAAACACAGGTCTGTGACTTGGCCAGTATCACATAGCTAATAAACAGGAACTCTAGAAATTAAACCAGAATCTGAGCTCTCAACCAATACACAAACTGTCTTTGGTAGCTATGTTTACATTAAAGCAGCAGTTCTCAAAGTGTGTCCCCGGTCCCAGCAGCACCAGCAGCACCAGGAACTGGCCAGAAATGCAAGCTTTTGCATCTTACGCAAGACCTACTGAATCAGAAACTCTGGGACTGAGCTTAGCAAAATGTATTTATAACAAGTCCTCAGTGTGACTCTTAATCCATGTTAAAGTTGAAGAACCCTTGGGTTAAGGTAACATACAGGTCTATAGAGCTCACTAATGGAAAACTAAAATGGGAGTTTCAATGTATGTTTTCACATCAGGTGAAACCTGATGCTACTTGGCTCACACTTTAAAATGCCCGGTGAGCTGCAGAGAGGTTGCAAAAATCACTGCATCTACTTGGGAATGAGGTGAAATATTTGTGGTGGAAGGGCAGAATTTTCAGAGCGAAAAACTTGAAGCAGATCCTTGGAGAATGTATGTCAAGCTGATCTAGGTGATCAGGTTAACATAAAGGAAGATTTTGTTTGGGATTGCCTCCCCGCTCCCATGAATTTCAATTTCTTGTGGGAGAGTTAAGAAAAGCCAAATTAGCTCAAACTCTGATACTTCTGTCCATTGAGCCGCATGTATTCTGAAACTGAACAGTCGTTTTCAATAAAGAAATTTACATTTACTAGTTGAATCTGACCTGGTAATGTAAATTTTGTAGAAGCAGTGTGGCAAAGGGGTAAGAGGATTTGGAGATTTACAATCCGTTTGCTGTGCTTAGCAAAAGTTCCAAAAGGTATATGGCCCCATGAAGTGTCCTGAGGCATGGAGTCCTACGGGTACTGCAAGTGTGGTACTGAAACTGAAGTCAAGCACAGAGAAGCCCATGAACTGGTAACGCATTCCAGAGGGGACATCCGCCAGGGAATGAATCCAACTATTGTATTGCCCCCATGAGCTAGAGAATGCTGAGATGGATTTCACATATGTGCTTTGTTTTATGTAGCATTACATTAGCAGAATCTGGTTCAGATGATTCACTATAAGCATGTACTGCATGGAAGAAAGGGAAAACAAAAGAGACTTTCTTCATGGGAGACTTTTGTTATTCAACAAAAATTCTAAAACTTTTTTTGAGGGCTCACAAATTATTTCTCTGCTTCCAGCCCTATGACTGTTTGTTGATGTGTTTGTTTTGTTGTTGTTTTTAATGGCTAGGATATGAAAGAGAGGGAGAGAGACTTTCCATCACCTTGACCTCACCTTGTACCATGCAGAGAAATGAATTTTAAATAGATTTACAGTGGACATATTCAGCAGATAATTCTCTCCAGTATAAGCATCTTTCCCTCTCTTCAATATACTTTGCAAACACTTAAGTATATTAACAGGGAATGGATAAGACTCCATCCAGAGATACTGATTCGACAAAAAAGCTATCTTCCTCTTGGAATTAGTCCACTTTATGCCTTAGACACACACCAGCTCTCATTTGTGCCCCCTGCAAGCCCTTGCCTAGCACATGTTCATCCAGTTTATATGATTATTTAAATGTGGGTAAAAGTCATCTTATCTCTTTTTTTAAAAAATGCCATGATTTTATATCTAATGTGTACAAAACCCTTGGGTTAGGTTTGATTTGGCAATGCAGCCTGGGGTTTTTATTCTCTCCCAACTAACCATGCTGATGTAGGCAAGAGAAGCATTTGTACCTTACTCTTTATTCACTACTTTAAAATTGTGCTCTGTCCCTAAAAATTGTCTTACTTTTTTTTTTTAATTGTCTTATTTCTTAAGAGTGTTTTTTTGCCTTTCTTCTGAATGTTTACTGAGTGTCAGGCATTTTACAAATGTGTCTCTCACTTTGCTAAGATGGTAGATATTGTGATTTCCTAAATTAAAGATTAAAAAACTGTGCTTCTGCAAGTCTGGATGATTTGCTAAAGACCAAGCAGCTAGTAGACATTAAAACTGGATTTTGGAGCCAAGATCAGGATAGGACTTCCTGCAGCCCTCTCTACTATATCACATCTCAGATGAAAGAACCTAAAATTGACATTTAAGCACATTTTTAAGTCCTTGGGGACGAAGAATAAGACACATTGGCCTTTGTGTCATGGAGTGAACTACAACTTTCTCATATCTGTCCACTTTTTTGATGAATGAGTTATCAACATGTGTCCTAAGAAGGGCTACATGTTTTCTCGCTGAACAAGTTTTCATACACACACACACACACACACACACACAGAATTATAGCCTCCTGCGTGTCTCTCTTCATCTAATCCCTTTAAATCACGCTCCAAAGAAAACCATTGTCTGAAGTTGGGGGATGTATTCCCATACGTGTTTTCAAACCCTTATTAAATATGTGTAATTCCCATCTCTTACTCTTGTAATTAATATTGCAATAACCTTTCTTGCACAACTCCCATGTGCACCCAGCAAGAGAGCCTCTAACTCTTGCTCATTTGTACACTAGCAGCACCAGCACTGACCGGAAGGCTTGCTAGAAATTCAGATCTCAGGCCCCGCTTCAGACCTTATAAATATAGGCTGCACTTCTGCTTTGAAACAATATACCCAGGTGATTCAGAAGCACATTTGACTTGGAGAAGCACTGATTTAGGGTCTATGAAAAGGAATGGAATTGCTGGGAAGGACACACACGTCTTCAACTTTATTAGATATTCCCAAATTGCTTTCCAAAGTGATTATATCAACATGCAATCCCCAAAGAAATCAGTCTTTTCAAATTTTTGCCAGTCAGCTAGATGTGAAAAGCTATGTCATTATTGTTTTGATTTGCATTTCCCTCATTTCCATGAGATTGAGCGTCTCTCCATAAATCCACTGCCCATTGGTGCTGTCTGTTAATTCCCTGGTCGTATCTTGTGCCAGATTTTCTGTTGGTTTCTTTGGTTTGTATTCTGTTCTTTTCTGTCAAGTCAAAGTAACCTAAAGAGGTCTTTTTACCTTTGTTTTCTCCTTTTCCCCCTTTTATCTTTCCTTCTCTCCCTATTTGCTAAAAGAGGTTGCAGGGTTGGAGGTTATTCAGATATTCTAGTTGTCAGGATATTAGATATGAACAATCACTACCAAAGTACTTTATTATTTTCTCCTTGACCAAGACAAAATAATACTAACAATAACAAGAATAGTCCATGAGTGAACAGAAAAGAATTTGACCCCAGCACTGCCTGATTTCAAGGCCTATGTTCAAAGGCTTTTTCAATCTCCAATTGTTTCTTGTTCAAAACATTTTTACATTAAAACTGAAAGTTACAACTGTTTCCTTTCTCCCTTTAATATATAATATATAATAGCATGTAATATGTATATTATATGCATGTATAAGAGATGATATGAATAATTAATGGCATGGAGTGCATTTATATATAACAGGCATAATGGTGTAATCTTTTTATAGCACTGGGGTATAGCAAAGCTAACCTCTGAATTACAGTCTTTAGTAATGAGTAGATAAAAGAAGAGATGAAATAGTTCTAAAGCCATTCATTAAGATTTGTTATACAGTTCTACTTCCACTAATATTTTTTTTAATTCTTGTAGGAATCACTTATGAAACCTGATAAATAAGATTGCTTATGTGCTAGTAATTGTTTTTGCTAAGCCTCTCCCCTGGAAATTCTGATTCTGCAGATCTGGGTTAGAACCCAGATGTCTATATATTTATAGAAACACAAGTGATTCTTTTTATAAGCATATTTCAGTGGTGGGCACTTCCATTTCATTAGTAATAGATATACTCTGCTCCTTCTCACCTGAATAGTGACCCAGCATAATTCAAAACATGTGGTAGGATCGGCACAATGAGCCATACATTTTGGAAGGAACATTATGATCAGTCTTGCTTAGGGAGGAAATATCCTCCCACAAGCCAAGGGGTATCTACTAGGCAAATGTCAAGGCAATTACAATTAGGACCCATTTAAACACTGCGCAGCTACTGCCCCGTCTCAAAACACCAATAAAGCAGGGAGTCAAAGTGCTGACTTCGTTTACAAGCCGCCCACTCTCCCAGCACAGCGGCTGCTCCCTTATCTCCGTGTGACCTCTACACAGACTGCAGATAAGACAGGCTTCAGGGTAGCAGCAGCTCTGGCCTCTACCAGGTCTCCAGGCAATGGTCAGAACTCCATCCACTCCTCTTGCTCCAACTTCAATCTCAGTCTATGCAGCTCTTCCAGTTCTAGACTCTTGGCTGCATTCTCTGAATCATCTATAAATTTTGCCTTGCTTTTCATTTCAAAGTTATGAGATGCCTGTTTTGGAAAATGCAAATAATTGAAAGAGAAGTAAATCTGATTTGATGTGACAGAAGGAAGTAATCGAAGAAGATATTATGACTACTCAAGTTTGCAAGAACTTTTTTATTGCCAATGAAGAACTTACTCAGTTTGGACAAAACACAAGCATGAGGTGTTCTGATGAGTGCTTTTGTTTCCAAAAACCTAAAAGTAGTTTACAAATAGCCATCATGCACTTACAAGGGTGCTGTTAAATGCTACCATTCCTTCAGGAAAGGGGAAAAGGTGGTAAGAAAAGAAATTTTTTACAGCAATACACACACATGTCAAAGAATAGTAGATTCTCAGGTATAGAACCTTTCTTTTTCCATCAATCAAGCAATAAATATCTCTTAAGTAACAAACAAACAAACAAAATACTGTATGATGAAAAAAAGAATAGAGGATAGGAAATATAAGGTAGTAATCATTTGACCCCATGGACTGTTAAGACTTAAATGAGCCCCACATGGGGCTCCCTGCTCCACAGGAAGCCTGCTTCTCCCTCTCCCACTCCCCCTGCTTGTGTTCCCTCTCTCGCTGTGTCTCTGTCAAATAAATAAAATCTTAAAAAAAAAAAAAAACAACTATAGTATTCAGTTGAAGTCAGCATATATTAAATTAAAAATCAATGCTAGAGGCAGTAAATTAGAACAGTGGTTCTCAATCAGGATGATTTTGCCCCCCAAATTACCAGGGACATTTGGTTATGTTGGAGACATTTTTTGGTTGCCACAGCTTGCGGGGAGGGAATTACAACTGGTTTCCAGTAGGTAGGGACCAGGGATGCTGCTAAACATTTGACAATACACAGGACAGCCCCACAACAAGGAATCATTAGGACCAAGGGGGTAGTGAAGGCTTTGCATTTCAAGAATGGAAGACATGTATTTCAGACACAAGAGAAAATATGAGAAAAGTAGGGGCAGGGGAAATGTTAATATAAAGAGCAGTAATAAAAGAATGAAAAGCCTGGAAGCGGTGTTTAGGAACAGTGAGGAGATCACTTTGGGTTTTCTTTCTCATTTCTGCAGTTACCCTGTCCTCTTCCATCCTCTTTATCCTTCTATCCTTAGAAAAGCATCTAGTCATGTGACTCTGCTCCACTAATCCATCCTCCCCTCAGCTCCATTGCCCTTTAGGGACCCACAATTTCTCTCTTTAGTCTGCCTGTCTGTACAAATACTAGAGCTCTAGCATCCTTAGAGTTCCACTCTCCCATCCTGATGCTTTGCTTAATGTGGACACATGAAGAATCCTCTTTCTCTTTAAATACCAATTTCACCAGACACAGGGATAGTGACTTTACATTTCTCTGAAATGTCCAACATTACATTAAGCCCATTTCAATAAATTACCTGCAACTAAGTGTTGAAATGAGAATGATTACCAGGTTTTAAGAAACCTCCATCTTCAGCCATATATAAAGGTTTTATTTAATATATAAAACAGAATACTATTAGGCACACACATACCATCCCAAGCCATCAGTAACCACACGTTTCTTCTTCAATCAATCATTTCTTCAATTATGTCTGTTTTCTCTATGCAAGTGATAAAAACTGTGAGAATTCATTCCCATATTTGGGGCTTCTTATTTGTAAGGATTTCATCCAAAGGAAATTAAGTGGTTAAGGACATTTCTTCCCTTACTAGGATCTCATTTTATTTTCCCACTTATGTCCCAATATTAAAGAACATTTAACTTTAGACACTCAGCAAGGATAGTGCTTGGGGAAAATATCCGTCACGAATTTATACAATGTAAACAATAAGGATTGGAGGATAATTTCATAATTGACATGCTTTAACATTTGGTTTGTTTTGTTTGTTTGATTTTATTTCTACTGAGAGGAAAACAATGACATTTTCTCTACGTCTTGTTATTTTAAACATCCTAGTAATTTTGTGCACATCTGATAGAGAAGGCAGAATGAACTGAAAGAATATGAACAAATATCCAGCAGCTGCCCGATTATAATAACCTCAAGGCAAAGAAGTTGGTCAGAAGTGCAATTCTTTTGTTTACTTTTAATTTCCTTCTGGCTTTTAAAAATATAACTTGTGTTCATATAAATGCTACATCAAAGCAGTCATAATAAATAATTAGAGTGTTATCAAAGACTATTTTGTTCTTCCAGCTGCTAGAACTGTTTTATTTACATAGTATTGTGAAGTAAGTCAAAAACAGCTGCTATTTTATGTAATTCCATGATTTGATTTGAAATGCATTCCTCCAGTATATCCAACGGCATTTTAAGAGCAATGGCAGACTCATGACAAAACATTTTTGACCTGTTGTGTATCTCAGAAGGAAAAGAACTTTGACCGGTGGATGAGTGTTACAAATGGAAATATATTCTTTCAAAAGGGAAATGTTCGCTTGAGGCTAGTGTAAGGGGCACAACTGCAGAAATTGTGCACAGGTCAGACACCTAGAGGTCCTTCCAGGAAATGCATCCTTCCTTAGGGGCAGACAATTCACAATTTAATTGACCTCACCTCTGGAGTCAGCCATTCTCTGACACTATTTAAAGACAGAAATAGTGTAAATTCTCCTGGATAGAAATAAGCATAAGCAGGACAAAGCAAAAAATCAGGATGAGAGAGAGGAAAAAAAATAAATTGCTGCAGAGGAAGAGAATAGGTAAAGCAAGGTGACAAAAAAGAACAAAAAGAGAGAAAGAGAAGAGAGGAAAGAATATACCCCAGACTGCCTCATTTTATTTTTCCTATTCATGGTAGCAGAGTCCCTTTATACTGCCTTGATTAACTAGTGTACTTGGGGTGTTGTACAATTCTCTATTCCACACCATTTCCACAAACAAGTGGAAATGCCTCCTTGTTTTTCTTGGAGAAAGGCGTACAAATTGGAGAGTAATTTCAGTAATATTTGACCACAGCTTAAGCATGCCACGAGCTAATGTAACAGGAATGAACAAGACACCTCAGGATAAGTCACTTTCTAATTAGATTGTTTATTTACTTACTGACACCCCAACTCAAACTCATGCATTTAGTAATGGGAAATCCAAGCATATGCTCTGAAGGTCTAATCAATACTCCCCACCCCCATCAACTTGTCTCAAATTTATTATTGATACCACTTAGGAAATTACAGCTTTTTCTATGTCAACAACTTTTTGCTAATTATTTATTTTCTTCAGACTCTTTCAAGACATTTTATCTGTGGGAGATAACAGTATCCAGAATATATAATCTGGTAATTTTTCTCATGTCATAAAACTGTAAAAGTGTTTTATTTAATATATCCTTAAGGGTATTAGTCCATAGGAAATAAATTAACTGTAATTTTTTTAGTTCACGTTTATAACTAAATATCTGTTTGACTTTTACACTTAATTTTGATATTATTTTTATATAATCCATTTTCTTTAAGATAAGTATATAAGTGGAATGTCTATGAGTACAGTTAGCTAAATTATGAAATAAACACAAAATGAAATATTACATAGCAATTAAAAAGAATGAGCTAAATCATTACGTTGACCTGGAGTGAAGAGAGTAACATCTATAACATGCACTTATTATTTAAAAAGGAAGTAAAGAAAAAAAACCCAAATAAGTGCATGTTTATACTTATATTTGCCTACACAAGAAGGAATCTAAGGAGTATTGAGGGGGAGAGAGAAAAGAAATTTAAGTTTTTCTTTACTGAACACTATATTTTTAGTCACCATAATCATGCATTATAGTACTATTTTTGCAATTTATAAAAAGCAATGAAGTTTAAATAAGTAAATAGAGTGTTTTAATAAATGTGTTACTACTTCTTCAATACACTTCAATAGTGTAAAAGGTAAAATATATATTTAGACTATATTTACTTTTATCTAACATATTAGACTGATTTAGTTAATACTTAGCAGTGAATGGTAACTGAATTCAATGGTAACTGAAATAGCAGTTACCATTTCATACTTACAATTATGAGTATTTAACCCTACCATGTGCAAAGAAAAGGCAGTGTTTTCTATGCTATTTTATTTGCTTTTTGTAACGAGTTTAAAAGTAAGATTATCAATTCCATTACATGTATAAGCTAACTAAGACTCAGAGGGGTAAATTATCAAAGCTAGTAAGTGTAGCAAAATTGAAGTTAAAACTAAGTTCTGTTTGATCCAAAACCCATGCTCTGTTACACTGAACATCACTTGCCTTCATGATCTGTTTTTTGATGCATAAATACCCATAGATATGGGTATGCATGGGCACATATACTCAAATAGAAACAAGTATATAAAAACAATAATATAGGGCGCCTGGGTGGCTCAATTGGTTAAGCGACTGCCTTCGGCTCAGGTCATGATCCTGGAGTCCCGGAATCGAGTCCCGCATTGGGCTCCCTGCTCAGCAGGGAGTCTGCTTCTCCCTCTCCCGCTCCCCCTTCTTGTGCTCTCTCTCTCTCACTCTCTCTCTCAAATAGATAAATAAAATCTTAAAAAAAAAAAAAAAGATCATGCATAAAAACAGTAATATAATGTTAAATTTGTTTGGGTGGTACATATGCCCCTAGCCCACAGATGCCTAGAAGAATAAAGAATATGGATAGGAAGGAATATAAAAGTGCCAAAAATATATCTCAGGCATAAATGAGTCATTTATAAATGTATATTAATGTCACATACTATTTAACCATCCAAAACAATTTAGAAATTTCTTGGATTAAGTCAGCCTGAGTTTTAAAGTTATAACTTGATATTTTATAGCCTTTGAACCACTAAGGATTGTCATACTAGTCTGTCTTTTTTCCTGTGATTTTCTATATTGCAGGGTACTTGGGCTGACACATATACCAAGATTTCATTTAGTTACATTTTTAATGTAAACTGATGTACATGTTTCCAATTCCCAACAGAAATTCTGATGTTTTAACCAAGAGCTTTGCTTTGTTTCAGATTGACTGAACTTGTTTATTCAGATTTATGTTTATAAATATACATTCTATTAGAATATTAATGATTTTCTACTTGAAGTTCACTCCATTATTTTTTTTAATTAGTGAGTTACAGTAAAGACTAATTTCTGGGTTAAAAAATTGGATTCTTTAAATTATCATTATAATATTATTTGTTAAAATAAAGAAATGGTTTAATTAGATATTACCCTAAATATAGATCCTGTGAATTTCAGAATAATAATTTTATTCTTACTCAACTGTTTCCAAAAACCTAAGACTTGTATGATTACTTGATGTTTTTATATACTTTCTCAAATAGCTAACCAATGTCAAAATTTAAACTCCTTATTTTATATATATAATAATACTATTAATTAGCATTTTCAAGCTCTGACAAAAAATAATGACAATTTTAAAATAAGTTAGAATGGAGGTACTATTTTGACACTCAATTTGCAGAAGTCACTGATATCTATAGCATATTTGTGATATGCACACATATATGAATGCACACTATTTATTTACTAAAATATTTTCCAGTAGTATTATACACTAATATATGATTCTTAAAAGAAGAAATATAAATGGCCAATATGTACATGAAAAGATGCTCAATATCACAACCATGAGTGAAATGCAAATCAAACCACATCAAGATGTCACCTCTCGTCTGTTAGAATGGTCATTGTAAAACAAAAACAAAACCCAGACAATAACAAGTGTTGGCAAGGATATAGAGAAATTGGAAATCTTATGTTCTGTTGGTGGGAATGTTAAATAGTGCAGCCACTATGGGAAATAATACAGAAGTCCCTAGAGAAATTAAAATAAGAGCTACCATAAAATCTAGAAATCCTATTTCTGGGTATTTATACAAAAGAACTGAAATCAATATCCCAAAGAGATATTTGTATGCCCATGTTCATTGTAGCATTATTTATAATAGCAACCCAAATGTCTACTGACAGATGAATGGATAAAGAAACAAGGTATATAGTATATACATACAATGGAATATGATACAGCTATTTAAGAAGAAGGAAATCCTGTCATATGCTAAAACATGAATGAACCTTGAGAACATCAATCTAAGTGAAATAATCCAGTCACAAAAAGGCAAATACTGCTGCATGCTTCCACTGACATGAGGTAATTAAAATAGTCAAACTCATAGAAGCAGAAAGCAGAATGGTGATTGCTGAGCCTGGAGGTAGGGGAAATGGGAAGTTATCATTCAATAGCAATAAAGTTTCAATTATGCAAAATTAAAAGTTCTAGAAATCTGCTGTACATTTTGCTTATAGTTAACAATACTGCACTGCACACTTAGAAATTTGTTAGGAGGGAAGATCTCATATTCTCTATTTTTTACCACAATGAAAGAAATGTGATTCATAATAAAACAGTTTATATTCATGCAAACTTATGTTGTCCTTCTGAAGAATAAATATATTTTGCAGCAATTGCCTTTCCTCGTTCATATATTAAAGCTTGCCTGTATAAGCTGGCTGGTGGTGATAAAGGTAAACATTTCTGGTCATGAAACTCATCGTGGGATGCATCAGGACATAGTGATAGGCACACAGGATCTAGAATGTTATGGGCCTTGATCTGGGTTCATACTCCCTAGCCTATTGTCTTGTGAACTTGATATGTTGCTAGCCCCTCTGACTTTACTTTTCTCATCATAAAAGGTGAGAATAAGGATAAATAGATCATATGTTTGTTCTAAGGGCTAATAATATATTTCATACAAAATGGAGTGTCATGCACTTAGTACATAGTAAGAGCTCACTGAAAACCAGTATATAATAGTAATAATAATAGTAGCAATCGTAGTATTAGCAGCCTTGGTAGTAGTACTAGCAGTGGTAGTAGTAGCAGTAGCAATAGTAATAGTAATGATTGTAAAAGGCAATAGAAGTGATAATAAAGGTAGTAGTTGCAGTAGTAGAAGTGATAATGGTAATAGAAATAATGGTAGTATTAATACTAATACTAATAATGGTAATATAATAAATAAAATTATTTAGATGCCTATTATTTAAATGTGTAAAGAAGTGTCTGATCAAACTTAGATTTCATAATCTTCATCAGGTGATGCTACTTAGTCCTCAGGTTAACTGTACATACTCTTTAGGTTTATTGCCTTCTGTCATTCAAGAGTTGAGTGGCTTTTGTCAAAGTCTTGTTTTCATTCTACTTAATTTTTATGATCAGTGTTTAACAGGAGAAGTAGAGAACTTATTTAAATATTTCTAAAAACTCTGCATGTAATGCCATTTATTCAGCCTGAATAATCTGTCTTAAAAATAAATGAAAACTAAAACATAAAAGAGATAAAGAAGAGAGAATGAAATGATTACTAGAGAATTAGAAAAATAAAAGAGATTCAGAAATTGGCTGGGCCTGCTGTTCTGAATTTCCTGTTCAGAACATGAGAGGCACTTTACCCTGACTTGGAAGGCACATAGGCATAGGGATGGGCCTGTTCAGGCACAATTCAGCCTGTGTCTTCTTCAGAGTAACACAAAGGCAGCTATAAATAGAAATTAGGACCTTCCCGGTTCAAAGTGCTTCTCTTAAAAGTAAGAGAGGGAATTCTTTTAACTCAAAAACTAATTAGTTGTGGAGCATCTGGGTGGCTCAGTCAGTTAAGCGTCCAACTCTTGATTTGGGCTCAGGTCATGATCTCAGGGTTGAGATCCAGCCACACTGGGCTCTGCACTCAGCAGGGAGTCTGCTTGAGATTCTTTCTCTCCCTATAATCTTTAAAAAAAAAATTAGTTGTGAGAAACTAAACTCACACTTCAAAATAAATCACTTATAATTTACTATCTTAACCAAAACTATGTAAAACCAATTTACAGATTTATAATATGGCAAATTAAGTCAAAGACAAATTTCTGTATTCAAGAAAATATATTAAACTGTCATAAACAATGTTTAATAGTCTCCCTTATTACTTAAAAACAAAAACAAACCGTAGCATTTTCGTCTTATTTTAGATTCTTAGTTGCTTACTTGCAATTACAGTTTGTTGCCACATTGTTCTTCAACTCAAACTAGTCCATATACTATTGGTCTCAGTGATATATTAACAAATATTTATTATAGAGGGTTCTCAGTGTTTCTGTTTTGAAATAGTTCCACATTAAGCATCCAGATATGGAAACTTTCTATTGGCAAAGATACAAATATCATCATCTAAAACTCTCTGTGTGCTGTTCCAGAGCATGAAGTGCAGCATGAGCTGGATGGATCACTTTTTCTGAATTTCAGTGTGATCTGCTAAGGCTTCTGGGACAAGTCTTATGTCGTTAAAGCATGAAGAACTTTCACAAGCTTTCCCAGATATTCTGCTGCGAGTAAGTACCCTTAGGCAGGGATTGAAGACAGTGGTGCAGCCTAGTGATGGAAGAAATAGATGCCGAGGTGAGATCAAAGAATTGAAGTGCCAGATGAATTTGATTATTATGAATGTATAGTCCTGGTATTAAAGAAAAGATGCATGGAAGTTAACAATAAAAAAAACAAAACAAATGGGGAATATTTTTTCCCCAATATGGGGAAAAAAGCAGAGACTGTATCATATCATTTTTCTTTTTAAACTTTACCTAATGTTACCCACAACCCAGACACCATCCATCTTTGCAACTGAAATAATATTTTAATTAGGGTTAAGTAGAACCCATCCATTTTTTCTTAAAATATGCTTAGATACAATCATCTCTTTGAATCCCAAATATAAGAGTTGCTTCATACTTTTCACCATCCTCCAAATCCTCATTATTAAGGACAACTGTATTAAGTAGAGAATGTATGTGACAGAGAAAAGAGAAATGAAAATAAGATGTAGTTCTATCATAAAAATATATTTTCCAAGGTCTACTATAACTTCTTTTTGCAAGTATCTAATCAAAGTCATGATTGCTTTTCTCTGAAGCTCCTTTATTTGGAGTTTAGTTTTGCTGCAAATATTGTTTTGTGTTTTCTTCAAGTACCTGTCTGTATCTTCTGTTGAATTAGCAAAACCAAAGGAAATTATTTTACTTTGTCTTCCTGTTTAATGGTCTTTTCTTGCTTGCTTTTCCTGTGAAAGAGAGCTTTTTCCAAGTGCCAAATAATCTCAATTTGTGAGACTCTAATGATTTTGTCATTTCTGAAGATATTATAGGAAAATGTCTGGAGTTCCCTTTACTCTTCCTCTCATCCCTCTTGGTAAATATCATTAATCAATCTGAGGTTTATCTTTTGGATAATGCTACTCAGCTTTATTTTTTTTCCCTTGGATTTCCAATTTCTGTCCTGACTTTTAATCTTATGATTCAGAATTTGGCAATCACTAAGTGGATAATATGCCAGGAAAATCATCTGTTTAGACCAATATAATTTTTACAAATTTTTAATACATAAATTACAAATCCCTTTCTCATTAAGAAATCTTGAGCAATCAACATTGTAGTTAATGTTATTAAATGAATTGGTATCTATCAATGATTCATAAAATAATACATTATGCTCACATTGATACTTTCCTATTACCTAATGGTTGTTTTGTTCTATATAACTTATCTTTAGATGCCTCTGGAACATCAACATGTTGCCAAAAATAGTTAGACTTGAGGAGAAAACTCTAACAAGGAAAAGCCTAAACATCAGCTAAATAAACAGAATATTAGGTTCAAAACAAAAATAATGATATTAGAACTGCACACTCATTTGGTAATTACTGATAGACCATAATCATATACTTGTGGTGAGCACAATAAATTACATACTTAGAGGTCTATTAAAATAGTGTCAGCTATATATTGGCCATTTCACTTAATTTAGTAATGACTATCTTCTAGCACTGTTCACTAAGGAAAATACCCAGTTGACATATATTATTAAAGTTATTTGACTATTTTTAAAATATATTATCTTCTGAACTCTCAAATTTTATAGTATAACAGTGTTATTACTCTAGATTACAATTACCAGAGGTATTGGCCTATATTCAAAATCTATTTTAGAGAAATGTTACAAAGATTTTTAAAAACTCTTAGGGAAAATATCATCATCAAGCTTCAATGAGTATTGAATTATCTCTGGTTGGAACAATCTAGGGCAGAGCCATGCCTTAATTGTGTTAATAACTTATATTCTATAAAACCACGATGTTTTTATATAGCACTTTCATGTTTATCACCTCATTTTATATCCATGACAACTGCAAAATAGGCAATGTTAGTCCTTTTTTACAAGATGAAAAAAATGATCTCAATAAAAGTCGAGTAACTTCCCCAAAGTTACACAATAAGTGAATATGTAGAAGCTAAGTCTCCTGAAAACATCATGCACCAAACAACAGAAGATATCAAATGAGAATGGAGGTCTCCTCACCCCAGGTATAATGCATGATTTAAGACAACACATTACAGTTCAGTATTTACTCAGCCTGTCACTATAGTTCACAATGTATGCCAAAGTCTGAAGATAAAATAGTGAGGGAAACAGACAAAATCCTTATTTTCATTGAATTTGCATTAAAAAAGACAGACATTAATTAAATAATTGCATTAACAAGCATCAATTTACAACCTAATCCAAGTGTTAAGAAGGAAAAGAATAGGATTTTTTGAGAAATGAACAAAAACCTTCGGACTCTAACTGATATGGCTATTGAGGATGCCTTATCTTAGTATCCATACAATGGATCATCTACATGAAGGTGAGATAGATGGTAGGTAGAATAAATTTATTCTGGAGGGGAAACAGCATGTTCAAATGGGTTGGGGGCAGGAAAACACATGGGTAATTTGAGGAATTGAAAGTCTGGGATGTCTGGAGTACAGGAAAAAGAAGGTTTGAAATGAATCTGAAGTAGAGTCCACCCATGGAGGACCACAAAGACAGTGTCAAAGATTTAGATTTTGATCCTTGGGATAACAGGAAGCCATTATGGAATAATAAAAGGTGGCCATGGAAGTATGAGATGATTTTCATTTTGAGAAGGTAACTCTGGCTGCAGTGTAGAGAATAAATATGACAAGACAAACTGTGGATTCTGGGAGATAAGTTTACATGTTAGTCCAGATATCTAGGTGAGATATGATAGCAGCTGGGACAGGGACGATTTTGATGGCAATAAAGAGAAGTGGACATATTTAAGAGTTTGCTAATCAAAAAAAATGTTGTTGATAGGACTTGGTGATACACTGGACATGTGAGTGAAATATAAGGAGGTGCCAACAGTGAATATGAGGTTTTTTGTTACCCAGTAGATACTAGATAAAAGTGATTAGACGAATACAACTCTCCAACTGTATATATGTATTTGGGAGAGGAAGCAAACCAGCGAGGCAAACCATAATAGTAGCTAACATTCATATAGTGTTTATTATGTGTAAGCGCTGATCCAGAGACTTTATTATTCCTTTAGTCCTACCAACAACTCTATGAATTGGTACTATTATCCCCAGTTTACAAATGAAGAAACTGAGGCATGGAAATTTGAATAATTTGCTGAAAGATACACAGTTGATAAGAGAGAGAGCTGGAATCTGAAATCAGGGAGTCAGCTCCATATTCAGTTCTCCAGACCACTATATACCCTGCCTTGGTACAGTAGCCTCATTTTCAGAATAGTTTATTTTCATTGTCAATTCCTGATATCAGCTGCAGCTCCTAAAACCATAAGAGACTCTTAATCACAGGAAATAAACTGAGGGTTGCTGGAGGGGAGGGAGTGGAGGGATGGGGTAAATGGGTGATGGACTTTGGGGAGGGTATAAGTTGTAATGAGCACCTATATAAGACTGATGAATCACACAGACCTGTACCCCTGAAACAAATAATACATTATATGTTAATTAATTGAATTTAAATAAAAAAGGGGAAAAAAAGAAACTGGGCAAAGAAAAGAAAAAAACAAACAAACAAGGTCTCTTATTCTAAAAGACTGCATTGATGTCAAAGTAAAAAGTAGATTCACCCTAGCTCTATTTTAGACTTGATGAACCTGCCAAAATAAACTGCCACATATTTCACAGTATAGATAAACCTCTTATATATTGCATCATTCTACATCAAGCAATTCAATTCAAATCACTTTGGTCCTCCTAGTTTCTTTGTCATATTAAAGAAAATTCTAAATTACAATGAGCTCAAATCTTCAATGACAGCCTCATGTCATAGTTAGAGTTTTGAATTGTTTGCTGACTATCAGAGAATACCCTAAGTTCTCTGCATGCACATGAAATTGGCCATGTGCCACTTATCAATGCAATTGAATTATTTGCACTATGGAATCACATAAGATTGTAATTTAACTTAAAATTGTCATTTAACTACCAATTTAAACCGCTTTTAAAAAATCATAAAAGATGCAGCCCTAAAATGAGAAGTTATTAGGTTCACAGACATTGCTTGCCACACTCCAGGCAAAACAATTAAAGGCTATAGAAACGTCCCAAACTCTGAATAGATTACAGAAGTTCAACCTGAATAAGTGAGTGACTTATGCATCATATAAATCTACTTCTTTTGCATTGGAAATTTATCTGCCAAAGCCTACCTCAAAGACAACTACTGTCTCCAGTTGAAGAAAATGAAAGTATAAATTTATCACATAAGACAAAAAGATGGATTGGAGGGTCTTCAACATGACTTGAAAGTATAGTTACTCCTGTGAATTTGGCAGAGAAGGATATAAGCATATAATTAAGGTCTCAAACATATGGAATTGATCTTTCAGTATGGGAAGTTGAGTAAACAGAATAGGTGAAGGTATAAACAAAGAACTTGAAAGCCAACAAACCCTTCTGACAGTTTGCTTCTAGTGATCTCCTAAGATTTGCCCTTGGTTTTCTATGAGATAATTTGACTTTGTAAACAAAAACTTGGTTTTTTAACAACGTTTTATGCAGAGGAGATTGTTTCTCTCTTATGTGACTGATTTAAGAACTCAATAATTTCATAAAGTTTTATAATTCAATAACCTTCACTTAATTTGAAATTCACAAATGAGCCCAATGGACAGACGTTAGACAAGAGGGACTAATGGACATGATGTTGAACTAGACTATGTACAGGGAGGTGGATTGTTAGGTCCAAGATTGGGGCCCAGTGATAACCTACTGTTTGACTGCTTGTTTTTTCTTCAATACTCCAAAGAATTTCTATTTAAATGTTGGTTCAACTAAAAAAATAATAATAGTAGAAAACAAGCAAGCAAAAAAGAAAGAAAAGTAAACAAGAAAACCAAAGAAAAACCTCTTCATTGCAAAAAACACACCTGCCAGCCAAGTATGGACCTTCTTCTGCCATTTAGTGACACATGACATTAGGGAATAAAATTCTACAGTTAATGAGTTTGGGGGAAGGAAAGGAAAGATGACCCTTCGAAGATGCTCTTTGTGGGGATAGGGCACTAAAGAGAAATTCCACTTATCTCACACTTTGGAATAGGGTGTGGGTTGTTCTCAGACTTAGAGGGAGATCATGTCAATATTGTCAGGAGAAGAAAGGAGTGAAGGATTCAAGAGCAGAGCCTAGAGCAGACTTAGAAATGTAGGGTCAACTATTTGTAGAGAAGGCCTGAATAGTCTTTGAGAAAGCCTGCAAAAGTGGTGAGTGAAAATGCTGTCATCATACCAGAACAAAACAAAGTGAAAAACATTAATCATTTTCAATGTTAAACTCCCATAATTTTCCAGAAACACAGAGCTTAGAAAAAAGTCTTCTGGACTATAAGTAAAATTATGTGAGGCAGAACTGCTAAATAAAGAAAGGCATCAACTAATTCATTGTTTGGGATTCCCCATACACAGTTATGAAAATGTATCATTGTGCTAGGTACTTTGCCAATTAAATTAAGTAGGCCTGGCACGTTGCCTTTGAGGAGATAGTAAATCCTGACGTTTACTTAATCCTATCTCTCCTCCATAATTCCCTCAGAGAAAACCATACTTGATTCTTTTCTGTTGAGAGTAATTTAGCCTCTTCACAAAGAGTTCCGTATCTCCACTGTCTTAGTGGTCCCCTGATACACCTTTGAAAACAGGCAAAAAATATATCATATTCATGTGGCTCTGATTCCTCTTACTACCTCATATTACATTCAGAATAACTTATTGTTTAATATTATTTATGCAGTAAAAAAGAGCACCCCAACAGTTTCCAGATGTTAAAAACATTTAAAAACAAAGTTGATTCAGACATCAGGATTACAGGCACTAAAAATGAAGCTAAGATGTTTGTTGTACCTTCTCACAAAGGTACAACAAACATCTTCTGTTTTCTTTTTTAAACAAAAAATTCTGATTATAAAAGCAGTGCTTACTAATCATAAAGTATTCAAATTGTCCTTAAGTATATGAAGTAAAAAATAAAAGTCCCTTTAAGCTTCTTTTCCTGCACAGACTCCTATAACCCGACCCCTTACCTATATAAATAACTGCTGTTAACACCTTGGTGTATTTCCTTCAGTGATGTAGGCTTTTGTTGTTGTTGTTTCACACATTATACATAGGTAGATGATAAACAGATCAGTAGATTGATTGAAAAATAGGTAGATGTCTGTAAACTAAAATCACATCACCTTCTACATTCTGTTTTGCTGTTATCACCTTAAAAACATTGACATAGACATTCCCTTTCCAATTATTAAAGTCTTCATGGTATTCTATTACAGGAATGTTCCATAACTGATTTAACCAATCCACTATTGACAGACAAACATTTGACTTTTTCTCAGCAAAATGGTACATGAAAGAAAGAAACTTTAAAGTCCAATCAAGTTGAAACCTCCATTTAAAAAATCTACATTGTGGGGGCGCCTGGGTGGCTCAGTCGTTAAGTGTCTGCCTTCGGCTCAGGTCGTGATCCCAGGGTCCTGGGATCGAGCCCCACATCGGGATCCCTGCACTGCAGGGAAGCCTGCTTCTCCCTCTCCTACTCCCCCTGCTTGTGTTCCCTCTCTCGCTATGTCTCTGTCAAATAAATAAATAAAATTAAAAAAAAAAAATCTACATTGTGATTATGAAGAGTTATTTTTTAAAGCACCTCTCTAGCTTTGAGGCTGTTTTGTATTCTCAATTGAATGGTTCAATATGGTGGGTGTCTTAAAATGTCTAAGTGTTCAGCAGAGTGGATTTATTTGTCATTAAAGGTTTATTTCCTTGATATAAATTAATGAGCATATTTTCTTTTCTTCAATTTTTCTCAAGTATTTATTATCAAATTCAACTAGAATCTATATAAAATATTAGCAAATGAATGAATACTTTGATCACAGATAAGAAAGAATTGATATTCTCCTGGTTGAGAAGTAAATATGAAATAATAATGGCTGGTCTGGGAAACCAGAAGAGAATGCAGATAACTATAATCTTAAAATTAACCTTATTTTGTTAGTTTGCTATTGGAATTTAAGATTATTTGGGGGAGGAAAAAGCACAATGTTCCTTTTTTTAAAGTTAATTATTATCAGAGCTTATTATCTCTCCTATTGAAATTCAGAAACATTTTAAAAAAGAACTTCTTTTAAAATTATTATCAGGGTTTAGATTACTTAGCTTTGTTCTTTTCATTTGAAGGTGTTCCATTAATACGGTTTGATTTATAACATATTGGCCACCATATGGGGAGAGAAGGAAAAAAAACTTTCATGAAACATGGTAAATTAAGCATTCAATGTCTACTGAACTGTCTTTTTACTATCTTAAAATTCAATCGACTAGCAAAATGGGTAATACTTAGAGTTTATTCAGAAAAAAAAAAAAATATCCTATCAGTCAAGTTTCAAAACCACTCAACTATAGAAACTTTGTTTGGCACCCGGGTGGCTTAGTCAGTTGAGCTTCCCACTCTTGACATCGGCTTGGGTCACAATCTCAGGGTCATGAGATGGAGCCCCACATAGGTCTCTGTGCTCAGCGAGAAGTCTGCTTATCCCTCTTCCTCTCCCTCCACTCCTCCCCGTGTACACTCATGCACGTGTGCATTCCCTCTCTCTCTCAAATAAATAAATTGAATCTTAAAAAAAAAAGAAACTTTGCTATTCAACTGCACATTTAAATCATGGAGAATTAGCTATATTATATAAAATTATATGGCCCCTTTATGGGAGCAAGTGATTCCAAATATTAAAAATTTCCCTGAAAAGTGATATTTACATAAGACTTTTCAATTATGTATTTAAAGACCCATAGCCTCACTATGTGTTTCATTACTATTATCCTTATACTAAAATTGGAGTAACTGAGGAATCAAAGACAAATAATAAAATATATACAGAGAATTGAGCATCATCTGCATAATATGAGAATTTGGATGGTATAAGGACAAGAAGCTACGCTTTTATTTGTTGATTTTAGTGGTTTCTGTAGAGTTCCAGAGTTTTCCTTTACTACAAAGGCTGTTGGCCCAATGGAATGAGTTATAGACCTAGAATCAAAAGTTCACTTCCCTACTGGTTGAAAAGTTGGGTAAATTCATCCGTCAACTCTGAGCCTTTTTTTCTTCTTTAATAAAATTAAAAAGAACTTAAAAGACATACCTAATTCTAACAAGCATGATTGAGAAATAATTTTGAAAATACTTTGTAATTTTTGAAATGCTAAATAATTTGTAGAATATATATTACTATTAAAACTATCTTATGATCTTGGTACTCATAGTTTTTGTTCCCTAAGTATACCTCCAATCTTAATTATCTGTCACTACCCTTAAATAATTCTGCAATTGTCATTAGTTTATGTTTCTTTTCTTCCACTCCCTATTTATCAGCCACCAGGTTTGGATTCAGCATTCATAAGAGAAAAAGAACCAGTGAGAATGTAAGCATGTTTTACTATCTAACCCCAATTCTCTGTTAGAACTGTGTATTGATGTTTATTGTCAATAGCTATAACAGATCTCAGATTGGCTTGGTAAATTTTTTCCAAAGTGCATATTTATTCAATAGCAAGTCTGCATTTAAAAACTCTGTAGATCATCTGAAGTTCTCTCTTGAGAAGCATTTTGGAATTAATTACTATATTTCTTATTGCTCTATATATTGAAATGGCACATACCTCACTTATGACATAGAAAAAGCAGACGGAGCTGGAGGAAGGGGAGAAGGGAGCACAAATGATTTCACTAGTTCAAGCCAAAAGAATTAGTTATATGAAAAGGATGGAATTTTATTCCACAGATGGAAAGGAAAAAATGAAATTGTGTACTTGCAGATACCATGGTTTTCTACATTGAAAATCCCAAGGAATCTAGAAAATACTCCTAGAACTAATAATAAGTAAGTTCAGCAGGGTCACAAGATTTAAGATGAACATAAAAAATCAATTTTATTTCTATTATTAGAAATGAATATGTGGGCAATGAAATTAAAATTACAAATATAAATACACACACATACAAAGTTACATGTAAATCTACAAAACATGTACAATACTTGTATGCTGAAAAACTATACAATACTGATGGAAGAAATTTAAAAAAAGATCTAAATAAACAGAGACATACCATATTCAAGAATTGGAAGATTCAACATAATAAAGGTATCAGTTCTCCCCAAAATGATATCCAAGATTACCTTAAAACTTATAGGGAAAAGCAAAGGAACTAAAATAACTAAAACAGTTTTGATAAAGAAAAATGAAGTGGGAAGAGTCACCCTATCTGATTTGAAGACCTATTATACACAGCTTCCATAATCAAGACTGCTTTGTATTGATGAAGGGATAGACGCATAGATCAATGGAACAAAACAGATCCACCCAGATATACCCAACTTCTATATACAAAGACGAAAAATAAACTCAATCAAGGAAAGAAAGCTTTTCAACAAGTGGTACTTTGAAAAGAATAGACATCTATAGGCAATAAAAAAAAATCTACAGGAATCAATAAATTCAAAAAGGATGACAAACTTAAATGTTAAGTCTAAACTATAAATATTAAAACTTAGAAAACTTTAGGAAAAAAACATGGAGAAAAATCTTTGGAATCAAGATCTAGTGAAAGAATTCTTAGGCTTGACACCACAACATAATACATAAAAAATAAAATTTGATAAATTGGACTTTACCAAAATTTAAAACTTTTGATGTGAGAAAGGCCCTATTACAAGGATGCAAAGATAAGTTACAGAGGAGAAAGTATGTGTAAAGACATACCTGACAAAGGAATGGTATCTAGAATATACAAGGACTCTAAAAACTGAGCAGGAAAAAGAAAAAAAAACAAACAAACAATCCAACTGGAAAATAGGCCAAAGACATAAAAAGATATTTTACCAAAAGATATGTTCATATGGTAAAGAAGCACATGAAAAGCATCATTAGTCATTAAGGAAATGCAAATAAAAAATGCAATGAGTAAACACTACTCGCATATCACAATGACTAAAACAAAAAATAATGAAAATGCCAAATGCTGGCCAGAATGCAGAGAAACTGAATCATTTATTCATTGCTGGTGGGAGTGTAAAATGATAGCCACCATGGAAAACTGTTTCTTGGTTTCTTAAAAAAACAAAACATGCAATTGTCATATGACCCGTAATTGCACTTCTTGGCATCTATCTCAGAGAAATAAAAACTTATGTTCATACAAAAACCTATACACAAATGTTGATAGCAACTTTTTTTTTTCCATAATAGTCCAAACCTGAAAACAATCCAGATGTCCTTCAATGAGGGAATGGTTAAATGAACCATGATACCTCCATACCACGGAGGGCCATTCAACAATAAAATGGAATGAACTGTTGATACAAGCAACAACCTGGACAAATCGCCAGAGAATCACGCTGAGTTAAAAATGCCAATACCTAGGGGTTACATACTGTATAATTCTATTGATGTAAAATTCTTGAAATGACAAAATTATAAAAACAGGAAATGGATTACTGGTTGCCCGGGGTTAAGAAAGGGTGGGCATTGGAGAGAAATGTGGCTCTAAAAGACCAACATGAGGGAGACTCATGCTAATGAAAATGTTCTGCAGCATGACGGTATCACTGTCAATATACCAGTTCTGATACCGTACTATGGTTTTGCAAGATATCAGCACTGGCGGGAAACTCGGTAAGGAGTACATGAGATTTCTCTGTATTATTCCTTTCCTCTGTACTACAATTATCTCAAAGTAAAAAGGTTAATGTAAAACAAATGATGCTCCTAGAATTGCTACATGTTCTCACTTACTATTGTCTTAGTTTAAGAGAGCTACTCTAAACAGCTGCAAACTATAAATTTAATTGACTTAAAACTTAGAAAACCAATATATGGTTGCTATTCTTGGTCTTGTTGGTTGAACTTGAAACTGTGATGATTTCTGTCATTAGAAATAATGGTAGTTCATCATTTTTGCAGGACAGTCCTGCATTAATTAAGATTGATACTGGGGAAATTTCCACTTGTTTCAATTTAAACAATAATTCTTGCCATTTGAAAAGTATTCTTCCCCCCCTCCCCCCCAATTCTATCCCAATGACTCTGCTGCTAGAAGGAACACAACTTTGATGTGATTTTTATGCTTTTGGGCTAGTGTGGACTCATGCAGTGGTTCAACAAAGACTTCTGATGCCTTGAAACTGCAGAACAATTCCAACTGGCTTACCGCTATGATCTTTAAATAAGATTGCTATTTATTATCAGTTTTCTCACCAGGCTGAAAAATCAATGCATTGAAATAAAATTCATTTTTCAATTGCATCTCTGAGAAAACAAGAAATGATATGTTTCTACGGACGAACATTACACAGACATGCACACACAACATGCATATTCACATACAAACACACACATATTAAAGAACTTTCAATGAGAACATTTTTTAAACAATAAATTATAAAATATCAAAAATAGAACTAGTTATATGTATTTTATAAAAATAGTATTGGGGAACCTGGGTGGCTGTCAGTTAAGCATCTGACTCTTCATCTCAGTTCAGGTCTTGATCTCCGGGTCATGAGTTTAGGCCCTGCATTGGGCTCCATGCTGGGCGTGGAGAATACATAAAAAATAAAAATAGTATTTATTAACAATACTCTGAATCAAAGTGTGTGTAGTAGTTCACACACATTATCTCTTTTCCCTATGAGTTCTTAAAAGTAAGAATCTTTATCTCTATTTTGGAGATAAGAAAACAAATTTAGAGAGGTTATGTGACTTAGTTGCCCAAAGTAGCGTAGTTAGTAGTGATAGAAAATAATCACTGAAATTACTGATGAGTTAAAATATGTCACTGTTATAAGTACTTTAAGTTTTTTAAATTTAAGTGCTCAAAAAAATCTTAAGTAATTAAAAACTATAATTAGTATTCCAATTTAACCAATGAGAGACTTTGAGTAACTTGTACATGATCTTGTAGTCGATGTGTAATAGTGCCAGGATTCAATCAACATAGCCAAACTCTAAAGCCCACTCGATTGATCATTTCCTGCTGAAAAATGACAGGACCAGAATGCAGCTTCTCCTTGCTTGGGGAAGAATGAATTCCCATCTAAATACACACATACACACACCCCCCTCATCTAAATACATACTTACACATATATTCAGTGGGAATAATTTGTGTGCTTTAGATTTTGTAATCTCATTTCTAACATGTCCATTATAGAAAATGAAATAATTTTAATCTTTACATAAATTTTGGCATTAATAGCTGTCTTATCTTGGTCTGCCTTAACAAAATACTATTAACTGAGTGGCTTAAACAACAAAAATGTATTTCTCAGTTCTGGAGACTGAAGTCCAAGATCAAGGAATAGGCATTCATTCTGTGGCCTCTTCTCTTGACTTACAGGTGGCCACCATATTACACTATGATCTCTTCTTTGTGCATACATGGGAGAGAGAGTAAGCCAGGTGGCTGGTGTCTTTTTTTTTAATTATGTTATGTTAGTCACCATATATCATTAGTTTTTTTTTAAATTTTATTTTATTATGTTATGTTAATAATCATACATTATATCATTAGTTTTTGATGTAGTGTTCCATGATTCATTATTTGCGTATAACACCCAGTGCTCCATGCAATACGAGCCCTCCTTAATACCCATCACCAGGCTAACCCATCCTCCCACTCCCCTCCCCTCTAAAACTCTAAGTTTGTTTCTCAGAGTCCAGAGTCTCTCATGGTTCGTCTCTCCCTCTGACTCCCCCCTTCTTTTTCCTTCCCTCTCCTCATGTCTTCTGTGCTATTCCTTATGTTCCACATATGAGTGAAACTATATGATAATTGTCTTTCTCTGCTTGACTTATTTCACCTAGAATAATCCCCTCCAGTTCCATTCATGTTGATGCAAATGGTGGGTATTCATCCTTTCTGATGGCTGAGTAATATTCCACTGTATATATGGACCATGTCTTCTTTATCCATTCATCTGCTGAAGGGCATCTCGGCTCCTTCCACAGTTTGACTATTGTGGACATTGCTGCTATGAACATTGGGATGCATGTGCCCCTTCTTCTCACTACATCTGTATCTTTGGGATAAATACCCAGTAGTGCAATTGCTGGGTCATAGGGTAGCTCTATTTTTAACTTTTTGAGGAACCGCCATACTGTTTTCCAAAGTGGCTGTACCAACCTGCATTCCCACCAACAGTATATGAAGGTTCCCCTTTCTCCACATCTTCACCACATTTGTTGTTTCCTGTTTTGTTAATTTTTGCCATTCTAACTGGTGTAAGGTGGTATCTCAATGTGGTTTTTATTTGAATTTCCCTGATGGCAATTACATTGCACATTTTTTCACGTGTCTGTAAGCTATTTGTATGTCTTCTTTCGAGAAGTGTCTCTTCTTATAAAAACTGTCATCTCATCATGACAGCACCACCCTCATCACCTAATCTAACCCAAGTTACTTTCCAAAGGCCACATCTCTAAATACCACCATATTTGGAGTTAAGACGCCAACACAGGAATTTTGTGTGTGTGTGTGTTTGGGCAGGGGGAGGGTGGAACACAAACATTTAGTCTGTAAAATAGTTTATTCTTATTGGTGAGAGAAATATGCAAAAGACCAAAGAATGTGGAAACTTAAAAAAATTATTAACATTTTATTCCTCCAAATTCTACTCAGATATGTTTTCCTCTTTAATCAGACAAACACATAGGTTTCAGATTAAAAATCATATGGAAAAAAAAAGGGAAAAAAAATCATATGGAATTTCATTAATATGTCAAGTTTCAGGGACGCCTGGGTGGCTCAGTCAGTTAAGCGGCTGCCTTTGGCTCAGGTCATGATCCCAGGGTCCTGGAATCAAGCCCCTCATCGGGCTCCCTCCTCTGCCTACCGCTCCCCAACTTGTGCTTGCATTCTCTCTCTCTGACAAATAAATAAAATCTTAAAAAAAAATGTCAAGTTTCAAAAAAATAATTCTTCAACCAAAAATAGGAATAGTAAAAAAAATCACAGACAATTTTCATTTCCAACCAAGATGGAGCAACAGTACTTGATTTAAAATTTCAAAAATTTGAAAAAAATATTAAACACTTTGAAAAATGGGCTAAGTCTATAAAACACTGGTTTCATACATTCGACAACAGGCAATCATATGATCCATATGATTGCACCAGCTTATTGCTTGTATGAAATTCTCAGGATGCAGGACAAGAAGAAGTAGAACTAACAGAGCTTGCTGATGAGAGAGAAATCACAATTCAGAGGGGTCAATGTATCTAAAAGGAGGGGGCTTCAGAGAGCTACAGAAGCAGGCAGAGGAGTCTCAACAATTCATTAATGGTGCATACCTCTGTGCACATTTGAGAGGAAATATCGAAGGCCAGGAAACAAACAAACAAACAAACAATAAAAAAGTCACCTGGAAGGGGTAGTTGAAATCTTCCAGGACTCACAGAGGGCTAGAGTTTATGTTCCCAAGAGGCAGGCTGAGAATGTCTCATAATACTCAAAATATCGGAACATTCTTACAAGTGTGGCCCTACCCTAAATAATGCTCAGGAACCCATCCTAAGAAACTTTAAATTATGCTTTACTAGGTCAGTTTTCAAGAAAGTGTTGAAAAGACTGGATTTCTTAAACTAGATATTATTAATGAGTTTGACTTTTGATTTTTTGAGGAAACTCCATACTTTTCTCCATGATGGTTGCACATTCACAAATTCCCACTAACAAAGCACAACAGTTCTCTTCCACACCATCAGCAACACTGGCTATCTCATCTTTTTGATAATAACCATTCTAATAGGTGCAAGGTGATATCTCACTGTCATTTTGATTTGCATTTCCCTGATGTTGAGCACCTTTTCATGTACCTGTTGGCCATCTGCATGTCTTCTCTGGAAAAATGTCTATTCAGTTTCTCTATTTTTTAATTGGATTATTTGTCACTTTGCTATTGAGTTGTCCTTGTTCCTTATATTTTTTGGATGTTACTCCCTTATCTGATAAATAATTTCTAAATATTTTCTCCCATCCCATAGGTTGCCTTTTCATTTTGTTGATGGTCTCTTTTGCTGTGAAGAAACTAATGTAGTCCCACTTATTTATATTACCTTTTGATATCTATGCTTTTGGTTTCATATTCAAAAACTCATTGTTAAGACCAATCTCAAGGACATCTTCCCTATGCTTATGAGTTAATTTTTGTTAGTGGTGTAAGACAGGGATCAAGTTTCATTCTTTAGATTATGGATATCCAGTTTTCCCACCATTCATTGAAGTGACTATCTTTCCACATTGTATCAAAGGTTAGTTCACCATATATTATGTGGGTTTATTTCTGGGCTCTCTCCTCTGTTTCATTGGTCAGAAACAACCTAAGTGTCCACTGATGAATGAATGGAAAATAAAATATGGTATGTATGAATGTTATAATGAGATATTATTCAGACATAAAAAAAGAAGGAAATCCTGCTATTTGCCACAACGTGGATGAAAATGGAGGACATTACATTAAAAGAAACATGCCAGACAGAGAGAGACAAATACTGTATGGTATCACTTATAAGTAGGATCTTTAAGAAAAAAAAAAAAAGGTCAATCTCATAGAAACAGAGGGTGCAGGACCTGGAGAGTAGGAGGAAATAGAAAGATATAGGACAAGGATATAAACTTTCAGTTATAAGATAAATAAATTCTGAGGACCTAATGTATAGCACAGAGCCTATAATTAATACTATGGTATTATATACTTGAAATTTGTTGCAAGTGGATCTTGAGCATTCTCAATATGAGAGGAAAGAGGAGATAGGGAGAGAGACATGGAGAGATGACTATATGAGGTGATGCATTAATTAACTTGATTATGATAATCACTTCACAATATATATGTGTACCAAATCTTCACGTACACTTTACTTATATGCAATTTTATTTGTCAATTATTCCTCAATAAATCTGGAAAAAAAGCAGTTAGTTATAAATGATACAGTTAGCTGTGGTAGTCACATAGACTATGATGGATATATACCAGTCTCAATGTAAATAGCAGCAATATGACTTTCTGGAATATAGTAACTTCCTCAAAGGATAATAAACATTATGTTATATGGCTTTTTCCTCTCAAGTTTTCCTCTCCTTTCTACTTGCTTTCTTTCCTTCCTACTAGGTGCCTATATGAAACTTAAACACTGAACATACTGACACTTCAGGGTAGTTCTGTTTTGACAGTATCATCTAAGTCTCCTGCACTGACCTCTTACACTATTCTGTTTTCTCTCTGCCAACCTGCCTTTTGTAATGTCACAATTCAATCCATCACACAAGAAACTGTTTTCTTACCTAGTCACCTATTGCTTTGAGATAATGATAGTCCATATTTGATATCAGGAATTTCACTGCTAATGTTATCAAATACTGTATATTTCTTTTAAGTATATGTTAGCAAAGAGCTGGATGTCAGTAACTGATAATGCTTGCATAATACATTATACAAGAGAATTCATTTTACCTCTCTCAATAATGGACCTCATATCTATCTACAAAAAAGAGTTCAAAATTATCCACTTTCCTTTGCTACAAGGCAACATGATATATGTAAAGGATGCAACTGGAGAGGGTAAAACTAGACATGAAACAATGATAAACTCCAATATCCAGTCAGGAAAACTTCTATAACTCTGGGTCTTCAACTGTTAAAGTAATGTTTGTAAAATCATGTCTTATGTTCGAGTGCTTCATATTATGCTGTTATGATTTTGTTGTATTATGTGCTTGATTCTTCTAGCCTACAAAAGGAAAGAAATAATGATAGATTTCTTTAAGCAGAACAAAACAGAATGTGTTGTTAACTATGAAATATAATATTTAAGAGGCTCTAGGGTAAAGAACAAAATTTATTGTGTATTTTGCATTGTATGTATATATATGCTCTTTTTAAGGATTTCTAAGTAAGTTACAAATGTTTGACGTAGCTTCATAAAGTTAACATTGAAATAGTTCAACTGTGTATGAAACACTGGTAAATTTTCAGCAAATTAAGATCGGACACAAAGAATGATAGTCCTATAAAAATATGTAGATAGTTTAAAAAAATATATTTATAGTATTGTCTATTCTATATTATTTTGGTGTAGGCTCTCTATGTCAACTATAGAGATAGAACTTTTTTTAAGATTTTAAGGTTTTATTTTATTTATTTACTTTTTATTATTGTGTTATGTTAATCACCATACATTACATCATTAGTTTTTGATGTAGTGTTCCATGATTCATTGTTTGCATGTAACACCCAGTGCTCCATGCAGAATGTGCCCTCTTTAATACCCATCACCAGGCTAACCCATCCCCCCACCCCTCTCCCCTCTAGAACCCTCAGTTTGTTTCTCAGAGTCTATACTCTCTCATGGTTCATCTCCCCCTCCGATTTTCCCCCCTTCATTCTTCCCCTCCTGCTATCTTCTTCTTTTTTTTAAATTTTTTTTTAACATATAATGTATTATTTGTTTCAGAGGTATAGGTCTGTGATTCAACAGTCTTACACAATTCACAGCGCTCACCATAGCACATACCCTCCCCACCCTCCCCTGGTCTATCACCCAGCCACCCCATCTCTCCCACCCCCCACCACTCCAGCAACCCTCAGTTTGTTTCCTGAGATTAAGAATTCCTCATATCAGTGAGATCATGAGATACATGTCTTTCTTTGAATGACTTATTTCACTCAGCATAATACCCTCCAGTTCCATCCACGTCGTTGCAAATGGCAAGATCTCATTCCTTTTGATGGCTGCATAATATTCCATTGTATATATATACCACATCTTATGTATCCATTCATCTGTCGATGGACATCTTGGCTCTTTCCACAGTTTGGCTATTGTGGACATTGCTGCTATAAACATCAGGGTGCACGTACCCCTTTGGATCCCTACATTTGTATATTTGGGGTAAATACCCCATAGTGTAATTGCTGGATCATATGGTAGCTCTATTTTCAACTTTTTTGAGGAACCTTCATACTGTTTTCCAGAGTGGCTGCACCAGCTTGCATTCCCACCAACAGTGTAGGAGGGTTCCCCTTTCTCCGCATCCCCGCCAACATCTGTCATTTCCTGACTTGTTAATTTTAGCCATTCTGACTGGTGTGAGGTGGTATCTCATATAAGGTTTTGATTTGGATTTCCCTGATGCCAAGCGATGTTGAGCACTTTTTCATGTGTCTGTTGGCCATTTGGATGTCTTCTTTGCAGAAATGTCTGTTCATGTCTTCTGCCCATTTCTTGATTGGATCATTTGTTCTTTGGGTGTTCAGTTTGATAAGTTCTTTATAGATTTTGGATACTAGCCCTTTATCCGATATGTCATTTGCAAATATCTTCTCCCATTCTGTCGGTTGTCTTTTGGTTTTGTTGACTGTTTCTTTTGCTGTGCAAAAGCTTTTTATCTTGATGAAGTCCCAATAGTTCATTTTTGCCCTTGCTTCCCTTGCCTTTCGCAATGTTTCTAGGAAGAAGTTGCTGCGGCTGAGGTCGAAGAGGTTGCTGCCTGTGTTCTCCTTTAGGATTTTGATGGACTCCTGTCTCACATTGAGGTCTTTCAACCATTTTGAGTCTATTTTTGTGTGTGATGTAAGGAAATGGTCCAGTTTCATTCTTCTGCATGTGGCTGTCCAATGTTCCCAACACCATTTGTTGAAGGGACTTTTTTCCATTGGACATTCTTTCCTGCCTTGTCAAAGATTAGTTGACCCAGAGTTGAGGGTCCATTTCTGGGCTCTCTATTCTGTTCCATTGATCTATGTGTCTGTTTTGGTGCCAGTACCATACTGTCTTGATGATTACAGTTTTGTAACAGAGCTTGAAGTCCGGAATTGTGATGCCACCAGCTTTGCTTTTCTTTTTCAATATTCCTCTGGCTATTCGGGCTCTTTTCTGGTTCCATACAAATTTTAGGATTATTTGTTCCATTTCTTTGAAAAAAGTGGATGGTATTTTGATAGGGATTGCATTGAATGTGTAGATTGCTCTAGGTAGCATTGACATCTTCACAATATTTGTTCTTCCAATCCATGAGCATGGAATGTTTTTCCATTTCTTTGTGTCATCCTCAATTTCTTTCATGCGTATTTTACAATTTTCTGAGTACAGATTCTTTGCCTCTTTGGTTAGATTTATTCCTAGGTATCTTATGGTTTTGGGTGCAATTGTAAATGGGATCGACTCCTTAATTTCTCTTTCTTCTGTCTTGTTGTTGGTGTATAGGAATGCCACTGATTTCTGTGCACTGATTTTATATCCTGCCCCTTTACTGAATTCCTCTATGATACAATTTTTAAATATATACATATTTATATTTTTTAGTCTCTGATGACAATGGATAATGATTGTTGAATCTTCTAATCTTGAATTCATCTATTCCTCACTTTGCATATTAAAGAGTTTATATCATCATAAATTCCCTGCATAATTTAAACTTTTTGTTGTCGTTGTTGTTATATTCATTAAAGGGATGACAAAGGCCCACATTGTTAGATTATGCTTATGTCTAAAAGTACCAAAACATCTTTTAATTTATCATAGCTGTTAGTTTCATATATTTTAAAAACATTTATTTTTAATAAGAAAATACTTATTGCTGCAGAAAATTTAGAAAACAGAGAGAAGTATAAAAAGCCTAAAAAATATATACAATTTCAAAATTCAGAAAAAAAAGTACTATTAACATTTTTCTGTGCTTCTTTTAGCCTTACACATACACACACATACACACACAGCACAAAGAACACTAATCTACAAACTCATTGTGTCATACATAGGGAAGAATGGCTCATACAAAGTAAAATACCCCATATAATCAGCAAACATATTTACTATTGCCTCTTATACAATGTACAGGAGATCTTATTTATCAAAAGTAAGAGAATATAATTAGAAAATATAAGGAAGTCAAAGATACCAACATTATAATTGTTCTTAGAAAAATGTTATCTATTCAGAAAACTCAAATGAATCTATGTCCAAATTATTAAAATTAATGACAGTGCAGGGGTGCCTGGGTGGCTCAGTTGGTTAAGCAGCTGCCTTCAGCTCAGGTCATGATTCCAGGGTCCTGGGATTGAGCCCTGCATCAGGCTTCCTGCTCAGCTGAGAGCCTGCTTCTCCCTCTCTCTCTGCCTGCACTCTGCCTACTTGTGCTCTCTCTGTCTCTGTCAAATAACTAAAATCTTAAAAAAAAAATTAAATTAAATTAATGACAGTTCAGATAATTTAATTAACATAAGATAAATTATTTTTAAAATCATATTTTTATATTTCAGCAACTGGAAAGTCTGAAATATAATTTTAAGAATATAACCTTCTTGATAGTAACAAAATAAAAAGAACAAAAAAGCAGGTCATTGGAGAAGATGCTTAAATATCATAAATATGACAATTCTCTCCTCATAAATATACAAATTCCTGAAATTTCAAGCAAAATCCAAAGTTTTTTCATAAAACTTAAAAGAAGGCTTTAAAAAGTTATACAGAAATGAAAATTTCCAAGCATTAAAGACATTACTGGAGAATAAGAGGAAAAAAGAAGAGTAATATGCAGGTATTTACTTAACTAGATATCAAGATGATTATAATGCTGCACTGATAAATGCAATGTGGTATTTCACAGAAATAGAAAAAAAAGACTAATGGAACATAATAGAGAGCTCAGAGACAACCCCACATATGTATGAAAACTTAGAATGATCACTATAGATCAGTGGGAAAATAGTAACTTCAATATAACTTCAGTAATAACTTTCCATATAATGATGATGATGATGATGATGATGATGATGACTAGGACAATGATGACGATGGTGATGATAATATAAAAACCAGTTTTCCACTTCATGCCATACACAAAATCAATTCTGGTAAATTATTGTCTCACATATGAAAAACATTATTTTTAAAAGTTTTGAAGAAAATGTTTCCCTCAGAGTAGGATAAAACTATTTTAGACAAAACACATAATTCATAAAAGAAAATACTAATTCTAATACACTAAAATAAAATACTTTTAATTATCACAAGACCCATTCAAAAAATGAGAAAAGCCAAGCCACAAGACAAAGAAGAGACATTTGCAAGATATTGAATAGAAAATAATTGGTATTAAAAAAAAAGAAAATAATTGGTATTTACTTATTTTTATATTTTTTAAGATTTTGTTTATTTATTTGACAGGGAGAGAGACAGCGAGAGAGGGAACACAAGCAAGGGGAGTGGGAGAGGGAGAAGCAGGCTTCCCATGGAGCAGGGAGCCCGATGTGGGGCTCGATCCCAGGACCCTGGGATCATGACCTGAGCCAAAGGCAGATGCTTTATGAATGAGCCACCCAGGCGCCCGAAAATAATTGGTATTTAGAATATATAAGTAATACTTATAAACCAAGAAAAACAAAAGTGGTCCAATAGAAAATAGCAAATATGATAAATGGGTGATTCACAGAAATCATATTACCAAAAAAAAAAAAAAAGCTTAAAGATATCGTACCTCATTTAAAATCAAGAAAATACAAATCAAAATCAGGGTGATAAATAACTTAATATTTCAACATTTTAATTAAGAAGTCATCCTTGGTTCACAAATACTGGAGTTTCCTGGATGAAATCTGAAACCAATCCTCATATAGTGGGGGGAGGAGAGACAGAAGAAAGAAGCAGACCATTCCAGATTGGTAGGTGGCAGCTTTAATAAGCAAGGGAACTCACATACAAGGCTTATCTTGGGTGGTAAGAAGACTATTAATCTCTGCACCTGCCCTCCAGAATCTTAAAAGTTTATACAACATTTTAATGGGGTTCTGTCACATATACTGTCCAGACGATCTCAACAACACATTGTTCTTTCAAGACTGAGTTCTTGAAAATGGCTCCCAATGTGGGAACAGTGGGCAGAGCTTACATTCTAAGGACAAGGGAGAGAGTGAGGAGCCTCTGATTGTTTTAGTCTAGCTTTCAGGTCCACTGGTGGTCAAGTTCTCTTTATTACTTCTTCTAATAGTCAACAATACCTAATGTTGTGGAGGACATACAGCAGAAGGTATTCATAGACTGCTAGTGGAAGTGAAAAGATTGCAATCCCTTGAGAGGGAATATTAGCTAAAGATCCGCTATCCCTTTATCCACCAATCCACTCCCAGATACATAATCTAAAGAACTCATGCACTTACCCAAGAAAAGTAAAAGAATGGTCACAGCAGACATATTTATAATAGGAAAAACTAGAAACAATCTAATTATCTATCAACAAAAGAAAGGATAAATAAATTGTGATACAATCACACAATTTCATACAAACAGCTATGAAAATAAACAAAATAAAACTTCAAAAATCAGCATGGATAACTCTCAAGAAATGTTGAGGGATAGGGGCGCCTGGGTGGCTCAGTCGTTAAACGTCTGCCTTCGGCTCAGGTCATGATCCCAGGGTCCTGGGATCGAGCCCCACATCGGGCTCCCTGTACTGCGGGAAGCCTGCTTCTCCCTCTCCCACTCCCCCTGCTTGTGTTCCCTTTCTCGCTGTATCTCTCTGTCAGATAAATAAAATCTTTCAAAATAAAAAAATGTTGAGGGATAAACATAAGATACAGAAAGTAAAATAGCAAGGATATATATGTGTGCCATACATCTGAGCACACACATACAGACACACACAGACATGTACACATATGAAGAGTATGAAAGCATACATGGAAATGATAGACCTCGAATTCCAGATAGAAGCTACCTGTGCCAGGCTTGGGGGAGAAGGGGGGTGTATTTAGGCAGTAGTACTACCAGGCTTCTTCAACCACATGGATACCATTTTATTTCTTAACTAAGTACTATTTACTATTTACTTGTATTATTTGTTATGTGTCTAAGGTTTTAATAACTCCTAGAAGAGTATGCAGAACTAGCACAGATGAAAGATGCCTAGGGTTTGAGCTGTGGCATAGATCAAAGAGTAACAAGAGAGAACTCCTCTTATGAAGAATACTTAGGAGATCAAATCATTGCAACTTGGTCATTGACTTGGGAACCAGAGAGGTTTCTGGCTCAGAATCTCATGTTGATAGCCTCACTAATTGAGATAGGGAATGTGGGGGGGGGGGGGGGAGGATGGAGATTATGAGGAGCCCAGCCCTCTGTGTCTCAGTGTGTGTGCAGATTATCTGGCTATTATTTCTCAGCCATGTTTCATTTTCATATCCTTGATTCAGATTAACACAGTTTCTGGGAAGTTTATCTACAAGCCCTAGTTTCCACATGTATTTATATTACTACATAGTACAAATCCATCATTTTGTAGTGGAGCGCAAAAGGTCAAATGTGTAAAATGCAGAGTTGGGTTATTATAAAGTTAAAGAAATGACCATAGTGAGTCTGCTGTGGGGATAGGTGCCAATCTCAAATCAAATTATAATGGGATTCTGGTTATTGCAGTTTCACTTAATCTCATGTTCCAACATGGATTTAGAAAATCACTGCCCATCTGAGCTGCAAAAGACCTCATGAAACACTTTGGCCCAGACCTGCTGTGTCGGCATGTGGATAACTAAGCCATTCCAGACAGATGCTTTTTTAATGGCTAGTCTCTCCAAGTTCTCCATGTTCCACTTAGCCTTATATTGCTTTTCAGCTTTTCAGTTGGAGAGGTGTTTTTTTGTTTGTTTGTTTGTTTTTCCCAACATGGAGTATCATTTAAGTTAAAAAAAAAATCCTTTCCTTCTATGCACCATCTAGTCTTTATATACAGAATTGTGACTGAGTTAATGTAAGTTGATTGATATAGACTAGGAAATAACACAATTCGTTTTTTTTAATAAATTGCAATCCTTTAGAAGTTGAATAATTTAAAACTAAGTTGAACAAAGCATTTGATTGTGGTTGGTAATCATGTAGCGGCAGGGAGCTAGTCAGGATAATAATGAGGAAGGAAGAAATAATGTTTCTCTATGTTTAGAACCAACCCAAATCTTGTGGATTCTTAGTTTCAGACCAAATTTAAATTGCCTTATGGAGTTTGTTTACTCTGGGTCAGACATGACTTCCTGTTTCTCCAGGGGGAAAAACAAGCTTTGCACAGTCCTAAAATAATCTCACAAGGCTTTGGGGGATTTTCTTTTGCTCTTATGAAACATTTTGGTAAGTTAAAGGAATCATAATCATAAAAATATTAAATTTTGTGTTCCACAACATGAACTTTGAAACTTTATTTCAAAATTTATACAAAATTTATTCAAAATTTGCACCATCTCAAAAACTGATAAAAGAATCCTGGAATTAATATTAAACAGGCATACATGGCAGTGTTAACATATTTGATTTCTAATTTCAGTATATATTTAAAAAATATTCAGTAATAACACATAGCAGCCCTTTGTAGAACTACACCATGAGCTCCACAAGGAAAGTGACATGTCTGTCTTAATCAACAGTCCATTCCAAGGTTTAACAGTGCTTGACTCATTGTAGGAACTCATTGATTTTCTCACTATTACAGACAACATGTGTGATTTTTATCCATAAAAAGAGTATTTATTGTTAATATTCATATTCTTTTTAACAAATGGTGTTAGGACAACTGGATGTCCACACACAAAAGAAGGAAGTTCAACCTTGACCTCACAATTACAAAAATTAATTCAGAGAGCAAAAAAGACCTAAAAGTAAGAGCTAAAACCATATAGCCCCCAGATGAAAATATTGGTATATATCTTCATAATCTTTGATTAGACAATGTCTACTTTAATATGCACCAAAATTATAAGCAACTAAAAAAAACAGATAAATTGGACTTCACTAGTAGCAAAAACTTTCATGCTTTAAAGAATACCACCAATTAAAGTCAACCCACAAAACTGTGTACTTTGAGGGAGGTTGCATGGTATGTACATTGTATCCTCATAAAGCTGTTAAAATGTGAAATATGGATCAATTTAGACAAAGCTTGGAAGATCTGAATAGTGAATACTATTAAAGATTGCTGGAAGAATAAGAGGTTCTAAGCAAATGGAGAGATGGACTATGTCTATGGAAGACTAAATATTGGTAAGAGGAGAGATGTTCTCTGTTAACTGACATGTAGATTCAATGAGATCCCAAGTAAAACTTGAGGAAGTTTGTTTGTTTTCAAAGGAACTGGAAAGCTCATTTTAAAATTCATGGGGAAATGCAGAGGAACTGAAATAACCAAACAACTTTTTAAGAAGAATAAAACTGTAGAGCTAAAATCACCTGACTTCAAGAGTTATTATAAAGCGACAGTAGATAAAACTGTCATATTCATATAAAGATAGCTAAATGTTTCTAGGCAGAATAAAGTCCAGAAATAAATCATACATATATAGCCATCTTATTTTTGAGAAGAGTGTGAATAAAATTTACCAAAGAAAGTACTGTCTTTTCAACAAAGTATTGGGACAATTGGATATTAAATAAAAAAAAAAAAAGAACTGTGATCCAGACCTTTCATGTTATATGCAAATTAACTTAAGATGGATAATTAACCCAAATGTGGAACCTAAAATTATATGACATAAGAAGAAAACACAAGATATCACATCAAAAGCATGATATATAAAAGAAAAACTTGATGAATTGGATTTCATCAAAATTATTATCTTCTGCTCTTTGAAAGATACAAATGGATAAAATATTTAAAAATCACATAACTGATAAAATACTTACATCTGGAATATGTAAAGAAAACTCAAAACACAATAATAAAAAAATTTAAAATGCACAAATACTCTTCACTGAAAGAAGCTATATAAATGACAACTAAGCACATAAAAAGATACTCAATGTCATTAATCATAAGGGAAATGAAATTTAAAACCATTAGATACCACCAGACACCTGTTAGAATTTCCAAAATTAATTAAAAAGACTATTGTTGATGAGGACATGAAGCAATTGAATCCTCATTCATTGCTGATGGGTGTATACAATAGGACATCTAATTTGCCAAACTATTATATAGTTTTTAATTTAAGTAAACATACACCTACTCCATGACACAACAATTCTACTTAAGTGGAAGAATGGATGAAAAATTGTTCTGTATGCTTTTTCAATAATATTCATAGAATCTTCACTCATAATTGTCCTCTAAACTAGAAAAAATTCAAATATCTACGTATATAAGAATCCATAAACAAATGGTGGTTATATTTATCCAAGGGAGCTCTAGACATCAAAATAAACATATGTATTTTATATACCACTATATGCAATGACCAGAGTGAATCTTATAGACACATGAGCGCAAAAAAAGTAAATAAAAGAGTAAATACTTAATGATTATCTTTACATGGAATTTATACTAGGGAAACTCACTGAAGTTCTAGAAATATAATAGTAACCTTTGTAGTTGGTGAAGAGTTTGACAATAGCTATCATGGTTACAATTTAAATGTCACATGGCTAAAAGACTCAAAGCCTTCTAAGTACTCTTAAAAATCTAAGAATACACAGAAAAATGATGAAAATTTGCAATGCTAACAGTTAAGATTATTAAATAATAATCTTGTAAGAGCCGGAGGAAATTTTTATGAGCTCTAAACCACTGAAACTGGATTGATAAAATTAATCTGTGGTTTATCAGACCTTCATATCCTGAAAGAGTGTAGTCACAACCACCTAAAAAAATACTACTTTCACCCCTAATACCTATCACCTTGGTAAAAAATCCAAGGATTACTGCTAATAAGAATACTGAATAGGGCGCCTGGGTGGCTCAGATGGTTAAGCGTCTGCCTTCGGCTCAGGTCATGATCTCAGGGTCCTGGGATCGAGTCCCGCATCGGGCTCCCTGCTCCTTGGGAGCCTGCTTCTCCCTCCGCTTCTCTTTCTCTCTCTCTCTCTCTCTCTCTCTGTCTGTCTCTGAAGAATAAATAAATAAAATCTTAAAAAAAAAAGAATACTGAATACTTGTAAAGGAATAATTAATCCATTTGTATCTGACTTTTTCCACTATTAATGGAAATTTTCAAGGTGAAAGTCTAAAACCTAAATTCTAATGCCAACCAAGTTGGAATTATACAGAATGGCAGTAAAAATATAATCTGAAATATATAAATACTCATAAATCATGGAGTCCACAAATTCATCCTGAAAAAATTACTATATGAGACACACTAACAATTAATAGGTGTTTCACATTACAAGTTCAAATAGAAGAAAATTTTAGTAAGAAAGACTGGTGGTATACCAATTTAATAAACCAGGTAGAGTTAAGTGTAACAAAACATTCATGAATATGGTTATAAAGTCAAAGGCTACACAAAACAGTCTGTAACTACAAGAGCTTTAGGGTAAAGTCATGATTTCCAAGTAAGTATTTAATTTGTAAATTCTACAATATATAAAAATGAAGTATTTATTCAGGTGTGTACACTTACATTGTGTGTGTGTGTGTGTGTGTGTGTCACAGGTAGAGGGAAAGAAAAAGGTGTATCTCAAGAAGTGAGAAAGTTAAGCAACACCAACTATCAACTTAAACAGGAGTAATCTAATATACTTGGATGTGAAAATTCAATAAATATGCTCAGAAAAGTAAAATTTTCTCCTCAAAAGAAAAAAATGAAATAAATAAAATGTATGAGAAATGTTTTCCTTTAAGACGAAAGCTTATGATTAAAGAGAAATTATAAGGCAATTCATGGACCTTTATTTTTTTTCAGATGAAGTATAGTTATAGGGCCTCATCTCTCAGAAGATTAAGGTGGACATTAAGGGCTCAATTCAGAATACATTTTGCTATGCTTTTTTTTTCTTCATGGATTATAACTTCTCTGTGTTTCCTGAAACACAAGATGAGAAAAATAAGAGCTTTCTCATACTTACTAAAAATCCTGTCTTTATCATTTTGAAACATAAAGATATGGATAGGCTTTATATTTATGCTAAGTTTTGTGAAGTATGTTTTTGACAATACATGAAGTCATAAAATATGGGTAATGTAAAATAAAATGAGGTTCATAAATTACTCTAATGTATTCCTAAAATTTATAATAAATTCATAGAAATTTACGGGTTTTTTTTCCCTTTTTTTGACTTCCCCTAGGTGTTTTTTTCTCTAACCATATATAACCCAGATATAATTTCTAAAGGTGATGAAGCATTTTATTCTGCTGATTCATTCCCTCTAAGCTGAATAAATTAAATGTATATGTACCTCTGCCTCCATTACCAGCCATGAGATAGTAACTACTAATGGACTATTAGCCTTCCTTCCACATACAACTCTAAGTAGGTATGAAGTATGAGGTAATTGTTTGTAGCCATTGAACAACAGGCAGCAGAATCCCTGAGAGAAAGGAAATTCAAGGTGATTAGTTTAGAAGCAACCCTGGATTTTTGCAGAGACATTTCCTAATGATTGCAAAGGAAGCCAGAAACCAAGCAAAGGACAATGAGCTATTGAAATGAGGAGGCATACCTCAGTATTTGGTACTGCTGAAGCAGCTGGAATCTGGGTAAGAGCACCAGAGAAAAAGGGAGCAATATGTAAGTAGGAAAATACATCAATAGAATTTACCCAGGAATGCAAGGTTGGCTTAACATTATAACAAACATTCTAACATCATAAACATAAATTACTATATGAACAAAATAGAAGATAAAAATAATTTCATCATCTCAGTAGATGCAGAAAAAGTAAAAAAAAAAAAAATCAGTATCTACTCATGATAAAACCTTTCAGGAAACTAGAAATAAAAGGGAACTTCTGCAGACTGATAACAGGCATGAATAAAAACCTACAAGCTAACATTATACTTAATGGTGAACTACTGAATGTGTTCCCTCTAAGACAGGAAACAAGGCAAACCTACTCCTTAATATTTACTCAAGAAAAATAAAAAGTTAGTCCCACAAAAGCCATGAGCATCAATGTGTATAGCAATTTTACTTACTTATATTGGCTTCAAACTGGAAACTCAAATGTCCATCAATAGGAAAATGTATGAAGAAATCGTAGTATACTCACAAAGTGGCCATACTACTCATCAATACAAAGCAATTAACTACTGATGACAACATGGACTGATCTCATAAACATTATCCTACATGAAAGCTGGATACAAAAAAAAGAATATTTTGCATGATTTCCTTTAGATGACATTCTGAATAGTTAAAGCTAACCCATATGGCAGAAAGTAGTTCAATGGTTGCCTAGTGATGAGGATGAGGATGAGATTGACTGAAAAATGTCCAGTGGGAATTTTCCTGTTTGATGGAAATATTGTATATCTTGACTCCGGTGGAGATTACATGGAATTATACATTTGTCACAACGAATCCAGCTCTATAGTAAAAATGTATGCCTTACATTGTAAATAAATTATACCCAGGTAAAGTTAACTAGCAAAAACAAATATAAGATGTGCTCTTGAAGTTTTCTGAACTCAAACATAATAACTTGGTTTGTTTTTACCTTGATACAATTATGATCATAAGAAACAAAAGCAGCAATACTTCATGACCTGGTAGCTCATGGAAAGACCTTTGGGTTAGCGAAAAGCAGGCTCTATTCAATTCTACAAGTAAGTATTAGGTGTATGCAATCTGCCTGGAACTATGCAAGAGGTAAAGGACATAGTGATGCACAGGATACTGTGTTCTCAGAAGTTTAGTCTAATAAAGAACTAGGACACTAGGACATTCAGTAATTCAACCTTACTAAGTTGCAGTTTCCACAAATGAAAACAAGGGTATTAATACCTATTTCACAATGAGTCTCTGAGGATAAAAACTAGGTGAAGTACATAAATCAATAATCCTAGAAAATAATACAGGCTCAATAAATTGTAGTTTGAAAAATTAGTAGAAAAAATAAAAGCAAATAAAGGTCTACATGGCAAAAAGAATAGAATTTTATTTTTAAATGATAGAATAGTGTGGAAATGACATAAAATATATCACAAAACACACTGGCCCAAATAGATGGGCATACTCTTTAGAACTTCCAAAGAACAGATTATTATCATGTTATATAAACTTGCAGAGAATATAAAATGGTAGAAATTTCCTAATTTATTTAGCTGGTGTGACTTTGATATTCAAACCTGATTAAAATAGCTTACAAAAGAATAAAGTATAGTACACATTGACTTATAAATATAAATGTTTTTATCCTAAATAAATTATTAGTAATTCAATTGCAGAGTATATTAAAATAATACAGCATGATGAGTAATTTTTCCAGAAATACAAGGACAGTTCAACATTAGGAAATCCATTAGTGCTTTCTTTGACATTAATAATTTAAATAAGGAAAAAAAATGTATGTTCACCTCTAAGGATTCCAGAAAAGCAAATAAAATTAAACAGCCATTTTGATTTTTAAAAGCTTTTAGTAAATTAGAAATTTAAGACTGCATTATAACCACTACTTTCAATGTTTACTTTATGCTTAGAAAACCTGAGATAATCACTTGATAAATAAACAAAATACTTCATTACAAATGTCTGAGTACATACATATGATAAATATGGGGTTTTTTTAATCATTAGTTATCCTTTGTTCCAGCTATTACTTTCCACAGGAAAACACAATTTTTTAAAGGCCCCAAATATGAATGATGTAAGAATAAATTTAATAAAATTTGGGAATTTGTATAAAAAAAAAGGAAAAGCTTCATTTAGAAACTTTAATGAAGAAAAGAGAAAAAATAATATTATAATACTGAATGTTTTCCAAATTAATTATTCTTTCTGGGATTATCATTGCTTATCATGTAGTATGTAGGTATTTCTAACACCATTTTCTAGTTCTTTTGTAGGAAACATCTATATATCTTTCAAAACCAAACACAAAGTTCTCTCCCTCCCAAACTTTTCATGAACGTCTCAGTGATTCTGTCTTCTGGCCTTCTACAGCTTTCTCCAGACATCCTAATTTGCTGTTGTTGTTTATTGACAATCATTTTACATGTCTTTTGCTCTCTGTTAACAACGGTCATTAAGTGAGCCTAGACTATAGTAGGTATAGATACTTAATATTTTTTTGTCTGATTAAATATTTAGCACCTAAATCCATATAAAAGCTTTATGGATTATTGTTGGTGGACATCGTTTCCCATTTCAACTATTTCTAGAAATATTAAAAGCATAAAACAAAATACATTATGTATAGGTAGAATTCAACAGCTTCTCTGATTTTATATCTCTTCACAAAATCTATCATTTTCTCCCAATGCTTATGTTGACTGTTTGGTAGTTTCTGACTTCTGAGAATGCTATCCTATCTTCCTTTGCCTACGTCTGAGTTCACCTGCAGCTATGGTAGACAACATTTTACATGCTGAAACCACCCCACCTCAGTGCCTCTCTGCTCTTCCATCTGCAGGATATCTCTGACACCAGGGGAGCTTGTTGCAGGTACACCCGAAGGACCAATATCCCAGCCCTCCTCAGCCTCCCGAGGGACAATCCTAAAGTGTGTTCCACATGGTTTCTCAGTGGTTATCTGTACATCACTGCACTTTGCAGTGACTTTTCTCCCTTTCTTCTCATCCTCCCCACTCCTTCACATGTGCTTCCTTGGATTAGCTCCTCAGTGAACAACAAGCTCCAGTCCTTGACTTAGGTCAGCTTTGGGAAGACTCAAAACTAAGGTTTGTTTTTCTGAGGGGGTATTGAGGGGAATTTAGTTCATTTTGCAGGAGGTTACTTTTTGCTTTTGTCTCTATCATATTCCAATAAATCTTTTGGATTCATCTTGCCTTGGTAGTTCTCTGAAGGTCTTCTCTTCTTCAATCCTTTTTCCTCTACGTGCTACTATCTTGTTCAATATTTATACAAAAATGGAGTCCAAATCATATAAAAAGAAATATTAAATAAAAAAAACCAGAGGAAACAGGAAGAGCAAGATAAAAGCAAAAGGAATCTCTTCTTTATTTTATCTCCCACTCTCTTTCTCTTAGTTTTGCAGCATTATCACCTCAAAAATGTCATTGAATAATATGTTTAGTTTTTATAAGCCTAATTCAAATGTGTTACATTCAATCCATTGAAAACATAAAGCTAAGACTAGAACAGTACACTCTGTTAACTAACTTTCCACCCACACATTGACTACAGCACATCAGGAACTATTTTGATTATATCACCAGAGGAAAAAAATAACACTTAAAGACCTTACATTCCTGTGTGTGTGTGTGTGTGTGTGTGTTAACATATGCACAAAAATTTCAAAGATTCTAAGTCCATAAATCAGGCTATTATTGTGTTAACCTGCTTTGAGGCATCTTGCCATATTTAATGATGCATTTTTAAAGATAATCTATAATCTCTGAAGAATTTCATCCAAAGTATTTTAAATCTACCTACATTTTTGCATTGGCTAAAATGCACATTTCTAAAGGGTGTCAAAAATATTCTTGAATTTTTTCAATATAACTCATAACAAACATTCCTAACTCTGTGTTCTTGAAAGTTCTTTGACAATTTCTTGAATTTTTCATATCATTGAATATATTTTGCTTTTGCCCAGTCAATTAATATTGACAATGTGCCAACAACAGACTTCTTACTTTTATAAATGCTTCTACTATCTGGCTGGCAGAATTCAATACACCTACTGTTTCTTAGAATTAAATTTGCCTCTACACTTATGAATAGTAAACTATTCTTTCTAAAGGTTAGAATGTTCCTTAAATGCAGGTGTTGGAATTTCTTTCTGGCATTCAAAAGTATCACAGAGTAAACTTAAAGGTTTTATATTTTCCATTAAATGGTCATCTACTTTGAAAATTTTCTATTTAAATTGACCATCAAATAAAGAAATAGAATAATCTCACTAGAAAATATAAAGCCTTTAGATTGTTTTGAGAGGCTGGAAACTATTCCTCTATATTAGCAAATTTTTAAAGTCATGGGCTTTATAATATTTCACTAAAATTTGGGTAAATTATTTTGCAGTTTCAACAAATCATATTTTTTCACTTGTTTTTTCTTTCTTCATCTAAATCGTAATTTCTGCTGAGTATTTAATCTGATAGCCTTCTCAAAAATGTGACCAATAAAATGTCACTCTAAATTCAGAAAGCTTTTATTATAAGTAACAATATTTTCTATGTAACTCCTAATAAAAGAGCACTGAAATATAAAAAGTTGGAAAATTAACAGATGTTATAAAGAGAACTATACTCAAGTAAAGAGGATCTTCTGTTGGTTTTTTTCTTACATCAGACCATTTATCTTTCATGTGATTTTTTTTTTTTTTTTGAGGGCTGTTCTCTTGAGCCTCCTCTTTTCTCATATGCTATTAGCAGTTTATAAAAATGACAGCCTCCACCTTAGGAAGGCTAGCTAGACCATGATAGTGTTTCAAGAAAGAAAAATATTTAAAAAAAAATAAAGTTATTGAAACTCTGCTTTTTTTTCATTAAAGAGAGAACTTTCTCTTTTTGTATTATTTGTTATCATCCTTCACCTATAGTTATAGTATTATATAATATCCTGAAGGTCAAGACTAGGGCATGGACTTAAGAAAAAGGCAACCATTGGACTACATAGTCTACATTTAACCCTGGCTTCAGGTGAAAGCTATAAAGAGTCCAGCCTTGCTCACCAAAGCAGAAGACCACACAGAAATTTAGGAGTCAAAACCAAAGCCATAGAGCAATGTTCTAAAAAGAAGCCATTTATCAGAATTGCTTGTAAAACTTTTTTAAAGACCCAAAATCTTGTGTTTGACCTGGTGAATTAGGTTGCCTGAGAATTAAACTCAGGCAGCTGGATTTTTTCTAACTCTATAGATGATTCAGATGTGCAGACAGGATGAGGATAACTGGTCTGGCATATGATAAAAAATGTGCATTTTCATTAAATCACATTTCCCATGAACTCTTTATAGAAGTTCCTACATAAAACTTCCATGGCTCTGATATGATGGTAGGTATCTGGAAGAAGTTCCATGATAAAACAGAACCTGATTTCAATTAACTTTTGTATAATTGATTGACTTTTAATATCCTCCCAGAATTAGCCTGGCTATGATATATCCACCAAGTCCAGATATCAGATACTCTAACCTTACTGCTCTAACTGTAAGATTCAAAAAGATGGACAAATGAATTATAAGGTAGCATATAACTTTATTTTTTTAATTGCTACAAAGGGTGTATTTTATTCATGTATACTTCTTTTTTTTTTTAAGATTTTATTTATTTATTTGAGAGAGAGAATGAGAGACAGAGAGCATGAGAGGGAAGAGGGCAGAGGGAGAAGCAGGCTCCCCGCTGAGCAGGGAGCCCGATGCGGGACTCGATCCCGGGACTCCAGGATCATGACCTGAACCGAAGGCAGTCGCTTAACCAACTGAGCCACCCAGGCGCCCCATGTATACTTCTTTTTTAAAATTATTATTATGTTCAATTAACCAACATATAGTACATCATTAGTTTTTGATGTAGCGTTCAACAATTCATTAGTTGCCTGTAACACCCAGTGCTCATCACAATATGTGCCCTCTTTAATACCCTATAACTTTAAATTATATTCTACCTTGTATGTTTGTTTTTAATGTAATAGATGAATATTTTTTCAAAGACTTTATTTATTTATTTGAGGAGAGAGCACGTACAAGTAGGGTGGGGGGAAGGGGCACAGGGAGAGGGAGAAGCAGGCCCCTCGCTGAGCAGGGAGCCCTACATGGGCTTGATCCCAGGACCTGAGCAAAAGGCAGACACTTAGCTGACCAAGCCACCCAGAGGCCCTACTAGTTGAATTATTTTTTTAAGTGTATATTGATTTTGTTGCAATTAGTTTTGTTAATCAGACTTTTCTATATATTTATGATGTTGTTTCAAATATACTTTATCCCATTATTCTCATTTAGGATGGATTTTTATTGTTAGTGTTCCACTGACTTGCATTCAAATTTTGTTTAAAGATTATTTATTTATTTATTTGAGAGAGAGAGAGAGAGAGAATAAAGAGAGAGAGACCACATGAAGGGGGAGGGTCAGAGGGAGAAGCAAAGCAAACTCCCCGCTGAGCAGGGAACCCGATGCAGAACTAGATCCTGGGACTCCAGGATCATGACCTGAGCCAAAGGCAGCCACCCAACCAACTGAGCCACCCAGGCGCCTGCATTTAAAATTTCTGTCTCGGGGCACCTGGGTGGCTCAGATGGTTAAGCATCTGCCTTTGGCTCAGGTCATGATCTCCAGGTCCTGGGATCAAGCCCCAGGTCGGGCTCCCAGCTCAGCAGGGAGTCTGCTTCTCCCTCTCCCTCTGCCTCTCCCACTGCTTGTGCTCTCTGTCTCTCTCTCAGATGAATAAATAAAATCTTTAAAAAAAATTAAATAAGTAAAAATAAAATTTTTACCTCAAGACTCCCCTTGCTGAGGAGAGTTGAGAGTAACAATTACGTAAGATATAATTTATTATCCAAATTGTGGCATTATTAATATTTATGACAGGATTACAGGTATAAACTTGAACCATGCCAGATAACTGGAACAAGCAGTTACCTGATTGGTAGTCCTAAAGAAATGTATAGATCCCTAAGGAGAGTGCCTATTTTAGTTGTTCATCAAATACTTTTCTTATTACAAACAAATATTCTTAATATGTTTTTCTTTAATCTTAATAATTACATTACATTAAAAATACATTGATTTCCAAAGGCTGTCATTGTTATTAAATAGGTGGTAGAAGCAAAAATATGTGTAAATTAGACAGCGACTTTCCTGGTGTCATCAATCCCTTTGTACCTTTTGTTAGTTATTTTCTTACTATCAGTAGCCAGAAAGGATACTACAATACCCACTCCACCCTTGGTGAAAGAAGGCACATGTACACATTCTCTCTCAGACCAGACTCACATAGGTTTGTGTCATCAAGCTTTCATCAAAGAAATATGCTGAACTCACTATTCCAATTCAAAGAAATCTTGTGACAAACTATGACATAGCTGCCAGTTCTTCCTAAGATTTTTGGACCACTATAAGCCATCCTTCTTGGAAACTGATTTTCTTCAAATTGATCAAGAAAGGGATGTGACATTTAAAGTTGTTTTTATTTTCAGATGTCGGGCATAAAGAATCTATATCAGACTCAGACACAGACATACATTATCACCCGGATTCCATCTTGGCATTGGCAATTCCTGTCAAAAGTGAAAATACATATTCTTTGACATTTTAAGCACCAGGTCAGGACTCCAACCAGTTTTTTCAGAATAACTTTGTAGAACCAAACATAGAATCTGTACTCTCTATTGATCTCCATGTGCTTACAAAATAAATCATAACATTTACTTTTTCTGAAGAGACCGAGGATCCAAAGGTGTATGATGGTAAACAGACAAAATTTTTCAGGGTTAGAAAAATGTTAAGAGCTAAGGGGAAGATGACCCTGGACCATAGAGGGAGAACTGCCTGACCAGCCCAACCACGCCCCTGCAGTCAAACCCATAGATCAACCCATAGATCTCAGTCTGATTCACATCTTTTATTTTTAAGATTTTATTTATTTATTTGTCAGAGAGCGCGCACAAGCAGGGGGAGTGGCAGGCAGAGGAAGAGGCAGACTCCCCACTGAGCAAAGAGCCCAATGCAGAACTCGATCCCAGGACCCTGGGAAAATGACCTAAGCTGAAGGCAGACAACAACTGACTTAGCCACCCAGGCATCCCTGATTCATATCTTGAAGTGGTCCTGTAACCCAACCCCCACCCCTCTCAGTCACACTTCTCCAGGACCCAAAAGGAGATATATCCTAATGTGCCTCTGAGGAAAGGCCCACCAACATCAGTCACCTGTGAATCCTAAAGTAGGCCAACCCCAACCCACTCAGCCATGGTCTGGGAACAGTCCTGCCCACCCAGGAACCTGGAAGGGGCCATATCCATCCATGCCCTAAGGACAGGCTTTCAGACTTTCAGTTTCTGAAACAGCCTTGTGACTCTGTTCTAGTCCTTCTCAGCTGTGGTCAGGGCCAATTCTGCCCACCCAAGGACCTGCCCAGTGACTTATCAGGAGCCCTCCTAGGCTAGAGATCCAGAAGGAGCTGCACACATTCATGTACCTGGTAAAAGCCCATTGTCTGTAAACCTCAAAGCATACCAAAGTCCCAGTGTCTGTCCTACCAACCAAAGTTTTGAAAGGTGTCCTATCCACCCACAGATCAGACAAAATCTCTACCAATCCAAACCCCGGTAACAAGCTTGCCAAAAACAGACCCCACTGTGGACCAAGGATCAGTTATGTGATTGCCTCCAACCATATTCTACTATGATTAGAAACAATACCATCAGTCTGGGACCTAACAGAGGAAATCTTAACTTGTTAAAACAAGTCTGTAACACTAAAAGAGATATTTGCTTCTTCAAATGCAGAGATACCAACACAAGGCTACATGGTTCATGAAGAATCAGGCAAACATGATACCACTAAATGAAACTAACAAAAATCTAGTAATCAACCTCAAAATTGGGAAATTGAAAAATATGGAAAATTCGCAAATACTTTGAAATTAAATAGCACATTCCCGAACAACCAGTGACTGAAAGAAAAAAACCAAAGGGAAGTCAAAAACATCTTAAGACAAATAGAAATAGGATCACAACATACAAAAACTTATAGAATACAGCAAAAGCAGTTCTGAGAGGGAAGTTTATAGAGATAATTGCCTACATTAAGAAAAAAAGGAGTATCTCAAAAAGAATCTAATTTTACACATCAAGAAACTAGAAAAAAAAAAAAAAAAGGCCCAAAGTTAGCATGAGAAAGGAAATAACAAAGACCAGAGCAGAAGTAAATGAAATAGAGAGTAGAAAAACAATAGAAAAGATCAACAAAATTAAGAGCTGGTGTTTTGAAAAGAAACAAAACAGATAATCCATTAGCTCAAATAAATAAAATTAATATTAAAGAAAAGACATACAGATGATACACAGAAATACAAGGGATCATAAGAGACTATCAACAATTACCTGACAACAAGCTGGAAACCTAAAAGAAATGGATAAATTCCCAGAAACCTACAACTCACCAACACTGAAAGATGAATAAATAGAAAATCTGAACAGACCAATAATACTAAGGATGAACAAGCCCAGGACCAGATGACTCCCTAGGTGAATTCTATAAAACATTTAAAAATGTTCTAGGTGACAATCATTTTCAAAATCTTCCAAAAAACTGGAGAGAAGGAAATACTTCCAAACTTATTTTATGAGGGCAGCATTATTACCCTCATAATAAAGTCAGATAAGGACACTACAAGAAAAGAAAATTAAAGGCTATTATCTCTGATAAATATAAATTTAAAAATCCTCAACAAAACACTAGCAGTCAATTTGAACGCACATTAAAAGGATCATACACTATGATCAGATGGGATTTATCAATATACATATCAACAACATATCAAGCAAAAAAGGTAATGCACCATATTAAATGAATGAAGAACTAAAACCATACGATAATCTCAAGAGATGCAGGAAAAGCATTTTACAAAATACAATACACTTTCATCATAAAAACTCTCAACAATTAAGTGTAGAAAAAATGTATCTTGGGATGCCTGGGTAGCTCAGTTGGTTAAGCCTCCGTCTTTGGCTCAGGTCATGATCCCAGGGTTCTGGGATTGAGTTCCACCTCGGACTCCTTGCTAAGCGGGGAGTCTGCTTCTCTCTCTGCCTGCTGCTGCCCCTGCTTGTGCTCTCTCTCTCTTTCTGACAAATAAATAAACAAAATCTTTTTAAAAAATGTAGCTCGTCCATTTGGAAAAGATGGCAGAGGAGTAGGGGACCCTATTCCAACTGGTCCCCAGAATTGAGCTGGATATCTACCAGACCACTCTGAGCATCCATGAAATCAGCCTGAGATGTAAGAAGATCTGGATCTCTACAAACAGATCACAGGTGGTTGGTTTCCAGGTAGGAAGTGGGGAGCCGTGATTCCACGGGCAGATATCGGAGGATAAATGGCAGCGGGAGGGAGCCTGGCCATGAGATGCTACACCATCAATGAGTGACAGCCTCCCAGGCTGGGGACTGCACACAGACTCACAGACCGATAGCGGGGGTGAAAGGATTTTAGATGGAAACCGGAGTGGCAGGGCCCCGGGAGCAAACTGGGGGCAGCTGGCTGTTTCAGAAGCACAAAGGGCAGAGACCTGCCCTGACGTGGAGGCAGGACTGGGAGCACTGTGGAGGGACGCACAACCCAGGACGCTGCTGTTTATACCAGCACAGACAGAAATGGAGAGACTGTGGTCTGGAGAGCTCACGAAAGAACAGATTGCGATCTCTCTGCTCTGAGGCAGAGGGTTGGAAATGGTCTCTTCTGCTCTGACTCTTGGAAGAGACACTGAAAGCTACCAGGGAAAGCCGCCAGAGAACAAAAGCCCCCAAAAAACCGGTTTCCACTAAGCCCATCCCCCGCCACAGGGGGCAGGACAACTCTGCCCAAACAGGGTTGCCCGAGTAACAGCATGGCAGGCCCCTCCCCCAGAAGAGAGGCTGGGAAAACAAGAGGTCAGCAACCCTAAGGTCCCTAGAAAAACGGTGCATCTTCCTTGGGTTGTGGTCAATAATTTGGACTCTATACATTCCCTCAACCACCCACCAACAGAATGACTAGGAGGAGGAACCCCCAAAACAGGAAAGACTCAGAGATTATGACTTATGCTGCAGATTTACAAATGGATGCAGATATAACCAAGATGTCAGAGATGGAATTCAGGCTAGCAACTGTGAAGACAATAGCTAGAATGGAGAAATCAATTAATGGCAACATAGAGTCACTAAGGGCAGAAATGAAAGCTGAATTGGCAGAATTTAAAAATGCTATCAATGAGATCCAATCTAATCTAGATAATCTAACAGCTAGGGTAAGTGAGGCAGAAGAATAAATTAGTGACCTGGAAGACAATTTAATAGATAAAAAAGGAAAAGAGGAGGCCAGGGAAAAACAACTCAGAATCCATGAAAATAGAATCAGAGAAATAAGTGACACCATGAAGCGTTCCCATGTCAGAATTATTGGAATCTTGGAGGGGGTGGAGAGAGAGAGAGGACTAGAAGATATATTTGAGCAAATCATAGCTGAGAACTTCCCTAATCTGGGGAATGAAACAAACATTTGTGTCCTAGAGGCAGAGAGGACCCCTCCCAAGATCAAGAAAAACAGGCCAACACCTAGGCATGTTATGGTAAAACTCGCAAATCTTAGAACCAAGGAAACTATCTTAAGGGCAGTTAGGGGGAAGAGATTCCTTATGTACAGAAGGAGGAACATCAGAATAACGTCAGCCCTATCCACAGAGACCTGGCAAGCAGAAAGGCCTGGCAAGACATATTCAGTGTACTAAATGAGAAGAACATGCAGCCAAGAATACTTTATCTGGCAAGGCTGTCATTTAGAATGGATGGAGAGATGCAGAGCTTCCAAGACTGGCAGAAACTGAAAGAATATGTGACCACTAAGCTGGCCCTGCAAGAAATATTAAGGGGGGTCCTATAAAAGGAGAAAGACCCCAAGAGTGATATACAACAGAAATTTACAGGGACAATCTATAAAACAAGGTCTTCACAGGCAACATCATGAAAATTAATTCATATCTTTCAATAGTCACTCTGAATGTGAACGGCCTAAATGCTCCCATAAAATGGCACAGGGTTGCAGATTGGATAAAAAGATGGGACCCATCCATATGCTGTCTACAAGAGACTCATTTTGAACCTAAAGATACATCCAGACTGAAAGTGAAGGGATGGAGATCCATCTTCCATGCCAGCGGACCTCAAAAGAAAGCTGGGGTAGCAATTCTTGTATCAGACAAATTAGATTTTAAACTAAAGGCTGTAGTTAGAGACACAGAAGGACACTATATCATTCTTAAAGGGTCTATCCAACAAGAGTATCTAACAATTGTAAATATCTATGCCCCCAACATGGGAGCAGCCATCTACATAAGCCAACTGTTAACCAAAATACTGATATTGATAATAATATGTGAATTGTAGGAGACCTCAACACTCCACTCTCAGCAATAAACAGATCATCTAAGCAGAAAATCAACAAAGAAACAAGAGCTTTGAGTGGCACCCTGGACCAGATGGACCTCATAGATATATACAGAACATTCCACCCTAAAACAGAATACTCATTCTTCTCGAGTGCACATGGAACCTTCTCCAGAATGGCCCACATACTGGGTCACAAATCAGGTCTCAACCTATACCAGAAGACTGAGATTATTCCCTGCATATTCTCAGACCATAATGCTTTAAAACTGGAACTCAATCACAAGAAAAAATTTGGCAGAAATTCAAACACTTGGAAGCTAAAGGCCACTCTGCTCAAGAATGTTTGGGTCAACCAGGAAATCAAAGAAGAACTTAAACAATTCATGGAAACCAATGAAAATGAAAACACATTGGTCCAAAACCTATAGGATACTGCAAAGGTGGTCCTAAGGGGGAAATACATAGCCATCCAAGCCTCACTCAAAAAAATAGAAAAATCCCAAATTCATCAACTAACTCTACACCTTAAAGAACTAGAGAAAAAGCAACAAACGATGCCTAAGCCACACATTAGAAGAGAAATAATTAAGATTAGAGCAGAGATCAATGAATTCGAAACCAGAAACACAGTAGATCAGATCAATGACACTTGATCATTGTCAAAAGGCCGAGAAGCGATAGATCAGATCAACGAAAGTAGAAGCTGGTTCTTTGAAAGAATTAATAAGATCGATAAACCACTGGCCAGACTTATACAAAAGAAAAGAGAAAGGACCCAAATTAATATAATTATGAATGAAGGGAGAGATCACGACTAACACCAAGGAAATAGAAACAATTATTAGAAACTATTATCAACAACTATATACCAAAAAACTGAGCAATCTGGATGAAATGGATGTCTTCCTAGAAACCTATAAGCTGCCAAGACTGAAACAGGAAGAAATTGACAGCCTGAGTAGGCCAATAACCAGTAACAAGACTGAAGCAGTGATCAAAACCTCCCAAAAAACAAGAGTCCAGGGCCTGATGGACTCCCAAACATTCAAAGAAGAAATAATACCTATTCTACTGAAGCTGTTTCAACACATAGAAACAGAAGAAAAACTTCCAAACTCATTCTATGAGGCCAGCATTACCTTAATCCCCAAACCAGGCAAAGACCCCATCAAAAAGGAGAATTTCAGACCAATATCCCTGATGAATATGGATTCCAAAATCCTCAACAAAATCCTAGCTAGTAGGATCCAACAATACACTAAAAGGATCATCCACCACCGCCAAGTGGGATTTATCCCCGGATGCAAGGGTGGTTCAACATTCGCAAATCAATGTGATAGAACACATTAATAAGAGGAGAGAGAAGAACCAATTGGTCCTTTCAATTGATGCAGAAAAAGCATTTGACAAAATACAGCATCCTTTCCTGATTGAAACTTCAGAGTATAGGGATAGAGGGAACATTCCTCAAGTTCATAAAATCCATCTATGAAAAACCCACAGCGAGTATCATCCTCAATGGGGAAAAGCTGAGAGCCTTTCCTTAAGATCAGGAACACATCAAGGATGCCCACTCTCGCCACTGTTGTTCAACATAGTACTAGAAGTCCTAGCAACAGCAATCAGACAACAAAAAGAAATAAAAGGTATTCAGATTGGCAAAGAAGGAGTCAAACTCTCTCTTTTCACAGATGACATGATACGTTATGTGGAAAACCCAAAAGACTCCACCCCCAAATTACTAGAACTCATACAGCAATTCAGTAATGTGGCAGGATACAAAATCAATGCACAGAAATCAGTTGTTCTCTTATATACTAACAATGCAAGTGTAGAAAGAGAAATTAGAGAAACGATTCCATTTACAATAGCACCAAAAACCATAAGATACCTCAGAATAAACCTAACCAAAGAGGTAAAGGATCTATACTCTAGGAACTACAGATACTCATGAAAGAAATTGAAGAAGACACAAAAAGATGGAAAAACATTCCATGCTCATGGATCGGAAGAATAAACATTGTTAAAATGTCTATGCTACCCAGAACAATCTACCTTCAATGCCATCCCGATCAAAATTCCAATGACATTTTTCAAAGTGCTGGAACAAACAATCCCAAAATTTGTATGGAATCAGAAATCACCAAGGAAATGTTGAAAAAGAAAAACAAAGCTGGGGGCATCACGTTGCCTGATTTCAAGCTATATTACAAAGCTGTGATCACCAAGACAGCATGGTACTGGCATAAAAACAGACATATAGGACAACGGAACAGAATAGAAAGCCCAGATATGGACCCTCAACTCTATGGTCAAATAATCTTTGACAAGGCAGGAAAAAATATGCAATGGAAAAAAGTCTCTTCAATAAATGGTGCTGGGGAAATTGGACAGCCACATGCAGAAGAATGAAACTCGACCATTCTCTAACACCATACACAAGGATAAACTCAAAATGGATGAAAGAACTCAATGTGAGACAGGAATCCATCAAAATCCTAAAAGACAACATAGGCAGTAACCTCTTTGACATCAGCCACAGCACCTTCTTTCAAGATACATCTCCAAAAGCTAGTGAAACAAAAGCAAAAATGAACTTTTGGGACTTCATCAAAATAAAAAGCTTCTGAACAGCAAAGGAAACAGTCAACAAAACAAAGAGGCAACCCACAGAATGAGAGAAGATATTTGCAAATGACACTACAGAGAAAGGGCTGGTATCCAAGATCTATAAAGAACTTCTCAAACTCAACACCCAAAAAACAAATAATCAAGTCAAAAAATGGGCAGAAGACATGAAAAGACACTTCTCTGAAGAAGACATACAAATGGCTAACAGACACATGAAAAAATGTTCATCATCATTAGCCATCAGGGAAATTCAAATCAAAACCACATTGAGATACCACCTTACACCAGTTAGAATGGCAAAAATGGGCAGGGAAAGAAACAACAAATGTTGGAGAGGCCGTGAAGAAAGGGAAACCCTCTTCCACTGTTGGTGGGAATGCAAGTTGGTACAACCACTTTGGCAAACAGTGTGGAGGTGCCTCAAAAATTTAAAAATAGAGCTACCCTATGACCCAGCAATGGCACTACTGGGTATATACCCCAAAGACACAGATGTAGTGAAAAGAAGGGCCATATGCACCCCAATGTTCATACCAGCAATGTCCACAATAGACAAACTGTGGAAAGAGCTGAGATGCCCTTCATCAGATGAATGGATAAAGAAGATGTGGTCCATATATACAATGGAATATTACTCAGCCATCAGAAAAGATGAATACCCAACTTTTACATCAACATGGAGGGGACTGGAGGAGACTATGCTAAGTGAAATAAGTCAAGCAGAGAAAGTCAATTATCATATGGTTTCACTTATTTGTGAAACATAAGGAATAGCATGGAGGACATTAAGAGAAGGAAGGGAAAAATGAAGGGGGGAAAATCGTGGGGAGAGATGAACCATGAGACTATGGACTCTGAGAAACAAACAGGGTTATAGAGGGGAGGGGGTTGGGGGGATGGGTTAGCCCAGTGACAGGTATTAAGGAGGGCACGTACTGCATGGAGCACTGGGTGTTATAGGAAAACAATGGATCATGGATCACCACATCAAGAACTAATGATGTAGTGTATGGTGACTAACATAACATAATAAAAAAAAAAAAATGTAGCTCAACAAAGGCTATATGTGACAAGCTCACAGCTAACATCATACTCAATGAAGAATGCTTTAAAAGTTCTTCCTCTAATAACAGGAACAAGACAAGAGTGCCCATTCTCACCATTCCTACTCAACACTGTACTGGAAGTCCTATTCAGGGCAATAGGCAAGAAAAGGAAATAAAAAGTCACCCAACTGAAAAGGAAGAAGAATTGTCTCTTTGTTAATAATGTTATATTATATACAGAAAACCCTAAAAACTCCACCAAAATACTGTTAGAACTAGTAACAGATTCAGTAAAGCTATAGGATACAAAATCAATATACAATAATCAGTTGTGTTTGTATACACTAACAATTAAATATCTGAAAAGAAATTAAGAAAATAATCCCATTTAGAAGACATCAAAAATAATAAAATACTTAGAAATAAATTAAACCAAGCAGGTAAAAAGTCTGTACACTAAAACTATAAGACATTGAAGAAATAAATTGAAGACAAATAAATGGAAAGATATTCCATGTTCATGGATTAAATTAATATTGCAAAAATGTCCATATTCCCCAAGTGGACTGACAGATTCAAAGCATTCCCTAAAAAATTGCAATGGCACTTTTCACAGAAATAGAGAAAACATTTCTAAAATTTGTACAGAACCACAAAAAATTTTGAATAGTCAAAGCAATCTTGACAAAGAAGAACAAAGTTGAAGGCATCACTCTTTCTGGATTTTAAACTATATTAGAATGCTGTAATAACCTAAACAGTATGCTACTGGCATAGAAATAGACATAAAGATAAACAGAATACAATAGAGAACCCAGAAATAAATCCACATATTTTCAACTGATCTTTGACAAGGGCACCAAGAATACACAATGGAAAAAGAATAGTCTCTTCATTAAATAGTGTTGGGAAAATTAAATATCTACATGCCAAAGAATGAAACTCAGTCCCTATTTTATACCATTCACAAAAATGAACTTAAAATGGATTAAAGATGGGGCGCCTGGGTGGCTCAGTCAGTTAAGCATCCAACTCTTGATTTTGGCTCAGGTCATAATCTCAGGGTTTTGGTATCCAGTCCTGCGTGGGGCTCCATGCTCAGTGTGGAGTCTGCTTGAGATTCTCTCTCTCCCTGTCCCTGAACCCCTCCCCCTGCTTGCACTCTCTCTCTCTGTCTAAAATAAATATATACATAAATAAAATCTTTAAATAAATGAATTAAAGACTTAAATGTAGGATCTGAAATTGTAAAACTCTTACAAGAAAACATAGGAAAAATGATCCTTGATGTGGATCTTGCTATTACATTTTTGAATATGACACCAAAAGCAGGTTAGAGCCATCGTAAGTTATTTGCAATTTCATTAAGCATAAATACGGCTTCAAAACTTTCAAATGAAGAATAAAGACTTATTTCCAACTGCAACTTGATTTATTACCTAGTCACTTAACATACACTGATATATTGGTTTCTATCTTTAAAGGAATGCTTAAGAACACTAAACTTTGGTCTACTCACTTGACTGTGAGCTCCTATCTTACTGATCGTTAACACCTCCAGAAAAGTATATAACATATACAAAATCTCCCCCAAAATATATAAAACTGAACTGAGCTCATGAAACTGATGTAAATGATAGTGTGAATGAAATATAAGTGATAATATCTGTAGCATCACTTATTTTTAATACAAATATATGTACATAATTTTAGGATTTTTACTAATTTAGTGGTTTACTTCAAAATAAAAAAAAATAAGACCTTTTTATAGCTAGAGAAAGTATATTTTAAAATACAGGTTTGCTACTAGACCTATATTTCTTACACCTTTGTCTCTGAATCTTCCAACCAGAAAGCCTACAAAGTTGAAATGCAGGGGCCCTATAAGCTCTTAGTGACGCAGATACTTTGAAAATGTAAATGAAAATGCAAGTGAAAACTTTTGGAAGAAGGTATCACCCTGGTAAACACAACTTTGCCTCTGAATAAAGTAGCAGTTGGCTACTTGAAGAACAACAACTTAAGAAACTTTCTACTTAAAATTAAAAATAATGCTTTTAAATCTTAATGTAATGATTAGAATATGTAAAATTTTTAAAGCAATTGCCTTTTACATGATCCGAAGAGTTGGAAATTGGTTTGGATGAGGCTGTTTTTATCTTTAAAAAGTCCATGTATGAGAAGAGTCTTATATAATAAGCTGTTTATCCCCTTCTAGGGGAAAGGAATAAAAAAACGAAACAAAACAAACACCCAAAACACCTTCATTAAAAAAGACCTGAACACTTGCTAAGAGAGAGGAGACAGGAGAGGATGGGAGATGAAAGTGGTGGTCCTACTCAGAGTGCAACCTCGCCCACACATCCACACATCACATACTTACTGCCACCACAAGCTGCAAAGCTCTCCATCCTTGCTATCTGACAGCATCCATGACTGATGCCAGGCATTCTGATCCAAGGCCAAGGATAAGTTTGCTGCTGATATTGATTAGAAAGGCAAAGAAAAGGTACTTCAGAGGAAAAGAGGAAACTTAGCAGTTTTATTTATCTTTAAAACCAAGATTTTAAAGATTTGTATTCTTGTTGCGTTAGGACAAAACCTGCTCTTGCTGCTCTAAGAGTTAAGACTATACAAAATTGTCCAGTATGTTTGCTAATTGCATGCTAAGAAACAAGCTATTTTCATTTTGGGACTTATTAATGACTTCTGAAAGGTGTTTTAACCCATACATCATTTTAAAGCCACATAATTTGTACTGCTGAGGTTTAAGAGACTCAAAAAAAGAAAATTATCACAAGCTGAAACCTTAACTATCATTTTCAACCTGGAGGTACTTTTTAATCAGAAACTCTAATGGATCTTTGACAATAATGTTAGAAATAAAGTTGCTTTAACTCAGGAGGATACCTACTAAATGAAAGAGAACACAGCTAATTGTGTGGAAATTGCTTTATATACAGTACCTGAAACATGGTATTAGTCATTATGGATGATGACAGATGGGTCATGATGCTTTGCTCACTTTAGCACTTCAATAGCCAAGCAGGATTCATTAATTTTCACATTTCCATATGAATGTTCTCATCTATAGCATTTAAAGCTTTTCCTTTTTACCCTATTTTGTAAGTTGTTTACCTCCTGCAAATGATGTATTAGGCAAAGATGACCAATCAAAAATAAATGCTAAGAAATATAATGAAAAATACTTTTCTTATCATGGGGACAGAAATGTGGACATTAGCCCTGATCTATTCTACTTAAATTTAACTATCCCATGATGATAAAGTCTATTAAAATGGGTAGTTGCACAACCCTAATTGATCAATGGTAACTTTCTAATGAGTTATTTCCTAAAAACTACAGGTTAGTGTCCTATGGTTGGCCTTAACTGCCACATTTTGTGGTTTTCCTATCCTGCAAAGACACAGTAAGACTTATGCCCACCCTAAATAAACACTTTAATAAATGCTAAAAAGCAAAAATGAACTGTCAGTTGAAAGCCATCTATATAGTTCTGCAATGAGCCTTCATAAATATGATTTTATTTCTCACAACTAAATGATGAGGCAACTAAAGAAAAGATTATTTACCACGACCAAGAGGGATTTATTCCTGGGCTGCAAGGTTGGTTCAACATCCGCAAATCAATCAATGTGATACAATACATTAATAAAAGAAAGAACAAGAACCATACGAGCCTCTCAATAAATGCAGAAAAAGCATTTGACAAAGTACAGCATCGTTCTTGATTAAAACTCTTCACAGTGTAGGGATAGAGGGTACATACCTCAATATCATAAAAGTCATCTATGAAAAACCCACAGTGACTATCATTCTCCATGGGGCAAAACTGAGAGCTTTTCCCCTAAGGTCAGGAACACGGCAGGGATGTCCACTATCACCACTGCTATTCAACATAGTACTAGAAGTCCTAGCCTCAGCAATCAGACAACAAAAAGAAATAAAAGGCATCCGAATTGGCAAAGAAGAAGTCAAACTCTCACTCTTTGCAGATGATATGATACTTTATGTGGAAAACCCAAAAGACTTCACCCCCAAACTGCTAGAACTCATACAGGAATTCAGTAAAGTGGCAGGATATAAAATCAATGCACAGAAATCAGTGGCATTTCTAAACACCAACAACAAGACAGAAGAAAGAGAAATTAAGGAGTCGATCCCATTTACAATTGCACCCAAAACCATAAGATACCTAGGAATAAATCTAACCAAAGAGGCAAAGAATCTGTATCAGAAAACTATAGAATACTCATGAAAGAAAATGAGGAAGACACAAAGAAATGGAAAAACGTTCCATGCTCATGGATTACAAGAACAAATATTGTGAAAATGTCAATGCTACCTAGAGCAATCTACACATTTAATGCAGTCCCTATCAAAATACCATCAACTTTTTTCAAAGAAATGGAACAAATAATCCTAAAATTTTTATGGAACCAGAAAAGACCCCAAATAGCCAGAGGAATGTTGAAAAAGAAAAGCCAAGCTAGTGGCATCACAATTCCAGACTTCAAGCTATATTACAAAGCTGTCATCAGCAAGACAGTATGGTACTGGCACAAAAACAGACACATAGATCAATGGAACAGAAGAGAGAGCCCAGAAATGGACCCTCAACTCTATGGTCAACTAATCTTTGACAAAGCAGGAAAGAATGTCTAATGGAAAAAAGACAGTCTCTTCAACAAATGGTTTTGGGAAAATTGGACAGCCACATGCAGAAGAATGAAACTGGACCATTTCCTTACACCACACAAAAATAGACTCAAAATGGATGAAAGACCTAAATGTGAGACAGGAATCCAACAAAATCCTTGAGGAGAACACAGGCAGCAACCTCTTCAACCTCAGCTGAAGCAACTTCTTCCTAGAAACATCACCAAAGGCAAGGGAAGCAAGGGCAAAAATGAACTGTTGGGACTTCATCAACATAAAAAACTTTTGTACAGCAAAGGAACAGTCAACAAAACCAAAAGATAACCGACAGAATGGGGGAAGATATTTGCAAATGACATTTCAGATAAAGGGCTAGTATCCACAATCTATAAAGAACTTATCAAACTCAACACCCAAAAAATAAATAATCCAGTCAAGAAATGGGCAGAAGATATGAACAGACATTTCTGCAAAGAAGACACACAAACGGCTAACAGACACATGAAAAAGTGCTCAACATCACTCGACATCAGGGAAATACAAATCAAAAGTGCAATGAGATACCACCTCACACCAGTCAGAATGGCTAAAATTAACAAGTCAGGAAAGGACAGATGTTGGAGGGGATGCGGAGAAAGGGGAACCCTCCTACACTGTTGGTGGGAATGCAAGCTGGTGCAGCCACTCTGGAAAACAGTATGGAGGTTCCTCAAAAAGTTGAAAATAGAGCTACTCTATGACCCAGCAATTGCACTACTGGGTATTTACCCTGAAGATACAGATGTAATGATCCAAAGGTGCACATGCATCCCAATGTTTATAGCAGCAATGTCCACAATAGCCAAACTATGGAAAGAGCCTAGATGTCCATCAACAGATGAATAGATAAAGAAGATGTGGTATACACACAATGGAATATTATGCAGCCATCAAAAAAATGAAATCTTGCCATTTGCAACGACATGGATGGAACTAGAGGGTATTATGCTAAGCGAAATAAGTCAATCAGAGAAAGACAAGTATCATTTGATCTCACTGATATGTGGAATTTGAGAAACAAGATAGAGGATGATAGGGAAAGGAAGGAAAAAATGAAACAAGTTGAAACCAGAGAGGGAGACAAACCATAAGAGACTCTTAATCTCAGGAAACAAACTGAGGGTTGCTGGAGTGGAAGGGGGTGGAAGGGATGGGGTGGCTGGATGATGGACATTGGGGAGAGTATGTGCTATGGTGAGTGCTGTGAATAGTAAGACTGACGAATCACAGACCTGTACCCCTGAAACAAATAATACATTATATGTTAATAAAAAAAAGTTTATCCCCCCAAAAATAAATAAATAAATCTTACAGTTAGTCTGTAAGATAATCACCATTGTTATTACAATTTTATGGACGAAGAAACTGAGGCACAGAGATATTCAAATAGGTCATATACCTAGAAAGCATTGATGCTGAGATTCAAACTCAAGAAACTCCTTAGTCTCTGCTTTTCTTTTTTTCTTTAAAGATTTTATTTATTTGAGAGACAGAGAGAGATCCAGGAGGAGGAGGGCAGAAGGAGGTGAAGCAGACTCCCTGCTTAGCAGAGAGCCCGACTCGGGGCTCGATCCCAGGACCCAGGGATCATGACCTGAGCTGAAGACAGACACAAATGACTGAGCCACCCAGGCGCCCAGTCTCTGCTTTTCATTACATTATAGTAAGTACCTATCTAATAACAATAAACAGAACACTAATAGGTCCTTTAATACTCTTCTAATTATAGGAGACTAATAGAAAACAAAAGACAAACCCCTACCCCTGTTGTGCTTACATTTTAGTCACAATTCTGACAATAAATAAGGAGACAAATAATTGGTATGAAGGAAACTCTGCCATGACAACTTACATGAGGTAGCGTGGGGGAATCTTCTTTATATAATGGTGGGCAAAGAATGCCCTTCCTGAGAGCTGAGGTTGGAGCTCCAACCTGAAGGATGCATTAAGACAGCAACAGGAGGAGTTAGAAGAAGAGCTTTCCATACAGAAAGACCAGCAATCAGAATATTTAAAATGAATGTTGATCAGGATGATCAGTATATAATAAAGAATTTGGCCTCTCCCTATAAAAAAGTTTGGCCTTTGACCTTAGCTTCTCTGAGGTACTCTATGTCACACCTGATAAGAATGTCTTTGCTTAGGGTGGGGGCTGGCCTCATAGGCATTGATTTGTATAATATCAAAGAGCCTGACACAGTGCCTGGACACAGTAAGTCAGTACTAGAGTAGTGGCCCTGTCATTACTTTCAGCGTAGCCTCTAAAGTGGAAGGGCAGAAGAGAAGGATGAGGGACAAGAGAGAATCAGAAATAAAAGGTGCCTATATTGAAAATCCTTAGGATATTCTGACACAAAAGAATGTCTTCTGTGGCAATGCCCCTCTGCTGCCTCATCATTACCACCATGAGAATCATTGTCTTAGTTCAAGTACTCTCTCAAATGAACACATCTGGGAGAAATTGCTGTTTTTTATTGTCTACTCTTTAGAGGACATACAAATTTTCCCTTGACTTCTAGCAACAGTGCATTATATAGTCATATTTTTCTTTAACAATGTGTGATTTCAAAAATAAATTATTGATTATTTCAATAATATAGTCATTTACATTCTGTCATCTCTTAATTCATTGCATATTTTTGTTATTATGCATTTCTGGCTGTTATTCAAGTTTGATCTCAAGATCACTGAGATCACTGATACAGTTCTTGGAAACGTGGTATTGCCCTCTTTACTTTTTATTAAGCTTGCTTTTTTTCAATCTCCCCATTCTTATTTTACTTAGATCACATCTTAGGGCTGGGTCTTTTGGGGCCAGTTATTTAACCCTTCCCAGTCTCAGCATCTACACTGGAAATGTTAAATGTTGTAAGTCACCAGCATGATTAGATATATAGACAGTAAGGTGCCAGAATAGTGTCACGCATAGCTTTCAATATATATTAACTTCATTTTCAATCATTAAACTCAGTATAAGGCAGAAATCAGTATATACCATGTCAACTATATTAAAAAAAATGAGTATATGCATTTTTTGATTGAAGTCAATTCTAACATAACCAAAAAATTCAGTGAATCAGTACATACCATTCTGTTTTTAATGTTCTGTTTCTTTGTTTTATATTTGGAATAAAAAAGGAAAGGGGTGCTGGTTTTATTAATGATTTTATTATTAATAATAACAAATTTAAATTTGTTTAGCACCTAAAAAGTACATTGTCAAATATTTTGATGTCACATATCCAATTATGATTAATAATAAAAACCATATGTGCAAGATACTTAACAAATTATTTTTAAATTATCTCATTTTAGTCTTAAAACAACCTATGAGCTCATTACATAAACTACTTGCCATAAAATATCCATTTTATCAAAATGACAAAACTATATCTCAGAGCTGTAATCTGGCTTTTAGGAATACAGCTAGCAAGAGGCAGATCTGGGATTTTAATCCGAGTGTTTTGGCTCTAAATCTTATTCTTTCTACTCCACCTTATAATTTTGAATTGTGCTGGATAGTTCTCAAAACCTTTGCATCTGCTGAGGCAATTTGTTTTCCCCACACTATCTCTATTTTTATACCACCAGAATTCAACCTGAAGTATGCAGAGAATCATAAGACCTATTCGAGGAATCTAGTTCAGTTCTGCCCCCTCCCCATGATCATGCCCTCTATTCCACTGGTTTGCAAAACCTCTAAGGCTCTTGCCTTAAGGTCACTTAAGAGCACTTCCTTTGTGTTGTTATCATAGTTGAAGAAGTTGTTCCCATAATTTCACTTGGCCTTGGCATTTCTGCCTGATCTCCAAAGACCTGCCCTGACATTTTTGACTTGTTCTGATTTCCCTATGGTTTCTCCTCAGACCTCAAAAATTATATAATGCATTCCTATTGATGCAAATAACCAAAATTGGCATTCACTATCACAAGCAGCCAGGCAAGGATGAATGGAACAATTTACAGGGCCTAGGAGGAAAGCAAAGCAGAAAAAAAATAGAATTAAGCAAATTGAGACTGATCTTCAGAAAAGGTAAAGTTGTAGACTTTCATATGCTTCACTCAGTTCATACTATTAAGAAAATGAGAGAATATATAATAGGAGCTGAGTTTCTTAACAAGCCACGGGAACAAGTTTAAGATTTACAAAAGATGTTTACAAAGCTAAATTCCTGATCTTGGATGTACCAGTGGTAATAGTAATGGAACTTGTAAATAACCAAGTTTAGAACGGTTCTTTCCCCACACTTCTTATTCAAGTATTTCCAACTATGGTCTGTAGTAGACCCCACAGATCCATTCTGAATCTTGGATTTAGTTTCTTGGATTGTTTCTTGGATTGCGGTTGCTGTCTTCTTTGACAGTGTCCCCAATATTTTTCAGTAGATAGCATAATAGACAATGCAAGATATCAACCTGGTCCCTCTCTTGACTTGCTCCAGAGCCTGCCCCCACCACCATGCACAGAATTCTAACATTTAAGGATTATTTATAATAAAGATCTTCAAATGACAAAACGGCATCTAAAACCTAGAGGTAGGGCGCCTGGGTGGCTCAGTTGGTTAAGCGACTGCCTTCAGCTCAGGTCATGATCCTGGAGTCCCTGGATCGAGTCCCACATCGGGCTCCCTGCTCGGCAGGGAGCCTGCTTCTCCCTCTGACCCTCCCCCATCTCATGTGCTCTCTCTCATTCTCGCTCTCTCAAATAAATAAAATCTTTAAAAAAAAGAAAAAATAAATAAATAAAATAAAACCTAGAGGTAACATAATGAAAAATCAGAACAGTTTTAAAGGTTCATTAGCCTGAAAATGTGAAATTATCCACACGTGTGGCTGGTACCAAGCACAAAACGAATTTGGCTTTATCATGTGCTAAGTTTCTTTATTTAGCAAAAGCTCTTTAATTTTCCTGAGCTTTAGACTCCCTTTTGGAAAACCTGGATAAAATTCCTCTACCTCTCAGGAATGGGGCTATGATGAAGTAAAATATGTGAAAGTCTGTAGAATAATGCTTATCAATTATTAGATAAATATTATTGACGTAAATTAGAAATAGACAATAGTAATTGTTTTGTATCATTTTCAGCAATATTCATACTAATATTATATGCACCATTATAGCTACATATACAAGCAAATTGGCCCTTTGTATATATCTTATAGCATTTACCACTACCACACTTTACCTTATGTTATTGTTATGTCTAATTATTATTATTATTATTATTTTTAGAGGGGAAGAGTGGGGGAGGGGCAGAGGGAAAGGGGGAGAGAGAATCTTCAGCAGGCTCCATGCCCAGCACAGAGCCCGACGTGGGACTTGATCTCACACCCTTGAGATCATGACCTGAACAAAAATCAAGAGTCTGATGCTTACCTGACTGAGTCACCAGGCACCCCTATAATTCTTATTTAACACTTTGAAATAGACAAAAAGGATTACTGAGTGTCTATATTCATTTGCTAGGCTGTCATAACAAAGTACCAAAAACAGAGTGGCTTTAACAACAAAAAAAATTCAGTGTCTCACAGTTCTGGAGGCTAGAAATCTGAGAGCGAGCTTTGGTTACTTCTAAAGGCCATGAGGAGAGATCTATTCCAGGACTCTCTCCTTGGCTTGTAGGTGACTGTCTTCTCCCTGTGTCCTCACTTAATCTTCCCTCTATATGTGTTTGTGCCCAAATTTTCTCTTCTTGCGAGGACACCAGTCATATTGTATTAGGACCCACTCTAATTACCTCATTTTCACTTAATTACTCGTGTAAATACCCCATCTCCAAATAAGGTCACATTCTGAGGTATGGGGGGGCAGGGGGGAGGTTAGGAATTTGACATATGAATGGTGGGGGAGGAGCATAATTCAACCCATAACAATGTCCTATCACTGGAAACTGGATATTTCCTAGAAAACCCTTGTGGGGTTATCTCATTCTACGAGGACCTGCACCTTTCATTGTCTTTGATAGGAAGACTTCTTCATTGTCAAGATACAAGTTAACTTGTGGAGGGCTGATGGTGAAGCAAATGGTTACCATCCATGCAAATGCAACAGGTATTGTCTTTTGAAGCTGTAACTGATTACACCCCCAGTAAAGAGGTCTGTTTTGTATCAAATAGCAAATTTTTTCAGCATTCTTGGTTGTCTATCTGTAATATTCTTTAATTCTCTGTTGAACCAGTTTTTACACTGCAATCGTTCATTAATGAGTTCAGTATAATCTTTGATATGCAATTGTCATGATTGTACCTTAAAAAATATATCCTTAAAACTTATTTATTCAATAAATAGTAAACACCAGAGAACAGTAACTAGCTCTGCTCCTGGGGTACCTGAAACCCACTGAACCAGTAGCCAGGAAATCTAGTTCTCACTGTTCTGCCACTTACTAGCTATAAGGGTGAGGGCTAGGTGTCTTATCACCTCAGTCTTCACATATATACAGTAAAAGGATCCAATTCCATGATCATTATGATCCTGTCAGTTTGGGATATTTATTATAGTCCATGATACACTAAGCCAGCTAAAGGCTTTGACCATAATAGTCATTCATTCATTCACTCATTTTTTTTTTTAATAGGAAAAGAAATAAATTGCCTTTTGCTACAGGAAGAAACCTAGAGTAACCCAAAGTATGTTCATGGATTTAGGTACTTGTCCAAAGTGAAACAGCCTATGTCTGCAGCCACATGCATGTCTCATGCCACACCCACATTCCTTAGCTGTGTAATGCCATTACTTGTTCTACAAGGCAGGATTATAGTGGCCTCGGGGTTAGGTTGAGGGGTGAATGTTACAGCTTCGTATCTGAGGCTTATTTCTACCATCTTTGGCACTGAAGAAGATAGAGCTGAAATGGTTCCAAAAGCAGAGTCTCAGAACAATAGCTGGTACTTTCAGGTCTCACTACTCTGGAGAACAGATAATAGTAGATAACATTTATTGTGTACTTATGGTGTTACCATACTAAGTGCTTTTATATATGTTGACTCATGTAAGCTTCTCAGAAAACTCTATGAGGTACAGTATAATATTATCTTCATTTTACCTATTCAGAAACTAAAGAAGAACAAGTCAAACTTTCCCAAGGCCAGTCTCCACTCAGCTAGTGGGTGGAAGGGCCAGGGTTCAAACCCACATAGTCCAGCTCTAGGACCTTGCCCTCAACAATTATACTTCAATTTTCCAGTATAATGAGGCCAGTAAATTATTCTGTTAATCCTTAAACAGCTCTACATCTTGACCAGACTCCACCGTACTTGTATTGCCTAGGTCACACACACACACACACACACACACACACAGCTGTTTTTGTTGTGAAATAGCATCTATACTATAGACAGAAGAGCTCAATGTATCACAAACGTGGACCCTTGTTCCATAGTTCTATTTTTAAACTACACTGTGTTGTCTGACATGTCCTCAGAGGGTATTACTTCATAAACTTAACAATAGTTTGGCATAAAGTATATTATATTGAATTGTTGTAAAATTATATATATCTCATATATATTATAGCATGTTATATATTAAGAGGCTTAATTCCAAATACATACCTATATATTCATCCACTATATTCTCTCTCTTTCTCACACACACATACAAATACACACACATACATACCCCTTTGCTACGCCTCGTTTAAGAACTTTCAAAGGAAACTGGTAGAATATTTAATACTCTCTTAATTGCTGTTTTGAATTGTTTCTCTTGCCTGGCCAAACAGCAAAGTACCTACCCTGAGTGTACCACAACATACCGAAAAGAATGTATATGGAGAATTTAGAAAGAATTTTATATACCTGCTTGAAATCACTGAAAGCCTATTGCAGGGTAAATGAAAACTCATTAATGTACTCATTTCTAACACCATATGTGTGGGTTTTTTCCCACACCAATTCTCCACCTCTCTGAATACCAGCTGGCTGTTCTATAATTCAGTTCTGACATTACCCAGAGTTAGTGCAGACCTGACAGTTTAAGGGCTCAGTCCCACAAGACTGCCCCCACTTCAGATGCCTGGTACACATTCCAGGTTGTCACTTGTACTTCTGACCAACCAGCTATAAATTAGGAGTTTTCACAAACTCCTCCTCAATTTTGATAATTTGCTATAATGCCTCACAGAACTCAGGAAGATATTTACTGACATTTACCAGTTTATAATAAAGGGTATTACAAAGGATATAAATTAACACCCAGCTGAAAAGATACATTGGGTGAGGTCTGGAAGAGTCCTGAGTATAGGAGCTTCTGTCCCCATGGAGTTGGGGTGCACCACTTTCCCAGCACACAGATACATTTACCCACATGGAAGCTCTCAAAACCCCATTTTTTAGGGTTGCTATGGAGCCTTCATTATTTAGGATTAATCATTGGCAGGATTAAATCATTGGCAAGATTAAAACATTGGCAATTGGTGAATATGTCAATCTCCAGGCCCTCTCCCCTCCCCAGAGGTTGGTGGATGGGGCTGAAAGTTCCAAACCTCTAATCATGCCTTTATCTTTCTGGCCAGCCCCAATTCTGAAGCTGTCTAGGGACCCAGCCACTAGTCATCTCATTAGCATTCAAGTGGACACTCTTAGACTCTAAAGATTCCAATGGTCTTAGAAATTCTGTGCTAGGATCCAGGAACAAAGACCAAACACACATTTCTTTTTATATCACAATATCACAGTAGGCAATGATTTCTGTTCATTATGTAAATACTTCTGGTGCATGTGGAGCTAAAAATGGAGTAAAGAAAAGCTCCTGGGTACTATTTAACTTGTATATTGAAACCAAAATAGTTAGATTTAAATATATGATTAGAAAGGATTCTTTACTCATCATTGCAAAGTGTGTGCAGGTCTCTGTTAGGAGACCTTTCTTCACCTCTCCTCCATCCTCTACATACCACCCTTCATCAAGGAAGTTCGTCACTGACATTTAACTACTACCCTCTTGCTGAAATCTGACTAACTCCTGAGGATCTAAATCCGTATCTTGAATTGACCACTAGTAAAATATTTTCATTCCACGCTGATCCTTGAAGCAAAACCAAACAGAGATTTTCATTTATTATGGAGAATCCACTCAGACTAAAGCAACTGTGAGCAATGTATCATTTATTCAGGATTTCGAAGACAGATGAGAAATATATACAGCATGCATGTTACTGGGACACAATTTACTAACACATAGTTGTTTGAAATCACTTCTCTCAGCCAGTCACCCACCAGACCTCCTCTATCTCTAGTGCATGCCTCAACCCTCCTAGTCTTTTCCTTTCAAAACAATTTCAGTCTTTCCAGCTTCTGATTCCAAATTTAGATACCCTGAATCCACTATGTTATACAGTTTTGAAGAATGCTACTCATCATACTAAACATGCTTAAAGCAAACAAAAGGGGATCTACTTACCACTTACAACTCCCTGAGAGTGACATAAATGATTATACATCTCATAATTAGTTTATATCAAACACATAAAAAGGATGCATGATCCTATGAGAGGCAGATAGCTAATGAGGAACTGAAAATGCAAATATATAAGGAAACAATTTTTGTGTGTGTGAAATTCCCAGCATAGTTTAGACATCTATACATGCTAAGACTGCTATCCCACCTCCCTACTCCATTTCATACTCTGCGAATTCCTTGATTCCAGAGGAACATCTCCAAAGATATGACAGAACAAAAATTCTGAAACTGTGGAATAAGAGACCCTAATAAGAGTTCTTATTATTTTGAAGATTAAATAAGATGATATCTGGCATAAAGTAAGCACTCAATAAATGTTAGTTATTATTATTACTCCTGCAGTCCTCTACTTTCCTTCATGCACAGAGAATGTGGGCACAGGGCTAGGGGTGGGCAATGGTCATTAGATGTCTCTCTGTAGGCTCACCTTCAGACTTAGATATGTGACTGATTTCACTTCCTAATAGGAAGGACAATATAGGGAAGAATTGCCTAAACTTGCTATAAATCAGAAAAGACTAGGGATAACACTGATCATGCCTAACCAAACCCCACAGACAAAAATAACATCAGTTCCAAACAAGCAACATGTCAAAGAAACAAATCTAGAAGCCAAGACTCTAAACCTGAAGATTTTTAACTGAAAGCAAAGCCAAGTCCAGATGGGAAACTAGACACAAAGCAAGTCTGTCATGGGAGCCATCATCAAAGGAAAGAGAGAGAAAAGAGAGAATAAGGGTTAATTCAGGAATGACCTACTGCTTCTGGTTTACATTAAATTTCTACAGCTGCAGGTGGGGGTTTCTGCATGGTAAAGGTGATGGTAGGAAACAGTCAACATTTAATAACTTTCAAATTCAGTCTCAGACTTTAGGGTTAAATATCAAGTCTATTTTTACTAAAATGATAAATATTCAGTAACTGATCCATCTCATTCAAAAACTTAGCTGCTTTCCTTCTTCCTGCCCCAGTGTGGCCATATTTGCATTCTGTTCTCTGATCCTGAGGTTTAATTTTGGTAATGTCTCCATTGTCTGAATGAATCCAGTGGCCTGCTCATGAATAATCATTTGGTATGTTCATTACTATAGACAAAGATCTCTGATGTTACTTTTTTTTCCTGATACTTTTTTTATAGGACTTCCAAGTATTGCCAAAGTTGTATTTGCTCACTTTGCTGTACCTCCCTGATGCAACAGGAAACATTAATGATAGCCTGGAATATGTCAACTAAAGTGGTATTCACGGGAATACTGCCTCGTAAACCATATTATTTTTATCAGGGTCTATGGGAAGATCAGATCTCCTAGTTAATGTTCTGCCTCAGTGGATTACTTCTACTGTATTAGTAGATATTTCTAGGCTGATTATTTCCCCTGTTGTTTTGCTCTATAGCTGTGTTGTCTCTTCAAACAGCTCCCTCATAAAAACAACAACAACAACAACAACACACACACAATGCTAATGCTCAAAGTTCTGAACCCAGATGAAGTTCTGGAAGCTTGACTAGATAATCTGTCTTGGAATTCTCCAACCTCAGAGGATAAAGCCAAGGAAAATGCATAATATACTGCATAAAAGTGGAAATGTAAGGCAATTACATAATCCAAATAACTACTCAATGAAATAACCGGGAAAAGGTGAATGATTCAAGTGGGCAAGTGGGTTTAGAATGTAGGCTTGGAGTATTGAACTTCAACATTTTTTCTGAATCCTGAAGAATGAGGCCTGAGTTCTCATCCATGATTTGAAAGGGTGCTGTGGCAGGCATCAAGTAAGTTTGAGAAAATGTGATTGATTAGGTACCTATATGGTTAAAAACACCAAAAGAGAAAATTCTGGTGCTAGAGAAACTCCAGCCAAGATTCTTCATACAATATATCTTGCCAGATATAGTTGTATCACATGCAACAATTGGAGAGCACTTTTTCACAGAGGATTTCTAAATGTTTTATAAATGCTATAGGAAAACAATAAACAGTGTTCATCTTTTTAAGTGAGGTTTTAAATTACTCAAATGTTAAAGATAGTGATAAAGAAATAATTTGGAGTCTTCTTTAAAATCACCCTTCCCTATCACTGAATTTGCTATTCTACATATTAAAAACCAACATGTAGAAATAAAACCATTTACAAAGCGCCACATGCACACAGGCACACACACACATACACATTTTGGGAGAATATCTTGGGAGAACTGAAAGATAGGCACCACAGCTCTTCATCTCTGGAGTTGAAAACAGCGACATCATTTATGACATTGAAAGACAACAACAGCAGTGACAATAATTAATGATGAATTCCTAAAGGAAGCAAATTTTATATTCCTAGATGACTACATTGTAAATTCTAGAATTTGTCCCCATGTCCAGTGTGTTCTCTACACCCTGTCAGGTCACAGCTCTGCAGTACAGTGGACAGTTTTCAGCTTTCACAGGATTCATTCCATCCGCTCCTTTCCTAACAGTTCTCTGAACGCCCCTGCCATGTGGCACGGATTGCCACTGTATTCTTACCCTTGAAGCAACTCAGGTGTGTGAGCCAAAAAACTTCCTTGATTGCGTAACTACCTCATTGGGCTTTCTATCTGACCCATGCAACCTGCATTTAAACACAGTGACAAGGATCTGACTAATCGAAGTTCCCACGTGGTTTTTGTTCGTTTTATTCTTCATGTAACTCTAAAGAATAAAACCTGCTATCTTTTAAAAAACCAGGATCCAACTCACGTTTTTAACCTCCAGACTGATACTACTGTTGCTTTGCCATCTACAGAAGGCAGGCAAAAGCCCACTTCCTCTTAATTCAATGCAGTTAAAATCATTACAAAACGTAGAAGCAAACTTCATTAACTCAGATTTTTAGCTACTCATAAAATCACCAGTTATTTTTTTTCTTTTTATTCAACTGTGCTTTAAAACTCCAGATCAAATTGTTCTATACATTTGGGCAGATAATAGTTACCAATTTGCATGTAGACTGCCTCATTGCAAAATAGGTTTGATGCTGCCTATGAACAGCAATGTGTGGAGCAAGGTGCTGTCCAGATTGATTTTCCTGAAGGGCTTACTGAATTTTACATGCAATGAAAACTCTTGTATCCAGGAAGAAGCCTTAGGAAAATGATTATATTTCTTGAGTAAACAAATAATATATATTGCAGTTAAGAAAATAAGTCATAGCACATATGCTCAAAATTTTTAGTCATAAAATGCAACTGAAAAAGTCCTGTACTGTTTATCAAGAGGTATTTACATATTCCTGAGTGTTCTGTGTTTTGCCTTTGCTATGGGACACAAAAGAAAGGTAAAACCTATACTTCCTGGTTTTAGACTCTTTTACAATGAATGCTGGAGTAACGTGGACAATACTCATTCAAGAAAAATCTTTGCCAAAGAATGCTGCTTATCTGGCCTGACCATCTTAGAAGCCAGCATTTTACCAAGAGTTTTCATTCAGGATTCCCCTGGCTCGGATATTCATCTATAATACTACTAGATGAGGTCTGTGTTTTTGTTTGTTTTTATTATTTTTAATGCAGCTTTATTTACAAACTACATAATTCACTTACTTTAGGTGTACTGTTCAATGATTTGTAATGAATTTATAGAGTTGTGCAACCATCACCACCATCTACTTTTTGAACATTTCCATGACTCCAAAAAGAAACCTTGTGCCCATTTGCAGTCACACCCATTCTCACCCTCAGCCCGAGACAACCACTAATTTGTCTTCTATCTCTGTAGATGTGCTCTTTCTAGACAATTTATATAAATGGAATCACAATTTGTGACATTTTGCTTCTGGCTCTTGATGGGTTCTTTAATAGTGACTTTTAAATGATAGTAGAAGTGTTAATTGAGAATGACTCACTAATCCTTCCAATCTGGAGTGCCATCCTATTGAAAAATATGCAAAAAGAACTAAATGACAATATAAGCACACTATTAGTGAAAAGTTTTATTTTGGACACTGGAATAGGATCAGTACTCCTTTTATCAGTGTTACACTATGAACTGTCTGTTTACCCTCCTCCACACCCACCGCAGGAATGGGAAGTAGAACCTTTGGAGTTTCAATGTTGAACTAACAAAACTTTGGCTCTTTCATAAGGTCCACTTTTCCAGAAGATTCCAAGCGGTAAAGAGGGTTCATGACTGCATCAGTACGCCTCACACAAAATTTAGAATGCATAAACAATCATCTAGGCTATGCAGGCTAGCCATCACAAAATCATTTTTCAGAACCCATATATACTCTAATCCAGACACATATTTCTGATACAAGACAAAGCCAGGGTATAGACAGACAAAGAAAGCATTAAAGAAAGAGAAAACCTTTATTTCAGGACAAGTTTTTATCTACAATCTGGAAATGTGACCATATTTGGGAAATTTTTCATGACATTGTTCCCCATATTCAGGGTAGAAATCTATGTATTGAGCTGTGCTTCTGTAGCATTTGACCCTCTCCTATCTCTTTGAACTGTCTAGACATTTGTAATGGTGGGACCCCCAGTCTCCCGGACTTTTTTGAGGCTTCTTACTTGCATCACTGTCTCCCCACACATGCGAAACATCATTTCCATATATACCTCTAAGTCTTTCATTTCCAGCCCTCCAAGCTGCACTGACCCTAAACTCCATCTAAAAGCAAGCACTCCACAATAACAGAATTTTTTTAAAAAAGCTAAATTCTTAAATTCTATAACTGCTGTATCTTCTACCTCTATCCCCATTAAGATCGTAAATTATTTTTAGATTTTTAGTACTATATATATTGGCTATTACTACAGAGCTTCCATCATAGGGGCACTGAGGAGTATCTAAGCAGGTACTCTCACCTTAATTCCCACACATTTCCTTGGTATAGTTTGATGTCGGCACTCAAAGAGCCTATGCTTTCAGAGACCAATGAGATCTTTGCTGTATTTTTTCTCCTGAAAACTTTTCTCTTCCTCACCAGTTAATTCTTTTAGGCTTGCATAACATTACTTCACTGCTCTTTTGTCATTCCAAAGTCTAACTTTGGTGTCCGAAGTTATCTTCACCTTGGTTTACAAACAGGTTGCAAGAATAGAAAAACAAACTAGAAGGCCAGATACCAAAGCAAAGCCCGCTCATCATTTGTCTCTAGCTTTCACGGCCACGGCTGGCTGTAGCAAGTCCTTGGAGAAATAAAGCCAGTATTCTACACAAAACTTCCTAAGAAAGATTTTTTTTTTAATCTTTTATTTATTTATTCATGAGAGTGAGAGAGAGAGAGGGAGGCAGAGGCAGAGGGAGAAGCAGGCTCCCCGCCTAGCAGGGAGCCCAATGCGGAGCTTGATCCCAGGACCCTAGGATCATGACCTGAGCCGAAGGTAGACACTTAACCATCTGAGCCACCCAGGTGCCCCCTAAGAAAGATTTCTAAGGTGAGAAAAGAAATCTCTCTCTGCTCCAAACCAGATCTCTCCTATTCAAAATTCTGAACAAAGCTTTCTTAACCCTTGAAATGAGTTTTCTTGCTAAAAAAAACCTTGAACTGAGGTCATACTAAAAGCTGTACCCTGCAGCCCAATAGTCGAAACTTGAAAACCAGCAGGTGCCTGTAAATCCAGTTTCTGACCAGTGAGCATGAACCACTACAGCCAAATGAAGTCTACCCATCCTTCTATGGGATGATTTGTTGTTCCTCAAATGTTAGTCCTTACTCTTTTTCTAAAAGATAACCACCTAGTGAACAATGTCTTCTAATGGGAGGCAGTGATCATTCCTGTAGGATTTCCCACCAAATCCAACCAACTGCAAAACCACAGAATGGTTCCAGAGGGGTAAGCTTACTATGTCAGCTTCAGCCCAGGTAGAGGACATGGAGCAGAGTGAGCTGAAAGCTCCTTGGGTCTCATAGGTTGAAGCCCAGTTCTCTCCCTTATTTTATGGAGTGGAAACAATATAAGGCCACAGTTAGTCTGGGAGAGAGTAAACGGTACCGAGAGAGAGAGAGAGTGAGAGAAAGAGAGAGAGAGAGAAAAGTACATTTACGAGAATGGTACATAGAAGTCATAATTTTTTAACACAGATAAGGAACTTGAGGAAGCAACTACCTCTAGGGAGAGGAGCAAATAAGAAAACAGAAAAAGACAGACTCTGCCTTTCTATATTTTCTCAATAGCCTGGAAGATTGGTGGCAATTTTCTTGTTTATGGGCTAATATGGAAATATGAGAAGAGAAAAAAACAGGTATTTCCTAGAGTCTAGACCCACTCTGTAGAATGTTAACTTCAAGTCAATCACCTTACTAAATGAAAAATGAACTATAAGGTTTAAGAAGTAAACCATGGCAGTTATGAGTATGGGCTCTTGAGCTGTACTGTTCAAAGCCTACCTCTGCCACCTACCATCTGAACAGCCTCAGCCAATCTATTTAACCCCTTTAAAACTCAATTGTTTTCTGTAAAAAAAGGATGATAGTGGCTACTTTTTAGGGACTAAGTCACATAGCACACATAAAATATTTAGAAAAATGCTTAAAATATTAGCTGCTGCTACTACTTACTACTACTACTACTACTACTACTACTACTACTACAATATAACAGGTATAAAACTATATGATAATCAATCTTTCATAATTAAAGAATTGGCATAGCTCTCTGCAGTATCTCTCGTCCAGAATAATTATGCCCCTTTTATCATCAGCTATTGCTGACCAGGTCTTACTTTCATTTATGAATAATTCTTAGCCTTTGCATCTCCATTTGGCCCATGTCATTGCACAGAATACTTTCTTCCAAATGCTCTACAAAATATCTTTTCTGAGATACCCCATAAATAGATTTATAGCTCTATTTCTTGGAAAGTTTCTATATTTCTACCATGCTATGATATCAAGAGGAGTTTTTATAGCCATGATCCTTTTGTCAGGAAAAATGACTTCCAGATTAACACCTTTGAGAAAAGGATTCCCAGTTGGGTAGAGTCATGGTTTCCATGATTCTTCCTTGCATGTTACTTTAAAAATAGCTTCTCTAGCAACACAGATTTTTTGTAATTTTTGTAATTTCATGCCTGCTATATAAGTCAATAGTTTTCAAACACTATCTATGGGTCAACTACAGTAGAATAACCTGGGGGAAGTTTTACAAAATTTTAGATTCCTAGTTCTCATTTATATTCAATAGGTCAAGGCTAGAGGGAAGAGGGGAGGTGCCTATGCTCTGAATGTTTAAACCACTCTCCCAAGATAACAGCAATATTTGTAAGTCATGTAAAAGGACTAATTTCCTTACTATACTAAAGCTCGACAAAAAATATAGAAAAGACTAACAGTATGAAAGAAAAATGGGTCAAGAATATGAACAGATGGCACACACATGTGCATATACACAAATGGCCAAAAAAAACATGAAGAGATGCTCAACGTCACTCATAATTAACAAAACTCAAGTATAACAGAAATAAGATGCTAATTTTCACAACCAGGATCGTCCAAGATTAAAGTTGGCTATTACCTATGTAGGCAAACACATGATGAATCAGTAATTCTCAATTTTCCTTGGTGTGAATGCAAATCAATTCAAAATTTTGGAAACCGATTGCAACATCTATCAAAATTTTAAATGCATATATCTTTGGAAGCAGCAATCCACCTATGGCAATATAACCTCTAAATATATCCAGAAAAGTAGGTATAGATATATATGTAAAGATACAGATATAGTTACATATCCTAGAATGGCCATGGAGCTTTCTTTGTAAGAGCAAAACAAAATGAAACAAAACAGAACACAGCTTTTAATTTGTAAGAAATCTTCTCTGGTGAGTTTGATCAGTTGCCAAGTTTAGAAATTACTATTATGCTATTTAACTGGACTAAATACTACATTGTTCTAGTTCATCGCATATCTGGTTAACACAGAGCTATCTCACTGGGTTGCTAAAAGATTAAATGAGATAATATATGAGAAAGTAACTTTTTGTAATCCTAAGCATTGTGTAAATTTTAACTACATTAAAGATTTGCTAATATTTTGATCATGACTATACTAGCAAAATCCTAGGAACAGGGGATAGATACATAGGCAAATAAGGCAGATTATATGACCTTGAGATGTTTATACTCTAATAAAACAAATGTGTAAAAAAAAAAAAAAAGCAGAATACAGTATAACGAGCACTACAAAAGAGTCATGCAAAAATTACCAGAAGAGCAAGTTTTGTTGCATATGGGGAATATTGAACACAAAAATTGTTAGGAGTTTCTCAGGGATATAAAGGGAAGAGAAAATTTACGGTAAAGAAAAGGTCCCATTCAATGGATGCATGAAAGCATAAGAGAATATGGCTTACTCAGGAAAATGTGAATAATTCTATATAGTTGACACATAGAACACACTATCAATTTTTCTTAAAATTTTTATTCAATAAAATACATTTAATACTACTGGCCACATTCCAATCTTTTTTGTTAATGCTGGAAATACGTCCATATCCTGTAACTCCATGGGATCATCTTAGGCATGTGGATATAATTGTAACAAAGAAGCAAAAGGACTGATCTAACCAGCGGATGGTGGGTAAATCAGCATTTCATAAAATCACTGAAACCTAGCTTCTGAGGGGCTTTTTGTTCTTCATACAAATCTATTAGGGGAAAACCAATGATTATATTTGTTACATGCTTATGCTGACGTTATTATACATGTAGTCATCTGGACACAATGAGCAGTAGAGAATAATTAGTAATAAACAGAGAGAGCATTGTGGGGAAAGACAATGCTAATGGGCGGAATATTTGAGTCTAATTATGTCTGTAAGTAAGAAGTGTTTTCTATTTTTTTTTTTGGCCCATTTGAAAACATTTTGACATTGAAAAAATACTTTCAAAATGTAACTCATTTTTGCTTGGAACATTTTGTATTTCCAATTCATATAAATGATTATTTCCTTCCTTTCCTGCTCCCTCCTCCCTTTATTTGGCATTGTCAGTTTAGCTGTAAATGTTTGGTCATGTATATGTGCTTTGTGGCTGGAGTCAACAGGAAAGCTACTTTTTCATTTAATAGTGTTATGTATAAACTTGCAAATTCACTGAACAATTTTTAGTTGTGGGTTACTGTGCCAAAAGACTTACTACTTGGGTGACTCCAAGTTTTCCACCTTGGTAAGTAGGATCCAAATCTGTAGGTCATAGCTCATGACTTTGCCTTTTTCTATAGTAAAACAACCACTAGATGGTTCTTGGCCAAACCAAAATATATTTCCAAATTTGCATTACAGAAAATCTTACTAAAATATAGAAGCCCATTGCTAGTTTTCCCCATACGTCTTGCCCTCTTTCTACATGAAAAGAGTTAAGGAATATAGACTCTGTAAAAGAAATTCTTCACAGTGTTTACGTACGTTGACCAACTAGCTGCTACTGCCTTGAAAATAAAGCTACTGCCAGTAGAACTAAGGCTATTTGGCATTGACCTTTGATTCTGTGTGTGTGTAGTGTGTGTGTGTATACACACAGACATACATACATATGTGCACATATATGTGTATTTTATTTATTTATTCCCTTTGTATTCTAAAAATGGTTTTACATTGTTTTCCTTCAATTAGCTGCTTTCCTGTATTTTGAGAACAAGAAAATGAATTGAAGTTTAGTAAAGGCTTTCCAGAAAGTTTTAATAAAAAGAATTCTATTTTAAATATATGTACTCCTCTCTTCTCTCTTTCATTACACTCTTCATTCACAAAATTCAAATGATTCTATATTAGAATTTTTCCATTTTATACGAGTATGCATTTGAACCAATCCTCTTTTAGGAAATCAAAGTCTGCATTATTATAGAAGATGCAAATGGCAATCATTCAGATTTTTTTTCAAATTTTCTTAAAACTTCATGCTTTGTTTTGAGGTGGAGAATCCTGTATTAGTAAAATCAGATCTATTTCTCTTATTTTAAAATATCAACTAAAAAGTTTAAAACAAAACAAATAATAACTAAAAAATAAATTAAAAGTTCAAAACAGAGAAAAACAGCATTACCATTGAGACTTAAGGACCCAAACTACAAGATATTTACATTTTAGAAGGTGGGATACAGGCTGCTTGGAAGTAAATTCTGCTTCTCTATAAACGTTAAAATTCTATACCCATCCTCTATGCCAACTGTCCAGATATCTACTTTAACTGTCTTCTTTCATATTATTCAAATTTTTAATATATCTTTTTAATTTACTTATTAGTTTTTTGTTTGGGAAAATTATTTGAAATATATCACCAAATGGGGTTTGTAATCAACACAGAGTGAACTGGGATGAGAAGATAGGGAAGCTCTACAAATATAATTTCCAGGAACAGAATGAGGTCACAGAGATAGAATTCATTCTTATGAAATATATCAGTAAGATAAAAGAAGCCAAAAATCATTGGTAGTTTTTAGCTCAAATGATCCCAACGTAGCCACCCTAATAGTTGAGGTAAGCCCTGGGATGAAAATGATGGAGCTGTGATCCCCCTCTAACAAAGGACAGTATATGAAATGAGGAATCCAGTTCATCTTTTTACCTTGAAATAATTAGGAATCAGTACAAGGAAAGGGACTCTCAGTTCCTTAGGGTATACCATAGAACATAAAGAGAGATGAACAAAGTCCCAGAACAGATGTCAAGCAGCCTTGATTACTTTACTAGCACTGTGAGAAACCTTATGGGGAATTTAAGAAATACTTAAGGGGAAAAACCAATGGATCTTGAAAATGCACTTGATTCTGAAATTACATATATGAGGACTAAAAGTTAGTGAACGTAATGTAGTCCTATCATTTTATAAAGTTTGGCGAAAACATCGGGACTTAGGCAATAAATACAGGATGACGTATTAGTCAGCTAGACAGATATATTGATGAAGATTCAAGGTTAGACTTCTGTATTCAGAGATTCAATAATATAGTTGATTTTCTTTTCCTCACCAAGAGTAATTTATTTCTTCCTCCCCAAAACAGCTTGAGTAGGTAATCCATTGACTGTAGAGCAGATTGAAGGTATCAGAGACTCAGACTCCCTTCCATTTTTGTTTCTCTGCTATTCCGACGTTGCTCCAAATTGAATAAGGCTTATTACCAAACTCACATTTCAGCCTGTAAGAGGGAGAGAAATAGAAGAGGAGGAAGGCAAGTCCCCTTCCCGTTTAAGAAATCATCTAGAAGTTGTACCGGTAACTTCTGCTTCATTTCATTGTCCAGACTACAACTAATCATAGGACTACAACTAATTGCAAGAGAAGCTTGTAAATATAGTCTCAAATGGTAAACCATGTAACCAGTGAAGCTTCAATTATTAAAGAGTAAAGTGTGAATAAATGTTGTGCAGACTCTTGTTCATGTCCAAAAATATTATCTTTAGTTATCTAATGGATGCCAGGCTGCCAGGTACCTAGAAATCTCACTTGATTTTCACAACTCTGCAAAGCACACATTCAGTACTTGGAGGAGTTAAATGACTCCCAAATTCACGTAGAAGTTATATGACCATATTTAGATCTACCTAAATCTAAGTAAAATTTGTGCTTTTTCTGGCATGACACCCTGCCCCTCACATAAATGTGGGGGTGAAAATCTCCTTGGTAAGTTTCATTGTGCATGATTCATTTCTAGCTTGTCATGATATTTAAGAATTAAAGGGGGAATAAGGAGATGTGATTATTTCACCTGGGGTAAAAAAATACAACTCCTCTATTTTTTATACTATTTTGAAGCCCATGATAAGGTGCTTAAGATGTAAGGACAATGCATTTCAGTTTTTTTTTTTACACTCTAGAGAACCTAGCATTATACTAAACACCAATCAGGCAACTGACATACACTCTTCACAATCATATGAACCAAATACCTATGATGACTGTTATTTTTCTCTCTGTTCATGATACCAGCATGCAGGAGGATATGAACTTGACAGTGAGCTCTTTGAGGGAATTTGTACCTCATTTACTTCTGCAGTTCCAATGATTAATACACCTGGCCCTTACTAAGAATTGAATTTGTTCCTTAAACTGCATTGAATATCAGAGTTTAAGAAAATAGGGTAAGAATGTTTTCACTTATTCAAATTATTGTGAAAATTACCTTTAGTGGGTATTTTTCTGACAATATGCAAATATGTATTACATTTAAAAAACTGAAATGTTTTTAATTTTAAAGTTTGCCAAATCTTAACATTCAGAAGGATGAAACTGGACCACCTTTTTATACGATATACAAAGATAAATTCAAAATGGATGAAAGACCTAAATGTGAGATAGGAAATCATCAAAATCCTAGAGAAGAATACAGGCAGCAACCTCTCTGACCTCAGCCATAGCAACTTCTTACTAAACACAGCATTGGAGGCAAGGGGAACAAAAGCAAAAATGAACTATGGTGACTTCATCAAGATAAAAACCTTCTGCACAGCAAAGGAAACAATCAACAAAACTAAAAGACAGCCTACAGAATGGGAGAAGATATTTGCAAATGACATATCTGATAAAGGGTTAGTATCCAAAATTTATAAAGAACCTATCAAATTTAACCCCCCAAAATCAAATAATCCAGTTAAGAAATGGGCAGAAGACATGAACAGACACTTTTCCAAAGAAGACATTCAGATGGCTAACAGACACATGAGAAGATGCTAAACATCACTCATCATCAGGGAAATACAAATCAAAACCAGGATGAGAGACTATCTCACACCTGTCAGAATGGCCACAATTAACAAGTCAGGAAACAACAGATGTTGGCAAGGATGCAGAGAAAGGGGAACCCTCTTGCACTGTTGGTGGGGATGCAAACTGGTACAGCCACTCTGGAAAACAGTATGGAGGTTCCTCACAAAGTTGAAAATGGAAATACCCTACAATCCAGCAATTGCAATATTAGGTATTTACCCAAAGGACAAAAAAATGCAAATTTGAAGGGGTACATGCCCCCCAATGTTCACAGCAGCATTATCAACAATAGCCAAACTATGGAAAGAACCCAACTGTCCATTGAAAGATGAATGCATAAAGAAGATGTGGTATATATACACAATGGAATATTACTCAGCCATCAAAAAGAATGGGATCTTGCCATTCGCAAAGACATGGATAGAGTTAGTATTATGCTAAGTGAAATAAGTCAGTCAGAGAAAGTCGAATACCATATGATTTCACTCATGTGGAACTTAAGAAACAAAACAGATGAACATATGGGGGGGGGAGAGGGAAACTATAAGAGACTCTTAGAGAACAAACTTGAGGGTTGAAGGAGGGATGGGGGTGGGGGATAGGCTAGGTGGGTAGAGAGCACTTGTGATGAGCACAATTTTTTTAATAGAAATTTGAGAAAAAATAAGTTTGTTGAATCTTCAGTAGAGTTCATTCCACTCAATAGGTATTTTATAACAGTTTTGAATTTCAAGTATTTCAAATATTTTGTTTTCTTTTGGTTTTGAAACAAAACTAATTTTCTGTTCAATATATTTTTGATTATAGGATGATATGCTTTTGTTTTCCTTGACAACTATATGATAATGATATACTTTTCCTTGCCTCTCCATTTTGTTGATCATTTTTCAAAAGTATAGTATCTTCTTATCAAATGATGACTAAGGCTTGAAAAAGAGTCAAATTCAAATATATAATTCTTATTTAATTTTTCATGAAGCATTAAAAAAAGGTGCCATAAAGTAGACATAATGGGTGGGGAAAATCTACAATGTTTTTCTGTATAGTTACTCATATTATTTATCTTATGTATTTTGCTTAGAATCTATTTAACTGTTCTTCCACATCTGGTTATTCATTCATTAAGAAAAATGCCATTATGCATGTGTCCAAACCCAAAGAATATATAACACCAAGAGTAAATTGTAATATAAACTACAGACTTGGAGCTATTATGATGGGTAAATACAGGTTCATCAATTGTAACAAATGTACCACTCTGAAGAGGGATATTGATAATGGGGGAGGCTATGCATGTGTAGAGGAAGGGGGGATATGGGAAATCTCTGTACCTTCTCTTCAATTTTGCTGTGAACCTAAAGCTGCTCTAAAAAAAAATTTTAAAAAAGGAAAGAAAAGAGGCAGAGAGAAAGAAAGAGAGAAATACAAAGTGAGAACTACGTCTTCAGTTCTATGTTCAGCTCTGCTATCAATTTTAAGGATACTGTTCATAAATCATATAAGCTCCAGACCTCTGTTTCCTTATCTGTAAAATTAGTATTGTGTTAGTGTATTGATGTGTAACATATTTTTTTTTTTTTTTTTTTTGCGAGAGAGAGAATGAGAGAGAGCACGAGAGGGAGGAGGGTCAGAGGGAGAAGCAGACTCCCTGCTGAACAGGGAACCCGATGCAGGACTCGATCCCAGGACTCCAGGATCATGACCTGAGCCGAAGGCAGTCGCTTAACCAACTGAGCCACCCAGGCGCCTGATGTGTAACATATTTTTACACACATTTATCATCTCATAATTTCCATAGGTCAAAAATCTTATCACAGCTTAGCTAGGTGTTCTGCATAGAATCTCACTAGACTGCAATGAAGGTGCTAGCTGGGCTGTGTTCTTGACTAGGGAAGAATATGGTTACAAGTTTATTCAGGTTGGTAGTAGAATTCATTTCCTTGTGCCTGGATTACTGAGGGACCCATCTTTATATTGGCTGTTGACTGGAAGCTGTTCAGAGGTTGCCCACAGTTCCTCACCATGTGGACCTCTCCATACTCAGTTCACAATATGGGTGGTGGCTTCTCAAGGAAAACAGGAAAATCTGTCTCTCTGGTCTACTAAGATGGAGACTTATATAACTAAAAGTAATCATGGGAGTGACATTCCATCACTTTTCTCATACTCTACTGCTTAGAAATAAGTCATAGTTTGCACCTCTTTCAAGGCGAGACTGTACAAGGGTATTGCTCATTAGGAGTCAACAGATGATGTCTCTGTCACAAGGGTATTGAACCAGATAATCTTTAGATTTTCTTCCAGCTGTATAATTTTATGATTATTTAGGAAATGAGAATCATCTAATTCTTATTTTTAAGTTGCAGTCTCTAAGCTCTCAGGGTTCAGAAAGGTTTCTGACCTCCTTAGAGTTTTACATCTGATAAAGCCACAGTACTTACCATTTTACATGGGGCCAAAATGTAAGCAAAGAATTTGTATTAGAGAGAGCCAAGGACCCTAAGAGGAAAAGAAAAAGCTAAGCCAAAGTAATCTGAGAAAAGTCTAAGCTTGGCTATAAGATAAATCAAATGGGAGACCATGAGCACAAATTAGGATAGAGATCACAGTCAAGAGTGAAGCTAAGCAAAGAGCCAAATCAAAACGGGTGAGGCTGGGAGGGGGCTAAGTGTGTTTTTAGGTGAGTTCCATGAAAACAATTCATTTTTATTATTAGCCTAAATTAAGTACCAGATGCAGAGCTTACATAGCTTGAAGTGATGATTCTCAACTTTAGCTGCATATTACAATTACCTGAGGAGTTTATAAATATCCAAATGTCCATGCCACGGTTCCATTAAGTCAGAATCTCTGAGGAAGGACCCAGGTCTCAATATTTTTAAAGCTCCCCAGTTATTTCAATGTATAGCCAAGGTTGAAAATCAATTATTTACTCTTACTACTGAAAGTAAAGTGGTCTGAGGACCAACCAGCAAGATTGGCATCATCTGGGGCACCTGGGTGGCTCAGTTAAGTGTCTGACTTTCAATTTCTGCTCAGGGCATGATCTCAGGATCCTGAGATTGAGCCCCACATGTGGCTCCATACTCAACACAGAGTCTGCTTCTCACTCTCCCTCGGCTTCCCGCCCCCCCCCCGCCCCCCCTCCACTCATGGCTCATATACTCTCTAAAATAAATAAATAAATAAATAAATAAATAAATAAATAAATAAATATTCTTTTAAAAAAGATTGGTATCATCTGATAATGATCTTGTTAGAAATTCAGATGCTTATTTCCTTCCTCAACCTACTGAGTTTGAACCTGCAATTTAATAAGATTCTCAGGTGATTCCTATGTGATTGGCCCAGTTAAAGACCCCTAAGACAAAGATAACAGTACCTAATATCTCTTGGTACATGATTGTTTCTCCATAAACATAAAATCTAGTAGAATTTTCCAGCCCACCTTTTGACAATTTGAGTAAACAATGAATAAAACAAAATGGGGGTAGTAGAAAATATACTACTGGAGAGAGAAAACAACAGGAGGCTCTTAAAAAAACTAATAGTGTTAGGGTTGTATTAATTTGTTTACACCTTCAAAGATAAACATTTGACTTTCTTGTGCCAACTCTGATTGATTGGTAGTGGCTGCCTGGAGAACTGTATTGAGAAATAATGTTCTAAGATTGCTTTGATTGGAAAGAGTATCCTGATAGATTAACCATGTCTCAGGGAATGACAGCTGTTGCATCATGTATTTGCTGAAATTGCTCTGGATTTTCTTATCCAATAGTAACGCTTATGACAGAGCCCACCTACTTTAAAGACACCTGACTGGGATTAAGGATTTATGGCCCCACAACATTTCCATATTTATTAACTCATTCATCCTTTCATAGATTCATTCATTTATTGCTTTAATAAAAAGTTATCAAATACCAGTTTTATGTCACAGACACTCACCGTGCTGGGAATCAGATCCTTATGAAATTAGAGCAACCTCACCTTTTAGCATAAACATGCCATAGCTCCTTGAAATTCCATGAGCAAAGCAGCCTCACATCACCATCAATCATGCTCAACCCTGATGAGGGAACTGGTTTCACCAGAAGGTCTTGATTACTTCGCATGTCAGAGAGATGCTTAGCAGGAACCAAAGGTATGATGTTTCAATTCAAACAGCTTCTTGCTGAATTTTAAGAATTGCAAAGTTAGGGTAGCTTTATTGTGACCTTCAGAAAAATCTTTACATGAAAATTCTGTTTAAGCACAGGTCAGAAATAGTTAATCCATAAGAAAAATACAAGTTATTAAGCTGTTCTTTAACAAATCTTATAGGAAAAATTTAAAAAGGACTATGATTTCATCTTTTAACACTAAGAAAGTAAAATGTCTCTAGGTGGCTATCTTTGAAGCCCCAAATGAGGGTGATTTTCCACTTATATTCCTTTCAGTAATAAAGAGCTGCTGGAAGCTCTATAGAAATGTTTTTTAGTGACTATGCCAATATACCTGGGCTTTCTTTCAAGCAGTGAGTGATTCCTTTGAATTATATTTCAGCCAAAAATAGGGTTACTCATAAATTGCATGAATACCTTCCAGCTCATAATTGCCAGGTTCCAGTCTTGGATTTTAGTCATTAAGCCTAAACTCTTATCTTCTCTAAATTTCAAATTGATATAGCCTTCTTCTTTCCATTCTTCCTCTCCAGCAACAACCACCCTCTCCTCTCTTTATCATCCTTGAATACCACACACACAGAGGACTTGCACTGTCCAGCACAGTGGGTTACACACAAAGATTGTCTCATGATGATGAACCATTGTTGAACATAAGGCTTCAATTTGAATGAAATGCTTTCTCACCACATTAAAAAAAAAAAAAAATCCATTAGCAGTTACTGATAAGCTCAGGATTATTTCTGTAGAAAAATCAGTTTAGGTTCAAGATAAATACGTGGAAACTGACAAGCAATTAAGCAGGAAATTTTTTTTGGTGCTACTTGTCAGATATTTGAGGAAGATATTTTAGGAAAACTGCTTTTGGTAAACAGAAAAATTACACTGGCATTTTCTTCTGCTTTTCTACTTCTGAGTTCTGACTTTTTTTTCTGAAACATACAAACAATGCAGCCATTAAATATTGGAAATTAAAAGAAGTTAGAAGAAATTACACATATTCAGTAAATAATTTGTACGAAGATGAACAAAATAACTTTTAACTTATAAAAATAAAAAAGATTGCGCTCACCTGGAATAGTAAAATTCTATCAGAGATAGCTGATTTCCACAGTAAAAAGGCTGCATTATTTTAGGCAAAACAAAGAGCTCAATCAACATTTATACGTTTCTGTTTTCATATACAAGATGAGTGATGTTCATTCATGGTGAAAATGGCTACATGCTTGGTTCATTTATGGAATATCCACCACAATAAATGTCTATGCCACCCAGCCTTAATTCCACATGGGTTACCATACTGTAAGAACTTCACTGGGAGATGTTGTAGCATGCAGAATATCATGAGAATACCAGATAATTAAATGGAGGTAAAAGCTAACAGGGATGTCAACTTTCCCGTCTTCTCCAAAGTTGATTCAGAGTTATAAAAACCATTTGTTAAATGTATAATAGGAAAGAAAACAAATTTAGAAAAAAAAATATTAAGATAGTACAGATTAATCTTATATCATTGATCTATAAGAAATGAATGATTTTCTTGAAAAACTCTGTAGTGTCAAGCCAATTGAAATTGAAAAAAACCCTAGAGGTATGTTTTCTCCAGACATTTGACCTTCTATATGTTCAGCTGTAGTTAAGTGTCATAGTGTTTGTTATGTTTACAATATTTAGGATGAAAATTTTATTTCCCTCTTCTTAGTCATGCTGAGATGGGTACAACATCTACATCTATATCCTACTGCTCAAGTTCAGCAGGGAGCTATTCAAAAGCAAATGCACGCTATTTATTACTATAATGTGAAACCCCTAGCTTCAGAAAGAACACATGCATACAGTACTTTTTGTCTCCTGCCTAAAAACTTAAGCTAAGGGAATTCTTTTTTCTCCCTAAACCAGTCCCCTTATCTTGCTTGGCTCTCCAGCTCTTCACAGATGTTAAGAGAAGCACAGAAAGAAGGCAACCCCATCTGGAGGAAAAAAACAAGGAAAAGAAAAAACATTTCCTAAAGCCTAAATGATCCACATGTTTGGTCTTTCCAGGACCAGGCAAGTAACACAATAAGCTGTCTTACACTCTAACCGTTGAGGAGTAAGTAAGCTGTCTTACACTCTAACTGTAGAGTAAGAGACAGAGAAAAAAAAGTGAGTCTCTTTCTTCCTCTCTTAAAGAAAATTACAAAAACAGAAAAATTCTAAAGTAACAAATTCTAAGGAGGAATAAGAATGGTAGTCCAAGCAACTCTACTGCTTCACAGTGTGCTTTATCTTGACCAGCACTGACCCAGCAAAACTCCTTTCTTAGCTTGATTCCCCACAGAAGTTGGAATATGTCATTAACATCTGCAAATAAGATAGGTGCCACTTAAACTCCAGAAAAATGCTTAGGACATATAGGCTAAGGAGGAGACTTTTTTTTTGGTTGGGTTTTTTTTGTTGGTTTTTTTTTTTTGCTTTTTAAGACTGTGGCTGCTGTAGACAAATTAGCACATGTGGTCACAAAACTTAACAATAAAATGGCCAATAGCACAACTTGTCTACCTTACAGGCTGATCTCAATGAACTTGAATCCAGACTGGGATGATTTAGAGTCAGGTCAGAGTCCTAAAGATCCCGGAGAATTCAAAAGACTGGGAGGTCTTGATCAGGTTAGCTAGGCCCCATCCCACTTGTACCAAATAGTTCCCCAAAGCTCAGGACTTTTCCAAAGTAATTTGGCAGAAATTCTGATTGAAGCAGAACTTTTAATAGCACACTGGAACAATTATTTCAAATTAGGTTTTTATTGAACATTAGAAGAGGCAGAGAATAATTTTTACTTTGCAATGTTTGACTCCAATTCTTTTCAGTGACTTCTGTTTCATTTCGTCTGGCTCCTATATATTGAAATCGCCAAATACTAATTTAAGCAGCATCAATTTTTTTCTTATTAAATGAGAAGGTAAGAGGATGTGCCAAAGCAATTACCACACCAACCAGGCTTTTAAATTCTGATTTTAAAATAATGAATTTGGCATGACATGCTCACTATTGCAGGTAACTATGGCTTCAAAAACTCCATTTAATAATCTTGACAGATTTTTAACTCTCCCCATTGTACGATACATGCTGGAAGGCTGGTTTGTGCAAACATACCCTGAATGTCCCTGTTAATCACTATCTTGAGAATGTAGAGATCCTGTCCTCCCTCTATATTACCACCAAGCAGAATATGTAGAAGAATGTATTGTTCAGCATTCAAGGACAAGGGCTATGGGAGTGGCCAACCTGTAGCATCTCCCTTGTAATGAAAAATGTGAAGATGACAGGCCTTGATCTCCTTGGAATGCTGGCCAAGCAAGGAGGGAGAGGCTACAGATAATTGCTAGTCTAAGTTGCTATACTGTAAAAACTTGCTGCATGTAGATTCCACCAGTAGATGCTTTGTCCAGACTGCCACTCCTGGACTCACTGTACATACTATCCCCCAATAAACCTGTCTTCTTTGGTCTCACTGGACCATCACCCACCCCTGGCTTAGAGTCTGTTGAGATGTGATTACACACCATCTATCTTCGCCATCCAGTAAAAATGGGTAAAGATACTATTAAATAAAGAATTAGAATCACTAACCCAACACAGCATATCATTTATGCACTTGAAGATTAAGGAGAAAGATTAGGATTTCAAGAAAAATAGATAATCTAGAAGAATAGATGTCAAACTGTGGAACAGGAGAGTTTTGAAGATATTTCACTGATTATGAAATCTGACAAGACAGGAAATTTAAAACATATAAAGTATACAAATTCTAAATGTTTTCTTGACATAGCTGAACTAAAATACAATGTTCTCATTTAACAGAATATTTTATATTGACTGTTAAGTGTAAGATAAAGCTCTAAGGAGACAATGATGGCCAAATATTATTTGATGCACCAATTATAGATTTTCATTCAAAGTTCTGCTTTGATGAGCAATTATTAAGCATCCATTGCACTATATGCAGCTTTAGATGAAACAAGCCAAAACAGAAACCAAGTTTTTTTGTGTGTGTGCTAACACTTTTATAAAAAAAAAAACCCACAGCTTTCTATGTGAATCATCACTGTTTTATTCTGATTCTCTTAGTATTAAAGCTGTGATAGTTTTCTATTGCTCCTGTAACAAATTACACAATCTAGTGGGTTAAAGCAAAACAAATGTATTATCTAACAATTCTGTAGGTCAAAAATCCAACATGGGTCTCACAGAGCTAAAATCAAGGTTTCGGTATGGTTGTATTTCTTTTTGGAGGCTCTAGAGGAGAATGTATTTCCTTGCATTTGTAGAACTGAGGTTCCTGTTTTCTTGCTAGCTGTTAGCTGAGGGCAATTTCCAGCTTCTAGAGACTGCCCACATTCGTTTGGCTCACAGCCACTTTCCTTCATCTTCAAAGCTGGTAACAGTGGGTCAAGTCCTTCTCACTTCACATTTCTTGACCTACTCTTCTACCTTTCTTCTCTCTGAAGGACTCATGTGATTAAATAAGGCCCATGTAGATAATCTAAGATAATCTTTTCATACCAAGGTCCTTTACTTAATCACATCTGCAAAGACTCTTCTGTCAAGTAAGAAAATATAGTCACAGGTTCATGTGATTAGGTACCAGATTATGCCTAAAACAAAATGCACTATGAAAATATATACTTTCCCAAACATCCAGAGGCATCCTTACTGGAGAACATGTATTAGTTCCCCCCAAAAGATTTAATTCTTTAAACAGAATTTAATCAACTTGAGTTTTTGTTTTGTTTTTTAGTCTTTTTAAATGTGTTGCATTTCTGATGAAAAAGAAATTTTACAAATATAGAACATTTACATTTCTTCCAGTTATGACCTTTCCCCCTCATGGATCCTACTCATCTTCCAATACCTGGCTCAAATATTGTCAATTTGCTTTTTAAAAGAGTTGTGAAATAATCTAAGTATGAATAAAGGGGGATTTTAAACTGAGGACAATATTATATGAAATTTTTATTTTTAAACTGTGACTAAAATAGACAATTTTCTAGGGAAAGTAATTGATCCAAATATAAAATTAGGATTGCTGTCAAAAACTATTTCCAAAAAAGGCATGGGGACTGCATGATTTAGAGACTTCTTTTTTTTTTTTAATGCTTAAACTTGAGAAAAATGGAAAGCTACCCAATTTCATTCTAACATATTCATGGATTCCAAATCTGACAAAAATAGCCCCCCTTGTCTTAGTCAATTCAGGCTGCTATAACAAAAATACTGTGGAGCAGGTGGCTTAAACAACATTTATTTCTTAGAGTTCTGGAGGGTGGGAAGTCCAGGATCAAGACACAGGAAGACCCAATGTCTGGTGAAAGCACTTTTCTTGACTGGTTCTTTTCTGTTTGTATTCTCACATGATGGAGAGCTAAGTCTCTCTCCTGTCTCTTCTTATAAGGGCACTAATTCCATTTATGTTGCATCCACCATCATAACTTAATTACTTCCTAAATGCCTCAGCTCCTAATATCATCATACAGTTGGATTTGGATTTCAACTCATGATTTTTTGTTTGTTTGTTTTAAAGAGATAGAGCACACGTGAGCAGGGAGGGGCAGAGGGAGAGGGAGAGAGAGAATCTCAAGCAGGTTCCATGCCCAGCACAGAGCCTGACTTGGGGCTCCATCCCATGACCCTGATATCACAACCCTACCTGAAAGCAAGAGTCAGATGCTTAACCAACTGAGCCACCCAGGCGCCCCTCAACACATGAAATTTTGAGAGACACAAATATTCAGTCCATAACATATCTCCAAAAGATTAGAGCCAAATCTCACATATGTAAACAGACACTAAAATATTAGCACCTCAAATCCATCAATACTTTACAAGAATATTACACTGTGCACAAATACAGTAAATATAAAATAAAGAAGTTTCGATATTAGAATAATTATTACCTTAATAAGTTAGAAGGTAAAAGAAATATGATTCTTTCAATAGATTATTAAGCATTTCTTAATTAAATTAACTATTCATTGTTTTAATAAGCTAATAGATCTTTCTCAAACCTAATAGTTCATCCTTAATAAAAAATCAGGGTCATCAAATACAGCTAATCATATTATTTTCCCCTAGTGATCCCAGATACATGCAAGATGAAATCGATATGCTTTTCAGGTGTTAATGCATTCCAATAAATGTCAGGAAAAAAATATAAAGATGTCTACAACTATCAATATTATTCAACATTACCCTGATTGCTTTATTCGATAAAATAAGACAGGAAGAAAAAATTGTAGGTAAATTCTGTCAGTTGTTTTACATAGTTGGAGTTTATAGTGTCCCTAATGGTTATAAGAATTTTTCCATCATCATTTTTTTACTTAAATTCAATTTTTAGATGCTAAAATTGTTACACTGGCTTACCACTTACTTATACTTTTCTAGTGTATCATTTTCCACCAATTTATGTTCAACGTTTAAGAGTTCTTTTGTTTTAAATGGGTTTCTTATAAAATATATTGTTTAATCATATTTAATCCAATATATGGGTCATTTTCATTTATTCAATAATTCTAACTCATTTATATTTATTGTAATTACCCTTGTATTAGTGCTTATTTTTGCAAGCTTTTATTTCATATACATATTTTTAAATTTACTATATTTTTATTGATTTTGTTTATCCTTGTCTACATTCCATTATACAGATAAATTTTCTTCTACTGGTCTTATAGACTTTATATGTATTCACTCACTTTTCAACAAATATTTGCTGATACATGCACTGTTCTAGGCAAAAGATAAATAAATAAATTCAGAAATATAGTATGTCAGGAGTAATCATTGCTATAGAGAGAAATAAAGCAAGAAAAGGTGGTTATGGCATGTTGAGGGAAGGATGTATTATTTGTTTTAATAAGGTGATCAGCCTTTCCAAGAATGTGATACTTGAGCAAAAATCTGAAGAAAAGGAGGGAGTGAGGCACTCAGATATTTGAGGGAAGAGGAAATATGAGAGACAACAAGGAGCCAGTATACCTGGAGTGATTGATGTGCAAGAGGAAATTACAATAAGATACATTGGAAAAGAGAGTAAGAGAAGACTAAATCCTGAATTCTCCTGAATTAATTCTTCTTCTACCCAGAGTACACCCTCATAACATCTCAGTCTACTTCCTACTTCAATCATTACAGCAAAAGCAAGCTATTTACAGGTAAAACTAAACAGTAGCTTACCTCAATTGCACTACATATCTCTCACTTTCTGCCTCAAGGTTTCTTTGACATCACAGTGTGCAGTGTGTTCAGACACTGACTGGCATATCTGCATATGCAGTCTGAAGGTGACAGAGACTTAACACCCCAGTGGCTAACCATTTTTGACTGAGAGGAAAGTCCTTCAACCAACCCTAAGTGAGTAGCTCCAAAGTGCAATCTACACAGCTTCTCTTATCCCTCGATAATTTTTTTATTTTTTGTCTCTGATGTTTTTAAATTTAACTTTAATGGATCTATGAGTGAGGTTTACTTTCTGATCCTACCTGCCAGTTTGATCCATTTCAATCTGAAGTTTCATGTCTCTCTGTACTTCTGGGAAATACTTCTCCATCATTTATTAAGATTTTTCTTACATGTGATTTTTTTTCTTCTCTTTCCTTCTGAGGCTCCTACTAAATAGATTCTGACTCTTCTACAACCATTCACCATATTTCAACTTCTGTCTCAACCTTTTCTCTCTTTATGTCTTTCTGACTCCTTTCCAGGAATCCTCAAAATGATCTTCAAGCTCATTTAATTTTTTTATGTGTATTCTGTTTCACATAGCCACAGAGTTCTTTACTTGAAAAATTGTATTTTGCTAATTTATTCTTCTTTTATGCAGTCAGATGGCCAGTTTTTCTTAATATATTGGGACTGGGTTTGCTGCATTGTTTTCAGAAGTCTCTTTTAGTTGCAAAAAACTGAGAAACCATGCAAAGTGCCCCAAGAAAAGAATAATTTTGTCTTCTCATATCTTTTATGGGTCATGTGGTCTCATTCATCTAGCATATCTGATTTTTCCTGAACAATTTCCTGAATTAATATCTGTATTAATTGATCATGTACTATATATCAGGCTCTCTACACATTACTAGGATAGGGCAACATATAAGATTATGTTCCTGATTTCATTCTTCTACTTGTTCATTGTGCCAGGCCCCTCATAATTTGTCTTGATACCTCAATCATTCAGCTGATCAGCTGATACTTCTCTATCTATTTTTATTACAAATTCCAAGAAGAACTATGATCTTCTGATTCATACTGGGTCATAGTATATAAAGTAGTAACTCTTGGATCTGGTACAATGTCATATTCAGTAAATCATGGACAGGATCAGTCAGCATGGTTACTGAAAGACTTTGTAGATAATCCAAACAGGTGTTTATAGGTGAAATAAGTCCCCGTGGAAGAGGTTAAATGCAGGAAGGTAGCATAAACATGAATAGTACCTTTACATTATAATATATTCTACCTTTAAAAGTCCCCAAAGATTAAGGACACACCTAAGTATAATATATCCTTTAACAACTGATTAGGGATTCATAAACCATAAATTCATTAACATCTACTATGAATTCACATATTGTGCTTTAATCTGGAGGAAGGATCACCTCATAAAACAAAGGCATCATTTTGACTATTCAGGACAGAGTGATCTCGACCTGGGACCAGAGAAAACCAGAGTAGTATGCCCAGATATGCTTCTATGAATCACAGCGGCAGAGCACTTTATTCAAGAAAAAAAATTATCAGAAGCTGCATTTGCATTAGATTTTAAATCATGGAGATATGAAGAATCAAAATACCATAACAGTTTATGTCCATTTGATCAGGGCAGCCATAAAAAGCAAACACTAATAAACAAATTTCAAAAGATAGGGTTTCATATGAAGAGAGAAGTGATTTACTTCCTAACTGACTTAACAACACAAAATGTCCTCCCCAACCACACTACCATTATCAGACAAAGCCCTTCACCAATTTAAAAACCCACATCAGAGAGTGGTATGAACAAAAATGCAGGCAACACAGCACCATATTTAAAGCTGTTGCTTGATTTGTTACATGACTTTGTTAGATCTTTTTTAAAAAAAGATTTTTTATGTTCATGAGTGGTCTTCATAACTTCATTCACTTTTTATACTAAACCATTAAATCAAGAAAGAAACAAGGGTTGACTTAAAAGGTGGAAGACACAATTTCAAAGTATGCATTAATTTAATAAATGTTTTAAGCACTTTTTATTAGAAAAGTTATCTGAGATTTAGAACTCAACCTAAATGCTACAGAAACAAATAAGCAAGCCTTTCCTTAAATTCTTTTGAGATATTTCCTCATTTGTCAGCAATGTAATGTTTCCCCCCACCTAAAAGATCTAGTCAATTAAATTTTCTTAAGCAAATGTTAAGTTAATCCCTTAAGGAAATAGCACTAATCAGTTTTAGGAAATTTTTCTGACCATTTGTTAAGTTTTTCAAACCAAATGCCAATATATTAAGTAGAAGATATTAGGGTAGATACAGAAAAACTCATTCATTGCATTCTTATGAATTAATTAGCTTTGCATTTAGGATGCAAAAGAGCATTGAAATACCTGTAGTTCCCCCTGACTTTTTCAAGGCATCACAACACAACACCTACAACAAGAACTAATTATCACCACTATAATTATAAACATAATTTTGATTCCAACGTGTTATTATTGTGAGGCTAGACATCTGGGGCTGCTATCCAATTTAGGGGCAATGTTAGAGGCAGCAATGATACAATACAGATAGAGATGAAAAGAAGAAAAGGAAGAAAACAATAGCAAGAACAATGTAGGACAGGATTAGAGAAGAGAAAGTCTTGAGTACAGTATCTAAACTCAAGCAAAATGACTAAGGGAGAAATAGAATAAGACCAGTACCCAACAGACCTGGAACTAAGCAATGACCCAGCAGCCAAAACTGGAACACTGCAGCAGAGTTAAAAGAGTAGCACATGTGATTCCATGCTGAGACATAAGATGTTGATGTAAAACTGCTCATATACCATTTGCTTGAGGCTAGGACTGGTTTTAGGAACATAGGAGCAAATTTAAATATTCCTGGCTTTGAAGAGAAGAGAGGTGCAGAAGCTGGGAAATTAGTATGCCCTTGCATTTTTAAATTTTAAAGATATACACCACTGGGACTGTATTTATGGATACTACTCAGAATACTTGGGTTTCCTATATCAATGCACCTTAAATTCCCTTAAAGGGAAGCTAAACAAACAAAAAAAACCAAATGAATTAGACAGTCTACTGAAGGTATTTCACAACAGAGAGGTTTTGAGTTCAGCAAGGGTATATTTATATCATGCATTCTCAGTGGAAACAATCTCTCCCTCAAGAAAGCAAAACTTAGTTCTTTGGGGCTGAAATAAAACTTAGTCTTTTTAATGTAAAGCACAGATATACAGTACATAAACAGATATAAAGTATAACTAGTGTTAACTTTATTGGGTGGTGCTACAGACTTAATGTTTATGTCCTCCCAAAGTTCATATCTTGAAATGCCCAATCCCTATTGAGAATGATATTTGAAGGTGGGGCCTTAGGAGGTAATTAAGTCACTAGGGTAGAGTCCTTGTGAATGGGATTAGGGCTTTTATGAAAGAGACCCTAGAGAACCCCCTCGCCCTTCTACAATATGAGATTACAGCTATCTATGAACCAGGAAGTGGACCCTCACCAGACACCAAATCTGTGGTGTCTTGATCTTGGAATTCTCAGCCTTCAAAACTGTAAAAAATAAATCTCTGTTGTTTATAAGCCACCCAGTCTCTGGTATTCTGATACAGAAGCCTTAAAGGCCTAATACAGGTGGAGATGATTAAGAAATAATAATGTCTTACCAAAGCTCCTTATGAGGATAGTGAAAAATAGATTTGATATACTGACATATGAATTAATTCCCAGAGTTATATACACATGGATAAATTAAATAAGATTATATAGTAAGTCACCAAAGACCAATATACATTCAATTGGTAGCTTCAAAAAGAAATTAAGAGCTAATAACAGACTATTTTAAATGTCTTTTCTTTAAATTATGTATTTAGAATTAATTACCTAACAAAAATCCTGTTATTGATAAAGAATGATTTGTATTTTACTGGTCATACTATTAGCTTAAATAAGCAATATAATCCCTTCATTCAGAAAACAAAGTTTTAGTATATAAATAAACTTATCAAAAGGACTTAATACTCTCCTAAGGTAATCACCCTACTATATCTTAATAACCCCTTCTATTCAAGGATAATAATATAAAGCTGTCAATCTCTCCTGATATAGTAGTAACTTCTACATCTGAATTAATGTGACTTTATTTTATTTAAAAGCCTTCTATGTCTGGCTATTTCATCATCCTATTGTGTGTGTCTCAACTCCCTCACCTTCCTCACCTGAACCTGACTTTGCTTTTACTTAAGTACCCTGATTTCAAAGAAAAAAATATCCTTTGGGGATAAAAACAAAAACAAAAACAAATAAAACACATACCAGATCAAAGAAGCACTGTATCTCAGAAAAACTAATGATTTTTGTTTTGTTGCCCTCCTACCTGTACTAGCGGGCCTTCTGTAAAGAATCAGTAAAGGAAAATAAATTTCTGGCTTGCATGCTTTAGCAGTATATGCCTGATGACAGTTTTCCCTAAGCTTCTCTTTATTCAACAGACTTTCTGGAGCTGATTATCTTATGTAAACCAAAACTGATTTCACTGAAGGGTGGTTCACAGGGAAGATTAAAGATCAATTGTCTTGCTAATTAGAGAGTAAGAAAATCAATAGAATGATGACATTTAAATTATCTTTATTTACTAGGAGTGTCTACTACAAAAGAAGCCATTGCTCCTGTGGAATAAAATGAACTGTTTTGGTGAATTGTCCCTTTCTTTTTTGTAGAAGGAAAACAATTCGGAAGGGAGGGAGAGTGGAAGGGAGGAAAGAATGCATTTTCTAGAAGATGGTTGCAATCTGCAGACTGTATGTGAATAGCTGTAAACTTTTCATTAAGAAGTTTCTTAAAGTAATTAAAGGATGACTTAATTAAATTCCATATTTGGAAACCAAATTTGATTCAAACCATGACATTAAAGAAATTCAACTTTTTCCCATTTATAATGTAGTTTCAAATGTATATGTATTCCTAACGTGGAAAATTTGACTATTATTATTATAAACATGGAGGAATTGGGAAGATGGAGTAAAGAAAGGGTTTCAATTAATGAGAAGTAATTGTTTAAATACAAATCTGGGTTCTATTGAGGCTCTCCTCTCTAGTATGTTAAGTTTGTTGACCATAAAATAACAGAGCGATGGCATAAAAATTACCTAACTAAAAATTCTGGGTCAAAACTGGCTATTTTACAGAATTTGCTCCTTTATGAGATTTATTTTAGAAGTATGTTTTGCCAAGTACTCTGACATCCCCAAGTTTATTCACATAGCAATGATTCTTAATGGGTTGGAAGCAAACGCAAACCTAAACTTCATTTTATTTTCAAGATCACTGTCACCTGTTGGAGATTGGGGATGATCTGGAGAAGAAAATAAAAAATATAAAGAAAAAAATAGCCCATGGTACTCCACTCCCACCCTCGAAGTTCTGTGAATTCCATGGAAAGTCAGGCCAGTTTGAGCCATAAGGGGGAAATAGATTTATAAAATATGGGGCGCCTGGGTGGCTCAGTCGTTAAGCGGCTGCCTTCGGCTCAGGTCATGATCCCAGAGTCCTGGGATCGAGTCCCACATCGGGCTCCCTGCTCAGCGGGAAGCCTGCTTCTCCCTCTCCCACTCCCCCTGCTTGTGTTCCTGCTCTCGCTGTCTCTGTCTCTGTCAAATAAATAAATAAAATCTTAAAAAAAAAAAAAATCTAAAAAAAAAAGATTTATAAAATATGTGTACAACTTACTACATGCATGTTTTCTAAAGCTCTGTCTTCTGATCATAGTTATGATCTTTAACACTACAACTACCATCTTCAAATACTTCCAGCACGTCTTGCATTTCTGTGCTTGATATTTCCCCCTTGGTTAGCTGTCTTGTTTCACTTGCCCTCTTGTTCAAGTATAGAGTGCCTACTTCTGTATCTTTCTGAAAAATTCTTAGTTTTGATAATATCACTGTAGCTAAATTAGGGCCAACAGCAAATCAAAGGTCTTCGCTGTCTTCTAACATTCAGGTTATTCTGGGATGGAGCAGTGGACCCTGGCCTCCAGGAATAATACAGAAAAGGATCCATTAATACAAATAACCAACAAACACATCTAAAAATGTTCATCTTCATCAATAAAATAAAAAGTAAAAATATATTAACAATGCTCTTTTTAATGACAAGAATGGAGAAGGTAAAAAGTCATCACAAAATCTCTGCATAGCAGTTTCCTGCTTTATCATTTTTCCTACTTTTCAAGATTTCCAAAAACAACCTATGGTATTTTAATAACCACAAAAACAGTAAGTTATTAAATAAATGTATATAATAGTAAATAAAATAAAGTATCCCATAGTCTTATTTACTACTCAAAGGCAGTCACTGATCAATTTTCATACTTCCTTCTGATCATTTTTCTATTCATAATCATAATTAAAAAAACATTTTTGGGTTTACACTATAAGCTCAATGTTATATCTTTTTATCCCTAAGTTAATATGAATATCTTGCTGATATTCTTTCTTTCCAAAGTAGGTATTTCAAGTATTTAGATTGAACCACATGAAATAGCCATTTTTGTAGATTAAAATGGTCATATATCAGCAATTTCTTATGGTTCAAATGAGTAGTTATACTCTAAATCATAGTTGTAATGAGTGACAAAACAAAAGCAATAGCTTTTTTAATGCCAATATATATTTCCTTTTTAAATGTTACCTAGGGGAACATTACACAAGATGTTTAAAATATGAAAATGTGTATAAAACAAATAGATGCTTAAGTTGTATGAGTAAATAAAATATTGAATTGTCTGGTCCATTCATTTCCAGAGAATTGCTGCCCTAGAGGAAACCGTGAAAGGTCAGTCACACCAGAGTTGATGGGCTTTGTTCTATGACCATCACAGCCTGGTTCCACGCCAAAATTGAAGTTCAGATGCAGGTCAGGTATATGGCAAAGATCCATGCTATACTAAGGATGTAACTTTCAGTCATTGCTATGACTCAGTGATTGGGTTCAACCACAAATCGTCTGCACTCTGTAAATAAACTGAATTGCACTAATAGCCAGAGCAACCAGAAACACAGTACTCAGTAGTTTATCTCCTCAGCATCATTTGAGGGGTGCCAAAGAGGCTCAGTACTCAAAATAGCTTTCCCATGATTGCCTGAATTTGCCATTATTATTGACTCATTTCTTTTTGTTAAGGTTTGTACTCATAATCTGTGATACTTTTAAATATAAATATCACTGAGTGTAACACATTAAGATACAGCCAAGTGTTACCCCTTTTCTTTAAGAGGAAAACAAGAACATGACTCTTCAGAAAAAAAAAAAAAATAGGCACAGAAAACTTCATAAAGGGAAGATAGACCACTAATGATAAATTTGTTTCCTTCACAATTTTCCCTATGACTGACTGCTTAGATTTCATCCAATGATAAACCATTCAATATTAACTTAAATCCAGCAACATCCAGATAATAACTGGATTATATCCCCAGAAAATTCTTTGAATGGAACTCACAGTGTATTTTACAGAAATCTTGAATTATTCCAATATTGAAATATTGGAAACCCTTGTGGCAGATACTTTTAAGGGTACTTGCCCAGCTCACAGCTTTCCCTATTTTAGAATTGCCCCATATATGCAGTTGGATTCTAGCAGTTGTTTTCACTCCACAGTCTGCACACCACTTCACAGCCAATTGAACCAATGGTAGATAATCAATAAGCCTAAAAAGAATCAATTAGGATCTTCTAGGAACATGAAAATGGGACTGAATGGAGCTTGTCAGTTTCTTACAGGTAGGCCAATTAATGTAAATTCAGGAAGTGTGTCCTGACCATGATTCACCATGCTTTGGAAGAAATAAAGATAGTCAACAAAGAGAGGCATTCAGAGAAAAATAGAATTAAGAACCTTTGTGGTTTCCGTGAATGATTAAGACAGAGGCCACTTTGGTAGATTTCCAGCCCTGATTTTAGTATTTTATCAATGGTCATGACTATACTCTGATATTGTGGGTTCCTTGGGTACCACTGATCTTTTACAATATAGTACCCTGTAATTATTAAGCCAATTTGAAGATGGTGATTACTAACTGAAGCTGCAACAACAAAATCAGCAAAACAGTACTAGTGAACATCATGAAGTATCTTAAATGCCAGGTGGTCTTTAAATCTTTGTAAGATTTTCTGTTTTATCTGCACAATGACCTTATGTGATAGGCCAGGATCACCTCGAAGCTCATGTCTGGCAGAACCAGAGTGTGAAACCAAGCAGCACAATGACTACCTAGTGTTTAACTACAGAATGTATACAGAGTACCATAATATGGTGTCAGCCATCTGCATCAGATTCACCAGGAGTCACTGAAAAAAAAAAAAAAAAAGAAAAGAAAAGAAAAGAAAAAAAATCAGCATCTAGGTCGACATGACCACAGAATCACAGTTTCTAGAGGATAGAAATTTTCCAGTTACTCCAAATAATTCTCATGCACACTTTGAGAACCACTACCCAATCAAGATCTAAGCCCAAGATATGGGTTGAGGACTGCTGCTGGGGTTGTGGTGTCAATATCAATATGTGTGTTGGGGGAGAGAGGTGGTCTAAGGAATGGCAAAAATGCAAAGTGGAAGAAGGATTTCACTTCCATTGTTGTCTCCTGTATCCCTCAGCACCTTTTGTCCTGCCACCACAGAGCCTAATTTTGGGGGAATTCAAATCTGGAAAAGAAGTGGTGAATCCATCAATGGAATGATTTTAGACTAGCCTGGTTGGTTGTATCAATTTGGTTACATAGATTGGTTATTATAGATTTCTAATCCCAATCAGAATCATGAAAATTCAGTTTTGAGAAATTCTAACCCAGAAAACAAGGGACTTTGGAATAATGATTTCCTAAATCATAACATTCTATTTTGCATGTGGACATCATGCACATTTTCTTTCTTGAGTAGAAATATATAACTGTATTTTTCTTCTTTTTCACCACCACAGGGATTTTCTGACAGGCTATGATTTGTGCTGATGAAACTATTCCATTCCTAAAGAGTGGGAAGTCTTCCCTGTCATATTTTATTGATTCTTCTGGTCATTAAATTTGACAGACTATAAATCCCCTATTTACTATTAAACAGACTATGAATGACAAGATAGTTAATATTAAGCATTTCTGGTATGCAGATTGTAGTTGGGCAATCAATAACACCATCATTCTAGGAAATTATTGCCATAATGGAAAGGGGTATGATGATCGTCAAAAAGAACTGTATGTTTTCTTTATATGTGGACTTAGCAAAAACAAAAACAAAAACCTAAAAATAAAAACTAGTTGCAAACACTTTGATTAATAATAATGACAAGGGAGGGCGGGAAATAAATGGTTGGGATTGAGACAGAATATGTGGACTTTCTTTTGGATAGTATTTTCTCAACAGTATGAGGCACGGGAAATAAGAGAGACCTGCACCTAAATATAACAGCACTAACCCAATCTCACGGCCAAATGCACAAATCACCCACTAATTTTTTAAAATGTATATGTTGTAGTGTTTCTCTATTAATGAGTTGATTATATTTTTAGAAATCATGGAAAATATGTAGACGCTGATGTCACTGTACTTTGGCTTTGTTAATGATGTCTATTGTGAACAAAGTTGTTTCCTCCTTTGGCTCTAGGCACCAGACTGTTGCTCCCTCCTTCCCCACCCACCTACTCACTGCCTCCACTGCACCCAAACACTCTAGATCATAAGGAAAATATGTTTCTAAAGATTTAAATCTGCTATTTCCACTGCTGACTAAATTAAGTTCCTCACCATGTAGTTTCAAAGTCCTCTGTGTTTTTCCTACATGGCTCCTCTTATGAATGCAATAAAAAAGTTATTTATATTATTGACTTCCTGTTTGTGTTCTCTGTTTGACATAAACTCCATGAGGATGAGAACCCTGTTTTTTTGTTTTGCTTGGTTTTGTTTTCCTCCACCTCAGCACCTATAAATCCTAGCCCCATGAAGAATGCCAGGCATTTGTGAATTGTTAAATATGCATGTGTATGTTATATGTGTTGTGTGTGGGTGTGTATTTTAATGTTGAATGCCTATCTACCAATTAACCTTTTACTCATTGTCAATGGATGCTTTTGATTGAAAGAATATATGGTAACCTATTATTACTTCACCAATTCAGCGTAAGTTAAAAGATCTATGGAAGCAAGAGAACTTCTACTTTCTCTCCAATATATAAAAATACACAGATTTAACCCCACCCAAAACAAGTCCATGTTAAGCTTGTTAGGACACAGTGATCTAACTCAGTCTTCATCTTCCATATTTCAGTAATCCCAAGCCATCCCAAAATCTTTGTGTGTTTTTTGTTTGTTTCTTTGCTTGTTTGCTTGTTGTAAATTGCTCTTTTCTTTTGACTCAGCTACATTTCTTTCCTTAATGCCAATGCCCCAATTTTTCCAGCAAAGCTCCTAGGCCTCTATTTTCCTACAGAATCGCAACATCTCAAGGATGGAGACTTTACCAGGTATATCAGAGAACACTCACACACACTATTAGGGCCATCACTGAATAGTTAAGGCACAGTGTATGGAATGGGGACTATACTTTCAATTCTAAATAGTATTTCCAATACTGATATTGTATTGTGTTGTCAGTGGCAAAGCAGTCCTTTCTATTTCTCTTACTCAGAAGCTTTGATTTTTGTTAATCCATATGTAGCTCCATTAAGCCATTATAACCAGCACACAGAGTACACCCTGAGATGTTCTTCAGTTGAGTGCAAACTTGTGAATCAAAGGGCTGGACACTTGGTTTAAATTAAAAGGCATATTCAGACATTTCAGTGGAATTATACCATGGAAGAGGAAGACAGTCAGAAATGATATATCTTTCTTTGGTAACCATCGAAAATTTCTTAGCATTCTACCCAGTATCTACTAAAAAATTTATCAAGAATATAATGAAGTTAATAATTCCATAGGCATTTTTCTTTAACTTGTGGCATGGGTTCTATTAGAAAAAAAAAATATTTTAATTTAATTTTAATTTAAAAAGTATTGTAATTAAAAACTCTATAAACACAGATTAGGGGCATATTTCACCTTGAAGATCCACGGGCAAGTAGTAACTGATTTCTCTGCTTCATGGGGTTTTCAAGCCAGAATTTTATCACTTCCTGTCAAAAACATCAAAATCATTATCTTCCAGTAACTTAGAAAATAAGAATAAGGGAGAAAGATAAATGTGAAAAGCATTTTGAAAATGGTAAGGGATAAAGGCTAGAGAAGTGAGATACCAATGAGGCAAACTACTGAATAAAAAACATACTATACTGTATGACTGACAGAAAACATAGAGAAACAGAAAGAATAATCCAAATTTTATGAGAAAAATAAATCTCCACAAAACTTTGGCATAAGATTAAAGTCATGGAGTATTTTAATTAAAAACTCTATAAACACAGATTAGGGGCATATTTCACCTTGAAGATCCACGGGCAAGTAGTAACTGATTTCTCTGCTTCATGGGGTTTTCAAGCCAGAAGGTGATGATTCCAAGATTTATAAAGTTTTGCAATAAACACAGGAGAGAGAAAAGATAAAATCTTACCTTTCTTCTCTGATGAGGTTTATGGATTCTCACTGTCCAAAGATGGAAGCCTACCCCGTCTTCTTGGGACTGGCACAGAATATACTATGCAGGCACACACACACACACCCATACAAAAGATTCATAGTAATAAACTGTTATTTTCTAGTTGATTCTACTTGTAGAAAGATTTTTAGTTCTTTAAGGGCAAGGCAAAGTCTCTTCTTCCTCTGTGCCCCAGAGAATTTGAGAGAGAGATGGTAATTAGCACGCACTAATTAGATAGAACTATATAATCAAATTTAAATCAAATGAATTCCTTTCTCTATGATTTCACATAATTCCCTCAGAATTTCAGAAATCTGAGGTAATCCATTTTCCAGCAACCAACCTCCAACTTAGTTGCCCTAGAAACATATCTGTCTATACTACTCCCTTTAGAACACAAAAATCAAGACAATATCTATGGTTAAATATCCAGATTCCATTTTGATAGTCAAGATTGTTTCAATTTTGGATAATAAATGCCAGTGGATTTGAGTTCTAAGCAAACCCATAAACATCTTGTGAGCTGATATTACCTTATATTTCACAGTATTTGGATAATGAGGCTGTTATTTTGTACCCATCATTTCCAGAGAGCCCAATGATGCACCTTTAATATACTTTATCTTCGTTAATGTTAATAAACACCTTGAAAAGTCTGTATTTTTTATCCTTAGTTTTCTGATAAACTGAAACTTGGTGTTTTCAAGTTAGGTAGAGTCTGCCAGTAACATCTCCAGTAACTATGCTTTTCTTCTTTCTTATTTAACAGAATACTGATTTTGTTGGTTTTGGCAAAGTTTCCACCTACAAAGCATTTCTCAGACTCCTGTGCTGACATAGGTAGCCATATAGTGATATTTATAGACGAAAAGATGTAAGTGAATTTATTGGGAAGAATTTCTAGAAAAGCACTGTACATAGGGAATGGACTTATATGATACCACATGTATCCACTTTGCTCTTCGCACATGTCCCCTCTTCCTCCCTGCCAATGTATAGGCCAGAGCTCCAGCAGCTATCTTGAGCAGAGAAAAGATAAAAAAATCAACCCTGACATCCCTGAGACATCAGGCTGCCTACATCTGAATTTCTTGCTTTTGAGGGAGTAACACAATAGCCAGGTTGCTTAAACCACTGTTCCTAAAATTATTTGTTACATGCAGCTGAACACCTGTCCTTAAGTTTGACACCCAGTGACTAGCCCAATGTCTCATAGCTATCAAGTAATGTAATTTCTTCTGATTCCATATTCGATAAGAAGCATAAGAAAAGAAATCCTCAGTGTTAAATCAGCTTGCCAAAATAATATTTAAGGGCTTACCCTGCAGGGCTAGAATTATCCCTTAGATTCAACTATGTCCTGAGATGTAAAAATAGGTTCTTTACTGCCTCCTTCATTGTTTGTATTTATGCATTTGTCAAGTATTATTTAAAAGTTTACCATCAACAGATAATGTGTTGTCTAGAGACCAAGGACTGAAAATTTGACTGCTACCAAGAAGCTTATAGTCTAATTGGGTGGCTATGGCAAATAAATAATTAAGGAAAGAATTACTGTTATTGTGATAAATGTTACCAAAGTAATGTATTATTATGACAGCATGTAACAGGGGAGTCTATTCCTGCCTGCAGGGTCAGAAAAGGCTTTGGAGATATTAAAAAGTAAACTGAAGCACATTAAAAATTTTCAAGAGATGGGCGCCTGGGTGGCTCAGTTGGTTAAGTGACTGCCTTCGGCTCAGGTCATGATCCTCCCTGCTCGGCAGGGAGTCTGCTTCGTCCTCTGACCCTATCCCCTCTCATGTGTTCTCTCTCTCTCAAATAAATAAATAAAATCTTAAAAAAATTTTTTTTCAAGAGTTTATTTGAGCAAACTCCAAATAATTGCAATTGGGCAGTACCAAACTGAAAGTGGTCAGAAACACTCTGCCAATAGGAGCTAGGGGAAAGGTTTTTATAGAGAAGATGTAGAAACAAAGTAAGGACATCATTTGATTGGTTACAGCTTAGAAGGCCAATTTACTTGGGAAAGCCTATTTTGCGGTTTGTGATTGGTTGTTCTTAGATTTAGATTTCTTAACCTTGAAACATTTGAAGGAATTTACTCTGGCTTAGGTTCGGTTTGCTTACTTAGGTGTCAAGGCATTAGTGCCACGTTAGTCTAATGGCCTCCTTGTTTAATTGCTTTAACAGTGAGAATGTAACATTTGTGTTGACTTCTGAAAGGTTAAGTGTGAATTAGCTGGACAACTGAAAGGAGTGAGGATTCAGGCATAAGAAATAATATGTGTAAAGGTTCTGAGTTTAGTAAGAGTGGGAGAAGTGGTTCACAATTAAACTGGAAAAGTAGGCTTAATAGGCAGGTCCTTTTAAGGCTGTTCTGAGATTTTAGATCTTATCACAAAAGCGTTGGAAACCATGGAAGACTTGCAAATGGGAGAAGCACGTAACCAAATGGATTTGGGGATTAAGAAGAAAAACAGTATAACTGAAATATTTTTTTAAAAAATGTTTTGGAGTAAGACGAGAGAAAGCAGAACTATTAAGATATTATTATTGTTGTAGTTCAGGTAAAAGATGTTGGTGAGTTAAATTCAGTGATATTAGAAGAGTTAGAAAGAAGTAGGTAGATTTGGTAAGTATTTAGGAGGTAATTGCCTCTGGATATAATGGCTGATGGGATAAGAGAGGGGTAAGAATGAAGATAAGAGACTTCCTTGCTTCCTCCCTGAACTACTGAGTAGGTACTGTCATAAAACAACAAGGTAGAGAATACAGGAGAAGAAAAGATTTTTAAGGGTAAAGCATTGCTCCAGTTTGTTGAGTTTGAGGGATGTATACCACATTCAAATGAAGATACTCAGTAGGCAGTTGAGTACAAAGGATGTAGCTCAAGAGAAGTCTGGGATGGTATTCTAATTCTGGATGTGGCCCAAATACAAGGGATAACTTTATATATTTTATTGCCATACTCCAACCTCTTGTTTCTAGATTAGAAGCTCTTTGTACTACCATACCAATAAGTAGTTTTATACTGAGAATTTGGTAGATCATTCTATCTTTATCCATCCTACTTGCCTTGCTTAATTTCCTCTCTTGACCATTCCAAATGAATTAGTCAACAAACTTTCTCAGAAGGCAACTTCATCACTGAGCATTGCATCTGCCTCCTATAAACTATTAAAATAATAGCTAGAAGAAAAACACCAATGATTCACCAAGGACATAAATGTCCCAGACACTGTGGCTTTCTTTGTATATATGATTTCTAATCATCTTAACAACTCTATAAAGAAGTATTTCAACACCATTTTATAAATGAATGAACTGAGATTCAGATGCCAAACTGATCACAGTATTCCTATGGTGACTGGGAGGCTTCCCTTCAATCCTGAATCTCTCAGACTCCCACACTATCTCTCAGTGTTCTCATTGAGGGGCTGATAAAAAATGTTTCATGGTAGTGATGGAAACAAGTACCAGCTCTTCCTAAATTAGCCCTAAATACTACATGCAAATATTCCAGGAGTGTTTGAAAGAGTGGTTGAGCTCCTTTCTTGAGGAAAGCTATATTTAGAGATGAGATATGGGTGATGTTCAGAATATAGCTGCAAAAGCAGATTTTATATCTACTCCCTTTGTTTACTTTTATAAGGGAGATGAACAATAGAAGCTTACATTTCATCACTTTATAAACTAATATGTCAAAATTGGCCTTAAAAGTCCATTTCTTTTAATAAAGATCTCAGAGGATGTCAATTTAGAGTACTTGTGATGAATGCTAACTTAATTTCTATAGAAACAGCAGAATGCTGCCTCCATAGTGGGATAGCCAGGCTCCCTTCAGTACTCACTGCTTCCAAGAATTTGGCACATTAATGAGACAGGTGGATGAGGTGGGAGAAGCATCCTTTAGATTTCATCCTGACCTTACTTTGTCTTTATCCCAATCATTTCACCTTTTGTTTTGGGAAAATCTCACTCCAGATTTTGCTCATTTTTCACAAATGAGGGTCAAGATGGATGTAATCTTTTCTTAGTAGATTCTTTCTTCAAGCACAGAGTACCAATTAATGATGTAAATTATATATTTTAAAAAGCATTCTAACTAGTGTGGAGTAGAAATAGAAATATCCTCATCTGCCTTCAACATACCCATTTTTATTTTACCCATCTGCCTTAAACATACCCATTTTTATTTTCAAATTATTTTATCTGGTAAAAATAGGTTTTCAAAATGATATCTTGAATAGAATTTTCTTATAGATATTTATTTTAAAATAAAATTTCTTTAAAAACAAAATATACTAGTTTTCCCAGTATAAAAATAAATTCAAAAATTATATAGACATAAAAAATTTAAATTTGCTATATTTATTTCCAGCTCTTTTCCTCTCATGACTATGATAAAATATACACAATTTGTGTTTTGACAGCCTAGTTTGATAGCCAAGTTTGAGTGATTTTTTGCTTGTGAAAAGTACCATTTCATATTATGAATTAGCTTTGGAGACTTTTATCAGTTCAACTAGCTTCATAGCAAATTCACAATATATGAAATTAAAATTAAACAAACTTGATCAGTGCCTACCACACTGAAGCAGTGATTCTCAAAGATCCCCTGAAAGTGTTGCAAATCTTAAGTCCATTGTCCTCCCAAGAGTTTACCATATTGCCTCCGGAATTATGGCTTTTCCTTCCCTTCCGCCTCAACTGAGTGTCTCTTACTGGCAGACTCTTCCCTGGACTTATTCAGAGAAGGTGATTCTGAGAAATGCAGTTTCTGTGAGGGTGTGGTATGATGCCAAACAGCAAACCATCTAGCACATTATCTTATTGAGAAGTTGAAAAGACTGAAGACCACTAAAGTTTCCTGATTTAATGATACTCATTAAAATACCGTTATTACTTCTTCTGCCTACTGGTACTCCAGGTGCTTTAAAGTTCAAAAAGAAAGGAAACTTACCTTTAGATATTCCTAAAAGCATTGATTACGGTCAAGGCCAAATACAGTCTAGTCCTAGACCTCTTTTTTTGCTACCCACCTAACCCTAGGTGTCACGTTGCAGATTTGTGACTTAAATTACCATCTATTCACTGGAAACATCCAAATCTGTATTTCTAGCCTAAACTTTTCCCCTCTCACCATTAAAATATTCCCAGAATCCAGTTGACCCTAACGTCCATGCCTACCACCTTAAGCCAAGCTAAACATAACCAATTGCCTGCTTCTTAATTAGATTTCTACCTTTGGCCTTTAGTGTCTTAGTCTCAAGAAAGCAGACAGAGTATGTAGGTGATTCTTTTAAAATGATGTATTATGTCACTCCTCTGCCCAAAACCCTTTAGTGGCTTTCCCTCTCTCTCAAAGTAAATACCCAATTCATTGCAGTGTCCTACAAACAAGACCCTTGGATATCTGGCCATCATTATCTCCCTAACTTCTTTTCTTTTCTTTTTTTTTTAAGATTTTATGTATTTATTTATTTTGAGAGGGACAGGTAGGGAAGAGGCAGAGGGAGAGCGAGAGAATCTCAACAGACTCTGCACTGAATGTGGGGCTCAATCTCACAACCCTGAGATCATGACCCTGAGATCATGACCTGAGCTGAAACCAAGGCTCTTAACTGACTAGGCCACCCAGGCATGACCTCCCTGACTTCTTTTTCTATTACTCTTGCCTGACACTCGCTTTACTCCAGCCCCACCAGCTTCTGTTTCTCTACTACACCAACCATCTTCTTACATCAGGGGTTTTGAACTTGCTTTTCCTTCTACTTTGACTTCTTAACTCAGGATTCTGACCAAATGCCACCTTCATAATGAAGCCTTCTTTGACACCTGTACATAAAATAATTATCTTAAAAAAAAAAAGTAATATCTCATTCAACCAACTCTTCCATCCCCTCCTTTTAAATGCTTAAATTATTCCTTGGCAAGTGTGTATATATGCATATAAATATGTATGATATATTTATTTGTTTTTGTCTCTTGTCTCCACTAGATTTTAAGCCCCATGAGGTTGAGAACTTTGTTTTATTCACTGCTGTATCTACACAGCAAAGAATAGAGCCCAGCATTTCATAAACACTGGGTAAGTAATTGGTGAATGAGTAAATGAATAAAATCTGAGTAGTTCAGAGAAATGACAGACAAGTGTGACCATCAAGCAAGCATCTGAGTTTAACGGTAATAAATATATTAGGCTATCCAAGAAAGATGTCTACTGTATAGCAAAGATCATTTATCTAAACTGAATATCAACAACTCTTATTCAATTTGGTATATAGTCAGTAGTTTCTATTTTATTTGGCTCTATATTAATATAATATGTTATCAGGCTGTGGACTAGTCCTTCCTCATAAAAATAGCACAGTTAACTCCAGGCTCTACTGAAAAGTGAGATTATGCTATTTCTTTGACTTTCAAAATAAGCATTATCAAAACAAAAGAAAAAAAAATACTTCTTTTGTGATATCTGGAGAACTTTGAGCTAATATTTTACTGGCTCTTCAGTCACATGTCCATATTTTCCACCGACAATTTCTGAGTTTCTTCCTTTCTTCTTCCTCCTTAACTTTGTGCATTGTTTTCCTTATGTCTGAATGCTCTTCCAGCATTGATTTACTTATATTTTCTCTGCTTCTGAGACTTATGTCAAGTGCCAATTCCCTGAACCAACCTTTCCCTGGTTCTCACATAGGTAGATCAAGTTGTTCTTGAAGGAAGTAACTATATATATCATACAAATATCACCAGTGCCTTTCACAAAGCCTTACCTAGAGTAGGTACTTATTAAATATTAGGTACTAAATTATTTTCTGAATGCATATAAGGAAAACAAACTAGTATTCAAAGATGAATAGGCATTCCTGAATTCCAACATTTAGCATTGAAATCAGACTGTTTTATATTCCAGAGGCAAAGTTCTTCACTGAGGAAAAAAAAAATCATTTTTTTGTAATGTCACATACCTTGAACTCTTGAGGGTCAGAAAATACTTAATTTTGTAATATGAAAATATGGTTTAGAGAAATTAAACTAGCAAATTCCTCACTTGGGTAATATGCTTTATTTTTACCCAATAAATATTTTTATAATATATTTTAATGTGTATAGATTTCCCCTTTGTGAAAACCGATGGATTTAGTAAAGTTTAGTCACTAATTTATGTATACACACAACTTTTTTTAACATAATATTTTGATTCCTACAGCTAGAAAAATTATGAAATTAACTCTCATTCCTAACTCTATCTACCCCTAGAAGCCACGCTCAATCCACAATCTCATTGGCAGGTGAACTTGACTTCTCTGTCAAGTGAGTCACTTGAAATGGGAACATTACTTTAATAGAACCTATTTGAGTCAAGTTAATCTAAAGAAAATACAAGGAAGAAAGAAAAAAGTTGCCATGTCATATGAATATGCAGAAAAGCATAACTTAAAATGAGTAGTTAGGGAACAAAATCTCTAAATAATATATTTTTTGCTGGACCTCAACCTTACTAATTTTAGAAATTAAAATATACTGCTAAAATGGCTGCATCTCTAATACCAATATGAAATCCAAGGAGCCAAAAAGCTAAATACAAGTTTGGTGGTTTTTAAAGGATGTCTAAAAATTCTTTGATACCCCTTCCCTTGAGAATAGGAGCTTAGTTCCCCCCTCTTTTAGTGTGGGATAAGCTTGGCTATTCACTTCCAGCAAAAAAGAACTCTAGAAGGATGGGGATCACTTCCAAGATCAGGTTATAAAAAGATTTCAGCTTCTATCTTGTGTATAGTCAATCTCTGTCTCCCCATCTCTGTCTTTATCTCTCTCTGTGTGTGTCTCTCTATGACTCTGTCTCTGTCTCTTTCTGTGTCTCTGTCTCCCTATCTTTCTCTGTCTTTCTCTGTGTGTCTATCTCTCCATGTCTCTGTCTCTGTCTCTATGTCTGCTTATCTGTCTGTCCCTCTCTGCCTCTGTCTCATCACCCACTCTCAAAGAAACCAGCTGCAGCAGATGAGGCAGTTCTAGGAAGGTGGAAGCTAGTTCTCAGGTCCTAAGGACACTCAGGCAGCCCAATGGAGAGGTTTACACGGCAGAGGACTGAGGCCTTCTGCCACCAGCCATGCCAGTGGGCCATTTTGAAAGAGACTTCATCAACCCCACTCAAGACTTCAGATGTCTTTGGGGAGGGGGGTGGGAGGATGGGTTAGCCTGGTGGTGGGTATTGAGGAGGGCACATTCTGCATGGAGCACTGGGTGTTATGCACGAACAATGAATCATGGAACACTTCATCTAACACTAATGATGTAATGTATGGGGATTAACATAAGAATAAAAAAAAATCTTAAAAAAAAAAAAAAAAGACTTCAGATGTCTTCATCCCCAACTGATGTTTTCCTACAACTTCAACTAAAACACTATATTAGTTTTCTCTTGCTATGTACCAAATTACCACACACTTAGTGCCTTAAAACAATGTACGTTCATTATCTCACAGTTTCTATGGATGCAGCCCAGCTAGATCCAATCTACGGATCCAAGCCCAGGCACAGCTTAGGAGGGTCTCCTGCTAAGGGTTTCACAAAGATGAAACAAGGCTAAACTGAATTTCTTTCTAGAGCTCAGGATACTCTTCCAAGCTGCTGGTTGGCAGAACTAATTTCCTTGCAGCTATAAAATTCTTAGTGACTTGCTTCTTCAAGCCCAGAAAAAAAGCCTCTCTGACCTCTAGATCCTCTTTTAAAGGGTTCACCTGAAAAGTTATGCCCATCTAGGATAATCTCCACCTGAAGAACTTAAAGTCAACACACTAGAAACTTTAATTACATCTTCAAATTCCCTTCACTTTTTCCATATTCTGTTGAGTCAAAGGTGATTGTATACAGGTGTGAATACCAGGCGGCAGGAATCATGAGGGCCATCTTAGAATTCTACCTACCACAGATCCCAAATCAGAACCATTCATCGAAGCTGCTCCCAATTTCCTGACTTACGTGAGATAAGACATGTTTTTTGCATTCAGTTGTTAAGTACTCAAGGAAAAGAGTATCACTTTTATTGATATTTTGTTATACAGCAATTGATAACTAATACAGTGAGGCTATACTTGTGTGAATTATACTCAGGGAAGAGGGATTCAATATCATCCCTCTTCTCATCTTGGTTTGGAAAGCCCAGTTCTGATGAAAGGGTATGTTGAAAGAGTAATATATATCAAGTAAGGTTATAATCTTTGGGTTTCACATGAAGACCTTTCAGAAAAAAATAGCACAAAGTATTAGAAATTGCAGAATATAATCCTAATACTCAAAAATTAACTTAAGAAATTGATATAGAATTGGCACTAATTCTTACATCAGAGCTGACCCCTTAAGAAGCTATAGTATAATACATTTTGATGTCAGAATAGAATAGAAATTTAGGACAGAATCATCTTATAGCCAAATCAGATCAACAAGAACAAATATGTTCTTCCTAACACATCAGTAATTAAAATTTTTCATATTAAAAGTCATGAAATATTTTTTCATTGAAAATTAATACCCGTTACATGAAATTCTGCTCTGTAACAAATGAGGTTAAAAACAGATTCTGGGTCACCTGGGTGGCTCAATCAGTTGAGTTTCCTACCCCTGGTTTCGGCTCAGGTCATGATCTCATGGGTCATGGGACTGAGCCCCACCACATCAGGCTCCCATGCTAGGCAAGGAGTCTGCTTGAGGATTTCTCTCCATCTGCCGCTCCCCCCACTCACACACACACTCTCTAAAATGAATGAATAAATCTTATTTAAAAAAACAGTTTCCATACAGATGCATTATATAACCTTTCCTTATTACTTAGTAGTAATAGCAATGAAAAGTAGTGGCATGGATATGTGTTTAAGTAAAAAGATTACTTCATTATACATAAAACTGAAAGTTAATGAAAATAACTCTAACTTTTAATTCTCAGAGGATTTCTGTATAACCTCTGTTTTTTAATATATAACTGATCTTCTTAAGATCAGTTAATAAAAAAAAAAGTTTTTGTTGTGTGTGAGTGAATTATGGATTACTCAAAAATCATGAATTATCTGTAGATCATCTCGTTTTCAAATATTAGTTACTTATACTGCTACTTATATAACTTGTTCAGTGTAATAGAACATTTATTTTAATAAAATAATCAATTCAAAAGATAACATTAAAAAACAGTTATTACATGGGCGCCTGGGTGGCTCAGATGGTTAAGTGTCTGCCTTCGGCTCAGGTCATGATCCCAGGGTCCTGGGATCGAGTCCCCCATCGGGCCCCTGCTCCTTGGGAGCCTGCTTCTCCCTCTGCCTCTCTCTCTCTCTCTCTCTCTCTATCTCTCATGAATAAATAAATAAAATCTTTAAAAAAAAACCAAACAGTTATTACCTCTGTGTTGGGGGAAAAAAACCCAAAAAGCTAAAGAAGACAACTCTACCTTGGTGAGATTATTTGTATCAGTCAAATAGACGACAGAAATTATTTATTGTTTCAATAGTGGGGACAGACGAGAAACTAAGAATTATAGCAATAGGAATGTGGATTGTAAATTCATTATGATTTGTCTTTATTGTTTTAGTGAATTCCCAGTATAGAAGTGATATCTTCATTCACGTACAAGTATGAATGAAGTTTTAAAGGCAAACATAATGTGATTTTAGACTCTTTGCCTTACTGCTTAATGTATGTTACCATTTTTGCAACATCGGGAAAAGGCAACTCTACATCTTATCTTCATGGCCAGCAGCATTGCTGCAAAGCAGAAACTATGAAAACAAGAGAGAAGGAGGAAATAGTAAGCAATCAGAATTCTTTTCCTAAGGAGAAAGAGGCCCCTGGTATCTAACTAGTCATAAGGCAATTTATGAATACGAGGATTCCAGAAAGCAGTTTTGTAATATTGCCTTTAAAAATAATAAAACTTTAGAAACAGAGGATTTAGGGCAATGTTGCATGGTGGAATGAGCTTTAGAAAAGCACTTCTATACCCATTATTTCATTTCACCTTCCCAAGTTCCCTGTGAGTGAATAAGGCAAGAGATATCTCTGACTTTTGCAGATGAAAAATTGAGTCTCAGAAACATTGTTATTGGTCCAAGGTTGTATAGTTATTAAATGATAGACCTAGGAATAAAACTCAAGTTTTATGACTAGTTTTCTGAAGTTTTTTCTACTAGGAAATGTCACTTTGACTCACCCACAGAAGATAACTTTAAAATTGGATCTCCATGAACTAATAAGAGCCAAAGAGTCTTAATTTTAAAATGAGAAAGGTAGGATTTTATAACTCTCAGATTCAGCCTCCCGGAGAGTTAAAGTGACTTAGGCCTGGTCTTACAGTCAGCCTTGTGAAAGAGTTTATATGGTAGGTTTAGCACTTCACTGATCAGAAATAGTGTTATTGTGGAAGATTCAATAGCTAATAAGCACTGGAACCACAAGTCTCCTCCACCTCACAGAGATTCTGGAGTATAGTGCAACTCAGGGATTTCAGGCAAATTATTCTCTAAATTGGGGTGTTCATAGCCCAGAGCCACTGTCTAAGAGAGTGTATGGAACTGCAGGGCAAACTGGACACATCTTTCCAGAGTGTCTATTTTACTCGGTACTGACCACTGTGGCACAGTTTTCTTACACTAAGACAATGAGAAATATATCATAAACTGCAAAAATCAAATGAATTATTAAAATGAAAGAGAAGACTTCAAAGATATTTCTCACATTGGTGGTTTCTTGGATTCTGCCCCCAAGCTCCATGGGTGTTTATTTACTTTCCTCTGAAGCTAGAGTACGGTTTGTAAAAAAAAAAAAAGTTACGCAAGCAGTGCTTTAGGATACAAAGCCCCTTCCTCTCTATTCACCTCTCTCCATGATACGATCCTCTAGAGCAAACCCACCCTTTTCTTAAAATCCCAAGTCATAAAATTGTCATCAATTAGTCTACAACTTATGATTTCTTTATGTATCTTTATACATATATTCTTAGCCCTCTGACTGGACTAAAAGATATCTCATCTTGATAAAGGAATGCTGTGTATTTTTCAAATCCGACATTTCTAAATAATTATAATATTGCCAGTTTCACACTGACTTCTCATTATTGGCTTGACCGATGCTTCCTGCTGCATTTGGCATGCCTATCTTAGAACTTCCGTTCTTATATTCCACTTGACCAATAGTTCCTTTTCTTTCCCTGCCACCTACCCCAACTCCTGTAAGCTAAAGCTCTTTTTGTCCCTACACCAGATCTATAACACTTTCCAATCAAATCGAGGATGATATTTTACCTAAAAATTGAAATAGAAACTGAATGTAAAAACTAAATTGAATTTACAAGAATGCCTATACTTAGACTTGTACAGTATGTAGCCTTTCCAGACTGGTTTCTTTCACTAAGCAATATGCATGTAAGGTTCCTACATATATTTTGTGGCGTGATAGAGTATTTCTTTTTATCACTGAATAAAATTTCATTGTATAGATGTATCACAGTTTGTTTATCCATTCACCTTTTGAAGGACATTTTGGTCACTTCTAGTGTGGTACAATTATGAATAAAGCTGCTATAAACATTTAGTGCAAACCGTTGGGTGTAACTAGATTTTCAATTTATTTAGGTAAACACCTAGGAATGTGATTCCTAGACCATATGGTAAGATGACTTTAACTATGTAAGAAACACAAACTATTCTTCAAAATGGCTGTACCATTTTGCATCCCCACCAGCAATGAATGAGTTTCCATTGCTCCACATTCTTACCGGAATTTGGTATTGTGAGGGTTTTGTTTGTTTTTTTGGGGGGGTGTGGGGAGGTTGTGTTTTTTTTTTGTTTTGTTTTGTTTTTGCATTTTAGCCATTTTAATAGGTATAAAATGCTTTTTAAACTTGTTTTGTATTATTTGTTTCTCTTCAAGATTTACAGCCTATTAAAATGCTAAGCTGTATTCCTGCTAAAATAAAAATCAAACTTAAGCTCTGCATGTGTCTAATTTTTTTAAAAGATAAAGTATGTATAAATCTAGAAATACCCCAATAAACAGTGATAAATTGAATGAGATAGGAATGGAATACAGCAAAACTCCTCCTAATCCACAATATTATGCAACCTGAGCTTAGAAAAGACAGTTAATAAATACCACCATTTTAAAAAGAGATGTTTATATTACCTCTATTATGAAGAACCAGCCAATTCCAGCCTGAGCATAAGACATGAAAGGAATAAATGCACATAATTTGAACTTCTTAGAATCAATTTCAAAGCCACTGAAGTTATTTTTCCTGAGATGTAAGCAAGGAGCATCTGACTTATTTGCAGTAAGAAAAAGGTGATAGGTAGCCCTTTTACGAAGATGGCGCCGAAGGCTAAGAAGGAAGCCCCTGGCCCACCCAAAGCCAAAGCCAAAGCAAAGGCTTTGAAGGCCAAGAAAGCGGTGCTGAAAGGTGTCCACAGTCACAAAAAAAAAGAAGATCCGCACGTCACCTACATTCCGACGACCCAAGACACTGCGTCTGCAGAGGCAGCCCAAATATCCTCGAAAGAGCGCCCCCAGGAGAAACAAGCTTGATCACTATGCCATCATCAAGTTCCCCCTGACTACTGAGTCAGCCGTGAAGAAAACAGAAGACAACACACTTGTGTTCTTTGTTGATATCAAGGCCAATAAGCACCAGATCAAACAGACTGTGAAGAAGCTCTACGACATTGACGTGGCCAAGGTCAACACCTTGATCAGGCCTGATGGAGAGAAGAAGGCATATGTTTGACTGGCTACTGGCTATGATGCTTTGGATGTTGCCAACAAAATTGGAATCATCTAAACTGAGTCCAGTTGGCTAAATCTAAATATAAATTTTTTCACCAAAAAAAAAAAAAAAGATGATAGGTAACTTACTAATGATGTACATAGATTTCTTCATAAGGGAAGTCTTAGAGAAGACATAATCTCCATTATAATAATTCAGGCATTTTATGAATAAGAACTCACTATATGGTTTCACGTCACACTTTAGAGAAGGAAAGTTAGGAGCTTATTGAGGGTCCATACAAAGAATAACCAATAACTAGCATCTTCTTCTGAAGGGCTCAGGATGACATCCTGGGAATAGAGTGGACTTTACAGGCTGATGGGGTTGGGCTGAAAAAGATTTTCTGCCTAGCCTATAGTAGATGCTCAAGAGTTCTCTAGAGGCTTTGAGGTAGTTGCCATGTGTTACAGGTTGGGGTTTACAGGAAGCAGATTCTTAGAGATAGAGTGTAGCATGCAGGAAGTTTATTAGGAAGTACCCTTGAGATCCAGAGCCATGGAAGAACAGGGAAAGAAGCAGATTAAGTAAGGCTGCCAATAATACCAGATAAGCCCATACGGAGCTCGAAAGCTTAAGTGGCCCAAGAGAGTTGCCCCTAGTCCCTAAAAGGACTAGGACTTTCTACCCTTGCCTTGATCAGTCATTGGATGTAAACCACTCCTGGAAGGGCATGATCTTGGGAAAAGTGGATCCTTATAGCTTACAAGGCTCCAATCTGAGTTTTGTCTGCTGACAAAACTCCTACAGTTAGGAGGATCTGGCTGGGCCATGTCTGTGCTCATCACAGGTCACTCCTTGCATCCCTATGATCTATTCTTTCATAGACATTCAGAGAGCAGCTACTCCAGGATTCCAGTGAATCTCCTTTTCTGGAGAATACCTAAGAAGAGGAAGTCTACAGGGACCAAATTTAGTCCTGGCCACTGCAGCTGGTTTTTAGGCTGCAGCTAATAATCTACCTATCCCTATTTTTCCATCCATTCTGTGTTCCTTTTACCTTCAAATGCTGGTCTTAGTGGTTTATCAGGTGGTATCACCTAGATCCTTATCCCTTATGGGTAGGGACTCGTGGTTACCATGGCGTTTCTCAGACTAGGATGGTTACACTTGTCTATTTACCAGCACAACTGAGCAAGGAAATATCAAGAGATGCTCAAGTAAATCCAGATCTAAACACATTCTACCCTGCTCCCATTGAGTAATAGTGGTCCTACCTCCTCCTGATGATTGGGTTGATTACCCAGGCCAAGTTGCTTGCTGAGCCCTGTACATAAGAGGACTTTAGGCAGCTTTATAGTCAAATAAACCTATTAATGTGTCCATCAGTTGGATACGTCTCCTTTGGGGAACAGAACATTTTATCCCTGCAAAGACCAGACTTACAGAAATGAGACAACCAAGTTCTCAGACTGTGTCATTGTGAGTGAAAATAAAGTGAAGCCACTCCTGCGTATAGTCTTTGGCTTCCACACCATGTACTCTCTACTTGGGACATAGCACCATATACCAATGCAAACTAATTTTTGTGACACCATAGAGCAGTGGGGAAAATAAATTTTCTTTTTATTTGAGATATTTTTTAAAATTTTGGATTTTAGAAATTAAAAAATGTACGGACAGTAAATTCTACTCTTTGTGAATTAGACAGGGGTATAGAGTTGTATACATACCACCACAGCCATAAAACAGTTTCATCACCCCCAAAATATTTCCCATATCCCCTGGTAACCACTGACATGTTTTTTATCCCTATAGTTTTGCCTTCATAATGTAAATGATAATGTATATGCCAGAATATCATATAAATAGAACCATACAGTATGTTGTCTTCTTTTGTGGTTGGCTTCTTTCTCTTAGCAAAATGGATTTGAGATTAATCCATGTTGCTGCATCTATCAATAATTCATTACCTTTTATTGATGAGTAGTTTTATATTGTAGGTATGTACCAGTCTTTTTTATTATCTCCTGAAAGACAATTGGGTTGTTTCCAGTTTTTGGAGATTATGAATAAAGCTTGTATAAACATTCACATGCATGGTTTTGCATGAACATAAGTTTTCATTTCTCTTGGAAAAAAACTACCTTTTTAATAAATGGTGTTGGATCAATTGGATCCACAAGAAAAAAAACAACACTAAATTTTCTTTTACCATACACAAAAATTAATTCCTAGTACAGTGTAGATTTGTAGTGAAATATTTCTTAAGCATGGTATAAAAATCATTAACCATAAAAGAATCAATAATAAAGGAAAATAAACTATATTAAAATGAAGGTATTTATTAAAGATGCAATTAGAATGAAAGAAAATAAGTCTCAGATAAAAGAAGAAATACGACTGAGAAAGGGCTCATTCCCAGTCTTTACATGTTCTTTGTATAATCAAGTAGAAAGTGCACACAGCTGGAGGTGGGTGAGATGGAAAAGACAGCTCAACCATCAACCTAGAAAAGATGATACCCAATGGAGAATAAACTTTCACAAATGTGCTTAACCATTTTAGTTACCAGGGCAATACAAATTAACCCCACAATTAAATACTACAATACCACTACACATACAATAGAATGGTTAAAAGACATAATACAAAATGTGGTGAGGATGTGAAACAACTTTGCACAACCACTATCACTGCTCATTTGAAATTTACAAAATAAAGTACACGTGTATGACCAGATGCGCATAAGAATGTACAAACAGCTCCAAGTTGGAAATTTCCCCAAAATACATCAACCACAGAATGAAATGACATAACTGTGGTATATCCATCCAGTGGAATACTATCCAGCATGAAAATGAAGGAATAGTAGAAACAACTATGACAAATACAGTATTGAGCAAAAATAGACCTAAAGGCAAAACCTTGATTAGAAGTCAGGATAGAAATACCCGGGGCATGAGTGCGGGCAGGAAGAGGGCTCTACATATATTATTTCTTGACCTTGGTGAGAGTTACAAGGTTGTTTTCCTCATGAAAATTTATTGAGCTGAATATTTATGTTCATGCACTTTTCTATATGGATGTCATACATTACTTTTTAAAACTTCAAAAAATAGCAGCGATACTAAAGGGTTTCCAATAATTCTGAGTTGAACTAAGTTAACGTAACTCTAGTCTAAATATTGTGCTTTAATTTTTTTACCCCATCCTGCCCCCACCCCTCCACCCCCGAGAAACACCAAAAAAAACAATGGCTATTAAGCTATCCAGCAGGCTGGTATAGGTTCAAGAAGGAAAAATTAAATTTATGAGAGTGACTTGGCACCTAATATTCTCTCCCTTATGGCTTATCTGACTTTTCTTTCATCATCCTAGATCAGCTCCTCAACAGAAACAGATTAGCTGGATATCCCCACATAGGTTCTTGGTTTTGCTTCTTGCAGTCTTCAGAGTGTGTTCATGGGTAGATGTGCCAGGGCATGTGTGAATGTAACTATTCCCTGCCTCAACCCAAGGTTTGTTGAGAAGAATATCCTAAAATCTTGCCGTCTTCTTGCTGTCCCTTCCCTCCCCTTGCTAGCCCACTCATTGAGGTAGAGGTAGTTATCTGACTGGTAAGTCCGGAAGACTGAATGAGGTATGCTTAACCCAGACCTTTCCCCTCTTCTCCTCTCTGCATTTCCCAACCAAGAGAGAAGCTGGCTCTTGCTTTTTTTCAGCTAGAATATAAGCTCAGTGCTAGAGGTGCTGTCCTTTCAATTGTGGCTGCCCTGCCCTATGCAGCACAACCGTGAGGAAGTGAGGTAAGTCTGTATTCTTGAGGGGTTAGGGAGCAAGCCCATTTGGCTATTACACTGAACTACGTTTTGCAACTCAGTCTTTCTCAGTAACAATGGCAATCGTAACGGCCGTCATCTGTCTTGCTGGGTTTGGTTTCATTTTGTTTTCCAATTTCTCACTTTGTTCAGAGCCAGAATAAAAGAAGGTAGAGAAGAGAGGTGCTACTTTTTAAGCATTCTCAAGACCCACATAATATGCATAAACTCTAATATGGAATATGTTATAAAATTTTATATAGTCATTCTCTTAAATGTTGTTAATTACATATTCTAAATTTGATATTAGAAATATATTCACTTCTTACCTTCCCCATGTCAAAAACTTGTTCCCCATGAGTTTCTACTTCTCTGTACTTTCCTTAAAGTCTGAGACCTTTCATATTATTTAGTCTGAGACTTCAGGAAAGAAGAGAAAAAGAAACAGAGAAGGGAAAGAAGAGAAGAAAATATTAATAACGGTTTCCATTTATTCAATGCTCCATATGTGTCAGGCACTAAGTGATTTATATGTATTTTCTGATTTAATTCTCACAACAAACCCATTTTGGCAGATAAGAAAACTGAAGCTAGGAAAAAATAAGCAAGTTGTGTAAGACCACAAAGCTTGATAAAAGTCACGTTTCTTTCAACTTCCACATCACTTTCTGACTATGTTTTATTCAGCATTTGCCTTTGTTTGCCATATGATACTATAATTATTTTATATATGTTTCCTGTCTCATGAAATCAATTATTAGCCTCTTTAAAGCATAGATTATTTCCCATTTCAATTTATATCCTTGGTTTGTAACACAATGCCCTGGACCCAGCAGGTGCTCAGTAAATGTTGGTGATGGCCAAGAGCTCATAACAAATGAGACCATAAGACAAACAATATTAAAATGTGACTGGATGTTAAATATGGAATTTGAAGCTGTGGTGCAAGTTCAGTGGATAAAACAGGGAATCTGGTCTCTGTTCTGCACAAGCGGTAAAATGATATGCTATCTATAAATAAAATATGTACTGAAATTTTTAAGAACTTTGAAACCAGGGACCTGGTTCTACCACTTATTAGTTATGAGACCTTGAAAAAGTCCTCCACCTTTCAGTTTCTTTCCTTTTCTCAAAAAGAGTTACATCTTCCTGAAAGGGTTACAAAGAGGTAATAACAAACAGCTTGTGCAGATTGAAAACTGTACTAGTCTGATACTATCAATTTACATTTGTCTTTTGGTAACACTCTATGCTATAGATGATAGAATGATGTATGACACTGTACAATAGTAATATACATAATATCATGTCATATGCTTCACAGATATAATATTAGATCATGTTATACTGCCATTTTATAATATCTATTAATTTTTTGATAATAGCCTAGGATGAGCTCTCAATACACATTAAGCCTTACTAGACAGAAAAAATGTGGTTACCGTCACTGATATGAAGCTGCTGTCTTTCCTGTCTTCTTCTTTATTTCCCCCTCCTGCCTGTCACTTCTGTCCCCAGGCATACATCCTGTCAGAACCATGAAATATTAATTAGCTCCTTCAGGGAAAGTTTTTGCTAGGGCTTTTCTTCCACCTAATTTTCCAAGCTCCTGTGAATCCCTCTTTCTTCTACCTTATCCTGTTCTTGCTGCAGACCTGGATTAAGAATACATGAGTTCATACTGGCAAATCGATATATCAATAGAATCCATATTATGTCATCTTCAGGTCTCTCCAGCAGCAGAGAGCACTGGCTGTGCATTCAGCACATGCTTAAAAATGCCTAGTGGTTGGAATTTAACTTTATCATAAGACAAACTCACCAGTGTTGTGTTTTTCATGCCCTTTCAAGAAGCTCTTTATGTCCAGTATAATTGAGTCTTCCTGAAGACAAACTCCTAAAAGATAATAATCATTAATATTTTTTGAGAAACACAAATATCATTTTGTTAAAAATTTATTTAAAAAAAATGCATGTTTTTGAGTTTTAAAAATTCAAAGGAGAGAGGTAAACAGGAAATAAAAACAGAAAAGCCCCCATGATCCCATCTTTATCACTGCTAGAAATCATTATTAATTGATTATTGTCTATCTTTCCTGAAAATAGCTATACAAACACATATATGCCAGTCTTACACACCCTCATACTCCCTGTACACACACTTATTCATATACTAGAATTTGTACATATACTTATTCTTTTTTATTTTTTTTAAAGATTTTACTTATTTATTTTTCAGAGAGAGAAAGCACACAAGCAGGGGGAGCTTCAGGCAGAGGGAGAAGCAGGCTCCCCACTCTGAGCAAGGAGCCTGATGCGGGATTCGATCCCAGGACCCTCAGATAATGACCTGAGCCAAAGGCAGATGCTTAACCAACTGAGCCACCCAGATGTCCCATACTTATTCTTTTTTAAAATACATGTAGTATGTACTACTCATACTGTTCTACAATTTACTTAAATATCTAAAATACAATAATCATAATAGTTGTATACTGGACACAGAATCTACAATATACAACCAAATGTGTTCACAGTATTTCACTGAATAGACATTCCATAACATTGTACAATTCTTCTATTTATGAACACATCAATTTTTTCCCTTTTGGGGGGAGTAGTTTACAAACAGTGCTTCACTGAATATGGCTGTGACAATTATTGCAAACTTGAGTCAAGACTAACACATCCACCAGTTTGTGGTCTATATTTAAAATTCTGTTTTTTGATTGCCAAAGGGGAGGTGGGCGGGGAAAATGGGTGACATAAAGGGGATTAAGGGTATACTTATCTTTATGAGCACTGATAAATGTATGGAATTACTGGATCATTTTATTGTGTACCTGAAACTAATATAACACTGTATATTAATTATACTTGAATAAAAAATAAAAAACAAAAAACATTAACACATTTATAGGTGGCATAAAGAAAAGGAGCATAGTTTAAAGTACAAAAACTACTGTATTTTGTTTTTTGGGTTTTTTGTTTTGTCTTGTTTTTAAAGATTTTATTTATTTATTTGACACAGAAAGAGCACAAGCAGGGGGCAGGCAGAGGGAGAAGTAGGCCCCCTGCTGAGCAGGGAGCCCAATGCGGGGCTTGATCCCAGGACCCCGGGATCATGACCTGAGCGGAAGGCAGACGCTTAATGACTGAGCCACCCAGGAGCCCCAAATTATTGTATTTTAATAAGCATTCTTCCCCAAAAGTTAGACTACTTTATATTCCCACAGTGTATAAGAGTGCCAATCTTATAGTTGAAAAAAAAATGGCAGTCTATTGCATTGCTGTCTTACTTTGTATGTCTTTTATTATGAATGAAGTTGATCATTTTTCACTGTTTTTATATTATGTTAATGGCATATAAATGTAACTGTACTTTGCATTCCCATTTTTTCCATCCATAAAACATGCCCTCCAAGATGGTGACAGTCTTTTGCAAAAGGGTAAGCTTAACACATTGGCGTCTGAGTAGTACTTTTCTAACATTTTGTTTCAGGATCCTTTTTACACTCAAAAAATATTGAGATCCCAAAGTGTTTGTGTTTATGTGGGTTATATCTAATGATAGTTATTTATCACACTAAAAATTAATGCTAAAAATTTGTTAATAATTATTTAATGTAATACTAACCCCATTACAAGTTAACATAAAGGATTTTAAGGAAAAGTAACCATATTTAAAAGAAAAGAAAACAGTTAAATTCCAGTATCTGCTTCTGAATTTAATTTATTGTGATATCAAATATCCTGTACCCTCTGGAAAACTTTGTGAAATTCTTATAAGAAAATGAAGATGAAAGGACAAATGATGACTTAGAAGTATTATTAAAGAAATCTTTCACCTTGTGTACCTAAAGAGGTCTTGTGGATTCCCAAGGGTACTTGGACCACACTCGGAGAACGACTTTGCTAGAGCAAGACTGTCTGTCTATAGAAATAAGAATATCCTGTTTGCTTTTTATGTCTTTTGAGTTTGGGTGCTCAGGCTTCAGAAATCAATTAATCACCAGCAATGTTGTTAACAGAAAGCTGATGTAATGAGGAAGGAAACACCACCAACATATCAAGAATTGATTAATGAAAGTTTTTGTTTATTTTTTGTTTTTAGTTTTGGCTTCATAGTTGTGGACAAACAAATCCTCTGCTACAGGTAATTTATTTTGGAAAGTTTTGAGCCTTAGAAAGATTCAAAATTGAAGTTAACAGTATATATGTTTCATGATTTGATCTTTGTATCTTCAATTATGCCTAGTGATTAAATTTCATATTGACTGTGCTTGAGCTCAATTTATTATATTATTAATTCTTTTCCAATGACAAGAATGATGAAAGTTAATTTCTGCATGAGAATATGAGCTGACAAGCTTTCTCTCAACCTTCTCCCGGGATTTCAGTTCTGTTTGTTTTCCTATTGAAATTCAGAGATCTGTGCTATTATTTTTCTTTTATTGCCTTAATTTATTGTATACACATATAAAATTTATATCCACTTATAAATGTGATTCAGTCATGTGTATTTCTCTCTCATTTGCCTCCTCCAACTTTCTATCCCCTTAATCTATTAATGTCATCCCTCTCCCCAACAACCTCAAGTAACCCATATATTCTTTATATTTATTTCCATACTCTCATAATAATGCACCCCCTAAACACAGACATAAATGCAAACATACATTTAAGGGTACAAATTTTGGGGCACCTGGGTGGCTCAGTTGGTTGAGTGACTCTTGATTTTGGCTCAGGTCATGATCTCAGGGTTGTGGGATGGAGCCCCATGTCAGGCTCAGTGCTGAGCCCTCCCCCTCTCTAAAAAAATAAAATAAATAAAATAATAAAATAAAATAAAGGTACAAGTATTTTTCAAAAAAATGTGATCATAGTATGTACATTTTTTTGGATCTTGCTTTTTCTCACTAAATAATTACCCATAGTGAATACCAACAAGGGAATTAGTATATATATATATATTTAAAGATTTTAAGTTATCTCTACACCCAACATGGGGCTCAAACTCACCCCTGAGATCAAGAGTCACATGCTCTACTGACTGAACTGGCCAGATGTCCTGGAATTAGTATAGTCTTAATTCATTATTCTTAAGAGTTGAATAGTATTTTATTTATTTATTTATTATTGTGATTTCTTTTAATTTTTTAAATTCCAGTATAACATACAGTGTTCTATTAGTTTCAGGTATACAATGCACTTTAAATTTATTCAACCATTCATTCTTCTATTTTAATGGCCTTTCCATTGTTGCTAGTTAATTTTTTATTTATTATTGTTATTTTATATCCTCACCATCCTGAACAATGCTGGAATACACATCCTTGATGATATATACTTACACACTAGCAGTTTCATTTTTATAGGACAAAAAGAATGCCAAAGTAGAACTGCTAGGTCAATTGGGATATAAGTTTTTAAAACATTTTTTTAAAAGATTTTATTTATTTATTTGACAGAGACAGCGAGAGAGGGAACACAAGCTGGGGGGAATGGGAGACAGAGAAGCAGGCTTCCCTGCTGAGCAACGAGCCCCATGTGGGCTCAATCCCAGGACTCTGGGATCATGACCTGAGCCAAAGGCAGATGCTTAACAACTGAGCCCCCCAGGCACCCCAAAACATTTTTAATAAAAGTTGCAGATTGCTTTTCAGAAGGGATACAGAATTCACAATTCCATCAGCAAGGCATGAGGATATCCTTATAAGTGTTAATCACACCTGTTAAATCTTAAAAGTATGACTAGTATAAAATAACAACACATTATATTACTCATGAGTTTGAACATCTTTTCATACTTTGTTGAAATTTTGAATATGTTCTTCTGAAAATAATCTACTCCAGTTTTTGCATACTGTTCACATGGGACTCTTCCTGCTTACAGTTTTGGCTGAGGCTGCCTCTCTGAGAACAGTCGGTGCTACCCTCACATTCTAAATCAAAATGCCAGTTTTTCTATGCAGGACTTAAAAAGGAGGTATCAAAAACTGGTTCAGTAAATATTAATCCATCATCTGCATCCACTATCTATAAGAAGGCTAAGAATGCAGTAAAGATTTAAAGAGACAATAATGGAGGACATTGCAAGTATTCCACTGGAGAGAAAAATGTGTTTTCCCCTCACTTAAAGCCAAATGAGGAAGCTGCCATTATGGCATGGGGAACTAGACATATCTATCTGCTAAAATCTGGGGGATACAGGAGTTAGGATATGACTCACACCTAAAAACTCTGAAGCAGAGAAACTTGCCCCTACTGTCAGAGCGAAGAGACAACAATAAGAATTGCTGCCCTTGACAGGACATGGACATATGTCCATATGTAGATATGGACATAGGTACATCTCCTAGAAGCTAAATGAATAGGGTCTCTGGTCAGAAAGACAAACTTGAGGTATTTTAAAAGGAGGAGTCAAGGGACTTGAACTGAGAATGGGCCATGAGGAGCCATGATCTGAGTTGGGGAAGCCTTGACTCCTTAAGATGGAAATCCCCAGGGATAGATCTAGAAATAACCTACACAGTGCCCTTCAAGAGAAAAAGCTACTCTTTGAACATCTGCCTTTCCCAGCGAAGCCAACACAAGATACAATTGTACAACTTGTCTTGCCCCTTAGTTCTACTCTTACCCTGTACTCCAATCCTGGAGGATTTTAAAGCAGCTTAGTGAATAGAGGAAGAGGAAATGATAAAAAGGGATTTCACAGGCAAGGTAGGGAAACAGAAAAACAAAAGATGGCCACACCCATATACTGGTTTCCTTGTAAGTATTTTGTTTATCTTTTCTGAATTCTTTGGGTGATTACTGAGATACTTCAGTTTCATTTTTCTTCCCTAATAATTAAGGCCATAAATGTTTCTGAGTACTGCTTTCACTATTTCTCATGGGCTTAAGTACTGTTTCTTACAGGGAGTTTGCAATTTTCCTTTGATCTCAGGGTTATCTGGGAGTGTGTTTCTTAACTAGCATTTATTGTTATTATATTTAGAAATGTATTCCTAATTTTATGAAACTATTAAGAGAGGCTATTGTTAGGGTTTATAAGTAACACTCCCTTCCTCTTCCTTCTCTTTCCAATGAGAATGAGTTGGTAGTTGTAACCAGGAGCCAAACATATGGAGATAAAAATGTCAGTTTTAACACAGAGTAAGTCTCAGTCCAAGGTATGAGCTTGCTAACCTTCACCTCTGATTTAACAAGGTTTACCTACACAGCCCTTCAAAATGGTAAATTACACTAGGGCAAGCTCACCCCTCTAAATTTACCACCCAGAGAAGTGGAGAATTTGTGTTTTCTTAGACCTGCTAGGGTTCAAGTCCTAGTGTTGATGTACTCTAAGTGAGCACACTGATGTCAGAGTAACTGTTCCCTGCAAGCATGGTCAAGCAACGTTGTAGAAGTCAAGCTGCTATCTTCTAAGAGACCTCCCTCCTTCTAGCCTCTTTATATTAACTTAGACTCAGGACTAGGAAGACCTCAGCTTACCTGTTGATCAACTCTAAGCTAAGATCTTGAAAATCAAGGACAGGAGGCTTTGACATGTAAGACCAATGTAGAATTTGCTCCCAAGGGTCCATGAATTTCAATAGTGTGCTGGACTCTGTGGACTCTGCTGTCTGAGCTCTTCTATCAGCTCAGGGGAGAGCCCTACATCAGTTGTCTACTGGCCAAGATGCTAGATCAGAAAGCTACTGGCCAGGAGTTCACTTGTCTCTGGCTGGATGTTAGCCTTAGTAGATCCTAAGCTCAGGAGAGGTAGATAGACTGGGAGTGGGAGCAGAAGGGCAACAGGTGAAGTTCACATGGACCATTTTTCCGTTATCCTCTCTCATTGTCATTTTAAATAGTATACAATATTTATTTTTCTACATTCTCATGTAGAAAGTGAAATCTGAGGGGAAGTCACTTAAAGATAGCTTTTACTGATGTTTTAGAATCTTTAGTTGTTCTCTTGTATCTTTTAAGTCTTAGAAATAAGTTTTTTTTTTCTATTATATGCACTTTTTCAGTTTTATTAAGGTATAATTGACATATAAATTTGTAAGATATTTAAACTGTACATGTAGAATCTGATTTTGTATGTATATATTGTGAAATGATTCCTCCAGTTTAGTTATTTTACACATCCATCACTTTACATCTTTTTGGGGGAAGGGGTGAGAACATTTCATTTCTATTCTCTTAGCAAATTTCAATTACACAATACAGTGTTATCAATTATAGTCACCATGTTTTACATTAGATTCTCATCTAATTACTCATCTCATAGCTGAAACTTAATACCCTCTTACCAAACTCTATTTCCCCCACTCCCCAGTCCCTGAAAATAATTTTTCTACTCTCTGTTACTATGAGTTCAACCTTTATGTTTTTGTTTTTTTTTTTTAGATTCTACATGTAAATGATACCATGCAGTATTTGTTTTTCTGTCTGGCTTATTTCACTTAGCAAAATGCCCTTAAAGTACATCCATGTCAGTGCAAATGTTAAGATTTTCTTCTTTCCTACAGCTGAATAATATTCATATATATATATATAGAGAGAGAGAGAGAGAGAGAGAGAGAGATGAACACATAGGTTATTTCCATATCCTGGCCATTGTGATTAATGCTGTAAAGAACATAGATGTGCAGGTATCTCTTTGAGATCTTGTTTTCATTTCCTTTGGATATATACCCAGAAATGGCATTGCTGGATATATGGTAGTTCAATCTTCAATTTTTTGAGGAATCTCCATTCTGTTTTCCATAGGAGTTGCACCAATGTATATTAGTTCCAAATGGAACAAAAGAATAAAATCAAATCCTTATGTCACAACGCACACAGAAACCAACTCTATATAGATGAAGAACCTCAGCTTTACAATAAACTCTTATATTACATATGTGCACCAGGAAGTGTGTAGGAGAATTCACAGCTTCCTGGAAACCTTGTTCTTAACAGTAAAGAAAAATAAATGATAGCAATCCAATGTCCATCAACTAGAGAATGAGCAAATAAACTGCTCTTTTTCACACAGAAGAAAATATATAGTAGTAAAGGAGCTATAGCTACATACATTATTAATAATATAGTAATAATAATATAATGTTAAGTGAAAAGGCAAGTCCAAAGACTACATATGGTAAGGTACTGTACTGTTCTCATTCTTGGCTTGGGTAGCATTGTCATAGGTATTTATTATATTATATATCAGAAAATGTATTACTTAAGTGGTTAGGATGAAAGAAGGTCATATGTGGATTTAATGATGACAATACGTATAATCCAAGTCCAAAAAGAAAAATCTGTGTTTAATACACTAAATTTAAATCTTTACTGAGACGCCTCTCTGTTTAATTTTTCCTCTGTACTAGCACTTCATTCTTATGAAGGACTACTGTATCTCCTTTCAAATGCTTTACCACATGTTGAATATGTGCCAGACAAGTCCTCCATCATTATTCTTATTTAATAAGGCAGTCCTCACTTTTCTCAGTCCTGTGCTAACTATACAACATACATATCAGAACTGTGTCCTCTATTTGCACAATTTCTCAGTTACTATGAAACCATGCAAAGTGAGGGCATAGTTTTGACATATATGAGTTTTAGTTAATATTACACTACACAAAGTGGTGACTGTCTATATTTTTCAACATTTCATCCCAATATTTTGTTAGATAAATTTAGAAATGTGTCAAGCTAAAAAACAATTTTATTTTAAAATTCATAGATTAATTAGGGGATAATAGCCATATCTACAATTTGCAACAAAACTATTGCAAAAATAAAAACATTAAGTTACCAGCTATAAAATAAAAATACGTAACAGAATATTTGAAGCTATGTCAGATATAAAATTCTATTAGATGGAATTGGAAGCTAAACCTCATTAACCCATGGAGCCTCTTTCTCTGCTCCTGAGCAGAGCCATCGTCTAACCATTCATAAGTTTATCAACCCACTTCTTAACCTTGGAATGTCCTAGGGCACAGAAATCGATTTCCCATAATAGATCTTGATTTGTGTGGGACATAGGACTCTATGGGAAAATATCCAAGTAAGAGTAAGTCTGATAGAGTGTACAAGAGATCAGTAGAACCTGAGCTTGCAATGAGCAATGTTTCCAGGGAGAGTATGAGACGAGGATTCACTATTCCCTTAACATTGCCCCTTGGAGGCCTATTAGCTCTAAGAAAGTGAATGATGTAGAATATAGAAAGAATCTACTGGGGCCCAACCTGCCTGCTATGAGAAAATATTTGAAAAGACTAGTCATATAAAGAAAAAAACCTTTTTCTTGTTTTGTTTTGTTTATGGCCAGAGGAAGAAAATATTGAAAACTGAGAATATCTGTGGCAACACTGACAATCACATGAGCAACAACCCCTAAGCAACAAAGGTCAGGAAGAATGAACACTGGAACAGAAAGATGCTGGAACTGCAAGAAGGAGATTTGTGTCTGTCAGAATTCTGCCTATCCAAGCACTCCTAGAAATTTTGGCTCCCCAAGAAATTACTCAGGAAATCTGCAAAAAGGAAATAAAAAGTTAGACTTCCTGTAAGTCAAGAGAGTATTAATTTAGAGATTTGAGGCTTGGGGTATTGCTATAGATAAAGGAGGCATCAGGAAACATATGGATGACCTACAAAAATCCACAGCTTTCCTAGATGGGACATGATAATATAATGCTAAATGGACCAAAGAGTTTTTATCCTGTTGCCTTCTTTAACTCCCATGGTTCTTACCAACTAGCAATTTTCTCTCAGAGAATATTTGGCGATGTCTGGAGACATTTTTGATTGTCACAATTCAGGGTGGGTGGTACTGGCATCTAGTGGGTAGAGGCCAGTGTTATTCTATACATTATACTATTCTATACACTATGATAAACATCCTAGAATACAGAGAACAACCCTTCACACAAAGAATTATCCATCCCCAAATGTCAATCGTACCAGGTTAAGAGGCCCTGGTTTAAGACACATCCCCATTATCCCAACCTCCTGAGTATGAGCTTAGCATTTGCATCAGTATGCCACTTTGAAGGGATGTTATGTAAGTCTCAAGCATGAAATAGACCTTTTGATTATTTCATTTCTTCCTATATATATATTTATATACACCTCTTCTCACCAGCATGTCTTCCTGCTTTAGAGTATATCTGTATCACTCTCCTGTGTTAATCCATGACAGATACATATTATCTTTAAAAATATGGCCATCTATCAGTTCTGAAAAAACAAAAACAAAAACCTCATCTGAAAAACAAATTGGTTGCAATTATAGCTTCATCTGGTCCCTTGGCATATATCTGTAATGCTGATTTAGTGCTTCTGATAAATGTTTCCCCAAATGCATCTCTTTAGCAGCATTAGAAATAATAGCTGAAAGAAATGAGTCTTTCCAGTTGCAGTAACTATAGTCAGAGAGGATATGAACTCAAATTTATTGCTAGGATATTTGTAATGTCCAAACAATTGATTTATATATTTCTCTGATAGGTATCATGATGAAAAGTAGTAACACAAAGGCATGCCATTATAAATAGGTTGTTGGTTTTAGGGTTTTGTGTGTGCATGGTTTCTTTGGTTTTTCTGAAGCTGCAATTAATGAAGAGATTTAATTAAACAGCTGTTAAAAGAGAAGCTGCCTGAGATAGTTGGTATATTTATCCAATGCTATAGAACCATTGCCCCACTGCAGAACTTTATCTATACATAGCTATTTGGGTTTAGGCTTTGTGAAAACAGCACGTTTTAATATCTCGATTGCTTTTTTGTTAAGAGAGGAAGCATCATAGTTTAATCTTAAGAGAAAAAAAAAAAAAAAAAAAACCTGGAGGGAGATCAAGAGTATGACCTTGAAGTGTTTTTGTTCATGCATCAAGTCTCCATTCATGCATAAGTATGCCAAGGGAGTAATCAAGGTAGCTGTTTCTGTCTTCCCTGACTGCTGGGTGTTATTACCCAAATCAAGTACATTAAACACATTGTGGAGAAGACAGGAAAGGAAATGAGCCTTTAACCAGATTTTTGAAGATATTTTTAACTTGGCAGTCTCTCTAATAGGGAATCATTTTTCTTTTGAAGAACAATGGATGGTCAGTATCAGTTATTTGTCAGAATCAAGTTGAAAAAACCCTATCTTATGATAGGGACTTGATTTTGAAAACAATTTTGTTTTTAAAAAATAAATCGTTCTACAGTAAAAACTTTTTATACCGTAGATAAGATTGCTCTATTCAGATACTACATGATGTCAAAGCATTCCAAAGACTACTGGAATCTAGGGCAGAAATGCAAAAGTTTTTGAGTGGGTAATAGGAGACTCTTGGCTTAAGTGTAGAAAATGAAATAAAAGGGAAAAATAACTCATGAGTTTGGCAAAATAAATGCCTTAATCTTATCTAGGTATTTAGAAATTATTTGGCACTATATCAAGTTAATTATTCTGTTTATAGGAAGATGATGCTTTAAGTACAAAGGATTTTTTTCCCTTCTTAATAAAATGCAAGATAAGAAAATGATCCTTCTTTTGTGTTACACTGGAATGATTGTAGTAAGGAAATGTGGATACCTGCTGAAAAAGAATCTCACTTTAATTTTCTGAAAATAAACAAAAATGGTGCCATTGGTGCTACCAAAGTTTCTCACAATGACTTGAAATTTCAATCTGTATCAGAAAACTTGACTGTGACCTAGGATTCTGGCTAACATTCAGATTCTTTCCTAGTGTTATGAAACCTCATGACAGAGTACAAACTAAGAGGAGTTTTAAATTTGTTCCCACTTTGCAATTATAAGACCATTAATTAATAGCTGATTTTGTAACCATTCATTGCCATTCACTGCTTTTCTCTATCATGGATTACTCAAAAACAATGTCAACACATACATACAAATATGAAATAACTTGTCTGTAACAGCAAGAACAATTTCTACCTAACAAAATCCTATTTCCATTTTCAAGAGACCTGTAAAAATATTGCTGACTACATGTAGAATAAACAAATTGTTAATAGGAATTTCATCTTCATATTACCTTGTAGACTTCATAAAATTATCAGAAATTGATTATTCACATTTACAACCTTTGCTTTAAGCAAGTTGAATATTAGGGCTATTTATGGATGAGGAAACTGAGGTTCAGAGCTGTTGCATGACAAGCTTAAGACCACAGAGTTAACAAGTGATATAGCCAATAATAAAACAAATGTCTTTGTACTAAATGAAGGAATCTGTCTCCAAAATGAAACAGCCAGTATTGTTAGAAGAGGATAATATCATCTAGATATTCTACAATTTTATATCCACAATTCTAATCTAGTAAGTCTAATAAAAAGTTCCATATCATGATTAAAAAAAAAAAAAAGAGGACTTATAAGAAATAAAGAAAACCACAGGAAAAGAAAGACACCAACAGATAATTTAGACAGTTTTTTAAATTACTGTAACAGGGGCACCTCAGTGGCTCAGTTGGTTGAGAATCCAACTCTTGATTTCAGCTCAGGCCATGGTCTTGGGGTCATGAGATCAAAACCCTGCATAGGGCTCTATGCTTAGGGGGGTGTCTGTTTTAAATTCTCTCTCCTTCTCCCTCTGCCCCTCCTTCTCACCCCACCCCACCCCACACACCCTCTATCTCTAAATAAATAAAATCTTTAAAAAAATAAAATTACTGTAACATATTCAATGAAATAAAGAAACATTAAGAATTTCAGCAGAGAACTGGAATCCATTTTTTAAAAATAAGGTCAATTCTAGAACTCTGCCATCTAATATGTTAATTGTGAGCCAACTGTGGCTATTTAAACTTCAATTAACTGAAGTTAAATAAAGTTTAAAAGTCCATTCCTTTATAAGACAAAAAGAAAAGTCAATTCCTTTGTTACACTACACACACATTTCAAGAGCTCAATAGCCACATATGGTGGGAAGCTACCATAATAAAACAGTCCAGTCTACAGAGTATTTTCATCATCCCAGAAAGTTCTCCCGGGCATCACTGTTCTAGAAATAGAAATTACAATAACTGAAATTAAGAAATCAAAAGCAGGTTTAATATCAAACTAAATAAAGCAAAACAGCAGATTAGTAAACTGGAAAAGAAATAATTAGAAAACATCATAATTTGTAATACTGGGGAGCTTGACAGATCAATTTGCCCTATAGAACAATTGCCCTATAGAACAATTACTTAACTGGAGAGAATTATTTTAAAAAAAAACACACAAAAAAATGTAGTCTCTGGATATTGTCCCAATAGCACACAAAAAGTAGTGAAACATTCACTCAAGGAAATCTACTATATCTCAGTAAGAACAGTGAGAGTCTATGGCATTTAAGCCATTACTTGCTCCCTTTCCCCATAACCTATACCAGCTCAGATTTATGGAAACTTTACTCTTGACACATGGAACTAAGAAGTCCAGGGTCTTCCCTCTCCCTCCAGCTCTAGGTCTAAGGCCATAACTTCACTGGTGTTTCTCAGTGTTTCTCAGGCCTCCTAACTCCAAAACTCTATTCAAGGTGGGAATAGCTAAGAAAACTAAAACTCTCTTTCCCCATCCACCCAGTCCCTACTTGTAGAAAAGAAGCTCTACTTTGGGGGAAAAAAAAAAGTCCAGGAAACTTGGAGCCCTGACCATGCCTACCCTAGCTCACCTGTAGAATAAAGGTTACATGACCAAAGGGAAAGCCAGGAAGACAGGAGCTAACCACCCTTCTAATATTCTTTTGTAGAACTAAAATATCATTCTGAGAGGGACTGGCCTCTGTTCTCATGCCCAGCCATTGTGCAAAGACACTGAGCTTCTACCCAATGGAAGAGAAAGACAATAAGGGGAATGACTATATTTAGAAGAGAGCATGGAGAACTTCATGCCTAAGGGTCATGCCCAAGGATGTGCCCCTCAAGAGTGATCAAAGAGGAAAGATCCAAGCTACCAGCCCCTGACTGAACATGTGGAAAAAACTGTAAACTCTCTAAGCTATGACAGTCTCCAGGCCAGGCATACAAATTCAACGGTATAGAAAAATATCTAACTGACTAAGATGACTAAAGTACAGCCTTTGACTAATAAATGACTTATGCTGATATAGGGATAGTAGTTGCTAAAAGACAAAAACAAGGAAAAAAAAAAGGAAAGAAAAAATATATATATGAGCAAAGATAGCAGAGGGTGTGTACTACAGAGGGAAATAGACTTCACAGAATTAATTCAGTCAATTCATTAAAAACATAAACAGGGGCGCCTGGGTGGCTCAGTCGTTAAGCGTCTGCCTTTGGCTCAGGTCATGATCCCGGGGTCCTGGGATCGAGCCCCACATCGGGCTCCCTGCTCTGCGGGAAGCCTGCTTCTCCCTTTCCTACTCCCCCTACTTGTGTTCCCTCTCTCGCTGTGTCTCTCTCTGTCAAATAAATAAATAAAATCTTTCAAAAAAATAAAAAATAAAAACATAAACAAATGACAAAGCAAAAACAACAGTAACATTATCCCAGAGGGACCAATAACCAGTGTTACTACAATATGTTATCTAAAATGTCCATTTTGCAACAAAAAATGACAAAACAAAGACAGAAAAAGTGCAACCCATATATAGTTTTAAAAAAACAAGCTTACAATAAAATTGCCTTTGAGGGACACAACTAGTAGATTAAACAAAGACTTCATTAACAACTGTAACTATGTTCAAAGAACTAAAGGAAACAATGTCTAAATAATTAAGCATTTATTTATTTATTTAGTACAAAAGATAATTGTTTAAAGTAAAAATAGTAATCAGGCATTGTTAATAACATAGATAAATAAAATGAATGACCACAATGTCATACATGATGGCAGGAAAGAATTGGTAATACAGTATTATAAGATATTTGCATTAAATGTGAAACAGTATAGGGTTATTTGAAGGTAAATATTATTTGTGAATGTATATTACAAACTCTTGGGAAACCACTAAATATTTTTAAAGAAGCATAATTAATACAATAAGAGAAGAGATAAAACTTGATCATATAAAATGCTTAATTAAAATCTGAAAAGAAAGAAAAAGAAGTGTGGAGGGAAGGAAAAGCAAAGAAAAAATAATGAATATAAGACTGCTAACTTTGATCAAAAGAAAGCTGGAATAGTTATATTAATTTCATAAAGCTGATTTCAGGACAGGAAAATTTCCAAGGATAAAAAATAGTATTATGGAGAAGTCTAAGATGGCAGAGGAGTAGGAGACCTTAGTTCTGTCTGGTCCCAGGAATTCAGCTAGATAGTTATCAAATAATTGTGAACACCTGCAAACTTAACAGGAGATCTAAGAAAAGAATTGCTGCAATTCTACAAATAGAAAAGCAACCACTTTCTGCAAGAATGACAAGATAGAAAAACTCACCTCAAAAAAGAGAACAAGAGGCAGTACTGACTGCCAGCGACCTAACCAGTATGGATATAAGTAAGATGTCAGAACTACAGATCAGAATAACCATTATAAAAATACTAGCTGGGCTTCAAAAAAGCATAGAAAATACTAGAGAATCCCTTTCTGGAGAAATAAAAGAATTATAATCAAGTCAAAATCAAAGAGGCTATTAATGAGATGCAATAAAAAATGAAGTCTCTAATGGCTAGGATAAATGAAGCAGAAGAGAGAATTAATAATATAAAAAATAAAGTGATGGAGAATAAAAAAGCTGAGAAAAAGATAAACAACTACTGGATCACAAGAATTTGAGAGAAAATTGATACCATAAGCAAAACAATACTAGAATAACTGGGATCCCAGAAGAAAAGGAAAGAGAGGGGCAGAAGGTATACTGGAGCAAATTATAGCTGAGAATTTCCCTAATCTGGGGAAGGAACCAAGCATTCAAGTCCAGGAGGTACAGAGGACCCCCCTCAAAATCAATAAAAATAGGTCAACACCTCAACATGTAATAGTGAAGCTTACAAATCTCAGAGACAAAGAGAAAATCCTGAAAGCAGCTCAGGACAGGAGGTCTGTAACCTACAAGGGTAGAAACATTAGACAGGCAGCAGACCTATCCACAGAGACCTGGCAGGCCAGAAAAGACTGGCATGATATATTCAGGGTGCTAAATGAGAAAAATATGCAGCCAAGAATACTTCATCCAGCAAGGCCGTCATTCAAAATAGGAGAGATAAAAAGCTTCCAGGACAAACAGAAACTAAAAGAATTTGTGATCACTAAACCAGCACTGCAAGAAATATGAAAGGGGATGCTTGAAGCAAAGAGAGAGCCCAAAAATAACATAAACCAGAAAGGAACAGAGACATTATACAGAAACAGTGACTTCACAGGTAATACAATGGCAATAAATTCATATCTTTCAATAGTTACTCTGAATGTAAATGGGCTAAATCAAAAGACACAGGCTATCAGCTTGGGGTAAAACAAACAAACAAACAAACAAACAAACAAAAAACAAGACCCATCAATATGCTGTCTGCAAGAGACTCATTTTAGATCCAAAGACCTCCAGATTGAAAGTGAGGGGGTAGAAAAACCATTTATCATGCTAATGGACTTCAAAATAAAGCTGGGGTAGCAATCCTTACATCAGAAAATTAGATTTTAAGCCAAATAAGAGCGAGGAAGGACACTATATCATAATTAAAGGGTCTATCCAACAAGAAGATCTAACAATTGTAAATTTTTATGCCCCTAATATGGGAGCAGACAATTATATAAACCAATTAATACAAAATTAAAGAAACACATTGACAATAATACAGTAATGGTAGGGGACTTTAATACCCTACTCACTGCAATGAACAGATCACCTAAGCAGAAAATCAAAAAGGAAACAAGGGCTTTGAATGACACACTGGCCCAGATGAACTTCACAGATATATTCAGAGCATTCCATCCTAAAACAACAGAATACACATTCTTCTTGAGTACACATGGAACATTCTCCAGAATAGATCACATTCTGGGTCACAAACCAGGTTTCAACTGGGACCAAAAGATTGAGAGCATTGTCTGCATATTTTCAGACCACAGTGCTTTGAAACTGAAATTCAATCAGAAAAGGAAATTTGGAAAGAACTCAAATACATGGATATTAAAGAGCATCCTACTAAAGAATGAATGGGTCAACCAGGAAATTTAAAAAGAATTAAAAAATTCATGGAATGAAATGAAAATGAAAACACAACTGTTCAAAACCTTCAGGATGCAGCAAAGGCGGTCCTAAGAGGGAAGTATATAGCAATGTAAGCCTTTCTCAAGAAACAAGAAAGGTCTCCAATACACAACCTAACCTTAACACCTAATGCAGCTGGATAAAGAACAGCAAATAAAGCCCAAACCCAGCAGGAGAAGAGAATTAACAAAGATTAGAGCAGAAATCAATGAAACAGAAACCAAAAGAACAGTAGAACAGATCAACGAAACTAGAAGCTGGTTCCTCAAAAGAATTAATAAGATCAATAAACCCCTGGCCAAACAACAAAAAGAAAAGAGAAAGCACCCAAATTAATAAACTCATGATTGAAAGAGGAGAGATCACAACCAACACCGAAGAAATACAAACAATTTTAAGAACATATTATGAGCAACTATATGCCAAAAAATTAGGCAATCTGAAAGAAATGGATGCATTCCTAAAGATGTATAGACTACCAAAACTGAAACAGGAAGAAACAGAAAACCTGAAAAGACCCCATAGCCAGCAAGGAAATTAAAGCAGTAATCAAAAATCTCCCACCAAACAACAGTCCAGGGCCAAATGGCTTCCCAGGGAAAGTCTACCAAACATTTAAAGAAGAATTAACACTTATTCTTCCAAAGCTGTTTCAAAAAATAGAAATGGAAGGAAAACTTCCAAACTCTTTCTATGATGCCAGCGTTACCCTGATCCCAAACCCAAACAAAGACCCCACCAAAAAGGGGAATATCCCTGATGAACATGAATGCAAAAATTCCTACCAAGATACTAGCCAATAGGATCCAACAGTACATTAAAAGGATTAGTCACCACAACCAAGTGGAATTTATTCCTGGTGTGCAAGGGTGGTTCAACATCTGCCAATCAGTGTGATACAAATATTAATAAAAGAAAGGACAAAAACTATATGATCCTCTCAATAGATGCAGAAAAAGCATTTGACAAAGTACAGCATCCTTTCTTGATTAAAATTCTTCAGTGTAGGGATGGAGGGAACATACCTCAATATCATAAAAGCCATATATGAAAAGCCCACACCAAATATCATTCTCAATGGAGAAAAACTGAGAGTCAGGAATTTCCCTAAGGTCAGGAATATGACAGGGATGTCCACTATCCTAAGGTCAGGAATATGACAGGGATGTCCACTATCACCACGGTTGTTCAACATAGTCTTAGAAGTCCTAGCCTCAGCAATCAGATAACAAAAAGAAATAAAAGGCATCCGAATTGGCAAAGAAAGTCAAACTCTCACTCTTTGCAGATGATATGATACTTTATGTGGAAAACCCAAAAGACTCCACCCCAAAACTGCTAGAACTCATACAGGAATTCAGCAATGTGGCAGGATATAAAATCAATGCACAGAAATCAGTTACACTTCTGTACACTAACAACAAGACAGAAGAAAGAGAAATTAAGGAGTTGATCCCATTTACAAGTGCACCCAAAACCATAAGATACCTAGGAATAAACCTAACCAAAGAGGCAAAGAATCTGTACTCAGAAAACTATAGAATACTCATGAAAGAAATTGAGGATGACACAAAGAAATGGAAAAACATTCCATGCTCATGGATTAGAAGAACAAATATTGTTAAAATGTCTATGCTACGTAGAGCAATCTATATATTCAATGCAATTCCTATCAAAATACCAACAACTTTTTTCATAGAGCTGGAACAAATAATCCTAAAATTTGTATGGAACCAGAAAAGACCCCGAATAGCCAGAGGAATGTTGAAAAAGAAAACCAAAGCTGGTGGCATCACAATTCTGGACTTCAAACTCTATCACAAAGCTGTAATCATCAAGACAGCATGGTACTGGCACAAAAACAGACACATAGATCAATGGAACAGAATAGAGAACTCAGAAATGGACCCTCAACTCAATGGTCAACTAATCTTTGACAAATCAGGAAAGAGTATCCAATGGAAAAAAGACAGTCTCTTCAACAAATGGTGACAGGAAAATTGGACAGCTCCAGGCAATAGAATGAAACTGGACCATTTCCTTACACCATACATAAAAATAGACTCAAAATGGATGAAAGACTTAAATGTGAGACAGGAATCCATCAAAATCCTTGAGGAGAACACAGGCAGCAAGCTCTTTGACCTTGGCCACAGAAACATTCTTGCTAGACACATCTCCAAAGGCAAGGGAAACAAAGGCAAAAATGAACTATTGGGACTTCATCAAGATAGAAAGCTTCTGCACAGCAAAGGAAACAGTCAACAAAACCAAAAGACAACCGACAGAATGGGGGAAGATATATGCAAATGACATCTCAGATAAAGGGCTAGTATCCAAGATCTATAAAGAACTTTTCAAACTCAACACCCCTTGGGGACAAATAATCCAGTCAAGAAATGGGCAGAAGACATGAACAGACATTTCTCCAAAGAAGACATCCAAATGGCCAACAGACACATGAAAAAGTGCTCCATATCACTTGGCATCAGGGAAATACAAATCAAAACCACAATGAGATAGCACCTCACACCGGTCAGAATGGCTAAAATTAACAAGTGAGGAAACGACAGATGTTGGTGAGGATATGGAGAAAGGGGAACCCTCTTACACTGTTGGTGGGAATGCAAGCTGGTGCAGCCACTCTGGGAAACAGTATGGTTTTTTTGTTCCTCAAAAAGTTAAAAATAGAGCTACCCTACGACCCATCAATTGCACTACAAGGTATAATATACCCCAAAGATACAAATATAGTGATCTGAAGGGGCACCTGCACCCCAATGTTCATAGCAGCAATGTCCACAATAGCCAAACTATGGAAAGAGCCCAGATGTCCAGCGACAGATGAATGGATTAAGAAGATGTGGTATATATATACAATAGAATACTACTCAGCCATCAAAAAAATGAAATCTTTCCATTTGCAATGACATGGATGGAACTAGGGAGTATTATGCTTAGCAAAATAAGTCAATCAGAGAAGGACAATTTATGATCTCACTCATATGTGGAATTTAAGAAACAAAACAAAGGATCATAGGGGAAGGGAGGGGAAAAATAAAACAAAACGAAATAGGAGAGGGAGACAAACCATAAGAGACTTTTAATCATAGGAAACAAATTGAGAGTTGTTGGAGGGGAGAGGGATGGGGAGATGCGGTAACTGGGTGATGCACATTAAGGAGGGCAGGTGATGTAATAAGCACTGGTATTATATAAGACTGATCAATCACTGAACTCTACCTCTGAAACTAATAATACACTATATGTTAATTAACTGAATTTAAATTAAAAAATTAAGATAAAAAACAAGAAACAAAAAAACCCCAAAAAGATAAATAACATAAAATCCACTTTAAACCAAAAAAAGAAGTATTCTATAATGACAAAGGAGCCAATTATCCAAGACATAATAATCATAAATATAAAAATAATGTTGAAAAGGAAGAACAAAGTTGGAGGAACCACGTTTCCCAATTTCAAAACTTACTATAAAGCTACATTAATCAAAAAAGTGTGGTAGTGGTATAAGAATAGACAGATTGTTGGGCGCCTGGGTGGCTCAGATGGTTAAGCGTCTGCCTTCGGCTCAGGTCATGATCTCAGGGTCCTGGGATCGAGTCCCGCATCGGGCTCCCTGCTCCTTGGGAGCCTGCTTCTCTCTCTGCCTCTCTCTCTCTCTCTCTCTCTCTCTGTCATGAATAAATAAAATCTTAAAAAAAAAAAAAGAATAGACAGATTGTTCAACAGAATAGAACTGAGATTCAGAAATAAACCCATATGTTTATGGTCTAATGATATTTTACAAGGAAGCCAGGACAATTCAATGGGGAAAAGAAGAGTCTTTTCATCCAATAGTTCAGGGACAACTGGATACCCATACGTAAAACAGTGGAACTGGTTCTCTACATTTTGCTATAATCAAAAATTAACTCAAAATTGATCATAGACCAAAATGGAAGGCTAAAACTAAAACTCTTAGAGGAAAACACAGGAATAAATCTTCATAACTTTAGATTATGCAATGGTTTATTAAATGCCACCAAACGCAAAAGGTATACAAGAAAAAAAAATAGGCTAATTGGACTCCATCAAAATTTTTAAAAAAAACCTTTTTAGTTTCAAAAGACATTATCAAAAAATGGTAGAAAGAATAGTAGAAAATATTTGCAAATCTTATATCTGATAGAGACTACTCAGAATATAAAGAATGCTTAGAAATCAACAACAAAAAACAAATAACCCAATTTTAAAGTGGGTAAAGTGTTTGGATAGACATTTGTACTACACATGGTATGGTTTCATTTATGGACTGAAATGTCCAAAAAATAAATCTATAGATAAAAAAAAAAACCTGATTAAGAGTTGTCTAGGGCTTGGGAATGGGAGGGCATGGAGAAAGACTGTAAAGGGTATTCTTTATGGGGTGATGGAAATCTTCTAAACTTAGACTGCAGTAGTGGTTGCACAACTCTGTAAATATACTGAAAGTAATTAATTGTAAGTTAAGTAGGTGAATTTTATAGAACGTCAATTATAACATCTTAGTAACGATGTTTTTTTAAATGACTGTATTAAAATTATCCCACAAAGAGTACAAAAAGATAGGAAAAGCCTCTATAAGTATGACCACCTTACTTAATTTGTACTTTCTTGTGTCCTCATTTTTTACTTCCTTTTTACCCCAATAGTTACTCAGAGAAAACTTTGTTAAAAAACTTCACTATTAATTTGATTTTAATAGGTGAAAATGTTTCTTGTATTATTTATGATATGGATATACTATGGGAAATGTGATTTTGGTTAAGAATACAATAATATATTTATGTTCTCTGTATGTTTAAAATGAAAACATTCTCTGCACAATACAAAGAATTAAATGTATTAAATCACAGTATGACATTATTTAAGTCCATATTTAAAAATCATTTGTTCCTATAACCTGGAAAAGACTGAGAAAGATACAAACTTTATATACAACCTAAATGGATTCTGTTTAAATACATCCCTAACTTTTATGTTATCTAATGTTTTAGTTTTATCTTGTTTATTTTTAGCTCACATATTAGACATGATTTATTTTATCTAATATAGTCCATTTTTGCTTAGGTTTACTCACATCTTTACTAATTTCTTTGCTCAATTATTTCTTTTTGAATCTCTTTTTATTTTCTGGGTCACTTTCTTTTCATTGAAATACCACTTCAGTACTTCTTTTATTGAAGGTCTGTTCATGGCAATTTTTCTCCATTTATTAATCTAAATACATGTATTTCACCTTCATGCTTAAAAGAGTCATTAGATACAAAAATTAGGCTGACAGTTATTTTACTGCAGGGCTTTGAATCCACCACATTCCATTGTTCCTGTTAAGAAGTCTGCTTTCATATTGATTTTTGTTCATTTGTACATAATCTTGTCTTTCTTCTTTACTCGTATTAAAATATTTTCTTTATTTCTGGTGTTCTGTAGTTTCACCTTGAAGTACCTACATATGCATTTATTTTATATACATGGCTTAGGATACAATATGTTCTCTAAATCTTCATCAATTTGGAGACACCTTAGTCACTATGACTATTTATATGGATATTACACAATGGGGAAAAGGGAATTCTTACACTGTTCAAGGACTATTAATTCTGTGTTTGGAGTTGACATTGAAATCTGGAGACCGGAAGCATAGCTCACATACCATTGTGAGCATGGAGGTATGTGAGGGGCAGTAGTAAATGGAGTCCTGGTCAAAATCTGACTTACACTGAGTCTACTGGGTCTGCTGACCATACCCAGTGTTCACTTCTGCTATTCCTTAATGTAATATTGGTATCGATACATTTGGAAGTTAACCCCTACATTGGATTTAACACACATTGGCCGGCAGGGTAAAATCTAACAGGGAGAGAAGCCAGATGGAAGCCTCTAAAACTACATCACTACCTTAGCCAGTGAATTAATAGTGAATTAAAAATAACCACACCTCAAAAGATGGTAGATATTATATTCCTTACAGAAACTAGATGGACCCTGGAGAATGATTTTAGACCACATCAAGCTGAACTTGATCAGTAGTAACCTTAATCATACCATATGAAGCATGGAATTTTTATTATAACAGGAAAATAGGACTTCAGATACATGGTCTTATGGGCTAAATGGTGTCCCCATAAATTCATATGTTAAAGTCCTAACCTCCAGAGCCTCTGAGACTATATTTGGAGATAGGGTCTTTAAAGAGGTAATTAAGTTAAATGAGATCATAAGAGTGGGCCCTAATCCAACTGATGAATGTCCTTATAAGAAGAGGAGATTAGGACACAGACATGCGCATTCACAGAGAAAAGATCATGTGAGGACACAGCAAGATGTAGCCATCTGCAAACCAAGGAGAGAGATCTCAAAAAGAAACTAAACTTGCTACCACATTGATCTTGGAATTCTACTTCAAGAACTGTGAGAAAATAAATTTCTGTTGCCTAACTCACCCAGTCCATCATTATTTGTTATAGCAGCCCTAGCTAACTAATATATACGATATGTGGCCATTAAGTCAATGGTGACTGTGTTCTACTCTATCTCAATTAAAAAAGAGTATCATAAACAGTTTGCATTCAAATGTAATGGACAACAATAACCATTCATAATTTTGCTCCAGGGATATGTTAATTCTCCTGGTCTTTGTTATAACATAGTCCATAGATATTTGGACATCCCATAGAATTTCACATTTATCCATTATAGAAATAACATCATATTTATTGGGCATTACTAAGTTCTAGCATGCAGAGAATTTGGAAAGACACATGCTCTCCAGATAATGGAAGATAAATTTCTACAGAGATGCAGAGAGGCCTGTGATTTCAGCAAAGCATTTAGACATATAGAGGTCAGATGTGTGTCAGGACAACTCCTCTTGAGTAAAAGACAAATTACTGCATCTTGCATCTTCTATTGAAAAGAAGTGAGCCTGATGCCTGGTAAGTCTTTTTGGGTTCTGAAGAAGATATATTACACATTTCAGAATGCTCCTCCAGCTCATAAGATGGGTGACATGAAAGACTACTGATTTTGAGTGGGATCTTGAGTACAAAAGGGCTCTGCAGCAGGTCCAGGATATGATGCAATCAATTACATGCTGGGCCATGACATCCCAAAGACCCTACAGTGCTAAGGTTGTCAGTGGTGGAAAAAGATGCAGTGCAGAGTTTATCCCAAGCCACAATGGGAAAATCATTATGCAGACCCTGAGGTTATAAAGCAAGGCCATTGTATGTGCAACAGAGAATTAATACACCTTCTTAAAACAGCTGTTAGTAAGCTACTGGGCCCTGGTGGAGAAAAACCCTTGACTATAGCATTCTAAGTGACCATGCATCTGGAACTGCCATCACGAGCCTGTTTCTATTCAACCTACCAAGTCATTAAGTTGAGAAAGCCAAGCAGCATCCATTATAAGGTATAAATAGTACAATCAGGATAAAATATGAACAGTACCAGGATGCATGAGCATGTTTCATGAGCAGATAACCCAAGCCCCCATATGACCTATTATGATTGCCCTAGCACTCCTTCCTCAGGTCCCACCTATGGCAGTAGAAAGATATGACTCTCTGAAAGAAGAGGATAGGTAGGCTCAGTATGCGGTTGAAATCCATTGGTGGCCTTGAAAGACAGTGGCAAAATAATATCTTCTTAGCAGACAGAGCTGTACATTGGTACACCAAGTCATCCTCTTTGTATATGACGAGAAATGATCTGAGGTGGAAATATATATAGACTGAAGAACAGTATGACCTGATTAATGACCTGACTGACTAGTCAGGATCCTGTAAGAAAAAAGAATAGATGATTGAAGAAAAGCACTTTTAGGAGATAGTTTGTGGATGACAGATTAACATATGGAAGGAGACACAACTAACGTTCATCAGAAATCAATGACAAAATAACTTGGTCAGTTGACAGAGTCTTTGTCACTAACCACTCCAGATCTGAAATAGTGGCAGAGATAGAGGCTGTGCATGGGTCCAACAACATGTACTCATACTTACTAAGGCCAAATAGCAATGGCTGCCTTTGAATGTCCAACTTTTCAACAACAGAGACCAATGCTGAGTCCCTGATAAGGTATTATTCCTCCAGGGGACCATTTGGTAACAAATTAATTATATTGGACCCTGTATCTTGGAAGGACCAGTGACTTATTCTGAGTATGTGTTTGTCTTTCCTGCTCACAGAGCCTCAGCCAGCACTATCTTTGGGTCTTATAGAGTTCCTGTTCTTACAGAAGTGGAATATGACACATATATGGGACCCACTTGACAGCAAAGAAGATAAAGGAGTGGGACCATAACAATGGCATACACTGTCTGCATCTCACCCCCTACCATCTGGAAGTTGCCATCCTGATAAAGTATTACCTGAATGGGCAATACTCTGCAAGGATGGGAAACTACCTTCCAGCATGCTGTATGCACACTGAATCAGCGAACTCTATGTGATGTCATTGCTCTAATAGAAAGAATACATCAGCTAGGTACCAAAGTCTGGAAAAAAAAGATGATGCCACTTACCATTATTCCCAATGGCATACCAAACGATTCTGCACTTACTGTCCCTGCAGGATTAGAGGTCCTGATTCTAAAGGGGGTAACCTCTCCAGGAGAAAAAATAAAGATCCCATTGGAACTACTATTTATGGCTGACACCTGAACACTTAGGACTCCTTTTGTACAGAGACCAGCAGGCGAGAAGTGGAGTCACCATATACACAGTGGTAACTGACCTTAATCAGAAGGACAAGATGGGGTTTGGAGACATATATGTGGACTCAAGTGATCAACTTGGACGTTTTTTGATACTCCCTTGCTTACTTGTGACTGCACAAATGCAGCAATCCCACCTAAGAACAGTATAGTTACCAGGAACTAAGGCTCGGAAACGCAGGTTTGGTACTACTAGATAAGCCACCAAGATTGGCAGAGGTGCTAGCTGAGGACAAAAGGAATCTAGAATAAATAGTGTTAGTTAATTTCACTAACCTGTCTCTTCCACATTCTCCCCCCAAAAGAGAGTCCCCCTAGAACCCTTGATGAGATCTCCTCCCTAAATGTGTATGAAGAAGTGTATTAATATGGCCCAAGAGGTGGACTAGAGCAGCTGTCTAGTTGCACCTGTCAGTTCTTACAAAAAAGAATTACTGTTCTGCTACAAGGAATGCAGTTAGGAGGACAGTGTCAGCCTCAATGCCTTTAGGATCTGCCTCAGCTTTCAAGTTGAAGCTATGATTTTCCCAAGCCATTGCTGTCCAAGACTAAGCACAGAAGGGATACTAGGTTTAATCATTTCTGCCCAACAAAGGATTCCTCAAGCAAGACTCCTATTTGTTCCAAAGTCCCCATTGGTTTGGCTAAGACTTATTCCTCTCTGTCATGGTCTGAGGCTCTTTCTGACTCTTTTACTTCCTCCCCACTTTCTCTCAAAGCATCAGATCTAAAGACATTCCACCCATTTTCCTTCCTTATCGTTTTTATCTTTCACAGAAGATAGACTCCAGTTAATCACTTGTTTCAATATCTGTTTCCTATAGGTTCTAATTAACACAGAACTAAAAAATGTGGTAGAAGTATATTTTTTAAAGTTTATTTACCATCAAGGTAAATTTCAGCTAAAGGGCTTTGAACAATATCTAGTTTGCTGTGTGCCCAAAGTGGAAGTCAATTATCTTTGCATTTTCTTGCTTTTCTCAATCCTATGCTCCATATTATCAATATGGACTTCATTTCTTCAATGGCTTATTTTTCTCCTCCCTTTTTGACATACTCCAATTTTATCTTCTCTTATCAGTTTTTTTTCTCTGAGATCTTACTTTTGCTTTGAGGTTTTCTGAATAAGGATATATTACTTCATTAACTTACTAGACTTCATGGTGATACTGCTGGTGACCAATTTTATCTGTTGAATATCACTATTTTTCTGGTGATTTTTCTCCAGTAAAGGGTTTCCTCTTCCTTCTATCCTTTTTATAATATTGTTACATAGAACCTATTTCTTTGTTTAATTATTATTCATCTTTCAGTGAAGAGTCAGAGAAAAGTTGAGTTATGTTCCAAGCAAGGAAGAACTTTTCCTGGTTCATTTGGAGTTCCTCATTGCAAAAAGTTTACATGGGCGGGTGACTTGGTTTCTTCTTGGCTAAAAGTGAGCACTAGTCACTTCTGTTGACCAGCCTCCATTTACTTCCCGAACATAGGTATGTCTTGTACATCTGCACTGGACAGCTCTTCCCTGATTTCTTGAACCTCAACTAAGTAGAGGGGAGGTTCCTACCTATCCACACCCTGTTTCCACTGTTAAATTAAAAAAAGGACCAGCTGGTTTTCTCCTCTTGGAGGTCTCTTCTACTCAGCACTACCATGTTCTGCCAGCCTGTCCTGAAATCTGCACCTCTGACTGACAGTATTGTACTTTGTGTTAATATGCTTTCTAATTTTATCAGAGATGAAGACTGCCTTTCTTGTTTTTCTTTCTTTTTATTATTCTACGGTAATTCCCAAGAAGAGAATGGCTTTCATAAAGGTCTTACGAGATAAAAGATTCCATATTTATGCTCTCTTGTAAAAGAAAATAAACTAATAAATAATAAAAATCTTCCTTAAGATATGCCAAACAAAATTTGTGGCTCTGACTGTAGTATTTCCTTTGCATTATAGTTTACAGAGTATAAAACACATGGCATAATATATGGTAGTTACAGTACCTTTATATAGAAAGAAGTGAGAGGGAGAGAGAATGGCAGGATTGTTCGTTGTGAGTATCTGGGTGCTCTGCCTTGTGACCAAAATATGGAGGAAAGTTGCAATCAGTGATAGAAACATCAAGATAGATTTTTGTGTCTATGTAGCTATTCCCTGCATAGGAATATGCAAGGCCTATCTCAGGAAAATTGCAATCTCCTTGAAGAGCCCCATGATTAACCTGGCATTGTAGCAATGAGGAGAAACTCCAACAGCAAATTAAAATGGCTAAGAAGCTGGCATGTGGGTCTAAGATAGGATGCCTAGTTCTCTATAATTAGTGGAACAATAAGGAAATCCAGAAGTTTCCAGAAGCCCAGTATATAAGAGTGGAGACAATGGTGTACAGAAGCCTGGGCTTGGGAAAAAGAAGTCTCATAGTGTGATGACCTTGAGATCAGAGACTATAGCAAGTCAGAAGTATTTCAGGAATATTTGCCATTATAACAAATTCTAAATTCTCAAAGGCTATAAACATAAACATATAAATAATGCAGATTACTGGGTTAAGACAAATCTACCAAACTGCAGCTGAGACCAGCAGAGAAATATAGATAGCAGGTGGATCAAAGTTCCTTCTCTCTGAGACCAGAGCATATTTAAGCCTTCATTTGTATCCAGGCACCACTGAGGAAGAACCAGGGAAAGAGAGCCTGTTAGGGAACTTTAAGTTCCCTTTAGCCTTGCTAAAGGGAATGAGAAAGGCTTGATCAGTAGTGAGAGCTCTAAAATGACTTAAAGAAGCTTTTAACCTCTTAAGTCTTAAGAAACTGAATTATGTTTAATTGGCAAGTTTGTATTTCCCTTAAGATCAGGAACATGTCAAGGATGCCCACTCTCGCCACTATTGTTCAACATAGTACTAGAAGTCCTAGCAACAGCAATCAGACAACAAAAAGAAATAAAAGGTATTCAAATTGGCAAAGAAGAAGTCAAACTCTCTCTTTTCGCAGATGACATGATACTTTATGTGGAAAATCCAAAAGACTCCACCCCCAAATTACTAGAACTCATCCAGCAATTCAGTAATGTGTCAGGATACAAAATCAATGCACAGAAATCAGTTGCTTTCTTATACACTAACAATGCAACTGTAGCAAGAGAAATTAGAGAATTGATTCCATTTGCAATAGCACCAAAGACCATAAGATACCTCGGAATAAACCTAACCAAAGAGGTAAAGGATCTATACTCTAGGAACTACAGACACTCATGAAAGAAATTGAAGAAGACACAAAAAGATGGAAAAACATTCCATGCTCATGGATCGGAAGAATAAACATTGTTAAAATGTCTATGCTATCCAGAGCAATCTATACCTTCAATGCCATCCCGATCAAAATTCCAATGACATTTTTCAAAGTGCTGGAACAAACAATCCCAAAATTTGTATGGAATCAGAAAAGACCCCAAATCGCCAAGGAAATGTTGAACAAGAAAAACAAAGCTGGGGGCATCATGTTGCCTGATTTCAAGCTATATTACAAAGCTGTGATCACCAAGACACCATGGTACTGGCACAAAAACAGACATATAGACCAATGGAACAGAATAGAGAACCGAGATATGGACCCTCAACTCTGTGGTCAAACAATCTTTGACAAAGCAGGAAAAAACATGCAATGGAAAAAAGACAGTCTCTTCAATAAATGGTGCTGGGAAAATTGGACAGCCACATGCAGAAGAATGAAACTCGACCATTCTCTAACACCATACACAAAGATAAACTCAAAGTGGATGAAAGACCTCAATGTGAGACAGGAATCCATCAAAATCCTAAAAGACAACATAGGCAGTAACCTCTTTGACATTGGCCACAGCACCTTCTTTCAAGATACATCTCCAAAAGCTAGTGAAACAAAAGCAAAAATGAACTTTTGGGACTTCATCAAGATAAAAAGCTCTGCACAGCAAAGGAAACAGTCAACAAAACAAAGAGGCAACCCACAGAATGGGAGAAGATATTTGCAAATGACACTACAGAGAAAGGGCTGGTATCCAAGATCTATAAAGAACTTCTCAAACTCAACACCCAAAAAACAAATAATCAAGTCAAAAAGTGGGCGGAAGAGATGAAAAGACACTTCTCTGAAGAAGACATACAAATGGCTAACAGACACATGAAAAAATGTTCATCATCATTAGCCATCAGGGAAATTCAAATCAAAACCACATTGAGATACCACCTTACACCAGTTAGAATGGCAAAAATGGAGAGGGAAAGAAACAACACATGTTGGAGAGGTTGTGGAGAAAGGGGAACCCTCTTCCATTGTTGGTGGGAATGCAAGTTGGTACAACCACTCTGGAAAACAATGTGGAGGTGCCTCAAAAATTTAAAAATAGAGCTACCCTATGACCCAGCAATTGCACTACTGGGTATTTAACCCCAAAGACACAGATGTAGTGAAAAGAAGGGCCATATGCACCCCAATATTCATAGCGGCAATGTCCGCAATAGCCTAACTGTGGAAAGAGCCAAGATGCCCTTCAACTGATGAATGGATAAAGATGTGGTCCATATATACAATGGAATATTACTCAGCCATCAGAAAGGATGAATACCCAACTTTTACATCAACATGGAGGGGACTGGAGGAGATTATGGTAAGTGAAATAAGTCAAGCAGAGAAAGTCAATTATCATGTGGCTTCACTTATTTGTGAAACATAAGGAATAGCATGGAGAACATTAGGAGAAGGAAGGGAAAAATTAAGGTGGGGGGGAAATCGGAGGGAGAGATGAACCATGAGAGACTATGGACTCTGAGAAACAAACAGGGTTTTAGAGGGGAGGGGGGAGGGGGGACTGGTTAGCCAGGTGATGGGTATTAAGGAGGGCACGTACTGCATGGAGCACTGGGTGTTATACGAAAACAATGGATTGTGGATCACCACATCAAAAACTAATGATGTATTGTATGGTGACTAACATAACATAATAAAATTTAAAAAAAAAAATTGGCACGGTTGTAATTTTTCTGCCATAATAGAGTCCCAGGAACATGATATCAGTTATAGAAAAATTAATGTTTTGATTTGTTTCTGCATGTTATGCTACACAAACAAAACTGAAGTTATATTTTATATGTAAAATTTGACCCTGTTTTTTCATGTTATAAAAATCATTTTCCATTTTATTAAAACTATTTGTAAATATCCATCTTAACAGATGCCTTTCGCATCTTGCCAAGGCAGTTTCTTCTGCCTCTCTCTAGTCTGAATTTTTACATTAAAATCTTTAATCTACAGTCAGTTTTTTTGTCTTGAGAAGATGTAACATTTTCCCAAAATCCTAACAAATTATGCCATCTCTTTCTACTGAATAATTCATCCTTGTCTGATCAATGTTTCCAGTTTATTATTATATTAAATTATATAACAGAATTTATTTTTACTTAGAATAATTATGCACATTTTCTCTACTGATTTAATAATTATAGTTTCAGAATATGTTTTAGTATCTGGGAGACCTAATCCTGTTCAACATTTTTCTTTTTCATTTTTCTTAGATCTTTTCTACTTTTTATTATGATGAATTTTGAAATCATCTTGTCAAGATTTAAAAGGAAAATGTCATTGATATTTTAACTGGGATTGCATTAGATATGTGCATTAATTGTTTTTCCTCCATCTGGAGTGTGGCATATCTCTACATTTATGTATTTTATTTTGCATATATCTTAGTTTTTGTTGGCTGTTTGGTTTGCTTTGGTTTTCACCTACAGGTTGCACATGCTTCTTTTTAAGGTAATAGTTACAACATATTACCTCTCATTCATTTTATAATGTAGTTGTACTAGTATATAGGAACTATATTAATTTGTTATATATTTTTATATGCATGGTCATTTGGAGAACTTTTACTAGTTCTAACAATTTTACAAGTAGATTGTTACTGGCGTTTTAGTTGGTTCTTATATTTTATTTAAGACCACTTCCTGGTTTACCCTAGACTTGCCCTGTTTCCTTTTTGTCCCTGGGCACACAGATCAATGCTTTTGCTTCTGCCTGCCTTAATGACATGGTGCATTTTTAGCTTGCAGTCATAATGCTTTCTTCTACATGGGCCTAAGAATGACAGTGTGCCCTGGAACAAAACAAACAATGCCATAAATATGCATTACTTATAGTGTATTGATTAACAGTATCTGTGCTCACAAAAATCCATTAAACAAGATTATATATTGTAGCAGTTTCCAAACAGCGCCCTGAAACTATAAACTATAATTTGTGGTGCACAGCACAAGTAACAAAATGCACAAACACTGTGGCCCTGGTGAAAGATTCTTGCTTCTAGCAGGTCATTTGCTTTAGGTCAGACTGAAAATGCTGTCTCCCTTCAAGAGAGTTAACCCAGGCCCAGGCGACTGGTCAGCCTTTAACATCTGGAAGGATCCAACGAATAATTTCTTAATTTCATCTACCTGAGTCAGAATAAGTGTTCTGGGAAAACTTAATGCTTTTAAAGGAAAAAGTATTCTCTTGACTTCATAATGACCAAACATATTTTTAACTAGATACAAATTTCGTCTGCTGGAACGCTTGAATGTAGGGGAAAGACCACTCAGAAACAAAATAAGAGATTTGGTATCAGTTTTCCCATAGGGGTTCCTTGGAATCAGACACAGAGGTTCTATTCTATTTAGGTTAGCCCTGTCTCCATTCTAGAAGAGTCAGGAGCGTGGGCCTTCAGGGGCTGCCATCTCTAGAACTTGCACTGTTAGCAGAGTCCCCCACAGTCTTGTCAGTTGCACTTCCTTTGTTCCTGCCTTTTATCTCAGCCACTGACCTGATGCTGCTTTAGCTGAGATAAAATAAAGATATCTATAGATATTCACAGGGGTCTGAGTAGGAGGTTTAACATCACAGTAACTCAGAAAAAGATGAAAAAGTAGAACTAGCAAACAGCAGTACACACAAGCTACAACTTTATTTGGAATTGCTATAGTTGAACAACAAAGGGAACAGGTTGACTCATTTAGTTTCTATTGTACTGGAGTGATGGGGTTATTTTAATATGTGTCCTAGCTATTCCTTTTAGAGCATCAAATAGAAACGGATTGGGTCCAAGCCCCAGTGAATACATTTGGCTCATAATATAGTTTGCATTTAAATCAAATTTATAGTTGCCTAAAATAGACCCTCCAACTGTGCAGAAGTCATATAAGTAGCAGTCAGAATGGTAAGAGTGCTTTTTTCCATTCATTCAAAAGCACATAAGTTGCTGAAGATTCACTTTTCAATTGTTATCTGTCCCACTGAGTTTGCAAGGGTTCAGCTTCTCCTCAATTACACTGAAATGATGTACTTTTGTCTGCTGCTGTTTTAAATCTCTATTATCTCTAAGTGTGTTTCCCTGTAATAATAAAAGGTGTCAAGTAAAGCACCAGGAGGCTCCAAAGATTGTTGTTCTTTCTTTCTCCTTCTTTCAGTCTTTCTTTTCCCTTTTCCTTCTTTTTATGAGGATTCACAGGTATAGTCTTGCTTTATTCTTCTATAGGATGGTTCTCAGCTGGGGACATTTAGCTCTCCAGGGGACATCTGGCAATGTTTAGAGGTATTCTGGATTGTCACAACTGTGCAAGCATTGCTACTTGCTGGTGGACAGAGGCTAGAGATGCTGTTAAACATCCCACATTGCACAGGATAGCTCCCACAACAAAGATTTATCTAGTCAATAGTGTCAATACTGAAAAACCCTGTCAGGAGAAACAAACAAGATTGATCAGGCTTATCTTTTATGTGATTTTTAAAGAAGGTAAATTGACATGTTTTCACTCTATTTTTGAATTTAGATATGGGGGTTAGTGTCATGTATGGTTTTTATAAATGTAACTTTCCATGAAGTCACCAATGAATCACTAAAATTCTTATTTTTAAAAAATCATTTATGAGATTTAAGCCATTTATCTCAAGGTCTGATGTCACTTTTCTGTTTCATATTCCCCTTATATATTGCTGATGTATCTACCTGAAATGATTTTCCTGTGATAGAAAAATACCACTGAAGTTCTTTGCTGTTTCACTGTCCTGGCAAAGGTGATAGTTTAAAACAATTTTAAGTTTTTGAATCTTTCTGAGAAGGACAAATGTTCAGGTTATACTGTGATCTTATCAAGGTAAAGTGAAGAGACTATAGTGAAACCTAATTATCTCATTTCATATATTTATATTTTCCCAGTTATACTTGAGTTTGATTCTTTTAATATTTTTACTTTTCATTCTTGTTTTTTATAAAGATTCAGACAGAAAATATCAGTCTTTCAACTTTTTCCTATAATGAAATTCTCCTACTGCTATGGACTGAATGTTTGTGTCCCCATAAAAATCACATGTTGAAACACTAATCCCCAATGTGGCGGTATTTAGAGATGGAGTCTTTGGGAGGCAAGTAGGCCATGTGGGTGGAGCCCTCATGATAGGATTAGTGCCCTTAAAGGAAGAGAAAGAAGAAGCAGGAGTTTACTTGTGTGTTCTCTCTGTCCCCCTCTCCACTTCCCCAACTCTCTGCCATGTGAGGACATAACCAGGAAGGGGCTCTCACCAGAAACCAAACCCGCCTGCATCTTGATCTTGAATTCCCAGCCTTTAGAACTGTGAAAAATAAATTTCTATTGTTTAAGCCACCCAGTCTATGGTAGTTTTCTTATGGAAGAACAAACTGAATAAAACATCCATAAACTATGGAAAAGTAGTATGCATATTGACAGTTCAGAAAAAACACTCAGTCCCAGGCACAACATGATCAAGTCCAAATGATAATATCTTCATATGTGGAATGATTGGGGCCAATCATTACACAAATAAGGAAGATATTAAAAGAAATATGTCTTATGACATATTCATATCTGGTATGAAGTGTTGGATAAATAAATCCTATATCTACACCTAGACCCTTTTCTCTGGTCTCTAGGATTAGATTTACACATTAAAAGAAAATTGTTAAGTCTTTTCAAAAACAACTCAAAGACAGGAAAACATGTGTTTCTTTCAGAGACCCCCACTAGACATCAAATGTTCAATCTGTTTTATACCCAAATGTACCAACAGAAAGAAATAACGTCGATATTTAAAGCAGTGCTTCTCAACTGGAGATGATGTTTATAACTGGAGATATTTTTTGTTATCACAGTTGGGGCAAAGAGGGCTTGCTACTGGCATCTAGTGGGTAGAGGCCAGGGATGCTGCTAAATTTTCAAAAATGCACAGAACAATGCCCCCCACTGAGAATTATGCAGCTCCAAGTATCAATAATATCAGGGTTGAAAAACTGTGATATAAAGTATAAACCAAAGATGAGTGCTTCCAAATAGTCCACTCATTTTAATGCTGTCACCTTCAGAACAAGAAACCCGATTAGAAGATATGTTTCTAGATTAATAATGATTGTTTTTTAACTGTAAGGGAAAGAGATTTGGGATTTAGTGTTCATGATAATGAGAGCATATGTTTAGCAACATAGTAAGCATGTAAACACATAAAGCAAATAAAAGGCTGCACTGCGGTTTTTATTCTCATTTTTCTTCATATTATTAGGCACCATTCCACAGTATACAGGCTCAGAAGGCAAAGTGGTCTTTCAGGTACTTTAGAGTACAGAATACTCCAGAAGCAAATCCTAAACAAATATGATTCATAGTTACTCCAAAAAGATTCTCCTGAGACTGACTCATTCTTGGATTATACCCACAGTATGCTCTAAGGCCCTTCAACTGATGCGTCACTTTATAGTAACAAAATACCTGATCAGTATTCCTATTGGGTGCTCAAACCACAAAGCCTGTGTAAGACATTGTTAGAAAGTGTTGGAGGGTCAGTAATGTGTCCTCCAGACTCAGAAGGCACTCTAATACTGAAAAACAAAGTAAGCCACTCCACACCATTTATACAGTCTTATTCAGGATAACTTACTAGCAGGAGCAACTGGGCAGGTGGGTGCATGGAGGGACAATCCAGGATATTACAGAGCTATTGTTGGCTGCTATTCTCTGTCCCATATTCTCTGTCCTCATCCAGACCTTAATCCCCATGGGACTGGAGTGAGGGGCATGATGGTGAGGTCACAAGGTAGTTATCTAAATTGGCGTCATTTGTGTGCCAGAGGGTAGAACAAGATGGAGGGCCAAAGATGAAGTCCATGTTTCAGCACTCCTACAGATATAGTTAAAATAAATACAAATAATTAATTTCTAATTTATCACGTAAGGAATTCATAGAATTTGTAACCTCCTAAGAAGTAGTAAAAAGTAAAAATATGAATAGCTTCAAATAAGGTTTGCCACAATTAGTCAGTATATAAAGAAAATCAGAGAAAGAAGTAGATTACGATTATGAATAAAGGATTATTAAGGGAAAGAAGATATTCAGGCCACATTCTTGGCCTTTGATGTCAACAGCAAGGATCATGATAAGGACTCTGGGGCGCCTGGGTGGCTCAGTTGGTTGAGCGACTGCCTTCGGCTCAGGTCGTGAGCCTGGAGTCCCGGGATCGAGTCCCGCATCGGGCTCCCTGCTCGGCACGGAGTCTGCTTCTCTCTCTGATCCTCCCCCTTCTCGTGCTCTATCTCATTCTCTCTCTCAAATAAATAAATAAAATCTTAAATAAAAAAAAATAAGCACTTTGACATTGTTGTTTGTCCCATCGTGGTACCAGGTCAGGAACCCTGCTATACTGAAGGGATCATGGGTCCAAATGGTGTAGTAAGTTTTATTTCAATTTTAATATACCTGGATTGTGAGGGTTTTTTAAAAAATGCTTTAAATCATATAAACAAGTCACTTTCATTGTGCTTAGCTCACAACAGGTGCACACTAAGTACTTGCCGAGTATAAAAAATATTAGTACAGGAAATACAGCTTATTCCAAGTAAAACACTTAAAACTGACATTTTATGATTGAAATTAAAGCACAGAGAGTTTAAGTAATTTTACCACAGGCACACAGAGTGAAAGAGACAGAATCAAAGCATTTTTATGCTAATCAAATAGAAAAACAGAATCAACAATAAATCCATCATCTAGTACTTTTTGCATCTTAGTATATATGTCAGCTCAGATCTTCATAAGTCCATATAATTTGTTAAGTAAGTCATACTATTCATACTGGCTTGGAATCTTCTTTTTGCACTGAACAATGCATCATAGATATTATTTCAAATCAGCAATCAACATTTCCCACATGAGTATCTGATTAGTAATCTGTGGAACCCTAATCCAAAATATGTTAAGAGTGGTGCCACCAAAACAAAAAGAAAAACAAAGACAAAAAAACTGTCTCTAAACAAATAAGTTTGGAAAATGCTTTGTAAACACAGTAAAATGAAAAATGTATTTACTGAAGGACATTTCAGGACATTTAGTATGCCTATGCACATTGTAATTATCCAATGAGACACACAGATTGTTTCATTACCCAAAATTAATTGATGAGGAAATACTTTGTTTTAACTACAGAAGAGCCACCCAACATAAATAGGTAAAGCAATATAATACAGTAGTCTGCTTTTTGAGTGCATACTCCATGAGGGAACACTATTTGAGCAAAAACCAACCATATATGTATAATCATTTATTTACAGATTATATGCATATTCTACTGTACCAATGGATTGTATTATATAATACAAAAAATAGAAAAAATATGAATAAAATGAGTTAATGTATTTTAAAGGCCCTGCTAATATTAATAGCTATTATTGTTTTGCTAATATTAGCAATTATTTCAAAGCACTTAGGGTAAACTTCATCTTTATGGTAGTTGGTGTAAATATAGATTTTTGTTTTGTTTTGCTTTTTTTTAAAATTGATGTATGATTAACAAACAGTGTTAAATTAGTTTCAGGTGTACAATATAATAATTCAAAAACTTTATACTCAGTGCTCATCACAATAAGTGTCTTCTTAATCCCCTTTATCTATGTCGGGAGAGAGTGAGTGAGAGAGACAGAAGGAGCAGTGGGGGGCAGAAGAAGAAGGAGAAGCAGACCCCACTGAGCAGGGAGCCTGATGCGGGGCTCAATCCCTGGACTCTGGGATCATGACTTCAGCCGAAAGCAGACACTTAACCGACTGAGCCACCCAGGTGCCCCATGAATATAGATTTTAAATAGATATTGATGATTTTAATTTTTTTAGCATATTTCTCATAGGGGCCTGTTAGATTATTACTGTATTTAACTACTAATATGCCAGATTAAGAGCTCATACAAGGATTAAGAGTGTCATCATTGTAACTGAAAATTACAACACACAGCAGTTACATAGAAACATCTCCATAGTGGCTGTCACTCTTCCCTCCCAGATCCATCATTTGACTTAACATGTGAACAAGTAAGGTTCCAATGTTAATGAGGACATAAATATTAATAAAAATGTAATTAAAATTCATAGCATTTTCTTTCCATATCATAGAAAGTCATATCGAGAATTAAAGACTTATGAAGGATACTTTTTTGTGAGGTGTGATAGGCAGACGAGATATTACCTTGGGTTGAAAAGAGCAGGAGCAAAGGAAAGAGAAACATTCCAGGTAGACTAGTATTTCAAGTGACCTGGCCAAGAAAGGGAGGAAGAAATCTTACCTAAAAAGGCACAAATGTCAAGGTACTTTATTTACTTTTGTTTGTTCTTAAAATGGATACGTCTTAAGTATATCTAAATATCAAATATTTGCTGGTGAGAAAAGAGCCAATGGAGAGAGAGAAGAAAGAATAAAAGAGAGGAAGATGATGGATGAAGAAAAATCATAGGACCAGAGCCTGAGCTACCGCAACATACAAATGAGAGCTTTATTTCCCAATTAGGAGAGCAGGAGTAATACATGGAAACACCCCATCTAGAAAGAAACAGTCTGTGCTTGCTCGGCAGCACATATGCTAAACTGGAATGTTACACAGAAGATTAGCATGGCCCTTGGGCAAGGATGACACTCAAATTCGTGAAGAGTTCCATTAAAAAAAAAAAAAGAAAAGAAAGATGTGGCCTGACTCATATTGTGACAGGGACTAGAAATGAAAGCAAAAATAGATGAGTGGACAACAAAGAACCAGTATGATAATGCAGAGCCAGCGCCACAGAAGAGATGCTGACCCTAAGGTGAATAGCACCCTTATTCCTTTAATCATTCCAGAACCATTTTACATGAAGAGACTGAGTGAGGAAGAATTGGTAGTTAAACCAGAACCATTTCATATATTGATAATGTATTACCAATTAATTTTCAAATTTACAAATATCTACTTCCTGTTTACCATGTTCCAAAAAATAGGCTGGATGCTGAAGGTCCAGAATGGACAGAGACATATGCCTCTTGCCCCCACAGTTTACATTTGTCTTTTAGTTTTAGTTGCTGTGCATATGAATTATGAAAATTTTAAGAAAATACATACAGATTATCTCTTAGTGTGAGATGTCATTCTCAATTAAATCTTGTATGTCTTGAGTAGAAAAGAAAAAACAGAAACAAAACAAAAAACCCTTAGTTTTGAGTAGGAAGAAAAGTGAACAGTATGGACCTTACTGATTTTTTTTTTTTTTTTTGTAGTCATTATTAGATGCCCTCAGTGGGCAAAATTGCTCAGAAGAGTTCCTAAAACTCTATCATCTCACTGATATTGGAATATACCAATAGCTGTAAGGACACAAATACAGCTTCTTGCATTTTGAACGTCCTTTTTGTTTCTCCAGTATCCCAATCATTATAAAAAGAAAACAGCGGGGTAACAGAAAGAGAAATACATATAATCATGCTCTGTATATAAAAGAAAGAGAGAATACATGAACATAGCTAAGTTATTGATAGTATTATTAAAACATGGTTTTAAATTTTTCCCTTCCTTTCAAGACTGAGTTTTAATGTTTAACATTTGTGGTTTGAGTACCAGACAATTTCATAGATACTGCAGTCCCAACTTAACATGCTATGTTGAAATGAAGATTTGAGGTGCATTAAGGTTTCAAATAAATACCAAAGAGATAACAATACCTTCCCTGAGTCAATAGATCAATGTCAGCTAAGGAGCACTAAGGAAAACAAAACAAAACAAAAGCTGGGAAAGACAAAGATAAAAGAAGCAGGCAGAGGCTAGACTACTACCAAAAGAAGACTTTCCCTTTCCAACCTTAACAGTCTTCCCAACTGTAGCAAGAACAGGATGTCTTGGATCCTGGATCACATTAAATCTACTGTACTTTGCATAATTATTCCCTATTTCAGGAAGTGCTTTAATGTAAAAGAAATATGAATTAAGCTATGAAACATGAACATTTTTTTTTTGAAGATTTTATTTATTTATTTGAGAGAGAGAATGAGATAGAGAGCACATGAGAGGGGGTAGGGTCAGAGGGAGAAGCAGACTCCCTGCTGAGCAGGGAGCCTGATGCGGGACTCGATCCAGGGACTCCAGGATCATGACCTGAGCCGAAGGCAGTCGCTTAACCAACTGAGCCACCCAGGCGCCCAACATGAACATTTTTAAAATCATCAGCAGCCTTTGCTAGAAGTTATCACTGATTATATATGACCAGAGGAAGGGAACATAGCAAAGGATCAATAATTTGTAATTAATAATAACAAGTGAATAATAAAATAGTAATTCTTGATTTTTCTTTCAATACTTGAGGAATACTTGGGACAGGAGAGAAGAGAGAACAAGTCATTACACATTCAGGGAAATTACTTTGATAATTCTTTTTCTTATGATAATATTGGCAGCCATAATCATGCAAGCTCTGAAAATGAGAGCATTCAGTTCAGCAGAATTATACTGATTAAGATGGATATATAAGAAATGTTGAACTACATTTTGTATAAAGTGTCCCTTTTTATGTGTAGGAATTATGTAGCAGTTTATATACAGTAGACAGCGCATAAGGTGTGTCTAAGATGTTCACAGCTCTACTGTTGCAGTGCTACCTTACACAGAAGCTCAGCCCAGAGTGCTGCGTCCTCTTAATGACCTACACTCCTCAGAATGTAGCTGCCAAGACAAATGAAAGCACAGGATTTGGATAAAAACCCACATTCTCTTTCCAGCTGTGCCTCCCTAATGCATCTGGAAAATAAGAAAACTGTCCTTCTTTATAAAGCACTTTGCAGCCTGATCCTTCTCTTTTCTATCTCACCATCAGGATATCAATACATGTACACATTGATGGATTACAATGCCTTTAAGAAGTAAACTACAACCAGTGAGCCCAGAAATAATTAAGATGGTGGAAAAGTTTGAAGCAAATGAGTTTGGTTTCCTAAAATCACACACAAAAATAACTTCCACTACTACCTGCATGAGCTTCAGATTTTTTTGTCTGACCTCCTGTTGCTGACTTCTTTTCCTAGGAATGTGGGGAGCCTGGGCTTAGCAGTTCCAGGAGTTGAGAGCGAGTGTGAGAATGGGGGAGGGGAATAAGCTTTTGGCTGAAGAACAAAGGGGGATTGATGCTTGGGTCCCAGATGAGGGTGTGGGAAGCAAGTAAAGTTGAAACATTAGGTCTAAATGGAGGGTGGAGTCCAGAGACCAGACATCAAGAAAAGCCTCAGGAATGAACAAGTAAGGCAGTCAAGGCAGGTTTGGAAGGCAAAACACAAGACAGATTCTGGACATAATGGAATCCATGGCACTGGAATTCTTTGTACTGTGCCACAGTTGACCCCATGGGTGGGGTAGGAATCATGAAGCTGACCTGTTCTTAGAGCTCTAAATATTCGATAGCCTCCTTTGATATGAACGTTTTAGAAATACAAGGTAGGAATAAAACAATAGTTTTACAGAAAACAGTACTATGAAAAGAAATCTAATTTTCAAAGAAAAACCAAGAATTTGTATCTCTAGATGCTAAAATTAAGTCTCTGAATTTGTCCATGTTTAATAAATCAAAATGTTGTCTTGCTTTTAAAAAATATCGTTCCTTATTTAAAAAAAAATCATTCCTTCCACAGTTTATGGACATTAAAATGGATTTATCATCTTGTTACATTCTAGGGAATCTTGAGCCTCTTCTGCCAGAGGAGATAATGCTTGTTATTGCTAGACGCTGCTCATAACATAATGGTTTTATTAATCAGGATAATAGGCTATACCTCAGTAACAAATTAACCCTGAAATACCAGTTTCTAACACAGCAAAAGTTTATTTCTTCCTCACACTACATGTCCAATGTGAGTCAACAAAACAGTAGTTGTTTCATATAATCATGTAGGGAGAGGCTGACAGAATCCTCTGCCCAGAGTATAGCTGGTAGTCATGACAGGAGACAAGACAGATTAGAGAAATTGAGGTTTTTCATTGTCTCAGCTTAATGTTCACACGTCACACCCATGCACATTTCACTGGCCGGAGCCAGTCTACTGTTCTCACCTAACTAAAGGAGCCTGGAAAATATAATCTTTCCTAAACAGGAATGGAAAGGAGAATTGGGTATTTGTGAATACTAGTAATTGTTTACCACATTTAATATTTTAAAAATAATATTAAGACCCTGGAAAACCACCTTTTGGAGAAAAGAGAAGGACATAAGAAGAAACACACACACACACACAACACAACACAAAACATGCACATAATCTAGAACAACCAAAGGCTCTTAACACTAATTTGAAATTAGGGTGTTTCAAGTAGTCCATAAATGTAGATGTTTCCCTTAGATACAAAAAGAAAAAAAAAGTAACTGAGTCTATCAAAGGTAGGATTTAAAAAAACCAACAAGGTAGGATGGGATTATGCCTTTTGGAAACTAGTGAGACCAGAGATAACGTACAGAGGCTAACCTCTGGATGGAGAACACTAATGAGGTCTCAATAGAGAATTAAGCCTACGCATATATTCAGAGCATCATTAAGAAGCTGAAAGGGGGCGCCTGGGTGGCTCAGATGGTTGAGCGTCTGCCTTCGGCTCAGGTCATGATCTCGAGGTCCTGGGATCGAGCCCCACATCGGGCTCCCTGCTCCTTGGGAGCCTGCTTCTCCCACTGCCTCTCTCTCTCTGTCTCTCATGAATAAATAGATAAAATCTTAAAAAAAAAAAAAAAAGCTGAAATAATGAGCCTCAATGATTCCTAGTAAATTGATTCCAAATAAATACTGATAGAGAAGGCAGGAACTCCAAAGGGCAAAAAAGGTATTTTTTAGGTCAGTAGAGGACTTCTTAAAGTTTAGAGAAGGAGTCCATAATGGTCCTTCTCTTTCAAGTCGCAAGGAAGAAGGAAAGGACCAGGGGAGCCAAGAATAATTGTGATGAAGGATAACAGGCTTGAGACTCAGAGAAAAAGAGAAGATAAACAGAGAAGACTAGGAAGCCTAATCTGAAAAGAATTAGCAATCCCACTGGGCTAATGGGAATCTGCTGAACTTGGATTCAGAGCTTGGTCTAGACTCTGGATTCAGACAGAGTGAATGACTCAGGAAAGGGACTCTTTGACCTTGTTTCATTTACATTTTAATGTAGACCAGAAAAACCTATGATGAGTATTACTTTTAAGAGCTTTTCTAGCTTTTAATAATCTGTATTATTTGGAATTTTAAAAATCCCTTATATTTCCTTGTATGTTTGCAGTTAAAGCCTTAATAATCCCTGTGTACCAGAAAGAGCAGCTGTGAGGGTCCAGGCTGAGTTGCAAGCAATGGCAACCAGGAATGAGAATAAACAATCAGGATGCTTTAGTCCCATGGAAGCAAAGAGAAGACGAAGGGATCAGTCTAGGACATAGGTAGAAACTAATAGGAGAACTTGGCCTGCCTTAAAACAAATTGAGTGTAGGTGACAAAGGTAAGTACTGTTGGGATATCCATTTCTTTATATAGAAAATCACCCACAGCTTCTCCAAGCTATAGCAAGATTATAAGGTAGAAAGCAGTTTAGGAACTGGGTCTATTCCAATCATGAACATTAGTGTCCATCACAGACATTCTAAGCATATTTTTATTCCAGTATCCAAGCCACTGATTAAAATGTTAACTGGCCCACAAAGTAACCTCTATGGAATGCCATTTGTTGTGTCTCCCCAGGCTGACACTGAACCATTGATAATATTTGTCAAAATGAGACACTCCAACCAGCTGTCTCTTCTCACAGCACATTCATGCACAGTTGTTGGTGAGGAATTAAGACTGTAACAGCAGGGACATTAAGGATTAGGTTTGACAGTTCAGGAAGAGGAATGCATAGTTTAGCTGTGTCCAAGTCAGGATGCCTTCCTATTTTAGAAAGAGGATGATTTCAGTTAATGAAATTTAATTTGAAAAGAGCTGAGGATAAAGAAATGTGGACAGCCTTTTGAATGACAAGACAGGAGTGCATTCATGATTGTTGATCATTGCTTTTCAATCAAAAAGCACATACAAGAAATAAAGTTTTCAGTAGAAAAAATTATGTTTATAAATTAAAAAAATCTTTTTGCCGGCTAAAAGAGTGTCTTGCAAGACACAATGGCTTCACTATATTAACTGTATTCCCAGAAAAAAAGGAATTTTAAGAAGGAAGATACTTTTATAATCACAGTGAAATCATGCTTAAAATGACTGTCGAGATATTCTACAATAGAATGTTTTGTTTTTCCAGCTTCCTAGAAATATGGTCCTATGATTGGAACAGATGTGCTGTTTAGCTTTCTCCTTGACCTTTCCAGAAGTCCCGTAATTCAGATCAGGTAGTGAACAGCTGTTAAAATAAATCTGTTCTTGAGCTTGGGGGAGGAAGATGAGGCCTCAGACACTGTAGCTTCTGACTTCATTCCTGGCATCATGGTTTAGGTCAGAGATTATAAACTCAATAACCCAGAGAATATGACAAACACTGATAATGCTGAGAAAAGCCTTCAAACACCCTTCTTCCCAGAGGGGTGGTAGAAATGGGGGGTTAGGACTTCAACACATGGATGGAGGAGGGGAGTTGACAAACATTCAGACATAACACACATTTATTTATTTATTTTTTATAGATAGGGGAGCATACAATCAAAAAATGTTGAAGACCACTGTTCCAGATTATTCCCCTCCCCTAGCCAAATGAGGGCAAGGATGCAGAGAAAGGTGAGCCCTCCTACACTGTTGGTGGGAATGCAAGCTGGTGCAGCCACTCTGGGAAACAGTACGGAGGTTCCTCAAAAAGCTGAAAACAGAGCTACCCTATGACCCAGCAATTGCACTACTGGGTATTTACCCCAAAGATACAAATGTAGTGATCTGAAGAGGCACCAGCACCCGAATGTTTATAGCAGCAATGTCCACAAAAGCCAAACTATGGAAAAAGCCCAGATGTCCATCCACAGATGAATGGATAAAGAAGATGTGGTGTATATAGATACAATGGAATATTACACAGCCATCAAAAAATGAAACCCTGCCATTTGCAATGATGTGGATGGAACTAGAGGGTATTATGCTAAGCAAAATAAGTCAATCAGAGAAGACAATTATCATATGATCTCACTTATATGTGGAATTTAAGAAACAAGGCAGAGTATCATAGGGGAAGAGAGGAAAAAATGAAACAAAACAAAACCAGAGAGGGAGACAAACCATAAGAGACTCTTAATCATACGAAACAAACTGAGGGTTGCTGGAGGGGAGGGGAGGGGAGTGGAGAGATGGGGTAACTGGGTGATGGACATTGGGGAGGGTATGTGTTGTCATGAGCACTGGTTATTATACAAGACTGATGAATCACAGACCCGTACCCCTGAAACATGTTTATGTGTTAATTTAAAAAAAAAAAGAAGAAAACAAGGTTCATTGGGAAGGCATTGCTCTTACCATAACTCTATAAAAGTCATTCAGATTAAACCCTTTGACTCAAAATAGTGATCAGATTAATGTCACCATTGAACAGAAGGAAGAAAAAAGGAGGGAGGGGAGAAATGGGAAATGAAAGTCTCTTTCCTCAGGTGACATCTTTCTTCCATAATAAATCTCTAAACAAAAGACCCAGACTGCTCACCTTCTTCATCCTCACCTCCATGGCATACCGTGCTTACTTTGGTGTGAGCCATGTAACTCTCCAGTGAATAATCTGTTAAAGCCAAAGAACAGAATCCAGAGCAAAAAGTACCATTTGGGGAAGGGTGTGTCTTAGCGAATGGAGGATACAGACGGAGTACAGAGAGTCAGGAAAATGCAACTGCAGAGTATGGTCATCAAGTACTTTGTCAGCAAGGTGTCAGATAGTGAGCAGAGGACAAGGACATGATCTTACAATGGAAACCAAGACATCAAGTTCAAGATAATAGGTTGTAAACAGGTGGCCCCCTGGTCAGGTCTAGCCTACAGATATGATTTGTTCGGCCATAAGTCATTTGTAAAATTCTGAAGCTGTAAATATTTAAAACTTGGGAGATTTCACACACACACACACACACACACACACACACACACACACACAGAGTCCACATTTCTAACTTCTCTTGATAAATGAGAGATCTAACAGCACTGGATCAGTATTCCCAAATAGCCACCATGGGCTGGCGATGAACTGTGTTCCACTGGAAGAGAGGGCAGAGCCTCTCACTTTCATATTATACCCACACAGACTGTTTCACACATCTACATTGTTTCTACTGTTCTGGGTTCAGAGATGTAGGAAGGACCCAGAATTCTGAGAGAAGCCAAGGAGACAAACAAGAAACCCTGAATCATAGACCCATTGTCATGTCTCCTGCTCCTGCTCCCATTTCCTACCATGGGCAAGGTCCTTGTCCTACGGATCAGTGATGGGAAGAATTAAAGCAAACCAAACAGATGAGGTACATGTTCCCAATGAACTTACACTCTAGTTGAGAAAATTGGATAACATATTAGTAAATACAGTTCTCAGTGATAATATCTAAAATATTTTGAATGCTATCGTGTGCCAGTCACTGTTCTTTCTCTCATGTGGTTTGTATTCTTTTACACATATGAATTCCCATAGAAACCCTATGAAAAGTAAATAATTACATCCCATTTTTCAAATAGGAAATTGAGTCATGGAAATAAGCAACTTGTATAAAGTCCCACGGCTAGTAAGTAGAGAAGTAATAATGAGCTCCAGCAGTCTGACTTCAGAGGCAAGGCATTTAACCCCATTAAGTACTAAGCAGTGTGTTAAAACAGGCTGATGTGACAGAGGCACTGAGCAGCTACTTTAGATTTGGAAGTCAAGAAAAGACTTTCTGGAAGTGACATTTAAGCTGAGATCTGAAGAATACAACTATGCAAAAACTAGAATAGCAGGCAAAGGGAGCAACTCATGTGAAGGACTAAATTTGGAAAGAGCTTGTTTACTAAAAACCCCAAATGAGTTGACCAGTGAGATTGTAGCTTGATGGGAGAGTGAAAAAGAGAGAGGGGGAGAACTGGAGAGGGGAGATTGAAGACAAAGCACAGGCCATACTCCAGGGTATAGAGTTTCCATTTCACAACAGCTGGGAGCCAGTGGACCATGAGAGCCTGAGAGGGGGACATAATTAGTGTGAGTTTCAAAAAACATGGTAATGTTCACATTTACCAGGGCTCTTTATAGACCTTAATATATGTTTCTACCTTCCTCTCCTATTTTTTCTCCTTCATAAATCCTGTGCTCTAACCTAAATTCTAGTAGCTACCGTTGTGCTAGAAAATCAGTTCTGTGGAAATAAAGCCCTGATTTGTAGCATTTGCCTATTTCTATGGTATAAATACATCCACAGTAGTTGATCTTATGCTATCAACAGTTTAACAATCAGCTTGCAAAATTCCTGAATATTTAAGAATCAGTGCTTGAGAGCCAGTTCCATACCTATACTCCAAATATTTTTGCCTTTTGAAACTCAGCAGATCCTTACATGGTATGACTTTCCTACATTGTGTTCCCCCGTCTGTAAAACTTAACCATTGTAGGGCTGTGGTTAAGAGCAAAACCTGTGGCTTCAGATGGACTTGGATTGAAAACTCAGCTTTGTAAACCAACCACGTGATCTTAGGAAAAAATCTTAACTTCTCTAAACCTCTGTTATTTATAACATGGGCGTGAAAACAGTCCCTACTTCAGGGTACTGTTATAAGAGTCAAATGAAACAATGTAACAAAAAGCACTTAGCAGAGTACCAGGAATGTTATGTACTTCTTTAGAAAATTAATTTTATTCATCTACTTAGCTACCATGGGTCCTAGCTAGAAGCTGGGGAAAGCTACAAAGTCTGTCAAGTCTGTCTTTCAATAGCTTGTCTTTTGAATTAGGTCTCCTGCCTAGTTTTCCCCACCTCTAAGATGCTTTCCAGGATACACATAAGAAACTTTTTCTCTCACAGCCTAAAGGAACTACTTAGTGATACATATCTTATATACATATGAGAACAAGTAGTGGCTTAAAGTAACAGTATCTATTTTGTAACAGAGTTTCTTGATAACAGGACAAACTTCAAGACTGATGGCAGAAGTTTCTGAGTCATTAAGCATCTGCCTTTTGCTGGGGTCGTGGTCCCAGGGTCCTGGGATCAAGTCCCACATCACGGTCCCTGCTCAGCGGGAAGCCTGCTTTTCCCTCTCCCACTCCCCCTGCTTGTGTTCCCTCTCTCACTGTGTCTCTCTCTGTCAAATAAATAAATAAAATCTTTAAAAAAAAAAAAAAGTTTCTTGCCACAATATTTTATTGATATTAGAGATTTTGTAAATTTTCTGTACAGGCAGCAACTTGAGGTAGCTAAGTCTTAGCCTCCACCTGTCAGGGGTTTTTTTTGTTTTTTGTTTTTTTTTAAGATTTTATTTATTTATTTGAGAGAGAGAATGAGACAGAAAGAGAGAGCATGAGAGGGGGGAGGATCAGAGGGAGAAGCAGACTCCCTGCTGAGCAGGGAGCCCGATGCGGGACTCGATCCCGGGACTCCAGGATCATGACCTGAGCCGAAGGCAGTCGCTTAACCAACTGAGCCACCCAGGCGCCCCTCCACCTGTCAGTTTTTATTCACAGGAATTCTGTGGACACTCATCTTCATGTTTAGTTGTATCAACACTAAGAACAGCTTTATTCATTGCCTATTAAAGATGTAGGTTCTAGTGACAGTTCCATTTTACCTCTGTGACCTTAAGTCCCAAACTCTCGAGATTTACCACATTAGAATGAATTCAGAGTCTACACCTGCTCTAAAATTCAATGATTCTACTCATTTAAATATTTATAAATTCCAAAAGCACCTCCAAAGCTAACAGAAAAAATACATTTGACACCATTCTTGTGAGATTAACATAAATAAACTTAGACCTCTATAGAAAATCAAAGCAGAATATTGAGTCAATTGTATGAATAATTCAGAAACAAAATAAAGTAAAGCAAAACAAGAACTTATGGTTCTAAAGCTTTCAGAATACACAATTTACAGTCTTATTCAGAAATCTCTGGAACTGCAGTGCATTCTGATTTATATTTAAGAAATCATCAAAGCTGCATTTTCCTTTAAATTCAGGTTTTTCAGATATCCCATATAAAAATCCTGCTTAAAGGAATGTTCTAGGCCAATTTCATGTCAAATATGTGTAAAAGCAACCTGGGGGGAACTGCTAGTGTCCTAGTCAAATTTGAAAAGGTATTTTTAAATCACTAAGAATAAATTCATTCATCAGATTAGATGACTCTATTTTATCATTTCTTTCAATGTATTATGCCCTAATCAATATATTCATGAGCCTGTATCTTAGAAGAATACCTACCCCAATTACTTCAGCTCAGAGATAGTGAATTATTTTGATATGTTGCCAATACATTTAAGGCAATTATTTATTAGTTCCTGAAGGCTAACATGCAGACTATAATGTACCCTGAGCAGGATAACCAATGAGACCACTATTGGTACTGCTAACTTAGTTGTGTATCACTTGTGTATCACTCCTCAGCAATGTGGGGCCTGAACCCCGAAGAGATTTTGGCTTACCAGTAAACATTTTATATCAGCTAGTGAATAGTCACCATAAATATCAGAGAAATTTTTGTCTCTAATACATATTTCACACAGCAGTATATAATAAACTATCAACGTTGCTTGGTATCTCCAATTCCTAACTTAGAGATAAATTATAAAATATCTTCTCTGGCATGTTTTACAGTTCTGATGATAGCAAATTTGCATTATGAAACATGTGCAATTTAAATTATCAGTTACATTTTTCTTGATTGGACTTTGCACATCTATAGTCAGTTTGGGAATAAGTTACCAAAATTAAAAGGGTGAAGGAAGCCAATTTGAAAAGGCTACATACGGTACGATTCCCACTACATGACATTCTAGTAAAGGCAAAACTATGGAGACCATAAAAAGATCAATGGTTGCCAGGGGTTAGGAGGGAGGGAGGGATGAATAAGCAGAACACAGAGGATTTTTAGGGCAATGAAAATATTCTGTGTGATACTATAATGATGGGTACATGTCATTATACCTTTGTCCAAACCCATAGAATATACAGCACTGAGAGTGAACCCTATGCAAACTGTGGACTTTGGGTGATTATGATGTACCATGTCAATTCCTGGTGAAGAATGTTCATAGTGGGGGAGGCTATGCATGCATGGGAACAGGAGTTACATGGCAAATTTCTGAGTTTTCCTCTTAATTTTGATGTGTACCTAAAACTTACATATTTTTAATTGATAGGGAATATTTAAAAACTTAAGAATGCATGTTGAAAAATACGTGCCCATAAAACGGGACAAATGATTTAATAAATCACTCAACCATATTCTTTCCTTTGCATTATTTCCTTGGTCCCATAAATTCTAGAAAGCAAAGGTTATCTTTCAGGTTCTCTGAAACTTCCTGTATTTCCTAGGCTAGTATCTTCACGGTCTCAACTGACTCTGATATGATGATTTTAGAGACAGTTCATTCATAAATTAAGCACTAGTCTTATCTTAAATGTGCAGTAATTAGTCACTGACTCTTCTGTATAAATCCAAATGCATAAGTGCATCTGTAACATACTCCCATCTGGATTTGGAAAAAGGAAGATCTTACTAAAAAACAAACAAAAAAAAAGGTTCTTTTTCACAGTGACACCTTGTTGCTCCACTGAACAGCTAAGGTAGTTAATGGACTCAGGTTGCTAGACAAAACTCTGCTAAATATGGCTGGTTACTTTTGTATCCAGAGAAGTTCACCAGAGCCCATTATTTATATATATCCAGGCACTTTTCCACAAGAGGCTCAGAAAAACCCATTCATCCCATAGAAACACTCAACCTGGCCCTGGAGTGGCACTGAACCCCAGTAGGATTTAACACTGAGACCGTAATATCTACCACAAGCCTTTGAAGAGGCCCCAGCTGTGCCTATTGCCATGAGTGAAGCGGAAAGCCCACATTACTGAGGACTTCCGGCGGTTGGACATTCTCTCCTCAGGCATTACTGGAGAGGTAGCCACAGTGTGACTCAGATGTGAGCCATGGCCGGGCCTTCCTCAGTCCTAGGGGAAGAATCAAGGGGAGAGAACTGAATGTTTGCTAATACAACTGCCATCTGCCACCGTTAAGTCTGATGGTGACAGAGTGTGCGTTAATGCCAGATAGACAGAGAACACTCACCATCTGTTCATTGCCCTGAAATAAAATTAACTAGGTCATCTGGGTTTGGAAGCCTATCTGGAATTGTTGACATCTATCCCCAACCTTAAGGATGGAAATTTTCTCCCATCTTAAGTCATTCAAATTACGCAGAGAAATATTTTCACTGTAATCCTTCTAGTGGAGAAAGTACAGTTAATAGATAATACATTAGTAACAATTTATGTGTTAACAATGGATACAGGATTTTGTAGCCCTTACATTATTATATTTATATGCGATAATATCACAATTGTTATCCAACCAAAACCTTCTGAAGGGAAAAATGTCTAATACATTTAATTTCAAGAAAAATGTGCAAAATCTATGTGGACTTCAGTCTTTGTTGATCAGCTAATGAGATGCAAATTTCTTGATTTCTAGGCACTCAAACTAGAAAGGGGAAATAAAGAGCTATAAGATATTTTACTCCTGCTACTTACTTAAAAGATATCTGCATCATAGCAACTGAATCTAGGATATGACTGAAGAGGTGGTGAAATAATGTGTGTGTGCGCACGCGCACGTGTGTGTGTGTGTGTGTGTGTTCCCCCAAGAGAAGGGCAGGAAAAAGCTTTAATTCAATTTCTAAACAAGAAAACTCATCCCTGATCTCCCTACCCATAATCTCTCACCTTCTAATCACCTCTTCTTACCAGTCTGTTCTTATCTCTCTCAGTCTAGCATTGGTCTGGGCTAGTATTGGTTTAGTAGTGAATCTCAGCTGGACCCATGACACAGGACAGAAGGAAAGAAAACAGAATAAATAATTGTTTTCAATTCTTTATACCAGCCCTGCCTTGCAATATGGTTCTCTGAAAGAAAACTCTTTAAAAAAATTCTACTTCCAAGAGCCAATTTACATTAACTTAAAGGAAAAGTTACTGCTTTTAAGTTTATAGACATCAATAACTGGAAATAATCCAGTTCATTTAGACAATCTATAATGTGCTGACTTGAAATAAATCCAGTGGAGCTATCCTTAGGTCCCAAAGAATCCGGTTTTAAAATGACATTTTGTGAACTGGATTTTTTGCGTGTGAATTGGATTATTCACCAACTTTGATTATTAGCAAAGTCTCTGAGCAGAAATTTCTCTAGCCTCTTATTTGTGCCTTAAGTTTTAAAGAATTTAAACAGAATACATTTCCAAACAATTACTAAAGATATAATGAGTGATCTCCATATATTCAGCACTGAATTTAGAGCTCTGGAAAGGGCAAAGAAAGTATACAATGTTATCTCTTATGTTCATAGAGATTAGATAAACCAGATATAGACTATGCATAAAAATATAATAAAAATAACTTGTATGAAATATGAAATACACCAAAGAAAAGGCACCTTGACCCTCCAATCTAAAGGAGACCCCACTATTCTCTCACATAATGCCTTATACTTTTTCTTTATAGTTTCAGTCACTGTCTATATGTATTTATTTATAGATTCCTTTAATAGCTGTGTCTCTACCCCAACCCCATGCCTATGAGCTCCATGAGGACAGGAGCTACATATGATTTTACTCACAGCTTTATCCACAATGCCTGAAACACTGTGAAATATAGTAGGTGGTCACTAAATATTTGTTAAATTAATTTTTGAAATATACCGTTTTCACTGTCTAGTGGAAAATACTGAAAAATAAACAGATCATAGTTACATTATTTCCTTCACTGATTAATTTATTCAACAGGTGTTTATTGAGCACCAACTATGTCAACACTGTCCTTAGAGATATGGATAGAGAAGTAAAATGCACATGATTACTGACCACATGGAGCTCACAGTGCAAAAAATCACTATTAGACAAACTGTAAAAAAATATAATTACAGGTAAATATATAATTATAAAATGTAAGATCATTATGAAGTAAAAGTAATAACAGATTTGATTTATTCTTAGCAGTTAGGGAATGAAGAAGGAATGCAGGCATGTAAAGGAGCAGGGGAATTATGATTTTAGAAATAAGAGAGATCACTGAAACCAGCTAGGAATAAACAAAATTAATTTCACAGAAGTTTCATGGAAGAGTAGAGCTAGTGCCAGATATTATTTCCTCCTATCCTTCAAGGCATAATTATGTGTACAGAGACAGCTGATAGTGCTTACACTTAATATGTAAACTATAGTAGAATGACATACTTCTCGTAGCACCTAGGTGGTGCAGTCAGTTAAGTGTCCAACTCTTGGTTTCAGTTCAGGTTGTGATCTTGGGGTTGTGAGATCAGGCCCACATCGGGCTCCACCCTCAGCACAGAGTCTGCTTGGGATTCTCTCTCCCTCTCTTTCTGCCCCTCTCCCCATGCCTGCTCTCTCTCTCTCAAATAAATAAATAAATGTTTTTTAAAAAAGAATGATGTACTTCTCAAGATATTTTTTCAAATAATTTGGGCATTAAGTCTTTCAGTTTTGTCATTTTGTCTTTATCTGTTGCTTTTCAAATTAAATATATTCACATTGTGCCATCTTTATTTTTGCAACTATTCAATATATCACAAAGTATTGTACTTAAAGAAGCATCAAGAATCAAAATTTCTTTTTTCAAGAAATTAACGTTACATCTCTTAATAAAATGCTAAGTGATAACAAAATAGACTAGGGGAAATAAGTACAGTTATTTGAACCAATTTTTTTTCCAAATGAACTATTTTTATGTTTTCCAGAAGAGAACACCACTCTTTAAAAAGAATTACCATGTAGATACAGCTGATGGCAGAGACATTATTTCATAAGTGATTTTTTTTTAATTACAAATTCATTACATATTTGGGGGAGGGGGTTAATTTGGAAAATATTCCCATACAAGAGCTACTAATTTATAGAGTTGTTATTATAATTTTAAAAGACAACTTGCCATAAATTACCAATACAGCAAAAAAACTGGTATGTTTATTTTGAAGCCAGGCCTACACCCTATCAAAGCCAAAATAATTGGGCAATAATCATGAACTCAGTTTCAAAGCTGAGACACTGAGTCCTTGGGTTGTGTCAGTTATTATTTCCTGAATACGACTTTATACCGGATCCAGAATTCACACTGTCTGACTCTCAGCCAAGAAAGGAAGTAGCGTGGGTGACCAAGTTTAACACTCGCTCTGGGGATTTCTCTCTAGCCAAAGCTAAAAGGAGACTATAATTGGGTAGCCAGGCCTGTCCTTAGCACATTCTGTATTTAGACGGCTTACCGAAGCCCATTAGACAGCAAAATTACTCTGCCCTATGCCCCTACAGAATCTGAAAGAAAAACCACTGGGGGCTGGGTGTTGGCAGTAGAGCCAAGAGAAAGGGCAATGAGGAGGGGAAGAGAGGAGGAAGGAAGGGGGCACTCTCTGCATCTGTGGTCTTGGGAGTCAGATTAGAGCTACAACTCCACTTGCACTGCCTTATAGTTGGTTACCTTTAATTAAATTATATCCCTAATCTGAAGCTCAGATCCTTTAGTTGCAGATTGTGTATAGAGTAGTAACTACTTCACAGAGTGGTTTTCAGTGGCTGGCAGATAAGAAACACTCAATAAATGTTACTTTTGTTGCTGGTGCTATTATGACTTTTGTTATGCCATCTATGAAAGAGGAAAGACAGATAAAATGGTGCATTTTCTATGAGGCTCTACAGATGCCCTGTTTCTTTCTGTCATCTCTAAACCACCTCACGTTACCTCACTTAACCCTCTTTAATTTGGATTTTTCAGGTTAAGAGCAAAGGAGCTATTAGGCACAGGAAAGGTTGAGCAACTTGCCCCAGGACTAATCTTCCCAACAGGCACTCCCAAAGAAGTATTTCCAATCAGATAGTTGCCAGGCATGCCCAGAACTTTTTTTTTTTTTTTTTTAAGCAATTTGAGTAGGTCACTTGGGGGAGGCAAATTAAAAGAACCTTTCTAACTCAGTGAAACCTTGCTCTCTAACTAATTTTAATACATCTTTATAAAGTGCCCTTGAAAGCTCCAACCAGGTAAACAAAAAATATATAAGTATACCAAAATGCCTCATAACAAAAACATAAAAGAAAGTAAAAGAAAAAGAAGTATAAAAAAAAAAAGAGAGAGAGAGAGAAAGTTCTCAACAGTGCAGCTTGAAAACTGCAGCACTACATAGGAAATAAAAATAAACTGGATACATAATTTCCTTCAAAATAAAATACTGGATATTGGACACAAAGTCATATGCTTCTAAGAAATGGGGGAGTTTTATTATTTCCTATGAAAGTGACAAGACTCATAAAGATACTTGGTTTTGGTATCAGTATGCTAAGCTTCCAGGGAAATTTTCTAAAAAGATATTTTAAAACTAAAAACCATACTTACTTTTTGAAAAAAAAAAATGCTTTTTCTCTGGCAAGTGAGAGTAAAAATAATGTTCTTCCAAAATACCCAAGAAAAAAGGAAAATAACTTTTAACAGAAATGAAATTCACAATGAGGAGAGATGGGGCAAGAGTTTTAAGTCTTCAAGTCATTTTGAATTTGTCAGACAAAGGAGGAGTTTAAATCTTCAAGTCATTTTAAATTTGTCAGACAAAGAAGGAAAAAACAATGTTAACTTCTTAACATCAACTTCCCTGCTTTTCTTATAACTTTTTGAAAAGACCTGTTTCATAGAAGAATGTCTACTATTCTTGATTAAGGATTTGTACTGAGAAATTCCTTTTGAGATTCAGATGACTACCCACGCCAGCCAGTATCCTTCACAAGGTCTTAGGTATTGACAAAAGGAGACTAGATGCCTTCTATAATCCTGCTTTACTTGTAATTTTAATTTAATTTAATTTAATTTTAATGCCATTTTATCCTATAGCCTTCCCTTCTCCATAATACTGTGTCCAAATGTGGAACAAACACTATCCTTAAGTTACTCTTATACTTCATGCTTATATTAATTTATTCAATCAGTCTTATTGAGCAACTGCTATGTTCTAGTTGCTGCACACAGTAAGTAGATGATGCTTGTCGCTATAGAAATAGTGAGAAAACCATGTACTTATCATGATATATTTTTATTGTAGTACTAGCAGGACCTGAAAATGGATTTTATAAAGTGACTAAGGAAAAAGAGAGTCATCAAGGATAACTTCTAGACATTCTGCATGAGGGTTAGATGATGGTCTCTTAAATCAAGTGAAAAATGACAGAAAGGAGAGGATTTGGAAATCAAAAGTTCTGTTCTGGACCTGCTAAACTTAGCCTGTGATGTTTGTTGAGTGGGCAGTCAGAGAGATGACTAAGGAGCTCATAGAACAATTAGGGTTAGAAAAATAAACTTGGGAGTCAGTTGCCTGTAGAGAACATTAAAAGCCACAGGATGGCAAGTAGAGAATGTAGAGAGGGAAGAGATGAGGATCCAAAACTGAGCCCTGGGACACTCCACAGTAAGAGAAAAAGGAGGCAACAAAGGACAATAAGAGAAGGTCATGAAATAAGAAGATAATCGAGAAAGCAGTGGCCCAAAAATCAGATGAACAAAGTGTATCAAGAAGGTTAACTGTGTCCAACTGTATAAGGTGGACTAATAAGAGGGACCATTGGGTGCTACTCGACTTAGCAGAATGGAAATTGCTAGGGGGCCTGAGGAAGTGTTTTCAGTAAAATGGTGCACACCTTTTAATTAAAATGCTTCATTATAGGGGCGCCTGGGTGGCTCAGTCGTTAAATGTCTGCCTTCGGCTCGGGTCATGATCCCGGGGTCCTGGGATCGAGCCCCGCATCGGGCTCCCTCCTCGGCAGGAGGCCTGCTTCTCCCTCTCCCTCTCCCACTCCCCCTGCTTGTGTTCCTGCTCTCGCTGTCTCTCTCTGTCAAATAAATAAATAAAATCTTAAAAAAAAAAAATGCTTCATTATAGTCATCATACAGATTAGATCATAGGTGCACAGAATGTAGAACGTGTCTTGTTCATCTCTGTATTCCTTGTGCTTAGAACAGTGTCTGACACCTAACAGCTCCTCAAAAGATACTGCTGAATGTTGGCTATTGGCCTTTGATCAGTGCTTTATTATGTGTTGTCTGCCACAGATGGTGTAACTCTAAATAACAGAAATGGCACCTATGCATTTATCTTTGAACCATGTCTTACACATTCCAAAACATTTACATTTGCAGTTAGATGCTTAATAAAATATTTGTAATGGAAATGAAGAAATATGGTGATTGTTAATTGTGAACTAGAGAAAGATTTAGTAGTGATTCCATGAAGAACAGGCAGGTGCACAGACTGATGGAAACTGTGGAGGTTTTAACAAATGGTCTCAAATCCTCTGACACTCCTCTCTTAAGAGATGAAGTCTAGTTCCCCTCCCTTTGAATATGGGTTGACCTTATTTATTTGCTTCTAACAAATATGTTGCTGAGGAAGTGTTACTGCTTGACTTCCAAGACAAGGTCATGATAGAAGGTAACAGAGCTGGTGTCTGGATCTCTCTCTCTCAGGACTCACACCTTTGAGCACTGACTCGCCATGACTACCCTACAACTGCCAGGACGGAGAGACTTCATGAAGAGCACCTAGAGAGAGAGAGAGAGATGCCCAAGGAACTCCAACTGTTCTCAGCCCAAGTACTAGACATTCAAGAGGATGCCCTCAAAATGAGTCCAGCCCCAGTCACCATCTGATTACAACTGTATGGGAAACTCTGAGGGAGAACCACCAGCTGAGCCTAGTCAACCCCTAGAACTATACGTGATGGTAATAACTGTTGTTTAATGCCATTAAGATTAGGTTGCTTTGCTACATGGCAATGAAAAAAGAAACAGGTTCAAATAACAAAACAGCAGAAGGTTCTTTCTGATTGGCCTCAAAATGTTCATGGAAGAGGTAAGTTTAGAAGAGCTGCTTGAATGACCCCAATTACTTTAGACTGAGAAAACAAATTCCCAACTTGACCAGGAGACCCAATAATATTTTGAGATAAACCAGACCTCAACGGCCATTTCCAGGTTTCAGAACTGGCATGAATGAATGAATGAATGAATGAATGAATGAATGAATGAATAGAAAAGGGAAGCGAAGAGAAGGGAAGAAGGAAGGAAGGAAAGAAAAAATATTTCTTTAGTCTGAGGTGTTATTCATGCTTATAGATAGCATTAAAGGATCCTCTGGTTTGAGATCCTGTTCATGCATCTCCAACTAGAAGAATAGTTCTTTGATCTCATGTTACTACAGTGATAGCAAACAAGTAACACAAAAGGTATCTGTGGATCCAGGAAAAGGATGGTTTGAAGTGTGGTTTCTCATGCCTCCCTCTCTTCTCCTGGTGGTATACTTTAAAGTCATGAGTTTAAGCAGCCTTCACATAGTAAGCAACATGATAGACCCCAGAACTGTGGGCTTACTGCTTTTTATTCCCCTTAAATCTGGGCAACAGTCAGTGGGGGAAATGTCAACATTTGAGCATCTTCATCATTATCATAATAAAGTTTCACTTAAGCTATGTCACCTGGAACCAAGACTGGATTCCAGATTTATGATTTCTTGTTTTGCCACAGTTACATAACCCCATTGTGTAACACTTATAAAACACCTTTTAAAAATCTACTTCTGAGCTTTTCCTTCCCTCCTCATTGTGCCATTGGGCTAATGAGACAAAGGCTTCAGTGAAGCCACCCTGTCCACAAACTATCATATTTTAATCTAATAGTTGCCATGTTCATACTAGGTAAGACTCCAGCACTTTTATCTACTGTAAAGTAATCCCCCTTTTTAAAAGCCATTTATCCCATGTGTCCTTTTGAGCCAGAAAGACCTCTCTTCCTCACATTCTCTCATAGACCTTTCCATATAAATGGAATTCAAATAGTTATCTCCTCAGATGACTTGCACCTTCATACCTAAATTTTATTGTCCCATACTTTCTAAATGCCTTAAATACACTGAGCAATGCCTTAATGTGGCATTCTGTTTCGCCAATTTTCTGTTATCTTATACCTTTTTAAATTACAATCTTCCTGATGGCAAGGTCAAGTTCTGTTGAATTTGTTCTTAAAATAGAACAATACAACACCATATTAAAATGTAATTAAATAATAATTACTTAGGAATAATAATGCTTATCTGTCCTTTTTAATTTAGAAAATTAGACCACTATATCGAAGCCTCCTTCCACATACTGTTTTGCAAACCTCCTTCTCTTCAATATTTAAATTTTACCAATTAATTTTTAGTGCTATAACTCTAGGTCTACTTCTAAAGAGAGAATCTTCTTTACATAAAATAAGAGTATACCTCTGTTAAACTGTTCCTCCTTTGCCTTTTTTTGTAAAATGAATGCAGCAATATAAGAAGAAATAAAACTCTCTGGAGAACGAAGGAAAGAAACTAATCATCCATACTTAATGATTTAAAAGAAGGGACAAGAAACTCAGGGATAAAACAAGTTCAAGTTGCCCTGCAGGCGCACAGACATCCTACAGCATACTAGTTATTGGAAAATGTTACCTCTTAGGTTAAAAAATAGTAATATGGAGAATCCATTTTATGCTTTGTGTTGTTATTAAGTCCACTACTGTTCCTCATCCACAGGATTCAGCTGCTGAGCCCACTGGCCTTTACCAAAGGGACATGGCAGCTTTGGACAGAGCTCCGGGCATACTTGTATCCTAACGGCTGGCCATTAGACTGCATGGTGAACTGTGGTGAGCATACAGAATTTTTTTCCACCAATTCTGTTTTCAGCAAAGAATCCCTTTTAATTCCCCTGTCCTGTATGTTGCCAAAATTCTTAAAATACTGTTCATGGAGATTTTTTTGTTACCCGCCTTGGAGCCCAGATGTAGGAACCAAGCCAGTGCAGCTGGTGTAACTTGGCTGAGGCTCATAGATAATTCAGTGTTTGAACAGTCTTCCTTTTTTTTTTAATGTTGTTATTATTTTGGAAAATTTTGGAGTGAATGTTTGTGGATGTAAAGGTTGAGGGACTAGCAGAACTACAGGCTAAAGGTCTCATCACTCTTTCATGAAGGGACTTCATCAAACTGGGGGGAGGGGGGTGTGGAAATCAGCTATTTCCTCAAACCCTGTGCCAGTTTTGCACCTGAACTGAAGAGACAGACTTGTCACGGGAGGGTAGAAAGGGGGATGATATTCCTTTTGCTTCATCATTTTTGCAAAGAGACTTCATGTTATGAGTTTAAACATATTATACCCAACACCGACATTTAAAAAGCAAGAGAATTCTAGGAGTGAAAAATACTCATTCAGACCAACACAAACCCAGTGATGCTTAGGGCAATGAAAGTGATTTTACACTAGACTTTACTTCTGCTAAATTCTGGCACCACATTTACTACTTAAAAAGCAATTGCATTTTACAGCTGACACTGTATTATACTGATATTGCATGAACATCATATTAATCTCTCCGACCTACATTCCAATTTGCATCCTTCCATGGAATATGATGATGATAATAATAATAGCGAGTATTGGTTGAAGGCTTACTGAACTGTGCTATGTGTGTTACATGGATTAACTCATTTAATGCTCTTGATAAACATATGAGGAAGGTGCAATTACTATGCCATCTAATTCCAAAGCCTGGATCAGAAACACCACATTCTGTCACCTTTTTGAGGAAGGGATGGAATCGCTGCTAATACGCAGGGAAATGCACACAACTGTGGTTGTGGATACACAACAGTACTTTGCTTTTGGACATTATCCATCACGTATGTCACAGTGGAAAGAGCTTAAGAACTGACTACTCAGATGTGCTGTGAATTCCTTTCCTCCTCAAGGAACACTGTCTATTTGTTTTGCCCTTTCTCTGCAGACTGACTAGCTAATCTAATAAATAAAAGAAAGTGATATTAATGACTCATAATTACTTGATACATATCCCTTCCCTGATTCATGTATGTTTTATCAGAAGTCATCAGTGCCTTAATCTCAGGAGCTGAGTAATGTGAGAAACCACATCAGAATACACTGCAGGTTTAAATCTCGTCGGGAGGTGTTTCACTGCCCTTTAAACATACACTTCTCCATGTTACAACCTCCCACTTACACAAACCGTTAGCTCATCTTTGAGGCAAATCACCCAAACTTCCTTGCAACTGTTGGTATTAGAATTCTCCATTTTTTTTCTTTTTCTTTTTATGTGTAATAACTCAATCACAGTATTAAATATAAAATGAGGTAGAGTACCCTTCTCCATTTGTTTCTAAAGTGATGTAACACTTCTGCCTAATGCTCCTGAATAACACTACGCTCTTTGTACAAATGAAACTGCTTTTAAAACTTAAAAACCTATAAGCTCCATGTAGAAAAAAAGGGCAGCATTTTAATAGCAGTGTATGTTCGTACTAGCTAGAAGTCTAGCACTGCACCAAATTTTCGAGGCCATATGGAAGTGAAAAGAAAGGCATCTGAGATAATATTGCCAATGTGAAATAACTTTCATGATTGGAAAATATAATAATGAACTCAATCCTGAGGGTCTTAAAGGTACTTAAAAATAGCATCGGGCGCCTGGGTGGCTCAGTCGTTAAGCGTCTGCCTTGGGCTCAGGTCATGATCCCCGGGTCCTGGGATCGAGCCCCGCATCGGGCTCCCTGCTCAGCGGGAAGCCTGCTTCTCCCTCTCCCACTCCCCCTGCTTGTGTTCCCTCTCTCACTGTGTCTCTGCCAAATAAATCAATCAAATCTTTAAATAAATAAATAAATAAATAAATAAATAAATAAATAAATAAATAATAAAAATAGCATCAACAGGTCTCTCCCTTAAATGAATTAGGTGTGATCCTATCAGGAGGCAAGCTGTCTTTGAAGCTTATACCTTGTGCAAACACAACATAAAAACAAAGGAGGGAGAAGGGGAAAATCAGAAATTTTAGATAGAAAAAAATGTAGAATTATGTTGCAAATATGTAGCCTCCTCCAATATGGACTATTTTGCACATGCTATTATTGCAAAAGTCATTAATGTTATGGTATGTCTTGGAATTTAAGTGTCAGATAATAAACACTCAAGTTGGAGCTGGAAATAATGACCTAACACAATGAAATCATCATGATATGACACTAAGACATTTGTGAGTACATCATGAAATAATCATGATTTGCAACTGAATCTTTCTCTCATTTTTACAAAGGAGTTGGCCAAACATGGCTCTGATAGCAGTATTTTTCAGGGAGAACTTGGGAAAACAACTGGAGTAAGCAATGGAGAAAGGGTTACAGCATTCATTTAAATGCATGTGGAGTGTCTCTGGATCATAATTAGAATCTCACATTGTTCTGGCTTTCAGTCAGTAACTTTGTGCTCATCTAATATAAAACATAAGTGGAAAATTTTCACCCATGTTCATAAAAAGCAAATATCTTGACGTACTTGAAGAACTCAAGCTCTGTATATGAGTACAGGCATGTTTCAAAAATAACCACTGAAGTAATCCCATTACTGGGAGGACTGCTGCACTCTATAATTATGTTTGACAGGTTTTTCAGATCTTTCCTCCTCCAAATTATCTGAATTTGAGTGAAAGCCAGAGGGCTATCTTGAAAATTGATGAAAAAAAATATGAATGTGCTTTTCTAAGGTATCAAACCTGATGTGTCATAAACATAGGACTCTGTTAGACATAAAAATTCATGTTAAAAGAAAGATTTCTTGAAAGATACGACTTTAAACATACGTGCTATCATATAAGAATAACATCTAATGAATAAATAGCCATTAGCAAATAAGAAAAAGCCTTCCTGCTAACACTGATTTTCTCAAGTTGAAGTTATTTATTTAACCAATGCCTAGTATCTCCAGCAAATATTCATTCAACAAACATTGGGGAAATTGTCATGTGGCAGGCACTATGCAAGGCACTGGGAATGCAAAAGAGCAAAAGATAGAGCCCTTTGTCCTTGAGATGGCCCAACAATTGGAGATACTCATATATACAACTTAATAGGATATAGTGTCACATCGTTCATCAATATTTTTTAGACTGGTGAAATCATAAATCATAATTGCTTAATTTTCTCCAAATAAGTGTTATATATATTCTATATATGCTCTTCTTGTATCCCATGAGTTTGTAATGAGTTAAATTTTAATAACCTTTAGTTTAAGAACATCAATCCCTATTCACCAGCTGACATTTGATAAATTTTTTTCTGCTTCACATATGTCCTTGGCTCTTAGAGACTACTATCTCTTTTATAGAAACAAAAATTTAAAATACTTTAGAATACCATTCCCATTATCATGTATTCCTTACCCACAGACAGAGACAGTAAGAAATAGAAGTATTAACATGATATATAGGAAGCAGAGAGTAGTGAGAAGGTAATATACAAGAATGTCACAAATTAATAAACATGCAATTCATCTTCTAGGCTATATGTTAGGAATTAAATAGAGACATTCACAACATCAAGCAGTATCATATTTATGAATGAAATCTATATATTACAAATGAAACTACTACGTATCAAGGTTGGTATTTCAGATCAGATTATAATTTCTCTGTCTAGATACTTCACTGGAGTTTAAAAATAAGTTCTTTTAATTGCATTTATCCTTTCTTCGTATGTCTACAATTTATTATTCTAGCCATAACATTGCAAAGACTTCTAAATCCTATATTACATGTATTTTGGGTATGTTGGAGTAGATTTATTTCCTACAGTTTAATTTTCCTCAATTCTTTTTTTTTTTCCTATCTATATTTTTTTAACATTTAGTTTTGAATTTTATTTAGGGGTGCCTGGGTGGCTCAGTCGTTAAGCGTCTGCCTTCGGCTCAGGTCATGATCCCCGCGTCCTGGGATTGAGCCCCACATCGGGCTCCCTGCTCAGTGGGGGAGTCTGCTTCTCCCTCTCCCACTCCCCCTGCTTGTGTTCCCTCTCTCACTGTGTCTCTCTCTGCCAAATAAATAAATAAAATCTTAAATAAAAAAAAAAATCATTATATTCACATTAGAAAAACAAAGATGGGAGATCAAATAATTCCCACACATTTTCTGTTTTGGGCCAAGTAAAGAAAGTACATTCTTGTCCATTCATAATGATAAACAGTTATTTATTGAGTGCTTACTCCGCAGTGCTCCTTCCCACGTCTGAGGTTTCCTTCCTGTGAAGGTAGCTGAATGAATGTGACTTTGTGTCTCTCTCTGTGTGTCCTTCTTGCTCTATCCTTGGGCAGGGGGAGTCACTTTTGAGACTATAAATTGGAGAGTATGAACATACCCAGTTCCACATTCTTTCTCTGGGGCGTGAGCTGCAGGCAGAGAGCACATGACCACCCTGCTGAGAGCATGGGACTGCCATGGGGGCTGCCTGAGGCTGGATGGGTAAATCTGCCTCATTCTGGAGTTTGGTTAGAAAGTTTATTTGGCTTCCACATATGCCTTCCAGCCTGGCCTCTATAATTAACATAGATGCTATTTTGACCTCTATCTTTATTCCTTTTTTATTTACTTGAGTTTCTCAGCCAAGACATCAAATGTGAGGTTCCTGAGTCTCCTGCTAAATAATAGCCCTCTCTCTTCCCTGGTCGGGTTCAAGGCAGGTTGAGAACCCTATGCCAGACACTGAGTCGAGGGTCTTATATGTGATCCCCATGTATTCCTCAACCGCACTGGAAGGGAGGTGTAATAATGACTCCCATTTGGGAGAGGAAGAAACTCAGGTTTAGACACGTTAACACACTTGCCTGAGGATGCAGTGACAGAGTTGGGATTTAGACCCAGACCCAATTCTGGAGCCGTAAGTCTTAACCACTGTGCTATACAACTATACTGAAATCCCCACTAGAATAACATTAGCTGAAGCAGAACCAAGGAATGAATACATACATACATAGCGTTGATCCTGAGCCAGGCTTCACAAAATAATAGGTGACATTATTAAAGAGGCCCCCCATCACAAGGAAGCAGGGACTTCAAGGAAAATGACTGACAACTCTTTGATTATAGTGGTTAACAATTTGTCCTGCCTCTGGGTCAAAAATCAGAAGTCTAGCTGCTTTCTCTAGATTTAAAATCAGCAAGTTCAAAATGTCACCTATTTTGTAAGCCCTAAAGCACAGCTGAGGCAGAAGGCAGAAATAAAATGACCTACAACGCATTTCAGCCAGGTGAGTGACAGTACTTGAATCTGTACATCGTTTCAACTGGGAGTTCTTTTGTCTATTTATCTTTTACTAATTTTCTTCTAATCAAATAAGGAGATCCAACCTCAAGCCAGGGTGACCTACAACCCTCGCTAGTATGTTCTCTGCCAATGGTAAAACCCTAGCTTAGCTGCTCGAAAGCCCTGTGAAAAACTAAACTAAAAATAAAGCAAAACATGTTTGGCAAAAAAATAATGAATTTGAATTACTTAAGTTCTCAAAATAGATTGATGCCATTTTACTTCTTTTTTTGCCTTTCCCCCTGCTAAATTTATCTCCAATACTCTAGAATGGTCTTCTCCAAATTAACTATTCATTAGAAAAAAACAAGGACCTCATCCCTCTCTCACAACCTCTTTTCTTGGTCATTTCTCAATAATTCTATAGTCATCAAATAGGAACAGAGATAGATGAGAATAAAGTCCCTCTGATCCTGATAGCGTCTCAGTTTACCCAAAATCACTCTTCAAGTTGTTGAGGTTTTTTTTGCAGGGGCAGATTTGTTATAGCTAACCACACTAATTTTGTAAGTCTTAGAAGTAAGGAGGAGCTGAACTGGCAAAGATGAAAAAGAATCTATAAGCGTATGTGATTTGCCATAGGAAATGATGTATGGTTAAGGATGATTAAAATAGTCACAAGGAAACTGGCACAGCATTAGATAATACTATTAAAATAACTACATAGTAATATGTAGCTCTTGTCGAGAGCTAAAAATATTTCTGGGATTTTTTTTTCATTCAGTGTGCTTAGTCATCCTTTATAAACTCTTTATAAACATACTGGGATATTTTTTTTGTTTGTTTAAAATGGGCCAAGTGCATTACCAATTGCTTTTTTAATATCTCATATAGATTAAATAATGTTTCTAGTCTGGGAGCTTTTTAAAAGTCTATTTCACTGAGAAAAGTAACTAGAATAAAAGAGCTTTTCTTTTGAGAAGGTATTAATCATTACTCTAAATAACTTCTTATAAAATACAAAGAGAACTGGAGAAATGTGGGAAAGGGGAGGAAAACAACTCTATAATGCCTGAAAATGTCTAGTATTTATTAATACAGGTTATAAAATTGAGTTTTCCACAAAACTGTGAAGTCAAACATTGGGCCAATCAGTTTTCACATTTTTATTTCACATTAATTGTGCATCACTTTATTTCCTAAGTGATGACTTAGCTTGGCTTCCCTGGGAGACTGATGCTGAGACTGATACAGGCATGTACATGTGGGAGCTCACTATCAAGGACTCAGGAACAACACTAGTGAGAGAGTAAGGTGCGCAGGATTAGGCAGAAGGAGAAGCTGACGTGCCACACACTTACCACAGAGACCTTAGCCAATCTCCGTGAGAGCCTTGGACAAGGATGACCAAGAGAGGTTTCCAAAGAAGACAAGGGAACTGAGTCTTTGTAGTCACCTCTCCTATTTCTACACTTTATGGTAATTGGATGCAGATGTCTCCTAGGTGTGGATGCCACCTTTTGTGAGGCAGTTCCTTCCGCTGACGGAAGTTCCTAGAAGCTCTTAGCCATGAGCTTTAGGTATCCAGCATTCCAGATTGCTGAGAGAATGAATGCCTCACCACTGAAAGGGGATCCAGGCAGAGCTCTATACTCTTTACACCAGCCACTCTAGTGAAAGAGAATGACTAGATAAAAGAGGTGGGATACCTGGCTTCATTTTATAAATGCCACACTTGCAACCAAATCTTCACTCTAATGTGGAAGGTAGCATCATACTAATTTTCAAGTGGGTGTCCCATTATCTACTTAAAAAGTAACATAATGGGTTGATATTTCTTATGGTTTTGGTCTAAAATAATGCTCAATGTCTTCAGTAGGGGAATTACTTATAGCATAAGGACCAGAGCATTGCTTTGTGCTGCTATTTTATATTTAAAGCATTGCCCATTCACCATACCAATATATTTCAAAGATTCCTATTACTTTTACTGAGCACTTACTATATATCAGAAACCGTGCTGGAAATAAGAGTCGGAGAGATGAAAGAAAGTCCTGTTTCCTGGCACTCATTGGCTAGTGAAATAGGATACAACTGAACAGATGATCACAAGCCAGTGTGACAAGTGCTTTGATAGAGGTGTCATAAGGTGCAATATATCTAAACCAGACCAGGCCTGTATTTTAACCATAAAACGTTGGGTGAGGTATGGTGAGGCCAGATGCAGACCCAGAAAGAGAACAGAAAAGACTTTTACAGTTTTTTAATACTCACAGTTCCCTGGGGAGAACACAGCATTCTACACAGGACCACTCAAGGGAAGAACCTGGGTTAGTCATAAGGCAGAAGGTGAGAGGGAAGAAAGGGAGATGCAGCTGGGAGCCAGTTTAGGATTAGCAAATTTGCCTAACTTCAGAGAGCTCTGGGACATTGGAGCTGTTCTTGATTGTCTTACCCAGTCCTGGGACAATTAGGGTGGGTGTTTCGAGGCTCAGAGTGGTTGGGGTGTGGATTTAAATCAGCTGCTCAAGAAGGGAAACTAACTTCTAGCCAGGACCTCAAAGTGTGTCAAGGCAGTATTTTTAAAAAACTGTATTACAACATGATTTGAGGTGAAGGATCTCAGGGATAATAATTTCCCAAAAATATTGAAGTAGAGCTCTGAAGGAATATTAACGTGCATTCTCTTTGTGTGGGATAGGTTTACAATGTTTATCACCTACTGAGAGATATAATGATGACTGCAGAAATTAGAGTTAATATTTATTATCCTTTTGATTACAAAGAAGGATACAAATGTAAGACATCAGTATTATTTTGGGGACAAAATACTTGTTCTTTTTGCCCTTGAAACACTTTTGCAAATTTCCTACAAAATTAATTGATATCATCAGCTGTATATTGCACAAAAATGATTACAAGAGAACAACTACAATGTATTGGTAAGTATTCGGTTTCTGCACCGCCTATTTACCTAAGCAAAGAATACCACAACACCACCAATATGAAATCTAAATTAAAATGAAAGGTTTTTTGTTGTTATAAGAATGATGACTACTACTGATAAAACTGTCAAAAATTGGGGCACCTAGGTGGCTCAGCCAGTTAAATGTCTAACTCTTGATTTTTTACTCAGGGTCCTGAGATCGAACCCCACATCAGGCACTGCATTGAGTGTGGAGCTTGCTTAAGATTCTCTCCCACTGCCCCTTCCCCCTCTCTCCTTCTCTGTTTAAAAAAAAAAAAAAAGGAACTAAAAAAAAATTAAAAATTAACAGGGTCACCATCTCTTTCTGCCCCAAATATAGCAAAACCCTAGTTCTAATCTTGTATTTCCTATTTCCACTGATGGCATTATTTTCTTACAAAATGTTTGTCTCTCTTTCTCTGGCTCTCTGTCTTTTTCTTACTAGTCCTCCCTACTCATTTTACTCCTATTGTCATGTAATTGTTGATTCAATTTCCATAATGCCTATCAAATTATGACCTTTATTCTGGCTTTGTTTCTCAATCTTTCTAGACTATGCTACCTTATAAGCCTCCTAATCAATTCCCTGCCTTATTCTGTCTTCTCTAAAATCCATCCCAAAGTGGCCTTCATAAATACATGTTCACTACCATATTGCCCCATCCTTAACTCTCTAAAGCATTAAACTAATCATACCACTCCCCAACTCAGAAAACTTAAGATGGCTCTCAGGCTTTTATTGGCAGTGTCTCCAACAGAAGAGAGTACACAAGACAATTCACTGGGGATTCAGAAAGAAATTACTATGATATCTGTTCATCTAAAAGCATTTAGAAATAATATTACTCATATTAAATTCTATTATTCACAATATCCCAATGCCATCCTGAGAGACCATGTGTTAGAGTCCTATGACACCCTCACACCTTAATTTACTTGAGCACATGGCAAAGTATATGAGTTTATATACCAAGTAGTCATTTTTTTCCAATGACCTACAACAGAATCTTTAAAACATTTTGTAAAGAGATGCAAAGGGCTGAGCAAACTATATACACAATACAAAGGTTTGTTGGTTATTTCATGGAAGAGCATTTAAAAGAGGTATGGGGCACCTGGGTGGCTCAGTCAGTTAAGCTTCCGATTCTTGGTTTCGGCTTAGGTCATGATCTCAGAGTCCAGAGATTGAGCCCCATGTCAGGCTCCATGTTCAGCGTAGAGTCTGCTTGAGATTATCTCTCTCCCTCTGCCCCTCCTCACCTCAAAATAATAATAATAGTAAAATAAAAAATAAAAGAGGTACAAAATTTTAAGAAGATATATACATTTTTCTTTCATAAAGACTAGTAGTTTCCAATTGTACTAGTCCCTTCTATAATGATGAGCGGTTTTCAGAAGTATATTGCCCAACAGATGCTGAAAGATTAAATACTTAATCTCTCCCCCCAAGGTAAAGATTATAAATTAACAATGAGTGAGAAAATAACTGCTGTTCAAAAGAACTCATGCTATGTAGAAGGCATTTAGAAAATGGGTATTTGGAAATATATCTGCCCTATGTGATTTTGTTCCTGAAAAAAAAAAACCCTCGATTTTGCAAACTTTAAAAAGTAGAAAAAGGATATTGTAATGTGTTAAAAGATTTCCCAAATTCAAAAATTTATTAGGCTCAAAACTACTTGTTAACAGAACAAGAATACAACATAAATTTCTGATAGACTGAGAAGAATAGATGATTGGTATTTAAAAAGATGGAAATTTACTGCTTAATTCAACAAAAGTCTCTACAAAATTGATGGATAGGATTTAAAAACAAATGTGATTTAATAAGCCAGGAAAATGGTACTTTTTCCCATTTGTAGCTACATTATTTTGTGAGGTGTTATTTTTAGCTTTAGTCGTGGTTAAAACCAAATAAAAGCAAATTTAACAGAGAACCAGATTTTTGGTTGCTGTATCACATAGAATTAAACCAAGATTTTATAAGCAATGAAGAGAATCTACTCATATTGTTCTCACACAAATTAATATAGTTAATATTTAATGATGTGATAAAATGTTAATAGTATTTTGGGAAGAGAAAAAATGGGTCATATGTGACTAATAAATAAAACTAAGTAATACATAAAGATACTAAAAATATTTAAAATATCTTTATGTAGTGATATATGGGTATACATGCATCCATATATGTATATATAGTTGCACACTCAATATATTTTTGTTTCCTAATGAGGTGCAAAATATAACAAATTAGGGTCTCATTTGAGTTGTTCAACCTTGACATTATTGACATTTGGAGGCCCAATAAGTCTTTATTGTGAGGAGGGGACTATCCTGTGCTTAGTAGAATGCTTAGCAGCATCCCTGGCTTCTACCCACTAGATACCAGTAGCATCCACCCATAAGTTACAATGTAAAATGTTTTCATATATTATAAAATATGTTCTGGAGAGAAAAGGCATCCCCCATTGAAAACCATCTGTCTATAGAGTAAATTTCAAACTCCTCAACCTGACATCAGAGTCTTGCACAATCTGAACCCAGCCTAAATTTATAATCTTATCTTCTATTAATCTAATTTCCAACATTATCTTCTCTAATTTTGCTCACTAATTACCCTCCATTGCCACCCTTTCTGCACATACACCTTATTACATTGTTACATTAAATCTGCCCTTCATCATTTACCCCTATGTTTTTACTAATGGCTGGAAAGATAATCTCATTTCTTTATGACAATATCTTACTCAATCCTCAAAATCTATTATAAATTATGCCCCTTAAGGCTTCCTTTAGATTTCCTTTTTAGAAGCAACCTGCCCTCCACGTATAAAATTAACCTCTCTTTTAGTTTTTAGGGCAATTTCTCTTAGGTTTCTCTATTTTCAGTTTTTTCTTCCTTCTCAAACCCACACTAGCTCTCTCGTAAAAACTGTGTACAAATTTAAATTATTGCTAATGCTATTGTTAATGTGATCATTTGCTAATGAGGGACAATGGCATACAACTCAGTCTTTAAGAAGAAAATGATAAATTTGTATATATTTAAATAAGATGTTCAACATATATTACTAACTGAAGAGTCTGAAAAATGTAACTTATGAAATACTACATATATTATATCTTTGAGGAAAAGATAAACATTATCCTTATGTACGCAGAAAAAAATTATAAAAAGACAGACAAGTAACTGTAGCAGTGGTTATTTTTTGGGATGTGAGAAAGGAATAATAAATTATGGAATAAAACTTGTAAAATTTAGTGTATTTTTCATGGTTTATCTGCATTTTCTTGTTAGAAATCTGTTCCTTCTAGCCTTAGCCTGTACATGGAAATGGTAGCCATTTTTACACTGATCTTTTAACACTGCTTTTCTCTCTGTCTGTCATCCTGAGTCCTGTGAGAGTTTGATAGAAGCTGTTTCTAAATCATTACTAGTTAGTAGTCATTTCTCTGTAGATATCCAGAAAGGTAAACTGAAATTCCTATCAGGAGAGGCAAGAATATTTCTTGGAAGAAAGGGTTAAAGTTTAATATTTGAATTAAGGTCAGTATGTCTTCTGGTTTTACTCTTAAGAAGAGAAGAATTTAGTCAACAAGACAGCTTGGCTTTTCTAAGATCTTCCTTGCTACCTCAACCAGACACCTCAACCAGACCTGCTAGGTTGGTTGGGCATTTAGATTCCTCTTTCACCTTTCTAAAATAAAAAGTAACAACTCATAAATGTCTGCTGCAAGGATGAATCTAGTCCCCAACTCTTATTTTTCCACGTAATGGCTAATTCAGTCAGTCAATGGTTTATAGTCTCGGTCACAAACTGCCAAACTGTCCGCTTCCTGTACTGGGAGCAAAGGAAGATACTGAGCTGCCTTTGAGAATTCGTAATGGAAATGTTGAGTCCCATGACCCAGACGAGTCTTAAATGAAAATTTCAAGGCATATAGGAAAAAATTTAGAAGAACTTTCTTTGCAAGGCACACAGTATGAAAAGCCACTCAAAGTTCCCATTTTGGGAGCAAGAACATTTTTGCTGATTTTTACTGCAAATTGCCACAGATAACATGGTAATTATGTATGTTGAAAATAGTCTAATTCTGAGTCATTCAGTAAAAATTAAAGAAAAATGATGGCAAAAAAATCTATTTGAAAAACTCATAGAGAAGCCCTTTCAAAATAGCATCCAAATTTTCCTAGGAGAGCACCCCCCTTTGGTCAGGGTCATTTGATTGAAAAGCTGATTTCTCTGAGCATCTGTTTTATCTCTTAGAGGAATCATAAATTTTTAACTCATTAAAAGACCACAAGCCTAATACAAATAATGTAGGATACAAGATAAATTATTAAAGGAGTAGAACCATTCAGAGGACGTTTTTCTACTTTTATAAAAAATAAATAAAACTGTGAGTAAGAACATATGAACACAGAAATAAGTGGAAGAATAATCAGAATGTGGAAGACAGAGGCAAGGCAATAGTTACTGGGAGCCATCAGGAATCTTACAAGTACAGAATTAAGAGAACATCTTCTTAGGGGTGAAAGGACCTAATTCAAAAATCTTTCTTTTGTCCTCAGTACCAAGGCAAAAAGAAAATTTAAGACCTGAGTCCTGAAGTCCACATTCTTACCGAGATTTATGAGCACCATAGTACGTTTAGTACTTGTGGAATATTCAGCGCCTATTGCATTTCAGCAATATGGGCCGACAGCAGCAATGCCCTACTGTTGTTAGAGCAGCCTGGTGGTATCCCAGGGATTTCCTGGTCCAGGAGCAGAGGTCTTCCATCTCTTTTGACTCCCTCTTATGGAAGAAACATAACACTTCTTCCACCGGGGAAGTGGAAAAAAGGAAAGTGCCTTTTCTTATCAGCTTCCCATCAGGAAAGAAGATGTAAGAAAAAAAAAGAAAAAGAAGAAGGAAAAAAAGAAAGAAAAAAGGCCCTTTGAGTGTTCAGCTATGAATTCTAAGACAGGAGAATGTTGTACTTAGCACGACATCTTGGCTCTCTCTGACTACTCTTAAAATAATTAGGAAAACACCTGCCTGTTTATTCTGTATCTGCACTGTTATAAGCATGGGGGAGGGGGCCAGAATCTCTGCCTGTGTGTTCACTATAGTGGTTTCATAGTTTTAGAATACAGGAAATAAACACTTATTTGTGAAATGAGTGGATAAGGACTCACATTGCAACAATTATAGCAACTCCTGGAATGTTGGCACCTACCTAGAAAGTAAAGTTGTTACCTTCAAAGATAAAACACTGAGTCATATTCGAAACAAATATAATCCTCATGTAGATTTTGATGAAAGAAGTAAGTGTGAGATGCCCAAAAGTCTAATCTTTTTGGCATGGTAAGTTTTTATAAAATCATTCAGAGTTAGTGAGGTTTGTTGACTGTAACTTCAATATGTAGTACCAAATAATACCCAAATCCTCAGATTTATTTTGGATCAACAAAAACATTAATTGAGGACATAGAATATGCAGGTTACCTATGTGTATCCAACATGATTCAAACTGAGAAACAGATCCAGTGGTCAACATATATTAAGAGATTTATTGCAAGGAAATGACTTACGTGATTGTGTAGGCTGGCAAAGCAAGTCTGGAATCTGAAAAGCAGGATGGACTCCTTCAGCAAGTGGTAAAGCTGACACCCAAAAGCAGAATTTCTTTGGGGCAGCCTCAGTTCTTTACTGAGGCTGTTAAGGCCTGTCAATGGATTCAGTCAGGACCACTCACATTATTTAGGATGATCTTCCTTTCTTACCTCCAGTCAACTGATTATGGACTTTAATCACATCTACAAAACACTTTCACAGAATTATTAGATTAGTGTTTGATCAGAAACTGTGGACTATAGCCTAGCCAAGTTGAAACATAACACTGTCCATCACACTGTTTGATTAGGGGAAGACGAAGATGATAAAATATGCCTCCTTTTTTCAAGCGCATTAAAGAAATAGTAAGACATCTCCATGAACACAAGGCAGGAAGAAATTGCTTCCTCTAGACAATTTTAACTGAAGTGCTATGGAGAAACATAGAAAGGAAAAATGACTTCTGACTCAAAGGATAAAAGATCTCAAGACTGAGATGGCATTTAGGCAACAGGATCTAGACCACAGTGTACCTTCACCAATAACAATGTAACTTCGAAAAACTCATCTAACCTCAATGAATCTCAGAATGATTCTTAAATGGGGGTCATAAACTTGCCCTGCTTAACTTGCATTTTTTGAAAATAAAATGTGAAAATGTAACTGAAAACATTAACTAAATGACAAAATATTTTTTTTCTAAATTTTGATATTATGGTGGGTTGAATAATAAGTCCCAAAGATGCCCATGTCCTAATCCCTAGAACTTGTGAATATGTTGTTACTTTAAATGGCAAAAGGGATTTTACAGATGTGATTAAAATTAAGAATCTTGAGATGGGGAGATTATCATGGATTATATCTTTGTGGGCAAGGGAGTCAGTAAAGTCAGAGACAGAAAGGAAGCCCTGTGATGACAGATGCAGAGCTCAGGATGATGTGATTGCTAGCTGGAAGGGTACTATGGGCCAAGGAATATGGGTGGCCTCCAGAAGCTAGAAAAGGCAAAGACACTCTTATCTAAAGCCTCTGGAGGGAACATGGCCCTGCTAACACTTTGATTTCAACTCAGTTAAATCCATTTTGGACTGCTGGCCTCCAGAACTGTATGATAATAAATTTGTGTTGTTTTGAGCCACAAATTTTGTGGCAATTTGTTATAGCAGCAGTAGGAAACTAGTGCATACATACGGCCTTGAAGGGTATTTATTGTGTCAAAAGCGGCTATTTGTCCCCAGTGTCCATCCTCCTTTGTCCATCTTTAGCTGAAGGCATTTAGAATAAAGACTAATCTTCCTTTGCAACCAGGATGACAGATAACTTAAGTTTTTGCCTGGGCAAGGTAAGGGGAAGAGAGGTGTGCAGCTTCTGAGAAGTGTCCTTGAAGGATATAAGCTTCTCCTTTATCTCTCCTCTCTCTTTCATGCTGGCTGTAATTAGGATGTTATGAATGAAGCTAGACCAGGCAACTTTGTGAGATGGAAACGCATGTTGAGGACAGCAGAGCAAAAATAGACAGAAGAGCAAAAATAGACAGAAGGAGCCAGGGTCCTTGATTGTAGAGTCACTATATTAATTCTTAACCAAGTATCCAGACTTTTATATGAAAGACAAATAAATTTTTGGCTTGTTCAAACATGATTATTTTGAATTTTCACCCACTCACAGCAAAACTTAATTTTACCTAGTATATTTCTACTTCTCAATTAAATAGACATTTTTTTGCATACATGATAAAAAATGAGTATTAGGTAAAACTCCTACCCATTAAGGCAAAATAAAATTTTATTAAATGAAGATATTAAAAAATATGATGTTAACAGAAGGAATACCATAGGGGCGCCTGGATGGCTCAGTCAGTTAAGCATCTGACTTCAGCTCAGGTCATGATCTCAGGGTCTTGGGATTGAGTCCATGTCTGACTCCTCACTCAGCAGGGAATCTGTTTCTCCCTCTTCCTCTGCCCCTCCCCTTGCTTGTACTCACTCTCTCTCTCCCTCTGTCTCTCAAATAAATAAAATCTTTTAAAAAAGAAGGAATACCATAAGTAAAAATATAGAATCCAAATCTCTATACTTTTTTCAAATGTAAATAAGCTGGTGTATTCTAAATAAAAGACAAATGTTCTGATCCTAACTATTCACCATGCCCACATTCATATCCCTATTATTAATTCTCTAAACAACTACCATCCATCATCAACACTGGACTTAAAACTACAAACACATTCAGCCTTCTGAGTGTTTTAAGAAGTAGTCTGTCTGGTCAGAATCATTTGGAAGTCAAAAAGTCTTCATGCAGACATGCTGATAGAGAATATGTGACTATTATTACTATTGGTAAAGAAACATTAAAAAGCATTCCTTTTAGTATGCAGAAAAGACCACAACACTACTATTGTTCAAAATAGTAATGAGGTCTTAGTCAATGCTATGACATGAGGTAAAATAAGAGTGATCAGGATGGAGAAAAAGATGAAACTGTTATTATTGGCAGATATTATACTTATTACCCATGTAGGAAACTCAAAATTATCAACCATGATTACAACTAAACAAAGTATGACATGTTGCAAGATGCAAAATTAATTTTAGGCTTGTCTACAAGGAATAATCTAATATTATATCTTATATTACAATAAAATAAGGTCCCACTAAAAATAATAACTCTAAAGATTTTAAGAATTTAACACATCAAAAATGTATAAGACTTTGACTTATAAGACTTGGTTATAATTTTAAACCTCTTTTAAAAGATATAACCACTAAAGAAATTGAAATGTTAACCACCAGCCTCTCTAGTCCCAAACAGCCTTTATAGTTGTGTCCTATGAAATAAGCAATAAATAGAAAAATTTCTATCTGCTCCGGGTCAAGTTCCCCAGGAAGCAGACTCTGAGATGGACATTACCATGTGGTAGTTTATAAAGGACTTGACTGGGGATTAAAATCTGTGGGGAGAGGGAGGAGGCAAAATTGAGCAAAGAAGAAACTGGGCTGTGATCCAGTCACAATCAACTCCCCCAGGGAATTCTGAAGCTGGGGACAAGGGTCATCAATCAGTTATTGATGCAGGCAGTCTCAATGGATGCACATCACAGACCTGAGCAAGGGAGCATGATGTTGAGAAAGATGGCTCTCTTCAGTCAAGGACCATCTCCAGAAACTGCTGAAATGAAGGCTGTTGGCCAGCAATACTCTCAGCAAGAGAGGAAATAGATCTTTCGATCCTCAAAGAGGGAGCTGGGTGGCAGAGCATAGTGTCCTCTATAGGCTAGTCTGTGTGCTGCTCAGATCCACTCTTCTGTTTAATTTCTGGGAGCAGCTCCTACAGGATTCTGGGGGACTCCCTCACAGGGGAAACTTAGAAAAGGAAGTCCTTCTCCTTGCAGCTGGTACTAATCTTCCCTGTTATCCATTTGAGATTCCATTTGAGCTAGCAATTCTGCTGGTTTCTAAGGAGACTGAGCCCCTGATCATCATACCCTTCTCAGGTTGTGGCCATTGCCACAATTTACCATAAAACCTGGGCAAGAAAATGCCAAGAAATGCACTTTGGGTGACCTGAGTGCCACCTATACGTCCCCCTGTCCACACTGTGTAGCAGCAGCTTTCTATCTGCTAGTTATCAGGGTCAGTCCCCCCACCAGAATGTTATTCCTTTTTCTTTGGATTTCCCTAACCAAGATGTTCAAGGTGCCTAGGCAGGAGGAATCCATCTTGCTTTGGGAACCTATACGTTCAAACCTGCAAAACCCACATTTGTGGGATGGGAAGCACAAGTTCTCTGAACTGGGTCACTGGGACTGATGTTACATGAGGCCATTCTGAATCCCATCCCTTGTTTCCCAAATCCATGCAGCACATGTTGGGAACACAGCATTGTGTTCATTGTGTGCAGTGTGTGCCGCATGTACCCCCCAGCATAACATCCCGTCTTTACTAGGTACTTTTTACTGAGCTAGCACTTCAGCTGTGCTTTCAAAAGACCTTATCATTCTAACGGTTTGGCCATTTCTGAATGATGCAGTATATGATAGCACCAGTGACAAAATTCAGACACAATAGGACATATAAGTAAATAAAAGAGAAAAAAATAAGCCCTGCTCTTACACAGCATATATTCTAGTTGTAGAGGATAAAAGATTTTACCAGAAGCTATAAGCAGTAAACTTGTATCTTCTTGGCAATGTAGCTATATATACATTTTGACAGAGCTACAAAGAGAAATGGTCAAGTTTACCATCATAGTGAGAGACTTCAGTATACCTCCCTGAGTAATAGACAGACCTAACAATAACAACAAAAAGAATATAAAATATGTAATAGCATAAAAACAGCCTGCCATTATAAAGAACATAACTGCAAACAACTGTAGAATATACAATATTTTCCTGCAAACTTGGAACATTTCCAGCTATTATCTACATTCCGGCCCATAAAACTTATCTTAGTAAATGTCAAAAGATAGGAATCAAAAAAACCATTTCCTCTGTCTGCAATGCAATTATGTTAGAAATAAATGTTCAAAGGCTGATTAGAAAAATCCAATGTGTTTGGAAATTAAGAAACTTCTAAATAACTCATGGGTCAAAGAACTCAGTGAAAATTAGAAAATACATAGAATTGATCATGAAAAAATACATATCAAAATCATAGCCTATAGCTAAAGCAGTTCTTAAAGGAAATTATACAGCTTTAAAATGACCATATTAGAAGAGAAGAAAAAAATCAAAATTAATTAGCTAAGCTTCTAATTTCCGAAGTAATAGAAATATAAAACATAGCCAAAAAGAATTTGAAGAAAATAAGGAATATATATAATAGCCAAAATAGTGAAACAAAAAACAAAAATAAAATAAAGAAGTAGGAATGCCAAAAATTAAGGCTAATAAAATTAACAATACTCTAGTGAGACTAATCAAGAAAAAAATGAAAAAAGGCTCAAATAAATATGAAAAAAGGAGTAATATTTGAAAAATTATATGTAGTAGGCAATTTCTGAGGAAAACATCACACACCACAACGAAATTAAGAAAAAACCCTGAAAACCTGGTTTCTTCTATCCATTAAATAAATCTTTACTAAAATTAAAAAAAAAAATAGGTGTGTACTTGTTTATGGCAGCTTCTTTAAATATTAAGGGAGCAAACAGTCAAAATTTCCAAGAAATGAGAGAGAAAAGAAACAACCTTCAACTCAATATATGAAGCTAGAAAAGTAAACTATGACAAGAATATTATTTAAAAATAAATTATGGGACAATCTCAGGAACATAGATTCAAAAGTCCTAAATACAACAGAATTAAATCCAGCAATGTATATAAAAACTTATACAGGGGTGCTGTGAGGGCACCTGGGTGGCTCAGTCGTTAAGCGTCTGCCTTCGGCTCAGGTCATGATCCCAGAGTCCTGGGATCGAGTCCCGCATCGGGCTCCCTGCTTGGCACAAAGCCTGCTTCTCCCTCTCCCACTCCCCCTGCTTGTGTTCCTGCTCTCGCTATCTCTCTGTTAAATAAATAAATAAAATCTTTAAATAAAAATTAAAAAAATAATAATAATTAAAAAAAAAAAAAAGAAGGTGCTGTGAATTGTGTAAGACTGTTGAATCACAGACCTGTACCTCTGGTCAAATAATACATTATATGTTAAAAAAAAAAAAAAAGAAGAAGAAGATATCAGGAAGGGAAAAATGAAGGGGGGAAATTGGAGGAGGAGATGAACCATGAGAGACTATGGACTCTGAGAAACAAACTGAGGGTTCTAGAGGGGAGGGGGGCGGGGGAATGGGTTAGCCTGGTGATGGGTATTAAAGAGGGCACGTTATGCAGGGAGCACTGAGTGTTATACGCAAACAATGAATCATGGAACACTATATCAAAAACTAATGATGTAATGTATGGTGATTAACATAACATAATAAAAGAAAAAAGAAAAAAAAAACTTATACAGAAGGACTACATTTGGTTTAGCCTAGGAATGCAAAGACTTTAATATTAGAAAATAAATTTAATTAATTTGCCACATTAATTTAAAGACTAAAAAATATAGGATCTTGATAGTAGATAAAATTCAACATCTCTTCATAGTTAAGAGATAAAAGACTTAGAAAATTAGAAATAGAAACAGAAACTGTTTATACCGATTAATGGCACTCCTTGCCCCACCCTTGAAAACAACAGTTGAATGCATTTTTATGATTATTTCAAGAAAAGATTGCTCCCCATCGTCACTTCTATTCAACATTGTACTAGAAGTCCTTTTTTTTAAATTTAAATTGAATTAGCCAACATACAGTACATCATTAGTTAGAGGTAGAGTTCAGTAATTGATCAGTTATGTGCAAGACTCAGTATTCATCACATCATGTGCCCTACTTTTTTAAAAGATTTTTATTTATTTATTTGAGAGAGAGAGAGAGAGAGTGCGAGCACAAAGTGGGGGAGGGGCAGCGGGAGAGGGACAAGCAGGCTTCTTACTGAGCAGGGAGCCAGACGCAGGCTTGATCCCAGAACCCTGGGATCATGACCTGAGCTGAAGGCAGCCACTTAACCAAATGAGCCACCCAGGTGCCCCACATTACCTGCCCTCCTTAATGCCCACACCCAGTTACCCCATCCCCCACCCAACTCCCCTCCGGCAACCCTAAGTTTGTTTCCTATAGTTAAGTCTCTCCTGGTTTATCTCCCTCTCTGACTCTTCCCATTCTGTTTTCCCCTCCCTTTTCCTATGACCCTCTGGGCTGTTTCTTATATTCCTCATGTGAGTGAAACCATATGATAATTGTCTTCTCTGATTGACATTTCACTCAGCATAATACCTTCCAATTCCATCCATGTTGATGTAAATGGTAAGATTTCATCCTTTCTGATGGCTGAGTAATATTCCATTGTGTATGTATACCTACACACACACACCATATCTTCTTTAGCCATTCATCCGTCGATGGACACCTCGGCTTTTTCCAAAGTTTGGCTATTGTGGACATTGCTGCTATAAACACTGGGGTGCAGGGGCCCCTTCGGATCACTACATTTGTATCTTTGGGGTAAATACCTAGTAGTGCAACTGATGGGTCATAGGGTAGCTCTATTTTTAACTTTGTGAGGAACCTCCATACTGTTTTCCAGAGTGGCTGTACCAGCTTGCATTCCCACCAACAGTGTAATAGGGTTCCTCTTTCTCCATATCCTCACCAACATCTGTTGCTTCCTGTCTTGTTAATTTTAGCCGTTCTGACTAGTGTGAGATGGTATCTCACTGTGATTTTGATGCTGAGTGATGTTGAGCACTTTTTCATATGTCTGTTGGCCATTTATATGTCTTCTTTGGAGAAATGTCTGTTCATGTCTTCTGCCCATTTCTTGACTTGATTATTTGTTCTTTGGATGTTGAGTTTGGTAAGTTCTTTACAGATTTTGGATACTAGCCCTTTAGCTGATAAAACATTAGCAAATATCTTCTCCCATTCTGTCAGTTTGGGTTTTGTCGACTTTTCCTTTGCTGTGCAAAAGCTTTCTATCTTGATGAAGTCCCAGTAGTTCATTTTTGCCTTTGTCTCCCTTGTGTTTGGAGACATGTCTAGCAAGAATGTTGCTGCAGTCAAGGTCAAAGAGCTTGCTGCCTATGTTCTCCTCTAGGATTTTGATGGATTCCTGTCTCATATTTAGGTCTTTCATCTGTTTTGAGTCTATTTTTGTGTGTGTGGTGTAAGAAAATACTCCAGTTTCGGGCGCCTGGGTGGCTCAGTTGGTTAAGCGACTGCCTTCGGCTCAGGTCATGATCCTGGAGTCCCGGGATCGAGTCCCGCATCGGGCTCCCTGCTCAGCAGGGAGTCTGCTTCTCCCTCTGACCCTCCCCCCTCTCATGTGCTCTCTCTCATTCTCTCTCTCACAAATAAATAAATAAAATCTTTAAAAAAAAAAAAAGAAAGAAAATAGTCCAGTTTCATTCTTCTACATGTTGCCGTCCCATTTTCCTGACACCATTTGTTGAAGAGGCTGTCTTTTTTCTATTGGATATTCTTTCCTGTTTCATCGAAGATTAGTTGACCAAAGAGTTGAGGGTCTATTTCTGGGTTCTCTATTCTGTTCCACTGATCTATGTGTGTCCTAATCAGCACAATAAGGCATCAAAAGTAAATTAAATGTGAAATAATTAGAAATAAGGAAATAAAGCTATATTCAAAAAGGAAATAAATGTACAGTTAAATGATAAGAATGGAGAGTTCAGCAAGTGTTCTACAGAAATTAAATGCAATTTTATACACTATCAACAAATATTTATCAAAGGTTAAAAAGATATTTGCAACAGCACAACAAAAAGTACCTAGGAATGTATAAAATTTTTATAAGGAAAATATATAAAATTTTGTTGGAAATATGAAACTACCTAAGTAAATATTGAAACGAGTCATGCTTGTGGAGTAAGGACTCAATACCATGAAGATCCCTGGGGAATGACAGAAAATAGAAACACTATCTGGTAGCAAAGTGGTGCTATCACATCATCTTCAAAAATCAACTCCTGGGGAGGCCTGGGTGGCTCAGTCAGTTAAGCGTCTGCCTTTAGTTCAGGTCATGATCCCAATGTCCTGGGATGGAGTCCCGCATCGGTCTCCCGGCTTAGTGGGGAGCCTGCTTCTCCCTCTCCCTCTGCCTGCTGCTCCCCCCTGCTTGTGCTCTCTCTCTCTCTCTCTGACAAATAAATAAAAATCTTTTAAAAAATCAACTCCTGGGGCGCCTGGGTGGCTCAGTCGTTAAGCGTCTGCCTTTGGCTCAGGTCATGATCCCAGGGTCCTGGGATCGAGCCCCGCCTCGGGCTCCCTGCTCAGTGGGTAGCCTGCTTCTCCCTCTCCCACTCCCCCTGCTTGTGTTCCCTCTCTCACTGTGTCTCTCTCTGTCAAATAAATAAATAAATAAATAAATAGAAATCTTTAAAAAATCAACTCCTAGTGAATAAAGATTTCACTGTGAAATGCAAAACTATAAAATTTTAGGAGATAAATAAAAGAATATCTTACTGACATCAAGGAATGGAAAGATATCTTTAAAAATATACCAAAAAAAAAAAGGGAAGCCACAAAAAATGAGTGATAAACTATGAATTCTGGTTCATTAAACTATAATATAAAGAAAGTTAAGGGCGCCTGGGTGGCTCAGTTGGTTAAGCGACTGCCTTCGGCTCAGGTCATGATCCTGGAGTCCCGGGATCGAGTCCCGCATCAGGCTCCCTGCTCGGCAGGGAGTCTGCTTCTCCCTCTGACCCTCCTCCCTCTCATGCTCTCTGTCTCTCATTCTCTCTCTCACAAATAAATAAATAAAATCTTTAAAAAAAAAAGACAATTTGGATGAAAGCATTAAAAATGACAATGCCAGTGAAATGAATTAATTAAAAATATATGAAACAACATGAATATTGGGAGAAAAAGCAAGTCACATAAAATTATTCAGTATTATTCTATTTATATAAAACATACAATATTAAAAATTTATCTTCAGGAGTGATTGATTACAACAAAGGACAAAAATTCTTCCCATCTCTAGTTGCACATTCTTTTGCATATGTGTAATAAAATTAGAAAATCAGTGTTGAAAAATACCTTAGAGTTTACCTGACACACCAGGGAAATTCTAGTGATTGATAGGTTTTTTCTCCTCCATATAAAATCACCTATTCCACTCAGTTACATCAATGTGTTCTTATTCTTACCTCTCTAAGCAAACCATGTCCTCAGCCCTGTCTTCTTCAAATCAATCTTTGGATTAAGTACCATTACCAGAGCACTCATTATTTGCTCAAGGTATTTGTAATCTGAGAAACTGATCCATAAGCAAATAATTGAAATTGTAAAGAACAGGACAATAATTTCTATATACACGACTGAACAAATTACCACAGGCATACCAAAGAACAGTTTTGTCCAGAGGAAACAGGAAAATGCTTTCCAGAGGAGGTGACATGTGGGACTATGAAATTCTTCATAAAAACTTTGTCCATATTATTTTAATGCACATAATTTGGGTATAGTCCTTGATTTATAGTATTCACACATTCACCATCTCAGTGTCACCAAAATGTAATTACAATCCTATGTGAATTTTCAGAAATAAAAATATATTCCTCTTCATCCTTTCCCTAGACCATGTCAGTTCCTTCTGTGTTAAAAAAAAATTTTGAAGTGGTTTGTATGGAGCTGTGATTTTTTTTTTTTTTTTGGAACTGTGATATTTCTTAAAAGCTGTAAGTTTGCTAAAATCCATTGCTCTTTTTAATAACAAATGTGTCCTTTCTTCAGCAAAAGATAACTATGGGAAGTTCTAAACAAATTTCTAAAGAATCTTTATGGGTAGTTTCCCACTTCTCCAGAAAGAAATATGGAAGAGCTCAAAATAGCAGCAATTTAATTCATCTAGATACTGATTACCAAACCTAGGTTACATAAGTCTTGTTTTAAATATTGATTACAGGCATGTTTGATTTAAGGATCTAGATATTAACCTTTTTCCTAGCATTTCTACACACAAAGCCAAATACATTTAGTTCAACAACTGTTGACTCATCACTCATTGTAATCAAGGTACCATAAGAGATAGATTGACAAGTGTGATTAATTCTTGAAATGTATACAAGGCCTATAATAAAGCAAAAATGTGAATGTACTAATAAAATTATCAAAATATGTGTGCAAAGAAGATAAGAAGACCTTATGTCCAACATGGAAAATAGAAAGGCCTCATAAGAGAGCAGATGTCAGTGTCGAGTCCAGCAGAGAGAGCGGAGTAGTGTCTACCAGTTAGAAACCATCACAGAAGCAAAGGCCTTGAGTTAAGAACAGAATGCGGTCAGGAAACACTGAAAAATTCAATTTGATCAGATTATATGTCTGAGTTAGAAAAATGTCCATCTCCTATAACCAATTTGTAGTACATGTATGAAGTTATAAAAGATTATATAACTATATCCAGGCTCAGTAGGAAAAACTGCCACAAGCAATTAGCCAAAATTGCTATGAGTGAAGAAGGTTGGAATGGCAGCCCACAGTCCACGTATTTGCTAATTAGGGAATAAGACATCTGAGGCACTGGGAGAGGTTAGAATAAATAGTTAAAATAAGTCAGGCTCAGAATCTGAACGGCTTTAAATTCCAAACTGAGGGGTTTGTGTTTCATGCATCTTTTAAACTTTAATTACAGAAATAATACAAAGTTTGTTGTAAAAGATTTTTAAAAACCCAAAAAGTATGTAAAGTAAAAACCTCTTCCCTAATACCACTCTAAAGAAGCAATAAGTCAGTATATAATCTTCCAACTTTTATACATACATACAATACAGATATAGAACACTATAAATTATTGCAATGTAAAAATAGGTTGCCATTATATATATAATTTTACAATTCTGTTTTTTGAAGACATCTTTTCATGAAAGTACAGAGATCTATCTCATCTTTCTTTTCTCTTCTTTTTTTTTTTTTAAACAAAGGGAGATAGAGAGGAGGGGAAGAGGAAGAGGGAGAGAGAGAAAATCTTAAGCAGGCTCCACGTTCAGCACAGAGCTGGACGTGGGGCTTCATCTCACAACTCTGAGATCACGACCTGAGCCGAAACCAAGAGTCAGATGCTTAACTGACTGAGCCACCCAGGCACCCTCTATTTCATCTTTTTTTAATTGTAACATAATGCTTCATTGTGTGTATGTTACTGACCTATTTTTATGATTATAAAAACTTTTTTAAATCTGAAAAAAGTTGAGTTGAAACATTTTCAGAAGAGAAATAGGAGGTAAAGAAAACACTTAGGAGATTACTACAATATTCTAAGTAAATTCTAATAATGACAGCTTGAATTGAGACTAAGAGATATGTCAGCTAATGTAATTATAAAAAAAAAAAAAAAATCAGTTTGTAATTATCTTGTTTACCAGGTGGGAACAAGAAAGAACTATGAGAGGAAAGGCCCCATGTGGATGACTAGGGAGATCAGGAAGCTGCCTCTAGAGAAAGTGAACAGAAGGAAGCAAAAAATAGTTTATTGAGGAACTTTCTTATCTCCCACTCGTTTTCTAGTTCCCCATCTTCTTACCAGTTGCCATGTTATATGAACCTGATGGCAAATATTTCCCGAACCCACCCAGTTTTATCTATTCCTGCCATCACTATCCCAATTAATGCCCCATTATCCCCCTCTTGCACTGCTCTCCTTAGACTTCATCCAACACTACTGTCAAAGTCAAGATGGTTCACATGGCCAATGCTCACTAGTATACACTCTACATCTGCTATGCGTCAGCTGCTGGGTTTGCCTTAAACATATGTTGTTATATCAATGAATCTTGACAAAAAGCCACTTTTTGTTTTTGTCACTTTGGTGAAATTATTCAACTTTGCCCTATAAGTCAGTTTCCTCTCCTGTAAAATGGGGATATTAGCATCTGCTTCATGCATCTGTTGTGTGGAAAGTATTAACGAATGTTAATCCTTAGCGTGATGGTGTCATATAGTAAGCACAAGAAAGACAGCATTAATTCGCATGAGTGCTCAACCATACCCACAACTACCTCTGCAGCCTGTCCAACATCACAACTTTCTTGCCTATTATATATTTCTGTACTCCTGTTTTCATATCTCACTGCTTTAACCCATAATGCTCTAACTACAAAGCCTTCCCTGATATGTCTATCTCCATACATGTAAATTCTCCTCACATTTATAGGTCCCACTCACATGAAAATATTGCTATTTTTCCTATCTAGTAGCAATCTCTCACCTGCCTCAATTGCCACAGCATTTTATATGTAGCTACCATTTAACACCTTTCTCTTGAATTTTATTTTTATACATGTTTGTTTACATGCCTTATACACATGGCTTATATACTTATAGGTATATACATCTTCACTTCTAGGCTCTGAGCTTTTGTAGAAGTTGTGAGCAGGACCAATTCTTTATCTTTTATAAAATCTAAAATTATTTTTTTTAATGTATAATAGACACAGCAAAAACATTTGTTGAGGTCTCTGCTAGATACTTTCCATTTGTCCGTCCAAATTCCATCCTGCTATCTGTGCCGACAGCAGACAATGGAGAGGTACAGGCAAAAGATCAGAGGAAGGAAGGAGAGAGAAGTCAGGCTCTGGCTCTCTCATCTGAAGAGTCACATTGAGCTGGCTTCATCCCTTGAGTGAAGGTCACTGCTCCACTCAAGGTGGCCACATCTATAGGACCCTCTCTTTTCAAAACTCAGTAACTGCTCTATCCATTTGTCCATCTGGGCCTAAGGGTTCCTAGCCCTAAGGAACTACACAGCCCCCACATTTGTAAAGAGTCTCTTTATTAACCCTCCCCCTAGAATTATCCATCCTACTGCTTCCCCACCTTGCTGGGACCATCTGCTAAAAGTTCACAGAGAATTTTTAGATAAAGAGGATAGGATTGGAAAGTAACTCCTTAAGGTCTGTCTTATCAACCAAGTGAGAAGAAAAGTCTTCACTTAGACTGAAGAAGACAATAGTGTGGTTGGAGGCTAGAGGAAATTTAAAAAGGATTAGAATAACTGCTGAAGAAAATGCTTTAGGAAGTTAGTTAATGGTGAATAAAGGGTAGCATAACAGCATGGAGGGCTTAATCGCACAGAACTCAATTGGCAAGTTCTCCTGAATTTCTCCAGCAGTGCTTAGCAGAACAAGATCAAGAGGGTTGTTAAAAGAAAAAAAAGCAAAGCAAAACAAAACAAAAGTGATAGGGTTTAACCAAATTGTAAATTATGGATCATTAAAGAATCATGGGATCCAAAGGTACTAGAAGGGTCATAGCCAGAACCCAGGTAAAGGTTCAAAGGGAGGCAAGTAAAGCCAAGAAGAGGTTAGTGGGTAATCTTTCACTTTTAGTCCATTTGGAAGAAACATCAATTAGACTAATCGTGTAACATTACTGATAACAAAAGCACAGTGACTGCATTTTTTTATCTTTTTTTTTTTAAGATTTTATTTATTTATTTGAGAGAGAGAGAATGAGAGAGAGCACATGAGAGGGGGGAGGGTCAGAGGGAGAAGCAGACTCCCTGCCGAGCAGGGAGCCCGATGCGGGACTCGATCCCGGGACTCCAGGATCATGACCTGAGCCGAAGGCAGTCGCTTAACCAACTGAGCCACCCAGGTGCCCGTGCATTTTTTAATCTTATAACCAGACATGACTCTGCTTACTTGCAGTTTAGTTTATGTGCCAAAAGTTAGGCTGCCTATACTTTAAACTACCTTTTTAGATAATAGGATTTGGATAACATTCTTGTTATTATTCAGAAATTCCTCTTTGGGCTCCCTCTGAAAATTTGATTTTGAAAACACACATTTCACTTTCTAGAATTTAAATATTTATAACGTCCTTTTCATTTTGCTTCAGTTCTTACTTTGCTTTCAAGAATTTGCACTTCTGACAAATTAAGAACAACAACCAGATTTTAGACCTTGATGTAAAATAAGCACAAGGGAAAGGAAAAAAAAGAGAAAAAATGCAAAATAATCACATGAACAAAACAATCCAGTTCTTGATTGCAATATGAAAACAGGAGAAACTGCTGTCCATGCTACACAAAGGTTGCCAAGGGAACAATACTTGTACATTTCCTGGTTCTCAAAAAATATACCAATGTAATATTTGTGTCTGTCTCTTTTCTTTTCCTTTTGGAAATCTCAACCAAAAATCTACTCTCAACTTGTGAGTTCTTTGTGATTCACTTCGTAAATTCATTCTTTACTGCTCATATCACAGAATTTACCAAGCAGGCAACATATAAAAAGGCACTGATTTTTTTTTTTCTCCAAAAGTTATGACTGCAAGATACAATGAAAATTTCTGCTCTCCCTGCAGCCTCTAAAAATAGTAAAATATAAAGTGGTTCTGCCTCCAAGTATCTTTCATTTTTGTTAACTCTCTTTCTACTTTCAGATTATAAGCTCCTCCAGGGCAAGTACTAGATCTACAATTTTTTTATGTAATTCCCCACAGAAATTACAACAGGTCTAAACCCAGAGAGAGAAATAAATCTTTTCAGCTATTAAGTATGTATAAGATTAAAGAGCCGTTTTGGAAATTGTGAATTGTTTTTTTTCTTTTCAATTTTTGCAACAAACTCAGGTCTTACAAGTTTACCATCAGTAAATAACCACAGCTAAGAAAAAAGCTGCAGAGGTAAAAGTGTTTTTATTCCATCCGAGGTACTATGTGATGCTCCCCCATCCAGGTTTGAAACATGTAAGCGCAGACGGAAAGGGATTGGCCACTTACTCCTTTAGTGTCTATTCTAGCCATTCCCTCCAGCTGGTGGATGTTGCCGTTCATTTGTGCGACAAATTGAACCATATGGATTAGTCATGAATAATTTTAAGACTATAATTAGGGATTTACTAAAACCAATATTAAATCATTAAGCCTATCCGCTCAAGACATATACTGTTTTTGAAACGAAAATTATTAGTAATAAGACAAATATAAATTAATTTATCTGTCAAATATAGACACATGGATTTGCTAAATATTTATTAAACATTGATATAAATGTACCATATTTAGTGGGTGTACAGTTTAAAAAGAAGACATCTTTACTTTCAAGAAGCTTAAAACCTACTAATACGTTTTCTTGGGAAAAAAATATTTACTCTCACTCTATTATCCTCATCTCAGTGTATAAGAATTTCAATTTTAGATACTGTTAAAGACAAGAGGCCCAATGCTAAGGCCCACATCACCAAATCGAGACTTAATTTTAGTTTCTGTTCTCCCAGAAATGGAACCTTAAACCAGTCAATCAAGAATCACCTAATCAAGGGCGCCTGGGTAGCGCAGTCGTTAAGCGTCTGCCTTCGGCTCAGGTCATGATCCTGGAGTCCCGGGATCGAGTCCCGCCTCGGGCTCCCTGCTCGGCGGGGAGTCTGCTTCTCCCTCTGACCCTCCCCCCTCTCATGTGCTCTCTGTCTCAAATAAATAAATAAGATCTTTAAAAAAAACTGGGGAGGGCGCCTGGGTGGCTCAGTTGGTTAAGCGACTGCCTTCGGCTCAGGTCATGATCCTGGAGTCCCGGGATCGAGTCCCGCCTCGGGCTCCCTGCTCGGCGGGGAGTCTGCTTCTCCCTCTCTCCCCCCACCCCCGCTTGTGTTCCCTCTCTCGCTGTCTCTCTCTGTCAAATAAATAAATAAAATCTTAAAAAAAAAAAAAATCACCTAATGAGTACTAGTGAGGTAATCTGCCCAAAAAGCCCCACACATTCCCTAAAGTAAGTAAATTTGTAATAACCAACTGGAAATTTTGGCCTAGTCTTCCTGCTTCCTTCTGCCTCTAAAAGTCTTTCATTTTTACAACGCCTCAAAACTCCTTTCTATCTGCTAGACCGGATGCTGCCCGATTCAAATCCATTTTTACTCAAATAAGAAATCTATTTTGAAGATTTATTTATTTACCTTTAGAGAATGAGAGGGAGGGAGAGAGCGAGTGGGGGAGGGGCAGGGGGCGAGGGAGAATCTTAAACCGACTCCACACTGAGCTGGAGCCCTGGGGCTCAATCCGTGACCCTGAGATCACCACCTAAGCTGAAGCCGAGAGTCTGAGCTTAACCGGCTGTGCCACCCGGGTGCCCCAGACCCTTAACGTTTTTAACGTTCCTCGGTTTACCTTTTAACAGTTCTGGTGTAAGAAGCTGGAAACCCAGACGCCCAGAGGCGCGCCGGAGGAAGCAAACGTGGGTACCCGTTGAGCCCCTGCAGCCCGCCGCGTTGCCGCCGCCTGGGGACGCCGTGGGGAGGTCCGTCTCGAATCCTCCACAGCTTTTGCATTAGGAGCTTCTAGACTCGGATCGGAGCGTTTCTTTCCCTGGACTGGGTGCGGAAGCTGGCACAGTCGGACTGCGTCGACTTGGAAACCAGACTCGGTCCAGGGCCGGAACGGGTCCGACTTGGAAAGCAGATCAGTTCCGGGGTCAGACTGGGTCCTACTTAGAAACCAGACCCGCTCCAGGTCAGACCCTGAAGGAGTTAAGCTGGACTGGGGGGCCTATGTGAGGCCTCAGGTGAATAAAGTACTGTCTTAAGGCTGAACAAGCAGGTTAACCTTGCCAAAAATAATCTTGAATTACAGTGGCCGCAGTGGAGGACTTTTAACCTAGATAAACCCAACCATTTACGAGGTGCCCTAGAGAAAAAGGGATCTCAGCCAAGGACTCACTATAAAGGGTCGAGGGAAAACTGTTTTTCCTCCTCTACAGTTTCTGGTGACCAGGATGAGACCCACTGAAACACAAGACTCAGTCCAGAGCCCACAGAATCCTGGGAAATGGCAGAAGCCAGCAAAAGGTAAGGATTTTTGTCAAAGTCAGCTCTCCCAGATCTCTGTCTGTGGTAACTGGTCCAGAGAGGAAGGTAGAATTTCATGTTGCCCCTTCCTTTCAGATTGGCGGACAAAAACCCTGAAAATTCAATATTTGAATTGTGACTTGTGAATTTGCTTTCCGGTGCCCGCTGGTTGCCGATCCTTTCTCTCCCAGGGACAGCTATTGCCTTCTTGTTGTCTCATTTTGTGTCCTGAGAACTTGACTTGGTTTTCTGCCTGACTGGGACGTCCAGGTTCATGTGTGTGCAGGCAGCTCAAGCGTCACATTAGGGACCCCAAAATACTGCTAGACGGAAATACGGGTTGCACTCCATTTGCAGCCGGGGTCTTAAAGACGGTAGCCGCTTTGGGGGGAATACTCTAAATCTTTCTTTCGGTTATCTTTGGAAGTGGCTCTGGATCTTAGGAGAGTAGTGTCTTTTGCACCTTCTTTGCTTCCGTAGGGTTCTTGAATACTGTCAGGAATATTTACTGTTTGTTTCTGCTGAAACCTGACAAGATATTCCGAAGAATTTTTTTTTAAGAGAAAACATGTTGATCAATTTACTTTAACTCCTTAATATAGGCAAATCAATATAACTGGCTTGACCCACCCTTGGCTGGTAGTTGGAGAGACAGGCCAAAGTCCAAGTCATTGTCTTTGGACTTATTCCCATGGTGGGGTGGCTGGTTAGAGCTAAGATAGAAACAAAGATTCATCAGTATTCTCAATACCTGATTTTGGACCACTCCCACCCCCCAATTTTAATATCTATACCAATTAAAGCATATAATCACTTATCATCATATATATCTGACTTTACAAAGGACCAAATCGCACTTTTTAGTTAGTGTAGGAAAGATCATAAACTTTGGGTTAAGTCAGGGGATTCAGTTTCCAGGTAAGTGAGTGAGAGCAAGTTACTCTTTGAGAACCAGTTTTATCACCTGCAAAATGGGGAATAATCTCAACCTTGCACGATTATTGTGAGGTTTAAATGCAATAAACTCTTCCATGGTAAGCACTCGGTGATGGAGAGAGATTAGTTCTGACATCTTTTTTGTTTTAATTGACGTATAATTGACATACCATTACATTATCTTCAGGTGCACACCATGCTGATTCGATATTTGTATACATTGGGAAGTATCACCACAGTAAGTCTAGATAGCATCTATCTCCACACATAGTTATAATTTTTTTTCTTGTGATGAGGACTTTTATGCAATATAGTATTTTTAACTATAGTCACCATGCTGAACATTACATATACCTGACTTATTTTATAACTGGAAGTTTGTACCTTTTGACCCCCTTCACCCATTTCACCCAACCTCCCCCCCAACCCATACTCCTACCAACCACCAATGTATGTTCTCTGTATCTGTGAGCTAATTTTTTTTTTAGATTCCACATATTAGTGAAATCATATGGTATTTGTCTTTCTCTGACTTACTTCACTTCGCATATTGGCCTAAAAATTCATCCCTGCTATCACAAACGGCAAGATTTCATTCTTTTTTATGGATGAATAATATTCCATTACACACACACACACACACACACACACCATCATCATCTTTATCCATTTATCCATCAGTGGTCACAGGTTTTTTCCATATCTTGGCTATTATAAATAATGCTGTAATGAACATGGGATTGCAGATAGCTTTCTGAGTTAGTGTTTACATTTTCTTCATATGGATACCCAGAAATGGAATTGCTGGATCATATATTTAATTTTTTGAGGAACCCCCATACTGTTTTCCATATTGGTTGTACCAATTTACATTCCTACCAACGATACACAAGGATTCCTTTTTCTCCCCATACTCACTAACACTTGCTATTTCTGTTGTTTTTGATAATAGCCACTCTAACAAGTGTATGGTGATATCTTATTGTGGTTTTAATTTGCATTTCCCAGATAATTAGAAAAAGATTTTTTTTTAAGTAACTCTATGGTCAGAAATTGGCTACATTGTAAATAAACTGGTATTTACAGCCTGATAGGAACTTGTTTTTAGGCCTTCTTCCCAAAACTAAAATAAAACTATGTACCTAGAATGGAGAAAAAGATTTCGAAGGCTTTGTGGAAGGATTTACTAAGACATTCCAAAAATACACACTTCTAAATCTAGAACATAGGAATCTTTTTATTGTCATTTTATTGAAGATCTCCCTGATATAAACAAGCAAATTGAGGATAATATAGTTGGACAGGTGGGGCAGCCTCTTAAGATCATTCAGGTTGCAACCCAATTCTTTGAGGAATTAAAAACTATGGTACTTGTCTTACAAATCTAGTTTTTACAAGAACAGACACATGGCTGTAGGAATAATTCAAAGCCACCTATCTTTTTCACTAATCCTGAAACCTCTCCTGTTCATCTCAGAAGGCTTGCAGGTATTGTAAAATATCAGGATTTAAGGAACAAAAGTCTTTCTTGTTGGAGCTTACATTCTTTCTGCCTTCACATACATTCTTCCTTTTCAGATGTAACTGGTCTTCTCCAGAAATTAAGGTAATTTTTATCAGAAAGGGGAAAAAGGAAAGCCTATTTTGAAAACTAGGCCTATGAAAAATTTTAAACGTCTCTTCCACAAATATTAGTAAGAAGCTAAAATTTTAATACAGAAGCTGTAAGATCTGTCTTGGCATCTGTCTGTATGTGTATGTATGTCTGTGCATGTATATTACAAATGTGTGATTTTTTTTCCCATGGCTGGATGGCATTGCCAAAATTAATTTGTAAAGAGCTCTATTTAATTGGCTTAAAGACAAACAAGTGTTGTTGCAAACCAAGTATACTCTGAGAAATATAGAAAGTTAATCCAAATGCATCTCAAGTTCGTGTGATCTAGGTAGGGTAATCTTCAGTAAATAAAAATTAGTTTAAGTTTGTCGGTTTAATTAAAACAGGCATGTCTTTAGAGTTATCAGCATTAATTATAATATTTTTATTCTATCTAGGTTTACTAAAAGTCGAATATGTTATCTCTATTGTAGAATATGGTAAGAAAGGTAACTTAAGGTAATGGTTAGCTGTTTAACATCTCATGAAAATTTCACTAAGCATAATTGTCAAGAACTAGAAAATTATTGCAACAGAGGAGAGAAATCAGGCTTAACTCCAAATATAGCAAAGACAGCTGGGGATTTATAGCCAACAAGCAGAATGAAGGGGTTAGTGTATGGAAAATTACTAAGAGAAATCAAGGGCAGGGGGGAGTCTTGCTAACCTGACTTAACAGAATTCTTACTGAAGGGAAGCCGGGATTATCAGATATCAAAAGTACAGGATAAGGAATTTGATCAGATATCGAGGGTAGAAGGATTCTCCCTAACCTGATTTAAGCAGGTATTTTGCTACAACTGGATGAAGCCTAGCCAAAAAGAGGGTTCAGAGGGGCCTGTTTAGTTTGGTCAAAAAGAGAGTCTTTATCTATTGATGCTACTTTGCTAAATTATTGAGTCAGAGGTTCAGGGGGGTTAAGGGGGGGTTCAGAGACGTTCAGAGCAGCCTGTCTAAAGTTTGGTCAAAAAGAGAGTCTCTGTCTATTGATGCTACTTTGCTAAATTATTGAGTGTCAGAATATCTTGAACTTAACTCATTTGATTATGAAGGCAATCATGCGCAGTGTACCCAACCCACCCATTCTTGGGCGGCTTGGGTAAGGCACTTCTCTGCTTAGGGCAACTTTACTCATCTGCAAAGTAGGGACGGACTATACCTGCCTTACTGGACTCTTTGTAGCACATGAGAAAGTAGATTGAAAATGCCTTGAAAACTCTAATTTGCTATGCATGTACGAGGTGCTTTTATTGCCGAGGATGCCTGTCTCTTCCTTATTTCAATGAACTCAAAGCATGAGTAGCTTGCTGCCTTCTGGACCACAGACAGAAAAGGCCATTACCTCCTATAACTCCCTGTGTATTTTGTTAACACCTCTATTGCAGCCTTTATGGTTTTGTGTTGCAATTATCTAGTTACACAGCTTTTCGTTCCACCACTCTTTTCTCAAGACAGGCAGCTTACGTCAATTTTCTTTGTGTTCCCAGTGCCTGTGGCACATATTTGGGCTTCAATAAGTATGTGCTGAAAAGACAAATAGTTATTTCTTGGTTCCAAGAACATCTACTAAGAGTTCTTTGTTTCTCTAGTTTTCCTGAAGCGGCATCCCCCAGAAACCAAAGAAAGTCTTTTCCTGGCTCTCCCTTTAGTCTATTAGTAAATGAAGTCACATAGCACATGGAATTTATGTTCTAGAAGAGCATGTGAAAAAAAATTACATATAGTCAAAACTGTGTTTTGTAAAGGCTTTCAGTGGCCTTTTATCTCTCTTTTGCAACCTTTCTTTCACTGGGTCAGTGAAAACGAACAAACAAAAATGAAAAAAAAAATTCCCATAAGCAATCTTTTAGATAAGCAAAGCAACTTATTTCTGTAAATTAAATGGGTGTATGCTGGTATTCCTTTGTATTGTTGGGTCCTACCTAATTCCCATCCTCTGATTCTCTTCTTTCCCCTCAGCTAGAACCTTGCCACTCTTGTTATAGGTTTAGACCTACATTAGTTTCTATCAAAGGCAGTGCAAGGCAGGAGGACTCAAATTAAGGTTTACCACATAAGCAACTAACAGCAAGTTTTTGGCCGCAACTAATTTGGTCTCATCCCTAATTCTGGGTTCCAGTTATATTAGGGGATTTCTACTTTCTTCCCAAGATCACATTCTCTGCCTCATGGTTCATGAGTTAATCCTATCCCTGCCTTTCCCCTGATGCATCAGTCTCTGAGGAGTTCTTCTAGGAGGTGCAAGGGGACTTCTAACTGCTAATCAGCTTCTCCTCAGACATATGGGAGTTCTAGTTTCTTTCTCTTGCTCTCACACTCTACCTATACTCTTGCTCTATTTTCAGATAGTTTTTCCTATCAAGACATTTAAACCCATCAAATACCATTTTCTACTGCTAGTGGGCCTCTCTGCCCCCAGCCTGACAGCCGGTTCTGGGTCCTCACTATTCTGTCTCACTACTGTGAACCCCACCATCGTATCATCACATCATCGTATTTGACTCAGTTGAGGCAACTCAGGCAAATAACTGACTTTTTAGAGAGACCAGACTGATATTGCAGCCACAAATAATGTAATTTGGAAACCGTCAAACCATTTAACACAAGACTCACGTATTAAGCATTAGTAGATTCCCTCATACATCATTTATCTCATAGATTTTCTGTTTTACAAGGAAAGGACTATCCAAAAATTGGTTTCCAAAATGTTTGTTTTTGAGTTATGAAGAGATAATTTCATTAAGGAACAAGATCCAACATTGGATTTAACTCATAACCTTGAAATATACAAAGATACAGGGTCAGGTGTTCTTCAGTTTGGAAATTTTGCATAATATATCTCTGATTATAGAAAAATCTTATTGTGAAAACAATGGGATTCATCAAACAGTTTAATTTTCTGTTTTCTTGGAGAGTATTCAGCAGTGTGTGACTTCAAAAAATTTATATACAATACATAAAATTATATATTTATATTTATATAGTTACACACACACACACACACACACACACCCTGTTCTGTGGTTTGAATTATATTTAGAAGGTGTTGGAAGTGGGTATAAAATCAGATCCAGGAATGAGGTGATGGTGAAGATTTAGACTTTCCTTATAAGACACACCAAGATGAGAATTGGCTCATCTGTGTAGCTTAAGTCTTCAAATACCTAGCTGAGCTGTGATAAGAAATATGCCTTATTTCTTATAGTGATATGTTTTGAATTAATTTCCTACTGCTGTTTCTCCTGCATGCAATTACAATGCCTTTGACCCAACTGCACAAACATAGCAAACTCAGGGGCTTTTTATAGGCTCTTGGTTATGTAAAGAAATACAATAAAAAAAAAGAATAAAAATCAAAGTGAATGTTAGAAGTATCATGTGAAAAGCTGGCCACATGTTGAAAGCCACTTGCTTTTTGCAATTCAAAACCCTCTATTTTAAGGGAAAAAATTTTGAGACTCAGAAAACATGATTGGATTTCCACTTATGTCTCATTATTAGTAGGAGTCCTGCGTGGTTCTAACATTTACTGCTTTGTAATATGAGTACATGGAACAATATAAACACTCTGACCCTTAACTCAGGCTCTCATCAACTGTACTCCATGCCTTTCTAGTTTGGTCTGTTACTTGCATAAAAAATGAAAAACAGGATTCAGCAATCATCAATTAATTTATCAGTTAGGTTCAAAGCAAGCATAGTTAGAGATATTAAGTAGTTGGGTTTTTCTGTGCATTTTATAGAAACAGGAAAACTAACATTGTGCAGAAGACATAAAGGTAGACAATGTATGTGCTGGGGTCAATGGTTCAAATGGGCCTGGCTCAGAGAAGGGGTAAAAAAAAAAAGGTTATTTACATCATGATTTTTCCTTGAAGCCCTTTTCAACTTCTTACAAAGCATGACAATACTTTGCTAATCTGCTTTCCTGTGATCTTAGCTTTTAAGTCATACTCTTTAAAAAAAATTCTCTGTACTGTTCTGAGTCTTGATAAAAACTCTGTTGCAAGTTTACTGAAGGAATTTGACATTTTGATGGAAATCAGGATGAAAAAAGAAAAAAGACTGCACATATATTCCCCACGAAAGACCAGTGTGAGAACACGGCATGTACAAACACATATTAAGAAACGATTATCAACAATCTGGAGAAAACTGGGTTTTCACGGACATCAAAACAGGAAGACAAAGGTATAAAAATAAACTAACAGCCAATCAGGTTTACTGAAGAAAATGCCTTCCATTGTTACCATTATCAGCCCACTCGAATTAAAAAAAAAAAGTTTTTGCTGAGAATGCTGTTGACAAGGAAAGAAAGATTTTTCAATTTGTCTAAGATAAGCTTTTCCTTTTTGTTCTAATTGCCTGGGAATCAACTATCATTTCATTTCTGGATTTATTCCATTAATTTATAGCCTAGCAGCACACACAGGGACTTAATTCATGGAGAACTAAGCTAACCTCCTATTTGAGCTCTCAGCCTCATGATTCAAATTCCCCCAGTGATGGGGAGAACTAAAAGGACAATTATTTTCTCTTCATTTCCATAATTTCATGCCTATTAATCCTTTTCATATTTCTTACATGATTTCCTAAATTGTGTATAACTTCTAAATTGGTTTATAATTTACCTCATTCTTGCAAATAAAGCCATTTGCTTAAAGTCTCTGAAAATGATGTATGTTGGACCAGTTGTAAAAAAAATTTGAGAAAGGTGGGGCAGTATTGCAGTTGTTTTAAATCACCTGTGCCTTGGCAAGAAAGATAGAAAAAAAAATAATGTAAAACACTAAGAAAGATAGACAAAGAAGAGAGGACAAGTGAGAGAGCTTAAGAATTATTTTTCTTTTTTTCCCAATAATTTTGTTATTATTTTACACACATGCACACCCTATAAAAACTTATCCAGATTACTCACAACTCTTTGAATCCCAGATCCCCACTCCAACTCCATAACCCCTGTGGTAACCATTGTTATCTCTGAGGGATATCCTGGATTTGAAAAATGTGAGTACTTAACATTCCTCTTATAATTCTCGAGAAATTTTCTAGTTCAGTCCTACTTCCTTTAAAAGCATATCAGCAATTCCAGGATATGACTATCTACAAATGACCCCAAATCAGTCTTTGATTATTAGTAATAATATTTCTGGATAACAGATCATATTTTCTAGTTCCCTTTTCTGTAGTCTTTCCTAACCAACCTGGATTTTCTGATGCTCTGTTTTAAAAGCAGTAGGATTATTAGATAGTACGTATGTTTAAAATTTAAAAATGACAGTTTTATATCATAAATTTAACCAGGTTCTATAAATTGAATACATTAGTAACTGCTATGAATATTGCCAAGACCCCACTGTTCAGCTGACATATGGCTCCCACTGATTATAGCTTATATTGTCAATAAAGAATGAAATTCACTTAATAGGAAATCTTGGCAATTTATGTCTGTAGTAAGAGAGTTTTAATTTTAGCATAGTCAATATAATCTGGAGTAAATGAATAAAAAAGTGATTTGAGCTTCCTTTCTGGAGCATAATTTTACCCTTTCATACATAGGGAGGTGAGTTCAATGGTTAATATATATAAAAAAATTTCATGTTCATTTAAGCCTGTCCATATAGCTCATTGTCTTTACAAGGATACACAGCCCACTAATTTATTTCAAAACTATCACAGACAAAATTACTTGCAAGCAAGTCTACTCACTAACCAAAGTTAGTACTATATCACCCAATTATTAAAATGATAGATAAATTGAGGCTTTGGTAAAATAAATTTAGGTATTTTGATAGGGTATAATCCAAACAATAAATCCTCTGGCTTCGAAGACCTAGGTATAAATCCTAGCTTGTGTGTTTGGGACAACTTTTCTTTTAATCCTTTGCTTTTCATATTTTCCATCTGTCATAGTAATTCATAATCAGTAAACTGTCAGCATGAACAACGTAGTAGTGTTTTGCAAGTAGTTGTGAAAACTTTGGTCAACATTATTTTGCAAATTTGAATTCAGACACCTTACAATCCATCTCAGGATCTTTAAGGGAGAAGTGGCATTTAAGATGATGTATTAGATATGAGCTTTGCCTCTGGGACCCAGAAGACCTGAGGTTGTATGACAGACACTGTGGACTGGATTTTTCAAAATTCACTTATGCTTTTCATTTGCCTTCTTGTACTGCAGAAACTAGAAAGCTAAAAAATTTCCTCATTCCCTTGTAGCCAGCACTCCAAGTGGGATTTAGCTTCTTAGATTCAGATGTACTGGTGCAAGATTTGAATTGAATTCAGAACTGGGTTATTTAGGGGGAAAAGGTAAGGCATCCATTTTTCACATGCAGATCAAAGCAGAGGTAGCATATCCTAGGGACATGACCAGTGGCTACCAGATTTGGCAGAGGAGGCTCCCTGACCTCAACAATGGCACTCAGGCTCTTGAGCTGACACATGTAGAAGTGGCTTCTTAATTTCACAAGCAGCATCCTGCCGTGGCAGAGTTGCAGTTCCCTTACTGGTCCAGTTCCATAGTTTATCTTCCTTCCCAGAACACAAAAGTTTAGAGAGTCTTCGTCCATCCAACATACACCTGGAAAATCTGGACAGGAGTTGCAGAATGACACGGGAGCTACAGCCCTGTCAATGTAGCACATTAGAACAGGTGAGGAAACTAAGCCCAGAGAGGTTAAGGAACTGTCCCGGGATCACACTGGAAGAAGCTGGCCATGAGAGAAATTCCAATCAGTATGACTTGGGCTGCTATGCAAGCCAGAGGCACCAGTACATCAATACTAGTTGTTAAAATATCGAAATGTTCTGTAATGGTTGGTAAATAGCTGCTGTCCTGAGTCCCCTCTGTGCCCTTGGCCCTTATGTTAGGACCTGGTGGGCTTTCTTGCCTGCTAGGAACAGGTAATAGCTGGTACAGCAATGGGACATCAGCATTTTAGCCATTTCCTTTCTGATTGTATGATTTGTGCCATCTAATTAAGTATTTTTCTTTGCATCCCTGGGTGGGCCTCTGCAGGCAGGTGCCTTCTATCACACCAGGTTACTTCTTTGCTTAACATGTTATTGAATTCAACAGAATACTTAAGATTTCAAACTTCAGTAACACAATGTTAATCTCTCCTTAGAACAATAATACCATTAGTGTTTGTGGAGGAGGGAGGCGATGCTAGAAACTTGGCAATCCTCTGTCATGAGAGGGAGCTCATCCAAAGATGTCAATTTATAAAACTATATTTTTGACAGGTGGGTAGCCGCCTTATAGCACTGGTGAAATGCTTAACAAACTGAAAAATGAATCTGAGAAGATGAAAGGCATCTATTTTCAGTGCTAATAACATATACAGAGCATAGTCTTGAATACGTACGATTTTATAATTTTCACATGTATAATTTATAACAGAACTTACCCTTCAGTAAGGAGCCAAGAGAAAATAAGCCAAAGGACCATTAAGCTACACAACACTGTGTAACTGAGTTATTTTACTTCCGGAAACACTAGGTGTTATGACAAAATTCTTCACATTTACACTTCTTGGCATCTGGGTTTGACAGCTGCATTGAGCAACAAACATGCAGAATAACTCTCTTCCTATTATTGTTTATCATAAATTACTCCCAAATTCTCAAAATGCAAAATCCCCCAGACTTTCTAGACCCTTGATCAATAACGAGTGAGTCATTACATAAATACTGCTCAGATGATCAGCCTTTATCCGAGAAATGGAAGATAGATTTTCTTATCTTCCTGGCACCTAATTCTGCTGTAAAACAAATGTGTCATAATTTATTTAAAGTTCAGGGAAAAGAGAAAACCCCAGAGTTCCTGAAGTCTAGTGTACTTACCTCATGGAAAAATTGTAAAGGGTCAGACAGCTGCTGCTATTGAATTTAAAAAATAATTTTAAACATAATAGCATAATGGGTGGGCATAGAAGGTGGAGCCACAAGATTCTCACAACGAAATCCAACTGTTCCATCTCTAGGCCTCACAATTTTACTGGGAGAATTTAAAAACATCTTTTTTAATATTAGAATAGTTGAAAAATAATGCTAGACATTCAGGTAAGCCTAGTAAGATGAAACACATTGATTCTACTCTGTCCTAAAATGCCATGAATTTAAGAGTATAAGTAAATAGAGATAAAATACTTTTAAAAGGTGGACTACTTCCCATATAATCAGAAAGAATGGGAATGGAGAAAATAGCAAAAGAAAGTTGGTAATAAAAATGTAAGAGAGGAGACTAGGAACTGACTTAGCAGAGTGACAACAGCTGCAACTAAGTACTTGCGTTTATCATTTACCAAATAGGTACTGAGCACCTACTGTGTGCCGGGCCCTGTTCTAGAGAGATGCAATAGAGCAGGGAATAAAAAAGGCAAAAGCTTTGCCTTCATGAAACTCAAACAGAAGACACCACTGAGAAGAAAGTTGATTTGTGGGCGCCTGGGTGGCTCAGTTGGTTAAGCGACTGCCTTCGGCTGAGGTCATGATCCTGGAGTCCCGGGATCGAGTCCCGCATCGGGCTCCCTGCTCGGCAGGGAGTCTGCTTCTCCCTCTGACCCTCCCCCCTCTCATGTGCTCTCTCTCATTCTCTCTCTCACAAATAAATAAATAAAATCTTTAAAAAAAAAAAAAAGAAGAAAGTTGACTTGTGCCACAGAACCACAGAGAGGCTGAAAAATTAAGGGCACGAGGTAACTCTGTAGCTCTGAAAAGTGCTAAAAATAAATGGAAATGGTAAAAATCTTCTTTTTTAAAAAAAAATTTTAATTATTGGGCACCTGGGTGGCTCAGTTGGTTAAGCGACTGCCTTATGCTCACTCAGGTCACGATCCTGGAGTCCCAGGATCGAGTCCCACATGGGGCTCCCTGCTCAGCGGGGAGTCTGCTTCTCCCTCTGACCCTCCCCCTTCTCATGCTCTCTCTCTCTCTCTCTCTCATTCTTAAAATTTTTTTAAAAAATTATTTATTTGAGAGAGAGAGTGTGCACAGGAGCAGGGAGCGGGGAGCAGAGGGAGAAGCAGACTCCCCTCTGAGCAGGGAGCCCAACGCGGGTCTCAATCCCAAGACCCCTAGGACACCCAGAACCCCGGGATCAAGACCTGAGCCAAAGGCAAACATTTAACTGACTGAGCCGCCCAGGCGCCTTTTAAGGGACAATTAGATATTAGATGCCTTCTCTAACTCAGCGCAGCTGGTGTCTTACACCAACCTTCCAAGAATAAGGAAAAGGGCTGCTGCTTCCCTTCCATCTTCCAAACCTTGATCAAAATGATTGGCAGGGGCGCTAACCTGGAACCATTATCAGGAGGGGCATTCTGGGAAATGCAATTCCAGTTTGTCTAAGTTGGCACAATACAAACCCACAAAGAGAAAGATTTGGGATTCAGAAGATAGTGGACCCAAGAAAGGAGTGAGGTAAGAGTACTCTGGATAATAAAGAGAAGTTCATGGAAAAAACAACTGAGCAAAATGCCTAAAAAGAAAGAAATCCAGGGCGCCTGGGTGGCTCAAATGGTTAAGCGTCTGCCTTCGGCTCAGGTTATGATCCCAGGGTCCTGGGATCGAGTCCCGCATCGGGCTCTCTGCTCCTTGGGAGCCTGCTTCTCCCTCTGCCTCTCTCTCTCTCTCTCTCTCTCTCTCTCTGTCTCTCATGAATAAATAAATAAAATCTTTAAAAAAAAAAAAAAAAGAAAGAAAGAAAGAAAGAAATCCAGATCGGAACAAAAGGACAGAGGGCTCCAAGAAGTTTGGATTCAAGAAAAATATGAACTGATAAACTGAGATGTTTGATTACAATAAGAGGTATTTTTCAGTTCTTGTCAGTGAGCAATTAAAACTACAGGGAAAAAAATGAATAGATGCACAGGAAACAAAGTGCAATCATAATATTCTACATGGCTCAGTCATCAACGATATTTACATCATTATAATCATCTCTACATTGAGCAGCAATTCAACAAAAATTAAGAAGAAATACATGGAGAAAAGAGGAAAGGTAGTGTTAGAAAACGAAAACAACCTTATTCCTAGTAGGGAGTCAGAATATAATGTGTAAGTGTTTTTTAATTAATAGACTTTGTTTTTTAGAAGTTTTATATTGACAGAAAAATGGAACTTTACAGTAAGAATTCTCAAGTGACCTCTCCTGCTCACATACAGTCTCCCCCGTTGTTCATATCTTGCTTTAGTATAGTACATTCATTATAATTAATGGACCAATATTGATTTATCACTATTAGCTAAAATTTATCACTGTAAACTATAATTTAGATGAAGGCTTATATTCCATGTTATACAGCTCCATTGGTGAAGGAAGAAACTAAAATGCATCCTGCCCTGTATCTACCATTACAATATCATACAGAATAGTTTCCCTACCCTAAAATTCCCCCGCATTTCACTTATTGATCTCTCCATTCTCCAAACCTCTGGCAACCACTTCTGTTTATGCCGTCTCTATAATTTGTCTTTTCTTTTCAGAAAGTCAGAGTTGGAATACCATGGGTAGTCTTTTCAGAACAACTTCTTTTACTTAGCAATATGCATTTTAATTTCCTCTGTGCCTTTTCAGGGTTTAGGAGCTCATTTCTTTTTATTGCTGAAGAATCTTTCATTGTATGCTTGTACCACAGTTGGTTCCTCTACTTACCTAAATTGAATGACATCTTGGTTGCTTCCAGGTTTGGATAAGTATGAACAAAGCTGTTATAAAATTTATGTGCAGATTCTTATGTAGACATAAGCTTTTCACTCATTTAGAGAAATAAGTACGTGAAATATCGCTGTATCCTATGATAAGATTATCTTCCGCTTTGGAAGAAACTGCAGAACTGTCTTCCCAAGTGGCTGGACCGTTTGCATTTTCACCAACAATGAATGAGCCCTCTTGTTAACTCTGTGTGCTTACCAGCATTTGCTGTTGCCATATTTTGGATTTTAACCACTTTAATAATGAGTAGTCATACCTAATTGCCATTTTTATTTTCAACTCCCTGATATTTGATGTTGAGCATCTTTTCATATGCTTAGTTGCTATTTGTGTATCTTTGTTGGTGAGGTGACTCCTAGGATCTTTTCCCTATTCTTAAGTTGAATTGTTTCCTTATTGTTGAGTTTTATGAGATCTTTGTGTATTTTAGATGCAAGTCCTTTATCCGATATGTGTTTTACAAATATTTTCTCTCAGCCTGTTGCTTGTATCTTAATTTTCTTAACAGTGTCTTTTATGGGGCACAAGTTTTTAATTTTAATAAAGTCCAACCTAACCATTTTTCTCTCATGAAATTTGCTTTATGGTATTGTATCTAAAAATCCAAGGTCACCTAGATTTTCTTCAGTTATATTCTGGCATTTCATAGTTTGTGTTTTCCATTTAGGTCTATGATCTATTTTGATTTAGTTTGGGGGAAAGATGTCACGTCTATGTCTAGAATTTTTTTTTTTTATGTGGATATCCAGTATTTCTAGCACCATTTGCTGGAAAAGATTATCTTTTCGTCATTGAATTGCCTTTGTTCCTTTGTCAAAGATCAATTGACTCAATTTGTGTGAGTCTATTTCTAGGCTCTCTATTCTCTGTTCTTTTCTGTTGATATATTTGTCCATTTCTTCTCCAATACAATGTCGTCTTGATTACTGTAGCTTTATAGTAACTCTTCAAATTTGGTGGTATCATTCCTCCAGTTTTGTTCTTTTTTAGTATTGTATGGATTATCCTAGGTCTTTTGCCTTTTCAAACAATGTTATAATCAGTTTGTTGATACACTCAAAATAACATGCTGTCATTTTGATTGGGATTGCACTGAATGTATAGATCAAGTTGAAAATGACATCTTAAAATATTGAGTCATCTTATCCAGGAACATGCAATATCTCTCCATGTATTTTGATCTTCTTTAATCTTTTTTTTTTTAAGATTTTATTTATTTGAGAGAGAGAGAGAATGAGTGAGAGAGAGCACGCACATGAGAGAGGGGAGGGTCAGAGGGAGAAGCAGACTCCCTGCTCAGCAGGGAGCCTGATGCGGGACTCGATCCCAGGACCCCAGGATCATGACCTGAGCCGAAGGCAGTCGCTTAACCAACTGAGCCACCCAGGCGTCCCTTCTTTAATCCTTTTTATCAGAGTTTTTAGTTTTCCTCATATAGATCTTGTATAATTTTTTTTAGATTTATGCCTAAATATTTCATTTCTGAGCATTAATGCACATGGCTTTGTGATTCCAATTGTTCATTGTGGTTATACAGGAAATGTTAACCTTATATCCTACAATCTTGCTATAATATCTTAATAGTTGCCAGGATTTTTTTTTTTTTTGGTCAAATCTGGGATTTTCTACATATATAATCACATCATCATCAAACAAATGCAGTTTTATTTCTGCCTCCCCAATCTATATACTTTTTATTTCCTTGTGTTATTACATCCCAGTGCAATGCTGAATAGAAGTAGTAAGAAGGGGCATCTTTGCTTTGTTTCCGATTTTAAGAGAAAGCAACCTTCTTCATCGAAGGAAGTCAGAATATAATGTGTAAATTTTTAAAGACAATAAAAATATATCATTAAATAGCAAATATAAATGGTAAAAAGGATTAAAGAGTTTTCCTTTGGAGTGTGGAATGTAGAGAACAAGGAGGAGTGACAGAGAGTCCTGCTATTCATCACTATATCTTTTCATACTGTTTGACTTGTAAAACATATGCTACTGTGAATAATATCTTAATAATTTTCTTCATAGTGATATCATGAGTAATGTTAATGAGGTCTATTTTTGTGACTAACTGGGGACAACTTATATAAATCAGCACAGTTTCTGATACACAGAAAGTAACCTTTGGATGTAATTAAGGCAGACTAAACACTCCAAAAGACATTCCTTCTACTAGACAACTAGGTCCTTGATGAAACAAAAACTTTAATGGACTTTGAGGTATACTCAAAGCAACATGCAGTTTCTGTGGATCAGTAGTCTTGGTTTAGCTGGGTCCTCTGCAAGACTGCAGTCAAGCTACCAACAAGGTCCAGGTTCTCATCTAGAAGCTTGACTGGAGAAAGTCGGTTTTCAAGTTCATTAACCTTGTTATAAAAATTTATTTCCTTGCAGTTTTAAGACTCATAGCAGCTCCCTTCTTCAAAGACAGCAAGAAGGGCAAGATTTTAAAGCAAGCCAGCTAGGATGATGGAGTCTTATACAATGTAACATAATGATAGAAATAGCATCCAATCACCTTTGCCATATTCTTTTGGTTAGAAGCAAGTTATAGGCCCTGCCCACACTGAAGGAGAGGGAATTATACAGGAACATGTACATGGTGGCCATCTTAAGGTCTGTCCATCATAAGATTGATAATGATCAGGATTCTAAGGGCAATGGGGAGGAAGATGGTGGAAGTTGAGATTTCTTCATTTAGGCAATACCTCAAAGGGGCATAAAAAGGATCACCCACTATCCATAACACCATTTGGCTTCTCACAAAAAAACAAGGAAGGAATGAAGGAAGTCTTTCAGCTGTTTAACTACATAAAGAGTATCAGGTTGTTTCCAAAGTGCTTATATCAATGTATATTTCAAAATTAACTCTGGATGATATGACATTCTCAACTTAGGTTTCTAGACCCCTACATAATAAAAATCAGTAAAATTTATGTTTATTTTTAAAAGTGCAGACATAAAATGAGAGTGAAAAAACAACAAAGGATAGTTATGATTCCACAGCATTTAGATACTTAAATAATCAGAAATGGCTTATAAACTGGGAATTAAATATTGCAAAAATGAAAAAGATTTATTTTAAAGACAAGCAAAATGACATACTATAAAATAACCACATTTTTAAAATAATTGAATAAGTGTTTCAAAATAAAAAGATTGTTGATATCAGAGAATTGCTGAAAGATTTAAAAAGATTAGATATTGCTGTAGACAGTAAAATTGGAAGATAAATAAAAAGAAGATGCACAGACTCCTGCATGCAGGGGGGAAAAAAGGTCAAAAATATGAAAGAATGGCTTGAATGATGGAGAAAACAGAAAGATAATTTAACATATATTTTACCAGAGTCCCAGGAAGAGAGGATAGACAGATGAAGGATAAGCTATATTTGAAGAGATAATGGATGCAATTTTTTTCAGATCTAATGGGGAAAAAAACAATCTACAAATTCAGGAGACAAAATTAATCCCAAATAGATACATAAAAAGAAATTCACACCTAGATCCATTGTACTTAAACTTCAGAATACCAAGCTGATTTTAAAATTTATTTGGAAGATCAAAGGCCTGTGAGTAGCCAAGACATTACTCAAGCTGAAGAATAAAGAGGGGCTGTTTGCTGTACCAGATATCAAGATATCATGCTATTATAATTAAGTCAGTGTTATAGTAGTGCAGGAATAGATAAGGTGACCTGTGGAACAAGAATAAGACAAGAGAGGGGCGCCTGGGTGGCTCACTTGTTTAAGCGCCAGACTCTTGATTTGGGCTCAGGTCATGTTCCCAGGGTCCTGGGATCAAGCCTCTGTGTTCAGCTCCGTACTCAGCAGGGAGTCAGCTTGAAGATTCTGTCCCTCTCCTTTTCCCTCTGCCCTCCCCCACACTCGTGCGGCCTCTCTCTCTTTCTCTCTAAAATAAATAAATCTTGGGGGAAAAAAAAGAATAAAACAAGAGAAAGAGAGCCTCCAAATAAAGCCACACATATAACGCAAACTCAGGGGCACCTTGGTGGCTCAGTTGGTTAAGTGTCATGATCTCAGGGTCCTGAGGTTGAACCTCGTGTCAGGCTCCAAGCTCAGCATGGAGTCTCCTTGTCCCTCTCCCTCTGCTCCTCCCCCCCAGCTCAAATAAATAAATAAAATCTTTAAAAAAAATAATGCAAACTGAGGGTACGACAGAAATAGCCTATGAGGAAAAGAAGGGACAATTTAATAAGTGATGTATTTATCCATATGGATATAATTAAGTTGGATTGTTACCATACACCATACACACAATATATGCCAGATGACTATGTCCTTAAACGTAAGAGGCAAAACTTTAAAATTTTGTTAGAAATTATATGAGAACAATTTTTAAATTTGGGTTAGGGGATGATTTAAAATACTAAAATAAGATATAAGATTGATAAATTAAACTATGTTAAATTTAAGAAATTCTATTTATAAAAAGGCATCATGAAGAAAGTGAAAATCCAACATTATAAATAGTATTTATGACACATATAACCAATAATAGAATAATAGCCAAAGAATAAACAACACCTACAACTCAGTAAGAAAAATAAAATAACCCAGGGAAAAATGGCAAATAAAAACAAGAGTAGGCATATCACGAAAGAGAAAGCATGAAGAGTAATACACATATAAAATTATATTCATTTTTATGATTATGGAAATTCAAATTAAGATCACATTGAATTATGTATTTGTATCAACTAATTTGATCACAAATTAAGAAGTCTTCCAAGGCCCAGGATCAGCTGGTTGAATTATAAATTGATACAAGTACATTGGAAACAATTTGGTCCTATCCTGAATGGTTGAACACTGGGAAGTCCCCACAATCTGGCCACTTTCTTTAAGGTATCAATTTGGACAATTCTTACATGAGTACACCAACAGGTGTGTATAAGAATGGTCATAATGGCATTATTAATAATAGAAAGGGATACATAAATGGAAATAACACAATAAGAAAATGAATAAATAATAGCATATTCACTCAATGTAAAATTATGCTACAGTATATAGATGACACTCAGAAATTAAATATAAGGTTAAGTTAAAATATCAGCCACCTTAGAGGATAGAGACATCATGATTCCACTTTGTAAAGCTCAAAACCAATCCAAGACAAACAATATTATTTGGTAATTGATATGTGTGTGTGACTAAAAGCAATAGTAATGATTAGCAATTAAGACTGGCATAGTGCTTACCATTTGAAAGTCCTCTTCAGTGTGCTACAAATGTATTAGCCAATATAATTCTTATATGAGGTAGATATTATAGCTATCCCTAAAAATAACAGTTTCGAAACTGAGGCAGACAGGGGTTAAGTAACTTGCCCGATGCAATTAGTCTGGCTCAGAGTGTGAATTCTTAACGTCTATGCTATATTACATATAAATGATATTTGGGAGGTTTGTGTAAAGCAGGGAAATAGAATGGGGAGGAGCACGCAGGTTTATGCAAAGGAATTGGTAACATTCAAATTTTAGGTCCAATGGTGAACGATAAGTATGCATTTTAATATTTTCTACTTTAACTTTTATGTATATGTTATGCTTATTATTTAGTAGCTTTCAAAATGTATGTAAATATTTTTTGAAAAAATAGAGCTACCCTATGACCCAGCAATTGCACTCCTGGGTATTTAACCCCAAACACACAGATGTAGTGAAAAGAAGGGCCATATGCACCGCAACGTTCATAGCAGCAATGTCCACAATAGACAAACTGTGGAAAGAGCCGAGATGCCCTTCAACAGATGAATGGATAAAGAAGATGTGGTCCATATATACAATGGAATATTACTCAGCCATCAGAAAGGATGAATACCCAACTTTTACATCAACATGGATGGGACTGGAGGAGATTAGGCTAAGTGAAATAAGTCAAGCAGAGAAAGTCAATTATCATGTGGTTTCACTTATTTGTGAAACATAAGGAATAGCATGGAGGACATTAGGAGAAGGAAGGGAAAAATGAAGGCAGGGGGGAAATCGGAGGGAGAGATGAACCATGAGAGACTATGGACTCTGAGAAACAAACAGGGTTTTAGAGGGGAGGGGGGAGGGGGGACTGGTTAGCCCAGTGATGGATATTAAGGAGAGCATGTATGGCATGGAGCACTGGGTGTTATACGAAAACAATGGATCGTGGATCACCACATCAAAAACCAATGATGTATTGTATGGTGACTAACATAACATAATAAAATTAAAAAAAAAAAAGCACAGAATCTGATGATAATTAGGCTGTCACCTGAACGTCTGCTTCCAACAGCAAGGTCAGATCTGCTTTTTCCTACAATTCTATCTAATGGTAGCTCTCCCATCAGCATCACTAGTTAGGTATTTTCCTATATACCAGGCATTGTTCTAATTATTTAATATGCTTTCATTCTCATATTATTCACAATAATCTTGTGATTTAGGTATTTTTATTATCCCTATTTTGTAGTTAGGGAAAAAGGGAGGAAGGGGACATAGAGAAAGAAGCTAAGTAACTTGCTCAAGGCTGCATAGCTAGACAGTACCGAAACCAGATTTCCAACAGTTCTTCCAATACTGCCTCTCTTTATGGAGCACAAGTTAATCTCATCCACTCAAAGCAAAAGAAGATGGTAAATTAATTCTAAAATAGACCCTCCCAAAGTTATATGTATGATTTTTTTTATTAGCTGTAGTCACCTAAGCCAGTGGTTTCTAAGCATTATTTTATTTACCCTTTATTCAAAGTAAATTTATACAGAAGCCCAATATATAAAATTGATAAAAGCAAAACTACTCTGGTTTTGGAGCTGAGATGAAAATCCACCTATATATATATATATATATTTTTTTTTTTTTTTCCAGAGGTTCTACCACACATATTTGGAAATTCTACAACATTGTATGGATAATCAAGAAGTGTTGATGATAGATTGGATTACTGGCTCCATTTCTCTCTCCATGCATCCATGCCCAATTTAGCATAATTCTCTCTAGTAGGCAGAATATATTTCCCTCTCTATTGCTCTTGAGCTTGGCCCCGTGACTTGCTTTTGCCAATGAAATAGTAGCACATGTGGCATATAGAGACTTATTTAAAGACTACTATATAATTTGGCTTGCATTCTTGTGCTCCTGCCATTGCAATGAGAAGATCATGCTCTGAGTAGCTACCTGTCCTATGATAGGATATATGGAATACACCCTAACCTGACCTGCAGATGAACCCAGCTAAACTAAATCAAGCTCAGCCAAGACCAGCCAAACTTCAGCTGACCCACAGACATGCACAGAGAGCATTATGGCAGTAAAAGCTGTCTAATATAGTGGTTGCATTATAATTCACAAAATAGTATTAAAAGAACAAAATAGAAGTCCAAAATATACCACATTCCTCAGAGTTTAAAACGCTTCCGTGAGAAGCAGTACCACATTGTAAAGGAGGTGACCTCCAGTGTCTGGCAGACGTGGTTATAGACAGAAATTACTAAGTCTCTGGACCTCGGTAATCACATCTAACAAATGCGCAAATGGTTTGGCTGGATTAGAAATTATATATATAAAGAGTTTCGAGCATATAGACATTTAAATGGTAGTATTGTCAAAAACAAATAAATTAAAAAGTGGTAGTATTGTTATATCACATCATACAATATATTAATCAAGTTAATGAATACATAGGAACTTCTCAAAAAACACTTTGAGAACAGAGATACCTTATATTTACCTCTATTTTATCCTCACAGACTCATTTTATATATATATATATATATAACTAGGTGTTGGGACAAACCCAGAATATGCCCCAATGACTCAAGAGCCTTGTCACCTTCCGTATTTTTCTCGAAGTAATACTGGCCGAGGAAAGGGTTTGGTTTATTAGATGGTGATCCCACAGTTGCTATTTGACAACAAACATTTAACTTTCCATTTCCTTATTGTTTAAGATTCTGAAGATGCCTGACATTTCTTGTCAAAAATTTACTCATCTATTATGTGCCACTAAATCTGTGTGGTGTCCTACATTTGAACTCATCTTCTACAACACACAGAATCTGTTGACAAATGTCTTTTTTTTCCACAGCCTTTATGATATGATGACTCATTCCCTCGTGGGTGGTAGGTAACTGCCCTTGGTCACTAAGTGAATGATTTGGAAAGCCTCTGTGGCTGAACATATTTGAGCTAAATGACGCAGTGGGAAAGATGGGGTCACGGGAAGAGCATAGTGCTGCAGATTGTCAAATGGTGCGTGGCAGGCATCAGGAATGTGGTGCAGATGGAGAGGCAGTGAATACGTTACAGGTACTTACTGCAGCAATTAGAACAAGCAGAAATCCACACAGGTTCCCCTTGGATATTGGGATATGGTGTTGGTGTTCTCAAAAATACAGATGGTGTTTCAATACACATAATAGCCTTAACTCTCACCATCTGGACCCAAAAGAGACTGCTTGCTTGGATTCCCTAATCGGTGACCATGTTTTATTGCATGGGTAGCAATTAGAAGTGAAATTTCTCCACTTCTGTTTGTTTTGTTTTGTTTTTTACTGATAATCTTAACATTGCTATTTTCTTTCTCTGAATTGCTCCCTCTAACCTTGTCACTTATAGCCTCTCTGCTCTGAGCTGATTAGGACACCTGATTCCAAGCAATTCTACTTTGCCCCTCATTCATCACATGTGAGCAAGTATGTAGTTGGGGAGTTTGAGTAGCACCCATTCATGCTGATAAATAATTTGGTTCTATCAATGAGCAAAAGAAGAAACATCTGGCATGAGCTTTTATGTTGTCTGTGGTGTATGACTTGAGAGGGAGGCACCTTTTCTGTGAGCTACAGTAAAGATGATACAAAGCAATCACTCAAAATATAATCCCATAGGAGTGGCAGGATAATTCTTTGAGATATTGATTTGTGTTTTGCCCTCCTGTCCATTTTAAGAGAGAAGCCAGGCCCCTATGCACATCCTTGCTTCAAGGGAGCTTCGTGTTAGCACGCTGATAGCAGAGGTTGCCTAGAAAAGACACCCTTTTTTCCCTACAGTTGGGTTTCTGGAAAAATTACTAGTGGACAATTTAAAGAGCAACAGGAAATAAAAGTTTTGGTTGAATTGTGTCCCCCAAAAAGATATACTGAAGTTCAAATCTGCAGTCCCTGTGAATGTGACCTAACTTGGAAATAGGATCTTTGTAGTAATCGAGTTAAGATGAGGTCATACCGGATTAGGATGAGCCTTAAATGCAGTGACTCACTAGCCACTTAGAAAACAGCCATGTGAAGGCACAGAGACACACAGGGTGAATACCACAGGAAAAAAAGAGGCAAAACTTAAAATGATGCAGCTGTGAGTTGAGGGTTTGCCAGCAACCACCAGGAGAAGCTGGGGAAAAGGTGTGAAACAGATCCTCCCTGAGAGCCTCCAGAAGGAACCAACCTTCGCTGACACCTTGATTACATACCGCTAGCCTCCAGAATTGTGAGAGAATAATTTGTTGTTGTTTTAAGCCACCCCATTTATGGCATCCCTAGAAAACATAAAAATAAAGTCCCTGTGGGATAAAAAGAGAATCTCCTGAGGCTGACCTGAGGTCATGATTGAAATGAGAAAAAATCAAGAGGAAGAACTCTGGTAGCTCCACCACCTAGTTAATTCTATGATAATGGGCAATTTACATAATGTCTCTAAGGTTCTTTTTCCTCCTCTACGAAGGAGAAAAGTTAATTTATTTGAACAACAATGCTCAATATACAATAGCTCTTATTCTTACAATCAGTGTCAACATCATCATCACTCCCACTTCGTGAAGTCATGGGAAGAGGGAACTGGCATCACGGCCGGGGCCCCAGCTGACCATGATACTGACCAAGCTGTGCTGTGCCTGAAATGGTGGACAGCTTTAACCCAGCTAAGCCATGGACCCACCTTAGAAAAACATGTGGTCCCAAGTCAGCTGAAATGTGCTTCCCTATGAGGGAAGAGAATATTCCTCAGGATGTGTGGTTGCTTCCCATCTAACCCTGTGGAGGTAAGAAGTCAAAGTGGCTGTAGGAGTCGAGACTGGAAAGATTTATTATAGCATATCGTTCTCATGATTGACTTCATTTTGCCCTAGATAGAGCAGCAAGGATTCACAAAGACAAGCAAAAATGAAAAGATACCTCATATTTTCAGCTCTGCATTTTTCTAGCATATTTGTTGTATTAATTCATACAGTTGTCCTGTATGAGTCTCTACGGGATCACAATTGATTAGGGAATGGTTTGAGATTTGATCTCTGAGTGGGCTCCTTATCTTAATGGAGAGGAGGCAGATCCACAGCTCATGACTGGGCCATACCCCTCTCAAGTCAGCTGTCTCTTAAACATGAGCCCCTGCAGGAAGTCTAAGGCCATTCCACCATCTTTGTAAAACTGTTCCATAAATCAGTGCATATTTTTATTGCCTTTGTAACACAGATTAATGATCATCTAATACCATAATAGATGGTAAAGACATGACTGGCCTCATTTTGACCTCTACAGAGAAACAAGGATGCACAGACAAGAAGATACCTCATATCTTCATGCAGAGTTAATCACTACTTGTTCCTATCTCTGTTTTTGTTATTCTTTGATTATTTTTTAACCAGCACATTTATTTTTTTTTCAAGTTTTTATTTAAATTCTAGTTAGTTGACATATAGTGTAATATTGGTTTCAGGAGTAGAATTTAGTGATTCATCACTCACACACAACACCCATTGCTCATCACAACAAGTGCCCTCCTCAATGCCCAACACCCATTTAGCCCATCCCCTGCCCACCTCCCATCCGGCAACCCTCAGTTTCTTCGCTATAGTTAAGAGTCTCTTATGGTTTGCCTCCCTCTCTTTCCCTCCTCCCCCTACATTCATCTGTTTTGTCTCTTAAATTCTACATATGAGTGAAATCATATTTAACCAACACATTTAAAAGGGCAGAGGGTCTGTGGTTCCTTGGTTCTGGTTCTCAGACCTGAGACACAACCCTGCTAAGCATCATCTTACAAGTTCACTTTTTTCTTGGCCTATCTGTACTTCCAGAATGACTTGCAGTTAGATTGTCTAGCATGATCTGCATTTGGTTTTGACAGATGAACTCCATGGCCCAAGACCAAAATGTAATCATTCCACTGAGGGGAGGTAGGAATCTAACAAGACTGGGAGAAATATGGCTAATCTAATCACTGGCTGTTAAGGTTGGCAGGAAGTGGCATAGAAAGGTCATTTGCATGTGGTCAGGGATAATGGGGATTAGAAGAGGCGTTGGGTTCCACAGTTACTGCACAAATGCCAAAATATTACAGGTTGATAACCCCTGGCCAGGACGAGTCTTAGAGGCAACATGTGGATTGAGGGATATACAATTATTATTGAATCCCAGTATTCTACCTAGTCTCACTTCTGCATCATGCCATTGTGCCTATTATGTGCGGAATCTATGATTTGGAGCGCAGCAGCCCATTAAGAAGAACCAAGCTATGTCCATCAACAGATGAATGGATAAAGAAGATGTGGTATATATATACAATGGAATATTATGCAGCCATCAAAAAAATATGAAATCTTGCCATTTGCAACGACGTGGATGGAACTGGAGGGTATTCTGTTGAGTGAAATAAGTCAAAAAGAGAAAGACATGTATCATATGACCTCACTGATACGAGGAATTCTTAATCTCAGGAAACAAACTGAGGGTTGCTGGAGTGGCGGGTGTGGGAGGGATGGGGTGGCTGGGTGATAGACATTGGGAAGGGTATATGCTATGGTGAGCACTGTGAATTGTTTAAGACTGATGAATCACAGACCTGTACCTCTGACAAAAATAATACATTATATGTTAAAAAAAAAAAAAAAGAAGAAGAAGATAGTAGGAAGGGAAAAATGAAGAGGGGGAAATTGGAGGGGGAGATGAGCCATGAGAAACTATGGACTCTGAGAAACAAACAGAGGGTTCTAGAGGGGAGGGGGGTGGGGAGATGGGTTAGCCTGGTGATGGGTATTAAAGAGGGCACGTATTGAATGGAGCACTGGGTGTTATACACAAAAAATGAATCATGGAACACTACCTCAAAAACTAATGATATAATGTATGGCAATTAACATAACATAATAAAATAAAATTTTAAAAAAGAAGAAGAACCAAGCTAGCTTAATAAATAATATTTTGGAAGGTATGTCATTCAATTATATAAAAGGGCTTTTCATGTCACCTAAAGTTACCTTCTTGAACCTTTGCAGGTGCAAATGATATTAGATTATACAGTGAGCACTCATTATTGACATAGATGGCTTATTTTTAGCAAAGTAGCTCCTAGAATACTTTACAGCACCTACACATAGAAAGAAGTCTACATCTTAAAAAATACACTGTCAATTTGAACATGCAATTGGGTAATGAACTCTATTAAGAACTTACTGCAGAAAGCAGGACTGTACACTAAGAACTTTCCCTTAATGCTTTTATGTAGACCATTCTAACAAATGAATTCTCCCCAAAGATGTCTGTATTAATATTTAGAGCATGAAATATTTCAAATCATTTACCTGTTATGCTTGGCTAATGGCTTTTGGGAAATCCGATGCTTAGACCATTTTTTTTCCATGGGAGGAGGAGACTGCACTCTTAGAAATATTTAGAATGTGATGCTTTATACCCTGACCTCTGTATACAATATCATAATATATAAAGATCTAGTCAGGAAAAGCTAAACACAAATAGCTAACAATATCACAAAGCAAAATCAACTGATTTTATTTAAAGTCATATTGGTTTTCTCCTCTTAAGATTTCTTAGATCCAGTTGATCACTTTCAAAATGTTGCAAGTACATGGGAAATGAGATCCCAGAAGACAATGATTCTATGTATTTTTTAGCATTATTTTCAGTAATCCACACCCTGTAATAAACCTCCTCCTCATAAACAATGACACATAGCAAATATTAGGTCTTCTGGACTGCAGTTGTATAGCTTAGGCAAAAACACATTTCAAAAATACATATGGATTTAGTCTGTTCCCTTTGTCTGCCTTGGAACATTCTATAAAGACTAAATTCTAAAGACGTCTGTCCCATCCTTCTCTGAAATGAAAATCGAGCTCATAAAAGAGAATCCAACTTAATTTGCCATTCTTCCATTTTCACAAAACACATGTTGAGTTTTACTGTAGACACTTCTTATAGCTCCTCTTGACATTTCTAGACACTCTGGGCCTTAGACATTCAGGAATGAAGTCAGATTCTCCTGGTTCTAATCCTCAGTGTTTGGCATCTTAAGACTTCAGTTCATTTCCATTTCTTTCAAGATTTCTAATTGAAGTGAAGAACTTTGTAGTTAGAAAAAATGTTCCCATTTAATTTTCACTCTATATGTTGTTAGAATAAAATGTAAGCTGCTGTAACAAAAACTTCTCAAAATATAGTAATAGTTTAGATACATAGATATTTATTTCTCCAGGTTGTAACAGTTCAAGGGGGTCGGCTGACTCTGTTCCATAAAGTAATTTGGGGACCCAGGCTGGTGCAGAAGTTCTTGTATTTCCATGAAATGGCCTGCAAGGTTGCCCTGTTCATGGTCCTTTCTACCATGAAGATTAATATGAATCCAGTCCTATCTGTCTAGTGCAAAGAGGGAAGGAGAGAGAGTCCAAGATTAGTAATTTTTTCTAAGGAATGAAGTTGAATTGGTATACATCACTTACATTCAGTTTTCACCGATGAAAAATTTATTCATGCACTTACACAACAGCTGCTTAGGAAGCAGTTAAATAGCTTTACAGGACAGCCATGTGGCCAAGGAGAGAAGAGATTGCTCAGAAACAACAAACAGTTGCACATCTGGAGGTTATGAATGATATGGTTCATTCTTAAACTTTTCTTTTCCAAAATTGCCCATCGCAGAGGCCAATTGTTAGTTTTTCTCATTGAGGGAGAGTGCTAGACAGTACCTCCATTACATCTTGACTGAATATAAAAAGAAACCACAGCTCATAGGAAAGTAAACCATAAACCTTGATACTGTTTTTATTCCTTCCCCATTCTGCATATCCTAAACCAAACAGAAATATGTCTAGTAGGACACAATGTGTCAAGTGCTATAAAATTATTTGGCTGTAAAAATTGACAGAAATTTCTTCCTCAAAGGCCATATTCTCACCTTGTAGGACTCAGTGGGCTTGTTCTTATTACCTGCTGAGCCCTGAGAGTTCTCCTAGCCCAAATCAAAGAACTAAAGGAGGGTTAGTGCCTGTCTGGAGGACCTATGATATACATTAGAAGTGAAAAATTTCAGACATATCAAAATCAATATGGGACACAAACAAAACTATCGCACTAAGGTTAATAGGAGATAAAAATTTTAGTATTTCACAGGAATAAGAGATGCTGTCCTGGAGAGAAAAGAGAAAGTAATTTGGGCAGGTGGCTAAATATTTTTGGAGGGAATGAATATCAGTATGAGTTCAGTCCTGTTTGCCCTGGCTATCTCTATCAAGAATAGTACAAAAACTTGACAGGCATATTCTCAAGCCATCCAGCTAGAGACTCTTATTTATTCTACCTTCAAGTTTTAATTTCTAGCAGTATCCATTATCTCATAGTTGTCCTCTGTCAACCATGGCCCTGGACCTTTAAATGTGGCCTGTACATTTGGTAGTGGACCCAAAGTCCAACAATTGCATATATTTCATTTATTTGATACGGATCAACCTTAAGTTTAATTTCCAGATCAACTACTTCATGCTTGAATCTCTAGTCACTGGTGATGCTCTATAGCATCTTATTATCTGTCTCTGGCTCTTCTTCTTGGTTTGGCCATTGTAGACTTTTATCTCTGCATACCAGTGCATGTCTTCAGAAGGCCCAGACCTGAAGACATTTCATTTGCCAGACTACTCCCCATCAAAACATCTTTCTTCTTTCCTTCCCTTCAGGAAAATTGTATCCTGGCATTTTAGGTTATGCAAAGGCAAAACCAGGAGATGGAGATTCAGGAGGGATCCTGGAGATCTGATAGCAATTCACATTCAGTAAACAGTCATAGTGTACTTTCTGCAAGCATAGTACATTGTCATGCAGTACAAAGAAGTGGCATTCTTAGATGCTTGAGGAGCATATAGTCTAACTGGAGAGACAACAGAACTATTTAAAACACCTACAAAGTAAAATCAGTGTTTACCTGGTACTCACAAGAACAATGGAAGTAAATTCACTGTAATTTAAAACAATAACTTCTTCCCACAACTGTGAATAACTAAGTCAGAATTATATTTCGGGACCTGAATGATTCATATAATGTTGTGAATATCTTACTTTGGATGCATGAATGTATATAGCTTTACAACAGAATTAAATTTTCTGTGAGATGCAGTTTTCCATGGACATCCTATGACCTTCAGACAGAATAGTATTTGCCTTACCCCTTTGTTGGCACTAAGTATTATAAACAAATATAACATGAAATAAAATGTTACATGTGCATAGCAGTTCACTACAGATGTTGGTTTCTGTTCAGTCTTTCTCGAACTTGTTAGTTTAAATAATAAGGGCAACATATTAAGCATGTGTTTAATTTTCATGAAGTTCAGCCTTTAAACCCTGATTTCACCTAAAATATCTATGTCCCAATCCCAGGAATTTATGAATATGTTAGATTACATGGTAAATTGTGACCTCAAAATAAGGAGACTATCCTGGACTATCTGATGGGCCCAATGTAATTGCAAAGGTCACTGACTAGAGAAGAGGGAAGCAGATGAGTCAGAATCACAGAGATAGCATTCTGAGAAAGGTGGTGCTATTGCAGGCTGTGAGGAAGGAAGAGGGCTATGAGCCCGGGTTACAAAAGCAGTCTCCTACAGACTCCGGAGAAAAACACATTCCTTCTGATTACCTCAGCTTTTCACTTTCTACTTAATCGATACATGCAATGTTTAAATTTTATAGTACACAAATTAAAAAAAAAAAAATCTCTGCTAACACCTTGATTTTGGAATTCTGACTTCCAAATTGTAAGATAATAAATTTGTGATTTTTTTCTTTTTTTTTTTTTTTTTTTTAGAGAAAGATTGCATGAACAGGGAAGGGGTGGGCTAAGAAAAGGCAGAGGGAGAGGGAGAGAATCTTAAGCAGGCTCCACACCCAGCATGGAGCCCCACAATGGGGCTTGATCTCACAGCCTTAAGATCATGACCTGAGCCGAAATCAAAAGTCAGATGCTTAAGACTATGTCACCCAGGCACCCCTAATTTGTGATTTTTTTAAGCTATGAAGTTTGTGGTAATTTATTACAGCAGCAATATGAAACTAATGGGTAGTAGAGTACTAAGGAAATACCCTTTGAAGTTAAATTACCTAGATTTAAATACTGGGTCAGCCATTGTCTAGCTGTGTCACTTGGGAGTTACTCAGCTCTCCATGCTTCAGTTTTCTCATGTATAAAATAGGATAATAGTCCTTAAGTCATAGGACTTGTATAAGAATGAAACAAAGCACTTAAAACAGAGCCTGGCACAACCTGTTTTTAACAATGTTTGCTATTTTTAATTATTGTTTTGTAATTATTATAAGGTCATTTGTTAAGATCAGCTATTTTACTCTTCCCACCTCCTCTCCAGCTTCATCCACAAAGAATTTGAGAAGATGTTCAGAAAAGACAGATGAGGTCATTAACAGAAGACAAATCCTGACTGCAGGAACAAAACAGAAATCTTATACTGAATGACCCCACCCTATTGTTATGGTTGGGCTTGTATCTCATAGAGGGACATGGACGCGTGTAACCAGAATGCACGAAAAATGACATGAGTCATTTGGAACAGTGTACTAGAAGGAAGATGAGAACTATCAGCTAGATAGACGAGGAACAAATTTCAGGGAGGTAGAGGTGATTAGAGTGGGCCTTAGGAAATTATCAGGATTTAAATAAGTGGAGAATGGAAAAGAAGGATATTTATAACAAAGAATCGGGGATAAGCAATAGGCCCTTACTATAGAATCCGTCAACTGAGCACCTGCTTGACATAGAGCTCAGCAAGCTTTCCCTTTTCCAAACAAAACTGCCCACATCACACTCCAGCCCACCTCTCAGATATCTTCCCAAATGTATGCTCAGTCATTCAGACTGACTCTCATTTAAATTCCTGTTCACTCTCCCCAGCTGTATATAAATATTTCCTCAGCTACAAGGCTTCCTGTTGAGTCCTGCTCCTCCTAGGCATGCTTGCCTTGAAAGATTGAATACTTGTCCACCTAGAGAAATCAATCAACTTTGCTATATCCCTCAGCTCAGAAAAGTAGACTGCCTCAAACCTCGTAGTAAGTCCCTTCAGCCATAATTTTCCAACCCTTCAACTATAATTCTTACAAAAGAAGTGGCAACATCTTTCTAGACTTAGTAGTTGTGATAAAATATACCCCTCTCCAGATTGCTGGGATCTCCTTTTAAAATGTGAAAGAATGGCTTCTGAATGCAGAAACCTTGATCCTTTAAACTTTAAAAAAACTAACTATAATAAACTATGCCCAACACATGGAATATGGAATATAAATTATCTACCTTCCAAAATATTAGGCCTTCTTCTTGGTAGTTGGATTAAGTATAGCCTCGTTTTCAGGTAATTTCAGAGTGATCAGTCTGAGGTCTGTAATACATATAATAAGAAGATGTGAAATATTTAAACTTAGCCTCTAAATGAGCTAGCAGTGGTAGGTCTTAATGTTTATTTTACTCTTGCCAAGGAAAAAGGAACACACACACACAAAGGAGAGAGTAATTTCAGAAGGTCCTGCCTGAAGCTTCACAATCAATTTATTTATTCAACAAATATTCCTTGAGCACTTACTTCAGTAGAATTAGAATTACAAAAAGTAGAAAAGTGGAAAACCATTCATCCTTACATAACACACACACATGCACACACACACATCATCATCATCATCATGAACTCTCGATCTCATAGGGAGATAAAACTATAAACAGTGAGAGCAGACAGGTGCAAGATCAGAGCTAGGACAAGTAGGGACAAGTATGGACATTGAAGAAAGGTACCTTTGAGGTACTAGGGAACCGATTTTTTTTTTTCAGAAGACGTAATAATTCACTATTTTTGTGGAAGGGGGATTTTTGGCCCTTCATATTTTCCCCTCTGCCCATAAGGAGGAGGGAACTTTATGCCCAAACTTCTGTCTTTCTTTAGCCATGTCTTGTCAACTTTATAAGAAAGGAGCTATTAACTTTATTAGTCAAATCCCAAAATATTCACGGGAACCTACTTTCTAGTGGGGCAGTTCCTGGAGTTGTAAAAGGCCTAAGGCCACGCACTCATAGCCTATTCTTCCATTTCCTTCCTTTCACTTCCTGCTCCCATGAGGTAAGCATGGAGACATAGCCACTTTCATCCAAACAGCTACTCTGGTTCTTCAGATATTCTAGATTCCGGAAATGGAGTGGGACACCCCTTTTATTCGAGACCTGAATCATATGCTATGTCACAGCTCACCAGAGATGATGGACAATGGGAACGATAGAGGGTACTTTCCTAGCAACCAAAATAATCATATTTCCCCATTTGCCTATAATTCCTTGTTCCCTCACTTTCTAATAGGGAACTTCAAGGAGGAGGATGAGTAGGTGTTTGGATTCAGAGACCAAAACCACCCAAAATCCCATTGTCAAAAACAGCTTGAGCTGAGTCTTAAATGATAAGTGGGATTTTCTAAGCAAGGGGTGGGAGGTGGGGGGTGGGAGGTAGCTGGAACAGGCAGCATAAGGAGAGCATTTGAGAGCAGAGCAAACAGCATCAGCAAAATTGTGCTACAACCATAGAGTACATGGAAGAGAATAAGAGATTATGAAGCTCAATAGGTCTGGTTGCAGGTCAAGAAAACCCTGATTGTCATGATAATATGTTTGGATTTTATTCTACAGGCTATAGGAAGCAACTGAAGGACTTTAAGCCAAAGAATAGCGTACTAAAGTGGTCTCTTGGAAAAGTGTCTTCGAGGGTAGTATGGATAATCAAGAGGAGAAAAATGAGAGCAGCCTGGAAATAATAGTGATAATCTAGGTAAAACATAGCAGTTGTGCTAGCTATAGCTGAATGTTTGTGTCCCCCCAAAAGTCATATGTTGGAGCCCCTAATGCCTGATGTGATGATATTTGGAGGTGAAGTCTTTACGAGGGAATTTAGTCATGAGGATGGAGTCTTCATGAATAGAATTAATGCCTTTATGAGAACAGACATGAAAGGGGCGCCTGAGTGGCTCAGTCTTAAGCGTCTGCCTTCGGCTCAGGTCATGATCCCAGGGTCCTGGGATCGAGCCCCGCGTCAGGCTCCCTGCTCAGCAGAAGCCTGCTTCTCCCTCTCCCTCTCCCCCTGCTTGTGTTCCCTCTCTCATTGTCTCTCTCTGTCAAATAAATAAATAAAATCTTCTGTGTGAGGATATAGCAAGAAAATAACTGTTTGCAAGCCAGAAGGAAAGTTCTCACCAGGAACTAAATCAGCCAGCATCTTGATCTTGGACTTGCCAGCCTCTAGAACTGTGAGATAAATTTCTGTTGTTCAAGCCACCCAGTTGCTGGTACTTGTTACAGCAGCCTGAGAAGACTAAGACAAGTGGCAAGGGAGGGAAGAATGTTTGAGTATCTGATATGTGATAGAGACCACTCACCTAGGTACTTCGTACCCATTCATTTTTTATCCCAGCCAATAACTGTGAGGATAGATTTATGATCTCATTTTGTTGTAAAATGAGAGATCCAGGATTAAAACCCAGGTCCGCCTCATTTCAACTCTTATTCTCTTTTCACACTGAACTGTCTTTCATGACAGAGGGAATGAGAAAATAATATAGACAAAAGAGAAACTAGGAAGTCAAATAATGGAAAAACTAATTAGAGGTGGTGGAGAGCAAAGGATAAGGGAGAAGCCATTTGATATGCAATTGAGACAATAAAGTGAATGCAGGTTCTCATGGAAAAATCAAGTGGAGATGCCCAGTGCAGTTGAATGTTCACATAAACACCAGCACAGAATGACATTGTCCAAGGAAAAGCAGACAGAATGAGATGAAAATAAAAACATATGCCTATTGGGGACCGCTCAGGAGACAGAAACCACAGCAGTTGTTTGTTTGTTTGTTTAACAGAGAAAGCTTAATATAAGGATTCTTAACTTAGTATTGAAGAACTAAAAATGTTGAAATGGTAATGGTAATATGAACGTAGCAACAGTGCAGACAGCTACTAGCCCTAGGGCTGGAGAACAGGAGAAGTGGAGATTATTAAAACTTAGAAGCTTCAAGAAGGGGTCCTGAGGAACTGCTTCTCAGACCCCTGAGGAAGGGTGTGTTGAGTGTCCCCAAGATTACCCTCACCCTCAATTCACTGGAAGGACTCACAGGCTCAGAAAAGCTGTTATACTCAGGGTTATGATTTATTAGAGCAAAATGATACAGATCAAAATCAGCAAAGGAAAAAGATGCATAGAGAGAAGTCCCCAAGAAACTGGGCATGTTTCCAGGTGTCCCCTCTGAGTGGAGTCCGACAGATGCACTCAATTCTCCCAGAAATATGTGACATTAAAAGCCATCTGTGAAGTGTTGACAACTGGAGAAACTCACCCCAGCCATGGGGTTTTGGAGTTATTGGTTATTGGGTTTTTATTGGGGGAGAGGTATCTTTGGTAGGTTGAATAATACCCCCTAAAGAGTTATGTCCAAGTCCTAATTATTGGTAGTTGTGAATGTGGCCTTATTTGGAAATAGGGTCTTTGCAGACATTACTAAGTTGAGGCTCCCAAGATAATATCATATTGGAATTAGGATAGGTCTTACATTCAAGGACTGGTGTCATTCTAACAGAGGAGGAGGCACAGAGACCAAGGGAAGAAGGCCATGTGAAGACAGAGGCAGAGATTGGAGTTACACTGCCACAAACTAAGGAATGCCAGGAACCACCAGGAGTTGGAAGAGATGAGGAAGAAGTCTTCCCTAGAGCCTTTGGAGGGAGCATAGCCCTGTCAACACCTTGATTTCAGACTTTTGGCCTCCAGAACTGTGAGAGAGTCACTTTCTGTTGTTTTAAACCACCCGGTTTGTGGTAATTGTTTTCAACAGCCTCAGGAAACTAATATAGATTTTGGCACCAAGAAGTGGGGTGCTACTGTGCCAAATACCTAAGAATGTGGAAGTGGCTTTGGAGTATGGTAATGGATAAAGTCTGGAAGAATTTTGAGGTACATGATTTAAAGCAAACACTGCTTTGAAGAGAAAGTTGGTGGAAATAAGTATATTAAAGGTGATTCTATCGAGAATTCAGAAAGAAGTAAGGAGCATATAAAGCTTTTATCATGTTGAAAGAAAACATATGTGGTCATGAACATAATGTTGCTAGAAGTAGGAACATCAAAGTTGTTTCTGGTGAGATCTCAGTAGGAAAGGGGGAAACATGATATTGGAAAATGGAGGAAAGGTGATTCTTGTTTACAAAGTGGCAAAAATATAGCTGACTTGTGCTCTTTTGTTATGTGAAGGGGGGAACTGAGAAGCAAGGAACTTGGGTATTTAGCTGAGTAAATGTCCAACAAAGTATTGAAGACATAGCCTGATTCCTCCTTGCTACTTACAGTAGAATGCAAGATGAGAAAGATAAATTGAGGAAGGAACTGCTAAGCAAAAAGGAACCAGCGCTAGATTTGGAAAATTCTCATCCTGTCCAGATTGCACAAGATGCTAAAAAGTATGCTGGGAGACAGGACCAAGGGTGTGGCTGGACATACTTCTGCTTAAGAGATTAGATATGTGACTCATGGATCCAGTCAACCAACTGAACAGAAGCCAGGAATAGAGATGGGGTCATCTAGGAAAGATCTGTCTAATGTTGTGGATCCTCTGCTACACATGGGAGGATTTTGCGACAGGATTTTGAGAATCCCATATCACCCAAACACTTTCAGCTTGGAATGAAGGAAACAGAAATGAGATGAAAGGTTATCAGATTTCCAGAATTCTACAGGGGAAACAGGCTGATAAATCTGCTCAGTTGGAAACCTGTGCTATTCTTCAAGAAAATAATAGAATGAGTCGAAGGACAAGGCCACCATTGGTGAGGGGTGCTGCCATAGGCCTGAGAGCAGAGTTACCCTTTCCTGCACAAGGGGACATTCTTTGGTTACTGCTGGTTGTCTTTAATTCAAAGAAGAGTTCCAGTTGATGTTAGAATCCCAAAGGGGCATATGTAGGCTATTGTGTTAGTTTCTATTACTGTGTAACAAATTTAGCAGCTTAGGGGCACCTGGGTGGCTCAGATGGTTAAGGGTCTGCCTTCGGCTCAGGTCATGATCTCCAGGTCCTGGGATCGAGCCCCACGATGGGCTCCCAGCTCAGCGAGGAGTCTGCTTCTCCCTCTCCCTCTGCCTCTGCCTCTCCCCCTGCTTGGACTCTCTGTCTCTCTCAAATAGATAATAAATAAATCTTAAAAAAACAACAACAAATTTAGCAGCTTAAATCAGCACCCATTTATTAGCTTACATTTCTGTAGGTCCAAAGTATCTGCTCAGAAAGCTGAAAATGAGATATTGGCCAGCACTGCTGTCCCATCTGAGGTTCGTTCAAGTTCACTGGTTGCTGACGGAAATCAGTTCCTTGCAGTCTGAGACTGGTGCCTGGCCCCTTGCTGGCTGTCATGTCAACTTGAAGTCATTCTTAGCTCCAATAGACTGCCCTTATTCTTTGTGATGTGTCCACTTTCATCTGCAAAATCATAACAAAGAATCATTGTTGCATTGAATCTTTCCTAGTTTCTAATCTCTTTTGTCCAGGAAAGACCACATCCTTCTTTTTCAGAGGCTTCCCTGATTAAGCCAGGCCCACCAAGGATAATTTCCCTATCTCAAGGGCAACTGATTGGGGATCTTAAATACATTTTTAAAAGCCCTTCACAGCAGCACCTAGATTATTGTTTACTTGAATAACTGGGAGAAAATGTGCGTACTTTAAGGGCCGGGAATTTAAGGGCCAACTTAAAATTCTGCCTCCCACATGAAAGTGTTAGAATAACTGCAAATGCTACTGTTTGAAGGATCCACCACTATTAAGTGAGGAAGATAGATTGCTGGGAGACCCTGAGAAGCACAAGAAAACAGGAAGCAAGTAGGCAGAGGAATCAAACAGAAAGAAGGAGGCTTCCAACCAGCCTGCCTCCAGCCTTCCAACCTCCCCAAATACCCTCTTTTGGCAAAGCCTACTGTGGATCCCCTGGCAAAGGGGCAAATAACTGTGGCTTGCAGTGTCCTGACCCCAGCAGGATAGAGTAGGGTAGGTTTGAGAGGCAAGAGTTTAATAGTTTAATAACTCCCAGATGGTACCCCAGGGAGCATCAGCATTATTGGTCAGGTTGGAGAAGCAATGCCAGACAGGAGGACAGGATGTGCATGGGCTGGGTGTGAAAGGAGTGTTCGTCACAGTGTCAAAGCAACATCTAGAGAGCTAGAGCAAGAACCAAGGTGATTGGGGGAATCACTGTTCTGCAAACATAATCGAGACCCAGATGTGTTATTTTAACTATTTTTCTATTTCTACAATGATCTGAAGTAACCCTAATTATCATATAAAAATGGAAATAATTTGGTATGCTTTCCTTAGGTTTCCCACACAACTTCATGGTAGAAGGATGATGTGTTAGTTGATGTTTCCATGTGAAACACTCAAATGAGACTGACATCCTCTGACTGATCTGTACAAAACTAAAGGGGAATATAAAAAGTTGACAAAGATTAAAAGTCACTAGAAGCAGAAAGAGACATTCATTCCCAAATTCATTAGAATGTAATGGAGCATACTTTTTTGGAGGATGACAAATTGCCTTTAATTTTTGTTATTTTATGTAACAATTTAAGGCAATAGTTTTTGAAGTACAGACAAATTGTAATTTACAGAGGTTAATATACTTCCAGAAAACAATCAAAGCAGACAGAGGAGATGTGAGAAAGAAATTGAGAGATCTGGGATTATATCTAGGGAAGAGTACCACCTTTTAACATTTCTACTTACTCAGTTTTTTAATTATATGCTTAAACAACCTATAATAAAAGAACAAAAGTAAGAAAAAGCTTTGCAGAGCTTACTTGTAATTCCAGAAATTAAATTTTAAAATGTGCATATCTTGATGGTGTTACATTTACTTGGAGCTTAATGAATTCCTATTCTCAGGAACTTTTGGACACATGCAAGTAGAAACTCAAATTTATATCCACTTAATTCTCTTCTAAATTGAAGAAGAGATAATTTTATTAGGTAGCAATGTGATCTGTAATTATTTAATCTGCCTTGTCAGGGTCAAGTGCTATGCGGGTTAAAACCCACCATTAGATAACTGATTAGGAAGACAACTGTTAGAAGCAAAGTCAACAATGAAATCAGCAACAGACTAATCAATAATGTGATTGACATCCTAGATTTCTAGGAGATTGTTAGAAAATAAGAAATTAAAAATCATCATACTGCATCTCTGATCTGACTGCCCCCATCAACTTGCTTCCCTTTCCAACAGGAATTAAGCCCAACCACAGTGGCATCCCTTCGCTTTCCAAATACACCGCAGGGCTTTTGCCTCTGCTGTTAAAACGCCTGGAACTCCCTTAATTCAGTGCTCTATGTAAATGTCACTTGTATGCATAGTGCTTGCTTGATAATCCTAGATAAAATAGTTGCCGCAGCCCCCGTGACTATGCCCACCATCATTCTTTATTGCTTCACCGGCTTTGTTTTTCTTCGCAGGGGTATTCACTCACCAACCCCACAGCATAGGTTTGTTTATTCATCTGTCTTTCTCTTCACTTTAAAATGAAAGGTCTGAGAGGGTAGAAATTTTTCATGTTTAGCTTACTGTTACATCCTTAGAATCTGAAACAATGACCCTGAAAAGCCTCTCAAAAACTATTTGTTGAAAATTGTCCTCCTAATCTCATCATTATTATTTTGGTCCATTTCAGTCTTTGTATTTCCCCAAGACAAATTTAATATCTTGATGATTATAATGAGGATAGCTCACACCCATTAAGGTCTTGCCATGGACAAAGCACTGGGTGAAGCACTTTGTAAATCTCACTCCCTGTGAAGTGTCTGTCTCCATTGTATAGATAAGAAAACACTGCTGGAGAGATAGATTCACTTGCCCAGCATAATTCCAGCTTGCAGAAGACCAAGCCAGGATGTCCTTCTAGTTGTGTCTGGTTATCACCACTTACTTTGGACACTCTTGTCACTGCATTGAATTCTAAAATAAACATACACAAGTTCTGCCATTTTCATGTTACTTTAAGGCTGCATGCTACCCTATAGGTCTAAGTCTATGGCACCTTTCTGTAATTTGAAAGGAGTACCCTCTAGGCAGACCAATGAGGAAAAGATGCCTCCACTGGGCAGCCTAGCTCTAGAAGTGGAAAATACCTCCGTGCAAAGGAAAAGTTTCATGGATGAATTTAGAGGTTATGATGCTAAGTGAACTAAGGCAAACAAAGAAAGACAAATACCATATGATTTCACTTATACGTGGAATCTTAAAAAACAAAGCAAGTGAACAAACAAAAAAACGGATTCATAAATCCAGAGAACAAACTGGTGGTTGCCAGAGGAGTGGGGGGTTATGCGAAATATGTGAAGGGGATTTTTTTTTTTAAAGATTTTATTTATTTATTTGAGAGAGAGAGAGCATGAGCAGAGGAGCAGAGGAAGAGGGAGAAGCAGGCTCCCGCTGAGCAGGGACCTGGGATCATGACCTGAGCCAAAGGCAGAAGCTCAACCCACTGAGCCACCCAGGCGCCCCAGTGAAGGGGATTAAGAGGTACAATATGCCAGTATAAAATACATCAAGTCACAGGGATGAAAAGTACAGCATAGGGAATATAGTCAATAATCCTGTAATAATATTTTATGGTGGCAGACGGTTACTACACTTACTGCAGCAAGCATTGTGTAATGTGTAGAATTTGCCAAATCACTATATCCTACACTCTGCTGTCCTATATTTACCTTTCTGTTTTTGTTGTTGTTGTTGTTGTTGTTGTTTTCCTTGACCATCCTAAGCATGCTCCCACCTCAGGGCCTGTGCATTTGCTGCTTCCCTTTGGTTGGGCAATTTCTTTCCACAGATATTCTTGTAACTCACTGGGCTCTGTACAAATGCTGCTTCTCAAAGAAAACTCTGACTGTCCTCTGTAAAAGTAATAAAACAATTATTTTTTGTCTTATGCTGCTACATTTTCCTTCATATCAATCACTACTATTGACTTGATATTACATATCAAGTATGTATTTATTTTATTCTTTTGTGAGAGCAATACCCAAATTGTTTTATATATGAGGACCCAGTTCCATAATTTGCATTCTGAACTGAAGTCATCTTATCTGTACGACTGGCTGTGAAGGGATTTGGCCTTCAATTACTGCCAGTACATCATCTGTGTTGTAGGTTGACCTCAATTCTTTACTCATTAACCTAGGACAGCTGAAATAAAACAAATAATGGCCTTGTGATCATAAATGTAATATGTTTGAATGTAAGATAGGTATGTATCTATTGTAGAATATGCTTCTATTAAATTTTAATATCAGTATGGAAACAAATTTTAAGATGCTAATCAATAAGTTTTGAAAGCTCTACTCCTTCAGTCTCTCAACAAAAATGTAGAATGAAGAATGAGAAAACAAATGACTAGAACATAGTAAGTGAACAGTAAATGTGAATCCTTGTCTATAGACCCATATGCCCACCCACACATGTCATAATATATACTTACATTTCATTTATCATAGATTATATTTCAAGAAAGTTTGGCTCTTTTGCCTCAGTGATTACAAACTATGATTAAAATAAATGAATAAACACAGAAATATTGTCAGTAAGCTCATCTTTTTATTTCTTAGTATTTATACTAAAGTAATCAATTCTATAATTTTCAGTTAGTCAATTGCTAACATCTTTAATTTATTGCTTCTAAGTTTTTCGAGTGAGAACACAAAACTAGGTCATTTGGAATCTCATGAAATCCATTTTTTATTTCTTATAGTGGAAGGCATTTAAATTTCATTCAAAATAAATTAAAAGCTAGAAAATATCTGACAAATAATTTTCTGCATAGCATATATTTGTATACAGTGTACTTAAAAAGATAAAAACTCACATTTTTCACAATTTTATAACTGTGACAAAGGTAATCAGAATCTTTTTTTTCTTTTTTAGATATAATGTAGCCTTAGGGTTTCAAATTATAGAAAAAAATATGCAGAATTAAAAACATTTGAGAAAATTTCTGGAAAAATAGCAAGTATTCTTCAAGAGCTCAAAAATGTTTTGCAGCTGGTGATGGACATTTAAATGATATTATTTATCACATATTTCCTGTAATCAAAATCTCTTTGATTAGATGATTCTGAAATAAATGCCAATTAGTCAATACTTCCATGATCTTTTAATTATTAAGAGCTAAAATGAATTTATGACCTCTGGTGCATCTAGTATAAACTTTGTAATTTTCTGTACTTTTTCTGTAATTCTAATGCATTGCAGTTTACAAACATGAATTATAAAGAGGTAACTTGGGGGAAAAGAAAAGAGATAAAGGGAAAGAAGCAAGGTTCATGGTAGAATATAATTACCAAATCTTCATTTACTTCTTAGATTAAAATTTATTCTTCTACCTTCAGTTATTACACCAAATCTATATGAGAATTTTCCCTTTGCACATGAAGTAGATATCCATATTACAGTATTGCTCGTGTCATGAATAGTAAAGCCAAACTTAGAAATTCTGTCTTGGTAGACCAGAGTTGAAATCTATTATAGCAAATATTGTACAGGAGCTGAGACAAATACCTACAGATTAAAATAGAGGGTCTTGGACTCTGTACTGCAGATGTAAGTCAAACCAGATATTTATCTCTTATTTAGCAAGAATAATACAACCTTTTGTTTCTGAATGAAAAGGTAAATTAGAACTGCATTTCATTCCTCTAGGCAGCCAGTAAATAAACATCTTATTTTAATGATTGAGGATTATACGCGTGTTATATTTAATATATATTATATATCATATATATTACTTCTGTTACATATATTTTACATATATGCATTATATAGTTACTATATATTAAAATTCTATAATGTAAGATACTCAAAAACACAGTGGTTTAAATATGACAGGTATTGGGGCGCCTGGGTGGCTCAGTTGGTTAAGCGACTGCCTTCGGTTCAGGTCATGATCCTGGAGTCCCAGGATCGAGTCCCGCATCGGGCTCCCTGCTCGGCAGGGAGTCTGCTTCTCCCTCTGACCCTCCCCCCTCTCATGCTCTCTATCTCATTCTCTCTCTCAAATAAATAAATAAAATCTAAAATAAATAAATAAATAAATAAATAAATAAATAAATAAATAAATAAATAAGACAGGTATTTATTTCTCTCTCACATGGTAGTCCAGAGATGTGCAGAGCTGTCAGAGTAGCTTAGTTCCACAGGGTTATTCAGGAACACAGCCCCTCTATCTTGTGGCTCCACCATCATCATGGACATTGTCTTTACTTGCAAAGTGGAAACTGACCACCTCCACATTTCCATTCTACCCTATGGGAAGGGAGAAAAGAAGGTCAAGGAGAAAAGCTCCATCTCCTTTAAGCAGATTCACTAGGAGTTGTAGGCATCACTTACACATGCACATACTAAATGCTGTCACAAGGCTCACCTAGTTGCAAAGCAGACTAGGAAATGTCTGTAGCTGGGTGATCATGTGTCTGTTACCACTCAAACAATCCTATTATTAAATGGAGAATGCAGACTGTTGATCTATCTACAATATACAAAAGCATATAGTATATATAAACATGTACATATATGTACACATATATATTCTATACATGTATAATTCCATTAACATGAAATATATGAATGTATATATACAGAGAATATACATATGTGTATACATATACATATGTATATGTATGTGTATGTACAAGTATATGTGTACACGTATATGTATGTGTACATGTATATGTATACGTATACGTGTGTATGTATATACATACGTATATCCCAAATCAAACTCAAGAATTAGCCAGTAAGATGCAATGAGAGCTTCAACTACTTAGAAAAATACAACCAGCTTTGATTAAAAAGCCATACATTCTATACTAAATGCAGAAAGTATGCATTTCATTCTAAAAACATGTCTTAAAGTCTTAAATTGCAAGTAAGAAAGGTTGAGAGCTAGGACATAAAATCCATGAGGGGCCAAACATGTTCTACACCATTCATGCGAGCTGCCTTTCATTGAGCTGCATGGTAGGGAGAAAGAGCTTTGAATTTTTTTCTTATTGAAGCATGTAACACCAACACTGGGATTTTGTGAGGGTTAATTAGAACTTATCTACAAAATACATGAATATATGTATAATGTGTATTATCTAACACAATGCCTGTCATATACCAGGTATCTTATAAATTATAAAGACTATCACATGTGTTACTTTAAACAAGCATTTAATTAAGAATTGCATTACCAGTCATTGGTATTTAGTGATAAAGCACAGACAAACTAAACATCTCAGTACTCAAGGAGAACTCAGATAATTTAGGGATACTACAACTTTAAGGATAAAGCTAATCAGGAAGACAAATAGTTTTAATAAAATGTAATAAAAATGGCAATAAATTTAAACTCATGATGCCATGTGGTCTCAAAGTTTCCCATTCATAAAAATTGTGTGTGTTTGTGTGTGGAGGGGGGCTGTGGGGGGATATGTTAATTCCACTGGCTCTGTCAGTACTATACTTTTAAAATACTTGAATTTTTTTTTATTTTTACATGTATAATGAGAAAGTAAAAGTACTAATATTAGTGGTAATAGAGTCAAAGATTAAAAGTATCAAGCAAATGATCAAGATCACTAAATTTAGCATTAATCAGATACTCATTGTGCCATATTAGTTCACTCTGTGCTAACTATAAAAGAAAATAACAAATTTAAAAATGCATATTAAGGGGCGCCTGGGTGGCTCAGTCAGTTAAGCGTCTGACTCTTGATTTCGGCTCAGGTCATAATCTCAGAGTTGTAAGATTAAGCCCCATGTCAGGCTCTGCGCTGGGCGTGGAGCCTGCTTAAGATTCTCTCCTTCTCCCTCCACCCCTCCCCTTATATTAATAATAATACATAAACTAATAATATACATATACTAATAATATATGTATTAAATGCTGGATATACAGCATCAAAAATAGTGGCTAAAACATGAGTTCTCACAATGAAGGACAAATAGATGTGGTCCCAAAATGGAAGGGTCCTATGGAGAAAATATAGAAAAAGTAAATTTATAGAAATCAGCATTAAAATATTCCTATTACACAAATTAAAAAGAAGTTCAGTTTCATAGAAATTTAATAGAAATGCAGCATATGACCAGTGCTCTATACGAAGAAGTAAAATTCAACATCTCCTGCCCAGATTTTCAGAAGTTAATAAACTGCTCTTGAATCAGCATCAAAATCACCTGCTCTATCTCCTGCAAAAGTTCCTTCTAAATTCCTTGCAAAATCATCATCAGCAAATCTTGCTGCCATACATTAAAATCAGTTTCTTCTGTCTACTAAGAAAGCTAACAGAAGTAAATTTAGCTCTAAGAAAGTTTTCAAGAAAGCTAGAAGAACTATACCTTGTGGTCTAAACCACAAGGTAAAAAGTTATTTTTGACAATAATTTTCATTGTGTATATTCAGCTCTTAGTCTAACTTATTATATTAAAATTATATAATACTCTGTACTTAACCAACCCTGATCACAGTAACTAGGTATTTTACTGTATATTTTAGCTATTGGGAAATGGAAGTGTTCTTACTTTTCAATTCTTGTACATTTTACTTTTATTGATACTTTTTACATTAAAGAAGTAAATATTTTTTATGAATGTACATAAGTATATCCATGTTTTCAATGAATAGTTATTGAGTTCTAGGTGAACCAGCATTAGATACTAACTAGCATTAGACCCGAGGGGTTGAGGGATGAATCTTACATAGTTCCAGGTTTCAAGGAATTAAGAATGGTGGTGTGAGATGATCACGAAACAATAAAACTTAGAATAAGGAGAACTGACATCTACATGGCTGAGGAGTCCAGCTCCAGGCCAAAATCCTATGTGCCTCGGGGTAAGCTGCCCTCTGGACACCAGACTTGATACAGGGACCTTGCCTTGCAGTCTCTAGATGGGAGTTGTAGTCAAGGATTCAGGCTCTGTGGATAGCTGCATTCCTAGCCCAGGAGACTCCATTCTATGGCCTACTTAATTTGAGGCACTTACAGCCAACTCTTTAGATGTCTCTACTGGGACCACCTTATTTGGGGGCCTTCAAGACACTTTTCTTCACTGACTCAGTCTTGAGTACTTCCCTTCCCTCTTTCCATGCTCCCTCCTCAGTGAGATGACCCTCTCCTGCCTCTCTCTCTGTTCTGTTACTTCTGACCCTTACTCCGTCTGACACTGTTCTGTGTGAGAAAACAAAGGGGAACTGCCATTTTTAGTCTCTTGCTTGTACTATCACAATTCAGTGATTACAGTTTTGATTGTGACTTTCATTTTGGCTGTCTTAACAAACCACGTAAACACCTGGCAACTCAGCTCTCTTCAGCTCAGCTCTTGACAGCTTGATGCTTTGTTGGCTACAGACCCTTTACATGCGTTAAGGAATCTCATCTTTACAACCACAACAGAGAAGTAAATTAGGCACGGCAAGGTTAAGTGGCTCCCCGGAGATCATCCAGCCCAGCTGATGAGTCTGAGCCAGGGTAGAATTTCAAGCAGGTGGGCTCCAGGGCCAACACTCTAAATGGTTAAGCTCCACAATGTACAGCCATTCAAGAGAGTGATGGGGGCCATGAAGAAAATATAACAAGAAGCAAGCAACATTACAGAGTGGCCAAGGAAGGGTTCTCTGAGTATGTGACTTTTGACTAACACATGGATAACATGAATAAACTCAGGCTGAAAAGATGAGCAGTGGGTGTTATACGCAACTAATGAATCATTGAACACTACATCAAAAACTAATGACGTACTATACAGTGGCTAACTGAACATAAAAAAAAAAAAAAAAAACTTGGGGAGAAGAATGTTCCAGGCTGAGGGAAGTACAAAAAGCCTTAAAGCCAGAAGAGTCCTGGTATGCTCCAGATTCTGAAGGGAGGCAGGTATGGCTGGAGCCTGGATGCAGGCAGTTGGGGCTGGAGACACATTGGGAGGGATGGGAGCTCAGGGATAATAGAGGACCCTGATGGTCATGGTAGAGGCTTTGATTTTATTCTAAGTGTAGTGGGAAGCTGTCGGTGAGTTTAAACAAAGGATGCCATGAGATGATAGAATCTATTTTTTTTAAAAGATTGTACTGCCTGCTGTGAGGAAATAGATTGAATAGAGAAAAATTAGAAATAGGGACATCAATGCAATTAAGAAGAGGAGAAAGGAATCTATACATATAAGGCAGCAGAAATGCAGTGTACAAAGGCAAAAAGCTGAGAAAAAGTATGGGGAATTGAAGGGTGCACAAGTCCTAAGCAATGCTAAATTACTGAGTGCAAGTTGTTGAGTGACAAGTGGGCAGGCTGAGAAATTCATTAGCATCCATCTAAAACTTCCCCAGTCCTCTATAAAGAGCCTAGAATACAAACAGTGGAGGCCCACTGATACTTAAAAGAAAAGTAAAAGTTTCTCATTCACCAAATCAAATCTACCTCTAAGAAAGGGACAGAAAATGAGACTATACAGGCAAAGGGTAGATCATACCCCTTTGTCTCCAGAGCCATCCTGCAGGTAACTCCTTATAAATCAGACATCATCCCTTGCCCAGAACATCTGAAGGTACCCAAGACCATAAACTGGCAGGTCTCCTCCACCCAGGTAACCAACTAATCCTGACTTGGCCTGGCAGGATATTAAATGTAGGTGGAATGTGTCATGTACCCAGTTACCCTTAAACTGAGAGTCTGGCTTTCCTAAGGCATACTTTGCACCCTTGTGCCTATGAACTTTCACAAGTTCATTCCTAATCCCTACCGTGTTTGTATAGACCCTATGATAAGGTCTCTGTCTTGATTTCCCAATTACATTTGCTTCTTCTACCAGAAGAAGTCTTGTTGCAAACTCCAGATAGCAAGGAAAAATTCTGGTCCCTGACCTCCCTCTCAGGGGGGCTAAATTCTGCAGATAAATACCCCCATTTTGGGGATGCATGGTGGCTCAGTTGGTTAAGCGACTGCCTTCAGCTCAGGTCATGATCCTGGAGTCCCTAGATCGAGTCCCGCATCGGGCTCCCTGCTGAGCAGGGAGTCTGCTTCTCCCTCTGACCCTCCCCTCTCTCATGTGCACGCTCTCTCTCACTCATTCTCTCTCTCTCAAATAAATAAAATCTTAAAGAAAAAAAAAAATCCCCATTTTGTTGGAAGCCCTGATTTAAAAACCACTATGAAACCACAGTGCTATTCCTGATGGCAAGTGTTTATTCACTGTCTGGATGCTCTAGTTACTTTGTACTGTTCAGCCCCAGGTCAGTCTCTTTAAACAGCCTTATATACCTGTGAGCATCCCTACATTCCCTCTCTCCCTGTGACCTACCTGTGAGTGCCAGCATTTTAAACAGCCACTCTTCTCAAGCCATTACATTAACCTGATAGCTTTGAAAAACAAGGTTCTGAAGAAGGTCAAATCCCTTATCCTTTAACCAAGAACTCATTCCATTTCCTAGACAGTTTATGACTTTTAGATACCACAGACCTTATTACTGCTGACTAGTTTATGTTTACATACTTTAAAATGATATCTCCAACTAAATTTTTTAAAAAATCAGAAGAATTCCAGTTGAGGAACATTTTATAAAACACCTGACTGGTACTCTTCAAAAGTATCAAGATCATTAAAAATAAGGTAAATCTTAGAAACTGCTCACAACCAAGAGGATCCGAAGGAGTCATGACAACTAAATGTAATGTAGTATCCTGGATGGGATTCTGGAACAGAAAAATGACATTAGGGAAAAACTGAGGATATGTGAATAAAAGATGGACTTTAGTTAATAATAATTATCAATATTGGTTCATTAGGACACATGTACTATACTAATATCAAATAGTAATAGGAGAACTAGACACAGGTTTTATAGGAACTCTCTGTACTAGCTTTGCAATAATTCTGTAAATCTAAACCTGTTTTGAAATTAAAAGTTATTGAAAAATAAGCAACAGAATATGATATATTTGGCAAAATGTATGTTGCTTTATTCCAGAAACTATGCTCCTTGCCATAACTTTTCAGGTCTCCTTTATTTTTTTAATTAAATTCAACTCCCTTATGTAAAGATATGTAAAGATCTTTCTTTTTTCCTGAGCATATTGATGAGGTTATTTAAGGTCAGGTTATCTATAAATATTAGGAATGGCTTCATTTGGAGTTGAAAGGAGAAGCTTCTTTTGGAGTTGAAAGAACACTTAAAATCATTTTTAGTTAATTATTTATTCCTGAAGTTTCTGATTCTTCCTTTTGTATATTGATTTGCATGAGCAGAAGCAAATCTTGAATGCTTCATAAAGGTTTCATTATGCTTCCTTTCTCTGTCTTCAAAATGTATCGTCTCAATTGACCCATTTTCCATCATCTAAACACTGATAGAAGATAATGCCCTCATATTCAGCCGTAATGATAATGGTGCACATGGCTGACTTAGGAAAAATAGAAGCTCCACCACTTAGCAGCTTTTTGACCTTGAATATGCTCTGCCACCTAGTTTCCTTCATCTTTAAAACACAAATAAGCTAATAAATATGGTAAGGATTAAATGAGATACTGCATTTAAAATTGCTTATCATAGGACCTACCATATAAAAGGTCTCAATAAATAGTAGCTATTGTTTTTAGGGCTGTGGTCTCCTATGAACCTGTGTGTGATTGAAAAGGCAAACCACCTGTGGTGAAACCGGAACCATAGGTCTGCCAAGGGCCAGGTCCTCCTAAGACTGGGAGAGCAGTGTGAAAAAACAGAGAAAAAGCTATATATTGATAAGGGAATGATGAAAAAGTGAAGGAAGTGGATGGAAGGGTAGAGCATCCTGGCTTTTCCTATGCTTTTATAATGTCTCTGCAATGCACAATGACTATGGCCAGGTCATTACCTCTTCCTATGTGCAAAAAGGTCACCAAAGTTGTGGTTTTGATTTTAGAGAATTTAATTATTGTTGAAGACCATCCCAATCTCTGGGGGAGACACGAAGGAAGGAGAAAGAAAATGTTACTATCTTACCCACACTTACCTCTGCAGATGACACAAAAAAAATAAGTATTATATAGTATTAGTAGATAAGTATTTGTTGAATAAATTTATCCTCATGAGGCAGCCAAGAGCTGGGCTTTTTTTCTTTTTTATTGAATAGTGTATATGTGACAAGCATTTTATATACCTTGTTTACTGTTCACTACAAACCAGTGAGATAGATTTGCATTCCCTCATTTTAGAGAGATTAAAAACAAGAAATTCTGTAGCATGCCCACTCACCTAGGAAACGTGATTGGATGCCAGGTCTGTAACTCCAGGTAAATATTGGGATATTTATTCCTTTTGCAGGCACAAGAGGCACAGTAGTGCAGAAGATACAACCCCTGACCTCAAGGAGCAGCCAGTGCAGTGGGGAATACAGACGGGCGCGAGCAGCGCGGGTTCTGTGGGATCACACAGGCAGAGGTTCTAACCCAGAGATAAATAGTATTCATGGCTCACATCACTTAGCCAAGCATTATTTCCCACTTGGTTCAGATATGTGAAATTCTTAACAGCGGTGATTGCATCTTATCCTCGAGTCATGCTGCAGTCCAGGTGGTGGTTTAGTACATCTGCCTTAGAGAGAGAGTATGTGGACTGTACCTAAGCAGTTCCTTAATGCCAGGTCAGATATGCTGTGATTTGGTTTTCTCATCTATTAAGGAGGGATGCTAATAATCACACTACCTCATAGGAAGGTATCTCTAGGAGGCTCTACTTGGAATAGTACCTGTCATTTAAGTACCCAAATATAAATGTGTTTGACTCCTTACTCCTCACAGTTAGCACCATGCTTTGCAATGGTAGGCACACAGTTATGTTTTTAAATTCAATGCAGAGGTTGTGGAAGCTTTTGATATATTTTAGACACTCTGTAAATAAATTCAGACCTAATAGGGTAAAAAGCCAATATGGCATAAAGTGATTCAAAACAGCAAATACATACATACATACATACATACTCTCTTCTACCAGAGCCAGCAGGTGGCTGTGAATATTTAGACAACTGTCAAAGGTATATACATGGCAGCATTTTATCATGATGCTGTCAGCCAGTCTTCTTTTGATTTCTTTATATTTCCATTCCTTCTGTTGCCTCTGCCAACACCATTTTACCTTCTCCTCAACTTGTAGAGTTATCTAGAAAATTATCTGTCTGCTGGGTAGGGAATGGAGTGAGTCATTGTTGTTGGTCTCCACTGAGCCAGATCATTATCTTTGGATGCATACAAAAAGTTCCAGACCCGCTAATTGTCTCTTAACTTCTCCATGAAATAGATCCTTTAATTCTGACTTTCCTGATATGCACTGCAATAGAAGGGATTAAGAGAAGTGAAGCATACTATGTGAAATAGTATTGAGATAAGACCCATCTGAATTTTGTAGTTTCATTAGAATAGCAAGTGACAGAGATTCTTAGCGATTACTTATTTACAAGGTTACTTATACTTACCAGATTAATTACAAATTACTTACAAAATTAATTTCCAAACCTCCTTATTCTAATACCTTCCCTGAGAAGAAACTAGAAAACATGTTCACACCATCACTGTGATAACAATTCAGAATTTTCTGAAATGAACCTAGATGTAATAACAATAGCAGAAATGAATAAATAATATTTTTAAAGAAAAAAAATGCTTTCTTTTTCTAGCAGGATCCAAACTCTAATTTCATGTCTGAAGCTCATAAAACTAATCATAATGAATTCATTTAGCATGATTATGGGGTACAGTACAGCTCTTCAGATGGAATTTTGTTCTATTGTAATTTTGTTCCAGAGCACTGTATCATTAAACTGAAATATTAATGATATTTTTATTATAACTGTCAAGAAAATTATGGACAGGATTCCAAAAACATGAAAGCTTGGAATTGTTTTAGAAACCTACATTTTTTTTAAATGTACTGTTCAAAGACATTCAACTTCTTAAGAAAATAATGTGTAACAACTCTCATTTATCATAGGTATTTATTATTCCAAAATTACATAAATACTCAGCTGAACCAAAGAGTAGCAGTAAAATAATTAAATGAAAGACTAATTAGAATAGAATATTTACCTTTAGAACAATTCTAAAGGAACTCAGTGTGTTGGTGTTCATTTTAGTTAGAATTTTCACTTCTTTAAAAAAAGCAATACTTTTTTCACAACTGTATCTGCCCTGAGAAAAAGACACTTTCAAATCACAGTTCTTTGGGGGATATTAAAGTAGTGTTTTTGCCTCCCAAAATGACTATGTGTAACCTAAACCACGAAAATGTGTCTTGTTTTAAATTCCCATGGACAAAATTAGTATGAGTCCTGAACCACTGTTTCCTGTGGAAAATACTAGCCCACTGCTGGGAATAAGTTTTCCCCTAAAAATTTGCTGTTATTATAGAACAGTTTTGACAACAGTACTGCTAGTAGTAAAGGATTTTGGGGTTTCATTTGCTTATTATTATGTACCACTACAAAGCTCTGTAAACTCTTATCATCTTAGATTTTGAATAAAACTTATTTAAGAATACATTTCAATAAGAACAGTCTAAGGAAAGTTTGTGGCAAATATTTCTATCTTTCTTTTTGTATTTCCTTTGTCTTTCTAACAGTAAAACTAATAGGTTAATGCAGTTAGGTAAATTCAGGAAGTAGGCCTTCATGATTAAAGAAGCTTCTCTGTGGGAAAGAAAGTAAATGTAGAACTTAGAAAAAAAACATACTTGTCAATAAAGTCAAACTTTGTTAACTTAAATATTCTTTACTTATCTTGGGTTCTTTTATTTGATAGAACAAAAGTCCAGAATATAATTGGAATCAGTGGGAGAAAAATTAAGTATATTAGTTGGCCAAAATTATTTAATTTCACATACTGCATTCAAAAGAGACTTTTTAGGACTTTGATCATAACATTCTTCACTCCATTTTCAAACACACATCAAATTGTCTTGGTTCCCATCTCCAAGCTATGGAGAAGCCAAAAGGTGGTTGGTGACAGCCTTCCTGTTGTCCAGGGTTGTAGAAAAGAGAAAAACTACAAAATAACAAATCCAAAACTTAAAAAAAAAAAAAAGACCAATGGAGGATCCAATTATTGTCAACCTGCTTATTTCACGAGAATATCAATCTTCTATTGAATTGTATAATATGATATCAGAATATTGTCAAAAGTTTTGCTCAGTATCTCAATTGAATAATACATGAGGTGATATCCTGAGATGGTTGAATAAGTTTCTATATTACTTGACCCTATTAAAGGTAACACTTCAAGTCCTAGACAAAAATAGTTTTTAAAATATGACCTAGAAGCACCATAGAGGGGTACAAAACAGGCAGACTCTGGAGGGAAATTGAAATTTGAAAGAATGGATCACAAGAAGTAAGTTACCTGTTTTCATGGTATTTATCATTTAAATACTGTTGGAAAACCTTGCAGTCTTTCTTGCCTGAAGGTTCAGAGGATAAAGTTTGTGGCAAAAAAGAAATCTTAGAAAGTGAGGAGGAAATCCCAAAAAGGAGAGCCTAGAGAGGTGGTTTCAAAATCTGTTTATAAATTTAACCAGTTACCTGACTGCCCAGTGAACTATGCATGCACAAGACAGATTGAAAGCAGTCTAACTAAAGTTTTGTTTTTAACGAACTGAGATTTGAGTTGTCATCTACAAAATAAAGTTTGTAGTTTGGGACCTAACAAGTTAAATGCCCACTGAGACAAAAACGTCAATACTGTGTAGATGAATATATAACAAAATCCAAAGTCCCCATAGAAGTCACAATGACTGGGCGCCTGGGTGGCTCAGATGGTTAAGCGTCTGCCTTCAGCTCAGGTCATGATCCCAGGGTCCTGGGATCAAGTCCCGCATCAGGCTCTCTGCTCAGCAGGAAGTCTGCCTCTGCCATTCCCTCTGCTTGTGCTCTTCTATCTCTCTGTCAAATAAATAAATAAATAAATCTTAAAAAAAAAAAAAAAAGAAGTCACAATGACTATGCATGATCTAAAATTAATTGACATCAGATTATGTAGGGAAGTATGATCCATTCTCAAAAAGAAAGATAACCCTGAGATGATCCACATTTTGGAATTATCAGGCAACATATTTCAGACAGCCTTATAACTATGTTCAATGAAGTAAAGAAAATATGCTTGTAATGAAGAAATCTCTGCAGAGAAAAAGAAAAAAATATTAAAAGTGGAAACTGTAGAACTGAAAAACAGTAACAAATAAAATATTAACTGGATTGAATTAATAACAGAATGAAGATGACAGAAGAAAGAGTTAGTGAATATGAAGATATGTTAATAGAAAATGTTCAACCCAAAGAGTATAGAGAGAAACATTTAAAAAAAGAAAATTAGAGAACCTCAGTGATTGTGAGATATTAACTGATGATCTAATATATGTGTAATTGGAGTCACAGAAGAAAAAGAATGTGACAGAACAAATATCTGGAGATAGAACAACTAAAATTTTTCCAAATTGGGGGAGAAACAGATTTACAGATTAAGAAATTCAACAAATCACAATCAGGAAAAATACAAAGAAAACTATGCCCCGGCATAAGATTATCAACCTGCTGAAAACTAGAGGCAAAGAGAACATCTTGAAAGTCACCAGAGAAAAATAACACCCTACATGCAGGGAAACAGCTATTTGAAAATTTCCTGACTTCTTATAAAAAACTGTGGAGGCCAGAAGAAAATGAAATAAACATCTTTAAAGTGATAAATAGGGAAATAAATGGCAATCCAAAATTCTTTATTAAGTGATCATATTTTTTAAGAATGACGGTAAACAAAGGCATTTTCATATTAAAGTAAGCACACACACACACACAAAGAGTGACAGTGACCAGCAAACTTGTGCTATAGAAAATGTTAAAAATTCCATGCTTAAAAGAGAATGATGGACATTTGGATCATCAGGAAGGAACGAAGAACATCAGAAGTGCTAAATGTCTGCAAAATAGAAAAGAATATTTTCCTTTTAACTTCTTTAACATATGTGGAGCTATTTAAAGTAAAATAATAAAAATTATTTTGTGTAATAAATAATGCATACAGGACAGCTATAACATAAACAAGGGTGGGAGAAAATCGTCCCTTAAGACTGCAACTTTTTGGGGCACCTGGGTGGCTCAGTTGGTTAAGTGTCTGCCTTCAGCTCAGGTCATGATCCCAGAGTCCTGGTATCGAGCCCCATGTCGGGATCCCCGCTCAGCAGGGAGTCTGCTTCTCCCTCTCCCTCTGCCCCTCCCCCTACTCGTGCTCTCTCTCTCAAATAAAATAAAAACTCTTTAAAAAAGACTGCAAATTTTCTACATTTCTTCCCAAAGCATTACAATTATTAACTCTAAGTAGATAATAAAAACTTTATATGTTTTAACCCTTAGAGCAACCACTAAAATAAATAACAAGTAGTTATAGCTAAACAAAATGATAAATATATTAAAATGGAATTCTTAAAAAAAATAACAAATAATTCAAAAGAAAGCAGCAAAGGTACAGATGGACTTTAAACAGACCTAAATCAAATTATATAAGCAATTGCATGAAATTGATTATGGAATAAGAACCCTAAATTTTGGGGGCACCTGGGTGGCTCAGTCGGGTAGGGATCTGCCTTCGGCTCAGGTCATGATCCCGGAGTCCTGAGATCGAGCCCCGCATCAGGCTTCCTGCTTAATGGGGAAGTCTGCCTCTCCCTCTCCATCTGCCTCTCTCCTCCGCTCATGTTCTCTCTCTCTCTCTCAAATAAGTAAATAAAATCTTTAAAAAAAAAAAAAAAGAACCCTAAATTTTTCAAAATAAATTTTGGAAAACAAAGAGGACATGAAATAAAATAATAGGTTTTTAAATATTTCAAATAAAAATAGAAAAAATATGTATTAATTTTGGCACTCAAAGAAGCCCTTTTATATCTCTAAGAATTTGAGAATATAGAATACTTCATTTTCCTTTATTGCTGAATAAATAAAGCTGTTCTTTATTTCACATAGAGAATCTTTTCAAGGAAATTTTTATTTTCTTACTTTCCCCTCACTGAAGCATTTTCTTAGATTTTATTCCAAAATGACTTTCAGTGCAAAATGGCATCTGTAATGTGATCTGTTGTCCTATGTGTATTAAAAACATTTTCTGAATATCTTTTTATATATCTATAGAGTTTGTAATGGTGTCCCACTTTTATAACTCATAATGGGGGACACCTGGGTCGCTCGGTTAAGCGTCTGCCTTCGGCTCAGGTCAAGTCACTCAATGGGCTCCTTGCTCGGTGGGGAGCCTGCTTCTCCCTCTGCTTTTGCCTGCCACTCCCCCTGCTTGTGCTCTCTCTCTCTCTCTCTGACACAGAAATAAATAAAATCTTTTTTTAAAAAACTGATAATGGTTATTTGTGCCAATTCTTTTTTTTTAAGTCTTGCTTGGGTTTTAGCAATTTTATTAATCTTCTGAAAGAACCAAATACTTGCTTTTTTGTACTATAATGTACACTTGCTTTTTATATCATCCGTTTATACTTTTATCTTCATTATTTTCTGTCTTCTGGGTTTTTTTTGTTAGTTTGGTCTTTAGTTTTAATTTTTGTGAGGAGGGCAGTTGTTTTCTGTTCTTTTCCTGACTTCTTGGGATGGATGCTTAATTTATTTTGGTCTATCAGTTTTCCTCTAAGCTGCATCCTGCATGTCCTGATGTCATATTTTTATTTCATTCAGCTCAAAATATTTCACTGTGATTTTTTCTTTGCCCAGTGGATTATTTAAAAGTGCACTGCTTGATTTTCAAATCTTCCACTATTGTTAGAGTACATACTTTATTTTATTTTAGGGCTTCAAAAATTGTTGAAATTTACATTTTATTTTTCAGCCTTTTTTATATTAAATTCAACAAAGTCAAAAGTTAAATACTGTTTTAGTCCCTATGCCACAATATAAAGATCTTAGAAGAGTTTAAAGCTGATCAACTCTCTGTATATTTACATGATATTCTTTTCATTATTTTAGTTTTCTTTTTTACCCTACAAACTAGATATTATTCATGTTTTATATAGCAATGTTTGTTTGGGTTACATATATATTAGCCATTTTATTTGCTATTATTTATTCTTGCATTTCTGGCCATCATTCTGGGTGCTTTTTCCTTCTTTCTGAATTGATTTTCTCTAAAATTCCTTTAACTCAAGTAACTGGTAGTGAAGCCTCTCGGTTTCATTCATCTGAAGGTTTAATATCTGCACTGCTTTGGGGCAGACAAACATTTCTTACACAGAACAAAAGAGGTACTAACCATAAATGATAAGATTGATAAATCTGATATCAGTATAATTAGAAAGTTTCTATCAAAACTTTATCAAATAATACCACTGAATAAAAACATGGACAACAGAATGTGTGAGAAAACTTTGCAAAGGGTGTTCCTACTAGTGAAACCCAAACTAAAATGGTTACCTCTACGGGAAAGGGCGAGTAAAGTTGAGTAATCAGAATAGAAGGAAGACTTCTTTTAATATCCCTTGCTGTGTAATTCAGCTTCAGAATTGTAAGAATGTTGACATCTTCCAAAAATAATATAAATGAAAAAGAAAAAAAGCAAACCCTGAAAACTGAAGACAAATGGAAATAAATGAACTTAACCATCTATTACGTTGATATCATAGCCACACAGATAATTATTTTATATGTCGTGGGAACGCAGTTTCTTAACTGCAGGTCCTTGAGAGAATCAATTCAATGGACAAATAAAACTATAAAGAAATATTAAACTTCACTAGTTTTGATAGAATTTTATATGTAGTAGGGTGAAATTAATAATTATGCTAATGTTAAGAATGTTGTTAAGAGCAAAGTTTTTCAGAATATTGGAAACAATCTAAATGTCCATCAGTAGATGGACAATTTATTTATAATTAGTAATAATAAACACAGTTTACTTATAACTAGTTAATTATAATCATACATGAAACATAGGTGAACCTTAGAAATAATATATTGAATGAATAAAAGTCTCAAGTCTCAAAAGATATATACAATAAAATGCTATTTTTATGAAAATTGAAAACAAACCCAAAACCATATAGTTAGGCTCTGAGATGGCCTCCAGTGATCTTCCACTCCTGGTATTCACACCCCTGTAATCCTGTTCCCTGAGTGGGGGCTGAAGTTACTGACCTGCATCTAGTATATAGGATGCAACTGAGGTGCTAGGATTTCAGTCCTTGAGACTAAGTTACACAAAGACTGTGGCTTCTGTCTTAGATGCTCTCATTTTCTCACTGCTTGCTCTTATGGGTTGAATTGTGTTCCCTGCAAAAAATTTAAATCCCAACCTCCAGTGTCTCAGAATGTGACCTTATTTGGAAATAGGGTCATTGCAGATGTAATTGGTTAAGATGAAATCCCATTGAAGTAAGGCGGGCCCCTCATCCAATAGGGCTGGTGTCCTTATGAAAAGATGGTCATGTGAAGACAGAGCCACACAGGTAGAATGACATGCGAAGACGAAGGCAGAGACTAGGAGTGATGCCCCTGCAAGCCAAGGAACCCCAGAGATTGCCAACAAGCACCAGAAGCCAGGAAAAAGGAAGAAAGGATTCTTCTTTAGGTTTTTGTTTTTGTTTTTTAAGATTTATTTACTTAGTTGGGAGAGAGAAGGAAAGAGAGACAGTGAGCATGGAGAGGGGAGGGGTGGAGGGAGAAGGAGAGATAGAATCTTCAAGCGGACTCCCTGCTGAGTACGGAGCCCAATGTGGGGCTGGATCCCAGGACCCATGAGATCATGACCTAAGCCAAAACCAAGAGTCGAAAGCTTAACCAACTGAGCCACTCATGCAGTGCTTTTCTTTAGGTTTTAAATGAAGCATGGCCCTGCCGACACCTTGATCTTGGATGTCTAGCTTCCAGAACTATGAGAGAATAAATTTCTGTTGTTGTAAGCCACCCAGCTTGTAATATTTTGTTACAGCAGCCCTTGGAAACAAATACATTTGCTCTGATTCCTGACCCACAGATATGGAGATAATAGAGGATTGCTATTTTAAGACACTGAGTTCTAGAGTAATTAGTTATGCAGCAATAGATAACTAGTACACACGTTGCTTTGGACTATATAAATTTGTGACAATTCTCAGAAGATCAGACTTGGGAATAGGTGGGACCTGGGAGTTCTGGGAGACAAGTAGCAGAAAAACACACAAAACGTCACGTGGCAAGAATAGTCTGCCCACAGAGATGAGAATATGTTAACACACTTTTCAGGCCCCTGTATTCCTTGCTCTACATTCATTCACAGTCCTGGAAGAAAGCTCCAAGTCGGGCAAGGTTTGTTTTCCCATCATTGGTGTTATCAGGGAATTAGAGAAAAATCTTGGCCTTTGGATTTCCAAGGGCATGGGGTGAGGTGTGTCTAGATTTACTGTTCCACAAAAGCTATTCAGATGGAGGATGAGGGAGTTAACCCAAAGAAACTGAGGTATAACAAAAGATTCCAGGAACCCTCAATTCAACATCTACATGTCCTCTAAAAGTAAGTGTTTGAAGAAATAACAAAAATGGCATGATATCATGATAGATCAAGAAATCAAAACTGTCAAAATAAAACAAGGGAGTAGCTCTCTGTGAACTGACAACCTAGGTGAGATGGGCCGACATTGAATTTTTCCTCAAGTTCCTTTCATTGGAATTCTAGGTGTGGCATTCAGCAATTCAAGTCTAAGGGAAGAGGGATGGCAAAAGCACAGCTTACCTCAAGCCACCTTATGTACTCTTTTTTAAAAAAATTGTCTTAAAATGTTTTGCTTTGGTTACTAGAAAATTTTATTGAGCCCCACTTTTAGTCATACATATACACACGCACACACACACAGAGGCAGAACTGATTGCATGTACAGCACTAAGCAAAAAAGTAATCAGACGTAACACACCACTCCCATCTTCATAAACAGTGCACTCAAGCATCTAATAAATCACTTGTTTTCATTCTATTTTGCAGAGAAAAAACACACTTGAGGATTGTGCTCACCTCATTACAGGAGGGTGAATCTTTTCCTGTCTTTAATAATTATTGCTTTAAAGTTTGTGCTTTTTCCCAATTTTGTGTGTGTGTACATGCACCTGTATGCTTTTTATAAGAATTAAAGAGCTAAGTAATTAAGCAGCTAAATAATAGAGACAAGAGGAGTGGAGCAAGTAAGTAAAACTTAACTACAGTTACTTTTCTGAAGTGAAATCATATTAATCTGCCACAAGCCACATGCTTATACATTCCTGATGCATCACAGAAAATGGCATTCTAATGAAGCTTCACACACCCCACATTGGTATGTTCCAGAGGCAGCTGCTGGCTTGCAATTCCGTAACTGCCTGATGCGAATATCCTAAGCCAGTCTCTCAAGACTTCTTTGCTTGCCTGTCAGCTGCCCACCTCGGGGAATGGGCGGTGTCCAGCACCTGGGCTGCACAGGTGAATGTGTCAGCCCCAGCCGAGTGCCACATTCCAGCATCCTCTGCTGCAGTCTTCACACACACTGTTCTTTCTGAGCACACTGCTCCAGGTCTTCAATCCCCTAAAGGCTACCATGGTTTATCCGGTCATTACCAAAGTACTCAGGGAATGAACACAGCCTTCTGGAAAGGCAGATACCTAGCTGAATGAATACACCCCAGAGAACTGCTTATTGAAGTGATGTGAGCCAAGATCCAAAGCCTGCGTATTTAGCCGAAAAAGGGTATTAGTGCTGACCCTTTATTCGTTGGGACTCTCATGTTCATTCTGCACCATTAAAATATAAATGTTAAAAAATAATAAAGTGCTTACCACCTTCTATATTTTAGGGGTTTGTCATCTATAAGACGTTTCAAGAAGAAATTCCCAAAACCCTATGGAGCAATCCAAAGCACCAAATGCATAGGAAAAATATGTTTAAGGAACAGACTTACTTCAGGGGGAGAAACCTCACTTCAGTCTTTCAAACCTTTAGAAATTGGGTCAATAACTACTCAGTTGAACACAGAACCTATTGTATCTTTGAAGCAGACAGAGTAATAACCGCTGTTTTTTTTTTCTAGTCTCAAATATAACAATCTCTTTAAAATCAGCATAACACAAACAGGTAAGTATTTCTTTCTTGTTCCCCCAAACCTGTTGGTCCTAGTAACTTATGTCTCAGGTATAGAATGCCCATCCCTTCAGTCATCCCAAATGGGAAATTCCAAATCTAGAGAGTCAGGAAAAAAAAATATTCTCCATCTCTCTATCACAATGGTCATCAAGTTTTGTCAATTCTATCTTCTTTGGGTTCTTCCCTCTCTCTCCATCTGTCACTGTCAGGGCTTTAATTCAGTCCCTTCTCATATTTCCTGGATTATAATAATACCCTCACTGCAAAAAAAAGGATCACCTTGCCACCAGTCTCTGCTCTCTATAATAATTCATCCTCCACACTGCTTTCAGTTACTTTTTCTAAAACACAGAAGCAAACCTTTCACCCCCAGCTTGATATTCTTTTATTTATTTATTTATTTAATTTAAATTCAACCAGCCAACATATAGTACATCATTAGTTTCAGATGTAGTGTTCAATAATTCCTCGGTTGCATATGACACCCAGTGCTCATCACATCACTTGCCCTCCTTAATGCCCATCACCCGGTTACCCCATACCCCACTCCCGTCCCCTCCAGCAACCCTCAGTTTATTTCCTATAGTTAGGAGGCTCTCATGGTTTGTCTCCCTCTCTGATTTCTTCCCATTCCATTTTCCCTTCCTTCTCCTATGATCCTTTGCGCTGTTTCTTATATTCCACATATGAGTGAAACCATATGATAATTGTCTTTCTCTGATTGACTTATTTCGCTCAGCGTAAATCCCTCCACTTTCATCCATGTCGATGTAAATGGTTAAGTATTAATCCTTTCTGATGGGTGAGTAATATTCCATTATATTTATATATCATATCTTCTTTATCCATTCATCTGTCAATGGACATCTCAGCTCTTTCCATAGTTTGGCTATTGTGGACATTGCTGCTATAAACATTTGGGGGCAGGTGCCTCTCTGGATCACTACATTTGTATCTTTGTATCTACTAAATACCTAGTAGTGCAATTGCTGGGTCATAGGGTAGCTCTATTTTTAATTTCTTGAGGAACCTCCATACTGTTTTCCAGAGTAGCTGTACCAACTTGCATTCCCACCAACAGTGTAAGGGGGTTCCCCTTTCTCTGCATCCTCACCAACATTTGTTGTTTCCTGACTTGTTAATTTTAGCCATTCTGACTGGTGTGAGGTGGTATCTCATTGTGGTTTTGATTTGTATTTCCCTGATTCCAAGTGATGTGGAGCATTTTTTCATGTTTGTTGGCCATTTGTATGTCTTCTTTGGAGAAATGTCTGTTCATGTTTTCTGCCCATTTCTTCACAGGATTATTTGTTTTTTGGGTGTCGAGTTTGGTAAGTTCTTTTTTTTAAAGATTTTATTTAGTTATTTGACAGGACGAGAGAGCAGGAGAGCACAAGCAATGGAAGCGGCAGAGGGAGAGGGAGAAGCAGGCCCCCCGCTGAGCAGGGAGCCCGATGCGGAGGCTCGATCCCAGAACGCTGGGATCATGACCTGAGCTGAAGGCAGCCGCTTAACGAACTGAGCCACCCAGTGCCCCTGATAAGTTCTTTATAGACCTTGGATACTAGCCCTTTATCTGATACATCATTTTCAAATATCTTCTCCCATTCCGTAGGTTGCTTTTTAGTTTTGTTGACTGTTTCCTTTGCTGTGCAGAAGCTAACAAACAGATCAGAATATACCCAGGACCAAGTGGATCACCCTGTTTTGTCCACCCAGCTTGATATTCTTACTATGGCATTGACACCTCTTCATCCTCTAGCCCAAGGCCCTGAGGCCAGTAACTTCTCCTGCTCTTCTACCCACCAACTGCACTTCACTAGGACTCCTCTATTCATTCTTTCCTGAATATGCTGCATGTTCTGAAGCCCCTCTGTTTTTACCTTGCATCAGGAAGGGTCCCATCAAGAAAGAGAAATTTGAACAGGGAGTTTGAAAGTTTAATATGAAGAATTATTAATAATAACAGGGGTTTGAAATGATGAAGGATTAGCTAGAAAGAAGTAAAGTGAATTCATATGAATATAGGAATAGCCGCATAAAGAGCAGTCATCCTCTCCAGGCCTGAGATAGAGCATACAAGTGAGATCCATCTCCTCCCAACTCTGAGATCCAGACCTCATTAGGGAGGACATGGCCATAGCTCACTGATGGCAGAGAAGACACCATAGTGCTACACTGGAACAATCCCACTTGGAATTTTTGAAAATTCACTCTCTGGAACTTACTAGGAAAGCTATTCATGGGGAGATGTCCCATCAGAGGCCCTTGGCCCTGCAGTGATCTCAGGGGTTCCCAGGGGCAGCCACTGGCCACTGAGTGGCGCTGCCTTCCGGGTGCTGCTGCTGCTGTGCACTGCAGGGGCCAAAAGCTGGGAAAGTCGATTGTGTCTCTTCAGAGAGCACCCTGGAACTAGGAAGCAAAACGCTTCTCTTGCAGTTTCTCTCCAGCACCCACAAATGACAAAGCTTAACATCCTTCTAGCTGACAAAGAAAAATTACAAAAGAGACCATCTTCATTGGTGTAGGTAATGAAGGGTGAGCAGGCAATGAAGGGTGAGTTTGGGTCCACGGGGTGTAACTTGATAAATGGCACATGCCCACACCTTTTTCTCAGCACAGGAAGCCTATCCCTTATGGTCTAGGTCAAATGTTGCCTCCTCTCTAAAGCTTTTTCCCACCATAGATCCTGAGCCCAAGCAAAACTAAACAATTCTTTGGAATGTTGTCCATATCATTATAAAAATATCTTTTTGTATAGTAAATTCATTGGTATGCCTCTCTTATGCCATTTATTTCTTCCTGTGATACCTTCTAGGAAAGAAGCCATGAATTATGCATGTTGGTGTCTCAACCCCTAAAACAAGACCTGAAATCAGGTCAAGCACTCAATTTCAGAGTACAAAAGAAAGTAGAGAAAATAGAAATGGCCAGAGAGTGAAAATGCTTTTGGTTGCTATCTATTATGTCTTTTGAGTTAGATGGACCCATAGATCTCACATACATTTGTCTTATCAGCTAAGGCCTGGAGACATCAAGTAACTTATGAGCATTATATAACCAGTCATTGGCAAAGCAAAGACTGCAACCCAGTTGACATGTATGACCTCAATTCCAGTGCTTTCTCCACACTTTCATACTGATTTCTGCTAGGAAATGTAAGTCACATGTTATTTTGCATTTAAATTTTTATTTTTCCATAATTGGTAGTTTAAGTCACCAGATTTCTATCAATAACTTATTCATCTTCCTGGTATTCAAAAATGGGATCAGTGCAATAGGAAAACATGTAGATCATCCGTTTTTCCTCTGTTTGTAATTTCCTTCCTCACTTTTTCATCTGTCTTCATTAAAGAAACACATTAACTCTAGCTCATTTTTTTTAAAAGATTTTTTTAATTTATTTGACAGAGAGAGAGTTAGCGAGAGCAGGAACACAAGGCTTCCTGCCAAGCAGGGAGCCCGATGTAGGGCTCAAACCCAGGACCCTGGGATCATGACCTGAACCGAAGGCAGACGCTTAACGCTGAGTGACCCAGGCACCCCTAACTTTAGCTTATTAAAGGGGATAAAGTAGGGACTCACCAGGCACTAGAAATGGAATCTGGAAAATCACACAGAACCATAGCAGTTAGTCTCTTCTTTTCATTTCTTTTTCTTTCAATCTTGCCTCTTAACATAGTCTTTCCTCTTCTCTTTACACCTAGACCAGCCTTCCCTGTCTCTCTGTGAACACAGGAAAATAATATAGTCATCTTAAACTCTAGATTAACAGGTCCAGCATCTGCCACTAGCCACCAGGAAGTTTGAAGTCTCAACTACAAACCTCAGGAAGAGAGATTGACTGACTATCTTAGATTAGTATATCAATTCAAATCCAAGCAGCTATGGTTGGTGGGCTAAAGACTTTTGTTTTCTTTTGTTTTTCTCTAATAAGCATCTCACCTAACAGAATAGAGAGGAAATCAGTTTAACAGAAGGAGGCTATAACTGAAGACAGAAATTCAATGTTCACTACATTCTACTACTGGAAATCCTGGGTAGCTTTCAGGTCCAGTTTAAAGTTTCCCCCATTGGCCAATCTTGCCTGGATCTATAAAAAAATTAGTTACTCTTCCTGTATGTTGTGCCTCTGTCATACAACTCACTTCATTTTGCCAATTATTATAATCTTTGCTTACATATCTGTCTTTTCCAACCATGTGATTCATCTCTGTGTCTCCCATAACACTTAGAACAATACCATTAGATAGTTGTGTGGCATAGTATACATGATACACTAAAGGACTTAATAAGGAAAGTCATCTTTCTTACTTTGTCTTAATTTTCTTGGGTCTCTGAACATCTATGATGCACTCATTAATTACTTCAACAATTATTTTTTGAGAACATACTATGTTCTAGGCACTGTGGTAGACACAATATATGTAGTGATGAACAAAACAGACTGTCATTATAAAGCTCTCACTCTACTGTAGAATTTAAATAGTCAAGCAAGTAAACATAAAGTTCTAGATTATGGTTAATGCTATCAAGAAAATATAGGGTATAATGAGGGGACCTAATTTAGACTGGATGGTCAGAGGAGCCCTCCTTGAATAAGTGGTCTCTCATATGTAGTGTAGGAGATGACCAGAAATCTGCCAGGTGAATAGTTGGGGGGAGAGGCGGATATGGAGGAAAACAGAGAAATGTTGCCATAAAAAGGTCAATATGTGGGGCGCCTGGGTGGCTCAGTCCTTAAGCGTCTGCCCCAGGGTCCTGGGATTGAGCCCCACATCAGGCTCCCCGCTCCAAGGGAAGCCTGCTTCTCCCTCTCCCACTCCCCCTGCTTGTGTTCCTCTCTCGCTGTGTGTCTCTCTCTGTCAAATAAATAAATAAAATCTTTTTTAAAAAAAGAAGGTCAATATGTGTGAGGACCCCAAGGTGGGAAGGAATTTGATGTGTCCTAAGAGTGACAAAAACTCAGTTTGTCTTAAAAGGTGGTCAGCAATAAGGAAAAGGAGCAAAGTTTGGTTATAGAAGTATACCAAATTCTGCTTATGCAGGACAGGGCTTAGTCTTTGCTCCTGAGAGAGATGAGTGCCACTGAAGTGCTTTAAAAGGGGCAGTATCATAGTTCAAATTTGAATTCTTGAGAGAGCACTCTAAATTCATACTGGAAGATGGATTAGAAAGGGGACACTGCAAATATGGAAGCAGAATATAAGTTCTACAGAGAGATGGCATGTACGCTGAGACTCCGTAAAGAGATCTTTCTCTGCTCATACTGCTGAATTTCATATTCTACCTTTGTGGTGCGGATGATGATTCTGCAACATCCTTTCTACTTCCCAGTAGGCTGACCCATGGATTCCTCTTCTTGACGTTCATGTCTCTCCCATCTTCTCCTAAGCCAGTCCTCTATTCTCTTAAATGACAACTCCTATATTTCCTGTTGGTTTTGGAATTTCAGCCACCTCAATTTAGTCAAAAACTCTGTTAATGATTCACATACTTTTATGATTGTGACTGATCTCAAGCATGACTGGTCATTGGAATCATTTAAGATACTTTTTCAAAATACTTATTTCTTCACTCTACTTCCAGAAATTCCCAGTCAGCAGGCCCCTGGATAAAACTGGTGATCATCCATGTTGAGAACCTTTGTTAGTAGACTATTAGCAAATTCATGTCATAACAATTTGGTTCTAAACATTTTCTGACATCTCTTCAGTTTCCAGAGGCTACGTAAAAAGAACAGTGCAGACTCAGCTTTAGAAATCACAATCCAGGGGTGCCTGGCTGGCTCAGTCAGTAGAGCTTGTGACTCGTGATCTCAGGGTCATGAGTTCAAGCCCCATCTTGGGCATGGAGCCTCCTTAAAAAAAAAAAAAAATTCTAGTAGAAGTCACAATCCAATCATTTGTCATGATTTGTCCAAGGCTGGCAACATCCTTTCCCATTGTGATGATTGCTTACCAGTTATATACCTGCCCTCAAAGAAAGAGATCTTTTCCTTCTAAAATTACATCATGGATTTTTCTAGATCCTGCAGCCACATATTAGTAACAATTTGATACCAACTGCACATAATCCTAATAGCAGCAATAAGCATTTTGATGCTGTGTCATATTAGGAAAAACTTTGCCTGATTTCTTATTACTCACTCATAAGGTTAAGGTATGAGGTCATGTGAGACAAATGAAGGCTATGAGCTTATGTGATATACCTACAGGCAAAAAACAAGAGCAAATTCAAAAAGTCTGAGCTCCTAAATTTCCAGTCTTCTGTTTCTCGCCCAGAGCCATACTACCTCCCACACTTCACATGTTGTAAACTTTATGTAGCCCATCTGCTAAGAAGTTTGTTTTCCAAATTTTCAGGGGCTTGGCACTTCTGGACTGAGTACCAGAACTAAACGTGACACAGATTTTTACCTTTTTGCTAATTTTGAATTACAAGGGCACTGATGTTGGAAGAGGGCCGGGGAACAGAGGAAGTAACCTTTAGGTGCAGAAGCAGCACAGCAATGGTTAAACATCATGGCTTGGGCGAACATAGACTTCACACCCGCCATGATAGCAGTGAGAATGCTAAGGATATATTGAGTTTTCAGGTTCGATTGTGGGCTGAATGTGGGCACAGCTTGGCATTTGAAATTAGGCAGATTCAGACCATGATGTTTTCTCACAGTTAATGCAGAGACCATAGATAATAATTATGTTGCTGAGCCTACAGAGAATCTTTACGACTGATCCTCTATTAAACTGGCAAAACAAGAGGATAATGTCTCCAGCACTAACAAGTTGGCAGGAAAGTAGCTGGCAACTCCTCCCACTAATGTTCCATCTGTGCGAACCTTCAGTATGATCCAGGAGATTGTTTCCCCACACAGGTTGTGCCTGCAGTATAATCAAGAGAGAGCGAGACAGAGCAGAGATGTCTTTATTGTTTCTGAAAGGCACTGCCACAGGAGGGTGAGCAGTGCATGGGATTGAGCACTAAGGCTCTTACGTCATTCTAAGGAGAAGTACCCATGCAGTGATGTCGACAGGAAAATAACCATTTCTAAGTGCTGACTTGTCCAAGTGACATAAAAGTCACAGAACAAGAAGAACAGTTTCTACCAGGATTCATTTTAGAAAAGCCTTTTGTTTCTTTTCTTGGAAGCTGGGAAAACTTCTTTTGTTTAAAAATATCTTTTCTGTTGATTGCTAACACAGTCCATGATACTTTCCCAGCCTTGAGTCTCCTCCAGCATCCTGGGTCAGCTGGCTCAGATTTTGCTCTAAAAGCACTAGGGGGTGGGGTTGGGGGTGGGGGGAAGAAAGGCTTGTGAATGCAAAGGGAGTGCACAAACCAGCTGAGGCAAATCCTGAGTGAGATCCTTGAAGTGATGTCTACCATTATATGCTTTCAGTGCCACCCAGGAAGGATTCTCTGGATGTCCCCTGCCTCCTCTGAACTCTTGAGCATTCATTTGATAATTAAAATATAACTACCTTGTTTTGGTAATATTGGACTTCCAAGTCTTATTTTTCCTTTAATATGATCCACAGTGCCTCGAATGGGCCTAATTCAACAGACTTTGTATCATGACTAAATAAATGTATTCTAAGCCATCCCTATTGAAGGATAGACAGAGAAGCATCCTGATGTTACTCACAGAGGAAACATATCACCAGTGACTCACCTCATCCTTCATGGTAGGCACTCTACAGACTAACAGGTGATAACAGCTAATACTTTGATACTTTTGTGCACCAGACTGGGCTCTAAGCACTTTATATGTTTAACCCATTTAATTCTCACAACATGAAACAGCTAGTGTTATTATTCCCATTTTACAGACGAGAAGACTAAGGCCCAAAAGAGTTTAACTTCTTTAGGATCTTACAACTAGTAAGTGAGGGGGGCATTGTGATGTGAACTTGTGTGATCTGACTCAAAGCCCAAGTTCTTTTTTTTTTTTTTTTTTTTTAGATTTTGTTTATCGGGGTGCCTGGATGGTTCAGTCGGTTAGGTGTCTGCCTTCGGCTCAAGTCATGTGGGCTTGAGCCCCACATCGGGCTCCCTGCTCAGCAGGGAGTCTGCTTCTTCCCTCTGCCTCTGCCCTGCTCATGCTCTCTCTTGCTCCCTCTCAAATAAATAAGTAAAATCTTAAAAAAAAAAAAGATATTATTTATGTATTTATTTGAGAAGGAGTGAGAGAGCGAGAGGAGAGTGCAAGCGAAGGAGGGGTAGAGGGAGAGGAAGAGAGAGAGAAAGTATCTCCAGCAGACTCCCTGCTGAGCTTGGAGCCCAAAGTGGGGCTCAAAGTGGGGCTCGATCCCACGACCCTGAGATCATGACCTGCGGTGAAATCAAGAGTTCGAAGCTAACCAGCCGAGCCACCCATGCACCCCTCAATGCTCAAGTTCTTAAGCACTACACCTACTGCCTCTAGATGGGAGTCCTCAATGTTGACAAGGGGCACAAATTTACCATATACCATTATACCATATCTGCAGTATCTTTAAGACTTTGCATATGATGGAAATACAGAGGTGGCACAGGTTTTAATTACCTACTTTCTTTTGTGTTCTCCTTCACAGCATTCACATTGAACACATATTAGGCGTTTGAAGAAGCCTAGGCAGTTACTTCCTTCTCTCTTCTCTTCATTAATTCATACACATACTCCTACTCTACATTTGTTCACTCCCTTCCTCCTCCTCCAAACAAGACAGAAGCAAAGACACATGAAATATTAATGCTGCAAGAGACATTAGCAAAGATCTACACAATTCTTTCCTGTATGGAAGTTTCTGTCATTACCTGATTCACCTAACAACATGGTTCAACATTTATCCAACCATGGTCTCAAGTGGAGTGTTCCCTTACCCGTGGGCAGCTGAGGTGTCTCCCAGTGCTTTGTTCATAACCACATCATAGTGATTATCATTTTAGAAGAATGTTATTTATTGGCATTTAGATCTCCCCTCCTAGGCAGTAAATTTCTTGAGAACAAAAACCAGATCTTATTTATTTGATATTCCTAGTTCTGTGCATTATTGTGGGCACTTTAAGTGGATGTTCTGAATGAATTAATCCAATGCAAAGCCTTCATTTTATATCAGAGGTAGCTGCAGTGGAGGTGGAAATGCAAAGTGACTGCTCATGATCACATACCTAGTTTTAGAAAAGCTGACCTCGAGTCGGCTGCACTTTCCATTACGGATGCCAAGTTGTCCTCCCTAGCCTAAATAAAATCTGACCTCCTTAATACCTTAATACCTTACTTAATGCCTTTACATCTTATAATGCTTATAATCTGTAACACTCATTTAACTCTTGTGTTACTGCTCTGTATTTAACATAAGTGTGCATGTGTATATTTTATTTCTGCCTAGATAATTATTTTACAGTTAAGAATGCACCTATTTTTTCTTTTGCTTTCACAGTGCTTGGATTGAATGTTTGGGCTTGGAAAAGTTAGGGATTGGTCATCTTATCCACTGTAACTACTTCCATCATGAGCCATGATACTTGAAATATATTGACTTATCCTTCCTCCTTCTTGAACAATCCTTAATAGTAATGTAATAGATTGGGTTTGAATTTTAGCTCTGAGTAACCTTGAGTAAGTTTCTTTTCTTCTCTGTCTTCTGTTTCCTCATATGAAAAATAAAAAAGAATATGATCTACCTTTGGGGACTGTTTTAAGGATTAGTAAGATAATTATATAAAATATTTAACAAAATCCCTCACATTTAGCAAGTGCTCAATAAATGGATATTACTGATACCCCCTTCCCCCCCACAGGCTTCCATGGATGATCAGTTTCTCTTTTAATTACTATATATCTTTAAACATGTCAAATTAGTCTGCATTGGTGGTGTAGTGGTGAGCATAGCTTGCCTTCCAGGCAGTTGACCCGGGTTTGATTCCCGGCCAACGCACTTTTCACTTTCACTTTTCCCCCGAAACTTTTTAAATGTGTCAAGTTAAACCTCAGTCCTATTGGACATGGAATTGTTTATATTTCTAATCTGATACATCATATGTAGATTGAATAGTTTAAATCTCAGAGGCTCTTGTTATTTATAACCCAGATTTCCCAAGGCTCATCTACTTATTGTCAGAAAAAAAAAGTTACATTAATAATAATAATTTACATTTTCTAGTTTCTGTCCCCACCCACTAATGAAAGATCTCCAGCTTCCAAGCGAGCTCCTTCTACCCACCCTTACTCCTGAGAGTCTCCAGGGTCACACATGGGCTGAGTCAGTATTTCAGATGTAATGAAGGTTTTTCTTCTTTCTCTGTGTCCTCTTTTTGTGTCTCTTTATTTATCGGCTTGGATTGCCCTTTCTCTGTCAGTAATAAATTCAGTCCCAGCAGCAAGACTGAAGAGGAGACTCCACCATGTCCTCCATTTCTCTCCTTCAAAAGCCCATATGCTTATTGACCCATGCTTATAGACCTCAGGGAGGCAGAGAGTAGGGTCCCTGGCCTCACAACCCCTGCTTAGATTCAGCCTGAATATCCTGCTGACTTATTTATATTAAGTTGTTGGGTACCACAGCAATGTAGTTCCCACCTACCTATAAATTCTTCTCAAAACTTTCCTCATTCTATGGTCCATATGTCTGATAATGGCCCCAGGATCAAAAATTTCAGAGTAGTCTCATGTTCTCTATTTTGTTTCTCACAAATTATTCTAATTACTGCAGATTTTACCTCCATAATCTCTCATTTCTATCTTCTTCTTTCTCAAATTTCACAGCTGACAACCAAGGTGAGTCACTAATGCTCTTGACTGGATTGCTGAAAAGTATTCTGAATTTATCTCTTTGCCTCTCCCTTTATCTTCCATCTGCACAACAGTTTTCTGATCTACAAAGTTTGAACACTGGACTAAATCTTGCAGATCTAAAAGCCATTGAATCCATGAAAATCAAGTTGAACTGGCTAGACATTTGCCTACCAATTTACATCACTGTTCCCTTCCATTTTAGGTAAATCTCATGAACTAGGTCATTTTTTTTCCAGTTCAGGTTGAAAACAAGTTGTTAGAAGCCAAGCTATATACTCCTTTTTGAAAACCAGAAGTAAATGTCCTAGATTTTAGATGTGGAAGTTGCAGAGCTGTATACCAAAGAGGCTGCTGTAAGACAGCTTTTATCTTAAATAGAAAAAAAGTTAAGTCTGAGAAATAGTTGGAATTATTGATAGGCAGTTATGGGTAGCTGCCCTAGTATAGGAGCAAAAGTGATATTCATGTCATACTTCCCTAAACTATAAACCCCATGAGAGCAGGGTGGTGTCTGCCTTGTATCCTTGTGCCTGGACATACTACTTGATACGTAATTGACACCAGATAAATATTTATTGAATAGATAAATGATGGGTGTCTTTCTAATCACAGTTTCTTTTATTTTAGTTCAATTAGCCAACATATAGTACATCGTTAGTTTTTGATGTAGTGTTCAATGATTCATTGGTTGCATATAACAGGATGCTCATCACATCCTGTGCCCTCCTTAATGCCCATCACCCAGTTACCCCATTCCAGTCACAATTTCAGTACTCTCTATTATTTATAAATGGAAAGCTTCTTGAAAGCAGGTGCCCCTGCTTATTTTCCTGTGTCCTATAGGATTCTGTATAGTACTTTGTACAGATGGGACATTCAAAAGGATTGAAGTCTTCCTTTTTTTTTTAATTTACAGGTGTATTCATGGATATCACCAAAGGAAGTAATATTCTCAGCATGGCAATGCACAACAGAATCCGGAAATGGATTAAGAAGCCATTGAAGTAGTTGGAAAGCCTTTAAGGTAAGGACTTCTCAATAAATTCCTTCACAACCTGCCTAGAAAATTGCAAAATATATGAGGTCACTCAGGGAAAAGAAAACAATCCTTTTACATAGGAATTCCCATTAAAAGGGTAGGTAGTGACAGTTCCTTCCAAGTTTTGTCCACACCATCTTCAAACTCTTTACTGTTCCATTATTAGACTTTGGAACAACAACAACAAAAAGGTAGCTCTTTCTTCTCTCAAAGAAAATAGGAAGATTAGTGATGAAAAGATACTTGTTGCAAGAGTTAGAGTCAGTTGACAAGGCACTCACTAACGAGTACTTTGGGAAAATTCATATATATTTCAGAGCTCAAAGTTCACATCTCTCTGGGCTGATGGGCTGATGATACCACCCTATCTTTCAAACACCATTGTTCAGGGAATAAAGTAAGATAATGTATGTTAGAGTGTTTTTTAAAACATGAAATGAGATACATGTTAGGTATTATTATTGTTGCTATTGCTTTTGTTATTGTTTTATCCCGGGTTGAATTATGAGCTTATCTGAATATCAGTAATCACCTAAATACACTTCCTTAAGGTGTGGCTTCTCGATATGGTTATAATCGATGCTAAAAAAATAAAATTCCCTACATAAATGTTCAGTGTGGGACACCCTACATCCACATAATTCCAGATGCAAGTTTAAAATCATCTCAAGGGAGTAAAGGCAGTTAAAACTATTTCAATGAAGCAAGGAAAAAATATCAAAGAAGACCATTGGATTTCACAGAAGGAAAAAAATAGAAAGAAATGAGTTGCACATCAAGGATACTGGGTAGCCCCAACTGTATTTAATAGAAAAAAATGACAACCTTATACTCCCTTGATTATCCTAAAAAAAAAAAAATAATGTGATACTCTGATATATTATTTAAAAAAAAAAAATCCTCAAACCTTCTACCCCAAGACTAATCTCTTAGTCCATCCACTTTCTTTCATCTGCCATTCTTGCTTCATCTCTTTTAGTCTTTTTCCTCTGTCCTTTTATGTTTGGTGATTTCACAATTTCACCAATAGTTCAAAGTTTTATTGTCTTCTATTCCTTGCTTTTAAAAAATTTCTTTTTTCATGCTGCTTATCTTTGTATCAATTTTTCCCATTTTCTCTTACTACCAGTCATTTTTTAATTACCACCGCTTTTGATCTTGCCTTTACTTTTCTCCATCTCATTTGTGTGAGTGTTCTGGTGTATCTGCCTTGTATTGAAGTTTCCCCTGTTGTTTTCCCCTCCTCTCTGTCCCAATCCTACATAGCCGTTTTCCTTTTTATTATGATTATTTCTTAATCATGGGTGGGTGGCCTTAAAACGTTGCAGGGACAATTTGTCACTAGGATATTTGGGGGTGGGGGGGAAAGTCAGAGCAAACATTTATTCTGATGAGTATGTTTTGGGGAGTATGTGGGGGCAGATGGTTGTCTCAGATCACTAGGTGGCAGTAATCCAGATCTGATTCTAATCAGATGGCTCTGCCCCTCCCCCTCTCCCTTAATGTTTATGTCCTATAAATGGTTTTTTATTCAAAGGTTCATTCAGTCTTTCGCAGCATCTACTTCTGAAATCTAGGACATGTCACGTCAGTCTCAAAAATAATATAACTTAACACTTAAGGGTTTATGCCTGCTGATTTTGAGCTTGAATTAGGGAGGAAATGGTTTGGTCTATCTGCTTTTCTTGCATGAAAAACAATAAATTTGAAGGACTTTTTATATACATATGATAATGCATAAAATTCTAAATACCGGTCCAAACATCCAGTTTGTGAAATACAATATATTAATGAGCTTTTCATACAAACATGCCTTTCAAGATCTCCAAATATTAGTAGATAATTTGAATAATCCATACTGCGTTCCATTGAATATGTAGTGACACCTGCCTGCTACTTTTTGCCTACCCTCTACCCGCTCCTTTTGGGACCTGACCCTGTTCTGCCATTTACTAGCTAGGAGACTTTGGATACATTATGAAACCTCACTGTACCTAAGTTTTTCCCATTTGTAAAATGGGAATATTAATGGTACATAACTCATGGAGTTATTGTAACACTTAAATGAGCTAATATGTATAAAACATTTAGAGCAACATCTGGCAATACTGATTTCTCAATGATATTTATTTGTTCATGATTTCCTTAGACCACCTATTATTTTTAAGCATTAGATTGGGGGATGAAGATTAAATGGGAACTGTTCCCTCGTTATTTATAATTATAGATGCAGATAAGTAATCAGATAATTACAGTGTAGTGTAGTAAGTGTGATGGGGGAGGAAGGGCACAGAATTTTATAGGATGAAATAGGATCAGTTGATTCAGTATTAGGGTATGGGAAGGAGAGGAGGAAATCTTTCCAGAGAAAGGTATATCTCAGTTGAAACCCAAGGATGAAAATGTTGGACTGAATGAATGCGGAGGAGAGAAGGTTAAGAAGTGTTTCTGGGAAAGGAATAAGCATTTGCTCTTCCTGCAGGTATGACTAAATAGGGAACACTGGCTTTATTCAAGAATTAGGCCATTATTTCTTAATGCACACGGGTATCTGTGAATAATTCATTCTGATTCTCTATAATGCAGAAACAAAGGAGTCATTTTAAGGGCCAAGAAGAAGCTATTATAGACTGACCTACTGAAGTGTGGCTGTGAAATAATGAAACAGATTTTTAAACAAAATGTGGCATGAATCTTTCTCAGATAATATGCTGATCTCCTGCCTATAAAATGCTACTAAATTTGAATAAAGAATGCATTTATGAATTGTATTTTCCAAGAGTGGTGATGGGTTTATACTGAGTCATCAGTTATTCTCTCTTTCGGGCCAGTTGTGTAAATTTGCAAATCAGCTTGATGTGGGATGGGAGAAGGAAGGGCACAATCTGGAGCAGTCCCAGAATGAAGCCACTGAACACCAGAGCAATAGAAGCCTGGATTAAGCATTTTGTTTGTTTGTTTGTTTGTTTTTAATAATCAACTAACCTTGGGTTTTATTCACTGGACTGAGATGACCAACGGTGGGAGTTGGAGGGAATGATTTCCCTTTAACTTCTAGCCCCATAAAGATGCAGTCCTGATTTTCCGAATGGGTAAAACAAACTTCCTACAGAGTGCAAAATGTGAGCTAGCTTTGCCCTTTCTTTTAAAGCAAATAGCAGAAATGTGAAACAGTGAGTTTAACCGATGAGAAAATAAGTCAGAAAATCATCTACAGATCCTTGAAGGAAACATCTATTTCAGCAAGGCAGAGAATTGTGGACACTTTATGTGATGAAATATGTAAGTGAAGCCCTTTGGGTCTGTGTATGGATGCAAAGTGATTAAATTGAGTACTTACTGTAATTGCTTTCTACCATTTAGTCAAGTAGTGATTAAAATGGCAGCCGTATGGTATGGGCAACACAAGGGTCAAGTGTATTCCTAGCTCTGGGTACGTCCTTCCAATCTTCAACTCCTCTTGTCATGCTCCTCTTTATATACATTGCCCTTTGTTTAAGCTCTCAGACTTAAAAGATGCCAGAATTCCTGCGTCTCTCTCTCTCTCTCTCTCCAACCCAGTTTTAGGGATTAAGTAGAGTCAGGAACCCTAAATAACTCTTCCCTGACCTAGAGCAATACAGGACTTCAGGTAAGTGGGGATGGGTTGAGATGAATCTGAAAGCAATATTCCCCCAAATCCTGCCTGCCAGCCAGAATATATTTCCCACAAAGCACTTCACATCCTGGAGGTTAGCTGTTGGCAACCACTTAAGAATTTTCCTATAAAAAATTTACCAACCAACTGCCTCCCCCGCCCTTAAGGACAGCCTCCTTTTTCAGTGATCTTTATTCAGTAATTACTCACACATCTCCCCTTCCTCCTCCTGTTTGGATTATGAAAAACCCTTTCACCTCTTCTGAGTAATTTGTGCCACCTGATTTTTCAGGAATTTCCTAGAATAGAGCAAGTAGCTAGTGATGCTATTTTTTTTTAAGATTTCCCATCATACATTATGAAATCACAAGTGTCTGGATAGTTAGCGCAGATGCCTTCTTTCATTTCATAAACCTGATCATAGTATCTCTACTTCAAAAAGAAACTTGTCAACAGCAATCATTATTCCCTTATGATTGTTTTTCTTTTTAACTTACAATTGGTTACAATACCACAGGCTTCTAGTATAACATCCTGTAAAGCTCACATAGTATTAAATATTTAAAAATGTCCCCCTGCAGCATACTGATACATATAACATATGATCCTATTTGTTTTTCCACCCTTATCCATTCTACCATTACTATTTAATTATATCTTACTATTTAAAATAGATCCATTCACCTATTTCTGGTCTTCCCACTTGGGTTACTGACTTTGAGGTACATGAGTGTGACTCCTTTTCCTATAAGGTTCCACTCAGATTTTGTCCTTCCTTTTCCTCCACATCAGTTCTTGATCCCCTGTCCCCTATTCTCCTACCTTCCTTGGCTAACTAGGTAGCTCCATCTATGATCTCCCTTCCTCTTTTGCATCCCCTCAGTCCAGTCCCTTACTTAGTAGCTAACAATACTTAAGTATTTTCCCATCCACTGCAGCTCCACACAAAAGCCTTTGAAAAGTTTGTCCACTTTGGAAAGGAATCAAAGGATGCTCCAAACCAGTAGAGGATATTAAAGGAAAACTTCAAATACGTATCAAGTAAGGACATCATCTTATGACGTAATTGAAACATTTCTAAAACATCAGATACTGGAGTTGAGACATGCTAAATCAAAGATAAATGGCTAAGGATAATGTGCATTTGCTGTGTGTGTGTGTGTGTGTGTGTATTTGCTAAGTATTAGGAACTAAAGGCTACACCTAATATGTTGGGGGAATGTTTCAATAGTAGACAATCCACTGTCTGCAAGTTACTCCTCTCCCTGGGAAAATCAATATCCATCCTCAAGCAATCTGCTGCCCTACAGAAGTTCCACTCCAAAGGAACCTTGAACTTAGATACTCGATCTTTTTGTCTCCCTCTAGGTTTTCAGAAACAGCACATTTTGTGATCATGATTTTTACCTTCATGCCATTTAAGAACATGGGGCTTTTAGTATGACTCATTGAATAGCAAATATAGCATTGTAGTGAACTGCAGTTTGTACTAATTAGAACATAAACCTGCTCCATAATATCAATCTGAGATAGGACAAAGGCAATGAGAGTGGCCACCAAGTCACCCTGGGCTCTGAAGGAAAGGTGGCATTGTACCTACTGAGAATTATACTACACTTCCTTAATATTTTCAGTATTATCAGGTAAATTATAACACTTCAGTTTCTCTCCCAGACCCTAAATGAACTAAGATAAAAATTATTTTTAGTCCCAAACCACCGGAGTCCATCTCAAGTAGAAACTTTAGGACAGATCTAATTCTCTTCAAGTGGTCTCCGTATTTCCTGGTAGAAAAAGGGTACACAAGAAGAGTACCCAAACATCAAATGCAGAGAGGGCTTCCAGGAAGTCAACAGTGTTTGAGAGAGACATAAACTGGGCAGCTATTCTGGGATTGAATTCTAAGAGCCATTCCGGTCATCTTCCTTTTTGCCTGGCCTCCTCCTCCTTGTCCTCTCAATCAGTCCCAAGGATTCTAAACCTGACCAAGCAGTTCCTGTCAGAGCTAGCTCACCCTTTGGCTATGGGAGGAGAAATAAGCTTCTCTGAGCCCTCACCCTATGGCATTTGCCTGGCAACAGGGTTTCCAAGAATAGCTATTTTCTATGGTTTTCTCAATCCCCACTCCCTAGGGAAACCAGGGAGTGTAAACTTTTTTGGTCCTAAGGTTCAAGCATCAGCAAAATGTTTGCCTTGAGTTTTAGCCAGCATCTTATTTCATCCAAATGAATTCCCAAATCTCAACTTACATAAACTAAAATGCCCACCAGACAGATCAGTAAATTTCTATTCTGTAACACTAATGGAAACAGAAATAATTAAAGAAGGCTAAGTGACCTTCAGAAAGAGTATTCAATTGAGTGGCAGGTAGGGCAAGTTAAAACTTAATCCCAATGCCTCAGTCTCGGATTAAAGTACTATTCCGAGTCAAAATTGATGTTAATTGCTAACGAAGGGAGCTTTTTCAATACACTTCTTTGACTGACCTACAGAGAAATTGAAGAAGGAAAGCAGAGTATCTCTGGAAATTCATTTGTAATGGAAAATGAAAAGCAGGGCAGAGAACCAAGCAAAAAATTCATAGTGTCATTCAACCCCCAACACATAAATAATCTTTTTGAGGGAATTGTTTTTGCCACGTAAGTCAAAATTAGAATTACAAATGGGACACTTATGGATGTCTCCATAAACCTAGAGTGCAAATAAGCCATGTATCTTTAGTTCCTAATTAACAAACCTAAGCTTTCACCTGTCATATTGGCAAGAAGCTCACTAGAGAGCCAGCATAGTATAACAGGAAAGAGCACAGACTCTGAAGCCAAACTGGTCTGGGGAAGCAATGAAAGATTAGGTAATTTTCCCAAGATCATACAATGACAGTTGAGATGGGATGGTCTGGTTTCCATATTTAAGTAGTCAGAGCAAGGGGTCTGATTGATTTACTTCTGTTTGCCTTTTTTTGCCATACAGTTCAGTTAGAACAAGAAGCTCTATCTACTGGACGGACAAGGCTCCTGGCAAGTAGTCCTGTCAGCCTGACAGATACGACAAACCCCTACAGATCCAGGTCCCTAAGGAGACCGCCAGAGATGCCCTGGGAAAATGACTCCTCTCTCTTCAAGGCTAAACCTTTGATAGAAATGGTATATTTTATTTCCTGTGGCTGCTGTAACAAATTACTACAAACTTGGTGGCCTAAAACAACTGAACCTTATTCTCTCAGTTCTGGAGGCCAGAACCTAACACGATGCTCCCTCCGTAGTTCTAAGGGAGAATCCATCCCTTGCTTTTTCCAGCTGGTGGCTGCCAACACTTTCGCTTATGGCACTTCACTCCAGTATCTGCTTCTGGGGCTACATCACCTGTCCCCCTTCAGTGTGTGTGTGTGTGTGTGTGTGTGTGTGTGTGTGTGTGTGTGTGTGTAAAATCTCTGTCTGCCTCCCTCTTAGAAGAATACATGTGACAGTATTTATGGCCAGCATAGATGATGCAAGATAATCTCTTTATCTTGAGATTCCCTCAAAATGTAGAAGTCAAAATATCATTATTTACTTTCCTAACAATAGACCTACCTGCCTATCTTTCTAATTGTAGGCACAATATTTACATCCCAGGGAAAATCTATATCCTCCTATATTTCTGTCTTAGGAAAATGGGAAGATCTTCTAGTGCCTCAAAAACTGTTAACCCATCTGAGGCCATCCAAGGTGTCTCTCCAGCTTTTTTCTCACTAAACCAAGGTAAGCTAAAACCAAACCAAACCAAACAAACAAACAAAAAACACAAAAACAGTTTTGTCTTTGCAATGCCAAAACAGATAAATCCAATCTGCCGTGCAGTATTGTGAAACCCAGAGAATGAACTAAGGAGATTGTTCCTCCTTTTACTCTAAGATATTTTAAGGTAATTTTCCTTTTGCTTCCCATTGCAACCTACAGAAGTTTATTGCCCTACATGGCCAGTATTCTTTCTTCAAGGCTTGTGCATTCAGTTTATGGTATGGTTGGTGTGCACAGTTGTTAAAGATGCAGACTCAGGCCCCAGAAAACTGGGGTTCAAAGGCTTGCTCAGCCTTTTCCTAGCTGTGTAGTCATGGACAAATTAGTTACTAAGTCTCCTCCCTATACTTGTTTCTGGTCTGAGAAATAGAAGTATCTGCTCATTGTCTCTTACAAAGACTAAATAAATTAAGTGCTTAGAATAGTGTCTGTCACATATTGAGCACACAATAGACATTCCCTCTTACTGTCCTCTTGCTCTTCCATGATCTTTCTATGTAGAGAACTCTCATTCATTCATCCCCCTGAGTCACTGAAAGCTTTGACACATGGTTCCCAGGCTGCCTTTCTACTTCAAGGATGGGATCATGACAGAAACTTTGGCATCCTCAGTGTTGACTCATTTCCAAGCTCTTAATCTCCAGGATTGAATTTACCTTGAAACTAATAAGGTTGAAGCTTCAGGGTCCCCTTTTATTTGCATATGCCCTGTCCAAGGCTCTGTGAGCTACTTTGTCATTTGTATTTGTTACTTGTATTCTTTTTTAAAGAGGGTCTTCCCCTAGTGGTGTAAGCTCCAGGCCCAACAAGACCATCTCTCCTCTTTTCCAGTAATTTCTGCACCTCAACCATATTCTCCGGTGGCCACTCTGGAAATTGGAAGCAGCCTAGCCTACCCCTGCATTGACATCACCTTATCCTGACCACAGCACCCCAGTTCTTCTAGATTTTTCTCCAGGGTTCAAAAAAAAAAAATCCATTTTTGATCCCATAATCATTTTGATCTCCATAAATTAACTTTTCTTAGAAATTATAGAAATTATGTGATTCTGTATTTTTTAATCCATAGATAATTTAAAACTCAGTTATTATCATATGTGTCCTAAAATATTTTGATCATGAAAAAAAAAAGTCCTATGCTCAAAAAATTGGGAAACCTTGTACTGGAGTTACTAGTTAAGTCAACATACAAACCAAGTGGTTGTTTTGAACTGTGGATTATCAATTTCCAACATTCCTATTTATACATCAGGACTTTTCCTTGCCGCATTGATGTATTCACGGTGAAATGATGCTCAAGGGCCTCTCTATCCACAAAAACATACCCAATGCCACCCATCACAAAGAGCTTTGCTTCAGAAATTTGAAAAGGTAACATGTGTTTTTATCTATGTTCTTGTCTTAGGCCCGAACCTAATATTTCAGTGTCCTAACCCTCAAAAATCGGAATTCAAATGCTAATAAAGGAAATCAAAGTTGACCAATATTTAATAAACATCAAAGATTTCCCTGGGTTTCTTTGATTGTTCTAGTATAACATAATAATGAGGAGGCAGTTACACTGTTAATATATCAGTATTCACACTGTGAGATTTTAATTTCTGACCTTCCAGTTACCAGCTGTGGAACCACAGTTAAATTAACCAACCATTTCTTACTTCAGCTTCCTCATTAGTAAAGTAAGGCTTTTACAATATCTACATAATGGAAATGTTTTGAAGATTAGGTAAGTTAAATGTGGAATAGAGCCTGACTAATAGGAAACAGTCCATACATGTTAGCTATCATCGTATGTCACCCTCATTTCAAATAAGCAGGCCATTTGTTGGAGTATAGAAATATTTCTAATCATACTAAAAATTTTGTGTAGGCTTGTATTATGACCATATTTTTTATCTCAGATTTTACCTTTAATATAGACTAAGATTTTATCCTGAAATAAATACATAGATATATATATATGGAGAAACTTATATATATATATATGAGGGGAAACTTATGATCTTGATGTGTAAACTTTGGTAATCTAACTGAAGGAAGAGAATTCCTGATGAATTGTCAGGGATATAAACCAGAAATTCCAAAAACCAAGCGTACATCCAACACTGTATCTTGCCCCAGAAGAGTATTTTTTTAGGAGGAGTATTCCCTCATCAAATGTTTATTAAGGTAACAGTGATAATAATTAGGATAAAAATATAAATAAAATTTATACCCTCCTGAGCTTATAATCTAATAAGAGATAGAGATAACTGAACATCTTTATAACCCTGTGAAAAGTGAGATAATTGAATACATAGGGTTTTAGAGCACTTAAGCTTAAAACTTCTTTTAATTACAGATAAGCCAAGCTACCCACATTGAACAGTCTGGCCACTTGTTTTCATGATTATCTCCATTTTAGACTCTCTGTTTACTAATGAATTTATCTTTCTGCCATCACTACCTGAGGCCATGCAAATGCATTCTGTTCTATTCCCCTGATGAAGTTTTAGTGTCAAAAAAGGTTAATATACTGGTTAATTTGCTCCTTTAAAGAAATTAAATACAGAGATTCAGGGGTGCCTGGGTGGCTCAGTTGGTTAAGCGACTGCCTTCGGCTCAGGTCATGATCCTGGAGTCCCTGGATTGAGTCCCGCATCAGGCTCCCTGCTTGGCAGGGAGCCTGCTTCTCCCTCTGACCCTCCCCCCTCTCATGTGCTCTCTCTCTCTCTCATTCTCTCTGTCTCAAATAAATAAATAAAATCTTTTAAAAAATAAATAAATAAATAAATAAATAAATAAATACAGAGATTCAATAGTACTCAAAATAGGTACAAAACTCAGAGTTCCCATAGACAGGACATAATTAAGCCCACTTGTCCTCTTTAACCAAATCAGTGCCCAGGAAGAGAAGAAATCCCAGCAGAAGGTTGGTATAAATTTAGGTCAGATATACAGCAAATTCTGCACCCAAGATAGGGCTTGCCTTTCAATCAAAGCACAGTGCCTTACATTTTGACACCAAAAGGAGAAGGCCAGAGAACTACAGTTAGGTGTTTGAAAGCTGCCGAGAAGGTGGAAGTGTCTCATCTGAGTCATTCCGCTGTGGTGTGCTAAGCAATTGAAGACATTTCCCAAGGTGCTAAAGGATATGGAAGTCATTCTCCCACCCACTGGGTGTGGATGCAGCACCTGTATGGCTGATGCATCACTGGGTGTGGCTGGGTTATAGTACAACATAAGTGACGTCCCAGCAATGCAACTGCTTGGGGTGGACCAAATTCAACCTCACTTAGGATCACAGTATGCAGTAGTAGCTTTCTCTACTTCCCAGGGGCAGAAATCAAAGGGACTGGTAGGATGCAGGGTGGTGGGTGGGGATGTGGAGGAGGGAACTTCCTCCCCTTTATATCAAGGGGGGTCTAGAGAAAAAAAAGTATGTGAAATGAATTATACATCTCAACCTCCTTCACTCTTATCTGGAGTGAATAGACTGCTTTGTCATACAGCTGCCTAAGGCTAATCCTCCACACTCCCACAGGCTTCTCAGTCTACTGCCTGAGTACCTTTGAAGCCAGGATTTAAAACCCTAAAAATAGAGGCAGGATTACTGGTTGCAGACTGCTGAAGAAGAAGCAGGAACAATGTACAGGGGCATGAGGAGGGATGAGTGAGGAGGGGAAATGCCTACTTTTAAGAGAAATAGTAAACTCCAGTCTAGGACATATTTCCATAAATCTGACTTTTCCTGACTGTCAGAGTTTTTGTGGCTTTTCACAATTAGAAATTACATCCAATTTGAGTCTTTATAAAATGTCCTATTCTCTTCTACCAGTTGAAATTCATCTTTTCTATCATCTCTGCATCACTGCTAAGGCTGGTTTAAGATACCATCCACCAATTCTGCTGGCTCATCTTGCCTGAGTCTTCTGGGTGATAGCCCTACTCTGTTCACACTTCTGTGATTGCCCCATAGATAGGGGTGATAACTGCCCTGGAGACAACATCTGGCAAGGTGCCACCTGCTGGTTGAATAGGCAAGCGTCATATACACTTTTATAAATCCAAGCCTTCTTGTTAGCACAGAGTAAAGGCTAATAAATATATTTTAATAATTATTTATGATACTAGATTTGCAGCCAATAGTGTATGAGACTCTTGCGGGTAACTGAGGTCTCAGGGCTATTCACAAATGTTTATTTCCACACTTCTATCAGTTATTATCAGGAGAGCACTGCCTCATCCCGATGAACTCAGGTATGGCCATGTGACTTTCTTTGGCCAATGAATGGATGTGATGAATGTAATTTCCAAGCAGAAGCTTTAAGATACGTTGTGCACGTCAACACATGCTCTTTTACCGCTCCCACAGTAAATGGCAATGTTCCAGAGGAGAGGCTGAATCACTAAGAAAGGACAACAACAATGTGGGAACAGTGACCACAGTGAATTCTCAGTGGATAGCAATATACCTTTGTTTTAATTGAGTGATATCTGAGGGTCGTTTGTTACTGCAGTGTAACCTAGCCTGTCCCAACTAATACATACCGTAAAATGCTCCTGGGTTCACTAAGTTCAATACCATGGTCTTCCACTTTTAAATACATCATTTAAAAAGCCTTATTTTCATTGAATGTCTTCAAAGTAATTTTATACATCTTAAAAGCAGTCAAGGGAGATGAAAGTTAAGTCTAAACCTAATGAAATCCTGGCAGAGTAAGAAGAGAACTCAAATCCCCAGCTGTCCTCTACCTCCTGTTGTATGAATATTTTCATAGGAAAAAGGTTTTGCAGACCAGATTAAGTACATGCTTCCCTCCAGTTCTTCACCAGGGCAAAAGTAAATTCATTAGCCAGCAAGTGTTGGAAAATAGTTTATTTTTAGTTCACCAGTAGTAGCCTATGGAATATATTTGTTTTTGAAAACCAAAAAGGTAAATACATAGAGATTTCCAGCTCCACCTTAATGAGACCATGACACGAACAGCTCAGTGCTCCAAAACATTCTAATATAACAATATCTTATTAATATATAACAACTTTTCTTTTAATCCCAGTGGGACTATTATTCTAATCATTTCCCTTGTTATTAATTGAAATGTTTTTACCCTTTGCAGTTTTTCTCTTGGGCCTACTTTATTTTAATTCATCATATTGCAGTTTCCTTCTCAAAGTTTTAATAAAGTAAAACAAAATGTCATTTTGTTTTACTTTATGCATTAGAACTTGAGATTGGTAAGTGACAAATGTGTCTCTTTCTCCAGAAACAAAAGATTAATTTCGAAAGCCCTTTAAAAGTCATATAACTTAACTCCACAGCATTTGGACTTCATTACAATAAGAACTTCAACTAATCAAGGTCTCCCTAGTGATAGGGCCAAGAGTGATAGATATTATCTTCAGCATAGCATTACTTTCTACCTGTTGCTTAGGGTAGAGATTCTCTTAGAAATGCACAGAGAAAGTTAAAGACTGGAGACTCCTTAATGACATGGACTAGAGCCAACTGTTTTGTAATAGGAAAAACAAAATTGTAGTCTGTGTTACTCCTGCACACAAGTTACCTAGGATCTGTGGAGCCTATTAATCAAACATTTTCACAATAATGGGGACTTCTGTATTTGTGGGCCCAAAGGCAACTAGCAAGGTCTTCCACTCATTTTTTTCCAGTTAAGATTGCTACAAAAAAAAAGAAAAGCAAGCACAATTCTTAGCATTTTACTTTGTTCCACATTTTTCAAATATTTAACATGTCTCCTGTGTGATAGGCACTGAACTAATCCTCAAGAATCTAGTGGTGAGGGGCACCTGGGTGACTCAGTTGGTTGAGCATCTGACTCTTGGTTTTGGCTCAGGTCATGATCTTAGGGTCATAGGATCAAGCCCTGCATCAGGCTCCACACTCAGCAGGGGGTCTGCTTGGGATTCTCTCTTACTCCCTCTCTCTCTCCCCCCCCACCTTGCCCCCCAAATAAATAAATAAATCTTCAAAAAAAAAAAAAAGAAGAATCATCTAATGGTGAGCAGAATCTACATTGGCCTTGTCCTGGAAGAATATACACTGTAGTGAAAAGGACAGATAATCAAATCAGCAACAATATAAAGGATGGTAATGGAGGGTATTCCAGAGTGACAAGAACATGCAGCAAAAGCACCTACTCTATGCCAAGCATGCAAGCAGAGGGATATGCAAGAGGACTTCTAACATATCACCACTAGAAAGGAAATTAGTCACGCATTCACATGCAAGCATATTTCAGGATGTTGGAAGCTAGAGAAGTTACCTCTGAGCACAAGATTCTGACCAGAATCTTAAGAAAACTAAATTGGACTTACACTATGCATAAATGGAAAATCCAGTCACATTTTTGGCTCCACAGCTCTAAAAGCATCAGAAATGAAGCCAAAGAATGGGGAGAAGGAAGCAGATGACCATCAGGTCAGAAAGGAAAGGATCAGAAAGAATTGTGGAAGTAACACAACAGTATACTAGGCTAGGAGTCAGGTGAGCTGGGCACTGTAAACTATAGTACTGCCAATGTGCCAGCCCCTATGATTAGCCCACTGGATGCATTATATCATTCAACTATTATTAGAAAGCTGTATGATAGATATCATATTATTCCATCTTAAAGATAAATAAAATGAGGCTTCCATACAATAAGTAAGTTAGCTCTTTCTGACTTCCAATCCTGAGCTCTGAATGACTAGGCTACTGCCCATTAGAATTAGATTATGTACAAAGATTTTTTTTTTTTTTAATCTCAATGTCCAGGCCGATTAAATCAAATTCTCCAATTTGGGGCACATGGGTGGCTCAGTCGGTTAAGTGTCCATCTCTTGATATTGGCTCAGGTCATGATTTCAGGGTGGTGAGATTGAGCCTCTCTCTCTCTCTCTCTCCCTCTGCCTCTTCCCCCGCATTCATGTGCATGCTCTCTCTCTCACTAAAATAAATTAATTAATTAATTTAATTTACTTTAATTAATTCTCCAAGGTAGGGCTCAAACATGAGCTTTTTTTAAGCTTTCCAGATGACTCCAACGTGTAGCCAAAATTGAGACTCACTGTGGTTCTTCTACTAAGCCACTAGATGACTTTAAAATATATAATTCTTCCACTCAGGCTCTTATCAATAAAGCAAAGAACTAAGAGTAGGTTATTTCTGAGGCCCCTTCCAAGTCAAACATTTTTCAGTTCTATGCAAAGAAATTTCTATTAAAATTAATGCTTCCAAAAGATTTGAAAATGGGTAAGAGAATTTATGGCCTAAGTAGGTCATTAACTACATAGATCCCATCTTGTCAATTGTTAAGATTCTTGATATACATTTATGAACCATCGAAATCCAAAATCTTCCAATATCATAACAAGTCCGCTATTGGAATCCAGAAAGTGAATGAGTTAATCACTCCAGCACAAGCTCATGTGATGAATTAGAGAAGACAGGAAGAACTGAAAGTCAATTATGGTTAGTGATCTTAGATAATACAGAAGCCATTGCAGTAAAAATTATGTAAGATTAAAATGCTTATTTTTAGAATTAGTATGTAGCTTATATGCTTTTTCTTTCCAGAAGATCCTTCTAATATAGAGTGTCACAGAGCTGCTAAATTGATGCAGCTATGAAATGGCATTCGATATTTAAGGAGAAAGAAATAGAAGCTGGGACCTAGTAATAAGAAAGGGTCTGCTAAGATGAACATTTTTCGTATTTGGTGGAGCAGTCCAAAGAAGAAGAGGATAGGAAAAGAGAGCAGATAAGCTGAAGATAAGTGAGACAAAACTCCACGTGGATTTGTAATTTGAAAACCAATAAATTAATGCCTTTAGGAGAACTGACTGAGGCCAGGGGAGAGAGAAATGAAAAATACCAATTCTGGTTTTAAGCACTGGAGAAGAAACCAGACAAGCCGAGAGAAGCATAGCCCTTACACAATTTTTGAGATTCACTGCAAGTTTGAGATCCATGCCATGGCACTATATTCAATTGCACAATGATGGGGCAGAACTGTTCATTAACAAATTCAGGCTCCTTTAGTCCCAATAAAACAATAATTGGACTTTTAGGCATAATCAAGTAAAATCCCACTAGGTAAAAAATAGCTACAACTGTCCATGGGGCCTATTCATACAAAATGGGTCTGAAGGCAACCTGGACTGTGAAATGCTTGTACCTTAGTCATGGGCATTAATGTCGAATCACTAACAAACAGCATCTGGTGTTTTGAATGTTTCCTGTGAATGTTGCCTTCTCAGCCAGGAATTAAATATTGAAGGTTTAAGGAGTCAACCATTATCTTCCGCACTTCAGTCCAAGTTTGTAAGCACAATGCCCCTTGCCTCCTAAACAACACTATACATACACAAAATGGGTGAGTCTGGCATAAAACTTGCCTTACCTCACTTCATAGCAACTTCATAACTTGCTACAGTGAGATTTGTCTATGGGCATTTTCACCAACCCCTCAAGATAACAAGCAAATAGAAGAGCTATGGGGGGAAGAAAAAAAAAATATATATATACACACATACACACACACATATATATATATGTCATTAAAATGAGACGGTAGAAAAAAGCAAAGGAAGATAAAGAGAGGAAATGTGGAAGAAGAAGGGAGAAGTAGAAAGGACCTTGAAATAAAGGGAAGGTTGTAATAAGGGGCGATGAGATCCAAACAAGCTGGAACTCTTTTGCTAAGAATCTAGTTCAATGCAACAAATATTTGTTGAGTACCATCCAAGTAGCAGGCAGTTTGAATACCTAGAAATAACAACATGTAAGATCCAGTCCATTCTTTAAGGAGCTCACAGCCCCTTAGCATAGGCAGACGCATATATAGGCATTCAGATATTCAATTGACAAACTATTTTTTGAGCAAGTACCATGTACCAGTCATCCTCATGCAAAAATCAGTGTAATGTCATAAGTGCTGTGCTAGCAGTAAAAATTAAATACTTTGAGAACACAGAGAAGAGTGATGACTTCCATGATGAGGTCATAGAAGACTTCAGAAAGTGTCAACATCAGAGCTCTAAGGACCAGTGCTGGGTCTTACAGTTACCAGCTGTGTGACTTTGGACAAGTTTCAAAGTCATCATCATCCACTACAATATTGTTAGAAGACACATTAAAATAGTCTATGACAATTTTAATGATAACGTTTGTACATCCGAACTCACAGATGAAAACCATTGGAAGAACAATCCTTCTCACTCCACTGCCCACAGGGTGACTTAGATTCTCCAAATTTAAGACAGTCTGCAATTAAGACAGTCCATGCTGACCACATTTCTAGATAGCCAGGGTTGAAGACCAAAGGAATGTGTAAAAGAAATTGAGTATCTGCTCTTTACCCATCAGCTACAGTGATGACAGGCCAAGGGACATATTATGTTGGACACAGTACATCAACGGGCACTCTCTTAGCTGCCCATTCCCACATTGTTTATGGCACATTAAAATAAGTTTAATGAATTTAAAATTCCTCATTTTGCACAGGCAGAGAGTGTGGAACCTGCTTATAAGTTATCTAATCTTCTCCCGTCAACAAACAAGAAAACCAAGGGAAAAAGAAGTTGAATGATATTCCCAAGTTACAGAGCTAGGTAGTAAAACATCTAACATAAATGGTTACTCAATTCAGGCTTGAGAATGATCAGGTTTTGAGAGGGGTGAAAAAATGGTGAGGGCTTATGGGTCTGTCTATGGTTCTATTTCAGAGAAAGTGGTGTGGAGATACTGGAGTAGGGGGAAGTGAGAGAGGGTTTCTGAGAAAGTAAGAAATGATGGGAAAAATAATTAGACACACATGCACACTGACACACACACACACATACAATTAGTTTTTAACATCGATAACCCACCTGTTCCTTGACTATTTCAAAGGAAATAGTCTAAGAGAAATAGCTCTCATACCTTTGAATTGAACAGAGAGTTTGCTTTTGTAAATAGGAAAGCACCTCCCTTTCTTCTATATGCCTGACATGTTACCAGTTCATGACTAAGTAACTAATGAATAGCTGCCGACAGGTAAACCTCAAGGGGCCTCCAAGGTACAGCTTGGATGTTTGTGTTAATAAGTCTAGGCTCAAAGTAGAACTGGCAATCTCAAAAGGAAATTGTTCTGAGCAATTCACATTTCCACTCATTGTGGCAGGTGTCTCTCCACAAGTGTTTTGCTAATCCTAACCACCAGCTTATAATGCAAAATGGGATTTGGATATGCGAATCTATATTTGTTGAATGTTTAAAAGAATGGATAAATATGGCTCGGAGGGCTGTATTTTATCTACAAGAGTTCAGTCTCATCATTACCACTAATCAACTCAGCTCTTTAATGAAACTAATATTAGAACATTCTTTATCAGGGTTCCTTCCCTCCTGTTTTGCTACATATTGTCAACTCCTCACCAGGAGATCTTAGCTTATCTATATGTGGTGGCAAAACAGAGAATCAAAGGGAAATTGAGGAATCTGTAATTCCCATTGGGATTCAACATAAAAGTTGTAGTAACTCATATATTGGTTCATAAGGTTGTTCATTTCTTTTTTTTTTTAAAGATTTTATTTATGTATTTGAGAGAGAGAGAATGAGAGACAGAGAGCATGAGAGGGAAGAGGGGGGAAGCAGACCCCCCGCTGAGCAGGGAGCCCGATGTGGGACTCGAGCCCGGGACTCCAGGATCATGACCTGAGCCGAAGGCAGTCGCTTAACCAACTGAGCCACCCAGGCGCCCCACATAAGGTTGTTCATTTCTGTCATCACATAATATTCGAATGCGGGGTGTGTGTGTGCATACATGTGTATGTGCCTGCCTCTCTGTTGGGAACTGAAGGTGGAGGAAAGAAAATAGACAGATGGTAATGGTAGAACTTCAAAGTAGTATCTTGAAAGGTATTTCTCAACCCATAAAAGTGATAACTTTTTAAGTGATAACTTAAAACCCATGTTTTATCAACATGGCCACCTCTCACCCATTTGTAAATGGGTCGATTGAAATCCAGAACTCACAGTGATTTTCCTAGCACAAAATGGACAATGGACAGATGGACTGGTCAGAGTTAATGCTTATTACCTCTCAGATTATCAACCTCCTTTATACCTAATGCTTTATCAATTTGTACTTAACCAGCTGCTTTGGAAATGTTCTCGATTTACTTTTGTAAATGTTTTATTATCCCAACTAGATAATAAACACCTCCAAGTCACAATCTGTATCTGCTCTGCTCTTGCTACTCCTTCTACACTTCTTATTACCACTGTGTCCCTTGCCCCATCACCACCACCACCACTCATAGAACACCACTTACATGGGCAAATTTAATCAGTATTTATGACCTGAACACAAATTGTAGCATCTTTTCTGGACTACCATATATATAAGGTTTAATCTTCCTAAACTTTTGTGACTACAACCTGATTGCTATTTTTATATTCACATTTTTTTTTTTACTTCATGTCTTATAGTCTCAGAGCTTTTTATCCAAATTAAGCTTTCTCAGCAAGTAGCTGTTCTGATTAGCTCCTTGCTTATCAGAATATGTTTTTCTAAAAGAAAATTCTTCACCTTTTATTCCTAATTAAATTCTTCTAAAAATTCTAAATTTCTTCTTCTTTTTTCCCCGCCTTTAGAAAATTTTTATTATTGAGAATGCAGTAAAAAAAATGCATTAGACTGGGAGTGAGAAGGTGTTGATTAAGTCTGGCTTCTATCTATCCTTGAAGCTATAGCAATCTCAGCAAGCATGTGCTATATTCATGGACTGATGGGTCAATCAGTAACTGAGTGAATGAATGTCACTTTATCAATATACCTTTGCCAGATCACATAGTCTTCTGAGAACTTGGTTCTCACAACTGTATAAGAGTGTTATAACCTATAATCTTAAAATTAAGATAAATAATCCAGAAGAAACAAAACCATTATCTCAAAGAGAAAAAAGGAAGGAAATCCTACCATTTGCAACAACATGGATGAATCTGGAGGGCATTATGCTAAGTGAAATAAGCCAGACAAGAAGACAAATACTACATGGTATCACTTATATGTAGAATCTTAAAAAAAAAAAAAAAAAAGAAATCAAACTCATAGAAACAGAGTAGAAAAATGATTGTCAGGGGCTGAAGGTGGGAGAAATAGGGAGAGGTTGTAAAAGGGTACAAATTTTCAGTTATAAGATGAGTAAGGCCTAAGGATCTAATGTATAACATGGTGGTGACTATACACTGTACTGTATAATTGATATTTGCTAAAACAGTGGAACATAAATGTTCTCACCCAAAAAAAAGTAAATATATGAAAGGATGGATATGTTAAGAAGCTTAGTGGGGGAAATCTTTCCACAATGCACATGTATATCAAATCGTCACATTGTAAACTTTAAATATCTTGCAATTTTATTTGTCAATTTTACCTCAATTGAGAAGAACACATATAAAAATAAATTAAGAGAAATTAAGGCACTTCTACTATACCAGTTATTTAAAAATATGTAGAGATGCAACTATACAGATAATGATATACACATAATTTAGTCATTACAACAATTTCCATTAACCCCATTTTATGTGGGAAGGAAACTGTAATTCACTAAAACTATGTAACTGGCCCAAGGTCATACAGTGAGAAAGTGGCAAACCTGATTTTTAATCTCAGGTCTGTCTGTTTCCAACATCAGTGTTCTGACCCCTCTGACACACTATTTCTCTTTATCCTTCGAGTTTTTTATCTCTGTATGAACTCCATATTGCCAATCTGCACTTGACTTAGGTAAAGAATGCCTTAAATCCTAGTAGCTTCAAATGCTTCTCAGTGTTCTTAAAGAAAGCATGCTGTTCAGAGGAGATAGGGCTGTTTCCTACAATTAGCAGACCAAAGGAATGGTTGTGTTACAGAGAACACAGATAGGTATTTCAATTTAAGGAAAAAATTACATTCCTTATCAGTGTTCATTCATGGTAGACACTTCTGGGCCCCTTGCTAAATGGCATTTCACACTGTGCATAGAGTTATATGCCATGCTTCAAGAAATACAGACAGAACCTTCCTTTTTTCTCTCCCTAATTCACTAAAAGTTTAATTATTCTAATAATCTGACATATATCTGGATTTACAAGTAATCTCTTAAGAGTGCCCTGCATCTATTTTGCTTTTCCCTCACACTACCCATTTCTTTCTGCTAAGAGAGCACAGTTCAGCAGCTTTGTTTATTTTAATGCTTCTTTCAACCTACAAACCAAAGGTTAATGACAAGAGGGTAACTCAGACTTCAGATTCCTTAATCTTTTCTGCCTTCATCCAACAAAATGTGGCTTTAAAAAATGGTGGCATTTTCTACTTTTAGGAAATTGCCATGTATGCCCCAGATACCACACTAAGATGATTTCATAATCATTTTCTGGACTCTTTTCACCTAGTGTGCACATGTTTTCCTTTTATCAAAATGACTTTAGGAACAGAAAAGAATTTATTCTACTCTTTCTAAAGAGGCGATCTCATGCAAAACTAAGATAAATTCTTTAGGGTTTTCTATTAAAATCTAGCTTAAATGGTTACAGGGTACATTATTGAACGCTTTGTGACCAGTTATCAGAAAATTACCCTGAAATATAATCCCAGTTAACTAAACTGTTTCCTGCCCATGTCCTATCATCCAATTTGCTTCAATCCTACCCTTCAACAACTAGTTCTTTTCTCCTTCTGCATTCATGCTAGTATTTTTAGATTACTGAGGTTTGGGATGATGATCCAAGGACATTGTAAGATTAAAACCTTCAAGAAGGTTCAAGTGGCATTCGATAACCATACCTCCAATGACAAGAAAGCTGACTAATACATTTCAGAATGCCTATTCAGTAACAAAGATTAAAATAAAATATACTCATAGAATTCACTCTTAAATAACCAGAAATCCAACTAAATAGAACAACCCATTTACCAAGACGTCTGGTTCATCATATATTCTAGTGCATTTCATATTTGAATGCGCAAGGTCAGAAATATCCTGCTGTCCCCAAAGTTAATTTTGGGCTGATTCATGTTTAACAGGTATTACATGGAAACCAGGCCAAGTGTTTCTACAGAAAGCCAGTAGATTTTTATGGTTGTTCTTCCCACATGGTGGGAGGCAGGAGAGGATAGAGGATAAAAAGAGGCCTCTGGGGTCAAATGCCAAGTTCTGTCGAGGTTCAGTTCCCACTGTTCCACTTATTCAACCTGACTTCATCACAGCAGAGAGCACGATGCCATGAGCCAGATGTAAATATTCCCGTTTGGAGCTGTCAGACATTTTCGGTGGTTCACCAGCCTGACCTTCAAAATCATGTTCATGACATTTATCTCAAGTCTAAAAGTTCCATGCCAGAGAATTTAAACCGTGTAAGCATCAAAATAGCAGGCTCTTACATCAAAGTTCAAATCTCTATTTAAAAAAAAAAAAGAAAAGAAAAAAACTTCGTCCCACCACTTAATTTTTAAATCCTGGGGGGGGGGGGGGGGGCGGGGCGGGGGGGGATCAAAAAACAGAAAATATAGCATTGTTTTGGTTTGTTATTTCATGACAACAAATTATAGCAATTGAAATTTTAAATTGAAGCTAGGTCATGAAGTACCTTTTTTATATATGAATGAATTTTCAAGAAAAATCATGTAAGATTTTGTTTTTCAACATTGACCATTCTCCACAAAGCAGGGTTTGTTGTTTTTTTTTTTCTTTTTCTGTATATGTTTCTATTTATTGTGTTCTTACAAGCATCTAAGAAACTCAGTCATAAAAGTAAACTGTATAGTGGATTTTTTTTTCTAAATACCTCAAGTATTTTTATAGCCAAAGCTGTCTGCTCCCTTTCCTTTGTAGAACCATGAACTCTGAGTTACCCTCTAAATAAGACCGACAGCTCTCTTCAGTGGTACCAGCCTGGGGTAAGAGGCTGCATTTTGTAAAAGTAAACAATATAATACATTTGCAAAAGAAAAAAAGAAAAAGACAAATCTAGCTATACCTCCAGGAATCAAAACTAAGCCCTCTGGAGGATTTCTCCAACCACTTTGTCCTTCTCCAACTCCAATTTGTCCTTTTCTAGTTCTGATTATACTTCCAACAGGTCAACAGTAGATGCCTAAGCACTTTCTAATGGTTCATATGGACCAGTCCCCCTAAGCAGCCACATCTTGAGGAAGAAATCTTGTCTTTTTCTCCCTTTTTATCTTCAACAGTGCTGGGCCAGGAAATATTTAAGAAGTACTTGCTGATTTATTGCCTCTTCAAAACCACAGACACACACACACACACACACACACACGAAAAGTGTTCTACAAAGATAGAAGGGGGCTTTTTTGTCACATGACATCGATGAACCACCTAAAAGGAATTTCAGGGGCCGAAAGTGAATCTAAGATGGACTTCTCCAGGCACTAAAGAACTGCCACAGTGCTCTCTGTAGAGTTGAAAACAATGAGGTCCTCACTGACACCTGCACTTAACACCTCCTGGCCCATCCCGCTAAGTGGGCCAGCAGAGTAAAGCAATTATCCAGGTGACTCATGGAAATAAGCCATTTTTAGCTGAAATGGCTAAGCAGTTCAAGCTAAAGTAGGTTGTTACCTGGGTCATTCAGGCAAAAGCAGGTTGTTACGTTTAAATTTTCTGGTAGTAGGGGGAAGGGTAGAAGCCAACTAAACAAAAAGTTCAGCCAGAAGTTCTCTCCAAACCCTGGAATCACTGCTTATGTACTTCCTGAGCTATTGAGAAGAGAAAGGAACTGGTATTTTGGTTATCTCATATTCTACTGCATGCATTCACAGGTGTAGTCTTACTTTGGAATCAGGAGCTTTTGGTCTTAAGAAATTACCTTTTACCATCGTTGTTTGGTGGGATGGAGATCCTGACTTGTTCAAGCACTGAGAGGCACTTCACAGACATCAGTTTACTTAACAATAAATCCTGACACCAGAACTGTAGTAAAGTTCCTGTTCCTTATAGAAATAACACTTAGGATCTATGTTGTTCATGTTGAATACAATACCGGTTCCTGGCAGTGACCTCTGATGCATACAAATCCTTTCTTTATACGCTACCAAAGGGGTGACTGATGACTGCCATTGGGAGGGATGGGTGCTGGCACAGAGCTTCCCCATCTATGTCCGCCCAAGAGCTTTGTTGACAAGCTGCTTCCCTACATGTCCAGGCTATTTCTTGCCAGAGCCGGGATTTATTTCACTTTGTTGGATCTCTGCAGCAGCAGTGCTTGAACTTGTGTCTCAGTAGGAGGTTCCATGTTTTATTTGCATACTCTGTTCACTACAGCTCTAAAGCCACAGGCCCTGCCAAGGAAACTATTGTAAACCACTGTGTTTTTTCAAACCATAGAAAGAAAGCTCAGCTTCAGTAACAGAGGACAGAGAATGATGCAATAGGGTAGGGTAGAATGGGTAAGATGCCCCACAGAGTACAGACACTGATGGAACCTCCAAGGACATTTCTTGGCCATAGATCAGCTCACCTGTTAATCCTCTTGATAGGTAGCTGTTCACAGTATAGACTCTGGAGTCAGACTAGACAGGAATGGAATTCTGATTCTTCACTTACAATGGAATCACTTTAGAAAAGTTGTTTTAACCACTCTAAGCCTCAGTTTCTTCATCTCCAGCGTAAGAATAAATACTAACACAACCTTACACAGTTGTTGAGAAGATCAAATGAGATGTCTGTAAAGCACTGAGCACAGGGGTGGTACAAAATAAGTTTTCTAAAATGGTACCTATTTTATCACTATCATCATCATTTCCTTTTTAATGCTTTAGGAATTGTCCGGCCTATTGCTCCTCATGAATGACATTTCTTCCCTGGACCATCACAAAATGAAACATAGATTAATAGCTTTTCCCCCTTCTTTTGCAATCCCAAATTAGGGTTCACGGCATAATTGACATTTAACCAGGAGTAATAAGAAAACCAGGAATGAAATGCTATCCACCAATGAGCTGGTCTTCATCTTTTTGATATTTTTGATCCCTTAAACCCATCTTAGCCATTCATGAATTTGTATAGCTAAGCTTAGAAGGACTAAGAGACTAAGGCAAGAGTCATTTTCAAACACAGAAAAAAACCAGACACAAATTGTATTAGACACTTAATTTGTGAATTGGGATTATAGGGACTTGAGTTCAGGGGTTCAGGATGAGGTGGAAAACGAAGAGAGGAAATTAAAACAAGAGTGAGTCGTGTGGTTGTCTAAAATGCATCAGTAAACCTAGCATGCAAAAGATCATTTATAACAAAACTGTCCTAGAAAATCTGGACTTGGGGTTACTACCAGCTGGGACAAAAAATCTCAGAGAGCCTTTTATATATATTAGAGTTGGGCTGCCAGTGTGTAATTAAATAGGAAGCCCCTTTCTTTAGGACCTCTCTATTCAATAGCATTGAGTCCTCACCTGCATTGAACTGAGTAAGGCATTCATGTAGCACCATCATCCTTTAGAAATTTTACTTTAGGGCGCCTGGGTGGCTCAGTTGGTTAAGCGACTGCCTTCGGCTCAGGTCATGATCCTGGAGTCCCTGGATCGAGTCCCGCATCGGGCTCCCTGCTCGGCAGGGAGCCTGCTTCTGCCTCTGACCCTCCCCCCTCTCATGTGCTCTCTCTCTCTCATTCTCTCTGTCTCAAATAAATAAATAAATAAATCTTTAAAAAAAGAAATTTTACTTTAGAACTGAAAAATTTGTGATACATATTTTTGGGGGAGGGGTTGTAGGCATTTGCAGGCATGCTTTAATAATTCACTTCAGTTTCATCACGGCTACATACCACTTTCTTAATTAAAAATTGCTCTGGCTCTATTTCTGATATTTGGTATTTGGTCACTGATAAGGGATCTGCCACTTCTAAATCCCAACATGACAGATAACCAAATCCAGCAGAAGATTTGCTATTTATAAATTCATAGCCATCACAGTGACTTCTAGCTAAGAAGAATGTGGTCTTTCTATTACATACAAATTATCTTTTTTACTATCTGCAAAACAAATTAGAATAAAAATTAAATTGAAAAAGTATGTTTTCAGTAGGAAAAAAAACTAAAAGAAAATTACTTCCATAATCAACAATAGTGTGCTTTATTAAAATTCCATTAAGCTGTATTGTTTATTGCATGGTTCCCCTACTTAAGGCCTCTCAAAGACTCTCCTTCTCTTTCTGTCAAGTCCATGATGCCCAGCACAATTTAGCCCCTCCCTCTGTCTCCAAACTTAACTTGTGCCACTCTCCTCCATGTTTTCTTTTCTCCAGCCAGACAAGCCTTCATTCAATCTTTTGAAGAGCTAAATACCTTCCTACCCCAGGCCCTTTACGTGTGCAAACATCTTTACTTGGGTGCTTTAACTTCACACCCTTCCCACTCCCCCTAATATTCCTTTATCCTATTGCACATTCCCCTACCGCTCAGTACTTTTCCTTTGTGGTACATATTCATAATCATAATTAATTCATTATTGGAGTGCTCTTTCTCTTTCTGCTGAACTCAGATTTCCATGAGAATAAATACTTTATCCTTCTTATTCATAGCTCTATCCTCTTAACAAGAAAGCACACAGTAGGTGCTCACTAAAAATTGATTGGCTGATGGAATAATTACTACAGATTTTAGTGAAACCTATAAGATATATTATAGCTTCTTTCTTGCTTAACAATATTATAGCTCTTCTAAGAAGCTGGCACTCTTTTGTAGCTACTCAAAGAGCAATTAATGTCAATAGTTATTTTTTTAAGTCCCAGAGGAAATGATTACTGCAACAGTTTCTAGTGGGCAAAACTGTCTTGACTCATATCTGCTTAAGATTAAAGTACATAGTCTTTTCATTAAAATTCCTTGCCTCTCTGCCTGTCAGTTTCAACTAGAATTCTCTCCTCTCCACCTAATCAAGCCTGTGGAAGATAAAATGCTTTCTTTCTAACGTTGAATGTTGTATCTTTACCTTTAAATAGGAAAATCCTAACAACTAAAAAACTATCTCCTTATCAAATTCTTACCCATTTTCCCTCTCCATTCTTTTTAGGTAGTTGTGATGTCACAAATGCAACTCTAGTGTCCCACCAAATGGTATAGACCAAGAACTGAAACTACTGTGCAATTGTCCAAATTATAGTGAACATCAGATAAAAGGTTTGCTATCTCCTGTTCTCTATTTTCAGGAGCCATAAATAACCTAACACAAGCACAGTGCCCACTGCAAGCAACACAATGCATTCTGGAAGTTTAAATAGGAGAACAGTCTTGCAGTTTCAGTAATACTTGTGGAAGTCATGTAAATTACCTTCTTAGCAATCCAGATTGACCAGAGCATCATAACCAGCCAAGCTTCCGCTGGTGCTCTGCATTTTGCCTCAAAATGGCTACTAAACAATACCGCTATTATTTGCTGCCTATGTGTGCTTAGTACTAAAATAGAGAGGTGTTTCTGTGTTTGTGTTTGTCAGACTTTTTAATAATTCACACATTAATCAGGCAATTCTCAATCTGGCTGATCTTGAGATTTAAGACACAAGATTCTTTCAAATAAAGAAAATGAAAAAGCTATTTGTGCCTGCCCAAAGAGAGGTATGTTGATACTGGTTTCCTTCAAGCTGTGCTGTGATCAAATCAACTCCTTAGCACAAGTGTCCCGGCCTTGGAGAGGGTCGTCTCAGGGAGCGGTACAGTTTACACAGCATTAGGTGCCAAAATGTGAGCTTGGGCTTGGCTCCACCTCCCTTACGAAAGTCAAGAATGGAAAATCTTGTCACACCAAAGATTCAGTTAGACTTGATTCAAATATTTAGGCTATGACTACTCAGGATGAAGTAGAGTTGAAGTACAGTTAATTTGACTAATGTGTTCCCTCTTGTCCTTGACCTCCATCCTCCCCCTGCACACACACCCTTCAAACTTGAATGTCTCCTTCCTTTGCAGTCTTTTGCAGTCCTCTTTGACCCCATCTCATGCTCCCAACTCTGGTTAGACGACCCCCCTCTGTGTTCCCATAGTACCCTACGCTTACCTCTATCATATGACTTACAACTTATTTTTAATTACCTGTTTGCCTTTTACCATAATGAGATCCACAAATTGCTTAATGGGAGGGATCCCATTTTATTCCTCCATATATACCCAGCATCCAGTTCTGTTCCTGGTCAATAATTCTTTAATAAAAGAATGAACTAAGGGATTACATACTGTAAGATTCCATGTGGAGTCACAAAATGCCTGACACGGTAACTTTCTTAGTAACTTTCTTTCATACTATATCCACTTACTGTTATCCCAAAATCTACAGACTAGAAGTACTGGCTCCAAGATTTCCCGGACTCTCCTCAGAAATAGCTGAGGAGTGCTGTAGTGGGCTATGAGCCATAGCAACTTAAAAATTAAGGGGAAAATCTTTTATCCAAAATATTGGCTCGCCTTCAACTTAACTTTTTTACATCTTCCATCACTTCCCTCTGATCCTTCCATGGGGGGCGCTTCTCCTGTGTATCCTCTTGGCATCTCATAGCAAGGAAGCTAAATGCACATTCTCCTTTCCCTTAGCTGTCACCATGCCTTGTTCCATCACCTTTGTTGCTTCCTTGAAACCCTTCATCTATTGAGATTGCTCTCTTACCCATGCCATCTGCCATCTACTAATATCCAGCGTACCTCACTGCATTCTTTGAGGATACTGGAACTTGGTTTATAGTTCTTCTCTTCCTATAGTCTCCAACCATCATCTTAGGCAACTCTGCTATCACACTGAGAAATCATTTAAGCTTCTAATTCCCTGACCGCCTCTGATTCAGTGTGTTGTATCCAAGCACCAGACTCTTGATTCGCCAGTTTACTTGTTTTCCCCCTCTATGGGGCTGCTGATTAGGAATTGGGGAGGATGGATGGAGGCAGGGGTTTGACTTAGGCTAGGAGCCCTGGGCAAAAGAGATACGGACTGTGAGCCACGTAACTAAAGGGAAATTGGTGACTCATCTTGAACAAGGAAGAGCAGGGAAGTAAGAATGGGTCCAAAATATCAAGTATAATGAAGCAAGGTAAAATTAGTCTGGCAGGTAAAAACCTAGAAAAAAAATAATATGGATGTTGTTACAGTTGTTAGCACTCTTAGCTGCCCGTGGTTATCTGCTCAAATTCCCCTCACATTCCTTCTTCTCACCTTCGTCTCCACCTTTGGAAACAAGTCTGACTCTGCGAGGAGATCTGTTCCTGGACTTGTATGTGCAGAATGAAAGGGAAGGCCTAGTCGGCCAAGAGAAGGAAAGGAATTCATCGACTCCGTCAAGAGCTGGAGGAAAGTAATATGAGTATGAACAGGACAGCTCCCCCTCAGGGCTGGACTGACAGAGGGGTGGAAGTTGGAAATATGAGGCTCCAGAAGTATATGAGAATTGCCAAGGAAAGAAAAAAAGAATTAAAAAATTGGATCCCATTTAGACCTTCCAAGGAAATAAATGGAATTCTTCATTTTGGGTGTGTGTATATGTGTATCTGTGCTTTACTCTGGGTCTGAATCACATAAGTCACAGCTTCAATTGAATTACTTTGGAATCCATAGTGGAGGGTTGGCGTCAGATAATGGACCAACTAAGTAAGGACATTTAAGGTGCAAAGAATTCTATGGACTGCTAGTGACCAGTCCCTGAGTGAGCAGAGAGCTGTGGAGGCACAGAACCAAGTTGGGTAGCCTTGATCTCTCACTACTGCTAGTTTGCAGAGTGCCAGTCCCTAACCTGGATCAACCCAACCATCTGTTTCTGTGGGCTTGCTCCCAAGCTACCAAATGCAGTTGGAGAAAATTGGCTCTAAAACAAATTTATAATTTTCAAGCTCAGCTGGACTGTCAGTGCTGCTCAGCAATTCTTTTACTTACCCATGATTGGTTCCCTTCCCTACTCTCAATCACAGCTGTGCCAATATTTTATCCTTTTTTTTCAGAGCTCCATACAACTTTCTCTCCATTCATGTATGCATTCAACAACTATTTATTGAGCACTTACTATATTCCAGGCACTTTTTTAGGAGTTTGTAGGAGATTAAAAAATAATCACAGATTCTTTGAAGCTCCTCTCAGCAGAAAGGGGGTCTATTTCTTTTCCCCGAATCTGGTCTGACTTGCTATCTGATTTGCTTTGGCCAATAAAATGCAGGAGAAACAATGTAGCACTACTTTCAAACAAGGTGTCAAGAATCCCTGTCACTTCCTCTCTCCCTCTTGGAACCCTAAGACCACCATGCTCTGAAAAGCCCCAATCTAGTAGTCTTCTTGAGAATGAAAGGCAAGGATAGAGATATCTAGTCAACTCAGCCTTCACAGCTGAGGCAATCACCAGCCAACCCACCAACTGACTGCAGCTGCCTGAGGGAGTCCCTCTGGTTTTCTCTATTTCCTTCCATCTCTGCTTGAAAATCAGCCAGTTCTTGCCTTATCTAATCTCCTTTGTGTAATACTTAGGGGAGCTAATAGTAGCCATGCACACTCCTCTCTAACACTTTTCAACAACTTCCTCTAGCAATAAAGTCAAGATCCTTCAAAGTCTGGCTCCAACATGCTTTCCTGTCTCAATCTACTCCATTATTCATCACATTCATCAGTTCTGTCTATGGTCCAGGACTTTGCACTGCTCACCCTTACATGCCATGTATGTTTACACCATGCCTTTGCCTTTGCTCATCAATGACGATTAAAACTCCTGATACTACATCTTCATGTTCTTAAGTTTATTTTAAGTATATTTTTTGTGAAATTGTCCACAACTTTATCCCATCTAATAACTTCAGTCAAAATTAGTTTCTTCTTAAAAAAATAAAACTTAAAAAAAAATTTTTTTTAATTAATTTCCTCTTCCTCTATTGCCCCAGAGCAATTTATTTTTAATCCTAGGAGAATATAACATTGTGTTATAGTTTATATATTTCTTTTGTGCCCCAACCTGCCTCTTGACCATTAGTCACTAAAGAATGAAGATTTAAGGTCACAGATCTTTGTGTCCTTGGTGTGTAATATGGAACATAATGGGAGCTCAGTTAATATTTATGAATTGTTGAACACTACATCAAAAACTATGATGTACTATATATTGGCTAACTGAACATAATTTAAAAAATGGAAAAAAAAAAGTTAATACAAAAAAAAATTATTAAAATTAAATACATGCATACAAAGCTAACAGTATTATAGTCAAATAATTCTGTCCACTCACATCTCACCAATCATTATGGCCAAATCAAGTGTGCAACAAGCTACCCCGATATTTAACTCAGCCAGAATGACTGGGCCACCCATGGGACAATCAGATCATTTTACACTAGGAATACTATTCCACTTTTTCAGAGCATTAAAGGAGAGAAGTTGCTAACAATACACAGATGGCCTAAAAGAGTTAATGCACTCTATCTCCAAAGAGCAGGCACTTTATTTTCTTCTTGCTACCAAGACAAGACTCATTATCTAATTTTGTGCATCTGTCTTAAAGTTATTTATAAATACAGACCATTACTTTAAAAGGACAATTTTTGGTTGCTGTTTAGAACTACCTCATTTAAATGCATTAAATCCTGAAAATATAATGCATTTTCAATGCATGAAATCATTTAAAAATGCAGAGAAGCATGGGAAAACAGATATCTTCACAAGATTCTAGTTCATATTGCTTTGTATTCCTGCTCATAGGACAAAGTTCTGGAAGAACATATAATCTTATTTTGTAAGGGTTACAGATATGTATGTAAAATATTCCATTATGCATCTTTTATTTTCCACTCATATTTATTTTGATGGTATCTCGAAATTTCTGGTTGTGTTTTTCTATGTTTTTATTGGATCTATAGCTTCTTAGAACCAGAAGGAACCTAAAGATCATACAGCACAATCCTTTATTTTACTGAAATTCAGAAAGGTTAGGTGACTTGCCCAAAAAGAAAATAGTAAGATTAACAACAAAGTTTCCTGAGCCCATTAGAAATGGAAGTGGCATAGGAAAACTAACATTTATTAAAGAGGTTTTAGGATCTCTGAGTTCCAATCTCAGCTCAGATCAATTAAACATTTTTTGTTTGTTTGTAGAAATTGGGGAGATAATATAACCCTGCTTAAATAAGCTGATGGGAATACTACATAAAATTTATATCTGCCATAATTCTACCAAAGACTCTGTGATTTTAAAAATTCCTGCTCTTAGTCAAATTAGAGATTTATTCTATATTTCAATACAGTTTGCTTAAACATACACACACACAGATAATCAATAGCAGCCTAGGTTAACTGGAAGATGCCTCCTTCAATAATGTGTATCCCTAACTTACAATAATGAAAATCTTACTATGCCTGAATTCCTCAGATGCATCAGTCACTTTTTTCTTGGTGATTTAATCACTTCCTTCCATTTAATTACTTTGAGGATTAACTGTGGGCAAATGTATTCCAATAATAGGCCAATCTACAAAGAACAGGAAGCTTTCCTCGCGGTCCCAGGGGAAATTTAGCACTTCCGACTATAACTCTGCATTACAGCTCTCATGTTTCTGTTAGCCCTTAAGCCATGTGTGTCACCTTACTTGTTTGACTGTAAAAAAAAGTCACAGGATGCACTGTTTACACGCTAGCATTTGTACACAATTTCTGGCAGGAGTAAAGATGGCTTTTCTTAATCCAGGCCATACAGGAAGCTATTTCTTTCCAAATCAAGTCATTAATGCTTAAACAAGCAAACAGCACCACCAGGACAAAAATCAATTTGCAAAAAGGGAAAGCTTTGTTCCAAACACTCCAGGAGTCACTGGGGAAAGATGCTTTTACAAATCTAATGCTTGAGAGTATTACGGTATTAGGTTAGGTTGATCCTATTTTTCTAGTTGGATTTATTTTATTTGAAAGTCAAAGTGACTAAGAGTATTGAGTACTATCAGCAATGTTTTCAATATCAGAAGAAGTAATCTTCCTTCTGAATAGCAAGCATAGACATCTTCCCACTGACCTTCATTTGACCTGTTCATTACATGTGTCTGGGTATTTTCCAAAGGCTAAATGCTCCATGGCAATGGCTCCTAAACTACTGCACATTAGAATCACCTGGAGAGCTTTTAAAAATCCCAATGCCCAGGGCTGCCTGGGTGATTTAGTCGGTTAAGCGTCCAACTCTTGATCTCAGCTCAGGTCTCAATCTCAGCGTCGTGAGTTCAAGCCCAGTGTTAAAAAATTAAAAAATAAAAAATCCCAATGCCCAGGTTGCACGCATCGCAGTTAAACCAAAATATTTGGTGGGTGGAAGCCAAGTATCAGTGTTTTTAATGATTGCCCAACTGACTGCAATGAAAAGTTTGGGAACCACCGTTCTAGGACATTCCTAACTCCGGTTGCTTTCTGGTAGACAGACTCTCAGAATGGAGGATAAATAAGGAATTTCCTTCTCTGTTCTGACTTCTACACTTATAAGATCAAGAAATCTTAAAGACATACATATGCATTTGGGGGTGTCATTTATTATAATAGAGGGAAACTAATATTTATATCACGAGTCATGAAAGAGTTTATATCTTTAGATATATCTATTTTAATTTATTAATCTGTTTTAGAGAGATAATCAAATATGAAAAGACATGTGTACTAGATGTCCATGGCAATGTTAATTATAACTTTAAAACAATTAAATAAATTATGCTACCAAGATGTCATGACTTAATGAATTATGAAACAACTATATGAAGAACATTGTTTTTCATTATGTAGGAAAATCCTCTCAATATGTTAAGTATAAAAAATATAATGCAGACATATGTATCCATATATTAAAATATTGTATGTATTACATTTGAAAATGTATCCATGGACAAATATGCCTAAATGCAAAAGTACAGGTCTGGTTGGTTGCACTTGAAACTGGAAATGGTGTTTACTCTGGACAGCATAGGAGGGTTGGGTGAAGTAAAAAGAGACTTTCTCATTTTATTTCAAGTACTTTTTTATTATTTGTGTTTTTATACTGTGACTGTGTACATTATTATTAAAAGTTTAAAATAAACAGAATTAAAACAAAACAGAAAAGTCAACACAAATCTGGAGGAAAAGGTTCAACAAAATGTAAATATCTCTGATTTATTGGGCCATATATGTATTTCTTGTATTTCCTTTGTTATACTTTTTAGGCTTTTTTTCCCCCCACATTTTTACCTGAGCATCCATTATAATCAGAAAAAATTTATTAATAGTTTTTTTAAAGATTTTATTTATTTATTTGAGAGAGAAAGAGCATGAGCTGAGGGAAGGGGCAGAGGGAGAGGGAGAAGCAGACTCCTCGCTGAGCAGGGAGCCCAACTCAGGGCTCAGTCCCAGGACTCTGAGATCATAACGGGAGCCGAAGGCAGATGCTTAATGGACTGAGCCACCCAGGCGCCCCGAAAAATTTTAAGATGTTAATCCTAAGAAAAGATTATTAGATAAACAGATCTTTAAATTTGAAAGGATTAATTCACATTGCAAAGAAGCTCCTGCTCAGCAAGAATGATATTTGTGTTTTATTCAGTTTTTCCCTCTAACGACTTTAAAAGCACTTTAGAGGGGCGCCTGGGGGGCTCAGTGGGTTAAGCGTCAGACTCTTGATTTCAGCTCAAGTCATGATCTCAGGGTCCTGATATCAAGCCCAGCAAGATCAAGCCCAGCATTGGGCTGTGTGTGTGGAGCCTGCTCAAGGTTCTCTCTCTCCCTCTGCCGCTCCAGCACCTGCACATGCGCACATATACACACTCGCTCTAAAAAAAATAAAATAAATTAAAAAATAAATAAAAGCACTTTAGAAAACACTATTCAGATCTTGCTAAATCCATTATCATGTTGTCCTTAGCCTATTCCACGGGTACCTTTTACCACGCAGTTAACCTGTATACTTTGCAATTTAAAAAAGAGAAGGGAAAGTTCAAGCTGAAGAGGCATAAAAACAGTTCAGACATCCTAAATATTCCCACAGTTGAGACTGAAGATTCTTCACATGTGGAAAATCATAACCAAGATAACCACCCACCAAGAAAGTGAAATGTAAGTTGCATGGCAGTCGGTTAACAATGAAACTAAATGGGAAGCAATCCTTATGTGATGTAACAGGGGAAAATGGATGAAAGCAGCATAAAAAGTAAAGAGAAGAAGAGGGGCAAATAAAGGTGTGGAAACTTTAAGACAAATAGAGGAGTTCAATAGGAGCTTATTGGCATAATATTTATCAAGGATACTCGATTTTGAAATTTTTCTATAAGGCTTGGTTTAAGGAGGCAAAGGTACTTTTGTTTGTGACTTTACTTAAAACTTGAAAATGAGGAACTGATCAAATTAGCCAAGAAGTCAGCCCCACCAGTCTGTAGCAGAGGCTTGGAAATCCATATAAGCTATTAAGGATAAAGATTAAGTTTGGTGAGAAAAATGTCAACTAACAAGGTTGTTAGAGAAAAGAATGTTGTGGAAATAGTCAGTGGACTTATCAGGTGAGCTGTTTTGCTCAACTAAAAAACCCCCAAGAAGGTTGATCACATAACCCAATGGTTTCTTCCTGATGATCTGATCTTATGTTGAAAAATAATTGAATATAGTAGGCACACTCTACCAATACGACAGCTGCTATAGCAGGCATCCTAGAAAATGTCTGTGGCTTAACCCCATAGAAATCATTTCTTCATTCATGAATAGTTAATGCTGATATTACAGGGGTAGCCTCCTAAGCAGTGATTCAGGACCTGAGGCTCCTACCATCTCATGGCTACACCATCTTTGGAGGCCTGAAAATCTTTTACTTCCAGTCCATTGATGGTGAAAAAGGAAGTGAAGAGAAGAAAGACATCACTTCTGCTCATTTTCCAATAGCAAGAACTGGACACAAGGCTCCACCTAGATGTAATTCCCGGCTGGACAGGCATATCTTACCAACAATTCCATACTAAAGAAGGGAAGCACCAATCTTTGAAAACCAGCAAGCCATCTTGGCCACAAATGTCATTTCAAATATCAGTGGTGGTCTTATCAGAGGTTCACTTCTTAAGGGCCAAACCTAATATAATACCAGTTGTACCTATTTGGCACTGGCTTGTAGTTGTTCTGTAGATAGAGCATGTATACATGCTTTTAGTTCCCAACTGGACTTTCAGAGCAAAAACAACCTTTTATCAAATTTGTATAAAATTCTTTTCCTACCCAGAGTTCTAATCGAGCAAAAATGATGCCCAACTAATGTTAACTGAATAAACTGTCCTGATTTCCCCTCTCACCCTAGTCTGAGAGACAAGGAACAGCTCTGTTTCATCTCTTCTTTACCCATTGACTCTGAATGAAAGACTGGGGTACTTTCACCTTGTATCTGGCTCCTGTAATGGCTCCTGCATAATAAATCAACCTAGTTTTAAGGTAGGCAAATACCAACTTTAATTTAGATTCTCTCCACTGTCATGTATGTCTTATCCCCTTCATTTCATCTTTTTTTTTTTTTTTTGACTCAACACTTGGTACTTTTAGAACTTTGCTCCCCCTTCTCACCAATGTTTGTGGAAGACTTATTCTTTGTTATCTCTTTCATGGCGGATTCATAGATCACCTGGGCTAGTTCTTACACTTAACTAATATTTTGCAACCAATAATATATGGTTATTGGACAAGCCATTTATTTATTTTCCAAAGTTCCACAATAACAACTATATATTGCTTTACACGCTTATAATATTGTTCACTCACAGTCTCTGTATTTTAATAAAGACAACATCTGCATTTAAGATTCTCCTCAGGGGCACCTGGGTGGCTCAGTCAGTTGAGTGTCTGACTGCGGCTCAGGTCTTGATCTTGGGGTCCTGGGATCGAGCCCCATGTTGTGCTCCCTACTCAGTGAGGAGTCTGCTACTCCCTCTCCCCCCTGCCCCTCCCTCTGCTCGGGCTAGCTCTCGCTGTTTCTCTCTCTCTCTCTCTCTCAAATAAAGAAATAAAATCTTTAAAAAAAAAAAGTGATTCTCCTCAGTTATAACAATCTCATCAGTCATTCCATACATGTAAAAATAGGCCTTGTAACTACTGCTTGCCTCCCCAAGTACTGTTCATAATGCTGCCTGTCATAAATTCCCAATGAACATGAACACACCACCAAGGACTGCTGCTAGGCAAGAGAGTAGAAATGGATCCAGGCAGATCTATTACTGCTATTTGTAAAAGCACCTGACCTCCTGAGGGTGAGTCACATATTAAGACCAATCTATTTTTATGTCTTTACTTTTATGGCCCAGATGAATTTGGTATAACCTTATTATAATAATTTGAACCCTGTTGTCTAAGTCCATTATCATACACTGTTGTTAAGACAGAAATCCTTTGATGATATGGAAAATATCTAAATATATTGTCTTTGAATGGTGACCAAAAATATATATAAAATATTTTTCTATTTCTGTAAGACAGCCAACTGCTCTTTTATGATACCCCATTTCATATCAGAGGCTAAGGAAATACAGTACCTAGATGTTTCTTTGATCTACGTTTGCCTTATGTCTTTTTGCCAGAGCTGCAAGCATTTTTCAATATTTAAGAGACAGAGAAAGAGAATCTGTGATCTGTTAACATATCTTAAGTGGCACAACGAAAACTGGTACTGCTTTATTTAAGTTCATCACAGAAGTCAGTAACAGGTCTGCTATAATTATTCCCCTATCTGAGGTCATGTTATGGTCATCATTTCATAAAATAATCTTAAAAATTTATCCTCATTAATGAACATGTAATAATCACCCATGATGTATAATACATTAGGTTAGGTAACAGGGTGGCAATGGGGTGTAGACAGGACTCCCACAAAAAAAAAGTAAAAGTTTTGCTATTTAGCCACTGAAATTTTAGGGTTAACCATGAATGTGTAATCTAAATGTTGTCCTACCTATTAATGTAACTGCAGCTGGAAGAAATTTTGATTCTCCAAATCCAATTCCATTTTACTACCTAATGCCTCCTTATCACAGGCCACCAACCTTGACCTCCTTGATTGATCACATAGTTGCAGTGTTTTGAGTAAAATTATCTCAATTTGAACCACCAGGAAAAAAAACCTTTCTGTCTTACCAAACTTTTCTTATTTTGGACTCAAATATTTTATAAGTTTATCTTTATAATCTTGTTTAAGCTGCTTTAGGTGTTCCCTCTTTTCTGTGATTTTCCTACTTCAGAATATACCATGGGGAGTTTTAGTCTGGTTAAACTGTTGTAGTGTAGAAATATCATCATTTCTGACGTATTTATATAGACTGTAATGAGACCTAACAGAAGTCTCTATTTTTATCAGCAATAGAGTACTACCTGCTCATGATAATACTAATAAATACTTCTTTAACTATCAAATTATTTCTATTCTCATACAGTTAGAGCCATCACTTTATAGATTAGTTTGCTGAGTAGAACATTTCCAGGGACTGCTGTTTATTGCTGATAAATATAGCTTGCTTATTTAAGCTCTTTACTTTTCTCTAACCCTGTGGAGAGATCTTCTGAAGCAAGAAGCTTTAGAATGACATAGGCAGGTAATGTGCTGAAAGCACTGGACACCCTCTTATTGGAGGCACCATGATCAGATAACAAAGCAACCACTGCAACTCAAGGTCAAATGATCCTTAATCTAAAAAACAATCTCTAAATGACATAAGAGGGGCTTTAACCTTAACATCCGCTGCATTTGAGGCCCTATTTCATCTCTCTGCAAAGTCAATAATATGAGAATCATAAACCAAGCAGGATTGCAAATCCTCTTATCCTACCTGCTGCAAGTTAGTGGAGGAAACCATAGTTTCAAAATCTCTCTAATGCAAAGAAATGAGAAGACAGTTCATAAGGTGATGGCTCAAAATAAGCAGTGGTCAAATAACATTATTTGATGGGAATTTTTTTTTCTCTGCTTGCTTCCTAAATTCTCCATTTAACATTCTAAAAAAAAACACTCTGATGGAGAAAGTGAAAGATACGCAAAAATTAGGTGAGGCTTACTAATCGTGTTTTTAAGTAGAAAACTTGAATATTTTTATTAAGAGAAAATTCCTAACTTTATGCCTTAATTACCAATTTCCAAACAGAAATTAAATTCAGCAACTCACATTTCTGTATTGAGTTTTATGCCTCATAATTCTTTATATGCATACTTATTCCTATAACTAAAGGGAGGAAGCAATCATTTGGATAATTTAAGAAAAAAACGGAATTTTAGTTTTAATTTGCTAGAAACAAAAGAATGGTAGAATAATGCTTCTCAAACTTTAATATGCACACAGATCACCTGGCGATCTTGTTAAAGTTCAGATTCTGCTTCAGCAGGTTTGGGGTGGGGCCTGAGATCCTGGATTCTAATAAGCAACTAGGGGATGCAACTCTGCTGGTCCCAGGCTCCCACTTTGAGTGGTAAGATTATACACTCTTGTGTTATTCCTGCACGGTTTTTAAAGAGAGGGTGAAGGTGGGGGAAGTGTGAAAATGGATTTTCTGGATTTTCTCATTCTTTGCTCTCATTTGCATACACAGATACGTCTAACATTTTTTTTAAAGCAACTAGGGACTACATCGTTTATCCTTCTTAAAATGTAAAACACAATACAAATGCAAGATGAACGCTGTTATGAATTACGCTAAGCTTTGTATCAACATCTAATACACCTTTTATTAATTCATGGACTACTAATTTAATCTTCCCACTGTGATCAGTCAACAAGTAAAATGTTCTCAGATTGTTGAGGAAATACAAATTTAAATGTAACCAATCAAAATATTCACTTAGGTTCCATTGAATGGTTTATAAACAATAGAGTAAAAGATTGTTTTAAATTGGAAATGCACTGAAAGCAACATTTTTCTTTGTTGAGCTTAGAAATTAGTATATTTACTTAAAATGCTGACTAAGCCCTTGGATAGGCCTGTTGACTTCCCTAAGGAGTTCAAATTATGTTAAAGCCTTTAATAAACTCTGGGGGAAATTCCACTGCCATATAATGAAATTCCATTACGTATGACTTATTTTTGGCTCTCCAGTTGATAATAAAACATATCAAATGGCATTTTCCTTTATTTTTTTCCTGAACCTTGGTAATTGTACTACCATTTATATATTCTTCAGGGAGAGTGTTTTTACTTAAAAGTATTTTCAATTTTGTTCTTCAAGAAGTACTAAAATATGTAAATGTTGTTATAATGATGTCATAGTGTATTAAAAATTATGTATTAGCAATTATCCTGTGTAGTGATTTCCATAAATATTCTGCCATTTATAGTGTTAAAATACCAAGGAATAACTTTATGGCAGAAAAGATTCATTTTTCCAACGTCCTGCACATAGTTAGCATCTAATAAATATTTATGTGTGAACTGTAGCCTGATCCTTTGATGATTGATCAGGAAATGAGCCCTCACCAGACACTGAATCAGCTGGCACCTTGATCTTGGACTTCCTGGCCTCCAGAACTATGAGAAATAAATCTTTGTTTTTTAATCCAGCTGGTCTGTGGTATTTTTGTTATAGCAGCCCAAACTGACTAAGACACGTGTAAAGCTCCAGGCATTTCAGATCAATTCAGGACAACCCGAAGTTTGACTTTGGCCTCTGCCTAATTCTGATTTTAGCCCCCTTGTTTTAATAACTTATCCCAAAAGCCCACCCAACATGGCACAATAGGCATTGTCATCCTTGTCTTACAGAGAAGGAAAGAAGCAAAGGCTCAAAGATGGTGAGTGACTCACCCAAGGTATGGCAGTTTGGCCAAGTCATGGGCTGAGTCCTACTCATTACAAATCCCAGTTTTTCTGCCATGGGAGTTTTATCTCTGGCCTGTGAGATCCTTGAGATGAATTTTATCTGCACTTGAGGGGATACACTCAACTGAAGAAGCCTGAAGTCCCCTTAATTATTTTCTAAATGTTTGGTGCCTTTTCTCCATCTTTACCACAGGAAGTGCAAAGGAAACTGATACACCCTGAACACTGACATCCCCAGGCACACTCTCTGAAACTCACATCAAATTCAGAAGGCCGTTATCTCCAGGAAATTTGGCTGCAAAGAGAGGGCAGGTGTTGAGATAAGAGATGAGGCTGAGGCAAGGCTAAAGGCAGGCATAAACTAAGGTAGGGCCAAGATTCATAAGAATGGGCAGAGATGGGGTAAGAAGAAGGGAAATGTCTGAGACTGGGATAAAGGTGGGGGCAGGGCAGAGGCAATAACAAACAATCGAGAAAGAGGCAGAAGAAGGCAGAGATAGTGGCTCTCCTTTCTGTGTTTCTGCACCTTTTCTATCCATGAGCCTTCAAATCTAGCAGATACTGGCCATGCTTCAAAAAAGATCTTCCCGTATTACTGATGAGCCAGTTTTCACTTTTCCATTTATCCTGCTTCGGCCCTTAGGGATAGAAGAGTCCTTAAAATCCCCACATGGAGCATGTTCTGTAGATGTGGATAGCCTTGAGTGTGTTGTGGTGCAGTGAATCAAACAAAACACTGGCCACAGCTCAAACATGCTATGGGTCTCCATTACAAGAATAGTTATAAAAGAGGGAATTCGGCAAGCCCAATCTAGGGGCCCACTTGTTTTAAGTATCATTTGATAGTTCACAATCCCAAAAGAACAAGAAAAAAATGAGAATCATTCCTCTGAATTTGTTATAATAAAATTTGATCAGTGTTTCTAAAGAAAAGAGTGTGTTCACTGGGGTCTTTGTCAGTCTGCTATAGAGGATTTTAAATTGAAAAAAAAAAATGCAAGAAGAAAAACAAAGAGGCGAAACTCAGATAAAACTCTTAAGTATGAGATCAGTGATGAACATACCTAGTAATTCACAGGAGAAAATAATCCAGGAGACAGTTGAACATAGCACTTAGGTTCCTAGTTGCTTGAATAACAATATACAAAACATATAATTTGATGTTCATGCAAGAAAACCAACGCCCCTCATAGGCATTATTGCATCTAGGCAAAATAAGATTCCTGAGTGACAGCCCTTATGGAATGCACCACATGTTGCAAAGGGGGCAGCATTCTGTGTCAAGAATGCAAAAACCCCAAATCAAGGGTGGCAGAATGATAAAGAACATCTGGGTAGAGATAAAAGGAAAGAGCATCAAACCGATATTATTGCTGAAGTGGGGGAGGGTGGAGGCGAAGTCTGGTAAAACAGCCATTCCAGAGAGAAGAGAAGAATGGACAGTCACATCCTGACATTGATCACAAATCTGGCAAAGAAACAAAGGCAAGATGCAGAGGTGATGAAGGATGGTGCTTATCTAGACATCTCCAGGAAGTCAGTCAGCAAAAGTAAAGCACTGGATACATCTTACTGACAACCTCATCTTTTAGAAGGCAGAAAAAGCAATGAAGGGAATCACTCCTTAGGAACTAATTCTGACAAGCAAAGAAAGTACTGGTTGGCAAAGTGGAAATGATAGAATCCTTGAGGAGGGGAGAACCAGCATATTATCTTACAGTTTGTGATAACCAATGATAACCAATGCTCTGAATCCTGAGCAAATCTAGATATATGGCCTAAACTAAAAGAAGACAGATTTCAAGAGGTTCAGAGAGAAGACAGGCATGATCTTATAGTCAGAGACTGGGGAAGCAAAGAAGGACGTTAGGCTTTTAAACACACAGGTCTGAGAAACTAATCATGAAGGTGACAGAGAGGCAGCTAAGGAAACCATTCTGGCAGCTCAACCAGCTCTCAGAAAAAAGGAGATATTTTAAAGGCATCATTTATAAAGAATGGAAGGACCAACATGTAACCATAAACAAATGAAAGCTAATACCAAGGGAATAAAGTAAAGCTTGTGAAAACTGCCAACCAAAGTGAAAATAGGTTTTCTAAAGTTATGCAGGGAGCAACAGAAAGATTGGGGGACAATACTATGAAGCCTTTAGAAAAGAGGCAGAAAGCAAGGCTTCTCAGGTCTTTTCTCTGTTGTGGCAGGTCTGTTTCTCTGTCTGCCCTGCAATCCTCCCTCATTTCATGAGGTTGTAATGGGTCTGTCAGCCACAGTCCCCGCTCTTCCCTGACCGTCTATGAACATGGAACCAAACAGGGCCAGTCAGGTGCTCCTCATGAGATTTGGTACATGAATACTGAGAAAGCCTTTCTCATCCTTTGGGATTTAATCCAAACCCAGTAGCTCTCTTCTCTACCATGTGGAAAGTTCATCCACAAAAGGAATCAGAACCTAGGTATTGCAAGATACCTCAGCTCCTGATGACATCCTCTGAATCCCTGAATCCAGCCAGGATTGAAACAAGCTTTACCCCTAAATCCCCCGGCTCTGGGAGCCAAGGAATTCCTTTTTATCCTAAGAGAGTTTAAATTGAATTTCTTGTATTTGTAATCAAAGGAGTCCTGAGTAATACACTAGTTGAGAAGTTTAATTGTCAGATTAGAAAAGAGAAAGCAAATGTTGGGAGGAGAAAATTAAAGTCCAAGCTAGATACGGAGGTTGAAAAAAATGCACCTTTCAAAGGATTTTGGTTCCATCCCATAAAACCAAAAGAAGGCTCAGATGACATCAGTGAACTGTAAATAGTCATCTTTGAAGAATTATGGAAACAGAAGTCTTGCTGGCAGGTGGGAAAAGGGCAAATAAATGTTTCCATTTTCAAAAAGGTGAAAGAAGTTAAATTCTTTAAACTATATGCCAAAGAGATTAGATGGATCCCTAACAAAATGTTAGAGTATAAAAGGTGAGTAAATACTTAGGAAGCAAAGAGGTAATCATTAAGGACTAGTATAGGTTCATGAAGTTCAGTTCAGGCCGGGATTATATCATTTCCTTTTTGAACTACATTTACCAGAGAGATCCAGGGGAATATTCATTATGCCAAGCACTATGTGAGGCACTGTCCTGATAGAGTATTACGTGTGATGGTTGCAGTCATAACTGGTTTGCTTTGTTAATTATAATAATACCCACAATTCATTGACAACCTATTGTGTCTCAGAATATACACGCATATATGTGTACATGTACTGCACACCACACATACATGTGATACACATAGGCACACATATGCGCAATATATATAAACATGTGAACATATACACGCAAATGTGTGCACACATATGCACACATACAAATGCTATAAACACTATAAACGTGTTTGTATGCACATATACATACTTCTACACATAATACGCACGGGCATATACACATGCACGTATGTACCCAAACATGTCACATGTATACGCACTATGTACACACATATACCCACCAAACACATGTATTCATATAATACATATACACATGCATATACACGTATATCCACATGTACACCAGAACAAAAATCTAATGTGGGCAATAAACATCCCCATGCTGCAGAGAAACCTAGAGTGAGGCAATTTGTCCAAGGTCACAAAACTAGTAACAGCAAATCATGAATCTGAAGCTAGAATTTTCTGACTCTATTCTCTGTCAATTACGGGTATTTCTGTGTGTTGTTACACAGTATATACTAACTAAAATAAAGGGATGACAAACTGAGGAGAGGCCTAAAGTAGCTGGGCCTCTTCACCTTTCAAAAATGTGAATGATAATAGAGGCAGGCAGCAGTACAATCAAATCTGAAAATAACTCCGAAACATATGTAATATGTTAGTGAAAGAATTGGAATCTGAGCAGGAAATGATAATAAGAAAATATCATGGAGAGTTCTCAGACATAGGCTACACAACAGCGCAAGTTAGGAATTTTACTTGACTCCGAGTTCAAGGAATTAACAGTGACAAGTTGCTGCTATCCACACTGTTTTGAGACTTGAGTGTGAAATTGGAGAATTTTAAGTGTTCCAGAAGTCCGGAGTCCCAAGCCGGCATTTCCTACTCATTGTGGCAGATGAACAAGAGAGGGTCTGCATCTATATTAGTGTTCCATTGCTGCTATAACAACTGAACACAAACTTGGTGCTCAAAAACCACGTACCTTTATTTTCTTATAATTCTGGAGGCCAAAAGTCTGAAATGGGTCTCCTTAAGCTAAAATCAAAGTGTCAGGAGGGCTGCATTCCTTCTGGAGGCTCTAGGGGAGAATCTATTTCCTTGCCTCTCCCAGCTTCTGGAGACACCCACATCCCTTGTCTTGTGGCCCCCTTTGGACAAACGAATCACTCTGACTTCCGTCTGCTTTCACTCTCACATCTTCGTTCACTCTCCTAGATTGCTTTTCCCTTATAGGGACCCTTCTGATTACACTGGGCCCACCAGAATAATCCAGGGTGATCTCTCCATTTCAAGTTCTTTAACTTCATTACATCTGCAAAATCATTTTGCTGTATAACGTAGTCACAGTTTCCAGGGATTAGGACATAGACACCCATGAGGCCATGATTCTGCGGGGGCCACAGCAGCCTATAGGAATTCTGAGCTACACTACAACAGTCAGAGGGAGTGTCCTGTTGCCTTCTTTTCTTTAGCCTCTATCAAAGCTAAGAGGACAGATGTTTTAGTTTATTGGTGAAATATCCACAAAGCTTAATCCATTAGACCTCGAAGAGGAGAAAGTTTCAGGAAAATCCTTTAACTCAGGATTATCAGGATTATCCTCAGACTAGATGAAATGGAGGGATACAGAGAACAAACAAGATTGTTTAAAAAAAAATTCTCCCCCTCAGTGTGGTTGTGCAAAAATCCTATAGAAAGATAACAAGATCTCTGGCTTACCTTGTTTTATTATTTTTTAAAGATTTTATTTATTTATTTGTCGGAGAAAGAGAGAGAGCACAAGCAGGGGGAGCGGGAGAGGGAGAAGCAGGCTCCCCACTGAGCAGGGAGACCGATGCGGGGCTCAATCCCAGAACCCTGGGGCCATGACCTGAGTCGAAGGCAGACACTTAACTGAGCCACCCAGGCATTCCTGGCTTAACTTGTTTTAGAAACAGTTTTAATTTTAATATTTTCTCTCCCCTAAGAAATTAAAATTATTATTTGATAAGGCATCTGCGAAGTTCAGGCCTTCAAGGGAAGATTTCCCCCAAATCTCCTATACCAATACTCAAAAAATAATAATCAGGGAAGTAAAGAGGATGTGACCTTATTTGAAACCTAACTTGGTGAAGTGAGTCACAAAAGCTACATCAAGAAAAATATTTTATTTAGTACAGTTTTACAAAAACATCTGCCTCTTTGACATGCTTCTCATTTGTTTCTGCCAACACCAGCAATAGCCAATCACAGATTTTTTTTTCACTTTATTATAATGCCAAAAGACTAGCCAACTGTGCCTATTCCCTTCCATGGCCCAACTTGCTTATTAGAAATTATAGTTACTATATTCCATATTCAGATGAACTCAAGTCTGAACATTGAAGGACATTTTGATTGGAAGCCATGGGAACTATAAAATAAGGCATGTAAGGTTTTTACATTGTGGTCACTAGTATATGAGGAAAAAACTGTATTTTCCCCAACCAGTGAAGGCCAGTTGTTAACCCCTTGTCTAGAGGCAACCCAGGTATTTCAGTATCATTAGCCACAGAGAATGAATGCCTACCAAATTCAAAATAGATACCTGGAAATACACTGTCTACAAATTAAAAAAAAAAAACAAAACAGTATTCTTCTTATTACTATATCTACAAATAAAATACAGTATTTTTATTATTACTATCTGATTCTGATGAAGCTAATATATTTCTTCTTGTTTTATCAGCAGAACGTTGAGATTGTTAACTTTTAATTTTAGCAATCATAAGATGAGGAAGTCATCCTATAGGTCTCAAAAGAAAGGAGTAAATCTGTTAAGACATCAAATCACCACAGATGAAATTAATCATGAAACAATGACTCCTAGGACCTTTTATAATATGTTTATAATCTGTATGCATTACAAGTCTTTTTCATGGAAGGGTATATAAGATTGCATGATGTCAATGTAGTTTTTTTTTTTTCTTCAGCAGATATAGAACTATTAACTTGAATATATTTTATTTAAGAATAATTTATGGAAGTACAAGAAAAGGAATGTGATGCCAAAGTTAAATTAAACCTGAGTGACCTCTATCTTCAATTTTGCTTCATTGATTCCCCCTATATAGCATTGCTGCTGCGACCAAACTTATCTGTACTCCCTCCTGTGTTATAGACCAATAATTAAGGCCTTGCTCATCAGCTCAGTGGAAGGAGGGCTAATCAAAATAGGCTCCTCAGCTGTACACTCTCCTCATCTTTGCTGAGTTCTGTAAGCGGCTACTGAGCTACAGGAAGGGTCTCATGTATCTATTATTTTAATTTAACCAACATGTAATAACTGATTACTCTGGTAAGGGTCTGAAAGACTCAGAAAACTAAGACCTTTTAGAAATTCTTTTTAAATTTATTTTTTATGTTAGATACAATAAATTCACTCTTTGTGGTATACAATTCTGAGTTTTAACAAATGCACAGTCATGTATCTACAACCAAAATCATGATAGGAAATAGTTTCATCAACTCAAAAAGTTTCTTCATGGGGAAAAGACATGTGCCCCCCCCGCCCCAGACCCTGAGCTCCTAGCACCCACTGATCTATTCCTCCATTTTTGTAGCTTTGCCTTTTCCATAATGTCATATAAACGGAATCACTTAGTCTATAACCTTTTGATCTGGCTTCTTTCAGATAGCAGAATACATTTGTGATTTATCCATGTCGCTGCATGTATCAATAGGTTTTTTGGTTGTTTGTTTGTTTGTTTTTGGGGGTTTTGGGGGTTTTTTTAGTTTTATGTTATGGATGTATTACAGTGTTTTTTTTGTTTGGTTGTTTTTATGGTAAGAACATTTAATGTGAGATCTACCCTCTTAATAAAATTTAAGTGCACAATATAATATTGTTGTACGGCAGGTTTCCAGAAGTTATTCATCTTATTTAACTGAAACTTTATGCCAATTGATTGATAACTCCCCATATCTCCCTCCCTCCAGCACTGGCAACCATCATTCTTCTCTTTGATTCTATGAATCTGACTCTTTTAGAGACCACATGTAAGTGGATTCATGAGGTATTTGTTTTTCTGTGACTGGATTATTTCACTTAGCATAATGTCCTCAATTATCAAATCATAATCATTTTTTTAAAGATTTTATTTATTTGAGAGAGAAAAAGAGAGACACAGCACAAGCAGGGTGGAGGGGCAGAGAGAGAGGGAGAAGCAGACTCCCTGCAGAGCAGGGAGCCCAAACAGGCTAGATCCCTGAGATCACAACCTGAGCCAAAGGCAGACGCTTAATCGACTGAGCCACCCAGGAGCCCCCAAATCATAATCATATTTAGCATAAAATAGCATCATAAAAATCACAATGATTTTTAGCACTTTGAGGATAAAAGTTTACTTTCCAATTATAGCACATTCTCTTTATTCCTATTTTCCCGCTTTATTTAAAATTTTATTTTAAAAAATGTTCCACTGCACTTCCACTGTAGGAAGTACATGTATACACAACCATATACATACTACACTATCTGGTATGTCTGTTACGACTATGTAATCTTAGGCAAATTACTTAGCTTCATTAAGTCTCAGTTTTCCTAATCTATAAAATAGGGAAATAATACTTTTTAGGGTATGTTTAGGTATCTCCAGACACTGTCAAATGTTTTCTGAAAAGCAAAATCGCCCCAGGATGAGAACCACTGATTTAGGCAAATTGTTGGTTGTGACTACAAAAATAAGCAAAAAACAAACAAACAAAAAATCATGTTTCCCAAAAGAATTTTTAGTATTCTTTTTTTTTTTTTCCCCTATGCCACTTGCTAAGTTATAAGACCTTCTGCCATCTTGCTTGAATAAACTATAGAAGTTTTATTAAGGGCTTTTTTGGATGAAGCCTCAGGAAAGAAAGTCTATACTAACTGTTTCCTTAGCTTTTTCTTTTCAATTTATAAAAACAATTGTAAATTATTACAGTGATTTTTGTCTTTTCCCAAAAAATTCACAAATCACACACACATACAAATACACACACACGATCAATGCTAAAAAAATTTGAGTTTAGAGTTCTTTAAAAACTATAATGAATTTAATTTTACTCTTTGCCTTATTCCAAAAAGGATATAATATAATTTTTATTAATATGCTTTCTAAAAATTAACTTATAGAGAAAATAATTTATAAAAGTACTTCTCACTTTTAATTCTTTGGTATTTGACTTTGAAGTAGATAGTAACATTGGTGTATAAGGTGATGTTGTGCAGCTTGCCTTTGAATAATTGTCAGCCACAGTGAGTTATTTTGCAGTGTCTCAATCTGCAAGTAAAATTGTTATTTCTAAGAGACTACTTACCATAAGCAATCAAAGAATCTATTTGGCCATCTGGTATACTAACTTAGTAAAATATTAAGTTCTTCATTATTTGTAAAGATAAAATCAAAAGCTTATAATCCACTATTCAAAAGATTAGCTAGGTCTACCTTTATTGATATGAAATAATGTCCAAGAGATATTGTTAAGTGAAAAATGCAAGTCACCAAGGTGTTACATGTGTGTGTATGTTTTTGTTTAGAAAAAAAAAATGTGTGTGCTTGTGTGCATAAGAATGAGCATAAGTGTAGAAGGATACAAACCAAACTGAACTTAGGAAAAGAGTTAGAAGCATGGGAAGAACACAATAATCTTGTGAAAATGAAAATTTGTTCAAAATCAGTATTCAAAGCTCTTCCGTATATATTTGCTATTTACATGTAACTCATTAACTATTCCTTCTCTTCCATATTTATGGTAAGAAAATATGTCACAATGCAAGTGGTCAAGAACTGTTGGATTGGTTTAATATAGTTGGTTATAATAGCATTTAAAATGTGGTTCCTATCTATAGATTAATAACATATGCATCTAAAAAGGATATTAGAAAAATACTCTGAAAAACATTCATAGTGGTTATCTCTGGCTGAATCACAAGTGTACTTTATGTGATTTTGCTTGTCTGTATTTTATTTTTTAATGAATGTGCATTACTTTTATAATGAGGGGCTAAAAATAAAGGACAAGGATTTGAGGAGTGGGGGATGGAATGAAGAAGCAGTTCCAGAACACTGAAAAGTGTGTCAGAAAATGCTGTGTGAATAAGCGTTCTTAAAATGTGTAAGATCAGTTTTGAAATTTGTCTCAGAGGTACTTGTCAAGAGCTGCTGAAGGAACTGAGTCATACTTTCACAGGAATCTCTTGGTAAAGGAGGAGAATAAATTCCAGGAGATAAAAACAGGTTGGTGGAAAATGGCTCCTGGGGATTTGTTCTCTTTTGGGTATGAGTTTTATTTCAGTTCAAGATTTTTGTATTATATATGGACATGGAAGTATACCCTCATCTGATTAGAAAGATAATTTGCACCGGATTAAATCCAAGAATTTATTTGCCATTTGAATGAGTTTCCAGAGAACTCGTGCCACTCTTTTCTTTACCATGCATAGACCTTATTTGGAAAACAATCGGTGTCCCAGGGAAGTAAACACAGCCCTTGAAATTGTGTCTCAGGGTTGGAGTGGATGCTTTCCTGCCTTGTTTATTCTCTTGGTGCACTGGCTACAGTTCCTTCCCTTGCCTTCAGCTCCCTCTCCTCCTTTTCTTTCTACCTCCTCCAGCTGGCAAGCTGTACAAAAAGCCATGATTTTTAAGATTGTGTATGATATGTGAGCCCTCAAACTCCTCAAAAGAGGTTTCTAAATGTAGTTAATAAATATATAACAGATGCTTAAGCTATATTATTATTTCTAATACCTTATCATTTCTTCCGAACACCGTAATTACAAGACTAAGAAGTAGAGCAATTTGGTCAAGGAAGGATAGAGAGTCATAAAAATACTACAGAATTTAATTTGATCTTAGGCTGCATTTAAAAGAAGCACAGATAGGAAGTTTTGGCTGAGGTAACCCCATATGTACGATGTTGGGTTCCAAAGTGAGCTGTTAGACCAGTGAGCAGAAGTTTCTAATGTAATGACCTAGGACAGATTCAGAGGCTCTAAAGTCCATAAGAAAGATATAAAAAGGTATAGGAGTAGTAAGAGTAGATTTGTGAAGAGATCTTTTGGGGAGAGCAGCTTCGGCACTTTGAATCTCTGCTCCCAGCCTCACAGCAGCAGGTGGGACACTTCTCCCTTAGCCTAAAGCACAGAGACCAGGGCTTCAGTAGGACCTGCGGAGAGCTTCACGTGCATTTGCTGGGTGTCAGGAAGCATGCTGTGCTGGTGCCAGAGTTGCCTCGGGATCTACAGAGGAGAGGCCTGAGGGCAGAGTCAGGAGAGAGACACCACTGCACTGGAATTTGTCTGAACTTCTTGAGTTTCACCAAGGTAAAGAATAAATATGTGTTTTCCGGAGAGCCGATGTGGCCATTTTAGATGGGAATTTGCCCAAGAGATCTTCATTCAGAGAATAAGAGACCTCAAACAAGGGTCTGTGTGGAATGAGCCATGGAAAAACCAGAGTCTGAGGTTGAGATCTAAAGCAGCAGCTGAAAAGCCATGAAAAACCAGAGTCTGAGGTTGAGATCTGAAGCAGCGGCTGGATTATTCTCTGGGGTGGGACCATCCTATGCATTGTAGGGTGTTGAGCAACATCCCTGGTCTCTCCCCACTCCGTGCCAGGAGCCCCTCTTAGTTGTGACAACCACAAATGTCCCCAGACATTGCCCAATTTGGGTATTGGATTCAATACCTAAATCACTTGAATTATGAGTATTCTGATGGACCAGCAGGGAAACCTCTCAAGAATCCACAGAAGTGCCCAGGAGAGAAAAATAAAGCTTTTCCATCTTCCAGACCTAGAGAACATCCAGCTAGGAGTATTTTTTATAGGAGTAAACATCAAGTGAGTAATAGGAGTAAACATCAAGTGAGAAATACCCTATCCTCTTACTTCTTTATCTATCCCCATCCTACCTCCCACCATCAGTAGACCCTGAAGAAACCAGAAAGAGCAGCTAGTAGGTTGATAGAGAAGGAGGTAAGCTGAGACAAATAGTCAACAACACCACTTTCTAGAAGGCAGGCCACTTGCCTACAGTCAAGCCCTAGCTCAGAGAAGGAAGTCTTAACTTGGAATGAAGACCTAAAGGTTGCTATTTTAATTGCCAATTTAAGATGGTATTTGTTGAATTACATTGGCCAGATACCTCGATATTACCTTAGAATGGATAGAAAACTCAGGAACCTGATAGATTTGTTTTATTCGAAGGGAAGAAAAGAACTTCCACTATTGAAATATTTTAAAGGGACATTAGAAGATAGAAAAAAACAAAAAACTTACATTTTGATTATCTCACAAAGTTTGCTTGTTCAAAATAACAGGGACAATAAGTTTCAGAATAAAGGACATGATCGTGTTCTTAGCAGTGCTCAGACCAGGATTATGTTCTATTCTGTATGATGTTCCTAAAGGAGGATGTTGGCAGAGCTACCAAGATGGAGAAAGGATGCAAAAATCAAATTACAAAAGAGACAACCCAAGGAACTCAACTATTCAGGCTGGATAAAATGTAGGTAAGACACAATAGCTTATTTAATCTCTACTAGTAGCCTTGCATATGGAAAACAGACCAGAAAAAAATTCTATGTTGGTCCTGAGGGTCAGATAATGACCTGTGGACAAATTTTAGTACAAAATGAAGAGACATATATAATGCAAGTATTTAAAAACAAATGTTTTTAATTGTTTTGGATTGTTTTGTACTGCAGTGTATTTCTCATTATTGGTTGTTTAAGCTGAGGCTGGATGACATTTGTCATGGTTCTTACACAGAGGATCCATTAATCATTTTGTTCTGGGTCAAATTGCTAAAGACAAATTTGTTTTAAGACAGTTTGCCAATTGACCAATCCACCAAATGGCCATTTCACTGAAAACCAATTCACCCAACACCAATTTGCCGCATCTACTTGTTTCCTTTAACAATTTCATTTTAGTTGATGAGTTTTCATTTTATCATCATAACAGAGCACCTTAAGTAATATTTAATTGATCGCTGCCCTAGTTCTTTAGGTCTGAGAGAGGAGAAACTGAGGAGCAGAGAGAGGATGCATTCTCAAATATATTCTTAAATATAATTCTAAATATAATGAATTATTACAATTATAATCTTTTTAAAAAATACTATTATTCCTCTTGCAGACCCTCATTCTCTTCTGCTTCTTTCCCTGTCTCTTTCTCTTAGCCTTCAGCTGCAGCACCTAGGCACTAGGTGGAAACAAATGGAGTATGTTTTAGACATTGATTTTAACATCCCTCTTTTCCTTCCATTTTAGAACTAATTGAGAGATAGATAAAAGTGGAGTATCTCAAGTGGAGATCAAAATATTATCTTTATTCTTAGTAAGCTATGTTTGAGGATATGGCTCAAATCTGGCCAAATGGGGCCAAACTGCAGGCCACAGGTCTTCCCACCGGAAACAAGATTTCACAGCACTATTCCCACATCCACAAAATTAGAGCATGCCAATCCCCAGCCTCTAGAGCACTATCACAGGCAAAAGCATAATCCTAGAACCCAGAGCCCAGGAAATTCAGTGGTACCTGAGAGAAAGGGCATAAACAGAAAAAGATGTTTTGGTTTATTCTCATAGAATACCATCAGTTTTAGGCCAGTGATTTGGAGCTCAAGACTCGACATTTTTTTTTTTTTTTAACTCTGTTGGAGAAATCTCCCGTTAAGTGGTTAATTCTGACTTTACGTATAATCTTACAATGGCTGCCTATTTCACTCAAGGTAAAAGCCAAAGTCCTCACAAAGGCCTACTGAGCTTTCTTATGCTAACACTTCTCTGACCTTATCTCCTCCATTTCTCCCCCTTCCTGGGAAACTGCTCCAGCCACACCAACTTCCTCACTGTCCTCAAATATACCCACCCTTGCCTATCTGAAGGTCTTTACCCCCGGGACAATTAGAGTAGCTTAAGTTAGTCTGTATATCCATGACCCTTTGTGTATATGTATATATAATATATACATACAATTCATATGCATATACACATTATACAATATTACATGTATCATGTTACTACATTAAATGTATTATATGTTAATACATATGATATTGTTAATTTTTAAACTCTTAAAGGGTAGGAACCACATTTTCAGACCATTAAGTGCCTTGTATCATGTCTGATGCAAAGTTAGATAAATGGGTTAATGAATAAGTAAATGAATGAAAGAGAATGAATGAATGAATGAATGAATGAATGAATGGAATGTTTCTATGTCACCCATTGCAAATACTATCAGCAAAGTCCCCAGTGGAAGTTGTAACTCTCATCTGGACAGTATAAACTACTGCTGTCCAGAAACCCCGGGTCCTTACCTAAAATCAAGTTGCTCAAAATCATTCATGGATTTGAGTCCATTTTAACCTGGATGCCCGTCAACGACATCACCCTTGGCCCACCATTTTACCATGTGGAATCACCATTATTCCAGAATCACTAATCCATCTCAAGTTCTTTTAGTCCTGCTATTGTGAAGCTTAAATACAGCCATATTGTATAGTTTATAGGATGTATTCTACGTGTTGAAGGCATTCATCACATTGCTGCTGCTGTAACTAGCAGTCACCAGATCCAGTGATCACCTAGCCTGATAGCTCTCCTCTTGCTCCAGAACAAATAGTAATACATCTTAAGCTCTTCTTAACACTAACCTAAGGATCTCCAATTCACAGTTCTCTGGATAGGCCATACTCACCTGAGTCACTGAGATCCCACCCCCATCCAGTAAGACTTGGTCCTTGTCATGAAGATGGCACACCTTCTCAGTAAGTCTATGACAGTAGAAAGCAAATGAGCATAATTAGCATGACCATTTCTTAGCACCCAACCCCATGCTCTATCTCTGATGACATCTGTAGATTAGGTAGAAGAAGCCACTTATCTTCTACCATGGGTAATTCAACTTTAGGTGAGAGCATACAAAGGAGTCTTTGAATCCCTCTCATTTTCCATGGTGTACACATTAAAGAGATTAATTTATAGGGGCACCTGGGTGGCTCAGTTGGTTAAGTGACTGCCTTCAGCTCAGTTCATGATCTCAGGGTCCTGGGATCAAGTCCCGCATCAGGCTCCCTGCTCAGGGGGGAAGACTGCATCTCCCTCTCCCACTCCCCCGCTTGTGTTCCCTCTTTCGCTGTCTCTCTCTCTCTGTCAAATAAATAAATAAAATCTTTAAAAAAAGAGAGATTAATTTATATATTTATGTATATGCACATGTATTATGTATGTTTGTATATTTATGTATGCATATATACACACATAAATATATATTCATGCATATATATATATATCCCAAAGTAAAAAATAACTTCCTGGATAATATTTTCAATTTTCTTACTTCTTTCACCAAATTTGTAAGCCCTATATCTTTTCTTCTTTTATAATTCTTTTGTAATATTTCACAGATTATCTAAATTACACAAGTGCTTTTCTCTAAGTCTGAATTTTGTCTTTAATGACTCATTCCTCCATTCATCCATTTGAAATTAGTTTATTTTCTCTTTATTTGCTCTCTCTACCCTTCCCTGAAATGAGTCACCCCAAACTGTGTCAGAGATACTTTTTAAAAACAATAAATCAAATCAAAAGCAGAAGCCAGTACTTCTGACTTCTACAACTTCTCATAGATCTGTTTAACAGAAAATTACAGTATATGCTGATAGATATCATCCACATTTGTGAGTTGCCTATGTGTTCATGGAATCATGAAAATTAGCATTGGCATCTTGGAGGGTCTAAGTCCATCCTTCATTTGACATAGAAGCCAATAAAGCCCAGAGAAGTTTTATGAGTTCTCCAAGGTCGTACAGCAGATAGACAAAGCCAAAACTGGAAGCCAGATATCCTAAAGACTAAATGTTCTTTCTACTCTAAAAGGTTGCCTTCCCCGGTAAAGACAAAATATATAACTTCTAAGGTTGAAATTTTACCAAGACAGCCCCTTCTCAGAGTTACATTATAGGAAAAGCATATAATTGGGGTTCTCTTGTGGTACAGGTGGGGCTTTAGGACATATGTGACAAAACAATAATATTTGGGGCAAAATTCAAAGGTCTCAAGCTATTGTTGCTACATTATACTTAAAATGAAAAATAATTTGGTTGAGCTAAATACTATAAAATATAATTATAGTCCTTGGGAACAACTCAGCAGAACTGGAGCTATATTTTTCTGTCTTAGCTCACCAAAGTCCTGGAATACATTCAACAGAGATTGTATAACAAGTGGTACACATTATTTCCTTTAGATTCTAGCTCTCAGTGATCAGAAAATGTGACTGTTTTGGAATCATTAATAATCAGTGTTGTTTGCCAAAATTTAATTGTTCATGCGTTAATGAGTATTGAATAAGGCTGGGCACTAGTTATTTCTCTCCGTGTATGTCAGTAAATACTTACGGTTCTCTTACTGTAGCCTATGTATTTCTGTCTTGGGGAGATAAAACTACTGTTCCAAACCACCAGCTTTTCCAATTTAATCTCAATCTGACTTTTTGTCATCTTTATTTTTAGTTTATAAACTGCTTGAGAAGGGACTTTTTTTTTTTTTTCCTCTTGATTCCTGGCTAGAGTTGAAACTGAGTTTACGGAAATACCTCGAGTGGTTATTTCTATCCACACTGAAATGAGAAATTTAGAGATGTTTAGCCGAATATTCAAATGTTTCAGCTTTTACCCTTCACTATTAATAATGCCATCATCTGTCTTTCACACAAAAATCTTTCTCTAACTTCACACTTGAAAATTTTGTTTCTTTTCCATTTTATTTCCTTATAGAGTCTTCCTGGAGTGAGTCATAACATATTGAGGTCATGTCAGTTGCATCCTGTTACACAGAAGGATGTTTCATCCCAAAATGTCCTAAAATGTACCACCAGATCCACTGACATGTGTATCAGTCTTAAAATGGGGCCATTTGTGCTAAAGATCCCAAGTGAGGGGTGACTGGGTTCAGGGTCTTCAAACTGTTATTCCCATTCAGGACAAAACCATACAAAAGGAGATAAGGAAATTCCTTATCACCTTAGACTTTAGTCTACTCTGTAAGAATTCACTTAATTTTATAATGGTAAGTGGCAGTCACAGAAAAGCAGTCTAAGTCTCCAAAATTAGCTTTTAAAAGCTTCAGCTTTAATCCCAAATGACTTTTCACTCATTTTAACCAGTTTAAATTAAGATATGCACAGCTGAAAAAAATGAGTTATAAATTACATAGCCAACATGAGATTACTAGTGTTCTACCAAATTATTCACTATCTACTCATAAAGTAAGGTTGTGTCATTTCTCATGTGGGTGTAGCTGAGTTAGGAAGGGGTTCCACAGTTTCGACTTCATCCTCTAGTTGATGTGCCTCCTCCATCATGGACATGCCGTATCCCAGTCCTCATAAATCTCACTGTGGATTCCTGAACATACCAATTATCTTACTACAGGGAATAATCAGACTTGTCAAGGTTTCTTTATGTTCAAGTAGAATTCTGATTAAAATAGAGTTTTTGCTGAAACTTAGCAATGTATTTTGTTTTATATAGACATTTCAGTTCGAATAAATGCATTCGAGAGTCTCAAATCTTTGGGAGTTTTTACAGCTTACTTTGACCCTTCAACTCCCTTCTATCCTGCCTTCACTGCTTCCTGTAGTAGTCATAGACTCACACAATTTTCAGGCTGGAATAACCTTAGAGATTGGTCATGTAGTTCAGTTCTTCACTTTATAGAAAAGGAAAGCTAAAGCCCACAGGGTTTAAGAGATATCACCAACATGATCCAACTAGCTAAGGGTAGATCCAAAATAGAACCCAAGATTCTGAACTTTTTTTCCCCTCACTTACCTCTCCATTTACCCATCACTGGCTTTTACTGTGCTCACTCTCTTGCCAACATTCTCAATTCTCTTGACCGTTGACTTTTCCCTTCATGGCACCCACCTAGCAAAGCACCAGTTATAGTTAGTCCAGTGCTCAATCTGCTGAGTGTTGTTGGGGAAAATCACCCAACTGGAAAAACTGCTGCCACTTTAATTTCAGTGCATCTAGGATATTGATGATGCCCAGACACTGTTCCATAGTTCCACAGTTCCATGAGTGCTAACCTTCCATAGTCAGGACTCATGTTTGGCACAACAGTGTTTCCATACTTTCTCCACTCTTCTCAAACCTCTGATCAGTTGAGCAACCTGGCCTCTTACCTTCCTTAGAAAATACAATGAATCCAATTTACTGCAGTCAAACCTCCAAACTGACTCATTTGCCATCTATTCCTTCTTTGCACTTCTTATTAAAATGAATGTTTTCTGGGGTGCCTGGGTGTCTCAGTCAGTTAAGCATCTGCCTTTGGCTCAGGCCATGATTTCAGGGTCCTGGGATTGAGCCCTGCATGAGGCTCTCTACTTAGCAGGAAGTCTGCTTCTCCCTCTGTTCTGTCTCCCGCTGTGCTCTCTCTCTCTCTCTCTCTCAAATAAAAAAATAAAATGTTTTTTTAAAAAATGAAAAATAAATAAAATGAATGTTTTCTATTTAAACCTAATCTCTGTGTTCATACTTCGGATAACATCCTCTCCAGGACTCCCAAAGCATTTGTTCTACTGTATTTCTTCTTTCACAAATTTTCACCACTCCCACTGTCTTCTTCCCATATATATTTAAATGTATTCAACCATCTTCATTTGTCTAACACTCCTCATTATCCTCATTCTTGGATCCTCTCCCTTTGTCAAGCCCTTAAATCTTGACATTCCTGGGCATCTATCATGAATAATTTATTTGACCCATATTCCTGAACAATCCCAACAAATCCCATGGTTTTTACTTCATATTTTCATGCTGATGACTCCCAAGTCTACATTGCTATCTCTGCTTATTCTCTTTCATATTCTCCTCTCTCTGTCTGTCCCTCTCTCTGTCCCCTCTACTTCCCCCCAAGTGATTTGTATATATGGGCCCCAGAGATACCTCCAAATCAGCATGTCTAAAACTAAATGCATGATGTGACCTTCCCTCACGAATCTGCTCCTTCTTCTTTTTTCCTTGTAACCATCAAAAGACACCATGATCCAGTGCATATTATCTTTAACTCCCAGTTACCAAGTGTATATTATAAAATATTTAGTTCAAAAGTTTAGAGAACGGTGTTGGTCCTTGCTCTGTAAATTAGTCCCTGCATGATCTTGAGCAAATTGCTTAAGATTTCTAAGCTTCAGTGTCACCTTTCAAAAAATAGAAATATAAATAGTGACTATTGAGAAGTAAATAAAATAATGCAAATATGACATCCAACACATAGTAAGCATTCAATAATTTTTGCCTATGGCTATAAATACCATAATTATTAGTATTATTATTATAATCAGTACATATCTCAAATCAAAGTCCACTCCTCTATGTGCCTTGTGTCACAAGCCTAGACAGGTCTTTCTCATCTCTCCTCTGCATCACTCAGAAATTTCCCAACCAATCTCCCGGGCCCCAGTCTTGCCCCCTTCCCCTCCAATCCATTCTCTACATGGTATCCATAAGTGATATGCCAAAAGTTTCAGGTTCTTTCTTTTTCTAAGTACATTCAATGGCTTCCCATTGCTACTCAAGTCCAAATTTCTTAGAATGGCTCAAGAGTTCCTTTATCATCTGGCTCCCATTTACTTCTCTAGCCTCATCTCTTGGTTTTCCTGATATTCACTGTTCATAACTAAGCCAAAATGATCTTGTTAAAAATTACCTAAACTCTTCAGGCCTCTCCCATACCACAAAAGCAATTTCTACCTGGAATACTCTGTGTACTCATATGACCTTGCTAACTCCTACCTCCTACCCATATTTCAGACCTCAGTTTATGTGTCTTTTTTCAAGAAAGCGTTAGCTAATCTTTACCTCACCTACTCTAGGTTAGCAACTTTCCTATCTACTCATATAGAGCTACTTAATCTTCTACTATAGAACTTACCATACAGCATTCTACCTATTTATTTACTTCATGGTATTAGTTTCCTAGGGCTATTGTAAAAAAAAAAAAAAAAAAAAGTACCATAAACTCGGTAACTTAAAAAAAACAGAAATTTATTTACAGTTCTAGAGGCCAGGAAACCAAAATCAAGGTTTTAGCAAGGTCACACCATCTCTGAAATGTATGAGGGAGAACCCGTCTTTACCTCTTCCAGCTTATGGTGGTTCCTGGGTTTCCTTGGCTTCCAATCTCTGGGTTGGTCGTCACATGGACTTCTTTTCTGTGTCTGTCTTTTCCTCTTCTTATAAAGACACCCTAAATCCAGAATGATTTCATCTCAAGATCCTTAACTAATTATATATGCAAAGTCACTATTTCCAAATAAGGTTGCATTCTTACATTCCTGAGGACATGAATTTTGGGTTCTATTCAACCCGTTACACTTGTCAGTTTTATCCATGGGACTATGGACTTGGGAAGGGTTATATCCACATTGACCATCACTGCAGGGTCAGCTTGGCACATGATATATACTAAGAAGTCATTGCAGAATTAATACTTCCTTCGTCTCCATTTTTACCCAGCTTCTCTACCACATTATCATCCCATCAAACAACCACAGTGCTCATTTCCACTTAGTCCTTTAAAATTGACTCATGCTTCAGCCTGAAAACTAAATAGAGAATATTGAGTTACTCACCTGGAAGCATTATGTTCTCACATTAGTATTCACAGAGTTCTTTACCTGTTTTTTTTGTAAGAAATTTATAACTTTCTAGCTTGAATTATACTTGAGTATTTCTTTTATGGTATTTTTAAGGGCAAGAATTATATCTTTTTATCTTTATATTCCCCTAGACCACTACCACAAAACTCAACACAGAAGATTTTCACTAAATATTCTCTTAATATGTTAATTTGGTTGCTGACATATAGGTTCAGCCCTATTAGAAAGAGCTCGGTTTATTCAAAGACAACAGTCTGTTGACTCTCTGACTGCACAAAAGCAAAAAGAAAGTTCCCTCACTCAAAGTGCTAAGCGGTGTTTCTGTTCTTTTGATTTTAAATTTTCTAAAACCTGTAAGTACCAAAGTCTTCAAGTCTTTCATTGAGCTTATCTTCACATTCAGGTAAATTCAGTGATGGCACCCTCAGAGATATACTCAATGTTTGTTATTACTGATTTTTCCAAACCTTTATTAATTTTTTCAAGTTGACATGAGTTTTGCCAAGATAATCATACTCATTCACATATTTAGGTCATAATGTATTATCAAAGTTTCATCAGGAAAATATAAAGTATTCTAGGTATTTTAGGCAAGAAGTAATTTAACAAAGAGAATGTGGTGCTTACAAAACTATTGGAAAGGCAAAGGCCTAAGGAGGCTAACCCAGCACAGGTTTACCCCTGGATTCAGACAATCAGAAAATTACAACTATAACCCTAGTCAGGAATTCAATTTAATTGCCCCCAATGCTCACAGATGTCTGCAGCACTGACACAGGGGATGATAAGCAAAGGAACACCCAGAGATTACCGCAAAACCTCACTTCTACTAATGCCTGGTTATCTGCCTGCCAATACTAGTAAATTAATAATATACTTTCTACTCAGTGGTGTGTAGAAGTAAAGTGCTGATTTGTAGTATTTGCCAGTTTTGTGGAGTAAATACTCCCACTTCCACTGATTTAAAGCCACTGAATGCAGAGCTGGAAAGAGATGCTCACAATTGCTTTCTTTGAGCTTGTATGAGCAAGGTCAGTACGCCACTATTTCTGCCTTTCTTCTACCTTCCCAATATTATACATATGTATTTCATTGATGGAACTTAATACAAATTCAGAACCCTGCTAGCAAAGGAGACAGAGAAATGTAGGGCGCTCAGACTTCCAGTCCCTATAATACAGGATACAGCCAAGGAGGTATCAAGTGTACCAAGGGCCAATACAGAAATAATCTAGTTCACATGATGGACAAAATGATGTTACCTGTGGGAATGCCTGGGTGGCTCAGTCAGTTGAGCGTCTGCCTTTGGCTCAGGTCATGATCCCGGGGTCCTGGGATTGAGTCTGCATCGGGCTCCTTGCCCAGCGAGAAGCCTGCTTCTCCCTCTGCCTGCCGCTCCCCCTGCTTTGTGCTCTCTCTCGCTCTCACTCTATCTATGGCAAATAAATAAATAAAATGTTTTTAAAAAATAATGTTAGCTGTCATTTTTCCCTTTTCATGCAAATAACAAAAACAAATCCTTGGTGATTTCATCTGCATCATGGCTCAGTTCCTAAATGATGCTCAAGCGCTGTATGGCTCATTTGAAAATTAGTGTTTCAGCGGGCACAACAACACTAATTCTAGCTAACATTTATCAAGCCATTATAATGTGCTTGGTATTGTTTGAGGATTTACACGCATTACTCCATTTAGTCTTCACAACAATTTCATGTGTTAGGTTTACTATTATCCTAATTTTACAGATGAGGAAACTGAAAATTTGTGTGGTTGAGTAAATGCCCCAGATCATAGCTGTTGAATAGCAGCATGTTTCAAACTCAAGTTGTCTGACTTTACTTGTCTAAAATGTTTTATCTTAACAGTTTGCAATGTTTTATGAGTTGTTTCTGCTTCTGGGTACCATGCTTGGTATCCAATACCTGATGGCATCAAACATGTCATAGAATCAATATACTGAATTACTTTTAGGACTACATTGTAATAATCATACTGACATTCTGTTGCTATCTGGAAATAAAATAACAAACATCTGTGTAAAAGGGAAAAAATATAATTTACAGTTCATAATAATTTGACCATGAAGTTTCTCCTTTACCTCTGTTCCCATCATTACTGCCCCAGGTTTAATCCCTTTTATTCTTCTAGTTTAGATGAAACTCTTCTTGTTAATGATGTCACTGAGCTTAAAGTACATGAAGAAACAAATAAACAATCTATAATTTTCAAAAGGGAAAAAATATGGTGGAGAAACAAGATCAAATCTTTTTAGTAAACATAAATTTGCTAGATTAAAGACATTGATGTTTCCAGGTACAGAGGCTGGCTTTAATGTATAAATTGTATATTTATACATTGCTTGGAATCACCTCTCTAATTTTTCAAGTGCTTTGTCTTACTTAATCCAGCAAAATATCACTTTGTGCTTTCATGTCATGCTCACATACCTTGCATTCCCTTTTCTGGGTTCTGTTTTGAAAGCAAGCAAACATCTCTCTTTATTACAAACCATTAAATGATAATTTAGTCAGTGTGCTTTTTACCTTTGTAATTTCAAGTTAATTGCATAGCTGTATGTGTGTCAAAACCAAAGTAATTATGCTTTCTTTTTTCTTTAGTCAATCTTTAATTTAAAAATTAACAAATAAAAGGACATATTTGTGGGGGAGAGGCTGTCTTTTGAAGAGTGTTGGGCCTGATTTCAGGGGCAGGTACTGTCTGTGTGGGACACCATATCAAGCCCGGCCATGCCTTTGCCAAGGCTTGATGTATTTGTGCCAACTCATTGCTTCAGATGCTTGTAATGCTTGTCAAATACAAGAATGTAAGGTGTTTCTCAGTTATGTGATATCTGGTTGAGGCCAATTCAGAGTATCAAATGCATGAAAACATAGCAAGAAATTGAGAACCGTGATTTGTATTTCTTCCACTAACTTCAGCTTGACAATCAACCCAATTGTCTAGTGAGAAAAAAACAACATTGTGTTACCTAACTGACCTATTTGCCAAGAGACACTTAGGATTTTTTTTAAGTGGGGAGCGTGGTGCAGAAGAAGAGGGAGAGAGAGAATCTTAAGTGAGCTCCATGACCAGTACAGAGCCCGGAAGCCGGGCTTGATCTCACAACTCTGAGATCATGACCTAAGCCAAAACCAAGAGTAGGATGTTTAACCACAACTGAGCCACCCATGCATCCCGATACACTCAGAACTTTAAAAATCGAAGATGCTTTTCTCCTTAAGCACTAGAACAAACAAGCTGTTCTCCTCTTCTAAAGATATTTTCTTTAAGATGGGCTGGATTTCTCTGATATTTGCCATAGCAAGCTATAAGAAGTTTCTCAGCTATGCGATAGCTGGTCATGGCCAGTTGATGTTAAACCAGATTGGTTCAACCTAATTTGGCATTCATATTATAATTCATTGCTGAAGGTTGAAGGGGCACCTGGGTGGCTCAGTCAGTTAACAGTTTGACTTTTGATTTTGGCTCAGGTCATAATCTCAGGGTCGTGGAATCGAGCCCCGTGTCGGGCTCTGTGCTCAGCAGGAAATCTGCTTGTCCCTCTCCCTCTGCTACTCCCCCTCCTCTCTCTCTCTCTCAAATAAATACATAAAAATCTAAAAAATAATAATAATTCATTGCTGAAGTTTGAAGACAGTGAATGCGGACCATTGGGCAGGAAAGTCACTAAGAACAAACCTGTTCCCAAAGCGAACAAAAGTTGACCATCTCTATCTAGTGGAAATGACACCAACATTAACCCAGGCTGATATTAATAAACACAAAAAATGCAATAGGTTTAATGACTGTAAATGCTGACACCCATTTCAGCACTAACTGCTGTGTCTGGGAATAAATGAGTATTTATCATTTCCTGAATCCTGCTCTGGCCATTGGCCAACAGAGAATGTACATCAAAATTAGAAGAGATGGGAGGTGGTACTTGGTTCCAAATTGGTCTGAATAACGATAGCAAACTTAAAAGCTGCCTCCCTGCTTTTAAGATTCACTGTTGTCTGTTTTCAAGAATAAAAGAAAACATTAAAAAAAATAACAGGAAGCAGTCTGTAGCTCAGAGAGAATCTTACTTGATTTGATTCCTTTACAGCATTGCATTATCATCTACATGAAAGCAGAGCTCACCCCTGCCAAACCCTGAAATGCATAAAATGGAAATGAGGAAGGAAAATGCCTTTGTCACTCATCTGTTTCTGTCTTAGGAAATATCTCCAGTGCATCTGCTTGCTGTGACCACACGAAATAGGGCAGATGCCATAGAGGGACAAACCTGGATTGTGCTGGCCTGACCCATCTCTTAGCAAATCCCAGATGCACTTCATCTTAATGAAATGCCCACACAGAGGGAATCTCTGGTCTCTCAAGAAGTCACTTGCTCCCTAATCATGTTGAGCCTTGTTTGGAATTCTGAGGCAACTTCCTGAAAAATACCATCAAGGTTATTGTTGACAGAGTCAGGACAATACATAGGTTAAGAAAATCTCTCCTAGGTCATTGTCCTAGAAGCGATATAACTCATCACATTTTTATCCAAAGAGGATAACTACCTTGAAAAAAAAAAACAGATAAAATCTAAGTAATATAGGAGAAGAATATTTATTTATTTAATAATTTCAGTTAAAAAATTAAGTTAGATGGCAAAAATTTGAAGTGATAACATCTCTCAGATGTAAAACTGCACATACATGCACAAGTACACACATGCACACACTGAAATACATGGATGCTGTATGAATGTCCAAGGGCTGCAGTAACAACATACCACAAGCTAGGTAACTTGAAAGAAATTTATTCTCTCGTGGATATAGAAGCTAGAAGTTCAAAATCAAAGTATGTTAGAGTCATGATCCCTTTAAAGGCTCTGGAAATAATGCTTTCTTGACTCTCCCTACTTTCTGGTGGTTGACTGCAATCTTTGGCATTCCTTGGCTTGAAGACACAATGCCACAATCTCTGCCTCCATCTTCACGGGGTGATCTTGCCTCTCTGTGTCTCTGTGTCTATCTGTCCTTTCCTCTTCTTATAAGAATGATAGTCACATTGGATTTAGGTCCCACCTTTACCCAGTATGAATTTATCTTTAACTTGATTACATGTGCAAAGACCCTATTTTCAAATAAGATCATAGGTTGCAAGAAGGCGTGAATTTTTGAGGGACCCTATTCAACCCACTACAGTCTGCCTCTGCCCCCCAAAATTCATGTGCTTCCCATGTTCAAAATACATTCAGCTCATCTCAACATCCCAAACAGGCTTAGGCCATTCCCACATTAACTCTAAATCCAAAATTCTCATTGAAATGCCACCAATTCAAAAAAAGTTTCACATCTCTTCATCTAAATAATCATCTAAATGTCAATGAGACTCTAGGTATCTTCTATCCTCTGTCCACAGACCCATTAAACTAGAAAACAAGTTATCTCCTTCCAAAATACAACAGTGGGACAGAATGAGGCATTCTCATTCTGAAAGGGAAAGGATACAAGGAATAAAGGGATTTCTGGTCTACAACAGTTTGCAACACGGGAAGGCAAATCCTATTAGGTTTCGAAGGCCTGCAGTGATGCTCTGTGGCTCAGTGTTCTGTCCTTTGGTTTCTCCAGGTTGGGCTGTCCTGCTCCCCATGGCCTCTGCATCCGTGGTTCTGCCTTCAGCCATTCTTCCTTCACTTTGTTTCGTCTTTGTTCCTGTCAGCCTAGGCTGGCAGTTTTTCAGCTGGTATAAAATTCTCAAAAATCTTGTCAGTCTTCATGGATATCATGGGGATCTTCAATATCAGACATGAGGGTTTCCCATAGATGTTTTCTGGACAGCTCCATCTCCATTTCTACCTTCTGCTGAAATGATTAATTAGATCCATGAGTTACACACCTGATCTCTTCAGGGAAAGTTTGTCCAGCAGTCCCCTTGGCTCTGCTTCCAGAACATGCAATCTGGCTGAGCTTCGAATATTTGCAATCATCAAAGTTCTGGTTTCTTTTTGTCTTAACAGCTTCTTCCTCTTACAGACAGGCAATAAATTTAATTATCAACATGAAAACAGAAATCTGGCCATTTACACAATCCAGTGTCACTGCGATTAAAACAAAACAAAACAAAGTGCTCTGGAATAGCACAACTATTGCTAATATCAGGACCAGAAAGAAATAAATCTCAAATTTAAGAATAAGATGATTTCTTTGCAGGCAAAAATCTGACTACACAAAAAATAAAGCATGATTTTGCTAATTGCATATAACTCCTTCCCTTTAAGTGAGCTTTAAATATAGAATTATTTTTATACTTCAATATAAATATATGTTTTATATGCATCTATACTCTTTAAAAACAGAATAATAAACAGTTGGAAGTATGTTATATATGTCACTTAAATCCAAAGGTCATATTTAAATGTTATTTGTAGAGGATCATTAAAGAACCTGCCAATATACAATTCAGTGATTCTCCAGGCAGTAAGGCACTCCCACAGTTCAGAACAATTTTAGAGAGGTAAAGTAAGCAACATTTATACTATCAGTATCTAAACAGATACAATGCTAGGGGAACGGGCATGGCTGTAAGTCTCTTGGAAAAAAGTTTCAGTTCAGATGACAGAGAAGATTTTTCTGCAGACGCATACTTTCAGTTATATAGTAGAAATCAGTAGCAAAATAGGATTTGATTTCTAGGGATTCACTTTAGAGCTAAATGTGTCAGAATATCTGGGAAAGTAAGTGATACTGCATTTTTTAAAGATATCTCTTTCTTCCAAGTCTCCTTTTCACTTTCCCACCTGTTTTATTTCAAGTGCTCATCTTTGGGGTTTTCTTCTCCTTAATTTTCACAACTAGGCCCCCTGTTCCCACACATATTCTCTCCTCAGCCCACTTTAAGGCAAAGTCTAATGTGTTTCTGAAATCTTGCTTTGTTCGGCTTTAGTTTTAATAAAACTTTCTTACAAGATGTCTTAGTCTGTTGAGGCTGCTGTAACAAAATACCACAGACCGCATGACTGAAACAAACAGAAATGTCTTTCTCACAGTTCTTGAGGCTGAAAGTCTGAGATCAGGGTGCAGCTGGGTCGAGTGGAGGGCCTGCTTCCAGCTTGCAGACTTATCATCATATCTGCACCTGGAGGAAGGGGTGAAGTGATCTCTGCAAGGGCCCTTTTATGAGAACACTAATCCCATTCATGAAGGCTCCACTCCCATAACCTAAGCACTTCCCAAAGGCCCCACCTCCTCATCCAATTACAGGAGGCATTAAGAGTTTCAGCATAGCACAAGATTTAGACAGGTGTGGCAGGCAGAAAAAATAGCCCCCCAATATATATTCACTCCCTAATCCTCAGAAACTGTGAATATTACCTGATGTGGTGATACATATGGTTTAGCTAAGGACCACAAGAGGAGGACTTCATCCTGGATTGTCTGGGTTAGCTCTAAATGCAATCACATGTACCCTTAGGAGAGAAGTAAAGGGAGATTAGGCTCACATACACAGGAGAAGGTGATGTGAAGACGGAGGAGAGATGTAACCACAAGCCAAGGAATGCCAACAGCAAGCAGAAACTAGAAGAGGTAAGGAGGAGATTCACCCACTAGACCTTCCAGAGGCAGCCACCACCGTGATTTCAGACTTCTGGCCCCAGAACCATGAGAGAACAAATTTGATCTTTTAAGCCACCACATTTGCAGTAATTTGTTATAGCAGCTACAGAAATCTATATAATTGGTGATGACACAGAAAACAAAAAGATAAGTGTTAGTAAAACGATCCCCCACAAAGAATATATCTCTTTCTGGTGGTCTGGGCTACTTACCGAGCACCTAGCAGAGAGGAGCTGGAGAAGGAGTCGCCTGCTTTCTGTCTGTGGCCCTGACACTTACGGAAACCTGGCAGCACAAGTGTGATTGCTCCCATGTTGCAGATGAAGAAATTGACTTGCCCAAGTCACACCAAGTAAGCAGAAGTCCCAGGATTTAAATCCAGATGCATTCAACTCTATTGTCCACTTTTCTGCAACACTCTGCGGCACCTCTTACTTCTCACCCAAGCCACTCCCAGAGCACACTTGTAACCAAGGTTTCTTTTACTCTTTTTTTTTTTTTTAAGATTTTATTTATTTATCTGAGAGAGAGCATGAGAGAGAGAGTAGAGAGCACAAGTGGGGGGAGGGTACAGAGGCAGAGGGAGAGGGAGAAGCAGGTTCTCTGCTGAGCAGGGAGACAGATGTGGGGCTCCATCCCAGGACCCTGGGATCATGGCCCAAGCCAGCAGAAGGCAGATGCTTAGCTAACTGAGCCAACCAGGTACCCCTAGGTTTCTTTTACGCTTAACCAGCTGCAATAGTCCCTTCCATATGCCCAGGGGCAACCAGTTGTGTCCCTGACTTTTATAGGTAACAAAGTAAAAATATCCCAGAGGCAATATGCCTCAAATACCATGGTTTGTAGTCTTTTTTTTTTTTTTTTTGACTCTCCTGAATTCTTAGATCTTGGATCTAAAGATCTAAACAAATTGGTTTCTTCTCCCAACCACCAGACTAACCCTGATTTACCTCAGATTAGACAAATTGCTAGCCATTCTCCAGTTTCCAAAGTTACAACCTTGTCTGGGTAAAAAGTGAATCTGAGATTACTGACCATATCTTATCTATCCTGCCAAGGATAGATCTCTCTTTCTCATAGCCTCTGCACCTGCTGCCCCCGCATCTTTACCACTCATCTGTCCAGCTTTGATCCACTGTAATTTAGGCCTCAGTGTGTTTCTGAGGCCAGAGAATCACTAAAAAAAAATCTCATTCTCTTTGAGGTTTATATATGTTACACTCACATGCCCACACGCATGCATGCACACATGCACACAAAACTTTAGCAGGTATCTAATTCTTGAGACACAAAAACACAGATGTGCAGAAATAGAAACTTCTTTATTTCTTACAGTTAAAAGTAACCTAGGCCTTAAGCCTCCATTTCTGCTAATGGTAGGATAAGAGATTCTTCTATTTTCAAACTCAGGCTCTTAGCAATTTGCTCCCTACCTCCCCACTCCCCACTGCATCTGCAGTTCTCCTTTCTCTTAGGAGAGATGTAAGTTTTCAGAACTTACATAGCATCCTGGTTTGAGGGCAGAGGCTTCTTGTCTGAGAGTCCTTCTCTATTCTAGGCCACATACCTCATCTTCCTGTCTTAGGTGCTACAGCCAGATTTGGTGTGTTCCCAGATGGTGATGCGACCCAGTCTCCAGAACAAACATTGTCAAACTCCACACAGGGAGCTTTGTTCTTATGTTGTGGGCTCAGCCCTTGCTCCAGTTGCTCATTCTCTAAGCCTTTCTCACCTGAGTCTCTACCATGGGGCGGCCCTCTCAGCACCCTGATGACTCCTGGCAGAAGGCTGGCAGTTTTCAACTACATGTCATATTCTCTCAGGCACAATGTTTCAGATCTCCTAGATGCATCGAAGGGGGTATCTGAGGTGAGGCAGTGAAGAGGGAATGCAGACCTTCCCTGTTCCAAGTATTGTACCACCATTTCCATCTACTCTGGCAGGCCCACCCAGATGTAGAGCCTGAGAGATATCTCCTCCCAGAAGCCCAGACAGGAAGCAGGACATCAGCCCTCCTCCTTTCAGAACTTCCTCCTTTCAGAGCCCATTAGAGTCCTAATCTTTGATTGAAGAGCTTTGATTGCAGAGACCAAGGAGCATGACCGTCTCCAACATCCACACTCATGCTCTCCCTTGAAAATTCTCCCTGATCTGCTCCCTTAATTAAGCCTCACAAGGCTCAAAGGTCTCCAGATGCCCTGTGGGAAGGAAAGCTGTCCCGAAGGTATCACAATCCCTCCACAGTGTGGTGCAGGGTCTAAGTTCAGCACCTCCGTTTGGTAGGCTTTGCTCTTGGTTTACCAAGTCAAATATTTTTTATTTCAGTGAAAATTTTTTTCTGCCAAGTGGCTTCTGACAGTAATGGGGCTTTTAGAGGATTTTGTCTGCTGTGGACTTTCAAAAAAAAGATGAAATTTGGAGCCAAGTGAGGACAACTTTGTCGTAGTAGTTGTGTCTGTCTTCCTTCTGAAGCAGCAAATGCCAGTTTCAATGGGTGGGAGGCCTTAGCATATAATTAGGAATTACTGGAGTTGAAAGATGCATCAGTGTTTTAAAGACACTAATTTTACAACATTATGTAAATGCTTTAATCTAGGCTTATCATACAGTTCACAACTTCATATAATACCATTATTTTACTGGTGCCATTTGGCCATTTCTTTGAAAAGACACTGCTTAAGTTTCTTTATTTTGTTTAGTTTTGGAATCAAAGCAGTACATTTATTTGTTCATTTTGATTTCAAAGTCAAAGTAGCTGAAGGATTTGGTCTGATGTCATGTGACATATCAAAACTAATCTATTCAAAAAGGGCATGTGTATTTTGAAGATTACCTTATTATTGTTACATTTTGTCACATTTCTTGTTGAGATGTTATAATAGCAATGTTTGAGAAAAATAATTTTAAAGGCACTCTTACTGCCCTTATCCTATGTGGCCCAGGGGATGCACAATAAGTTACTCAGCTAATGCCACATTACTAGACGTGAACTTTATTTTTTCTAATTATACATGGTTATGAAGGAGGACATGGCACATCCCTTTGCATCCACATATGTTTTCTCTATCAGAGGACTTCCCTGCGACAAATACCGAGATTTTGATTATTGAGTCCAAGGGTAGATTTATTTCCAATCAGTGTGTCTGTCTCCACAGGGCACGGAGGTTACCCCAGTGCCTCTCCTGGCTGAACCCAGTGCCCTGCAATACTACCTGTGGGGTTTTTAATGAAGTTACGACAACTTCAATAAAAAGTTTTAATAAAAGAAGACATTACTTTGTTGTTTTGTTTTGTTTTTACAAGAAAGAGACCTTCTCCTTTTTATTTTTTCTTTTTACACAGTATGTCATAAAACAGCCTCAGAAGTTGAATTGGTCTAAACTCATTAACCTAGAATGCTATCTACAATCATTTTTTTCCAACAGTCTCAGGGTTCAAGTAAACTTATTGACACATAGTATGAGTCAAAGTGCGATATGAGACAAGCTTTATTTACATGTGGCCTCACAAATAGGTAAAACACTAAATGAGAATTGCCTTAAAATTGGTAGTAAATTTATAAAATGAGATTACATCCATAATTTATTCTATTTAACTTGTATCATTGTTGTTAATATTACACCTGAATAACCAAAGAAAGTACTGGTAAGCTTGTGTGTGTCTCCAAATAGAAAGACTTCTTAGAAATTAAAGAATAACCTTTTACATCAACACTGGGATTTTCTAGAACTTTTCAGAATGTATTTAATCTTAACTGCATTATGCAAAACTATTTTCATGTATATTTAAACCCATTAACAGGAAGTAAAGACCAATGCCACTGACACAGTTGTTTCAGAAATGTTCCTGGTGGTTTTATGAAGAACAAAATAAGTCAAAATAGAAAGTTACTAAATTACTGCAACTACTGCAGAAACTATACATTTGCAGAGCTGAGACACATCCAATTAAGCTAAACCATATAAAGGAGGGGTCTTATTTTATGCATGGTAGAATGAGTTCTAGGAAACTAAGCTCTACCAAACTGAGATAACGTCTGAATTCTGCTACCAAAGATGGAACTTTGCCTCTCTCTGGGCTTAGCTTTAGTTTGGACATCTACAATTTAAGGGAAAGGGGCATATAAGATGATTTCTAGGACCTGTTCAAGACTTGTAATGCTATCCTTCTAGGGGAAGGGCATCAACAGCAGCACAACTCCAGCATGAAAGGATTCATTGCAATAACCAATGTAATAAGTTGTAATTACAGTAATAAGCCAAATAAGTGATACACACAGACATCCCTTCGTCTCTCTCTTAAAGTGTAGTCAGTGTCAGCTGAATATTCAGTTCTGTATCACAGAGTTAAGTTCTGTATCACATTTTTATACTTTGTGATCTGTAGAATATTGGATGCTATTACTCCATAGCACAATCATTCATTTATGGGCCTCTAGGATTTTTTTTTTTTTTTAATGAAACCATTCTCAGGAATGAAGATTTACAAACAAAAAAATAAAAACAGAAAGAAAGAAAAGAAAAAATCAGTTGCAAAATCAGAAGATCACATTTGCTTTGTTCCCCCTTTCTGTTCCATTTCTGGTTCTGCCTCGTTTGTGAAGCCTTTTCTGATGCTTCTGACTCAGAAATCATCTCTCTCTCTCTCTCTCTCTCACACACACACACACACACACACACATTTTTTCTATATCTCTCTTCTATAATTCTGCCTTCTTTGTGGACCTTATCACAACTTCAAAGCACATAGCTCTCCTCTTTTGATTAGTGTTTAGTAAGTTCTTGTCCTAATGTCTCTTACTAGATTTTACATTCTTTTTGAGGTTAGGATTTTCTTCTATGACCTGCATATTGCTCATAATACTTAATATCCTAGCAGTAAGTATTATGTTATTTGTTGTCTTGAATCAATAACAATTTAATTAATTGGTTCAAGATTGTGTTATTTTCTGTAAGAGTATTTATGAGTGAGTAGTGATATCAGGCTACCCCAATAGGTCTAAGTGATGCGATTACACAGGAGCCTAAAATAAAAACTGTATTTGTGATTTGATTCTCATGGTGCATCTGGATGACATAAGCTGTGGTTATGAAATCAGGGAAAGCATGAAAACGCTTGTGCCAATGCACAGAGATGATCCTGTGATGGTGCTCTCCAAGAGTTAAAATTCTGAGTACTTCTCTCTGATTGCACCCTTGCAGAATCACAAGAAGGTCTTTATTATAGCTCCACCAGGTTAGAAAAGAGCATTGGTCTGCATCTGTTGCTTTCACACAAACAATTTGGTGCATCCGGAACCATGGGGTCTACTCTTCACAGGCCTCACTACTCTGTGATATCTGGGTGAGCAGGGATCTTGGAGGCAATTTTTCTCACAAAGAACAGCCCAAAAGGGCCTCAAAGACCACAAAGACCTCAAAGATAAAATCAAGGTTACTATTTCCTGATCTCAACACCTCTTCAGGGAATTTATTATCCTTATGCAAGTCAGCACAGATCAGTCATCAAGCATTTTAAGTCACTAAAATCAAACCTGGCCTTTAGCTATAATGTTAGGCAAGACTGGATTAAGATGTTTTGCCTAAATAACTCTGTAAAGTCAGTGACTTAGGATGGTCAATTTGTGTTTTGCAGATAGAAATAGATAATCAGCCAACTTGAACAAAATAATGTTTAGTATCAAAAATAAAAGGATCATAGATCTTTACAAAAATCTCTCTCTTTACATGAATTAAAACATAATCTACAGAACATTGTGAGTCAATCTATGGCTTTATGAAGTTTCATTTTCAACAAGTCAAATGAAAGCAAAATTGACCAACTCACCTGCCAGACATTGCCCCAAACTGAACCCTGTAAAAGTCTTTGGATTGTCCAAAACCTATTTGGCCTACTGTGTAGAAAGTTTTAAATTATGAGTAGAGAAAAAGGTAGGAAGTTTAGAGCCATATGGTCCTCATACCCATGGAATTAAAATAGAGATAAAACCAAAGACCTTCTCTTTGTATTTGTTATCTAGTAGCTTGATGGATGTCTGTTCTGCTGCTCAGTCTGATCAGATAGGGAAGCATGCCTCTTGTTTTTTTGAATCTCTCTCTCCAGCTAAATGCAATTATCTGTATTTTAGATAATGCTGGTTAAATAAGAGAATAGAATATAGCTCAGATAATAGAGAATCTAATTAATTCTAAGTCACGAAACTTAGATCATGGGCACTATCTTTGACACCTGTCTACACCTATATAAATCTTCTTAGCCATCAAGATTCAGCTCAAACTATCCTATCCCTGTCCGTCCTGATCTCTCTCCAAACTCCTGCAACCCTGATGCTCTCCAGAGTATACAATTTAGGAAGCAGTAGATGGGTATGATATTATTTCTTCTCGCTTCACCTGTTCTGCCTTGTTTTCACCTCCTGGGGAAATTGTAAGTCTCTTGAGGGGAGGCGGTGCCTCACTCCTTTGTGTATCCTCCGAAGTGATGAGCACCATATTCAGCACAGAGCCGATATCCTGTTAAATGCATAAAAATATAAAGATGATGCATAACTCAAACTTCCCGAAAAGAAATTTTGTTTTGGTAAAACGCATTCTAAGCTATTAGTCTTTTTTTGATATTGACAATCCATGCACCCATGAGATACCTCTGCATTTGCATTAAATCCTAGTAGCATATTCATGTGATTTTAATGACTAAGGTCTGTGCTACCTAAGATGCATCATGACACAAATACAAGGGGTGGGAGGGGGATGGAATTACAGGCTTCAGGTATTTGTACGCCTTGTCTTACACGCAGCTGCTATTACCTCTACTTATCGTTGACGTGTCATTCTAGATTCTGGCAGCAATGATTATTCCTAATTATATACAGGAAAATAAATCGTAATATGTGTTTAATACAAACAGTCTATCATTTGGGTAGTCATGTCAAATGGTTAATCATGTTTAAAACTAACAGGAATAGGTTAGGGGACAGAATGTGTTGTAACAAGACAACTTCTTAATCTTGATTTAAAATTTAATCTGAAGGTCAGAAAAAATGGCTTCAAGAAATGTGTTAGCACTTTTACTAAAGAACAGTTTCTTCTTGGGGTGCCTGGGTGGCTCAGTCATTAAGTGTCTGCCTTCGGCTCAGGGCATGGTCCCAGGGTCCTGGGATCGAGCCCTGCATCGGGCTCCCTGCTCGGCAGGAAGCCTGCTTCTCCCTCTCCCACTCCCCCTGCTTGTGTTCCCTCTCTCGCTGTGTTTCTCTCTGTCAAATAAATAAATAAAATCTTAAAAAAATAAAAAATAGTTTCTTCTTATAAGTGAAGAATTATTTTGGATTAGATAACACATCCCTTTACACTTGCTGGGGTATACCTGCAGAGAACGGTATCTTCCCTATGATTCTCGCCTCCCATATTTGGCCATTTACCTCTGCTCCAAGGTGGGACGAGACCAAGGACAAGACAAGCTACAGCTCAACCAGTTTCTAACTGACCAGATATTAGGGAGATTCATTTCCAAAAGGAACTTCAGTTTAGTGTTTTGTTCCCAGTCTCTCCTGTAGGAGTTATGATTCTCATTTTTCTCAGGCTTAATTCTACCTTGTGATTAAGAGCTATGCCTTCAAAAAAGTCCGGTGCAAGTAAGTACATTAAAAAAAAAAAAGAAAAAACCTGTATTCTCTAATCAACGTATTAGAAAGAATTATTTACCCTGAGTGAGTGAGCATACAACTATGTATAAAACAGGTTTTGATAGTATTGATTCTTAGCCAAATGCTGTCCCTATTAATAACTTTAGAAAAAAAAGAGAGCACAAAAGTAACAGTCACATGTATGGGCCCTCAAAATATTCCCAGATTTGTGCAAATCTACTCATGATCACATGGCAACTATTTATTTATAAAAGCTTATTTTTTGTGTGAAGAAATACTAAGTTTCCCATCAATGACTACAATATTTCTCTATAAAATAAGATTTTAAGCTGGGGAAATTCCAGAAAACACTGCTATTTTTCAGAATTTCTCAGTGACTCCGGTGTCCGTTGCAGAGGTCATTCACATCTCTCCAATACTTTGAACATCATGAAAGTCAAGTATTTAAAATTATAATATCCTGCAGTAAAAATATAATGGGGATCTCATCTTACTGGAAGCTCCCGTATGTAGTAACCTCTATGTGTGATGGATTGGTGCCTCTTCACACTAGATTTGGAGAATGCCAAAGAAATGCTGCACATGACTTAGTGGCATTTCTGCTATTTCAGGAGAATGGGTATGCAGATAGAAGCTGCTCATGGAAGAACAGATGAAGAAAAGCCTATGTTTTATGTTCGTGTATGTTAGGAGGAAGGAAGGATAAAAACTATTCACAAGTTAGGCTGAATAGAGGAAAATAAAAACTGTCATCTGTCTGATCATAAGGCAAGCTATTTCTAAAGGAATAGAAGACATTTTATATCCCAAGAACAACAGAGCGAAAAGCAGAAGATGATATTCTAGTGACATGAAGCCAAGATCTTGAGGCTTTAGGGTCCTGTTATTCCTCATGACCACTCACCTATTAATAATAAGCCAAGAATAGAGAAACAGAGACCACATTCTTCATCTCCTATAAGTTGACACAGCTATTCATCTTTTGTGAGATGGAGGTCATAGAAAAACCTGGTTTTATGAGCAAGAGGACTCTAGAAATAAACACTCCCAGTTTGCCATTAGCCATTATGAAGAAGACAGCAAAATTAATTTATTTTAATGTTATACCCAAGAGGCACATGTTTTCCTTTCTATGTGATTATGAAAATACTGAATGTCCCCTGAGGAAAGAAGTCCTTTTTTAGACTTCAAGAACAGACAACCCAATTTTCTCCGAGTTTGTTTTTTCTCCTTTGAGAGTGCACTTAATTTGTTAATGCAGGAGTGCATTTGTCACCAATAAAATTCATCTCCACTCGATAAACGGACTGCCTGAAATTAGTCCTGATAGAAGGAAAACTAGGGGGAGTGTACATGGTTGCATGTTATGAAAACATAATTCAGTGGTTTAATTTGTAATAATATTTTTTATATCCAAAAATTGCATGGGCCACCTGAAAAAGATACTGAAAGGCCATGCTTTTATTTACTTCTGCCAAGCATTGGCTTTTATGATTACTGATCAGAAAAAGCAAACTGTGCTTTAATAGGGGCTTCATTGCCACTAAATGGGGCTGAAGGCTATCAGGGTATATTGCTTTCAACATTGTTCTATATCAACAAGTAGTGAAATTGTGATTATTTGTAAGACACTATGTCAAATGTTTTGAAAGAAATAAAAAATGGATGGGACATGGCAGCCCTCAGGTTATGGGCAATCTAACAGGGACACCCACCCACATGGACATAAATAACTGCCTTACAAGGCAGAGTGGATGAAGTGTTTGGTTAGAATAATTTTTGGGCTGCACATAACAGATACCCAAATTAAACTAGCTTAACAGTAAGGAAGTTAAGTGTCATGCGAAAGAGGAATTACAGAGTTAGGGCAGACTCTAGTAGCTCGACCCTGTAGTCAGGGTGGCACTTCCTCCCACCTCTCCAAGCTGCCAGTCACAGCATTGGTTCACCCTAAGGCTGGGGTGGCCTTGCAGGGAAATGGCTGCCAACAGCAATCAGAGCAACATGCTTCTTTGTTAACATCCAGCAGGAGAGAAAGACTGAGTTCTTTCACCCAAATCCCTTTCCTTGTATTGCATTGGCCTGTGTCTGAGCTCATGGCTGATAGAGGGGATGGGGTTACCTTTGTTGACTTGGACCAGGGACAGAGTAGAAGAGAGGCTGGGGAGCCGAGCACAGCTTCCACCCAGGTGTGGTAAAGGAACTGGACCTGAAGCAGATTCCATCATTCACAAAACTGGGTAGCTTCCTCAGGGTTTGCTGGGTTATCCTGAAGTTCAGAATCGCCAGCAATGGAAAGCAATAGGCAACACTTAGTATGGGAAAAAATGTTTTTAAAGCCTCTAAGAGCTGATTCATTATGCCTCCATGACATTTCTAAATTTGGGTAAGAGGAATACCTCAGTATTCTCCCTTTCTCCCAAAGTCAGATAATCATTCTAAAGTGGTTGCCAAGCATTTCTTAAACTGATATTTCTAGCTCTTCCAAAACAGTCTGTCACTAAACTCACCCACTCTACATAGGAGGGGGAGAAGGAGCAGTTGCAGTGATATTACTTTTTATAGAGATGTTAATTCTTCAGTTTTGTCAGATTTTGAAGGGTAATAAGATGCTTTCAATCTTATAATGCCTCTTGTTTGTGGGCACCCTGCCCTATTCAGAGCTTACATCTGGTCCTTTTCACTTAATTGTAAGAATGCTTTTTTAATTTTTTTTTAATTTTTAGTATTTATAATATGCCATGTGCTTGTATAAGCTCTTACAGGTGTTTTAAGCTAATTAATTTAATTTTCATTATAATCCCTGAAATATGAATTATTATTATCCTTACTTTACAAGTGAGAAAACTGGGCCACAGAGAGATTGAGTAACTAATGTAAGATCACTCAGCAATCAGTGGCAGAGTTGGGATTTGAACCTAGGCAATCAAGGTCCAGAGTCTGTATTCGTGCCCACAATAACAGAGTTACCCATTAGCTATCAAATTTCTGAACCAAAAAAAGAAGTAAAACTTTGATGTTTGGCCCAGGCATACCTTAGGTACTGACAAAAAGTCTTCATTTTTAACTCCCTTCAAGATATTTAGTCTTTCATTTATCTGTTCACTCAACACATTCATTAATCACTCACCATTTGCTAGTCACTATGGTGGGTACCTGAAGCTTACAGTCTGGTGGAAGATACAGAAAAATCAAGTACAATATAGCACGAGCTATACAAGAGGCACTAACAGGTGCCCCACTGGAGCACAGAAGTCAAACTTAGGGCTTAGAAAAGGCATGTGGCTAGTTACAGCTAAGGTACATGTTGAAGAATGAGTTAGCTAGGTTCATGGAGAAGATAGAACCAAAAAAGGGTAACCAAGGCCAGTGAGCGAGGGGGGATAGCAGAGCACAAGAGACTAAAGAGTTTGAATTTATGCTAAGAGTAGTGAGATGTAAGTATAACCAGAAGGGTGACGAGAAAACAAAAACCAATATTCAAATAAGTCAATAATGAGAAGGAGAGTATTGTTTCTGAGAAATGTTGGAAGAAAAAAGGAATTAACATTAACATTTTTTGGACACCTAATATACAAAGGATGAATATTCAATGCTTTGGGCATCCTGTGTCGTTTAATAAGAACTTTCTAAGGCTTAATTTCCCCCATTATAGAGCTCAGAGAAGTTAGGTAACCTGCCTCTGGTCTCAGAGAAGACCTAGAGTTTGAACTTGTATCTGATTCCAAAACCAGTACTTTTTTCCACTGTCCACCATGAAGATTCCTGAGCTCCTCCAAGTCAAAGACCAAAAAAGAACTTCTTTCTACAAACTCTCATTCATTCTGTGAAATTATATCCTCTTTAAATAATAATAGTAGTTACACATAAAAGAATGAGATGTCACTCTGAGAAATTTCTCTTCCCTCTGGTCTTTTAGTTATAGGCAGCAGAGAATAAACACCTGAATATATGAGGAAACGATATTAAGAAAACACATGCCAAAAAAACAAAAACAAACAAACAAAAAACACCTGGTATTCAACCAGGATAGAAACATGATCACCACTGGAAGTATCTTTTCTGCTTCACATAGAAATGAGAAAGAGAACCACCACCCCCAACCCCACCACCACCACCCATCCACCGCCACATCCCCGGGGAGAGCATGAAGTTCCCAGAGCTTCCTTGAATTGCTCAGTGCATCATTTTTGTATTTGCAAAGTACACTAACCCTAAAGAATGTGAGATCCATTCCTACTTCTGACAGGGTGACCCCACGCGTCTCAGCTTCTAGCTGGAGAGCCAGCTTCGGGAGAAGAATGCTCATTATTTGCTAAGGCTAAGTCTTTGCTTGTTATGTTCCCATGAATAACTTATAGCTGTGTGTCCTCATAAACAACAGCCCTGACACAGCTGACATAACAGCATCATACACCGATTCCCGATCCACCCTCCCGGGAGAAAATGGAATATTTGCTCGTTTCACATTTCACCAAGACAGGCTCTTCAACTATTTATAAGTTGAATAGAAATTTCCATTTGTTCAGCTGGCATAACTGGCTGTACCTACCAACTGGTAAAGGATCCAACCGGAGCCTCTGGGGGCCAGCTTTGGCAAAAGCTGGTAGTGGCAGGGGAAGGGGACAAGGTCTGCACTGAGGTACTGGAGGACTTGCTCCTCCAGCAGACACTCCTTTCCTCATTTACTCTTCCGCACCACCACCACCACCACAATGACGCACCCCCCACCCCGTTTACAGCTTGTCTAGAATGGATTTTGCTAATAACTTTTCACAAACATGCCTGCAGGTAGGTGTCTGTGCCTTATCAATACTTATTAAGGACTCACTGAAATTGACACCAATCAATATCACGGTGCCCTTCTTCTTGCACAATAAGAGTTGTCACCTCTAATTCAGTCCTATCCAATTTAAAACAGATTCATTAAGGACCTTCAATGTATTGGTTATGGGAATTTAAAGGTTAATAAAATTGAGTCCTTACCTTTCAAAGGCTTAAAACCTAGTAGGGGAGCAGACAAACAGGAAACATTGACTGAGATAACTGCTCTGCCACAAGAAACCCCAGTGGACAGAAGAGGTTACTTAACAAAAGCTAGAGGATTATTTTATTGATAACACGTGCAGACTCAGTGCTGCATACATTCTTTATCTTATTTAACCCTCACAACAACCCTCCCTGAGGCTAGTCCTATAATGAACCTAATTTTTCAGGTCAGGAAACTCGGGCTCAGAGAAGTTAAGTGATTTGCTCAGTCTGACAAAGCAAGTGGCAGATACAAAATTCAAACAGCCCAGTCTAACCACAAAGACCACGCACTTACTTATAAAATTGTATTGCCTTTCCACAGCAATTTGCAGAGTTTAATGTTCAGGATCATATCCATTTGTTATTCAAGAAATATTTGCTAAATGTCTACTATGTTCAAGGCACTGAAAGGAATGCAAACATACTACTAGGAAGTGGTTCTGAACTTCTGGCACTTACTTTTGGCAATCATTATAGGCAAAGAGTTTTGGATGAGATCAGTCAGTCCGTGTTTCTGGAAACATCTGTAGAATATGCTTATATATCAGACACCATGCTTGGTTCTGAGAATACGGAGTGATCTTCGCAAAAAGGAAATGTCTCCGTCCTCCTGAAACTTATATCCTGGAAAATATGCAGATACACATTATATTGAAAGTGGTAAAGGCTATGAAGAAAAATGAAGTTGAGCAAGAGTGAGGAACTGAGGGGACACATCGGCATTTTGAATCAGCTGATCAGCAAAGTTTCTCTGAGAACTAGAGAAGAAACCTGAATAAGGAGAAGAAATGAGTTATGTGATCATCTGTGTGGAGGATATGTATAGCTAAAGCAGAAGCAATGGCAAGTGCCAGGGCTGCAGGGTCATAACATACTTAGAGTGTACCAAGAATGTCATTAGGCCAGATCATGACAAAAGAGACTGAGAGCAATAGGAGATGGGTGGAAAGCCAAAGGATAGATCCTCCAGGACCTGCCATCAATGTACAGGGTTCCCATTTGCTTGGCAAGGCAAAGGGAAACCACTGGAGAACATTGAATGGGGGGGTGACATGCTCTGATTAACTGTTGAACCTCAGTCTGGCCACTGTGTGGAGAGCTGATTATGGGAACATATGAGTAGAAACAGCAAGACCAATTAGAAGACTATTACACAAGCCTAAATTTGAGATGGTGGTGGGTTAAACCAAAGCAGAACAAGCAGAGGTTGTCAGATTGGGGGTATATTTTTCATGGTAGTGCTGACAGACTAGATCAGATGTGGGCTCTGAGGAAAGAGAGAAGAGTGAATGCACTCAAATTCTTGGAATGGTGCCTGGCACAGAGTTTGTACTCAATATGTGGAAATCCGGTCCCCTTCTCTCAGAACAAAACACAATTTACTTGGGGGAAATAAGTCATGTATATAACTAATTACACAGAGAATCTGTAAGAGGGGCCCTAACATAAGTCTAACCTCATGGCCACAACCCAACCATGAGCAAGTAGATTATATCTTACCTCAGTTGCTTTGACCAAACTAGTAAGTAGCCTCATTTATGTTCAAATAAACCAAGTGGAAGATTTACTAAAAGAATTCTGGTTTTATCAAGTATGAGGGAACTCCTATTCTTGGTCAAAGTATGTATCACTACTATAGGTAGAACATAGTTCTATTTATTATAAAAATCAAATATTGCTTTGCAAGAGAAGTCTTCCATGGAAGTCCTCAAGCTAGGTCAGGTCTCCTTGCTACAGCCTCTCAGCACTCCTGTATCCTTCCATTACAGCTCTTATAATTTTGTATTCAACTAATATTTACCCAACCCCACTGCCATCCCATCCTCCTTAATTTTGAAACATTTGCCTAGAACAAAATATAGTAGGTGTTCAAAAATATTGTTGGAAAACTGAATCAACATTTCTATGTTCATTGCAACAGTATTCACAATAGCCAAGATGTGGAAACAACAAACTAAATATCCATTGACAGATGAAAGGATAAAAAAAAAATGTGGTATATACATGCAATGGAATAATATTCAGCCTTTTAAAAAAAAGAAGGAAATTCTGTAATATGCAGCAACATGGATAAAACTTGAGAACATTATGCTAAGTGAAGTAAGCCAGTCCCAGGAAGACAAATACTATATGATTCTACTTAGATGAGTTATCTAAAATAGTCAGATTTACAAAATCAAAGAGTTGAATGATGGTTAGCAGGGGCTGGGAGGAGGAGAAAGGGGAGTTACTAATCAATGGGCATAAAGTTTCTGTTGAGCAAGATGAATAAACTCTATAGAGATCTTCTGTGCAACATTGCAACAATATTCAATAATAATGTATTTGTTAAAAGCATAGATCTCATATGAAGTGCTCTTATGACAAAATAATTTTTTAAAAGAACAATAAAAATGTATTTAAAAATACATTTTATTTGGGCGCCTGGGTGGCTCAGTTGGTTAAGCGACTGCCTTTGGCTCAGGTCATGATCCCGGAGTCACAGGATTGAGTCCCGCATTGGGCTCCCTGCTCGGCAGGGAGTCTGCTTCTCCCTCTGACCCTCCTCCCTCTCATGCTGTCTGTCTCTCATTCTCTCTCTCTCAAATAAATAAATAAAATCTTTAAAAAAAAATACATTTTGTTCTTAAAGCAGAGAGCAGATGACCTATGAAGAAAAATGGAATGACATTTAATAAGTTATGGGTACTTAATTCAATTTTAAAAATTCTATTTATAATCACTAATTATTCTATTAGTAATACACAGGATTTTGCTTCAACAGAACCAGAACTGCTGTGGAGAAATTGCTTTTTACAAGCCATCTAGGATGTTAGGCCATAGTAAAAGTTTATGGTTTTGTGGCAGGGTTTGTAAGATGCATTTGAGGGGTGCCTGGGTGTCTCAGTCAGTTAAGCATCTGCCTTTGGCTCAGGTCATGATCTCCAGGTCCTAGGATCGAGCCCCGTGTTGGGCTCCCTGATTAGCAGGGAGCCTTCTTCTCCCTCTCCCTCTGCTCCTCCCTGCTCCACTCGTACTCTTTCTCTCAAATAAATAAATAAAATATTTTTTTTAAAGATGCATGGGACACCAGGGTGGCTCAGTCATTAAGCATCTGCCTCGACTCAGGTCATGATCCCAGGGTCCTGGGATCAAGCCCTGCATTGGGCTTCCTGCTCAGCGGGAAGCCTGCTTCTCCCTCTCCTACTCCCCCTGCTTGTGTTCCCTCTCTCACTGTGTCTCTCTCTGTCAAATAAATAAATAAAATCTTTTAAAAAAGTAAAAATAAAAAGATGCATTTGAGATTGACTGGGTATTGATTGAGAATAATTGGCCTATATAGCTGGATACAAATGAGAAATGTGTCTCACCTGGTTTATAGCAGTAACCTCGTAACTGACTTGCTTCAAATTTGCCTTCTTACAGACAACTTTCAACAAGACAGACTGATTCTTTTAAAAATAAAAGTCACTCTTCTGTATCTCTCCACATCTCTCAGAATAAATACCAATATCTTTATAATGATCTACAACATTTTTATTAATCAAGGGCCTGGAAAGAAGATAGGTAGTAAAATTAAACTGGTAATTGAGAGGAGTTCAATAAAGGGACAATTTACAAAGGTGAGGGTGAGGGTTAAAAAAATCATTTATAGATGATGCACTACCTGCTAGTAGTGGGGCTAGCAATAGTGGGGAGCTATTACCATTCTTACTCCTAGAGCAAGAGGAGAAAACAGTTACATGAGCCCATGGGAGTAGCTTCATGGAAAGGGCTGCCTGACAGGAGCTTTGGCCTTTGGTAAAAAGGTAAAGTCAACAAACAGCAACCAAGCAGGGAGAAAGCCAGAGAACAAATTTCCTGAACTTACTATTCTCCAGCCCTCAGATTCCCTGTCTGTAACTCACATTGGCTAAACCCTACTGGTAGCTGGTGGGCAGAACTTGTTGATAGAGTCCATGTTGGCCCTCTAAAGCACTGAACAGGGTGGAAAGAGAACAAAATGGGTTCAGAGAAGCAAATGGAAAATGCTCAGCTAATGCCCTATGTGACCTGCCCCTTGCTTCTTCTTTGTTCCTTCTGCTCCAATCACCCTAGCCCCTTTGATATATCTTAGGGACATTGTACAACTTTTGTGTTATTGTGTTTTCTGTTTCCTCTGCTTGGAACACTTTTTCTCTAAATATTGTTACAGCTCACTCCCTCATTTACTTCAAGCTCAAATGTCACCTTCTCTCTGCAACCCACTTGCAAAGCCTATTTAAAATTACAAACCACCTCCCCCAACATCCTAATCCCCTAACCCCCTTCAACTTTTTTTTTCCACATTGTATTTATTACATACTGTAGTACATAGGATATAGGTTAGCATACTGCATTATTTAATTTTTTATTATGTCTATTAATTGTCAAGCTCTCCTACTTCTTCACTAGAACATAAGCTCCAAGGAAATGATCTTTGCTGTGTTTTTTTTAATTGATATATTCTAGTACCTAGAAATAGTGCAAAATTCATAAACAGAGAGGAATAATCATCTTAAGTACAGTATTCAAATGTTCTTATAAATAGCATGTTGAATTTTGCTTAGAAAGTTAGGCAGAACAGGTACATTAATACCAAACAGTCCTGCTCCCTTCCCCACTCTCAAGAGAGAGATTAAGGTTGAGATTAAGTGTGACCAAATGTTGAATGGATTTCCGTCCCTCAGTAAGTCCCTGCACATAAAACTACACCTGAGTGGGAGCTCATTCTTCTACATCTCATTAAATTAATTCAGTAAATGACAGTGAGCCAAAGACTATGTTTTCTTGAGTCTGATCTCTTTCAGCAAAGGTGTATGGAACCATATGAAACTCTGATGATACCCTTTAAAACCACTAAGAATCCTTAAAGAAGAATACAGTGAAATCACTGTCAAGGAGGTACTCAGTTGTGCTGGAGGAGAAATAAAATCACATATAATTTTACAAAATTTTAAAAATCGAAAGACCAAAGGCCCTTGACATGATTCTCTTTGTGTATATCATCAGCCTACACTTAACCAGCATGAAAAGATCCAGGACCAAAATAAAATGCTTATCCCCATAAATGAATAAAAAAAATACAATGCACTAAATATATAAGATTAAACAATGATTATTTTTAAAAATATGTTTATAAGGATAATTATGTATCTAATAAACTTATGAAGGTAATAAAACTCAGTATATCAGAACTACAGTAAGGAAAAGTACTTTCTAATCAGGCTTCTCACAAATTCAAACCAGGTTAGAAGGTAGGTAATGATCTCATCTTCCCCATCAGTTCTTCCCCCACAAAGCAGAGAACTCAAGAGCTATGCAGATGTACAAAGCCTCTAGAGTTCTTAAAATGAAGGCAGGGGCACCTGGGTGGCTCAGTTGGTTAAGCGACTGCCTTCGGCTCAGGTCATGATCCTGGAGTCCCGGGATCGAGTCCCGCATCAGGCTCCCTGCTCGGCAGGGAGTCTGCTTCTCCCTCTGACCCTCCCCCGTCTCATGTGCTCTCTCTCATTCTCTCTCTCTCAAATAAATAAATAAAATCTTTAAAAAAAAAAAATGAAGGCATATTTTTACAATGGCATTAATAGCCATAAAAGCTTTGCCAGTAGTATTTACATGCATTGTAGTAGCATTTTTAAATGTCGGTTCAGCCTCTAATAAGAAATTATAAGTACACAGTGTCTACAAGCAGAGAATTGCTCTTCTTGACATATCTAATTTATCTGCAAGCCAAAAGCAAAGGCTTCTCTTCAGAGATAATATTGCAGTATCCCATTTAAAGTCACCCAAAATGACAAAGGGAAGATCTAACTAGGGAGTTGTTGACCTCATAATAGGAAGGAACTTCCTTTAAACTCCCCATCAAAGGAATATTTTTAAAGTAGGTTAGGTATATCCTTGAAACAAGAAAGTCTCCTCAGATGTCTAGTTTTTGTACCCTTCAGGCTGTTGTACGCCTCAGCCACTTTATCCAATTCACCGGGGTCATGGCTTCTAAGAGGTGATATGGTTAGATAAAGGGCCGCTTCTGTAGATCTTTGCCTTCATACATTTCCACCTCAGGCAATTCTTTTACAAACTCACTCCTTGAATAAAAATCTAGGGAATCAACCCAGAAAATAGAAGGTGCCTTGAAATTAGATGTTTTCTTTTCTTTTTTTCTAACATCCTAAACCAGAAAGTTATTTCATCCATGTGTGGGCATCAAGAACAATGACTGTGGTTCATCAAGGTCAGACAGTTTTATCTTAGTAAGTTGGTAGGTAGGCAAGGAAGTCATGAGAAGAGGAATAGGTGTCTTTGACATATATGCATAGAATCAGGCAAGTCAAAATTTCATTTGATTTCGTGTCAATAGAAAGAGAAAACCTAAAATCAAATATTGATCCATAGAAACCCCCAGAAATTAGATTTTTTTTTTTCCTCTGTTTTTAGAGAATTAGCCCAGGAGACTCCTTCCAGCACAGGGGGAAAATGCATAGATCTCAATATTTAATTGCATTTTGACCAATTATGAAATAAATGTGTTTACCTGGAGATATTTTTCAGATTCGTTTTTCTGTCACTTTGATTTGTGTTATGATGCTTAGGGCTTTAAAGTGTGAGCCATAGGAACCTTGAATTTGGAATGCCTTAATCTTTTATAGAAAACTTGAATCACTCTTTCAAAAAGGGTTTTATTAGATGTATGCAATATTTTGATAGACATTTATGGAAATAAGCACTGCTGATGGTAAAAATTAGCACTTCTGAGCCAAAGAGAAATCTTACTCAATGGGAAATGGTTACTTTTACTAGCTAAGCTATGACAATTAAAATATAAGTTCCACTCAGACAGAGTTAAGGTTGGCCTTGTTCATCATTGTATTCCTAATGCCTAGCACAATTTTTGGCCCTTTGTAGAGGCTCAATAAATAGTGTTTATCAAACAAGCGAATAGTACAGATGAATGAATAAGTAGTCTTCTAAATCCAAATGAAATTATCTACAGAAAATAGAAAAACAACTCATTAGAAGGCACTTAAAGCTAGACGAAACTCTCCTTTACCAGGGGCACCTGGGTGGCTCAGTCGGTTGAGCATTGGCTCTTGGTTTCGGCTCAGGTCATGATCTTAGGATCTCAGGATCCTGGGATCAAGCCCTATGTTGGGCTCTACACTCAGCACAGAGTCTTCTTGGGATTATCTCCCTCACCCTCCACCTCTCCCCCTGCTCACGGGCATGTGTGCTCTCTCTCTCTCAAAAATAATAAAATCTTAAAAAAAAAAAAGAACAACTATTTCTCTTTGCTCTTCATATGCTTTCATCAAGGATCCACATAGACCATAATTAGTTCTCCTGAATTGTCACAGTCACAAGGATAGTAATTTATAACTGATTACAAAGTTATAAAATTGGCTTTCAGACACAGATAGCCCCTTGTTCCATGAGATGTGGGTTGTATGAACCAGTTTTCCTAGAGTTTTTTCCAAGATCTGACTATGTAGGTTCTTAAACCCAAGGAAATTTTATAATTTCAGAGAGCAACTTATGAGGCTTGTGGTAGATAGCCATCCCAATGTACAGTGCACATATGCCATGTAAAGAAGTGTACTTTGTACCTTGTGGACCCCCTTCTATCAAGAAAGGAATGTCCGGCATGATTTTAGTGCTCTGATTCATTTAGGGAACTTTGGTCATCTTTTGTTTCTCTAAATGCCACTGCATCCAGACATAATGAATATATATATTTGATCATCAGTAAACCTGGGTTTTATGTCATCACTACGGTCTTCTCTTTAGTTTCACATTGTCCTAGGGAAGAAAGTAAGGATGGAAGTTTTTCTCATCATGAATCCCTGTTGAAATCTACCCTAATTACATGCATGCATGCATGCAAGCACTTGTTATTTCACTCAATCAGTATATTTGATGTGCCTATAGACAATTAGCTTCTCCTATGTTATTGAGCACACTGAGGTGAGGAGCGTATTGCTTAGTGACAGTTTATTTGATACATTTCTGCTAACTATATTAGTCTGTTAGGGCTGCCATAACAAAATACTGCAGATGTGGTGGCTTAGACAACAGAAATTTATTTTACCACAGCTCTGGAGGCTGGAAGTCCAAGATCAAGGAGCCAGCAGGGCTGGTCTCCTCCGAGGCTTCTCTGTTTTGCTTGCAGATGGACACCGTCTTGCTGCTGGCTCTTCACATGGTCTGTATATGTGCATCCCTGGTGTTTCTTTTATGTGTTCAAACTTCCTCTTCTTATAAGTTCACCAGTCAAAATGGATTAGGACCCACCCAAATAGCTTCATTTCAACTTGATCACCCCCTTTAAAGGCCCTATCTCCAAATATAGTCAAGTACTGGGGGTTAGGGCTTCAACATTTGAATTATGGGGAGGCACAATTCAGCTCATAACACTCACTGTATATATAGTATTTACTGGAGATGTAGGCTTGGAGAAGTAGTGATAGAGATACAAAGCAGGGTCATATCATATGAGTTAGGTAGGTGAGAGGGTAGAAATTAATGAAGGCACACATAGTGGGATAAAAGATTGGAATTGGAAGAAAGTAACCAATAAAGACAAAGGTAGCTCTGCTTTAACTACCATAGTGATCTCTGGAAGAACAATAGATCATCAAATGTGGATGTTTCTACCTCAGTCTTATATAAACTAGACCCTTTCCTGAGTAGAAATGGATTTTCCACAAAACTAATGAAATACAAGTTTAGCACCCCTCAAAGCTCTTTCTAGAACCATTGCTCTAATTTTATAATTTCGTAGTCTCTTTCCTTAAGGGGGCTTTGGACTCCAAATAACCTCCATCTGTCCCTGATTGCAAGTATTTTCAGCCATTTTCATAAACATTTGGGGCATTTCTTAGGCTAAACTCTTAGAAATGGGTATCTACTTGGGACAAATTATAACTGTAATGTATTATAAAAATGTGGCCTTTGAATAATAATGTTTCATTGCAATAGCAGTTACTATAACCTTTGTTTTTGTGGATTTGGATCTTCGACTGACTTTCAAACCACAGGTGCTCAGAAACATCCTGGTCATGTCATGTACTAGTCCCTTTGTGTCACTTTCTCTATCTCTCTTTTATACACACACATTCCATAGACACATTTATTTTTATGCCAACAATCAGAACTGGGCAACTAAACTGTACAATTAATTTAAAAAGTAAATTGTATATGTTGTCGAAAATACATGTTTGAAGGCTTCCCATTTTTCTTTTATGGGGAACTGTCTTTCTCTCATTTCTTCTCATAGTTCCCTGGGTGTGCACATATCCAAGCCTGGCCAGTGTGACATTTTCTAATTTTGACATTAGCTACAAAACGATTTCTTACTTTCTCTGCAAAAAAAAAGAGTATAAACATTTTAAGTGATGCAAAATGTTATTGCAGAGTAGACCTTTCCAGAGGCATTACGCATGGTGAGACAGTTTCATACTGTTCCCTTCAGAAGATTTCTACATTTCATTTTTTAGTTTTGTACATAGCTCTTCCTAGGGACAACCCTGCAATTTAAGACAGAAAGGTGGCTCTTAGTTGAAAAGCAAAAATAGGAAGTGAGATGAGTTCGGTAAAGCAAGACAGTTCAATTTGCCTAACAAAGCAAAATTCCCGAATTGAGTTACTCTTAAAGCACTGTAATCAGCCATGTTTCTTAAAATGCCTGGGTTATATCTAGCCCCACTCACACTATGGTAATTATCAGCTGCCACCACGCAGAAGTACTGCATTCCCTGCTACTTTTTTTTTTTTCAAAATGTCAGCTTGTAATCTGAAGGAAAATTACAAACCCGACTTTTTTTAGGAATGTTTAAAATAAACCCACAAAAGCACCAAGCCTGTTACAATTACTGTCCTGCTTTAAGAGAGAAATACCCCAGGTGGTGTTTTATCTCTGCAGCATCTATTTCTAAAGTTTAGCCACAATAAAAGGAGCAATAGTGCCTTATATAAGTGCAGACCCATGCCAGTTTTTGGAAGAAGCGAAAACTTCTTTAAGAAGCTTTCGGACTTTATTCTAGATAAATATGCACTACCCTAAGGATCATCATGCTCGTGCTGCTTTAATAAAATATCACTGCAAAAAAACTGCAGTATCGATTTGTATATGCCTCTGCTGTGCAGAGGTTAACTCCCTCTTATTTAATGGGAACATAAAACCCATATCAAGTGGAATGTTTTATGCTAATGGCAGTATTTCCAATTAAATTGCTGATATAAATCGCTTTGACATGCCATCATTCTTTATTTTAGCAATTACTTTTACACCATACACCTTAGAGCCTTATATCGTTCAGTTTGTAAAAGAAAAATGAAGTATTAGTCAAAACATAATAGTCAGAACCCTACTGAGAAAACTTTTTAGCATAACAAAATCCACATGAGTTCAAGGCACCAGAGGTTTACAAGGAGATTCTGCCCAGAATGCTAAGAAGCCTTTAAATGATGTAAGCAAATCACTGAGAAATCCATAAATTCACCTTTTCTCATACATGTTAAGCTAGACCTGGGACAGTAGACTGAAGACTTAGAGACAGGAGATCTCGTTGTGGTCCCAGCTCAGCGATGGCTCAGCTCCTCATGTCTGAGTAGCCTGGATGATGCTGAGAAAATCTCTAGCCTTGGCTTCCAAAAATGAGGTTCCAACTCCTACTTTCTGCAACAACAAGTTCCATAAAAGATGAAGAAAAATAGGTCGCTCCATGAATTCAATGCAATTCAGGACACACTTTCCAATAATAGCTTCCTCCTATCCCTTACAAAATATACCTCATCCCTGTGTGTGTCCCCTGTTTATACATCCAAAAGGGAGAAAGAGTATGAAAGGCAGTGCTAGGTTTGTATCCCAATTACAATTTCCTGCTAACTGTATGACCTTGGACAATGAGCTTCACTTCTGAAGTTCCAGTTTCTTCATTTATAAAAATGGGATAATACTCTTTACCTTGTAAAGTATGGATGATGATTATAGATGGTATTTCTAATTCATCTTTTATCATACCTTCAATCTAGTAGCATTCAATAACTAGTAGTTATTATATATGTGTGTGTAGATAGATAAATACAAGATACATAGATAGATACATAGACAGACATTCACTCATATGTAATATACATTCTACCAGCCTTGGGGAATATTGCTTCCAGCTCCAACCAGAAATGGTAGTCAATAATTCTCATATCATTAAATCAAAATTTCAAATACACATAGCTGTAGGTCCATTCATAATGGTATGATCAGACTGGCACTCTAGCATGTCATTGTAACATTACAATTCTTTATCATCCAGTTCACTACCACTACCAGGAGACCAGCATGAGTGTTATTTGTCTGGTCAGGGTGTACCATCTCCAGCAGGTAGAATAGACCACCTCCAGAGGTCTAGTCTGCCATTCCACAGCCAGTTTTAGTAATTTAGAAATGGAATTTTTTCTACAACAAATCAGAAAAGTACCAGGTTTAGTGCAGATTGGAATGCATCTGCTCCAATTTTCTTATCAACTCACCATTTCAGATTATTTAATGTAGCCAAACAATAGACCAAAGCATGCAAAACACCTCCATGCCCCAAATGTAGATCTTAGCTCAGGTCTCCTACATTCCAAGAAAATTTTCTTCACCTGTGCTCCTCCCTCAGCCTAAATAATTTAATTATCATACTCTTAAACTTTGCCAACCAACTTCTCATCAGAGTAGTCCATGTTCGCTGCCTTTAGTTCCTGAGTGTTATAATCTAGCCACCCACCAGGACGCCTGGGTGGCTCAGTTAAGCATCTGCCTTCGGCTCAGGTCACGATCCCAGGGTTCTGGAATTGAGTCCCCACATCAGGCTCCTTGCTCAGTGGGGAGCCTGCTTCTCCCTCTGCCTACCACTCCCCTTCCCTCCTCAGCTTATGCTCTTGCGCTCTCTCTCTCTCTCTCTGACAAATAAATAAAGTCTTAAAAAAAAAAAATCTGGCTACCCACATGCAACTTTTCTAAATTGTCCTTGCTGTAATGGTCTTCAGTGATCCCCTGTAGCCAATTTAAACAGCCTTCCTCAAATGCCATTCACTTCATGCTTCCCCAGGAATTTGAACCCGCTGTGATCTAGAATCTCTGTCCTCCATGGTTGCATTAGCCCTGAACATTCATGTTTCTTCTGCCTTTCTGGCCTCCCTTCTCTTTCTCAGATCATTTTTCTTCCCAACCCCGAATTAGGGGATTCTTAAATTTTCTTTGTGCCTTCCTCTATGGTCCTTCAAAGGTAATTTCATATATCCCAGCAGCTTTAGCTATTACTCTAGTGACTGCCAAATATAAATCTCCAGTCCTACCCACTCTCTGAAAGCTTCCACCTAGGAATCTCAACATCTCAACCTCATTAGTTCAAATGTAATTCATTATGTCCGTCATGAACCTGCTTCTAATGCTGTGTTCCCCCAAGTGCTTTCAGTATCTCCCCCCCACCCCCACTGTCATGGTCACCCATGCTCCAAATCTCTGCATCTATTTGCTCTCTTTCAAGTTAGTAATTCAATGTGAATTCTATCTCCATACATTTCTGACATATGTCTCTACCTCTCTCTTCCCACTAAAGATGCCCTAATTGATGGCATATGTAATATAGATTTGAGAGGGGACAGATTCCCCAGTTCTAGTCACTTCCTGCTCCAAGTTCTCTGACAAACTAATCCTAGATTAAACATCAGAAAACATTCTCTGATCATTTTCCTTTCCTTGCTTAAACACCTTTTATAACAACATCTGTTTCATATTAAAAACCAATCATTAGGGGTGCCTAGGTAGCTCAGTTGGTTAAGCAATTGCCTTCAGCTCAGGTCATAATCCTGGAGTCCTGGGATCGAGGCCTATGTCGGGCTCCCTGCTCAGCCCAAAGTCTGCTTCTCCCTCTTCCTCTATCCCTCCCCCTCCCCCTGCTCCTACTCTCTCTCCCTCTCATCACTCTCTCTCTCAAATAAAATGTTTAAAAAGAACAATCATTAGAATAGCTGATATTTATTAGTCATGTTCTAGATCATCTGTCAAACACTATGCAATGATTATCTCAGTAACTATTATTATAGATGTGATTTTACACTTATTTGTGTGATTATTTTGATTAATATATAGGACTTGAAATTTAGGCACTGCACTCAAATATTATCTGCTGATTAATTGGTTAATGAAGCCCTCTTTGATCATCACAGCCAAAAGTACTCTTTTTTCTCTTCGAAATCACATACTAATTCTTTATGCCTCTTAGCATATTGTATATTGTATTATATAATTACTATGCCTTTGTTGAATTTGTTGAATGTCAACAAATAGTTCTAGCTAGATGACTTCCATATCTACTAAGGGGCTTTACTATGTTTCAGGTTCAGCCAAATCACAAACAAACCTGGCAAAATTAAACACTGGGAATATAGGTACTATGCACTGGTACAGAGAGTGACAATATAAATACTGTGCCCCCATATATAAAACCAATATTTTGTGGAAATCTTTCTCCCTCAAGAAATTTAAGCAACTCTGAAGTGATAAGCTTAGCATTCAGCCCAAGCATATGACCAGGTTATAACAATGGCCGTTCATTATCTGCAATAATTTACCTGATCTTCCTGAGTGGGCAAGATTTCCCATCCTCTGCCCCCTCTCTTGTGCATCTCTCTTAAAATGGAGTCCCTTTTCTTTGATCAAAATGAAATTAATAAGTATGCTCCTCTCCCAGAATTTTAAAGGGAGCTTGTTGAACCAAAATTTATTTTTTTCTTACTCAATACTTATTCAGTAGAACAAAATAGGTCCCAATATGAGTCAAACATGGATCTTGGCTTCAAAGGCCTTATGGATTAAAGAAGATAAGGCACGTGCTTAAGTAACTGTAAATACAAGGAGAAAGACACAGGTGGCATATGACATGAACAGCTAAACTGTGATGGGAATTCAAGATAGGAATATGTTAATTTTCAGTTGAGAGGATCCTAAAAGACTTCATGGAGAATTTGTATATAATATGGTTTATGCAAGATGAGTAGGATTCAGATGTTGAGTGATGAAAAAAAGGCTGTATTCCAAGAGGAAGAACATTAAAAAAGACGTGAAAGTCTGAAAAATCTCGGATGTATATCAGGAACATTAGATAGCAGAATTTAATTGTAATGATTAATTGTATTATAACTGTTACATTCCTTTTGAAATATGCTAGTATAATGGTGGTCCTATTCTCACATTAAAGAAGAAAATAGGGGCGCCTGGGTGGCTCAGTTGGTTAAGCAACTGCCTTCGGCTCAGGTCATGATTCTGGAGTCCCGGGATCGAGTCCCACATCGGGCTCCCTGCTCAGCGGGGAGTCTGCTTCTCCCTCTGACCCTTCCCCTCTCATGTTCTCTGTCTCCCATTCTCTCTCTCAGATAAATAAAATAAAATCTTTAAGAAAAAAAAGAAGAAGAGAATAGTTATTTATATAGAGTCCATTGGGTTACTGAGTTATTGCATTGGTTAAGTAATATTTTTACTATAATAATACCACTTTCCAAATATTAGTCAGTGATTATTGTTTCTGTGTTCAGCAAGTTCACCCTCTTTGTCACACAATAAGGCCTAGGGATTTGGAAATGTCAAATTGTATTGCACAACAAGAGGACAGATTTTGCATAAATATTTAAATCTTAGACACAAATTCATAACTCTGGGCACTGTAGACAACTGAGGTAATTGGAATCACTCTAGGTCAATGTTTAGTCCAAATTTTGTTTTTAAAATAGTCTGAGAAAACTTAACTTTGAGGCTAAACATCTCTGGGTTGATATTTTGTTTTGTTTTCCCCATTGGGTGAGCTGTTATTTTAGTTGATTTTGGTTTAAGTTTTCCCCCCTTGGATATGTGCTATAAATCAGGCTGTGGCATTTTGCATTCCAATGATGCCTTATCTTGGCTGTACAACTGTTATCTCATCTAAATCCCACAGCTGTGTCACTTCCTAACGACCACCATCCCTGCAAGACAGCTGTTGTTCTTAATTGGCAGGAATAAAACAGATGAGCATTAAGAAACTAGCCTGGATGATGTGCTACACAAAGAATCCACTTAACATTTTTTTTTTCCAAACTATTTGAAACTAAAAAAGGCAGGGTAGGAAGCCTCCATCAGAAATACATGGAGTCCCTTGGTCTCCCACTCAGAATTTTATAACTGAAATTGCAGAGTCAAGCTGCCTCTTGGCCAGTCCAAATGAGAGCCCCACCCACAAAAACACTGAAAAGTAATTTGAAATCTCTAGCAAATTTTCCTGATGAGCTGCCAAAGGAGAATTCTGTTATCAACCAGTGAAACTTCTCAAAATCCACTTTCTCCATTTTACCTCCCACGGCACAAACATACAGCAGTTACCCCAATGTCTAGAGACTTGCTACTCAAAGTGTGGTGCATGAAGCAGTAGCATTATCATTAACTGGGAGGTTGTTAAATACATCCTCAGGTCTCACTGCAGATCTAAGAATCAGAATCTGTGTATTAACAAGATCCCCATGTGGTTATATGCACATCACATTTTGGAAAAACACTGCTTTTGTCTATGAGTTCTCACACTCTAGTGTGTATAAGAATCACCTGAAGACACTAATGTGATGCAGATGCTCGAGCCCCACTCCATGAGTTTCTGAATCAGTAAGTCAGATATTTGGATACCACCGTGATTCAATAACCAGAACCTCCAGTGGTCTGCAGATTGCACTTCAGTCTTAGTCCATGAAAACTAAGATCTCTTTATCTCACCCTGCACTGTTTCTCAATCTCTTTCCTTCCCTATTACCTTTTCCTCTGCACTTTTTAATTAAGTCAGTGTAGCCTGTCACTGTGTGTGTTACTGTCTTATAAGTGTCCCTTAATTAATCTCCCTATAATTATACTTCTCTTCCTCCATGTTGTCAGTCTTGTGATCTTCTAAATGTGTTATCCCCTCACTCAAAACTTTCAGTCTTTACATAATGAAAAATACCATCAAGCTCAAGCTAGAATAGACACTCTTAGTTCTGGAACTCTTTTAGGTTATTCTACTGCTTAAGCCTTATCAAAGTGTGCAAGCCATAGGAAAACTAAACTCTTCTGTTAGAGGAGAACAGAACAACTTATTTCTCCTGGCCTCCCTTCCCCTATGACTACTGAATCAGGGTAAATGCTGAGGGGTCAATTCAAGGCTAAGCAAGTAAAAGAGATGTAAGCAAAGAAAAATAGGAATATGGGGAGTGGTAATGAAGACACCCCTCATAATGAAATATATAGATATATTAGTGAGATAATGTAGTTTCAGAGAAAGAGCATTGAACTTGGTATCATAGGATGTAAATTCTTTGTCCAATCCTCACAGGCACTGTGGCTTTGAGCATATAATAAATAACCTCCAGTGACTTCAGGTTCTTGTCTATAAAATGCAAGTAACACACTACCTGCTTCAAAAGGCTTTTGCAAGGTCCAATGATTCTTGATAGAATTAAATCTTAAATAAGGTATTAATTGCATAAACATCTGCTGAGTGCATTAGGTTGATGCTATAGATACAAAGGAATGAACAGGGCATAATTCTACTTTCAAGGAGACCACTGTTTAATTCAGGTATATAGACAATAATGGATGTAATGAACATTGTGCTAAAAGTATAAGTAAACAACTAAGGAGAACCTAAAGAATGAACACATTTTTTAAAAAGGGATGGGGGGCGCCTGGGTTCCTCAGTTGGTTAAGTGTCTGCCTTCGGCTCAGGTCATGATCTCAGGGTCCTGGGATCGAGTCCCATGTCTGGCTCCCTGCTCAGTGGGGGGGCCTGCATCTCCCTCTTCCTCTGCCGCTCCCCCTCCTTGTGTGCTCACTCTCTCTCACTCTCTCTCTCTCTCAAATAAATAAATAAATAAATAAATCTTTAAAAAAATAAAATAAAATAAATAAAAAGGGATGGGGATGCCCACCATGGATTTGCAAGTTCTGTCCAGTATTACACTACAATTCTTTATATCATTCTAATATTAGGATTAATATTGCTGGAATAATGATAAATATCAATGATAATAAGAATATTTATAAGTAGTCCAAAAAAATGTTTGTATTTTGGTATGTTGAAAAAAAAAGTGCTGGCAAATGCAGAGTGGCTCTGCATTTTCCCATTTTCCCATTCAATAGAACCTACAATCAGAGATTTTAGAGTTATTGACTATTTAGCATTCATTCTTCTTTTCAATATAAGAAAATACTAAGCCTCCCATTAGAATATAATCTCATTATAAGCAAAGGGATTATCTGTTTTGTTCACTGCTGTATCCCCAGTGACTAGAATGTTACCTGGCAGTCAGTGAAGCTCAATAAGCATTTATTGAGGGAATGAATGATAAAACAAGTAAGTTCCATATGAAGCTAATGACTGGCCAGTTACACATGCATACTTGTTCTGTTCTATATGGGAACAGTGTTTGACGTCAATAAATGGCATTCTCAGTTTCAAACATGGAGTAGCTTTTACAAATTGTAAACATTTTCAAATTACAATTTGTACTTAAATCAGTACAACTGTACTGAGATGAATCCTCATCTAACTATTATTCAAGGGTAAAGGGAACCAGAATCTTAAGGCTCCCTTGCTGAAGGTATTTAATTATGAGTTTTTAATTGCCTTCATATGTGTCTCTTCCCACTTTTCTCCAGAGTACTGATAATATATGAAGTTAAATAACATTTCAAAGATGAATTTCTGTGACTTTTCATCTTAACACATTTCTCTAAGTAATAGTTTTTCTTGACTTTTCATGTATGGCAATATGTAACTTCCACAGACAAATCTCATCTACAGAATGAAGGTGTTGGGCAAGATGATGATAGGGGCCTTTTCTCTCTCAGCTCTAATACTCTATGTATCCTGCAGCTTCCTCTACTTTTAAAGAAATCACTTTTTAAAAGGCTTTGGAGAACAAATAGCCTAAGTAAGCACTTGAGTAATTGTTCAATTGTTTTCTTTTATCTTTCATTTTAATTTTAGGTAGCTTTTATTTTGTTTAAAAAGAAGAAGTCACAAAACAGCTTTTCTTTAAAAGAAAGGGGTATCATAACTACTCCAAGGAGAAAAAAAGATAGTTGTATATAAGGCAAACGTGAAATATAAGTGAATATAATACCATACCCACATTTAGTATTATAGATGCTCCTCTTTATCTACTCTTAAGGAAAACCTTCTTTTTGGAGCCCAAAAAAGGATGCTTTATTTCATATGACTTCTTACAATTTGACTACTCTTCAAAAGCCCAAGGATACACATGTATGGGAACAGTCATTAAATCAAGGCAGTTCTTATTTCCTCTTTCAGAAACGAGCTTAACCTGGAAATTTATCATACATTTTCAGAGAAAAGTCAAATAACCACAATCTCTCTCTGTCTCTCTGTCTGTGTGTCTTTCTCTTTCTCTCTCTGCCACACACACACACACACACACACAGAGCTAGTGAAAAATAGTATTTCTAAAACCTTCCACAAGAACTCAGTATGTAACAAGGAAATCATTTAGGGAAAAGGGAATAGGTTCTAGTCCTCAGCAGAGCTCTGAGATCTGAGGTGGCAAATATAGAATGTGGTGAATTATCTGCAAAGAGGGCCACCAACAATTCCTTCCATTCCTTTTCAAATGATTTCCCCCTCCCCTTGAATCTGGGCTGGACTTGTGATTTGTCTGAACAATAGAATGGGAACAAAGTGAGAGTTCTGGCCTTAAGAAGACTAGCAACTTCCATTTTCACCTTCTTGAATCCTGAGCCACCAAGTAAGAAGTCAGTTAGCCCACTAGAGAGAATGGCCGTAAGGAAAGAGGTTTCAGAGAATGCAAGAGAAAGAGGACCTCCCCCCCACCAGACCTCACCCTTGTCTTCTATTCCAGTTGAGGCCACCTGGGATCTTCCAGGCCCAGCAGAGTCATCTTCGCCAAATCACCTGAAGCAGACAGAGCTGCCCCACCAAGCCCTGCCAAAATAGCAGTGTCTTGAGCAAATAACAGAAATAACCAATAACTAAAACAAAGAATAAAAAGCTAAAACAGTAGGTAACCAAATCAGTGAATATTCCAATTGTCTATTTAGTGGAGTGTATTAAACAATTATCCTTGGGCTGTTACTGGCTGGGAACAGAGGACTTTGAAGAGTTCGCCACCCAATGGGAGGAGCATTCCAGTTAAGAAGCCATGGGCAAGGGGTGTGACAGGCACTGCGTTAGAAGCACACTCAAGGTGCTGTGGAGGGTGAGAACCCACCAAGCAACTTCCCTCCTGGAAGTTGATCTGTGGCCTGGTCCAGGGAGGAACCAAAAAGGAGGTGACATTTGAGCTGTGTTTTGAAAGCTGAGTAGGAGTTTCCCAAGCCAGGATTTATGGCTGAGAGGGTGGTACATTCCAGGGAATCTGGTTCATTTGTTGGGAAATCCATGCTCCTTAAAGCCCGGACAACATGTACTGGGTATATGAGTATCACCTGCTAAGAGATCTATCTTTTTCCAGAGTTAGACAAATAGGAGAAAGTATATTCATCTTTGTGGTAAAAACTTGTTTTTCGTTTGCCTCAACTCTCACTCTGCCTCCAACTTTGTGGCTGAGAAAAAGAAATTCATATGACAAATGGACAGACTGTTAAAAAACAAAAAATGTGCATGTTCTCTCTTTCTCTCTTATCTTGCTATAGACAAATGCTAAATAAAGAAGGTTGTTTTATTTATCTTTGTTCAAAAACAGTTCTGAGTGTTCTTAATTGGAGATATAGAAGCATTTTGCTGTTTATTATGGAAGAAAAAAGAAATTTCTTTACTGACATTAGTGATTTTAAAGGCCAAACACACAAAAAAACATCTTTTATTAAAGTAGATAAGCTAGTTTGTAGCTCATATTCAGAAAGCTGGCAGATGAAGAAAACTTACAACTGGGTAAAACTAGTTGGCCTCATAGTTTGCTAGAATGTTATGCACATTTGTTTCCACTTCTTATTAATTCTTCGTGCCTTTGCAACCACAAAGTGCAAGTTTTTTAAGGCATCTACAATTCAGAAGCTACTGAAAATGGAGGCACCAAACCCTGCTCTTCAGGAATTCTCCTCTCTTCACCCTGTACCACACCTATTTCCTTATTTCTTAGAGTTGACATATGAGGTTCATGGACATTTGGAGAATTCCTCAACCTAGCTATGTGGCACTCAGACTAGAAGCATGGGTCTTGAAGGGAGCGTGCTGTTTGAAGTCTGCTGCTGAGTGCTCTGTGGGCATTACCTCACTTCATCTCAAAACTGTTCTGGGTCAGGTATTAAAATTACCATCTTACAGATGAAGAAACTTAGACTCTGAAGGATGATTAAGTGTGTTTCCCAGGAAGGCACAGCTGATAATCATGTCTGTCTGATTCCAAATTCTATGCTCTTCCACCCAGCTGCGGTTTTTCCCAGGGATTGTTAAGATTCATTTTACTTCTAGAATACTGGTTGAACCTCTGCTCTCAAAAAAGAGAAACATTTTTAACAAAGTCAGAAACATTGGCATAAAAGAATGTGCAGCATTTGACCTGTGCTGTAAGATGACTAGAGTATGAGATGAAAATAATCAAAAGCATAGAATATAGAGGAGGCAGGGAATCAGGTTCGAAATAGCACAACTTTAAGACCTTGTAGAACTCTGTTGGAATCCCAGTTTGGGCCCTTGCTAGCTTGTGACCTTGCACAATTTATTTAGGTTCTCTGAGCTACATTTTCCTGGATTATAAAATGAAAATATTAATACTTGCTACATCCCTCAGGTTATTAGTAGTACTAAATTGTGTAATTTATATAAAAGCACCTAACACAATGATGCCTCATTTTTGGTACTCAGAAATGTCAGCTTTTTTCCTTCGCTGCAGAAACTGGAAAAAAGAATACAATTATAAAATTTCATCACCTACAAGTAAAGATCTCTGGTTTAAAAGGTGAGAAAGAAAAGAAAGATCAGGAACTCTTTTCTGTAATCATAAAAATATTTTCCAGCAATGGTCGAAGGAGTCTTGCTCCCAGTTATGCCAAGACCATGTTTGGAACAATATGTTGAAGAAAAGAAGAGAATTTGTTAATGAATAGGGAGGTAAATGGGTGGGGTGGGTTCACCGGGGAAGACTGAGGAGAACATGCAGGCCAGGTCAAAGCTCTGGGTAGTGAAAAAGAAAATGTACAAATGAAAGCAACACATTCTTACCCTCAGCCAGAGTAGGACCAGGGACATCATCATCACCACTATCCATCAGGCCAGAGCAGCTGACCGGTTACCCAGACTACAGCACTAATGAATATTCATTACACGCCTACTATGGGTCAAGTTCTGTGCTGGACAATGAGGAATCATAGGAACAAAACCAGGTCAAATTGTCCTGTGATGGTATGTATTTCTGTTCACTGAGTAGGTGAAGGTGAGTCATGAGAACCTGGTTAACCTATAACATTGATCCTTGAGGTATGACATTTTGCGCAATTTCTTAGAAACTAGAAAGGAGAAAAATACTCCCTTTTAGAGATAATATGTTGTGAGCATTTATGATGTGCCAGGTATCATACTTAGGATTCACAAACATTTCCTCATTTAGTTCCCACAGCAAGTCTATTAGGTAGATGCTATTATTCTCATTTTATAGAATCTGTGAACCAAGGCTTAGAGACATTCAGTGACTTGCCAAAGTCACAAGATCTTAAGTCTCAAAACTAGGATCTGATCTCAGAGTATATAACTCCAAAGTCTGAACTCATGATGAAGGACCGAAGAGTGGTTAGAACACTGTTGAGCTGTTTCTGTTTTAATTTTGTTTCCAATGAACGGATTCTTTGCATTTTTATTCAGAAATCAAGAATTAACTAACAACTGTTGCTTAAAGTGTTGGTGAATGACAGGATGGTATAACAGAATCTGTGCTCTTTCTCATAAGTTAACTTATAAATGTCTTTTGGCAAGGTCAGTATGCTGCTCTTTAACGCACACACTGCTCCTTTGCCACTCTGCATAAAGGCATTTGTAAATTATTCTAGTTCTCTTTAGAATACTTAAAATTGTTCTCTGGCATTTATAGAATCAGCAAGAGATAATCACATGATTTTTTTTTTTTTTTAACAATGAGCCACTTCCTGTTCATTATACTTACTATGTTTATCTATGACATAAAACCCATTTTCTCTGTGGAAGGTCACCTGTGGGTTGGTGTGGAAGATTTCTTCCCTTTTATTTAAACCACTTTACCAGTTTCCGGCATTTATTTGACTGTTGATTAATTATGGTCCTGTCTCAATCATTCAGGGAAGAAATAATAGCCTTTTACCAGCCATGGGTTATTCATAGCTCAAAAAATGGCATCAAGTTTTAAGTTCTTATATATTCAGAGAAACCATACCTATGCTGTATACTCCCACCCATCTCAGAGGAAGGGAAGATGTTTAAGGTCAGAAGCTACCTGACATCAGTAGCCCAGAAGAGTTTAAAGTCTCAGCCGTAGGTCAGATTTGTGGTTGCACTTGTTTAGGAACTGGAGCCTTCCTAAATAAGTACCCGTCCTGGGGCACTTGGGTGGCTCAGTCGTTAGTGTCTGCCTTCGGCTCAGGTCATGATCCCAGGGTCCTGGGACCGAGCCCCGCATCGGGCTCCCTGCTCGGCGGGAAGCCTGCTTCTCCCTCTCCCACTCCCCCTGCTTGTGTTCCCTCTCTCGCTGTGTCTCTGTCAAATAAATAACTAAAATCTTAAAAAAAAAAAAAAAAAATAGGTACCAGTCCAATGGCCCCACACTGCCTCCCCACCTTTATACACTAGACATGTTGGCTTTTCAATAGGAGAAAAAGCCATTTTCTTTATGAGCCTATAGTAAAAGGTCATACCTTTCATTCTACTTGCATCTAATAAAAGAAGCTGAGGGGACTGCAGACACCTTCCCATCCCAATGTGAAAGAACTCATTGCCTATTACAGAAGATTTTGCTGGGCTTTGATGGCCTGCATCCATTTCCTTTCTGTTTGACAACAGTATCCTGAGTTTGGTCAAGTATAAGATCCCTCCTTTGCTTCAGAGATAGGCTTTGGATGGCTTCAGCCAATTAAGAGACCCTATTCCCAGGTCCATACTGATTGAGATAGACATGGGCCTCTGACCTAATGCAGACCAATAACATGTAAGGAGATATTTGATGGAGGCCTCTAAAAAAGAAGGTCCCTTATTCTTCTGTTGACATACCCTTCTTGAAAAATGTGAACAAAGACACATATGACCTCCAAAAGAGAAGCCAGCTAGAGTTAAGAAAAGCCAGCTAGAGTTGAGCTGCCATGTCTAGCCTTACCTATTCAGTACTTTTGCCTTTACAGTCCCATGAGCCAATAAATATTTGTTACCTTAGCCATTGAGTCATATCCTCTGTTATTTGCAACCAAAGATTCCCAACAAATCCATGTATCACCTTGACCACAACTAAACAGTAACCATGTCACCATAATGCATTATGGGGTCTCACTATGCATGTTCCTCATCTACTAAATTCTCCTATAATCAAAAACTTTTGCTTGTTCTTCTCTGGGTTCCAAAAACAAATAAAATGAACTATACCAAGAAGATTATTAAGGAACTTTAGAACTTTCTATATTCTAAAAACACTATTTTGCTTTTATCTTCCTCATGTGGCTATAGGCTAATTATATTCATATTTCAGTCCCCTCCATGAACAATAGCCTGCCAGCATTCAGTGGAGATCTCATCAGCTCCTAAGCAGAAGTGAGGAGAGAAGCTGCCTGTGTTAACTTCTATAGCTTTCCTGATTTTTGTTTTCTCTCCCCTTTTCTCCATCCTTCTTCCCCTAGTCTAAGAAACATTAGCTTTGCATACAGTTCTGCCAAGGAGACCATCCTAATCTGGAATTATAGGTCCTATCTTGTTCGTTTGTTTTTTTTTTTTCTTTTTATTCTTATTTTCTAGGCCAGGACCCAGAGATGACTTAAAAAACCAGCCATAGTGTCTACTCCACACTCACCTCCCAAATCACTTTGAGGCAGCACTGTAACTTTTTTTATTGTATACAACTCTAAAATTTCACAGCTTTGGTCCTAAGCAATAATTTCTACATTACCAACTACGTTCTGTCTTTTTCCTTATTGAAAAAAATCCTTTGTTCCCCAGTTAAATAAACTCTCATCTTTTTCATTTTTATCAGTGTCTTTATCAGTGTCATGTATCACTTCTCACTGTTTAGCATTGGACACATCCATCCATTACTACAGCTCTAAGCCCCCTTATCATAACTATTCTCAGGAATTTCAAGCTTAAGTTATATCTTGGTATCTTTTCACACTGACTTTTTTGTGAAACTCCCAGGCCTGGAACTCTAGGATGGTTAGGAAAGCCAATAAGGATATTGCATATTAAGTTTGGTGCTATGAAAATAAATACACACAAGCTACCATCCTCATATAACTCAACTGTGTGTTTTGATAGAAGTGGATTTTACAAGCACTATTAGTTAAACTTTGATAGTTTCTACCCCCACTATGACAGAAATAATCAACAATTATGTTTCCTTTTGCAATACTCTCAAGTTCCTAGTCATTTGTAATTTAACAAATAATTATAGAAATTTCCTGCTGAAATGCAGAGACGGAGCCTCTGGAGGTGGTGAGGGCAGTGCAGGGGGACCAGCATACAAGCAATAAATTCAGTAATAGGTCGAACAGCATGCAAACAAGAATTACTTATTTAAGAAAGAAAAGCTCTTGAGCATCAGCAAACAGCCCATGTATTTGGCGTATATATATTTTTATTCTCAAATGCCATATTACCACATTATAGAAATATAGGTGTGTCTGGATAGCTGGATGCCTTCTAGGAAGAGAATTCTCTCCCAGTTGGCATACTCCATGGGAAATCAAATTAAAATCATCTCATTCATACTTTATGGCTTGAGAAGGCTTCCCCTGATGGCCAACATCTCCCAGAATAATTCAAGACCCACTGTCATGTTTCCATAATGCTCTACTTTTATTGTCAGGTCACTCTTAAGATCATGTGTTCAGTGTCTGTCTTTCTAACAAGTGTGTGAGCCCCTGCATTCACAATAGTGTCTGGCATATAGAAGATATTAACCAACATTTGAAAGAAGGAGAGGTGGCAGAGAGAGAAGAAAGGAGGAGAGAGGGGAATAATTAGTTCTTTGCTTGATGGATTAGTTATTGGTTGCTATATACCAAATTACTCCCAAAACTTAGCAGCTTAAAGCAACACACACTTAGGATCACTCAGTTTCTGTGAGTTTCAGATCTGGACTTGGCTTAACTAAATCTTCCAGCTCAAGGTCTTTCACGAGATAGCAGTCAAAGTATCAGTCAGACCTGCAGTCATCTCAAGGTTTAAATGGGCAGGATCCATTTCTAAGTTCACTCGGTGGTTATTGGCAGGATTCAGTCCCTTGCAGGTTGTTTGACAAAGGGTCTCAACAATTCGTTGGCTATTGGCCAGAGGCTGCCCATCCTCACCTCCTTGCCACATGGACCTCCCATGGGGCAGCTCACAACATGGCAGCTGGCTTCCTCAGAATGAGTGAGATAGCCAGAGTGCCAGCTTTTTTTAACCTAATCACAGAGGTGATATCCCATCACTTTTGTCGTGTTCTGTTTGTTAGAAGCCAGTGATTAAGCCCAACCCATACTCAAGAGGAGGGGATTACACAAAGGCATGAATGCCAGCACTTGGGAATAATTAGGGGTGATTTTAGAAGGCTACTTAGCACACTTGGGCATGGAATCCAAATAAGAAGAGTTGGTTAAAAGGGTCTCCTGTTGAATAGAACTGGGCTAAGTTAGACTATTATATCCCTCTCCACCATAGGGAGGATTACTCTCAATATGACAATAATAATAAATCCACTTGGCAAATGTATTTTAAAGCAATTATTGTATGTTCAAATGCCACCTGATTTATAGGTATCTTTGGAAGTGGTTTTTAACAAACCTGGCTTGTATTCTCAGGCAAGCCTTTTCTACTACATCTGAGAAATTGAAATTGCCAGGCTTTGGTAACTGAGGGAAAACTGGACAGAAGACACACATTCCAATAGGAAACAAGTGTGCTACATTCTCCATATTTCTCCTGACCCACAGGACATGCTGTGTGGTCTGTAAGAGAAAAGCATGTAAATGTAGGCAAAAGTCCTGTATAAACCCAGAAAAGTATTTGTGGGTGGCTTTAAATGGGTGAGTCTTTCCCTGAAGGGATGGGTATGCCACAGTCTTGACCAGTAAGTACAAGCTAATGGATCCCCCTATAGATCTGTAGTCTTATTTCTGCTTTCCAAATAAGCAACCTAGGATATTATTATATACACTCTAGTCTTAAAATCATTTTAGGTCATTGCCCATTTTCTCTCTGGAATTGGTTAGGTATTTAGATGGGGTAATAAGAAAAAAAATCAGTTATATGGAAGTCCTTAAAAACTCTCTGATGGTATATCACTTTAATTATTAAGCTTCTTCAGAGGCTATAAGCCAGAGAGAAAAGAATTAGAGCTGGTTACTTTGTGTCCCTATGGCCCTGAAAATCCTTTGGCTGCTGTGGAGGTGCTTGGAGTTATCCTGAAAGCTTTATCATAATCCAACCATCCTCCCAAATTCTGAGTTGCTTTTATTCAGGCACATTCAGAGGTCAGTCTATAATCCAATGTCACTGCAAAGAGAAAGTGCATGATCTGCTTTTTAAGCCCCAAACTAAAGCCCCAAGCTGGTAATTCATGCGAAGCATAAGGACCATGAGATACCATAAAGCAAAATCCAACATCCCAAATAATCTCTCAGGATTTTCACTAACACATTTTCTGTTTACAAAGGCTAAATTGTATTTGAATAGTTTATGCCACACTATCTATGAGACTCCATCATGGCATGTACTATGGTGGAATAAGCATTATTATTTTACCAACAACCTTGTTTTCTAAAAGATCTGTCTTATCCATGATTATTGTCACCATACAACAGCTTATGAGCTGACCACCCTTTTATATACTTTGCACTCAGAGGAGCAATTTCACTGATAATCACAGGGTAACAACCAAGCCATTAACTTAATGACTCAGGGTGAAGCTCCTACTGGGTGGAAGCATCTGTAAATAGCTGGACAACAACAGCACAACCAACCTCTTAGATGAAAAAGTCCCATTTTTCAGGTACTGATCCAAGCGGGGTAGAGTCCTTTCTATGGAAAACTATCTTTCAGGCACCAGCTCTGTTCTGTACTCAAACCTAGATAATGGAAATCTATTTCCAGTGAAGCATGCATTTTTGTCTCATTCTATTTCTTTCTAATACAGAAGACCCAAGACGTTTTAAAAATAAATAAGCAAAAAACAAAGGACTACTTGATTGACATTCAATAACGTACCCTCAAATTTTGAGCCCCAAGTAATACTGTAGAAGAGGTCCTGTCAACTTCCAGCTGCCTATTTCCTCCTATTTCATAAACTCTCTTATCCACCCTGGGCTCAAAGAACTGAAGATATCCATGTGTAGGCACACAAACCAAGTCAGAAAAACAGCAGTACATCATGGCTGAAATAAGCTATGCTATAGCCGTCACCAAGTAACACATCAGTAGAAAGTTAGGATTTACTCACGATTTCCCAGCCTTGGTTCATTTATCCATTAATGGGAAGAGTAACGCTAACCTTTAAAAGCTACTGAGAGACTTAAAGACATCTAGTGTGTTTGGCACATGACACTCAACACATCTCCACGTCTCTGTACCCATACCACAAACCTGAGGGACGCGTTAGGGAACTCCCAGGCACTTCTGTCAGCCAGAGCTGATGAGGATCCTAGTTCTGCCACTTACTAGTTCTAGAAACTTGAACAATTTACTCAACCTCTCTAGGCTTCAGTATTATTGTCGGGGATAATCATTCCTAGCCAGCTGGATTTCAGGGAGAATCGGAGCTAAAGCAAGGAAGGAGCTTACCTTCTGCCTGCCATGTAGAGGATGTTACATGGAAGTAGTCCCTCTCTATTGCTAGTAAAATGCTTCCATTTGCCACACGATTGGGTTAGAAATTCTGAAGGCATAGAGGCAGCACTTCAGCTGTCCTCAGGTGATTTCATTCTGTTTTGTCCATGTGGCACGGAGCAGGTCAGGGAACCTGACAAGGTGAGAGTGCTCAAATGTATACCTTGGTCTGGGTCCAGGAAGTTTGAAACTTCTGAATCTGAGAGCACTGTTGCTCGGGTGATTAATCAAAGATGATAAAGGTTTTCCAGAGAGCGGTGATAACTGCTTATCACTATTAAATACACAGAGAAAATGTATCAGTGCTTCTATCTGTTTCAGCATTCCACAGATAATTACTGAGTGCTCACGATGTGCTACGCATTATGCTAGGGCTTCAAGAATAGCATCACTGCTTGCTTTCTTCCCCAGAAAAGGTGACAACAGCATCTGCGTCCATGTCCAAAGCGCCTCCCTTCCCACTTACGGCTCTAGCAAGATAATGATAAAATAATAATAGTACCTCCTGGTTGGCATTATTTTGAAACAATTACTTTTGGCTCCAAATGCCAAATCATAAGAGCCATGCCACAGCCCCCTCCAGGGACCTCAACATGCAACAGATAGGATCTTCTGAAGATGTTTAAATGAAGAAAAGCTTAGGGATCCATCTGGAGTCTGGCTGCATTGCCAAGGCAGTGAGGCAAGCCCAAGTCATCAGTTTAGAGTATTCAATCTACTAGCAAGAGTGGGGGAAAAAATAGAGAAACTTGGTCTGCTATAATAAAATGCAGGTCTCTAGGTTATTATTCAACATCCTTAAATGTTACAAACGAATGTCAAAATGGTGCTCTCCAGAATTCCCGAATGTTCACGAAAAGTGCTCTGAGGCCTGCTCAAGGCTCGCAAATGTGTGTGAGCATACCTGAAAGCTCATTTTCCTCATGTGAGGGATGGGAATCATGAGCTTGTTAGGACTGTCAAAGTGAATGCTCTTTATAATTAATAAGGCCTAATAAAACCACACAATAGTACTATTGTTATTGTCATCATTTTTTGACGCAGAGATTAAAAAGTGACTGGAGCTACTCACATAAGTCAAATTAGTACAGAGCATTGAATGCCAGACTCAGAGTGTTCGATTGTGCCCAATAAACAATGGCTAGTTTTTGTCTTGTTTTGCTTGCTTTTCGCAGCAGATTGTGTTCTCTTGACTGAGTTTTTAGCAAGATTAGCAATAGTAAGCAGGAAGATAAGAATGGTGGGAAGAAAAAAAGGGTAGGAAGGCTGAGAGCTCAAAGCCTTAAATGGATCTCTCTCTCTCTTTTTAATGTCTCCAGAGAAGCCAACTCCTACTGCAGCTTGCAACTGTGGTGCCAGAATACCATGCAAAATTCACATGCAACTTGCTGAGCCACTTCATTAGCATCCCTCCATGCCATACTTCTCATTAATCAGGGAACTAATTTGAGTCAAAGGGTGGCCAAATGGCCAACAGAAGGGGCAGAGTAACAAAGGTGACAGGGTAGGTAGCTCCACAGAGGTACAGCAGGGTAGCTGCTGAGAAGCAACAGCCTGGCCGTCCAACCTGGTTTGCAGCGAGCAGGAAAGGCACAGCGTCTTTGGAGCAAATGAAGCCTGCAGACTGCAAGGTGAACAGGCCACATCACACGCAGGAGGTACGACCAGAGACAGCAGAGGGTCACTGGAGGGCTGGGCACCCAGCGGGGAGGACACAGGGCTCAGGGCAAGCTTCAATCTTCTCAGCAACACTTATCCACATGGATGGACACACCATCTGGGGCAGCATTTTTATTGTTGCTCTATTGCTTCAGCTCTTTTGCCTTTTTTAATATAGGAAGCAAAGATCTCTATACGGTCTAGATGTAGATATATAAGCACACATAAATCACAAATTGTGCTATTGCAAAACACAGATGCAGTGCCTCCACTGAACTCTGCAAAGAGTTTTCTTAAATGTATAGCTGATCCCCTTGGCAAAGTATCCTTTGCTTTCACAACTTGGTGGAATATTTTCAGATCACAAAGTATCCTTTTGTTTTCGGGACCACTTCATTACATACATTGGTGAGGTGGCGTATTTTCACGTTCTAGGTTCAACAGAAGCTGAGTTTTTAATAAAGAGAAAATGATAAAGTAGGGCACCATTAAAATACAGAATTCCTCTCCTGATTGGTTTGTGGTGTTTCTTCACCTCACCTTGGGAATTGTCTTTTGTAAAGGAAAGATTTTGATTTCTCTGGGGGGAAACTTAGCAACTACTAGGGTTGCAAAAACCAAATAAATATGTGCTTTCACTGAAATGCAAATGTCAAAATGGCACTTCTTACCCTCTCAGAAAAAAACCCATTTATGCCGGAATACTATACCAGCCTTCTGCCAACCTTTGACAGATAGACATGTGACATTTCCTTTGCCACATAGACAGTAACAACTCTGCCACATCTTCTGAGGTTCTCAGTAGTACCCTAACACTCAATGCTGCATTTCCCTGGCCTTTATTATGCAGTAGCAACTTTTAACACCCATTTAATATATATGTCACTGCATATGTTTTCTAGGCCTATGGATTTGTTTTATAAATAGAAAAATACCAGAAATAGTTTTCCAAAGCTTTGTGTCTTTAGAGAAATGTCTCTCTGTAGAGATAAGACTTTTTTTTTTTAAAGGAAAAATCTTGCTAGAATAATCGAATCATACTACGCCAATTGTCTTCTTTGTCAGACCTAGGTAATCTTAGGAATATGGTTAATGCCTTTAAGAATGACTGATTTATCTTAACAATTTTATCAGGGTTGCCAGTTTTGCCTCACAGGACATGCTCACCAAGTTACTGAGAAACTGCCTTAGCCAGAGTACCAAAGTCCGATTTTCAGCTAATCTTTTGCCCGAATGAGATGGAGGCCAAGACTCTAAAATGTAATCACGCTTACTTTCAAAGATATTTTACAGATGCCCCATTCCAGTTTCAGGAGTGACTCTGGTATCACCATTGATATTATCACTAACATTGGTGATGATTGTGTACTAGTTACCACTCTGAAGTAGGAAACATGTTTGATGATAGTGTTTCTCTTGGGCCACTCATATACTAATTTTTTTAACCAACAAGTATTTATTCAATGACTGTTATGTACCAGGTGTTGTCCTAAATGCTAGGGGCACAGATGCTGGTAAATTACAATCCCTTCCCTTATAGTCTGCTCACAGTTTAGGAAGAAAAAATGCCATGGAAATTTATAGGATGAATCAATGCTATAAAACATGTGTATCCAAGGTGCTCCATTTAAAAGGAAGGGACAAGTGGTTAGTTATGCTTGCTTGGAAGCAAGACAGGTGACAGTTTCATATGCAAGGTAAAACTGGAAGGATAAGTGAGGAGGCAGAATATTCATTCTTTCATTCAACAAATATTTATTGAGTGCTTACTGCAAGGCAGAGGTGTTCTAGTCACTGGGGATACATCAGTGATCAAACAAAAAATTCCTGCTCTCATGAGGTTTTTATTATAGTGAGAGGAGAGTGATTAAAAAAAAAAAAAAAAAAACTAGGGGCACCTGCGTGGCTCAGTCCATTAAGCATCTGACTCTTGGTTTCGGCTCAGGTCATGATCTCAGGGTGGTGAGATCGAGTCCCGCCTCCCCCTTCATCTCCCCCCGGCTTCCAGCTCCATGCTCAGTGGGGAGTCTGCTTGAGAGTCTCTCTCCCTCTCCCTCTGCCCCTCCCTGCTGCACGTTTGCACTCTCTCTCTCTCTCTCTCTCTCATAAATAAATAAATAAATAAATAAATAAATAAATAAATAAATAAAAATTTTTAAAAATCTAAATTGTTAAAACAGGGTTTTTCGGGTAATCATAGGATTTATGCTTATTAATTAAAAAAAAAAAGGAGAGGATCAAGAGTGGGAGAGGTTGCAATTTTAAATAGGTGGTCAAGGGAGCCTTCTCTGAGATAATGACATCTGAGCAGAACCCTGAAGGAAGTAAGGGAACAAGCCATTCAGATATCTAGGGAAAGAGCGTTTCAAGCAAAGAGAACAGAATGTGCAAAATCCCAGAGGCTGGACATGCCTCCCATTTTTGAGAAACAGCAATGAAGCAAGTATGGCTGGAACACAGTGAAGTGAGATCTGAGAACTGAGCAGCCCCTTAGAAGTTACGCTAAGGATGCAGGCTTTTATTCTGAATTCTTTAGGAAGCCAGTGGAGGATTGGGGCGGAGTGATACTATCTGCCTTGCATTCCAATAGTATTGAGAACAGTCTGTAAAGGGGCAGGAGTGAAGTAGGGAAAACCCTTCAGGAAGCTACTGCTGTAATGCAGGCTGGGAATGGGTCAGGGAAATGGGTTCCAGGAAGGCAGCAGGGAAGGTACTGAGAATTGATCCATTTCAGGATTACATTTTGAAGGTAGAACCAACAGGAGTTATTGATAGATTTGACGAGGGTTGTGAGAGCAAGGGAGTCAAGTATGTCTTGGAGGATTTTAGCCAAAACTATAAACATGGAGTTGTCACCACAGAGCTCACCTCAGTTAAGTGGAGGAGAATTTTTGAGCATCTCTATGTGTTAGCGTCTGCCTGGGGGAAGGAGGGTAATTAAACACCGCTGTTCAACGTGACCCGTTTGTATCACAGGCGTTTCTTCACAGCTTAATAAGAATAAAACTCCATCTTCAGAAGAGAAAAGACAGACTGAAAGCTCTATGCTCAGTGATTCAGAGACAAGCAGTAGAAAATCCCCAATGATGTCAAAGATTGGACACAGTCCTCCCTCTCCAAATTTCCAGATGATTCCAAAATAAAAAGTAAGGATTAGAGTAGTCATCGATTATATTAAATTGGCAGGGAACAGAATTACTATATACAAAAAATAATAATAATAATAATAATAACAAATTGAGTAAAGTTAACCACCATTGGAATGCATACAATGACAAAGTGGGAGAAAAAGTTCTCAAATTGGAATATAATAAGAGTATGTAAATACAAAAGATCATTGTGCATAGCAAGGAAGACACCTTGAACTAAGAGTTGAAAGGTCTGGGTTTTCTTCCTAGCATTGACCTTCAGGCAAATTAACTCATAGCTTTAAACAAGAATGTCTTTACCCTGAGGGTTTGTATGTGCTGGTGTGCTGAAGAGCAAAGTTAAATATTACATTTAAAATGGCATTTAAATCTCAATTTTGCTGAGGACAAGATGTTTCTTCTTTTTTAAAAAAATTAAACAAATATGACTACATAACTGAGTAAAAAAATAATTGTTAGGATTTTTTTCCATTAATCTGGCCTTCATTTATTGAGCAGCTACTATGTGCCAACCACTGTTCTAGGCAATGGACATATACCAATGAAAAAATAGCCACAGATCCTTACTTCACAGGGTTTGTGATCTTACAGTGAAGACAGACATTGGATAAGTAATTTGGGAATGAGGCATGAGTTTCCAATAAATCCCATCCTTGTGGCAGGCCCCAGACCACCAGGGATGGACGGCATGTGTGTATTCTCTCCTAATATTAGGAGTGTTTGGGGAAAATGTTTCATGAAAACTAACTTAAGTTAGGAATCCTAATAGTTTGAAATAGAAAAAACATTAGAATTGTGTTACTCGGGTCCTCTAATCACCAAGAATGGATTAAATAAGCCAGCATTTTATTTATTTATTTATTTATTTATTAAGATTTTATTTATTTATTTGACAGAGAGAGACACAGCGAGAGAGGGAACACAAGCAGGGGGAGTGGGAGAGGGAGAGAAGTAGGCTTCCCGTGGAGCAGGGAGCCCGATGTGGGGCTCAATCCCAGGACCCTGGGATCATGACCTGAGCTGAAGGCAGACGCTTAACGACTGAGCCACCCAGGCGCCCAAGCCAGCATTTTATTAGGGGAAATTCCTATGAGGAAAAAACTGGGACAGAGTGGGAGGAAGTTGGAAGAGCCATCTGATCATGATGCACAGGTGACCTTAGTGAATGAGAGATGGACCTGACAGTAACACTCTAGTTTACCATGCAGTCTGAGGCATTTTTGTACTGAAACTCAATGTTATCATCCCTGCCGCCCTCAGTTCCTGGCTGGGAGCAGCCAGTGGGGGGCATGGCCTGTGTGTGAAAGTTGGGGCAGTTGTCAGAGCACAACAGACAAGAGCTGAGTCTTCAGCCAGTGCTGCTGAGCTTTTTAGTCAATGACAGTCCCTACAATGGAAGCTCTTTGAGATGCATTCTCATGGCTGCTGAAAGATGTGTTTTTGTTTTTGTTTTTTTTTCTTAATAAGTATAGTCTTTGGAGTCAGAAATAACCTTGGTTGACTCCAGTCTCAGCCACTTAATAATTTTCTGATACTGGGCAAATTACTTGAATCAACTGTAAAGGTTAAACGAAATAATACCTGTAAGGTGCACCATACAGTGCCTAGAACGTAAAAGGTGATCAGGAAAAGTTAGACCTGCCTTTTTTCCATTTAGCTCTAAATTACATTCATTTGTTCAACATGCATTTCTGAAGATCTACTATATGCAAGGTATAACAGGAAGGTTATGCAAAGGGCCTAAGACATAGTCTCTGCTCTCAAAATTGATTTATTAAAAAATGTAAAAGCATAAAGCACTACTAAGTAGTAAAAGATAATGAGAAGGAAGCAGGGTTTCAGCAGGGGAAAGGAGCATTTATATCTTACTATGTGTATTGTTGCTGAAGTTGATGGCCTGAAAATCCTGAAAGTCAGTTCCACCTTCCCAAGTGTTGTGAGTTTATGGTATTTGGATGACTTATGTGCGTGTACAATGCAGGGTTTACGGACTCCCTTGAAGAAGGGTCTGGGAAAACCCTCGGTGGAGTGTTGATGGTGCCATCCTCATTACCCAGCTTCTTGCCATATGAGTGTCTGGCTTTTCCAAACCGTTATGTTGTGCCTACCAGCCCTCCCACCTGAATTGTCTGCATGTTAAACTGGAGAGAGTGCCATGTGTTAGTTCGCCCCTCAGCATGCTTCCCAAAAGCCCTTTCAAGGCCCTTTTACTGGCAGGCAGAACACGTGTATTATTGCTCCAGGCATGTGAACTTGTACTAAGTGCATCCAGATGGTACCCAGTTGAAATCAATTTAGATATGGCTTGATTATATTTCGGTGATGCAAGAACTTTCTTTCCAAGAATATAGAGAACTCGGTAGGTGTTCTAGGGGAATAATTATAATAATAATTAAGTGAGGCTCATTTGGAGCTGAGAGAACCAGCTTCAATTCTCAGCATGATTCACAGACTTGCTCTATGACATTAGGAAAGTTATTTGCCCCTATCTGGGTCTCATGTCCTCATTTGTGAAATCTGTGTGTGCAGGGCAGTGTGGGAAGAGGGAGCAAAGAAAGACGAGTGTCAGTTGCTAGGCACCTAAAATGTGTCAAGTACTAAGTTGGGAGCTTTGCGGTCCTCACTGCAATTAATCATCAAACAAGCTTTTGAGGGAGAATCACTTATTCCTGTATACATTCCTTCAACAAATTTTTATTATGAACCTCCTTTGTACTAGCCACTATATTAGGTGGAGGGTATAAGATAGTAAATGCACAAAGCTGTTCCCCTTACCATACATGATCACCATTTCAGAGATGAAGACATCTGAAGCTTAGGGAGATGAGCTACAGTGGTATTTAGTGGGTAGAGACTCCAAAAATGTCCTTCTGGCTTCAGAACACAGGGCCCTTTCCTCTACAGCCAACCTATGTTTCTCAACCTTTTTTTTTTTAATAATAATGAAAACCTCCTTTCCCCCACAGAGGCTTTCTAGACCTTTTTTCCTAATTGTTTCCCCCACCCCCACGAAATTTTATACTAGATTTGTCCAATTGGTTTGAGCCTTGGAAAACTTAGACTGTAATGTCTAAGAATTGTTTGCCCCATTGAGCATGATATTCCCCCTGTTGAGAATAAATGTGGTGTAGAGCATTCACCACATTCTTTGTATCTTTATAGGCACCAACTCTTCTCCAGGCCCTATGACTGTTGGAGTTAAAAAAAAAAGTATGAGATGAAACGTGGTCCCTACTCTAAAAGAAAGGATAATTATAATCTAGCTCACATCATCAGATTTACAAGGCTCCTAGCCACAAGATCCCATGATTCCAATTCTTGACATGATTCTAGGATCACTAGACAGAAATCACAAAGAGAAAATGAACTACCCCAATCTAGCAAATAAGAAAAGCTTCCCTTGTTATAAGTTACTGAATAACTGCGTGGTGACCACTGCATGCCACATCTCACAAAGCAGGGTAGATTCTTTCTTATCTTGGAAATCTAAGGGAATGGATCTGTTAGCAACCACTTCAAATGGGTTTCCATTGCCTCCTCTCTGTATCTTTTATATCCTGACTACCAGCTAGAAGGCCTTGTTGAAATTCATTTGGCTCACAAATGGGCTCATCATAAATAATATAAACCCCTCTCATATCACTCACCTACTCCACATTAATGACACTGAATGGGCACCATTAGGGGCTCTTCTTTTATTCAGAAGAAGGGATTTTGATGAATCCATTGCTTACAGACAGAAGGGAAAAAAAGCAATTCAAAACCACAATTTGAAATTAAACCTTCTGTGGTCTGAACAAGCATGATTGTCAGTTCTTTTATGCGTTTCCAACGTTGCCACAATTAATATTTTAAAAGGAGCTTCACCAGTGAAATATTTAACAACAGAAATCTTAATATTCGTTTCCCGGTAGCCACATTCCATTGCTCAGCAAAGCGAAGGGAGCCCCTTCAGAGTGGCAATGGCCCTGCCAGAGGAAAATGGGTATATGACTGCAGGGGCTTATACTTGAGCCTCTGCAAAGCCCTTCTGCCTTCACCTCTCAGGGTGATGCCCAGGATGCTGAGGAAACAGCTCTCCTCTCTGCCCCTCTACCCGGCTTATGCCTAGCACCCTAGGGGATAACCACAGTTATTTATAGATAATCCCCTCTTGGAAAGGTCAGATTTTATGATGTGTTTATGACCCCCTCTGACCAAATAAGTTCACTTGGATCAAATTCTCTGGGGGGTAGTTTTAAACAGATTCGATTCGTTTCTGAAGCTCTGTGCCTCGTGAAGGCAGGAAAGGCTGGGCTATGTGGCCAGAACCAGAAGCTGAAGAGAAGTTAACATTTTAAGATCCATGTTTGCTCCTCCTGGCTCCTCTTTCCCTGGTTAAAGAGCTTTACCTATCTCCAGCTACAGCTTTTCATTCATGCAGAAAGATCGTGAGACAGGATTTCTTAGACACTGGTCACTTACCACATCTTTACTGGCCAGCGAGAAAGTTCAGTGTCACAAATCAGCTTATGAACATGTATTGGGGATGGGTGTGGGGTCCTGGCTGGCCATCCCAGGCTGAGTCAAAAAGCAGCCTTTGGCACTGACTGCCCCATGCTTTGTTCAGAAATGTCACGCCCATGACTTCACCCCTCACTTCCGAGTTTCTCTCCTGTCCTACCTTTCACGCAAGCTCCAGGGCCACATTTTCAACTCATGGCTCAATATTTTGGAAGCAACAGACTCTTTATATCTAACACTAAACCCTCAAATTCATACCCCACAAAACAAATCTGCCCATTTCTATTTCTACAAATGGCAACATCATCTCTCCAGTCACCTCAGCTCAAGAACTTGGAGTGCTCTTTGATTCCCTTTTCCGGCCTTCCTACCTCCTGCTCAGCTAACAGTTTTGCTTTTCTCTCTTTCCCTTTACACTCACTGGCCATAGTGTCTCCTCTGCATTGTATCAGGAAAGCAGTCGAAGACCTTCACCTGTGCCTTTGATGCAGTCCCTATTGCATCTCCTCCAGGGCTGAGGCCATGCACTACTCTCATCTCTTTAGATTAATAGGGCTTGGTAGGTCTCTACTGCACCCTGACCTTGTCATTTACTGTCAGAGCTCTTTCGTCTTCCTGAAAATTAGAAATAATATCTTCCGGGCGCCTGGGTGGCTCAGTTGGTTAAGCAACTTCCTTCGGCTCAGGTCATGATCCCAGGGTCCTGGGATCGAGCCCCACATCGGGCTTCCTGCTCAGCGGGAAGCCTGCTTCTCCCTCTCCCACTCCCTCCCCCCGCCTGTGTCCCCTCTCTCGCTGTGTCTCTCTCTGTCAAATAAATAAATAAAATCTTAAAAAAAAAAAAAAAAGAAAAGAAAAGAAATAATATCTTCCTCACTAGTGTGTGGTGAGAAGAGTTCAAAATAACCAATCCAAAGTGTCTGATTCATTGAAAGCACTTAAATTCATGCATTCAACAAAATCCTTATGAGTTTCCAAACACTCAGCTAGGCACTAGGAATAATATCAGTAACATGTATCCATCCTTACTACAAGCCAGCCACTGTTCTAAGTGCTTTTTACACATTAACTCATTTAATAATTACAACAAATAGTTACAATCATTACTGATTATACAAGCAGTGACAATTATTATTTCCAGATGAGGATACCAAGGTATGGAGAGAGTAAGGTCAAATAAAAGTCAAACCCAGACAGGTCTTAACCACTGCACATACTTTCTCTAAGAATGCCTCAATATCTAGCGTCTCATGCTCTATAGACAAGAAAATAACTACAGCACAGTATAATAAGTGCTTAGGGACATCTGGATGGCTCAGTTGGTTGAGCTTCTGACTCTTGATTTTGGCTCAGGTCATGATCTCAGGGTCGTGGGATCAAGCCCCACATTGGGCTCCAGGCTCCACACTCAGCAGGGAGTCTGCTTCCCTCCTTCTCTCTCTCTCCCTTCCCCCCCCACACCCTGCTCATGCTCTGTCTCTAAAATAAATAAATAAATCTTCTAAAAAAAAAAATGCTTAGACTCAAGGAGTCCTCCAGGCTCCACACTCAGCAGGGAGTCTGCTTCTCTCCTCTCTCTCTCTCCCTCCCCCCCCCACCCTGCTCATGCTCTCTCTGTCTCTAAAATAAATAAATACATCTTCAAAAAAAAAAGTGCTTAGACTCAGGGAGTCCTGGGGTATGATAGGAACATAAAGGAAGGACAAATATTTATGGAGAGGGTCAGCAAAGCTAAGCTTTGAAAGACAAATGTTCGTTTCCTTTCCTTTCTTGGTCTCTTCCCTCTTCAATGATTCTAATCTCATTGCCAGAGTAATCAAAGTACAGCTCTGGTATTATCATTCTCCTGCTTAAAATGCTCAGGTTTTCATTGCCTATCCAATAAAGTCGAAGCCCCTGAACTTGGCATTCCTATCTTTTCCTCGCCTGGTGTCCAGATCCCTATCTGTACTCCTGCATCTTCTTTCTCCAGAAGGCCCTTCATCCTATCCATCCCTGTGTCTAACACCTCTCTGTTCTTCAAAACTATTACTGTTAATCTAAACTTCCACTAAATTTTCCTCTAAACATCATCCCTCTCTCCCTTGAAATTCCAAGACTTATTACATTCAACCTTGTATTAAAGATTTTAGTATATAAATACACATTAATATAAAATATGCATATACATTTATATACATATACATGTCTCTTCTACTGGATATGAAGTTCCTTGGGGACAATGCTTCTTTTGTATCTTTATGCCAGACACGATGCTAAAACTGTGCTAAATGGAGATCCAGAAAGTAGGAATCTTCACAGAGTCCTCTATCACTGACATCTCTACCCTTCCCTCCATCCTAGTCATCCCAAATCCTATCCTTACTTCCTGCTAAACATCTCTTGCTTCACCCACTCCTCTTCATTCCCACCACCCCAGCTTTAAATCAAGCCATCATCTTCTATTACCTGAACTCTTGCACTACTTAAATTGACAACTTTAACAAATCAAAATCACAGTGAGATACCACCTGACACCAATTAGAATGGCAAAAATTGACAAGGCAAGAAACAACAAATGTTGGAGAGGTTGTGGAGAAAGGGAAACCCTCTTACACTGTTGGTGGGAATGCAAGTTGGTACAGCCACTTTGGAAAACAGTGTGGAGGTTCCTCAAAAAATTAAAAATAGAGCTACCCTTTGACCCAGCAATTGCACTACTGGGTATTTACCCCAAAGACACAGATGTAGTGAAAAGAAGGGCCATATGCACCCGAATGTTCATAGCAACAATGTCTGCAATAGACAAACTGTAGAAAGAGCCGAGATGCCCTTCAACAGACAAATGGATAAAGAAGATGTGGTCCATATATACAATGGAATATTACTCAGCCATCAGAAAGGATGAATACCCAACTTTTACATCAACATGGATGGGACTGGAGGAGATTAGGCTAAGTGAAATAAGTCAAGCAGAGAAAGTCAATTATCATATGGTTTCACTATTTGTGGAACATAAGGAATAGCATGGAGGACATTAGGAGAAGGAAGGGAAAAATGAAGGAGGGGAATCAGAGTGGGAGATGAACCATGAGAGACTATGGACTCTGAGAAACAAACTGAGGGTTTTAGAGGGGAGGAGAGTGGGGGGATGGGTTAGCCAGGTGATGGGTATTAAGGAGGGCACATATTGCATGGAGCACTGGGTATTATTCGAAAACAATGAATCATGGAACGCTACATCAAAAACTAATGATGTACTGTATGGGGACTAACATAACATAATAAAATAAAATAAAATTTTTTTAAAAAGGGCCAGATAGTAGATTTTTCTGGCTTTGTGGGCCATACAGTCTATATTGCTACTACTCACCTCTGCCCAGGTAGCATGAAAACCATAGATAACACACAACCAAATAGATGTGGCTGTGTTCCAATAAAACTTTATAAAAACAGATAGCTGCTAGGCCAAATTTAACTCCTGGTTGAAATAGATACCTAATTTTTCCCAGCACTTACATTCAAATCCATCATCTAGGTAGAGTTAAAATGATGTTTCTAACTATAAATCTGTCATGTTCCCCAAAGACCCACAATGAACTGACCTTTGCCTTTATTACAAATCTCATTTCCTTCTGTGTCCTTCCCTATTATTTATCTGGCAATCCCTACTCATCTTCCAAAACCTAACTCAGCTCAATTCTTCTAGAACGTCTTCCCTATCCACCACCACCAAAGCTAGGTATAGACTCTATCTCTATACTTAGCATGAGCTTCTTCAGATTTGAAAGTATCACAAACTGAAATTACCAAATTTGTTTGGTAACATGGTAGTCTCACCTACTCGACAGGGAGTTCAAAGAGCAGGATTGTCTCATCTATCTCTATATCCTCCCTTTTCTGGTACATATGAACACCCAACAAACATTCTCTGCTTGTACAATGTATTTTCAACTGAGAAATATAGCCACTTCCCAAGACCCAAAGATATGTTTGTCTCAGTGTTAGATAACATCAGGCCAAGAAGTCAGGGAGTGGCAGAGTATAAAAGGCAGACTCCGATGATTCTGTTCAGGAAGTAGAGAGCAGTTCTTTGTGGAATACTCAGAACAGTGTGAGGCAATAATTGCTTTTTCATTAATTTTCAAAAAGATCAGAAAATCTCATGTCTTGCCAAGTGGCCTTGTAGATATTTCCTCATCCAGATTAACTACCCAGCAAAACCAAGTTGTGAATAGGCACGAAAAAAGATTAACTCGAATGGGGTGGCATGTCAGTCACATTTGTTGGTGCTGAGTTTATAAGAAAAGAGAAGAGGGAAGTCAAGGAAAGGACAAAAGTTAATCTGAGATAAAATAGAATGGAGGAAAGTATTTTGTTCCAATCTAAAAGCTGTGACTTTCGTGTGGCACACATCCATAAAAGGGCAAGATAAAGGCAATGAGAATTAGAAGAGGCCCTAGCAGTTCTTCTCTTTTATGCATGGTATACACAGTAATTGCATTCAATCTCTCTCTATCTCTATCTCTCTCTCTTTGTCTGTCTGTCTCTCTCTTTCTCATGTGTATGTGTGTGTGTATGATGGACCAGGTACATAGGTGAATAAGAGCATGATAGCATGACCTTGGGAGAGAGAGCAAATCTCTTTCTGTATAAGATGGATCCATCACAAACTGGTCATAGATATATTCATTCCTATTTCCTTTGAGCAGTGCCTCTAAAGAGAAAAAATTATATACATGGCAGGGGAAGAACACCCACAGTGAAGACCATCAGAAACAACTTGCAAACCACAAGTATATCCACAGAGATAGGTTCATTAGAAGGCTCCTATTCATAGAAGTTATATCCTTGAACTCTTTTCTAAGTTATGAATTCTATGTTATCTCCGGGCATCTAAATGTCAAGACTTAAAATCTAACTCCAACACTGCTCTTAAATTTTAGAAGAAAAAAAAGTCAGAGAAATAAAAAGTCATGTCTATCTTTGGGTATGGATTTTTTTCTCTACAAGTTGTTTGCTTTGTAGAGTATGAGATGTCCATGTTTTGCAGCACCTTCTCTCCACACAGTGAAGGGAAGCTCAGCAGCTTTCTCATCAATAGACTAGAACAGGGAACTATATGGAGAATTCAAGCACAAAAACAAAAACAAAAAAACTTAACTCAACAGGCCTGAAATGTCCAGACTAACTTTCTATAGTGGTGAAATTACTTCGATGACTCTTTAATCTCTCATCTAAATGCTATGAAAATAGAACCATGTCACCATTTTATCCAGCTATAAAAGGGAGCTCACTCAATTTAAATAAGCAACACATGTTTCTTAATCTTCACTGCATGTCTGGGAATATGGTCCAAACACCAGGTAACTGACATGATTGCTCATGTGCCATCTTTACTGAAGATTCAGCCAGAAGAAATGTAAATCTAGAATGCACTCTGTGAGGATTATTGCAGAGTTGAAGAAACAAGCTTTATATGAAAAAAGTGAAGAGAAGATACCAGTACACAGATCATATAATCATCCACTAATGGTACTGTGACTAGGAGAAGATCAGGAATTAGAGCTGATTGTTTTCTTCTGGCCTCATTAATCTATTTTTAAGAAACCTCAGGTTAATTTACATTAGCTTCACTATACCTCTGTTTGCTCATCTATAAAGTGAAACACTTAATTTCTCTACCTAATTCATGGGTTTGAGGAGATAATCAAATCATAAATATGTGTGAAAGTGCTTTGAAACCTGTGAGATATCATACAGGTGATACAAATATATGAATCACTGTTGTTTTCACTGATACATTATGGAGAAGAAATGAACATAAATGAGAAAATTCAGGTGTCACACAGGCCTTTAACTAAACTCAGTGATCTCAGGAATAAGCCTCCTGTATATATATATATATATATATATACATAAGCTAGAGAATAGGTGACTTTTTTTTTTTAGATTTTATTTATTTATTTGAGATAGAGGGAGAGTGCAGGAGCAGGGGAGCATAGGGAGAGGAAGAAGCAGGCTCCCCACCTGAGCACAGAGTCCAACATGGGACTCTATCCCAGGACCCTAGAATCATGACCTGAGCCGAAGGCATACCCTTAATCAACTGAGCCACCCAGGTGCCCCGAGAATAGGTAACTTCTGGGTTCTTTTTCCAACTTTGAGATTGTGGTAGGATTCCAAATATCAAATATCAATCTTATTCCCATGGGGTGGCTGCTCTTGTAAGAGTGATTTTATGAATGTGAGAAGTTACCTTATAATTATACCTACCGTTCACTTCCTAGAGTAGCAGGAATAGGGATGGGGGAACCAACATTATTGAAGCTTAATTGACCATTACCTTCTCTGAAATATTCTATACTCTTAACTACCACCTCTAGGTTGAAATTCTGAGCTCTGTTGGCTTCCATCTCACCACCTTTTCCTGGTTTTCTTCCTAATTTGGAGGCACTCCTTTTCAGTCTCCTTTTCTGGCTCTTTTTCCATAAATCCTCCTTAGATATTGGCATTCCCCAAAACTCTGTTTGGCCTTCTTCCTTCACACCCTAAAGTCGTCACTGAGTGATTTTGACTATGCATATGTGATGAATATAACCAATAGGGTGATAACTGACGAATTTTTAACCACCAGGTAAATCATCTCAGCCTTGTTCTTCCACCTGCCTATAAAACACTTCTATACTATATAAGTCTCCTCATATCTGTCATTCCCTAAATTTGTACTTTTTTAAGATTCTTGTTTTTAAGCAATCTCTACACCCAACATCAGGCTCAAACCTACAACCCTGAGATCAAGAATCTCATGCTCTACCCACTGAGCCAGCCAGGCACCCCTGGCATTCCCTAAATTTGAAAGCTTTATCTCCCACTGTGGCCTCCATGTACCCTAAGATTCAGATAGACATCACATGTTAGTGAGAAAGGCCTGAATATTAGCTCCAGACTAACTGAGATTTAAATCCTAGCTCCACTGTTTCCTGGCTCTGTAAAAACAGCCAACTCACCCAGCCTATATGAGCCTCCTGTTCCTAACCTATGAAATATTTGTTGTGAGAATCAAGTTAGGCCATATATATTAACTTTGCTCAGCTCCTAACACGACTTAGTTGCTTAACAAATACCAGTTCCTTTCTTTTTCTCTTCAGAAATGTTCCATTACTTAAATTTTCTTAAAGATGCAAGGATTTTTTTCCACATAGCTGTGTTGTTGTACATACTTGTTCCTTTTGCCTAGAATGCCCTCTCTTTACCATCCAGTCTTCATGCCTGCCAGGCAAACTATTACACAATTCTTAAGAATGTAGTTTTCTGGACATATTTCCTTGATAAGACCACATTATAGTCAGAGCCAGGTACTTCTACTTCCAGGCCCTGGAAGCATTTTATTTCTATGTCTATTACTTTATATCATAAGTGTTTATTTATATCTGTCTCCCCCACTAAGATGTGAGCTCACTGAGAGTTCCATGTACTCAAAATAAAGCAATTGGATATCATAATTCCAAAGAGTGGTTTGTATAACTGTAAACCGCTGAGATAATACAGGCTATATAAATAAATATTGTATTAGTCAAGCCACATTTGGTAGACATACCATTTAGATGGTACCATACATTTATTCGATTTTCATATTGGGTACTGGGAACACAAAGATAGCCTAGGTCTTCTGCCCACCCTCTGGTGTGTGGAGAGTAAAATCTTATATGTGCAAAGCTTTACATTTTAAATTAAAATAGACATTTTCTTTTTTATTTGTTTTTTGCACAATGTTGTATAAATGTTGCACAAAATTTTAACCAACTTTAGACCAACTATGTTCATCACCAGGAAGAAAGACTTGTACTATCCATACATGTCAGAACATTTTTAGAAACAAGTGCCTGAAAGTCAGTAAGAAAACTTACTGGCTTCAGTAAATGGATGTCCAGCAAAGAGCAGACTTAACAGTAGGTTAATCAAATAAGCCATCATGTCATCAAGGACCTAGATTCTTTTCTTCTCCCCAGGCTCCTGATTGCAAGATAATTGCTAATGATAAACAAGGCTACATGCTCTCTTTTTTCACATGAAGAGGAAAATAAAGAGTCAGTCATGGAACAAAAGTCCTTCCTCAATCTGATTGTTCAAAGGAGCTCACAAGTTCAACACTGAACCAGTAACTGGCTCCAGAGGAAAGTCGCAAAATGATTGGCTTAGCTCTGGGTTCTTAAAGCAGTCATTAGCAGAGGGAGTGGGATTCCATGCTTGCATGGAGAGAGAAAATCAGAGTCCACCTTGGAGCTGAATTTTAATGGCACTAATGCTACATAATGGGAGAGGGTGGAAATTTGGAAAATCAAAGGCAATATCCATGTACTGCACTATATAATTAAGTCAGGAGAGAAGGGAAAAGAAAGTGATGGTGAATCTTTAGCATACACAGAGGCCCAGGAAAGACTAATCTGTTTAATAGCTTATTGCTAGTTATTTATTACAGAGGAAATGGAAATATATTTATAAGTTCACTTGATTAATTTTTTTTAAGATTTTATTTATTTATTTGACAGAGAGAAAGAGACAGAGGCCAGAAGAGGGAGAGGGAGAAGCAGGCTCCCGACTGAGCAGAGAGCCCAATGCAAGGCTTGATCCCAGAACCCTAGGATCATTACCCGAGCAGAAGGCAGACACTTAACCATCTGAGCCACCCAGTCACCCCTCACTTGATTAATTTGCTCAGTGTTTCTTCCTTCCAATAAAATACATTTTCAGAGTATGTGGAGTTTTTCCTTTTTCTTTTTTTAACTAAAATCTACTTTGAAGATTAAGTCGGTTAAGCATCTGCCTTCAGCTCACGTCATGATCCCAGTGGGATTGAGTCCCTCATTGGGCTCCCTGCTCTGCAGGGAGCCTGCTTCTCCCTCTGTCTCTCTCTCTCTCTCTCTCTCTCTCATGAATAAATAAATAAACTCTTTAAAAAATAAAAGATAAAAATAAATAAAATCTACTTTGAGTGCCCAACATCATTTTGGCTCCAGAGTTATCTCTTTATTAGTTATGTCAAGTGTCTGGATTAGTAATCTTAAATTTAAAAGTAAATATCACAATGTCCCACCCAGCTGTGATAGTTTATTCACTGGCAGTGCTTTTTCAAAAACTTTTAAAATAGTTTGTCTATTTAGTGAGGGAAGTGTTCTCTTTCTTTCTCGTCCTGCTCCAATATCAATAAATTTGAAAATTTTTAAAATGTGATTAATTGATTGCCTTATTTTTCAGGAACATGGCTGAGAAGGAAAACTGTACCCTTGGAGAAATTAAATTAAATTAATTAAATTAAAGAATCAAGAAAATGAAAATGTACCCCTGATGTGGATAGCCTTTCCCCTACCCAAACCCAAACCCAACTACCACCAATAAAGCACACATGTGTGCCTACACACACACACACACACACACACACATTCACACCCATGAAGCCTCTAGGAATGAGGATAGAACAAGGTATTGATTCTCCAGTGTCAAAGTATGGCATTTTGCCATATGGGTATGCAATTGTTCATTGGCAGAAGAAGAGGTGAGAATCATCAAGGTCAGTTTGAACCACCCAGTTGGAGGTGTGCGTTCCATGGCTAAGGTTCTAAGTTACAGGGTTGGGGAGTTAGAATAAGAAAGAGATCAAATATCTCCATAGTTCCTCATTTCTATTAAGTGCCTTTGGAAAATCATTACCATGAAATACAGGCTGTGACCCCCATGAAGCCCTCATATAAATGACCTAGAGTTTATTTTTTAACTTTCATTCTCCCTATGACTGCTTAATTGTTATCAATTATCAGTTCTCACTGTTCCTCTGGAACAATCCTTCTGTTTCTAAAAAAGCACATTTACCAATAACAAAGGGTGCCAGGTTTCAGGTTTCAGCTGGGTGTTAGCACTCACTCACTCCATTTTCTGCTATTTATGTTCTATCCGTGACCCAGGTTGTAGAGCAGGGCAAGGAGTCATCTCAGCTTTCTCACATCGCGATTGTGTAAGAGGCAGCCTAGACTTAGCCATGAGATTCATTCTGTAGGAATCCAGACAGGCTGCTACTGCTATAGAAGGAGCACAGAGCTATGGGTTTCAGAAGAGGACTCCAGCCCAGAGACGGTGAGAAGCTTTCTTCTCCCTTAGAGGGAAGGAACATTTTCTCCCACTGTAACTATCAGACCAGCTCAGAGAGACTTTGCTGCTCATCTCCAGCGTGCAGACTCATTAATCATAGAATTGAATGTCCCCACAGAGGCCATATCAGGCTAAGGAAGTCTACCAATGTGTGTCAGAAGACATTACCTTACCTTAGTGCACAGCCTGCTATCTCACAGAAGCAATATAGGATATATCCTGCAGGGGTCTTTTGTGATGTGTTGAGTGGGCTAATCTAGGTGAAGCCCTAGAACAAAGTGCACCATACAGTGATTATTATTATTATATATAATTATAATTATTATGACATGAGGCAGCCTGGTGTTGCAGTAGTGTTCTGGACAGCAAGAGCTCTAGGTTTGTGTCCTGACCCAGACACATTCTACTCATGTAATATTGGAGAATTAACTCAAGCTCTCTGTACCTCAAACTCCTGACCTAGAAAACGGGAATAATTTAACCTCTCCTGCAGGTTTTTCAAGGGATGACAGGATCAAAGAAATAGAGGTTTTAGGAGCCTTTAATGAGCCATGAAGTGTGGTATAAATCTTAATGATTGTAGACTGCAAGTACATGAGGGCAGTGACCTTGTTTAGAATCCACTTAAGTGCCCTTTGTCAGAATAGGCAACTTCACAGCATCTGCTCTGCGGGTCGTGGTTTCTTCAGCGGCATCACCATCATGGCTACCATTATCCCCTCTCCCTGGAATTCGCTCTTCCTTTTCTAATTTTGTTTTCATTCATTTAATCAAGGCTGATACTTGGCTGATAATGTCAGTAAGGGTTATGCTCATTGGTATATAATAACTACTCATGCTTTTATTTACTTGAATACTTGTTTTATATTTACTACTAGAATATAATATCAGTAATGCCACGTGACACAGTATAACTTTTCAAAACAACATCCCGTACATTATCTTACTTAATCCTCACTACAACTCTGTGAAGTAGGTATTTTTATTATTACCCTTACTTTAGAGGTGAGGAACTGATGTAATAAAACTAAGAGCAAAATGGGTCCTGTTTGCCTGAAAAAAAAAAAAAAAGCGGAAATCAATTCACAGGGTAGCATCATGCTTAAAAGCACACACTGTGGGATGCCTGGGTGGCTCAGTCGGTTAAGCGTCTGCCTTCGGCTCAGCTCATGATCCCAGAGTCCTGGGATCGAACCCCGCATCGGGCTCCCTGCTCAGCAGGAGCCCTGCTTCTCGCTCTGCCTGCCGCTCCCCCTGCTTGTGCTCTCACACTCTCTCTCTCTGGCAAATAAATAAATAAAATCTTTAAAAAACAAACAAACAAAAGCATACACTGTAAAACCAGACTGCCTAAAATTCAAATTCTAGCTCTGCCACACACCTCTGTGTGACATAGCCAACTTATTTCAACTCTCTGGCGGCTCAGTTTCCTAACCTATAAAATGGATGGAATAAAAGTTGGTTAATAGGATTAATTAAGTGAAAATATGCAAAATATTTAGAAGAGCTATGATTTTCTAAATGAATATTAGCTATTATCATAATTTAATTTGACAGTGTCCTGGGCAGCATAAACCCGGTCTACTTTTCCAGAACGCTGTCCTCTTTGCCTTTGCACACATCCTACCCAGCAGCCATCGTCATCCACAGCCGACCTAACATGATGTATAACGTGTTATAGATGCTTGATAAATACCTGTTGAAAAATAAATAAAGGAAAGAAGGGAGGCTGGCAGGAAAGGAGAAAGGAAAGAAAAGAGGAAGGGTGGGAAGTAGGAAAGGGTGGGGAGGGAGGGAGAAAGAAGACTTAAGCCATTCCATCTTTCTCCATTTAAATGTCTCACCCCCTTCATCAAAGCCATTACAGAATTTTCATTTTCCTCAAGGAGTATAAAGTATAATGAACTTTTGTAGAGTCACAAAACCACAGCCTTTTTTTTTTTTTGTACCTGGTTTGGTGTGCCTTTTCCAAATTACTTCTGTTTATCTCTATATTGCCACTATAAAGACTTTTTACCCCCATCATAAATTCCCTTTGAGTATTTTACAAGATATTTTGATACATATTGCAACATGGTTGAGATGCCACTGAATTAGCTTAATTTCCATTTTTGGTATATATGCATAAACAGAATTGGTATCACTCAAAGCATTTTCAAAAGTCTCCAAGCCTTGAATAGAATGGTATTCTGTTTCCCTGCATGAGGTTAGTGTCCTTATCCTGTCCAGTGCTGAAAAACAAGGAAGAAAGGATAAAAATCTCAAACCCTGTAATTTACCTACTCTTTCCTATGTTTTTAGAATTTGTATCTCTTGAAAAACTAATTTTAATTAGATCCTTTAAGAAAACATTTCTAAATTTTTAATCATTATTTAGCCTTCCTTAGTATAACCTTTGCTCTTTATATAACATTTAATACATGGAATGTCAATAAGTTATAAGCAAAAAATTCTATTAGATCTTTTAAAATGAGTGAATATTCAATATTTTTGAAGTTCTTTTAACAGCATGTTTATATTTTTAATTTGTGTTGTTTCTGAATAAACTACCTAAAAGAAAAATTTTAATAACTATTTGAATTTTTAAATATTTGGATTAGGAATTGCAATGAAAACTTATGTTACCATACTATTTCCATAGGATCTCAGACCCACGCCCTGATTTGGTGTGTGTCTCTTTTTAAATTGGATATTACATGTTCTCGGGAAGAAACATGTCTCAATGGGTGAAATAAAGGGAGGCATTCCAGTGTTTTATTCATTTCTTCTCCTGTAAGTGAGATGACATTTGTTTCTAGTTTCGTTCCTGAAACAGATACAAATTAAAGAAATTTGTACACAATACTCAAAAGGACATCACAGAAATTAGTTGAAAGAAATCAGTATCGTGTTTTTTTTTAAATATCTTCTTTGCCCAGTATGCCTTTTACTGTCACTCAGAAAAGTAAGCATTCTTTGCTGATTTATATTTAAGGCTTACATTATAGTCAATATGCTTCCATTATTCCTAATTCTAATATATTTTATTTTATCATCACTACTTTTCATATCTCTAATAAACCAAAACACAGAACTGAAGTCTAACTACCACATCACAAACATGAGATTTTTGTCTCTAGTAGAATTTATTAGAGGGAAAAAAAAGCTTTTCTTTTTCTCTATCATCTATGATTTTCTTCATTCCTAAACAAACATTTCAATATTAGAGCCTCCCAACATTTTGTGCCTAGCTATTTTCTAAAAGGTGAGCTATATAATCTTATAAAGAAATGTTCTACTTATTCAAAGTGCTTATTTTAAATGTCCTCTAGGTTGAGGTGGCCTTTTTCTCAGGTATCCTACAGAGAAATAAAATAAAATGTAACAATGTTCCTATGGCAGAAGAGAAAACTCTTCATTGTTGCTAGAGTTAAAACTCTGAGTATAAAATAATGATGTATGCTGACTGGACATTCCATTGCTTTCTCAGTAAGGGTGTGGAGTTAACTCTTTTTCATAGTTACTTGGTTTGTTGGCTAGTAACACAGTCATAAAATCCCTTGGCAAGGAACTGATTTTCTTTTAAAATTTAGTCAAGAATCTATGGTTTAAAGGGGAAGAAGGAGAAGGAGAAGAAGGGGAGGAGGAGGAGGAAGAAGAAGAGGAAGGAGAAGAAGAAGACGGAGAAGAAAAAGAAGAAAGTCACTTCCTGGAGCCCTGCCTGGTTAAACAGGTTAAACAGTATATTTTTTGCAAGGTTAACCAGAGTGTGAAGGTAACGAAGTATCATGGCTCACATGACAGTGGTGAGTAGAGGAAAGCTTTTCTTGCTCACACTTCCTCCCCCAAGCTTTAGGCATTATCTGCAGGACAAATCATCTCAGCTCAACCAGTTCAGATCCCAAGGGTTGGTCAGAGCCATATATGAGGTGAGAGGTTTAAGTGAGATTTGTCTAAAAAGTCAAATAGATTAAAATTCAACATAGGTTTTGTTTTAAAGACTCTTTCTCCTTCCTAGAAATATATCAACCTCCTAAATAATATAGTGAAAGGATTACTGTAGGAGACTCAAAAAGATCATGCCACACATGAAAAACAACTGAAGACTGGAGAGTTTCAGTTAATTACCAACTTTACAGACCAAGTGGCTTCTGAAAGACAAGAGAGCTGAAATTTCAGCTCTTCATGACTAGGTTCCAGTCTCCCATGTACTACTAACATAGACAATCTGTGTAAAGGCTCATTTGTCTCATTCTTGTGAGTTTTACATCTATAACAGAGGTAGCCGTGCTCCCTCTTCCGTGACTCTCTCAAGATACATGATAGTGCTCCTTTTGTGTTTGCAGTTTACAGGTAAACACGCACCTTCTATAGCCCTTTGGGTGTCTAATTGTCATGAAGTGCTCTCTCTGGGGTGTTGCTAGAGTTTGTCTTCATGAAGTAGCAAAATGATTCATAGGAAGCTTCTAGAAACAGGTCAGCCAAGGTGTCTGCTGTTATGTTGAGGCAGCGGACCCTCTAGTAGGTCTCCAAGATAGGGTACTGGGATGGTTTTTTAAATTTGATTGCTCTAGGGCATTCATGAGAGGATCCTCAATGCAGCCCTATTCCTGGGTCAGTGGCCCTAACACTTCTGGAACAACTGCCAATTTCAGAATTAACTTAGGGATGGGTCTCAAGTATAAGAATTGTCCCAGTTCCTGAGCTTTGCTCATTTGTATTCCTTTCTCTCCCCAACTCTCCCACCCTCAAAACAAACAAACAAAAGCCCACTTTCATTTCCCCTCAGCATCTGGCTTTTTCTTTTTCCTTTTTTTTTTACTCTAATACAAAAGAGCTCATGTTATTTATTTTCCCCAATATTAGAACTTAAAGGTCCTCCAGGATGCACCCAGGGACTAGAAAATCAGAACCATACATTCCTTAGAAGAGCAAGGAGGCATATCTGCCATTCCTCCCTGGCCAATAACTCCCTTTTCATCTACCTCCTATGCTGCCAGATATTCAGGAAGACTTCTTGCTACATCAGTAAAAACAAAACTCTAGTTATGTTCTTAGCAGTTCATTCTTCAGGTTAAGTCTTTGATAAGAAGCACATGAGAGTGAATGAGTCCTGCATCTGAAGAGAATCAAAATCCCCTGTTCTGTCAAAGAGGATGGGCAGGAAAAAATTAAAAAAGAAAGAGAAAGAATGGAGTAAGGAGGAAAAGGGAAGCAAAAGAGAGAAGAAGAGAGGGGTAGAAAATAAGATGCGAGGAAAAGAAAAGAGAAGGGAAGGGGAAATTTGGAATGAGAAGGAGTCTCAAGGGAGAGAAGAAAGAGAAAGGGAGTAAGAAAAATAAAATTTTAATCACATGGGATAGAATACCTTAAAAGGCAATGCTTCAAGTTTCTAGACAGCTTTACAGTGGTGATATGATAGACGAGCCTTGTCATAAAACAGTAAAATAACACCGTAAGGTCAAAATAATAAAAGAGTGCCCTTGGTGAAGCACATGACAAGCCCCAAGCACTATGAGTTGTAAATGGGTACATTAAACTTGGCGACCCTGCTGATGTAGTATGTTATTGCACACCCAAGACTGTTATAGCAGTGACGTTTTGTTGAAACCCTGCCAGGTGACTTTTGAACTCAGAGCCTCTCTATCCCAGTTCCTTACTCATTAAATAATCTGCCCTCTTGCAAGTAGTCTGTGTGTACCTGGTACCTTGATTGGGCCCACATGACATTGCGTCTGCCTCTTGGGCTTTGTAAAAGTCTTGGGTGCCTGCATAGGTTCCTACCAGATAAGAAAGAAAAATGGACTCGCTGAACTTATAGTTTGAATAAGGCAGCAAATCAAGCTCACTTAAGTAAAATCTTGCCCACAGGAAATTAAACCATCATTTTTAGAGTGATGATCATAAATGTTGATTTTCCTGGTAGGATTAACTAGGGACTCACTAGTTCCCTAATGGGAAATCATGAATGCTCCAAACCAGCAGAAACCTATGTGACCAGCCACTTCAGTTTGCCCAGGACTGAGACATTTCCTGAAATATGGGACCTTCAGGACTAAAAGAGGGAAAGTCTTAGACAAACCAAGAAGAGTGGGTTACTCTTAAAGACCTCCCACCACTCATCATCCCCCTACTCGCCTTCCTCAGACTCAGCTTGAAGATTTCCTTGGCAGTTCTCCAGAATTGAGCTTCTACTTTGTTTTATATACATCTGTTTATGTAACCTGCCCCTCCACTGAGCCCATGAGCTGAAACTGTGTCTCATTAATTTTTTTAAGTCCCTGAAGGCTGCTACATTGTATGGCACTTAGAAGAGCTTGCTGAACTGAGCCATCTGAGCAATAGTTGATTCTCTGCTGAATATCAACCCCATAGGGACTGTTCTATCTTCAGGGAAGAACTGTATTTTCTACATTGTGTATGCACCACCCGGCTACCTAAGTGGAACTTACCTTGAACAGGAATAGAAGCCCTTTAAAAGCTTTACCTCCCACTGTAAACTGTGTGGTTTTCTGAACGTATTCACAGTGGCTAAGGGCACAGGTCAAGATTCAGACTGCTCTGATTCAAGCCCAGACTCCACAATTTACTAGCTCTGGAGCCATAAACAAGTTACCTAACTTCTTTATGCATCACTTTCCTCACCTATATCTCTCATAAGTGGGAAGACTAAATAAGACACATGTATGTGGCAGGCCTAGCTCTTAGCTTCCTGGTAAGAACCTAACACATGGTAGTTCACACTACTCTACTTGGGATTTTCTTCCTAAGCACCAAGAGAGCAAAGATGAGAATAATTAGAAAACCGTATGTATCATAATTAACTCCTAAGCTCTTTTTAAACCCCAAAGCCCTCCCATCATGGATTTTTTTAATTTTTTTATACCAAAAGTACATCCTTATAATTATGATATTCTGCTGGTGCCTATAATGAGCATAATACTATGATCTAAGGCAACAATCACCAAAAACTGTACTATGTCCATGGTGGGAGAATATCTTCATCTCTCCATCTCTCCCTTTTTATTACTTAAACTTCCCATTACGTGCGCCATTTACTCAATTTTTGCTGAACTTTTCACAAACCAGAAAGTCACTGGACTTGGACCAACTCCTATAAAATTTTACTGCTCTCTGAGTTATTGCATAATGATTCCTAAGAGTTAACGTTTTACTTTTCTTCTGAAATAAGGGATTTGCTTAAAGGAAGAAATCTCATTATAAGTACTAACGATCCTAAATCCACTGCTTTATTACTCTTCTAAGAACTGATAAATTTATCTGAACAAAGTTTAAAGTCATCAGTAAAGCACAGGTTATTGGTATAATATCACCTTTTCTCCTCCTCTTCTTCCTCTTTCTTCTTTTATCTAATTGCATATTTAATGTTTACATACCCGAAGAATGTATCCTCTTTGGGAGGGCAAATTGGAAACAACACAGAAATAATACTTTATTTAGGAATAAATGCTTAAGGTACATCGTAACATTGTTATGTCTTCCAAAATGCTCTGTTCGAATGTGAGTATAAAATACTGCCAGGACAGGCATTTCTAATGTAATGTCATGTATGCATTCCTACAAAACAATGCATCCTGCAGAAGCCTGCACTGAAAATAACAGAGCACATATAAAACATCTAGGGAAAAACTACTAAATACTCAAGTGACATTGAGAATTCTGAGAGGATGGTGGTGGCGGCATAGTCTTTTAATCCTCCAAAATCTCCCTTAAAAATAAGTATAGCAACAAAGATACCATAGCACCTACTAGAAAACTAAGTGACAAGCTATCCCCTGAAAACTAAAATCCAAGTAGAAGAGGACAAACCGCCCTATATATTTGTAGTGATATGTTAAAATGAAGGCTGTAAGAGAGAAAAACACAGTATGTAATTGATACATGCTCTGACAATATAGGTAAGTACAACTATCAAAAGTGGGAGGAGAATGGGGAGACCATATGAAAAGTAGAATTAGCTTGCTGATTATCTTATTAATAATTGGGAGCAAAAGATATTGAATCAAATCAAATGCTATTGAAAGATGCAGAACACTAGCTGATATGAATGTATCTTATAGTAGGGACCGGTAGACAATGGAGGGGAGGAAATGAATGTTTTTTTTTTTTTTCAGCTTTATTGAGGTATAAATTGATACATATAACTGTAAGATTTTTAAAATGATTTGATATATATACATTGTGAAAGGATTCCCCCCATTGAGTTGATTAACACATCGATCACCTCACATATTTTCCTTTCTTAGGAGAGGGGTAGAAAATTGAATTTCTATTCTCTTAGTAACTTTCAATTATACAATATAGTGTTAGCAGCTATAGTTACCATGTTATACATTGTACAGTAGATCCTCAGACCTTATTCAACTTAAAACTGAAAGTTTATACACTTTTACCAATCTGTTTCCACTACTGCCTAGCCCTTGGCAGCCATTTTTCTACTCCGTTTCTATAAATTCAACTTTTTTATTTTTAGGTTTTTAGATTATACATGTAAATGATATCATGCAGCATCTGTATTTTGCTGTATGGTTATTTCACTTAGCATAATGTCCTCCAGGTTTATCCCCAAATGGTAGGATTTCCTTCTTTTTCAAGGCTGAATAATATTCAATTGTATACACACACACACACACACACACAATGAAGGCATTTTCTCTATCTCTTCATCGGTCAACAAACATCTGGGTTATTTCCATAATTTGGCTATTGTAAACAATGCTCCAATGAACACGGGAGTACAGATATCTCTTTGAGATAATAGTTTCATTTCCTTTGGATATATACCCAAAAGTCAGATTGCTAGATCCTACAGTAGTTATATTTCGAATTTCTTGAGGAACCTGCATACTACTTTCATAGTGGCTGTACCAGATTACATTCCCACTAAAAGTGTGTAAGCATTCCTTATTCTCCACATCCTTACCAGCATTTATTATCTCTATCATGGGGTTTTTGTGTTTCTTGGATTTTGAAAAATGTATATTCAGGTCTTTTGCCCATTTTTAATTCTTTTCTATTGTGTTATATTTCTTGTATATGTTGGATAGTAGTCCCTTACTGGAAATGAGGTTTGCGAATAATTTCTCTCATTCCATAGGTTGCCTTTTCATTTGTTGGTTTTCTTTGCTGTACAGATTTTTTTAGTTTGATGTAGTCTCATTTGTTTGTGTTTGCTTTTGTTGCCTTTTGTTTTGGTGTCAAATCCAGAACAATCATTTCCAAGACCAACGTCAAGGAGCTTATTTCCTATATTTTCATGCAGAAGTCTTATGGTTTCAGGTCTTACATTTAAGCCTTTAATTCATTTTGAGTTGATTGTTGTGTATGTTGTAAGATAGGGGTCCAGTGTTATTCTTTTGAATATGGTTGCTCAATTTTCCCAACACCATTTACTGAAGAAACTAGCCTTTCCCCATTGTGTATTCTTGACTCCTTTGTTGAAAATTAGTTGATCATATATTATGTGTTTATTTCTGTGTTCTCTATTCTATCCCACTGATTTATAGGACTGTTTTTATGCCAGACCATACTGTTTTGATTGCTACAGCTTTATAATATAGTAAAAGAGTTTTATAATATAGTTTAAAATCAGGAAATGTGATGCCTCTAGCTTCCTTCTTTTTCAAGATTGTTTTGGCTCTTTGGGGTCTTTTGTAGTTCCATACAAATTTTAGGATTGTTTTTTCTATTTCTGTGGAAAATGTCATTGGAATTTTTATTGGGATTACATTGAATCTGTAGATTGTTTTGGGTAGTATGCACATTTTAACAACATTAATTCTTTTAATCCATGAACACAGTATCTTTCCATTTATTTGTCTCTCAATTTCTTTCATCAATGTCTTATAGTTTTCAGTGTACAGATCTATCATCTCCTTGGACAAATTTGTTTATAAATATTTTATTCTTTTTGATGCTATTGTAAATAGGATTTTTTCCTTAATTTCTCTTTCTGATATTCACTGTTAGTATATAGAAAGGCAACTAATTTTTGTATATTGGTTTTGGATTCTGCAAATTTACTGAATTGGTTTAGTTCTAATAGTTTTTTATGGGGTCTTTGAGGCTTTCTATATATAATATCACATCATCTGCAAATAGAGACAACTTTATTTCTTCTTTTCTGATTTACATACTTTTATTGCTTTTTCTTGCCAAATTGCTCTGACTAGGACTTCCAGTATTATGTTAAATAAAAGTGATGAGTGACCATTTTTGTCTTATTACTGATCTTAGAGGGTGATGTTAGCTGTGGGTTTGTCATGTATGATCTTTATTATGTTGAAGTGCATTCCTCCTATACACAGTTTGACGAGTGATTCTGTCATAAAAGGTACTGAATTTTGTCAAAAATTTGCATTTACTGAGATTGTAAGATTTTTATCCTTTATTTTGTTAATACGATGTATTATATTTATTGATTTGCAGATGGTTGAATCATTCTTGCATTCCTGGAATAAATCCCACTTGATTGCGGTGGATGATCCTTTTCATAAACTGTTGAATTTGCTATGCTAATGTTTTCTTGTGGATCTTTGCATCTATGTTCATCAGGGATGTTGACCTATCATTTTCTTTTTCATAGTGTCCTTTTTCTGGCTTTGATATCAGAGTAATGCTAGCCTTGTAAAATGAGTTCAAAAGAGAAGTGTTCCCTTCTCTTCTTTTTTTTTGGAAAAATTTGAAAAGGATCAGAATTAATTCTTTAAATGTTTGGTAGAATTCATTAGTAAAGCCATCTGGCCCTGGACTTTTTTTGTTGTGAGGTTTTTGCTTACTGATTTGATCCCCTTACTAGTGATTGCTCTGTTCAGATATTTCTATTTATTCAAGATTCAGTCTTGGTAGATTGTATGTTTCCAGAAATTTGCCCATTTCTTCTAGGTTGTCCAATTTATTGGCATATAATTACTCATAGTAGTATCATATGATCCTTTATGTCCGTGTGCTATCAGTCTCCTCTTGGTGTCTCCTCTTTCATTTATAATTTCATTTATTTGAGTATTCTCTTTTTTTTTTTTCCCTTGGTAAATCTAGCTAAAGGTTTGTTGATTTTGTTTATCTTTAAAAAAACACAGCTCTTAGATTCATTGGTTCTTCCATTATCTTTTGAGTTTCTATTTCATTTCTTTCCACTCTGATCTTTGTTATTTCTTTTCTTCTATTAACTTTGGACTTAGTTTCTCCTTCTTAGATTCTTCTTAGATTCTCAGAATTCTTCTTAGATTCTCAGAAGAATCTGAGAGTTCCGTGAGGTATAAAACTGAATAATTTATTTGTGATCTTTTTCCTTTCTTTAATGTAGGAGGTTAATGCTACAAACTTCCCTCTAAGAACTGCTTTTGCTGTAGCCCATAAATTTTGTATGTTATGCTTTCATTTTTGTTCATGTCAAGATTTTGTATTTCTCTTTTGGTTTCTTCTTTGGCCCATTGGTTGTTCAGGAGCATGTTGTTTAATTTCCACATATTTGTGAATTTCCCAGTTTTGTTTTTGTAATTGATTTCTAGTTTCATGCCACTGTCGTCAGAAAAGATGCTTGATATGATTTCAGTTTTCTTAAATTTATGAAGACTTGTTTTGTAGTCTGACATATGATTTACATTGGAAAATGTTTCATGAGCACTTGAGAAGAATGTTTATTCAAATGCTATTGGGTAGAACGTTCTGTATGTGTCTGTTAGTTAGGTTCATTTGGTCTAACATATAGTTTAAGCTCAGTGTTTTTTTATTGTGGTGAGAGTGTTCTCTCAGCCTTTCCTACCCATTTCAATGTGGGTGTATTCTCATTTGCCTAATGTGTAGTAGACATTCATCTAGTTTTTGGATTTCTTTTAGAGGTAATTATTTCATCTATAGCTGTACATTCAGTGTGTTGATGGAAGAGGGAGATTCAAGAGCTTCATATATTGCCATCTTGGTTGACTATTGGCATTTTTCTAACTGTTCATATAAAGGCAAATATTAGAATAAAAAGATAAATCTTCCTAAATGCCAAAAAATACACTTTAAAATAGAAGAAGCAAATAAAGTAGCTCACATAGGAAAGACATATTCTTATATGAAAAAGGTAAGGTGGGAAAAATTGTATAGTGCATACAACTATTTGTTTTAAAAGAAGGAAAATACAAAAGGGAGGAATGTGAATATATATATATATATATATATATATATATATATTCTTATATCAAAAAAGAAACAGAAGAATGGGGAAGGTTCAGGAACAGAAAGTAAACTTTTTAAATCCCTCTTGTTTAGGATATTTGACTTGGAACCATGTGAATAGTTTTTATCAATTACAAAACAATTTTCTAAGCCATTTCAAAAATGAAACATAAAATAAATGTAATTCTTTACCCAGTTATTGGCAAAACCACACAGAGAATACTATTTTAAGTGACTTTAAAATGCAATCATTTGGCTGGTATCCCTAGTAAGATGTACCTTAGGATAAAAAAAATTTGCAAAACAAAATGTTTAATAGTTTCAGGTGATCATATTAGGGTGGTAGTATTGGTATCACTAATCTAAGACTGTTATATCAATATTGTGGAATTAAAAAAAAGAAAAAATATGTAGTATTTCTAATTCAATCATTCCTGATGACCTTGAGCACCAGGATTCTCAGCATAAAAGAAAGAAATCATAGATATAAGAGAATGAATTCAATTTAAAAAAAAAAAAAAAACAGTGTTCCTAAATTTGAACTGGGAGAATCAGTGGAACTCACAATGTATTTTTCCTTTTCAAAAACATATTTCTTAGAATATATATAATGTGTGTATACACATGTACACACACACACACACATTAGTATTCCTAGATCCAGATTATGGTCTCTAAATACCATTCTCAAAGGACTCAAAGGACTGGAGCAGGAAACAAGTTTCCTTGCTATATACTAAATAACAAGGAAACTGGGCGCGTGGGTGGCTCAGTTGGTTAAGCGACTGCCTTTGGCTCAGGTCATGATCCTGGAGTCCCTGGATCGAGTCCCGCATCGGGCTCCCTGCTCGGCAGGGAGCCTGCTTCTCCCTCTGACCCTCCCCCCTCTCATGTGCTCTCTCTCTCTCATTCTCTCTGTCTCAAATAAATAAATAAAATCTTTAAAAAAATAAAAAAATAAAAAAATAAATAACAAGGAAACTATCACAGACTACAAGGGTCATATCAGCAGGCCTCAAGAGCCAACATGAAGAGGCTTCTGCTTCTCTTCACAAAAAGGGGGGGATAATTTGAGCATTAATAATTATACAAATTGCAAGAACTTTAATAACAAATATTTTAAATCCATGAAGATTTAATAATTCTAATAAAAATTTTAACTCGGTCACCATTGGTAAATTAAGGCAAAAATTCAAGCTTTTCCTATGTGAATTGAACTAGCAGTATAGTAAATAAAAAGAAGTTTTGCTTTATGAAACTACTTCAGCAAATATGTAAAGAAGAAATCATAAAATTAGAATACCACAATTTCGCAAGTTGTAATGAATTAACGGTTCATTAATTGAGCATCAATGGCTCCTGATATCACAAAAAGAGAGTCAACTCAATATTTTGTGCCTCCTGATGAAAAAGCACAACATTGCTTATGAAGCAGTCATGTCAAAAAAGTAAGATCTAACCTGAATTGGATCAAGCCTGTGTGTGCAACTATCAACTTGCAAAACTATAAAAGATGGAGAAATCCATTAGTTGACACTGTCAGGATGCAATCAGCACAACCCAGAGTGTGAGAAACCTTACAGGACAAAAAGCCCAGTTTCTTCTACAAACTAACCAGAAGGGGAAAAGAAATGGCAAGACATGTCAACCAATTACATTGTGAAGACCTGACTTGGATCCTGATTTAAAAAAAATAATAATGAACAGTCAAAAAATTATGACAGATAAGACAATGGAAATTTAAATTCTTTTTGGATATGGATATTTTATGATATTAAAGAATTACTGCTAACTCTTTAACAATGGTATTGTAGTTATAATAAAAACAAAAAGATTCCTTATCTTTTAGAAATACATACTTAATATTTATTAATGAAATCACATGATCTTCAGGACTTGCTTCAAAATAAATGGAATGGGGAAATAGGAGTATAGAAAAAAATTTACTGTTCATGAATAGTTAATTATTGACTCTAGATGATTGGTACCTGGGAGTTTATTATACAATTCTCCCAACTTTTATAGAAGTTTGAAATTTTCCACAATAAAAAGTTCTTTTAAATGGTAGTACACATGCGTGCGCGCGCACACACACACACACACACACACGTATATAACCTAGGTACATATCTCAACTTCTCATGTCTAAATGGTAGAAAAAGCCTGAAAATATGACCTAGCATAAAATTACACCTAGAACATTATCCACTCTTCCTAAAAACACAGATATTTGCAGTGATCTCTGCCAAATGGTGAGATATTATCAGTCCACAAAAGAAAGGGCAATAGAAAAGAATGCTTTTATAGTTAGTCTCTGTGAATTCCAGAAAAATTACTGTGTACACTATTCTCTGTGCCAAAGGAGCCCATCTCATCTTTTTGGGAACAATATGATAGTGGAAAGACAATTTAGCAAAGAACTCAAGAATTTACATGGTGGGTCCTTCCTACTTGTATCTTCTCAGAGGATGTGGATTATGCTCCTGCCTCCTTTAGCCTGGAGCTCCCATGACCTTAAATTTTCTTGAGAAAACTCTAGCAGTTTATTCTTTCACGGCCGTGGAGGGCTCCTTCAATAATGGAGCTGGTATCAGCATGTTTTCCATGCCATATGAATAAAGGGAACTTAAGGGCAGTGGGTGGTGTTCAAGCCAGGCCAGATGGGTACTGTCAGTAAGCCTCCGTGTGTCCGCTGCCAGTTTGCCACAAACCGGAGGACGGTGATGCACAAAATGCCCCAAGATAGAGCCGCAAGCAGGAAGTCCAGCAGTGTCACCCAGCCTGCCCCTATCAGACAAGTATGCTAAGAGCCCAGAAGTCCTTTTCTAAGGTCCCAAAACACATGTGTTCATCCTTATAAAGTATTTGTATGAGAACAATACATTTTCTTAATATTGGTTCTATTTCCAAAGTTTCATTTAAATGCAAACAATAATACTTTTGAGGAAGCATAAAACCCTGTTTTATGTAATTAGAGTTTACAGACCAGAAGAACACAGAACATTTGGAATGTCCTGTAATTGACTTTTATAACATGCAGTCTCAATAAAACACTGCCAGGATTCCGTTGTTAGTAGTATTATTTCAAGGCTTTCTTTCTTTTTCTCTTTCTTTCTTTCTTTTCTTTCTTTCTTTCTTTCTTTCTTTCTTTCTTTCTTTCTTTCTTTCTTTTTCTTCCTTCCCTCCTTCCTTCCTTTCCTCTTTCTTTCTTTCTTTCTTTCTTTCTTTCTTTCTTTCTTTTTTTCTTCCTTCCCTCCTTCCTTCCTTTCCTTTTTCTTTCTTTCTTTCTTTCTTTCTTTCTTTCTTTCTTTCTTTCTTTCTTTCTTTCTTCCTCTTCTTCATCATCATAATTACTGTTCACTTAGCACCAATTATATGTTAGGTCAGCATATGGTGTTCCTGGGGAAATATATTCTTGCATATTATTTCCATGTCCACTTCCTTTGAGGAGAAAAAAAAAGCACAATGGACTATAAATAAATGAGAATAAAATTACAAGTATTACCTTCAATTTTCCCAAAGTAAATTGTTCTCAAACTCCAGTACCCTACTGCTTTCAGATTACTTGGAACCTAGTATATCTCACTGTCCTGTGATTACTCTTCCCCTGTTTGTCACTTATTTCCATAATTCTGGAACTCAGTAAGGGCAGGGACCAGGTCTATATAACCTACCTTTGTAGACTCAGCACCCAGCACATAGCAGGGGCTCAATTCATATTTGTCAAATGAATGAGTAAAAAATGAATGAGTCAATGAGCAAATATAACTCACACTGATGACATGGTGCCAAGATATGATATCAAGCCATTCCACGAGAAATAGTTCATACATTGTCTCATTTAATTCTCACAAAATTACTGCAAGAAAGATATTATTCCCATTTGATATATAAGGAAATTGGGGCTCATTTGGGACTGACTCAAGGTCACATGGTGAGGAAATGGAGGTAGAGTTAGGAGTCCAATCTAGGCCTGATGGATTCCAGAACTCTTAATCTTTCTGATTCCCCAGCCTCCTGCTTCTGAGTGTTATACAGTCTCCTAACAGGCAGGAAAAAAGAAGCTAGTGGAAAGATCCTGCCTTTACAAATAGGGAAAGGTGACCTCAGAATCACATACTAGAGTAAGGGCACTGCCCCACTCAAGAAGAGCAGCTGACTCTCAGCCATCTCTAGTCTAATATAAGGAAAAAGTTAAAATATGCTCACATTCACACACATTTGCCTTTGTATGGCTTTGGGCTGTGTTCTTTGTTTTGTTTTAAACACATCTTTTTCTCTCTCTTTTTAGTCATATTTCTGAAAGAACGTTGTGTTCTGTATCAAATCTCACAGCTGCACATAAAAGAGTGCATCTCAGAGTCTCCTATTTAAAAAGATACGGAACTGCAAGATTCTAGTGAGTCCAAATATTTCTTTATTACGTTTTCAGGTTGAAAGAAACAGTTTGTTCATCGTTTTCTTTTCCTAGGGCTGTTAAACACGGTAACTCTGTCCCTTCTTACCTTCGTGGCTTCTTTGGAGTTTAAATTTCCGTGGAGCCAACCTCAGGTTTGCCTTCCTTCATATGATACATAGAGTTAGGTTCAGTTCTGTTCTTTTTCTGGGACAGAAAAAGAAAGAATAGGTATTTCCCATGCATTCAGCACCTTCACCGGGGTACAGAAAAGGAAAGGGATGATGATGGTCTAGCCCTTTATTAGTGAGGTGCTGCTTTTGTTAAGCTACTTGCTTTTATTTTTTTTACTAATTATTAATGCCTTCCAGATGTTTTTGCCTAAGGAATATTCTTTGGACTGTGAAGACAAATATGATGTCATAATAATACTGAGTTTATCATACTCATCAACCAGTAAATTAGTTGGTATCTACAGGCAAAATAACCAAACAGGTGCCCTGAAGGATTAAAAATAATCCTCTATTAAAGTGAGGGCGCCTGGGTGGCTCAGTTGGTTAAGCGACTGCCTTCGGCTCAGGTCATGATCCTGGAGTCCTGGGATCGAGTCCCACATCGGGCTCCCTGCTCAGCAGGGAGTCTGCTTCTCCCTCTGACTCTCCTCCCTCTCATGCTCTCTGTCTCTCATTCTCTCTCTCGCAAATAAATAAAATCTTTAAAAAAAAAAAAAAATTAAAGTTAAAAACCAAATACCCATTTGTTCTCAAGTACATGAATTTCATTAAAAGTTCAAACTGGAAAATGTCTATTCACAGATAAAGTCAATGCCACAAAATGCTATTTTCAATCACGGAGAGGTATATTTTCAAAAGGTTTTTTTAGAATCAGGTGGATGTTTGTTCCTGATTGAGGAATGAGGAAATGGTTTCCGTGCATAGCAAACAAATGAACTGTTCCTTTTCTTCATATCTTAATGAATCAGAGAGTCTCATAATTTTACATTAGCTATCAAATACCTTTTGAGGTCTATTTTAAAGCAATTGCACAGTTAAATGACAGAAGTACTAATAACATGTTACCAAAAATGTCCCTCTTCTCTTTAACAAATTATCAGCACCACCTGATAATTATATTATTTACCAGTTATTAAACTTGTACAGTTACCAAAGGACCCTTTTGCTGTCTATGTGCTCTATCACTGTTTCTCTTTCTTTCATAACCTTCTTTAAAACTCTAGCCCTCCATGAAGCATTTTATCAGAACATAAGAAAATCACTCATCTGCACAATATAATTATTTTTTAATACAGCAAAAACTTAATGATCTTTATTTGTCTGTCAGCTTCTTTGTAGTAGAACTATATTTTGTCTCTGTTTTGCACAGTACTTTGCCAGGCACACAGGGGAGTTGAAGAGATAGTAGTTGATGGTAATTATGATGCATCCTGTGCTTGTTCACAAGGGACATTTGCTAAAGATTAAAAATAAATTCACAACTAATTGACTACCAGCCATAAGCTATACTGCTGGGATACTAAACCACCAACTGGAAAGAAAATGACTGAGCAGATCTTGCCAAGGATGGAACCAAAGATTTAAAAAAAATTCCCTACTTGCCTACAACATAGCTAATCAAATGAATAGCAACTTCAGTATTTCTGTATTTCTTCAAAAGGCCCACCTTAGGCCACATTTAGTTGCAAATGTTGAAGCTCATCCCACAAAGTTGTCCTTTCAAGCCATCAATAAACAAATATTTTTTAAACACCAACTATGTGCCTTGTGCTTGTAGACTCTGGGATATAACCATACATAAGATGCCCATAATTCTTTCCTTTGTGGTGTTTACCCTAGCAAGGAAGGAAATAGTAAGAGACTTTAAGTATTGACACAGAAAGATGAGGAAGAGAGTAATAATGTATTCCAGTGTCAGAGACACCTCAGTTCCTTTTTTTCTATTTGTCATACCTACCTCAAGTTGTAGGCAGGAATCTTTATTCTTCTATACCTTGTGCATGAAAGATGATTCAGGAACTCTTAGTGATTATCTTTCTCAAGGAAACATGATTCGCAATGGTATAAGAACAATCAACTTTATTAACAAGTCATGTGGATGAGCAATAGAGAAGCATTGAGAAGTTAAGACTGGTTTCTTTGAGGGCTTAATTCTACCTTAGAAGCTAACCCTGTCAGAACAACCCTACAGCTGAGATTTTCCTTCTCCTCTTCCTCATCCTTTTTTTTCTGGTGGGGGGATGGGGCAGATCTGGACATTCTCTTTTCTTTCCTTTGACCTCTTGTCTGCCATCTTGCCCCTTCTTTCACAAAGCCTGAGGCCATAGATTATGGTTTTGTGATAGGAATTATTGATGTATACCAACATCTAGTCCTCCTCTCTTGTTGGTTAGACATTTCTATACCCCCTTGAAGTTAGGTGTAGCCACATGATAGTTCTGGACAAAAGAATGTGAGTTACACTCTCGATCAGGCATTTCATGGCTTATGCTTGACTCCCCAGCTCTTTCCCGTCTCCTGCTGTGGTATGCTCTGCAGCTTGGTGATTAGATGGCAGTGTCATAAGATGGTGGAGTCTTCTTCAGCTTTAGTCCCTATATAGGCAAAGCTTTTTCTAACATCATGAATAGGAAATTTTGAGGTTGTTACCACAGCATAACTTGGACTATTCTGACAGATGTAGATAGAAGAGGAAAGAGGCTAACTAGTACATACGGTCATAGGGTGTTGGCAACAGAATGCATTTATTTAACAAGTATTTTTTTGAGTTGCTGCTAAATAAGTACCAGGAATACAGAGTGAAGGCAATAAAGTCACTGCCCTCAAAATGCTTGTTGTCAAGTAAAAAAAAAAAACAAAAACAAAATGACCAATATACATACAATTATGATAGGAGTTGACTAGAAAATCTTTTTTTGTTTTCTAATTAGCCAAATAGGAAAAGTTTGGAGGAATTTTGGCTCACGGGTATGCAACTGAAAGTTAGGAGCTCAGTCCTGCCATGTTTGTGTAAGTCATTGCTACTATTATTACTATAATTATTATCATCAACCTATTTATTATTAAAGAATATGTGTGACTTTAGGCAAGATACTGAACTTTTGTTTGCATCTTTAAAATAGAGGAAAGATATTACTCCTCCCTTTTAGATTACTGAAAGTGATTAATACCCAATCGTCTATGTACTTAAAGTTTTTATGGCAAAAAGAACATCCCAGGCAGAGTGTTTAGTGGAAAGGCCCCTGGCTGTGCTGTTACTCGCTGTGTACAATTTAGCCACTTCCCTGAGCCTCGATCTCTTCATACGAGTCATTCCACAGGTGCCCAGTGAGCATTCACTGTGCACCAGCTACCATGCTATGCTCTAGGGATAGGCCAGTGAACAGGCATGGTCTTCCCACTTTACAGTCCAGTGGGAAATATGAACTTTAAACTTTAAGTATTATGATCATTAATTGCATAATTACAAATGTATTAAGAGATATAAGGGGATTTTATTGCACCATATGGTTGAGAAACCTAAGTGGAAAGAGAGTCATCAGGGATAGCTGATGATTAAACTGAGTCTGGAAGAATCTGTAAAACCAGCATAACAATATTTACCTTGAAGGTGGCTGTAAGGATTTAAAAAAATTAAATGTAAAATTCCTGGAAATAGTTGGTTCTTAATAGATGTTAGTCATTGAACAGTGTCTTAAAAACCTGTGCATACGTGATCAAAAGCAAAATACTAAAGGGGAATCAAGGATGCAGCTTTTAACCACATATGTGATCAAAAGCAAAATACTAAAGGGGAATCAAGGATGCAGCTTTTAACCACATATTCATATATACTTTACTACTATCATTGTCACTATCAATATTAAAACATTGCACTGAGCCATTTCATAATTGTGTTTTTATGTTTCCCCTGACATTTCTCAGTGCAACCACTGGGGAAGCCCCTGTCTTCCTGTCTGCCTTGTTTTGGTTTTGTTTCATGTACCTTTCCTGGCAACGGGGTCCATTTAGTTGACTAGTTACCATAGAAGCCTGCTTGCTTTGAAGGGTAGTAAATGTTCTAGGGAAATCGGCAAACTACAGGAAAGGAAAGACTGAAAAACTCTTGCCCAGATTGTGAGTCAACAGGTAAATTTGATTCACTTTATTCCACATTACTTCTAGGTGGGGTCTAATCTGGGGTACAAATGGCAGCTTAAAGGTTTTATTGCTTCAATATAGGTGTTCTATCAAACCATTTTTATCTCTTATTTGCATGGTTATAACAGATTAAATAAGCAAGTCTCTTGATTTTACCACTTTATTTGATGAATAACTTTCTTTTATTGCTTCATAAATAAACTTCACAGAATTTTTAGCTTTAGTTCCTATTGCATGGGGAGTGAAGGGGAATTACAAAAGTGTGTTTGATGGTGATAATTGTAAATGACATTTAGAAAAAGACTAAAAACATAGACTTGCTCGATAATGGGCATAGAGAGGGAGAAAGATATTGAACATCTGCATTCATGAGACTTTCAAGTTAAGTCTATAGAAAGAAAAAAAGTTATTCAGAAATACACAATTGAGGGCTGAGCTTAAGCCAACATGGATTTCAATTGAGCAAATCGTTTCATTCATTTGTAGAGATGGGAAACTAACATATACTTTGTCAAGCATATATTCTTTCCCAATGACCTTTGAAGTAATATTATTGTTATTCCCATTTTTTAAAAGAGGAAATTAAAGTTAAGTTCAAAGAGAAAGACAGAGGTGCTTTTATACAAGGACCCTACATCCTTTAAGAACAAAAACACAGTAATTTTATTATTTCAGTTGAATATATGAAGCAAATTAAGATTTAGATAGTTCCTAGCATCTTAGAAAAAGTATAACTTTTTTTAAATTTTATTTTATTATGTTATGTTAGTCACCATACAATACCTCATTAGTTTTTGATGTAGTGATCCAGGATTCATTGTTTCTGTATAACACCCAGTGCTCCATGCAGTATGTGCCCTCCTTAATACCCATCACCGGGCTAACCCATCCTTGCACCCCCCTCCCCTCTAAAACCCTCAGTTGTTTCTCAGAGTCCATAGTCTCCCATGGTTCATCTTTCCCTCCAATTTACCCCTCTTCATGAAAAAGTATAACTTTTAAAAACACAAAGAAGGGACACCCAGGTGGCTCAGTCGGTTAAGCACCCAACTTGATTTTGATTTCGGCTCAGGTCATGATCTCAGCGTCATGAGATCAAGCCCCTCGTTGGGCTCCACACTGGGCATGAAGCCTGCTTGAAATTGTCTCTCCTCTCTCCCTCTGCCCCACCCTCCTCTTAAAAATATAATAAAAATTTAAAAAATAAAAGCACAAAGAAGACAATGGTGACATCCATTGTGCCATAAAAGCAGAGTTACATGGGGACAAGAGCACAAAAAACAGGAGCTTTTGGTCTGTTGTTTGTTGAAAAGGAAGCACTATAGCATTGGCAAAAACAGCCTGCACTTTCATTCAATGGAAAGAAATCAGAAAGTCCTCTGGAACAAGTTTGGGCTTAGTGGAAAATCACGTCCTGGTGCAAAAGTAATAGCCATTGTAGATAAATAACCATTTATAGCTTTTTATCTTGGTTAAACTGTTATCTTCCAGTCTGTAAAAGATAATTTGGGTTTGTTGCAGAGCTTTTTTAAGAAAACACTCTACCTCTCATGAAATCCATCTCCCCAAGCTTTGCTCAAGAGTTTGAAGACATTCTGTGAATATCTTGGAAATAACATCTCTGAGAAGCCCAGTGTTAGCCCTGAGTAACATCTCCCTCTGTTGAATTATATTTTCCTTGCCTAAATAGCAGGTGGGGCTCGAAAGCAAGAGGATGTCCCTGCAGAGAATTTCTGGGCTTTTCATCCCTGAAATCTAAGATATGCTTTAGGAAACGGCAGAAGTTCAGCATCCAAATCAATTTAACACTTAATGGGAAAAGTACAGAACCATTGGAATAAAACAGCTGATAAAGCACTAGATTACAGATTTGCCACAGGGTGAAATGGCCTCAAGACAGGTGAGCTGAAAAACACATATTAAAACCCTTCCCTAAGGTTCCTAAAATTAAAGTTTACTCCATTCTTAACTATTTTTTCCTCAAGAGAAGAATTTTAAGGGTTTACCCACTCTTGGGCTTTGCTACTGCAAAGTTGAAACAAAAAATTAACATTACATATAGGAAAACTATATGATTATATTTCTTTATTGTGTTAAAATACACATAACACAAAACTTATTATAATTTTAAGTGTGCAGCTCATTGGCATTGTGTATATTCACATTGTTGTGCAACCATCTCCACCTTCTGTTTCCAGAACTCTTTTCATCTTAAAAAACTGAAACTCAGTATCCACTAAATAACTCACCATGACCCACCTCTCCCCAGCCTCTGGAAACCACCATTCTACTTTCTATCATTTTTTTGTTTTCTTTTCTTTTTTGCTGTTACTGTAAGTTCAAAAATTTTTTTTAACATATACCACCTATAAACGTGTAGAGAGCAAGATGGAGTCACTCATGTCAAGCAGTGACATAAGCAGCCAAGGGCATCACAGCTAAGACCAGATATGGCCAAAACCAGCACAGGTTGACAACACCCAGAACTGACAACTAGCAGAAGCAGAGGAGGTCTGCAAAGGCTCAAGACTGATTAAATCCCTTTAAAAAGGAAGGATTTCTGCAGCAAACTGTCAGTGTCTAGACACTGATCATTTCATGTTTGACCACATCAAAAAGGCAACTGCCATTGCCCCTGAAGGCTCTGCCCTTTGATCTCTGAGCAGCACAGAGATTCTCCGTGGCTTGAACATAATAAGCGGCACGTGCCACGAGATGCCCTGGACTAGACTGGGAGCTCATCTCAACCGTGCACTCATAGACTGACTTTGAGTTCAGTTCTTGAACTTCCTACCCCTTGTTGTATCTTGTTTGTTGTATGACTTTTTATTATACTTTGCCTTGTGTGATGCGTAAGAAGCCAAGTTAAACATGTAGCGAAAGGTCGTTGAGTTTGGAATCCTGAACCTGCTTCATAATTACGTTAATCTTGCTGTATGATTGAATAAAGCTGACATGAGAAGAGGTCAGGAGCCTGCTTATTAACCCCTTCTCTACCACAAATCACTGCGAAGACCTTGAGTAAGTCATTTCTCATCTGGGCCTTCCTTCATCTGTAGAGTGCGGGGGCTGAGCTAGAAGATTTCTAAAGTCCCTTCCAGCTTGAAGATTCTGTGATAATACAGAGCTGTTCCCAGGTGCCTGGCAAAACTCCTAGTTTCTGTCTCTGTTGTTTCCCATGTACATTTAAATTATGGGTCCCTCAAGTAAATTTCAATAAAAAGGCTCCTTACCCAGGGTTAATTGCAAGTTTTAAAAGGGGGAAGGGGAGAACCCACAAAGGAGTTGTTGAAAACCCAGAGGTTGCTACCAGGATTAGAATCAGCACTTTTGTCTTGCCAAAATTCCTCTCCGAAGTCACATAGGCCAATCCTCTTAATAAAAGAGGCAGGTTTAGCTGGAGTCATCACACCCAGCCTAACAATGGTGGGAATTTCAAGACATTATAAAGCTGCTGTCATGTGAAATTGCACTTTCACATCTTATCCAATATTACAGGCATCGCCTACTAGGGGGCAAAACCAGAAATGATGAACTTTTAACCAGGAAAAAAAAAAAAAAGGTGTTTATTGAAATCCAAGAAGATTCCAATGCTTGCCCTTGATATTCCCTGGGCTCAGGACCATGGGAAGAGCTTCATAGGACACAGACCCTCTTATTCTGGACATCATGTTCCACATTCTACCAAACATTAATGTGAGTCCACATCTTATCCTAAATATAATATTTTTCTTTAAACAGCAAAAAAAATTTATCATTTTTTGAAATTCTTTCATTTTGAGGTTTCTCTCTCTTATTTTATAGTCTGTAATTTTTTTTTCAGATCTTAGATATTTTCATTGGCTTCTAAAATGTGTTATTGCCTCTGGTGCCCAAAGAATTAAAATCGCCATGATTAGCCCCATGTTCAAAATTCTTCTTAAAATGCACCAGATCGTCAGAACTGGGTCACAGAGTAAAGACACAATGTGTGATGCCTCTTCCAGATAGCCTACTGGCCAGCTACATCCCCTGAACCCAGACTGTACTTGGAGTCTCCAGAGCCAATTCAGGCAGGGTTTGTATTGAGGTCAGGAGCCCTAACCTCCTGGTTAACCAAATCAGGAGAAGAAACAGAAGTAAATGAAAGTTTCCCTTCAGAATATCAGTTTGAGAACCATTCCAATATGGCCCTAAGAGGACTTCATACCTTCCTAGAAGTTGGTTCTTCCTGCCACATTATAGGCTGACCTTTGAAATGGAGCTTCACCCACATACCATGGCTGTATTGAAATAGTGCTCGGGTTCCAAGGATGGGAGTTTTCAAGGATAGCAACCTGACACCTGGGAAGGCGGGGATTATAAACCAGAAACTTTGTACTACACTTAGTATTGGAAAAATAGTCTGCCAGAACAGACATCCTCTGTATTCTGACACCTGGTATCTAATCTAGAAAACATTCTAATTGTTCTCATTTTTTCCATGACAAAATACAAGCTGTTGCCTGTATAGGAAAAAAAAATTGCAGATAATCTTGATTACAGGGTCAAGGATCCATTTAGGACAGTAGCTCCCATTCAGCATTGTCTTGGACAGCAAGAATGCATTTCGCTAAAGCTCTCCTTGAGGGTTTCCAAACAAAATCACCTTGAACCTTCATGAAATGGACTAAGTCAATCGACCCAATGATAATTGACACAGTAAACCTATTCAAGAATATGCAGTTTAGAATCATATATATGAAAAATTTCCTCTTAAAATGTCTTAGACCTCTGGAAAATGCTGCCCCCTTTCCAGTTATTCCCTGCCCAAGGCTTGTTAGCACCCAAAGATGCTTTAGGTGCTTAGAAACCTTCCAAGGTAAATGGATCCTTTTTCCCTAAACCAGAACTAGAACACATGCCAGACAGTGGTACAGTATAGATAAACTCCATATTTTCCTGGAATACCTGAAACACACGATCTCCATCCTAAAGAGAGGATCCCTCTATGAAATGACATTGGGTGATAGCCATATTCAATTCCTACTGATAAATCTGTCTTCTTTCTTTATCCAGGATGAATAGCAAATGGCAGAGGGGGGATGAGGATATTGGGAAAGGCCTTTGCCAGCCCACACAGCTCTTCTCTTTTTCTAAGAAGAGTATTCACTGCATTTGTAAAAGAAACTAGGGGCGCCTGGGTGGCTCAGTCGTTAAGCGTCTGCCTTTGGCTCAGGTCATGATCCCAGGATCCTGGGATCGAGCCCCACATCAGGCTCTCTGCTCAGAGGGAAGCCTGCTTCTCCCTCTCCTACTCCCCCTGCTTGTGTTCCCTCTCTCGCTGTGTCTTTCTCTGTCAAATAAATAAATAAAATCTTTAAAAAAAAAAAAGAAAGAAAGAAACTAAGCAAATTTCTGTTATTTGTATTTCTTCTGCCTACTCTTGAGATGAAAGTCATAGCACATATATCCATTTCTGTATTTCAGAAGTGTGCTGCCTGGCCTTTTCCTGAGTTCTGTATTAGTCCATAGGAGAAAATGATAGATGTTTCTTCTTGTTCTTCTTGTTCTTTGTTCTTGTTCTTTATTCTTGTTCTTGTTCTTGTTCTTCCTCTTCCTCCTCTCCTCCTCCTTCTTCTTCTTCCTTTTTTTTTTTTTTTTTTTTGTTTTCTTTTACCATCATACCCCATATGGTCCTGCTGACCTTACTGGACTTGGATCTGTCTGGCAAACATGATTCCCAGATGTTTCCCATCCCTTCTAGCCCTGGTCAGGCGCAGAATGGTGTCTAAGATGGCATGAGATTTGGCTTCAGGGGAATTAGCAACTCTGTTCCGGAGCAGGATGAATGCTGGCAGCCCTGGATGTCCCCTAAAAGTTCCAGCCTGTGGCCCAATATATTCCTACATGGCCCAGGCCTGTGGACCAATTCCAGGGAGCCTGGATGCCAAACCAGAACCACACGCATGCGCAGCTCACACCCCTCGCTCCCGCGCCCGCCCTCAGGTTTTCAGGAATGCTGGGCCGGTGTGAACAGGGGTCCGCGGACCAGAGCAGCAGGTCATGTTCCTGGGGCCAGAGATTCACCTGCTGCACTTCTGATGCGGGGTGGGGAGGGTTGTTTGAGCCAGATTCCTTATGGACCTGTGCTGGGAAGATACACAGGGCCTCAGTGGGGGTCGGGTCTCCAGGTGCCTCTCATCAGCGGCCTTCTGTAATTTAGAGGTGACTGGTCCAACTTCCCTTCTTCCTAGGGATGGGTTGTTTCTGGTTTTGTTTTTTTCAGTTGGTAGCGAGTACAGATAAAATAGTACCTCTCACCCCTGGTTTAATAGGAAAGAGATAGCAGTCTGCGTATCCGGTAAGTGATTTTTTAAGTCTTTCTACTCATCCAGTCTGTGTAGGCGTTGCTGACTATGTGATATATTAGCTGCACCACCTCTTTTCTACTTATTGTACATTGGATTAGACAGAATTTCTGGTGAAAGCAAAACCTTGTGGTCAGGGTATTATGGTTTTCAAGTAGGATATGACAAAAAACAGGTAAGAATATTCTCCAAGGAGAGGCCTATGTTGGAAGGTAATTGAGTTAGGTGACTTATTAGGATTTTTATTGAATTTTAAGAACTTGCTGATTTGTTTTGCCCTTAGAAAGGGTGCATCCACTGTCCTTTGAAAGCATATTATGTAGTCTGCAACTGTATCCTCCGTGATTAACATTTTTGAGAGAGTTTAATTTTTAAATGGACTGGGGAGCTTACCACTGGGACTGTTTCTAAAGCCTGTTAGGTATTTCATAACCTCACCATTATGAAAATTTTAGCTATTTGCTCTGGCTTCTGATTAGAACTATGGCTAGAACCCCCTCATTTAATAAATACTTTTTCTCACTAATTCAGAAATTCAGGGTCCAAGTTATGAAATGACTAACTACACTGCTATTTAGTGGTAAGAGATTTTAACTTCAAGAGTTCCTTTTGTCCCATGGTGATACTTGGTTTAGTAATTTGTATTAATTTGGTTAAATCTTTGGAAGAATCCTAAATGTCTTTTAGTAAAGCTATTCCTTTAATCCCTTAAAGAGGTATTTGACACCCCTGAAATTAATCACCATTCATCCATTCCACAGATATTATTGAACCAGTGCTATACATAAGAGATTCTATGTGGCTAAGGCAGAGGGAGATACAAAGTACAAAAGATAAGGTCTCACCCTAAAGAAAGTTATGGTCTGACAGGGAAGGTATTCTGTCTTTGCAATTCTCAGAGCTTCATTTGCCCTGTTACAACCTCAGAGGCTTTATTTATCTACCTCTTACTTCCACCTCTATAGAGCAGTCTTGGGCATTTTGCTTCGGCTAAAATTTTGCTTTATCCCCAAAGATAGCTCAGGTGATTGACCAGTAGAGGGTGGTTTTCTTACCTTTGGAACCAAGTAGGCTTTCTGTGCAGACATTTTAGAATTAAACCCAATGACCTCAGATTTATGCTGTTTTATGATCTTGGCAAAGTCTCCTAGGCAAATTTAAGATTTTCCAAACTATATGAGGTTGATAGAAGTTACTAGAAAAAAAAAAGGTAGGTTCTATGACCAAATAATTTTGGGGAGTGCTATATATAAGACATTCTGCTCTTGTTGGTTATCATGTTCATATTAAATGTTATCAGATGTCCAACTATAAAGAAATTTGGTTAACTTTGTTGAATCCAGCATTTTCCAAACTTATTTGAATACAGAGCCCTTTTTCAATAATGATTATTAACATTTCATGGGAAACTAATGTACCTTGGAACATAATTTGGGAAGTACAGTTCTATACCAGGCATTGGCAAGCCTTTTATGTAAAAGGCCATATCATGAATATTTTAGGCTTTATGGTCCAGATAGCCTCTGTCACAAATACTCAGCTCTGCAGTTGTAGCAGGAAGGCATCCATAGATATTACATAAACAAATGGATGCGGCTATGTATTGCAATACAACTTTACTTACAAAATAAGCAGTGGGCTGGATTTAGCCCAATGGCCCTAGTTTGCCAACCAATGGTCTATATTTTCCACTAAAACTTTTCAAAAGAGCTATAGCTCCATCCAGAAAGGTTCCAAAGTCCTCTCACTGCATGTAATATTCAAAAACAATCAATCCATTCTGAACTTTTATTTGTAAAGTATCTTTTTAGTCTGAAACTAACATCAACCTCAATAAATGGCTACTCTTTCCATCAGAGGTTTTAAGCATTTGCCAAAAGACAGGAAGGATACTTACTAAAGAACACTGGTTATCACTGGATGTGGGACAGCAAGGGATTTTTGTTTTCTTTGTTGTACTTTTCTATAAAATTTTTGTCATCAGAAACAAAAACAGCAGAAGATATTTTTTTAAATAATCCTTCTGTAGTGCAATATTTTCAAAGTCCTTCTCTTGTCTTAACAATAATGCCACATCTTATTTTCATGGCACCTGGTAATTCCCAGTGCCTTATATGACCTTTATTTCGTATCCCCCCTCCCACTTCCCCTTTTAAGTAAAACAGAACAAATACAGGTTCAGCAGAACCTCAGCTTTCCTTGGTCTCTTTTGCATGTTTTCCACTCTCTCTCATAATTTAAATTTTAACCTCCTTATGGCTGTTTCCTAAATGTATGTTCCTAGATCTGATTCATCTCTTATCAGAATCTCCTTGGAATTTATTAAATATGCCAACCTTTGAATCCACCTGAGACTAAGGTATACTTTATGCCTTAGCCAGGGGACAGAGGCAGGATCCTAAGAGAACTTATCATAAATGCTTCTCAAGGTATTTTCTCTGAGTAGATTCCTGGTATTTCTTAAATCTTTCCTTTTGGTATGAGGAATGGGAGGTAGAGGCAGCAACAACTATACATAATAGTATTAGTTAATAAAAAAATAATGGTATGGACAGGAGCAACCTAAATATATGTCCAAACCCAAATATTCTATTGCCCTAATGACATTTCAAAAGTATTTCCTGCCATTTGGGCCATTTTCTAATAGTTGCTTCTCTACTTAACATTTAACATTCAGAGTAGTTGTACCTCTAGTCAACATTTATTATTAAACATCCACCATGCACAGGACACCTTATAAATGTTACATAAATTGATTCTAATCCTTGTATTAAACATGTAAAGTGGGAATTATTATCTCAGTCATAAGGATGAGGAAACAGGCTCATAGAGTTTGACCTCTTTTCCCCAAGGTCACAGATTCAAGAAGTGCCAGAAATGGGATTTGCATTCAGTCCTCTTCATCTACAAAGCCTCTCTACTCCTGCAACTGTCTTTTAGCTCAGTAAAAACCAGTCATACTGTTAGGCAAGGCTAAAGTGATGAATCATGGGTGACAGAGAAGGGAAACCAATGAGAGGAACATGGGAGTAACAGAGTAAACAAGGAGGGAGGAAGAAAAAGCATAGAACTTATAAACCCCTTAGTTATAAAGATATCTGCTAGATTATAAATTCTATCAAGGAAGGGTCTAATTCTTTTATTTCTTTATCTCTCACCCTGCTTAGGACCAGGTCTGGGAAAGAATGGATACTTAATGAGGACTTATGAACTGACCCTTTATTAATAAGTTGTTGATTAAGTATCACCATTAATCACTGCTTATTCTTCCCCACCCTTAAGATAGAGTATAGCAGAGGTCAGGGCAAGGTGTGGTAGGTTCAGGGAGGCTTATCAATAGAGGGCATTTTAAATACCTATAATGATCTCCTCATTAAACTCTCTGACCTAAGATAATATTTGAAGAAGTGCTGATTGCCAATAAACCAAAGTCCTGGGGTTGACTTTCAAGGAATTGAGCTGATGAGAAACAAGTTGGATTTCTTTCTTTCTTTTTTTTTTTTACAAGTTGGATTTCTATCAATGAACAGGTACTAGTTCTTATATTCATAAATATTTATTAAGTACTTTCTATAAGCAAGGCAATGGGTAGGTACTATGCATGGAAACATCCAAATATCCAGATGTCTCTGACTGGAATAAATATGTCTTAAAATGTCATTTTGTTTATCTGAAATGTCCAAACAGAGAGCTTCTATGAAGAGGAAAAAGGCCATCTTGGTGAAACACTTCAAAAGAGCTTTGTAAGATACTCCCTTCCCTGCACTGATGATAGTGTGTCTGAATTCCGGTTCTTAGTGAGAAAGTTATTATGGTCCATCTGGGAGGGAAAGCCTCTTGCTCCTTTAGAAAATCTTAGTGAGGGCAGGAGACCTGTGTCCTGAGTGGATATATGTGCATTTATGTATATTGATATTTAGAGGATGTAGAACAACATGAGTCCCAGGAAAATTCAAAACTAAGAAGTCATATGAAAAAAAAAGGAAGAAAGTTGTGAAACTTGGAGAAGAAGTTGGTCAAGGCTCTATGTTAAGCTGGTGCCTATGATGTGCTTAAACCAGAATTTTCACATGGCTGTGGAACCAGAAGGAACTCCCCATATTCCCAGTTGTCAGTGGAAATCAGAATACCTTATACCTTAGCCAGGGGACAGAGGCAGGATCCTAAAAGAAGATATCATAAATGCTTAGAGCTGAAAGATACATTACAGGCAACTGATCCAGTAGTTCCTAAATCCTGTTGCCACCAAAAACACCTGAAAAGCTTTCTAAAAATTGGAGACATAAGCCCCACATCATATACCTAGATTTGATTTCCCAGTGGGTAAGAACTGGAAATCTGCTCTATCAAGCCCCTAGTGACTCTAAAGATAAAATATGACAAATAATGACAAATGTCAAATAATGAGTATATATTTTCCCATAAAATAGGGCTTTTCAGAAAGAAAAATCTCCAGTACAAATTGGAGAAGTAAACTCAGAGGAGAAGGGTATAACAGAATTTATAGCCTCAGAAATATATTCCTATTACATAGTCAGAAGTAACAACGTACAGATGAGAAGACCAAAGACCAGCATTCCTCTCTTTCCTGGGTATGTGTGCTAGGGGAAGTCACATGACTACCAGCTAACTCCTAACATAAACATGGAAACACCATGCCTGAAACATAGGTGTTAAAGTCGTCTACACCTCAATTTTCTCATCTATAAAACGGGAACACTCACATGAATCCCCTAAGAGTAATTCTCTCATTCCAAAAGTTGAATTAAAAGTTATTTCTCCTCTTAATGAGCCTTTACCATAGAAACACTGGTTCATGGAAAATATAATAAAAACAAGCAAATTCGTCCTATTCCTGCCTTTCAGAGACCCTGTGGAAAAGAAAGTGGAAGATCTCTATTCAAAGAGAGGGTTTGCAGTACCTTTTCTTGCCATTCCTGATTCAATTCATTGTACGTCCAAAATGGGAGAAGAGTGAGTGTTATGACTGAATTGTGTCCCCCAAAAAGATATGTTGAAGTCCTAACTCCCGGTACCTGGGAATGTGACCCAATTTGGAAATAAGGTCACTGATTTCATCAAGTTGAGGTCAGTAAAATGAGCCAAAGTCCTATATGATGGGTGCCATTATAAGAAGAGAGAAATTTGCACACAGACCGGCACAGAGAGGAGACTATCACGTACAGACAGACCACCACGTGTTGACAGAAGCAGAGTGGCATGCTGCAGCTGCAAACTTGGGAAGACCAAGGCTTGATGGCTACGACCTGGGCTAGGTGCCGTAGCTGCACCACAAGGACCAGACTCTGCCCAGACTCCCTTGCAAGACAGCGTGGCCCTGCTGACACATCCGTTTCAGACTTATGGCCTCCAGAACTGTGAGACAAGACATCTCTGTTGTTTTGAGGCTCCCCGCCTGTGGCACTTGGTGATAGCCACCCTAGAAAGCGAGTAGTGAGTGAAGAGACCTCTAGATCCTCAACAAAACCAAGTCTCTTCCTGTCCTATCAGAGGACGAGGACCTTCATCCACGAGTCTTGGCAGGCAGAGAGCAGTGGTACGGTTCAGGGCATGTCCTTCTGATGCCCAGAGAAACATCCACCGACCCTTCCCTGAGAGTAGTCCTGACACCTGGAGTGGCATCACGAGGAGGGGGGCCAGGCATTCCAAAGGTAGGCAGGCAGGTAGGCTCTCCAGCCTACTGAAAGCAAAACCAAACCAAACACAGATGTAAGAGCTGTGACACCCATTCGTTTCAAATTTGGTGTTAGCATCTAAAAGCCAAGGGCTGAAATCCCACCCAAGCCTCCTCAGTTAGCTTGTATGTAAGGCCGAGAACCCTCACATACTGTGTGGGATAGTTTGGTGACTAAAAGTTCATTACAAAGTGGCATTTGCTTGGGAAACCAGGGCCTCACAGAGGAACTAATGACAGGACACCTTTCTAAGATATTGTTTCCTAACACTACTTGCAGAGGTGTTATGAAGATGAAAATACTAAAGTAGCATGTTTGTAAACCAAAAGCGTTACCCCCAACATAGGTATGGCTGCTGGTTCTTTATCAACATAGTTCTGCAAAATAAAAAAGGTTTATTATTCCCATTAGTTCACTGGTGGAAATTAAATAATAGGGCCAAGAAAAAAGGGAATGTATGTTCTCACTGTGACATATGCAAATGGAGTATATGAAGAAATATCCCCATTAGCTTGCTGTCTGCCCGGAGAACCAGGCCTTTCGTCTGACATCCCCTACAGGTTAATTGAGGACGGCTGCTTGTTTAAAGAGTCTAGTAATTATTCTGAGGAACTGACTAGCCAAATCTATTCCATTTGATGATGAGTGAAAATGTAGAGCTTAACTCTTCTCTAAAGACAACAACAACAAAAAAGCACAATTTGAAGGTGGGAAAAAGAAAATCTGAATTCTACCCAGTGGTTGCTGCTGACATTTAATACTATCAGGAAATACTAAATTGTCTCATCCAAGCTGCCTTTTAAGTCATATATTACAAATAGGTGAGTTAGGCACTCAATACAATGCAGTTTCTGTAGTAGCTGGGGAATTCAATGATTCTAAAATATTCTAAGCTTGTGGTCTATTTCACTGTCCCTGTAGAATCTTCTGATTAAGTGAGGAAGCCCAGGAATACAGTCATGAAAAGATTTTATTTTTAGTTGTTGCCTTTGGCAAAGTTCTCTGCCTAAATGGAGAGAATTTATTCTTTAAAAAAAAAAAAAAAAACGGAGTTTTCTTTTCTGCTGCAGAAAGAAATAAAAATAGCAAAGGCCTCATAAATTATCATTCCTCAGTGTCAGAATGTCTCGCTGTGGAGCCGATTGTTAGGTGAGGGCTGTTACAAAGTCACTCTGCAGGCAAGAGTCCCCTGCCTATTTCCTAACACCAAAATGACAACTGGGAACAGATGAACAGGCCTTTGGGCAAAAACGTATTTTTTTTTTTCCATGAAGGTTTCAGAGAAAACCAGAGATGACCTAGACTTCCTCATCACTATCATACACATCCCTTCCACCAGCAAAATTCTCAATGTCAAAAAGTATTTGCACGCCTCTTGTACCATTCCTAAAAGATGTCAGAATTGAATGAGCTCCACATGTGTAGGCGCTGGGGCCTTTCTCCTCACTCCCCTGAGCCAACTTGACAGCGAGCCTGCTGAAAGAGGCTTTCTAATAGGTCAGGTCTGGTAATTTGCCCACAGCCATCCTACCTGCACAGTTTGATCTAATTGACCTGAAGCAGGAGAAATTTAAAGAGGTCAATACACTGGATCTCTGCATCCCCACTGTTGCCTTCATTCTAATCCCACTGGTTCCTTCGCATGCTAGACTGAATTCTGCCATTTCCCTCTCTATCCCCCCGGGACTGTGATATGATGAGATGTCACACCCATGATTATGTTACTTTACATAGAAAAGGGGACTTTAATGCAATTAAGTTTACTAATCAGCTGTCTTGAGAGAGGGAGATGTTCAAATGGTCCTATTCTGATCACATGAGCCTTTTCAAACCAGAGAATTTTATCCAGCTGGTACCAGAAGAAGGAGCCAGAGAGATTTCAAGGGATGAGAGGGACTTGATGCAAGGGAAGCTCTCCATTCCCAAGCTGAAGGGCCACAGGCCAGGACCTGAGGGCAGCCCCGAAGAGCTAAAAGTGGTGCCCAGACAACAGCCAGCAAGGAAACCAGATCTCAGCCCTCCAACCACAAAGAACCAAAGCCTGCCAACAACCTGAATGAACCTGGAAGCATATTCTTGCCCAGAGCCTCCAAATAAGAGCCCAGCCTCATCAATCCCTTCATTTAGGTCTTGCGGGATCCTCAGCAGAGATCTCAGTGGGGCCCACCTGGACTTCTGACCAACAGAACTGGGAGCTAATAAGTGAGTGTTGTTGTAAGCTGCTAAATTTGTGGTAATTTGTTACCACAGATTACACCATATACCAATATACCCTGTGCTTGAGTCACTATCTTTGTGGCCTGTGGAGTAACCCAATTCCTCTGAGACTAGGGCCCTACCTTCCTCTTACCAGATCCTCCAGCCTTCTGACCAAAATTCCCAGCTACCAGGGTCCCGGCTACCTGCTTAAAAGATTCCCCTGGTCTTATGGGATTATGAGCCTGCCTGAATCCCTGTCCTCTGACGTACATATTCTGGAAGATGCCTGATCATTGGGTTCTCCTACCTCTTCATATTAGATACCTGCCCACATCCAATGTCTGTTATTCACATAAACTTAGGGAAAGAGTGTGGACTTTGAAAGCAGCCAGGATTTTGCATCTCAATTCTGCCACTTACTAGTTATAGGATATTGGAAAAGTCATTAAATCTCTAGGGCTTCATTTTTCATGTTGTAAAATAGAGATAATACCATTCACTTTGTAAGATTTTTAAGGATTAATCTTAATGTATGTAAAGTATATAGTAGCTAATCATTACTACTTCTCTTATCTATCCACACAACTACATAGTTCATTCATTCTGCTGAAATGGAATTCCTCCCAGAGCATTCAGCTGGCTTTGTCTCTCCAATTTCTGCTTTGGTGGGTGAGGCTAGTTCCAATTTCCCACCATTCCCAATTGCCATACCAAGTCAACCTCACCATAGCCCATTCCCCAATGCAATAGACTTCTGTTCATTTGTTCATTCATTCATTCATCAGGAGCCTTCCATATGTCAGGCATTGTAAAAGGCACAGGAATATAATGTTGATCCAAAGAGATAAGCTCTCAGAGTTTACATTCTAGTGTGATCCTTTCATGTTAGAATCATTCCATAAGATGCATAAATTTATTGCAATTTTGAAGTTATCTGAAGACCAAGAGGCATGATAACATTACAAAAAAAATGTATGGAAATGTGAGCAGCATTATTTTTGTATCAGAGAACAACAGGCATTCTCTCACATTTGACAGCTGAGACTTAATATTTCTTTTGCAAGAGAAAAGGTAGTAACTCTTATGTGGTAATGAAATGTTCATGTTATACTTCAGCAACTTAATGAAAAGAATCACGTTATTTCAGAGATATGAGTGATTAATCCACCAAGAGAAAGCAGGCTGTGGCCAAGGCGGGGAATACTAGAGAAGTATGTAAACAATCTGCTGGTTGGATCTTAGACTGGCTGCTGCCTTCTGATCGAAAAGAAAAAAAAAAAAATCCTCTTAACCTCGAATTGGAAGCAAGCCCTGACTCTCCCTGGAGGCCATTTTGTAACCCAAAAGAGCTCATTCCAGAAAACCACTGAATTTATCTCAGTGGCAGTTTATCACAGTGAGTGTCAAGACTGAACAGCTTAACTGCATGAAAAGCCTGTCTGTTTTGGACCCATCCAATGCCATGGTCTTATAAGGGAGAGTCGTTCACTGAGTTGTTAGCCCAGCATCATCAATATCACTGTCTACGGCTTGTGCTGCAAAGAAGTAAATAAAAAGCAAGACTGGAAGGAAAACAGAGTCTTCTTTGAGTTGCCTCCTATTTACCAGTAATCCCACCAAGTGTTTTTTTGGATTGGCAAAACTGAGCTCTACATGTTTATATTGGTAACATTTTCCAGTAGGTTCTACCAAAAGGTATCTGAGCACCTTGTGTTGTGAAATTTAGAGAAATGAAAAACATTAAAACAAATAAGCCTTGTCTCCCAGTACGGCCTCCTGGAAATGAAATTCTACCTTTTTAAGGGCATCAGCCTAAATGAGGCCTTAGTTCTTAAATTCCTTAATCAGTTGCCTTAGAAACCGGGAGAATGTGGTGAGCACCTCCAGGCAGCAAGGTAATACCATGATAGGTTTAATCACCTGTTCCTGGCCATACACTTGAGTGAAGTGAAATTGTTATTATTCATTGTGACTGACGTTCTGAATTTTGCAGATCTTTTGGCACTTAAATAAAATCTATTGCCTGTATCAGGAAGAAGAAGGAGGGAATGTTAGGTACACTGAGATTAGGAATCCTTGTTTATCACTCATTAATGATTTATCTCAGCTGGAAAGCACTCAAAGTGGAATTCAATCCTGTTCAGCAAATTACTGAGTTCCTACTATGTGCAAGTCACCTAGTGAAAAACAGTAACAAATTATATTCACCCTCATGCCTAGAGATCACCATGAATTTTACAAAATAAAGTATGATATGCCCATAATCTGAATATTAAAATGGTGAGAGAAAAACATTCTGTCATTTATTTACTTTTACCAGAGGAAGGCAAGCATTGGGTTTATAGGTAAACAACAGAATCATCACATTTTAAAATTAAATCTCTAAAACCTCCAAAACATTTATTCACAGATATATCACTCTAAGTAAAGATCAGAACTGTGGGTTCTGAAATCAGTCCCTAATTCCATCTGCCAAGGAGATTAGATTTAACTCTTAACTAGCATCACTAAATGAAGATTTTGGTTGTTGTCTAATTCTGTGTGCCCTCTATTCTAGGTTATTCCAACCCTATTTGTGTGAAGATAATGATGCCTTCTTCTATCAGGACATTTAATTCTGAACTCAGAGTTATTTGTTGTTTGAGTTTGTTTGTTTCTCATGTTCTTGCTCAAAGTTCATTCTTTGTATAGTGGATCTTTTTCTTTTCTTATTCTTCTTTCTACTCCCCCTTACCTTCTCCCTCTCTTCACCTCCCAGCTAGAAAACAAATGTCAAGCATCTAGTTTCATATTTCTCCATGCTCATACCTCATACACACACATATGAGGGGAATCATTGTTTGCTTTACCAAAATGGTATCATACTTTATGCAAGAATTACATCTTGATTTTCTCACATAACAGTGCCAAATATCCTTTTGAATTAGGTTATTGCAGGTCGAACTCACTCTTTTAGCAGATTTGCCATGTTTTTATTTTTTTAAGATTTTATTTATTTATTTGAGAAAGAGAGAAAGTGTGAGTGGGGCCAGGGGCAGAAGGAGAAGAGAGAGAATCTCCAGCAGACTCTGCACTAGGCACAGAGATCATGACCTGAGCTGTAATCAAGAATCAGATGCTTAACTGACTGAGCCACCCAGGAGCCCCTCCATGTTTTTAATATACCACAGTTTATTCACTCATTCTTCTACTAATGGTTACTCACTTTGTTTTTCAGCTTTGTGCCTCTACAAACAGAGCTGCAAGACCCTCCTGTGGACTAACACTTCTATTTCTATGCCACAGACTCACCGGGAGGGAGCTGCTGAGTCAAACAGTATGTACATTTTTATTTTTAAAAATATTGCCAGATTACTTCCCCAAAAAGTATTCCACCAACCATGCATGAGAATGTCCTTTTCCCCAAATTCCAACCTATAATAGGTATAATCTTCCTTTAAATTTTTGTGCACTGACATGTAAAATGAGTTATTTTTATTTTAACTTGTATTTCTCTGACTCGCACAAAAGCTGAATATCATTTTGTTTATTGTCCATCCGGACTTGTTCCTCTATGAATTATGAATCCTTTGTCCATTTTCCTTTGATGTGTTTGTCTTATGGTGATCAATGTGTAGACCCTCCTTTTGTGTCATAGATAATGGCACTTTAACTGTCATTTGTGTTTGTCTGTATTTTTTCCACTGTTGATCTTTACATATTACCTCCTACATTTTCCTGTTGTGTGATTTACATGTTGTGATTCAGTCTATCTGGAATTTATATAGTGAAAGGTGAGGGCTTAGTTTTATTTTCTTCTGGGGGGGCAGAGCCATTTTTACCAGCACCATTTATGAACTAAACTATCCTTTTCCCACTGAATTAAAATACAGTGTTCTTTTCTCCTACCCCTGATCAGTTTGTCAGTTCCCATACTAGTAACCCTCCATTTAGGATTGGGGTAGATTTATAGAAATTTTTATTGTCTATTATGCTTAATCCTCCATCACTATTCTTGTTTTCTTTATATTTTTGACTATTCTAAATAGTCTTCAATATGAATTTTTAAATCATCTTGTCAAATCCTCCCCTTAAAGTACTGTCTGGTTTTTAATCGGCACTTTACTGAATTTTATGTTAATTCTGAGAGCATGGATACTTTTATATTAATTCTGAGAGCATGGATTTTTAACTCTTCTCATCTAAAAATATGGCATATTGATCCATTTGTTCAGAGAGTTTTATGTCTTTACATAAGAATTTATAAGTTTTGTTTTGTTTTTTACCATGTAAAGTCCTTATCTTTCTTGATGAATTTTTTCTTAAGCATTACATAGTTTTTCGTCACTGCAGTGAAGGTTTTCTAATTTTCATTTCTAGGTGATTATTGTTGATACTCAGAAAAACTATTGTTTTTTTCATACCTATCTTATTTCATCAATTCTGAAATACATATTTTAACATCTTTGAAAGTGGAATATATCCTATAATAATGACATCTTAATTATAATTACATTTTTAATAGCATATCTTGAAATCTGTGGCATCTTAGATTCTTTTAAATGTGATATACCATAAATAAATAGATAAGATACACCAATCAACTTTCCAATTATTTTTTTCTTCTGTTTCATATTACTGGATTTTTTAAGGTTTTCTAATTACATAATCATATCTCCAAGAAAACATAATTTTATCTCTTCATTTCTAAATGTATACCAGTTATTTCATTTTCTTATTTTGGAGTATTGTGTTTTTATATATTTTGTTTTTATGTTATGGAATGGTTAGCATAAACAATTTTAATTTCTTGCTATTGGTTTTTTATAGGTCTTCATCATAAGTAATTTCTTTTCCAATTTTATGTAGACTTTTTATTGGGACTGTCAGATAAATATTAACAAGTGCCTTCTAAGCATTTTATCTTTATTGGTAAACATTGCGAACACAGGATAAAGGCGCATGCACAAGTTGTATCTTTCCACAATGTCAGCTTTATTCAGTCATAAAGCAAGGTTAACATAATTACAAAGCAGATTCAGAATTCCAAACTCAATGACATTTCAGTATGCCTTTAACTTGGTTTCACTGGCACACGAAACAAAGTACAATACAAAGTCACCCAGGAAACAAGATACAGCAAGAGGTAAGAAGTTAACAAACCAAAGGCAACATAAGTCCATGAGCCCAGTGGTTGAGATGAGGACTCCATCTGGCCCAGGTCCGCTCCCGACGCTTGCCGCTTATTAGGTTCAAGCAGTGGTGGGGTCTCTATTATGTTCAGAGATCAATCAAGCAGAACCTTCAGTGGATGTTGCCTTTCTCATGTGGACAGATGTGGAAGAGTCAGCATCTGGAGGATCTGACCATTTGCTGCAGAGGTCCCCACTTTCTAAAGGAATTTAATCAGTCTTGGGCCTTTGCAGGCCTCTTCTGATTCAAGTGATTATCAGCTCCTGGCTCTTCCAGGTTCACATGGCCTTACCGATTATCAGTCCTTAGCACTGCCACTCTGCTGGTTTTGGTGATATCTAGTCTTAGCTGCAATGACCTTGACTGCTTTCCTGATTATGGCACTTCTTGACATGAGTGACTCCATCTTGCTTTCTGTAGTAAAATCACGTGACTTTTCTCCTTCAACATATAAAATCGCACTAATAGTTTTCCTGATTTTGAATCATTCCTGCATTCCTGGAATTAATCCTACTTAGTGCATTATGGTGTGTATGTTTTGATACAATGCTGGGCTCTGTTTGATTATATTTTAATTTGAAATTTTTTGCTGCTATATTCGTAAGAGGTGGGACTGTTGTGTTTTATCTGCACTGTGTTTAGTAAGTGTTAAGATTATGCTGGTTTTATGAAATGTGGAGAAAATCTACACCTTTTCCTGTGATCTGGAATAGTTAAATACTTGAATGGATGATTTCTAAGGATTTGATGAAACTCAGCCACAAAGCCATCTGGTCTTATTAACTTCTTCAGTGGATTATTTTTATTCACCTTTCCAGTATTTTCTATAGCATTTAGTATACTAGAGTAGTCCTCCTTTTTGATCAATTGCAGTGATATACATTTGTTTTAACATCAGCTTCCCCTGAGTTATCAAATGTGTTACCATAAAGTTTCATGAAACTTTTTCTTAGATTTTTTCATCTTTTCCACATCTGTATTATGACTCATTTCTCCTTTCTAATCCTTTATATTTTTCTCCTTTTTTTTTTCTTTAGTCGGGTTTATGAGAAATTTATCTGTTTTATTAATCTTTTCAAATAACCAGGTTCCAGGTTTATTTAACCTTTCTAGCTTTTTTGGTTTATTTTCTATTTCTTAAATTCTAGGTGTTGTATTTATTAATATATTCTGGTTGATTTTGTGGATATTTTAATTTCTTAAGATGAGTACAAGGTACCTTCATTTTTAGCCATCCTTTAATAAAGATACCACTTACAGCTATGAATTTCATCTATGAATATAACTTCTGCTATGTTCCATAAATTTGTAGTTAATGTGTTCTCATTTTTGCTGCCTTGGAGAAACTTTGCGATTTCTGTTTTTATTTTTTTCTTTGATCCAAGAGTTAAAGAGGAATGTTTCTTAATGTCCAAATTCATTGTATAGTTATCAGAGAACATGGATTGTAAAATCTCCACTTTTGTTTTTAAAGTTTCTTTTTGGGGGCACCTGGGTGGCTCAGTCATTAAGCATCTGCCTTCGGCTCAGGTCATGATCCCAGGGTCCTGGGATTGAGTCCCACATGGGGCTCCTTGCTCCATGGGAAGCCTGCTTCTCCCTCTCCCACTCCCCCTGCTTGTGTTCCCTCTCTGGCTGTGTCTCTCTCTGTCAAATAAATAAATAAAATCTTTTTTAAAAAAATAAAATAAAGTTTCTTTTTGACTAGACACATGATCAACTTTTGTAAATATTCCAGAGACATTTTTAAAAATTACATGATCTATTTGAAGGATATAAAATTCCATATTGGAATACTAATAGATTTTATGGATTATATTATTCATTTCTTCTATGTCATTACTTTTGTTTTCCCTACTTAATCTAATTTTGAATATGCATATTGAAATCTCTCACTTTTTAGCTTTATAGTTTTTACTTTATATACTTAGTAGCTATGCTATTTGGTGCCTACATGTAAAAAAGGAAGATAACCGAATGAAATATTTCCTGGATTTGGAGATTTCGAAGGAGGTCCTGGTCACTGTTTGACCACCATCCAGGGCTTCTATTCACTCACAGAAAATATTCTACTGAGCACTGTGAGTGAGTTCCACAATATGCCCTGTAATATAAATATCTGAACAATGTAAGTTGTTTGACAAGAATCTCCATATCTGCCCAATTATTTTACGATTACCTATGCACTGGAGAAGCAGTGAGTTTAATGCTTAAGACTATGGGCTCAGGCGCCTGGGTGGCTCAGTTGGTTAAGCGACTGCCTTCGGCTCAGGTCATGATCCTGGAGTCCCGGGATCGAGTCCCACATCGGGCTCCCTGCTTGGTGGGGAGTCTGCTTCTCTCTCTGACCTTCCCCCTCTCATGCTCTCTCTCTCTCTAGCTCATTCTCTCTCTCAAATAAATAAATAAAATCTTTAAAAAAAAAAAAAAGACTATGGGCTCATGAGTCAGACTGACTGGCTTCTAAAATCTGGTTCTGTCAATAAATTACTTAAGTTTGTTCAGATCTGTTTTTATGCCTGATAAGTGGGACACAGTGCAGTGTACCTCACAGCATTATTGGGACAATCCAGTGATGGAATCCATGGGAAGTTTGGAGTCAGGCATGTAGCATACAGTCAATAACAATTACCTACTGATCTTATACTAAGTTCTTAAAGTGCCCCAAAGACCGTGTGTATTAATATGCTTTGAAAAGTACATAAAATTATATACAAAGATAAATGAGTTATAGTATTATTAAAGCAGACAAGGGAAATGCAAATGCTTCAGAGATATAATTATGGTACGTATGATTAAAGAAAATAAAATTACATGAAATAATATAAGAGCAATGCCAAAAATTAAGTGCAAGTCCTTCAAGGACAAGGCTGCGCTCCTTTCCACAGCAATAAATCCATGATTTCAAGAACAGAGCTGGTCACACTGTAGACAAAAGCAAAAAAAAATTTTTTTAATTTTCTGTGATTAGGTACTGTTCTTTTTTTTTTTTTTTAAGATTTTATTTATTTATTTGACAGAGAGAGACACAGCGAGAGAGGGAACACAAGCAGGGGGAATGGGAGAGGGAGAAGCAGGCTTCCCGCAGAGCAGGGAGCCCGATGCGGGGCTCGATCCCAGGACTCTGGGATCATGACCTGAGCCGAAGGCAGACGCTTAACGACTGAGCCACCCAGGCGCCCCGATTAGGTACTGTTCTTAATAAATTCTTGCTTAATTAAATAGAATAAAAAATTTAATTTATTACCTCATACCTTTGTTACAAAAGGGACACTTGTAAAAGGTCTTATAAAAATATTTTTTAAAATATCATTGGACAATATCAGAAAGATTAATCATTCAGAAGCTCAAAAAACAGTAAATCAAAAACCATGACACCTGACAAACTTTGAAAGACATTTAAAACTCTCTGCCTCCATTTCCTCATATAAAGAATAGGCTTATATTTTTAAAATATTAGGATGTTTCAGCTTCCTTGGCACTTTGAAATCCCTATGAGTCAGTAATTTTTGCAGCATTATGCAAAGTGGTTTAAGGAGATTTTTTAAAAAAGTGTTACATCTCCTGCTTTGAATGAGTTTAACTCTAGCTTCAGATTCCTAGCACGCCCTTTAAAACTTTTATAAACCAACATATAAAGAGTGCAATCTAATATAATGTAAATTGAGTACCTGAGCACTGAGGGGAAGAAAATAAAGAAGCTATTAGTGAGAGAGAAAATTCACTACTGATCATCTGAACTCCCCAGCACCAGTAGTTCTAAAACTTTAGAATACTTAACACTCAGCAGTGGAACTTGATAAAATGCAGATTGCAGGTCTAGCTCCAGAGATTCTGATTCAATAGGCCTGTGATGGGACCCAAGAATCAGGATTTTTGAAGACTCATAGTCGGAGGAAGGATGTAATGTCTCTTTTCCTTTCTCTGGAAAGTGAAACACAAAATAATGCTTTACATGCAAAAAGATAATGCCCGTATTTCACCTGAATCTCCTCACCAGACAAATGGAGAAGGTAAAACAACCCATGAACACTCTACTAGCTCTATATGAGGCATCTATTCGTAAAAAGCCAGACCTTGTGCATCACACAAACATACTTAAAATGTATCAAATATCTGTACTATATGGATTTTCTACCTCTTTTTACCATGGATAAGTCTTTATTTATACTATGGAAACATAACATTACTAACACCATTGATAACTGTGTCATTATCACAGATTTAAAAAATCTACCAAGCCAGAAAATATTTACAAACAATATGACATTAAAAGCCAATGTAATTAACACAGAGAAAGCACTTATAAATTAATAAGGAAAAGTAGTAATACTCTCAGGAAAAAAGTTGCAAAAAGAATATAAGACAGATTGCAGTCCAAGAAATATCCTTAGCTCAAAAACCTATGTAAAGCATGCAACTTCACAAATATTTAAAGAACAATTTAAAACAACAAGGATTTCAATTAGTGAAGGGTTTTTTAATGATAAGAACTCTATTAAAGTGTAATATATGAAAAATGGACATTCATACAGTTCTGGTGTTGATTTTTTAATTTTTCTGAGAAACAGTTTGTAATACATACCAAGAACTTTTAAAAATTCAGACCCTTTTAGTAGTTCTACCTAGGAAAAAATGCTATAGAGAAATGCTAAGATATTCAAATAATTTATTTCTAAAAATGTTTATTATAGGATGATTATAAGAGCAATAAGTTAAAAACAATCTACATATAAAAAACAGGAAGGCAGGGGCACCTGGATGGTTCACTTGGTTAAACACCTGCCTTCGGCTTAGGTTATGATCACAGGGTCCTGGGATTGAGCCCCCACATCATCCATGTCATCCATCGTCAGGCTCCCTTCTCAGCAGAGAGTCAGTCTGCTTCTCCCTCCCCCTCTGCCCTTCCTCCCTGCTTGTGCTCTCAGTCTCTCAAATAAATAAATAAAATCTTAAAAAAAATAAGGCAATTGCATAAATTATGGTCTATTCACATTGTGGACATATAGCCATTAAAATTGTTTGTTTTTAAAGAACATTAATAATATGAGAAAATGTTAATGTAAAATATTAAGCAGGGAAAGAAATGTTAAAATTACATATTTGGCAAATACCCCAAATAGTTGTTTTTGCATATGTCTGTGTACACATATAACTAGAAAAAATTACAGCAAAGTCTTGAGTATTGTTTCTGAGTAGTGGAATTATGGGTAATTTCAGTTTGTCTCATTATAATTTTCTATACTTTCTAGATATTCTACAATGTGTATGTATTCCTTTTGTACTGAGAACTTAAAAAATTAATACCATAGCATATCAAAGGTTAATAGGATGGAAATCTGTTCCTCAAATAAATTAGACACTTTTATTTCCAACCAAAGGCAGTTGAAAAGCAATTGTTCACATGTATCTATAATTGAAAAAAGGACTAAATCAAGTAACCTATGTCATTAATAGAAGTGAAGCAATCAGAGTGAAGACTTCTATGCACCGTCAATATTTACATATTCAGGGAAACCTTAAGTCGTAATTCTTTTTTTTTTTCAAGTCATAATTCTTTAAGACTAATTTGTCTCTCTTAAGAACTGCAGAGAAGTTGATATATGAAAAATCTGGAGGCCACCCAAACAGAATTCAATTCCAGCTTGATTCACAAAATTGTCTTCTGTGGCCCAGATTGTCCTGAACAACCGCTAAAAGAGGTCTACCAGAACTCTCATCCTCCCTGAGAGGCTGGGAGAATAAATATGCCCATAATACTTAAAAGCCTCACTAGAAAATCAAGAATTTGATGGAGATTTAGAATCTAGAATCAGGAAAGACAGGTCAAGACGTCACCGGTTTCTAAACCCAGCTCCACATCAGAATCGCCTGTGGAGCTTTTTAATTAAGATTCCTGATCCTATCCCCAGAGATTAGAAGACTGAGGTAAACTTCAGGAATATGTATTTTAAACATATATCCCAGTTGATTCTAATGAAGTCCAAATACAGGAAACATCATTTGAGAGCCGCTGATCTCATACTAACAAGGCAGTTTAGCCCAAAGAGGGAAAGATCAATTACTTATTAACAAAGCAACTGGACACCTTGCTATATATGACCTAAATAATAACAGAAAAGAAGAGTTACAAAGAGAAATGGTCTTTACTGAACATAAACAATCAGTTTGCTAGGATGACAGGGAGGGGCAATGGGAGGACAATTTTGTTGAGTAATACTCTGCTAAGTGCTTTAGGTAGGTAGGTATCTACCTATAAATTGGCTAGGGGTTTGTGTGGCTCTTAGAAAAATCCTGAATGTCAGAATGTTTCCTCTAACTCAGAGAACTCTGAACCCAGCTTGAAAACTAAATATGGTAAGACTTTTTATCAGTTCATATTTTTCCATTTTCTTTTTTAAAGATCAACTCACCAAAAATCTCCAAAAATTGTATTTTCTGTGTGATGTTACAGCTATTCATACAAAACAAACACTGACATTTTAACTCTTATCCTTAGATCATTTCATTAGCTAACATTCTAGAATGGGGAATCATCAAGAGAAGAAATCATAGAGTAATGTTACATGAACTTTTATATCTCTAAGCAAAGGATTCTCCCTTTTTACTAGGCACATACTATGTGCCAAGCACATTTAGTTAGTCTGCACAAACCCTGTTAAGTAGTCATTATTATTCCTCATTTTATAGATCAAGAAATAAAAAAGAATGAAAATCATATTAAATATTTTATTCAAGGCCAAGAAACCAGAAAGTGGCCAAGTGAGAATTTGAATCCAGGACTAACCTGTAAGCTCAGGTTCTTTCCACTTCCCCTAGAGCCTCCTTCATTACTAAAAATGTCTTTGTCAGTAGAGGATATTTGAATGAAAGGGCCAAAATGTAGATGTTACTCTAAATGCTAAGCTTTTTCTGTACCTTATCAACAACGATAATTCTTGATTCACTATGTTCTTGTCCCAGAGAAGTAAAAAATATATATATTCTGCATCAGATTTTTAAAAGTTATTATTATATAATTTATGGGGAGACATTACAAATCTAAAATCACCTCGTTGGTATTTTAGTCCTTGAGTGACAGTCCAAATTGTGCACTTGTTCTTTTTAAATGGCCACTGATTACAGGATTGAAAAGGCTTTGTTATATCAGAGTAGTCTGATTTTTTTTGAAATTTCCCTGTGGGTCACTGTATTCTCACATATGGTAAAACCTTTTTCAGAGGGTTGTGCTGAAATCACAACAGAAGTTACAACAGGAGTCTTATATCACTTGCCAGTTTCTCTTCGGGTCCAAGAGCTACCTGGGAAATTTTCCTCTTGAAAATCAATCTGGTTTGGAAGGAGAAGAAAGCCAATGACACAGTGATTGTAACTAAGACAGTATGAAATGGAGATAGTTCATATTTGTATTGTCTTAACAGACTATCACCTCAGTGCAATTTAAAACATCACGTTCTAATTAAAATTTAGGCGAATAGCATGGGAACAATTTTATCATCAAGGAGACAAATTTCTAACACAGAGAGTTATGATTTATAATTATTAGCTTTATTATCATCATCACTATATTCATAAAACATCTGAGTTCTAGAGCTTTCAAAAACATATTCCTTTGCAAAATCCAGAGTCACTTTGTATTAACACCAGACTCCATAGACTTTGAACTTATCCCCAATAGACTATTTTTACTGGAACTAAAGATAATAAGCTGCCTGAGTATACTGTGAAATATCCATAGATATTCATCCCCTGGGCCCTCCCAAGTTTTTCTCATTAGTCCTCAGTAGGTTCCTGTGAAGCAGAAGCAGAGGTGCTATCTTCCGTCATCACATGAAAAAAATAAAAAGCAAAAAACAAAAGATAGTGACGTTGTCCAACTGAAGTCATATACTACCCGAGTACAGAGGAATTGAGGTCTTGACATATGAATACAATGAGAATTCATTCTAGATCTCAATGTGTAGAAAACAAGAGTACGGAATGAGGTGGGGGGGTAGGAATAAATGCAGATACCTCTTACCCTTCTCGCTGCCTTTCCTATTCCACATTCCCCAAAGGAGGAATGAGGGAATTCTAAAGAACCAAAGCAGAATGAGAACACCCTGGAGAAGGTTACATTTCCTGGCTTCTTGTCATGTTAAGCTAACAAAACAGGCTCTGTCTTTTAGTAAATGAGCATATAACCTTCAATTACCATTCAGATGTAATGACATTTCTAAGCCTAACTCAAGTGGGCTGCTAATAGGGCTCAATTTCCCATCTTTACTGTTTTCTCTCTGTATTTCCATTCTTAGGAATGTATCCACTTGTATCCAATGCTTAAATTCACGTATCTACCTTAATCAGCACAAATTTTGTATTTCCAGCACTAATTTTTTAGTCAAGCTTTAGTTCCATATTTATTTTTGGGAAATAGGATGCTAACAGGACATTTCCACCAGAACATTTTGCTTTAATTCCAAGTGTTACAAAATCAAATGAAGGCACAATCCCCACCTCAATAAGCTTTCTTTATGTGCAGGTTCATTCTCTCCCACCATATTTTCCAAATGATTCAATAGTTTCAACCTTTGACTCATCTTCTAGTCTTTTCTCCACCCCAACCCTAATAATCAGTTACCAAGTTCTGGCATTTTTCTTCTTTTTATGGTCTCTAGTATTTCTCTCTACCTTGTCATTCCTTCAAATCTAGGTCTTTATCTTCATACAGATTTGCAATTTCCATCAAATTTTTAGCAATAAACTCCATTACACTAAACTCTACAATAATCTCTCTGATACAACAAAGCTAAGTTAGTCTTTATAAAACCTCTAATATCATGTTTTTTACTTGCTTAAAAATCTGTAGTCTTTCATCATGGCCTTTCTTATCAAGTCCAAAGTCCTTAGCCTAGCATTCAAGATTTTCTATTAATCTGACCTTGCCCTGCCTATCCAATCATATAAAACCCTATTAGAAGGGCGCCTGGGTGGCTCAGTTGTTAAGCATCTGCCTTCGGCTCAGGTTATGATCCCAGGGTCCTGGGATGGAACCCCGCATCAGGCTCCCTGCTCAGTGGGAAGCCTGCTTCTCCCTCTCCCACTCCCCTTGCTTTTGTTCCCTCTCTCTCACTCTCTCTCTCTGTCAAACAAATAAATAAAATCTTAAAAAAAAAAAAAAACTATTAGAACATGATTCCTCAATCCATGTCTTTTGCTTTGATCACAGTTTTCCTCTTAATGCTTCCTCTCCCCAAAGTACACCAAGTATCCTTATTCTAGTCTTAGCATTTATCCATAACTTCTACTTGGAATGCTTGACCTTCCGTTATCTAGGTGCTACAACTTTCCAACACGGGCCTTAAACCCATGACCCTGAGATCAAGACCTGAGCTGAAATCAAGAATCGGACGCTTAACTGACCAAGCCACCCATGTGCCCCTAGGTACTACAACTTTCTAGACTCAATTCCAATGTCAATATTCAGTGAAACTTTTCCTGATAACTTCTATACAGAATAGTCACATGCTTCTTTAAATGTCTACAGCATGGACCGTGTGAGTCTGATTATAGAATATCCTGTGTTATTTTTTAGCTTATTTTATAAGCTTATCTCCCCATGGATTACAAGCAGTTGAAGAACCTTAATAACAAGAAGTGCTTTTGTTTGTTTACCTGTTTCTTTAGTAAAAGTCAGGGCACAAAATAGTTGCAAGCCTATATATTATGTTTGACATTGTCTTAATTATAATGATTTAAAATCTCTTTTTTAAATGCTAAGGGTCTTGAGGATTCTTTAACTTTATTCCTTATCATGAAATTTCATTGACTCTACATAAAGCCTGAGGTTATTTGATTAGAGAATCACATTGAGACAGTCACAAATTCTCCCCCCAATATGTCAGTCTTGTTCAGCTCTTTGTTTCCTTTTCCTCTGTTCCTGGCTAGATGTTTAGTTCACGTTTGAGAGAGAGAATGCTAATGGACATTGCAATTTTATCACCGCCTTTCTAAAAGCCAGAGAAAGTGGTGATAAGTCACTAGCATTTTTCTCACATTTGAAAGTGAGTATATAAAGTACATGAAGATATTTAAGAGAGTGCTCAGAGAAGAGTACTTCAAGGATAAGTGCTTAATACTCACAACTGACCCAAGAGAAAGGTTGGCTTGACATATCTGATTGTCCTAGGCTGGGTTCCCAGCAGTAGTCCCTGAGACATGGATTTACATGCATGTGACATATTAAGGAAGGAGTGGATATAAACATAAGGATATTCTAGCAGGCAGTGGAAATACATGCCTGGGACTTTTAAGAGGGTTAGAAATATAAACTTGAGCCATCACCAGTGGGGTGATGGTAGAAGCTAAAGGAGTAGAGAGAGAAAGAACAGAGAATGGGATGAAAGGTAATGACCACATCTGGGGAGCAGTAGGATCCTGAAAGAGATAGAGAAGAGGCGGGGCGGGGGGGGGGGGGGTATTAAGAAAGAGAAGTACCAGTAACAGCAAGATAGAAGGCCAATCCTGGGAAATGTCAGGGAAGATGAAGACAGAATATTTTGTTGATTTTCACTGTTAGGAAACTGAGAGTTATCAAACAACCTTGTTTTCCATCAGTTTCACAGTTTAGGAGTCAGAGTCCTAGAAGAAATCAAAAATATATTTTTAAAGATTTTATTTATTTATTTGACAAAGAGAGAGAGAGAGAGAACAAGCAAGGGGAGCAGAAGAGGGAGAAGCAAGCTCCCTGCTGAGCAGGAAGCCCAATGCAGGATTCGATTGTAGGACCTTGATATCATGACCTGAGCCGAAGGCAGATGCTTAAGTGACTGAGCCACCCAAGCTGCCCCAAAAGTATTTTTCATTCTATATAATTGGGAACTAAAATAACTCAAAAAAATGTTGTATTTTATCTGGGTAAATTTCCCCTGGAGAATATAATTCTGTTCTTATTCCATAGTTATTCAAATAACCCCCTTATCCTTAAAGACAAAATAAAAAATTCTTCCATTTTTAAACCACCCGGGAAAGGAATTAGACCTGTCCTCTTGAGTCACTAAAGATTTCATGGGCTTAAAATATAATACAGGATAAACCCACCATATAAAGTGAGCAATCATGATTTGGGTCACGTGACCAAGCTGGAATTGAATACATAACTCAAGTGAGCAATATAAGACGCTAGGTGAGGATTCAGGAGTTGTGTGCACCAATTAACAAGCCACAGTTAGGTACAGAAGGCAACCACCTTGAGAAAGAAGGAAGTTTCACAGATGGGAGCATACATGCGAAGTCCAGCACCTGAATGACATTCATGGCCTTGACACTATGGCAACCTGGTGCTCTCACTTGATCTACTTCTAGCCCAAAGGCTTACTTACTTCCCTGCAGAGTCTTGACCTGAATTGTCCTAAATCTCTAGCCACTACAGCTTCCAGGAGCCTTAAATTTAAGTACTCAATTTATGAATCATCTTTAAATTACTAATATTTGTTCCCATTTCATGCTTTTCAGAGCATCTCATACCTTCATCCAAAATTCATGTTATGTATGTATATGTTTTTTTCTTTCGGCACTTTAAAGATTGTGCTATTAACTATTTTCAGAAATCCGATTAAACCTTAAACCCCGTATTCAAAGTTCAATTTTTTTTTTTTTTTTACTGTCACCATTAAATTGGTCCTTGGTATTAAAGTGACCCAGATTTTCATCATGAAATATATTTGTTATCCTGGCTATTTGCAGTTTGGGAAACCATTTTCACTGCTCAATGACTTGTATCATATAGGTGACATTTGTATTATTTTAAGCACCTACACACATCCTTGTTAGGATTACAGTGATTAAAATAAATACACTTTCTAAATGTTTGAAGGAACTTAATAACATTGTTTCAGAAACAACTGTCCAAGCCATTAGACTGTGTTTATGCCACACCAAGTGGCTCCACTATACTTGAGAGTTGAATCACGCCACCCATGTAGCTGAGTTTTTGTACTCATGGAGTGATCATTGCAGATGATCAGTCACTTCATTCTAGTCACTCCACTCTAAGGTCACTACATTTTCCTTGCCACTTAGTATCTTTAAGGAATCAGCACCAATAGCTTTATACAATTCGTTCCCTCCTTTAAAGGAGGACAGGAAGGAAAAATTAGATTTTCCCTGGTATTATTCTAAAATGAATAGAAAATTAATTCTGTGTAGATATGAGATTATGTATCAGAATAATAATCATAATATTATTCAAATTATTGGCTGCTTTGGTGAAGACTATTTATTAATTGTTTTACTGAGCACATTGATATATTACTGACTTAATGTGCCGAACTTTTGTAATTTGAGGCCATTGAAAAGATGCTTTATGGGAAATAAGGTAAGGAATAGAGTGGAGTATAGTATCAGGGTCTACTCAATAAGTTAAAACTTCAGCTGATCAATTTGTAGTAGTAAAGTGATTCAGAGCAAACAACAAATCTTTGCTAATTCTCTTTCCTTGCTCACTGATAGCCTTACACCCTCATCAATACATATTCTACTTTTTTATCTTTTTTTTTTTTAGATTTTTTTATTTTTATTTTTCTACAGAGAGAGAGAGAACGCAAGCAGGGGGAGTGGGAGAAGCAGGCTTCCAGCCAAGCAGGGAGCCCGATGTGGGACTCAATCCCAGGACCCTGGGATCATGACCTGAGCCGAAGGCAGATGCTTAACAACTGAGCCACCCAGGCGCCTCATATTCTACTTTTGTATATGTGACAAATTCAGGATAATTCAACCTAATTCTGTAAACATGGATGGAGCTTTTTGTGTCTCTTCATTGTGCTTTGCACTATGGAAAGGCAGAGACAATTGGTATAACCTCTGCCCCTAAGTAAGTAGCTTCTAATCTTATAAAAGCAGATGGATAGCCAATTGTAAAAACAAGCAGAATAAAATAAATTTTAACACAGATATAGAAACAATATGCTGCGAAAAAAAAAAAAGAAAGAAAGAAAAGAAATGGATATTTTAATTCTTAAGGAGAGAAGGAATCAAAGGAGGCTGTTTAATCTTTGAGGATTACTTGCTTTCCTAGTAAGAATCAATAAGAATATTGATTTTTCTGTAAGTCACTGAAGATGAACCAGAACAACTGAGATTTTATGTATTTCATCTGACATTTCACTGATCTCTGTATTCATTCATTTAACAAATAAATTTTGAGCATCTACTATGTGCCAAAGATGTCACTTAGGACATGAAAATAAGTCCGATAAATATTAGAAGTTTTGGAATAGGACAAGCCAAAGCAGAAAGGGAACAAAAGAATATCACAGCAATACTCTTTCCTAGGGATGGGTGGTTAAATTAGGTTGGAGCCAAAGAGCTGAAGGATATTGGAGACTCAGTTTAAGGCTGCTTTCCCTTTGGTTGGCTACCAAAACTTCAAATTAGCAGGGCAGTGCACAAAATCAAGGGTACAAATGAGTAGAGGCTTCTTCCAGTGCATTGCTTGTTCCTTAAAAATTTCCCCTAAAATTCACTGTGCTTGGTGAGAAGAAACTGCAGGGTCAGAGGAGCCAGACCCTAGGTTCTCAGATGTTCAGACTTTTAAGTTGCAGAAGGGACTGTGTTGTCACCCATGAGTTCATCCATTTACCATACAAGAAATTCTTTCTGGACCACAATCACATACCTCCTAACTGTATCATCACACCTACATCAGACTTGACCATGGCCTACAACAGAGGTCAAAAAAGGGCTGGTGGAACATCATAAATTGAGTATACATATTTATTGCCGTCCCCACCCAAACCCATCTAGAATGACAGTAAAGAAATTTTTTAAGTAAAAAACAAAAACAAACAAAAAACCACACAGATAAGGAAAAAGGGAATGGAGACAATATTTGATAAGGCTTATCAGCAAATTTTGGAAAATGAAGAGAGAATAGATAGGAGTTAGCTGACAATGCAGATCAAAGAAAAGTGGAAATAGAAATGCAGATGGAAGATAACAGCTATGAAGAGGCCAAGCCCCAGAAAAGCACAGGAAAAGAAGTGTCAGTTACCACTCAGGAATCAGTGAGCTGAGGGTGAAGATGAGGCATTGTACTGAAAACAGGAGAATTCGGGGGAATTCCACATTGGGAATGATGATATTCCCTAACCCCCTTCCCTTGATCACCTCCCACTTTGCTGGCAGCCAGGATTACTCCACCAGAATATCTTCTTTTGTCTTCAGAATATAAAAATGGAGTATTCCTCTCTAGGAAAAATGACTAGCTCAAGGGAAAAAACTTAAGGACACTGATATCAGGCAGATCCAATCCCCTACAGAGAAGCTCTTCATTCAACAAACACAACCCCCAAACACACATCCACAAACACACAATCACAGAATCTTGAATCAACTTTTTATAGTATCTCATTCTAAGATAGGAATTTACATTCAAGGCACAACAGATATTCATGGAAAACCTCCAACATAGAACAGAGAAACTAAGCAGACAGGAAAAAAAAAATGTATTTGAAGGAAACATAGATAATTTAGGGAACATGAGATAAACTAAAATAAACAGAAACAAAACTGTCCTTAATGTTTTCAGAGATATTCCATCCATAAATTAAGAACAAATGGATTTTTTAATGAAGCATTAAAAGAATTATAAATAGCTCTTAGAAATTAAAAATACATATATTTTAAATATTTTAAAGTTAATAGATGTTTAGAAGGTACATTGAGGAAATCTAGAAAATAAATATTAAAGAACAGGGAAATGGGAAAACGCTAACAAAGATTAGGGTAGCAATTCAGGAAGTCTGGCATCCAAACAGTAGGAGTTTAAGAAAGCATGACTAGGGAAAATGGAAGGGAAGGAATTATGAAAGAAATCATAGAAGAAAATTCCTTACATCTAAAGGAAATGAGTTTCTTAACTGAAAAAAACCACCATATCTCCAACAAAATAAATGAAAGAAGACCCACACCAGGATATGTCACTGTGATATTTTGGATCACCAGGGATAACGACCTTAAAAGCTGAGAAAGAGAGAGAGGAAAAGAGAGGGAGAGAGAGAAAGGGGGTTGAGGAGAAATCCAGTTATATACAAAGCATCAGAAATCAAAATGGCATCAAGCTTCTCAACTGTATCTTTACAAGGGAGAATACTTTTGGAACAATGCCGTCAAAGTTTTGAGGGGAAAAGATGTCCAACTTGGAATCCTATAGCTAGGCAGACTATTCATCAAGTATGAGGGTAAATAAAGATATATAAGAAGATGGGGACTGCATTCCAGGCAGAAGAAGAAGTAAGAGCAAACCCTGCAGCATGACTCATCATCATGGCTTGTTAATAGATTTAATCCTGCAGAGGGAAGGCAGAGTCCTATCAGATGAGGCTTTTAGCCATGCCAAAGAATTGTTCATTTTCCTTCCCAGCCCAGGGGAGTCACTGAAGACTTTGAGAAGTGACATAATCTGATTTCTATTTAGAAAGCCTGGTCTTGGTACCACTGGGGAGCAGGGGTAAGATTTGGGAAGTGTTGATGGCAGGGAAAAAGTGTATCTAAACAAGAGTTGGTATGGACCTAATGGAAGACAATAGCAGTGAGAAAGGCTTCCAGGCATTTATGGAGTTAAAATCACCATTAGGTGTCTGATTAAATGTGGATGTTCCATGAACATGTCTAGAATGATTCCCAGGTTTGTACCTTAGGTGACTAGATGACTGATAGTGTCTTTCCCTGGCAAAAGGGAAGGATCTGGAGAAAAGAAGAGTTTACTTTGGGACATACTAAGTTTCTGTTATCCTATATGCCACTTTCTCTTTCACCCTTGTGCTTCTACACTTGTTCTATATTCTACTTGGAATTCCACCTAACCCCTGCCTAAATTATACTAATAAAAAGAAACCTCACAACCTCAACCAAGTTCACACTTTACATATTTTTGTGTTCCCTTCCAATTCCTGTCTACCTACATAATTTTACATAGTTATAGCCATAATAGAGATATGATTTTATACTCTGCTGCTTCCACTTAAAATATCTTTAAATATGCTTCTCTGTTATTCTATAGTCTTTATAATTATTACTTTTATGGCTGCATAATATTAAATCAGGTAGTACTTTCTTATTTTACTTTTCATTTCCACTGTTGTTAACATTGAAGCAATTTCCAATTCTTTCACTATCTTGCTGAATAATGCTACAATGAGAATCTTTGTGCATATGTCTTTTTTACCCCCTGCCATTTGTCTCTGTGGATATTAGGAAACAGTGATTTTTTTTATTAGCTCTGATGTAGTACTACGACTCAAAAATATAAGAAAGTTGTATGGCTGCATTTTGTTTTGCACAGACTTTGGAACAATTTTTCATGCCAAATCTATGTTTCTCCTGAGTTTTTCTCTGCTCATTGCCAGTACCACCACATAATAAGTGATGGCACTGCCTTCTCCTGGCCCAGGTCCTTACTCCAGGCTCCTCTGCCCATCTCTGCTACTATGTCCTGGTTAGACCTGCATCTTCCTTAGCCCCCTTAGCCCTTCAAACCAATGACACAACTGAACTGACTGCCTGGCTTTGGTTCTGGTGTTTACCATTGGGGGTAGGGGTGCATGCTGGTCTCCTGATTACCTCTACTCTCAGTTGCATGCAGCTTGTCAGCAATCCTAATCTATGTCCATGGCCAGGATGTCCTACCCAGCTCAAATCTAGCTACCTGGAACTATGTTTAAAAGGAGAAAGCAGACATAATGAGTAGAGTAAGACCAGTTCAAAATTTTAGTACAGTTGACCCTTGAACAACACAGGGCTGAGGGGAACTGACCCCTCATGCAGTTAAAAATCCACATATAACTTTTGACTCCCCCAAAATTAACTACTAATAGCCTACTGTTGACCAGAAGCCTGACCAATAATTATAGTTGATTAACACATATTCCGTATGTTATAGGTATTATATACTCTATTCTTACAGTACAGTAAGATAGAAAAAAAGTGTTATTAAGAAAATCAGGAATAGGGGTGCTGCCTGGGTGGCTCAGTTGGTTAAGTGTCTGCCTTCGGCTCAGGTCATGATCTCAGGGTCCTGGGATCAAGCCCCACATCGGGCTCCCTGCTCAGCAGGGTATCTGCTTCTCCCTCTGCCCTTCCTTGTGCTCTCTCTGTCTCTCTCTGTCTGTCTCTGTCTCTCTGTCTCAAATAAATAAACAAAATCTTTTAAAAAGCAAAAGAAAAAATCAGGAAGAGAAAATACATTTACAGGACTGCACTGTATTTGTTGAAAAAAATCCGTATATAAATGGACCTGAGCAATTTAAACCCATGTTGTTCAAGGGTCAACGGTACTTCTTCTTTAAAACTGCCCCTCCTGCATTTCCCTCACTGCAGTGATTAAGAGCACTCAGGTTTGAGGTTGTGTCCCCTTGGGCAAGTTTGCTGAGCCTTTGTGTACCTGTTTTGTCATCTCTAAGATAGGGGTATATGTGTGAGGGCTTAGAACAGTGCCTGGCACATAGGAAGTCTTCATAAGGACTTACTCTTATAGTCTCCTCACAACACTGGGGAAATTAATATAATCACCAAGGCCCCCTAAAAAGTCATGAATTCCCTCAGAAAATAATAATAGCAAAACATGCAGAGCACTTGTGTGAGAGGCATGATCCTAAAGACTCTACATGCATTGTTCATTAGCACTTCTCAACACTGCCTGAGACAAGTGCCATGACCCCCACTTAAAGACAAGCACAGCGAGGTCCAGAGAGTATTAAGCACCTGCCTGAGATCTCACAGCGAGGTCCAGATACAGGGTTTCAGACCTAGGAACGTGGCTCCACGGATGTACTCTTAGCCACTAGATATATGACCTCTCTGAGTAAAGCAGCAGAAATCTAGTGGTTCATGAAGGATGAGAGAGTGGCTAACAAGTTGCCTGATCTTTGGCAGTGTGATCCTCTCTTGCTGCTCCAAGGGAGAAAGTTGAGTTCCAGGGCACTAGAAACTATTTACAGCCTCTACCTCCCATTTTACTTGGTGCTCTGAACCTGAATCCAAGTTGAATTCAACCCTAACGATTTTCTGTTGCCATTGTGAGCCAATGGTTCTTTTAACCTACATCTTATCCCCCAGCTGTAGTCTTTGTGACCATTCCTAACTCTTCAGTGTCAGATCAAGGAATGTGAGGCTTCAGTAAATCCTCCAGAGTTGAGATTAATGAGAAGAAAAACAGTCGATGCCCGTTGAATGGTAATGTTCTGTAGTTCTGTTTTACATTTCAGGATGCAGAAATTTCTTTCTAAATAAAGAAAAATAAACACCTTGTTCTGTGCTCATCATGTAGATCAGAAACAGTAATGATGCATCCATATAGTTAGAAGATGAGTGCCCAAGAAAGAGCTCTTTGAATAAAAGAATTGATAGTAATATTCTCTATAGATATGAGTGTATTGCTGCTAGATCACCACTGGCAAGGGCTATGTTGTGAAGTGTTTAATTTCTCATTGTGATAATGTGAAAATATAGGAAATGCTATCCTGGGTAGAGAACAAGATGTTCGAGATAAGTTTTGAAGGTCATGGCTACCTCTGAAGATAGCATCTCAGAAGTTCAGGAATATACGTTAAATGGGGAAGGAAAGAGGAGAGAGGATGAAGCTGGAAAAGTAAGAAGAGGCCAGATTATCAAGGGTTTGGAAAGCAATCCAATGTGCTAGACAATGTGAATATTTTTCTGTAGAAGGTGGGAAATCACTAAATGATTTTATGCTGGAGTGACCAGCGTTTTTTTAAAAAAAAAAAAAAGATTTCTGGTTAAAAATGATCTTTCTGGTTTTTTGTGTAAGATGGAGAAGAAGGGAAAGAGTGAGATTGGATACCAAAAGAGGGTAAGGGGATATTTGCAAATAGTACAATAGACCAGGGAGGTGATGCTACAGAGGGACCCAGAACTCAACCAGTAGCAGTGGAAATGGAAGGGAGAGAGATGAATGTGAGAAAGGTCTGGAAGGTGGGAAAGTTGAGTTTCAGTGGCAGATTTTATTTGGTCTTTAAGGAGTAGAAGAGTGTTTCTCCATTTTTAAATCCATGATCTCTTTTTAATAAATGTGAAAACCTCACATTGCCCCTCCAACAAAATTAATATGTACCCCTCTAAGTGGAACATGACTTACCACAGCACACTTAAAATTCACTTCTCTTCAGTTTATTCCTACTGACAAGGAAATATTTTGTCAAACTTTACTTATATAGTTTGTATTACAAAAAATAAGAGTTTTTATGGGGCACCTGGGTGGCTCAGTAAGTTAAGCGTCTGCCTTCTGCTCGGGTCATGATCCCAGGGTCCTCGGATGGAGTCCCACATCAGGCTCCCTGCTCAGCGGGGAGCCTGATTCTCCCTCTTCCTCTGCCTCTCTCCCCCTGCTTGTGCTCTCTCTCTGTCAAATGAATTTTAAAAAAATTTTTTTTAAATAAGGGTTTTTCCAAATACAAAATTATATTTTATCATAAAATAGAAATATTCAATCTACAGAATAATTTAGAGAGACTGATCTCCCACTGCCCCCACTAGAATCAGATGTTAGGATGGCTCCTGGCTTTCCACCTTGGGCAGAAAGGTCAATTACGGTCCTTAAATAAAATAGTGAATACAAGAAAAGAAGTTTAGGAAAGTAAATATTGAATTTAAAGTGAATCAATAAGATTCACTAAACTGAAGACCACTGGAGATCAGGGACCATTTCTTAGCTCTGAGTAACGTAGCCCAAAATTAAAAATGTATGTTGATCTGATCTGAACTAAAATGCCTGTGGGACATCAGGAAGGAGACAGAGTAGGAGACCCAGAGTTTGGGTGTTAAGGCTGTGGAAAGAGATCTGAAGGGAGATAGTACTTTGGGGTGATAATGGCAAAAGTAAAAGTGGTTTTCAAACTTTTGGTCATGAAGGATTATATGTGCATACAATTTTGGGGAGGCTCATTAACCTCCTAAAGTCTTACTTGAATTGTTGAAGAGTTTGCAGAACCCAGATCAAGACTCTCTGTACCAATGATAGTTGAGTCTGGGCTTGGGTCTACTGACTCAAGGACAGGGTAAGAAGAGAACAAGGCTAAGAACAGAGCCTGGGGGAATGCTAACATTTAAGAGGTAGAGGGAAGGAGATAGTCTTCCAAAGAAGAATAGTCATAGAAGTAGCAAGGAATGGGCACAAGCAGTGTAATTAAATCAAGGAGATTCTTTCAAATTATGAGCTAAGGTCACATAATGTAGAGAGACAGGTTAGATGATGACTGGAAGACGTCATTTGGGTTAAGTGGACACTTGCTGTTTGTTGTCCAGTGTTTATTCTTCTGCCTTCTGGGATGAGAATTCCAAATTTCCTCTGAGAAATAAGGCTGCTGCTTTACCCATTCTTAGCCATATGAATTATGTGGAATTGACCCCAGCCCTTGGTTCCCAAGGACAGCATCTTCCTGCCACAGGGATGGGCACCTAAAGATGGTCTAGGCAAACTTTAGGATTTTATTGACAATTCTGGGACATGGAAACTTCGGAAAGGAAAAAGAAAACAAATGACCTCAGGAGCTGCTGGTAGCCATCTGAAAACAGCCAAAAAGAAGCCAGGTCATTGGTCACATTTATAGGGCACTGGATCAAGCCTTTCCTAAAACTAGTTTAGCTCTGAATGTTTGAATTTCATGAGCCTATTTAAAGCAGATCTGCTGATACTTTGAATATGAAGCATCCAAACTGATACAGCTCTTTGCAGAAGCTGTCCCAATGCAATGATGGTGACAGAAATAAAATTGTTATGGGCTAATAAGTGACTGGGAGGAGATATAATGCTTCAGCAACCTGAACTACTTGCTTTAGTTCTGTAGCAGATTTATTGTGGCCATTTAAAATACAATATAAGTGTTTTGGGTTCTGTTTTCTTTTAAATTCTTTTCCTTGTATGGGCTTTCGGAAACATCAAAGAACAGTGTATTCTCTTTTGGCTCCTTTTCTAGGACACAGATGATAGCTACAAATCTTGGAAGAAGAGTTTAAGTGATTCTTCCCCTAATATATTAACATGCCTTGGTCAGACAACATTTAATTTTATCCACCACTTTTCCTTCCCCTTTACATTAAGCTAATGCAGTGTAACTCTGTTGCTCCTCAAAAAAGCAAACTTAGACATTCTTCTGGAAGCTCCCTATCCAAACCTCATCACCTGTTGCCTAGACCATTGAAACTGCACACTGACATGCCTCTTTGTTTTCATCCTTTCCCACTTTCCATCTAGTTTTTACACAGCAAAGAGTGATCTTTCTTCAAAATGTAAAGGAGATCATATTCAGAATCATCCACTTGCTTCCCACTATACTAGAATTAAATGTTTAATAGGGTTGCTTTAAGAATAAAATTAGGTTAGATTTGTAAAGAGCTTAGAACCATGCCTGGGACATGTGAGCACTAAGTAATTGTTAGCTACATTATTACTTGTTGTTTTCTCTGCCTGAAACAACCCTCTCCCACCACGTCTGCTTAGTAAGATGTTACCTGCCTTAAGAGTCAATTCAAATATCTCCTCCCCTTTTCTAAGCAAAGAGAAAGACTTTCCCCTCTGTGTCCCCACACAATCTAGTTTATACCTTTGTGATAAAATTACTGAATTTTGTGTACAATTATTTATTTACTGATCAGCATCAGTAAACTCTGGACAACTTGTGTATGCCGCACAGTGTCTGTCATTGTGTGGCCAACATGTTTTATGAACAAGTGAAATTATGGTCTTTACTATTTCTTTGTCCACAGTTTATAATCCCAAACACTAGCAGATTATTTTCTCCTCTTACACAGCACACTTTCCATCTTTCCTGAGACTGTTTGTTATAATGGATTACTGACCGTTATACCTACCCTTTGTTATAGTTTCCAACAACTAACCAGATCTAAAGGTGATCTTTACTTGTCAGCAATACCAATGTCACTTATTCTCTAGAGCCCCTCTTGTGCCAAGAGACCTTAATATGATGTGGCAATTCTCTTGGAATTTGATAACTGGAAGGCAGTATGACAGAAGGAAAATGTTTCCACCAAGATTTGGGTAATTCATTTACTCTCTCTAAACTTGGTTTCTTCACTTATAAAATCACTCTCAGAGTTGATGTGCAGTTCAAGTGGAATAACAGAGATAACTGCATATAAATGTCAAAGGATATATATTTTACATCAGCTGACTGAACCTTGACTATCTAGTACTATGCTGTCCAATATGGTAGCCACTCACCACAGTGTTGTTGAGCACTTAAAATGTGACTGGTCCCAAATGAGATGTGCTGTATGTGTAAAATTCACATCAGTTTTCAAAGACTTAGTATGAAAAGAGAATGCAAAATATCTCATTAATAATTTTTATGTTGAGAATATATTGAAGTGATAATATTTTGGATATCATGGATTAAACGAAATATATTGTTAAAATTATTTCACCTATTTCTTTTTACTGTTTTAACGTGGCTATTAGAAAATTTTAAATTACATATTTGGCTCATATATTTGTATTTCTACTGATCTAGAAAAGGCCTCCCAACTTCTTGTGCATCTAAAAACATGTTGCCATAGGCCTTCGTGCCAAAAGTACCTTGCAAAAGGGTACTTCAGATGGCTTTTCCAACTCTTCTACTAAAGGGGTTAGAGGATTTGTGCTATTACATACTTGTGGGTGCCAACATTACATTTTCAAGAAGGCTGGTGAAAAATACAGGTGGAGGTGATACTGTGAAAGTCAACTAAGCTAGTCAGCTCACCCCAGAACTATACCCTGTCATTGGGTTCATTTGCTTATTAATCAAATGTATTTATTTCCTTTCTTGGCTTCTGACAATTTCTATAATGTCTATGTCCTTGTAGGTTTAAAATTGTTTCTAAGTCACAGTAGAAAATTATCTTTGTGTTGCTCTAAATATGCATAATCATTATCCCAAATGCTGATATGATAGTAACAAAAGTAAAGAAAAAATTCTTTCTTATTTTACCAGTACTTTGTTAAATGTCAGCTGACGCAGACGTGTTTTCTGGTGGCTACTTTTGACATTGCTCCATGTCCAAGGGCAGATAGCCCTTCATACTCATAGCATACCTTCCAAAGAATTAACTAGTTTCTTAATCAAAACTGAAATGGAAATCAAGCCACTTCTCCATTTTTCTGTTGGACACAGAAGTGAAAATAAGCTTCCTATCAAAGCAATGGAACAATGACCCAAAAGGGAGAAAATCAGTGCTTCGGTGGGTTTGAGCAGTAGAGGGTAAAATGTAAGAACATACTGATGAAAGGTAGGGCTCATCAGCTGTCACTGGAACTCCACTGGAGAGGAATTATAATGTTTTAATTAAAATGTAAGCAGAGAAGCATGACTGCAGAGGCACTGACGGCATCTTGATGACCAAAGAATGCATGCTGGTAATCATCACTGTCATCTTACTGTATTATTAACTGAGTAATTGAGAGAGAGAGAGAAGTAGCATGGTGGGAGAGGGGGGTATGTTCTGGGTGTGTTTTGGTTTGTTTAGGTATATATGTATGAGTATCATTATACCTGGACCATTTCTCTCATTCATTCACTCAACAAATATTTATTAACATCCATTATGTGCCAGGGCAGTGTTCTAAGTCCAGGGAATACAGCAGAAAACAAAGCCTCTACTCCCAAGGACCTTACATTCTTGTGGAAATTCCCTGGAGACAGCTATGTACCCCATGTGTGTGTCCTAAATTTCTCTTATATCATTGCTCCAGTGGCCTGCATTTCCCACCTTCCTGTCAGCTCCATATCCACATTGGAGCCATATGAATTAACATATTATGCACAGAGAATCCATTTTTAGAATATGGGGAGGAGGGGGAAGGAGTTGAGGGAGACGCAATTCTGGAATCCCCTTCAAACTGGCAAAGCCTTCAGTGTTCTATAAGTAACTCCTACTGAAAGAAGCCCTTGTTCTTTTTTATGGCTGATAAGAAAAGGTAGCCCTTGTTATAGCTGGGTATACAGCAATCCACCTTGTTCCTTATCTTTCTCCCTCCTCTCTGGTGTCGTCTCTTTGACAGGGGGTAACGGGGGAACACAGTGCTTGAAGAGGCAGGAATGGACTATGGCAATGTCTCAGGGTGGGAGGGCTTTTATATGTGAGACAAAGATCCGTTCCAGGGAGTCAGGCTCTGATCCTTCCACAAACAAACTGCGTGACACGGGGCAAGTCACTAAACATCCCTGGACTTGGGCTGGTTTTTCTCTCTGTAAAGTGCAGATATTGGAGTAGAGAATCTCTAAGACTCCTCTGGTCTGAAGGTGTTATGCCTTTAAATAATTTAGGTAGCACAAGAGTAAAAGAAATTAGAAACTAGAATAAAAGGCCAGGAAGGAATTTGTGGGCCATATTTGATATTCACCAATAGCAATGGAAGATCAGTAACATGAGAGAAAAACTAGTGTGTCCTCTAAAAAGTGACTTGAATAAGGTCACCAGTGAACAGAGGAACCGAGCATGTTTCCTACAGTGCCTTGTGGCCTTATTTTTCAACAGATTTCCACCTATTACACTTGGCAATCTCTCAGATGGACTTGTCATACCCCAATAAATTAGTCTACAGCTGTAGCCAGCTGTTTTGTCAGAAGTAACAGAATCTCTAAGCATATTTCCCATCAACCAGTAAAAGCTGAATCTGATATTTTCTAAAAACAGCTTTTTGCCTTGAGACCACAGACCTAAGCTAACACTGCTGTCCTTAAACATAAAATACACCCACACTGAGGGTGTTTACCCTGGAAATTTTAGGGGGTGTTATGGCTACACGATGCGCCCTGTGATTAGTGCCCCAAAGAGTGGGTAAAAATATGGCAGGAAAATTTTTTTCTGCATTTTTTCCTTTTCCTCCACCCCAAAGTTGGAAAATATTCACATGGGCAATCCTTAGAAACCAAAAAACAGTTAAAAAAAAAAAAAAAACCTAATGTTTCCAGTCCTTTACATTTCTAATAATGGTGGACCTGGCAGGTTCCACTAATGTTTTCCAAACACTACACAGACCACATACCTGATATAAATAGAACTAGGTCTAAATAACTTATGAAAATAGCACTCTGGGCTCCTGCAGAGGCCATCTGGGAGATGGTCCCTTCCTAATGAGCCTGTGACTTCAGGGAGCCCCAGATTTACCAATTTTGATCCCAACTCTTTGGAGGAATTGAATAACACTCTTTTTCGGGGGGAGAGGAGATGACAGAATTAGGAACAGGGGAAAGGATGAGGACTAGAGAGTAGCCATGGCCAAGAGAAAGCATATGTCTAAGTTCCAAAGACTAAAGCATGGTCAGCAACAAGGACAAAGTTGTGGTTGAATCCGACTACTGCTGAAAACATTCAATTCAGTGGCCCCTTCTCCCTGGATTCTCAGTAAATATTTGACGTTAAATAAGTAGCATTTATTAAAACGTCCCGTATTTACTTAACCATCAGCTCTGTTTATTAGGCGCATTCCTGACAGAATTTACATGGCATTTTGTTTGCCGCCACTGTTTATCATTTCCAGCCCCTAGCTGATCAGAGAATAAATCTAGGAGCCACAGGAAGGTGAGGGAAAAGGGAAGGGTGGAGGGTTGCCAGCCTTGGGGGTGGTTAGGGTGGAGGAGAAGCCAGGCAAAATTGGAGGTGCTTTCTTACAGTAGATTTAAATGGCCAAATCAATGGAGTCATTCAAAGCTAAAAAGGAACACTTGAAACATCTTTACAACTGGATCACTGATTTAACTATTTCATACTTTTTCACCCATTTTGTTACTTAGCAAATTCTGAGAATTCATCATGAACAATCCCATATCAGATTAAGCATAACTGAATTAATTCCCCTGAGAGTACTTAGCACCTAAAGTATCCTTAAACAAATGTGTTTAACATCAATCTTGTTAAATGTTTCTGAAAATTATATATTTGACTTTAAATGTACTAAGATGGAAAATGTCTATGGACATTTTCATAGGGTTTTGAAACTGCACACACACAGTCCCATTGCCCTCTGATTACTGTACCTAATTTATGGTAATGCATTTAAAAAATCTAAAAATTCTAAAACCCTAGTAAGACGTGGCAAATGGATAAAGAATCGATGAAATGTGCACAACACACAAATACGTCTTAATTCTCACTACCTTGAAAAGTAGTAAAGAGAGACACAGAGTTCCACAGTAAAACCACATCCATAAATGTTAACCATTTAAAACCTGAAGAAAACTATGAATTCTCAGGAAAGAAAAAACCCTACACACAGGTTTGTATTTTTAAATGTCTTCATTGTAAATTTTTTTTTCAAAATTCTAAAAGTATAATCATATACTTTTCTAACCTGATTATATCATAAATTCAAGATTACTCTAGCAGAATTCAAAACTCTTCCCATTAGGATTATTGGGGCCCCAGGGCTGTGCAAAAAAGTCCGAATAGAAAGACTTTCTCTTGATGCTTGTTTTGTCTTCTTTTAAGGCTCTTAATACCCTCCAACCCACTGAAATACTCTCCCATCCCCAATGCTCACAAGCTTGCCTTCCCTGTCAGTGCTCTGGTTTTGCTTGCTTTTCTTATCAAATCTTCCTTAACCCAGCTTTCCCCACCTGAGGGACGTCTGTTCTGCGTTGTACTATGATAGTGAACCATCTGATAAATTCATCTGTGATATCTAATACATTTTATCCAGAACTTACCTAATGATGAGAATCAGCTCACTGGCTTATTAAAAACATGAGTTCCTGGACTTCAACCTATACCTTCTAAGAGCCTGACCTACCAATTTGTAGTTTAAAAAAGCATGCCCATCATCCATAAAACCCTGCAGATTTGGGACCCTTGGATCAGTAGTTCTCATCCCTGACTAAACAGTGCTTTCACCTGGTGATACTCAGGCCGTCTGCTGGACACATCAGAATCTCTGTGGTTGATGCCTGAGTCTCAGTAGATTGTATGAGCTCCCTGGATGAATCTACTGTGCAGCCAGAGATGAGAACTACAGACCTGTGTTTCTCAATACCTGGTCCACTGATGCCCACATCAGAATCACCTGAAGTGCTCTATAAAAATGCAGATTTCTGGGCCCCCATGTTAGAGCAACTTAATCAGAGTTTTTGAGAATAGAACCTACACACCTGAGTATATAACAAGCCCTATAGATAATTCTTCCTTACACAAAGTTCTGAAAAAGTCCTCTGCTTGGAGCAGATGTTCATAATTGGGACACATATGAGAAACGAAGAAATGAGAATTGCCTGCCCTAACCTCTGCACTAGCCATTTTGCCTTAGGAGATATGGAAAGGGTCCCGACAAGCCCGACCACACTTCCTCAAGTGATTTTGATAATGTAGTCTCAGTTGAACATAATTATACTGACCTTTAATAGATGAAAAAGTTCATGGGGCAAATAAGTTTGAGAAATGCTCAATCCTATTTTCTCTTTGATAATCATGATACACATTACCAGCATGGGACACATTCTAGGGAATCCTGCTTCAATAAAATTCCTTAATTTTGATGGATTTGTACATTGCTCCGTAAAGTTCATATGCACTGCTCAGTGAACCCTCAAAGCACAGATAAGAACACTGAGTTATAGAAACATTAAGTGATTGCCTAAGATCTCTGGTAGTAAAGGGCAGAATGATCTGGAACCCAATTCTTTTGACTCTCTCTTGTCTAGAAGACCCAGTTGGTCTCACCACCCCACAGCTGTGATTATGGATGTATAAGAAGAACCACATAAAAATACAGTGATGAGTTCCATTGTTCCTGAATTTCTTTTGTAGTTGTTTTTTGTTATTTTTTTCTTTTGAAATATTTCCTTTGAACTGATTTATCTACTACTATGAAGAGAAGGGAGGAGGATAACACCCCAGAAAAGGTGTTTGTTATAATGGCAGCCTCCTACCACCAGATGACCCATATTATCTACCATCTGTCACAAACCTAATTCATAGAGATGAAGAAGTAACGTGTTTTTGAAAAAAAATAATTCTTTGTATGTGAAAATATGTTCCATGGCATTATTTCATTGATACTTTAAAGTTTTGTTTTAAGATTTTATTTGTTATTTTTTTTTAAAGATTTTATTTATTTATTTGAGAGAGAGAGAATGAGAGAGAGCACATGAGAGGGGGGAGGGTCAGAGGGAGAAGCAGACTCCCCGCCGAGCAGGGAGCCCGATGCGGGACTCTATCCCGGGACTCCAGGATCATGACCTGAGCCGAAGGCAGTCGCTTAACCAACTGAGCCACCCAGGCACCCTAAGATTTTATTTGTTATTTGACAGAGAGATAGCATGAGCAGGGGTAGGAGCAGAGGGAGAAGCAGACTCCTTGCTGAACAGGGAGCCCGACGCGGGGCTCCATCCCAGGACCCTGGGATCATGACATGAGCCAAAGGTAGATGCTTAACCAACTGAGCCACCCAGGCGCCCCTCATTGATACTTTAATCTATATTTTTAGTGTCTTCGGGCGCCTGGGTGGCTCAGTTGGTTAAGCAACTGCCTTCAGCTCAGGTCATGGTCCTGGAGTCCCAGGATCGAGTCCCGCATCGGGCTCCCTGCTTGGCAGGGAGTCTGCTTCTCCCTCTGACCCTCCCCCCTCATGCTCTCTCTCTCTATCTCATTTCTCTCTCTCAAATAAATAAATAAAATCTTTAAAAAAAATATTTAAATATATTTTTAGTATCTTCATACTCTAGATGTCATACAATAAATATTAATTTCTAAATGATTTTAATGGATGCCAAATAGGTACACGATAGCACATACTCCAACTAAATGATAAAGCCCAGTGAAATGGGTACCATAACATACTTCATTTTATGGCCAACACCATGACAGTTATTCAGGCTGTGTATAATTTATTAAATCCACTTGGAGGTGGTAGGAAAGTAACACAAATGGTTACTTTTAAAGGAACCAATTAGTAGTAGACCTGATTACCAGTTAACTAATCAAGTGACTTCAGCCAACTGTTTTAAAAACATGTATAATAAATATAGTCTTCTCTGGTAAAAACCAACAAAAACCATAAAAAGTATATTATCTCACAAAAGTCTGTGATAACTAAATAAGACTCTTGATGAAATTAAGTGCCTAGAAATAAGTGGCATACCCATATTTAATCCAAGTCCACTTATTTCTGTCTCTACATTCCTTTTTTTCTATAGAAACACAAGATACCTGATTATTTCAATGCAAATTATTCTAGCAATTCAGTAGAGGAGAAAACATTTTTCATTTAAAAGCGTTTTTTATTATGTTTCTCCTAACATTTTGCTTCCTGGTAAAATATTTTTGAGATGTACCTCAGTATTCACACATTTAAAAGTCATGAAGCCAAGGGCATCTGTCTGGCTCAGTCAGAAGAGCATGCATGCAACTGTTGATTTTGGGGTTGTGATTTTGAGCCCCACGTTGGGTGCAGAGATGGCTAAAAAAAATAAATAAACTTTAAGAAATTAAAGACATTAAGCTTATTTTGTTTTACCTATTACTTTGGAGTTTAAATGACTTGGTATTAAAGAAATCTCCTGTGTTACTACATTCTGTTTTCATCAGATACAATATTCTAAGTATTTTCGGCAAAACTGTGCTCCTAAAAAATTTCTGGAAATTTTTGGAAAGTTGGATCATATTACAAAGTGCTCTAAAATTGTTTGGTGTGAAAAGGAGACTGGAAAGGACTCATTTTATAAAGCAACAAGTCTCTTTTTTTGTTGTTATGGGTTCTGTAAGACTGGCCCAGAAAGACTGGCAGCAAAGTGGGTATTACCAAGGGTGCTACAGGAGCAGGGGAAACACAGGGGGTGGCACTAAGTTAGGAAGAGAGAAGTCAATGCTCTTTCACCATGAAGCCCAGAGCATGGAACTCACACAGGAGAAGAGATCAGGAAAAACAAGAGTCCATCAATAAGATGAAAGATTTAGCCTCCCATGTATTCACCAAATAATTACTGAGAACATGCTATATGCCGCCAGTGGGCCAACTACCACATGCAGTGACACAACTGTGAACAAGAGAAACCAGCCCTGCCTTTATGGAAATGACTGTCTTCTCCAGTGTTTCTCAGACTTGGGGAACATAAAGCCCTCCTTTTAATGGGCAAAAATCAAATCCTCCCAGATCCCTAGCATTGACTTATATTAATTGTATTATAATGCTTCATAAAAACACATAAACATAAGCTAGATATGAATACATTATGCATCTGGCTCATGTAGTTACAGAAATATATCAAAATTATAAAATAAATGCAAGCTGAACTCCAACACTAATGCAATTCAAATTAGCATCATTAGTTGAGTACCCTGAAAGATGTTTTATAGAAACCAGCAGTGACTCACACATGTTCCAGTTCCATAACGAAGAGTGTGATTTCCCACATGTGTTCTCTATAGGAGAGCCTGTAATCTTTGTTTATGTGGCACACTGTGACACTGTTTGATCTCCACTTGGCATAAATCAATAATTTACGTGTTGGGTTCACCTCTGTTCTACTCTCATTTACCCAATTAAAGCACTACTCAGCACCAACATATTTTAAAGTGTGTGTGTAAACATTATATACACATTAAAATATATGTATATTTCTTTAGATTATAATTATATTGAAAATACAAAATTTAATCTTGATGATAACTGATAGACGCTACATGTGCGTGCACACACACAAGGATACATTAGTTCGTCCCTCTTATAAGGAAAGGTGGGATGAGGAACTCAGAACACTGGTCTCGGGAGCATGAGCCAGGAAGGGAGCTATGGTAGGTGTGATGAGCTTTACTCAGAGGAGACAGTGTTATGAGGCTTTTGCAGAGAGAATGCTAGCCAAGGTCCTTAGGGGTTAGACCCCTGTTGGAAAAAGTAATATTTAAACTGGGACTTGAAGAAAGAATTGATCCCACCCAGGAAAAGAGTAGGGGGGAAGACAAGAGCTAATTCTCGGCCTGTTAATGCTGAGGTGTCTGTGCATAGCTTCGGATCCATCACCTTATGGGACTGGTTGTTAAATATTTTTGCATTGACCTACTGGCCTAAAGAATCCTCATATATGAGACAAGGGCCATAATAACAACCTCACAGCATTCTTGGCAGTATTCAGTGAGTTACAGTAATGTTGGTACTTGGCACAGTGCCTGGTGTGAAGTAGGCACCTTTAATTGGAGTTGCAATCAGGTGGTGATGATTAGGATGATTCTTAGTAATTTGGTCAGAAGTAATATTGATAAGACTGATGGTGTATTCGTCAACTATAAAAGCAAGTTTAATCTGTGTCTGGGGCCTATTTTTCTTTCCTCTTCATGGATGAGAAGAGGAAAGTGGGACTCTACTATTTCATGATGATATGCATCCCAGAACACTCTGTGCAGTATTTGAGAGGGTAAAGCAAAATAATTATGGCCCCTCAGAGGACAAGTAATTGTCAAGACTTATGCAATGACTTACGTAAGACAATATATTTCCTAGTATCTGTTAAACAGTTGCCCTCCGTGTTCCCTGTCTGTCCGGAAGAACTAGTTCAGAACTCTGACATACCAGGGTCTCTGTTCTGCAGACATGTGTGCTTTGTAGCAAAAGGTGAACAGTTTTCACCCTCAAGCAAGTCCCTTTACTCTGAGTGTCAAGGGACAGGGTTGAGGTCCACTCACTCTGATTCTCCGGTCTTGGTAGACCCCCCCACCTGTGGCCCACACTCACAGAAGCCCTTCCTCATTTTGGTCCCCCACACCTAGTAAGCCAGGTCCAAAGTGAAAACAAGAATTGCTCCCCCATGTGTAATATCAATAACTACAGATAGCTGCTTTCCAGTAGCTTCTTATAGACTGAAAGTTGACAGTCAGCCCAACCATGAAAATGAACTCTGACTCACAGAAGTTCAAGACTGAAATAAAAGAAGTATACAGACTCTCAGCTAAATGTGATCTTAGATATAGGAAAATTCCAGTGACAACGAAGGTGGGACTCAGTTTAAACTTTGAATGCCTAATCTATAGTCTAGTCATCTCAGAAGCTCATCCTTGTGGAACACGGCACATACTCTAGTAGCAATGGACACTCCAAGTCAATTGTGGGCACAATACAGCCACTTCATTGTACCAGTCCTGCCATTTATTTCTTGGTATGAAATGACTTAATAAAGGTCACTCAGCTAGTTCGCTTCTAAACTAGGTCTACATTGCAGCCCTCTTGATTTTTAATGCAGGATCTTTCTGACTCTTATTATTGGTCCCTCCTTTCCCACACATTTGACTGCAAGTAGCATTTTAAAATCTCCCACCATTTGTACCAGTTTGCATCCAGGAATCTTTCTAAGCTCTGCTTCCCAAACCTGGACTCTCTGTTGCCATCCCTTCATGATTGGTTGCGTCCTTGCTCTTTGCCTGCTTCCATGGGCTTGACCATCATACTTCCCTTCATTACCCGTCCTTCAATCACCTAGTACTTGAGCACCAGTACATTTGGCTCAGGGCCCTACACCAAAGACCAGCCCCCTTAATTGCCTTCTGGCCTTTCACTCTTACTTTTAAGTGGGCACAAAAATAATCTCACCCACTTTCTAGAAGAGAGCCAGTTCCTTCTCTCAGAATTGAACTGCTTTGCCATAGGATAAATAGAGAACTGACGGCCCTCAAATTCAACGCTAGCTCGAATGGCTCTGGTCAAATGCTTGGCATTGTACCTAATGCCCGCATCCTCCAGTGAACTCTGCTAATTTCCACAAGGGTTGATGCCATGGCTATTGTCTCCTGCCCTTGACTCCTTTCTGACTCCTGCTACTTCCCTGGCAACTTGTCCTCTCCAGAAGGGACATGGCAACCAAAGGAACCCCAAAGCAGCTGGTACCTGACCCAGGCTATTGGCAAATGCATTTTCTACTGGCCCATCAAACTGGTGAGCAATAGAATCATCTCAAGAGGAGAGTGAGGTGGCAGTCACAAATGTGAATGTGAGTAATGTGAGCTTGTCAGGCCTTATGCTTCTAAAAAGCAGATTTTGGGGACAGAATTAGATAAAGTTTTATTTCAAACTTGCAGGGCTCAGCATTATGCCATGCAAGCCTTCATGCTTTTAATTTCCTGCTAAATTTCATGGTCCAAAAAAATCAACAGATGCTGAAGAAAATTATATTTATGTAAAAGAGCTTCTAATTCAATATGAAAATAATAAAAGAATAAAGGTTTACTTGTGCAGTTCAGAAAATCTAGGCAGAATGTTGAAGTCCAGGAGCTTCCCCTGGGGGGTACTGGCATGTGACTGTGACCAGATGATACTGATACAGCCTTCCCCAACACAGATACCTCCTCCCCAACACCAGTCATTGTCTTCACAACATTTGGCTTCAACCCCTTTCCCAGTGATTTAGTGGTTTTGCCACCATAGCCCCAACTTTGATTTTTATCCACTCAAAACAATTACATTTAAGAAAAAAAATTTCAAAACCAGATATTTCCCCAGCTAGCTTAAAAAAAATTTTTTGTTAACTTGAGTATAGTTGACTCAGTGTTGCCTTAGTTTCAGGTATGCAACATAAGGATTCAACTTCTCTATACATTATGCTAGCCCCAGTTAGACATCTTACTCCAAATAAGTGTCATTGGGTTGAAAGCAAGCTTGGAGAAAGTATTAATGTCTGTATGGGTTTTGGTATATAACAAACCACCCTAAAACTTAGTGGTTTAGAATGACCATAGTCATTATTTTATCCCTAAAGATACTGTGAGTTAACAGGGCTCAGCTAGGCAGTTCTTCTACTCTGTATACTGTCCGCTGGGGCTGTGTTCCTCCAGAGGCCAGATTGGCCTAGAATCCAAGATGGCTAACTCACATGTTGCTGGAAACTCAGCTAGGGCTGTTGACTGGAGCCCCTGGATTCTCCTCCACAGCCTTTCCATGCTGCTTGGGCTTCTCACAGGGTCCCAAAAGGTGTCAATACACAGCATTACGTATACCACATTTTAATTGCCAAAACACATCAGAATCAGCTCAGTTCAAGGGGAAAGGGAAAAGACTCATCCACCACATCCATCATATCTATGGGAAAAAAACTTTAAAAGTTTTATTATTGGGCCACTAATCAATCCCATTGTTGCTTATAAGGAAACTTCCCTTCGTAGACTCAATCCCAGCAGGGTCCAGAGAAACTGATTTACTACTTTTGGATCTTCTTCAGAACAGAGTGAGAATTTCTCACATTACTTGGAGTCTGACTTCAAGGGGGCCTCTTGGGGCTATTGAAAAGATCAGGGGCTATGTAGGCCTGAAAATTCCTACGGTTTATAACCCTGTTGGGATTTACCTTGAACTATATAAATGGAAAAACAATCCAAATAACTTTCCAACATTCTGCCAGATGAGAGTGTAGTGGGATACTCAGGTATAACTGATAGGCAGGAGAGAACTACACTGATTGGTCTGTCAAAGTGTTAAATCTAAAGATGATTTCTAAAATCATCACTCATTTATATTGTTCTTCAGTTCTATTAGAATAGAAGACTAGAAAGGATGAGATTGTGGATTCAGTTCCCATGAGAGAAGTCAAGCTTTGCTTTCTCCACACCAATCTGGCCATGTTGTAAACCTGCACCTTGAGTCACCAGTGGATCTGAAAGAGAAGGGACAAATCGGTGCCACCCCATCCTTGACACTAAGAACACTTCAAACCACATGGCCTTTCCTTGAATACCATTTAACTTTTTCCTATTTTCTTTATCCCAACCTCTGCGCCCCCCCCCCCATTAAAAGTCAGGAAAGAAACTGATTATTACTGAACTCTTATATGTATCACCCACTATACTAGGATTTTTTCCCCTTTTTTGTTAAGTCAATATTGTGTCACTTAACCCTTACCATACAGGGTTTTGCATGCTACAGGCACTTAATAAATAGTTCTCATTTTACTTGCTGAGATAAATTTGGAGTCAGGTGATCAGCCATGGCATTAGCAATGTTTCATTGGGTGAGGAGAGCCACCCTTGGTTCTGAAGTACAGAAGCTGGATATCCTTACCTGACATAGAAATGTATTATTTTTTCGGCTCATATCAGCTCAGTATATGATATTAAATTTGTAAAACATGGTAATAAAACCCTGAAGAAATAGAAGGCACTTTCATAATTGTACCTTAACCTATATAAGCTATTTTGTCATGGAGTATCTGTACAAAATGCCATTTGACCATGATTTGGAGATGTTGCTTATTGCAAGCATTTTACAAGCTAATTTTGGACGAATCTACTACTTTAGCAAATTTGCAGTTCTCAAAAATATGAATTCCATCCAGAAGGGAAAGGCAATTTTCCCTCAGGGCATGAATGATCATTCTCATTTCATTGAAATATTTCAAATATGCTGAATTTAATCAGGGTGGTTTTAATTATCCCCTTCCTCTGACCCCATTTCCACTTCTGCCTTTACCCCCTAAATTCTAAATTATCTTTAGCAAAAGTTTAATATCTACACATTTTTCTTCCTACAGTTATTGTTAATGTAGTCTACACTTGAGTTTCTAAGAAGTTGAAAAAGATTTTCAAATTGGAATAATCATCTCTAGAAATCAAAAAGCATTTTAATGATAGGGCAACTTAGTTAGCCTAGAGATCACTCTAAAGAAATCTACTGATCAAGAAGACAGAATGAAAAGTGTTCAGAGGATCTTTATCACCAATAACAAGGATTTAAGTCAAGATAGTATGTGAAGAGAGAAAAGTAAAGATGCAGCAAGTATCAAAGTATATAAAGACTTGTTAGAAGTTGCCACAAAAACAAGAAATATGAATCTATCTTGTATAAAACATCAACATTATTTGCTTATTTTAATCAAGATTTTCTTCAAAAAGGATTTTGTTGTCTCATTTACTTTTATGTTTAACAGTATCCAGTATTCTGAATTAAAGCATATATTTCTAATTATTATAGATTTTATTTGATGGGTTTATTATGTACTATTCGTAGACATTTGCTATCACATGGAGATATTTTAATGTATTTCAAGTATACAGATATTTTCTAAATACACAGATATGAATAGGTAAGTAGGTAGAAAGATAGATGATAGATAGATTAAATAGAATCTCCTGTTGAAGAGTTTGATTGAGTATTCTGTCTCCTTTAAGGAGCTACAAGCTTTTAATTTGGTATTCTAACTATCCCAGAAAAAGTTATCCAATTACCCACTATTTCTGTCCTGTCTCTACAGAAGGTACTGAATGTAATACTCTGTAACAAGTTGCCGTCATCAAACACTGTGCCTGAATCCCTGTTCCAAGTTGTCTTGCCTCCCAGAATCTGACCTCTCCTATCATATGCTGACACTGATCTGTGACACCCAGCTGACTGCTGGTGTTCAGAGTTGGTAAACTTTCCTCATCTCTTTTAAGAATAGTGCATTTTGAAGCCAGCCTATACAAACCATCTGTGTGAGTATAGTAAATTTGCAATGCCTTGTTATAATTCGGTATGTTGGAGTGATGAAACAAGGCTCAGGATAGCGCTTTCCAAAAAAAATGTTTTCTTTAAGTTGGATCTTATTTAAGAGTTTGCATTCATAATGGTAATCCATCTTTATGAATTACTAGGAGCCACATAAATGTCCCCAAAATGACCACGACTCACTCCTTGGGGTCTCCTAAAAATAGGCATTCGGGTGTCAGGAGTTGACTTTGTAGGCAGTCTGTGATGAGTCTAACCATGCCAAAGAATGCCTACATTTGTCCTAAATCTATTTTTAGAAACCAATTGTCAAAACAACCCACAATGTGTGGATCTGCCGGTGAACTCCATAAACAGATGTCATTTATTTTTCTATCTTAAAAAAAATACATCAAGCACCATTTGCTAGCTGCCAAGGAGAACATTACAAAGGAGCAATAAGTAATAGCTAAGCTCACCCTTAGCTTTTAAAATGAATCAGCTTTCCAGGGTGTCCCATTCCCATTCTTCATAACGCAGTGCCTGTATGTCTTTGTGACACATTACTTGTCAAGATTTCAAAGTGGCCCTTGAGATGAGATCTATCTGTGAAATACCCAATCTATGAAAACGAGCCCATGACCATGTTTATTGGCAAGTTTCCCCAATAGCTATCTCTGTAATGTATCATGGAACCCTGAAGACAGATTCTTCTACTCTCTTCCCTTCTACCTTTATAAATATGCCACATAAAAACAATGTTTCATCTGTATAACAGGCTGCTTGGGGAGGGATGTGTGGTGTTAGGAATGGCTGCCATGTTTCCTCTCAGCAGAGTTATATGCTATGTTATCCACCAGAGCCGTTCCCTTCTTTGGATGGAGTCAAAATAGGCTCATCATCCAAGAACGAAGATATCCGTGGTGCATGTGATTAAGGTTAACTTCATTTTCAGTCAGGTGCCACATTCCAAGGGGAAGACGGTCTCTGATGCAAGCTCATGGCTTTCGGAGGCTCTCCAGCCGCTCCATAAAAGGCTCCAAGGTGAAGATTTGAAGAATCTTCATAAATAGGTCCCCAGATCCCTAGGAAAACAATGTGAGGTCATCTGTACAAGGTACTGGGTTATGACAACAAAACAGAACATAATTTTTTTTAGAAAAAGCACATTTCTCCCAATGTTTTCTAGCATCTGATTAGAAATTATAAATAGAGGAAATATTTAAATGACCCCTATTTTGACAATGAATAGACTTGAATTTCCATATCCTAGAAGAAACCAATTTCTTTGTTATGTTTATGCACTGGAAAAACTAATCCAAAAGACATTGTTTTCCTGAACTCTTATATATCAGTACAGCTCAGATCAGTAGGGCTAAGATCAGATATCCTCTCATTCCCTCTATTCAGCTGTATTCAGAATTGCAAAAAAGTTTAAGCTCCAAATGAAAGGGAATAGATAAGTATTTTGCAGCATAAAAATAAACTGCCTGTTAAATATGATCTCTTAAGTAGTATAAAATTTCTATAAGCTGGGATATGTGTTACATGTGGCTCAAAGACTATCCTTCATTTTCCACCAATCCGGTTTTTAGCCTGCTGTTCTGAGGCCATAAACTCTCAGAGGGAAGTCCTCTGTAATTTTATATGGAATTTGATGACTTAGAGGCCCATGGCAGGAATTATGGAGAGGGAGTTTTCTCAGTTCCACAGCTCCTATAGAGAGACTAAAGCTCATTATCTGAATCTCGAACTAGCTCATTTTACAAAGTCGTAAAATAGTACAAGCTTTGTTAACTCCTTCAATTTCACCCTTTGGGTAAAGTATTCCATACACCTAGAAATGTATATTCGATGTCACTGGCTAGAGAGAAAGGAAAGCCGAGTATGCCCAGAATAGTGGAGGACATAGAGTGGAAGATCAGAGGGTAGAAGATTAGCCCGGTTTTTCATGGAGACAACCCTTCAAGCTTTCCCAGGAAATAAAAGGCTTCTAGTGAGGGGAAACAATAGACCTGAACAGCAGGAGTGTTTGGGACGGGAGCCAGAGAGCAAGAGTCACTAACAGAGAGTGGTAATTTGGAATGAATTGCTGTTTGTGTTGTGAAGCCCCAGGACGCAGCTGGCGTACTCGCTAACCTGAGGACTCGTAGTGACTGCATTGAAATGGTAATGAAGTTTTTATTTTATGATTGCAGATGTTTGTGGATTATTGTTATTAAGCTTATTAGTGTAACACTACAAATATGAGATTTTTATTTACTTGGTCTCTTATTTATGGGAGCTTTGTTAAAGTCTTTTTAACTCAAGTCAAGAAAACAAAAGCCGTGCAATAACCAAAATGTGCTGAACCATCAGGCAGTCGTGGAGTGCGTGTGCGTGTGTGTACGTACATATGCGTACCAGCACCCTTAATGTAAGGCTCTGCTACGTTTAAGATAAATCTGAATGTTCCCATTGTGGTTGTGCCTTAAGTAATGTTTTCAACTAATCACCACGCAGGTAAAACAGTCGATCGTTGTACTAACAGTGGTCACTATCACTGGTTCTGGTGTTGGACTGTCCAGCTGATTCTGCCATTTTTAAACTTAACTTCCCCATGCCTCAGTGTCCAATTCTGTAAAATTGAGGGTAAAAAAATGGTACCTTTTTTCCTGAAGTCATTGTGAGGTTTAAGTGTGATCATCTGTACAGAGCACTTATCAATTAATGTTAGCTGTTACCTGAAAAGATCTTGATGTGGAAGCATATTTAAGCATTTTATTCAAAAGGTTGGGACAAAGAATTCTGTTAGAAACTTTATTATCTTGCAGAGTGATCTTTTATATCCAACAATTCAAAGAAGGTGCACACATGTATATTATATGGTTAACTAGTTTTCAAGCAATAAAATAAATGATATTCAGTTTTTTTATTGTTAGGTGTAGTATGATCTCGTTTAATTATTCAGAAACTGCTGAAGCATCTTGAAATCTTTCAAGGTATTATCATTGGTGAATATCAAATAGCATAATAGAACGGATTGACAAAGTGGTTACGATTCCAGTCATAAAAATTCCAAACGATTTTGCTTTCATTATAGTTCTCTTCCTAGCTGGTCAGAAGGACACAGTAAATATACGGGAAGAGAAATGAGCATCTCCAAGGAATTCAATTTCTAACTTGCTAAAATAATTTCCTTAAGTTAGAAAAATCAAAATCCCCCAAAATATGCCATCTGTAAAAATAAACTCATTACCATTATGCATTTCAAAATGAAAATGATTACTAGTTGACCGATTAAAGGGAAGCCTCTTTCCTATTGACTATACAGCAATTCCTGCCAGTATCGTGATGTGATGTTGATGATTTAAAACCAATTTGTGACGCTAATGAAGAATCCTGTGATTCACAGTCAAATATGGCTGGAGTCTAGTCATAACTTTACAATAAAGTTGACATCTAATAAAAGTTTTTAAGTGGGTCTATCTTCTGTAATTTTCTAAGAGTTCAACTAAAATACGTTCATGGTCAGAGATTAAAGAGTAATGGCTGAAGATATTTTTTAAGGTTCTATTTTAAATACTATAGTCTGTATTTTATAAAATCATATGTTTACCTTAATGTGTTGAAAACCTATTTCCTTAACCCAAGGTGGCCCCCTAATGACTCTTGAAGCAATAAGAAAACACTGTGTAAATTATAAAGCATTAATTTGGGGAGGGGAAATGTCAGGAATTTGGGAAGCAGATCAAGTTCTCAGACACATTAATACTTCAGAGAGGTAGCTTCCATTAGATTAGTTTCAGTGTGTCTTAAACCAGCATGCACCAATACCACAGGCTGTCATCGAGAAGACTTTTATATAAAAACAAAGTCTTCAGAAATTACATTTTATATCTCATTATTGTAACTTAATTGCTTATGATTTAAATACTTCTAAATTCAAAAACAATTCACTTAAAATAAGTTCTCTTTTGTAGTGGTTTCTCCAAATGGAATTTGTAACTGTAAGTATAATGTAAGCCTGGAGCTGCCAGGGACCACCCCATAGAGAAAGACTTCTTTTTTTTTTTTTTCAAAGATTTTATTTATTTATTTGAGAGAGAGAGAGAGAATGAGAGAGAGAGAGCATGAGGGGGGGAGGGTCAGAGGGAGAAGCAGACTCCCCGCCGAGCAGGGAGCCCGATGTGGGACCCGATCCCAGGACTCCAGGATCATGACCTGAGCCGAAGTCAGTCGCTTAACCAACTGAGCCACCCACGCGCCCAAGACTTCTTGAGAACGAAGCCAACCCAGAGGAAGGTTGAGCCAAGAGATAGAGAGAGACAGATATGGTGACATCATTTGAGGCCTCCAGATTCAGCCATGCCTCGGCTTCATGATTCTGCAAGCCAATAAATTCCTTTTATGGCTTATGCCTGTTGGAGCTCAGTTTCTTTCACTTAAAACCAGGAGAATCCTTGCTAATGCAGCAACCATGGTCAAAGGTTTGGGGGAAATGCTTCAAATTATGTTTGTCTCTTGCAGATTCACAATGTGCACCAACTTGTTACAACATCTGAGAAAACCCGCTATAAAGGAACTTGTTTCTCTTTGTTAACCCGCTGTTTCCCAAACTTAGTTAATGGTAGACTCTCCTTTTATGCAACATCTATGAACATCTATTTCACAGAGCACATTTTGGGATGTGATGCTCTTCTAAGGCATGGAGGGCAGAGAGTTGTCAGAAATGACCCGAGCAGTACTCCAGAGACTCACTGAAAGGAATTAATCAAGTGAAGTAACCTCTACTGGATAAGCAAGTCTAAGTGGGGAGGGAGCCAAAGGCAGGGTCTTCTCTACACCCTACCCTCATTTCTCTGTAGCACCAGTGGAGACCTCCATCATGTCTTTAAATGGCAAATTACAAGGGGCTCACTATAATCTGCTATTCCTTCCCCTGCCATGCTCCAGTATTTCAGTGGGTTTTCCTGACTTTATCCCTCTCCACAGAATCTCCACCACCTATAAGATGAAGATGTGCCAGGCTATTTAAAACATCTTCATTTAAGGTAGCAAAGAAACTCATCTTCCAGGCTCCCATGGTATTTCCCAATCCTGCAGTGGCAAACTTCAGGTTCTGAGATGGGTCTCAGCCCTCTTAAATTCTGCCAGTAATGGCCATCTTTTCTACAATCATTCAAGTCCAAAGGCTTGAAACTCACAAGAGCCCCTGGAGTAAGTTCCAGCCTGAGTGCAGAAGACCAGTGTCTCCCTTAAAAACAGAGGAAGCAAATTCTCCCTTGCCCTGATTTTGTTCTCTTCAGGCCTCCAAGGGATTGGATGATGCCCACCCACATTGGGGAGGACAATCCACTCTGCCCGTCCACTGATTCAAATGTTAATATCATCCAGAAACACCCTCACAGCCATATGTAGAATAATGTTTAACCAAATATCTGGGCACATCTGTGTCCCAGTCAAGTTGACATATAAAGTTAATTACCACAATAACAAAAATCACATATGCTTCTGTTTCACTGAGTCCTGAGGATTTGTTCCAGAAGCATGAGCTCTTTGGGAGTTGGGCAGTCCCTTCTTGTCATCATGGCCTTTGACATCACCTTAGTTCAGCAGTCACCAGCCTTGCTTGACATCAAAATATAGAGTATTATGGAAACATGGATTTCTAGGATTCCATTATAATCTCCTGAATGAGAATCTGAGTTTGAGGCCCATCTTAGATCAGTATATGAGATAAAGGCCCAGGCCCGTTTCCAAGAGATTTTAATAATCAACTTTTTTTTTTTCATTTTATTTCCAGTATAGTTAACAAACAGTGTTATATTAGTTTCAGGTGTACAATACAGTGATTCAACACTGCCACACAATACCCAGTGCTCATCACAAGTGCCCTCCTTAATCCCCATCACCTGTTTCACCTATCCACCCACCCACCTCCCCTCTGGTAACCCTCAGTTTATTCTCTATAGTTAAGAGTCTGTTTTTTGGTTTGTCTCTCTTTTTGCTTTGTTCATTTGTTTTATTTCATAAATTCCACACATGAGTGAAATCATATGGTATTTGTCTTTCTTTGACTCACTCATTTTACTTAGCATTATACCCTCTAGATCCATCCATGTTTTTGCAAATGGCAAGATTTCATTCTTTATGACTGACTAAGATTCCATTTAGTATATACACCACATCTTCTTTATCCATGCATTTATCAATGGACACTTGGGCTGCTACAATCTGGCTATTGTAAATAATCCTGCAGGGGAATAACTTTAAGGTTCAGAGTCACCGGATGCAGTGACCCCAAAAGCCAGAGCAGGGATTTTAGTAGTTTCCAATGATGTATGTCCCTGTTTCTCACTCCTTCTGGGTTTCACTCTCCTCCTGCCCTCCCCCACTTCCCTCATTTAGTGGGGAACCAGGAAGATAAAGCCATTTGCTGAGTTACTAGGGTGTGGCAGGAATTGGACTGTGTATTTTATATGTCTTATTTCATTGTAATCCTCTAGTCAACCCTGTGAGAGAAAAAAAAGGGGGGGTGGTCTATTTTATAGATAAGAAAACTGAGGCTTAAACTGAGTTTAGGAATACCAGATGGCCCCTGATTGGAATGGATTAAAGATTCAGAAAAGGTAATGTTTGAAGCCTCTTGTACTGGTAAGCAAACAATAACTGGCTCAACTAGTTGACTAGATGTGGAAAGAAGGAAGAGATTGGCGGTTTTCCACTCCATTAGGGAAATCCATAGCATCCTTTGGACAGCACTGTTCAAAAACAGGATCAGACTCACAGGGGCACCAGACACTTTTATGAGATCTTCAGTGTCCCTGTTCTACATCTTCATTCAACATAATAGGTAATAAATGACTCTTGAACAAACAAATGATATAAAATTTACATAGTACTTTTATTTTGGGGGGGAGTTTTCAATAATTTCTTGATTCATTTGTTTTCACCCTGAGAGTAAGAATAAGAATACTAGACATTTGCATAAACGATACTTGAAAAGAGCTCTTTAGTAATTTGCTATTCAGTTTATTTTATCTTTAGATAAAAGGTGAATTAGTGTTAAGTATTTTAATCAGCAGTTCTGAAAGGCATCATAAGCCTCCCTTTCTGAATGACATAAAAAATAACTATTTGGCTGAAACACTATAGTTCTGAAGATTATTCTTATTTAAGAACCTTACATAATTCATCCCTTGGAATGTTCAATAAATGTTTGCTGCCTGATTGACTTTGAGGAGTAGAAGGATTCTCTAACTCATGGGAAGCATTAGAACTGATTGTCACAGACCCTGTGTTCTGCTCTTATTCCATCTTAAGAAAAAAAACAAAACCTTTTATTTGCTAGTATCAGCAATCTAAGAAACACAGAAGTTCAGGTTTGGAAAGCTATTACTACTTAACATGCACATGAACAAAGTATTACTAAATTGCATACAGTATGAATCTATGATAATGAGTCCAAATTAGTATAAATAGAACTGGTGAAAACAATGTAATATATCCCCTAGAACCTGGAGAATCTGGAGGATATTGCTACTAATTAATAAATGTATTCATGTGCCATCAGCTATATGAATAATTTGGTTAATCCTGCAATTTATGGGTTGTAATGAAATGTCAAACACTTCCCTAGGCTCAAAAATCCTATGTGAAGTATCAGCAAGGATACAAGTCTTAGCCAAAAGTAGCAATTATCAATAGACTAGCCTTATTGTGCTCTGGGTAGTTATTTAACATGTAAACATCTTGGTAGATGTTACAGTAGATCTATATTTCTAAGCAAGAATTCAGCATTGTTGATCCTTGACTTTATTTCTCCTAATCCAAGAACTAATTTACTATTTACTTTCCTTCTTCTCTCTCTTTCTTTCTCCTTCTCTCCTTCCATCCTTTCTTCCCCCCTTTTCCTCCTCCTTCCCACTACATCTCTCACATCCTTATTGTCTTTCCATAGGAAATTCTTGAGTCTATAATGGGCCAGATCCATACAAAACTCTAAAGTTACAATGATGAACAATATCCCTGAATTTAAGATTTCATTTTACAGAAAAATGAGGGTGGCATAACATAAAAAGAGATGGAATTCCAAGTAAAACTCACTGATTACCTAGGGAGATTAAAGGAAGTTATAAAATATTACCAGAGTAGAAAAATTCAACAACTCATGATGGTAGCATAAAGAAATTTTTTATGAATTTGAAGTTAACAGGTGTTCAATAAATTGAAACTGATGAAAACTTACTGAAATTACTCAATTTCTAAGATTTAACTACTTTATAATGGGAGAAATTCATAAAGCAGACATTTATGATATACACGTCCTTGATGTACATTATATTCGACTATCAAGAATACCTTGTTGAGGGCGCCTGGGTGGCTCAGTTGGTTGGGCGACTGCCTTCGGCTCAGGTCATGATCCTGGAGTCCCAGGATCGAGTCCCGCATCGGGCTCCCTGCTCGGCAGGGGGTCTGCTTCTCCCTCTGACCCTCCTCCCTCTCATTCTCTCTGTCTCAAATAAATAAATAAAATCTTTAAAAAAAAAAAAAAGAATACCTTGTTGCTTAGAGTATAACAAAGAATTTTACTAATACTTTGTATAACCATATTTGAGCATTATTCATTGTATTAAATACTTTTTCCTGATCATAAAAGGTACATTAAATTATTTTCTGGATTCTCAACTCTGCTTTTATTATATCTACAAGGAAAATTTTTTCCCACAGTTAATTCATTTAACAAATAATTACTGAATACCTCCTATCTGCTAGGTACTATGTCTGTGATTAAAAAAAAACAACAACAAACAAACAGACATGGTCCCAGCCCTCATAAAACTTATATACTGGTAAACAGTCTCAAATTGTGGAATATGAATCATTGGCAAAGTTAGAGTTTCCTTCAGAAAAATGCACTCTATAATAAACTTGGCTAGAACACCAGTCTCCCAGTAAATAGGGCATGTCTGCCTCTGCGATTTCAGAGTTCTGAAACCACAGAGCATAGGCTTAAAGTAAAATGGAACTCAGTTCAAATTCAGCTCTGCTCTTTCTTGGATCTTATGACTCCATCCATAGAATGAGATTTATAATTCCAACTTTACAGGCATATCGTGGGGGAAATTAGACAGTGTGTGTACAGAGAGTAAGCAGGTATATGGTATATGTGTGTAGTAAACACCCAGAAAATGGTAGCTTTTAATACTGCTCCTCCTTTCCTTTATATCCTATTTTGTAACTAAACCAGTAGATTGGGTTGAAGTCTAGTAAAACCTCAATGCTTGCAAAATGGTATGTCCTGTTAACATTTGTATATTTATGATTGAGGGCTATCTGGAATTTTTTATTTAAATACCTTTGTTTGTAAAGTTTTTCTGAATTACAAGAACCACCATCCTTGCTTTAATACACTAGGTATAGTCTGAGGATAATGCAGTATTTTTTGAGCATAGGAAATTCTGGGCCCTAAATTGAAGGGTGCTGAATTAGTAAATATTTGAACCTATGATTTTTAAGGTGTATGTGTGTGTCTGTGTGTGTATGTATGTAAATATGTGAGTGTTTGAGAACATTCAGCACCTCACTGCCAGGATTATTAACATGAACTAACTGATCAGTAACAAAGTTGTTGATGTAGGCAAGTCAGAGTCAAGTTGAAAATGGACTGACTCCCAGGACTATATATATTCTGGTATCAGTAATTGCTTTTAGAATTAATAGGAAGTGTACCGTGTGTCTACGGGTGATGGTGAAATCCTTCATTTGACTTTTCCCCATTCATTAAAGAAAACTGTAATCAATTACTAATTATGGATCACTGTATTCCAGTTGGGATTTCACAGCACTGCTAAATGACACTTGTAACAACTTGCTTCTCCCCTTCCCAAATCATTTTGCTTCACCACATGTTTGATAGTGATAGAAGGATCACTTAAAATTAGTGTTGGAGAGTGCATCATTGACTTGAATTGTAGCTTTTAAAGCATTTAAGTTATGAAGATTATTTAGTAAAAGTTAAGAAAAACTAAAATGTAATATTTTCACCATTGTTTACATTACAGAATTTACTGCTTTTTGTGTATATGCTCACGTTCCTTTCTTTTCATTTCAATGAGGTATTTGTATTAAATATAACAAAATGTAGTCAATTATAAAATTGATCAAAATGAAATTTCTAAAATGAATCTAGTATTTTCTTCCTAGGAATAAGTACTTAGCAATAAGTCCTTTTTTTTTTTTTAAAGATTTTATTTATTTATTTATTAGAGAGTGAGCGAGAGAGAAACAGCATGAGAGAGGAGAGGGTCAGAGGGAGAAGCAGGCTCCCCGCTGAGCCGGGAGCCCGATGCGGGACTCGATCCCAGGACCCTGGGATCATGACCTGAGCCGAAGGCAGTCGCTTAACCAACTGAGCCACCCAGGCGCCCTAGCAATAAGTCTTTAAAGTCACATATAAGAACCTATTTCCAAACAATAGGATTTCTTTTTCCATTCCGCAGATGATACTCTTAGCCAGAGCTGCCACATGTCAGTGTTGATTCTTTGATACAAGACTACAATTTCATGGATGCTCAGGGACCCTTTTATTCTTAAATAAATAACTTTACTGAAAATGTATTACTTGTAAATCTGCATCATAAAAGAAACCTTTTCCTCTTTTGACCTGACCTTCTCCCACGTTCATTTCCTTCATAAAGAGTTTTTTAAGGAGAAAGGGCCACAGGAAATAGGAGGGGTGGGGAATGCTGGGAGGTAATCTTAAAAGAATAAAAAAGTGGTTTATCTGGCAGACGCCGGCTACTAATCTGGCCTCTAAGTGGCCAGACTCTCTCTAGATGTTTTCTCTTATCGCTAACACTTATAATAAGTGTTATTTATATGTGGAATGCATGATTACTAACTCTGAGCAGCTCATAGTGTTTGGCAGCGTTTTTATTTTTTAAATAAATAATTTTTAAAATATTCCTGCAAAGAAACTACAAGTGAGAGATCTCTTTTTTATTTTTTTTTAAAGATTTTATTTATTTGACAGAGAGATAGAGCACAAGTAGGCAGAGAGGCAGGCAGAGAGAGAGGGAGAAGCAGGCTCTCCGCTGAGCAGGGAGCCTGATGTGGGACTCAATCCCAGGATCCTGGGATCATGACCTGAGCGGAAGGCAGCCGCTTAACCGACTGAGCCACCCAGGTGCCCGAGAGATCTCTTTTTTAAAGGCTGGGGGGAGAAAGAACATGAAGAGGCCACATCCAAGAATATGCTCACAGATTAAGCCCTGGAACTAGAATACTGGTGTGTGTGTGTGTGTGTGTATGTGCGCATGCGTGCATATTTGTGTGTGTGTGTGTGTGTGTGTATATTTGAATGTCTCTCAATTTCTGTCCTTAATTCTCTCAGTTTTAAGATTTCACTGTTTCTGTGCTTCTCTAACTGGTTTCCTGCCTTCAATGGCTTCATCCACCAATCCTTGGCAAAGCTAATTTTCCCTTCTCTTGCCATATACTTCTGAATTGTTCTTTGCCAGTGTATCTTATATAAGCCATAGGTTTCATTTCTTGTCCTGAATCTCGGGGTTGACTCTACTGAAATATGGCGAAGTTGGAGGAATGCATTTGATCTGATGATTCAGAATCCCCTGACATGCATGTCAGCTTGACAGTAATTCCAAAGAGCATAGTTGCAGGAGAGATGAAAAAGAGAGGTTTGTGTATGTTTTAGTGGTTTTTCTGTAGAGACTCTGATAAGAAAAGTCTAACTTCCACCATGTCCAGGACAAAGGGCAAAGGGATGGTGGTGCCCCATCAACTCCTACAGAGTCAACAAACCCTTACCGAGCACCATGAAAGCGCCAGATACTGCGCTGAACCATATATGGGATGCAGAAACAAATGAGAGCATGTTCTACTTTCTTGAATTTTGAACTCCCGTCCAACAGAAAGGATAGGCATGTAAACATGCCTAACTATAAAGTGGAATGAGTCATAGTAAACTGTAAGTTGTTTTTTTTTTTTTTAAGTATGGGGGTCTGCAGAATAGAATATCCTATCCGTTCATGTATGTGATTTATCCCCCCCACCCCATTTGAAAGGTACTTTGGCCCATTGCATGATGACTAGTGTTTCTCAAACCTGGAAACTTTCGCTAGTAATTGTGGGTAGACTGGACCAGCAGTGTCATAGGTACATCCCTCTCAACAAACACTGTAACAAGTTTATTTTGCCTCTGAGAAACAGTGACAGAGATGAAGCACTAGGTCTGTGGGTCCGTGGGTTGGTAGTTCTCATCCTCAAGTAGTCATTTAATTGAAAAGATTTTTTTTTATTTATTAGAGAAAAAAGTGGCAAAGTTTTTCAGGAATATATTCGCATTAAATGTCAATTTGTAAGTGATAACATGAAAAGTGGCAGATGATTAAATCCTGATGTGGTCAGTGACACTGGAGTAATTAAAAGTTGGGAGACATTCTAAAAACCCACGGGTGGATGTTAGGAAATTTAAATCTCTCCCAGTGTTCTTGGAGTATTTTCACTGAGCCTTGTGCATGTGTCAAACTGGTTGGCAATATACCAAAATCAGAATTGATTTATACCAATAAAGTACTAAGAATGGAGATAGGGTTTCTTCGAGAGCAAAGATACCAATCTAGTATTGTTCAACTAGTAAGAGATGAATTTCAGCCAAAGGAAAGAGAATTTTATCAGCTCTTGCAAATTGTGGTACCAAGATTAATGCTGGATAACTTTGATTTCATTCCTTTTCCAAAGAAGCTACTTTTTCAGATGCAAGTTTCAAGCTTTTTGGCTGAGTTTCTAATTCTGAATGCTCAAGAAGGATTCAAAAATGTAAAGTATCTACAGAAGGACAAAAAAAAAAAAAACACCTAAGAGAAGTTTTTCTAGTAAAAAGTTTAATAAGCAGTCACTTCGATATAAGATACAATAAATTACCAGTGCCTTAAGATTTTAAGTACTAGGTAATATTACCCTAATCAATATAAAAATTAATTATTATTATATTACCATATGATCCAGCAATTCCACTAGTGGGTGTTTACCCAAAGAAAATGAAAGGACTAACTCAGAAAGATATATGCACCCCTGTGTTTATTTACAATATATTGTATATTGTATACAAGTATATTATTTACAATAGCCAAAATATGGGAGCAACCCACTTGCCCATGTATAGATGAGTGGATAAATAAGATGTATATACTATGGAATATTACTCAGCCATAAAAAAGAATGAAATATTGCCATTTGCATTGACATGAATGAACCTAGAGGGTATAATGCTAAGTGAAATAAGTCAATCGGACAAAGACAAATACCATATGATTTCACTCACATGTAGAATTTAAGCAAAACAAATGAACAAAGAATAAAAAGAGATAAACAAACAAACAAGAAAAAAAAAACAGGAGCGCCTGGTTGGCTCAGTCAGTAAAACATACAACTCTTGATCTTGGAGTCATGAGTTCAAGCCCCACATTGGGGGGTAGAATCTACTTAAAAAAAACACACACACACAACAAAAGCAGACTCCTAAATACAGAGAACAAACTGGTGGGTGCCAGAGGGGGGGTGAGTAGGGGGATAGGGAAAATAGATAAAGGGGATTAAGAATACACTTATCTTTTTTTTTTTAAAAGATTTTATTTATTTTTTTGACAGAGAGAGACACAGTGAGAGAGGGAACACAAGCAGGGGGAGTGGGAGAGAGAGAAGCAGGCTTCCCGCTGAGCAGGGAGCCCGATGTGGGACTCGATCCCAGGACCCTGGGATCATGACCTGAGCCGAAGGCAGATGCTTAACCGACTGAGCCACTCAGGCGCCCAAGAATACACTTATCTTGACAAGCACTGAGAAATGTATAGAATTGTTGAATCATTTATATTGTACACCTGAAACTAATATAACACTGTATGTTAATTATACTTGAATAAAAAATCTAATGAATAATTATTCCATAAATTCTTGAATTCCCACAGTGTTCGTTACGGCAATAGTGAGAAGGTACTCCTTGTTTTGACGTTAAAATCACCCTAACGAACCTAAGAACTATAATCATGTGACACCCTTGCCCTGTTCTACTCATGGCTGAGAACCACACACTTACATGCAGCTTGTCTCTTCGAGTCATTAGTCCAAATGAGCTGCAAGAAAACAATTCACAATGTGACTAGAGCAAAATACACACACACACACACGCACACACACACACCTGGTTTGTTGAATTTAAGTTGGCCCTAACGAGAAGTAACTTTCATACCTTTGAGTCTTTCACTAATAAATACTTTATTTTATTTTATTTTTTTTTAAAGATTTTATTTATTTATTTGACAGAGAGACACAGCAAGAGAGAGAGCACAAGCAGGGGGAGTGGGAGAGGGAGAAGCAGGCTTCCCGCGGAGCAGGGAGCCCGATGCGGGGCTTGATCCCAGGACTCTGGGGTCATGACCTGAGCCGAAGGCAGACGCTTAACGACTGAGCCACCGAGGCGCCCCTCACTAATAAATACTTTAAACACCAATCAAACCCTTGCTAAAATCCATTTGCTGCATTATAAATGCAGGTATGAAGGACATTACATACTTGCTGATCTAGGTTTTTTTTCATTTTAAAGTATATCTAATGATCAGAATTTCATAATCCTAACCATTAAATAGGCTGTATTCTCTCAGTGGTTATCAGTCTATACAAGAGGGTGAAAATTCAGCAAGTGGCAGTGTGTTAGGATTCTCCAGGGAAACAGAACCAATAGGAGATATCTATATCCATATATATAGCTGAAAATGAATAGATATAGATAGATATAGATACAGATATCTTGGGACTTCTCAGCCTCCAAAATCATGGGAGCCAATTCATATTCATATATATATATTTTGGAGGCTGAGAAGTCCCACAGTCTGCCATCTGCAAGCTTGAGAACGAGGAAAGCCTGTAGTGTAATTGGGTCTGAGTCCAAAGGCCCAAGAACCAGAAGCGCAGATGTCCAAGGACAGGAGAAAACGGGTGTCCCAGCTCAAGCGGAGAGCAAATTCTCCCTTCCTCCACTTCTCTGTTCTATTCAGGCCCTCGACTGGATGATGCCACTCAGTCTACCAATTCGAATGCTGCTGCTGTCTTCTGGAAACAACCTCACAGACACGCCCAGAAATGTTTTATGAGCTCTTCAGCTATTCCTGAGACCAGTCAAGTTGACACAAATCAAGTTGACACCCATCATAGGTGGTGGTGTCCACTTCACTAACAGCATCACCTCTGACATTCATATATAGCCTTTTTATGTGCCTGGCACTGTGCTAAGCATTTTATTTGCACGATCTCAGTCCTCTCAACATAATGTGACAGGTGATGTATCCTAATTATCTCCATTCTCCAGATGAGGGAACTGAGGCTTAGAGAAATTGAGCAACTTGCCCAAGATCCTAGGGTAAGAGGCAGAGCAGACATTAAAGGCATAGTTCTCTCTGATACCAAAAGACCACGCCCAAAGCCCTAATCCTCTAATTATCCATTTCCAACTTGAAAACGGGTCCTTGGCTATTTCAAAGCATTCTATATAAAACAAATATGAAAGGCAAGTGATATTAATGTAATTGGTTAAGTAAACAATGTGATTTGTAGACTTTCTTGAATTGAGAGTTTTCACTTATTTGCTTATTATGTATATCCTACTTTGTTTTAGAGATGAAACTGAGATTTAATACAAAAAAAATATCTTCATGAAAAGCAGTTGGTCAGAAAAACCATCTGGCAAAAATAGAAAACGTTCGAACCAGAGTTACGCTGGCTGCAGTGAAAGGCACGTCACTCTACACCTTCTTTCTTCCCAGGGCCTAATGGGAAAGCATTAAATTGACCTCAACTCCAAGTTTCCCAGGGTTTGGCAGGCCATCTCTTATTGAGGGGTGGTATGACCACACAAGCTGTCCAAACAGCTGCTCTGGGACCAGGCCACTCAGGGTGTGGCCATTTGGACCGTTGTGGATGGAGCAGTGAGCAGACCACAAAGCCAGGTTCTTGTGGTAGTCTTCTCCTCATCCAAGTGGTCAAGGGAGTCTCAGTATTTTCTTTCAACCATCTCATCTACCACCCCTCCCAACCCTTTATCCAGAAAGGTTGGTTAGATAAAGGGAGGCTTCCACTCCAACTAGGAGAATAGTTGAGGAGGCAAAATTCCACCCAGTGTGGGGGAGTGCCAGGCTTCCAAGCAGCCATGTGCCTATTTGCGGGAGCACTTGAGTACGAAACAGGCATGTCAATATACATGTCAGCGTTCATCCCACTGATGTGACTCAGCTGGGAGCTCACTCTGCTGTGGGGGTGGGCCTGTCCTTTTTATTCCTCTCAGGATTTCCTGTGAGTTGAAGGATCACGAGGAGCTGCCAGAATGAGCATGTGCAGAAGGCAGGTAAAGTTGCACGTCAGCAAAGAACGAGCGCTTCAGTTTTTTTCAGGAGTGGCAAGTCAAAATCCAGCTATGAACACAGGAGATTCACCGGGGAAGTCAAAAAGAAAAGCACATTGGCATTCACATTAGGCAGAAAAGGACCCACGGAGCAAAGTTAGAAGACCCGGAGGGAAATAGAAGCTAAAGAACTTTTCCTACTTACACACTAATGATGTTTCTCTGCACAGAGCCTGCTTTTGTGCTAGGGCTTTATATACCATTTAGGCGCCATTAAATTTTAATTCAAGATAATTCATTAGAAATGAATTTTATATTGGAAGTTTCAGAATAGTAACTCAAACATTTCAGAAACCTCTGTTTTTTACTTACACTGTGTTTTGCCTCGACCACAGAGCCAACAGCTCAGATACAGTAACCCGCCCAAAATAATTGACTCCTACCTCCAACCTTGCTTCTGAATATTCAAACACACAGCTGTGGGAGTGAAGTGAGAGGCAGGAAACCTGACAGTGAAGAAAATCTCTCTGTTTTACATAAACTCAGGCACTTTGGGGGTTGGGAGATGTGTTTTCCAGAGTGTTAGACACACTTCTTCAGTCCTAAATGAGAACATCGTTATCAGCATCCTGTAATTGCAAATGCCAAATTTAAATATTCAATTTAAATCAAATAGGAATGAAGAAGGAAAAAAACTCAAAAACACTCTAATAGAAAAAATCTTCAGTTTCTTAGGTTATCCATATCAGTTTATATCCCTACCTGGATATTGCATTTTCAATGTGAAATAAAGGAATCACATCGATTTAATGATGTAAATGAACATCATTGGGAATGAACATTAGAATCATAAAGATTAGAGTCAAATCTAGACCCTGTCCATTCATATGACATTGGACAAATCACTTATGCACTCCCAGCCTTGGGTCCTTATCTGAAAACTGAGGATAAATAATATCTACATAATACATGTAATAGAGAATGTAAGTCTCCACCAGTTTGTAAACTTCAGGGGAGTGAAGAATCTGAGATTTTTGTTTTTCCCCTCAATTGCTGTATCTTCAGTACCTAAGATTTTGTATGGCACTCCAATATTTGTTGAATGAAGGAATGAGTACTATACACAATAAGGGAGATGCCATATGTGAATGTCTATCCCACAGTTAATTCATAAAAGTTCGTTCCTTCAATAACTTCTACATTACTCCATCTTCATTCCTACCATATTAATTCAAATGCTTAAGAGGCTGAATTCTTTTGACTCAATTCATATAATAGGTTCATTTTCAGATATCCTTACATGTCTACACTAAGAATTATCTTTGAGCCCTTTATTTCTCTTTCCTTATCAAAGCTATTAGCAAGTACTGTTAATTCAACCTCCACAGTATATCTCAGATCTGTTCACTTCTGTCCACGTCCACTGCTACCATCTAATCTAAGCCACGATCCCCTAAATGGACCCTAGCAATAACCTCCCAACTGGTCTCTCCAGTTCCACTGTGCTTCTGCAATCCATAGCTGGATTTCCAGTCTTGTTTTGTACCATTTTCACTCTTGCCCATGTTCCACCCATACAGACTTCCTTTCTGTTTCTCACATATCAACCTCTTTCTGTTCTTAAACCTTCATGCTTGTTGTTCACTCTACCTAGGAATATTCTTACCCTGGCTTTTCTGTAGATGGTTCCTGTATGCCTACCAGATTTCTGCTCAAACCCCCTTCTTTAGAGATGCTTTCCCTCTTTACCACATTTTCTCTACCAATAATTTCCTAAAACACTTGGAATAAAATCCAAACTCCTTGCCAATAGCCCAAGGCATGACCAAGTACTGCCTGCCTGACTCTTCCAACTCATCTTCTACCACTCTGTTCCCTGGTGCCACCTACATCCCTGACCCCTTCCCCACCAGCCTCACTCATGCTGCTCCAGTCAGGAGAGAAGTAGAATTTACAAATCATATTAGAAATCAATATAAAATTGGAATGATAGCAAAAACACAGTAAATGGTATAGACATAAGAAAGCAAACGAAGCAAATGAAAATAAAGGATAAAAAAGTAGTAACGAGAAAACGGGAAACGCAAGACTGACAAAGGAGATGCAACATTTGCATAGAGGGAGTACTCAAAAAGAAAAAAAATATGTAACAAAACAAATATATAAAGTTACAATTTAGGAAAATTTTCTTTAAATATAGATTTGAATCTCTATGTTTCAAGGGCACACCATGCTATGACAGAAAAAAAATTGATTCACCATAGTTAATGATTAGTCTTACATTGTTAGTATAATTATTAAATACTCCAAATACAGAAAGAAATGGACAGCAGGCAAAAATATCAAGTTACTTACAAAGGAAGGAAATTATGTTGGCTTCAGAAATCTTCACAGCAGTTATAAATACCAGAAACAGTTGAACAATGCCTGCAAAATACTCCACAAAGAAAGGGTACTTCAAGAATTCTATGTTCAACCAAAGTGTCCCTAAAGAATAGAAATTTCAGATGTACAAGAATTTTTAATGTACAAGAATTTATGGAATGTACAAGAATTCATGGAATATTGTTCTTAGGGACACTTCACAGGGAAACTACCAGAGGAAAAACTTCAGTCAACCAAGATATAATGGGGGAAACTACAGAAAAAAGACCCTTTTTAGTGACCCTTGAATATATTTAACTGTACAATTAAAACAATTACACAAATAGCACTTTATGGTGAAGGAACATAATGTAAGTTGTATATTACCAGATGATAAAAAAGAACTCAACTTTTTTTAAAAATGGGAGTTAAGAGAGAAAGAATGTGAGTGGAATAGTAAGTCTTCCATCTATAACAGCCAAGAGTCAAACACTGTAATTTAAAATGGACTTACAAGCATATATAACTCTACAAAAGAGAACATTAGGAAAGATAATTGAATAAAGTTGGGGAGTAAAAGAGAGAGCAAAGAAATAGAATAGTAAACAAGTTACATTTATCATTGTTCATAAAGGGAAACTAATAAATTTTGTTTAAAGATTAGGACTTAATGGCATTATATAAAGATATAATTATGAAAATATTAAAATAAAAAATGTAAACCTCCCTAAATCCCAGCTAAATTTCACACTGAAAACAATAAGCAGACAAAGCAAACAGGTCTTGTGGTAACAGGCTTTTTTAAAAAAGTTATAGAAGGGAGGGGTACCTGGGTGGCTTGGTCAGTTAAGTGTTTGACTTTTGATTTCAGCTCACGTCATGATCTCAGGGTCCAGAGATGGAGCCCCACGTAGGGCTTCTTGCTGAGTGTGGAGCCTGCTTAAGATTCTCTCTCTCCCTCTTCCTCTCTCTCTGCCTCTCCCCCACCCCACACACACGCACACACACTCTCTTACTCTCTCAAAAAAATAAAATAATAAAATAAAAGCTATAGGGGCGCCTGGGTGGCTCAGTCGTTAAGCGTCTGCCTTCGGCTCAGGTCGTGATCCCAGGGTCCTGGGATCGAGCCCCGCATCGGGCTCCCCGCTCAACCAGGAGCCTGCTTCTCCCTCTCCCACTCCCCCTGCTTGTGTTCCCTCTCTAGCTGTGTCTCTCTCTGTCAAATAAATAAAATCTTTAAAAAAATAAATAAATAAAATAAAAGCTATAAAGGAGAAACATGATATAAGAAAATAATAAATTAGGACCAAGCATTTTTGCCTAATCAATAAGCATAACTTGTCTTGATTCATCTATTGAAAGGAAAATTTTTACAAATTGAATCACAAAGTAAAACCTACTTCACGCCAAATACAATGAAAAAAATCAAAGATAAAGGCTTACAGTAAAAGAGTGGTCAAAGATCTACCAAACCAAAACAAATAATATAAAGCAGAAGTCATCATCTTTATTTCAAACAAGGTGGAAATCAGAACAAATAGCTAAATAAGACAGAGAAGAGAACCTAATAATGCCAGAGTGTGCAATGCCCTCTAAAGATGTAGCAGTTATGTATATCTATGCACCAAAAAACATCAACATGTAAAGAACAGAAATTACAGGAGTTATAAAGAGGAATAAACACAATGCTAATCCTGGGGGACTTCATTTCACCTCTCCATTGCATGACCAATCAGATGGACAAACCACCAGCAAAACCTAGCCTTGGGAATAGCATCCAGGGTCTAGGTAATCCGTGCCCAGGGTGAGCACCATTTGCAAAGGGGGTGGTAACATATACAGCCACTTCCCATTCAGTTTAAATTTCAATCTGAACTTGAGCAACAGCATGCTGACACAACACATTCGTAAGAAGAGGGGAGTTTCCTGGTCTTTTTATGAAGCTTTGTAACCTTGGTTTCTGGGACTCCTTGTTTTGGAAAAAAAAAAAAATCACTTCCTGGTGATTTCTCTGCTGAAGAAAAATCTGATTAAAAACATAATTAGGAAATGAACATGCTTTAAGTAAAGTTAGGCAAGTGATCCTTTTTTTTTTTTTTTGCTTTGAATTCAACTTAAAATTCGAACACACATTTTTTTTCTCTACAAGTATGCAGAAGGGAAAAAGTAAAACACTATTGCTTGCTGGGTGCTTCTAATAGGTGCACAGTATCACAAAGACCACATAAACCACGTGATTGTGACAATTACTATGGCAACTAATACAATTTTCAAATTGAAATACCCACTGTGAAGCCCGCCCACACAGAGCTCTGAGCTCTGGCATCCACTTCCACTTCGATGTACAGTGTGCGAATCTGGAAGCCCCTGCCATCTTGTAACCACAGTGAGGAAAACTGCCTACATTAACTCTGCTGGTTTATTTTCAGTTGACTGTTTCACATGTCAGTATTCCATTCAAAACTGGAGACCAAAGACTTGGTGTAGAATACTGCATCTAGAGCCCGAAGCAAACATGATACTAAACTAGCAATCCCATCCATATGTTTTCTCTCTGCACCCAGAGCCATGAAAATAAGTTCATTAAAAATAACTCTTCCAGGGACTCCTGGGTGGCTCAGTTGGTTAAGCGACTGCCTTCGGCTCAGGTCATGATCCCAGGGTCCTGGGATCGAGTCCCGCATCGGGCTCCCTGCTTGGCGGGGAGTCTGCTTCTCCCTCTGCCTGCCGCTCCCCATGCTTGTGCTCTCTCTGACAAATAAACATTTTAAAATAATAATAATAATAATAACTCTTCCATCACATAGTGGATTTTTTTCTTCTCCTGAATCAGATCATCATTTCAATCTGTGTGATTTAATTTTCTAAAATCAAGTCCCTCGTCTCCAGAGGGCCTTTCCTCAAATAAATGTCACGCAGGAAAGCGGATCCATGATAAAACTGTAAAAGGTTCTGTTTAAATTTGGTCAGAATGTCCCTGTTTTGTTTGCAGAGACAACAGAACTTCAGGAATCTTTCAGCTCATCATCATTCGCTGAGAAGGAGAGGCTCAGTGTGGAGATCTGGCCATTTGGGAAAAGCTGGAAAGATGGGAAAAGCAAAAAAGAACACTCTCTGCCCCGGCAACGCACCCTTCTAATTGGGGAAAAAAGAAGTCACTGCACGGAATCCAATGTGTTCAGCAAGCACCACTCCTGCTTCTGCCTCAGAAGAAACAGGAACTTCTAGGGTGAGAAAACCAGAAGAAGTGACCTGCATCTTCTTAGTGGGAACATGCGAATCCACTATTCAGATAGAAATTTTCCTACCTGGCAGCAAAGACATCATCATAACAATAACAGTTAACCACCCAACACTCACTGAGTGCTTATATGTACCAGGCATTGTTCAAAGTGCTCTTCATAGACTCATTTAACCCTTTCTTGCAGCGTACCGCTCTTGTCTCCATTGTACAGATGAGGAAAGTACAGCACCAAAGGCAAAGCAACTCTTAAGGTGTAGGATAGAGCCCCTGTTAAACCCAGGCCGTCTGCTTTCAGGTTTTAGATCCTGAAGAGATAATAGATGTCTGGGAAAGTATGCAGTATTTCCCCCGAGAGTCCATTGGCTTTCAAGGTCTGCATACAAGAAAAAAACATAATTTATAATAGGGATGTTTGATGGGACTAGTGTTCAGTGAGGGGCTAGTTCTACAGTCGGTGGAGAACGTCTCCTGTGTGTGGTCAGACTAGGGGACCAGGAGAGTCAGGCTCCCCCGACCAACCTGTGGCCGCCATGCACCTGAGTGGCCAGAGCAGCGTTTTTAAGGTGAGTAAGCCTAAAGTTTGTAAGGTGGAAGGAGGTGGCCAATGGAGGCAAAATACAGTCAGCTCATGATTAGTTCTGATTTATGGCTGGGAAACACAGGCCGTTCAGACAGGAACCGTCACCAGTAAGTTCAGCTTTCTGTCCATGAAAACCTTCTGCATGCATTTTCTATTACTGCTGTAATATGGCAAACCTAGCCACATGGAAGAGCACCAATTAAGTACCTTTTAGCTCAGTAGGTCAGCAGTCTGGTATAGGTCTCACCAGAGGGAAAAAGCAAGCTGTCCGCAGACTGCATTCTTTCCAGAGATTCTAAGGGAGAATTCACTTCTTGCTCATTTGGGTTATTGCAGCATTTAGTTCTTTTATAGTGGTAAGACTGAAGCCCTTGTCTCCTTGCTTCCTGTAACAGAGGTCCATTCCCAACTTCTAGAAGCTACCACATTCCTCGTCTCCTGGCCCTCTACCTCCATCTTCAGAGCCAGCAATGGCAGTCGAACCCTTCAGATCTCTTCCCCTTCTGTTTCATCTCTCTGATCAAGTGGGAAAGTCTCTTCCTTCTTAAGGACTCATGTGAATAGATTGGGACAATGTAACAAACTCAGGACAATCTGAATTCAAGACCCGTGTGTTTGATTACACCTGCAGAGTACCTTTGCCATGTAAGGTAAAATATTCACATTCCTGCAGAGCTCTACATATTTATATCTCCAGGTCCAGAGATAAAGACGTGAATGTCTTTGGGGCACATTATTCTGCTACCACACTTATGAATAGGAAGCATGACTGGAAGGTTTTATTTGTTCCTCTTTTTCCTGTAACAGCTTTATTGAGGTATAATTGATGTACATTAAACTGCACATCTTTAAAGTGTTCAGTTTTATGAGTTTTGACATATGTATAGAGTATATACCCATAAATCCATCACCACCATCAAGATAAGGAATATATACATTATGCCTCAAAGTTTCCCTGTGCCCCTTTGTAATCCAACCCTCCTTCCTTCATCTCATCCCCAGGCAACCAATGATCTGCTTTCTGTCATTATAGATGATTACTCATTTTCTAGAATTTTATATAAATGAAATTACCCAGTAAGTACTGGGTTTTTTTGATTTTTTGTTGTTGGTGGTGGGGGGGTTTTTTTCATTTTTGGGGGGGGGTCTGGCTTCTTTCATTCAGCATAGTTATTTTAAGATTCATCTGTATTGTGGCATGAATCAATAATACTCTATGACCTAGCCATTACATTCCTAAATGCTACTTGTAGTGTTTCTGCCTGGGACAATGTGTTAGCAAGAGAAAAGAGACTAAAAAAACAGTTCTTCTGATCTCCAGTCCAGCTCAGAGATAAGTACAAATCCCAGGATAACTTAGACACTTGAAATCTTTGACACTCAGACAATATCCTATTCTATCAGTTAGTTTTTGCTGTGTAAGAAACAAACTCTGCCTGAAACTGAGTGGCTTAAAATGACTCATTTTTCTGTGGATCGGTGATTTAGGCTTGTCTCTGCGGGGCAGTTTTTCTGCTAGAATTGGTTGGGCTCACTCTGTGGCTAAAGTCAGCAGGGGAATTGGCTGGGGGCTGATTCAATGTCTCACTCAATGTCTGGTGGTTGTGGCTGGCTGTCAGTTGATGCTGGCTGCCAGTGGGGTGACACAGATGAGTGGTCCCAGATCTCCAGCAAATTTGTCCGGGTTTATGTTCATTTGGTGGCAGTCACGGGGTTCCCCCGAGCAGCAAGAAAGGCAAGCCCCAATGTGCAAGGGCTTTTCAAGTTTCTGTTTGCGTTACATTCACTAATGTCCCAATGGTCATAGCAAGTCATGTGACCAAGCCCAGATTAAAGGGTGAAGAAATCCACTCCGCTCCTTGATGGGAGTAACTATAACGAATCACTGCAAAGAGTCTTGCGTGCAGGTATGGGAAGATTTCCTAACCATTTCTGCAGTCTGCCACATCTGTGTCTCTTCTTCCTTCCTTGCCTCCACTTCCTCACTACCCATTCATGCCTCAAGCTATATTTCAAATTCAATGTCCTTACCCATCACTCAGCAGAATCTAGTCTCTCCTAAGTTACCGATGACCTTCTTGTTTCTTGCTAAATCCAGGGAACCCATTTCGCTCACCATCTCACTTGGCATCCCGGCATCATTTGACATAATCTTTTCCCTTGCCTTCAATGACACTCCTCTTTTCCTGATATCCCTCTTAACTATTTCTTCACAGGTTCCTTTGTGTCGTAAATGTGTAACAGAATGCCTGGCATAAGACATACATTTAAAATTGGTTTGTCGAATGAATGATTAAATGCATAAATAAATAAACAAATAGAATGGGATTGTGTTCCTCTACCCACCAATTAAATGTTGCAGTTTGCCAAGCTACAGTTACTATGTCTATGCTGATGACTTCCAATTTTATGACTCCAGCCCAGATCTCTTTCCTGGACTTCAGGCATGGGTATGGAACCTCTGACTAGACTTCTTCCCACTGGCACTCCAAACTCAACCGATCCAAATCTGATCTCACGAACCTCACTGCCAGACCTACTTTTCTTCCAAATTCTTCCACAACCAGCCCAATCACCCAGGCCGAAAATCTGAGTGTCATCCTATTGGTTACCAAGTCCTATTGCTTCTTCCTTTTGAAATCTGCCCCCTTAAAATCTGAGTGTCATCCTATTGGTTACCAAGTCCTATTGCTTCTTCCTTTTGAAATCTGCCCCCTTATCTCCAACCAGGTTGTTTCTAGTACTTTTGTTTAGGGCCTCATTAGTCCTCACCTAGATGCCTACCACCACCTAACTCAGTGTTTGCAAAATCTCCCTGAAGGCAGGAAGTGCGTTTTACCAGTCCTGCCCCAAATCTTCCAAGTCAGAATCTCTCAGAAGGGGGCTGAGAATCTACGTGTTTAAAAAGCACCGCAGATAATTCTCGTTACTGGAGAACTGGGGGAAAACACTGTCCTAATTTGCCTCCCTGACTCCAGAGCTGTCTCCACCCTACAGTCCCCTCTCCACAGCGTTCCCAGAGTGACCTGTTTAAAATACGAATCTAATCTTATCACGTCTTTGCTTAAAATATTTCCATCGTTCTCCATGGTGTATAGGATAATATTCACATTCTTTTAACAGAGCCTTCCTGTCTCTCCAGCCTTATCTTTCAGTCCTCCTCAGTGATGGCCCCCAAACCTTATTCTTAACTCTTTCCTAAATGCAGCATGCCTGCCCTCTCAGGCCACTGCACCAGCTACTGCACGGTTACCTGGGTCACTTATCTCCCCACACCTTTCTTCATCACATGCTTAGATAACGCTTAAATGAGAAGGGCACTCCTCCGAGCTCTTTGGAAATAACAACTCACATATTCATCCTTACAACCCTGGGATGGGTAAGTGGTGGGTACTATTATGATCCCCACTCATGGAAAAAAGTGAGGGACATTTGCCCAGAGTCATGCACAGTTTCTGGCAAAATCAAGACTTGAGCCCAGACAGCATGTAGGATCTACGCATTTAGCAACCATGCTCTGGTGCCTCTCCTTCATCTGGTTAAACCCATTCTTATTCAAAGCTCAGTTCACGCATTTATGCTTTCTGGAAGCCTTCTTAGATCCCCCAGTCTGAATTAGCCTTCTGGGCTTATTTTTGTCACACCACTTATAGCACTATACAGTTAAAGTCTCTTTTCTTGTCTTACAAACCAGACTGTACGTTCCTTAACAGAGGGAGACGCATTTTTTGTGTCCCTAAACCCTAGCATAAGGCCCAGCATGATGTAAGTACTAACTGTAGGTGAATTTAAAAAATACAAAAGAATAAATGAATGAGTGAATAAATGCATGTATTAGCTGATAAGGAAGCAACAGGGAATATCAACAACAGACAATCTGAACATTCTGCTCCTGAATCATCAAGTCATCTGTATGTGATTTCATGGGGCTTTTCAATTTTTGGCCTATGAGGTGGCCTACCTTGTAACAAAAATAACCTCTGGAGTCCACTTACAGATTCTACAAATTTTCGTGGGAATTCAAATTAAATGCATGATTGGACATTTATTTGTTTAATCTACTCAGTAGATTTCTTTTATTTCTCTGTGTCAAGCATGAAAGTTAAAACTATTTCTAGACCTTTCATCTTAGCTCAGCTTTCCCCTTAATTTCTTCACTGCAAAATGTTGAACAAAACAGGTCCCTTTTTGTGGTTGGAAAGTTTGGCTTTACATAGAACCTTTCAACACACAACTGTCAGCACCTGATTATGGGTCATTTTTTAGGCTCTGACTTTCACTTCCTTCCTTAAATAGGTCTTTCAGATGAATCATCTTCAGCTACTCTGTGATTATGCAGGGAACGGTATATAAATGAACAGGATGCACTCAGCTCCTTCCTACCTTTATCCTTCTGGGCTCGGATTTTGGGGGTCCGTTTTCATTCAGTAAGAAGTTGAGTGACTACTGGGTGCTGGGGTTTGTGTGAGCCATCGGCTCATTAGCACTTCCAACAAGAGTGAGAGGAAACAAAGAGCCCAGAAAGCTCACATTCATTTGTTTTCGGCCTTTTAGCATTTCTGGTTTGAAGAGGAATTTAGTGGGAAAGAACTTAGATGAGCTCTTATAATAGTTGTGCAATTCGTTTTCTGTATTCCATGTCATTATTAAAACAGGTGTGTGTGTGTGTGTGCAATCACTCAGCCCCCACAGTAGCAGAGCCCCGTGGCTATTCAAAAATTTCTCCCTCAGCCTATATCCATGAATACTTCATCAAAGCCATTCCTGTAATATACATGCCAACAGCTGTAGCTATCTACTTACTGGATCACTTTTGGAAAACAATAGATTTTGGTAAATAGTCTCTTTAATGGTGGCTTATTTGTTGTTACCATCTGTATACATGTCCATGAATATGAATGTGAAAGAATCCACTCTTTTTCTGTATGAGAACAAGAAAGGTCAAAGGACCAAGACCTACAATAATGGAAAATACTAGAATGGATTAAGGAAAGGAAATTTACAATAGGAATTCTTGTCTTTTATCTTCCATATGAATGGCATCCTAAATATGTACGATCCTGACCTACATTTTACAGCGGAAGGCTGTTTGCTGAGTGAATCACAGCTGCACTGTAATGTGCTGCAATGGGACCTGGGAGCTGTGTAGCCAACTGCACCCTGAATTCAGTAGGCAAGAGATTAAAGCAATCATGTGCAGGACCTCAGATTTGGTAGGTTTTAAGAGCGATTTTGTACCTCCATAAAGGTGCAGAAACTAGTCCTATAAGTCTTTCCATCCCACCAAAGAAGACTCTGGCCTTGTGCAGCTTTTCCCCTCCCCTCTATGTTGTGAGAAGAGAAGAGGACAAATGTCAAAGAAAGTAATGCTTTGGGCCATTAGTGATGGAGAACCATCAGAGAATGGACAGAGAGAGCCTTGCCTCTGAGATGGCAGGAAGAAGGAAGGACTTACAGAGTCAGTTCTGACAAGAGAGCGGGAGAGGGAGGGTGGGCAGAGGAAATGAGGACAGCCCAAACTAGGGGAGAGGAAATAGTTCAGAAAAGAAGCTAGGAGTGAGAATAGCTGTGGGGCGTGAAGGCAGCTTATGGGAAAGAGAAGAGGGGGATTTTGAGGAAATTTTCCAAGAGCTATGTGTACCCTTTATGGTTTTTGAAAAACACAAGTAATGTATATAGAGATTCATTTTGTGCTATTGGTAGCTGATCTCCTTCGCACACGATAATGCCCCGAAGTTCATGGCTCATGGCTTTATAAACATTACACATCTTTCAGTGCAGTGTTTATGAAAATCACCTTCGCCAGCATCTGGGCAGCGGGATGTGCTGCCTCTGGACAGCTTGATAAGAACCCCTTGCAGTGTTCAGGCTGACTCATCCTACACGCAGAGCACATTGCCCTTGCTCCTTCCCCCATCTTCATTAACTGTTCTTTGTGTCCCTCTTGGTATACAAATGACATGCTAGGTTGTAATGTCCTTGATGCCAGGAAATGTATCTTTTTTATCTTTGTGTTTTGTGTTATATCAGACAGAACACCCGGGTCGCGATTAGATATTCAGTTAACGAATCAACCAATTAATTCTAGGATACATATAAAGTTTTGCTAAATCTAAGAAGTTAAAATGTGTGCAGAGATGGTGGCATTTCTACTATTACCAGGATGTCCCAGGGGCACTGCCTTCTCCATATTGTTTCCCATATCCTCTTCTCCCTCAACTCCAAGGAAACAGCAAGAAGGGTTTGAGCAGCTCAAACTCTCCCACCATTCCCAACCCTGGGAAGGAATGGCAAGGGCATCTGTTTTTGTCTAAAATGAGCTGAGGACATATAGGTCTTGTTCCAGGACAGTTCTCTCCCTATAGCTTTGCATGTGTCCCTTCCCCACAGAAAGGAGAAAGATGTCTCCTTCATGGATGAAGGTGGTGGCCATACAGAGAGTAGATTCAACCAGAAACCAAGGAATGTAGCTTATCCCAAAGTTATTAATCAAAAGGGAGCCTGAGGGGTGCCTAGGTTGTGTAGTCACATAAGCATCCAACTCTTGGTTTCGGCTAAGGTCGTGATCTCATAGCCATGAGATCGAGCCCCGCATCAGGTGAGTCTGCTTGAGATTCTCTCTCCTCCCTCTCCTGCTCTCTATCTCTCTCTCTAAAAATAAATAAATAAATTTAAAAAGGGGGGCGGTGAGCTTGACCTGTCTGCTGTAAGACTGGTGAATAGAAGGTTGGGCAGATAAGAGAGAACCCCAACCTCAAGGACAGATTAGTTGCTGGGCCTCAGGAAGCCGAATGGGGTGCTATTTTACCAAACCCCATACAGTCATCTCAATCTTTTGGTTCTACACCAGAAGGGATGTCCAGTGTTTCACAAAAGAGGAAGGAGGCGCGACAATCATGAATACTGAATTTGTCCTTCAAAGTGGGGTCCTTGTCCTGTTATCGCTTAGTCGAGTCTCTGAACTGACAGTGTATGCACACCTACAGTGTGTAGAGCTTGTGATGAAGGGAGACATTGGAGAAGAAAACGACCAGGAAAGACTCAGTTAGATGGAACTATATGGTTTGGAATGGAAGAAATCCTCCCTTCTGCCCCCACCCCCGCCCCGCCCCACTCTTTTATGGTCATGCCAGAGTTCACTTGAGCTCAGCCTGTGCATGAGGTGGGCTCCTTATCTGTTTTATTACCCAGATGTCATTCTGTTATTTGATGTTGTTAAATATGGAATCTTGTTATTACAGAGGACACTTTCCAGAGACCAAGTGTGACAGCAAAAGTCAGTTCAAGTCTCACATTCATCAGTGTTTTAAGAACATAGCCTTTTTCACTGTTTAATTCCTATCTATTCCTTGGTGTAAGTAAATGCTCTCTGACTTCTTTAAGATGTTTTTAACTTACTTAGAAGTACAATTGAATTGTTATGTTTTCGGACAGCATATTAAAGTTAACATAATTCCATGTTGGCTTTCTATTCTGAGCTGTTCCCCTTCATCTCTTTCCCCTCATTGTCCGTTTTGTAAGGTTTGTGTCATGTTGGTCAAAATGTTATTTTTATTTTTATTTTATTTTTTTTGTAAAGATTTTATTTATTTGAGAGAGAGAGAGTGTGTGTGAACGAAGGAGAGAGAGCACAAGCAGGGGGAGTGGCAGGCAGAGGGAGAAGCAGGCTCCCTGCTGAGCAAGGAGCCCGACGCAGGACCCAATCCCCGGGCCCCGAGATCACGACCCGAGCCAAAGGCAGACACTCAACCAACTGAGCCATCCAGGTGTCCCAAAATGTTACTTTTAACTAAAAAAATACATCATTCTCATCAGGTAAAATTCTGCTAAAAGTGAAAAATTTGGATCAATATAAATGACTAATAATAGGTAAGTGGTGACATTCAGAATCATTGTGCATATATCTTATGGACAACAGGCAGCCATTAAAAACCATGATTTCAGAAAAAAAAAATTTTTAAGATTTATTTATTTTATAGAGAAAGAGGGGTGAGGGTTGGAGAGAAGAGAGAGAGAATCCCAAGCAGACCCCATGCTGAGTGCAGAGCCTGATATGGGCTTGATCCCATGACCCCTGAGACCATAACCTGAGCCGAAACCAAGAGTCGGATGCTCAACCGACTGAGCCACCCAGACACCCCTCAGAAAATGCTTAATAACATGGAAAAGGCTTACTGCATAACCTAAGAGAATAGAGCAGGATGCAAAGCCATATAGATAGTATAGTTCAAGATAGGTAAAAATATAGATTGTATATGAAGAAAAACATTGTAAGGAAAACCCAAATGTTAACAGAGTTTATATCTGGTATGAGTTTATAGCTGGTTTTATGTATTTTTCTTTTTGTATTTCTATGCTTCCCAGATTTTCCTTTTTTAATTGTGTGTCGTATCATAATCCAAAATTAACATTATAACATTTTTGCTTCATCAGTCCTTACTTATAATATCTTTTCAAGTTACATGTTCTAGTTCTACAGAAGCTTCCCCTCTTTTAAATTCATTGCTCTTTGTATCTTTTAAATAGCTACGTATTTATACCTACATCTGAACAGCTCTTGGTAGTAATACATTTAATGCTACTTCCTTGTTACTTGGGTGTAAGGCTTCATGTCTTTGAAGCAAACAATATGTGGAGTCACTGAGTATATAGTCATAGGGAAGCTGCCTTTGCTGTTTTTTGTTTTTGTTTTTGTTTTTGTTTTAATCTGAGAAGCAGAACCGTCAAAAGGTACAGGCTTTACCGTGAGCTAGGAGTCAGAAGTCAAAGTAAAATGCAATATGGAAAGAGAAGGCGTGGTTATGGAGTGCTCTCTGCTAGGCACTTCCACACGTTAACCCCGTTTTCTCTTCACGACCCACTCAAGAGGTAGACATTTACTCTTTCTCACAGATGAAGAAATGGAGTCAGTGAGGGCACGGGGCTTAACCACATGCCATGTAGCCACTCACTGCTGTCCTGCCCGTGCCTGTCATCTCAACCTGACTCTTCCACTTTACTTGGTCATAAACAAACCTATCTGGCCACGTGTGTTCACTTAGCAACCGCACAGGTGAAAACCCAGTTTGGGAATGCATGACAGAAAAGTGTGTGGATGTACATTTTAAAAAAGATGTTTGTCATTTCATATCACAGCAACTTATGTTGTGCATGTTGTATGTAAGTTCACTGTTGTCAGAGAACAAATGTTTTTACTCCTTTTATTAAACATCCTAAAATGCACAAGAGACTCCCTCGCCTCCCAACAAGGACATATCCATCTCAGAATGTCGAAAATGCTGAGGTTGAGAAACCCTGGTTCAGAAAGAAGAGGGTTATCCCAAGGGCAGGTTATTAGCATTGCCTGATTTTCAGGGCAGTTCATCGTCGCAATGCAGAGAATGTTGATTTTATTTGTAAGACTGAGAACGCCACCATTGACGTCTCAGGCACTTTAGCTAAAATACACTATGGTGCAGCTTGTTTCATCTCTGTGTCCAAAAAAGGCGATCTCAACTTTTAAAATTGTTTTTAATAATATTTTTGTATGAGGTATAAGCATCAGTTTTCCAATTCTTAAATCTAATCCTCGGGTTAGAAGCGTCCTAAGAAATGGTCTGGTTCAGCCCATTTACTTTGCATATGAAGAAAGTGAGGCCCCAACTGGTCACAGGGACTTTCTAATGCAAGAGCAGGAAGGGATCCTAAGTCCTCTGACCCCTATTCCAGTGCTCTTTGCAGTATCACAGGATGCAACCATTATGTAAATGAGGAACAAATTCTTCTTTGGGAGATTATTTCCTTCCAAGCACAGATTTTAGATTTTCTGTATCTAGTGACTGCGCTCTATTAACTCAATTCACTAATCTTAAGTCGGAAAATAATGGCCACAGTAATGTATGCTGAAACATTTGTCCTCTGAAGAAACAAGATCAAACACTAAAATTCCTTTTTGGAAATGAAAGTTTTAAAGCCATCTGGCATTTTTGACTTTTAAACTCATTTAGGTAATACATTTCAGAATATTACCGTGTTTACTTCGAATAATTATGTCTTAAGCCTTTATCTTTGTTAGACATTAGTAAATATTTTCTTGGTAAATGGGTTGTAATTATAAACATTTAGATGAGGAAGTCTTAATAAAAATATTTCAAGAATAATCTGAAAAATTGTGTTCTATGTAATTAACTCTGGTTTTTACTTCATCGCCAAGGGAATTACTGGAATGGAGAGGTTAATTAACTTACTTATAATCATGCAGTGTATTAGTGGTAGAGAAAGGATTAAAGTACTCACTTTTCTGTTTTGGCTTGATTTGTTTTGTTTTGTTGAGCAAAATAAACTGCCCTTAAATTATGCATTTGATGGAATTCCCAGTTTGTTGGTCAGCCTACACCTTGTCTGAGGGGTGTGAGCTTCTGAGCTCTCAGACAAATGTGAAAAAAAAAATGAGTAATAAAAATTGGTCTATTTCCTAATACTTGCTTTTGAGCTAAGTGAATTGAAATATTTATGACTTGAAGGTTACAGATCAAGTTATACCTTTACTCCCCACCATTCATATTTAAACTTGTGCCATTTTGTCCCAAAGAAGGCTCAGTGGAGATGCATGGAGAGATTAGCTTCAATGGAACACTTTGGCTCAAGGAACAACACAAAACAAGGCTCCACTAATCAAGGAAAATGTCACTTGTTCCTATTTTCGTCCAAAATAAGGAACAGAAAGGAGGGTTGAGCAGACTGAAACTTCTTGCAAAGACTCAGATGGGGTTTATAACAGAAGGAGGAAGTTACTTTCCAGAAGTTATGTTGATGTGGAAAGAAATGTGTCGCTGGCATATGAATATCAGACAGGCTGACAGCGCTATTAGAGGTAGAAATGATGTGCAGAATAAAATAGCCACTAAATGTAGTGACAACTTTGAGTGACAGATGAAGAATAAAAATGAACAATTTTTCTGATAACATGTCAGGAGACAAATGCCTCCTTCCTTCAGAAGAAAAAGATATGTATGGCTGTGAATTCAGGCGGCCTCCCATCTGGTGAACTTTTTTGCCCTTACAGAGTTATAATTTGGGCCCAAAATGGAGCAATCCCTTTGTAGAAATTGTTACCTCTTCACTTCATTGAAGGTTTACAGCAGTTTATTCTGTTTCTGCTCAGTTTTAACAATGTGTTTTATACTAACATTGTCCTTTCTGCTACATAATGAGAAATCCAAGAATAGGCCAGGCATTTTATCTTCGGTAGACTAAAGGCCATCGTAAGTTCAGATGTACTACTCAGGGCCAATTCGTATGAGTTTTTGTACCAAAGATATGTAACGTTTTAGAAGTCATCTGCTTATAAAAGAGTAAGAGAATAAACTTTTGGATCCATTTAACTTTGTCAAAAATAAGTCAAGGAGGTGATATGAAAAAACTTAGAAATTCTATAGTACATGTCTGTGTCAGACAATCAATAAAGTCTTGCCTTTGCCAACAAAATGAACTTGCATAAATATTTAAACTTCCCCCAAGAAATTTCTGGTGTGGATCAAAGAGCAGAAAAGAAAATAATGGGCCTGTACCTCAGGCTACTACGTGCGTAGGTCGCCTGGATAATGGAAATCCTGTGGTGACAGCCTCTCATCACGACAGCCAGTGTTTTCGGAGATACATTCCTATAAAGGTCCCTCTGAGCTTGGGAAAGAAAATATTAATTAGATAGTATGATGTACTGTGATCACTTTTAATTATCCTATGCTATCTGAGTAAACTTGAATCTAATATTAGACCAATATTTGGTTTCAGCTAAGGAGAAATGGAATCTATTTGTGTATCAAGGATCTGTGAGTCCAAACCAATGAAAGAAAGCCTATTAGGGAGTTATCCGCCCAGTTATGGGAATTCTCTAGTTATACAGAAGACAGTTTTGATAAATATCTCTCAGGGGACCTTTTCTATTTTTTTTTTAAATAATTGATTATGGCCATGTTAACATATACTGTTATTGAGGGGATTCTCACTTCTGCCAAGAAATTCCAAGAAATAAGTTGAAGTGTTACTTTCATATGCTATTAAAGTCCACTATTTCTGCATTAAGGTTTCATATTATGCATCATGGCAATTACTGTTCCACTTAGTGAAATGATCAGAAATGCACTTTGCCCAAATTTCAGTTTTGATATTGGCACAAGGTCAAAACTTCTCCTTGACAAAACAACAACAACCACATAGCAACTGATGGTTGTTCTTTTATGTTTAATATTTGAGTTAAGAGCATACAATGGATGAGGCAGAGCCCTTGCCAAAAACTCACCTCTTTGTCCTCAGAGCTTCTCCCTCCCTTCTCATCTCCTCAGCTAGAGTGATTTCTCTTTGATCCTTCCCCAGCTCCCAGCTACTCTTATCTACTTAGCATTTGGAAGGACAGATTTGTTGCATGAGCGTCCATCCTCTTCCTGACCTTTGGGGCTCACTCACAGAGCCCACACTCTGATGTTTTCAAGTCTAAAGTTCAGTGTGGGTGTAATTTATTGAGCATTTCCCACACGCCGGGCACCATGATAAGCACTAAATAGCCGTCATTTCATTCAAATGTCATCACAACCCTCTGAGCTATGCTATTCCCTTTGGCCTATGAAGAAACCAAAGCTTAGAAAGGAAGGGAACATGCAGGTAGAAATTCAAAGCCTGGATTCCAACCGAGATCTGCTCATTTTTGCAAGAGAAAGGAGGAACTACTCTTTCCCTTCCACTCTAAGAAGAACAAAGGACTGGTTCAGAATGGAGTTGAGTATGTGCCAACTAGGGGTCTAGAAGGTCCTTTTGTGTGACCAGTGAAGTGAGGCCTTAGGGAAAAGGAAGCCAGCAAAATGACCCTTCTTTCAATCTCAGCAAGCATAAAGGGAAAAGAGGATGGGAAACGAAGAAGGATTCAACTTTACAAAACATTGAGAATTACTGATTCCGCAGAGGGAAAAACCGTTTGAAATGTTAAAAATTTACCATATACACACAAAATATGTCAGATACTGTTCTCTGTACTTCATAAATATTTGCTAATTGCCTCCTTATGAAATAGTATTATTATTTTCACTTCACAGATGAGAAAACTGAAATATAAAAATGTTAAATTCCTTGCCCCAACCATGTGGTTAGTAAAGACAAAATTAAGATTTAAATGCAGGCCATTTGGCTCTAGACCAAGCACGTAAGCATGGTAGTATACTGCCCCTGACAGAAAAATATTTTCTTCCTTTTTATGGGCTTAGACCAGTGTTTCTCAACCTAGAGTCCAAGATCCCCTGGGACCCTCAAAATTTTCAAAAAGGCTCTCAAGTTCTCTACAAGAACTTTAAAATTTTATGTTTAATTCTCTGCTGAAGTGAGGTTTATGCTATACTTGACATAGTTTTCTCATTCTTTGGAAAGGTTAGTTGTTAAGAGCGACCTCATGTTCAGAGGGGTCTCAGATCCAGGATCTACCAGTCAGAAAGAAAGAAGCAGACAGGATTGGGGTAGGCAATGGGATCTGATACTATCCACCCTCCAGGTCCTCCTCGGTTGGTGTCCTTTTCATGAAGGCATTCCCCAGTACTCCCGACTGCATTTGCTCTCTGACCACGCATTGTCCTATGTGTGTACCTCTCTTGTGGTCCTTCACTCATGATGACCAGTGTTACCAATCTCTTCATATTGACCAACCAACTTCTCTACTGGAGCTGCTTTCAGAGTACTGGATAGACTGCTGGTCATCCATTTTCCCCTTTTATTGTAATAGAACCTCAAATTCTAGCTGGGCACATCTACAGGCAGCTAAAAGACCACATTTCTCAATCTTCCATGCATATATGAGTGACCCATAGGACTAAGCTCTGGACAAATGAAGAGGTAAGCAGAAATGTTGAATGAGACTTACAGAAAGTTTCCTTTAAAATGAGGGGTCTGTGGGACATATTGATAAAGGAGAGTAATGCATGTGCAGGGCCAGGATGTGCGTGAGAAGCCTCCGTGCCCCCCACTCAATTTTGCTGTGAACCTAAAACTGCTCTTTAAAAGAAATTCAATTTAAAAGAATTTTTTTAAAATGAGAGGTGTGTCCATCTTTTCCTCCTCTCCCCTTCCTGCTGCTGACACAGATGGGATGGCAAACTTCCTGACCCATCATGGACCATGAGGTAACCCTGGGAACAGGAGCCATATGCAGCAGAAGAGCAAGGGAGAAGAAGCTGCATCTTCCATCCAGACTGCATTATAAATGGGAGGGAAATATACTTCTTTCTCATTTAACTGGAGGCTACTTTGGATTTTCCTGTGGTGTGCACCTGGACTTGATCTTCAGCGGTGTGGAAGTACAGAGATGACATTTATTGGTTCTTCATTGAAATATACAACATGGTCTCAATAGGGCAGGTCCAATGGAAAATCATATTTATTGAATTGAACCTCAAAAAACCACTCTATTCTCCAGTGAAATATGCACCAAAGTTCCTTCTAGCCTTCCTGCCCACATATAATTAAACTCATTCAAAATAAATTACATAATTTTTTTTCAATCTTTTTTGACTATAGGTTGCATAATAGGAAAATATTTAATTAAAATGCTTTATGATTATTCTGTATGCTTAAATATAATTTATTAGCTTTAGAATAAAAGGTGTTACTAAAGTATTGTTTTCTGGCTTTTATTGAAAACATAAGATTTTAGCTTGGATTAAATCAGCTTTGGGAAGAAGGGCTAAACTAAAAACTAGCCAGCATTTGCAAGACATTTTCTGTAAGAAAATTCTATCCGAGTCTCAAACTAGCAAGTTACAAGGAAACTTTTAGAAGACAAAATATTTGTAAACTAGTGGGTAGGGCTACCTATAGACAAATCAGTACTGTAGTTTTTGGATTGGGGGGGGGCTATGGAACCTTAGGCTATTCTTTAATCATAACTCATTAACTGTTTTACTTTCATTAATTTTAATTAGTGAGATTAGTGAGATTTCATCCTGTTAAAACACTGACCATTGTTTTAGCGTTCTTAAATAAAAATTTTATTAAACTCTGATTGAAATCTGACACACATTTTAGACTTCCATTATTATACAGGTTTAAAAAAAGTAAGTCTTTATATATGTTTAAATATATAGAATGGAATATTTATAAAACCTCTGCATTCGAATAGAAAATGTTCATTAGTTCGGTAATATTTCTTTTGCACCCCTCACAGAATGATCTAAAAACATGTATTTTTAAGTTGTAACCAGTGTTGTCTAGTACGAGCTTTAACAAATAATGATCATTATTCAGAATAACAGAGTCAATATTCATTGAATATTTACTATGTAGTAGGCAGCATTTGAAGAGCTTTACATATTTCACAAATAGAATACTGAAATTCAAAAATAATAGCAATATGTTCCAAATGATACAAATAAAAAATAGAAGAACTATGATTCAAATCCAAGCCAGTCTGACTGAATCCGGTGCCTTTCCACAAGCATACATTATGCTGCCTTCTGTTAATGACAAGGGGACTATAATTCCATTCTTTCTGCCCTTACATTTTTTTTCAAGTAGGAGTTAATCATATTAGTGCCAAAGGATTTGCCAGCCAATTTCCCAGAATCATGAGAAATTTTAAGTCTTACTAGCATATGGGTAGTACAGTCAATTTGTCCATATAAGTGAGTAGAAAAGCTTGCATGACCCAAATATTGGCTTCTGCCTGATTTGACTACTTTTATATAAATGGAGAAACAAGTTATTTCATTATGTAAAGACTGTACCGTCACAATCATTATTTATCTTTGAGCTTCCTGAGAGCCAAGGCAATTCAAAGCAAATATGATGGGCTGTATAATTCTTGTATCAAGACTGGGAGATGAAAAAATTTCTCTGATACCGACCTCTAAAATAAATGTATTATATTGGCTTTATAGAGAAACATAATCAACACTGCCTTAAATACCAGTTTTACAGCAAAAAGAGAAGTGATACTATCTGCCTGGCTTTGGGGTCATGCCTCTGTGAAAGCCGACAAGGCAACAGTGAAGTGTGATTCAGCAATAGTAATTTTTGTAGAGATATCACAGTTAATACCTATAAATATTCTATAGGAATCAAATTTTCATTTAGCAAACAGTTACACCATATGTATAAGAGGTCGAAATACCAAGTTAACTCATGGCTCAAGCCATAAAATAATGTAATCATTCAGATGTCTTCCACGATGTCTACTGTCCAAATTGGCTCAGCGTTTCTTTGAGCTGTATAGTATGGCACAAAATTACACTAAGTCTGTGTATCCGATCTTTCCTTTGAGCTAAAAAACCTTACCAGCCATTTATACATCTAAACAGAGCATTCTCTGGCCACCCGGCACCATATTCCCTTCACATAGCTGACACCCCTGAACACGTAGCTACAAAACCATTGTGTCTACATGTGTCCGTTGGTCCTTGCCAGCTCCCAGCTCCTCCCTAGGCCACGAGCCCGGAGACCGACCAGCAGCTGTAAAGTAAAAGGGCAAAGCCACCTGAATTGACCTATTTGTGGAAGGCGCTCCCTCTCCCCACTTTCAGCTGCAGGGCCCTGAGAGCACAAAGGAACTACCTTCCTGGACGGCTGTGCTAAGAGCTGCCCTTGCAGGAGCATTTGCTGTGAATGAGGTCAATTGAACAAACACAATGGCCCTACTGTGATGAAGAGCTGTGGTCATTTTCCTCATTAACACATCACATGAAACACAGAATTATATGTGGTCCCTTCTGAGGAGGCTTCATTAGACATTTTAAATTCATAGTTATCATCGCATATTCAAAGATCAGCAGCAGCCTTAGCTTGGATATATTGAGGCACAAAGGAAAACCCAGCATAGAAAATCGCTTACCTAGTTCACATAGGTACTGAGAAGCTTAACGCTTCGAAAGCACTTGGACTGAAGACAGAAAGCATTATCTTCTTACCACGACACTGTGAACAGACGTCCATAAGGTCCCATCTTCCATTAATTGGACTTAGATGTTGTATGCATTTGATGATTATGATAATGGGTGATGTGATTATAAGAGCCCCTCCATAGGGCATTTTGTCCAAAAATAAAACTGTCTTTATCCTATAGGAGAAATTGTTTCTCAGCTTGAAATAATTTAATTTTGTCATCAGTGGGTTGCAAACTGTGCCTTAGGCTTGTGGTGTGCGAAAATGTCTTTGAGTCTACTGCCCGTCTTAAGAAGTTTCTTTAAAAAAAGAGAATGAAGCCTCCATTTGAACCACATGACACTATCTTATCTATTGTCTAGACTGTGTTACCAGTTCAGATCCTTTACTGTTGGGTGAATTGAGTTTAAAGGCAGATAAAACAAAGCTACAGTTACACTATGTAAGCTGATCTGGAAAAAAAAATTTAACAAGCAGTTTACCTACCATGACATTGTATACAGTACTTGTGTTCGTTTTACTTAGTTCTAGAAATCGTATGTAATTGATACTCAGCATGAATGTGTGAATTTTTATTTTTATTTATTTTTTTGAAGATTTTATTTATTTATTCATAAGAGATAGAGAGAGGCAGAGGGAGAAGCAGGCTCCCTGCTCAGCAGGGAGCCTGATGTGGGACTCGATCCCAGGACCCCGGGATCATGACCTGAGCAGAAGGCAGAAGCTTAACCATCTGAGCCACCCAGGCACCCAGAATGTGTGAATTTTTAAATCACTCCTTTTTTTTCTTTTTTTGAGAACAACAAAGACTCAAAATTTATAAAGCTTGCTATAGAAGTCCCCGATTATGAAGTAAATAGAAAGGTCAAGTTTTTAGTGCTTTTTTTTTTTTTAACCTGTCAGTAAGGGGAAAAAATGTACAATAGTTTATGACTTTGCAATTTTCCCATTAAATTTTGTATTAAAATCTGAGAAAAAAAACTGAAGTAAAAAATCTGATTTGAATTGCAAATCAATTCCCCATTCAAGCTTTTTGTTGCAACCTACTATTATCGCTAAAGTATTTCGGTTTGAACGTTGAGCCCGTAGCAGCACTTGGCCTCCCTGGTGCCACAACCATTCTAATAGGAGGTTAAGAGATGAATTTAGGTCTCCCTTTAAACAGAGTAGGTATCGATGCTGTCCCATATATCTCAATGAATAACTGATGGAAAACCTCCTTGACTCCTTTTCTCAGCCATTTTTGAAAAGTGGACGTCAGCCCCTTCAGAAAAGGTGATCCATTATCTTTGCACTGTAAGCAAAAGACAGATACAGAAACTCTCACAGCTCTCTCTTCACCCATCAAAAGAGAGATGAAAGATCAAGAAGATTGATATTATCTACAGCCTGTTCCATTTTCCTCAAAATGAAAAATACACAGTAGCTCAAAATGAGAAAAGGGTAAATCCTATTACTTTCCAACAAAGTAGCACACTACAGAAGGAAGTGTAAAGGTTTTTTTGGTTTGGTTTTGTTTTTTTGGAAAAAATATCTGCAAAAATCCAGTAAGATTTTTCCAAAGAATTGGGCAAATTTGAAAAACTCAAGCTAACACAATAATTAAAAGAATCAGACCTTGACATATATGTAACCATCTGAGGGCAGATACTTCGATTTTTTAGTAACAGAGTCATAACTTTGCCCAAACTTTTTTTTTTTTTTAACCTCAATCTGTTAAATATTCGGAAAGGAATCGTGGGGTTGGATTGGGAAGGAAAGATTAAAATCGTGGAGGGAAAAGTCCTCATTTCTTGCAAAAAACCCTTGACCTGTGTACAGTTCCAGATGCAGTCTTCATACTGTACTGGTCATCATTTGTCTCTCATTGCTTTTCAAACCATAACTGTAGTATTCTTATAAAATGTTTTTTATGGCTATGGAATCTCCATCTGTTTTATACCTCTCAGCTAACTCAACTTTATTATTTACTGTAGGTGGGTCCATAACTCATGAAACATTTCATCCTTTATGATTTTTTTTTTACCCTTATCTCCTATTCCCAACTTTATTTAAAAATCCATCCATCCAACGTTGTACTGATACAGACACGCATAGCCCGGCTAACCAACTGATCCCATTGTGTCGTTCTAGAAGGGAGGTTTTAGAATTTATTAACATTCCAAATCATGCAAATGAAGATTGTTTTACTTCTGGACGGATCAATCAGTGCAGTCCTTAGGTGTCATGTTTAATGAAAGTGAAAGCTGCAGTCATTTAAAAATGAATAAACTGAGCTTGGGATCCTAGATTACTTTCTTACCCATCAAAACAGACGACTATGCTCTGCAAATCTAAAAAAATGATTCAAAAATGCCTGTTTAATATTAAGTTTAGTTTTCTACAGTAATCCACCATCTATCATTTATTTTCAGGTTTTTAATCTTATACAGTGTGTCCCATAGGGCTCTCACACCATTTGGATAGCAAGCACACAGAGCTATTGCTTTGTCAAATCACTCAATTAATATTAGTACCACAGATAAAGAACCAATGGTGAAAAAGGAGATAAACTTCAGTATCTACTGGTATACTTCTGTTACATTCATCATCAATTATTTCAGTCTTCATTAATTAGTTATATGAGACACAAACATGTGTTCTTCAAGGAGTTGGCCTCATTATAATTAAGTAGGTATGGCTTCATAGGGACCTACTCAGCATATTATATGACTCATATGCAGGATAGTTTTTAATAACTCCACTCTTTATTATAACTTCACTGTATTGCTAAAACCGAATCTCATTAGTAGGGAAATGACAATGGAATAAAGTTTTCTCAGTATAAGATAGATCATTTTTGGAACAAAGAGAAATAAAAGAATCCTGGGAGAAAGTTCAGAATAAAAGATCATCAAATGTGATCATTTTTCATATGACCTAATGGCTTAGTTATAAATTTAGCTGGACACTAACAAAGCTTTATACCTGATGGCAGGTAATTTTTATTTTTATTTATTTATTTATTTATTTATTTATTTAAATTTAAGCTTTTTTTTTTTTAAGATTTTATTTATTTATTCATGAGAGAGAGAGAGGCAGAGGGAGAAGCAGGCTCCCAAGGAGCAGGGAGCCCGATGCGGGACTCGATCCCAGGACCCTGAGATCATGACCTGAGCTGAAGACAGACGCTTAACCATCTGAGCCACCCAGGCGCCCAGCAGGTAATTTTTATTCAGCCTTTAGTGATAAGCTGGAGTCATTGCTCTTTTTCACTCTATTAAATATACTCCAGATGTACATAAATGAGTTTTTAACTTGTCCAAGCACCCTTTTAGCTTTCAAACAAACAAAAAATCTTAGGTCTTGCTCCAATTACTATTTAATTTTAGAATCATTACACTGTGTTACCAGTTAATAGAAAAGACCAATGTTTTTTAATGGGTGCTACTTAAGAAAATAAGACTTGTCTAGATATTTCTCAAGTCACTCTTTGAAAACTAGCGTCTACTCACAACTTGTATTTAGAACCCTGCCACAGTCAAAATCACAATGGTCCAAGCTGCATCATGAGACCTAACATCTTCCTGCACCAAAGGGAATGAAACTTTATCACAGAGGCTGGTCTGTAAATGATATCAGCCTCCCTGACTTAGGATACAGCTCTACTGAATTGTTTTCTCTGTTGAGTATGACACACACTGAAGGATCAAATTGATTGATAGCTTACAGGAGAGAGATATAAATTTCAGATTGCTTAACCAAACCTCGGAAATTCTCTCTGGAAGTCAAATCCCCTTTCATAGTCTCAGCTACCAATGATTAGCTGGAAGATTAAGATGTTACTAAGTTGATCCTAGAAGACCAATTCAAATGGTATTTATTTTTCCTTTTTTGTCCATGAAGCCAAAAGATAAAAATGGCACATTTTAGACTCTTTTTTTACAGAAAGATTCATTACATCCTCAATGTATTTTAAATATTTTAAGGTAGTACCCAAAGAAATATGTATGTAGTATATATTTGTATATTATATATATGTATATATATATATATATGTATGGTATATGTATATACTATATACATATCAGATAATTCACATAACAATACCCATGTAACCATGTTAAAACAAAACAAAACAAAACACTGCATTCTGTCCCCAAAGAGCAAATGAGAACAACATCCAAACTTTTTAGCAGAGTTTACAACTCCCTGCATGTTTTGGCTTTTGTCTTTGCAATTTTGTGCTTTATTTCATGCTTTATTCCTCCTCACCCTGTAAAATCCAGCCCATTGCTCTCTCATTCTTTTCACCATTCCCTCTTCCTGGAACGCTCACCTTTCTTCTCTTTGAATGGTGGGTTACTCACCTCTTGGAACTTGGCTTCAGTACCACCTTCCCAGTCGGGCCCTTCTGGATAATTCATCAAAAGTGGGAACCTTCCCTGTTAGCTTCCATTTCAGCCTCTTGTTTGTGTTTCTCTTAACACTTACCATAACATGTCGCTTTTCCATTTATTTGCCCTTCATCCGATCACATGCTCCATGGGAAAGGAATCAAAATGTCTTGTTCTATACTGTATCATGGGTACCTATCACTATCCAGGCTCTTGGAAAATTCGTAATAAACATTTCTTCCATGATGCCAAAAAAGAGGTCATAAGAGGAAAATTACCTTATTTCCTTATGTTGAGATGCCATTTCTTTTTTAACTCGAATGCTAAATGGTGGCCTCTTTTACTACCATAAAAACTAGGTCCTTCTGAAGTAGTTAGTTTAAACTGTTTCAGGGACTCCCTATCACCAATGAAATGACGTTTGAGCTCCGGAGACGGACACAGAAGGCCTCCAGAAGCAGCCTCGGCAGCCCTGCGCTGTGTTGTTTCCCTCCATCCCCTGCCCCCCTCGTCATGCGCTGACAATGACAGGTGGTGCCAAGCCCTCTGCCTGGGACGGAGTGGGCCCTGCGCAAATATTTGATGAATCAACTGCAGGCAGCTCGCTGCACACACCTGCCTGTTTTGGCGGCATCAGCTGAACTGGAGAGCTAGTCAGAGACCAGATCTAAAAAGATCTCCGTATGACGTGTTAGGGATTAAAGTCTTTAAAGCAATGAGAAGCTGGAGGGGCGCTGAGCAAGGCAGCGACCTAAGGGAAGGACTGCTCAGAGGAGAGTGCTGCCTGCATCCTTCCCCGTTGTCAGCAGGACTTCGCACGTCTCTGTGTGATCAGCTCTGAGGGTGACTTAGCCCACCACGAGGGTCAGGAGCAGACTCTGGAAAAGATTTCTACTTGGCAGTTTCCACTTGAGTTACATCTTGTACACTTTCAGTTCTGTCTTTTATGGAGCACATAAGTTTTGAGTAACTTCCAAAGCCACCCAAGTAAAAATAAATCAAGAAGGATTGCGTTTTACACTCCACTTCCCTGCGTGTCCTGAGGCAGGAAAAAAGCCAGCTTGGTGGGGGGGGGGGGGGGGTGGTCTGTATCTTTCCAAGTCATTTGTCTGTGGAGCACCACTCAACTCGCGGGGCTTTTCATTAAGGTATAGTTTCCAAAGTAAAATAAACATAGGATCAAAGAAACAAAAACCTCCCCTTTTGGGTACAAGTAGTTCTGAACTTTATGTCATTTGCTGGAGTATTGTATACTGATAGCATATTGGCTAATGTTTGTGTTGGTAATGGTTACATGTATTTAAATAAGAAATGCCAGGGTAGATTTTATTATCATCATCAAAGAACTCAGGAGGAAACTTTTCTAAGAGTCTTTTGATAACTTCTTGATAATAAATATGCACTAAATTAAGCATGGATTGCTTATTTCCTCTGTGGTAAGGAGAGTTACCTGATGTCTGGGCTGCTTTTTTAAGAGCTTAGGTTTTAAAACTTTTTTGCGACTGAGTGTCAGCAGGGATCAGTTTTACTCATTTGTTAAAATAATCTCAAGCTAATTTGACAGCATAAACACAGCGTGTAAAAAAGAGGAAGGTACATTGTTCTTTAAAGATATCAGGCAGCTATGCAGTGGTGAGGCATTACATTTCTATTTTTTTTCCTGAAATAAATTCCTACAACTTTCATAAAATCTGAATTAAAAATCAGAGCTTTCCAAAACTTCATGAATAATCTACAAGTGCGGACATGTCCATAGGCTCTGAGCCAAAGAGAACAAGTTACCATCAAAACGGGTTACATTTTGGAATATTCTAACATCTGGGCAGCCAATTGGACGTAGTATGGGTACACCTCAGCTCTGCACACTCGGTGCTCAGAAGCAGACCAGCATGAACGAGAACTAGAGGCAATCAAAAGTTGCAAGAGTGGGCCAGGCACCATCTGGGCTCTGTAGGAGGACTGGTGGGGGAAAAGGAACATGATGGCATATGCTATGAAAGTACAGATTGTAAAGAAGGGTAGCACCCTTGTTTTGCAGACAAGTTACTACATTTATGTTGCAAAACAGCCCTCTAAGATTTGGGAGAAAGAAAACACTGTGGTTTCAGGTTAGCTGCGTTGCAATACTCTCCTAACACCCAAGGGATGGGGATGGGAGAGGGAGTATGCATCTATTATAGCCCGGGAGGTATAAATAAGTGTTCATGGGTGTAAATCTCTTAACTGTTGAGTAAAACTCTTCGGGGAGGAACCATGTCTAAAATGTCTCCTGCATTCCCGGCAGAAATGCAATGCTGGGCATGTGAGAGGGGCAGAAGCACTGTATTTGGGACTCAACATCTGGGTTTAATTACCATCTGTGTTTTTCTAAGAAAGTCAACCTCTCAGCCTAACTTCTCATCTGCAGAAGAGAAAAGGGGTGTTGGGGGGGTGGGGGGCGGTTAATGCCAGCCCAGCCTGGAATTTTTAGGGTTTTTGTCAGAATTCATAGATTAATGTATGTGAAGGTGCTGCATAAGCTGGAAAAAGCTGTTGATGTTACACCTGGAGCACAAGAGCCGCAAATACTTGTTGATACACTGGTTTCTTGATTAGGATTTATTCATGACTCATCTATGGAAGGATTCCTTTCCATTTATTTCAGTTTCACAACCTCAGCACTATTGACATTTCGAACTAGATAATTCCTCCCTGGGGTGGGTGGGGGGGGGGGATGAGAGTGAGAGTGTTGCCTGTGCTGATTCCCAAAGTTTACAAATGAAACATCCTACTACCTCTACCCATTAGATGCCAGTAGCGACCTCCCTGCACTCCCCCATCCCTGCCATGAGTTGGGACAACCAAAAATGCCTCCAGTCATGGCCAAATGTCTTCAGGAATAGGAGTGGGAGGGCAAGATTGTCCCCCAGTTGAGAACCACTGATTTAATTGAGAGACAAAGATCTGAAAAAGCCATAAGGGTTTTGTTTGATCTATCCCTGGACCATAAATGATAGCCAGTGGTGGTTATCTGTGATTACTCTATAGAAGGCACTCTGTTAAGCTATTTACCTCTATTAACTCATTTAATCCTAGAACAATGAGGTGGTTCAACCAATCTTCACTTTACAGATGAAGAAATTGAAGCTTAAAGAGTTTAGGTGACTTGCCCAGGTTCAAAGCTATGTAAAGGACAGCCTTGTGTCTGGATCCTGCTCTGTAGGATTCCAGAGTCTTTGCTCTTAACCATTCCTGCTATGCTTTCTCACAAGAGATAAGATGATCAAAACAGCCTCACTCTCTGCCGAACATTTGACAACACTTGCTGCGGCGAACCTGACTTTAGACCTCAGTAGGATTAAGCATGCAGCCAGCTAAGGGCTATCGCTGCTTGGTAAGTATTATTTACATGAGCCACAGAACTAGGCAAGGCATAAAAAAATCAGGCACGTCTGAAGGCAGAGAGGCAGCAAGTCCTAACGTATTCATGCTTAATCATGTAATTCCATAGAAACGAGTTTTTGTGGGGAAATTGTATTTCTTTGTAAATACTTATATTTTTTACTTCAGTGACATAAAAAAAGATGAAGCTGTCCAAAAGGAGGCAAAATTGGTAAGGATAACTTGACTAAAGTACATACTGCTTGATAGATACGAGTGCCCAAAGCTATTCTATGGGATCAATAAGCTCAGGGCAAATGCTATTACTCATTAAGCACCTACGTGGTTATGTTTTGCCAGAAACGTAACAAAAAGTTCACAACCAATGACTTAATATCTGGAATCTAAAGTCTTTCAAAATAAAGAAGTTGCTGCTATTATTCCCAATTTCTGGACCCAAAAATGTAGACAAAGTAAGCAATATGTGTCAAGTCACAGAAGTTAAGAGAGGGCAAAAGAAAACTTTAATTACAGAATGATGTACAACTCAGATCATTCCACATGTACTGTCAAATCATTAATGCCCACTGCAAGAGTAACGTGGGTAGCCAAGGTATTCAGTTTCTGAAGAGATCCAACACTAGTGGATGATTCCTTCTCAGCTGACCATAGACAAGATTGCAACTGCTAATTCACTACAAGGAAGCTTGATTTCATTTTCCTCCAACTTCTGTCCTGCTCCCCAAAACCAACCAGAATTCCCAACTTCTACAATTTAATACACATATGTCTTTCCTCAGATAATCATCTTGACTCTTAATAATGGGAGAAGCATTTCTTTCTACCAATCTTAACACATAGTGTTCCCACCAGGGGCAGCAGACCTGGCACTTAACCCATCAGAGGTTTAGTTTGAGCATAGCCGTGCAGGACACGGTTACAATCTTGTTCTCAGCTTCAGCAGTCAGTCTCCCATTGTCCAGTGGGTGCACACCACACCATCTCCCTTGTACCTTGAGAGGGTGTTTGGGGAAGCGCCTGGCTCTGTGCTTGCTCCCCAGAAGACGTTCTATATGTGGTAGTTTTATTGGGCCATGTTGCCAATAAACATCTGATTCAGACCAAGCCTCAGGTGCTAAGTCAGGATTTTTTCCCTTACAAAGGACGAACCCAACCCCATTTGTTTAGGCAAAACAGATGTTATTATCTTCCCTACATCAAAAACTTCAGGCATGAGCAGAACTAAAGTACATTAGGATTCTGGGACCCTCCCAAACCAACCACATAGCCCTTTTAAGTTACAAAGAAACTTCTCATGTGTTGGATTGTTTAAAAATATATATATATATATATATTGTTTTTTTGAACCCTAAGAGGTAGGCAAGACAGATGGACTCTTCATTTTCTGGATGCTAATTAAATGATGTCCTCAAGGTCTCTCAGCTACTAAGTTACATGGCTGATTACTGATTGACCCCAGGAATCCTGAGTCCCAAACACAGTGCATTTCCCAATATAGCATATCTTGAAAGTAAGCTACCAGATAAGATCCTTATCCTCAAGACACCCAATTAATAGTGAAAAGGGACAAAAAGAAACTGATGTCCTTTAAAGCGCTTTTTTTGTGAAGAATTATTTTGTGCTTTAATAGTACTACTTCATTTTCTTTTTTTTAAAAAAGATTTCATTTATTTATTTATTTGAGAGAGAGAGAAAGAGGGAGCATGAGGGGGTGGGGCTACGGGGGAGGGAGAGGGAAGGAGAAAGACTCCCAAGCAGACTCCACGCTAAGCACAGAGCCCGACACAAGGCTCGATCTCACGACCCTGAGATCATGACCTGAGCCAAAACCAAGACACTTAACTGACTGAGCTACCCAGGCGCCCCTAATTCATTTTCATAAGAGGAATTCTACAGGGCTGTTTCCTGGAACTTCTACTAAAAGTATGCGCAAAGGAGAATTTGACACTTTATTTTGTCCCGATCATAGTAAACAGACAAATGGACTAAGGACCATATCATTATGACCAGTATATTACCATCACGTGCTATCACCAGCAGTAATCACCGGGACCTAGCTAGGCCCTGTGTACAACGAGAAGTCCTGTGTGTCTCAAAAGCAAGAACTCCATTGTGCTCACCATCATATCCCTGACACTGAGCATAATTTTGGTTGAATTAATGCAGAACAAGTCCTAATGAGTCATAAAATCTGAAGAATGAGTTGAGAAAAAATGGAACTCTGGAGACTTTTATGAGGGCCATGACCAGAGATATTATTCTTTTTGAAAGTATAATGAAAAGTAATCATTTCTTGAAATTCTGATTGGATATATGAAGATTACTAATTGATGAAGGACACATATAAGTTATCCTATTGTGGAGTGGCATAAAGTTTCAACAGGATGAACATGGAAAGGTACTGCTCCTGTCACCTGCGCTGTGGATCCCATCTCCCCCACACACACACATCTGGGGCTTTCTGCCATCAAATATCCATTCTTCATTGGAGGTTCACTCAACAGAAAATTATAGTTGTCAGTCCCAGTAATAAAACAATCCCACCTCCTCCATGTGTCCCCCTATAAATAACTACTACCGTCCTTCCTCCCTCTCAGAAACCAAAGTCGAAACTCATGGTCTCCCAATTCTTTGTCCCTCATTCATCTCTCGTACTGACTCGGTATTCACCACCTCTATTCTGCTCAGCTTGTCCCAATTTCAGATTCTGAAGCATTCTTTTTATTCCTTATCTTACTTGACCTCTCTCTGGCATTTGACATTAGAAACTCGTCCTTCCTTAAAACTCTCCCCTCTGAAGGCCACATTCTCTGGATTTTCCCTGTTTACTCATTCTCATGTAGATTAGCTCCCTCCCTCCCATTCTCCCTCCTAAATGCTATTATTCTTCAAGGTTCCATTGTCAACAACCTTTTCTATCTACAGACTTTTTTAGCAAATCTTATCTATACCTATGCCTTCAATGACTATCAACGATTTAATGTCTCCCAAATCTTTGTCTCCACATTCCTGAGCTTTAGATCAATAAATGCAGCAACAATCCAGCTGCCCACAGGCATTACAATTTCAACAGGTCCCAAACCAACTGTACTGGATGAAATCCCACCAATCTTCACCTCACTTACTCCCTGTCCCCATCAAGTAGTACCAGTATTATCCACTCCATTGCCCAAGTTGGAAACCTTAGTCATTCCAGAGAATTCTGCCAAATTCTCTCTCAATTCAACTTTCTAAACGTTTCTTGTATTTGGCCCATTTTTCCCACGCTCATTGACCCTCTCAAAATATTTCTCCTAGTTGTTACGAAAAAACTCCTTACTCGGTCTACGTGCAATCCTACGTGCTCCCCTGCCCCTGTTTCCCCATCACCACCATAGATTGATCTCTTACGTAGCTGTCGGAGTCCATTCCAAAAACCACATCTGATCAAGGTATTTCCGTAACTCAAATATTTCAGTGGTTCCCCATTGTCTTCAGGATGAAATTTTAACTCCACACCATGTCTCCCTTACAAGGCCCTTCACTGTCTTCCTCCAGACAACTTCTCCTGCTTCATATCCCAGACACTTCAGTCTATCTCTGTATTTATAGCTTTAATACAAAACAGGCCTTTGACAGGCACCGACTGAATGAATGAATGAATGAATTCTGAGAAAGATGTCTTTAGATATTAAAAAATGTTATAGGGCTTCTTTTTATCTTCAACAAATAATAATCTGTATGTAAAAATTAAGTCCATAGCTCCTTTGTTTTGAAGCTTAACATGTTATCACCCAAAAAATAAAGTCTTAAATTTGCTACTCTTTTTAGGAAATACATCTTCTAAAGAGAGCATTTAATAAGATATGTTAGAATACCCTCCCAAATATATGTGGAATTCCTGAACTTGAGAAAGAGCTATGTTCCAAAAATTCTTTTATAACCTGGTTCTGTTAAGCTTGGAATGCATTTTCTCATAGAAACAATGTTTTATATATATTATTTAATTTAGGCTTAAGCTATTTTAAAAATGATTTAAGTAGTATATAATAAAATACACATATCATAAGCTTTTAAAATAATGAAAGGTCTATAGCAACATATATGGCCTATGGAAAGTAATTATATTATAAATCCCATAAACCTACACTAACCCAAAACCAAGTAGAAATTTAACTGAGAATCTTATCAGCTAATGCAATATAAAAGAAGAAAATAATGAGGGCTTTTTTTTCTTTTTTTTACCTCGTTTTTACTTTTTTTAAGCCTCTTTTTGCTTCTCATTGTCTAATAAAACGGCATACACGAATTCAGCAGGAGACTTTTTTGTACTAAACTCTCAGAAGAAATTTTTGACATGGAATCTTATATAAGGAATGTTTAATAACCTAGAGGCAGAGATGGTTTAATAGAAAAGCAAATATATCCATATGACCCATTCTCAGAGCAACCATTATTGAAACTGATAAGACATTTAATTATATTTCAAAGAAGTATAATTAGCTTCTGTAAGTAATTCAAGTAATATATACCTATCTTTCTGATGCTCTAACTTGATATGGAATCAACACTAGTCATAACCAATACATACGGCAGTAGAATGTGTGCATATGCACTATCTCATTTAATCTTCACAAAAACTCGATGAGGTCAGTACAATTACTGTCATCTCCATTTTACAGAGAGGAAAACTGAGGCAAAGAAGTGAATGACTTACGGAGTTCACACAGCTACATTCCCTTTTCCATCTCAGATATCAATGATCTCATTCGGGATTTTAAAGGAAGCTGAATAGGACAAATTTTGAGTTTGAGCTTTCTGTTGACCTTAAAATGAGTTGGTCTACTCTTACCTTTCCAGTGTTATCCTACTCTATTTTCCTCCTTGCTCAGTGAATTTTTTTATATGCATCTAACCAACCAAATTTGTTCCCCACATTAGGGTTTTACACTTGAAAAAAACCCTCTCCCAAGAAAATATTTTACCTCTTAACGCTACCTAGGACACATTTCCAAAAATCTTTATGTGACTGATGCTTTCATAAAAATCAGGTCTCAGCTCAAAAGTCACACAAGTCCCTCTTGGCCACCCAATCTAGAGAAGCCTCCTCAGACACTATCACTAGATTTTATTTTTAATTATTTATTAGGAGTTCATTTATTCTCTTTTCCCAACCTGTAGAACTGTGCTGTCTAATAGAAATATTATGTGACTCAAGCCACATACATAATTTTTTTTTTTTTTAATATTTATTTGTCAGAGAGAGAGAGCACAAGCAGGGGGAGCGGCAGGCAGAGGGAGAAGCAGACTCCCCGCCGAGCAGGGAGCCCGATGCGGGACTCGATCCCGGGACCCTGGGATCATGACCTGAGCCGAAGGCAGACGCTTAACCGACTGAGCCACCCAGGCGTCCCGCCACATATGTAATTTTAAACTTTCTAGTTAACTCACTAAAAAATGTGAAAAGAAACAAAGCTAACTTTATGAATTGTATTTAACTTGATATATCTAAAATATTACCGTATCAATGTGAAAACAATAGAAAATTAATGAGATACTTTGCATTCCTTTTTTCATGTTGAGGATTCAAAACCTGGTGTGTATTTTACACTGGCAACACACTGCATATCAAATGAGACACATTTCAAGTGCTCTTTAGCTCCGCGTGGCTAGTGGCTACCATTATTCGACAGCGCAATTTAAAATGTAAACTGTTGCTCACTGGTGTATTTCTAGAACCTAGCATAACAGTGCCTGGCTCTTCATGTATTCAATACATTTTTAGGATAAATGAATATTGAATGTGTGGGCTATAAGTATTCTCTGTCTTAGATTGAAAGAAGACCCATATCCTATCATGCCAAATTTGTAGGTGACAAAGATTAACATTTTCTTGTATAATTTTAGGTGAATCGGGTCAAATTTACTTAGCATTTGTTTTTGTTTTGTTTTTGTTTTTGTTTTTTTGACCAAGGAAACAAATATGTGATGCTAGATAGGTGGACACTATCTTACAGGTACACCCCTTACAGTGGTCCTCCAAAAGATATCCCCATACTGACTGGAGAAACCTCTGAGTGTTGCATTATATACTAGAACAAAAGGACTTGGCAGACGTAATTGTCTTAAGACTTCAATGAAGTCCTATCTTTAAGATGGAGAAATTATCCTGAATTATCTAGGTGAACCTAAATATGATCAGAGGTATCCTTATAAGAGAGAAGCAAAGGGAAATCTAACCATAAAAGAGAAGGTAATGTGACCACAGAAGCAGAACTTGGAGTAATGCAACCACAAACCACAGAACACCAGTAGCCACCAGAAGGTGGGAGAGGCAAGGAACTGACTCCCCTGGAGCCTCTAGAGAGAATACAGCTCTGCTGACACATTGATTCAACCAGCGAAACTGATTTCAGATATCTGGTCTTCAGAATTGTAAAAGAGTCGATGTGTATTGCTTTTAAGTCGTGGTAATTTGTTACAGCAATCATAGGAAGCAAATACACCCCCTGATCTTTCAAGCTACTTCCATATAAGACAGAATTCTCTGACAGCTTGCAAAAACAGCCCCAATCTCCACTCCCTTCTGTATACCTGTTCCTTTGCAATGTGAATTAGCAGCTGCTCTCGTTAAGAGGTTATAGCTGGTTTCTCCACCCTATCTGTGCTTTGACCAATAGAATGCCACAGAAACCACATTCGGCCAGCTCCTAGTCTAGGCCTCAGGAGGTCTCCTTCTTACCTGGAACTCTTTGCACTTCCATGTGAATAAGCCTGTTCTAGCCTGCTGGGTGCACCCGGGTGTCTCCCATTGCCCAACCTTACAGTGAACCATTTGTTGGACATGCCAGTGAGTCATTTTAGGCCAGCCAACTCCCAGTTCACCTGCCAGAAGCTGACTGTAGACAAATGAGCAATCTTTATATAGACCAAAGGAACTTCCTGACTGAGCCTTGCCCAGATTGCTAAACTGTAGAATTGGGAGCCTGATAAGTCCTTGTTGTTTAAAGCCACTAACTGTTGATCGAGGTAGCTTGTTATGCACCAATAATTAACAAATATATTCCCATAAAGCGTATTCCTTCTACATGTGTTCAACTCTGCCATACAAATTCAGAGGAGTTTGTCAAAAAAAGAGCTGTTTGTAGTCTCACTTGAGGACAGCACCAACTACTCCATTTCCTACTGGAACACTACAGAGCTAAAATTTTCTTACAGAAGCAACATTTCATCGTATCGAGTATCTCGGTAAATATTTGAGTAAGGTCAGCTGCTCATCATATGTCACAGTAGAGGTAATACAGCCCTAGAATTTCAAGGTAGGTGTAGCTGACCTAAACATTTATTAAATACTTTGTTTCCTCCCAAATACAATTTTGAGTGACATTAAATCCCTTTTGCCCAGGAAAAACGAATTACTTGTAAAATATACCTCTGATAACTATAAGAACTAACCTGTTAAATAGGTAATTAGTCTGATCAATCTGAATCCTGAAGAATAGCTATCAAAAAATCACAATTCTAATTTTGGCACAGCTGATATGAAATTGCATTTTCTGACAATAATTAACCACTCATTTCAGTTAGTTCTTATTCTTAGTCCTGAATAAGAATAAAACTATGTCACCAGAATAGAGAAGGATGCTAGTAACTCCTTTTTCTAAGGTTGAGAGATATGCACTCAGTTTATCGGGGTGATATTCAGATAGGCAATTAAGAGATACCAGGACATTACTTGTATACCAATGTTTAAAACTGAAATCCAGGGGCACCTGGGTGGCTCAGATGGTTAAGCGTCTGCCTTCGGCTCAGGTCATGATCCCAGGGTCCTGGGGTCGAGCCCTGCATCGGGCTCCCTACTCCGCGGGAAGCCTGCTTCTCCCTCTCCCACTCCCCCTGCTTGTGTTCCCTCTCTTGCTGTGTCTCTCTCTGTCAAATAAATAAATAAAATCTAAAAAAATAAAATAATAAATAAATAAATAAATAAAATTGAAATCCAGTGAAAAACTGACACTTGACTAGCAGCCCAGGCTGCAGAGTGTCCCAATGGCTTGCTAAAATACCTATGAAAGGCAAAGGAAAGACAAAAATTGATGACAATAAAAACTTTAACTGACAGCCATCCTACTACCAGAAACAAAAAATTCCATTAACCACGGGAACGAGGGAGATGAATTGTAAATCATAATGAGCAGCCACTTTAAATAGAGAAAGTTGACAACATAAAGAATATAGGATGAGCTTTCTTTCACTGTGTATCATGCAGATCAAAAACTCAGCATCAGTACTTGCCAGGATGCCAGGCAAGGGGTGCTATTCAGGATTCAACTAACCTTTGGAAGGAGAGATTGTGTTATACCCCAACCTGGCCCTCACCACCACCTTCCTTTCTTTGGAGAATGAAACTCCCAAAACAAAAAGTGGTGGGTGTGTATGTGTAGAAAGGGGGGGGAGGGGTGACAATAAATACACTGCATGAAAACATAGCTTCAACAAGTAAGGTACTATGGGCAGAAATGAAAATACAATCCTGGGGGCACCCGGGTAGTTCAGTTGGTTGAGCCTCTGACTGTAATTTTTGGCTCAGGTCATGATCTCATGGATCCTGGGATCTGGCTCTGTGCTCTCCAGGGAGTCTACTCAAGATTCTCCCTCTGCCCTTCCCCCAACTCATGCACTCACTCTCTCTCTCTCAAATAAATAAATCTTAAAAAAAAAAAAAAAGAACAATGCTGTTAGTGAAATATGGGGATTCTAGTTTTGCTTTTCCTCCCTGTGTTCAAACAAGTATCAAACAATAGATATTTTGAGGGGCAAAGAATCCATCTCAATCCAGTCAACCCTGCAGCACTTAAAGTTTAGGACTTGTGACATTAATTTGCTCCCCAACTGGAAATCTAAAAAGACAACAGTACAGTACTGACAACCAATAAGCCATAAATCAGATAAGAAGCCAGCCAAAGACCCTATCTATTGGCAAACACCTTGTAATAGGATGAGTAAGCAGAAAACAAACACGAGGGCATATGACGTTCTTTAGCACAAGGGAAATCCTTGTCACAATGAAAGAAAAAGAAAACTAGGTGTTTTCAATAGGATAACAGAAGATAAAAACAAAAAAATCCTTTGAATTAGGATTAGAATTCAAAAGGGGTGATAAAAAGAGAATTGGGATAAGGTGACATTTAAATGATACTAGAAATGAAAAGGCTGAATTAAAATAAAAGGCTGTAAGTTTGAAACCATCATTAGCAAAACCGAGACAAAAAAGATACTGAATTAGTGACCTGAAGGTCAAAATTTAGAAGCCGTTTTCAAAAATGAAAAGAAAAAATGTAAAAGATGATAGTGATAAAGTCCAGAGAATAGAAATTCAATAAAGGGCTAAATCGGTATTATTAAAGAATCCTGAACCAAAAAAGCAAAATCAAAATTGAAAATTAACAGAAGAAAATTTTAGTGACCGAAGTGAAGAACTCAGTCTTCAAATTTAAAGGATTTGCTTTGTATTATAAAAATAATGAAAAAGGAACCATAACAAGACACACTGTAGCAAATTTTTATTACAAAGATGAATAAATCCCTATAATTGTTCACATAGAAAGAAATAGATTTATAAACATGGAATAAAATAATTTGGCTTCAGAGTTCTGTGGAATATTGAATATCTTAAGACAACAGTGTGATAGTTTTGAGTGGCACACCTTGTATCAGCCAAGGACTCATTCATGTGCGGAAGTAACAGAGGAAATATAGAAAATATAGAAGCCATATGGCTTAATTTAAACCCACCCCAGAAAAAACAACAAACAAACAAAACCAGAAAGTGGGGACTAGCAATTAGCATTAAGTCAAATTAAACATGGATTTATTTAAATAATTATAACTATTTATTGCATAAAAGTAAAAGCGAAAAATCAAAAATAATTATTAATAGAAAACAACTTTACTGACATTTAATAATCTATGTTTTTATTCTTAAAAAAACTGGTCAGGTTACAAATATATATTCAGATATAATATAATATTCACAATATTATTGTTTATAAAACCAAAATATCTGAATCAACCTAAATATTCATCAGTAAACATGTGGTTAAATAAATTCTAATATATCCCTATTAAATATGAATGTATTAAATAATTTAAAAGAAAATATAGGTCTATATATTTATTGAAATAGACATGTGCATAAAATATTACACATATATGATTCCATTTCTTCGTTCAGTATTTATTTAGAATATGGATGATCTTTGTTTTCTTAGTCATTTTCTGCTTTCTCGGAATTTTATATACTGCACAGCAAAGCTACATAGACAAAATTCTTGAGGGTATCAAGAAAATCTCTCTCAGAATTTTTTTAAGACTTTGTTTACCACATCATGTATTTTGTAAAATCTACTTTTTCTAAACTACCAGCACTCAGATTAAAACTCTCTTATTTAAAATTTTAAAAAGAGACTATACTAAGAAGTAACCTACAACATAAACAAATAGACACTTGGTGGGTGCCTGGATGGCTCAGTTGGTTAAGCGACTGCCTTCGGCTCAGGTCATGATCCTGGAGTCCCGGGATCAAGTTCCGCATCGGGCTCCTTGCTCAGCAGGGAGTCTGCTTCTCCCATTGACCCTCCCCCCTCTCATGCTCTCTCTCTCTCTATCTCATTCTCTCTCAAATAAATAAATAAAATCTTTAAAAAAAAAACAAACAAATAGACACTTGGTAAATAATGACAATGAGAACCCACCAAATCAAAACATCAGGTGCTTTCCACAATGTCCCATAGAGGCAAATTTACTACTGTAATTTATTATTTAATAAAAGAACAAAAAATAACTAAGCATTAAGTTCAAGAAGTTAGAACATAGCGATCAGAAAAAATATAAATTAATATAGATTCAGGACGCCTGGGTGGCTCAGTCGGTTAAGCGTCTGCCTTCAGCTCAGGTCATGATCCCAGGGTCCTGGGATCGAGTTCCGCATCGGGCTCCCTGCTCCGCAGGGAGCCTGCTTCTCCCTCTGCCTCTGCCTCTCTCTCTCTCTCTCTCATGAATAAATAAATAAAATCTTTAAAAATATTAATATAGATTCAAAATCACTTGAAAAATAATAAAAGACTAATTTCTTGTAAACATAATAAAAGAAGTATAGAAATTGACAAAATTAGAAATGCAAAGGAGATACTATAATTGCGGAGAAATTTTGAAACTATATTATAGCATGTACAACTCTGCACTAGTTCCTTATAAAATCTTGATAAATTGAATTATTTTTGTGAAAAATATAAATTCCAAGGTTGACCCAAGTTCATGGAGAAATCTCACCTAGAAGCAAAAGGAAGAAAATGCTTGAGGAATAGTTGATTTCCCAAAAGCTTTGCTTGCTTGCTTTTTCTTTAAGGAAAAGCTATCCCCATGTTATACAAGCTGCTTCGAATCATAGAAAAGTCTGGACCCACTCCATCTTATGTAGCATAACTGTCGTCGTAGAGTCAGTTTGTGAGCGGTTATTGTGAGTCATCAATAAATATGTGTGCCCCCACAATTCCTCTCTGTTACATCATACTCTGGTCTCAAGTGACCCAAAATTGACATTCATTAATAGCTATATCAGACCCAAAGTCATCATTGAGATTTATTATAATCCTTTTTTAAAGATAGATAAATGATGTATTTGTTCTACAGCTGGATTTGGGTGATAGTTTCATAACTGTATAAATTACTGAAATTCATTGACTTCCAATGGATGAATTTTATGTTCAATGTATAGTCTGCCTAAGAGTATCAAGCTAAATAAACAAACTGCTTTTTTTAAGTTTTTAATTTTAATTCCAGTATAGTTAACATACTGTGTTATATTAGTTTCAGATGTACAATCTAGTGATTCAACAATTCTATACATTACTCAGTGCTCATCATGATCAGTGTCTTCTTTAATCCCCTTCACCTATTTCACCCATCCCCCACCCACCTCCATTCTGGTAACCAACATTTTGTTTTCTGTAGTTAAGAGTCTGCTTCTTGGTTTATCTCTCTTTTCTTCCTTTGTTCATTTGTTTTGTTTCTTAAGTTTCACATACAAGTGAAATCATACAAGATTTGTCTTTCTCTGGCTTATTTCACTTAGCATAATACCCTCTAGATCCATCCATTTTGTTGCAAATGGCAAGATTTCATTCATTTTTATGGCTGAATAAAATTCCATTGTGTATATATATCACATCTTCCTTATCCATGCATTTATGAATGGACACTTGAGCTGCTTTCATAATTTGGCTATTGTAAATAATGCTGCAATAAGTATAAGGGTACATATATCCTTTTGAATTAGTGTTTTTGTATCCTTTGGGTAAATATCCAGTAATGCAGTTCCTGAATTGTAGGGTAGTTCTATTTTTAATTTTTTGAAGAACCTCCATACGGTTTTCCATTGTGACTGCATCAGTTTGCATCCCCACCAACAGTGCAACAGTGTACCTTTTTCTCCACATTCTCACCAACACTTGTTGTTTCTTGTGTTTTTGATTTTAGCCATTCTGACAGGTGTGAGGTGGTATCTCTTTGTGGTTTTGATTTGCATTTCCCTGATGATGAGTGATGTTGAGCATCTTTTCATGTGTCTGTTGGCCATCTGTATGTCTTCTTTGAAGAAACATCTGTTCATGTCTTCTGCCCATTTTTTAATCAGATTATTTGTGTATTTGGTGTTGAGCTGTGTAAGTTCTTTACATATTTTGGATACTAACTCTTTATCAAATATGTTGTTTGCAAGTACCTTCTCCCATTCTGTAGGTTACCTTTTAGTTTTGTTGATTGTTTCCCTCACTGTGCAGAAGCTTTTTATTTTGATGTAGTCCCAATAGTTTATTTTTGCTTTTGTTTCCCTTGCCTCAGGAGACAGTTTTGTTTTTTTTTTAAATAAAAATTTTCACATGTTTGAGTATGTTCGTTTACTCAGGCTGCCATAACAAAATATCACAGACCAGTGGTTTACACACCAGAAATATATTTTCTCTCAGTTCTGCAGGCTAGAAATCCAGCAACAAGTTGTGACAAGGTTCGTTTCTGGTGGGACCGTTTTTCCCAGTTTGCAGATGGCCAGCCATCTCCTGGCAGTGTCCCCGCATGTCCTTTCCTCTGTGTGCGCTTAAAGAGAGCAAGCTCTGTGTCTCTTTCTCCTCTTATAAGGCTACCAATCCTATCAGGCTAGGCAGCCTCATGACCTCATGGAACCTCCCTCAATAGCTGATCTCCAAATACAGTCAAGCTCAGTGTTAGGGTTTCAATGTATGAATTTGGCAGCGGGGAGAGACACAGTTCAGTTCATAACACTGGGTAACTTCCTCAAAGTACAATTTTGCATAATAGTCTTCTCTGCCTCCTCAGTGTTCTTTACCAAACTAAGAGATAATGTTGGACAGTCTCAGTAAACCCTGAGGCAGCTAGGAATCCATAGTACTGACTTAGCAGAGAGTACTCTCCCCCAAAGTTACTGTGAGTAACATATTACTCCCTCTTTGCAGAGAGTGACTCCTTATAAGCCCCTCCTGCCATCTCAACTTTCTCAGTCCCCCAGGTCTGATCATGCCAGTATGAGTAGTTTATATTAAGCAATGGTTCTGTTAAGGAAAGAAGAGTAAAGAGAAATGGAACTAACTTCAGATATGTTTTCTGTATCAAAAAAATGAAGATAATTAAGGGATTCTTAATTAAATAATAATATTGACCCTGTTGATATGTACCTAGGACCTTAAAATTCATTAATTTTAGGGGCAACTGGGTGGCACAGTAAGTTAAGCATCCGACTCCTGGTTTTGACTCAAGTCGTGATCTCAGGGTCATTTTCTCATGGTCATGATCTCATGGTCATGAGCTCAAGCCCCACATCAGCTCCATGCTCAGGGCAGGGTCTGCTAGAGATTCTCTCTCTGCCCCTCCCCCTACTCATGCTCACACTCTCTCTCTCTCTCTAAAAAATAAATAAATCTTTTTAAAAATTAGTTAATTTTATAATTCCGCTTTTCAGAATTTATCCTAAGGACATCATCAGAAATTTGGCCATAAATGTATGTAAAGCTGTCCATATTATATGTAACAACAAAAATATCAGTAACTTAAATAAGGGAATGGCAAAGTCAATTGTGATATTGTCCAACCCTTAAATGTAATGAATGCCTGAGAACTTTGCATGAGCCAAGAACATATTCACAAAACAGTGTAAACCGGCATGTATGGAGGTTATTTGTTAACCAGTTCATGATTCCAAGAATTAATAATGGAGAATACATTTTCCTATTTTCCTGCATTTCCTATTCTAAATGTATTTTTAGATAACTAAGTATTGATGAAGGAAAGTTCTTCATAGAAGAATTCTAGGTAACATATGCAAAAGGAAATGACAGAATCAGAAAATCCCCTTTTTGCAACTACTGGGGCACCTGGCTGCCTCAGTCAGTAGACCATGTGACTCTTGATCTTGGAGCCATGAGTTCAAGCCCCACGTTGGGTATAGGGATTATTTAAAAAAAAAAAAAAATTCATGGTTGATGAAACCATTCAGGGAGCTTTGAAACTGGCAGATCAGGCTATCACCATGAAAAGAACTGATCAAGCTCAGAATCATTAAAGTGGGACAATCATACATATGCCTCATGCAGCAATGAAATTGGGATTACACACTGCTGTCTATGAAGTATTTCATCAAAAATAACTACTAATAACAATAAGTAAAATTGGACTCAAACCCAATCAAGTTTCTAGATCCAACTACCAATTATAAGAAATAAAGAAACAGCTAAATGACATGATGAAGAAGCAGTCAAATTCAGATTGTGAAATAGTCTACAAAACCAATGGCAGGTTTTTGCTCAAACAAATGGCATTTTTTAAAAGGAGGAGGGGGACCTATTTTTGACTAAATTAGACTTAGAAGACATACCAACCAAATGCAATGTGTGGCCTTTGTTTGGATCTTAATTAACAAACCCCACTGCAGAAAGTAAATTTTGGGACACTGGGTGGCTCAGTCAGTTAAGCATCTGCCTTCGGCTCAGGTCATGATCTGGGGGTCCTGAGCTCGAGTCCCACATTGGGCTCCCTGCTCAGTGATGAGCCGGCTTCGCCTTCTGCCTGCCGTTCCCCCTGCATGTGCTCTCTCTCTCTCTTACAAATAAATAAATAAAATCTTAAAAACAAAAAAAGTAACCTTTCATGTCAACTATACCTCAATAAAAAATGTTTAATATAAAAAGTAATCTTTGGGGGCGCCTAGGTGGCTCAGTTGGTTGGGCACCCAACTCTTGGTTTTGGCTCAGGTCACTATCTCAGGGTTGTGAGATCGAACCCCACGTAGGGTTCTATGCTCAGTGGGGAGTCTGCTGGAGATTCTCTTGGTCTCCATCTACACCTCTCCCCACTCATGCTCTCTCTCTCTCTCTGTCAAATAAAAATAAATATTTTTTAAAAAGTATTTTTTTGAGATAACTAGGAAATTTTGAATATAAATTGATACTAGATGATATTAAAGAATTGCTATTTTAATTTTGATAAGGCTGATAACATTGATTGTGTTGAAAACAAAAGAAAAACTTCATATTTTAAAAACATATACTGAAGTATTTATGAGTGCAATTATATGATATTTGGAATTTGTTATAAAATACCATAGCAAAAAAAAGTAGAGGTGGGGATGAGTAGCTGGAGGAGTGAGATATAAATAAAATGTAAGGGCCAAAATGCTAATAATTGTGCAAGATAGACAATGGGTACATAGAGATTCATTCCAGTCTTCTATCTATTTTTAGGTATGTTTGAAATTTTCTGTAATAGAGAGCTTTTGTATCTTTTAATTTCTTTTATCATGAAATATGACCGAGTAAAATAAACCTAAAAATATTAATAGTGGTTAACAGTAGATGATATCTCTGAATTGTGGAGTGACTGATGAATTTTGCTTCCTTCTTTACACTTTTTTCCCCACTTAATTTTCCACAAATATCGGTTATTTCTATAAGCACAAAAGCAGGCAATTAAAAAAATAAATGCTGGCCTCTTGATTAGGAATGTTGGCTGAGTCCCTTCTACCCCTGTTGTCCCATTGTCTGGCATTTAACAATATTACATCATGAGGAGTTATATTATTTTTCTTGGACTCAGTCAGCATCCCTGAAGTAGTGGCTCAGAGGAAAACCATCTTCCAAGTTCAGATGTTTCTGAGATTAGAATTTAACAAAAGTATTACTACCTGTAGCATAGAAACATCCTGCAATGCTTATGTGAATAATAAGTACCTAAAATATAAATATCAAGGGACTAAGGAAATAGGGTCAGTCATCCAAGGACTATGAATGTTTTAAATAGAGCAGAGAACAGAAAAGCACATTATGAATAGGCTAGTCTTACTAGTTAGCTGAGTTAAAAATTGAAACTAATAATTTATTATGGGATATTCCAGGTAATTCAGAAAACAACCTCCTGAAATTAACAGAATTTTATGAAACTGACCTGTTTTTACATGTCTGTTATTAAGTGTCTGGATTTGTTAAAGGGGCCAAAATACTAGGGTGTGAAGGAATCAATTATTTACAGCCCAGGTCTCATATAAATAATGATGGTAAGGGAGGCGATTGGGAAGATAGGTGAAGTAGGTGAAGGAAATTAAAACATACAAACTTCCAGTTATGAAATAAGTAAGTCATGGAGATGAAAAGTATAGCATAGGGAATATAATCAATAAGATTGTGGTAACTTTGTATGTTGACAGATGGTAACTACACTTATTGTGGTGAGTGTTTCATAATGTATATAACTGTTGAATCACTATGGTGTATACATGAAACTAATACTGTATTATATGTCAATTGTACTTCAATTAAAAGTTTTTTAAAATAGGGCGCCTGGGTGGCTCAGTCGTTAAGCGTCTGCCTTTGGCTCAGGTCATGATCCCAGGGTCCTGGGATCGAGTCCCACATCAGGCTCCCTACTCGGCAGGAAGCCTGCTTCTCCCTCTCCCACTCCCCCTGCTTGTGTTCCTGCTCTCGCTATCTCTCTCTCTGTCAAATAAATAAATAAAATCTTTAAAAAAAATTTTTTTTTAAATAAAAAACAGTGGTCAAAGAACCTCCAATTAAATATGCCAAATAATAGATATGATTTACCTCTTTCCATCTCCCCAAACCTCCCTAAATAAAGGGAGTAGAAGGGTGTAAATCTGTAAGAACAAAGACAGCAGGATAGCAACAACAAAGTTTTAATAACTGAAGCAGATGGATAAGTGGTTATTGACTTAGAAGAGTAGAAAAATCCAGCAATACATACATCAGGATCCCAGAAGGATTCAGAAATGGAGACACCTGGATATCTCTGAAAAAGAGGATGTAGGTAGGGCTGAAAAGAAAATTGGTTGAAAATCTGTATAATAAGTATATCTCAGGGGTGCCTGGGTGGCTCAGAGGGTTAAGCATCTGCCTTCGGCTCAGGTCATGATCTCAGGGTCCTGGGATCAAGCTCCACAGGGTCCTGCTTCTCCCTCTGCCTGCCACTCCCCCTGCTTGTACTCTCCCTCTCTCTCTCTCTGGCAAATAAATAAATAAAATCTTTAAAAAAAAAAAAAAAGAAGTATATCTTCTCCCCAACTCTAATTATCCACAGAACCACCCCTCCCTGACTCCAGGAGATAAATAGAGTTTTACTCTCTAGAGAGGTTAATTAGAAAAACCCAAGTTTGGGGAGTGGGGGGATCAGGTACACCTGATGACTGGGATACAGGGGATTGAATAAAACTCTAATTATCAAATGTGAGATTAGAATTTGACACCCAGCTAAACTATCATTCAAATGAAAGTGTAGAACAAAGAAATATAAGGTCTCCCCAAATATGTTGATCACAAAAAGTAACTGGAGGAAATGTTTCACCAAAATGAAGGAATAAACCAAGAAAATGGAAAATGTAAGCTCCAGGAATGCAGCGTAGGAGAGAGCTACAGATGACAGCTATGCAGCACACCTATTCCAGACTAGGGTACAAAGTCTGTAGGCTTGAAAAAAGATGGCTTACTCAGGAGTGGGGGAAAGAGAAAAGGAAACTAAAAACTGATCTGATACATTCTAATATCTTAAGGAAAATGTATACTTCTGGCAGAAAAGTTGTGGATAAATTAACAAAGAGATACGGAGAAAACTAAGCAAAAGGAAAAGTAAGATAATTATTACCTTTAGGGTAATATAGTCAATGACATTGTGATAGCATTGTACGGTGACAGATGGTAGCCACACTTGTGGTGAGCATAGCTTAGCATATAGAACAGTGTGTTGGTCCTTGGCATGTTTGCCCTCACATTCATTCCTTACCTGCCCCCTCTTCTGCTCTGCTCTGCTCTGCTCTGCTCTGCTCTGCTCTGCTCTGCTCTGTATGCAGAGGGTCTAACCAACAGGCTGTTTTTCCCAGACTCCTTTGTTGGAGTTGACCAATGAGAAGTGTTTATCAGAGATACAGAAAGAAGAGAGAAGGGGGCGCCTGGGTGGCTCAGATGGTTAAGCATCTGCCTTCAGCTCAGGTCAGGATCCCAGGGTCCTGAGATCGAGTCCCACATCAGGCTCCCTGCTTGGTGGGGAGTCTGCTTCTCCCTCTCCCTCTGCTTCTGCTTGTGTGCTCTCTCTCTCCTTCTCTGTCAAATAAATAAATAAAATCAAAAAAAAAAAAAAAAAGAAGAGAGAAGGGAGGGCATTTCCCCTTCTCTGCCTTGAGGATCATTTCTTGCAGCAACTGTCCTCCTTGACTCCTCCTTGACTCCAGCTACCACTAAAAAAGCCCATCCTGGTTCCAGCTTCCCTCTGGTAACCCAGGCCCCTGGGCTCTGATAACATCACCTCCTCCTTCTGTCTCTCCAGCAGTCGCTAATCTGCTACATGACAATTTTTGTTTTCTTGATTGGACTCTGACTGATAAAATCATTGCAGAAATTCTTTTGTGTTGATCTGCAATTCTCCTTGGAGCAAGAGATAGTTGATACTTGGCCTGTGAGTCTTCTGAGGTAATCAGCTTTAGTAATTTTTAAAAACTTAAGTTTATTAATTTTTCCAAGGGAGATAGTGGAGAGGGGGCAAAGAGTTCATTTGAGGTGTGAAAAAGAATTTTTCACTGAGATAATCAAAGGGCTTCTGTAAGTACTTAATCAAGAGATAGAAGCCAGCCACCCTCTTCTGTTGAGGACAATGGTCCTCAACCTAGCTGTCCATCAGAATCATCTGGGGAGTGTTAAAAATCACCCCCGCCACGGAGATTCTGATTTAAATAGTCTAGGATGAACATGTATTAGAGCAGTGGTTCCCAGACCAGCAGCATCAGTATCACCTGGGAACTAGTTAGAAATGCAAAATTTGGGTACTCACTCTAGAATTACTGAATCAGAAACGTGAAATGGGCCCAGGCCTACCAGATAACCTGATGTACACTGAACTTTAACAACTGCTATTTCAAAACTACCTAGGCAAGTCTAACGTGCAGCCAAGTTTGAGAACCACTAATTTAGGCATAGACTATCAATAAAATCATAAGTTTTATTAAATATATATTTATTAAATTGCTACTATGTTTTTGAATTTCCTGTTAGTCAACAAAAGACAAAAGTTGAGATTATTAATAAAATTTGAAACTCTGCAGAAAGATGATACAGCAAAAGGAAAAGTTTAAAAGCCACAAATCTTCAACCATGCAGAACACAGAAAGAAAAATGAATCAAGAAAGTTCCTCTTTCTGAATTAAAAATAGCTAATTAGATATTCAGTGTACTTCAACAATAGGTCGAGGTCCACTGCGGGATGCCTGTCCAGGTATCTCACATTTCTCCCACTTGCCTTCAATTACACTACCTATTACCAGTAATAGAACAAAATCTTTACTGTCAGACATGATCTTACATATCATGTAATCCAACATTTTGCAATCAGTAATTCATAGACTCTAGGGCTCACAGAAGTTCTCTGCAGTGTAGCTATTAGAATCATTTCAGATGCAATCACAGCAACGCCAACTCGAACTAGCATAAATAATCAAATATATTTTGTGTTCATTTAAGGTCCACAAGTAGTGACAGCTTCAGGTGCAGCTTGATCCTGTGGACTCCAAATCTATGGTGGTTTTTTTTGTTTTTTGTTTTTTTGGATTTACTCTCCTTGCATCAACTTTGACTTCAGACTTGAGGTCTCTCATTGTAGCAAAAAGGCTACAGCAATATCAAGCCTCACATCAGGATCCTATACCATCCAGAAAAGTGTCTCTCCAGATAAATCCTGAGGAAAAAAAAAAAAACAAGAATTTTTTTTTCTTTTCAGAAATCTCAAAAAAAATATATCGTGGTTTGTGTTTAGCCCAGGCTGGTTCATGGGACCTGATCCTGGTGGTCAGGAGGATCCACTGGGCTTTGGTCCATCAGGGCCCATTTCTAGAGCTAGGGATGAAGTTGTTCTCTCCTGAGACGAATGGAAAACTAGGATACTGTTGTCATGGAAGAGTGCAATGAATGCCAAGAAGCCAAAAATGGCAAATGTCTGCTATGCGTGGGAGAAAAGGAGTGTTTTTAAATTGATAAGTAAAATAATTGTCCAGATGTTTTGCCTTAATTAGAAGCATCTTAGAGCCTCTAAGAGTTTACCAAATGAATTCATGGCACTCAATGGGGATCAGATGGATATTCTCATGACTCATTCTGTCAGTTTACTATCCAGATCAATATTACTAGTTGAATGTTTTACTTGTTCTTCAGCTTAAATTATTTCTATTCTTAATCACTTATTATATAATATAACACCCATAAAGGACCACTGATTAGAGACAGAAAGACATACATGTAAACATATGTTGTTCATGTTCACCCAGCACCTTCTGAGGATAGCACCATAATTTCTCACGGGAGAGCATCAGTACCTCTTTCCTACAATCAAGATGCCTCTGTCTCCTAAAGCCAAACAGGGAGCATAGGACCCATATCAGGCCAATCCAATTCCCTTTCCTTGGACTTTGAATATCACCTGAGTGGCCAAGGACAGAAGAGAATGACAGAAGCTGATTCATCTTTATGATGACACGTTAATAGAACTATTAAATAGTTATGGTCACAAGATCGAAGAGCATCAAACACCCTTGCTCTTTCTCATACTTGGTCCTTGAGTCTCCTCTGATGTTTGAGTCACCCCAGAGTTTTCCAGTCAATTCTCTCTCTGCTTGAGTTTTCATGAAAAGTTTCTATTGTTCGCATCATATAATCCTGATAAGTATTAAAATGATAATTCTGAAATTTTTCTTCAAGATGAGCAACACTGAATTCATAAATTTCATGTCTGATCAAAATTTTTAGATGCACATCAACATACTTCTAGTACTTTAAAAACCATTTTTGAAAAGGGAAAATATAATATTGTATCCAATTTGACTTACAATTTATTAGGAATAAAGACCTTCTAAACTCTCAATGTGTTATTTGTGGGTAAGTGCTTGGAAATAGCAGCTTGAAGTCTTTTTTTTTTATTCCATAGTTTAGAAACAAAGACAAAAATCACAAAAATAAACTAGCTCTTTTTTGAAGCGAAATGTAAAAATTCTAAGTATAGATACAAAAGCAACTTTTTGTCAAGATTTGATGCATAATGGACAGTTGAATTTTACTATAGGTTTCACTGTCCATTCACTCCCAAATAAAATATGACATAATATTATTTTTTGTTGGTTCATTAATAAATTGTGTTTTTTCTCATACCATAAGATTCAGGAAAATTAAGCATTTTCTAAAGTCAAAAGATATATTTAAATATATAGTAACTAATCCACAATGTATATAAAAACAATGTTAAGAAAAGGAATAGGAATTTATACAGTAATCTTTAAAGACAAACTGATCTGAAATTTTTACATGCCTTTAAAATCATTTATCATATATCACACAAATAATATATATTTTTTCAATTTCTAAGGAACTTCAGTAGATTATGTATTTAACTGAAAGGTGCTTGAGTCAAAAAAAAAAAAAAATGCTGGGAAACACTGATCCACCTCTTTACTTGATAGAAACCAGAGAGGTCACACAGATAACCCTGAGAGGTGAGACAGAAGCAGGGTTCCTTAGAGTCTCAATGCCCATCAGACATTCTTGCTTCCTGCTACCACACATGCTCTTCGGTGCTGTAGACAGATGAATTCTCATCACCTTCTAGGCAATCAGTTACTATATCCATCCCCAACCCATCCATTTCTACGTCATTATATATATGATGGCTTGTGTGCCTCCAGATGAGTCTTGAATTGGATATTCTGAGGCTAAAATTTAGCACAGTGACCCAGGACCTACTGCCTGTAAATTGGTTTTGGACATGCTCAATGTTGAATGATGCTAAATTAAGCGTTCCTAGATCTGAGTTTACAGAGATTGAATATCTAATATTCAACAGAGGTGGAGTACTGACTCCCCTCCTCTAATTCTCTGTGAAAAGTTTGCTCTCACACCAAGGCAGAGACAAGGGCCAGATAGTAACTTTCATGGTGTTCCCTTGGTTGTTTCTGTTGCCCTGACTAGTCGCTTTTGAACAATTCTGCTATTTCCAGCTGTCTGATACCGCTGATGTGTAGACTTCCAAGAACTCGGGATCCCACGACATTGAAAGACCGTAAGTAACAAAGAATAATTCAAAGTCCCTGGGCAAAATTGTTCCCCTTGTTAAATTTGCTGCCCTGATAAGCAGGGGAGGAATAGCATTAGAAGGTTGAAGAAACTATACTATCAGACCTTTAAGATACTTTGTAAAAGTTTTATGTTAGCTTGAACTAGGGCCTTATTGGACTCCCATAAACATAATAAATGTCATGTGGTTAAGAAAATCTCATTCTAGACGAAGAGTTCCCATGTTCCTTTAAATAACCCAAGAATCCTACGATCTACAGCTACAAAAATTAATTAAGCTAGCAAGTAAATAAAAAGGGGAAGAGTTTTCATCACTGTCCTATCTGCCAATGTGCTCCACCCATTTGGTTGGAATTTCTGATGTATGTTGTTTCTGAAATTACAGCCAAAAGACACACTTTTCTTGAAAACTCTGCAGCCTGGCCTAACATTCAAGTGAGCTTCTCCAAGCCCATGTCCTGTCCTGCAATGCAGAGTCAGGCCTAATGTCCCTCTCTACCTCCTTCCCTTCTGATCAATAATGCCTTTCATTTAAATTCCAGAGCACTACTGCGGACAGTTTTTCACCCCTCAACAAGTCCACCTTTGTTCTTCTGTCAGCATGCAGTTCAAAAGAAGCTGCCAACATCCCCCTTTTGTGATTTATCGATGTTTTACCTGATAGTTAGGTCCTTATGGCATCTCACAAAAATCTGCTTAACAGATAATATCCCTGAACTGCGGTATTAATACCAGCATGCCTCTACATGCAAAGTTCTAGTTCAAGGTGCCAGTCTCACATCTTCTTTGGCTACCGTGGAAGCCTGAAATTCAAAATCTTTATGAAAACACACCTTAGACTCGGGCTTACTCTATTGTGTAGTAAATACCATGGATTAAGTAAAATCGCCCGAGATTTTCCTGCTAAATGAGCTCTGTGTTTCTTTAAGTTCCCTAAGGCCACCGAAGAGCCATGACCAATAGAAGAAGTAGGGATGGGTATGGTCACCATGATATTTGCCACTCGAATATTTGTTCATTCTTCAGTATTCCTGTCTTGGTGACCTAGGCGTGAAAGTTACATATTAATTGAACCCGCCTTAATCAGGGGATGCCTATGCTTACTTTTTCAACTCTAAAACTCAGCTCTCTGATCCTTGAAGTTAGAGTTTTTGTCAGAGAAAACAATAGGACAGACTAAGATTACTCATAAATATATCGTGGAATGTCTGGAAGGCTGAGTGGAGCATAGGCAATGCAAACACCATTCTAGAAGTGAAACCACATTTCTGGAAAAGGGAAGCTTTCAGGGAGCAGAAACTCACCAGAATACAGAAACTACAGGAAAGAGAGCTAGGATATGCTTCAGACGCCTGTGAATAGCAAAGTTAATGTCTGTGTATTAGCAGGCATTTAGAATTATAGAATAAACACTTGTTTTCAGGTTTCTACTATTTGTCCAGTTTTTCTTTCTTCCTTCCTTTTCTTCCTTCTTTTCTATAATACAGGATTGGATAATATTTTGTTGATGTTCATCATTTTAAGTCTGTTCGTGTTTCCCTTTCCTTGACTCTATGAGTATCAAAACTGGATTGCCTTTCTGATCAGTAAATGGAAACTTTTTTTATAAATGCAGAAACCTTTTGAGTGTATGTGTGTGTGTGTGTGTATATAAATACATTCACAGTCTTTTATGAAGTCCAAAGTAAATGAGTTGTTTTAGTCACCTAAAAGCACTTAAAATAATAATGCCATTGAAAATCTTAACAGATATTTTAAAATTATAATATACGTCTGTATAATGGAATGTCTTTTTTATCAAAATGTTTCAGGATAATTAATTTATGAATTTGCTATATTGCATACTCTTTAATCAACATGATTGCCAAATAAATAAAATTATTTACCTAGGCATTTTAGATTTACAAAGAGAAAAACAAGATATACCTTGGATACAGTTGCTAGTAAATTGTTCGGGACACCCTATGTACTCAGTGCATTTTCGCAGATCAGCAGGCTGACTGATGGAAGGTCTATCTCTCTCAGACAGCCGGAGAGGTATAATGGAAGGGCGTTGGACTAGGAGCCAGAAGATCGGATATCAGCTCTGCTGTGTCCCTGGGAAAATGGCTCAGCCTTTATAACTCTCAGTTTTTTCATCTGTAAAATAGGATAAAAATATCTTCTGGCCTGTCCTGCTGGATTATTAGAAGAGTCTGAGAAGACAAGGCATGGGAAAGCATTTTGTAAATGCAAGGCATTCGTAATATAATTTTACTTAACTAGTAATTGATATTCTCCTGCTTGAAAGCCACTTTTTCAGAAACTAAGGCTATTAGTTGTGGCAGTTTGCGTATATCCCAAAGCTAAATTTGACACAAAAACATCAAGTTCAAAGGCCCAAACCATGTGACCTGTCCTTAGGCCTGAAAATTATTCAATGTTTCCTAATGCTGGGGTCAGTCAGCTGGTGCCTCGGGATGGACACTCAGCTGTATCTGGGGACCAGTTTTCCCCTGACCTCAGTATCACAGTGTTTCAACTGTCATGTGTTAAAAGCTGGTTGATAAGAAAAATGAGGCAGGGTACAAAGACCTGGGGCTCAGATACCCAGGTCAGGTTAAGTCACTACTGGGAGTTGGGAAACATTTTCAGCTATGGTTCTCATGTTTATTTAAATTGAGTTTAGCCTTAAGGTAAACCATTAACCTACTTTAGCAGCGACCAAGTTAGAATAGCAATGCAGTTTCTCAATTCAGTTATCATCTGGGCCCACTATGTACCCAGTGCATGAATGAGTATGTTATCACTTGGTCACCTAGGCATTCAATCTGGGCAGAAGTTGTTTTGCAGAAGGTCATAGCCTCATCTTATGTTTGTCTCATCTTTGATGGATGAAGGGGTGCACCTCTATGAGAACATGACTGATCGAATGGAACCGGCTTCAACATTAGCATCAGGACAGCATTCTCGTTTTGGGTGGTTAAAATTTCAGCTTTCAATTTTCAGATATCAGAACATCAAGAGAGGTTTCTGTAAATGAACTCATACTTTTCCCTGCTCCTGCCACTTCACAGCCATATTATATCTAGAAGCAAAGATGTGGGCACCGGACTTTCGGTGTTTCCATTAGCAGGTTGGTTTGCACCTCTAGATAAAGGTGTCTGGGGGAGTCCAAATCTCATTTGCCAGGAGGCTCCTTTTCACTTTTCCACTTGCCTTCTATATTGTATAACACTAGAGAGGTAAACAGCATAGATTCCCAGGCCGAGAGCGAGCAATAAACTAGCCCAAGTCTACAAGAAGTCAAGCAGTGGAGAAGCAGAAATTGTAATAAAACCCAGGCAGCAGGGATGTAAAAAATACTCTGTTTTAATTAGTTCTACCTCTTTCAGCCTCCTGACATTTGTCCAGTTATCCTCTACTTCATTACCAAGAGCTTGTTCAGGTAAAACAATTAATAAAAATATTAGACTGCCACTCCCAACAATTTAAAAAACATATCTGCAAGCAGAATTGCTACATCCATTTATTCAGCCATTTAAAAAAATAGGATGGTATTATTAGCAAATTGAGACCTAGTGAAGCTGTGACTTGTCCAAGCACTTTCCTAATCTATAAGTCAGGGTTGAATCATCTCTAGGGTCCCTTGAAGCACTAATATTCGACGCTTCTACCTCAAATGGTAAATGGAAGCATACAGCTCTTGAATTAGTTGGGGCAAAATTAGTATACCTATTATAATGTAGCTGATACTTCCCGAAACCAATTTTATCAGTTTATTTCAGGATCTCCTCCTAAATGGTTTATTCCTAGTTACTCTTTGTAAGTGACCAAATAGCAAAGATAAATCAAATCAGTAAATCAAATAGCATAGACAAAAAGAGATGTAGGTCAAAGGGGACAAACTTTCAGTTATAAGAAGAATAAGTTCTGAGGATCCAACGTACAATGTGGTGATTATAGTTAATAATTCAGTATTGTGGCCTTGAAAGTTGCTGAGAGGAGATCTTAATCGTTCTCATCACCCATTAAAAAAAGAGTTAACTATGTGAGGTGAGGGATGTGTTAAATTATCTTGATGTTGAGAAGCATTCCACAATATATAGGTATATCAAATCATCACATTATACACTGTAAGTATATACAATTATATTTGTCCATTATTCATCAGTAAAGTGGGGGGTGAGGGGCAATACAGCTCACCTCTCAATATTAGAGCACTGGCCATAATCACAACTCCACACAATTGCTTATAAAAGCTACTGAAGGGTGTGCCTGGGTGGCTCAGTTGGTTAAGCAACTGCCTTCACCTCAGGTCATGATCCTGGAGTCCCAGGATCGAGTCCCGCATCGGGCTCCCTGCTCGGCGGGGAGTCTGCTTTTCCCTCTGATCCTCCCCCTCTCATGCTTTCTGTCTCCCATTCTCTCTCAGGTAAATAAATAAAATCTTTAAAAAAAAAAAAAAAAAGCTACTGAAAATTCATCCTATATCTATCTTTACTTTAAGTGCTTTGGGCCTTAAAACATTCTAAGTCAGATCCCAGATGTTGCTTGCTTTCCAACTAACGACTTTACTTAACATCTTTCATGGGTGTTGATGGTTTTTTCAATTCCACAGACTAGGGGAAGCGCAGCAGTGACAGTTTTGTTCCAGTACATTGTGCTACTAGTTGGCCTCAATCCTGACCTAGACAGAACATCTAAAAGCTGAAAATTAATTTAGAGTCTATTCCCGGTCAGTCCTTGGCATCTTTGCTGAGAAGACCTATTAATGCCAACTTCAACAGAAATAAACACAAGCACATTAAGAATTGGACTAAGACCATCAGTCATTTAACATAAGACAAATGGCAAAGCCTATCAAATCATGAACCTACCAACTAAAAACTGAGTACAGGGCGCCTGGGTGGCTCAGTTGGTTAAGCGACTGCTTTTGGCTCAGGTCATGATCCTGGAGTCCCTGGATCGAGTCCTGCGTCGGGCTCCCTGCTGGGCAGGGAGTCTGCTTCTCCCTCTGACCCTCACCCCTCTCATGTGCTCTCTCTCTCTCATTCTCTCTGTCTCAAATAAATAAATAAAATCTTTAAAAAAAAATAAAAATAAAAATAAAACTGAGTACAAGTAGCAAATCCAAAATGTCATGGTGGGTAATAATCCATTAAAAGGTATACAGTTACACATTACCAACAAGGAAGTTAATATACTATTAAAGGAACAGACTGGAAAACTCTAAAAGTAATGATTTGGAGATACAATTTGAACCAAAAATGCTTCGAAGTAACATAATGTAATTTAGGACATTTCACTAAAAACTATCCTTTGTACTTGGCACAATTTAAGATACGCACAAAGATACATTTCTGGGTTATGTGAAAATGTTATTATCCTAAAAATAACAGTAAACTAAAAACATTAAAACATGACTAGTAATCTATTAGCTTAATTTTTTAAACACTTTCAAATATATTCATAGGTGGAGAGATGTATAAGGTTATCAAGTAAGTACAGGATTTTCTCGACAGTAAATCCTAGCAGAATGAAGCTCATTTGTACTAATTTTTTAATATCTAAACCACCAATTTATTTTTTTTAATTTTATTTACTTGTCAGAGAGAGAGCACAAGCAGGGGGAGCTGCAGGCAGAAGGAGAGGGAGAAACAGGCTCCCCGCTGAGCAAGGAGCCCCATGTGGGACTCAATCCCAGGACCCTGGGATCATCACCTGAGCTGAAGGCAGCCACTTAACCGGCTGAGCCACTCAGGCATCCCTAAACCACCAATTTAAATCAGCAAACTATATTATAGAATCATAATGCAAGCATGTCCTTCATGGTTTATTAATAGATATTTTAGACACATCTTTGCATCCACAGGAGAACTGGATTAGAAGACTACTTTTCTGGGATCTGACCTACCTTCAAAAGGGGCAGGTCCAGACTAAAAGTCTGTCTCATGCAGCTTACAGATGGGGACACTAGTGTTTTCACTTGGGCAAGTGTTGCTTCTGCTGCAAGGCACACTGATATTTCAACGTGTGAGTAAATGATCAGGGGAATGAGGCCAGGACTGGGCAGGGACAAAGCTGGGAGAAACTGACCCAACTATAGGACTGGTGCCCAAGGAGGTAGTCTACAGTCAGTGACCAGTCCAAAAGGGCACAGTGATCCTCGTGCTTGGCTGCAGCGTCATCAGTATCTGAGACCCACTGAGAAGGTAAAGTCTGGCAAATGAGGTTTTAGGCAGTAGGTGATCTGCTGAAACAGATGGGTCTGTCACCATAGAACCTGCATCGGTCAGGGTCCAGGAGGAATCATCCGTCATACTCGGGATGATTCAAGAAGGTTTGATAAAGGGACTATTCTAAAGATGTAGGACTAAATCACAAGGGAAAATGCAATACGCCAATACCCAGCTGGGCTGTAACCATCATAGGCCAGAAAGGGTGAGGAGTGGGAGCAGTTTGTGGAATCCGGAAGCAGAAGACACCTGGAGAAGGTCTCTGACCTTCGGCGGAAGGAAGTAGACAGCTAGAGGTAACCCCAGAGGGAAGGAATTATTAACATAACTGCCCCATCTCATCCAGTCATTCCCTGGGATCTCCTACCAGGGCTCCCCTTTGGCCAAACCCAGCTAGAAGTTGGAAGACAAGGATCAGTGGGTCTACATAAGTCAGTATGGAAGTGGGGGAGGGAGAGAGATTCAAAGTGGAAAAGGGTGAAGAGGGGTCTGGCAGGGCAAACAGAAGAATGACAGCACACCTTGGAGGGCATTCTATTTCAAACAGCATCCCCCAAAATATGTGTGAGTCTGGGGATGAGGGTCCAAATTCTGGAGAAAGGGGTCAGCCGAGTGAAATAGGATACTGGAGCCTGAGTCCAAAAAAAAAAGAAAGAGAGAGAGAAGAGGGAAAAAAAAAAAAAGGTCAGAGGACGACTCCACCCCCATAGGCAGTCAGGATGCGAAGCAGAAAACCAAGGCAGAAGTATGCTGGCACAATTTATGCCAGGGGTGTAGGAGTAAGGAGAAGTCTCCAGGCATGCTGGAGGACTGCCTACAGAGCAGAAAAGCTCATTCTACATCGAATCCACTGATGTCTTTGGCATTGAATGTCCATCCTTCCTGGGTCAGGATGGACATGAGGACAAGTCAGGACTGAGTCTACCTGCACCTGAGAGAGCATGGAAAAGAAAGGAGGTGACAGCGCAATTGAAGACTGCATCACAAGGATCCTTGTAGGCCATGGATGGCACTTTCAAATTGTAAAAGGTGAGGAGAGTAAACAAAGGTGTGGGAAGAACGTAGGAAACGTAGAGACATCTCAAGGGATGTTTGCTCCACCCCTCGGCTTGAGACAACAAGGGTGCATTTACAAAACCCAGAGCTGCAGAGATGCCCTGACCTAGAATTAAGGAACAGCACCTGTCGTAGGGGACGAAACCAAGGGGACATGTCCCTGGACCTCGCCCTCCAACCTTCTCAGATCTCCTGCAGGATTCCCCATTGAGCAAACCCAGCCAGAAACCAGAGGACCAGCTTGGCCTGGACCATTCCAGTCAATTTTGTAGGCCATAAAGCAGGATGGAGAAGGGCAAGCTGAGGATGTGGCAGAGTTAACAGAAGATATCCAGCCCTGACTTACAATGGAATCCTAGTGAAAAATGACGAGGGCCTCCCCATGAGATACTTATTAATGACAAAGGGAAAAATTTACAAAGGGAATAATTTCACAGTAGAGAAACAAGCAGACTCCACCTTGACAAGGTAATCCAGTTGATATCACTGGTAGCAGGGCCGACTGACAGCATGTGCCCCCCTATATGATTCCCTGTGAAGAACACACATTACATCCTTGTATGCCCGCCGGAAATGCATACCTGAATCTGATCGTGAAAAATCAGCAGACAAACCTGAACTGAGGGACAGTCTACAAAATAATTGGCCTGTCCACATCAAAAATGTAAATGTCGGGCGCCTGGGTGGCTCAGTTGGTTAAGCAACTGCCTTCGGCTCAGGTCATGATCCTGGAGTCCTGGGATCGAGTCCCTCATCGGGCTCCCTGCTCAGCAGGGAGTCTGCTTCTCCCTCTGACCCTCCCCCCTCTCATGCTCTCTCTATCTCATTCTCTCTCTCAAATAAATAAATCTTAAAAAAAAATGTAAATGTCATGAAAGACAAAGAAAGACTGAGGAATTGTCCTGGTGAAAGTTGGCTAGAGAGGCAGGACAACTGTGTGCTGTTTGTGATACAGGATTTTCTTCTGCTATGAGCATATTATAGGACAAACTTGTGAAATCTGAACTAGATATTAAATCAGAAAACAGTATTATATCGATGTTACTGACCTGATTTTGATTCTTGGGCTGTGGTTCTGTAATAAAAAAGCCCTGTCTTTAGAAAATATACCATGAGGTATTGGGGGGTAAAGATGCCTCATGTCTGCTTTCAAACAGTTCAGAAAAAAATACATAGAAAGGAAGGAAAAATTATCATAAAACATTAACATTTGGGCAATGTGGGTGAAGGGTATGTGGGAGTTCTTTTACTATTTTTTGCAATTTTTCTTTAAGTCTGAATTATGTCAAAACAAAAGACAAAAATGATGAGAACTCCACCTGGACCACTAGCAGTGGGGCTAGAGAGAGGGCCATACACAAGGAATATGTGGGGGAGGTCAATTGGATAAGATTTAAGTGACGAATTATGTGTGCGGGGTTCACAGCGACCATGAGATTTATGGTTTTGACAACTGCATAGTGCAGATGCCGTGATTGTGATCCTCTTAATGTGCCCTAGCCAAAGAATCCAAATATCTATTTCTATAACTTATTTATTATATTTCTATTGCACTGACATTGGATTGACATGGTCAGTTAAATATCAGTAGATCCAAAACAGGATCCTTTCCCAGGAAAAGCAAGCAATTGTCGATTTGCCCTGCACAGAAAGAAAGCATGCCCCTGGCCAACCAGTCTCTCTTCTGCAGGCTTCCCTGGGGTGCAGGAGTCAGAGATGTTTCAAAATAGCATATGAACATTTAGAATCCAAATGTAACTCAGACCTATGAGAGAGTGGTTAGCTGGAACCCGTGGGGGAAGCAAGCTGTAAGAGAGAACATTCCAAACTCTTCTGCCCTCGTGGCAAACATTTTCTTCCAGTCCAGAGTTGCAAAAGAAAATCATGTGTCTTATAGGCTTCCATCAATCACTATCAGTCATCAATTTATGCATTTTGCACCATTTCTTTGATCCTCCCGTGTGTCCTATTGCAGCATACGACGCCCAGTTGTTTAAGGCATTGGTTCATTCAACAAGCGTATACTGAACACTGCCATTAACATCAGCCTTATAATCAGTGTCAGATAACCCACCCTCTGCAGGAAATAGTGACGGAAGCATATAGCATCTCTGCCATATTTTTTAAATTGGCATAAGCTTTGTGGGATGAACTGTGAAAATGGATTTAAATGTTTAATGAATTTCAGTTTTATCATGTCTGTTTTTATTACTCACAGCCCTAGTAAGATGGTAATTATAACTAGAGTATCCCAAGTATTGGTGGATTCTATTGAACAACTGGCATCCAGCGCCTAGCAAGCTTAGCCGCACCCGCGGCTGTGGGTGACAGGGCTGCGAAAGGAAAAATATCGAGCTGAAAGAGGCAGCTGCTTACTAACTGATGTTGTTTTGAGAAGCTCCAAGAAGGCATCATTACCCATAAATTCTGCCGTGTTACCATTAAAAATCCCAGCCTTTGAAATAACCACACCTAACAAGGTCTCTATTAAAACGCCACCACCCAGGCGCCTGGGTGGCTCAGTCGGTTAAGCATCTGCCTTCGGCTCAGGTCATGATCCCAGGGTTCTCGGATTGAGCCCCATGTCGGGCTCCATGCTCAGTGGGGGGTCTTCTTCTCCCTCTCCCTCCCCGCCCCGTCTATCCCCCCACTTGTGCCCGAGCGCACGTGCGCTCTCTCTCTGTCTCTTTAGGAAAAATAAATAGATCTTTAAAAAAATAAAATGCAACTACCCTTAGGCGTGTCGATGATACAGGGTAAATCATTTTTAATATTTTATATTTATTTTAGTTAATATTTAGTATTATATTTAATATTTAGTCAATATTAAATATTGTTAAGGGAGAGGGTAACATAGAGTATTTGGGGATCTGAGAGAAGATTTTGAGATGGAGGAAAGAGCTAAGAATAGGGAAGTGCAAAGTCCTAGGAAAAAGGAAATCTGCCTACTTCACAGCTTTCGCTCAGGCCAGCCCTGGAACTAAGGTCATGAGTGTATGGGTGTGTTTTCTTTAACTTTGTCTGGCAATTTTTTTCCAAGGCCACAATCTACAGCCCCAGACTTAACACAAACACATTGTATCGGAAAGAGAATTGAGGAACAAGAATGTGGAGACTCAAATAATTACTAAAAAATTCAGAGCACATGCCCACTGACATCATCCTTTAAATGTGGAAAATAGCACCCAAATCATTAAGTAACCCAGGCTATTTGCTTACCTTCCCTATTTGCTTACCTTCCTATGACCTGCCATTTCCAGCATTCTCTATCAAAAAAAAGTGATGGTTTTTTTGTTTTTTTTTTTTTCTGACTAGATGAAAGAACATCACTGAAGTCTGCAGCAGTTTGTAAGAATATCTCCAAGCGTGGGGCTGAACATCTTCAATTGATTTTCAAAGGACATTTTCTTCATGGAGATATGTTTGGGATTTCAGGACTCAAAGCCTTATACCTTAAGCCTCATTTTCAAACTGAGCATTCTCCTTTAACTTCTCTCCTCACCCAGAGTGTGCATATGACAGGCAGCTCGCTGGGACCTCTGTCTGATCACAGCCCACAGTCCAGCAGGAGGGATCTTCCAAGCCAGGATCCAAAGGTAAACTGTGTATATTCTCACGAACACCACTCTGGAAAGGAGCTCACATTTAATCACTTTCAAGTGCTGCATCTCTTGCTCTCTGATAACTTCCATTTTAATTTTCTTCTTTAGTGATGAAAAAAGAGCAAAGAAAAACTTAGAATCATTTTCTCCTTGTACTTCGCCCCTGGAACTATATTTCTAAACTTTTCCCACCTTGACTTTTTCCTGAGAGCAGATAAACCCTTAGAAATATAAATCTTACCTGAAACTAACATAAGGTTATATGCCAATTATACCTAAATAAAAAAAAAATGTTTTAACTTTAAAAAATCAAAAAGAGAAATGTAAATCTTATAAAATCCAACAGGGTCCATTTCTGGTCGGGCCCCATGTATATAAAATGGTGTGATGCTTTCTATCTCATAGGGTGAGGTTACAGGTGAAATTATATCACACATGTTGATTATCTTGCACATCTTGGCAAGTCAAAAGCAGGATAGAGCCCGATGATGCTGAAAACATCACTGAGAACAGTGAGACCGTGTATGCCACTTTACAATGTACAATGCATTTTTATACATGTGATCACACAACACCCCTGTGAGGTAGCTGCAATAGTATTGTTGTATTACTTTTCTAAGTTTGCATAACAAATGGCCACAAATTTAGTGAATTAAACAACACAAAGTTAGTATCTTACAGTTGGCAGAAATCCAACAAGGGTTTCATCAGGCTAAACAAACCTGTTAGCAGGGCTGTGTTTCTTTCTGGAGGCTTTGGGGGAGACTGTTTCCTTGCTTATTTGGGTTGTTGGCAGATTTTAGTTCCTTGCAGTTGTAGGACCAAGGTCCCCATCTCCTTGCTGGCTGTCATCAGAGAGCCGTTCCAGCTTCTGTAGGCTGCCCCATTCCTTGGTTCGTGCCTCTCTCCTCCTCACAGCCAGCAACATTAGGGTGAGTCCCCTCTCATATTTCCTCCTGCCTCATCTGTCATTTTTCTGGTTTCAGCCAGGGAAAGTTTTCTGCTTTAATGGTATATGTGATTAGATTGGGCCCACTTGAATAACCCAGGAGAATCTCCCCATCTCAAGGTGCATATCTTTAATCACATCTGCAAAGCCCTTTTTATCATGTAAGGTAACAGATAGACAGGTTCCAGGGATTAGGACATGGACATCTTGGCGAGGGGTGGGGGGTTGGTCATTAATTTGCCCTCCACAGTTATCATTACCCACATTTTACAGAGAAGAATGAAGATCAAAGACTTAAATAAAAGACTTGCAAGGACACATAGTAAGTAGCGAAGAATGGACTCAAATCCCAAAATTGTTTTATTCCAAACCCAAGTCAGTGTTCTTCCAATAGACTGTCTTGTTTCTGAAAGGCAACTCAGCATTTACCCTCCTGCATTTTCTCCCCCTTCCCCACCCACATGTAAACCCACACTTCCATTAATTATATTTTAGGCTGGCATTCTTGAGGAATTAACACACTTTCCAAAGCTTCGTGGAGAAGCCAAAGTTCAGATGCATTCCTACTCATTTTGTTGTAATTTTTTCCAAGGCTTATACCATGTTGAAAGTATTATTTGCCAGCAAATGGACACTTTCATCTACAACTGTAAAATGTTTCCTGATTGGTTGAGTGCTAAAAGAAGTTTATATCATGCTACATGTGGGTTATTTCACAACAATTTTTCTCAAAAGATGTACTTAGAAATTTGATACCAAAATGTTTAATATTCATTTCAGACAGTACCAATCACTTTGCATTTCCTAGAAAATATCTCTAGTCTTTTTTCTTGTTAGTGGAATTTAGAAGCATAATTTAAATTTATTTTAGGGGCACCTGGGTGGCTCAGTCGGTTAAGCTTCCGACTCTTGGTTTTGGTTCAGGTCATGATCTTGGGGTCCTGGGATCAGGCTCCATGCTCAGTGTGGAGTCTATTTGTCCCTCTACCTCCCCCTTTGCCACTCTTTCCACTCATGCTCTCCTCTCTCTCTCTCTCTCAAATAAATAAATAAAATCTTTTTTAAAAATAAAAATAAATAAAGTAATTTTAGTGTGATTTCAGTCAACTAGTGAGTGTTTATTAAGCCCATTAATAAATACAGAATGTCAGTCAGTAAGCAATTCAAGGGAATATGTGATTAAGTGGCAAATTGTGGGGGCCAGACTATACTTTGAGAATAATTGTGTTCTTGAAATACAAGGAGATTCTTCTGATTAGAAGAGAAGATGCTCATTAAAGAAAGATGGATAATAAGTTCTGGTTGGTTGTATGCAGAAATCATAAGGGACCCTTAACGTCTGGCCACCATCAAATGTATACAAGGATAATCACAAAATGAATGTTTTTATCAAAAAAATCCTGAGAAATAAAAGTCATTAGCTTAATGCATTTTGAAAGAATTATAAATAATTACAAAATAAAATCATTCTTTAAAAGGACCAGGCCTAGGAGTAGATGCACAACAAAGAGACCTTAAGATTTTTGAGACTTTGAGGAGGGAAGTGAGACTTAGGAAAAATTAGTCTGACAACAGTACCTAGTCTGAGCTGTAAGGGCAAGAAAATAAGGACAGGTAAACAGCCAGATGCTTTCCCACTATCTAAGTCTGTGATAATGAAGGCAGTGTAATCTTACAGTTGATGAGCTCTGGGAGCAGACAAATGGTTTAAATCCTGGCTTTGCCACTTACCAACTCTTTGTCTTTGGGCAAGACAGTTGATTACTCTAAGACTCAATTTTCTCATCTGTAAAATGGGGATGATAGTCCCCCTCATGGAATTGTCATGAGAAATAAATGATATATATAAGAAGCATATAGCATCTGGCACATAGAAAACACTCAGTTTTCTTGTAGCTGTCATGATCATCATGACTATTAAGAAGGGTAGCAACGGAAATAGAAAGAGAAGGGACAGAGGTCATTTTGAATGCAATGTGATGAGGACACAGTAAAGGACTCCAGACTTTCTAACCGATCACGGAAGCTGAATTATTTAGGAAGTTGGTGGGGCCTAAAACCTGGCTCGAACTAGATCTTCACTCTAAATGCATCGCCCTCAATTGCTCAATTTGCCTATCCACATAAGGCAAAATATAGTCAGAACCATACTCAGAAGACTTTGGATTTAACAGCTTTGTCCAATAGAACTTTCTACAGTGAAAGAAGTGGTCTTTATCTAAAATGTCCAATATGGTAGACACTAGCCACACAAGCCACATGTGGCTATTGAGCCCTGGAAGTGTGGCTAGTGCAACTGAGAAACTGTTAATTTTTAAGTTTAATTTCATCTCATTGATGTAATTAACAAATCTCATTGTCATTCCATTTAAATGGCTGCATGTGGCTGGTGGCCACCTCCCGAGGCACTAGCATAGTGTAGTTCAACTCCTCATTTAACAATTCAAAGGTAACTATTGAATATGCTCACATTACCCAAGAGTTTACTTAAATCTGAAGGATGGGTAGAGAAAAGGAACTGAGTTAGGAGGTAAGAAAGCATATGGGAGACACTGAAGACAAAAGACCATCTTCCAATCAGAAGAAGTTTGAGTACATCTGCTCCTCTCAGTCTCTGGGTAGAAAGAGAGCTAATGGGGAAGGAAAAGGGAGGTAGTTTGATTTCACTTCCTCTTTTTGCCTTCCCTATCTATCCTTCTACTTCACTTCCAAATTTAACCCTTTAACTAATTGCTTCCCTCTCCTACCTCCTTCCACAGTCGTGATAACACAGAAACATAGGCATTCTGGGAAACTTCTTTTGTCTTTCCTAAGTAAATTAGAAGAGAACTAGAGAAATTGAACTATGATTGGCAGTTGATACAAAGGCTTCAGCTGATCTTTGGGGGAGCACTTCAGCTAGAATGGCCCTAGCAGACTTGTCTCGAATTGAGGCAGAGAGGCTGGTCCTTTGAATTCCCCCCGACCCCAACATAAGTCATTCACTGAATGTAGGCTGTCCCCCTAGGGAGGAATCATAGACTTGGACAAGGCAGCTGCCTTTGGCAGGGGACAAGGCCCAGAGAAAGAGATTCCTGGAGAAGAAACTGGCTGTTTGTCTCAGCAACCAACACTCCCACCGGCTGACACACAGAATGAGACCATAGGGTAGGGTGGCGTGGGAGGTCCCTCTGGGCAGCATGCCACAGTAGTCACCGAGGGTCTAACCCTGGCTTTGCCATCGGCAAGTGAACATGAATAATCCACTGAGCTTTCTTAAGCTCTCATTTCCTTATCTGGATGCAAGGGAAGTAGAAGAGCTGAGTTCGAACTGATATATTTGGCACTCGGGCTTTTTATTTTAAGATTTATTCTGATTTCCTATTTTATTTACAAATTTGCGGTTTTTAAAGTGATATTTTCAAGGCAGGGCAAAGAGGGGAGATTTATATGGAAATTTTTTCTGATTTTCATAGAAACAGATGGTTCTATCAATATACTGCTTCATTTAAAATAACCTCAAAGTCAGTACTTAGTTTCCATAAACTGAGGATTTCTGACTTTCCTTCATCACTCTGCATCTTTACAAGGTATCTGAGTTTTACTATGCCACCTGGCTTTGTCACTGTACTGTGGGATCCATCACTTTATTTTGTGATCATGAGTTATATCTATTCACCTTTAAACAAGGCATACACACACATACACACAAAGACCAACTTTCACTGATGAATCTAAAAGGACTTAAGAGGGCGCCTGGGTGGCTCAGATGGTTAAGCGTCTGCCTTCAGCTCAGGTCATGATCCCAGGGTCCTGGGATCGAGTCCCACGTCAGGCTCCCGGCTCAGCGGGGAGCCTGCTTCTCCCTCTGACCCTCTCCCCTCTCATGCTGTTTCTCTCTTGCTCGCTCTCTAAAAAATAAATAAAATCTTTAAAAAATAAATAAATAAAAAGGACTTAAGAATACAGTCTTATCAGTGTCATTGTGATTGGGTGGGACTGCTTTTAAACCATCTGTTGGAAAAAAGTTCATATCCCATTCTTAAATGTCTCCAAGGAGCTCTTTAAGATTGTGATATATCCTTTATTCAGTGATCGGCAGTCCTCACAGTGAGGAAGTTCTTTTTGATATCTAACCCAAATCTCTTCTACTGCAATTTCAAACCACTTCCTTTTCCATCCTTACTGAATTAAGAAAGGAGCTGGTAATCATTGTCACCTGCTTCCTATAATTTTCATATGTATAACTTCATTAGAATTTATTTACACCTAAACATTCTCCCCATATGACATTTTATCCCACTTAGCTAATGTCTGCTTTTTAACTCTTGAGAAAAATCATTTAATCTTTTTAGTGTATTTTCTAGCTGCTTTATATATTCCATAAACTATGGAGACCAAATTTAATGAGTCTTTAAAACACCATGAATGATGAAGTCTTTGTTATTTTGGGGGTTTGGCATTGTTACAATTTAACATGGGTTAGCTTTCACATTGCCTTACACTATCCCTACATTAAAAATGTATATCAGATTGTTTAACCTCAAGGAAGAAGCAGTTTTCCCACAAGACCTATTTATAAAGTAGGATAGTGTCTTCCCTTATATGGGAAGCTAATGTAAACTATTAATGACATGTATCAGGTGCAAAATGTTCTCAGTGCTAACTCTTTCCAAATAATCTTTAAAATAACAAGACTCGTTTGGTCTATTAGAGTTTGGTTTTGAAAGACAAACATTTTAAGTCTTACTAGTTCATCAATCAATACTGGGGAAGTGACTGTTTTCTTTGAATGCAGTCTTCATGACATCATTGGCTACTGTGGATTTCTTCACATGGTTCTTTGCATGCGACAGTCTGTGACACATAACATCTTTCTTGATGTCTACAGAATCAGAAGAAAAAATGAATGGAGCTGCTTAGCAGACTTTTCTCTTATCAGATAAAGTTAAAAAAAGAATTATCCACACAAAGGTGAAACAAATCTCAAATTGTATATTTTGAAGAACATATGAAGAAAGTATAAAAGATTATAATTTACTTCTACCTGATATGCCACATGTAAAGACAGTGTAAACATTTGCAGTGGTTTCCACATTTTATATAAAGTACAAATTGCATAGTTCATAGAAAATAAGGATATCATGTATGCTTGGGTTTTAGGATACAGCCCCCTTTTATAGCCCTCTGCTTGGTAGCTGTATCACCTCCTTCTAGAAGTTGGCTACCAACAAACGCATGTCAGCATGAGGGTCTCGTGACAGTATAATTCAGGTAACCTCTGGTTCGGAGGTATGGTAACTGGCACCTCTGCCTCTAGGATTCACATCCCCTGATCTCCTCCTGATTCTGACTGATGAGCACTGGGCTGACCCATCTGCTGTGGCTCTTGCAAGTCTTCCACCCTTGCCTACTCTGTATACTGGCTGAGAAGGGCAGCTGAATGGCTATGCAACATCCCTTTGCACAAAAATATCCCCATTTCCAACCAGTTGTACATTCAGATGCTGAAGAATGCTTTATACTTTGGTGGCAGGTATTTATATGCATTAATTTATTTAATTCTACAATAAACTTATGATGTAGATACTATTGTCACTCTTCTGCATCTGAGAAAATTAATTTCAGAGAGCCACACAACCAGTAAGGGGCAGAGACAGAATTTAAATAGGTATTTCTTTTCTTTTTTTTTTTAAGATTTTATTTATTTGTGAGAGAGAGAATGAGAGACAGAGAGCATGAGAGGGAGGAGGGTCAGAGGGAGAAGCAGACTCCCTGCCGAGCAGGGAGCCCGATGCGGGACTCGATCCCGGGACTCCAGGATCATGACCTGAGCCGAAGGCAGTCGCTTAACCGACTGAGCCACCCAGGCGCCCTTAAATAGGTATTTCTGACTCCAGGGCACAGGTGTCTCCCATAATTCTCTGAATGTCTCCGCACCCCCATGTTTAGGGAGGATAGCTTGGTGGTTCAGAATAAGGACTGTGGAGTCTGGTTTCAAAACGACTTCTCCGTTTATGACCTTCTTGGCATCTCTAAGCTTCAGTTCATTTATAAAGTGGATATAGTGATAGTATATAACTCATAGAGTTGGTATAAGCATTAAATGTGTAAAGTGTTTAGAATGATTCTTGCCATGTAGTAAATGCCACTAAATTAGCTATTATTATTTTATTTTTATCATACAATAGAAAGATTCTACTGAAAAGCAAATAAGATACAGGGGGGAAGAGGGGTAGGAATACACTAATTCAGTAGTCCATTGTACAGTCTCAAAATTGGTAACTAGTTACTCAGCAAGTAGATCCGCAGGGAAATGGAGACACTGGGCAAGTGCATTTGACTATTGGACAAGGGAGATGGAGAAGTGCCACAGTGGACAATCACTGTGGAGCAGAGGACACTAGAAGCCTAGGGAAGGTTGAATCAACAAGAAGAAAGCACACAGATTCTGCTTTAAAATGTTGCTGAAAATCAGCTCTGATTGTGTTTTATAGTATGCTGTCCTTGGCAGCTTTATAGCATCATTTTGGTCCACCCTATTTTAGATATAACAATTGTCTAATGTTGATTCACTACTCTCCCAGAATGCCTATTTAGTAAAAACAAAACAAAAAAACCCACCTCTTTAACTCAGGCATACTAATGGAATTTTGAACATCACTGTTCATTTGTATTTAACATTAAATATGTGGGGGAATAATTATAAAACTACTTGGAGTTATAAATGGGACCTCTATTAAATCTAAGCCTTAAATATTCACTAGTTCCTAATTTGGGTCAAGATCTGGTTGTCTAATAAAGCCCATGGTATGTTTGACGGCATTCCAAATATCCTTTATTCTTCTTGATTTGGCTTTCAGCTTCTCTATTTAACATTCTACTTCTTTGTCAGTGAGTGCCTCAGAGGACAGTATTCTGCCTAAGTAGCAGACTTCATGGCAGCTTTCAACTCTGTATTGTGCCTGGTACTAAGATCTTAGAACACTCTAATCATCTTGTCACATTTTTTAAATTAAAGTGTTGGTGGTATGATCAAAGGCTGGGATTCCATTGAGAACTCTACCCAGAATTTAATCTGACTCTGACTCTCTGTACGTACTAGTCACAAACATATAACAAATTCTATTAGTTTGCCATTCATCTCTATGCAAGGAATTGTATCATGCAGAAGAAAGGGTCATGAAAGTTACTAAATCATCAGAGTAAAGATGAATCCATTTATACCTTCACTCCTCTGATTGTTGCACAGAGAAATTCAGATTTCCCACTACCAGTCCCAACAACCAACTACTGTGTTAGAACAGTAGGAACCTGAATGCCTACTTCACAACATGAGACCAATGGGAGTATACCATATTGTTATAAATGCTTTAGTAAATGTTTAATGGTGTCTAATATTCATTTCTTTGTATCCTTCCAATAAAATAAATCCTAATACTGAGTATGCTATAATTGCATGTGTGTTTGTTAGTGTATCAAAGATACAATATTAATTTAATCCAATCTTTTGAGTTTATAGTAAGCTTCACTCAGTGGTTATCCTTGTGCTAGCCCTTTGGTAGATACAAGGAAATAAAAACTAAGATATTTCAAGTGTGTGTGGCCATCACCAATTACAAAGCATTTTCAGTGAAAAAAGTTTCATTTGTCATACATAATAATCCTGTGTGCTAGTTTGAATAAGATCAATATTATTTTCCTCATTTTGGAGATTAAAAATCAAAACCAACTAACCAAGGAAAAAAAAGTTACAATAATTTGCCTAGAGTCACAACTAGTAAGTTGCAGAGCTAAGACCCAAACTTTGGTCTTCTGTCTCAAAAAATAACATGTGTTCTGCTCTTAATTGGTCTATAGGTTCACTGCTGTGGCAAGAGTTTGACAGAAATGTTGCCTTACGACCTCTTGAAACAAGACTGTGAATAGGAACATAGTTGCCTGAATAAAAAGAAAAGACAACAGACATTCATCAAGTTAGTGAGTAAGAAAATCCTTGTGGCTTCTTTTGGTGGGAAAGGAACACCTTCCTAAGAGTTGGAATTTCATGGGTTCCAATGCTTCATGTGTCCCTAAAATGTGTAGAGACTGATAAGGAAAAGCCTGGATTGTACGTGTGGCCAGCACAGATGAAATTGTAGCATTAGGCATCTCCTTGTGGCTAGGAGATGCTGACCAGGCTGGCATGCCAGGGTAGTAGAAGGTACATATTGCAGAGTAACAGGTAGTAGTGGGAGATAAAGCAGAAGAGATGAAAAGGTTTTAGAAAGCTTTATGTCAGGCAAGAAGTTTGGCCCAGATCCACAAATCACACTGAGTTGGAATAAAGGAAAAGATAATCCAGCAGCATGGTGTCAGGTGAATTAGAAGAGCCATCAAAATAAGGTAGGCACAGTGAAGCTTCACATTAGGAGTAACACTGAGTCATTGATAAAGAAACCAGTGACTGTTTGGTACATGGTGATCAGTATGTGCTAAATGCAAAAAACAAAGGACAAACGTGACCCCAATGATTATAGTTACCTGTATCGATGGTGCCATTGACTAAATAGAATAGCTAGTTTGTAAAGCTACGTTTGAGTGTATTGGCGACTTAAGGGGAGTGCATCGATAATGTTTGTAAAATGGCTTCCCCTTTACTGAAAACAAGGTAGTTTCTCTAAATTGAAGACCGAGGAACGATTGAGCCATGATTAGTTTGAATCTTTTACAAATCATCGTACTTCCTACTATATCCTTAAGAGACGACCCTGAGGCATATTTTGGAAGTTTTACAATTTGCAAATGGCCATGGTTTCAAGAACATACCAACCAGACCAAATACCCAGAGGCTCTGGATGGAACTATATTTCTAAGGATTTCTTCTTGTAGAAGAAAGAAGGAAAGAAATTCACAGCTATCAAGGACTAATATGCACAAGCATTATGTATGCAGAGCATCTGAATTTTTCTTCCTTTCCACAGCCCTAGGGAGCCCTTATAATCACCATCAATAAGGATGTTAATGGTGTGGAAATGGAACCTCAAAGAGGCTGAGTAAAGTCAGTGTGGATGGACGAGTGTGGATTCAAACCTCAGCCTTCTGCTTTTTTTTTTTTTTTTTTTGTATTTGGAAAAGAGTATGGTTCTTCCTTAAATACATAATGAAAAAAGGAAAAGGACCTGCTATAAAGTGTCCTTATAAAAGAGAAGAGGAGGGGTGCCTAGGTGGCTCAATTGGTTAAGCAACTGCCTTCAGCTCAGGTCATGATCCCAGAATCCTGGAATCGAGTCCCGCATCAGGCTCCCGGCTCAGCAGGGAGTCTGCTTCTCCCTCTGACCCTCTCCCCTCTCATGCTGTTTCTCTCTCTCTCTCTCTCAAATAAATAAATAAAATCTTTAAAAAGAGAGAGAGAGAGAAAAGGAGGAAAAGGTATAAGATAGAAAAGGACACCACTATCTTTAAAGAGCAAAATCATATGTAGAAAATTGGACTAATTTTAAGGTAAAACAAACATAAGCTGGATAAGTTTACGCTAAAAGGATATGCATTCGGTGGTGTAACATTGTTTCTAATCTATTATGTGTTGATACAGAATCTAAAAATGATCTCGTATCCCGTGATAACATTAAGAGTACTTCCTGAGGTTAAAAAAAAAAGATTAAAATAAGTGATCAAATATTTTATTCTGAAATTTTAATATTTCCCATATTATGTAGAAATCGGGTACGATTTTTTCCGTCTCTGAGTGTCAGACGCCGCATTTTGCCTCTCTACCTCAGTAGACGTGTTGCTCTCCAGCACGTACTTGTCTAGCTCCATCATCAACTCACAGCCTAGTCAGGAAGTTCAAGAATGGAAACTCAGGGAACCATCCACACAAATGAACACGCTTGACCCGTCCAGCACTCCAGAAAACAAAATTATTTTCTAATGGATGAATCACAACCTAAGAGGGACCTTCCCACAAAAGAGCCAGACTTTTTTCTAACTTGCAATTTTACAGTAATTTCAGAGGCACAAAAGATTTCAGTTAACGTTGGATGTAGGAGAAGAAATACTTTACAATAAAATCCTTCCCTGGAACTTGACTCAATTTCGGTGGCCCTCCACCTTGGCCATGCATCCGAATCACCTGGGAAGCCTTATAAAAACGCTTGCTGCATCACAAGCTCTGAAGGCACAGCCTGGGCTTCTCGGCCTGGAAGAAAAAAAGAGCTTCCCAAGGGATTCTACTGCACAAGCAAGATTGAGAATTCTGATATAAGCGATACGTAAATAGTTCTTGGTGAGCTTTCTCTGAAAGGAATTGGTTAGGATATGGCCGTACAAACTTAAAAAAAAAAAAAAAAAAGTGCCCCCGATAAGGAGAATTTGACCATGAAGAAGAGTTACCTCAGCTTCCTTGCTCCTGGAAACAGCGGTCGCTCCTCAATGTGCACACCTCCAGGCAAGTCCCCTTTAGCAGCTGCAGTAAATTCCAAGCATATTTCCACTGCAAACCAACCCAACCTTTGAATCTAAATCCCTCCAAGTCTCTCCTAAAGTTTAACTGTAAATGTTCACTTCGGTTTAACTTTCCATTTGCCTTATATTAGTCAGCTGGCATGGTTTAAACATTTATAGATAGAAAAGTTCAGATAGGATCCATATTTTATTGCAATCAAACGCTAACTGGGTTGCTCATGCTATCCAGTATTTGACAACTATGGACAGTTGAAAATAATTGCTGTCAGTGAGTTTTGGCTTTTTTTCTTTACAAAAATGACAGTGGAACATATCCAATATTTATCGGGACTTTACTGTGGCTAGACACTGTGATATGCACTGGGGATACCATAGCACCCTAATTTGCTCGTATTCTAATAGGAAAGCCTTCATTTGACAAATGTTTACTGAATGGGAGCAAAGTTGAACAGGGTGAAATCTCTGCCTTCTGGGACACCACAGTCTCCACGAAGAGGCAAACATAAATGAAAACTTTCCCTACGGGTGTGAGGTGTCAGTATAGAAGTAGTTACAAAGTGCCATGTGATCACAAAGGAAGAGCAACGTATATGGGGGAAATGAGTACAGGTCTTTCAGAGAAAGTTACATCTAAACTGGAAGAATGTATGGAATTTCCCAAGCAGAGAAGAGAAGGAAGAGGATTCCAAACAGAAATAACATGTGCAAGTCTCAGAAACAACAAGATCATGGCACATTCAGGGAAGAATGAAAACCTCATGAAACATTAACACAAGACTCACTGACTTCGCTCTCTGTCACCACCCTTGAGAACTTCACCAGACCTGTAGCTGTCTGTCCAGTTGCCTGGCCTCTAGACAATTCACTGGCAATCACCAAACAAAAAGGCTGAGTGAGAGAGAATTTTCTCTCTCTGCCTGCCTGTCTTAGTGCTGGAGCATCGGGTCTTCTGCCTTTGGACTCTCTCTCTCTCTCTATATATATATATTTTTAAAGATTTTATTTATTTATTTGAGAGAGAGAATGAGAGAGAGAGAGAGAGAGAGCACATGAGAAGGGGGAGGGTCAGAGGGAGAAGCAGACTCCCTGCTGAGCAGGGAGCCCGATGTGGGACTTGATCCCAGGACTCCAGGATCATGACCTGAGCCAAAGGCAGCCGCTTAACCAACTGAGCCACCCAGGTGCCCTGCCTTTGGACTCTAATTGAACTTCCATCATCAGCTCTCAGGGTTCTTAGGTCTTGAGACATGAACTGGGACAACACCATCAGTTCTCCTGGTCTCCAGCTTGCTGACTGCTCATTTTGGGACTTAGCCTCCATAACTGTGTAAGCCAGATTCTTATAATAAACGTATATGTACATGTATACGTGTGTGTGTCCTATTGATTCTAGTTCCATACAAGACCCAGAGTATACAGTAAGCAATCAATAAACAAAATGGATGAATGAAAAATGCTATGTGTAGCTAAAATATGGCAGGGGAATTAGAATATGAAACTGAAGAGACATCAATAATAATAACAAGAGGGGCACCTGGGTGGCTCAGTCCGTTACACAGCTGCCTTCAGCTCAGGTCATGATCCCAGGATCCTGGGATCGAGCTCCACGTGGGGCTCCCTACTCAGTGGGGAGTCTGCCTCTCCCTCTCCCCCCGCCCCTCCCCCACCCCTGCTTGTGCGCTTGCATGTTCTCTCTCAATTAAATAAAATCTTTAAAATAATAATGATAAGTTAAATATCCTATACCTTTATTATATGCAAAATTTTCTGTCACTTTGTTTTTTTTTTTAAGATTTTATTTATTTGACAGAGCACAAGCAGGGGGAGCGGCAGGCAGAGGAAGAGGGAGAAGCAGGCTCCCCATGAGCAAGGAACTGGATATGGGGTTCCATCCCAGGACCCCGGGATCATGACCTGGGCCCAAGGCAGACGCCCAACCGACTGAGCCACCCAGGGCTCCTGTCAAACACTTTAAATGGACCATCTCATTTAATCCTCCTAACCCTGTGAGATGAGTACTTTTATTATCTTCATTCTACAGAGAAAGTCACCAAAGCTCAGAGAGATGAGGTAACTTTCTAAAGTCACATTACAAATGCTTTGTTTTAATTCATTTTCCAAACAGAAATCTCATTTTCATTATTTCTTCTTTCAAATCAATCAAGCAAGCAACAAGAATATACTGAGCTTGCTCCTAGGCGCCCTAGATGATTTGCTCTAAGGAAGTGAAGACCCTGATGGTGAACACGGGCATCTTCCTGGTTTCGAGAAACATGAGGTCAAAAACATTCCAAATACACGATGCTTTTGGACAACCATTCCATTCTTCGGTTCTGTAACTAGTTATTTGCAATAGAAAAAAGTAATTATAAAAGCAAAATAACTACTAATTGCAAGCAACTGTAAATAAGATTGTCTTCCCAGTACCAATTTGTGAGAATCAACCTCCATCCACTACATGGTTCCCATGGTGCTACATAATCCCACTCCAAGCCACCATTCAGTGGTTTTGTATTAGTTTGCTAGGGCTGCTGTGACATCATAAAACGGATGGCTTAAGCAACAAAAATGTATTGTCTCATAGTTCTGGGGGCTAAAATTTAAGATAAAGGTGTCAGCAGGATTGGTTCCTTCTGACGGTGTGAGGGAGAATCTGCTGTATGCCTCTCTTTAGGTGGTTTGCTGGCAATCTTTGGCATTCCTTGGCTTGTAGATACATCACTCCATCTCTGCTTGGATTCATGTTCCTGTGGTGCTCTCCCTGTGTGCCCATTTTTCTCTGTGTTCAAATTTCCCCTTTATATAAGGACACTAATCCTATTGGATTAGGATTCATCCTGATAGCCTCATCTTAACTTGATTATCTGCAAAGACCTTATTTCTAAATAGTCACATTCACAAGTACTGGGGATAAGGATTTCAACATCTTTTGTGGGGACACAATTCAACCCATAACAGGTCCCAATGTCTCCCAAGCTGGGCCAGCAAGAGTCCTTTCTGGAGATTTTTAGAAATAGAATTTAGACAGTCCAGATGGCCGAAGGGGTCATATGTGAAACTCAAGAGCTATTAGCAAACATGTTTTCCACCACACAGAAAAATCTCAACAGCAGCAAGAGATAATAAAGCTAACATGCAAAGGGGCGCCTGGGTGGCTCAGTTGGTTAAGCAGCCAACTCTTGATTTCAGCTCAGGCCATGATCTCAGGGCTGTGAGATAGAGCCCCATGTCGGCTCCCCACTGGGCATGGAACCTGCTTAAGATTCTCTCTCCCTCTCCCTCTGCCTCTCCCACCTCACTCTCTCTGTCTTGCGTGTATGCTATCTCTTTCTTTCTAAAAAAACAAACAAACAAAAAAACACAAAGACTAACCTGCATAAGAAATGAAAATCATGGAGCTGTGATGGCATTTGAGTCCCGAGTGTGGCTGTGTCTACGGTCACCCTCAAACCCGTCTACCTGGATATTCCATATAGGTTCTGGGGATCCAAATTCTTGTTCTCAGATTGGAACTGTTATTTCATGTGACAATATATCTTAATAGAACTCCAGGCTTGAATATAAAATAGTTTCATCCTAGGATTCAGGTGTATCTGAACAGACCTAGAGAACTTGTTGGGCAGAAATTATAGAGGGTTATTTATTTGAGAAGTGAGAAGTCTTCGGGAAAAGAAATCATCCCAAGAGCAGAGAAAATCAAAGACCAATTAGATAGCAGTGCTCACTAACACTTTTCCTCCAAGTCAGCCCCATAGAGTCCTGAATACGGTGAAGGATAAAAAACTAAAAAGAAGAGGCATTTTATTAACTGAAATCTCTACAGGTCACTGAGAGTATTGATCACCCTCATTATGGTTGTTGGTGGCTTTGGCAACAACAGGACAACCCAGCCATCAGCTATGCATAGTGAACAACAGCAACACTGAGCAACCAAAAGAGGATGATAAGATTTCAACACCAGTGACTTTATGAATAGGGGGGACATAATTGCCACTTTTGGTGTCATCATCCTAGTGAGCCCAGGAGAGAGGAAATGGAATACCCCACATGGTATTCAGGAGGACTAGTTCCTGTTGCACATGAAAACATTTCCTAGGGATGCCCAAGACTATTTGAAGAAACGTATGAGGATTGGAATTCTACAAAGAAGAAAGGAAAAAAAAAAAAAAACCCAGAGGATTCCTGTTTCATGACTGTTACTGTCATCTCACTCCTATCCCTCGGTTGGTTTAACCCAGGCAACAAGAGTTGATGGAAAAAAAAAAAAATGTGTTGTTTACTAATGTAAGTGCAATTTTAAGGGGAATTAAAATGATGAGTTTTAGCTATATGACATTTTATTGTATTGTTTAAGATGACATTTTAAATTGGAAGAATATTTTATTATAACCTAAATATTTATTGGGTTTATGACTCATGTTTTGATTATAATTTTTAAAAGCATTCTTTTGTAGTCTTTTGTAATCAAAAACCAACAAAAGGTCAAAACCTGCCATTACAGATTTTCTGATGTCTAGATCTTACCTTTGAAACCTATGGTACCATTCAGATGAAACATTAACAAATATTATTGTGACTTTTTTTTATAATCAGATGCCAAAATGGTCTTACTATATAATCAAAATATATAAAGAACTGGTAAGGGCATAAATGCTCTAGATTAGTTGAAAATATAAAAAAAATTATTTCAATATTTCTTAGAAAAAATATGCTTTTTTTCCAACTAATCTAGAGCATTTATTTTTTTTTCATTTTACACATTCATTTTTTATACATTTATAAAATCTATAATATTTTATTAACACTTCAGGTTGAATATGAGATCTTGTTAACACATTATACTGGAGTTTTATTGTTATAAGAATTGAAGGAACCTTCAAAAGCTATCTGGTTTAGGACTTAACCTCCAATATAGAGTCATTAAATTTTAATTTCCCAAGTGTATTTGCAGAATACAAGTGCCACCATTTTTTTTTTAAACACATGTTTTTTGTTGTTTTGATTTATTCAGTAAGAGAAATAATTTCCAGGGTCAAGTAATTTGGAAAAGTCTTGGTTAATCTTGAACAGGCTTCAAAGCTGATCTTCAGATAATCTATTCTTCTGAAATATAATTTATTCTATTTGCCCAAATTTCTAGCAGCAGAAGGTTTATGTAGGGAATGGGTTAACATTTGGAAGAAAGTAACATTCCTTGTCTGGGAAAACCACATGGCAGATACAGGGCCAAGGATGTCTCTATACGGCAGAGGAAACATCTCCCTCAGCTCTTTCTTTCCGAACTACTGAAGGAGATCAACAAGCAGGAACATGCAGGAACTGCCAATATAGAAGAGCTTCTCCCCCATCCCTGCACAGAAGTCTCAGCCTCATCCCTAACTTTGTTTCAGAGAATTGAATTTAAAATCATACAAATCAATAAAATTATGTTTATCAACTTAAAACTATGCCATATACTATAGTAGTGTTATTATTATTTTGAGTTATAAATTATTCAGGAAAGAATTTCTGGAAGCTGTGGGATTTTTAAAAATAATAAAGTACACTGAGGCACAAAAAAAATCAAAATCGTTACTCTATTTAAATTACAAAGTGGATCATTAAAATAATGTTTGAACAAGCAAAGGGCTGTTTGTGGAACAGGTAAGTACATTAGAGAAAAACCTATTTGTGTTTCTTGCCATAGGAACTTGATGTTTGGAAAGTTAAATATACATTTTCTCAAATGTTTCACTTATTTCCATACCTCATAAGCGTGACTTCTATACATAACGACACTTGTCAGTTGATTATCAACAACTGCTTACATGAAACCACTGTGTAAAATGTGGTTAGAAACTATCAAGAAAAAGTGAAGAAAAACCTGCCTATGTTTCAGTTTTATAGGAAAAAGAGTGTGATTAACAAAATAATGTATTTTAAAGTAACCAGAATATTGTTGAGACAACTAAGTCCATCAGTGGCTATTTGAGAATGTATTAGAATATTTTTTTAAATGAGGATCTTCTAAAATCAGGTATTTTGTTACATGAAGAGTTGAACCTCTGACATCATATGTGATCATTTAAAATTGCCTTCTAATTTGTGAAGCCCTCTCTCTACCTAGAAGAGTAGGAGGGGTAGATCAACTAGAAGGAAAAAGTAGAGACTGAACAATTGGAAGAGGCAAACTGAGAAAATAGAAATTCAGAGAGAAATTTTAAGCAGATTTTTAAAAAGAAGAAGGCTTCTAGAGAAAAGAGAACGGAAAACAAGGGGAAGAAAAAGAAAGGGGATAGAGAATAAAAGTAAAGAGATTAAAAATAAATCTTTATCAAATATGTGTTGTCTTAACTCTTTTTTTCTTCCAAAAAAAAAAAAGAAAAAGAAAATATTTTGAAGAAAAAGCTGGCTACATTATGTAAAACGCAAACTGTAACCACTCAAGAATTACAAAACTGAAACTTTTTTGTCACCAAAGTAACGCTTTTGCCTCACAGTAATATGCCCTGCGAGGCATTTCTGGAACATGGTGATCACCCTGCTATCTGATCTGCTGTGTGATCCCACGGCTCACTTCCTGCTCCTTCCATCATTTCATGGCCCATGTCCACAGGGGAATATACTAGAAGGAGTGGTCTCAGAGTACTGGAAATAAAGTTTCCGGAGTAGAAGGTCCCAGGTCTATAGGTAGCCTAGGGAGAAAATGGGAGTTCTGTAGCCATCAGTGAAATAACTAATGTAGGCAGGTATCAGTGATGGGGGATAAAGCCTCGGTCTCAAAGTGACACTCCACAGATAACTTATTAATTAAAAAGGAGAAAGTTCATCTTTACTATGGAGAAATCTGGCAGTCGCCATCTTAGTCGAATAATCAAACTAAGCATCTCCAACAGTGGAGCAACCTGACATTCACCTCTGTACTGTTCCTGCCCAAAATATTTTAACATAAAACCAGTTGTGAGGAAACAATTAAACACACAGAGAATTTGGGACACTCTGCATGACAAGTGACCTGACTTTCCAAAAAAGTTAACAGCACGAGAAACAAAAAGTGGGAAACCTGTCCTGTCCAAAGAGATGAAGGATACAATACTCAAATGTTAGGCATGATCCCTAGATCAGTTCCTAGATAGAAAAAAAAAGAGCTATAAAAATATTGGGGGTCGGTTACAGAAATGTAGATATAGATGTTATATTAGATGATGTTATTTCTTAGGTGTGAAAGATTTGTTAGGAAAGATTTGTAAGGAAAATGTCCTTATCATTTAAAAAATGCAGGTTCAATACATTTGGAGGTGACAGGATGTCTGCAATTTACTTTCAAAATAGGTCACCAAAATCTGTGTGGGGTGTGTGTGTGTGTGTGTCTGCACATGCACGTGTGTGTTCAAGACATAAATCAAATGTGGCAAAATAACAATTGGTAGACTAGGTGAAGGTTATACAAGTGTTCTTTACACTACTCTAAAATTTTTGAAGGTTTAAAAATGTTCTAAGTAAAACGCTGGACAGCAGGTGGGTATCGGGAAATTGTTGGCCTTGAGTCAGAGAACCTAGAGTCTTAGGCTGGTATTTTCACCTTGGGCAAACCATTCCGAGCATGAGGATAAACTCACTGATCTGCCCTATAAGATAGTGGTAAGGGTAAGTAATGTACACAAAGGGGTGTTTGTAAACTATAAAGCACTTCAGGGTTCTTACCTTGGAGTCCAAGGATAGAAGACAGGGTTCCATGAATTTGGAATGGAGAAAAAACCATACCTTTGCTTTCAGGAGGCTCTAACTGAAATGTAACATTTCCTCCAAATATACACATAAGCATGAGTGAACATGTCACGTGTCTAATGCATGGTAAGAACTCACCAAATGTTAGCTCTGTTCTCATTATGGTTAATGTTTTTTAAGTTGCACGAATGAGAGTCATGAGAAGTATGAGTCAGTCACGGAGCTCTTACAATCCTGCATCCGCTTTTTCCTTCCACATCCAAAAAGACATACCTACTCTGAGCCAATACTATGGGACAGATGCTATATCACTGACTCATGCTTTCCATGGCTCTCATTTGTGCAACTTTAAAAAATAAATTGTAATGATAACGGAGCTAATTCAATGTATCTAAAACGGAACTCCTGGTCACCCCAACAGGACTAAAAAAAAAGTCTGCTCACTCAAAGCCTCTCCCACAATGGTGTTCTATCTGTCCAGGTGCTCGGGTCAAACACGTTGGAATCATCCCTGACTACTCTTTTCTCCGCTCCACCTCTGCTCCTGCAGGAAATTCTTTTGGCTCTCACTTTAAAATACATCTAAAGATCTAGCCACTCTGGCCAAAGCCACCATCCCCTCCCACCCAGACACTAAAGCAATGGCTCCCTAATAGATCTCCTTGCATCTCCTCCTGCCCCCTTGCATCTGTTCTCTATCGAGTTCTCCTTTTAAATATGTTACATCATGTCATTCCTCTCCTTAAAATCTTCAAGTGCTTTCCATTTCCCTCAGAGTAAAAACCAAAGTCTTTCACATAGTCTCAAGAACGTATATGATCAGATGTCCCCTCACTTCCATGGCCTCAACTCCTACCACTCTCTCCCACCACCCCCACCCACCCGCAGTGTCCTAAATACACTGGCTTGCTTCCTCGTGGTCCCTTCAACATTCCAGGCATGCTCCCACCTTGGGACATTTGCATTGGCTGTCCCCACTGCCCTGGAATGCTTTTTCCCCAGATATTCACATGGCTGGTTCCATCATCCACATCTCTGCTCAAGTCACTTCCTTACTAAAGCCTACTCTGATGATCCTGCTTAAAATAGCAACCCACCTCATGTTGCCTAACCCCCCTTACTCTCTTCTACTTTTTGTGTTTATAGTGCTTAGCACCTTCTAACATATGAATAATTTAATTATATGTTGTCCTGCTCTCCCTGCTGCATTATAAGCTCCGTAGAGGCAAAGATTTTTTGTTTGTTTGTTTACTCATATATTTTTTAAAGTTATGTTTTCGGGGTGCCTGAGTGGCTCAGTCAGTTAAGTGGCTGCCTTTGGCTTAGGTCATGATCCCAGAGTCCTGGAATCAAGCCCCACGTGGGGCTTCCTGCTCAGCGGGGAACCTGCTTCTCCCTCTCACCCCGCTTGTGCTCTCTCACTATCTCTCTCTCTCTCAATAAATAAATAAATTCTTAATTAAAAAATAAAGTTATGTTTTCATTTTTTATTTTTGTTGAGTTTTTGACATTTTACTGTGATAAATCCATATAACACACAATTCACTATCTTAGCCATTTTTAAATGTACAGTTCAGTCATATTAAATACCTTCCTATTGTTACACAACCATTGCTAACCTACGGTAGGAAAAGGTCAAAATGTCTAAAATCCATCCTGTGATACCTGTTAATAGTAGTGAGGAAGAAAACTGTTTAGAAAGACATAGGATTATGTCATTCAAATGTACTTCCTCCCAGTCTCTAGGAAGCGCCCCAGATTCTTTGGCGGAACTGCTCATAAACTAAGAGTCAGGCTACACTGGGGTTTGGAACAGAGCTATGAGCAGTAGTGAGGAGGGACCCCTCCCCACCCCGAGAGCAGCTGGGTGAGGGCAGAGGTGGAAGGACCAGAGCCAGTTGGGAATGAGAACTGCAACGGAAGCAAAGCTCAAACAGCCACTGGGGAGGTGGCATGAGCCAGAAGAGGTGGGAAGGTTGGGAGGTCCAGGAGCTTACATAGCGGGACTTTTTTTTTTTTTTTTTAAGATTTTAGGTATTTATTTGAGAGAGAGAGAGAACACAAGCTGGGGGTGGGGAGAGGGGAGTGGGAGATGGGAAGTAGATCTGCAGAGGGAGAGGGAGAAGCAGTCTCCCCACTGAGCAGGGAGCCCGGCCCAGGGCTCGATCCCAGGACCCCAGGATCATGACCTGAGCTGAAGGCAGATGCTTAACCCACTGAGCCACCCAAGTGCCCCACCATAGGTGGACTTTTAAGTTAAACCCTGGAAACCCTTATTTATCCCTCCTGCTCTCCAGGGCCATTATTCCAAGGAAAGGGGAAGCACAATTAGATCAACTCAATGAACTCTCTCTATTTTGAATTAAAGTTCCAGCCACAAAATGGGTCCTAGAAGGTCTATGTGTCCTAACTCATAGATACTCTGTATTCTAACATTTCACACTGGTTGAATCTTTCATCAGACTGTGGGTTAAGTCTCTCCATACAATTAGATCTGAAAAGTTCAAACTGATTTCCAATGGCTGTTGAACAAAGTGATACGGTCTCCTTCATGTCCCAGACCCTTATTCCTCGTCCAGTGCTTCTATTTTTAAAAGCTTCTCTTGTGACACCTAGATGAAAAGCTGTAGGATTTTGGAGGGTAAAGGAGTAGGAGATTATGTGGCGAGAAAAATGTTTCTGCTCTCATCGCCTCTTTCAACTGGCCACAGCCCAAACTCAAAGGAAGCACACAACGATGGATTCAGAACCTGAACTCATGGAGCTCAGAAAATTCACCCAGCGTACCCCTTCTTTAAACTGCTTAAAACCTTCTGAAGGATTGATACCTCTTCTTACCTAGAATGTGCTGGTGTATCTTCTAATTGCTTACCGATATCTCTGGGAGACACTGTCTCTAGAGTTTCTCCCTTATCTTTGAGAACAGCAGCCTACACCCCGCAATCATGTGCCTAAGTAGGTTTTAGACTTTGAGCAAATCAGGGAACTTCTCTAAGATTTAACATAAATGTTAAATGTAAATTTAATCCTGTAAAATGAGGAAAGTAGACCAGATTGATGTTTACCATAGTATATGCTAAGGAAAGAGTGGTTTTGTGAAATGATTAATAGAGATATTTCACAAAGCAAGATTTCATAGTAAATGAAACTCAGTATATATTTGACACTCATGGCACATCACTTTGGACCAGCCTCAGTAGCAGCCCTAGTGTTCAGTAGCTACTTCCCATATTGGATAGAGCAACTCTAGAACAATCACAATCCATCACCTGGGGCAGAGCACTTTGCCACCCCACTCAAATCAGGTTTTGTTAACCAGGGAGAAGAGAGGTTGGAATGGATATGAAGAGAGGCAACTAGCAATGACTATTACATCAATGCAATTACTGAAATTATTACGGATTATCTTGAATTGTCAAATAAAAGTGAAATTAAGTGGTTTCTGTTTAAGAATTCAGGGAAGTCCATGAACTATTATAAAAGTTTTCTGTACAATTAAACTAAAAAGCTTTTTGTGTTCTTCAGAAAACTCAGCATCACAGATGGACTCATGTCCCCAGACTGTATTCATTTAATAAATGTTTACTGATGGCCTTACAGTATTTTTTTTATTCAATTCCTTCAATGGCCTTTCTCTGTGACCCCTGGGTCTTTGCACATGCTATCTGCTCTCAATGGAATATTCTCCCTTCTAGTCCCACTTTCCCATCCCTAAATCTGGCTGACTCTATGTCATCTTTAAGGTTTCAGATTAAATGTTATTGCCTCAGGAAAACCTTTTTCTAACCCTATGTAATTATATTGTATATTTTCATGGCTGCCTGTCGTCCACCTATCATTATGTTCATTGTACATTACTATAATTATTTCTTTTATTGTCTATATCCCTCACTATATTATATGCGCCACAAGGTCTAAGATCATGTCTGCTTTTGCATAGCAGGATCTAGCAGACTGTCTGCCCCATGTTTAATGTATACATTCAAATGGATAAATGGAATACTGTGAAAAAAGGAAATTGAAGACAGGCCTAACATAAATGAGTAATACTACCCTGTGGCTAAGGATACTACAGAAGCATGAATAAGATCTAAGGAATACAAAAAAGGTGAGTTTAGCTTGAGTCTTAAAAAATGTGTCCCCCAGGTAGTCAAGATGGGTAAGAGCGTTTCAAGCAGAAGTGATAATACTCTGGCAAAACAAAAACAAATGAACAACAACAACAAAAACCTAATAAAATCCTGAATCAAAGCAATTGTAGTGGAAGAGGGTGATTGGAAATTCAAGATATACTTTGAAAGTAGAATCAACAAGATTTGTTGAGAGATTAGTTATGAATGTTGAGAAAGCAGAAGGTGTTCGAGATGACTTCTACAACTACGATGGTGATAATACCATTTATTAAGTAGGGATTAAAAAGAGAAGTAAATGTTTCAGAAGACTAGAAAGTTAGCTAAGCTTAGTAGAGACAGAGTTTTAGGATTGGGGAAACTTTGGGGTATAGTGGTAGGAAACCAGAAGTTTGAAGTAGAAGATATATTTGAGAGAATCTATGGAAACAAAGATGGTTGAAAACATAGGCACAAATGAAATCAGGCTCAACTTAATGAACCTCCACAAGAACATGGTCTGACTATAATGTAATACAATTGCTTCTTCAAAAAAACCAGCATCACTTAAACATCCAAATGAATGATGCTTCTTTCAAATGAGTCACCTCAGGAGGCCCTGCACTCACGCTAGCTCCACTTCTACTCTTACTAAAAATATTTTCAACATTCCTTTTTTGGGCCATCCTTTAAAAAGTGAACAAGATATTCTTTTGAATATTCTCAGTGTTGGCAAGTCTTCAATGTTTCAGGATAGATTTGATGGGGGGAGCAAAACAAAATTCAGGGCCAAGTCTGATGAATAAGGGGAATGAATGATCATATTATATAAAATCATTTTGGCTCAAAAGAGAAGAGTAGCAAGTAGCAAGAAAGATTCTTATATGACTTATCCCTGTATCTTAAAGCAACTTTAATTCAACACATATTCCTTACAGTGTCTACAGGCCAGGCTTTGTGCTTCTACCTGCACAGTAGCAAAAGGGAAGCTCCTGAGGTGTTTTGAGCAATAGCACATTAGAATAAGCATCATTTGAATAAGTATTCAGTTTCCACAGTTGACTCTTTTGAGAAACATATTACTTAAAAAAGTATTCTCTCTTCCTCTGCCTCCAAAACTCCACATGCACATCTCTTTGGCAGCATATTCATGTGATGCTGTTAGTAGCTTTCCATGTCTGTTTGCCTCATGAGACACTAGGATTATCTTATTCAGCACTTAGCACAGTGCCTGACATAAAGTACTGATTAATCATTGCCTGTTTATTGAATAGGTAGATGAATTAACGAATGAGTGAGTGAATGCATAATTTTAAAACTTCAAATTTCTGTTCGAATGAACTGTCCTCAGAGAGACCCTTCCTAATCAGCCTACCTAAATATCCACACACACTTCCCCCTGTCAGTCTCTGTCTTTTCCTTCTGTTTTATTTTTTCTCCATAATATTTATATATATCTGAAATTATATATGTACTTACCTGTTCTTGTTTTATTGTCTCCCTCAGTAGAATGTAACCTTCATGAGAGTAGCAACCTTGCCTACGTTGTTCACAGATGCATCCCCCAGTGCCTAGAGCAGGTGCTGGTACAATAGTTTCTTTTTAAATAAATAAACACATGTTTCAGCTACACATTGCTATGTAATAAATTACCCCCAAACTTAGTGGCTCAAAACAACAATCCTTTTATTATGATTTTGTGATTTTGTGGCTCAGGAATTAGGGCAGGGCTCAGTTGGGAGATTCTTCTGGCAACTAAGGAACCTCAGTGATATTTAGCTGGGGGTTGGGCTGGTCTGCTTACACTTCTGACTCCTTGGCAGGGGCGACTGAAAGACTGGGTTTATACTGGGCAGGATGACCGCTCCAACTTGGAGGTGCCAAGGCAGTCAGGCTTCTTCCTTGCTAGTTGAGAGGTTCCAAAGTAAGCATTCAAAGAGGTACAGGCAGAAGATGCCAGACGTCCTAGTACTTAGGTTCAAAAGTCCCACTCTGTCATAATCTATTCATCAAACATGTCACTAAATCTCACCTATGTTCAAGAGAAGGAGAATTAGACTCCCATCTTTCAAAGGGAGGCTTAGCAAGGAATTTATGGCCATGTTTTCATCTTCTATATTGGATGAAGGAAAAAATTAATATGTAAAATTGGGTAGGGATCTAAGACAAAACACTGATTGCTAAATGAACCAGACATAAGTAGCCAAGAAGAGAAGAAATTACAGCCCAGACTTGTTTTCTCTACCCACAGAAAGATCAAACTCCTAGAAAACAATATCTATTAAACCTTGCAATGTATCAACCACTCTGCTGAGTATTTTATGTGCATTCTTATTTAGTCCACACAAACCACACTACTGAGTGGGTATTATTGTAATCACCCCATTTTTACAGATGAAGAAACTGAGACACAGAGACATCAAGTAATTGGTCAAAATTACACAATTAGTGCGTGATAGGAACCCAGGTAGTTCAACTCCAGAGCCCACATTCTTATGCCTCAAACTGTACAGCTCTCGAAGTAGGCGTCATAACACATTGAAAGGCTGATATTTCTCCCTAAGAATGAGCAGGAGGGAACTATTTTAAGAAAGTGAAAGGGACATGAGCTCTAGAATCAGCCATGTCATAACCCTAACTCTTCCTAGTAATAACTGTGCAACTCTGGGCAAGTTATTTAACCCTCATTACTCATCTGTAAGATAGGACTGATGATACCTAGTTTGTAGGATACAGTGAAGATGAAAGTGAATATTTTAAAGTACCTAGAATAGAGCCATCACTTAGAAAGACTTTAAAAGTGTTAGTTCCTTTCTCAGCTATGTAACAAGTGCCCTACTTATAGGGGAATCAATCCCATTGTGTGTCACAGTTTTTCAGAATTTCTCCTGGCATAATTAAATATTTATACCGAGAGAAAAAAAAAGAGAGCTACTCCAGAAATTTAGATTTATCTATCTCCCTTAGCCAGTGCAGTTTCTGCCCTATCTAGTGTGGACAATAGAATCAATTCTAACAAAAGCAAGGTTACCACTGCCAAAGTTGTAGGGAGCTGTCAACACGATTTTTCATTGGTAATAGAAATAGTTTTAGAAAAGGCTGACTTTTTAGTTAAAATTAGAATTAGAATGGCCTATAAAATAATATTGGAAAGAAAAATGCTCTAGATTTAGTATCCAGTTCCATGTTCTACTGAAGTATCACGGGGGGTGGAGGGGGAATGGTGATCCTAAGGGCATCAGCATTTTTAACTTTTGCAATCTTACCACGATGCTTAGCATGAATGTATTTTATTACCAATAGTATGTAGTCACAGTTTCGTAAGAAAATTTTCTTCTCTACAGCTAAAAGCACAAGACTGGCACTCAGCCACTTATAACTGTTATGTATAATAATCTACACTACTGTTTTAAGGCTTACATTAGCTACTTGCCTGACAAATAACAAAGAATATCGATTGCATTTACCATGCTCAAATTCCATATTCTCTGAAAAACTTTGAGAAATAAGCTTGAGTGCAAGCACACAGCCCAAGTATACAGAACATAAGTGCACCATTGGAGTAGGGAAGAGGTAGGACAGCTTGCCATAACCTATGGAAAAAGCTTGTAACTATTAGAAGAAGGAGGAGGGAAAAGGAGCCTAGAGGTCAAGTGCAGAATAGTTTAGCATAGAGCCTGGACAAATACATGGCAAACACAAAAGATGAAAACATTCTTGAACTCTAATAATGCTATATTTACAAACTCCTCATTTGAAGACCGGAACTATTCTCTAGCTTATATTTTATAAAGGCCTAAATGACAAAATTAGAGTTTTGAATCTTGGAATAGGAGGATTACTGTAATGCAGTAGGATATGATAATTGTAGAAGTAAGAGAAATGGGTGGGGAACAAAGTCTGCTTATTCCAATCTTCCTGAAAATTCTGAAGCTTTTTTTTTTTTTTTTTTTTTTTACAAATGAGGCCCCGGGATCTTGAAGAGAACAGATTTCAGAGATAACCTGAAGAGAATACATGGATGATCAAGGACTCTGCTTAGACTCAAGGAAAGCAATCTCTGAAGGTGAAACTGCCGTTGACACAGCAATAGGACGGGTGATGGGCAATTAGGAAACAAAGCCTTCTATGGCCAGTGACTTACAAAGGCGGCACAGATCTCTGTTAATTATACAATAAGTGCATTTCTAAAAGCCTCCAATGAATTAACCAGTAGAGACCAATTAAAGGGATAATGGCTTACTCTTTGCCCATTAAGTCACTATCACTAAGTTTGGCAACCAAACAAGAAAATAAAAATCAAAAGAAAGTGGACTTTTTTTTTTAAAATCATGGATGGTATTCAAATGCTATAAAACTCTACGACTCTTTACAGTCATGGAAGATTTTACAAATGATTGCACTAAGAATTTTTGTGATTAGCTCACACACCAACCGAGATACAGTGGAAAAGTGATAGGGGGCAAAGTCTAAAAGTCACATGTGTATCCATACCCTGAGTCATCATTGTGGCAAGAATGTAAACTGGCTGATTGCTACACATCCTGGTGGGGTTCTGCTGTTGTTGTTTTTCTTCTTTTTGTGGGGCCAAGAAAGGGACACATGTTTGCACGAGGGCAAATAATGAATGGCAACTCAGGTGTGATATCATAGCAAGCAATTTTGAAAGGGAAGTGTTATGAGTGTAAATGTCCACAGCTCCTTGTGTGTTCTGTCATTTGAGACCCACCCAAAGGGGTGCCTGCTCCCTGACTAAAACTGTCTCCTGCTTATTGAGGTGTGTAAGGTTCACATCATCACTTATCGCTTTAGGTTTACAGGCGGAACGGAAGACCCTAGGTCTGTTGGTAAATGAAGAAAGGGTGGAGCATCAGGAAGAAGGAATCTGGGCAGCACAGAAGGGCTTTAGATACAAAAGATGATACCAAAGGGTCAGCAGGCAGGAATGGGAAGGCACCCCAAATAGTTCTTCCTAATATTGTCCAAGAATTTGGTTCAAAGGGAATAAGAGTTTGAAATTTTCTCTTTTTTTTTTGAGGTAAATTTATCTTATTTATTATTATATTTTTTTTACCCATCCCAGGAGTTTGATATTTCTTTGTATTTTTATCTTACCCACTGAATTGGCCATTTTGGCCTCAATTATTTTTACTGCCAGAGTTGTGTTTTGTGTATTTATTATGAAGGCTTTGTTTCTTTTTGGAAAGTAATTTTGCAGTTTGGCTCCTTTCCAGATCAATTCTTTTGAATCACCATTAATGGCTATTGACTTTGACAACTTTCAGCTTTAGATGGAGTAAATGCTTTAATTCACAGAGATTTATATAAAATCCACAATATATTTTTATCTAAATCTTTGGAGTTTGGTTCACATAGAGTGATTATTAGAACCATATGTATATACTATAGAAACTTTTATAGACGTAGAACTTTCAAATTTGTTTTATGTATATATGTATATGTGTGTGAGACAGAGAGACAGAAGGAGACAAAGACATGCATATGTACATTTTAAAATTTAATTTAACATCTTACGACAATCTGCCTAGATGGCTATTCTTGTCTAGATGAGGACTTATATCTACAGCATTACTGAAAAATCCCCATGGGCCTGTGTACATTACTAAAGAAATATGGGGAACCTAGAGATTTCATTTTTAGAGAAATTATTCATTTAACATGATTCTCTGATAGTTTAACTTTCTAGTAATACAAATGTGAATAGGACTTTTCTTCGAGTTATGAGTCCTTAGAGATCATGGAATTCCAAGTATTCACTGTGTTCAAAAGTCTGACATAATCATGCAGAGTTTGCTTGAAGGATTCTCATTTCTAGAGATGAGGAACTCACTGTTTTGTAAGCAGACGGATTCCAAGCCTAACTGGGAATGAGTGTGAATCGTTCCTCTCCGCTATTTTTCTCCCCCTCCAATTCAATTGATTTCAGGGTCCTGTAGAGTCCAACTCCTTAATAATTCCCCTCATCTCCATCCCCATCACTACCTCCCTTGTTTATGTTCTCATCACTTCCACTTGTGTTCCTGAAATGGCCCAACCTTCGGGAAAGTTGTCCCCACTCCTTGCAACCATTAATTCATGATGCTGTCAGAGTAACTTCTTAAAACACAAATCTGATTCTGTCACCCACTGCTTAAAACCAGACTTCTTGGCATCATATTGAAGACTCTGATCCCAGCCAACCTCATGCTCTCTACCCTCATTCTTGTATCTAACTTTCAGTTAACATTCTATATTCCAGCCGTTATGAATAATCTGTAATTTGTAAAGAGCTAGCATTTCCTCACACTTCCCTATCCTTGTATGTGTTCTTCCTTGTATGTGTTCTTCCTTCTACCTCCTCTTGTCTTTTATGGCCAAGCTAGTTTTTAAAAATTCAACTTGGGCTTCATTTCATCTGTGAAGCTCCCACAGCACACATTCATTCCTGATACATATCACACTGAATTCAAATTGTTTTCTTCTTTGTTCTTCCCACTGGACTGTGAGCCTTATTTTCCTGGTATCCACATGCCTGGTATAGTGCCTGAAATATAAGTGGGTACTCAATGTTGAATGTACATGAGAGATGCTTCTATTACACACTCACACAAAAACAAAAACAAAAAAACACCTGTGCACGGGTCTCCTACCTTTTCCAGATAATAATCCTAATATTTGAAGATAGTTGCTATGTCTAAATGTGTTCTTATTCTCAACCTCTCCAGTAATCCACATCCTGATCATCTTTGCCTTGGTGAAACATTTTGAGCAGATTTCCTATTTAATCCCATCTTGCTTTCTGACCTTCCACTTGCAAAAATTCTTAGCATACCATCTAAAATCTATCCAGTTCATTTCCTAAGAGTAAAACTAGACATCTTCTGAACAACTCACTTCCTCAGTCACCTCTTACTCCTAAAGCTCCTAAAGCTCCTAAAGCTATTCCCCCCAAGAAAAAAGGCTGGTGTTGCATTTTATCAAGTCATCATATCTTTGCCTCAGAACCCTCTTCCAAACTACATCCTAAATGTGTCAAGACATTTAGCTCAACTGGCTCCAGCAATGGTAGAGGGATGAGGGGAAGAGCTTACCATTGTGTCTTATCAAGGGAGTGTCTGGCTTGGATGAGGTATAAGAGGATATTTGTAAAATTCTGTGTCTTAGCTCAAAAAGTGAAGATTGCTGGAAAATCTACCAAGCTAATAAACTTTCTTTTTCTTTTCCTTTAATTAGCTTTTCTTGCAAATTACTAATTCTTACAAAGGTCTTTCATTCCTACTTAGGATTATTTAGGAAGGTATTTGGAGGATCTAGAGAAGAAATCACCTATTTGACCAAAGTATGGCACTCCTATATTAGAATCGGATTTGTTCTTCCATCTCGAAAGTAATGTTCTGGTAGAACCTGTATGGAACAATAAGATCAGACACATATACCTGCTTTTTAAAGAAGTCCAATGAGTCAACCCTGTTAACAAGGTTGCCATCAGATTTCCTTTGCCTCCCCAGTTTAAAAGTAGATATGGTACATAGGTATCTGTGATATTATTTTCTATGTTTATCTGTATGTTTAAAATTTTCATAATCCAAAATGAAAACTAAAAATAATTTTAAAAAGATATGTAGAAAATTTCCCTTACATTGCCCCCCTGCTTTCCTTAATTTGTTAGGCAACGATTGAATTTATAAATAGGAATATATATTATAAGGGGGTTTATTTGTTTGTCAGTATGAAGTGTCTACCTGGGCTTCTGTTGGTTTTTTCAGAATGAGTTTTACCTGTTACATCATAGATACACAAACTATTCAGCTACTCAAAAGCTGTTTGTTACAGCACTGAAAGGAATGTAAAGTAAGTGCTATTTTCTCCGTTTTAGACCTGAGTGGATAGGGTTGTAACGAATTCACTGACTTGCTCCATGTCTTCTTAAATCATGACAATAAGGTGCCTGAAATGATGTAACGAATTTTATGGTCTCCAGAAAGTTTCCGGTCATTAAATGTCTCCATAACTTACTTCTACCGTGACTGCCCACATGTAATAACTTAAATAATGACAGCTTTCAGAATTTACTGATAAAGTAGTACTTCTGTTTACTATTTAGGTTTCTAGATATAAATTTTAAAGCCCAGTTATGAAGATTAATTAGAAGGAAAGTATTCTACTTTACAGTAAAGTATTTAAATAAACTATTCTTTTCTTACAAATTCCAATTATTACTGATTTATTTCTGAGTTAATGAAGTACAGAATTGCTACATATTTTAGATATATATCTAGCTGTTAGCTCTCGGTGTGTTAGCAGTCATCAATCTGTCTTTTAGAATCTTAGAAATCATCTTATAGAATATAAATTTATTTTTGAAAGTGCTCTCAGGATATCTACAGTGCTATTTTTGGATTTAATGTCAGAGTGCAATGGTCTCATTATTTTGCTTAGAAATTTGTGGCTTAGTTTTTTGCATCTATACGAAAGATCTCATAGGCTCCATCTATAATAAGCAGCTTATCCAGTATGTTAATTTTTTAAATGCTGCTCAAAAAAAGAGGCTGCCTTCTTCTGATAAACCCCAGACTTTAATAACATGTCCTCTGAATTAATTCTGTAAATGCAGTACTAAAGTTCAGCACAGCGGTCTGGGCTCTTTAATTAGCTCACAGCTGCACTGCCAGGATAACATTTCTTGTTGAGGAGGTAGCTTGGTATTCATTATTTGGGCTCTGGTTCAGAGTTCAGTGGTCATTTTAAGTTTTCTTAAAGAATTGCTTGTCTTTGTTTTCAGGGAAAGACCATATGTCTTTGCTTAATCATTACCCAGAAACACTTACCAGTGTTCTTGCCATGACTGTACAGCCATTGATTTGGCCTTTATGTAACAAATGGTGGCAATCTTCTGGGCAGGGAGGGATTCTGTATGATCCAAAAAATCATCTGAGTTATTTGTTTAACTAGTATATAAGTCACACAAATAAAACCTAAATCTCAACTCCTTTACCATTTTGAAATTCTTTACTTTTTAAAATCTCCTTTTTAATGATGAATATGGGTTATAAAATTTAAAAATTCTTTTGAAGCTGTATAAATTTTAACTATATTTTCTACATTTTCTAGTAAATTGTATTATTTTGTATACCCTAGAAAATATAAAGGTTTAATAGAAAGTGTAGCAGATTATGTGGGACAATGAAGAATATTAAACACCTACTCATTGAGTGAATACTATGAAAAACTACATGATGTAATTTCATCCTCATGGCAACACTAAAAGATTGTCCCCATTTTACATAGGGGGAAAACTAAAGAATAAGAGCAGTTAAGGAACTTGCCCAAGATCACACAGCTGGTAAAATTCAGAACTGGGGTTTGAATCCAGGCCTGCCTTACATCAAAGCTTGGGCTTTTTCTAAATGTTATATTACCTCCTCCTCAAAGCCAAGTTTAAGATTAATCTTTCCTATAATAGTCTTTCCAGCGAATTTTAATTCCCTCAACATGAATTTATGCAACGTGTACTATACCATCACATGTTTATATATTTCTTTGGAATTATTTTTCTTGCTATTTCATAACTTGTCAAGGCTACTAGATGTCTGTATTCCCTAAGTCCGAGCTCTATATCCTCTGCTTCCTTTTATGCCCTCACAGCAAGAACTACTCTGGACAAATTATACAACTTTTTACACTGGTTATGTCGGGGTGTGATTACACAATCTTTCACTTTTTTTTTTAAAGATTTTTTAAAAAATTTATTTGAGACAGAGAGTGGGGGAGGGAGGGGCAAAGGGAGAGGGAGAAGCAGGCTCCCTCCTGAGCAGGGAGCTCAATGTGGGGCTCGATCCCAGGACCCTGGGATCATGACCTGAGTTGAAGGTAGATGCTTAACCAACTGAGCCACCCAGCTGCCCCTCTTTCACTTTTTATACTATATTTATCCTTAATGTTTGAATTAGAAAGAAATATACAGGGGCACCTGAGTGACTCAGTGAGTTAAGTGTCCAACTCAATCTTAGCTCAGGTCTTGATCTCAGGGTCATGAGTTCAAGCCCCATGCTGGGTGTGGAGCCTACTTTATTATTTTTTTTAAGATTTTATTCATTTATTTGATTCATCTTAAGCTACTGAGCCATCCTGGAGCCCCTGTGGAGCCTACTTTAAAAGTAAGAGAGAAAGAAAGGAAGATAATTATCTATACCTAGTATTAGAAAAATCTAATGGTAAATGTCCAACATGGAAGATATTAAGCAAAAAAATATAACTTACATGACACTACATCTGGTTTTCTGTTTGAATTCTTGCAGATTAGAAAGAATTAAATGGGAGAGGCAGCTTAATTATTTTTCTGTTTATAATAGTAATGTATAAGTTTCCAAATATCTGAGAAAAGGTGACTAAGGCTTGAAAGAGGAAGAATATGAAGCTATTAAATATCTAGCATTTTATTTTTAAAGACATCAAGAGAAGTTGTAAAGGACAGTAACAATATGTATCACTGAAAGGGACTGTAAGATGTATGGAAAACAAGCATTAACATTATGGGAAACAAAGATACACCATAGTTAAGAAAATGGGAGAACTAAAAATGTTACGATCTGTAGTTAGACTAGGACTACCCCTCAAAATATTATCATAAAGGGAAGTCATATATGAATGCTGTTTTATCAGTAGAATAATGGTGGCTCAAAGAGAATTTAACATGACCAAATAAAAATGATTAAATCTTCATCCTTTTTTGGCAGATTTAGTGTAGACATGTTCTTGTAGTCCTATAAACAAGGTACTATTACTTGGGAAAAACAATTTTGCTCTGATAAACTCTTTGTTCAGTGGTGGCATGAACTCATATAGCTTACATTGAAACAAGGCATTTGAGAAATGTAAAAAAAAAAAAAAACAGGTGAATAAAATAAGAAATAAAATGATAGTGGACAAACACACCAAACTCTAAATGCTGGGATTGTGTGTGATAGAAGCAAAGCAATAAAGGGGTTAGAATTTGGAACTGGGAAAGCCAAAATTGCAGAGGAGTTGAGAATCTTGACAAGGGAATCAGACATTAGGACATTTTTTTCAGAAACAGGCATAATTAAAGTTCAAGATGAACTGGTGAGGTCAGAAACTAAGCAACAAGCAAGCAGAAGTGAGTATAAATAGATCTGAGAAGTCAGTCTATCACTGGGTCAGAAATTGGTAGGCAAGCAGCAGATTAAGAGGACACAGTTACTAGAGTTCAGGGCAAAGAATGAGAACCTGAAGGACATAAGTTCCAAAAGAGAAAGGCAAAGCAAATAGTCTGCATGTGGTTGGTAGTCTGGAACCAGAAAACTCACAATAACCAGGAAAGTAGAGTAGAGAGAACAATTTGATTCTGTGTCAAGTTTTCCCCAGAAGTTTCTCCATCATTACCATAAAGAAATTTCATAAAGACTTAAGTATTTTTAGGTCTCAAGAGTAGAAATAGGAAGATGCATCTGACCAGATGTGGCTTATTGCCAAGTCTTCACGGTGATAATAATTTAGCAGTTTTATCTACAAAATTTCAAAGTTGGTGCTCCCTCCCTGTCTCTACCCCGAGAGAACGCCTTACCTGTCACCTCAGGCCTATATTGAAAACCACCTAAGCTATTTTTCATTTCATTTAACTATGATTTGAAATTGCTTTCTCTCTTTCAACTCCCTCACTTGATTATTCTTATTCTGATGACATTTGCCCACCTACTCAGTTAAGGCCTCAACTCAACTCAATGAGTTATTTTTCTTGAACTAATTTCAACAGTGATCTAATGAATCTCCCATACCTATTCCTTAATAATATCTGAAGCAGATTTTAAAAACTTTTGGGGGATCTTTCAACTATAAAAACTTAGTCCACTACCATTACAAATTTCAATCTCCATCTGAGTCAAAGGTAATTTCCCTCTCCCCCGACTCTGTGCACTTTTACTCCCCTCTTCCCTCCCTTCTCCAAGTTATGGCTCTTTCAGCATTGAGGCCAGGGAGGAAGGAGGAGAAGGAAAGGACAAAATCTTTTTTCTTGGTTAGACTCCACTGCAAGCCTCTTTGGCAGCTGATGCCTTCAGCATGGCAGGTATCCAAACACTGATTCTCTTACAGGTACGTGTGGGAGTTTTTGGAAAAGCCCAGCAAGGCCAATGGTAGAAACTGGTACTAGCACATCATTGTCTAGAAGGCAGGATTTTTGGCTTTACACAGGGTTCAATTCCAGTTCCCTGCCTCACTCACATCTCTAGCCACATCTCCTATCATTAAAACTTCACACTAACATTGATGACTTATTTCCAGGTTGAGTAGTCCCCATGGGCTGACATCTGCTTATGGCATACTGGCTGTTCTACCTTTGAGTTCTTTATTTCCAGCTCTGTAGATTTCTTTTCTTCTTCTTCTTTTTTTTTGGGGGGGGTGCTTTTTGGTATCTTTTATTTTTTGTACTTGTTTCGTACTGTATATTAACATTGTTGGCTGTATTTCCCCCAGCATTGGTTGGCTATATCCACCCCCTGCCATGCATACACATACACACACATTTGAGCAGTGGGGTTGTGTAACACAGGAAATCTGATCCAGTAGATCTGAGGAAGGACCCTGAGATGTGAATTCTGAAAAATGCTCACCAGGTGAGTCTGTGTTATGAACTGACTTGTGTCCCCTCCTAATTCCTCTGTTGAAGCCCTAGCCCCTACCATGATTAGATTTGGAGAGGGCATTTAGGGAGGTAATTAAGGTTAAATGAGATATTAAGGGTAGGGCCCTAATCCCATGAGACTAGAGTCACTGTTAGAAAAGGATGAAAACACCAAAGATCTTTTTCTCCATGTATACACACAGAAGAAAGGCTATGTAAAAACATAGCAAAAAGGTGGCTGTCTACAAGTCCGGAAGGGAGGCCTCACCAGAAACCAAGCCCTAAAGCACCTTGATCTTGGACTTCTGGCCTTCAGCACTGTGAGAAGATAAATTTTTGTTGTTTAAGCCACCCAGGCTGTGGTATTTGGTATGGCAGTCCCGGAGGACTAATACAGTGTGGGCATCAGTGCCATGTCCATCCCTACTGAGAAGCTCTGTGCCAGATTCTCTTGAATTCTTAACAACTGTAACCGCAATGGGAAACCCCAACTCTGAGTCACCAGAGAACATCATGCAAACCTCAACTGCTGTAAAATCACTCTACATTTATTTGGGCCTTGGATAACATTTTCTCCATCCTTTGCTCATCCTTTAGTTTCTTCAATCTTCCCAATCCAGTCCTTAGCCTTACTCAATTCTGGTTGATGACCATAAACAGCTATTATATAAGGAATATTAAGATGCCATTTATATGCCTATGTCATCCTTCCTCTAAACTTCAATTTTTACCTTTCCTTCACACTTTTTTTAATGCCTTCTTCTACATCAGAGAAAGAGTCCTTTTTATTTTCAAGGCAAACACCCTCTATCTGCTTTAGATCCTACCTTAATCTGACCTCTGCACCCACTCCCCAGCATTTTCATCTTATCTCCCAAGCCCTCCTTTTCTCTGCCATCAAAAATATATAAGTAAAACAAAACAAAACAAAACAAAACTGACTTTCAGTAACTTGGTTTTTGATGACTGATAAATTGGCTTCCTTTCAACATTTCTATCAGTAAGAAAAAACAAATTGACATGGAAAGAAGTTCCCTGGGGTCACTGGAATAAAAGAGCAAGGCAGTGGATATAAATTTAGAATTCATTGTTGAAGAGCTGATAGTTCACTTGTTCATTCATTCATGTCAATCTATTTTTATTTTAAGCACCTATTATGTGCCAGTTTCTGTTTGTTTGTATAATGGATAGATGAACTATCACCTTGATGCCAATGCCTCCTAAATAGACGTCTTTGTTTTCCTACCTTAGTAAGCTGAGAGGGCATTTGTCAGGATCAGGATTCATTAACGACTGATTAATGAATAAATGAAAGAGTGACATTGGTCTTGTCTTCAAGGGGCTGAAGTCATGAAAATAGGTAAGCTTTATAGAAGTTAGGATATGGAAAAATGTTCAAGTATAGGAATTTAGTATTGGAACTAGCCAGGGAAAGAGAAGGAAGAACTAATGAAGAACACAACAAAAGAACATTGTAACAATGGAGAGAAAGAGATGATAAGGTGCTCAAAACCACCTAAAGTAACTGTCCAAATTGTGTTTTCACTGGATCCACTCTGAACTGATTTAGTCAGAAGCTCTGTATGGCCCCAGGAATCTGCATTAAGCTCATACGGGTCATGTCATGAAAAACAAGAGTGTCCAAGAAAAGGTGGACAAAAATGAAAAACTGTAGAAATATAAGCACTAAAAAAACTGGAAAATGTAAGATTCCCCCTGAATGTGAAACAATCCAGCTGATCTTCCTATTGTTAGCATAAAAAGATAGTGAAGTTAGCCTACACCGGGGATGGTGGAGCAGAAAGCTTGTGAGCCTGGATCCTTGATGGCTGTGTTCAGCAGCTGAATCAGTCATACCGTCACCTATCACTGGACTTCTAATGTGAGAATAATAAACCCATATTCATCAAAGTAAAGTAAGTAAAGTGAAAATGTACATTTTAATTTGCTGTACATTTATTTAGTAGTAAGGGATAAAGAATGAATGCCTATGAGTAACAATGCCAACATTTATTGGCATTGACTATACATAAGTGTTCTGTTAAGAGCTTTGTATAAATATCTCACCAAAACCTCACAACAGCACTATGATACACCATAACTCACCACTATTAATAAAAAAAATAAATGAGTTCCTCATATGGAGGTAAAGAATATCAAAGGTAGTAAATATATGTTTCATGTCTAATGAAAGGATAGGAAAATGGATGTTCATTGCCAGGTACTTTTCTGGACATTTCTCCTGCCCATCTTCTTTTGCATTATTTTAAATCCTATATGTCTTTTGTGGCACAAGTCAAGTCTAAATCCTCTTTTAGGAAAACTTCCTCAACATTTAAGTATGAGCTTTCTCTCTTTTGATTCTCGGGAATTTAAATTTAGGACCATACTCTATGACCTAGATTATATAATATTTGGGGTAGAAAAAAATTCCTTATACCTAGAAGAGTACAGGGTGTTAAATAATTCCTGTCAAATAATGACAACTAACCATTTTGCATTTTTCACCTATAAAAATTTTCCATTATGTGACTTGAAAATGCTTGTTTTAGGCTCACCGGAAAATCATACTTCATTTAACTCAGCAAATGTAATTAATTTGTTACTAATAGATAACAGTTTTCTGTGGTTTTCAGCTAAATAATGTTTCTCTCAACATCTCTCTCTGGTGATCCAGTTAATGGAAATTGGAGAATATATACAACTACTTTTTATGAAGCATTGAATATTTCTTCTCTCCTGCCTCTTTACATGTGTCAACTCTCTTTAGCATTTTGCAGTGATTGGAACTGATATACTCACATATGTATAAATTGGGGAAATTGTATGGTTTTAAGTATATGCTGCTGTTGGCATGTCTTTATTCTGTCCTATTGCTAGATGCATGTGACAGAATTTATTTTTTTAAAGATTTTATTTATTTATTTGACAGAGAGAGACACAGTGAGAAAGGGGAACACAAGCAGGGGGAGTGGAAGGCAGATGCTTAACGACTGAGCAACCCAGGTGCCATGTGACAGAATTCTTGGGGGTAAAGATCTTAATGTTTCCTTTTACATGTAATTACATTGAATATTTTAGAAAACTGTCTCTATGGATTATACATGATTAGTTCATGTTGAATCGATTGACTTACCAGAAAATAATCAATAGTTTAGATTTGCTCCACTAAATGGAATATACTTTACTAGTTTGCAAATATACCATTTTGAATACATGGCCTATCTTCAAATAATGTTAATATCCAAAATAGTAACTTGCCATAGGATTTAAATACCTTTATAAATTTTGCATTGTAACTAAAAAAAAAGACACTCAGATATTCAAAGTGTATTAAAAGAACTTTGTAAAAGTATTTCAACAAATATTGCATTATTTTATTATTATGCACTCATATATCTCTAGTTCAATTAAATCCATGGGACAAGTGAGGTCCAAGATTAGAGAATATGGCTATATCTTATAGAGTAGCATCTTTGAATTCAAGTAGTTCCATTTTTAGGAAGTGCTAATTAAGCAATATTTTCTTGATTTTTACATTGAGAATTATGTCAATAAGGGGTTTCAGTAATAAACCTTTTGGAGAAAAAATGAATTTCCTTATGTAATGTGTGCAGTTATTTCTATATTGTTTTCAGGCTTCACTTGCTATTTGAAGAATAAAAATATAAAAACCAAACTACACAGTACAATCGTCTTGACTATGACAGTGAAAGTATATCAGTGTGTGTGACTCACATTTCATTAAAATGCATATAAATATGTTCTAGGATATATATGTATATAATCTCCATAAATGAAAACTCTATTGAAATCATGTCTTAAAATGAAGATGCTGAGTAATTTTTCATGGCCACAATACTTTAAAACATATTTTATTATCTGGAATTGCAACAAACCAACAAAGTGAACAGATTCTAGTTTAATCTATTATCCATTTTGCTAGTGTACTGTACCAATGATTCATATATTGCTTTAATGTCAAATTCTTGATTAAAGTAGGATACACAATTCGATTTTCTATTGCGACTTCCTTGGAGGAAAAGTTGGACAAAAGCCAATGATTCTTAAATTTCTCTAAGCCATTTTGAAAAGTTAATCTGTTCTTCTGTTAAGAAGTCTTGAAATAGTGTCAGGAATAGTGTCACCAACCAATTCCTTAACAGTGATTAAAGAGAGGAAAAACTGTCATTTTGCCCAAGTGCTCATTTTGCATGTCAAGGGCATAGCTCAAAAGGTAATGTCTTACCTGGTAAGATACATAAATTGATGAAAAAAACTATTTTTAACAGGGTTAACTTGGAGTTTTTTGCTTTTGAAACTTTTTACGTATTTTGTTTCTAAGCCTTTAAAATATTTCAAAATAAATGCTACCAGAGAGTGAACATACGTAATAAAGTCTTTTGCATCGCCTGTCTGCTTTTAAGACGACGTTACAAATATTAATTTTTCCAGTCCTGGAGTTAAGAGAAGGGAGGAGACTCTTCAGAACCTTTTTTTTTTTGTTCTGATTAAGTGATACTGAAAATAAAATTAATAAGGTCTCTGAACGAGCGTCGATGGTTAGTTCAAATAGAGGCGATTGGAGGAAGATGGAACACGGTGTCTTAGGCAAGATACAATCTTTACATCCATGTGTGCATGTTTGTGAAGGAAGGAAAAACCATTTTATTTTTTAAGTAGATGTCTCTACGGGTAGTTTCTTTTTTATTAACTTGCAAAATCTCTCGAAGTTTGGAGCAAAGCAGGTTATCTTTTAGCATCTAAATCCCGCACGTTACTCCGTGTTTTTTCACCCACACGAAAGAAGGGTGCAGGGCTGAGATGCTACAAAGTGAACTAAAAGAGCCAACGGCCGGGTATAGGGAGAAAAAGCAAACCTAAAAACGAAAACATGGGGATTTTAAGCGCGGATACTAAGGCACGCCGGCTAGTTAACCCTTTGGGCGCTGCAGCGGGGATCCCCGGTGTCTCGGGCCCAACAAACAGGAACACAGGCGCCCCGCCCCCGTCGGGGAAATGGGCTCTCCTCCTCAAGGAGGGAGCAAGCTGAGGCACTTTCGTCGTCCGGCGCGTGCGTCACGACCCGGGACAGGCAGCGAGTCCAGGACTGAGCGGAGCAGAGACGCGCGAGGAGCCGCTCAAATGTCCGCGAGCGCGGGGTCAGCCTGAACCTGTCCTCGCCAAGAGCGCTCGCCCTCGCCCTCGCCCGCCCGCCGGCCTAGCTCCCAGGCTCTGGAGGGGCGCAGGCCTGAGGATGGTTCGGGCGGGGCCCCCAGGTGAAGAGTGCCCGCGTCCGCCTGCAGCAGTCACCGCCGTCCTGCCTCCACACTCGCGGCAGCCTCACGGCCCCGCGCCCAAACGGCAGCTGCGACTGACGGAGTCACCGCCCCGCGCGCCCGAGCCACCCCCTCCTCCCCCGCCGCCCCTCCCCCGCCCCATACGTCATGGAAACACGGACGTCAGAGCTTCTCAGCCAATCGCAGGCAGCAGCAGGAGGAAAGGAGCGAGCGGGAGGGGGCGGGGGCAGCGGCGAACCGAGGCTCTCGGGCAGGGAAGAGAGGGAGGGGCGCGTGGAGGCGCGAGTCCCCCGCCCCTCACTCCCGACACCCTTTCCCGGCCGTGCGGCAAGTTCTAATCGCCGGGCGCGCGCTCGCCAGCCGGGGACGCGCTCGCCGGGTCCTCCCCTTAAACGCCCTCTCCACGGCGCTCCGCTCCTAATCCCCGTCCGAGCCGCGCTTCCTCCGCGCGCGCGCGCGCTTGCCCGCCCCCAGGCTCCCCGCGGGCTGCGTCACGTGACCGCGCCCAGCCAAGGCGGCAGCAGCGGCGGCGCGAGCTTCGGCGGCGGCGGCGGCGGCGGCGGCGGCAGTGGCAGCGGGAGCAGCTGCGCCGCCAGCGTGGAGCGGGAGGCGTGTGGGTGTGGAAAGAAGGGAGCGCCAGACCGGAACGGGTGAGAGTTCACCTCCCCCTGCCTACCCCGGCAATCTTGCGGGACACCCCGTGCAAACGGGGCCCCTGCCCCGAAGCTTTGCGCATCCCCCTCGTGTTCGGCCGTCCGCTCTCGGGTGGCCGCGGCCCCGCCCGGAGCGGACCGGGCTGCGGTGCTCACGAAGGGGGCTGCACCCCGCCCGCCGCTGCTGTTGCGGACGGCGGCGTGAGGCTGGCGGAGCTGCCCGTGCTGAGCGCGGCGCGCCCTGTGTGCGGCTCTGCGGAGCCGAGGAGGCGGGTCCTGCGGGGACGCGGGCGGCCACTCGGCGGCTGCCGGGCTCTGGGCGGGGGCCGGGCTGGGCGCCGCCTCCTCCTCCGCCGCCGCCTCCTCGCAGTGCAGCGTGAGTAGGGAGCCCCGGCTGGTGGACGCCGAGCCTCTGGGCTCCGCGACCGCCTCATCCTCGAGGTGTAGCTGCACCTCCGCGTGGCGCCCCGAGCCCTGCGAGTCGGCTGCGGACGAGCGGAGGACCGAGCCCCTGTTCTCCGTGCTTCCCGCTGCCCCTCACCGCTCGCTCCCACCCCCCGACCCTCCTGCAGCCTCCCCTACCTCCCCCCCTCGGAAAATGGTTCCTGCTGCCGGGCGAGGTGAGTGGCGGCTGCCGCCCGCCCGCGGCGGTGGCGGCGGGTCAGGTCACCTGCGGGGGAGGCCGGGCGGAACGCCGAGGTCGGGGCGTCGCGGCGGGGGTCCTGACCGCTGGCTGCCCAGCGGACTGCGGCGCGGTCCGGAGAAGTTGGCGGGGGCGTTCCGGGCGCCCCTCGCAGGTTGTCTCCTGCCGCGCCCGCTCTGGGAGATCATAAAGGTGAGCGGGTTCCTCGGCGTGCGCCTCAGCGCCCGGTCCGGCCGGGAGTCCCGCCTAGAGCCCGAGGGACGGGGCTCCGTGGGGCTTCGTGTCTACACCCGCAGCTCTTCGGTTTCTTCCAGCCGCCTCGGCCGCCCCCGCCCCGGCGTGTGGTGACCTTGAGGGCAGCGGTGCCCGGCACTCTTTCCCCGCGCCCCGGGAGGGTCACCCTCTAATCCCCGGCTTCTGCCCACTGGCGCTTCGCGGGCTGAGGGCGGGGGCCCCTCGTCGGCCCCTGGCTGGGGCTGGTTGGTTGATGCGTTGTCACACCGGACGGTGATTCCGCGGGAGTTGAGAGAGCCGCCTCGCTTTTCTCCCGGGGTCTCCTGCCTGGCCCCCCAGGATGTTCACGGTTGCTTCCGATTCCGATTTTTTGGACTTAGTTTAAAAGGAAAAAACCAAAAACAAAAAGCCGTGCGTCCTCCACTCCCTCTTTGGAAAGGGTCACTAGGAGAGAACCGCATTCTAGTTGCGGGGGCGGGGGGCGTGCTCCCTTTATCCCGTCCTGCTGGAGAATCTTGGGGCTAAGCTAGTTAGCGACCCCTGGTTCTGCGCCGCGGTCTGTTGGCTAGGTCGGTCTCCGTGCGCGTTTCATTCACCAGTTTTCTGCGGGACTCAGCGCCGGGAGTGCTCGCATCCTGTGTGGTGTAGCGGTGCTTGGCGCCGAGCGGGGTGGGGGCCAGGGGGTACTAAGGGAGGGTTAAGCGGGTCTCTAAATCTGGGGTGGGCTGGACCCTGCTCCACACGCGTATTTTTACCTTTCCCTGGGGTTAGAGCGCAGCACACAACCACCTTTGGCTGTTATGCAGGCTACTTTTCTGGGTTTATTAATAATCTAATGGCTCCTGTTGGTATCGATTGCTGTTCGTGATGAATTAGTTACATGGATGTTTTTTCAAATGTGTATAGGTATATGCATATATCTGGACTGTCTTTCAACATGGAAGCCTTTGTTGTGTTTAACCTCCCCCACCTGAGGACAGTCATATTTTAAAATCTCTTGCTCAGCGTGGGTGTATTTTATAATAAGAAGTACTTTTAAGGATCTGCTTTGTACGAGGCTGTCCTCGAGCGGAGGGTGTGTAACCCTTTGGATGGTGGCCCACGTGAGTCAATAAAGGGCCTTCACCGCTTGCCCTGCTGCTAGCCTTCCCCAGACTCCCTGTCCTTGTGTGTGGCAGAGGCGGATTGGGGGAATTAGAGGGATTGGAGGAGAATCTGCTTTTTGTACTTGTGCGTTTCATTTGGGTACCCCCCCCCTTTTTTTTCTTTTCATCCTGGTGCATTCAAATTTGAAGTAGATAGAAACGTATACAAGGAATCTTTAAAAACTAGTGTGTGAAATGGGCTTATTTAGCCATGATTTCAGGGGGACGTTTTAGTTTCTACCTTGCTTTGGAGGAGACAGTTAAATTGCTGTAATTAAGGGTGGATCTCTGTCCTGATTTTGGTTTGGGTGTAATTGCAAAGATCTTTGAAAAGTAACTGTTATTTGCTACCATATAGTCTGCAAAAGTGAGTCACAATCGGGTGAGTTGAGGACAGAGCGCCACCTTTAATTTAAAATTTCGTGATTTTTTTTTTATTAAAATGGTAAAAATTCAGAGTATGCCTTCTTGATTTTTATGGCAGCGGCTATCATTATGACATCCCCATTTAGACATATAAGGTGAGATTGTCTATTTTTCTGTATTAATGGGGTATTCCTGCAATTACGTGGGAAATACTGGTTTTTTAATTGAAGCTTGAGATTAAATGTAGGATTCTGAGATGAGGTGAGAAACTAGTTTTGATTGTGCTTATGATAATAGGAGTAATGATAGTCTGGACCTACTTAGGAAAAGAAATAAGGAAATAGCTGCATTGTAAATAGAAATGTAAAACTACCTATTGCCACCAAATCAAGGTACCTACCAGCATGATAGTGGTTTTACAGTTTGTTTTTAGCTTTTGTGCTATTAACAGATTCTACAGGAAACATGCAAAATATCTGTAAAATTATTAACCTTGAGTAAGGTTATAGTAATTTTTTTTTGTTTTTCATCTTCTAACAGCTTGCCTTTTATGGCTTTGCTGCGAGTTTTATAATTACTTGTTTTTAAATGATACAAACGGGGACTTCTAGCAGGAGAAGGTACATTCAAAGTTATTAAAGACCATGTTGGGAAAAGTGGTTTCTATATATGGCTCCCCTCAAATGCATCTCATACAAAAATAAATGGAATTTTAATGCTTAGAAAATAAATGCGGTAGTGACAGCTGAATTGGTGAGATTTCCTTTCCTGCCCACTTGCTCCTACCTGTCCCCCTCTCTCTCAAATAAAAAATTTAAGGTATACTGTCTCTTCAGGCATAGGATACTTTTTGATAATTGTGACTACGGATGTAACATGAAGAAACAAAGATTTAGCTCTCAAGGAATGAATGAATGAATGTGTCCAAGTTACCAAATATAGTTTTCATGACCGACTACAAGATACTACTGCCCTTCTATCTGCATTTAAGTTTTAATTGAACACTTGGATTTCTTCATAGTGCACTATAAAGCATAAGCTGTTTAAGTTATAGATGTTTTATTAAGTTAAAATTGAATTCAAAATTTGCTTGAGAGAAGAGTGGCTTATGCTTTTTCAGTCTGTGGAATATGGCCCCATGTTAAGGACATTATTTGAGCAATTAGGTTGATGTATGCAGAGTAATTATACATTGTTATGCGTAATTTGATAGAATCTGATTTGGGGGTTAAATTTTACTAAATGCCTTTGTCTGACAGATATGTTAACTTCATTTTGAATGAAACAGTCTCTTACCATGTGAACTGAGTTGTATAGGTCAACAGGTTTTAAGAGGAATGGCAAATTTCAACTATCAGTCTTTTATGTACTAACAGAAGTATTTGCCCTCTTTTTTTTTCTTACTTTGTTACATATACAAGCAGTTGAAATCGGTTGTTTTCACTTTTTAATTCTTGAATTTTGTAGTGAATGAGCAAAACAATAAAGGAGTAAAAATATCAGAAAGCAGAAACTTAAGAATTAAATTTTGGCATCTTAAGACCTTACTTGTCCAGTGGGAGGGGAATATTATTTTCTAGTAGGTGTCGTGATCTATAAAAGGATAATGTGAGTAGCTTATCTTGGAATAGATAGAATCTGTGGTAACATTGAAGGCAAATGATTCAGTGGTTATGGGAAAGATTTTTTTAAAGATAAACTTTTAAAAGATTTATTTTTTAGCTTTTACAAAATTTTATTATGGAAATTGAGAGAATAGTATACTTAGTGACTAGTTTTGACAGTTACCAGTTGGTGGCACATCTAATTTCATTTCTGTCTTTACGCATGAAGTAAGTCTGTTATAAGTGGGGACGTTGGTCACGTAACTGAAGTGAATTCATGTGTATTTTATTTGTAATTTATAGAATACACAATAATGTCTAATAGGTAATTGAATCTGAAAGGGAATTTTTATGTTCTTCATTGTTTCTGTAATAGTCTGTTTTATAGCAGGCTCCTAAAGATAGTGTCTCTCAAATTTTGCTCTCTTAGTAATAATGCTTTTGATTTATGAAGTGCTTTACAGTATTTCAGAATATATCCTAAAGATAGTGTCTCTCGAATTTTGCTCTTAGTAATAATGCTTTTGATTTATAAAGTGCTCTACAATATTTCAGAATATATCCTAAAGATAGTGTCTCGAATTTTGCTGTCTTAGTAATAATGCTTTTGATTTATAAAGTGCTCTACAATATTTCAGAATATATCACATACTACCTCTTTTGAGTCTCACAATAAATAGACCTGTGAGATGAGTAAAATAGATAGTTGTACTTAACCCCCATCCACCGCAGACAGGTAAAATGATTTGTCTAGGTCCTAAGGTCACATAGCTAGCAGCTAGATTAGCCAGAACTGGACTCTAGATAGCTTCTTGTTTTTACTCCATTGCTCTTTCCATTATACATGTTTTTATGTGCATTTGTGGAAGTTACATAAGTTTATGAAAAATCCGTTTCTGACCAGAGTAAATTTAATACTGGAATATAAACAGATTTGTTTGGGTTTAACTGTGTAAGTATAATCTGTTGCTTATATTTGGCATAATGTAAACAGTTCATACCCTGATTTACTTATTAACATCTGAGGAAAATGTATTTGAACATATTTGAAGTACTATATTTTTAATATTGTTTATTGGATTATCTTTAAGTAAAGGAATTTTCTTTGCAAAGATCTGTTGGTCTTTGAAATGATGAGGGGTGTCTTAAATCTTGTGTCAAAAATAAAATGGCCTATACTAAAAGTTTCTTCTTTTAATTTCGGCTATAATTTTTTTAATGCACTTGTTTTTCTGCCAAACATATGTATTCCATAAATCTTTTTGAAATGTTAATTTGTAATGACATTTGGTTTACAAAGGTCTCAAAGGAGGAGATTTTAGTTCCTGAAATTCAAAAGCTTTTTATAAATCTCACAAGGAAGGTATTGGTTCTTCAGCATTTGTGTGCCCTGAGGGTCACCTGGGGGAGTCACTGAAAGTGCAGACTCCCTGGCATTGCCCCTGCAATTCTGATTCAGCAGATTGGGGATGGGGCCCAGTAGGGCCCAGTAGTCTGCATTTTGAGAAACATGTCAAATTTATAACTAGGTTAAAATTATGTAATAGAGATGCCTTTATAACATCGTTGATTTATTTGACTTTGAACATAGAGTTAGCGCTTTCAAATAGTTTTGACTCTTGTAGCCAGGCTTGACTTGTGGATTGGTGGCTTTTATGACCATTGTAAACCTGGTAAATTGAAAATACTTTTGTTATCTGTGTTCACTGTCTTCTTTTAGAAGATCCATCTGTGGTTATTTAAGTTACTTATTAAGCGTTGTGAACTCCTAGACAAATAATGTTCTCTTTTTGTTTTCATGTCCCCATGTCTGCCATTTCCAAGTGACTTGAACATGGGGACTTATTTTGGTAAAAATAATGAATCCTATGTCAGTAAGGCACTGAATATTTAGCTTTAGTCTAGCTCTTATTTTTTGTTAGAAGGAAAAACTTTGGATATTACTTCAGACTAAAAGGACATAAATTGGTGGGTAAGTGGTGGTCCTTATCAATTTCAGTTAACAGGCAGCTAGCTGTACCTTCAAAAGCAGCAAGTTAGTGCCTAGTGATTTTTCAGTAATATTAATGATATAAGACTGACAGTTTACCACTCTGTGCATTAAAACAAGTTACGGGGTGCCTGGGTGGCTCAGTCGTTAAGCATCTGCCTTTGGCTCAGATCATGATCCCAGGGTCCTGGGATCGAGCCCCATATAGGGCTCCCTGCTCTGCGAGAAGCCTGCTTCTCCCTCTCCCTCTCCCCCTGCTTGTGTTGCCTCTCTCGCTGTGTGTCTCTCTCTCAAATAAATAAATAAAATCTTTACAAATAAATAAATAAATAAAACATAAGTTACTGCTCTTTTACTTAAAACGCTAATTAACAATTTGTATAGCAATCTACCATGAAGTCCAGTTGATGTAAACTGGTTTGACTTTTTAAACTATTTTATCTAATACTATATGCTACATATGGATTATTTAAGACCAGTCTTAAAATAGTTGATTTTGCTTCATTATAACAGGATAGTAAATAGCCTGTATTGTATTTAAAATACATTTTATGATGAAATTAATTTCAAAGTAAATCCATTTCAAGACTCTGTTGAACATTTTTTTGTTGTTCCAAAAGCTTTGGCTTGTTGGCTGTGCTTTAGGATATATTTAGGAATCATGGGTTATAATTTACAAATGACTATGGAAATTGAAACTAATAAAGATTTCTGGCAGAGAGATCCAGATACACTATTATTAAATTTTTCCTAGAATAGTGTTAACTGTTTTAAACAGTTTGCCGTGTTTTTAGTTAACTCTTTGGTAAAAATATTACTTGGTATTTCTAAGTGCAGTAACTTCCAACAATATGGTATCTCAACCTCCAGGATAGCTGCTTTGTATTAATATTATTGTCGCCTGGGCCTCTGGGGGAAAGAATAAAGATAAGTTTTGAATGGACCAGCGCTTGCTTACATTGTGAAATCTGAGATTATACTGCCTAAGTGTAAGCTGGTAGGACTACTGTAAAGACCTGGTAACTTCAGAAGGAAAAGTTGTACTTTCTGAAAAATAGATCTGAAAAAGGATTTGATTGTTTAAAAGATGCTTTTTAAATAACTTGATTATTAACAGTGTGGATTTATTGTTCACTGTACTAACTCAGTGAATTTGCTCTCAGAGGATACTGAACAATCTCTTACTCTCAAAATGCTCGATCTGCTGCTTTAATCTATCTTTCCTATTTGTACCAGACCTTTTTTTGTTTGTTTTTAAGTAGCTTTCCTGCTGTCATTTCTTCACTAAAACTTTTAACGGTTCCTCATTTTTCTCTTTATCAACATGCAACTTGACTCTGAAGGCCTTTTATAAAGTAGTTCAGTATTTTCCAAAGTGTGTTTTAGAACACTGGCTCTAAGAAATATTAATAGGGGGTTCCTTAGGGGAAGAGGGGCAAAACCAAAATCCAGGATCGCTGGTTTATGCAGTTTTCCCATTTGGTTCTTCTCACATCCTTTGATAGGCTAATATGGATGGAATCTGTAAATGGGTTTAATGCTTTGCCCCCTTATTTCACAGAATCCCTTTTCGTGGATCATCCCACCTGTTAACTTTTTTACATTACCTGACAGGATCACCACTTTTCTATATTACTTAATGGGATCACCACTTTGCACACCTCCAGGGGGTGCTGTTCTCATAGGTCAAACTATGAATCACGTTTCCTGGCGTTGAGAGCAGCGCTGCAGTACCTTAGTGCTGGTGATACGTGACAAACATGTAGTCTGACAGTCTTCTGTATACACCTCTCATTCCCTTTGCTGTGACTTCATTATGTTTTTCTTCTCACCTGAGACGACCCTTGATCTTGTCTAAGTGTTCCCATCCTTCAAAACTCAGCATTAGTCTACTTTTCTCAGTCATCACTCCTTAACTTCCTTGTCTGAATTTCTCTGTACTTGTAGTATGGGTCATACACTTCCATTTAGTATAAATCGTTTTTGTTTTAGTCATTAATTTCATTTGGAAATAATATAGAGGAGTTGAGATAAGAACGTGGGTTCTTGAGGGTATAATCTAGCAAATGTCCAATCAGTGTTTTTTGGCATATTCATTTAGGACTTAGATATTGTGTGGCTTGTGTTGTTAAGGTAAAGCAGATAAGGTTGAGGAATTTTTCTTGGTGAATTTCTGAAGCCTTTTTACCTTTGCAGTTTTAACTTAGATGGACTCATAGGACAATCTGTTTTACTTTTGGAAGACAGCTGTATTCCATAGAATGTTGCTAAGACAGTAGAATTTAGCTTCTATATAGGAAGTCTTCCATTTCTTAATTTCAGTTTAGGAATTAATTTGTCTCTTAGGTTTTATTCTGATTGTAATGAGTCATACTAGCTAAAATTTATATCTTAAAATGACCAATTTCATTTTCCTGTTAGTTCTGTGACAGCTTTTCTTTCATCAGGATGGAGGTTCTTAAGATATGTTGTAGTCCATTAGCATATTGCATGATGTAAAACGCCATAGTTTGAAGCATATATTATGGTTTAAAATTTATGAATTCTTGTTGTTGCTCTTTATTGATAGAAATACTGTTGGAGCTAAGTTCTTAAATGTATGTTTGCTGAAGGTTCTAATTTTTCCAAGAGAGTTCTTTTCCATGAACTGAGAATGAACTGTTTGCTCCTGACCTGGTGTGGGATCATTGTAGGCATCAGGAAGAAGTGTAGATGTATGGTTTTTTTTTTTTTTTTTTTTTTTGATGTATGGTTATTCTTCTAACTGCCTTTCTTAGGTCAAGAAAGGAAAGCCTGTACTTGACTTTAATCATTTATGTTAAATGCTCATGTAATACATGAGTCGTAATTTCAAACATTCAAACAGTTAATGATTTATATAGATTTAGTATGTAAGCTGTTATATTAAAAAACACTTGAGAAAAGTTGCTCTCCAAAGCTAGCTCATTTTCCAGTGATTGTTCTTCCAACCCTTTTAAACTATATAGGCTTAATTGTTGGTAAGGGATTACTGTAGAAGGAATTCTAAGACTTGCTCCTGCTTTAACATGGCCATAGTACGTACTTAAATTTCTGATCAAAAGAGGAGCAGAGAATGGTTTTGGCAGTGAAAAAATAAATAAAAAGAAATCTGTGAAGGCAGAAATCAATGAAACCAGTAAAAGTTGAAATGGGTTAGGGCATTATCTTTTCCTACTGGGACACATGTAGATGACATGGCACATATTCCATACTGCCCTGCTAATATCTAGACTTATGCGAGATTTTCAGTTTCTTTGCTGTCATTCTTCCTTGCTTACGCCTAAAATTAAGGGAGTGGTGCTTGAAGTACTCTTTGTTTACAAAATGAATCACCACGGTCTTTAGACAGTCCTGACAACTGATACCATGGTGGAGAACTGTAGAGTTAAAGGACTGAATACAAAATCGATCAGCGACATGGGAAAGAGATGATCGCAAAGTCTAGGAAAAGGAGATCCCCAGCATCAAACTCTGAGTGTCTGGTATCCGAGAAACAAACATCAGTTAGGCAACCCTTCCCTGCGTGCAGAGTGGATTTAGGGTAGAGTTTCAATTCACCTGCCTTTGGGCTTAAACTCTACTATATTTTTGTATGTAATTGAATGCTGGAACCTACCTGATCCACTTTTGCCTCTGGACCTCTTGCTGTCTCACTCCTTTTGCTAGGAGTACCTACCTTTCTCAGAGCCTATGTGTCTTTTTTTTTTTTTTTTTTTTTTTATTCATTTATTTGAGAGAGAGAGCATGAGCCAGGTGGGGAGGGGAGGGCAGAAGGAGAGGGAGAAGCAGACTCCCCACTGAGCAGCGAGCCCGATGTGGGGTCCATCCCAGAACCCTGAGATCATGACCTGAGCAACGGCCTATGCTCAACCGACTGAGCCACGCAGGCACCTGAGCCTGTGTGTCTTTATGATATGTGTGACTGGACCTAAAATTTCTAATTTGGGTTTTTACTCTATGATGTTATGTTCAGATTTCTCCAGATTTAAATTTGAGTTTTACCTTTGCCAGTAAAAAGCCAAGTGACCTTGGGTAAATCACTGGGTTTCTTTATTATCTCCCCAAAAAGTGCAAAATACAAAGTCAAGGAGTTTTATTTTTTTTCTTAAATTTTTTATGGCTGTTGTAGATCTTCTCTCCCAACCCTGCCCCAAATTTTCAGCCATTTAATTTAACTTTACTCTTTTAGGTTTGCCTTCTAATTTTGCCTTTTAACTAGTTTACCATCATTTGATGTTTCATCTGTGTTATGCTGTGTTTCATTCATGAAATAATCTAAAGCTTTTCAATAAATGTATTTAAGACTTCCAGTTGGGGCGCCTGAGTGGCTCAGTTGGTTGAGCGGCTGCCTTCGGCTCAGGTCATGATCCCAGGGTCCTGGGATCGAGTCCCATGTCAGGCTCCCCGCTCAGCGAGGAACCTGTTTCTCCCTCTGTCTCCTGGCTTGTGCTCTCACTCACTCACTCTCTCTCTGTCAAATAAATAAATAAATAAAATATTAAAAAAAAAAAAAAAGACTTCCAGTTAAAGAAGTGGAGTATAACTGGCATTTAACTCTGCTCCCCACCAAAAGTATACTAAAATGTGAGAATGTGTTGAGTTTACATATTTATGTTAAGATTCCCAGCCGCGTTCCCTCTCTTAGCTTTCAGGCTGCTGGCCAGAGTTGAAGTGTCTTCCCTGAGGACTCTGACCAGGTCAGGGAAAAAGACCTAAAGATTCGGCATTGGCTCTGTGTTTGTGTGAGGGGTTTGTCCAAAAAAAAAGTCCCAGTCTGATCACCCTACAGTGAACTCCATAGTCAGAAGGTCCCACATGTGAGTTCAGAACTCCTGTGTAGTTTATTTGTCCTATTTTTTCTTTCATAATTAAAAAAAATTGTTACAGTCCTATTAAGGAGTGATTGACATAAGGTAAAATGCACATATTTAAAGTGAAAAACTTGTTATGTGTATACTGCAGGGAAATACCACCATGGTCAGGTTCATGAGCACAGCCATTCCCCTAAAAATTTTCTATGCCTTTTTGTAATCTTCCCTCCCTTACCTTTTTCTATCACCTCCTTTCCCCAGGCAATCACTCAACTGCTCTCTGCCATTATAGATTAATTTGAATTTTCTAGAATTTTCTTGTACATGGAATCACGCAGTATGTGCTCTTTTTGGGCTGGCTCTCATTCAGCTCTCACTGAAATTCACCCATGCTATATATATTAATAGTTCAATTTTTGTTATTGCTGATATGAGGATTTACCTCAATGGATATACCACAATATGTCCATTTACCTGTTGATGGACATTTTGGGTTCTAGTAATGTATAGTGTCCATTCAGATCTTTTGTTCACTTTTTAATTAAGTTGTTTGCCTTTCTTATTGAGTCGCAGTTTCTTTATATGTTCTAGATAGAATTTCTTTAGGAAACATTACTGTTTATGTTGGGAGTGGGAGGAAGAATGGTGTTGGTAGCCATTGATAACACCTGAAAGTGAAAAAGCAAGCTGGAGCACTGCAGTATTATTTGTGGAGGTAGACTTAGGTACTAAAAGAAATGACACCTGTCCCCTATTGCCTCTGAGTGGAGAATGGAGTAGGAGAACTAAAAGAGATGCTAATATTAAAAAGAAAAAAAAAAGTCTTGTAGATCTCTTTCTCAAAATGGATGTTATGCACATATACGTTTGTTAAAACTAAAAATGAATATATGTATGGACTAAGTTTATATGTGTGGATAGCCCAGGTATGCCACCTATAAATCAGTTGAGTCTGTTTACGGTCTTGTGCAACTTAGATGCAGAATACAATATTACTTTGGGTAAAAGAATCAATTTTTACAAAAATATAAGTGAGTAATGTGGACTCGACTGAAAATAAAACAAGGGCCTTCATATGTCCTGCAAGTCTTCCTCTACTTTGCCAGTTCAAATTCCTCATTCCTTTATTATGTAGAGCAGTTGGTCCTCATCTTTGGTTTCTTGAGTTTCCCCGCAATCTTCCACACCACCACCACTCCTCCACACATACCCCAAGCAGCTCCTAAAAACCTATAAAGACATTTTTCCCCCAAATAGTTACATACAGTGCTCTCCCTAATAAGAGTCTGGTATGTGATTTCTCCATTTTTTTGTCTGGATAAATATATGTTTTTCTTAGTGTTGAGAGTGCAATCCCATGAAGTGTTGACCTGTGAGAGACTCTTTAATAAATCTGTTAAGGAGTACACTTTTGTAGGTGTGTTTTAAGAATTTAACCGTATTTCAAAATTCTACCCCCTTCATTAATTTCCTATCTTTCCTTTGAGGAACTTGACATTTGACTGAATATCTTCCTCTTGCTCTTTTTGGGAAGGAAGTAGAATCTCAGAGGGAGATAGCAATCATCTCTTAAGAGATGTTAGAATTCAGAAAGAAAAAAAAAAAACCCAAAAAACTAATATTCTTTTGCCAAGGTGCCATGAAAAATAGACCAGCTCTAAAACACAGTAGTGACTTTGACTTAAAGGGAATTTAAAATTATTGAATATAATGAACACCTGTGTAATTGCTTTCTACTCGCCAGGTATTCTACACAATTTATAAAAATTAACCTGTTTAAATGCATGGGTTCTGTGGGATTTGGGGGCAAGGTATTCACTACTGAAAATGGAAAGGGTTATTAGTGGTTTTAAAGGGAAATCCTAAAATACAGTGACTTACATGACTTTTACCAATTTAAGATGTAACAACATTGAGATATGTCTGGGGGATATAGACTAATGTAAAAAAGAAACAAAATCACTCATGATCCTACTTCTGTTTATTTTTGATCCTTTAAAAAATTTGTACACTTATTAACATGCTTGAGATAATGTAGGTATAATTCTGTGCTTTTAAGAAAACTGTATCATTTTCTCATGTCGTTTTTTTATTCGTATTATTTTAATGACTGTGGTATTCCATTCTGTGTCTCATTTCCTTGTTATTAGATGTTTTTGGTTTTGAGATTTTTCTCTTATGTTAAATAATTCTCCAGTAAACACCTTTATCTTCATCTGTGTTTGTATCCTTTGTAATTACTGGGTTTAAAGGGTTTTGGTAGTTTGTTATCTCTTCATTAAAATATTTCTTCTAGCCTCCTTTCTGTGAGGCTGGTTAGGTATTTGGAATTCTTTGTCTTTTCTTGCTGTGTGTAGAGTTTATGCCATTCACTCCTAGGTCTCTGCTTTACTTTTTGAAATTCTTATATCACTTTTAAAAATTCGTATTTTGTTGTTATTTACTTTTTTGACACCTCTCTATGATGTTCAGTTTGAGAGCAGGAATTGTTAATCTTCCTGTTGCTGGCTGCTGGCACAGTGCCTTATACCTGTGAGGTTCGTCATGACTCTTCAGTGAGCATCTTGTGTCTAGTCGAGCTTGAATCCACTGACGTTGGGCTCCAGTGAAATGCTTGTTTTGTTTCTCCTTAGAAACTGTAATATGCTTGTGGTGAGAATTTATTACAAGGCACCATTTCTTTTAAGTTCAGCTAAGTAATACGTCAGCTGAATGACACTGTTGAAAATGAGAAATATTTTTTACAACTGTACTATATAAATTTAATTCTTTCTGAAACAGTTCTATCGTCCCTGTTTTTAAAGAGTAGGATAGATTTTATTAAGTGGAATAGAATATTAAAAAGCCCATAGAAATGGATGTTACTTTTATTTCAAAATGCCAATGATAAAGTTTTTCTAAAATCCTTCTTTACAGATTAATATATATATATTTTAATAGAGGACTACAAAAGTTTAACCTTAAATTTTTTGTTTGTTTTTTTTAAAGATTTTATTTATCATTCGACAGAGAGACACAGCGAGAGAGGGAACACAAGCGGGGAAGCGGGAGAGGGAGAAGCAGGCTTCCCACAGAGCAGGGAGCCCGATGCGGGGCTCGATCCCAGGACCCTGGGATCATGACCTGAGCCGAAGGCAGACGCTTAACCGACTGAGCCACTCAGGTGCCCCTAACCTTAAAGTTTTAAGTGCAAGTGTGTGTTAATTCCGAACAGTGGAGGTTCTGTAGTGTTTAGGAAGGTGTCCTAGCAGGCTCTAGTTATGACATTGTATCTGACTTTTTTTTTTTTTTTTTATAATCCTCGGACTTTGGAAAATTTAAGATTTTGGGTGAATAGATTCTTTCAAAAAATATCTATGTGATCACTCTGCTAGACGGTAACACTTGTGACCTGCCAAGAAGAGACCCTGTTACACAGAGCTTTAAGTCGGCCTCATTGTGTCCAGTGTCGTCCTCATTCAGTGTCCAGTGTTCCTTCTTGGTTTCTTTTTTTATGCGGTGATTCATCAGGTGCTGTGTGCTTCCAAGGAACCCATCTAAGTATGTGCACATGTCTCCTTCCTGGTCTTTGATGTCTTCCTATAATGAATGGGGATATATTGTTTCCAGGTACTCTTATACAAAGAAGAAAGGCATTTTGGAGTCACTGTCACATTTTCAAACCTCAGTAGTTTTGCTGCCATCGTGGGCTATTTTTAGAACTCTTGCTAGTGATCTCTGCCCTTGTGTCACTATTACTTTTGGAGGTTTTTTTGAGTTGTGCTGAGCTCTGCTTGTAATTCCACATACAGCCAGGCTATCAGTTGAGTTGTGTCATAATCTTGGACTTGCCCTTACTGTCTCCATTCTTGATGGATATCTGTAGATTCAGATGGAATGTTTCACCAACGGAGGCTGTATTGGTGAAAGTCTTTGTCCTGAAAAGAGGGAAACCTTTTTTGGAGGAGGTTTTTTTGGCCATGCCTCTCCAGTATATTCAACACCAGGTAGCCCCATTAGGCAGATGCTCCAAGGAATTGAAAAGGAAGAAATTTTGAGTGGTTTTGGGGGTCTGGAGAGATGATAGTTTAGCTGAAAGTTGTATGTGTACAGAAAGAATTTTGGAGTCATTATTAAAAGATGCTTGATTATGGTGGTGTTGAGAACTTCAGATGACAGCTACAGAAGTCTACAGAGGAGGGAGAATAGGACAGTTGATTGTAACTTTTTTAACGTTTAGTAGCTATACATCTATATGTATTGGAATGTTAAAAGCAGGTGTTATTTTTTTCTCTTAAGTACTACCTCTTAATTACTTGGAAAAGTTATAGGTGTAAAAGGATAAAAATGTACCAAAATAACTTTATCATGGCATTCTGTAACGTTGAGGTCAGTGAGTAAAGCAGTCTTGTTGTGGAATGCAAATCACTGGGCTAATTGCTCTCCCGGAATGCCTCTGAGAGGGGAAGGAATGAAAAAGGAAAGAGACTAGAATGGGAGAGGTGTGGAGTCATTTCCCTCCTAGCCTGAAGGCTGTTATTTATCTGGCTTCCTGAATCATGTAAAACAAGTGGAGAACCCGGGAAATTGGCAGGGACGGCCTCTTAGAAGCCTGATGTCCCTGCATCAAAACTTCCGGTGCCTCACCTCACTTGTAGGTGTTTACTAGGTGTGTTCCCTAGCATTTTACATATATTCCTGTAACATTTTGATAACTGGTTTCCCAGCAGACTGCAAATGAGAGCAAAATTGGAGAAACTGGAAAGGTTGTTCAGAGGCAGGTGCAAGTATCCCAGGAAAGAATTGAAAATTGACATTTGACGGTGGAAAAGATTTTTAAAATTAAAGATAAGAATTCACAGAACTTATGAAAAAACAGTCATGGAAAATTTGGTTCAAAAACAACAGCTCTGTGCTGCTCTTCCCATCTGGACTTGTCATCTTTTTCGACTCCTCATGAAACTCCTTTGTGAAGCCCTCTCAACCTGTCCAGAAAATTAGATGCTTCTTTCCTGGCACCTACTGAATTCACCTGTGTCCAGTAAGACTCTGAGTCCTCTGTGCTGCCCCGTCTCTGCTGTCAGAGTGATCACCTTCAGTCATACCAGCAGTTCTTACTGTATTACAGACATGCCCAGCCTGCACGTTATTCTCTGACATAGTTTGTACATCCTACTCCCCTTGCTTAAATTCCTCACATTACAAAATACTGCTCTTCCTTCAGGAGAGACCTTAGTCAGTTCTTTGATGAAGCATTCCCCCGCTTCCCTAGGCAAGGTCATTTCCATGTCTGTGGCCATTACTTTGTATTAAGTAAATGTTTCCTTGATTCTGAAACATGGGTTAGGAAATAAATTGATTTAATAATTATTGTGGGGGAGTAAAATGAAAAATACACAGAAACACTTTTACTTACTGACGGAAGCATATTATAGGAATATTCCACTTTATTCAGTATAGAAAAATTTGAATCCAAACCTTTTCTGAGTTACGAGTCATGTAGATCATTTTAGCCATTGCTAAAGAATAACAACATGGTAGGGCGCCTAGGTGGCTGAGTTGGTTAAGCATCTGACTCTTGGTTTCAGCTCAGGTCATGATCTCAGGGTGCTGAGACGGAGCCTTTTGGGCTCCTCGATGGGCATGGAGCCTGCTCAAGATTCTCTCTCTCTCTAAAAAGATAAAAATAAATAACAACATGGTCACATGTTGCTTTTTATAACCTATGTTCTAAGACCTTAGACTCCTTAACATCTTTGCAATTGACCTGTTAAATTTGAAACTTAGTGAAGTATATAGGTTTTGTTTGCGTTTCCTATTGATTAAACTCAAGGTTTTTTTTTTTAAGATTTTATTTATTTATTTGACAGAGACACAGTGAGAGAGGGAACACAAGCAGGGGGAGTGGGAGAGGGAGAAACAGGCTTTCCCGCAGAGCAGAGAGCCCTATGTGGGGCTCGATCCTAGGACCCTGGGATCATGACCTGTGCCGAAGGCAGATGCTTAACGACTGAGCCACCCAGGCGCGCCGAGGTTTGTTTTTTTTAATGGCCTTTATGTTTCTTAATTTTTTTTTGTCCTTCATGTAATAGTAACTTGGAGTGCTAATGCATAAAAAAGAAACACTACCCTTTTTTGATAATTGGGTGATTTTTCTGAGAGGTGGCAAATTCTGTTCCTTTTAATTGCTCTGCCTGGTGTGTGACAAGCAATCTGTGTATGAACCAGCTTTTGGTTTCAGTGTTACTTTTTAATTAAAGATTTTTGAAAGATCTTTTAAAAAAGCAAAAATTAGGGATTCAAATTCCCATCTAACTCAACATGGAAAACGGTGGAATTATCTATTTTATGGGCTAAAAATGCTGGGAAGTGGAAGGAATGATTTCTGAAATATATTTGAGCCAGGAAAATATGGCATTTCTAAAGTATGATTTATTATCTGTATCTCTTTGCAAGTCCATAGATAGAGTTCTTCAAGGGAACAAGGTCTAGGTTAGTTCATTCCCAGCACCTAGTACCTGGTACGTTGTAGCTCTTAAAAAAATGAGCGGTACTCTTCAGTGATTACTTGCCAGTTTAATTATGTTTGACTTTTTAAAGTTGTCCAAGAAAATTTTGTGGTATGCTGTTGGAAGGTTTTATGTAAAATATTTAAAGTTTTTTCTAAGGCTAAGTTACAGCTTAGGGCAAATATCTCATAATGTGATTGTGCTGCATAATTAAGGGCTTTTGACATGAAGAGTGTGAGCACCCAGTAACAGTCACAGACTTCAGACCACTGCATTAGTTAAAGAAAATGGACTTGGCTTACTGGCTCTGTATTTGAAGTCATGAAAATAAAGCATCTCGGGGCACCTGGGTGGCTCAGTTGGTTAAGCGGCTGCCTCAGCTCAGGTCATGATCCCAGGGCCCTGGGATGGAGCCCCCTGCATCTGGCTCCCTGCTCATTGGGGAACCTGCTTCTCCCTCTCCTGCCCTCCCTGCTCTGCTTGTGCTCTGTCTTGCTTTCTCTCTCTCAGATAAATAAATAAAATCTTTAAAAAAAAACATCTGATTTTCTTTTATAGTTAAGAGGATAGATTGTATCAGAAGTGTGTTGTGTGTAGGAGTTGGTATCATTTATCCTCTATAACAGCCCTCCAAATAAGGTAATGACTCCTTTCCCTGTAGAGACATGAGTCAGTTTACCTGCCCAAATGCTGATGTCCAAGAAGGTATGTGAGCCCAGCTCCAACTCCCTAGTCGCCTCTCTTTCTGCTGTAATACACTGTTGGGCCTCTGACTTGTTACCAGAAGTTTAAAGTGACGTCAAGAGGTACATCTTTTTTCTTGGAGTTAAAATGTTCTTGGATGAATCTTGAAGTGCTTATCTATTCACCCAAGTCTTGATGAAAAATGTACAAGAGGCTAGGGATTTGGTTTATTCCTACTCTAAATATTGACTGCAAAAAGCCAAGTTTAAATCTAGTTTGCTTAGGTTGTGGGAGGGTTGTGCCACATATTTAAAGTGACAATGAAGACTTGATATCATCCTGACCTTAGCAGGAGATTTTATGCTACCAGCAATAGTAGGAGGAAAGAGGAATTGTTGATGGAATGTGGTATTTCTGATGCTATCTAGGGAAAAAAGTTAAGGTCTGTAGTAGAAAAGCATTAACACTCAAGATCCAAGAAAGCGCTGATGTCAAAACTAATAAGTGATAAATAACAAGTGGTAAAAAAACATGTTTACTAATTTTTTAAAAAGCATGGTTATATTGAATTTGTCTCGGGAGTTTGAAGAACTCATTTGGGCTTAGGATGTTGACATTCTGAATTGATACTGGAAATTCCTTGATACAAAATATCTTTCATGGACACTTGCCTCAATATACAAATTCCTGTGATACAATTTTCAGCCAGTGTCCCTAGAACAAATTGTGCGTGAGCCATCCGCCTTATTTTTTTTTTTTTAAAGATTTTATTTATTTATTTGACAGAGAGAGACACAGAGAGAGAGGGAACACAAGCGGGGGAGAGGGAGAGAGGGAGAAGCAGGCTTCCCGCAGAGCAGAGAGCCCGATGTGGGGCTTGATCCCAGGACCCTGGGATCATGACCTGAGTCGAAGGCAGACGCTTAATGACTGAGCCACCCAGGCGCCCCGCCGTCCACCTTATTAATGAAACTTATTTACAAAGTTATTCTTGATGGTAGATCTTCAAAAAAAATAAATATTTGCTGCCATTGAGGATATTTTCTTTAAAGAGTGACCTAGGCTCTAAAGGAAATTTCAGAATTAAGAGTGCTTGAAATGTTTTTAGCATTGGCAGCCTTATTAGGATGAGGTAAGGTTATTAAATCTTGGTACAAGAATAAATATTTTTTGGCTGTATGTGTTCTGATATGTATTTTGATATATCAGTTATTTTATAGGCATACTGAAGAGTAAGCAGCATCTAGGGCAGAGTCTGGATTTATTAGATGTTCAGTAAATGCTTATGAGAAAAAATCAAGCATTCAGAAAGTTCATAACTGGAGTTCCTATCCATTTTATGCTTACACTCTAGAAAGTCAAGTAGTCAATATGAATTTGATTCAAAAAGTGAATTCCAGGTTTGTCATAGGATCAGTACAATAATGCAGTGCAGACTATCACAACTTCTGTATTTATACTATTCTACAGTGGCATTTAATATTTAGAAAACACTTGCTTAACTTCTGTACGCATAACATTGTGTACACTACATGAGAAAGGGTAGGAGATGAGGATCCAAAGAAGTATCTCCTTAACGGGTTTATGAAAAGCTAGGTAAGATAGATGAATTTAAGTACTAATATAGCAGAGTAACAGGTGAGGATTAAAATTATGTTGTGTAAGGCATTGTTTCAAGTACTTCAGTGGGTGCTGGGATCAGTATTGGTTAAAGTAGGTAGCTTCTGTCCTGTATAAATGGAAATTTACTGTCTTTCCATTTATTTATTGTAAATAGTGATGCTAAATGAGCAAGACTTAGGGTTAAATGCTTTCATGAACTTGAGTAGTCCAGAGCTTGACCTCTGACTTCGATCCTTGTAGGTCACTTCCCTGTTCTGCAGTTTGTAATAGTTGTGCAAAAACTCATGTCAATCTGCAGATATTATATACTCTAAAAGATTTGTGCAACTGATAGGCCTTAACTGTTCCTTTATAGTTCACTCAGTTATTCTCAGTAATGAAGAATAACAGAAAATGAGACCTCAGTGGTTAAATGAAAGAGAGTGCTAGAAGTTCATCCTCTTGGTACAATAAACATACAAAAATGACCTTGTCTGAGAGCCTCATCTTCTCCTTGGGTTAGATGCTTGCCAAAGATTTTGATCTAATCATGTCTAATTTATAAGAAGGTGGGTGTGTTTGGGTGCTTATATCGGAGCTTCTCATTTGGTCAGCAGTATGGTCCTTGTTTTCCTCTCCTTGCTTGGAAGAACAGTCTTCTTATAGGTTTTTAGACTTTTTTTTTTTTTTTTAACACATCTGACTTAGTATTCTGCATATGACTAAAATGATAGAAAGAATGATCTTGAATGCACTGTATGCCTCCTTATTTTGACATCTTTCAGTGGCTTCTAGATATGTGAAGCATTTTTGTTTTTGTTTAAACATTGTAAAAGCAAATATTATCGTAACTTATGAAATCTAGCAGAAGAAATTGCTGGGTAGCATTTATTTCAATCCCTTGTTGAATTTATCCCCAAAATATTAGTATTTTTCTCTCTTGGCAGATAGAGTGTATGGGATAAAACTTAACATTTCTTTTATTTGGGTTACCCAGTTTTATAATTTTTACCATCAGTTCTTCATCGGATCATGTAACATTAAGAGGAAGAATGAGCTAAATTTATGATTTTCCAAGAATATTTGGATGTATTTTTAAAGGGGGTCTCATTTATAAACTTGATTGCTTCTTTAAATCAGCAGAAATTCTCTCATTAAGTTAATATTCAGGTTAGGTTCTAATTAGTGAGAGTTTTATACCATCTTAGAAAGGTGTTCTGTGTGGTAGTATCTTTATAGGAAAATGATCTTATCAGTATTATGTAGTTGAGGAAGGGACTAGGTGATTAGATTGGCCACTTTCTTGACCTCACTGCCTAATATATCCAAAGAGGCTAATTTGTATTTCTAGAAAATATAGGTAACCCCAAAGGATATAATATTACAGATGTATGGTAGAGACAGGTTTATGTTTTTATTTGGATGTTCAGTTGTTTTAGTATTATGCAGTCACTATTGGGCACTTACTGTCAGTTTAGCTAATGTAAATTTGCTACATGCATCTACACACACACACACACACACATCACACACTTGGAACACGAAACCTTTCCCAATCATGTAGTTTTGCATTGGGGTTGAACACAAATATGCTGTGCACCAGTGTAGGCGTAGGAGAGCTCGTGGAAATGGCCTGTACCTAGAGAGTGTCCTTACGCTGGTTAGGTTGTTTATGAATGTGATTGGTTAGCTAATGTTCTTTTATTACATGTCAGTAGTTCTTAATAAAGAATGTACTCAGTGTAGCACCGTTTTTGCTAAAATTTCCTTTTAGGAGATTATTTGGAAGGTTTAATTATGTGCTCCATTACATTGGATAAAAGAGGAAATACAGTTGGGATTTTTACATCCTTAACTATAAACTAAAAGTGAATGTGCTCAAAAGCGTATTAGTTATCTGGCATTCAGGAGGAGAGTAGGGGACAAGAGAAAGGGCCCTAGTAAAGAGTTAAACCAAAGTCAAACTGGGATGGATTGTAGCTCTTGGAAGCAGTACCATTTTGTACTTAGACTTCTAACAGCTTAAGCTGGTATATGCTTCTGGTTTATCTTCTCAGGGGAGTTAGGGTATAAAATAATCCTTCTGATCTAAAAAGGATGAGAGATTGAGTTGAAAAACGAGTTTTACAAATGCTTAAGGGAATTTCAGAGAATTTTAACAGTGGCCAGTGTTTTCAGCTCATGTCCGGAGAGAAAAAGCATTAAAATTAAATATTGCTTGAAGTAAAAGGGAATATATTAGTCTGATAGGACTGCTATAACAAAATGCCACAGGCCAGATGACTTAAAAAACAAAATTTATTTATTTATTCCCCCTCCCCCCCAAAGTTCTGGATGCTGGAAGTCCCAAGATCAAGGTGTTGGCAGGTTGGGTTTTCTCCTGAGGCCTCTTTTCTTGGTTTATAGATAGCTGACTTGCTGTTTCCTCTTGTGGCTTTTTCTCTGTGCTCACATCCCTGGTGTCTGTTCCTCTTATAAGGACACCAGTCCTATTGGAATAGGTCCCACCTTTATGACCTCATTTAACCTTAATTACCTCTTTAAAAGCCCTATCTCCAAAGACTGTCACACTGGGGGTTAGTGATTCAGCATAATGAATTTTGGGGAGGCACAATTCCATCCATACCAGGGAACACAAATAAAATGACAGTTAAGTGTTATTTTAGTCAAAGAGGACATGGTTGTCAGACTTCAGCATGCATCAGAATCACCTGGAAAGCTTGTTCAAACACATTGTTGGGCCCCACCCCCAGGATTTCTGATTTAATAGGTCTGGGGTGGGTCTGAGAATTTGCATTTCTAACAAGCTCTTCAGGATGCTGGTGATGCTGGTCTGGGGACCATACTGTGAGACTCTCTGGTGTCTTATCTCCTGTTTGGATTGAGAGGAATTGCTGACGAAGGCCCCTGAGATAGAGGGAGCAATCTCCTTGGGGCTGGGAGTGATGAGATGGGGCTGCAGTGGGAAATAGAAGACAGTGAGAATGTTGAGGAAATATTGTCAGTTTTGCTTATCTGCTATTCAGTTGATCCTCAATTCAGTGAATTAAAGAGATGGTACTTGATTGGAGGTTGAAAGCAAGTACTTCTGTTGTCTGTTATGGGAGGAAAACTGACTTCAGACCTCGTTCGTAAGGAATTCAATTCCCAGAATATATATCATCTCCTTCAAATCTTTGCTGAAGTGTCACCCTCCTGATGAGGTGTCCCCTACCTACAGAATTGTATCTGTGAATTTGGAAGACTATCCCAAGAGAAGAGGGCAGACGCTATAAGGAAACATCTAAATTAGGTAGAGTGGTGCCTGAAGCTCAAATTTAATGTTTACTTAAACGATCTTTTGTGTTAAAGTATAGGCAGTGAGTAAAATTGGGGTTATGCTTCAAAAGTTCGTTTTTGTTGATTTAGAACTTGAAACAAATTTTCCCATAGAAATGGGATTATAAACAAGTGATCAACAAAATTTGGAAATGAAGCTCAGTTGCTAGTACTACTAGCCTGAGATCTGGGAGTCCCCATGACATTAATATAGGGTAGCAAGCAAGAGAGAGGAAAGAGAGGGAGGGACACCAAGTTCCCTTCTCCCATCCAGTCTCAAATGGACCAAGGGAAGACTAAGCTTTAGAGAGTGAACACAAACTCTGTCATTAGGTTCTACAAAGTAACCAACACTTCTTTTAAAAAGTGCTCTTCTCTTGGTGTTGCAGATTTTTGCTGGATATTAAAAACAGTCCTAATTCATTTTATAGTCTTATGTGAATTACCAGTGTTTCCCTCATGCTTAAAGATTCTTGTACTTTAAGAAGTGTATAAACACGTACATATTATCGGTGTGTGTGTGCATGTTTCATATATATGAATATATATGTATGAAATTGTGAATTCATACTGGTAGCTCCCATTCCAGTCCAGCCCACATTGTTCTTCTTTGTCTTCCCCCCATTCCATTTTTTTGTCTCTCTTTCCACAGTGAGAACTGTGGCTTTCAATAGTAACACTTTGCTCAGTCCTATAGTACACATGATATAATTTGAGAACTTCTGTCTTCATGCCACTATGATAAACAGAGGTACTAAGAGAAGTTTAAGATTTGTTTATACTCCCTTCCCCCCCAGACTCTTATTTGTATTATTAGGTTCTCCCCCACCCCCTTCAATGTGACTATTTTACTCATTTGAAAATACAGTTCAGTGCTCCTTAGTTTTCCAGTTTCAGCTCTCCCCCCAACTCTTTTTGTTTCAGTTTTATATTTTGAATATGTAGAACGTTAGCATGCTTCCAAAAGTCAAAACTACACATAAAAAATGTAAGCTCGGGGTGGGGCACTTGTGTGGCTCAGTCAGTTAAGCGTCTGCCTTCAGCTCAGGTCATGATCCTGGGGTCCTGGGATCAAGCCTGGAATTTGGCTCCCTGCTCAGCGAGGAGTCTGCTTCTCCCTCTCCTTCTGCTCCTCCCCTTGCTCATGCTCTCTCTCAAATAAATAAAATCTTAAAAAAATGTGTACTCAGAATTGTCCATCTCTTTTTTCTTTCAGCCCTCCCACCCCTGCTCTTTGTGCAAGTAACTAATTTTCTTGTTTCCTGGTGTATTCTTTGTTTCTTTTCACAAAAATAAAGCCTTACTATATGTTTTCTTATTTCTTCTTTCTTAATATAAAATATGGTGTATGTTTTGCACTCTGCTTTTCTCCCCTACTTGATATATCTTGCAGATCCTTCCATATTGACTTGCTGAAATCTTCCTCATTTCATTTTTTTTTAATAGCTGCATGATATTCTACTGTATGTGCTCTTCTCTATGCAACCGCTCCTCCTATGTTTGAACATTTAGGTAGTTTCCAGCATTTTGAAGTTCTAAATAATGCTACAGTGAATAGTTTTGTGCGTGTGTATTTTCCTGTTGTTAAGATATATCTTCAAAGTAAATTCCTGGAAGCGAGATTGCGGAGATGGATGGTAAATAATAGTAGTTTTACTAGCTATTATCAGATTCCCTGCCATAGGGATGTGCTGTGTTCTGGTTATTTATTACTGTTTAACAAACCCACACCAAACTTAATTGTATAGAACAGTCCTTTTATTATACTCCTAGATTCTAGATGAGAAATTTGGGCAGGGGACAGCAGGGTATCTTGGCTCTTCCCCCACTGTGTCTGGAGGTTCCACTGGGTGGGGGGGAGGGGGGGGACCTCATCACTGGGAGATAGGGACTACGATTATATGGCAGCACCTTCTTCACTCAGCCACGACCGAGATGACTGAGTTTGGGCTCAGTTCAGCCTGTCAACCAGGATGTGCACGCATGGTCTCTCAGTGCGGTTGTAGTTTCTTCAGAGAATTGGCAGTCTGGGTGCTCAGAGGGCATGTCAGGAGAGCGAGTGTTCCCAGACAGCCACAGGAGCTTCATGAACTTCTATGACCTAGCTTTGCGTCCAGTGATGTTGCTTTGGTGGTACTCTTGGTGGAAGCAGTCCCAAAGTCTGCCCTGTTCAAGGGTAGGAACGTAGACTTCACTTCTCCATGGGACTAGTGTCAAAAATTTGCAACTGCGTTTTAGAATTGCCACGTGATGTTTTGCATGCATTGCTGGTGAATTCATTGTTTCCCCAAAGCCTGACTAAATAGTATACTTTCCAGCTTTTGAATTTTTGTTAATATGTTTGGTAAGAGGTGGTATTTCAATAGAGTTTTTCATTTGCATTTCTCTTGTAAGTGACATTTCCCTGTTTTAACGGGCTCTTTTTATATTTTTGGGAATTGTCTGTGACTTTTGCTCATTTCTATAGGAATATCTTTTTCTTCCACTTAAAACGTTTCTTTTAATATATTAGGGGAAGTAGCCCTTTTTCTGTGATGTTACAGATACTTTCTCCATATTTATTACTTGTGTCTTGACTTGGCTTAAGTTGTGTTATTTTGTGGTCGTATTTACAGAAAACTTTTCCTTACATTCCAGTTATGGAGGGACTCACGTTTTCTTCTAGTTTTTGTATAGTTTTATGTCCTTGAATCATTTGGAGTTTATTTTTATATGGTATTAGGGATGAACAGATACAATTTTACATTTGTCTAAATAACTGTCCAGTTGCCCCGACACAATTTATGAAACAGCTCATCTTGGCTTTCCCTCCTTGTCAAGTAGTCTGAGTTTCAATGTGCAATTAGGCCTGTTTCTGGACTTTCTGTTCTAGTCCTTTGGGCTTTTCATGTATCAGTGCCACACTCTTTTATTCATAGAGGCTTTGCAGTACATTTTAATATGTGATAGAGCTAATCTCCCCATCATAGTTCTTCTTTTGCTGTGGCTTCCTGACTATTCTTGTGTCTTTATTTTTCCATATAAACTTTAGCATCAGTTTGTCTAGTTCCAGAGAAAATCTTGCTGTTTTTATTTGGATGACATTACATTTACAAATTGATTTAGGGAAAACTGACATCTTGATGATATTGAGATGTCCTAATCATGAATAAGGGTTGTCTCTCCAGTTCAAGTCTACACTGCTGTCTTTCAGGAGTGTTTTTACAGGATTTTTTTAAAATGTAGATTTTGAACATTTCTTGTTTATTTGTAGGTATTTTCAATTTTTTTTTGGTTGCTATTGTAATGGGGTTTGCATCTTCTACTTGGTTATTAGTTATCTTTGTGGAGGGCATTGATTTTAACCCAAACTTACTCATTTGTTTCATTGTTCAGTTAGTTTCTTTTTTTTTTTTTTTTAAGATTTTATTTATTTGAGAGAGAGCAAGTGAGAGAGCACAAGTGGGGGAGGGTAGAGGCAGAGGGAGAAGCAGGCTCCCCGCTGAGCAAGGAGACCGACATAGGGCTCTATCCCAGGATGCTGAGATCATGACATGAGCCGAGGGCAGACGCCTAGCTGACTGTGTCACCCAGGTGCCCCTTAAGTTATTTTTATTGATTCTTCGTTCCAGAGTCTAGGGTCTTCCAGATATATTATCATGTCATCTATAGAGAGTGTTTTATTTTTCTTTTCCCGTTCTTTGGTTATTTTGTCTAATTTATTGGCTGATACCTTCAAAATAATGTTTAATAGTAATGGATGTGGTAGGCATTTGTTTTTGACCATATATTGAATGACTCTAGTATTTCCCCATCAATTAACTGACGTTGGGATCTATATATATAATATCATGTTAAGTATGCATTTGTTTTTACTTACTATTAGCTTTACTAATATTGGACTATTCTTGCATTCCTGGTATAAATATCATTTTATCATGGTGTATTTTTTCCCTTAATGTGGTGTTGGAGTCTGAAGAAGTCCTAAATAAAATAGTAGAATCAGGGGCGCCTGAGTGGCTCAGTTGGTCAAACATCTGACTCTTGATTTTGGCTCAGGTCATGATCTTGGGGTCGTGAGATAGAGCCCTACATTGGGCTCCATGCTGGGCGTGGAGCCTGCTTAAGATTCTCTCGCCCTCCCTCTCATTCTGCCCTCCTCCTTATGCATGCACCCATTCTCTTTCTCAAAAAAAAAGAAAAAAATTAGAATCAGTTTTTGTAAGTGATTTTTAGTGTGCAGTCTTACTCTGTCTTTATTAGGTTTAGGTATCAGTGTTATACTTGGTTTATAAGAAACTTGAAATTATTTTCTATTTTCTGAAGCAATTTATGTAGTATTGGATGCTGATCTCAAAGTTTAGTGGGATTGTTCTGTGAAACCCTCTGGACCTGGTGCTATTTTGTGCAAGGTTTTTTTTTTGGTAACTTTCTGTTTCTTAATGTCTGCTGTGGTCAGTCTTGGTAAGCTGTGTTTTCTTAAAGTATCCATTTCATCTAGGTTTTAAGATTTACATAGAAGGCCTCAGTCTATTTTTTTTTGACATTTTTTCTGCACAAAGTTGTTTCCTTTCTTGTCATTTTATTTAGTGTATTTGTGCATTCTTTCTACTTCGTCAGCATGTGTAACACATACATTCTATTTTAACCATGTTCTTACCTTTGTCTTTGTTCTACAGTTAAATCTGTTGAATGCTCAGCAGTATTTCTTTTGCTTAAGCTTCTCCAGTTATCTCTTGGATGAAGTTCCATCTTCTAGTAAATTCTTTAGTAAGGGCATGTGTATATAGAGTATTCCTGGGTTCGTCTACATTTAAAATTTTTTTTTCTTTCTGTAGCCTTAATATTTGAAGGAAAGCTTGGCTCCCACATTGTTAAATTTCTTGACTATTTTTTTGTGCATTGTTTTTGAAGTCTAATTTTATTACTTTTTAAAGTAATTTGATTGTTCTCCCCCTCAGAGGATTTTTCCCTTTGTCTTTAAACTTGAGTATTTTTACCAAGACATGTCTTGAAGTAGATTGATCTGGGTCAGATTTCCCAGGTATACGTTGATTGCTTTCTATAGGCAGATTTAGATTTTTTTTTAATTTCTGGAAAGGTTTTTTTGAGTTGTAATTTTAAATATTCTGCTCCATTGTTTCCTTAAATGACTCCAGTTATACAGTGTTGGATCTCTTGCACGTGTTACATTTCAGACACTTTTTTTGACCCTATTTACTCCTTCATCTCATTTTCATTCCCTTATTTTCCTTCCTTCAGTGTCTCTTGTTAGATTTTCATTCACATGCATTTTTCCTTGAACATTGTGTAATTTGTTGTTAATTTAAAAAAAAAATGTGTCTTTTTTTCCCCCTCTTACTCCTTCTCTGAGATTGATCGATTCTCATTGCATTTCTTCCTGGATTTTTGTTTCATTTCTGTTTTTATTTTCTGTGTTTTTGGTTGTAGGTAATATTTGTTTTTAATATCTCTAAATACTTGCTTGAGGTTATTAAACTCAATTTGAAGTATTGCTTTACAGTTTTATAGTATTTCATGGTTTTTTGGTGTGTGTTGTCATTTTTGTTTTGTGGAGAGAATGTTTGCCAGCTGAAATGTTAGGATTTGCATTTTTTGTTTTCCTTCTCCAGTACCTTTGTATGGAATTGGTTTGATTTTTCCCCCCCCTCCCTATTCCTAGGCATTTTGTGGGCAGGGTTCTTAGTTCGTAAATGCCTTCAAGTCAAAATAGTGAAGTTTTGTTTTTTTCTTTTTTGTTTAATGGATGATGGCAGTAGTGAAGAAATTAGGTGGAAATTTGTGTGTCTTTTTCTCTGGTTTCTTCAGGATCCTTAGTTTTCCCTTCTTTTCCTTCATTGCCATATGTCCATGATTCACCTCCCTTCTCTGTTTCTCTGCCTGATCCTCAGAAGCACTGCTGCTTGAGCCTGCATTTCCAGTGCTGGTCCCATTCAGTCTCCTCCTGGGTAGCTGATGATGTTGGACTTTTTTTTCTCTGGGTGATTTTTTTTTTTATCTGTGCTTCATCTGTGTCCTCTGGTTCCTTCTCTTTTCCATTGAGTCTCTTAAGCATCTCCTCTCCTGTGCATTGTAGCTATAGGTTTGCAAAGCAGTGGGAGCTCTGTTGGATTTGGTGTTTATTTCTTTACTTTGTAGGTAATTCGAAGTTTGTGGTATTCTGTCTCCTAGTAATGCTGGGGGTCATGTGTGGTTTTTATTTGCACTCTGTGATTTTTGTATTTTGAGAGAGAGATTGGTGTTCCGGCTGCTACCATTATCCTCCTGACTCAGAAATTCTAGAGGAGCTTTTTAAAATTAAGATTCTTAGTCCTGGAGACTCTGATTCTCTTGGTATGGAGTGAGGCCTAGGACTCTGTATTTATTTTGAAGTTCTTTAGATTTTTTGGTTACACAGCTAGTTTTGGGAACTGCTTGCCTTAGACCACAAATCAACAAACGTGTTCTATAAAGGGTCAGATGTGAAATATTTTAGACTTTTGAGAGCATGACCAGTCTTTATGGCATATTTTTTTTTTCCTTAAACCCCTTAAACCTTTTTAAAAAAATACAATTCTTAGCATTGGGTCTTGCAAAAACAGGCTGTGGGCAATTTAGGCTAACTCCAGTTTAAGAACATCTTCAGATGCCTTTTTCTGAACTTCACTTGAAAGTTCGTGTAATGTTTACTTTTTTCTGAGAGCCTGAAACAAGGAGTTTTTTTTAATGCTGTAAGCAGCTTTGGATCTACTCAGGAGTGTAAGCCAAGATAGGGGTAGAAGTGCAAGCCTTCCCATGGAAGTAGCAATATGCAGTGGGAAGTGTCAGTGTAGGTGGTGCTGGGTAGCTGCTTCAGCAACGAGAGAACTTTATATAATCCCTGTGAAACACCTGATTTGACAAAATACTGCACTTTGGTAGATGCCTCATATATTGACCACCACAAAGTGTGTAAGTATGTGAATGCGGAGCCTTTGAAGAATATGTAAATTGCAAATGTTTTTCCAGTTACTTGAATTTTAAGACTTTATGCCAAAATTATTTTGACTTTTTGCACCGCTGATGTTGAGCTTTTCTGGCAGTGTGCAGGTTCAGTTGCTTCTTAAGGCAATTCTTGATTTGTGTTAGTGAGACAGACGCAGAATAGCTTCCTATTTCCCGTGACCAGAGGGCATGTTCTAGGTCTTTCGGCTGTTATCATATTGTCTAAATGTATTGGAGAAGGTGCATGAAATCATACTGTATCTTTACCACTTCTGATTCCCCAGCAGTACTTTTAAACAGGCTTTACTGTGTAAGACTCCCTGAAAGAGTGAAGAGATCATTCTCAAAGGGTAAATAATATGAATAACAGCATAGAGGTGAGGAGGAGTAAGGCTTAATTAGCAGGCTCATTACTCATTGAGCCATTTCTGAATTTCAGTCACTGACAGGTTCTTTTTCCACTCACTAGAAGAAAACATGAAATGGCAGTCAAACGGCCACTTTTTAAAAAAAAAGTTTTTTTTTTAAACCTCTAGAGTCACATCATTTAATCCTTCTGTGTTCCATGAGGGGATTGATTTCCATTGTAGAATCACTTTGGTTTGAAACATGGAGTTTAAGGGGTGCCTGGGTGGCTCAGTCAGTCGTTAAGCATCTGCCTTCAGCTCAGGTCATGATCCCAGGGTCCTGGGATCGAGCCCCGCGTCGGGCTCACTGCTCAGCGGGAAGCCTGCTTCTCCCTCTCCCACTCCCCCTGCTTGTGTTCCCTCTCTCGTGCTCTTTCTCTCTGTCAAATAAATAAATAAAATCTTAAAAAAAAAGAAACATGGGTTTTTAAAAAAAAAAAGGCACTCCTGTTTTTTTAAAAAAAAAGGCACTCCTGTTAGTCACTTTTATTTTTGGTCACAAGTCACCCTATTTACCTACCTACATTATTCACTGATGAAGTCAGTGTTTAAAAGTCTTTCACATAAACTCTTACTTTGTGCAGGAAGGTGGGGCAGTTAGTAGGTTAGTAATTTTGCCTGATGCAATGTTCTTGACTCCTCCACTGTTTGAGAGAGGTTATGATTTCCATTTCCTTACCTAACAAGAAAAATGGACAAAACTAGGTAACAGTTTCATTCCCTCACCCTGCACTAGGGTCCACTTTTCGAAGATGCGAGAGTAATCTCAAAACACATATCAAACCATAGCACATTGTAACTAATAATCAGACTCTTTGCCATGGCCTGCAGGGCCCTCGCTCTGTGTCTGGCCCTTTTCGACCCTCCCAGCTTATCCCCCAGGTGCACGAGCTGTGTTGGCCTTCCCTCTGTCTCTTTTGGGCATTTCAAACTCAAGACCTTCCTGTTCCCTCCACCCCGGATGTTCTTCCCACACATTGAATTGAAGCTGTTTCCTTGTCACTGTTGAGGACACTCTCAAATACCATTTGCTATCCACACTAAAGTAGTACCCCTTCCTTGCACACTTTCTTTCAGGTGTTTATTATAATCTCATTACTGATATGAACAGTAGTGTAAGTCCCTCACCCCACTCCACTCTCTCAGTGTTAGTTAGGGGCTAATTCAGCTGAGCTTGGAAATGTAGCTGGTGGCATCTCTTACGTACTGCATCTCTGATCCATGGGTTGTAGAAGTACAGTTTCTTCAAGGAGGAACATTTCAGCATAAGGATGAGTACATGATAGTCTTTCTATAACTAGGAAAGTTGTTTTCTAATCAGTTACTTTTTTAAAATAAATTTTTAATGTTCAGTCCTCTGAATTAGGTATGAAGAGTTGCATTTACCTGTACTTTTTTTGATTGCCAGAAAATACGAAGATGGCTTTTGTTTTTTGTTTTTAATAGGATGATTTGTGTGCTTTCCCATAAGAGTGTCTGAATTTAGATTTCTTCAGAAATGACTTCACCCTGAAGTTTCCTTGACTGTTGACCCACACAAAGAGGGAGCTCTTCTGGTGGTTTCAGTCTTGCACTGAACCCCCAGTGTCCCATAAATATATAATCAAAGCCTTTAGGGTTTTGTTTTTGCGTTTTTTTTTTTTTTAGATTTCTCTATTCTGTACTTATATATGGCTTCCCCCCCCCCCCCAAACAAATCTAAGTGCAGGATCTAACATTTATACAGTTTCACCTTGTTTCCCTTTTCTGTCCCACGCATCGAACATGTGTGGCCTTCCATCTAGTATAAGCTCTCCCCTAGTTGTGGCATTTGAAAATTGTGTGTCTTTTATGTTTTCATTTAGGTTTTTGATGGAAAAACGGTGAACAAGATGAACATATAGTTTAATTGATAGTCTACTCCTGGTGAAATTATGAATAGCCACATCTGATTTTCTGATAACTGTAGAGAAGAAGAAATGAACACTGGTGAGGTTTGGTACAAGGAGAAATATGCAAGTACAAAAAGAATTAGGAACCACTTCATGTATTTTCAAGGAAGTGTAGGTAGGATTCCTTCCAGTACAGTTTTCCTTTGAAGATAGTAGAGGAAGTGCATTTGTTCTGTGGCATTTTCAGTCTTAAAATGAGTAAAGCCTAAATTTCATTATAAGCTTGATCCTGTGTTCTTCCATTAAAGGGTATGGTGAATCAGATACTGCCATTAGTGAGTTTGGAGGAGAATATTTGAAGGACAAATTAATCTCAGTTGGAAACTCTTTCTTAAAATGTTCATTAGTGTGCTAGAAAGATTTGGGGAGGGTATAATCACTGCCTCCCACTTTCCAGCACACAATTGAAATTAAACTCCTGTGGATAAATCACTCAAAACAGCTGGGCTCTGCATAGGAGTACCTCAAAAGCTGGGCCCTGAATCCATGAAAAATGCAAGGTGTTTAATATCCTGCGGGGTCTGTATTCAGTATCATTTGGCAGTGGTAAAGAAAGCTTCTATCTGCTGGTTCTTGTATTGCCTTTCTGGCACTATTGGATATATGAAGTAGTTGTTACTATTCAAAATGGTGAAATACTTTTCAGACTAGTGCTGTGATTGGGGGTTTTGGTTTGGTGGTGGTGGTGGTGGTGGTGGTGGTGGTGGTTTTTGGTTTTGAGAGGGTTGCTTCTGAATATTTTTTTGATCCATAATTGATACTAGTTCCTACAGAGTTTTCTTCTAAGGAGAGATCGTGGTTTAAAACCGTAAAAAAAAACAAAAAAACAAAAAACTTCACTTTGTGTTCTATAATAATAATAATTAAAAATGACTACTTTGTAAATCTGGGGATTATAATTGTTTTAAAAATGTGAATTTAGAAGGGTAATTACCTTAAAAATGTGGGAACCAGAAAATTTTGTTTTATGTGAATGTGGCAACAGGTATAAAAATGAATAAGCTGCATCTGTTTGCAACTTTTATACTTCTGGTTAAGGAAAAGTGGTGTCTTAGAGAAGACTTTGTGTTCCCCAAACTTTGCGTACCACTTTGTTATTCTTTTAATGTAAATCATATCTACAAAAACAGCAACTTAGAAACACTCTTCTCACTTAAAGATTGAAGTATAATAAATGCTTATTTTTCAGATCTTTTCTAGAACATTGTAATTTTTAAATGAGTGTCCCAAGTCATATGCAGTTTTAGCTGATGCTGACACAGCCTAACAAAATAGATCACCAGTAATTCTGCCAACCATAAGTTGTATAAACCGTGTCTGTATTTCTTTTGCAGTGCTTTCTATGGTTCTGTGCATCTCAGGTGAATTCAGGAAATATATATTGTTGAGTGTAAATGGAAAACCTTTGGTTTTAGCCTTTTATTCTGTACTTTGTAGAACCTAAGAATTCCTGCAGTGGGAGAGGGGAGATTGGGGGGTTTCTTCATCCCTGCCCTTCTCTCTCTATCCCCAGTACCCACCCACAGCTTGGATTTTGTGTTTCACATGCTAGACACCCAGAAGCAATGGGTTAGCTGCCTTAGAAGTCAACACCTCTCTATTAATTAACCCCCTCTCCGCAGTGAAGAAACATTTTGGTGACAGTAAATCTCTAAGGTTGTAAAAATAATTCTTTTAGCCTATATAGGTTTAAGTGTTCTTCAGGTAATATTATTTTCTGAGAACCTTTTATCATTTGTGAGATAATTATACCTAAAAATGAGTCCTGGCTAGTTAGAGTTTCTGAGGTAAAAGTAGTATCCTCCCCGGGAAGATAAATAGTCATACCTACCACTAGAATTGTAATGGAATCTGGGCACCCTAGAAGGGACTCTTTTCTTACCTGTTTGTAATATTGGTAATCAATGGTTGGATCATGTGAAATATTTTGATGATCACGAACTTGAGTTGTGGCCATTTTTCTGGAATGTAGTAAAAAGTACTTCATTGCTTCAGTTGTAAATTATCCAACAGTGGTTGGGGAGGGTATCAGTTGAGTATTTGCATACTTTTCCTAGCATTATAGTTAAATAGTATTCTGTTCATTTAGGTAACATTTAAGTACCTACGTTGTGCCAAACGACACACTCTATAGGTAAAAGATGCGTGCACTTCTCAGAAGGCTCATTGTTAATATAGCAGTAGCACAAATATTCTCAAAGCTCAAAATAACATATTTAAAAGAGTGAGTTCCTAGTCATGCTGTTTTCAGAATAGAAGTATGTCATCCTTCGGAATAGATGGGTTGGATATTTTGACTCTAAAAGAGATAAATTGGCATTTTTAGGTAATAGGATTCCCTATATACTGTTACATATATATATCCCTTAATGGTGAAAAGTGAGAGCATAAGCCTAATTGCTGAAACAAATTGAGGTTTTCTAGTCTTTTTAGAAGAATTCTTTTCTTGGTAGGTAATCTGGACATTACCTTTTCCTTTTTTTAGCCTGTTTTTATATTTTTACAACATAGTACAATGCTTTTCATATAATGAGCTTCAGTGAAAATTGATTATAATGAAAATTCCTGATCTGTTAAACATAGAATCCTTCAGAATTAAAATTCCCTGAGTATTTTAATGACAGATAATTGTGCTGAATCTTTGAGTGGGTGAACATCTCAGAGAAGTCAGGTACCATGCCTCCATGAATCTATATGCAAAAATAGGGTAGAGTGGTGAGAAGCAAACCACACTGGCTGCGTGTCAATTCCACGTTTGTCGTACAAATTACTTAATCTGCCTGACTTCAGTTTACTCCACTGAAAAATGGAAAGTAATAGTACCAATCTTATAGGACCATGTAGTAAACCAAAACACTATGGAAATATTAGTTATTACTGTTACTGTTTTCATGATAATCATTCAGCTTCATGTAAAATTGATAGCACAATATTCTCAATATAGTAAACATTCAGAATTAGGTGGTTTTTCTTTTACATTTGGCAACAAGCCAAAGATGTAATACTTTGAACAGTTTTTGCTGTCAGATACACTTTTAAAGTATTTGCTTTTAATGTTACCTTGTGGCCAAAGGTTCCCTCCCGCCCTTCATCATCCTTGTCTTCCTCCAAATCCTTTATGTTCATTTTGCATTCTCTGGCCGGTTCTTGAAAGTTTCTAATGAGACATGCAGTTTTGAACCCTGTATAAGCTTAATGCCCACTTTTTCCCCCTCCTTCCTACCAGATTATGAATAACCAAAAGTTAAAAAAGAATCAAATGATGTATATTTACCACAGTTATAATTAAATAATTGTACAATTATAGTTTCATATCTATATTTCCTCCAGAAGATTGTATTCTGTGGAGAAAGGGATGATTCTGTCTTGTTCTCTGGTGTTTTGTTCTCTAGTGGCAACACCTAGATACACCTTGAATGAGGAAACAGTGCGTGGCTGTTCTTTTCATGCTAATCTCAGCAAGGGATTATAGATAAAAGTACTTGAACGATGGTCAGTAGGCTCATTGAGGAGTTAACGCAATTTATAGTTAGAAAAACCCAACTGCTTGAATAAATGAGAAACTAGGTATAGGCTGTTACCTATTCTGTACCTCCTAGTTATATTTTGAAGGACATGGTGACCCAATGCTAGATACGACACCCACTGTGCCACTGTTGTTACTCATGCCATAGTCATACTATTTGCATTCCTTATGTGTGTCATTTAAAAGTTCCCAATCATTTATGCTAAGCGAAATAAGTCAGAGAAAGATAAATACCATATGATTTCATTCAGATGTGAAATTTAAGAAACAAAACAAATGAGCAAAGGGGGGAAAAAAGAGGCAAACCAAGAAATACACTCTTAATGCTAGAGAACAAACTGACAGTTACCAGAGGGGAGGGCGTGGGGGGACGGATGAAATAGGCGATGGGGATTAAGGAGCACACTTGTTGTGATGAGCACCACGTGTTGTGTGGAAGGGTTAAATCACTATATTGTACCTCTGAAACTAATATTACACTGTATGTTAACTAGAATTTAAATTAAAACTTTAAAAAATTCCCAATCATGGCTGATAACATATAAGGCCAGTTCAGCCCTTAATCATGGAGATGGTTTTCCTTAAGCTTTGAATTAAAATTTACTGTAATAAATAACAAATTCCAACCAACTTTTAGGGAGAAATGTTGGATGCTAATGAAAGACATGCAGGGTGTTACATTCATTCTTTTTTTCCTCATGGCAGCCTTAAGGGGTTGATAGCAACGTATCTAATACTTATTTCTAGACATGATCTATAACTCTTATGTATGACAGAGTCCGCAAGTCAGTGTTATAGAGGGAATAGAAAGGATAAATAGGATAAGATTTGGAAGGAAAAAATTTAGCTACTGATTGGATATTGGGGAGAGAGTGAGAATCAGAGGTGCTTTTGAGCTTAAGTGGTTGACACTTTGAAACAGGAAAGAATAGAGCAGTGTTTTCCTAAAGTATTCTGTGAAACACTGGTTCCAGGAGATATTAATAGGTGCTCCATGGAAAAAAAGAGTAGTTAAAAATAAGTCCAGGAAATGCTACATATAATATTTCCCTTTTGTAAATTCACAAATGTGCAAGGCTGTGAGAAATCTGACTAAAGAAACCTATGTACTTGTTGACCTTTTCACATCATAGCTGTTAACATACTATAAATTAGCCTTCCCTAAGATACCAGTTTGGAAAAGGCTGGTCTAGAGGAATTTGGTGTTTGGTAATAGGAATGGAGTTTTGAGGTTTGAACTTGAGGTTAGAACTAAAAAGTAAATTACCATCAAGGTTTTGGAGATGAGAGAAAAATGAGACTTGAAATTATAGTTTCAGAGGCACACTGAGTGGAAGCAGGAGACAAAACTTGGAAAGGAAACACTAATAACCAGTTGTAACCCTGATCCTAAGACTGTTGCATTCCATGAGGGCCTTTCAGATAAAGGCACGATTTTCAATATATCCGGTATATACAAATATCATACCAGATTCTGTATAATCCACAATAGATAATGACACAGGCAGTGTTTATGATTACAGATCTACAGTCATAACTGTGAGTGCTGATGAGATAAGCGTAGCGGACCCCAGGCTTTGCTGGGACGGGTGCAGAAGCAGAAAGTGGATGGCAGAGCCAGAGCAGAAGGAATACCCAGAGAGAGAGAAAACTAGAAATTGATAGGCAGCCATAGGTGTTAAATAAGAAAGGAATAAGATCATAACAACTCTATTATACATAAGAAAAATGAGCCCAAGGAATGAGACAAGTGATTTGCTCAGGAATAAGTGTTAGCACAGCAGAATGAGGATTAGAATCTGTCCCTTCCTTGTTGCCTCTTTGTACTCTGGAGATTTCAAAAAGGAAGAGACTGCTAATGATGATGTTGAGGTATCCTCCGGGAGAATGAGGATTGACTGTCCCCCAAAGGGCCCTCCCAGGATGGGGATTGTATCCCTTAGTAGTTTTACCATGGCAGAGAGTCTGAGACTTTAAGACTTTGAAACCCAGTTCATCTAAACTCTAATTAAATTGATTTTTTTTGGTCAGGCTCATATTATCAAAGCTCATGAGATTGATATAAAAATCACAATGTCAATTTATTTAATTTACAGTAAAAGAAAACAAAACCTGCCTTGGCAAACAGACTCCCGAGTCCTGGCCAGCATATTCCGTTCCCTATGGATTTGCCACATGGGAAGCCACATTATAATTAGAAGGTTGCTTAGTGAGTATATAGGAAGCGCAAGTAGGATAGTATGTTTGGAATGTTGAACGGAGTCAGGCTTTTCTTAACCTCTCACAGACCAGTTACTTCATCTGGCAGTTGGGGGCAATAAGTACATTGTTCAGAGGGTGTTGGGAAGATTAGGTAGAGTTACACTGTAAATTGCTTAGCTCAGTAGCTGGCATGGGTGTTCTACTCTGATAACTAATATCAATGTTATAATTCTTCACAGGATACAGATACTGTTGGAATTTCATTGTGGCTTAAAACACTCTCCTAAACAGTGCTTAATGAGAAAGTCCACATTTTCTTTTTCTGTTCTAATGATTGTTTTTTGCCTCTGCTTTCCTGGTTGACCAGTCCATTTCTGTGTTGTTTTGTTTTCCTCAGTTAAGTTAAATTGACTTGTTCTGTCTAGCTAATATCAGATCTTGAATTCTGGGTTCCATTTTGCTCTTTTTAGGTTGTTTGATATGGATGCTCAGCTCAATCAATTATATTAGGGTGAGCCATATGAAACTGCTGATACTCTGCTGGTTTTCATCTATAAAAATAGCATTCTCATATGGCTTAATCTAATCTACTAGTTTTAAAATTTAATTCCTCCCAGATGGTCCCAACAGTTCCTATTACGAGAGGCTAAGTCTGTTGACAATGTATGGGCTGTACCATTATGCTCCTTTTCTGGTGATCAAGTTCTGAGAAAGTTCTGTTATTGTATATGTCTTTTGTGTAGTGTGCCATTTTTCTCTTCTCTTTACATTTAGCCCCCCCCCCCTTTTTTTTTTTGCTCAGGCCAGCACTGAAGGTATGAGAATGATCATTTGTACTTGATTGATAGTTTTCATAGTGTGTTTTTAAATTAAAGTTAAGATTATTTCACCAGTGTTTGCTGCTCAGTATACATTCTGTGCATGATATATGTTAGATCATAGGTAAGAACTTTAAAAACTGTTCCTAGTTTTGGTAAGGACATTGTGGATCAGTATCAGAGTTGGCAAATTCCTTTGTTGCACTGGAATTTCAATATAATGCTGATAGATCAAAGTCAGAATGCCTAACAATTGAAGAGAAATTCTTCAGTATTATATTCTTAAATAACACCCAAAGCATTTAGGAAAGAAAATAATCTGTAGGTTACTCTGACAAATTAGCTCATTTTCTCCTCTTATTTTCTGGTTCGTGTCTATTTATAGTATGTGAATTCTGCATGGTTATAATAATTGGATAGATGTGTATTTCTGTGTTTCTCCATGAATATTGTGTCACAAAGTTTTCAAGGTTGGTGTTTAATTTTCTTAATTGTTGTTATTTTTAAGTCTCTAAGAATCTTGAACAGTTAATCATCTAATTTTAATTGTAAGAAGAAAACCTTTTTCTCTCTGGGGTGTCCCTCTCCTGTTCTTTTTAAAAATAGACCAGTCTAGTTTGTAGATCAGCTGTTATAAAATCCTGGATGTGTGATACAGCCCTCTTGCTTTTTAATTCTTAAATACCATTAGGTGTCATTATATATAAGGACATCACATTGAAATACTGAATTAAATGTCTTTAACAGATCTATTATGTGTCTTCCGTATTGGTAGGCTAATTTAAATATTGTATAATATGTGCTGAATATGACAGTTTATTGGAAACTAAAATCTGTTACTGCTAATCATAAGAGTTCTAGTTTATTGAGTGTTTACCATTAAGTTGCCAGGCACTAAGACACAGGGATGATTTTAAGATATTTCATGTATTAATTCATTTAAACCTGTAAAAAATTAAGAGGGTAAATGGTGTTATCCCCATTTTACAAATGAGGAAGCTGAAACACTGGGTAAATTGCCTGAGGTCACTCAGTAAATGCAGGAAAGTGCTGGAATGAACATCTTAGACATTATGGACCTGCTGAATAGTTACTGTTTGGTGGTGGGCCTGGCATCCTCTTGAGTGCTGGCAGAATCTCTGCTTCTCTGGAATGAACATTCTCATTTGCTGGTGCCCACATGGGCCTTACTAAAGGACCACTATCTTCAGTGCTCCAGTTTAGTTCATTTATCCTGCAGGAGTAGTTTCCAGGGCAAGGTGCTATTTCTGTAGTGTGGTCATCAGGAGATACAGAAATGAGCAAGACCATCCTGCCCTCAGAGCTTACCAGTCGGTCAGAAGGAAAGCTATGTACACAAGTAATTGTGATAGCACATATTGATGCTTGTAGTATCTGAAAAAGACTACAGATGCAGAGAGAAATAGACTAATTTCATGTCATGGGATCAGAGTAAAGAGGGCATTTTAACTGTTCCTTGAAGGAGAAGTTCATAGAAAAGCAAAGGAAAGAGGCCAGCTTTTATTAGGGAAAATTCATTAGGGAAAATGACAGTAAGAGACTGCTATTTGAAACTTGTCCAAAGAAGAAAGGAGGTAGGGAGTCTGAGAGCAGTACCACAACAAATGGATGAGAGGAGGCGTGCAGATTTGGTACAGGACTGCTGTGCCGAAGCTGTCCCCACCCAAGCCTCTTCTGTTGAAGACCTCTGCAGCAAGGAGATGCTCAGAGACTAAATGCTGCCCGGAATCTGTCACTGTCTTGAAAGTACTCCTTCTAATCTCTTCCTCCATTCTTTCATTTTGCTTTTTGAAATTGCTACAAAAGGAAGTTAAACATGTTTCCCACCCCGGCCCCATTCTGCCTCAATTTAGATGTGTGCTAGACGGTGAAGCCTTTCCTGAGGCCACATACCCATTTAACACTTTATCTTTTGTGTGTTCACCAAATCTTTTGTGATGCTCTCTGTAACACTTAATTGTATTTGCTTGTATATTTGTCTTTATCCCTCATTTAGTCTGTAAACTCCTTGAAGAAAGAGTCTTGGGCATAGGGCTTCCTGAGACTTGTTTGGGACTGCTAGGAACTCCACAGAGAAGAACAGCAGGTTTGGGAGGGACCGTGATAAGTTTAATATTGGTGGTTGAGTTTGTGCTGTAAGATACTCAGAGATGTCTGTTAACAGTTGAAAACATAGGCCTAGAGCTTGATTAAGGCCTTAGATGTAGGTCGTGATGTGGTATCAGCTGCCAAGAGGGAAGAGAGGTCTGCAGATAGATCCCTGCATGATAACCTGACTTAGGGAATAGTAGTGATTTTAAAAAGCCAAGGAGGAGCGCCTGGGGGCACCCCAATGGGACCTTTGTCTTGGGGCAGGGGACAGGTGGGGAACACAGGACAGCTGACTTAGTGGGGAGCACGGCCCCTCACCCTGCACCCATGGTTGGAAAGTGAGAGAATCTGGTTTTCACACCTATGTAGATCCCTCCCCCTAACCACATGAGGCAGGTGTGGCTCCCCACTGACCTTCACTCCAGAGTCCAGAAGGCCCATGGCACTCCATTTCATCGGAGAGAACGAGATCAAGGAATGACAAGAAGGAATGAAAAGAGAGGAAAGGAAACTGAGGCACAGAAAGGTTATGTAGCCCCTCCCAACCCCCCCAATCACAGCAAGTTGCAGCAAGAGGAGCCCCCGTAAGTGAGCCTAGCCCTGGACCAAGGCTCAGAAGAGACCACTGAGGACACAGCTCCTTTTTTTTTTTTTTTAAATAAAGATTTTATTTGTCAGAGAGAGAGCACAAACAGGGGGAGCAGCAGAGGCAGAGGGAGAAGCAGACTCCTTGCCAAACAAGGAGCCCAATGTGGGACTTGATCCCAAGACCCTGGGATCATGACCTGAGCCAAAGGCAGACGCTTAACCGACTGAGCCACCCAGGCATCCCTGAGGACACAGCTCTTAAGACAGCTGTCCACAAGCCCAGGAAGAGGGTCCTCCACCAGGAACCAAATTGCTGGCACCCTGATCTTGGACTTCACAGGCTCCAGAACTGTGAGAAATCCATTTCTGTTGCTTAAGCCACCTAGTCTGTGGTATTTTGTTCTGGCAGCAGGAACGGCCTTTTTCTTCCTTCTCAACTAATCACAGTCTCTGAGAATTTCACACCAGGTTTGGTGCAATTCTGGTCTATAATCATTCACTGGGTTTGTCTTCCATGCCAGGCTCTGTTTGGGGAGCTATCCAGAAGTAAAAAGTGCCCACTTAGTTCCCAGTTCCCGCTGGGAGGAGTCACCTCCTGGTGAGACAACAGGCAAGTTGATAATGAGGGTGTCACAGGTGGTGGGCTGGATGAACCTTCCTGGCTCATTGAGGGCCGTGCCCTCAGCCTTGTCAGATAAGACTGGTCCCAGGGAAGGAGTTCTCTCTCCCAAATTGCCAGGGCTTCAGCCTCCCATAGCCTGAAACGTCAGCCTGCCATCATGGCCCCAGCTCATGGCATTGGCCTTGTGGTCAGACATGAACCAGCAGTAGATGAGGAGATCTGGCCTGATTTTTCTGCACAGAAAAGACTAATCACTCAGCCAGCCATTAAAAAAAAAAAAAAAAAAAAAAAGCCAGGGAATGTGGGCTGAGGAGATTTTCTGAGAGGCCTAGGAGAACTAAGTAAGCAACAGAAGGGACAAGAGTGAAGAGTACTAGCAAATGACACAAAGGTGTATAAGAGGATGAGGACTGAGAAGAAGCCAGAGATCAAATCACCACAGGCAGCCAGCTCAGGACTGTGAGGGTAGATTCAGTTTTCCAGGGTTCAAGGTGGAAGGGTGACCAGGAAGCAGTAAGAATGGACCTTATCAAGAGGTGTGGCAAGGGGGTGAGGTGGGGAAGGATAACTTGCTTGGTTAACAGAATCCAGGAGAGGCTTATTTGGGGGAATGAGGAGGGAGGAGCCTTTTTTGTGGTAGAATGTATCTGAATATTGGTTAAGCTAAGTGAAGGAATCGTGCGATGCAAGGACAGGAGATAGGGTGTTGGAGGAGACCTCTCGTAGCCTGGATAGAGACAAGAGCTGGAGTAATTTAGGAGACTTGGAATAGAAAGAGGAACAAGCTAGGGAGACAGAGATGTATCAGTGGATCATATGTGATTGAGAAAAATAAGTTTCCAATGGAACTTAGAACTCAGTTTTAAAAATTTCAACCAGCATTACTCAGCCAGACAGTATGTCTGTTCAGGGGTAGCCAGTTAACCAAATGAGAGTAGTGGGAGGATAAAAGAGCAAGTGAGACATAAGAGCAAAACTGGAGTCCCTGACCATTGGGAACTTAGCTTTTTTAGGGAGGCAAGTATGATCACAGAAGGGGTCTTGACTGCCTTTGAGCCTGGAGGTCAGAATGTGTACAGAAGGCTCTGTGTAAATGAAGAGAAATAAAGATAAGTTGTACTAGAGAAGAATCTTGAAAATAGAACAATTCCAAACGATGATGATTTTTTTTTTTTCTTTTTAAAGATTTATTTATTTGACAGACAGCGAGAGCAGGAACACAAGCAGGGGGAGTGGGAGAGGGAGAAGCAGGCCTCCCGCGGAACAGGGAGCCTGATGCGGGGCTCGATCCCAGGACCCTGGGATCATGACCTGAGCCGAAGGCAGACGCTTAATGACTGAGCCACCCAGGCCCCCCACGATGATGATTTTTAATGTGTGGCTCTACCCTTGAAGAGCAGTCACAGAGTACAAATCAAATCCTTGGAATGAAGGTCAGGAACTGTGTGAAACCAGCTTGAAGGATCATCAGCGTGATGGGATGGAGTGGTTATGGTTCAGCACATTCCTTGATCTCCATTATTCTTTGCACTTTGGTGATTTAACTCTGACATCCTCTTAAAATATAGCTTACCTTATTTTTCAACCAGAATCTTCGAATGTGTTGCAAAAGTGGGTATTGATTTAATGTGCTGTTCTTTAGTAACTACAGCTAGAAATTGGAAAAGACCATCAGCTATCAAACCATGTAAATAAAGAGAAAGAAGATAAAGAAATGGGAAAGTGTTGTCTCTCCTTATTTCTGCATTCAGTTGTTTAAATATTGGGATAAAAAAATTCTTGAAATTTACAGTTTTTAATTAAGAAAACAGAAAGCTCATGTTAAATTTACAGATAAGAGTTCTGCCTCCCTAAATATTGCCAACTTTATTTTTGTGAGCTCGTTCAGTGACATAATGAGCATCCTGTTTCCTTAAGCATTTAAGTGTGGGTTCTTGTGAACTGACAGGATAGAAGCTCTTACGGACTGAGTAGGCTGACAGAGCAGCTGGTGTGACATTCAAGTGTTCATATTGCCTTCTTGCTCCTGAACAGAAGGGGGAAAAAATACAGTGTTTTAATTTAGAAATCTCTTCCTTGACTATAGCTCACATTCTCAAAACCAGTGAAACTAGAAAATGATAGAACATTTCGTGCTCATATGTAACTGGAGATATAATATGTTCTTACATTTGGGGGTAAGCTGTACAGGATTACATAAAATTAACTTCCCTTAATTTTGAGCTTTTCAAAGGCTTACCTTTTACTAGGAAACTGTCACTGTTAGGAGGAGAGCTCTTGAAATGCCTAAATCGAACAGTAGAATAGGAGAAAACAAAGGATAGTTTATTTTGGAGGACAGTAGGAGAAGGTAGGTATGTAAATTATAGTTCTCTGTTAAATCTCTTAAAATTTAATACTTTTAGATGTTTAAAATCATTTTACATGTTCAAAATGAAACAATACGAGTCTCCGTATTTCTTTGAATGAAAGAAATTACTTTTAGTGTTTGTCAGTATAGTTGGTATTAAAAATCAAAGGAATTTAAAGTAACAGCTCAGAGTATTTTTAGAGTATGGTCTGCTTTCAGTTATTCATGCAGATTGAGAATAACATAATGAGGAGTTACGAGTAATTTGCTTATATAATTGACAGGGAACTTTGGGTGAAGATGATAATCCAACAGTTTGTTCCTTAGCCAAAGTTCAGGGCTCATTGATCCACAGCAGTGTACCGTAGCATCAATTTATCTGTTGCCTGAGAAGCTATTAGAAATGTAAATACTTGAGCCCTACCCCTGATCTACTACTGAATTGAAACTCTGCAGTGGAGTCCCAGCAAATTGTGTTTAATGATTCTGATGCATGCTGAAGTTTGAGAACCACTGATCTGAAGGCTGTGGAATTAGTATATAAATGATCTTCATAATCCCATATGTGACCCAGCACTTTTCAGTTTATCCTGGTTCTGGTACATTCAGAAGGATTGTGGTTTTGGACTGTGGAAGTACAACTTTGCAGAACTGGAACAACCTTTTAAGAGATATGGATAATCATCAGGGTTTGGGATAAGATGACTCCAACTGACTTGACCATAAAGCAGAAAGGCCTAGAGTGAACTTCAGGATATCTGTGTTTGGGATCATTCACATTAAAATTTTATCACATACTCTGTTTAATTAAATACTTTGTTGGCATAAACAAATAATCTGTGCTATCAAAAGCAAGAGTAATTGTCTTACAGCCCCAGGGAGGGGGATGAATCATCAATTTATAGAATCTCTTCTGCTTTGTGCTGACATATTTCTTTATAAACTAAAGGCTGTCGGGAATAGGAGCTGTGTTTCAGGCTAGGAAAAGGAAACGAGGTGATTTTATTCACACTTGCACTGAGCCAGACGGCTATAGTGTGGTTTTACCATTATTTTAATCAAATTGTGAAATTCTAAAATATGAGAGACAGAATAAAATAAACCTTGTAAATGCACATGCAAATAAATTTTAACTATTATCTATAAACTGATCTCATGCTCTCACTAAAAACATGAAAACAATTATGGTCAGGCCTGCAGTGCCACCCAGCCCCTCCCCACTGACTCCCTTGACAGTTGTTAAGAATAGGAACAAGCAGTGGAAAATGAAAACAAGCAGCCAGAGATGGTAGTGTGGTGGGAACTCAAATGGAGCATCAGAGAAATTAAGGCAGCAGAACATTTCAGGAGTGAGGGAATGGTTAGCAGTGGCAAAGGTTGTCAGGTTAGATAAGAAGGACAAAATATGTCCCTTAGATTTAGAACAAGAGGAGTCAGCGGTCACCTTGAAGACTAGTTTCAGTGCAGCCCAGGAGAAGAAGCCTGAGTGATGTGGGTTCATCTTTGAGCTAAAGATGAAGTAGAAATAGCAAATTTCAGAAAGGGTGGTAGATTCAGTGTCGAGAATTTTCTTAATCCGATGACCCTAAGTGGCTAAGATATTTATGTCTGATTTAGATCTTGTTGCTAACCTGATTTACCGTATTGATTTGGTATAACTTTAATTTAGCGTGGGTAATCCTAACAAACTATTTCTCAGGTAAATGTATTATTTACTGCAGGCTTTATGAAATATTGAAACTCAGCATTATTTTCATAGCCTCAAGGATCCAGGACCTTGGTTAAAAGTCATTGCTATGGGGCGCCTGGGTGGCTCAGTTGGTTAAGCGACTGCCTTCAGCTCAGGTCATGATCCTGGAGTCCCGGGATCGAGTCCCGCATCGGGCTCCCTGCTCAGCGGGGAGTCTGCTTCCCCCTCTGATCCTCCTCCCTTTCATGCTCTCTGTCTCTCATTCTCTCTCTCTCAAATAAATAAATAAAATCTTAAAAAAAAAAAAAAAGTCATTGCTATGGAGCACTGTATTGTATAGCTCATTTGAAATTTTTTTTTTTTTAAGATTTTATTTATTTATTTGACAGAGAGAGAGATAGAGCAGGAACACAAGCAGGGGGAGTGGGAAAGGGAGAAGCAGGCCTCCCGCCGAGCAGGGAGCCCGATGTGGGACTCGATCCCAGGACCCTGGGATCATGACCTGAGCCGAAGGCAGCCGCTTAACGACTGAGCCACCCAGGCGCCCTTATTTGGAAATCTTAAATACCTTTTAACTAATACTGTCTGGAAGGATTTAAAGGAAAGTTGTATTTGTGTATGTTACATATCAAGGTGGTTTGAAAGTCCTTGAATGCTGTGACTTTCTCTTGACTAACCCTTTGTGCCTAGCATATTACTTTAAACATAACGGTTATGAGGTTTTGTTTTGCTCTGTTTAAATTGTCCTTGTTTACTGTTATAAAATCTGGTTTTCAGATTGATTTTTAGCTTAAGTATCAAACATAGACATTAAGCATCTACGGTATTCCAGCCAGTGCTAGGCGTTAAAATTAAACGCCACAAATCCTGCCTTGAGTTCACAGTTCACTGGGGAGGACAGAGAGGTAAACAAATCATTGCTGCTGTGTGTTAAAAGCTACAATAGAAGAACAAATTAGTGCCTCCACTATTCTAATCTACTTGTTGCCCACCCTGAGAGATTTGCCAAAGTGGTGGTGCTGAATTTATCACTGACAGCAGCTGCAGCTTGCCCTTCAAAGTCGTGTACTTAGTCTTTGTCTCTGGAAGAGTCTAGTAGATGGTAAGTAATTTACTGAGGGGAGAGAGACTAATTTTAGTCAACTCAGACACAGCGACGGTATTTATGAATCCTGTGAGACTAATAAATCAGACATTGTAGACAATGTTTATTTTCTGTTTTATCAGTTCTATAAAACTGAAATCACATTTGGTGAATTTAATCTTGTTTATCATTCTTTACTCACCTGATAAAAATTACTTTTCTAAACAGGTTTTGTAGTCTTTATGTTCCTTTGTGCACTGTGTATGCTTTCTTTAAGCCTCTTAAAAAATAAAAAATGTGAGTTCAGAGAACATTAAAATTGAGTTATCCCTTGGTTCTTTGGAGCATTTTAATGAAATAACTTGAGCGTAACAAAACTTGGTAAAAGAAACATGACCTTTGTGATCTTGAGGTATCTACTCTTTGATACGCATGGTATTGATAGCTCATTCTCTTTTTCTGCCATTAATCTGATCCTACATGTCAGCGCCTTAATATTTAGTAGTTACAGTACATTTTTATCATTTCTAATTAAAAATTGTTTTAATTGTTAATCCACTTTACATTTGTAGGGTGTGAATCAGGGTAATGCTTTTCTTTTTTCTGTAGAAAGTGACTATATTTTGAATGATCATAGTACCTCTTGGTAAGATACAGAGATCAAAGATGAATAAGGCATGGTTTTTCTCTTTAAGTAAACTTAAGTTTAATGGGCCTAAATTTAGGCTTAGTTATGTAGTAGTACTACAGTTCAGCGAACTTCCAGGGGACATTTAAGGTGGCGAGTTTTAGGTTGTCCTGCCTGAGGACTGAAGGTCACTGCTATTATCTAATGGGTAGGGTGGGGCAGTGTGGGCTGGGATGGATTTGTTAATTTATGAGATAGTGCTGACAATAAAATGCTGATAGCAGCCACAGTGAGAAACAGCTAGAAAAGCTAGTTATCCCTCTCCTCACCATCTACTTGTCTACAAAGGAAGTTGGATTAATTTTTATGTTAAAAGAAAAAAAAATCTAAGAAAATGGAGATTCTTGAGTGTTCTCAAAGGCTGTAGTCAAAAGCAGTTTTTAGCTTTTTGTCAGTCAAATGTTGTCCACTTTGAAGTACAATGACACCTTTGTCCATGGTAGTAGCCTCTTTACAAACTGAAATTATGATTTACCCTATGACGTAAGTTTTGGTCTTTTACTCTTCTTTTTAATGATTTTGTGAGTATTTAATGTTTGCTTTCTTTTATTATAAGCATCTTTATTCTTTTTGGAAGTAGATGGTTATGTGTGTTAGATTTCATTGGCTATAAAATGAGCAATTGGATTTGATCAGCATTCCTTTTAGCCATTAAATTCTATGATTCTTTCCTTCGTAACCATTTTTTAACAGAATGTTAGCTTTTTAAAATTTGTTTGTGGTTAGTATTTTATTTTGATGTAGAAACTTTAAACAGTTCTCTTACTAAGTGAATAAAAATAATCTGTCTTTAGCTTTAGCTTATTTTTAAAACCCCAGATCCATAATTTGTGTTCCTATAAAATTCAGTCATTAAGAACCTTTATAAATACTAATTTTTTATTTTTTTAAATTTACTGAGATGTATTAGAGCTAGTAAATAGAAATCTGACTTAACATTTAAATTATTTTAGTATATCAAATGAAAACCAAAGACATTTCATTGAGCTATTTCAGTATGGATATCTTAAGAAAACTGTTTGAACATTTTTGGGAACGAGTATATGAAATAAAAGTAACTTTATGTACTGAAGTAGCTACAAAATCTGTAAGTATTAGAAATTTGAAGAGTAAGATTTAGGACTACCAACTTTTTATGTTTTGCAATTTCATTGTGAATTGGGAGTAATTTGAAAAAAATTAAGAGTACTTGGGAATCTCTAGCTAGTTGATTCAAAAGACATTTTAAGAGACTAATCAAAGTTTAAAAGAAAGGATTGGCTTCTAACAAATACATTACTTTTTTTTTTTTTTTAAGATTTTATTTATTTATTTGACAGAGAGAGACACAGCGAGAGAGGGAACACAAGCAGAGGGAGAGGAGAGGGAGAAGCAGGCTTCCCGCCAAGCAGGGAGCCTGATGCGGGGCTCCATCCCAGGACCCTGGGATCATGACCTGAGCCGAAGGCAGACGCTTAACGACTGAGCCACTCAGGCGCCTTTAATACATTACTTTTGATTTATATCCAATTTGTTTAAATTTGGGATTGAAATTAATCACATGACTTTCCTAAGCTTGTGACTGCAATAGCAGATCTTCAAATTAGATGGTATCTTTCATACATTATATTCAAGGAATAATACCCCCCCTCCCCCCAGGGGGGTTTGTTGTCTTGAAGTAATCTTGCCTAAAGGAGTCTTTTTTTAAAAAACTAAACAGAATCAATGGAGAATGGAGTGCTGAACAGGAAGTCAGTTGTGTATGTGTATAAAGCATGCTTACTGCATTCAGCCAGTGGAGTCACCTTTAAAGTAGGAATGGGTTTTTAAAGATTAGAGTTGTCACCAACAGGGCATGGGCTGTCTTCAGGTGTTGAGCACTCTTCCATATAATTCTTTTAGTATCTTGTGTGATCAGCTCCAAGGCTAGAGAGTTTTCTCTGACCCAGGGGCCCTTTATTAGTCAGGGTTCTCCAGAGAAACAGAACCAATCGGAAATAGATACATATAGTGATTTATTATGAGGAATTTTCTCAGGCATTTATGGAGGCTGAGAGGTCCCACGATCTGCCTTCTGCAGAAGTTTTCCCCTGGAAAACCAGTGGTGTCACTTTCAGTCTGGGGGCAGAAGATTGATGTCTCAGCTCAGGTGGTACGAATTCCCTCGCAGGTATTGTTCTATTCAGGCCCTGTATGGATTGGGTGATGCCCCCAGTCTGCTTCACTTAGTCTACCTGTTCAAATGCTAACCTCATTTAGAAACACCTTCACAGGTACACACAGAAATAATGTTTAACCAGATATCTGAGCTCCCTGTGATCCAGTCATGTTGCCTTAAAATTAACTGTTACAGACCTAGTCCAGATTTTGATAACTTGTTAAAGAGTTCTGCTTTATGTATCCAAAAACTACTTCTCTGTAGCTTTCTTTCCTTTCATTCTACTTGTGTCCTTCAGTATGCCGCAAAATACTTCTAGTCCCTTTTCTAATATAAAACTTCAAATGTTTGTAGTTCATATCACAAGTCATTCCTCCCCTAAATTTCCTCCATTTCTTCAATGCACTGGTTTCCTGACTCTTCAGCGTTCTCTGTTGTACAGTATGTAGTCCATGGTGGTTCACACTGGACCAATGCAAAGCCCAGTAGGCCTGTTATGTATAATACAAATAAAAGTCTTTCATTCATCACTCTTTTTGATATATTCAGTCATCATATGTTTTATCTGTATAGCAAAGCTGCTTTTATATTAGGCTATCATCAGAATCCTCTTTTTCTCTAGGTTTAGAAATGTTATTTCTTTAAACATTGCTCATCTGAAGTGGCTGGGCAGTCCTCATCTGAGGAGAGCAGGGTTAGTCTCTGCAGAATGTATCTGCAAATATTCTTAATAAAAAATAGCTGATGTGTTTACCATTAACTCTGTGCCAGGCTAAGTTCAAATAGTTTTACATATGTTAACACGTTTAAAGACGTGGGTACTGTTTTTGTATTTGTATTTTATAGATAGGCCGGTAATCTTATTGGTGTATTTGTCCAAGGCAAAGCAGAATAGTCTGTTACCTATCTTTATGGGTGTTAGGCTCCTGTCACTGCTGCCTAAGAACATATTCTCTTTGGGGGCCCAGTGGAAAGCACTTACATCATGTTAACTAACATCAAGTTAGAGCAGTTTATAACAATTTAAGTGTATTCTCTCATTCCTGCCTGCCCTTCTGGATCCTGATTCTGTCATCTAACATTTGCCGGTTTACCTAGCTAGCTTCAAGCCATCTACAGATTGGAGAAACATAACTTCTGTGTTTATAAATCACCAACAATGGTTTAGAAGTCAGGAATTAGAAACTTAGTAATGCCTTCCAGTTTGTTCCTCTTTGTTATAATACACTTAGTTATAAGAGCATATGTTTTGTATCTTGTCTGCAAGAATCTCATGTTACTATATTATATTTTTAGAGCTCCGAATTTCATCCAGCTTCATATTTCATCCCATAACTTACTTAACTGTTGCCCTGCATTTCTTTGAGTTTTTCTGATAGGCAGTTTTTTGTGGTTATCATTGTTGAGTCTAGATAACGTCCATACAACCATTTCATGACTACAAGTCAAGTGTTTTTGTGAAAGAAGGAATTGAAATTGTAATTAACAAAGCTATCTCCTTATGAACTTCACTCACTACTAGGACCTTGCAGTCATTTTTGGTCATTTATGGAGGGCCCTGCTCATTCCTAGTAAAGCTTATGTGTCAGTTGGAATCCATCTTCATCCTTCTTTTTAAAAACTGTTTTTGCCTAACCCCAGTCTGAAACTACCGCTTTCTTTTTCCATAATCCCTCAAAGACTACCAATAGTGGTTTGACTGGAGATGTCATCTAGGTATTCAGGGATAAGTTATGTAGACCAAGAGGCCTCCAGAGAGTAGCTGTGTGTTTTCTTTGAAATCCCCCTCTTTGGGGGCCTCAGCTTCCACATAACAAGATTTCTCCTTAAACTTTTCAAATGGAAGATCAAATCTTTTAGACAACACAGAGAAGCAAAAACATATTCTACTTTCTGTTATATCTCAGTCCCAAATAGTGTGTCCCCGTCATGATTGTCATTTTGTACCTAACAAATAAAAAACAAAACTTTTTTGTTGTCCTAAGCATTTTTGTGAACCCACTACTTAAGTGAATGGAGGGTTGAAAGTGGATAGGGAGGAAAATAGTGGAGAAGCTATAGACAATCTAGAAATACACAACAGCCTGATGTATATAACTTGTAGGTAATTGTAAATTCAGATAGTCCACTTTTGGAAAGTGGCTTATTTGCATTTGGTGCTTTTGCTTGGATTTCTCTTTCTTTAAACAGTGGGGGAACTGGACATAATTGGTAATCATGTACTTATCAAAGCTATGTGCTTGCACAGTGATAGAAAATTCAACCCCAGAAGGGAATTTATTGATAAATTACCAAGAAAATCAAGGCATAGGACAGACTTGAGACACTGATTGACCAAGGGGCTCAAGTGATTCAGCACGGACAGGCACATTCCTTGCCTCTCTCCTTTCTTCCCTCTGTCTCTCCTTCCCTTTTGGATCCATTTACAGAGGCTTGCCACATCTCAGATTTAAATTCAGTAAGAAGAGACAAGTCTCTGCCCCAGAGTCACAGCAGAAGCCTCCTTCCTGCCTTTTGGCCTTTGTTGGGTCATATGCACATTTCTGAACCAGTTATCATTATGGCCAGGGGAATGTTTGGATGTGGGAGGGAACCTCCTGGGTACTACCTTGAGAGCCCATCTAGGGCAGATCCCTAAACAAAAGGACTATTGCTGAAAAGTGGGGGAAAGGATGCTGAATTAGCAAATAACAACCATTACAGTGTCTTGAATTCTGCTTTTATTATATAAACTGGTACATTTGGTATTATTTGACTGTTTTTTGACGTATGACAGTTTCTCTTTGAACCTAATAAACATGAAGACATAAAGTCGAGGCAGTATAGTGGGAGGTGCATGGCTTTCGAGTCACATATAGAAATTCAGATCCTAGCTCTATTATGTATCCTTATTGTTGAGAAATTTAAGAGAACCCCATAAGTAACACCCCTTTCTCATGCTTGCATTCTGTCAAGAGAAAAGACAACGATTGGCAGAGAGGAATAAAAATACTAGTTTTCATATTGACAGAAGCTTAAACGGAGGATTTGGGTTTTGTGTGACAAACAATGAAGCTCTGCAGTTGAACCCAAAACTAATCAGTTCATTACCCCATCCAAGGCACTTTGAACAAGAGCAGGTTTGTGTTTTTTTTTTTTTTTTTTTAACCTGGGGTCTGTCCCCACCCTAATAACTCAGACCAAGAATGTATGAGTTTACAGAAATCTGGCCCCCAAAAGAAGGCAGAACGGTGAAGAAACTACATATGTCTAGTTGCTCTTGGAGGAATCTGGGAGGCTGCTTATTTTACCTCAGTGGTAATTGATGGGATAGGAAGCTACCACTGAGGAAAATTCTTCTTTGTGGAGGAAACCAGAAGACTGATGACATACACACAGACTTAGGAATCTTAATTATTTTTTCTCTTGAACAATAACAACTTACTTTAGGATTGGTGTGATTCTCAGATACCAGCAGATTTTGGAGGTGGAAACTCAGGGAGATTATCAAATAACCACCCTCTCTAGTTTTTGGAGTTAGGTTATTATAATAATTGATGTGTGAGTAGGAGGGAGCCCACTTTGCCTCGGAGATGAGTAAAATTGGTAATAATTGGGCAAGCAAGAGGAATTTGTGAAGTGGGAGGAAGCAGGCAATGAAAAAAAAATGTCTTGCAGAATCTATAGCTATCACATCCTTGCACAGTTAACCCAAGGCAAGCAAATTTTCTTCAACCGCCTGGTATGAATTCAAAGTTTTTAACCCATTTTCCTATCCACTGGTTCTCACAGTGTGCTCTCTGGACTGATAGCATCTGTATCACCTGGGAATTTGTTAGAAAAGCAAATGATGGAACCCATCCTAATCCTACCGAATTTAAACTCTGGAGGTGAGACCCAGCCATCTATATTTTAATCACCTATAGGTGATTTTGATGCATATTGAAGTTTAAGAACCACATACCATGATTTGCAAACATCCTCATAACAATTTAATAGATGAAGAGTAATTGCGCTTGCCAGTCATCTTTTCTAGTTCCCAGTCATTGAGCATTTTATTAAATATGGGGGAGTGGGGTATTTGGGGAAGGAGAGAAATTGAGTAGGTAAAATAGAGCTTGGCTTTGAGTGCTACACAGGCATGAGCAATAGGACTGTGTTTTCACCCTGTAAGTTTAGGTATAGTAGCATTATGCCTGTTTTAAAAACTAAATGTAGCAGCAAAATGCACACCTCTGGATAAAGGAAAAATTAGAATGAGAGAGAACCAGGGCGGGGGGGGGGTGGTGATTATAATTTGTGGAGGGAGGGACTCGAAGATCGGAAAGAAAAGCGTTATATAAAAGGGGCTTTTCAAAGGAAGAATTAACTCTGAAGCTGAAGTGGATGAAATAAAAGATAACTTAAAATTTCAAGCCCAGGTGATTAGAATAATGGTGATTGAGGAAGGGAGTTCTCTGCTTAGGGAATAAGATGAATCCAGTGTTGCAGGGCCACCTGGGTGGCTCAGTTGGTTAAGCATCTGCCTTTGGCTCAGGTCATGATACCAGGGTCCTGGGATCAAGCCCCTGCGTCGGGCTCTGTGCTCAGCAGGAAGCCTGCTTCTCCCCTTTCCCTCTGTCACTCCCCTGCTTGTGAACTCTCTCTCTCTCTCTCTCAAATAAAATCTTTGAAAAGAAAAAAGGTGAAACCAATATTGGCCATGTTAACATTGAGGTGATTAAAGGACGTAGATGAAGACGAGAATTGAACACTCATCTTTAGGTGGCTTACAGTACAAGGAGAACTTGGAAGTATTATAGGGAAAATTAAAGTAATGTATCCATTTATTGCTTAAACACCAAATGTCTACCATGTGCCTGGTACGGTTCTAGATTCCCAGAATATACTAATGGGCACACCTGACAAATAAATGAACAAAGTAATTTTACATAATACTAAAGGCCAGCAAAGAAATAGAGTAACAACAAAGAGTGATAAGGGGTAAAGATTTTCTTGGGATAGGTGGTCAAGGGAAGACCTGAGGTGGTAACATATGACAGAAGTCATGGTGGAAGATAGTTTTAGAAAGTCAAAAAGATGGTGGTGTTACAGAGTGGCCAAGGAGAGTTGCAGGAAAGCATATTGTTTGTTGTGTTTTTTGCCCTTACAGGGTCTATATTGTATGAAAAGTTTGGAGAGAAGGGTCTGTGTGTTAGAAGGAACATGGGTTTGGAGACATCCCTGCTCATCCATTTTTTTTAGGAATTTGTTAGCTGTGCAGAAGCTCCTCAAATTCTCTGAGGCTTATTCTTCTCAGTAGAGTAAGGAGTAATAACACCTCATGGGATTAAATTGTGATGATAAATGAGAGAATGAATTTAAAGAAATAGTGCTTGGAATGTAAGTGTTGAGTGATCACTATTAATAACAGTGATACTGAATGGAACATAAAATTCAGTCATGTGAAATGCAGTTTCTAATGGTGAGATCTAATGTCTTGAAATACAATTTTATTTAGGAGTTATACTTTGATCTTTTGTCATGCAAAACACTTTAAAGGCATGAGACTACAGTTAAAATATTTTTATAATTAAATGATGTACTTTGATTAGCTACTGAACGATTAGAAAATATGCTTGTATGCATGATGCTATAAAAGATTTTACTAACTTTTTAATATTTTCTTACAGATGTGTACATCTCATGATTGATATGAAGAAACTAGTCATGGGCCAAAGGTCAAGATACCTCTCTGGGAAATGCTGCTGATGCTGCTGTATAAAGTCATACGATGAGTGTTTGGTTTAAGAAAGATTTTCATATTTAAAAGATTTTCATCTTGGAAATACATCAAGTGAAAATTAGAGTCTTTTGGGAAACATTTTCCTCCTAATAAATTATACTTGTAATGGGCGACATGGCAAACAACTCACTTGCATATAGCGGAGTAAAAAACTCTTTGAAGGAAGCTAATCACGATGGAGACTTTGGAATCACGCTCGCAGAGCTGCGGGCTCTCATGGAGCTCAGGTCTACAGATGCATTACGAAAAATACAGGAAAGCTATGGAGACGTCTATGGAATTTGCAGCAGGTTGAAAACATCTCCCAATGAAGGTGAGCTGTATTATGTTTGTTTTTAGCTCTTTGTATGGAGAGTGCTGTAAATTTGGCTCATAAATAAACCTGTATATATTGTCTTGGTTAATGTATGATTATATCATAATTTTAGTGACATTAAAGTGGATTAGTTCTCAGATTGGTACAATTTTAAAGTAACTTTAGATCAAGAAATAATGTTGCAAATGTATATATTTTAGGTTGATGGGAGGAAATATTTAGTACTGTTGTGCATATTGTTGCTGCTTGTTTACAATAACAAGATTGCTTTTCCACTGGAGCTATAGAGAATGGAACCAGGCGGGGTAGCCCCCAGGGGATTCAGTGGAAATAAACCCTGCTCACTTATCCTTTATTTTATAAGGTGACTTGAAATAGTTGTCACTGCCGGTAGCTGACCAAGTTGTTTTTAACCTAAACTTTAATAAATTAGTTCAGAAGGTCCTTTAGCAAATGGAGTAGATTAGATGCCAATTCTTTTTTCTTTTTACCTAGCAGACATTTCCTTTGATTAAAACTAATTTTCAGGTCTTAGAATTAAGTTCAATTTCCCTGTGTTCAAATAAGTCTTCGGTTTCATAATTCTCAATTTGTAGTAAGTTTCTTTTTGAGAATAAAGGAAAAGTCATTATAACTTCATTGCATTATGGTCTTTGAAATGGTTTGAGATAGATGACCTTTTATACATTCATCTTGTTGAATAGAAAATTACAGTTAGGAAGTTTCAGAAAGGCTTTTCCAAATTACAAAGGCGGGAGGAGGATACATGATGATGAATGTTTGGTGATTGTACTTTATTTTAGTAAGGATGGGAAATTATTAATGTTAAAAGTTAAAGTATATTTACATATTCCAAAGCAGGTTTCAGAGAAATTTTGTAGAAATGTTTTTTTTTTTTTTTAAGTTTATTTATTTTTAAGTAATCTCTGCACCCAACGTGTGGCTTGAACTCACAACCCCGAGATCAAGAGTCGAGTGCTGTTTTGACTAAGCCAACCAAGTGCCCCCAAAAATGTTTTTCTTAACTTTTTTTAATAGATCTTACGCCATGCCGTACTACTTGTGATAAAATTTAAAGTAATAGTCAAAAGTTACCTCCAAAATTGCTAAAATTTTTAAATCACATCAAAAATTCTTTAAACTTGTGTGTGTGTGTGTGTGTGTGTGTATAATCACTATTTGAATTCTTAATTGTTTTAATGGTAGGTAAATAATTTTTCTGAGGTGGCATAATCTTGAGGAAGCCAGTATCCATATTCATACATGCCTGAAAAGGGTTCCTTGATCACTTGGAGTATGTTCTTTTTCCTGCGAGGTCTGTTAAGTCTTCTGTATTTCCTGTATCTTTTCCCTAAGTCAGAACTACTAGAAACGTGGACTTCTTAGTTATACCTTAGTATGTTGTACCGTTTTAAGGTAGCGGGGATCCCTGTTGTTGGTGTAAATTTTAGGAATCAGGAACAGACCCATGGACTTTAACAGATAGTGATTTGACAAAGTTTGTAGCTTGTTCATTATGCAAACCCATTTTGAAATACTAGCTCACTTTATATCCCTTTTAGAGACTTGTACATTGATATGCTGTTCTCAGCTGGTAGATTGATTAATTCAACTCTATGTACTTCCTACATTTAACCTGAAACCTAATTGTTGGGTGTTTCATGCCACCAAATTGTTAGGAAATGCTACCATTAAAAAGCCCTCAATATTAACAACATAGTTTGTTCATAAAATTGATACTGAACTTCACCTTCAGATCACTTACCTGCATTTCCCTCTAGTTAATCAAAAATCTTGTCTTCTAATAACTAAATACCCCTATATGGTCTGTTCTTATTTTTAAAGACGTGATTCTCATTAGTTTGCACTGCAGTTTCTTTTGTGTTGTTATTTTGGGCAGTACTCCTTACATTGATTCTGGTTTAATTAGTGAAGTCTGAATTATTTTGCATTTACTGTAGTACGTTTAAAATTTGGGGAGGGGATGGTTATGTACCTTTCTTACAGCATGATGGAAGCTGTGGATGATCTTTAGAAATACTCAACGCTCAAAATTTGATGTGCATTGTTGCTGCTTTGAGCTGTCAAATAATACATGAAATATTTTTCCCTCTTTTATTCTTAGAAAATTCTTGCTCATCTTCCTCATATTGTGAATTTTTGTTAAAATTTGTACAAACTTTTGTCTTCACTGGTTATATATGAACGGTTTGTCATTTTGAAATACTCTTTTAAAGAATGTGAAAAAGCCATTTTAAGCATTATATATTTGTGTTTACAGTTGTAAGATTAAATAAAAACAGCCACAGCCTTCATAGGAATATTGTTACCAGAGGAATAGTTTCAGTTTAATTTCGAAGTAATTTATTCAGAAAGCTAATGAAATATTTTGTTGCTGATAACTAGGCAAATGATAATAAATAAATCATCATCAGGGATAATCAGCTAGGAGTTTGTATGCTCAAGAAAATGATCCAGACAATAAGTACTCTTTTGTTAGTACAACCTGCTTATAGTCAGGGAAAATAGAATTAAAATGATTCTTTAAAGACCGTAAATTTTGATTTAAGTAAAATGAAGTTTATCTGTTTCTTTAATTCTTTCTTTCATTAATTCATTCATTGACATATAGTCTTTCATCAGATCTACGTTGTTAATTGCCATATATATATGGTATGTATATACCCTCTAAAAAAAAAAGAATTAGTGTTGGCAGTTTTAATTGTAAGATCATTTTAAGTGTATAATTAAATTACATCCCTATTTTAACAGTGTTAATACAGTGTAAGAATATGTGCACCTTAGAATTACTGGGATATTGTATCTGCTCAGTGGAGGTTACTTTTCTTGGCTGGGCATATACTTTAATGAATAAAACAATCCCCGACTTATTTTTACAAGGGAGAGACAAATTTACAGGACAACTAAGTGAAATGTGTAGTGTATTAGTGATGTATGCTTAAGGGAAAAATGAGTGGAAAAGGAAAATCAGAAATATTGGGGATGTGGGTATTAGATTGCTATAAAGTCTGGAGGAAGAACAACTTAAGACATTTCTTAAAAGCAGCTACAACAAAAATAAGGTAACACATAGTTAACACTTTTTGTGTCAGATTGGTTGTTGCTCGCACTTACAAATATTAACTCATTTTATCCACCCTTTTTTACAACCAAAGAATCCACAACACAAAAAGGTTAATCCGCTTACCCAAAGTCTCACAGCTCTTAAGTGCCAGAGTAGGGATTCAGACCTTGACATTCTAGCTTCAGAGAACATGCTTTTTAACCCCTATATTGTATTGCCTGTTATATAAGTTCAGTTCATGCAACTTGCAGAAAAGTTGAGAATGTTGACAAAAAGGTACCTGTGTTCTGTGTTCTCAGATAGTAATTTTTGTTGGCAGGAATTTCATGGTGAAAAAAGTTTTGAGTTTCATAAGGCTTCTGTTGATCAGTTAGTCCTTTTAAAATATGCCCTGTTCAGGAAGTTGTATTTGTGAGCTTCCTTATTTGTCCTGCTAATTTACTGCTTGTCTTCCTCCAGAGTACTCCTTTAAATGGATTTGAACCATACTTTATGTGTACTGATCAGTAGGAAGTGTTTTGAGCCAGATGTGATTTTCATATTAAAAACTTAACCATCTTTACTCTTAAAGAATTGGAAGTATAATTTTGAGGTTAACTGAAATCGAGACTTGTCACTTCATATTTCATCTTTATCTGTTAGAGCAAGTACCTATCTTAGACTCCTCAGAATCCAAGAGTATACTTTTACGACAGAATTACTTACTTATAACATCCTAACTGCATGCAGTTATCCCTCTGGTTTTTTTCGTTATCTTTATTGACTTCCTTATTCCTGTTGTAAATCCTATTTCTTGATCCTTTTATTTCTAAACTAGCTTTTGGTATCTTTTCCATTTTAATGTGTTCCTATGTTATCTATGTTATATTTTATATTGGATGGTAGAGGAGACTGTCTAATAATGAGATTTCTAGAATGTAGATCTCTACGCTGGTATCATGTTTATCATTTAGTGTAGTAATACTGCACTAAATAAAGGATAACAGTGAATGCGTACCAATTAAAGACGGGTACTGAGTGGTATTCTGTAAGAGGCATGGATGGCTTCGTGGCCTTGTAAAGGGGCAGGAAAGTGAATGAGACACCAAGCTGTTTAAGTGGTAGTTGCTAAAATTAGGTGCAAGAGGGAAAAAAGCAAAGGGAATAAGAAAAGGAAACAGTGGTAGAAAGAAACAAAAGAGTTATGTGGTAGGAAGCAGGGTAAAGTCAACAGTAATTGTCCCTGGCTGACTAATGTTTCCATAATGTTTCAGATGGCAGTTTATATTTGCACTCCTGGAAGTAAGGCTGTTAGTAATGGTGTGCTTTGACCAGGTCTTCATGATGTAATATAATAAAACTAATATTCACACATGGAAATCTATTTTAACTCTGTAAAACAAAACAAAACAAAAAAAAAAACAGCCCTTTGCCCAGCATGAATCATTGTTGACTTATAGGCTACCGCAAGAATCCTCTGATGCCCTGATGGATGTGCTTGGTTATACCGGTTGGCACAGATCTTTCAGGCACTCAGCAAGGATTTCCATCGCCACGGTATGCCAGCCATGTATATTTTAATACTTAATAGAGTTACCAACAAGGGTTTTATATTGATAATCCTGCATGATCTTGTCCTAGAAATTTATTGCTGCTGTAATAGAGAATTATACATTTAATTTAATGCCTGTTCAGGTCACTAGTTTCATTGCTTATGAATTTTTTGAAGATAGTTGTAACACTGACTACTCCTAACTTTGTTGCATGTACGTAAAGTTGTACTTTTAGAGTCTGAAGTAGCATAGCGCTAGAGTTGTTTTTTTGTTTGGTTGGTTGGTTTTCTGAGTGCAATAGACATATTTCCTTTTTATTTTTTATTTTTTTAAGGTTTATTTATTTTAGTAATCTCTATACCCAACATGGGGCTCAACCACATGACCTCAAGGTCTCAAGATCAGGAGTTGCCTGCTCTTCCGACTGAGCCAGCCAGGTGCCCCTATGTTTCCTTTTTAAACTGTTCTGTTCTGGCTTTCATAATACTAGATTCTTAGGGCTTTCTTTCTTCCTATCTGGCCAGTTGTGTATCAGCCTTCTGTGCTTTCCTTTAGATGTTGGTGGGCCTCAGGTTTCAGTTCATCTCCACACCCTCTTTTTTATCTGCACTCCTTGGGTGATGTTATGTACTCCTAAGACTGCACACATCATCTGGATGCTGGTGGTTTCTAAATTTGCAGCTCTAGTCCAGATTTTTACCCCAAACTTTGGGCCTGAAAACTTGATTCATTATAGACATCTTATGTTCGCAACTTTTCCAGACTTTCTGTTCTGAAAGCATATTCTCTTTTTCCCATTTCCATTGAAACCATTATCCATCTCTTAGGTGGCCTGGACTTTGACAGGAGACTTGACCCACTCTCATTCTCTTGGTCAACAAGACCTAGAATTCCTAACGCCTAAATTGGTCTTAACCCAAGGGTATCTGCTTCTCTGCATCCACACTCCCCTGTTAGAAGCCACTGACTTCTTTTATGTTGAGGTAACAGCATACTTGCTGGTGTCTTTTTCTGTCTCCCTTGTATGTTCCCTGTCACTTTCCTGCTTACAGCTAGCTGGTAGTGGTTTTGCATTGGCCCTAGAATGAAGTTCTGACCTCTTGCTTAGGTTAACAGATCTTTTGGGGGATCTGACCCCTGCTTACTTCTCTTATCTCGTTTCTTCTTTCCAACTCTTCAATGTTTGAGGCATAGCAGAATTTGCAGTTTTCTTAAATACTATTGTGCCAAGGTCACTCTTGTTCCTGGGTCTCTTAAATACTATCTCTTCACCTAAAACACTGTACCTCATCCTTCCTATGACTCTTTAACACTTAATCATTCTTTTTTTTTTTTTTTTTAAGAACAATAGTACAGAGTAGCCTAGTGGGGTTCTTGCTACTCCATTTATTTACTTTAATTTTATTTATGATTATTTTTTTAAGTAAGCTCCACACCCTGAGATCGAGTTGCAAGCTCTGAGCCAGCGAGGCGCCCTATCTCTTAATCATTCTTAAGACCTCAAATTAGATACCTTAGAATTTCCTCCTCTACCCCCACCCCCTAAATTTTGGATTCTGGTTCCCTTTGTATATTCCTCACCACCCCATCATAATACTAAACACACTGAGCCATGATTAACTGGTTACTTGTCAGCTTGCCCCACTAAACTATGAGTTCTTTGAGGGCAAGTGCCAGAGAAAGGCACGCTGTCTGACTCACTTCCCCGTTTAGTGCCCATCACAGTGCCTGGCCCATGGAAGTGAATGCGAAAGTTTCACTTTAGACCAATGATTCCTAAATTGAGGAGCAGCCCTCTCTTTTGAAATTGAGAGTATTAGTTTGTTTCCCAAGAAGAATGCACGTAAACATAAATTTTCACATGCCTTCTAGGTCTCCATGTTTTCCTGCAGCCTTCACTTGGAGAAGTCAGGGTGGCTGCTACCATTTTACTGCTACCACCACCATCTCTCTCTCTCACACACACACACACACACGCAGACATACATACAGAACTTGGTAAGACTGGGGTATTTGCTGTGTAGTAGCCGTGATTTTCAGTTAAGCCCCTTCCAGTATTTTCCCCTCTTCAATTCCTAAGCTGAGACATGATTTTATTAGTGGCAGCAGTTGTGATGCTACATTTTCTTATAAAACATCCAGCTATTGATAAAATTTGAATTTTATGTCTTTTCCAAATATATACACAATACTCTTGAGCCATTATCTATTCATAGAATGAAAATAGGCTGCCCCCCCCCACTTCCCACAGTGGTGAATCCAGACCCCAAAAGCACATAATTGTGAGACTGTCAACCTTAAATAAATGGTAATTTAATTAAACAAAGATGAGTCTATTTGAGAGTAGCAGGGGAATTGCAATTCAGGACTTGCAGACTATGGCAAGCCATGGCCAAGTCCAAGGAGGCAAAGGGCGGGGAGACTAGCTGTTACTAGGTTCTGGGAGGAAATTGAGGAGGGTTGTTTTGAATATAACTTCGTTGGAGAAGAACAGGAGTGCGAGGTTGTGGTTTCTCACTGGCTGCAAGTGGTGGGCAGTTTGCTGTTACTGAGGCATGTGGAAATCTTCCTCCTTCCTGCTGGTCTTGTAAGTTGAGATGAGTGCTATGTGCATGAGAACTCTCCCTTCATGGCTTCCCGACTACATTTTAGATTAGATTTCCCTGATTCATTTTCATGTTTTCCCCTTCCGCTTAAGATCTTTCCGAGAAAGCATCACTGATTAAGCATCAGGTTGTTCTTTTTGATTGAAATATTTTTGTCTTTCTGGGTCTTTTGGTGCTTGGAAGGACCTTTTCCAAGGGTCATGTCCCATATATATAGGGGTGGGGGAGTGGGGACTAAGTAGCAAGTGGAAACCATGGAGGCCACATTTGAGGAACAGGGAAGATAGAAGGAGGGCTGTCAGGCATTTCCTATTCATAAATTCCTATCTTATCAAGCTTATAAACATTGGATCATCTCAAAGCCTTGAGCTAACATTCTGTTTGCTACATTATGTTCATGGCCTTCAGAAATAGCAGGAAGGACTGAACTCAAAAAGGGGTTTGTGGGTACCACGACTGTATTTCTCATTGTCTCCAGAGCTGTTGGAAATCTCCTTTGGTCTTCCTGTTGCCACCAAATCTCCTAGTGCTGACTAGGAAATTCCAGGTTGGCTGGTCAGCTTGCTTTTTAAGCCAAGTGGGTTGCTCAATGGTCTTACGTAACTGAGCTTTAACGTCCCCAGAAGTGTTAATCCAGGTGCAGCAGGTGGTGGTGGCCACAGCACATAGACCTCCCTGCTCAGTAGAAGATAATCAAGGACTGTCCTGTTACCAACTTCAGCCAGAGAGTCTAAGGCTCTTTTTTGGGCAGCTGTTGTCTTGGCTACTGATTCTGCAATATCTCCAAGAGTAAAGGAGAGATTTCTGATCATGTTCTTGTTTACATTTACTCCTAACTGGGGAAGTATGGCCCTGCCAAAGGAAGTGAATCCTGAATCCTGAAAGCCTCCTGTTAGGTCCTTTCTCACTTGACGATGTAAATACAGGGGATCTGACCAAAGAAGGTGCCGTAGTTGGTTTGTGGAAAGTTAGGAGCACAGTCACATAACTCAAAAGGCCTTACCTTGATATGTACCGGTTGTTGAGGCATTTATAGGCCCGAGGAGAATGATAACCACCACAGACAAACATAAATCCAGTTGGGACACAAATCACTCTCACTCACTTAGGTGGCACTGTTAATAGGTAAGAGATTTTAATGATAAATCCAACAGTCTGAAAGGCAGACCCCTCCTTTAGCAATGGCCTTGAGAAATCGGGTGAAAGTGTTCTCTTTCTAGGCCAATGGCAAAGTGAAAGAGAGAAGGAAAAAAGTTTCATGTTTAAACTATGAAGTCTTGATTCGGCATCAGGGGAGTAAGGAGTCAGCCTTTATGTCAGCTACTTCTTTTTCTAGTCCGTTTGATTCGGAGGTCTCTAGCATCTGTGCAGGACCAGATGTCAGATGGCGCCTTCTTCATCCGTGAGATACATAGTCAAGGTTTAGGTCCCCAAGGTTTGGCTGCCATCTGGGTGGTGAGAAGGACCTGCTGTAGAGTCCCTTCCAAGTACATTCATGGGCAGTCTTTGTTCTTACTGATTACAAATCAAAAGTGTAAGAGAAAATTGGAAATGTTACTTTGGAGAATTGTAGCCAGATTTTTGAGGAAACTAGAATTCAGGATCCAGTCCAATTTACAAGTATATAACAAACTCAAAGACAGTTAACAGGATTAGAATCTAAAGTAGACAAAGGAATAAACATAATTTCTTCCCTGCTGCAAGTACCCTCATTTTTTATAATAAAACTATTTTTTTGCATTAAACTTTGCCTGATTATTTATAATAGTGAAGCAAGAATAGTGATTAACCACCTAAGCTCTTTTTAAGACTGCTTTGCTGGAATTTTGTAAGCAAGGTACCAGGTTGATTTTTCCTTCGTAGGATTTCACTGGCTCCGTAAAGTCAAACTTCTTCGCTCAAGACTCTCATTCTATCTGAATGTGTGCACATTTCTCAAATATGATATTCCAGTCAAAGCTTTGGTAATATAACCAATGTTTCTCTGTCCTGATACAAGAACAGATTCTTATTGAATTTTTGCAAATAATTGTCATGAAGATTAAAATATTCACTAAGAGTTTCCAAATTCTGGAGGGATCATGTGAATAAATAAAGATAAATGCTTTATCTTTATTGACAGAGGTGCATATCACCAAATTGTTGATAGCTTAAGAGAAAGAGAAAAAGATTTCCTAAAATCTAAAGAAGCAAAACATTAGAGAACCAAGAATGTTTTAAACAAGTCATAAAAATTATAATCCTCCTCCTCAGTTCATTCAGTCTCATGTTTTCAATTCTTGTTCTGCTTGAATTCATTTTGCCACTAGATCTGGAAATTCTTACCCAGTTCAGTTTTATTATCTTAAAGTTACCAGAGAACTGTCCTTTCCTGAATCTCTTTGAAGATGAAGTACTTTTTCAGGAACACTTGTAAAAGCATCAGAGTAAAACAATAACTGTCTGTAAATGGCCAAAAAGACTTAAAAATGGCCATGGCTAAAGGCCTGAGGAGAGTTCATTATAATGCAGCCGAGAAAGAAATTTGTTTATTGTTGTGACAGATACTTTAAGGTAGTAACTAGAATTACAAGTGTTAAAGTGATATAAGGACATATGAGATCTTTAGAAATTTCATGCTATTTTTGCTTATATTAATAATGTATTTCCACACAAATATATTCTAAGAAGGTTTAACATCACCTATTTGACCATACTTCCCATGTAATTCAACATACCAAATAAGTCTAATTAGTTTAACATCTCCCTCTTTATAAGGAGAACAAATCCTTTGATATGTTCCAGGGACCTTCTGTAAAAACCTAAAGTTACTTCAAGGTCAGAATACTTCCTTTAGAATTTGATTTTGGGGAAGTTTGTCAAAAATATCAAAAGGCTGGGACACTTACAGAGGATGATAGGTCACTGTGAAATAATACTTAGGTATCGCTTTAACCAAAGTGACAAAGACTTTGCAGGAAAAGACAGAAAGTTAAATAGTTGTAAAAAACCTTAGCTTCTTTAATATTGAAAATAATAAACTTTTTAAAAAAGTAATCAAAGACGTGATGAGGACAAAACACACAATCTTTCTAGCAGATTACATTAAAAGTAAAGAAAAACCTTTGCTTACAATATCTTATTAAGGGCAGATCAGTAATGTAAGAAAACATTGTTCTTTTAAACAGAGGTAAAAACAAATTCTGATTTTGTACCACTGTACTTTTGATAATTAAAACTCATTTTTTTAAAAAGATTTTATTTATTTGAGAGAGAGTGAGCACAAGCGGAGAGGAGGGGCAGAGGGAGAGGGACAAGCAGACTGTAATGAGCAGGGGACCTGATGCAGGGGGCAGAGCCAAAGTCAGATATCTAACCGACTGAGCCACCTAGGTGCCCCATACTGAAACTCATTTTTAAATAAATTTATTTTAATCTTAACCAGCTTGATCACACATTAAAATCACCATTCAAAGATTGCTTTTCCAAAAACCTACAACTTTCTTTTTTACATTCAGATTTTATCCTATCTTTGTTCTTTTCAGATAACCAGCCTCTTCCCTTTTTTTTTTTTAAGATTTTATTTATTTATTTGACAGAGAGAGAGATAGCAAGAGAGGGAACACAAGCAGGGAGATTGTGAGAGGGAGAAGCAGGCTTCCTGCTGAGCAGGGAGCCTGATGCAGGGCTCTATCCCAGGACCCTGGGATCATGACCGCGCTGAAGGCTCAACTGCCGAGCCACCCAGGCACCCCGTCTCTTTCCCTTTTTAAATAACCAGCCTTACTTTTTAAAAATTTTTAATAAGATTTTATTTATTTGAGAGAGAGAGCAGGAGAGGGGGAGGGTGAGAGGGAGAAGCAGCTCAGCAGGGAGCCTGATGCGGGACTCCATCCTAGGACTCCAGGATCATGACTTGAGCCAAAGGAGGTCGCTTAACCAAATGAGCCACGCAGGCACCCACCAGCCTCACTTTATAACAAACTTTTCCTCAACAAAAGTGCCTGTCTGGGCACCTGGGTGGCTAAATCAGTTAAGCATCTGCCTTGGGCTCAGGTCATGATCCCAGGGTTCTGGGATCAAGTTCCGCGTCTGGCTCTGCTTCTCCTTCTCTGCCCCTTCTCCCTGCTTGCGTTCTCTCTCTCTCTCCCTCCCTCTCAAATAAATAAAATATTTAAAAAAAAAGTGCATGTCTATTCCTTTCTACCTTCTTTTACCAAAAGCCCACATCCGAATTTTTTTGCATATGGAGATGTTTCCCTTATTATTTCTAGTAGCTTTAAGCACACACATGAATTAGAATTCTTACCCCCTTGGCAACCTTAATTAAGAAGTAAACAATTCTGAACTGGCCTTTACATTAGCATTCTGTGAATTGGCAGACTTATAAATACTTTATGATTGCTGGAAACATGCTTTTTTCATAGAATATTTTTAAGCATGCCTAAAACATGTTTATTATTAGACTCAAATATTTTTAGTTCCTCTAAAATGAAGCAAAAAAGCCTGTATGTTCAGTAATCTATGTTTCAATATTTTATCTTATTTGGAAATGATCTGTTTAATGAATTTAGCTTAACTCATCACTTAATTTAGCCAAACTTTAAGGTTTCAGGTTACCAAAAAGATTTGGGGAGATTATTTGAAAAGTTCACCTAAAACCTTTTTATCCTACTTAACGTCTGTTTAGTTTATTCATTCTCAACAATTATGTTTAGTTACCCACTAAAGCTTCATGAGACATTAGAATCAGCCATTCTTGTTGGCAAATTTTGTAACAGATACAGCATGAATTTATTTGATTAGTAAAACCGGTAGAATAGAAGTTGTGTGTCTACATTATATTTAATGCTGGTAACTCTGAAGACATGCCTATTTTAGTGAAACCAAACTTAAGCTAGCTTTTATTTGCCACAGATTGTCCCAAAATCCTGAAAAGCATTTGGGTTACTTTCTATTATATTTTGAAAATTTCTATGAATACTTAATTCACATTTGAGTCAGCTAAATTGAACTCTTTTACAAATTAATTTTAGTAATTCTATTGGCAGTAGAAAATGCTACATATATACAACACACGTATAGATATGCTTAAACATAAACAGACATAAACAGAGACCTCATGGTTTCTACTTTATTCATTATAAAAGTTGGATCTAAGTTTTCTGGTAGTTGGAATAAGTTAAGGCTACCGGTTCATATGGCTAAAGCTAAGTTTTAAATGACCTTTCCCCCTTTTGTTTTTCTTCTGATAAGAATTACTTCCCTGAAGTTTGTACTTTAGCATTTACAACTCAGAGGCACAAGGAAGAATGCAAGTTACAAGCCTTTAAAGATCAATAGGGGAACCAAAAAAAAAAAAAGATCAATAGGGGAGGTTTTGGGATTCGTAAAAAGAACTGCCTCTAGAGTCACATTTCTAGTTTTTACAAAGATTTGTAAGATAAGGATAGTTGCTCTCAATTCCTCAAGAATTGGGTTGCAGCTTAAATGACATCATAGCTTGATCCAGCCCTCCAACTGCATTATCCTCAGCATAGAGAGAGCACCTTAACAAAATTTCCTAGCAGGAACCAACCAGTGCCCCCGGTCTTACTTTCTGTCTTTTTGTGTATACACTAATCTCTGGAGTTAATCCAACTATTAAAATGTCAGAGGATTTCCTATGAGTTTAAGAAATTATTTAACTATAGCCCTTAGTTTAGTCTTTAGTGTGGCCTTTGACCAAGAAATGAAAGATGCCTGAGGAGAATTGCCTATAGCTTCAGGTGGTCTTACTTGAAAAGGTAATTGTTTAATAGGCTCTTCAGAGTGGAAAGGCAATTCAGACAGGATTACTAGAATGAGTACTCAAAGGAAGAAAGGGGAGCAGTATGAGTATTATGTCAGTCTTAGAGCCTTTTGTTTAGGTACCTCTTATATCTTCACTTTTTCATTAGCCTTTTACAACAAATCTTTATTGAAAGATTTGGAACCACAGTTTCTAGACATAAAATGGGCAGGTGTGCCCGGAGGTGGCTTGCTTAACTTTCTGGATTTTAAGGGTCCCACTACTCAAAGTAGAAGTACAGAAAAGAAAAAGAGTACTCACCAAGAAGGGTAATACCTTCACAAAAGCAGACCCCAGATAAAGTCAGTGAGCTGAACCAGAAGGAGGGAGCTTGACTCCGAGAGGAGACTCACTGAACCAAAAGGAAAAAGACAGCGAACAGAAACGAAGAGTGCAAGGGGCTCACGTGGGACCCACAAAAGAGTTGTGAGGGTCATTATTCCCTAGGGGTTCAGCTCCTTCCCAACCCACTTCTGACACCAGGTAATATCAACCTTAAATGAAACACATGGTAATTTGATTAAACAAAGATAAGTTTATTCAGGAATAACAGTGGCATTGCAAGTCAGGGCACACAGACTATGGTGAACCATAGGCAAGTCTGAAGAGACAGAGGGGAGGCTAGCTTTTACTAGGTTCTGAGAGGAGATAGAGTTGTTTTCAACATAGCTTCATTGAAGAAGAGCAAGAGCTCAAGGTTGGGGCAGTTTCTCACTGGCTGCAAGTGGTGGGCAGTTTGTGGTTCCCAAGGCAAGTGGAAATCTTCCTCCTCCCTGTTGGTCATTTAAGTTGACATGAGCGCTACATGTGTGACAATTCTCCCTTCATAGCATCACAGCTCCATTTTAAATCAGGTTTTCTTTACTCATTTTTACAACTACTTTTGATGGTTTTTAAAAATATATTTTCGGGGGGCACCTGGGTGGTTCAGATGGTTAAGCGTCTGCCTTTGGCTCAGGTCATGATCCCAGGGTCCTGGGATCGAGCCCCGCATCAGGCTCCCTGCTCAGCGGGGGACCTGTTTCTCCCCCTTCCTCTGCTTCTCCCCCTGCTCATATTCTCTCTCTCTCTGTATCTCTGTGTCTCAAATGAATAAATTAAAAAATCTTTAAATATATATATATATTTTTTCTGTTTCTGAAGGTAAATGGGCCATGAGGAGATCAGTGCTAAACATGCCCTTTGCCTCATTGTCACTACACTACCATCAACTGAGCCAGTGGGACTAGGCAGAAGATCTGTCGTTTTATTTATTCATAAGTTATACTTAATGATTTCATGTCATATGTACTCTTTTTAAAGCTCGGACCATGTAGTCTCATTACCAGTTTCATCAGCTTAGCTATCTCCTTTCCTCTCTAAGAACTTTGCTTTCTCTTTCCTAACAGTGGAAGCCTCTTCCTGCACTTAGAGCAGGCTAACACTTACACCGTGGATTCCATTTCCCTTGCCTCTTCGAAGAGAAGGCTTTATTCTAGTGTTAACCTGTGTCTCTGGTGTTGTCTTCTCTATTTGATTACTTCCACTGGTAAATTACTTGCCTTAGTATCTATCACTCATCTTTTTAAAAACCTAATGGGTTTTACTTACCCACTTTAATTCACTTTTACTGCTTTATTTTTCTCTGCTGTATCATACTCCAGAAGAAGTTTTATGATCATAGTATCCACTCACTTTCTAATTTTTATTCTCTCTTCAGTTCTTTCTAATCAGACTTTCTTCACGACACTCCACTGTAAGATTTCTTTTCAAGGTCATCAGCCTCCATCTAGTGAAAGCCAGTCTCTGTCTTCAGTCCTACTCCTTTGATACATTCATTCATCCACATTATCTTCATCTTTTTAAAAAAACCTCTCCTTTTCTAGGCTTCCATAGTATTATATGAGCCTGTTTTGGAACCCCTCCCCCTCATCCCTGCCTATTTCTTTGGGTTGCCTTTGGCTTTTCTTCCCCTATCTGACCTTCAAATGTTGGGAAGGTTCCAAGGCTCTAGCCTCAGCCCTTCTCTCTTGTCTGCTTTCTGGGAGCTCTCACTGGGCCCATGGCTCCAGAATCATCTATACATTGATGATTCTGATTCAACCTTTGAGTTCCAGATATGGCTAGCAAGCTGTCTATAGACTTCTCCACTTGTTTGGCATCTCTTGTGTAAATCTTTAAAATGAAAACCAATAACTCTTGCCTCTCTTTTTCTGCTTAATTCTGCAATTCCCAAAGCCTGCTCTATCTTGGGAAATGTCTTTACTATCCATCCATTTAAATGTATAAACCCCCCACCCCCCAAAAATCTAGATACCGTTCTTTATTCTTTCTCTTTCTTTCATCCACATCCAGTCCTTTAGCAAGTTCTGTCTGATCTTTTTACAAGATAATTGGCAGATCCAATTAAAAACTCAGATTCAAGCCACCAACATCTCTTACTTTGTACTGCGACAACCTCCCTAATGGTCTTTTCCCTCCACTCTTGAACTCTTCAGTTTATACTTCACACAACAATTAAAATAAGATCAGTTATTACTGCAGTGCTTTAAAACCCTTCCCTTTTAGAAAGGTTTCTGTTACACTGAGAATAAATACTAGTCTTCTCTATGTCACTTTGTCTCTTTGTTTCCCTCCAGTATAATTTAAGCTTGCTGAATGTATAACTTGTTCACAGTAATTCCTCAGATGTAAAATAATAGTCCCTTAAAGTAGTATCTGGTGGGGAACAGACTATTGTTATAAAACCCTTCACTATATTTAGATTATAGTAAGTTTATTATTTTATATTAATGGAAATTAATTGCCCCCCAAGTGTAATTAAAACCTGTAGTGTTCAGTTTGTAACTTGTCATCCCCTTACTTAATAGCTGTTACCTTATAGTTTATGATTTGATATTTTGTATCTTCTCAGGCCTTTCCAAACAACTTTGTAGGTTACACCAACAGATATTAATGCCCTTCCCCCAACTGCTACAAAAGTTAAGTCACATGTGCAAAATTTCAGTAGGTAAACTGGAATCTAGGTCTTCTGGTTCTTAAACCAAATGACCTTATTGATGTTATGTCCTAGATGTGTGCTTGGTGGTGGTATGGAAGAATTACAGTAACGTTTAGGACCAGCTGCTTTTTTATTTTCTGAATTCTCTCCAGTTATATTTTTAAGCTGTCTTTAGCTCTATGGCTGTTTTTGTCAGCATTAACATAAAATATTGGCCTCTGTTGTAACCAATGTAAGTTTTGGTCAGTTATTTTTATAGTTAATGATGATATTTAAAACTACTAGGTATTATATATATGTAATTAATGATAGGTTCTATTAAGTGTGAGTTAAACTGATAGAACCAATAACTTCAGACGATTTCTTAGAAAAAAAATTGGAGACTGACACAGGGCAGGAATGCAGTCTTTTATTTTTGCTAGTAAGATCACTAAAATACAAGACAAAACAAACTTATAATTTTTATGAAAGAAAGGACACTTAATTAAAAAAGCAGCAAGCACATAATCTCAGAACACTGCAAGGTTTAGTTCTTTAAAACAAATTTTGTTTTGTGGAAAACATCACTACATTGATTGTCCAGGATGTCCCTCAGTTAATCCAGGGACCAGTGCTAACTGCTTGCAGCCAGGTGTGATTGGGAAGCATTGCTCTAGTCGGAAGAAACTGTGTAGATCCTAAATTAAAATTTGCAAGTTTCTTCTCTCATACTGTCTTTCCCCTGGTCACAATTAGTACAATCCTTTGATTCCTTTCTTTCTGTTAAACTCTGTCTCGAAGCCTGGCGCTCTGTGGAAGCTTTCAGATGATGACTTTTGTCATCGGAAAATCTGAAATCTTTTCTGCTCAGAATGCACTGACCTTGTTACAGTTGCTAATGAAAACATCTCTGGAATCTTCTTGATACCTTTAACAAAGTAAATAATTACTTTAAAAAGTTTATATTCATTTCTTACTGTTTATTCTAGCAGTATACTTTCTTTGTTCTCTCTTCTACTCTTCTGCTTGTCTCCACATTGAGATTACTAGCTGAAACACTAAAAACCAAGAGCCTTCCAGTAATCTGTTGTTCTCTTAGAATGAACTCTTGCTCCCCCCAAAAGATTGTTAACTAAATTAATTATAAATTTAAATTTATGATAAATTGGAAATTGTATCATTCTGGTACCTTTGCCTCCTTCTTTGATATTTTTAAACAGCCTAAGGAAACAAATCATTTGTCACTGCTGCCTGTGTTCTCATACCCCCCACAAAAATGTAAATGTGTACATACTTTGCTTTAGCTAATGGGAACATGTCTAGGTTTGATGGGATCAGCAGGGTTAAATTAGAGGAGGACCCGCTAGATGCGGTGAAGGAAAGGCAAAATTGATACTCATCCAACTCTCTCTCAACCTCTTACCGCTCCACTTCCACACTTCATGCAATAAGTGCTGTGTCCTACAATGCAGTGACCGTGGGTGCAGTCAATAGCTGTACCTATTTCTTAAGCTGGAACTAAATCCTAAAAATAAAATTCAAAAGAAAAGTCATCCTAAGTTTCCTGTTTTTTGTGACTTGGAAATCTTTTATCAGTGAAAGTCTAACAGACATTTTAGTAGAGAAGTTTTAGAGTTTAAATTAACTTCTCATTGTTCTTTAGTAAATAAGAGTGAAAATCAAAGATTTTCACTGATTGAGTTAACCAAGATGCTGTTAAGTAAATCAAATAAATACGTAATTCCCCATTTTTGGAGGGAAAACATCATAAGTAAAGGTCAGGGAAATGTTTAATTCCAATATAAAACCCATCCAACTGTCATTATCAGTTCTGGTCTCTGGCAGTCTACAAGATGGTATAAGGTAGTTTGATCAAAAATAAGCAGTTTGGAAAAGTGAAAATTCTTAATCCCGTCTTGAGCTGTCTAGCTGAAATGTCCTTTTAAAGTACTGTACACATTTTTCAGTGATTTAAATTCTGTACATTTGGTCTAATGCATAAAAATCCTATCAATAGGAGCTTATGAATTGGAATCTAAAGTGTAAAGAATATGTTTTGAATAAAATAGGTATTTTCATATGTAAATAGTGCAATATTTCACTGAAATTTGTTTCTTTTCACTAGGTTTAAGTGGAAACCCTGCAGATATAGAGAGAAGAGAAGCAGTGTTTGGAAAGAATTTTATACCTCCTAAAAAGCCAAAAACCTTTCTTCAATTAGTATGGGAAGCATTACAAGATGTCACTTTAATTATACTAGAAATTGCAGCCATAGTATCATTGGGCCTTTCTTTTTATCGACCTCCAGAAGGGGATAATGCACGTAAGTAAATTGGGGAGGGGAAAAAAAGAAAAAGACTTTTTATGTGTGATGTAAATAAGTTCAGTTCATTTGCATACTTAAAATGTAATAATAATAGCAGGTCGGCATTTACTGACCATGCTAGACACCATTCTAGTAGTGCTTTTAATAGTTCTTTAAATATACCATCTCAGATAATTTTACAGTAACCCTATGAGATAGTGTCACCTCCAAGTGAACTATAGAGGTGAAAAACGTCAAAATGTGCATACCGTGTGTTGGCAAGGAGCTAAACTATATATATATATATACACACACATACAATGGGGTTTGTGCCATCACAGTTTTTAAGGTCTTTGAACACTATATTGAAATAATTACAGTTTTAATTTTGGGTTGGTTTTTTTTTTTTTAATTTTGGAAAGCATTATGGAAGTAATATTCTGTTCTCTTCCCTCATCCATTATTTTTCAGTTGTGTTATTATATGCATGATTTGGATAATTGCCTTGCCATTCTAGAAATGTTTCTACTACAAAGAATCTTGACCAATGGAAAAATACATTATACATTGATATATCTACTTTAACTTGTAGCTACAAATGGTTTTTTCTCCCACCTTTTTATGTTCTTTATTTCTTTTTTAAATTTCTTATTCTCAGGTGCCTGGGTGGCTCAGTCGGTTAAGCGACTGCCTTCGGCTCAGGTCTTGATGCCAGGGTCCTGGGATCAAGCCCCGCATTGGGCTCCTGGCTCAGCAGGGAGCCTGCTTCTCCCCTGCCTGCATTCCCCCTGCTTGTGCTTGCTCTCTGTCTCTCTCTCTCTCTCTCACTTGCTCTGTGTCAAAAATAATAATAATAATAATAATAATTCTCCAAAAAAAATTTCTTATTCTCTTTTTAATAAGTTTATTTAAAATGGATATTCTTTGACAGTACATTCTGTAACTGCTAAGAAATCCAGCTTGGGTTTTGCTTACTGTATTTAAATAACTGTAGAGTGAACCAATAGTAGTTTATATATCAGAAGAGTGATACACCAATATTTTTGTTTGTAAGAACTTTATTCTTATGCCTTTTAAGTTATGAAGAGTTTGATAAATATTTGCTAACTCTGAAAGTTGGCTTAGGCAATGATTTAAAGTAATTACATTAAAGGTATGCCTGGAGCTCATGTGAGAGTTGTTTTGTTTTTTGGGTTTTTTGTTTGTTTGCTTGAGAAAGTTGATCACAGAATAGGTCAGTTTATCTGAAACCAGTACAGATCAGGGTTTTTCAGCAGCAGCACTGTTTACATTTTACACCAGAACATTCCTTTTTTTTTTTTTTTTAAAGATTTTATTTATTTATTTGCGAGAGAGAGAATGAGAGACAGAGAGCATGAGAGGGAGGAGGGTCAGAGGGAGAAGCAGACTCCCTGCTGAGCAGGGAGCCCGATGCGGGACTTGATCCCGGGACTCCAGGATCATGACCTGAGCCGAAGGCAGTCGCTTAACCAACTGAGCCACCCAGGCGCCCCTACACCAGAACATTCTTTGTTGCCCTGCATCATACCACCTTCCAGTCGAGGCAACCAAAATGCCTCCAGATATTGCCAGGTTTCTCATAAGGGGCAAAATTGCTTGTGGCTGAGAATCACTGATCTAAAGAAGAAAAAATTTAGGCAATGTTCTTGTCAACATTGAGCCAAATTATTTTTGAAACTTGTTTAGTTTTGTTAAATAAATAATACATATTTTGCCATGGAAAGATGAGGGAAAAATGACAATTCATAGGAAATAATATTCACCCAAAATCTCATTTTTTAAGAGATTACTGCTATACCATTTTGATACGTATTCTTCCAGATTTTAAAAGTATGTTTTGTGTGGGTTACTCATGAAGGTGTATGTGTGCATGCGTGGGTAGGCCTGAGGGTGTGTAAATGGGTGTATCTTTTTATATGACAAAGAAAGGTCATACATATACAGCTAAGTTCTGTAGTGCTCAGTTTACCCAACTAGCATCATAGGATATTGGGGATTGGTATTCTAGAATTCATTGAGTTGGCAGATTATTAATTTTTTTTTTAACATTTTTTACCCCAAGATTATAAGAAAGCTGAAGAAAAATATTTTCAGTGGGAATGGATTTTGTTACAAGGACAAATTTTTTTGGAACTTGGACTGCTTTCATTTGTAGGATATAGTGACAAGCCCTTTCCCAAATTTGCTTAAGGAGAAGACTGGCATTAGATCCAACTGGGAAGATAACTCTAGAGTTTTCAGTGTCGTAAGACACTTCAAAGAGAGTCAGTCTACTAGAAGGAGATGAAATGTTAGTGTTTGCATTTTTTTTTTAACATTTATTAGTGTACTCATGTATCTTTTCATCATACTATGTTTTAACACGAAGTAGTAACTTGCTTAAAAGGAAATCCATTAATTGTAAACCTACAGTCCTAGAAATCTAAATTCTCAAAATTTCTTACTAGTGCTGTTTGGTGTGAAAATAAGCACTGTAACCCACACTATAAACAAATGTTATAATACTAATTGATGGTTCTCAAACTTTTTGGTCTCGGACCCCTTTACACCAAAGTATTAAGAACTCCAAAGATCTTTTGATCATATGAGTTATATCTGTAGATATTTACTGTATTCCTAATTAAAATCGAGAAATTTAAAAATACCATTGCACTTAAAAATTATAACAGTGCTGTGTTGTTATAATAAAAAATTATAATTACTGAAATTATTGTTAATGAGATTTTAAATGAAATAATGAAAAGAGTAGTAGTGTTCTTCATTTCCTTGTTATCTCTTTAACATAATTGAAGATAACTGGGTTCTCATCTGCTTCTGCATTTAGTGTGTTGTGTTAGCACATGTAATGTAGTCTTTGGAAAATTCCACTATACATTTCTGAAATATAAGGCAAATTACATCTTAGTATACTTTTTTATAAACATAGTTCTGACCTTGGGGATTCCTCCTGGGATTCCTCGACAACACTTTTGAGAACTACTTCTTTATACTGTAATGTACACACTTGATGCACCATCCAAGAAATAGCTCAAGTGGAGAATTTTAAGAATGGAATATTTGCCTTGCGGCAGAGAGCAAAGACTGAATTTAGATTGTGCATCTCTCGCAGGTGTTTACAGGGGAACACTTTTGGTGAAATAGATTATTATTACTATATTTGTACTTGGACTTTACTGAAAGCATTATTAAAATACTTATATATAGGGGCACCTGGGTGGCTCAGTCGTTAAGCATCTGCCTTCGGCCCAGGTCATGATCCCAGGGTCCTGGGATCGAGCCCCGCATTGGGCTCCCTGCTCCATGGGAAGCCTGCTTCTCCCTCTCCTGCTCCCCCCGCTTGTGTTCCCTCTCTCTCTGTCAAATAAATAAAATCTTAAAAATATATATATATATATAAATAAATATAACTGGTAAATTACAATCCTTTTGTAACTTTGATTTTGCAATTGTTTTTTCATTGCAGCTACTCTAAAAATTTATAATGATCATCAGTAGGAAAAGGATTTAATTTCTAGAAGTATTTTACTACCATCTGTTTCAAGATCGTTCTAACTTTATCTGTATAACCTAAAGTAGAACTATATATGAAATGAAATATGGCACCAACTTGTTTCATGTTCTCTTTTGAAATATTCAGTCATCTAGTTCTAAATATGCATGTGAGATTTAAAGCTGAGAATGATAGTAATTGTCTCATAATTCCTTCCCCCCAATCTCTGTAGCATTGATCCTTAATTTTTTTTTTATTATATACCTTATTGGGAAGAAATCTGAGCATATATCTCCAAATGATGCATTTGTGAATTATATATATTTAGAGCTGTCTTCATAATGTGTATATTTATAATGTGTATATTATATTTTTATAGTGCATAGTCTTAAACGTATGTAAAAATATAAATTGAAATAAAAAGAGGAGGTTTAAAATTTTGATGTTTAGTAATCATAAAATACCATTATTGATAGCATGATTGAATATACATTATTATATTTTATAATTTCGATTTAACCTTGATTTCCCTTGATTTGGGTCTGAGTGGTTTATTTCAGAACTTGGTTTTACTGTTTCTCATTGCTGAAAAGAAACTTAAAACATTATGTAAATCCAAATGCAGGAAGTGTACTCACTAATGGTATTTATTTTCACTCTCATCCACCAGTTACATAAACGTCTCTGTTGACATATGACTGGTAAATTCCATCTTCTGCTTTCAATCTGTTGTTCTTGTACACTGTTGTAACGTATCGCATTTTTACACTTTTAACCAAAACCCATTGAAATGCTTCATTTGGAAGATAATATTTTAGCTGCATTTCAAGTTGGTAAAAGTGGTCAACATGGTATTTGAACCTTCATCTGTTCTTGAGTCCAGACTTGCTCAACCTAATTCAGAGGAGAAACTGTCCTACTGCTTCTACCGTTTAGAACATTGTAAACCATAAATTCATTTAACTAGTTATTGTGTACAATGATACGTGGTCATTTCTTCAGTTCAAATGTAATTCAAAGAGAAGTTTTAATATTTGGATGGGAAAGCCAGCACTTTCGATGGGTTGTCCTGCTGTCTCCTTTGGAGAACATGCTTTTGTACCCATTGATGGCTGAATCCTGTTGATGGTCCTTGGGATTTTTTTTTTTTTTTAAATCATTCACATCATCCCTTCCATTTCACCACCACCAGTTGATTTTATTACAGTCTTCTGTGTTCTCTCTCTTCCTCTGGCCCACATACCTCTCCTGGATTCATCTTTATTCAGCATCTTCATACTTCATATCTTTGGTTCGTGCTCTCTATTCTGGAATATGCTTTAATCTTCTAGTATCATTCATTTACTCATTCTTTTTTTTTTTTGAATAATCTTTTTCCTGCTTTACCTGTCCTAAGAGAACCATTGACTTTTCAGACTTTTCAGCTCAACCCTCGGTAAGAAAGAACTTTATATAGGAATATGCAGAAGAACATATTCCTTCACGTGAATTTATAAATAACCAAAGTAAACTTGTAAGAAACAGTGCTTACCTTTACTACGTGTATATCCCTTTTATTTTGTTAATGTTTCATTTTTCAAAATGCTGGTCATGGGCCACTGAATTGATTTTAGACTGACAGATGATAGCCCAAAGCATAAACAGCACCGTTCCATTGTTCTTTCTTCAATATTGTTGACCTTCAGTTTTGAGCTTTTGAGGTTTTTTCTTCCCTCATTCTTATGTAAACATTTTTGTGCCGTAGAGCCTTTGTACTGATTCTAATCTTTCCCTGGAATGCTCTAAAGCAGTTATTTGGTGGTTCCCTTTTTGTCATTTGGCTCCTAGCCCAAACATCGGGGACACCTCAGAGGGGCCGTGATAGCACATCACCATCCTTTATTTTCTCTGTGCCGTTTACTGCATCTGAAATTAATTATTTTATTATCTGAATTCTTCATACACCATCTGCACCTACCAATCTGAGTATGGGTTTCATGCAAAGAGAGAGCTTGTGTGTCTTATTTACTGCTATATCCCCAGCTCCTAAAGTAGTGTCTGGCACCTAGAGTAGGTGCCCAAATAGTTGGATTAATGAGTATCACTTGGCTTACCTTTTCATGTTATGGAAACCAAGTTTTGCTTGTGCTTCGGGAAAATTGATAAAGTAAATAAGTATGATTCATGGGTAGCACATAGTGTTTAAGTTTTCATGTATATCTTGTCTAACGTGTAATAATTAATAGCATTAACCATTGGTCCAGTGCAAAGGAATTCTCAACCACTGCTTTACCCACTTTAAAGTGTTCTCTCATTTAATCCTCACAACTCTGGTGGAGTAGGTGGTGGTATGCTAATTTGACAGATTAAGAAATGGAGTCTCACTAATAAGTAACTTGCCTTGAGGCTGAGATTTCATCTTCCCTGGTGTCCTTACTCTTAACTAGAACCCTAGACTGCCTCCCCATCCTGAGGGAACTTGACGTAGTAAGCATTCTTATCATTATGGAATGCTTTGGGTTCAGTAACGTATTTAGAGTAAAATTAACAAGGTATGTAAACACCATAATTAACCTATCGAATGTCTATTGTCATCAGTTCAGAATCTTTTTTTTTCTTTTTCTTTTTTTTTTTTTTTTGATAAGCATTTTCTTTCTTTCCATATAGTTTGTGGAGAAGTTTCTGTTGGAGAGGAAGAAGGTGAAGGAGAAACTGGTTGGATTGAAGGCGCTGCAATCCTCTTGTCAGTAGTGTGTGTGGTATTAGTAACAGCTTTCAATGACTGGAGTAAGGAAAAACAGTTTAGAGGTTTGCAGAGTCGAATTGAACAAGAACAGAAGTTCACAGTCATCAGGGGTGGTCAGGTCATTCAGATACCTGTAGCTGACATTACTGTTGGAGATATTGCTCAGGTGAAATATGGTAAGTAAAAAATGAGCAATACCTCTTAACGCTAGAGGTAAAGTTACTGTAATCTTGTTTATAATTTAGCATACCATTGCTTTTTGTTTTAGGTGATCTTCTTCCAGCTGATGGCATACTGATTCAAGGCAATGATCTTAAAATTGATGAAAGCTCATTGACTGGTGAATCTGATCATGTTAAGAAGTCTTTAGATAAGGATCCCTTACTTCTATCAGGTGTGAACTTCTTTTCCTATCTTTGCACTTTTTTCTCTTCCACAACTATAACCCGTTGTCAGCAAACATAGTTTCCCTAATAGCCTACAATGTGAAGGATTCTGTATTTTATGTTAGCTTCTACCCTTACAATCCTTAGGGACCTTTTTTTTTTTTTTTAAGTTGGCAGAGATATTAGAGATCTTTGAATCCAGAGCCCTATTTTACAAATGAGGAGCCTAAGTCAAAAAAAAAAACAAAAACACAAAAAACCAAGAGTTTTTGAGTCAGTATTAGTGTAATGATAAAACTAAAATATAAGCCTAATGATTTCTACTTTTCTATTTTTCTGTCTTAACGTTTATTCTTAAGGCCTGTTGATATATAAAATTAAAGAATGATTGTTTTTAAAGCAAATTAATGAATTCCCTATGATGAACTACCAAGGAGAGATTTTTGGGTTTTTTTGTTTGTTTTTGTCTTTAAGAACTGATAAAATCCTTAAAATTTACTAATCCGACTCCTTCATTTAACTGCTGAGGAATAAATCTGAGACATAAATTATTTATCAAAGATTACATGACTAATCAACAGTAGGCCTGGCAGTGGCACCACATCTACTGGGGAGGATTGAATTTGCACATAGGTGAGACATGTTCTGAGAACAAAGAACAGGATTTGTACAGGTGAGGGTACTGTTTGAAATGGGGAGGTAGCTGTCTAGCTGGGAGGCTCTTGTAACAGTAACTGGTAGCTTGACCTGAGGTTAATCGGAAATGAAAGGGAAGAGATGGTGGGAAAATACTGCGCGGCCTTCTAAAATGCCGAATGAGAAGAAGCCAGAATACCACAACTTGATTCCAACAGCACTGCCAGTACTTTACGTTTGATTTCCAGGTTTTTACTCTTAATTTTCTAGGATTTGTTATAGAATTTACAAAATTGCCTCTAAGACCGTTGTTTACATATGTTTGTTAGACTTAATTATACCAGAGTTTGGAGCAAGCAGAATGTTGCCTTTTTGTCTTCTATTACCATTTTCAGATGTTAATAGAATGCTAACATTTTATACATTGTAAGGAGATTTATGCTGATTTAACTATAATAACATGGTAGCTGTAATTGTTCAGTTCTTCTCTCTGAACTTTATATTTTAATTGAACATGGTTTTACTGAAACCAAAGTCAAGCCTGTGACAAGTTAAGTCAGAGTCACAACTTTTGAGCATATACTTCAGCCTAACTATTAACCTTTTTAAGATTTAATATGTGCCTAAAAAGGTTATTGCAAAACATCCCACCACTAAAAATCAGAGTAATTACATAAGCACCATTATTAAAGGGTAGAGGTCCCAATTACAATACAGACTTATTTCTTCAGAAAAATCTTGGGATTTGTACACCTTTAAAATTTTGCACTACCAAGAACATCCTATTTGGTTTTTTCTTTACATGGGTATACTTGTAATTCATTCTAAGTAGACATATCTTAGATATAGAAATATGATGTATTTAAGTACAACGTATACTTACTTTACTTATTCCTTGCCATAGTTTTGAGAAACTGTAATTGTTAACCAGATAAAATCTATAATCTTTCCAAGGAGGGGAAGGCAATCTAATTATATCTTAACCACCATAGGCTGTCTGGGCCATGGTATTTGGCAAACTGAGGTGGTATTCTCTTGCCTTTTTGCCATATATACTGCAGGGACTTTTATGTGCATCTAGCTTATTTACAAAGTGCTTAGCTCTTCAGGTTGATGTCCTTTAACTGAACTTTGGTCCTTTTCTATTTTAACAGAGATTGCTAGTAAGCTTTATGTAGACTCAGGTCCCTGACACATCAAGTGTACTGCAAGAACTCTGTAAATTTTCCATGGTTAAGAAAAGACTGAAATAACTTTGCCGAGTCTCTTATCGTAATGTGGGTGGGAAAGTTTTTCTGCATTTATTTCCCTATTCCAAAAATGTACTAAAAAACATAAAATGCATTTATTTTTAAATGTATTCTCATGATGCCTTTTCTCACTGCTGTTCTTGGCTTTTTAAATTTAGATTTTTAAAAGCAGTTATTCAGTTAGCAGTGGGGATATGACCAGAACAAAAACTGTTTACTTTGCCTGAGCACATTAACCGCCAGCATCTGATTACCTGTGGTAAGGAGGAATAGAACGTAAAAAAATGGAAATCTACCAAAAGCCAGAATCGTTAAAAGAAATTGCCTTTTACATGTAGAAGTTGCTCAATATTGTTTCACTATCCTGAATTTCATTTCTTGTTTTCTTTGCCTTTTCACTGACAGAAGGGCTAATAATTAGTGAAATATTCAGAATATAGATTTTTAAAAGCAAGAAAATCAGGGGCACCTGGGTGGTTCAGTTGGTTAAGCATCCGTCTCTTGATCTCAGCTCAGGTCTTGATCTCAGGGTCATGAGTTCAGGCTCCGTGTTGGGCTCCATTCTGGGGCTGGGACCTACTTAAAACAACAACAACAAAATAAAAATAAAAGCAAGAAAATCAAAGGCCTCAAATATTCACATTGGATAAGTTCCCCAGTAATTAGTTGACAAATGTTAAGTTTTTAACTACTGGAATAAGTACATATGCTTTATGACTTTATTTAGCAAATAACCTTTGTGTATTGATTTGGTAGATAAGATGGTGGTAGGGGCAACAGAACCTGTCCCCCATATGGTTGTAACCTAGGAGATCAAATAAACGTGATAATGGTAAAGAAGACTTTATTGAGAGTTTAGAAAAAAGAGTTGCTTTTGAAAGCCACTTAAAATTCACAAAAATACAACAGTAGAGAAACGGGAAGCCTTTTAATTAGGAAAGGTGCAGAGATGTGGATGTACAAGTTGGAGAATGGTCAGCAAACTTGTCGGCATTGTATTAAAAGAAGAATATGCCCCTTGCCCCCTCACCGAGCTGGATTGAATCTTTGTCTTGACACTTAATTGTTGTGTAACCTTGGGCAAATGTTAAGAAAATAAGAAAAAATAATGCCTACCAACTTGCAAGATTGTTGTAAGGGACAGTCAGAATACAATCAGCGTTCCCATTTCTGTACCATAGCTCTCTGTCATGGAATTTTATGTTAGAGAAGTGGGTGAAAAGTTTGAAGGGTTGGTTGATCTCAAGGTTAAGACTTTGGACTTAATCCATTCAGCAGTGTAGAATCAGAGGTTTTTGAGCCATGAGACGCTTGTGAGAAAATTCACATTTTAGGAAGATTAAAACTGATGTAGGACAAACTGGAAAGACAGACTAGCTAGGAGGCTGTTGCAGTGATCTAGGCTGGCTGGGATGAAAGCTGGTTTAGGTAGAGATTTGGGTTTGGGTGTGGTAAATGGGGCATTTGGTTATAAAGAACATTCTTTTTTTTAAGCAATGTGTTTCTCAGAAATGTCAATGATGATGGTAATAAAATTAATGTGCATTCTTTGAACCCCCCCCCAAATTCCAGGCAGTGTGCAAAGGCACTTTACATTTGTACCTTTATTTGAGTCTCATTGTTTTTATTAAAGGTAGGTACTGTTATCCTCATTTTATGGGTGAGGAGTTGAGATGTGATAATTTGCCCAATATCGCATGGTAAATGGTGTGAGCTTTGAATTCAGATGAGATGGATTACAGAGTTAAAACCTTCAGCATAAGAATTTAGGTCTTACTGAATTTATCTTATTAAGTACTGGATATTAAAGACAATATGACTAAGTTTGAAATTTGAAGGTAGGAGGAAAAAAGCCATAACAATTTAAAAAAAACAGATTTTCTGTTGCTGTAGGTACTCATGTAATGGAAGGCTCTGGAAGAATGGTCGTTACTGCTGTAGGTGTTAATTCTCAAACTGGAATTATCTTTACCTTACTTGGAGCTGGAGGTGAAGAGGAAGAAAAGAAAGACGAAAAGAAAAAGGAAAAGAAAAGTAAGATCAGCAATTTTCTCTGAGAATGGGTATTTGGAAATACAGCACCTGGTTGTAAGAACTGGCACAGAAAAATACACTTCTTTTATGAGGTTCTGATACGAAACGTTCTACAAAAAGTTAATGTAGTACTCTCAAGTGGTAGAATTAATGGAGTCCCTTCCATTTCCCCATTTTTCTTGTAGACATCACAGTCCATCAAGGGCCTTTAGTGCATACATCAATCCCTTTTACTTAGCCAGACAAATTCAGCATCTCCTTGAACACCTGCATTAGCTTGCTTTATTCTGTTTAGTTTTAGCATCTTTCTGTTACCTGACCAGCAAAATGAATTAAACTCTCACTTCCGATTTGCTTATTTCTTCTGCTTCTTCAGTGGTAGCTTTCTTTGTCAGTCATATCACATTTTGGTCTCATTGAGCTTTTAATCTATTTCACGTTTTCTACTATTCACATTTCCCCGTCTGTACTTAAGTAGTTGGTTTCTGGACATGAAGACTTTACGTTGACACCCATTCTGTTTATTACATTTAGCCCAAAGTATTAGATACCAAGATTTTAGAAATTTGATCTTGACCCATTGTACCTGCTGTCCCTACAAGTTGAGCTATCCTCAGCAAAAATTGATAACCATAGTTTAGCCACAAGGATCTTACCAGAACTGTCATAGGTAGGTAGGGAGACTGCTGAGAATTACTTAGCTTGGAGGCATGTTACTTTTTTTTTTTTTTAAGATTTATTTATTTATTTGGGCAGGGGAGACAGCGAGCAAGGGAACACAAGCAGGGGGAGTGGCAGAGGCAGAAGCTGGCTTCCCACGGAGCAGGGAGCCCAGTGCGGGGCTCGATCCCAGGACCCCGGGGAGTCCCTCAATGACTGAGCCACCCAGGTGCCCCTGGCTTGTTACTTTTTTTAAAAAAGCCTTCCCCACCCTGCTTCTAAGTATCTGCTATATCACCCTTTTCTCCTGCTCAGGTTGGCACCTCCAGAGTTCTTTCTCTTTAGGGTGACAGCAGTTTACTGTGGTTTAACCACTTGGATTTACTTAATTTTACTTAGGAGAATAAGCCCCTATTTCTCTCCTACACATACGTATTTTGAGATCTTCTAAAATAAAAACCTTCCTAAAATCTTGGTTTGCTATAACTACAACCATGTTTTTAATATTTGGATGTTTTATTATTTGGGGTTTTGTCTTCAGTTGCAAAATTTTTAGTTTAAACAAAAATGTATTTGAACAGTTCTGACTGCAAGTTGAAGGTAGCAAGACCCCCATTCTAAGTTCTCCTGTTCCAGTCCTTACAGTAGCCCTCCACGTGCCTCCTTAGGTTTCTTAAGGTGGAGTGGAAGGCAATTTGAAAACCAGTAATAATGATACCACTTACTGAATGCTATGTGCATTATCTCCTTAATCCTTAAAACCCTAGGACATAAAGATGAGTAACCTGAGGCTTATGGAGATTATGTACTTGCTCCAGGTCAAAGATCTAGTAAGTGGCAGCTCAGACCTGCTTGTTTAGCTCAAGAGTCTGTATGCTTAATCATACACTGCACTGCATTCTAATTTATAGGAGTCTAAGGTCAATGGACCCTATTTACTTATTTTTGTAAGGAGGGTTTGCATCATGACTTTATTCTTGTTGACCCCACAGTGTCTTTTCTAACAAGCACTATTTTTTCTAAGGTCTTATACCTCTGTTTTTATTAATACAGTAAAAAATATTCCCAGGAATGAACATCTAACTCATTGTCTATCATTTTTGATTCTTAGGGTTGTGTTTTTGTTTTGTTTTTTTTTTTTTCTTCCTAGAATGGGGCATTTTCCATCTGTGGACTCCAGCCTTCTCTCATTCCCTTGACTGCTTTGGCCGTTACCCAGAAGCAGTTCAGGGTAATCTTTCTCATTTCCTTCCTAGTCTAGAATGTAGCTGTCTGGTTCCTCTGAACTCAGATCCTGTTGAAAGTAGCTAGATAGTCTCTTCCTTTCTCGTCATCTATCTTGAACATCTGTTCCTTCTTGACTCTGTTCCATGTTTCCCAGTTTGAAGATAGCTCTTCGAGATGAGAAGGTGGAAGAAGGATTAGCTCTGCTTCCTCTTTCTCATTTTCAGTATTACACTGCCTGCTCCAAACAATAGACTCAGTCCCTCCTTGATTACTTTATTGCTTTAGACATTCCCATCTTTGTTTTCTCCAAATTGAAAACTAATTTGGTGAATTATCTTAACTGGTAGTCCTACTGGCCCGTTCTTTACATTCATATTCTAATTTTACTGACTTGCCTCTCCTGTCTTCCCAACATCCTGTGTGCCTGTTGTCTTCGTGACATTTCTCCATTCTTAGAATTACATGTGTATTTAGTTTGAGAACCTCTTGTACCATATTTGGGTTCATTACAGCATATGCAGGAGTAAAGTCTTATGGAGAAATCAAACAAATACTGATGCCCCAAATTATTTTGGAGTATTTCCCCTGGTGAAGACCTGGGGAATGATTGACCCAGCAGGTCATTACAAGCCAAATGCTTTCTAATCTATACAAGTACACACCATTGTGTAACAATTCTGTTAAGAAATGTGAACTACCTCTGCATAATTTAGCATGGCTGTCTTTATTTCTTTTGGAAAGCTTTAATTCCCATTTTGTTCCTACAGATAAGAAACAAGATGGAGCTATTGAGAATCGCAACAAAGGTAAGTTCACAAGGATAAAAAGTACAGTTAGCTTGTTTTCATTATATCCAAAAATATATCTACTGTGTACTGTATTCATCCAAAAGTAGGATACATGTAGCAAGGGAAATCAACAGTTTATGTTAACTTGGGTTAACCTCGCTTCCTGCCAGTGCCTTAGTCATGCTGCCTTTACAATGGCAATAAGATTTTTAACTATGATTTGTGGTAGTAAGCTAAGAAAAATCCAGATTGTAGGTAACTTTCAACTTCAGCACTTGAACTGTTTTAACATTGGTTACTATATCATTGCTAGGAAAAATGTGTAAGAAACAAAGTATAAAACTTAAATGGTTTTTTGCATTTATTTAGGTCTGTAAACATATGTACATTTTTCTATATGGTTTACACATAATGTTCTATTATTGTCATAAGTGGGAGGGATTTATAGTGTTTGGAAATGAATCTTATCAAACACAACATGGGGGAAGAGAAGTGATTTGGTACTAGTTCTTAGTTTAAGGATCCCATGTTTCTTCTTCTGCCTCATCCCTATTACCTGGCACAACATTCTTAAATGTCTGGTTTGAAGATTCACAACCTATTGTCACTATTGTCTTATTTTCTCTGGCTAGACATAGACCCATGCACACACAAAGCTGAATGTTTAAAGCTTTTCTAGTTTCTATAAGAAACTGATTTGTTTCAAAAATTGTTTCAAAATATTAATAGTTTTTGTGTGCCTTTAAAAATGTAGTGAGGTTTTATTTGCTCTTACACGTAGCAAAAGCCCAGGATGGTGCAGCCATGGAAATGCAGCCTTTGAAGAGTGAAGAAGGTGGAGATGGTGATGAAAAAGACAAAAAGAAAGCAAATTTGCCAAAAAAGGAAAAATCTGTCTTACAAGGGAAACTTACAAAGCTGGCTGTTCAGATTGGCAAAGCAGGTATGATATACAGAAGAAAATAAGGTTTTGCTTTTAAAATATGCTAACCTTCTGCTTGAAAATGGTCTTTTGACCCACTTAAGGCTGCAAATTGTTGCTTTGTGAGTGGAAGGGGGTTTAAAAATACTTTCCGTTTTATCCACAGTATACCAGGTCTTTGAGTTATTGCAGATCATCATGATACTATTGCAACTTAGGGACTCTAATCCCCAGTATACGTGGTAGGAACTAACTAATAAGTGGTCAGGTTAGGATTAGTGCCAAAGACTGCCCAGTTCACAAGCCCATACGCTCATCTCTGAATTTCTCAGGATTTCTGGGACCAGTAGAGAGTGCTAGCAGTGTGGGTACTCAGAGCAGATTACCCACTATATTTTATTTTATTTTTTCAAAAGAAAGATTGATTGATTGAGAGATGGAGAGAGAATGTATGTGAGTGAGGGGAGGGGCAGAGGGAGAGGAGGAGGAAGGGAATCCTCAAGCAGACTCCCTGCTGAACGCAGAGCCTAATGCAGGGCTCAGTCTCAGGACCCTGAGATCATGACTTGAGCCAAAGTCAAGTGCCAGACACTTAATCAACTATAAGCCACCCAGGTGCCCCCCAACTATATTTTAATAAAAAGAAATTTCACCACACATTTTGCTCATCTTTTTACTGACTATGAAGAAAATTAGGTATATGTTTTTCTAAAAATTACCATTTACTTAAATTGAAATGCTTAGTTAGAGCACCATCCTGGTGAGGCCAAAGTTACCAAATTGCTATCCTCACTAGAAAACACCTGTTAATAAAACTAGAGTGGAGAAAAGAAGCAGAAGCAGAGCTCTTAGCTAAAAACAGAGCATGCCCTCCAGTATTATCATCCATGTGAAAGAACACGTGGATAAATCAGCATATACTATTAAAATTGCTTAAATTATGTAATTCTACTTCTTAGGAGTATGTTGGAAAAAGTGAGGTTTTGCTTCTGTTCTGAATAAGTTTATCCAATAGCAAATACTCGCTTTTTGTAATATATAGCCAAAGGGTAATACTGCCTCAGTGTTGGGGAAAAGGGTGGATTTAAGATGGTTAGATTATTAGGTGCAGATACGTGGATTTGTCTTATTTTTCAGTACTCATTTGTAATAGGCTAACAAGTAAACAAAACAGGTAAATGGTTTGTAAAACATGAAGCACTAAGGATAGATGAAAAAACAATTGAGAAAATTCATTTTTTTAGTAAAAGACATAGGGTTGAATATTTAATTCCAAGTCTCCCCATTGATCAGATTTTTACCGTCTTCTCTTTCAACAGTAAGCAGTTGCCAATGTATAAAGTACCCACTTAACTCTAAGCTTTTGGTATTTTCCTTGTCGTTGCCTATTATTTTGTCTTAGCTTTAGTAGAAGGCGGAAGATAAAATTAGGTCTAGGAAAGAATCATAAACACTTTCCTACCAGTTCTCCTGGGGACAGGGCTATACTTGGAAGCAGAAATTAAATCTGACAATGCCAAACGATGAGTTAGGTGCAGTTAAAAAAAAAAAAAGAGATAACAGTTTCTCAGAGAAATTTAAGTATTCTCAAACCAGTGGTAATTTCTTGTGGTGGCTAATATGTAACTGACAATGGGGAGTGTCTGGACTACTGAAATAACGACATTTTTTCCTTTTCCTTTTTCTTTTTTTTTTTAATATACTGAAAGGTTTGTTGATGTCTGCCATCACAGTTATCATTCTAGTATTATATTTTGTCATTGATACCTTCTGGGTTCAGAAGAGACCATGGCTTGCGGAGTGCACACCGATTTACATACAATATTTTGTGAAGTTCTTCATTATTGGAGTTACAGTTCTAGTGGTTGCGGTACCAGAGGGTCTTCCCCTTGCCGTCACTATCTCCCTGGCTTACTCAGTCAAGGTAAGCAGAAAAGGGTTAAGTCGATTTACTAAGTTTAAAGCTTTCATTGGTAGAGAAAATTCACACCTGTGGTGACTCTTTTCTTTTTGGTTCTGAAAGGAGTTTTCCAGAAATTTATAGTTAGTTCCCTTTAGAAATGCTGTCACAGCGCCCCCACCCCCCACCCCCCAATCCCCCCAAGTTGAAGGTCTCTATACATCACGATGTATATATACATTTCCTCACAGGGCAGCCTTGACACAAAACCGAGCACAACCCCGCGAAGCAAAGTTCTAGCTTAATTTTCACTGTTACATGGTAGTTATGTTGCAAGTCACATCACCTCCCTTTTCTCCATCTGTAAAATTAAAGTAAGAATGTGTGTCATTGACCTGTGGGAAAACACCATAGAGGCTTCTCTCAAGTTGAACCTTCTCGGCCCTCCTCGTTTGCACTCTTCTACCCTCATCACAACACAGCCGAGCTTCCACACAGTAAGCAGACTCCTGTTTCTGAAATAGAATTCAGCTATATTATTTCCTTACATCATACTGAGAAAAAATCCAAGCTCCCCGTGGCCTGCAGGGTCCGGCCAGTGTGGCCCTGCCGACCTCTTGGTGCTCCTCTGGTCCAGCCTCACCAGCCCTCCCGTAGTTTGTCACATAATCCAGGGCCCACTCACTCTTGCTGTAAATCGCCTGCTCTTACTCTACTCAGTCTCTTCCAGTGTCACCTGTAGTAGTTGACGCCTTTGCTCACTACTGCTTTTGTAATCTGGTTGAAGGTTACTAATTTATTTTAATTAATTTTAGATCTTATATGGAAAAGGTGAATTGGATTTTTAAAAAGGTTTAGCTTGGGCAACTTTGACCTTTCAAAATGGCTTTGCAGGTAAAATTATACTTAATGGGAAGAATGCGGCTCTTGTCAATTTTCTGGTGTTAAATTAGCTATTCTTAAGTAGTATTGCTGATGGTGATGAGCAATATAAATAGTCACGGTTTCTGCTGGAGTTCTCTGATCCTTAGTATTCCAACATATTTTACAATAAACCCGTCAAGATAAGAATATTTTTTGCTTACTGTTTGAGTTTATTTTCTTTTCAGGCATTTAACATCTTTCATTTCAAATGATAAATGTTTCAATGTGATGAAATACAGTGCAGTCACCTATTTGGTTTTTTTTTTTTTTGAAGTTTTGAAATAATTAGAAATAAGTTTTAGACACATCATTTTATCAGTACTGTCAGTTCATCTTGAGTAGTCATCAATAACATTAATTTTTCAATTGATCAAAAAGATACAGGCAGAATTAATTTACATTACTAGAAAATGAGTAAGAGCATTTTAACTACTGTTCTGCTTTTATTAAATATTTAGACTGAATGTTACCAATTAAGTTCTTTTTCATGGAGGTGTGTAGTCTTTCTGGATCCTTTATTAGTACTTTGTGAAATTGAGCACCTGTTTTTTCACTGTAGAACTTCATTCTTTTATCTTCAATATTCATGCAAATCACACGTAATTTGGGAGTTACACCTCTTCTGCATATTTATTTCTTCAAAGAACCAATTTTTGCAGTATCTTGCATATCAGTAGTCACAGAATACACATTGTAAAATAGCTCTTGTCATTTTTAACTCATTCTACATTTTTGAAAATGAATTATCAAGCATTTTAACTTAAATGCCTTTTGGGGCTACTGTGAAAACTCTTAGTTTTTTTTTGAAACTGTTTTGTTCTTGTAAATAAGAGGAAGAGATTATCCTAAGGATGAGAATGCCAGGTGTAGCAGCATATGGAAGAGATAAAAATGACCCATTCTGGTTTTGATACATTATCTCAGTCTATCAGAGTCAAAAAGAAAAAATCAGACAAGCCCACAAGCTCTGCATTTTAACTGATAAAGCTACTTTTTCCTTGGTGATTTGTTTTCCACTTTATAAGGAGACATAATCCTTAAATGTCATATACTTTTACAATGCTGTAAGTACCTCTGTACTTGGAATACAGATTGTCATTACTCTTACATAATGTGAAGACACTTCACAGAGGCTGTTGGAGGCATATAGTCAACATGATTTGCATATGAGTGCAGGTATCTGTATTCATTTACTAGATTATATTATGCATTGGTAAAAAAAAAAATAACTACAGAAAGCTAGTATACCCCTTTAGCTTATTCAAATAGGTCAAATATACTAAAATTCTTCCAGTATTAAATTAATGCTTTATACTGTATATAGCTGGGAGTTTAGTTCTTAATTTAAAGCACTTTACAATTTTATATAATGAGTAGTTTTGTATGTAGCTTAACTAGGTGTTTTTGTTTTGTTTTTTTGTTTTCGTCACCATAGAAAATGATGAAAGATAATAACTTAGTAAGGCATCTGGACGCTTGTGAAACCATGGGAAATGCTACAGCTATTTGTTCAGATAAAACAGGGACATTGACAATGAACAGAATGACGGTTGTTCAAGCTTACATAAATGAAAAACACTATAAAAAGATTCCTGAACCAGAAGCCATTCCACCAAATATTTTGTCCCATCTTGTAACAGGAATTTCTGTGAATTGTGCTTATACATCAAAAATATTGGTAAGGTTTCTTTAATAATTTATATATGAAAATTAATTTTTAAATGTGTAATAATAGACTGTATGTAGCTCTTCAGACCTACCCTTATTGGAGAACTGGATGTGTTAAATTTTTAAAAGTCATATAGTCAGATAATGTATGTAAGTTTCTTTAATACAATTTGCATTACAAGAAAGACCTGTTGATCAACTTATACCTTGTTCACTTGCATTTTCCTCCTCCTATATTTTGAATTTCCCATATTTAGAAACTCTCAAGCCTTATAACAAGTTCTTAATTTTAAATTCTTATTAAGCATATTTTGTGAAAGACCAGGCTATCTTACTGTAGAAAGTCAACTCTCAATTTTCTAGAGAAAATTTTGAAGCCAGATTTCAACTTAAATGAATATGTTCTTATATGTGCTTGCTATATGTTCTGTTTGGTTACTCAGTAGATCCTACCAATGAAGTCAAGACTTTTTGAAACTAACTCAATAAAGTAATTCTAGACTTTCTGCTGCCTTAGAATAAAATATTTTTAACTTTGCAAGTTAAAAGTCTTAACTTGCAACATAAAGTGTGGAATTGCTTAAGTTGATAGGTGTTCTGGTGATTTATGGATGAAGGCCATGAGCAGAATTAATATTACAACTTGTCTAGTGAAAATACGCATGAATTGGATTATTATACTGAAAAGTTATGGGATCCTGGTTCTAGATCTAGCTTTGCCTTTTACTAGCTGAAAGTCTGAGCTTTACTTTCTTCAGTTGTTAAGTAAAGATGATCACATCTGGCCTTATTACTACAGTGATAATTATATATAAGGTGGTATTTGTGAAGATACGATGAAGGAAGTAAAGCTTTTATATACATATATTTAAGGCAGCAGTGCTTTAAGTTTAAAAACTTGTATAGAAGATTTAATTTGAATTATTTAAATGTTCAATGAAAACAGGAAGAGAAAAGGAAAGGAATTAAAATTTATTAAATCTCACTATGTGTCAGGAACCAACTTTAAACTTTACATGCCTTATCTCACTTAATTCTTGGGTCATAAGTGCACCTGTTTTCCAGTTGCTGAAGCCAAGGACCACAGCAGTGGGGTAACTTGCCAAAAATTCACGTAGCTAGTAACTGGCAGGGCTGAGGTTGGAATCCATGCCATTCTCGCCTCCGAGATCCTTCCTACCGTACCTTTTTGTGTCCCTCTTTGAAATGCTGATATTACTAGAAGTTTCCTATGTAGTTTTGTTTTAGAATGTCGCATTCTATTTTACATTATAAGTTAAACTGTCATAGAGAAACAAGATGATACTAGCTTCTAAACCTTTTTCTCTTATAGCCACCAGAGAAAGAGGGTGGATTACCTCGTCATGTTGGTAATAAAACTGAATGTGCCTTGTTGGGACTTCTTTTGGATTTAAAACGAGATTATCAGGATGTTAGAAATGAAATACCAGAAGAAGCACTGTACAAAGTCTACACCTTCAATTCTGTTAGGAAGTCCATGAGTACTGTCCTGAAAAATTCAGATGGAAGTTATCGAATATTCAGCAAGGGTGCATCTGAGATAATTCTGAAAAAGTAAGAGTAAAATGCTTAGATGAATAAATTGCTCACTATAGTTGCTTTATGGAATACCTACTGTGTTGTTATTGTTGCTATTTCCTTTTTTGTGAACATCAGGCATTTGATAGGACCTCAGAGCTTTTCAGTATATTTTAATGGTATCTAGATATTTGCCCATGGTATTCTGCCATTTTTGTACTTCTGCTTCTTTTATTTCATAGTATTTTGCTGTAGGGAAAATGTGCCCATTACATTCAGTCTGGTAGACTTAATAAAGTAAACCTTGATCTTTGCTTTTGGACATGTTGACTCCGTTGTTATATAGGATTATGAGAAATAACGGCCTCCTGGGAAGAAAAACTCATGTCTAGATCTTCAATGCCACATTGTAGATAGTGAGCTCAGAAAATGTGATGAATGAATTTCAGATAAGTTCTTAGAGTAGCAGAGCATTCACCCTAGATCTTAAGAATTCTCCTTTTATATCAGAGTGAGGTTTTAGGTCTGTGCTGCTGCACTGGGATACTTAAATATTTCCTGTCATTTTAAGTGGTCGTTTTTCTCTTTTATCTGTCCTTTCACAGACGAGTAGTTTCAGTTTTGACATTATACACTTAGGTATAATTTCCCTAATGTTTGTTACTATAGGTGTTGAAATTATTTTGGTTTCCTTAATTCCAGTAGAGAATTTAAAAACACAATTTAAGAGCAGCCCATTGGAACTTGTAACATTTAAAGAATGTTTACTTTTAATTTGCTTATATGTAGCTTATAATCCAGTGTTATCTTGCTTGACAGATTATATTCTAACAGGTTTAAGAGACAGGTCTATAAATAAATTACTGAAATGGCAGCACATGACAGATGGTTACAGAGTTTTAAGATGAGATCATTGTCATATGAAAGATACGGCACTTCAGATAGGTTTTGGTATGAAGTGAGAACATCAAGGTGAAGGAAGCCACGTCAAAGGGAAGGAGGTGGGAATACACGGGCCATATTGGAGAGTTAGCAAGTCGCATGGTTCAGCTGGGTAGTCATGTGCCTTTGTGACACACAGGCCACACAGAGCCTCTTCCCTTTATTGAACCCTTGGTTATCTGTTGTCAGGGTGAAAGGTTAGAAATCTGTCTCATCCATGTCTTGCTGAATAGCAGATAGGTGATACAGGAGAGATTTTTGAATCAAAACCAAATCAAGCTTTTTGACCACCAGCTCGGTGACAGTGAAATAAAATGATGCATGTGAAATATCTAGCTTGCAGTCTGATAGGTAATAGTCCCACAGTAATATGTACATTTTGTTGTGGGGGCTCTTACACGTTAGGCTAAGCAGGAAAAATTAAGTGGGCAAGAGGATGTAACCGGAGTATTTTTTTCATCAGGTAGTAGAATGGCCAAATCTGTGATTGAAGATAATTCTTACATCAGGAAGTAAGGTGGGTTGGAGGGAAAGAAAGGATGGGCTGGAGACAGATAATTCATTTAAAAAGCTATTACACTAGCTCTAGCTTAAAGTAGGAGCCAGGAGAAGGCAGCAGCAGGGGGAACAGCAAGGAGAGGCAACATTTAGGAGGCTGTTAAGAGGCCCAGTTTCGGGACTTAGGAGCTGATACTGTAGAGGTGATGCAGAAAAAGGAAGTGTTCAGGTGAGACTTTTAGATTTACATTGGAATTGTTGGGGCTGATGTTGATGTTGAGGAGGCAGCGTTTAGACTTGCACGCAGTAGATCTAAGGTGTCACTACAGCATCCAAATGGAGCTCCTCAGCAGTGATGGTGAGCTTTGGAAAATCACCAAAACAGAAGTTGTGCCCAGACGCAGGAGGAGGCGGCCTCACCAAGGGAGAGGAGCAGAGAAAGGAGTCATGAAAAAGAAAGTTTAACTAGAGAAGTACATAGTGTGACTTTTATTTACTACATAACTGAAATGTTGGTAGTTAGTATCACTGAAAAGTAAAACTATTTTGGCATTCTCTCTCTCATTTCAGTAGAATGCTTACTTTAACAGTAAGTTTTTTTCTTTCATGGTTAAAACAATGTAGGTGGTGAAACAGCATCTCAGGTAAGGGGTTGATTAAACTTGACTTTTTACTTTAAAAGAAGACTATTTGTGAATTTTGTGTTCAAGTTAATGCCTAATTCTGTACCAGAATGGACAGGTGTGTAGTTTATTCTCCTCTGCCACTAGGGGTTCTTTGTGAAAATTTAAAAGCATTGCATTTCCAAGAGAGAAGGTTTAGAGACTATCTAGAGTAACTGATAAAGTGGAGAACTATAAAGTGAGAACCATAAAAAGTAGAACTGTTGTATAAAGGGGAGGGTAAAAAGCCAATGTGATTTAAGTCTGTGGAAATGCAACATATGTGATCCTCTAAATTCCAGATGTCAGATCCCATGATTTCTAGCCCTTCCAGTTCACTTAAATGGCACTAACCATTATTTTTGTTACTTACTGATGTTTGGATTCAACATTTCCTTTTAGGTGTTTCAAAATCTTGAGTGCTAATGGTGAGGCAAAAGTATTCAGACCAAGGGACCGTGATGATATTGTAAAAACAGTGATTGAACCAATGGCATCAGAAGGCTTGAGAACCATATGTCTTGCATTCAGAGATTTCCCAGCGGGAGAACCTGAACCAGAGTGGGATAATGAAAATGATATTGTCACCGGTCTTACGTGCATTGCTGTTGTGGGGATTGAAGACCCTGTGAGACCTGAGGTGGTGAAACGTTCTGTGCTTTTTCATGTGCAGATTCTCTTAACCCTAGGGGATCCAGGCACTGACTGGAACCAGCTTTCTAGTAACATTCTTGGTGTTTGTGATTTTCTTTCTTTTTTCCTGCGTGAATCCAAGACAGGTGAAAAAATAGTGCTTGCGATGTATATGCTACTTATTGACGGTTTTTAATTAGACCGCTTCTCTTTGGGATCTTACGTACTTGACAGCACCATAACCTAGCACAGTGCCTTGAGCTGCGTAGGTTTTTCAGTTGATATTTGTATTAAATTCCAGATGCATTAAGTTATTTGTTTTCATGGTCTCTAGACCACCACTGTTGAGTAGAACTTTCTTGTGATGATAGTTTTCTCTATGTTGTTCCCACAGTAGCTCCTCCCCACATGTGACTACTGAGGTTTTGAAGTGTGGCTAGTACAACTGAAAAACGGAATTTTTAGATTTAATTTGAATTTAAACATCCTGTTACCTTATTTGACAGCATGCAACTATACACTTTGCTTTTTCTCTTTAAGTCCTTTATTTTAAAGTTTGTTTAGCACCTGTGTGCCAAGCATTATACTAGGGTATATTCCCTGGCCTCAAAGAAGTCATTCTTGGGTGGGAATGGACAAACATGTAAATATAACTCAGGATGTTAGTACATTGTTAGATTTATCCGGAGCATGTTATATGGGCACAGAACATGAGCCCCCAACTTTGTTTAAAGCAATAGCATCTTTTTAATTAATTCTTACTGTGTGCCAGATAACTATGCCAACTGCCTTACATGTGTTATTTCATTTAATATTCACCTCTGTGACTTACTACTCTCACTTAACAGGTGAAAAAAAATCGAGGTGTATAGAGGTTAGCTCTAGACCATAGAACTAATCAAATCTGGTTTTGTCTAAAGCATGTGTACTTAAAAGACGCTATGCTCTGTTAATCACTGAAGGGGTCAGGTAAGACTTCTGGGAGGTTAATTACCTGATCTGAGTCTTAACGGATGCGGTGTTAGCTGGACCTCAAGGGACAGGTGTAAGCACATTCTGAGCAAAGAAGCAACATGAGTAAAAGCACAAAGGCAAAAAAGCAGCTTTTGTTCAATGACTATCAGCTAATTGATTCAACACCCAATGTGTAGTACCAGGTACTTTTTTTAGGAACTGGAAATACTGCAGTAAGCAAAATAGTCATGCAGTTTATCTTCTAGAGAAGTAAGACAAACAGACAAAATGATAAATACTTGGACAGTATGCCAAGTGAAAATATATTCTCTAAGGAATAAGACTTGGTCCCTGCCCTCAGGGGCATTACATTCTGGCTGGCATATGGGGGGAGTTGGGAGGGTGATAACCAGCTATGACAATTACAAGTGTGAAAAGGGCTATAAAGGATATGCTCAGGGTGATGAAATTAGGTAACTTAGAGAGACCACATTAGGAGATCTCTGAAGATAAGACATTTGAATTGAGATCTGATAGCTGAAAGGGAGCCAAACATATTAATAGCTGCAAGAAGAATATTCCAGGCAAATGGAACAAAAAATTCAGAGAGAGGGCTGAGGATGAGAAAGTATTAGCTATTTATTTCAAAGATAGAAAGGAGGCTAATATGGCCGTAAGTGTGGACAAGAAGGGGCAGATAAGATTATCTTTGGTCTTACAAGACAATTAAGGTTCTGAATTTTATTCTAAAACTAGGTAGGACGTAATTAAAGAAATTCAGGCTGGGAAGTAACATAATTTGTGTTGTTAAAATACTGTTTTGGGTACTGTGTAAGAAATAGAACAAGGAAGCAAAGCAGGGAGGCCAGGAGATTATTGCAGTGATCCCAGGCAAGAGATGATCATGGCTTAGCACTACATATAGTGTGGCAGGGAAGATGAAGAGAAGGGGATGATTTCAAGTGGAGGTAGAACCAATAGGAATGAATCTGTTGGGTTTGGATATACTATTCTTGACATTGTTGAGGTGTCTGAAACATCCAAATGTATGTCACGTAGGCATTTGGACCTACTAGCCTGAAAGTAAGCTAGGCTGGGAGACTCACCTGAGGGGCTCCGGGAGATCTCCTGAGGGAAGTATAGCTCCACGATTAGATGTCTTGCAGAGGAGGGACAGTCAGTCTCCTTGCATCTCTAGGTGAGTGGTAAATGACACTACCAATGGAATAAGAGAATCAGAAGCTGCAGCCTATTTAGAAATGTTGAAATATCCAGGTGGGTAATGTTTGCTAACCGTTGGTCAAAAGGAAACCAAAGTTTTATACATTGATTTATGGCTTAACTCTTACCTAAATGTAGTATTAGAATAGGGTGTCGACAACTTTTGTCCTTTGGAAAATAGATTGCTGTTATCATGCTCTTGGCATTGATAAAGAGTTTCATCTTTTTTTAAACATGAAAGTGGCACTTAATTTTTTTAGTATCACAAAATGAGATGGATATTTTGAGACTAACGTGAGACCATGTAATATAAAGCAGGCTTCTCTGTGTGGGTATATGGTGGACTGCATTTCTGATACAGAGAATTTTGATTAATTAGCTATATAGAATAAATCCAGCTTTATTGAATTTGCATAGGTACTTGAACAAGGTTCTCTTCAGTTTCTTATCTGTAAAAGTGGAGGTGGTTTGTGAGCTTTATGTGGAGGTATTTGGTATAGTTAGTGGGCCATTAATAAATGTTAGTTTGCTATTATTTGCCACATGGTTTTAACCCAAGACCAGTTTCTCTCTGTTACTCAATGTCCCTCTATTCCAAATGCTCTCAGGATACCACATAACCAGTGAGTGCTTGGGTAGACAATTTTGGGTTACTTTTTATCTCAAATGAGATATCGGGATATATATTACATTTTATACAGCTAACCAATGTTTTCAAAATCAAATATTGATTTGTTTTTTAATGTATATGCTGTACAAAGACACAATTTTGTCTAGATAGGTCATGAAAGGTGCTTCCAGAGACATTACATTTAAACTGTATTTATAGTAGAAGTCATAAACCTTCAGCCTGCAAGGCCAGATTTAGCCTTCAGTCAAATTTTCTTTGGACCGTGTGGGTGTGGGTATGTGTGTGTAAAGCATTATGTATTGAGAGAGCATACACAAATGTAGGTTTCTGCTTTCTCTTAAAGTGGTAGGTTTTGTCAACAATGGGCATTTATTCCACCACAGTAAAAAAAAAAAAAAAAAAAAAAGCTAAAGCCAAATAGCTTTTTCGTTAGGCATTAGTGTTGGGTTCAGTGTTTTTCTCATTTATGTTACCCGCATGGCCTGATAGGCATTTGCATTTGCAGCCCCTATGCTCCAGAGGAATCAATATGGATTTCCTGGTTAGAGAAGAGCAGGAAGTATTTTCTAGGCAAAGGGAATTGCCAGAAGCAGAGACACAGAAACAATATATAGATTATTCATCCATCAAGTTGTATCATAGAGAAAAATTCTAGATAAATCTAGAAATTATTTTGAGGTTCAAGTGTGATACTCTATTATACTAAGAACTTTGCGGCTTATAGTGTTAACAGTAGAGGAATCATCATGTATTTTTAAGAAAATCTATTAGAAAAATAATTCTATCAGTTTTACAGGAGGAACAAACGTAAAGACGGGATACCAGTTAGAAAGCTATTTTCAGTAGTTCAGGCAACAAGCAGGGGAGACAAGGTGCAGGGAAGGTTTGAGGTAGAATCCAAGGACTCATTGTCCTTTAAAGGTGGGTAGAGTAAGAGAGATTTGGAAGAGGTCAGATGACCCCTAGGTTTCTGTTAGGTAGATTTTAAAAAACATGGTCTCCGTTTTGGACACCCAGATTCCACTGTCCCTTCTCTGATGGAATTATGAACCCAGCACTCAGGATGAGGTGGGAGAAAGATGTCGATTTGAAAATTAACTAGCACATACATGACAAAGGTACAAGAATAAGTAAAGTAATCCTTAAAACATACAGAGTGGGGGGAAAAAAGTGAGCTACCCATAACCCTAAAAAACACACCAACATTTTATTCTCCTGTTGTCTGGGCAATAAAACTGGAAAGATAGAAAGCCAACCAGAAAAGAACTGCATAATGGTTGGGGAGGGGGGCATTTTAAGAAGCCTTTGGTAAATAAATAATGCAAACAAATTAAGTAGGATCACAACTGAAAATGAAGCCTGAACTAGGACTGTGGCAGTAGAAGAGGAAAGAAGAGATTACTGGGAGTAATTCAAGAAATATTGAATATGTTGAGATGAAAGTAAAATTGTCATTATTTGTAGGACTGTGCAGTAAGGCATTATTTGTTCAGTGGGTTTTTTTTCCTTTGGAAATACTTATTTTCTTTCTTAATACGAATTTTTCTTTGTAAACCAGGTACCAGAGGCAATAAAGAAATGTCAGAGGGCTGGAATTACTGTGCGGATGGTCACTGGTGATAATATTAATACTGCTCGGGCTATTGCCACCAAATGTGGTATTTTACATCCTGGGGAAGATTTTCTGTGCCTAGAAGGTAAAGATTTCAACAGAAGAATACGAAATGAAAAAGGAGAGGTAAGGGTTTCTTTAATTTTTATATTGATGTATTTTTCATATAACATACAGAATATGCACTGTGTGTTAGGCATCACACAGGACGAAATGCAGCGTGCACCTAAGAAGCAAAAAACACTAACATTTTAGGAGGTGAAAGAGACTAGTGATAGAGATATTTCTCCTAAAGGGAGTGAGCACGTTTCTCTTTTTATGGTCCGTGTAGGCCAGTTTCAGAAGTATAATATGTATAAGCGAGTATGGGAGGAAGAGTTAGAAAAAGCTGATACAGAGCATATTTTAGGACACCTCAAACTGTGCGCTTTTTATACTATGTTAAGGAGTTTTTATTTTCATAGGCAGTGGGAAGATTTTTAAAATTTGATCTTATAATGATATGTATATATAATAGTGGTTCTCAACCTTGAGTATGCATTAGAGTGACCTAGAGAGCCTTTTAAAAATGTTGATTGCTAGGCCCCCAACCCAGAGGATTTGATAAGATGATAGGTTTGGGGCCTTGCTAAAAAATTTGCATTTCTGACAAGTTCCCTCGAGTTGCTGATGGTGCTGGTCTGTTAACCACGCTCTTTTGAGAACTGCTGATACATATGCCAGAAAGCTAATTTGGGAATTATAAAACTAGGTTTGGGTACATTTTAACTTTCACAAACATTTACAGATTGAGCAAGAGCGGATAGACAAGATTTGGCCAAAGCTTCGAGTACTTGCAAGATCATCTCCTACTGACAAACATACACTGGTTAAAGGTGAGTTGATTTTACAGTTACTTCACAATTTGTTAATACAGACATGTGTTCTGTTTCCTAAAGTGGTAATAGATGTTGAATAATAGATTGGATCTTGGATATTATCTTTTCCAATAAAATCTAAATACATTTCCTTTTGACACCTTCCGTGAACTGTGTTTATCTTCATTAAAACAGGATATTGCTCCTAGTGTAACCTTAGTTTCTGGACTTGGTCCTTGTCCAACATCTCGGCAGTTTCCATTTCTCTCTGTTTGTTTGTTTATTTTTAACCTCAAGTCTGTAAAACTGGCTGGTCAGGGTACTCTGCAGAATCACCTTGTTAATTAAAGGGGATATTTTTACAGCACAAATATTTACTTTTGTTTCAGGTATAATTGACAGCACTGTGTCCGAACAACGCCAGGTTGTAGCTGTAACTGGTGATGGTACAAATGATGGCCCAGCACTAAAGAAAGCTGATGTTGGATTTGCAATGGTAGGAACTTAACCTGTTAAATATTCAGATGTAATTTAGTGGCTGAGTTGTTTGTTACTAGATTGCTACTGACTTTATTTGAGGGAGAGCACACGAGTGGGGGAGGGGCAGAGAGAGAGGGAGAAGCGGATTCCCTGCTGAGTGTGGAGCCTGACACGGGGCTGGAGCCCAGGACCCTGAGATCATGACCTGAGTCAAAGTCCGGTGCTTAACCAACTGAACCACCCAGGTGCCCCACTATTGATTTTAAACACTGTCCTTCAAGATTTGAGTGAAAATATATGTGCCTAAATTGGTTTATAAGTCTGAGTAGTTTGTAACCACATTGATTTGATGCAGTGAAATCTGGTTAGAAGATGACTCTTGAAGAACTACAACATCATACATTTACCTTGTACTCTGCAAAATATATAAATATCTCATATGATCTGAACCTTACAACAATCCTCTTAGGCAGGAGGTAGGCTTTGAACGAGAGAGAGAAAGTGTGTGTGTGTGTGTGTAAGTTAAAAATATAATTGAGAATCTTCGTTCAACTGAAAATGTCTGTTAAGAGTAACTGAATGTCATCATTTCATATACGATAGCTATAATCCTTTTTTGATTGGAAAAAATCTACCCCCCCAGTCTTCAATTTAGATTTTTATTATTTAAAGTGCTAGAAAATTTCAGCATTTCATTATTATATTCTTATATTCTAGCCATAGTACTGATGAAGTATTTACTATAAAATTGGTATCATGAAATACAGATGCTACATAAATGTTTAATGATTGAAATTAGGTTGTTTCATATCTCTGAATCAATTTCTTGTAGCTTTTCAGTGTTGGAATGAATCTTTGTACCTTCAGTGCCATAGAAAACTTAAGTATTCTGTTTAATTTTAACTTAAATTTTTTTTTTAAAGATTTATTTGACAGAGAGAGAGACAGCGAGAGAGGGAACACAAGCAGGGGGAGTGGCAGAGGGAGAAGCAGGCTTCCCGCAGAGCAGGGAGCCTGACTCAGGGTCCGATCTCAGGACCCTGGGATCATGACCTGAGCCGAAGGCAGATGCTTAAGACTGAGCCACCCAGGTGCCCCTTAACTTAATTTTTTGGAAATACAGGTCCATAATCACTGTTCTCAAATCTAAAAATCTGAAAACTGAAATTTCTTTCCTAAATTTGCAACAGGCTCATTTGACTCCAAAACTTAATTCTGAATCAGTGTGTAACCAGTGTTTATTTGTATAATTTGTCCCCCTGATATTGTGCTGCTAAAATAGGGGCTTAGCAGAGCCATCATCATGGTGGCACCCTTTCAGGCATGAGAGGGATGGAAAGAGGAAATTATGTGGGTGAAGTGCTCTCAGCCAATAGCTGTGAGCCCATAGATCCCCACCCTACCCTATTCCAGACTCACTACGGTTAGCGGCACATTTGTCTGAACTTCTGAAAACTTGTGAAAAGTAGCTGAAGGGAGAAGGAATATTTAAGTCCTGTTCCTTTGGCTGTGGGCAAACAGGATCATTATTCACTATAGGGACACAAGATCACTGTCTGCTACTCCTGATCATTTCTTCAGGACAGCTGACCAGGAAGGCATTTACTTACAATGCATTTTTAAAAATGAAACGCTTTCTTCCCAAAACTTCAGTGTTTAAGGCAGATGCTAAGGGCTTTCAATACACACAGGTAAGTACAGTATTACAAATAGAAACACAGTACAGTGGCTGCTTTGTTTCATTTTTAAGCCCTGAAGGTTTTAGGCCCATTGTACCTCCTTTTTTTAAGGTAGCACACAAAAATCTAAATGTTTTAAAAGACAAAGAATGACTTAAATTTCAAAGCACTTTTGTTCAGTCAAGCTTGAGTTTACTTTGTGTATTTATTGTTTTCCAATTTCATATTTTAAAACTAAAAGACAAAATTATTTGGCTTGAGTTTTTAATAGATACCTACAAGAAATTGCTATTGATTAGTCCTTGTTAAATTTGTCTCTTATTTGCTGGCAGAAATAGCATTTTAGAATACTATCTATATATTCTTTCTCTCTCTATATGTGTGTGTGTGTGTGTTCTTTATATGTGTGTGTATATTTACACTCTATATTTAGAAAAGTCAACATTAAAATTTTCAACAATAAAATAAGATTTACAAAAGGACTCTAAGCACATTATTAGCTTGTGAAGAGGTCTGGCTTTATCTCTATATAGCCACTCTCCATAGATTCCTTTCGATTGCAAGCCTCCATTTAAAATATGATTATATTGTTTTATTATATTACATTATTCTTACCAAAATTGAGCAAAGCATAACATACAGATATTTCTGTCTTCAAAGCCTGAATGCCATGATGGGTTTCTATACAACTAAATACATCTTTGGTAACAAAATCTTCCCTAAAGTAATTAAAATACTGTCTTTTTAAACTTTGGATTAACAAAGGATTTGTTTGTTTATTCTCCAAACATTAAGAAAAGCTGCTTTCAATATTCTGGTCTAGAAACACTAGAAGTGAGTAGTTACCTCCTAAAGGTTCAGCACACAGGGAAATAAGTCAGAGCATAGTGGCAGCCAGTGAAGGACTAAACACAACACAAGGTGTGCATCCAGGCAGAAGACTCTGCCTGGAGAGACTGGGAAAGGTTTTCTGAAAGAAGTGCCATTTGAGTTGAGGGACAGAGAAGAGGAGGTGGAGAAGTACAGTGCAGGGACCCTCGTGAGCTGTAAGAAGTTGAACTTGTCTAGAAGAGGGTGTGCTCTTGGAGGAGAATGGGCTATGAAGCAGGAGGACTGACAGGCGGCACCTGCAAAGGGCCTTGAATACTGAGATAAGGAATTTGTTCTTTTCATCCAGTAGATCAGCCCTTCCCAAGCAGACCAGTGAGTGAAAGAAGTTTGGAGATTCACAAAGCAAGACAGCATGCGACTCAGAGAGGCTCATAAAAAAGCTGTTTAACTTTTTCTGATGGAAGTTCCCCAAACTTTCTTGACAGTGGAACTCATTTTTATTTGGACATCTCAAAATTACTTTTTAAATTTTGAAGGATTTTGAACAAGGGAGTGATTAGATTTGCATTTGAAAAAGACAGGGAATGATTAGAGGCAGGAAAACCTGTGAGGCTTAGATGTGTTAAATATGTTGCACATTAAAAGTAAAATATTCTGATTAGAAGCTAGAGGCTAAAATTTTAAATTAAGATTGTTCCCTCATTGAATATTTTTGAGAAAAACTTGATTTGAACTTTGTTTTTGTGTTTATCAAAACAGTAAATGCATTTAAAAAGTCAGGTCATTTTATAAGACTTACTACCTAAGTCCTGTGCCACAAATTACTTCTTCCAGCTCATTTTTTTGACAAAAGGAAACCAGCTATTTTAGCTGTTTGTTTCCCTTAATTGTTTGCCTCTGTATGTCTAAATGACATGATGGTGCTTTTTTTTTTTTAAAGGTTTTATTTATTTATTTGAGACAGAGAGAATGAGAGAGAGAGAGCACATGAGAGGGGGGAGGGTCAGAGGCAGAAGCAGGCTCCCTGCCGAGCAGGAAGCCCGATGCGGGACTCGATCCAGGGACTCCAGGATCATGACCTGAGCCGAAGGCAGTCGCTTAACCAACTGAGCCACCCAGGCGCCCTGCTTTTTTATTTAACTATAAAGCACTTGCTACTGACTTCTCGCTGAGGAAGATTAGGATTTTTACGGGCACACCAGGCACACACCACTGTCATCTCCATAATGCATACTGCACACAACCTGTCCTGTCATTCTCCCCCGGAATTAGATCATAATTTCGGATAGACCAGTATACAGTCCTTACGGTGACTGTAAAAGCTGTTCTAAGCTGAGCTGTGTAGTCTACCATCATGAGTCTTACTTCCTTGAACAACTTTTTGTATTCCCTATAAATTGTCTTTTTCATTCACTTTTTAAATCTATTTTTTTCAATGTGTTCACTTTTGTGCTTAGTTTTTCTAGGTACTTAACACAAATTCATCACCAAATTCTCCATTCTTTACATCCGAATCACCTGGCACTTTTACATTTTTACCTTAGAAATACCTCTTTCAGACCTTCCAACAAGCTTGAGTGTGGACTCTGCCAGGCCTGCTACCCAGCTGTCTGTTGTTCTCCATACCTGAGGATTTCCCGTTCCTCTCTCATGTCGGACCTGGTATTTCCTGGACTCGATGTCATCGTCTGTTTTGATGTATTCCTTCATGGAGTAATGCTATCTTCTCCAATAGCTTTCTGAGAAAAAAAGTTCATGAGAGTTAAACTTTTTCATAACTTTTATGACTGAAATCTCCACCCTCTTCTGACTCTTGATTCTTAACCTGACATATAAAAGTCTCATTTGAAAATCAATTTTTCACTGAGAATTTTGAGTTCATTCCTCCATTATTGTTAACGTATCATTCTGAATTTTGAACCTTGTGTGTGTGTGTCTGTTTTTTTTCCCCCCTTCCTAGAGATATATATGTCTTTCCTTAATTTCCAGTCTTCTGAAATGTAATGATGTTTTGTCATAGAACAACTCTCTACTATGAAATAAACTCATATTCTTCAATTTTGTGAAATTTTTTTATACTAGTCTTATTTCATCTCCACCATTTCTTCTTTTGTAACACCCACCCCCCATCCCAGTTCTTGAACTGCTTGGACTTACTGTCCTTCCTCTTTTTTTCCAATTTACCATACCTTTGTCATCTTGCTTTATTTTCAGGGACGTTTCCTCAGTTTCTGTTTTGTTTTTTTTTAAATTTCTGTGATCATATATTTAATTTCCAAGAGTTATTTTTGGATCTCTGACTTTTTTGTTCTTGTTTTAGCATTTTATTCATGTTTCATTGATGTACCTTTTACCGCTCTAAGGATTTGACTTTTTAGAATAGGCTTTCGTCTGCAGAGTTTGTGTCTCCATTTGCCTTTTAGTTTAGTCTTTCCTCAGATGTCAGGTGATTGATTCTTGGTTGTCTCTGCATATTTACTGGTGGAAAGCTGGAAAGCCTTGGGCCTGTGGGTGGGATTTGTCAACCAGAAGCTTCTCGGTAAAGTGATTTGGCTTGGCTATTTCACTTCCTTAGTGTACCTTGAATTGCAGTATTTTCAGGTCTTTTCTCTTCAGATGATCAGATTTCCCAGAAAAGAATCTTCAAATGTGCTACCTAGAGGGCACTCCTGAATACTGGTGTTCTGGGAAACAAGTAGAGAAAAGAAGGTGGTGGTCTCAATGCTCATTAAGCAGAGTTACCCTTAACCCCCTTTTTTTTTTTTTTAAGATTTTATTTATTTATTTGACAGAGAGAGACACAGCGAGAGAGGGAACACAAGCAGGGGGAGTGGGAGAGGGAGAAGCAGGCTCCCCACAGAGCAGGGAGCCCAATGTGGGACTCGATCCCAGGACCCTGGGATCATGACCTGAGCTGAAGGCAGTCGCTTAACCAACTGAGCCACCCAGGCGCCCCCCCTTAACCCCTTTTTTTCAGTGTAGCACCCCTACACTCAGCAGTGCTTGGAATCCCCCAGTTTGGACCCTCTTTGTCATACCCACTCTGATAAGTTAGCAGGCAGTCTTCTGCCAGGTCAGAGGGCATGGCAAATTGCCACTTGGCTGCATGGACTTGGGAAGGGGCCTTGAGGATCTAGCTGTCTTTTCTTTTAATTTTGTTGTTAACCTACAACACCCGTACAGAAAAGTGCCTATGTCATAAATGATTGAATTGATTATCACAAGTGAGCAGACCTGTTCTTTGTAAGGCAAGAAATAGATTATTACCTATACCCACAGATGCTTCAGTCACATTGTCTTCTAATCATTGCCCTGTCTCTCTGTAAAGATAACCAGTATTCTGAAGATTACTTCTGTCTGTTTCCAAACTGTGAACCTAAGAATCTTATATATTTTGAGTCCACCATCCTTCATTCATCATTATGCTTTTGAGATTCATCTGTGTTGTTGTATATCGCTGTAGTTCACTCATTTTTATTAATCTACAATTTATTAATCCATCCCATTCTACTCTTGGTGGACATAGTTGTTTTTAGTTTGGACCTTCTAGGTACTTCTTTAGTGTCTCTAGTAGACTTTCAAGAAATCCTTGTTTTCATTCACATCTTTACCCCTCCTTCCAGTGCTACCTGGTGCTGCCAAGTACTGAGCCTTATGTAGGAGAGTCTGTTGTGCAAAAAAACTTAATTCTCTGCTTTCCCTCCTGTTGGCTTAGGATTCAGCTCTCTGCGGTCTGCCAGCCTACTTGCTGTTTGGTTATCTCCTCTCCAGCCTCTTAAGATTTCCTTACAGTATCTCCTTTCCCATTAACTTTGATTCTGTGAGTTTTTATTTTAATATATCTTTTTGTGTAACTTTTGGGGAGGAACTTGGGTTATGCCTCTGTGCATTCCTCCTTTTTTTTAAATCCAATTTGAACTTTATTTTCAATACCTTATTCTTTGATTTTTGCTTAGGTGGAATCTGAGAGAGATTGTAGAATAACTATTACCTTCTTTTATAGTACATTTAAGTCATTAGTCATTCAGTATAATGGTAAATTTTGGTTTGTCGTAGACTACCCTTTCGGATACTTGAAAGTTATATTTTAAACGTTTAGTCTAATTCACAGAAATTTTTGTATTAGGGTATCGCTGGAACTGACGTAGCTAAAGAAGCATCTGACATCATTCTCACAGATGACAACTTCACAAGCATTGTTAAAGCAGTTATGTGGGGACGAAATGTCTATGACAGCATCTCCAAATTTCTTCAGTTCCAGCTCACTGTTAATGTGGTAGCAGTGATAGTTGCTTTCACGGGCGCCTGTATTACTCAAGTAGGTCCACAGTTTTGTTTTTTTTATTAAAACGTGTTTGTTTTAAAGCAGAAATGTGTGTCTAATCTACCATTTTAAAGTACTTAAATATTTGAATAACCTGAAGCTTAATATTGTAGGTTAATTAATATGAAAATGTAATCCTGTTCTGTTCTTTGAGTTTTTAAATACAAAAGGCTTCCTGAGAATTGCTGAGTCCCTGAATAGTTGTGAATGTCTATTAGGAAACCTATCTTTTCTAGGATTCACCGCTTAAGGCTGTGCAGATGCTGTGGGTAAACCTCATAATGGATACGCTCGCTTCCCTGGCTCTGGCAACTGAACCCCCCACTGAATCTCTCTTGCTTCGGAAGCCTTATGGTAGAAATAAGCCTCTCATCTCACGCACGATGATGAAGAATATTTTGGGTCATGCATTCTATCAACTTGTAGTAGTCTTTACACTCTTATTTGCTGGTAAGAATTCAATGCCTGATACAGCTTCGGTTGTTTTTGTTCCAAGCTAATATCCCAGATGTTTTAATGTTGCCAATTCTTCAAGAACATAAGTTGGTCTGTTTCTCACTGCCCATTTGTCTTTACTTTCTTCTCTTTGTCAGTGGATGTTGCTAGGGAAGCACTGTGATAGATAGTGGGAGGAAGTAAAAAGAGTCCTGATTTTTTTTGTCCTGGCTCTGCCACTAAATTAGATATCATAATTTGGGGGCTTCAGTGTCTGCATCTATAAACAAGAGAGTTGTACTGGATAACCCCAGGTTTCTTCCAACTTTTCCTATGCTGTCAGTCGAGATCAAATAAAGGTCTGGCTGGGTTGTATTACTGCACACTTTTCTTGAAATGTTATTTTGTATGATAATTACAAAGTAGTAATTTTTCATTCTTTCAGGAGAAAAGTTTTTTGATATTGATAGTGGAAGAAATGCACCTTTGCATGCTCCTCCTTCGGAACATTATACTATTGTTTTTAATACCTTTGTGCTGATGCAACTTTTCAACGAAATAAATGCCCGGAAAATTCACGGTGAAAGAAATGTGTTCGAAGGAATCTTTAATAATGCCATCTTCTGCACAATTGTTTTAGGCACTTTTGTGGTACAGGTGGGTAATTGGAAAAGATAGTTTCAAATTTGATGATCATGTGGGAGATATTAGATAAACAGTTACCTTGTTCCAGAAATTGTTTGACTGCTGCATGTGTGGGACTTCTATGTATTACCTTAATGACACCTAAAGAAAGAGTTTTAAATACCACATGTCAAGTGAAAATACACTCTATCCTGAAATTCCACATACGAGCAGAGTATATTAAGCTAATACTATTTTAATTGCACTACTGATTCTGTGGTTGTGATACTTTACACATAAGCTGATACCAGTTGTTCATTCTATATCATTATCAAAACTATTATAATTTTAATGTTATTTAAGGTAAATCTTACTGTTTAGCAGTTTCTAGTCTAGCTAGAGTGATCACTTAATGGCTTCGAGCAATTGGTAGTAATTGTATGTCTACGGTTAAGTTTATTAAATAATAGTACTTGAAATGAATATTCTAAAGTGCATGTGATTCTGAATGCTGCTTCCTGAGTTGGTACATGCCAGTTTTTGATTTTGTAATACAGTTGACTCTTGAACAACACAGGGGATAGGGGCATCAACCCTTACACTCTCCCCACCCCAACTCACCCCTGCACAGTCGAAAATCTGAGTATAACTTTTGAACTCCCCCAAAACTCTTAATAGTCTACTCTAGACCAGAAGCCTTACCAATAACATAAATAGTCCACACATATTTTGCAAGTTATATATATAATTCTTAGAATAATGTAAGCTAGAGAAAAAGTGTTACTAAGAAATCATAAGGAGAAAATGCATTTACAGTACTGTACTGTGTTTACTGGAAAAAATGTATAAGTGGACTTGTGCAAATCGTGGTGTTCAAGAGTCACCTGTCTCGTCAAAACAAGATTAAACAGTTTTTTCAACAAAGGAATCAGACAGTGATGGGGTTTGGTTCAAAATGAAGACTGAAGAATTTTAAACAATTTATTCAGCCATAGCTTGTGTACTCTAGGTACAAAAACCCTAGACTTAATTGTTTCTGTAATAATTGTTTGTTTCAGTTTTCAATTTCCATAAACTTCAGGAGAAATGTTGCTTACCTCCAACGAGTATTTTCTGGAAGTATTTTATTCAGGTTTATAAAAAAGCATCATTCATGACATGTTAAAATTTTAGCTTTTACTTGCTATAAAATTGGATTTATTTTATCTTTTTAATATATGAGGACTGCAGAAAACTGAACTGCCTCTCTGTCAAGCAAATCTGGTAACTTTGTTCCCAGCAAAGATTGATACACCCAAAGCAGTTCAATGGGAGGTACCATTCTTCAGTGCCTTGTAAATAAGCCAGTACTACTCAAAGTGTGGTCTGTGGACCAGCTACTGGTCCATTTATTACAAGTCCACGGTGAGATAAGGAACATGTGTCAGAATATAGATCAACAGCTTCATTAATCACACTGTGTTTCAGGGGAGGGTTTTTTGTATTGTTGCTGGAGTGTTGTGTTTTTAGTAGTAGCCGGAGTGATACTGCTATGCAAAACATGCATCGATTTATACTCTAGTGCCTATTCCTTATCTTCTTATCATGGAGCAGCGCTTTGAATGGCACTTTTTTAGACAGTTTCAGCTGGGTAGGAAAACATGGCCCTTGATTTACACATATCTCATTCTGTAGGTTTCTAAAACAGTCTAGCCAAAGTATTGATTGTAGAGCAGAGGTACCTGAAGGGAGGGCTTCACATTATAAATTGTATTAAATTCAATTTCTGTCTCTTTCATTCACTAGCTGATTTTTCTTCTTACCTCTTTTTGGTTTTTTTGGACAGATCATGAAGTATATAATAATCCTTAATTCTTTGTAAATATTTTACCTCTCTTCTACTTGGTAGCAGTTAACACAGAATCGGTGTTTTCAAAATAATGTTTCATGAAACATTGGTTCCTTCAGTTGCTCTTACATCCTCAGATAAGTATAGGAAATACTGCCTATGTTACTGCCTCTTGGAGTTTCTTAAAGCAACATAACATTATAGTTACAAGTATAAATTTAGGAGTCAGTCAGTCATCATGGGGTCAGATCATTGTGTGACTCTGACAAGCTGCAATTTCTTCATCTGTGAAATGGGGATGATAATATGAGGTCACATCACAGAATTACTGAAGCATTAAGACAGACCATGCACGTGAAACTCTGAGCTTACTCCCTGAAAGGGAAATACTCAGATGCTGGCTGCTTTTTTTTTTTCTTTTCTTTTTTCTTTTTTTTTTAATTAACAGCTCAAAGGCTTTGGGAAACCCTACAGTTAAGAAACTTGTTGGACTCTGTTTAATACAGCTACTTCTAAATTTTAGAAGATAGCACCTAATTCAGGGCTCCATCAGCACACGTTTTGGAAATGCATCTGTGCCCAGTTACACAATTCTGTAGTATCATGTTGATCTAAGGTATATATTAAAGAGTATGTGGAAACTTAGTCTCTTGTTCTTAGAGGTAAATGCCACACGTTATTAGACAGTTTTATTCCTTACAACTCTAAAATGCAAGATGATTTTTTCTTAGAAAACTGAATCACTCCAATCATATTAATCATGGATTATTTGCCTAGCATCTTAATGTATGCCTTTCACGTCCTTATTATACCAAAAGATAAAGTTTAAATTAATAAAAAAAAAAAAAGGAAAACACTCACAGAAATAAACGTTTGAGCTTTCATGCTTGTGTTCTTGGTTTACCAAAGAAAATTATTTTAGTTCGATATCTATTAAAATCAAAGCAAGACTGCCAGATCAGTTATAATTGACTGGTTGGGTTACTGAAAAAACAGTTGGGACTCCATCTGTACAAGTGTACAAATAATCTTGACTTTGAAGAACAGTGGAAATGACAAATATATATCACTTGAATTTGAAATCTAGTACAGCTACAAAGAACGGAGTTCATACCTTAAGAAGTTTTAAAATGTTAATACCAAATTGATTCTCTTCAACTTCAATATTAAGCAGCTACTGACTGCCATATCAAAGAGAAGTCTGTCAGACCCACAAGAAGGTGAATATTGATATTTAATTCTTAATATTCTTATGTACAGTTTTAGGTCCTTGAAAGTTAAGGAGAGAAGCATAAGCACTATATTAAGGATTTTATCTATGCCGGTCATTGGACTTCTTTCTATTTATAGGGGAGAGCAAATTTCTGAGGGTGTACCACCTAAGTAAGCACCATATCTCATAGAATTTTGCACATTCTTGTCCTCTCTTACCATTCATATTTGTCCTGACATCTAAATGTGAACTAAGAATGAACAGCTGTGTAGGAGGAAAACAAGAAAGATTGAATATTATGTTCACTTTTCGTAATATATGGTATTTTCCACAAAAATACACATCTTTCGTGGAAAGGCATAAATTATTCAGAGAATTATACTGAATACAAGGGACTATAGTTACTTGGATCATATTGGAAACAATGTAAAGTTATCTTCCTGATCAGGAGATTTTTTGTTGTTGTTTGTTTTTACTGAACATAATTTAAACATGAAATATATATGCATTTTAAATTTTGAGCAGAGATTTCAATTTATTTTCATTTGTCTTATTTTCAGCTGTGACTATGATAATACACGTCACCATCAGGATAATCGTTATTCAGCTTGAGTTTTAAAGGATACAGATTTGGGTAATTTTTGAAGTGTATGAAATGTAAAGTTTAAAAGATTTAAATAAATTTACTCTTGATTATTCCTCCAGATAATAATTGTGCAGTTTGGTGGAAAACCTTTCAGTTGTTCAGAACTTTCAATAGAACAGTGGCTATGGTCAATATTCCTAGGAATGGGAACGTTACTCTGGGGCCAGGTAAAAAGCTCATCATTTTTTGTTCAAATCTAAAGTGATTTTTTTTTTTAACTTTCCAGTGTGTGTTTTCCTTAATCAGTTCTGTTACTTAATTCTAAGTGGTTGCCGTTCTGGGTCAAGAAAGGGCATTCAGGGATATGGGGTTTTTTTAAATGTAGTATTTGTTCTTGTGTTATTGTTTGTGATGGTTATGCCTATGTAATAAAACACTTGAAAATTTCTTACATAGTTTTTTAATTTGTTTTTTAGAACAAGCTTTACAACAGTTACTAAGAGGATGCATTTTTAACTGGTTAAGACGCTGGTATCTGTGTCTTTTGCCCTGTGACCTATTTTAGCATTTTCAGAGTAAATATTTTTACAAAAATACTACAATATTATATACTTCAGATGTTTCATCATTTTATTATCTAATTTAATCCAAAATACAGCTAAGGAAAAAAAGCTCAAGTTTCAGTTCACTTAGAGAATGTTTCCATAAAAAATAGTGGTAGCTGGATAAATGGGCCACAAAATGACATTTTCAGTTCTTTGGATTGATTGGCTTTAACAATATATGTATAAAATACAATGCCTGAAAATGAGATATACTTCATGTTTGGCATAGGCAGCTGACTTACGAAGGCATGTCATTAGTTTAAAAAGGTAACTGGTGACGGTTGTGTGCACTGTTCACTTTAAGTCCGTTAACATTACTGAAAAAGTAACTGATAGTCTGTACTAATCATAAATGAAAGTTAACATATGTTATGATGTACAACCAGTGTGAGCTAATGTACTGTCGTTCTACAAGTCAGTCTAAGTGAATGTTCGTCCAGGTTTTACTGAAACTTAACTCAGTCTTTATGTGCCTTTATCTTACCTTTTTCTTTTTCTTTTTTTTTTTTTAAGATTTTATTTATTTATTTGAGAGAGCGAGTGAGAGAGAGAAAGAGCACAAGAGGGGGGAGCGGGAGAGGGAGAAGCAGACTCCCTGCTGAGCAGGGAGCCCGATGCGGGACTCGATCCCGGGACTCCAGGATCATGACCTGAGCTGAAGGCAGTCGCTTAACCAACTGAGCCACCCAGGCGCCCTATCTTACCTTTTTCTTAATTGTGTTTCTAGGTTCTGAGGTTTCTCTTCTTACTCCTGTTGCATGATTCATTAATAGAGATCTTCTTTTAAGTATTAGGATCTGTACTCGGGCCACCTTTCTTCATTGATTACCATTCTAGTTATTTCATAATGTTCCCTCATAGGCAAAACAGAACCCCACAACCTCCCAGACCATCTGGCTAATTTCAGGAAGAGGAAATTCAGAACAGCCAGCATACCCAACGGGGATCAGCTCCTGGCTTTGGTTGACGTTGTCTATTGATTTTACGTGTGTCCTGGTAGAAGGAGCACTGATTCTGGTTGTCAGGAGACCTGTTCCACCTCTGTGAAATGCGGTGGTTGGACTAGAAGGTCTTTAAGCAGTTCTCATTCTGTGTGCTTGTTTCCTCCTGATGAGCCTGACTTCCTGAAGGAATGGCTATTAACACTTAACAGTTTGATACATATTTATTACTATTTGTCCTCTCTGTGTTTCCTGGGGCATCTGTTCCTGTTTGGTGTCATGATCAATCAGTATTAACCCAGTTTTAAAGAGTTTCATTTTGTAAAAACAAATACATTTAATAAGCAGAAAAACTATTTTCAGTTTAAGCTTGACGATTTTTTGGATTTTGGTATGTTTTTTCTCATTGAACTCTTTCAGCACTAATGAAAATGAACTTGCTTTGCATCCAAAAAGGCCGCCTGCCATTTTTTGTTTTATTTTAAATAAATATAATTAATGTGAGTTTAAGTTAATATATATATCAGAGCATATTTGTGTACTTTACTGTCTTGAATGTCTTACTTAAAATATGAAAGCTGTAATCAGGTTATTTCCCCTCAGGAAAACGTTTTACCATTCAAACTGAAATCTTTTCTGTAGTTGAGAAAAGAACCTATTTTGTTGTTGTTGCTCTGAGAAAGCAAGCTTGACGGACAGGATCTCATTGCCTCGTTGGTGACAATACTTGGCCACACTTGAGACTTCTTACGCCTTTTGTATTACGGTTGATTGGTTTAATTTTATTCGGTTTTGATTTATTTCTAAGTTCTTTCCCCTGTGTTGTAGCTTATTTCAACAATTCCAACTAGCCGTTTAAAGTTCCTAAAAGAAGCTGGTCATGGAACACAAAAGGAAGAAATCCCGGAGGAGGAGCTTGCGGAGGACGTGGAAGAGATTGACCATGCTGAAAGGGAGCTACGGCGCGGCCAGATCTTGTGGTTTAGAGGCCTGAACAGAATCCAGACGCAGGTATGGGCCTGGCAGAGAGGTACGAGCGGCTGGCGGTGGGCACTGGGCACAGCGGTGGGAGCACGGGGGCCCAGGGCTCTGGGACCTGGGGAGGAGGTCTGAATGCGCTCCTTAACTTCCTTTCTAGCCTTCCCAACCCACAAAACTTACTCTTTTTGAAAAATAATACTGGTGCCTGGAATGAGTGAAAGTTTTTAACTGATGGTGAAGGAATGTGTCTATATGCCCCTCAGCTCCTTTTTTCCTAGCTTCCCCCCGCCCAACCTTCATCTCAAAATGCTACTCTTGCCTATTTATCTGCTCTGTAAAAAGTGCCTTTTTCTTTACTTTTTATATGTTGATAGATGGGATGGTCCTTTCTCTTGTTCTCTCTCTCTCTTGCTGAGCAAGCTGTCACAATCTCTGATTCCTTGCAGATGGATGTAGTGAATGCTTTCCAGAGTGGAAGTTCCATTCAGGGGGCTCTAAGGCGGCAACCCTCCATCGCCAGCCAGCATCATGATGTAACAAATATTTCTACCCCTACACATGTAGTGTTTTCCTCTTCTACTGCTTCTACTACTGTGGGGTGTGAGTGTGTGTTCCTAAGTGCATGAAATTAACATTTCCTACTTCACACACCTAACGGTTCTCATTTTCTCCTTAATGTTTAAATTCATCGTTCGGGCTTTTCATAAAGCTTTCTTTTCGTAAAGTGGATTGAGACCTCAAAGTGTTGTCGTTGTTGTTTTATTTCTTAGAGGGCTAGATAACAGGTGAAACAATTGCAACCAAAGATGAGATAGGAAATCCGTGAGCTCGTCTCTGTGCTAACTCTGATAGTTAATACGGGGAATAAAATGGTAGCTTAGAATTTGTGAAACTACTATAAATTTTTGAGTATATGCCTTTCAACACGTTCATCCTGCATGGTTTCCAAAAGCATGTGATTTGAGAAACTGATCTAACAGAACCAAGAAATTACATTTTTAAAGCTAAAAATGAATCTAACATTTTGACTTTTTTATCTCGCTCAGTTGACAAAGTTTTTTCAAGTTGGTACCCTGAAGAAAAGATCTCAGTATATAGCCAGTTATTTGCCTTCTTAGCCTAGATTTTGTGGCCTTGCTTTGAATTTATTTATTTATTTACTTATTTATTTTTGAGAAGGGGTCCCTGTGTAAGCTTCAAAGTTCTGTGGTATTTATGTGTTTTTTTTTCATTTATATAATCAATTTAAAAGTGCATCCTCGATAAGAAATGTTCAATTAAGTTTTCCAAGGAAGTAGGGAAAGTGTACCATTGATTAATTCTTAAACCATTACATGTCATAATTTCTGTTAATTGACTAGAATAATACATCTTCTTTCAGGTTTTTAGTAAATGGCAAATTCCCCCAAAGCCTTTTAACCTCTTGTCGTCCTTACTGTGCGTTACAGTCTTGATTTCATGGTAGATTCTCAGAATATTGGAGGCAGTAAAGATAAAAACCCACCCCATCCCCAAAATCAGCTGGAATACCTATGCTTAATCTTGTATTTGGGCAGAGACCCATCTTTTCCATTTGGTCCGCTGCCAGTTAAGGACTAGGAAACAAGAGAAAGCTGGAGAGGGGATGAACTGAAGAAGAAAACAATGCTATTTTAAGGAGGACAGTTTACTCAGTGCCTGTTTTGTTCACTGTTTGCTTAAGTAATTTTCATTTGTCATTTTTGACAGTGTTGTAGAACAGGCAGAACAGGAACCACTATCCCATTTTGCAGGTGTGAAAACTGGAAGTTTAAATGACTTGTCCATGGCTAATAAGCAGAGGTAGCATGATGTGTGGCAAAGAATAAACAAGTACTCCAAGGACAAAACAACTCTGTTAGACAGGATGTTACATTTACATACATGGACAGATAGGAAACTTTCTTTTAAAAATTACCCTGGTTCTGCACCTTACCCAAATGAAACGGTGTTCTATAAATTGCCTGGCATTATGCCTAGGACAGCTAATGTCCCAGTTACATCCCTCCCTCCCTGTATCTATGGATTTCACATCATTCCTGGCTCTTGAGGGCTTATTACCACTCATCCTTTCATCTCCTGCTACTGATTAATGTTTCTTTGGTTGTGATCTGTAAACACTTGGCTTCCGAAGGCCTACCGTATGCCAAGGCCATGCTAGGAGGTCCAGACTTGGCAGTCTAGTATAGGAACAAAAACGTAGTTGCGAATTTCTACGTGGTAATGAAACATGGAATATTACAACAGAATCTGTCACCCACTCTGGGAAATCAGGAAAAATTACCCAAAGGAAGTAACTCCCAAGCTGACCTTTGGTAGACATGTACCAGTTGAGGAAAGCAGGCCTCAGTGACAGGCACTAAAACTAATAAAATGTCAGGTGTTGATGAGACTGGAGTGGACGGTAGGGGCAGGAGTCTCTGTATATCCTAAAAGAAGGATGCAAAATGGAACTTTACCCTGGAAGACTCCCTCAGAATTTTATATTTGAAAAATTTCAAACCGACAGACAAGTGGAAAGATTAATACATGAATACCCTTCACGTGGATTTACCACTGCTTAATAGTTTATGATGTCTGCTTTATCTGTTTATATATATGTTTATATTAGTATATACATTTTTTCTGTACCATTTGAAAGTGACAAAGATGCTGACATTTCATCTCTTAATACTTCAGCATGTACCTCCTAAAAATAAGTCTCCTCTATAATCATACTGTATTATCCAAGAAGTTTAACATTGATCTCATTCTATGGTCTACAATCCCTATTTGGATTTCTCCAGTTGCCCCCAAAATGTCCTATATTATAGCATTTTTGACCCATTTTCTCTACATTTATTTATTTATTTATGTTATGACATTGACTTTTTTTTTTTTTAAAGAAACCAGGCCAGTTGTCTCATCCTACATTATGGATCTAATTGTTTCCTTATGATTAGCTTCATGTTAAACTTTCTAGACAGATTTATCTCGTGGGTGGTATGTGTATTCATTTTTATTTCAGCAAAATTTTGAATAATTGACTCTTCATTTGGAGGTTGTCACATGACCTTAGGTATGCTGTCTTTACTCTGTTTCTGTATAATTGTGTTCCAGACTTTACATTAAATCTCAGACCCACTGAAGGCCCCTCCTGACTCAGAATCTGCAGTTTAACAAGATCCCCAGGTGCTTTGCATGCACATTAAAGTGTGACAAGCCCTGGCATGACATTGATACTTGTGAACTAACACTGTTTTAGGTTTGTACATGTATTAACTCACTAATGAATGTCCCATAACAACCCTGTAAGGTAGGTACCACTGTTATTTCCCATTTTATAGTTGAGGAAATTGATTTGCGTAGGAACGGTTCCTCAGCTAGCAGGTGACAGAGCTGGAATTCACACCCAGACCTTTAACCTCTGTCTTCTTCGCTTTACCATGCTATACTCTTACAGAGCTAAGTGAGCAAGAAGTAAAGCAGCCTACAGCAGACAGGGCTTGGTAAATGCCGGAAGACAGCTTTGAGGAGAGAGATTTTAATCTGTTTTAATCAGAACTGAGCATATGTTGTTGCAAATGGCAGAATTCCCTTCTTCTTAAGGCCGAACAATATTTCCTGTATGTGGGGACACCTGGGTGACTCAGTCGGTTAAGTGTCTGCCTTCGGCTCAGGTGGTGATCCCAAGGTCCTGGGATCGATCCCCGCATCGGGCTTTCTCAGCAGGGAGCCTGCTTCTCCCTGTGTGCTGCTCCGCCTGCTTGTGCTTTCTCTCTGACAAATGAAAATCTTTAAAAAAAAAAATTCCTTGTATGTATATATGCCACATTTTCTTTATCTGTTCATTTGTCAGTGGACACTTAATGTTGTCTCCCTATCTTGGCTATTTATAATGCTGCAAGGAATAAAGGAGTACAGGTATATTTTAGGGGCACCTGGGTGTCTCAGTCATTAAATGTCTGCCTTCGGCTTAGGTCATGATCCCGGGGTCCCGGGATCGAGCCCCGCATCGGGCTCTCTGCTCCTCGGGAAGCCTGCTTCTCCCTCTCCCACTCCCCCTGCTTGTGTTCTCTCTCTCTCTCCCTGTGTCTCTGTCAAATAAATAAATAAAATCTTAAAAAAAAAAATCCTGATTTTAATCCTCTGGGTAAATTCCCAGAAGTGGGAGTCTTAAAATAGTCAAACTCCTAGAAATGGAGAGTAGAATGGTGGTTAGGGATAGAGAGAAATGGGGAAATGTTTATGAGGGGGTGCAAAGTTTCAGTTAATGCAAGACCAGTAAGTTCTGGAGATGTAATGTATAGCATGGTGACTTTAGGTAACAATACTGTACTTACATACCTGAAATTTGCTAAGAGGGTAGAATCCTAATTATTCTTACCCCCCCCACACACACACACGGTGACAATGTGTAGTGATGGATTATGTTAATCAGCTCAACTGTCATGATTATTTCAGTGTGTATATGTATATCAAATCATCAACTTGTACATCTTAGATATATACAATTAAAGAAAAAAGGTGGGCATAAATAAATGTTACCTTTTTAAAAAATGTATTGAAATGTCCATTTGAAGAAATTTGTTAATTTTTCCATCATCATTGTCTTATGAGATGATTTTGATGACTGTTTTTCTGGAATGTCAGTATTCGTGATTTCTCTTAACATTTATGATAAATGATGCCTTCATTACTAAACAGTATTCATTAGAATCAATGCAAAAGCAAACCTGTGTTTGAATTGATATTGAGTAGATGCTCAACTATTTGGATTTTGTCCCTTTTTTTGTTTTGAAAGTCTGTATGACACTGGGTTAATAAGACCTAATGTCAATGTGTGCAGCAGTGTTTTTGCGTTAATTACCCATTAACCTCTTTGCATCTATACAGCAGACTTCTGTATGGGGAGGGGGCGAGTGGTTGGGCTATATGTTTAAGGGCAGAAATACCAAAAAACCTTGTGTTTTTGTGAAATTGTTGACAGAAGAATCCCAGAGGGTTTGGGTTTTTTGTTTTAAGCCTGTTCTTCCCAGTGAACTGTAGTATATAAAGTGATTTAAGTTTTAATATTTGTAGAGAAAAACACTAATGCTTTATAGACAAATGGCATATACTCAAATATTTATAGCTGTTTAATGGCATTTTATAGATATTTGGGTTTTGTCTTTTTTTATTTTTTAAGGGAATAGTGGGGTAGATGTGAGTTCATTGTGGCATTCAGCTTATATTTGCTTGGCTTTTTCATAGTTGGTGACACCCTAATTCCTAGCATGATAAATAGTAACCCTTTGTGCTTGACTTTGTTTAACTTACTTGAATTGTTTTCAAAAATTACTTTTTTTTTTTTTAATTTTAAAAATCAGCTAAAGCTTGTGTATGATCAAGTTTTTGTTTTGTTTGTTTGTGTTTGTTTCCTTAGGGAAAAAAGTCCTATAAAATGGCTATTAAATTTTTAGCCAGTGACAATGAGATTTTCTCAGTATTACTTTGAATTCTGTAACTTTTAATTCTTAGAATATGTGGTTTTGTTGTTCTGTAGTGTCCTACTAAAATATTCATTTTTTTTACAGTGTATTGCAAGTTCCACTGCATTACATGCAAATATGATTCACTCATACCTAGCTGTTTGTGGATTCAAACTCATAAATGAAACATTTTTAAATTAAGCTAATAGTATACTGACGTCTTTCTGTGTTTTCTGATATTTACAGATTCGAGTGGTGAATGCATTTCGTAGTTCTTTATATGAAGGGTTAGAAAAACCGGAATCAAGAAGTTCGATTCACAACTTTATGACACATCCTGAGTTTAGGATAGAAGATTCAGAGCCTCATATCCCCCTTATTGATGATACTGATGCTGAAGATGATGCTCCTACAAAACGTAACTCCAGTCCTCCACCCTCTCCCAACAAAAATAACAATGCTGTTGACAGCGGGATTCACCTTACCATAGAAATGAACAAGTCTGCTACCTCTTCATCCCCAGGAAGCCCACTACATAGTTTGGAAACATCACTCTGATTGTAAGCTGAATGTTAACACACTAGCTGCATTGTAAAGAAACAAATTGAAACTGGGTCTTTTCACATATTGTGATGGACAAGATCGTATTCTTGTCTTTGGACTTCAACAGAAGACACACTTGTACGAATGTAGATTTATTTTTTTAAAAAAAAAAAAAGCAAAGCTTTCTGCCAGACTGAGGGTGCTTTTTGGGGGGTGGGAGAAATGAACTGACAGATAAACAGTAACTCAGCATATGCTGACCTGTGGATCATCTGTAGTACCTAAGAATGGTCCTGAACAGTGTATTAGCAGAGCTTTAGTTTATCTCAATCCTTGGTGGGAGAGGGGGAGGAGTACAGCTGGGCAAGCAAGCAAAGAGCCCTGGATCATTGAATTGATACTTTAATTTCTGCTGTTGGCTGTTAATAATTTGGATTATTTATGTTTATAAATGATACAGATCTGTTTACAAGGTTTGTAGATACTTTTTTTGTTCCTGTTCATAGATGGGAAGCTTCCTTATAACTGATGCAGAGAAAAATTAGTCCTTCAAATACTGCTGTATTTTCAGGAAAACAAAAAGGGGTGTTTCTATTGAAACTGTACTAAATTTTTGCCTACAATTTACCTTGTTAAATATTGTAGATAAATTGCTAATACTAATAGCCAAATAGATAACACTAATGCTTTGTTTAAAAAAAACCAAAAAAACAAAACAAAACAAAACAAAAAAACATGAGCAGTGGTGTTTAATGAAGTTATGGCATCTGTCCTAATTAGTTTCTTAAATACATTTACTACTTAATGGTTTTGAAACAACTGTTTAATTTTTAAAATTTTTGAAAACTTGCTAATAACCTTTGTTCAGAATTTAGTAGACTGTTTAATGTGGGACATCAACTACATAATGAAGGATGCTTGAAATGCTTTTGTTATTTCAGGCAAATCAAATTAAATCAAACTATCAAACTACAAGAGAACCTTAGTCTTTTTTGTTTTTGTCTAAACATGTTAGCTCAGTGATGTCTTGGTGAACTGTGAGTGAACTGTATTGATTTTTCTAATAAATCCTTAGAAACCTTCATACAGCATGAGGGCTGTTGGCATTTTGAAAAAGGTTAACAGGTAGAAGCATACATGTTTTCCTTTTGTTTTTCAGACTTGTTTGTAAACATAAATATGCCCTTTTATTAAATAAATACACAGCAATGTTTTTTTAAAAAAAGAAATTTCAGCTTCTTTACTTAATTCTGCATATATAGTGCATCAGTCTGTTCTCTTTAACCACAATTGGAATAAATTTCAAGATGGTAACAGCCCCATGAAATACCGCTTTAATTCCCCCAGTGGTAAATATCTAATAGAATCACATTAAGAAAATCATTGCAATTTCACCATTTGACATATTCTCCATAGAATTTGGATTGCCTAAAATAGTCTCACAGTCTAAAAAAAACAGTAATAATGATCACCATTATCTTTGATACATTTATTTTATTTGTAAGTGGCCAAATAAATTAGGTAAAGTGAGATTATATGAAAAGGTGGAAACGGTCCTAAAATATGTATAATTAAATACAATAATTAACCATATGCTTTCGGAATGCCCATCTCTAAGACAATTGGGTTATTTAAGTCTTTGTTTCTTTTATCGAACTTCTCCCCTTTTTTGCCTCTGTCTTTACCTTTTAGGAACTGGCATTGTGTTAGGGCCCAGATTTCACCAGGTATACGATCCTCAGGCTGACATAAAGTTTACGAGGACTATGACATCTGAGCATGCTGACCTAGCAAAGAAATGTTTAGTTGATGGTGCTTGATACTTTCGGTGGGTGGGGGAAAATCTTTTTCTCTCCATCAATCCTTTGCAGTAATCCTCTGCAAGTCTTTAGAAACACATTGGCTCTGTCAGCATTTGTAGTTGTACATTTATTCATCAGGTATTTATAGGGAATCATACTGTAAAAAGAGGTAGCATGATATGCTGGAAAGCATACGAGGCTAGGAGTCATGACCTGGTTTCTAGTCTTGGTTTTGCCATTAACGTGCTGCATGACCTTGGGAAAATCATTTACCCTAAATGAGGGTGGTGGACTAGACTATCTTGAAGAACCCTTTCAACTCTTAAAAATTGACCCTAGCAACTGGAGAAGCCTACAAGGCATAGGGAATAGAGAAAAGGGAAATGTTTTCAGTTTTCTTTTTTATTTTGGTTATGCTTAAATATGAATGTAATTTCCAAAAGATTTAGATGTGCATGTGCTTTGGAGGATTTGTATTGAGCTTTTACAGTATTCATTTTTCAACTCAAGGCAATGGCTTTTTACACCAACTCTAATCCATAAACGGGTCTTAATGACATCCATGAAGTAGTAGCAAGACATGCTTAGTGTGTATTTCTCTCTTTGAGACACTGTAATTTCTACCAGAAATTTCCAGAGCATTATGTAAGTAGAAAAAAATGCAAGCAAGCTGTTAAAAGATCTTGGATCCCATTATATAGTATGTATAGCTGAAATCAGCATCTGTAATTCAATCATTTTTTCTCTTTTATCCTCTAACCAAAAAATTGTTTAATTTTGCATCCCAAATGTTTTTAATCTTTGTATATTTTTTAAAAATCCTTTTCTCCTCATCATTGCCTTTTTTGTGGTTGTAAATAGACTTATTGCACTTTGAAGATGAGTTACTCCTTGTCATCTTACAAATATGTGATATGGTAATTTTCATAACAGATGTCAGTTTTGAACCAAGAAATGGTGATTTGTTTATAAGAAAAAAAAAACTGGCTTCATTTCTGTGAAATTGCTCTTTGAAAATTTCTTTTTACACGTGTAAGCCAACTGAGATACCGTGATGGTGTTGATTTCTTTCAATGATGCTTACCATCTATTTTAGCCACTGAGCCTTTTATTATTTGTCTATTTGTAAAGTTTATTTGTCTTAACTCATTTAATAAATATACTGTTTATCTGTTTCTGAATGGGGACTGAACTTTTTGAATATTGAAATTGATCAGAGCATCATATTTTGGAATTACCTTTTTCTACTTGAAATTTTAAAAATCTGGTTGATGAAAATTCTATAATGTACTTGAAATGTTATGGTTGTGTTACAGTGAATCGGTGTTCTAATATGCATGATCTTGCCCCTAGACCAAAAGTGGGTATATTGTCCTCACTCTCTTACCCATAGTCTTCGATCTGTACAGCAACTCTGGATCATTTCTGCAGTCTTATGAGCATGTAATCTTTCGGTCTTAGAAAAGATTAGTTTTTCACAATAACTGTTAGAACTTCTTTTTCATTAAATGATCCAAACTTGTCAATAGCAATTATCTGAACTCTGTGGTAACAAAATTAATCAAATTACCCTTAGTTGGTTTTTATAATAAATTATTAACATAAATTAGCAACTTTGTTGAAATACTGACTGAACTTTAAGTGATTATGAACACCATATTTTTCCATTTAGTAAAAATTATTAGTAAATTATTGAGTCTATGTAAGTACCACATTTATGACATGAGAGATGTTTTCCATTTTATCAAGTTAGATTTTATATATATGTATTATGTATTAGGATTAAATTTTGAATGAAGTTCCCTTTGTAAAATTAACTGAATAAGAAAGGAGAGTTTCTGTAAGTCTTCGCTCATTGCCATTTTTCCTTCCCCATGGTTCAGAGAACTGCCCTATCACACACAGCTGCTGCTTTCTTCTAACCTCTACCACTGTCCAGACTCTGTTGCCCAAATCCCATATCAACCTTTATATTTTCAAAAGATGATGTTGCGCTCATAGACCAAAAAAAGAGATACTTTATTAGCATAATTAATACCACCTACCTAAAAATAATCTTTGCAACATTCTTGAAAAATAATCTTTCTTTTAAAGAATAAGCATTATAATAATACCATAAAGAGTGTTTTCGTGCAGGAAGGGAAGTTGTGACCGTATTCCTGTATTTCTCTCATCAGTACATGTCAAAAATGTCAAAAAGGAAATTGTCTCTATCCTTACAATGTAATTTCCTTTTCAACAGACTGATAATTTTGTCCCTTAGACTCTCAGTTGGGAGTTTACTGTCGTGCTTTTTGTCTTAACTACTTTAACATTTTCCCATTTTGTTAGAAAAACACTTCAGCCTACAGATGTTACACTAAATGTAGGCATATTTCATCTGTATTCTCTGAATTCAAAGTATCACTATTGAGCTGTGTAATATTAATAGTTCCCAACTGGAAATTTAAGAAATGTGCGTATGTGCTTATACAGTGTCTGTCTGTGGCACAGCTTTCTTAACCACTATATCCTAGGAAAACTGGTTCCAGAATCAGTAACCTAAGTCCGGGTGTGGGTTCCCTGCAGGAAGACCCTGAGATTCTCGTAATTTAAGTCAGAGTTACAAGGACCGCGTAATTTCCAAATTGCTTTTCAGATCATTAGGTGTAAGCACTGATACTTTCCTTAGGCATTAAGAGGAGCGTCATCACACATAAATTAATAATTACAAAGTACTTGATACAGGCTAAGCACTTTGTGTAGATGATGTGAATAGCCTCCTGCACAAATGCTGCCATTTTACATACAGGGAAACGGGCGTGAGGCGTTTACGCAGCTTTGCTCTGGGTCACATTGGCAAGCCGGGGATCCACACTCAACGGCACGCCACCTCCAGAGCCCAGGCCGGTAGCTACTGCTCTTTTCTGCAGTCCGAGCACCTCGCCATCCCGAGTCAGGGCCCAATACCTAAAAATCTGTGCTTAACTTTTAAGCCTCCTTTGTTGTACTTTTCTGATGTCAGATGCTTCACAGAGAATCTGAAGAATCTTCGTGAGCTTCCTGGAGGATAGCTCAAGACCAGAGACTGAGGCAGAGGGTCCCTGACTAGGTTGTGTAACCCATGCTTTCCTTAGACCCCCTGTAACTGAAGAGTCACAGTTAAACTCAGTAGAAGGGTGTTCTTACTGGCATACTTTGATTAGGGAATTTTGTGGTTCATTACTTTTAAGATCTATTTATTCTAAGTTCCATAGATAACCTATTAATTTAACAGGTCATTGCTTTATTTCCTAAATAATTCGGAATGAAAATTATCACATTGAGGATATAATCTGTATTTTTCTTGAAATTTGTGAAAGAATAGGATCTACCTAGTTTTGCGTTTTTTGGAAAAATCATTTTGTCCTTTTTAAATGTGCAATCTTTAAAAATTGCAGCCAATATTTCACTACTGTTTTAGTACCATTTTACACTGATGTTGTTTATGGCTTATGAATAGTCAACTGGCCTCCCTTATAGCCTTAAAAATGAGATACTTGCTGACTTACATAATCTCTAAGGTAACATTTATCTTAGTGAATGAAGAAAAAGTATATTAAAGCAATCTTTTTCTGTAAGGCTACTTTTGAGATCATAAATATTTAGTCTAAGTCATACCTTCACGAATAGCTTGAGAATGAGTATTAAAAAAGTAAGAATGGGACCTTAGGGAGACCTGTGGTATCTGAGGTTAGCAATTCAAATAAGGATGCTTCTATCTAGTATTCTAAATCTTTTAACCATAAGCCTGCTCTCATTTAGCTTCAGACCCTCTGAGGAGGATAAGTGTGTACTATCTAAAATTGTTAATCTTCCACTTTCTCGCTGCTAGAGACTTAGACTGGGTAGTACTCAACATCTGAAGTGTGATGGGGACGGGGGGGTGTGCAGTAGCAGGTGCAACCACACCACATTTCTGGAGTCTGGGACTCCTACGAATGCTACCCTAGTGTCTGTCCCCCTTTTTCCTGTCCTCAAAATTACCGAACTGCCAACTGCTTTCATGCTTTTTGTCTCTCCATCTCCTGTATCAACAAATACTTGGTACCTGGCCTGGGGAATTCATACTGTTCTGGACTCGGGAGAACCAAGCAAGGTCCTTCCCATCAGGGACTTTATGTTCTAGTAAGATAGAGACCTAGTTCACCTGGTAGGGGACGATGCTATCTTACATAGTGTGGTCAGGGAGGTTCTCTTAGACAAGGTGACATTTTGGCAGAGGCCAGAAAGAAGTGAAGGAGCCAGCTGCTTGGTTGTCTGGAAGAGCCTTCCAGAGAGAGGTTCCCGTAAATAATGCTTAGCAAGTTTGAGGGACACAAGGAGGGCCATTGTAGCTGGAGAATTAGTGAACCAGCGGGAGAGTAGTAGGAGACAAGCTTAGAGTCCTAATGGGAGACTTTGCCTAACTCTGGCTTCTATGCTGAGTGAAATGGGAGGCCAGTGGAGGATTTTGAACAGAGCAGCAACATAATCTGACCTCTGAAAGGATCATTGGCTGCTCTGGAAAGACAGGGAAATTGGAAGTTAGGAAACCAGTTAGGAGGCTAACCCTTTCAGACTCATTTCATTACAATTTTTTCTCCTGCTTTTTTGATAGCCCCTTTCTAAAGAGCCTTTGGACCCCTTTATCTGTTTCAACTTTGTGCTCGTCCTACTCTTTGAGATTACACAAGACTGACATCATTTTTACAGTCAACCCTGAAGAGCCTACATACTCTCATTGGCTTCAGGCTCTATGCAGTTTCCCACATGGATCACAATAGCCTCTGTTTTTGCTCTGTGTTACTCAGCAACATGGTCACAAGTAGAAGATGCCATTTCTCTGCTATTTGGTCTCTAGGATTATAGTTGGCACTCTAAATTTTCCTTACTTTTAAAAGCTCTTTACACCTCCTGAGTTACTCTTTATTGCTAATCAGCATGATTGCTAGTCTCGTGATTTCCTCCATCATCTTCCAGTCTTTGAGCTACTACCCTTCACTGATTCCATCCTAACCAGGGCACGCGACCTGGCTCCCTCATTCCTGCTCTGTCACTGACGGCTTTGCCTCCTCGACGTTTCACTACCTTGGTACCTAAATCGGAATCACCTTTAACTTCGTATCAGTCCTTAGTGTCAAGAGTGTGCTCACAAACTTGCTGGGGACCAAAATCCATACTCATTTCCTGGCTTTCCTCACTGATGTCCAAACCGAACCTTTAATTTGTCTCTCATTCTCTTCAGGGTCCTTCTTCATTGCATTTATTCTAAACCTCTGCATTTTTCTCAGAACTAGGATTCAAGAGATGGTTTGTCTGACTTTATAGAACACACCTTTTCCATTCTACCTCACAATCAGTCCTGTGTTATTTTCACATATTTGATAGGAGACACCTGCCTCTCTTTGTGCTTTTGTTACTGGTTTTGGGTCCCAAAGAACAAGAGTTTACGACCATCTATATTCAACTATTGCCTTAGCCCCTATTTGACTGATAATTTTATCATCTAGTTTATTCTCAACCTTTCTCAGCTTAATGTTGCCCAAGACAGTGATTTGCTTTCCTTCTACCACTTTATGGAAACTACTGTTTCACAGTACTGAAAGACATAAACAGGACGGTCTGCCAACCACCCTTTGCCTTACTTTGCACTTTATACTACCTATTAATATATAACTTAATATCCATTTAATCAAGTCATTCAACCAATTAGGGATCACTAATTAAATGTTCTTCACCTGGGATGCCTGACTGGCTCATTTGGTAGGGTGACTCTTGACCTCAGGGTCGCGTGAGTTCAAGTCCCACATTGGGCATGAAGTCTACTTAAAAAAAAAAGTTCTTCACTCTATACACAAATAGCCATCAGATCCAGAAATAGATGTCTTGTTGAAGTGCTGCCTACTACCTTTCCTATCTTGCTATACATAGTTCTTCCTTGGTTTCAGGTGCTCTTTCCATAGTTTTTTTTTCCCCTTTTCACTCTTAACTCTCCTAGTCTAGTCCCTCTTTACCTCAGACCCATAGCATACACTTTGGTTTCTCAGTGGTTCTCTCTACATCCCTACCTTCTGCCTCTCCCATTGCCAATCTATCCAACACATAATCCACACCTTCCTAAATCACCACTTGCCCACATCCCTCCTCTCCTCAAAAAATAGATGAGTAAATAATAAACTTTTGAATGGCTCTTTATTTGCTTCTTAGCAACTTTTTGGCCTCACCTAGTTGTCACCTGCCCCCCTCTCTCCTCTGTTGTGAGCATATTCTCTGTTCTTCTCTCTCCCGTAAAGTCCTCCTTGAAGCTCGCCTTATTCCTGGCCCCTTTTGCACTTTCTACCTCTTCACAGTGCGTGCGGCATGCAACCTCCCTCAACTCAACTGACACGGAAGGGAGAAATGGTGACGCAGGCTATTTTCAGAGGAAAATCGACTCTCCAGGACCGAGTGCTGAGGCTCAAACAGTGGGTCTCTCTTTAGGTACAGGCAGTATTATGTCCAAAAGTATTTGCCTGTGAGCAGACCTGGGTTCTGGTCCCAACTCTGCCTTGTACCAGTTTTAATACTTTGAAATTGCACTTTCTTCAACGGGATTGTATTAAAATTCCTGCCTAGCTTTGGATGTCCAGGTAAACTTGGAAACGTAAAAGCACTTTTAACAATTATAAAGGGCAATGCAAAATGGTACTATTCACTCAAAAGCAACAGAAACAAACCTGGAAGACCTGTTCCTGCCTCCCCCAGTAAACTGGTTTAAGTAGACAATTTCCAAGTCAAAAGGACCCTTAAGCCCCCCCCCCCCGCCCCAGCTGATTTGTAAACACCCAAGGCACTATTAAGATTACCCTGGAGATTCATCTCCTTAGAAATAAGTGTTTGCTTCTGTTTCCTTTTTTTTTCCCTTTTAAAGAGAAGCCGCTTGCTTGCCTCTTGCACATCTGAGAAGTGGATACCAGATGAGTGAGCTAGTGACCCAGTCACTCAGGTTTTTTAAACTATGTGATCATTCAGCTGAGCACCACTAGATGCTCCGAAGGTGTAGGACTATTATCTAGTTTTAATTGCTCTTTTGTTCCTGGTCATATCTGTATCCCTAGACTGGACCATGGGAGAAATGCTTATTTCCCAAACGGCTGCACATGGGAGTCAGCTGAGGAGCTTTAAAACACAATGGGCACCAGACGCCACCCCCAGGCAGTGTGGACAAGAATGTGGCCTGGCCATAGGGATTTTTTTTTTAACTTCCCAGATGATTCTAATACGCAGCCCAAGTTTGGGAACTACTGGTTAAGCAGAGGGAAGCATTGAGAACTTCGATGCTAAAATGCAAGTAGTTAATGAAAAACATAATTTTGTAAATTGGCCCATTAAGATGATGTTCAGTACCAGAGTCTGTTTACTTGGACTTAAAAAAATCAGGTTGTTTCTAATACTTTGAAAATCAACGTTAAGAAGAGAGTGTATAGATTATATTCAATTTAGCTATTTAAATTTACTTTGATTAAAATAACCTGAAATGTATTTTTTTTGGAAATGTGCTTACTAATAAGCTAAAACCTCTTTATCTCATTATTTGAAAAACAAATTATAAATGATTCTAAAATAAGCTAGTTGGTTTTGTGAAAGCAAAATGAAAGGATTTCAAATATTAGGTCATATATTTGTAGTCTCAAAATCAAGCAATATGTCATTTTAAAATGTATTTCTAGCACATTATGCTTTTTTTTACATAGTTGAAAGTAAACAGCATGTATCACTTGACAGGCAAATGTCATTTATGATGAATATTAAATTATAGTACAATATTTAGGAGTATACCTTTTTAAGATCTTACATAAAATCACCTTATCTCTGGAAAAAATTACTAATTGATTTTTTTCTAAGAACAATCTCTAAATTAATGAAAAAAGTTGTCTCCAACCATCATTTAGTTAATCCCCAAAAGATCCCATAACATTAGCCAACTGGTGGTCTGTTCCTATGCTTGAATATTTCCAGCATTAGTTAAAATGCACACACTAACATTTATTGAGCCCCTCTTCTGGGTCACTCACTCTCCTATTTACCTCAGGAAATCATTACAACTCTATTCCCCCTTTTATAAGAAAGAGGTTAAGAAACTTGTCAATGGCCACATAGCTACTTAGCATCATCTATCTGGGTTTTGCATCCAGAACTGCTCAACAATCAGGCACAAACCATTACCTCAGACCGTAAAGCCTCTTCAGCATGGTCCAGTCACTCCCAGTGTCAAGGAATTAGGATCGTGTCAACCCAGTTCTTCATGGGGCTTTTCAGATGCCTAAAGGCAGCTTGCATGTCCCTTACCCTCCAAACTCCTTCCCCAGCCTTGCCATGCTCAACCATCTCCAGTTTCCAGCACTGTTCTTCACAGTAGGGTGACTGTATGTACACCCCAGGTTACCAGGTTCGGTCTGTGTATGAGCCGGCCAGCCCAGTGTCGGTGGTGGTAAGAGCTCCCCCTTTCACTCAAAAGTGTTCTAGGTTGAATGATAAAAAATTACACATTTTCAAGTTGCCTCATCATCTTGGTCCTTTCCCTCCAATGTTTATATCCATCTGTGTCTGCAGCACGGCAGCTGTGACTTAGAAATTGCGTTATTTGGGTTTCTACTGCCATGACACGTGGAATATTGAGAAAGGACGGAGAGCCATCTTTTGTCATCGGTATAGATCACAGAGGGACTCCAACGTATATCCTGCTAACAAGAGAGCGTTCAAAGTCCAGTTCATAGATCTCAAGTCTCCTCAAGTTTCTAGCTGAGGAGCCCATTACTACACAGTGTGCAGTGCTTCAGACCAAGCTCTCTGGGGGAGCCTGCCTTCCTTCCACTCAGGAAGCTGAGAGTGTCATTTGGGACCTAACCACTGATGCAGGGGGCGATTGCTTAAATATCGTAAAAATTCACATAGCTGATCTGAATGCCTACATAAAGTCCAGAGAAGCTTTGTGGCTTAAAGATGATAGATGATTGGTGATAGATAGATAGATAGATAGATAGATAGATAGATAGATAGATAGATAGATAGCTGATAGAAAGATAGCTGATATATATAGATACGCATAATATAAAACTTGCTTACCAGATACATTATGAATCAGAATCCCCTTTGAGGACAGCATCTAATAATGTGACTGACATAGGCTGTCAATTGATGATCCTAAAAATGAGTGAAATCATATTATTAAAAAAAATATTTCCCTACATGATTTTAATAGCAATTCAAGTGTTTAACAATAGAGGCTTCGTGATGTGTATTATAAAATATCTTCATGATAGAATATTCAATCACTAAACATGTTTTTAAAAACAGTTTAAAAATCATAGATACTTTATATAGCTCCTTTTTTTTCATTCAGCCTAATATTATAAATGTCTCCATGTCAATATTTTAGACTCAATTCTGTAAAAAAAATAAGTTCTGTGAGTAGGACATGTTTTTGGTCTCTATGTGCCTTACTTCATTCTGTAAAATTGGGATAACAGTGTATCTACCTAACCCTCAGGGTTATTGTGGTAGTCAAGTAAGATGAAAAGTCAGAAAGTCCTGGGCTCAGAGCACCGTCTGTAAAAAAGAATTTGGTAAATACTCGGTGGGTTATGACAGTAAGTACTTTCATTAAAGTGGTATTATTAGCAAATTATGCAATAAGGGCCGATCCCAGTACAATGAGGAAGGCAAAGTAGATCAGGCATTGTAAACTGGTAGTCTGTCGGCCCCAGTTGACCCATCAAAGTGTTTTGTTTGACCAATGGTAAAGGCCTACAGGGTATTTTGTTTTGTTTAATGTTTTTAATTGAAAACCTGCATTGGGTGCCTGGGTGGCTCAGTTGGTTAAGCGACTGCCTTCGGCTCAGGTCATGATCCTGGAGTCCCGGGATCGAGTCCCGCATCGGGCTCCCTGCTCAGCAGGGAGTCTGCTTCTCCCTCTGACCCTCCTCCCTCTCATGCTCTCTGTCTCTCATTCTCTCTCTCTTTCAAATAAATAAATAAAATCTTAAAAAAAAAAAAAGAAAAGAAAACCTGCATTGACCATTAGATTTCACTAAAAATACCCAAATTGTTGGCATCAGGCAACATTAGACCCTCAATCCCATATGATAATAGGTCGGTGCTTTACCCTCTCTAGTTTGCCACAGTCCCCACCAATCCCTATGGTCTCTACATCCCTGTGTATAGTATTGGTGACCATTTATTACTGTTTCTTTTATCGCAAAAGTAAGAAGTAAGTGAAATATTTTTATTGCTATGGAGTGTGAAATAATGAAAGCTTGATATCAGGATTCACTTGTAAGAAAAATTCTTCTCACTCTAGTCTTTTTCACTCCTGTATGTTACCTGCCTTGCTTCAGAGGCATCGGTGTGGAATCCGTAGCCTTCCTAAAATTCTAGAGCTGGAAGGAACCAGCACATTGGACCAGACAATCCTATCTTTTCTTCATTGCATAGATGAGTGAGTTAAGACCCCCAGGAGACTGTGACTTGCCCAAGGTTCTGGCTGAAAAGAAAGTTGGAGCTGAATCTAGCTCTAAAGTGTTATCTCTCTAATATTGGGCTTTTAAAAGTTTTATTTTTGTCTTAATTTTTAAATAATGGAAATGAGTGTAAATTACCTTTAGAGTAAACAAACCCTCAATACCTCTTCCCTCTACAAAACAGGTAACTTGTGGTTTTCTAAATGCAGCTTTTTAGCATATCCTGTTAACTTCAAGCAACTTTTTATCTTCATAAGCTTTAGTTTTGCTACAATGCTTGTAGCGAATTTAAAGAGGCCATTTGAAAGGTACTGTGTTTGGCATACTGGTTTTCCTTTTTTAAAGAGTGGAGAACTTGGACAGAGCTTGTCCCTTGAAGTCCACATAACCTTGAAACATGCATGTTGATCCGGAAAAGACTGCGTGGCTCTTGATTACCCATGGAACTTCAAGACCCCTGAAAAATAGATCCACATATATGTATAAAATTTATTTTAACTATTAATTTCAAGCTTCTCCAAAACATTACTTAATACAAATAACAAATGGCTGAATTAAATCATTTTATTTTTATGCTCTTTTCTTCTCCTCTCCAGTTTCTGGAAAGGGAGACAGTGCAAAGGAATTGGAAAGCAGATGACATGGGTAATTCAGTTGGATCTATACTAAATAAATGAGGCATTATTAGTATGTATAAAAATATAAAGGTCTTTTTTGATTTATCATGTGACTAATTCAGTTAATTTGAAGGCAGAACAGAAGGATGGTGGCTAGTAGTGTTTGTAAGAAAACAGCACTTACACTTTTCCTTTTGGAACATTACCTTTTATCATTGGATTGGAAACAAACATTTATGGGAGATTTGGGATTCTGTTTGTTGTGAAACATTCCCAAATATAAATAGCTTTGGTTTTCATTTTAGATTATGAGAATAATCCACGCTCATTATTAAATAAGGGAAGTATGTAGTGACAAGGAAAACATTCTTAATCCCGTCACCCAGATTTAAAAAGAAAAACAGTCCCCACAGAGGAAGGTGTGAGGCATGGCCCATCAATCTCAGTGACCAGGCCGGCTGCGGGGACAGGAGCGGAAGATGTTGGCTCACAGGAGACTCCCCTGAGGAAGGAGGAAGGAAAAGTACAAAGAGCTGTGTGATTGAAGGCCCGGCAATGAAGCGATAAAGGGCATCCCTCAGGAGGACTGTAGAGTCAAACAGCGATGGCCCAAGCCACTCTTCTGTGCAACCTCCCAAAGTCGAGAGAAGGACATAAACAAAAAAGCCATGTCTCCAACAGTCAGAGAGCGGGAGGCGGAGGTAGGCTTATAGGGAAAGATCAAATGGTCCTTGTTGCCAGGCGCAAGTGTGGAAGACCGAGCTGAGCGACAGTGGGAGAACAGAGCAGGGCATAGTCGTGCTTACGGTAATAAGCAGGCTTGTCACACGAATCACTCCAAGTCCTGCTTTAAATTCTGGTCCAGAAGCCTCAACTGCGCATCTACCCTATGCATGGACTCTTCTAGGCAGATCGGGTACCAAGATGAAAAAGACACTATCCCCAGTCTCTGCAGCTAACACAGGAACAATTAGAATAATGCAGTAGGTGCAGCAGCCATGCCAAACAGGGTGTGATGGAGGATGGACTCCAACAAGAATGGGAAATCCAGGGTTAAAGAATGCTGAGCAGAGAAACCACTAGGACGGGAACTTGAGGGATGGACAGGGCTCTGCCAGAGAGGCCATCCAGAGAAGACAGCTGGGGGCAAAGGAGCAGGGGAGACAGACATTTTCTCCATATCTGCAAGCTCATCAGGTAAGCAATAGTTCTCAATTCACTACCCTTTAAGATTAATTAAATTATAGATGTTTAAAATACACTAAGACTCCCTAGAACAGGCTAATGGGAAAAGCTTACCTTGATTAACTAGATTCTTTGAGATGTGGGATCGTATTGCTTTTAAATATGTAAAGGCATTCAGATGAGAATAACTGTTGGATAATAGATTTTTTTTTAGAGACTGACAATGAAACATTGGCTTATAAATGTGTGCTTCTAATGTGTTCCGTTCTACTATTTAAACCTTTCCCCTTACAATCTTGATGATACTATAAATTTGCTAAACCCACCTTCCTTTTGCTACCATCTAAAACAAAATAAATCCTGGGTCTGAATAATAAATACTTACTGTACAATTTTGTGGAAAAATAAATAAATCTGGGGGGTTACAAAAAGGACATTCTACTCTTCAGTGAATAATCTACCTAGTAAATATTTTCTCTTGGTTTGATTTGGTGACAGAAAGGACAAGAAGCCTTAAAGATAAACATCGTCAGAGTTACTCCTCCACTGCCAACTGTAGAAATTCATGCTGAGATCTAATATAAATACAAAACACAAATTCTCTGTCTTATGCCAACAGAACTAGTTCCATGAAGTCTGAATTATCACTAGACTAAAACTGTTCCATGAGTTCTTTTATCCAGGCGTTTTAACTATACAATACATGTTACTGCCTACTCAGTTTTATGGAATGTGGAGGCAACATCTGATTTAATATTTTCTATTCAGGCTGTTTACTTTGTAGTCAAACATTCTTCAGAAACATTTTAGTTCTCCACCCGCCCCCCCCCCCACCATTTTCCATCTACGGCTGTCAGTTCCTATTTAGAAAGGTTAATGGGGACTTGGAGTCTCCCAGCCTCTGATACAGAAGCAGCTTTTTCTGGCCTTAATAGTTTTCTTTGAATTTGCTGCCAGGTCTGATTCCGCATGTAAATATTTGCCTGAATGGGTTAAAAAAAAATTTTTTTTTTTCGCAAGAGTGGGGGAAGGGAGGTTACCATAATGTAATTTATGATATGAGAAAACTAACTTTCATTTCTACCCCCTTCTTTTTGCTAATTTCTTCGTTGTCAAATTTGCAGATGTCTTCGTTACTGCTTTTCATTAAACTTCTAGCCTCCTTTGGAACTGCTGAATCAACCAGGAAATAATGCAGCACATTAACAGGAGCCCACACTGTTTTAATTAACTCCCCTTAATGTCACAGAGGAGGCTGGGTCAAGTGAGCCCTTCGCCGTGACCCTTAACTCTTGAAAAGTGAGCATCTTCTTATGAGAGCTGAGCAACTGGCGGTGGACTGCTGACATGTTCCTTTCTCACCTCTGTAAAAAGCAAAGCCTGCCTTGGAACGTTGTGGAAATAATCCAACACAGAAGAAATAGTCTGTGAGCCTAAAAACTTGCTGTGAATGTTGGCTTTTTGCTACAGCCTCCTGCTGGGAAGGAAGAAATTTTGTCTCTTTCCACCACCTCACTTCCTCTTTCCATCCAGAGGTCACCCGCCCAGTTGAGACAGAGGAAGGGAGCTGATGAGCCAGGCCCTGTGCTCGCTGGTCTGTGCCTGCACAGTCTGATAGGCATATAATGTGAGCCACTTGGTAAATTTAAATTTTCTAGTAGCTACGTCAAAAAAAAAAAGTAAAAAGAAGCAGATGAAATTAATTCTAATAATATGTTTTATCCCAACATATCCAAAATTTTATTTCAACATGAAGTCAATAGCAAATTTATTTTTTTAAATTTTTTAAAAGGTTTTACTTGTTTATTTGACAGAGAGACAGCGAGAGCAGGAACACAAGCAGGGGGAGTGGGAGAGGGAGAAGCAGGCTTCCCACTGAGCAGAGAGCCTGATGCGGGGCTGGATCCCAGGACCCTGGGATCATGACCTGAGCCGAAGGCAGAAGTGAACGACTGAGCCACCCAGGCGCCCCAATAGCAAATTTATTAACAAGATATTTTACTTTTTTAAACTAAGTCTTCAAAATTTGTTGTTTATTTTACACTTGGAGCCTATCTCAATTCAGACATTAACTTTGCACTGGAGATAGATGTTCAGTTAACTACATTCCATAAAGTTAACAGCTGAAAAGATAGATTTACAAGCTGTTCCAAGTATACTAGAAATTGTTTCCCGATAACTAACCAAGTATCAGTGTTCAAAAGCTAATTGAAATTAAATAAAAGTATTCCTTCCACTCCTTAGGTGCGCTAGCCCGCATTTCAAGGGCTCAGTAGCCCCATGTGCCTGGTGACTACCATATCGACAGCACCGAAGTATGACCTTGCTAAAGTGGGGTCCCCAAAAGGACAGCAGCAGCAGCACCTGAGATTTTATTAGAAATGCAGCATCTCAGGCCTCAACCCAGACCTACCAAATCAGAATCTACATTTTAACAAGATCCCCAGGTAATTTGTATGCGCAATATAGTTTGGAAAGCACTGATCTATTTAACATGGCCAAGAAATTTGGTATTCTTGCATCCGTTTTACAGATGGATATACTGAAGCTCAGAGAGCTTATAGAATGTGCCTAAGATCACAAGACTAATAAGTGCAAGAGCTGAAATTCAAACTCAAACCTTGCCCACTTTTAAGCCCACGCTCTTTCTAGTATTTATCACCCAGAGCATAGATCATGTACTTGCAGTGGTATGGAAGTTAATTTTAAATGGTGCCCAGAGAGCATAAAAAAAAAAAATACAAAGTTTAAAGATTTGTCCCTTTTCTACCCTCTTTTAATTTTTCTAATAAGGTCAAGGATGAAGTTTCTGATTAGTGCCATCGTGTGTTCAATACGCAAAACTTGATGAAGTGAACCACAACCTCAGAACGTCCAGCAAAGTATCTAGCTAGATCTTCGTAGCTTTGTGTCATTTCATTGTATTTATTCTTACTTTTACCTTGTCTTTATGGCAAATGATGCTGACTTTCCATTTACAGGAGTAATACATAAAGTAGATGTATTTCAGTAAAAGAAAGTGGTTATAAATGCAGATGGCACACAGATACAGCCCCATGGGGAAGGAGGCAAAGGAATGACGGAGGTGTGGGGACCGCTTCTGATGCAGGTGCCTCCCCAGGAGGCAGGGCCACCAGCAGCTCCAGCCCCAGAGACGACCAGGAACCACCAAGAATCTCGTGTACTTTTGTATAAAGCACTTTAACAATCGTTAGACCTTTTTATTTATGTGTGTCGTCGATGTGAATTGTACTTGTTTATTTGATTGGTTGCCCAGCATTTCCTACTTCCCAGCACAGAAAACAAAATGTCTTCTTTTGAGCTCCTCAGTTTGACGGCGAGGCTGTGGGCCTAAGGGCAGCCACCGGATGCTTCTGCGCCTGGGTGAATGGAGAGCAAGTGCCACGAGGAAGCCGGGGCAGCTAAGGGCTCATTATCATTTCCCTGGCAGGATTCAGCAGGGGCAGCAGGGAGGCCTGACCGGGCTTGGACGTGGCTCAGAGGCTGAGGCTCCTCTTGGTAACTCCCTTTCTAAGTGCAGGTCTCCTGGGGTGATCCGTGGGTTACACGCCATCATTCCAAGACTGCCTCTTCCCTTTATGGTGACCAGAGTTGGTTTCTGATTTTTGCAAATAAGAACCCTGACTGTGACAATGGGATTATCTGATTATCCATAAAGCCCACCAAACTACCAAGTCCCGCCAGAGTAGAGTCTGTGTCCTCTTGTTCACATGGCACAATCCCGGAGGCCTGTCCCATTGTTTCCAGCAAGGTCGGTGCTCAAAAGTTATTTGATGAGTGAATGAGTGTTAGGCAGAAAGGAGATGCCAATAAACAATGTCGAAACATCACTTTCTCAAAACAAGCTAAACATATTCTAATTTTAATTCTGACTTAAGATAATCTATGAAAAATTGAACTTTGGAGACAAATGAATAATAATATCTAAATTAAAGAACCCTTTAATTCACCAACTGATTCACCTAAGATTCTTTCCCTTATTTTTCTCATGTTAAGTTTTGCTTTCTAACTATAAACTATTAGAGGAACTCCAACAGAAGAGAACATAAAGGGAAAAGTTTTTGTGTAGTGAATATATAATGCTTTCAAAATTCAAGGAAATAAATTATCGAAAAATAACATATTCAGAGCCATTGGCAAGAAGACATGGTTCAACTATGAAGATTACACATATCTGAAATGGAAACGTCAGTCACAGAATTTTCAGAAATTGGTATGTGGTTTGCTGAATCGCAAAGCCATGTTAAGCAGTTTACCAACATTATTATGCTTCAGAACAACTGGAATTACGTACTTCTGTGGCCCTTTGCCAGGTGAGGAAACTGAGACACAGCAGAGAAACTGAGCAATTTGCCTAATTTGCCTAAAGTTGAAGAGCTAACTAAGAATCACAGAGTTAAAGAGCTAGGATTTAAATGCCAGCCTGACTCCAAAGCTTAAGATTTTAAGCACATGCTAACCTTGTTGCCTATAGATTTGTGGCATGTATTGGTGATAAAACTTTGACTTCATTTTTGATGTTTGACAACTTCCAGGTCCCCACCCCTCCTGCTTCTTTTTGCCTCACATCTGGGCAAGTCTTATGTGGAAGTCTGCCCCTCTCCTCTCTTGGTGCCAGTGGAGAAGCTCCCCTCACTCCAACCCGACCTCCTATGTCCTCACCAGACACACACACACACACACACACACACACACACACACACACAAGCCACTCCCTCCTTGCTTCTCTCCAGCCAGTTTCAGCCCAGCTTGGGTGGCTGCCCTGATTCCCCCTAGGAAGCCTGAAGTGTGTGAGTAATAAATCTCCTCATATTTTGGTGTTCGTGTGGCATCATCTCATCCAAACAAATTTTGGGGCAGGTGGTGTTGATCCCACCCTTCATGGGACAACAACAGTCCAGTATTAAATGTCAGCACTGAGCCTTAGGGTGTGAAGCCAGCAGGCTTCATGAAAGGCTGTTCTAAAAAAAAAGACTATCTATAAAACTCCTTGTTGCACTTACTGCCTGCACAGAGAAATTCATTTATTTCCTTGTCTAATTTTTGTGAATATTATTGCCAAGGGAGGTAGTTACGTCTTCCTTCCCACTTCAAGCTTTTCCCTAGGAATTTTTCCAGCTCAATGAAGTAGGAATTAGTTATTGATTACTATATTTATTATGCTGAAGTTTACTAGTGGGCAGGGTCACTGGAGTGTAAAAGTTAGCCCTCAGGCATAACACTCTTGCGCTTTTCGTCCACTAAAACATTCAGTGCAATGATCCTACAAAGTTTGCCTTGTCTTTTACCCCTTTGATGTGTCCTCACTGTCCTCCCTACTCAGCTTGAATTCCATGGCTGGTCATCATAATCACTCCCTTGCTTACATCTTCATCTCCATTACCATCTCTCATTTCATCATACCCTGGTTACATCCACCTCTCTGCCTACTCACACCTGCCCTTGAAGGGGGTTGGAGAACCATAAAACAGGTGGTACTGACGATAGCACAGTTTGCTGAATGTAAGACAGCAACCCTCAAATGGTCCCATGGTGCTGCCAGGAATTCATACTGTATGTCCCTAATCCATTCACCCTCCCATGCTGTAAGGTGCTTATTCTATTATTCTTTTCCTTTTTCTCAGACCTCTAACACACCCTCCCACACTTTCACTCTTGGCTGATGACTTTGCTTCCTGCTTTACTGGAAACACTGAATCAATTGGAAGAGAATTTCAACTGACCCCCAACCCTGCGTTGACTTACCAGCATCTGCACCCACACACTGTGCCTTTCTGCCTGGAATCAGAGGACTGATATGTGCTCCTATAAAAACCCCTGTGCCCCAGATCCCTGTCCCCCTCACCTACACAAGGACATGACTGCAGCAATTTGCCATTTCTTTCCTAAATCATCAGTCTTTTACTTTTTACTGGCTTATTCCCATGGGCATGTAAATCTTCTCTTGCATTCATTTCCCTTAAAAGTTACCACAAAATTCTTTTTACTCCTTTTTGCACTAAAAATCCTCAAAGAGATATCTATACCATCTCTAAACTTTCTCCTCACATTCTCTCTTAAAACCACTACACTCAGCTCTATGATTCCATCTAAACTGCTCTTGTCGTGAAAAACCAATGACCTCCATATCGTTTAATCCAATGGTCAGATTATGGATCCTTATTTTTCTGAACTGAGTGACATCATTTGACAGTTGATGACTCTTTCCTCCGTGGCACACTTTTTTTCATTTCCTTCCCAGACACAATGTACCCTTCCCTTTTATTAGTTACTCCCTCTCTGTCTCTTTTAATGGTTCCTTCTTAATGTGGGAGTACCCCATGGATCAGTCCTTGATTCTCTCCTCTATCTTTATTCACTTTCTTGGTGATGTCATTATGACCTGAAATATAAATCTACATGCAATCACATCCAAATGTATATTTCCAGCCCAGACTCCTTTACTGAACTCCAGATGTGTATACCCAAAGATTTTTTGACATCTCTACTTAGATGTCTAATAGACATCTGGAAATCAGCATTTCCAAAAATAAGCTCCTGATCTTTCCCCCATCCATAGTCATCTCAATTGACAACAACTTTATCCTTGCAGTTTAACAGGCCAAACTTTGAAGTCATCATTGGTTTTTCTCTTTCTCTGACACTCCGTCTTCATTCCAGCAGGAAATTTTGTTAGCTCTAGCTTTGGAACGTGTTCGGAATCCAACCACTCTGTACCACCGCACAGCCACCACCCCGGTCCAAACCATCACCTTTTTGTAGCCGGTGACTGCAATAGCATCCTGACTGGTTTACTTCCTTCTACCTTTGTCCTCTGAAGTCAATTCTCAACAGGGTAGTCCTATTAAGGGTGATTGTTTTAAATATAAGATCCCTCCATCACTCCACACTCAGCAGTGGCTGCTCATTCAAAGCCTCACCACATCCTCCAGGTTCTTTATAATCAATCCCACCTATCCTCCCTTTACCTCACCATCCTCCTCTATGACTCTCCAAGCCGCTCCTCCATTAGCTGTGATGGCCCCTTTGCTGTTCCTTTGAAACACCAGGTACAGTCTCATTGTAAGGCCTTTTCATTTGCATTAACTCTTCCCTCCATCTGGAGCATTGCTCCCACAGAAAGGCTGATTCCTCACCTCCTCTAAGTTTTTGTTCAAATTTTACGTTCTCATTGAGATACCCTGACCATCTGTGACAGCTTGTATTTTCCAAATACGGCCATAGCAATACTCTCATCCTGAAATTCTTACAGTGCCACCTTACTACTCCTCCATTAAGATATGGAGTCTATGTCCCTTCCACTTACAACCTGGGTGGACCTTTATGACTCAACCAGCAAAGAGAAACTACATGACTTGAGGCTAGGTCATAAAAGGTGATACATTCTCCAATAAAAGGAACCAGGGCTCCTTATGGAAATGATTGATATTAGGGTATAGGGTAGAGGAAGTACAAGTGGTCCTGGAAACATCTATTCCAGAATGTAAGGAAGTATAAATAAAATAGATACACAAATACATATAACGTTAAGTGCCTCTCACAAAATTAGTGCCCAATAGATGAGTTACCTTGGTCTTTGCCTGGTACTTAGTTTTACTGAGAATATTAGATGCCTGCAGTCCTCTCTGTGTTCTACACTGACGGATTCCAGTAAATGGCACCGTAAGCAGAATGACCACTGTTGAATCCCCTTTTTCCATTGGTGTCCATTTTAAATAAGAGGTGGGCTCCAGCAGGATTTCAAGGAAACCCAGGATTTTACCTGGGCCAAAATGTTGAGAACGCTGTAACTGTGAGAATGAAACACTTCTATCCTTTGGAATGCATCTTGGAGGGGGAATGAGTGGACCGTGTCCAGATCATACCACTGGTCACCTTGAAGCTTAAAAGGAGAATATTTGTTAAATTGCTGGAGTGAAATCTATACATTTCTGTAACTCCAAGCCTTTAGTCTCTCCTAAAACAAATATAACATCAGCTTTAACAATCCCACGAGGTAAAAATTCTACATAGCGGAAAATTCTTGTAATTTTGTTGAGTTGCTTTATGAGAAAAATAAGAAACCTTGCTCAGGCTGTCAGAATAATATAAGACAGCTTGTGGGTTTTTTGCCTTGAGTTTGCGTGGGCAGGAAATTTATTCTTCGCTTGGTACATCTTTGAGCTGCACACAGCTGTGTGAGATCCCAGTTCTTTACAAATCGCTAATAAAGAAGATAATGCCAACATTTGCACTCTTCTCAAAAGTCAACCACTGAAGATTTAAATCAAGATTTCTGGATAGAAATCTTAATCTTTTGAGTCATGTTGCCATCCTTTTAAATTTGCTTCCTCACACTGAAGTGAACTAAAATTAGAATTTGAGATAAGGCAGAAGCAATGCAACAATTTTCTCATTCATATAACATGTACTTATGAGCATCTAATCTATGTGTATGCATTTAGAAATTCTTTGAAAATGACAAAATGGATTTGATCTCCAAATACAAGGATTCTATTAAGTTCTGCCAAAGAAGAAGAAGGTAATTAATATTTGTTGAGTCCTTGCTATGTGTCAGGCACTTTGCTAGGGTTCTGTAACTGTTGTGGTATAAACATTCTTGATCCCATTTTCCACATGAGGATACTAGAGCTATGGAAGGAAGGAAGTAACCAAGTTGGAATCTAACCTCAGACCAATCGATGCCAAAGCCTGCTAAATCACACTACCTCCGATAATCCAAAGTTTCCTCCTAACTAGAAATTTTTTTATTTTACTTTTTCCAAAAATGTTCTCACAAATATTTTCAATTCACTTAAAGTAAATTTAAATCGGTTGAAACCATAAAGAAAATGAATATATATTTCATAGTCGTTTATTTTTTAAGTTAATGTGATATTGGATATGGGTGTGGGAAGTAGAGTCAGATGGAGCACTGTAATGAAGGCCTCTGCTCATCTGAGGTCATTCCTGCCTTGATCCTCCTGTCTTTGTTTTTTCCATCCTCCCGCCCTCCCTCCATCCATCCCGTCAGTTGAGCTCCTCCCATTTCTAGGTACTGGGGCAGGCACTGGAATGAAGAGATGAAAAGAAACGTCCTTCAATCCCAAAGAACTTTCAGGCGAATGGGTGAAAAAGACCCATAAAGTAGGCAATTTAAATGTAATAATGAACTGCTGTGGAAGGAAGTATGAGAGGTAGGGGATCTTGGAAGGAGGTATGCTCTTGGAGGAGTCAGAAGAGGGTATTTGAGGTTACCTCTGAAGGAGGGATAGAGAGGAACAGAAGACATTCTGCTTCAATAACAAAGAAGTGGGGTTGGACTAGACTGAACTCTTACCTCCGTAATGACTCACACGTCAGCGATCCACAGGGTAACTAACCTGAGGCTAACTGCTCCGCTTACCTTTCACAGTCCCAGCTCACACATCCAGATGTCAGCTGGTAGTACTGCCAGTTCATGTCTCTTCCAGGTTCAAGGCAATCTTTACACTCCACCCTTGCGGACCAATTAATTTTTTTTTTTTATACCACCTAACAGAATAATTTGGCCTCTTAGTACATCTCTGCGAAGGGAACTATTCATTTTTAAATGCAGGCTGGAACATATCCAGGAGCTAAAACAAACCCTGATCCTGGAATATGCCAAGAGTCTCCCAAATTCATGGGGACACCCATGACACCGAACGTGGTGGTGGAGGTGGAGGTGGTGGTGGTGGTGGGGAAAGGGCAGAACTTTAGAGTTGTGGAGTCACTCTAAAAAATGAGGCTTCTCAAGCAAGGTCCGAGGACAGCCTGCCTCTAAACCCACTGCGGACGCTTGCTGGAAATTGGGGGGTCCTGGCCTTACGTGCCACTGAGGCAAATCTTTGAGCATGGGACCCAGAAATCCTCATTTAAACCGTGCGGATGGCCTGACGCTCTGAAGCCTTCCAGACCTATAGCATTCTGGGCCTTTGGGCCCAGTGTCTCCCCAGAACTAGTATAAGAAGCCTGCTTGCTGCCACCTTGTGAAACTGCTTATTCATTAAAAAAACCCAAAGAATGCCAAGAAACTCATATGTACAAAGTATTGTAGCCTCTCAGGGAGCTTGTCGGAGCAGACAGTACGGCCGAGGCAGGGGTCTAAGAGATCTGTTGGGGGGTGATGCCTATGAACGGTAAAGGGGAAAAGAGCTGGAGCCAGCAGGGCGGGCCTTTCCACCACAGTGCGGGTCCGAGCCCCGCCCCCCCACCGCCCCGCCCTCCCCCCTCCCTCCGCCCCCTGGCCAGCCCAACCCGGGCTCCAGCTCATAGATGTCCTAGAGAGGGGCCTCAGGTTGAACGAAGGTGGCCAGGCCCTGGGAGCCCTGCCGTGCTCAGTCACCAGTTACCTGGCGGGAGTGTGTCCTGGCCTCAAACACTGTGCCAAACCCCAAAGTCGCTGCAGCTGGAGGCCGTGGCCTGACTGCGCCCCTGGTGACAGCTCCCTCCTGAAGGGAGTTCTGAGACGGGCACCTCCACGGCTGCCCCAGAATGTGTTCTCCAAAGAGAGATCTGAAGGTCTGAGCCTAATCAGTGGAACACCAGGGAGAAGGGATGTGGCAATAGTGTGGACTCGGGCATGTCTCTGGAGCCAGGCAGGCCTAGACAGGAATCCCGCAGGCTCTTTGACTTGGGGTACCACCTCGGGTAGGTGACCTAACTCTCCATGACTGTCTCCTCGTTGGTCAGAGTGAGATGGTCTATAGAATAGGGCATTTGGAGCTGACTAATGACGATACAGACAACATCTTCCTTATTCCCTAATGATACATATGTATATACACCCACACACTCATACACACACACACACACACACACACACCCCACAATCGGCTTCTTCATTTGGATGCAAGTATCATTTTCTAACAAAGAAGGGAAACCAGAAAACAGAATAGGCAAGCACTGAGTAACGGCACAATGCCTATTGTTGACCTGGTCCAGACTGGATTTGCATCTCCTGTGATTGGCATGGGGTAAGGGGTTCATGGGCATGGCAAGACCCATGACGTGGTATTTATAGAAAATGGTACTATCTGTAGGCCACACTGGGGTTGATGACAGAAGACTGCTCAAAGTTGGATGGCAGCACTAGGACTCTGGTCACCCGGGCCCCATCAGGCTGTTCCGAGGGCCAGGGGAATCGACATGTTGTGTAACCTGTGTGGAGGCCACAGTTGGGAAGCTCTGCCATTAGTTCCTGAATCTCCTCAGGAGACTTTTGGAGCCTTGGCTACATGGAGAACTGCTAAAGGGCCAAGCTGACATAGAGGGAGAGGAGACTCTGTCTTTTCATCAAATTTGAGATGTTTGAGGGCGCCTGAGTGGCTCAGTTGGTTAAGCGACTGCCTTCAGCTCAGGTCATGATCCTGGAGTCCCGGGATTGAGTCCCGCATTGGGCTCCCTGCTCAGCAGGAAGTCTGCTTCTCCCTCTGACGCTCCCCCATCTCATGCTCTCTCTGTCTCTATCTCATTCTCTCTCTCAAATAAATAAATAAAATCTTTAAAAAAAAATTTTGAGATGTTTGAGCACCCCGAGGACTAGAACGTTTGGAAGCAACGACAGATGGACTGTTGGAAGTAGCTGTTGTCATTTCGCGGTGTGCAGGGATGTCTGTGATGAAGAAAAAGAACAGAATAGACTGTGTGGTGACTGAGGGCGACAGACTGAGTAATGAGGAAAAATGAGTGCAATGTTGTGATTCATAAGAAATACAGCACGGTCATGTGAATGACCAAATATATATGAGAAAAGTATGTTTGGTCATCGTCCATGATTCCTGGCTCACAGCAACCAAAATCCTTGGCATTTCCTGAGTGATAGGAACATCTTTTGTCAGAATATTTGGTCTTTCATCCTTCGTTCCTGAAATTGCTTCAGACAGTAAAGGTGAAATGGGTGTCAGAAGCCCCTTTCCACCACTACTAGGTTTATGTTAATAAGGTGACTTTTGAAAAGCACCTAGGGGAGGGGAGAAGGGCTGGAGACTGAGTTCATCACCAATGGCCAATGATTTACTCAATCATGCCTGTGTAATGAAGCCTCCACAAAAACCCAAAGGTCAGGGTTCAGAGAGCTTCAGGATTGGTGAGCACGAGGAGATTGAGGAAGTGGTGCCCTTGGAGAGAACATGGAAGCTCTGTGCTCTCTGCCCAAACCTGGCCCTGTGCCTCTCTTCATCTGGCTGTTGATCTGCCTCTTTTAAAATCCTTTGCAATAAATCGGTAATCTAGTGAGTAAATGGGTTTCCAGAGTTCTTTGAGCTGCTCTAACAAATTAATTAAACCCAAGGAGGTGGCAGTGGGAAGCTCTGATTTATAGCAGTCCAGTCAGAAGTACAGGTTAACCACCCAGGCTTGCTCCTGGTGTCTGAAGTGGAGGGTGATCCTGCAGGACTGAGCCCTTCACCTGTGAGATTTGCAGCTATCTCTGGGGGTAGGTAGTGTCACAATTGAGTTCCACTGTAGGACACCCAGCCCGTGCCCAAGAAGTGCTTGTTGGTGATATGGGGAAACCTCCCCTGGAGGAAGTTGGCGATCAGAAACTCTTTAATGAGGCACCTCTTGGGGGACACCCAGAAAAAAACTGAAGGACACTTAGAGGGAGTTATAGGAAAGAACTTTTAAGTCAAGAAAAATCTGGGTCACAAGAAAACAACTTCTCAGAGTAGTTGTGAACATTAAACAAGCTAAGTCCTGTGGAGTCTGGCACACACACCACTACTCTGTAAGGGGCAACTGGGATTATGGGTATTGGGTCTTCTATTAGTTAGATGTCTTTGGATGTAAGTAACAGAATATCACTTGAACATGCTTAAACCAACAAAACTGTGTGCTTGTGCATGCATGCGTGAGTGTGTGTATGTGGTGCTTATTTAAGAAAATAGAGTTACCTCACAAGACCTGAGGACAAGAATTTACTTGGCTCTCAGGAGGGACTGGAACCAAGGACTGAAAAACCATTAAACTCACACAATTTCCACAAGTGAATGTCTCTACAGACCAACTTTCTCTGCTTCTCAGTCCACTTACTGTGCAAACATGGCACACCCCAACTCCTGAGTTCACCTCTTCTGGTCCATATGGAGAATTTCTTTTTCTTTTTTTTTTAAACATTTTATTTATTTATTTGACAGAGAGAGACACAGCGAGAGAGGGAACACAAGCAGGGGGAGTGGGAGAAGGAGAAGCAGGCCTCCCGCAGAGCAGGGAGCCTGGTGTGGGGCTCGATCCCAGGACCCCGGGACCATGACCTGAGCCGAAGGCAGAGGCTTAACGACTGAGCCACTCAGGTGCCCCCATATGGAGAATTTCTTAATGCAGACTCCCTCAGAGTATCTGACTGGTCTAATTTTGCTCAGGTGTCTAAACATCCTTCCAATAAACTTTGGCCTAGAGTGTGGGACCCCATAGCATAAAGAAAGGTCCTTGGTGCCCCTTCTGGGATAAAGGTGAGCAGATGCCTGGTGCATCTCTAGCTCCCGGTCTGATGGAGGTCTCACCAGGGAAAAGAGAGTATTCTCATTTTCAGATAACTTGAGGAAAATGTAATAAAAGGATTCTTTACAAAGGCACGGCAGGGTATAGGGAATAGGGTCAAATAGGGTCAAAGTCGTACCCAAACCAGGCTCTTTGCACCCCTAGACCCAACCAGAAGAGGAGAAGGAGCTCAGAACCCAAAGGCTGAAAGGCATTGTAAAATTCTTGTGTGGGCTGCAACTGCAATCGCCCAGGAGGACCCTGCAAGAAGGGAGCTAGGCAAATAAATTCCCTCACTTCGTGCACTCCTTTCCCTGGATCTTTTACAGGTAACCCCACTGGCCAAACCAACCAGTAAGGAGAAGATCCTCAACACTAGTCTCCACAGGCCTTCCTGCCAGGGAGGAGAGGAGGAGAAGAAAGATGGAGGGTGTGTCTGAAGGGCAGAGGGATATATCTGGCACTGATCCTTTTCACATTATTCAGTGACAGCAAAGAAAATCACCCTACCTAATTTTTAATGGCTCTCGTTAGAAAGCCAACCAATGACTTTATAGCATCACACTATCATCGAGGCCAAACAGCGTAATTTCCACTTCCATCAAAATAGGCTATTGACCATTCTACTTACTCCAAACCCCTACTCCGTGACACCCTCCCCCACCCCCTCACCCCCCTCCCTTCCCTGCCACCTCATCCCACTTACCCATCCAAGACCAGATTCAAATCCTGCCTACTTTCTAAGGCCTTCCATCTAACACTCTCTCCCTTCTCTGATTTTTTTTAAACTTTGCATAGCTTGACACTGACTCATTCCCTAATTTGTGTTAAAATTTTTGTTCAGGTTCATGTTCATTCATTTCTATATCCCTATGGAGACTTGCACAGACCATTGCCCATAGAAGACGCTCAGGAATGTCAGGTGAGTTGTTGAAAGAGGTATGAAGAGTTTGGCAAATCTCATTTTTTCTAGGGCGGTGTCCCTTCTTTTAAGATTGCTTACTGGATCCTTTCAGTTTGAAACTTGGAAATGCACAGTTCAACAAGTTAGAACATTTGTGAGAGGATTTATGTTTACCTCACAACCCTGGCACTGTTTAGCTGTTACCCTTGGGCTACTCTTGAAGAACGATTATTTACATTTTAACTATTACTGAGAAAGGGTGGATATTAAGTAACACAGAAATGAATCACTCTTGTATTTCTTATAAAGAGATAAGAGATGGAATTAAAATTATTAAAACCTGTGTGAACCACATCTTAAGATGGTATTAACTTAAAAGTCAAGTCACACAGGATAAAATTGAAGGTGGATATAAAAATACTCTATTTTATACCTTTTAACCTTATTCCAATAGTTCATTTAGGGTCTGGAAAACTACCCAACTTTCCAAGTAGGACATTAGAATCAGACAATAGTTCACCCTTTCCAGTCCCATAGTCTCAAGATCACCCTCGAGACTTCCGTCTTTATACTTAGAGACCCATCCCTGAATGTGTAGTTATGCTTTCAGGCCACACTGTTGAAATAGAAGTCCTTAGCCTTTCTTGTCCAACCTATCATCTTTCCATCCTGTTACTTCTGCTTTGAATTCATTAGTGTTGATTCTCTCTACTCTTCTCTGCTCCCTCATGTGGTCAAACACCACACACATCTCTCCTGTCTGCCTACAAGGTATTGAACTGGCTTGACCCCAGGTCTCTTTCACCAAGTTGGGAGTACTTAATAAGAAACCACAAGGAAGTCACGTAGGAGTTCAATGATGGCGGTAGTAATACCTGGTAATAATCCTTGTGGGAAGGTTTAAACAAGATGCTGCACTCTCCCTGCGGCTGCCAGGTCGTGCACTGGCCAAGGCTGGGTGCAGTCAAGATTCAGCTCCATCCATAACCCACCACCATGGCCAAGGAAGGCATTACTGCTGAAGGTGTCGTGGACGTTAACACTGCTTTACAAGAGGTGATGAAGGCCGCCCTCATCCATGACGGCTAGCATGTGGAATTCCCAAAGTTGCCAAAGCTTTAGATAAGTACCAAGCCCATCTTTGGGTGCTTGCATCCAACTGTGATGAGCCTATGTACGGCAAGTTGATGGAGGCCCTTTGTGCTAAACACCAAATCAACCTAATTAAGGTTGATGACAAGAAACCAGGGGAATGGGCAGGCCTCTGTAAAGCTGACCGAGAGGGAAAACCCGGTTGTGTGGTGGTTGAAGACTATGGCAAAGAGTCTCAGGCCAAGGCTGTCATCAAGGAATACTTCAAATGCAAGAAATGAAGAAATAAAAAACTTGGTTCCTTTTCCTCAGTAAATAAATAAGATGAGGCATGCAAAGCAGCAGCCCCTAGGGATACATGGTAAATACAAAATAAACAGTAGCTCTGTAGTTCTACAAATCATGAGAAATATGGCTTCCTTCCCCAAGAGTATTCATCAGTGGAGACCAGACATAAAATTGGCATGGCAAGCCATAAGTGCTGGGATCACTTAACACCTCCTCTCTATACTTCTGGGCAGGACCAGCTTGGTTGGTGAATAAGCAAGTTTGGAAAAGAACAACCCTGGACTCCGTGAGCTCATGTTCTTTCGCATCGCCAGTGATAACATCTAAAAAACAACAGTAGTCACCTCCTACATATCCCCACAAAACCACTTAGATGTTTCTCACTGACAGATTTCATCTCTCTCTTAGGGTTCCTAAGTTCTTAAACTTTTAGGGTCAAGCTTCTGTTGCAGTCCTAAACTCTGCCTAGGCAGCCCTGTGGAGAGGTAAACAGTGCTTTCATAAATGGAGAGACAGTTTAGTGGGGAAACTACCCTTCTGGCCTTGATAACCAGTCTTCCTGGAAAAATACCAGACCACTACAGAAAAACCCAATCCTGAATCCCCAACTTATAAGACATTTTGTTTCTTCTCTTTGAATTCTCCAGTCCCTTTCCAGTATACCACTGACCTAATCTTCCCTCTCCCCAAGCCCTAAAATCCTGCAGTGAATTAATAATAATAACAATAAACACCACCAATTACACTGTGATAAACTCTTATTAGAGTCCTCATATTAGTCCTCATATTAGTTCGATGATGTAGGTATCAACATTATTCCTATTTTACGGGTGAGCTACTGAGGTTTAGGGAAGTTAATATTGTTCACCAAATCACTGGCAAATGGGGAATCCAGAACTTACACCCATCTCTGAATCCAAAGCTAGTACTTTTAATCTCTGTACCTAACACTTCATGGCATCTTCCTCCACACTAACCTTCATTGTAACCTGGCCAGTTTGGAGGATGTCTTTGGCTATACTCATTTAAGTATATGCTTCTGTGTTTTAGTCTACATTCATATTTAGTTCAGTTTAGTGCTATGCTGAACTACGTAACAGACACAAAGAATTCTGCTCTTAGTTCTACTTAAAACTTAACTTTCTTTAACCAAGTGAGGTGGGTGTCCATTTGGATAGTAAATCCTGGCCTTATGTCCTTCTCCATATAAAATTAGTGGACATGTTAGTAAAGTACTGGGCATGAAGCATTCATTCCTTGGTTCTGTTAACTACTAAACTCCATGAAAAGCCCACCAAAATAACCTGTTGGTCAAGCAAAGCCAAGTTCATTGCTTATTACAGTAAGGGAGAGTACCATCTTGATAAAATTTCAGTGTGTCTCAGAAGGGGGACTTCAAGGTTGAATATTTATAAGGTTTAGGTGGTCTGGTTTAAGGTGGGATTTTCAGCGTGGGGGCCTGCTTGTGAATGGGCCAAGTTTGTGATATAGTAGCTTAAGATTGGTGAACTGAGCAAGGCTTAGGTTTTGAAGGAACTCTTGATAAGTAAACAACACTTTGATAAGCAATCTGGTTTTCACAGTTGAACTGTCTATTCTTCAGGTAAATGAATTCTCAAGATGCTCTTGAAACAAATATTTTGCAACTTTATCTCCTTGGGCAAGAACTTCCCATAATAGAAAGTTATGCTAAGGTAGCGAGTCCTATTTCATGTAGTTGCAAGCAGCTTTTGCTCAGTTCTTTATGTCTCCTATCTGTAAATAGAGATGATTATAGCACTTACCTCACTGGGTTATTATGAGGTTTAATGAATTAATGGAGGTAAAGGACTTAGAAGGGTGCCTGGCGCACAGAAGGTGGTATGTATGTATTTATTATCATCTTTACAACCTAGTACATTTTAATTAGTCTTGCCAGACTGAGGAAGACTTTCAATCTAAATGAATTTTTGAGGATTTTTCTCTAAAAAGTCAGATTTATAGCAATGATAGTCATGCAACAGCTCTGCATTACATTGACTTTGAAGTCATTCTGAATAAACTAAATACACAAAATGTACTTATATTGCCTTAGCTTTTATCTCTCCTGAATTTCAGATGTGTATTTCCTATTGAAACTTAGTTTTCCTATTCATCTTTCCCACTCTAACAGGACTGAAGACAAAATACAGTTGACCCTTGAACAGTGCGGGTTTGAACCTCACTGTCTACTCATATGAGATTTTTTAAAAATAAATACTGTACAGGACTGTAAAGGTATTTTCTCTTCCTAATGATTATCCTTTGTCTAGCATACTTCATTGTAAATATGGTATGTGATACATATAACCTACAAAATATGTGTTCATTGAATGTTTATACTGGTAAGGATTCTGATCAATAGCAGGCAATTAGTAGTTAAATTTGGGGTGGTCAAAAATTATACGTGGGTTTTCAACTGTGCAGGAATGTCATGCCCCTGACCCCCACGTTGTTCAAGAGTCAACTGTACTCTATGATTTCTTCTCCATCCTCCCACCCAGGCTCCTGCCCAAGGTCTCATTCATTCAGCAAATATTTGTTGAATACATTTGTGTTCCAGGGGCTATAACCAGCACAGGGAATAAAATGACGGGCAAAACAGACATAGAACCTTCCCTCACAGAGCACACAGTCTCCTGGCAGAGATGGACATTAATCCTATGTAAAGTTGCATTGCCACCAGTGCTCCTGGGGAAGGGATGATATAACACAGGTATATCGTGAGATCTGAGATTGCTTGCATCCATTCACCTTCAATGGGGACTAAGAACTAAGGCCACCTATGTCAACATGGCTTGATTATCTGTTCTAGGAATGCTTGTCCAGGGAGCCAAGGCTATCTACTAGTAAAGACTCTTATTGTTTGCTTTAGGAACTTTCTAAAAACCAATGTATCTGAACTTCAGTTGCTCAAATAATTTCTCAGGACAATAGATCACTTAACTGGCAAACTGCTCATTCATCAAAAACTGTTTACTTATCAAGATTTCCTTTGAGACTCATCTTACCCTAAATTCACCAATCTTAAATGATTGTATCAAGAACTTTGCCTGATCTCAGTCAGATCCCCTTAAAACAAAGTTGTGTCTAGATCACAAAACCCTATAAATATCAGCTCCTGATTTCTGAGATATTTCTTTTTTTTTTTTTTTTAAGATTTTATTTATTTATTTGACAGAAAGAGACACAGTGAGAGAGGGAACACAAGCAGGGGGAGTGGGAGAGGGAGAAGCCGGCTCTCCGTGGAGCGGGGAGCCGGACGTGGGGCTCGATCCCAGGACCCCAGGACCATGACCCGAGCCGAAGGCAGACGCCCAACGACTGAGCCACCCAGGCGCCCCTTTCTGAGATATTTCTAAGTTTTACTTGATCAGCAGCTTATGCTGGTGGTCTTTTGGAGAGTCTATAGGCAATAATCATTGAAAACTGTTAGGTGCCATGAAATCAAAACACAGGAGCTGGAGTGAATAACAAGGGGCCTGATCTAGAATGAGTGGGGAAAGAGAACTCAGGGAACACTCCAGAGGAAATGATAGTGGAACTAAGAACTTAATATTGAGGAGGAAATAACTGGACAAAGAGTAGAGGAGGAAGAATGTTCTTGGCAAAGGCCTTGAGTTGGGAAAGAACTGTATTTTTTCTAGAGTGGAAGGAAGGCTATTATGGCTAGAGTGAAGGATAGGAGGAAACCCTGGGATGTGGGGGCGCGGGCGGTGGGGGGTGCAGTCAGACCATAAGGACCTGGCATGATATGTTGAGGATTTGGACTTGAATCCCTGAAAGTAAAGGGAAACCACTGGAAGGCTTAAGGCAGAAAAGTAATATGTTCTGATTTGATACCTTAACAAGATCACTCTGGCTATTGTGGGGATAGTGGATTGTAAAGAAGCAAAAGTTGACGGGAGAGATGGTTAAGAGGTGCTATAAGACTCCAGAAGAAAAGACTAAAGTGGATTTGACACTGGTATTATAATCCAAATTCATCCCATTTACATTGCCCCCTCCCCATTTAGGCTTCCACCAAAGCTTCTTAACTTGGTCCACACTAACCCGTCTACAACTGGCTCTCTGCTCGCATTATCCTGTTCTATAAAATGGGGTAAGTGATAACACATATGCTGCTCACTTCACTCAATAAATAGTTTTGAATACCTGTTATATGCCCAGTATGTGCTAAGCCCCAGGAATTTACTCATGAACAAGACAAGCATATACTCTGCCCCCCAAAAACCATAGGATCAAGTAAAATAATGCATATCAAAGCTCTTTGAAAACTAAAGCTTTAGGTATTGTATATATTTTTAATTTTCTATTATCATGTTTTGACATCTTAAAACAAAAACAAACAAACAAAAAAAAACCACCTTTCTGGCTGGGGACAGCCTGTCCCTTCTGAGGCCAGCCAATTCTTAGAGATAGCAAAGGACTCAGCTGGGAGCATGCCTTTGGTATACAAACTAACCAAGCCAGAGCCACAGCTCCTCTATCTGGCCCTACATCCTAGGAGAAAATACTCTTTTGCCTTAATCATCCCAGAGCCAGATGTTAGGCAACTAGAGACCACCCAAGTAGTTTAGATCCTGCTGAAGTTATTCAAACATTGTAGCCAATCCTAGACTGTTTACTTTGCCCGGCCTTTCCTTTCTCATGGAAAGCCCAAAAGGGCCCTAGCCTCAGCTTTCGCTTTGCTTCTGTCTTCTGCCACCTGACCAAAACCTGGCACTTCCTCTGCGACCATATGTGGCCAGAGGTGAACTTGCTATACTCTAGACCTCCGAGTATAGTAAGTTCTGTTTTCTTGTGCCTTTCCTGTGTTTCTTTTTGTGACTATACTTGATTGACCATTGCATAAAAGAACACAGAACACTGCATTAGCACTCTTGATTTCAAGTGACAGAAACACAAATCAAATGACATGAACAAAAAGGTAATTTATTAGCTTATGTACCTGAAAAGTCTAGGGGTAGCCTGTTTTTAGGCATCTTTGGATCTAGGAGCTCAAGCAATGACATCAGGGACCCATATCTTTCTCCATCTCTTACATAAGCTATTTCTACAATGGCAAACAAAATGGCCACTAGCAGTGCAAGAATGATCTTTCAGAAAGGGCCCATCTTTCATGGAGTTCCAAGAGGAAAGTTCAGGGTAGAATTCTGATTGGCCTAACTTAGGTGATGTGCTTATCCTTGCAACCTGAGGCCAATGCCAACCTTGATGTGATATTCTGGCCAGGCCTGGATCATGTGCCCACTCCTGGAGGAAGGAATTGGGGTGGGGTGGGGGTCAGTCCTCCTGAAACATTTACCCTCAATGGTGTTTCCATTGGTTGATGTGGGAGAAATTTGGATCCCCAGTGGAACGTTTGCTGGGCAGAGAACCACAACAACATATGCCCAAAGCAAAGATGTTGCAAATAAATAGTAGGTTCTATAATTAGGACCCAAATATCTGATGTCTCTCTTGTGATAGCTTGTATTGCTCTCAACATAAATACAAGACAGGAAGGAGAAGGAAATATGAAGAGAATAAGAAAAATGGAATAAAAGCTAGAGGATGACACAGTGTGGGTCAAGCAGATGATTTTCAGGATGAGAGACCTGAAGATGTTTTTAGTCTGGAGGAGGTAGAGTTAAAAACACCAGAGAGAAAGGAAAAATCAATGGAAAAAGTCAAGGAAGATAGAATAAAACATAGGAATAGGGTTTTAGTCTTAGGGAGCAACAGCTCATCTTTCGACATAGGAAGGAAAGAGGTTTTGATGGGTGTGGATGTACCATACTTAAAAATTGTCAAGTGTTGAACCTTGAAAAAGGTGTATTTTCACCTTGAAACATCTCTTGTGTAGGAATCGTCTTAATATTGTTTCACAATTTAATTGCAACATTTTTTTCCTTAGGGTTATGTGAAATAATGGTGCTTCTTACAATCAATCATCTCTTCGGGTTGATGAAATTTGGCCAGTCATTATGCCAGTAATCTGAGGGCTTTCATGCTTGAGCACCTCCATGATCTCAGTTTTCTGAGCAAATGAAATAGGGATGAGATGAAGTAGTTTTCTGATAGGGATGGGGCTGGAAGCTGGGCTCGGTCAGTACACTTGTGGCTGGGGATTGACTCTGAGCTCACCAGTGACTAGCAGCAGGGTGCTGGGTCAAGTTGCTTTCTCTCTCTCAATTCAGTTTTCTCATCTATAAAAGAAGAGTACCTAACCTCTATGTTTGAGGTAAAGATTAAGTGAAGTGAATGTAGGGGGGAAAAAAAGAAAAATAACTTAGCACGTGGGCCTGGGCCATAGAATGTGTGAATAAAGGTTAGTTGTTGCTATTGTTCATATTATTTTTTGCTCAGTGAAGTGTGAGTGTTTGGAATGGCTGCCATGGCAGTGCTGAGAACCCATCTGAGAGGTGAGACAAGAGATCTACAGTCTGCCCATTGGTGGACGTTCCTCCAGCAGAATTCAACTGAGCAGGTATAGGTGTGGTGACGACAGGTTGTACTGCCTGATGCTCCACTGGGCGAGACCAGCAACATGCCAGTCATGCCACCGCTGCTGGGCCTTTGCCTTTCCTGTTCTCTTGCCAGGAATGCCTTTTCCCCATAGCCACATGGCCTTCTCACTTCACTCAGACTTTTCCTCAAATGTCCCTTCTCCAGGAATGCCTCCGTTGCCACCCTACCCTGAGTAGGGACCTCCACCCCACCCTGCTTGATATTTTCATTAGCACATGATGGCACCAGGGGAGGAAAAAAAAAAAGCTTACTTCTACCCTTCTAGGTCCGGTAACAAAAGACAGATTAGTAAGAGGAAAACAAACAGAAGTTTATTAACATGTATATCTCACACATACAGGAGACACTCAGGGAAGAGTAACTCAAAGAGGTGGTTTGGAATTTGGGCTTAAACACCTTCCTCAGCTAACACAAAGGAAGAAAGATATGGAGGCGGGTGTGGCAAGTTATGGGAAAGGGACCAGGAAAAGTATGGTAAACAAGGGTAGGTTTTGTTATGCAGATTATGTTGGTGCTCTCTGCCTGGATGAGAGTCTCTTGTGATTTAGAATCTTGGGATTTCATCCTTCTCTTCCTGGATCAGAGAAGGAGACAGACTTACAAATGGCGATGTATTTTATAAATGCAAATTTTCCTAATAAGAAAATAGCTTCTATTCTGTTTTCAGTTTCTTCTGTATCGCTGTTTTTCAAAATGATCAGCTCAAAATAGTCCTTATGCCAAAGAGGCATATTTTGGGGCATATTCTGGTCACCTAAAGTCATATTTTGGGGTGGCATATTCTGGTATCCTACAGCACCTAACATTATAGTACATTTTTACTTGTTTATGTATTTATTGCCTGCCTTCCTGGCAAGTAAGGAGGCAGTTACTTAGTTGTGCTCCTTGTTCTATCTCCAATGTCTGGTACAGAATGGACACATAGATAATTGTTGAACAAACAAATGAATACATGAATGAATGAAAGGGATGATTGCAGTAATTATCAGAAGTTGAGTTTGCAGTGGAAGAAAATGAAGCCAGAATGCCGTTGACATACACGCACTCATTCATTCAAAATTATTGTTTGAGCACCTACACCGGGCCTACTCTGTTCTAGGTGCCGGAGACAGATCAATGAAGAAAACAGAAAAAAGTTGCATTCTCCAGAGTTTCTATTCTACTGAGGGAGAGAGAAAACAAGCAAGATCAATAATTAATTATGCACTGTGTTAGAAAGGAAAAGTAGAGCAGGGCAAGTGGAATCTAGAATGCAGGGGAAAGAGTGAGAGGTTACAATTTTAAACTGAGTCGTCAGGGGAGACTTGACTGAGATAGTCCCGTTTCGGCACAGACTGGAAGTTGATCGTAGAGTGCATCGTGAAGCTACATGCGTGGAGTTTTTTTAAACAGAAGGTCCAGCTATTGCAAGGGACCAGAGGCAGAAGCACATCCATAGTGTATGAAGAATAGCCAGGAAGCAAGACAGAGAGATGGCCTGGAAATGAGGAGGGTACAGACACTGTTCAGGGCACTGGCAGCTTGTAAGGACTTGGGATGTGATTCTGAGCAATGGAAAACCAGGCAGAATTTTAGGTAGTAGAATAAGATGGTCAGGATTTTGTTTTAAACAAGGTGAGAGATAATTATCTTCGTTTTATAACTAAGAAAACTGAAGTTCAGAGGGCAAGGTTATTTACTCAAAATCACAGAGCAAGTGGCCATACTGGGATTGGAACCCAAGACCGCCTATAATCGTGTTCTTGGGTAACACATGCGCTGTCTCCCCCACAGGATGCATAGAGCATTGGTGCCTCAACCACCAGGAGAGCAACAGTCTATCTCTCTGTGGGACCTGAGGGTCAATAAGAACTATGTGCTACAGTCTTTCTTTGTGAGTGTGTCCTTCCAGCCTAAAGAGAGCCACTTCCGTTGCCCACCCCTCTCCCTGCTGTGTAATATAAAGGAATAAGAAGAATGGCACCAAGGCACTGTCAGCCCCAGCCCCAAACTCAAGGAAACTCTGTCCTTGAAATGACAACTCCTGCCACTCACACGCACTTGGTGAAGGAAACGGCTTCACTCCCCGCCCCTGATTTTTTGTGCCACATTTGCACCTTGTGATCCCAGGTACACGCATTCATGACCCTAGGGTAGCCCACCCATTGGCTAGGCTATGATAAACTACTGTAGCCCCATAACATTCTGTAACCCATGGGAACTGGAAAATTCTAAGAGATGGTTTGATAGTAATGTGAACAGGAGCAAATGCATAAACAGAGGACGCTGTTGGGTAGAGAGAGGGAGCAAAGAGCTGAGTACAGCAGATATGCCGAGGCAGTGCTGGTCCAGGCTGGTGTTGCCTCCTTTCCTGAGCTGACTGCTCTCTGAGGTAATGGATGCACTCATACACGGGTGTCCCCGCCTTTCCTGAAGTAACTAAAAAACCAGTCAAGCCAAGATAAAGCAAGTTCGCAGGTCACTCTTGATGTGTTCGAAGGATACTGCCTTCCGCTACTCAGGGCACAGCTGAGTCTCCGTCTCCACCTGCCTGGCCAGCCCTGGGGCTGCCTGCTTTGTGGGTGCTGGAGAGCTGGACCCCAGGCTGGAGTCAAGGCCAATTGCCCTGACTTACATCGGTGGGATTCTAGATGATGCCTCCCTTTCCTTACTTGGAAGGTGATGTTCTCACCATGAGAAGCATTTCACCAAAACCCTCTTTTTTCTACCAGGTATCTTCCTCTTGTTTTTACTATGACCACTAACCTAGTCTGCAACTAAGGATCCTAAAATAATCTTAGCAAGTTAAAACCATCATCCAATATTCAATTGAATCCAATAAACACTAAGTGAACATCTATCATATGCTGGATATTGAGACCAACTATACATAAGGCAGATAAGATCTCAGGGAGCATTAGTCTATCAAAAAAAAAAAAATCACCAAACTTGTAGTCTTATTTTGAGTCCAGTGGCACAGTTCGGTTGCATATAGAATTTTGCTCTGAGAAACATAAAAAGGTAATGGTTTCTTCCTTGTGAGCTTAAGAACTTGAAGTTGGTCATTTGCAGACCTAGCAATCTCTTAGAATGTATTGCAGGAAAGGCTGATTAAAGCTAAAGCATGTCTCATTGTCTCATAGACTGAATACTTCCATTAAGTTTGAATATCCTCCTTGTTCCTTTAAAAGATGGCATTAGGCCAAGTCATTAACTTTCTGATAGCCTGTCCTTTCCCCCAGCTATCTGCTCCAGATCTGTACTTGGTGACTCAAGTTGCATGGATACCCTGATGGAAGTTGGGAATGAACAAACATGTAGAGTATTAAATCTGAAAGTATATTGCCTAAACCATTTTCTATCCAAGAGAAATGGAAAAGGAAAATTGAGTAAAATGATGATTTTCTGCCTGTTTTTTATAGCTGTGTAATCTTCTGTGTTTTTCTAGATTTTTTTAAATTAACACACAATAAAATTTACATTTTCTGTATGTGTAACTCCATAAATTTTAACACGTGTATAAATTCATGCAACCACCACCAGGATTAAGATACGGAACAGTTCCATCACCCCAAAAAAACTCCCTCATGTTGTTCCTTTGCCATCACTGTCTCCCCCAACCCGTAGTCCCTAAAATATCACTAATCATTTATCTGTTGTCCATCATGGATGATTTTGTCCTTTAGAGAATTTCACATAAATGGAACTGTTTAGTAGGTAACCTTTTGAGACTGGCTCCTTTCACTCAGCTTAATGCCTTTGAGACTCATCCAAGTTCTTGCGTGATTCAATAGTAGGTTGCATTATATTGTTGAGTAGTCTTACATTATTTAGATGTACTACAGTTTGTCTGGTTATCAGTTGAAAGACATTTAGGTTGTTTCCCATTTGGGGTGATTATGACTAGAGCCACTATACAATTATGGACAAAGGGGTTTGTTTTTGTTTGGAAATGTATTTATTTCTCTGTGATAAATACCTAGGAGTGGGATTGTTGGATATAGGGGGTGTGAATATGTTTACTTTTATTAGACACTTCCAAACTCTTTTCCAGGCTGCTTGTATCATTTTGCATTCCCACCAGCAAAGGAGGAGAGTTTAAGTTGCTTGCCACCACTTGGTATTTTATTTTTATTTTAGCTACTCTAATAGATGTGTAATTGTGGTTTTAGTTTGCATTTCTTAAATGGCTAATTATGTTAAACATCTTTTCATGGGCTTATTTGCCATGCATATATCCTCTTTGGTAAAGTATTCAGGTCTTTTGTCCATTTTAAAATTGGATTGTTTTCTTATTGTTGATATTTGAGGGTTCTTTATATATTTTGGATAAAAGCTTTTTTGTTGGGGGCCCCTGGGTGGCTCAGTCGTTAAGCATCTGCCTTCGGCTCAGGTCATGGTCCCAGGGTCCTGGGATCGAGCCCCGCATCGGGCTCCCTGCTCCCTGCTCCGCGGGAAGCCTGCTTCTCCCTCTGCCACTCCCCCTGCTTGTGTTCCCTCTCTCGCTGTGTCTCTCTTTGTCAAATAAATAAATAAAATCTTTAAAAAAAAAAAAAAAAGGTTTTTTGTTGGAACATGATTTGCAAATATTTTCTCCAAATTTGTAGCTTGTTTTTTCATGCTCTTAATGTCCTTTGCAGAGCAAAAGCTTTTAATTTTGATAAAGTCCAATTTATCGATTTCTTTCTCTATAGATCATAGTTTTGGTGTCGTGTGTGTGTGTGTGTGTGTGTGTGTTTTACTCTTTAGACTGTTAATATTGTGGATTGGTGGATCGTATTGACTGATACTCAACCTTGAACCAGGTTTGCAGTTGCAGGATAAATTCCACTTGGCATGGTATATTATTGTTTTTACTTATTGTTGAATTTGATTTTGTTGAGGATTTTTGTATTTATTTTCATGAAGAATATTGGTCTCTGGTATTCTTTTCTTGAACTGTCTTTCTTTTTTAATCAGAATAATGCTGACCTCATAAAATCCATTAGGCAGGATTATTTCTTCTTCTGTTTTCTGGAAGAGATTTTGTGTGATTAGTGCTAGTTCTTCTTTAAATGTTTAGTAGAATTCACCAGTGAAACTATCTGCACCTGGAAATTTCCTTTTTGGATGGTTTTTAGCTAGGAATTAAGTTCTTAAATAGTTAATAGGACTATTCCGGTTACCTAGTTCTTCTTGGCTGAGTATTAGTTTTTTGTTGTTGTTGTTGTTCTATGAATTAGTCCATTTTTATAAGTTACTGAACTTATATTTGTAGAGTTGCTCATATTATTCCCTTATTATCCTTTTAATGTCTGCTGAGTCTGGTGTTACACCTTTTCATACTTATAATGGTAACATGTCATTTTTCAGTCTTGCTAGAGGTGTCTGTGTGTGTATAAAATATATAAAAATCTAAATATATATAAATCTAAATATATATATACATATATATGTATATAGTCTTTGTAAAGAAAAAGTTTTGTTTTCATTGGCTTTTCTGTTATTTCTCTGTTTTCAATTTCACTGATATGTGCTCTTGTCTTTATGTTCATCCTTCTGATTGTTTTGGGTTGATTTTGCTTTTCTTTTCTCTAGTTTCATGAATTAGGCATTTAGATGATTGATTTGAAACCTTTCTGTTTTTCTAATATAAATATTTACTACTATAAATTTCCCTGTAAGCACTGCTTTTGCTGAATCTCATAAATTTCAATACACATACTTAACTTTTCAAAATGTACTTAGAATTGATATTTTACTGCTTGATGTGGAATATAAAACATTTTCCACCATATAGATCTCTTTTTCTTTCCTGCTTTATGTTGTAGCTATCTTATATATTACATTTATATACATTAAAACTCCATCAGACAGTGTTACAATTTTTGCTTTCAACCATCAGTCATCTTTTGAATATTCAGTAAAAGAATAGTATATATTTTCCAAAATACTTACCATCTGCATTGCTCTTCTTTCATGATTGATGCCGTAAGTTTCCTTCAAGTATCATTCCACTCTGTCTGAAGAACTTCCTATAGCAGTTATTTTAGGACAAGCCTGCCCTCAGGGAATTCTCTTATTTTTTCTTCATCTGAAAATGTCTTTTTTCCCCCTTAATTACTGAAGAATATTTTCACCGGTTATGGAATTCTGGGGTGACAGTTCCTTTCCTTCAGCACTTTAAAAAAGTTTCATTTTTTCCCCCATGATTTCTGGTGAGAAATCTATAGTCATTCAAATCATGATTTACCTACAAATAATGTATATTATTTTTCGATGATCTCTTTCAATATTTTTTCTTTGCCATTAGCTTTTATGATTTTTAAAAAGCTTTAGCTTTTTGATTCTACTGTGTCTGGGAGTGGATTTTTAGGGGGTTATCTCTTTCTGGGTATGCTGAGGCTCTTGGATCTGTAAGCTTACATCTCTTGCTAAATTTGGGAAGTTTTCAGCTATTATTTCTTCTAATATTTTTCTGCACAGCACTCTTTCCTTCTGAGACTCTGACGATACAAATGTGAGGCTTTTGGGTTTTGTTCTACAGGCCCTTCTTCATTTTTTTAATCAAAAAAAGTCTTCATTTTTTTTCCAATCTTTTTGTTATTGTTCAAACTGGATACTTTCTATTGATCTATCTTCAAGTTCACTTTTTTCTTTGTTAATTTCTTTTGCCATTGGGCCTATCCAGTACGTTTTTATTTTTAAGTTGTTATATTTTTCAGCGCTGACATTTTCAAATGGTTCTTCTTTATATATTCTATTTCTTGGCTGAGACATTCTATCATTCCATTTATAAAAGAGTTTACTTCCTTACTTGGTAGAGCATTTTTACAGGAGCTCCACTAGTGAGTCTTTGATAATTCCAACATCTATGTCATCTTGGAGTTGGCATCTCTTAACTGTCTCTTCCTGAATGAGTCATGATCTTCTTGGTTCTTTATATGCTGCATACTTTTAGATTGTATTCTAGATATTTTGATTACTACGTTATGAGATTCTGGATAAATCTTACAAAGAATATTGATATTTTTGTTTTAGCAGGCAACTGACACAGTTGGGTTTAAGTGGCAAATTCCAGCCAGCCATATGTGTTTCATGATTCCAATGTCAGTCCAGTTTATAAAACCTTTGCAGTACTATTCAGATCTGTCCCCTGTATGTGCCACCCAGTTTCCAGTCCAGGACCTGGGCAGTAGTCAATCCTGTTGCTTGGTTCTCAATATTCCTGTAGTTTAGAGTCAGATCCACATATGTGCAAATCAGGAGTAAGCTCAGAAGTTTGTAAACAACTTTAAGGGGTTGCAATCCTGAACTCTTTCCTCCTTGTGATCTCCTTGGTACCTTCCAGATTCCTGGGGCTCTCCTCTTTGGTCTTTTGGCCAGAAAGCTGGGATTTTGGTAACTCTACTCTGTTGCTCACTTCCTGCAACTGACCCACATCTACGGCCAACTGATGAGAGAACATGGAGACAGACAAAGCCACAGTAGCTTGCCTCATCCCCTTGGGATCACAGCTCCTCCAACTGGAGAAGAATGTGCTCCTTTCTCAGAGTTTTGGTTCCTGCGTGCTCCTGTTACTGCCACTACTGCAGGATTTCTTGGAGGCACAAGTGAATGAGAAAAAATGGAGAAAAGAAAAAAAAATATATAATAACGGTTTCCTCCAGTGTCTGAGTACTAGGAATTCTCTTTCTGACTCTTTGAGCCAGAATTAGAGGACCTCTCCTGGAGCTTTCTCTGATTGTCCTTTGGTGCCCACTCCGGATTTTCAGAGCAACTGGACTGAGTTCATTTCAAGGGCTATCAGAGGGGTAAAAGTGATAAACTCACCATTTTGTTTGTCTTTTCCAATCTGCCTGCTACTATTTACTTTCAGAGTCCTCAGATGACCCATGTAATCTGTCCAGACTTTATAACTGCAGTTAGTAGGAAGGACAGGGCAGAATGAATGTGTTTACTCCATTGTACCTAGAACTGATTCCTTCAAGAGGCAAGAGAATAAGGCGAAGCTCCTTATTCTGAATTTCCTGCTTTACTGAATGTTTAGACCTATTAATGCTAGGAAGAGGAAAAATGGAAGTGTGGGTGGATGAGGTGGGACTATCATGTAGTCATGGGAAACATTTCAAAGCCAAAAAAAGAAAAGAAAGTCTTTTAAGCTTTACTTTTTTACAGGCATAGATTTTACCCAGTACCATCTGTGGGGAAGGAAATAAGAAGTGAAAGGCAAGAATTAAAATAAGTTTTGGAATCAGTAAAGGACTAAAGAAAGTTTTACTGGGCAAGTTAGTATGGATTCAGGAAAGAAGGAAATACACTATACTTACTGAGGTTTTTTTGTACCATCTCCAAGCAAGGGTTTGCCAGGAATTTCCTTTTTTCCATTTACCCTGCTCAGAAGCCCACCACAAAGAGCAAGAGTTGGGTTTGCCTAAGCCTACGCTTGAGACAGAAATAAAAGTACCTCCTAACGGGACTAAGCTGTGAGACTCTGAAAGCTTTTCTTACTGCTTATCTTCTTCTTCTTTTTTTGTTTTGTTTTGTTCTTTTATGTGCTCATGGATCCATAATATCATTACCCTTTCCCACACAAATAACTAGTTTTGGCCCTCATATCCATGTCCATGGAGTTAGGTCACAATAAAGATCAACCTCTACACAATGTACCACTGTGTTAGCTGGTTTCAGTCTGAACACAGTAATTCGTGTGTGTGTGTGTGTGTGTTATTTGGGAACTTTTCAAACACAGAGTATAACCAAGGATATGAGATCCTGAGAGTCTTCTGACAAGGGAATCATAGGTTTTCCTCTGAACCCTTTCCTGCAAGTGGCTTTATAATAGACTCCGGTCCTGTAACTCGTTTGGTCAGAAACACCATTTCTTCCACTCTTCAAGGATTGAGGTTGAGAAAAGGATTGCTGGGCATGATTTGTTTAAGACAAAATACAGACGATTCATCTCAAATGAGAAGCTAAATTTACTTTGAAAACCTGCTCTGTTTGTCCGGAGATGACTCTCATGGAAAACACCCTGGAATCTCTGCTAACATGAGTGTTGTTATTCCCCAAAGCACTGCCCCTCTTCTCAGGAGCCCGGCAGGAAACGAAATTTGGAGTTTGTGGAAGGGAGTAGCTATCAGCCTAAGAGAACAACCTAACCCAGAGCAACCGGACTGCAGACTTTTCTAGGGCTGGGATCACGTGTTCTTCACTTTTACTAATGCTGAGCATAGATCTTTCCACATGGTGGGTAATCCATGTAATTATTTAATTAAGTGGTATCTTGACCAGATCTGAGAGAGTGAATTCATTCATCAAGATTTAGTGAGCTGCCTGCTATGGGCGTGACTTTGTTCTAGATCTATCCACTGGGGAAAAAGAAAGTACAAAGGACTTTACCTGCTTTAAAGAGACTGTTTTAGTGGGAGAGGTGGAAGGTAAGAACTGTCTTAGTCAGCGTGGGTTGCCATAACAAAATACCATAGACGAGGTGGCTGAAACAATAGACATTTATTTCTCACTGTTTTGGGGGCTGGGAAGTCCAAGATGAAGGTGCCAGCTGACTCGGCTTCTAACAACAGCTCTTCTTCTGGCTGGCACATGGCCACTTACTCACTGTGTCCTTATATGGCAGAGAATGAGCTGATTTTCTGGTGTCTCTTCTTAGAAGGACACTAGTCTTATTGGATCTGGGCTTCATCCCATGACCTTGTTTAACTTTTCTTACTTTAAATATAGTTCACTGGGGATTAGGGCTTCAACATACAAATTTTAGTGGGGGGGATGCAATTTAATCCATAGCACCAACCAAACAAATCAGAATCATTATATTATATAATGGCTGTTAGTAGTGAGTGGTATAAAGAGAGTGAAAAGTGGAAGAGACTAGAGGGTTTGAGGTGGAAAGGGGATAGCAGGTTTCTCTGAAGAGGTGACTTCAAGCAGAGGCTTCAGTGAAGTATGCTGTTCAATGTAGTGATGGTCCAGACTGAGAGACCCAGTGAGACAGAGGCTCTGGGGCAGAAGGATGTTTGGTTACATCAGGATAGATATTTAAGGACCAAAAAAAAAAAAAAAAAAAGTGGATCCAGGTAGAGTTGATCAGAGATGAACAACAGACACTTTGTGTGGACTAGCCTATAGGTTTCTAGCTAAGTCCTCAGTAGGAACCACCTTTACCCATCTAGTCCCCAGTGTACCTAGAGGGTATATAAGAGGAGGAAGTCTATTTATAATACCAGGTTTTTCTAATAAGGGGTCAAGTCTCAAGGGGTTTGGCCAATCTCCGGAGCCCTGAAATAATTCATTCAACAATTTGCAATAATTAGGAAGCCCTTACTATGTGCCAGGCACTGTGCAATTACTCATGATCCTGTCTTGGCATAGAAACTGGAAAAATGTCTTTGGACTTATTTTCCTGGGAGGTAATTACTACAGTGGTGAAGTGGTGTTAAGTCAACTAGTCCTGTTCCAGGCTTAGAATATCCTAGGACAGAATGGGCTGTTCCTTTTTTCTCTATTGCTGGGTCTTTCTTTTAGAGGGCTCCGGGCTTTAATTGTTGGTTCTCTTCTTTATTTTATGCTTTCTTTTTGGTTACTTCATCCAGCCTTATAAATACAATCTCTATGCCTATTAATCTGAAATTTGTATTTGCATCTTCACATTTATCCTGGACTCTAAATTCATATATACTTGACTGCCTATTTGACCTCTCCATTAGGATGTTTAATAGACACCTCAAATCTAATGTGCCCGACCCTGAACTGCTAATCTTCCTCCCCAGTCCTGAGCTACCCACAGTCTTCCTTATCTGAGCTGATGACAGCTTCACCCTTGTTGGGGCCCCAAGCTTCAAAATTGTGCTTGACTCCTGTCTTTTCTTGACTCTCATATCCAATCCTTCCAACAAATCCTGTTGGCTCAATCTTCAAAATATACCCATATTCTGATAATTATTTACACATCCACTGCCACCAGCCTTGTCCAACCCATGGTTATTTTTCACTTGGATCATTGTTATAGCCTCCTGACTGATCTCCCTACTACTACCCTTCATCCTCAGCAGTCTATTCTCAAAATGGTAGCTGGATTCTATGAAAATGTAAGTTAGCTTATCTCACTCCCTGCTCAAATTCCTGCAATGGTGCCACATTCCATTGAAAGTAAAAATCAAAATCTCACAATTATCCAATTATCTTTCCCTTAATTAATTCCCTGACCTCCTTTCCCCTTCTCCCTTTGCTCTTCTAATCACACTGGCTTCCTTGCTTTCATAGAGGAGGAAAAATAATTTTCCTTCTACTCTTATAGGTTCTTGTCTGAGACTCCCTGTAATAAGAGACAGATTAATAGGAGAAAAACAAACAGAAGTTTAATAACACGTATACTTCCTGTGTAATTGAGAGATATCCAGGAAAATTAAGTAACTCCTTAGAATGGCCCAAGCTACCACCTTAAACATGATCTCTAACTAAAGACGAAAGTAGATGTTGGGCAGATGAAGTAGGTTTTCAGGCAAAGCCCAGTAAACAAGCATATGGTTGTTATGCAGAGTTAAGTCCACACCTTCTCCACTGATAAGAGTTTCTAGAGATTTGGTCATGCTCCTTTTCCAGGTATAGAGAAGGAGACACCCTTACAAATAGGGATTTCCTTTATACTGGGAAATGTCTTACAAAAGGATAACTTCTACTCAGTTTTCAGGGCTTCTGCAATTTATTTATTGCTGGCAGTCTCCTCTCAGTCCTCAGTTCCACAAGGAGAGGACTTCAGCCAGTTTTGGTGACTTGTATCATCTCAGGCATCTAGGCTAGTAACTGGTATGTCATAGGTGCTCAATAAATCTTGGCTTTGTGACTACAAGACTACAATCTATATTTAATGCAATTCTTTTCATTGCAGGCCTTTAATAACTGATTTTGAAGGGCTGACTGTTTAGCCTGAATTGTGCAGCAGTTCATGAACTTTTCTAATAGTTTCTAGTTCATGGAAACTTGCAAGAAGGTCATCATTATATAAAACACATTTCACTTTTTTCTTCTTACTGAAATATAATGTACAGATAGAAAAGTACATCTATCTTAAGGGCACAGCTTATTGTAATTTCACAAAATGAAGTCTCCCAAGGGATCAATACCCAGAGGAGGATACAACAATAGCAGCCGTTAGATGCAACCTCATGCTTCCTTCCTTCCTCCCTTCCTTCCCTTCCTGAATTCTAACATCATAGGTTAGTTTGAGCACATTTTATTTTAAAGACTCCATATTGGGATTTCAACGGTTTCAATAATGCTTGGAAAAAACTAATCTAGTTTTTCTTTTTTTTTGAGAGAGAGAGAGAGAGCATATGCACATGAGCAAGGGTGGGAGGGTTGGGGGGTAGGGAGGGTAAAGAGGGGGAGAGAGAGAATCTTAAGCAGGCTCCATGCCCAGTGCAGAGCCCAATATCAGGACCCTAAGAACATGACCTGAGCTGAAATCAAGAGTCAAATGCTTAACCAACGGAGACACCCAGGTGCCCCAAGGCTAAAACTAGAATTAATCTGATTTTTCTCCTCACTGATAAAGAAAATATAAAAATGGAACTTGTTTTATATCATTTAAAAAAATATTTTACTTATTTATTTGACAGAGAGAGAGAGAGAGCACAAGTAGGCAGAGTGGCAGGCAGGCAGAGGGAGAGAGAGAAGCAGGCTTCCCGCTGAGCAGGGAGCCCGATGTGGGGCTTGATCCCAGGACACTAGGATCATGACCTGAGCCAAAGGCAGAGGCTTAACCAACTGAGCCACCCAGGCACCCCTGGAACTTGTTGTAAAAAGCACACTCATGGGGTAACAAAGCCTGGTGACACAGTCGGTTCAGCAGCCGACTCTTGGTTTCAGCTCAGGTCATCATCTCAGGGTCCTGGGATGGAGCCCCACTTTGGGCTCGACACTCAGTGTAGTCTGCTTGAGACTGTCTCTCCCTCTCCCTCTGCTCCTTCCCGCACTCTCTCTGTCCCTCTCTCAAATAAATAAATAAATCTTAAAAAAAAAAAAAAGCACACCCATAAGGAATTTATCAGAGGCTCACATTTCAAAATAGACTTTCTGGGAAAAATCAATTAAACATAGATGTTAGATGCATCTTCCTTTACCTCATATGCATTTAGGAAGGACTGTGAAATATGATATTTGCCAGAAATATGTGTCGAGCACTAAGAAATTGCTTTATTACCTTACTGGTTTGTGATACTGATGCTGTTATAACGGTAAGGATTTTCTCACAGGAAGTAAGGAGCTTGCTAAAGAATCACTCCATTTAAACTTCAGGGTGAAGAACTTGCACATGCATGGGTGAGCTGTTATTCTTTCTCCCTCACAGCCCAGCTCTATTCTCAGCACTTTTCTTCCTTGCAGAAGCGGATGACTCAGACTTCCTACTGCTTCCCACCTTTCCCTCAAACCAGCCCTCTGGCCTCATGGGGAATTCCCATGACCAATTAATGAGAAGACCAGGTACATTGTCTGGTTTAAGGATGTATCTGTATTCAGTGGGCTCTGCAAGTTAGAGGGAAATCTCCCAGTGGATAGAACTTCAGGTGCTACATCTGGTTGGCCACCTGACATGAAAGAAGAGATAACTGAGTTTTCCTGACATATACAGATTCATGCGCCATAAGCAAATGTGTTGGTCAACTTAGTAGGGACTTGGTAGTTTTTTGTTTTTTTTTTTAAGATTTTTATTTATTTATTTGACAGAGAGAGAGAGAGAGACACAGCAAGAGAGGGAACACAAGCAGGGGGTGTGGGAGAGGGAGAAGCAAGCTTCCCGCTGAGCAGGAAGCCCGATGTGGGGACTCGATCCCAGGACCCTGAGATCATGACCTGAGCCGAAGGCAGACGCTTAACGACTGAGCCACCCAGGTGCCCCGGGACTTGGTAGTTTTTAAACATGATTGGAAGATTGTTGCCAAGATCACCTAAAGAGAAATTACATCATGGATTTCCGAGAAGGCCAACAGTCTTTGAAGCTATTTGAGCCCCATATAAATGTTCCCCCAGAGGACATCCACTGTGTAGAAGGATAAAATAAGGAGGTGGTCAACATGACTTATACTGGTTATCAGTGAGTCTCTTTTCTGGCCATCTCAACGCTTGTACAAATGGCCCATGTAGGAAGTGGCCATGGAAACAGAGATAGAGGCAATAAATGTGAACAAAAACACAGACTTCCTCTTACCACAGTTATTCTGACTTCTACTGGTGCTGAGTGTCCAACTTTCTAAGGGAGCAGCCAACACTGAGCCCTTATTTGGTACTATTTCCCAGGGACTCCAGGTTGATTGTTTTGGGCAGCTCCATTATAGAAGTGGCAACACTTTGTCTTCATGGGAATAGCTGCATATTCTGGAGAGTGATTTCCCTTTACTGCCCATGATGCTTCTTCCAACACCACCAGATACGGTTGATAAATTGTCTTATCACATCCATTGTATTGTAGCGACCAAGGGCAGGCTGCCCCAAGGTGGACCATTTTGACATGAAGACTATTTTGAGTTAAAAAGCCATTAAAACCCAGCAGATTCAGGAAAAGCTCTTTATGTTACCCCACAACTGCCTAAAAAGAATTTAGATAGAGGACCTGCTCCAGGGAGAGAGCGATCACCATGAATAACTACATTATACTATGAGCTAGTTACGGTGAAAAGGGAGGAACCTAGCAAGAGTGGCCCAACAAACATTTGTTTGCTAAATATTTACTTTTTTTCATTTTCCTATGAATTGCATTTCTTCTCTTCGAAGTCCCAGATCCCTGCCCCCTTCTCCTTAGTGCAGAATGACATATATATCTCATTTTGCCTGACTGTCTTTGGAATTTTCATGTCTATGTGGATTCCCTGTACATATGAAATTGAACTTAATTTTCTCCTGTTAATCTGTCTCATGCCAGTTTGATTCTCAGCCCAGCTAGAAGGACCTTAAAGGGGACAGGACGTTCTTGCTTTCTAACAGTATCACACACATTGTTGCCTCTGATTGAGGAACTCCTTTGCAGTGAAACAACTATGGCTTTGGGCTCAAGGGATGGAATTCGTTGTTCTTCCATCACTGGGAAGCAGCTGGCTTGAGGGAATAATGGAATGATGTACTGAGGTCTCAGTTATGGTGCTAGCTGGGAGACATCATCTTATGAGGTTGGGATATCATTCTTTAAGTGATCAGGTCAGTGGTTAATATCAGGTGTTGAATACATTGTTCTGGAAACCCAGGAGTGAAGGTGGAAGTGCCTTCTCTCAGTTATACGTAATAACCGGCTTCAAGAATATTTTCTTCCTGTCCCCGAAACATTGTATCTAGTGAGTTTGATGTTCTCCTGCCAAACAGAGAGGATTATTTCCACCAGACGACACCGAGAATGCCCCCTGGACCTTTCAGGCTGTTCATGAAGGACAGTGCATTGGATGGGCATATGGGGCAGCATGATTGATTCTGCTTATCGAGGAGAAATTGGATTGTTGCTGCAGAATGGGGACAACATTGTCTATAGGCCATGGGATTGACTGCACTCTCATGTCCAATAGCAACGGGCAATGGAAAACTGCAGCAACTCGATAAAGGTAGAGCTACGAAGCACCTGCGTCCCGTGGGAGTGAAGTTGGGCTCACCCCCTCAGGTAAGAACACCTTCACTGCTGGGGTGCTAGCTGAACGTGAGGGACTCACGGGATACGTGGTGGGAGAAGGACATCAGGATGGTCAGTTTAGACCTATTTTACTGCAAGTGTTCATCTTCCTTTCCTTGCTGCTTTACATCCTGGGGGGTGTGGACAGTTTAGGTTCCAGGAAGGAGAATGACTGAACTCTGATGCCCCTCCGTGACACAGTGGTGGATGAGATGTTGTGTTTCTCCTGTGTTGGGGAGCGGAGTTTCTGTAGCTAAGTAAAAGACTAGAATGGAAGCTGGGTGACAACAGGGTGGCCTGGGCTGGTTATTCTCAGCTCTCTTCTCTGCCTTTCCTTGCCACACGCTGTGGCCTGGGAGGCTGACTGCTACTAAACTTGCCATTTCACTTGCTTTTCCTTGTCCTCTGGCAAGGAGGCACTGGCAAGAGGCCAGCATGCAGATGGAGAGCAAGGTCAGGGTTTTTCCTCCTCCTTCCTCCTCCTCCTGGCCTCCCCACAGTTCAGCACAGGCCCCGAATCCCAGCCAAATCCCCAGCTGCAGGCCTGTCTGGCTCAGCTCTGCCTCTTAGCAGGCTGGGAATAGCATTTCCTCACCTGTGCTTGCAGGTCTCCAGGGCTGAGGGCTAATCCCCAGGTGTCTCCCTAGATCGTGTTGCTTCCATTAACCTGGATCATGCCTCTGTAAATAATCCCTGCATGAAATGCTTTTCCGTTAAAGCCTTTTGGGGGTGCCATCTGTTCCCTGCGGAGACTTCGATGGATATAGCAGGGAACAGTGCTGAGAAAGGAGAGGGCTATGCTGTCCGCTGTTGTGAGGTGGGAGGGAAACTGGAGGGCATCAGGCTGGCATACTGCAATGGGATGGAAGACAATGCATTTTCACAGGCTGAAATTGGCTGAGATTAAAAAACAAACAATAATCTCTACTGGTTAGAGTTCATAGTTTATTTATTTATTTGTTTATTTTTAAGGAGGTGTTGCAAGGGAGAAAAACTTGTAAAGCAAATTAAGGGGTCCCCAAGATTGAGGGGTTTCCTGGGATGTGGGACCTCAATGCTACAATCGGGACCATCCTGAGCAAACTGGGACAGCTGGTTACCTTAGTCTGTGATTATTTAAGATTTTATTTATTTATTTGAGAAAGACAGAATGAGAGACAGAGAGCATGAGAGGGAGGAGGGTCAGAGGGAGAAGCAGACTCCCTGCTGAGCAGGGAGCCCGATGCGGGACTCGATCCAGGGACTCCAGGATCATGACCTGAGCCGAAAGCAGTCGCTTAACCAACTGAGCCACTCAGGCGCCCGCTAGTCTGTGATTATTATCAGGACCTCTGAGTCCTGCTCAGATGCTCCTGCTGAAGAGACATGCCAGGCAAAAGAACACTGCTCCAGAACCATGTGCTGATTCCTTTCAATCTTCTATCAGTGGCAGATAAATTTATCTCTCATGGCATTCTTTCTCATTAATGGAACAGGCAGTCTGAGAATCCCTCTTAACACAGTGCTTCAGGCAGCCGGTATCAATGGATGTGAGTCGGAAAGCCAAAGAACCTGTCACCTCTAATTTAGAGCTTTGACTCTGAACCTAACAGCTGAGCTGGACCAAGTTGAGCCTCCAGAACTCCTTTTGCCCTTATAACCTTGGATCTTGCCGAACTAGCAGGGAGTGTGGCCTTTTTGGCTCCTTTGTACTTCACCAAGAACCTGACCTTGTGTCTCTCGGTGTCTCTCCATCTAATGTAAAACCTTCGAAGGCTGACAGTGTGGGCTGTAAGAATAGCAGATCACATCTTTGTAACATTAACAATATGCCTGGATTTGCTCTAAGTGCTTTGTGTTTATTGCTTATATATTAGGGAGGAGGAAACAAAGTGAAGTGACTTAAGCGACTTGCCCTGGGTGCTACATGTGGTGTAGAGTAGGCATGAGACTCAAGTCTGCTCAGTCTGGCTCGGAAATTTCTTAGGCACTGCATTGTAGTGTCTCTCGTCTTGGCCACTGGGGATCCCTGGCACCTGGCTTAGAGCTTGGCAGGTAGCCAGGGCTTGTCATTAAATATGTGCTTAAAGTTGTTAAATACAGACAAATCCTAACACAGTAAGTTTCCTCTCTTTTCAGGTCTCCTTGCCCGTGGACCCTGCCCTGGGTCTTCTAAGTAAGGGCAACCTTTGATCCAGCTGACTAAAGCAGCAAGACAGAGGACAGAAGAGCAGAGACCCATCCAATGTCATGTGGGTTCAAATCCAGACTCTTTTAGTCTCCTGATCTACAAAATGGCAGTGACAATGGAATTTACCCCAACGAGTTTGTATACTAAATGAGAGCCAAGAACACGGCACACAGTGAATATTTAGTGTTAGCTTTGGTTGTTTTGATTGTTATTATTAGAAATCAATCCAGGGGTTCCTGGGTGGCTCAATCGGTTAACTCGGCAGACTTGATCTCAGCTCGGGTCTTGGTCTCAGGGTCGTCAGTTCAAACCCCAAGTTGGGCTCCACACGGGGCGTGGAGCCTTCTTAAAAAAAAAAAATTAATCCAAATGTAGCAAATCTAAGTGCAAAGGGGAAATTCCTCCTACCAGGAGCAATCTTGTGACACCTGCTACTTCCATTCCTAGCGGAGGGCTCTTGTCTTGGGGTCTGTTTAGCCCTCAGCCTCTGTGCCTATTCCTTCTCAGCAGAGGGGGTGGAAGAAAAGAAATCCTTGGGCTCCCTCTAGAGGCCAGTGGGGGCGCTCCAACTTTGAAATTTGAATCACATCCCAGGACCCAGAGGATGTTTTCTGGTATTTTCTGTTTTTAGCAAGACCCTCCTAATGTGCTGGGTGTTTTGTTTGTCCCTCTGGATCTACTCTTCCCCCCTTTCCACTCTGCTCTGGGTCCCAAGATGCTGACCTCAATAGACTGCATCCGGGCGCTCCCTTGCCCACTGACTTCCAGGTTATTTTAACCAGTGGAAATCACCAGCACTGAGGAAGAAGAGAGAGAGAGAGAGAGACTGGGGTATTATTATTTCCTCAGATCCCTCCTTGCTGAGTTTGTTTAGACTTGACAGTTCCTTTCTACCAAAGACTACAGCTCCTGTCAAGCGGACTCTAAGATCTCTGGATCTTGGTGTTGGCCCCTTTACCTCTTTAGACCAAGGATGGAAATGGCCCTCTGCTGTTGTGAGCCCCAGGACACAGCACCATCTCACCAGTTTCCTTAATCCTGCCCTTTGTAAATAGTCCCCTTATTAAGGTCTCCTCCATTGAGTGTGCGATCTATTTCCTGCCACATTCTACTCATACTGTGTCCAAATTCCTTGGCTTGGCAGTCTCATCTCTGCCTCACTTCCCCTGGACCCTGCACTCTGACAAACCAGCTACTTATGGTCTTGGTGATATAATCACATCGCTTAGTGCTGTAGGATTCTCACATTAATTCATCCATCTGCAGTGCCCTGACATACTCTGTGTCCACCCCCCTTACATTTCACTCCCCACCCTGCCCCCTATGTGATCCCAGGCCCTCCCTCTTCTTCTCTAAAGGCCATGATTCAATGGCCTTGTCTTCTATCCAGTCCTTCCTTACCTCCTGTGGTGGCACGTTTTTTTCCTCATCTGACTGGCATCCTGCCATTTCTGTCTTACTGGGGAGCAGCGTTGCATTTTGGTTGGATTTACCTTTTCTCTAGTGTCTGCAGAGGATCCTGGGTAATTACATGGCATTGACTGGATTAATTCACATAGGCTTAATCCAACCAGTACATGACCCTTCCCGGGCCATGGGGATTTCTTCACAGGTGTTCTACTCAGCAGGAAACTGAGGAGTTTTTGTTTGTTGGTTTCAGGAAGTGATGCTTTCCCCATCAGAGTGAATAGGGAGCCTGTAGTTACATCTGCTACTGGCAGCCATCTCATAACCAAGAAGAACGCTATTCCGAGCAAGAAGCTGGCCTGGAGGGAGGGCAGGGTCAAGAGAACCACTGAGAAACAGATCAAACTGTGCCCATTCTGTTATGCCAGTTTGAAAGGGGGTTTCAGTCATACAAACTAAAAATATCTGTAGCATTTGTGTTAACAAAAAAGCAAAATTCACAGGGTGCAATTAGAAAGCAACTTAATTCGTTTCTTCTTCTGCTCATTCAAACCCACCCTAAGGGCTACTTCTTTACCTGTCCCTGGGTGATATATTGGTGGGGCGCAAGGTGGGGGAGGCTCTATGACTTATCTGTTCTTTTACTGATAATAAAATATCTTCTAGCCACTTCTAATTACAAAATAGTTTTATTTCAGTAATTAAAATACCCATTTCTATGTGATAGTTAAACCTCTGTGATTCATTCAATATAAAGCTTCTCTGCTCCCCAAACTCCAACCCCTAGAAGCTGCAGTGGGTGCCAGATGAAGAAAGGGAATGTTTCTATTTCCCCCATCCAACAGGAATGGTGGATCTTATTCTCTATTTCCCCTTCCTTCTCATTTGCTAAGAGGTTTCTGGCTCCTGGGTTGTAGCACGGGGGAGAGGCGAGGGGTGCAACGAGGAAGATCTCACCTGTATGGACACTCCAAAGTAGTATGGTGATGGTTCCTGCTCTTCAGATGTTTAAAACTAATTTTCCCTGGGTTTGAGCCCAGGCAGAGCTATCCTCATGGGCACTTCTGCGGGTTCTCTGAGGACCTCACTGGCACATTGGGCTGGACTCCCTGTGATGTGAGCAATGCATTTTCTCTGTATGTCACTTTCGGGTCCTCCCCAGCTCCTGGGACTCCTGGGCTTTCTTGGGCTGTAGTACTGCCCACCCCACCCCCTGCCCCCCTCCCCCACATGGGTCACATCTGGTCCTGGAAAGATACTCTTGTATCCTTGCTCCCAGGGGGAATAGTCTGCTCAGGGCAGCCTGGTCTCTGCCCTCAGAGCAGCCAGCCAACCACAGCCTCTTGCTTTTTGATTTTACAGGCATGTGTCACATCGCATCACTGTGCTCAGCAGTCCCCAAGAGTTACAAATCTGGAAGACGGCCTAATCTCCTCGCGGCAGGTTTGAGGGTAGGAAGAGATATCCCCTACCCTTCCCCCACAGGTATGGGAAGGGGAACTGGGGAACAAACACACTGATATTCTCTCCACAAGAATCCTCTTATTTCCGAACTCAACCTGGAGACGGATGTTTGTTGAAAGTCACACAACTGGTTAACTGCATCCTCTTTGCAAGTCCAGCCCATCCCATTAGAATGTGGGGTGCTTACCACCTATTGTCTTGAGGCCTCAGCAGAAATGGAGACAAAAAGGGTGGGGAGAATCCCTCTGTAACATCCTAACCTTTATACGCACCTTACCCCAGGTAGAATTCTAGAATTCACTGCTGTAGAGACAGATGCTGTACAGATGTTCGCTAAGGTGCTGGTAGTCCACCAATGTACTTGATTACATCAATTCTTCTACTGAGCTATAAACTTTGAAATTCAGTGATCGAGTCAGGTGAACAGAACTGGAGATTCGTGGACTAAATCCAGCTGGCTGAGGGGCCTGGGGACCTTCCTCTCCAGCTCATGTTTCCATACAAGGAGGGACCTCCCTAGAGGAACACTTCTGGCCTCTCCCCTTTTGCTTTCCCTATCCTGGGATGGGGGTGGGTTTGAGGGGGGCTGAGAAGGGTGGGGGTGGAGTTTCCTGGAGAATTGAGAAGAAAGGGGGGCCCACACAACTCAGCCTCTGCCACCCTCCCCTCTCTTCACATCCTTCTGTCTGCAAAGTGGGAATATCCTGGTTTGCTCTCTTGGCGGTAGGGTAAACTGCTTTGTTGGGGTAGAAAGCTGAGCTGGGGAAGAGGAGGGTTAGATCAATTCAGGATCCTGCTAGCAGGACTGTTTGGTTGTATATTTCAGCCAAATCCTTCATTGTTATATCATCAGTATTACAGCTGACATTTTGACTTCCATCTGTCTGACACCTATAGGACTCAGTGGCTTCTCCATTTTGGTGGGAAAGAGAGGTCTTATTCGGGGCTCACTTAAACACCATCACAAGCTGTAGCAATGATTTTTTTTTTTTTTTTTTTTTGGCCCACATCAGTCTTTAAAAATTTCCAAATCAGCATACAACTTTTAAAATCAGGTAGATTTGAACTAAAATTCTAGATTTCCAGCTTATCATAATTTCAGTGATTTGGTAGGGGTGGCATTCCTCATGGAAACAATTCCTGAGATACTATGTAGTGGCTCCCCCTTTAGCTGAAGCCTGAACTTTCCCATTCTCCCCAATTCCCAGCTAGCTAGAGTTGCTAGATTTAGCAAATACAAATACAAGATGTCTAGTTTAAAGTTGAAGTTGAGATAAACATTGATTTTATTGTATTGTTATTAGGGTAAGTATGTCCCATGTAATTCATGCAATTCGTTTAGGGTAGGTACCTCATTCTGTGTCTAGCAACCCTACAATCTAACCTCCTTCCCTCCTTCTTGTTATCTGCTTGGGTTTAGAAGGTAAGTGTTTCCTACTCTTATACCCATTTTTGCTTATCTTTATATGTTTAATACTTAATATACTGCCTGGCTCCTGGTCGTGTGCTCACCACGTTTGCGGAATATAGTCTGGGGACCAAAATTCTGTCCCACAGAGAATGTCACTAAGTCTCAGAAGAGGAATAAAAAGCAAGTTCCAAGATGAACTCATCTTGGATAAAGACTCCACATTTCCGGTGATTCTAGGGGCAGCGCTGAACCAGAATTCTGGACCATCGACTTTTAGGCTTGACTGGGTCACTGGCTAGCTGAACGGAGTTGGTCATGTCAATGAGCCTTCCTGGAGTCCTGGTTTCCGATCTCTTCATGGAAGGAATTGATCAACTTGCTCCCCAGGACATCTGCCAAAGGGAACGTTTATGATTTCTCCCTTATTTTGCATATTCATCATAGAAAAAAAGATCAGCATGGGCGAAATTTGACATCAGTATTTGTCAGCAGCACAAGGAGAAAAGTCAGTTAATGACTATGTAATTGGTGATAATAAATCAGCAGACATATGAATGGGCTACTTTTTTGTGTCCTTAGGCACTATTTCAAGAACTTCTGATCTCACACAGGAAATAGAAGCCTAGAACCTTAGACATGTATACAGTATACTACTTATTTTAGAGTTTAAGATGTCATTAACTAACACCCACCATGATTTGATAACAGCTACTTAGAGGGAAAAATATATAAATTATCACATCTGATGCCAATTCAAAAAACTAAAACAGTGATTAATTTTTTTTAATTTGAGTATAGTTGACACACCATGTTACATTATCCTCAAGTGTACAACACAGCGATTCAACCTCTCTATACATTATGCTCTGCTCACCACAACAGTAGTTACTATGCTAAACCAGTGTTTTGTTTTGTTTTTTGAAAAAGGTATGTCTTATAATGAAGAAACTTTGGTATATTTGGTGGTAAGTTTAGGAGATCGCTAATTACCTGAAACCTTATGAACAGCAGGAGATAAGGCCGGAAGGGTCGATCAACATTTATTGAGCATGTATGTGCTAAGTTTCTCAACCTAAGCACGATTGACATTTGGGGCTGGATCATTGTGGAGGCTGTCCTGTACCTGGTAGGATGTTTAGCAGCATCCCTGATCTCTACCTACCAGATGCCAGGAGCACTGTACCCCCTGTTGTGATAACTGTGTCTCTAGACATGGCCAAACATTGTGGGATGGTGGGGGGGCTGTCATAGTTAAGAACTACTGATTTAAATTATCCAATTGAGTTAAATAGTTTACAATAACCCAGCAAAGTAAGGTCTCTGCAGTCTTCACTGTGCCAAGGTCACCCTGCGGTCTATGCAGACCTGGTGGGAGCCTCCTCCTTTGTCACTCTGGTTTCCACTTAGCCTCCAGGCTACCAAGGAGTGCAGCCTGTGTCAAGTGTCTCAGGCGACTCCACCATAACAGTTTCTTCTACTTCTTCCTGTAACCCGCCCCCCTGCCAAGAGACTCAGACTGAGTCTGCGGGGCTGGGGAAGCTGAGATATCACAGTGCTGTTGTCTGTTCTGCCTCCCTTCTCTGATGACAGGTATGTACTCAAACTTTGAAAGGGTCAGGAGACAGAGGGCTAAGAATCTAACTCCTATCAAGCCCTTGCTATCTGCCAGGCAGCAGATGGTAACACCTTATATTACCTCTGCGTTACTAAATTCTAAAATGGATGACTCTCATTTATTTAAATGAAATGAATGAAAAATTTCAGGCTACTGTCTGAGATCTTGTATGGCATATGTAGGTTTAAAACCCTCTTGGGAGCTATCCTGGTGAACACTGAAACTGGCTCCCATATGCAGAGGGCAGGGAGAGAATGAAGAAAGCAGCAGGTAGGTGGTAGGTGGCAATTTTAATAACAGCAAAAGGAACTTACATAAGAGGCTTGTCTTGGGTGGCAGTAAGGTAAATGGATCCCTGTATACACCCTCCAAATCTTAAAAGCTTACCCAGTTAGGACTGGGTTTGTTTACCTGCACCGTGCAGGTGTTTTCAACATCACATCACCATCTCAAGGCTCTGTCCTTGGAGAAGCCTCTGGGAGCGGGAAAGCGGGAAAGCAGAACCTCCATTCCAAGGACAGGGGAGGGGGGGAGAAGCCTCCAAGTGCCCAGGTCTAGCCCACTGGTCAGTGTACAATGTGATGATTTCTATTCAGGTATATTGCAAAATGTTTACCACAATAAGGTTAGTGAACACATCCTTTACAACACATCGTTACCATTTTGTTGTTGTTACTGTTCTGGTAAGAATGTTAAAGCTCTACTCTCATAGCAACTTTGAAGGATCCAATACAGTATCGTTAACTATAGTCACCATGCTGTGCATTAGATCCCTGGATAGTATTCATCTTATAACTGAAAGTCTGTACCCTTTGACCAACATCTCCTCATTTTCCCCGCCCATCTACTCTGTTTCCATGAGTTTGATGTTTTTAAATTCTATACATGAGAGATCATGTAGTATTTGTCTTTCTTTGACCTTTTTCACTTAGCGTAAAGCCCTCAAAGTCCATTCATGTTGTTGCACATGGCGAGATTTCCGTCTTGTTTTCATGGCTGAATACTATTCCATTATATATGTATAATTACATATACCCCATCTTCATCCATTCATCTTTTGATGGACATTTAAGTTTCCATGTCTTGGCTATTGTAAATAATGCTGTAACGAACACGAGCGTGCAGATACGTTATCGGTATCCTGTTTTCATTTCCTTTGAGTATATACCCAGAAGTAGGATTGCTGGATCATATGGTGTTTCTATCTTCAATGTTTTGAGGAAGCTTGGTACTGTTTCCCAGAGTGGCTGCCCCAGCTGTGGTGTCACCAACAGCACACATTTCCTTCCCATCCTCACCAACACACGTTAGCTCTTGTCTTCTTGCTTGGAGCCATTCTAACAGGCATGAGGTGATAGTTCACAGTGGTTCTGATTTGCGTTTCTTGGATGCTTAGTGATGTTGAGCACTTTTTTCTGTAACATTGCCCTGTCTTCTTTGGGAAAAAATGTCTATGCAGTTCCTCTGCTCATTTTTTTAAAATCAGATTTATGTTTTTGCTACTGAGATGCTTGAGTTTTTATGTATTTTGAATATTGACCCCTTATCAAATATATGGTTTGCAAATATTTTCTCCCATTCCATAGATTGCCTTTTCATTTTGTTTCTTTTGCTGTGCAGAAGCTTTTTAGTTTGACGTAGTCTCACTTATGAATTTTTGCTTTTGTTAGGAGAGTTTTTAGGAGGCAGAGGAGGAAGAGGGCCTGTCAAGGGGCAGGAACCCCAAGGACAAAAAGATGGGAAGATGAACCTTATTGTGAGGATATAGTTGATAGGATTTGGAATCTGAATGTCCATTGAAAGAAATCATTGATGGTCTACAAAACAAAATAAAAACTGATGCTTTGATGAGTCAAACAGACCTGGTACTTCCTTTCTGTGGACTCTCCTGTACTGTGGAGCAACTGGATCCAGAGGACTTAACATTGCCTGGAAACAGGCTACAAAGTGGTTTCACTCTCTAGTGCCACACAAGAATGTGAACAGTAGATGGCACTTTTGTGCTATCCCTAAATTTTCAACCTTCGAAGGGAACTAACCTAAGAATGACTCCTGTTAACATAAAAACAAATTTTATGGTGCTCAAATGGATAAATTCGATTTCTGATTTGAGGGGAATCTGTAAAAGGGGAGCTAATTAAAGGATCAGTTTGTCTTAGGTAGTACCTGGCCTCCAATGATATCTTGGAGGTTTCCATAATGTGAAATACTTGCGGCTTTCTTCCAGATTAATACATTTGCAGTTTGGTTACTGCAAATGTTACTGTAGCAAGTGGAATTGCATGAATTCAAGCAGGCTTGAGGTTAGAAAAAAAATATCCCCAACTTTGGCCATGTTTCCAAATCTCTCTGAGCTTTTGCTGTTTGCAAAGGTGAGGAATAACAAACAAAACAAAGTCAAATCAAACATGGAAAAGAACCACGGGAGGAGCAGTTTGGACTACTAAGAGCAGTGAAATGGAAACAAAGATGTTCCTTTTTCTTTTTCTTTTTGTAAACGTTACTGTTAGGCTAGAATACAGAATTTTACATGCTTACAATGTGCTTGCAATCATGCAAAAGGCATCATGATTTAGTGATTGAGTGGAATCTGGAGGTACCCACTAAAATCTAAAGCTCTGCCACTTCCTGTGTACTTGGGGCAAGTAACTTCATGTCTCTGCATATCAATTTCCTCATTTAGAAATGTACATGGTGATAATAGCATTCTTGTGAGGATTAAGTGTCAAATTTTGTAAGTTACTTAGAGGAGTACTTAGCATGTAGTGAGCACACCATGTATTTTTTGATAACTAGAAAAAAAGTTTAAAATTTTTTACTAAAGGACTTAGAGAAAAATCTGTACTTAAAACCTTCTCTTTTCTTTTGAACTAGTTTCTACATCCCTACCTTTTTCTTTTTCTCTTAATCTGCTATACCCAAGATCAGACATATCCTGGCTGTGAGAAATCCTGAGGTCTTGGTCATTCCTCAGAGTTTCCAGAATTATTATTTTTGATTGTACTCAAATATATATGACATCAAATTTACCACTTTAACTATTCCTAAGTGTACAAGTTACTGGCATGAACTATGTTCACAATGTTTTCAACCATCACTAGTACCTATTTCCAGAATGTCATCATCTCAAACAGAAACTCTGCACTCATTAAACAATAATTCTCCGTTCTCCATTGTCCTCTACCACCTCTGGTAACCTCCATTCTACGTTCTGTCTCTATGAATCCAACTATTTGAGGTACCTCATATACACGGGATCATGCAATATATGCACCTTTGTGTCCGGCTTATTCACTTAGCATATTGCTTTCAAGTTTCACTCGTATCAGAGTATGTATCAGAATTTCATTCCTTTTTATGACCACATAACAGTCATTGTATGTACCTATCACATTTCATTTGTAGATTCATCTGTTAAACATGTGAGTTGTTTCCACTTTTTGACTGTTGTGAATAATACTGCTATGAACCCTGGTGCACAATTATCTGTTCTAGTCCCTGCTTTCAATACTTTTCTGTATAAACCTAGGAGTTAACTTATTGAGGAACTGCCCATTGTGGAACTTGTTTTCCACAGAGCTACAACATTTTACATTCAAACCAGCATCCAGCACTATTTTTAAGGATCTCTCTCTCTCTCTCTTTTTTTGAAGTCAAACCTAGACTGGGAATAAGTAGCAAAGCTTAGATGTTTGCCACAGTTTGTTGATAAGTTGCTGGTATTAACACTCTTGACACATGACCTCCTAGACTAGAGCAATGTTTCACAATGTACACAGCTTAAGACTCCCTTATTACATCTGTAGGGCCCTGATCCCATCCTATACATGTTGAATCAGCATCTCTGGGAATGGGGTCCCCTAAATTATCATTATGCATGCTAAAATATGAAACTCAGAAACGTAGGCTGTTGAGTTCTTGAGGGCAGTGAGAATATCTGCCACCTTTGTACCCCACAGAGCCAAACAGGAGACAGTCAACAAACTTATACTTGGATTGAACTAACACTGAAATCTAAAGGTATTTCCTATCTGCTTAATTGCTATGTACAGTATTTACTGAAACTAAATTCTATCACTAGACAACTAGAACACCTGTAATTAAGGTGTGCAGTATACCTTTCATCTACAGCGAACATGTATCTTACCAGGTGTGGCCCATTAGTGTCATCTTTTGCTGCCAATAACGTTCATCTTATATGTAATTTTCAGCTGAGTCCTTCATGCTTTGAGGTAGGGTAAAAAAGGATACGGACTTAGAATTGGAAGATGTGACTCTGGGATCGTTGACAATTATATGTAAAATATCTAGGAATCAAGTTTATAATTTGTAAACGTTGGTAACATTTTGTCACTCTATCAACTTCATAGTGTTGCCGAAGCGCAGAGATATTATGTGTAACAAAGCCTGCTGTACAAGGGGCTATAGTTACTATGTGGCCTAATAATTTAAACAAAAACAAAAAGTTTCTTTCCGAGGCTTCCTACAGACTTTAAATATGCTGCCGCGTAAGTCTGCGGCTCTAAAGCAAACGCTAATGAGCAGAGAATAGAAACACATAACAGAAAAACATTAAGCGGATGCACAACATTCATTCGTTCATTCGGTTAATCCAGCATCTGTATTCACATCACGAAGCGTATTGTGTGAAAATCAGTGATTAAATAAATTAAAATGTGTCCTCCAGAGGTTTAGTTCCTGTGCGTATATTAATAACTATCAAGCTGCCCAACTTCAGATCAAAACTCCCTTCCCCCGTCATTAAGCGGTTGGGGACCCTCTTCAAATTTGTGGGCGCTGTCTCTTTAACGTGTAATAGAACTTCGATTGCATCGATCATAGACCCTTTACCCTTCCTCCCGTCGGTCTCATTTCCATCCCGGTGACTGCCCTACTTCACAGTTTCAAGCCGCGGGGAGAGCTAAACGTTGGCTTTCGGGTCACACCTGACCCCGGGGCGTCCCGCCTGCCTGCCGGCTGCGGCCCGGATCCCTCCGGCGCCGGCGACGCCTCGGGGCTCGACTGGCCACGCCTGGAGCGCGGCGTTTGACTGGGCCGCCGTTGTTGTAGTGACCGGGAGGCGCCGCCGCTCTGGGCAGACGGTTCCGGGCGTCGCACGGTCCCCCCCCCCACCCCCCCCCGTCCTCTCCCTTCCCCCGGTTCCCCCCGCCGGCTGGAGCCCGGCGCCAACCGCGCCTCCCATGGCCTCCGCCCTGGTAAGGAGGGGCTGGGGGGCGCCTCCCCGGAGCTGTGCCAAGGGCTGCGGAGCCAGGTCGGGGCCGCGCTCGCACCTGGCGGGAGATGGAGGCCGGTGTCCGCAGCCGGGTCCTGAGCCGCGAGCCCCTCGCCCCTCGCCCCTCGCCCCTCGCCCCGGGGCGTCCACGTCTCACTCTCTGCTACTGGGGCCGACTTCTGGCCAGATCCCGGGCGCTTCTCCCCGCGTCCCGGAGCCCCGGACCGAGCCGGGGCAGCCCTATGGCCCCCAGAATTCGCTGAGGGTTTGCGTGGAGCGCCTGCGTCAGAATCACCTGGCAGGTTTTTAAAAAGTACCGAAGCCGGGCCCCACTCGCACCTGTGACTCCGAGCCAGCGGCCGGGGCCCGGGAACGTGCATTCGAATAAGTTGCCCAGGGGGCCCCGCGGGCGCGCCTGGTTCTGGGAAGCGCCCATGGCGGGTTTTGCGGGTTCTGCGCGGGAAGCCGGCGCCTGGCATCCCCCGGCAGGGGTCCGGGCGTGTGCTCGCGCGGGGCGCCCTGCCCCGCAGGCTCGCCGCCAGTGTGGCGGTTCCCAGGCCCGGCTCCGGGGGAGGAGACCGTGCTGATCCCGGGACTCCCGCGTCCGAGGGCTGCACCTGCTTGCAACACTTGACAACTTTCCTTCCCAGGAGGACCCCGCTCTGGAGCGATATTTTAAGGGCCACAAAGCTGCGATCACCTCCGTGGACTTTAGTCCCAACGGCAAACAACTTGGTAAGTGTTGTTCTCTCTTTTTGTGATGAGGTCGGAAACCTTGCCTCCCGTCCACACGGGGCCGCGGGAGAACCACTGAGGACCGGGGTGGAGGTTGAGAGCGGCGGGAGACTCGGGCACCTTGGTCGTGTCGGCCCCGGCGCCCCCATCCCAGCCCCGCAGAGTCGCCTACAGGCCTGGGCCAGGCCGACGACTTTCGCTAACTAACCACCAGGAGGAGTGAGTGGGAAGGGGAGGGGTTTGTCCTCGGCCCAGGGAGGGTGGGGTGCTGGCGAGAGAGTTTGTGAAAAGTTGTGAGAAGAGCAGGAGGAAGCGGGGAGAGAGGAGTTGGGGCTGTGCCGGAGGCCAAGGACTGAGGGGTCTCAGGTCACCCCTGGAAGCCCCCGTGGCTGGAAAGGAGCCGAGCGTCTGCGTCAAAGACGGGACCCGCTCGGAAGTTCGCTCCTACCTGAGCCGGGAACTCAAATCTGCGGGTCCGCAGCCCTTCTCCTGCGTGGTGACTCTGGTGGCCGCGTTTGCGCCCTGGCCATGAGGATCCGGATGGCCGTGAGGTGGACCTGGGCAGGCAAAAGCTGCCTGTTGCTGGCGCTTTTAACAGTGGCCTATATCTTAGTGGAACTCTCGGTCTCCACTTTGCATGCCTCTCCAGCAGCCGACCTTGCCAGGGAGCGGGGGCCAAAACAGCTTTCAGACCCCTGGGAAAAGGCAGAGGATTTGTCTCGTCCGCTCTACAAGAAGCCCCCAGCCGACTCCCATGCACTTGGGGAGTGGGGAAAAGCCAGCAAACTCCAGCTCAGCGAGGGTGAATTGCAGCAGCAAGAGGAACTTATTGAGAGATATGCCATTAATATTTATCTCAGTGACAGGATTTCCCTGCATCGCCACATAGAAGATAAGAGAATGTATGAATGTAAATCCAAGAAGTTTAATTATAGGAGACTTCCCACCACCTCTGTTATCATTGCTTTCTATAATGAAGCCTGGTCGACTTTGCTCCGCACCATCCACAGTGTTTTAGAAACTTCTCCTGCGGTCCTTTTGAAGGAAATCATCTTAGTGGATGACTTGAGTGACAGAGTTTATTTGAAGACACAGCTTGAAACTTATATCAGCACTCTTAATAGAGTGCGCTTGATTAGAACAAATAAGCGGGAAGGGCTGGTTAGAGCCCGCCTGATTGGGGCCACTTTTGCCACTGGGGATGTCCTCACTTTCCTGGATTGTCACTGTGAGTGTAATTCTGGTTGGTTAGAACCACTTTTGGAAAGAATTGGTAACGATGAGACGGCAATTGTTTGTCCTGTTATAGACACCATTGATTGGAATACTTTTGAATTCTATATGCAGACCGGGGAGCCCATGATTGGTGGATTTGACTGGCGCTTAACCTTCCAGTGGCATTCTGTCCCCAAACATGAAAGGGACAGACGGAAATCGAGAATTGACCCAATCAGATCACCCACCATGGCTGGAGGACTGTTTGCTGTCAGCAAGAAATATTTTCAGTACCTTGGAACATATGACACTGGAATGGAAGTGTGGGGAGGTGAAAACCTTGAGCTGTCTTTTAGGGTGTGGCAGTGTGGTGGTAAATTGGAGATCCACCCGTGTTCCCATGTGGGCCATGTATTCCCCAAGCGGGCGCCATATGCTAGACCCAATTTCCTACAGAATACTGCTCGGGCAGCGGAAGTGTGGATGGACGAGTACAAAGAGCATTTCTACAATCGAAACCCTCCAGCAAGGAAAGAAGCTTATGGTGATATTTCTGAAAGAAAATTACTACGAGAACGGCTGAAGTGCCAGAGTTTTGACTGGTATTTGAAAAATGTGTTTTCTAATTTACACGTTCCAGAGGATAGGCCAGGTTGGCATGGAGCTGTTCGCAGTATGGGAATCTCTTCTGAATGTTTAGATTATAATTCTCCTGACAACAACCCCACAGGTGCTAACCTTTCCCTGTTTGGATGCCATGGTCAAGGAGGCAATCAATTCTTTGAATATACCTCAAGCAAAGAAATAAGGTTTAACTCTGTGACAGAATTATGTGCAGAGGTTCCTGAGCAAAAAAATTATGTAGGAATGCAAAATTGTCCAAAAGATGGGTTCCCTATCCCAGCAAACATTATTTGGCATTTTAAAGAAGATGGAACCATTTTTCATCCACACTCGGGGCTGTGTCTTAGTGCTTTCCGGACACCTGAGGGTCGACCTGATGTTCAAATGAGAACTTGTGATGCTCTAGATAAAAATCAAATCTGGAAGTTTGAGAAATAGAAGAGCACAACGGCACTTTCTTCCTGAGCTGACAAGAGTTCCAAGAAAGTCAAAGAGCCGGTAAAGAACGTCAGTGAAGATTTTATTTTATCAGAAATCACCCACTGGTCATCTGCGAGAGCTCTGTGAAAGCTGTGTTCCATTTTGGTGTAGAACACTGAAAGTGGGTGCATAGAGAGCTGCTCTTTAATCTCTCAAAGTGCCTTACTGATGGGTTGTCTTATTTAAGAGCTTTGTCAATATGGTTTCTTCTCCTTAAAGAAGTTGACTGTGAATTGAGATACACAAAATGTTTAAGTGCCAGACTTAGTATTACAGAATGTAAAAGTCCAAGCATAATGAGGGATGAGTTATGTTGATGGGTAAGTTCACTACCCATCCCTTTAAAAACAGAACTCATAAATGTGCGGTTGGAGCTATTGCTGTTTTGATTGTATATAGGATTTGAATTTCTTTTAGCCAGCACATTAAATTTTAGGTGTTTTTTTTTTTTTAATTTTGATTTTCCTTTAATCAGCTAGAAATCAAAGAAAGTTGATTTGAAGGGAAAAGGCCTGGTTTAGATGTATGTTTCATTGGAAGAGGTCATTAGTTTGAATATGAATTTGGAGGTCTTTTTAACATGGAGACATCTCAGAAAAGCATACCCACGTCTGATGAAATGGGGAGAGATTTACATTCCATACTTGGTGAACTTGAGCTATTAGACTTCACTGATTTGTATTGATACCTCATATTGCTCTGATTTTGTAAGCTGTCCTCTCTGTGAACTCTTTTTTTGTGTGTGGGGGGCATTTTCTGATTGCACTTCCTTAAGTTATGAATGTACTGGAGAGGGACTCATTCACAATACTGTGCTTCCCTTTGTTAATGCTTAATCGTTTAAAGTAAACATAGTTGTTGGCTCTCTGAAGTTAAACCCAACTGCGTTTACTGAAATGTGTGAAACTGAAAGTGGGCCGCGTGCTACAAAGGCTGTGGGATTCTTGTAGGAGTCTTCCTGATTAGGACATTTAAGGATTTATCTTAAAACAAGGAAAAAGACTGTCTGGGCACTGGTGAATGCCACCTTGCAGCCTGTTTTCAGCACCTAGCATCAGCCTGGTACTCAGGCAGCTTTCATTAAGTGGGTGAATGGATGGATGGATGGATGATGAATGAATGAAAGGCTCAGCCATGGAATGTGATTTTGGTCCTGTCCTTTGACCAACAGACTGTTTGGGCCTCAGTTTTCTCATCTGTAAATATGGGTGCTGGATTAGATCTCAGAGATTCCTTCCAGCTCTGAAATGTTTTGATCACACATTACAATCACTCTTGCAGTCTTTATAATACTTTTTATGTCTTCACTTTTAACACAGATAATGTGGTTGAACAACATTCAGTTCAGTTATGAAGCTGGAAAAGAGGGACAGTTTTAAATTAAGTGAGGGTCGCCTGGGGGGCTCAGTCGGTTAAGTGTCCGACTCTTGGTTTCAGCTCAGGTCATGATCTCGGGGGTCATGGGATCGAGCCCCACGTTGGCCTCTGCACTAAGTGGGGAGTCTGCTTGAGATTCTCCCTCTGCCCCTCCCTCCACTCTTTCTCAAATAAATAAATAAATAAATAAATAAATAAATCCCTAAAAAATAATTAAGTGAGCTGAGCCCAACTGAAGTGGTTTAGTTTGGATTGAGTGGAAAATTGTTGTGGTCAATGTTTGTATTCATTTTATTTTGACAATTATTGAACCAATTTTTGTTTTTAGCTTTACTCTTCAAACTCTAAAAGTAATCTTTTGGGCTAAGAATATAAATATTTACCAAAACTAATTACCTGAGTAAAAGCATACTTTTTTTTTTTTAAGAAAAAAGTATGTTTACTAGTTTTATTTCAATGCTATATCCAGAAATCATAGGCTGAATTTAGAATTAAATCTCAATTAGTTCACTTTGGTCTAAATTTATGAAAAATGCGTACTCCATAGAGAATTAGATGACAGTACTCATAAGTAAAGTTGTTTTCAGTGCGTACATAATGATGGGACAGAAGGGACTTTGCAGAATGTGAATTTAAGGAAAGCTTTTAGGATAACCATTTTAAAAAGTAAAAGTGCTATGTATCTTGAATATTTTATTTCTCTTTTGCTTCTTAAAATGAAAATGTGTTAATAACTTTCATTAATTACCAACCTTAAAGTTTATCAAAGAATTGTCCAAATTTCATGTGCAATGTACATGGCCATGGGTGTAATTTAAGAAGGATTTATAAGAATACTCTGAATTTTGCAAAAATCGTTGTTTGATAGCAGTTGTTCTAAACCCACCCTCTCCTCTTGCCCGGTCTACTTTTTAATTTAAATTATCCTTTCTCTCTCTCTCTTTTTTTTTTTTTTTGTTCTTGTTAGCTCCCTATCAAATGGAAAAACTAAAATTGATGTATTCTGGAAGTACTTATTGGAATTACTTTTATTCCAGTATCTTGCTGCTCTTGTCAAAAGGTGAAGGGGGGGGGGGTACTGAAAAGCAGAGTACTTAATTGTTTACCTATTGCCTAAACTTCAGGCTGTGACCCATTCATCTTTTTGGAAGGAATTTTGGGATAGTGCTTTATTTATACCAATAACTTGAAAGTGTCCAGTTGTTCATTCCTCTGGACAGTGTATGTAACAGAAGAATGAGACTTTCATATTTTCATCTTTAGGCATTTCCAATTTAATTTCAAAAACATACTGTAAAATTACAAACAAAATTTATTTTGATTCCCTAATTCCAATTTATTGGTACCAAAGCTCTCTTCTGCTGTAGACCATGAAGAGTTGACCTTTTAAGTTACTTTACATACTAGTAACAGTTTCAGTAAAATATTTGGTAGACAAGAGGTTTCCATTTTAAATGGTCACTGTCATTTAGTGTCCAGTTCTTTGAGTAGATTGTCTAAATAGGCATTTCTAGCAGTCGTCTTTTAAAAAATTGATAACCTAGTCATCTGCAGGATCTCTGTAACTCAGAATAACTTGTTTGTGTAAGAAAATCTGTTTACTCCCCCAGGGGTAGGCTCCTGCATATTCATTGTATGTTGGCAAATCAAACTTTTCTAGGTTGAATACAAGAGGTTATTTTTAAGTTGTAGAGTCTTAGTGGTTTTAGGATCTCAATTTTAATTAATAAAATATTTAGTTTTGACTTGTTTGTCCCTTTAAATTGCTGTGTTAATAATATTTTTAAATGAGCACAAAGAATGTTGAGGTTCAGATTAATCTTTTGAACAATGAATTTTTTTCCTTTGTGATGAGCAGTTTCCATCCTTTTTTTTCCTTTTGTTAATGGTTTTTGCAATATTGATTAAGATATAAAATAAAATGTGTGGCTAATTATTTTTGCAAATGGATTCTAATAATTTTAGTCTATGGGATCATTGTTTCTGTGTACACATTTGTTGATGGTAACAGAGGTGAGTTAAGCTTGTAATTATTTTGCTTGTTTGAAATACAGACAGAATATTAAAAAGTCAAAGTTCCTGCATTATTTTGCAAGGTGTCATTAACCAACAAGCATTCTGAAGTGGTGTTAGCACTATTAATACATGCGTTAACTACTTGTAAACAAACAGGAAATGATCCTGGAGTTCTGGGACCCATTGGGGGCACTATAAAAGGAAGCAGGTGAGCGTCTGGGCACCTTAACACCAATTTCAAAACGCTAGGCTAAAAAGAAATAGGTCTATTCTGTAAACCACATAGCCTCACATTTCCCTTAACCTTCTCTCTGCATCACCCCATCCTAAGTACATTTCCTGTCCACCAATCATATCTCTCTTCCTCCTTAGTGATTCTGCCTAATGCCCTACACCCCTGCCTCTCCCCAGCCTGAGACACTGCCTGGGAATCACTATTCTAAGTGAATAGTGGGGATTCACTATTCTAAGACATCAGATGTCTTATAGCCACATTTAGGATATGTATAGTTGAGATAAACGTATTTTTATACTGACCTTTTGGTTTTTTTTTTTTTTACATAGAGTTTAAAGTGTTACTATAAATATGTATGTTATAATCTTGCTGTCTTACTAAGTGATGGCAACCCTGTGCAAATCATTTTATCTCTGTTTCAATTTCATGAAAGTGAAAAAAGACTGGGAAAATCATAGAGACAGTACATAGGGTTTGCCAGGGGTTGGTGGGGGCGAGGAGTAGAGAATCATTGCTAATGGGGATGGTGGTTTTTTTTTTTTTTTTGCGGGCAGGGATGTGATGAGAATGTTCTGGAATTACATAGTGACAATGGTTGTACAACTTTGGGTAAAACACTGAATTATACACTATAAAAGGGTGAATTTATGGTATTTGAATTACATCTCAATTATTTTTTAAATAAAGAAAACTTTAGGGGAAAAGAAGAGGCTGGAGAATTTCATGTATCCCGGAAAAGATTTCTATGTCCCTCTGTGCCCATTAGACTTTAAAACAGGCCAGCAGGATTTATTAATACTTGAGTCATTTTGTAATTCATCAGAATTAAGAAAGCTAGATATATATGTGAATTAGGCTGTGAGTAGAAATCAGTTTGTATTGGAATTTTTTCCTAAGATTTCAGAGAAACCTCAATCAATTTTTTTGAACAGGAAGTAGGGATTATTATAAAAGGTGAAATGAGTTCCTGAATTGAATAGTTGTCCATGGCAGAACTGAAGAGTAGACAGGTCCTTACAACTTGCTGTTAATCAGACACTACTTTTCCTTTTGTGCCAAGCTCAATCATTTTCTCAAGCTGGCCTGGGAGAGTTGTCTACTGCAGGCCAGGGGTGTCCTTGGCTGTCTGGTCACTATTCTAACCCTCTTATTTGCATGTATCTAATCTTGTTCAAAGAGGGAAATGGGAGGTACTCTATTTAGTGCTCCTTTATTTAGTTAATGCTACTGTGTGCCAGATGCTGGCTTATGCTCTGGGTATACATACAGAGGTGAACAAAACACATGTGTATGCTTTTTCAGGGGGTATGAAGAATTCACAGTCCAATGATAGAGACAGATTTTAACTAGGAAACACATAAATCATGTGCAAGTACAACCTGAAACAGGAAAAGAAGTGCATGGTATGAAGAAAAGGAAGAACAGTGGCGACGTAAGTTTATGGGGTTAAGAGACACTCCTTTGTAGAAGTTAGATTTAACTCAAGACCTGAAGGAGGAGTTAGCTAAGCAAAGACTGGAGAGAGAATAGCGTATGCAAAAACCAAGGGTGGGAAAGAACTTGTCCTTGATCAAGGAAATAGAAGAAGGCCAGAGGTGCCTGGCTGGCTCATTTGGAAGAGCATATGACTCTTGATCTCAGGGTTGTGAGTTCAAGCCTGGCATTGGGTGTAGAGATTACATACATACTTACATACGTACATACATACATACATATACAAACAAACCTAAAAAAAATTTACTTAAAAAAAAAGAAGACCAGAAGGGCTAGAGCCTGTAAATGAAGAGAGAGAGTTTTGGGAGATGAGTTTGCAGGGGAAGGCAGAGGCAGTTTAGGTAAGGTCTTGGAGGCTAGAGTGGGTCAAATGGTGGCACTTCAAACATGTCCCTGAAACCTGTAAATGAAACCTTATTTGGAAAAAAAAAAAAGTTCTTTCCAGATGTAATTAAGTTAAGGATCTCTAAAAGAGATCATCCTGGATTATCTTGGTGAGCCTTGAATCCTATGACAGGTGTTCTTATGAGAGACACAGAAGAAATAAGAGGAGAAGGCCATGTGAAGCCAGAGGCAGGGATTGGAGTCATGCAGCCATGAACCAAAGAGCTTCTGGGGGCCTCAGACATTGGAAGAGGCAAGGAATGGAATCCTCTTTAGAACTTCAGAGGGATTCCTGCCAACACCTTGATTTTGTACTTCTGGCCTTCAGAACTATACCAGAAAATTTCCTTTGTTTTAAGCCTCTAAGTTTGTGGCAATTTGTTATGGCAGCCACAGAAAACTAAGACAGAGGCCATGTTTTAGGATTTTGTTCTGAGAGTTGTGAAAAGTTGTTGAGAGGTTTTAAGTAAGGGAATGGCATGATATGATTTATACCTCAAAAAGATCATTGTGGCTACTATGTGGAGACTGAACTATTAGTAGAGAAATCAATTAGAAGCTATATTAGTAATAACAGCAGGAGATGATGGTGGTCTTCAAACCAACGTGGTGATCTGGGAAAGAGAGAAATGTGGTTCTTAGCATAAAGATGGTATTTAAAGTTGTCAAAAATTCAGAAATAACAGAAGTAACACCAAGCAGTCCCTGAAATAGTAATTAGTAAAAGTTTATTGTGTGCATGCCATAAAGACAGTTTGCAAACTGGGAGTAACTCAAAACATGGAATGAGGCTCAGAGATATGTTATAAAGCAGCTTTTACTGTAAGAAAGCAGTGACTTTATTCTTCACACTGATTGCTTGTAATATTAGAATTGTCTTAAATGATAGGGTGTTGGTCAGCAGTTACCTTGGGAAACAGTTCAAGTTTTCTTATGATTTCCAGGGACATAAGCAAGAAATGACCCAGGTCAAGTTAGTTTTACAAAATAAGCTAAATTAATCTTTGTATGACTAAATAGGTTTTGTGTGCTCAGGGAATTTTCAAGGCTGGTCTCCATTTGTTTTTGATTTTAGCAAAGTCATGGGAATATTTGAGGTCACCTGGGAAGAACATAGAACAATGAGGGCAAATGGCCCAAGACTGAGTCCTAAAGATCTCCAACCTCTAGACCAGAAGAAGAAATGGCAAAAGAATCTAAGAAGGGATAATCAGAAAGATAGGAGAAAAACCATGAAAGTAGGGTGTCATGAAAGCCAAGGTCCAGGGTGGGGTAGAAATGTTGAATTGAGAGGAGAAGATACTACAGTTATTAGCAGGGGCACCTGGGTAGCTCAGTCGATCAAGTGTCTGACTCTTGATTTTGGCTCAGGTCATGCTCTCAGGGTCATGAGATCGAGCCGCACATCAGGCTCCGCGTCATTAGGAGAGTGGGGAGGGGACTATAGCAGAATTAAGCACTGCTGGACAGTATGGAAGATCCTTGTGAAATTAGTGGTTCTGAATTTACAGTGTTTCCAATCTGTTTGGGGGTGTGTCTAGCCCTTTTCACTGGTACAGATATAGTCCCAGAAAAGACAGACTGATTGGGACTTGGCTGAGGAAATTTAAAGGAAGGAGGGAGGGTTAAGGGGTTGAATATATGTGGAAGAGAGGGATTATCAATTGGATAAGGAGAGAAATGAAGATTAGAATTTGGAGGGAGAAATGAAGAGAGCCCTCTGCAGGTTGTCAGAGGATGATGGCTTTTGATTCATGATCTGGGAAGTGTTCAGGTTCTGCTGATGACAAGATGCAGGATGTGGCCTCTGAATGAGTCGCTGAGGAAGCGTGGAACTAGAGGGCTTTGGAGAGTCTTGGTTATTCCCTTGGTCTGAAAGGCTCTTCAGTTTTCACTCTGCTTGGCTGGCTCCTTCTTGTCCTTGATGCCTCTACTTAAAATGCTACTGATAACTCCATCTGAATTAAGTATTCTACCCTCACACAGAATTCTTATTATGACTCCCTGACTTATCTTTCATGTCTGTTAGCACAATTGAAAATGATATGTTTGCCTGTTGTTGACTTGTTTTCCTCCTCTTCATCTGAATGTAAGTAAGCTCCCCATTTAGAGATTTTGCCTATTTTGTTACTTAGGACTTTCCCTGCCCTTGCCACAATGCCTTACGTGTTGTAGGGGTGAGATATCTTTTGAATGAACTAATAATATCAGGAGTTGGAGAGGAAAACTGTGACCTGGGGTAGGTGAAATGGGAAAGAGAAAATGATTGTCCCTTGAAAGGGTTTCAGGAAACTTGGGGTTCCCAAGCAAAATCAAACATAAGTGGTTGAGAAGAAGGGACTTTCAGGGAGCAGGAGGTAGGTATAAGGGAGATCATCTAGTGGGTGTTCCTCTGGCCGAGTGGTAACTTTTGGAAAGAGAGAAGGCACAGGTGTTAGGGTCAGCTAAGGGGACATTCAGAGCATTATGGGAGTGAGTACATGTGATTGATGACCAGAGGGGCTCAAGGCTCCAACTTCTGGTCTGGTCATGACTGGAGGAAATAGAGCATAAAGTGTGGCAGATTTATACTTGATAACCTTTTAGAAGGTGGTGGGCTCTTGGGTTTCACAGGGTGGGTTGGGAAGGATCAGAGGACAGGGGAGTGGGAAGAAACAGTAACCGGTGAAGTGTTTCCATCCCTTTTGATGGTTCGGTGACTTTGCTGAAGCTCTGTAGCCTGGCTGGGCCTGGTTTGCCGTCTGATTCTGGAGCCACATTTTTTCCATTAGGCTGCCTTCTCAGAGGGCAGCGCTCAAGTTTATTTAACCATCAGGAGAGTTTAAAAGTACTGTCACGTGGTTTGTGGAATCGGAGCTGCATTTTAGAGGTTTTGATTTAAATTTATATAATTTTAACATTGAAGTCACTTCCCCCCCTTTTTTTCCTTCAAGGTTATCCCGTCATTGACTCAATCCCTATTTAGCCTTTGGGCTGTTTGTAGAATAAATGATGATAAAGAACAAGTTTTTCTTTCTTTCTTTCTTTCTTTCTTTCTTTCTTTCTTTCTTTCTTTCTTTCTTTCTTTCTTTCTTTCTTTCTTCTTTCTTTCTAATAGGAGCAGAATGAAATTTGGAATTTTTAAGTTGTTTTCCTCATGGTGAAACCATAGTAAAAGTTTGCCAGAAATTCTTTTTCTATTATGGTTCTTGATGGCAACCTGTGTAGTAGCTTTGTTAAAGTTTCTCCTACTGTTCTAGTTCAAAAAATTACTCCTTAGTGCTAAAGTGATTTGGTATATGCACTGAGAGACAGTAGCAGAGTGCCATATTTCTCTAGGTTTGATGTACATCAGACTTCCTTGGTCTCACCCCAAAGAATGCTTAATTGGCTGGAAATACACATTTAAACAAATATTTATTTATTTATTTTAAAGAGAGGGAGAGTGCACACGAGAGATGGAGGGAACCTCAAGTAGACTGCACTGAGCACAGAGCCCACTTTGGGCTCCATCTCACAACCCTGAGATCATGACCCGAGCCGAAACCAAGAGTTGGACGCTTACTGACTGAGTCACCCAGGTGCTCCTGGAATTACACATTTTAAACAAGGTTCCCAGTAATTCTAATGGAGATAGTCCATAAATTCCCGGTGCTTCTCAAAGCACTGGGTTATTGGTTAAATGCTCAGGCTTTGGAGTCTGATAGAATTGGGTTAAAAATGGACTCCATTACTTTCTGCCTCTGTGACCTTGGGCAAATTACCTAACCTTGCTAAGCTTTATTTCTTTCCTCATCTGTACAAGAAGGTTAATTATATTTACCTGCCTCGTTGTGAGGATTAAATAAAATAATGCTTATGAAGTCTTTAAAAGTGCTTGGCCCATAGTAACAACTCAGTAACTGTGCATGTTGTTATAATTGTCCATCCTCATAGAGATATGGAATTTGAATAAGTTAAATTAAGTTTCCCCAGATTGTCATTACTAAAGATTATTTTTAAAGCACCCACAGCTCCTTTTAGACTATGTTTACACTAGTAAGATAATTACTTAGTGTCAGCAAGAAGGAAGACATGATTAAATAGTCCCTCATTCAGGGCAGAGGAATGTTCAGTTAGTGCCATCATTTATTTATATTATTACACAGTGCTTGGAGATCACAAACTAATTCTGAAAGTATTAGATAGGTATTAAAGTTTATCTAGTGAAGATTAGAATATTATCTTTTTATTGGGCAGCCTTCTCTCTTTTATCTAAGTTTATAGATGTGTATGCTTGGGAATTATTTTTTTTTTCTTTTCTTAAAAATAGTTATAGAAAACTCCTTCTTATAGATTTCCTTAGAAGATGTCCTTGTTTATTTTTCCTTGAAGAAGGCAGCCTGGAGTTTCTTTTGTGATCCAAAGACAAGCACGAACCTGGAAATGCAACAGGAAGAACAAAATCATGGTGCCCTCAAACTAGAAATCTGAGTTTACTTCTGGTAGTAAAGTACAAGTGGGACATAATCAGCATCCAAAATATCTAGAAGGACCTCTGAAATAGTTGAAAGATTCAAGAATTTCTATATGAAGGTGACCTGAATTATTGGGACTTTCTTGAATATGGGATGGAAAAGCCCAAGAGGGATATAATCCAAATGTATAAAGTTGTGAAAGATACTATATTGTGATCACAGACCTTTTTGTAAGTTTAAAAACATGTACTCTTTGACCCATTCATAATTCTTTAAGGAATTGATCCCAGTGATGTACTTGCACACATCATAAATGACACATGTACAGTATGGCATCATTTGTGAAAGGGCAAGACTGTACACAACCTAAATAGGGTAGGCTGGTTAAATAGATTAAGGTGTAGCTACACAATAGAATACTATGTGGCTTTTAGAAAGAAGAAGGCATCCTTCCATCTCCAGTCAGGACAGGGTAATTGGTAACCAAAATTGCCCACCTGCCTGAAAACAACTGTAAAATGAGACAAAATATATGAGGCAACTGTATTCAGGCATTAAACAACAGGGAGTGCAAAGCTGTGATGACCCCTGCAAGGAGGGAAACACACAAGGTGAGCCCATGGTCAGGTAGAGCCAAAGCAGTGACATCCTAGCTGAGTGGAGGCGGCGGCGATCAGAGTTCTAGAAGTGATTCTGGAAGGGAGTACTCCAAGAATGATGGACACATATTAGAGAAGGTCACAGAGGCCAGTTTAAGGGTCTCTCCCTAGCCAGATTTGGAATAGCATGAGAGTCAAAATAAATAATGATAGCTATGGATTATAATCTGAGTCCATATTGATAAAATAAGCTAATGAATAAATAGAGAAATAGAGGAAAAGGGGAAGTTCTTCCTTGCAATAATAAATTAACAAATTATATATTAGTTCATTAGTTAAATTATTAATTAACATAATTTATAATTAATTATAATTATGGAAAAGAATGATAATTAAAATTATGGAAAGAATGATGGGTTAGAAAAGCATTAAGGATGCTAAAATTAGTTGTGATAGTTTATTGAGGAATAGGGTATTTATATAGTCCTAAAGTATCTCCCCACAAACAACTTACTGATTACAGAAGGGAACAATACTAAATTTACCAGGCAAAAACCACCTAAACGAAGTGTCTGGGACAGACAGACATCACATACACCCTAATATGAAAATGGTATAAAAAAACTTGTGGATCTGCTATCAAAAATACATATCCTGAATCTAATCCTGAGGAGCATCAGGAAAAAAATTGAACATCCCACAAAAATAACAGATCTGTAGTCTTTAAGAATATCAAGGTCAATAAAGAGAAAAAGTGACTTAGGAAATCTTCCCAGTTTATAGGAAACCAAAGACATTTGGCACTTAATGCAGTACCTATCCTTGGATTATACCATGGACTGGGGAAAATAGCTATAATTGACAAGGCCTATATATATAGATTGTGGATAAGTATTAAGAATATATTAAATAGCATTTAATTTCCTGACTTTGTTAACTATACTATGATTTATGTCAATGGAATATCCTTGTTCTTAGGAAATATGTACTGAAGTATTTGATAGTAAAGAGACATTATATTTCTAACTTTCTTTCAAATAGTTAAGACAAAATATGCATATGTAAGAGTGTTTGGAGAGAGAATATAAAGCAAATAGAATGTCAACAAAGACAAAAATCTAAGGTAGAAGATATAAGGGAGTTTCTTGTACTACCTTTGTAACTGTTCTGTAAGCTTGAAATTATCAAAATAAAGTTTTATCAAAACTAGGGAGGAAAAGAATAAGACAGTTCTGTGTGCTGAAAAAACATGACCTCCAATATATTATCCTAAGTGGGCTAGTGGAGAAGAAGATGCAGGAGCAAAATGCAGAATGGCAGGAATAACATTTTACCATTTGTATAAAAAAGACCTGTGAATAGACATGTATTTGTTTAAGCGTATAGGAGGGTATTCAGGCAGTGGCTGACATTGGTTGCCTCTAGGAAGGGGAACTGGGTGGCCAAGGTCTGGAAGGAGATTTTGGTAAATACCAATATCATGTACATATATTACCAATAGAAAAGATAAGATAATTCAACAACAAACTTGAAAATTGGAGGCAATACCATTTCTTTCTAGGATATAGTATTCTTGACAGAGCAAACCTCTAAATAACTTCAGTTTGGGGTAAATCAAGGAGTGAGAGATCTTGGGTTGACTGAAGTTATTACTACTTCGGGTGACACAGTAACTTTTGGGCATTATGGAAAGCAAACATGTTCTCCATTAGTATGTTCCTTGTTACCTGCAGAGACTCAGCACTGGCTTAGGTGAGCACTGACTTTGTTTTTTCTTTTGTCCTAATGAGGATTTCTTGAAACGGTGAATTATTGTTATAGAATATAAATAGTTTTTTAAATGAGTCGATTTACTAGTTAACCTTTTCTCTAAACTTCCTGCCTTTGACATTTTATCGCAAAATAGACCATTCAGATGATGAATGCCACAAGCTTTTATGTGGTAATGTTTATATAAGGTGTGGCTCCGTAGAAATGTATGAAAGCAAATCCCACGTTGACACTATACAACGTTGATATTGATAGTCAAATACCTTTTATTATCATGGTTTGAGAGTTTGGTGGGATCAGGTTAAGGAAGTAGGGACGAAGAATTTGGGAGAAATAGAGTGTACCCTGAGCCACACAATGTTACCTGGGACATCTCTGCTTCTGGTATTTCATAATTAATAGGCCTCTGAAATGCCATCTTGCCCAGAGGTTGGGTTGTCCTTGACCTATGTACCACTTTTTCATTCTGCTCTCTCACTTCTCTTCACTGGGCCTCACATGAGAACAGCAAGCATTGCTTTAATGTGGGCATGTAGCCATCGACTCTAATTTTATAATTTTTGAGCATCCACTCTGGTTAAGATGTTCTTTTCCTTTTCTGACAAAATATGTGAAGGCTCAAGCCCTGCCCTGTGTCTCCTTCTCAGTTAAGCTTCTTATTCTTATCCCTCTGACCTCCCCTCACCCCATTAATTGTTGTATCACCATGATCATCCTGTAATACCATCTTTTCCTGGTCCCCTTAGCATACATATTGAGTGTTAGGGACCCTGTAAACCTTCAGTGAATTAAGGAATCAATTGCAGGGGCACCTGGGTGGCTCAGTCGGTTAAGCATCTGCCTTTGGCTCAGGTCATGATCCCAGGGTACTGGGATCGAGCCCTGTGTTGGACCCCCTGCTCAGCGGGGAGCCTGCTTCTCCCTCTCCCTCTGCCTGCCGCTTCCCCTGCTTGTGCTCTCTCTCTCTTTCTGTCATACAAATAAATAAAATCTTAAAAAAAAAAAAAAGAATCAATTGTATATATTAACTCTTTGTGCCGCCTCCCTCACATTTTCTCGTCAACCCACACCACTCCAGCTCTGATCCCACCACTTTACTGACACAGTTCTTTTTTTTTTTTTTTTTTTTTAAAGATTTTATTTATTTATTTGACAGAGAGAGACATAGTGAGAGCAGGAACACAAGCAGGGGGAGTAGGAGAGGGAGAAGCAGGCCTCCTGCGGAGCAGGGAGCCCGATATGGGACTCGATCCCAGGACCCTGGGATCATGACCTGAGCCGAAGGCAGACGCTTAACGACTGAGCCACCCAGGCGCCCTACGGACACAGTTCTTATTGCCAAACCAATAGTTGGTCCTCGGGCCCAGGACCAGTTTTGAGGGCATATGACCTATATAGTCATTTAGGTCTCATACCTGGTTTAATGTCCTGCTATCGCTGTCTTAAAATTTTTTTTTTTTTTTTTAAGATTTTATTTATTTGACAGAGAGAGACACAGTGAGAGAGGGAACACAAGCAGGGGGAGTGGGAGAGGGAGAAAAAGGCTCTCCGCGGAGCAGGGAGCCCGATGCGGGCCTCCATCCCAGGACCCTGGGATCATGACCTGAGCCGAAGGCAGACGCTTAACGACTGAGCCACCCAGGCGCCCCTCGCTGTCTTAAAATTCTTAACAGTTTTTCTACAAGGGCCTCCACGTTTACATTTTACATTGGGCCCCACAAATTATGTAGCTGGTCCTTTTCAGGCCTAATATTACTAAATCTCTTTAAAGCATTGGATACAGCTCGTCACCCTCTTGGAATACTTTTTGAGTTCCTGGACAGCAAAATCTGCTTGTCCCCTCCTATTTCATTTATGGCTCCTTCCTTTGCTCTTCCTTTTCAAGGTTAGGTGCCTTCACGCTGTTCTTCATCTAGTCTCACTTCCCGGGTGATCCTATCCAGTGTCTAGTCCTTGCACTAGACTGCTGCTGTGGCCAACAGTACCAAAAACAGTAGTAATAAGAGGTACCTTTGAGTGTTTTTTGTGTGCCAGCCATGAATTACAAGTATCATTTCTCTTACTATTTTAAACACCTCATTTGCAGTTGGAGTGTCCCGGCTCAGTAACTTGCCCAAGGACACATAGCTGGTAAGTGATAGACTCAGGGAGTCTAATTCTATAGTTTGCTCTTTTAACCATCACAATGTACAGCTAAAATCTCTCCCTGAGCTCTAGGTGAGTATACCCCTCCCACTACTTGACATTTCCACTTGGATGTCTAATGGGCATCTCCAACTTACTGTGTCCTAAAGATGAAGTCTTGGTTCCCACACCACCAACCTCCTTTTCTTCTGGTTTTTCTGATTTTATTAGATGGCTCTAAGATTCATCTGGGTGTCCAGTCCAAAAGCCTGGCACCTTTGCCGCTGCTTTTTCTCTTCCTTACATTGAATCCAGTTGCAGGCTGCACAGGCTCCATCTTTAAATGTATCTTTTGGGGTGGGGGAGGGCTGAGGGAGAGGAGAGAGAGAATCTGAAGCAGGCTCCACACCCAGAGCAGAGCCCAATAAAGGGATCAGTCTCACAACCCTAAAGTTATGACCTGAGCCGAAATCACAAGTTGAACCCTTAACCGACTGAGCCACCCGGGTGCCCCTACCTTTAAATATATCTTAATTTTGACTCCTCCCATTTCCATGGCCTCCAGTTTAGTCTAAACCACCACTTTCTTCAATTCTGTCTCCGTGCCCCCTGTATATTCTGCACAGAGCAGAGTGATATTTTAAATTTTTTTCTAAGTTTTATTGAAATATAAGATATGTAACCAAATTGGACAACTTGATAAATTTTCATAATGTGACATGCCCATTTAACCAACACCCAGAACCAGTACCCCCAGCAGTCCCCCTTGTGCTCCCCTGCAGCCACTGTCCTCCCTTCTTGCCCCCCAATAATCTGTATACTGATTTCTAACTCCGTTGATGAGTTTTACTACTCCTTGAACTTCATATAAATGAAACTTCATTACCCAGGAGGTACACAGTATGAAGACACAACAGTTTATGTATCCATCTTTGATGGATAGTTGGGTTTCTAGTTTTGGTCCATTTTGGATCATATTGCCACAGACATTATTATTATCTGCCTTTTGCTAAACATACATAAGAGTTTCTGTCAGGGATATACCTAGGAGTGGAACTGCTGAGTCAGACGGTAAGTGTATATTCGGCATTAGCAGATATGTCAAAACGGTTTTCCAAAATGGTTATGACCCTCAGCATTATATGAGAGGTCCAGGTGTTCCACATCCTCATCCAGGTTTGGTATTATATATCTTTTTCATTGTAGACATTCTGACGAGTGTGTAGTGCTGTCTCATTCATTGCATTTGCATTTGCTGAGAGACTCATTGAATTGACCATTTCATACGTTTGTTGACCATTTGTATATCTTCCTTTATGAAGTACCTATTTAGGCCTTTTGCCTATTTTCTTGCCCTTTCTTATTGATTTGTAGGGTTCTTTACAGATTCTGGGTTCAATGTGGGATAGATGTATTGTAAATATCTTCTTCCACTCTGGCTTGCCTTTTCACTCACTTGGTAGTATCTTTCAATGAACACAGTTTCTTAATTTTGGTGTAGTACAAATTATTGCTTTTCCTTTAGTAATTTTAGTAATTTAATCATTTTCATGTCCTGTTTATTGCCTACCCATTGGTCATGAAGGTATTCTCCTACATTCTAGTCTTAATGTGTTGTTTTACCTATCACATTTTTAGATCTATACTCTATATGGAATTATTTTTCTGTTTAGTATAAAATGTAAAAGTCAAGATACATTCTTCCCCCTTAGGAATATCCAGGTGACCCAGCATCATTTTTTTGTAAAGACCGTCCTTTCTTACTGTAAGAGTGGTAATTTTCTTAACTCAGATCATGAGATCCCCCTTGCTCAAAATCCTTCAAAGATTTCCCACTGCACTTAGCATGAAATAGACATGTCTTACCATGGCTCTTTGCCTGGAATCTGCTTTCTTCTTAGCTTTCACCCCACTGTTCTCATTTTCTGCTCTCCACTGTGGACATGCTGGTCTCCTTGCTGTTCCTCAGTCTTTCAAATACATTGACTTGGGCAGTCATGCGTGGTGTTTGTTCTGCCCAGAGAGCATTCTTCCTCCACAAGTCAGCCTGAATCAATCCTCACTGCACCAAGTCTATGTGCAAATGCCCTTTCCAGGGGCACCTGGGTGGCTCAGTTGGTTAAGCGTCGGACTCTTGGTTTCAGCTCGTGTTGTGATCTCAGTGTGGAGTCTGCTTTGGATTTTTTCTCCCTTTCCCTCTGCCCTTCCCCACTCATGCGTACTCTCTCTCCCATATAAATAAATAAAATATTTTTTTTAAAAAAAAAGCCCTTTCCTCAGGAAGGATCACTAGCCACCCCACATAATACTAAGAATGAAGAATATATGAAAAATCCTCTGAACACGTATGATATTTATTAATGAACTGTTTCACAGTGACGTCATTGCCTACTAGGCGGCCTCTCCGTTCTGTTGTCGGGTTCATCAGATCTCACTATGTTTGGAAGTAGGACTGATCGTCATCTTTGTGACAGGCAGCAGCTCTTTTAAGCCAGTGTAACTGTTCTCTCTTCATTGTTTTTAGCTTTTGAATTTGAAGAAGTACTTTTGAAGACTTCCCTTTTAAGAACTATGAAAAAGCTTTGCTACCAAAAACCTTCACTACTCTGTGCTTAAATGAATGTTAATTTCTGAGGTTTGGAATTTTGTGGATTTGTCCCCTATTTTTCTTTTCTTTCCTCCTTTCTTTCTTTTGATGTTATTTGCTGTACGTGCTGCACATCCAGATTGTGTGTCAGAGGGACATGGATTATTTTTATGCTTTCTTAGTTATGACTGTTATCAGAGTGCCAGGCTGTCATTGCTTGCTCTCCTGAAATCAACTACTTCTAATTTCCAGTTAAACAAATCATTTTCAGTTTTTTCTGTTGTCTTTCTAGCCATTACAGTCATTTGGAATAAAAATTCAATTTCAGTGAAAAAAATGGGCTAAAGACCTAAATGTGAGACCTAAAATCATAAAACTCTTAAAAGAAAACATCAGCAGTAATCTCTTTGACATCAACTTTAGCAACATTTTTCTAGAATCTGTCTCCTCAGGCAAGGAAAACAAAAGCAAAAATAAACTATTGGGACTACACCAAAATAAAAAGCTCTTGCACAGTGAAGGAAACCACTAACAAAACAAAAAGGCAACCTAGTGAATGGGAGAAGATATTTGCAAATGATATATCTGATAAGGGATTAATATCCAAAATATAGAAAAAAACTTAGGCAATTCAACACCCCAAAAACAAATAATCTGATTAAAAGATGGGAGGAGGAGCTGAATAGACATTTTTTCCAAAGAAAACATACAGATGGCCAACGGACATATGGAAAGATGCTCAATATCACTAATTACGAGGGAAATACAAATAAAAACCACAGCAAGATATCCCCTTAAACCTCTCAGAATGGCTAGAATCAAGAAGACAAGAAATAAGTGTTGGCGAGGATGTAAAGAAGAACCTCATGCACTCTTGATGGGATCATAAATTTTGCAGCTATTATGAAAAACAGTATGGAGATTCTTCAAAAAATTAGAAATATATGATCCAGTAATTCCATTACTAGGTATTTACCCAAAGAAAATAAAAATACTAATTTAAAATGATATATACACCCCTATGTGTACTGTAGCATTATTTACAATTGCCAAGATATGGAAACAACCCAAGTGTCCATTGATGAATGAGCAGATAAAGATGTGGTATGTACACACACACACACACACACACACACACACACACACACTGGAATATTACTAAGCCATATAAAAAGAATGAAATCTTGCCATTTGTGACAACATGGATGGACCTCAAAGGTATTATGCTAAGTGAAATAAGTCAGATAAAGACAAATACCATATGATTTCACTTATATATGGAATCTAAAAACAAAACAAATGAATGAACAAAAAAAGAAACAGACTGATAAATACAAAGAACATAGTGTGCTTAACAGGGGGGAGTGGGCACAGTCGATAAAGAGGAGTGGGAGGTACAGAAAATAGAATGAATAATTTGTATAAGTCCTCTGAATGTGTATGATATTAATGAACTGTCTCCTCTATGATGTTGTGATTCCTTGAGGCAAGGGATTGTGTCTTCTTTTTGTAGATCTTATTTGCAGCATAATACTTTAGATCTCGAATAGGGTCCTAAGTATAACACATGTGATAATTCATTGTTTTCCCTATTTTGTCTACATTAGCTCCAGATAATTCAGACTCTAATATAAATATTTAATAATCTTATGCATTGTGGTGGAACATCAACTTTTTGTATTTTTTAAAAAGGGGGTAGTATACAGCATTATAGCCTGAAACTTTAAAATTCACTTTAGCTATTTTACATGGAAACAATGCATGCCTAAGTCCACGTGAATTTTATCTATGGCTAAAGAAATTAGAAGGTTCAGTGACTTTATATTCTCTTCTAACAGTAATACTAATTGTATTTCAAGTTTATAAAGTTGCATTTTTTTCTAAGAATTCTGCAATCTAGACGGTGATTCTTATTGACCTGGTTCCTATTATTGGGGTAACTTGGGGGCTGCATGCATATATAAAATTTGATTTGGGGGCAAGAGTTAGATTCATCTTTCATTTGTTTATTTGTTCATTCTTTGTTGGAAGCATTTATGTCCACTATTGGTTGCATTTGTTTTTATTGCCTTAAAGCCTTAAGCTATTGTTTGACATACACAATTCTTTTATTAATTGTAGAATGTCAGAGCAGAAAGAGACTTTCAAGATCACCTTATCCAGCTATAAAAGACATCACTGGGTCAGTTAACAGAACTGGAAAACTGTTGGTAGATTAAAGTATTGTCAATAATCAACTTCCTGAAGTTGATGGTACTATGGGCACATAGGAGAGTATCCTTATTCTTAGAAAAACACAATGAAGGGCGCCTGGGTGGCTCAGTTGGTTAAGCGACTGCCTTCGGCTCAGGTCATGATCCTGGAGTCCCAGGATTGAGTCCCACATCAGGCTTCCAGCTCAGCAGGGAGTCTGCTTCTCCCTCTGACCCTCTACCCTCTCATGCTCTCTCTCACTCTCTCTCTCAAATAAATAAATAAAATCTTTAAAAAAAAAAACCACAATGAAGTATTTAGGAATAAAGATGCTATGATGGTGTATTTACTTCCAAATGGTTCAGGGAAAGAAAAATGTGTGTGTGAGAGAGAGAGAGAGAGGGAAAGAGCGAGCGAGCTCGCTTGCATATGGAGAGAAAGAGTGAGCACAAGTGAGCGTAAGAGTCAATTACAAACCAAATGGGGCACAACATTAACATCAGGTAGATCTGGCAAAGGGTATATTAATCTTCTTTATACTATTCTTATGTTTCCTCTTAAATGTGAAATTCTCTCCACTTAAACAGTTTTAAAAAATCATCTCATACAGCCCTCTCAGGAAAAGCGTTCGGTCTTTGTGACCCAGAGGTTAAGTAACTTTCCCAGTCACCCTGAGAGTTAGAGACAAAACTTCTTCTAGCCCTGTGGACTGTGTTATGCTGTGCTGCCACCTTCTAGTAAACTGTCATCGAGCTCCAGCCAGATGCAGGAGCCAGTAATCCTGACTTGCGGTTGCATAGGACGCAGCCAAGCTTGCACATTAATGATGGAGCTTTGGGTTGCTTTTTAAAATATTTTTTTCCATTACCTGGTCAGCCTTACAACATCCAGCCCCTCTGTTACCTGGACTTCTTGTTACTAGATAGGCTGCCCATTGTAATTAGACATGCCTATATTTGCATTTTAACACTCAGTGGTTTGTTTTTCTCTTTCCTGATAGCTACTGCTTCTTGGGACACGTTTCTCATGCTGTGGAACTGCAAGCCACAAGCCAGGGCTTTCAGATATGTGGGTCACAAGGATGTTGTAACCAGCGTGCAGTTTTCCCCACTTGGAAACTTGTTGGCATCTGCTTCACGGGACAGAACTGTTAGACTCTGGATTCCTGATAAGTAAGAGAAACAAAGAAATACCTGATATGCTCTGGATATAGGAATGTGAAAGAAAATGAGCCTGGCTGTTCCTTCTGTACTTCTCGGGAATGCCTGAACTCCTGGTTACCTGCACTGCCCTTAGTCCGAGTCACATGCAAGACGTGTTGCCCTTGTCATGAAGTTAGCAAACGATTTCATACCCTTTTTTCCTCATCTTTAACTCATAATTATCTCTTCTATTTGAAACCTATTTCTAGCCATGGAAATATGCTTAAGGTTTTTTTTTTTTTTTTTTTTGGCAGCGGGATGGTTATCAGTCCCTTTATAAATCTATTGTAAACTTCAGATTGTCTCCCCAGAGAGATACACATTGACATGTATAACTGAAATTTTATAATTTATTAACCTACTATCGCCCATCTGTGGATCTTTTGGGGGCCTTTGGATATCTATTAATCCCTGAGCCAGAACTATTCTTTGGTGCATATCATTCATTATTGGGCTCCGGAATTTTCTGGCTAAAGAAAGTTTCTGACAAATGTATAAATCATTGCATTCCTATCCTGTTGTAACAAATCTCTCTATAAGAGGCTTTTTAAATCCTAGCTGATAGCTTATGTATTTTAAGCAATTATTGAGCCATGATTTTTTAAAAAGCTCTTGAACTCTTTTTTTTTGAACTCGTAATTATGTGTTTTCAAACACACATGAAAACAGAATGAATAGCACAACGACTTCTCCCCCATACTCTCCACCACCTCCAGCAGCTATCTTTATAACAGTTATCAGTGGCTCCATCCATGCCCTTCCTCTTTTTTTTTTAAGCTAGAGTATTTTTAGAACAACTCCCACACATCATATTATTTCCCCCCACAAACACCTCAGAGAATAGGAATTTGAGCATTTGCCTTGGCTCTACTGTGGCAGGACTTGATTCGTGGTACGTAACTGAACAGTCTCAGGCACCCCCACCTGTGGCACCTATGGACGTTCACAGGGCATTTTCCTGCCAGGAGGCACTTCTGTTTTCTGCCACCACCCAAAGGAAACTCCAGGCTGAGAAATCTGAACATCACCCTGACGGTAGTGAAAACTACTGAAGAGAGGCGACATGTTCTCATGACACTCCGGGTGGCAACGTACAGGGGAGCTGCGAGGGAGGGAGACTGGTTTGGGGTCCAAAAGGGAAAGTGTTTTCTAAAATCCTTAACTTTGAGGATTTAGGGCTAGTGGTTCTATGTCTTCAGCACAACAAGCTTCCGTCTGCCCTTACTAATTCAAGGAACTCTAAGGGACTAAACTATATACAAGGGTAGAAACGCTAAAAGCATACAATCATTAATTTGTATGGGCTAATCTAAGTGCCACAGTTGGGCTTGAGTAGATGTCTCTGGTTCCTCTTTCTAAATCGTAGCATCGTGGGGCCAGGGCAATCGTGGGTCATAGCAGTGGGATGGAGACTGATATATCAGTTATTGCTGTGTAACCATCCTCAAAATTTAACTTAATACAGTAACTGTCATTTCCCATAATTCTGTGGGTTATCTGGATGGTTCTTCTGCCCCATTTGATGTTGGCTGTTACTCAGCTTCTCTAAGCTGGCAGGCCCAGCACCTCACTCACGCCTGCGGCCTGGTGCTGGCTGTTGGCCGGGGCACCTGGTCCTCCATTTGCCCTCTCTGCACCCGGATAAGGACTTCCTTGTCCTGGCAGCTGGGTTCTAGGACAGTAAAAATGAAAGCTGCTGGTCCTTTGAAGGGCTAGGTCTGACACTTCTAGTGTCACTTCTGCCTCATTCTGTGGGTCAAAGTAAGTCACAACCAGCCCAGATTCAGAGGGAGGAGAAATCGGTAGATTCCCCCTCATGTGGGGAGGAGCGGCATGTGCATATAGGGATGAGAGGGAGTAGGCGGTCGTACTCGCCAACACCACACCTGGTGACTGGCAGGCTAGGGGAGAATAGTAGGAACAAGCATGGAAGCAGTTCCGGCCCGGAGTTCATCACAGTGGGCAGTCAAGAGAATGTGGGCAGAGAGCCAATGTCAAGGCGAGGTGAGGAGCTACAAAGCAGTTAAGCCACAGCACAGCAAGCCCAAGGCACTGCTATTGTGGTTTCTTGCGTCTTCCTGTTGAGCCCGGGTCCAGGGGTGGCACCAGAGTATAGCCGAGAGGCGGGCCCTTTAGAAAGAAGTCCAGCCGGATAGCCTGCTGGAGTGTGGAGTGTAGACCTAAAGAGCAGGGCAGATTCCGATGATTTGGACCGTCTCCTGGCTTCCTGCTCATAGCAGATGCCAGTCTTGTCTTTGTTTTCTCTAGGCTATACTCCTAACTGCCACTCATGGGAACTTTCCCTTGAAACTTCACTGGACTAGACCCTGAATGCTCCTTCCTATTTTTAAAAAAAAATTATCAATTTTAGGTTTTGCATGGTATAATATTGTATCAGGTGATGGAAATTTTTGACAAAGTCACTTTTACCTTCTACAGACCACTGGAGGGATAAGCCGGGATGGATCTAAGAACCTTAAGTAGTGACTCTTCCCAGTGGAATTCAACAAAATGTATTGAGCTATTTTTATATGCCTGATATTGTGCTAGATGCTGGTCTTATAGGGATGAACAAATCATCATTCCTGTCCTAAAAAACAAAAAAACACAAAAAACTCACGGCTTAATAGAAGAGAAACAGGTCTATTTTTTTTTAAGTACTGTATAATGTAATAAGCAAAATGGATGTAGCAGATAGGGAGCAATTAAGCCTGTTTGGGTCGGTCAAGGGGGGTTGGGGTGGAGGAAGTAATCTAGGCTAATCTAGCAAAGACAGAGGTGTGTTTGAAGTTCGGGGACTGTTCTGAGTCCAAAGTTCAGTGTAACGGCAGGATGCCTTGCTGAAGAGCTTGGGCATTGTACCTTTTCTTGGAGGGCAGCCAGTGACAAATTTATGCTGAGATATACATGCTTAGAATGACACTTTTAGGGAGGTAGCAAGCACGGTATGTAGGTGACTGGAGGGGGATAAAAGATTAGAGCAGGGAAACCAGTTAAGACGCTTTTGCGATAATCTCGGTGAAGGATATGGAGGGTGTATCTACCTTAATGTGAGCATAGCTGGGATAGAAAGAAGAGGTGTTGAAAGGATATTTGGGAAGTGATAGCAATATCACTATCACTGAATCTGTTTTTTGACCTACTGAATGTGGGAAGAGAAGGGGAACAGTTGAGTATCACTTCTCACTCTGCACATTCTGTTGCCCGATGTTTTTCAAACAGTTATACATAAATACGACTTTCTGAATGGAAAGACACTTTCTGAAGTGTCTTGGGAACTTTGAATGCTGACACAAAGTAGTACTTTCCAAATGCTACCTTTGAACTCCAGTGCTCTCTGCTAGCCTGCCCGTAACTATTTTAACTTTTTTTTTTTTTTTTTTCTGGTGCTTCTCCTTAAATGCCACACATTATTTTCCCCATCTTTTCTTTTCCTGTTCTATTTTTCTTACCCTAGTCAAGAAAAAGAAGCAGCATCTGAAATTTCAAAGTGTTGAGAACTAGAGTATGTTATTACCATGTGTCCTTTGTTTTGCTTAGGAGTATAAGATTGGGCCTGGCCTAAGCAAGGCCTTAGATATACCCCGAGGGTCTCAGTTCTCATTGCTGGTGGGTGAAAACACAAGTGGAAACAGGAAAGTCAGCTCACCTAGAGCTATGTTCTGTAGAGGGGAAAATGGAATAAGGGCATCTCTTCCCTCCCAACCTAGACTGCTGGTCCACACAAGTTCCACATGGCCCCAGTGTGAAAATACTTCCTTGGAGCTCTTCATTTCATCTGTCTTAGCTTTTCTAGGTTTCAGGTTCTTTAAACTATTTATTGCTCTTTCTAGAGGAACAACAGGAACTTAAAATTCATGGTCAAGATTTGTTCAAAATATTCTCTAGCTTCCAATTAAAACAAAAACAGCAAGTGCATTTCTGGGTGGGACCACCAGGATCTTTCCTGTTAAGTATCAGTTATGACTTTAATTAATAAAACCAGCTTTAAAGAGTGTTGATGAAGAAACTTTTCATACTTTTGTTAATTTTTTATAGGTGTTAAACTGTTTTATATGTTTCAAAGTCTGTATGCTGATTACATATTGATTATAGTGAAATCCAGTGTTATAAATATTAAACTGTTTATTTCCAGGAGAGGGAAATCCTCTGAATTTAAAGCTCATACAGCTCCAGTTCGAAGTGTAGACTTTTCAGCTGATGGCCAGTTTCTAGCTACAGCCTCTGAAGACAAATCCATCAAAGTCTGGAACATGTATCGCCAGCGTTTCTTATACTCCTTGTACCGACATACACACTGGGTACGCTGTGCCAAGTAAGTGTGAAGTTTTGTTGTAAGAGTTCCACATTTTTTCCTGCTGTAGTCCATATTTACCGCCCCCCGCCCTACCCCCAGAAAAGGGGATGAGGACAAACTCATTCATTCGTTCATTCAGCAAATATTTATTGTGTACCTGCTGTGTGCTGGGAAGAATAGGAAACAAAACCGTCAGAACCCCTCGCTGTCAGGAAGCTTACATTCTAGAAAGGGGAGAGAGACGATAAACAGGTAGGAAAATGGATTGGAAGGGGTGGGGGCTGCAGTGTTAAACAGAGACTGCCTCACAGAGAGGGTGGCCTTTGAGCTGAGACCTAACAGAGGGGGAGGGGCAAGGCTTGAATATATTTGGGAAAGGAATGTCCTGGATAGTGGAAACCAGTACAGAAGCGCTGGGTTGTGAGCCTGGAGGCTGTCGAGGACCAGCGAGAAGGCTGGTGTGGAGCAGAGTGTGGGGAAGGAACAGGAGAGGCACCGAGGGAGGTTGCAGCCAGGTCGGGGACAGCTGACGTGCACGCTGAGTGGGGTGAGGTGCCTCTGGAGTGTGTTCCTCTCTCTGACCACTGTTTTAGTGGGATTGCTCGGACTGCCGTGTGGAGAATGGACTGTCAAGCTCAGAGCAGAGGCAGGGGGCGTTAGGAGGTTGTGTGTAGTAGTTCACATCATGGCTTGGACTGGGGTGGTGGCAGTGGAGATTTCGAGGAGTGGCTGGGTTCTAGACGTAGCTTGGAGGTGCGCCCAACACCTCTTGCTGTCATGTGGGCTGTGACAGAGAGAGGAACTGAGAATGACCCCACGGTCTTCTGGGACGAGTGCTACTGTAGGCGTCCCTTTCTGTTCTTAAGACACACTGCTGAAGTACTTAAAATATTTCCCCAACTGCCCTGGGAGGATAGGGTTCTTGTTTTATTTTCCCAGTTTTGCAGATAAGGGAACTGAGTTTCAGAGTTAAAGTTAGAACTCGTCTAGTTGAAAGTGATAGAAACCCAAAGAAATTCTTTTTCTCCTCTCAAGGTGGTTAATTGGCTGATGTTTGGTGACCTTGGAGTGAAGAAGGGGGACACTAGGACCAGGGCCTCCAGTGCCCGCAGTGTCTCTCTGGGCCTCCCTCCACACCGCCTCTATTCTCTCAAACACCCTGCTGCTGAGGTCATTGCCAGCTGTGGGCAGAAGCCCTCACAGCTCTGACTGGACAGGAAAAGCGTGTCCTACCGCCAGTTAGAAAAATGCCGGGGGCAGCTCTCAGCCTGGCTCCTGTGTCCATCCCTTCTCCGGGCAGCGAGACCCTGTGGTTGTGTCAGGCCAGCCAGGCCCCTGACAGACCAGTTACTCGGGCCAGCTGGGGGGTGAGAGTACATACCAACCATGCGTTCTGGTGGTGGACAGGGGGATGTTAGTTCCCTTTCAGAAGAAGAGAACTAGCATCGTCATGGGCACTAGGGGAAGATCTGTGAAGCCTGCAGCCAGCCGACTTTGTGCATGCTGGATGAAGCAACATGCTGGGCAACCCCAGCCAGGATGTGGTGGAGGGGGAGAGGGAGGGGGAGCCCAGCTCTGTCTGTCTCGCCTTACAGCCCACGCGCCTGTTATCATGCTCTCAGTGGGACATTATTGGTCAGGTGTTGATTATAATCTAGGGTAATGAGTCTAAGGAAAATAAAAAAGACAGCAGGTCATACTTTTAGTTAATTTTTTTTTTTTTTCTTCTAAAGTTCTCAGCTACTTTTGGCTTTGGCCATCTCAGTCTTATTTAATATGCCACAGAGCTGTGTGGTCAAGAACATGGGCCTGGGACCTAAATATATAGGCTAAAATTCCAGCCCCACCACTTACTGGCTATGTGACCTTTTGGAAAGTTATCTAACTTTTCAGTGCCTTCATTTTCTTACCTGTAAAATTAGGATAATAATAACCTGCTGCACAGGTTGTCATGGTATTTAAATGAATAAATATACATGGAACATTTAGAATCATGCCTCCCACAGAGTAATCACTAGATAAATCTTAGCCATCCTTCTTCTCATCATCATTGGACATCACCATCTTGTTTCATTTTTAAAGATATTGTGGAGTTTGAGTTGATAGTTTTTTCCCACCTAAGGAGGTGACATGTGTGGTGGTCCCAAGAGGCTGGTCAAATCATTTGTATTTATTTATTAAATGATGTTGTGAACAGAGATCTATCGTCCAGCAGATCAGACCCGGAGAATAGACAGAGGCACAGGAGATTAGGCTGGGTACTGGGAGTCATTATTCAGCTCCCACTAGGACTGACTCTGGATAAGTTTGGCAAAGACACTGGTTTCTGTTACCTTCATCAGGGAGCTCATCAGAAGCAAAAACATTGAATGATAGCCGTTATTTATCTAGTGTGTCCTACGTGTCTCTGTTTCCTTCCTAAAATCATTTAAGGTGGTTTGTAATAACTGTAACACAATTGGAGGGAATGAAGAGACAATTCTATCTAGAACCATGTAACCTCGGTTAGTATAAATCTGGCAGGTTTAACCTGAGTTTCCTGCAGCCAAGGTATTAATGGGATGACGGTGGCTGACGTATTTTCATGTTCTAACAACAAAAAGGAATCCTATCAAGTTGTTCACATAAGACAAAATTTTTCCTGTAGTAAATTCTAGGAGGTATTTTATTTCCTGCCCTTGTACTGAATCATCTATGTATAATATACATGCAAAAGAAAAGGTATTGCTAGTGTAAGACAGAAGAACTTATGGAATGTTGAAAAGGTCGCCAGTAATGTAAAGTTTTGGTCTTCAGAATATTCCTTTAATGAGCATAGCCCTGCTATGTACCACATACCTATGCTGCGTGTTAGGTAGGTAGAGATGAAAACCACAGTCTGAGCCTCAAGGAGCTTTTATATTTTATAGTTCAATGGAAAAAAATGGATACAAAATAATTATAAACTAATGTGTCCTATGGGAAGATGATGCACAAGGCGATAAGGGAGTATGCAGTGGGGCACTGAACTAGACCTGCGTGAGGAAAAGCCAAGGCAGACATATCGGGCCCAGCACCCAGGGACAGGCAGGAGAACAGGCAGCGTGCGTCTTGTCAGATGGGGAGGGGTGGCAAGCCGTTCACAGTGGGAATCAGCGGGAGTAGGCACTATGGCCTGGGAAACTGTTTGGTGCTCTGGGAACATGAATTATTCAGCTGTTGCCAGGCACAGGAAGTAAAGTGGGATGCGAGGTGGAGTGGGGAGGGAGAGGGGAAGGCTCAGTGTCATGGATGTCATGAAAAGACTTAGGATTTCATCCTCCAGGTGACACGGAGACACCGTAGGGCTTGGAATGGGGAAGAAGCATGATCATTCCCGAGCTCTCTACTAATTGGTCTTACATCCCACAGCATGACTGCTTTAGAGGGTTGGCGTGAGCTAGGCTAAGACTCCTATGCCTCCCTGTGCCACATCATTACCCTTGGGCAAGTTAGTCTACGGCTCTCAGCCTCAGTGGGAGGTGAGGGTAATGAGGCTTCTCAAATGGACTGTGGTGAGGATGAGAAAGACTGTTCAGAACTGAGTGATGCCAGAAGCCTGCCATTCCTCCGTCTGGGCAGCATCAGTTAGGGAGAAACTTAGGAATTGGGGACGAGCCCCTAAAAATGTTCTCCCCCACCAGCTAGAGAGGAGGAGTCGATGGTGGAACCCTGCTTTTCTGTCTGCCTCACATCTGTTCTGTTTTCTGGTGACAGTGCCCAAGTTTTCCCTGAGGAACCAGCGCTCCCCCACAGTCCCTCTTTATGTTATGTGTATGCTGGCATGGCCTGATCTCCAGTCCCAGCAGAGGGCATTGAGCTCAGGCTTGCCATCTGGAACAGGGCACCTCCTGCCTACAGGAGTTAGTGAGTCTTGTTAGAATGGCAGGCTTTCCCTTGGGATTTCTGTGTTAGGCTTATTTCCTTTTTCTTCCATCCTTCCTTCCTTCCTTCCTTCTTCCTTTCTTTCAAGTTTATTTACTTATTTTAGTAATCTCTACACCCCACGTGGGGCTTGACCTCATGACCCTGAGATCAAGAGTCACATACTGTTCTGACGGAGCCAGCCAAGAGCCCCTTAGGCTTATCTAAACCTGTGGCTGCTGAGGGACACCATGGGCAAAGAGCTGACCTGACAGTGATGCTGACTCAGGGGGCAGCAGAGCTGTAAGCCGGAGAAAGAAAGAATTGCTATCTAATTACATGGTGTGGTTTCTGGATACAGTCATACCTGGTTTTATTAACATGTGTTTGTGTGTGTGCATGTATGTGTGTTTAAGAAATGGGCCTTGAAAATTCTCACTTTTTTTAAAGGCACTTTCTGTAAGATGTGATTGTGGAACAGTGTTTTGGAAAAGTGGGAGATATTGCTGAATCCAGTGATATGCACTCAAGACACCTAAGTGTTCCTCTCTACAGACTTGCCTTCATTCCCGACCCCCCACCCACCACTGCTCTCCTGCCTCCACCAAGACCTTGTGAAATGCAGATCTGGTCCTACTGCTCCTCAGGTTAAAAACTACCTGGCATGTCTGCTCTGCCTTCCTATTACAGCCTTGTCTTTTGTCCCTGTCACCATCCCCTTCTTGCAGCTATACAGTCCTGTGTGCAATGTTCTGTTATGTCCTGTGCCTTTTCCACATGCTGCCGGCCCTGCCTGGAAAGCCCCGTGAATCCACCCTCCCTCACAGTGCTCTACATCTCTCCCTCCAGGAAATGTTTCTGACTCTCCCAGGCCCAGCTTATCATAAGTCCTCTATGCCACTGCATTGTCCTGTTTACGAGATCTGTCTGCTTCGGCCTCTCTTCCCTGTCAGACTTTGAATTACAAGTATTTTGTTTTATTTTTTTATTTTTTTGAAGATTTTATTTATTTATTTATTTGAGAGACAGAGAATGAGAGAGAGCGGGCACATGAGAGGGGGGAGGGTCAGAGGGAGAAGCAGACTCCCTGCCGAGCAGGGAACCCGATGCGGGACTCGATCCAGGGACTCCAGGATCATGACCTGAGCCGAAGGCAGTCGCTTAACCAACTGAGCCACCCAGGCGCCCACAAGTATTTTATTCATATTGTATTCTCTTGACAGGCACTATTCTAAATTCTGTAGATACCATAGAAAGCAAAACAAAATTCCCAGTCTTGTAGAGTTCCTGCTACCAAGGCAAGTAGACAATAAAAAAAATATGTTAGTGATATGTGCTCTGCAGAAAAATACTGTAGGGTAACAAGATAGAGAAAGCTGGGGTTGGAAGGTGCTCTTTTACATATGGCTCAGGAAAGGCATTTCTGCTCAGGTGACTTTGACTGAAGGGAGGGAGCCAGTGAGTCAGGTACCAGGGGCGAGTGTTGGAGATGGAGTCATATACAGTGTGAGAAGCACTGCAGTGTTAGTATGGGGTGGGGAAGGCTCAGAGGACTTGTGCAAAAATGTGGGTTGAATGAATCAGTGAGGGGTGGGCAGGTAGCTTAGGTGGGAGTTTTCATGGGCTTCTTCAAGGAAGAATCATTTCTGTGGATTTTTAATATCAAATATAAAAGGACTGTACATGCAGGTTGTGATGGAGAATGTTTATGGGCCTTCACTATTTTTTTTTTCCATTTTGGCCAATCCCTGTTCAGGTTGATAATTTTGTACTGAGCTTACCTGGTCTTAATGGAATGCCTTTATCTTGCTGGTACCTTGTGGTTCTGAGGTAGATTTCTTTCTTTTTTTTTTTAATCAGTTTTCTAACTGTTTGGCATGAGTGATTCATGTGAAACTCTGCAGAGGACTCTCTGGAGGAATGTTCTTTGATAAATAATTTGGTTAAATCTAATGAATAAGGATCTCATCTTTTAGGCAACTTTCCATGTATATGCTGTACGGCATGCTTAGAGATTCTTTCTTATGCATTTATTATCATCTTTTTTCTTGGCTCGTGCTCTTGTAGTTAGACAACAGGAGCACTGAGAGGGCCCAACTGACCCCTCGAGCCCAGCCTGTCCAGTGTTTGTGCAGCTTCCTGTGAGAACTTAGCCTTGCCAGGGTCAGCCCAGTCCAGAACTTTCTTCCAAAGGTCTGAAGGATCAGAAGTCCTATTTTCACTTTTTACTCAGAGGTGAGAACACTCTGAGGCACTGAGTCATGCTTTAATAAACTTAGGAGAGTCTGAAACACAAGGCAGATGCCAATTTACTTATTTACAATGACAATGCTAACTTTCAAAGGGACTAGAATATTTGCCTGCTTCGGTCGGGGCCTTCCTCCTTTGCTGACAAAGTCAGAATAAGGGCTTGATGGGTCCTGGAACTAAAGCAAGAACGTTTGTTGAAAAAAGTATCTTGATGAATAGTTTTCTCAGGTTCGTATCGTGTGATGGGGCCATCTCTGCCACAGGCACACACCTGCCCAGGAAACTGCATGATCAGTGGTCAGGTCCTCCCTCACCCGGGCCAGGCAGGAGACGTACTGACTACTCTTGCCTCCTGCTGTTGCTCAGCACCTCCTCTCTGGTGACATGGTGCCTTTCAGGTGCAGGGGTACAATTGCACAGATTAATTAGATAGATTCTGCAGAGAGCCCATGCAGGGTGGTTAAGAGCATGGACTCACTGGCGTGTGATCCTGTGAACATGGTTCAATCTCTCTGGGCCTTGGTCTGTTCCCCTATAAAATGGGTATCAAGGGGTACCTTCCTCATAGAGTCTTTGTGAAAATTAAACAAGTGAATGAACATAAAATATCAAATGTCAGCTATCAACTGCCCTCATGTTCCAGTTTTTTCCCCTGTGGATTATCCTGGAGTCTCCATTAGGTTGTGTTCACAGTCATTTCATGCATTTGCACACAGTGTTTGGGGTTGCTACTACAGGTAACTGCTATCATCCATTGAATGTACTTTACGTATTTAACTATTAGAGGATAACTTTATTTCCAAGTACTTGGGTCTGAAAATCTCTGCCTTTTAATTGGAGAGCGTAATCCATTTATATTTATGTAACTCTTCCTATGATTAGGTTTAAGTGTCCCATCTTACTCTGTGTTTTCTATTTGTCCCATTTGTTTATTTCTTTTTTTTCCTTTTTTTTTAGATTTTTATTTATTTGAGACAGAGAGAGATAGAGCACGAGCGGGGGTGGGGGGGGAGAGGGAGAAGCAGACTCCCCGCCAAGCAGGGAGCCCAATGGGGGACTCGATCCCAGGACCCCAGGATCACGACCTGATCGAAGGCAGACATTTAACCTACTGAGCCACCCAGGCGCCCCTGTTTATTTCTTTTTCCTCCTTTCAGGTTGATTATTTCTTAGTATCCCATTTTATCTCCTGTTTGGGCTTTTTAGCTTTGCTCTTTGTCTTGGATTTTGTTTAGAAGCAACCTCTAGAGATTACAGTCTATATCCTTAATATAATCACTGTCTACTTTTGAATTAATTTGTGTCATTTTATATATATGGTGATAATGGTTACTATTAGGAAAATAAGTTATAGAAAGTCTAGAAGTAGATGCATGTATGTTTTATGATAGATGGTGTTTCCAATCAGTGGGGAAGTGGATGGACTGTTTAATATATAGTTAATATAATTGGATTTCTGTGTGGGAGAATGTAAAGTGGGATCTTTATTGCATACCATACATTTACAAATTGGTAGATGAATTAAACAACTAAACATTAAAAATTGTCCAAATGAGGGGCACCTGGGTGGCTCAGATGGTTAAGCGTCTGCCTTCGGCTCAGGTCATGATCCCAGGGTCCTGGGATCGAGTCCCGCATTGGGCTCCCTGCTAGGCGGGGAGCCTGCTTCCCCTTCTGCCTCTGCCTCTCTCTCTCTCTCTCTGACTCTCATGAATAAATAAATAAAACATTAAAAAAAAAAATTGTCCAAATGATACTGCTCTTCCTCCTAATATATAGACAGTATATTTAAATGAATATAGAGGGTCAGCAGAGCAATTGTTTTTCCCTGTAGTATTTGAATTTTAAATGTATGACATAGACTTAAGGAATTAAAATTCTGTGTCTGTCTGTGCTGGGTACTTACCATACATTTGTTCTTGGAGCCTAGACTTACTCTGTGTGGCATAGAGATGATGCCTATTCATGTAAGCAGTGAAGAATAGCTAGCTATGTTCTTTGGAGTAACTGTTACTTATGATCATACATTTTAATTCACAGAAATATTTTTAAGATATGCTCTATATTGGGAAATATATTCATGCTTCTAATATAAATTAGTATAGTCTTTTGAGAAATCAATTTGCAGAATATATCAGGTGTGTTTGTTGCAGTGACTTTGCAATTGGAAATATATTCTAAGTAAATACTCTTTTGTATGCAAAAGAAAAAGCTTTGTATTCAAAGGTACTGCTTTCAGTATAATTTATAATGGCGAGAAATTGGAAAGAACCAATTTTTCCAAATAAAGAAAGCTAGTTAAATAAATTTAGACTATTGTGTAGCCATTAAAAGGGGACTATATACAAGTAATGACACGAAAATGTTTATGTGAGGGAGGGAGAGCAAAATTCAGAACTCATTATAGTACAAAAGATAAAGTAGCTATCATACACACAATGTTAAGTGTGATTTTGAGAGATGGGACTATGGACTTTTTTTACTTACTGTATTTCCCATTTTTTTAACATTCAATTTTTCTTTAATGAGTAATGAAGAAAACAGAAACATATATAGTTGAGAAATATTTTCTCTTTCCAGTGGCAAAGAATTTTTCTTGTAGGTAAAATTATTATAGCCCAGTATTCTTAAAAATAATGTGTACTCGGGGTGCCTGGGTGGCTCAGTCATTAAGTGTCTGCCTTTGGCTCAGGTCATGATCCCGGGGTCCTGGGATTGAGTCCCACATCGGACTCCCTGCTCGGCGGGAAGCCTGCTTCTCCCTCTCCCACTCCCCCTGCTTGTGTTCCCTCTCTCGCTGTGTTTCTGTCTGTCAAGTAAATAAATAAAATCTTTAAAAAAAATGTTTAGGATAATGTATGCTTTTTTTATGGTATCCTCCATCAAAAATAAGTACAGCCTATTGAGACAACTTTTCCAACATTATTGCTTTTCCAGCATTAATTTTTAGGGGGAAAACTTTACCTTTAATTTTCAGTTGTTGGTAGTGTTACAGGTGATCTTTGACCACTAATTGAAGAGATTTTTCTTTATAGTGCTAAGATATATATATTGTAGAGCTTACCATTTTAACCATTTTAAAGTATGCAGTTCAGTGTCATTAGGTGTATTCATGCTGTGCAACAAATTGCAAAGATTTTAAACATCAGCTTTCATTGGCTATAATATTAAGTTGGACCCAATTCTCTTAAACAATTCTCTTTTAAGTGCCTTAATATTTACTAAAGACCTACTCAGTGCCATATACTGTGTCTGGAAGTGCAACAATGAATGAGACAGATGTGGTTTCTGTCTTCTTGGAGCTTACATTTGTTGGGGAAGCCGACAGAATGCTTGGTTACAAATGTGACCTAAGTGTGACTATGAGCTACTCTAAGAACACATAGTGAGGAACTAACCTGGTGGTGGAGGGGTGTCTGGAAGACTTCCTGAGGAAGTGACTCTGAGCGGAGGCTTGCCGGAGGAGTAAAATCCTCTTAGGTATTTGAAACTACATAAAAGTAGGGGACAGCATTTGAGGCACAGGGAATAGCCCATGAGGAAACTTCCTGAGACAGGAGCAGGGACCTGAGGGGAGAGGCATGTGTGTCAGGAAGAGTAAGTAGGATGATGAAGAGACAGGAGGGCTGACTCTGGAGGACCTGATAAGCAGTAGGAAGGATGCCAGGCTTTTTCCCAAGGGAAATGCAAAATTATCAAAGCATTTTAATCAGAGAAATTTGATTTAATGTTTAAAGATCACTTTTATTGCCTGTGGAGAATGGAAGACATTAGTTCCCTTTATGGTTTGAAGAGACAGGGCCTGATAATGGATTGGAGTATGGGGGTATGGAGGAGAAAGAGGCTCAAAACATGACTCCCAGGTTTCTGGCCTGAGAAAGTATTTACGAAAAAAGGAACACTGGAGAAGGAGCAGTTTGGGGAGGTGGATGATGAGTTCAGATTTGGACAAGTTCAGAGTTGGAAGTGCCTGCAGGATATCCAAGAGGAGACGCCTAGTAGGCAGTTGTATTTATGGGTGGAGATCCCAGGAGAGAAGTCTGGGTGTATAAACAGTAAATGACCCAACAAATAATTAGCATGTTTTATGGCATAGTTAAATCTTTTTATATCTCTTTGATCTGCTTTTTGTCTCTCAGTAGCTGAATCCTGTTCCTGTCATTAACAGATGGGTTCTCTTCTGATGCTGACCAACACTTAGGAAAAAAAAAAATGTTTTGCTTATTGCCTTGAACTTCACCTTTAATATGAAAACACAGAATCTCACCAAAGCAAACTCTGAGACTGCCAATATATTTTTTCAATGAGTCTATGAAAGTTTAGGTCTGAATGCAATCCAAACTCCCTCATTATACAAATAGAAAACTGTGGCCAGTGTGGTTTTGAATTTCACAAGGTTACATAGCTGGGCAGTTGCAGAATTGGCCCTAGAATTCAGGACCATGTACTGACTGGGCAGTCTTATTTCCACTACTTTTTACTGCTTCCCCCTCTTATTGAATAGCTGCTGTCTTCAGAGTACCAAATACTAATTATTTGTTTCTTAAGGACGTAGAACAGTGCCTACTCTGTTTGGTGTCAGAGCCCTGAGGGCTGGAATTGTCTTTTTATAGAGTATTTATTCCAATGATAAGAAATTCCAAAGGAAAATTTTGATTTCTTATGAACACTTTGAAACTTCTCATGGTTCATGAACCCCTTTGGCTCTCTAATGAGTGGATAACCCTATGGCTGTGTATATAGTAACACAATTTTACATACAGTTTCAGGAACTCCATAGATTCCAAGTTAAAGAACTCCTGTCATGTATTTGGGCTATTTTCAAGGACCTGTGAACCAGTTTTTCTAGAAAGAAGTTCAGTAATTTCCTGATTCTCCCAAATGAGTATCACTGTGTTTAAGAGATTGAATAGTAGTTCAGTTAATTTCCCAGATACCTTACAGACGGTTCATGTGTGCTAATCCATTAGTCACTATTGACTAATATAATGTCCATGTCAGTGACACACTCTCTAGAGGTTTTATTTTTTTAATTTTTTAATTTTTATTTAAAGATTTCATTTATTTGAGACAGAGAGCAGGGGGACAAAGGAAAGGACGATCCTTTGCCCCAAAGTCAGGGCAAAGAGAAGCCTGTTTTATTGGTGCTAACCTATTTTTGATGTATCTAATTTAAAATGAAAGGGGAGAAGGGAAGATACAAACCACCATCCTCACTTTTAACCCCTGCCAAGGCAAACAACAACAACAACATACAGAGAGAACATATGCAGGGATTATAATGTGGTGTCCAGAGGAGGGGGACAGCCTTAACCCTGAGTCCCCCTTTGGTCGTGCGGAGCTGGGGGTAGAACCCCCACCCAACCGCCCCACACCCATAAATACAACTGCCTACTAGGCGTCTCCTCTTCCCAGCCACCTCTTTCACTCTCTGCTTATCTGACATTCTCGTCCCCTTCATTTCTTTAGCACCTGGAAATTCTCCCAGGCTCTAGCTCTTCCTGCTCAGGATGAATTTCTAGCCAGCCAAGATCCCTCCTTTTCCTTATTCACAAGTTTCTTTAAAATCTTGTTGCTCCAATGGAACTTCTCCTGACAAATTGGCACCTTTTTGTTATAAACTCTTTTCTTAGCACTATTTAAAATGATATTACTTGTGTGCCCTTCCTAGAATGAAAACCTCATGAGGGCTGGGATCTTACCAGTCACATTCACCACTTTATCCCCATTACCCAGGACAATGCCCGGGGCCTGGTTTTGGCAGGTGCACAGTAAATATTTGAATGAAGGAATGAATATCTTCCCCATAAAGTCCCCAAGGACACTGACAGTGTATGGCAGCAGAGACCGGTTTTTATTAAAGGATAGTCTGGCTGCTAGCCTGCCACTCAGAACCCAGTCACATAGCCTCCTCAGAGCACTGCCTCATGGTTTCCCTTCACTCTAGAACTTCGTGTGGTTACCCAGAAGCCACACTGAACTGAGCTCTAAATCATTTCGCCAGCTGAAGAAAGTTTCCTCTCTGTCAGAGACTTAAGCAGAGTGGCTGAGAGGTTTGGCTGTGGAGCCAGACTGCCCGGTCAGATCTTCCTGGCTGTGTGACTCTGGCAGTTTCCTGATCCTGTATGGGGCTGGGTATATTCACCTGTAAATTGAGGCTACCAGTAACACCTGTTTTGTAGGGTTATTTTGAGGATGAAATGAGTTGCTATAGGTAATGGGTTAGGAACCATTCTAAGACATATTTGCTCAATAAATGCAGGCAGGATAACGACGATAATGGAGGTGGTGGTGTTTGGCCAGTAATGTCAAAGGGTGAGTATTTTTAGGCTTTGTTTTTAATCTGGTCATTCCATTTTATTAACCATTCTTACATCATTGCTTTCTGAAAATGTAAGAACCAAGTAATCTCTTAGAAATACTTTTTTTTTTTTAAAGATTTTATTTATTTATTTATTTGAGAGAGAGAAAGAATGAGAGACAGAGAGCATGAGAGGGAGGAGGGTCAGAGGGAGAAGCAGACTCCCTGCCGAGCAGGGAGCCCGATGCGGGACTCGATCCCGGGACTCCAGGATCATGACCTGAGCCGAAGGCAGTCGCTTAACCAACTGAGCCACCCAGGCGCCCCTAGAAATACTTTTTAAAATATTCACAGTAAGTGATTTTTAAAAGATAACTTATTAAGAAACATAATTTGATTCCTTATATTAGTTGCATTATTATGCAAAGTTTATTTCCATGAGGATACTGAGTAGGTGTTCCTTCCCCAGGATCTGTGTAAAATACATATCATCTATTTGAAGCATTTCTATAATACTGCCCTTCATATGTGAATCTTCCTCACGTATTTTCTGGAGGAAAAGATTAAAAAATATTATGTTATGATAAAATCAAGTGGTGCCTGGGTGACCCAGTTGGTTAAGCATCTGCCTTTGGCTCAGGGTCCTGGGATTGAGCCTCACATCAGGCTCCCTGCTCAGTGGGGAGTGTGCTTCTCCTTCTCCCTCTGTGCTCTCACTCTCTCTCTCTCTTTCAAGTAAATAATAAAATCTTTAAAAAATAAAATTAAATAAAATTCTGGAAAATAACCTTGCAAGGAAATGCCTTCCATGCTGGGTAGTTCAGCTTTTATTTTATTTTATTTTGTTTTGATTTTATTTTTTTAAGATTTTATTTATTTATTTGTCAGAGAGAGAGAGCATGAGCAGAGGGAGAAGCAGGCTCCACACTGAGCAAGGAGCTTGATGCGGGGCTCGATCCCAGGACCCTGGGGTCATGACCCGAGCCAAAGGCAGACGCTTAACCGACTGAGCCGCCCAGGTGTCCCACTTTCCAGAATTTAAAAGATTATTTCACGTAGAACTGATTTACCCTTCTACGTCCCTTTTGTTTATATGGTAAGTCCACAAATGACAGATTCAAAGTTTCTGTCAGGAAGAATTATTTTTAGGTCAGCCTTAAGAACAGAGAGGGAGAAGAGGAGTGAGTGAGAGAGAACAACAACAATAAAAAAACCCCTTCAATTATAATCCACACCCTTAATTGATGACCTTTATAGTCATCTGGGCATAGAGGGAAAGTACAAAGAAAATTGAAACATAATCAGACTATGACCTAAGTCTGTCTTTTTGGTTTTTTTATTGCTAAAGTAGTAATAATAAAAATACTATTCATAGTTTCCTAGTAATCTAAAATTTTTTGTTTTTTTTTCTTGGTCTTCTGTTCTTCTGTTTTTCCCTTACCACTTAGGGGAAAAAGAATGAACCTCAGAAAGGTTCTTAAAGGAAGAGAGTGTATAAAAGCAGTAGATGAGGGGCGCCTGGGTGGCTCAGTTGGTTAAGCGACTGCCTTCGGCTCAGGTCATGATCCTGGAGTCCCGGGATCGAGTCCCGCATTGGGCTCCCTGCTCCGCGGGGAGTCTGCTTCTCTCTCTGACCTTCCCCCTCTCATGCTCTCTCTCTCTATCTCATTCTCTCTCTCAAATAAATAAATAAAATCTTAAAAAAAAAAAAAAGCAGTAGATGAGATGTCTAAGAATTGTCTCATTTGTTTTTTAAATGGGTCATGTGGATGATAGGTGTGTCCATGAATCAGGACCTTAAGTTCTGTATAAATGAGCTATCCACTGGAGATTTCCAGCCTCCGGAAGTCCAGGAAGTTACAGTCTTAGGGAGTTGATTCTTTTGTTGGTGGTATCATTTAATTTAAATTCTCATGCCAATCCATTTCTTCCAGAAAGCTTCAGTACAGGGTTAGTGGGATGAATAGTAAAGGCTCTCATAGGTCATAGGGATAATACCAGAAAATGACAAAAAGAGAAGAAAGAGATAAAGAATACTTAAAAAAAAAAAAACAAAAACAAGGTACTTGGCTTGGGGGAGTGCAGAGTTGAATCGAAGACCTAGAACAAGTGCCATAAAATTAAATCATTTAAATCAAGTGATAAAAGGAAAAAAGAAAATTGGTTGGTCTATATAGTATATTTTGATATGGTCTGTCATTGTCATTTGTCATGCTTATTTTTAGTTAGAAAGGTGGTTGTAGAATATGACTTTGCTGCGTGGTGTAACTATGGTCTCTGGTATTTAATATGTACAGCTTGATGCGTGCGCTGTGAGTGTGTGTGTGTGTGTGTGTGTAGGGGGTGTGGGTGATTGTCAGGAGGCTTTCACAGAGACAGTTTTCTTTCTTGTGCTTTCTAGATTTTCACCTGATGGAAGGCTAATTGTGTCATGTAGTGAAGATAAAACTATTAAAATTTGGGATACCACCAATAAGCAGTGTGTTAATAACTTCTCAGATTCCGTAGGGTAAGTCCATTCTCTTCGTGCATTTATATGGGTTAGTTCGCTAAGGAGACATTTCGTTATTAAAATTCAAATAAAGAGGGGCACCTGGGTTGCTCAGTCGTTAAGCGTCTGCCTTGGGCTAAGGTCATGATCCCAGGGTCCTGGGATCGAGCCCCGCATCGGGCTCCCTGCTCCGCGGGAAGTCTGCTTCTCCCTCTCCCACTCCCCCTGCTTGTGTTCCCTCTCTCGCTGTGTCTCTCTCTGTCAAATAAAAAAAAAAAAAACTTAAAAAAAAAATTCAAATAAATAATTGAAGGGAAAGAAACCAGAATATTAGGCTATCTTATTCTTTCCTCCTAGGTTTGCAAATTTTGTGGATTTTAACCCTAATGGTACATGCATAGCATCGGCAGGTTCTGATCACACCGTGAAAATCTGGGATGTAAGAGTAAACAAGTTGCTTCAGCATTATCAAGGTAACAATTTCCATGACGACAAAATCCAGCTGATGCTAGGCCTCTTCCAGGAAACTCTTAAGCTGGCAGCCCATGCTTCTCAGTGTGGTTTGGCCCTCTTAAAGAGTCAGGGGGCTGCCTTTGAACTGACTAGAGAACAGTTAGTTCCATCAACAGCATGGTCTGAGAAGTGTCAGCGTGCAGAGGGAGGTGGGGGGACCTTAAAAATGATGCAGGGCTGTGAAAAAATAAGTTGCTGTGAGCTGTTCACAGGTTGGCTCTCTGCATATTGTGAGAGGTCTGGGATAGAAATGGACCCTGAATTTGAAATCAGAAGGAGTTCTGTGAGCACAAGTAGGTGTTACAACTGGTGGAAAACAACATCCGACCGGGCCTGTGTATTGAAACTAGAAATGAATTGATTTCTTGGTTTTTACTGGATTTATATTAAATTCACATTTCCCTTTTAAACTAAGTATAAAACTTACCATGGAGCAGACACTGCTAAATCCTTACAACAACCCTGGGAAGTATTATTATTATTATTATTGCTCTCATTTTAAAGAGAAGGAAATTGAGGCTTAAGGAGAGCAAGTAACTTGCTAAAATAATTGATAGAACTAGCTTAGGGTTTTCTGTTTACAAAGGACGTGGAAGAACAGCCGTCTGATGGCTGTGTCGTGCTGCCTCCTGTTGGAAAGATGGTGTCCAGGAATACATTCTTAGACAAGCTAGCAAGACTATGCACTTCTGCAGATAGACCTCCACACTCTTCACCCCCGAGCCTCAAACCACTAGTGGGTTATGAAATTTCGTTTAAGGCTAGGTTGTATGTGAGCCGGTAGCAATCCACTACTGGTTGTATTATATTGATAAGGTACCTGAAGAGTTCACAGTTATGTGGTTAGCGAGCTCATCTTTCCATGACACGCTTCCACTCTTAAAGCTATGCGGTCTCATGAGCTGGAAGTTGAAGCTGAATGATGGCAAGCTGCTTACTTGTTTTAGTGAGCTATATGGAATTTTGGTGTTGTGGAGACCTTGTCTTTAACTGATTGTTGTTTCCAACCTAATATTGGTAATAGGGGCAAAGAGACATCTTTAGAATTAAAATTTGTTCTCTGAACTTTTTGCTTTTATTTTCTATGAATCAGTTCACAGTGGTGGAGTTAATTGTGTATCCTTCCATCCTTCGGGCAACTACCTCCTCACTGCTTCTTCAGATGGCACACTTAAGATTCTGGATCTCTTAGAAGGAAGGCTCATATATACACTTCAAGGACATACGGTATTAACACTAAGATTTGTGCTTTTTAAATAATATATATTTTAAAGTGTTGATCCATTTTATTATATATCTTTATTATCTTTCCAGGTGTAACACACATCTATCGCACACACAAAATATGTTTGCTTTCAGGGCTTTGTTTTTATCCTCTGGAAGCAACTCTTAGAAATACTACTTATTGTAATTCTTATCAAAATCACTGTGCATCTTTCAGTGGCCATTAAATTAATCCTCCACTGCTGTCCTCCTCAGTATGTAGTGTAGGTTTGACTGGTCAGATGCCGACAGGTAAGCGTTTTCCTTACTTCTGATCTTTCCCCTCCTGTGGAGGCTGTGTCCCATAGCTCTGACACTCCGCCTCTCACCCTCTCATGCACTGCTTTTCATTAATCTGGTTGGTGAGTTTAGAAGGAGAAAGTCAACAAGGAGAGCCCAGTGCCTTCTGTTAGGAGCCTGTCCTCAGTGTTTTTCTCTGATATTTCTTGTGGACATGCCTGCCCTTGTCCGGTCTGGCCTGTGACAGGGTACTCAAATGTGACTCATTCTGGGATTCAGTTCTTCAGCCCATTTGCGCACAGATAAAGCCACATTTTCTCTTTACAAGCCTTTATCAGTAAGAAAGATGACATTCCTATGCGTTAATTTTTGATTTAGAACCCAATGAGGAAGAGGCTTTCTCTTTATTGAGCCTGTTCAATCACACACACACACACACCAGCATATGATGCACTAAATAAAAACTGTTTTTAAGTGTATAAACTATTCCTCCTTTCTGGGTAAATATTCAAACTTCTCTAAATTTTTTAGAATGCATCCTGCATCCTCTTTTTTTTTTTTTTTTTTTTTTAAAGATGTACTAGGTGCTTCCTTTTAACCAAGTGTGAGCTGTTTATCTCCAGAAATAGAATAGGCTTTGAGAAGGGGTTTTGTCTGCCTTCATATATCCTGCCTGGCTTCCTGCTTTGCTTTATCATTTGTTCTGCAGCTGTGTTAGAGCAAAGCAGAAATAGACACTAACCAGCTCAGATATATGTGTATCCATGGATTTAGGCTGAATAAACAACCAATAAAAGTGGTCAAGGATTAAAAAATCCATGGAATAATATAGAATAATAATAATAATAATACAGAATAATAGAAAAAATATAATATTTTAGGAGAAAAACAGTGTACACAAAGATGGAATTTTTCATGGTCTAGAGTAAAGATGTTTAAGGGGCTATAATAACCTAAGTCTGTGTGATGATCTACTTAAAAAATACAAAATGGTTTCCCCCCCAAAGTTTTCTTATACTGATCAAGGACATTAAGAACAAACAATATACTAATATTTTTGAGATGAGAAAGAATTATTCTTATCTTGACTGAAAAATTGACCTAGAGGCTATGCATCTGTGATTTGTCCCAACTCCACAGTCATTGCTTAATTTCAGGTTCTCACTACCTCTCACCTCGATAATTGCAGTAATTTCTTAACTGGCTCCAACCATTAATTCTTGCTCCCATTCATCATTCTTACAGTCGTGATCCCAGTGTTCCACAATCCCAACTCTCCACCTGCTGTGTCCTGCTGGCAAAACTCTCAGTGACTCACTATTGCCCACATGAAGGGAGAGCTCGGTAAAGCCCATTGTGGTCAGGAAATGGCCTTTGTTCATATCACCTTACAGACTTGTCATTCAGTTTCTGCTAGTGATTTGTTGAATAAAGAGTCCAAAACCAGAAAATCTTAATAGACATTCTTATTCACTTCGCATGTACAAGCTTTTCTTTAAATGGGAAGAAAGTGTTATTTTCATATTTTTATTAGTATTGCTTTTTTTATCTAGTATCATTTATATGTGTTTTAATATCATGGGTTGGTTCCTTAATTATCTTTACTCTGCTTACATTAGTTGGCAGCAACTGGGTACGTTCCATCAGACTTATTGCATAAATTGTCTATGTAGATTAGGATGAAAAATTCATACAGTCTTTCTGGCCATGAGAAAACAATACAAAGTGCTTTTTTTTTTTTTTTTTTTTAAATCTCTGTTTATTTCTTAGGGACCTGTCTTTACCGTTTCATTTTCAAAAGGTGGAGAGCTGTTTAGCTCAGGAGGTGCAGATGCGCAGGTTTGTAAATCTTTCAGCTCCTTTGATTTGGTGAGGGTAAAGGCTAAGATTCTTACAACCAGCTCGTTTGTAGTTGTTAAGATGATTATCAGTGAGTTTATATTTTACTTTCATGCCAGGAAGTCTGCTGTCTCATAGCTGAAATAGTGCCAGTTCTGACACTTTCTGGAACTCAAACTCCACTTATTTCTTGTGCTCATCTCGACGCTTAATTATACTTGGAATTTACTGACTTCCTAGTGCTGGTGTGGCGCTTCCACCTGAACTCTTGCCTCACCTTTTATCTCTAGGTCATGTTTTTCAAATGTTAAGCTCCTTGAGGATGGTAAATATAAATTGTTCATTTAGCAAATCTGCATTTTTGGGGAAATGACCAAAAGTCATTCATAGGCAAATGTATTGAATGAGGTGGACCATCAAGCCAAGAACATGCTTTGAACTTTGAAAACATCAGAGAGGATTTTAAAGTAATAAGTTATTTTCTTAGTATGAATTTTAAATTGGACATGAAGGCCATTCAAAGTGCTAAATCTCTCCCTCCCACCCTTAAAAAAGTAGTATTGGGAAGTAGTAGCACTGTTGAAGTATACATCTAGCCTTCCTGACTATTTTGAGGCACAATTATGTAAACTGTTTTTTTTTTTTTAAATCAGTTCTGTTGCTTTTACGTGCAAGTCAGTTTTAAGTGCCAACATATTAATTTTTTATAGGTCTTATTATGGAGGACTAATTTTGATGACTTGAATTGTAAAGACATGATTAAAAGAAATCTCAAAAGGTTACATTTTGATGCATCACCACATCTTGTCGATATATACCCGAGGACACCACATCCCCATGAAGGGAAAATTGAGACTGTTGAAGTGAGTACTTTGCGCCTAGTCATCCTCCTGTTTGCAAGTGTATGTTTTGGGGCGATTGGTCAACTAGATGCTTGAAATCATACTTTATTATATAAAACCTAGTTATGTCTTAAAACCGCAGTACTTTGAGAAACAATTATTTTCACTAATATAATAACACTATAAATAATGGTAGTGTATAATTCTGTTGAAGCTTCTCAGATTTGCTGCTTGAAGGCCTGGAAATAAAGCTTAAAAATTGTGTCAATGATAATAGGAAATGAGAAATCAAACCTAAGACCTCCGGGTGACCGTGAAGCCTGAATTACTTCATATTCTTGATGTGTTTGGGGAGCATCTGTGATGGCTATCATGAGAACAGGGCTGAAAGGCAAGAGTTTTTATAACAGTTCCTGGAATAGGTATCTTAAAGCCTTTTTATGACCAAAAAAATATATATCTGTGGACAGTACAAAGAAGAAATTTAGGCATTAAACCTAATCATTGAGACCATTTTACTATTTGCCTACTTTGCCTACATATATTTTCAAATATATAATTATCTGTTTAGCTGTAGGTTTTTGTTGACAGGTTCCCCTAGGTCCTATAGATTTAAATGTTCTACTCTTTGCAAAGGCAAAATTCATCTTTGCTGGATACTTGGCTGGTGTTTGTCTGTTTCTTTCCATTTTGCGTGATTCTTCTTAAGCCCCTTTCTCTTCCAAGAGCTGATACCGGAAATCACTATTACCTATTTATCTGAATTGTTTTTTCGTCATCAATAGAGCCTTGCTTTGCCTTTAGAGTAGCTATTTTGAGTCCTTAACACTCCTGAGTGGCAGCTCAGTCACCCCACGCACTGTTTATGTGGTGGATCCACATTCCCTTCCACGGTCCCTGTGTCTCCACCGCAATCTGTTCTTTGATTTTGGTTTCTGTTAGTCACAGTGTGTGTGTGTGCGTACGTGTGTGTGTGTGTGTGTGTGTGTGTACACATTTAAGGTTTTAAAACTTTTTTAAGTTTTTTGGATTATTTTCTAGATTTTGTTTAGCCTCGTTTGGGGATTTCTGTCCTAGTTTTTTCTTGGTGGTATTTATTTTCAGTTGTTATAATTTTTATCCTGCCCATCTTCTGACCATCTTTCTAGTTCTTCTAAACAAAGTATTTACCATGTACTTTACTATTTCTTTGTGCTGTTATTGTATCATCATGATTATTGTATCTTTTTTTTATTTCTTTGAAAGAAATAATGTAATGTAATTTGTGGTTCATCACATTTTTGTTTCAGTTCCTACAATGATAGATGCATTTGTGGATTCCCTGTGATCACATGTGTTCACATAATGTATATATGAAATATATTTTAATTTAAGTTCTGTTTTCTTGTTTTACCCCAGCTGGTTTTATTAACTCGTGGTGTTTTTTATTCTAGCATTTCTGGGGCTTGGGTGGGCTTGACCCTCAGTGTTGCTGCTGCCCTGTCACCCACTCAGTCACCTTTCCAGAGTGATGGGGGGTAGAGCTGCAGGCTGAGCCAGGTCTCCTGGCTCCTAATTCAGTGATATTTCCATGATACCACACTACCCCTGCATTAGACTCCCAATCCATTTTCTCTGTGATTTGCTGTCAGCCCCAGCCCACTTAAGAGTGCTGGACTTTCTTGAAAATGTCAACAAGTTGTCTGAGAAGCTTGGCTCTGACAGAACAGCCAGAAAGCAATAAAAGCAGCTGGGTTGCTTTGCTTGGCTGGGTCGAGATGACCCAGGCCATCCAAAGTCACTCTCAACCATAATTTTCACATGTACACTTGAAAAATCTATTAAAAACCAACCTTTCATCCTGGAATTAGAGTTCTGTTATCCTATACAGAATGTTGAGCATTGTGACTGAATTATGTTTGTGGCCTTAAGAATGGCAGCCTCTGTGTACCCGTAGTTTAAATTATCTGTAAAGCACTCACGGTTGCTTCAATTAAGTACGCAGTATAACATATATTTGTAAAACATCTTCAGATCATGTGATATAAAATGCCAGAGAAGTGACAGGATGCTGCATATGAACAATCAACTGTTTGCTTTTTTTTTTTCCCCTAGAAAACTCTTATACTAAAACAAGGGTGTTAAGTTTTCTGGACAGAGGACAGCTTTAATATTACAAATAAATGTTAAGTATCAAATTTTTTTAAAGGCTTCAAGTTAATGTCCAAGGACCCCTCGTAGAACCAAAAGACTATTAGTTTGAAAATATCAACTAGAATGGAAGAGGATGAATCACTACTATGTCCGTTTATGATCAGTACATTTTACTTTGAACTACTAAATTTGGTGGGTTCATTTTTTTTTTTTCAAAGGTTTAGGCAAGGTCAGTTTATACATACTTGGAAAATATTTGAAAATTAGAAAAAAACTTTTTTTTTGAGATCAGAATTCATGATTAACAGTATAAAAAGTATTATTAAAAGATGTAGAAAAAAATGGCTCCCAAATGATCTAGTTAATTTCCCTAAGTTGCTCTTTTTGTAGTAACCATGAGTATTCCATTTCTGAGTTTGAAGCAAGCTAGTATTCCTTTGGTTTACATTTTTGTGTATTTTCTGTGAGGCTCATTTGAGTGGCATAATCTCAGTCTTCTGGGTGAAATCGTTTGGCCTTTTGTGAAAGCCACCTATTTGCCAGCTTAGGTGCTTTGCTTGTTTGAAGGTGGAGTCTTAGACCTTGGGTTCCAACTGAGGAAATAAGTAAATTACTAATTCTTACATGGATAGAGAGGGCGATAGCAGCTTGCTTTTAGAATAAATGAAAGAAGGCCACATGAAAGAAGGCACGCAACATACAGTCCCAGCACCAGCGGCGTGAGCTGTGTCCTTTCCACTGATCAAACTGCAGGATCCTTTGTTGTAAGCACTTCTGGTCTGCGCATGCCATCTTTTTTTTTTTTTTTAAATATGTATTTTTAAATTTTAAATAATCTCTACATCCAACGTGGGGCTTGAACCTACAACCCCGAGATCAGGAGTTGCACGCTCTACTGACTAAGCCAGCCAGGTGCCCCCGAGGCACTCCATCTTGATTAAAAACAGAGAACAGCTTCTTTCTTTTTTTAGTGGGAAAGAAGCCCAATTTTAAAACAAGGTATCTTTTTTTTTTTAAGATTTTATTTATTTATTTGAAAGAAAGAGAGAGAGCACGAGTAGGGGGAGTGGCAGAGGGAGAAGCCGACTCCCCACTGAGCTGGAAGCCTGACACGGGGCTCAATTCTAGGATCCTGGGATCAGGACCTGAGCTGAAGGCAGACACTTAACCATATGAGCCACCCAGGCACCCCTAAAACAAGGTATCTTAACTCAGACCACATTTTGCTATGGGACATCATTAATTCATGCTGTCTTTATCTTCTTCAGATTGACATGAGCTGAACTGCACAGTTCTGCCTCCAGTTCTTGAAGGGGAACTTAATGTGTGTGCAGTACCTTCCTCTTTTGCATATTTTAATGGGAAGACAATAAAGCCATCCTAAGGGTGACAAGCACCAAAACAGTTATTCTAGGAGAATTGCAGAATATTGTAGGAAGGGATTATGGTTAGTTAAAAAGAATTTATTAAATAATTGTTCTGGTGGCTTTTAATCTTATAATAGCCATTTGAGATGAACTTAATCTATAAGTTCTTAATATTGCACAGGAAATTCTGTGTGATACTTAACAGGAAGGAAAAATCCCTTTAACTTAACCAGATATCTATATAATAATAATCTGTGACAGTCTGGCCATGATTCATTGTTGAAAAATGATCAGTTTAAGTCTTCAGGTCTGAGTTTGTTTTTTTTTTTTAAAGATTTTATTTATTTATTTGAGAGAGAGAGAATGAGAGACAGAGAGCATGAGAGGGAGGAGGGTCAGAGGGAGAAGCAGACTCCCCGCCAAGCAGGGAGCCCGATGCGGGACTCGATCCCGGGACTCCAGGATCATGACCTGAGCCGAAGGCAGTCGCTTAACCAACTGAGCCACCCAGGCGCCCCAGTGAGATTGGGTTTTTATCTCAATCTTTTCTTAAGGTTGGAAACATAATTTTGGATAAAAAATGGCCGCTACTCTACAAATCTTGTATTTTATTTCTAGCCATGGCATATGTTTATATTATTTGGGCCTCAATAAATGTTCTCCAGAGATTTCATAATAATAATATTAGTAATAATAACAGTATTAAATACATACAAAGTTATTCTAATTGGCTTACATAATTTGTCATTAAATCTTCCTTTAAAGCTCTGTGAAGTACTATTTTTATTCCTTGAGAAATTGAGGCACATGTAAGTTAAAACTTAAAGTTAGTAAGTAGCAGTGCTAGAATTTCAACCCAGGTTCTCTGGTTCCATTTTGTGCTTTTAACCATTTTGATGTAATGCTTCAAAATAATCAAAATTAAATGGTACTCTGGTAACAGATAGTAAGTCTCTACGTGTTGGGCATTGTACTAGCTTTAGAGTATGTAACAAAGAACAAGATAGGCAGATTCCTTGCCCTTCCGAATTTGTTAGTAGCAGTCCTTGTGCTCATGGACTCCTCAGTGTGGTGGGTACACAGGGCCTCAGAATGGGGTGGTGCACATGAGGTTTCTCTCCTGCACAAACCCCTCAATGATATGCCCCGGTTCAGTGATAGAGAGAACTCCGCCCCTCAAAAGACAGCCCACTCCATTTCCAGGTGAGTGTAGTTATGACATGGTTCTTCCCTTTAATAAGGACAGAGAGCTAGGAGGGACTGTTAATATTCCTGGAGGTTAGCTAGCAAAGAGCCTCACTGGAAGCATCACCCCCTCCACATATTTTCTTTTGGAGAAGACTGTAAGGTTTTCCTTAGTAAGAATGCCCTGCTCCATTTAATGTATGTGGCAGCAACTTGTTAGTTACGTCAAGAGTTTTCCAACTTTGAGAAGTTTACGGATTTCTCTGTGAGAGATGCTGTTTCCATGGGATTTAGATTTTTGAGCAGTTCACATTTCAGATGGTAAAACCAGATTCTATTTTTCATAGGTAAATGATTTCATATCTACACTAGGTGGCAGTAGATAAAAGAGAATAAAATGTCTGCAAGCAATCTCTTTGGCTGGCTAGGCTAAGATGGAAGGAAAGTGATTCATGCTCAGGTTTCTTATCTTGGCCTCCCATGCGGACTCAGAGCTGATAGGAGGAGGCTGTGTTTTCTGCTGTCTGGAGCCAGAAAGAAACAGAGGTGCTGACAGGCTGCGCGGATAGGCCCTCATCCTCATCCTGTACCGCGCTAACCCCTTTTCTGGGGCATGGGCATTCCGGGGCACACACCTCTAACACAAGTGGCTGGGTAATTATAAAAGCCTCTTAACGTTTCCAGAACTCTAGCTATGCCTATCAAACATGATAAGTGTTTTTAAAATCATTCTGCTCCTCTTCCCACGGGCTCAGCCCTTATCAGCACAGTCCTGGACTGTTGCAGTGTTCTCACTGTTACTCGCCGTTTTTCTGGGTACTCCGCAGGCCTCTGTCAGATTCACCTTGCTAAAGCACATTGCAGGCTCCAACTTTTCTGTGCCTTCCCAAATTCCTTCACCCTTCCCAGCTTGCCCCTTGCCAACCTGTCTTATTACTACCCTGTACAAAAGTATCATGTCAGCATTCTGCTTCTGTGCTCAGGAATGCTCTTTACTTCATCTCTGTCTGGTTTTGTTTTCTAAACCTTTTTTTCAAGGATCCATCTAAGCCCTTCCTGTGTTTCCTCCGTGGAAAAGTTTTTCTCTCTAAGTGCCCAGTCAGCAGTTTCTTTTTTGAGATTCTTGTATACTCTTTGCTGGTACCATTCATTTGATACAAAGTTCTCCTATCTTTGTTGCCCTTTGTTAACTAATTTGTATTCACAGTCTTCAGTAAGTATTTGATGATGATGTGGATTTTTTTTTAATTTTTTTTCTTTGGTCTTGAATTCTGAAGTAACCTCCTTCAGAAGTAATCACCAATCTAGTTAATTATTCCCTTGCTTTCCTTTTTTCATTTACTGTAATATATTTTAATCTATAATTAGATGTTATTTAGTTTTAGGTGGTTTTAAGCTTTATACAAATGAAATCATACTGTGTCTATTTCTTTATAAACTGCTTTTTCACTTAAAATTAAAATCCTGTGGGGCGCCTGGGTGGCTTAGTCGGTTAAGCGTCTGCCTTTTGCTCAGGTCATGATCTCAGGGTCCTGGGACTGAGCCCCACATCAGGCTCTTCACTAAGCAGGGAGTCCACTTGAGATTCTCTCTCTCCCTCTGCCCCTCCCCCTGCTCATGTGTGCTTTCTCTCTCTCTCAAATAAATAAAATCATTAAAAAAAATTTTAAATCCTGAGAGTCATACATTTAGATTCTAAATTTGTACAATCATATCTTGTACATAGTTGTATTTCATATATTTTCACTGCTGTATAGGATTCAGTGAATGTACCACAGTAGTAATTACCACGACTTATGTGTCTTATGTGTCTTTTTTACTGTTGATATACATTAGGGGATTTTGGGTTGTGGCTTTTTTCCCCCACCATTATAAACAGTACCGCTATAAACAAGGCTGGCATCATTGAGTTTTTTCATTTTCAGAATCTAATAGGTGTCAAGTGACATTTTGCTTTAATCTGCTCTAATTACTAATGTTTCTGTAAATCTCTCCACATGCTGATCAACTGTTAGGTTTTCTCTTCCATAATTTTTTTTCTTGGGATCACTGTCTTTCACATTAATTTGTAGATGTGTAAGAAAAACCTACTTTTCCAGTTTTAGACATAATCTATCTCCTTTTCCATGATCTGATTGTTAACTTTGTGGTGTCCATTGTTAAACAGAGATTCTTAATTTTGATGTCATCAGATGCATCAGGTTTTTAAAAATTCGGTGGTGTTGTTATTTTTTGCCTTAGGGTTTGCTTTTGTGGCTCTTGTTAAGATGTCCTTTTTGACCCCATGTGACAAAGATATTCTTTACATTTACCTTATAGTTTATAACTTCCTAGTTTTTTTTTTTTTAAGATTTTATTTTTTTATTTGAGAGAGAGAGAAGGAGAGACAGTGAGAGAGTACAAGCAGGGAGGAGAGGGAGAAGCAGGCTCTCCACAGAGCAAGGAGCCCAATGTGGGCATCGATCCCAGGATCCTGGGATCATGACCTCCAGTGAAGGCAGATGCTTAACTGACTGAACCACCCAGGCGCCCCTGTAACTTCCTAGTTTTAACGTAACATTTAGGTTTTATAGCCTATCTACTGTCCACTTTTGTATGTCATATAGTGAGCCAATTTTCTCAACTATAATCATCCTTCCTCTATTGATTTGTGGTGCTATTTTTCTTTTGTATTTATTTTCCATGTATGTAGGGCGCTGTTTCTGAGCTCTTTATGGTATAGCTTTCTATTTAGTTAAGTCTTTTTAAATATCTTTTACATTAGTTTTATTATTTTTCCCATGAGATCTTATACATCTTTGTATTTTTATTGTGATGTATTTAAATTTTTTATGGTATTGTAAATGATGTCTTTTTATTCTTTTAAAAAAATTTTTTATTATTGTTTTCAATGTAAGCTCTACGCCCAACATGGGGCTTGAACTCACCACCCCGAGATCAAGAGTCGCATACTCTACTGACTGAGCCAGCAAGGCGCCCTATAAATGATGTCTTTTTAAAATTTACATTTTCTGTGTGTTGAAGTACAGACATGCATTTGATTTTGTGTATGGATTTTGGATCTCATGAATCCTCTTATTAGTTCTAATGACTTAGCAATAGATTCTCTTGGAATTTCTCCATAGATAATTACATATGAATGACAGTTTTATTTCTTCTGTTCCAATTCTTACATCTTACACCTTTTATTTCCTTTTCTTGTTTTAATGAACTGGCTAGGACTTTTTTCTGCATCTTTTGAGGTGGGTCATTTTATTTTATTATTTTATTTTATTTTAAAAATCCCTTTATAAAGGTGAATTATATTGATTTTCTAATGTAAAATCAACTTTTTATTCCTGGGATAAATTCAGCTTGGTCATAATGATCTTTTCTTATACATTGATAGATTTGATAGGCTAATATTATGTTTAAAATTTTTGCATCCATGTTTATAAATATAGCAATATATTTTAATTTTAGAATGTATTAGGAAATACCCTCTAGGTTGTTACAAATAGCATCCAGTTTCTTATGGTAGAAAAAAACTAATGTTCACTTTTCTTATGTATACACACAGATTAATCCAAAGCTTGAGGTAATTGATTTGCAGACTTCTTCTCCCCCTGTTGTGGACGTCCTTTCTTTTGATTCTACCACAGTAAGTTTTCTTTGACATTTAAGTGGCATTTAATTATTTGGCAAAATCCATTTTCCTTAAAAAGTGTGTGGGAGAGGAGATAAAAAGTGGGCTAAATAGCCTAACATTTTATCATTAAGAAAACTTGTATAAAAAGTCATATTTACAATGTGTCTAAATAGCCACAAGGGGGAGCAGCACCAATTTTCAGAAAAGCTTTTACTTTGATGACCTTAAACTCAGTCTAACCCGTCCTCACTGTCTCATTCCCTATTAAGGTGCCATCCAAGTGACATTTCACTTTGTTGTCACAGAACAGATTTTCTTCTCTGTTAATTACCTTTCAGAGATGCTAAACTCACTTCTAGTTTTCTCCTGAGAAGCTGTAAAAAAAAGCAGTCATTTCTCTTCGTTCATCCCTCTTGATGGATTATCCAGAGATTAAGTATTTCTAGTATTTGCAATTTTATTTATAAAAACTATATACATATAATTTATTTACTCAGTGTAAAGTCAGAGATTGAGAGTTTCAGCCTTTCAATCTGAGTCTGTTAGCCTTTGCAAGGCAGCTCATCGCTGTCATCAATTCCTGCTAGTCAGGGCAAAACTAGTCATAAGAATGAGTAGGAAGAACGGCATGCATGGTCTTTGGTCACACTACTGTGATGGTGTCAGTGTAGTTAAATATTTTGGAGAATTATTAATGTGTGGCCAAGAAAGAAAACAAATAAAAACACTTGACATTATGACATTACACCCTTTCCAGCAGATCTCAAGAATGGTATTTTTGGTAGAGGAATTCTGTAGAGGGACTACTCCATGTTGAATCTATCCTGTACTAGAAAGAACTGTACTTATTAAGGGTTCTTTCACTGCTAATCCCAGGCAGAGAAGACTCATAGATCACTCATGAGAAGTTCCAGCGACAAGAAATCACCCTGGGTTGGGGGGAGGGGCGGTAACCAACAGGCTGATTGTCATGCAGAATTGTCGCAGAACCTCAAGCAGGTCTGTGGTCCTGTCTCTTATAGTATTCATGTTTATAAAATATCCCTCTTAGCACTTCTGCATTAATAACTTACTTATGACATTAAAAATTAACTGGACATCTAATTCTTGCCACATTGATTGGTGGCTTATAATAGGTACTTAATACATTTATGTTCAATGACTTACTCAACAAGCATAAATTCCAATAAGATGGGTTATTGCCCCTGTAGTAAGAAGAGCAAAAGAGAGGTGGTTTTTGAGATGTGATGCCTTCTTATGAAGCTGTTAGTCTATGGAATTTGGGTATTCCTGGCTTAGAAGTTATCACAGATCATCAAAAGTCTTTGGTCTACATTTTGAGACTCACTCTCCCTGCTGGTAACTTTGCAGTTTTGCAAAGCCTCATGACCTGAAGAACCCAGATGTTTTTTTTACAGTATGCTATGCAAGTGGCATAATTACCACCTAGCAAGTGCTAGCAGGGTATCTATCCCTGGATGGTGATCCAAAGGTGCCCAAGTCAGCTAGTCCATGTTATAGGACCCTGACTCAGGGACTACAATGTATGTGGGACTTTAAGAGGACAATTCTGTATGATAAACACATGACAAGTTTGCAGCTATGCCCATAAAACCTTTAATAAGACTGAAGAGTACAGATATTGTCCACATAAGGATAATACTGGGTTGGATTATATGAAATTGCTATTTTATAGGCAAAAATGGTCTAATGTCAGTGATTTCCCATGGTTCAACCCAGTATAGAAGTATTACAAAGAAGACTCTCTACTGTTACTTAGAGTTGTGTGCTTGATGCTTCATAAAAATAAAACAGAGAAGAAAACACAGGAAAACAGAAACCTACATGCTATAAATCAGTTTAGGATTAAGCTAATGAAGTCCTGTCCAGGTAGATTTTTTTTTTTTTTAAGATTTTATTTATTTATTTGAGAGAGAGAATGAGAGAGAGAGAGAGAGAGAGCACAAGAGGGGGGAGGGTCAGAGGGAGAAGCAGACTCCCTGCTGAGCAGGGAGCCCGATGCGGGACTCGATCCCGGGACTCCAGGATCATGACCTGAGCCGAAGGCAGTAGTTTAACCAACTGAGCCACCCAGACGCCCCAGGTACATTTTTTTATAATCTGGAAGATAGCTGGTTGCCTCCAGGCAAGGTATAAAGACTCCTGATTTTATTTATTTTACTAGGACATTCTCTGAAGACATAAATATATGCTCATAAGGCATCTTTTTTATAAATAGTGTCTCTAAAACTTCTCCCTTTAAATTTTCAATATCTATATCTATATCTATATCTGTATCTATATCTATATCTTCCTTTTAGCTCACTGATAGATAATTGGGTAGAAAACTAAAGTGAAATCACTTTAAATGTCCATCTTCTCATTAATCTACTGGTAAGTAATTCTTAATCTGTAGTCCCTGAACACTGGCTGCTTTTCTCTTGCTTCTGCATATCAGATCAGGCATAATTGTAAAGGAGATTCATTTCTGCTCTGGCATGAAGCACAACTGCATTAAGTATTTGTGATGTGAACTTTGCATGTGATTATAATTCTAAAATCCAGAGAAATACTAGAAGCCAAAAAACAGTACTTAAAGGTGGATTTGATTTTTGTTGTGGTGGTTACTCCTTATCTGGGGGATTTATCTGGTTTTCATAGAAGACTGGAAGAAATTTTCCTTAGAATTCATTCTATCAAGAATGGGACATAGGGGCGCCTGGGTGGCTCAGTCGTTAAGCGTCTGCCTTCCGCTCAGGTCATGGTCCCAGGGTCCTGGGATCAAGCCCCACATCGGGCTCCCTGCTCGGCGGGAAGCCTGTTTCTCCCTCTCCCACTCCCCCTGCTTGTGTTCCCTCTCTTGCTCTGTCTCTCTGTCAAATAAATAAATAAAATCTTCAAAAAAAAAAAAAAGATTACTCTTTAAGCCTGAATTTGTCAAATTTCCTAGTAGGATAAAAGCCAGGTTTGTTATGATATAAGAAACAGTTGGCTTCTAGCTCTGCTTTGACTTGATTTAGTATTACATTCGGACTGACCTGGAGATCTGCGAGTGCTGATACCTGGGCTCTGATGCTTTCTTAGCACAAGTCATGCATACAGTGTAACGGCTGCTATCTCTGTGGCTTGTGCTTGTGCCTCGATGGCAGGCAGGACAGCTGATACAGTATTTCGGGATCAAGATAAGCTGTTACCAAAATGCAGTTTTTTTTTAAGATTTATTTGAGAGAGAGAAAGTAGAAGAGCAGGAGCATAGGGGGCAGAGCAGAGGCAGAGGGAGAAGCAGGCTCCCCACTGAGCAAGGAGCCCGATGCGGGGCTCAATCCCAGGACCCTGGGATCATGACCTGAGCCGAAGGTAGACCCTGAACCGACTGAGCCACCCAGGCATCCCACCAATCTGCATTTTTAAACCATTGCTGTTAAAAACAAACAAACAAACAAACAAACAAATAAAAACAGAATGGGGGGGCAGTTTGTAAAGGGATATACTGGCTGTCAAATAGATACAATTTTAAAATGTTGATCTCAAATTCCTAAATCTTTATTCTGATTACATTGTTACTTATTATGTACTGATTTTCTGAGGGTTTTCCAAGATTCCATTGAGTCTTTTTAATATTTTCATTTATTCAGTTAGAACTAGACCAAGATTCTGTCATCACCATTGTACAGCATCATTTAGCATTAGCCCTGACATGGGATGTGGCTATATGGGATGTTCCAGACCCTCCCCTACTCTCACCTCTCTCCTGTAAAAGGTGGCAAGATAGGAATTTCTCTTCTGTATCCTAACATAAAGTCTTTCTTAAAAGCAATATTGACTGTAAACAAAATTTATTTAAAATATTCTAGGATTATTAAAATATTTTATTCTAGGTCAACTATATTCCTAAGTTTTGATGTCCTAATTTTACTGTTATTTGTCCTACAAATGAACAAAATGAAATTGATAATCTTGCTAGTGTTCCTCTGACTGATTATCAAAACACTGGACTCTTCACTGAGAAACAAAACAGTGTTCTCATCTTCATTCTGGCAACTGTGTAGAATACGAGCTTAATGTGGGTACCTTTATTTAGAATTGGGGACAGTATTTCAGGTCAAATTAATTCTTTACAATAAATGAGAATTTGCAATTATATTATAGAAAAAAATCAAGGGTTTACAGTCTTTTGTTGCTCCATCAGTCAAAATATTTAAAATTATAGTACACGAAGACATTACATGAGATGCTCAGTGAGCTGACTTCAAGAAACTTACAACCTAGCCCAATAGAAATAAGAGTTTAAGAAATAAGTGGCAATTTCAGCATACTAGATGCCAAGTGTATGTGACTGTCATGAAAGCTTATTGATGGAAGTACTCAGAAAAGATCATTAATGGGGTGGAGAAAACTAGAGAATTTCTCTAGAAGGAAACTTTTGAGCGGTTCCTGACCTGACCAGAGTTGGGTAGGATTTTGAGTAGGACATTACAGTTGAGGAAAGCAAGGTATAAGTAGATGTCTCAGAAATAATTGAAAATATATACCCCAATAATAAAAGTTCATCGGTCTAGTTTGGTATCTTTAAGTTGCTTGACTCAGTGGGTACCAGATGTGGTAGAATGCCAGCAACATGCCTACTCACAACATATATGTCTCTTAATCCATACTTGTATTTTAGGTAACTATTCTGTGTCCTTCACTGTTCTTGACTTTAGAAAAAGTGAACAAAACAAAAATACCTGTCCCGGAGAAGCCTGCTTTCTACTTTCTAGTGGGGAAGACAGGCAATTCACAGATTAAAAGGGTAGACTGTGTAGTATGGTAGAGCATAGCGTATATAGACCCCCGCCAAAATGCAAAGGCGTAGAAAGCACTGAAGGCAGGCAGGAGCAAGGGTGTGCGTTAGGTAGTATGGCCAGGACAAGTCATGCGGGAGGGGGCATGTGAGGAATGAAGTGAACAAGCCGTGAGGATATCTGGACAGGCGCTCCAGGCAAGTGGGAGCAGTGCCAGAAGGGCAGATTGAGAGTGAGATAGGGGCCACCGGAGGGTTTCCTTCAGAGGTGGAGCTTGTTTGACTTAGGTTTTAATAGGTTCACTGTGGCTATGCCTGTGTTGAGAATCGGCCCCGGGGTGGTGGTGGAGAGAAGCAAGCCGACTGGCTAATTAGGAAGCTAATGAATAGTCAAGAGTGCCTTGACCCACAGTGGTAGAAGAGGTGGGTAAGTGATCCGATTCTGGATGTGTTTTGAAGGCAGAGCCAATCAGCTGTGGGATTCCCTCTCTCCTTTCCCCAGGGACAGTAAAGTGTAGCCTTGAGGAACCTCAGGATAGCTGAGATTATCTCCTGGCTCTGCATCACTTGGCCAGAGGGATTGCTGAGAGAAAAAGAGCTGTGGTTTTACCACGTCCTTTTTAGGCTCAGGAAAGCGATCAGATCAGTTGAATTAGTGCAGGAGATACTCTGCTGTTGCTGTGACTTAGGGAAGCACAGTGGTAAAACACACTTCTCCCTCCTAGATGTCATGGAGATTGGTGTTTTCAGCAAAGCACACTCTTTTGTCTCAGCGTATTTTTAGGAAGAAAAGTGTTACATGCTTTCATGGAGATGGTCATATGGTATATGCTGTCTGAAAAATATTAATGCATTGATAAAATATATGGACCTACAAAGAGGAAACTTGCAGATACAGAGAAACTATTTCCATGGATGTTGTGGCAACAGTTTGTCCTGGTTACTAAACAACATTGCATAACTAGTTCAGAGTTATTCCAGTTCCTAACTGCTTATGTAAGCAAAGATTTGGAAAGACTTACTCAAAAGAACATGGTGTATGCAAACCTAAATGTCTCAAAACTAAAATTTATAACTTTAAAAGTGTAAAATGGTAATACGTAATTTATTGTCCTCAGGTTCCCCATTTACTTTTCCAGGAAAATAAGCATAAATCAGGTTGCACAATCCTCCGCTTTCACTATTTCCCTGTAAGCTAACATTGCTGGATTTACATATATAAACCACCTCCAAATTTGGAGGTAGGGGAGATTCTTTTTTAAGTTTTTAAACTTTGCAGTATTGTATAAGGTGGCATTTAGTTTGTAAGTTTAGTCCATATGATTTCTGAAACTAGGTATGTTTGTAACTTTGTTGCTGCTTACTAAGCTTTAGGAAACAGACAATTTAACGGTATCTTTAGACATTGGTTCAATGGCCCTGTGGTATCTTTCTCCTGACCCTTGCTCTAAGCGTTTGAAAGGAAATGAACATAGATGTTTGTAGAATCTGTATCCAGACTCACTGGCTGGTACCATCCACAATTTGTCCACCTTTTATTAAAAGACTTTTAGTCTTCATTTCAAACAATAATGATCATGTCAAGTAGGATACAGTAATTTTTTTTATCCAGAACTCAAAAAGTTAAATGTAACTCTGAGATGCTTAGTAGGAATAAAAGAGGAATTCTCATTTGGGTTGAGAAATAATTTTAAAACACTGTCCTTTGAAATTGTAAGAAATGAAGTAATTAAATTGTCAGAGACATTTTAAAAAGAAGATATACATGATAATCAACAGAACTAATGAAGAAAAATGTTTTCACAGATCTTTTACCATTTAGAAGCAAACAGCACATTTTTTTCAGATACAAGTTATTCTAGAGATCGGAGAGAAAATATTAGAGATGGAAAGAGACTATTTCCAAATTAGTTGTATCTTTGCTTTTGAAGTATATTGTGACCCATATGTTATAAAAACTACCAACAGTTGTGAATATGGAGCTCACCTTTTAAAAAATGTGTTTTTGGATTGTAAAAAGAAAAAAAATCCAACTAAAACTTTTTAGTCTGTTAAAGGAACATGACTTTCTTTCTTTCTTTCTTTCTTTCTTTTTTTCTTTCTTTCTTTCTTTCTTTCTTTCTTTCTTTCTTTCTTTCTTTCTTTCTTTCTTTTCCTATCTTTCTTTCTTTCTCTCTTTCTTTCTATCTGTCTTCCTTTTTTTTTTTTTAGAAGACACAGTTCTGGTAATCTGTAAAATTTACTAAGATAGTACAACTAGAAAAAGATTAATAGTGTGGGTCAGAGGCTTTCTTTTTTTCCTTCAAATAAAATGTACTTTTTAATAAAAATAATGATCATAAATTCCAAGTGTTTGACTTAGCTATACTGAAAAATGTACTAATTTGAGTTTCATTCGCAGTTTCAAGGTCACAGAGAAAAAAAGCTTACGTAAATGAGTGTTTCCTTTTACCAAAAAATGTTATACAAATGACATTTCAACAAAAATGATTTAGGACTTAAACTCTTCTTTATGAAATGTACAAAAGAAAAAAAAAAGGAGACTCTTTACAAAAAGATTTTATAAAATACGCTATTTGGGAGCCCAACAGAGTACTTTTTTAGAATTTCCTTTAGAAAATTAGCACATTTCTGGGAACTGGAGGTGTTGGAGTTCCAGGTATTATTTCTGCCTTCCAGCTTCCTGAGATACTGTCTTTATAAGCCGTGACCCCTAACTGCTGCAGTACTACCCAGGGTCCCAGGCCTGGGAATCTCAGCTGCACCCCGGGTTCCCACAGCTGAGCTTGAGGCATGCCGAAAATGCCCCACCACTCTCTCCGCCCACACATCCAGTAACAACTGGTTCCTTCCTCTTCCTGTGGAAGAGCAACATCCTCCGAGATGAGAAGAAATGCACCCTGAGGAATGCAAGAACAGCAGTGAGCTTTTCACACAGGAAATTACTCCAGTAGCACTCTGAAAAGTGCCTATCTCTTGGACTGTCAGTCGGGAATGAGCTTCCTGCTGCTGACCCAGAGAGTGGTTCACTGTGGAGCTAAACACCGCATGTGGGTCTGTCAGTTTCGTGGAAAACCGGGAACTCAGCTTTCAGCTGTTCTGTCTGTCTCTACCCGTCTGGTTTTGAGTTATTTGGTGCTGCATACACGGTAAAGCTAGTTGGCTTTGCTCCTCTCTTTAGCCACGTGACAGTTAATTATTTGGTGGAAGTAGTCAACAACCTGCTAATAGGAATTTTCAGTCATTTCTTTGCACTTCATGAAATCAGGATTTGTAAAATATGTTAGGGCTTCAGAGAGATCAAAACCCCTATAATCAGTGACCTGGCTATTAAGGCCAGTGCTGGTCCTTGTCTAGTTCCTACTGTGTCTTTCCGTTTCCTTTCTTTTGCTTTCTGAAGTAGGCATCAGTAGAAGGTACCATACTGTGTGCACAATCATACATTCTCAAACGTAGATAAAACTCTGTTGCTTTGAACCAACCAACCAACTCCTATTATTTACATTTCAAATGGATTTTTACAGTTGAAGAATGTTTTGGTGTAACTTGACTTTTTAAAAAACTAATTCCTATAGCGTTTTCTCTTTGCATGAGATAATTATGGCCACTACAAAGCCCGGTTTTTATATTACAAATACATTTCAAATTGCTTTCCAAATCATTACAGAATTTTGCTGGGTTTCAGTGCTTATGGTGGCAAAATTCTTTTACTTTTCGCCTGTTTGTTTGGATTATTTTACTAAAGCACATACAAGTTAACTTGTTTGTTCTAAGTTGAAGGGGGGATGGAGAAGGAATGCCAGGCATTTCCTCTTCCTTTTCAGAATGTCTTTTTAATGAACATTCCTCTTCTCTCCTCTGAACAAACCATCTCAAGTCAGCTAGGGGCCTCTAAGTGCCTGGTGTCCAGTAATCCAACATACTTCCTTTGGTCCTCCAGTGCTACTGAGGTAGTTGTTTCATGCATTTACTATTTCTTCTTACCTCCGTGCTCCCTTTCAGCCTTTACAGACTTCCAAATCTGTTTCACCAGCTCCCTATATTAGATTCTCTCTGTTAAAATAACTGTTGTGGTTTCTGTTTTCCTGTTGGATCCTGAATCATCATTCTAAAGAGTCTAAGTCATCTTAAAAAAATAATAAGATGTACTGACAAAGACTTCTATTCAAGTATGTTTATTCCAGCATGATTTAAAATAAAAGGTGGACACAAATCAAATGTCCTATACGAGAGTATTGGTTAAATAGAAGTATAGTATATCCATGGATGGAATTTTATGTAGCCATACCATATTTAACAACAACTAAGTACAGTGTGTGTGATTCCAGATTTGATCCTGGGTCAGTGGGAAAATTGCTATACAGGACACGATTAAGACAATTGGCAAAAATGTAATATGGGCTGAATATTAGATGGTAGTATCAATGATGAATTTCCTTATTTTGATAATGATACTGTGGTTATATGGGAGAATGGTCTTGTCCTTAGTAAATACCCACGATAGTAATTGAGGTAAAGGGGCATAATGTCTATAGCTTCTCTCAAAAGATTCAGAAAAAAATTAGATAAATAGATAATGATAGAGAAGTTGTGGCAAAATGTCAATACATGAATCTGCATGAAGGGTGTATGAGAGTCCTTTTCATTATTCTTGCAACTTTTCTACAGGCTTGAAATTATTTTAAAGTGAAAGTTAAAAATCACTTACAGATCTTCATAGGGAAGTATGATTTTTATTTTTTAAATACAGTTTTTGTTTATCTTTTTATTAAGTGAAAAAAAAGGATATCGTAAGCAATACATTTCTAATTTTATCAAGGGAAACAAATATGTGTATCCATTCAGTGGAATTCTTTCTGAGCATCTTGTATGTATTGGATACTAACCTGGGCACTTGAAATTTACCCAAGGTCATCCAGCCAGTAAGTAACAAAGCTGGATTTTGAACTCTATCTAGCTTTAGAGAGCGTGCTTTTAACCACTGTATAGTGTGAATGTGTGTATGTTTTTAAAGCAGCAACTTTCCTAATTATATGAAGAAAGAAAAATAAGGAGAGAAAACACACGAAAAAAAAATTACCAGGAGGCAACTGTTGTTAACATTTAAAATATAGTCTTCCAGGAAGAGGTTGCTGCTGTTAGATGCTAGGGGCTTGGAGAAGGGGCACTGGTCACCTGGTGCTAGTGTGTCTGTGGGGTCAAGGCTGTTGCTGGGAAGAGGCTGACCAGAGCAGCCATCAAACAGGGGGAGGAGTCTCTTCTGTCGCTTCTGACCTCTGGCCTCCCCATCGTGGCTCCTTTTGGCAGAACCTGTAAGGGAACCCACTGGCAAGAGAAAGCTATAGTTTGCAGAGGCCCGATCTCAGCATCACAGAACAGAGTTTTGAAGGGTGGATTTGGAACCAAGAAACATTCTATAAGAGGAATCACCGAATTAAAGGATAGGAACTTTAAAAAAAAAAAAACCCAAAAACTGTAAGGCAAATTCAGTCTATAACGTGTGAATTTGGATTCCCACTAGTGCTAAATTAGAGTGCCCATTTCCTATATTTTAAAACATATGTCAGGTGTTACACTTATTTAATTATTATGTTTAATTTAGAAAGCCTTTCAAAATGTAATAAGCAAGAGGTGTTTTTATTTTTTAGTGACTTGTGAGCTCTTTAAAAATGTTTATTTTTGACAAATGAAAATTGGATACATCGTATATAAGGTGTACAGTGTGATGTTTTGATATATGAATACATTGTGAAATGAGTACCACAGTTGAAATAATTAACATATCTATTATCGCCCATAGTTACCTTGTGTGTGTGTGTGTGTGTGTGTGGTGTGTGTGTGGGGGGGTTGTGCGCTTTGAACTGTTTTCATAATTTCTGCTCATTTGTATTTCTCAAAATTGCCTATTTGTGTGTTTTGCCCATTTTTTTCTATTTTGTTCCTTTTAAAATTGATCCTTAAGTCATTTTAATTAATAAGGTTGATGATGGTCTTTGCCATGTGCTGCAAAGTTTTCTTTGCTATTTCCCCTTGAATTCTCTTTCTGATTTTTGATAGGTTTAGTTGCATTAACTTCTTGAAAAGTATCATTATTTTAATTTTATGATTTCTTTGGAGTTTATGCAAAGAAAGTCCTTCCCTACTCCCCAAATATATCTCTAGCTACTCTTCTTAAGTTTTTTTTTTTTTTTTTTTAATTTATTTATGTGAGAGAGAAGTGGGGAGAAGCAGAGGGAGAAAGAGAAAGTGTATGCAGGAGCTGGGGGGGAGGGGGAAGGGCAGAGGGAGGGAGGTAAGCAGACTCCCCACTGAGCATGGAGCCTGATGCACTGGGCTCTATCCCAGGACCCTGAGATCATGACCTGAGCTGAAACCAAGAGTCAGATGCTGAACCGATTGAGCCACCCAGGCACCCCTTAAATTTTATTTTTGACAATTAAACCTGAAATTCTAGATGAATTAATTTTGGTTATAAGTTACATATTTATAGTTAACAAAGTTATCCTCCATTTGTATTGTTTCTTTCCTCACTGATTTGAACCTTCTTAAAACTAAATCCTTATGTATTTTATCTGTTTGGGGACTTGATCTTCTGTCTTATTGATCTATTTGTTCTTGATCTATTTTCATACCTTTTTAATTACTGTAACTTCAGAATATTTCATTAAAATATAGTGCACAAATTTTCCCTTCAAATGTTTCTTGGATATCCATATGAACTTTAGAATTATTTTGTTAGTTCTCCAAAAACTTTCCTTTGGAATGTTGATGGGAGTTGCATTTTATTTATAAAATAATTTGAGGAGGATTGCCAACTTTACCATCTTGTATTTGCTCATCTGGGAATATAGTATTATAGACATGTATTTTAAAGTTTCACTGAATCACGTTTAGGAGCATTCTCCTTACATGTCTGTGGTTTCCACAAAAATAGTCACCATTTTTTATGTACAACTAAGCATTTTGTCTCCTTACTAGGGATGCACATAGACTCTCTCCACAAATTTAGCTCTAAAGAGGTTAAGGTAGCTTGCCCAGGGGCGCCTGGGTGGCTCAGTCAGTTAAGCATCTGACTCTTTTTTTTTTTTTTTTTTTAAAGATTTTATTTATTTATTTGAGACAGAGAGAATGAGAGAGAGAGAGCACATGAGAGGGGGAAGGGTCAGAGGGAGAAGCAGACTCCCCGCTGAGCAGGGAGCCCGATGCGGGACTCGATCCAGGGACTCCAGGATCATGACCTGAGCCAAAGGCAGTCGCTTAACCAACTGAGCCACCCAGGCGCCCAAGCATCTGACTCTTGATTTTGGTTCAGTTCATGACTTTAGGGTCTTCAGATCAAGCCCTAAGTCAGGTTCTATGCTCAGCAGGGAGTCTGCGTGAGATTTTCTCTCTCTCCCTCTCCCTCTGCCCTCCCCCTGCTCACAAGCTCCTGCGTGCACACGTGCTCTCTCACTCTTTCAAATAAATAATTCTTTTTTTTTTTAAAGATTTTATTTATTTATTTGATAGAGAGAGACACAGCGAGAGAGGGAACACAAGCAGGGGGAGTGGGAGAGGGAGAAGCAGGCTCCTGCTGAGGGGGCAGCCCGATGGGGGGCTCGATCCCAGGACCCTGGGATCATGACCTGAGCTGAAGGCAGACGCTTAACGACTGAGCCACCCAGGCACACCTCAAATAAATAATTCTTAAAAAAAAAAGAGGTTAAGGTAACTTGCCCAAAGTCACACCAACTGTGAAGTGATTGAGGCGAGCTAGGGCCCAGATGGGACTAAGTTCAGAGCCCAAACTCTGACCCCCCTGCACTCTATCACTCCCGAAATAGTTAAGCTACCCACACCACATGACTTGTCATTCTGAATCCTAATTTTAGCTTCCTTATTATCAATAGGGCTTATCCTAAGTAAATATTTCTTCACTGTAGTATAACATAGTAGCCAAAAAAGCCTGATGAATATTCATTTGGGGAGAAATGGGGGGACAAGTTTTGAGGACCTCAATACTTGGTTGGGAGCATATGGAGAAATAGGCCCTAATGTCAGTGCTTATAAGTAATTGGTTGTGGAGCCTACTTTGGGATTTTATACATTACCCATTCCTACTTGCCAAGTACTTAAATCCTCGGCATATACCAGACTTTAACAAGCACAAATCCTTAACTTAGTATTAGAATCCTCACCAAAAAGAATTGTGTTTAAGACACACTGTCTCTTATTGATTATTCAGGAAGCATGCCATATAGTGTGCCCATCATAGGTTGTTCAAGCCTAATTGTGTGGGTATAGCTTCCTGGTAAGACTAGTTATTGAGCTATTATATCTTTAAATCTCTTTCACAATAATAGAATGGCTCTACCTCCTTGATAGGGCTTTTTGGTTACTTTTCTTTTACTGCTCCCCCAAGGTCCCCAACCTCATCCTACTACGGATTTTCATTTTTTGTTTGTTCATTGCTTTTGAAGAAAGGATGTTCTTTGTGGCAAGAATTGTGAGTGCGTAAAGTTTCTTTGGTGCTGTTATTGCTATCAGTTCTGGTGTGTGCAGGTTTTATTTCCTTTGTAGAATAGGTGATAACCAGTTTCCATCAGATTTGGTTATGTGCGATTTTTATAAAGTGAATCCTATTATCCACTGACTTTTATTTTTAAACAGAAATATGTTTTCTTCGTAAATATCCTGTTTGCTGGGCTAGAAATCTTGTGGACAAGGCTGGAATGTGTACCCAAACTCATATTTTGTTTGTTTCTCTTGATTTGAGGCTATATACCCATTTGCAGAATCCAGGTGGTCTCCTCCAACCTTTCTTTTCTATTGCTGTTATTATTCCTCAGATTCTGAGTACTTACAGTTCCCAGGGACCCGGTCCTTCCATGTTCATTGCTCCTCAGGCTCTGCTGGTATCGCCTCTTTGGGAGCCATTATGTAACAGCTGTGTTTCCACGTTATACCTTGTCCCCATAGGTGGGAACTTTCAAAGACATTTCCTAGTTCACTTGGACAACTTCTGTTTGAAACTGCAGGTTCAGTAAAATGGATCTGTGCCCTACTTTGTCCATTCTCTACAAAATTAATACTATGTAAAATGAATTAATTCTAAATGACATCTAGCATCAGGCAAATTACCATGCTGAGGAATGTTATTCCAAATTCTGAAATATGCATTTTGAGGACAAGAATAACAATGAAATTTGGGGATGATAAATAACTAAAATAATTTCTTATCTTAAACAAAACTGGAAAATCATTATTAAGATAAAGTGAAGACAATTGTATGCTTTGGAAAATCAGTTGAAAATTTGAAAAATTTGACTAAGCACTGTACTCTCCCAGATTTGTACTTTTAGAAAATTCTGTGTACTTTCTGTATAATTCTGTACACAGTAAAATTTCTGAAAAAAATTCAAGATGTTAGTGCTATTTTAAAGGCTCTTTCTTTTTCAAGAAATCATTTATATACATAAGTGTTCTGTGAATTATGAATGCATAAAACTATGGCTGTTTACATTTTGAGCAGTAATGTATCAGAGGGTCACATCCTTTTCTCTCACCTCTGGGAAAAACAGTTACTTTCTGGTATACAACTAAATGACATCAACAATTGCACACAAATAAGATTATTATTAAAAAAAATACATCACCATTTTTCAAGTTGAGTATACTATGAGGTTTACCAAACAGAATTGAGGGGAAAAAATTGTTTTAATTTCGAAATAAATGATCTCTTCCCTTAAGCACACTTAAAACTTGTATTCAGAGAGCAACAATTTTCTCAAAGATATGTTAGTATTTTAATCAAGTGTTAATATCTTTTTATTTGTGCTATGTGCTTATGACTATTTTTTATGTATTTATCAGTCAAGGGAAATGACATTCATGGAGTTCATATCTCAAACTATGTTTTGTTTATTTTTAGTGTTCACTTCGGCCCTCCTGCCAGGCAGCTCTCTTGGCAACAGAGGTGTTGCTTCTGCCTGTCGTGGGTCTTACACAATTAAGCTCTTCCATTATATTCCCCATCATGTAAATGTTCTAGCTGTTGTATCCAGCCATTAACTTATATAATTTTTCCTATAGTATTTTTAGTCAATTTTTTCCCTAAACACAAGAAAGAATAGATTTTATGAGAATCTAGGCAATGAATTTTAAATGGAAAAAAATCAGAGTGTACTAAAAGTTTTTGTCTTTTCCTCTTTTTTTTTTTTTTTTTTTAAGATTTTATTTATTTGCGAGAGAGAGAATGAGAGACAGAGAGCATGAGAGGGAGGAGGGTCAGAGGGAGAAGCAGACTCCCTGCTGAGCAGGGAGCCCGATGCGGGACTCGATCCCGGGACTCCAGGATCATGACCTGAGCCGAAGGCAGTTGCTTAACCAACTGAGCCACCCAGGCGCCCTTGTCTTTTCCTCTTGCCTCATTCCCTCCTGGTGCCAAAATATTTCTCACACCGGGGTAGAAGATTTGGATCTGGCCACAATAAGTAGAATTTACTTGTTAAACTCTGTTTCTTTTTTTTTTTTTTTAAAGATTTTATTTATTTATTTGAGAGAGAGAATGAGAGAGAGAGAGAGAGCACATGAGAGGGGGGAGGGTCAGAGGGAGAAGCAGACTCCCTGCTGAGCAGGGAGCCCGATGTGGGACTCGATCCCGGGACTCCAGGATCATGACCTGAACCGAAGGCAGTCGCTCAACCAACTGAGCCACCCAGGCGCCCTAAACTCTGTTTCTTATATACCCGGCCCAAGAGAATCTGGAGTACCTAGTAGATGGTACATGGAGACTATGTCCAACCACGCTTGTTATAATGAACAAAAAGGCCAGTGCATGTGGAATCATTTACTCTCTGTCCATAGCTCAGCAGACCCCAGATGAGCAAATCTTGGGAAGGAATAGAACATCCCTCTGAGAACTAACCACAGACAGCTGGATTTTTGTAGGAGCTGAGCTCGGGGTGGTGAACCTTGTTGTGTTAGTGTGATTTGGCCTGTTAGGAGAAGGCTCAATGGACACTGTTCATTCATTTCTCAGAAAGGAATGTGCCAGGTCTTAGGTGGGAACTGGGGGCTGGGGAGAAGGATGAACGTAGATTATAAATCTAAGCAAAAGCTATCATGGAGAGTTACATGGTACAGTGAGAGTAAGAATTGGGGACATTTGACTTCATTAGGTGTGTGGGTAAGGTAGAATCAGAGAAAGTTCTCCTGGAAGGACATTTGAACTGGCACATAAAACCTTGCTATTCAGCAACCCTCAGTTTGTTTCCTGAGATTAAGAATTTGTCATATCAGTGAGATCATATGATACATGTCTTTCTCTGATTGACTTATTTCACTCAGCAGAGGGGAGGCGGGTGGGGGGATGGATTAGCCTGGTGATGGGTATTAAAGAGGGCACATACTGAATGGAGCACTGGGTGTTATACGCAAACAATGAATCATGGAACACTACATTGAAAACTAATGATGTAATGTATGGTGATTAACATAATAAAAAAACCAAAAAACATAAAAACCCCTTGCTATTCAGGGTCACCTGGGTGGCTCAGTGGGTTAAGCATCTGCCTTCAGCTCAGGTCGTGAGCCCGAGGCCCTGGGATTGAGACCCGCAGTGGGCCCCCTGCTCAGCAGGGAGCCTGCTTCTCCCTCTCCCTCTGCCACTCCCCCTGCTTGTGGTCTCTCAGACTCTCTCTCTCTCTCAAATAAATAAATAAATTCTTCACAAAATAAAAAAATAAAACCTTACTTTTCAAAATGTGGTCCATGAATAGTTTGCTTGAGCATCATCTGGGACCTTATTAGAAATGCGGATTCTCCAGTCCCATCCTAGACCTACTGAATTAGACTCTGCATTTTAATAAGATCCACAGTGGTTTACATGTACATTGAAGTTTGAGAAATGTGACCTAAGCTTCAGCAGTAGTTGAGATGAGAGAGTTAGGAGTACTGGAGTGTGCTAGACAGAAAGAACATTGTATGCAAAGACCATCTTGCAGGGGAGTTGGGGTGCCCTAGGCACTGAAAAAGAGGGCTGGAGGCCAGGGATGGATAGGAGCACGTCGCGTCCTGGCAGCCAAGAGAGGAGTGTTTCAAGGGCATGTGTATAGCAACATGGCTGAAAGCCGAGAGAAGGACTGAAAAATGTTTGATGAATTTGGCAGAGATTTTTGGTTACCATTTTGAGGGCTTTTTTTGATGGAGTAATACAGGTGCAAGCCAGTTTGAAATGAGTTGAACAGTGAGTATAGGGGGAAAGGGTGAGCAAAAGATACAGCTAGAATAGACCATTCTTTCTTTTATTCAATATATTTGCCAAATGTTGTTATATAGCAAGCGGTGAGAATGTACAGATGAGGGACTAAGTCCAGAAATAGGGATATATGCCTAAGTTGCTATGGGAGGACAGGAGCAGAGTGGCTAAATAAGGAATGTGCATGTGTGTGTACACATACACGTGTGCAGACTAGAAAAATACGGTGGGGAACAGAAAGTTAATCAGAAATAACCTCCCAGACGGGTTGATACCTGAGCAGATTCTTCAAGAATTTGCCTGATTATATGGGAAGCAAGGACAGAGTTCAGTTTCTGCATAGTCAAGAAGGCTTAAGAGGGCATGGTGAATTCAGAATACTGTGGGCATTCTTGATTGGCTGCAGCATTTGCGGGGGCGGGGGGAGGGTTGAGGGATAGCAAGAGATGAGTCAGGAGAGAAGAGATGAAACTGGATCATGCATGACCTTGAATGCCATTTGAAGGTGTTTGAATTCACCGTGAGAATTTCAGGAGGACCAGTGAAGGATTTTTTTTTTTTTTAAAGATTTTATTTATTTATTTGACAGAGAGAGACACAGCGAGAGAGGGAACACAAGCAGGGGGAGTGGGAGAGGGAGAAGCAGGCTCCCCGCAGAGCAGGGAGCCCGATGCAGGACTCGATCCCAGGACCCTGGGATCATGACCTGAGCTAAAGGCAGTTGCTTAACCAACTGAGCCACCCAGGCGCCCCGACCAGTGAAGGATTTTAAGCAGGAGAGTGACAAGCAAATTTGAATTTCAGATAGGTACTCTGAAAATATGATAAAGGACGGGTGAGGGAGGTGAGACTGGAGGCATAGAAAAGTAGGGGGCACTTGCAATAGTAATCCAGATACAAAGCTGGGAGTGCTTGATGGAGAGCAGTAACATAGGGTATGGAGAGGAGGTGACTGATCTTGAATTTGGAACTACTGAGTACAGAGTTTCCCAAGATAGGACATAGAGTCTGGGATAGAGCATCCAGTCCACATAGAGACTTGAGAATCTTTAATTGATTGACCAAGCCATAAGGTTGCACAGGATGATCCCAAACTGTGCTCCGTAGTAAATACTGTAGCGATTATGGTGAACCAATGATCAGCATTAATCTCATCCCATTCATCAGGAGGGATCATTAGAAGGCTGTTTATTTGAGAAATGCTGGTTATCTGGTAAATACTATGACTGAAATATGAAGCAGATAAAATTGGTTATGTGTGATGGCAGGAAATATCAGACATGTTTTAGTGGTGGCACGGCTTCCTCTTTAAGAACTGCCTGCCTCTTCCTTTGTGTGTGCACGTGTGTGTGTTCACGCGTGTGTGCACGCAAGTTATCATGATTGCTAACCACTCTTTTACAGAATTAGAGAATCTAGTTCATATTCTCTTTGACTCATGGCATCTGTGAAAAGTATGTTTGAATTTTATGTAGTATTTGTTTTTTTCCAAGAGGATATTAAATCGTTTATTAATTACACATGATAATGGATGATGCACAAGCTTCAGTGCCATCTATAATTTTATCTGATACTGTAATTCAGTTTAGATATATTGCATAGGATGTGCCAGCAATCATATTAATAACCAAATACCAAATAAAGTTCTTTTAACCATGAACTCCAGGTCACAACACATTAACTGTCAGTTCAACTATACCAAGGTTTCTGGAGACTGTGGCTTCAGTGCCCAAGCAAGTTGCAAATACATTTCACATGGAACCTGGTATCACCTTGAAGGATTTCTAACTTCACACTGTTAAGGTAGTTTACCAAGATAGCTTCAGAGTAGACTAACTTTACACAGCACATTTTAAAAAAGACGCATTTATTCAGTGCCATGATCAGACTATTACATTTAGCAATTGGCAGCATGGGTGCCAAAAAAAAAAAAAAAGAAAAAGAAAAGAAAATCTACATTAAAACCTTTCTTGGAATGCTTTACATCTTCCACAGAACAGAAACTAAAATAACCTGTTATACAATTAAATCATGAGTGTTTTGCCCATACACATGAGTATTGTCTAAAACATTTCTTTGTAGTAGCTAGGCCCTGCCACCACTGTGCTTGGCTGAGGTCACAAATCTGTTGTAGCCTGTAGCTTCCCTGTCACTTCTCTGGCTCTCCTCTCCTGCTAAGCCTTGTTTCCTGGAAGTAATTAAAACTTTCTGCCACTGCCGTAGCTACTGTTGCTGCTGGAACCACCGTAGCCACCTTGGTTTCATGGTTTGGCAAAGTATTGGCCTCCACCACCATAGGGGCCAGAGCTTCAGCCTCCAAAATATCTTCCTTTCATGGGTCCAGATTTTAAAGATTGATTGTTGTAGATGCCCAAATCACTGTAGCTCGTGCCACCTCCAAAACTGCTTCCATCATTATCAAATGCATTAAAGCCATCCCCCCTGCCACCATAACCACCACCATCACCTTGACTGCCCCCAAAGCCCCCTCACCTACTGAAGTTTCCTCCATGACCAAAGTTGTCATTCCCACCAAAACCACCTCCGTGATCACCACCAATGTTTCTTTTTTTTTTTTTTTAAAGATTTTATTTATTTATTTGACAGAGAGAGAGAGACAGTGAGAGAGGGAACACAAGCAGGGGGGAGTGGGAGAGAGGGAAGCAGGCCTCCCGCTGAGCGGGGAGCCTGATGCGGGGCTCGATCCCAGGATCGTGGGATCATGACCCGAGCCGAAGGCAGACGCTTAACGACTGAGCCACCCAGGCGCCCCACCACCAATGTTTCTAAAACCACTTCGACCTCTTTGGCTGGGTGAAACACTAGCCATCTCTCCCTTAGATAGGGCTTTTCTTACTTCACAGTTTTGACCATTCATTCACAGTAGGACTTTCTGAATGACAGTGTTGTCTACAGAGTCATGGTCATCAAAGGTTACAAAAGCAAAGCCTCTCTTCTTGCACTGCCACAGTCAGTCACTTCAATTTTCCCATACTGTTAAAAATTAATCTCTTAGATGATGTTCTTCAGTGTCTTCTTTCATGCCACCGACAAAAATCTTCTTCACAGTTAAGTGGGCACCATGTTTTTGAGAATCTTCTCTTGAGACAGCCGTCTTTGGTTCCACAACTCTTCCATCCACCTTGTATGGCCTTGCATTCATGGCTGCATCCACTTCCTCCACAGTGACATAATGTGACAAACCCAAAGCCTCTGGAGTGCTTGGTGTTTGGATTTATCATGACCATACAGTCCATAAGTGTTCCCCATTGCTCAGAATGGCTCCTCAGACTCTCATCTTTTGTTTCAAAGCTCAAACCTCCAATGAAGAGCTTCCACAGCTGTTGGGGCTCTGGAGACTGACTTAGACATGATGGTGGCAGGAGGGGAGACCTTAATAATGCTTACTCAGTGACATCAGTGGGTAGAAAGTGAGTTTTGTGGCAGTATTTGTAAGTTATTTCTCCTGGACCATTTTTCCCCATGGTAATTGGTTAAAAAGAAAAAATCTTTCTTTATAAATGCAGTCATTATTTTTATTGTCTTTGGTTTCTGGGTTTCTTCCACCAGCAGAATAAGAAAGGGAGAAACACACCTTTCTACACACAGAAATGTTGGAAAGGAAAATATAGTATCTCTATCAAACAGTATACTGTTATCATAGCATCATATTTTCAGTTATTTATAATGAAATATCTGTTACTGAAATTCTACTCATAAGCTATTCTTCCTGGAGGCTTTATGCCATAATTTTCAACTATGTCTAGTTATATAATCTTCATCAAGGGGTTAAATATTTTACATAGGATTCATAGATTTAAATGCTTGATGTTAGATTGGCTTCCTGTATTATTATTAGGAAACCATTTTTTATCTATGAAAATGACAAGACCAAAATTTTTTAATAGATGTTGGATCTTTGTCTACTAAATGTCTTTTAAAAGTATATACATTTTTCAGGCAGCTGCCTGAAAATGGAAACCTTGTTTTTTGTGTGTTTTTTTTAATTACATCTGAAAATGTCTTAATATTTTATTTTGGATTTGTCAGTGATTTTTATTTTAAACGTATATTCAGTATTTACTTACTCATTTACTATTAGCATTTATTTATTAAGGTTCATTCATTTATTTGCTGAACTGCCACCTGCCCTTATATGGTTTATTATCTAATTTGAGAAACCAGACATATAAAGAGGAGAATTTAAAAAAAAAAACAACACCAAAACTTGGAGTATACTGCATAGAGAAATATCTTTAATTCAACAAATTTTATTAATTACTTTGTGTGCCTTATGCATAGGAGTTACTCATCAAGTTGTCAACTGTGTGAAGGAAGGTAAGCTGTGGCTTCTGCTCTTCTAGAAACTTGCAAATTAGATTTTAGAGGAATTGGGGGGAGGATATAATATGATGATACTGATGATGATAGGTGAGTAAATACAAACTATACATTAAACTCTTTACGTACATTCTCACAACAACCTTATAATGTAGCTTGATGTTCTTTTCTTTTTAATTTTTATTGTTAATCACCATACATTACATCATTAGTTTTTGATGTAGTGTTCCATGATTCATTGTTTGTGCATAACACCCAGTGCTCCCTGCATAACGTGCCCTCTTTAATACCCATCACCCAGGCTAACCCATCCTCCCACCCCCCTCCCCTCTAGAATCCTCAGTTTGCTTTTCAGAGTCCATCGTCTCTAAGGCCTAGACAGGTCAAGTAATTTGTCCATGGACACATAGTTAATGCATAAAAGATACAGGGTTAAAGGTCTGTGTGACTTGACGTCCCATTCATATAGCCACCATATTATATGAGAGGATAGAAAAATTATATGGTGTCACAAATAGCAGAAATGCAAGGAAAAATTGATAATTGCCTTAAGCAAAATTGAATTTTTGTAGAGATTTAGATGAGGGGCAAATTTCATCTGTTTGGGGAAGATAAGGAAAGACTTCATTATTTAGCAAATGCAAATTCAAGTCAACTAATACAATGTACACTGGGTATATTGAATTCTCATAGAAAGCTTTCATTCTCTGTTTTTTGAATGATTTAATGAATAATAAATAGAAGGGTGGTTCTCAAACCCAGCTGTGAATATATACATATATTACTGTTACAATCACAGTTATTATTAATTGTACTATAATATTCACATTATGCTACATGATGAATAGAACAATAAATAAATACAATATTTGCTCTCCGAAAGATGTTCTGTAAAGCTTGCCAGTTTTCTGAATGTAGCTTTTGTTAAATGATTGGATAAATTCTTGTCTTAAAATTGCCTCTTCATAGCACTAAAACAAATACAGCAAGGGAGCTAAAGTCTTATTCAGTTGAGTAAAGCATGATGTACTTTGTGTGTACAATTTAAAAGAATTATCTCATGATTTTTAACACACAGTTCACTTCTTTTGAATCTGGCACTTGAAGAGTTTCGAGGAACAGAAAATAGGGCCTGTAGGAAAGGCCAAGAAATGGCATTATTTATCTGAGAGAATAAGCAAGCTCAGGAAATAATTTTTCCAAAAATATATTCTAAATAATGTCCCTGATTCTATGATAACTTTGTGTTTCACAAAAATACTGAAGATAGTTATTTGAGGATATACTTTGACTTGTTGATTTGGTTGGCTATCTGTGTACAACTTACAATGAGGTTACATCCCAATATACTGCATTTAATACACCTAACCTACCAAACATCATAGCTTAGCCTTGTCTACCTTAAGTGTGCTAAGGGCACATTAGCCTACATTCAGGCAAAAATCATCCCACACAAAGCCTATTTTGTAATAAACTGTTGAATATCTCATGTGAGTTACTGAATACTGAAAGTGAGAAGCAGCATGGTTGAAAGGGTATCGATTGGATTTCCCCTTGAGGTCGTGTGGCCGACTGGGAGCTGCCCAGCGTCACCAGACAGTATCCTACCCCATGCATATTGCTAGCTCAGGAAAAGATCAGAATTTAAAATTTGAAGTATGATTTCTACTGAATGTGTATTGCTTTTGCACCATGATAAAGTTGAAAAAATTGTAATTTGAAACATCAGGGTAAGTTGGGCTCTGCATAACTATTATAATGCTAACATGGTGGCAATGTGTTTGCTTTTGAAGCAATTGACTAAAATTGAAATGATACAGAAAGTACAGAGGGTAAGGCCTTCATGTAAGGATAACATGAAATTTAGACAATATTCCATGTTTTTTAGAATGCCATGTTTGTAGATAGGGTGGTTCAATGTCATAAAGATGTTAGTTCTCCTGAATAAATCTATAAATTCAAGGCAATTCCAGTAAACATCCCAGTACGATTTTTAGTGAAACCAAAAAAGTTGATTTTAAAGCTCATGTGGAAAAGCAAAGGGCCAAAAATAGACAGTTTTAGAAACAGGGCAATTTTATTTATTTATTTTTTTATATATTTTTTATAGATTTTTATTTATTTATTTGACAGAGAGAGAGAGCGAGAGCAGGAACACAAGCAGGGGGAGTGGGAGAGGGAGAAGCACGCTTCCCACAGAGCAAGGAGCCCGATGTGGGGCTCGATCCCAGGACCCTGAGACCATGACCTGAGCCGAAGGCAGATGCTTAACGACTGAGCCACCCAGGCACCCCTTAACAGGACAATTTTAAAGAAATATGAAGGTTGGAGTTTCATTAAACTCTAAATGTGGTGCTGTTACAGGGAGAGACAGAGTCCACAGTGGGGAGCACATAGACCCACACAGATATAGATGACTGGTATATGAAAGTCCTGGCTTTGCAGTCCCACGAAGATGGATTAGTCACTGAATAGACTGTGCAATAAATGTTGCTGGGGCAACCGGCTAATTGGAAAAAATATATAATTATTTTCTTACTTTTAGCCACAAACAAAATCAATACCAGGGGAGTTAAAGGCTTAAATGTGAAAATACTTCAGAACCTCTAAAAGAAAACAGAAGAATATATTTATACACTCCTGGTAGGCAAGAATTGCTTAAACAAGATGCGAAATGCATAAATTACAAAAGAAGGTTTGATCAATTTGACTACATTTATGACAAAAACTTGTATGAATAAAGAAAATCCCATAAAATAGAAATGAAGACAAACAACAAAGTACTGGTATCTAGAATATATAAAGAACTCTTAAATATAAATTAGAAAAAAGAGGTAGACCAATTAAAAAGTGGACAAAGGATTTGAACAGGCAATCTACAGAAGAATGATAATATACACATAAAATATGCCCAAGTTAGCAGTAATCATTGAAATGCACAATGAAATATTACTGATTTTGTAGAAAAAGGGGAAATTGCCTTCTGCTCATATAAGAGTAAGTTTGGACAACGTCTGGACAATATTTTGGACAATATCTGGTAAAACTTTGACTTAACTTTTCCATTCTAGAGAAACTCTCACACTTCTATGCAGGAGACATTTATAAGACTGCTCATTGTAGCATTTAATGCAAGTTAACAGTAGAGAGAATATATAAATTGTAGAATAGTCAATCAATGGAGTACTATTTGGCTGTGAAAATAAGTGAACTAGACATAGCTGCATCCTCATAGACAAATCTAAAAATGATGATTAACAAAAAGTTCTACAAGGATATACTACAAGACGATTTTATGTGCAGTTCTAATACACACAAAAACAATACTGTTGTTTAGGGATATCTACAGATGTGATAAAAGCAAAGGGATGTGAATTGGGATGATAGATACCACATTCAAAATGATGGTGTTCTTTAAGAGGCAAAGGAAAGAAGATAGATCAGAAAAAGATACACTTGGTGGCGCCTGGGTGGCTCAGTCGTTAAGCGTCTGCCTTTGGCTCAGGTCATGATCCCAGGGTCCTGGGATCGAGCCCCACATCGGGCTCCCTGCTCTGCGGGAAGCCTGCTTCTCCCTCTCCCACTCCCCCTGCTTGGATTCTCTCTCTCGCTGTGTATCTTTCTCTGCCAAATAAATAAACAAAAAATCTTTAAAAAAAAAAAAAAGGATACACTTTATTTCTTAAGGTAGCGGAGAGGGCTGCATTATTATTCCTTATACCTTTTAATTGAAAGTTTTAAAGCATAGTTGGAACTTATTAAAAAAAGTTACTAGATAAAAAGAGAGGGATTCCTGATTCATTCAAAAACGTTAGTATTGCAGTGAGGTTGCATTTCTTATTCACTCATGTATTAATTTCCCGTGATGCTGTTGTGCCCACAGAAGGGGGCAGCTTTCTGAAAGGTGAACAGATGGCTCTTTTGAGACATGTGGGTGAAACTAAACCAAATATGGCTTTCCACGTCAAACTTCCATTTTTTCCAAGATGTAATACTTACTTGAATATAAAATATCTTTCAGAAATACATCATTGTATAATATAAGCCTCAAAATTTAGATACATACATGCGTGCACCTTTTTTGAACAAAGAGTGAAGCGTCATAGTTTGTTTTTGCCTAATCGTGTAAGAAGTGAAACACAGAAGGAAATTTTTGTACAGATTTTATTTGTCCTACTTGTATCCTACCTGTTCATGGCTTCAAAATTAATAAGCTTCTCTAGAGATGAGAATAAAGATTAAAGACAAAGACAGTTGATTTGTTGTGGCATCTGCCTTGTCCAAGGGGACTGGATTAAGCATTCAGATGTTATAGTTGATAGCTACATAGGGGTGTGTTTTTCAAGTCTTCTGACAAAAATGAAATTTCCAATTTGGTTTGAAGAAGAAAAATCAAAGCCCTCTGTAAAACCTTATCCCTAAAGCCTGAAGGCTCTTTCTTTGAGAAAAAGATGTATGATTTCTCCCAAGGGACAAACAGAAGTCTTTTTCAACTCAGCCAATGTAGTGTGAGAGACACAAATTTCACATGACATTCTCTGATTTTATCCCAGAGATCCTTTTAAATCAATAAGACTTGAGCAGGTGGGTATGTTTTTACAAGGATACACAGTACACTATGCAGATAGATGAAATAGAAGACTTGTGGTTTTCTTCTTCAGGATTTTCTTCCTAAAGATTATAGAAATTGGGAATGAATCTTGTGATGTGGTCCTCTGACAGTCCCACACGGGTGAGTCTATAGCTCCTTTCTCTGTTTTCCTGATTGGTTCATCCACTCCTTGGTTAACACAGGATTTTGGCCTCAAGGAGAGAGCTAAAGATAGAGCCACACTGAGTCACTTCTGAAAGACAGCCATAGTCTCTCTAGCAGGATTCTCAGATGAACTCAGTGACTGAATCCTTTGTGCTGATGGTAAACTCAGTGTAAAGCCTCCTGCCCTTTGGCCACCACTTCCTCCAGTCCTCCAATTTTGATAATTCATCAACCCCAGAAGGGTCACCAATCCATTGAGCCGCCTGCCTTTTCACTGCCCACCTCCTGTGTCTGTGTCCCTCTCTTCTACCTTAGATTCTGTGGTCCATTATTACAGCTGTGCCCTGCATTTTGAAGTCTTTGCAACTCTTTTCTTGTTTGACTCCCCCCAAGTGATCATAGGCCCATGGCTGTAATATTTACATGCCAAGCTCCCCAACTGCAAGGCAACAGAAGTTCCTGTATTTGGGACTTTTCCAGACCTTGTTCTATGTATCTCTTCATCTGGCTGTTCATTTGTATCCTTTATAAAAACTGGTGAATATATATATATATATATATATATATATATATATATATATATATATATATTCAGATAACTCTCCACAACTTCTCTACAGAAGTCTAGAGTCATATACTTCCAATGGCATTCATGACATTTCCCTTTGGAAGTCTAATGGGTATCTCAAACTTAACGTGCTTAAAATTTATTTTCTACCTTCCCCATTTAAAAAAAAAATACATCATCAACGAAGCTATATCATAATATAACATGTTACCCAGCTTTATTTTTCTTCATAACTCGTCATTACCTGACATTACATCACATATCTGTATATTTATTTTCCTGTTTCACCCACTTGAGTATAACGCCGTGTCCACAGGATCTCTCTTATTTATTCATTCCTTGTAGTAGGCAGCCTAATGGTCCTTTAAAGATGTCCATGTCCCCATTCCCAGAATGTGTGAACATGTTTTCTTGCATGGCAAAAGGGACTTTGCAAATGTGATAAAGTTAAGGATCTTGTGTTGGGGAGATTATCCTGGATTATCGGGGTGGATGCAGTAGAATCACTAGGGTCCCTGTAAGGGAAGGAGGCAGGCCCCGGGAATTAGAGAAGGCGTATGACAATGGAAGCAGAGATTAAAGTGATGGGGTCATGAGCCAAGGAAGGCGGGGGCTTCTAGAAGCTGGAAAAGGCAAGGAACACACTCTCCCTGAGAATCTCCAGGAGGAACACAGCTCTGCTGGCTGTGGTTTTAGCTCTGTAAAACCTGTCTTGGACTTCTGACCTCCCGAGCTTTAAGTTCATAAGTGTGTGTTGTTTTAAGCAACTAAACTTGTAATTTGTTATGGCAGCAGTAGGAAACGAATACAGTTCTGTATCTCTGATGTTTGGAATTTTTCTGACATGTAGGTGCTAAACTAAAAGAAGTCGTTTGAATGAGTGTTATGTCTTCATTATTTTAGATTCCATATAGAGATTATTGAAGTTTCAAATTCATATTCTAAATGTTATTGAAAATAAATAATCCATTCTTTATTTGAAAAATATTTACCTTTATTTTTATCCAGGCAAAAGATATTCTTTGTTATCCTAGTCTATTTCAAGGAGGCATTTCATAAGTGTGTGTGTGTGTGTGTGTGTGTAGTGATTTGAAAATCTCAGAATATCCGGAATGGAAAGGACTTTGAAGGGCATTCAGTTGAATTTCCTGACCTGATGTTTGTATATTTTTCATAATATCCCCAACAAGTGACCATCCCATGTCTATTTTAGAATTTTCAGTGATGGGAAACTCACTTTAGCTGGAGGGGTCAAAACCACTTTTGGATAGATTTTTCTGACTTTTGCCTGTTTTGTTCTCTACTTACAGAATTAAACCAAGACTAAAAACATTAGTTATAAGCCAAAACTGACTTATTTTAACCCATTTATTAAAGATACATCTGAAGTCCAAGTCTTTGATTATCTTTACATGTGAAATGCCTACTATTGCAGAAAGTCTTTATGCTCGGCCATCAGAAACCATCAAATATGCTGGAGGGGGAATGGTGAATAAAAATCAAGAAGTGATCTGCAGATTTGCAGTTATGTGGTAAATGCTTCCATTGCTCTCTCATAGGAGGGACTTCAGACAGTAATTTTTAGTAGAGAATGGTATTGGCTTAACTTTGGGCTTTAACTTGTCTCCAAATACTGTCAAATTATTAATATTTCCATTTTGTTGATGGCTCAACTGATACAGGACAGTGAATTCAGTGAATTAGAATCCGTGAACTCAGCTCAATAACTGGTGAGCCCTATCAGTGTCTCATGCACTGTGCTGGACGCCTGAGGAAAAAAGATGGTAAAGTGATGGCTCCTGCCCTCAGGAGACTCTCTCACAAACTAGTTGGGAATATAGACATGTAAACACAAATATAACAGGAAATGACAGTGCTCTACTGTTGGCAAGCATGATGGCTGACGAGCACAGAGGGGCACCGGTGATTAGTTCTGGCTTGCTGGCCCAGACAGGGAGTGGGTGGGAGGGGAGGAGGAGCAGGAAAGAAGGGGAGAGGAAGGAAGGGAATAAAGATAATGCATGAACTTCTATGGGTAATAGAGCAGCACAGTATCTTGAATGTTCCATTGTTAATTATATAAATAGTAATAGTTTAAATGTGTGGACCTTGATTGCATTGTTGAATGGTTAATTTCCTGATAAAAATTTGCTTGCAAATGCCACGATTTTCACTTTCTATTAATGTATTTAAAAAATTCATTCTCAGGGCACCTGGGTGGCTCAGTCAGTTGAGCGTCTGCCTTTGCTCAGGTTGTGATCTCGGGGTCCTGGGATTGAGCCCCGTGTCAGGCTCCCTCCTCAGCGGGGAGTCTGCTTCTCCCTCTCCCTCTGCCCCTGCTCATGCATGCTCGCTCTCTCTCTCTCTCTCTGTCAAATGAATAGGTAAAATCTTTTAAAAAATCGAAGAAATTCATTCTCTAATGTAAGTGACAAATGAAAAATTACGCATTAATTTTTCCATGGCATCTAAACAATCTGTTAAGAGTCAGTTGTCCTGGTGCGCCTGGGTGGCTCAGTCGGTTAAGCGTCTGCCTTCAGCTCAGGTCATGATCCCACGATCCTGGGATTGAGTCCCACATCAGGCTCCCTGCTCAGTGGGAAGCCTGCTTCTCCCTCTGCCTCTCCCCCTGCTTGTGTTCTCTTTGTCTCTCTCTCTGTCAAAAAAATTTAAAAAAAAAATCTTAAAAAAAAAAAAAGAGTCCATTGTCCCCAGAATGTCAGAGGTTTTATATCTAGCTCTCAGGACTATCAAAGTTGTTGGCATCAGTCAACTCTTTATCTCTTATTTTATTTTGTATGTTCAAAGGGAGAGTCAAGCCTTTTAACCTGTAGCTGTAGACATAGGGTTTCTCAGCCACTCAGATTTATTCATGCCCTTGGTGAGGCTGCATTTCCCATCTTTGAGATGGCCAACCAGGGGCCTAGCCAAGGAAAACTTAGGGGTGGCGATTGCCCTACCATCCTTCTGGATGAAGTGGTTTCTCAGAGAACTATAAGCTCCACAAAGGAAGTTACCACTTCCTCTTGCTCTTTGCTGTAGCTTTCATGCCCAGCATAGGAGGCCTTCGTTTGCTAAATCAGTGAATGAATGAATTATTCTTACCTCACTGTACTTCAAGTGTCGGCAAGTCAAGTAGGAGCTAAGGGAACGTGGTGTGATTGCTTCCTTTTATGGAGCACCAAAGCATCGCTGTTTTGCAGTCTTACAGTCCTGGGTGTGCTCCTGGTTCTCTTGCGTTCTGCACTGCCAGTGACGAGCCGAGCACCGCGGCGGTTCTGGGCCTTGCTCTGTCTTAATTCTCTGGCCACTGCAGAATCTTCGAGAGCAGGCCTTGCCCCATGCTCATATTTAACATCGGTAGATGCTTGGTGTGTTGTTGGTGTTTGGTAGGCATTTACCAGGGAGAGCAGTAGCAGCTTGGAGGTAGGAGAGGGCCCGGGTGCACTGGGAGCGGTGTGGATGGCAGCCTCACTTGCTGGACTTCCGATAGCCCAGAATCTTAAACGTATTTTTTCCCTTCTCAACTTTTTTTTAAATTTCATAAATGAGTGCGTTGAAGCTTCCCCAAGCCATGCAGCTCTCCCTTTTCCTATACAAGCAGGATGCAAACTCAGAGTTGGTTGGTGGGAAAGAATCTGCTAATTTCTAGATTCCAATACTTCTGAGAAACAGGAAGAGCCAACGTCAGTTGGCTAATGTTGTGGGATGTGGGATGGAGACCTCGTACTTTTCCCCTCTCTCTGCCCATACCCTGGGCTGTTTTTCATTCACCTCCACATGTCATATGATAGTCATTTGTTTGTTGCTGGTCCCAAACAAGAAGACCATTATTAAGGCTGTATTGAGATCTTTTATGGCTTAGACTAAGGGTCTTAAATCTTTCCTTTGTCCATTTCCTGTTACCCTTTCTTCACTAACTACCCTGACTGCAAAGCCCTGGAGTTCAAAGATGGTTGTTTAATTAGCTTGAGGCCTTTTCCCATGGATGGCCGGAACCATTCTACAGCATCACTAGTGATATTTGCATGTACATACGGAGGTATGTCGTGACCCGTGTGAAAAAGACTGTCTTGGTTATCTGGAGCGTTTGGTTTCTATCTGTGAGAACAGTAATAAAATCTGTATACAGGTGGTTAACATATTCAAAAGTATCCAAGTTCCTGCTAAGTCCTCTACTGTATCTACGTACCACATTTTGTTTCCACGGTTATCTGTTGGTAGGTATTTGTGTTGTTTCCACCTTTTGACTATTGTGAGTAAAGCTGCTGCGAACAACGGTGTACAAGTATCTGTTCAAGTCTCTGCTCTAAATTCGTTTGGACATCTACCTAGGAGTGGAATTGCTATGTCATATGGTTTATTCTGGGTTTAACTTCTTGTGGAGTTTGCTATAGCAGCTGCACCATTTGGTAGCCCCCCAGCAGCGCATCAGGGCTCCAGTTCCTCCACGTCCTCACCCACTCTTGTTGTTTTCCATTTTTTAAAAAAATAATAGTCATCTTGATGTGGTGTTTGTTTTTTGCTTAAGAATTAGACTGCATCTAAACAGTCCTTTTAGTGGTAGAACACCTCATCTAGCAGACAGATACATACAAAGTGTATTTCATGTAAAAAATCCAGGAAAATTGTGAATTTGATCTATTCGTTGTTAGCTTTATTTTCTCCCTGCAGTTGTAATTTTTATAAACTGTAGTTGAGGATAAACAATTAAACATAAGCTGGGTATTTAGAGGGAGAATATTAAAAACTTACATGTATATCATGTTGAGATTTGGAAAAGGTAACTCTTCCTCTTTTCTGTGATGTCAAAGACAAATACCACCACTGTTAGAAGCTTAGCAGACAAGAGCGAAGAGATCAGCGGATATTTCTTGAACCCTTCTTTATTGCCATCGGAATGTTCACCAACATCCTTGAAAACGAGGACAGAAGACATGAGTGACCTCCCTTCTGAGAGCCAAAGAAGCATACCACTCGCTGTGACTGACGCTTTAGAGCATATTATGGAACAACTCAATGTTCTGACCCAGGTGGGCTAGCATGCTTTGTACTTAGGTTATACAAAACAATGCTGGTTACAGCAGGTTGCAGACCTAGCAAAGCCGTGGGGAAATTTCCTAGAAAGCCTAGCTCAAAACAAAAAAAAAAAAAAGAAAAGAAAGGCTAGCTCAAGGTGGCAAGCAATATAGCAAGGCATGCTCTGCTGAGCTGCTATAGTAAGATCTTTTAGAGGTAAGATCAGAGCCCACGTGTACACATGCATGTGTGCATTTACACACACGCACGCACGCACACACACGCACAGCTGCCCTTGTGCTCTGTCTGTCATCTGGAGGCCAGAAGGAACAGTGGAGACCGGGAAGAATAGCGTGGTGCCCCATGCTATAAATGTATATGATTCTGCTCAGTAAGGTTTTACCTGAAGATTTTTGATGTATTGTGTTCAGATTAGGACATTATCAAAGAAATATTTGGGGCCATGAGAGAAATGATTAACAATTTCTGGTTAGAATGAAATTTTGACAATGTTTATAGTTCTTCACTGTGAAGAACTTCTCATTGTCCAAGATATAACTTTCCTCATTCCAAAGCTAATTACGTTGATGCTGTGTGCTTCTGGAGGGGATGGGTTTTGCATACCTGTTTTAGAATATTACCTCGTCCTTTGATGCCTTTTTACCTTTGCAAAGAAGGTATACTGTGGATCTTTATGTACCAAAGGTCTTCCAACTCTTGGTCAGAAGACAGAGGTGTCATTTAAAGGAGGTGGTGTGTTGGGGCGCCTGGGTGGCTCAGTCGTTAAGCGTCTGCCTTCAGCTCAGGTCATGATCCCAGGGTCCTGGGATCTAGTCCCGCATCAGGCTCTCTGCTCAGCCAGGAGTCTGCTTCTCTCTCTCCCACTCCCCCTGCTTGTGTTCCCTACTAGCTGTCTCTCTCTCTCTGTCAAATAAATAAATAAAATCTTTAAAAAAAAAAAAAAAAAAAGGAGGTGGTGTGTTGAAATGGATACATCAAAGGTTTCTCCTCCAGCCCTGCTGATTCAGTGTTTCCTCTGAAGAAGTCTTATTGTTGCTCTGATCTGTAGAATGAGGTTGCCAATATTTGTCAGAGCAGACCTTGCTACAAGTTATACAGAAAGAGAGGCTATCATGTGAGCTAGAGAGATGGCAATTACTTTTCCAGAATACATATTTCAAGTTGAAATAGCTCTTGCATAGAAATCATCTCATTCTGTTCTCAACACTGGCTGTACATTGTAGTCACCTGGGCAGTTATAAAGCATACATATGCAGACGGCCAGTTCTCATCTCCAGACAATCCATTGCGACTGGGCTGGGGTAAGGCCCTGACATCTGTCTTTTTAAGTACCCCATACGATTCTGTTTCACAGCTAGGGTTTAGAGCCACTAATTAAATGAATACTAAAAACCTGTAGATCACATCTCAGGGCCTTTTGAAGCAAGAGCCATATATGTGGATTTGGGGTCCTGACAGATTGTGGGAAAGAGCCGTGTGAGTACTTGGAGTCATCACAAGATTTGTTCAATGAAAATCCTATTAAAATCACTAACTTTCACTTTGCAGTATTGTACTGGAGGTGACCTTCTCTGTATTTATCATACACTTCTTCCCTTTAAAGGCAGCTTCCCTTTCGGCCTCATGCCAGATTTAGTTTTGGTTGGCTTATTTCCCATATTGCCACAACTTCTTCACCTACACTGTCATATTCAATGTCAGGTCCTTCTTAGAGCCTCTCCCAAGGGAATCTTTCCATTCTCTATTCTTTCAGCCTCATGACCCATCTTTCCTTCTTACCTGATTCAAGGTTAAATGAATCATTTAAGATTTACTGAATGTCTCTATGATTTTTAATTTTGAAAGGCTGGCTTTCTTTTATAGTTAAGGAGGTTAAAGCAAGCACAACACACTTGCAAAATAGAAACAGTGAATCTGTGGGCAAGTAGCAAGTAAAATAAACATGTTCTGATTCACTTTAATTACAGATGACTGAGCATCTCCTAACTCACTCACAGTGTTTATATCTCATCTGCACTGATAAATGGAATTAACCAGTGTTAAAGGTGTTGCTAATATACATATCAACAGCTTTAGCATGTGGAATTGTGGTAATATATGTAAAGTATATAGCAAAATGCTTGGCCCATATAGGTACTCAAGAAATGGTAGAAAATTTTATCAGCATCATTTTTTTAAAGATTTTATTCATTTGACAGAGCGAGACACAGCAAGAGAGGGAACACAAGCAGGGGGAGTGGGAGAGGTAGAAGCAGGCTTCCCACTGAGCAGGGAGCCCTGGGATCACGACCCAAGCTGAAGGCAGACGCTTAATGACTGAGCCACCCAGTCACCCCTATCAGCATCACTTTTAATTAGCCATAATCTATAGTATGGAATATGAAAGCAAAAACTATTAAATAATGTTATTTTTAAAATGTTTACTTTTGGAGGATGATAGGGAATCAGTTCATTATCTTAAAACTTGTTGACTAAAATAATCAAGCATTTATCCTGCCTTTCCTATATGAACTCTACCACTGGATAACCAAGTAGTAGATGAGGAAAGTGTTTCTTATTTATAAATTATCCCAGCTAATAGTTTTTTTAAATGATGGAATTAGAATATCATTTACAATGCTCAAGAATGAATAGATCTAGGCATTGAGCAGGTCCAACATTATGAGAAAAGAAATGATCAAACCTTATTAACATGCCTTCTAATGAAATAGACCACTACCTATAGTCTTAACTATAGGTCTTATTAGATCCATAGTCTTGCAGATCTAATCTGAATCTAATCCAGCCTTTGAATCCAGCTGCCAATTTATAGAAAATATAGAGAACAGAACAGACTGACCTGCACCCTTAGCACACTATCCTTAAAATTCAGAATGGTGGAAGCTCTGCAGATAAACTCTATTCTAAATGGCCAGAATCTGTCAACAGACAAATTGTTTAAAAAAAAAAAAAAAAAGTGGGGGGTGAGGATGAGAAGCTGTAGATTCAAAGGAACTTTAAATGGCATCTCAAACTTTGAAAATGGGTAAGACAAAATTACAGTGTCTAGGAATGTACACCTGAACGATAAAACCATAAAGAATGTAAGAAAGCAATGACTATAATGGTCAGGAGAGTGGCTGTTGTCGGGGGGAGGGCAGGAGTGGGGATTCTGAGAGGCCCATGGAAAGAACGCTGGGGTGGCTGGCAAAGTAAGAGTTCTGGACCTGGGTGCTCGTTATCAGGGTGTTTTTCTCATGAGGATTCATTCAGGGACACGTTTTTTTTTGTGTAGCTTCCTGAATCCATTTTATTTTATAATAAAAAGTTTAAAAGAAATCTAAAAGATTGAAGATGAAGTAGTCAATATCAAATTAGATTTGCCAAATGTAGAAGTAGCCATTTGTGTGTGGGGGGGGGGTGGGGGGGAGGTCATTTGCTCATTTATTAGCCACAGGAGTTAAAAGAGCTAAGATTCATCAAGTCCTATGTACCAGGCACCCGTGTAAGCATTTTATGTGCCTTACTTCATTCGGTCTTCCTAACAACCCTGGGAGACGCGGTCATTTTCAAGGTGTGAGAACTGATGCTGGTTATTCTAACAATTTAAAGTAAACGAAGGATCCAGCTGGTATAGTTAGGATCCATCATGGATTGGTCATGACAGAGTGACGAGTGGTGACATAGAAGTAGGCCCTGGGCTGGGCTTGCGGTGCCCTGCCCCCCCGTCCTTTCCCCCTCACACCGCCATGTAGCCTGCGGGACTGCACACAGGCCACCTGTGGCCTCCGCCCTGACTTTGGTGCTTCAGGAGGCCAGACAAGAATGGTCTACAGAGGCCTCATCTTTTACTCTTTTCTCACCAAAGGCATCAGTTTTTATCTTTTCCTCAAATTGCTTCATAATGCTTTTTGCCAGTGGAAGGGCCCAGAAGCAGAACACACTCTGGGGCTGATTTAGGAGCCCCTTCCCAGCAAAGGGGTGGACATTCCAGTTCCTGAAAGGATCTCCGTTGCAGAGATGACCGTCATTGTCCTCACCGCCAGGTCACTAGGTATTGATTATTTTGTCCTCCTTTTGCAGACTGTTTCAATCTTGGAGCAGAGACTGACCTTGACAGAGGATAAGCTGAAAGACTGCCTTGAAAATCAGCAAAGGCTTTTCAATGTTATCCAGCAGAAAAGTTAAATAGAAAAATATGAGCAGAGGCTTGATAAATGGCCACGTGTACATGTGCTCAGGAGGGTAGTACAAGATGCTTCACACAACACACTCATGTACTCACTATCATGGCATGTCTTCAAAGGGTGAACAACAGAACAAAAGGCAGAAAAGGCATAATGACTAATTTAAACACACAAATCAATGTCAAGGACTAATTCAAATCATTACCATTTATGATTGCAGTAATAAAGTGGTAAGTATTCAAGTGGCTCTGTATTTTCCCCCATATTATTGTAAATGCCGGTTTTCGTTTATAGTCCAAATCCTGCCAGGAGAGTAACCACATCGAATTTCATTGTTAAATCATTTCAACTGATCACACTCAGGTGATTCCTTAAAGCAATGGATGTGTTTCCTTCGTGAACAACACCCTTGGGGTGAAGTAATGCAGTTACCTCTAAAACTGCATCCTGTATGCGGAGAATGAATTAGTGGTCTGACTCCTGTTTCTGTCAGCTCAAAAAAAAAAAAAATTTTTTTTATTCTTTCTTAACAATGTCCTGAAATGATGATCTTATAAAATTCCCAAAGCACAGAATTTCCACAGCAAGAATACACTTATATACATGACACAGGGCAGTGGGTTTTTACTTCATTTATGGTGAACATGGCTTATCCTTTGCCCAGCCTGAAAGAAAATGAAGAACTAGAAACGCATGAAGCGCACGTCTTTGCTCTCGTTGATGGGCGCACGGAAGGATTTGGGTTGTGTCCAGACCTATGACCCCAGGGTACAAAGATGGCGCCAGTGGGGTTTCAGTATGCTCTGATGCTTGAATGACGCAACAGTGACATTTACAAATACACACACACATGTATGTCCACATGCTTCAGAAAAGTTGTCGCTTAGGGTGATTTGGGTGGCTGAGTAATAAGTATGTATAATATTCACATCATTGTCTTCCTATTTTTTTTTTAACGAATGTGATTTAAAACGAAATAAAAATGAGCCTGGCATTCCAAAAAATGCTCAGGGTGATTTGGTTACAAATTAGAATTTTGTTTTATCTAAAAAAAAATGAGATTAAATTGAAGAAAAACAAATTAATTTTTGCTTGCTTTTCTGTTAACCTAAATCAAGAGGTGGGTGAGGGCAGTCTGTATTTACGCTGTCTGTAGGTAACATGGGGAAAATGCTATCTATGTTTTGAAAAAGAAGAAAAAGTCAAGTCCTATTTATGTAGGAGTCTGTGTTTATAAATTTTTCCCAAGCAATTTCAATCATATCTATAAGGTGGTTTTTTTTAAAAATCACCTCATTGTGTGTTTTAAGTGCCTTTTTATATTATACTAAGTGTGAACTTGTAGACATTTTCAAAAGTTTTGTAAAGACTAAGTGGCATTGTATTTTTATAACCTCATTCAAAAGACTAAGATATGAAATGTCATACTGATTTTTGTTTACCATCTCTTAAGCTTCAAACAATAAAAACATTTTACCTTTAAAAAAGTTGTTCCTTTCTTTTTAAGTGGTTAAAACCTTGAAATACTAAACTTCCTATGCAGCTCAGTCACCTTTCATTGTGCATAACAATCTCCTGGGGCATTTGTCCAAGTTTCCTGGGCCTTACCCGGTTTGTAGGATCACCGGGTCGGGTGGGGCCCATCATCTGCATCTCTTAAGAAGCTCGCAGGTGCTGTAGATGCTTGCCGGCCTACGGCCCACACTCTAGAAACCCATGACGGAGCTATAGCCACTTCTTACAACATGGTGTTGCCACGTTTTTATAGGCCTCACAAACCTTTATAAGGGATCTAAAAACAGTGGTGATAGAAATTAAAATGCCTTGAAACTTTTTCAAGAGGGTCATTTTATAACCCCTCCCCCCTCTTTTTTTAAGCTTTCGTGGATTCTCTTTGGTCTTCCTCTGCTTTCCAGCCTCTCATCTGTCCTAACCTGCATATTCAACTGCCTCATCTACATCTCCACTCTGGAAGACTAGTAGGCCTCTCTGAATATGTCCGAAACCGAGCTCCCCGCTCCGGTGCCACCCGCCAGCTCCCCTCCTGCGTCTCCCGGCAGGTGCTCAGGCTGATGACCTCAGAGTTAGGCTCGCCTCCTTTCTCTCACACCTCACATTCCATTCCTCCAGCGGATTTTGTCAGAGCGGATGAAACACGCGATCACTTCCACTACCTTGGTCACCTGCCCGGGCCCGAGCTGCCATCGTCCCTTCCTGACCACATTGGCCTCCCTGCTGGCCCGCCTGCTGGCCTGGCATAGTAGGCCAGAGTGCTCACTGAAAAGCGAGTTTACACGGGTGGCTCTTCTCCAACCCTTCCAGGGCCTCCCATCGCACTCATCAGCCTAAAAGCTCAAACCTTGACAGTAGTAATGGGACCCCTACCCCCTCCTGGTGGACCTCTCCCCCCTGCCTTGGGTTGCTCTCACTCATTGCCCTTTGGCCGTAGGCCTTAGTAGCCTCTTTGCCTTCCTTTGAAGAAGCAAAATAGCTCCCGCCTGAGGGCTTTTTGTACTTGCCATTCCCTCCGACTGGAACTCTCTGTCCCCAGCCCTCCTAACATTCCAGCCCTGCTCACAGGTTGCCTTTTCAAAGACAGCTTTTTTTTTTTTTTTTTTTTACAAGAGTCTACTCTTGGGGCGTCTGGGTGGCTCAGTCGGTTAAACATCTGCCTTCGGCTCAGGTCATGATCCCAGGGTCCTGGGATCCCACATCTGGCTCCCTGCTCAGTGGGGAGCCTGCTTCTCCCTCTCCCTCTGCCGCTTCCCCCCGGTTGTGTGCTCGCTCGCTCTCTCTTTCAAAGAAATAATAAAATCTTTAAAAAAAAATGTATTCCTAAGCAATCTCCATACCCAACATGGGGCTCGACCCCATGACCCCATGATCAAGAGTCACACGCTCCACAGACTGAGCCAGCCAGGCGCCCTACAGGTTGCCTTTTCAAAGGTGCCCTCCCTGACCACCCGGGATGAAATCATTCACTTCCATTCGTTCCCTGCAAGTCTCTGGTCCAACACAGACAGCAATACAATTGCAATTCTGCCCCTGCCGCTGCGGCTCTCCTTCTCAAAAAGCAAACGCTGGTATCTTTAGATTTCCCCACCAAGCACATTGCCTCATTCATAGGAACTCAGCAGATACTTGCTGAGTAAATGAGAATTTTCATTTATTCGAGTGTTTTAAAAACTTGTTTTTCAATCCACTTCCAGCTAAAAGCAGTTAAAACTAGGCTGAGTGGACTGGAAGACATAGCATACGTAAAAATTTAGATGCTTGATATTTGGGGCTGAGTGGGCATTGCTCTGACTTGCTATTTGTTGTATAGCTCAATAGTTACATGCACAGCCTTTTTTTTTTTTTTTTTTTAAAGATATGCCTTTTTAAAAAAAAGATTTTGTGTATTAGAGAGAGAACATGAGCAGGGGTAGAGAGGCAGGGTGTCAGAGGAGAGGGAGAAGCAGACTGCCTGCTGAGTAGGGAGCTTGACACAGGGCTCGATCCCAGGACCCTAAAATCATGACCTGAGCCAAAGGCAGGTGCTTAACTGGCTGAGCCACCCAGGCACCCCACATGCACAGTCTTTGAAGCCAGAAAGACCCAGGTGTACGTTCTGGCTTTGCTTTTCTCTAGCAGTGTGACCTTTAGGAAAGGTACTCACAAAGCTTAGTTTTCTTTACCTATAAAAGGTAAAAAAATAATAATTGAATTATGTTTGCGAATTGATTAGCACAATTGCTGTCACAGAATTAAGTGCTCAATAAATGGTAGATATTATTGCTATTTATTACTCATTTTGTTTCCCTGGACTGCATTTCCAAATAATACGATTTCAACTGTAACTGTGGGAAAGATACAGGTATTAAGTGCTAATGAATGAAAGCATGATATTTCATCCAAAATTAATGTTTTTATTATTGAAAGTACAACTAAAGGAATAAATATGTAAAAGAAATTAGCCTTCCATACACATAAAACCTCAAGGTTCAGGCCAAAAGCTAGCCTCTGAGCAACTTCAGAGGAATTCAGCCTGAGCATACAAATGCCATAATTACCCTAAGTAGAGGCAGAGCAGAAATGAGAAGTGGGAGAAGGGCCTGGAATGCGAACCAAGGAAGTGCCAGTGAGGCAAAGACTTCCCGGGAGTTCATACTCTTCGTGCCCTTTGACATTTGGAGAACAAGCAGGATTTGCTTTCTACCTTTTCTTTAAAGACAAAGCAGTCCAGAGCCTCACTGAACATTTCATTCACATGAGGAGCAAACTTGGTCTGTTGTTCCCAAGATCAGTTCTGCGCATCTAAGAGGATTGAAAGATAAGCCCTCTAGCCCCGGGTAGAAATATTTGGCTGCTGAGAGAAAGTCATGATTTAAATACTTGGAGGTTACTGACAAATAATCATGTTCAACTCATGAGTAAATTCAGTAATAAGTAAGGATGGGTCTATAATAGGTATTTAAGTGGAATTGTATCTTCAATACATTGTATGCTTCATATTCCACTATGGCTCGTACAATGTTTTTGCCTTAGCAAGTCACGAGGTTTTAGACTTCATGCCCCAGAGGATTTATGAATGTACGTTGAATCTAGAAACACAGCGTAATTGCCAGGTTGTCCTCCATAAGCCCCAGCTGTGACTCTCGGTCAGATAACACAATGGCAGCTTGGGTTCCCTGGAAAAATAGGTCAGTGGCTTGCCAAGAGGCAGAGGTTAGTGGGGGTAGAGAGGGTGTACACAACTACTTTTTTTCTTTGCAAAGTACAAAAGTTGCCTTTTCTTTGGGCCCAAATATCAAACATGTTCCTAATAAAAAATAAAGCCTCTGCTTTGAGATTCTTCTCCTAATAAAGGAGATTTCACAACAAAAGCAGTAGGAGAAATAGCTCACTCATCTAAAATTTCTAAATTTTTAAAGGAAAAGGTGTATGAGAGGAAAAAATTGGCAGAAATGCAAACATAAATAATTGGGAATATCAACAGCTCAGAAATAGAATTTTATTAATGCACAAAACTAGTAGGGCAGACTTAACATGTGTACAAAGAACTATATGGAAATATAAGCAGATTTTCTTTTTTGTCCAAGTGTATTTTTAAACAAAATTTGACCATGTTCTGGACTACATGATATAAAGGAAGTTACAACACTGTATTCCATATATCCAGAGAGCAAATCATAAAATTAGAAATAACCAAATAAAATGCTTAATCACACAGAACACACGAAAAAGAAAACTTAAACTCCTCAATAATATTTGGGCCAGTAAAGAAACCCCAAAATGTAGTGCAAATAGAAATGCAACCTGTCAAATTAGATGGAATACCACTGAAACAATGAAAGCATGAGCCAAGGATCTTCCTAAAATTGTAAGAAGCAACCGTAATAAAGTGAAAGGAAAATATAACAAAAGTTCACATAAAAAAATATGGAAAATAGTTTGCTCTTCGAAAATTTTAAAGTTAATCATTAGCCAAAAGGAGAAGAAAACTTGTTTTAGTTCAAAAGTAATTAATAAAAATGTGGCTGACTTAGAATTTGGTCCTTCGGGTTACCATTCACTGTTTTAAAGTAAACGTCCGCCACTAAGCGGAGTGGAAAAATCGGAGAAACAAATGTAATAGGAATGTGATTCATGTAATTGCTTATTTCAAGATTCTTTTCGTGGCTCTTGAGTCGAAATGTATGTATACTTTTTATCTAGCCTTGTGTTGACAGGAGATGGGTATGTCAGGCTTTGACACAAATCCTTTTCTTGACATACTCCAATCCTTCTGCAGACTCCTGGTTTGGCATAAAAAGCGTGGCTAGGAGAGCAGCACATGGGCCTCTGTGAGCAGGAAGGGTATTTCTTAAGAGCATTTCTCTTTTGTCACATACTTGGTACAAATGTATCATTAAGAAAATTAATCATCTGCCTTGTTCTATAACCTCTGTTCCTTTCAGTGACTCAAAAACATGACCTGGCAGGATGAGAATGGCACTTACTGATTTTTAAATATCTATTACAAAATGATTTTGTGTTAACAAAAGGATACCTGTAAAACCTTTTGAAAGATACAAAGGGGAAAAAAAAGGCAGCACGTCATTACTTTGGGATGAGACACCTCTGTGTTTGCCCAGGATCTTCCTGTGGCCTGGAGAAAGATCAGTTTCAGATGGGCAGGGGCTGTGGAGCTCTCAGCTGGGTAAGAGGGAGGAGGCCCAAGACTGGGGTAAAGGGCTTCTTGCTCAGTTAACTCCAGGATACCTTTGCATCTCATAATTCTAATGAAACACTAATCACCACCTTAGGTTGTTTCCTCTGCTTAATCCCCAAAGGAAATCCCTTTGCTTTTCAGAGATAAAAAGTTAGTAGAACAAAGAGAAAGTCAGGGGAAGCGCCTGGGCCCTTTGCGATAGAATTTCACTGAAGCCTTTCCAAGCCCCAAGGATAGACCCCGAGGGCTATACCGTTTAGTCCTACACCTGGATTGAATATCAAGGTCTGTGAGAAGATGAATCATTTAGAAACCTGATGTCCTTGTAGGGGACTGTTGCCTTTTTAGAACTCATTTAACAACAACTGTGCCGAAGGCAAAAATCACGTAAAAAGTTCAAAGTCGTTAAATCCTCTTTCTGCCCTGCTTTCAGCGAGTGAGAGTCAGAACTGCTAAGCACAGGGGCTCCCTGTCACCCTGATGTTGATCATTCTTTCTCTGAAAAGGAGAGATTAAAGACCCAGCATTAGCAGCATTGAAGAGAACAAACTGTTTAAGGTGGCAGTTTTTACCCCAGGGAACACCTGTTTAAGACTTTCATCATTTTCCTTTCCGGTTTCTCCATAAACCGCATGAGTCAGGCAAAAAGACGCAGGATGGGGATTTTGGACCAGGTAGGATCATGAACGATATAAATATGAAAGGAGTTGTGGCCAAGGAGGGTCCTGACTCATTGTTTCCAACACAGCACATATTCAAGAGAGCACCTGTAAGCTCAGGGGATTTGGGAAGAAGCAATGGGAAGTCCTTATCCTGCCGATGGGAGAAACCAGAGGCGATAAAATCCTAATATTTATTCACCATTAAAATACGCATTTGATGTCTTAGACTTATGGCAATAACCTAGTCGCTGTATAGCCAAAATGTCTTAGAAGCAGCTCCCCAGAACGCCCTTGTCTATGTCCTTGAATCTGGCGTTGGTCAGGTTGGCCGCTGCTGTTGCTGGAGTGGCCAGTCGGCTCCGGGCAGGCCTGTTTTGCTCCTCTGCGGTATTTCGAATTAAGTACCGACATTTAAAAATGAAACAAGTTCACATGAAAATCCAGGTTTCTGGGTTCTGTTCAAAAACGGGAAGATCTGGTACTCCGTGATGGTCATTTATCATGTATTCTATGTTCTGTTATTACGTACGGCACGTCCCGTGCCCAGGGCAGCACCTTCCAGTCCCCCCTGTCTGCTTGTCTCTGTGACCGGTCGCTGCTCCGTTGAATCGGTGTCTGAACAGTGTGGCTTGTGTGTCTCAGGGCACAGCTCTCATGATCCCGTGGACTCGGAAATGGTAGAACTGAGGAAACAGCTCTTTCTCTTGAGGAAACGGAAATGCAGGATGAATGTGAGCCAGGACCCAGGCCGTGGCCAGCCCTCTTGGCTCCTGAGCCAGGCCCTCCCCTAACCCCCCACCCCCGCCCCCGCCGCCTCCACTGTTCTCTGCTGCCTACTTGGTATTTTCGTTCAAGACAGTAAATGTATTTCAAAAACCATCAAGCTTTAAAATAATCGTATGTTAAATGAGAAAAAAAACAAAGAAAGGCAAATCATTCTCTATGTACCATACGATTAGAACAGTAGTACATCGTGCATTGGGAGAAGACTTTGGGTGGGGGCCTTAGGAAATGTTTTTTCTTCTGTTTTCCAGACTTCCTTTAATAATGACGTATTAATTTCCGTAATAAAATAAAACTCTCATTTTAAGCATTCTAAGTGCGTTGAAGCAGATGCCTTGCCTGGTCATGACAACCCCTCTTCCCTTGGCCAGAAACTCACTTCCTTGCTTCCCTTAGAGCTCAGACTGGCCCAAGTGTCTCTTTCCTGACTAATGAGATGGCAGGGGACGTCTTCTGGTGGCTCAAGATTTTCAGGACTTGCAGTCTTAAACATAGTTATGTGAAAATGTCAAGCAAAATTCTGGAGGAAGAAATACAGATTCTAATCTTGAGTACTGGGCAGGGAACAAGGTGGGGGGGACAGACCCCGAACCCAGTTTTAGATACTGCAGTAAAGAATGTCCTATAGTTTATGTAATTATTAGGTTTTCTATTACTTGCAGCCAAAAAAGTGGATACACGTAAGAACACTTATATTTTTTTTCAGATAATCAATTTAAACACATTATCTGGAGTTCAGATTTTTTTTTTTAACTTCTTTTCCCAGTACTACCTAAGTAAATTGAAATGAGAGCCAATACTTTCGATAATCTCATCCAGCGAAAAGGGGTAGTCAGGAGATGAATAGAAGGCTCCACACCATATTCCCTTTAAGAGAATGCAGATAATCATCCATTTTAATTCAGTTCACAGGTTTGGTTCTAACAATCCTTGGGTTTCATGGGGCTGATAAAGTAGGGAAATCTTTCCACTGATCATTCCAAAAATGGAAAGAAGATGGACATTTGATTTCATACAAGTATTTTGCTTATGCTGGAGACACACAGGACACACTTAGGATGGGCTGCCATTTGATCTGCTTCATTTGTGATGCTGGCTGTTGGAGGTGAGGAGGAGGGACTGAGAAATTCAGAGAGGGGAGATGGGGCGGAGAGAAGCTGAGAAGCGGAAGAGATTGGAAGCCATTCCATAATGATGGCTTAAATGTTCAGAGATCTTTATCTTGGAGGAGAGAAGACTTGGAAGATGTGAGAACTCTTAGTTAAATTCTGTGGGTTCAAGGCTTAGAGATTCATTTGGTTTATTTTAGGTGACGCAGAAATTTTTAGAAGACTCTATGTGAAAATACAGAAGGCAAGAATCTCAATTACAGTGCCGGGCAATATGGCAACCCAGGAAGAATCATAGTCAAGTTTGTTGGGAAAGAGAGGAATTACGGTCTAGCCGGGCCTACCTGAGCCTAGTACTTAAGATCTAGTGCAGGATATGAACTGTATTGTTAGAGTCCATCACAATTATAGGTAACCCGTCGTACCATACCCCCAACAGCAGAACTCTGATTCTGGTGCTTCATCACTAACAGGAATTGGCGATTTTTGTTTTGTCTCTGCTTTGCCGATGTTACCTTCTGACTGACCTCTCCCCATTTTTCTAGTCCAGATGCTTGAGAGAAACAATTTCATTGATGAATTAAATCATCATCATCCCTAGCAAGACAAACACTTGTGAGGCGCTTCCCATAGGCCAAGGATCAGCCCATAGGTAGACCAGAATGGCGGCGCCACACAGAACATGGCCATTCAGGTACCGGGAAGTATGTTGCTTCCCTCGGCTGGGCATGGTGGAGAGGGCAGGCCCGCCTGCTCGAGCATACGATTCCTTTATACGGAATGGCAGGCTCTGGGTATAAGCTGCTAGAGAGAAACCCTGGGCATTTAAAAAATTCTTTCCGAAGGTAGAAGGAGGTGGAAACGACAGAAAGGTAGGCTTTAACCAGATCTAAGGAATACTTTCAAACAATTAGTACTCTCTGAAAGCAAAATGGACTTCCTTGAGAAATAGAGAGTAGTTCCTTCCTGGAGGTGTTTCAGAGAAAGCTAGATTACCCCTTGGCAGGGAATTTGTAGCTTAGAACAGAGAACAGCACATTGAGGATCTGACCCTGAGACTCTGATCCTGTGGTTTACCTCTGCCGAACTGGTAAACGCAGAAGGAATTCTGGGACCGAAGGAGTCTCACACATCGGAGGCGGCCTTGCAGAATTCTGAGTCTCAAGAGACTCTCAGAATTGTAAGGCTCCGAGTCTTCTCTGAGGCAGATATTTGACAAACTATAGGCTGTGCAGGGTCACTTGTATAAAATGACCCTAAAAACTCTCCAAGCAATTCACCTCTAGGGATGATTTAAGAGAGGAGCAAGCACTTGGTGGTGAGGAGAAAGCCTGGGATTCTCAGCTCTTACCACTATTTTGCATTGAGGTGTCGAGGATCTCACATTAAAAATGTGTGTGTGTATGTGTGTGGGGGACATGACATCCCTTACCACATAGTCATTTATCAAATGAATTAGGCAGTGACCTAATTATAAGGGGCTGATGATTTCCAGAGGGGCAAAAGGAGAGCGACCTGTAGGAGTAACTTGTTACATTAATTTATTAATTTTCAGTGAGTTCTTGGATCTCTTCTTCTGGGACAGTGTTCTGGGGGAAGGAAGAGACAGGAGAAGCAAGGGGAGAAAGAACACCTACCTGAACATCTGTTGTGGGTCAGGCACTGGGCACTTTCCTGTCTCTCATCTTTGGGTGATGAATGAGGGATGGCGCACGTTCAAAGCCAGCCAGAGGCGTGTGAAAGCACCGTACTTGTGACATTAACTGTGTCACAGGGAAAGCAGGGAAGCTTGACCTGTGTTGATTTCTGATCCTTGTGTGCCCTCGCTCAACTAAAGCTCCAGCGGTAGCCTCACGTCGGAGCGTTCTTAGCGGCGGCCTGGCTGACCCACACTAAGTTACTCACAGATACTTGAATTCACCCAGGCTCTCTGGAAATTACTGCCAGCCAGTGTAAGAATGACACATTGTTCAGTTCTTAGCACTTGGTGAGAACCTGTCTCGAGAAGGATTTTGCTTCAAAATTATGAGGCAAAAGGTTGAGATTAAGGCTTAAAGGAAATAACCTTTGGAATTCAACATGCAGAGGGGGACCTGGAGAGCAATCTGCATTCAGTAGTCTTTTCAGGAGTGTCCTGAAAAGTTGTGCTCCTAGGGGCCAGGGCTTGTGGAAATCTGGGTGGCGAATTGTGGGAAAGCATGGGAATAAATAAAGGCAACAAAAATGCACAAGGCACCTCCATACACTGGTACGCTTATCCTTCGCTCAGGGAGCAGCACCTGGGTGGGCCTATCTCTGCCCCTGGCCTCCACCCTGCAGCCTGCGGAGGAGGGGACTACACACGGGTGCCCCTTCTTCCCCACCCCTGGGACAGCCTCACCTAAGGTATAGAGCTGCCTGAGAAGCTGCTGGTCATCTGGGATGCTCGGGGTAAGGAGAGGTTTACCTGAGTGGGGCACAACGCCCTCAGCTCTCTGATGTTGAAATTCCACTTTGTGGAGAACCTTCTGATACCCCCCACCGAACATCCATCCTGTCCGCCTCTCCTTCATGTGGCCCCCAGGTAGGAGTTGGACCCTCCCAGCCACAGGGGTGAGCCCTGGCTGATTTCCCAAGATCTGGTGATGGATCCAGGGTCATCTGAGCCAGGCGACTATAATCTGTTCTTTGCCTGGCTGTGAAGCGAGGAGCATGAGACCAGTTGCCACTCACGGGATCTTGAAATCGCACGAGTTGCATGAGGTAAGTCACCCTGTGGATAAAATGGACACAGGCTAAAAGGCAGAGCTGTGAGAACAACAAATGTCCTGAAGCCCAACTACCTTTAGGTGGTTCCCTTCAGCCTCCCGAATGGCTCACACAGCCTTGGGGAAGAAGTAAACCAGGAGAAACACAAGTGTCACCGGATGTCATGGGATCGGTGTTAAATGGGAGGGAAAGCCTTCCATGGCCAAAAATGTCTGCAAAATATCAAGTTACACAAAATGCAGTCATTTATAAAACATTTATAATGCATATTGTAAATGTCCTGGAAGTTTGTCAACTATACTTAAAACAAAAAAACAAAACAAAACAAAATCTACTTAAAATAAATAAGTAACTGTCCAGGAAGGAGCTAGGGTAGGAAGCATGATATAGACTCCTTCAATCCAAGGACCAGATGGGGTTTTGTTTTTGTTTTCATAGAACACGTGAGTCTTTTGAGGAACATAGTTTAGGAAGCTCTGCTGAGTCATTCATTTTCGGGTTTTACACCTTAGTGAGTGAAACAGCATGCGAGAGAAGACAGGAAGCCGAATTTCTTCCTTCCCAGACCTACGCAAGACCTCCCAGAACTGGCAAGACTTGCTTAAAGGGGGATGCACCATGCTGGCTGTGAGCCATCATCCCCCCTGGAAATGCTAGAAACAGCCCCGTGTTCTGATTCAGCAGGTCTGCTGGATCCCAGGCCAATCACACACATCTACATATATAAGATAGATAGAAAGAGATAGATAGATGCTGTCTATATCTTATATAGAATAACATAGATACAGATATTTGCCATTTGTGTTATGGTGATTGTGAACATTCTCACTTTAAGAGTAATAGTAAGTAACCTAATGACTCTTGCTTTACAATACTCTTTAATATTTCTCTTTTTTTTGCTTTTTATTTTGAAATAATTTCAAAAGTTGAAAGAATAATAGGAAGCCATATACTTTTTTTAAGATTTTATTTTTGAGTAATCTCTACTCCCAACATGGGGCTCGAACTTACAACCCTAAGATCAAGAGTCAGGGGCTCCACTGACTGAGGCAGCCAGGCACCCCAAAGCCATATACGTTTTATCCAGGATTCCAAAGTGCTAACATTTTGCCACTTTTGCTTTATTATCATCTATGTATCTATCATTCTTTCTATATCTACCATTTATCATCTATCTATTCACCCATCTTCTATCCGTCTATCATCTATCATCTTTCTACCCCCCGCCATGATAAGGAAAATCTGTGTCCTAAGATAGCAAACTGAGCCAGCGAGAGAGTCCCAGTCCTTGCCCTGGGGCTCTTCCAGGTTCTTTTCCCTGCTCTGCTTCCCGCACGCACCAATCCGGGTCCTTCTCCCTGCCCCGCTTTGCACGCGCGCCAAAATTGCCAAATATGCGGAAATTAAAGTGTAAAAATTGCCCCCTTTGTTTGTGCTCAGGGCTCAGTCCTTTGGAGACCACTCTCCTCTGAGCCTGCCGCCGTTAAATAAGCCTCCCATCCTCCAAGATCTCTGGGTGCCGCTTGGTTCTTCCATCGGGCGATCCAGCCCAGGTTCTGTAACATTTGGTTACCTGACAGGGAAACCCAATTGCGCTGGGCCATTGTTGCCACCAGTTTGGGGGCAACAGCGGGGTGGTGATGGAACGAGGGATTGTAATGGAGAAGGTGCGCCCTGCCTAATTTTCGGCAGTCTCCCGCCCCGGTCGCCTCGGGCCTGCCCCACTCTGCTGTTCCCACCGGACTCGAGGAGACTTGGCAGGTGAGGACCTGGTCCCGACGTCGGATTCTGGTAAGGCCTGAGGCCCCAGGACCCAGACAGGCCCACCCCTACTGAGGTGGAAGGGGAGCCTGATCACCTCCCAGAGACCTCTTAGAGGTCCCACAGGTAGGGATTCCCAGGGAGGGAATGTAATAACTTCTGGAATGAATGTGCGAATGAATGTGCAGTCCGACCTGGCTTGCTTAAGCAGACTGATTCTGTGACTCCACAGGCGAGCACCTTTAAGGTCCCCAGAAGCCTACAGAGTTGAGTGGGCCCGTCTGCGATTCCGTGGTGAACGGCATACAGTCTAGAGCGGCATCGGAATAGATTCTGATCATTAAGTCACAATGCTGAGACCACTACGGCTAAGTATCACCTAAGCTCCTTCAGGACACGGCCAGACGGGCATCTGATTGGTCTCATCATCTCAGGAGACACCCGCCCTTTGTCTGTCTCTGCACCACCACACATGGGGACATCACCATGGGGTCAGGGCAGAGTAAACCTACGGTTCTAGAGACCATGATCAGAAATTTCAAGAAGGGGTTTTGGGGAGACTATGGAGTCAGGATGAACCCCGGCAAGTTGAGAACCCTATGTGAATTCGAATGGCCCACCTTTGATGTCGGGTGGCCTTTAGAAGGGACATTGGATGTCCCAACGATTCGTCAGGTATGGTGAGTCGTAACAGGAGAACCAGGACACCCTGACCCAGTTTCTATACATTGACTCCTGGCTAGGAATTGCCCAGATCCTTCCCCCCCGGGTGCTATTCGCTTGCAATAGACAGGGACAGGCCAGAGTCTTAATCATCTCATCCAAGCGACCTAAAGAAAATCAGCAAAAGCCCCTGTCTCCACAAATCCTAGCCAGAGATCCTGAGGACGAACCGACCCTGCTCTCACCGTACATACCCCCAAGACTGCCTACACCTGGCCCTTCAGCTCCAGACACTCTGCCGCCATTGGTTTCACTAGTGCCTCCAGGCCCAGAGGATCCACTGGCACCCCAGACCCAAAAAATCCACCTTCTCCAGGACCAGCAGCTGGGCTACGGCCTGTGCCCTCCAAATGCTGGTACGAGAGATGAGAGACACGGGAACCTGAGAGACACGATGAAGACGGGATGGTGAAAAAGAAAGTCAGTGTCCTTGCTGCCACCCTGAAAGAAAAGGACAACACAAAGATGGGGAGGCCCCAACCAGCAAAAGGGGGGAAACCCAGAACCCCCTTGGCAAGGGATCAATGTGCCTACTGTAAAGAGAAAGGGCATTGGAAAAATGAATGTCCCCCCCGGGGAAAGGCTCAAAAGCCCAGCCACTACAAGGAAGAACCCCGAGAGGAGGACCTCATAGGCTGAGGGCGACTGGGCTCTTTCCTCCTTGGCCCCCATGAGCCCATGGTCAAAATGAATGTGGGGGGCCAACCAGTGACTTTTATGGTTGACATTGGGGCCAAGCACTCTGTTGTCACCTCCCCAGTGGCACCTTTCAGCAAAAGGACTGCGACCATCCTCAGGGCCACTGGGACACAGGCAATACAAAAGCCCTTTTGCCAGGCTTGCCAGTGCAAACTCAGGGGCCACAAGGTCCCACATGAGTTCCTTTATCTGTCCGATTGCCCCATCCCTCTCCTGGGCTGAGACATACTCTCCAAGCCCACTGGACACACTAGCCTCCGATTGAACCCAAGGCAAGAGGAGATGGGGTCTCTAATACTAGCAATTACCATGCCAAGGGAAGAAGAATGGAGGCTATTCTGTGCCCAGGCCCAACCGAGCAGCCCGCTGGAGTTCAGACTCGCCTTCCCTTCAGTATGGGCTGAAAACAACCCACCTGGACAAGCCCGGAATCGGGCCCCTATCATTGTTGAACTGATCCCAGGAGCCCAACCTCAGAGGCAAAGGCAATACCTGCTTCCACAAGAAGCTAAGATTGGCATCCAAGAACATCTGACCAAACTCAAAGAAGCAGGTATTCTAGTCGAGTGCCAGTCGGCCTGGAATACCCCACTCCTGGCAGTCAAGAAGCCAGGAGGGGGATACCGACCAGTTCAAGACCTGCAGGCCATCAATAAGATGACTATCTCTCTGCACCCAGTGGTCCTGAATCCATACATCCTCCTTGGCCAAATCCCCAGGTCGGCCAGATGGTTCACTTGTCTAGATTTGAAGGATGCCTTCTTCTGCTTCCGCTTAACTCCCCAGAACCAGCCACTTTTGTCTTTGAATGGTCTAACCTGATACAGGGCGCCATATGCAACTGACTTGGATGTGCCTCCCACAGGGGTTTAAACACTCACCAACCCTCTTTGGGGAGCGCTGGCTGCGGACCTCGCCAGCTTCCCAAGAGAGGAAGTGCACACAGTGCACCCTCCTCCAGTATGTGGATGACCTCCTCCTTGCCAGTGACACACAACACTGCACAAAAGGCACAAAGGCCCTCCTACAGCTCCTGTCAGACTCAGGATAACGAGCCTCATGGAAGAAGGCACAAATCTGCCAACAACAGGTCTGATACCCTGGTTTCCTCCTCACCCAAGGGAAAAGAGAACTAAGGCTGGAGAGGAAAAGGGTCATTATCTCCCTGCCAGAGCCCCAGACAAAAAAGGGCCTATGAGAATTCCTGGGGGCTGCAGGATTCTGCCGCATCTGGATCCCTGGGTTCTCGGCAATAGCAAGACCTCTTTATGATCTCTTAGTAGGACCAGAGGGAGAATCCCCTGCCTGGACTGAGGAAGCAGAAGCCGCCTTCACAGAGATAAAGACCGCCCTGGGCAGTCTCCAGCCCTGGGCCTACCAGATGTAGAGAAACCCTTCAACCTCTTTGTGCATGAAAAGGAAAAAATAACGCTCAGGGTACTCACCCAGACTGTTGGGCCCTGGCAATGGCCAGTTGCTTACCTGTCAAAGAAGCTGGACCCTGTGGCAGCCGGATGGCCACCGTGCCTCAGGGCGCTGGCAGCCACAGGCCTACTCATCAAGGAGGCGGACAAACTTACCCTGGGGCAAGAACTTAATGTCAAGGTCCCTCATGCAGTTGTGTCCCTCATGAACGCACAGGGACACCGCTTCCTTTCCAACTCTTGGCTGGCACAATACCAAGGTCTCCTCTGCAAAAACCCGTGGGTCACCCTCGAAACAGTAAGGACATTAAATCCAGCAACTTTCTCCCCACAGAAGAGGGGGAACCAGACCATACTGCTCCGAGGTGATTGATGAAGTCTACTCGAGTCGTCCAGATCTGCGGGATCAAGCCATAAAGAATCCAGAGCTCATGCTGTTAGCGATGGCAGCAGTTACCTACAAGAGGGTGCCTGGAAAGCGGGTTATGCGGTAACCACAACCACTGAAGTCCTAGAAGCTAAGGTATTACCAGCTGGCTGGTCAGCACAACGGGCTGAACTATATGCCTTAGTCCGAGCCCTCACCCTCATCGAGGGCAAGCGAGTCAACATCTACACCGACTCTCGGCACGCCTTTGCTACTGTACGTATACACGGAGCCATCTACAAGGAAAGGGGCCTCCTAACCGCAGCAGGAAAAGCTATCAAGAACAAGGAGGAGATCCTGAGACTCCTCTAAGCCATCTGGCTCCCAAAGGAAGTAGTGATCCTGCACTGTAAGGGACACCAGAAAGGAGACAACCCCATAGCGTGGGGAAATCATCTGGCAGAAGAGGCAGCCAAGACCGTAGCCAGGGAGGACATGGACAGAGCCCCTTTCCTCACCATGGCCCTGACACCCCCGGAAGAAGTCCCTCTGCCCAGTTACACTGAAAAGGAAAAGGAATGGGCCATGGCTGAGGGAGCCACCCTGACTGAAAAGGGATGGTGGATGATGCTAGATGGGTGCATCTTTGTTCCAACAGCAACTGGAGGGCATCTAGTCAAGGAACACCACCAACTCACTCATCTGGGAAAAACTGCATTAGAGGCCCTTCTCAAGAAGCACTACTACATCCGTCAGCTGCCAGCACTATGCCGAGCAACGAGTGAACAATGCACAACATGCACTAAAAACAATGCTCGGTCTGCACCGCGGCCCCTGCCAGGTGTCCAGAGGATGGGAGCAACCCCCTTCGAGCAGGGCATTCAGATATCTCCTAGTAATAGTATGCACATACGCTGGGTGGGTCGAAGCCTTCCCCACCAGGACAGAGCAAAGCCAGGAAGTAGCTAAAGTCCTCTTGCGGGAGATCGTGCCCCAGTTCGGCCTGCCATTAACAATCCATAGTGACAATGGACCCACATCTGTAGCAGACATTGTACAGGTCTTGACCAAATCTCTCAATATCACCTGGAGACTCCACACAGCTTACTGGCCCCAAAGCTCAGGGAAAGTAGAGCAGATGAATGGCAACCTCAAGGGAACCTTAGCAAAGTTTTGTCAGGAAACTAACCTCCCATGGCCGGATCTGCTACCCCTACCTCTCCTGCATGCTCAATGTATGCCCGGGACATCAGGTTTCTCCCCATTCGAATTAATATATGGATGGCCTCCCCCATGCTTGGGAAGCCTTCCAGGAAACTTGCATCAGGTTGGAGATAAAGGGATAAAGGAGCAGCTTCAGGCCCTGGGGGCCACCCTAAATAAATTACAAAAGTACACCATTCAGAGGGCCCCAATCTCCTTAGGGTCTCAGGTACATTCCTTCCAGACAGGGGACTCAGTTTGGGTCAAAGATTGGAAGAAAGACCCCCTCCAACCGCAGTGGACAGGGCCCCACACTGTTGTTCTAATCACCCCTACTGCCCTCAAGGTCTCAGGTGTCACCCCATGGGTCCACCACTCCAGAGTGAAGAAAGCTCATCATTCAGATGAGGAGCCACGCCAGTGGAGAGTCCAGCCAGACTTCGCAAACCCGCTCCGGCTTCACCTTCGACGAGACCCCAATGACTGATGGACACCTGCTCACTGTGGTCCCTGGCTCTCATTGGCATGATTTCCCTCATCTTGTGACTCGGACTCTACACTGTTGCCCCTCCTGACTGGACTTTCCCCCAGAGACTCACTATTGTCATTGCTTATTGGGTGACCCTAGGGTGTATTACTGCACTTACTTGTCCACAGGTTTCATCTGCTGTCGGGTTAGCCACAATGGCTCCCTCTAACTAAGGTCATAGAGCCCACTTTTACTGGCCCTCTGCTGTCTACTCCTGAGCACACTTCACCGTGGTTTTCCTGGCCCCAGTCAGTCCCGGTCTTTTGCTGCCTGGTGTGCTATTCCTCCGCACTGCCTCTAGCTTGTCCGGCCAGGCAAGGGGGGCAAACTCTCATATCACCGCTACTGGCAAATGGACTTTCCAGCTTATCCCCCTCAGTCCCGTACCGGCACCCCCACTGACTTCTTCCACCTGGGATGGACACCCACCAAAGGTTAACCTCCATTTTGATGGATGCCAGCCTTTTTTTTTTTTTTAAAGATTTTATTTATTTGCGAGAGAGAGAATGAGAGACAGCATGAGAGGGAGGAGGGTCAGAGGGAGAAGCAGACTCCCTGCCGAGCAGGGAGCCCGATGCGGGACTCGATCCAGGGACTCCAGGATCATGACCTGAGCCGAAGGCAGTCGCTTAACCAACTGAGCCACCCAGGCGCCCGGATGCCAGCTTCTTGATACACCCTGGGAACCTCACAGACGGTGCTCACTCAGGTTACCAGCTGGTAGATATCTCCATTTGTGGGGGCCCTACGCCTCAACAGCCAAACACCTGCCCTCAGTTCTGCTCACAAGCTGGGGGATGTGAGTCATGGGTGGCAACTTGGCCGGGAATGGAATGATGGTCCACCAGGTGGTGGCACCTCAAACAGCACAGTGACATCCAGATTTTCTTGTCTCACAACGCCACGTAACGCCACCCCATCCTCTTGCTCTAACAATCACATGTATGTCAGTCTTAGAACCCAATGCCACATCATGGGCTACAGGAATCGTTCTCCTGTTGGGCCAATATCACCCTATGGGAACCGACCCCATAGCCAAATTTATGATTAAGTCCATGTTCACTCCAAGCCTTACAGTCAACCCCCAGAGTCAGACAGAAAATAACTCGCCCTGGCACATCCCCGGGTCCCCCACCCACATGCAGCAAACATCTATAGCGCAACTGTTAGGTGTGATTAATGCCTCCCACCAAGCACTTAACCACTCAAACCACCCCTAGCGTCTGACTGCTGGATCTGTATAAAGCCCAGTCCCATCCAATACCTAGGTGTCATCCTCAACCAATCTACCATGTCACCTCCCACCTCGGCACTGGGGACCTCAGATTATCCCTTTCTGGCTCTGGTACTGCTGTATGGAAACTCTTCCTCTCCTGTCATGGGTCACAGTCGGGTCTGTGAGCCTAACAACACTTTTCTGGCTTGTGATCAAGGTGTATACATCTGCATCACCCCGCGCAATCAGTCATGCATGCTTGTCAGTCTCTTACCCAATCTTTCAATCCTCCCCAGGAGCGATGCCCCACTTATACGGAGACTTCCTAGCCGCCCTCGATGCTCCTCTGCGGCCATCCCTCTTATCATGAGCCTGCCGGCTGCATCAGGTGTTGTCCTCAGCACCACTGGCGTTGGGATGTCTCAGGTTCAGTACCAGGGGCTAACTCAACAACTCACAGAGGATTTTTCTGCCCTCACTCAGTTGGCCCTGGCCCTGCAGCACCAACTTGATTCACTGGCTTCAGTGGTCCTCCAAAACAGATGCGGGCTCAACTTGCTCACGGCCACGCAAGGGGGGCTCTGCCTCTTCCTACAGCAGGAATGTTTTTTCCTTGCTAATGAGTCGGAGGTGGTCCAAGAAACTCTGACCCAATTACAGGAATGAGTACATTGCCGGTGGGAATCACTCCAGCCCTTACTGGGTTTATCACTACTCAAACTGCTAAAATCAGACTCCAGTTACTCCTTATTATCGTCCCGTAGAAGATGAAAATGATGCCCTCTAATCTAGGTGTTTAAAGGGGCATCAAAGTGGGGGAAGATAAGCAAAATCTGTGTCCTAAGATGGCCAACCAAGCCAGCAAGAGAGTCCCAGCCCCTGCCCCGGGGCTCTTCTGGGTTCTTCTCCCTGCCGTGCTTCGCACACACGCCAAAAGTGCCAAGTATGCAGAAATAGAAGTGTATACATTGCCCCCTTTGTTTGTGCTCGGGGCTCAGACCTTTGGAGACCATTCTCCTCTGAGCCCACCGGTGTTAAATAAGCCTCCGATCCTCCAAGATCTCCGGGTGCCGCTTGGTTCTTCCTTCGGGCAATCCAGTCCAGGTTCAGTAACACCCACATCTATCTATTTTCCCAAAACAATTAAAAGTTGCAGACATGATGCCTCAGTCCCACTAGAAATGCCAGTGTGTATTTACTAGAAGACAAGGACATTACCTACATAACTACAGGTCAGCCCTCAGATGAAGGAAGCTGACATATGGTACCACCACGGAGTCCACCTGCCCCATTCAAATTTCACCTATTGTTCTGGTACGTACGGAAAAAAAATTTCTTTTCCCTTCTGTTTCTGGATCCAATCCAGGATCATGTGTCACATTTACTTTTGATGTCTCTGTAGTATTCTTCAACCGTTCTTTATCTTTCATGACTTCAATGTTCTTGAAGAATTCACACCTTTTTTTTTTTTTTTTTTTTTTTGTAGAATCTCCCTCAGTTTGGGTTAGAATGATGGGTTTCTTTATGATAGTATATGCATTTTGCCAGGAATATCACGGAAGTGGTGCTCTTCCTCTGTGCGTGTCATACCGAAGGGCACATAACGTCAACCTGTCCCGTTTTTGACAATGCTCATTTTGATCCCTGGTCAGAATCAGGCAGGTATACTTATAATAAGAAACGAGGTTATTGCAACCATTGCAGGCATGAGAGGTACCTTTGCTCCAACCCCTGCATGAGAAGATGAAAAAAGAATCCAGGCTGAAAAGAAAAGCCTAAGAAAGTGTGCTACTGAGGACAACCAGATTTTCTCATTTAGTAATTTCCTTGATTGTGAACGAGAAGAAAAATACGGTTTTCCTTTTTCTCCCTGCTAACAAAAAAGGGTGTGTTGTGGGGGCGCCTGGGTGGCTCAGTTGGTTGAGCGACTGCCTTCAGCTCAGATCATGATCCTGGAGTCCCGGGATCGAGTCCCACATCAGGCCCCGCTCAGCGGGGGTTCTGCTTCTCCCTCTGACCCTCTTCCCTCTCGTACTCTCTGTCTCTCATTCTCTCTCTCTCAAATAAATAAAATCTTAAAAAAAAAGAAAAGGTGTGTTCTGCCTGACACATTCAGGAAGTATCAAATTTGCTGTTAAACAGATTATAAGACATGTTTTTGCCATATCAAACCATGAGATTATTCTAGGTCATGTTTTTATTGCTGACTCAGTCATCCATTTGCATGAATCAATTTTAACCTCCAAACTTATCCAATATAATCCAAACATGAATAGTGCATAGGTTACAAATGGATCAGAGAAATGCCAACTTGGGGCTGGAAATCTGAATTCTGGAACAGCTGTTTCAAAGAGAAGTGGCGCATTGTGGAGACAAGGCAGATGGCCTCTGAAGAGTCCTCAGAAGCCCCGTGGGGGCGGGGGGCAGTGCCAGAGTCCCCGCAGAACAGGGGTCCTGGGCAGCAGTCTGGTTAAAATGGGTGGCTGTGGGTTGTCTTAAACCTAGGTCATAGGCAGCTCACTTTTAAAACGTAAAATATGTACAATAGGTCCAAAAAGTGGTAAAGTTCTCTATGCTTTTATATCCACCTTATGTACTACTGAGAAAATATCTATTATATATATCAAATAAGATGATTATTTTTATTTGTAGCAAATGGCCCCAATCAACCTGATCAACAGAGATTATGAGGTTCTTCCTGGTAGTGCAGTTTCTTCGAACTGGCCAGTCAGCATTATTTGAGCCCAACCAGTTGGTGGGTCATGATCCGAGCAAGTCTCAGAACAAATAGGTCAAACATATGCACACAGGGGCACCTGGCGGGCTCAGTCAGTAGAGCAGGTGACTCTTGATCTCAGGGTTGTGAGTTTAAGCCCCATGCTGGGCATAGAGTTTACTTAAAGCACAAAGCCAAAGCCAACAGATGCACATATTTTAGCTAGCTAGCAGGCAGGCAGGAGCACTCATGGCTTTGGACTGCTCCCTAGCTGTGGCTCTCCGGGTCAACCAGCATCCTACCAGAAAAGCATCTTACCTGGGGTCCTCTTCCTGACATACTCACAGGAGGAGTGTATAGGTAACATTTGAGTGAGACCAGGCAGGAAGGGTCGTCCGTGGAGTGGAGGGACCCGGGGCTAAGAGACCCCAGATCTGAGTGGGTGTGGACTGCTGAGCCCATGAGCACGTCACCCATACAAGGTCAATGGGTCCTGTTTCACCACTGCTAACTCATAGACAAATGTAACTCCAGTCCCGGGCTCCTTCTCCTGTCTGACCCCTGAACTCCAAATCCCACTGCCCCTTGACATTACAAATACAACATGTCCAAAACTGAACCCCCAGTCTTCCTCCCGATCTGCTCCACCTATCTCAGTCAGTGGCAACTCCAACTAGGCCAGAAACCTCGGAGCCTTCCTTCATCTCTCTTTATCTCTCAGAGTACCCATCCAAACCTGCAGCAAGTTCCGTCAGGCACACTGTCAGAATAATTCTAGTCCCTCACCACGGTCACCATCTCTCTGCTCTGAGCCCCCAGAATGTTTTGCCTGAATTATTGAAATAGCCTCACAGCTGGTCTTCTTTGTGCCCTTGATCCCCTGCACCACCAGAGTGATACCACTGAAGAATGTGCCAGGTTCTAGAAGCCTTCTGCTCAAAATCAGACGATGGCTTTCCATCTGAGAGTAGAGCAAACTTCTTGAAAAGACCTTTGAAATCTCACATAATCAGTCCCATTTTTTACAGCAGGGATAGATCTTGATGGCATTATGCTAAGTGAGATAAGTCAGACAGAGAAAGATACTGTATGAGATCACTTATAAGTGGAATCTAAAAATGCTGATAGAGGGGCTCCTGGATGGCTCAGTCGATTAAGTGGCTGCCTTCTGCTCAGGTCATGATTTCAGGGTCCTGGGATCGAACCCCACATCATACTCCTGGCTCAGCGGGGAGCCTGCTTCTCCCTCTGCCTCTGCCCCCTCCCTCTGCTCATGCTCTCTCTCTTTCTCAAATAAATAACATCTTTAAAAATAATAATAATTTAAAAATAAAAATGTTGATAGAAGAGGGGCTAGAGGGTAGTTACCAGGGGCTAGTGGGTGGGGGGAATGGGGAGATGTTGGTCAAAGGGCACAAGCTTCCAGTTATAAGTTCTGGGGATTTGAGGTGCAGCATGGTGATTATAGCTAATAATACTGTGGTATATACTTGAAAGTTGCGAAGAGAATAGATCTTGAACGTTCTCACTCCCCAAAAGAAATGGTAATTATGTAACATGATGGTGTTAGTTCAAGTTCTACTGGTAATCACTTTGATATATATAATTTTGCAAATCAACACGTTGCACCCCTTAAATTTATACAATGCTTTAGATCAAGTATATCTCAATAAAGCTGGGGAGGGGAAAATCACCCATAACCACACTATCCAGAGAACCATCATTTAAATGCATATAAACTCACCATTCTTTCTCCTGTAGTCATATGTATTTTTGGTGGGGTCACTGTAGACATAGTTTTAAAACCTGCTTTAAAATTATTTGTATGCATATAATTTAGATTTTAAACACATAGCCCCATATAGCCTTTAAGAAATACCAAGCTTGCTGGGAATTTATGAGGGTCCCTTTTGATATCTTCTCCTCGAAAACTCGATCTTATCAGATTTGTTGTATATATAATCCAACCAATATAATAAGTTTGACCCTGATCTTGAAATCTTTCTTAGCTGACGACTTTCAGTGGCTTCCCGGATTCCCCTGTCACCTTAATCGTTTGTCACTATAACACACACACACTTCCTTCATCCCTAATAATTACAGGGATCCAAGAGAATGAAAATTGAAGTCTTGCTAGAGAAAAATTTCAGAATTTGAGAATCTAGCTTGCTAAAAACTGAAAGAGCCTAATAGTTTGAATTAGGATGCATGGGTTAGGATGCATGAATTAGCCAAATATGGACACAAGCTATTATTTCCTCGTGGGTATTTAGGCAACCGTCATAAACCATAGCTGTGTAGTCAACGATTGTGCGTCATATGACTCCAGAGGGTTCCATTTACACGGGCAACACTGAGAGGTCGCCCCTTGGAGTTGGGCAATGTGGTGCCCCCCCCCCAAATCTGGCTGGATTACACTTAATTCAGTTTTAGGAATCATTTCTAAGATGTTTTCTTTCTCTGGCTCTGCCCCCTGGCCCAATCATCATCTATTCAGCATTTGTCTAAGGAAAGCAGATTTTCTATTATGATAGCCAATTTTTAAAAACTCTCCTTTTAGACCCTTTCTTCGGTGGACAGATAAGGGGATGCAAACTACACAGTCCAGTTAAATGACCAGACACGTCTGTCAAATGAGTCTGCTAACAGGGTGCTGTAGGAGAGTTGGGTGGAGAGCTAAGAGCTGAACTCTGAAACCTGTCATCTCTAGCAGGTCAGTCAGCATTTGGTAGGCTCCATGTGTTCCTTCTCTCGCTGGGGACTGGAGGCCTTGCCTGCTTCTCCTGTATCCTCCATCCTTCAACCCCGAACTCGGGCCCTGTGATGGATGTGATGGGTCTTCTGTATTTGAACCTAATCTTTTCCCCTTGCTGTAAGAACTTTTTTTAGACCTGAAGATCCTTGTCTACCAAATTAGGAATTTGACAAGCCCTTACACAAAATGTTAGCAAACAAAACAGGTCAAGGCTGAGCTGCTCTGGCTGAAAATGTCCTACATCTCCCCCGATGGGGCTCTTTTTGAATCCGTAGGTCTCAAGGAAGCAGAATCTGAAAACCTTAGACCTCTGCTGGAACTCCCAGAAAGGACCCTCCCTTTCCTCCCATCCCCACTCTGGCTCTGCTAGATTCCCCTGGAGGCTAGAGTGAGGCTCTTGCCCAAGGTGCAAAATTTTAGAGGGGGGCACCAGAAGAACTCAGCCATCGACATAAAGATTATTTTAATGTAATATTTTAAACAACCAAAATGAATGCAAAAAAATCCACAGTTAACAAAATATTAACACGTTAAATAAAGAGAGAAGCTGCAAGAGTGCCTTGCTGAGCCATACTAGAGTCTGAACCAAAGGGAAAAGTTAGTCATAATGATACCGTCTTTAGCACGAAAATATTCCTCATCTCGGTTACTGACATTTTGGTGTCCTTTTGATTTTGATCCGCAACTGAGTGCCTCACTCTTCTTGCCTGGCTTTCCTAGTACCCTTTACTTCCATTACTCCATTGTTGTATGACCGGCTGTTTTTCTTGTTCCTCATCCCCCTTAGACTGATGCTCCCTGAAGAGAAGGATCGTGTCATGTTCGGCTGTACCCCCAACATATTAAGCACATGGTAGACATTTAATCAACCTTTTCTGAATAAAATGAATGGAGCTGGAAACTATTGGCCATGGGTTTTCTTTTATCTAGCTCAATCTCCAACGAGCCTATAATCTTGGGCAAAACAAGGTCTCCGGCTTCAGCTTACTCACCTGTGAAATGAAAGACGTGGCACTTTCAAATGTCCTTCTGTACCTGTCTCTAGGAGGCATCAGTCTGTAGAAGCCCACGTCTCCCAGACAGTCCCTGCCCGGTGCTTGTCAGCTTCAATATAGCAGTGGCAAGAGTGCTGGTCTTTCTCAAAAGATTCAAGAGCAAAGCTGTGAAGCTTTCTGTAAACTGCCCTTTTGGCTAGGGGCGCCTGGGTGGCTCAGTCGTTAAGCGTCTGCCTTCGGCTCAGGTCATGGTCCCAGGGTGCTGGGATCGAGCCCTGCGTCGGGCTCCCCGCTCAGTGCGGAGTCTGCTTCTTCTTCTGCCAGCCGCCTCCCCTGCTTGTGTGCTCTGTCTCTGTCAAATAAATAAATAAAATCTTTAAAAAAAAAAAGATGGGACTTTTTTGGTGCAAAATGGTGTTTTTATTATGGCAGGGGGCAGGACCCGTGGGCAGAAAGAGCTGTGCTGTGATTGTGAGGACTGACTGATTATATATTTGGGGGAAATCTCTAAAGGGATTCCCCTACGTTCAAGAAGACTTAGAGGATCCTGTTTGTCTGGCTATTGTGGAGCTAAGGTTGCTTTAGTCTCTAGCAAAGCATTAACATTAAGGCGGTTATGAGCCCCTTGAGGAATGTCCTGCTCTGCTGGTCTCTGGTATTCATCAATGGCCTGCAGGTTGTAAGGAAATTTAATTTTATCTACATTTCTCTTGCCTTGGCTCTCCTCATCACCACCACCCTTGCTATGTTATTGAGAAGGAGGAAAAGTCACACAAGCATGAAGCAGGTCATCGCAGGTACAGAAACACATGGCGACCAGCACCTACGTCTCTCTACTCTGTCAGAGGGATCACCTCAGGGGGAAGCGTATCCCACGTGGTTCCTGTCCTCACTGAGTTTTCAGACCGTTCCAGGAGTGAAAATGTGAGCCAGCAGGTGCCCTGAGTTTGTTATGTAATCAACTGCCAAGACGGTAAGAACAGTAGGAGTCAGAAAGGTGGGAGAAAAGGAAGAAGCCTACTGTGGGAGGACTTGAAAAGCTTACCTCGTGTAGTCTTGGTAACTATCTCGCTGAGTTAGGTGTTAACCTCTCTAAAGTACTGATCAGGACACTGAGGCTGAGAGCAAAAGCCAACCAGAAAGCATTATTGGCTTTCCCTGAGTGTTCACGTACAAGGTCTAATGTATTTGATAGGAATTACTTGACCTGGGAACGGGGAAGTTTAACTAGATAAGGAAACGTCTTTCTCTGCCTTTCTCCCCCTCATGATGCAGGCCTTGGGTGAGCACCTGGCTTTATTTATTTCACCATCTCATTCGTGAAGTGTCTGCCTGTTGGAAGATCACCTGGGTTTGCAAAGTCCGGCTGGGGAACTTAAAACAGTCCATTAGTTTGATTTCCATACTACGTATGACCTTGCTAGGGAGCCATCAGAAACAAAGGTCTCCAAGCATCATGTGGTCATTCTGAAAGCTCTGGTTTCCGTGGCCAAAATTCCCCCACCTGGCTCCAAGCTCCAGGATTTTTCTTTCTTCTTTCCAGAGGCAAGCTAGCTTCTGGCTGTTTCCACCAGAGTGCTCAGGTGGAAAGATGCCTCCTCTGTCATTCTAAAGCCATAACCTTGAAATGACAGCTTTGGAGTGGCAAAGCCTGTAAAACTTGTTTGGTGCTTTCTCCCACTCTCTCCATTTTTTTTTTTTTTTTTTTTTAATGAGTTTGCCCTGTTGTTGCTATTCTAACTCTCCTCCCTCCTCCACCCTTGACCCCAGGCAGTGGGAAAAGGGGTTAGGATTTAACCATCCATGAACAATGGCAATTTTGCAGTCTTGGAATGGGGAGGTCTTTTTACCTAGAGGTCAAACGGGAGGCCAGAAGCAATACCCACAGCTCGTGCCTCAGCCTCCCTCTGAGGCATCCAACCTGCCCGCTGGGAAGCAGGGGGACTCCACAAAGCTCTCACAGGTTTGTAAGATATTGGCCTATGTGCCCACGAAGTATTTCTAACTTTAAATAAAATCAAATGGATCAAGAGACAACAGTGACCACCCAACATTTGCGATGTTTGAGGTAGCTAGCAATCACATCAACAAAAAGGGTGCTTTTAAGATCCTACTTTGAAAAAATGATGACTTTGTTTCTGTAGGATGATGATTAAAACTTCTATTCCATATTGCTCAGTGGATTTTTTTTTTTATTATTATTATCCAATGAAACCCTGATGGAATTATTGGGGCAGGGATTTTGAATATAAAAGGCAAATTATCATCACAAAGGCTAAGAATATGAAATAGCAGAAAGCTGGTATTTAATGAGGACTGTGGAACTTTCCTGGAAAGTGCTTTGGATGGTTCCTCCATGGAAGCAGCACGTACGTGCTTTGAGTCAAAGGCATGCATGTCTGCCTGGGTCTCGGGTTGCAGCGGAGAGCACGCTGCATCTGTCTACGGCCACACGGTCTTGCTAGTGCTGGTGGACAGAGCGCGCGGGGGCTGACTAGTGAGTCAGCAGTGTAGCCCAAGATGGTGGAACACACTCTCTGGAAACACTCTTTAGTGCTTTAGCAAACACTAGGGACAATAGCAGACCTGTGGGGAAGGAAGCAAAATAAGTAGAAACTGTGGTCCCTAGAAGAGCTTATAATTCAATTGCACGAAAAGAACCCACATTCAGAGACCTTCTTATCAGCAGGTAGAAGATTCCTGATAAACCAAGCACGGGGGGGGGGGGGGGGAAGCGGGGGGGCCAAGGGGCCCGTCGTATCTGTCTCTGACCTGCACCACCTCTTGTACAAATCGGCGTGCCTCTCCCCACCTCCCTTTACCTGCGTAACTCCCACTTATCTGAGCTTTTCCAGGAAGCCTCCTGACACCCCAGAAGATGACAGTCTTTGTGCTTCCACCTGTCTATCTCCATCCTTGCCCTTAGCGCCTTCTATTAGGCTATCTTTTGTGTGTGGACTGTGACCTCCATGAGGACAGTGTCTGGGGACTTACTCACCACGGAGCCCGTGGGACTGAGCCTCCTGCTGAGCGTAGGAAATACCCAGCAGTAAGAGCGCCAATCAATGGGCAAACAATGGCTAAGGGTTTGCAATGACAAGGAAGAAGGACAGGGTAATCAGGGGACGCTTCTCAGAGGAGTTGAGCGTTGAGTAAAATTTTAAGGGTGTGGAACTAATTGGATTGGTGAGAAGAAGATAGAGCGGAGCATTTATGGGTACTGTCAATAGCTGCACTGTGCCACTCTCAGGGAACAGGGTCCAGGGCATTAATGAGAAGAGGATCAATACACGAAGGAGGAGGGTAGTTGGAGGACTTGAGAGCACTTTGTATTCTGGATTTGATGGGCAGACCGTGTAATTCTTTCTGCTGCCGCAGAGGAGAGGGTAGCCACTACCAAGCAGTGCCCTGATCCGATTCTCACCAGAGTCTATATTTGGATTATTTAAATCCCACTGTGCCTTCAGTTTAATGCAGCATTTCCTTCGTTTCCTGCCCAAAATCCTTACGCATATTTCAGTGGTGGCTGTGGATGGCTTCCCTGCCTACAGTAAACTATCTCCAGAGAGGTCCAAGCCGACTCAAGTTTTTCCTTAAGGCTACGCGTTCTTTATCAGCAAGCAACCTTAATCTCACATTTACTATGACTCAAGCATCATTTCTCATGTATTCTCGTGTCATGAAAGCCTTACTTGAGTCCTGCAATCACAAGGGCGCCATCAGAAAGAGGAAATGAGCAAGGTTGTGAACCAGAACACGCTGTACCTTTTTAAACATTAACCATCGTTCAGGTCTGCAGACGTGGCTGCTAAAGGAAACGAGGCAAATCAGGAATTAAATGCAAAATAAGATTCTACCTATGGAAAATTTTAGAGTTCTCAGATCTGCCTTGATTCACTAGTTTTATTTTATATATATTATGTGTAATATATATATAACATATATGTTATGTATAATATATATAATTTATATATTGAAGAAATAAAAGTATAACTAAATTGACCTCTTCTCTGAAAATAGCTCTGTCTGACCCATGTCATGTTCAGAAGAATAAAGTCATTCCGTGTGACCGCATTCAAGCTAGGATGACATCATGGCATTAGAACATTACTATGGAAAGAGCTTTTGTTCCATGAGGAACTTTGTTTTAGGAATTAGAAAGAATTTGATAATCTTCGATACTTGCCAGCATAGGCTAAGCATATATATTGGTTATCATTGATTTTCATAATTCAAGGAGCATTTTTTGGTGCTGTCTTGCTTTTATTTATTTTTTCTGTAAGTGTGAATCATGGAAACCAGTATTTAAAAGATTCTATCAGCCATGTGATGGCTGCAATCATCATCATGGTTGTCATTTCATTATTGAGCGTTTCCTACTCTGTGCTGGATACCATGCACATGATTTTAATGCATTGGTTCACAGAACTTGGTGCTTACTTCTGTTATTGTATTTCTCAAGGTGAACTAAAATATGCTGTATAAGCATCTGTCTCCACCCTATCCTGCCTCCACTACAGTCTTCTGAATACAGAGTCTGTATCTTCTTCATTCTGGTATCCCAGCACCGTGCACATCCGGGTCACTTACATAAAGCAAAACAACTGAGGTAACAAAATCATAGTGTTTCCAGGATCTTAAAAAAATTTTTTAGGGTTGTACTACTTTGATACAGTGGTATTTTTAACAACAAAATCTGGAAACAAACTATCTTCAAGCTATAGGGGAAGAGTTAACATATAAGCAACAGTACAACTAGTCTGTGACATTAGGGTGACTTTAGAAATAAAGATTTCTGGAGAGAAACCTTTAACCCTGAAAAACTTGCGGCAATGTCAGGTAAAATGTCCTGGTACTCAACTGTACATACAGTTTGTATACAGGTTGTATATATGCAACCCTGGGAAAGAAGGAATATTATTCGTAGAGATGGAAAAAGTACCTGAAATAAAACCCCAGAATTCTGATAGTCAAGGTTGCATAATTATGGACACTCTCTTCTTCTTTTTCACGTTTTTTATTAAACTTTTATATTAAAAATGTAAACAGCTTTTTTTTTTAAGATTTTATTTATTTGACAGAGAGAGACTCAGCGAGAGAGGGAACACAAACAGGGGGAGTGGGAGAGGGAGAAGCAGGCTTCCCGCAAAGCAGGAGCCCGATGTGGGGCTCGGTCCCAGGACCCTGGGATCATGACCTGAGCCAAAGGCAGGCGCTTAACCAAATGAGCCACCCAGGCACCCCCCTGACTACCTTTTTTTTTTTTTTTTTAAGATTTTATTTATTTGACAAAGAGACACAACGAGAGAGGGAACACAGCAGGGGGAGTGGGAGAGGGAGAAGCAGGCTCCCCACTGAGCAGGGAGCTCAACACCGGGCTCTGTCCCAGGACCCTGGGATCATGACCTGAGCTGAAGGCAGACACTTAACTGACTGAGCCACCCAGATGCCCCTATAAACATAGTTTTAAAAGAAAAAGAAAACAGCAACGTTATCATGGGTTAATGAAATAACGGGTGATAGTTATTTAGCTGGTCCTCACTACCTAAATCTTTCACCGTAAACATGTATACCTGTTTGATTAAAAAGTTTTCTGAAATAACACAGCAAGGACACTTGGCACTAAAACCATTAAAATCTAAGACCCCTTTGGGTCATAAGTATCAACATCTCTGTAGAATCCCTCAAGATCAAGTTTGGTCTACATGATGGCATGCAGACCGTGATAAATAACACCACCGAGAGTCTGGTTGTTTAATTTTAACGCCAGTTATAGGAAGACAGGAGCTTTCTTCTGTCCGCTGGATGCAAACTGTAGGGTGCAGTTGGCCACGCTGCAGAGAAGAGGAGTTCCCAGAGGACCAACACCCTGAGACGCTTAGCGTGACAGAAACACATTTACCGAGAAAGTGGCCACCAGGCAGAAATATAAATGGCCTGTGTGTTGGGACAGCCTCCCCTTCTGAGCCCCTAGCAGGGTTTCAGGTCAGAACTTTCTCCAGGCTTTGCCCCTTCAGATGGTCTTTGCATTGAGCGTTCTTTTCTTGTTCAACCCGCCCAGCCACTTGCATTTTATTTTATTTTACTTTGTTGTATTGTATTAATTTATTTTATTTTTTTTTTATATTTTATTTATTCATTTGACACACAGAGACACAGAGAGGGAGAGAGAGAGCATGAGCAATGAGAGAGGCAGAGGGAGAGGGAGAAGCAGGCTCTCCGCCGAGCCAGGAGCCCGATGTGAGGCTCGATCCCAGGACCCTGGGATCATGACCTGAGCCGAAGGCAGACGCTTAACCATCTGAGCCACCCAGGCGCCCCTGTATTAATTTATTTTAAATATATATATTGTTTTGCTTCTTTCTCCCCACCACTCTTAGCCTTCCTAGGTACTGTGCTTCCTGCTTATTTGTTGCCACAGTTCTACAGAGAACAGTGTTATCGTTCCCAGCAAGGTGTCCTGTTAGCAGACAGTCCCTGTCTTGGTTTGAACAGCCCTTTTTTGTGTGTACTTTACATAGCTCCTGGATTCAGTTGACCCTCATTGTCCAACAAGAGAGCTGCCCAGACAATTTTTGGTGGGATAAAACTGGACCTTCCCACTGCGTAACAACAAAATAATAATAAATACATGCACACCCTAAGGAAGCATTTGCTTGGTTCTGCACAAATCAGAAGAGATTATTTGCACCCCTCAGGATTAATGATCAATGAATTAGCAGAATTCCTGATCCTATTAGAAATGCTAGTCCTGTGAGAACAGAGAGTGCCATTTGTGGAAGGGGCTGAGCTGTCCAGGCTGTGCCTGTCCCCATTGTCCTGGCTGTGTGAAAAAGGAAGGGAAAGGGGAGCAAGAAGAATATTTGTTCAGCACCTACTCTATTCCAAACTTCAAGCAAGGGGCTCTTGCACACTCTGTGTGGTTAATCCTCACAGCAATCCTTCACAGCAGGATAATGACCAGTCTTGTTCCTGATGAAAAACCCGAAGATCAGTGAGATTAAGTTACCTGACCTGGACCACACAGCCAGGAAGTGTCAAATTTGGATGTGGGGACTTGAACTCGGGATTTATGAGTCCAAAGTCTATCATATCCTCATGGTAGCAGTTGCAGACGTTGGTTAGTTAGCTGGCGGCAACATCTCAGGCTATTAAAGACCAAAAAGCAAGGTACAGGTTGACTCTTCGAGGCTGACTCCGGTCCCCTGCTGTCACGGACTCCAGGACTCACTCCCACACTGACTGGCTGGCACGTGGCAGGATGAGAAGTCACGTTATCCCTGACAGACTCCAGGCACTCATGACCTTAGGAGTCAGGATTTATGGCCACTGCCCTAATTCCGACTGGTGGACGTCGTATCGTTTGAGAAGCGGCCGGCCCAATGAGTAGAAAGGGCTTGAAGACCACTGGAGCCATTCTTTATTCCTAACCAAGTGCTTCTTGTTTGGGGAATTCTACTATTATAAAATCACCCCTTAGGATTCCAAAATATCCTGTTGAAAGACATAGACCCTTAAAAAGGTATCATCTGAAATTCCTTTATAACCCAGCATCCTTGCAGGAGGTGTAGGATGAGGCCCATAACGGCTGGTGCTGGAGTGGAGAAGCAAAGAGAGGAGTTCTAGAAGAGAAATTTCGCCTTTACCACATGAACCCTCACCTCGTGTTCAGTCCTATATGTGTCAGTTTTCCTCCTGGTCAAATATCAGTAATAATGGGACATTGGGATGAGGAGCTGGAGCCAACCAAAGTGGAAACCTGACATGGACTCAGATGATTGCTTTCACAGAACTATGAGCCAAACTAACTTCTAACATTTATTTTTTAAGGAGCACTTAATTTTGGAATAGTTTTAGAATTATAGAAAAATGGTGAGGATCGTACAGTGAGTTCCCATATTCCCCATTTCTGGTTTCCCCTACTGTTAATATCTTTCAACAGCATGGCACACTGGTCACAGCTGTGCAAGCAAAAATGATACACCATTATTTACTAAAACCCATACTTGATTCAGATGTCCTTAGTTTTTGCCTAATATCCTTTTCTGTTCTTGGGATCCCACCCAGGACACCATATCACCTCAGTTGTCTTGTGTCTTTTGGCTTCTCCAGACCGTAGCAGTCTCTCAGACTTTGTTTTTGATGACTTCGACAGTTTGAGGATTACTGGTTAGGTAATTTACAGGATGCTTTTCATTGGGTTTAGCTGATGTCTTTCTCATGGTTTGACAAGGGTTGTGGGTTTGGGGGAGGACGCCTACAGAGGTAGAGCGGCCATCTCGTCACATCAAAGGTACATGACGTAGCACTATTGACTTAACACTGATGTCGAAAGAGAATATATCACGTGGTAAGCCAGTCTGAACCGGAACGGGACCTGCACATTTTCTAAAATGATCGAACTGGTGCCAAATCAAAAGGAACCGATGTTTCATTCAGTCCAAGTCCCTGGTAGCGCGGTTTATGCAAGCTCCTTTTGCAGACAATATATGAAGCTCCTAAGGAAAAACAGCTGTCTCAAATATAGGATGTAGCTAGGATGCCACGTAGGAAGAATTTTGCTGAACTGAGAGCCAAGTGAGCACTGCCGATCCAGAACACCTGCTGTGGACCCTGCCTGTCTAACCTCCAGGACTCCAGTCCCTAGAAGACATTAGCAATGAACCAGACTTCCACATTTCCTGCCTCCCCTTACTTGGAAACATTTCCAAACGGCGGGGCTGCTCTGAGAAGCCAGTGCCTTTACTTTGTAGGGAAGGCACTGGCAGATTCAATTTTCATTTGTGTTACATAAGAACATGATCATCATTTCAGTGATTTAACCCTGATTAAATTTAGCTGTCAGCCTTGAAAGTTCTCTGAGAAGCTTTCAAATTCGGGAAGGGAAGGGGCCAGCCGGCAGGTTCTCTGCGATCGCTTCCCTCTTACCTTCCTGCAAGCTCCTTTCCAAGCATCTGGGCGAGGCTGGCGTCCTTCGGAAAGCAATCCTGTGCCTGGTGGGAATGGATTCTCCCACCCAGCAGCCCTGCGGGAGAAGGGAGCCCTGTGCTGCCTGTCACTTTTACATTGTTCTACTTTTTTTTTTTTTTTCAAGATTTTATTTATTTGACAGAGAGAGAGAGAGTGAGCGCGCACAAGCAGGGGGAGCGGCAGATGGAGAGGGAGAAGCAGGCTCCCTGCTGAGCAGGGAACCTGATGTGGGGACTCTGGGATCATGACCTGAGCCGAAGGCAGATGCTTAACCGACTGAGCCACCCAGGAGACCCATACATTGTTCTACTTTAAATTGCCTCCTTTGCTTTCTTGCTTCTCAGGTAAATGCCTCCTGTGGGTTTTGTATTGATGTGATGTGTATTTTCATTGATTTATTTTTCTGCTCTTTCCATTTTTCCTTTCTTGGCCGAGCCATCTTCTGTGTGGGTCCCCCCACCCCCAGCCTCATGCTTTCACTGAACACACAAGGACTGTCCCCCCGCCCCCAGGAGTGCCTTTCCCATGCTGTCCGATGCTGCCGTCCTGCCATCCTGCCATTAGGGAGAGTGAGGAGGCGGGACAGGAGCGGGGATGCGGTGGTAGCTCAGCCTTCCTTGCAGGAGAGGGCCGAGGCAGCCCCATCTAGAGGTGGCACACACAGTGCCGCAGGCCTCCTCCCACACCCCTTTTTATGTGTGATTTTTTTTTTTTTTTAATAATCGCAAGGGGCCTATTGCTGCAAATTGCATGTCAAAAAAGTCAGTGTTCGCATCTTGTGCTTTCTGTGCGCTGACCATGTGGAAAACTAAGCAGAACTTCAGAATGACCTGAAAAGAGATCCTAGCAATCCTTGGAGGGGACTGTGGCCATTACGGACAGCCCTGCCATCCACTTAGCAGCGTCCTAAAAGGATGTGTAAGAAGGTGTTTGTCATCAGGCCCATGGGCTCCGGGCTTGACTGATGATCAGGACAGATTGTAGATGGTACACAGTCGACAACTGCTTTGATCTTCTCCCTCCTAGTCGGTATACCCAGCTGGATAAATAACATTAGTCCAAGCGCAGCTTCCCGGACAAATGATTAAAACTGATAATGTCCTACATTTTTTTTCCCAAAGCGCCGTTGTTTCGGATCAATGGGGCTAATCTTGTGGAAACAACTAATACTAAGCCTTTTTGTAAGACAAAGAGCTTTTGTGTTTACAGGTTCAGATTTGGGAGGTAAAATGAGTTTTCTGGGAACTAAAAATGTTCCTTTTAGAGCTAATGGATTGTTAACATCCAGTGTGGTTATTGAGCTCCTTTTAAAAAAAAAGAAGAAGAGGAAGACAGCCCAAACAACAAAAGTAATAAAATCTGCATTATCATCATCAGCTTATTACAAGTTAACTTTCTGCTTATGAGTTTTTCAAAGACAACTCCCCTGACAGCTTGAGAAAAATATACTCTTATGAAACAGATAATCCTTCTCCAGGCTCGCTCTTCTCAGAACGCATCCAAGTGGGATCGGGACTCCTGCTGGAAAACGGCCCCTTTATGGTTGTTTAGAAATATTTCTTTTAATTGAGTAAATGACCTCATCATTAGATTCATGAGCATCGGTTTGTCAGAACCCCACTCTCCATGGCATGGACTCAACTCCCACTCTCCAAAGATATTCCTCTGGAAATTTGCAGGCAAATACCGAAGACTCTTTCTAGCTTTTCTTGAGTTGGGAGAGGCCACGTGGAAGCAAAGTCTCATTCAGTTGGTGAAGACCTATTGTATGACTTTAAGCAGACCCTTCCTCTACCAGGACGTCTGTTGCCTTGTGCCTAAAATAGGGAGTTGGGTGAAGGTCTGACTCGAATAGTCTGTGCCCGTAATTCGAACGGCTCCATCCCTGCGTAGATTTGTATTGTTGAGCACACAGGTCCCCTTTGGAACCCCAATTTCCTCATCTGTAAAACTGTTATGATAGTAGTTCCAACCTGAACAGGTTGGGATAAAGATGGAATGAGAGAATTACATGAAACACTTAGCATAGACCCCGGCTTACAATAGGTGCTAGATAAACGTTACCTTTCATTAGTAGAGGCCATATGATCATTCTGTGTGCTGCGCAAGCGAGCACAGTCGAGGCCATGTTATCACAACAAAGGTTTACCTGCGCGTGGTTTCTATCCTACTCTCATGAAATTAATCAATTTTTATGGGGATGGATGAATCAGGCCAATGGGTCATGGAAGGCCAGGACTCTTACTGTTACAAATTCAGAGGAAATGTTGCTGCGATGAATAATTCTAGTGTTTGATGCAAAACAGTAATTAGGTTCGTAGTGTCCTCTCTGGATTGCTCTGTGTGACCATCCCTGCTGGGAAGGCCAATGCCCCACTGGCAATGGGGTTCTTTTCCTCAACTGTCCTCTGAGCCAGGCAGAGAAAGGTTTAAAAGTAGTAATTTTTGACCAACGATGGTAGCAGATTACTGGGTTATGTACTTTCTAGGAGTGTGTGCATGTCGGGGGACATGTTCTATGTCCCAATCAAAATACCGTGGCTGATCCCGATCAAACCCACACTAGCAGAGGACTTTGTGCCAGATGAAAAAGATGGTGACGAGAGAGGCAGAAGAGAAGTGAGGACCGTGGCGCAGGCCAGGATGGGGGGCAGTCCGGCTGCAGTGAAGCTGGCTGGAAACACTGGGAGAGCTGAGTGAGCCTCCGTCTTCTCGTCTGTGAAATCAGGGTAATATGTGTGCAGCCCTCCTCTCATGACCAAATGAAAGGGCTCTGCACAAATCACAGATCATTCTACAAAGGCAAGGCGCTTGCTAGATTCCAAATGGGCCAAACAAAGAAATACTGAAATACGTCAGTGGAAGTAAGACCTTCCCTGAAAGTCTTTCTTTGAACTTACTTGCCATCAACAGTTGCCTGGTTTGATCGTTTCTGGCCTGAAGCGTTTGTCCTAATTGCTCCTTCACACAACCATTTCTACCTGGAAAGTCAGGACATCAGAGTCCCCTTAACCCACTGGCTAGACCCAGGGACTGCCTGGGCGCCAAGCAGGTCTGAAACTGTGTTTGTTTACGTCTCCCTCCATCGGATTAGAAGCTCCCCAGGGCGAAGCCCCTTGCCCACCTCGTTTACCAGTGCCTGGTACAGATTATAGTGCTTGGCACGTACTAAGTACTCAACAAATGTTGACTGAAAGAATATACGGAGACCCTGGGCACTGGAGTAGCACCTGCAGTGAAAATAAACAAATTTTATAAAGAAGAAATTTTACCCGATTGAGGAGGGCTCTGGTAAATGTTTCAGGAGCCTCCTCTCCTATGCACGCCTTCCCCCTTCCTTCCCTAACCTCCAGGAGGAGAAGGTTGGGTTATTGCTAATCTAGGATACTTCGCAAACCCAAACTGAAAATAACTCCAAAAGCATGTGACATCTTAGGGATACAAAATGCCAATGCCAGGAGATGTTGCTTATAGGAAAGTAAAATACAGTCTCTTTTCTCAGTTTGCTGTCGTGCAGAAACCGTGGTTCCAGCTGACTGAAATTGCTGCCTAAATGAAGGACTGAGGATCTTCTGGGAAATGCAGGTTCCTAATGGAAGGTTGCGGTTTGAAAAGGTGCCCACACAGTGATTTTTTTTTACATGCCTCTTGACCTAACTGCAGTGGCTACTCTTCCATCATAATCTGTTATATAATTACCATGCGGCTTTGGCTCTGCCTCTTACAAGACTGATTTAAACTTCCCACCTAGACCAGCACCACTGACCTTTTGCTAGAATCTGTGGGGCTTATTGGAATTACACTGGCAGAAGTAGAGAATCCGGTGATTTCAATCAGATTAATCCTGAGAAAATGGGGTTCCTTTGCCTTCCCAGGCTTGTGAGAATTGTCATAAAGCCAACATGGGATGTGAATGGCTTGAGAAAAATTGAACTTGGTGCCTTAGTGAATGTTTGACCCTAAGTGACTCCCCCCACCTCCCAAATTTTGACCTTTAGCATTGCATATTGGAGCCTGTAGCATTTGAGAAGCTATTTTAGTCCAAATTCTGTGATGGAAATAACAGAAGCTAAGTCTGGATATCGTAAATAAACAAATGAATTTATTAGAAGGATATAGAGTAGCTCACGGAACAGGAGAAGCTGAGGATCTTCATAAAAGTGTCAGGGAAGCTCTAGGAATTCCAGTGTTAGGAATAAGGCAGTTTTCTTTGGCCGATGCTACCAGAGTAAATGATCTGGGACCATTCTGAGTTTTTGTGTCATTTCTCTTGACATCAGAATTCCAGGTCAAGAGCATCTGATAGACCTACTTTCAATCATGTATGCATCCTCCCCTTGGCCAGGTTAAGGGGAGGCACCATGATTGATAGTCATTTCTCCTATCAGGGAAGAGTCCTTCTCCAAAGAAAAATGAAGCCTCTCTGTCCTCAGGCTACTATGGCACCATGGCTCCCCTTTGGCAGGGGAAGAAGTGGTGTAGTTTTGCAGGGAGAGGTGTGGAGGTGGCTCACACTATTTGTAGCTCACCGTCTTCCGGCTCTACCCCATACCTTCTCTCTCCTCCAAACCATGAATTAGCACACTCAGCATTCCCACACCAGGAGACCATATGCACAATCTGCCATGTGTGAGCAGCTTAGAATTTGGGAGAACAAGAAAAGTGGGCAAGAGGAGTGAGATTGGAGACAGAAGTGGGGATCATGCCCTCCTTTTGAGCTGTCGAGTTGATTTTATGTCTCCTCAGGTCAACACGGTTCTTTAAATTATTATTATTATCTAATTTGAGAGAAACTCAAATTATCTTTCTACTGCAGTACCTTGAGTTTTTTGTGATTTCTTCAATGAGAAAACAAAAATACAGTCATTGTCAATGTTTCTTTAATTCCTTTTTCTAGAACCAACCTTACTATAATTTTTATTACATCACATAATTAATTATACCATACCTAATTTAACATGTTCTTTTATTGATGAGATAAATTTAAAAAAAATTGAGCATTCCAGAGGAGTGGAAAAAAGTTAATGAGCAGAGAGAGCCCCCTCCCCTACCCCCACCCCCCAGGCAACGTGCTCATTTGAATGCTTGCTGACTCTCCAATCCTAGATCTATTCTCTCTTGGGGTTTCCATATGAGTGACCTCTCTGCTGGTAGTAGCTAGCAACTTAAAATACACTCAGAACTTCATCCCAGTGGAACAAAACAACGCCACACTTTAGAGAAGAAATCTCTTCCAATGTTATGCCTGTGCAGGTTCCAATTTGTGGAATATCTAATTCTGTTGTTTTAGAAATATATATGGGCTTGTTTCTCCCTTAAACCCACTTAAAATTTTTTAAAAAGATTTTATTTATTTATCTGAGAGAGAGAGAGAGAGTGGGAGGGTGAGGTAGAGAGAATCTGAAGCAGACTCCATGTTGAGTGCAGAGCCCAACTCGGGCTTGATCCCACAATCCATGAGATCATGACCTGAGCCCAAACCAAGAGTCAGACGCTCAACTGACTGAACCACCCAGGCACCCTAAACACTTTTTAAACTTTGCTTTGTTGTATATAGTTTGGTGAAAAGCTAATAATTGAGTTTGATTCATGTTAGAGCAAATCATTATGTTCATTCGGCTTTTCTCTCTTTTTCCTTTCAGTTCAAATTACCTATTCTAGCACTGCAGATTTCTCTCATGCCTCTGTCACTGTAAGCCACCAAAGCAGAATGGAGCTGATGTTCACTGAACACCTGTCACGTGACAAGCATTTTGACAAGTGTTTTTGCATGTATTATTTCATTTACCCTTGTAGTATCTTCAGTGAACATACATGTAACCCAAGATCCAGAGCAGTTAAAAAAAAGTATCCAGGGTCACAAAACTAGTAATTGGTAGGTTCATCTTGGAACCTACATCTGTTTGATTTCAAAACACATTCTTTCCATTCATTGTATAATCTCAAGTAAGATAGGTATCAACTTATCAAGAATTCCTAAGCATCCCAGGAACAAATGCTTGTTACGAGTTCCTGAAGATCAAATGGTGACAGAAAAGATGGCTGAATGGGAGCAGAAAGAATCTTGTATTTGACATATAGTCTCTTGGTTCTCTCTCTCTCTCTTTGGGAGCACCCAGAGGGTGAGTGGACTGAGTACTACTGAGTTCAGTGTTGAGCAGGTTAGGTCAGGAAGAAGGATCACTGAAGGCTGGGGGACCATAAAGTAATTCCAGAAGCTTACAGACTAGACAAAAACAAAACTTTCATTTAAATGGACGTTGATTCATTCTTTTGTACAATGTATAATGAATATTTACTGTGTGTATCTGTAGGAGGCCAGGCCATACAAAAATGAGTAAGACATGGTTCTTCCTTCAATGACTTCAGCGTCTATTGGGGAAGAGAGATAAGTTAACAAGCTAGTTAACAAAGGGATAATAGATATATTACCATTGCACTTGGGTGCCCCTTCTATAATCAACATATAGTGGGCACATGCTGATTTTTGAAAATTCATTATCTACTCCATTTAAAAAAAATTTTTTTTAAAGATTTTTATTTATTTATTTGAGAGACAGAAAGAGCATGAACGAGGGGCGAGGGAGATGGAGAAGCAGACTCCCCACTGAGCAGGGAGCCTGATGCAGGGCTCGATCCCAGGGCCCCAGTATCATGACCTGAGCAGGAGGCAGACGCTTAACCGACCGAGCCACCCAGGCACCCCTATCTACTCCATTTTTATTTCCTTTTGAAGGATTACATCTCCCTCACTGGAAAGTGTGATGAGACTGTTAAATCTGGGTGCCCTGAGCCCTCTACTCACCCACAAATAGCCACCTGACCAACTTGGAACAAATGTTCACTCCTTAGAATCAAAATCTTGAAAAGAGGATAGAAAGCTAGAAAACAATTCCCCAGAAATGATGGAAGATCATTCATTTTGGGGCAGGGCACGGACAACACTGTTGAACAGCTCCTACACCTATTCTATCCCACCCCCCACCATTTTCTATCCATCTGAGTCTTCTGGTCTATCCTGAGGGTTGATAGAAATATTCCCAATAAATTTCCATTATTAAACAATAAAAGATCCCCTTGATGAGATATGGGTTGTTGGGGGAGGGTGGAAAGCAGGAAGACCAGTTAGGAAACTACCGCAGGAATTCAGGTGAAAGATGGTGACAGATTGAACTCAATGGCTGGAGAAATGAGAAGGGGAAGATGGATTCCAGACTCAGAGAAGACAGAGCTAGTTGGACCTGGTGCCTACCGATGTGGAAAGCCAGGAATATGAACAGTAGGATGAGGAGATTTTCAGTGAAACAGAGTAGGACAGCTCCCGTCACCTCTTTTCTGTTGGTCTAGAGGGTACATTCTGAGTCAGCCTCGGTTTTGGCAGCATTTTCTTACTCGCTAAGGCTGTCTTCTTCTCACCCCATCCTCCCAACCCTGGGATGAATATCATTTCCTCTTAAAAAAAAAAAAATCCTCCCCATTATCTAGAAATCTTGGCAAGGACACCAAATTCCTCTTTTCATCTTATCTCCTAAGCCCTGGGGGTACATGTTCAGTAGATTCTTAGAAACAGTCCTGGATGGCACGTAGTAGTCTAACATCAACAAGCAAACTGTAATGATGACTATATGTCACAAGCATACTTACTATATTTGTGATCCCATTTACATTCTCATCTCTGCAACCACAGCCCACGTAGTTCACACAGCCTCACCTATGGGGATTCCCAGACTGCTCTGCGCCTACAGGCTTTGCTACAGAGGAAGGGTATTCAAGAGCTTGTGGTCATGTGGAAAGAATCCAACAGCACTTGGGTGTGCAGAGTTGGACTCGATGGACTGTCTTGTCCCTTCCAAAGGGACAGGCAGATGGCAACCTTTGTTGAGTCAGTGCCCTCTCTGCCTGCCTGTCCTTTGTACCAGTCTTTTGGACCAATAAATACAGTGACACCCATAACTACAACCTCTTATCTGCAGGAAAATAAACCAGTAGGAAGTTGTGCAAGACACACAACATCTACAAGAACTAAGGACTTCTCCGTCCCTAGAAAGGCCCTAAGCCCTGGATTTGGGGAGGCTCACTTTTGAGATGGAAAAGACGAATTGATAATAGCTCTAGTTGGATCTTTCTCTAGTTTCTCTTATTGGAAGATACGTTGGAACTTGAGTATCTTCAAACTAACAAACGAACAAAGGTAACTAGCATTTCCACAAACATGTTAGTGGAACTTGAAATATCCCATTATTTCCTGGGCAATCTTCTGAGAAATAAAAGCAAGGGTTTGGTGTGTTCCAGTAACTTTCTGAAGCCCAGCATTTTCAAAACCGTATTATTGAATAGCTCCCATATTTAATGCTAAGTAAACAACATGCTACAGACACCCAGATTATAAAGGAAATCTTGATGGATGGGAGAAGGAAAAGAACAATGTCTCATGTACAATTTATGCTCCAAGGCAATTTCTGCTAGATGATTAGATTATTGTATTTGTTACAGCTTGATCACCTGTATTTCATTTCAAACAAATTTTCTTCAGTCTCTCTGCCAACAAAGCACATTTGATAGAAATGCCTCAAAATCAATTTATACTACTTCACCAGTTTTATGCATTTTAAATTTAAGGAAACAACAATTAGGATATTTGCCATGATGAAAAGAACTCCATTAAGCTGCCACAAATGTCAAAAGTTCCTGGCTATGCTAACGCTTATGTAATTGTTCTGGAAACCCCACGCACCGGAATAGACCTACAACACTAGGCATGACTCACTGAATATTTCTATGCACATAGAAATTTAGAGCATCTCTCTAAAATGCTCTCCAGTTGGGAAAAAGACAAAACATAAAAACTCCCAGAGAACATGTGGATTCCCCAATTTCCAAATGGCCCTCATTTCTTCTCGTGACTTTATTCCCAAGTTTGTTTTTGGAGAAGTGGTGGCTGGTAGCATATGACTGGTGTCCTAATCCCCTGAGCAGTGTCAAGGAAGATGACATAATGCCATGAAGGACTCAGCAGTATGGGTGGGCCTGGGCCCACAAAGTCAAGGCTCACTAGCAACATATATTCTGATCGTTTCTGTTGGACTCCTTGCGCAAGTCCAAATTCTTACGGGGAATTTACAAGAGCTTACGGCATACCTGTGTCCTCAAAAGCCGATGTGTGGTGGTACTTTTAATACCGAGGTAACGCATTCATCATTGGCAGTAGTCGCGGCATTGGGCATTCACTCAATGGTGAACCAAACCAGTTTTGTGGATGGGAAGGCTCTGAGGGCAGTTCCGCCAGGCAGTTGAAACAGGCTGTCGACGGGAGTTTTTGTTTGGGCAGGGAAGAGGCAGGTCAGCCATTTGGAGGCCATTGGCAGGCCACCCCAAGAGGAGGAATCTGGCAGGCAATTGCCATCGATGGACCAAACAGCCCGGAGTGAGACCCAAGGCCAAGGACAGGGCTTGAGAAGAGACCCCAAGCGCTGGGGAGGGCTTAAAAGAAAGGGCAGAATTCCGGTTTCAGAGAAACTTAGAGGTGAAATGTGGAAGAATGACTGAGACAAACTCAGTTGGTAGGACTGGAACACCAGGGAGAGCCTGGAATAGGAATAAGGTGGGCACCTCACAGCCGTAATGAAGGAGCTCAGAACAGACTCCAAACAAAGCCCAGCTGACTGGAGAATGAGCGAGGTGGACTTGCGTATCCTCCACCCATGAGCAGGCTTGGGCCCAGTACCTGGGCTGGGGCTGCGCTGCAGGTGGGGACCTGCGGCAGCCGAAGGTCGAGCCTGAATCAGGGCGGGGCGCCAGGCAGATGGTGGGGCACCACCCACACCAAAGTCCTTGTGGCCCCTAGCCCTTTGGTTTTCACAACTTCAGTCCCGTCTTTTTTTGTTGTTGTTGAACTTTTAAGATATATTCTCTCAGCATCTTTCTTTTTTTTAAGGTTTTATTTATTTGACAGAGAGAGAGCACAAGCATGGGGGAGCTGCAGGCAGAGGGAGATGCAGGCTTCCCGCTGAGCGGGGAGCCGGATTCGGGACTCGATTCCAGGACCCCGGGATCATGACTTGAGCCTAAGGCAGATGCTTAACCGACTGAGCCACCCAGGCGCCCCTCTCTCAGCAACTTTCAAATATACAATACAGTATTATTAACTGGGGTCATCATGCTGTACATGATCTCTCCATGACTTATTTATTTTATAACTGGAAGTTTGTGCCCTTTTTGCAACCTGAAATTCACAGCCCAAACTCCTCAGGCTGCTCATCTTTCAGGATCCAGTTCAAAGAGCATCTTCTGTGTGAAACCCTTCCTGGCTTCTCTGGGTTCCAGGAACACCTTATACAACTCTCTGTTGTGACACTTAATACACTTTGTTTTGTCCTGTTTTTCTTTACTCATCTCTCTCCCAACTAGCCTTCAAATTTCTTGCCAAATGAGTCTTGGCATCTCCTCAGCCCAGCATAGTACCAGCACACTGTAAGAGCTCAATAAATATTTGATGATAAATAAATGGGGTGAACAAGTATTTATTAAATCCAAATCGATCAACTGATAAGGTAATGAATGAAGTAATTGTTAACAATTCCATATATTGACAAAAACCACAAAATATTAACAGTCGCTAACATTTGTGCACTGTTTGCTGACTGTCCTGGGCTTCTGTGCTCCATCCTTCACGTAGATTATCTTATTTCATCCTCACAACTACCCAAGATGTAAGTGCTATTATAACACCCATTATACAGATAAGAAAATGGAGGCATTATGCTAACATCTTTAAGAACTGGATCTCGGGGTGCCTGGGTGGCTCAGTTGGTTAGGCGACTGCCTTCGGCTCAGGTCATGATCCTGGAGTCCCGGGATCGAGTCCCGCATCGGGCTGCCTGCTCAGCAGGGAGTCTGCTTCTCCCTCTGACCCTCCCCCCTCTCATGTGCTCTCTCTCATTTTCTCTGTCTCAAATAAATAAATAAAATCTTTAAAAAAAAAAAAAAGAACTGGATCTCATCTGGGATCTGTATATTCTACTCAGCAATAGAATTCCTCATTCCTTGGGCCTTCCACTTGCCACAGGGGATGTGGTGGCTCTTGACAGTTGGGAGGAAGGTGTGATCAGCTCTGCTTGTCTCTCTGCTTCCCTCCTTCTTCCCCGTGTCTTCCATTAACAAGGAAATGATGTCCCATGCAGTCCTACTGGCAAGTGCCACATTGGAAAGCGCCTTTCCTGATGGGTAAAGACTCACTGGAATTGGCCAGAGTTCCCTACTCCTCTTTTGAGTTCTTTCCCTTGCTAGCTGTAAGGTGTAGGATGTGGTGGAAATTGAAGTGAAATGACAAGGAGTTTTCTGCTGCGTCTGAAATGTACGTATCTACCTTGTTGTGAGGACTACACAGGACTTTACATACCTTACCCTCTTCAGTCCTTACCCTACCCTGTGAAGCAGGTTTCTTCATCCCTCAGCGTACATGGGGGCCACCTGAGATTCCCAGAGGTTTAGCAATTTGCCTAACGTCCTAGAAGCTAGAAGCAGAGCCAGGATTTGAACCTCCAATCTGATGCAACTCAGCAAATATCTATGGATCACCTCTGTTTGGATGCGCCATCCCCTTCCCACACAGCATGTGGCCACCAGTACCCGTTAATGTTGAGGACGTGGCCATAATCACCGTCTCTGGCTATTGGTCAGGGTATCCTTTAAAGCCTGTCATGGAGGCAGTTTTTTAATCGACCTATTTAAAAAGTCACAGTGCTAAAAAAAAAAAAAAAGTCACAGTGCTTGCTGTGGCAGCACATACACTAAAATTGGACCTGTACAGGGAAGACTGGCATGGCCCCTGGACAAGGATGGCACACAAACTCATGAAACGTCCGTATTGTTTCAAAGAGCACACTTGCTGTGGTGAGCGCTGGGTGCTGTGTGGAAGTGTTCAATAACCATACTGTACTCCTGAAACTAATATTACACTGTATGTTAACTAACTGGAATTAAAATAAAAACTTTAAGAAAGTCACAAAGATCCAATTCATCGGTGGAAAATTAGCAAAAATTCGAGACTGAAGCCATGGATGACAGTGGGTAAGATGAGCAGCGTCTCTAGTTAGAAAAACCCCACATCTCTCTCCTGACTTCTGCCCTTCTTTTCTGCTCGCTGGCAGCTCCCGGGCTCCTAGTTTACACGCAGGCACTTCTGTTGACCTGTTCATGATGGGTGGTGATAAGCTCTTACGAAATGATGCACCAGTGGGAGAGAGCAGATCCAGAGTCCACGCCTGCACTGCTTGCTTTGTGAAATTCCAGACTGTTTAATCGGCTCTACCTCAGCCTAAGAACTCCGGATTCCATTTTTCTTAATGACTTTCTCCTCCTTAAATGCCTACACAGTTATCTTTGAAGAAGGAGAAAAAGAATAGATGAATCACTTGCAGGAAACAGGGGGCAGAGACATGTGGTTGGAATGGCAGATGGCTGTGTGTGTGGGCACATCGCTGTCTCTGTTGTTCCTTCCACCACCCTCTGGAAATGAAGCCTTTGGAGAGTACATTCATTCCAGAGTGGGGGCTGCGCCCGCTTTCAGGTGCTGACATGCAAACCCACATCCACACGGCTTCTTCTCAGACATCGGAACTCCGGGGACAGTAGAAAACTCAGGCTCTGGCCCAGATTGGACCATTCATCCTCTCCTCCAAGTTTTGACATTAAACCTTCTAAAGATAAAGTAATAAGCTACATATAATTAGTGGCAACGGATTTCTCATGCTGTCTTTTTTGTCCTGCAGGATATGAAGTAAGTACATAAATATTCTTCCTATGTGTCACAGCGCAAGCTCCTGACCTCATAAGGGATTGGCAAACGCCTATAGGGAAGCTAGAGGGAGATTTACATTCAGATAAAATAGGCATTAACCAGGAGAACACAAAACTGTTCTTGGTGGGGCTTTTGGTGGTGGGGGCGTGAAAAGGACATAAAGATAGTGTCCATGTGTTACTCCCCTTAACAAGTTAGCTTCCTGCTGTATGTATGGAGATGTCACCAACCGTGGTTGTTTCCCTTGGATAACAAATAAGTTTCTAGAATCCCAAGTATTCAAGAGAACACACAGTTTGATACACTGTTTTTCAGAAGGCTTCATGGAGGCCCTCCTGTCACTTCTACATAAATTCGCAAGTGTCATCTGGATGTATATGCTAAGATAAGTAATTGTTATTTTATTTTTAGATGTATGAAACTCACTTCACTGACACTCTTAAGAGAGTCCTCAGTCACTGCCATCTGCCCTCCCTACCGTAGACCCATATGCTACAGGACCTTGTTGTAAGCACACAAATGTGCAGAAAGATAAGAGTTTGTCACCTTTTTCCTTGGTGCATTAGAAGTTTTGGTAAAATATGCATCTAGAAGTCGAAATATATTCCTGAGCACAAATTAAATACTATCTGGAAACAAAGCATTGAGGTTAGCAGTTTTAAAATTAATGAACACTCCTTTAAAAATTAACGTTATAATACAAATCATCTGATTAAGAATGAGTAAACTCAGTCCAGAAACCAATCTGAATAGCCATAAAAAATATTTCATCAATCATAAATCCCATTAATAACAGAATTTCTACCCCTATACTCATTATGATTTGATGACTCATTTATCTGAAAGTCGTTCATCTTAACCTTCACGAAAGCACTAATTCTTGAATCCTGAAATGCTTTAAAATTATCTTCCGTAATTTTAAAACATGACCATACTGGACTAATTTTTGTGCCTTTCAACATCCCACCTGTTCCCTGGGCTTCGGCCTCCTCCTGAATGGACAGACTCCTGAGGGTGCAGCTTTGGAAAGACCACATCTCACCTGCTGCATCAGTAGCCAGGGCCTCCAGGACCCAGGTCTGAGCTGATGAGGCTCTTGGACCTTATGGATGGCCAATCCCCTCCCACATCTTCCAGGCAGCTCAGCACCATCTCCCTCCTGGTGAACTGCTTCAAGGTAACTTGTAGGACAAGCAAGGAAGTTCGCAAATTTCTTTGTGAAGTATTATCAGTTCCTTAACACACCACCTGGTATCTGCATTCCTTCCTTCCTGGCTTTATTCTTTTTCTCTCATTTTTTGAAGTCTTGGGATTGCACCTTCCAACACAGTCTTAACAAGAGATCTTTGCCTCAGGTTTTATTTTTTAGATAATTTGACTAAGACAATGAGTTTTTTAAAAATCACATGTTATATCTTCAATCTGGCCTCCTGCCTACAGTCTGTTTTCTTCCCAGTTAGAATGATGAATGGAGATCTATAATCCCTGTTAAGGTTAACTAGAGCTGCTCCAGTGAAATGTCTCTGGGTTGAGAATATGTTTCCTAAATCTCATCTAACTTTCCTCTAAGTGAGTTTTTTTCTCACCAAAATAGGATTGGATATAGTAGCTCTTTGCTCAGATTGACTGCTTCTGCCCAGCTTGGTGTGGAGAACCAGGACAACAGACAGTGGCCTTTCCTATATCCACCCTGCTATTTACAAACCTACCTCCTGATTGCCGTTTTATTGTCTCTGATGCTATCTTCTACCTTCATGGAGTCCTTACCTCCCTTCTCACTTACAGCGAATTCCTCCTATGTACTCGTGATAAAGCCAGTTCAAAGTAATATTCAAAATCCCTTTGACTCGGGATATTCTGTTTTGTGTAAAATATGTGTCTTTTAATCAGCAGCTAAACAGCATCAGCTGCCAAGAGCAATGTGGTACGTGGGGATTGTAAACAAGGCACTTCGGTGTCACAAGTCTTTCCCAGACTGAGAAAGAGAAGTCAACGGACTTTTTCACTTCTCTGTTTAATGGGCCAGATCATCTCTCATGGAGGGGGCTGGGGGTGAGGATAAACGCTTTTAGATATTTGGTAGTATCACTCTTCCTGCCTGAGCAGGAGGAGGGTACTGTGAATGCCTGGAGAGTATATTAAGGCTGTTATTTTAATGAGTTAAAATTCCTTAGAAGGTTTGCATAGATAATAATGGCTGAGGCAGAGTTTAAGACAAACAACCTTTCTGGGATTAAAACTAAACAAAAACCAGGGCTCCTTAACCCTGAGCAATTCTAAGGAGTGAGAGCAGTTTTAATTACAGCATGAGATTTAGAATGAGTTGAGAAAGGAAGTCAGGCATCAGGGAGTTTTGTATCAAAATGTGCTTTGGGATTATCCAGTGCCTCTACATGTTTTCTGTTCGAAACCAATGATTGAGGGATGCTTGGGTGGCTCAGTTGGTTAAGTGTCTGCCTTCGGCTCAGGTCATGATTCCGGGGTCCTGGGGTCGAGCCCTGTGTTGGGCTCCGTGGTCAGCAGGGAGTTTGCTTTTCTTGCTTCTCCTTCTGCCCCTCCCTTGCTCTCTCTGACAAATAAATAAATAAAATCTTAAAAAAAAAAAGAATTTATTCTGCAGATATACTCACGCGTAAAGGGGATAAATGTGTAGAAGACTATATTCATTGCAGTCACTACTTGCAATAGCAAAAAAGATTCTGCACAACCTCAGTACCCATCAATAGTTAGGATCAGGTAAATAAATGATGCGTGCCCACACAACGGAATACTATGTAGCCATTAACACGAATGAGGAAGCTCTATGTTTTCTGATACGAACCCATCTCCAAAATGTGTTCAGTGAAAAAATCAAACTGCACCCCTGTGTGTTTAGTCTGCCACCATTTTGTAATGAGAACATCAGTAATACTAAATGTATACGCTTATATATGTGTAGACTCTCTCTGGGCAGCTACACAAAAACTAGTTAACAGTGGCTGCCTCTAGGGAGAACTAGGTAGCTAGGAGAGCCTATCTTTACTATATATCCCTTCTTTCCTTTGGAATTTTATTCCATGCACAAGTTATTACCTGTCCATATATAACTCAATAATGCTTTATTCTTTAAGAGAAGAAAAAACTCTGTAACACGTGCAGACATTTGAAAGAGGGCTCTCATCTAATGCATGGGAAAACTACATTCTGTAGTTCCAAGTCTGCTGACGGTAGCATACCCGTTGTTGTTTTTTTAAAACAGACTTTATTTTTTAGGGCAGCTTTAGGCTTATAGCAAAACTGACCAGGAAGCACAGAGATTTTTTTTTTTAAATATATATATATATATCCCGTCCCCACACATACACAGCCTCCCCATTATCCACATCCAGGACCAGCATGGTACATTTATCATAATTGATGAGCTTATACTGACACATCATTATCACCCAAAGGTCATAGTTTATGTAAGGGTTCACTCCTGATGGTATACAGTGTATGGATTTTGACAAATGCACAATGACATGTATTCACCATTGCAGTATCATACACGATAGTTTCACAGCAGTAAAAATCCCCTGTGTCCCTCCAGTTCATCCCTCCCTCCCTCTAACCTTGGGCAGTCACTTGATTTATTATCTCCATAGTTTTGCCTTTTCGAGAGTGTCCTATAGTTGGAATCACAGACTATGTAGCCTTTTCAGATGGGCTTCTTTCACTTAGCAATATGCTAAGTTTCTCCCATGTCCTTTCATGGCCTGATAGCTCATTTCTTTTTAGTGCTGAATAATATTCCATTGGATGAACCACAGTTTGTTTATCCATTCACCAACTCGAGGACATCTTGGTTGCCTCCAAAGTTTTGGAAATTTAGAACAAAGCCCCTATAAACATCTGTGTGCAGGTTTTTGTGTGAACACGTTTTCAACTTTTTGGGTAAATACTAAGGAGGGCGATCGCCGGATCATACGACCAGAGTATGTCTAATTTTGTTAAGAAGTTGCCAAACTGTCTTCTAGAGTGATTGCACCATTTTGCATTCCCACTAGCAATATATGAGAGTTTCTGTTGTTCCACATCCTCACCAGCTTTTGGTGTTGTCAGTACTGTTCTGGATTTGGGCCATTCTAATAGGTTGCTAGTGGTATCTCATTGTTCATTCAACTCACATTTCCCTGATGACATTGGATGTGAAGAATCTCTTCATATGCCATCTGTAGATATTCTTTGGTAGGTGTCCATTAAGATCTTTGGTCCATTTTTAATCAGGTTGGTTCATTTTCTTTTTCTTTTTTTTTCTTTTTAAGATTTTATTTATTTGAGAGAGAGAGAATGAGAGAGAGAGCATGAGATGGCGGAGGGTCAGAGGGAGAAGCAGACTCCCTGCCGAGCAGGGAGCCCGATGCAGGACTCGATCCAGGGACTCCAGGATCATGACCTGAGCCGAAGGCAGTCGCTTAACCAACTAAGCCACCCAGGCGCCCAGGTTGGTTCATTTTCTTACCACTGAGTTTCAAGAGTTAGGTAACAGTCCTTTACCAGATGTGTCTTTTGTAAATATTTTCTCCCAGTCTGTGGCTTCCACATTTTTTTTTAAAGAATTGAATGTAAACTTTGAAGACTGAAACAAATTATCAAATGGCTAAGTTAGTAACAAATGGATAAACTTTTATTATTTTCCCTTTATAACTGATTCTTTGTTGTTAGCACTGCCATGTTTCTAGATGTTTCCTGGAGCCTTTGTAGTAAAGGAATCTAACAACTAATGGACGAGCAGGTGTAAATGCAGACTATGATACTATGGTATTTCAACTGCCCTTAAAATATGATCTAATTTGTGTAAGGATTAAAAATTCTTCTTCTGTAATTTGTAATCTCTCAATTTCTTCATGAGGAATTTTACCAGTAAGCTTTCCAAGAAGTTCACATTAAAAGAGAATAAATGAATTAGAATAATTTACTGTACCAGAGCAAGTATTTCATTAGAGAGAATTTATCATTTATTACTTAGGTGAAGGTACCTCAGGAAGTAGCATATATTATCTTCTCTTTATGTGTTCCTGGCATGTCTCCTCACTCTATCACTCTGTAACCACTTAGTTGCCATATACAAAGTGAAGGACTCTGGATGGGAGGACTCTCACGTCAGTCATCTAACATGACCATCCTTTTGGATCTAGAATTTTGAACTGTCCTCATAGCATGCCAGATGCTACCTTTGTAATATTCTCTCTTATGTCACAATCCCATGTGTGGAGGGGAGTGTCCCCATGTGATTTATCTTTTTATCCCTCAGAATACCTTGCATCAACTCGCAGGTATATTGAGCATGGATTTTTTAAAAGGTAGAAGACAAAGTGATTTTGGCAAAATTTAAAGCATTTTCAGTCTGTAGTGCTTTCTGTGATAGACGCCCGTGTTACTTTTCCAAAGAGAAGAGAGAGTTCCGGTGTGGTCCAGGGCAGTGAATTGGAGATTTAGTTCTGAGAAAGGGTCAGGTGGCAGATGGAAAAGGCATGACCAGGTGCCCTTAGCTTTGAGGACAGACTCCAAGACCTAGAAGGCGAGCACAATCTGAAAGCCTTATCCCAACTCTCCACTTAAGTGACTGTGTGTAACTCCATCTCTGAACATCGATGCTCCCCACCCCCACTGCTGCAATAGGAACCATAGGAGTAACACTCCTTAAACTCTTGTTTGTAATGAAAAACAATGAGGTGACAGACTTTCTTTACAAAATGTCACTTTTGCAACCAAACATGTTGCTGTGACATTTTCACCCTAAAGGTGATGGACCCTTTTATCAGAAATACTACTTCCTGGGTGGTGAGCACCTGAAACTTCTGCAGCCTCCTCCCTCCGTGGAGTGTTTCTGAGGCTTTCACTCAGCTTTCTGCTTTTCTGTGGGGCTGGAAAATTTTTTTTAAGTAGGCTCCACGACAGGGCTTGCACTCACGACTCTGAGATCAAGACCTGAGCTGAGATCAAGAGTCAGACGCGTAACCAATTGAGCCACCAAGGCGCCTTGTGAGGCTGGAATTTTTATAACAAAAAGTAAGAGGCAAAAGGCAGTTTTTCTCCTGGAGCAGAATTATACCACTGGCATTTAGAGTAACACTGTCCCCTCTTCCCTGGCTACAATTATAAGCATCTCACATACCTCCCTATGTGAGGTAAGGTAAGTATTTTGTCATCTTCTATTAATAGGGAGGGATTCTGAGTCACAGAAGGGCTAAGTGATTTTTCTAGCCCCAGAAATAAGAGGAATAAAATGAAACAGGATGATGAGTACGTTATTTTAGGAACGTGGTGGTAGCATCATTTTCATGGACAATTGCAACTGCTTCCTAATTGGCTTTCCTGCCCCTGGTTTTTCTCCCCCCTGCAGTCTACTCACCTCTTTGTTATCAGAATCATATTCTGAAGTCATGTCACACCCTTGTATAAATATCTTTGATGACTTCTCGCTGCCTAATGAAAACTTCCGAACTCCTTAGCATAGCATCTGAAGTCCACTTCCATCGGGCTTTAAACTACCTTTCTTACATTCTTTGACGCTCTGCGCCCTCCATACAGTTGTCACGCATGCGCATGGCTCCAAACCTTTGCTTCATCTCTAGTGCCACCTGTCTCTCTAGCCTAGATTGCCTTTCGTCTCCTGTCCCTCTGGGATGAGGGAGAGGGCAAATCTGCTTATCCATGGGGATCTAACTCAGATACGGTTTTCTCTGAGACACTTTGCAACACCCAAGGCCCATGAACCATTTCCTCCTTTTGCTCCCTCCCACAGCACTTCCTTTCTGTTGCCATGATCATATTTATGGTTACATTCTAGCTACCTGGACAGGAGTCTAACCTACCCAATCAGACCGCCTTTTAGTGACAGCGGGGTCTGAAACCTGACTGATTTCCACATGGCCTAGCAATTATTTCAGTTCCAGACACACGACTGGTGGGTGCTCAAGAACCCGATGCTGCTTTCAAGAGAAACCTTCTTTTAGGCAAATCCACAGGCAGTTTGGGGTACAGTTTCAGGCCTCATGAATCGAGTTTTCAAGGACAAGCAGATTAGTTATGTTTAACACTACATTCTTCTGTTATGAAGTTCTGATGTTTGTGGGGAGAGCATGCTATTTGATTCCGGGTAACCAGCCGAAACATTTCTGTACTTCCTGACTAGAGCTGATGGGCGAGCAACATGGCTGTCTGGGATATCATTGGGAGCTTTCCAAAGTCTGGACCACCCGTATGAGCCACTCCTGGCTGCTAGATTGCAACAGTTGCCTGGGCCCCTCTCTAGACATTCTGAATCAGAGTCCTTGAGTTAGAGACCTGTGAGGCCTCTGGACTGAGAGCAAGTACCTCCAAGGTGTTTCTAAACATTCGAGACCCCTGGTCTGGCTGGAAACCTCTCCCGAGGCAAGGGGATTGATGGGGCACACATGTTGTGGATCCGTGCAAGCCAGTGGTTCTCAGCTTAGGTTGCATATGAGAATTCCCTGGTGGATTTTTGAGACCTACCAACTCCTGCCCGCCCCCCTTACATCATTTAAATCAGAACTACTGAAGATGGGATTTGGGCATCTATGCTTTTTTGAAACCTCTCCTTCTGAGCCAATTTGATGGTAGAATAAATGTCAGATTCCTTTGACAAAAATCATAGGTCTCTAGTGGTTAGAGCTCCCATTTATGTTGCACTCCTCACTGCACTCAACCTCACTCTCACTGTAGAAGTAAATCTCATACCAAATTTAACAAGTAAAAAAAAAAAATATATGTTTCAGCAGCTCAGTACAGTTATGCAAACTGTGTGTGGCTGGGAAAGGTCTTTCCCTCTACCCTCAGTGCTTTGATTAACAGCATCCTGCATGAAAGGGCCATCCCAAAGGAAAGGCAGCAGTACTCCAAAATCAAAACCAGTGGGTTTCGTCATCTCATGGGGGCAGGATCCTAGGCGATATGGGGATGTGGGGGGAGGTCACAGGACCCAGGGCTGGAGGCCACCCACAAGTAGGTGGGCTGCCAGATGGAGGGTCCCATCACACTTCCTCTAACAATCACCAATTTCAGCAATAGAACTAATTTTTTTAGAACTAATTTTTAAACACTTTACCCTAAGCTGAAACAACAACAACAATAACAAAAACAAATGAACTCCTCTGGTCACTAAGCAGAAGGTGTTGATACATATTAAAGAATGTCCCAGCTAAGTATCCACTCCCTCAAGCATTAGAGTCCTACAGTTCTTAGTTACTTTAAATTAAATTACCATAAGGACAATGGAACAGAAGTCAGAGAAATTCCATCATAAAGGCTTTTCCCCTGGGAACTGGTTAGGCAAAATGTCGGAGAGAGGAAAGGGGGGAAGAGTGGGCATGACTTAGCAAGCATTTAGACTTTTGGGGTTTGGGTAAAGAATCTAAAAGTTCTGGTAGGTCCGGAAAAACCTGATGGGAATACATCAAAAGATGCACGCTCGTCAGATGGTTAACAAAAATAACCTTGGAATCATACACGTGCAAAAATCACTACAGAAACTGTGCTAAGCAGCTGGTCTGCTTACTTAGGGCTAGGAGTGTTTCCATAATGTGTCCTCTAGCAGGGCATCCTTCCCCCACGAATGGAAGATTCCTTTCCATTTCACAGGACAGTGGCTCTCGTACCTGGCTCGGACCCACCCCCTTTTCCTTCCACCTCTGAAAAGCTCCTGCTGGGCAGGAAATCAGAGAAAGGAAGGAAGTTCCCATAAGATGAGGTTTCTTTTTATTATTATTATTTTTAAAGATTTTATTTATTTATCTGATAGAGAGAGAGAGAGCACGTGAGCGTGCAGGAGGAGGAGCGGGGGTGGAGGGGAAGAGGGAGAGGGAGAAGCAGACTCCCTGCTGAGAGCAGAGCATAGTGCGGGGCTCCATCCCAGGACCCTGAGATCATGACCTGAGTCCAAGTCAGATGCTTAACAGACTGAACTACCCAGGTGCCCCAAGATGAGGTTTCTTAGATGTAAGGAGGTCTTAAAAGCATAAGGCCCCAGTATATAAATGGGTGTTCCCATCAGAGACAGAGAACCCAGATTACTGAGAGAGAGTGGTTACATCGTTTGGGCGATAAATTCCCAAGTCCCCTCTTGCAGAACATGAAGTTAACAGGACTGGCTTGAGGGGCACCTGGGTGGCTCAGTCGGGTTAAGAATAGGACTCTTGATTTTGGTCATGATCTCAGGGTCCCAGGATGGAGCCCCGCATTGGGCTCTGCGCTCAGTGCAGAGTCTGCTTGTCCCTCTCCCTCTGCTCCTCCCCCAGTGCGCTATCTCTAAAATAAATAAATAAAATCTTCAAACAAACAAACAAACAGGACTGGCCTGAGCTGACAGTGATGGGGGGTGGGCTGGGAGACATGTTGCCCCTTCAGCAGGTCCTAGACTCTGCTGGGAAATTCCTCGGAAGCAAGCAGCAATCTCAAGGTCACCAATTTATCCAGGTCTTGACACATTGAGAAACTGTAATTTCTGGGGGGACTTACATCACCAGCGAAGGGGATGGTAAAGCAATGGACTCTTCTCTAAAATTTTATTTTTCAAAATCTTGTATGGATAGTTTTTCTATTCCTGAGAATAAACTAACACTAGTGTTTTTTACTATATAATCTCCTTTCAGCAGGGTCAATAAATATTTATTTATTAAGAACTCTCTGTGTGTGTGTGTTAATAATAAAAACAGGTAACTGTCAATGAATTATTATTGTTTCAGGGCTGCTCCTACCCCTTTACAAATAGAAGTCATCTATTTCAATAGCCCTTTAATATAGTATCCCCATTTTACAGATGAGGGCACTGAGGCATAGGGAGATTATATGATTTCCCTCAGAGTCACAGGATTAGAAAACTGCTGAGTCAGGATTAGACTCCAGGTTGGTCTGACTCTGGAACTCCCAGTCTTGAGCAGCAAAATAAAATTTAACAAGTTATGTCCCCGGGGTTCCCTCAATATATTTTGGAGGATCTGCAAGTTCTTAAATTCGATAAATTAAGCTGAAGCATGCCTTCTATTGTGGACACGCACAATCATTTTCCCTGATTGCTGAGGCAAAAAGGGCTGACAGGAAATAGTACCTACTTAGAAAAATAATCCGTCTCTCTTACACAACAGCTATTTGTATTGCTCACACCTGCGTAAATAAAGGAACACAAGATAAGGAGAAAAGTCACCAGAGGAACTGTGGCCCACACAAGGAGGCACAAGGCAAATATTCCGCATGTAGATGCAGCATGGCTAATGCCCAGGGAGCATCCATGATGCTTCATGACATGACTGAGGAGCTTCTGGAAAGATGACTACATATAGCTCCTTGCCTCCCTGGAAGGCAATGTAAGCCTAATTTCCCACTGAAGATATTGCTGGGCTTTGGAAATAATACAATGGGAAGCATTGTTCCATTTCCAAACAACAATGACAGTAACAAAAAATAGTTAAGTGGGGTTGGCTGTACTCACAGATGCTAGCTTCCTGAGGACTTCTTACATATACATTTACATATGCTTTTAGATTTCTTACTTTTTGAAAATAAAAGATACGAGGGAAGAATCAATGAATGTTTCCCCACTGGAAGGAAAGGGATGAAAGCATCCGAAAAAAGAAATCAACATTAGTATCTTTAAATGAATTTGTTAGAGCGTCTAGCTTCAAAGGAAAATTCTAGATGACGTCTCTATGGGCTCCTGAATGTACATTAATGTGCATTCCATTGGAAAAATACAAGAAAGTTGATGGAGACCATAGTTTTTAAAAGCTTAGCCTGGTCAGGGCCAAGGTCTGAATTTCACGATAGTTTATATTTTTCTTCAGGTCCTATCATTCTGGCAAGGTGTGACGGTGCCATCTCGTTTATAGGAAAGCTCCAACCACTCCCTAGATGTGACAGTGGCTTTGTCATTCTGGCTCTGCTGCTGTCTAGCTCCCTGTTGGTTGCTGTCTAATCTGGCCCGTCTCTCCCCCAACCTCCACATTGTTTGGGACAATCATTAGCCTGTGCTTAATAAATTAGACCCTGCAGCTCCTCACCAAAGGGCAAGCTGTTCGACAGCAAACCAGGGGCTCATATTTGAAACTCCCTTGGGCTTTCCCTCTGCACAGCCTAAAATGTGCAGAGGTGTTTCCTATTGGCGGTCCTTTGGTCCTCTTGGGTTCCACGGTTTCTGCTGCTCAGACATAACTTGCTGTCTTTTTGAGGCACCTGTCAGGAGAGCTCAGCTCGAGTTTTGTGAACCCCAACTGCCCTTTAAGTCAGACTACGTCAAACACATTTCTCAACTGCAGTGAAATTCTGTTCTGAGATTTAGCGGCTCAGAAAGCCACTGGCTGTCAATTTGAAGGCTCCCTGGGACTTCTAAAAGGGAATCCTGAATATGTCACAAGACCACGTTTTAAGTCAGACCTTCTAAAACACGCTCTCCTTATTAGCGGAAAACTGTTCAACTATTTTCACATGATGTGTTAATAAATGTGATTGTATTCACAGAGATTACCCCAAGAGGATTAAAGGTCATGCTGACCCTTCTGGGTCTAGTAAATCGCAAGTGTCCTCAAAACACAGGAAAATTTCTGCAGAGTTGAAATGCTTCTCCAGTAGGCAAGCAAACATTCCTAAACAAAAGACTTACTTTTAAGGAGCTTTCCAGGGGGAAACACCTAATGAAAGAAGGAAGAATTGAAGCACGGGTGCTTGGGGGTATGCACACAAATACACACACATAGAGAAGTTAGGATGTAGCACGTTGCTTCTGTGCACTTATGAGGAGTAAGAGATGACCTGCATCGCTCTCCAGTCTGGAAACACAGTTCTCTGGACATGAATGATACCCTCAGCAGGGAACTGGGGCCTCCGGAAATGAGGCGGCCTGTGGTCCTTCCTGATGCTAGCTAGAACTCTTCTTAGCTTTTTTCCTGAGAGCCTGGGCAACAGGGCCAGGATGATGAGGTTAAAGGCAAGATCACCAGCAACAGGGAGTCAGCTTTCTGCAGGAAGGAGGCAGTGAGTTTTAAAAACATCATCTTTTGAATACTCACTTGTGCCCTACCCCTTTTGTGTCTCTAGTCCTCCTCGTTCTGTAACGAAGGTATAGCTAGTCCTAATTTTACATACTGCTGAATTCCCTTCCTTGCTTTGTTTTTCTCCATAGCACTTTTACTTCCGAATATACTCTATAATTACTTTGTTTATTGTCTGTCTTCACTAGAATGTAAGCTTTGGCGGGGAATGGGGGGGTGGAGGTGGTATTCTTGCCCGTTTTATTCCCTGATTTTCTGGAACCCAGAATAAATGAGTGGAGGAATAAATGAATGAATGAATGGAGGCCCAGAGGAGCTAAGTGATTTTCCCCTATCAAACTACTAGTGAGTGGCAGAGCTAAGGTTGGAGCCCGGGCCCATGTGCTGTGCTGACACACTAGATTACAATGGCAGTTGTTAGGATTAGAATCTAAGACAAACTCTAAGGAAGAAAAATATGAAGCATTTAGGGAATGGTTGACTAATAAAGACGTGAGTGCAGAGAAAATCACCAGATGTAAAAGGAGCAGGGAAATAAATCTAACTTTTGATCTTTGACATTTATAGGGAGGGTGCAACAGGATATGTGAAGCTGGAAAAGCCTGGTGGTCAAAATTCAAAATGTAAAACTGAGTCCTTTGACTTTTGGCAGGGAACCGTGCGGTGGTGCATGGTCTCCGTGTTACCCTATGAGACGTGTATGAGGTAATCCTTAATGGTCTGTACAGGGTCTGGCCTCAAATCCTGACTCCACTGTTTGTAACTGAGTGACCTCATGCAAATTCCTTAATCTCTGTGAATGGGGATGATTTACATGGGTTTTCTGAAGACTGACCAAAATTATGCATGTAAACACAGAAACTGAGATGTAGCCTTCCATGTAGTAAATGCCCAATTTACATATTATTTCTACTCTATCAATTCGGTGTGGCTGGAGAACAGGGTGTTGAAAGGGAACCAGTTAGGGAGAAACGAGAAGGGTGGCTGGGTACACAGTGTTAACCATATTAAAGGATTTTGACCCTGGTCTGTAACAGCACCTCCTTTGACAGCTAAATTGGGATGGCTTAAACTGCCTAGGGCAGTTCCTCCGAGGGCTTCTCTGTAGACAAGGGAGTTCCAGGCGGGCTGTTAGGCAGGCCTCAAAGGGCATTTAGATAAGAACTCAGAACGGTAGGCAGTTTGGGAATTCAGAACAGTAAAGACCTCAACAGCTAATAGCACATCTACATCATGCTAGGGCACTTCACCCATTTAACCATCACAGAGATCCTATGAAGAGAATATTTTCATCATCTTCATTAGGCCACGTGGAAGATGCCGTTCACAACGGATTTAACCAAGGGCACACGCTTAGGAAGTGATAGGGACACAATTTTAACCCTGGCCACCCCGTTGCAGGGACCCTTTATGCCTCACCTCTTAGAACCGAGTGGTCAGAATGCCATTTTGATCTGCAGTGAACCAGACTGCCGTAGGGTTCAGAAGCACGGGTCAAACTGTCTCTGTCTTTAGGTTTGAGAAGTGTTGCGAGTATCCTCCCCAATCTATGCCCAGGCTCAGGTAAGTACACTTTCAAAATAGCGAAGGAACAACCAATTTCCCTCCCTGTCTCTTCTGTTGGGAGATCCTGGGCTGAAAGATTTTGCTCTTTGCAGCTCCCCTGCAGGGCGTCCTGCCTCGCCCCCAGGTCCCAGTGACTGAAAAGTCTCGGGGTGGGAAAAGCCTGTAACAGGTGGGGGCAGATTGGAGGCGTCAACTCCGGCGCAGGCCTCCTCCAGTTGGAACTAGATGATATCCAGTGAAATATGGGAATTTTGTTCCAAGGGATGCCCAAAAAAGGCGCGGGGAGAGCGCGCGGCAACCCCCACCTTCGTCAAACACGCTCCTCCAGGGGCGGCCTGCTTGCAGCAGAGCTCCAAAATTGGCAACCTGGGCCTCGCAGCCGCCTTTTTTTAGCCTACATTCTCCAAACCAGGGAAGAGGCGGGTGACTAAAAATGCAAATTGGAGCCGGGGCGTCAGCAGGCAGGCCCGCGGGTGCGGGGCGTCTGACTGGGGGAGACCCCGCGACCTCAGGTGCCCTCTGCTCGACTCGCGGTGGGCGCCGGGAGGGGCGCCGGGGGAAGACGCTCCCCGCCGAGCCGCTGCCCTCGCTTCCGCCTCCCGGGCGGCGGCGGGACAATGCGCGGCCTCTTTTCCGCCGGGGGTTAGGGAGGGGAGGCCGGATTAGGGCCCGCGCTTTCCGGCCGCAGGGCCGGCCCCCCCTCGCCCCCCCGGCCCCAGCGCCGCGCCGGCCGCACACAGGTGGTTTTCCGCTCGGGAGGGGCAGGCCCCGGCACTTTTATATAACAATAGAGCTCTGCGCGCCGGGAATGCGCCTCCTCGCCGCCGCGGCCCCCGCCCGGCCACGCCTCCATCCGGTGCCCGGCCAGTCCGCCCGGCGGCGCCTCGGCGGAACGCGGCGCGCTGGCCTGGCCGGCACTTCCCCAGTTACCTGCGGGCCCTGCAGAGCGGCGGCGACGTTCTCTGCGACTCCCAGCACTCCTTGCGAGCCGGGGGTCTCGACAGGCACTCCTCCTCGACCCTCACCCCGCCCAGGCCGTGACGGAACCCCAGAGTCGAGCGTTTGGCTCCGCACCCCTCCGCAGGGTCGCCCAGCACCCCGCACCAGCTGAGCCAGGAGGCGGGGGTGGCGGGGTGCTAGGCAAGGAACGCACCGCGCAGGCGCGGCTGGTCCTCCGCAAGGGCTCGGCGACCCGCAGGGGAGGGGGTTGCCGGGGTGGGACAGAAGGCTCCCCTCGGTCGGGTCTCTCTGTGCAACGTGACCAATCGCCGAGCCTGCGCGAGCTCCCGCAAGCCTCGCCGCTGGTGAGGACAGCCCGCCAGGCTCCCGCACGCCCTAAATGCACCTAGCCCTTGCAGCCCCGCCAGACCGGCTCCTCTGTCGGAAGCCGAGCTTGCTGCCCAGAAATGATTAACGAGCGCAATCCCCCAGCGCGCGGTGGGTGACCGCGGGAAGGCGGAGGCGGGGGGGGGCACTTGGATCCCCGGAACAATGGCTCATAACGCCCCAGGCCGCTGGAGAGGAATAAAAGCATCGGACTGTCCAACCAGTTTGTTTCTGCAGGCTCCACTGTTTAAAAACAAAATAAAGTAATTTAAATGCTATTAAGAAAAAATCCTTTCTTCCTATTATCTGAACAACCAGGCATTTGTTTGTTTGCTTGCTTTAAAATGTTTCAACAAAATCCTAGTTTGTTTCGAAAGATGTTGGATTAGCATTTAACACCTCATCGGTCACTAAAGCCCAGGCAGTTCACCAGCCCCAACACAGCCTCAACTAAAAGAACATCGGAGCAAACAGAGCTGGGCTTTTTAAACTGGCAAACAAATGCCACACACCGCCTAAAGGAGGGCGGAGGAGGGGGGTTAAGGCGAACTCCGGTCCAAATGAGTTTAAAGGGAATATAAAGGGAAAAAAAGCACAAGTTTTCTTAAAGCTAGCTTGCGAGCGCAGGCGTCACGAACAAGGGCTTTTGTGCCTGCTAATTGCACCATTTGTGCGCAAAAGTTCCGACGCAAAGTGTGAACTCTCAACAGAAGGAAACATGAGACAACTGAAGTGCCCTGGTTTATGTGCCCTGCTCCTCCTCCGCCGCCGCCTCCTCTTCTTTCTCCTTCCTCCCGCCGAGCCCGCTGTTGCAGCTTGTTTGCACTGGGGCTTATCCGGAGCGGAAATTCCTTTCCGTTTTTGTGAATGACAAACTCATTAACAATTCATCAACACAACCTGTTCCAGCCGGCCCGTCCCCACGGCAACAGCCCCTTCCGCAGCGCGCTCATTGGCTGGCCGAGAGAATGTATCCATTGAGACGCTCGCTGTTTGTATCCATTGAGGAGCTGCCTAGCGCAGGGGGTGTGCGAGGGCTGAGTCCAAGGGAGAGTGAGCAAATCGAGGTTTGAATAATTCGAGGAGAAAGACGCCCGGGTGGATTTGAGGTGCAGCCTTGAAGGGAGGGATTAGGAGCCGCTGGACTTTTTTTTTTTTTTTTCTTCCTTCCCTCCCCTCCTTAGTAGCAGGGAGTCCGAATTAATTGGATTTCATTCACTGGGGAGGAACAAAACTGTCTGGGCAGCTTCATTCAAAGAGATTCATTGACACCAAGAGCGAGCGGCTGCAGCCGGGAGCAGAGGGAACAGCCGGCTTCACTTCTGTCTCGCTTTCCCCAACCGCTAACCCGGTCTGGGAAGGGCAAGGTGGAATTAAACCCCCGCTCGCAGAGCGGCAGCTTCGCGCGGCGCGCTCGGCCTATGCCTGCCCCGAGGGGCGTCTGGTAGGCACCCGCCCTCTCCGGTAGCTCGACCCCCATGATAGATACGCTCAGACCCGTGCCCTTCGCGTCGGAAATGGCGATCAGCAAGACCGTGGCGTGGCTCAACGAGCAGCTGGAGCTGGGCAACGAGCGGCTGCTGCTGATGGACTGCCGGCCGCAGGAGCTGTATGAGTCGTCGCACATCGAGTCGGCCATCAACGTGGCCATCCCGGGCATCATGCTGCGGCGCCTGCAAAAGGGCAACCTGCCCGTGCGCGCGCTCTTCACGCGTGGCGAGGACCGCGACCGCTTCACCCGGCGCTGCGGCACCGACACGGTAGTACTCTACGACGAGAGTAGCAGCGACTGGAACGAGAACACTGGCGGCGAGTCGGTGCTTGGATTGCTGCTCAAGAAGCTCAAGGACGAGGGCTGCCGGGCGTTCTACCTGGAAGGTACGCGCCAGGGGAGTCCCGCGCGCGGGGCCGGGCGGGGGTCGCGGGGCTGTGGGGTGGGTGCGGGCGAGGCACGCGGACTGCCAAGGGCCCCTGCTGCGCTCGCCTGGCGCTTCTGAGTCGCGCTGCCGGGCTTGGGGGCCCTCCGCCGGCTCCCGGCTGCGAACCTCCGGCGTCCCGCACCCGCGAGCAGGCTGGCGCAGAATCCACCAGCTTCCGGCCACAGGCACGGGTTGTTTCTTTCTAACGAGTTGTCCTCCTGCTTACCCGTAATATCCTCCACCTGTCCCTGCGTTCTATCGTTGGATTTCGAATTACGATTTGCAGGACATTAGAGGTCACTGGGGGTGTAGATTGCATCCCCTAGCCCCTCAAAATATTTAGAAAAGTTGCCATTTTGTGCATTTCCGGATTTAAAAGAATAAGGGTTTCCAGGGAAGGCGGGCCTGTTCGTTCCCCTCCCAAGGGTACCCATTTAAGTGTCTCTCTCTTATAATTGGCTCTGTGTGCAGGGGGTTTCGTAGGGTGCTATGGTGTTTCCTGCGCCCGGTTGCGGCTCTCACAAGCTGTGAAAACTACTACGGGATCTCAGGTTACACGACTGCTTTTCTCGTCTTGGCAGGTGGCTTCAGTAAGTTCCAAGCCGAGTTCGCCCTGCACTGCGAGACCAATCTAGACGGCTCGTGTAGCAGCAGCTCGCCACCGTTGCCAGTGCTGGGGCTCGGGGGCCTGCGGATCAGCTCCGACTCCTCCTCGGATATTGAGTCTGACCTTGACCGAGACCCCAATAGTGCAACGGACTCGGATGGCAGCCCGCTGTCCAACAGCCAGCCTTCCTTCCCCGTGGAGATCTTGCCCTTCCTCTATTTGGGCTGTGCCAAGGACTCCACCAACCTGGACGTGTTGGAGGAGTTCGGCATCAAGTACATCTTGAACGTCACTCCCAATTTGCCGAATCTCTTTGAGAACGCAGGAGAGTTTAAATACAAGCAGATCCCCATCTCGGATCACTGGAGTCAAAACCTGTCCCAGTTTTTCCCTGAGGCCATTTCTTTCATAGGTGAGACTAATGAACAGTCCTTCCTCAGACTTCTAAATGCAAAATTCCTAGCCATTCCTAGAATTTAAGCTGTTAATCTCTCTTGCTGCTTGCTAGCTTGTCGGAGTGCAGGTCTCTAATGTTACAAGGGGGTTCTTAATTCTGGTTTATCCTCTCACTAAGAAAAGAAAAAGTGCCTTTTTGACATGGCTGCAGACCACAGGTGTATTTGAAATGGGGTTTCTTGAGTCTTTGAATTCAGTCATTTGAAAGCAGGCTGTACATGATCAGACAACAGGATTTTCTCACAGTCTTTGGACTTGGGACCGGCTAGATGGAAGTAGTACTCACTACTGACAGGAATTTTAGCATTGCTTTATAATTTTAAAAGATCTGGGAGTTACTTTAGGACATGGGGTTAGTTGTTGGAAAGTGCTGTGAATGCTAGATGGTGTAATCCAGTTGAATGTTACTGTGATACCGGTTAACAGTGAGACAGTGAGGGTAACCTGAGCCCAGCAGGAAGGACTGTGGGCTGGAAGCCTGGAGAAGCGAATCTCCAGGCATTGTAATGCATTTCCTATTACAAAGGAACTCATTTTCAGGCCATGTCGACATCCTGTTCCTCCTAATGGGCTGTCCCCTGTGACTTCCCTCTCTCTTTTAAAATGCCTGAATACCTCCATTGTTAGGGGCACAACAGTTGGAGAATAATTTAATAGACCCTTGCAGTCTGCTTGTCTGTATAAAAGGCATTCAAGACCATATTGCAGGGTTTCTGGTATTCACATGCTGAGGCAAAGAATGCACACATTAAGGATTTTTTTTTGTTGTTGGCAGAAACTTAATACAAAAGCTCCCTTTTCAGAAAATATCTGAACTATGTAATTGTGCCCAGTGTACATGTTTTATCGCAATGATGCATCTGCTGCTGCTTGTGGGGCTCAACTGCCACATGCGGTTCTTTTTCTTTCTTTCCTTCTTTTTTTAAAATTCAGTTTTTAGACCGATCGTTCACAAAGAGTGGTTTTTGGTCTGCTGAAATCTTGTTTTTCTTTTTGTGTTTACAGATGAAGCCCGGGGCAAAAACTGTGGTGTCTTGGTGCATTGCTTGGCCGGCATTAGCCGCTCGGTCACTGTCACTGTGGCTTATCTAATGCAGAAGCTCAACCTGTCAATGAACGATGCTTATGACATTGTCAAGATGAAGAAATCCAACATCTCCCCCAACTTCAACTTCATGGGCCAGCTGCTGGACTTCGAGAGGACGCTTGGACTCAGCAGCCCCTGTGACAATCGGGTCCCTGCGCAGCCGCTCTATTTCACCACCCCCTCCAACCAGAATGTCTACCAGGTGGACTCCCTGCAGTCCACGTGAAAGGCCCCACATCCCCTTGGTGGGATGTGTCCATTCCTTTAGCCGTTTCTCTTGGCAGCATCAGCTGGGCTGCTTTCTTTGTATGTGGCCCCTGGGGTCAAAACGACTCCAGTTGTCTGTATTAGACAAGGTTCCCACATGTGGAATTGGTTATTATGATGGGAGAGATTTGCTCCGCTCTTGTTGGAAGACCAGAACATGCTATGTAGATCCAGGCCGTAGGTTTGCTCCATACCTACGTGTACAGCCTACCCATGCAGGGACTGGAATTTGAGGGTTTCCAGGTATATAGGGTAGGACCAAATGGTAGGGGTAGGAGCGTGTGTTCTTTAGGGCCTTGTGTGACTGTTTCCTTCTGCATCTGGAACTGACTCTATATTGTCTTCAGTGAAGACTGATTCAATATTGCATATAGAGGAGCCAAAGAGAGGTTTCAGCTCTGTATTTGTAGTATCAGTTTGCAAAAAATAAAAAATACAAAACAAAAATAAGTAATAATAAATAAAATAAATCTGATACTCCATTTGATTATTGTAAATATTTGATCTTAAATCACTTGACAGTGTTTGTTTGAACTGTGTTTGTTTTTTCTTTGTTGGGTTTAAAAGAAATCATCCAAAGGGAGAAAGGGCAGTATGCCACTTCTTAAAACAACAACAACAAAAAATAGAAACATTTGCTCTTTTCTAATCCAAAGGATATATTTGCAGCATGCTCAACTTCACCAACTCTGAATGACATTTTCATGGACACTTATCACTGAGACCTTGGTATGGTGCAGCCTTTAATCTCTTTCATATATCTTCCTTGTGATTTTTTTTTCCCCCTCTTAATGTAGTTTGACTATGCCTTACATTTGTAAATATTTTGGCTTGTGTTGTCTCAAAGGGGATATCTTGGAAAGACACCAAAATCATGGCTCACTTTTTTTTTTTTTTTAAACATCAGCTGTGCTAAACAGTATATTACCTCTGTACAAAATTCTTCAGGGAGTGTCACCTCAAATGCAATACTTTGGGTTGGTTTCTTTCCTTTTTAAAAAAAAAATTTGTATAAAACTGGAAGTGTGTGTGCGAGCATGGGTCCCCGTCTGATGGATGAAGTAAGTGCATATGATTGTGAAAAGAGAGTTAGGTTGCTCCATATGTTCATGGTGTAAAGTTTTGAGCTGAAATTTATTATAAGAATGTAAAACCTTAAATTATTAATAAATAACTATTTTGGCTATTGAATGTGTGTTTTTTTTTTTTTAAATCTCTCCTTCATTGTACCTACATGTGAAATGATACTTTTAAGGAATCTTTGAGTGGGGGAGCGCCAGTGACTTGTAAAGTCCTGTAGGAACAGCGGGGCAGAGTTCCTGTGGTTTTAGTAACCCCAGGAATGTTTTTCGGTGTAGTTTATGAAATTGATCTTTTGCTTCAAATAAAGATGACCTCATAGAATGAACTGCCTATTATGTGTCCCGACAATATTTTATGAATACGGTTCTGGCTTCTTTAAGAAAATAGTAATGCTCTTGAAGAAAATGAAGCCGTAGAGCATACCTTGCTCAGGTGTAAGGTTTGGCTGCTCATGACTGGTCATAAAGGGGGAGGGGGGTGCCAGAATAAGAAGACACTCACCATGTTAACCTCTCTCCTTCCCTGCCAGGGTCTTCTACTCAATAATACACAGGCCAGGGAGGACATAGGGATACTTCTCTTCCCAGTTTGTTTCCATGGCAATTCCACCTGCAAATTATCCTGGTGTCGGAATACCAAATGAATCAGGGATGATGACTCCCCCTTGCCTTTCTCAGGCACGTGGCAAGGCAGAGCTAAGCTCATTGAGCCTGGATGTGGGCTTTAAAATTTCACGTTGGCACTTGAGATCACACTTTGCCAGTCCCTTTCTAATGTGCTTTGTGCTTCACTGGTTTAGAATGTGGGCCAGAAACCACTATTGAACCTATGTCAAGGTTATTTCGAACAGTGCCTTTCAAGGTAAAGGCTTAATACCCTGTCATTTTCCTTGGGACATCCCCTCTCCTTGTCCCAAGCGTAAAAATACACAAACCAAAACAAAAGGCAGGTGTATGAAATCAAAAGAAGTAGAACATACCTACATTCCAGGCTCTTTTCTTTTTTTTTTTTTAAAGATTTTTTTTTTTTTTTTTTGAGAGAGAGAGAATGAGAGAGAGCAAGCACACGAGAGGGGGGAGGGTCAGAGGGAGAAGCAGACTCCCTGCCGAGCAGGGAGCCCGATGCGGGACTCGATCCCGGGACTCCAGGATCATGGCCTGAGCCGAAGGCAGTCGCTTAACCAACTGAGCCACCCAGGCGCCCCTATTCCAGGCTCTTTTCAAATGAACTTAGTCCCTTTACCTGCCTCGAGGAGAAAGAGGAGCTTTTCACCCACGGGGTGCAAGTTGAGATGCCAGGGGGATGGTTTGGTGATCTACGTTCTAGGAGGCAAGCGGCTCTGAGTTTAGAACAATCAGATCAAACCGTCCAGAGTGACTTTGAGCAACTAAGCGTGCATAAAAAGCAAACAGAAACAGTGCAGAAAAATACCAACTCAGTCTTTCCCATTTGGGTGCCCCAAGTCAGCCAGAGCTTAGAAAGGAGAAGTGGGTTGCAGTTCAACTTGGCTCGTGTTAATCCAGTTCTGAACGGTTTCCGCTCCTGGCATTCCCTAAACTGCCTGTTCAAAGCAGGGATTTGCAAGCAGAGTTAGCAATTTCCTGTCCAGCTGCAGCTCAAGTAGCTGTGTGCTCCCCCCGCCCCCTTTCTTTTCTCTGATTTCTTTTCTCTTTCTTTTTTTCTTTCTTTTTTTTCTTTCCTCTGGGCGGCGGATAATTTTAGTGCATTTCCTCTTTGTGGATTATCATCTCCTTTCCTCCTGGAACCTGCATACATTGAGTTCCTACTGCTCTGCCCCAGCCGACAGCTGGCCTCCCCAGCACTTCCTCTCGTTTCACTGTGGGTTTGTTGTTTGTCAGTCCACTTCTGAAATTAATAATGTTTTCTGGCCAAGTGCCACAAGCCATTACCACAAAGGGGAAGTAACACATATGAATAGCAGGAAGCCATGCAGGGTCACAGTGTGAGCTGAACCTGTGGGGGGAGCATAATTGAGCCTGGCCCATTCAGCAAGTGTCTGACAGCGATTTGGGGAGAAGGAGCGCCCCGCACTTAAGCAGCTCAAGCTGTGAAAAAAAAGTTTCCAATAAATTGGTAGCAAATGGTCTTTGTCATCAGTCTGAATAAAGGAGCGGGAGCAAGAAGAGTTTAGGGCCCCCATAAAGTTGCAGCGTTTGGGATTTCTGCCCCCCGTCTTCTGGCATATTGTTTCATAAGGCTGGTAACAGAGGGGTGCCTGCTTCCCTCTACGGCCACAAAAGGACTCATATTAAATGGGTGGTTTTTACGGTTTACTCAGGCCAGAAGATTCAAAGAGCTATTCTCTTGCTTTCTTTTTCTTCTATGCGAGGTGGAAGGTTCTAACTGACAGCATGGGCCCCCACCTCGCCCCGCGCCTGCCTTTCTCCTGGCCTTACCTCCATCCCTTTGGCGCCGATGTGCTTGCAGGGGCTGGGGAAGGCAGTCTTTCTGCCTCTTGGAGTTGGGCTCGCTTCCTGAGCGGAGCCTGCACGGTTACTAGGGAAACCTCTGCCAACAGCTGCAGCTCCCCAGCCCCCCTCCTCACCTGCTGTCCCCGCTAGTGGCTTCCTGAGGTCTCTTCCTCAGGAGAAAGCCTTACCTTTCCTGGCCTTCTGCAGGGGCCCGGGGTGGGGGTGGGGGGTGCTGCCTTTCCAGAGAGGAGGTTATCTTCAGGGTTCATGGGGCTCTAGGAGACTTAGGGAATGCACTGCTTCATGGGATCAACTAGTCTTGAGGTTAACAATCAGACTGAGAAAGGGTTATCTGGGGATAGAAAGATCAGCACAGCCTCCAAAGGAGTGAAAATTGGACTGGACCCTGACCCAACAATTAGGAGCCTTGAACTCTAGCTCTTGCTTTCTCACTCATGCACGGGATAGCCTTGGGCCAGTCACCCGACCTCACTAGTTTCTTCTTTCTTGTCTGTAAAATGAGAGCCTTCCCCTTTCATTCTAGGATTCTCTTATAATTCCAGCCTTCTGGTCATGGATTGGGACACTTGTTTGATGACAAATGAGGTACAGAGCAGGAGGAACAAGTGACATTTACGGAAGGTATCAGATACTGTACTTCGTGCACAATATCAGCTCATTCCATCCTCAGAGGAGCCCTGTGGGGTGGTTCCTATTATCATCCTCATGTTGCAGGGAGGAAACTGAGACAGAGAGAGACCAACGGCGCCTGAAGTCATCTAATGGGAAGTGGTAGAACTGAGCTTTGAAGCTTTAGCTCTTCTTGCTATAAACAGCAGTCTTTGCTCATCTTTACAAGGTCTCCTGATATAGACTAGGAAGTGGTGACCCCATTTTATAGCTGAGGAAGCGGAGGAAGCAGAGATTAAGTGACCTGCCAAATCAAACCCAAATTCAACAGTAAAATCATGAGAGAGCCACAGGGTCCCCCGCGGATATGTCACCAGAGAGTTGTGGCATCTGCCTGGAGGCTTCTACCTTTTCTCTCTGTGGAGAACTTGCCCTATCTTGGGGCCCATGAGCACATAAATTACAAAACTGATTTACCTAAGGATCTCCAGCATGGTTAGCCTGCTGTCCAGTTGACCCAGACCCCTGCCCATGTACCCCTTTCAGGATTACACAGTGAACTGACCCCAGAGAAATTCATGTCCTCATTCTGATTCCTCCTGCAGGAAAGCTGGTTTGTGGGGGGCACACACACACACACACACACACACAGAGAGACGGAGAAGGAGGAAGAGAGAGAGGGGGAGAGACAGAGACAGGGAGAAGAAGGTGGGGGACAGAGGGGGAGACAGAGAGAGGAAGAGGAGGAGAGAGAGAGAGAGACAGGGAGAGGGGGAAGAGACAGAAGAGATGGGGAAGGAGGTAGCGAGAGAGGGAGAGAACATACAGCAAGGTTTGCAGACTACGAGAGGCAAATTAGAAACCAGTGGAGAAGTGAAACACAGCAAGCGCAGGTTATTTGGTAGCTGGCTGTTAAGTATTCTTGAAAATTCATCCTAAAAAATCATTCTTCAGATTAAACTGCTTCAAAAGAATTGCTTTGGGTATAAATTTGTTTGCAGGTGCTCACACAGTAATAATCATCTTCCGAAAGATCCTGCAGACTTTCAAATACCCTTACTCTTGTGTTCTTACTGCAATTGGCCCTGAATCAGTCTAGTTCTGCAGTTGGGATCTTCAAACTTCTTTAAAGTCCAAAACTGATTTCCTAAGAGTATTTAGGGGCACAGAACAAAGTTCAAACAATCCACAAACATTTACTCAGGCTTTGATCTGTGTTGTACTGATTCGATGAAACAAGGTTAAAATAGAAGGCAATGGAAGACTTACCAAGCCCTTGAAGGCTGAAGGCAATCTCATTTTATCCCCCCTCCCTCTTTTAGAAGGAGGGGGGGAGGGGGGGCAGAGGGAGAGGAAGAGAGAGAATTGCAAGCAGACCCCACACCCAGCATGGAGCTGAAGCAGGACTCGATCTCACAACCCTGAGATCAGTGACCTGAGCCAAAATCAAGAGTCAGATGCTTAACCAACTGAGCCACCCCAGGTGCCCTGGCAATGTCATACTAAGTGTGATTGTTTAATCTTTCTGCTAGTGTCCCAAATCAAAGCAGAACCCCCAAGGAACTATGGGGCAGGCCCTTGTATGTCCCTACGTGCTGCAATAGGCAAAATAACATTTTAGACATGGTATTTTACACAGGAGAGTATTAATAGGCCACATGTATGCAATTTGGCCCACCCACCTCCCTATTTTGTCATGGAAAATGCCTTTCGAGAGTGTAAGTGTATCTATCGCCAAAGCTTCTTAGGAGAAGTTTTGGACCACCGTATCTTCAAAAATGAACCCTCGCACACACAAAGGAAGAAAGAGAAAATATCATTCATGATTTGATAACATCCTAAAAAGCATCAAGCAAGTCTGAAAAAAGTTGCTTCTTCTAAGCTAGAATTCCCTCTTTACTGTTTTTGGAGACAATCTAGGTATTTATTAGATGAAGCATTTTTCGTTAGGTCCAGTGTAATTCCTACAGCAAATATTAACAGGAGAAGGAAGAAAGAGGAGAGGGCGAAGAAGGGGATTTGGGGGAGCACATAGCTCCCAGGACAATTACAACTAAGCGACTGAGCCACCCAGGTGTCCCTTACCAGGAATGCCCCTTTAGCTTATGTTCTGGTTACTATTGCTCTGCAACAAACCACGAACAAAACTGAGTGGTTTCAAACCATGACAATCATTTATTTTGTTCCTACGTCTGCATTGGAGCAGACCTCTGGAGGGAAGGCTGATCTCCGCTCAGCGTCTTATTATCTGGAGCAGCTTGACTGTGGGCCAGAGCCTCCATTTCCAACATGGCTCTTTCCCATGGCTGGCAAGTTGGTGCAGGCTGTCAGCTGGGAGCTCAGCCAGGGGTTAGGGCCAGGGACTCTGGTTCTTCTCCACGTGGCCTGAATTTTCGCACAGTATGGTGTCCGAGTTCTGTAGGTGAAACTCCCAAGTGTGAGAGCCAGGTGGAAACTGTATTGATTTTTAGAACCTGGGCTCAGAATTTACTTCTGCTGTATGCCAAGGTCTACCTCTGTTCAAAGAGGAGATGAAGCAGGGGCAAGATTCGGGAAGAGCACACGGGATGGGAAATATTGTTGCAGCCATTTGGGGAAAACACAGTCTGCCACATCCTTTGTGGAAACTGTTTGAATGTAAGACCATAAGAAGCAATAGTGAGACCCCCAATTAGTCTCAGGACCCCATCTTAAAAACATTATAGTTGTCAACAACTGCTGAAATTATTTTTCCAATCCAGCCCTTTTTTCATCTGCCTCTAACCTTCACAGCAGAGCGATACCATCAAAATAATCACTAAGATTGATCCGTAAAATAGAATATAAAATAGTTTTTGAAAAGAATATTAATGTTTTCCTTTTGGCAGAGAAAATGTTGTTTGAGATAGATCCACCAAAGTTATGGAGTGCGGTGGTAGTCCATTGTTTTCAAGCAAAATAGTACTCTATTGTATTTTATAGTATTCCATTGTAGTAGACCATCCTACTTGGATAGACGTTTGGGTTTTTTCCATTTTTAACTATTATAACCATTATGAAGACTTTGGTGTGCATACCCCAATGAGGTACATGTGTACATGTTTCCCTGGGGTATAAAAGAAGTAAAATTGGTATAAACTGTGTAGATCCCCAACTTCAGATAATGACTAATTGTTTTCAAGGTGGTAGTACCAATTCACATTACTAGCAACAGTATTTGAATTTCCGTATCATTCCATATTTTTGTCAACACGTGATACTGTCAGACTTTTTAGTTTTTACTTATCTGGCGGATGTGAAATGATTATTTATTATGATTTTAATTTTCGTCGTCTGATTCCTCAAGAGGGTGAGTCCTTGTCTTATGTGGATTGGCCAAAGGATGTTTTTTCTTTTTTTTTTTTTGCATAGTGCCTATTCAAATCTCTTGCCAAGTTTTCAGTTGAGTTATTTATGGGTTTTCTGGTTGATATAAGGAGTGCTTTGATATTCTAAAGACGGGTCTTTTATTGATTATATGTATTGAAAATATCAGTGCAATGCTTTTCAAACTTTGTTCCTCTGTTCCTCTCCAGGGAAGGGTGTCGCTGCATTTTGGGGCAGGTTGTACCCTGTACAATTCTAAAAGGCACCAATCAGGAAGGCAATGACAAAAATGCATGGCCAACCTGCATAATCTTACGTGGATGTCTTAGAGGCCTGTGGTTTTTGAATCAAGGGACTTGTGGCTAAAAAATGTGTGAAAACTATTGATTGAAACTATTTAATACACATGGAAACAGTGAGAGAGATTGAGTTGAAAGGATAGCTACGTTGGATGATTTAGACTAGAGTGGGGCTGGTGTAGAAGTGTTTTGGGGTGGACTAAATCTTGAAAAGTTTGGAAGGCAGGGTGGTTTTTCACAGAGAAGCAAAAAGGACGCCAGAGTTGTAGGTGATGAATTGTGCCTAGCTTTGGAAGAGTGAAAGACAAATTCCTCAGAAGGCCTGGCAAAAGTATTTTTCAAGGTATAGAACAGAGAGCAAAAAAATAGAATGCTCAGGGCTGTGGGGGATGACATTTAAAGAGACTTTGCAGAGTGCAGAAATACTTGGGGTTTTGGTCAGCCTCGCCTCTCAGTTACATCCGGACTGGAAACACTCCAGTTCTTCCTTCCTGTGAGTCTTTCTTCTATGTATCTCCTTGACTACTCACACAGAACACTTCTCTTCAGACACTTCCGGTCACTAAATGTGTGGAGGTTTTTCCCACGTAAAGCAATTCTCTATGATGCCAGCTGGGTGTCCTACAATTTAATTCAACTCTAACACCATCTACATGGAGATGGTGTCCGATCCCACAGGTTAAGCGCTCAGTCCCCCAAGACTGCTTCAGATGTCCACAGCAAGTAGCAGGTCCCCAAGTTACACACAACTTCTGTCCAACTTGGCTACAAATCAGAGGTGCCCATAGCCCTCTCCTCAGGTTTCATTAATTTGCTAGAACAGCTCACAAAACTCAGGGAAACGCTTATGTTTACCAGTTATGAAAGGATCTATTAAAGGATACAGACAAATGAAGAACTACACAGCCAAAGAAGAAACAGACAGGGCGAGATCTGGAAGGGTCCCGAGTGCAGAAGCTTCTTTAACCACGGAGCTGGGATGTGTCATACTCCCGGCACCTACCTGGAAGCTCTCTGAACCCTAAACTATTGGGATTTTTCATGGAGGCTTCATCACACAGGCATGACGGATCATTAACTCCATTTTTTTTTTTTTTTTTTAGCCTTTCTCACTTGTCAGGGGAATGAGAGGTAGAACTAAAAATTCTAAGCTTCTAATCATGACTTATTTCTTTGGGGGACCAGCCCTCACCCAGCAGCCATCCAAGAGCCCACCCAGAGTCACCTCATTAGAATGAAAGACACTTCTATTACCCGGAAAATTACAAGGGTTTCAGGACTCCTGTGTCAGGAACTGGGACAGAGACCAATACATCTTATTAATCGCAATATCACACATCTGGTCACAGAATCCTACAGTTTCAGAGAGAATTAGGTTCAGAAGCTTAAAATAGGGAACAAAGACTAAAAAGACATCAAAACTAATGAGGGTTTATTGTCTTCTGTAAAAGTCAGGAGGTGGGAAATCCTGGCCTGGTAGGACACTGCATGGGATCATTTGAAACTCAAGCTTATTCTAGCTTTGATTCCCACAGTCAGAAGATGGTGGCTCCATGCTAGTCATCATATTCACATTTCAGTCAGTAGGAAGGAGGAAGGAGAGAAAGAGAGTGCACTTCTCTGTAGAGTCAGTTCCCTTAAAGAAGCTTTCTGGAAATCCTATACCTGACTCCTATTCTATGTACTCAGTGGCCAGAATTAGCCACATGGCCGTAGTTACAGAGGCTGAGGAGTATAAACGTTTAGTTGGGCATCTACTTCCCCTAATATAATTGAGGTTCTGTTACTTGGGAAGAAGGGGAGAATGAATGTTCGTTACCCACTTTCCTTCCTGGGGAGAACCCTACTCCCACCATACTGGAAGATACAGGACCCAGGCCAAGGCAAGAAGAGGGTCTCATTTTCCCCTCTCAGTGATTGGTTCAGGGATGAGACATGATTCAAATCCAGCCAATCAGATTACATTCTGGATTTTTTCAGGGAAAATATTTTCCTCTTAGAGTTGCCAAGTCCCCCATCTACTGAATTAGACCTGGGAATCTGGTTTTTGTTTTGTTTTGTTTTGTTTTGGCTTGGTTTTTGTTTTCAAAGATCCACGGGTGATTCTTTTGACTCATCAGTTTGGGAATTGCCAGATACGCTGTATGTATTAAACCAGTAGTTAATTTTATGTAGCATCTCCTGTCTTGGGGTCTACAAAGAATAGAATGAAAGGGAGCTTGCTGGATGTCTTTCATAACATGGACATCGAAAGGTTGAGCATATAGTTTAACTGCATCAGAAGTTATTACGTGCTCACTGCTATAGGCTCTCTTAGAGTTAAGGGTTTTTTTTTCCTAGTTTATTAGTAATCTGCTTTATAAAGTAGCATTTGAAAACATAAATTGCCCTAAAAATACTTTATTTTAATTTCACCAGGGCTTCTAAGTCTGCTTTGCTGGGATTCGGTGTCACAATCTGTGTTCGCTCTATCAGCACCCTCTATGATTTTGTAGACGCTGGCCCACCAACTCTCATATTTTGTCTTTTCAGGCTGAAGGGTTTTAAAGTCTCTCTAGTTTCTTTGCAAACCTTAATACTTTTAAGTGACCTTCTTTGCATATGTTCCAGTTTCGTTATGACATTTCTGAGGTTGAATGACTGGAACTCTATCCAGTGCTTCTGGAGCAGATGAATTCTGGTGTCTCCATGTGTCTATGTGTGTGCGTGTGTATGAGCACTCGTAACACTGTGCTTTCTATTTTGTTTTTAACATCCTTCCTGATGATGCTTGCTTTTGTAACTGCCACAATACTTTGGACCGACTTCTTCAGGGAATGGTTTGTGATGATGCCATCATCCTCTTCCTGGATCACGTCTGCACTCAGAAGCTTGGTCTCCCGAGAACAAGGTGGGTTCTCTTTCCTGTTGGCATTATGTGAACTGCCTCCACTGAGCGTAAATGTTCTCTGCCCACTCACACAGCTCTGTGAGATCTTCTTGATGTTTATTCTTGTCAGGTTGGTTTTGCCATTGCCAGAAGATCTTGGTGTCTTTTATAAATTGGAGACTTCACTTTATTGATGTTTAAATCACTTTTAAAAGTGGTAAGCAAGACTGGTCCACACACAGATTCATGGAATACACATTTAAAAATATATCCTCAAACAGAAGAGCAATTATCCCTTTAATGTGCCCCTATAATATCCATTGGCAATCCACAAATAACACTAGAACCTGATTACAAAATAGTGAGCCTCCTATGAAAATATAGCTTTATGCTAATTAACAAAGAATCCTTGCCCTTCCCTCCCCCTCCACCTCAATTGCAATAAAATTGTTATTCCCAAACCCTTCCTATAAGGAAATTTGGGAATTCCCACTAATCTCTACCCCAAGTTTCACATCTTTAAGCTCTTCTAGCTCCTTGGCAAAAGCAATTAAGAGTTTAAAACGAGTTAAAAATTTATTTATTTATTTATTTATTTATTTATTTATTTATTTATTTATTTATTTATCTATTTATTTATTTATTTATTTTTAAGTTGGCTCATGACCTGAGCTGAAACCAAGAGTCGGGCGCTTGGTTGACTGAGCCACCCAGGCACCCCGACCAGGTTCTCGACCTCATTAAATTTTTCCTCTTTTTGTCTGTGAAAAACTGGAGATAATAATAGTACTAACCTCACAGTGTTATCTTGATTAAATGAAAAAAAAATGTACATAAAGTACTGAACACTGTCTTCGGCACATAGAAAGCCAGGTCACCTATTTCCCCAAAAGAGATGGAGAAGAAGTACGGCAGGAACTCAGAGGAGCCAGGGAATGGTTTTTCTGCATGGGAGAGGAAAGAATCATGGAAGACTTCCTGCTGGTGGCTGACAAATCACAGAAGCAATTTATAAATTACCAGAAAATATGCATTGAGCTATTACCATGAGGCTGGCCCTACTATCCTAGGAGATGGATTTTATACAGAAATTTAGAGTTTAAATGGAGTAACTTGCCAAAATTTGCCCAGGTAAGTTGTGGAGAAGCTGGTATTTGTTCATAGGTCTGTTTACTTCAAAAGCCCAGGTTCTTAACATCTGCTGTCCACCCCTCTACCGTGATGTGAATATTGCTCATCTCATGGGCCACTGCCTTCCCAGCACGAGGGCACGGGGAGAGCTGAATTCGTCATTGCAAGATAGCTGACAAGCATGGAATCAGAGTCCAGGGAGTTTGTGGCATACTTCATCCAGGTTATATTAGGGTCGACACAAATATTCCTGTTCTATGGTAAAACAAGAAAACAAAACAAAACCCACACCTTTTTAGTCACTGGAATGTTGGGGTCCATTGGGTGGTGCTGGATAATCCTAACAAATTTTTATCCGCTGACTCTCTTGTCCTTGTCCTTCTTCAGGAACTCCAAACCCTCCACACTGACTGTCAAGCTATAGCTAATTGAAACACAAAATAGTTAATACTACTTGTAGATTAGATTCCTTGTTCTGCTCTAATCCCTTGATGAAAGACAGGAAGCGCTCTATGTTCATCAACAGCACGTGGACACATCACATTTTTCTCATAGTAACAACGACATCTATTTTTTTTGAGCTCTTCCTTTGTGTGAGGCTTGATGCTATATCCAGATTTTCTCCTGTAATCTTTGGTACCCTCTTATGAGGTAGAGATGGCTCTCATGCAGTGCCTAGTGCGAGGGCTCCGGGGCTAGACTACTAACTTCAAATCCTGACTCCACCACTTACTAGCTGTTGGTTAACCTCTTCATGCCTTAGTTTCCTTATTTCTAAAATGGAAATAATGTAAGAATGTGGTGGGGAAAGAAATGAATTAATGCACTAAATGCTCTTAAAAACAATGCCTTCCTTATTATTAGTAGCTCTGTTGGGGAGGGAAAACTTTTTTTCTGATCTCTTAGGTTTAATAATCAGAGATCTGCAGATTAAACTGACCAAAAACAGATTGGCAAGAAAAAAGACAAACTCTTAGTTGTAGGGTTTTTTTTTTCTTTTTAAAGATTTTATTCATTTATTTGAGAGAGAGAGAACACGAGTGGGGGCAGGGAGGGGCAGTGGGGGAGAGACAAACAGGCTCCCTGACATGGGGGGGCTCCATCCCAGGACTCCGGGATCATGACCCGAGCCCAAGGTAGACACTTAACCAACTGAGCCACCTAGGCTCCCCAGAAAAGACAAACTCTTAATCATTTATGTTTGCTGGAATTCACAGAAAAGTATTACTCAAGAAGGTGGTTAGAATATAGGGTTTATATACCATCTTAATAGGGGAAGGGGAGAGGGTGAAGGGCACTTACGGAAAAGCAAATGACTTTTAGGAAAATAAATGGGTTCTTAGGAGAATAGATGGGAGGTATGATAATTTTGTGACAATGTCTGTTTAGGTGATTTCTTATCTTGTTGCTGATTTCTCTCCAGTGATAGGAGTCAATCTTTCCTGGTTGTGAAACCTCCGGCAAGGACACGTGTGACTGCTGAATTCTTTTGGGAGGCTCTGTTTTTAGGCAAATAAGAGGAGTTAAAAAAAACAAAACAAAACCAACTCTTCACATTGGTGTATTCTGGATCCCTCCAACTGTTATCATCTCCATTTTGTAGATGGGATGATAGAGGCTTAGACAAATTAATTGACCTAGGATCACTAAGGCAGTAAATGGTAAATCCAGGATTTGAACCCAGGCAGATCTGGCCTCAGAGCCTTTGATCTTCTGATTGTGAGAGATCAGAAAAGGAAAAACTCTAATCTTATCTCAAAATTTCTCAGGGAAGATAAATTCTTTGGAAGAAATTTAACATGTCTGGGCCTCAGCTTCATCATTTGTAAAATGAACTGTTGATCAATGTGACTTTTAAGGGCCTTTCTGCCCCCCTCAAATTATTATTTATTTTAGGTGTTTTAGCATAAGCCATCATTAGAGAAGAAATTATGGGCCTGTTTCTAAGAATGTATCAGAGGAGACATTGCAATGTGTATTTGCATGTGTGCATACACCTGTGTGCTTGTGCATGCGTGTTCATGCATGCACACCTGCACATGTGTTTCAGTTGCTCTAAAAAGAATGATTGTCTCTGGAAAGAAAAGGGGAGATCCCAAGATGTCGATGCTTTAGTTGTTTATTTCTGCCAAACAATCCCTTGAACTAGGATTCTGCACGTCCCCAGGGAGTGTCTCTCCCAGGCTTTTTCCAAAAGGTGATTGGCAAGGGAAGTCCTTCTGAAAGAGATAAGTGGCTTCTTAAAGTAAACTCAGAATAAATGGAGCGCAAATGCTGTTTACTGAATATTTCCTGGTTGATGGATACTAACGTGCAGCCCTGCATGGCATGTTCTTCAAGGAATGGAAGAGATGAGGCTGAATTAGCTTTCTCTATCATTTGGGAAAGATCATTATAAGCTGCCCCAGATAGAAGATTACATCATTTCAGAGCAGAAACTCAAATCTATAGAAATGGATGCTACCATTTTTTTTTATAAACCAACAGGAAAACATTTTTTTTTAATGTGAAAAAAAAAAAAGAAATGGGTGCTACCATGTGGGACGTTTGATTACTTTAGAGACCACTGAGAGATGTCAGGCTTTTGAAAGCTCATTATAAAATTTGTTACATGTATTCTTTGTAGTTTATGAAATTTGTAGAATTTTTTACACAAAGACAAAACTTTCTTTACAGTGTACTTCTTTTATGCCAAATACACTTGGCATTTTGCATGGTTATATTTCAGAATCACAGAGTTTTGCTGCTGGTGGTTCTTCTGTTCACCAAAAGCTTTTTCCTGACCCCTGTGAGGGTGGATAGGAAGGCTGCATGCTTGTGCCAACTGAGTCAAACATTTCCCAATTCTCTTTTTCCTCTTCTTTCTTTCTTTTCAAAAAAGATATATATTTTTAAAGATCTTATTTTTTAAAGTAATCTCTACACCCAATGTGGGACCCGAATTTACAACACTGAGATCAAGAGTTGCATGGTTTACTGACTGAGCCAGCCAGGTGCCCCCCAGAATATTTTCTTTTTTTAATATTTTCTCTTCAGATGTTGGGCCCTAGTAATGTTAATGTAATAACATGATGTCTGTATTGGTTCTGACTTTTCAAGATGATTTCTTTAGCCTAAACATAGTCGAATTTAATCCCTGATTGTCTGGTGTAAGGAGGCCTATAATTAAACTAAAAAACAAAGGCTCATATAGGAAGAGAAATCAAAGGATTACTAGCCGACACCCAAAGTCGTAAGATAGTGAAAGGAAAACACAGTTTGGCTTTTTACGCCACAGGAGAAGGAAAAACAAAACAACCAAAAACAACCCAACAAAACAAGGAGAACTGTAAATCAATCACCATGGGCCTCCAAGGAGCCTGCCTGCTCCGGAGGAGAGGCGGGTTATAACCACTGAAGGCCAGAGAAACAAGAAAGGAAGTGGGTGGGATTGCTAAATGAATATGGTTCTGAGGAACCATTAAAGCAAAAGGAAAAATAAATCCCATTGATGTGTAGATTTGAGGCTTGCAGAAGCCCTCACCAAAGCGGGTGGAACTCCCAGGTCATCAGAAGGTCACAAAAAGACAGCGGAAGCCCAGGCAACTCAAGTCCCGCCTTCTAAGGGAAACTAGAGTTGGGTCAGTTCTGACATAGCTTAAGGAGTGTGAGTAGATCCACTGTAGGGAGGTGCTGGGGAGAAGGGAGGTTTAAGCAAAGAGTTTTTTGTTTTTGTTTTTTTAACATTTTGGAATCTCTTCCCTAACTTAAAGTGATGATCAGCATTTTTTTAGGATTTGATGATTTTATTTCAGGTAAACCTATGATTTATTTTGATGGGAAGAACAAGGTTCTTGACATCTACCTAAATAAAAATTTTCTCAGTTTCTTTCCTAAAGTCATTCTTGCCCTTAGAATCCAGGACTTTGGACTCATAATTTAGAAAACTTGTCCAGAACCTACAGATCTTGGGAGTCAGGCTGAGCTGGGAGTGTAGCCCAGCTTCACTCTTAAGGAACAGGATGTTGCCAAACCCTAGGCAAGACCCAGCGGCAGTAGTGTTTATTGGGTGGGGTTGGGGGGGCGGCGGGGAGGGGGTTTCTGAACCACAGGGCTGTCGTAGGACCAATGGCTGTGAGATGCTTGGCACAGAACCTGGCATGTTCCATAGTGACCGTCTGAGCCTGAGCAAGTCCTTTCAGTGATCCTGACCTCAGTCTTCTCATCCATGTAAGAGCCATAATGGCCACCCTCTAGGGTTATTGTGTAGCTGAAATGTGTTGATGTGTTTGCCAGCCGTCTTGGCAAACTTTTCCTCTTCCTTCAAGTCTCAGCTCAAATTCCACTTCCTCTGGGAAGCTTTCTGAATTCCTTCTGTAGATTTTAACATGCTCCCATGACAATTGGTCTTTATCTCCATTGTACAGTACCTCATATCCTGTTATAAACATTGGTTCAACTGTGTCAGTTCATCTATGTGTTTTAGTGTCTTTTCATGTAGTATAGTTGAAAACTAGGCTTTGAGATGGGTTGAGAATCTTTGTTCAACCAATACTCTCTGATCCTGAGCTACTTACTTAACTTCTCTGAAACTCCATTTCCTCAACTGTGGAGTAGGAGCAATAATACCTAGCTTGTAAGTACTCTTGTTAACCCATCGCCTAGAATAGTGCTTGGTACATACCAGATGCTCAGTAGATATTTTAAATGCATGAACAAATAGGACTGTTGTGCATATTAATTAATGCAATGCATATGTAAAACATAGTGTCATGCACTTTGTAGATCCTTAGTAAATATTTATAATGTACATGTTTGTAAAGGGTCTGGGTGACTACATTTCATTAAATAGATATGTATACTTGCTTATGTTCTAGGGGGTACAAACAGTATATGAGTCTTATATAGTTTTTGCCTAGGACAAACATGCAAATCAATGAATGTTTGTGAAATAGAATGATGGGTCACCCAAACAGAGATAAGAAGAAAGTCTTTGGGAATCTGATATCCTAAAGGCACATAGAATTACATAACTTTTTGGAAAAAAGGGATCTTAAAGATCTTCATCCAATCTTTCTATTGTACTCATTTTTTCTTGTTTTGCATTTATTTGATTTCTGCTCTTATTTGAATCATTTCCTTCCTACTACTTACTTTGGATTTACTTTGTACTTCTTTTTCTAGCTTCTAATTTAGGAACCTGAGATTATTGATTTTAGACTTTTCTTTATTTTATGTAAACATTCAAAGCTATAACTTTCCCTCTAATCACTGTTTTAGCTGCATCCCACAAAGTTTGATAAGTTTTATTTTTATTATTGTGCTTAAAATATTTTCTAATTTCTGGGGCGCCTGGGTGGCTCAGTTGGTTGGGCATCGGCCTTTGGCTTAAGAAATGATCTAAGGGTCCTGGGATCGAGCCCCACATCTACCTAAATAAAATTTTTGACATCTACCTAAATAAAAATTTTCTCCCTGGTGCCTGCTTCTCCCTCTCCCTCTGCCTGCCGCTCCCCCTGCTTATAGTCTCCATCTGTCTCTCTGTCAAAGAAATAAATAAAATCTTAGAAAAAGTATTTTCTTTTTTTAAAAAAGATTTTTATTTATTTCTTTGACAGCGAGAGTTACAGTGAGAGAGGGAACACAAGGGGGGGGTGGTGGGAGAGGGAGAAGCAGGCCCCCCTAGGAGCAGGTTGCCTGACGTGGGACTCGATCCCAGGACCCTGGGGCCACGACCCGAGCCAAAGGCAGACGCCCAACGGCTTTTTAAATTTCCCTTGTAAATTCTTCTCAGACCTATGGATTACTTAGAAGTGTGTTACTTGATTTCCAAACATTTGGGATTTTCCTAGATGGTTTGTTATTGATTTCTAATTCACCTCCACTGTGGTTAGAGAATCTACTCATATAATTTCAAACTTTAAAAAAAAAACTAGACTCATTTTATGGCCTACCATATGGTTTATCTTGGTGAACATACTGCATATACTCAAAGAGAATATGTATTCTGCAATTGTTGGGTATAGTGTCCTGTAAATATCAACTAGTTCAAAATAGTTGATGGTGTTCAGATCTTCTATATCTGACATTTTGTCTAGTTGGTCTATTAATTACTGAGAGAGGTATGTTCAGATTTGCTATTGATTGTTGAATTGTCTATCTCTCCCTTTAGTTCTGTCAATTTTTGCTCTCTTATTAAGCGCGTACTCTCAATTCTTTTATTTTCCAGATGAGAAAGGTTAAACCTTTTAGCACCCTGAAGAAAACCAAAACATTTAAAAATTTTGTTTGGGGGGCACCTGGGTGGCTCAGTCGTTTAAGTGTCTGTCTTTGACTCAGGTCATGATTCCAGGGGTCCTAAGATCGAGCCCCATGTCAGGCTCCCTGGTTGGTGGGGAACCTACTTCCCCCTGTCCCCTGCTTGTGCTCTCTCTCTCACTCTCTAACTCTCTCAAATAAATAAAAATCTTTAAAAAACAAAGAAAAAGCAAAAATCAGAATTAAAAAAAATTTTGTTTGGATGATTATAAATGTGTAGAGGCTCAAATTACAAAATTCATACCATGCCTAGGTTTATAAAATATTTTTAAAAGTACTCTTATAATCCTCCCACCAAAGATAACCACTCAAAAGTTTGACAAAGCATAATTTAGGTTTTACAAATGGTTATATAAATATACATAAGAGCTTTTTGTATTTTTACATAAACAGGATTATATCCACATATTTTTCTGCAACCAGCTTTTTTCAACTTCAACAATTTATAGAGGATTTCTTTCCATTTCACTAAGTACAGCTTTATTTCATTTTTCTGAAAAAATTATTACATTGTATTCAATTGTATGAATGTACAATAGTTTATGTGATCAACCTCCTATTAAGGAACAGTAGCTTGTTTACAATTTTTTCATTATGATCAGCAATACTATAATGAAAACCATTGGTTTACACTTGCTTAATTATTTCCTTTGGATAAATTCCTGGAAGTGGAATGACTGGGTCAATGATCTCACACATTTTATATCTGATTCATATTGCCTGCTTGCCCTCTTTTAAGACTTGCCACTCTAATCTCATTGGACATTGTTACTCTTTTTATTCTTTCTCAGTTGGTAGGATAGCACCTGTTTTAGGAGTTGGGGTTCTCTCCATTACATTAGAAGATCATGCGATGTCAGGTTAAAGTTGTTGATGGCAAAAATAATGAAGATATAGAAAGTAGAGAAGAGGAGGACTTTTCTACCTCTACCTCTCACTTCTCCTTGATCTTGTGAGATGGAAGTAGAAGAAACAATTAATGCAGAGGGGAAAACACAATTCTATTAGAGATCTATGGGGTGCATAAATCCGGTTTAGAGTATTTTTTTTATTATGTTATGTTAATCACCATACATTACATCATTAGTTTTTGATGTAGTGTTCCATGATTCATTGTTTGCGTATAACACCCAGTGCTCCATGCAATACGTGCCCTCTTTAATACCCATCACCAGGCTAACCCATCCTCCCACCCCCCCTCCCCTCTAGAACCCTCAGTTTGTTTCTCAGAGTCCATAGTCTCTCATGGTTCATCTCCCCCTCCAATTTCCCCCCCTTCATTTTTCCCTTCCTGTTATCTTCTTCTTTTTCTTCTTTTTTTTTTTTTTAACATATAATGTATTATTTGTTTCAGAGGTACAGGTCTGTGATTCATCAGTCTTACACAATTCACAGCGCTCACCATAGCACATACCCTCCCCAATGTCTATCACCCAGCCACCCCATCTCTCCCACCCCCCACCACTCCAGCAACCCTCAGTTTGTTTCCTGAGATTAAGAATTCCTCATATCAGTGAGGTCATATGATATATGTCTTTCTCTGATTGACTTATTTCACTCAGCATAATACCCTCCAGTTCCACCCACATCGTTGCAAATGGCAAGATTTCATTCCTTTTGATGGCTGCATAATATTCCATGGTATATATATACCACATCTTCTGTATCCATTCATCTGTCGATGGACATCTTGGCTCTTTCCACAGTTCGGCTATTGTGGACATTGCTGCTATAAACATTGGGTGCGCGTACCAAATCGGATCCCTACATTTGTATCTTTGGGGTAAATACCCAGTGGTGCAATTGTTGGATCGTATGGTAGCTCTATTTTCAACTTTTTGAGGAACCTCTAAACTGTTTTCCAGAGTGGCTACGCCAGCTTGCATTCCCACCAACAGTGTAGGAGTGTTCCCCTTTCTCTGCATCCCCACCAACATCTGTCATTTCCTGACTTGTTAATTTTAGCCATTCTGACTGGTGTGAGGTGGTATCTCATTGAGGTTTTGATTTAGATTTCCCTGATGCCGAGCGATGTTGAGCACTTTTTCATGTGTCTGTTGGCCATTTGGATGTCTTCTTTGGAAAAATGTCTGTTCATGTCTTCTGCCCATTTCTTGACTGGATCATTTGTTCTTTGGGTGATTGAGTTTAAGGAGTTCTTTATAGATTGTGGATACTAGCCCTTTACCTGAAATGTCATTTGCAAATATCTTCTCCCATTCTGTCGGTTGTCTTTTGGTTTTGTTGACTGTTTCTTTTGCTGTGCAAAAGCTTTTTATCTTGATGAGGTCCCAATAGTTCATTTTTGCCCTTGCTTCCCTTGCCTTTGGTGATGTTTCTAGGAAGAAGTTGCTGTGGCTGAGTTCGAAGGGGTTGCTGCCTGTGTTCTCCTTTAGGATATTGATGGACTCCTGTCTCACATTGAGGTCTTTCAACCATTTGGAGTCTATTTTTGTGTGTGGTGTAAGGAAATGGTCCAGTTTCATTCTTCTGCATGTGGCTGTCCAATTTTCCCAACACCATTTGTTGAAGAGACTGTCTTTTTTCCATTAGACATTCTTTCCTGCTTTGTCGAAGATTAGTTGACCATAGAGTTGAGGGTCCATTTCTGGGCTCTCTATTCTGTTCCATTGATCTATGTGTCTGTTTTTGTGCCAGTACCATACTGTCTTGATGATGAAAGCTTTGTAATAGAGCTTGAAGTCCGGAATTGTGATGCCACCAGCTTTGCCTTCCTTTTTGAACATTGCTCTGGCTATTCGGGGTCTTTTCTTAACCATAGAGCTCTGTTCTCTTCAACCAATTGCTCTTCAGGAAACAACAGCCCCAATTTTGTGCCCTAAACTTAGAAGAAACATTGCAGAAGACAATATTTCAGGACAGTAATTCAAGGACAGAGTGGCAGCAGGAGGTAAGATGGGTATTTCTTGAGTTCCTGTGCACTATATTCCAGGCACTCTACATATACCATCTCATTTAATCCACCACAACAACCCTATGGGTTAGATGGTGATATTGCCTTCATTATTCTATATTTACAGAGGAGGAACCCTAAGTTCTTAAAGGGCAAGCACACTCTATTAGAAGAGGTAGAATCTGGATTAAGTACCGGGAAAAGCATGCTTTTCCATCCATGCTTTTCCATCTCTACACATTTGCCCCAGGGAGTGAGGGAGTAAGGGAGTGGGTATGGGGCAGGGTGGAGCAGGGGGAGGAGTCCTGAGGCAGATATCTGTCCTTTGGGGACAAATGCCTTTGTGAGCCTCAGGGAATCTGCAGGCTGTGTCTCCATGTTCATAGATCAAGACTTCGAATTGTCCTAAATTGCCCCTTGCTTTTGGCAACAGTAGAGCCTATGTTTGTTTCCAGAAATCACAGTAGTGATCACAATGAGGTTGTGTTCATATGTAATCGGGTTTGACAGAAATTAATTTTTAATAAGAGGTTCCATTCAGTCAAACAACTGCCCTTCGGGGGCCCATGTCAGACTGGTCACCCAGGGTCAGGCAATGGCAGTGTGTGCTCTTGGTTGTGGCCTGGGGAGTGTGTGTGTGTGTGTGTGTGTGTGTGTGGGTAGTGGGTAGTGGGTGTTGGAATGGGGGGACTGGGGGCGTGGTTACAGATTTAGTCAGATCTTAAGTCAGGACCAGGCACTGATCTAACCAGAAGTTGGAGGAGGCAGTTGGGGCATTTATTTGATGGCCAAGAAGAATCTGTGTGGTATCCTCCAGAACCCACCCCCCTTTTTGAAGTATTTATTCATTTAAATAGTCTCTACACCCAACGTGGGGAGTGAACTCACAACCCTGAGATCAAGGGTGGCATGCTCTTCTAACTGAGCCAGACAGGTGCCCCCAGGAAACCCCTTCTGTTTCCTCATAGTAATTGCCCTTTGGACAAATTTAATTTGGCAGGTGCTTAGGGCGTGTCCTTCACTGTTGTTTTTATTAAATACAGCAACCCTGCCAGGTACAATCATCAGCCCCATTTTATAGATAAGGAAAACCAAGGCTCAGAGAGGTTAATTAACTAAGAGTACACACTCAATTAAAAAGTTGGGGGGTGGGATTCCATAATCTCTCTGCCAAAACACTTTGCATCCTCGCTGTGGAGACGAATTTCCATCTTCCATTTCTCTAATATTAGAGTATTAGAGGGACTCCTGTTCAAATTCTGTCCTTTTTGCTCCATCTTTCTCATTGAAATTATATAAAACAACCACATTTATCTATGACCCACTACCAATTTTTTTCCATGTCACTCACTTAGAGTGACCCTATGGCCCTCACATCTCTTGCTTGTTATCAACACTAACAAGGTGATGTTCACACCAACATTCCAAGATCTGGGAGTTTCTGTGTTTCCTCTTCTTCTTCTTCTTCTTCTTCTTTTTTTTTTAAGATTTTATTTATTTATTTGAGAAAGAGAGAGAGCATGAGCAGGGGGAGGGGCAAAGGGAGAAGGAGAAGCAGACTACCCACTGAACAGGGAGCCCGATGCGGGACTTGATCCCAGGACCCTGGGATCATGACCCAAGCAGAAGGCAGATGCTTAACCATCTGAGCCACCCAGGCGCCCCTGTGTTTTCTCTTCTTAGAGGCTGCTTCCATTTTACTCAGAAAATGCATACTTTTAGTTTTCTTTCTTCCTTTCCTTTCCTTTCCTTTCCTTTGCTTTCCTTTCCTTTCCTTTGCTTTGCTTTGCTTTGCTTTCCTTTCCTTTGCTTTCCTTTCCTTTCCTTTCCTTTCCTTTCCTTTCCTTTCCTTTCCTTTCCTTTCCTTTCCTTTCCTCTCCTCTCCTCTCCTCTCCTCTCCTCTCCTCTCCTCTCCTCTCCTCTCCGCTCCTCTCTTCTCCTCTTCTTTTCTTTCTTCTTTGGTGCTGCGAAAAGGCAGAATCTCGAGGCTCGTACTCAGCGTGGGAGGCACTGCAGTTTCCAGCACTGCAAACTTATCTTCTAGCCGCCCCCAAAAGCTTTATTAGGAGATGTGGTAACTTCTCTCCTAAATTACATAGGTTGGTTTAAAAATAGAGTGCAGGGTTTCCCTGTCAGGAACGCTGTCAGGCTGCCCACTTTTGACAGCCACTTCTACCTCCCTTCTTTGTTCCATGTCACAGCATTTTTATTTTTATTCCAACACTGTTCAGCTTAAGTTATCTGGAGCCCTTGTCCAAAAAGGTTCATTTAAAGCATCTAAGGGTGCCTTAAAAAATGCTTCTGTTTCCTGATGAAGAATTCGCGCACGGTTTGATTTGCTATGCATCACCATCTTTGCAGGGGCACTGTTAGCATGAAAATGAATTTTAAAAATATATTCTAGCGGAGGCGAGTGCCCTGACGTGACAAATTCTGCTCTATATCGACGCAGACTAAACTGGGGGACGTGGACTGGCTCTGGTGCTGGGAATAGATCAGCTTACATGGTGAGGGCAGCAAAAGGAAATGAAAAATTAAACAAATAAATAAAAACAAAACAAATAACCAAAACAAGTAAAAATAAGGCCTGGAAGTAAAAACTAATTAAAACAGAACAAAACAAAACAAAACAAAACAAAACAAAACAAAACACCCCTGCCACAAAAGTACTGGGAAAGAGAATGGCTGGCAACTTGGGTAAATATCCCCTAGTTAAATCTTTTCCAGAATTACAGGATTTGTTGAAACATCTTGTCCTTTGTGTGGCGGAATGCGAAAGTCTCTTCATTTTTTTCCTGTAACCTTTGCCTCTCCTCTCCTCTCCTCTTATCTGCGCTGTCTGTTCCTCCCTTATATGGCCGTTCTCGGAAGTCCAGGAATTTGAATGTTATGTGAAAGGGTAATTCTAATTGGGCTCAGTGACATTCGTGCCAAATGGGAGACGTATGGGGGTCGCCCTGTGAAAGGTCAGGGACCCGGCATCTGCTATTCTGCATTGCTTCTTTCATGCGGGTCTCTAAATTCCAGTCTTCGCTAAATGGCCCAACAATCCTGGTCTCCCCTCCGCAAACCCCCTCCCCCCTCCCACTGTTACCTTACTTAGCTGGGCAAATACAAGTCCCTAGCATTTCTTAACATTTCAGCTTTGCAAAACCATGCTTTTTTACATTTATTGTCTCATTCATCACACGCAAAAACCTGTGAGATAAAGTGGGCAGGTATTATTACATCATGTGCATTTTGTAGCTAAGGGACTTGAGGCTTTAGTAGGTTCTAGTTATTGCTTACTATGGCACAGCTCATTAAAGGCTGAGTCCATTGCCCAGCCCTAGGCTCTCTGGCGCCCTAGCTGGGTGGTTTTCTTTTCCCTAAGGAGAATGCCTCCTGACTTTGGATATCAGACATCATTTGTGGATCCATGGTAGAGATTATTTTGTAATATGAAAGCTCATCCAGCTTTATGTCTCCATATTTAAATAAGTTTTCTTATCTCAATCTAAATGACTTTAGGAAGTGTATTAGCCTTATTCATCCAACAAATATTTCTACTGTTCTAGTTTGAGTATATAGCAGTGAATAAAACTGGCAAGTCTCCACTCTCATGGAGCTTACATTCCCTTGGAAGAGACCAAGAATTTAATTAACTAACTAATTAATTAACAGACTCTCTACACCCAATGTGGGGCTCGAACTCACAACCTTGAGATCAAGAGTCGCATGCCCTACCAACTGAGCCAGCTAGGCGCCTTGAGACCAATAATTTAAATAAAGAAATAAATACATTATGTGAGAGGCCCAGTGGTGAGAGGTACTAACGAAGAAAGTAAAGCAAGATAAAGTAGTATTTGTTTATATGAGGTGGTCAGGGAAGGCTCCTTTGGCACAGTGACATTTGGTTAGATGCCTGAACGTGAGGAGGTGGATGCTCCAGATATTTGGGGGAAAAACACTCTAGGGGAGGTGATGGCATATACAAAGGTCCTGGGGTAGGAGAATGCCTGGCAGGTGGGAGAACACAAGTAGGATGGCCTGGCTGGAGCTGTGAGAGCTGGTGAGGGGTGGGAGATGCAGTCAGAGAGGTGGGCAGAGGAGGTGTTGGAGGCCATAGTGAGCATTTTGGCTCTCACTCTGAGTGAGATAGGACACTATTGGAGGAGTTTGAGTATGGGGTCTGGTGTCAAAGAGCTCATTTAGACAAATGTCTACATACTCCTGGGCTGTGGCCCGGCTCTGACACCCTCTGCCTGCCTGTGTCCCACTCAATCTCTTTTCACTCTTCACTGGGGACGGCTACGTAACTTGCATGGCCCAGTCCTAAAAGAAAACGTAGGGCCTTTTGTTCAAATATCAAGAAAAAATAGAGTGCTAAAGATACTAAAATATAATTTTTTTCCTTTCTTCTGCAGCTTCTCTTTCAATTTATCATAGTGTTTTAAATTTGCCATTTAATGCAATTCTAAGTAAAGAGACATTAACATTTAAAATTATTAGCATTAATTTTACCATTCATTTCTATATTGTGAGATGCCAGTTTTAAATGCAAATATAAGATAATTTTACTTGTATACACAATCACAAAACGACATTTCAGTGTTCTGTAGTTCATACATGCACATGGATTTTGTTCCTACCAGAACAGTGGAAACGCTGCGCAAAATGAACCCACCTGTTCCTATTTCTTGATATGCAACATGTACCAACACCCTACCTTTTGCTTATTGATGAGTAAGAAGGGATGACAAGGAAAGGAGCTATTGGTCGCCCTGTCTTTCCCTTTTTTTTGATGTCATCCTTTTCAGGGTAGGTGGTTGGGTAATACAGGGAAGTCCCAGGAGTAATAAAAGATATGATAGCTTCCTTGGTTGTCTGGGTCTTTTCGGACCCCATTGCCCTCCTGCATTTGTAGCAAGTTCTGGGTGGAATAGAAAGCATGGTCCCCAGGTGTGGCCTGCACCCCCACTTATGCAGCCACAGATGGAACTTGCTTGTACTTGCTCCCAGTCGTGCCGGACTCCCAAACATGATAGAGCCACGGGGATCCTGAGCTCGTGGAGCATTGCAAGCTGTGAATTGGGTGACAAAGCGGACAGGCACGCTACGTGTCCACCTCTGCTCCCATGTGGGCCCCATGATCCCTTTGGACTTCACTTAAAATCTCAAAGATAAGGTTACCATGAGTTTTAGGATGGTGACAGCTGAGCGTTAAACCAAGCACATGGTCCAGAAAGCATGGGTTGCATGTTCACGAAACTGGCCCTGTTTTTCACTCCACTCTTTCTAGAACTGGCCTGGTATTCATGGAGGAGATATTCCAGGGCTGATGGAAAGAGAATAAGCCTGCTGCCTGAGTGCCCTCCCTGTGCTTCGGCCTGGTGACAATTTCCCCTGCCCGTGAGGAGGGATCTTAATGGGTCCTGGTTGAGAAGACGGTACGTAGAACAGAGAGAGTTCTGCCGGGGTACCCAGCGGAGCAGGGGAGACCCGGACAAAGGAGAGTCCACTTAATGCGAGTGGGTGAAAGGGGGTCGAGCCGGCGGGGAGTGGCTGAGGGAGAGAAAAAGACTGATGGCAAAGGCAGCTGCCTGAGGGGTCTGTGATGGCCTTGTGCAGAGGGCTGAGGAGCACCCACTGGGCTCCGAGGAAGGCGTGCCAGACCCGTAACTTCGGTGGTTCGGGCTGAATTGATGTCAGTCCTAGGGCTACTGGGAGGAATAACCTGACAGAAAAGGGGGTACTAAGAAAATCAGGAAATAATCGGGGCCCTGAAATATATTATTAATTTAAAAGAAGGAACCAGGCATTAGTCTCCATATTTCTTATTTCTCTTCATTTCCTGCTTTCATGGGAAGCGAGGGTGGGGTAATGACTTTAAGACGGTCATGGTGCGTGTGTGAGGTATGTATCTCGTGATGTAGATAACGAATGAGCAGAATACCCTAGAGCAGGGTAAACTGTGAAGAAAAGATGGGCTTTCTGAATTTGGAGAAAATGAGAAAGTTGGGTTTCAGTTTTAGACTGAAGAATAATGTCAAAGGGGTGACGTTAGGAAGAAGCCTGTTGCTTGACATTTGTTTGTGATTTATGGCAGAGGTTGTGGGAGCGGAGGTGTTACCTAAAAGAAGCTCAAGTGCGGGGAACTTCCACAGAGGCTGTATGTCCGTGGAGGAAGGTGTGGGGGACTCTCCCTCGTGGAACAACCCCTGGGGCTAAGGTCTGAGGAGATTCTGAGAAGGCTGTGGTCTCCTCAGTTTTGCTTCCAGGACAAGGCAAGACGTGCCTCCCGCCTGAGCCCCACACTCAACGGGTCTCATCTGGTTTCTTTGGGATAGACTGAGTAAGGAGTCTGAGAGGTCGAGGGGATATACACCTGCCTGAAGTTTATGCTCTTGGGTCCCTGAGTGGCTCAGTCATTAAGCATCTGCCTTCGGCTCAGGTCACGATCTCAGGGTCCTGGGATCGAGCCCCGCGTCGGGCTCCCTACTCAGCGGGAAGCCTGCTTCTCCCGCTGTCCCTCCCCCCACCTTGTGCTCTCTCTCTTTTTCAAATAAAAATAAATAAAGTTTATGCTCTTTTTAGAGACCCTGTCCCAGATGCCCAGACCTCTTGTCCTCCTCAGGCCTGACCCCAGTGCCTGTGTGGGCATCTGCCCTGGGTTTGCCCTCCTGGCCAGACTGTTGTGCACTTTTAGGCCTATGTGGTGGCCGAAGGCCAGCTGGCAGAGGGAGTTTGAAAGACTTGGATATATGCGCTCGGCGAGCCCCAAATGGGCCTTGGGCTGCTTGTGCTGCTGGATAGAACCAGGAGACGGAGAAGGGGTGGGCAGGGGTCAGGGGATGGTTCTCTCCGGGTCACCACGTGTCAGTGTGGAACTCCAAATTGCAACCTGGTCTTCTTTGTTAATAAGGGTCTAGCTGTCAAAGCAGGAAAATAGAGTTTATGTTATTTACCTATTTCTTCACCTGCTTTTAGAGCTTTTAAGTATTTATTCATACGGTATGTGGGCATTCCTTCATTTTCCTGCCTTGGCCCTGCCTCCGTATAAATTCTTTCTTGGGTCTACTGGCTTAGATGAAGGGGGAGGCGATGAGATTGCCCCTGGCCCCCGCATTGCTATTGTTGTTTTGTTATTATCCTTCATAATTCCAGCGGAGACCCTTCAAGATTGAATAACAGCCTTCCTGCCTGAGTCTACTCTCGATTATTTCTCATTTTGTGCATGATATCGTTTTTTTTTAGGGGAGGAATAAAGCTATTTGGATATTTTAAGCATTATTTGTTCCTTTGATGCCCTGTACACAAGGGGAAAAATGGAGAGACCAGAATTACTGGTTCGACTGAGTATCCTGTTTCAAGCAGATGCCTGGAAGTTAAAGATACTCTGGGAACTGGGGCTAGGAGATAATCCACAAATCAGGGCAGAAGTCAAAGTTGTCTGCACAACCTGCTTTTTGCCTCTTTAAACTCAGACCCTGAATCTCTTTTTCTTTCTTAGACTCTATATTAGTTTTTAAAAAGGGAAGTGAAACAGCTTGGGCAGGGAGAGCAGTGGTTCCAGAATGTTCTGTTGATTTTGGATAGTCAACTCCTGCTTTGTCTCCAGGACATGCAAGCAGAGCTGAGTTTCAGGCAGCTGTGAGGGGGCAGCTTTAGGATTCCTTTGTGGAACATGTGACCCTGATCGACCTGATCTATGTCTTTTATGACAGTGAGGGCAGGATTAACAGACATGGTGTAGGTTCTTGTCAGCAACATGAAGAGCACTTCCTAATATGCCAGACATAGGCTGAATATGTGATATGCGGTATCTCATAATTAGCAGATTCTCATACAATTCTTGTTCTCATTTTACAGATGAGGAAACTGAGAATTTAAGACATTTGCTCAGGATTCTACAGCTCGTCAGTTGCTGAGCTGAACCTGAAACTGGTTCTTTTTGATAATAGAGTTCATGTTTTTGACCACAGTGCTCTACTGCCCAGCTTTCCAATATGAGCATTTAATTTCTGGAAGAACAACTTTCAGGCACATCACCTAGTCTGATCCTTTCAATTAATAGTTGTGAAAGCACAGACCCAGAGGGGTCAAATGACTTAGTTGACGTTCAACAGCTGCTGAGGGGCAAAATGAAAATCTGGGCGTCCTAATTCTCATCGGCATTTATTCTGTTACATTCTGATAGAGGACTAGTTTGGAAACACAGTTTGAATAATGGTGGGTGGGAAAGTGGGAATGTTTCCTTTTAAAATTCAAACTTACAGCCGAGTTGCCAGCCTCTCTTTTTTGCCTGCTTTTTCTTTGCTGTGCAATCTGTTCTATGAATTCTGAGAGCTTTCATAAGGAAATGCATTGCTTATGGTTTGGCCTTAATATGTCATATTGAGGATGAAGGCACATGGTGGTTTCTCCTACGTCGTTTCTTAATCAGCTGTGTGTTTTGCTTTTGTGATGGTTCCATCAAACCCTCTCTCTTCCTTCTCTTCATTGGCACATTGGGTGCAGAAGGGGCAGGAGGAGGCTTGCCCCCAATTTCAACTACCAAATTTATACTTGACTTCCATGAGCGAACAACCCTTTGTTTTCCAACCTGCCTAGTAGAAAGTGCAGGGGAAAGTCACGTGATGTCTCCAAAGTCCTTTAAAATAGTAAAAATACTAAAATATAAAAAATACTAAAAAATAAGAAGAGTTTTAAAAAGGAAACTGAAAAACATTTTGGAACTTTTACCTACCTTAATGGATTCAGAAGTTGTTTCAGTTAGCTTTTGCAGTCGAACCATATTCCCCAGATTTTGTGGCCTAAATGGCAATCCTGTATTTGCTCATAATTGCATGGGTCAGCAATTTGTGTTGGGCTCAGCTTTCACTGTGGCCAGAGAGGGAGCAAAATGGATGGTTTGCCAAGATGGCCATGACGCTCACTTCCCTCCCTTCACAGATGCCCCTGTGTAATGTGACTTCTCCACTCTCTCATCAAACGGGGGAGTGTATTCCTCTCCTCTTCGTATTTGAATTTAACCTCGGGACGTATTTTGCCCAATAGGACATTAGCACACGAGACAGAGGGGATGTCTGAAGAGTACTTGTGCACTGGGGTTTGGTGTCTAGCCACTGGGAACCAAGAGACCACCTTCTGAGGAAGCTGGAACAAACTTCCTGGGGAAGGAGAAAGCACCTGGAGAGAGGCCAGCCATCTCAGCTTTTCTGGCTGAGACCTCAGACGTGTGAGGCCATTGGCTTAGACCTTCCAGTCCCTGACAGGCTGACCCCCATCAGAAGAGCGGAGAGAAATAATAAATTATGGGCCCTATAAGCCACTTAATAGTCACTTTTTAGTGAGTTTGTTTAAAATGTCACTTTTACCACCCGGATCAAAAGGCTTATATACTACAGTGATTTCTAAAAAAAAAAAAAAAAAAAATGTTTTTGCATGCTTCAATGATCTGAACGATTAGCTAGCAATCCAAGGCAATTTTAATACATTTTGTTCCACAAATGGTGTTATTGATATTGTTGCCTGACGTAAAGCCTGAGAAACTTGTAAGACAAAAAAGTCCCGTTGGCGAAGAAATTTAATCAATGAAAGGGAAGTTGGGAGTGATCTGCTGGTACCAGGGATGACAGAGAGGCTCTAAGCAAGCTGTTCTATCTCCCCCTCACAGCAGAGGGGCTCAAAAGCTAAACAGACCTGTAAAAATATCAAGTGGCCCCTGCAACACCTTTCTAAATGGGTCAAGGTCAAGTTTGTAGACTAGATTAATAGTGTTCACGCATGAAAATTAAAAATGAAGATGCAATTTGGTGAATCTTTTCATTAGGCCTAATCACATCAATGTCTTGGCAGAAACATTCCCTTTTACTTTCGACAGATGTTGGTGCCATAAAAATCCACCAAGAAATACTCTCTGCTGTTATGCCCTTGACTGTGGGCAGAGATCTAATGAGAAAGTGTTTGTTTTGCCTAAGGTTTTCCAGCTCCCCACTATTGCTCCCATTTCTGTTGGGCCAGAGCGGTCTGTGGTGGCTGCCGAGCTTCCGGAATCAAAGCCATGCCCCAGGCACACCACGCGTGGCTCGGGTCTGAGGCAGCTCCCAGGACACAGAAGGACCAGGCTTAGGAAACAGGGGTCACAAAGATTAGAAGGACTGCAGGGATAGCTGTGGAACTGGTGGGTCAGTAACCTCCTGGGCCACAAAAAACTTAAGCCATTCAGTTTTGGAGTGGTTTGTTTTGAAATAAAAACTAACTATATAGAAATAGAGCAACTTTACAAGACTGTGTGGGACAGTCTAAGAAAATATTACTAAGTTATGACTGAGGTAATTATGAAAACAATGCCTACCAGATAGGAATAGCATAAAAATTACCATTATTATAATTTTTTATTGAGATTAATTGACATATAATATTGTATTAGTTTTCGGTATACAACATAATGACATATTGTGAAATGATCACCAAAATAAGTTCAGTTACCATCCATTACCACACATAAGTGCAATTTTTTTTCTTATGATAAGAAGGTGTGTGGAGAGGAGTGAGGGCGTCAAAGGTAAATTCTTTGGCTGGCCTTCATTTCTGAAATTGTGGAGAAAACTTCCTTTTCTTCTTCCTTTCTAGTCCTCAAAGCCTATCAGGTTGGAGTTCTTAACATAGTTTGACATACGATAGTATTTTCCCTCATGTGTTCTTTGTAACATTAGTTCCTCAGGACGTGTAGGATGAAAGAGATAAGGGTTTAAATACATTCGACACATATACTAGATTAGATCTCACTTTTTGTCATAATGCACATTAGTGTAGTACTTTGAGGACTTTAATAAATAAAGAAATCATTCCCTTTTTAAAAAACCCAGTGCTTGTCAATCCTACTTAAAGGTAGAATTATTTCCCTCCATAAAATGTTTTAACATCCCACGTAAGTGGCGTTCACTTGGGAAACACTGAATTGGTTGGCTCAATTCAACCCGCAGTTATGTTTACGTATACAGATGTATATTGTAGGCACCCCGGGCAGATACAAAGATACAGTCAAAGGTATAATAGGCAATATAAAGCTGATATGAAAATGATATGAAGTAGAAAGCGATAAGGACTATATCAGTAGGATAATTTCATTGGAGGTAACAAAAACCCAACTCAGAGTGGCCTACATGACAGGAGGGAATGAAATTCTTGGTTTATGTAATTGGAAAGTTCAGAGGTAGGTCAGGCTCAGGGAGCTGGTTCTATCAGGATTCTGGCTCCATTTCTTTATGATTCCCTCATTTCTGCCCTCCTCTGGGTATCGACTCATGTTGGCTTCCTTCATGGGAACAAAATCCCAGCCCACTGGAGCTTGAGCCGTATAATCCCCAACTTTCAAATCCAGGAAGAGAATGTCCCCACCCACAACCATTGGTCAAAAGTCCTAAGATTTGTGCTTGTGCTGATTGGACCTAAACCAATCCATGTGGCCAGGAAAATGCCAGATACCTATTGGTTTAAGCCTGGATTACCTAGACCAATGTCGGTCAAGAAAGATGGGATTATCCTTGTTGACATAGACCCTGCTCCAGGAAATGGGGATGGGATTGATCTCACCAAAACCCTGTGATTGTTACCACAAATTGAATGGGGTGGGGGGTAGAACAAATGTTGGGGGAAATAACCACAATGTTTACTACAGAAGGACCATGAAGAGGCCTTTAGTTCTGAGGATCCAGTGATTGGTTCCATCTGTTGAGAATCTTTTTTTTTTTTTGATTTTTTTTATTATGTTATGTTAATCACCATACATTACATCATTAGTTTTTGATGTAGTGTTCCATGATTCATTGTTTGCATATAACACCCAGTGCTCCATGCAGAACATGCCCTCTTTAATACCCATCACCAGGCTAACCCATCCTCCCATCCCCCTCCCCTCTAGAACCCTCAGTTTGTTTTTCAGAGTCCATAGTCTCTCATGGTTCATCTCCCCCTCCGATTCCCCCCCTTCATTCTTCCCCTCCTGCTATCTTCTTCTTCTTCTTCTTTTTTTTTTTTTTAACATATAATGTATTATTTGCTTCAGAGGTACAGGTCTGTGATTCAACAGTCTTGCACAATTCACAGCGCTCACCATAGCACATACCCTCCCCAATGTCTATCACCCAGCCACACCATCCCTCCCACCCCCCACCACTCCAGCAACCCTCAGTTTGTTTCCTGAGATTAAGAATTCCTCATATCAGTGAGGTCATATGATACATGTCTTTCTCTGATTGACTTATTTCACTCAGCATAATACCCTCTAGTTCCATCCACATCGTTGCAAATGGCAAGATTTCATTCTTTTTGATGGCTACATAATACTCCATTGTATATATATACCACATCTTCTGTATCCATTCATCTGTCGATGGACATCTTGGCTCTTTCCACAGTTTGGCTATTGTGGACATTGCTGCTATAAACATTGGGGTGCATGTACCCCTTTGGATCCCTACATTTGTATCTTTGGGGTAAATACCTAGTAGTGCAATTGCTGGATCGTATGGTAGCTCTATTTTCAACTTTTTGAAGAACCTCCAAAATGTTTTCCAAGTGGCTACACCAGCTTGCATTCCCACCAACAGTGTAGGAGCGTTCCCCTTTCTCCGCATCCCCGCCAACATCTGTTATTTCCTGACTTGTTAATTTTAGCCATTCTGACTGGTGTGAGGTGATATCTCATTGAGGTTTTGATTTAGATTACCCTGATGCCGAGCGATGTTGAGCACTTTTTCATGTGTCTGTTGGCCATTTGGATGTCTTCTTTGGAAAAATGTCTGTTCATGTCTTCTGCCCATTTCTTGACTGGATCATTTGTTCTTTGGGTGATTGAGTTTAAGGAGTTCTTTATAGATTGTGGATACTAGCCCTTTACCTGAAATGTCATTTGCAAATATCTTCTCCCATTCTGTCGGTTGTCTTTTGGTTTTGTTGACTGTTTCTTTTGCTGTGCAAAAGCTTTTTATCTTGATGAGGTCCCAATAGTTCATTTTTGCCCTTGCTTCCCTTGCCTTTGGCGATGTTTCTAGGAAGAAGTTGCTGTGGCTGAGTTCGAAGGGGTTGCTGCCTGTGTTCTCCTTTAGGATGTTGATGGACTCCTGTCTCACATTGAGGTCTTTCAACCATTTGGAGTCTATTTTTGTGTGTGGTGTAAGGAAATGGTCCAGTTTCATTCTTCTGCATGTGGCTGTCTAATTTTCCCAACACCATTTGTTGAAGAGACTGTCTTTTTTCCATTAGACATTCTTTCCTGCTTTGTCGAAGATTAGTTGACCATAGAGTTGAGGGTCCATTTCTGGGCTCTCTATTCTGTTCCATTGATCTATGTGTCTGTTTTTGTGCCAGTACCATACTGTCTTGATGATGACAGCTTTGTAATAAAGCTGGAAGTCCGGAATTGTGATGCCACCAGCTTTGCTTTTCTTTTTCTACATTCCTCTGGCTATGTGGGGTCTTTTCTGGTTCCATACAAATTTTAGGATTATTTGTTCCATTTCTTTGAAAAAAGTGGATGGTATTTTGATGGGGATTGCATTGAATGTGTAGATTGCTCTAGGTAGCATTGACATCTTCACAATATTTGTTCTTCCAATCCATGAGCATGGCACGTTTTTCCATTTCTTTGTGTCTTCCTCAATTTCTTTCATGAGTATTTTATAGTTTTCTGAGTACAGATTCTTTGCCTCTTTGGTTAGATTTATTCCTAGGTATCTTATGGTTTTGGGTGCAATTGTAAATGGGATCGACTCCTTAATTTCTCTTTCTTCTGTCCATCTGTTGAGAATCTTGATGGAGTAACATTTAAGCTGGTTGTCAAGGGTATGAGTTGGCTTTGGATATGAGGGAGAGGAGGGGTAAAGGACATTCCAAGAGGAGGGAACTGCATGACTCAAGTCAGAGGGGCAGGGTTTGGAGGAGCATGAATGAAGGGCCGTTAGGCAGACCCCTTTGGATGAAATAGGCACAACAATGTTGCCATGGGAAAATGCATTCTGTATTCCAAGTACTTAAAGAATGAGGTTTTGTAATCCAACCCGTTAGTAAATTGGGAACTCCTTGTTCTTTTGGTTATAGTGGTAGACCTACTATAATTGAGGATATTTATGTTCCAAGAAGGGTGTAGTTGGCATATCCATGAAAAACCTTTCTAGAAAAACTACAGACTTGTTTGAAAAGATACAAGATTAGTGCAGAGTTGACCACTGACATATTTTATTTTATTTTATTTTATTTTATTTATTTATTTATTTTTAAAGATTTTATTTATTTATTTGAGAGAGAGAGAATGAGAGACAGAGAGCATGAGAGGGAGGAGGGTCAGAGGGAGAAGCAGACTCCCTGCCGAGCAGGGAGCCCGATGCGGGACTCGATCCCGGGACTCCAGGATCATGACCTGAGCCGAAGGCAGTCGCTTAACCAGCTGAGCCACCCAGGCGCCCAGACCACTGACATATTTTATATCAAAATATTTGTCGACAGGAAGACAAAGCATTCTTTTCCTCTCTCTAAGGACTCTTTGCTTATTGTAGAAGCAATAATTTAAATTAGAGGTAAAATGCAATTTTAAAAGTCAGATTTTGAAAGGCATGCTATGAATTTTCCTGACCTAAGTGTTTATCATTTTGAGTAACTAAAAAGACCATCATGTTCTTGATTTAATGTAAATTGCCTGGACAACATTTCAAAGCTGTTGATAGACTGAAGTTCATTAACCATGTGAATTAAGAAAAAAAGAAGAAGGGCATGAAATTCTGTATGGAGAAACCAGATGTGCAGTTACCCAGAGGAAGACAGACCAGTGGATGCTCCAGGATATTTTGGGCCTTTTAAAATGCCTCCCTGACCTTTTCTTTTCATTTCTTATTCATTTAAATGTATACATTTCTCCTTTTCTTTGAAAATCTGGCCTAGGGTTGTGTGTAATTTCTTGTGTAGCAACAGTAGGGCATTTTTAAGGGACTCGAGTCAGTACCGATCATTCCCTTTGAGGCATAGTTCAATTCTTCACTAAGTAGCTCCAAGCACTGGTAGTGGTCATTCTGCTTCCTTGCTGGTTGATTCAAATTACTTCTATGTCGAAAAGAGGATTAACAGATCTTACCCTAATTGCCTGTTTTTGTGGGGTTGTTAAAAAAGACCTGGGCTCCAGAAACAGAGGGTGTAGCCAGACAGAAGGCAGGCTGGAGTTCAAAAGTCTTGTAATCTTTGGCTCCACAGGCCTATAAAATTGGAGTGTTGACTGAATGCAAACAGCCTGTAGTCTGGAGGCTGAGGACCAAGAAAGGACAAGAGGCCCATCAGTCATTTGAAAAGGCAGGGGTTTCATAATAATTCTGGACTGACCTGTTAATGGATGGCCCTGTTTGATTTCCCCTTCCCATGAATGCCAGATCTGGAGCTTTCTGCCACACAACAAAGCTTTTCTTAGCCCCCTGTGTTCCTGGAATTTGGGAATAAATGAGGCCTCTCACCAAGGCCTGGCATGAAAGGAGTAAATTGGAAATATTAAGGGATGATGGTGCAGTAATAATGCACGCTTGTTTCCTGGTGCCACTCTTGAGGTAATGGTTATAGGCTTGTAATTTGTGAGCAAGAAGATTGAGTTCAATATTAAAATGTTATTACAGACAAGTAGGAGCGCGGGGCTCTTTTGGGAAAGTGCGAGTGATCCGTCACCTCCTCACCTCTAAGTAGTAAGGGTTACCAGAGGTTATAAGATTTAACAAGTATGGAAGGTTTTGCTGGGTGAAAGGGTGTTTTTAAAAACTTAAGCTGGAAGCTCTTTCAAGTGACTTACTTGACAACAGATGATGTTTTCTCACTCTCCGTGGAGTTTGTAAGAATTCATTGGCGATCTCCACAGAGGAAAACTGTTAATTGGGGTAGCCTACATGTTACACCGGATTGGTTTCTGGAATAAAAGACAGATAAATTATTTTATTTAAGAAGACGTAGTGTAACATCACATTAAAGTGGTTATAAAAAGATGTTAGAAGAACAATGGAGACAGACTTTTTTCTTCAGTGAGGCATAAATAATAAAGGAACAACGGTTATGAGTCTGTTTTCTTTTCTTTCTAAGGTTCATTTTGGTCAGCAAGCCACTCTGCAATTATTTTAAGAGAGATCTGTTTCATACAACTTTGGAAAAAATATAAATGGAAATACATATTTTAAAATGTTCTTAATGAACCTGCTTCTTTCTCTCCTCCTCTTCAGAGGAAGAATCTCTTAGTTTTAGAAAATCTTTGTTTTATGGCATTTTCACATTTTGCTTAAGTATAGGAACATTCACCTTATTTTATCTGAGTATTTGGACTTTCATTGTCAGATTTCCTAACATCACACCTACGTCGCTAACCCTTATTCGTTACTGCATTTACATTTCTCTTAAAAAAACACGACAGGGTTTGATTTGAGAGCTTATTTCTTATTTATGTGTTGAACTTGCTTGTGATCTTTTAAAACCAAGAAATGAAAATAACCTCAGGTACAAATTTATGAAAAGAGATACTTGTTATGGGAGCACTGAGTATTCCCATCTATTTGTTCTTATGAACAAGTACTTCTGAATCTACTGTATTTCCTTTTTTTTTTAAAGATTTTATTTATTTATTTGAGACAGAGAGAATGAGAGAGAGAGAGCACATGAGGGGGGAGGGTCAGAGGGAGAAGCAGACTCCCCGCCGAGCAGGGAGCCCGATGCGGGACTCGATCCCGGGACTCCAGGATCATGACCTGAGCCGAAGGCAGTCGCTTAACCAACTGAGCCACCCAGGCGCCCTGAATCTACTGTATTTCTAGAAGGTGCTGGCTCTTCAATGATGTACAAAGTCCTAACTTTCTGATCTCTGGAAGAAGTTTGTCAACACCTGTTAAACAACTAAGCTTCAGAAAGTAGTTCCTGCCTTATGTATGTAGAAGGAATTTCTTAACTTATTTATGAACAGAATGATTGACTATCCTGCACAGAATTATGTCACTTCTGCATATTTTGGACCCATGTCTCCGGCAGCAGCTCCTTCTCAAACTGCAGTATATCAACCCCACAGGCTGTCAGAGGGAGAGGTTGGGCCAAATGTGTGGCTTGCGTGGCAGGGCTCCAGATTTCAGTCACACGACAATTTAGATGTGCAGAGAAACGTAGCTCCTTTATTTTGTCTATAGCCTGTCTCCTCCAGCAACTTCTACCTGCTGGGTTGAGGGAAAACTTGATTAAATTTAAAGTGTGTTTTAAAATTTGATCCAATCTGACAATTTAGAAAATCTCTCTTTCTCTTTTTAAAAGATTTTATCTATTTATTTGAGAGAAAGACAGAGAGAACACAAGCAGGGGGAGTGGTAGAGGGAGAGGGAGAAGCAGACTCCACGCTGAGCAGGGAGCCCAACATGCGACTCGATCCCAGGACCCTGAGATCATGACCTCAGCCGAAGTCAGCCTCTTAACCGACTGAGCCACCCAGGTGCCCTAGAAAATCTCTTTGGGTTATATACTCAGTGTCTCATATGAATAAAAATACTCAGTCCCGAGAGTTTCTATTTCTTCTTGCCCATCTCTAACATTGAGTTGCTGTGAATGGGGAGGTTAGTGTTGCTTAAGCTGAGGCAAAGGAGAGATTTGGGAATCTTTTATTGTGATGTTTTCTGGCCTCCAAGGTCACGGTCATTGATTGTTGAATTTTCTTCCGGCTATGGGCTGTTCTTTGGCTCAGGAAATGCTACCAGGGTGAAATCTGGCTGCTTTATGTCAACCAGCACGTCTCTAGCAGCCCCTCCATCTGGTCTGTTGTTCTGGGGGGTCCTCCTTCGCTGTAGAGTCCTTATGTTTTGCAATGGTGGGCTCCATGGTTGGCCGAGTGGATTTCACTCTGAATCCAGGCAACAGGGACATTTGGGTACTTTGGAATGCTGACTCTGAGGCTTCTTACCACATGGTACTGTGTGGCTTACTTTGAGTGGCTGTGCCTCAGATTGGATGCTTCGCTAAGTGGCAGAGTCTCCTCTGGTACCACATCTGTGAGCATATTGCCTCCTTTCCCAGTAGAAGCAAATATGGGTGTATATTTACTTGTTGTTTGTTTCCCCCCACCCCTTTCTCTTTTCACCAATCTTGTGTCCAGGATAAACTTTCCTTTACTTCCTTTATGACACAGCCTTTGTCTATAATACAGATGACTTAGCTATGATAGAAGGACAGACATCTCTTTTATACTAACATGGCTGACTCAATTCTTGATATACTAAAGGAAAGAATAAAGGGATCTAGAAATTCTTTTCCCAGTGTAATAATATGTCTGGTAAGGCTGTTGTCTTGGCACTTTATCTTATTTGGCATCTCAGAAGCTAATTACTTCACCTTGAATTTGTTCTGCAAAAAATACTAGTCTTTACTTTGCATGAAGAGAATAACAGGCAGCTGTGACATCCCTTTGAGGACTGGGGAGTCTTGGACAGTTGAGCTGAGACATGTTGGACCTGCTCCTTCTTCCTGTAGCCCCCTTGCTTCAGCAATATATATATATATATATATATATATATATATATATATATATATATATGTAGGCTTCATGCCCAGCATGGAGCCCAATGTGGGACTTGAACTCACAACCCTGAGTTCAAGACCTGAGCTGAGATCAAGAGTCAGACACTTAACTGACTGAGCCACCCAGGTGCCCCTGCTTCAGCAATATTCCTGATCTTTTGCTAATTAAAATGGAAACTGAATGTAACCTTATAATTTTCTATCTCTCCCAATAAAGTATAAACTCAAAGAGAGGAAAACTTTACATTTTTTTTCCACAATGTTATTCCAATGCCTAGAAAAAGATATATTTATATTAGGAATTCAATAAACATATATTGAATAAATGAATTTATAAATAAATGGAAAATGAATGAATCTATATCCAAATTTTGTAGTCAATTAACTTTTTGCTCTTCCTTCTAGGTTCCAGGTCTCTGCAGAATTTGACCTTGCATAGGGCTTATCAACAATTTTTGATTGTTACTAATATTACTATAGATAGCTAAGCAATCATATTCATTGACGTTAACTCTGAGTTGTGTCTTTATTTCAAAATGTTTTTGAGCCTGAAACATCACATCAATAAGAAAAAGGATAAAAACCATATGATCATTTTAATAGATGCAGAAAAACATATGACAAAGTACAACATCCATTCATGATAAAAACTCTCAACAAAGTAGGGTTAGAGGGAACATACCTCAACATCATAAAGGCCTTATATGAAAAACCCACAGCTAACATCATACTCAATTGTGAAAAAGGCAGCGCCCCCCCCCCCCCCCCCCGCCAAGTTCAGGAATAAGACAAAGATGTCCACTCTCATCACTTTTATTCAACATAGTACTAGAAGGCCTAGCCACGGCAATCACACAACAAAAAGAAATAAAAGGAAATTGGTAAGGAAAAAGTAAAACTTCTGCTATATGCAAATGACATGATACTATATAAAGAAAACCCTAAAGACCCCACCAAAAAACTGTTAGAACTGATAAATGAATTCAGTAAAGTTTCAGTATATAAAATCAATGTACAGAAATCTGTTGCATTCCTATACACTAGTAATGAAGTGGCAGAAAGTGAACTTAAGAAAATGATTCCATTTACAACTGCACCAAAAACAATAAAATATCTAGAAATAAACTTAACCAAAGAGGTGAAAGACCTGTACTCTGAAAACTATAAAACACTGATGAAAAAAATTCAAGACAATGCAAAGAAATAGAAAGACAGCCCATGCTCATGAATTGGAAGAACAAATATTATTAAAATGTCTATACTAGCCAAAGCAATCTATACATTTAATTCAATCCCTATCAAAATACTAACAGCTTTTTTCACTGAACAAGAACAAACAATCCTAAAATTTGTCTGGAACCACAGAAGATTCTGAATAGCCAAAGCAATCTTGAAACAAAACAAGACAAAACAAAACAAAACAAAACAAAACAAAACTAGAGGTATCATGGTTCCAGCCTTCAAGTTATACTACAAAGCTGTAGTAATCAAAACAGTATGTACTGGCATAAAAATAGAAATACATCAGTGGAACATAATAGAGAACCCAGAAATAAACCTACTATTATATGGTCAATTAATCTCTGACAGCGGAGGAAAGAATATACAAGTGGGGAAAGGACAGTCTTTTCAACAAATGGCGTTGGGAAAACTGGGCAGCCATATGCAAAAGAATGCAACTGGACCAATTTCTTTCACCACACACAAAAATAAATTCAAAATGGATTAAAGACCTAAATGTGAGACTTGAATCCATAACAATCCTAGCAGAGAGCACAGGTAGTAATCTCTCTGACATTGGCTATAGCAACATTTTTCTAGACATGTCTCCTGAGGCAAGGGAAATAACGACAAAAATAAACTGTTGGGACTACATCAAAATAAAATGCTTCTGCGCAGGGAAGTAAATAACCAAGAAAACTAAAAGGCAACCTGAAAATGTCATTGGTTTGTGAAGAGCCTGTTTTCTGGGGTTGGAAAGGTGGTATCCTGATTGTAAAATCAATGGAAGATAAACTTGTGCAACATTCACCAAGGGCTACATACTTTTCATTACATTATGTGTTTACTCTAAAGGAACACAAAAGCCAGGATTGTGAACCCTAGTTTGCTTGATTTTGTCTTAATTCAGTCCTGTTGTTGAGCCACTTCACATCTATTTTCTTTGGATCTTTTTTCTTTCTTTTTTTCTTAATGTGAAAGTACACAGAAGAAAATCCTATCTGTCAAGTTTTATTTTATCCTTTGCTGAAGCCTGTATGGTTTTCAGATTTCCTTTCAGTTAATAAGGATGATAATTTTAACTTCAAACTCTTGATGATTATTTTTATTTCTCAGGAAAATCCTTTCTTTCCACCCTTCTCTCCTGCTCACCAGCAGAAAGAATACAGCACCTTATAAGTCTCTTTTCCCTCCTATGGCATCTTTATAATGCTAGTGTTCTTCACTTCAGCTCAGCTTCCAAATTTAATTCATTTGTTAAGCCTATTTTTACCTAGAGACATGAAATCTGAATGTGTTGCTAAACTATCAGAGAAAGTGCTTTTCTTTGTGCCTTCCATCTAAGGCAATGTGTGCTTTCCTAATGGTATTATTTATAGCTGTGGGCTGTGGAATCAGAGCACAGACAGGCTGCCTACATCCCATGTCACACTTTTTTTTCTGGTTGGAGTAGTTAGTCATTAGTACTGAATTGTTTGGTCACGAGCAGGGAGAGAGTGAAAATGTAAAATTCAGTATGTTTCATTTCCATGGTTCTGGTGGGAAAATCTGTGGGGGAAATTCCTGAGTCAGGTAAGCCCCAGGTACTTCCCTGACCAAAGGGTTATAGGTAAATGGTGGTACCTGGCATTTCTTACCTCATCCCTTCTGCCCTGGAAGTTTGTGCTTGTGAATATATTAGGATAGGTTCATCTGTGCTGCAGTAACAAATAACACCTCTCCCACCCCCAAATTTCAGTGACTTACAGGTGGGTTTATCTCCTACACCACATCCTTTCCAGATTGGCTATTGTTCCACTCCCTCTCTGTCCTCTGAGGAAACAACCTCTATCTGGGACATGCGGTCATTGTAGCAGAGGATTTATGTTACATGGAGAACCATTTGCCAAATCTGAAAGCTTCATCGTGGAGGTGATACACATTATGTCTGTCTGCATTTCATTGGCTAAAGCAAGTCACACGGTCACTTTTGAGGTCATAAGAGCAGTGATATATATTCTTCTCTCAGGGAGAGACACTGCAGGGTTGGGTACTGGCATATTTGGTAAACAAGCTACTACAGTGAGGAATCGTTGACTTTCATTTGACAATACGTCAAAAGAAATTTCCAGACAAGGACTGAATCTTGTAACTGAATTTGGCAAGGAACTAGTATCTTCTTTTTTATTTTCATTTTTTTCTGGGGGGCTAGAAATAAGGTAGAAGTTCTCACTGTTTAGAACAATAGGATTTTGGAGGCCACTTTCTAAGGTATATATTATTTTCATATTCATTATGCTTGTTGTTTGATCTACTCAGTTAAAAAATTAACTTTAGGGTGTTTTGAGTTCTTGTGACTATCATTTGTCCTTGACTATGTATCCAGGCTCATCTCTCACCATACTCTTGTCTCCAAGTCTAGGCTCTGGCTGCAATTACCTATTTGATATTCTAGAACTTTCCTTGGAATGACTTATAGTCTTGCCTTGTCTGGCTCACTCCTCCCATCTTTTAGGGCTCAAAGTCAATATCAGTGTTCCCAGTTTTGGTTAGGTGCGTCTGTGTTCTAATAGGAGGCTGTCCATATTTATCTGTACCATAACATTTATCCCTTGGAAATATTATTTCATTTGTTTATCACTTTTTCTCACTACATATAATTCATCATTGCTCTGGGAGGCTCACAACTGCAACCTCATTTCTTACAACGCTCCTCCTTTGACTAGGTTATTCCAGCCAACTGGCCCTCTTTCTGTTCTATGAATAAGCCCATTTGACCACACCTTAGTGCTTTTCCATTATCCATTCCTGCTGCCTCTCTCATCTTCAGAACACTGGCCCTTTCTCCTTCAGGTCTCAGCTTAAATATCACTTCCTTAGAGATGCTTTTCCTGACTACTCAATCTAAAGTAGCCACCCAGATTCTGACTATCATATCACACCATACTCTTGCCACTCTCTGGTACTTTTCTTACTTATTCATTTGTTTATCATCAGCCTCTCCATTAGAATATAAGCCCCAAGAAAGCAGAATTTTTCTGTCCTGTTTAGTTCTGTTCTTACCAAGGACAGTGTTAGTTATTAGTATTCCTAGTCAGTTGATTTTTGGACGAAGTAAAAAAATTGTGATAGTTTTTCAAAATTAAGGTTAAAGCTTTCATTGCAGTTAAATACTCAATAAATATTAATTTTTAAAGAAATTAATAAAATTCTAAATGTTCTTCAAAATTCAGGTAAAATTTCCTCTTCCATTGATAATTTCCACCCATACTACTAATCTTCTCTTGCACTTATTATTTTATAATCCAGCTACAATCTCTTCCCATATTATTCTCTATTGATCTGTATAACACAGATCAATAATCTGATGACAATATCTTTTACTTTAGTTTCCCCTGTGACACTTAGCAAAAGTTTGGAAAAATATATTTTGGAGTATATTTTATTCCATTGGTGGATTGTAAAGGAAGACTGGTATTATTGTCATAGATTACTCATATCTAAAACGAATTTACCAAAATTCGAAGATTTCCACAAAGATCACAAATCACTTAGACCAAATTTTCATGGCCTTCAATGATTTAAGCCTGGAGAATTAATTTCTATGACTCTATGGAAATTGCTTAGGATGGACTATTAAGAAGATTTCATATAATTTGTTTAATCACTGAAGAAAATTTTCCATAACTGATTTCAAGCATAATTTCTAACTCCTGCAAATGGAAGTTGCATCAGATTATTATTTTAATCTCTCTCTTTTTTTATTTTTTTTTTATTTATTTATTTTTTTTAAAGGTTTTATTTATTTATTTGACAGAGAGAGACACAGTGAGAGGGAACACAAGCAGGGGGAGCGGGAGAGGGAGAAGCAGGCTTCCCGCGGAGCAGGGAGCCTGATGCGGGGCTCGATCCCAGGACCCTGGGATCATGACCTGGGCCAGAGGTAGACACTTAAGGACTGAGCCACCCAGGTGCCCCTATTATTTTAATCTCTTTCCACATCACTTACAAGGTGTATGACCTTGGATAAGTTAGTTGACTTCTCTGTGTCTCAGTTCCTTCATCTCTAAGTGGGGAATAATAATAGTATTGACGTCTCACTGTTGAGAGACTATCTTGATATATAAGTACAAGAACATTGTCAGAAAAAAAAGAAGGTGCTCTATAAATGTTAGCTATCATTATTTTTAATAATCTGAATTAAAAATCCATGGTGAAGGGACGCCGGGGTCGCTCAGTCAGTTAAGCATCTGCCTTTGGCTCAGGTCATGATCCCAGGGTCCTGGGATCGAGTTCCACATCAGGCTCCTTGCTCAGCAGGGAGCTTGCTTCTGCCTCTGCCTGTCCCCCCACCTTGCTTGTTCTCTCTCTCTCTGAAAAATAAATAAATAAAGTTAAAAAAAAATCCATGGTGAATCTTAAAGAAATATTTAAGATTTAAGTTTTTAGCTAGAAAACAAAAACAAGCAAACAAACCCTACAAAGTAATAGGTTGGTTCACTTCTGCGAAAGCAGAGGCATCTTTGTCCTTGCAGAATTTACCCAGAATCCTATAGTTTTAGAATTTACCTTCAGAGATTCTAGAAAACAGCATATAAGGCCTAAGCCGGTGGAGTTCAACTGGGTTCTGTGGGACTCCATCTGAGGTCACTGTTGGATGTTGGAGTGGGGAGGAGCAGGGAACCTGAATGTGTGGGACCCACCACCTCCACAGCCCTGCTTCATTCATTGCCCATTATAGCTCCAGAGCAGTCACTTTTCCTGTTTAAAAATTAGGATTTTACCTAAGATTTTAAGAGTCTATACCTTCAGGAAAGGGGTGGGAGTTTTGAATATGATTGGTCTAAGTTGTAATCTGGAGCAGTAAAGCTAAATATGTGGGGGCTGGGGACAAAGAAGAGCAGAAACCAAGAACTTTCCTGGGTCTCAGGGTGGCCGAGAAAAGTAAATGTAACAGGGGGATACCATCCTTGTTTTCATTTGTTCTCCCTCATTGTACTTTTCTTCCTTACCCCTTCATTCACTTCCATGCCCTTGACCCTTACTTGAAGAACAACAACCAGCATTTGACTTGTTATCTTGATTTTAGCTTTATCTTTGATCTCCTGGAAATTACTATATTTTATTTTGAGAGATGCAATATTAGGTATTCAACAGAACCTCTGTGCATCCCAGACTAATGTAAAATACCCAGTCATTTTGATGAACAACTTCAGGCTAACTGTTTAGCACGTAGAGGATACAGTATTAAACATTACATATTTCTACATGGTCATGTAGAAAGATCCTTAGCTGATGTGGCAAACTCATTGTTTCCCTGATGCAGATCAGTGTATAGGGAGGTTGAAAGTAAGAAATATAGGAATGTTCTGCAGGAGTCGTTCAGGAATTTATCTGTTAAGGGAAAGCATTAGTATGATTAAGCTTGAAGAGATAGTGTTATTATATTTTAGTCTTATCCTACCCCACCATTTTGATCCCACTGTTTTGACTCTTCAGATGTGTTAATCTATCTTTGTTTCCCTTTTCCTCATTCTCTCTTGCCTTCTCCATTCACGTATTCTCTCTGCCATTCACCCATCCTCTCTCTTTGACCTCTTTCCTTCTCTCTATTAATTTGCTTGCAATTTTCATATTGAATAACCAAGACATAAATGCAACATTTGCATTAAACATTACTGGTGCAAATAATCTCCATGGAGAAAACTGACAATGTCTTAAATTGTACATGGCAAATTTTGTTATTGGCTAAAAATTAATGAAAGAATAAGATCTTGACAAAGTTTAGATCAGTTAAATCTCACCCAGGAACATTGAACTTGGTAAAAATAATGACCACAAAGGAAACTCACAAGGATAGAAAGGAATCCATAAAAGTTGATATTGACAAAATCCTTACTTATGAATGAAATATAATTTTTAAATTCAAATGGGAAATAACAAATGCCAATGAAATAATTTCAGTTGAAGAAAATTGAAAAAAATATTGTAAATGGTTACTGTACTATTTTGATCAAGGAAATATTTTGGCTTAGTGATAGTTGCTCTGGGAACTAATTTCTTGATGAAAATTTTATCAATACAGGCCTAATCTGATCAACATGTTTGTATTATAAACATCCTCAGGGTCAAAATTTTCTCAGAGACAAAAATAGCTGGGTCAGAATGGTGGGGTTGAAATGTCCTGTAAATATTATTTTGTAATTTGATTTGTATGTAACAATTTATCTTGTAGAACTTTCCATATGATTAAATATTTTTTCCTATAACATTTCAGTGGCTGCATATTCCTTTAACTAGTCTTTTATTTCTATATATTTAGATTGTTTTGAGCTTCTTGCTATTACAACTCTGTGAACAATATCTTTATAAATGGATGGCAAACTTTTCACAGGAGGAATGTTTCTTGGATCTTTCTATTTCTGTATGGGTTTCAGAAATAGATATTGTCTGAAAAACTGCTGTGAAGAAAAAGACTGTCTTTTTTTTTTTTAACATCATTCAAGTTTTGATTATCTGGCATTAAGACTATTTATTAAATAAGAGCCTTTTGGATTAAATTAAAGCTTTTCTTTAACTTCCAGTGTTGCCTAAAACTGACAAAATATGAGACAGCATCTGATCTTGGCTTTTAAAATAAGAGAACCTAAAATACCTCAACACAAATAGCTCGAAAACAGCATGGTAGGATTGAAATGTCATATAGGAGCTGCTAGAATTTGATCGGTGGGAATTTATTTGACTTGTGCTTATTCCAATGCTATTTATAGTCAAAGGTAAATATAATTTTAGGTCTCCTTTAGAAACCACAAGCAGAACCAAATGTAATTTGTGTAAGAGGCTAGGAGAAATGAATTGGGGATAAACTAATTTCATACTCATTGCTTAGCATAGTGAACACAAGTCATGAATAGTTGTTGAGTGAATAAATATGTTAGTGAAAAATGAGTATTAATTTCATACTTCGTAACAAGCAAGATGTCTACGAATTCTACCACTTAGCACCTAGCACTGCAAATTCAGGTATTTAACATGAATTCTTTCTGGATGAATAAGAAACAAATACACTCTTCTGCTGCCTTGGACATCACTGGCTGTTTTAAAATGTCTGAGACCAGTTGATCATACCGTAGCACTGGTTATGTGGAATAGCCAATAGTGTGGACAGGGCATATTGTGACATTGTGGGTCACTTGTGATAAAGGCTATCAATAATGCTATAAGGAAATTAGTTTACCCAGTAGAAATAACCACAGTGTGTAAAGCATCTAGTAGGTTCCAGACACTCTCCTGTTTTGCAGATGAAGAAACAGAGGCCAAGAAAGCTAAAAACAAACAAAAGGAACAAAAACTCTTTCAAGGTTGAACAGATAAGAGGTTTAGCTGAGATATGTACCCATTTCCTTATAATCCCAAAGCCTGTGAACTCCATTACATCCACTGCCTCTCAAGTTCATAATCCAATAATGCTTCTTAAAATCACTTATGATCCCAGTACCCAGAGGGAGTAGCAGGAATCTTCTGCAATTTTAGGAATCCCATCCGTACTTTCAAAGATATTTGAGATTATACTTTCTGTTCTGTAATGTACTATTTTTTTTTCCTTTTTCTCTTCTCAATGTATTTGAACATTTCCTCATGATATTAAATATCCTTCACCATATGCTTTGGTGGCAATTTCCCCCAACCCCAGGACCCCAGGTAAATTATAAGGTCTTTGAGGACAGAGACTTAAAAAAATACCTCTACCACGGTATTTAGGATAATATTGGACATAAAACAGATAATAATAATAATTATACAGTATTTATTTTGTGCCAGGCATTGGCACAAAATCAAACATAATGTGGATTAATTAATTTAGCTTTTAAAAAAAGATCTCTGAGGCAATACTGTTATTCTCCCATTTTCCATATGAGGAAATTGTCTAGGTCACTCACAATTAGTAAGTGGCGAGGCGGGTTCAAACCCCGGGCAAAGGCTGGCTCTGGAATCCATGCTTCTAACCACTATGCTCATCTACCTAAAATAGATACGCAGTGAATACTCGTCAACGCTAGGAAATGGAGAGTAAAGGTAATTATGGGTATGCTTTGACATTTCTTATGTGTAAAAAGCCCACAATTCATCCCCATTGCCATACTGCCTGAATTCTAGACTCCTTTGTTAGGCTTCTTAATGAAAAACAAAGCCATATGTATTCCTCTTAATTTCCCTTTGGACTTCTGGTCTAGGGAGCCTGAAGGTGTGACCACACCATCTTTATTTCCATTTTTTCCCCCTAGTCTTGATTCTATCCCAATTCTGTCCCCCACTGTGAGACTAGTTCAGGTCCTGCATCCTCCAAGAAGCATTCCTTGTGCCTGCCAGGCTTTGATGCTTATCTCTTTGAACACTCCTGGTCCTACCTTAAACAAGGATCCTTCAAATATTTAACAAGTCTTATTGATCTTTATATTTCTTCGTGTCTCAGAAAAAATGCTCAATTCATGGTAGGCAGGAAGCCGATATTCCTTTGTTGAATGAGCAAACGCCCAAATGAATAAATGAGACTTACACTGTTTTGCAACAGATTGCGTCTATAGTCCTCTCCAAAGAGTTGATGAGGTCTTGGTAAAGAAGGATCAGCTTTGACCACTTCTCCATCTCCCACAGTGCTTGGTACAATCTGAATAAGCACGAGAACCTTAGCCAAAACTTGTAGCTGTTGTGGCTCAGCTTGGAGTAGGTACAGTAATTTTAATAATTTAACTATAGATTCTTTTGGATTTTCTATTCACATAATCATATTGTCTGAGAACAACGCCAGCTATGTTTTTTCCTTTTTATTCTTGAAGCTTCTATTTTTTTTTTTGCTTTATTTTATTGGCTAGAATATTTAATTCAGTGTTGAATGAAAGTGGTAATAGGAGGCATCATTGTCTTGGGTCTTGCTTCAAAAGGAAAGCTTTTATACTGCATCAATTAAGTGGGAATTCTTGAATCCTTGGTTTTGTGTTTTTAGACATTATCCTTCAAAATATTGCTTATGTCCCAACTGTCTGTATCTTTTTTTATGAATCCTATTATATGTTAGAACTTCTCACAGCCTCAGCTGTATCTCTACATTTTTATGTCTCATTTAATTCTGAATATTTCATTTGATCTAAGCCACATTTCACAATTTTCTCTTCCTCTCATTTTATCTGTTGTTAAGCTCATCTACTGCATTCTTAAGTTCAACTGCTGTGTTTCTCTATGAAGTTTATAGAGCTTCTATGTGACTCTTGGTTAATAGTTTCCAGTTCCCTGCCAAAAATCTCAGTCATGGCGTTTATCTTCTTCATGTAAGTATTGTTATTTTAATATCTGTGTCTGGTAAGTCTAATACCTTGGTGTCATTGTTACTTGATGTCTATTATCTCTTTTTTTCTGCTCTTTTAAGTTTATGTTATTTATTTCTCTTGTGCCTGGTTATTTTTGGTTGTATTTTGTTGTATTTGTGTGCAACTGTTTACAAAAATAGTTTGAGGTTTTAGATAATGCTACCTTCTTCTCTTTTGATTGTGTTTGTAATATGGTAAGTTTTAGGTGTGGGGTGATGTACAGGAGTGCTGCACTTCTTTAAAGGCCTATCTGTTCTGGATTCATCCATAAGATGTGTCTTTCAGGGTCTTAATAGAAAGCAAGGAAGGTTCACCTGGGCTCTCCTTCTTGGTGGACCCTGGCCCCAAACTTTGTCTCCCAAGCTCTGGCAGATTGGCAAAAGCTCTCGGGCTCAGTTTCTCAGCTTCTCAGTCACTTTATCTGGAATCGGCACAAAAAAATGGCCCCAATGCAGAATTATACTGAGTTTCTGCCTTCTTTTGTGTCCTTCTTCACTGCTGAGTTCGTTCCTCAATGCCTTTAAGTAGAATCATTTGTAGCGTAGAACTTGGCTTCATAAAGTAGTCTCTCATTACTGAAATCAGAATGCCCCTGTGTTCCTGACTTTTGACTTTAGGGTTCCTGGGCTCTGTTTTCTATACTGCTGGAAGGAATGAAAAATTTTTGAAATTTACTCATATTCTTGGTTTTTTGTTTGTTTGTTTTTTGTTTTGTTTTGTTTTAGCACTGCAAAATAAGTTGCTTGGATATTTAAAATCCTAACTATTTAAAGTGGACAAAATGATGGCGGTTTGTTGGAGAGATCGACTGGACATGTTCATGCATACCAAAATATAGCTGGAAAAACTAGTTATGAGTGGTGAAAACAGGCTATTAAAAAGAAAAGAATCCTGTCAAATTTGACTTTCCTGTATCATGGAAAAGTTTTATTCCTTTTCACTGCAAAATAGGTGCACTAATGTTGGTTTTTCTACTTAAAAAAAGAAGGCTGTAATATCATCATATTTGTACTCCTTAGCAACTCTAAAATAACAAACCATAGCATATTAATGGAGGAAAAAAACCAAATTGATGAAGGGACAAGTTTGGGCTTCACATTTCCTTTGGGTTTTTTAAAAAATAACAGCCAGTGGAGAAAAAATATTTATAACATTTCCTTGACAGTCCCTTTTAAGGTTTTAATCAGAAATAACTATTACAGGATTTATGCCAAATAGAAAGATATCTTGCTAATTGAGAGAGATGTTAAAAACAAAAATAAATACTAAATAGTGAAAATAAAATAATTGACTGCTTCCTTAAGACAAGTAATGCATTTATGTTTTCAGTTATAATCAACAAATACAGATGAGGTGTGATTAAATACCACTCATAATACAGCATCCAGAATGATTTTTTTAAAAAACAATGCAGGGGCGCCTGGGTGGCTCAGTTGGTTAAGCGACTGCCTTCGGCTCAGGTCATGATCCTGGAGTCCCGGGATCGAGTCCCGCATCGGGCTCCCTGCTCAGCGAGGAGCCTGCTTCTCCCTCTAACCCTCCCCCCTCTCATGTACTCTCTCTCTCTCAAATAAATAAATCTTTAAAAAAATAAAAAATAAAAAAAAAGCAATTCTAATCAGTCTTACAACGGTCACCAATTGTACCTAGAAACAAACAAAAAAATCATTGTCTGACTTATAAGAACCCACATAACCTCCATGATCTGACCTTCATTTTTCCTCTTTCTTCCTTCGTTGGACTCAAGCACCACTTGGCTTTCTTTGTATTTCTTGAACACACCAAGATTGTTTCCACCATAAGTTTTTGCACCTATTGATCCCTTTACCTGGAAGCTCTTGTCTTCACCTTTTCTCTTAACTGGCCTCATTTTTGTCATCCCCCTTACAATGTAAACTCCTCAGTGAGAACTTGTCATAAATAATTTAAATTAACTTCCCCTCATTTTGGCTGCTTCCAATTCAGTCCTGTTCAATCAGCTCGTTTCATTTTCTTCATAGCATGTATCATTACCTGCAACTCTCCTGTCTATTTATTACTATTATTTAAAGATTTTATTTTATTATTTTTTTAACTTGCTTAAACTGTCCTTTAGAAAATAAAGATCTCTTTTCCAGAGCCTAAAACAGTGCCTGTCCCACAATAGGTCTTGAAAATAATTCTTGATGGGCTTTTGACTGTGATATTTGAAAGGTTTTTGCAAAGTATGCTGCTTAGTTTAATAGAGAATTCCATTGCTTACATCAGCAAATTTTATGTCAGAGAAACTTTGTTAGAGTGAGATTCCCCATGGAGAGGTAATTTCGGCCTAAGGGGTGTTAAATGTCTAACTTAAAATGAAGATCAATCCTTGAACAGTGTTCAAACTTGCTTAGAAAATACATATGTACACACACACATACCATATACCCTATACATATGGTATATAGAAAATATTTATTTATATCTTCATATTCACATGGAGAGTGAAATCATTCATATTCTCTGAAGAAGAAATGTTGAAGTTAAACATTAAAAATATTATCCGAACAATATTTGTCTCCTGTCAAACAGTTGGTGATATATTTCTGGTTAATTTTAAATAGCAATGTTTCTACTTAGAAAAATACATCCCCTAACCCTCACTGCCCCCACCCCCGCAATGGTGCACACACACATAAGCATACTCTCTCAGGATTGGGATGATAGAGGGGAAAAATGCTGGTACTAAGACTATAATGGAATTTCCAGTTACCATGTCTACCTTTAATTAAAGACTACATGTATGGGAGCTCCTAAGTCTAGCTAAAAATATGTAACAATGGTCATCTGGCATAGTATTTGGACAAATAATTAAATCCAGCTGTGATTACATTATTGTAATAAAAATCTATCACTATCTATCAAGAGAAGATTTAGTCTTCACTTGTGGCAGGCAAGATTCTAAGATGGCCTCCAAGATTCCCAGCCCTTGGAGTACATTCCCTGTGTAATCCCCAAATCTTGCAGGCAGGTGGGTTTGTGACTATGATGGATTTTACTTCTGTGATTAGGTTACATTATATATGTCAAAAGTGAACATTAGTTTCTTTAAATTACTCACAATGAAGATTATCTTGGGTGGGTCTGACCTAATCAGTTGGGCAGTATGAATGTAGGAGCCCATAACAAGAACACAACCCACTTCCACACCAAACACTTCAGGGACAGGGGTAGCACACATATTTAATCATTTTAATGTTGTGATATTAGTGAAATAAACGCTCCCAGAGAAATGAGCAGCTTAAAATTTAGTAATTCCTTCCTTATTTTGCTTTTAAAAATTTATAGTTTTGAATGTAACACAAATTCTATTTTTGAATATAATATTACCTCAGAACAGAGTTCCCTCAGGTTCTTTATGGTAATTGTAGTCTGCCAGGACCCCTCACACACAGTAAGGTCTTAGTAAGCCTTATGCGATGAGATCGATACGACAGGGCTCCATAGAGCTGGGGCATGCAAAATGGTAGACTAGCCAGAATCAATTAGGCTGAAGATAATTATGAATGTTTTTGAATGGTAAATGTGTTGATGGCAAGATTTTTGAAACTGTTCTGCTGATACAGTCACATGTTTGTGTAAGAACCAGCAGCAGGTGGGTATGGTGCTAACCATTAGGATGTGTTATGTTTAAAAGGAACATTAATTCTCTCGTTTCTGGTTTGAGGGCAAACTACATCCACACTGCGCGCTGAGATTTCATCCCAGCCTCTGCAACACTCCCATTCTTTAAGTACTTTGTTGCCTTTTCGCCCCTTTCCCAAGACAGGGGCTGACTCCATAGCACCCTTCAGTTGTTCATCTTTAAGAAGGGGCTCATTTCCCTTTGTTTTGTGTGTTTTCTTTGCCGGTTCCTAATTATTTTACTGCATTAGTCTAAGCTGTTAGCCAAGTAGCTCCAAGAACAGATTTAATGAGAGTGACAGATTTTGACTTTCATATAAAATTATAAACTTGTGTCCATGGAAACGGAAGGGAACGCAAAACCTGAGATCCCCTTCCTTTTTTGTAGGGCACAATGCGTGTGCCACAATGAAAAGTAGCCACAGCGGAAATAGCTGAGAACAATTACATGTTGCAGCAAATCCACCATCCCAGGCGTCAGGAAGGCACGACCTGGGGATTTTTGTCTATTACAAAAGGGAGGCGCTCGAAGAGGGCTCAGCCACCGTACATCTCAGTACGTGAGTCCAATCTACCATAGCCTGAAAGCATGAAAACGTTTGGTTTAAAGAGATAGGCGTGTGGATAGGATTACTGTCACAGCTTTGAAATGATGAAGATGTGTTGGTCTGTGAATATTGTCCTGTGTATTTATCTTACCTGTATACTGCTGTGATGGCCGTGGGAATGTGCCACTGGCATGTCCTTCAAGAGCACCTGCCACGGGGAGCGTAGCGAAGGAGAGCCGCCTCCACCCTCCCTGAGAATCTGCCACTGTGCCACCCCAGTGTCTGCCCCAGCCAGTAGCTGCGTGGCAGTGGGATCTAGGACCTTTCTAAAGATGGGTTTTGGCTCAGCAACTCCCCACTCATTTGGCTGAAACTTTCACAGAACTGCTTGCAGCCGGAGACTCTTTTTCCCCAATGCACATTCCTTCTCCCTTGCTTTCAGAAGTGTCCAATGGGCATCTTACAGTGGAAGCCTCTCCCTGGCTCCTTCCGCTCCCCGCTCTTTAGATTTCCCCAGCATCCAGCCCCGGACAAATCTCTTGCCCGTCTAATCACATCTTGCTGTCTGCTTCTCAGAGGACCCCACCGGGCACAACTGCTGTTTTCCAGAAAAGAATGGAACACGTTTTACACAGATCCCTGCAATATGATGAGAGATTTAAAATAGGCATAGCCAATTAGGAAATGGGAAAATAAAGTTAAGAAAGCAGAATGAAGCCCAGTGGGGGTTAATCTACACGATGAGTATTATATATGGGTCATATATTTAGTTCTAAGAATAAAGTAGATCTGCCAATGGGAATTGGAAACATGAATAAGATGATTGTTGTTTTATGGTTTAGAATAACTCAGAACTGAGAGGACCCAGAAGATAGTGGAAAAAGAAAAATTTCTTACCATCAAAGCCATTTGGACCTTGTTTTGATTATCTGGGTTAGTGACTTATAGGAGTAGTATGGATATAGCCAGCTCATGGGAATTTTGAGAAATCCATTCCATCTGGTTTTGGAGACACAAGCATGGAGCGTCCAAAACTGTAATATATTTTAGCAGGCTTTCTTTTAAAATATTTTTCTTAAATTAATGTCAGTATTAGTTGGTATATATCCTAAACTGTAGAACGTGTGATAGTAGGTGGGCAGAGCTTTATTCTGGGATTAAAATTTCTTTCGGCTCTTTCCCAGTGTAAGCCTCATGATATGCATCGTTCAAGAATGTGTTGTGTGCCAGGACGCCCACTGTGTCCTCATGGCTCTTAATAGAAGTCAAAGTGGTCTGTGTCATCTCAGTCCCATGCTAGACTGCAAGCCATATCTGAATAATAGCAAAGTACGTTCAACAGTCATAAAAATAAACTACAAATTAATTCCCCTCATACCCGGTACTGCATTCTACTCTGATGACTAATTTTTTTAATATTATTTTTTGTGGAAAAGTAACTTTCTGTCAGAAAAGGATCTGGCGTTCATTGAACATAAGTTAAAATTGCAGTGTTGTTGAAAAAGGTCAAACATGACACACTGGGATATATAAATAGTAAGTGTGGACTCTGCATGGATAGAATAACACCCTAGTGCTGCCTGATGGGGGGTCAGAATAACAGTGGATAAACACAGGCATCTGGAGTTAATTAAGTTAGCAATCATCATCATATATCCGTTCTCACTTTTATTTATCAACCATTATCCTCTCAACCTTTTTGTAGGGGAACATAATTCAGGAAGTTTTGGCCAGAAGGTCGACTCAATCTATATGTATGATTGCTATCCCTCTAATATTTATTAAATACAGTATAGCTATGATGATTGCCTTCTCCTTCTCTCCACTTAAAAATTATTAGCTCATTACCATATATCATCTTTACTTTTTAGTACCAGGCATAGTTTCAAGCTTGACTTGGGAAGTCAACTGATATTATCTAATGATTTTTATTAGTTAGATTCAATGCTAGTCAGATCATTCCGAGAATAGATCAGATTCTGAACTGTGTAATTTAGGGAGAATTTAGAAGTTATTCAGGAGGTAAATGAAGTTTATTCAAGGGCTAGACCTTGAAGATCTGCACAAAAGGATACAAAGAGCATTTTCTTACAGTGGAGAAATCAGAATCCAAGCTAATATGGCTTTAAAAAAAATCAAGGTTTAATTTACATACAGTAATAGGTACAGTGTTAAGGTCTATGAATTTTAGAGAATTAACACAGGCAACCAACATTTGGTTTAAGATATACTGCACAACCAATAACCCAGAAACTTCTTTCATGCACTGTTGCTAAGTTATCCCCCAAAATAACTGCTACTCTGACTTTTTATCTTCATGGGTTATTTTTGCCAGTTTTTGAAACTTCTCTCTTCATAATATTGTTTTTGTTTGTTTGTTTGTTTGAATCTAATACTATGGTTGTGAGATTCGCCCATGTTATGTGAAACAATAACATCTTCTAATATTTGTATAATATTCCACTGTAGAATTTATCCATTCTGTTGATGAAGGACAACTGGGTGATTGCCAGGTTTCAGCTATTATGAACAAGGTTGCTATGAACATTCTTTTACATGTCTTTTGGTGCAGATATATGTTCATTACTGTTGAGTGTTTATGAATACAATTCTTGGTCAGGGAGTATGCATATGCTCAGCTTTAACAGAGAGCTACATAGTTTCCTAAAGTAGTTGTACCAACATGCACGATAAACAGAAGTATATGGCATCTCCTTTGCTCCATGTGTTTGTAAACATGCGATATTTTCACTTTTCACCCTGTGCTCAGCTCCAACACATACCTTTCTTTCTTTCTTTTTTTTTTTTTTTTAAAGATTTTTATTTATTTATTTAACAGAGATAGAGAGAGAGCACAAGAAGGCAGAGCGGCAGACAGAGGTAGAGGGAGAAGCAGGCTCTCCGCCGAGCAGGGAGCCCGATGTGGGGCTTGATCCCAGGACCCTGGGATCATGACCTGAGCCGAAGGCAGCCGCTTAACCAACTGAGCCACCCGGGCGCCCCCGAACACATACCTTTCTACCATCTGCCATGTTCATGAGACATGGCGTTCTGAGATCAGTGAAGATTTGAGAGATAGAGAAGATGGAGATGGAGAAAAAATATGAAAAAAGGTTAGGAAGAGAAGATAAAGAACGAGGCAAAGGAAAGAAGGGAAGGATTATCTGAGTGAGCTGAGGGAATCTTGATGCATTCTGATCCCCCCTTACCCCGTGGAGAAAAAAACAAAGTGAAATTCCATTCCTCTGGGAGGAAATCTCCTCCACCTGATTTGAGGCTCTGATTGCTTGAGTTATGAAGATATGATGATGGGTGAAAGGTAAGTAAAATAAAAACAGGAAGCAAATATAGAAAAAAAATCAATAGAGCTTTTGTAAGACCTAAACGTCATTTGAAAAGTCTAGAAAGCAAGTAGTAAGCATTACATCCTTTGTATATACTCTTGCATATCTTCACTGTCTGGTATTTCCATCTAACACATAAATGTATCCTCATGACATATTTTTGATATGAAAAAGAATTGGAAATGGAAGAGGAAAAAAGGCCATGTCAGATTTCTCCCTCCTCTTTGCTTTGTTCTTTCCCTTCATACTTTCTTCAACCTTTGCTTAACACACATTTTCCCCGGGGCATGAAGTAAGGGGGACAGAAGTGGTTCATCACCCCACACAATCCCAAAGGCCTGAGATAGGTCCCTGATTTGAGGGGACACAAGCCATTCCTGAGGAGGTAAGTACTGGCTTATAATGGAGGAGAAGGAATACTAGATATCTTCAGGGCAAATGATTTTTTGTTGTTAATTCTGTCCACCTAATGTTTTAGCTTTGAAGAAAAAAAATCCTCTAGTTTAATGGCTTTATGAAGGCTACTCCCTAAGGGGTTAAAACCTTCCACATACTTAAAATGTATTGTTTATCTGGGTAATTTCTGTTTAGCAAAGTTAACCTAATACAAGCTAGTTGGGAGCGAGACATTATTGAATGCATAGGAACTGTGTCTCTTTGGGTTTGCTTGCTAATCCTCCCTCTTTCCCCCCAGCCATCTGGAAGAAGGGAACAGGCTTGAAGTTAAATTTGGAGATTTATGAGGCATGGGACGCATAGTTGCTCTATTCATTTGAATTGAAAATTTGATCCAATTCTGGAAACTTCCCAATAAGCATCAACCTTCTGGGTTAAGCTATAAATCTGGAAATGACTCCATAACATTATTTGCTTTGATTTAACAGGGCAAAGCGTTGTCTCACACCTAGCAAAAATGCAATGGAGCAGTAACACTTGAATTGCTGTACTTGTCAGCTAAGGATACTGAAGAGCTTTAAAAAGATAATTCCATGTCCAAATTAGCATTAAGTGGAACTGGTCCAGTAACCTGGAATTTTTTTCCAGGCAACTTCACTCTTCATTGGTGCTGTCCTCATTACGTTAGCAAGGCATTGCCTCTTCACTGTCCTAGATCAGCTGAGGTCATGGTTTATGGACTGAAAATAAGGAGAAAGAGAGGCATACTGCCATGAAGCAATGACTACATCATTACAGAGAATGCCAAAACACACACCTTCTGCTGTTACCAGGACTCAGTTGATCTCCTGTTAATATGTGTTTTTCTATCTACATGTAGTAAAGCCTAGAGAACATTAATGATAGTTTCAGTAAGAGCTGGATTTTCACCAAGAGCATTTTTATTTTGCTAAAGCAATAATGCTATTAGCTAAAATAGGTATTTATACTTCTTTTCGGCCTCCATGGAGAATTCCTCTGGGGCTACAGTTGTATCAGATATTCACTTCCCGGGTAAAAACCTGCCCAAGTAATTAAGAAAATGGAGCTGATCTATGAAAAATGGACCCACAGGCCAGTGTGAGTTTAAATATTGGCTGGCCAAATGATCTTTCCTTCCTGTGTTTTTTAAGGTGATGCAGACAACATGGTACAATTGTAATTGAGCTGAATAATTTTTTTTTTTTTTTTTTGAATTAGGTAACAAGCTGATGTTTCTCCTATTTTGGCTTTGCTCTTGCCATTTTAAACCAGGTACAATATACCTTCCTTAATAGAACACTTCAGAGTGGAGGTTTATTGGGATTATGTGATTTTAACCTACACACTGTATGACGTTCGGTTCTCCACCATCCAGTGTCTACTAGCTCAGAGGGACAGTAGAGATTGTCTACTTGAATCTCCCCTTTGTACAAGTGGGGTAGTGTGTGGTTAAAGAAATTAACTGGGGTTGAACCACGCCACCCTTCTGATCTCTTTTGATCATCAGATTCTATAAATTTATGAAATGAGTTGAACTAGAGATGAAAAAACATTGGTAGATATTAGGCCCGTGTTATAAAAGGATATTGTTTGTTAAGAGGAGTGGTTCTGGGAAATCCTTTTATTTCTGATTTCTTGTATCTTTTACTACTATGAATTAAGGTCACATTACTGAGTGTGAAAAATACGGATGTGTGAATGAGACTCAGAGCTTCTCACAATGTATTACTTCACAACGACCTATCTGCACGGCCATCTGGCCATCTACTTACTTATTCATGAAATATGTACCATGTGCTAGACAGTGTGCTGGTTGCTAGGCCTGCAGAGTAAACAATACAGAAATGGTTCTTGCCCTTGAGTGTGACACTTTTGGCCACAGAGAGACACAGATCCTTATGCACAGAGATGATGCCCCATCAATTCTAAGGGACACATTGTTTCCTCTATGTTTTAATACAGTCTGATATCAGGAAACATCCTAAAATTGAGAGAGTGTCAGAGCTTACTTAGCACCTTTCTCCCCCCTTTGCGATATGTAATATAGGGGCATGTCTAACAATGGCTGGCATTCTAAATTTGATGAGATGTTGTACGCATACATTATGCCAAATACAATGAAGAAAAAGTGCTATTGCAGAGACTAACCGGAACCTACTTTGGATCGATTGGTGTAGGAAGACGTCGGGACAAGATGATGTTTACACTTGAGGAAAGAGAAGGTCCCAGATCCGGTTGGGTGAGCAGAAGGGATAGGAGTATCCTAGGAAGAGAGAATAGACTGTGCATGCCTCGCTGGGACAGAGCGGGGCCTTATTTGAGGAACAGACGGAATGCCAAATGCCAATGCTGCTGGACTATAGCAAGCAATAGGGGCTTTCAAAAAGCCTGATTCTAAAAAAAAAAAAGCCTGATTCCTTTTAGCTCTTTGCAAACGTTTATTCTGGAAAGACTGTTTTCAGATCAACAGTGTAGAAGACATTTCTTTTGTGTTTCAGGCACTGTATGATGGAGTAAAGGCCCCCCAGGTTCTGACACTGCTTGGGAATATCAGTCCAAACTTGACATTTTTATTTGAATGATTTTTAACCTAAGTGTGGGAGCACGTGCAATTGTAATTGAGCTGAATAATTTTTTTTTTTTTTCTTGGAATTAGGTAACAAGCTGATGTTTCTCCTATTTTGGCTTTGCTCTTGCCATTTTAAACCAGGTACAATATACCTTCCTTAATAGAAACACTTTAGAGTGGAGATTTATTGGGATTATGTGATTTTTTTTTGTTTTTTGTTTTTTGTTTTTTTTAAAGATTTTATTTATTTATTTGAGAGAGAGAATGAGATAGAGAGAGCATGAGAGGGGGGAGGGTCAGAGGGAGAAGCAGACTCCCTGCTGAGCAGGGAGTCTGATGCGAGACTCGATCCCGGGACTCCAGGATCATGACCTGAGCCGAAGGCAGTCGCTTAACCAACTGAGCCACCCAGGCGCCCGGGATTATGTGATTTTAACAGAAAAATAATTTTGCTTGAAAATGCATACATATAAGATAAAGTGTTACTAAAACATGGTGGTTGTTTGTTGCAGCAGCTGAAATTCACAGACCCTGGAGTATGAGTGTAACTTTTCTGCATAAAAACAAAATAAAAAGTAACAAATAAAATGAAATATTTTTAAATGTAAATATAACCCCCCCAAAGTCTAGAATACAGTTTGCTCCTTTAAGTAGGGAAACATATTTCCTGAAGGCTAATTTATAGTTAAATTTGTTAGCAATTATTAGATGCTAACAACTCCAGGTTGAATGGCTACATATAGTCAGAGAGAAATCCATGCTAATATAGTTTTATTGTAAGAACATTTTAAAAATACTTCTCCATTATAAATTACATGCCTTCTTCCTCTATGTGTAATCTAACAATGATTAGTGCATTTCAGGTGTATTTAAGTAAGTGTGTAAAACCAAAAGAAAATACTTTTCAATGGCCAGATTTAAGGAGCACTTCCCCCAAAGAACCACAAAGCATGGCATTACTCTGGCATAGTTTAAAAATTGATTCTGATGTTTTTACACTTCCGAGCACTACCATGGCCACTACCATCAACAAAACCTCCACTACAATAAGTGCAAAATCTCTTTTACATTTAACTTTCATCATTTTTGTCATCATTGCCTTCCAGGCATCTGTTTTGTGTTCCTTTTTGTTGTTGTTCAAGGTAATTTTATATAGGCTTTTCTGGCTGGTGGATCCACTTTAAAATCCAGGTGTGTATTTGCATGAAAGCATTTAGAGAACATAAAGACAATCCTGTGACGTGTAGGAGCGATTGAGATCTTTAATGAAAACAGTGAGGTTTCTTAAAAGAGCTGTGCTGCCAAATTAGATAGAGGTGAGGTCACGTCTAACTCCATGTGTTCTGTGCTGAGGCTGTTGAGAAGAAATTGTCCCCATCAAGATCCAACAATATTTAGAAGTTGGATGTAAACCCCGCTGTTTGCCAGGAAGTGCACTAGTTTAAATGAAAACTCGCCATACTGCTGGGATTTAATTGACCACACGTGGTGGAGAATGCAGGGGAAGACCTCGGCGGAATACATTTAGTTCCTCTAAGTGAAAAGTCATCCAACTTAAACAGGAAGGAACAAAATTTGAATGCTAAAGGATGGAACAAAATTGCTCTAATTTCCAGGGTGGAAAGACTCAGATGACTTTGTTTTTTCTTTACATTTTCACATAGAAATGGAAAAAGCAGCAAAGCATAGCTCAAAAGACTGCATTTAGAGTAAGACAGGCAAAACTTTAAAAACAGAGCTATGACAATGAAAGGGGAAAACTTGGTCTCTGAAATTACATACTTCATAATTCATGCTTAATTCAAACAGCAGTGTGGAATGTCTTTGCTTCTTGTGCAGTGACCACTTAAATCCTTTGTGAACCACATCATATTCGCTCTTGGATTTAGAATCAAATTGTTTGTTTATTTAACTAATACGTGTGCTTTTCACTGAGTGCTCTTAGCACTGCAAAATGGCGTTAATAGACGGCGAAACAAAAAAATTGTAAAAAGAGCTCCCAATGAGAATTGAAAAAAAAAACAACAAAAAACGAAAAACAAAACAAAAAAAACCCCCAAACAAAACATAAAACCAAAAGGTATTAAATTGAAAGAGGTAGTTACCTCTACAGAAGTAAGCTGCTGCTATGATGGAGATTTTATAGATTTAAGGACACATATTCATACATATATGTAACATTTTTCCCTTTGGTAGGTAGAAGGTGAAGCAGAATACCACTGTAAGAGTAATATAATTGGCTTCTAGTCTTGTATCTGCCTAGCTTGTGACCTTGGGCAAATCATCTGAACTTTCTAGATCTCTGTTTTTTTCATTTAAAAAAGTGGAAAGGAATAATAGTATTTCCCCTGACACTTCCTACAAAAGTCAGATAAGAAGATGTGTATCAGCATATGGTAAATGTACTGGTAATATACTAATATCACTTAGGAAATAATTTATCACGGGGAGCCTGGGTAGCTCAGTGGGTTAAGCATTTGACTCTTGATTCGGCTCAGGTCATGATCTCAGGGTCGTGAGATGGAGTTCCGTGTGGGGCTCCGCGCTCAGTGTGGAGTCTGCTTGAGATTTTCCCTCTCCCTCTTCCTCTCCCTCTGCTCCTTCCCCTCTCTCTCAAATAAATGAGTAAAATCTTAAAAAAAAAGAAATAATTTATCACTATTATTACTGTTATTGTGCTAGAAATGTACAGTGATAGGCAGAAATGTGTTGGTCTACAACGCCGTCTTCTCTTGCCGAAACAATTCTTTGTTCCTTTCGAGGCCTCAGTGAACTACTGAAACTTAATTGTTCATGTTGGCCTTTTCTAAAAGGTAATGACCCAGTCATTTAAGTTAGACAGTCAAGACTCAGTTTTGAGAATGAATTTTGGACTATTGTACTTGACATATTTAAGACTGTCAAGAGTTTTTGTTCTTCCAAATGTTTAATCAGGTCAGGAGTTGAAACAGAGAGATATTTTCTTGGTACAGTCTTCCCTTCGGGAAACATCACTTGGCCTTAACTGCTTTAAAGTGGAAGTTGGCAGGGCTTGCAGGTTTGGGAGCAAACAGAAAAAAGTCCCTCCCTGAATCAGACAGTATGGAATGAAAGCCCTGGTGAACTGACCACCACCCCCTCTCCCCCATCTCAAAGGCCAGATGGGCTCCAGACAAACCCTGAGAGTGTGGGCACTCAGGGGGGCAGTGGAGGTCAGCTGTGGTTCTAGGAAATTCCCTCCCTGAAAGACATGTGGGAAACCTGTTTGGGTATTCAGAGTGATACCAGAATGGTCAGAAATGGGACTAATATGGCGGACTTCGGCTGGGTCTGTAGAGACAGAAGCATTGTGCTTCCTGAGGAGCCAAACCCTCGGGGTCACTGATCTGTGGGATTCAGCATACAGGGTATGGTTGTTTGTAGCTTTGGTCCCCATAACCTTTGTTGAACATCTTAGGTTTGTGAGAAAGATCTTTTCCAACAATTTAATCTCGTTGGGGGATAACTGTCAGGGAACTGAACATGACAGGGAATGCAAAAGAATTTTTGTTTACTCTAAGGCCAAAGATGCAAGCTAGAGAGGATGTGGTGAGAGTCTACTTCCTGTGTATTCAAAGAGTGCTAATAGTTTGCATAATAGAAAATTCAGTAGACTCACATGTGGCAAATTATACAGCCTTGTTTGCAAATAACAAAAGGTAAAAGGCCTATTTGAAAACCTAGTAAGCTCACAAAAGTGAGCAACAATAAGAAAACGCTAAAATGCAATTCTTTCTGGTGAGGCTTGTGTCCTGGCTGTGCTCTATGGTGCAAAGAATGTTGCATTTGGTGAAAACTGAAATCTACCTGAGACTGTGGCCCCTCTGAAGCTCAATTATCTTCTCATCTGTAAAGCATGAATGATAGCTATCAATCTTACAAGGTTTATAAGAGGCTCAAATAAGTGAATAAGATATCTTTTAGTGGTAATTCATTGCATAAATATAAGTTTTTCTTCCGGTTTTTATTGACAGATTAATAAGAAAGATGACACATTTCCATTACTTTGTATCTTTTTCAGAAGCAAGTGGGATATAATTTATGAATATAGTAAATGTGTTTAGCCATTTCACGTGTAGGCATTGACATTGAACTGGCTAAATAAATTGTTTCAGAAACAGTGAGGGAATAATTTATTATTAAAATCACAATTGTGTGGACTCTATCTGTACATTCACATTAAGCTCACCTTCAATCATGGTCCACTCATTTTGTGGGTGATTTCGCCTATGTTAGCATAATTTTATCCACAAAGCAATCTTAAGAGGCAGATATTTTTCGTGTTTTCAACATGGGGAAGTGAAGGGTGCCCAAGTTCATTCAGTTAGCTGATATTTACATAAATTTAACTGAAAAAAGCTGAAAACAAGACAGTGTATGAATACTTGAAATAACATCACATATGAATGTATCTAAAGACCTTAAAAAGAGTGGGAGATAATTTAAAGAAATATAAATGGTTCACAAATAATACTTAAACATTTTTTTATCATGTCTTTTTAAAATTCTAAGAAAATTTCCCTCAAGGGAAATTTTGTTGGTGTGGTTTAAGGACAAAATAAAACAAAACAAAATAAAACACCATTACGCCAGGGAAAATTAGTTTAAAAATCATTTCAACTCTGAAAGATATTAGTATAATTTAATGATAAAACCAATCTTGCCACAAAAACAGAGACACTTTGACTTAAACCAACACTTAGGCGGGCAAGGGGAGTGAGGATTATAAGCTCGCTGAAAACTCAAAAAAAAAAATGGTACTGGTGATTAATAAGTCACTTATCATCTCCTAACAAAGACAGGAACACGATCCTGGAACATTTTCCTGTGTCAATTAACAGTTAATATGTTATCTGCTCAGTGACATTAAGATGTGGTTCCTAAAGCCCTTTACAAAGACATTGGGCTTTGATGAGTGACAGACAACAAGCCCAGACAGACTGCGAAAGGAAATTTAATTATATTGCTTCTAAATTGTGCATCCTCTGGGTTGAACTTAGAGATTCAAATACCAAAGACTAACACTAGACCCCAGATTTTCTTTAGGGAACGCTGAATGATTTCACAATTTTGTGTCTGCTAGGGAGAGATACACTTCAAGGCAATCAGGTGGCAGAACCCCCAGGAGAATGAATGCCCTTGAATGAGGAGTGCAAAACCTGGCATTTGTTGCTTGAGAGGCATTTCAGAGAGAGCGGCGGGTCACTCTGGGCCTCAGTAATTCTACACACTGTAGGACAAGGTAGAGACGGCTTTCGTCTGAGAAGTGATTCGAGAAACAGCTGTTCTCTTTATTTACTCAAGCAGGTTGGTCTCCAAGTTGGGGGTTCACGCATCACAGAGGTTGGCTAAAGACATCATCTGGGGGCTGGGAAGAAAACACTAGAACTCTTATTTACTTTTATCTAAAAATGTAAAAAAGGGGTTCAGCTTCTTAGCGCCTACAGAATGGTTGTTACTGGTAATCCCCGTACCCTTCCTGGGTCTGTATGTTGGACGGCCTTGGATCTTGAGCAGTGTAGAAGTTTTACCAAGTGGGGAATGGAATGCCACAAAAGGGTGATGGGGGGGGGGGGCTATTATTCTCACTCTTCTGTCTCCTTCCAGAATATTTTGAGGTAGGATCTAGTAAGCGGCTCTTCAGATTATATGATCTTGTTTTAACTTAATGGATGCCCACTAACTAGGTGGCTTGAAAATGCCCCTTGCGAAGAAACGGCAGATTAAAAAATACTACTAATGTAGGCACAGTGAACAATGACAGTGTTGGCAGAGGTGGATTTTTGCCTTCTCCTGAGAGGAGCTACCATGACAAGGGAAAATGATCATTTCAGATCTATTAAGAATTAAGGTAACTTTTTTCCATTGATCATGAATATTATTCAAAATGTGGACTCGTAGCCACTATTTTTCAGCTTTATTGAGTTATAATTGACAAAATCATGATATTAAAAATGTACAAGATGATGATTTGATATATTTATCCAGTGTGAAAGGACTCCCCTAGCAAGTTAACTGACATATCCAGCCCCTTGCATATTTACCATTTTTGTGTGTGTGGGTGTGAGAATGCTTAAGTTCTATCTACTCTCTTAGCAAATGTCAATTATACAATACAGTGTTATTATCAGCTATGGTCACCATGTTCTACATTAGATCATCAGACCTTTTTTTTAAAGATTTTATTTATTTATTTTTGTGAGGGGGGGAGGGGCAGAGGGAGAAGCAGACTCCCTGCTGAGCAGGGAACCTGATGTAGGACTCTATCTGAGGACCCTGAGATCATAACCTGAGCTGAAGGCAGAGGCTTAACCTACTGAGCCACCCAGGCGCCCAGACTTTATTCATCTTATAACTGCACTCTTTGACCAACCTCTCCCCATTTCTCCCGCCCCCAGTCCTTGGCAATCACTTTTCTACTCTGTTTCTTTGAGTTCACTTTTTTTAAATTCCATATGAAAATGATACCATAAAATATTTGGCTTTCTCTTTCTAGCTTGTTTCACTCAACAACATAATGCCTTCTAGTTTCATCCGTGTCAGAAATTACCAGATTTCCTTCTTTTTTTTTTTTTTTAAAGATTTTATTTATTTATTTGAGAGAGAGAATGAGAGAGAGAGAGCACATGAGAGGGGGGAGGGTCAGAAGGAGAAGCAGACTCCCTGCCGAGCAGGGAGCCCAATGCGGGACTCGATCCCGGGACTCCAGGATCATGAGCTGAACCAAAGGCAGTTGCTTAACCAACTGAGCCACCCAGGCGCCCAACCAGATTTCCTTCTTTTTAAAGGCTGAATAGTACTACATTATGTGTATAGATCCCACATTTTCCTTATCCAGCCATCTGTCGACAGATACTTAGGTTTTTCCATGTCTTGGCTGTTGTGAACAATACTGCTATGAACACAGGAGTACAGAGAGCTCGTTGACATCATGATTTCATTTCCTTTGGATATACATGCAGAAGTGGGATTACTAGTTCACACGAGAGTTCTATTTTTACTTTCTCGAGAAACCTTTATGCTGTTTTCCACAGTGACTGCACCCATTTGCATTCCCACCAACAGTGCACAAGGGTTTGCTTTTCTCCACATCCTTGCCAACACTTGGTATCTCTTGTCTTTTGTTAGTGACGGTCCTCCCCCCAAGTGTATATGTATAATGGGTATTTGTGCCTTCGTAGGGTACCATTCTTAGCTGTGTGAACCATCTTAGTGTTTCAGGGCTGCCATAACAAAGGCTCACAGACGGAGTGGCTTAAACAACAGAAATGTATTTCCTCACAGTTCTGGAAGTTAGAAATTCAGATCGAGGTATCTGTGAGGTTGATTTCTTTGGAGGCCTCTTTCCTTGGCTTGTAGATGGCTGTTTTCTCCCTCTGTCTTCACATGGTCTTTTCCTGTGTGCGTGCATGTCTTTGTCCAAACTTCCTCTTCTTATAAGAATACCAGTCATAATAGGGGCGCCTGGGTGGCTCAGTCATTAAGTGTCTGCCTTCGGCTCAGGTCATGATCCCAGGGTCCTGGGATTGAGCCCTGCATTGGGCTCCCTGCTCCGCGGGACGCCTGCTTCTCCCTCCCCTACTCCCCTGCTCTTGTTCCCTCTCTCACTGTGTCTCTCTCTGTCAAATAAATAAATAAAATCTTAAAAAAAAAAAAAAGAATACCAGTCATAATAGATTAGGACCCAGCCTAAAGACCTAATTTTAACTTCATCACCCTTTTAAACACCTCTTCTCCAAATATGGTTACATTCTGAATTACTCGTGTGTGGGGGGGGGGGGCGCGGGGGGGGGGTAGAATTTTAACGTATGAATTGGGGGGCATAATTCAGCCCATAACAATAGCCATTAGAGTCAACTATTAAAAATAAACAACGTATAAACAGATTTTCAAATCACTCATCACATTTTTAAACCAAGATTTTATTTTATTTTTAAACATTTTATTTATTTTTTTGACAGAGACACAGTGAGAGCAGGAACACAAGCAGGGGGAGTTGGGAGAGGAAGAAGCAGGCTTCCTGCAGAGCAGGGAGCCCAATGTGGGGCTTGAGACCAGGACCCTGGGACCATGACCTGAGCCAAAGGCAGACGCTTAACGACTGAGCCACCCAGGCACCCCTAAACCAAGATTTTAAAAAGAAGCATATTTTTCAAAGTTTTGTACCAATAATAAATACAAACTATTTAACAATATCCTGTATTCCAACTTCACCTTATCTTTAGAAACTTTTAGTTTGGGTTTATGTTCTATGATACAATAATTTATTACATTAATTTATTAATTTGACAAACACAGTGAAGTCCCCGTTATGTGCAGGTACTCTGTCCTAGGCACCTGGGCCCCATCAGAGGAGAAACCAGATCCTTGCCCTTTTGGAGCTTGTATTCTAGTGGACGAGAGACTGACGCTGTCAAGAGCATCATAATAAGATTGAAGGACTTACCTCCAGCTGCTGGGAGCATTGCAAGCTGTCTGCCCTCAGCTGTCAGCCCTCTTTGGGAATTGCCCTTGGCTGAAGAGAGCTACCTCACCCAAGGTCATGGATTCTTCCTAGTGCAGCCTGCATCTGAAGACCATAGAGATAAAAAGGCCCAGATGCTTAGACTCAAGGCCATTCCATCTGAGGGCTCCCTGCGGGGTCGGCTGAGGACTTGGTTCAGCCTGATTCACAGTTCAGCGTCTCCTGCTGCCCAGTCCTGCTTTGATTTCCCCCACTGTCTCAGTCTGTTTCCTGCAGAACGCCACATGAAACAATGTTGTATTGTACTATGTTATGTTAATTACATTACCCTATATTATATTCTGTTGCATTGTTATATTAATCACCTTAACTTACATTGCAGTATAGGTTATATGATATTGTATTTTTTTTTCAGCATTTTAAACTTTTTATTATGAAATTTTCAGACATACACAAAAACAGAAAGACTAGAACCCATTACCAAGCTTCAACACCAACTCTTGGCCATGTACACTTCCTCTATCCCCCAATCTTTTTTTTTAACAAGAGTAAAGCAAATCCCACTTACTAGATTCATTTCACCATATGATATTGTATTATTTATGGTTTGTCTCCCTCTTTGGAATGCAACCTCCGTGAGAGCAAGTTCATTATCTCTGTTGTTCACTGCTCTGTTCACAGCTCCCAGAATGGTGACTGAAAGTATTAGTCCCCCAATAAATATTCGTTAAATCAGTGAATAAACTTGCAAAGTGGGAATAAAAACAGTACTGACTTCACAAGCTTATACTGTGACAACCCATGTGGAGGCTTAGCACAGAGTCTGTCATATTATAAGTGGTTAATAAAAGTTGGTAATTATTATGATGTTCCTTTTGAAGATGATTTATCACTCTCATTTTTTTCAAAGCCTGTGATTCAACTCTATTTGTCCATATATTAATCAATCAGACCTTTATTGCCAAGTACGGCATTAGGAACTGGGGCTACAGAGAGGGTAAGAAACATCCCTGCCTTGGGCACCTGGGTGGCTCAGTTGGTTAAGCGACTGCCTTCGGCTCAGGTCATGATCCTGGAGTCCCGGGATCGAGTCCCGCATCGGGCTCCCTGCTCAGCGAGGGGCCTGCTTCTCCCTCTGACCCTCCCCCCTCTCATGTACTCTCATTCTCGCTCTCTCAAATAAATAAATAAATCTTTAAAAAAAAAAAAGAAACATCCCTGCCTTTAAAGAGAATCCAGTTTACCGGCCCGGTCCCAGGTCACATCTCATTAGTGATTTCGTATTTACCCACTTATAAAGGAGCTTGTTTGTTATATTCTTTCCTTTCTCAAGCACTCTGAGATGTGAGCATTAGTACCTGTTTTCCAAGTGATATTTTCTTTTATAATTATGGGGGCAACTGAAATCTGTTCCCATTATTCACTGGCAACTAGCTAGAAATTGGACAAAAAGATTGTTTGAACTGATGTGATCGAATTCTCTTAATTTGCTGGCTGTTTCTTATTATTATTTAAAAATCAATGAGGGCAATTGGAAAGGATTTTATTTGCCCACATTTGGGGTGAAATTTTTTTTTGGCTAAAAGGTTCCCAGAACTTTCCCATTTACTCATCCTTGAAGACCGTCCAGTTATTCCCTTCTCCAGAAAGCCTTCCCAGGTTGCATTAGCTATCTCACCCCCCTGCCCCCACTATACCAGTGGTAGGTTAAGCCTTTGTAGCACTTGGCATATTTTGTTGGAATTCTGCTTATGAATCTGCCTTCTTCACTAGCCCAGGAACTCCTCTAGGATGAGAAACCTTGCCTTATTTATTATTGTGTCTCTTGTACCTATCATGTTGCCTGGAAATTAACCACAACTGGAATAATAGGTAACTCTTGTGGAGGCCGGCACTCCTGTAAGTGCTCTACAAATCCTTTTACAATCTTCTGAGGTGGGTATTACGATCATCTCCATTTTACAAAGGAAGTGAGGTCCAGAGATCTTAAATAACTTGGCAGGATCACCCAGCTAGTAATGATCCACATGGAATTTGAACATAGAAAACAGGGTTGTGGAGCCCAAATGCTTACCCTACCGGTGAATGCTCTTTGAATTGAACTATGCGTAAAACTATTCTACATAAGGAAAGAACCATGACAGGAAACTTTAACCACAATTTAAGCTTAATACTTTCTTAAGTTCAGAAACTTTCATACGTACGTATCGGTTCTCAGAAGTACAGCTTTTTTGTATTTTCTCTTTTTAGAGTAGAAGGCTCCCTGGTTTAACAAAGTCTTGACTTCTATATTGCTATCGTCTTCTGAGAAAGGTCACGTATGATAAGCTTTGGCCCTGCTCCATAGCCTGGGACAAGATCTATACTCAGGAGGAATAATAATGCGAATCAACCTTTAGTGGGCATTCACTGTGTAACTGTGTGAATGTGGCCAAACACACCGAGCTTGTCAGTGGTGAGACAGGGATTTGAACGTGCAGCACTCACTGCTCTTAGCCATGAGATCATCCTGCTTCAGAGGGGACCTTGCTTTGGGGACCCTCTACCCACAGGCTATAGCTCCATAGCCAGAGAGCTGGGCCATGCTCCTTCATGTTGTGGCCATCCTTCTTTCTCTGTCCAGCATTCCGATTCTTCTGGGTCTGGGTTTGTAGGTCTTAGTCCCTGTGGTTGAGTATCTAGAGCATATTCCTGCTGGGTACTGTTTTCTAGGACTCTCAGCAATGGCAGGTTTTTAGATATCTGCCTCTCTCCATACTCCCATTGCCTATGGAACCCTGATGCACGCATATAGATGTGCTGATTGTTTTAGGTCGGGGAGGGACCCCAAAAGTCACCGATTACAACTACTTGGCAGATACTTGGAAACAACTCAACATTCCTGCCAAGTGGTGATGTCAATGTTCTTGAAGAAATCGGTTCCATCTTTTGATTATTCTACTAGAACATTCTATGTTGAGCTGTCCTCACAACTTCCACTCCCAGTTTTGATTATCCAAAACCGAATCCATTTTCTCAGTAACAGATTTTATAATATTTAAAAACAAGGCTATGTTGGGGCGCCTGGTGGCTCAGTCATGAAGCGTCTGCCTTCGGCTCAGGTCATGATCCCAGGGTCCTGGGATCGAGCCCCGCATCGGGCTCCCTGCTTGGCGGGAAGCCTGCTTCTCCCTCTCCCATTCCCCCTGCTTGTGTTTCTTCTCTCGCTGTGTCTCTCTCTGTCAAATAAATAAATAAAATCTTTAAAAAATAAAAACAAGGCTATGTTCTCATGAGTGTTCTTAATATCCATCCCCACATCATTTTTCTTATTAGATATTGTTTCAAGTCCCTTCCCTCTGCGAATACAGGAAAGGGAAGAGAAGATTGTTTGGAGTCAGACACACCCAGCTTTGAATCCTGCCTCCTCTACTTAACTGGCTTTATGTGTTTCAGTTTTGGTTTCTTCATTCGTCACATGCTGATAATGACACAGAGTTTAAAGGGGGGTTGTAAAGATTAAAGAGGTGAACTACAACACTTGACCCAGAGCAGACACTCAAATAAATGGTATTTGCCGTTATTTTTGTTATCATCCTGCTTTTACAAGTGGGGTTTGAAGAGTCAACACTGATACTCAGGTGGGATCTAACCATCACCAAACACAGTGAGACTGTCATCCTCCAACACCAATGGTAAGGATGATCCTAATAAAAACTGTGGCTTTCCCTTATTGCTTCTCCCATGCCACACTTGGTACTGATGTTGATCCTGAGATCCTTTCAACCACCCTGGAAGGTAGGTCGTATTCTCCTTTTACAACCCAGAGACAGGTGACATGACCAAGGTGACACAACTGGAAAATGAAAGGGTTGGAACACACAGTTGTGTCTGGCACCAGAGAATTTGCTGCCTATAATGTTTGACCTTTACTAATTGATCCTGTGGTTGGCCGTCAAACACATGGCGCTTCCTCTTCATGGAAGCCTCTCTTTCTCCCCTGCCATTGCACATTGTGAAGCAAGATATCATCCATCTTCTACTCAACAGGCATTTTTGTTTTTTTTGTTGTCCAGATGCATGTGTATTAGTTTCTGATCGCTGTCACAACAAAATACTATAGGCTAGGTGGTTCAAACAATAGAAATTTATTTTCTCACAGTTCTGGAGGCCGGAGGTCCAAGATCAAGGTGTCGGTATATTTGGTATCTTCTGAGGCTTCTCTTCTTGGCTCTCAGATGGCCTGGCCACCTACTTGCTATATCCTCACGTGGTCACCCCTCGGTCTCTGGGTTGTCTGTGTTCTAATCTCCTCTTCTTCCAGGGGTACCAGTCAAGACTGGATTAGGGCCCGCTCTAATGGCCTCATTTTAACTTAATCCCCTCTCTAAAGGCCCCATCTTCATATATGTCATATTCTGAAGTACTGGGAATTAGGGCTGCAACTTATGAATCTTGAGGGGACACGATAGAGCTCCTAACAGCCAGCTCCAGCTCACACATTTATATCACTAAAATTCCCCTTTTGTTAGATTTGATTTATTGTTCATTCATTGAGAATTTTTTTCAATCCTGATTTTGTTCACTGGCATTCATACCCTCCTTTTAAACTGGTGCCATCTATAAACTCAATATACTTTTTGCTCTACATATCCCCACTGATGAATACAAATGTTGGAGAAAACAAACGTGATCATGAAGCTGGACGGATGGAGTAAATGACTTCACCCAATTTGATGCCCTCTCACTGCCTATCTGATCCCTGTGGGTTTCTCTGGTCTCCATTTTCCTGGATATCCATGGTTTGGTCTGTGTGGCCATTCCCTGCACACTGGTTTCAACTTAATAGATGAAATGCAGGTACGGTGTTTAGGCCTATTCTGAGAGCTTCACTCAATTTGGTAGTTTCAATAATAGAGAAAACATCAGACAAGGAGTACACAAGATGAATTCTAGTCCCTGTTTTAATTATAATTACCTGTGTAATAATAATCTCTTGAATGCTCAAATTCTCACCTGAAAAAAGTGGGATAATACCTGCCCTACTTCAGGCTTTACAGAGTTGGTATCAGTTGGTGTTCCTATGAAATGTCTTTGTGGAGACTCCATAGAGGCAAAATGTTAGCACTGTATGACAGATTGTTGGCAGGCATTTGAAGATTCACATCTGTTAGCCTATTCTCAGGCCAGCTGGTCCCAGCACCAGCCAGAAGATGCTGAAAGCAACCACTCCTTGAGGTTGACCATTCTCTCACCATTTCTTTGTGTTGGGGCTTTTTGCAGGAGAAATATAGTACAAATTTATTTTGAAAAATTAAAGTGAATTAAAATAGAGCTGCTTGAAAAATTCAGAGTGGACCTAAAATTATAAATCATTGACCTAGGACATGCAGAGCAAGTTTAATGTCCTGAACCCAACAAAATTAGGAAGATAATTCTACTTTACAGTCATCCTGTGATGCGTTTCTAAGCCAAATAGAGGAAACATTTTGGAATATACATCTGCATTAGCTGGATAATCAATATGTAGAACAGGTACATTCTTTTTTTTTTTTTTAAAGATTTTATTTATTTATTTGACAGAGAGAGAGATAGCGAGAGAGGGAACACAAGCAGGGGGAGTGGGAGAGGGAGAAGCAGGCCTCCCGCGGAGCAGGGAGCCCGATGTGGGACTCGATCCCAGGACCCCGGGATCATGACCTGAGCCGAAGGCAGACGCTTAACGACTGAGCCACCCAGGCACCCGAACAGGTACATTCTTAAAACTTCCTGGAAAATGAATTTCTGAAGGGTTAATCTTATTTTACTACTGATTTCTACTGTAATATGTAACATATAGTCTCCCTGAGACTATATGTTACATCATCAGATTGTAAATAAGCTTCCTGAGTCATCTGACCATTCGGGATAGAACCTAGTCTCCCTAAATTGTGTGGGGCCATAGGTAGACACCCATAAACCTTAAAGGGAGTTAAGGTAGGGGAAGAAGATGAAGAGGGGACTTGCATCTATTGAACATCTACATGTCAGATTTATAGGCTCTTTACATTCTCATTTAATCTTGACAACAATTCTGAGGTAACACAAATACAGCAGCTGGGGGGAGAGTATATATAACCGTTGGAAATGTCAACGTACTCAAAATCAGCTTCCTAAATTGTGAACCACTTCTGTTGATTCTATTTGTAGCATGTAGCATTGAAAAAAAAACTTAAATTAAGATTAAAAGGAAAAAGCTCGCTTGCTGTTCAGGAGGAGGGCTTCTGTCTCGCTGGGTAGCAGGCCATGTCAACCACCTGGTGATTGATGCTATTCTGTGTAAGGCTGTCATTACCATCCCACTGCTTCAGATGAGGAAACTGAAGCCCAGAACAGCTAAATACTTTTCCAGGCCACAAAACTGGTCCGTATGTATTGGAGTTGGCATTCAAAGCCACATTGGCTTTTCGAGTGTGCACTTTTGCACCATGCCTTGAAAATGTTGGACTAGCAGACCTCGACTCTCCTTTCTGCTCTCAGGCGCTGATAGATGACTTACTCACTTCCCTAGATTTCGGGTTTCACATTCCTTCACCACAGTATGGGGGTAATTTTAGCATGGATCAGCTAAATAATCTTTTCCAGTCTTTGGAAAACACAGAGGGTGATACAAACGTAAAGTAGTATTTTCCAAAAAACTCTGAAACATGATTATATATTAAGTTCTTTTCCTCATGTAGAAGCCTTAGAATCTAAGAGTGCTGTCCGGTAGAACATTCTGTAATGATGGTGTTCCAAATCTGTGCTGCACAGTGCAATAGCCACTCAGTACATGTGGCTAGTGAGCAGTTGATATGTAGCTCCTATTACTAAAGATCTCAATTTTCAATTTTGTGGACTTTTAGGGACGCCTCAGTGGCTCAGTGGGTTAAGCATCTGCCTTTGGCTCAGGTCAAGATCTCGGGGCCCTGGGATCAAGCCCTGTGTTGGGCTCCCTACTCAGTGGGGTCTGCTTCTCCCTTTCCCTCTGCGCCACTCATGTTCTCTCTCTCTCTCTCTCTCAAATAAATAAATAAAATCTTAAAAAAAAATTTTATTGACTTTTACATAATTTAACTTTAAATTTAATCGCTATATATTATTAGTGGTTGCTCTTAATGCACGGTGCATAAGGTTGGATGATTTCACACACAGATGTGGATTCTGAACTAGTTCATTTTTATGTACTCTGCCTGATCAATAATCCTGGATGCTGTAGGTGGTCAACTAAAAGGGGTGTTTTATACTTCCCTTAGTCCTTGGATCCCCAAGTCATGAGTATTAGGTTTGTCAATTTAGTTTTAAGCAAACTCAGGCTATTTTAAAATATCCTGACTCCGGGTGGACTTAATCATTGAAATAGTATTTGTTCGATGAATGTCCATAATGCCGTTAGTATATGTTGTTCCCCTCTTCGTGTCTGAGCCTTTCTTATCTGTATACGGCCGAGGGAATCATTCACTACAGGCTTGCATTGAGGTTTAACGGCATCCAGGGAGTGAAAGCCTCCAGCACAGCGTGTAGTAGGGCCATTTAATGTTTTCCCTTCCCTTCCCCTTGGGAAGAATCGCTGCCTGTAAAGGAGAGAGTGTGGTAACTAGCGATCTGTCTACTCGTTCATCACAGCGGGGGCTCCTTGCCAGCCCATTCATTCATCCTTTGGGATGATCTTTAGCTGTGTGATTTAGCTCGCATTTGTTGTTGTGATTTTTTAAAAATATGAAACCAGAGGGAGTATTCTCTTCCCTCCACAATGCTATCTTCCCCCATCCAAAAATGACTCATTGCAAAATATTTAATTGGGAAAATCTTAATTTCTATAAATATGAAGAGTCCAACCGGTCTGAAATAACCATATGATTTTTTTTTTTTGTTTGTGCATTTTATAGTTAACTGGAAGAGGTGGGTACTCTTTCTCCTCACCACCTCAGTATGTGGGAAGCTGTGAATCAGCACAAGTATAAATCTTCACACCCAGCCCCCTCCAAAAAAAACTTATATTAGGACAGTGACTACAGACATCCTTAGCTTTGTGACTCAGTAGGACATTTTTCTTCAGCACTATAGTCTTAATCATCTACTTTCTGGAAATAGAGAGAGAGAGAGAGAAAACTGTACTAACAGAAGTTCTAACAAACTTAAAAAGGACTCCTTTGACCTTCTATCCAAACAGACTGTCCTTATCAATTTGTGGAAATTCCTGTTCCATTGATACAGAATGTCATGCTTTGATTGCATCTGGCGGAGTAAAGAACTGTACATTTGCTTTCTTCTAATTGATGAGATTTGGGGGAAGAGAACAATTTTCCCCAGAGATCCTGAAGCCCCTTGCGGCGATTTTGCCTTTGATCTTATCTCTCTGCTTTTCCTTTTTACTCAAAGTTAATCTTCAATTCAGGTCCTCCCTCTCTCTTCCTCAGAAAGATTCCATAATGATTTTCAAAGTGAGAGCATAAACTATATTTCCAAAGGTAATCATTTTGAGATCAACTTTAAAACATTGTAAAAGGAAATTAAAAATATTTCTCTTATATTCCTTTTACCCTGACAAAACAAGTTTTATTTTAGTTCAGGCATTGTTGCCCCTAATGGGCATAGCAACACATTTGTCACTCTGTTTTAAAGTCATTTTTTTAGCAAAGACAAAAGGAGAGGTTACAGCAACAAGCCACAACAGTACTGTTCAAATGGAAGAGAATTTTCAAAAATAGATTAAAATTAGATTAGAATGCAGTTTGGAATCTAAATGTTGCCACCATACAAGATTGTTTTAACACATAAACCTGTTAGAGATAGTGGAGGATTATTGTGAACCATAGTATAATGAAAACCACTAGAATAGGTATCAGGAGGAGTGGGTTCTTGTCTGAGTTCTGCCCGTCAAATACTTGTGTGATCTTGAGGATACTTTAGACTTCCTGGACCTCTTTTCTCAACCATGAAATAATACATTGGAGTTTCCAAATCTTATGACTCAAAGGATTCTATTTTGTATAATTCTGTGTACTCAGGCTTTTGTATATAGAAATAAAAGTGCGAGGGCTCCCTAGTCAGTAGGTCATGCTCTGGGGATTGAGCTGGAGGATCCGTAGTGGATGTGTTCCCATCTAGCTATGCGTTCTCTGATGTGATTCTCCTCAGAGCCAAGGGCAGATATTTCTCTTTCCTGCTTGTGATGAGGCATCCTGTCTGTGAGCATGTTAACTTTGGTCTTCTTGGCATTAGACTTGAACCAATTAAATGAATGATGTAGCAAGTGCAGTTGTCACAGAGTTTACACCCAATAACGGCCCCAAAGGGTTACACATGGCTGCTCCTTGACCCAGTAAAAGGCAGTTACAGAAATTAACCAGGAGATTGGAAGCTGCCAAAAGTCATTTCTCAATGAGTCATTTGTCACTGTTAACAAGAGAGTTAGGGACAAGTGGAAAATGTTATTTTTAAGATAACTACATTTCAATGGATGAGCAAAAAGTTGTCAATCAGCTCTTGTGAATAGCAGTTGGGTCACTTCGGAGCCAAGAATTCCTGCTTCTTTAGGAGGGTTTATGAATTCCTTTATTCAAACATCTTTCTAGTTACCAGTTTCCCAAAGCACATATAGATACACCACCCTCTCCTATTGATGTGTAGATGGAAAATGGGGGATGAAGGGTACAATCAGACTGGGGAAACCTAGCCTGGATTTCATCCTTTTTCCAAAATTTTTTTCCTCATTGTAGAGCAAAGCTGTTGTTAGATAATCTCTCAAGATCATGTCTGCTCTAAATATCAGTGACTTATGAACTCAATGGCCATAAGTAAGTGGTAAAATCACAGAACTTTCCTGTTGATCCTGAAATCAGGGGAAAGGGCATTTGTTTGTAATACCTGTGAGTCAACAAATTATACCTCCAAACTATGTAATTATGATATACTTGTTCTAGGCATTGTGATGAATGATAAACTCCTAAGTCATACATATTAAATTAGTCTTAATTAGCAATTTAATTTAAACACTTCTATTAGATAATTGCTTACTTTCAAGTCCTTATCTATGGAATGGTGATTGACTTGTTTTCTATTGGATATGAAACTTACATGTAAGCTTTCTGTAATTGTGAGATAAAGAGTTTATAGGCATGTAAATATTCTAAGAAAGAAAGAAACAAAGGGGAGAAAGTATCTCACAAAAACCTCCACTCTTTCTATACAAATAAGGATATCCTTCCTGGTGTAATACTCTAGAAACCTTGCTTATTTTCTTCAAAAGGTATTTGACTGAAGATTCAGAGGAAGCCATGGTGCTGTAACTGTTACTTGTAATGTACATTTTCCTGGGGAATGGATCAGAGAAATCCATTATTTTTAAAAAGGCAGTTTATTTGCTGGGTGTTATGTGTTTGTACAATTGTGAAGCATTTTTCAGAATTTAGATAATGAGTCCAACAGTTGAAATGATTACAGACAGCCTTGTCATATCTGTAGTCGAACGAACGCCAAGATCCTCGGGGGATGGCAGAACCACCAAACACCAGCCTGTCAGTTCAGCAAGCGCTTGGCGCTCTCTCCATGGTGCCTGGTTATCCAGAAAGACTGAGGCTCTTGGGAGCAACTGAAAGATAAGCCGTAGTAAGGGAGTTATCAGGTTAATAAACAAGGGATTCAGAGACAGGCCCTGAGATGAAAGGTTGAAAGGCAGGGTTTAAATAGCCACTTTATTTGTTATTGCTCGTAGGTCTGTCAGAGAAGAACATTCTTGTGCAATACTTCAGATCACAGTTTATCGTAAGGACTGTGCACCGATGGACAATGCCTTCTACTGATTAGCACTTCTTTTTAGTCTGAATGAGCAGATCATGGATGTAGACGATTTAAGCCGTAAGTTATCATGGGTCAGAGATTGTGATTTTCCTAAGTCCTTCACTAGTTCTTCCTCCTGGACCTCGAAACCTTCCTCAGGCAATGGTTTTGTTTGCTAGCTCGGTTTCTATGTGGGGAAGGCTACAGCCTTCTTAAATCTTGAGGGTACTTGCTAGGAGCTGACAATCTCTGCGTGACTTCTGACCCTTCTGACAGGAACTATCATGGCTATGCACCGTATTACTTAAGCGAGCCAACATCCGACCTTTTTCACCGCAAACATGAAGACAATTCATGAAGCCACGAATTGCTGTTTTCTTTTGCCAGGACACCTACCTGTGTATATCCAATTCAGAAGCCAGAGATCACAACAGTCCTAGTTCCACACAGTGAATTTCTGTTTAATAAAAACAAAACCAAAACCAAAACAAAACGACAACCGCAAAACTTCATCTGATTTATAAAATCAAGAATTTGATTTGTATGAACTCCAGAATTTCAAGAATCAAACCTTTGACAAAAGGTAGATGTAAGTAATATTTTGGATGTTGTCTATTCCAGAGTTGCTAAGAGTTTAATTGATGGGCAAGTATTTTTTGAGCATCTGTTCTTTCTGTGTGATCTGGAAGATGCAGGTGGAATCACAGAATTACGGATGATGAGTCAGATAAAAATATGGCAGGTATGTCAGAGGCTGTTAGAGGTCACCAAATATTAACTGCTCCTTTTTCTCCCCCCGCCTCCCTTGCAGGTAGGTTGGAGCCATATGAAGAGTCCTGGCTGATGAATGGTGAGCAGAAGTGCTTTTTGTGTGTCACTTTTGTGCTGACATCTAGGAGCTGGTATGCTTCCTCCGTTTTTTTTTTTCCCCTAAGAGTTCCAGATGGCATAGCGCTAAGATAGAGGATGGTGATAAGAGAGAGAAATAAATTCTTACTGGATTAAGTCACTGAGATCTGGGGTTTGCTATTGTAGCAGCTAGCATTAATTGCCTTGATTAATATAATAGGTGATACTCTTTTTTTTTTTTAAAGATTTATTTATTTGAGAGAGAGAATGAGATAGAGAGAGCATGAGAGGGGGAGGGTCAGAGGGAGAAGCAGACTCCCTGCCAAGCAGGGAGCCCGATGCGGGACTCGATCCAGGGACTCCAGGATCATGACCTGAGCGGAAGGCAGTCGCTTAACCAACTGAGCCACCCAGGTGCCCATAATAGGTGATACTCTTAATGTTAGAAAGTTATTGGACAAACTGGGGCCATTATCTAGACCAAGAAATCACAAATCTGACTCTGAATCAGAATCAACTGGGGGAGCTTTAAAAAATTCACATTTCTGGACCCACATAAGATTTACTAACAACCTTGGGGTAGGGCATGTCAATAAAAATTTTTATCAAGCTTCCTCAAATGATTCTAGATCCTTCCCTTCAATTCTGAATTCTTTTTTTTATTTTTAAAATTTTAAAATTTATTTTATTATTTTGGTTTTTTAAAATATTTTATTTATTTATCAGAGAGAGTGAGAGCACACAAGCATGGGGAGTGGCAGGCAGAGGGAGAAGCAGGCTTCCCACTGAGCAAGGAGCGGGACTCGATTCCAGGATGCTGGGATCATGACCTGAGCCTAAGGCAGGCACTTAACTGACTGAGCCACCCAGGCATCCCTGATTTCTTACTTCTTAATACCTAAATCTCTTTGATTATTTTCTGGAGTGACGAGATGGAAGATTAAAAATGGAGAGAATCAAAGATTTAGAGCTAAAACCCATCAGCTGTAGACTATAGACTCCAAGGGCCAAATCTAGCCTGCACTCTGTTTTTGTAAATAGAGTTTTATTAAAATGCAGCCACATTCATTTGTTTACACATGGTCTATGGCCGCTTGCAGTACAAACTCAGAGTGTAGTAGCTGTAACAGTGGAAAGCCTAGCCTGGAAAACCTAAAATAATTGTTACCCGGCCCTTACAGAAAAAGTGTGCAGACTGCTGATTTACATAATTGTTTCTGTGCTTGAACAAGGCATGAGCTCTTGATTTGGCCCTGCTCACAATTGGAAGACTCAATTCTCAGCACTCTTGAGTAAGTGTAAGAAGGGCCCGTCATGGAAAGTTATTTAACTTTTGGATCAGCTGCACAGTATCGAATCTCCATGCTCCAAGGAACACTTCAAAGCCATACAAATTCCCTTAGGGAGAACCATCAGAAATACAACCATAGGAAGACAATTATTTTAATAGAATCTAGAAAGAGCTGGATGATATTTAAAGGGGAAAAAATGATAATTTCCAAATATGTCTGGATTCTTGTAGTTTTTTTTTTTACTACAAATAAAATATGAAACAGGGTTAATATTTAATGGTAATCAAGTCACACTCCTGTACACATTTTCTTTAAAGTTTATCTTCCATTCATGATCAATTTACATCAAGGGCTTTGTACAACCCAAAAGTTAAAAAATAATTTGTATTTAAATATGTATGTACATTTAAATATGTGTACTTAAATATATACACTTTATATTTATATATAAATATAAACTTTAATGCTGTCTGGTCCTGGGAATTGAAATTTAAAGTGCCATTCTGGGGGGATAGCTCTTTTAACCAGCTCCAAATGCAAATTTAAGCCAAACATCTCTTCAGCTCAATGCAATGACTGGAATATTCTTCTATTTCATCTCCCCAGTAAAATACTGCCAGTCAGAAACCTAGTGAATTACAGCAGAGAAGCTGAATATTCTTGCTTTTTAGTGGGCAAAAGGGAAATTCTGTCTCTTGGCTACATGATCTCTGTTACTGCTCGGGGAAGAAAAAAGGAATGAGCCTCGTGTTTGAGTCACAAAGAGCCTCAGCTGGTTATTTTTGAGGCATGCAGATGGGATTCTGATAAATTCCACTGCAGAGCACATGCTGAAGTCACACGGAATATCCTCGCTGAAAACTTGTAGCAGCTTCAATGCAGTGGTTATTTGTCCCTTACAAGGAAAAAGTTAGGTTTAATCTCCCTTCCCTAACTACTTTCATTTATATACCTTCTTGGAGCTAGGAAGACAGAAAAATCAAAGCAAAATATACAATTTGATTATAATCCCTAATGGAAGTAATGGGTAACATGTGTACCTAATTTTGGTTACTCTTCTATTCACTTGTCGCTGGTTAATTGAGAGTGGCAGTCCCAATTAAACAGCCCCTAGTAGCATGTAATGGCTAATTGTGAGCAGGTTAGAAGCCTTCTTTGTCTTTGAAAAGGTCTCTTAACTCTCCAGGGCATGTCTGTTTTGGATTGAAGTCATAACATGGTATCGGATGATTTAAATTCAAGAAGGTCCTTTAATACGAAGGTTCAGATAAATGAATTTACACCCCATGTCATGTGTGTAGCAGGTGACTGAGACCATGTGCTCTTTACCCACTTATCAGAAAATTATAATGTATAAGGGATTTAAAAATGAGGCTTCAGGAGCCTTGCTGCTAGGGGCAAAAATAATGTGGTGAATGTAATGGGTGAGAATGAGAAGTTTGTTCATTGGGGTCATTGCAGTGACTTCTGATTGAATTCAGGTCACTTCTTCTAAAAAGATTTATACTTGTCTTCCCTCTACCTATAACTCCAGAACTTTATAGCCATACACTCACTGATTTATGCAGCGACTATTTCCAAATTGCTGGGCTAAACAATATGTCTCAAAATGCTTTGGCTAAGGGCGCCTGGGTGGCTCAGTTGGTTAAGCGACTGCCTTCGGCTCAGGTCATGATCCTGGAGTCCCTGGATCGAGTCCAGCATCGGGCTCCCTGCTCGGCAGGGAATCTGCTTCTCCCTCTGGCCCTCCCCCCTCTCATGTGCTCTCTGTCTCTCATTCTCTCTGTCTCAGATAAATAAATAAAATCTTTAAAAAAAAATGCTTTGGCTAAGGGGTCTGTGATTATGAAAGTATATTAGGGGTGAGAGCACCTGTTCTTTGCTGTAAGAATCACTGTGCTATCCCCATGATGGTTTCTGAGCACTGCATAGGCTAGCAGGCTCACTAAGAGATGGAATATATTGGCTGGAGTTTTAGCAACACAATTCTCATTAATAGCAATAGGAATTGTGTGGGCGAGACCCATGGTCCTCCTGGGCGAGCACGTGTGCACCAATGAACAGTTTTCACACCAGATACCATTTCTCTTTCCTATATCTCAGAACTAAATTAAAAATGTATGAAAGTCATCATTTCACTTTAAAATCATTTATGGATAAAGATGGACCTTGATGATCAGGAAAATGAGCAAAACCCATGTCAGGATGCAGGTCTGAATTTCTCAGCATCTTTCCTTTGGACTCACCATAAGGACAGCCTTCAGGGAGGTGAGTCACGCTGGTCTGCTTCTAAACCATTCATCCAGCCTCTGTACCTCTCTTTCATTTTTCACCGACCTTCCTACTTTCTCTCCTTTGCTTTTCTCAGACTCATTTGCTATACACAGATGCAGAATATGAGTGACACATTTCCTCAAAGGTCAGAGGAATTGGAATTAAGAATTGGATGATAGTTTTCTGCCTTTATTCTTATTCTTTTATTATCTTTTTCAGGTCTACAGAGAAAGAGAAACATGATCAGTCTATCAGTTGGGCTCTAGGTTCTTCTGTGAATAATAGGAACCCCCAAATATCATGGCTTCAATAAGACATAGGTCTGTTCTTCTCTGATATAAAAGTCTAGCTATAGAGGCTGAAATTGGGGCTTCTTAGTCATCTGGGACACAGGTTGCTTCCAGCCAGCCATCTCACCACGGTTGGTGAACTGGATACATGACCCTCATCCTCATGGATGGAGCACGAGGCCTTACATTCAAGTTCCAATCAATAGGACAGAGAAATGAGGAAAGATGTTTCTTACCTTTAAGGACACATCTCAGAAGTTATATACATCATCTCTGCTTACAGCTCATCGGTCACAATTTAATCACCTAGCCATACCTAGTTGCATGTACCCAGCTAAAATTTTGGACTTCTCATAATGTAGAAGTGGAGAACAAACTTAGAGATATTCAACAATTTCTACTATGGTCTGTCCAGGTGGAAACCTAAATAGCCATGTGCATCTCCTCCTCACGCTCAGAATACACTCCCTCCCTCCCTCGAGGGATTCGGTACAAAATCCCATGCAGTGATTGCAATAAACTCAAGGTTCAGGATCTCTGGGTGATGATTGGTCCCTTCTGTGATGTGTTTCTTTTAGGTCCATAACTTTCTGGGCCCATCTCACCCAATTGTCTTAAGCAGAGCAGTCACATAATAACTGTAGCAGAAACTCCTATTTGGAAAAGGAGGAAATGCAAAGCCATCCCAGTCATGAGGCTGCAGTAGTTACCAAATTCCGGTGGACCAGACTGGGGAAGGAGTGAGGAGGGTGAAGTCTTGTGCTTCGCATCTGGCGGCTCTTGGTTCTGACTCTCTGGGAGGACCTCTCTTCTTCTGTTTTCCTCCCCAACCACATCTGAAGCAGACCTTGGACAGTTTGCCCTCATTCTCGGCCTCCTTCCTGCTAGTGGGGGATCTGGGTTCCAGGGGTTGCTCTAGGGCTTGAATGATCACAAGGTTTGTCAGGCCAGGCCTGTGGTTTCTTTGGCAATACAATTCCCTCGCAAAATTACTAAGTGTCTGGTCTATTTGTTTCTGGTTAGTAGTCTTTTGAGTAAGCAAAGCCCAGGAACTCATTTACACATCATTTTTAAATCTAAGGACTTCATCTTTTACTTATTGATTGCTGTGTTTTGCTTACCTGAATTGGTTTCTTAGGGCTTCCATAGTGAAGTCCCACAGATGGGGTGGCTTAAACAACAGAAATTTGTTTTCTCACAATTCTGGAGGCTAGAAGTCCAAGATCAAGGTATCAGCAGGGTTAATTCCTTCTGAGGCCTCTCTTGTTGCCTTGTAGATGGCTGTCTTCTCCCTGAGTCCTCACGTGGTCTTCCCTCTGTGTCTGCTTGTACCCTCATCTTTTTTTCTTATGAGGACATCAGTCACATTGGATTAGGGCTCACACTAATGACTTTATTTTCATTTAATTACTTCTTTAGATACCCTATCTCCAAATTCAGTTGCATTCTCAGGTACCAGAGATTAGGACCTCAACATGTAAATTTTCGGGAATACAAGTCAGTCTATAACACTATCACCTCGAACAGGGGCTTGGATAGGAAGGCAACACCTTGAATATGATCTTTGTTGCTAGGCTGGCTCCCATTGTCTGGCGGAAAACTCTCATATGATAGACACTGCAAATAGGATTTATCTCCTTCTAAGCCTACAATTTGCTTTTAAAAGGGTTCCGTTTGGATACAGAAGCAGTTATCTTTTTTCATTCCTTAAAGGCTCCAAATTTAATAGGCTTTTCCAGTAACTTAGATTGCAAACCATAGGCAAAACTGAATTCACTCCCATTTCTGTAACTGGTTAGTTCTAGGTTGGAGCTAATCTCTTGTGATTATATTTTAAAGGGGATAAGAACCAACATTTCGAATTTTCAGCCATGTGGCCTAGGGCTACAGTTGGGTTGGCTGGGTAGGTTGAGTTGTGTTGCTGGTCTCCAGTGTCTACGTGCTTAACACTTGGTATCACAATTTTAAGCTAATGCAAATCATTAGATATGTGTGGCTGTGACTAATAGAGATTCGACACAATAGTGGCTTAAACGAGAGGTTTTTTCTCTCTCTTTCCCATCAAGATGTAGGCAGTTCAGAACTGTTATGGCGGTTTATACCACAGATATCTGCAAACCAGCTTGCTTCAACGTCCCACCTCACCATCTCTTGGGTATAGTTTTTCCTGACATGGTCCTACTGGTACTCCCACCATTGTATCCATATTCCAAACAGAAAGATGGATAATGGGGAAGAAGGGACAGACCCTCTTCTTTTAATTACACATCTCAGAAGCTGTACCTACGAGTTCTGCTTATATTCCATTGACCAGAACCCTCCTCATATGTCCCTTCCTACCTGGGAAGGAGTCTGGGATTTGAAACTCTTATCATTGGGGAAGAAGAGGGAATAGATATGGGAGGACAACTAGAGTCTTTCCTAAAACTAAAGCAATTTGCTTCCTCTTTAATTCTACTGCCTGGAACTTTTGCACGCTTCCCTTAACTATACAGCACTAGCCATTGATGTTCACAGTGAAGACCCTAAGGAAGATTGAAATTTTGAATTAGTTCTGAACTTTTAAAAACTCAAATTGTGTTCATATTTTGTGGTATTTTCATTACAACAAAATTGATACTTAATGTATGGTAACAAGTAACAAGAATAGCTATTAGCTCTTATGAGCTTGCAATATATCAGGTACCATGCTAAGCATTTCATGTACATTTTCCCATTTAGTCTTTACAAGGACAGTAAAAATGGGTTTTCCCAGCACCGTTTTACACACAAAGGAACTAAAGCTTAAAGGGATTAAGTAACTTGCTCAAGGTCATGTGGTTCCTAAGTGGTGGAGCCGGTGTTTGTATTTATATGACTGATATATCTACTATCTAAGTATAGTAAGAGTGGTAGTTCTCAGTTAGAGGCAATTTTGCCCCCAAGGGGTATTTAGCAATGTCTAGAGACATTTTTGGTTGTTATAACTGGGAGGCTCTCACTAGCATCAAGTAGGTAGAGGCCAGGATGCTGCTAAACAGCCCTCAATGCACAGGATGACTCCCCAGATAAAGAATTATCTGGCCCAAAGTGTCATTGGTGTCAGGTTGAGAAACTCTGAAATTAAGTCTCACTATGTAACAGTTTTGGTGGATGCCTTGGTTCCTACTATATGATAGCAGATAATTTGTGTCCATTTAGATTGCTACTCTCTGGAAATAGGAAATTTCCATTCCTGTGCAAAGGACTAAATTTTTCTTAGTCAATAGGGATCAGTTCTTCATTTTGGAATTTGGTTGCTTTACATTTTGTGGGGAAAAGATTGAGTTTTTTGAGGTTGTGGAAATGGGGAAGTTTACAGAGAAAGAATACAAAACAATACTTGAACATTATTTTATACTTTGTACTTCTGAAATTTTTAGTAGAAAAGGAGACCTTCATCCCAATTCATAAAGAAGTGATATAAATTATTAATCGCTTTCTTTGAGAAGAAAAATGGCTGTGTATAAGAGACATATTTAGGACATGAGCCAACAATTGATGCCGCTCTTGAGCTGTTTGGTTATATGGATTTTAAATGCATAAACACTCATAAGGCAGACTTTCCTTTAAGGAGGCAATTACTAAGTACTTAAAGTGAACAGACCTTGTCCTAGACAACCCAAGTAGAGATGACTATGACTTTTTTACCCGTAAGGAGATTATGATTTATTGCAGAGAAACAGCAAGCAAACCAATGGTTCTAGTCAGTGGAAATTAAGAGATGTGATGGGGATTCGGTAACAACAGAATGGGGTACATTAGAGATAGACATGAGCTACTGTGGGCTCACAGAGGAGAAAACTTCTGTCATTGAGCAGGAGGTGGAGAAGAGAGTGAAGGCTTCTCAAAGAAGGGGAGATTTGAGTCAATTCTTAAAGTTGGTCAGGATTTGCAAGGCAGGCAATAAGGGAATAGGGAGCGAGGAAAGGGAGGGAGAGGGCGCCTGGGTGGCTCAGTTGGTTAAGCGACTGCCTTCGGCTCAGGTCATGATCCTGGAGTCCCGGGATCGAGTCCCGCATCGGGCTCCCTGCTCGGCAGGGAGTCTGCTTCTCCCTCTGACCCTCCTCCCTCTCATGCTCTTTGTCTCTCATTCTCTCTCTCTCAAATAAATAAATAAAATCTTTAAAAAAAAAAAATTAAAAAAAAAGAAAGGGAGGGAGAAGTCCTGGCCAGCTGCTGTAGTATTTGCCCTGAAATCCAGCACACACTCTAAGGCAGGTCTTCTCCCCCCGCAGAGAAGGTAGTACCTTTCCCTTTGCACAGAATTCCCTTCTGAATCTGGCCTCTGGAACTGCATCTGCCTACAGGGGAGATCTACTGAGAATTAGCACTAGTGTTGCCTTATAGCTCTGAAGAGGCCCTGGGACCAACACTTCAGGTATCAGATGCAGCCCTCGCAGAGCCAGGGAGGAATGAAGTAATGGTGGCGGAGCTTGTGGAGTTGCCTAAGCACAGTCACCTGTGGTTTAGGAAGAACCCTGGGGGCAGTGTGGAGGATGGATGGACTGGTGCTGGAGGAGATGAGACTGGAGTCAAGGGTTCACTGTAATGTCATTCCAGGGCAAGTTTAAGGTAGCATAAGTGTAATCAAGACCAATGCCATAATTAGCTTTAATCCTTTGAAACTAAAGTTAATGGGGAGCTCACCTGCTATAAACATTTTACTGGCAGCAGGATATGAATCATAAATAATCCAAGTTTGGAGGGAACAGCCACCTTATCCAAATACCCTTTTGGCACAAAGAATAAAGTGACACATGCATCTCTAACAGCTAGAGAGCTCTTTAAAGGACAGTTGAGTTCTTCTTTTAATTTTTTTTTTCTTTTTAATTTTAGTTTTACAAGATGTCTTCAGAATCTGGATTTCCCCCTAATTGCTGGGGGGAATTTATCATTCACAAAATCTGTGTGTTAAGTAGAAAAAAAAAAAAATGATTCTGTGACATTTGTGATGTTGGAATTTTTTTAAAATTCAGTAACTAGCAGTTTCATAAACTCATGGACTAGTCAAATTAGAAAAGACCTTAGAAATGTCTTTCAACTTCCTGATTTTACAAATGAGAAATTTGAAGTCCAAAGACATTATGGGATTTGCCCAAGTTCACAGTTAGCTACTGGCTGGTCTGGGACCCAAATTGAATTTTCTGGCTCCTTAGTCCAGGATTTTCTCCATCAGAAAATGATTTTTTTTCCCTAAAATTTTTCAAAACTGAGAGTGATTGTTTAGTTTAATTTTATAGCAACTTCCCTAGTTCCTCCATTGAGCAGTTCAAGGCATATACTTCTTCTTAGTTATATTGATTTTAAACAAGTGATTAGGACTGATCTTCAGTTTGCTTGTGTTTTAGAGGTTTTCTTTTTATTCTTGAAGGATCTAAAAGTTCCTGTGTATTCTCTTGTTCTTGTTGGAAAAAAATTGGGGAAAAACTTCCCCTTTGCAAAGCATGGAGGTTCTTCCCAAATGAACAGGCAGAGAAGAGAACCAACTATTAACAAAAACATTCATGTGATTAGGACACACGGTTTTAAAAAAGTTAATGAACAAGTAGTTAATGATAAAATGTTCTGGATTTTCTGCAGGAGTAAAATAAATATGAGGCTCAGACAATGGATTAAAGTGGCACATTAAAGTCTCTCAAGCAGTTTGGAAGAGTTTTCCATAAGATTTTGCAAAACGGCATCTGGTAAACCCATACTTGACTGCAAATAGGAATTACTATTCTTTGGCCCAAGAGATATTTTCTCACAGTCAAATGTGTGTGTGTGGGGGGTGTTGTCACTTCTTCTGACCTGGTATTTCATAAACCATAAACTCTGTGTCAAAGTGGGGCTCTTTCTTCTTTTGGAGTTCTCTAGGCTAGCCCAGGCTTGTTCAGGGGGCCCTCCCCATAACTTTTGAATTTTTAAAAGATTGAGGCTAAGTACTGTCATTGTTCCAACACAGCTCTTTTCTCCAACTCTTTTCTGGGTCAGCATATTCAGATTTTCCCAGATGTAGTTTGGCCTCAGGAAGACTTGATGACTCAAGTTTCTGTTATATAAACAAAAAGGTTTATACTTACTGCCTCAATTTATGTTGCTAGGGTCTTTACTCATTGCATTTTATTTATCACTAGTATGTCGAGTTTCAGGTTAAAAGGTAGATTGTACTTTCAAAAATTCAGATGGTCTTCTAATAAAGAGTTAAATTATCCAGACGACTTTCCCTCCTTAATTTTATGGAACACACATTGCTAATGGCCCTGCTCCCATATTCATCATCCCTCTCTTCCTGAGCTTTTACTGGGCACATGGTTTCCCAACATGAAGCTGCATTTTCCAGTCTCCCTTGTAGCTGGTGTGGCCATGTGACTAAATTTTGGTTAATGGGTTGTTATCTGAAGTATGTGTGACTTATAGTCTAGTTGTGCAACTAGAAAGGTATGTGGTGTGTTCCCTGATCGGCCCTTCTCTCTGCATGGAAGTTGCATAGGACCCAGAGGTGGAAGCTGTGTCTTGAGGGTGGCAAAGCTGTCCTTTAAGCCCTACACCACTTGCCTCTGAACTACTACATGGGAAAGAAATAATTTCTGTCTTATCTATCTATCTATCCATCTATCTATTATTTTTCATCATGATAAGTGTACTCTTTAATCCTCATCCCTTATTTCCCCAACCCCCACCCATCTGGTAACCTTCTGGTAACCTTCCCTTCTGGTAACCATCAGTTTGTTCTCTATAGTTAAGAGTCTGTTTCTTCATTTGTCTCTTCTCTCTTTTTTTGGTCTTATTTAAGTTATTATAGTTGGGTTGTTTTTGTTTTTTGTTTTTGTTATGTCAGCTAAGCCTTGTCCTGATTTGTGTACCTTGCTAGAGTGTTTAAAACCATTCCAAACTATTCATACCTGAAGGTAGAGGAAGGAGGCAGTGGAGACATTTGTAGCAACTATAAGGAATTCCTGTGACTGAGAATGAGGTGTCCTTCAAGAGTATGTTGAGACAGCAGAACAATTCTCAGCACAGCAGCTGAATGGGAACATTTATAAGAACATCACAGACTGAACATAGGTTTGTTTACCTCTGTCTAGTTCTGTCTTTGAGTTATTTGTTACCTAATACTAAACCAGGCCATGATGTGGCTTTGTTTGTATCGAGGGGCACGTCTCTTCCAGTTGTAAGGGTTTCAGCTGACAATGGTGTGATGACTTCAGCTTCTGACAACTGGAGTATATTCAGAAGCACAATTTGGGGGAAAAGAAAATCAAAATGGCATACAATATGCCAGATACTGAGGTTAGTCATCTCATAAACATCTCATTGAATTCCCACTAAAGCCCCTTAATGTTGATGTTTTGTTTTGTTGTGTTTTGCTTTAGGAGAGAGAGAGAGCATGAGGGAGCACAAGCCGAGGGAGGGGCAGAGAGAGAGGGAGAGAGAGAATCTCAAGTAGGCTCCATGCCCAGGATGGAGCCCAACATGGGGCTTGATCTCACAACCCTGAGATCATGACCTCAGCTGAAATTAAGAGTTGGACTTCCAACCGACTGAGCTAACGGTGCCCCTATTGATGTTTTCATGCGCCATTTACGGATAATGAAACATACTATGCAAGGGTTTAAGAAGCTTGTTTGAAGTTACACAGTAAGTAAAAAAGCTGAAGCTTGAACTCAGGGCCAAGGAATTCCAAGGTTTATGCTTTTTCTAATAGTAATAGCAGTCTATGGAAGGAAATAAATCTCCTGATGAGGGACATTAAAAAATAAATTTGCTTAAAAAAATAAATTTGCTTGATACCCAAGGTAGTCATCAAGAAAATGGCATCCCTTTTGTCTCCAGCCCTGCCTGCCCCGGCTTATGTGCTCTACAGCTGGTGTTGCATTCCTATGCTTTACTTTCATATAGCCTCATCTTGATGTGCAGAAACAGGACTCATTGGGACCTTGAAATATCATTCTTCAATAACACTGCCTTTAGACAGAATTATAGCAAAATGATCCCTGGTTTTTAAAATCCTTCATAACCTCTCATAGAAAATGATTCAACTTTTTCACAATTTTCACTAAATAAAAAATCTTCCTTCTATACAACATGAGTCCTTTATGCTGTAATTTGGATGCATACCATGACCATCTCACCAAGTAAGAAAGAAGAGCAGAAATACTTCTTATTCTTTAACAGTCCTTTCTATCTTAGAAATTTATTTGTTACACTACTCTTTTTCTTGCTCTTTGGACCAATAATCCAGGTTCCTTTAACTTCATCTGCTTCATCTTGGATCTCTGTGGGGTCTTTTGGATACAACTCTTTAAGTTTTGCATTTTTCCCTGAAGAACCCCAGACTGGGGCTGTAGCAATGGATAGTTACTTTGTGGGTGCATAGCACTATGCTAAGTGTCATTGTAGCTCACCGTTTTATTTCATCCTCACCACTATTCTGTGAGCAATGTACTATTACGAGCTCTGTTCCACAATGGAGGAAACAGGTGCTTAGAGAAATTAAGTCCTTTATATGCTAAAATATAAGATCCCCTCAGAAAGGAGGGGATCACCTTTAGTTCAGTCCTTATAAAGTCTCTTGGATTCTGGGCACTTCTTCAACTTGTTTAAAGCCACAGAAGCCTGAGATAACCTCAGAAAATTCTGGTATCTAAAGCTGATAGAAGTCACCTGCAGAATGCCTAAAAAAGGAGGCAAAAGATATGACAGAGGTTAATTCATTATTCTTGTGATGGGTGGAGGGGAGTGGTGACTTCACAATTGTAAGTGTTGGATGTCATAACAGGCTTTAAAAAGAGGCCTTTTCAAAGCAATATATCAGTTATTATATTACATTAAATGAATACAGCAGCACAAATGTTCACCTACAGGATGAATGAACAAAGCAGTTGTTTTCATGTTATGTGAATGGGTGGTTGTGGTTTGGGCAACAGTATCTGGACGGCACCAAACAACCCATCCGGAAATAAAGATGATGTACCGAGAAGAAAATGTCAGGTGACGCGGATGTCAATGCTGCCTATCTATCAAGAATTTGAACAAGACAGTTTTGTGAGACATGAGAGTGAAAAAAGAATATTTCTTTTTTAAAAAAAGATCGATTTATTTATTTTTGAGAGAGAGAGCAAGCATGTGGAGGGAGGAGAGGCAGAGGGAGAGGGTGAGAGAAACTTTGGTAGACTCCTCTTTGAGTGCAGAGTCCAATGTGGGGCTCGAGCTCATGACCCTCCGATCACAACCTGAGCCCAAACCAAGAACTGGACGCTTAACGGACTGTGCCACGCAGGTGCAACACCCCCCGCCAAACATTTCTAAGTTGATGTTTCCATGATTTTATGTATATCTATGACTAAATTAATAAATGAAGTGTAAGTAGACATTGGTTATTTTAACTGTATTCCTAAAAATTACATAACTCTAGTACATAAGAAAAGTTTTCAACCTTCTTTTGAAAATGGAGTCTTTCCTTATATTCAGGAGCCTATAGGAATTATCCAAGTTTATGGAACCAAAAGTGGGAAAGTTGGGATGTGACCCATCTGTCTGATTCATGGGCTCAGAGTGGTTACATGGTATGGTGGATTTTTAGAATCCTGGTTCTGAAGACTGCTTTCTGTGTTTGTGCTGCTGCGTTGCCTTCCTTAAGTGCAGTTTAGCAAAGTTGGCAGAATGAATGCATGAGAAGGCTCTAAAGAAGTCAAAACCCCACAGGTATATCAGTGTTTACTAGGTACAGTAGAATGAGGGTTTCAGTGTGTGCTCACTAATAAACGTCAAGATTATTATCCCTCTTTCGTCCTGTTCAGTAGCTCATTTTTTTTATGTTTAAAGGGAAAATGCTTTTTTTCTAGAATAATTTTTTATAGCCTCAATCTACAAGAGGGGAAGATGGATCTGTACTGGGCAATTCTACCTCCAGGAATATTTCTGACCTGTTATGATGTAGACATTACATAAAGAGTCTTAGATCATATAACCTCTCTGTCCTGGTTTCTTCATTTGGAGAACAAGGACATTGATGCTTTATATTCATTTCGCCTCCATTCTGAGTCTCATCTCTCCTTCCCCCCTTCCCTCCCCCAAATAACCTGGGAAGATATTTGGAATAATGCTTATACAATATCCATCTTGCCTTAGGATGAGTAATTATACATGATGGAAAACACATGAAAGTATCTTATGAGGCTGTTTGTTTCCTCCCCTGTCATCCACATACCCCTACCATCCACTCCCACATCTTTTGTTAAAAGCTAAAAACAACTGCCAGAAATCATGTGATACAACTTCTTGGTCTAATGCACCAAATATTTTATTCCATTTATTGACAACAGGCTGTTGAGGTCTGCCTTTATTTCTTTCTATAGGAAACTGACTTTTTCTCTTCCCCCTGGTTGAACTCTACATGAAGGAAGTCAGTTTATTAGGCCAGTGGCAGTTACTTGGATGTTGGGATATATGGTCCACAAACTGCTTCATTCTGTTTTAAATCAGTTCCTCCTGATGGGCTCCATTCTCTCTGCCATTTATACCACAGGTGAAGTAATGAAGATGCTTATTGTGGCTTCCTGTTAATATTCCAAGGCCTGAGGCTCTGAACAGCAGGATGTCTGTTCTCCAGCTGTTTCTCCAACAGGAAGAAGGGATAAAGTAAACAAAGCATACACAGTAGTTCATTGAAACCACAGGTAATCCACAGCTGCAGTAGAAACAATTCACTGTTACCAGACTGGTCCACCACCATAGATTCCCATCAGCAAAAGCAGCTTCCAAATACTTTTAGGGTAGGTGATAGTTTCTTTCGAGTCCTTCATATCCAGAGGGCAGCTAACCTGTAAATCCGGATTTTGACCAAGGAGTCCTAACGTTCCTGCCTTTTTAATGATTTTTAAGTGTAATTTTGTGGGATGGAAAGGGGGCAATCATGGTATAAATACACACAGATTTCTACCATATACTACTTTGATCTTAAATTTGAATTTAAAATATATTTGATTTCACAAGACCTTCAAAAATGGGATCTGTGTAACACTCTTGCTAATATCTTACTGCTTGATACAAGCAAACATAATTTCCCCCAGATACCCGAATGCAATCCAGCCAATTGAAATGCAGAATTCTTGTTATATGACTTGTGTTTTCAGTGATATAGAAAATGTGGAGAGGGGCACCTGGGTGGCTCAGTCTGTTAAGTGTCTGCCTTCGGCTCAGGTCGTGATTCCAGGGTCCTGAGATCGAGCCCCATGTGGGACTCCCTGCTCGGCGGGGAGTCTGCTTCTCTCTCTCCTTCTGTCCCTTCCTCAGTCCCCCCATTTGTTCTCTCTCTCTCACTCATTCAAATAAATAAATAAAATCTTAAAAAAACAAAAATGTGGATAATAAGAAAGCTTCATGTGAAATATTTATGGAAGAAGGACTCAGAGCCTGATTCCTGAGCCTATTTCTGTATAGATGTGTAAGTTTGGAATCCAAAGCGAATTTCTCTAAGGAAAGATCAACTTACCTCTTAGTCATCTATAAGATCTAAATCCTGAACTTCTGAAATGCTGCCAATGAATTCCCAAAGACTTTTTCGAAAGAAAAAAGGTGTGTATTTATTCATTTCACTGAAAGCAATACTCCGTACAGGGCCAAGTATGATTCAGAATGAAATTTAAATTGGATTAAACAAACCATGCAAAGTCACAGGCTTGAATGGACATAGACATTTTTAATGAACACTGATGGTAATGAAATGGATTCACCAAACCAGTCACTCTTACCTGCCTCATGGTGACCATGGAAAGACTCACGCACCATTTTATTATAATCACTTGCTATGTTTAAAACTTATTTTCAACTTTATGGTATTATTTTTCTTATTATTTTATTTTCCTATAGGGAAAAATGAAAGTCTGTGGGTAGCATTGTCTAAGAAGTTTGATGAATGCCTAGTTTGACTCAAAGATAAAAGGATGCTTAAAACTCTATTTACATATCATGGGCTTCAATTCTGTGACTATGTTGAGACATTTTTTTTTGGTCAGCCATGACGAAGACTTACTCTGGCACTCTCAATTTACTAAGAAAACAAACAGTATGCTCTTTAGGTTAAGAAATTAACGACTGGGTTAAAGGTGACCACAGTATCCCTGCTAATGTTATGATATAGTAAAAAAACAGCACTGAGCTTGGAGTTGGCAGGCACAGGGATGAATACTGTCTTGACCTCCACATTTCATCAACAAATATGGATCAGGAGTTGGTCTCTAAGAGGTTATTGATCACTGACTCTGTACCCAACAGTGTATCATATAGGGATGAAAGATGCACAGTCTTGCTAAGAACACAAACTAAAGACTGGACTGCAGTGGGATGGGTGTGAGAGAGAGGTGTTCAGCATGCATTTTTCCTCTTCTACTATATTCTAATTTCTTTGGGGAGAATTATCTTTCCTCCATTGTGTGAGTAGTGGGAAGATAATTTCTCATGCAGCCACAGGCTGGTCGGGCCAATCATGGAAACTAAGGTTGGACAATCATAACCTCTTCTGAGACTTTGACACTGGGATGGAGAGTATATTTTCTCTGACTCTTGGCTATGAGGCAAAGTGCCGTCTGCTTCTCGCCTTTAATTCCTTTGGATCTTGGGCATTTCCAAGCTTGTTCCTCTAACTGCTGTTGAGCCCCTGATATACCTCCAGAAAGTTCTTTTTTATTATAGAGTTTCTTTGGGTCAGTTTTTAATGCTTGCAGCCAGAAATCTTGAAACAGTATCATAATCTAGAGTGGGGGGCGACAGGAATAGCAGCTTTGACAAAACATTAACACCTGAACTGTGTCTTGAAGGACAGAAAGAGGTTTCCTAGGTAAGGAAGTGGGATGAGGAAATAGCACATGCAAAGACTTGGAGGTTAGAGCAGCTGAGGCAGGTAGCACTCAGAGGAAATGCAAGGAGCTTCTGTGGTTGCTGTGTGCTGTGTATGTGTGCACATGTGGGCATGAGACAGACTGAATGCTCAGAGCTGAGGCCTGATAATCCTGTCAGGGATGTGAGACAATCAGCTCTTTCCTCTATTGGAATAAACTATGCCTTAGTCACTGTGATGGGACCTCACACGGGCTGGCCTGGAGAAGGGGCTTAGTAAATGCTTAGTGAAAGAAATGTGACAGCTAAGGTCAGTTCCTCTGAGATACGTTCTCCAGAATTTTAGAGTTGGAAGGACTCTGTCAGACCAAGTGTGCTCTGGGTCCCAAAAATCTATGCGCCATATGGATACTGTCCCTTAAACCTGTATTCAGTTCGCCCTTGAACAATGTAGGTTTGAACTGCCCAGGTCCAGTACAGTACTGTAAATGGATTTTCTCTTCCTTATGATTTCCTTCATAACATTTTCTTTTCTCTAGCTTATTTTATTGTAAGAATACAATATATAATACATATAACCTGCAAAGTATGTGTTAATCGACTGTATATGTTATCAGTAAGGCTGCCAGTCAACAGTGGGCTATTAGTCGTTAAGTTTTTGTCAGAGTCAAAAGTTATGTGTGGATTTGCAAGTACATGGGAGTGTCAGTGCCCCAACTGCTGTTCTAGGGTCAACTATAATTCCATCCCTGCATTTAGGTAGTATTGCACGTGGAGCATTCCAGACTGTTGGAAACATTTCTTATGTTTCTATACACCTGGGGAAAGAAAGACTAAGGTGTCATTTCTGTTGGATCCTTCAGTGTTGAGCACATTTTCTTCCAGTAAGTTCCTCCCTATCTAACCCAAGTCTTCTGTGCTGTAGCTCAGCTCATTTCCTGTTGCTTTCCCCTCTGAGGGTATGGACACCACGGGCTCGCCACCCTCCTTGGTAATAACAACCTTTTACATGCATGACGTCGTTTACTAAATTGCTTTTAGCTTTCCCTTCCAGTTCTCTTAGTCTGTTTTCTAGCCTTTAATCATCTCTGTGGGTCTCTTCTCAACTTTGTCCAAGTGCACAAAGTGCCTCTTGACGCATTTTCAGTTTCAAAACAAACACCAAAGTTTCCGGGCTTGTTCAAACTGGCAAAATGAGATGACTTTCTAAGAAAAAATATTAAAAAAAAAAAAAAAAGAAAGAAAGAAAGAAAGAAAAGATATTTCAGTTGTTCCTGGAATATGAAATGATACTCCAACCAATTAATGTAGGAAGCATTCTTTCAATATTGGTCTTTTCAAGCTGATGTCACTTTAGGACAGATTCTTGTTCCCTAAAAGAATCGGACAAGGTCGACACAATAAATGTTCATAGAGCACCTACTATGTGCTGGGCATTTTGCGTGACACTATGGAGCCAAAAATAAATGAGACATGGCTCTTACCAAAGAGCTCATAGGCTAGGAGTTGAGGCAAAAACAAATAAAACCCATTCCGTGGGACAGATACAATAGCACAAATAAGAGAATGAGGAAGAGTAGAAGCAGAAAGGAGGAAGATGGCATCTCTAGCTGATGAGCTCAGGCTTGAGTAGATTCTTGAAAGAAGACTCAGAGCTTTCCAGGCTGGAAAGTAGGTGAGGAAGGGTGTTCCTTTTCCAGACAGAGACCTTCAGGTAAGAGGCATGAAGACAGGAAGCAGCAGGGTGTGTTTGATAGTGAGCTTAGGATACAGTAAGCTGGTGGCAGGAGATGAGGATGCTGAGGATGGGCTCACAGAGGGCTTCATTCACTGGTCATAGGAGTTTGACTTCTATGTGGCAACAGGAGCCATTAAGTGCTTGTAAGTAATGTAATGATTTAGGAAGAGCTGCTGTCCAGAACAATCTCTCTGCTAAAAAGAGCATATTAGAGAGGAAGGGGGTTGAAGCAGGGTTGGCCTGAGGCAGGTCCAGGAGTGAAGATGTGTTTGCAATAAACAGATGAGAAAGGATGTGGGCCCTGGCAGGTTGTAGCTAGGAGGAGATGAAATGACTGAATGAAACTCGGCAATTTTGAGGAATTTCCATTAAAGCTGGGGATGAGCAAAATAAGGGGGATGCTATAGGACATGGGGAGTAAGCTAATTGTCCATCAAGTCCTCCATTTCAGTTTTAGGTTCCAGAGGCCAGCTCCACTAGCCTTCAGGCCAAAGGAGTTGGAAAGCTAAGATGTTGTCTTCCAGAGCCAGTGGGGAGAATATTCCAGAATTATTGTCAGTCTTGGTGTCATAGAATCAGACAAGAAGCTCAGAAGAAAAGCAGACCATTCAGCAAGTGACTACGTCATCCACAATGCCCCACAGGGAGGCAGGGGTGGGGTGGGAAGGGGAATGTAACATTTAGAGGCACAGGGACCTCCAGGGGACCGTTCACTAAGAGTCTTGAGGTTCAGAGGATAAGGGACTCTGAGACTCTGAGGGTAAGCCAATGAACTTTCTGCTGGAGGTAAGCTCCTGAAATTAATTTGCAAGTTTTCATTGTCAGTGCGTTTGGGATTGCTTGGGATTGACACTTGATTACTTTCTTAGAAATCTGTCATTATGAGAGAGACGAATGAGACATATTCTAGAGAATGAGTGAAGCTGAATTCCTAGGAATGCTCGCTTAATCTCTGTGGTTACCCTCTTTGATTCTCTTCTCTAATAATAGTAATAACACCAACAGCAATCACTAGGAGACTGGCACTTTACATATATTACCATTCATCCTCCCAACAATGCTGTAAGGTAGGTATCCTTTTCAAGATAAGGAATCTGCAGTCCAGAAGGCTCCTACTAGGCCCACAGCTGCCCTGCTAGTCAGTGGTGGAGCCAGCACTCAGAAGCCGGGCCTGCCTGATGTTGAAGGGTTGCTCTTGGCACTCCCTCTTTCCTCTCAGACACCGCAGCAGGGAGCCAAGAGGCCAGCTCTACAGGCACAGCTTAAGGCTTTGTCAGAGTTAGCAAAATGGAGCCTAGGGATCCTGGCCAGCTACTGAGCGGTGTTTTTCTGACTCCGGGCTGGCAAGTGATTCCTCTCAGGATTCTGACAGGAGCGGAGGGAGGCAACATCAGGGCCTGAATCATACTGCTGGCTGGCCTTGACTTCAGAGGCCAGCGTTCCTGTGATTGTTCTCTCAGGTTTTAAATTATGCTCCTGCCAAATTGCAGACCTGGTGTCTAAGCCAGATAGAAAGGTGCATATTGGGCAATTGGAGCCGATCAGGCAGCTGTAAAGAAGTCTGTTTGGTCAAGGGCCCCCAAGGGCATGTGGATCAGGCTTTCTTCTTTGTGTGCTCTCTCTGGATGGGCACCTGGTACCCAGGTCCTGTCAATCATTCATGACTGATGTCCCTGTTAGGGGATGATGAGACTGCAGACCTTAGGCGTTTCTAATTGGCATAACTGTTTAAAAAATTGGATTATGTGGGATTTTTTCTTGGCTCATAGGATAATCTTGGATTATAGTCATGCAATAGATAGTTTTTGGGTGATCACTATATTTTAAGCACAGTTCTAGTTACTCAGGATAGATCACTGATTAAAATAGACAAAAATGATTGCCCTTGTTGAATTTGAGGTCTAACAGATAAATGCTACTCTTCAAGGGACATGTTCTTAAAACCAATTCAGCTCATTTTCTGAGTATCAAATAAGCAAAATACTAGGCTTTAAAGGTGAATAAAAAGTTAGACAGTTTGCAGTCTTCTACTTACAATAAAACAAAGATGCTTGTGAGCATAATATAAAGTGGAATTGGATAAATTCCATAATATAGATATTAAGGAAGTGAGGTGGGGATTCAAAAGCAGAACATATATATATGTATGTATATATATATGTATATATATATATTTTTTATTTTATTTTATTTTTTGAGAGAGAGAGAGAGAGAGAGAGACGGGGCAGGGGCAGAGAAAGAGGGAGAGAAAGAATCTTAAGCAGGCTCCATGCCCAGTACAGAGCCTGATGTGGGGCTTGATCTCATGACCCTGAGATCATGACCTGAACTGAAATCAAGAGTCAGACACTTAACCGACTGAGCCACAGGTGCCCTAGCCGAACATATATTTTGATATCAGAATTAGACCTAATGGAAGGGACAGTATTTGAACTGTCTTTTAAAGGACAGGTAGAATTTTGACTGGTGGAGATTCATGGGAAAATCATATCAGATGGAAAGATAAACATAGTAAAAACATGGGTGTATTTGGGGAAGATTGAGAGGGCCAGCTTGGAAGATGAAACCTGGGAAAGTAGCTTGGGTGATATTGCAGAGGGCACATGAGTAGCTGAATCTTGTTTTTGTAGAAAAAGAGAGGTCATTTGAGGTTTATGAGTATAGAAAAGACATGATCAGAACACTTTTTTGCAGAAAGAGTCATTGATCCTTTGAGCAATTATGTGCTAGGCACTTTAACTTCTATTATTTTATATACTCCTGAAATGAATGGGCATTTTATGGAGCAAGTTGAGGATTAGAGGGTTTGGGAAAATCGTGCAAGATCATACAACCAGAAAGAGATGAAACAGAGCTTTAAATACAAATCTATCTGGTTGCGAAATGGTCTTTCCCCAGTAACAGTGTTTGCAATAATCTAGGTGAGAAGAGACAAGAGCTTGAACTACCATGGAGGCAGAATAAAAGGAGTGAAATGTTGAGGAGGATGGATGGGAATGATACATTGAAAGTGGGTCTTAGAGAACCTCTCAATGGAATTTATGAATGGATGGGAGGAAAAGATAAAAAGAGGAAGGGGTCAATGATGATTGAGGGCTTTACCTAGTAGAACAGTGGCACCATTAATAGAAGCTGGGAAGTTGGGTGGAAAAACTGGTTTTGTAGAGGAAAAGAATGAATTTGGTTTTGAGCATGTTTGCTTTGTGGTATTGGGGAAATATCCAAACATCCGGCTAGAAGATTACAATGAAGGTCTGAGCTCATGACCAAATAATTGGGAGCAATCCATATAGAAGTGATCATTTAATTGGATAATATCACTGGGGAAAGAGATAATTGGACGAAGTAAAGGGCCAAACCAAGATTAGGAACTGGATTTCAGAGCAAAAAGAGGCAACAAAGGATTAAATTCTTAATTTTGAAAATACGACCCACAGTAAGGGAAATAAGTAAAAAGAAAACGAGTGTTTGACACCTGATATCTAAGAGCCTTTAAAATGTGGATTCTTAAGTGCTCCACAGTGACTGCCAGGTTCTCTTATATGTTTGTTTGGATAACTTTTGTGTCATTTGCATAAGTAACCTAGAATGGCTTCTTGGCATTATAGTTGTGTTGTTTTGAGTTGATGCCTCAGCCCCTCCTATCTATGAGGCTCGGGGTATTCCTGAATGTGTACTAATGACTCAAACATAAGCACTCTTATTTGAATGTTTGAGCAATATCTCCTTAAGCCCTGCCTTTAGTGGTTGTTGTCCTATAAGAGAATGTCCATATGGCTGTTTCCCCACCTCCATTCCCTTCTTTTCCATTTAATCCCTGTAGGAGAACATAATGATGATGGGGGTCTTGAGTGGGAAGATACTTGGAATAAGCCACAGTCAAGACTTTAACCTCACTGTACCATGAAAGCTTGGGTCTATGTCTTTCTTTTGGTAAAGAACTGGAAAACCAGTACAATCCACTTTTGAAAGTTTATGGAGAAAGACAAATTCAGGCAAGTGATTCATAGATTACAAATATCATGAAAAACAGGAAATGAGGAAGTAAGGCTATAATGAATCCTTATAAATGGTAAGTAAATTATCCACTGACATGTGAAAAAATTTGGCTGTGAAGAAGCATGGTGTCCCTTCTGAAGTGTCAACATTCTTGAATTTATGAAGTGCTGGTTCATGTTTCATTGCTTGAAGTCTGCTTTTAGATTTCCTCCACATTCTTACGTCCTTTCCTCAACTAACTTATTCATGGGCTTTGTTTTATTCACTGCTGAATTACCAGAGTCCAGAGTGGAGCCTAGCATGTAGTAGGCATTCAATATATATTTGTTGAGTCCATCAGTTCATAAATCTACTTCTTTGCCCATTCATTCATTCACTCATTCTCTCATCAGATATCTATTGAGTATTTATTATATACCAGATTCTGTGCTAGCTCCTGGAGATAAAAAGGTGAATCAGAAGTTGTCCTTTTCCTAATGGAGCTCATGGCCTAGTGACATGATAGTGACAGAAACAGAGTTACAATTCCACTGCAGAAGCTCAATAATAGACCTATGCTCACTTGACTCAGGCTGTAGTGTGGAGGATGGAAAGGAAGAGGGGCAGGGAGAGGTCAGAGGAGGCTTCCTGAAAAAGGAAGCCTCCCTTCCTGTACTTCAGAGATCTCCTGGTATTGATTATTTTTTTTGCTCTCTCTTATCTTAAACTTCTTCCTCTCTACTGTGTCTTTCCCACCAACCTTTAAACTTATTCTAGCCTCCACTTCAAGAAAAACAACTCTCCTCAGCCCAGCATCCCTCTAGTTTCTTCTCTTGACTGCTTTTGTCCTATCCCTTCTCTCTTGCCTTTCATTCTCAAGTCCATGGAAATTTGGACTCTCATCTTCACCTTTCCCCCAACTTGCTCTCAATAAGGGCCACAAATGGCATCTTGGTTGCTAAATCCCATGGAGACTTTCTAGAACTTGTCTTATTTGTCTTCTTGGTTGCATTTGCCAGTATTGACCCCTTCTTAATGATCCTCCTCCTCCTCCCTTGGCTTCTCTGACTCTCCCACTCTGCTGCTGCTTCTTCTGCTCCCCTGACTGCCCCTTCTTACTCTGCTGTAGATGCTTCTACAGATCATCACATAGAGGTTGGTAAATGTTGGAATTCCACAGGGACCTTTTCTAACTCCGTATTCTCTCTCTGAGAAAATTGATCTGCTCTTATGATTTGAATACTGTTTTTATCCTGATGATTCCCACATAATTTTCTCCAGCTAAGACCAATCCTCTGAGCACCTGACCTTCATCCCTACATTTATTCATTTATTTAACAAATATTTACTGGTGCCTACTATGTGCCAAACACTATTTGAGAGGAGAGGGAGAGAAATTCAGAAGTGAATAAACCAAGTCCTTGCCTTTCTGGTATTTATATTCTACTTAAAAGACAATCTCTCTCTCTCTCTCTCTCTCTCTCTCTCTCACACACACACACACACACACACACACACACACACACACACACACACACTTTCTGTTAAAAAGTACTATAGAGAAAAGTAAAGCAGACAAGGGAGTGCTGGAGTGTGGATGGGAGATTTTGCTTTTTTATTAAGGGTGGTCAACAAGTCCTCTCTAATTAGATGATATTTACATAGAGACCCGAAAGAGTAGAGGGAGAGGTGAGCCATACAGATATCTGAGAGGAAGAGCTCAACTGACAGAGAAAAGAGCAAGAGAAAATGGTCATTCTTATCATTCTCCATCATCCTCGCCTAGATTGAGTAAGAAATCCCAGAGGATGGGAATCTTCTACCTTGGGACCAGCGATGGATAACTGGAGGAACAGTGCCATTTCTATATTTTTCTTTCTCAACCTTCTACTCAACAAACCGGGCTTCTTTTCTTGCTTAATGTAGCTGAATCATACAGGTGGGCTAGGAAGAATTGAAATAGTCTCTGTAAATTACTGGCTATCCCAGAAGCCATTTGGCAACAATTATCTTCCCCCACAAAACCACTCCTCCACCCATATTCTCCCATGGAGACCAGAGAGAGTGGTTAGGAGGCTGCTACATTCTTTCCTGGCTCTGCCTTAAAATATGATATATGGTTTTTCATCCCAACTCCTAATATTAAATTTTTATGGTAGTCAGAATTCTAAGATGACCTCCATGATTTCTGTTCCTGGTATTCCTTTGTAATAATGTCATGTTACATGGCCAAAAAGGATTTTTGCAGATGGTATTAAGGTTGTTTATCAGTTTACTTTAGAATAAGGAGATTATCTGGGTTGGACTAATCTGATCGCATAACCTCTTTAAGGGTAGAATTTCCTGTGGCTAGTTGCAGAAATCAGAGAGAATCGAAGCCTTAGAGGGATTCAACGTGAAGGGCGTTCTCTGTTGCTGACTTTGAAGAAGGAGGGATTGTCAAGGGAAGAAACTGAGAGTGATTTCTAAGAGATAAAAGAGGCCCCTTGCTGACAGCCAGCAAGGAAATATCATCTCAGAACTACAACTAAAAGGAAATGGATTCTGCCCACAACCATGTGAACACTAAGGCAGACTATTCCTTAGAGTTTCTAGGCAAGAACTCAACCCAGCCCACACCTTGACTTCAGCCTTGTGATAGTTGGAGAAGAGAACCCAACTGTGCTTTGGCTGGGCTTCTGAATGCATAGTTGTGATATAATAAATGGGTGTTTCTTTAAGTAGTTAAATTTGTGGAAATTTGTTAGGTAGCAACAGAAAACCAATACAAATTTCAGTAAGATACTCTTGTACTACCATCAGTTGTTCACAGGAGAGTTTTAGCCATATCTCCTTTTGCCTTGGGAATAATTCTTTTTAGACTGAACGTAATAGAAGAATAGCTAACACTAGGGCCTCACAGAGTGCTGAACCTGGTACCAAATGCTTGCCATCTCATTTAACGCCTACAGCCTCTTCATGTAAGAGGCACTTTTGACTCTCTCCATTTTACAGATGACGGAACGGAAGCTCAGAGAAGCTACGTAACCCATCCAAAGCCACTCAACGAGCAGTTGGCAGAGCGAGAACTTGATCTCAAGGCTGCCTTATTCCACCTTATAGACCAACTTATCAAAAGGTTTAGCCACCCTATTTGTACTCTAACATTTTGTTGCCATGTTCTCTGAGATGGATTTATAATCTACATAGCTCTAGATTATAAACTCTAGGACTGGACAACGGGAAAAATGTTCAGGTATAATTTGTGCACTGTTTGTGTTCGAGATGGATTAGGGAATCACCTTGAGCACAATATCAATGGACTCTCTTCTGTGTTTTGTAATTAGACAAAGAGAAGGAAAAAGAAAATGAAAAGTAGTTGGAGGGAAATGGCTAGAACTAATAAAAAAAAATGGGCTTGATGTGGGTTTAAAGGCGTTTTGGTCACAGATGTATCCAATTTAGCAATCCCCTGTTCCATGTCCATTCAAGCATGGGCAGGTGTCCTTTCTGCATGTGGTGTGCAAAGCTTAAGGCTGTCTGCCTTGTGCCAAGAAAAAAAAAAGCAATTAAATATTTTAATATTTCCTGCCTATAAACTGCTCCCTGTTTTATTATTTCAAATGCACTGGATTTAAAAGGAGGTGTGAAAGGCTCCTCAGCCATTAATAAAAGGCTGCAGCTGCTTGAGGAGAGTGATGCTACGCATTTTTCAAAGGCATGATTTTGGTCTGAGTACCTCAGTCCACAGACTGTTGATTTATGACGGTCCCGAAACTGATACAGAAGCATGAGGCAAACACAGTGCTTCTGGAATATATGTGGGCAGAATACAGACAGTGAGTTCTTTGCCTGGGGGAAAATATAAAGGAATAAAGGGAAGAAATATGAAAGCAGCAGTTCAGAAGTTAGGGTGCAAAGTAGAGTCAGCACAAAAGAAAGGAATCTTTCCCCTAGAGTCAGTGGTGAATTTCATGTGGTTGGTTTGTGAGATTTCTGTTCTTGGAGGGACAGAATAAACAGTAGGGACTTGATGTATTTGGGTCTTCGAGGGCTTCAGATAGAGACATGCTCTAAAGTTAAAAGGTAAAAACCAAGACGTGGGTCTATATTTTCTTACACTCAATGAAAAAGAACCGAAGTGTAGTTCTCCTCCCAAAGGTCTTTATTTAAAAAAAAAGAAATGTTCTCTTTTCCTTTTCAGGGATGGTACATCACAGAAGTCAAAGCGGGGATGTTGGAAATTCAGTTCAACCCAGCAAACCTTTGTTGAGGGCTACTACAAGCAAATTGCTGCTTGGTGCTCAGAAGGTGCAAAGAAAGCCAATGCCCTCGTCCTTTGTCTTAGGTAGACAATTTGATCTTCTGTATGGACATGTTGAAATCTTTTTGAACATGCTGGGAAGGTGTTTCCTACACTTCACTCACTCCCATGCCACTTTTCCAGATCCTGCTGTGAACCACCTTTTATTTGTTTGTTTGTTTATTTATTTATTCATTTATGTTAGCCCACAGGTTACTTAAATACATTTAGCCTCATCTTAAGCAATAGTATCTGTGAAATCAAGGTCTGGTGTGCTAGTTAAACCTTTCCAAATGCACCTTCAAATACATAAAGCTTAAAAATATCCTATCCGAAACCACCGGGTTCATAAACATTTAGAAATTTAGAACATTCTTGCATGAACTCTATGTTGCGTAGCATCACAATAGGGGTATGGGTGGCATTGTATAATCAAACATTTCCACAGCGGGGCATATGAATATTTGCACTAGGTGGGATGTGGAATAAATAAAGGTGTTAAATAGCTTCATATCCATTCAGGTCAGTTGGAAAACTAGTTTTTATAGCTTTTTGGTTTTCATAACTGTAGATAAGGAATTGTGGTAAGTATCATTTTAAAAAGTCTTTGTACTGCAGAAAACAGAATCATCGGTAATCTCCAAGATGTGACTTTAACCTTTCTTTCAGATATATAGCTGGGCTAAACTTAAAAAAAAATTAATGTTGTTATTGAAGTATAAATATAAATACATTGAGGAAGAACTTAAAGAACACTGATCTTAAGCACACAGCCCAATGACTTTTCATATACATATATGAAATATATAATATATAATAAGATATATATTATTACATATATATATAATATACATATAACCACAAAACCACCACCCATCTGAATACAAGATATTTCTGGCACGCAGAAGCTTCCTTCTGTCCTTTCTCAGTCAGTACTCTTCACAGACCCCACACCATGAAAACCACTGTTTTGAGTTCTATGCCTGGGTTCATATAAACGGAATCCTACAGTATATACTCTTTTGTCCTTAGTTTCTTCCACTTAGCAAAATGTCTGTGAGCTTCTTCCATGTTACCGTTTTATCAATAGTTTGTTCCTCTTCACTGATGTATACTATTCCTGTGTTAACTTTTATGACTTCTTAGAATGTTACATGCAAATATTTTAAATTGATACTTTCTTGGGATTGAAGTGTTCTCTTTCTCTTTCTCTTCAAAAGACAATCACATACAGAAAACTTTTATCAGGAAATTTGAAAGCAGCTGGCCTTTTTCATGCTCACCAAGATGGCACCCCTCTCAGCTGACTTTGAAGACATGACACATGTTGTGACACTGTATATAAATGGAGGTTGCATTCATTTCCCATCCTGCTTTCACCACTTTTGATGAGTGGATGCAAGCTGCTAGCTTCATCATATAAAAAAAGAGACCAGGAGATTCTGAAGAATCATTTTGACTTAATTTTTGGATAGCGTAATACTTTAGAAAAGGAAATTAAAGGCCTGTATTGTTATACGGCTAGATTATGACAAGACATGAAAGGCTCCTTAAAATAAATTTTATACTAAATTTGGGATGGTGCTTTATGTTCAGGCCAGCTGTTTGTGAAATGGAGTGAGCAGGAGTGAGTTGGGAGCAATCACAGGGAGTTTTTTTGCTTCCTTTTGCATTCCTTCACAGCCTGGCTTCATTGAAAACATTTGGGTTAGTGTGAATTACTGGAACACGAGAAGCACTCCTTCTCAAAATACAAAAACACATTCCAGAAGTGAATAGAAAAGAATTGTCAGACTTCTGCCACTTTAGACTGATATGGAGAATGGAGGGCTGACGACCCAAGACAAATTGGAAACTCGTTTGCTTGGGTTCTCCTAAAGAGTTACACCGTGTTCTTAACCAAAACACTGAGCACTGGCTGCAGAAATGCTCACTTGTCTTACAAAAAGTGTATGTCAGAGGAGTTAAAAACATTTAGAGATCTTGTGTACATATTTCCTCCACATTATCTGATGAGAGGAGGCAACACAGCAAATTAACCTGCAGATTTTCAGATCAGAGAGACTTGATTTAAAATTCTCTCTGCCATTGACTAGTTGTCCAATCTTAGTTAAGTACATTAACACCTCTGATTCTCAATCTTGTTTTTTTTTAACTCTCTCTCTCTCTCTCTTTTTTTTTTTTTTTACAAGCAGTATTGTTATAAGGGAACCACCTCAGAAGGGACCATGTTAGTGAATTATAAAGTAAGAGCTAAAGATGATTAAAGAGCCTTGCATTTCATAATACAAGAAAGCCCAACAGTTAGTAAACTGGCTGATGTAGTACGTTTCTACATCTTTATTTAGGTGCTCAAGGTATGCTGTGAATCATGAACTTTCTTGGAATTTTTTGTTGTTGTTCAATAACAAGGCCTATCTTACTTAGTGAGAATGATTTTTCCCAAGAATCCAGCAAAATACCAGCAGAACTAGCCATATGATTATGTTTCCTGGTCATTACGCTTTTGGTGGAGTATGGAGATAGTTCGTAGAGAGGTAGTTCTGAAAGGCTGAGCATGTTTTTCTCGCAAAGGGAGAAAGGGATGGGGGCAAAGAAATCCAAGTAAGTATTCATTACCTGTCATTGAAAACCAACCAGCTCTTCGTGGATTAACTACTTGTCAGAAAAAACTAGCCGAACACTTGAAACCATCCACAAAGCTCACTGGCCAGTTAGGACAATGATGCTGAAAAGTATTGCTATGTTTAATTTATTTGATTATACCTTGTTTTGTAGACTGCCTGACGATTAGTGCAGGTTCAAATTCAGGACCAGAATTTATTTTCTCCCCAGCAAATTCTTTTTCTCTGCTCCCTTACACAAAACTAAGAACATTTATCAAAAGATGTATGTACCAAGACTTCAAAAGGCATCATTAGGTTAGAAGCAAAATGAGTTCCATCTTGGTCTTTGTCAAGAATTGATGGATTCTATTGGCTAGAGTCTGGGAGAGGCAGGCAATAAAATGACAATCTGATTTTTTTTTTTTTAAAGATCTTATTTATTTATTTGACAGAGAGAGACACAGCGAGAGAGGGAACACAAGCAGGGGGAGTGGGAGAGGGAGAAGCAGGCTTCCCACTGAGCAGAGAGCCCGATGCGGGGCTCGATCCCAGGACCCTGGGATCATGACCTGAGCTGAAGGCAGATGCTTAACGACTGAGCCATCCAGGCACCCCGACAATCTGATTTTAAAGAAAGTACTTGGAGAGGAAGGAGATACAGTCCCCTCCCCTCTACATATTTTCTATTTGTCCTGATACCTAAGACAAAAATCTTTTTTTTTTCTACAAAGGAGATTAAAAATCCAGATTTTCATAAAAAATTCTGAGAAATCTGAGATTTAACAATTTTTTTTTCTGGCGTGGGTAATAATGACTCCCAAAATATTTGGTGACTAATCTTTATTCTGATTCTTATTTCTCCACTGGCAAATCACTTTATGATAAATTCTATAAATATTTATGAAAAAATCAAAATATTCAGACACCCGTGCTTGGTGCCTCATCACTGTGATCAAGCTGTACTCAAGTCCTTGACTGATGAATCCTCCTTTTCTGAATTTTGCTTCCTTAAAACATTTTGCACCTTAGCCAAAAAATGATGTTAAAAAACTGGGATCAAGGTAAAGGGATCACCTCATGGCTCAGTTTCAAAACTACATGACGGAAGTCTCTTTTAAAATGTTGAAATGGGAGAGTTATTTTGTTTTTACTAAAGACATATCTCTTTTCCCTTTAAAGACCTATAACATTATCGTTTTTGCCGGTAAAAGCACGGTAAAAGCACGAGTCAGGTTCTGGGTTTTTCATGACCAAGTTAAGTAACTTAGAGCCTTGGTGCTCACAATGAAAGTAAGATTCCCTTTCACGGAAGGGTTGGCCCATTTGAAGTTGATGATTCTAGTCTGGCTGATCCAACAGGTTTTTGTTTCTTAAAGCTCTGAGCACTGTGAGTCAGAGGGAGAGGAAGAGAGAGGGAGGACATGAGCTCACTACAGACAGGCTGGTATTAAGAGTAGAAGGGAGGGATTGTGTTTTGGACCCAAACCAGAGAAAGGAGTGGCTGTTATTGCAGCCTGAAAATATGAGCCCTGGGGGGTTGGGGGGTGGGGTGGTGGCTGAGCTGTTTGTAGAGTTGGCCTCAGGGCCTCAAGGCTGATCTTCCACAGGGAGTGAAGTCACTGGTTACCAGCCTAAAAAGTGAGCTGGGTTTGGAATCTTTTCGCTCTTTGCCTTCCTCCGCCTGGAAACTTGACTTGAGAAGAGAGAGTCTCGCCTCTGCTCTTGACTCACCTACACCGCACTTCCTTTCATCTGAATGCTCTCCGAAGTGAGATCACCCCGGTGAACTCATCTGGATCCAAGAGCCAGGAAAGCAGAGAAGAGCTTCGGCATGTGACCGGCCCGTGGTGCCCGCAGCGCTGGCCGCCAGACGTCATGTCGCCTTCGTGATGGTGCCGGAGGAGTGTGTACTCGCTTTTCCCTTCCACGTCTCGCTCCAGTTTCAGCTGGCCAGTGGTTGACTCTCCTAGAACTAATAAACGGTTTTTTTTTGGCCAGATTTGCTACTCAACTGAAAAATGAGATTTCGTCTTTTTATTCTACCCTTAAGGGAGGGATTATGAAGGGGGTCTATAAAAATTCATGCAGGTGACAGAAATGCAACCTGAATGAACTTAGGCCAAAGGGAAGGGCAGAGGGCATCCTGGTCTCCGGGGTCACTGGAAGTTCAAGTCTCTCCTCTAGCTTTCATTTATACTCTTTTCAACGTTTTCCTACAGGCCTCCTCCACAAGTCACCAGGATCTCAGACTCAGATTGGAAGCCTTGACCCCAGAGAAGGATCCTTTGCCCCTTTTCCTTAAGTCCCAGTTTGTAGAAGCTTCGGGAGATACCAGCGCGGGTCGCATGCAGCCTCTCTGACTGGCTGAGGGCTTGTCGTGGTTGGTAGCTCTCACCTTCGTCCTGTGGTGTGGTGGAGGAGTATTTACCAAAAGAAGATGGAAATAGAAGTGGGAGTGCGCCTTGCCAAAAAAGGGAAAGGTCCTGGGAAGACAAAAGAATATATCCTCATTACAGGACATAAAACGGACTGTAGGATATCAAAAGAGAAATTTTAGTTGAGGCTGGAACTGGCAAAACCATAAACTTACATGATTAAACTTAGAGTAGATGGCATGAATTTATGACCAGATCTCTTTGGGTAAACTTTTAGCCTTTCTTGTGGGAGGGTAAATGTAGCACTGAATGTTCATTTCATGATGAGGTGAAAAACAAAAGAAAAAGATTTGTCTCTCTCACATTCATGCCCCGTACCAGAGTCCTAAAGTAAATATAATTTGGCTGATTTCTTTTGAAAGAAAGTGCAGATCTCTGATGACTCAGTGCAAGCTTTGGGTTAAATCCAGAGGTATCTAATGCCCAGAAAAGGAGAATCTCTCAGCCTCATGGTTCTGGATTCTCTGAAGATGGTTTTACACCTGGTGGTATTAATCACTGAGGACTTCTATAAATTTTACCAAATTTAATTACTTTGTGGGATGCCCAAAACTAAGCCTACAAATGGTCAACGTAATATTTAATTTTACTGTTTTTTCTAAATGTTTATTTGCCATCTATATAATCTTTATATGTTTTAATGGCTATGTTTTGCCTAAAAATATCCCCTAATTAGTTCCACTAAGGAAAAAATGGTATTTCCACATCTATGTTTTTTTCTTAAAGATTTATTTATTTGTGAGAGAGAGAGCCAGCGGGGGAGGGGAGGTGGGGGGCAAAGGAAGAGTATCTCAAGCAGACTCCCCGCTGAGGGTGGAGCCTAATGTGGGGCTTGATCCCACAACCCTGAGATCATGACCAAGCAGAAATCAAGAGTGGAATGCCCAGCTGAGCCACCCAGGTGATGCTAGGTCCAGGTTTTTAAGTAGGAATAGAAGGCTAGGTCAAAGGACAGAGGAAGATTATTTGAAACATTAAGTTGATTATTGAAAATGTCCAGGTCCAAGAGTGAGAATAATATTGAGGCCATTTGGGAAAGATTTCTGGGCATGGATTAAACAGTGGAATGCGGAGCATGCCAATGTTCTAAATGCACCAGTAAGCAGCAGTCCCAGACAGCACTGCAGAATCCAGGTGGCATGTGTTCATGCTTCTCATAGGAGGTGCACTGTATGTCCTTGAACTTTGCATCTGACCTCTGTGGTCTTGACCATAGCTTCACAAATATGTGCTGAGGGGTTCTCTGTGCCAGGTTCTGTTCTGGGCTCTAGGGATATAGCTGTGAACAAAGCAGATACGAAGAAATCCTTATCCCATTGAAGCTTATCTTGTAGCAGGGGGAGACAACCTATCAAGGTTATAAGCAACTAAAATATATAGAAGGTTAGTTGGTGATAAATGATTTGTAGGAAACAAAACAGTGGGCACAGGTAAAGGGCGTCAGGTGGTGGGGAGAACTTTCTGGAATGTTTAAGGCCCAGTAAGAGGAGGCCAGTGTGGTTGCAACAGACAGTCAAGGGGAGAGAAGAAGGTGAGATTAAAAACATACCAGGGGGGTCTGGCTAGCTCAGTGGGTAGAGCATGCAACTGTTGATCTCGGGGTTGTGAGTTCAAGCCCCATGCTGGATGTAGAAATTACTTTAAATAAATCTTTATAGTAAATAAAATAAAATCCTTAAAACAACAAGGGAGATATGCAATTGAGAAGCACGGGGTTGACACGGAAAGGCAAATTAATCCTAATCCCATTTTCATACCATAAGGGAAATGGGTTTGGTTGTCTGAATCTTCTCAAGTTTAGGGCAAGGTAAATAGTTGGCAAGTTGGGAGGTGTCCCATAATATTAGGACCTGTGTGTTTAAATTCATAAAAGTCATTCATGTCTGAGATGTGAATTGTCTCTTCACTAGCTTGTTTAATTAGCCTATTTAAAAGTTTATTTTGAATGTAGACATCAAATGATTTTTTTTTTATCCTGGTTCGAACACCTTTAAAAAGAACCAAAAGGGTTTTTTAATGCAAAACTGTTGATTAAAAAAAAAGGAAACATAAAAGAATTATGTTTTTGTATGGGCACAAAGAAAATAAACTTTCGGGGCGCCTGAGTGACGCAGTTGGTTAAGTTTCCGACTCTTGGTTTTGGCTGATGTTGTGATCTCAGGGTTATGAGATGGAGCCCTATTTCGGGCTCCCTTCTCGGTGTGGGGTTTGCTTAAGACTCTTTCCCTGTCTAAGGCCATACCACCCTGAACTCGCCCGATCTCGTTGGATCTTGGAAGCTAAGCAGGGTGGGGCCTGATTAGTACTTGGATGGGAGAACTCTCCCTCTCCCCTTGCCCCTCCCCTCTGCCTGCACGCTCTTTATGTCTTTTTCTAAATTAAATAAATAAATCTGAAAAATAAAAAGAAAAGAAACCTTAACATTTTCTTATCAGTTAAGTTAAACATAGACATACAGAGTAAATACAAAGAATTACAGGCAGGATTGAAGCATAGTTCTGGGGTAATCTTGCCATTGCTCTTCCCTAGGACAGGAATTAAATCATTAGCAAGGTTTGTCTAGAATAATGTCTCTTTTCTGTCCTGAGCATACTTTTCCTTTGATGACACTAGATCTGGATTACTCAGCTTCCGGTAACTACGCAGTATTTTGCAGCAACTCCCTAGTCTATCTGCAATTACTCAGGCTTTAAAGTGCAGCATTATTCTGTTCTACCTACTAAAAACAATATTCCCAGTGCCATGGCTTTTTGTATTCTGTTCTCAGTTGCTATTACACAAATATATTCAAACTAAGTTGAATTTGTTAACAATTCTACAAGAGCCTTCACACACTGACCCAGCTTTACTCTTCCAACTTCTTTTACAGTCATTCCACTCCTGGGTTACCTACCGGTCTGCCTTGAAGTTTCATGTTTATTGCAATCCTAATCTTCTTAGCCTTTGTCTCCCTTGTCAGCCTCGAGAGCTCCTATCCATGCTTCTAAGCCCTGGATCAGGACCTGAGCTTAACTGACTGAGGCACCCAGGCTCCCCATTCCTTCCGTCCTTTTGAAAGTTAATATAAATGACACTCTCTTGGCTTTTATACTCAATGCCTACCCAACACCTCCATTTGGATATTTAATAGAAAACTGAAACTCAGTATGTTAAAAAAGAATGTCCAGATCTCCCCAACTCTTCCTCCCAATCTGTTCTATCCTCAGTCTTTCCCAGATACCAACTGAAGGCAATTCCATCCTTCCAATTGCTCCAGTGGAAAAATCTGGACTAATTCTTGACTACTCTTTTTGTCTCACACTCCACATCCTGTCCGCCCAGAAATAATGTTGGCTTTACCTTCAAAATAGATCCAGAATCTGGCCATTTCTTATCACCTCTCCTGCTGCCACCATATTTTCTTGACTGGATTACAATCGCCTTTAAAACATTGTCTTTATTCTTTATTCCATAGCCTTTTGCAAATTCTAACATACTATATAATTTACTTTTTTTTTTTTAAGATTTTATTTATTTATTTGACAGAACGAGAGAGCAGGAGAGCACTAGCAGTGGAAGCAGCAGAGGGAGAGGGAGAAGCAGGCCCCCTGCCGAGCAGGGAGCCCCGATGCGGGGCTTGATCCCAGGAACCTGGGATCATGACCTGAGCTGAAGGCAGTCGCCTAACCAAATTTACTTTTTTACCGTATAATTGTTTATTGCTATCTCATCAATTTACAGCATAAACTCCAGAAGGCTAGGTATTCATCTTTTTATCCCTGCTGAATCTCTAGCCTCTGGAATGTAATAAATATTTGTAAGTAAATTAATAAATTTGCTTCTTAATGGAATGCACGTGTCTCTCGTGGCTCTCGCTTCCCCACTCCAGCCCTGGGGAAGGATTGCAAGTCTTTATGCAATGGCGATACATTGGGGGGGACAGTTCTTGTTTGTCATCGATCTGCTCTAGAATTTTTGAGGGTCCCAGTTTGCATGATTTCTTCATGATTCTGCTGCTTTTGTTCCACTTTTCATGCACAGGAGTCCTGGGTGTGGTTAGAGCCCCTTGCTAAGGGCCCAGCCTCCCTAGGTGCTCCCTACAACCCTGAACTCTGGCTGTCTTCCTGGGAAAGCACACAGAGCGGTCCACTGGTCTCCGCTACCACCCACCTGCTGACAGCAGCCTCTTTCCAGTATAAAGCAACCAATGTGCTCTTCTTTCTCTGCCTTAAGGACACCCCTCCTCCTCTCAGACGTCCTCCTCTTCACTTCAATGAACTCAAGTTTTTCCAAAACCCAAGAAGCAGCTTTGTCTTTAAGCGGCTTCTGTCTTCTCCTCTGAAGAAACCTTTGGAAATGAGAGTCATTGAGACCCTAAGTATCTCTTCGAACCAGGGCAGGAGGGGCTTTATTAGCCCACTCTTCCCGCACAGGGCTAGAATTTTAATTTTACTGCTCTCTGCCAATTACTGGGTATTAACACTATATCAATCCTTGTGTGCGGGGAGTAAATCCTACTTTTTCATGGTGGATTATGCTTTTTATACATATTTGAATTTTATTTAAGAGTTTTGCATTTATGTTTATTACTATTTGTCATTAACTGTGCCAGTAGTGGCAGAAATTTGTGTGTGAGTGTGTGTGTGTGTATGGTTTGTGTGGTTTTAGTGTCTGGATTATATCAGCTTTGTAAAGTAAATGAGGGGGATTTGTGTCTTCTTATATATCCTGCACTTGTTTATATAGTGTGGTAAGTATCTGTTTCTTAAAAGAGTGCAACCATACAATAGGTTAACCCAGGAGAGATTTTTTTCTAGAACTAGTTTTTTTTTTTAAATAAATATTTCAATTTATTTTAGCTCTATTAAGTCTATTGAGGCTTGTTTGTAAGTTTTCCATTACTATTTGATTGAAGTTGTGTATTTCACTGATATGCTAAAATTTAAAACATTGAGCGGCACATAGAATTATTTCTAGAGAATGGTCTCCTTTGGAGTCTTCCGGATCATGTCCTTTTTTCCTATTTCTACCCTAATTTATAGACTTAAATTTGGTTTTTCTTTATTCATCCTGGAATAGAGGGAAGTCTTTTTTATAACTTAGTGTTTGTGACCAGATAGGGTTTGTAGATTATCTTTTGCTTTCCTTACTGACTCTGTGATGTCAGATGAATTCTCTCCTCAGATCAAAATTGGAGAATAATTTGATTATATTAGGTAATTGATGGGCAAGTCTTCTTGTCCACCACTCACAATCAATCAGATATTCATCTAGGGCAGCTCCATGTACAGAAAAAGGATCTGGTCTACTTCTATTTTCTGCGTCTCCTAATCTTTGAACAAGCTTTCTTTAATGCGTTTCCTGAAAAATACTTGTTATGTAGGATATTAAGAGTTATGTGAGTAAATTTTTAATCTAGGCAAAACTATTTAGGCAATGATGGATAAAAATTTAAATGTGATTATTTCCTGCAGGGTATCTCAAAATGGTCATATGCACTGTGGACATCCAAAGAAGAGTTATGCATCCTTTCCTCAAATTCTTTGTTCACAAAACCTTCTGGAAAGCCATTTCTTGGTGCTACTCTTCTGTGAACCTTATTTAGGGAACTCCTTCATAATAGAGTAGTGTATTTGGAAACTGACAATGCCAAGAACAAATGGTTAGGATGTTTTCTGTACCCATTCATTTTAAAAGTGTTCACCTATTTTTCTCTTGGAATCCATCTCCAAATGGGTGTAGAATGATGCCGGGTGAAGAGCTAATTTTAGCTGCCACAGATACCATACAGTAGTGGGACTACAGTCTATGGATCTCTAAATCAGAGCAAAGAGATGAGAGGAAGAACAAAGAGGATTACTAGGAACTCCTAATTTTTTCTTCATATTTTTCTGTGGCTGAGATATTCTCTTTCAACAAATGAAGCATGGGTAGGCTTCTGAATTTCTTAAAATTCAGCTCCGTTGTTAGACTTATTAGAAATCCCCAATAGGTTCTTCCATTAGGCTACAAATTTTGTTTTTGGAGATGTAATCCCTTTTGTCTTTGGCCATTTTCTGTATCATTCCAAGTATTTTAAAAGGGAGTTAGTAAAGGCTGAAAAATCCATTTTAAATCTCTTTCCTTTATAAATACTCCTTCAAGTCCTGTGAATTAGCAATTATTATCTGTAGCATTTGAGTTCAGGAACCTGAAGGCTCAGAAGGGGAGGATAAAAAATTGAGAGGTAAACTTCCTGCTACGTCTGATGTAATCCCTCCAATTTTCACACATCCTGTGAAGGATGCTTTCTCAACTGGAATTGTAGTTTTTTTGTTTTGTCCTTATTAACTCCCTAGATAGCACCCTTAAAAAAGGCACCTCTGTTGCAAACAGGTAGGTTCTAGGCAGTCCATTTTTTGTCAGTCCCTTGTTGAGCTCTCTTGCTGTCAGCATCCATTAGACTAAAGGCCATAAGCTGCATGTTGCCAGCACAGTGTCAACAAATCATCACCAGTCACCTTCAGCCACCTTGCTTGGTCCCTGGAGTGAACCTAAAAAACAGAAAAACTACAAGAGTTTCAGACCAGCACTACTCACAGAGCGGCCTTCAGACTGGCATTGGAGTGGCTTTGTACTATTTGGTATCTGTCTGTAATAAAAGTATGGAAATTGCAGGCAAGCATTCAGAAACTTTTATAGCAATTTGACATGGTCCTGACTTCCAAGTGTATGATCAGTGTGCTCTGTCCTGCTTGCTTTCCATTGTACAGAGACTCTTTCCCAATCTCTGTCCCTTTCACGGGAATGACCCACGATCTGAATCCAAAATACTCGGAGTCTGCAAGAGACCCATTAAGACAGAGAAGCAGGGCTTTCTTCTCCCAGTTCCTCCACTAAGACTGCTTTCTAATGACAGTGACAGAATATTACATGTCTTCTCTAGCTCACGTTGACCTTGGGTAGTGTAAAAGCAACTTGAACATGAATTAAAGCCTCTCACTCAATGCCATAGACATGCCAAATATATCTCTAGGTTGCAATTAAATCGGGAGTCCAGGCTGTTCAACTGTGGCCCAACATGATGTGGCATAAGCCAGGTCCCGGAGATGTGATACGTTCTTTAACACCATCTGCTACAATTTCACACTTACGGGACTGCTAAAATGAATTTCTTTGTCTGAAATTAAGGGATTTATGGTTTTTTTAGTTTCCCAGTTGAGCATCTTTTATGTGACACCTGTCTGCATTGTGCTCCAGAGAGTAAACTGATGTATCCAATGAATTCACCTTAAGGAGAAGACTTAGACTGTGCGTGTGCGTGTGTGTGTGTGTGTGTGCTTGCCATGTGTATTAGATCAAGCAATACCAAAGAATTCTGACTGTAGTCCCAGAACTTTCGCTACACTGAAGTGCTGAATTGGTGAAGGGCAAGCTATAACATTCTTAAGACTCAGGTATTAAATAGAATCTGTTCCCAAGCTCTTAGGACAATGTGAGATGTATCGTCTCTTCTTCCTGTTCACATATCAAAATCTTTTTGATTTTGACCCAAACCACTGTTTACAATGTCCAAAATGGTTTCCTTTCTTAGCCCATCAGCCACCACTGATTCTTAGAAGCTCATTTATTTATTCGTCTAAGAAACGTTTTTGGGGGGGCGCCTGGGTGGCTCAGTCGGTTGAGCGACTGCCTTCGGCTCAGGTCATGATCCTGGGGTCCTGGGATCGAGTCCCGCATCGGGCTCCCTGCTCGGCGGGGAGTCTGCTTCTCCCTCTGACCCTCCTCCCTCTCATGCTCTCTGTCTCTCATTGTCTCTCTCGCAAATGAATTTTAAGAAAAAAAAAAAAAGAAACGTTTTTGGGGCTCCTATTGTGTGTCAAGTATTGTGCTAGATGTAGGCTCTTATCTTTATAGGGGAAACCCACAATAAATCAGCAATGATAGCAGATTATATGTTGTGATAAATACTTTCATAGATGCTCAAGCAGGATATATGGGAGCACAGAAGGTGACACATTGACATCAAAAGAAAGGAAATTAGAAACAAACTTTGCCGTGTAGGTGACATTTGGATTGAAGTTTGGGGAATAAGAAATAGCTGCACAGAGAATGCGTTCCTCGTGTGTATGCCCTCACATGTGGGTGTATGTGGCTTGTGTGTGGGGGAACACCCTCGGTGCAGGGGTGACAGCATATCAGAAGGCACAGAGCATGCATGAGGATGACACCCTGAAGCGACTGAATGTAAGAGGCCCCATACCTCCCTAGATCCCAAGCGCCACAAAAAGGGACCCTTGCATTCAGCAATATACACTCAGAGCTTGGCACATAGTAGGAACTCAATAAATCTTTGTGGAACAAATGAACAGCCTCGAGTACTAAGTAAGGTCAAACTTGTTTGCAAAAATGTATGAGAGCAAGATACTAGCAGTTGCAGTTGGCCTTTATTACTCTTTTATAATTTTTTGGTAGTGTCCCTAAAGGGAATGACTCTGCCGTGTAACAGCTGTTCTCATCCATTTTCTGTCATTCCCATTATGGTCACCTGTTCCTCCTTTGCCAGCAATTACTGACTGGTCTGACACCTCTCTGGTCATGCTAGCGACACGTAACATTTGTGTCAACCACGGTCCAGGCTCAAACCCTCTCATATGCTCCTTCAGATAAATCCATGCGACGTACTCCCAATAAGAGGAGCTTCTAACATTTTTGGAGGCTAAAGCAAACATTGGGATTTAAAGCAAATAATGCACGTATCTTTCTATGTGGAGGTGTTTTTACGTTTACCTCTGAGAAGTCATGGCTAATATCAAGTGAAATTGTTCAGTCCTATCCTTAAGACATGAATGTTTAACCTCGGAAAGTTACTTGGCTTTCATAATTAGGCCACAAACTAGGAAATCGGTTGAGTCCCAAAAGGAGAGCTTGGGCTTGTGAAGACTTGATTCACAGAAAATTGCTAGTTAGCAACTGACCAGGAACTAAAGCCTCAATTGATTTTGGAACTAAAAACAGCAAAACTAATAAAAAAATCACTTTAATTGAACTGAAGGAAAGGTGAGTTTCAAAGCAATCTGACTATTAAGAAATCTTTATTAGGTTAGAAGATACTGCATTCAAAATGAAATTAATTTTAAAAATGATTTATTCTCCTAAAGATCAGGCTTTTTTATTAGCTTGCTTTGGAACCCACTTTCGGTGGTTTGCTTTTTATGTCTCTTTGCAGCTATCTTCCTACGTAAACGCCTTTCTGACTGCATGCAATGTCTCCCTTCTTTCCAAACGTGACTCCGTTTCTGTTCTTTGGGAGGGTTCCCCGGTACCTGACCTGGCTCAGACTGCATGCTCACTTTGTGTTTCTCCCAGCCGTCCCCCCCGCCCCCCCGTGTTGCTTTCAGATTGTTCTTTGGCATTTTCACACAGATTTGTATTAATCAAATCAATCTCCTCCTTTTGCGGTCTTATGTTCAAGGCTTTTTGCTTGCAAGAGACAGAAAGCCATTCAGACTATTTCTAGTAAAAAGAGAGTTTAAGGAAAGGAGACCAAGGTGTCTCTGAATTATCTGGAGGCAGGGAAAAAAGTACAGGCAGGCCCACAGAAGGCCCTGGGATCGCTAACTCAGTACCTGAGTGTGTACCCTTCTCTCACTGGGCGACTGGTCTTCTGGTTCTACTTTCTCTGTGCATCTGCTCAATTCTGTGCTCCGTGTTTGCCACCTTCTTCATGGCTGCCCTGTTCCCCCTTACCTTCTGCTTGCATATAGCTTAGGGGGTCGGACATGACTTTCATTCTATACCTGCCAGTGTGTCTCTCCACCCCTACCCCGGGCGATTGTAACCTCACTATCTCAATTATTAAACCTGATGCTACATTCCCACATCCGAGAATCTGGTTCGCTCAGCTGAATTATGGATGGTTTCTCCTCAGGGCAGCTGTTTACACATCAGGTTAGGTGGTAGGTGTCATTTAGTTACAAACAGATGGAGTCTCTGAAAATAGGTCGTGGGCAGCAGGAAATGACTGGTATCTCAAGCCCACCAGCTTCTCTTAGCATCCTAGTAAGTGTTCTCGATTGGGGCTACCTGACAGATTGTGACCAATGTTAGTGACTCAGAACTTCTGGGCCTCCGTGGTCTTCACTATTTTGGTAAAAGTACCACACCAGATCATTTAAAATATTGCTTCTTTATTTTTAAACGCCTCATATTTCCAGTTTGCTACCATGCTGGGGTGGGACTGAATGATTGCTCCTTCGAATTCATATTCTGAAGCACCAACCCCCAGTGTGATGGTGTTAGGAGGTGGGCCTTTGGAAGGTAAGTAGGTTTAGAAGAGGTCCTAGGGCCCTTGTAAGAAAGGATATTGAAGAGTTTGCTTCTTTTCTCTCTCTTTGTGCACACACACAGAAAGAAGGCCACGTGAGCCCACGGCAAGAAGATGGCCATCTACAAGGCAGGAAGAGGGTTTTCATCAAGAACCACCCCTACCAGTGTCTTGATCACAGTGAGAAATACATGTCTGTTGTTGAGGCTATCCAGTCTGTGGTATTTTGTCATAGCACCGCCGGAGCGGACTAAACCACCAAGTCATTATAGTTTTGCTTCTACTTTATAGATAAAGCCCCCGTCAGTAGTTAAATAGATAGAGTGCTCAGGTCTCTGGGAGCCAAGATTCAAAGCCCAACCTCTGTGACCACCAAAATAATGCCCTTCCACCGTTGCTCTCTGCTCTGTGCTATCCCACATTGGTAAAACGAACAAACAAACAAAGAACACCTCTAATTTCAGCCAACTAAAAGTAAGTTTTGCATATTTTCAACATGTCAAATTGTAGTATTTAGTTCAGTTGAGAGAGAACCTTAGAAAACTTATTTCGAGTTTACAAAGCAGGGAAATTTTCCTTTTATATTTTTTCATTGGCAGAGCTTCTTCTGATATATGCTGTAGTTTTAGCCTTTGACATTACTATTATGAAATGCAAAAAGAGAGTTCATTTAAATTTTGTTTTTCCTCAAAATTTACCTTGGATTCTTGCCATTGTTACAGGGAACATGTATCAAGCAGCTTGAAAGTGTGCTTTCTTCCAAGTCTGGCCTATCTTTTTTTCAAGCTCTTGGGTAACCAGGAGCCTTTTAGAATTTCCCCAATTAACATTTAACTATATAGGATAACCTGGAACTATGGTTTACTCACCTCAGAGATGCAACAGAGGAAGGAGCTCCTCCTGGGAGTCTGGAGACCAGAATTTTAGTTTGGGCTCGACTTCTTACTATGTGACCTTGAGGAAATCCTGTCTGCTCCCCCGGCCTCGATTTCTTAACCCATGAAAGGGAGTTATCATGCCTCCTCCATACTTCACAAGAATGTTGTGAAGATAAAATAATGTATAGGAAAGCGCTTTGTACACTGAAAGGTAATGGAGAGCTGTAAGTGGATATTATTATTTATTTTATGAGCCCGTAGAAATCAAAGCTCGGGTTTCATGGCCAAGAGGATTTTCCTCACAAATCTAATTCCTAAAGCTTGGCTTTGCCGAGTTAATAAGTACTTTCCAAATAAAGATCCCTTTTACTGCTTTGATTTTTGTGAACTTCCCTTTACTCTGATTCAAAGTCACATGGGAAGGAGCTCTTGTAAAACCATTGTTTAATTTAGACTTTTCATACTGCGTGTATGTCCGGCTATTCTCTGGTTTCAGTCTCCAAGGAGCCTCTGAGGGCAGACTGTGCTTCTTTCCCTTACATATAGTTTGGCAGCAAATGAGATGTTTTCAATAGGGGTGAAAAAAACCTCACAGTAAGTAACCTGTCACCTCCAGGAAGAAGCACATCCTGTTCTAAAGAAGTTGCTTCAGAGCCGACCCGAGGACCGTACTGGTGTTTTTACTTATGACTCAGGCAATAGCCTGGGATGGTGTTTTAAGGAGAGAGTTGTTACATGACATTGTAATAACATTGTGAGAAGCCATCATACAAAGCTCTTTATTTTAGTATCGTGGACTTCTAGTCGGGACCCCAATTCTGTTCGGTATGCCTACAACTCTTCATGCCAGAGCACAGGAAAAGTGCAAAAACGTGCCCAGAAAATCACTGGATAAAAGCAGACAGGCTTTTAATTTGAATCTTAGATGTAAAGGGATTAAAGCCATGGGTAGTTGACTTCCTTTTCCTACGGTCGCTTGTGTGGCTCAGATGGAGACCATTGGTCCAAGTTCATGTGTTACATTTCACCCATTAATCACGCTTGAATCCTGTTCTTAAGCTTCTGGAATCCAGGCTCTGGAGCCAGGAAATGGAGCAAGATGGAACTTTAAAGAAATGAGGGGGCTTTTCTAGTCATAATTCCACTGTTATTGCCTGAAGCACTATAAAAGATGGAAGAATCAAAAACAATCTCCACACATCCCCTGTCACTTGCCTTTTGTGTGGTACTTTTACCAAACTCTGGGATCATAGTTTTGGTAGCTGAAAGTTTATCCCCTTCCAGGGACCCCAGCAGAGTCCCACAGGGCGAGGTCAATAGGCGGAGCTTCCAAAGTGTCCCAGTCTCTTGGGATTTCCTCCTCTCCTCTCCGTCCTAGTTCATTGGTGGGGTTGAGTTTAAAGTGTCAGGCCACAGAACAGACAGATTGTTCACAGTGGTAATATGATCTGGTTGTCAGTCACTTCCTGAAACCCACATCTGGGTGGTAGTAAACGCAGGACTGAGATTCTAATATTATAACTCACGGTTCTATTTTCTGTCCCTCATACAGTGGCTTCCTTCGTGAGTTATAGACGAAAGTGAAAATTAACTGCAATTTTAAAAATATGAAATTTGAGACCTCAAGCCAAGAAATCTTAGCATTCTAGTATCAATAGAAGTAGGATTTTGTTTGTTTACTCTGAGTCCCAGTTATCATTAGTGTCACATTTCTTTATCATAAGAGGCCTGGGTGATGGGGAATGTTCTATAATGTGAATGCTGTCACCCTATAGCCATACTTTTAGTGTGGGCAACTCTTTGCAAGATCTGTTGCAAGAATCTCTGGGATTCCCAGGTGGTGTTTCACACACGCACAGGATCAGGTACAGCCAACAATGGATTTCTTGTCTTAGAAATATTGGAAAGGGGCGCCTGGGTGGCTCAGTCGTTAAGCATCTGCCTTCGGCTCAGGTCGTGATCTCAGGATCCTGGGATCGAGCCCCGCATCGGGCTCCCTGCTCGGCAGAAGCCTGCTTCTCCCTCTCCCACTCCCCCTGCTTGTGTTCCCTCTCTCACTGTCTCTCTCTCTCTCTGTCAAATAAATAAATAAATAAAATCTTAAAAAAAAAAAAAAAGAGAGAAATATTGGAAATATTCAGAGAACAAATGGCCTAATATCAGGCTTTACATATACAGGGCTCCTGCTTTGAGTGTGAAGTTGGTTCTTTACATTCTAAAATTGTGAGATCATCAGGAAAGTTCAAGAATATTTAGGAGGTAATAAGGTCAGTTGGTTTGACTGGTAGGTTCATGGCATAGAGAAGTTGAGGACAGAGCTGGAAGGATGCTTTTGTTTATTAATGTCACATTACCCTTAGAGTAAGGGCTGTTGTAATCTCTGCATATACTGATGCTACTTATTATAAGATATTTGAAGAACATGTATGAAAACTTTGGGTCTCATTGCAGTGGGCAAGTTAACAGTTAGACTGATGTTTGGATACTACATCTGTCACCTGCTAGTCATGTGACTTTGGGCAAGTTAAACATTGTTAGCCTCCATTTCCTGATCCAGGAAATGGCAATAGAATATTTACCTCAGAAGTTTGTTAAGAATTAGGTAATAGAATATGTAAATATTAAATATATAAGGCAGTTCTCACACTGACTGGCACATGGTGAACAATAAATTTAAGAGTCATCATTTCCCACCTAGATGATTGAAATAGCCTCTTTACTGGTGTCCCTGTTTTTGCTCCAGCTCTGCCTCATTTTAGTCTCAACATGGCAGCTGGAATGATCCTGTTATAATGTTAAGTTGGATGGTGTCATTTCTTTGCTCAAAATCCAATGCGTCTGGTTCACTCAGAGGGAAAGCCTCACAATGGCTGGTATATTGTTGTTAGTTTAAAGATTGTATTTATTTATTTATTTTAAGTAATTTCTACACCCAGCATGGGGCTTGAACTCCAACCCCGAGGTCAATTGTTGCATGATCTACCCACTGAACCAGCAGGCACCCCTGGTATGTTTTTATTTATTTATTTATTTATTTATTTATTTATTTATTTATTTATTTATTTATTTTTATTTTTATTTTTTTTAAAGATTTTTTATTCATTTATTTGACAGAGAAAGACACAGCGAGAGAGGGAACACAAACGGGGAGTGGGAGAGGGAGAAGCAGACTCCCCGCCGAGCAGGGAGCCCGATGCGGGACTCGATCCCGGGACTCCAGGATCATGACCTGAGCCGAAGGCAGTCGCTTAACCAACAGAGCCACCCAGGCGCCCTCCTGGTATGTTTTTAATCTCACCTTCTTCTCTCCCCTTGACTGTCTGTTGCAACCACACTGGCCTCCTCTTACTGGGCCTTAAACATTCCAGAAAGTTCTCCCCACCACCTGACACCCTTTACCTGTGCCCACTGTTTTGTTTTCTACAAATCATTTATCACCAACTAACCTTCTATATATTTTAGCTGCTTATAACCTTGATTGGTTGTCTCCCCCTGCTACAAGGTAAGCTTCAATGGGATAAGGATTTCTTCGTATCTGCTTTGTTCACAGCTATATCCCTAGAGCCCAGAACAGAACCTGGCACAGAGAACCCCTCAGCACATATTTGCTTAGTTAGTTTTGAATGATCAAACAAATGGGAGCCATTATTAGTAATTTAATGGGATCTCTTAGTATTAGTACATGTACATGCTATTTCATCCATTCAACAGATACTGGCTAAGCACATAATACGAGCCAGAATTACATTAGCTGTTGGGAATAGAGCCAGAAACAAGAGAGACATGGCCCTGCCTTCGTGGAGCTTATGGTTTTAGTGTTACAAGAATTGCACTGAATAGATATTCCTAATTGTGAAAAGGTGAAAGATTTTCTTCATAACACTTAAGTATGAAATTTGAAGTTTTTCAGAATCTTTAAACATTATTATCTAAAACCTTAAAAACTTTATTTACCATTATTATTTTCAAAAAGAGTTTAACATAGAATTAGAAAATTTTATTTTTTTCATAGCCAAGTAATTTTAATGAGATTATGGGGCACCTGGGTGGCTTAGTCATTAAGCGTCTGCCTTCGGCTCAAGTCATGATCCCAGGTTTCTGGGATTGAGCCCCACATCAGGCTCCCTGCTCAGCAGGAAGTCTGCTTCTCCCTCTCCCACTCCCCCTGCTTGTGTTCCTTCTCTCGCTGTGTCTCTCTCTGTCAAATAAATAAGTAAAATCTTTAAAAAATTTTTTTAATGAGATTATGATCAATCAGATATACATTCATGTTGCTTATTTTTTTTTATTTTTTAAATTCTTATTTTTTTAAAATTTAAATTCAAGTTAGTTAACATATAGTGTATTATTTATTCCAGGGGTAGAACTTAGTGATTCCTCAGTTGCATATAGCACCCAGTGCTCATGATATCAAGTGCCCTCCTTAATGCCCATTACCCACTTACCTCATCTCCCCATCCACCGCCCTCCAGAAACCCTCTATAGTTAAGTTTGTTCCCTATAGTTAAGACTCTCTTATGGTTTGCCTCTCTCTCTCTTTTTATCTTATTTTATTTTCTCACTTTTTTTAAATTCAAGTATAATTAACATATTCTAACTTTTTTTTAGACCTGTGAATGAAGAGTTCTAACCATCTCCCTGGTTACTGGACTTCCAGTCTTAATTATTTATTCTCATCCTCATGATCAAATCAGCATCATATTTAAAAGTACATACGATAAATTTTAGATGCACTACAATGCATGGTGACTTACTAAAATGTTACTCCAGCTTCTACCTAATTTTAATTCCATATTTCACTTCATGATAATTTGATGTAGGTCTCTTCACGAAGCAGCATTATCTTAGAGTTTGCAATTTTGTTAATCTCTTGTGATTAGAAAATATGTTCAAATTTCTCACTTCATTACTCTGAGCTCTACCTTCGATTTTAAAAGTGATTACCAGATTTAATTTTAATATTTTTTATTCTCTGATTAAGAGAGTAAGCTATTAAGTTCTAGTCAATCAGGTAAGCCAGTATCATACAGGTTTTTAAATGATTCTAAATTAATTCATCTTTTAATTTGAATTTGTTCAAAATAGTCTCTGGTACTGAGTAGTTTTGATGAAAAATCACCATTCTGCCAGTCTGCTGTTGGGTATGATTTCAGTAAGACTCTCCATAGTAATTTTTCTGTGAAGACATCTCTTCGGGTTGCATTGGTCACACTGAATTTGCCATGTTAAATGCAAGTAACACAAGCTTAACCCATGCAAAGGAAACCGTCACAGTTCAGAGTAATCAAGTGGAAGTTTTGAAATTGTAAACTCTAAGATAATGTTACTTTGTGGAGAGACCTGGGTCAAATTATCATGGGTAATTCTCAAATGGAATTAAAATTAGGTAGAAGGAAGTTCCAGTTGATTGTGATCTGGCCGATCTCAAAGCTACAATGATCAGATGTTTCACATTAACTAGGGTTATATTTTGTCCTTGCATGGGTATAATTGAAATTAAGGCCTCCATTTGGAAAACATATGATAATTCAACAGCATCTTCTGCCTACTTCCTTAACAAATAGGAAGCCAGATGCACCATAGAGTAGTGAACCAGAAAAAAAAAAAATTAAAAGCTAACTTGTTAAAAAACAAATAATAAGGATGAAAATTGATAACACAAAGTTTTGAGCAAAAAATAAGAAAAAAAATTTCCTATAATTGGTAAGGTAAAAGACTGAATCAGAAAAATTTTATGTAGTTCTAAGATCTTGTCTGCTTTTAAACTTTATTTTATTTTATTCCTATAGAATAGAAACCGATCATTCTCTCTCAAGGGATATAGAAATTGCCATTCTTTAATAAAACTGCCACAAAGAACAGTAACTTTTATGTTAGAGGATTGTGAGGTAGAAAATAAATTTGAAAAACCTAAGGAAAGGAGAACTTTTCTCTGTGATATCTTTTTTTAAAAATATTTTATTTATTTATCTGAGAGAGAGAGAGGGAGAGCACATTGGGGGTGGGGGGAGAGGGAGAGGGAGAGGGAGAAGCAGACTCCCCGCTGAGCAGGGAGCCCAATGTGGGGTTTGATCCCAAGACCCGGAGATCATGACCTGAGCTGAAGGCAGACACTTAACCAACTGAGCCACCCAAGTGCCCTTCTGTGATATCCACTTGATAAGATCCCAGACAGTCTAAAATAAAGTTCCTCTGCTAACTTCAGAGGGAATGGAAGGAAATCAAAAAACCTCTTCAAAATGCTTTAGGGTCTAGTACTTTACTTCTTAGTAGCCCACATCATAATTCCGTTGTATTCAACAAACATTCACAGAGGGCTCATTATGGGGTAGGTGTTGAGAACACAAAGATAAATGTGCCCTCATTCTAGACTCAAGGAATTTATGTGGTGAGAGTCATTAAGAACATACAAGGAGGAAGCTAAAATTTGTTGACCACCGAACTATCTGCTAGACCTTTTTGCTAGGGCATTTACATACTTTATTACTTATTATCCTTATGGAAAAATTATAAGGTAGATATTATATTGAATAGCCATTTTATCATGTAAGAACTTGAGGGTCGCACAGAGAGTAGGGGAGCCAGAATTTAGTGTTGTCTATCTGTTGCCAAGTCCTAATTCTTTCCACCCCAGGATGCTGAAAAGAGACCTATATATACACATATACAAATAAATACATATATTTATATGCATATACATAAGTGTGTGTATATTTGTATATACATATACCTGCACATAAACACAAATATATATAAACCCACATATGTATAAGAGCCATATACACGCATACGTGGGCCTCCTTTGTTATCTAAATCACATGTTTTTTAATATATTTTAATTTTATATTTATTTTAATTAAGGTTTTTTTAAGGCAGTTTTTTTTTTTTTTTAAAGATCTATTTATCTGAGAGAGAGAGAGAGGGAGAGCAAATGTAGGGGTGGGGAAGGGCAGAGGGAGAGGGAGATAAAAACCCAAGCAGACCCGGCACTGAGTGTGGAGCCCAACTCAGGGCTCCACCGTGGGGCTCCATCTCACCACCCTGAGATCAGACCCTGAGATCAGACCTAAGTCAAAACCAAGAGTCCAATGCTTTAATCGACTGTGCCACTAGGCGCCCCTAGTGCAGTTTTAGATACACAGCAAAATTGAGGAGGAGGTAGACATTTCTCATGTATTTCCTGACACCATGTGTACATAACCTCCAACATTTGGTATATTTGGTACATTTGTTATAATTGATGAACCTACATTAATGCATCAAAGTCACCCAAAGTCCATGGTTTACATTAGGGTTCACTCTTCATGTTGTACATTCTACATCTTTGGACAAATGTATAATGACATGTATCCATCATTGTGGAATCACACAGAGTATTTTCACTGCCCCCCAAATCCCCTCTGCTTTCCCTATTTATCACCCCTTCCTCAACCCTTGGTAACCCTTGAAACTTGTACTCTCTTCATAGTTTTGCCTTCTCCAGAACATCATAGAGTTGGAATCACATGGTATGTAGTTTTTCCAGATTGGCCTCTTTCCCTGAGCAACATGCATTTAAGTTTCCTCTGTGTGTTTTCCTGGCTTTATAGTTCATTTCTTTTTAGCACCAAATAATATTCCTTGTCTGGATGTACCACAGTCTGTTTATCCATTCACCTACTGAAGGACATCTTGGCTGCTTCCAAATTTCAGCAATTATGAATAAAGTCATTATAAACATCCATGGGCAGGTTTTTGTGTGGGTGCACGTTTTCATCTCCTTTGGGAAAATACCAAGGAGCATGGTTGCTGGATTATTTGATGATCAATTGCATTTAACATGTTACATAAGGTTTTGGTAAGTACGGCCTATATTTCTTTGTTTTGAATGGGAAAAATAATGCATTGTGAGTGCATTCTATTTCTCCAAATAACACTATTACTTTTTAAGTACTGATTCATAATCTCTAAGGGATTTCTTGCATTATATAAAGCATTTACAAAACCACTGATCTAATGATTTAATAATTAATCAGTCATTAGTGTGAATGTTTGAATGCAGAATGCAATAATAGTGTGCAGTATGAGATACAAAATATCATTTCCTCCAGCAACGACATGCTCTATAGTGTAGAGAAACCGTGAAATAATATGTTAGAGTTACATCAGGAATTCAAATAGCAGTTAGCAAAATGAAATAAGTCCATTTTAAAATCGTTACTGATTGAAGAGTTGCTGAGTGAGGTTGGTGGCTAAAGGAGAGGAGGAAACTGGAAGAGTGGTCACTATTGCTGTTTGGTGGTGAGTGAAGGGGAAGGGGGCATGTGCCAATGGGGGAGCAAGGGGAATAGAAAATGCCCGACCTTCCTCTGTGTCCAGGTCCAAGGAATTGGTGGACAGATGTGGTCTTTCTGGACATTGGAGACTCTAGCAGCAGATGACTGTAAACCACCATCTGAAGTCTTAACAGAAGTGACGGGGCAAAACAACAGACTTAAGATGGACGTTGATTGCTAGGGACAGCTCCTGGGACACCCTGCAACTGTGCTGAGCACTGCATTTTTGAGTACGATGCTTCTGCACATGTCCTGGCCACATTCACTTGCAATGGCAATTTTATTCTCAAACTCAACATCCAAAAAACAAATAATCAAGTCAAAAAATGGGCAGAAGACATGAACAGACACTTCTCTGAAGATGACATATAAATGGCTAACAGACACATGAAAAAATGTTCATCATCATTAGCCATCAGGAAAATTCAAATCAAAACCACATTGAGATACCACCAGTTAGAATGGCAAAAATTGACAGGCCAAGAAACAACAAATGTTGGAGAGGTTGTGGAGAAAGGGGAACCCTCTTACACTGTTGGTGGGAATGCAAGTTGGTACAGCCCCTTTGGAAAACAGTGTGGAGGTGCCTCAAAAAATTAAATATAGAGCTACCCTATGACCCAGCAATTGCACTCCTGGGTATTTACCTCAAAGACACAGATGTAGTGAAAAGAAGGGTCATATGCACCCCAATGTTCATAGCAGCAATGTCCACAATAGCCAAACTGTGGAAAGAGCCGACATGCCCTTCAACAGATGAATGGATAAAGAAGATGTGGTCCACATATACAATGGAATATTACTCAGCTACCAGAAAGGATGAATACCCAACTTTCACATCAACATGGATGGGACTGGAGGAGATTATGCTAAGTGAAATAAGTCAAACAGATAAAGTCAATTATCATATGGTTTCACTTATTTGTGGAACATAAGGAATAGCATGGAGGACATTAGGAGAAGGAAGGGAAAAATGGGGCAGGGGAATTGGAGGGAGAGATGAACGATGAGAGACTATGGACTCTGAGGAGCAAACTGAGGGTTTTAGAGGGGAGGGGGGAGGGGGGATGGGTTAGCCCGGTGATGGATATTAAGGAGGGCACGTACTGCATGGAGCACTGGGTGTTATACGAAAACAATGAATGGTGGGTCACTACATCAAAAACTAATGATGTATGGGCGCCTGGGTGGCTCAGTCGTTAAGCGTCTGCCTTCGGCTCAGGTCATGATCCCAGGGTCCTGGGATCGAGTCCCACATCGGGCTCCCTGCTCGGCAGGAAGCCTGCTTCTCCCTCTCCCACTCCCCCTGCTTGTGTTCCTGCTCTCGCTATCTCTCTCTGTCAAATAAATAAATAAAAATCTTTAAAAAAAAAAAAAAAAAAAAAAAAAAAAAAAAAAAAAAAAACTAATGATGTATTGTATGGTGACTAACATAACATAATAAAATAAAATTAAAAAAAATAAAGTTTGGGCGCTGAATGTTCATGGCTTTTCTTGTTTCCCCTGTTGACAACCAATCAGGAGCACTGACTTGAATGAGTCCCTTGAGTGTAAGTACTGTACCTGTGATGCTAACAATTTTCATGATCTTCACTGTCCACTAAACCCAACTTTTTTGGCATAGCCTATGGTTTTTGCTTCGTACCACTTCCTCAAAGCCTTGCAAGTTAGTGACAAATGGTCAAACCAGTTTCTCATAAACTTCTCTCCTTCTTGTGATTTTCATCTCCCAGCCTGACTAATGAATCTGAGAGCCTTTCTTGATATTGCATAGGACACATCTCATATTGCCTCCTTGGAGTTTCTTGTCACTTCTTCTCTTGGGCTACATCATTCTTCTGCTTGAAGCCAACCACCTACGTCTTGATGAAATGTCAGGACTTGATAAACGTATGATAAAACATGGGTTGGAGACAGGTGATGGAACCAGAAGTCCACTGGGAGCTGGGAGATGGGAAGGAACTGCAAAAATAAGCTTAAGATGCCTTCTTTCTAGTGGACTACTCCAAGGCATGGTTTCTCAGGATAGCCTGAAGTCATATTATGTCACATAATATCATGTGACCTAAAGGAGTCACCAGCCTAACATCTGCATGGGCCTTCTTGCAATACAGTTTATATCTGACTAGCATGGTAATGCATTATCTTGTCTTCCGTCTGGCCCTTCACAGTCTCATTTCCCCTTGCCCTTACTCATGCTGCCTGGTCTTGCATAGTCATTAAAAAGTATTAAAAGTCTGTGCCTCAACTTTGTTTTCTAGGTAATCCAGGCCAATGCAGATACCAAATCTCTTTCCTAAATTCTCCATCAAAGCAGTATTATCTGCTTCAGTCCTCTGCACAAGATATTGCATGTTGAGATGGAACATTGATATGACATTGTTTTTCATCTTAGATCAATTTTGATGCATGGTGTACTAATCAATACCAAAAAATGCTTCTAGTGAGTCTCTTCTCAGATATAACCTAGGAGAGAGTTTTATAGTATCCACCAAATAAATATTTTGGAGTTTTTCATAATAAAACTTTTATGACATCATTAAAAAACCAGAATTTTAATAATTAAGAAATAGCAAATACACTCAGGTAATGACTGTTTTCATCCATTTTTTGTCTAGCATTTTGGTATTGACTCTCTTGTTGGTCTATGCTTATGCATCTAACTTTGTTTCACCAACTAGATCTCAACTACTTGAAGGTAAGGAGAGGGAAGTCTTCTTTCCCACAGCTATTAGCTTGGGATAGACCAGCAAGTTGGTGCGGCCATCACAGAGTTTGAAATGGAGCTCTCAGAGGCTCATTTGTTTAGTTCACCAACATGTGAACATTGTGATATTTAAAATTTTCAGTTCTTCAATGTGTCTTTATGTCTTCAATAAACCTCATACAGATATGTGTTGAGTGATCAGAAGCCAATGTAGTGTACAGATTTGGGGATTGGTCTTCATGTCATAAAGAGAAGACTGATTGGTTTCACCTCCCCCATAGAACTTAGCCTATTTTGAGACAATCAGCTTTTTTCTGTTCCTGGCATTCTCAACTCCTTTTCCCTTATTGTCCTCAACCACTGGGTCACTAAATCTTGTCTTTTGTACTCCTTCAACTGCTTATAGTCCTTCGATGACCCCCACCCTGAGTTCACTGTGAGGCCCATTATGAATCAGTGGTTCTCTCACTCCCTTAGATGGGGACACTACCATCTGTCCATCCCCATGATCGATCCTGGTGCATTGTAAGTATTTAATAAACCCCTGAATAATACTTGTTCTTTTATGAAAAGTAAGATGTTAATTTCATTCCAGACCAATATTTATTGAACATCCATGCTCTGGGGAGCTCTGGGCAAGATACTGTAGAGAGTAAGAGAAGGTCTAAGATGCTGGATTCTTAAAATCTAAACGATGAAGCAAATAACAATAAAATAGAGTTACTGAAAAACCAGACATACAAAAATTCAAGCAATGCCCCAAGGTGGTCTATTGTTAATTACTAGATTTGTTAGATAGAACATGAGTGCTAACACTTCAGAGGAGAACTTGGCCATTGTGGCCAGCAGTGATCTGCAAAGACCACACAGAGGAAGAAAGATGTGAGCCTGGTATTAGAGAGAAAGCCAGTTTTGTGTGAGTGGAGATCAACCAAGGCAGAAGAAAAGGAGCAGAGTGGGAAGGGAGTAGTCTGATCTCCTAGAACAGAGTTTTTCTGCAGAGTAGTATTCTTCACCTTTTTAAGGTTATGGATTGTTTTAAGAATTTGATAAATACTTTTAATTCTCCTCCAAAAAGTGACCATTAAAAATAGATGCAAAAGTTTTTATACTTTTTTAGGGGTATGTACATGTATAGCCTACTCGTGGACACCAGGAAGGGTTCCAGGGGGTTCATAAATCCCTCCACCTAAGAACCACATTCCAGGAGAGATTAATGGGAAGAGAGCTTTGGACTATGTAGATTTTGAAAGGTCTTAGATAACAGACTAAATGGAAGTAAGGGAAAAATAGAAATGGAAAGACATTCAATTTTAACTCAAAAACTGCTTTCCCCTTTGATTTTTTTTTATCTATAGAATAAGGAAAATAATCATACTTTCTAGATTTTTGAGCTGATTAATGGTGAAAATGATATAGAGAGTACACTATACAGTGTGCATGTATTTATTCTACAGGGAAGATAAAAAGCCTGGAGATTTTTAATTAATAAATAACATGGTTAAAATGGGATTTGAGAAGAGAAACTTGCTGGCAGTGTTCATGATGGAGGGAAAGGAAAAGAAACTTTAATTGCTGAGAATGGAAGAGTGGGGAGACACTGACGTACAGAACGAGATGACTAGGCCATAAACAACACTCTCAATATGGGTAAGAGCAAGACTTTTTTTTATAGGGAAGAAATGTCATATGAGGAGGAGTTAGCATTTAAAAATATTTCTTCCTTTAAGAGGTCACTTTCACAGGAACTTACTCCCACTTAGTAATTTAGAAATGCATGATTGTAATCATCAGAAATTTTCACTTAAAATATTCAAGAAATAACTATGACTACAGTTGGTAGACTGCATGATAGATTTGCCAAGGGAATAGAAGCCTCTTTTGGAGAGTTTCACACTCGATTACACAGAAAGACGAGTTAGGATGAAGTTCCCAAGAGAAATGCTATATGTTTGATTTCTATGTGGGATGATTGGTTTCTTTCTGCTTCTCTCATCTTTAACCTCTTCCTTGTGGCTCATAAGGGAGATTGGTCCCAACTGGTCTACAGGTCCTAAACCACTGATAGATCTAGATTCTCCTGTTTCTACTATACTTAATTCAGAACTTATATCTTTCTATTTGGATATTCCATTAGCTTCTTAAAGGGACTCTCTGCCTTCAGGTCTTTCTCTATTTAATGTATTCTCTGCAGGACAGCTAGAATATTCTTTCTAAAATACAAATATGATCATATCTCTTTCCTGCTTTAAACCCTTCACTGACTCCTCAAGTCCTGCAGAATGAAGTTCAGAGTCTTTAGCATGACTTACAGTCACCCTCAGCCTACTTGCTCAGGCTTATCTCCAATCACTCCCATCCACATGCCCAACCTCTATGTATGTGGCTGTTCTAGAGGCTGCCATCTCTGCAGAGAGGCCATTGCTCTTTTTCTTGGCATATAGCATTTTCACTCATTCTACTTTAGACTTAATTGTAATTTTTAATACATGAACCTAGATTAATCAAGCAAACCACACTACAAGTTTGTCCCTGCTTTGCCCCTCATAGCAAAGTGTGCACTTTCCAGAGGCAATCAGATTCAAAAATTATATTTCTGTTCCTTCTCGCCCTTTCTTTATCCATCTGTCTAGCTAGCTAGGTATCACTTTTCTGATTTTAAAAATTTAGACATTATCTAAAAATACTACTATAGAAAATTAGACTTTAGCTTCCTTGACATCTTTCTGCAGTATTTGTTTACCCTCTGTATTGGGTAAAAGTCTTAATTTGCCTCCTCAGTTTCCCCTGGTGATGTCCAGCTCCCAGACTGCGGTGCTTCTCCCAGGAGATAACCAGTCATTTGCCCTGGAATATTGGGCCCTTTCTCTTGGCTGCCAGCAGCACAGTTAGGCCAACTAACACAAGGCTCAACATTTCTGGCTCTTGTTACCACATCTGGACTCAGATGAAGCTCTAATTCTCTGAATGTGAAATTCAGCTCCCCAATGGCTTTTGGAGAAGCCAGATAACCCAACTCAGAAATAAGGGAGAATAATATCTGTGGGTAAATTTTGACCAATGAGAGACAAATATGTAACATATGGCCTTTATTGCTTAGCATTCTTTTTGCTTTGCTTTATTTATTTCTGTCTCTCAGTGACCTGGATTTGTACCTCCTCAATGAAGTCTCAGTATTTAAATCCTTTTATCAGACCCCATTTTTCCAGAGCACTCAGGCTAAGATACTTTCTCTCCTTAGTATCTTAGTGTGTGTGTGTGTGTGTGTGTGTGGACAACTTTTGGTTAATTCAATAATCAGAATTTAAATTATCATGACTCTATAAATGCTACATATTCCAGTAAACCCAGCAAGCATGATTTTACTTTTCTCCTCCTAAATCTTTCTATTTTTTTCTGGTGTTTAAAATTGCATAGATTGTTGTTGTTGTTCACTTAATTTTCTATGTCAATTTAGAAATCTCCCCAAAGCATTGAAATTCCCCTAATATGAACAGAAGTGTTGAGCAGTTCTTTTGTCTTTGAGATTCCTACTGTAGCCTTGTGTGTTCTCCAGTTCCAGTCTGAACTGGCTGACCCTTAGACCTGATATTCCACACTATTCTCTGAATTCTCTTCATTTATTTCTTCTTTATATTTTCTATTTCCTGGATCTAGTGCCTTACTTTTTCTTGGTTTAAAACCTCATGTTGGAAAACACATCCTCCAGTAGCTTCCTGAAAAAAGGTACATGGGAGGTAATTTATTTTAAAATCTTAAATGCCTGAGATGGTCTTTATTTAGCCTTCATATTTAAATGATACATTATTAAGATAAGAAATGTTTTACAGAAAGTAAAATTTTATCAGAATTTTAAAAGCACTCCATTTTTTTCTAGTATATTGCATTACTTTTATAAAGTTTAATGGTAATCTAATTCCCAGTTCTTTGTATATAATCAGTTATTTTCTCACAGGAAGCTTTAGTATCTTTTTCCAAATCTCTAACATTTTGGATTTCATAATGTTGTGTCATAGTGTGCATCTTATTTTATTAATAAGTTACCAGGAGTCATTTTATAAACTGAGGTTCTTAAGTTTTAAGACATTTTCTTGAATTATTTCTTTGATAGATTTATGTTTCCTGTTCCTTGATTATTTCATTTATTAATAAATGTCTTTGTGATATTTGTGAATTCTTTTAAGTTCTTGGATTATAGCAGTGCACACAAAGACTAAAAATTCTACCCTTGTGAAGCATATATTCTAATGGTAAAGATAGGTAAGTTAAATAAGCAAAATAAAAAGTAATGTTAGTAATAAATGCTAAGAAAAAAAAGGCCAGGAAGGAAGTTATGATATAGGGTGTGTACGTGAGATTCGTGATTTTAGATATGAGGCCAGGAAAGGCTTCACTGTGAGAGTGAGGTTTAAGTTAAGATGACAGGGATTAAGGAGTTAGCTAGGTAGCTCTCTGGGGTAAAAGCCTTTTAGGTAGGAAAAATATCAAGTTTGAAGTACAGATGTATTTAAGGAATAGTAAGGAAGCTAGGGTGACCAAAACAAAGGAAGCAAATGGGAGAGTGGGAGGGAATGAGGTTAAGGGTAGGTGGGGCCCAAATTATGCAAGGCCTTGTAGGTAGGAAGGGGACCACTGGAGGGTTTTGAGCAGAGGAATAACATGATCTAACAGAGGTCTTAATGGAATCACTTTGGCTGGTATGGTGAGAGAGTCTGAAAGAAGGCAAAGGTAGAAGCAAGGGTGCCATTCAGGAGGCTGTTGCAACAAATCAAGAGAGAAGTAACAGTGGCTTGTACCAGAGCAGTGGCAGTGAGGATTGTGAGTTGTGGTTGAATTCTTTATATGTTTTGAAGGTAGAAGTGTCATGATTTGCTGACAGACCATATCTGAGGTGTGAGATAAAAAGGAAGGAAGATGACTCAGGATTTTGGCATGAGCCTAAAAAAAGAAGTTGCCAAAAACTGAAAAGGGAAAAGTACAGGAGGAAAGCTTGTTTTTTTTTTGTTTTTTTTTTTTTTTTAATCTTTATTTCTGGGGAGAGGGAGGAAAGTGTAAGAAGTTTGGAATTGGGCGTTGAAAGTATGACATGCCTGTTACATATCCAAATAAAGATGTAAATTGTGAGTTTGACATTTAGGTCTGCATGTTTAGGTGAGGTATGTGGGCTGGAGATATAGATGTGGAAGCCTTCAGCATATAGGTGGTCTGTATGACCATGAGATAGGAAGTGATAGCCCAGAGAATGGGTGTAGATTATATACTCACTAGAGGAAAGGAGATCTCAGGATGGAGTCTGGAGGCACTGTCCACATTTAGAGATCAGGTTGATGAGTAAGAAATAGCAGGAAAGACTGAGAGGAAGAGGCCAAGGTGTAGGAGGAAAGCAGGGATATGTGGAGTTCCACAAGCAAAGAAAGTTTTCCAAGAAGGAGGGAATTATCTACTTTGTCAGGTGCTGCTGATAAGTGAGATGAGGACTAAGAAATGAGTTTCTTTTTTGGTGATCTTGATGAAAATAGATGTTGGGGAAGTGGTAAGGTAAAAATTTGACTGGAGTGGATTCACAGAGAGAGGAGGGAAGAAATGATAATTAGTGGGTGTAGATAACTTTCTTAAGACGCTTTCCCAAAAAAGGCAAGAAGAGAAATAAGATGGTACCCTTTCAATGAAGATGGTGCCAAAGGTGAAGAAGGAAATCCCTGCCCTTCCTAAAGCAGAAGCCAAAACAAAGGCTTTGAAGGTCAAGAAAGTGATGCTGAAAGGTGTCCACAGTCACAAAATAAAGATCCGCATGTCACCTACCTTCCAATGGCCCAAGACACTACATCTCTGAAGGCAGTCCAAATATCCTTGAAAGAGCACCCTCAGAAGAAACAAGCTTGACCACTATGCCTTCATCAAGTTCCCCTGACTACTGAGTCAGCCATGAAGAAAATAGAAGACAACAACACACTTGTGTTCATTGTAGATGTCAAGGCCAACAAGCGCCAGATCAAACAGGCTGGAAAGAAGCTCTATGACATTGACGTGGCGAAGGTCAACACTCTGATCAGGCCTGATGGAGAGATGAAGGTATATGTTCAACTGGCTCCTGATTATGATGCTTTGGATATTGCTAACAAAATTGGGATCATCTAAACTGAGTCTAGCTGGCTAAATCTAAATATACATTTTTTTCACCCCCTCCCCAAAAAAAGGAAAGAAGGAAAAAGAGAAAAAAGAAGTAAGATGATGGCTGGAGCTCTACTCTGTATTTTGGGAGCAAAGATTATTCAGATGTTGAATATCCTGTATTGATTTTCTTATTTTCTTTCTTGTATTTTCCATTTTTCAATTCTTTATCTTCCTGTTCTTGCTTGGGAGAGTCTTTGATTTTGTCTTAAAACCCTCCATTGACCTTTTTTTCTACTATCATTTTCATTTCAAGAGCTCTTCTTTATTTTTAGATTGTTCATTTTTCACATGAATGGTGATCTCTGTTCTTGTTCTTCATTTATCAAAGGTTCTGTTGAAGATATGAAAATTAAAAAAATAAAGAAATAAAGCTTTTCAATTTTGGTGTAGTTAGCTTTTCTCTCTTTTTACAAAAAAATTATTGAAGGATACTTAAGACTTACAAAATGATATAAAGAATAATACAACAAAATCCTTGGGCTTAAAATATAACTTTTTTTTTTAGTTTCCCAGTTTTGTTTTATAAGTGTAGTTTCATCCCATATTCCTAAAGTTATCTATTAAAGGTTTTTTTTTCCCTCAGCCTTTTCCTGCTCACTGTATTGATCTCTATTTTTTCTAAGTCCAATCTAATCTCCTGCTTTGTTTGTTTGTTTGTTTGTTTGCTTGCTTGCTTGCTTGCTTTGGTCTACCTTGCATATTAGGGCTTCCTCAAATATTTGGAGATCTTGCCTGCCCATGTGTATTTAAGAGTGGGGCCCTAAAAGCTCATTAGCAGGTCCGTGTGCCAAGGCAGCACTGGGTGGCTGCCTGCTTTCAATAGAGCTAGAACCCAGCTCTTTCCTTATAGACTTCCAGTGTCCGTATCTAGAGGTCTCCTCCCTTGGACCATTCTGTTTTTCCAGAGGAGAATCTTGCAGCTTTCTGCTTATGATAACTGCAGACTTAGGAAAAGGGCTCAAGAAGCCTCACTGTCCAGTACAGAGATTTTCACTTAATCTCCCATTTCCTATATCGCATTTTGCTCCTGACCTTAGCTGTGTTTGTTATTTGAGTGAATAGTCTTGTAGATTCAGCTTTTTCTGGGAGTAAAGTTCTTGTCTTCTGCCCAGAGTTGCAAAGGTGTAGTTTACTGGCTGTATAGATTGGTAGAAGGGATGGGAGCCATTGAAAAGCTCCAGATAGGTTTTTAACTAGTCCTATTCTTGGCTCCATTCTGAATATTGGCTCCCAGAGGTACCTAGTGGTTCCAGTGTCTGAGCCTTTTTGGTGTCATGTGGACCAAATCCACTCCACTCACACTGGGATGCCCCCTCTGTAGGCAATAGATTTCAGCCTTCTTCCCTCAGTTCAGCCAATTGTCGGCTATACAGCTTCTGCCCGTCTCTCACTTCTTCACCAATTCTCTTTGTTCTGTTGGTTTTAAATTTGGGGGTTAAATATTTACATTATGTAACTTTAAAGGGGTTACTCAGAGGTAAGTATGTATATTAAATGCTCCATATTGACTGGTGACATCACTTACTATTCATTATATTACTAGCCATTCAGATGTGACCTTCTCCAAGAGGAAACCCCTAGACTGAGAGAGTCAATCCCCCCTTGGAGCTGACACCACTTATGGTAAGTTTCCTACGTTTCCATCGCTTTGTCTTTTTCCAGGACTACAAGCTCTAGAGAGGCAAGGATAATGATTTCTTTGTCTTTGGAGCTCCAAAGCCCAATAGAGTGTTGAATGAACAGATATCTGCAGAATTTGCCAAGTTAGTTTTTTTGCAGATATCTAGTGTGGGTTACAAGGGTACAAGAGTGGATAAGTAAAATTTTATCACAGAAAAATGCTTTTCCTATTTAATAGCTCTGTGAAGCTAAGTAAATTATTCACCCTCTTTGGGCCTCGTTTCCTTAGAATTGTGATAGTGATAATACCCACTACATAGGGTTTATTGGGGTGAGGGGAACTGAGTGCTTTCACATATGTAGAACACTTAGGCAGTGTCTGTCTCATTATAAGCACTCAATTCACTATTATTATTTTAATTTAAAAAATAATTTGAGGGTATGTTTTTAGAGATGTTACAAGATTTTTCTTGCTTTTTTTTTTTTTTGGTTCCATGGAATTGCTATAACCAATGAACGTTTTTGATAAAATATTAAGAGTTAAGCCAGGGGAAGAAAAGAGCCTATATTTGAGGCCTGGGGAAGAGAAGACCTGCCTGGGGGTTGGGTCTGGCCTCTAGAGTGAGCTACTCTTGCTTCGTTCTTCCCCAAACTCTAGGAAGATGAGTTGTCCTCTCTTTCTTTCCATCTGAGGACACTGGGAGGCTTCACTTTTCTTCCTTCTGGAGATTAGTCTGAAGAAGGTAGATATTTCCTGGTTTGTGTGATACAAGTTTAGCTTGTTTGGAAAAAAAAGTAGAAGGAAAATCAGAAAGAATAATAATTTTAAAAAAGACATGGAGTAAGTTAAGGTGTGGAATAAAGGTTTTTCAGGCTATATCAAGCATGGGATTTTTATTTTTTTAAACTCTTCAGAGTTTAGAGGGAAGGAGGGGCAGAGCTTGCGGCACTGACTAATAAGAAAATATACATAATCCCTGGATGTTGAAAATTTGTAGAACTTTTAAGCATGTTAATTGCTTTGACACTTAAAGTAAACCACAGAACAGTATTGGTGGAAAAGAATGGAAACTAACTTAAGTGTTGAAATTGAGTAATTTATTTATTCTTTTTTTTTTTGGTGGGGGACTAGAAACTGAGACTATCATGGTGCATAAAATACACATGGTTCCAACTATCACTGAGCCTAGAGACTAATGGAGAAATAGTCTTTAAGTAAAACTCTAAATATATCATTGTAAATTATAGGGCATTTGAGAGATATTATCAGGGATTGGGGGGGTTGGTAATGTAGACTGAGGTATGAGAAGACTTTTCTTATGAAAGAATAGTTAAGCTGAGATATAATGATTGAATAGAAGTTATCCATGTGAACACTGAAGGGAAGAACATTCCAGAACACAAGAAGAAGGAACTACTTGGTGAGTTTGCGCACTACAGAGTCCTCTCAGGGTGGTGTTTGTTATCAGGACAGGGTGGTAGAGTCTGTGACTGCAGAAGCCAATGAGGACAAAAAATAGGCACATCCTTGAGAAGCATATTAAGGACATACTATATTATTCTCAGGACTATGAGGAGCCATTGAATGACCTTAGACAAAAAATAATCCTATTTAAACTTAGCAAAAGATTCCATTGGCTACTGTGAGGAGAAGTGTTTGGAGAGAGGCAGGAGTAGCCTCATGAAACAGGTAGGGAGCTAATGTATTGGTATTGCAGGCTATGGTATTAGCAGTGGGAATAGAGAAAAGGGGTTGCATTTGACACTCATTTTTGAGGGAAATCAGCTGGACTCCTTGACCAATTAGATGTGGGAAAATGAGGGAGAGGGAGATGTCATAGATGACTTCTGGATTTCTGAGGGCAACTGGGAAGAAGAGGAGGTTTGAGAAAAGTATCAAGAGTCAGGGAAGAAACATAGCATAGTATAATTATTAAGAGCAGTTAATAAATACAGCTGATCCCTCATTTAGGATGGTTTGACTTATGATTTTTTGACTTTACGTTGGTGTGAAAGCAATACGCATTCAGTAAAAACTCTGCTTTGACTTTTGAGTTTTGATCTTTTCTCAGGCCAGTGATACATGGTGGAATACTCTCTGGTGATGCTGGGCATCAGCAAGGACCCACAGCTTCCAGTCAGCCATGCGATCTCAAAGATGAACAACACATAGACCTACAACTGTTCTGTACCCATACACCCATTCTGTTTCTCACTTTCAGTACAGCTCTCAATACATTACATGAAATAGTCAACACTTTATAATAAATTAGGCTTTGTGTTAGATGATTTTGATGTAGGCTAAACTGTAGCCTAGGCTAACGTAAGTGTTCTGTACTTGTTTAGGTAGGGGAGGCTAAGCTATGACATTCTGTAGGTTAGGTGTATAGAATGCATTTTCGACTGATGATATTTTCAACTTGCGATGGGTTTATCAGGATGTAACCCCACTGTGAATCAATGAAGATTTGTAATTACTTTTTTCCTGTTACCCAATCCTTCAAGTTCTTGATCATGTCTTGTCTTCATGAAAATTTCTCTGACCACCTGAGGCACAAGTCAGTTGGCTATATCTCCTCTCATCTTCCAGAGTACTTGTTACTCACCTGAGGTAACATGCTGCCTCTTGCACAGACTGTCCCTTATCCTGTTGACCTTCATATGTGATGCTCTTCTCTTTACACCTAGATTTGAAACTCAGGGCAAGGGACCTGTTCTTATACTCCTTTGAGTTCTCAAAATCATTGATTAGCATTTGCACATAGTAGGTACTCAATAAAGATTTTTTGACTACTTCATAACTGGAAATATTATCAATTTGAGAGAAATTTTGAAAAGGACATGTTATTGTTAGTGATTTTTTTTCTCCCGTATTCTCTTCAGAGAGAAAAAAATAGAACACGTGTATATCTAATTTCTGAAATATCTTTGTGAGGATGGCTGATAAAGAACTGCAGAATTATTTATGGTGGCTACAGTTTATTGTAATATATAAGTTTAATAAAGAGAGATTGAGGGAATTCAATGTATTTGTTGTTTAAGTCTTTGAATTCATTGTTCCGGTCATGAATTAGAGGTGCTGGCTGCATTTGGAAAAACATGGTGATGGTGGGGTTGGGGTCGGGAGGGGATGGGAATGAGGTGAGGAGAGATGAGAGAAGACTTATTAAAATACACACAAAATGTGTGTCTGTATAATACATGAAAAATGTTGCAACCTCAGGAACCTAAAGAGCTCTCTCAAATGATTCCCATAATGGTACAAGTCACACCCACTAGCTTCTATGCCTTGTGGTTAATGGTGAATGTGAAGCAGGGCACGCTGACCTTGTGTCTCTCTGATAGACTTCCCCAACTGCTCCCTCATCTCAGACTGCTTGTAAAGCAGCCTCTTACAACTTCCTTTGTCTACCATCCTTTGGAGTTTTTAAGTGAGGGTGGGGACAGATGATCACTGCTGACACTTATCCATCAGCTCCTGCTGTTATTATTAATCATAGTTTGCTCCTTGCTAATGTGAGCATTTACATGGAAATAAAAGACATTAACTGAATATAGCATGTATGGCAGGATTTGGGGTAGGCTGCTTTGAAGACACAGATAGGAAAACAAACCAAAAAATTTATGGTCTCAAAGAGCACGCAGTGGCAAGGTCAAGTGTGTACACAGGCATACAACTTTTCACTCTGGTAATAGAGATTTTTTTTTTTTCTATAGGAGGCTTAACTACTCGTATTTAAGACTTTAGAAATCAGGATTAGCAGCTTTACTTCTCCATGTTGTTAACTATGTGATCTTGAGCAAGATACTTAATTTCCCTAAGCCTTCTTTGCAATTCCACAATGAAGATAGTGATACCTTCATCTTAGGGTTGTTGTAAGAATTAAATGAGATAATATAGTCAAGCACACATATTGTACGTGGTGAGTGCTTCATAAATCATATACATACATATAAACATGAAGATCTATTCCATCTATCTAACAAGTGCTTGCATATTCATTTGCAGCGACAAAGTTGATGATAATGATCTATTTCCTAGGGCTGAGTCAGACCAGTTGGACCAAAGACCCACTGTTTCTTCATAACCCATGCAGCACCCTTCCATGGTTTAGCCTTCCGCCCACTCCACCCTTCCCTCTCCTTCCTAATTGCTTCCCACCCGCCCTCACAGGACTTTCCCTTTCTCCCGCTCCAAAGAATTATGCAAGAGTCAGGTTGCTCTTTAGAATACATACTTATAAGAGCAAATTAAGATTAAATACTTGGTTATTTCAAAGCATGACATGAGGCAACTTGTTTCTCACTTTATCCATGAGTCAAGAAATTTATAAGCATGAGTATTGATACCATCTTCACTGATTTGAAATAAACTTGGTAAGTTGTTTGCTGTTTCTTGGCTTCAGCTTGTTTGTAGAACAGCTGATTGTGAAATGAGAAGGTAGGGTTGCCTCTGATGGCTGGAGCTGTGTTATGGTGAACAGCATTGTGTTATCTGGTGAAAAGATCACTGTCAGAGAAATCAAGAGTTCCAGACTCTTGATTGTAGATTGGACATTAAAGTACAGGAAGAAAAGGAAAGAACTGACTTTTCCAAAATATTCCCCCATTAATCCATCTTGTACTGGAAATGTTTTCTGTCTTTCTCATTTTGTCTAAAGATGGAGAGGAGTGGGGCGCCTGGGTGGCTCAGTCATTAAGCGTCTGCCTTCGGCTCAGGTCATGATCCCAGGGTCCTGGGATCGAGCCCCGCATCGGGCTCCCTGCTCAGCGGGAAGCCTGCTTCTCCCTCTCCCACTCCCCCTGCTTGTGTTCCCTCTCTCGCTGTCTCTCATTCTCTCTCTGTCAAAATAAATAAATAAAATCTTAAAAAAAAAAAAAAAAAAAAAAAAAAAGGATGGCGAGGAGTAAAAGAATGACCAGAGAAAGGAATGGGAAGAATGAATATCAGAAATCCAGGGTGTTTGTGTTGGGGATCGGGTGGTCAGAGTAACCGTCAACCCCAGGACTTCGCTCATATAAGCATCAAAGTTCATTGTTTTCCTTGTTTGTCCCCAAGAAAGACAATTTCCCAAAGTTAAAGGATATGCTATATTTAAGATTCATTAGCTCTATTGTACAAGAGTTTACCTAATACTTTCTGGAATAGATTTATATTTTCAGCCAACATTATATTTTTGGGTGGTGATTTTTCATAAAGCAGTAATTTTATAATTTGCGTAAGGGATAGAGAAGAATTATGATCTCTGAAATGAGGCTAGAATACCACTCCCAAGACTCTCCTCTCTTCAATCTATTTTTCCCACACAAATCGAATGTAAACTACTCAACATAATTTCAAATCTTAGATTTAAAAATAAGAATAAAGACTTCCTAGTCACTGTCTGCCTGAGATATTACTGCCTTGACTTGCTCAGAAGGCAAGAGAGCATGTTATATATAATCATGAGTTTCCTTAAGCTAGCCCCTTCACCCATAAATAAGAAACCACAGGCCAGTTAAACTGTCATTTCACTCATTTAAAAATAAGTACCGACTTTTCATTACTATCACTGTGACAGGTTTAACATATTTTCTTACCTGCCAAAACTAGAGAAAGCATTTCTGACCAATAAAAATAAAGCCATCCATCCAGAGTTTAGCTTTTCTCTAAAATGCTACTCATTAGGCAATCCTCATTTGTGAGGAGGGAAATAAAAGGATTATGTGACAGAGAGTGACTGCTTGGAGAAGGTATGCAGGAGAAACTCTACGTTCAATGTTCAGGGAAGCCTGTCTGTGTTGGGAAGTAATATATGAGCTGAGAACAGAAGGGTGACAATGACAAGCCCAACAATAATGATCTATAATTATTGAGCACTTAATTATATTCTAGTCATTTATATACATTAATTCACCATGTCCTGGGATTCATGCTCCCAACTCTTTGCTTTAAAAACTCGCTGCTCTTGTGGTTAAATTCTATGAAGAATTGGAGAAAACCATTTCAGAAAAAGGAGTGGCAGTTGGAAAGTCTCTAAGCCGGTATGAAGCCAGGTATGCTGAAGAATGGGAAGAACTGTAGGGTGGCTTGTGTAGAATGAGCTAGGAAAAAAAATGTTATATATATGGGGAAGTGTGTTGGAAACCACAGTAAAGGATTTTGATTTTATACTTTATTTTTAGGACTTGTTATCTCATTCACTATTTTAGAAATTTGAAGGTAAATTTGCTTTTAATTTGTACTCTATGCAATAATCCTGAGCATATCAGGAGAACAGACACAAGATAGTTTAAAAAAATCATAGTATTTTATCCTCAATATTATATAGATAATTATTGAGTGTGACAGAATTTAGCTAACAAGTATTTCTACTCCTTAAAACATACAAGTCTAAATAATTCACCAGATTGAATAATATCATCCACCATAGTCCAAACCAGGCCTATTGACCATTTTAGCAGATTGTTTCTATTAGGTGCATTTCTTTCTTAAGACATCCAAGAAATATTTAACAACTTTGAGCAATGTAAGCAATCATAGTTTGCTCTGGTATTAAAAATGCAATAGCAATGAAAGAAAAATCTTTCTAACAGAATACAGACCCAAATCTAGATAAATATAGCATTCTTGTCTACAAACTTCTTTCCCGGAAGCCACGAATATATTCAACAACATTGTTTCAGTTTAGGTTTGTCCTTTTAACACACTGAGTCATTGTTTGGTGATCAGAGCTGTCTTCCCTAGCATTTCATCTCACTAGGAAATTGGCTCCTGGGTTTGATCACACTTAACAAGTAATGTCCACAAGAAAGGACAAAGCTCTTTGTTGCTACTGAGGAAGTTAACATTCTCAAGTACCACGATGGGTAGAAATAGAAATGACTTTTATTCTCCCGTGTAGAATTAGAGAGCTAAGTTCTTTTAGGATGATGGAGTGGATATTTTGGAAGTTCCAAATCTTACAAGAATCCTCTTTGACAAAAAGAGACAAAAGCAAAAATTAAAAACGGAGTAGCCTAATACTTAGGGTATTCAGAACACGTGAAAAAAAAGAAAAAAGACTGACCCACAAGTATGGTGAGGATTGTTTTAGGTCTGTTACTAAGGAAAGCTTGATTCAGATGTAGCTATTAAGTGTTTATTATTTGAGTCCAGAAATGGATGGGAGTGGGTAAAAGGGGATGTTCCCTCAGTAGGTTGATGTTTTTGGCAACAGTACAACTGATGTTGCAAGAAGGGAAACAGTCTCAAGATGAAAATCTCTTACAGGTTGGCATTTGCCCAAAACTGTAATGTTGACAGGGAAGTGTGGGCACACCCAAAAACATCCTGATTAAATTGCAGGTGTTGTGCAAAACCAAGTGGGAAGAGCAAATATTTTATAACTAGTAAGCAGATTCTGGCAGTTGCCTTATATATAGTGTATGAGACTATAAAATCTTAAGGCACAAGGATATTGTTTTTTATTTCTTTTGTAAAACAGAGTTTTGCTCAGAGACTCATACACTATTTGATTTGGAAATGACTTTTCAGATCATGTCTGCAGAAATAACTCCTTTCGAATAAAATCTGAAATTGAACTCTGCTATATAAAAACAGATGGTATTTTATTAGTAAAAATGACTTTGTAAGTTTAAACTGAACATATTTACTCTTTATATAGTGAATAAATGAAACTAAAGGAGTTGTTTTGACTAATACAAATACTTGGAATCAGAGCTACTTTGGGGCACTTGTGATTTTGTGAAATCCTTAACACCTCATTTATTTTAGTATTTTTGTATGTTTGCATATGATTACAATATCTTGATTTAGACCAAAAACTAGTTGCAAATGGGAGGTTTCACAGATCACTTTGTAATCTCAGGATTTCCTTGTGGGAGAACCCTTTATTCTGAGGTCCATTCAAAAATGAGTCAAACTGGAAACACAAGTTAATACATTGGTGGTTTCCAGTGTGCTGACATCTGGCTTATAACTCCTTGGAGTGTTCTAAATATTATGATATTTAAAATGTTTCCAAACTCCTTAAAATGCAAATTGACTCCAACATCTGTTGAGCCCTTTCCACAGAAGGTCTTCCACAGAAACCCAGGGCTCGAAAGTTGTTAGTGGTGGCATGGTAATTACTTCAGGCTTCTCCTGAACTGAAGCATGTGCAATCGAGCAAAATAAACAAGCTTAAAAGTGTTAAATAAAATAATTTATATTCTAGCTAGGAAACGTCACAGTCGAAACTAGACTTGGGGCTTCTTGACTCCTTTCCTGTTTGATTTTCATGCAGAGTGAATTCAACACAATACGGCAATGGTTCACTTAGTGTCAGTTTTATTCATTTAGCACTTCATTAGGACAATGCATTATGGGCTCCCACTCTATCTTCTTAATAGATGTTTCACCAGCTAGATTGAAAGTCCCTTGCCCAAAGGAACTAAACCCTATATTTCTCTGTAGCCACTGGTATAGTGTGTGTGTATAGTAGGATATTAGTGAGATATCGATTATGCCTTAAAGAAATGTACAAACTTATTCTCATATAAACATCTATGACTAATAATTTACTTGATTTTGAAGTGTTTTGTTGATGTTTCAAGCTGTACCATTTTCAGTGCATAGATGGATCTACCCACATTTTTGTTTAAAATTTCATGAAATGATGTTACGTACTGTTAGAGAATTAAAGGGATATATATTGAATAGCCTCTATGTCCCTAGTGCTGGCATAATGTCAGCGAGACAATGGTAAGTCTTTTGTGCAACTATTTCACATATTATAAGTACAAGCAGTTGCTCAGTGGAAACCATCATGCCAAATGAGTAGCCATCATTGCTGAATTTGACATTAAATTGGGCTTTTAATTAGGATGATTAATATTTTCTCCTTCTCTTACTTGGAATGGTAGCATTCAAAAACTGAAATATCGTTAGGGCTGGTTTTATGTTGTGGGAAGATTAAAATTCCTTCTTCAGAAATATCCTGGCTTTGCTTCACAATATTTCATGTCCCATTCTTAATGGGAGGATTATTACCCATCCAAGTAAAAGACTTATTTAGCTCTTTAATTTTCATAACAATATTTCAATCTTATTTTTTTCTAAAGTGTTAGATTGAACTGTATAAATTGGATATTTTGTAAATAAAAAAATAAAATTGAAAATTAGTAGTTTCATGTGGTTCTGCCTAGGGTATAAATTCAACTGAAATCAACAAGTTGTCTGCTATCCCAACTCTCATCAAAAGCTCTATGGATAAAAGTGGTAACAATAGCGGTTTGCTTTAAAGCCCAGGACAAACTTTCTCTGAAAGGGCCACATAGTAAATGTTTTAGGCTCTGTGGACCAACAATACAGTATGTAGCAACTACTCAACTCTATTGTTGTAGCATGAAAGCAGCCCCAGACACTAAGCAAATGAATGGCTGTGGCCGGGTCCAAATAAAACTTTATTTATAAGACTAGGCCGTGGGTTGAATTTGGTCTGCAATCCGTAGTTTGCTCACCTCTGGCTTAAAGGACAGAGAAATATATCCTTGGATCATGTTGTCTTGGTATGAATTGTGAATGAATCGTCTTTGCAGAGTTACCTTGTGGTGGTTAACTCTCAGCTTTCATGGGGGAAGACGTTGAGAAACAACCTTACGAAATTCTTTATTACATTTGCTCTGGGGATATTACACAGAAATATTATTCATATGATTAACCCGTAATGTACCTCAAGTATTTCTCTCGTAGCTAAGATTTAGGTAATGACTTGTTTCTTTCCCTGCATTTAGGTAATGATTTCTTCCTTTCCCTGGTTTTTATGATAATAAAAACTCTGACTGGGTCCCATTTTTGCTTTTGCTACCAGGAGTATCGACACCAAATCCGAGTTTCATCTACAGCCACTATGGGTCCATTTATGTCTGTCGAGGTGAGACTCCTTTCTTTCTTATCACTGGCTTTACTTTGACTATATATTCAAATTGAATTTTCCCTGACTTAAAAATTTTGAATTGTAACCCACTATTCTCTTGTGTGCTTCTTTGTTGTAAACAGACTCAAATTCTTGCTGATCCTGTTTGAGAGTAAATATACAGAGTAGGTACATGATATATTTTCATATCTGAAGATCAATTTCCTGCAAACTTTTAGTATCTAAGGTGCTCAAGTATGGACTATTGAATTATTTTAACCCAACAAATAACATGAATATACTCTTGACCGCAAACAGTTTATAGTTCCACGGGGGAGGGAGAACATACATATAAATAAGTAATGACAAAGCTACAAGGTAATAGTCATTATGGAGGTTCATGTACCCTGAAGCTTGGAGCTTGAGTTTTTAAGGAATGATACTGTTGCATCATCTTCCTCCTTGGCATGGTGAGGCCAGCTCCACAAAAACAAATCTTTTGTGAATAGTCATTACTTCTTATGGAAAAGCTCAAAGGCATAGCAAGATGATGTTTGATGTTTTGCTTTCCTGTATTAACAAGCTCAAACCGCTCTTCTACAATTAATGCAGAACTTAAGATCTACATTTCAGAAAAACATGAATTTCAACCAAGATTTATTTTGTACTTGTTAAAGCCATCAGTTTCTTATATCTAAATTAGTCCCTGAGCATTTCAAGGATTTGAGTTTATATTACTGTCCACCAGCTTTTTTTACCAGGAAAGCCAAAATATGCCTTTGTGTTATATCATACACATGAGCAAGGTTAGGCTGGGTGATTAAAAATTCGTGAACACTGTTTTAATTACATTAAGGTGACTCATAATACAAGAAAAAAAATGGTATTCATAATTATTCTGCCTCAGTAAATTAAGTTATTGTAATTGTTTCTTTAATTCATATGCAAAATATTTTAACAGTTTAAATCAGTTTATGTTGTTTGTATTTAAGCAATTAAACGTAAGATTTTTTCCACCAAGCCATACATTTTTAATGTCTAAAATTTGTTCACTCAGCAAATATTTTATTGTGCACCTACTATGTGCCATGATCTGTCCGATATGCAGGAGATACTTTAGTGAGCAAGATGTATAAGGTTCTTGACTTCAAAAAGGCTACATCCTCATGGGAGAAGATAGATGATAAACATAGAGACAAATTCTTTTATTTATTTATTTATTTATTTATTTATTTATTTATTTTTATTTGACACAGAAAGAGAGAGAGAGAGAGAGCACAAATAGGGGGAATGGCAGAGGGAGAAGCAGGTGCCCACCTGATGCAGGGCTCAATCACAGGACCCTGGGACTATGACCTGAGCCAAAGGCAGACGCTTAACCTAGAGACAAATTCTTTAAAGATGTATTTAAATAGTGATTACAGCTATTATAAAAATATAACACAGAAATGAGACAATGAGAAACTGTTGGAGGGTAGTGGTGGGTGGTAATCTCTGAAGGTTTCTGTAAAGAATGGTGAGAAGAAGCCAGTCAAGTGGAAACCTAACAGGGAACAGCAATTATTTAGAATTTATTTGAAATTCCCTATGGTTAGGAAATAAAATTATTCACAAAATTTTAATAACAACAATATTGCAAAAAAATCTAATTATAGGTATTATTACCCTCTTCGTTCTTACCTATAATGGGAAAGATATCTTTTAACAAATCATCATCAAACTACATGGAACGGTTATATAATCAGTTTGGTGTTCTTGTAGATGTTTCACTGTGAAGTCCTAAGCCTGTTCCTTTGGAGACTACCACGAGTTTCACTTATTTTCTCCCAGGATGGAACCTGAGGCAAAGAGCTTCATGGCCCTGACCTCCTGGAATGCCACCAGAATGGAGTAAGGACTACGGATGTATATGGAGGGTTTGGAGTGTGGTTTAAAGATCAAATAAGAAAGAGGGAGGCAGATTGTGGGAAATGAGGCTCCCACTCACTAGTGGTAACCTGACTATTGACTGAAAGATGATACAGTATAAAAAGTTGACATTAGAAGTTGCCCTATCCTTTTTCTATAAGTTTATGATCAGCTAACAGAATGAGAATGTTCTCTATCTGGTAATGGACTATACTTGGATGGCTGTCCAGATACAGTGGTGTGCCACTGAGACTTTAATTCTAAGAATTTTCTAAGAATTCTAAGATTTTAATTGTAAGAATTCATTCTTAGAATGAATGCTCCGAATTGAGATTTCTAGGTCAATGGCTATTATTGGTTATGTTTGTGATTCTTAATATAGGACTACACTGTTTTCAAATAGGCTATCGGGTACCAATACACTTAGCCCTCCATGAGCATCATCTAAGGCTTATGTTGCCAGACTGATATTTAAAATACAATTTAAATTCTTGCCTGTAAGCACTGAATTGGGGACTGATTATTTAACAAGCCCCATCTGCTAAGTCTGGATAAAAACACATGCTGAATACCTTCATGGATGATCCAGTCTAAAAGCCACCATACAGCACTTAGCTTCCTTCCTGGGGGCAGCCCTCCCTGCCTACGTGGCTATTGGAGCAACCTATGAATCCTGTATTTTCCCTGTAAATAGATCCCTGGCTTCTAGGTATCACTGGTAGCCACTCTCTGGAAAGCTCCTTTCTACTGTCATTCCCACTCACTGGCTAAGTCTTTGATTATTTCCTTGGTGACTGCAGAAGGAAATCTTCACTTAAGAGAGTATCAATTGGGCGCCTGGGTGGCTCAGTTGGTTAAGCGACTGCCTTCGGCTCAGGTCATGATCCTGGAGTCCCGGGATCGAGTCCCGCATCGGGCTCCCTGCTCGGCAGGGAGTCTGCTTCTCCCTCTGACCCTCCCCCCTCTCATGCTCTCTGTCTCTCATTCTCTCTCTCTCAAATAAATAAAAATAAAATCTAAAAAAAAAAAAAAAAAGAGTATCAATTATCTAATTATCTATTGCTATGAATTACCCAGAAACTCAGTGGCTTGAAACAAACAACAAACACTTATTTAATTCATGAGTCCATGGGCCAGTGGTTTAGTATGGTTGCTTATTCTGGTCTCTATTAAACTTGCTTACATGTGGCAGTTGATTGATCATTAGCTGGGGGTGATTGAGCAACTGGGCCACTTTCGTTCTCTAGCAGACTTTCATTGGTCTGTTTTCCTTGCAAGGAAAATGTGTAAGACATAAGTGGAACTTAATAAGAATTTTGGTGGCTGGGATAGTTGTAACCTGGCACTGAGGCCTCTGTGTGGTTGATACACAATTGGTGTCTGTTTTTCAAGGGGATCCTTTAATACAGTCCATTAAAAATCTAGACCCTGCAGTCAGAGTCCCTGGATTCAAATCAAAGCTCTGCTAGTTGCTAACTGTGTGTCCTGGGCTGCATTATTTAGCCCCTCTGTGCTTTAGTTTCATCATTTGTTATTTGGGGATAATACTCCATTCTACCATATTGGGTTGTTGGGAAGATTCAATTAACAAATATATGTAATATGTCCCCATAAAAGTGTTAAGAGACTATTATCTCTAAAATATTTTTCCTGTAGGTTACTTATTGGTTTCCTCAGAGATCTGACTGCTGGGAAACTCAACTCCATTTCTGTTGCTTTAGGCAGGATCCTTCAACTTGCTGGTTGACGTCCCTTCAGGGTCTCAGCTTCTTGCAGGTCACCACTCTGCTGGGTGGCTCTCCTCATTCAGACGTTCTTTTGTGTGGAGTCCTTTTCAAGATGCCCGTGGCCGCTTTCCCCTCACAAGGGCCATGTTTGTGCCATGTCACAGTACTCTGGGAAACTCCTATTTGGCCCTACTGTCAGTGAAAATAAAGCGTTCTCTCTTTGTTCTGTCACTAAGCAGACCACTCTAGCTGGCCTATTTTTCTTGCCCTTTTTCAGGAGAGCCACCTCAAACTGTGACTTTTTCTCTTAAACCTTTGTGCTAAGCCTGATCCTAGAGCAAGTCAAAGATAGGTAGAGGAGGGAGAGTTGAGGGAGAGAGAAGAACCTGGCCAGGCCCCAGGTTTTCCAAACAGGCTTTGCAGCCAGTGCCGGCCTAAGCTGGGAAGAGGAAACAAACTTTATAAGGGATCAAACTTTGGATCTTTGACATCACATTGAATTGGACTTTAAAAATGTATTTCAGGGACCCCTAGGTGGCTCAGTCGTTGAGCGCCTGCCTTCGGCTCAGGTCATGATCCTGGAGTCCTGGGATCAAGCCCCGTGTCAGGCTCCCTGCTCACTGGGGAGCCTGCTTCTCTCTCTCCTTCTGAACCTTCCCTCTGCTCATGTTCTTGCTCTCTTCCTCTCTCTCAAATGAATAAATAAAAAATCTTTTTTTTTTTTTGAAAGATTTTATTTATTTGACAGAGAGAGACACAGCGAGAGAGGGAACACAAGCAGGGGGAGTGGGAGAGGGAGAAGCAGGCTTCCCACGGTGCAGGGAGCCCGATGTGGGGCTCAATCCCAGGACCCTAGGACCATGACCTGAGCTGAAGGCAGACGCTTAACGACTGAGCCACCCAGGCGCCCCGAATAAATAAAAAATCTTAAAAAAAAGGTATTTCAGTTCCTACTACATGTAGGCTTCATATGCAAAATACACTTATTTAACAAAATAAGCTTATAACCTAATAGGAAAAAGACACGCTCATGCTCACCAGACCCAGGGCTATGGCACAAGAGCAATTTATCTCCCCTCCCCCCAATTCTATTTCTCTAGTCTCTCAACTGATTCCTTAGTCACCTCTCACATGGTAATGATAGGGGATCTGGCTTCAATCCACAACTTTTGGAAATCCTTTAGCATACATTGCCATGGTAGCCATTGGAATTGTGGATGAATTGTGCTGTTGTACTGTTAGTTGAAACTGGGATAACATGGAAAGTTGCATTTTAAAATCCTGTTTCATATATATGCTGGTGTTTTTTGTTTCATTTTGCACGTTGACTTTTGCATCAATATTGCACAATTGCATTATTTTAAATGTTGCAACCACACATTTCTTCTAAAATTTCTAAATGTTCTGTGTATTCCTCTGAGTGTAAAGTATGTGTGTTTCACCCATTATCAAAGTATTGTATGCACATGTTAAAAACTTAAATAAAAACCTACAAATTAAAGAATTAAATAAACACATTACTAATTTGATTATCTAAATCTTATGGCATTTTCACTTCGGACTCCAGTGGCTGGTGAGAGAAAAGATGTCTTTTAGTGAAAAGCAGCAATCCCCTGAGGTGCCTGAGTGGTTCAGATGGTTAAACACCTGGCTCTTGATTTCTGCTCAGGTCACGATCTCAGGGTCCTGGGATCCAGCACTGCATTGGGCTGCTTGAAAATTCTCTCCCTCTGCCTCCCCCCCCCACTCTCTCTCTCTCAAATAAATAAATAAATCTTTAAAAAGATAAATAAAAAAATAAAAGCAACAGTCTCTTGCCACACCCCACCATACAAACACAGTCTTGGTCCTAGAGGGAATTACTGTGAACTCTGAAACTAATCTGTTTTTAATTTTATTTAGGGGGTAGTAGCATATCAGTGATTAAAATGTTTATATGACTAGCCTTCGGTTTATCAATTTTAGACATGTATGCACAACCTGCTATGGCAGTTAAATCAATCTCTCACTTTCCTTTTTCCATCCCAATATAGTTATATTATTTTTTAATTCCTCTATTTGTGATTTTATAATTTTGAATAATGTATCTTAACATTTAGACCTTATTCTATAAATTCCCGAGTTTTGAATTTGAAAGATGAAGGTATTATCCTTTCTATTCTTGCTTTCATTTCCTCTTACCCTTCACCCCCTAGCTTCAGTCATGGGTAGTTTTCACATTGTCAAGAAATATTGATAATATTTCTTTATTATTTTGTGACCATAATTGAACTGTTAGTACACTGTAGATGGGAGGTTTTGAAACTTCAAACGCTGTGGAGACCAGGCAGGCATGAGTGAAAGAGATTGATAAACTTTGGTAAATTGGTGAGTGTATGCTGAATGTTGTCTGGATGAATGTGGACCCAGTGATGCAAAATACCCTAGTGTTTTAAGAGAAGCCTGATAATCCAGATTTTTATGTGAAATCTTCTGATTTAAATATGGTGGAACTTCATTCAACTAAAACACACACACATACACACACACAGAGAATAAGTCAAATACAACACTTCTGTTGGATATAGCCCATTGGGCTACTGATTTGTGACTTCCAGTATATAAGCTGTGTTTAAAGTTTGTAAATAAATAAATGCTATTTACATTTTTATAGTTTAAAAAAAACATTCATAGCATATCAAATGCTAATTTCCATTCTTATATAGATTTTTTTTCCTTGCTTTTCTTAGTTTCTAATTCACACTGTCTCCCTTTATTACATCCTTAAGGTCTTTCAACTTTCTAAGGCAAGTGCCAACTTTAAGTCCTTATTTTCTCTGGGTGTCTCTGTGCCATCTAGACTGATGGATCTTTTGAGCTTTTTGCAATTTTCATCCAGGTACTGATAATTCTTGGTTTTATTTCATTTAGTTTTTTGTTTTTGGCACAGTTCCTCCATTTCTTGGCTTGAAGTTTTCTTTTCTTAGTTTCCTCCCTTGTTTTCCTGGAAAACATCCTTAAGTAACTTCCTAAGAGAGGATGTGTAGGAAACAAACATTCCGAGTCTTTGTATGTCTGAAATGCTTTTATTCTACATTATATTTCATTGCTAATGTGGCTAGATATAGAACTTTAGTTTTAAAATTATTTTCCTTATCATTAAAGCCATTTTTTTTCCCATTGTGACTGCTGTTTTTTAAAGTGTTTTATTAACTATTGGCTTTTAAACATAATGACATGTATAACTTTGCAATGTTTTCATTAAAGAGAAGGATAAAATATAATCTTTTATATTAATGTTAGGAGAAAAAAAAGAAAAGCAAATCTAAGAGCAGAATAAAGAAAATAAAGTCAGGGTTGCTCTTGTGAAATCTGATAATAGTCTTAGTCCTATTTGTGTTTTTCTCTATGTAGATACTTTTAGGATTTTCCTTTATCCTTCATGTTCTAAAAAAGGTTTAAATGATGCATCTAAGTTGGAGTGTTTTTTCTTCATCATCCAGGGCACTTAGTAGAAGTTTTTATTGAAATAGTCATGTCCTTATTCCTGGAAAATTCCTTTTATGAGTCTTTTTTTTCTTAATAGTTTTAGTCTTTTTTTCTGATTTCATTTTATAGTATTAATGGAAGCTTCCATTTGAATTTCAGCTGTAATAGTCAACCTCTATAAAATTGAATCTAGGAAAGCACTTGGTTTTTCCTTTCTCCTTCTATTTTACCTGTTTTATCATTGCTTTCTTCTCTTGGCTTTATTTTCTTCATTCTGGACATGCTATACATATAAATAGATTTAAAAAGTCAGTAAGACTTACTTCCAAAAACATCAGTCACCTCCCCAACTCCTCTGTAGCCTCAATTTTCATTTCTATTTTAAGTTCTTCTACTTATTACTTCTAGTATTTGCTTCCACATTTCTAGTAACATGCTTACAGTGACTTTTTTTTTTCTAAAATGATGCTATTAGTTTTTGACTCCGAAGCCAAGGATTTACTTTTGTAATACATGCCTCTTCCCCCTCTCCACTGAAACACTTCTCCTCCCCCATTTTCCAAATATAATCTTACCTTCTTTTAAATTAAATCAATATTCAATGTTTACATTTTTATAACTTATAGACTTCATTCACAAATGAACTATGCTGTGTATTCTCTTTGTATTTCCTTTTTGCATATTTTTTTCCCCTGGAGTTATCACTGTCTAGTTTTTTCCTTTGTTTAATTTTCCAAGTACCTATCTCAATTCAATGCCACACTTTTTTGCCAGAATTATAAACCCTCTCTCAATGCATTCAAACACATCAAAAAATCTCTTAAATTCTTTTAAAAGCATTGAAGTTATCCCTCTTGGATGGGGAGATTTGATGTTCCCAGGTCTAGCTGCACTGCTGTGTCTTTGGGATCCCCCTTCATCATCATCATCATGGAAATTCCCTTCAACTCTCTCCTGTGTTGGACACTGTTTCCTGGTTCCCATCTCCTGGTTCCTCTTTCTTGGTTTATCCTCTCCACTAGTTCCAGAGAAAAGGAGCATGAGAAGTACACTTTTGAGACCTTTCAAGCCTATTCCCACTCTTGATGAATAATTTATCTGGGTATAGACTTCAATATTATATATCATTTTCTCTTAGAAATGACTTTCTTTCAAAGCATTACTTTCGCACTAGGATTGCCTTTGGAAAATCAGGTCATTTTGATTCTTGGCTTCTGATCTGCTTCTTTCTGGGAAGATCTGAGATCTTTCACTCTTGGTATTTTAAAAATTCATGATTTTACACCTTGATGTGGATTTTTTCTTTATTTCTTGTATTGAGAATCTGATGGGCACTTTCAAACTCAGTTCTTGGAAACTTTTCTTGGATTATTTCTTTAACAAACTCTTGTCCTTTCTTTTCTCTGTTCTTTTTATCTAGAACTTCTCTTGGTTAAATGTTGGACATTCTGGCTTGTTTTCTTGTCTTCTAACTCTTTGTCCTTTGTTTTACTTTCTAGATGGCTGTCTTCACTTTACCCTCCAATCCTACTCCTATATTTTAAACTTCTAAAATCAGATTTTTTTTAAAGATTTTATTTATTTATTTATTTGACAGAGAGAGACACACACACACAGCGAGAGAGGGAACACAAGCAGGGGGAGCAGGAGATGGAGAAGCAGGCTTCCTGCGGAGCAGGGAGCCCGATGCGGGGCTCGATCCCAGGACCCCGGGATCATGACCTGAGCTGAAGACAGACGCTTAACGAATGAGCCACTCAGGCGCCCCTCTAATATCAGATTTTTAATTTCAAGAACTCTTGTTTATATCCTTAACATTCTGTTAAAAATAGCATCTTTCCTTTTGTTCCTTGGCTACAATATCTTTTCTTATCTCTCTGGGGATATTTGTTTGGAGAAGAATTTTTCTGTCTCTACCCTGTCTCATCCCTCCCAGTCTCTTTTGTTTGTTTTGGTTGCTGTCCCTTATGCTCAAAGTTTTCCTCAAATGTCTTGTGTCCTCTGGGTGTCCATTCATACTTAAGTTTGATGCACAAAAAGCTGTTTGGAAGATCTGATGGACTTTATTCCAGGATTATTCAATTGGGATGTCTTATTGGGGGAACCACAACCATCAATATTTGTAGATTTTTCTCTCATAGGCTGGTCATCCTAAGATGTCCCACCCAGGGATCTAATCAGGCTATTGGTGCATTCAGGAGGTTGAGTGAGGATGGGGTGAGGGACCCTACTCTTTGATATGTCACTTAAACTTTATTTTCAGTATGTCACCTCTGACTTCAGCTGTTCATAATATAGGATGGCTCTGCTTCAATCCTTCTAAAGAATAGTTTTTTGTTAGGTGGGGAAGGGGAAGTTCTCTGGCTGAATAGGTTGGGAAAAGTGAATTGGGCAGGGAATGGGTCTAATTGTTTTTGGCTCTGATCCAGAAGTTGCTTTCAAATATCTGTTTCAGCCACTATCTTTACCTCTCTTTTAGATGTAAAAACTGTCTTTGATCTTGAAATGTTCCAGGGTTCAAGCTTATTCCTGATTTTATTCCATTGCTGGTGTATGTTTAATTTCCCCCCTTTTTAATGTTAATCACTCTCATTTGTTGGCTTCATAGATTTCAAAATTTTGATGCTGCCATTTCCTTCTCTGTCCTCATTTTCCTTATATATTTATTCCCTTTCTTTTTCCATATCTCCAGTGTCATCTGAGTGAAGGAAGTGAAGGTCAAAAATGTATCATCAAATTGTCATGTTTACACAGAAGTTTCTGTTTTATTTTTAATTCAACATTGACCTGATGGGATATCAAAATTTGGGAGGATTTTAAAATAGCAAAATCACACAAATCTCATTACTTTAGTGCAACTATTTTAAAAATGATTATTCAAATGCTTACATATTTTATAATCATTTTACTCATACATGTATTTGTGATTTCATTTAGTATATCATCATAAATGTTTTATATTTTCCTATAGAAATGTCTGATGTCTTCTTAGTTGTAGCCTTATACTGTTTCATTGTGTTGATGTTACATTATTTATTCAACCAGTCTCTAATATTGGGTTCTAATTTTTTTCTTATCATTCATAATATCAAAATGAATATCTCTTTACTTTTTTGCCTTCTTGAATTTTTCCCTAAAAATATATTTCTTACCATTTAGTGACTGGGTCCAAGAAGAAGAACATCTTCATGAGTCTTATTATTCATTTTCACAGTGAGTTCCCAAAAATTTTATACCTAATTTTAATACCCCCTCAATGACTGAGGATATAATAATAATTTTACCAAACTATTTTTATTAAAAACCTGGCCCTTTCAAGTGCTTTCTTAAAACACAGATCTTGTCCAAGAGAAGTGTTCTTTTAAACCATCTTTGCGTACACGTGTTTCTGAAAATCTGATTAAGACTATGGATATTCCCCACCCCCCTCCCCAGCTGAATTCCCTCAGTTACATGGAGTGACATGCATGCACACACACATACGCCCCCCTACACATAATTTCAGGCACTTGAATACCTTTGAAGTCCATTCTATGGACTCTAGTGTAAGACTCTAATCTCTAGAGAAAGCACTTCTCAGAGCTATCAGCATCAAATTTCTTTGTTGTCAAGATACTTAACTGAGATAAAATGGCATCACTGAATCACTGAGGACCCCATCGTCTGGGATTCATGTGGTTCTTTCCCTTACCACCAGGATTATGGCTAAATCTAGGGCCATGGAGAATGATGAGGAGCTGATTCTTGTAATCTCTGTCCAATTTCTGTCCCTGAACTCCTCCATTGCTTTGAATTTATTGGCCAGAAACATTAACACTGTATAGGTTGGTTACACAAACTTTAGTCAAAAAGTGAGCAAAACAGGAAGCTTAAATGGGGACTGGGTGTGAGAAACTTGGAGAAAAATAATAGAAAGAGCATGTGGAACTAAGAGTGGCCTGTTCTGAAACATTGTACAATCTTACATGATAAAACGCATATTGAGGAACTGAAATTAGAATTCTTGGTAACCATGGGAACAGCTCTGTTATGGCTCAATTGTTAGAAAAATAGTCCTGGGATTTCTGTGAAATGGAAATGATTGTTTAGATAATGATACATCTCCAGTGTGAGGACTGATAGTGAATTTCCAGCATAATTGGAAGTGGTAGGCCAAAATGTGAGGAACTTCTCAAACCCAGCTTTCCAAAGTATTTCTCCTTGAAATAAACACAATTAAGCTTTATAGGAAATTCCAGCATTTGGCATTTTGCAATGTGATTTTGAAATTTTATAGCCATAATTTTCCTATATGTCCATGATTTTCCATATCCTTCGTCTTTGCATACTCTATATTTAGCAGTTTTTCAGTAGCTTGCTCCTGGAAAAATGTCATGTGAGAGTTCTATTATTCTCGTCTCCAGATCCCAGAGTTAATTTTAGAATGAGAATTTAGAAGTTAGATGCAGAGTAATCTTAAAAGAGGAAATTTATCTACATATAAGGAAGTACTTAGGTCTGTGGTATCTTTGCTAGGGAGAAACTCTATAATGATAGAATAATTAACATTAATTTCAAACATAACATGTTGTACCAGGAACTACACTTCTTGCTTACAAATACAAACAATGCTGCCAACTTATTTTTTATTTCTCTCAGTGTTTACAGAATGTTAAACTGAGGCTTACAAAGGTGAAGTAATTTCTCTAAAGTACTAAGATTGTCAGTGACCACGTGGTTACTGGACCACACTCCTCATTCCCTGTGTCTTTTTATACCCAAACCTTATGCTCTTTCTATTACTCCATGTGGTCATTAAGATCTGTATCTGCTACATTTTGCTAAAGATAGGGATATCATTAGCTTCTGATTCTCTGCAAAATGAAGAATTTATATTGCTGTTCTGGATGACTGATAAACCTTTCCCCTCAATCATTACAGCCTCCTGTCTGTAAATGGCTCACTCAAATGCCAAATCCCTGCTCCCCAGTTGAACCATTTCTCCTTCCTTGACCTTTCCCCAATATTTATTTCTACATTTCTTATGTTCCTTTGTAACCTTCCTCTTTTCTTTGTCCATGTTTTGTCTGGCTGCTTGAAGGTATCTCGTATAAAATATGTCCACATGATGCTATCTCATTCATTGTAAGTGGCTAGTTTTTGTCCAGTGACCTGATTGCATTGATCTCTGTGTGTTTTCAAGTGACTGGAAAAAGAAGAAGATGAAAAGTTGCAGAAATGTAGGTAATAATTAAAAAGTATGTGTTGATCCTTTCCCTCCTTCTGAGGAAAGTTTCTGTAGAATGGATAAAGGCTTGCCTGAAAAAAAAGCTTTGGGAAAAGACTGAAGAGAATTCCTCTTAGTGCTAAATAACAAAACAGAACAACAATGACAACCAGCCTTCATGTGACTGCATTAAGTTGGATATTTTATAATTTAAAAAAAATGTGCTTATTTTTAGTGGCTGTAAGACCTCAGAAGAATACAAGTCTGTCAATGTATCTGACACCGACGATGACCACAACCAATATCAACCCAAAACATTTGATTTTTCAGAAGGAATTTCTAGTAATGCTCACTGCCAAATACAAATACTGTGTTCTTCTCTATATTTGGAACATTTTGTGGAACTGGTCTAACTTATGGTAAACCCTATGTTTAAAAACTCATTTGAGATAAGGCAGTCATATACAACATGGATGTGTTTTATTTGAATCAATAGTTGATTATTGAACATCTTTTAAAAAATTCTAGTAATAGGAGATGGCTAGAAAAAATAACAATAATTCTCATAATATGGCTTCAATTTAGATAATAGTCTTCATCTGAAAACTAAAAAGAGCCCCTAAACAAAAAACAAGCACTCCAAAAAACCATATGGACACAAAATTCTCAAGCAATATGCATGCATTAATGTTTATAATAATGGCATTATTAGTTCATTTAGAGTGCACGTAATTTATAGTAAGTGTTATTCTTAACACTATGTGTTATTCTGGTAGGAGTCTTTTATATGATTTACATGTTTGATGCCATTCAGTAATTAACTAGGTTGCCTATTTTAGTAACAGGTCATACTGACTTATTAGGTTTTAATCGAAGCAAACCAGGGCTTTAGGGTTTTTTTTTTTTAAGATTTTACTTATTTATTTGACAGAGAGAGAGAAAGCGAGAGAGGGAACACAAGCAGGGGGCAGTGGGAAAGGGAGAAGCAGGCTTTCCACCGAGCAGAGACCCTGATGCGGGGCTTGATCCCAGGACCCCGAGATCATGACCTGAGCCGAAGGCAGTCGCTTAACCGACTGAGCCACCCAGGCGCCCCGCTTTAGGGGTTTTTTAAGATCCTTTCCCGGAAGAGTCTTATCTACCTCTTACTGGTTACATAAGGCTCATACCTTTTTGTTTGGAATTCTATAGGGAAATGTGCTTTTGGTTAGGTGAACGTTTATAAGAGCCCATGATTTTTTGTTTTTTGTTTCTGTTTGTTTGTTTGTTTTTGAGTGAAGTTGTTGTCACTAATAGACATAGTTTATGTATTTTTTCCCAAGATTTTTAATTCAAGGTTAGTTGAGAAGTTTAAGGAATTAGCTACTTGTGCCGAATGTGTTTTATTTGGGAAGTTTCTACATTACAATATGTGCAGGATATAAATTATACTTAAATATTGGGTACTACTATCATCAGGGTCCCAAATTTACTGATAGCACAAATTGAAATGGAATGTTGCTCTTTTATTTTCCATAGCTGTGGCAGACAGAATATTACTCCCCCGCCAAGATGTCCAGATGGAATTTGTGCATTTGTTACCTTACATAGGTGGGTCCAGTGTAATCACATGAATCCTTAAAAATGGAGAACTCTTCTAAACTGGGTGCCAGAAAGAGATGTGATGATGAATACATGGTCAGGAAGATGCTACATTGCTGTCTTGGAAGATGGGAGAAGGGATCCTGGAGCCAAGGAATGGAAGCCATTTCTAGAAGCTGGAAAATGAAAGGATAGGTCTTCCAGAAAGGAAATAGCCTCTGAGACCTAGATGTTAGCCCAGTAAGACCCATGTTAGATTTCTGACTCAGGACTATAAAGTAACAAATTTGTGTTGTTTTAAGCCACCTTGATTATGACGATTTGCTATGGCAGCAACAGAAAACTAATATAATAGTTGAGATAAACTTCTCATGAGACCCCCACCCCTCTGGCTAGCAGGAAAAACAATGTGAATTCATCAGGTAAAAGTATTTCAACCCCTTCTGATTTGTATGTTGAGGTCACTTGGTCTCTTTTGGGTAAATGTTTGTATTCCCAGAGTTAATTTCCCTTTCCTTGTTTTACTCAAGGTGCCCCATAGGCCTACGGGGTGGGAGGGGCTCATATAGCTTCTTGGGAATGAGGGAGAGGGGGCTTATCTATAAACCTTTGGTTATGGATCTGTTTCCATAATCTTTGCTTGTTGGACTCTGTTAAATGTGCTGGTGTTATAGCTGGTCCTTCTGACCTATGAGCATGCACTAGGAGAATGGTACTTGGGGAGAAAGAAAAGATGCAGAATCTTTTCCAGAGAGGAAAAAGAAGTAAAAATCTAGTCTCTTCCTTTGTTGCCTATATTAGACCTGTTATTACCTCTGGTCAAGGAGGTCCCATCCTTAGCCTGCCCAAGACTTTGCTGACCAAGGGGTGTTAGCACTTCTGCAACTACTGTGGGGCCACATGACACTTTTGTATCTTCTGTATTCTGTGTAAAGTCCATGCGAGGCATAAGCCTTATTTCAGTCTCCTTTAACCAATGCTGAGCTGTCTTGTGCCACTTTGGTCTAAATGGCTCAGGAGTTCTTACAGCTTTGAGCCTTCCACTATATCCAGGCAACTGGGTGACCCATTCTGAAGTTCTTAGAATTCTTGTGCTTATCTAGATGTATCTAAAGCATTTCCCTCATTTCTGTCCATAGTGTTTGCTTAGGATTTGTAGAAGCTGAACACCTTCTCTCTTCAGACTGCCTCTCTCCATTCTCCTTCTAAACTCTCCTGGGATTAAAAAGCTCTGGATTTTTGTTTTTCACCTCTGGAAGGGAATTTCCCTGCATCTTGCTTGATTTGCCCAGAGTAGCCCAACCTCATTTTTATTTTTTTTAAAGATTTTATTTATTTATTTATTTGAGAGAGAGAATGAGAGAGAGAGAGAACATGAGATGGGGGAGGGTCAGAGGGAGAAGCAGACTCCCTGCTGAGCAGGGAGCCTGATGCGGGACTCGATCCGGGGACTCCAGGATCATGACCCGAGCTGAAGGCAGTTGCTTAACCAACTGAGCCACCCAGGCGCCCCCAACCTCATTTTTTAATAGTAATTTTAAAAGTAATGATAGGGAAGGCTATCCCCTTCACATTATAGAAGAAACTCTGTGATCTGAATTGACCATGTTTATTTCTTGATAGGGTAGCTTCAGGACAATGAAACTTAAGACACTATACAGTCTGCAAATACATTGGTTTAATGCATAGACTGGCACATGATAGCCCACACACTGGTTGACTCTTTTTGTAAATTAAGTTTATAGGCAGACAGCCATGTGCATTCACTTACAAATGGTCTCTGACAGCTTTGGGGCTTCAATGGCAGAACTGAGGAAGGCAACAGACAGAGCATGGCCGGCAAATCCCCAGATACTTACTATCTGGCCCTTTAAGAAAGTGTTCTCTGACCTCCAGTTTTATGTATTGTTCTCTAGAACTATGTAACCGCCCCCAAATCTGACAGCTTAAAACAACAAACATTTTTTTCCCCAACATTTCTGTGGGTCAGAGACCTGGGCTGTCATAGCGGGATAATTCTGGCTCACGGGTTCCCATGAGGTGGCAGGCAGTCAAGCTGTTGGCCAGGACTGCAGCCATCTGAAGGCTTTCTTGGGGCTGAAGAATCCATCTTCAAGCTCACACAGGTGGTTGTCGGCAGACCTCAGTTCCTCGCTGGCTGTTGGCTTGGAGGCCTTTGTTCCTTCACAGGAGCTTCACCAGCAGCCCGCTCCACAGGACAGCTGGCTTTCCCCAGAGCAGGTGATGAGAGAGTGAGAGAAATAAAATGGAATCAGCACTCTTTTATAACCAAATCTTGGTACTGATACACTATCACTTCTACAGTATTCAGTTTGTTAGAAGCCAGCCATAAGTCTGGCCCATCCTCAAGAAGAGGGGATCATATAAGGACATGGAGCCCAGAAGGCAGAGACCATCGGAAGACCTTTTAGAGCCTGGCTGTCACATTTCATAACCCTCCATCTAGTCACTCTTTTATATCAACATGCTACATTTGGATTTCTCTCCATGTAGCTCTGGAATGTAGGACTGGGGACTATGAGAACCAAGATAAGCCAGGTGGTGAAATGATGAAGCCATCTTAATAAGCAGTCTAATTCCAAGCTAGCCATAAAAGTCACTCGTCTACTTAGTGCCTATGGGCCAAATGCAGGCTAGAACTCAAAAGGTTAGAACACTTGGAAGCCTAAAAAAAAGCAAATGGCAAAAGGATTCAGAGAGAATAGAGGTTGGTTGTTGCAGCTACTTGTTCCTACTTGTGGCCAGGTAGGCACTTAAGAGAACACTTCACCAACAATGAGACCTTTTTATTTGTCAATTTCTTCAATATTCAACAAATATTTGCTGATCTCCTACTAAGCTCCAGATGCTATTGAAGGCTTTGTGGATATAGCAGCCACTTGGAAGCAAAGATGGCCTCAGGCAGGAAACATCTTACAGCAGGTGCTTCCTTTGTATGTTGACAGAGACAAGTGACTTCCCAGAATTTGACCCTTTCAGGATTTGTGGGCAAGAGAAGATATTTATATAAAAAGATAATAGGTAGACTGGCCCACTTGCATCCAAGGATGTGAAGGGAGGTCCTGGAAATGTTATAATGTATTTACAGTCCTTCCTGGTTGGAATGCTTTAAAAATGCTTGTCGCCCCTGAGTTTGTGAGTCCACACCTGGCATGGAGTGGCAGGGTCTGTGAAAGCTATACACTGTTGAAAGTATTAACATGTTGTCTAGTTTTTTCTTTCCTGCTTTATTTAGCCATTTTTAGTATAGCCATATCTTTCACTGGGCTCAAACTTCATATATTTATTTAACAATGGGATCTGGAATTCTGCTCTAGAAACCTCTGTCAAAGCCCAAATCATTTTTCTTCCTATCGAGATGGATGCATAGAGGAGAAATTGGGGGAGAAGGGAGAGTGTTCTTGGTTGATCCATAGAAAGGATTATTTGGGGATAAAGGATAAAGGCCCCGTATCTGTGTTATTGGGGTAGAGGAGGGAACCATGGCGGCCCTGGCTCTAGGACTCTGTAAATGCTTTTGACCTACAAATGAGGTTCATTTCTCCTATCTGTGTGATTGAAAGCTAGTTTTAGGATCCCATTAGACCCAAATATTCCATTGCCTGCACTTGTACCGATGGTTTATCGGTGTGGAATTTTTTTATGGGTCTCTGGAGGGACTGAGGCTAGGGACTCTCTGGAGCTCACAAGAATGTTTATTTCAGTCATCCATATTTCAAAAGGGTGGGACTTGGAGGAAAAGACAGCCACAAAAATTTATTGTTTTGAATCAGAATCTGTGAGAAAAATAGAAATGTAATTTTAAAATGAAATAATGGCAAAGCAAAAAATGAAGGCATAAAGGACAGCCCCAGCTATGTCCGTGACTGTGAGTCCTTTTCCTTGGAGCTTATATCTGATGCCAGATACACAATGTGTTACACTTACTCAGCAATTAAAGGTAAGAGGTTGTGAAACTCTAAATGAGCCAGAAAAAAAGGGGGCAAAGGGCTGAGTTTGAGTGAGTAAAGGAAGATAAATCAGATGAGATTGCATGTTGATGACACTCACCAGGGTTGCTCAACAGCAATATCTGACAAACAGCAAGAGAAAAAGGAAACATTTTGGCAGAGTCAGCCACCCCCAGCATCTCTCTTCAAAACCCTACTAAGAAATCCCCACTGCTGGATGAGTTATTTCCTCTTTTTGCTGTATGAGTACAATGGGAAAAAAAATAGACCCTAGAGCTGAAATATGAAGTTAGGAAACAGTGGCATGAGTAATAATGCAATAATGAATGAGACAGAGAGGCCTAGAGGTGCAGATATTCCACGTAGAGGGTTTGCATGTAGGCAAGTCCATTTGTGTGTACTTGATGTTTCAACCGTCCCTTCACGCCATTACATAGGGTGTCCTGTTTCTGACTGTCCTCGTTACCCTTGGTTTTGTTGGTTCCTTCTTCCTGCCTGGACTCCGGTGGAACTGTGCCTCCCCTCACCCTCTCTTTGGCTCTGCCATATCTGCCTTAGAAACTCCTGTGTTCTCTTCAAAACTCAAGTCCATCTTTCTTTCAGGAAAACCCTGCTCTCCCCCAGCCCAGAATTACCTTCATTCTCTTTTCTCCTCCTAGTATCTTTAGTGTTTTATTAAATTGGTCACCGTGTCCTTTATACACAAGTTATGTGTACATTTTCTGTTGTCTCTATTGAGTTGAAGTCTCCAGAGGGCATGAACAGCTTTATATTTCTTATAACATTTATTTTATATCCATAGGAGGGATATAAAAAAACCAATATAATAAGTCAATGTTTATTGGCTTAAAGTATAAACTAACTCTTATTAATTTTAACAAAGATTAGTAAGATCCTAGGAAAAAGTCCCTTAACTTTCCTGCAGATAAAACTAATTAACCTCTATCTTTGTCTGCCTTGTTCTATTGAATCCTGATGAAATAAATATATTTTTAAAAAAGTCCTGGGGAAGCTATTTTATTTTTATTTTAGAATTTTTTTATTAAAAAGAAAAAAGAAATTGATTTCACCTGTTTTTGAGTTCCTTGGAGACATGATGCCATGTGGTTGCCTCGCTGGCTTCAGATTAGAGCTGTGGAAGATTCTAGAATATTTTAATTCTTTCCCCCTTTGCAGAAAAACCTTTTAAGCTGAGCTCCATCTTGTAAAAAAAAAAAGAAACCAAATGACCATCACTAGATCCTATGGTTCTCTGTCTTCCTTTTCCCTTCCAAGCCTCTCAAAGTTATATTTTATGCCTGTTGGCTACACTTCCTAGATATGCCTTCCTTTCCTAACTCTTTGCTATTAACTGACTTTGATCTTCATCACACTTCAGAAACAGTTCTCTAAAAGGTCAGTTGTAACTTCCTTTTTGTCAAAATCTCTCAGCAGCATTAGCTGTTGATAACCTCCTCCTTGTAACTGCCTGCTGCTTTGGCTTTGACATTGCTCTGCCCTAGATTTTCTCCGAGGGGGAAGGGAGAATGAATTTGTCCAGCACACATGTTCCTGCAAGGAGCCCTCGGTGTATCACTGTATCTGAGTGTCACGACCGTTCTGAGGCAGGAGGCATTCTCGCATACCGTCATGGGAGGGTAGACGTTTGTGTTTTGTCCCATTGACCACTTCTTTCACACAGGGGTAGGGCTTGTGCGCCCAAGCTGGTTGTAGTTTTCTTGAGAGTGGAATCTGCACCCTCACCTTCCACCTCTTCTGTGTTACTCACCGTGCCTGGCACAGCAAATAGTTTCAGGGTTTAATAAATATTTGTTGACTGATTGTAGATGAAAGTGCTCAGACCTTGAAGATAAAGACTAACGTAAACGTTGGCCAGTGTTTTGTGGAATATCTGTTTTTTTCAAGTTCTGGAAAAGACCTCCTTTTACATACCATCTTAAAGCACCCCCCCACACACACACACCCCAAATCTCATTCATGAAAGGTTTGCCACTGAGATTAGAAAACCATTAGCAACCATCACATGCAGGCTGGAATGGGTTTCCTACCAGGAATAGGAGAACCTCTTAGCCAGGAGTGGCCAAACTCTGAGGCCTCTGAATTAGATCAGGGTGATTGTATTTATTATCTGCTCGGGGCAGCTTGGCCCAGTTTCTGAGTCAGATGCACTGAGTTTGTACTTTCTGTCTGACACATAGCTCTCATCCCTCATCCCTGTGAGAGGAGAAGCAGTTGTGGGTGAGGCAGGACCGTGGGGAGGGGTGGGGGGTGGCGCCAGTGAAGTTAGTCAGCCTCACCCTCTCCATCTTCTCTTTGCTCCCTTAATCGCCTTTCACTTCCTCCTTTCCCACCAGGTGCCAGAGGGCTTACGCTTCCCCATAATCTCTCTTGTCATGGGGGAAGTGGTGGGAACGAACTTCTTTCTAAAAATATGCCTGCTAGGAAGCTGGCACATTGCTGCGCATTCAGAGTCCCGGCTTCCTCTGTTGTCCTTTGGCTGCTGCGTGAGGTTGATTTTATTACTTTTATATCACAGACGTTGAAGCTAAGGCTTTGAAATACAAAGGTGGAATTTGAAGCTCAGCCTGTCTGACTCCAAAACATCTAGGCTCTTTATATTGTATAAGGATACCTCTTCAGAAGAAAAGGGTTGATCGGAAATCGATTCCCATGGAGGACTTTGTAGCTTATGGTAGCTTATGGTAGAGCCGTGCTTTTCCAATAGAGTTCTGGAAAAATGACCATGCCCCGAGGGCCAGGGCATCTGGGGTGGAGGAGGCTGTTTTCTCTACCCAACGGCTGATTTGGAGGCTTCATAGCATTGCACCTGACCTCTCCTCATCCTTAGCTGCCTGAGGGTCATAAACTGGAATTCAACACTTAGAGGCTTTTTTCTCTGATGGATGTTCTTTCATTAGTCCTGGGAAAATGAATTTAGTGTGTAGGGCCTTCCTTTTAATCGTAGGAAAAGCCTCACTTAAAATAAGGAGCAAAACCCTCCCATCAGCACGAAGTTAATTGACCCTGGGTATGTGTGTGTTACCTTCAGATGAATCCCTCTGCTCTGGTTGCTGTCACAGTGCTCACCAGTGACTTGATTGGTGAGGCCGACTGGCAGGATTTTAAAAGCTTCCTCAGGGCAAGGGCCATGGCTGCAACAGTGAATGGGTCTTCATCATCCAAGGAAAATTATATATATATACACACACACACACATATATATATATATATATATATATATATATATTTAAAGCTCCTGAAAATGAACCTACTTAAAATATATTTTTTTAAATAATTAAAAGAACCGTGATTGGATCTGTGTCTTCAAAGGGAAACTAAATCTCCTAGTGATAATTTGTTTATTCTTACTTATATTTAAATAAATTTAAGTTACATTGTATTTAGCACTTTAAAAATACGTCAGAGAAAGAAAATGGCATGTGACTTCACTTATATGTGGAACCCCCCCCCAAAAAAACAAAGCAAATGACTACACAAACAAAAAGCAGAATCAGACCTATAAATACAGAGAACAAACTGAGAGTTGCCAGAGGGGTGGGGGTAGGGGGGATGGGCAAAATGGGTGAAGGGGAGTGGGAGACACAGGCTTCTGGTTATGGCATGAGTAAGTCACAGGAATAAAAGGTCCAGCATGGGGAATGCAGCCAATGGTATTGTAATAGGCTTGTAGGGTAACTGATGGTAGCTATACTTGTGAGCAGAGAGTAATGTATAAGATGTTGAATTACTATTTTGTCCACCTGAAACTAATGTAATATTGTGTGTCAACTAGACTTCAATTAAAAAAAAAAATCTTGAGGGCGCCTGGGTGGCTCAGTTGTTAAGCGTCTGCCTTCGGCTCAGGTCGTGATCCCAGGGTCCTGGGATCGAGCCCCACATCGGGCTCCCTGCTCCACGGGAAGCCTGCTTCTCCCTTTCCCACTCCCCCTGCTTGTGTTCCCTCTCTCGCTGTGTCTCTCTCTGTCAAATAAATAAATAAAATCTTAAAAAAAAAAAAATCTTGATAGATATTGTCAAACTATTCTCCTGAAAATAGTGTCCACCTTCCCCGGAATCTTGTTAATGCTTCCCATTTTCATTAAGTTTAACATGGCCACTGTAAAACAAAGAGAAAATTATATCCATTACTAGAAAAAAAAAAGTATATTTAGCATTTTAAGAAAATAGAGATGAATCAAATACTGATCATTCTTGTTCAGCCTAATTTTTCACACAAAATTATATGACAGCAGTATCGAAATCTTCACTTAACATATGTATACATTTTGCAATGTTATTACACTTGAGGTTGTTTTGCCTTAAGTGAGGGCTTTGTCAATTATCCTAAAGGACTTTCTTAATCCCTTTTATCAAATAATTCTTTTTTTGCCATGCCTATCACACCAGTATCCTTGTTGATTTCCTATTCATTAAATTTTAATAGATTCGCCTCCGCCAATTCATTTTTTTGTGTGTGATCCAAGAAGTTTTCCAACATCACTTTCATCCATATTATGAGATACTACAACTTTTGCAGTGTTTGCCATTTTGCCTAGCAACCTAGCACATTGCATTTGCATTATTTGTAAATGTCTACAACAACTACACCATCACTCGGACTTGGTATTGATGTGATGGGTGGAGATAGAAGCTGGGGCCAAGTGCAGGGTAAGTGGCGACTAGTATTACAAGAGATCAGTCTGCCTCTTTGTGAATATTTTTGTGTTACGATGTCTCTTTGCTTCCCTAAGCAACCAGGTAATTGTGAGATGGGGCATCATGCAGGTTCACAAACTAAGGACTCCCCCTGGGCTCAAATAATTGTTGAATGGAACGGAACTGGTTTTGCCTGGATCCGCTCTGACCCTGTAAATGCAGCAGTTGTTAGAAACCTGGAGACTGGGGCGCCTGGGTGGCTCAGTCGTTAAGCGTCTGCCTTTGGCTCAGGTCATGATCCCAGGGTCCTGGGATCGAGCCAGCATCGGGCTCCCTGCTCGGCAGAAGCCTGCTTCTCCCTCTCCCACTCCCCCTGCTTGTGTTCCCTCTCTCGCTGTGTCTCTCTCTGTCAAATAAATAAATAAAATCTTAAAAAAAAAAAAAAAGGAACCTACAGGCTTGGGTTACTCTGAGATGAACTAAATCCTCTCCCAACTACTTTGGTGTGCATGAATAGAGCCGAAAGCATTCCAGAACTACTGGAATGTTAAATCTCAAATTCAGAGATTTGCTTGAAGGCCCATAATTATCTCTATTGTGATGCCTTTCAACAGCTCTAAGAAGTTGTGTAGTTTTGATTCCAGGTGGGTTAAGGGGAGGGTAAAACTGAATGAGATTTAGGTTCTAGGCTTCTACTGTTATCGCTCTAGTGTGCTTTTTGAGGTGGTGGTGGGGGGCGGTTATTGGCTTCAATAGACTTCAATGCTATGATCTTTGTTTCTTTTAACTTCATTTATCATTATAGTCTGTGTGAATATAACTTACAAATAAGAATCAGTTTTCCTTATTATAGGTATTTTGGATCCAATAGGTCAGTGGCTGAGGAGGCTTGCTAACCCCCCCTTCTCTAACTACAGATGTATGACCATATATTTATTTATTTTTTTTTAATTTTTTATTTATTTATTCACGAGAGACAGAGACAGAGAGAGAGAGAAGCAGAGGGAGAAACAGGCTCCCAAGGAGCAGGGAGCCCGATGTGGGACTCGATCCCAGGACCCTGGGATCATGACCTGAGCCGAAGGCAGACGCTCAACCATCTGAGCCACCCAGGCGCCCCCTGTATGACCATATATTTAAACAGTATCATTTGCAAAGTATAAAAGCATTTCAAAGTAATGATAGTTTTTTTTTTTCACATGTAGAGAGGATAATGACATCTTGCTTCTTCCTCTTTGCTTCTTTAGTATGCTGTTTTATATAAGACATTTGTTTTTTTTTCCCTTTTTCTTTTTTTGCACCTGTTGTTGTTGAATGTGAAGTTTGGGATTAATTCTGCATTTTTCTTCCCACTGGATTGCAAGCTTCTTGAGGACAAAACCTTCGTCTTATTTTGTTTCATGTCCCCAGGATCTGACATTGGACCCCATAAATGTCTGTTACATTGTTCTTTAATTGAAGCTGGAATGAAGAAGCGGACTTAGAAGGAAGGAAACGGTAAATTATTGTGGCAGAAGTGAAGTAGGTTGTACTAACTTGGCAAGGACAGGAAATAAAGCAAGGTTCTTTGGTGGAAGATAGGACAGAGGGCCGGTTCTCTGTGGTGTGTTAAGAAAGGAACAGAGGCCAAAGTACAATAACTATTCCACTGGAAAAACAAATAAACAGGCTGGAACATTCTTGCCTGAGCACATATGAACTTGGAGTCGGTGAGCAGTGAGATGTTCCGTGACGGTGACAAGGTTGACGAAATCATCTGCATCGTCTCTTAAGCCTTTTAATTTATGTTTTTTCAAAAGTGCTTCCCAATAGGAAATGACACTTTCTAATGAAGGTCAGTGAAGTGTAGCCAGCGATTAATACAAGGTGATGGAATCTCCTTAAAATGGAGATTAAAAAAAAAAGAAAATATCTGCTTTAAGGAGATTCCATCACATCAGAAATTTCCAGTGACCAATGGAAAGAGGGCAAGAAGGTTTTCTGGAAGCCATACATCTGTTCATTGTATCTGCAGACCTGTGGAGAAAGAAGAGCTTAATTAGACAGATGAGCAATTTCCTGAAAAGGCACATGCAGGCGTTGGATTACATACCATTTCCTCTAAAAGAGGTGAAAACCATGATGATTAGCAACTCACTGTTCTGGAGCCTAGCCATTCTCCAGTTTATTTTCACTTGGTGGGAGTGAAGGAAGGTGATGCTATTGCTTTTGAGTTGGGTTCTCTCAGTCATGAGTGTTGGATTTCTTTTATGCAGAATGTGTGTTAAATTGAGCTCCAGATTATTGGGCTGTGGGATTCTGCTTTGTGGCTTGCCCTTGGTTAAACAGCAATCGCTTTAGCCAGAAGAATGCTCTAAGCCATCCTCCTTTGCTCTCAGTGGCTTAGGAAACAGAAACTAATTTTCATTTCCACTAATCCAGATTTGATTAGGAAAGGAAATATAATGTTACTACATGAAAGCTTGAGGTTCCTGCCAAAGCCAAGCATGTACTTTAAAAAAATATCCTACTGATTCTTTTCCATTTGATTTATCCATATCCCTCCATCTTTCCATTACAGAATATATGACCGAGAGAGAGTTTGCTCTTCTGGAAATTAATAAATGATTTCATCAGTTTCAAAAAGTATCAGACAGCTGAAAGTCCTCTGGATAATATGGAGATTGGCTTCCATTTCTCAGCGCTTCTGCTTCTTTGAAATAAGGAAGTTCATAGATCTTTCTTAGTTTCCTTGTGCTCTCTTGTCTTCCCTGTCCCCCTTTGGTGTTTCACAAAACTGAGTCATTGAAACCCTTCCCATTTCACCATCATACAGACAGACGTGGTGTAATGATCAAGAAAAGAAACCTTTTTATTCTTGTAGGCTGTCAGAAATCCTAGTTATTAAGTGTCATTTCAGGTCATTGATTTGAAATACTTTGAATTTTTTTAAACAGTTGGCAGTGATTAGGAATGGTTATTCTTGCTTGAGCTGTTCTTTCAGTAATCAAATTCAGGTAAGTATTGGACCAACTGAAATTGAAAAAAGGGTAAGTTCAGGACCAGGTTTTAGTTAAACACATATGTATAAAGAAGAATGGTAAACATGCTCCTTTAAAATAAAAAAAGATCATTTACTTATTTATTTGAGAAAGAGAGAGAGAGTGAGCATGAATGGAGGGAGGGGCAGAGGGAGAAGCAGGGTCCCCACTGAGCAGGGAGCCCAATGCAGGGCTCTGTCCCAGGACCCTGAGATCATGACCCGAGCCAAAGGTAGACACTTAACCGACTGAGCCACCAGGAGCCCCTAAACATGCTCCTTTTAAACCAAAAATTAATTAAGAACTTAAAAATGTACGATGTTCAGAGTGAAACAGTGGTGAAAATGAGATTTTGATAGTCACTATATAAGGTAATGCAATCTGGGAGACAGGAAATCAGCAAACTCCCTGGGTTGGCCAGAGTCAGCCTGATGTGTGACATTTTTACTTTAGTTAGAAAAGAACCTGTATTAGTCAGGGTCCTCCAAGGAAACAAAGCCAACAGGGGATCTATATCTAGATCTATTTCTACATCTGTAGATTTACATCTGTAGATTTATAGATGTAGATGTATTTGTAGATATGTAGATGTAGATCTAGCTATATTTATCATGAGAAGTTGGTTCATGTCATTATGGAGGCTGAAAAGTTCCATGATCTATAAACTGGAGAGCCAAGAAAACTGTTGATGTAATTCAGTCCCAGTTTGAAGGCCTGAAAATCTGGGGAGCAGATTCAAGGGAAGAAGATGAGATGTCCCAGCTTGATCAGTGAGGCAGGAAAAAAAAAAAAAAAAAAAAAAGGATGGATTCCTCCTTCCTCTGCCTTTTGTTCTATTCAGACCCTGAATGAATTGGATGATGCCCACCCATGTTGGGGAGGGTCACCTACTTCACTGAGCCCACCATTTCAAATGTTCATCTCATCAAAATACCAACATTTGTATTAGACAAGGTTCTCCAGAAAAATACAACTAGGATTGATTGATTGATTGATTTCAGAAATTGGCTCACGGGGTTGCCCACCCACATTGGTGAAGATGATCTTGTTTTACTCAGTCAACTAATTCAAAACAAATGTGTTTTGTTTGCCTTTGCAGAGTGTTTAAAATTTAAATTTTTTTTCTCCAACATTAAAACATAAATCTAAATTTCTGAAAAGTTGAAAAATGGAGAGGATTGTAGCACTGGACCTGTAATATCCATGTGGCAGGAGCTAAGTTGTGAGCTTCCCACCTCCTTCCCCTGGGCCACGACCTCTAGTATCTGACACAATTCCCACCACTCTTTAATTTCTCCTTGACACTGGGGATGAGTTGCCACTTAGGATGCAGGTTGGGCTGTTGTTTTTCATATAGGAAAGTTAAGATACAAGGGCAATATTTTAAAAATCTGTTTCTTTTTCAAAAGTTGGCAAATGACAGGTTGGGTTGAGACTTTAGGACCTTAGTTTCTATCAAGTCACGTAAGTGGTAAAAATGAGTTTTGAACACAAGACTGAATGGAACACTCAAAACAAATGTAAGATTGACCAGAGCTGGGGTTTTTTGCTTGTTTTTCTTTTCCTTTTTTTTTCTACTTTTCTTGCTTTTGACACAATGCCTGACATAGGTTTTCAATCGATATTTGTTGAATAAATGGGAATGGGGGCTAGAGGCTCTATGTTCTTTCCGTTATACCCTCTGCATTTGGATAAGGGGGCTAACTTTTCCTTCCTATTAATCTTATTACAGAGACTCCTCCCCCCTCAAATAAATGAGAGAGATAAGGCTTCAGTCTTTATTTTTGTAATTTAAAATCTACTGACTGGATTGTTGAAGCTTATGCTGGCTATTGGAGAGAAACTACAGGAGAGATTCTCTTGTTTTGCTTTTAGACCCATCTTGGTTGCAAAACTTTAACCTGACTAAACTGAAAATTTGATATACCTTTATTTAAAAACAATCAGTATACCATACTTTTCAAATTAAACCTTCAAAATGAAGTATCTTATAAGCTACAAAATTCATTTATTTATTCAACAAAAATGTGAATGTTAGTACTAAGTGCTTACCACTGTGCTAGGTACTAGGAATATTGTATTGAGTATCGTGTCTCCTTTAAACGTGAAATGGATTTCAAAAGAATAGTTCAACATATTGTGATACAAAATAAAAGTAAAACTCTCCTTGTCAGAAACATTTGCTAGAAATCTAAAAGTAGTTACCCATTTAGGAAGATTGCCTCATGCAGACACCTCTGATAAAGAGTAAATGTCTTAACATAGTTGAGGCTGTTCTACTTCTCTAATATGCTTCTCGAAGACACTTAGACAACAGCCAGACGAAGCAACTGTTCTGACTGAGTTTATTATTCCATTTGGGCCAAACAATTGGTTTTATTTTCATCTAAGTGACAATTGGCTAGTTGTTTTTACATCACATTTCACACAAAGTGTTTTTCCTTTATAGACTGAATTTAGTGCTCCCTGGTATGTCCAGTATTCACTCTGAAAAGGACAGGAAAAAGCAAAATAAACAAAAAGCCCCCATAAGATACAGGCTTTTGAACAAGTTCTTTGCTGTTTGTGCAATTATGCACTTTGAATAGTTTGACTTTCAGTGTATCCTCTAGAGTTATGTACTTTAATAGCATACTTATTTGGTGCATTGGTCTTGGAAATCTCTTTTTCATAAAGGAGAAAAAAAACCCCTAGAAGATGGATATACATCCATGGAATTTGAGAAAGAAATGAAAACAGCTTCATTTAAGTTTATATCTACTGCAATTAGCAATCCAAAATTCCTTTTATAAAAATATTTTCTAGTACTTGCTAGATTCTTTTTGAGTTGCAATAGAAAGACAATGAAAGCAGGTAGATTAGGACAATAAACCAAATGATCTAAGAGGATTAAAAGATTAGCGCCAGGTACAGGGAGGCTCCACTCTGCACACTCAAGGTTATGCAGAGCAGGGCACATTTCTGCAAAATAGAGACTCTTTCAGAAAATGCTCTTTATCAGTGACAGTGTAGCTTGCCCTTGACCATTTGGGGCATGGGAGGTAAATAGTTAATGAATGCCTCTATAAGAAACAGAATAGCACACTACATCTTTCTTATTCTGACATTCTAGGGCTCTTTCAGTTAGAAGAAGAGAATACTAGTGTTACCCTAAATATCAAAGGCTGTAACTCCACTCAGAAAATAGAAACCAACTCAAGCAGCTACTATCATAATGCCCTGCATTGATGAATCTTAAGTCCTCAATTTCTGCACTAAACAGGCTTCTTTTTGTGGCAGATGAGTTCAAGTGTCATCATTTGTCCTTGTACAACTTCACCATGGTAAGTTGAAGGAGTAGATACAGGCTGGGATTTGAAAACATTTCTTTATCATGTCAGGCAGTAGATGTAACAACCCCCCCCCCCCCAACATTCCATCTTTTGGAGGCTGCTTTAATGACTGGTTAAAACTGAAGCAAAGTTGATATGATAGTTTTATAATCACTGCAATGCAATCGTTCCAAATTGATTGGAAAATGGTCAGCTACTTGCTGCCTAAGAATGTGGCATACAAAAAAAAAAAAAGAGAGAGAGAGAGAGAGAGAAAATCCCAGTTAGTTGAGATGTTAATTATTAAATTAAGAAATGATGGAGGCCAGTAGACATAGGAAAAGGTGCTCAACCTCATCAGCAATTAGAAAAATGAAAATTGAGATGACAGATACACTGACCAGATGGGCTCTAATTAAGATGTAAAATCACATTGAAAGAAAGCTTAGAATTATAGACGAAAGCTGAAGATACATAAACCGTATCGCCCAGCAATTCCAGGAATATACCCTCGACAAATGTTTGCTTAGGGGCCCCCGGATAACGGATAAATACATCAGGATACTAAACAGTGATGTAAATGAGCAAACACCACGGAAATTGTCACAATTGTAAGGTTAAGCAAAGGAACCATGGCATAAAAAAACACCTAGATTATGATTCTCTTCTGATAAAATTCAAAACCAGACCAAATCAAACTATATTGTTTAGAAATGCATAAATAAGTAGTGGGGACTATAAAGAGAAACAAGACAAATGACTAACACAAGTAAAGACAGTGGTTATCTCTGGGGGAGAGGTGCACACAGGGGGCTTCCGGGGAGCTGATATATTGTATTTCCTAGACTGGACTATTTGTTTAAGTAGTTAGCAAAGAGTACAGGTACATCTTAGATACTTTTCTATGTGCATGTTTTATGCTGCAATAAAAAGTAAAACACACACACACACACACACATTCTGAGACCATTGTCCACTGGAAGTGTCCATATAATGCCTAAGATGCTAAAGTGGGCTGTTGGGAGGGAAGTCCGGGGCTGGAACCCATGAGCAAAGTGTGCACTGGATTCAAGGTGCCACCCCTTCAGGTAACGTCATTGGCTGACTGTGGCCCAGGTTTGGGTTGTTATCACACAAAAGATCCTTCAGTGAAATCCTATTTGATTCGATTGACTTTATTCAACTAACTCATAACTACCCACTCAATCTTACAATCTGGTTTAGAGATACAAACCAGTAGGCATTAATGTAAATTATATGAGAATGGTTGGGAATCTCTGAGAGTTAGTCTGGGCTCCTTTATTTTCATTCCAGTCCTGCTTTCTTCCTAAATGACCCACAAATTCATTTTTGTCAGCCTGCTTTTACCTCAAGTGACACAGCTTGTGTTCCAAAGATAGCAGAGGAGAAAATACACACCACGATTTTTTATCATCTCTAAACACATTAGCAAAGGAATATCTGAAAGGTGTTTTCATCTGACTAATTAGGTTAGAAATCTCAGGAGAACAGTCCTATTTGCTATATTTTTGATGGAAATGCTTCTGTTTCTGGTTGAGAATCTTTGAAGAACAGATTTCTCCTTGGATACTTCCTGTTGGAACTTCAAGTAGGAAAAAAAAGGAAGCAATTTTTTCTTCCTCATCAATTGGAAAACAAACTTGGATTGCGAGGGACTTATGCACAAGGGCCATGATTTGTTAATTTTCTAAGTATATACTATATGGCATGGAGCTGTGCAGAGTGCCAGGAAATAATGCTTACTGGGGATTGTTGACATATGGTGCTCCCCTCCCCCCAGTTTGGCTGTTTCGGTGCAATATTCATAATGTCTTTAGTTTTCAGTGCAAGCAAGTTGTAGAACATAAAACACATCTCGTTTTATTTGAAACTTTTTTTAAAAATGCTTTATGAATTTGAATACTTAGAACCAGTTGTTGTTTCATTCTCTCATTGCCTTATATTTGTCCATCTTGTCTTCTCAATTTCTAGTACGTTTTCTGACGGAAGAAGCTATTTTTTCCTCTGTGTTCTCCATGCCATTTAAACATAGGGCTGAGAATACAATGGGTGCTTAATAAATTCTTACCACTTTTGATTTCATCCTTTTTAAAAAAAATAGTTGCTTTCAAATACATTCAAAACCTGAAACCCATACTCAGCATGATCAGAACCAGGTAATGTAAGTTGTAAGAAACCACTGAGTTCTTGGTCTCTCTAAACTTCTTTTGTTATAGATTGCAATTGTTAATGGTTATTATTAATAATCTATTATTAATAATAATGGCTATTATTAAAAATAGGGTTTCTGTTTCCCTTGCCTCCAGAGATGTATCTAGTAAGACAATCCAGCAATTGCACTACTAGGTATTTATTCAAAGGATACAAAAATACTGATTTGAAGGGACACATGCACCCTGATGCTTATAGCAACATTAGCAATAATAGCCAAATTATGCAGAGTCCAAATGTCTATCAGCTGATGAATGGATAAAGAAGTTGTGGTGTATATGTACAATGGAATATTACTCAGCCATAAAGAAGAATGAAATCTTGCCATTTGCAACAACATGGATGGAACTAGTGTATTATGTTAAGTGAAATGAGTCAGAAAAAAACAAAACAAAACAAATACCATATGATTTAACTCATATGTGGAATTTAAGAAACCAAACAGATGAACATAGGGGAAAAGAAAGAGAGACAGGCAAACCATAAAACAGACTCCTAACTATGGAGAACAAACTGAGGGTTGCTGGAGGGGAGCTGGGCAGGGGGGATGGGCTAAATGGGTGATGGGCATTAAGGAGGGCACCTGTTGTGATGAGCACTGGGTATTGTATAAGTGATAAATCACTAAATTCTACTCCAGAAACCATATACTATACCTATTACATTATTTATTAACTAGAATTTAAATTAAAACTTTAAAAAATAAAAATAAAATTAGGGCTTCTAAACAATTCTTTAAAACTATATATCCTTGCCCAGGTATTGAGGAACAACGCCGTGTTAAAGAAACACTGGGAGGCCGCCTGGGTGGCTCAGTTGGTTAAGCGACTGCCTTTGGCTCAGGTCATGATCCTGGAGTCCCGGGATCGAGTCCCGCATCGGGCTCCCTGCTCAGCAGGGAGTCTGCTTCTCCCTCTGACCCTCCCCCCTCTCATGTGCTCTCTCTCTCCTCTCATCCTCTCTCTCAAATAAATAAATAAAATCTAAAAAAAAAAAAAGGAAACACTGGGAATAGAATAATAATGTATGTGATTATGAGTGGAAAAAAAAAAAAAAAAACAGAGAGAAGCCAGAGGCAATGAATACATAAGGGAATTATGAGTTTCGTCTACCAGGCTCTTTCCCCCCATTGTCAGGTGCCATTTACATCCCATTAGAAGGCGCCATAGGTTCTAGTCAGAAACTTAAAGACCAGTGCTCGTGATAGTGAAGGAAAAGGATGGCCTCCTTAGAGTCTCTCTCAGATTCTAGTGTTTCATTTTCAATGTTAAATTTCTCTAAAATACTCTCACGGAATGCAGTGGGGACATGCTATAGAAAATAGACCAAAGATTCCTAATCTGGAGTCCATGGAAGGGATTCAAAGGCTCTTGAACCCTTGATGTTGTGTGTAAAATTGGGTCTTTGCCTCTCTACATTTTTCTGAGTGTTCTGGCCATTCATCTGGGATTCCTAACTTTTTCTGCCCCCAGGTGAAGAATCACTGCTTACGGGTAACTCTTACATTTACTCTATGTCCTAGAACCAGCCATGTGAACTTGACTGGACAAGTGGATTGAAAAAGATCCTTCCCAAAAGACTCAGATGGCGCTTGCAAAGGTGCCACTGCTCACCATTCTTCAGTTAGGAATGTTCAGAGGATCCCTTTCCAGAGTTCGAGCATCGCGCTGAAAATACCAGAGACTATTAATACTGATTGTATATTTACTTTCATGACTTGGCAAGGACATGAGCCGCGACATGCAATCTTCTCAGAGATGATACAGTGAGGGTTCGCCGGCAAGCAGGCAGATGTCCGAGGTTTGGCAAGTAATGCTCTTCTCCTCCTCCTGCTCCTCTGAACCACAGAATGGTCCACAAAGTGCATTTGTATTTCCACTCTCTATAGCTCTAGTCTTTTTTATTTAAAAAAAAAAAAATCTTTATTGAGATATAATTGATATACCATAAAATTCAACTTTTTTAAAGTGTATAATTAAATGTTTTTTAGTTTATTCACTGAGTTGGGCAACCATCCCCACAATCTCATTTTAAAACCTTCTTAAGAGTTTTTTTCTACTTATGTTCTTCTAATAGTTCCAGAATAACACTATGTTTTATTTATTTTTAAAAAAGAAGATGTGTGCTCTGAAATTACCCCTGCAGATAATCGGCAGTCACATATTTTAAGGGTGGGGTGGGGTGGGTGGGTCTTGAGAACATACACTGGCTCCATCCTTGCTAGTGGCAGGATTCACTCTTTGTGACTCAGGGTTTACAGAGTGCTAGTCAGGTTTTAAAATGTAGATGGTATCTCCTAGACAGGAAACATCAACAACAACAACAACAACAACAACAACAACAACCACAAAAAACCAAAAAACCAAAAAAATCATGGACCCTTTGGGCCATTTAAATTTGCCATTTTTGTAGGCCAAAAGCAGTGAGTCTCTGCAATTTCACAAGGTTCAATATAATATAACTTACATTACATCTTCATGCCCTCTCCACTGGCATTGCAAAAATACTAAATTTTAAGTTCGCTGAAAGTAAAGCAACTTGCTGCTACTTGAAACTCACAGCTAAAATTTGGGTTTCTTTGTAATTATTTACAAAGAGTTAAATTACTCTTATTCTCAATTGTTATTCATCCATTCAACCTCAGATATTTGCTAAGTACCTAATATCTGCCAAGATAGGTGGTAGGAAGAAAGATACAGCCTCAGCCTTAAGGATCACACATTTTGCTGTACCTTCTTCTAGCTTTCTTTATTAATTTATTATTTGATAGCTATGCTATGTGTTTGCATTCCTATCTTCAGCAAATTCATTAACTGATTAACTCTTGGTCCTTGCTGTTTCATAGTAGGCCAAACCCTCCTTTCCTTCAAGCACTCAGGCTTCAATTACACGGAGGGCTTTTTTTTCCCTCTATAGTTCCCAAGTTCACTGAGTGGACACAATCTTCTGTCAATGTTGCAATGTTTCCACATTGTTAAAGGATGTAATTTTGTGGTTTTCCCAAGTGTAATTACTACCTGCCTCAGTCTTGGCTGAATGCCAGTGATTCTCAATTCTTAAATTTGGAAGTAGATTAAAGCATTTAATTAACACACACACACACACACACACATAGTATCTTGAACTGTGCAAATCTAGTCCTTAATATTCAAATCTTATGTCTGATAAAAGCACCAATACCACAAAAGATACACATAAGTAATTTGAACATATTTCTAAAATATTACTATTTTTCCATATATTTTATATGTTACATATGGCCTTTCAGATATGCAGTGGATTTTACCAGTCCTGGAGTATACGCCTGGACCATTGACTTGAGGTGGAGAACTGCATGTATCTTTTGTTAATTTTCCTCCAAGTATGGCTCCTAAGTGGAGAAAGAGAATGCTGGGAAATTTCTATCATCAGGTTTATACTAAAAAGGGCACAATACTCAGGAAGCTAATCAGGGATAATAGTGTTAATTTTGTCCAGAACTGATAGAAAACAGAATTTGTGAGTGTTGAAGAACATTTTATCCCATTTCTTCCTTTTACAAATGAGGAAATGGAGTCCCAGAAAAGTTAAGTGATTACTTTAACATTACTTAACTATTAGTTACAAATCCCAAATTCCAATCCAATAACTTAGATTTTCAGCACAATGTTTTTTCTACTGATGCTCTCTCCATTTCACATGGGAAAAGATATTGTTATTCGAACACGAGCCTCCGTTGCAATCAAAGTCCAGTTTCTTCAATTGTCTTTTTCTTACCCTGCCACTATTTTTCTTAAACTCCATTTAACCTGAGCTACGGTCAACACTGGTCCTCAAACTTGAGCACACATCAGAATTATCTTAAAGCTTTGCCTAAACAGATTCCTGGGTCCAGCTCTGAGTTTCTGATTCTGTAGGTCTGGGGTGTGGGCCTGCAGGTGAGAATCTGTATTTTTAGGAACTTTCCAGGTGCTGCTGTTGCAGGTTGGGGACCACACTTTGGGAACTACAAACCTACACGAACCAGGCTTAACGACTCTATGGACAGGGCTTCTAAGGACTAGCTCCTGTTTCTTACTCCTTTAGCCTCTGGAAGTGTAACACATTATCAAAGTGCCCCATCCAGAAGCTCAGTTGCCCTCTGTAGTCTGCCAGCTTCCACATTGAGACCAGTGGGAAAATGACTCCGTGTCTCTGCAGAGGGCTAGTGAGTCAGCCCAGAAAGAAGGCAGCTATGTAGCTTCTCTGACAAGCACAAATTGCGCCTACCACCCCACCTCCTGACGGGTGCTTCCTTCTCTTTCCCTTATTAAAATTCCTTTATTCAAATAATTAATGTTAAATGTGCCAGTGATAAGAAGATAGCCATAACAAATAAGTTCTAAGAGGCTCATGTTTTCAATCCTTGAAGAGGCAGAGAACTAAAATACCACTATAGCCGTCAGGATTCTTAGTTGCAGGAACAGAATCGAGGTGAGCCAGTGTAAACAGAAAGAGATTTAATATAAGGTCTCAGGTAGCTTACAGAATGTGAGTGGGCTTAGGAGAACCTGGGTCCCACGCAGAACTCTCTGGGGGATGTGGGGTTTAGCTTTCTAGCCTTTATTCTACAGGAAAGGAGATTGTAATGGTTGTTGAGTGAACCAGTCTGTAGTATCTGCCTCAGTTATCATGTCCAAATTGTGGTTCATTCTTTATTCTCAAGCGAGATGCTGGTCAGGTATCCGATATCAGGTTTTACATACTCACATAATGGTTTGTGAATCACCCAGCCTTGATAAAGAGACGTGGCAGGGAACTGACGAGTCAATGAAAAATTTGGGAAATTGTTGTTTTAGTATACTGGCAGCAGGGTGGTGGTCTCCGGCCCGTGGGCTCCTGGGATTTCAGGATTCACGAAGATGATGTATTTGAAGAAATACTTCTCCAAAGACAATCTGGTGGCTATTAAAACCCAATACTGATGACTTTGTTACTGGTGGCCCTGGTGTTTATATTTTATACTATGTTTATAGTTTATACTGTTTCTGTAGTGTGAGACTATTTATTGAAACTGGAATTCTTAAAAAGTATATTTGGCTAAAATATGTTCGGGATGAGGATTCATTATACCATTATTTTACAGGATACGTTGGATTAAAACCATCATTGGCCTTAGCAATCATCAGGTCTTCTTATGAACTATGAAACTTGAGTTGCCTTGTATTACCATTAGTCACTACTCGGTCACTACCAAATAGAATCCAAGGCTGAAGCAGCCTGCTTGGGTTCCTCATTTTTCTTCCATGACAGCATTCACTGATGGCTGTACCATTGGGTGAACTATCTAAGCTGGTAAAACAAAGAGACTCACAGTGCCATTAGGTTTTATTTTTCTCTTATGTGACTGTCCAGAAGTAGGCAATGCAAGATAAGTATATTAGTTCTGTTATATATAACACACAGCTTCTATCTCTGTCCATGTTGGCTATTGTGACTGTCCCCCAGACACTGAGAAGGGAAAATAGGAAGGGGGGGACACATCCTTTCCAGTTAAGGGTAAAACCTAGAAGTTATACACACCACTTCTGGTTCAGTTGTCATGAGTCAGAACTTAGTCACAGAGCCACACCTCATTGCAAGTGAAGCCAGGAATTGTCATCAATAGTTGGAAGGCCTTAACCCCATTGAAAATCTGGGTGGGGGATTTCAATACCAGAAAGAAGAAGTAGGGCGCCTGGGTGGCTCAGCTGGTTAAGCAACTGCCTTCGGCTCAGGTCATGATCCTGGAGTCCCAGGATCGAGTCCCACATCGGGCTCCCTGCTCGGCGGGGAGTCTGCTTCTCCCTCTGACCCTCCCCCTTCTTATGTGCTCTCTCTCTCTCATTCTCTCTCTCAAATAAATAAATTAAATCTTTAAAAAAAAAAAAGAAAGAGGAAGTAAATATTGGTGGATGGCTAGCTGTTTTTGCTACAATGGCTTACCTGACATTGTAGGTTGCTTTCCTCCATATCAGAGATCCTTTGTGGGTGGACTCTGCTGTGCCACGTGTCCTGAAAGTGAGCTCCTTGCAGGGGTGAGTAAGGGGAGTGCATCCAACTAATTGCCTGGTAAACAGATGAGGGAATAATAAAACGTCAGTGTTGAAAGGAAATCTCAGTCATCACCTAGTCCAACCATTCACCTGAAAAATCTCAACTATCTTTCAGACTTGCACAATTTTACATGTGAATACTAAAGACTTGCCCAGAGTCACAGAATTAGTGGTGACAATCAAGACTAGAATCTGGAGAACACGGTAGATTTTATTTTCCTTCTACTGCTCCTGGATGAACCCCTTTGAGCTCTGTTTTGATCACGCTGTGGTCAGAGAAGAGATATTTGTGTTAATTATAAGCTATAACAATCTATGTATTTTTAGAATTCTGTTAAGTGCCGTAGAATAACTGAGCTAGTATAATGAATTGTAAGGCCTCCTTTCAGTTACTGAAACAGTGGAGTCTTGTTAGAACACAGTTCATGATTACACATCTCTGGATGCCCATACAAGTTGGTGAAAAGGGTATTGAACTGGCATTCAAATGACATGACCTAGTCTCAGCTATCTACTATCTATATGACTCCAGGAAATCATTTGACTTCTTTGAGACCTGACTTATTTTTAAAATAAGAGATTAGACTAGATGGTAAACTACTTAGCTGTTGGCATAACATAGGTTCCGACCGATCAGAATAGATGCCATTCATAAAAAACCTCAACTAGGGGAGATGGTGCATTCTGGAAGAAGGTAATCCAGCTTTTAGCTCTATGAGTTTTCTCTTGAAACTGAATTGCACACAGTAAAAAGCTGCCATATTAGCCTGCTCATCTTCACCCTTGGTACATCCATGACCAAAGGGTGCATTGAAGCCTCAGTCTGACGACTAGATGTTATTTTTCAACCTCAAGATTGAAATGACTATCAGAAAAGGCAACAAATCTCTGTAAGACTGTTCTGGAACAATGAACTCATATTGTCTGTCTAGGAAACCAGTTTCCCAGGTCCTTCTGTAAAATAAATTACAAAACAATGCAGAGACTGGCTTCTAAGATGGCAAAGAATCCATTTGGTCATAAAAGGGACAGTTTCTAGGGCCCAATTCAAAAGGCTGTCACATTTCATTACATTTCTAAAGACCTCAGCTCCAAAAAGAGGACAATTGTGGGCCTGCAGGTGAGCCTGAATATAATCTTTAGTAAGGTCTAGAGATAAAGGCTGCAATTGAGAGCATTTAGAATGAATTGGACAGAATAATTTTAAATTATGGCCTTGAAATTTCCACTTTGCTTATAGGCCTGAGATAAGGCAAAACACTCCAGTTAATGGAACACAAGCTACTAATTTCCTGAAAAAGACAAAAGGAGGGGAGTGCATTGCTCTGATGTGGAATGACCAATTTTCTTTAGTCTCGATGCTGACAAAGAGATACTGTGTCGAAGGAGAAAGTGATAGGAGAGGCAGCCTTGGATCAAAACGGAGAATAAAGGAAAGCTAAACAATGGCTCTTATCAGTCCCGAAGGTGAGTTCACCTTCCTGGCTGTTAGCGATCTCATTTGCTGCCATGGCTCCGTGACCACAAACCGAGTCTGCTCTCTGCTTCTCTGCATGGGTGTGCGCCTGCATTTTAATCATTTGTAAATAGCCTTTCCTCCATGGTATTTTTTCCTGGCTCCCAAAAAAGCAGTGCCTCTCTTCCAAATGCGCGAACGTGGAATTATCGTCACAATCTTGCCTTATTTACATAAGAATGTGGGAGACCGACAATTGAGGAGCACTGGCTGTTTGGAACTGAAAGCAAGTATTCTTCTAGGATATGAAAGCATTAAAGGTCAAAGGACCTTCAGAGCTGGGGAAGGCACTCAGATCTCAGGGTCTCGCTGAGAGGGTGGCGTTCCAGGGACAAGCTGGGCCCTTGTCACCGAAGCTCCTCTGGACGTCTGAGCAATCCTCACACCACCCCTCCCCCACTTCCCGAGGCCCCTACCAGGCCCCCTGCTTCTGTGGCCTGTGGAAGCAGTGGAAGCTTCTGTAGTGGACAAAAGACAAGGAGGTGGTGTTCCCCCATAGCCTCGGGCAGCACTTTCCTTCTCTTTCTTCTAGGACCTCTAGAAAATAGCATCTCTGAAAAATCCTCCCCTGAGAGGCCTGATTTTCTGAGACTTTTTCACTCTGGGCTGGACAGAGAGAACTGGAGAAAGAAGACAGGGCTTTTGCTTTTGTGTTATTGGGGTGTCTGGACTTGTTCCCATCCTGGCTTCCTGAGGGACATCACTTCCTTTCCCAATATCCTTTGGATGTACCACAGATACGCCGGCTCTTGTGTTTCCCTTGCAAGTCTTTCAGGATGAAATGATTCTTCTTTCTTATTCTCTCCTTCCTTTCCCTCCTTTTCTTTCCTTCCTTCCTTCCTTCCTTCCTTCCTTCCTTCCTTCCTTCCTTCCTCTCTTTCTGTGCATTTTTCTCTGATTCTCCTTTGTTTTCCTTCTGAACATGCCACCAGGAAAAAGTCTTGATTGTCTTGAGTTCTTTGTACATTTCAGAACAAACTTGGGAAGATGTGTTTTTATGAAGCCACTCAGGAACTTAGGCTGTCTGCAAGTCCCTCCCCTCTCCATAATAGACCTTAAGTTCCATAATCAGGATGGCTGTGGATCGTTTTTCCAGATCTCTCTGAAATTCCATGGTTCTATACTATTGTCGGTCCATTTTGCGAGGAATGAACTGACATTATTAACTTGACCTTTAGGAGGTAGAGTAACAATTCGGTAGGATAATGAGGAGAGGCTTTTAGGACGTGCAAAATGTAGTAGAGGGGTAGAAAGAAAGAGAACTTTGGGATTATTCTACCCTAGGTTCAGATCTCAAGTTTGTCACCCGTGTGACAAGAAGGTTACTGTAACTTTTCTGAACGTCAGTTTCCATATCTGAAAGATTGAGGCAGTACTAGCTAGCATCATGGGATTGTTGAAGGCCAAAGCCTCACCTTGAGAAGATGCTTCATAAATGTGAACACTGCAGTTTTCTTGCTAATAATAGAACAGGGGAACCTCCTAATTCTCTTGTAACCTTTTTTCCTGTTGATTGGGCCTACTGCTTATTGAGGCTTCCTTTTTGCCAGCGACTGTTCTTAGCATTTTGCTTAATTTAACCTTAATGAGCTAGCTATACTTTTATTTATTTATTTATTTTTAATTTATTTTTTGACAGATAAAGAGACAGCGAGAGAAGAAACACAAGCAGGGGGAATAGGAAATAGCTATACTTTTAAATGACCAGTGAAAAGCTGTGACTTCTAAGGGTTTAAATGACTTGCTTGAGGACATCCAACTGATAACCGGAGACCTGGATTCAGCTTCCCTCAGGCAGGCCTGTTCCAGAACCCTCGTGTTGAACTACCATGCAGCGTGTGTTTGGGGCAAGCATTTTCTTTGGTACCCAAAAGCAGAATGTCAGATGGGATGGCCAGACCTTTCACAGACATAAGAACTAAAAATAACTCTGCTATCATCAATGGGAGGAGGTTAGTGTTTCATTAAGACCTGCTGTTAAAGTAAACAAGGGCTCTTTACTTGAAGCCCAGATAGACTTTTTGTGGCTGGGTCTGGGCTTGGTCATCACGGGGTGGAAGGCATACTTGTTAATGCTGGTATGTTAAGGTTGAGCCATCCCAGAGCCAGGCACCCGGAGTAATTTCTCCACGTAGGAAGGCCCTGAGGCAGGTCTGTGAAAGGGGTTAATATGGACATCTTGGAAATGACTATTTTTTGCAGATTGAACAATGGTTTGGAAACTAAAACCATTTTGGTTTAGTTTTTGGTTCTTTTTTTGAACTGTAAGATCTAGTACTTGTAAGAAAAATAAAAATGTCTTCCTGGGGGGTAAATCCCTTTTCTAAACTTTTGCTGCTAAGTGCATTTCTTATGCCAGCACATGAGCTGATGAAACAAGAGGTGTGGGCCTAGTAGTTGCTGGCCTGTCCCAGTGACACCGTAAACGCTAAAGGATTTGATTTCTGAGCTCCTACCTACATGGGTGGAAGCAACAGCAATGATGTGGAGGCAGCAGTTTAACACGGTTCTTCAGTCAGATTGCCGAAAGCCAAGCTAATTCCAGCTTCCCCCTCTTTGCTCCATAGTCCGAATTCTCTTCTCTAAATGTTCTTTCCTAGGCTCCCCCAGAACCCCTGTGGGAAGACAAAGATGAATTTGTATGTGGTGTATGTATGAACGTTGTGTATGATGTGGTGTGTGCATTTGTAAGTGGTTTAGGGTGTGCATATGTGTGTTGTGTGTGAGTGTGTGTCGTGCGGCTGCGTGTATTTGCATGTGGTGTGTGGTTATGAGGTGTGTATATGTATGTGGTGTATTTACGTACGTGGTGCTCGTGTTTGCGTGCTGTATTCATATGCGATATGTGCATGGTGTTTGTGTATTTGTATGTGGGTATGTGGTGTGCACAGTGTATGTATCCTTGTGATGTGTACGTACGCATATTTGCATGTGAGGTTTGTGTATGTATATGTGTTGTGTGTGTGATGTGTACGTGTGCATGGAGGTGTGTTTGTATGTGGTCTATAGGTGTATGTAAATTTGCATGTGATGTATGCACATGCGTGTGGTAAATTTGTATGTGTGTATGCACGCTTGTCGTATGCTGTTTGTATGTGGTTTGTCGTATGGTATGTGAGAGTGACATGTGTATTCATAAGTGGTAGGGTGGCATGTGTTTTTGTGTTCTGGATGTGCATACGTATGTGATGCGTGTGTATTTGTTATATGTCTGTGTGATCATTTGCAGTTGGGGTGTGCATTCACATCTGAGGTAGTGTGTATATGTGTGGTGAATTTATATATAGTACATATGCATCTGTACGTGCTGTGTGTTTGCGAGGGTTGTATGTTCACGTACATTGTGTCTGCATAGATGTATGAAATACCTGGTGTGTGTATAATGTGTATTTGTGTGCATCTGTAAATGGTATGTGTGTGTGGTGTGTATGTATAGCCTGTGTATGCATGTGGTGTGTGCGCATGTATGGGGAATGTATATCTGATGTGTGGGGTGTGTTTGTGGGGGGGGAGTGTTTGCATGTGGTGTGTATATGTGTGTGGTGTCTCTTGTCGGTGTGTGTGTATGTGTTTGTATGCAATGTGTGTGTTATGTGTATGGTGTCTGCATGATGTCTGTGTGTGTGTGTGAGAGAGAGAGAGAAAGACAGGGGTGTGTGGTGTAGCTATGGGTGGCCATTTATCCTTTAGTAGTCCCAGATTCATTGAAGAGCTTGTTAAAACCATTATTGCAACTGGTTCTGTCTTGAAATAAGCTAAATACAACGGTAACAGAAATAACTACTCCTTTTTCTTGGTTCTTCCGAAGTCATGATAGGTTGCAGACAGGAATGACTACAGTTCTTTCCAATAGGCCTCCTTCGCCCCCAGTCCTCTGGGGAGCTGGCTTATGTTGCCAGGAAGTGAGGAAGCAGAGGGCTGTGTGCAAGTGTTAAATAAAATATACAATTATTCATTGATTTGTATATGTGTTTCATCGCAAGTCAGAGACATCCTTAGATTTGCACTGGCCATCACCCTTCTTGCAAGTGGACTAATACTTCAGGTTGCTTTTGTTTGGCTCAAATCGGGTCTTCAAAATTGGATAGGGTCTTATTTCTCAATTTGAAAATAAACTTGCTCCTCGGCAAAGGGCATGACAAAGACCCCTTCCCCACCACACAGCCTCCTTTGAAGCCTCCTCATCTTAATATCCAAGAATAAAAATCATATTTTCTTGCAGTTAAAAACTCCACTTTCTATTTTTTTTAAAGATTTTATTTATTTATTTGAGACAGAGAGAATGAGAGACAGAGAGCATGAGAGGGAGGAGGGTCAGAGGGAGAAGCAGACTCCCTGCCGAGCAGGGAGCCCGATGCGGGACTCGATCCCAGGACTCCAGGATCATGACCTGAGCCGAAGGCAGTCGCTTAACCAACTGAGCCACCCAGGCGCCCCTCCACTTTCCATTTTTTAATATCACTTTTTTATTAGACTTCTGAAAAATAAACCTGTCCTGGACCAGAGGCAGGGAGACGGAATTGCTAAACATTCATGCCACGTGTCCCTACATGCACTCTATTCAAAGAGTCGGTCTTAAATGCAGTTTTGAAACTGAAACAACAAATCTTTTCTCAGAATCCTCTGGCAGCAACGCCAAGGTAGCGCCAGTTAAGAAGTGCACCAAATCCTAATTACTCCCTTGGGAGCCGATCATTAGGCGAAAACCTGCATAATGTTCCATCTCCCGCACCATGCAGACGTGCCGTATTTCTCATGTTGTTGTTTCCTGCCATTTGGAGATGTTGCTATTTGTCACACGCCAGACAGAGAAGGAGAGAACAGCAAAGTGCATTTCAGTTACTTGAGCAATTTTTTACAAATAACCAATAGATGTGCCTGCTTCCAAAGGCTTTCTTCTTCTGTGTCGGTGGATTGTGAGGCTGCCTGGCATTACGGCTTAGAGCCTCACTAGCCGTGGGGGCTCAGACGGGCTGTGGGGGACATGTCGGGTATTTGGGAGATCAAAGGTCAGGGCTTTAATGTTACTCCCTCAAGTCCCCCTATCTTGAGTAGAACAGTTTCCCTTAAATTGTTTTTATACTAGGTGTTTTATAACACCTAATTCAAGAAAAAAGGAGTAGATAAACCAACTGCACTCTAATGTTAAAAGGCATAGAGACTCTGAGTAATGAATGAGGACCTCATACCCAAGAATGGCAGGTGGCCAACTCATAAAAATTTCTTCACAGTCACCAAGCCAGCCTGTTCCAACATCAACAGCCGTTGACCCACAGGAGAAATCTCAGACTCAAAATCTCTTTATTGCCTTGGTTCTTCCCTATCAGAAACATGATTGACTGACCATGGAAAGAAATGTGAGAGGTGGACAATGAAATGTCTTATAAGCCAGATTAAAAGGATGAATTTATCTTCAAAGTCATGGAGTTCCATAGATGCAGTTTCAGCAGGTTTGAATTTTACAGGGATCATTGTAGCTGATGGGTGGAAAATTGATTGAAGAGTGGGCAAGACTGGAGATGGAGAGACAAATATGATGTTACTGATTTTTTCTTTTCTCTCTATTTGTAATAAAAAAAATGTAGTTCTGTGATGGGCAATAAGGGTAAGTAAGAACAGTGCTAACAGAGCACTTGTGAAATATAGTCATTTACTTATTCATTCAGGTATTTAATTTGCTAATTCATTCAATTTACTCAACAACTATTTGAATGCCTACTATATGCCTGGCATTGTTCTAGGTACTGGGGACAAAGCCACTGACCTTGTGGAGTTTATATTCTAGAATGGAGGAGACAGACAGTAAACAAGTTACATATATAGTATGTTAGATGATAATAAAGACTAAAAAGAAAAATAGAACAGATGAAGCATGCAGAGTAGCTGGGGAGGTTGGAATTTTTTTAAACAGTACGATGGCCATTAAAAGCCTAAGGAGGTGAAATTTCAATAAGGACCCAATAGAGGTGAGGTGGGAGAGTTAACTGTGTGGTTACCTAGAGAACATTTCAGGCAGTGGGGACAGCAGAATTAAAAACTCCAAGGGAGCATCAGAAGTGGAATGCTCAAAAAAGAGTGAAGAGGCCAATAAGGCTGGAGTTGCATGAACAAGGGGAAGGGACTAGAAGATGAGCTCAGGAAGGTTGGCAATGGGGCACAGAGCAATGCAAACATTTTGGCTTTACCTGGAATGAGGTGAGAGTTATTGGAGGGTGTTGAGTGGCTCTAACTTATGGTTTCACGTGGTCTTTCCAGCTGCTGTGCTGAAAACAGACTTTTGGGTGTAAGGGTCAGGCGGAGAAATCAATTAGGAGGAAGGTGCAGTAACAGAGCCAAGAAATGATGGTGTCTTGGACCAGAGAAAATGAGAAATGGAAGGAGGATTCAGGATGTATGTCAAAGGTAGAGCTGACAGGATATAGAAAAGGGTTGGACTTAGGGTATGAGAGGAGAGAAGTCGAAAATGGAAGACTAGCATTGCCATTAACTGAGATGCGGAAGAGAGAGGGCGGGTCAGGTTTGATGGTGGGAGATTAGAAATCTGGTTTGGGACACGTTCAGTTTGAACTGTCTTTCAGACAAGAAGGCATGGGATATACTTGACTACAGCTTGGGGTGAGGTCTGAGCTAAGAGTAATAAATTTGGGAAAGCTCAGCATATAGGTGATATAGAAAGCCACAAACTGGATATGATCACTAAGCGAGAGGATGTAGCTAGAAAAGAAGTGAAAGTGGACCTGAATAATGACCTGGTACAATCGACACCTAATTTCTTTGATATATCCTAGAAGCTCTTTATCAGGAGTTCCATAAAACTATTTCTTAAATTTTTTCATGGTCCTGTAACCAATTCTTATTCCAATGCAACAGTTTTTTTTTTCTACTGACTTAAAATATAAATTAATATATTTTTGCTCCATATTGGTTTTAAACAGAATTCATAGGTAACTTAGGAACCTAATTCACACTTTTCAAAAATGTTTCTATGGGAAAATATATTCTGAACTCCAAATAAGTGTCTTTCAGATTACTTTTGGAACATTATCCAATTTCAGTGGAAACTGTAACTCTAGAGCAGAGAAGAACAGACATTTTCATCATCCTTTATATCTTTCCATTTGGTCAAATGCTCTTCATATTTATCACCACATTTATAATGTAACCAAAATACGTATTTCTTTGAATTTTAATATACTATTAGTATTTTCATTGTCAGGTATTTTTTTTTTAAACAATTTTCCTTCCCCTTGGTTCTTGCCTAACTTCACATCTACCCCCCGATAGATATTATTAAGTACTTTCTAACTTTACTGATAAAATAATTTTAATTGATGACCACTAACTTTTATGTTATGAAAATATATCCACTCCCTCCTATTACATGCCTTATTTGCTTCAAATTAATACCAGACCAGACTTGATCAGCTCAGTATTAAGGTGATGACAGTTTCCTCTTCTGTCATGGGTTCCAGATTGTTCATGACTGTGAGGAGTAGGAAAAAAGATGAGTAGCCATTGAGGTAATAAAAATCGAAGGAAGCAGGAACATAATCTGTTTCGCATTCTTTGTTCAATTTGCTGGGACTGCTCAAAGACACCCCATCATTCCCTCTGGCTGACACTTTTTACACAGGGACTAAATTGCATTGCTCCCTTGTCTCTGCAGGCAAACCAATTCTTTCTAAAACCCTTCACTGTGCATTTCAGGGATGACTTTTCTGATTGTCATTGTGATATTTTGCATAGAATGGCCAATCTAATCAAAAGGCTCTCCCACATTAGCTTTTTTTTCTTGTTAATCAGAAGCATGTTTTACCTTCCTCATGCTATTAGGAGTAATCTCTTTGGAAGACATTGAGTTTCAGTATTTGCAAGGCATGTCTTCAGGTCACATCTTTTCCATTACACCATTCACTGAGTTAATCTTTGGAGAGGGTGAAATGTCATCAATTTCACCAGAGGATTTCTCAATCTCTCATCTATTTCAGCCAACAGTTTTCCTCCTGACTGGGGTAAATGATCACTAGGTCCTGCAGTAAAATTTGTTGGCTCTATGAACTGGAAAGCTTTGATTTCTAGTTGCACTTCTTGTCCACATCCTCTTTGTCATTATTCTTTTGTATTTTCTGAGTTGGAAAATATTGCATGAAGGTATTATTATTTTGCAATAGAAAGAACATATAACAAGGCATCTGGAGATTTGGAATGTAGCCCCATAAATCAATGGACAAATAGCCTCTTCATGTTTCAGTTTAAGTGGGGTTTGCATTACCTTCTGTACTCTCATTATGGTGTAGGTTATGTGAGGCAATTCAGTCTCACGCTTGGAAGAGTCCTAAGGGGCACTTTACTGAAATCTCTACAGTAAGATCCCCTTTAAAATATCTTTCATTAGCAGTTATCTGTTTTTGCTTGAACATCTTCAGAAATGACATATTCCTATTCAGTTAATAAAAAGCAATAATTGTTAATTAATCATTATTTTGAGGGGGAAAAAGCTCAACCCAAGATTGTTCCTCATAATACACTCTGAAATTCTTTGAGAAGCCAACCACCAGTGTAACCCAATATTGTTTTCATTGACTGAAGGTCACCACAGATGGTAGTGATTGGGGAAGAATCAAGTGCCTCTTTTCCCACAGAACGGTTCACTCTTCACCATTTCTGCAGGCAGGACTTGTCAGCTCCCCCCCCGCCCCAATTCTTTCTTTCTTTTTTTTTAATCTGTGACATCATGTGGAAATAGAGGTTCTACTCATAAAGGCAGAAATTGACAGGCGAGTAAGAAAATTTTTAAAAAAGAGGAAGGAGAGAGAAGGGAAAAAAGGTTAACAAAGAAAGAGATAAAGGGGGAAAAGATAAGAGAAAGATGTGCAAAGAAAAAGAAAGAGGGCCCTGAGTGGGTCAGTTCATTAAGCGTCTGCCTTGGCTCAGGTCACAATCCTGGGTCCTGGAATCAAGCCCCTCATCTGGCTTCCTGCTCAGCAGGGCATCTGCTTCTCCCTCTCCCTCTGCCCCTCCCCTCCCCATGGTCTCTTTCAAATAAATAAATAAAATCTTAAAAAAAAAAGAAAGAAAAAACCCCCCAAGAAATAGGAAAATTAAACAAATGTGTCATATATGCCAAGTTGGCCCCTTCCATCAGTGCTGCAATGAGAAACACGTGGAGATGCAGTTTTCTCTAGTTTGAGTGGTTACACCTCTCTGTTCAGTTCTGCAAAAAAGCTCTCTTTTCAGGTTACCAAAGTTTGGTATTCATGAATGCTCACCTCCTCTTTTGTGGATAACATGGAGGGGGCTGAGGACCTATATGCATACTCTTCTCAGTCTACTACTTTAAAGATGTTGACCTTCCATAAGCATGTAGCATGAATGGTGGCTACAATGAAACTGGTCACATTTTATGCGATAAAAATGAGGAGGCATTAATTTGAAAATCTAAAACATAAGTTCTGGGAAATTCTGTACATTTTTTGTGGTTCCATTGTTAGCCAGAATTATCAAATTCTACAATCATTCTGTCATGAAAGGAATTGGTTGTATTTTGCCAGTGTTGATGAGCATGTTGCTGTCACTGGTTGTTTCTGTTACTGACTCCTTCTCTTTTCTGTTGAAACTTTGTGGGTGGAAGGACTATTACATTTCCTGTAGCTCACTTTTCTGGGCAAGTTTCAGGTAGAGGAGTTACTTTTTCTTGAGCAGAATCATTTAATTATGGCTTAAGTTACCTGGGGCTCTATCCATCCATCCATCATCTACATTTACTTCTCTCTCATTTTTTTTCTCAAATGAGTGATTTCTTGGATTCTCTAAGCTTATTTAGATCTGACTCTTCCATATTTTATCTACAAGGATTTTATTTACAAGGATAGTTTGCTGCTTCTCTCTTTTATTAAAATGGTCACTATATAACTTCTTTGAGAAAACATGGTTCTTTCTGATTAGTAAAAGGAAGAAAGAAAGAAAGAAAGAAAGAAAGAAAGAAAGAAAGAAAGAAAGAAAGAAAGAAAGAAAGAAAGAAAACAAGAAAAAAAAATCCTGCATAGAAAATCAATTTGAAAATAGATTTAATGGGAAAATATGTTTCAATTTATCTTATTAGGTCTCTAAGATATGGTACATCTTAATGCTTACCTAGCCAATTCTGCCATTGGGCTGTGTGTTCTAAGACTTCAAGAGGGAATTAAGAAACTTCTATACCCACTGTAAGAGGTGTGAGGAACCTATAAAAGTAATTGCAGTTGATGCTTTTTATAATCTTCTGAGGTGCACCTATTCTTAGACTTTTAGGAATTTGGTCAGAGTGATGCTTCAAATCAAATGTAGAATTAGGAATTGATTTCATTTCCACTTGATTCCAAAGCCTGTGACCCCTCCTCTCTACTATCTTGTCTCCTGTGATTTACTTCTGTGTCCCTTTTCTTGGCAGATATCATACCTTTACTCAAATCCTTGTCCCTAGGGAGAAGATCAGATCATTCCTTTTTTAATACATTAGAAATGAGATCTGAATGAATTAGAAAATTGAATGTGGTTTTAGTAATTAATGGAGGTCTTTATTATATCTCAATAATAAATAAGAAGGATGGACATCTTGGCTCTTTCCACAGTTTGGCTATTGTGGACATTGCTGCTATAAACATCGGGTGCATGTACCCCTTCAGATCCCTACATTTGTATCGTTGGGGTAAATACCCAGTACTGCAATTGCTGGATTGTATGGTAGCTCTATTTTCAACTTTTTGAGGAACCTCCATACTGTTTTCCAGAGTGGCTGTGCCAGCTTGCATTCCCACCAAAAGTGTAGGAGGGTTCCCCTTTCTCCACATCCCCGCCAACATCTGTTGTTCCTGACTTGTTAATTTTAGCCATTCTGACTGGTGTGAGATGATATCTCATTGAGGTTTTGATTTGGATTTCCCTGATGCTGAGTGATGCTGAGCACTTTTTCACGTGTCTGTTGGCCATTTGGATGTCTTCTTTGGAAAAATGTCTGTTCATGTCTTCTGCTCATTTCTTGATTGGATCATTTGTTCTTTGGGTGTTGAGTTTGATAAGTTCTTTATAGATTTTGGATACTAGCCCTTTATCTGATATGTCATTTGCAAATATCTTCTTCCATTCTGTCGATTGTCTTTTGGTTTTATGGACTGTTTCCTTCGCTGTGCAAAAGCTTTTTATCTTGATGAAGTCCCAATAGTTCATTTTTGCCCTTGCTTCCCTTGCCTTTGGTGAGGTTTCTAGGAAGAATTTGCTGCTACTGAGGTCGAAGAGGTTGCTGCCTGTGTCCTCCTTTACGATTTTGATGGACTCCTATCTCACATTTAGGTCTTCCAACCATTTTGACACTGGGGAGGGTATGTGCTATGGTGAGCGCTGTGAATTGTGTAAGACTGTTGAATCATAGACCTGTACCTCTGAAACAAATCATACATTATATGTTTAAAAAAAAAAAAGAAGAAGAAGAAGAAGATAGTGGGAGGGGAAGGATGAGGGGGGGAAATCGGAGGGGGAGACGAACCAGGAGAGACTATGGACTCTGAAAAACAAACTGAGTGTTCTAGAGGGGAGGGGAGTGGGGGGATGGGTTAGCCTAGTGATGGGTATTAAGGAGGGCTTGTTCTGCATGGAGCACTGGGTGTTATACGCAAACAATGAATCATGGAACACTACATCAAGAACTAATGATGTAATGTATGGTGATTAACATAACATAATAATAAAAATAAATAAATAAATAAATAAGAAGGAAAAAAGGTAAAAGATAGAATGTATTGGAAAGAACAACAAGCAAGCAGGGTTAGAAGCCTAGTTCACTGTGTGATAGAGGGGGAAATTAAACAATCTCTCTAAAATTAACAGCATCTGGCAGCGCCTGGGTGGCTCAGTCGGTTAAGTGTCTGCCTTTGGCTCAGGTCATGCTCCCAGGGTCCTGGGATCGAGTCCCACATCGGGCTCCCTGCTTAGCTGGGATCTTGCTTCTCCCTCTGCCTGCCACTCCCCCTGCTTGTGCGCGCTCTCTCTTTCTCTCTCTGCCTATGACAAATGAATAAATAAAATCTTAAAAAATAAATAAATAAAATAAAATTAACAACATCTGAGGTACATGTTTGACATGAAGATTAAATAAAATATATATGTAGATATGGCGAGGTCAGTAATTTGTTTCTTTCCTTCTCCTTTGAGCCTGCCTTCCTTATCTAAAAATTGACACAAATGAACTAAATATTCTCTGAATCCCTTGCCAGATCTAATATTCTCTGGAATGGCACCATTTTAAACATCACCTACAAGGGAAGTAATTTTGGGGTATAAATCAGTGAAAGTTTTGAGCAAGTGTAAAGTTTGTGCTAGCTTAAAAAATACTAATTAATTTATTCATTCATTAGTTTAGTATATATTTATTGACTATATTTTATGTGCTGGATTGGTAAGATACAAAGATGGACAAGGTAATGTTTTGTACGCTTAAGGAACTTACAGATTTCATGGGGTAGTGGTGTGAAAATTGTGAGTTATGAAATCACATAGTACTATGAAAAAAAAAGTGACTATGAGATACTATGGAACACAGAAAAGTAATGAACACAGCCTTAGAATGAAGATTTTCTAACAGAGGTGACATTGAAGCTGGGATTTGAAAAATGAAGGATTTTCACTGATGGATCCAAGGCATAAAGAACTTTCCTGGAAGAAACACCAGACCATAGGTACAGAGGCAAGGGAGGACATGATGTGTGGGAGAAGGATGCAGTGATTAAAGTGTTGGGTGCACCTGTAGATGAAAAATGAAACCTGGAGTTCTTTGCTCTGCAGAAAACTGGAATCCTCATCCTATAACTAATAAGGAACCATAAGAGTAATGAAGAAACATTGTTTTATTCAATGACCTTATTAGATCTTTGTTTTAGAAAGATGATAACTGACAGTGTAGAAGAGGAAATGATAAGAGAGGCTAAATAGCTAGTTTATTAGTTACTATGAATGAGAGATGTTGAGGATTGAATTAAGGCAGAAACAATGGAGGTAGAGAGGAGGAGATGGATTCAAGAGGTATTTAAAGGGTGGACTTTTTGAATACAGGTAGTGGAAGAGAGGGAGGGGATGTCACTTGACTACAAGATTTCTAATTTGAGCAATGGGAGTGGGTGGTGGGTAGGGAAATGAAAATAAGGAATACAAGTGGGTAGAGTTGAGGAAGGATAGAGGTGAAGTCAGCCTTGGATATATTGAGTTCAGATGTTGACTGGGTGGAGATGCCCAGGAGTCAGTAGTTTTTTATATTGCTTGATTGCCATTGCAAACTGTCTATTCATCTTCTCCATTAGACCTCCTCTATATCATCACAACAACACCAAATGGTTTCTAGGAACTTAATTATTCCTTTTTGTCCTTGGTGGGCACAAATAGGAGGACCCCCAGAGGTTCATCGGTTTTCAGGCCTCTTCTCCAGAATAGGGATTAGCAGGGAAAGGGGCTATGCTCAGAGGGCTGGCCTATGAAAGGGGCTATGCTCAGAGGGCTGGCAACATCAGGGTCAGAGGCTGATGCAAGTGTGTTCTAGGTATCTAAAGAGCTGTAAGTAAAACATTTATGTAGTAGTTTTAAAGCATGTACACAAATTATTTGAAACTTTTCCTATATAACTGGGAAACCTAATCTCTTCCCCTTGAATATAGGCTGGCTTTATTATATAACTAGTTTGTAGCAAATAGAAAGTGGCCGAAGAGAAGCTGTATGCTTTCTGAGGCTAGATCATAAATGGTGATACAGCTTTTACTAGGCTCTCTCTATCTCTCAGGACATTTGTCCTGGGACTCACAAGTTAATATATAAGAACTCCAGTAACCCTGAAACTGCCATACTAGAAAGACCAGGTAAAGAGTTCACATAGACCTACAGAAGCTAGGATTCTGATCACCAATTCTGACGTTCGGGTTATTTTGTTCTCCCATACCGCTAAGCAAGTCTGTGACATCAGCTGGGTGTCCTACAATTTAACTCAGTCCTGACACTACCCAGAGACAGCTTCGGATCCCACAGGTTAAGGGTTCAGTGCTACAAGACTACCTGTCAGACGCCAATCACAAGTCCAGGCTGTTAACTGTGCTTCTCACCAACTGGCTGTAGGTCGGAGGCTCCAATGACACCTCTTTGGGTTTGATTAATTTGTGGGAGCAGCTCACACAACTTATTATAAAAGGATGTAACTCAGGAACAGCCAGATGGGAAAGATGCATAGAGCAAGGTATGTGGGAAGGTGTGTGGGGCTTCTGTGCCCCCTCCAAGTACACCACTCTTTCCCAAATCTCCCTGTGTACACCAGCCTGGAAGCTCTCCAAATCCTGTCCTTTGGGTTTTTATGGAAGCTTCATTACATAGACATGATTGATTAAATCCTTGGCCATTTGTGATTGAACTCAACCTCCAGCCCCTTTCTCCTCCCCAGATGTCTGGGGTGGGACTGAAAGTTGCCAACCCTTTAATCACAGTTGGTTCCCCTGGCAACCAGCCCCCATCCCTAGGTGCTTCATTAACATAACAAAAGACACCTCTATCGCTCTCATCACAGGAAATTCCAAGGGTTTTAGGTCCTCTGTGCCGGGAAAGAACTGGATAAGAACCAAATACATATTTCTCTTATTATAAATCACAGTATCACAGAAGCCCAATGGTGCCAGCTCACTGTTTGAGTTTTCCAGCATCAACTATCAGACATGTGAGAAAGAATCAACCATCAGATATGTGAAAAAGACTGCAGATGAGTCCAGCCCTTAACCTTTGACTTTTCCCAGCCGATGCTGTGCAGAAATAGAGCAGTTCTTGCCGAGTTCTGCCCAAATTGCAGTTTCATGAACAAAATAAATTTTATTATTATTTTAAACTACTAATTTTGGGGTGATTATATTATATTTGATAATTGAACACTACAAAGCCATGATCCATCATAATTTAACTTTAAGAACTATTTTACTTATTTGATACAGGGTCAACATTTATTCATTCTGCTCTCAGACTTTCCAAATGGTCCAAGATCTTAATCCATGCCAACTCATTGAAATCTCATATTCTGTTCTATTTTACAACACCAGCTTAACTCCTGGCTGCCTTTCGTTCTTACACTTGCTTATCTACACTGGCCTTTCCTCAGCCTTTGGCCATTTGAAAGTGTTTTTAGATATTAAGCATGCTTGCTTATAAAGGATCTAGCCCAGATATTACTGAACATAATAAAATTATACTCACAGTCCATGCCAAACACCATTTATATTCTGTTCTCAAAAGAGCTGACAGAATGGTCCTTTTAAAACTTAAGTTAGATGGAATGTTATTAAAATTATAAGGGGGCGCCTGGGTGGCTCAGTCGTTAAGCGTCTGCCTTTGGCTCAGGTCATGATCCCAGGGTCCTGGGATTGGGCTCCTTGCTCCACGGGAAGCCTGCTTCTTCCTCTCCTCCTCCCCCTGCTTGTGTTCCCTCTCTCTCTGTGTCTCTTTCTGTCAAATAAATAAATAAAATCTTTAAATAAAAAAAAGAAAATTATAAGGAAGAGAAAATACATTTATAAATGTGTTGTTCAAAGGTCAACTGTATTTTCTTAGCAACTGTCAAGTACGTAATATAGCATTAACCATAATCACCATGCTGTACATTAGATCCCCAGAACTTATTTATCTTATAACTGGAAGTTTATACCTTTGACCAACATCTTCCCATTTCCCCCATTCCCAACTCCTAGCCGCCAGCAATCTACCTTGTTTCTATGAGTTCATCTCCTTTAGATTCCACATATAAATGATGTCACACAGTATTTTGTCTTTCTCTGTCTGACTTATTTCACTTAGCATAATACCTTCAAGGTCAGACCATGTTGTCCCAAATGGCAGGATTTACTTTTTTTTTTTTTTTTACTTAAGCACAGCTGCCATATAATATTGTATTAGATCAGGTGTACAACATGGTGACTCGACAGTTATACACATTAGGAAATGCTCACCACGATAAGTAGAGTAACCATCTGTCATCATACGAAGTTATTATAATATTATTAACTATATTCCCTATGCTGTATTTTTTTCATTGCCATGGCTTATTTATTTTATAACTGGAGTTTTGTATTTCTTAAATTTCCCTTTAACCTATTTCACCTATCCCCCCGACCCCCGTCCCCTCTGACAACCACCAGTTTGTTTTCTGTTTATGAGTCTATAGTCTATTTCTATTTTCTTGTTGTTGTTTATTTGTCCATTTGTTTGCTTTTTTTTTTAGATTTCACATATAAGTAAAGTCGTATGGTATTTGTCTTTCTCTGACTTATTTCATTTAGCATAATACCCTCTAGGTATCCATGTCATCATGAATGATGAGATTTCATCCTTTTGTATGGTTCTGTAATATTCTTTTCTATATATATATAGATTATATATATATCTCACCTCTTCTTTATCCATTCATCTATCAATGGACACTTAGGTTGTTTTTATATCTTGGCTATTATAAGGGGGTATTCTGGGCTGAATTTCACATCCCCCCACTTCAAATTCATATCTTGAAGTCCTAACCCCCAGTACCTCAGAAGGTGACTATATTTGGAGACAGTTCTTTAAAGAGGTAATTAAGGTTAAATGAAATCCTTAGGGTGAGCCCTAATCCAATGGGACTGGTGTCCTTATAAAAAGAGAAAATGTGGACCCAGACACATACAGAGGAAGACCAGGTAAAGACACAGGAAAAGAGATAAGCCTTCAGAAGACCCCCACCATGCTGACACCTGTTAGCCTCCAGAACTGTGAGGAAATAAACTGCTATAGTTTAAGCCACCTAGTCCTTGGTACTTTTTTATGGCAGTCCTAGCAAACTCACACAGGAGGAGGACTGGGAAAGTGCTAAGCGTACTTACATGTCGATGGGTTTGACACAAGCAGGAAGAATGGACTGTGTGCCGATGAGAGCCGGCAGGGATGATGCTCTCTTGAACCTCTCTGACAAGATCCTCTATGTTGTGTTTTGGGCTAGCAATTCTGTAGGGGCCTGTATATGGGAGGAAAGAGTGAGGTGAAATGAAGGAAAAGCTACTTAGTCTTCTCAGGAAACAAAAAGACTGTGTGTGTGTGTGTGTGTGTGTGTATAAAACATTATGTTGACCTTATGTAACTTCAAGTTAAGTACATTTTCATCCTTTTTAACATTTTATTTGACTAGGTGAGAAAGGCCAGGTTGAAGAGAAAAAAAATTACTCTCAGGCTTTTGTGGTTAATAGAGAGAAGTATTTCTATCTTATTTAGGGGAACATAATTTTAATACTTAGGTGACAGAGAAAACTGACCAGATGAAGGCATCTTTGGTTCACAGTAAAACACAACTAGCTTTATTTTTTTCCTCTTATGATCAGATACACATAAATATTCAAAACAAAATTGTATGTGAAAGGAGGGTGCATAAGAATAATTAAGAAAGAACAGAATACATAACAGATGGTCTTTACCTAGTTCCAATTATCTCAAGATTGTCAGGATCTTTAGAACTTGTACTGTTTATATCACACCCCAATTTGGTTGCAAAGTGGCCCTGCCCTCAGCTATCAGGTGATAAAGCTGAAAGATTGAGGTCAGATGGGTTGGACTAGGTAGGCACGATAGAGACTGTCATTAGGAAGCAAACACATAACTACAAACTCCCAAGTGCACTGTAACCTCACATTTGAGCTGGAAGGTTATTATCCATCTGGCTGTGTGCTCTGGGAATGAACTGAGAAGGACAGATTCATTTCCCCAAACAATTAAGTGAGAACCAACAAAGAGGCAGGGCACTAATATTCTACCAAAGGAAAAAAAAAATCGATCTTTTGAACATACGGATTATTTCCAACACTGACAGGTGCTTTGATAATAATACATCAATTTGAAGTAGGGGGGCAGATGGTAAGGATGGGCATCATTATTTCAAAATCTGAATGGCAAATAAAGTCTTACTTTAGTCAGTTTGCGCTGCTATGACAACATACCATAGACTGGGTAGCTTAAATAACACACATTTATTTCTCATAGTTTTAGAGACTGGAAGTCCAAGATCAAGGTGCCAGTATGGTCATGTTCTGGTGAAGACCTTCTTCCTGATTTACAGAAAGCCATGTTCTCATTGTACCCTCATATGGCAGGGAAAGAAGAAGAGCTCTGGTCTCTCACTCTAAGGACACTAATTCCATTTATGAGGGCTCCATCCTCATGACCTAATTAGCCTCCACAGGTCTCATCTCTAAATACCATCTCCTTGGGTTTCAACATATGAATTTTGGGGGACACAAACATTCGGTCCACAGCAAGTCTTCACTAAGGCACCCGATAAAGTATGTATCCTGTCAACCTTCTACTATATGGAAGTCTGTAGATCCCTTACTCTTTTTAGTCCCTGAAGTCATTCATGAGTATTGACTGTTTATTGACTGTCTCTCCCTCCCCTCTGTGGGAGAGAGCACTATTTAAAGATGCATATGACGGAATTCTGATCCTTCATGCACTTTAATCTGGGGAAAAGGTATACTTACCCAAGAAAAGTCTTCCATTCTTACTCCTTTCTTACTCCTCCTCCTCCAACTTCATCTCCACCTTTTTCCTTTGAAGCTATCAAGGATTATAAGATGCATTTAGCTTTCCTTTCTTACTTTCTTACTCCTCCTCCTCCAACTTCATCTCCACCTTTTTCTTTTGAAGCTATCAAGGATTATAAGATGCATTTAGCTTAATCATGCAGATTTATCATTACCCATTCAGTTAACATAGATTGGTTAGAAGATGTGCTCTTTTCCTTCTTGGCAATTTCCAATAACACAACCTATTGCACCACATTGAGAAACCCAGTATGACAAGAGAAACCTGGGACTTAACTCCTGATTTGCACTGACATCAGCCAACAGTCAGAATTGCTTCTGGGCCCAGTGCTCATTTCCATCTCTTCCTGGAAGCCAGTTATTTTACAGGAATGTAATTGCAGGTAAGTAGCTGGAAAGAAAACATTTTGGAAGGACTAGGCATATACAAATACCTGAAAAAAAGCAGGTAGTTAAGGGGAAATCTAGTTGCTATATTGGTCCAGAGGTATGTGTAGGTAAACATCTAGACATTTTATTACTTCAATTGTCTTAATTACTGGAGAGTGGCAACTACTTATTTTCTTAGAGGAACGTGAGCTGGTGGCACATTCTTCGTCTAACAACACAGTTCCTTCTGGTGAGTATGGGGGTGAACTGCCTGCCATTAATCTTTCTTGGGCACTGGAAGGCACACCGGAAAATTACTTTAGAGCTTGTTTCTGAGAATAGAGGCCCTGATCAGTATGTTTTCAAGCATCAGGAAAGAGGAAGAGAAACTAATGTTTATTGAACTTTCATATCCAGACTTTGTGCAAGGTTTTTTTTTACATAAGTATCTTATCTTTATAATAATACCCCCCAAATACACGTTTGATTGAATCTTATTTTGCTTTTATGTAGGTCAAAAATAGTTGACTATTTCACAGGCTTCAGCCTAATATTATCTTTATTTTTAATGATGAAAACATATCAATTCACACTTGTTCTGTTTCCTATCTACTACCCCCACCCTCTACCCAAGCTTCCCACTTCATAGCATAAAGCATTTGTTCTCAAACTTTAAAGGACAGGGCTTGTTAGAAAATAGATTGCTGGTCCTCAACCTCAGAGTCTCTGGTTTAGTAAGTCTGCAATGGGACCAGAGATTTTGATTTCTTTTCTTTTTTTTTTAAAGATTTTATTCATTTATTTATTTGAGAGAGAGAGAGAGATTGAGAGTGCATGTGACGGGGGAGGGAGAGAATCTCCAGCAGATTTCCAGCTGAGTGTGGAGCCCGATGCGGGGCTCGATGTGGCTCGATCCCCGGACCTGGATATCATGATCCCAGCCGAAACCAAGAGTTGGATGCTTAACCAACTGAGCCAGCCAGGCACACCAAGATTTTGAATTCCTAACAAATACCCAGATGCTGCTTCTGCTGCTTGTCTAAGATCACACTTTGGGATCCCCTGGTATAGAGGGATAGCATCCTCAAGAATGCACCTTTAAGACTTACTTCTTCCCTACATTGGTTCCAAAGCAACATTAAAAAATCCATATTTCCTTTAAAAATATTTTCCAAACGTGGCGTTGTCATTTTCACTTATCCTCAATTTATATTTCATTTAAATATAATGCGTAAAACAGAAACTATATCACCTTAATTTTTAAAAGCCACAAAATTTTTCTGTTCATAGAACACAATTCCAGAAAAACTGTATCATAGATGAAGTCATATCAAAAGTCTAAAATTTAAAGTGTTGGAAATTGAGGGGTGAAAAAGCAAATAAAGTTTGGTGGGTAGGTGGGACAATGCAGTGGAGATTCACACATCCAGTCTGAGGTTGTGCTAGAAGTTCTCTCCTCAACTCCTTCCCCCTACTGAGATTCTGGGAGCCAAGTCCTGAGCCATGAATGATTCTCTCCACTCTATAGAAAAGGAAAGAGATTCAGAGGAGTAAAATGATTTTCCCATGGCTGGTTCATGCAAGAGCCCAATTAGGGAGTGTTAAAAGATAAACGTAGGCATATGACACATTTTAAGAGTTTATTTGAGACAAGACCGATTCCAACCCGGCAGCAACACCCTGGGAGTGGTTGGGGGTGCACTGCCAACAGGAGCAAAGGGAAAGACCTTTACAGAGAAAGTGTGGAAGCAAAGAAAGGAAATTATTTGATTGGCTGGAACTTAAATCCTCATTGGTTGTTTGCGGTTGGTTGTCCTTAGATTTCATAACCTTGAGGCTTTTATAGGCTTAGATTTCAGTTTGCTTACGTAGGCCACCATGGCTTGAGAGCCACGTCAATTTAACGGCCTCCTTTGTAAATTAATTTTACAAGAATCAGGGCAAACCTCAGAATGGTGCCAGAGGGGGAACCAGAGCATAGGAGATGGGGACACATTATATATTTTGGTCTAGGATAGAGGAGGAAATCTTATTCCTCTAATTTCCTCTCACTTTCATCTGTATTGAAACGAATATATTAGGAGCAAATAGAAAAGGCTACATTAATCTTGATCTACTGGAAAACTCTGAAATCTTGGCGTGAACAATCCAGGTAGCCATCAGGTGCTCTGGTTATTTGCTCCTAAACACTTGGGTATTCAGAAACACCGCTAGTTTTGTTCAAACAAAAGGGCATCTTCCTCACTGTATGTTCTTCAGGACTTTCCCAAGGACTCGAGAAGTCTGTTTTTCTTTGTTTCCCTGTGTCCTTGTATTTATCTCTCCTTCTCTTTCTTTATCTCGCCCATTTTCTTTGTTCCTGCCATTATCACACAAGCTTCTTTTTTCTACCTGATTTGCTTTAATCCACCCAGCTACTTTCTCTGTGTGTTTTCCATTTCAATGAATGAGAAATGTTTTCTTCATTTATTAGGACTTTCCCTGAAGGCTTTATTTAGTGGGCTTTGCCCTAACTGGTTTTGCTTATCCTGAAGAACTCCTTGGAAATGGCTAAGAGATATCAATACTATTTAGCATTTACAAAGGACAAAGCAGTTGGAGAGATTTATTAGTAGGCAGTTGCTTATTTTTGTAAAACTTGGAGTATCTCAAAGATCCTTCTTCCTGGAAGAAGAATTGTCCTGTACATCCTGGACAAGTAACCTTACTTCCATGAACTTTGGCTTCCTTACCTATGAAAAGGTGATGATAATATCTTCTCACAGAGTTGTTATGAGGATAGAGTGAAAAAATATTCAACTGTCTGTTATTATGTTCCTCCAAGCTACCCAGTTCATTCATTCACTGACTCACTTAAGGATGTGCCTTAGTCACTGTAAGCAGAATAGTGAACAACACTGGTCTTTGACCTCAGGGAACTTATAGAAGAGATAGACCAAAACAAATACTTGTAGAAATAACAAGCTGTAATAAAGATAACAAAGGTAAATAGATTGTACAACAAATTTAGTAAAGGAAAAGTATATTGTGTCATGAAAGTGCATGATGGGGGATCTGACCTACCCTGCAGGAGTGGGTGATCACACATGGCTTCTCCACGAAAATGACATTTAAGCTGAGGTCCAAAAGATGAATGTGGGATTGACTAGATAATAAATGGGGAAGAGAGAGTTCCACACAGAGAGAATCACATATGCAAAGGCCCACAAGCAGCAGGAAAGAGCTTAGCATGTTCAAGGAATTCATGAAAGGCCTGTATGCTCGGAGGTTAGAAAGCCAGGCAAAGAGGACCATGAGCTAAAGTTGAAGGAGTGGGTGGGAGAAGAATCACCCAGTCTTGTGGGTCACACTGATGAAGGATAATCGAAAGAAAGGCAGGCCCGGACAAGAGGACCCCGCCCAAGAGGAAACCACCCTTAAAAGGATTTTACACCACCCTGGAAGGAGCCCTCCACCCTTTCCCACGTGATAAAACCTGATTGGATGAAGGTTCATGGAGGGTTAATCAGATTAAAACAGCCCATAAAACCCCTTAAACTTAGAAAGGCCTGTGGCAACCCTTTTGGGTACCCTCCCTTTTGGGGAGCTTTGTACTCTTTCAATGAACTTTGCTATCACTCAATAAACTTGGCTTTGCTGCCCATCACTCTTCATCTGGTCTACCTCTTCATTCTTCAAAGTGGCGTGACCAAGAACTGTGGGCACCAAAGGAAAAGGTAATCCTGCAACAACATTAAAGATTTTGTCCTTTCTCCCAAAAGCATTTAGAAGGCTTTAAGATGGGAAATACAGTTGACCCTCAAACAACATGGGTTTGAACTGCTCAGGTCCACTTATCTTTTTTCAATAAATACAGTACCATACTGTAAATGTATTTTTTCTTCCTTATGATTTTCTTTTTATTAAAATTTAAATTCAATTAGCCAACATATAGTACCTCATTAGTTTCAGATGTAGAGTTCAATAATTCATCAGTTGTATATAACACCCAGTGCTCATCACATCATGTGCCCTCCTTAATGCCCATCATCCAATTACCCCATCCTCCCACTCACCTCCCCTCCCGCAACCTTCAGTTTGTTTCTTATAATTAAGAGCCTCTCATGGTTTTTCTCCCTCTCTGATGACTTCCCATTCAGTTTTCCCTCCCTTCCCCAATGGTCCTCTGCCCTGTTTCTTATATTCCACATATGAATGAAACCATATGATAATTGTCTTTCTCTAATTGACTTATTTCACTCAGCATAATACCCTCCAGTTCCATCCACATGGATGTTAATGGTAAATATTCATCCTTTTGATGGCTGAGTAATATTCCATTATATATATAATGTGGTGTGTGTGTATATATTATATATATATGTATATATCACATCTTCTTCATCCATCTGCCAATGTACATCTTGGCTCTTTCCACAGTTTGGCTATTGTGGACATTGCTGCTATAAACATTGGGGTGCAGATGCCCCTTTGGATCAATACATTTGTATCTTTGGGGTAAATACCTAGTAGTGCAATTGCTGGGTCATAGGGTAGCTGTATTTTTAACTTCTTGAAGAACCTCCATACTGTTTCCTGGAGTCTTCCCTATGATTTTCTGAATAATGTTTTATTTTCTCTAGCTTACTTTACTATAAGAATACAGTATAAAATACACATAACCTATAAAATATGTGTAAACTGGCTGTTTATGTTATCCATAAGGTCAACAGCAGACTATTAGTAGTTAAGTTTTGGGGGAGTCAAAGGTAATTTGCAGATTTTCAACTGCATTATGGTTGGTGCCCATATCCCTGACATTGTTCAAGGATCAACTGTAGTTAGATTTTCCTTTTGAATCTGTTGGGCTAGAATCGATTGGAGAAATGCAAGAATGGAAGAGAGCTTTCTATTAGGAGGCTCCCAGAGTTGTCTAGATAAGTTGGCTTAGATTTCAGAGCTGGGGAGGAGTGGCAATGGAGCTTTAAGATACTTAACAGATTGAATAGTTGGGTTTTGTGAATCTTTGATAGGTATATGATGTGAAGATGAGGATGATTAATGTGATTTCCAGGTTTCTGTTTAGAGTCTCAGGTCATAGTGGTACCATTTATTCTTAGAAGGAACACACATTTGAAGAGGAAGCTTGTTCTGGCTTGGTTATATTGACTTTGAGATGCCTATAAAAGTGTTTGATGAGCAAACAGTTCAACATATAGATCTGAACTGGACAAAAAGTATGGAAATTAATGCTTTTTAGAGGATAATTGGAACATGGGAGTGAATGAGGTATCTGGGAGAGAATCCCCAAGCAAACCAACTAGATCACAGAGATGGTGTTTCTAGACCATAGTTACCATGTATGGGGGTTGTGTGAGAGGCAAGGGTGGAGGGGTGAATGTGTCTGTGTTTGCAGGAGTCATTTTTACTTTAAAACTGTTGCTTCTGGGCTCACCAGAATCTTTTGGGTAGCTTCTTTAGGGTTGGGTGCAAAACCTCAGCCTTGAAGGACCCAGACCTTGAGCAGTTAGTTTTCAGATAAGCTGGGAAGAGGGAAATATAATCCTTTCATATTCCCCTTCCCCATCACTATATATAACCACAGAAATGTTTGCACATCTTTAGCCTACACTTTCACAGTAAATTTAAAATTCTATTTAAAAACAGGAAAAAGGTATAGATAATGTAAGCAATAATTGCTGTTTGGATATAGAAAGTTAAATAATTTTTTTTTGCTATTGATTGCAATGGAAGAAAAGTGTGGGTTAGATAACCACCCAGGTTTGATTCCCACTGAAAACCTTTGTGTATTGAGTGGAGAAAACTCTACTCTGATACCTCATATGTATTTAATTATATCTTCATGCTTTTTGCATTGTTATCTTGTCTGTGACTAGAGATAGTAAACGCCAATAATAAATGTAATAACCTGCCAATCTACTCACCCACCTACCCATCCAACCAAGGAGATATAATGTAATAGGTAACAACAGGGACCATGGAACTAGTCTATCTGGGTTCAAAGCCCACCTCTGCCCCTTGCTGGCTGTGTATGCTTGGGAAGTCCACTTAACTTCTCCATGCCTCAGTCTCCACATTTATAAAATGGATGTCAGAGTAATTTCTATCTTATAGGAATCTGTGAGGATTAAATGAGTTAACATATATAAAGCACTTACGATGAAGCCTCAATTATACTGAACGCTTTTTATATTATTAGCATGTACAATGATTCTAACATGGGCCACGGGGGTTGCCCTCAAGGAGTTTATAGTCTAGTGGGGAATCTGGACAAGGAGATACTAGAATGAGGACAGGAAAAAGCTGATTAAGGCACAGAGGGGAGGCAAAGGAATTCAAGTCTCATCTGATCTGAGCCCTGAGGAATGAAGGGGATTGCAGCATGGATTTGGGGAAAATCATCTCTGAATTCCATAAGAACTTTTGGCATACAGCTCATTCACAATCACAAAAACATATTTATCTTGTGCTTTGCAATTTTCAAAGGGATTATGTATACCTGAATTTATTGCATTCTTTTATCAGCCTTATGATATCCATTTTTGGAACACTTTCTGAGTCAGTTGTGAGGACAAGAGTCTTATAAAAATAAGACGTATTTCATAATCTCAGAGAATAAGGTTTAGTGGCTTTTTTGGTCACAATTTTAGACAGGCAGAAATTGAAGTTTGGAGGAATTAAAAGACTTTCCCAAAGTCAAACAGCTGGTGCCACAAAAACAGTCTGAACTCCCGCCTCTGGATTATGTATAGGTTTTGCTCCTTTTGTCATATATATGCTGGTCCTGAAACTAGACACTAATAAGCACAGAATATCTGAGTTCCTTTCCTCAACATAACATTAGAAAATTGCATACTTTGAAAAAAAAAAAAAGAAAATTTGCATACTTTGGTTTTAGAAACTCCAACATACCAAGATTATGTATAAAAAGAACAAACAGGGCTTTCTGAATGTGTTTTCTCTGGCACAATACATCACTCACATCCTGGTAGAGGAAACAAATCTTTCTGAGCCTCCTTATCCAGAGAGCTTCCTGGGCTGGGATGCCAAGGCGTTTCACAGAAACACAAAGAGAAACGGTTGGAATATGTCAGCCTGTGGCACAGGTGACCGAAGTCACTACTTAGGGTTTGGAGCCAAGGACAGTTGTCCAAAGCCAAAGGTGAGCACAGGTGGCAGGCAGTTAGGGCAGGCTGGCTTTAGTCACAGGAGCAGGCGGGGCCTTGGAAAAGCAGAAATCAACTTCCAGGAGAGAGATTAGCTCAGGGGCACCCAAAGTCAAAGAGTCAGAGTCGAATTAAGGCCACAGGGAGTAGGAAAATAAAAGGTGGGTGAGGGATCAGGCGGGGCAGCCCAGGACAGATCTGTATCAGGGACGCTCCATCCCTGAATAGGCTACCTGTTCTTCTGAGGCTTTCTTCAGCGGTGGTTCAGTCACAGCTGGTCTGGACTGCACTAATGTGAACCAGCAGTGGGTCCAGGAGCTGCAGCGAGGCAGGCTAGCGTGAGGGTCAGCTGGGCTCCCAGGGAGTCAGTTGCAGACTTAGAGATGGTAGCAAAGCCCCTTCAGCCACAGGAGGCCCGCCTCAGAAGGATGCATATACTGTTGAAGATTTGTACTTGGCTAAAACATCACGTTTGACTTCAAAGGAAAAGCCTTTAAAAAAATATTTATTTTCCTAAAAGTTTCATAGAAGACAAAAATGAAGTGGCTTTTAGCGAGGGGAGGGGAAAGTGAAGCAAAACAAATATCCTTTTCAGTGAGCCAGAAACATCCATCACACTGTCTTTGAAGAGTGTATAGTTCGGAAAATAAAGGGCTGAAAGATTCTTAAAGCTTTTGAAAAAGCCCAATATTTGGATTTCTATACCACTCCCCCAGCAGGAAACCAGTTTGCAATGTTGGAATAAAAATAAATTTGAGCTTGTTACCCTGAATTATGAAAGCTCCAAGGATGATGGGAACCCCCATAGGGTGCTTAAAATGTGCCAGCTACTCTCATGAACACCATCTATGTGCTCACTTCATCCTTTCAGCAACTCTAGCAGTCCTCTTATTATCACCATATTACCACTGACCTGAGATAGAAGTGGAGTGATATGCCCAAGGTCACACAGTCTGAAGATCACAGAATCCTGCAAAAGGTAGAAGTGGTAACATGCCATAATTCCATTTGTGCTCTTCTTTCTCTGCAGCCATGGGCCCAGGGGCATTTTGGGGGCTCATAACTCCCAATTTGGGCTTCCACGTAACTCAGGGGCTGTGTATTTCCACCCAGTAGTTAGCCTAAAATATGGGCATACTTCTTGGCTGAAACCATCATTACTGTGGTGAGCAGTGAGATGGGTAAAATCTTTTAGGCCTTAGTGTCATAAAGGCAGGCATATATATGACAGATAGAATGAGCATTGCTATTATTTTGCACCATACTTTCTTCCCACACTGTTCCTGGGTTAGTGTCAGGGTTAAGAACACGGGCTTGCGTCAGACGGGTGGGGTTAGTTCCTAGCCAAATTTACCTGTTATGCACATTGGAAAGTTATTCATCCTACGTGGGACTTAGGTTTCCTTTTCTTCACAACTGGGGTAATAATAGTCCCTACCTTCCAGGCTTGTTGGGAGACTTAAATATGATGCATACTAAATGCTTTTTGTTGCTCTGAAGATGAAACCAGAGGAAACCGGGGTGGGGGTGGGGTGGGGGGAAGCATCTTTAACCTTCTCTATATCTCTGGCTCTTCCCTCTCCCTCTTTTAAAAAGATGCAGCCAGCACTTAGATGCTATTAGGATGGGAAAGGCCAATGTAACCTTTCTCTCTTGCTTTGCTCGTCTGAAAAAATGAACAGTTTCTTACTGGATTAATGAGACACTGACCTCGGGGAGGAGGGGAAAGATGATGAATAGAAGGGACAGGAAGAGGTGTGGTGATTCATGCAATTGAGATAAGACATTTGGAGGGAAGCTAACTAGGGAAAGAGTAAGAAGTTGTGACAGTAAGGACTTGCTTTCGAAGCTTAGAGGTGGTGTGTGAATGGAATGGGCTATTAGATAATTTCATGGGTGATAATATCTACATTATCATGATATATTTTTGGGAACCACATTTCCTGAACAGGGTTTAACAGACACTCATTTTATACTGAATTCATTATGTCACACTTATTTTAAGATGTGTTCATGAATTCTCCACAGGTAATTAATTTTGTGGGATACTATTAATTGGCATATTTCCTTCATCTTTCCTACCAGCATTGGCAATTTCAGGAATATTAAGACATTTTATAGAAAAAAACTATGTAAAAGCAAAACAAATAAAAAATTTACTTATACAGCAGTAATATCCCATTAGAAAATAAAATAGGGGGAAAAATCTCATTTAAAAATTAAAATACCATAAAAAGACTCCATAAGACTTTTGTGGAGGAAACTGCAAACCTTTACTGAAGCATATAAAAAATATCCAAATTAATGGAAGGATTGACCGTTGAAGGATTAAGAAATACTCAATATTTTAAAATGTCAATTCTCCTCCAAATAATCTACAAATTCAATGTAATCCTAATCAAAATATAAAAAGGATTTTTAAATGGAATGTAACAGGATGATTCTAAAAATTTTATGAGGGTAAATGTGCAAGAATAGCTAAGGCAATTTTGTAAAGGAATTATAGAGCGATGTCTTGCCAACAGCACTTGCTAGAAAATAAAATAAAGCTGTATTAATCGAAACAGTGTGTTGTTGCTGCAGGAATAGATAAGCAGATCAGTGACACAGAACAGAAGTTAGAAATATATATTATCTTACATACAAATGTGGTTTATTATGGTTCTGGTGTGTAGACCAGGGTTGAAAGGATGGGTTATTCAATAAATTGGCTATTTGGAAAACAAAACAAAACAAAACAACTTCTCACACCATAAATTCAGATGGATTAAAAACATGAACATAAAACTATCTAACACAAAAAAATTCTTTAGTATAAGGAAGACACTCATAAACGAGAGATAAAAGCAAAAATCAAAAGGGAAAATACTGATAAATTTCATTAATCATAATTTATAAATCCCTATACAACAAAGCTCAATAAAAAAGCTAGAAAACAATATACAACAAGTATATTGGAAGAAAACATTTGCAACACATGTAACATACTGAGGATACATATTAGAAATATATGCTAGTAAGAAAAACAAATGACAGAAAAAACGGAGCGGAGGGCAGAAGCTATGACCTCGCTAGTGATCAAGGGAATAAAAATTAAGATAATATACCATTTTAAACCTCAATTTAAAAAAAATGAAAAAAATTGATGACATCGAATACTGGTAAGGAGGTATTACAACATATTCTCATACACTATTGATTGGAGTGATAATTAGTACAGCTGATAAGGAAGGTAATTTGTTAGTACCTATTAAAGCTCAACATGCATACTCCCTGTGACACCCAACTTTTACCTCTTATTGTCTACTGTGGAGAAGTATTTGCACATTACAGAAAGAGGAACATAGAAGAATGTTCACGGTTGTACTCTTTATAACAGTGAGAAAATTTGGAACCAACCTAAATTTCCATTGAAATAGAAATGTTGAAACAAACTATGGTATTTTCATACTATGTAATTCTAAGGAATTAAAAGGGATGAGTTAGTGATATTCGTAGCAACATGTTCAGATCTTTTAGTCCATTTGTTGAGTGAATAACCCAAGTTGCTGAATGATGTGTAGAGGGAGATGCCATTTACTAAAAACAAAAGAAAACACTTGGCATTGCCAATCTTTTTAATGTTAGCATTCTTAGTGCTAATGTTGCCTCATTGTGGTTTAATTTGCATTTCTCTGGTAACTGGTGATGATGAACACCTATTTATAGGCCATTGGAATATCTTCTTTTATGGAGAGCTGATCAGGTCATTTGCCTATTCTTAGCTGGGTTGTCTATGTCTTTTTTGCAGAAATTTTTGATAGTAGAGTTGATCTGTAGTTCTTTCTCCAGAAAGTCTTTTGTCAATTATTTGTAATTACAGAATCTTCTCTCAGTCTATGATGACTGTTCACTCTTAATGCTAGCAAGAATGAAAATTAACTGGAACTCTCATGTGTTGCTAATAAGGTTGTAAATTGGTACAAAACTTTGGAAAACTGTTTTGGCAATATTCATAAAGCAAAACATGTATATCTTATGATTCAGAAGTTCTCATAAGGTGTATGAGTGGAACACAAATGAGATCTAATATCCACTAAAAGACACATACAAGAACATTTATAATGCTTAAAAGCTCCAAATTGGAATCAACTCCAATATCCATCAACAGTAGTAGAATGGATAATAGAATGTGGTGTATTCAGTCAGAATGGATAAAATTAACAAGTCAGGAAACGACAGATGTTGATGGGGATGCGGAGAAAGGGGAACCCTCCTACACTGTTGGTGGGAATGCAAGCTGGTGCAACCACTCTGGAAAACAGTATGGAGGTTCCTCAAAAAGTTGGAAATAGAGCTACCATACAATCCAGCAATTGCACTACTGGGTATTTACCTCAAAGATACAAATGTAGGGATCCGAAGGGGTACATGCACCCCAATGTTTATAGCAGCAATGTCCACAATAGCCAAACTGTGGAAAGAGTCAAGATATCCATCGACAGATGAATGGATAAAGAAGATGTGGTATACACACACACACACACACACACACACACACACACACACACACACACACACAATGGAATATTATGCAGCCATCAAAAGGAATGAACTCTTGCCATTTGCAACGACGTGGGTGGAACTGGAGGGTGTTATGCTGAGTGAAATAAGTCAATCAGAGAAAGACATGTATCATATGACCTCACTGATATGAGGAGTTCTTAATCTCAGGAAACAAACTGAGGGTTGCTGGAGTGGTGGGGCGTGGGAGGGATGGTGTGGCTGGGTGATAGACATTGGGGAGGGTATGTGCTATGGTGAGCGCTGTGAACTGTGCAAGACTGTTGAATCACAGACCTGTACCTCTGAAGCAAATAATACATTATATGTTTAAAAAAAAAAAGAAGAAGAAGAAGAAGATAGCAGGAGGGGAAGGATGAAAGGGGGGAAATTGGAGGGGGAGACGAACCATGAGAGACTATGAACTCTGAGAAACAAACTGAGGGTTCTAGAGGGGAGGGGGGATGGGAGGATGGGTTAGCCTGGTGATGGGTATTAAAGAGGGCACGTTCTGTGTGGAGCACTGGGTGTTATATGCAAACAATGAATCATGGAACACTACATCAAAAACTAATGATGTAATGTATGGTGATTAACATAACAATAAAAAATTTAAAAAAATAGAATGTGGTGTATTTGTACAATGAAATGTTATATAGCAATGGTAAAGGACAACCCAGTACCATATACAAAATATGGATGGTCTCATGGCTATATGAAGTGAAAGAAAGCAAACACAAAAGACTATCTGTTTTATGATTCCATTTATATGAATTTCAAAACCAGGCAACCAACACTAATTTATGATGATAGAAATCAGCCTAGTGGTTATTTTTGAGGCGTTATTGGTTGTGAGGGGATAAGGGGACTTTTTGAAGATCTAGAAATATTTCAATATGTGCATATGCATACGTATATATGTAAAAATCTGCTAAGGTGTGTCCTAAAGATTTATGCAATGTTTTATATAATATATACTTCATAAACAAGTTTTTAAACTTATAGCCCCATGAGATACTATTATGATCCACATTATACAGATGAGGAAACTGAGACAGAGGTTGGGTAATGTCCCAAGGTCACCCAGCTGGTATCGGAGGTAGGATTCAAACCGAGACAGTCTGACCAGAGGAGCAGTGTGGTGTGTCCAGTGTCACAATAATCCTGCAGAAATAACCACACAACCTCAGTGGCTTACAACAAGAAGCATTTGTTTAGCTCACAAGTTTACAGGGCTCAGTTGATCTAGGCTGGACTCCCTTGTGCCAGGGAATTGGCGGGCTTTAACTGATTTACAATGGCCTTAGTGGAACCCACTGAGATGGCACTGCTCCTATTTAGCACCCATGGTCTCAGGCCATGATAGACAAGTGAGAACAGGAAGCCCAATTGGGAAAGTGCTTTTCAAGTCTGTCTGTGTCATCTCCTCTGCCAATACAAGACACATGTGTCTGAGAGCAGAGTGAGAACAGGCGGGAACCGTAGAGTTACATGGTAAGGCCATAGACCTAGGGATGGGTAAAGAATTGGCAGCCATTATTATAATTAATTTACCACAGGCATGAATTAACCACAAGCTGGAGTTTGGCAGACTTGGGTCCAGTGTCCAGCCAACACTTCCTATTTTGTGATTTTTGTAACAATTACTTGGCTTTTTTGATTCATGATCTCTTCATCTGTAAAATAAGTGTCAAAACCATACCAACACAAATAATACCTACGACATGAGATAGTTGTTGAAGATCCACTGAATTAACGTATACAAAATAACCCCTGGTGCCTGACCCAGAGTAGATGCTCAGTAAATGCTAGTTAGTTTAGAAAAGATTATGTCTCAAGTGGACACAGCTGGAACATGCCCAAGTGTCTGGAATAGGACCATAGCATGGTGGGACGTTTGGTGTGTCTCTTTTGCTCTCCACGAGAGTTTATGGGCATACCTACTCCTAGACTCTGATGTTATATACCTAATAGTGCAGTTCAGGTAATCAAAAGCAGCCCCTTTTCAGTTCCTCAGGATGCACATGTGATGGAGGGCCCTTAGGCAGTACCTTTTTCCTCCCCACCTCTGGGCTCTCTTTATGAGGCTAGGCTCTCCCAATCTTCTGGAAACCTACAGAGGCTTTTTCTCTCTTTGGGTGTAGGTCAACCTGGCCTCTCATCTGTGGATCAGAGAATGACAGTATTAATAATTTAGGAAACCTCTGTTGCCCAGCTCCTCACCACTTTGACCCTGAAGCAAAAGAAATGACTGAAGGATTTTCTGAACCATCTAAAATGTCTCATATCTTTTGCAACCAATCTATGTTATTGTTCATATTTGAATTGTCTGAAAATCCATACTCACAAACAGCAGTGATGAGGGGCTTCTTTAGGCCCAAGAGTTAGATCTGGCCTTAAACCAACCTATGATAACAGAAGTGGGAATTGTGGCTGCCTTTGGCGTTGGGGGATGTTGACTTGGAAAGAACATGAGGGAGACTTTCAGGGTGTGGAAGGTTTGAATATATTAATTGTTACAGTGGTTGCACGTATAAAAATTCACTGAGCTGAATTCTTAAAATTTTGTAGACCCTTCTGTATAGCGCATGTAAAATTTTGTATACTGCATGTAAAATATACTTCAATTATAAAACAAAGCAAAACAAAGCAAAAACCCAAAGCCAAAAAGTAATAATAAAATAACATATAGCAATGAAATAATAAAATAACAACAGGTAATAAAAATTATAGAAAGACCTAGAATAATAAAAATCAAACTCCTGACAAGTTATCTATGGAGGTGATAGAAAGAGAGAGGAAAGAGGATAGAATGTGGTTAGTGGTTAAAAGGAGTTTTACCTTCCTAACTGTCCCTGTAATATATACTTTTTTTTAATCCCCCAGAGAGGAAATACGATGTAACATATATCAAATGTGTAGATATTGTGCTGCTCACAGGCCCTGAGGATTTTCTAATCTTTTCTGCTATTAGATGCTCAATCACTCTACTGATAACAACTGACAGAAGATTTTGTACCCGTAAACACACTAACTCCTCCCCCGAGGGTGATCTATTCCTTAGGTATTTTGTCTTAACTCCACTCATTGTACTGACTTTGACTTGGTTTTGATGTAGATAACAGCTTCCAAGATACAGGCAGGGTGTATCTTCGTAGAGCACGTTACTTAATCCGTCATTGGAGCAACTCTACATCCAGTTCTCATTCAACTCTGGAGGTGTGCAGAACACAGTGATCTCCTCCACCCTGGCCTTCCAGTCATACAGTAGCCATTCAGCAGGAAAGAATCCATTGAAGGAAAATGACTCCTTCAGCATTTCTTTTTGTCTTTTTTTGTTTAGGAAACAGACGTTTCCTAAATTATTAATACTGTCATTCTCTCACCCATAGATGAGAGTTAAAATTCAGAGAAAATTTGTAATTATTATTTTTAAAAGATTTTATTTATTTATTTGACAGAGAGAGAGGGAGAAGCAGGTACCCCGCTGAGCAAGGAGCCCCATGCAGGACTCGATCCAGGACCCTGGGATCATGACCTGAGCCGAAGGCAGACGCTTAACCAACTGAGCCACCCAGGCACCCTGAGAAAAATTATTTTTAAGAAATCAAACCAGCATAGGTAAATTTCATGAAAGGCTTCTTTTTCATAAAATAACTTAGATGCCAAGAGGACATAGAGATAATAGAAGGTATAGTCAGAGTTCTGCAGTTGTGAAATTTAATTCTGGTTTCTATTTGAGAGTGTCATAAACCACCCTGAGTTTTGAATTGGAGAATGAGAGTGCAGTTGGGAGCAATACTAGATGCCTTTTGTCTTTTTTACCTCCATCATCTGGAGTTTCAATAAAATAAGTTATATATATTTTAAATCTGAAATAGTCCTAGTATACAATGTCTGTCTTACATTAGGATGGCTATCAGGCAATGTTCTCTGAGTTTTGGGTCGGAAAATGTCATGAAAGGCATGGAAATAACTGAATTAACTAGACTTTTCCAGATTGCCTCTTCTCTATGCATAGGAAAATGTGCATCAGCATTCACTCTTGGTGTCTGAGCAATAATCCTACTATAAACATAGGTCAGGGCTCCCAGCCTGTACGTGCACATGGTGGAGTCCATCCTTGGTCAGCTTTGCCAGCCCGTGATCTGAGGGCCACGGAGGTGGAAGGACAGGCTCTTATTTGCATGTGACCTCCCATGTTCTTTATTCTTCTTCCCCTACGTTTTGCCTCCTCTCTTTACGTTTTCCTGTTTTTGTTTTTGTTTTTTTCCTAAATAGACTTTATTGTTTAGAGCAATTTTAAGTTCACAGCAAAATTGAGCAGAAGTTACAGAGAGTTCCCACCTATCCCTTAACCCCACACATGCTTCGCCTCCCCCATCATCAACACCCCCCACCAGAGCGGTATATTCGCTAGAGTTGATGAAGCTACATTAACACATCATCCAAAGTCCATCGATTACATTAGGGTTCTCTTGGGGGTGTACATTCTATGGCTTATTTCCACTTTAAATATTCTCTGGTACTTTATGTCTTATACCTGATGGCTAAAATGTTAGCAGATCCTGGTCCTTGACTATGCCAGGTGTACTGGAATCAGATACCTTCTTTGAAGGCCATTCTGCTTGTGTATGATCCCATTCTGATCCTCTTGGAGGGGCCCCCATGGGAAATACTGGCATTTGGCCATTGCTATTCCCTGAGTGTGGCTCCTCATCACCGTGGATCTTGAAACCTCCAAGAAACTCATTCATGTATTCCTCAAATATTTAATGGCAATTGGGGGCTGAGGATATAAGGGGGAAAAAAAAACCGGAGTCTTTGGCCAAATGGAGATCACATTCTGGTGTGCAGGCAGCCAGATAAACAAGCAAATACACTGCAGAATGATCAGCTTTAGAGGGTCTTAATTGGTCCCTCCTGGTCTGGCACATAACTGCCAAAATAATAAAACACTAGTACTCCATCGATGAGATGTGCAGCCCCAGGTTCCCATGTTGCTGGAAATTCCCTGTAGAATGGATATTGAAATTGTACTTGTGTTGTGGAATGACTGTCGAACTCTACAGTTAAACTGGAAGCCAGTGGGACATGGAGGTTAAGTCTTTTGCAGATACTCAAGGGTCCCCCTGGAATAAGAAGGAGGATAAAAATGATGCATTTTCCATATAATGTGACTCCTTTGTGTCTCTTTCTTCTCTCTCAGGGTGAAATTTCTAATCAAATATAAAAGCTATACAAACCTCTGGGCACTCAGAGAAATTGAAATTCTCAAAAGCACTATTCAAGTTAAATTTACGTCTGTCTACATTATAGTTTGGCTGCTTCCAATGATCACTCTTGAAGTTTTGACTATAAGAAGTAGCCCTTTCTGCTTTCTGCACATCTTTTTTTCACTGGACCAGCTGGAGCTAATCTTTTTGAACCAAACATTTTTTGAAGGTTTATGAAGGATCACTGGTCATTCTTACATATTATCTTTGAACTTGAGCACTAGTATGGCCTCTGGCAGCCCTTTTTCTCCCATTCCACAGAAATGGGCTAGAGAACTCTCTTTTTCTTATTTATGGTGTGCATCTAGAGGTGATGTAGGACTAGAAGGTATGAAGAATACTGAAGAATTTGCACTGGGATACAGAAATGACTGTTTTGTTTTTGCCTTTCCTGGTTTCAGCTGGACAGCCAAGATCAGGATGTTTATGTCTAGTCGTTGGAAAGACACATGCATGTTGAAAGAAATGTGTGTGTGTGTGTGTGTGTGTGTGTGTGTGTTGGGGAGGGGGGAGGATTGGAAAGACTTTTTAAAAAGGAAATAGAAAAAGTCCTTCAGAATAGTGGCATTCTACTCCAAATAATTTATTTTCCTATCAAATAAAGGGCAGATGTAAAGGTCCTTGCAATTATAAGAGGGTCTACCCAAGGATACATGTACTGGGATGGAGGGGGTCGCAGAAAAAATACAGGGGTCTGTGTGAGGCTACACTGGTTAAGTGCGTAGCCAGCCAGAATGATCAGCATAACATAGTGGGGGCAGGTCAGCAAGATTAGATATGACAATGAGAATGGCCTTGGCTGATGCCAAGGATTCCTTGGGTGGAGAAGAATCCCTCAGTTGAGATCCTCAGCTTATGTGGCTCAAAGTACACTATCATGCACAACATTAATTTTTTTTTTAGTTTCCAGCAACTGAACTTATTTCTAACAAAATCTCCCAAGTGGTGGCAATTTAAGCTTAGTAAACTCAAGGTAGACTCAGTACATGCGTGTTCGTTCCTTCCTGTTTTCTTCTTGATCTTGCATTTACATTTTGGAGTCAAGCATAATATCAAAGCATGAGGGAGCAGGTATCATGCACCCCCTTACTCTAACTGCAGGGGTTCATTCTAGCCCATTGCCACCACATCCGTGTGGCTCCTGGCTGCACACCATGTCACCAGGGCTCGAGGGCCTCCATGAAGGTCTTCTAGACCCTTCTGCTTATACATCTCTCACGAGCATTGATTGTTTGCAGTTCTCGTGCTATGCTGGGGCAGCTCCTATTTGGCCCCATACCTCACCCGGGAAATAAGGCACCTTCTCTTCTGCTCTCAGAATCCCAAACAGACTTCTGGTTTTTCTGTTGTCCTCTGACTGCCCTGACCTGGGTTGTGGGAAGGGGCTGGATGCACAGCCTTTTCTTAGAGGCACTGAACAGCATGGAAACATCTTACTTTTTCTTTACTTCTTCTCTTTTACCTTCCTCACTCTGTAGGATTCTATCTCTCATTGGGGTAGGGGAGAAGTTGGGATGGATGACTTGCTCTTGTAAAAAGAATCGTTCACATACATCTTTTCATTAAGAGCTAAAAATAGCATGCCAGGGGTGCTTCAGCTACTTGATTTTTTTCCCCTCTGAAACTGTTGTCCCTGTTGTGAGCATCAAACATGGTTTTTTTTTGAAATTCAAAAGTCAAGAATTGACTGCTTTGCTTTGTTGAATCATTGTCCACACGAAAGCTTTGAACGCCCCAACTCCTGCCTGATATGCGGTAATAGAAATTGCTGGGAATGAACAACACATCCATGAACATACCAAATGCAGTCATGCTACACAGGCTTATGTACGAACATGCGCACCTAAATATCATAGTAAATGATCCCAAGTCAATGTTCAGTGAATGACCCTTTATATTCCCCAAACTCTCAAGTTGAAGAGCCAACTCATCTATCACAGATTAGTCACAAATGAATCTGGGCAATTAATTGCCTGGTCACCATCTTGGTGCTTGGCATGCAGCATTGCCAAAATGCCAGAATCTCAATGTGAAACAGATCTCAGAGGCCAGTCTGGCTGTGGCTCCCTCATGAGTCCCTTCCATGGCACCCTCCACTGGCCCCAGAGGACAACTGGCCATCCTGTGGAACTTGGCTCAGGTACTTAGGAGAAGATTGGCTATGCACTTGTAGGTAAGGAAGCTCCTCCTAGAGGGATTTGCTTAAAATAGCTTTGTTATGTTTTCTGATTATAGAATAATATTTTCCCACTGCAAAAAAATAATTTTTAAAAAGTATGAGATACATTCACACCATCCATGTATAGCCCTGTTAATATCTTGTTGCAGATTTTTTGCCATGCATAATCAGGATGTTTGCATGTTTATATATTATATAGGCATATATATAATTCATATTTCCATTAAATAAAATCCAACCATGTTCTGTATTGTTCTGTATATTGTCTGCAATCTCCATTTCCCCTTAAACTATATATTGTGATCATCTTTACATGTCAATACATATGGATCTATATCGTGTTTTTAATGGGAATAACAAATTACTTAACCAATTTCCTATTGATGGACATTAGGTTGTTCTCAATTTTCACACTGAAAACAGTACTGTTACAGAAGTCCTCAAACATTCTAAAAGTGGAATCTCTGGGTCAAAGGAATGGACATTTAATAATGTGACCCAGTAGCCTCTGAATAGTTTGTATTAATCTTGACTTCAGTCAACAATGAGTCCCAGTGCCATGGTCCACACTGTGAAATCTGAAGGTCAGATGTCTAGATGTCAGCATAACCATTACCCGGTATGGTCATTTTCCCCAACAGCCAGACATTACCAGTTCACTAGTAAGGACCTTCTTAGGGATTAGAGTTTTCTCCAGGAGAACATGATTGAAATACATCAATGATCAGGTTAAGTAGTTTCAAAATACTCACATAGCAAGCGGGCATATGTATAAGAGTGTGTGTGTGTGTGTGTGTGTGTGTGTGTGTGTTTGCATTCAGGCACATACCTAAAGGGAGCCCTACAGGGAGTGATTACAAGTATAAGTACAGCACAAATATATGTTCAAGCTTTTTCTAAGACAATGTTAATTTCATTATTTTCTAATAAAATGACTTAAACCTCAATAAATGTATTTATATAAGATGTATTATAGAATCTACTTATATAATTGCATTTACCAATTTACAAAGTCTTTGGTTAGCTTATTTGTTTTGCCTTTTTAACTTGGGAAATACCATCACTCCGGTACAGCCACTGTCCTAAAAGAGTAAATAATGTCCTATTTCAGGAAGGTCGGGCACCCCCCTCCATGAAACGCAATCCTGAGTTCTGGGTCACCTGGCAGTTTTCCCACGGAGGCAAGCTCCTGCAGCTGTTTCTTCCTCTCCCACTCGCTGTGTACAAAATTGTGGACCACCCCGTGAGCCCCAATCAAGGCTCCATTTTGCTCTGGGAGAGCCTGGCCCCATTTGGTCTCAGGCCAATCTCTCTTCATTTCTCCCTTTTCAGGGTAAAGTGTGGGAGTAAGGAATTGGAAAATACACCCTTATCCTGGGGGTAGAGTGGAGATTTAGGGATGTTTTTGTTTAAATCTCACTAATCTATTCCAAACAGGTGGCCTTAGGCTTTCTCTCCCGCAGCCCCACCCCGCCCTGTCCTGCTGCGTGTGTGTGTTTATTGTCACAAATTGCCTGGCTTCTCTCCCCTCTTTCCTCCATTTAAAAAGATATTCAGGTCCAAAAAAGAAAGGACCTAAGAAAGTCTCAGTGTAGGTGTGGAGGGTGATGATGGGTCTTGAGATGTCTTCTTATTTGAGACAGACCTGGAAATGGTGCAAGCATAACATGGGGAAGCGGTGCAATAGTGAGAAAAATGAAGTATGGAGAGAGGGAGGAGAGCGGCAGTGGTGGGAGCCCAGCGGCTGACGGGCTGCTGCACACGTGGTCATGCCCAGGGAAGGAATTGCAAAGATGGCGATGCCCAGTATTGATTTTCACGACAACGCATGACTCCTTGGCAGGGGATAAGGAGTGCAATGAGGAAACAAAAGTCAAAGTCAATCTCCAGAGACACACTGAGAAGCTCTCTTTGGCTATAATTATTTCCAGAAGTTTTTAAGTGTCTTTTTTTTTTTTTTTTCCCAACCTACCTACAACAAACTAACCCATAAAGGCATAATTTCACTGTGTGCCTCCATTTCTACTGAGGGCAATGTATGGGAACCCCTAATCTGGCTTTACTGCTCAATCAAGATGCACATTTTCTTTTCTTTTATTTTTCATGTCACTAATGAACCGACAATGGGCATCTTATTTTTACTTTTTATTTTATTTATTTATTTTAGAGAGAAAGAGAGAGAGCACATGCATGTGCAAGAGCGGGAAGAGGCATGAGGGAGGGAGAGGGACAAGCAGACTCCACACTGAGCACTGAGCACCAACAAGGGGGTGGGGCTTGATCCCATGACCCTGAGACCATGACCCTGAGATCACCACCTAAGCCGAAATCAAGAATCTGACTCTTAATCCACTGAGCCACCCAGGCACCCCTACATTGGGCATTTTCAGATGTCCACTTGATGGAGGCTGCCTATGGGGAGGAAGTGAGGGAGAATGGTTAGGATTTAGAGCTGAGTGTTGGAAACTGTGGGACCAGGATGTGACCTTCCCCCAAAGCTGGGTCTTCAGACCTGGGAGCTGCTGGAGCCAGTGCTGGGCAGAGAGGTGCCTCCCAGGAGGGTCCCAGAGGAAGCGAGAAGAGCTTTCCTGCTTTCCTTGCTGGCAGCAGCTTTATCTGTCTCACCCCTCATCCCTCATACTGCCACGTCCTTCCCTTGGTTACATAGCATTGATGAAAGGTAGCAGAAGGAGGGGCCAGAGCGAAGAGCAACTGTAATACTGCACCATGTGTAATCCTCAAAACAGCATGTCTGCGGTAGATACTATAGATTTCCCTCATTTTCTTGAAAAGGAGCCTAAGCTCAGAAAGTTAAATGACATGCCTGGGGTCACCTACATAGCAGGGAACAGAGGCAACACTAAAACCCAGGTATCCAACGTCAAGTCCAAAGGTCTCCAGTATATCACTTGGTGACACACCAGTTCTTACACAGGATTTTACTCAGTTTCTTGGCAATCTAGCCCATATTGGGTTTTGTGCTGTTGTTATGTTCCAAATAGCACCAAGGAAATTTTCAAAAAACAAGAACTTGAAAGGGTAAAAGAACCAAGTTTACGAACTCCCATGCATTCCCTATTCTTATCACCAAACTGAGCAAAGACAAAGGGCTTGTCATTCATGTAGGTCAAATCACAAATTGGGGCCCAAATTTAAAAAGGCAAAAAAAAAAAAAAAAGAACTGAAATGAGAAGATACCAGCCAAAGAAAGGGGTGGGAGGGGGTTGGAGAATATGGAAATTTGACAATTTGGTTCTGGAATCAGATTACAGTCATCTGAAGTTTGGCTTTCTGGGGTTTCAGTTACCTGTGGTCAACCCATCCGGAAGCAGATGATCCCCCTGACATATACTAAGAAGGTCAGTAGTAATCTGACACTGTTACAATGCCTGTTATTCACCTCACTTTGTCTCATCATGCAAACATTTTATCGTCCCACGTCATCACAAGAAGGAGGAGTACGGTACAGGAGGATGTTTTGAGAGAAACAGACGGGCTGCATTCACATAACTTTTGTTACAACATATCCTAATTGTTCTATTTTATTATTAGTTGTTCTTGTTAATCTCTTACTGTGCCTAACTTATAAATTAAACTTTATTGTAAGTATGTATGTGTAGAAAAAGCATAATATATAGAGAGCTCAGGACTATCCATGGTGTCAGGTGTGCACTGGGGGGTCTTGGAATGGACTCCCAGCAGATAAGTGGGGGAAGCTACCTCACCTGAGTTTCAAACCCAACCTTATTGCTTTCTAGCTCTCTGACCTTAGGCAAGTTGACTCACCTCTATCGGCCTCAGTGTTCTCATCTGTAAAATTGTGAAAATAATAGTATTTACTTTGTGAGTATTAGATGAAATAATCCTGCTAGACATCGAGTGGACTCTGTATCCATGATAGCTAATATAACTTTACTATGAAGGGGCAGGCAATGGTTCTGGTTGGAAGAGCCAGGGTCCATTCCCTCTTCTCCAGCTTGGTCCACTGGAGTCTTACAGGCAAGTTCGAAGGGCTTCTTTTCAGGAATGGGGGAGCAAGTCGCAGTAGAAGGAAATTCTTGGCCTTTAGTGGAACAGTAAAAAAGGAATAAATCAGATGGACATATGGCTGTGACTTGCACTGCTGCCAAACAGGTGATGCCCTGGGGTGGATGAAAGATGTCAGAAGGAAAGTCCTTTTATCCTTGCCCCTCACCCCTCCCCGGCAGCTCAGCTGGGAGAAAGGAGGCTTCTGGCCGCCACTGTGATCAGCCGACCCTCTGGCGCTGGGTAGTTGCAGCCTGTGGGTCCCAAGCATCCTCCCTTAGCTTGCAGTTCACTGAGCAAAATCCTCACTGCCTGCAGCTCACCCACAGCCTGAGGTCTGTTTTGCCCTCTGCTCAACATGGCTTAAGCCACAACGCCCAGGAGGTGGAGGCCCCCAAACAGCCTTGCTGTGTCAGGACCAGGAGGGGTCGGGGGCAGTCTAGGTTCCTACTTAACCTGGCGTGGGCGATCCGTACCTTCCACAGCCTGCACGTCTGTCCTGCTAGACATCTGTTTGCCTACATTTGGGAAGAGGAAAAAAGTGGGGCTGAAAGGCAAACAGCAAATGATTTCTTCTTGCTCTTAAGATGAACACAACATACCCTAGGAAGCCAGTGAATTATTCATTAAGCCGAATGGGGTGGTCACAAGGGAGCATTGCTGAGATGCAATTAAGTGGTGCTTTAATTTTAGAAATATTTATTGGGGTGTCATGTAAAACCTTCATTCATATCTTTGTGAAAAACAATTTCATGGTAAATAAGGAAAAGACAAGTGAGAGCAGTTTGTAGGAGAGAAGCTAAGTCCATGATCAGCTTTCCTCAGCTGCTGCGGCTGCTGGTCCCTGCTTAGCATCCTGATGTATGGGATCGATCTCGAGCAGAGCCACAATAAGTCACATTTGTCAAGGATTTGTTCAGGTCCAGAACTGCATTAAGCACCTTTTGCAGGTATATCATTAAATACTACCCCCAACGTCACAAATGCAGTCAGAATCGCTTCCACAAGACCTCCCACTGGTTCATTAAAGTGATGATATTATGCTGATTGGACCTGGTGAGAAGTAGCAACTCCGAGCCACGTGGTAAAGACTTTCGCCTGCTAGGAGGTAGGAAATACATTCCACAGAAATTCGGGGGCCTCCCCACTCGGTGAAATTTCTGGGAGTGCAATGGTCTGAGACACATCAAGTGACTCCTTCGAAGGTTAAGTTCTCCATTCCTGCAACTAAAAAGTGACTTATCATAGGCCTCTTTGGATTGATGGCAACAATATATACCTCATTTGAGTGTGCTGTTATCACCTGAGAAGCTGCTGGTTTCGAGTGGGGCCAGAACAGGAAAGGTTCTGCAACAGGTCTGGACCACAGGCTCCCTGCTCCGCTACTGTCTCCCTAGTCAGACTGTAAGTTCCATGTTGTGTCCTCACATGGGGAGAGATTGTCTTCTTTGTCCACCACTGGATCCTGAGGGCCGCAAACATTACCCGGCACAAAGTAAGCGCTCAAAAAGTATGTGTTGAGGGAAGGAACACCCGTTGAGGTATCTACTTTTATTAACCTCAGATTAGTAATAGGGAGATGGAGATTTTGAGAGGTCGAGTTGCTCAAGATGGCACAGAGCGAACGACAGAAGCAGGAACCAAACCCAGGTCTGTTGCGTTCGATAGGACTTTCATTGTCAGCCAGAGAGCAAAGAGAAGCCCACACACTTTCTTTGAGATTATGCATTTACTCAGCTCAGGTTCAGAGTTCGTCTTGGTTCTTCTGGAGAAAAGGCACAAATTGAGCAATATCTGGGGTTTCTCCATAACTCATCTGCCCTACAGAAGGTACTGTAGGAAAAGCTGGAAGGTCAATGATAGCACCCATGAACCTCCTTTGTGTGTTTTTCTTACTCATTTCCTACCTGGGCTCCATTTATATATTAGGTTACATGGTTTTCTTTAGGATCTGTTAACTCTTATTGAATATTTTTCATGTGCTTGTTACAGTACTAGATGTTTCCCATATATTTTCTTATTTAATCCAAGAGGGTCCAGACAGGCCAAATAATATTTCCAAACCATGGTGTAATGAACAGTATTAAACCAGGGAGGGCTCTGCTATGTTTGGAGAAATGAGGATATTGAGGTAACTTGTAAATATTCACCCATATGTCACACAGACCCAGCTCAGATCCAGATGAATATTGAAGAACATGGTGGTTACTTGGCCAAGAAAGACAGTCTCAGTTTTTCTTGCTGCCTGATCTGTATTATTTTAATTTATTTTAAAATGCAGGCTTGGGCACATGTCACCACATATCAGTGTTGATTAGCTAGACTCGTTAGAAGATTCAATTTCCTAATCACTTTTCCTACCGGTTACTATAATGACTTTCAAAAGTTTCTAGTGTGTGAATCAACACAGTTGATTTTTATTTCTTTATATGAGAACAGTTCAAAACTCACTGTTCTCTAAAAAGCTTCTCCTAGGATTTCTCGGGGTGCCTGGATGGTTCAGTTGGTTAAACGTCTGCCTTCAACTCAGGTCATGATCCCATCCCGGGGTCTTGGGATGGAGTCCTGTGTCAGGCTCCCTGCTCAGTGGGAAGTCCGCTTCTCCCTTTCCCTCTGCCCTCCCCCACTGCTTGTGCTGGCTCTCTCTCAAATAAATAAATAAAATCTTTAAAAAAAAAAAAGCTTTTCTCAACACCAACCTCTTACTAGCATCCCCTTAATACCTACAAGCTTAACAATAATAATAATTAATAATAATAATAATAATAATAATAAAGCAGGTCATTACATAGTGCTAGATAGCATTTTACCATGCCATTACATATACTAACTCATTTAATACACCTGGCATCTTTGTGATTGTACCTTCCATTATTATGCCATAGAAGAGAAAACTGACTCATGATGAGATTAAGTTAGCAACCTGCGTATCACCTAGGGTCTTATGGGAAATATAAATTCTCCATCCCCTTGCCCCAGATATACTGAATTAGCAACTCTGGAGGGGAGGCCCAGCTGTATATGTCTTAAGGAGCCCTCCGAGTGATTTGAATTCGGCTAACCACGTGGAACCATTGGCCTGCATTATTTGCTACCGAGCCACTCATTTGACACTTGATTAGTTTCCTAGGGCTGCCGTAACACAGCACATAAACCAGATGCTTCAAACCACAGAACTATTGTTTCACAGTTCTGGAGGCTAGACGTTCTAGATCAGGGTGTGGCAGGGTTGGTTCCTTCTGAAGGCTGTGAGAGAGTCTCTTCACACCTCTCTCCTAGCTCCTAGAGGTTTATGGGCAATCTTCGGGATTCTTTGGCTTGTAGAAGCATCATCCAAATCTCTGCCTTCATCTTTACATAGTGTTCTCCCTTGTGTCTGTGTCTAAATTTCCCCCTTTTATGAGGACACTAGGTATATTGGATAAGGGACCCAGTATGACCTCATCTTAATGTAACTAATTTCATCCACAACGACACTATATCCAAGTAAGGTCACTTTCTGGGGGACTAGGGCTGGGCTTCAACATATGAATGTTGAGGGGGACACAGTTCAACCCATCAACACTGCATAACAGGCAGTGTGTTATTGATGATCGACTTGTCTGATGGACACAGAAGATTGACACAGGCTGGCTATTCTCTGGTAAGCGTCTTTAACTCAGGCATTCAAACATCTTACCTGATGTCCTACAGCCTACATCTGAAGTCATTTTGCCTTACATATTGTCAAATTTTTACCATAAATACATTTCATCTTTTTAAACTACATTATGGTCAGATGAGAAAATGGTTTAAAAGCAAATCATACATTGCTGATATCCCTGCTTAGAATCTTGATGACAATGGTAATAATGCTAGCTAAATATTATCGTGAGCTTACTATGTTCTAAGAAGTGTATTAAGTACTTTATATGCCATCTTTTCCTTACAACAATTTTATGAAGCTATTATATCAATTTAGAGAAGAGGACACCAAGGCTTAAAATGCTTAAATATCCTGCACAAATCATACAGCTATTAAATGGTATTCCTGAGATTCAAACGAGGTTGATCTACCAATAACTGTGCAATACAGCCACTGTGAATAGAATAAGGACATAAAAATGGTCCTTTACTGCAATGTTTTGTGGCTTTTACAATTCTGTGTGTGTGCGTGATGACCTGCGTTTGAAGGAAGTTGACCCTGTAGTGTTAATTGCAATGTCAAGTGAACATGCTGTGCTTGTCTGCGTAAAAACATCATCCCTCGGGTCCAACATAATATCTCAGGGATGCAGAATTAGATGTTGAAAAAGGCACCCTACTCTCTGATTCTAGGAGTTGGACTTTTTAAGGTTCCACATAAAAGGGAGATCATCCAGTAATTGTCTTTCTGTGTCTGGCCTGTATCTCTTCGCATAATGTCCTCAAAAGGCTATAAAGAATAAAAGAAAGAAGAAAAAAAGAAAAAGGCCCCCTAACTGGTGGAGATAGGATAAAACATGTGATGGCGACATCAATTGTGAAAGAAAATCACAGCTGTTTTGTGACAGTGTAAAAAACATCCTAAATTGTTCATTACAGTAAGTGAAAGCAAACAAAAAGCAATGAGGGAGAGACTGATGTTGTAGGTCGAATCTTGCAAACATCTGCTTTCCCCTCAACTCTCACCGCCTAAACCTCTCTACCTCCGCTCTGACTGGCTATCAAGTTAACATAATCTTCTTCTCCCTTCCACTCAAATCAGAAACACCATTCTGTTCTCCTGTGGGATAACAGCGACACAAAATTCCTATGACAGGGATGCCTGGGTGTCTCAGTCGGTTAAGCATCTGCCTTCAGCTCAGGTCATGATCTCAGGGTCCCAGGATTGAGCCCTGGGTCAGGCTTCCTGCTTAGTGGAGAGTCTGCTTCTCCCTCTCCCCCTTGCTTGTGCTCTCTCTCTCTCTCGCTCTCTCTCTCTTAAATAAATAAAATAAAAAAAAAAAGAAAATTCCTATGACATATGAAGGAGACTTAGTTATGAAGGTCTTCACTTTGCCAAGAATGTTTTGGCAAATTTTCTAATAATTGAATGAACCATTGATATTTGCATGTTCATCTAGTTTAGGTACTAGGGAGGTCCAAGCCGTTGGTCTGTTACTTGGACTGAGGAGACATGTTCTAAGAAGGTTCAAAATAGTACCTCAGAGCAGAGCGTCTCAAAGTCAACATTTGCTTCCATCACCCAGGGTTCTTGTTCAAATGCAGAATCTCAGGTTTCAGCCCAACATTGAGATTCTGCATTTCTAGCAAACTCCCAGGTGATGCAGATATGGCTAGTTCATGGTCCATACTTTGAGTAGTCAGGATTTAGAACAGTCTACACATCGAAATCAACTGGGCAACATTTTTTTTTTTTTAATATAACACCTTTACTGAGATATAATTAATATATGTACACTTCGCTCATTTAAATTGTACAAATCAGGGGCTTTAGTACATTGACAGAGCGGTGCAGCCCTCACCACAAGCAATTGTAGAATATTCTAATTGGGGCACCTGGGTGGCTCAGTCGGTTAAGCATCTGCCTTCAGCTCAGGTCATGATCCCGGGGTCCTAGGATCGAGCCCTGAGTCGGGCTCTCTGCTCAGCGGGGAGCCTGCTTCTCCCTCTCCCTCTGCCTGCCACTTTGCCTACTTGTGCTCTCTCTCTCTGTCAAATAAATAAATAAAATCTTAAAAAAAAAAAAAGAATATTCTAATCACCCTCCCCAAAATCTTTATATCCACTAGAAGGGCATTCCCACCCTCGCATCCCCAAATTTTAGGCAACCATCAATCTACTTTCTGCCTCTATATATTTGCCTTTTCTGGCCACTTCATATCAATGGAGTCGGGCAATAGGTCTTTGTGACTGGCTTCTTGTACTTGGCACAAGATTCATGAATGTTGCAGCACGTATCGGTATTTTCTTAATTTTTATGGACAAATGATATTCCATTGTATAAATAGGCCACATTTTATTAATCATTTCATTGTTTGATGGACATTTGTGTTGTTTCCACTTTCTGGCTGTTATGAATAATATGGCTATGAATATTCATACGCAAGTTTTTGTCTGGGCATATGTTTTCAATTTTCTTGTGTATGTACCTAGGAGCAGAATTACTGGGTCATATGGTGACTCTATGTTTAAATTGCTGAGGAAATGTCAGACTGTTTTCCAAAGCTGCTGTACAATTTTACATTCCCACCAGCAGTGTATGAGGATTTCAGTTTCTCCATATCCTCGCCAACACTTGTCTTTTGATTGTAGCTCTCCTAATGGTTGTGACATGGTATCTCATTGCAACTTCGATTTGCATTTCCCTGGTTACCGATGATCAGCTCTTAAGAAACATTTATCCTTAGACTCCACTCCAGGTACACTAGATCAGAATCTCTGAGAATTTGGATTTGGAGAAATCTGTAATTTTTGCTAAATTCTTCTGGTGATTTTGATAATTAGCCAGCTATCAGGACTGCTTCCCATTTTAGCAATTACCTAAAGGGAATTGTTTTAGCCTTACAAGGAAGTGATCTCTGTGTTGCAGATTTCAGAATTCTTTGTGTCACATGACTTGATAAAGTAGATTAGAAAATGTACTTCTTTTAGGACACATTTAACAGATTGTAGATCTCCCAAATGAAAATACCTTGGATAATTTTCCTGCTAGCATAGATTTTTCAGGAGTGTGTGTTCCTGGTAGAAATTTGATGTAGTCTTCCTTGAGCATGATTACATGACTTTACAGTTTATTCATTTGAATGGCTAGTCTGTAGCAGCTATGGTTTGGATGCCTACAGAATCCAGAAGCAATTAATTGGGTAGTAGTTTAAAAAATAGATGATATTCAAGACACTGAGTGATTTAGTGGACATGTTCAGGAATTGAGAAATGAGAATTCTTGTTCTAGCTCTAATTTATCCTATTAGGCAAGTCACTTTGTCTTTTGTCAGATTTGCCTCATCTAGTGAGATAGAAATAAATCACAGTGAATAAAATACTGACTTGAATAATTGTTCTGTTTGTGTACACTTTGGGAAGCTACCACTAAAATAACTACCACTTATTTATTGAAGGTTTGCTATTTGCTGGATATTCTGTTAAATGCTCCCTGCATTTTTCATTTAATCCTTACACCCCTCCAAGGTAAATATTGTTACACCTACTTTAGAGTCATGGAAATTAACATTCTTAGCAGCTAAGACATTGGTGGGAAGATATATAACTATTACAGCGTAGTACAGGAATTTGAATCTGCTTGTCTTCAGACCTAACTTTAGATTCCTCAACTTTCCTTACAGAAAATTTAAACAAAAACAAACAAAACCAATAACCAACCAAAGAAAAATACTTCTGAGAAATGTGTACAGAAAAATAAAAATCTTATGTAATCCCACTACCCAGAGAGAGATGAAGTTCACTTCCCCAGTCTTTCTGCCTGGTCTCTCCTTTCTGTGCTAATGCACTCAGTGGAAAAGTAAAGGGAGTTGGAATGGAATGGAACCAGTACAGATTTTTGAAGTCACATCAGGTATTGTTTGAAACCCGCCTCAGCTATGGGATTTTGGGCAAATTAACCACTTGAGGCTCACTTTCCGCATCTGTTAAATGCCGGTCACAATGCCTACCTCTCAAGCTTATGTAGCACTTATAAATAATGGCTAAAGCATATACAATACATAGTAGATATTCAGTGATTGGTAGATGATAATAATGTTTATTGACTGAGATGTAATAGAAAATCAGTCCATCAGGGTCATGTGACATCCAGTTGCTTAGACCAAAAATCTAGCAATTATTATTATTTTTTCTAGCAACTGTTTTTCACTGCTCTCTTTCCCTCATGACCTATATTTGATCCATTACCAAATCTGGCCAGCCATATCTTCAGAATACATCCCCAGCTGGACCACTTCTCATCTTCATGGCTACCACCCTAGGGCCAGCCTCTCTCACCTTTTGCCTGGAATCCCAACTGGTCAGTCTCTAGGCTCTGGTCTGTTCACCACACTGCAAACTGAGAGATCTGTTAGAAACATAAGCCACCTTCAATTGCTTCCTTGATTAAAGTCCTCTAGGGGTTTTCTGTTGCCCTTAGCATGAAACCCAAACTCCTTATCCAGCCAACATGGCCCCGCACAATCTCCTGCTGCCTTCTTTTCTGCTCTCATCATTATCACTTTCTCCATCACGCACCAGCTTTCTTTTGGTTCCTCCCAGGATCACTGGCGAGTTTCCTCTTAGGCCTTTTTGACTTGCCACCTGGAATTCTGCACATCCCCACCCTCCCCGGTCCTGTGTATGGCTGCCTCCTTTGTTCATTTCAAATGTATCCTCCTCCATGGTGTCTTCCCTGATTGCCTACCTAAAATTTCACTCCCACCTTGGTCCCCCTTTAACCCATCAATGTGTCTTATTTTTTTAGACCACATATAATATTTTTTGTTCATTGACATATTTGTTTACGCATATTTGAGGAGACAATTCCTTGTATAGTCCTGATAACTAGGGAACAGGATAGTTTGAAGGGTCAGTTAATTGTACGCAAGAGAGAATACAGCAGACATCGGAGGAGGGAAAATCCAATGGTCTAGAGTCTCACGTGCACAAGGAGCCAGGTTCTTCAGGCTGGTTAGAATTGCAATAGGGAGGGTAGGGAGACAGTTCACGAAGAGCCAGGGTGGCAGTAAATTCATGGTTAATAAGAGGCAAGAAGAAGCTTACTATGACTGGAGAAGACCATCTGATGGGAAGGGTAGCGCCCAGACAGGGAGACCGAGACAGGTTGCCGGGAGCCTCCCATGCTGACGGAGGCAGTTATGAGCATCCTCGTAGCAAGGGCCTCCCCATTCTCTATTTCAGCTGGCTTCCATCACGTCACATTGAGCTTCCAACATGCAATGCCACGGGACGAGCCTTCTCTTTGGAATTGTGCACATAGCCACGGTTTGCACTGGTGATTTTTACCTTCAGTTAAATCTGCGTTCTAACAGTAGGAGAACAGTCCAGCCGGGAGAGACGGCAGCCAGGTTGGGCTCCTCTGAGATAGAAAATAACAAAAACACCTGGGAGAGGAATGGCAGTGTGCTTGTCATGTTTGCTTTGGGACAGGTGATGCCATTCTGCAGTTTAAACAATGATCTTTTCAGCCGTCTAAGGAGACTTAAGCTTCACAGACCCACTGCCATTAGGAACGTTATTATCATAAAGGAAGCAAGGAGTTTTGTCTCTGCAGCCGTAGGCCGGCTTGAGCACAGACTGCTCTGTTCATTACGGGATTATTCGTGGTGGCAGGAACATGTGCACATCCATAACTCCTTCCTCTGCTCTCGCTTTCCCTTTGGGGAGGTGAGTTTATCCTCTTCACATCTCTTAATGTCCCGGAGAATCAAAGTATATGAAAATCAATGTGCCATGGATGAAGTGCGCCAAACTTCAAAGGCCAGGTGCCCCGGGGCACGGAAGGAACTGCCTGTCACCCAAGAGGTCCCGAGCTCGTCCCTCTCCACGCTGGCCTCCTCCCAGCAGGCAGGTCCTAGGCTGTTCAGTGTGTTTTGAGGGCATTTGGGAGCGAAAACAGATGTCTTACCAGAAGTGTTTCTTCCTATTTGGAGGAAGAAAGAGGGAACAGCGTGGGTTGTTGAACTTGTATGTTTGGAGATGGAAGGATGTTGGAAGAGGCTGCCAAATCATTTCTTTCCTCAGGCACCCGTCTGCTGTGGGCCAGATCAGCTTTTCAGCCTGGCCTTGCAAATCAAGTTTCAACAACAACCATCTCTCCTGCTAGAAACCTGCGCTGTTTTTTTTTTTTTTTTTAAAGATTTTATTTATTTATTTGAGAGAGAGAATGAGAGAGAGAGAGAGCATGAGAGGGGGAGGGTCAGAGGGAGAAGCAGACTCCCCGCCGAGCAGGGAGCCCGATGCGGGACTCGATCCCGGGACTCCAGGATCATGACCTGAGCCGAAGGCAGTCGCTTAACCAATTGAGCCACCCAGGCGCCCCCCTGCACTGTGTTTTTAATTTTAATTCTCTTGAGTCTTTTGGTTATGCTCTGGAGCACTGAAATCAGAGCCAATATGTGTTGGGTAAAAGGAAGGGCAATATTTTATATACATATATGTGTGTAATATATCTATTTTTATGTATGTATATATATGTATTTTTATATATGTATATATATAGGCCTATATATAAAATATGTAAAGTATACACACCTTCATATACACATGGACACGTACACATGCATATATACCTAGCATACATTATGTATGTCATGTATCTCTATTCTAGGTCTACGTAACTGATGTATTATGTATATGTGCATTTAAATGATTCTCCATAACCCCTTGGACTGTCCTGCAGTTTTCCTCTTTCTCCTCCTGTTTTTCCATCAGCTCCGCTGAGGTCATTGAAACGGGAATTCTACGACCGTTCCCCTTGACAGGATGAGGGGCACAGATGACCAAGCTCTGGTTGTTCTCCTAGTGTCAGGCCAGGGGCCACTGCGACCTACAGGAAGCTTCCTTGCTGGAGAAACACGGCCCAGTCCTGTCTGAGGCACTTCCGAAAGGGGGGGCTAGCTGCCCACGAGGCTGGGAACGGCAGCTTTGGCTTGGCCTGAGTTCATGGACATTTTTCCCTGGTTACCTAGGGAAGTTTTGTTTCCAGTTCAATTTAGTGAATGAATTATGCCCTCCTCCCCCAAACTCATGAGGCATTGAAGACGGGGATGCCACGTTTTGCTCCCAGTTCACTTTCACGGGGTAGCAGGTGTTCCTTTTACTTCTTACAATACTGTGGATATTGTAAGACCCCCACATGACTGGGTCTCTCTGGAGTTTTTCCCTCTCAGAGTTGTCCACACTGAGCCTCCAGGAATTTGTCAAAAGCAGTTCAGGTTTTCCTGGCCCAGCACTGTTTCCCCAGGTAGTTTCCACACCCGAGCCTCTCTCCTGTAAGCTGTGACCCCCTGTATCCACCTGTGCATCTCTCCCGTCTTCAGAGGAGTGGTCTGCCCTATGTCCTCCCCTCTCTTACAGGGACAAGATGAGATTTTTCAGTCTGGTTAGCTTTCTACTTGTGAGGGTCAAATGGTGCGAGCTCCTTACGTGGAGAACCAGAAGCCAGAAGTCTTACTGCTATACACGTCTGAACAGTGGCTGTTTCAGTTCACCATAGCAGGCTGAAGGGAGACAAGGTTAAACTTAAGCTAGGCATTTTCCTCTAGCTAAAGGTGATGGGAAAGTCATTTATGGGTGAGGAGGAGGGAACGGTGCAAACTGTTGGCTAAGTGAAGCATTTGGGTTACATGTGGATTGTAAATTGTGAAATACACAGATAGTGGGCAGTTCAAATATGACTTCAGACCCGTGGATTTGTTTCTTGTGGGTGACTGAAATAAGCAATGACAATGACCCATGAAAGAACTAAGAGAAGTCAACTTTTGATATTTCCATTGTCAATTTTTTTCCCTCCATCGCGGAAGACTGAGGAGTTGGGCAAGTTTCCTTGATAATGAATGTTTTCCCTGCAGCTGGTCACATCCTTACAGCGTGTGTTGGCTGGTGCTCTTTGGGGGTGTAAGAATCGGGGAAAGGCCATTATCTATGTAAGTTGAAGACCACAGACATCCCCTGTTGTCCCTGTCGATTTTTCATATGTGAATCTCAGTTTTCCGGGAAGCCTGGTAGGAAGTTCTGGGAAATAATTCTGGAATAAAGTTAAATTTTAAACAATGCTCATTGCAAACACAAGGACACTATAAATAAGCCAAGTCTCCCATTTGCTCCCCTTCAGCCAAAAATCATCTTTTCTTCTTCTGGATCTTATGGGCTTCCTCTTCTAGGACTTGTAATCTGTAGCAACCTTGGCAGACTGGGTTTATTTCTATTCTTCATCTAGTCTTTCTTCAATCATCTGGCTTTCCTTTCACTCTCTTAGGATACATATTTCTTCCTGCAATTGCTTAAAGAATAGACATAGAGTGTTCTTTAACCACTTTGGGGACAAGAATGGACAAGTCACAGAGTAATTCCCTGGGACAGTGGTTCTCAAAGTCAGGGGTGGGTTGTTCTCAACTCTTTTATAGTTGATGAGGATCTTTCAGGTGACACCCAGGTTTGCCTGGTTCCATTTGTGTGTGCTATCTCATACTTCACAGAAGCCATTAGAGGGGTACTCCCCAAAGCTCCCTTACCAAACATACCAACACACCTGCATCTATGCCTATTTGTCCCAGTTGTTAAAGCAAAGCAGTATTCCTTAAAGGTGTGTCCCTGGATCGCTTGCCTTGGAATCATTTGGACTGAGTGCTGAAAAAAGCCAAACTTATTAATTCAGAAACCCAGCAGGTAGATGGGAATCTGAATTTCAATTCTGTGGATTCTCATGTACATCCTCCTGATATTTAAGAACTACCATCTTAACCTATTGATTATACTTTCTCTGGTACATTCATCCCCTTCTCTATGAGTGTTCATTCACAAGCTCCTCAGGAGCTTCCTGAAACTGAATCTGAATAATCTGAAACTGGCCCCCAAACACAGAGGGCAGAGAGAGACTGAAGAAAGAGGCAGGCCACTCCAGATTGGCAGGCGGCATGTTTAATAAACAAGGGAACTTACATATGAGACTTGTCTTGGGAGACCAGAAAACGAGCAGATCCCTGCACCTATCCGCCAAATCTTAAAAGTTTATATAGAGGCCTTAACTGGGTTCATCCAGATGGTCTCAATACCACATCACTATCTCAAGGCTACATCCTTGGGGCAGCTTTTGGGAACAGGCAAGGCAAGCAGAACGCACATTCCAAGGACGGGGGGCGGGGCGGGGGGTTGCTGAGGATCCTCCCATTGCCAGGGTCCAGCTCACAGTTCAAGGGGCAGTTATGTCCTCTTGATAACCTCCCCCAACAAAGAGATAGTAGTAGGATTCCATATTGGTCAGGATCAAGGACTCTGGTATTTACTAGGTGGGTGGCTACTTAAACTTTGTGTTTGCATCTGCTTACCTATAAAATAAGAATAATAAAAATGGCTCATCCCTGGAGGCTTATAAGAAAGATTAAATGAGTAAATATATGTAAAGCACTTAGAACATTGTCTTGCATATGACCAACAAGATATGTGTTGACTATTATTATGACTGAATTCTTCCTATCAACCTTGACACACGTGCAAGACTCTCCTGTTTAAAAAAATCCTCTGTAGGGCACCTGGGTGGCTCAGTTGGTTAAGCGACTGCCTTCGGCTCAGGTCATGATCCTGGAGTCCCGGGATCGAGTCCCGCATCGGGCTCCCTGCTCAGCAAGGAACCTGCTTCTCCCTCTGACCCTCCCCCCTCTCATGTGCTCTCTCTCTCTCATTCTCTCTCTCAAATAAATAAATAAAATCTTAAAAAAAAAAAAAATCCTCTGTAGACCCTTTATCTCTCTCTTTCTGGAGTCACAACAATATCCTTTTCCTTTTTTTTAAATTTTCTCCAACAGGTCCTGTTCCCTTTCCCCTCCCTGGCCTTAGTACAAGATGCAATGCTTTTCTCAACACCACGCTTTAGCCTAGTTATTTTCTAGTCATTTTTCTATCGTCAGCCCACTGGTCCCTTTTGTAGGGAAGCTTCAGACTAAGCAAATGCCCTTTAAAATCCTGCATAGCATTTATCACAGTTGTAATTTTATATTTATCTGTACAACGCCTTGATGAACGTCTGTCTCATCCACTAGACTGATTTTTTTGTCCACGAATGTTTCTTCCGTGCTGAACGCTGGGCCTGGCATGTGGTCTTTGTTGCACGAATGATGAACAAATACGAATATACATGAAAATCCTCAGGAGAGAGACATAGCAGGGCTGCTGGGCATACTTCAGCATTATTTTAAGTGTCCAGCTTTGAAGTAAGACAGACTCAAGGACCGGTCTTCGTTCTGCCACGTGCCAGCTGTGGTATCTTGAGCAAGATTCTTACCTTTCCAAGGCGCTCCCTTTCCTCATCTGGAATAGAGGCATGCTAGTCCCCAGAAGTGTAATATCTACCATATACAGCTGTTACAGGGACTAAAGAGAGAATGCACATGGAAAGTTTAGCACAATGCCTGGGCCAAAGCGAATACCCAACACATCTTCATTGTGATGCAGATGATACCTCCTGGTAACAAAGCTCCCTAGAGGTCCCCAGTCTTCTCAGTGGCTAATTTCAACAGTGCAGTCATGTCCCCCACCATCTTTCCTCACAGCAAGGAGAATAAGGTGCCTCAGATGTCTGCTGCACACACCGGTCGGAGTCTGTTCTTCCCCCTTGCCCAGTCTTTCTGTCTGCTGTCTGAGCTGCTCAGCTTGCCTGCTATTGTTTTCTGCAGCTTGCACAAGGTAGGCACCTGGATGCACCTCATCAATTGCCTCGGCCTTGGCCAGAGCTCCTCTGTCATTTTCAGTGCTGCCCCTGGCACTTCCTTTCCCCAGCAGGGTTGGGACATTTCTTTTCTTTATTGCCTCTGGCAGAATGAAAAAGAGAAATTAAGCCTGACCCCCTCAGAGTGAGAAGATGAGTGATCCAGTGATCCGTGAGGCATAGCTTTTCTAATGTGTCCTTTGTGCTTTGAGGTTCCCTCTGTCCAGGGCGCATGTGGGAGGACTGGGGCAAGCAATGTTGTGGTGTTCCCACAGAGTCTAGATGGTGACCGTTTCACCCTACATCGGTGAGATGGGGGGCAGTGAGAATGACACAGAGAAACGGGAGATTTGGAGCAACTCTTTCCTTTCTAGAATACATATTTTTTTTCTTTTGCTCCCTCACCTTCTAAGCCAACTTTTTCTCAGGAGGAAAATTCTCTTTCCTTTTACAGAGTAGTCTTGTCGTGGTCCTTGCGCATTTGCAAATCCCCCAATTTGCGCATTGCAAATGCGTGTGTGCCCCGAGGGGTTTAGATAACTGAGGTGCCTCCCCTGCATATAATAATTTTTATGCTATATTTTTTTGTTTTACACTATGGGACATTTTGTTCATCTCTTCTCTTGGTGCCTTATCAGCAACAGTACACTTTTTTTCATTCATTTGATGAGATTATTTTTGTTTTGTTTTGCAGTCAGAGAAGGTAGGACAGGTAGATTATATGGTCTCTTGCCTCCCTGAAGTGACCTTGAAAAAAAGTTCTGAAAATCATAGTTTAAGGAACATTCCAGGGAGGAAGAGTCACGCTTCCCAGACCCCCTGTGAGGGTTAAATAGAAACATAAGCAGCCAAATGATCAGTGTTCTAATTAAGCTTTGTTAATCTTTTCCCAAGGTAAAGTGTGTATATCTATTTTTTATATAATGTTTTTCTGATTTTTTGCTTTCAAGGACAAAAGATCTGTAGTCTGAGCAGCTGGATCACTTCCTCCCACTATTCTGTCCTTGGAGACAGTTGGCCCATTAAAGGGAGCCCACGGATTCCATTTCAACAGATGCATCTCACATTTATTCAGGATATAAGTGATAGGGTGACTCATTGTGCTGCTAATACAATTACAGTCTTTGTTGTTTAAGAATTATATCTGGATTCCACAAAGGCAAAGAGATTTATCATTGTATTCTGTTGTAACGAAAGGCTCAAAGGACAATATATGGGAAACAATGTCAGAGAAACCGGAATGCTCTTACTTGGAAGTAAAATGTACAGTTTGTCATTTGCCTCATAGCCTTAGGTGAATGCATATAGAATGTGGGCTTGCTGAAATTCAGTAAAAAGTCATGGGTTAGTAACATTGGAAAACCTATCATGGGGTGCTCTGGAGAGCTGTTTTTTGGAAAATAAAGCAGAGGGAAAGAACTCTGACTTGATATCATTTATGTTTTGTACAAATTCTATCTCTGTGTAAGTAAAAGGTTCTGACAAGTACAGTATTTGAATTTTACTTGTGATCACTTTTGGACCAACGTATACATTACATGTAAATCCTCCACAGAACATTTTTGAAAGGATTTTATTACTAAGCTGTTCCTTCTTCAAAAATGTCTGTCCCCTCTCCGATTTTTGGTACTACTTTCAGCTCCCAATTTCCACAAGAGTTCTTCTAGCAGGAAGCGTGAGCAGATTGGAACAAGACAGCTGTTTACTCTTCCTCAAAGTCCTTTCCTGGGGCTCAAAAGTGCACTCGGGTAGTGATAGGAAAGACAGGACCTACCCCATTGGGGGTCTTGTCACTGATCAGCAGGAAAAATATTTTTGTGATTTTTCTCTAAGATCTGAATTTAGAAATCATTTAAGATGTGAATTTGAATCCCAGCTCAGCTACCTACTAATTGGGTGATCCAAAGCAAATTGTTCTAACCTTTATTAAGAGAAAGTTTCCATACCACGGAGATCTAATAGTACCCTCCTCATAAGATTATCGCAGGATTCTGAATGATATCACGGGTGCACGCTTGCATGCAGTAAATGTTACCTATTCTGCTTGTTATTATTATTTTTTTTAAAGATTTTATTTATTTATTTATTTATTTGAGAGAGAGAGAGAGAGAAACAGCATGAGAGGGGATAGGGTCAGAGGGAGAAGCAGGCTCCCTGCTGAGCAGGGAGCCCGATGTGGGACTCGATCCCAGGACTCCGGGATCATGACCTGAGCCAAAGGCAGTCGCTTAACCAACTGAGCCACCCAGGCGCCCTCTGCTTGTTATTATTATACGATCAGGCCTGATTTGTAGCTAAATACAGGAGAGTTATGGACTATTTGGAAGCCAGCCCCTTTTAATTGAGTAAAGGGAAATGTTTTTGACATATGGCCTATTCTTAGATTACCGGTGGCCAAATAAATATCTTTGAACCTGAGGAACTATATTACAATCATAGGATTGGGTTTTGTTTAAGGTCTTACTATGATTTGATTCAACCATGAGCAGAGGATAAAATCATGTCATAGATAAAAGGAATTAGGAGGAAGTAAGAGAATTCTTGAATTAAGATGGGCAAAATGTTGGTCTTTGTGCTTGAGGCACTATTGTGTAACAGAAAACCATATACTTTGGAACTAGAGGAAACTGGGTTCAGCTTCCAACTCCAGGGGCTACTAGTTGTGTAAATTTGGGAAAAATGTTTTCATTTTTTTTTCTTTTCTGTCATATGTGACTAACCATACTTACTTTGAAACACTGAAAAGATGGAATGGATAGCCCATTTTAAAATGCTTATACCATGATTGGCATGTAGTAATTTCTCTCTTTGCTGGCTTTGTTTGCTCAAGCTTGGCACAACCCATTTTAACGAAGTTTCAGAGGAAGGTGAACCGTTGCCTCAAATGAATTTCTAAGTGATACCATATAATTCTCCCTAGGATTGCATTGGTTAGGGAAGTCTTTTCAATCCCACCATGCAGGTAAGCCTGTATGTATGCATTCCCAGTGACAGCCAGCTCAGGTTCTTTTTGAAAGTAGATGAAGCATAAATGATGACTTAATCACATATTGTGGCCGTGAAACTGCTTCTGCACCTGCCTGAGGGGCTCAGTTAATGTCTCCAGGGTCATGACTGAGAGCAGTTAGAGCGTCATTTCAAAAGAATGGTGAACTCTGGCTGTTCCTTCCTTTCCCCCTCCGTTTGATATTCAGGTGACTTTCAGAGCAAGGATTGGCAAATTACAGTCTGCAGGTCTGCTGCCAGCTTTACGGAGAGAATTTTATTGGTGCGCAGCCACGCTGCTCACTGACATATTGTCCGTGGCTGCTTTCGGGCTACCAAGGAAGAGCGAAATCGTGTGACGAAGACTCACATATGGCCCGTGAAGCCAAAAGTATTTACTGCTGGCCTTTCAGAGGCAAAGTTTACTGACCCCTGTTGCAAAGAATTTGAAAAAAATATCTGTGTGTTGACCTATGCTTGGGTTCGCTTTAGACAGAGCCTGGGGCCTAGGGTGGGCAGTTTCTAGAATAGCACAGTAGGCCTGTAACACATTTAATTCATTGAATTAAATACCCACAAAGCATGATTGTTGAAAAATGTTATTAGCAATCCTTGATGTAATGTGACATACATTTTTGCTTTTTTCTTGCTTATTTCATTTGTTTGCCCCGAACACATGAGAGTGAACTCTGTCATTAAAGCAAGTTTGGTATGATTATTGGAAATGGATACCTTCATGAATTTAGTTGGGGCAAAGGAGGGGTGAAAACATCCTAGCTAGAAATGACCAAGGTCCGCCCAATAGTCTCGTGAACTCCTAGGGTGTCAGGCCATTCTGAAGCGTTTCTCATGAATTGCAAGCTGTTTTTATTTTTTCCTGCTAGCAGAACTTCAACACGAAGTCTTTCTCTCTTTCCTCTAGCCAAACATCTCATTTTCCTTAGGAGTAACATGACTCTTGCCCAGTCCTTTTCACAATATTGTGGCATGGAAATGGAAAAACTATTCAAGTTGAAAAATTATACTAACTGGTCTAATTTAGTTAGGTCAGTGCACTTAAAAGGTCACACATTTGTAGCTTCACTGAATGACTTTATTTATCCAGAAGGAGCTCCAGCCTCCGGTCTAATGGGGCTTTTGCAACTAACTGTACCCAGCCAAGGCTGTCTGTGTGACTCTTTGTAGGCAGTTGAACTCCAGACCCTCTGCCGAGCCTGGGACTGTGGGAACCAGTACCTGGCCAGAGCCGAGCCTAGACCACCCACTCATTTCACACACCCATTAAACGGTTATCATATGATGCTATGTTACTCCTGTTGACCTTGCCCTGAATGGCTGTGTGTCGAATTACTAATCATCCCTACAGCTCTGCTACATAAATGCCATTTAATTTCCACCTCCAGGTATGGAAGCCACACTGCTCAGACAGCCACTGTAATAATCTCAGGAGCTAGCTGTTGCTTGCAGGGCTGTGGGATGACATCCACCACCATTGTAACCATCACCACCAAGAAATGTTTGCTTCAGTACACAACAATAGGTAATTCAAACAAAAAAAAAAAAAGAAGAAGAAGAAGAAAGAGGAAAAGAAAAAGAAAAAGTCCCCTGAATTTATCATGAAAATTGCACTGCTCTTTACTAAGTTCTTGTGCTTTGGTTTCATTCCTGGTCGACATTGGACACTTGCCAATGCTGTGTGGAAATAACAAGCCACCATCTGGGGGTTTCATCATCTTACTCTGCAGCAGAGTGTCTCTAAGGATTATGCTTTGCCTACTTGGCATGGAAATCCTGCTTTAGCTTCAATGATTAGGAAATGTAGGCAGTGATTTCCCTCAGTCTAGACCCCAAAGACTAGCTCAGACAGACATAGGAATTCCCACGAAAACCTTCTAGACTGCAGGCCATAATTTACCTTATGTTGTTGTCATATTTTTGCTAGGATATGGCTAAGTAAGATTTGGCAAATATTTTAATTTAAAATGACCAATTAGTCTGGAATTACAAAGTGCTAAAAACACAATCATACTTGAAGAAGAAAACTCTAGAGTTAGGTCAGACCTGAGCAGGCAATTGTGGTGGGGATGGAAGAACAATTAGAAGGCTGGTAATCATTATTTTAATTTAAGCATAGGATTCTCTCTGGGTTGAAATTATTTGTAGCTATCAGAAAATAATGGACTATATAGACCTCTCACAAATGGCTAAATTCAAAGGGTTTTGATTTTAAAATAAGAACCCAGGCTTAATTGATTCTTTTATCGATCAACACTAAAATCAAGGTAAGGGTCTTAACCTAAGTAAAGTTGGTTGGTTTAGTGTGTGTTTAAATAGAACTTGTATTTGTGAATTTCTTAGTTGGCTTTCAAATAGCTGACATATATTTACCCACACCAAAGAATAAACAACAACAACAAAAAAACTTGTTCTTATCAATATGGAGGACAGTATTACTTCATACATTTCTTCCTGAAACATTTATTGGGCATTTGCCTCATAACAGGCACTGTGCTAGGTGGTGAGAACATAACAGTGAGAAAAACAGGGTCACATCCCACCTCTTGAGGTTATAGTATCTCCTGAGATATGATAAGTTAAATTAGAAGAGATGTAGTTTCACACATTAAGCAAATAATGAATATCCTAACTTTACAGATAATTGTTTGGTGACATAATTTATTCTACCTCAAGACTACAGTGTTGTCTACCTTATTACAATTTCAGCATCATTTTTTTTCCCCCTATCAATTTCCTTTTGAATTAGGAGATAACTTTGTTTTTTGGAGAAGATGGAAAACTTTAAAATAATTTCTGTTTGGAACTACACCTCCCATTATTAGTTTTTATTTAAAAACTTTTCTGTTATTATCCAAGTCATGCTTTCTCCCAACCTACTTTTCTTCCACTATTCCCCCATCTTGCTCAATGCTCTAGTCAAAGCTTTGCAGCTTTTATTCTACTAAGATGTGCCAACCTTTCCCATCGCCCTGTCTTTGCTCACCACGTCTCCTTTGCCCAAGATGCCTTTCCTCCAACATCTCCACCTACCTAATCCTATTCATGTTTCAAGAGCCAGTTTTGATGATGATATGCTTGTGGAGAAGAGTTAAACTCTGTTTACTCTTCTGAACAATGATAGCAGTTTAAATTCTCTTGATTCTTTTTTTTTTTTTTTAAAGATTTTATTTATTTATTTGACAGAGAGTGACACAGTGAGAGAGGGAACACAAGCAGGGGGAGTGGGAGAGGGAGAAGCAGGCCTCCTGCAGAGCAGGGAGCCCAATGCGGGGCTCAATCCCAGGACCCTGGGATCATGACCTGAGCTGAAGGCAGAGGCTTAATGACTGAGCTACCCAGGAGCCCCTAAATTCTCTGGATTCTAAGCAAGAATGCAGGGCAGATTACAGTATTTGTGTGTGTGTGTGTGTGTATTTTTTTTTCTTTTCTATTGGAGTGTCAGCTTTCAGAGAGCAGGAATAATATCTACTTTTATTACACCAATATTCCATGAAGACATGGCACAAGTATTTCTTGAGGACTTCCTACGTGTCAGGTGCTAGGCAAGGTCCTGGGGATATAGGCATTCAACACATGAATGTTATAAATATGGTACTTGTGAAATATCCCATTAAGTCTCAAGTACCCTTCAAATCTGACCCAAGTTTTGATTTTTTTTTATATTGAATTGGAGTTTCCAGGGGCCATAGGGGGAAAACTTCTTTTAGGAGTTTACACGCTGGTACAAAATTTGTACAAAATACAACATTATTTTAGGTCACATCTGACTCCTTATGGACCTTGCATCATGAAAATTTGGTCAGATCAACACTGGATCACCAAGAGAGAAGAACTGGACAACTCTGCAAACTAGCAGCTGCATTCATAAATAATCAGGCCCAGGAGTGTAGCTTTTGCTCTTTCACAGGTTGTCTGACTGCCTTCTTTAGTCAGGGGGCAGAATGGCAAAGTGAGAAAAGTAGAGGCTGCTTTGGTGTTAGGCATAACCTCACCCATAACTAGAGGGGAAGCTTTGAGGGGTGTCAGCTTCATCTACAAAATAAGAATAGTAATGGGCGCCTGGTGGCTCCGTCGGTTAAGCATCTGCCGTCGGCTCAGGTCACGATCCCAGGGTCCTAGGATCAAGCCCCGCATCGGGCTCCCTGCTCAGTGGGGAGTCTGCTTTTCCCTCTCTTTCTGCTGCTCCCCTGCTTGTGTTCTTTCTCTGTCAAATAAATAAATAAAATCATTAAAAAAAATAAGAATAGTAATACCTTCCTCAGTGAAGATACATATGAAGTCTAGACCAGGGTCCATAAGTTATGGCCTTTAGGTCAAATCTGGCCTGTTGCTTGTTTTATAAATAAAGTTTTATTGGGATGCCCATTCATGATGTATTTTCTCTGTATCTGCACTACATCATCAAAACTGAATAGTCACAATCAAGACAGTATGGCTCACAAAGCCTAAAATACTTACTATCTGGCTCTTTAAAGACAAAATTTGCTGGCCCCTGGACTAGAACATGGCCCTGCACCTAGAAGATACTCAATAAATATTATCATAATTATTCTGTTTCTCACCAGACCTAGGTGAGCGTGGAAAAGAAAGAATGGAAAAGAGCTGGCAGGAGATGGACTAGGGTGGCTAATGGTCTCTTTCTATTTAATGGAAGCTCTAGTTGGAATTGAATTTGAGTTTATGGCTGAAACTTAATAGAGAACTGAAGAAGTAAAATTTCTTTCTTTCTTTTTTTTTTTTTTCCTAATTGAAAACTGTCACTGGTTCAAAACTTTTTTTTTTTTTTTTTTTTTTTAATTTTCCTCCTGGAAAGCACTATGAGTCACTGTTGAAGTTAATAGTTCATTCTTGATAACGGTTGTTATTGGCAGGGGCATGACAATATTCCATCAGAGCACTGCCATTTCAGGTAGTTTTGCTTGTGTTGGTATTGATTTCAATTAAAACAAGTTATCTGAATCACTGGGCTTCCTGTTGGCTGCACTCATTGCCCAGTGATGCAAATGGAAACACTGTTTCAAATCTACAATATCTGGTTACTTACAAGGCTCAGGCAGCAAGAGGATAAACAAAACCCAAGCACCAATCAATGTAGAAGGAAATGATCTTCATTTACCCTGCATGATGTCATCCGTCTTGGGTCTGACAATTTTCTGACAATTATTGACCGTGAGGCCAGGCAAATCTTATGAATTCATCTTATTCCTTATCAGGGCAGGTAGTCAAGCATATCCCAAAATATTTGATTTGGTTCAACTCCTGTGTACACATCCTTTCCCTTCTTTCCTTCCTTCTCCATTATGTCAACCTCTGTGGGAGGAGTTTGTGTGTTTGCATAAAACATAGCATGATGGTGCTCTGTGTCTGTGTGTTTGTTTTGTGGGTGAGCGTTTGAATGGCTATTCTCTTCTACCTGTTAGCCTAGAAGTAGCCCAGTGCAGCGATCAGACTCCTCAGTTTCAGGTAATGATTCAGCAATTTGTATCAGAATGGTGCTTTATAATAGCAAAACAGACATCTGCCATTTCCAAAGCTACATGGCGCTTGAGGACAAATGTACAGAACATGCTGTAATTTCTGATTCTGTAAATTCGCATATTTGAATCATTGACTTTAAGGCTTGTGTACCGATTCAAGTAACCTAGCTAGAAAGTGAGCCTAGGTCACTGTGGTACGGATTGGCTAGTTATTTTCCCCCCCTTGCCTTCCTTTTGGCACTCAGCCAGACTATGTTTCTCAGCCTCCTTTGCAGTTAGATGCAGCTTTGTGTCAGAGTTGTGGTCAGTGAATGTGGAGGAAGTGATATACACTCTTTCCAGGCCTGGGTCTTTTTTTTTTTTTTTAAGATTTTATTTATTTATTTGAGAGACAGAGATAGTGAGAGAGAGCAGGAGTGGGGAGGAGAGGGAGAAGCAGGCTTCCCATTGAGCAGGGAGCCCGACGTGGGGCTCGATCCCAGGACCCTGGGATCATGACCTGAGCCGAAGGCAGACACTTAACCCACTGAGCCACCCAGGTGCCCCTCCAGGCCTAGGTCTTAACACTGTCCCAAATGTGATCCTTTAAGCCTTTCTATCTCACAGCTAAGTGGAGAGGACTCTAAGGATACAAGAGAGTAATGTGGCAAAATAGAAGGAGTCTGGGCTCCTGAATGAGTGTAAAGGGCAGAATTCCTAGTCCCCCCCACCCCTTGTTACCACCAACCCACACTGGATGGTGATGAGAATAGGAAATAAACATTTATTGTGTGAAGTTTTGGGGTTTGGGGCTTGACGTCTGTACTGACTATCATTCTTCCATGTGATATTGCTGTTTTTTATTCATCATCTTCACAAATGGTATTACAGTCATGACATTATACTTAGATGTACTTTATGGAATAGATGATATACTGTAAAGGTGTTTGGAAATGTGAGGATTTGTGATGATGTGTGGGTATTTTCATTGAGAATATGAAGGCTCTTAGGTATTTTTTCCTCCATATCATTCCGTGTGGGAGGTAACTTGCTCAATATTAAGGTAACAATGGGGTCTTGGTATCTTAGTTCCATTTTACAAGCAGAATTTTTTTTTTTTTTTTTTTTTTTTGTAGAAAGCCCTGTTTTCCCTGGGTGGATTCATTACTCTATATTAATTGACCCAACTGTATCTGAAATATCAAACAATTACTGGGTGGAAGATGGCAAATGGTACTTTGGTTTTGTAGGGCTGAATGTTTGTATATGGCATTAAGGAGGAATGAATGAAGTTATTTTACAGACAAGGAATCTGCAAAAGCTTTCATAGCACTGCATGGTTTTCCTCTGCTACTACCAGCATGATCTAGACGAGGCTGTACCTTCAGCCTCAGTCACAGCATAAAGAGATTGCAAAGCATAGCCTCAAACCTTATGATGGACATGAACATGAGCAAGAAACAAGCTATTATTGCTAAAACAATGAAGATTTGGGGACATTTGTTTCTGCTACTTAGTCCAGGCTGACTGATGCACGAGGGCTCTGAGAGTTGAGCTAATTTGCCTGAGATATAAGGGTAATAAATTCTGGAGCTAGGATTTTTTTTTTTTAAAGATTTTATTTATTTATTCATGAGAGATAGAGAGAGAGAGGCAGAGGCAGAGGGAGAAGCAGGCTCCCCGCGGAACAAGGAGCCCGATGCGGGACTCGATCCCAGGACCCCGGGGATCATGACCTGAGCCGAAGGCAGACGCTTAACCGACTGAGCCACCCAGGCGTCCCTGGAGCTAGGATTTGAATCTAATTCCAGAACCTGTGCTTACAGCCCCTTTTGTGTAGGAGGAAGAATTTCCTGGACTTCATGTGCAGGATAGACTGGAACAGGGAGAGACTAGAGGGGAAAAGACCATTTAGGAACACTCTAAATATAAGGTTATGAGACTCTGGAAAAAAGTGCTTATTTAGGGACTAGGTAGAGTAGGTGCCTCCTAAATAACATTTGAAAAGGTGAATGAATGAGTTTTTCTGATTACAGGTGCCAGTAAATGCTGCTGTCACCACAACATTCTGAGTAGTCATTTTCTTTACCATAACTCTTTGCTTGGCCCACACATCATTGCTGGCAAAGTCACTGAGTCACAGCTTCCCCGAGGACGGCTCCCCCAGCCATGGCTCAGTCTGTACCATCCCAACAGATGGAGGGCAACCTACCCTTTTGCTAGATCTTTAGTCGACACAGTCATAGCTCTTACTGCCTTTTCCCATCCTTCCCTTGGCAGGTGTGTCCTGTCAACTGAAATTTTATTCTCTCCTCCTTCATGCTATTTATATTGTCCCAGAAGAAAATCCTCTTGGTGCTATGTTTTTCCTTGTCCTTTCCCTCACCCCCTCCACCCCTCTAATTATTTTTGCATTTGGTACTAAGAATGGTATAGGGGGTTATTGAAAGATAAAGAAAGTCTCCAGGCTTACAAATGCAATTCTTTTCTGATTTGGGGTCATGTAGGACCTGGGCACACAAGCCCACATTTCCAATCTATAGGACCTGCTGCCTAAGCCTTCATGCTAGGAAAGGATTTAGTAAACATCATACCCACGATTGCTCTAAGTGGATCTAAGCAAGTCCTGTATGTCACAGGCAGTTGGAGAACACAAGGGAAATGGAGAACAAAGGAAGGAAAAATGGTAGGACGAGAGGAATGGGGTGAGCAAGAAAGAGAAGAGTGGTGAGAAATGAAATATGTCAACCTTACCTTGTACTAAAAGCACACATTATCTTCAAGATGTCCATTTAATGCCATTTTTTTCTTATTGTGTGGGTAGAAGCTGATTCCATTTTCTGTGGATAAAATTGGTATGATATTCTTGAATGTAATTTTTATAGGAATGGATAATTTTGCAAAATATCTGACATAGGCCTATATAACCAAGATAAATTCACTTATTTTTTGATTATTTTTATTTTTTCATTGAAGTATACTTGACACATAATGTTACATTAGTTTCAGGTGTACCACATAATGATTTGACAAGTCTATATGTTATTCCTATGCTCACTGCAAGTGTAGCTACCTTCTGTCACCATTAATCAAGATAAACTTAAAATAAAAAATGGTTTAATGTGAAAAGTCTATTTCTGGTAAGTATTATGCCTCTTATAATGTGGGCATCTTATAAATTACAGTAATTGACCTGGAAAGAACATTCAGGAAGGCCGAGTGAAGTCTGTGAAATCTCAAAAGCTATAGCTTCATAATGAACAATAACTCGTGCATGTTTACTGAGTAGCTACTAGATTTCAATCCATTCACTAAGCCCTGGGAATACAAAGATGAGAGAAACATAGTCTTTCAGTGAAGTGGGGCTTCATTCAGTAATTCAGGTAGAACAGAGTGACTAGAAATTGGTCCTGAGAAAGAAACATTGCAGTCAGAAGAAAGGAAAAGCCTCTGAAGAACTATGCATTGTTCAGAATTGCTAGAGTTTAAAACGTGAAGAGAGGGATGGGCAGTAAGGGTGGAAAAGTAAGTAGGAAGCCCTTGCTACTTTTATGTGGCAATCAGGCCTTTTAAGAATTATATTATTCCTGGGGCGCCTGGGTGGCTCAGTTGATCAAGCGACTGCCTTCGGCTCAGGTCATGATCCCGGGGTCCTGGGATTGAGCTCCCCGTCCTCAACGGGGAGCCTGCTTCTCCCTCTCCCACTCCCCCTGCTTGTGTCCCCTCTCTCACTGTGTCTCTCTCTGTCAAATAAATAAAATCTTTAAAAAAAAGAATTCTATTATTCCATGGAAAGGTCCACGTTCAAGAATATTTCAGATAAAGCTCTAAAGGATTCATGACAAATTATCAGCACGTTTGAGGGCCTGTTTGATGCCACTCTTAGCAAATGGTATTTCTTTTATCCTTACATATAAATGGTATGATTCTTACTCATTTAAATATTTACTATGGGTGTAGCATTTTCATGTTAGAAAATACAAGAGAAGAAGTATTAGAGTAGTATATATAGAGGCATTAAATAGAAGTATCAGAGAAGTATATATTGAAGTATTACATAGAAACAATTTCCTATGAATTCAAAGGCAGGAGAAAACCTTTGTAGGTTGGGGGATGTCCATTTCATCCTGTTGTTCTTCCTCCCTTCCTTTTACAAAAATTCCTTCTTCCCTCTCTTCCTTTTCTCCCACAATTATGTCCTGGTCTCTGTGTGATGGGATATATGCCAAGAACTGGGAATACAGTGGTTAGCAGACATAGACAGCTATTAAACAATTACCCCCTCCCCCAAACATAATTATACTAGTAATAAGTGTTCTCAAGAAAGCATACTCCATAGAAGGCAGGGCATAAATAAGGCTGAGTGGCATATAGGAAAGTCTTCCTGGACAGTTTGTTAAACCAACACCTGAAGCATGATGAGGAGAAGACAGCATGGATTCCTGAAGGAGTAGGTGTGGACAGATGTTGAGGAGCAGGGGAGGACATGTGAACCTCGCTAAATGATGTGATGAAAGACAAAGACAGGAAAACTCCCAAAGGATGGTACAGAAGATTTCTCTAGTCCATAATAAGAGCATCAGTTGCTATAATTTTTCTTATTCAATCAATCCATGTAAAAGTCTTTTCTGACATTGAAACCCATCCTTTCCTCTTAACCGACTTTTTATTTTAGTGATTTCAGTAGGATCTATAGGCTCTTTCTTTTTTCTTTTCTTTTCTTTTTTTTTAGATTTTATTTATTTATTTCTTTGAGAGAGAGAGAGAGAGAAACAGCATGAGAGGGGATAGGGTCAGAAGGAGAAGCAGGCTCTCCGCCGAGCTGGGAGCCCGATGTGGGACTCGATCCCAGGACTCCGGGATCATGACCTGAGCCGAAGGCAGTCGCTTAACCAGCTGAGCCACCCAGGCGCCCAGGCTCTTTATTTTTTCTTTTCTCACTTTCCTTTATCAGGTCATTAACTTGGATCCCACTTATCTGGAAATTATTTTGACACAATTGAGGCTCACATAGATAGATCGCAGTATATTTGGAAAGAAACACACCTACAATTCTTTACATTTGTTCTATATTTATCTTTAATCCAGACAGCTCCTTGAATTAATGAGCCTTCACTTTAGCTCCTGAGACAACGTTGGCCTTTTTAATATGGTGATTTTCATGGCAACCCTTTCCAATCAGCAGTGCACGTATGTCTACAAGTCTGTTTCTTACAGGATGCATTGGCTAATTGGACCAAGGATTTGGACATAACCTTGTTACTACTTCTGGTAGCTGTCCAGGCACAAAACACATTGATGCTGATGTTTCTCCCCTTCTATATTTAACAGATGGGCTTACTGAACTTCCTTCAGTGCCCACTAGCCAATGAGCAGGAAATGGAAGATGATAGGTCTGGGTTGAATCATAAAGGCTATTCTGAGGTTGCAGGACTCTTCCCTGCTTTTCCCTGACCCAAACCCAAGAAGCAACTTTGTTGGGGAAAATCACAAAGCCAAGATGACTGATTCAGAATTCAGAAACCTCAAGCAGGAACTCAGGACAGCTCAGGAATTCTATTAAATTTCTTCATCTGTATGAGATGACTGTACCATATCATCTCCCTTTTTCCTCAAACCTCCCACACATCCTCCTCCTACTGATGACCCAGACTCATACTTCATTGAGAGAATAAAAGTCATTGGAAATGAACTCACTCATCTTCCCACCACAAAACCTGTCAACTTGGTACATCTGTGTCCCAATACTTCTTCCTCCACATTGAGGGAAGTGTTCTTCCTCCTCCAAGAAGGGATATTGCTCCACTTTTTCTCTGGATCCCGTTATCTCTTGGGTTATCAAGGTATAACCTGCTCCTTGACTCACTCATGCTTTCTCTGAATAATAACATTTGACTATTTAGTCATTCCCATCATCATATAAACATGCTCTAGTATTTCCCATCTTCCGATACATTTTTTTTTCGCATAACCATACATACTGTTTCAGTTCCTGCCCTATTTTTCTGTTCTCCTTTATAACCCTATTCCTGAGTATCCAAACAAACTGCTTCTACCTCCTCATCTTTCTTCCACTCTTCAACCCGGTCCAAGTGCTTCTTCTATCTGTAACCCTCTTTGGTAAGGTCAACAACAACCTTCAGGTTTCCAAATCTAATGGGTTTCTTCCCTGTTCTTCTTAACTTGTCTTTTCAGCAATATTTGTCCAAGTTGACACTCTATTTGATTTAAGTATGCTTATCTCTTGGCTTCCAGGATTATTTTCTTAATTTTATTCTAATTTTCAATCTCCTTTGTTGGGTTCTCTTCTTAAATGACGGCCTTTCTCAGCACTTGTCCAACATCATTATCTTGTCTTTTGCCTAAATTCTCTTTACTTATATCCTCCATTTCCACTGTTTTAAATTTTATGCATTGATTTCCGACCTCTCCTCTGATCCCCAGAATTGGATATCTAACTTATTTTTTATACCTTCGCTTGTATAAATTATGAACATCACATATTTAAATGCCCCAAACAGAACACTGAGCTCCTTGATCTCATTTGACTCGAGCAACTCTTCATCCAGTTGATAAGACAAAATCTAAGATTTATTGTTTTATGTATGTATGTATGTATGTATATATGTTATTTTTTTTAGAGGTGGGGCAGAGGGAGAGAGAGAATCTTAAGCAGGTTCCACACCCAGCACATAGCCTGATGCAGGGCTCAATCTCACAACCCTGAGATCATGACCTGAGCTGAAATCAAGAGTCAGATGCTTTTTTTTTTTTTTTTTAAGATTTTATTTATTTATTTGACAGAGAGAGACAGCGAGAGAGGGAACACAAGCAGGGAGGGTGGGAGAGGGAGAAGCAGGCTTCCCGCCGAGCAGGGAGCCCAATGCTGGGCTCAATCCCAAGCAGGACCCTGGGATCATGACCTGAGCCAAAGGCAGACGCTTAACAACTGAGCCACCCAGGCACCACAAGAGTCAGATGCTTAACTGACTGAGTGAGCCACTCAGGTGCCCCTTAAAGAGTGTTATTTTTCTCTTTTTTAAAAGTTTATTTATTTTAGTAATCTCTATACCTATCGTGGGGCTTGAACTCACAACCCTGAGATCAAGAGTCACATGTTCTTCTGACTGAGCCAGACAGGTGTCCCAAGATTTATTCTTTCTTTTCAAAATTGTATTGAGGTGAAATGCACATAACCTAAAATTAGTCATTTTCAAGTAAACAGCTTGCCAGCGTTTAGTGTAATCATGATGTTTCTCAATCTAGTTCCAAAACATTTTCCTCACCCCAAAAGGGAACCCTGTACCCATTAAGTAATTATTACCCATGCTCACCTTCTTCTAGCTCCTGGCAAGCACCAGTATGTTCTCTGTCTTTATGGATTTTCTTATTCTAGGTATTTCACATAAATGTAATCATATGATATGTGATCTCTTGTGTTTGCCTTCTTTCACTTAGCATAATGTTTGGAGGTTCATCTATATTGTAGAGTGTTTCAGTGTATCATTCCTTTTTTGGCTAGATAACATTCCATCACATGTATATTAACAATTTGTTTGTCCATTCATCCGTTGATGGACATTTGAATTATTGCCATCCTTCAGCTATTGTAACTAGTCTAAGATCCATCCTTGATCTACTTGCCTCTCACTTTTTTTTTTTAAGAATTATTTATTTATTTGAGAGGGAGACAGTGAGAGCACACATGTGAGCAGGGGGAGGGGTAGAGGGAGAAGGAGAGAGAAAATCTCAAGCAGACTCCCTGCTGAGCCTGGAGATCTATCTCATGACTCTGAGATCACAACCTGAGCCGAAATCAAGAGTTGGTCACTTAACTGACTCAGCCACCCAGATGCCCCTCCCCTCACTTTTATATCCAATGTATTAGAAAGTCCAATTTATTCATGCCCAGACTATATCTTGATATCTGTCTCATTCTCACCATCTCTACTTCTGCCCTCCTATTTCAGGCCTTCAGTATTTCCAGCCTGTATTACCAAATACACTCGTCAATGTGTCTCCCTGCTTCTACTTTTTCTTGTGTTTCATTCTTTGTCCACAGGGCAACAAGAGCAGTGACTTTTAAAAATTGAAAATTATTGTATATATTGTCTTAGTTAGTTTGGGCTGCTATTACAAATGACCATAGACTGGGTGGCTTATAAACAACAGAAATTTATTTCTCACAGCTCTGGAGACTGGAAATTCAAATCAGGGTGCCAACATGGTCAAGTTCTGGTGAGGATCCTCTTCTGAGGTACAGACTACCCCCTTTTCATTGTATCCCCACATGGTGGAAAGAGAAAGAATTCTCTGGGGTCCCTTTTATAAGGGTGCTAATCCCATTAGTGAGGGGTCCACCATTATGACCTAATTACTTCTCAAATGTCCCAGCACTTAATACCATCATACTGGGGATTAAGATTTCAACATATCAATTTTGGAATTTTATATATGTAAAATAGTGTTATATATGTAAATTTTATTGAGTACTTACTATGTCTTAGCCACTGTTCTGTGGATTTTCCATGATATAGTTCATTTAAACCTCAAAACAAGGGAGAAAACACTATTATTATTGCTCTTTGCAGATGAGGAAACAAACTAATTTGCTTAAGATCACCCAGCTAATATATGATTGAGCCAGGATCTGAACCTCAGTAATCTCTCTCATGAGCCCATCCTCTGTTATGTCAGATTGTCTAAATCACATCAGGTTTTTCTCCTTCTGAAAGCTATTCAATGGGGGCGCCTGGATGGCTCAGTCAGTTAAGCATCTGCCTTCATCTTAGGTCATGGTCTCAGGGTCCTGGGATCAAGCCCACATCAGTCTCCCTGGTCAGTGGGGAGTCTGCTTCTTCCTCTCCCGCTGCCCTTCCCTGCCTCGTGCTTTCTCTCTCTTTCTCTCAAAGAAATAAAATCTTAAAAATAAAATAAAATAATAAAATAAAATAAAAACTATTCAATGGTTTCTATTCTACCAACAATATGAATCATGACCTAAAGGTTCTGCATGAGTAGGCCCTTAGCTATTTTTCCACATTTATCTTTTTTACTTTCCCATTACTCACTCTTTTTGAAGTCTTTATCGAATTTAGTTCCCACCTGCCTCTGGGTCTATGCACATCCTCTTCCCTTAGCTTAGGATATTCATCCAGCCCTCTATCTACCTTTCATATCTCAGCTTAAATGACTACTCCTTCAGGTGACTTTTCCTGCAATAACTACCCTTTCCTTGTGATTCTCTCTCATCTTTCTTTTTAAAGCTTAAAGCTATTATTTTAATTTGTAATTATGTGTGGTTTGTTTGTCTTTTGCTTTTTTGTTTGTTTGTTAAATCCCTAGAATATTAGCCTCTTGAGGTCAAGGACAGTATGTTTGTCCTTGTCATAATTATATTCCCTGAAATTTTCAGTTCCTAGTGAAGTTTGGATTAATGAGTGAATGGCTCCAATCTTACACTTTATGTAGGGCAAGCACGGATTGAATTATCTATAACTTTAGTCTGGCCACTTCACAGCTCTGTGTATACCTCCTCTCTGCCTTTTCACTGCCTTCTCAGTGGAGAAAAGGAAAAGGAACTCTCCTCAGTTCCAGATGTTGCTAAATCCTTGTCAGTTTTATTGCCTTGGGCAGGCCTGGGTGGAATTCCTCACTGGATCCCAGGGAAGATGAGGCAGAACTCGTCCAAACAAAATAGAGTCTAGCAACATCTGGTCTCTTTGTGGTGAGGTTTGAGGTGCATGCTGGTTGGTGGCTCCTTGTTTTCCCTCCACATCTCTCTCTCTTTTTTTTAAAGTAATAACACTTGGAGTTATTAGAGCAGACACCTGGCATGCTGGTCAGGCAGTGCAGCTTTACCTTATAATCAGCCCATCGTGGAGATGAAAATAACACCATGCCACAGTGTGGCAATTGTAAGACCGCAGGAAGCAAGACAATGCCCGACCTGTGATGACAACCCACATTCTGCCAACACTATAAAAAATGAATCTGCAAATTGCCTATTCCAAGCTCTCTCACGTGAGTTTATTCCCAAAGAAATACTCACCTCTTAATTCTGAGAGAATGCTACTAGGGAGATGAAGAGGCAGAACTCTGTGAAATGTCCTGGTGGGGGGCTTTCTGCTACAGACTTATCTGAAAATTGCATAGCTTCTGTCTCTTACAATAATCAGGAAAATAGAGAGCTTAGAAATGATGACAGGGGTCATTCATTGACTGCTAGAGGATTTATATGAGATTGTAACCATCTTGCAAAGTAGGAATTATCTTTTTTCCTCGTATCAGATGAGGAAACTGAAATTTCAAGACATTATCCAACTTGTCCTCTGCCATTTTGCCCACAAAGTGGAAAATTAGAATTCTTACCCATATCTGAATGCCTATAAAGCCCTGGTGATACCTGGATGCCACACTGCTTTCAAGATTTAGGGCTATTAATTATGAATATTTTAAATACTCAATATACATATTTATAAAAGTTAAACTTCAAAACTGGATATACTGATTATCATTAGCAATAGTCTGTTGTGTCTTTCAAATGTATTTGAGTTCTTGGTTAATTATTTCCATCATGATATTAATAGCATGCATTTATGTCCCAGGTGCTGTGCTATCTATATGATCTTCTTTATAAAAAAACTCTATGAGATGAATACTATGATTACTTTATCCTCTAGAAGAGAAAGCTGAGGTTGAAGAGGTTAATTAGTTCAACCAGCTATAAAATGGCAGAGGTTGGAGAGTTGGACTCCCAAAATCATGCTTTTAACCACCATGTTAGCTGGCCTGGCACGCATCAACTGTGATCCTGAAGCTTTACACCTGCTTCTTGAATTTAAGCAGATGTTATCTGAAGATTCTGGCAGAGTCAATACTTACTGATGGTTCTACATTTTGTTGTCACAATACCAAGAACTATAGCTCTTCATATAGCCATCTCAATGGCAGACAACTTGAGGGTAGTGGGATTACCGACAATTTACCACAGTAACGGAATATCTATTGGGTATGATGCATTACACAAGAAGCAGTTCATTGGCAGACAGAAAAGATGTGGGAATCATGGATCCTGTTCTCAAGCAGTTTAGTGAGAAAATATTGTTATAAGTGTGGAAGACCTGGTAAATAATTAAATAGCAAGAACTTAATTTCAAGGGAATATATATAGGACTGGTTCACTGTATAGAGGTCTACTGAGTACAACAAATAAATAAATAAATAGAACAACCCCTAAAACTGTACTCTAGGAGTTGGCACATGAGTTTTGGTCAGGTGTCAGAAAATTGTAAGATGCAGATTATTAGAAACGGAAGAAAAGTTGGAGAGGAAGCCAAGCGTAAATAAGAGCACAGATGCAGGATGTAGCAACTCGGTTGGCAAGCGATGAACGTGAAGGGAACCGGAATCTATGATAGAGAGCCAGAGAAGGGAAGCGAGCAGGTTTTTGGACAAGCTGGCATGACCTCGGAGTTCTCAGAGGGGCTCTGTTCTGTAAATGACCCAAGGCATTGTTTGGTGACCTTGTTTGTCACGGTCTCTCTTTGGGTTGCTTCTCAGGCTTTCTGCATGTCTTCTTAAACATGAAACAATTTTCTCCTCTGGTCTCACACAACTGGCTTATATTTAATCCACAGCCTCGTTGCCAGCCACTACCTAATTATCTTCCAAGTGTGCCTTCCCAGGTTCAAAGGCATCTTTGCACAAAAACTGGTAAATCTCCAACTTATGGCAATGGCATGTAATATCAACCAGACACTGTTCGTCAGAACTAAGCAATCAACAAGCCTTTAGTGAGTTCCTTGATGCGCAGGGCATGGGTCTAGGCACTATTCCTAAAAATTAGGTGTTATAAAAAGCACTCATAATGATTCAGAAATTTCTTTCTCTTTGATATAAAAAGAGCCAAGTGAAATCTTTGGGCTTTGTTGAAAATGATAGAACTTGGGACTTTTCAGACAGACAGTGAATGTGGGTGTTTAAAGGGTTTTCAATGGTATTTGATTCATCAAATTTATCTTGCCGTTATTCTGAGTTATTATTTTTGTCTTTAAAAGTAGAATATTTGGAATGGGGGAACACCTCCTTGATCTTTCAGAGTGTTTTCAGTTTCTGAAAGTAGAAATAACGAAGGAGATAAAAGAACAAATGGTGATGCTTTGAGTAAGTCAAGGCATGAGGACTTTAATGCTGAAGCAGCTATTTATACTTGCCCTCATGATGTGCAGGGCTGAAATTCAGCCCAGCAAGTACGTGTAATATTTTCAGACTCAAATCCAGCTGTACAAACTACCACTGCAGCAAGCCGTCCACTCTCACCCTTCCCCCCGGCCTTAATCACCAGCCCACATTAATTTGTGCAGTGATTAAGAGCGAGCCTTCCGCCTGGGTTTATATCCCAACTCTGCTCCTCACTAGCATATCTCATAGGGTTGTTATGAGGACTAAATGAATCAACATGCATAAAAGCTGCATAATGTAAGCATTGTATACATGTTAGCTAATAGTAATCATTAAAAGATAAATATAGCAAAATGAACTTGTTACTCAGCTCTGTAATTATAATAATACTAACTTTGTCTTTGCAATAGTAAGACTGGTATTTTTTGAGACAAAAGTATAATCTGTCAAGCATCGCCCCTATGTTACGTTCCATTTAATCCTCACAATGAAGCCATCCACGAGTTGGTGTCATTCCTGTTACTCTTATTTTACAGTTGGGGTCAAGAGATTTAGGGTCACCCAGGTGGGAAGTGGTGGCACAGAATTTGAAACTAGGCAGTGGAATTTCAGAACTTGTAGAAAGTTGACCTTTAGCCACTCTGCTTCACTGTCTTTGTATAATTGTTCCTGATGGTGAAGTTAGTTGCTAATATCCAGTTAGTCATTCTGCAAGCTTTCTGTAGTCTCTGGATAGCCTGAGAACCAGGGCAACAACTCCCACAATGAGGTACTCATATACTTCCAAAGGACTGAGAGTACTTTGGTTGGCTTTTGCTGGAAATCTCATTCCAAAGATCTATACTAATTTTACCTTTATCTAGAGATTCACATAAATACACATTGTACTTCCATCGTACTCTAAAACTCTCATAAAAAGTCCATGGGGTGGGCCCCATTATTTTCACGTTACAGATGAAAATCTGAGGCTCAGAAGAACTAAATAACTTTCCCAAAGTCTTATAATTAGTATGCATCAGAAATCTTTTGATTTTTGGTTTAGTGTTCTTTCCATTAGAGGTACGACTGAAGTAGAATCAAGATTCCTTTTTTCCCTTCCACACATCATCTGGAGTGTGTGGATTGCTCTCATTCCATAGCAACACTTAATTATAAAGATGAACTTTGAATCGTTAATCCCCTGGGTTACTGAAAAAGGAAAAGGCCATGCTTAGCTTTTATTTTGCTGTGTATTTTTGCCTGAGGGCAAGTTGGTTTACTACAAGAGCTCTGACTAGAGCTCTGTGAAATTTACATGCATACTGTGAAATGACCTTTGAGTCCATGTTCTTGGACTGTGTTTCCCACCTACTTGCAGGGTGATGAAACCAGACAGCTGCTTCCTGGGGGGGTGAGCTGAAGATGTAGGTAATCTGCAGCCCCTTCCAACCACTGGAGAAAAGTTCTACAATAGGACCAAAAGACCCCTCAGCCTTCTGTTTCACCAAGGGCTTCTCAATGTTCTGTTTGCACATTCTTTTCCTGCTTGGTAATTAGCACCAGCTGTCTCAACTTAAAAGGAAGGAATCCCTTTGAAATCCTCCCTATCCTCTGTGAAATGTGCTACTGAAACGTGCTAATTAGTAACTGGACTTAGGACAACACAGACATGTGTTTCCTGTGAGTGCTGTAGAAGGAAGAGGAGGAGGGATATGAACATCTGTTGAGTTGCATATGTGTGTATGCTTTTCTATCTTTCAAAATGACATTTTTAATGGCAATCTATCTGCCCAATTGTGATCAGTAGCTGGTAGCTAATGATCCCCGCCCCATGCATTGACTTCTCTCCCTGCTCAAGCTTGAGAGTATTCCCAAGGGCAGAGAGCAGGGCCAATGGAAGCATTCCCCCTCTGCCTCAGCAAATTGACTTTGTCAGTATCCCCTCACTTTTCACCATAGTAGCAAGAATCATAGGGCCCCAGGGAAATAAAAAATAACTCCTCTTTCTTTGGGGACCACGGTCCCACAGTAAGCCAACAGCCCAGGGGCTCTGTGACAATTAGCACACCCTGGAATGTGGGGAGAGAGCATAGAAACAGAATGCAGCCTTGTGCTAAACACACTTCACCGAAGTGGAGAAGCCACTGGCTCGCCAGTTCGAGCCACGATTATGTGAACATCTGTGTCTTCCTGAGTACTTTCGGGCAGCAATTCCAGGGTTCCAAACGGACTTGCTGGTCTGAGGGGGCAAGAGCTCCTTACTCATGACAAAGAAGGAAAGTCAGCTGATTTTATGGGAGCACTGAGGGATTTATTGACAGGACTGAAGGGAGTGCACAGGGGGCTTGGCAAAGGGTGGGCAGCATCTCCCTCCTCCAGGGCCATTCTCTTGGAGCAGTTGCTGCCATCACAGCAGTGTTTCTTGGTGCCCCAGGGGCTGCCGCTGCACCCTAGCTGTTCTCACATTCCCCCGTCACCGGCTCACAGGTTAAGGTCTTGCGGCGAGTGTTTGATAGGTTGAGCTTAGGTCACATCCCTCTCACCTGGCTGTAAGTGCGACGAGGACCGTAATCAAAAGATCTGCCCTGTTGGTGGGAGTTTCAGTAGGAGTTTTGTTGTTTTCCCCCAAATCACATACAGTAGTGGAAGGTTAATTTGCCATGAGGAAATCAGGTTATTCCTTGCAATAAAATTTGATAAATAGCTACTACTGAGACCTACTGAGAGGGAACTGATCCTGTTTGTCCAGTGTCCATGACTTATGGTTCCATGCAGCCATGCATGATCGATGCTACAAGAGACCTGCCCTGTAGAGCTGAACCCCCAGCCCAGCTGGTCCTGCTCAGGGAAATAATCCATAACTGAGAGTCTTCTGCTGCCCCCGGGAGAGTTACAAGGCTTGGAGATGAAGCAAGCCTCATTCCGAGGGCTCCGTGTGTCTCTTGTTCTACGATGGCTCTTTGATCGCCTCTCTAGTGCTGACCCATTTTCTTGTCCCATTCCCAGCTGTCCCGTCCTTGATGTCTGTGGGCTCTTGGGGGGCTTCCGCGTGGCCACCTGGCTTCTCTGGGACTGTGACTTCAGGCTCTGTCCAGCTGAGTAGGCCAGATAAGAATGTCGGGTTGCTATTTTTTCTCCCAGATGTTTGCTCTTCTAACTGGGCCAGGCTTTGCTATCTGGATGCCTACAGCTATAGCAGATAACACCATTCTTTCTCTTTCTTGCTTCTGGATTGGGGCAAAGGAAGAAGAGAGAAGAGAAAAATCCTCGCGTACTCCTTTGGGGGACAGAGCAGACCAACGCCTGTGCCGTGAGGACTCTGAACCCGCAGCCGGCTTACTCCCCAGCACAAAACCCTTCCTGATCTCTGCCACCTTCAGAATTAAGTTCAAATTGCCAGGCAGGCAAGTGTTTTCCTGAACCCTTTGCTTCGTAATCTAGGCTCAGTCTTTGCCAAGCTACTTTTAGCTTCTCCCAAGCAATCTGTGTTTTCTCTTGTCTTCATCCCTCACACACAGCAGGTCTGCCTCTAACATTTGTAGGGCCCGGGGCTTGAGTACAAACGGAGGGTATGGGCCGTACTTCTGAATTCTTAACATGTATAGACTAAGATAACACACTGTTATATAAAATATGTTCTATTCTCTATCCTTTTTTTTTTTTTTTTTAGTTTATTTTTGTAATCCATACACCCAACACAGGGCTCGAACTCATGACCCTGAGATCAAGAGTCACATGCTCTTATGACCAAGCCAGCCAGGGACCCCTCTATCCTCTGTCTTGTGCAAAAATACCTTCATCACCACCTGGAAAGCTAGGATTTGATTTTGAAATCTCAGACCCTTCAGAATTCCACAGTAGAATGTCCCAGCTCCCGGCACACAGTTCACCCGCCTTCTCTTCACACCCCTTGATCTGTCTGTCCCGCAGCACATGTGTTGCATGTGGATGTGTGGACATCCCAGACTGCACATCCAGGTGTGTCCACACCACCTGCAAATGGCCATTCCCTAGCAGCAAGCACACACACGGGTTAGCCCACCCGTGGGAGGATGGAAGAAGCCATACAGGTTCTGCAAGGGAGCCTGGAGCTGCTGGGGCAAGGACTTCCGGGTTCCTGGTTTCTAGTACATGGTCTGGCCTGGAAGGAGGGGGACTGGGCTCTGGGTGGGCATGACCTCTTGGTGCTACAGACTGCGTACCTATGGGGAGGGGCACGGCTGGAGGAGCACCAGAGCAGAGGTGTTCTTTTTGGGTCTACGGGGGGTACTGACACACATTTTCCATCCTCCTAGTATGCTCGTCCTGGGACAGTAATCTAATTGACTCATATTCATCTCTCAAGGATCATCTCATATTCCACCTCCTTCCTCCAAGCACTCTTCTTAATTCTCCCAGGGCAGGTTGCTTGTTTCTCCTCAACTTGCTGTAATACTATGTGACTGAGTAAGTCATTTGACCCTTCAGTACCTCAGCTTATAGCAAAGACTGTCATGAGGATGAAAGAGTTAATACATACAGAACTTGAGAACAGTGCTTGATTAGAAATAAGTGTGAACTATTATGACCGTTATTATTATATACTCACATAGTATGCTGTATTTCTTCCCTAGAAATATTTCACGCTGTTTTGTCATTGTGTTTTCTTACGCCTTTCTTTTCAGCAGATAACAATGCTTCTGGAAAACAAGGAATTCATTGCATTTAATTTTGTATTCCTAACACAAAACCCAATATATGTAACAGGGTCAGTGCTCTATAAATGTGTATGGAGGAAGTGAGCTGCCTCAAGGGGAGTTGGAATTTACCACTGGACCTGTGACCATCTAGAAGAAAAACCACTGGGAGCCTGAACTCATTTGCTCAGATCCTTCTGACCCTAGGCCCTTAGAAGGTCAGATGTAGATGGTAGAACTGAGTTAGAACTATGTCACAGGGTGGCATAGGAAAGAAATATTCAAGTGACAGTCCTACCCAGGAATTAAATACACTTGTATGTGATACTAACCTTACGTCCTGGTAAAGATTTACAACTGGAAGCATTCCACTATGTAATACTGTGTCTGTCTTCATATGAGTCAAAGGATCTGTGGAGCATTCTCCCAAGGGCTTTAAGATCACATGTTTCTCAGCATCCATGATCTGGGGAGTATGTCCCTGTTCTCTTTAATTGGACCTGTTTATTCTGATGACTTGCAGATAAGCAGAGCTCAGGAAATATGGCAGGAGAAAGTCTTTAATGATGTTTGCTTGATTACAAACTGCTGGATGGAAACTGCTCTGCAGAGTCTTCCCCACCATTTACCACCATTCAAGTGGTTGCAAGGTAATTTCCGATCCAGTCCCACAATTAGGATGAATGGGCCCGGCTGCTGGTTGGTCAGGAAACCATTCTGTTCATCATTCCTTCATTCCTTAGGGGTTATCCTGAACTGTGATTGGATGTAGGAAAATGCCCCAAAAACAAGAAATGAAGGAAAATAGAAAATTCTCCTAAGTGGATTCACCTTTTCCTTCTTTTCACGTTCTGATTACTCATTTAGCCATTGCATATAATGAAAGTGTAATTTTTTAGTGCCTAAAGCACTGCAAATAGGATTTTTGACAATTACTTAAAATAAAAACTGAGCATTTAAGACTTTCATCAAATAATTATAACAAAATAACAATTTTTGTTGTGACAAACACCTATATAGTGTTAGTAATGTGCCAGGCACTCAGTACTTTGTATTAACTCATTTCATTCTCACAATGATCCCTATGAGGTAGGAATTATTATTGTCTTAATTTTACGAATGAGAAAACTGAGGCATAGAGAGTTAGTGATTTAGATGAAGGTAAAATAATAAGTGGCAAGGTCGAGATCCAAACCCAGTGCATCTGTGCCTAGAGTCTAGTCACTTCATAACTGCTCTCAAAGCAGATGTAAAGAACATGTAAAGAAGTATTTAAAGTCATTTTTCAACTGGAGAGGTCCTATTGAGCTAGATATCAAGAGAAGGAAGTCTAAAGGGAATAACATTAATATAAACATTGTGGTACCAGGATGCCTGGGTGGCTCCGTTGGTGAAGCGTCTGCCTTTGGCTCAGGTCATGATTCCAGAGTCCTGGGATTGAGCCCCACATCGGGCTCCCTGCTCAGCAGGGAGCCTGCTTCTCCCTTTCTCTCTGCTCCTCCCCCCTGCTCATTCTTTCTCTCTCAAATAAATAAATAAAATCTTCAAAAATAAATAAACAAACATTGTGGTACCTATTTTCAGTTTTACACATATTTAAAATTTTTATTTCAGGGCAGCTTGGTCTTGCTTTGATGGTACACTGATAGGACCATAAGGCTGATTGTGACATAGATTAGTGAGTTTTCGCTAATGGCATTACACCCCAATATATTGAGCATCTGACATTTTTGCTTTTTAGGATTTGGGACTGACCTCCCCAAATGAGGATTTTTCTGAAGGAAATGAAATGGATTGAAGCTGAATGAAGTGCAGGGTGAGGTATGCTGTATGCCCCTGGAACCCGTGGGAGTCTGACACAGAGGTCTTGTTTCCATGGCAACAGGTCAGGGCATTGACTTGCAGGGCTGACATGATGGCAAGATTTGGGTTCTGGGTTTGCCCTTCATTCTTCCCTTTCTTGTATGCTCAACTTCCTGGATATATTTCTTCTTGCATCTGGTCCTATCACAAGCTAATGATAACCAGTTGTTACGGGAGGAAGAAAGAAGGTCAGCATCCGGTGAACCTTTCTAGAACCTGATAAAAGGAAAAACTGCTACTCCCATTAATTCACTTGACCTTTTCAAAGAGTGCCTCACAAAGACTTTAAGAGACTTGTTCTGTTATAGAGTATGATTATCCTCATGCCTGGCTTGAGGGTTGGTGATGAAATGGAAAAATAAAAATAAAATAAGAATGATAACATCTCTCCCTCGTTTGCACCTTTTGCTTAGGTCCCTATTTCTCAAGGTCCATGAAGCCCAATATGTTCAGTTGGTTGCTTTTTTTTTTAAAAAGAAAAAAATGTTTCAGTGATATTTAGGAAGAGAGGTCATGTCCAATCGAAAATAGAATAGGTATAGATACGATTGCTTGGGTTGGTGTAGCTGTTATAGGAAATGATCGTTATAATAGAAAACACATATACAGAGTTAATTTGTGCCAGGTACTATTCTAAGTGCTCTACTTATATTCACTCGTGTAATCCCCACATCAACCCTATGAGGTAAACTATGCTATGATATTTACAGCCATTTTACAACTGAAGCATAGAGATATAAAATAATATTCCCAGAGCTTCAGAACTATTACCTGGTGAGGCAGTTTTAAAACCAAATTGTCTGATATCAGAGCTATGCAATTAACCCTATTCTATGCAGAATCCTAAAATCTGATCTTGTTTAGTAGGATACCTAAACATTTCTGAATCATTGATCTTTATCCTCATTTATTAGATTTGACAGCATCATGTAGCTCTTCAGCTCCGTGTCAAAATACACAGCATTTTTGTTTATATTTGTGTGTATGAGTGTATGTAAGTTAAAGAAAATTAAAATTATTTTTGAACAGAATTTTGCAATCTTTTTAGAGATAATTAGGGACAACTGGGGATGCCACGAGATCAAGTTAAATCACTTGCGCGATGCTTGTATTCACAATTTAATTTTTAGTTGAAAGGAAAAACAGCCGGACACTCTGCCCTTTAAAATAATTCTTTAATTCTTCCCTTTCAAAGTTCCCTATAACTTCTCAGCGCCTCTATTCCAAATCTGAGTGTGTGAAATTGAGATGTATCTAAATATTTATTGATGCCTTCATATTTTTTTTCAGTCTTTCAGGTTTATCCTAGGGCAATAATTTTAGGACAAGGATCATTTATATTTTGGTTTGTGTTTGGTTCAGTGTTCAGCAAAATAACACGATTTCTTCCAACTTGGAGTTCATGTTTAGGTTCCAGTTCCTGCTTAATTTTTGCTTAATTCCTGGTAGGCGAGATCATATATAACTATTTGATATGAATTAACTCACAACATAACCAAATCTTCATCAAAGAAAGAGTTTTACCAATATAGTCATTGAATATTATCATAATAGCATCATTATAACAGCCTCATACTTTTAATCACAGCACCAGTAGTCATTTATTAGATTTCTGCTTAACATAGGACATTAAGTTACTACCATACTTTACAGTTTGGGGGTGAGGACAATTAGAGTAATTACTTGAATCAGCCTTTTAAACTGTGTACCTACAGAGGTGCCTAATAAACATATTTTGGGTTTTTAATTTAGGGTTCAGAAATAATGTAGCATTTTATAAAGATTTTCATGACTGAAAACTGTGAGGAGTCTGGCACCCAACTACTGAGTGATTGATAGTGTGTCTGTCCCCTCTAGTGGTCTGATGCAGAACTAAAATGGCCAACCCAAGAATGTCCAAGGAAAATTGCCTGGCAATTCTGAGCTCAGGACAGCAGCCCTTGCATCTACCTGGCCATGAGTTATAAAAAAAAGCAACGGAAAGAATCGATCAAAGGCCAGGTCTCTACACGGGGGCAATGCAAGCATGGATTTGGATCTCCAAGCTGATTTTATAGGCATGACAGAGGGAGTGGTGGTGGCTTTAAAAAGAGACAAAAGAGTTTCCCCTTTTAATTTCTTAACTTCAGGAATGTTGGAGTTTATAGTATGTTGAAACAAACATTCTCTATCAGGATTTTTCATCAGTGACTTTGTTGACACTTTGAGTTCGACAATTCTTGTTGCAGCCTGCTCCCACCCCCGCCCCCGTAAGACGTTTAGCAGCATCTGTGGCTTCTCACCTACTAGATTCTAGTAGCATCCCCGCTTGTGATAAGCAAAAACATCTCCAGCATTGCCCAATGTCCTCTAGGGGGAATCATTTCCTCGGACTGAGAATCATCTTAACAATTCCTATTAGGTAAGTTGAAAATAGTTTTTGCAATCAAAATAAATATTTCATTGAATATGACTTAGTAGGAGACAGGCCATACACCTGTATTATTTAATTTCATCCTTATAAGAATCCTCAGAAGTAAGTCCTGTTAGTCTCTCCATTCTACAGATGAGGAAGCTAAGACTCAAGAGAGTTGGGTAACTTTCATGACATCACATAGGTAAGTGGTAGAGCCAGCATTAAAATACAGGTAGTCTGGCTCTGGAATCTGCATTTGAAAACCTTTTGCTACAGAAGTCTAACTCCTTATTAAGCCCCCAAGTGGTGTACAAAATGGAATTACTGAGCTCTAAGTAATAGCAATCCACAGCCGGTAATTTATGATAATTTTCTGACCTGACAAAACAAAAGGGAAAGATAGTATACTGACATTGTCAGAAGAAGATTTGTGTTTTCATTCATCAAGTGCCTGCTCTCGCTACAGATACAGAGATGTATATAACAAAGCCCCTGCTTTCTGAAGCTTACTTACATTGCTGCAAGCAATAAGCAAATGAACAAAAGCATGTCTAACATGTCACAGAGTAACATGCTGTAAAGAAAATAAAACAGGCTACAGGTTATAGAGAAAGTCTCAGATCGGGTAGAGTGCTGCTATTTTATGTATGGTGGTCAACCAGGGTCTCCCTGATAGGGTGACATCTGAGCAGACAAAGAAGGAACAGGACAGTAAGTCAAGTGGAGATGTGGTGGGAAAGTGTTCCAGATAGAACAAGTGTAAAGGCCCTGAGGTAGGAGTATATTTGAAGCAGGGGCAAGCTTGCTGGCATAGTAAGAAAAAAGCAAAGAATCAGTGGAACTGTAGCTGAGGAGTGAGGGGGAGATGAGAGAGATGAGATGAGAGAGAATGGTGGGAGAGGGAGAGGACCCCAGATGCCCTAAGGTCTAGAAGGCCCTTCTAAAAGGACTTCTTGGCTTTTGCTTTGAAATGAAAATGTTTTGAAAAGAGAAGTGCCATGATCTGACTTTTCAAAAGACTATGCCAATCTTCTTTCCCTGTTTTGAGAAGTAGTTTATCATAATGGGTAAAACCATAAGTTCTGGAATAAGACTGAGCTCATTTTAAAGGATCTCTGTCTCTAAGAACTCACTCTCCATGAGCTTTGGGGCAAATAATTTAACTTATCTGAGGCTCTGTATTCTTATTTGTAGAAAAGAGGTGGTAATATCCTGGTTAATTGAATCTAAGTGCGATGAGACATAAGATGCACCATAATTTTATGTACCACTAAGAAAATACAAAACAACACTGCTAATCATGCATGAGTCAGTCAAACCAGGCTTTCTAAGTTTGGAAATGTCTTTAAGATATTCTTGGGAATTTGGTCATTTGTTCTGGCTTTATTTGCATTGCTTGACATGTAATAGGCAATTATTTTGCATACGTTTCAGCGATGACACAAACCACAACTTCATCAATCTGTTGGTAGTTTGATTTCTTAGGGTCCTCTAAAGCACTTGGTTGTTGCTTTTAAAAAAGTATGGAATCAGGGTCTTTCTTTCCTTTGATGAACATTTGCTTTACTAATAGCACATTTAATCTACTTCTTTGCTTGGTTTTTACGCCATTCTGCTTGGATAATCATCTTTAGTTTAAATACCAGGTTGTAGCATTAAAGATTTTTAAATAGCAATTAAACCACACGCAGTGCCAATGATGTGCGTCGTCAGTCAAGTGATGCGACGGTAATAGGAGTTTACACATTCACAGACAGTGAGAGAATTATAGCATGTCTGTCCTTTGGTTCATGGTGATGGTAAGGTCACATCAATCCTGTATTAAAACATTTTATGTGTGTTTGTGTGTGTGTGTGAGAGGGAGAGAGAGAGCTATCTGACACTATGATATCACATATACGCATATGTGTGTATTAAATTTAAATATATGAAATCTATCTGTGTATGTATTCATGTTAGAGTTGATGGAATCTGGTAGTGTCTGCCCTCTAGAGTTGAATGAGTGTGGGAAGTCCCCGGCACCGAGTAAGCCCTCAGTAACTGTTAGTTAGCATTCTCATCTCTATGAAGAGTTTATTTTACATGCCTCCATCTCTTTCTATAGGATTCCTTAAATTAATTTCATTTCCTCTGTTTTTCCTGAACTCACAAATCTTCCAATTCTAATTACTTAGGTGGCTCTCCTTCCTTCTGCACTTTCTACTCCCAGAAGGAAATAAAATTACAAGTCTCTAACTCCCTAAACACTCCTTTTCCCAAGTCATTAATCAACAGCTCATAGTAGGAAAAAAAAAAAAATTGCCCTGGGTCTCTGAAGACCTGTTGTAAGGCATAATAGATTCTCTCTTATTTCCTATCCTCTGGGTAGCTTTTAATTCAAGACAGATATTTGTCTTGCAATATTTCCATGATTTAAAAAGCTGAAGGAACATTATCACTTTATCTTATCGCTTCCCTGTTTATTATTCAGTCTGCTCTAATAAAATGCTAGTTGGTCAACCCTTCTCAGAGACTGTTATGGGTTTAACTGATAAGCTGTCCCCCAGGCTCAGTATCCTGGTTAATGGTTATAGTCATAATGCCACAAGAGATCATTTTTTAAAAGGCTGAAGGTAACAACACTGCCGATTATTACTTACCCCCATGCCTTTTTATATCTTCCTGGAATGATGCACTTCTTGACCACCCGCCTCATCAAATTAAAACAAGAATGAAAATAGATGGGGTCGGAGGGCCAACAGACCAGCAGAAGCAGCAGGCGGAAATTCATCTCAGAGATCATCTTGCTCTTTGCCCTATTTGTAAACTGGGAATGGCCTGGGCGCTCAGCTGTGCTGGAATCTCAGGCAAAGCAAAGATGTTGTCAGTGCCTATCAGCCCCAGGTGATTCACAAAATCTGAAATCTTTAAATTGTTTCTAGGCCTTTCAGAGCAGGTGGGTCTGTTCAGAGGTAGAGGCTTGTGTCAATGTCAGAGAGGGGAAAATGCCTATTTTTGAAGGATGGTGGGCAGCTTAAAAGGCCTTTATTCTTTAGTTGACCCCACTTACTTAATCTTGGTAAAGTGTAGTAAAGCTGATGATTGGGTCCCTTTAAAATTACTGACTATAATTTAAGGCAATATACTAAACTATCTAAACACATTCTTGGGGCACCTGGGTGGCTCAGTCGGTTAAGCGTCTGCCTTTGGCTCAGGTCATGATCCCGGGGTCCTGGGATCGAGCCCCACATTGGGATTCCCGCTCAGTGGGGAGTCTGCTTCTCCCTCTGCCACCCCCCGCCCCTCCCCTGCTCATGCTCTCTCTTGCTCACTCTCAAATGAATAAATAAAATCTTTAAAAAAAATAAGCACATCCTTGATCATTAAAAGGGGTCTAAGCAGTTTAATTTCAATTGCATTGGCACCTGGATTAGAATTTGTGAAGCATTCAGGGCCCAGATACTTGCCCCGGAGTCACTTCAACCCTAACTGATTTGCCTGCAGTTGTAAAACAACCTGACATGTTGACCCTCCAATGCTTTGACAGCTCCCAGCCGACTGTCTCATGTTTTAGTTAGCATATTCATATTTCTTTGTTTTATTCTCCAAGTTCATATGAAAATGAACCCTGAGGCATTTTAACAGTTCATTCCTATTAGGAATGTCTAGAGTCCTGCTTTCCCTTAATTTTTTTTTTTTTTAAGATTTAAAAACCTAAACACCTGAGGGCTTTAATAGGCTTCCCTCTTTGGTGTGTCTCAGATAATGAAAAGGGTTGTGAGGTGAGAGAAATCATTCTTTATGATTTGGGCCTCCTCATTGATCTTATCCAACAAGGGCGTGACTTCGGATGAGAAATATACACTCTAGTCAGGAAGAGGGAAGTAGCAGGTATCAGGAAACGACAGGAAGAGCAGAGCTCCCTGTGAGTCTGCGGATTTCACCTCTAGACAACCACGGTACTATGGGTCTTGGCATTTGAAAAGGATTCGTAAAGCTAGGGAGTTAAATAAATATTAATGATCACATGCAAACAACCTGTTCCTGCTAACAGTCTGTTAAAAGCAAGCATTCTCTCTAAAAGGAAAGAAGTTTGTATTAGGGATTCTTATTGGTCTTAGGTAGACTTATCCTATTCTATGTCAAATGAAATTAGAATCAGATTGGAAGAGACTGAAGCTTTCTTGAGAATCTAGCCTAATCACCTTTCTGATGCTATAACCCGTTGCTACTGAAACATCTTCAATTTTATTTGACAAGAATATTCTGGAAAATATTCTGTTGATGGTGACTTCAGGAGGATCTGATTTTGTTTGGCCAACCTAAACCAATCTACCAAATATAATTTTGATCACCTACTGTTTGCCTAGTATTTGAGTATGGTAACATTATTAAGAGTTGGTAAACTGTATAATTGGTCCCAAGTCTTCACCTTGTCCCTATACCATATCCTTCATTGGGTGACTTTGAAGTTCATCCTACTAGAAGAGTAGAGAGACATTGAGTGACCAGTTGGTTCCGGTTAATCTAGGACTTTCCTGGTTCCAGCATTAAAATATCTGTGTCTTGGGAAGCCCCTTTGTCTCAGGCAACTTGGGATATTGGTCACCCTTAGTTCATTGTATTTTTTCATCCTTTTATTTTGGGCTTGGTCACGGGACTGCTTGGTCAATAGAATGAAGTAGAAATGGCAGTGTGTCTGTTCTGAGCCTAAGGCATTAAGACATTGCATCTTTGTGCTGTCTGTGCCTCTGCCATCACTATGAGAAGGACAGGTCCTGATTATCCCATTGGTCCAACGAGGATGAGCGGTGTGTAGGGCAGAGCCAAGTTCAGCAGAGCAGCCCTGCCAAGTCTGGTTTATATCACAGCAAAGCTATATTTGCATGAGTGATAATAAATGGCTCTAATTTTAAATCACTGATACGTGTCATGCTTTATTGCACAGCAATGGTTGACCTCTACAATTCAGTTTTATTTGTATCAGGCAATGGGCTAAAAGTTTTACATAGATCAGCTCCTGCTACCATGCCAGGAAGTAGCAATTGTTATTCTTTTACAACTGGGGAAACTGATGTGCTCGCTTCGGCAGCACATATACAACTGGGGAAACTGATACATAGGAAGATGGAGTAAGTGCCCAAAGTAAACAATGGACTATTCCAAACCCGTTTCCAACATAATCCAATACCTTGAAGTTTTAAAAAATAGTCAACGAATACAAGCTCATTGTGCAAGTTTTAAGCAAATCAGAAATAGAAATAAGAAAAAGTAAAATGCCATCCTCTTCTCTCCTCCACCCCCTGACTTTCTCATTTCTTTAATTCTTCCTCTCTGAGGTTATCGCTATTACTCTTTTGGCATGAATCCCTCTGAATGATTTTCTGTGCATTTTATAAACATATTTCTCTATTAAAATTCCATGTAAATGGAGGTTACCTATTGTTCTGCAGAGTCTTCTCCTTGGATAACTTGGATATCCTTTCACACCAATCCACACAGAGGCACTTCCTGTTCTTCTAACAGCTGTATACCACCCCATACAAGGGTGGTATCAGAATTTGAGTTTACTCTTGGGCGCCTGGGTGGCTCAGTTGGTTGGGCGACTGCCTTCGGCTCAGGTCACGATCCTGGAGTCCTGGGATTGAGTCCCGCATCGGGCTCCCTGCTCGGCGGGGAGTCTGCTTCTCCCTCTGACCCTCCTCCCTCTCATGCTCTCTGTCTTTCATTCTCTCTCTCTCTCTCTCTCAAATAAATAAATAAAATCTTTAAAAAAAAAAAAAGAATTTGAGTTTACTCTTAACAATAAACATTTCAATTGATTCTAATTTTTCACAATTCGAAAATGATTCCAGGAACTCTCTTTTCATGTATCATTGTGCACATACGTGTTTATATAGAAATAGCCCTAGAAATTAATTTTGTTCACAGCCAATTACACATCAGTGTTTAATAACCGTGTTATTTAAATGAAATACTGTGTCCAAAAAACAAAATGTAGACCAGTACTTGTGCACGGTTAGCAGGTGTTCCTCAGATACCAGGTCCTCTTTCCGGATCCTCCTCCCCTCGTTGAAACATTTTGTAAGGCATCTGCGACAGCCTGTAAAGTGCATTAGCTGTACCTCTTTGTCCCCAGATGAAGTGGGTTGTGTTGCTACCAGCTGTTGAATTTGTTGATCTTCCACTTCACAGAGCATGAAGGATTTTTGGGAAACTTTACCTGCCATCTTAAAAGACTCCATGAACTGCAGGTGTTTGTTTCTTAAGCAAAAAGTTGGTGATGAATTTCTTTCATGGACACACTGTCCCATTACAGAATGAAATCATGGTACACACCTGGGGTACACAGTCACTTCCAGGTAGGCTCGGTCACTGGTTCAGTTTAGATGGTTAATAAAGGATCTCATCTGAAAAGACTCAAAGGTCTCTGTCTCATATAGGTTCCTCTGGCTGGAAGGAAAAAAACTGGAGGAAGAGAGAAGGCGTGTCAAAAGAGGAGGAGAGAAAGGGATGGGGAGGGATGGGATTAACACGTATTACACGCCTGCCTTGAGTCAGGAATTCTTTTTTGATTCAGAACTATTGATGTTCTGAATCATTCATATGCCAGACACAGTGCCAAGCCCCGGGGAGACCGAAATAAGAGAGGCAGTCCCTACCCTCAGAGAGACTATGGTACACTGGGGAGTCACCTATAAAAGGCAACACTCACTATGAGAGAACACCCAAAGCAATAGGGGCACATAGAAAGGGTGCTAATGCTCCTAGAGATTCTGGGCAGATGTTCTAGGGTGAGTGGCTCCTGTGTTGAGTTGGGATGGGAGGTCCTGAGCTCCCTTCCTATTGAGACTGGAGTAGGTGACTACCGTGTTTCATGCATGAATCCGAGCAAAGTAGTTGACAACTAGTTGGGGCTCATCAACAGCTACTGCTAGTTATTTGCTGAGCCACTGTACCATGTGGGGATCATCGGCAGGTGCTTGGAACCACACGGTGAAAGATTCAGGGTGGGTTTTACAAAGAGAGTGCTGCCATCTTAGGTAACGATGAGAGCAACAACATGGCACTTGCTGTATTGTATTCTGCCCTAGGAGCTTGGTGAATATTTCATCACCACAACAAGACTATGAGGTAAGTGACAGTTTTTCTTTTTTTAAATACTTTCTTTTATTGAAGAAAAAAAATATGTATATAATGGAAAGGGACATAAATCCTAAGTATACATTTCAATGAATTTTCATCAATTAAACATGCTTGTGTCATTGTAACTCAGATAAAGAAGTAGAACATTGGTAGCATCTGAGAGGCACCCCTACCTCCAGTCAGTACCCTCTTTGCCCCCAAAGCTAATCACTATCTTGACTTGTGATCCTAAAGCAGTTCTTTAAACTTTATATAAGTAGAATCATATACCCTTTATATAAATGAATCTGATACTCTTGTGCCTGGCTTCTGTGGCTCAGCGTTATATTTGTGAGATTCATCCACAGTGTCGCATGTAGCCGTAATTTATTTGTTTTCATTGCTGTCAGATTATACAGCAATTTATTTACATACTTCTTAATGTTAAACAAAATTGAGCTGTTTCTCGTTTGGGGCTATAGTGAGTAGTGATGCCACTTCTGTCTAACAATATATATGTGAGATTATATATCTAGCTAATACATATAAACAACTATGTTGCTTTCTGTTGGTTTACATACCTAGGAGTGAAATTGCTGAGTTGTAAAGTATGTTTATGTTCAGCGTTAGCAGATACTGCCAAACCATTGTCCATAGTGATTGTGCCTTGGCACGGGCACAGCTTTCCCTTATCCCTTAGTCCAAAGCCTGCTGTTCTTTCCCACCCTTGGATCTGTCCTGCATTGCAGCAAGCCTAATATGCATATGTAGGCTTTGTCAACACAGCCACCCCTGGGCCACCCCTAGGGTCAAGATTTGCACACCCGGAGTGTGATCTGCCTGAAAAATGGACTTACGGAAGAGACCCATTCAGGCAGGAAATTCTGAAGTCCTGGGTGTCTGGACTATTGTCCAGGGAGAGAAAGGAAGGACATGGGTCTGGTTGGGTATGTTCTTGGGCTCCATGGACTCCTTACTCCATGGGATGGAACTCCAAGAGTGGATCTCTCTTGACTGGGTCTGAGGACAGTATCAGGAGTCCCCCAGTAGTTCCACTTCTGCCGCAAGGCTTGGTATTGTTAGTCCTCTTTAGTTTAGCCACTCTGCTGGGTATGTGGTGGCACTTCATTTTGGGTTGAACTGATGATCAATGAGGTAGAGCATTTCTTCTGTACTTTTTTTTTTTTTTGCCATTTGGATATGTCCTCTTGTGAAGTGTGTGTTCAGCTGTTTCCCATAATTTTCTACTGGGTAGTTCATTGCTATTATGATCCCACTTGACCATGGGGAATCTGAAGCACAGAGAGGAAAGATAATTTTTTCCAAGGTGCCATAAGTAGAAAAGACACAAAGCTGTGTTTGAACCCAGGACATCTGACACTTCATAGTCTACTCTCTTAATCCACTCAGATGGTCAGACAAGGAACCCAAATTGGAATTTTTTCATCTGTTATGATTCATTGATATATTGCTTGGGCTTCTGCTAGCTGAGGAAAAGAATTACACTCAAGATGCCCAAGTGGAGACTACCTCAGGTAAGATAAAATTACCAAACACTTGATTGCTTAAAACAGCACACATTTACTCTCTTAGAGTTACGGGGCTCAGAAGTCCAAAACAGGTTTTATGAGATTGAAACTGAGGTTCTCTCCATGGAGGCTCTGGGATTCGGGATTCCCTTTCCTTATCTGTTCCATCTTGTACCTGCTGCATTCCTTGACTCATGGTCCTTTGCTCTATCTTCAGGGCCAGAACCTTCAAATTTCTCTCTGTTTCTTTACATCATCTTCTCCACTCTGGTTAAATCTTCTGCCCCCCTCTTATAAAGACATTTGTGATTGCCTAATCACAAATGGATAATCTCTTCTTAAGATCCTTAACTCAGTCATATTTAGAAAGACACTTTCTCCATACCAGATAATAGTCACAGGTTTCAGGATGAGAAACAAGATATCTTTGGGGGGGTGCATTATGAGCCTATCCTATCCTTCCACCATTTTAATTCAATATGTTTGTGTCATAAGTTTTTGCCTGTGAGGTTTTGTACTTGGAAATAAACTGTTTCATTGCCTGATTCACTTATGGTAACTATCAGCCAAACCATTCAGAAAATGTCTGCTCAAAAATTTCTATCTCTGTGGTTCCCATGAACCCCCTACTTATGTAGGATCTGTCAAAGCATTCTAGGCAGGCACAAGGAATGTTAAAATTTGTGTTTTACCTCAGATATAAATTCTCTAGATGATTCATGGGTTTTCTTACTGTAAAACCACCTTTCTTGGAAGCTTTCTTTTCTAAGAATCTGATATGCTTTCAAGTTTTCTATTTAAAAAACAGTTTCCTGGACCACTTCTGTTATGCTCATGTAGTGAATCCTGGTCAGGAGTGACAGGAAGCTCACTTCCGTGCGAGGTCTGGCTGGCCCTGGGACACCTGTTGTGCTGGTAGCGAACATGAGATGTCTAACAGGTGCCGCCCCTTCCCCCTGGCTGCCAGGTGGAAGACTCAGCTGCTCTTGAGACCCAGGATCTTCACGGCTTTATCCAGAGGCCTGGAGTTCCCTCTCATCCTGCTTTTCATCTTCCACATGATTCACATTGTGTGAGGCTTTAACTCTGGGTCCCCGGGAGAGCATTTTTATTCTGTAGCTGTTCATTGTTAGTTCATTGAACACATGTTTGTCAAGTGCCTACTATAAACGTGCCAGTTTGCTGGATGCTGGGGACGTAGGAATGAGAGAAGCTCAGATTCTGCCCTCAGGACAATCAGTTGTTTAGTTAAAATATGATAATTTCGCATTTTAGGTTTTATTCAGCAGCAACTGACAGGAACCAAATTCACACTGACTTAAACATTAAGGAGAACATTTTGATTTATATAATGGAAAAGCCCAGGGATAGTACTGTGTATCAGCCAGAGTCCAAACAGAGAAGAATTCAATCAATGAAAAGTGTGCACACATACATAACCTCACACTAAAGGATTTATTGCAAGAATTTGACCAATGCAATTGTAGAGACTGATTAGCCAGCTTCTGCAAGGCTGTTGTCTTCCTTTCTGATGCTGGCGCTTAAAGACCTCAGGACTAGCTGTCAGGTGGGGAAGCTAAACGCCAAGTGGTAAAGGAGCAAGGACAGACCGGCACCTGTGAACATGAGTCACAACCTACGAGAATGGGCGGGGACCCATGTCAGTCTCTCATGACCTCCAGACCATGCTGGATTTCTATGACGGTCCAGCAGAAGGAAGGTTTGTTACAAAGCTACAAAGTTACAAAGCCCTTTGTTACAAAGCGAAATATGCACGTGGTCCCGCAGATGGTGTAGCTGTAGCAGAATGGGGGGGGAAAGGGGAAAAGATAGAAACCTATCTGCTGCCCCACAAAACCAAAGGCGAGCTCTTAGATACTGTGCTGCAGTAGTATTTTATGCCTGATTCTTTCAGGCATAAAACCAATATCGCTGCCTTCATGTCTACCTTCTGAAATCCATGCAGAATGTCTTTATGTTCCACTCTAATGGGAAACATATAGCGAAGGGGATTCTGGGAGATGTAGTGCAACGTAGCCAAGTTGACAGTCTCCAACCAACTCCCATACTGGCCTGAGGAATGTCTGGCTGCAGGGGTTCAAACGACGTCCTCAGAAATCTCTCAGCTCTGTTTCTCTCTTCTGACTTTCTTCTCAAAAAGCCTCTTCTCTCACTTTAGCTTTATAAGCCCAGTGGAAAAACAGCTTGTCTTTCTCAACAGTTTTATCAAATCCTGGGCTGTCACTTGTCTCTGATTAACCCAGGGGAACACAGCACTCTCACTGGGCAGCCCTGGGTCACCTGCTTTCTCCTGAAGTCAGGGTCTGGGGCCAGACTCATTCTAACGGTGGTTCTCCAAGAGAAAGGCAGGGTATTGGTATGAAAAAAGGAAACCAAGCCTCAAGCCAAAGTGCCCTAACACAGAAACTCAGGGAAAGGTGTTGCCATAGGACATGATTGCATCAGATAGGAAAGCAGCTGGACGCACGGAGTACTTGCTAGGCTGCAATCTGAAAGCACATGGTATCTGTCTTTACTATCTTTTCTGTCATCTAGCTGTGTGGTCTTGAGCAACTTGCTTAATCTCTCTGGAGCTAAATAATCTCATTTGACAAGGAAAAAAGTTAGCCTACATTCATTAGTTCATTCAGAAAGCAATGATCAAATATTTAACCGTATGTCACACCCTGTGATGAACAGGAAGCCTTATGGAGCTTACCATCTAATGAGGGAGACAGACATTAAAATTACAATACATATAATGGATTCAGGACAGGGAGAGAAAAGCACCTGTCTGGGGCAGGGCTGGGGGTGGGGGGCTTCTTTCATCTGAAGAAAGAGTTTTATTTTATTTTATTTTATTTTATATTATTTTATTTTATGAAAGCCTTTTAAAGGACAAGTAAGGTGTTTTTGGTGGATAGGTTGAGGGAGCTCATTTAGTTAGTGAGGAGAATATATGTAAAGGTGCAGAGCTGTGGGGAAGATGCCCTATCAGAGGCAAACTTCAAGCTTTCAGAATGGCCAAGAGCAGGGCACTTGTGGACAACTAACAAAAGAGAAGTTCTCTGCTGAGGATCAAGCAAGAAGGGTATTCTATGCCATGCTAAGGAGCATGGCCTTCATCCGACGGGGGTGAGAGACTCTATGGCATGGTTTTGAGCATAAGAGTCTCATGAGTGATATTTAAGAAATAAGGTGTCATTGACGAAGAAAGAAGTGAAAGAAGAGCAGGAGATGGGTTGGGAAATCATTTCTGGTATCCAGGTGACAGAGGCTGTGAGCCTGGACTTGGGAAGTGGCATTCTGTCTGGAGTTAGGACTATCTAGGAGGTCACTTGTCAGGATGTACTGATTTGCTGATTGTGAAAGGAGAGGGGAAGAGAAAAGACCAATTTCCAGATTCACAACCAAGATGAAGAGGTGGGGCTGCTACCATTCAGAATTGGAAAACCCGGGGGAGGAAGTTGGGAAGAGTTGGTGGGTGTTGAGTTCAGTTTGGAACATGCTGAATTAAAATAGCTTTCAGGATGCCCACGTGGAGAAGTCCATGAGGACCACATCTTTTATTTAACTCTGAGAGGCCTTGATTTGATGTTCATTTCAGTCATGTAGCTTTTTGAGCTTTTCTTATCTACTTGTGAGGATGTAAGGGTATATATCAGGAGGATACAGGGACTTGAGAAGTGTTTGGTAGATATAATTGGTGTGTCTATCTTAATATACTATTTCCAATGTATAGAGGGAATGTACAAGCTGTATTTTATGATCAATACACTAAAGGAACTAAAATAACCCGTGTATTCCTAGTTTTCCTTTAATTTCATCACAGAGGAAAATCATAGAATAAGAAAGAAGAAATCTTGGGGCGCCTGGGTGGTTCAGTCGTTAAGTGTCTGCCTTCGGCTTAGGTCATGATCCCGGGGTTCTGGGATCGAGCCCCGCATCGGGCTCCCTGCTCAGCGGGAAGCCTGCTTCTCCCTCTCCCACTCCCCCTGCTTGTGTTCCCTCTCTCACTGTCTCTCTGTCAGATAAATAAATAAAATCTTAAAAAAAAAAAAGAAAGAAGAAATCTTTTTGATGATTCTTCATAAAATGCTTTCTGCACTCCTCATCTGAAATGACACTCTGTGTGAGACATTATTTTTGATAAAAAATAGATTTTGTTCTTCAAAGTTACTGTAAGTAATATATTATTACCATTTTTCACAATAAGAATGCAAAAGATACCCCAAATAATCAGATCTTTACACTGCAATAAGAACACAATCTGTGGTCCCATTTCTAATTAAGTAGTCATTTTCTTAAAAAAAATCTTTTTCTTTATATAACATTCCATGTATCTAGAGAGAGCAGGTTTGTGCTGAGCCACAGAAGTTCCTTCTAGAGTTATGTCAAACACTACTGTACTTTAAAATGATTGTAAAAATGAATTTGCCCAGCATTTGGGGGGCTCTCTGTTCAATTTCAAGCAATCTGAAATTGAACACATACAAATGGAACACATACAAGTGGAACAGATTTGGAATGATTGCATCTTGGGGGGGAAGTTCATTGAGGGTAGGGTTCATCTTTTTTCTGTCTCTAATAGAAGTTTCGAAAACTAAATCCAATCTTCACATTCATATAAGTTTTCTCTTTGGGCTCAGGAAGGCAAAGGAATCACTACAAATGTCCTCATCCATGGTAGTGAAGGGAACATCATGTTTCCCCCTTAATTCTTTCTAAATCGGATTTATTAGTTTGACTGGAGCCAAAGTTCAGTGATTTTTGACATATTGAAAATCTGGATTCTGTTCATTTATGAGGAGCACCCAAAGTAGTCATGAAATTGACATTATATACCAATTTGATGTGATAAAAACCACGCTTGAGCTGTTATTCTGCCTACCACAATGTGTAGCATAATGGAAGTGCTAACTATAGAGTGACTTAAAGTGATTTTTTTTTTTTTGCTAAATTACCCAGTATTTGATTCCTGATTGGAATTGTAACATTGTTAAGTCCCCATCATGTTTAATCTGACTCAGAAATTGTTTGTATGATACTCTCAGCTCGTTAACCCATCATCTTACTAATTTAGTTATTTGCTGCCTTTCAAAAGATATTTCTCTCCTGCGTGAAAGAGATTCTCAGAGGCCCTGGCAGAAACATAAACTACAGGAAAGAAGAGCAATTCAGGAAAATGAGAACTGGAAACTTCTAAATAATATGAGAACAATCTCCTTTCTCAATTATTGAAACTATTTTAGTTATGTACTTTGGGTAGATTTATATCTTAATGCAATCACTGAGATGTTGGAAAGAAGTTTCCTTTCCTTCCAAAACTAGTTGCTAGTGGAGGAATCTGTTTGACACATATTCTCACCTGAGGTCCAATGATTCCTTTTGGAAAATTTTCTAGGACAGGACATCCTGCTCACTGCAAGGTGGCTTTAGATGGTGCAGTTTCCTTGTCCTGTAATCAGTCTTCTTGCTATTTCAGTTTGGTCCTTCTGCTACCCATTGGAAAACCAAGGAGGGAGTCTCCCCCATACCTTTTTTCTTATTTTAGCAAAATATCTTAGTTCCTTCAGTCTTTCTGCAAACAAAAATACTTGTTGGATAAATGAAGGTAGGTCGGCATTAGTGTGCTTATTTTATAGATGAGAAAGTTGAGACTCAGAAAAGTTTATTAATTTGCCCAGAGTACATAGTTAGTAAAAGACAGAGCCACGATTCGAGGAAAGACCTGCCAGACTCCAGAGCTCTTGATTCTCAGAAGTGAGATCTGAGTAAATTTAATAAACAACTATTAAGTTGATACAGAATGTTCTGGAGAAGCCAGGCCAGATATTAGATGCAGAACTCCTGAGTTTGGAAGATGGAATGGTTTACATATTTTTTAAAAATAAATATATGTGGGAGATAAAAAAAAAGTAGTAAAGCAAGATTAGGTCTTGAGAGATGTGGAAGGAGTGTTTGATGTTTTCCATGTCTCAGAATTTAAGACCTAAAAGGAACATTAGAGATCAATTATCTTAAGTGTGGTTTTTCTAATTGCTCTTTAAGGATATCTAGTCACAACCCCTTCTCAATCAGACTTCACAGTTAAAAAAAATAACCTTATTATGGAATAGATATTTGTGATTTTTTCCTAGTTAAGACATCAGGCTTGTCTTATTTCATGTTTGGTAATTTTTTACCAGAACTTTGTGAGAACACCAAGGTTAAAATGTACTCAAATTGCATTCAGTGCTCAGTTGTGTCTTTCCCCAGTATCCATTAGAGTGAGGTAACTTAATTTCTTTTATTTGAATCATAGGTTTCTATTAGGAGAGCCTAAAGCTAGGTCTGACTCTCTCTGCACAACTTCAGGAGGGTTGGGAGATTATGGTTAAGGTTTAGTCTAGATGGAAGAATTTTGGTAGATTCAAGACTGTCCCAAGCTATGGGAACCACAGGAATGAAAGGATCATCAAAAATCAGAGGTTGTGTGTGTGTACATGTGTATATCTGTGTGTATGTATGTTTTATGTGCCTTGGAAGTAAGGTGAGGTTTGTAAGCCAGAGTATCCAAATAACCTCCAAAAAAAGAAAACCTTCAGAAGCACACATGCCAACCTAGAACACAGGCCAAGGGGTTGAAGTCCATCAGAATAACAGGACTACAGGTGACAGATCATGTTAGTAAGGATGGAGTGGGGTGGGGTGGGGGGCGGGAAGAGAGGTTTATTTTATGTGAATATGTTATATGCCACATGATGATTAATGATGATGATGATGATTGGATCATGACCACCACCAGAGTTTTGGAGCCTTGAGGAAGGTGCTGCAATGGTTAGTCTGACTGCCAATTTCCCAGACAGGTGGTGCTGGGATTCTGTGCAGGTTTAACATCAGTGGGAAAATGGGAATACCAATCCTAAAGCCAAAGCTCAAGCCTAGGAACAGTCAGAGCCAAAGGGTAGGAGTTTGGGGAGGCTGTAGCTTGGTGCAAACACACTGCCAAGGCCCAGATACCTGGCTTTATGGCCCCACAACTAATGCCAAAGTCCTCTCCAGAAAATCCCAATATACTTATTTCCCAGGGAAGCCTACCTCAGTGGTGTAGGACTGGGTGTAGGACCTCAGTATCTGCCATTGGTAAATGGGGAAGGCAGGCTCCATGAGCAGAGCCCATGAATCTATGCCCAGAGCTGTCTCATTGCTCCCTGGAACCAGAACGCTTTCACCCTCCTCAACTTCTCTCAGTCGGGCATCTCCTGCCAGCACTTTATTGAAACTGCTTCTTTGTATATCACTAGCAGATTCCTAATAAGCAAATCCAGAAGTTTTTTCTCAGTTCCCACTTGTCTTCCTGCTTTTAAACAATTAACTCCATCAGCGAATCCCTCCTTATTTGATGTCTTCCTTTCAATGCTTTCTTGTCCTTTACATCTTTGGTTAATTACTCTCTCTTCTAGGAGAGCTCCTCTTTCTTGTTCTCATGAAAGTAAACTTGGTAGTTCCTAAGACTCTGTCCTTGACCACATGCTCTTCTCCCCTTTTACTACCTCTTCCATGATTTCAATTATTTTCATGGCTTCAAGTTATTTGTTCTATGTGGATGATTCCAAAATCTTTATCATCAGCATTGACTTTTCTGTTCCTTCAGCCACATATAGGAACTTTCTGTTTGGGAGCAAAATAATGACATGTAAAACATAATGAAATTTGTAGGTTCAAATTTGACCAAGAAGACCTGATCTTTGGGAAAAACCGCTCTATTCCAAAATAGACACAATCATGAAATTTACAAAGAGATCAGTTCAACACAAACTGTTTCCTTAAGATATACTAGAAGATAAACTTCTGGACTTTTCCATTTTAAAATACATTTAATCTCAGAAGCATAATGTGTCTCCTCACAGCAAAGCTCCCCACTAATACGGTTTAGTGTTACTTTTACCAGGAGGCAAGAGTTTCCCTTTAGGCTATCCCCCCATCTTTGCTTTCCTCCATTAAGGGGCACGGGGTATTTATAAAGTATTTAGGACAGTTATATGACAGATCTACAGGAAATGAGTATGAGCCACACTCTAAGACAAGGCATCCCTTGTGTTCCTTGTATAGCGAGGCGCAGCAGGCCCTTTTCCCTCATCCATCCAAGCCATCCTCCTTCTCTAGAAAACAGTGTGGAGATTCCTCAAAAAATTACCATATGATCCAGTAATTCCACTCCTGGGTATTTACCCAAAGAAAATGAAAACACTAATTTGAAAAGATATATGCACCCCTATGTTTGCTGCAGCATTATTTACAATAGTCAAGATATGGAAGCAACCCAAATGTCCATCCATAGAAAAATGAATAAAGAAGATGTGGCATACACACACACACACACGTATGTATATCTATATAATGGAGTATTACTCAGCCATAAAAATGAATGAACTCTTGCCATTTGCAACAACATAGATGGATTTAGAAGGCATAATTCTAAGTGAAATAAGTCATTCAGGGAAAGACAAATACCATACGACCACTCACATGTGGAATTTAAGAAACAAAACAACAACAAAACAAAGGAAAAAAGAGATAAACAAAAAACCAGAATTTTTTTTTTTTAGAGAGATTTTATTTATTTACTTGAGAGAGAGAGAGAGAGCATGAGCCGGGGAGGGACAAGCAGACTCCCCACTGAGTGGGAAGCCCAGTGCGGGGCTTGATCCCCAGACTCCATGGTCATGACCTGAGCCGAAGTCAGACGCTTAACCAGCTGAGCCACCCAGGCATCACAAAAAACCAGAGTCTTAGATATAGAGAACAAACTGGTGGTTGCCAGAGGGGAGGTTGGTGGGGGGTGTGTGTGTGAAATAGGTGAAGGGGATTAAGAGTACACTTATCATGATGAGCACTGAGTTATGAATAGAACTGTTGAATCACTATTTTGTACACCTGAAACTAATATAACACTGTGTATTAATTATACTGGGATGAAAAAATAAATAAAATGTGAAAATAATAAAATCCAAAAAATAAAGTTGCTTCTCCACCTTTGCTCTCTTCTCCCTAATGTCATCCCACAGGTAAAAATCCAGCCCTGAGGCAATGTGTCTTAGAAGGAAGACTGCATCTGGTGCGGAGGTTGGCAATTTATTTAAATCTTTATTTCTGTTTTAGTGTTGACTAGGGTTATTAGTGTAAGAGAAAAGGCACAGAGAAACAAGACTAATATTTCAAGGTATAACCCTTCCACATAAGTTGTACACACACTTGGGAGAAAACCAATTACTATTAGAGTTATCCACCAAGGAAAAACAACAAGGGCATCAAACAAGACAGCCTGGACCACTGGACCACCCCAACATATTACAAGGACTTGAGAGTATTGGGAGGTGGAGGTACAGATCTAGTTTGGGCATGGAAGTAGGCGATGTGGTAAGACTGCCCAGGGGGTGATCGTGGGCAGAAATATGTAAGGATTCAAAATAACAAAGATAGACTGGATGGAAGAAGTCTTGGTTTTATATAAACATATAACAAAACTAGCATTAATTGAGCACATAATGTCAAGCATTGCTCTAAGTACATTCTATGTATTAAGTTATCTAATCCTCATAGCAATCCTTTACAGGATAAAATATATCCATTTCACAAAGGAGATATTGAGGCACGGAGTAAGTGGCAGAACTGGGTCTCTGAAGTCAGGCTCCAGATCTATAATCTGAAGTATTATATTATGATCCCTATAAATCAAAGTATGAGAGTTGGATAACTTCTGGGGTTCTTCTCCTGCTGATTCTGGTGAGGACACCATCATTAATAAATTGTATGACTTTATTTTCTCATTGTATAATCTATTTTGCATGGTTGACATCAGGGTCTGGAAGGACATTCTGGAAAGGGAGAAGTCAGAAACTCAGGCTCATCTATCTGATGCCATGAGCAAGCTAATTCAGTGCCATATGGACAGTCTCTTGCTTAGATTGCCCCTGTGTCCTTCACATCACCCTGGAGGACTGGGCCCACCTATGGGAAGGAGAAGACCAGGGACCATGACTGCTGTCTTGAAATTTCACATAAGTAACTAGTAAACTGAACACATATGACTCATGAGAAACTCAAAATGCAATATTCTTTTTATCTTCCACCATTCTTTTATACTTTATTCAATGGAAGCAATCTTTCCTTGCTTATGGATGAAAACTCCAGAAGGTCCCATGGTTTCTGTTCATTTTTACTTAATGAACTAATCGACGATAGTCAATTGAAGTTGCAAACAGTATAATTTCACTATTTAGAATGTTAAGCCCCATTTTAGGTAAAACTTCAGTGGATCCCTATAATCTAGAAGAGAACATCTGACACTTTCATCAGAGAAACATTCCTAACAGCCAAAGATGGGGAAATGGGTCTTCCTGTGGGAGTAGGATCTCACCATTGGCATGGGTTCTGAGGATGTGGCCTTTGGGTGCATGTAGCAGGTGAAATTTTTCTTTGATTTCTTAATTTTAATTAAACATTCACATCAGTCTTTTATTTACCTCCAGAACATATCAGTATTAAAGAATGTTAAAATGTTTAAAATTATTTACTGGGAAAATTACTATGCTTCTCTTTTCCCTACCTCCCCAATCTCTAAACAGAGTTTAGAGTTAAAAAAATACCACATGTTGGTCCCCTTCAACTTGCTGAATGACTCCAGCTTGAGATGCCCAGGCTAAGACTACACCAGCCAAACTCAAACTCATGCATTAAAAAATGCCCAAGAATCAAGCACATATGTCAAACTTTAATATCTGCTTAAAATCTGCAGTGGACACATAGATGCCTATTACATAACATTCCATATATTTTTTAGTAAGTTGAAATCTTTCATATTGATGAAACACAAACAAAATGAAATGAAAATTAAAGCAAAATCCACTGCTACGTGGGAATCCAAACTTTTCTCCTTACACTTCTCTTATTTCCTGAACACAATGTGCAGATTTCTGATTTCAAATCTTAACTTACTCCCTTCCCCTGCATGAAAATTTCTTTTCATTTTCTTCTTGTCTGAGTCCCACCCCTTTTTGATGAATTTAAATTTCCTCTCCCACAGAAATTCATGTCAAATATCCTTATTCCTCATTTAATTACTTCCTCTTCTAAACAGCTGAGATATCTATGAGCTGGCCTACTCTTGCATCCCAATCTGCCTATCATGGCTATTTATCTTTTCCCTGATGTCCCTTTTTCTCCCCTGTTAATTAGTAAGTTCGAGCAGAAGCATTTGAAACATATTTGTTGAAAAAATAAGTGAGGGCCATTGGAAAGCATTTATAAACGGACTAGGTATATGCATGCTCATACTTACCACGTGTTTGCCAACATATATGTGAAGAATTGTAACTGCATGGAAAAATGCTTATGATGTAATGCAGAAAGAAAAGGTCAGGATGCAAAACCTTTATACAGTCTGATCTCATTAAAATTCTGTACAAGCACGCCTTAATAACTGCCTGATAGTTCATCATTTGGATGTGAACTGATAACCTTTTCAGAAAGAATGGAGCCGTTCTTAATAAATTCAGAAAATTCTCTCTAATACAAAATGATGGAAGCTTGTCTACTTATTCATTCTTCTCCTTATCATAATGTCATTTCTTTTTCTAGCACCAACATCCAGAGCATGTATTAGGGAGCCTACTGCCTCTGCTTACAGAGGTTTTCAAACTGGATCTAATAGTCAATATTCGGAGTATAAGCATCAATATTCCAAAAGTAAAATTAGGAAAGGTAGAGCTTCACAAACTTCCTTCATACAGTTAGAGTTTCAAAAGTTAAAAACACCTTGCTTGTCTCTCCTCTGGGGCCTGATACAATAGTGAGGCACATTTCTCTTGGCAATAGCATTCGAGTCATGATTAAATATCATCTCTTTGTCCTGAACTCTGTGATTTCCTAAAGCTAGTGCATAGATCAAAGTGGCTGAATAAAGATACGTGGGAGAAGCTTTAAAAAAACAAGCAAACAAAAAACTGATTCTGGGGTCCTGATTCAGTGACGTCTAGAGTGGGGCCCAGAAAGCTGTATTTTACAGTTTCCTAGGAGGTTCTGATGAATAATCAAGTTTGGGAACCACTCCCTGAGGGAGCTGGAGTGTAATCCAATTATTTCCTGGCAGCCTGAAAGAAAAGAGGTGAAGGTAGATGTTGATTTATTATGAGAAAAATAGATTCCCCAGAGAGATTCTCCCTGGAAGACATTTTAAAAATCTATCTCAAGATAGTCATTTCCCTGGGGTGTTTTGATTGTCATTCTAAAGCATGGCAGAGATTTGATGAACTTTTCAGGTCACTTCCAACTGTCCAATTTTATAAAAATGTGCCTAGTTTTGTAAATGTTGCAATGATCTTTAGAAAACATTTTTCCCTCCAGAAAAGAGCACATTTACTTCACACCCATTAAGCTAAGCGATCGTGACATGTTCACACCCCTGAGCACATTTAGTTCTTGATAGAAAATGAGACATTTATTGTGGGCACATAAAGACACTGGAGATTTTATTGTGGCTTTCATTTCTCAAAAAATCTATATTAAACATAAAACTAATATTTATTTCCTTCATTTTGTAGATAATTTGCTTTGTAAAGAACATAGAACAATTTCCCCAATTTTACACAAGAAATGACTTGTTTCGAACAGATCCCTTATTCTAATCCAATCTTATGGTACTCTCAACTTCTTCATAGTGATTTTTTTTTTTTTACAAAAAAATCATTTTAACCCAAGATTTAATGTATTTTACAAGATACAGGCCTCTGTCCCCAATTTTCAGTTTTTGTAAGATCCTACCTAGAGGAATTATTATGGCAGTGGAGAGTTATTTTTGTCTAAACACCACCCCTGTGTGCCATGGAAATCCGCTATTATCCAACGCAAGTGGTCTTGATGAGTCTGCCAATCACTAGATCTTCTCCCTTGTTCTCAGGGGTGAACACGTGATCCCAGGACCAATGATAACAGCCTGTTCTTCCAGGAGCAGTGATTGGCCTAGGAATCAGCATATGCCCTAAGAAAGACAAATCTGGTGTTGGGTGATAGAATTGCCTCCTTCCCTCCCCGCCCCCCCTTTTTTCCCTTCTGTGTTTGCTAAACTGGAAAAATGTGGCTGTGGGTCAATGAGAAATAGTTTTTCCTGCCAACTGATGAAACTTTGTTTGCATAAGAAAGCGAGTCTTTGGAGAGAGGTAGAAAGAGGGATGGGGAAAGAGGCTTATGACATTCTTGATCCAATTGTGTTGACTCTTGAACTTTCAGAATATGAAGTGCCTGAATTTGTTCTTTGAGCTATCTTGAATTGAGTTTGAAAATGTGAATTGCGGACAAAACAGCCTGACTAAATACAATCATTTTCTCCATTTTCCAATTGAGTAAATTGAAGCTCAGAAAAGTTATGTAACTTGACCTAGTTACTAAGTGAATTAGACTTGAACCCATGTGCTAATACTCTAAATCCTGTGTTCTTTCTCCCAAACTATTATTCTTTATCATCTGTTGAAGAGGTCTGACACCCAGGGAAAAAGTGATGTAAGAAATAGATCAAATATGGCTGGCTGAGAAGGATATTATACCAAAATACAAAGTTAGCTAAATTGCTTTTGATCCAGATTTACAGAGGTCTTTGCATAAATTGTAAGAGTCTAAGGTGTCAAATATGAAAAGTGAATCTGCTAAGCACCAAAAATAAAATTAGAATTTAAACCTTATATTATCCAAAGATAAACACATTTTGTTTGAATATTTATTTTAAGTGAGTTTCATTAATCACAGGGAGTAGAAAATTCAGACACAAACTTCATCATAATGTACAAATCTACCATAATCTTCTGAAGGCTAGCAGAGATCTCCTATTTCAAGTTAAAATTTTAGAACTGACAGGACCTTATAGCTTAACCTCATAATGGCGGGCTAGATTGAACAACCAGGCCTATGATTGTTTTCCAATCAGACAAAGTAAAATTAATTTACTATCTAGTAACATTAAAAGTTGTCTCTTTGGGGTCCTATTGTACCTGAAAGCGTTCTTTGATTTTTTTCTCCTTTTCCTATTCTACTCCTATCCTTCTTTGACAAAATGCTATTCTACAAAAAAGAATCTGAAGCACATGAGGTCTAAAATGTGTATACTTAAGACAGTACTGGGTGCCTGGGTGGCTCAGTCATTAAGCGTCTGCCTTCGGTTCAGGTCATGATCCCAGGGTGCTGGGATCGAGCCCCTCATGGGGCTCCCTGCTCAGCGGGAAGTCTGCTTCCCTCTCCCTCTGCCTGCCACTCTCCCTGGTTGTGCTCTCTCTCTCTCTTTGTCAAATAAATAAATAAATAAATAAATAAAGTACTAAAGGAAAGAACATTGAATACAGGTGAAGAGCAAACTGTGAAACATGCCTGAATACATACTCTAATTAATCTTTAGATTTTCTTTCTTTCTTTCTTTCTTTTTTTTTTTTTTAAGATTTATTTGAGAGAGAGAGCGTGTGCCTGTACACAAGAGGGAAGGGGCAGAGGAAGAAGGAAATAGAAACTTAAGCAGAGTCTGTGCTGAGTGCAGAACCCAATGCAGGGCTCCACCAAGAGGCCAACACTTAACAGACTACACCACCCAGATTTTATTTTTCTCTTTTGATAGAGCTGTTTAAAAAATTTTTAAATATTTTTTAATTTTTAAAAAAGATTTTATTTATTTATCTGAGAGAGAGTGAGAGGGAGAGAGCATGAACAGGGGGATGGGCAGAGGGAGAGGGAGAAGCAGACTCCCCACTGAGCAGGGAGCCCGATGTGGGACTTGATCCCAGGACCACCTGAGCCGAAGGCAGACGCTTAACCGACTGAGCCACCCAGGCGCCCTGTTTAAATTTTTTTAAAGATGTAACAACTGAAACATAAAAATCACAGTAACATTTATATAAGCTAGTAGCATAGTAATAAAATGAATACTATGAATCTGCCACTGATCTTAAGAACTAGAATTTGATTAACGCTTGTAGCAGACTGAATATAGCAGAGGCATTCTCCATGCCTCCTCCTTAGAGGTTACTACTTTCCTGAAATCATTCCATTCCATTTTTAAAAAGTAGTCTAATTTTTTAATTTTAAGTTTCCCTAGCAATATATGGTTCGATATTTCTTGAGTTTGAACATTAGGAGTTATAGGTAATCTTCTATGACTTGCTTATTTCATTTCACATTACATTGCTACAATGTATTCATATGCTTCCAAGGAGCTACAGTTCATTCATTTTTAGTCTGCATAATATTCCATCCTGTGATTTCTGTAATTCGGTTAGTCACTCTTGACATTGGAACTTTGAGGTTTTTTTTTCTTTTCCATGTTTTTGCATATGTGAATAATAATGTCTTAAACATTCTTATTCCTTTCTCTTGTATACATGTATAAGAATTTTTCTAGGGTGGATATCTAAAAGAGGAAGTGCTTGGTTTGGGAGTATAGAATATTTAACTTAATATGAAGGTGTCAAACCTGTTTCCAAAGTGATGAAAGTATATGAATATCCATTGATTCAAATCCTTACCAATATTTGTCAGTATCAGACCTGTATTTTTGTACACTTTGTGGTTATAAAATGCATCTCACTGTGGTCTTAATTTTCATTTCTGTGGTTACTAATAAAGTTGAATGTCTTTTCTTATGTGTATTCAGGATTTGTGATTCCCATCCATAAAAAACCTCTTTATGACATTTCCCCATTTTTTTCTCATGGTCTTTTTTCTATGTCTTACAAGTGTCTTAAAACACATTCTGGCTTCTAGTCCCTTATTGATCCTGTGTGTTGAAAATACCTTCTTCGGGGCACCTGGGTGGCTCAGTCGTTAAGCGTCTGCCTTCGGCTCAGGTCATGGTCCCAGGGTCCTGGGATCGAGCCCCGCATTGGGCTCCCTGCTTGGTGGGAAGCCTGCTTCTCCCTCTCCAACTCCCCCTGCTTGTGTTCCCTCTCTTGCTGTGTCTCTCTCTGTCAAACAAATAAATAAAATCTTAAAAAAAAAGAAAAAGAAAAAGAAAATACCTTCTTCAAATTTATGACATTTCCTTTTTTTCCCTTAATGCTTTAAATATATTTTAAATTTTAATATGGTCAAATTAATTAACACATTCCTTTATGATTTGTGCTTTTTCAGTATTTTTTTTAAAAGAAAATCTCAAGAATATAATCTTTTATATTTTCTTCCAAACATTTCAAAGGTGTATTTCTTATATTTCAATCTGGGCTTGTTTTTTCTTTGTCTTTTTTCCCTTATTGAGTGGTGGGAGAGAGGTCCCTGAGCACAAGTAGTCTGATCAACCTGCAGAAACAATTATTCATTGTCTGACTGGACCATTGAGCCAGTAGTCTGTGAAAAGCCCCAGGGATGAACCTCTACATTAAGAGCTCTCGTAAGAATGGGCTATTTCTGCTGTGCATTGTTAGTATATCTTTGGCATTTACATCAGAACCTAGCACATAGTAGACACATGTATTAGTGTGTGTATGTTTGGTGCATGTGTGTGTGTGAGAGAGAGAGACAGAGAGAGAGAGAGAGAAAGAGAGAGACAGAGAGAGAGAAAGAGGGAGACAGAGAGAGAGACAGGAATTAAAACAATTTAGAAAATATGAAGTTAAAAAGACCACCTTCCTTAGACATAATCATTGTTAATAATCAGGTATTTACTTTTCTAGACCTTTTTCAATATTTCTATGTATTTACATGTTTAAATATGCATACATAAATATTATGCACATACATAGTTTTTTTTAACATAAATGGTATCTTATTTTTGTTATAGCTCTCTTACTCTTTCTCCTTCCACTTAATATGTGTGCTCCCATCATTCCTGACCATATTTAGAAATCTATAGCATTCTATTTAATAGCTGCATAGCCTTCTGCAGTATGAATGCCTCATAATGTAAAAATCATTCCATTAGTGGAAATTTTTGTTTTTATAAGCAATGCTGCCCTGCATAATCCTTGACCATGAATCTTGGTGCATGTATATGTCTTTCTATAGCACAGAGTCCTAGAAAAGGGGTATGTTGGGTCAAAAGTATGTGTACTTAAAATTTTTGATGAATATTCCCAAATTATTATGAGTACAAAAGCTTTATCTTATGAGTTAAGGTTAGTAAGAATTTTTGACACTGGTAGGTCTGTTTACTTTTAAGAGGGTGTTTGACCTGATTCCAAATTATGAGGCCAGCCGAATTTTCTACTTTCCAATCAGTTGTTTGAACATCTCACAGATACTGTTTATGTGTGCTGGATGAAAAACTGCAAAGAGAAACACAGCTGGGTTTGTTTCTTTTCCATTTCTTTTTTTCCCTATGGAGAATTCTAAGTAGGAGAGAGGTCCCAGGGCACTATATCTAAGCTTTGAGGTTCCTCTTTGGACTCAGCTGGTTCACAGAGGAAGCCTTGCAATATCCATATCTGATATGTTCCTAGCTTCATAGTAGTACACAGAAAAGGGTTTTTTTGTGACTAGAAATTAATACATATTCACTATAGAAAATATTACAAATGTATAAAAAGTTATTAAGAGCATTGAAAATGCTAAGTTTTATGACCCAGAGATTACCAACATTAATATGTTGATGTATATCTTACCAGATATCTTACAGTTTTTATTTATTTATTTATTTATTTATTTATTTATTTATTTATTTATTTATTTAAAGATTTTATTTATTTATTTGACAGAGACAGAGAGCGAGAGCAGGAACACAAGCAGTGGGAGTGGGAGAGGGAGAGCAGGCTTCCCGCGGAGCAGGGAGCCCGATGTGGGACTCGATCCCAGGACCCTGGGATCATGACCTGAGCCGAAGGCAGATGCTTAACGACTGAGCCACTCAGGCGCCCTATCTTACAGTTTTTAAACAAAATTGGGACTACACTCTAATATCATTTGGCAATGTTTTCTCTCTCCACCTAAAAATATATTAAGAACTTTCTGCTGTATCAATATCATGTCATTTCCATCTTTGATTTAGAGAAAGCATAAATATTTAGGATTTTCAATGGACTCTGACAATTAACAAATATATATATATATATATATATATATATAATCTGTCACTAATTAGAATAGCTAAATCTTATTGAGTACCTACTATATACGAAATGTTTTGCAAACCACTTGACAAACACATTATTCCTAATTGTTACAACTAACTTTGGAAGTATGTGTTATCAATATTCTTCAGGAGAGAACTGAGATTCTAAGAGACTAAGCAATGTGGTTAAGCAAGGGCACATGTTTGGCAAGTGGCGGGATTTGAGTTAGAATTTAGATCTGCTTAGAAAACTGCTGTTTTTCTACCGCTCATTCCTGTTGATCACCATTAAAATTTTCATGTATGACTTCTGTACTCAAAGTTGTTGCTTTGTATTCTTTTTTTTTTTTTTTTTTTTTTTTGGTATATTCACTTTACGATGCACTTTATGATTCACTTTTTTGGTATATTCACTTTATGATTAGGTTGAAAGTAATTTCTAAGGGAAATTAAGAAACATTAGTCAGTTCTTCTAGCTACATAAGAGTTGGAGCCCATGCGTTTATTCTCTTGTCATCAATGAAAACTGAGCCCTTGGTGTGAGATTTGCAGAGAACTTCTGTGACAACTGAAACTGGAGCGCCATCTGTTGGCCATAGAGTTCTGGGCACTTAATACAGGAATATTATAAAGTTTATCATCACTATTGCTCTCTCCAGAAAAGACAATGCTCTTAGCAGCAAAGTTGGACCAATATGAGAGGAAATTAGGAGCTAACAGAATTATCCCTCATTTTTAAAAAAATAATTTGAGGTTAAATTCACATAACATAAAATTAACCATTTTAAAGCGAATAATTCAGTGGCATTTTGTACATTCACCATGTTGAGCAACCACCCCTCTATCTAGTCCCAAAACATTTACATCACTCATAAGCAAAACCCATTACTCATTAAGCAGTTTTTCCCTGTTACCCTTTCCCTTACAACCCTTGGAAACTACCAACCTGAATTCTGTTTCTATGGATTTTTCTATTTTGGTTATTTCAGATACATGGAATCATAGAGCATGTGACATTTTGTGTTTGGCTTCTTTTGTGTAGCATAGTGTTTTGGAGGTTCATCCACATTATAGTGTGTTTCGATACTTTATTCCTTTCATGTATATACCACTATTTGTTTATCCATTCATCTGTTGATGGACATTTGGGCTTTTGTCCAATGGACATTGTCCAAAGGGCAATGATGGACAATTGCCCTTTTGGCAATTGTGAATCATGCTGCTGTGAACATGAATGTCCATGTACTTGTTTAAGTATCGCTTTTAATTCTTTTGGGTAAATACCTAGGAATGGTATTGCATTAGCCTTGATTTTAAGATGAAGACGTGTATGAGAGTATCTGACAAATGGAGCTAAAGCTGTTGTTTAATGCAAAGTAAAACAAATTAGTTCAACAGAAGAAAAGAAAATCACTAATGGATCTAAGAATGGACATTTTTCTTATGTTTGTTTTTCAGAGACTTTGTCCACCATAGTGATTAATTAAAAAGGATCAGAATTAGCTGACATGCTTGTTTTTCTGCTCCACCGCTGGCCTTCATTCTGATTCAGCAGGTTTGGGTGTGGGAGGAATCTATTGTTTTAAGATGCTCTCTGTGATCTAGTGTGAGGGTCCCAGGGACTACACCTTGAGAAACACTGGTTCACCACTCACTAGCTGCATGGTGTGGGCAAATCAGCTGACCTCAATATACCTCAGGTAACTTATTTTTAGTGTTAGGACAATATAACTCACCTTACAGATTTGTCTTCAATTAGAAAGCAGTGCTTTGGACAATGCCAACAAATGTCAAGTGCTTAATAAATGTCGATCTTCTTCTTTGCTCCTATCAGGAGAGCTGATTCTATTCACCTGGGATTTTGAAAGAACTGTGTGTGCTTTCACCACAAAACAGTCCCTGGAGTAAGAGAGTTGATCTGTGCAGTTCCTCAGTGTATGAGCTAGGTAGTGTGATGGTACATTTCCTCCTCTGTGGCTCTCTGCAGTGAATGAGAATTTAGTGTTTCCCCCCTGGAAAGATGACTATCTTTTCTGCCCTAGGAGGCACTCCCCATCACTCTGAAAGCTATCTCACAAGTTCTTCTGAGAGGTTTGACAGAAACTTTTAAAAGGTGCAAATATTTTTTGTCTTTTCCATATCAAACTTGCAGATCCCTGCTTTCAGAAATGTAATGCTCATGTAAAGGAAATGCAAAATTGTATTCCAGATGTTTTGAACTTTTAAATACTCCTGTGAATTCTTGCTGTATTAGATTATCTGTGTGCCTAAAAGAAATCATATTGTCACAACTTAGCAAATATGGTCTGGCTCCCAGTTTGAGAAAATTATAGTTGTGATTAAGGAAAATGCTTATCTGTGACTGAACTGACTTGGTAAACATACTTATTTCCAAATAGAATTAACTTCAGAGTTTCATAAAAATATATCTCTGTGTTTGTGTGTGTGTGGTTGTCCATGTGTATTTGTGTCTTAAAGATCAGTGCCTTGGGCGCCTGGGTGGCTCAGTTGGTTAAGCGACTGCCTTCGGCTCAGGTCATGATCCTGGGTCCCTGGATCGAGTCCCGCATCGGGCTCCCTGCTCGACAGGGAGTCTGCTTCTCCCTCTGACCCTCCCCCCTCTCATTCGCTCTGTCTCTCATTCTCTCTCTCTCAAATAAATAAAATCTTTAAAAAAAAAAAAAGATCAGTGCCTTTACAAGTGCAAATGAGAAAGCTAAACCATTAGTTTAGAAAGAAGGAAGTACATACAAGAGGCTGTAAAGAACACAGAATAATTCAATGAAATGTGATGTATTTTCTAGAAGGGCAGGGCAAGAGACAAGTGGCTCTGGCTGCCCCCAGGATGCAGCCTTGGCATATGCGTGAACACCTATGTTCCACCTTGAACACTAGCCACAATGTATGTATGTCATGTATGTATGTATGTCAATGTATGTAATGTCAGTCACTATATTCTTCATCTTCTTTAGTCAGGATACCACCTAGTCCAGTAGGTAATATTACTCTTAATTTACAGATGAGGAGACTGCGGCTTAGAGAGATTAACTAGCATGACTGAGGTCTACAGGTGGAAAAGCTGAGATTTTATCAGAGTCATTTTGACTCTTCACCAATGTGCTCTCTCTTTTATCTTTGGGAGAAGGAAACAACTCACCAGTTTCCCTTCTTGTCTGGAAAAGGATCCTTCTTGTTTCCTCAGAAATAAACAGAATCCAAATTTTCAATATGTTAAAAGTCACTGAAACTTGGCTCCATTCAAACTAATAAATCCAATTTAAGGAAGAGTTAAGGGGGAAACATGATGTTCCCTTCACTACCATGGACGAGGACATTTGTAGTGGTTCCTTTGCTTTCCTGAGCCCAAAGAAAACTTTTATGAATGTGAAGATTGGATTTAGTCTTCTGAACTTCCATCTATTAGAGACAGAAGAAGAGATGAACCCTTCCCTCAATGAACTTCCCCCTCCCCAAGAATACAATCATGTTCAAATCTGTTCCATTTGTATGTGTCTCATCAGATTGTTTGAAATTGAACAGAGAGCCTCCAAAATGCTGAGCAAATTCATTTTTACAATTATTTTAAAGTACAGTAGTGTTTGACATAACTCTAGAAGGAACTTCTGTGGCTCAGCACAAACCTGTTCTTTCTAGATTCATGGAATGTTATATAAATAAAAGATTTTTTTTAAGAAAATAACTACTTAATTAGAAATGGGACCATACATTGTGTTCTTATTGCAGTGTAAAGATCTGATTCTCTGGGGGTATCTTTTGCATTCTTATAGTGAAGAATGGTAATAAGACATTACACTAACTTTGAAGAAAAAAAAATCATTTCTACAACCATAATTGCTGTGAGGCCTCTTACCTTCTTTAACCCCACAGTTAAACTTTTCCCTTGAGTAAAGCACTGGATTTTTAGTTTTGACCTTTTCTCAGCTTTTAAATTCAGATTATCACCAAAGAAATCCTTCTTATTTTCTGATATCTGAAAAATTGCTACACATACCTTCTGTTTCTTAGTTTGAATATTCGTTAAAAATACTGGCTAGAAGAAGGCCGAGTTCAAACTGCTGAGGCTCCCTGCTAGAAATCTCCCCATGTTTTGGTACCTAATTCAATACTTAATGTTTTGGGGGGTGAGTTTATTCAATAGAAACAAGCCCAAATATGCATCCCTACTCCACATGTCTTAATTTTGCCCACAACTATTCCTGAGAAGTGGCTAAAGGCCTTGATGAAATTCCTTTGAAGAAGAGACCTGACCTTCTGGTCTGGTGTGATAGCCTCAAGAATTTCTTGTTGGCCAAGGATCCAGTCATTACGCCTAATGCAAAGAGATAGGGACAAGTTCAATGGCTAAAAGGTACAACATCAGGAGAGAGAGAATGATTAGCCCTCTTCAAAATGGAAATGAAGTCCAACTCCCATGGCTTTACTTTTGATCGATCTGCACTACCTTCAGCTATCCACCATTTCATATTTGGAATATCCACAAACCATATTTTGGGCATAATCTTCTAGAGGTGTCCTTGCAATAAATTACTTTCCCCAGGGCAAGTTTTGCCATTTCTTTTCTTGTCCCTTTGTGCAGCTCCCTGATCCTCAATTGTGGTTATTAATGCTAAAGCAATCACTCATAAAATGTCAGCTTCCTTTTTTTTTTTTTAAGATTTTATTTATTTGAGAGAGAGAGAGAAAGCACAAGAGGGGGCAGAGGCAGAGGGAGAAGCAGACTCCCCGCTGAGCAGGGATCCCAGTGTGGGACTCAATCCCAGGACCCTTAGATCAGGACCTGAGCCAAAGGCAGACGCTTAACCAACTAAGCCACCCAGGTGCCCAAAATGTCAGCCTCTTAAGAGACTATGGACTCTGAGAAACAAAGAGGGTTCTAGAGGGGAGGGGGAGGGGGGACTGGTTAGCCTGGTGATGGGTATTAAAGAGGGCATGGACTGAATGGAGCACTGGGTGTTATGCACAAAGAATGAATCGTGGAACACCACATCAAAAACCAATGATGTATTGTATGGTGACTAACATAACATAATAAAATTTAAAAAAAAAGACACTAATTTCTCTGGGTCAGAAATTGGGACACATTTTAAAGAGCTCAGGGCTGCTTTATTATTTTATTAGTCCTCTCAAGTTAAGATTTACCCTTTGCTAGTTTCAAGAACTAAGTATGAAAAGGATTGATTTATGGGGGCTAAGCCATCTGTGTAATCTCTGTCATTTGCGAGTAAGAGGACCTCTCTTTTCTTTAGAAAAGTGCCCCCCACAAGGTTCATTTGCATTATGGAGATTACATCTTGGGAGATCCAACCTGGCACTTCCTTGCACAAAACATGTGTAATGACCAGTATATGGACATTTGTTAAATGTCAAAGTAAAATTTATTGAGGGAACTCCTTATGAGACCTCATTCTACAAATGCTCATTGAGACCTGATATTTGCCTGTGGTAAGTTACTTATTCTGAAGTGATTGATCCCTTTCCAAAAGGGAACATTTCTCTACCTTTTATTTCCTGGTAGCATCAATTCAGACCCCTTTATCAGCTTACTCATTCCCTTACTCCACCTTTCATTCACTCATTTAGGAAATATTTATTGGTCAACAACTATGCATTGTGCATACAGAGTTGAATTGGGGTGGGGGAGGTGCCAGCCTCAGGGACTTTACACACACCCATAAATGAACAAGCGGATAGTGCTGTTTGGGGAAGACATGGCGTGGGGTGATAAGGATGGACTGGGATGACGGGGGGCCTCTTTCAGATGCTGTGGTCAGGAAAGACCTCTCTGAGGAAACAAAATAAAAGCTGAGGTCTAAAGGGTAAACATTGGAGCTGTGTGAAAACGCAACCATTTCCATCAAAAGTCAGCTTTGTGAACGCTAAGCCCTTGCGAATGAACGTTACCATGTGAGAGATGTTTCACTGGCGGCAGGGGTTGGCAAGCCAAGCCCCAGTTCAGCCCCAGCCAACATGCCAATATCATTAAAAGGAGGCCATTCATCAACGAGGAAGCTATTATGACATACAAATATTCTAAAGTATTATTTCAAGTGCCAGACTTTCAAATCTGGGAATCACACGGCTAATGAGGTTTGAAGGCATGTATTGATGCATGACCAAAAAAAAATATTAAGTCCCATTTAAGTGGTGCAGTGGTTCCCAATTATTATGGGCGTATCTGCAGGTTAATTATTGTGGGCATGTTTGTTCGTTTTAATAAACAAATGCAGCCAACCTACTGTCTAGCTATTGAGTAAATAAATTCATTCTTTCTCTTCCAAAATAACTATCTGTTTGGCTGAAATTAAGTGAAATTATTTATATTCATTTGTGTATATAATGTCCTGAAGACCATTCTGATAAACCTTCTTGAGTTTCCTCTTATGCTAGCCCGTTCCATGTTCATGCGGATTCACATAAAGATGCAAACACACATGGCCTCGAAAAGAAGAGTAGTTGAGTTGATGAGAAATTTATGCTAGTCCGTACGTATATAACTTCAGTGTACCTATCTGGTATTTTCTCTCACTAATCTATTAGTGCTTATGCAAGGACAAGGCTAGTGGGGCTCTCCTCTAAGGCTTATGGACCTGAGGGAAAGGTAGGTCTCAGGTTCTTGGAGAGAATTTGTGGTGGGTGGTGACCACAGCTCCAGATGCTTAAGAATATCCTAAATGCCGGGCAATTTTTCTAAGTAGCAACATGAATGGCTGTCTTCATGGAGGATGTCCTGCAATATTCTTTTTCTCTTGTTCCCTTTCACTTTGCAATCTTAAATCTTGCCATTAAAATATGAATTTTAGATATATTTTTATAATATAAATTTCAAGATTTTCCCCTTGTCTGTATCTAATAAAGCATGAAAGTTCCTACAAAAATCTGATCACATTACTCCCCTGATGAAAACCTTCCAGTGGTTCTCTGTGGCTTTTGAGGTGAAGTCCAAGCTGATCAGAATGCATAGTAAGTCCAGTGCAATCTGGTCTCTGCCTCTCTCCTGAGTCTACCCTGCTCACTCTAGGAAGAAGTCACATGACTGAGTACAAGGTGCTGTGCAAATAGCTTTACATGCATTTTCTCAATTACTCTTCAAAACCATTCCCAAATCACCATATTTCATACTAATGTGTGTTTGACCAGGTGTTCTCTCCACCTGGAATTCCCTTGATGCTTTGCCTGGCAAATTGCTTTTTGTCCTTGAATTCTCTGCTCAAGACTCCCCTCTTCTGAGAAACCCTTTTTACTTCCCTAGAAAGAGCTAATCACTTCCTCAGTTCTGCTGTGATAATCACAGCATCTATCACTGTGCATGGTATTCTTCCACGGTCATGTCTATCTCCTCCTCCCAGCTGTGAATTGATTAAGGGTGCTGACCAGGACTTGGGTCCTTTTATGATCAGGCCTAGGACAGCACCTGGTATGCACAAAAGGTTCATCAGATGACTGCTGGGTAGAATTAAATTGAAATGAGGTTGGGACGCCTGGGTGGCTCAGTGGGTTAAGCATCTGCCTTCAGCTCAGGTCATGATCCCAGGGTTCTGGGATCGAGTTCTGCATCAGGAAGCCTGCTTCTCCCTCTGCCTGCCACTCCCCCTGCTTGTGCTCTCTCTCTCTTTCTGACAAATAAAATCTGAAATGAGGTAAAAGATAGATATAGATAGATAGGTATAAAAAGACATATATAAAGATATATATAAAGATATGTAAGTGGGTACACACACACACATACACATCTTTCTGTGGGTGTCAATGTTCTATAGAAGAGAGTTTTGGGTCCATAAGACTAAAGGCTCTTCTATAATGGAACGCAACGAGGATATTTGGAAGAGGTGTAGAGGGCGATGTTCTTCCAATATGTACACAGGAAACTGCCATAGACAGAATAAAATGCTTCTGCAAATATCTGGTATTTGCTTGGCACAGCTTACAGCTTCTCTTGGGTTTAGCTTTGCAAAATCTTCCCCAGGCTGTGTTTTCCTGGTTGCCATGGAGCCAATTCACTTCTGAAGGAAACAATGGAAGAATTAACCAACTGTGCCTGGTCTCCAGGTGGACAGAAGTGGACAGCCAGCCCAACTTGTAACTTTGAACATTAAAGTTTGCTTTTGGTGAGCTTCCTCCTCCTCCCTCTGCTGTTATTCTTTCGGCTCTAACCCCTTGGAATCTGTCTTTCCCAATGGAAGCCAGAGCTCAGTGTCTCATGAGGCAGCTTGGTTTGGTTTGGTTGTGTAAGAAAATGAGAGCACCTGCATTTGTCAAGGCAAACCCATAATCCTTTATGCCTGAGGCAGGGTGGGGGAAAATCAGGAAGCCAAAGGATTAGGCCTCACATAGAATAAAGTTGGATGATAAGTAATTCTGGAGCAGGGGGTAGGGGAAAGTGTTTAAAATATGAAAGTGTGAGAGAAGTGAATAGATTTGCAGGATTTAGTGGGGTTTAATAAGTTTTGCAAACTTCAGAGGATATACAGGGAACACATTATATGACCCAACCTTCTGGAAATCTTTAGGTGTAAAGAGAAAACTATTCTTAGTAATTAGGCAACTTTAATAAGAACCATTGGAAGGTTTTCATCAGGGGAGTAGAATAATTCTTTAATAGAATAAGGCTGAGCATGGTGAGAAGAAACACCTAGAAAATGCTAGAAATATTATTTCTGCCAATAGCTCAACTGGAAGGATTCTTCATTAGTGTGTGGCTACAAAAGTTTATTTTTCTTTTTAAAATCAAATGATATTGTTTCAAACCCCTCTTAAAGATTTCAAGATTGCTTGCCTTACATTAGCGCCACTCATAAGGAGTTCTCAGTTACTTCCAGGTACCCCATATGGGTGCCCCTCATTTGCCCACAAGTAAGTTGGTCAGCTGTAGCCACCTCATTTGCCTTTTTTATCCTTCTCTTCTGATCTTGCTCCCACTTGTCCATATCTGCCCATGAAGCTGAATGGTGATCGCTTTTAAAAACTTGCTATATCTTGATGTGCCAAAATGTTTCTGTTTGAGAGAAGTTTCTGAGCACATCAACACATGCAAATAGACCCTGGGGTAAGGTAAGGAAGGCAGGGAAAGAGTGAGTGAGGAAGAAATGAGGATATTGTATATATGCACGGTGCCTGGGTCCTAGAGCAGCAGGTTCTGAATGTTGTAATAATTTATTGCAATCATGATGTTACACACATATTAATGTGAATTCTAGCTGTCCAAGGAGAAAACTGAGATAATGCTTTCTTTTTCTCCTTTCCTTCTTTCTCCTCCCTTGCAATCCCCTCCCTCCCTCCCTTCTTTCCTTCCTTCCTTCCTTTGCTCTTTTACACAACAAGTATTTATTGAATATTGATTATGTGGCAGGCACTTTGGAAACAAAGAATCATAAAAAAATTATTAAGTACAATTTTAAGTGTTATGAAGGAGGTGTGGATGGTATTCTTTTATTATTATTATTGTGGTAGGAACACTTAATATAAGATCTACCATTGTAACACATTTTTAAACACAATGCAGTCTTGTTGACTATAGGCACAATGTTGTACAGCAGATCTCTAGAATTAATTCAGCTTGTATAACTGAAACTTTACTCTCGTGGAACAGCAACTCCCCATTTACCTCCTCGAACCCCTGGTTTCCAACATTCTACTCTCTGTTTCTATGAGTTTGACTATTTTAGATAACCCATATGAGTAGAATTACCCAATATTTGTTCCGTGCCTGGCTTATTTCACTTGGCATAATGTCCTCCAGGTTTATCCATGTTGTTACGGATCGCAGAAGTTTTTTTTTTTTCTTTTTCTTTTCTTTTTTTTTTTTTTTAGAGATCGGGGAGGGACAGAGAGAGAATCTGAAGCAGGCTCCACACCCAATGCAGAGCCTGACGCAGGGTTTGATCCCACAACGCTGAGATCATAACCTGAGCTGAAATCAAGAGTTGGATGCTTAACCAACTAAGGCACCCAGGTGCCCCTCTTTTTATCTCTTTTAAAGACTAAATAAATGTTTTATTTTATATACATACCATATTTTCTTTATTCATCATGGACATTTAGGTTTTTTACATATCTAAGTCATTGTGAATAATGCTTCAGTGAACATGACAGTGCAGACATCTCTTTGAGATCCTGATTTCAGTTCCTTTGGCTACAAAGGATATCCAGAAGTGGGATTACTAGATCGTATGGTTGTTCTATTTTTAATTTTTGAGGGACCTCCAAACTGTTTCACATAGCAGCTGCAACATCTTACGTTCCTGCCAACAGTGTACAAAAGGGTTCTCTTTTCTTTACAACCTCACCAATACTTTTGTTTTTTGATAGTAGCCATCCTAATAGGTAGGAAGTAATAGCTCATTTTGGTTTTGATTTGCATTTCCTTCACAATTAGTGGTGTTAAGCGTTGTTTCATATATCTGCTGGCCATTTGTATCTTCTTTGGAGACATGCCTATTCAAGTTCTTTGCCCATTTTTTCAATTGTACTCTTAAGATTATATAACAAGAGGGACAGACCTCATCTGGAAGTATAGGTATTGTTGCCATACTGAGAAAATAACGTAGGACATCCAGTTACATTTGAAATTCAGATAGACAACAAATCTTTCAGTATAAGTATGCCTCATAGAGTATCTGGGATATACTTACACTAAAATCTTATTTGTTGATTTTCTGAAATTTGACTTTGACTGTGTTTCTATGTTTTATTTGGCAACCCTATATGTGGACTAGGGGAGGGAGTAATTAAGGAAAGCTACTTTTAGGAAGTGATATCTGAGCTTAAACCTAGAGGGTAATTGATATTATCCAGGTTCAGAGGTGTGGGGAAGAAAATAGAGGGCAAGGGTATACCAGACAGACAAAAGGAATAGCATGTGTATGAAGTGGGAAAGATCTGGTAATTTTAGTCACTGTGGGCAAAATGTAATGAGTAGAGGAAGAAATGGCATTTGTTGATGCTAGATAGAGACAACAAGCTAGAAAAATCAGAGACTAGGTTAAGTATATTTGATGTTAAACACATTGGGGATGCATATTAGAAACCTGGGCTCTGGTCCTAGCACTACACTGAGCAGACTGCTAGTCTTGGGCAAGTTAATTCACGTCTCTGGATCTCAATTCACTATTCATGGGCCAAGTACATGTTAAATTGCTGACAGATGAGATCATGGAGCACAGACCCTGAAGGGCCAACTCAGAAAGAAAACTCAAGGTTATCCAACATAAAATCCTCATGGCACAGGTGACACTGAGGCCTGGGCAAGGTGCCTTGGCTACAACAATGAAAGCTGCAAAGAACTCTGACGTCCGAAGTCTTAGATTCAAAGCCTGGCTCTGTCACTTTCCTGCTCTGTGGCCTTGGGTGAGTGAGTCAACCTTGATCTGAGTCTCCATATTTCTCATGTGTAGGACAAGATTAGGAACATCTTCCTTCTTAAATTTTCATTAAGACTCATGATAACATAAATAGAATGCTTGCCACAGAGCCTTATTCATAACACTTACTCACAGTAGCTACTCAGCCAATCATTTTTGCTCAGCTAAGTTGACTGTTCATAATTTTAAAGAATTCTGAAACCTTTGGTGGGAGACTAAATGGTTAAGGAGAAAAGAAGCAAGGTATTGCCCTAGACATACATTATGTACATTATGGTTTGTGCCTGTGGCTATTCCTGCTTTTGGAAATAGTTTATCTGTCAATTCTGGAGGCTCAGGGAAGATGTGGATGCAAACAACAGACTCTCAGGCTATGAAGTGTCAAAAGTTCAAGAGGCACAGTGAGAGAGACAAAGAGAAACTATGAACATTAGCATTTCCTTTATTCTCCATTTCCTCATCTTGAATTAATTAACTAAGCAAACATTAATAAATACCTTTCATATAGCTATTAAGCAGTTTATAATCTCTCTAGAGGAAGACAGATAAATAAAAAAATTGAATAGGTACATGAATGCATATTTATTGATTGTTCCAGGAGAGTAGACTTTATTAGTAGGAAGTTCATACTAAGGAAGAAGACAGTTCTGGAGAGACCTTGGGGCATCCCTTAGAACACACAATGGAGGCTGTCCCTGGTCTCCAACAACGGCACTAGCTCCCTTTCCTTGCTCCTGCCCAAGGTGCACAGCTACTTAGGATTGTAGAACCTGTTCTTGATCTAATTTCTCAGTTCCCTCAAACACACTGAGAGCAAATGGTAGGTACTTGCTGCGGTAGGTTAGTATTTGATAAATGTTGGTTGAATTGAATTGTTTACCTAATGGCCCAGGGCCAGGTAGATGGCCAAATATTTAGTAGAATCTTTCATATGTTGAAAAAGCAATGGAAGTACATGCTCATTAAGCTGTTAGTTTTTTCAGCAAAGATGGATGTGTGTGAATCCATCCATAGCTGAGTCTAGTTCATGCTTTTGCAAAGCAACTGGCCATATTAGGAAAGCAGTTGGTTGCTTAGAATAGACAAGCTAATCCTTTAACAAAGGTGATGCTTGTGACTCTAATTCCCAAATGTAGGCTGAAAAAAAGAACCCAGAATGAGCAGATTATAAGCATTTACAATTTGGGGCCTTATGAAATGTTTAGTTTAAATTGACCATGGTTTAATGCCTCTGGAAAGTTTGGGGTTTTTTTGTGCTCCTCTTTTGGAAGATAAGAAAACCATCTGGTATAAAGAATTAAGTTTAAGAAGGTCAATCTCCCACACCTTTGACAGTTATGGTTTTGGGCAAAGGAAACTGTTGTTCCAGAGGATGTCCCTGAGGCACCAATCTTCATAATAACCAAAGAAAGGTTCAATTGTGTTCAGAAAGGCCGCTTTTCCTCACAGGAAAAGGAATAGCATGTTTTAGAATTATTGCCAACTACAAGAATTGAGACGAAAATATCAGGACTCCTACTTAAAATATTCAACTGATATCCACCCCTCCAGTGATCACAGATTTGGGTGTTAGGTGCTCAGGCACAATTGAGAAAACCATGCCTTCTAGGAGGATCCAGTCTAAGTGAAAAGAAAGGACTGATAGTAGTAGAAAAAGATAAAACCCAACTGCTCAAATAGTGTAAAGATGTGCATCACTTACACACAGCACTTTTGGTTTTTTTCCAATTTAACCACTGAGTTTGTTTGTGTTATTACTCCTTTGTGAGGCTACCTCTTTTTTTTAAAAGAAATCTATTTTTCAACTTCTATATAAATGCATGAGACTTACAGAGATGCTTATCATGAGCTTTATTCTCTGACCAGTTTCAAAGGTGAAATGTACTCAGACCTGCTTTCTCTGGTTTACATCAAGCCTTCATAACTTCACTATAAAAGTTACTTACTTAATAAAAAGTCTATAGCCCACCATTAGGATCATTATCAGCATCACCATAGAGATGATTTTTTATAAAACATATGTTACATCTTAAAATTCAGTTTCTTTTTTGAATTTGAGTTTATGAAAAATGGATTCACAATGGATATAATTGCTAGAAATGCAAGCCAGGAAATTAAGAAATTTGAGAGTTAGAGTTGGAATAGAAATACACATAATATTCTACTGTAAGTACTAAGGAAAAATATCTATTATTACTTATTTCCCCAGTGTCCTAAAAGTGTATACTTTTTTCTGGAAAGCTAAAGTTTAGACTATAGATATTTTAAGTATTGTTTATATGCTTTCTCCCCCAAATAGATGAGGTTTGAGGGAAGTGACTTTTCCTGATTCATTTGAGATCTCTAGTATGGAACACAGTACCTGGTACAGAATACCTAGCACAGAATAACTTAAGTAAATGGCTTTGGAGATGGTACTGCAATAGACATGGTATTTTTCAAGGCAAGTATTGTCTTCAACCCCGTGGAGATATTTGTGGAATGGTCTCAGTGATGTGTGTATGTGTGTGTGGAGGTTTTGCTTCTGGGTCAGGATGCTAAATGTCCTACAAATGTGGGGGACAGTCTTGTAGAATTTTTTCATCTGTTCAGTTGAATAGTCTCTAATATATTGTGGCTCTCCAGTGCTGAAGATTCTCTTCTGACCCATTGAAAAACTCTAGAAATCCTTGCTCCTGCCTATGGAATTGAAAATAGGTTCAATTCTATTAGAAGGCTACTTTTTTCAACACTTGTGAAAATCCTTAAGCAATGAATGCTTTTTGACTCAGTCATTCCATATGGGAAACTTTATCCTAGAAAGATAACAAGTAGCATTGTTATGGAGAAAACATGTAGTTTTTCTTGAGACAAAATAGGGTGGCTTACCTGTCCTGACTTGCTGGGGACTAAAGCATTGGGGTTTAGTTAACTTCAAGACTTTTGCTTTTCAGAATGAACAATATAAGGTCAGGGCAGAGAAGAGTTCCTTGGGGGAATTAAAAGCAATTAGGAGAGGCTAAATGAGGAAAGAATTTTTAAAAAGGAATAGACTCAGAGGCTTGTGGCCAAAGTTGAAGAACTTGAACCAAAGAAGGATGTTTATAAAGCGGTCTGCTATGATGTGCATTTGACTTAAAGTTTGTCTTTCTTCTTCCCAGTCTGGCTGTTGTTTAAATCTGATTGATGAGCTAAACAGAGATTAGATACAGGAAAAGAGAATGATTCAACAGGAATATAGAGCCCTGCCCACTGCCTCCCCCACCCCCTAAATCCCACCTTAAAATGCAGTACAAGGAGACAAACAGCTAAAAAATACAAAAGAGATTTACAACATGTATAACTGGCCTTAGATTTGTATTCAGATATTTTTTTAAGTCCTTTATAAATCAGTAAGAAGTCAAGCAAAATAATGGAAGTATGAGGAAAGATATCCATGGGGAAATCATATGAAAGGAAATGTGGATGGCAAGTAAACATAAACAAAATTCAACTTCACGGGGAAAATGGGAATACAAATTAAAGTCATCTTGAGATACCATTTTTATATTGAGATACCATTTAGACCCTGTAGATTGGCTTTTGTATGTATGGGGTAGTGTGGGGTGGGGGAGATGGTTTGTTGGTTTGGTTTTTTCGTTTCATTGTTTTTTTACAATATCAACCTTTGGCAAAGATATAGATCAATGGGAACTTATATTCTGAGAGTGGAGTATAAACTGGTTCAACTATTGTGGAGAGCAACTTAACAGTATATATCACATAATACTATAATATAACCTAGCAATTAGGAAGCCCATTTGCCCACAGATATAAGCCATATTCTTCAGTTCGTTTTTATCAGTAAAAAGATGATATTCTGATCTCCATCTGCCATCCTCCTTTATTTTATTTCTTGAATGGGTCAGTATAGATGTATGCTATTTATTGGGCCCCTTGAATCTCAACATTGAGAAACGAGCAAGAAATATAATTTGGGAGCAAAGGGCATATGAATAAAGAGGCTCTTAGATGACCATGGCAGATGGATCTGTTCTTTGGGGATACTATGCTAGGCTGTGGCCATGGGGGATTTTTTTTACCTTGGTGGGTTTCTTCAGCTTACAGTGGCTTTGTACATCCCATGCATATGACTGTTTTTAGAAAGGCAGGACTACACCCATGAGGCCTTAAGCAAACATCATCTAGCCCTGCCCTCCACTGAGCAAAAGCCACTGTTTAGCAGGCTGTAAGCTTCAGCAAAGCGCAGGCCAAGGTGACATCTTAATCAAGTTATGGGGACATAAAAATGCAGATTGCCAGCTTGACCTGGACCTACACCTGGACCAATCATCAGAGGTCAGGCTGAGGCAAGATTAAATCTTCTAAGCCATTGTTGAACAGAATGACATTTACTGATTTTAAACTACAAGACAGACTGAACTCCACATGAATTATGGAACACTAGCAGAGATTCTAGCTTTAAACTTTTAGAACTAGACCTAGCTAGGTAGCCCTAGATCACTGTTTCAAATTTCATTTTGCTTCCAAGACTATAGAGAACTTCAGAGGAGCTAATACTGGATATCTTGGATTTATCTGGAGTGTTCACAGGCAAAGGGGTCGCCCAGGGGTGTGCTTGTATAACTCAATTGAGTTGTTAAATTTTCAGTAATTTTGCCAGGCAGTTGATGGCATACTGGTAGCTTGAAATTGGCTATGGTGGGAGCATTTATGCTTCTGAAATCAGTAATCCCTACACATCAGGGTTCTTCTTCATCCTACTCGCAGCCATTTTTTTTTACTATGTGCTTTCATATTTTCTTTGGGGTTGGAAATTACTGGAGTTTGGACCTGAATTGAGACCCAATCTTGGCAGATGCTATTATTTTTAACCAAAAGAAGGATCAGGGCACCAGTTATAAAGAGATATGCCATTTGGTGGTGGTGGTGGGGGGGGCAGGATTAAAGTAGAGAACTCAATGAAATGATCACAGACCCAATAATGAGGAAGAAAACAAAAGAATCCCATGCCTGGAATAATCTGTTTTTCATAGACTGGTCTGCTTAGGAATTCAAGAAACTGAAGAAGGTTGAAACACACAGTGTAGTAAAAAATAAAAACACAACAATAAGTAAAAAAACAGGCTGATTGAACTAGGAGATGAGAAATTTCTTTAGGAAAGCAGTGGAGACTCTAGAGAATAGGCAAACGTTTATTAAAAGAGACATTAAAATTTTAAGGGTGGAGCATGTAGAAAATATTAAAAGAAAATGGAGATGTATCCCAAACCCATTCTCTTGGAGACCATTAGAAGGGGAGGGGTTGGGGGTGGGGTGCCCTATTGCCTTGTCAGAAGTGTTGACTGGGACCCAGGGAAGAAAGGTAAAATCTTAGGGAACAAACGAATGGTTGCCCCAGGGAAGGCCAGGATTTAGGTCACTGTCAAGAGGCAGATTTTTAATGTTGTATAGGAAAAGCAACTTGCTATGGTCTTGTCCCTTAGATGAAGTAATTTGAAATATTACTTTGGAAAATTTAAAGATTGGATTCCCTTAAAGACTGAAACAGCTCTCCTGAGTGGTGGCAGAAAAATCCGGAGAGATTTCGAAGGAGAAAATGAGAAAGATCAGTATCATATTCAAATAATTATTGGGAGAGTTTCCAGGTGCCAGTTTCTGCATTTGGAAATCTATAGGAAACATGTCTGAGAAAATTAGGGAATTAAAACTCAAAAGGAAGGCACAGCAAAGTTAAAAGGATAGAGAGGCAATAGGCAGTGCAAAGATAGGTTGGTTAAAGGTTGGCCCAAGGAGACATCTTCCAGCTGAGATTATTCAACCAGGAAAGGTGAAAGTGGACAAAGTTTTGAGTGGTGGATTATTTTGGCAGGTTCAGAACAAGCTGATTTCATACCTCTTATTAAGAAAAAAAAATGCAAAACCAAACCTGGAGGAATATGTTAGAAAACTAACTGTCTGGGTCAGAAATTAAACTGTAAATGTATGAAAGAAGACATTGAAGACTAGCAAAATTACAGTCCTTCATAAAGTAGACAAGGAAAGGGAATAATTAAGAAGCCAAATAAGCGGCTTATACACCCTGTAGAATCTTCCACAAAGATGTAGAAGAAGAGTAGCGTGAAATTAAGCATTACAAGATTATCCATTATTGCAACACCCCCCAACATACATACCCATACACGCACATAGCAGGAAGAGATGCCACCCAAGGCTAGAACCTTTAAACAGAATAGATGGTCTCTTGAGGAGCACACGAGTAACTGAGCCTTGCTAGGTCACTAGAAGCACAGATTTCAGAAAAACCAATGCTATTCAATACAGGATTATCAACTACAGTCCTAATGCTGTACATTCGATCTCTAGAATCATTCATAACTGCAACTTTGTACGCTTTGACCAACATCACTTCATTTCCCTCACCTCCCTGTCCTTGGAAACCACCATTCTATTCTCTGCTTCTGTGTATTCAACTCTTTTAGATTCTCCGTGTGAGATCATGCAGTCTTCTTCTTTTTCACATAGTTACCTTTGTGTGTGCGTCTATGTGTGTATGTGTGATGAAAGTTCTTGAAATCTACCCTTTAAGAAAACTTGCCCTTGCTTCTCATTGTGTGTGTTATATTGATTTAATAAACCATGTGATTTGAACAACTTAACCTGGTCTGTGAACTGTTTTGTTCCAGGTAGTGTACTTGGAATCTTCCATTGTATTAAGATAATATCCCACAGGATAAAATCAATTCTCAATTGGTTCAATCAGTTAGAGAATCGGTGTTACTTCCTAGATTTTTATAATGAAACATCCATCAGGAAATGAATTAAAGTGTGATTTATATCTATAATGGGATCCATACAATTATCAAAATGACTAAAATGCATTTATATGTAATGATAGGGATAAATAAAAAAAAACGTTGAATGCAAAAAAATTTCATTAGGATACATACAAGACCAGCTTATGTAAATGTTAAAACATACTGGTGACTAATTGTTATTCATGATCCAGCTGACCCTTCTTTCTTTAATAAAAGAACGGTCCCTCACCCAAGATTCAGCAGAGTATATGTGTATATGGTCATGTTGCTAGATATTTTCTGGCCTCCCTTAAAGCTAGGTATAGCCATGAGCCAAATTCTGCCCAATGTGATGTGAGCAGATATAGTGCAACTTCACTGTCACATCCTAAATGTGTAGGGTTGCTGCACATCCACCACTCTCTCTCTTTTCCTTCTTTTTTTTTTTTTTTAAAGATTTTTTATTTATTTATTTGAGACAGAGAGTACGAGAGAGAGAGAGCACATGAGGGGGGGAGGGTCAGAGGGAGAAGCAGGTTCCTTGCTGAGTAGGGAGCCCGATGTGGGACTCGATCCAGGGACTCCAGGATCATGACCTGAGCCGAAGGCAGTCGCTTAACCAACTGAGCCACCCAGGCGCCCGTCTCTCTTTTCCTTCTGATGGCCGAAATGCAGAAACACCAGCTTCAACTACGTAGACACCTAAGATGATGATTCAGCACCAAGAGTAGGAACCTAGGTCCTGGATAACCCTGTGGGTAAGGTCATCTGGCCTGGGTTGCTAAGTCTATCACTGGATTCCTCACTTGAGCCATGGCATTGTGAACCATTACATTTTGCTGTTTCTTTTGTTATAGCAGCTTTATATATCCTAATTAATATAACACAAAGTGATAAATTTATTTTTAAATACTTATGCAATAAAATATAAAATATTTGTGAAGTGATACACATCAATTTTAAGATCATGGTTAACTCTGGGGAAGGATAGAGGAGAAAGGGTGGTGTATTGCAAAGGAGGTGATCTATAATTAGTAAGACGAATTCACAAAGTCAAAGGAATCCAGGCTTATTATTTCTGCTTTGTTCACTCCCTCTGTGTCACTTCCTTCCTCAAGGTCTCAAGATGTTTGCTGGAATCCAGCCATCACATTCTTATTCCAAACAGCAACAGCAAAGGGGAAAGGAAGAAAGAGGCTCATGCCAAATTTAAGCTCAAATAATGTGATTTTGTGTAAATCCCACCCCAAAATACCAGCTTACCTCTCCCTGTAGTCTTGCACCCTCTGTTTTATGCTCCATGCTTGACCAAAACAATCCTGTATTTTATGTATCCAAAACTTCCCAACCCTTAGCATTTAGTTCAGACCTTAAATCTGCATGTGAGTTCTTTCATGATCCTATTATTATCCTCTCCAGCTCTAGCTCCTGCCCTGCTTGTGGATGCTCTGAAACAATCAGATGCTTTTAGCTCCTGAAAATTGCTCTGCTCTCTTGTTCCTCTGCCTTGGCAACTATACCTCCTTCTGTTTGGAGCATTCTTTCCTCACTTAGCTAACTCCTATTTTTTTCCTTTAAGACTACCTATTATATGCCCCTTGAATCTGTAAAGTATTCCTGACCTTGGGTCTGAACCAGGTAAGGTATGAATAAACTTTGAAGACAATTCTATGTATATATACATAATATATAACGCTTAACACATTTATTAAAATTGCTTATTTAATTATCTATCTCTTCTAATAGATACTTAACTCAAGGGGCAGAGATTTTCTTGTGTCTCTAGGGCATAAGATGCATGAGTTGCCTAATAAATAGGGTAATTATATAATTTGCCTCCCAAACTGGAACACTATGAATCATTCCCGCCAGACAATAGATGTAAGATGGGCAAACTGGAACTTATGATCTTCCTATCAATAAATGTTTGCTTAATATATACACACCATTGGATTGGTATGTATACCTTGTCAGAGTATATATACCATTGCATTGGAACTTTTAAAAATTTGGCTCCCTTATCAGACTTTCAGTTACTTAATGACTTCAGCACCCAGAATAGTTCATGGCACACTGTAAGTGCTTTAAAGTAAATCAATCGGGACATGCTACCACCTACCACCTCGGACAAAGCATGTACCCTTTTTGTACTAGAGAGATTGGTAGAGACTGATGATTCAAATAAGAAAAAGAGCACTTTCAGTGGCATGTAAAAGAAAATCCTTTCATAGAAGAAAGAGGTCATATGAATCATGGTGTTTCCTACCACGAACCTTTCTTCATATGATTGTCTTTCCTGGGGAGGGTTCTTTTTCCTCTTATCTACTAAACCTTTGTGATATCCCACAGTCTTCCAACATAAATACAGCTGACCCTTGAATAAAATGGGGGTTGGGGTGCTGACCCCCCCATGCAGTTACAAAATCCATGTATAACTTTTGACCCCCTCCAAACTTAACTACTAATAGCCTGCTACTGAAAACATAAACAGTCAGTTAACACATATTTTGTAGGCTATATGTATTATATATTGTATTCTTACAATACAGTAAGCTGGAGAAAAGAAAATGTTATTAAGGAAATCATAAAGAAGAGAAAATACACTTAGAGTACTATACAGTATTTATTTTAAAAAAACTACATGTAAGTGGACCTGCACAGTTCGAACCCATGTTGTTCAAGGGTCAACCGTATTTCATCCCCTAGAACCTCTGTGTTTGTTGGTTGTGCCAGAGAATGTGGTCACTGTGGAGAGAACTGTTGAGATAAATTGTATACACAAGAAAATGTGAAATGTGGAACATCTTTGAGCAGGAGATCAGAAATGCCACTTTACTTTCAAGAGGATATTTCTTAGTTCTCCTTCCTTTTCTCTTTCGCATTGTTTTTATATTACCTACCTCTAAGATGTTTTCCTCTTGTGTGGGAGTTTTCTGCCCACAAGACAATTTTGTGTTAAAATTAAGAAATATCTTGATTGAACAATGAGAAGCAAATGCCTAGATAATTTGCAGAGATCTTTGTTTCAGTTCTGAAGTGAAAACAATTACTTTCAGACACATTCAATTACGTGCTTACTGTTCCAAGTTTCCAAAACACAATTGACTTTAGCTAGAAATTATAAACTTTTTGGTACACAGTAATCCTGAGACACACACACACTCAGGCAAGAGTGTTAACATTCAGTCATGGGTTGAGGAATGCAGGGCTCTTCTGATTGGGTTCTTGAGATGTTTAGGTATGTGGATAGAAGGACAGGAAGCTGGGGGGCCTGTATGATGCAGTTGGTTAGGCATCAGACTCTTGGTTTTGGCTCAGGTCATGAACTCCCGGTCAGGAGATTGAGCCCCCCCACCTCCCCCGCCAGGCTCTGTGCTCAGCACCTCCTGCTGGTGTTTTCTCTCAAATAAATGGATTTGTTTTTTGTTTTTTTTTAAGAAGGACAGGGAGCTTCATCCTGGCAGAGCACTGCAGGTTTCCATCTATTTATTCAACAATAACTCCACTAGAAAACTTTCAGTGTAGGGGTGCCTGGGTGGCTCAGTTGGTTATGCGTCTGCCTTTGGCTCAGGTCAAGATCCCAGGGTCCTGGGATCGAGCCCCACATCGGTCTCCCTGCTCAGCAGGGAGTCTGCTTCTCCCTCTCCCTCTGCCTCTCCCTGCTGCTCGTGCTCTCTCACTCAAATAAATAAACTCTTAAAAAAAAAAAAGAAAACTTCTAATGCACAAATATGGACCAACATAAATACATAACACCTACTCCTTTTCAGAAGGTTCAAAACCAGTCAGAAACTAAGACAAACCTCTACCAGAATTCTTTCGGAAGACCAGGGTGTAAGGTTCTCAGTGCTTGAGCACACTGGTTATAGCGAGTCTTTGCACAAAGAACCAAATTCTTCTGAACTACACCAAAGGAATCCCAGTTAATCACTTTATACTTCATACTCACAGACAAAGAAAATTTGACCTAAAAGAGGCCATGTATTAGATAGAGACCTGGATCTGGCCCTAAATAGACAGGGCACATTGAGTAAGTCACTCCACTTCTCCTTTTCATGGCCTCAAGTTTCCTCCATGAAAAATCTAAACCAAATGATCTGCAAATTTAATTTCAAAATATTCCATTCTATGAATTAAAGGCATGAGAAATTAAGTGATAAGCACATCTTCTCACCACTAGTCGTCCTTCTTGTGCAGAAAATGAGGATGCTGGATTGCTGTGCTTTAAGTTTAGCGGTCATTTATCAAAAATAGAAGACATTATGCCTTCAAAATGCTGGAGTTTTGTTTTCCTCTTACCATTATGTTTCTTCTAGGAGTTTTTTGTCTATAGATCCAGAGTTCTGTGTTATAAAGAAGGTGCTATTTGGGGTAAGCTAGTGGTGGGGTTGCAGGATATTCAGCTCTTCACTGGGTTTCTCACAGGGGAGTTTTCATTAGTCTCCATGTGAAGGGCCACGGGATCCTAGGTAAGCATTTTGACATGTGAGAGTCTGCAGTTTCTAAAGAGAGAATTTTTTAAAATGCTGCCTTTGCTTGGGAATGCATGTGTCCCCCTTTCTGGGAACAGGCACAAGAGAAAATGACAAGGAGCCAGGGCTGGAATTCTGCTTGTACATGTAGCTGCCTGTAGGAGCAGGCGATCAGCCTCGCATTTAGGTGACTGCAAACTAAATGCCTCAAAATGGCTTTTGGAACGAACGAATGACATGTCTAATAAGGGACTGTATCTAGGTTTCTGTTTTCAGACAGGATTCCTCAACTCCCAGCAGCAAAAATGACTTGTTCTTTCTGAAGCAATTTCAAACCAAAAGAGATTCAAATTCATGCAAAAGCACAAAGTAAATGTACCACATGTAAATTTAGATGAAAGGTATGGAATGACAATGTGTTCTTCTCTAGCTTTATGGTTGAAATATTGAATGTTTGTGGAGACTTATTATTATCACTTTAACTTTTGGACTATCGAAGGGTCAAATTAACAGCTCTCTTGATGTCATACTAGCTTATATATAGGAGTATGAATAAGGGGGAGTAAGAGTAATACTTATAATACTATTGACCTATTAATATAGCTATTAATATACACTATACTATATACAAGTATATATGGTTGTATACATAGTATATAATATACCATATGCTATATATTATGTGTATAATATATATTACATTATATTACTATCATCTAGCAATTGTTATAGTACTAATATTTAGCATTTCCTGGGATTATTTTGTGCCAGGTATCATGCTGTGTTTTACCTAGGTTGATTTACTTAATACTCATGTGAGTCTTTGAGATATAGTTATTATTCCCTGTTTGACCGCCAAAAGGTGGAAAGGACTATTGAGGAACCTAAGAAGACATAGCTAGTATGCAGTAGACCCAGTACTTGTATCCGTACCCAAACTCCAACTCCAGCACTTTATTGCTGATGATCAAAAGTTTATCAGTGGCCACAAGATGGAAAAATAACTTAAAAATTAATATTATTTCTGTTTAGCTTTTTATTGACCAGATATAGCTTGTGTTAATTAGAAGTTTTGGCTTAAAAATCGTATTTGCTGGGACATCTGGGTGGCTCAGTCGTTAAGCGTCTGCCTTCGGCTCAGGTCATGATCCCAGGGTCCTGGGATCGAGCCCCACATCGGGCTCCCTGCTTGGCGGGAAGTCTGCTTCTCTCTCTCCCTCTCCCCCTGCTTGTGTTCCCTCTCTCACTGTGTCTCTCTCTGTCAAATAAATAAATAAAATCTTTTAAAAAAAAATCACATTTGCTGAGATTGGATTCTTGTTAGAAAATGCCATTTGTGAAAGTAAGGTTTAATTGTGAAATTCAAACACACTCTGTTTTCCTGAGGGTTGCACTTAAGGCAACTTTTACTTGTGCAAGCTAACAATTACTCTGAGTAGATCAGAGGCATTTGGCTAATACGTTATTCTCCACTGGTGGCAGCAATGATGGGGAATCTGGTTTTATGATCTGATCATTCAGAGATCTCAGGCAGGTGGCAAGAAAGACACAGAATCTGGTTTGTTAACTTTTTAAAAATGTGTTTGTTGGGGTGTCTATTTGTGAACTCAAGTTATTTAAGAAAATATTTCAGTCCCCTTGGAAAGGAGAATGCACTGAGATCCAGACAAGTGTGTTTTGTGTTCTGTTTTACTTTTGACCCATGGCTGAGGTCGTACAGTAAGTTCTCTGTGTTTCTATGTGACTGTATTTGAGAAAAGCCTGAATTTTTTTTTTTTTTTTGACAGACTGTATCTTCCCCAGATGGCCACCACAGTTTCTCCCACCAACAGGTTCTTATTACAATATGACTTTGGCACTCCTCCTATTGAGAAGCAGGGTCTATGTTCTGCACTCTTAAACTTGAGCAGATTTTGCACTATGGTATGACACCATATGACTTCTAAAGCTAGGTCACAAAAGGTGATGCAATTTGTTCTTATGATGGGGGCCCACCACCACGCTGTGAGAAAGCCTAAACCATTCATGTAGAAAGACACACATGACAGGAAACAAGGTCCCAGCTCCCAGCCCTTGTTAAGCTCACAGCCAACAGCCAACACCTACTTGTCAGCCATGTGAGTGAGACCTGCTGGAAGTGCATCCTCCAAGCCTCAGCCAAGCTACCCTAAGCAACACTGCATGCCAAGTTCTGCCCAAATGGTAGATTTGTGATCCAAGTAACTGATAGCTATTGTCTGTAGCTACTATGTTTTATAGTGGGCTGTTAAGCAGCAATAAATAACAGAAGCCTCTTTCATCATATGAATGGGAAGTATCCAGTATCCTCCTGTCTCTAGAGGACAGTAATAAATTATAAGTCTCAAAATAAAAGAGCTCTGTTCTGATTGGCTAATAGAGATTCATGAATGTTTACATAAATCTAATATTACCCAAGTTCCATATTTTTGTAGTCCTTTATCTTACACTTAAACAATAATCCAAGGTCATATAAATAAAGTGAATCTTAGGACAAAATATGATGATTTAATCATTTTTCTTCATAAAAGGTAATGTCTTTTCTGGACTTTATCAATGTGGAGTAGAATACAAGCATATATTTTATTTCATATAACATTTGCAGTTTTTTTTTAATTGAAGAAATTAATCTGAAGTCTTTAACATTCCAATCCTGTTTCACCAATCAGATAAGCCAACATTACTTCTTACTACTACTTCCACATAACATTGAAAATTAAGAAAAAGATGTAAAATCATGTGTTCAACTACATTGAATTACACTTTTGACAAATGTTTTTACATAAATAGTAATTATGTTTTGTAATGTGTCAGCTTAAACAAAATTTCCAAAATCTGTAGTTAATTAAATATTTTTTTCAAAAATTCTTGAAGTACTATTATATCAAGGTAATTAATGGATAATCTTGGATTATATAGATAATTTTTAAGTAACACAGAATACTAAAACATTTGTCACCAGACACTGTTCCAACAGAATTTTTTATAAGAGAGAGATGGGGGGAGCGGCAGAAGGAGAGGGAGAGAGAAGCTTAAGCAGGCTCCACGTCCAGCTTGGAGCCCGATGCAGGGCTTGATAACCTTGGGATCTGAGCCGAAATCAAGAGTGGATTCTTAATGGACTGATCCACCCAGGCGCCCCATATTCCAACAGAAATTTTTCCTTCTCTCCTTTCACGAGGCTTGTTAGTAGGCTAACATGTTGTTTATGACACAGAATTACCAATTACCTATCTCCCAGGCCTTTCTGGGGAAAAACAGTTGATCTGGCCAAAATTATAATTAATATGGGCAGTTGTGAAGGAAAACATCACTCTTTGTCCTGTGTTTCTCCTTTACTCTCACATCTCCTACCACACTCACAGCATTTCCAACTTCAGATGAATGGGGGTTTTCCCCTACACCATAGCATTTCTCTGTGATATCAGCTGGACAGCCCACAGTTCGATCCAGTCCTGCCTAACTGGAGTTGAGACACAGACAACTGGGATTGGCTCATTCCCACAGACTGCCCCACTGATACAAGTAGCAGGTCTCCAGGTTACCCACAACTTCTATCTGACCTGGTTCCAAATCAGAGTTTCCCATGACCTCCTTCTCCTTGGATTAGATTATTTTCTAGAACAGCTCACAGAACTCAGGAAAACACTTGCGTTTACCAGCTTATTATATAATAAAGGACATGGTAAAAGATACAGATGAGCATCTGGATGAAGAGATATATAGGGTAAAGTCTGGAGGGGTTCCAAGCACAGGAGATTCTACTCCCATGGAGTTGGGGGTGCTCCACTTTTCTGGGATATAGATGTGTACACCAACCCAGAAGCTCTCCAAACCCCATACTCTGGGGATTTTTATGGAGGCTTCATCATACAGGCATCATGAATCATTAACTTCTAGCCTCTGTTTAGAGAATGGGGGTGGGGCTGAACATTTCAAGCTAATCATCAGGGCTTGGTCTTTCTGGTGACCAGCTCACATTCAGGAGCCCACCAAAAGTCACCTTATTAGAGTAAAAGACAGTCCTATCATCCAGGATATTCCAAAGGATTTAGGAGCTCTGTGTCAGGAACCAGGGTCAAAGACCAAATATTAGAACAAAAGATGCTTTAGTGCTCTTATTATTTAGGAAATTACAGGGGTTTTAGGAGTTCTGTGCCAGGAACCAGTGGCAGAGAACAATATATAATTTACTATTATTTCACAGTGGTCAAAATGATGTTAGGAACCATAATGACAAAAGAGCACAACTGTGTACCAATGTAATAGATGTGCCTGGGCTTATGAAGGGTAAAAGAGTATAGCTTTGACCCAAAGTAAAGTGTCAGGTTGTTCAGAAAAGAAAGAGGATAGTAAGAGACAAAACTTGCATGGACATAGGAAGTTGTAGAAGGCTTGTAGAAAGTAAATTTTATTTCCTCAGTTTATAATCTTTAAAAATAATGAATCTGAAAAGAAGTAATAGAACATGTTAAATTTCAGCAAAATTTATTCAGTATTGAAGGAGTTATTCAGAAGATAATTTTTAAAAAAGGAGCTTGTGTATCTTTTACTGCTAATTATTATATTCATGCAACACTAAAATGTGGTTTCCTCTGAAAATTATGAGTGTGACTTGGCATATTTTACTCCTTGCAGATGTAATAGAAGTTTATCCTTTACCTTTTATGTAATCTCCTCAGTAAATATTCTGTATCTTGCTATCATTAAAAAACAAAGAGCTCCTTACTTAAAAGAGCTAATGTTGTTTACAATTGTGTACTTAAAATATATTATTGTTATTCTTATTGATAAATAGCCAATGTTCCACGATTTATTCTTTTTAGGTAACCCTGATCCTATCTTAATCAAGTGACCAAATCTATTTTGATAACTCCTTCATTTTGTCTTCCAAGACAAGACCTTAAATTTAGGGTCAGAGGGGCGTATTCAATAGATCTTGTACACTTGAAATTATTATTGAGTCCTCCCAGGGAGTACAATGCAATTACAAAACTTGTTCTTTCACCTTCTAAAAAGAGGGATGCTCGAAACCATTAGGTTTGTTTAGTACGTTCAATGTTTCTTAAATAGCTCAACACTACAGTAAGAGCTGTAACTGTCTTAAGAGGGAAGAATTATCAACACAAAGGAGAAGCCCAAGCCCAGGCTTCCCTAGGTCTCTATCAGGCCAGGAGCACCAACAGATACTGGGACTTTGACAAGAGAGGAATTCATCCATATTGATAGGTACGCAGGTGAAACTTATGGAGATAAATTTCTCAGGCTTGGTTCTGCAACCTCTGGACCGAGAGCAAACAGCACAGAGGCTTTTCAAAGTACAATCCCAGACTCCTTATACATATTTCCACATGAAAGATAATTCTCTGGCATTAGTAATTTTTAGTTTTAATTTTTAAAATTTTTATTATTGAAGTATAGTTGACATACAGTGTTATATTAATTTCAGTTGTACGACATAGTGACTTGACAATTCAGTAATAATTTCTTAACACCATATGGCTTTATATATTCAAGGAGGCTAACATCTCGTGTTGTATCTATGTAAATGAGGTAGCCAGAACATAATAAGATCATCATCTGTGTGCGTATGTGTGTGTGTTCCATTCATAGCTAATTATTGATAATCTTTGGAGATTATTCATGATCATGAACGCATCTGTTAAGAAAAATGACCCCAAACTTGGAAATAAGAAAAAGAGAGAGCAGCATGTCTTTCCAATGTTATAAGAGAACATTCTTTAACAGGCCTACCCAAGAATTATTTACCTAATATTTAGGGGAATGCATCTTTGGTGGACTTGCTATTCACTTTTGATTAAATCTCCAGATTTTGTGAATTTACATGTTCACTTAGTAAATAAAAAAAAAAGAAAATGATTTCTGAGTCACAGAATATAAAATACCAAAGATTATCAGCCTGGAGGGCATTAATTGGTTTTCTACCTACCTTAGCAATGTTATTTATTTATTTATTTATTTATTTATTTATTTATTTATTTATTTATTTATTTATTTATTTATTTAACAGAGACAGCATGCGGTGCGGGGGGGAGGGAAACAGAAGAGAGGGAGGGAGAATCTCAAGCAGACCCCTTGCTGAGCCAGGAGCCCATCCCAGGGCTGGATCTCACATACTGAGATCAGGACTTGAGCCAAAACCAAGAGTCAGATGCTTAACCGACTGCACCACCCAGGCGCCCTGGCAATTGTATTTAAATGAATAAAATACCCACTTCAAATGCTCTTTAAACCAATTTTACCATCTGCTGTTTCCTTAATTAATGAGCTGAATATATAAACATCATGCTTTTTAGCCTTTTGAAATTATACTTAGATGTTTTACAAAGCATATCCTGGGGTATACAAATCCCCAGGATGAGATGTTTTATGGAGAAAATGATTCCATGTGCATCCTCTTGCCACCAGCCTCTGAAGACATTGCACACACACCTGCATTACATTCCTAAATGTACTTGACCCTGGCAACCCTCTCCTTTCTTTCCTTTTCTTCCCCCTTTGGTTATCAGGCATATGTCACATCTTACTGACTTTTTCTCCAAAATATGGCTACACTGATCCACCTCTCTCCAGCTTTGATAACCCCAACCCTACTTGAAGTCATTATTTTCTCTTGCCTGGTTTTGGAAACATGGTCTTCCACGTAGGCTGCTCTCCAGCAGGTTCTTCATACAGTAACCTAAGAGATCTTTCAAAAATAAAATTATGTCATGTTTTTACCTTTTTAAAGCTTTCCACTGGCTTCCCAATGCACTCCAACTAAAACCCAGGCTTCCTCCCTGCCAGGCCTTGCATGCGGTGCCTGGCACCCATCCCTCCTTGTCACTCTCTGTGCTCTAGCCTCACCAGCCTCCCTCTTCTTCCTAGTTTAAATGTCACCTCCTCTTCCTAGTTTAAATGTCACCTCCTCAGAGAGGCCTTCTTGACCACCTGGTTCAAAATAGACCCTCCATATATACAAATAGGCAAAGTAAAAGAAAGTCTACATGACTTGGCTTAAGGGTGCCAAAAATGTGTTGTACTCAACGTGTCTCATGTTCTTTCCTGTAGGATTACCTGGAAGTCTACCATTCAGTCTTTTTTAAGGATACTTTTGACCTCTTTTGAAATATGTGAATTCCTAGAAGGATTAAGATGAAGATGGGAGGGGAAAGACTCATGAATGGGGGCAGCAATTGGACCTGCAGATAGGCTTCATGTGGTCTAAACAAGTGTTTAAATATTTGAGTTATTGCCAATATTTAAACATTAAGAGGTTTTCAAGTAAATATCTCTTTTTTTGTGTTGAAATCAGGCTGATTTTCTCCCTTAGTGACAATGTCGTGGAAGGGCAGCCCTGCCTGATTCATGACATTCTTGGAGGTTACCTGCCTGCACTTTGCCACCCCTAATTATTAGGCTGCCATCCTCGCTTACATAATAATGGATTCACTGAAAGAATTGTGTCATGTAGCAACTTAGGCAAGACCTTTGAGTTTTCTAATAGGTAGTGAGATTATCATAAAATATAGGGTTATGGCTAATTATAGATGTACAATCTGAGTCTTAGGAAATTAGAGACTAGTCATCCTCCCTCTTTTTTTTGTTTGTTTTTATTTTTTTTTACTTAAATTCAACTAATTAACATATGATATATTATTAGTTTCAGAAGTAGAGGTCTGTGATTCATCAGTCTTATATAATACCCAGTGCTCATTACATCACGTGCCCTCCTTAATGTCCATCACCCAGTTACCTCATCCTCCCACCTCCCTTCCCTCCAGCAACCCTCAGTTTGTTTCCTATTATTAAGAGTCTCTTATGGTTTGTCTCCCTCTCTGGTTTTGTCTTGTTTTAGTTTTCCCTCTCTTCCCCATGATCCTTTGTTTTTTTCTTAAATTCCACACATGAGTGAGATCGTAAGATATTTATCTTTCTCTGATTGACTTTTTTAAAAAAAGATTTATTTATTTAAAAGGGGGTAGTTGGGGAGGGTAGAGGGAGACAATCTTAAGGAGATTCTGTGCTGAGGGTGGAGCCTGTCCTGGAGCTCGATCCCACAACCCTGAGATCATGACCTGAGCTGAAACCAAGAGTCAGACGCTCAATCCACTGAGCCATCTAGTTATCCTCCCTCTCAATGAAGGAATTATTTAATCTTTATGGACATCTTTTGAAGACAGTAATATTACCCCCTCTTGGATGAGGAAAGGGGTCCTCAGAGAACACAAATCTAGTGAGTGGCAGAGTCTGGGCCCTATCTCACTGAATTTGCTCCAACTCCAGAGGCCCTTCCACCATACTCCACTGCTTCCCTATACAGAAGCAGATTCTGTGTGTAGCCAGTACGAAAATTTGACAACAGCCAATATGTATCTCTGCTCAGTTCTCTGGGCTCTACGTCCTTGCTCCAGACTTTGACTCCAGGCACACTTCTGGACCCTCTGTGTCACTACTTCAAGGACTATGTAATGTGCCTGCTCTTGATTTAAATTGTGATCTCCTGGTTCATGTTCCTTTCTTGTTACTGTTATTCTTCATTCTGTTCACTCTATGTCTTCTTTTTTTTCAGATATTGTCTTAGTCTCTATAGATTTTTCATTAATTTTCCAACTTTATTGAGATATAATGACATATAACATTGTATAGGTTTAAGATATACAACTATTGTTTTGATATGCATATATGGCAGAATGATTATCACAGTAGGGTTAGTTAACACCTCCATCCCCTATCATAATTACCATGTGTTTATTGTGGTGAGAACATTTAAGATCTATTCTCTTAGTAACTTTCAAGTATATAACACAGCATTGTTAACTATCATCACCATGCTGCGCATTAGATTCCCCAAACTTACTCATTTCTTAACTAGAAGACTGTACTCTTTGACCAACATCTCCTCATCCCTCTTCCCCACTGCCAGCACCTGGCAACACCCATTCTGCTCTGTTTCTATGAATTCAGTTTTTTTAGATTGCACATAGTGATATCATACACTATTTGCATTCGCTGACTTATTTTGCTTAACATAATGCCCTTATGGTCAATCCAAGTTGTTGCAAATGGCAGGATTTCCTTTTTTCTCATGGCTGAATAATATTCTAGTGTGTGTGTGTGTGTGTGTGTGTGTGTGTCACATCTTTGTCCATTTATCTGTAAACACTTAAATTATTTCCATATCTTTGCTATTGTGAACAATGCTACAATGAATATGGGTGTAGATTTCTCTTTGAGGTCCTGATTTCATTTCCTTCAGCTATATGCCCAGAGGTAGAATTGCTGGATCATAGGGTAGTTCTATTTTTAATTTTTTGAGGAACCTCCATACTATTTTCCATAATGGTTGCACCAGTTTAAATTCCCATCAAGAGAGCAGTGTTCCGTTTTCTACACTTCCTTGCCAGCACTCGTTATTTCTTATCTTTTTGATAACAGCCATTCTAACAGGTGTGAAGTGATACCTCCTTGTGTTTTGATGTGCATTTCCCTGACATTAGTGATGTTGATGTACCTGTTGGTCATCTGTAGGTCTTCTTTGGAAACATGTTTATTCAGGTCCTCAGCCCACTTTTTAATTGAATTGTTTTTTTTCCTCTTGAAGTGTATGAGTTCCTTAAATATTTTGGAAATTAACTGCTTTTCTTCACAAAAATTCTGTAAATTAGGTTTTTTTTTTATTATCTTCTTTTTACAAATGAGGAAACAGAGGTGCAAAGATGTTAATTAACTTGCCCTAGGCCATAAAATAAGTACATGGTAGAGCTGGTCTTTGATCCCAGGCAGTGTGAATAGCACACCCATGCCCTTAACCACAGCACTGCATGTGGAATCAACGTGAGAAAATGATTCCAGGTATGGGGAAAAGGGAGCTCAATTCATTGTGCCCTCAAGAGTCCCGATTACTTAAAACACAGTGTGGAAGATGAAAAGTAATGAAAAGAAAAAAAAGGATAGCTACAGAATGCCTACATGAAGAAAAAACTTGGGTGGAAATCTGGTGAAGTAGTCGCTCAGATTTCATCTCAGTGTTTCATTTACAGAGTGAGCATTCCGTTTTAACTTAGCATATGAAATCTGAAGTGGCAGTGGTAGTGGCAGGCAAGGGCCAATGACTGGACATGGGTCGAGGCCCTGCAAAGCCAGCTCTTGTCATTGCCAAATCTGGAGAATTCAGCTGGAGCAAGAGCACGCCTGGCCTCCAAAGTTGACCCAGCTAAAGCAAATATGACTAATCTGGGATTTGTGTGCAGAAGAAATCGGGAGAAAAGGATAATGAAGGGTCATGCCGGGTAGGGAGAAGATCTGGGGATTTACTGTGGCAGACTAATAGGTATTAAGAACTCAGCTAGAACAGGGGCCACCAGAGGACAAAGGAAGAGACAGTGAGAAGCTGTACCTTATGACTGACATGGGCATGAGGGAGTGGAACAAAGTCAACTCTAACGTTTTGAAACTCAGTGACTAGAAGTTTGATAGAATGAGTAACAGCAGTGGAACCACATGAGGCAACAATGCTGATTGGGCTCAGGGTCTCTCATGAGGTTGCCGTCAAGATGTCGGCTATGGCTACAGACTCTGAAAGCTTGACTGAGACTTCCAAGCTCACTCGTGGTTATTGGCAAGAGGCTTTAGCTCCTCACTGGCTCTTGCTTGGAATTATCATTGCCAGGAGACCCCTCTTGGAGGGTGGCTATCACTGCCTACATGGAAGTGCAAGGTAAGAAATCTTACTCACCTATTTAGGGTGGTGAGGTAGGCTGTGGTAGTATATCACATTGTTTTTCTTAAAAATATCTGTTGCAAATGCTCTTAAAAACCATAGCTTTTGGTGAAGAAACAGGGCATTAGAGCCTGAAGGATAGAAAGAGGTCTGCCAACAACAGATGAGTTTTCCTAAACAAAATGCTATGGTACCTAACACCCTGACAACAGCTACAACTTAAAATTATTGCAGTCTGGCTTTTAGGCTCTTTGACACACTTGCCAGACATGATCCAATCGAACTTCTGAGTGAGAAGAGCCATGCTGAAATATTTTATTTATATTTACTGCATTATACATTATATATTCTATTTCTATTATCTCCTACTTTAGTATTATTTCTTATATTATTTATCATCTGTATCTTATATCTTATCACCTTTTTTTCTACTCTCTAATCCAATATTTTCAAAGAGTGGCCAAAAAAGACATCTGGTTAGCATGATGACCAAAATGAATGGAATTGACAAAGCTACTATTTGGGGGATGGCTGAACATACACATTAGTATATTAAATGTTCTGAAAAGTCCTGCAGTAAACAAAGTGACCTCAGTTTATTTGGCTACGAGTTGTTTATTTTTTTTAACATAATACCTTGATAATCGGCTGAATTAGTGTTCCTTGGAAAACTCTTCAGAAAAAAAAAAGATGACCCAGTCCTTCTCTCTTCCTCAACTTTTTTTTCTTTAATTGGAGTATGGCTGATACTCAGTGTTACATTATTTTCAGGTGTACAATAGTGACTCCTCCTTAACTCTTGTTCTCATTATGTTGCTGAAAACCACCACAGTAGCCTTCCCACCGGTCATCTGCTTTATCCGCCTGCCCAATCCAGTTTTAAATAAGCAACATGGCTGTTCTCCTAAAACAAAATCTCCTCATCACTCTCGCCTCTTTAAAACCATCTGATAATACTCAGGATCAGATGCAAACTCTTTAACCTGGCATGAAAGATCCATCTGTCGCTTCTCCGGGCTTGAATCCTGACATCTCCCTACACAAACTCTGCAGCAGCTGCATGGAGTTCCCAGAGCCTCTCAGACATAACACATTTTTTCACCCTGCCATACTTTTTTCCCTGAAAAGTCTTTTCCTCTTCTCTTTACTTGGAAAGATTATTAGCCTTTAGGATTCTTGTATCATTATCTGAAATCTTTTTTTTGCACTCCCTCCCCAGACAGATGCAATTTTTCAACTTTTGCTGAGACTACTAAGAGGTACACTTTTTTTTTCCCCCACGCATTGCTAAGTTGGTAAAGGGCATGTCTGTAGCTACCTACGGGGAGGCAGTACATGAAGAGGGTGTATGTGCGCAAGAAGACAACAGTGAGAAAGGAAGAGGTTAGACCTGCTTGTGAGGTCATTTGAATACCTGCTCCCACCCTCATTTGGAGTTTTCAATTGTGTGAGCCAATTAATATTTTTTGCCCTTAGTTTGAATGTGCTTCCTGTTCACTTGGCATTTAAAATATCTTGATAATAAAGCAACTGTTTACATATATGATTTCCAAGTAATTTTTAGTAACACTTTTTTCAACCATAGCTCCTGGCATATTATGCCACGTACACCTGTCTTATTTTTCATTGTATGAATCACTGAGCCTCATAAATCAAGTATGTGATTTCCCAAGGTTAAAAGACTACTGATACTAAGTCTACCATTAAGTTTTTTTTTTTTTTTTCCTGGAGATAGACAAATTGATAATAAACTTTCTTTAGAAAAATAAGTGAGAATAGCTAGGACAACACTGGGGAGGAAAGGGAGAGGGTGGCCTCTCCAATGGGTACTAAGACTTACTATAAAGCCTCTATAACTAAAACAGTGTTATACTGGCACATGGAAAAACAGACTGAATGATGGAATAGAATAGAAAATCCAGAAACAGGGGCACCTGGGTGGCTCAGTCAGTTAAGTGTCTGCCTGCGGCTCAAGTCCTGATCTCAGAGTCCTGGGATCGAGCCCCGCGTCAGGCCCCCTGCTTAGTGGGGAGTCTGCTTGTCCCTCACCTCCGCTCTCTCTTGCTCTGCTTTCGCTCAAATAAATAAATAAAATCTTTTAAAAAAATCTAGAAATAAAACCAAATTAATTCCTAAATTTAGTTTATGATAAAGAGGATGTACTAGTTTCCTAGTACATTGCTGCTGTAACAAATTACCACAAATTCAGCGACTTAAAACAACACAAATTTATAGGACAGAGGTCTAAAATGGCTCTCAGTGGGTTAAAGTCAAGGTGTCTGCAGGGATGCATTCCTTCTATAGGTTTTAGGGGAAAATCCACTTCCTTCTTTCTCTAGCTTTAACAGACCTCTTGCATTCCATGGCTGCTGGCTTCTTCCTTCATCTTCAAAGCCAGCCGTGTACCATCTTCAAATCTTTCTCTGACTCTGACTTCCTCCTCAGCCTCTCTCTTCCACTTTAAAGGACCCTGTGGTTACATTGAGCCAATCTGGATAAGAGTAATCTCCTTATTTTAAGGTCAGCTGATTAGCAAACTTAATTCCATCTGCTAGTCAATTATCCCTTGTCATGTAAACACATTCAGAGGTTCCAGGGATTCAGACATGGATGTCTTTGTGGGGAGAGGGCATTATTCTACCTACCACAGATGGCATCTCAAATAATGGAAGAGGATGAATTTGTAAAATAAATGATATCAAGATAAATAGTTTATGGAAAAAGATAAATCTGGATTAATTCCTCAAACCATATACTAGGATAAATTCCACATCTATGAGATTTAAATATAAAATTATGAAACCATATATGTACTGGAGGAAATATGTATGAATCCTTTATAAATAGAAGTGGATAAAACTTTCCTAAATATGACTCTAAATCGAAAAGCAATAGGGTAGATAAAATAGTGTGTTTGTACACATGTATGACATATGCATATAAGCATGCCTAATAAATTCTATATATACACTCATATATATATAGAATTTTTGCAAGATGCAAGAAAATAAACAAACTAAGGAAAATGCTTTCAGTTTATCTCACAAGCATTCCTAATACTTAAATAACTAGAGAATTAAAAAACCCAACACTTCTATAGAAAAAAATGAGCTAGAAAAATGGATAGTTAAAAAATTCAAATGGTTTTTAAAATATGGAATGATGATCATACTTGATCATAGTAAGAGAAATGCAGACTAAAACTCACCAAGATAAAATTTCTCACCTATATGATGGGCAAAAATCCAAAAGTCTGGCAACATGCTCTATTGGCATGGCTGTGGGAAAATAGGTATTCTCATATACTGCCACTGTGAATGCAAAACGGTACAATGTTTATTGCAAGGAGTTTGGAAATATCTAGAAATTACATATGCATTTGCCCTTTGACCCAGCAATTCCACTTCTAGGAATCAATCCCAAAGTTACACTAGCACAAATTAAAAAGGCATCTGCTCAAGACTATTTATTTATTTATTTTTATTTTTTATTTTTTTAAAGATTTTATTTATTTATTTGAGACAGAGAGCATGAGAGGGAGGAGGGTCAGAGGGAGAAGCAGACTCCCTGCCGAGCAGGGAGCCCGATGTGGGACTCGATCCCAGGACTCCAGGATCATGACCTGAGCCGAAGGCAGTCGCTTAACCAACTGAGCCACCCAGGCGCCCAAGACTATTTATTGAAAGACTGTTTATCCTATGAAAATCCTGGAACCACCTCAAATATACATCAAAAGAGAAGTGGTGGAGTAGACTATCATAACCATCCAATGAGGGCACTATGCAGCTACTAAAAAGAATGGAAAAAATCTCCATGCACTACTATGGACATGTCTAGAATATACTGTGAAGTGAAAAAGCAAGGTGGAGAAAATATGTATCGTACACTATATTTATCTAAGTATAGTATGCCTGGGTAGCTCAGTCAGTTGAGCTTCTGACTCTTGATTTCAGCTCAGGTCATAACCTCAGTCAGAGTCATGATCTCAGGATCATGGGATTGAGTCCTGCATTGAAACCTGCATCAAGCTCTGTGCTCAGCGTGGAGTCCGCTTGTCCCTCTCCCTCCCCGCGCTTGCATGCTCTCTCTAAAGTAAATCAGTAGAATCTTAAAAAAAAAAAAAGCTAGACTTTAAATATACCTTATTCATATATTTTACTTTGGAACTACATATTTTGCATAATTAAAAATTTTGACTTAATTAAAAAATCTCTATCACTAAAAAGACACACACACATGCATACACACTTACATTTGTATATTCAGTTTGTCACATAGCCACACAGGGAAGAAGTATTTCATTTTACATGACTTTAAAACCCAGAAATTTGAGTGTATGTACTTAATGGTGTATGTCCTAAGGACAAAAGAAATGGTAATCAAGAAATCAATCAAAAATTAAGAAAAATCTTAAGTTATTACCAGTAATAATTATTAGTCACAGTGTTGGCATTTTATTCCAAGAGTGTTATATGTTAATCTGGATATAAACAAATCAGTAGTTATGTGATGATTTAATTCAACTAACCTTGTGTCCTTGAGAGTGCCTCAGACTGCCACCCTCAGAATAGGAGATAGGAAGTAAGAGTATAAGATAGGAGAGATGAAATAAAAACCCTATAATCTCAAATTTAAATAGGAAGATACTGTAGGTATCTTAGTTTGTTCAGGCTGCTATAATAGAATACCATAGACTGAGTGGCCTAAACAACAGAAATCTATCTCTCACAGTTCTGGAGTCTGGCAAGTCCAAGATCAAGATGCTGGCAGATCTGGTGTCTGATGAGAGACCTCTTCTTCATTTGCAGATGGCTATCTTCTTATTGTATCCTCAGATGGTGAAGACAGGCTAGAGAGCTCTCTGGGGTCTCTTTTATAAGGAAACTAATCCCATTCTTATGACCTAATCACCTCTCAAAGACCCCCCCTGCCTAACACCATCACCTTGGGGGTTAGGATCTCCACATATGAATTTTGGGGGACACAAACATTCAGTTCATAACAGTAGGGATCTTGATGTAATTTATCTCAAAAAGAAATCCTAGCTTTGTGTGATATTGTAATTTATAATAAGAAATATATATTTGGTCTTTGTTTACTAGTCCTGGCACAGAGCTCATATCACCCTTGGAATTTCCTATGTGATGAGAGTGAGAAAGGTGGCGTTTGTTGTTACAAAGGTGACTTTTGGACACCTTTGGGGCTGGTTGCCAGGCGAACTAACCTTGTGACTAGAGGGTTGGAACTTTCACTTCCACTCCCCAACCCCAACCCCAACTTTCATGGAGGGGAGAGGGGCTGGAGGTTGAAACAACTGCCAGTGGCCAATGATTAATCAATCACACCTATATAATAAAGCCTCTATAAAAACTCAAAAGGACGGGATTTAAAGAGCTTCTGGGTTTGTGAACTTGTGCAGATTTGGAAGAATGGTGCACCTAGAGGGGTTGTGGAAGCTCCGAGCCCCTTCCTGTACCTTGCTCTGTATCTTTTCCATTTGGCTGTTCCTGGGTTATATGTTTATAATAAACCAGTGACCTACTAATTGAAATGCTTCTCTGAGTTCTCTGAGCTATTCTAGGAAATTAATCAAACCCAAGAAAGGGGTCGATGGAACCTCTAATCTGTAGCAGGTGAGTCAGGAGCACAGGTGACAACCTGGGCTTGTGATTGGCCTCTGAAGTATTTGTGTTGAGGTGCAATCTTGTAGTGTAGAATCTGATGCCATCTCTAGGTAGATAGTGTCAGAATTGAGTCAAATCTAAGACATCAGAATTGAGTCAAATTGAAAAATTGCTTGTTAGATGTGTGGGGGAACCCACCCTTCACCCCCATGGTGGTATTGGGTGCAGAACTTTTACTTAGTCTAATGGAAAGGCCTAAAAACCATGACTAACCAAAGAGAAATGAGCTCCCTTGCACTCAGGCTTCTATCTTGAAATACTGTTTCTCACTAAAACAAACCAAAGTGCTTGGAACTAAAAAATGTGCCACATGAGTCTGAAACATTTTACCATTCTAATTAGGAAGGAAGTTATCAGACACGATGAAGGTCATGTTAAAAGGATTCAGGAATCATCCTAAAGAGGAACCATTGGCAAAAGATCGAGCAATTCTAATAATACTAGAAAAGAACCTGTTATATAGTTGTTTTAGCAGGGTTTTATATATACAACTATGTAAACTCTGTTATTTTCAAAGTTTCTTTATATTTATGGATTTTTGTCTTTTTCTTTTAGTTACTGTGCAAGTAACCATACATTACAATAAATCAGTGTTATCAGAAAAAAGATGAAATGATGTGATCATCAATAAGGATGCAAGCTGCAATACTTTAATACCAAATCTGTTTAAATCAACAGGTTCATAATAATACTTATAAATAATACTTACAAAAAATAAGTCAGTAACCATCAGCAAAATATATTGGTCCCAGAATGCTAGGACACCTACTCATTATTTTTAGATCTGGTAAAAAATAGGAGAGGAGGGAGGGATCGAGCATTTACTATGCCTTTCCTATTTTGTACCTTTGGGAAACCAAGTGGTAGATGAGGGGACATTTACCTTTTTAGAAGTATTCTAGGAAATAAATGAAGGAATGATAGAATTGCAGCATTATCTTTTCACTGCCCTTTGCACCCCACTGATCCCCATCAGCGATCCAGACATTGAGCATCATTGGCAGCTTATAAAATTAAAAGAAAGACTATGTCCCTCCCAATGGAACAATTCAACATTGACTATAGAGAAGTTTTGTAAAAAAAAATCAAATCTAAATCTGACAGAGAACACGGGAACCTACTAACTATACCACAGGGATGCAGTTAGCAAAATCCAGACTGAGGGAAACGCTAAAGATCAAATGACTCAATTTTTCCAACATATATCAATAGAATAAAGTGGAGGAGCCTATCAACTAAAATAGACTTAAGAGATTTATCAACCAAATGTAACATGCCTAGGTGGTAAATAAAGGGAAAGAATCAAGCATTTATATTTTGTTTTCTAGTCAAACTGGGATAGCCCTCTCCCAGCCCCCAGACACAGCTCCTGCCATCTGATCATTCTTTGTCAATCTGTATTTTGGACATGGAATGGACTCCATGGAGATTTATTCTCCCACTGATGTTGATCTCATTATGATAATACTAATGTATTATTATAATGATGGTAAGATAACACAACTAATTTCTTGAGTCCCCCTCATGCCTGAGGAACTGCATATTATTTCATTTATGCTCTCAGTAACATTAATGTGGGTACGTTATTATTCCCATTTTACATATGAGGAAACAGAGGTTTAGAGAAGTTGAATAAAGTTTTCATGATCCAACAGCCAATATTAAGCTGGAGGATTGTGCCTGAGGACAAAATTCCTTGTCCAAGGCTGTTATCTTCCTCAACCACTTAATTTACCAAAAATGTAAAGGAAGAGATGACCTTTTTGGTTACATGTTCTCTGACACTCTAAAAATAGTTAAGCAAGGGGCTCCATAGCCTTTAAAATAAATAACATTAATAGGAAATACAATGAAATTTGGACCCTTTTTATAGCTGAGGGATCGTGCCTTTGCATCTAGACTGGAGTTCTGCTTTAAATGGATTGCCATTTCAGGATTGCTTCAGGGACCAATAGTGGTACAGATAAATGTTTTAGTCCAAGAATATTAACCTGAATATAAAAAATGTGCTATCTAGGGACATAATGTACTTTTGCATTAGAAAGTAAGAAAGGAAAAAAAAAATTAAAACTAGAGCAGAGAAGTAGAAAGGTGAAGAGGAAAATAGGTTATGGAAATGAGAAGTCGGCTGGGAAATAAGCTTAATGAATAATTAGTGAGAGGGGCTGGGGGGTACATTTAAGGTTGGGCTCACTTTGCAAACTGCATACTGCATGAAACTTGGAAGGACACCAAGCACTGTGCAAAGTTTGGTGTTTGTTTGTTTTTTTTATATTGATGACAACAATTCAAACATTGCTAATGTGTTATAGAAGCCTGGGAGGCCACTACATGGATGAAGTGATGATGTTTATCTTCTATCTACTTAGCGTATGACTTTTGTGTTTTGGCATTCAATCAGGGCTCCTCGAAGACCACCTGGGTGATGATGGTGATTATCTCACACTCTATTCAGGATGCAGGAGAATTTGGCAGTATTGTAACAAGTTTCTATCATGGACTATGACTTTTATTAGAAAACAAGAATAAATTGGAAACTTTGATCTCCAAAAGTCATTCTTGAATCTATGAACAAGCTAGCCCCAAAAGGATGGTTAGCAAATGGATTTTTAGGTTGTATTTCAAAATATCTAGATAAAGTTTGGTCACTGTTGTTTATTTTGTTTCATAAATTGAATATTAATGAATGTGAATAAAATCACATCTTAGGATATACTGGGACTATTGATTCAAAGCTCAAACAATCTCAATTTAAATCTTCCTTTGTCACATGGCTCACATGAATCTATCTCCCTGGGTCTACCCCTTGGTCATACATTCCAGTATTTTCTCATACCTTCTGTTAACAGTCTGACTTTGCTTTAAAATTCAAAGCACAGAGATGAGAGAATTGTGTTTCCTTTACCTCTATCTACTTCTTTTCCAATAATTCTTCATTCGTTGAAGTCTGGTATGCTCATCACCACAAAGAAACTTGGTTTATTCTTGAGTTCTCCCTAAAAAAACACAACAAAAACACAAACATAACATTCTGGAATATTTTGGTTAGTTGTGGATGACAAACTGGTTTATAAAACTACCAATCCCAAGGAATAACAAAGTGCACCGAATATGTCAGTTGCTCAACTAATGAAGTTTAGGATTTGATCAAATCCTATTCTCAGAACACATGGAGTTCAACCCAAGCAGTCATTATATTCATTTTGGCTCTGAATTAGGCCTTGATTAACCTGAATGGCTTATTCTGCAGAATAACAGGGCCCCGCCCTGAAATCGCGTAGCCTCTTATAGTATAGGATTTCCTCTCTACAAGGCCAAAAAGTCATTGCACTTGCTATTGTGATGACTTATTATATTAAGAACTCTCCACCCTGTAAACAAGATAATTTAAAACACATTGACGTAAATTAAAAACAAAAGTCATGTCATATAAATAGGAGAAACAATAATTTATCAGTTTCTTAAAGAGCTCTCTGTGAACATGAACTTGAATTTTATATATAGCCTTTAGTTGTTGTTCTCAAGTTTATTTAGACGTTTAATGTATAAACCTCTTTGACTCTCATAAACTGTTTTCCTGATTACTATATTTTCTTCCTTCCTACCTGTGTTATAAACAATATAAATATTTAACAATTCATTTATGTTTTAATTATCCAATCTGAGCGATCCAATATGCTAGCTATATGTGACTAATGAATACTTGAAATATGGCTAGTGTGAATTGAAATATAGTGTAAATGTAAAATACACACTGAATTCAACAAAAAAGATCATAATATATCATTAATATTTTTGTGTTGACTATTACATATTTAAATAATATTTGGAATATGTTAAGTTAAACAAAAGATATCATTAATTTTAATTGTTTCTGTTTACTTTTTAAAATATTACTACTAGAAGATTTTGAATTAAATATGTGGCTCACTATATATTTCTATTGGAAAGGACTTTTATAAAGAATATAGATCATTATTAATGTATGTCATATCTGGAATAGAAAGTTAATGAATAAAAGAAAACTTGTGTAATCATCTTAGGAAACTTTACAGCATTGGCAGATATAAAAACACTAAGGATCCAACTATTCTTTCCTTCAGGAAACTGATGCGTTTACTGATAATCTTAGTGGCATTTCTGATGCTGTCCATATTCCAACCACGGAAACCCGAGTGACTATTTTAAGGTTCCAGACAAATTCTTTTTCCACCATGGGGTACTTAGAATCCTTTCTCTACCTGGGGCATTCTGGCTCGTTTCTCATTTGTTCTCCAACACATTGTGCCTTGCATTAAGTTTGCCTTTCATTATTGTTATTGGTGTCTGAATAAATGTGTAAGAGTTTGAAAGTAGAAGCTAAGACTCATTCATCTTCATATCTACCATATTGCCTGGTAGACAGCAGGTATCCAATAAATGATTGAGAAAGAAAGAGAAGAAAGGAGAGAAGGAAGGAAGGAGAATCACATGATCACTTCTGGCCTGACTGGCAGCATTTTAATTGTTGTGTGGGGGATGGGTGAGAGGAGGATGGATGAGGGAGAGGCTATGGGAACATCTCCAAATCCCTATTCCTTTCACATATGTCCATGTTCTTTATCCAAGCCAGTGCGTGTTCCCACCAATCTCCCCACAGCCCAACCAACCCCTTGTTGGAGTGCGCAAATGTTTTAAAAATTTTTATTATCACTAAACCCTTCTCCTGGCAAAGGGTTTTCTACATACTTCTTCCAGATGAAACTTTCCTAGATGCACACTGGAAAATAAGGGAAGCACACATATCAATCACTTTGAAGATACAAACGGATTTTGTTGTTGCTGTTGTTATTATTTAGTGTGCTTGTTGGGTTTTGACCTCTGTGCCACCATACATTCTTTCCTACTGCACTTGGGACATTTATGAAAATTGATTCACACTGAGCCCTGATGAAAGCTTCAAGAGATTTCAAAGGATTGGTATAATATGGGCCACCTTTTCTTATTAAAATACAATCAAATTAGAAATCAATTAGAAAAATGAGTAGAACTCTCTCATATTTTTGAACATTAGGAAACTCACTTTAAATTAGACATGGAACAAAAAAATGAAAATGGGAATTAGAACTGAATGGTTATGAACATACTATATATATATATACATACTATATATATATATACATACTATATATATATATATGAACTTGTAGACTACTTTAAGCAATACTTAAAGAGAATGTTATACTTTGAATTTCTTTAATAAGGAAAGAAGTAGGAAAAATGATGAAGTATCTGTTTCAGTTAGTTTTTCTATGGTAACAAGCAATCATGAATCTTAGTGTTCTACAGTGATAGAAATTTATTTATTTCTCACAATACATGTAGCTGGGTGTGAACTACTGCTTGGCCCCAGTGTTGATCTGGCCTGTGGCTCTGCTCCATGCATCTTCTCATTGCAAGATCCAGGCTGAAAGACCCTCTGTGGAGACCAGTCTGTTCTTGTTTTTTTATGGCTAAGATGAAGAACCAGAGAACTGGTGGAAACTCATTCGCACCTCAAAGCTTTTACTCAGAACTGGCACATTGTCAAAGCAAGTCCATGCCCAAGCCAAAAGTCAATGGATTGAGATGTATTACAAGGAAGTATACTACCACCTGCTATCTTGATAAAAAATATTCAGTTTCCTTCCTTCTGCAATCAAACTCTATTCATCGCCACCTCTGAAGAAGAGATCCTGAGTATCTCATTCAATCTCAGCAAAAGTTCAAAACCTAGGTCTCATGACAATCTTTCTATTAGGTGAACCTCTGGGGATCTATCAAATGAAATGCACTTACCTCAAATAGCTACAACAAACACTCCCAATGGAAAGAAATTTTACTTGATTAGGCCTTATTTTGCTCAGTCCATTGTTTTCCTAGGTACTGAAATCATTTCTCCAAGAGTCTTCTATTATATTCCTAGACCACATCTCATAAGGGCATTGGATAATATGCATCTTTAGGAGTTTAGCCTCTTCCTAAGCCTGTTTTCCCCTTGTAAAAAAGTGGGGACCCCTAAATTGTCTTATGCCTTAGCAGTTAGTCTCTTTTAATCAAGCCTGTTGGAACTTCTGGCAAAATATCTCTTAAAAATATGTGCTTTTAAAAAGTTAAGTTGATTTCAATCAGCAGCATGGGCAAATAGCTATACCACTGGTCTTTTGAGATGTGGCTTTCTTTCTAGATTTACAGATAACTTAAGCTAAGAGACTTCAAGGAGACTGTGGGTATCTTTTTTTTTTTTGGTAAGCCATTTTATTCGAACTAACGTGATATTCTAGGGGTCACCTTAAACCATTCAGAGTTTTTAACAAAGGTTATGAATGGCAATGCCCCTTTTTGGGCATTTATCTTCATCTGAGCCTTAATGATGTCTTTGTTGCTCAAAGCATTTCTGTTTATTTTACTAATTAGAAACAGGTCTGTTTTTCAACTTTATAATTCCTATAATTTCTGGTCGCTCTCATTTCTTTTTTTCCCCTGCTTGCAAAGCAGCCTAGTGCTTTTCTGAGTTCACCTGACAACTCTGGGGGAAAAAATAACCAAGTCACACTAGTAACATTCTATTTTGAAACCTTTTTCCCCAAAGCCACTCATTAATTAGTAGATTGTCTGCTAAGTTATTGCAGGTGACAGTTTGCTAAATGTTTTGCCACTTCATACCGTGGCTCACTACTTTTCCGTCCTCCAATAATCAATCATTCCTTTATAACTTGCCCTTTAGTCCCAAGATGAATACACAGATTTTTGTTATTGTTGTTATAGAAATATGTCACCTTAAGATACCAGTATCTGTTTTAGTCAACTTTGCTATATAGTAACAAATAAGCTCAAAATCTTAGTGCTTATACCAACAAAAATTCATTTTTTGCTCATGTTACACAGAATGTTGAGTCACCCACAGTTCAGCTACCTGCTTTAAACAGGATAGGCTCTGCTCTGCTGTCTTCCCATTCTGTGACTGAAAGCTTGGCTTCTATGCCAGCAATTCTCAAATGCCTCTCAAAGCTTCTACCTAGAATTGGGAGTAAAAGAACCGGGACCCTGTCCCTTCTGCTCTTGTTCCATTTCTCAAAGCAAGTTACAGAGTTTAGACTACAATCAGTGGGCAAAGGAATACAATCCTTTTATAGGGAAAATGACATGAATTGTTGCAAATAATAAAATTTACTACACAATCCCATCTTAAGTGATTTAAAACACAGAATAAGCCACCCTCATAAAAATGGAAAAAGTTAAAAAAAAAAAGAGCAAACAAACATCAAAAAATTACTAACTAAACCAAATCCTTAAAAAAAAATAATAAAACCGAGAAACCTCTGGAAAGCTTGGTAAAATAAAATGAGAGGCCAGAAATGGAAAAGGAGGCTATAACCAGAGATGTAGCAAAGATTATAAAAAAATAAGAGAGTCATAGGAACAATTTGATTGGAAATGTTAGATAATACAGATAAACTTGAAGAAATATGTGACTAATCACAACTATTTGTACAGAATGTAAACACAGTAAAGAAATTGAATTAGTAATTAAAACCTACCCTAAGTTAAAACACCTAATCCAGACAGTCTTATAGGCAAGTTTTATCATTCAAGGAACAAAAGCTTTGATTCTACACAAAATATTGTAGAGAATACAAAATGAAAAAAGAGAAAGTAACTTCCCCAAATAATTCTAGAAGGCTAAGTTAACCTTGGGGAGCAAAACCTGGGAAGAACAGAAAGAGAAAGAAAATATACAGAACCATCCTATACATGAACATGAATTCAAAAATTCTGTGCATAATACTAGCAAAAACCTAGGAATATATTAAAAGGTAAATATATTTTTGAACAATTTGGGTTTATTCTAGCAATGCAAACTTTAACATTAGCAAGTTAGTAAAAAAATTAAAAAAATATTAGCAAGTCAATTATAGTAGTTTTTAATATTAAAAGTTTAAATTAAAAATATTAGATTATTATCTCAATAGAGTCATAAAATGCCTTTGATGAAATTGAACATTGGTTGATAAAAACACCTAGTAAGAATAAAAAAGAACTCTAACAAATAAATAGGATCTAGACAAAATACTCAGAAAATAGTAGAATATTAAAAATGTTCCTTTTTTATAATGAAAGAAAAACCTGCCTTCGAGCACCACTTCTGTTCAATTTCGTGTCTAAGGCAATAAGGCAGGAAAAGAAGTGAGAGCTATAAAAATTGCAAAGAAAGAAAAAATGTATTATTTGCAACATAAAGTTTAGCAATGTTTCTGGATACAAAATCAAATAAAAAATTTACTTTTCTAGGCACAGGCAACAAGAAAGAAGAAAATGTAATAATAATATGCCACGTAATATCCTCAAGAAATATTAAATATCTAGGCATAGGTATAACTTAAGATGTGTCAGACCATGATAAAAAAAATACAATTTTGGGCGCCTGGGTGGCTCAGCCGGTTAAGCGTCTGCCTTCGGCTCAGGTCATGGTCCCAGGGTCCTGGGATCCAGCCCCGCATCGGGCTCCCTGCTCAGCGGGAAGCCTGCTTCTCCCTCTGCCCCTCCCCCTGCTCATGCTCTCGCTGTCTCTCTTCTCACTCTCTGTCTCTCAAATAAATAAATAAAATCTTTAAAAAAAATATACAATTTTATTGAAAGATATTAAAGAAATTTGCATAGAGAGATTTATCACTTTTATGACTTCAAAACCTCAATATTAGATAAATTTCAAAATATCAGTGGATATTTTTGTGAACCTTAGTAAATTAATTTTAAATTTTATATTGGAAAGAAAAGCCTGAGAATAGCCAGAATTCTCCTGAAGAAAAGGACGACTGAAGATCCATTATCAGTTTTCAAGACTGATAAAGCCTTAATAATTAAGATGGGGTACATTGGTGCAGAGATAGACAAATGAACCATTAGAATAGAAAAAAAAAAAGTTTCCAGAAACATACCCTGACAGTACGGAACATTGATTTATAGTAGGGATTGTATTGAGATCTCTGGAGAAAGAATATGTTTTGTATTAAGTAGGGCTGGACAATTGTTTTTTCATATAGAAAAAAAAGAAATTGGATATCTTACCCCACAGCTTACAAAAAATCATCTCCTTCCAAATAGGAATTAAATGGATAAGGTAAGTTCACTTAATTCTAGGTGAGTTAAGGATTTAAATGTAAAAGTCAAAATGATAAAACTTTGAGAAGACCATATAAGATATTTTGTCTTAAGAAATATATATTAAATAAGATATTCAAATTATCCCTACTAAAATAATTACAAAGTTGACTATATTATAATTAGAAGTTATGCTTATTGAAACATACCATAAACAGAGAAAAAACATGTTTGAAAATGTATTTGCAAAACACAAAACGCAAAATGGATGTATACCAAAAATATAAAGATTTCCTACACACCACCCACCCCATAAAAACAATCCAAAAGAAATGAAAAATGGATAAAAGCCTTGAAAAGACTTGACTTTACAGAAGAGGAATTCTAAATGATCAGTAACTTAAGAAATAATATTCAGCCCCATTAGCAATGTGGAAAATGCAAATTAAATCCATAATGAGATAGCATTTCATGTCTCCCAACTAGGAAAAAAATATTTGACTATCTCAAGTGAAGCTATGGAACAACCAGGACATTTATGCACTGATAGTGGGGGTATTAATAGGTATAACAACTTTGGGAACAAAGTTACATTTTCTAGTAGGATGAAAATGTATGTATCCTAAAATACAGCAATTTCACTCTTTGGTATATACTCTAGAAAAATGTTTGCACATATTCACTAGGAGTTACTATTTATAAATAGCAAAAAAAACAAAAAACAAAAAACAAAAACAACAAGCAAACAACAACAAAAACTCAAACCTAGAAACTAAACAAATGCCCATTATTAGTAGATGTGATAAACACATTCTGATGCCTTCACATAACAAAGTACTATGTATTTGAGAAGAAAATCATAAATTATTCACAACAATTTGGATATTCATTCATTTCATAACATTTATGTTATGAAAAACAAATTTAAAAGATGCCAGCATATGTGGTAAAACTATAAATAAAAGTAAGACAGTGATAAGACAAAATTCAACATCCTGCTCCCCCTGACTAGGGAAAAAAATGGGTAAGATGAAAAGCAAATGAGAGACAACAATGGCAAAAATAAGGTATAGTTCTTTTTATTAAATTGGGTGGTGGGTATGGGGCACCTGGGTGGCTCAGTCCTTAAGTGTCTGCCTTCGGCTCAGGTCATGGTCCCAGGGTCCTGGGATCGAGCCCCGCATTGGGCTCCCTGCTTGGTGGGAAGCCTGCTTCTCCCTCTCCCACTCCCCCTGCTTGTGTTCCCTCTCTCGCTGTGTGTCTCTCTGTCAAATAAATAAATAAAATCTTTTAAAAAAAAAAAAGAAGTTTAAAAAAAAAACTGGGCGGCAGGTAAATGGGCGTTCTTTCCATTTCTTATGTATATATAAAATATTTTGTAACCACTCAGTATCCCATTCATGAAAAAACAATAAAGAATGCAGGATACAGAAGAATTAGCCACACATCAGGGGACACCAGCATGTTGACCCCATGAAACTTTTCTTTCAGGCCAATGAAGACCCAGAGGACAGCAATCGGACAAGAGCTCTGGCCTGACACTGTGAATGAACATAATAAGCTTCTCCTTCAGTACACCATCTGGGGGAAGGAGTCCAGGAAGACCCCTCCTTTTGAGAAGGCAGACACAGCCCTCATGTAGAACTTGAGCTTTGGATTGACAAAATATTTTCACAAAGAAAACTGTTTTGAGTTGAAAGAGGTTGAATTATCTTCAGTTGACAAATTTCCTCCCATTCCAGTATTTTTAATAAGAATAGGGGCTCCAGGGGTGCCTGGGTGGCTCAGTCGGTTAAGCATCTGCCTTTGGCTCAGGTCATGATCCCAGGGTTCTGGGATCGAGCCCCGCATTGGGCTCCCTGCTCAGCCAGGAGCCTGCTTCTCCCTCTCCCTCTGCCTGCCACTCCCCCTGCTTGTGCTCTCTGTCTCTCTCTCTGTGTCAAATAAATAAATAAAATGTTAAAAAAAAAAAAAAAAAGAATAGGGGCTCCAGAGGTAACCTAAAATAAAACTCTATTTTTTAAAGGTTTTGTTTTTATTTGACAGAGAGAGAGAGCATGCACAAGCCGCGGGTAGGGGCAGAGGGAGAGGGAGAAACAGACTCCCCGCTGAGCAAGGAGCCTGATGCAAGACTTGATCCCAGGACCCTGGGTTTGTGACCTGAGCCGAAGGCAGATGCTTAACTGACTTAGCCCAGGCACCCCTAAAACTCTATTTTTGAGACAGTTAAGTCATTGGGTATACCCCATTTTACTCTCATTCAAAGTACTGCAGGAAGCTGGTGCAGCCGCTCTGGAAAACAGTATGGAGGTTCCTCAGGAAGTTAAAAATAGAGCTACCCTATGACCCAGCAATTGCACTACTGGGTATTTACCCCAAAGACACAGATGTAGTGAAAAGAAGGGGCACCTGCACCCCAATGTTCATTGCAGCAATGTCCACAATAGCCAAACTGTGGAAGGAGCTGAGATATCCATTAACACATGAATGGATAAAGAAGATGTGGTACGTATATACAATGGAATATTACTCAGACATCAGAAAGGATGAATACTTACCATTTTCACTGACATGGATGGAACTGGAGGATATTATGCTAAGTGAAATAAGTCAATCAGAGAAAGAATTATCATATGGTTTTACTCATATGTGGACTATAAGGAATAGTGCAGAGGACAATAGGGGAAGGGAGAGAAAACTGAATGGGAAGAAATCAGAGAGGGAGACAAACCATGAGAAACTCTTGACTCCAGGAAACAAACTGAGGGTTACAGAAGGGGAGATGGGTGGGGGAATGGGGTAACTGGGTGATGGGCATTAAGGAGGGCACATGATGTGAGGAGCACTGGGTGTTTTACACAATTAATGAATCATTGAACACTACATCAAAAACTAATGATGTACTATACATTGGCTAATTGAATTTAAATTAAAAAAAGAAAGTACTGCAGGAGTAAATTCGAGGCTATATTGCAGCAGGTGAGCAGACTGTCCCCAATCCAGACTTGGGAAAGAGGTGGTCAGAGAAGGCTTCCTGGGACAGTTGACAAAGTTAGACCAGGGAGAATAGTCACAGAAGTTTCCTAGTCAGAAGGAGAAGCACATATAAGACCCAGCCTCTTATTTTCCACTGACCCCAGGAAGAATTGAAAGATGTATATGGTGCCCTACTTCTCTATGAATTAGAGTGGTAATCTTTTACTAAAGACTTATGATGGCCCGGGGGAGCTCTGTGCATCTTTCTTCAGTTTCACACAGCCCTGTGAGCTTCCCAAACTCACAGCTCTTACCACCATCGATTATAACATCCTCCTTATTTATCTTCCCTTCTAGGTTGAGAGCTCCTGGAATACTGCTTTCACTTTGTCTATAACGCCCAGCTAGTGCTTGGCACTAAGTGTTAAAAAAATGTTTAATAAATGTTGAAAGAATAAAAAACAGGATAGAAGGATCAAGGGGAAAAGGTGTATCAGTGAGCTGGTACAGTGGTCCTTTTTTCCAAAAGGAAAAAAAAAAAAAAACCAACTAAGAATGTGCAAGAAACCAGTTCAGAAGCAAATTGGAAATAAGATATGTTTTAATTTGAACAAAGTTCTTTTAGTCCCCATTGACCTCTTGCTATTTAATCCATCAAAGAGTGGTGCTATCCTTTAGTAAATTGCTTCCAAATGTTGTTGGTTTATTGGTTCTGGGAATCAAGACAGGCTTATCCAAAACGTGATCAATATTAGATTGAAGTTTGATTATGAGATCTGATTCTAGAGAGGTGATCCCAAAAGGTGATGGATTTTCTATATAGGATAGCATATTTAATTGTATTGAGTTGTACTGCTAAATTGGTGATTCTTATAACTGAATTAAAATTATTGCTACTACATTAAGCACTTCCTATTGTTCCAGGTGGTACAACTCTAACAAATGAAAATGCCAAGGACAATAAAATTTTGCATTACATTCTAGGCTTGTAAAGAGTGATATAATATAACTCCAGGGGTTTGGGCAGGTACTATTAAGGGAGCTTATTATTGGGCTCTAGCTTTGAATGGACCACGGGTTTCCCTTTTAAGTAGGAGCCTGTATTATAGGACAAAAGAGCTTTATCTCTTGTGACGGGAAGGCTAAGAATAACTGTTCTTTATGAGTCATGCAAACACATTCCAAAAAGGGCTTTCTTCTATTCAACATCTGTAAAATCTCTTCCTGTCCTTTCCCACCACCTCAGCCCAGGTAGAGCCGACAAGCAACGGGTAATAGGCAGCGGTTATTTTTACTCTATTGAATTCCAATAAAAGAACAAAAAATAATTCACAAGAACAAATAGTATTTCGGTTCTCTGTCTTCAGAGACAAAATGTGGCCAAGAGTGACCTTTGGGGACCGGAACTGTAGAAGAATTTTTTTTCCCTAGCTCGTAGCTGCTGCCAATTTCTCACCAATGGAGAGAATTCTAGCTCCCTGGTTGAATACTCCTTTTAGCATCTTTTGTAGGGATGATCACTTGATGTTTGGAGGAAATCTTTTGCCCCAGGGGTAATCAGTCTTACCTGGGAAGCTCCCTAATGCCATTTTTTTTCCTTCATAAATGAATCTAATTTGTAATATTTTAGAAAGCAATACAGTATGAAGATACTATTTTCATATGTATTTAAAAACCAAAAAGGAACTTTCTTTTTTAACAAAATCTTAGATTTATCTATAAAAACTGATCAGAGAGACTACTCTTCAAAGCAAGGGCAGAGGGTACTGATTTTTTTGATGGAGTTTTTGGCTGAAGAGTTCTCTAGCCCTCCAGTTGGAGGAGGAAGGAGGCTGGCTCTGATGGAATCTTAGGCACTCATCTTAGACATAAAACTACAGAGTACTGAGGAAGGGATGTCTGATTTCATACTTTGCACAAGCCACTGTCCTTGCTCATGTGTGACTTCCTGCACTATATGCAGAGTGGACACAACGCTGTGTAGCTATACCATTCAGAAGAATGGCTTGCCTCTCTCTCTCTCCTTGCTAAAATTGTGAAAGTAATAGGCAAACCATAAGAGATTCTTAACTCTAGGAAACAAAGAGGGGAAGGAGGGGAAGGGGTAACTGGGTGATGATGGACATTAAGGAGGGCACGTGATGTGATGAGCACTGGGTGTTCTATGCAACTGATGAATCACTAAATTCTACCTCCGAAACTAAAAATACAGTGCATGTTAATTAAATTGAATTTAAATAAAAAACTTAATAAAATAGAAAGAAAGAAAAAGAAAGAGAGAAAGAAAAAAGAAAGATTTTGAAAGTAAGAAGGAGAGAGATGGTATGTATTTATGTGGATTATAAATAAAAACCAGTATACTAAAAGAGACCCACTTCGAGCCTTTTTCACTTATCCTAGAAAAAATTTTTTTTCTCCCAACAAAGTTTTCTCCATGAAATAGCAATTGTGCAGCATCCTAAGAGTCCTCTCATAGACAGTCAATAATATTTGTTGAATGAATGAACATCCTTTGAAAAAGAGAAACAAACATCGACACGTTCTCCAGCTGGATGTCTATGTTCCCTGGAGGCCTGACCTCCAAGTGAAACAAATCAAAACCCGTCTGGCTGGGATATCCCAGTTTCTTATACCAGTGCAGCGAATCAGCTCACTTCAGGCATTTACTGCAGCAAATAAGTAACAACAGCTGCTTAATGAATCCTCAAATTACAGATTTTTTTTGCCCTTGTATCCCAGCACGGTGGAGCTAATGAAGGGCGAAATTTACAGAAATAATTAAAATGATGCCAGCTTTTACAAGAAAGAGGAGGGGCCCTGACTAGCAAAGACTCAAAAGACCAGCAGCTGCAGATGTCAATTTGAAAAGACAACAACCTCTCTCACCCTGGAGGGGCGGGCTCATTGTTTGACCGTAGCCCTTTGGGGAATGAAAACCCTCTTAGGCCCAGAGCGTGAGCCGAACATGGGAAGGGCTCTTCCATGGCAATTATACCAGTGGCCGTGATTTTCTGGTTCCAGTTCTTTTTGTTGTGTTCCTGTGCTGCAAAGCAACAGAAGGAATGGGAATATGCCTGCAGGGCTTTTGATGGCATACACGGAGGGTTTTTTTCAGAATGTATTTCTATTGCCATCTGCATCAAAATAACATTTTTTTAAACATTCAGTTTGAGTGCCTTCAATTCACACAAACAATTCATATAAATAGTTTAATGTCCCTCATTTTCCACCTCCCCCTAGCTGCCCCATATTCCTCACCTAAATACATGTTCTCTGAATCCTTTGTTCTCTCTACTTATCCATGTGCCTGCCTCCTTCCCTTCTCATCCTGATGTCCAGCAGAGGGAATAGAATTTTTTTCCCCAGTTATAGGATTGTTAAATTATTCTTAGGCGCAATTTAGCTAGACAGGACCACCTGATAAGTATCTGTCCATTTCCACAAGAACTATGAAATGTGAAAAGTTGATTGAAAAGTGAATTTTATTCCTTTCACTCCATTGGTTCCATTATAAACTTGGGATAATGTTGCTTTGGGAGAAAATAATCAGTCCTGAAAGATAATTTTTAAAAAGTCACGGAAGAAGTATTTTTAAAAACAGAAGCATGAAGTTCTCCATTGTCACGGGAAGTATTACCTTGTCTGAAAATTCTCATTGACATAGTCATCTAGTGTGCTCAATTAAGTACTTTTTTAAATTGGCTATTTGTTTCCTTTTATAGAGGCTGAAAGAGATGGCATTTCAAATGCACACGATCTTCCAGGCCCTAGGAAAGTTATGGAAAGTAAGTTTAGGTTGTTTGAGATTTTTTTGGCTTCTGGAGGTAGGCCTGTATTACTGTCCTCTTCCCAGGGAAGGAATAGCTTTTCCTGTGGCTCTTTATGACCACTACCATTTTAGGCTCACCCTTACATCAATCTGTGCAGTCATGCAGTCCATGCCTTGCCTAAATGGTGAGCATGATAATAAGGCTTGGGTGCACAATATATGCTTCTATCACCATCAACAGGGTATTTTCACCTCTGTGCAACATCTATTTATTGAGCATCCACTGAGCTCTACTAGGCCCCAAGATAGTATGCAAAAGGGAGCCTCACCTTCAATGACTAGCTTGGCTGAAACATGATAAGCATTTTATACCAGTTTCAGTTGCAAGTGACAGAAAAATGCTTACACTAGAAATAAATCAACTGATAAATGAATGAAAATTATATGGGCAGAGCCGGCATCAGTCTTGGGGGGATTTAGGGCCTCAAACAATGTCAGGTCTATTGAATTAGTTGTGCTCTTTTCTGTGGGTTAACTTCTTTCCTAGACTGACATGATGGCAACATGGTCCAGAAGCTCTCCATATCACATCCTCTTGGGTGGCAAAGGGACAATATTTCCTTTTTTTTTTTTTTTAAGATTTTATTTATTTATTTATCAGAGAGAGAGCACAAGCAGGGGGAGTGGCAGGCAGAGAGAGAAGCAGGCTCCCTGCTGAGCAGGTAGTCCCATGGGGGACTGGATTCCAGGACCCCGGGAACATTATCTGAGCCAAAGGCAGCAGCTCAACCAACTGAACCAGCCAGGCAAAGAAACAAAATTTCTCATTGATAATTCCTGCCCTAATCTGGGAATCCCTTCTGACAGAAACAACTCTACAAATCCCTTTCAAAAACTGAAGTAGTGGGATTATGATGATTAGTGAAGCTGGGTCATATGATCTAGGAAGAGAATTCAGTGCTCTGACTGGTCAGGCCTGGGTCACATGTCCAGAAAGAGGATTCAGTGCCCTGATTAACCAGGTATAGGTGAGAGTCCCACAAAGGGAATCCAGTGCTCTGATTGGCCAGACCTGAGTCATATGTTTCACCATTTTTATCAAGGGGAGAGGCCAATCTCCTGGACTGAGCATTGGAAAAAGTTATTCCCCAAAGGAAATTCATAGTACTTACCAGGAGAAGAATGAATAAAAAATATACACTAACAGTATATTGGCTATGTAAAAGGCATATGTAAGTATTTGCTATGTTCTGAACATAGTGCTAAGCATTTAATATGCTTCACCTCATTTTTTTCTTTCATCAACTTTATGAGGTGGTTAATTACATGATCTACATTTTATATTTCTTTAAAAGATTTTATTTATTTATTTGACAAAGAGAGAGAAAGAGAGAGAGCACAGAAGCAGGGGGAGTGGCAGACAGAGGGAGAGGGAGAAGCAGGCTCCCCCCAGAGCAGGGAGTCCAATGTGGGACTTGATCCCAGGACCCTAGGAGCATGACTTGAGCCCAAGGCAGATGCTTACCTGATTGAGCCACCCAGGCACCTTTCTGCATTTATATGTAAAAAGTCAAAGTTTCAAAAATTAAGTAACCTGCCTTAGGTCATACAGTTACAAGGAGGTGAAGCCAGGATTTGGGCCGCAATGTCTGATTTTGGAGGCTGCACTGTGAGGCACTATGACACATCGCTGAAAAAGACAGTGACAACAACCACAACATCTAATTCTTGTTGGTACTTACTATGCAAAGGGCTTTATGTGGATTATGAGCAAAGTGCTGCATCCAAGCACAGTAGAGCAGCTTGTCTTCCTAGGAAGGCTTCACACAAATTCGGAAGTGGACACAGGAGTTGAGACTCCCCTGGGGGTGAAGTAAGGTGAGGGAAGTAGTTTGCAGTGCTATGCCCTGGGGAAGTTTTTTTCAGGAGCAGAAGGATGTGAGCATGTTTGTAGGCTGATGAAGAGCCAAGAGAGGCAATGATTGATAATGCAAAAGAAAACAAGAAATTGTTTATGCAGCAGAGTCTCAGGAGAGGTGGGAGGGAATGAGATTCAGAGCTTTGATGGAGGTCGTCAGGCTTGAATAAGAGGGACACCTTTTCTAAGACAGAGGGGAAGAAAGGAAGAGAAGGACAATGGGGAATAATAGCTTCCTTGTAAAAGAAAATACATCTCGTCGCATTTGTGTTACAGCTTATCCAGTGTTTCACATGAAATAAATGGAATTCCACCATTAAGTCTGCTTTTATTCCATCTTCCTCAAGGTCAAGAGTCTCTTGATAGCGCCGAATCACCCTGTTGGGGGTTAGTTTTATACAGCATTTTAAAGGCATTTATCATGTGCCATTATGGAATTCCTGTCACATTTGCTTGCTTGCTTATTTACTAACTTTGATTCGGTAGGTTAGAGGTGCTTTCCCTCTGTCATTCCAGTGTTTTTATGGTGAATGGATTAGGTACGTAATTTATTACAGAACGACATATAACTTGTTATTCACAAAACTTATGTATATAAATTAATGCAAATAGGCAAAGAGTATATTTCCATGAAAGAGATAGAATAAACTAATTAGCTACAGTTTGCAATGTAGATAAATTGGCAGCTGGAAGGGACAACCCATTACTTTATAATTAATTGATTCAGATCTTTTTAAAATTAATTAGTTAAGAAGTACATCTGGGCAAAGATTAATGTACAAGGAGCCTTCGGTACTCCCATCAGAAATCAAGGTCAAGCAAATGATTTTGGCTATTTCACCTTTCAACTGACTGGCAGTAATTCAATCAGGCACTGAGTGCTTAGATGCTCCTTAGTTGTCTTCTCCAGGTTCTACTGGGTCTTTCAGTAAATCCACAGGTAACTCTATTTTCCAAGTTTTGACTTATCCTAATTATAGCTCTATTGTTCTGTAGACATTGAAAAAATGCATACTGTATTGAGTGCTTAATACATGTCAGGACCCAGGATGAAACGCTTATATACTTTATTTCAGCTTTCCTCACAGGATCCCTATGAATTAGGTGTTCAAAGAGGTGGCATAAAAGGCAAGGGAAGCAAGGGCAAAAATGAACTATTGGGACTTCATCAAGATAAAAAGCTTTTGCACAGCAAAAGAAACAGTCAACAAAACCAAAAGACAACCGACAGAATGGGAGAAGATATTTGCAAATGACATATCAGATAAAGGGCTAGTATCCAAAATCTATAAAGAACTCATCAAACTCAACACCCAAAGAACAAAGAATTCAATCAAGAAATGGGCAGAAGACATGAACAGACATTTTTCCAAAGAAGACATCCAAATGGCCAACAGACACATGAAAAAGTGCTCAACATCGCTGGGCATCAGGGAAATCCAAATCAAAACCTCAATGAGATATCACCTCACACCAGTCAGAATGGCTAAAATTAGCAAGTCAGGAAATGACAGATGTTGGCGGGGATGTGGAGAAAGGGGAACCCTCCTACACTGTTGGTGGGAATGCAAGCTGGTGCAGCCACTCTGGAAAACAGCATGGAGGTTCCTCAAAAAGTTGAAAATAGAGCTACCCTATGACCCAGTAATTGCACTACTGGGTATTTACCCCAAAGATACAAAAGTAGGGATCCGAAAGGGTACGTGCACCCCGATGTTTATGGCAGCAATGTCCACAATAGCCAAACTGTGGAAAGAGCCAAGATGTCCATCGACAGATGAATGGATACAGAAGATGTGGTATATATATACAATGGAATATTATGCAGCCATCAAAAGGAATGAGATCTTGCCATTTGCAATGACATGGATGGAACTGGAGGGTATTATACTGAGCGAAATAAGTCAAACAGAGAAAGACATGTATCATATGACCTCACTGATATGAGGAATTCTTAATCTCAGGAAACAAACTGAGGGTTGCTGGAGTGGGGGGTGGGGTGGGAGGGATGGGGTGACTGGGCGATAGACACTGGGGAGGGTATGTGCTCTGGTAAGCACTGTGAATTGTGCAAGACTGTTGAATCTCAGATCTGTACCTATGAAATAAATAATGCAATATATGTTAAGAAAAAAAAAAAAGAAGAAGATAGCAGGAGGGGAAGAATGAAGGGGGGGAAATCGGAGGGGTAGACGAACCATGAGAGACGATGGACTCTGAAAAACAAACTGAGGGTTCTAGAGGGGAGGGGTGGGGAGGATGGGTTAGCCTGGTGATGGGTATTAAAGAGGGCACGTTCTGCATGGAGCACTGGGTGTTATGCACAAACAATGAATCATGGAACACTACATCTAAAATTAATGATGTAATGTATGGGGATTAACATAGCAATAAAAAAATTAAAAAAAAAAAGAGGTGGCATAGTGTAATGGTGAAAGGCAAGATTCAAAAGCCTGACCTCCTAGATTTATATCCAGCCATTCTATTAACTGCTGTGTGATGCTGAACAAATTGCTGAGCCTCCGTTTCCTCATCTGTATGATGGTGATAAGAGTACCTTCCTCATAAGTGTATATGTATTTTATTTTTCTTTTAGAGAGAGAAGGGGGGGGCAGAGGGAGAAGGAGAGAGAATCTTAAGCAGGGTCCATGTCTAATGCAGAGTGTGACACAGGGCTCGATCTCACAACCCCGAGAACGTGACCTGAGCCGAAACCATGAGTTGGACGCTTAACAGACTGAGCCACAGAGGCACCTCATAAGTGTATATGTATTAAATTAGTTAATCTGCATAAAGCGTTTAGAATGAAATAGGACCTTCACATACTGATATCATTACTTTTTCCCGTCACATTTCTGAGTACTTACCTTCCTCTAAATAGTTTACCTATATGAACTGACTTAATCCTTCTGAGAATCCCATGAGGTAGACATGCCATAAATCAAATGAATCCCCATTTTACAGATAAGAGAACTGAGGCACAGTGAAGACTGATAACTTGCCTAAAACTACCTAATTATTAGTAGAAGATCCAGGATTTACTTTCACATAGTCTATCTTCAAAATTCATGCTTTTAACTACTCTTCCATAGTGTCACATTCTTCCAGCATTGTCTGTACTCCAGACACGTGAAATGGAATGCAGTTCCCAGAAGGAGCAAGGCTCATTTGTGACTGTCATTACGTGAGTTCTTGGCCTGGAATGTTCTGTTGCCCTCGCCCACTTGTTGAACACCCTATTTCACCTTAAATATTCAATAACAACAAAATCACTTCTTCAGAGAAGCCATCCTTAATGTGCTTGTGATGGAGTTTTCTGCATCTTCCCCTAAGGCACGGCCGAATCCTATGCCTATCTCTTTTATAACATTCTTACACTATGTCAATCTGTTAGTCAAATAATCAATAAATATTTATAAGTTCATCAATGACCTATCACTGAGTCCCTTTTCTCAAGGAGCTTAAGTCCTAGTGGAGAATGATAAATTCTAAACCTGTTCCAAAATGAAAAATTAAGATAATTTTGGACATTAAAATTGACTTTTGGAGGATACAATGGGTTAGTGTAGAAAGGGATTGGGTGTGCTGGTTCAACTCAGTTGGAGATGAGAAATAATAGTCAGTAGCCAGGCACATAAAAGTAAGTGTGGACAGCATTTCAAACAGAAGGACCAGAAGTACAAAGTTCAAGGCTGCTGCATTTGAAGGAAAAAAAGTGCAACTAACATTAATATATGTATAGTCAATTATTATTTACATGTTTATCTTCCTATCTAAACTGTGAATTCTTTCTGGTTAGGGCCCTCATCTTTGAACCCCTACTGTTTAGCAGATCTCCTGGACTATGGTTTTTTTTTTTTTTTTTTTTTTTTTTTGATAATTGGCTGAATAAAATCATGACACAAGTGAACGGTTATCTAAGATAACTAATTTCTTTTTCTTTGCTCTTCCTCCTGCCTTTTCCATGTTTGTTACTCTTCTGAAATGATTGCCAAAATTCTCTCTCTCTCTCTCTTTTTTTCTCTAGTCCCCTCTATACATTTCTGTTTCCTTTTGGTTCTACCATCGCCCACATCTATTTCTCCTATCCCTAGATCCCCTTTGGTGTCCCAGGTAATTCCCCCCTAAGCTGCAGGGATCTGGAAAGAGGTATAGTCTTTGGATGGGGATAAAGCTGCCCAGACATGTCTTATCCTCTTTACTCTGACCCCTCTTTCATAGACTCTGAAGAATACCTTATATTCAGGGGGTCAACACCAAAGCTAAAAATATAACCTCGTCCTGAGATCCTCTTTTGGCAAATAAATGCAAGCTAGTTTTCTTTTAAGCCATTGTTCTGGAGACAAGCTTTAGAAGAGGAGAGAATAAGGTGAGCCACCTTGGTGCTTCCAGCTCACCTAGGGAGAAGTTTTGATTGCTCTTAGAAGCTTGATTGCTCTTAGAGACTGAGGTTAAAGAAGTTTAAAAAGCAAAAAGGAAGGACCAATTTTAATAGTTAACTATAAAGGATTCCTAGAGTTCCTTTTCTTCCATCTGGTAGAGAAAAGGAGCAACTCCTGTGCCTTTGTCTTGCAGGGCAGCTTTCTTCTTCTCCCTGGGAGTTTATACAGCTATTCAGGAGCAAAAGATAACCAAGGATGAACTCAAACCTCCCCTGGGGCCTTAAAAGCCATCTCTTTAGTTGCTAATCAGCTGAACCCACACATCTTAGATATATAAATTTTAATCAGCTTCCTTTCCTTTTTTTTTTTTTCTTTCTTGTCTTTCAGAGACTGGGTTCCACCTACAAAGAGTTTGGAATCAATTTTGAAAATACAGGAGATCAGCAGCTTCTTGCCTGGGATTGTTCTTGAGCTGCCAGCTAAGATGACCTAATTCCCCTCACCTTCTTCTCAGGCACTGTGGGGATTTCTGTATGGCCACTTTCATTCCATAGCTGCAAACACAATGCAGCCCAATGACCTTTTGTTGCAAAAGAGAACCTCGTGCTTCTTTAAAAGCTATTTTTTTTAGTGTTTGCTTTAGTTACTAATTGAAAATGCCTAGAATACCTTTAATTCTTCTAAGATATTATAAAAAGGCTCTTGGTGTACAAATGTCTTAAGTAGTAGGTTGCTTTCCAGGAATCAAAAGGTGGAGAAACAATACTGTACAGATTCTGCTCTTGGGCTCTGGACTCAGACTGCCTGGGTCAAATGCCTCCATCAATGCTTATGGCAGTGCCATCTTTGGGAGAGTTACTTAATATTTCTGTAGCTCCATTTTCTCATACTTAAATGAGAATAACAGTCCCGTGTTATAGGGTTTGGAGGAGTAAATAAGATAATGCATGTAAAGCCCTAAGCATAGTGCCAAACTCGATATAAACACTCAATGGAAGTGATAATTATCTTGGCCATTGGAATAAAGGAGTATAAAGGGAACAGGTAGGTTCTGAATCAGAGATGTGAATTCTAGTGGTCTCACATACTTATCCTCAGCTGGAATGTCCTTGCTTGTGTTACCTACTCTTACGTTCCTCAGAGCTCCTGGTGTGATACAGAATGCAGGCACAATGCCCAGTGACATTTCCTGTATGGTCAGAGAGAACGTGCAGTTTTTAATGTGAAGGAAAAAGTAAGTGGCATCACACCCAGACAATGGGATAATTACAGTGAAATAGTCAAGAGCATGGACTCTGGAGACAGAATGCCTAAATTCAAGTCCAGACTCCCTTGCTTATTAGCTGTCTGATCTTGTACAATTCATCTTAACCTTTCTATGTGCTTTAATTTTCTCATCTCTCAAGTAGGAACAAGAATAGTCCTCCCCTATAGAGTTGTCAGCATTAAATGAGAAAAGGCACATAGGCCCCAGCTTAAGAACTCAAGGAATGGTAGTTTTTATTATTATTAGCAAAGAGTCCATTTCATTGGGTCTCTCTTTGTAAAAACTCATTGCTTTTTGATCTGTTCACAGGCATGAGTAAAACCAGTTTGTCCTCACCAAATCCCTTTTAGGTGCTGAGTTACCCAGGGAGATCAGAGTTAAGACTGACATGTTGGAAGGGCTCTTGAAGCTTTCCAACACAAATCAATTTTTTTTTGTTTGTTTGGAAAGCAGAAGTGGATATTTTTTATAAAAATTTGACTGGTTCCTCAAATGGACCTCAGTACGGATGTCCTCACTCCACATAATGGGCACCCATGAGATGATTAGAGGTAAACTAGTTTACCTTGTCTACTAGTTAAAGCAGATAGCCAGGCATCACAAATTGAGAGGCCATTTCTGCCTCCACCACTGGCTGGCTGGGCAAGTCACCTCACCTCACTGAACCTGCTTTTTCCAGCTTCAAAATGAGGGTAATAGGATTCTTCTACCCACACAGGGATTTTAGGTAGCTTAGTTAATTGATGTTTGCAATATGCTGGGAGATAAAAGGCAGTATGGAAATATAAAAGTATATTAAAGAAGAACAAAGTAAGATGTTAAAAGTGCCTGACAATGCAACAGAACTAATAGATTGGGCAACAGAACCTGGAAGATAATAAAGTTGGTGTAACACTAAATCATAATATTGATACTAGGGTTTTGAAGAGCTCATTCATACAATAGTGAATTTCTGAGTATTGCAACACCTTCCTTCTTTTCCAAATGAACACTGGCTTTAAAAAATGGGAGGTACTTATCTCAATCAAGGTTAAATCTTTCCTATATTCTTCCATGAATTGATAGGACTGGTTGTAATACTAACCCATGGCATTGAGAGTGCCATTCTAATAATACTTTAAAAAAAAAAAGATTTTATTTATTTACTTGTCAGAGAGAGAGAGAGAGAAAGCACAAGCAGGGGGAGCAGAAGGCAGAGGGAGAAGCAGGCTCCCCACTGAGCAAAGAACCTGATGCGAGACTTGATCCCAGGACCCTGGGATCACGACCTGAGTTGAAGGCAGATGCTTAACCAACTGAGCCACCCACGTATCCCGATACTTATTTTGTTTTTATGGTGTTTGTCTTAGATCAAAGATCAGACACTGTCTATCTAGGAAAATTAGCTAGATAAGAATTCTTGAATAAATAATTTTAAAAAGTCATTCTTTCTCATCTCCCAATTCAATTCAGAAACCACTTTGACCTTTTTCTGCTCATGGCAATGAAAGCTGACTTGATCAAAGTGACCTTTTTTTTCTTCTTCTTTTCTGTTCCTATTTCGGAGCCATCTGGCGTGACAGCCATAAGAGCTAAAATACTTTCTTTTGCAGTCTTTAGAAATGTCCCCTAGAGGCAAATAACCATTTGGCAGAACCAGTAAATACAAAGTATAAAAGAATATTTCCTGCTTGTTCTTTCTAAGGTAGTGTGTGGAAGAGTCAGGATGGGGCGGGTAGACTTGCGCCTACTTGGAAGATTTATAGAGCCATTTTAGGTGGGACATACATTTTCAGGCCCAAAGGAATTTGATCTCATTTCCATTCTATAGCAAATAATGGATAATAAACTCAACTGTATGTGGTGGCAACCTTGGATAGTTTAAAAAGTTTGCAGAAATCATTCTTCACAGTAAAATACATATGTGAGTACTGACTTAAAGTTCTTGGAGAACTCCCAGTCTATCCATTTTTCTTATCAACTTTACCAATGTCCTTTATTGGTTAAAGCACCCTGAAATATAAGACTTTTGAGGGGCTGTGGGCTGAGATCTGAGTTATAAACATAAATCACCTCACCCACTCAAAAATGTAGCTTTGGTTGCTTGGGGTAAGAGTGTCTTGTCTTGATGGCATTGTATAGATTACACATTGTTCTGTTTTTTACATTATATATTGACCATGTCTCACTAATCTTCTATTTAAATATCTTAGCATTACAGAGATCAGGCTAAACTCAGAGATTCATCAGACAGGAGATATTTGAGCTTTTTGCTTCCTTGGGTTTTGCACAGAAATATTGGGGATTAGTTGGAAAAAGAAAGCCAATTGTCCTTTCATCAGATTTACTCTGGGTGAATGTCAGAACACACTGGAGAGACAGGAGAAAACATTCTAGAAAGGAACGGTTTCTGGTTTGCCATTTCCCTGGAACAGTGTACAATATATTGAACTTGTTTTTTAAATTTGCTTCAGTAAAAGTGCCTGCCAAGTTCATGTAAGAGATCTTAAGTTTGCCATAAGGAGTTATTTCCAATTTTTTTCAAACAATAAGCTATAAATAACACAAACAATGGCAGGATTGTGTTGATTTCCTCCTGATGTACCCTGGCTAAGTGTCTTCGTCAGAAACCTGAGGTAGACAGCAGGAATTCTGTCTGAACTACAGGGTGAGCCATTGCTTTTCCAAGATTAGCCAAGGAGGCAGCTTTCAGGAAGCATGTCTCCTCTCCAGGCACTTACTGTGGGGTTTCTGAATTATTTACTGTGTGAGAGGGCTCCTGGCTTTGAGCACAGGGAATGTGGTTCTTCAGGCCACAAAAGCTTAAAATAGATGCATGTCTCTCTCCCCTCTCACTCTTTATGTACAACCAAATTATCCATCCTTACTTCCCTCCCCCAGGCATTTTTTTTTCCTCCTGGTGGCAAGGGACAATAACACTTAATTTCTACTTATTAGGAGTTGTGTCAGGATGGCTCAGTTTCCCAGGGGAGGGCTTGTGTAATGGGCGGTGCAGAATCACATTCATAAATTCATCGCGATTTTTCTCAGGGCTATTACAAATGGCAGGTGACCAGAAATTAGCATTGCACTGAAGCACAGCCACATAACCAGAAGACTGCTTCTGGGCATGCTGTATAGCTCACGATTTTTCCATGTTCCTAAAGTGTGTGCCTTAATGATTCATTAATTAGAAGCTTTTATCTGAACCAGTTGTCCCATCATTAATTGGTGCATGTTTCATCCAGACAACTTAAGCAACCAGTGTTTTACTCTGATTCCTTGGGTGAACACTGCATGACATGGACCCTGATTGCCTTCTTTTCTTCATGGCTATTGAGCCTATACATTAATCTGGCCATGTCAATGACGGCAGACCTGCATTCCCTCAGTTTAATGGGAGATCTTAATTGACCTCAAGGGAATCTGGGAGGAAAATTAATGATATGAGACCAAAGGGAACTATATCTGCTTTCATTTGCCTTGAACAGAGTAGGTGTTCAACAAATATTTGGTTTTTGTATGGTTTCATTATTATTTTGTTACCAGATTAGAAAGTGGTGAGAGGTCATGGGAAAAAAATCTGGGAAAGTTAGTATTTGTTCCTTAATTTTGGAATTTTGCTCTCAGTTCAACAACTCAGGCCAAGGTAGATGTCTTCGTCCCACCTGAAACCCTATGTTCAGTTTGGTTTAAGGGCACTTGTGGAACATCTATTATATGCTCTGCCAAGCCCAGTGCTGTATGCTGGGAACAGAAAGATGATCCCTTGAGGATCCCATTGTCTTACTGAGAGCCAGTCATGAAAATACACAATTTAAATATGCCAGGTGTGCTTTTTGTAGTGCTTCCTAGAGTTGCTGAGGCTAGCTGAGGCTAGAGTTTGCTCTTGAATGCAAAGAGAAATTAGCCAGGCAAAAATAGCTTTTGCCATGTGTGTTGTTTGGCCTACTTTTCAGACATTATTGGATTGCCAGTACTTACGAGTTAAGTTTGATTTTTACTTTTCAGTGTTCCATTCTGGTAGCTTTCTTGAGCAGGCAGACCCTCTGGATACAGGACATCCTTAAGTGAAGTTATGTTTACTGACCGCTACAGCTCATTCTATCAAAAGCTGGACTCAAGAACTCTCTGAAAGGAAGAACACCCATGGGTTCGGGACAGTCTTCAAAGTCCCATCCGGACCTTGTCCAACATGCTTTCTAGGTATTCAAAGTCAACAATGGTCTATACCAGGGTTTGCCAAACTTTTTCCATAAGGCCAGATAGTAGATATTTAAAGTTTTGCAGGCTAGACCGTCACACTGCAACTACTCAACACTGCTTTTGTAGCTTGAAAGCCTATGTAAATGACGGGTACGATTGCATTCTAGTGTAAGTTGACAATAACAGGAGAGAGCTGGATTTGGCCCTTGGGCCATTGTTTGTTGAGCCTGCAGCATTAAACAGATACATCTAGTTATTATTTGAAGTCAGAATTTCAAGTAAATACCTGAACTTCAGATATTGAACATTAATACCAGGAGTCTAAACTTACGTTTAAATTCTTATTCAGTGCCTACTTTATGTAAAATACTGTGTAAGGGATGAGAATAAAAAGAAATGAAAGTTGGTGTTTAATCTCAAGGGGTAATTTTTTTGGGAAGACCTATTTTGCAGATGTAGAAACAGAGACCCTCAGAATTGACTTGCTGTTGGTTAGATAGTAGCAAAGCCAGGACTTGGAATCAGGCCCCTGTGAGCTCAGGCCTCTTTCCCCATCATAGCATTTTGTTTGATGGGTGAAGATCGTTGGGTCAGAATGAAGTCTATGTGAAAGAAGAGAGGATGTATGATTCATTGAGGTTCCCATACCCTTGAATCTTTAATTCTGTCATCTGCCAGAAATAACTAAAAGAAAAATTGAAGCTGTTTTCTTAACAGGGCTCAGTCATGCCACAGCTCATGCTAACGACAGAATCACCCGATTTCCCTTGCTGCTGAGAGTTCACCATGTGTTCACCATAGGCATCTATGAAACTTCAAAATAGTTTTGTTCTCATTTGGCAAAAACATCTCATACTTTCCTCAGGTCTTCACAATGCTCATGGGCAGAGAAACAGAATTATCATTGCTGGACTGAAGGAGTCATTGGGAAAATTATTCTATAGTATTTTTACTTGATTCAGATAAGTAAAACACAACTGCCAAATCCAATAGTCGTTTTGCAATCTCATTCTTCCATGATATTTCTGCAGCATTTGGTAGTGGAATTTCTCTTTCTGAGAAATTCCATGACATGGAACTCTCTTCTAAATTGAAAATTTTCCCAAAGAACATTCCTAAACCTTCAACATTTTGCATTACTTACCCTCTCTTTCAGCTATTCCTGCTCTTAGGGCTTTAACTTTTACTTCTAATTGAAGAAAAAATAAAAGAGAAAGAGAAAATATTTATTTGGCACTCAAAGTGTTCTACGGATCTAGAGATAGAAAACAGAGCTCCTTCCTTCGAGGATTTCACAATCTAATAGAGAGAAACAAAGAAAGAAAAGATAATGACTATAGATCGTAGATGCTGGTAGAGGTGTGTACGGGGGGTAAAAGGTGAATACTTAGGGTATGGAAAGGCAACTGTGAAGGCTCCTCAGAAGAAAGCTGAATAATAAATTATCAGGGTGAAGAAGTTTGATCCCTTAAGACAGAATTTGCGGCTCCTAAGTATTTACCCAGACTGTGTCAACTCTGACACTGGCTTCCTATTACCCATTTCCCTATTGCTTCCCTGACTAGATCAAAAACTTCTGGAGGTCAGGGATGAGCTGTGTTCATCATAGTGTCTTCAGCACTTAAATAGCGCCTGGCACGTGATAGGAGCTCAGTAATAGTTACCGAGAGACAGAGATTATTATTCCTACTTTAACACTGAGAAACTGAGTCTCAGTAATTGAAAAATGAATTTATACATCACTCATCATCAGGGAAATGCAAATCAAAGCTACAATGAGATGTCACCTCACACCTGTCAGAATGGCTAAAACTGAAACACAAGAAATGACAGGTGTTGGTGAGGTTGTGGAGAAAAAGGAAGCCTCTTGACCTGTTGGTGGGAATGCAAGCTGGCACAGCCACTGTGGAAAACAGTATGGAGGTTCCTCAAAAGAGGACTACCCTATGATCCAGTAATTGCACTACTGGGTATTTACCTGCAAAATTCAAAACAGTAATTCAAAAGGACACGTGCACCCTATGTCTACCGCAGTATTGTAACAGCCAAATTATGGAAGCAGCTCAAGTGTCCATCGATAGATGAATGGATACAGAAGTTGGTATATATATATATGAGAATATTATTCAGCCATAAAATAAGAATGAAATCTTGCCATTTGCAATGATATGGATTGAGCTAGAGAGTATAATGCTAAGCAAAATAAGTCAGTCAGAGAAAGACAAATACCACATGATTTCACTCCTATGTGGAATTTAAGAAACAAAACAAATGAGCAAAGGGGAAAAAAGAGAGAGAGAGAGAAAAATCAAGAAAAAGTCTTAATTATAGTCTTGATGCTTACTAGAGGGGAGGGAGGTAGGGGGATGGGTTAAATAGGTGATGGGGATTAAGGAGGGTACTTGTCATGATGAGTACTGGGCATTGTATGGAAGTGTTGAATCACTATATTGCACACCTAAAACTAATATAACACTGTATGTTAATGATACAAGAATTAAAATTTTTGAAAAAGGCATTTATATGTTACCGAACATTGAGTATTGGGAGGTACTGACAGTTAAACACAGACCTTGATAAGTCCTTCACCTTTTTTTGCTTCAGTTCACCTAATTTGACATCTCAAGTCCTACCTTCACTCCAGAGTTTCAATTCCAAGTCCCCAATTTTTTTTTTTTTTACATTCTCTCTGAATGTCCTACCTCAAACTTAGCATGATCACAATAGAACTCCTTATCTTTCTCCTGAATGGGGATGATTCTTTCTCTCTATATGACATACTGATGTCATGTATGTATGATATCAGTACCCATTTTTTTGCTGTAGTCTTAGACTCTAGGATGTGGGAGTTAATTACATAAGAAAATAGGAAGCAGGGATCATTTGGCTGAAAGAACTTTAGAGAATTTAGGCACATGGCAGCTCCCATAACATGATAGTTCGTCCTCAACCTGACTTCTAAAGCAGCACCATCCAATAGATATGAAATGTGAGCCACAAATAAAACTACATATGTAATTTTACACTTTCTTATAGACATATTTAAAAAGTAAAAAGAAATAGGTAAAATTAGTTTTAATAGCATATTTTGTCCACTGCTCAATAGCCATATACAACTAGTTACAGTATATTGAATGATGTACTTCTAGAGAGTCTTTCACAAAGATTTTATACGTTACAAAATAACATTAAATTTCTAAGTCCCTCCCATCATTTGCATCCCGGTTTTGATTCAATACCTTTGCTATTCACATCCAATTGATTGTAAGGCAGATGGTCGTCATGAGGGCAGGTTAGTAACAATGCTAGGGAGGGAAGCTATCAGGAAAAAAAAGATCAATGCTGCAATTATAAATAACCCTTTGTCTTGATGCATATTTGATCAGAAAAATCTCAATTATATGTGACATACACATTTACAGAGGTGACATATTCACAAGAACGCTGTGGCCGTTAGATCTCTAGTCTAAGATCTGGAGAATATTTATTTTATAGAAGTCTTCTAAATCAATTAGGTGGGAAAGAAAGCCATGATGAAGTCTCTGATCTTTCAGTCATTTTGCTTGGAGACCTTCTCCAGGGCTGGACAGAAAGGATTGGAGAAGGTTAAAAGTTTCCTGCTCACTTCACACTTAATACTTCTTCCGTTTAACTATGTATGGTTATTAAAAAATGTCCAAAACATGACCTATTAGTCCTTGTCTTCAAGCTATTTCCTATCTTCTAAACTCAAAACCATAATGCTGTCTGATTCTTTCCTCTCTTTCCTCTTTCTTCAATTGGATACAAGGTCCTATAAATTCCTTATTCACAGAATTGCTTGCATCCTCTTCCTTCCATTTTATTCTTTTTTTAAAATTTTTTATTTTTTTATTTATTTATTCATGAGAGACAGAGAGAGAGAGAGGCAGAGGGAGAAGCAGGCTCCCAAGGAGCAGGGAGCCCGATGTGGGACTCGATCCCAGGACCCTGGGATCATGACCTGAGCCGAAGGCAGACGCTTAACCATCTGAGCCACCCAGGCGCCCTCCATTTTATTCTTAATGTCACTTCTGAGGTCCCCAACTCCATCACTTCATAATTTGACCAATGCAAGGATCTCTAAAATGATTTTGCCATCTTGAGAATCTTTCTGTTTCCCATCCCCTTTCACCATCAAATTTATTTTTCTAAGACACTACTTAGAGAACACTTCCCTTTCTCAATTCCTCTTTACCTAATTTAAAAAAAAAAATTAAAACCTGCAATTACCTCACTTTATAAAGAAGAAATTTAAACTAATTAATAGTAAGTTATTTATTTAGGACCACTCAATTTAAAGATGGAAGAGCTGGATTTAAACCCAGGCTTCCAAATTTTAAATCTTGTATGCTTTCTACTATACACCCTACCTGTAGAATAATGTCCAGGGTCTTTTCTCTTTATTCCAGGATTTGTCCAACTTAAATCTTTTATAACATGTCAATCAATCTTCTCTTTAACTCCCATACCCAAACCTATCTGTTATTCCTTAAAAAAACATTCATTCAGCCATTGTAAGACATTCTGTTAGGCACCTAGCCTTCACAGGCTGTGTGGGGCATAAGGCTGGCAAGGTAGTTCGAGGCCAAAGCACCGACAGTGCTGAAAATCAGGCTAGGAGTTTGAGATTTAATTCATTAGACAGGGTAGTACCACAGCCAGCTTCTGATGAAAAATGTGAGATGACAAATCTAACAGAGTATGCATAACACATTAAAGTCAGAGAGCTTGGGTACCCCTGAGGTTGGAAAGTGGTAGCTTTTGGAAAGAACAAAGCCTACAGATGTTTTCTGTTCTTTTTCTTTTTTGGTTTGGCTCACATGCTGGTTGTGTGTGTGCAGAAGAAAAAGAACTAGTTTGTTAAAATTGGAATGGGGGAGATTGGTGGAATGGAGGGAGATTATTTAAACTCTTTATAGACCTTTGTAACTTTTTACTTGTGACAAGCATGTATGCCTTTATAATTAACAAAAATGAAGGAAATTTAATTTTATACCCAGACAGAGGTTCCCGCTACTTGCCCCATAAAGCATGAATTGATCTATTTAAATGGAAGAAATACCTCATCATGTTTACTGCCTATATTAAGCCTGTTAGTCATTCTTCCTATAGTACCTTTCTCCCTCCAATTACCAAACACCTTAGAAACACTGTCTGGAATGTTTTATGATGAAGCAACAACGTATGCAAAATTGGCTAACGGCATGGGTGCTGCTGGTCCTTGCTACCATGCTCACAGCAGACATGGCCAACCAAGCTTGCCACCCATTTCATAGATCCTGCTGTAATCTCAGAGTACTTCTCAACACTGGTCTTGAGGATGTTGCTACCAGTGAGAATTAAAGGAAAAATGATACCCATTTGCCCTTCCTAGTATAGTAAAAAAAGAGCACTTATTTGAGTTTGAATCACATTTTTATCACTGTGTGACCTGGGACACGTTAATAAGCCTATCTGAGCTTCAGTTTCCTATGAAATTGGGCATTGTCTCATTGATAGTTTTCTTATGAAGAGTAAGTGAAATCTTATCCTGGCTGAAGGAGCCCTTCATCATCTCTCTACATTTGCTTATATCCAGTTAAAACTTTTGACTTAAAATGCTTACTGTTATTTTGCACTTATTTATGCTTGGTCTAGATGTACCACTGAGTGAAAGATATTAATTCAGATTGATCTGGAAAACAATGACTTATTTTCTGCCCATTGCCTCTAGGGAAAAGGCACCAGGAGCAGCACTGATGCTTAATTTGCTCTCCCAAAACTCATGGTCCTGAGCCAGTTTCATCAGCTGTCATATTGTTGCCCCTTTCTGGACAACTATTATCCAGATGTTATTCTCATATTACTTTCATCTTGAGCTTTCTTAGTAGATTTAAAATTCTTTCTCTCTTTTTTTCTGTACTGTATATACAAAGACTTTGGCAAGTGCCTAAAAGATGCCATATAGTCTGGGTTCCATGAAGACTATGCTATTGGAGTTGATCAGGGATATGAATCAGTCTAGAATAGAACCTAGAAAAAGTCAGCTTCGTGTTCATCCATCCATCCATCCATCCATCCAATACTTATTGAGCACAAACTCTGTGTTAGATCCTGGAATAGATGTGGACATTTAATAGTGAATAAGCTTTGTTCTCTCGTGGGGTTTCTAATGAGAGAATATGAATGAAAAATGGTTGTCATTAAAGAAATAAATAAAACATATGATTTTAGGTATTACCAAGTGCTATGAAGAAAAGTAGAGAGGGTCTGACAAGAGGACTATCTTGAAGCCAGCAGGTGAGATTGCTTGAAAGCAGTGGTTAAATAAGAGATCCAGAAAACAGGAAGCCAGCAAGATTTGGAGGAATAATTAGATCTCGGGTGATTGATGATAAAAGAGTGGCCAACAGAATACATCCAAAAGGGCCAGATGCAAAGGGATGCTTACCCTTAACCTCTCTTTTAGCTTCTTTCTGGGAAGGAATTTCTCTCAGGAGTTGGGCCAGGTTGGTTGACATGAGGAAAATGGCTGTATCTAATTAAGGGGAAAGACTGCAGGAGCAGTAGGAAGAATTTTCTTTCCCAATTGTACTTAACCCATTATACATCTGGCAGGTTTTCATAATTTCCTTAATTTCAAAGAAAGCAGATCAAAGATCAGGTATGATTATTGCACAAAAGTAAAAAAAGAAAAACTCTTCCTCTGGGGGTGTCAAAATGAAGCCCCCTTATAAATTCTTCACAAAGGTTACAGACAGACTTCAACACAATGCTTAGGCGGATGATTAAAACTACAGCAACAAATTAGGTGCAATTAAAGATTTTCAACTTTCCCACATACCTGCAACCAAAGCTGTGAAAAAAGGGCGTATGTCAGGTAATTAATTGCCGAGAAATATTTAATAACCTCTCCTCTGCTACATTTAACATGAGGCATGAGTGCTTTGTTTGGACTTAATCATACGGTTCCCCGGAGCTGCGGGCAGGTTCCCGCAGCTCACCTAAAGGAAGAAAGCCCCAAAGCACAGCTTATTTAATTTGCAACTCTTGCCACACCACTTCACTCCTGAATTCTTTATCCTTTGGGCACACATAATACAACCACAATGCACTGTAGTTACATCCACTTTATAGGCAGAACTTTCATCTACCCACAGCTTCCTCCTTTTTTGTAAAACCGTTTGGCTGTCCAAGCTTCTCTCTTTGTAGCCTGACAGGTCAAGGACACCGCTGCATTCAGGAAAGAGATGATTTTATGCATCATTTTGCTCTAATAACAGAGTGGAGACTCCTTTAATGTTAAGATCCTCTAGAGCAGGGCATATTAAAAAGTATTGACTCTTGAGAATCGTTGGTGCCTGGCAGCTTTCGACGTGTGTAATGCCATTTGGCAGCTCCTTCCCCCAGGCCCATTCCAGCTTTGGAGCATTTTTAGAACAGGAGGCATTGAGAAAAACTCTTCTTTTTTTTTTTTTCCTAAGTATCCAAATATGTAACAGACGGGATGGTGGATAAATGTCAACTACAGTTGCCAAAATCTGCAAAGGCAGATCTCATTGGCTTTGGATTTTAGTGTGCTAGATGACAGTGGAAATGGGTGAATGGGTGGTGTTATCTGAATTTAAGAAAGTATTTGCTGAGCCAGTTGGGTTAGGTCTGAAGGTTTTGCTGGTGAGGAGTTTACACATCCAATTTCTGACAGAAAGGAGGTTAATACCAGCTCCAAGGCGGGGGTGGGGCGGGGGGGAGGAAACTTTCAAAATTGAGCTTTTCCAAAACTGAACTAAAAAAAAAAAAAGTTGCCTTAAACTGGGAAAAAAAGAGATGAATTTTATTTTGTGTCTTAGGATAAATTTGGTTTCCTCATCTCAATGCATTTGTTTATAATTCTGAGAGTTATTTGTTATCTATTTGACTTGAAAAGTATAACAAATATAGTCAGATTATATATACTTTTCCTCAGCACAGCTGGCCAGAAAGTAAAAAATTCATTTATTTTGCGGGTGTTTTGTTTTCTACGCCATTTACCAGTTTTCATTTCACCCACCTGCTATCATCCTCTCCTGTACACACTGCCCCAGAACCTCTTCCCTCTGTTCCAACACAGATTCTCTACAAAGACATGGACATCATTTGGTTTGGTTTCACACAATTGCCCTCAGGCCCACCCTGTTTGTTCTGGTTTTAGCCAGGGACTAATTTTTGTGTTTGGAACTACTATAGCCATGAAAAATCTTCCAGGTTCCCAGAAAAGATATCTTTCTCAGTTCTCCAGAAGCATATCTGGGGAAGTTCAGGGGAAATGGTCACTATTCTCAGAGCAGAGTATCTCAGAGAATTGGATTTGCAATCAGTGTCCATTTCCCAGAATGGGGTGGGGGGCATCTCTTCTGTGTGCCTTAGCTTGTATGAGGAAAGGTGAGTTTTATCAGTTGGCATTTAAAAGTTCAGTGAATTGTACAAGAAAAGAAGCACGTAGAAGGACTATTTTTAAAATGCCAGGCCTGCTCTTTGTCCTTAGGCTTGAAATTTTCATGTATTCATGGCTTCTCTAGAGAAATCCAATCCGTGGGTGCAGAATGAAAAACTCTCTGGAAATTCTGAGGGTTCTCAATTGATACAGTTTTAGAATTTGCAGCTTTGAGTCGCATTGGGTTACTACTTGCTCAGGCTGGCTCTTTTGGCCTTACTAATTTCAAAATCCTGACTGTTAAAAGAATTACCTGGGTACTTTTTTAAAAGTATAGGTTTCTTACCTCACTCCCAGAAATTTTGATTTGGTTGGTCTGGAATAAGGCCCAGAAACTTATACAACAAACAAAAATTAAAAAAAAAATCCCTAGGTGACTAATGCTTTGCATAGCCAGGTTGGGGAGGCTATCGCTCTTGTCACGCTAACCAGCTTGTTTTGGAACTGAACCCTGACCTTAGCTTCATTAGTACCACACTCTGGATACCACAGCTAACTGGTTCCGTTTGGGAATATCTAACCTTGTCTCTGATCTTGCTGGAGGGCATCGATGTGAGAAAATAACCCTTACAACTATTTGCTAGCATAGCTCAATGTGTGATTTCAATACTGCCCTTAGGTCCCCAAATATACACTTTCAAAAAGTGTTTTAATCTTCAAGAGAATATCTACATTTGAGTAGAGAAAAAAGGAAACCTGATTTTAAAATGCTTTTTCCCAGTAAGAATGATTTTACACATTTTAATGACCCTCTAAAAAATTCAAATTTAAATCTTTTTTTTTTTCAAGCAGGAATTATGCCACTTAAAAAAATTTTTTTTTTTTAAGATTTTTATTTATTTGCGAGAGAGAGAATGAGAGACAGAGAGCATGAGAGGGAGGAGGGTCAGAGGGAGAAGCAGACTCCCTGCTGAGCAGGGAGCCTGATGTGGGACTCGATCCCGGGACTCCAGGATCATGACCTGAGCCGAAGGCAGTCGCTTAACCAACTGAGCCACCCAGGCGCCCGGAATTATGCCACTTTTAATAATTTATCACAATTGCTAGAAAGATTCTTATCATCTTTTACATTTTTTTTCCCTCTAGGTTAGGATGAGGGAGAATAGGTCCTGGACAAAGGCTATGTGCAGTGCGTGTATGTGTGTAAATAAAGTCATCAAGCACCGATTGTTCCTTTTTTTTCCTTCAAAGGCAGGCCTGATCCAACTGCGAGGTCATCTCATTGTTTGCAATGGTGCATGTTTCTGTATGCCAGGCCTGTTTTTGTACTTCTTATGGCCATTATTAATGGAGAAAATCAAAGAATAGAGGATTCAGTTTGTACCAAGATGAGACTTAAGAGAAAGGATAACAGGTCAAGAAAAAAAACTCTAAATCCTATGCCTTAAAAAGGGCAAAAGATTTTAATGGGCCAATTGATTTATCTAAGTCTACCTGGAACACATTAACCAAGGTGGTTTACTGAGTAATCTCTCTCAAACAGGAACATGGCAGACATTCTGAAAAGAATTTGGGAGCTCAAGAAAGCTCTGTGCTCAGTGAAGCTGAGCCAGGCCCCAAGCTCCAGATGGGAGCAATGCGAGACTGATTAGCATCAATGCCAAGAGAGATAAGGAAACGTACCTAGGTGCTGTGCGGCCCTGCTCTGGGTCACTGGCTCTAAAACTTGAGTGTGCATAAGAATCCCCTGAGAAGTTGGTTGACAATTCAGATTCCTGGGCCCCATCCACTGAGGTCCTGATTCATTAGGCCTGGAGCCAAAATAATAATCATTTGAATTAGCTAGCTCTGTGATTTAGATCACATTTTGAGGTATACTGCTCTAGATAATATATATGGTGAAAATAATATCAGATTTAAAAGTAAACATCCCCGCATTTATAAAAGGAATGCCCTGACTATTGCAGAAAATATGGAAGCTTCAGAAAAACAGAAGGAAACAACTCTTCAAATGCCCCTAATTTAAGTGTTCCCTGATATTGTGTGCTAAGATCTCTCTTCTTCCCTCTTTTTGCAAAGTCCAGTGAATTTCCTCCTTAGGCTTCCCCAGTTAGCACCTGTGGGTGGAAGTTACTCTCCATTTTAGTATATTCAAATGCTAGCCCCCCCACTTTAAATCATATATCTCCTCCTTTGATTAGTCCCACTTAGACGTCCTAAAATCATTTCAAACTTAAACATATCTATAACCCTCTCATTTTTACTATCAAAACTAGTTTCACTCTGCTTTTTGTTAAGAGGAACAATATTCTCCCCAGTATATGCTAGAAACTTCTTTAATACTTCTGTTTTTCACATCATTGTTTTCTAACCAGTTGCTAAGTCCTTTTAATTCATTCTTCCCAAATGCTCCTTGCAATCCTCCTTTCTATCCCAGGCACACAGCAGGTGATGTGCTGTTGAATGGCTGTACTGATTTTGAAATGTTGAAATATTTTCCTCTACCCCTGCCCTGTATCCCCTAAGGGCTCACCACCACCTCACCACTGGGTTCCTCTTGTCCGCCCCTACCCCCCCAACAACCTTGCATAATTCAGCAGCTTCAGAGTTTATGCCTGACCTTGCTTCAGGGACCCTCTAGAACCACAGCTTGGCCAGCTTCTCTTCTGTTTGGTCAGTATCCATGCTACACAGGTTGCTAAATATGCTGGTTATCACTTTTGCTGTAGTTCATTCCTGAAGCCCATCCTAAAATGACCCTTTGTACCTAAAATACTATAGCCATGAATCATCTACACTTGCTAAATCCAGCCTCTCAGCACTTGAACTGTTTGATGCCCCACTACCACATCCCCCTTCCTAAAAATCTGCTGTCATCATCCGTCTCCCCTGCTTTGAAACCTTATTGGAGTGCTTATCTAATTCAATTCCATAAACTCTCAAGAGCTTACGATATGATAAGCACCAACCATTTTGAGCACTGAGAAGTTATAAAGATCACATTAACTTGGTCACTAGATAGAAAATATAGGAGGTTTAATATGAACACTAATAAGAATTGGAGAAGGCAGGATGTGATAAGAAAAGAAGCACAGGAATCTATATAATTTGGAAGAGAAGCTTGTTCTGAATATTATCTCATGTCACTGGGGAGATGGGTGCTTGTTTTACTACAGTTTCAAAGTCTCTGTTTTATCTGTTTTTCCATGGCCACATGCCTTCTTGTGTCTCAGTCATAACCCTGACTTTTACAGCTAGTTCCATGATCTGCCCCTTCTTTCTCCCATGGAAATGACCATGTTTCAATGAACAATCAAATTTCTTTTAGAAAATAGGGAGATTAAAATTTTCTTTACCATCAGACCTTTTTGTCAGCTGTAGTGGGTATGCTGTCATGGTGTTTTAGTGCTTATGATGTACTGAAAAAGGTTAAAACTGTTTTTTACTTTGCTTTTTCTATTATACAAATAAATAACTTAAAATCCTCTTTGTCCCACCAACAAAAAAAAAAAAACCCATTTGCATTTATAATCTATTTTAAATTTTATTTCTGTGAATATTTCTACAAGTATAAGATTATAAAAACATATCTTATATTGTGTTAAAATTAACATAAGATAAGGATTTTCCCATTACTAAAATTGATTTGTAAGTGTAATTACTGGCATCATAACATTCCCTCATATTCAATCACTTAGTCATTCCACATTGTTGTATACTTAGGTTGTTTCAATTTTTACTATGGTTATAAACAACGCTGCATTATCTATAATAAAAGTTGTACAGGGCGCCTGGGTGGCTCGGTTGGTTGGGCGACTGCCTTCGGCTCAGGTCATGATCCTGGAGTCCCGGGATCGAGTCCCGCATCGGGCTCCCTGCTCGGCAGGGAGTCTGCTTCTCCCTCTGACCCTCCTCCCTCTCATGCTCTCTGTATCTCATTCTCTCTGTCTCAAATAAATAAATAAAATCTTTAAAAAAAAAAAAGTTGTACATAAAACTATGTCTCATATTATTATCATTATATATATTCCAAGAAGTGGGCTTATGAGGTGTTTAAATAGTTTAAGGTTCTTACAAAATATAGTCAATTACTTTCCAAAGGATATTTTTAAATCAATGTTTATTATTAACAATAAAAAAGATACTCATTTTACCATACTTCTTCCACAACAGTATTATTTTAATGTTAATTTAATGAGAAAAATACCATTTTTTCTTTGATTAGTATTCAAATTAAATATTATTTTCCTCTTTGGTAACCAGTTGCCATTTTTAGAATCACTATCATATCAGTACAAGTGCTAACAATTCTGTCTTAAAGTTGAAAATGAATGTTCAGTGCAATTAGAAAAGTATATGACTAGGAGTCAGGAGACAAAAGTTTTTTTCTTTAATGCCAGTTAAAGCTGTTAACCATAGATCAATAGCTTAATCTGTTTTTGCCTCAATATAATATGGGAGTGATTTATTATTATAGATGTTATAATGGTAAAATGAAAGAATTGATGTGCAAGTGTTTGGATAAAAAATTAGAAATGACATAAAAATATAAATTGATGTTATTTTTGCCTCCTTAATTGGTTGATTACAACAAATATCACTGGACCATTTTGGATAAAATTTGATAGCTACGTTAATTCTATTTTCACCTACATTTGTTATTCCCAACTAACTACATGCTAGTGACACAGTAGTTATTGCTATTAAAAAAAATGAGTGAGTCTGGGGCCCAGAATTTGAGAACTGAGAGTTTAGGAAGTGAGAAAGAGAACAGAAATTAAAAGATAAGATACACACAAACACACACACAAATACACACACATTCATGCATGCATGTGTGTGTACATAAATACAATTTAATAAGTGTTATCATAAGAATATGTAAAAATATTGTGAAAGCAGGGAAAGGAAGAGCAAAAAAATTGGGGGAGTGTTTCCATAGAATGAACATAACTTCAGGTAAACAGGAATTCATTAGGTAAAGAAAGGAGGGGAATGACACTCCAGGAATGGACAGAAGAAAATGCAAAATGGCAGAGAGGTGTGAAAGATATAGGAAAAATGACGGATTGGTATTTTTGGAATATAGAGGGTGTCTATAGGAGTGTAGAAACCAAGAAGGCAAGAATGTGGTTACAAAGCCCTTTATGCCCTTTTACAGAATTTGTACTTATACATATTCTAGTTATGATTAACACTTCCAATCACTATTTCAAAATGGCAAATATTGGCCAAAACATAGATATTCCTTTTAAATCATAATGACTATAATTTCTTCTTTTCAGGTGGGAGAGTCAAGATGAATGCTTTATTAGTGATGCTCTCTGCTTAAGTTCAGAATGCAATCACTAATAAACATCAATTCAGTTAATGTCTGTTAAGTACAAAGCACTGGAGAAACCACTGGAGTGGGATTACCATGCCTTAATGATGATGACATTCTCGTGGAGAAGATAGTCACTGAACAAGTAAAAAAGTTAGGAAGAAAAGAACTATAATCAGTTCCATGAAGGAAATAAATGGGGATCTTTATTCAAATAGATTTTGAATGCCTAAACAGTGTCCTAGGTTCTGGCAATTTAGTGATACACAAAATAGGCAAGGTCCATATGCTCATGGGGCTTATATTCTTTCCAGCGAGTGATGAATTAAGAGAGTTAAGAAAATAAGTTTAGGGGCTCCTGGGTGGCTCAGTGGGTTGTGCGTCTGCCTTCAGCTCAGGTCATGATCCCAGGGTCCTAGGATCCAGCCCTGCATCGGGCTCTCTGCTCAGTGGGGAGTCTGCTTCTCCCTCTCCCTCTCCCTCTTCCTCTGTTTTCCCTCTCTCTCTCTAATAAATAAATGAAATCTTAAAAAAGAAAGAAAATAGGTTTAGATAAAGTGGTAAAAGGAGGTCCCTCTATGGAGAAGCTATTGAAGCTAAGAACTGAAAAATTCAGAGCCAGGGGAAGAACATTCCAGTCAGGGGAAAGAGAACATGCAAAGACTTTGAAGCAGAAAATGGTTTAGCCTACTGGAATGCTGAACAGAAAGGAGACCAGCATGGCTCTAGTATAGCGAAAGAGATGGAAAGTTTAATGAGATGAGGTAAGAGCTGAGAAAAAGTTCACTCAAACTGCGCAGCAGAAAATGGGCTTATAGAGGGGAAAGAGTTAGAAGCGAGAAGACAGTTTAATTTAGTAGGCTACTGCTGTTGTCTAAATGAGCAACTAGGGTGGTTTAGATGAATGGATCTGAACGCACTGTGGACCTATACATGGTATGATTTCTTAATGAATTCAACATGGGAATAGATAGAAAAATAGAAGACAAGGGTGTTTCCTACCTTTTTAGACTGAACTGATGGATGGATAGATGCGGGTGGCATTTAATGAGATGTTAAAGACTGGAGAAAATAATAGGTTTTATGGGAAAAAGAACAAGTGCACCATTTCAAGATGTGGAAGATATAGATATAGATATACATATGGAAATTTCAAGTAAGCAGTTAGAAGCCCATATTAGCTATGCAGAGGAGAGATTGCTTCTGGAGACATACATTTGAGGAGTCATCAGCTTCACAAATAAATTTAAACTTTGGATCTACAAGAATTTTAGTCAATAGCTAGGAAGAGAGGATGAGTAGAGAAGAAAAGAGGACCTACAACAAAGCTCAGATTTGGACACTGGAAGCAAAGGCAACAAAGGGGACTGAGAAAGAACAGGTAGAATCGTAAGGAAAAAAATAAGAGAAAGAGGGTCTTATAGAAGTTATGGAACATGTTTTTTTTTGTGTGTGTGTGGATTGAATATTTTTCCCTGCATCTCAATCTGTGCAGCTCAGTGGGACTGATTCTTTCCTAACACACTTGACCATCTTCACCAATTCTAGGTTGCACATGGCACCAGGTTTGCTCAATTGAAGTTTTCCCATGACTTCTGAAGCATGTTTTTCTGCCCCTTAATTAAGACCAGCAAAGAGAAGGACGATTGGCCTAAGTCTAGAACTGCCAAGGCAGAGGCTTAACTGACTGAGCCACCCAGGCACCCCTGATGGTACATTTTTAAATGAAAATAAAATGGTATAAGGAAAGTCTAAACAGGCAGCAAAAATGTGGTAAAAATATGGTCATTGTTATCTGACTTATAATGTTTTGTATTCTGCACAATTTTTCATCAAAATGGCTCAAAAATATTTGGTACACATTGAGGTGCATCATTCCTTCCAAGGAAAGACAAGATTTTTTTTTTTTTCTTTTGGATTATAGATGTAATAAAGAACTATTTCAAGTCTGTTAGACCATCTTTTATCAGGTCAGTTTTCTTTGATAAAAATGGTAATAAACAGCCACAAAGCCTCAATTCAAAGAAAACCAAAAAAAAAAAAAAATAGTGCTTGTGATGTGCCAAATATTATGCAAAGTAGTGTGAATAAGGAAATGAAAACAGTCTTTGATATGTAAGAAATCAGTATCCAGTACAGGGACAAATATAAGCAATTAAAAAATGTGATAAGAATCATCAAAGAAGTAAACACAAGACTCCATAGGAAATCCTCAAATGGGTATCTACATTAGAGTATGAATCTTTCCAGAAGGAAGTAGATTTTAACTGAGTCTGGATTGGTGAGTAGGACTTGGAAAGACAGTTGGCCTCCCTTAGCAGATTACTTGCTTCTCATATCCAGCCTGTTTTCATGCAAAGCTCTTCACACAATAACACATAGGAAGAGCTCAATAAGGAGTAATTTAGCTATTATTATCAGTAGACTCTTACCTCTCTATAGACATACACAAGTAATAAATTAATATTGGTTAGGAGAAGGCAGGTAATTACTAGTGTGGAAGGAGCAAAGGTTTGGAGTTTTGCAGATCAAATTTGAAATGTACCTCAGCTACTTATTAACTGTGATTGTATTAATTTACTAGGGCTTTGTAAATACTACAGCCTAAATGGCTAAAACAACAGAAATTTATTTTCTCACAGTTCTGGAGGCTAGAACTCCAAGATCAAGGTTTAGTCACTGGCTTTGATTTCTTCCCAGGACTCCCTCGTTGATTTGCAGATGTTTGGCTTCTTGCTGTGTCCTCACCTGGCCTTTCTAGGGTATTTCTTTGTGTATCCAAATTCCCTTTTCTTAAAGGATACCAGTCAGATTGGATTAGGGCCTGTCTTAATAGCCTCACTTCAATTATATCTGGATGGGTTTCAGAATTTGGCTGTTTGCAGGACTAATGGGCTGGTGACCACTCCTATTTTCTACTTGCATAAATTGATATGCATTGGTATTGTTTGTTGTTGGTTTGATTTTTACCAGGTTTGTTGTTGTTTGTTTTGGTTTTGACTTTTGAGCTTTGTCATTTGAGAACATGAAAGGAGCTGAAAGCCAGTGTCCCCTTGAATTGGCATAAAGACCTGATAGACGGGGCTAAGTGACTTTTTTTTTGGAAACAGGGTACAGGCAGTCCTCTTTTGGGACACAACGGCAAAATTCTATGCAACCCTGGGAGAGGACTATTCTTCCCACTTTTGTAAGCAACATAACACTGCTCTTTCATTTCCATTAAATTCCTATCTATTAGTTAGCTTTGCTGTAGTAACAAACATCCCCCAAATCTCAGTGGTTCACAAAAACATTTATTCCCTGCTCAAGTTACACGTCAGTATTTGTGGGTCAGCTGCAGCTGCTGTAATTCTGTTTGGCTCTGCTTGGCTCAGCTCCATATGTCCTCTTATTTTAGCCCCTTTATGGGACATGCCATTTTCACAGCAGTGAGGGAAGAACAAGAAAGCTGGTGGAGACAACTGATATCTGCTTCTGTTTCTGCTCAGATGTGGCAAACATCTGTGTCTTCCAACAGGTCACTGGCCAAAGCAAGTCTAATGGCTAAGCCTGATGTAAAAAGGCAGGGAAATATAAAATAACTACAAAGAAGACAGCAATGGTTCGAAAGAGGGGAAAATAGGGAAGGAGGAGGTGAATATTGCAATACAATAAATACAAAACAATAATACAACCTACCACATGTTGTTTGCTGCTCGTTTGAAAACGCCTCGCCTCTATCCATACAGAAGAATTGTGCTAGTCTGCCTGGATGGATCATGTTGATATATTTTCCCCAATTGCTGATTCATTGCCCCAGTAATTCACTTCTTTTTTTCCTGTCATTTAGAGCTATGTAGGTGATTGGAATTTTCATAGAAGTAGAAATATCACGTCAATATGCCAAGCAATCCTCTTCAGAATCCATGACACATTTACGGTGAAGTTCAAACATAGACACAGAGATGGCAGGAGAAATCTTCTGCCAAAATCTCAGTCAAAAAAGTCACGCTGGCAGCGCATGTCTATAAAAAGTGGTTTACATTGCCTTGAATTACGATAAATAAGACTTGCGTTAGTTTTTTTAAAAAGAGTTAAACACTAAATTAGATTTTTAGACCTTGATGCTATTATATATTCAAATTATATGACTGACATCCACCGCTTTGTTTTTATGCTCACCGTGGAAATTCTGTTATTCATTCATGCATTCATTCATTCTTTTATTTGTATATTACCAAACATTTATTAAACACTGGGTAGGCACCGTATTTGGTGTTGAAGAGACAAAGATGAGTAGTCCTATCCCAGCCTGGAAGAACTCATAGTCTGGAAAGGGATATACACATGTAAAGAAAGTTACAGTAGGTAAGACTAGTGCAAAGGGCAGCCGAGTGAAGTGGAAAAGAATGTTCTCCAGAGCCTGACAGATCTGGGCTCAAATCTGAAGTCACCAGGTGTGTGACCTCAGGCACTTTACAAAAGCTCCTTGTGCCCCGGAGTGCTTATCTTTAAAGATTATTGTAGCTACTTTATTGGGTTTTATGAGGATTAGGCACAGCATATATACAGCAACAACTACAGTTTCAGAGCGTGATAAATGCTCAGTAGAGGCGGTGGTGTTTATTATATTATGATATTTATTGGACAAGCTACCGCAACTCAGAATAAGTCATTTTGGAGTGAGAAAACACCTGGAAAATTTTTTCTAAAAATGGGAGTGACAATACAGAAGGAAATGTATTCAAGGCAAAGGGCAAAATGGCATATGGGAAGGGACAAATAATATGCATAGGGGTGGGGAGAAACAAGAGCTTGAACACTGGGCAGGACAGATCACAAAGTTTATGTGCCATAGTAAAGAATGGGAACTTATATGGGCTCTTTCTTTATAGCTAGAGTTGCCTGGCTGTCTTCCATCCTCCTCCTCCGCTTCAAACGGCCACCTATAATTTGTGAAAAATAGTTTGAAAAATCTTTTACTGTGGTCATTAGGAGATTAAATAGTGTTGTCCCAGTCTGCTCCCCAACTGTAAACATTCCTTCCCTACAGCCCTACCTATCCCCAGCCATTTCCAGGTTCTTCTCTCATTTCTGCCCTGAGTTTACATTGCCTCTCACAGGCTGCCCAGTTTGTGAGACATTCCTCACGACTTCTCTCCTTCATTGTGAGGTTTCTCTTTCCAGAAGCTAGTTAAGAATCTTTTTGATGAGCTCATCCTCAAGACCAATTATTTTTACTTTGGAAATATAGACCTCCTTTGAAATTGTTTTACAAAATATGCTCTTGTTTTCCTTTTTAGACTCTTTGATGTCTTCCATTCTACCATTTCCTTCACCACATTCTGTTTTGAAATTGGTTATTTCCATTTCTGAACATTTTTCTCTCTTCAGTGAAGCATTTCACTCCTCCAATCCTTCACCAAGAGCAGGTGGAATTTGAAGCTTGCCCTTCAGTGAGCGTTTCCTGCCCTTAATCCTCCTTTAATAACAACTAAGCATTGTTTTATAATGCTTTGCCCCCTTCTGACACTTGGGGAAAGAAGTGCCTTCTAAAGTGTGTCTTACTGTTTCAGGAAAGCATAAGAAGTGTCCACATCAAGGAATCAATATCCTGCCTCTGGAATCTTGCATAATCAATACGCAAGAAAATAGCTTTAGAAGCAGCTTTCTGAATCTCACTATGTGACAATGCTGAGATCCCTCATATTCATATTCTTGTCCTTTCCTTGTTTTCCCCATTTTTATTGTTCAGTCTTTCTCTCCCTTTTTTCTCATTTTCTGATTGTCCTACTGCCAAAATTCCCACCCATTTTAATTTTCCAATTGTAACTTTTCTATCCTGTGCGATTTTCCTTTGTCTCACATTTTTATTTTTATGGTTTCCCCATGATGATTTCTCCAATATTTTTGGAGACCTCCAAGTTAATTTTCAATATCATCAGCCTAACATTTCATTTTAGACAATCTGAGGGACCTTTAGATAGCACATTTATTCTTCTTAAAGTCAGCTTGATTGAGATATAGTTTACATAAAATAAAATTCAACAATTTAAAGGATATAATTTGATGAGTTTTGACAAAGACATATACCTATGTGATCACCTATCAAGATGTAGAACATTATCATTAACCCAGAAACTTGTCTGCTGTCTCTGTACTATCAATCTCTCTTTCCAAACCAATTTCCACAATCATTGACCTGTGTTGTCAGTAATTTTGCCTTTTTGAAAGCTTCATATAAATGGAATTATGCTGTAAATGGCCTTTGTGTCTATCTTCTTTCACTTAACCTAATACTATTAAAATTAATCTATCTCATTGCATGTATCAGTAATGTATTTCTTTTTATGGCTGAGCAGTATTACATTGTACTCATATATGGCAACTGGCTTATCCATTTACCAGATAGTAAACATTCGGGCTGTTTTGAGTTATACGAATAAAGCTGTCACAAACATTTGCATACAAGTTTTTGTGTCACCCTATGTTTTCATTTCTCTTAAATAAATATGTACCAGTGAGATTGCTGGGTCATATGGCATGTCAGCTATATGTTCGGCCCTTTTCTCCCAATCTCTGGCTTGTCTTTTCATTTTCTTAAAAATGTCTTTTGAAGAGAATATATTTAATTTGGGAGAAACATCAATTTTTTCATTTATGGTTTGTGCTTTGTATGTCTTATCTAAGAAATTTTTGCCTAGCCAAAGGTCACAAAGGTTTTTTGTTATATTTTCTTCTGGTGGTTTTACAGCCTTTGTTCCTGCATTTAGGTCTTATGCTCCCTTGTATAATATAAATTCTTTTTCCTTGATAAATATAAGATCCTTCAGGTTGTCTGTCTTTTTCCTGAGTAAGCTCAGATAGTTTATATCTTTGAAGGAACTTGTCTGCTTCTTTTAAGTTGTGAAATGCATTAGCATAAAGTTGTTCATGATATCCCTTTATTATCTTTTTAATATTTATAGGATCTGTAGGGATGTCCCTTTTTTCATTTTTGATATTGGGAATATAGGACTTTCTCTTTTTTCCTTGATAATTCTGCCTAAAGTTTATCAATTTTATGGCACTTAAGCAGAAATCCAGCTTTTGTTTTCACTTATTTTCTCTATTTTTATTGATTTTCTGTTTCGTTACTCTTAGCTGTAAATGTAAAATGTGAAAAATTTAGATTAATGTGATATCTTAACCTTCCTTTTGTTCTACTTGGTTTGTTAATTACGAGGGGAGTTTAGACTTAGCATATTACTCTTTAGACCTCTAACCAACTCAACAATTTAGGTGCTTTTCCTTGTTACTTAAGTGGTAATAAAACTTGGAACTTAAAGTAATTTTTAAAATGCTATCAGTTGTGTTAAATCAAAACAATCTAATACATTTGACATAAGAGCATATGCCAGCCCTGAGCCTGAAGATAACTTTGTAAGCAAACATTGCTCCTTTTATCAATTCTGACTAGAATTTTATATAGGCTTCAGACCCTTCCAATTAGGTTCATAAGGAGGGCATGTAAACACCCTAAAGACATTCTTGTTATTACAAATTTATGTATTTTTTTTCAATTGGTTCTTATCTGAAGGACTCAATTTGTTTCACAGACTCCTGTTAACTTATTTGTGGTCCCTGGCTAGGTCTGATTGACAGGAGCAATATTATAAAGTAGAAAGTGGGACACATACATTTTTCTTAGTTTTACTTTGATGGAGAGATTCTGAGAGTACGAGAATGACAGATATTTGGATCTTCAGGGAATAAAGGAGAAGTTGAAATATATTATTATCACTGAGTAGATTTTGTATCAATTTGGTTCTCACTACAAAGGAAGACATAAAAATATGGTTTGCTAACTTTGTACTTCATAGCCCAAGACAGTCTATATTTTAAACCCTAAAGAGGTGGTGGGTTTTTTTTGTTTGTTTGTTTTTGGTACTTATTTCATAGACTCTGAAGCCTAAGGGATCATCAGATGAAAACTATCCTTTGATTTCATTGCTATATTATATCAGATTCTTAGGAAACAGCCACTGACATATACTCTCATAGGTTGCTGAATCCAAAATGCTATTTAAATTGTTGCTGAATGGGTTAATTTTATAAAATCAATTTTAAGTTGTGGCTGGAGACAAATCTTGGCAATCTTTGATTGATATGTCTTTTTTTCAAAACCCACTTTGCCCCAAAATTAGCCTGTTTTATGGCTGATAGCTATATCTCAATCACTTTTAAATGGTATTCATGAATTTTTTAAAGATGTTACATCTTTTATCATCACATGAGTGACTTTCCTGAGAACACTTAGGGACCATAATATGCCTTTTACTTCAGGGATAATATAAAGCAATACTTCCCATACTCATATGTCCAAATTCTATGTTATTCAGTATGTATTTGAAGTAACTCCCGACTGGGCTTGTGTGCTTTTGGAGAGTAGATTACAGACAAAATAATCAGGTTTACGTTTTGTCCCAGAGTCTAAAGTCTAGATCAGTGATAAGCAAACCAATACTTACCTAGCAAATTTTAATTGCAAACTTTTATCTCATATAAAACATTAAGATTAGGAATAGTATAATAACAATTCCAGAAATTAATTTTATGATTTTTTTTTTCTCAGAAGCTATAGCTTTCAGGGGATTATCAGGTAAGATTGTCAGCCCCAAACTGAGTACTATAGCAGGTTGGGGGTTCATTGAGCCGATGACAGAGTGAATCAACAGAACGAATCAGCACAGAATGAATCCCTTGCTATCTAGGAATGTTGTGGCCCTTTGTACAGTTCTGGGTTTAGAACTTCCCCAGATGATGGGCAGAGGTACACATCTTCTTAACCTTTGAATCTTTAGCACCTTTTACAGTGTCATGCACAGAGTAAGCATTTAGTTGTGGCAAGCAAAATGAACTAATTCTAGCCCACCTCTACCATTAATTGTACTAACCTCAATATACCCTGGACAATGCACTTCACCTGACTGAAACCTAGTTTCTTTTTTTATTTCTTTCTTTTCTTTTTCTTTTTTTGAGGCAAGGGTGGGGAAGGCACAGAGGGAGAAGGAGAGAGAATCTTATGCAGTCTCCGACACAGGGCTTGATTTCACAACGCTAAGATCATGAGCTGAAGAATCAAGAGTCAGAGATTAACCGACTAAGCCACCCAGGTGCCCTAAAACTCAGTTTCAATGGAAATGGAAATAATTCCTACCTTAAGGGGATATTTTGAGGCATTAATGTATAATGCATTTATAAGAATATCTCTTTCTAATGGGAACTTAAAATACTTTAATTTTATGAAGAGAAAAGTTTTGGGGCCTATAAATTGTATTTATCCTGATTTGGACTATGTAACTTGGAATTTTTTTTTAATGATGATCATCTAATTTCCAAAAAGTATAACCCCTAACGATATTCTCTTGCACTTTGTACCACCCTTTATTTTTATTGTTTTAAAAGATTGATTTATTTATTTGAGAGAGAGCAAGTGAGAGAGGAGGGGGAAGGGCAGAGGGAAAGAGAGAATCTCAAGAAGACTCCCAGATGAGGCAGGTCTCAATCCCACGACACTGAGATCATGACCTGAGCCGAAATCAAGAGTTGGACACTTAACTGACTGAGCCACCAGGTGCTCCACACCCTTTATTTTTTTACATAGCTGCGTTTATATATGTATCCTTATTTTTATAGCCTTGTGATATTGATAAAACCAAGGTGTCTTTGTTCCCCAAAATACAGCAACCCAAAAGATAGAAAAACTAATGCTCATTTTTCAGGTGCCTCAAAAAAAGAAATAGTTACAGTCTGAACAGGTGAATGTGTTAGGCTACTTGAGTCCTCCTTGTGTTGGTGGCTATCGCTTGCCTATATAAGAGGACACCCCAACAGGGCTGGAAGGGGAATGCTGCCGTTGTGTATTGTCTGAAAATATCCCTGCTTCTCCTGTGCGTATTGTCTGAAAATATCCTTGCTTCTCCTGTGTAGCAGACAAGAGACAAATTTGGGGAGCAACCTCAAAACTAACCTTAGTGGGGTTAAGTACCTATCAGCTTTGTGGCGTATCTCATGTCTCCCTGCAATCCAGCCTCTTCTCTGTAGCTGGAAATTGATCTCTCTAAAATGCATACTTGACAGTGTTGTCCACCTCTGTCCCCATCCTCCTGCCTCCCAGGGCTTAAGACCTTTCACTTTTCTGTTGTCCATTTACTAACATCCAAATTGCTTAGCATGGAATAAAAAGAACTTTATTACCCAACTCTTGACTCAGTCTTGCGATTTCTAACCCCCACCCTATCAACAAACATATGCACACTACCCCAGGCCAATTTATGCTCAAGCGTATTGAACTATTTTTAGTTTCAGGAAAGCTTCCTTCTCCACATACACCTAAACATCCATGTACACACTCGCTTAGTCCCTTGTGTCTTGGCTTACTCTTATTCATCCTAAAGTTCCAGAATTTCCGACAGGAATACATTCTTGATTGGCTAGCACTGAGTTAGATGTCCCTCTGTGTGTTCCCATAGTTCATTGCACTTATCTCCATCATACAGTCCTTTCCTACTGTATGGAATGTTTCTGTTTATATATCGCCTTCCTCCAGAAATGTAATCTCCCAGAAGGTGGGGATACCATTGTGTCCTAGAAGCTTAGAACTGTTCCCGGTTGGTTATAAACTCTTAACTTGGTTGAGCAATGGTTGGATAACTGAATGCATTATTACTTGCAAGAGGTATCCTTAGAAAACTGTGAGTCTGTGCTTCTATGTCAGCAAAACAAGGGATCAATTTTAAATAACTTCTTAATACCCTATAGTTTGTACAAAAAGTAAATTATGCCTTATTTTTAAAGTGATTTCAGGTTTTAACAATAAAAAATAATTCTGAATCTTTGTACCTTTGTATTCCAAGATATGTCTTACTGAATTGAGAATTAGCAAGGAGTGTTGCAATGCTGCATTAAATATAAACATGTTAAATGAGATCTTCTCCTCTCTCCCCATATTTACTTTCATAGAATTAGAAGGCTTTGTCAGAAATATTGACTAGAATTCTAGAGTTTTAGAGCTGTATTTTGAATAGAGAATGATTCTATTTTGTTTGTTTAGAGCTGTATTCATTGGAACTGCATTAGATTAAAATACCTCATGTTGAAACTAGGTCTTTGCCATCACTTATGAACTAACCAAACTGACAAATACTGTTTCTCAGGAAAAAAAAATAAGACTAACACTATAAGATGTTTGAATCAGAACAAATGTGTAAGAAAAAAATCTACGAAATGGTCCATGTTTGAGTAGATACTGACAAAAAATGAAGAAAACATAATTTGCTTAGTAAAACTGATTCCAGTGTCATAACCTATATAGTGTAAGAGAAACAAATAAATTCTCAAGAGAGCCAAGAATTTGTGGTCTAACAAGGAACTATTCTCTGGGAGTATCAATATGAGGCCAAGAATATATTTACTAAACTGATTTAGTGGCAACCAGAGATAACCTAATTTTGGCCTCAATTAGAAAAGAAAATAATTATGGAATTTTGGCTCAATCTTCAATTGCTAGCTGGGTGCTTTGAAATCACACATACAGAGGCTCAATGTTATCACTACCATGGATATGCCCAGAGAGCTTTCCTTTGGGAAGATTCTGCACATTCAAATAAGTGTATATAAAATTAGAGATACACCAGCAAATTCTTCAATGGGAAGAGCCAGAGTACTTTGGTTGAGGGACAAGTTGTCTTCTCTGCTAATGGCATGCTATTTTGTTTGTTTTAATGCTTCCTATCTGTTTGTGCTTCATGATCTACTTGTATTGCCCCAGAGAACAGCCAAGGAGTGTGAAATCCCCTGGATATTCTGCTTTAAGGGTGACCACCACCTCGGAAGCTGAGTTTGAGGTTATTTTTTCAAAAGAACTCTCTGGAGACTGATGAAGAAAGGAAAGAAGCAATCCCATAAAGGCCAAATGGTGATGGTCACACCCCATCACAACATACAGAAGATGACTTGTTAGGCATTTTAATAGAGTCCAGAAGAGAATGATTCTAATCTCTGAAAATTCAGAATGATTACAACAGAAAATGTTGAAATTAAATCAAGAAGCTTATTTCTTTTCCCAATTCTAAAATTTCAACATACTGTATATCTATGCCCAGCCAGATTGGCCTTTGAACAAACATTACAACAAAATGCTTGACAGTTACTTAGGCCATTCACCTGGTGGCACTGATATTTTTACAGAACTAATTGATTGATTGCAGAACTGATTGATTACAGAACTGATTGATTGGTTGATTTTCATTTTCACGCCATCTGGTAAGGATTAAATTCTGGTGGTATGGTAAAAAGAGCCTTGGCCTGGGTCTGGAGCTAGGCTATGCTCCCAATTTTGACACTAACTGGATGGCCTTAGGCAAGATGCTCTTCCATTCTGTGTCTCTCATCCTCATTTATCAAATGGAGTGAATGGACTTATCCAGATTTGAAATTTTTATCTTGTTACTTGTTCTTTGATTCAGATAAAAGAGTTCCAAACATCGGGCCGATGGTGCTCTCTTTCCCAGTAAGAATGTGTCCGATCTTGTATAGTAGGATGTTACATCTGAATTGCACGGCACAGGCATGGTTAAAACCCTGTGCTTAATATACTGGATGACAGAGAATAAGATGCCCTTGTTCACGTAAATCTGAAAAACCCAGGCTCAGGGGAGAACAAAGGGACTTGAGGGGATCAGCTGAACAATGGGAATATTAATGAAACTCTTTTCATGTTTCTGCTTTTCATACTCCAAGAATAGAAAACAGGATTCAACATCAGTTTCATGATTTACACAAAAGGCTGACAGTGGTAGTAACAGTAATCATTTACTAAGATACAATGTGTTAAAAACTGTGCTAAGTGAGTCAAATATTGTCTCATTAATTCCTACAACAACTTTAAGAGATGCTGGACCTTATAAAGTATGAAAATGAGACCCAGAAAAGTTAGGTAATTTGTCCAAGATCATAGAGCTGATAAATTTATATAAAAATAAAATTATATCCAATAATATTACAAATCCCGTGCTAGTCTTATATAACACTTTGCTTGCATGTGAGAAAAATTAGGGAAATGATAATGAGTAAATATGGCTACTAGACCTCATATTTGAATTGGGTGTATGATGATACTAAACCAAGGCCCCAACAATTACTATTGAGGATACCCTTTTAGAGTTTTATTTATTTGTTTGTTTTAAAGATTTATTTATTTATTAACTTAAGAGGAAGAAGGAGGGAGAGGGAGGGAAGGGAAGAGGGAGAGGGAGAAGCAGACTCCGCATTGAGCAGAGAGCCCAACGCAGGGCTCTATCCCAGGATCCCGAGATCACGACCTGAGCAGAAGGCAGATGCTTAACCGACTGAGCCACCCAGGTGCTCCAGAGGATACCCTTTTAGAGTTTTAATTAAAAAGAAAAGGTATTATAAAAATAATATAGCAAATATATACAATACACTTCTAAATAATCAGAATCTCATCCAGTTAAGATCATTATTTCATTTCTGTATACTCCGTACTAAATTTTTTATTTTTCTTAGATGCAGATATTTCTCATTCTTCTTTTTAAAAAACATATAGTGATGGACCACTTACTGTCTTGCCAGATACTATTTTAGTCCTTCAACATACAGGGGTGATCATTCAGCAAATGACTTTTCTCATAGTTACATCCCAGTGGAAAGAGACAATATGAGGTAAACAAATAACAAGATAATCTTAGATTAGGAAAAATCTATAAAAGAAATTAAAAGGGTGATATAATAGAGTGATGAGGAGTTAGTTTGGGTGAGAAGAGACGTATCTTCTGAGGAGCAGGCATTTGAGCTAAGTACTGATGAATGAGAAGTAGCTGATTATGCAAACAGCCAATGGAAAAATGTTTCAGGCCTAAAGATGTCCTGGGAATGCATTTGATTTGTATGAAGAAAAAGAAAGAAGCCAATGTGTAGAGCTTTTAACTAAATTACTCCTCTCTTTTTGAATTTTGAGGTAACTTAATTTGGAAATGTTATAAGTAATGCTGCAATGAACATCTTCCTAAATACAATTTTTTTGCTTTTGTTGAACTATTCCTTTAGGATCAAATAATTGAATAGGTTTAAGAATTTTATCATTATTCCTGAATCTACTAGTGGTTATTCAGGTTACTATAATTCCTAATAACTATAGGTTTAGCCATACTTCAACACTGAAATATAGACACAAATTTATTGGAATTTCTTTTTTTAACAACACAATGAATGTTATTTCTTAAAGGGCTAGAAGATGAAGATAAACACAAAAAAGCCACACCATCCAGATATAAACAACCACTGGTAAATATATGTACTTCTATTCTCTCTGTTTCTGTGTATATGTCTGTCCCTCTCTTTTTTTATTCATTGATGACTGCAGACAAATTTGTCTACAAATTATATATTCACATAAATAGGACAATTGTCCTGCTTGGTTTTTATACTAAAATGTAAACTATTTGAGGACAGAAAATACAATGGTGAACAGAGAGTGTAAAAAAAACATAGAATTTTGAAGTTTAATATTAGAAATTACCTGATTTATTTAATTTATTTTATGAAAAGGAAAATGGACTCAGAGAAACTGGGATTTTTTCCAAAATCAGATGTCTAATTTGTGGCTGAGTTGAAATTAGAGCAGAGTTTGTTAATCATCTGATTAAATATTCTGAAAGCACTTCTTGAGATTGATTTATATATTTCTTTTGGTATTCATAGACTCTATTGTTAAATGGATTATATTACTCTTAAAAAGTAGAACTGGCATGTTGGAATTTCTTTAAAGTTTTTTTCTTAACTGAGGAGAAATTCATATGCCATACATTGAGCATTTTAAATTGTATAATTTAGTGACATTTAATATATCTATAACATTGTATAACTACCATCTCTATCTTGTTTCAAAATTTTCATCATCCCAGAAGAATATCCCTTTCTTATACAATCACTCATCATTCACCATTCCCCCATTCTCTGGCAATCACTAATCCATTTTCTATATGGATTTGCCTATTCTGGATATTTCATATGAAAGGAATCATACAGTATATGACCCTTTGTGTTTGGTTTCTTTCACTTAGTGCAGTGTGTGTATGTGTGTGTGTATTACCTACAATACTCATGAGTTTGACAAGATATATGCTGATCAGCATAACTTCTAAATAAAAATAAAGACGGGTGCCTGGGTGGCTCATCTGATTAAGCATCCAACTCTTGGTTTTGGCTCGGGTCATGATCTTATGGGTCTTGGGATTGAGCCTTCTGACAAACTCCACAATCAGAGGGGAGTCTGCTTGGAAAATTCTCTCCCTCTGCCCTTCCCCTCACTCACTTGCACGCTCTCTCTCTCTCTAAAAATAAATGAATTAATGAATAAATAAATACATACATATAAAGGGCCCCATATGTTTGCCATAACAAATGAGATTGTTACTACCAAAATTTCATCTGCTTTACCATTGAATAAAGCTCTTAACGATTAAGAAAATTAATAGATCTCCAAATATGTTGAAATATTAGATTCTTTGGATGTCTTAAAGTCTATGTGTATGTTCTTTAACAATAGATTTTCTTTCACAATATTACATTTCCAAATGTTCATGTGAATGAGAAGTAGCTGAACAAAATAGTTCTTTTTTTTATTTTTTTAAAGATTTTATTTATTTATTTGAGAGAGAGAGAATGAGAGAGAGCACATGAGAGGGGGGAGGGTCAGAGGGAGAAGCAGACTCCCTGCTGAGCAGAGAGCCTGATGTGGGACTCGATCCAGGGACTCCAGGATCATGACCTGAGCTGCAGGCAGTCGCTTAACCAACTGAGCCATCCAGGCGCCCCAAAAATAGTTCTTTTCTTTTCTGTCCAAATCTTCATGTGATGTGACAAACACAGACTATATGAACTAAATGTCTATATTTCAACACTGGACTCTGGGGAAAAAATGGCCCTCTCAATTGACCTCATAGAAGACAAGAAAATAGTGACACTCGGGGCACCTGGGTGGCTCAGTCATTAAGCATCTGCCTTCGGCTCAGGTCATGATCCCAGGGTCCTGCGATCGAGCCCCACATTGGGCTCTCCTCCCTCTCCCACTCCCTCTGCTTGTGTTCCCTCTCTCACTGTCTCTCTCTCTGTCAAAATAAATAAATAAAATCTTAAAAAAAAAAAAGAAAATTGTAACACTCATATTCTTTACAGAATAAAATAAAGTTTATTAGGAAGCAATTTACAAAGGTTAAGAATTCACTGATTCTGGGTAGGTGAAAAGATGCTCAACATCATTAACCATCAGTAAAATGCAAATCAAAGTCACAGTGACATCTTACCTCACACCTGTTATGGTTATCATTAAGAAAACAAGAGATACTAGGTGTTGGTGAGGATGTGGAGAAAAGTTAACCCTAGTGCACTCTTGGTGGGAATATAAATTGGTTCAGCTGCTATGCAAAACAGTAGGAAGATTCCTCAAAAAATTGAAAATAAAACTACCATATGATCCAGAAATTCCACTTCTGGGTATCTACCCAAAGGAAAGGAAAATAGGATCTCAAAGAGATATATGCACTCCCATGATTATTGCAGCATTATTCACAATAGCCAAGATATGGAAACAACCTAAGTGCCAATCAATGAATGAGTGGATAAAGAAGATGGAGTATATATATTTACAAGATAATATTATTTAGCCACAAGAAAGAAGAAAATCCTTCCATTTGTGACAACATGAATGGACCTTGAAGACATTATGCTAAGTGAGATCAATCAGACTGCGAAAGACAAATACTATATGATATCATTTATATGTGGAATCTAAAAAAAGCCAAACTCATAAAAACCAAGTGTGAAATGGTAGTTACCAGGGACTGGGGGATGGAGGAATAGGTGAGATGCTGTTTAAGGGTATAAACTTAGAACTAATAAATACGCCCTGGAGATCTAATGCACAATATAATGATTATAGACAATAATATTGTATTATAAACATCAAACTTCCTAAGAAACTAGATCTTAGTTATTCCCACCAAAAAGAAAAAAATGATAATCATGTAATGTAGTGGAAGTGTTAGCTAAGGTTACAATGGCAATCATATTGCAATATATGAATGTATCAAATCAACATGTTGTATACTTTAAAATTACACAATGTTATATGTCAAACATATTTTAATTAGAAAAAAAGAGTTCACTGATTCTAAAAACAAAACTCCAAGATCTTTTCCTTTGAGTTTATCTCAATTTGTCCCTTATTTGTCTTATCTTGCAGCCAACTGAATGGTCATGATTAATGCACCTTTAAACTGGAGCTTCTTGAAGTTTCTTTTCACTACCTCTGGGGCAGCTGCTCTTCAGTGATGTCATGTTTCCTTCCTGACCTTGGGAATACCATTTAAAAGCAACCATTTCCAGGGACTAAAAAGCACAGCTTATGAGTCTCAAGTCATGCTACCAAAATAGTCCATTAAACTGTGCTTTTCAGCTTAGTTACATCATAATGAATCAGTCTCTTCTCTAGACTGTGTTGATGACTTTTCCCCACCTTTATCAATTTCAGTATAAAGGTGCACCCGCCAAAGGCATTAGGAGGGAACTAAGGAAATCCTATAGCAGAACAATGATAGGAAACTGACATAGCCATTAAGAAGTCTGGAAAAATTAAGTTAGAAGAAAGTGGGGCCTGGCTTATTGCCATTTTTGGAATAAGAAAAGAATTGCAGGCAGGAATGGCTTTAGAAAAATAAACATAAAACTTAAAAAACATAAAACAAAAAAAGTTAAAAATGGCTGTGAGTAAGGTATTGAAATAAAGGTTAATAACTTGAGAAAATAGGAAAAATGGAAATAGGAAAAATAGGAAAAAAAATCACTTTTCAGGGGTAGGTCATAACCATTATAAAATGAGGTTCTAATTTTTTTAGTGTTTTTAAGATAAAAATTTCCCTGGGCTTGGGACCAGGGGATGGCCAGGCCTCTCAGCACAGAGCTGATTCACTGAATCAAGGAATTGTGAAAGGAAAGGTTTGTTTTCCTTAAATATCTGTAAGGAAATATGTTGTTAAATATTTATCAGTTCAGAGAGCAGTCTATGATTACAAATCTGAGATAAATAAGTGCAATGTGTTGGGGAAAATGACCTCATTCAGGGTATGATACAATGGGAAGCAATTTTTACATTTATTTTAAAGGAAATTCATCAATGATTATTTTGACCTCACTTCTACATATCAGATGCCCACATCGAAAGTCCATTAGGGAAATGAGTAACAATGAAAGAAAATCCTCCTGAATGACTGGATGAGGCATGTGAGAACAGATCATGCCTAAATTTATCCTTGTGTTGTAAAAAGCTCTTGCTTCTGCCTGTTGATTTTGAACTATTCTCTGCCAGACTGAAGAAGATTATATAAAGCACAGATTTATCTCATTAAAGAGCACTTGATAAGGTAAATCAGAGAGATCAGTGACTTCATAAATTTTCAGAGTTAGGAGAGACAGTCAAGTCAATCTAACACAACTCTCTTCTACAGTTAATAAGTCGAGGCTGGAGAACACTTACATGACTTATCTGAAGTCACACATCATTAGAATAAACAGGCCTACATACCAGTTTTCCTGATGCCCCATCCAGAGCTGCCAGAGAAGACTTATTGGATCAATAAATCTTTAAATTTATTAATTAACTTAGAATCCCATAGTCAAAGAATATGAGTCAAATGGCCTATCATTTATCATCCCCCAGGCTGTAGTAAAATATATGCTTCATGTTAAGTAGACAATGGTTAGTTCTCCACATGCAGAAAAAGAAAAAAAATGCTGTAAGAGACCCATTTTAGGGACTGACAATCAAGGCACAGTCAGATGGTCAACCAAATGGCACTTGGATTCCCTTGTCACTTGGATTCTATGAGCCTTGGAGCAGGTAGCCTTTCCTGCCTGATCCTTTAGTCAGCTGGTTCTTCAATTGTCCAAGCCTTTATTTAGGTTTCAAACATAAATAACACAAGTAAAGAGAAAGGTCAAAGCCCCGGTTAAAGAAAAGGAATCCTGTCATATGTGAGATTCACCTGTCTGTCCCATGCAAAAGGGCAAGAGCAAGGTCATTTTTTTAATTGGCAGTGATATGAAAAAAGCCCCAGAGAACTCCTGGGAGTGGTAGTACTTCATTCCTGCATCTAGAACAGGAGCATTTCCTTCTCGGTTTCTCTTAGTCTCAGCCAGAAGTAAATCTAATAATTGAATGTCTGGCTGCATGAGTTCATGCATTTATTTAAAAACATGGATTGAGTGTAAGATATTTAATCTTTTTAAGTTTTGGGTTCCTTCCCTAGAATAAATTAATAAATTTACTAAAATAAAATCATAAAAATAAAAAGCTACATTATTAGTTGAAGGACTGGCTTCAACCTTGTGAGGTTTGGATGAATGCTTTTATGCAAAGCTTCAGGCAGAGTGCCTGGCTCTTAGGAAGTGCTTAAATATCAGTAATGATGATGCTGAAGAAGAGGAAGAGGAGGAGGTCATTCACAAGGTTCTATTCCAGATGCTTACAGGAGCATTTATGATCCTTGACCACAATGTAATCTTCCATAAAGAAAGCTTCTTGTCATGACAGGAAAAAAAGAAGTTTTTTTGATTGTTTAGCTTAGAAAATCTTCACAGACTTGTTGGAGGTGGTCTCCCAATAACTAAAAATAAATGGATATTGATTTTATAAAATAGTTGAATCCAGTATAGATCTTATTATTAATAAATCACCCACTTCCAAAAAAGAATTTGAAGTAACTTACAATAAAAGATACATGTCCATGGCACCATTAAAACAAACATTAAGGCTTTTTGATTTAAAAATAATTAAACTCTACTTTGAGATAATTTTAGATTCATATGCAATTGTAAGAAATAATACAGAGATATGATTTACTCTTACCCATTTTCCCTTAATGGTAACAGCTTTCCAAACTACAGTTGACCCTTGACCAGCACAGGGGTTAGGGGTGCTGACCCCCAGCACAGTCGAAAATCCACCTATAACTTTTGATTCCCCCAAAACTAAACTACTAATAGCCTACTGTTGACCAGAGACCTTATGGTGGGGGCGCCTGGGTGGCTCAGTCGTTAAGCGTCTGCCTTCGGCTCGGGTCGTGATCCCAGGGTCCTGGGATCGAGCCCCGCATCGGGCTGCCCCCTCGGCGGGAGCCTGCTTCTCCCTCTCCCGCTCCCCCTGCTTGTGTTCCCTCTCTTGCTGTGTCTCTGTCAAATAAATGAATAAAATCTTTAAAAAAAACCCCTTATGATAACATTAGTAATCGATTAACACACATTTGTATGTTACATGTATTATATGCTGTGTTCTTACAATAAAGTAAGCTAAAGAAAAGGAAAACAAAAACAAAAACAAAAACAAACATTAAGGACTGAAGACCAAGTGATGTGGGAAGATTCTTGAACCAGAAAGCCTGGGTTAGGGATGATTACTACAGTGACACATAAAACTTACTGCAGTAGTTCCTGACAGTTAAGATCAAAGCACTTGAATAATTTTCTTTACAATAATTAACTAATTCTCTTTACAAACAAAATGAAACATATCAATTTATACTGGACACATATTCCCTGGCTTTCTGCTCTGATAGGGAAATTTATCATGTACACAGTGTCCACAATAGTAGTTATTACTAGATGAAGCAATCTCTTTTATAAACCTCCATAAAAGGAGCACCTGAGTGGCTCAGTCAGTTAAGCGTCTGATTTTCGGTTTCAGCTCAGGTCATGATCTCAGAGTCCTGAGATCCAGTTCCGCATCAAGCCCCACATCAGTTTCCGAGTTCAGTGCGGAGTCGACTTGGGATTCTCTCTCTCTCCCTCTCCCACTGCCCCTCCCCCTGCTCTCTCTCTCAAATAAATAAATAAATCTTTTAAAAAAAACCTCCATAAAACTTGAGGACTCTGAATTTAAAATTTTCATTCTCTGAAGGCATTCTTTGTTTCCACAGGGAACAAAAGTAATAAAAAATGATACAGTCCAGGAATTTGGCTTTCTGATAATTTAAGAAGACAGCTTACACTGATTGGTAGGAATATCACTTATACAGGACAGTCCCTGTTGAGTATTTATTCACTAACAAATTTTAGTCCGATTTAGGAGAGCAACTTGAGACAGAAGTGATCATATGTGCCTAAAATATAGTTATTCTCAACTGTTAGTTAAAGGACATCCATCTGCTTTAGATAAAATGCTTGGAGTGTGTTCAACCAAACTATCTATTTAGTTATGAAAATTAAAGAACAAGACTTCATTCTTATGTAGATTGAAGGTGACCTTCACAGGTGGGTTGCAGGTAGGCAGGTGGGCCAGGGATAATAAAGAAGCCTCCCAGGAATCTATCTGAATCTCAAACACTTGAAGCCCCAGAGCTCCTTCCCATTAAGCAGTAGTTCTTACCTGGAGTCCACAGTAGAATCACTTAGGGAGTATTTTCAGAAGATGCTCTTCACATACCCACCAAATTTGAATCTCTAAGAATGTGGCCTGGATGTGAGTATTTAAAAACAAAGTCCCTAAGAAATACTGATGCAAATCCAGTATAAGAGCTCTGGCCGCTAGAATATCAAGAGATATATGGTTTGAGAGGGTATGTCTACTATCTAAAGACTCCTAAGGTGGTTTTTCTAGAATACTTTGTTTTGAGCAGAATAGAATTTCAGTAGTTCTAGTAATTCCAATTAGCTGCACAATATACTGCAAGACAACTAAATGGATTTTCTGTAGAATGAGATTTATTTAGAATTATCCTTCTGTATGTCAAAATATGCCAAATACCAGTGGTTTTGGTAAAAATGATATTGAGCTTGGTAATAGGTTTAGGTTGACATACTATTTAAGGCCACTCCTAGAATGCACAGTCATCACATTATCAGTACAGAAAAGATTAACTTCCCATTTGGCATGGCAGGAAGGCACACATCCTATAACAGATGATTTACATTTATATAAGACCCATAACAGTATAAAAAATATAAAAATATATAAAAAATATAAAAAAATTAAAAAAAGACTTGCAGTGGGATACAAATTCTTCATAAGCAACTTGAAGAGGAGGAAGGCTGGGATAGAGTATAATTGTATGCCAGTTCTTTAGGCATTTGATCCACCAAGGGCACATTTCTAGTTTAATTCCTGTGCTGGTTTGAATACGAAAGCCTTCTAATAAGCTCTCTGTCTACACTCTTGCCCTTGGGATCTTAGCTAGACTTTCAAATTTACATCTTCTGTCCAAAACTGTCCAATGACTTCTTAAGATCTCCACACAGATGTCTAATAGGCAAGTTAAACTTGGTATGTTCAAGACAAATCTCTCGATTCCTTACTTTCCCCACACACCCATTCTTTTTCTAGTCTTACACATTTCAGTTGTTCATTCTTTTTTCCTAAACTACTTTATTGAGGTATGATTGACACAAAAAGCTGTACATACTTAATATATACCGCTTGATGACTTCAGAGATAAGTATATGTGAAACCATCACCACAGTCTATGCCATGAATATATCCATCACCTCCAAAGTTTCTTCACACTATTTATTATTGTTATTATTTTTTGTGATAACAAAACTTGAAATAAGATCTACATTCTTGGGGCGCCTGGATGGCTCAGTCAGTTAAGTGTCTGCCTTCCGCTCAGGTCATGATCCCAGGGTCCTGGGATGGAGCCCCGCATTGGGCTCCCTGCTCAGTAGGGAGTCTGCTTCTCACTCTCCTTCTGCCCCTCCCCCTGCTTGTGCTCTCTCTCTCAAATAAATAAATAAAATATTCTATTAAAAAACTCTACATTCTGGGCGCCTGGGTGGCTCAGTTGGTTAAGTGACTGCCTTCGGCTCAGGTCATGATCCTGGAGTCCCGGGATCGAGTCCCACATCGGACTTCCTGCTCGGCAGGGAGTCTGCTTCGTCCTCTGACCCTATCCCCTCTCAGGTGTTCTCTCTCTCTCATTCTCTCTCTCTCAAATAAATAATAAAATCTTTAAAAAAAAAAAAACACTCTACATTCTTAGCAAATTGGAAGTATACATTATGTATTATTAACTGTAGGTATACTATGCAGTTAGACTTACTCATCTTGCATAACTGAAACTTTGTACCCTTTGCCTAATACCACCTTATTTCCTTTTTCTAGCCCCTGGCAACCATAATTCTACTCTCTACTTCAGTGAGTGTGACTATTATAGATTTCTTATATAAGAATTTTCATGCACTATAGATCTTTCTGTGTCTGGCTTATTTCACTTAGTATAGTGTTCTCCAATTCCTGTATGTTGTCTCAAATGGCAGGATTTCTCATTCTAAAATCTTCATATTTATCCTACTTCTCTCTATTTCCTTGCCACCACCCTAGACAAGCTACTACCATTTCTCACTTTGTTCACTCTAATAACCACCACACTAACCTCTCTGCTTGCATTCTTGTACCCTAGAATACATTCTTTACAAAACAACCCTAGAGATGCTCTCATTAAAGCCCTGTTTATTAATAGCCTCTCACCTTAGAAGATCCTTCAAGAAAATCTTTAGCTACTACACTCATTCAAATGCATTAAAGACTAAAGTACCCTAATATTGGTGAAATCAAAAAATACATGGGAGCTGAGGAGAATCTTGTAATCAGCAAAACACAGGATGAATGAAACAGGTCTACAGAGTTGACATTTGGGAGTAGTCCACTTAAAGTTGAAACTAATGAGAGTTGATTTGCAATCTTTCAATGGAGGTAGTCAGTATAACAAAAGTGTAAAACATTCTGCCTCATTAGATCATAATAGTACCATGATTTTTCAAGAAGGGCTGAACAAGATGATTCAGAAGAATAGCTATTTGTTGATTTAGTCTGTTCTAGAAGAAAATGTTTTCTAAAATTCCTCTTTGCTGTAGCATATGTATTTAATATAATTTTGTTGTTTTCCCTGAATCCTCTGTCATATATATGAGACCTTATTAATCATGCTGCCTTAGTTCTGCCAACCACAGTACTTTGAAGGAATGTAGCTCCTGAATTGGCGCAAGATTTGTAGTTCTCTGTGGCTTGAAGGGAGAGTGTGAAATGGGGATTGGTGTCAGATGAGGCAGGGGTTTGGTCACATATCTTTCAAACTACCTTAAGGAGTTTAGAGTTTATTCTGAAAGCAAGGAGAATACACAATTGACTCCCACTTAACTTTCATTTGTTTTTAAAAACTTTGTTGCTAAGTGAAAAGCTATTCAGTGAAAAGAGGGATTCCATTACTTTTAATGGGACATGTTGTTATGTGTCCCATCCCAAATGAAAATACATAAACAATTTTTCCATATAGACAAATATATATCACTTGAACACTGAAAACTTTGTGTAAGTATATAAATGGATATTCTTCTTCCAATCTCCAGTGTGGTGCTGGTGGGGTGTTTCCCTATGCCAACAAGCAGTGTTCTGACACCAGCTGGGTGTCCCACAATTTAACTCAGTCCTAACATTGTCTACTTGGAGATACCATCAGATCCCACAGGTTATGGATTCAGCCCTGTAAGACGGCCCTGCCCCCATGTCAGATGCCAATCACAAGCCTAGGTTTTCACCTGTGCTTCTTACCAACTATCTATAAGTCACATGAACCCTTCCTTGGTTTCCATTAATTTACTAGAGAGGCTCACAGGACTCAAAGAAACATTTTACTTAATAGATCACTGGTTTATAACAAAAGAATATAATTCAGGAAAAGCCAGATGGAAGAGATGAATAGGGAAAGGTATAAGAAAAGGGGTGCAGAACTTCCCTGGGTTCACCAACCCAGATGCTCTCTGAACCCTGTCCTTTCGGGTTTTTATGAAGACTTCATGACATAGACATGATGGATTAAATCATTGGCCATTGGTAATTGAACACAATTTCCAACCTCTCTCCCTTCCCTGGAGGTTGAGGGCGGGGAATGGTGGAGCATTAAGAGTTCTAACCCTCTAATCGCAAGGTTGGTTCTCCTGGCAACCAACCCCCATCCTCAGGTTACCTAAGGGCTTTCCAAGAATTACCTTGTTGACATAACAAAAGATGCTACACCCCCCCCCACCTTATCACAGGAAATTCTAAGGGTTTTAGGAGCTGTGAGCCAAGAACTGTGAACAAAGACCAAATATATATGAGAAATATATTTGGTCATCTGTATGACTAAATATGTATTTTTTATAAATCATAATATGACAATGATAAATTGTACATATAATACATAATAAAATATTCTGAAGATTTATGGTACTTGCTAAAGAAGGATTTGCTTGTGGGTGGTGGAGGAGAATGTGAAGGAGAAAGTCTAGGAAGGGGCATATGATTATCTTGCACTCAAACTGCACTAAAAATGAAGTTTTCACACACAAAAACATACACATGCACACACATACCAGCTATAAGCTAAAGTAAAGGCTAACATGAAAATGGTGCATGCTCACAAGACTAAAGAACATAACTCTTCATCACTTTCATTTGGCCTCTGTAAGCAAAACAACATGTTTTAGATTCATCCAAAAATTGCATTCATATCAGATTTGTCTTCCTATGTCAAGTAAATTGGTAAATATGTCTTTGCCTAAAATTGTACTGTCTAAATATTATTCCATATAGTGTATTCATTTAGTGTGCTTAAATGTAAAAAATAAAGCTGTTACACTGAAAAACAAGTTTTCTGAAAAATAATCTAACTCTTCAAGAGCCATTATGGCAAATAGTCATTAGTAGTCATCATGGGATGTACATACATCTTTGGGAACTACAGAGGAAGGGAAAGACATAATCAGATTTGGTTGTTATGAGTAGAATTGATTATAGGCAAGCACTTACATAATTAAAAGAAATGAGATAGAGAATGGATGGATTATAGCCCTAGTTAGTAGATGGATTTGACAGGACTTGCTGGTGTGTGAAAGTGGAGAATGTCAAGAAAAATAGTTGAGGGGTGGTGGTAGTGCACATACTGAGAAAGCATCTCAGGAGCAGATGCAGGATCAAGGTAGGGCAAAAGCTGACAAAGTCTACTTCAGACTTATTGGTTTTGAAGTCCGCCATAGGAACCCTAAGTGGAGAAGTCCAGTAGGTAGTTATGCAAGTTTGGAGCCCAGGAATGAGATCTTGGCTGAAGCTGGAGGTTTGATGGTATTTGAATGCCAGATGAGTAGATGGGATTGCTTACAGGGAGAGAAGATAAGGGACACAGGGGAGAACCTAAGGGTCACCAAATTTTAAGGGATGGGCAAAAATAGAGTTCACAAAGGATATTGAGACACAGCCACCAGAGTGTGTGGGGACACAGAAGTTAAGGAGAGAGAATTTTTCAAGGATGAAGGGTCAAAGATTGAGAGATCAAATGGGATAAGACTAAAAAATGTATATTGGATTTGCAACAAGAAGATCACAAGTTATCTCCATGAGAATGATCTCAAGGGGATGTTGGGAACAGAAGCTATTTGAAATGTGTTAAGGAATGTGTTAAGTTGGAAAGAAACTTGAGAAAATCACCTATAGAGCTGACATCCTTAAACACAGAAGTCGGAATATTTATATTGAGAAATTCCTTTGGGAAGGTCTCAAAGCACCTATTATTTCTCCACAAACTGCTTGGCTGCACGTTGAGAGATGAAAATAGCTCTTACATTGATCTCACATCCTCTTTTCCCTTCTAAACAGAGACTAAAATGGATTCTATTTTACTGCATTTACTTAAAAAATTTAACTTGACTTTCGGTATATTTTAGATTCGTGTCCCAATTCAACAAACCTTTTTACATGATTGGAATAATTTTTAAATGGGCAAATTGGTCCTCTCTTCTGATAGCTTCACACAAGGTGATCCTGGGATCACCAGGAATTTCTCCATCATCAAAACTCATATGAGTGGTCACTTGCACGGAATTTAAACAAAGATGCCAAATATTTTTTTAAATCAGTTCTAAATAGTCTTAGCAAAGACAGAAGTTATAGATTTAAAACAGATTGTTTTTTGGTAAGACGCATTGTTTTTGTTTTGGTGGTGGTGTGTTGGTTTTGTTTACTGTTAGAATCATGTTCCTAGATTAATATTGACTGCTTTCAAATGTAATTTATAGATCACTCTACAATTTGGAAAGTAATTTTTGTTCTGCTATTTTATTTAATTCTTTCAACAATTATGTGAAGTAGATACTAAGTAATTTCTCTACTAGTTACATTCTTAATAAGTAGAGTCAGAATGAAAATCTGAGCCTTCTGGTTTTAAGTCTTTTGACATTAAATTTAGGAACACCTGGATTTATAAATAATAGCAAGATAAAATAATTCAAAATAAATAAGAAAGAAGGTGAAAGGAAAATTAAGGACAAAAATGTCTAATAGTTTTAGGTCGTTATACCAGAAAACTTGAGTTTCCTGTTGAGGAAAATGAGGTTGACTGTTTAATAATTTGCCTGAGGTCAGATAAGTGATTGGTGGTGTCATGGAGGATGACAGTTCTATTCATTTCAAAAGCTAAAATGGTTTGTACTGTATTAGTTTGAAAACTGGTTTCCCCCATAAGTTTACACAAGAGATTTTCATACCCAATAGGATACTAGGTAGAATGTAGCTTCAGCCATTGGCATTTCTAAGTTTAAACTTCCTTGTCTGTAAACTGGGGATAACAAATACTCACCAATTTAGGGAATTATCGGGAGGATTAAACAGCATCTAAGGAGAACCATTCTAGGCATGTAGTAGATGTTAAGTCAATGTTAGTTGTGCTAATTTTGGATAGATGAAAGAAACAGTACTTTGCATATCAATGGAACTCTGAGTATATATCACTTGTATATTAAACTATGGCCATGCTTTTAAAATAAGTAATATAAGTTGTTTTTTTTTTAATTTTGTATTGATAGCCCAATGAGCTTTACTTAAGATTTTGTTCTTAATATGTCTTTCCCAAAATTGGTATTTATTTTGATTTCTACCCTCATAGTTTATGTGACCACTTTATTAGAATCCAAAACAAGGACCCCCAAAACACATTTTGAACTATATAGTACCCTGAAGTAGCAATAAAATTTGCATGAGGTAAATTTGCTCTTTTGGGGGAAAACCAGTTTTTAAAGGATAAAATAAAGCAATTCCTTCACTGAAGGAAGCAACATTATGCTCAGGTTAGAAATACACTGCATTTTGAACATAATAACAGGAAATAAAATAGAATTTTGAGTTACCTTGGCAAGATTCAAAGTTAAAGGTATACATGGCTTATAAAATGGCTCAAAGGTATTATGAACATCAAAGAACTATTGCTAAATAAAAATTTGATCGAAAATGAATCAAACTTCAGAGCTAAAGTTACTTAAAATGAACATGGCTGTGAATTTTTTTAATAAAAAAAGACAATGGTAAAAAGTGAAAATTAGACTGGGTTTTAAAAATTTCAGAATCAAGTGTTTGGTAAATGCAAACCTAGATTTAATGCAATTCTGCCAATGTTAGGATGCAATAATGAGGTTATATATGGCATTCTAGAGGTGTCATGTGAAGGAGTTGATTTTGGTCTGTCATCCAATATGTGATGTTGTGTGAGGACAGACAGAGTCAAATAGTCTTGAGTTAATTGGTGTGTGTCAAACTAGGAAGATGCTGACCAGGAAGAAAAGTTAGGTTCACAAATTTGAAAAGCTACACAGGAATGGAAGAGAATCTCACCAGAAACAGTTCTAGGGTGATCTGAATAATTTACTCTGTTGGTATCTTTTCAGCCTGGTAATAGTTTATGTACTAATTATTTAGCAGCATCCATTCAAAAACACATATTCAGCATTCATAATGTTTTAAGCACCACACTAGGCCATGGGGATACAAGGTCAAGCAAGATGCATTAAATATGCAATATTATTGCACTGAGGCAGAGAGGGCCATGAGACAGCATTGCACAGATAAGAATAAAGTGTGCTGGGTAATGATTCTGGCCTTGAGGTCTGTTATTATGTGTCCTTAGGTGGATTAGGTGCCCTGAGTTCAATTTCCTCACCCAGATAATGAGAATGATTGTAACACCTGCTCTGCCTCCTTCATATGGAGTGGATGTTAGGATCAAAGGAATAGATTAAAAAATAAGTTCTGAGTTTTAAGATGTTCCACAAATGCTAGATAAATGAGAAACAGCAATTAAATAACACTATGGGTTTAAAAAGAATAATACATTTCCAGATTTGACTTAAAACAAACAGAAAATAAGTTGTGTCTCTGGAAAATCATACGTATTACCTATTAACTATTGCTATCTATATTTACTGATACATAATTAACCACTCCAAAATTTACTTGCTTAACTTATTTTATCATCATTCTGTGGGTTAGTAATTTGGGCTGGGTTCATTTGCACAGTTTTTTTGCTGTTCTAACCTGGAGTTATTCATGTAACTGCAATCATCTGGAGACTTAACTAGAATTGGTTGGTATAAGAGAGTTATGTTTCTGGTGGTTACTACTGGCTGTTAGCTAGTTGGTCTAGGGGGCTTCAGAGGGTTTTCTTGCTCCATGAGGGCTTTCATTCTCTAGTTGGCTAGATTAGGCTTGTTCACATGGTAGTCTCAACATGGTGGTACAAGAGAATGAGAACAGGAACTATAAGTTCCTTTGGAGCCTAAGATCAAAATTCCTCTAATTCATTTCTGCTGCATTCTGTTGGTCAAACCAAATTTCAGACCAACTGAAATTTAAGGGCTGGACAATAAACCCTGTCACTTGATGTGGGGGGAGTAATAGTCACTTTGCAAAAGCCCACAGGGTTGGGAGAAAGTACTGCGGCCATTTTTGTAGATGGTTTATCACACCATCAATCTGGTGTTTGATTACTGATCTTTTAAACTATTGGTATAGGAAGAACAATCCTTGAGGAGGGCTCAATGGCAAAAATCCCAAAGAAAAAGTCAAATTTTCAATAAAGACACTTCATTAAGAATGGTAAGTCAATGGCAAATGTGAATCCACTGGAAATCTGTGAAAGAGATCATGTAACAAATATAGGAATGAGTTAGGAAAAGACAAGACAGAGACATGGTCAAGACAGCCATGACTGAGAACAATGTGGGTTAAACCAAAGGAAAATGGCATTAAGGCCATGTGATAGAAACAGTTATTTCAGGGTAAAAGTTTAGGAATTATAGAAAAGGGATCATTGGAAAGAGTTTTAGAGGAACAGATAATATAGACAAGAGCTTTCTCAACTGGTCCCAAGTAGAATTAAGCAGGGTGTGAATCAGGGTATATGTTGCATCATTTCTAGAGGTGTTATGAGCAGGTATTGAATGTGGCTCATGATCCAATACATGAGGTTGTGTGAGGACAAATAAGGTCAAGTAGTCTGAGTTAATTGGTGTATGCCAAACTAGGAAGATGCTGACCAAGTGGAAACAGTTCTAGGGTGATCTGAATAATTTTCTCAGTTGGTACATTTTCAGCCTGATAATAGTTTATATACTAATTATTTAGCATCATCCATTCAAACACACATATTCAGCACTCATAATGTTCAAGCAAGAAGTATTCATGGGCCCACAGACAGTATCAATACAAGTAATAACAGTTATAATAACACAAAATCAAGGAGTCATAGAGGGGAACATTGATATCTAAACTGGAATTACAAATGTGGGAAATTATCTGGTCACAGTGGAGTTAGGAGTGGTGGGCAGAAGATACAGTATAACTAAAGGAAACATAGGCAAAGAAATGCTGGGCATATTTATAGAACTCTATTGCCTAACAGTTTTGCTCTCAGAATTATAATAACCATAATTACAATTGTTATCAACTACTAAATTCCTACTCGTGTTATGTATTGTACAAGGCACCCTATCATCACTTGTTTTCAAAAAAACATATAACATGGAGTATTCCAATGTATGTACACCCATGTGCATGCACACACATACACACACACGGTTAATTAGGTTATCAAGATAAAGAAAATTGGTTTAGTTCCAAACTATAGCTCTTTACTCTAGGGTACACAACCTTTATTGCAAGACCATGACAGACAAACCAGGAATTGTGTTTACCATCTTTGCTTCTCTCAGAAAGCCCATCAATTAAGCCCAACTAAGGAACTGCCTATTTCCAAGAACTTGTTTGTGTATTATATTTGTTTCTCAAATTTTCTGATTTCTTCAACAAGGAAATAATGGTCACATTCAGATACTTTCAATAAATAGGTAGATGTTGCTATTTAATAATGTTTTTCTTCTGAGAATTGAAAGCAGTGTTTCTCAACAGGAGTGTGTACATTTCAATATTTCTGAAGGGATAGCTTATTAGCTTGTAAAGCTTACTTGATATCATACTTTTAAATTTTAAAAAAGAAAAATCAGACTTACTGTTTTTACAGTATTAACAATAGAAATGAGCAACGCAGAATTTTCTGGGCTGATAGTGGATAAGCAGATGATATTGATTCTGAGAGGGCCAGTGTTGGGAAAAGGAGAATTTTTGCCACTATATTAGAGTTTCAGCATAGTACAAAGGATGAACACCTAACACACACACACACACACACACACACAGCGTCCATGCCCTTAATAAAAAGATGGCAAGTATTTATCTTACAGAAAGAATGAATATATATTTTTTGGTATTTTCTGATCTGCTGATTAATGTATTAGAGTAGGAATTAGTTAATTGGGGGAGAGGTTTAGGGTGCATTTGAGTCACAATTTGGATCTTTATCTTCATTCCTAAGCTTTGCAGGAAATCTTTCAAAATACAATACTGAGAATCTATGAGACTGCTTTTGACTTATAGTGGCCCATTTAGTAAGTAAGAAATCTTAAATTCTCATTACAGCAAATTTATACATTCTTATTGTTTGATAAACTGGATATGAAAATCTTTTGCATTGCAGCCTTCATTTGTAAGGTTACACTTGAAAACATTTTAATGAAGACTGTATCTCTGAGAACCTGTATATATTTATTGAGAATGAAAAATCTGCATAGTTCGCTTAAGCAAGCCAAGGCCCCAAGTTAGAATTCTGTATCCCACAAGACATCAGAAAAATTTCTCTCATCCTTGGTGGATTGTGAAAGAAGCGACTTTCCCACTGAGAGTCTCTTCTCATGCTTTTTTTTTTTTTTTAAAGATTTTATTTATTTATTTGAGAGAGAGAGAATGAGAGAGAGCACATGAGAGGGGGGAGGGTCAGAGGGAGAAGCAGACTCCCTGCTGAACAGGGAGCCTGATGTAGGACTCGATCCAGGGACTCCAGGATCATGACCTGAGCCGAAGGCAGTCGCTTAACCAACTGAGCCATCCAGGCGCCCCTCTTCTCATGCTTTTTATGAAGGCATCTGTTTCACCTGTGCCACCAGATATAGTCTGTTAGATCTTGACAATGGCTTCTGAATCTCTACCAGTCACACTGGTCTTCATTTCAAAGGTTTATTGTAAGCAGGGCAGTTGGTGGCAAACCGAAGAAATAAGATATTATGGAGCAAATTGGGTTGGCTCACTTTTTGTATTTTGTCAAAAGATAAGCCTTTCTTGACTATCTTTTTCTTTGCTATTTATTGAGGAAAGGTTATGCATAAGATGTGACTTTTAAATTAAAAAACTCACGATCATAGAACTAGCATGTGCACGCATCATTGTAATACAGTATCCACTTAAGATAATGCATGTGAAACATATAACAAACCACTCCACTCATACTAAAGTTTCTCTAACTGTTATTATTAGTATCATTTCTTTTGGTCAATGGTACAATATGCACATAAATATTTTTGTGGGATCATTTTTTTAAATGTTTTCTTCTAAAAAAAATAAAATAACATGTTTTCTTCTGCAGGGATACATTCTTATTAAAAGAAATGAAGAATAGGGGCACCTGGGTGGCTCAGTCATTGAACGTCTGCCTTTGGCTTGGGTCATGATCCCAGAGTCCTGGGATTGAGCCCCACATTGGGCTCCCTGCTCAGTGGGGAGCCTGCTTCTCCCTCTCCCACTCCTGCTTGTGTTCCCTCCCTCGCTGTGTCTCTCTCTGTCAAATAAATAAATAAAATCTTTTAAAAAAATGAAGAATAATTTCCTCTATATTTGACATTAATAATTTTTTCACTTGTGTGGGTGCCTGGGTGGCTCAGTTGGTTAGGCATCTGACTCTTGATTTCGGCTCAGGTGGTGGTCTCAGGATCCTGAGATCGAGCCCCACCTCAGTGGGGCGTCTGCTTGAGATTCTTTCCCTCTGCCCCTCTCCCCCTTCACATGCACTCTCTCTCTCTCAAATAAATAAATAAATCTTTAAAAAAATAGTATTTTCATTTGTGTAATATGACATAGCCACATACAACAATCTTTAAGTGGCTGACTAAATTGTTGTTGTACTATAATGTCTAATAATAAGCATTGTTTGAAAAGAAAAAAAATCACAGTCTGTGAGATAATTTTGCCCATTGCTTAGCTGTGATGTAATAGCATTTCCCTGGGGTTAAAGTGGATGAAGGAAGGGGAGGGCTTGGATACTGGGGATGGTAAAAGATAGCAAGAATTCTGCAAACTTTGAAAATTACCCCTTAAAGAAGAAAATACAATCTTGGAGATAAAACAAATAACAATAATCCCTTCAATTTAAAATATCAAAAATAAAAATACTATAAAGAAAGAAAGAATAATTCACCCAAATCTGTCACATGATAGCTACTGTAGATACTCTTAGTGGCAACCTCCATCTCCCAACCTCCTACTTTCCCACTTGTCCCTGACCTCCTTGTGGCCCCATTTGCCTGGCTATATAAGATATTAGCTGCTAAGGGCTCACACCTATATCTTTCTCTGAGGCCCTCCCTTGGTTGATGGGAGCCTCCTTACCAGGAGAAGCTTGGAAGACCATTACCACAGATTGATGAGGTAGGGATGGAACAGCCCTCTAAGCAACACAGCCTCTGTGAAACAATCCAATCTCCAGAAGTCCTTACAAGGTCAGGAGTCTAGGCTTCTCAAAGGCCATCACTGCCTAGCATTTTCCCTACCTTATCTGGCTCTTCTCACATCGTTATAGGTTTCCCATAAAAACAGTTCCTCAAAAAATTGCTTGTGGGGCACCTGGGTGGCTCAGTTGGTTGAGCGACTGCTTTTGGCTCAGGTCATGATTCTGGAGTCTCAGGATCGAGTCCTGCATCGGGCTCCCTGCTCGGCGGGGAGTCTGCTTCTCCCTCCGACCCTCCCCCCTCTCATGTGCTCTCTCTCTCATTCTCTTTCTCTCAAATAAATAAAAAATCTTTAAAAAAAATTGCTTGTATAAGAATCCCCCTCTCATACTCTGCTTCTAAGGAGACTGACCAAAGATAATTACCAATATCACATAGTTATCCTGTTGTGTAAACAACAATTTGAATCTTTTAGTACTGAAACTATTTTTTCTAGGACTATTAATCTACCTTGACATTGCTAAATAGGTATCATGGTAATTTTCTAACACTTAGTTGCCTTATTCTTTGAATTTATTAAATTTTCTGAAATTTTCATCAAATAGAAACTGTACAGGTTGGGATAATGCATTTGCATAAGATGAAAATCTAAGGACTGAAGCTCATGACTGTAGTAGATAGTGCACAGGATTTGCAGCCCACAGAGTTTTAGGCATTAATCTCAATTTAGTCATTTATTAGCCATTCGACCTTGGTCAAATTACATAAATTTTTTAGGTTCTATTTTTTTTAAATCATTGTTGTGATGAATGATATCATATAATGTAGATAACATGCTTAGACTAGTGTCTGGCATCATAGGTGCTCAGTGAATGGTATCTTACCAATGAAAAATGGTTTAAATGCAGATGCCAGCAAATTAGTTAATGAAGCCTGAGTTTGCACCCACTCCGCTTCCAATCTCTTGGTCAGTTTTCTTAACTGATGATGGATGTTTGCAAATAGGACCTATTTAGCCTGGATAACAGTGTACATGTCAATATCTTAAGTGGAGCCTGACATTCAGACTGGAGGAGATAAGAAAATAGTGTTATTGAATCCCCAAACTGTAGGAGTGCTAGGCCAAAAGAAGTTGTACCTGGGTAACCCATAGAGAAATCTCTCATCCAGACAAGTTTCTTTTTTTTTTTTTCTTGTAAACTAAATAAAGAGAAAAAAAAAAAAAGAAAAAATTAAATATTGGGAGATTGTACCTAAAAATCCAAATCTGGCTTCTCTTGAAAAAAGCACAGATCTTCATTCCTACATGACAAGTTTCTTTTTTTTTTCTTGTAAAGTAAATAAAGAGAAAAAGAAGACAGTTGAACTAACATTAAATATTGGGGGACTGTACCTAAAAATTCAAATCTGGCTTCTCTTGAAAAGAAGCACAGATCTTCATTCCTACATGACAAGTTTCTTTCTTTTTTTTTCCTTGTAAAGTAAATAAAGAGAAAAAGAAGACAGTTGAACTAACACTAAATATTGGGGGACTGTACCTAAAAATCCAAATCTGGCTTCTCTTGAAAAAAGCACAGATCTTCATTCCTACATGACAGTAATTGACTGGAATCCAGTAGAAGCTCCCTTCTTTAGTATAACATATGCCCTCTATTTTTTCAGAGTTAGGGTAGCCATACAATTTATTGCTAAAACCATCAGAGTTTTAAAATGACCGGGGTAGAATCAAAACTTATGCCAGAACAACAGCCACAAATCAGAAGCGGCCTTGGGCAAACTGGGATATAATCCCACCATAGCCAGAGTCCCTTCCGCTCCCTATTGCTTCTCACACTGAATCCTTTTATTCTACTGGATTACTTGCCTTTCACCTGGAGGTATCATGAGATTCTCTTCAAGAACATCTGCTCCTTTGGGGCGACTGCGTGGCTTAGTTGGTTAAGCGTCTGCCTTCAGCTCAGGTCATGATCCCGGGGTCCTGGGATGGAGCCCCGCGATGGGCTCCCTGCTCAGTGGGAGGCCTGCTTCTCCCACTCCCTCTGCCTGCCTTTCTGCCTACCTGTGTTCTCTCTCTATCTGTAAGATAAATAAATAAAATCTTTAAAAAAAAAAAAGAAGAAAAGAACATCTGCTCCTTTGAGTGAGTCCAAGAATCAGTTAATTGATTGGGTTCAGCATTCTCATAGGTGAATTGCTCTTAAGTAAAAAATGCCTATAATAAAGTCCAACTGGTATTCCCAAGATGGTATACAATGTTCAAATATTTATATTTTTCTCTAAAGCTTTCCATGAATTCAAAATACTTCATAATTTAAATATATTTTTAAAAAGTACACAGACTTGTACATAATGAAAGCAGCAGGAAAAAAAATGACTCTTTTCATATTATTGGGATATCAGTTACTTCTCTAACTCAAGCAGTTTTGTGGATTTTATTAAAGAACACATTTGTTATGCATGGTGAAACATCTTTTGAAAAGAGTGATTGGTGACCAAAGGAAAACACACATATGGAATACAAAGTTGGAGACATGGGCATGACCAACTTATATAAGTGTATTTAGAATGGACAGCAGGCTTTGCAATCTGCTGCATTGGAGTTTTAGGGACTTACCACAGACAGTGTTTGTTATTGCAGAACGTTTTGCTTCCCAGGAGGAAGGAAGATTAACAAAAGAAATACAACATTAAAAAATACACAGATGATCCAGCAAAATAGACTATAAACCACAAAAGGACCAATATATTTGCTTGAGAATTACTGGAGTGGCCCAAAATCTAATGCTTCCATCCTAAGGATGTTTACTGAAAGAGAAGATTGAGTAATGCTTGCACTGGCATTTTGGCAAAGTCCCCACTACCACCCCGCACACTCCCCACTCTCTTGTGGCTTCTTGGACATCTATAATTTCCTTCTGGCACATTTGACTTTTTGTCTCCTAAAATCAGGCCTGCCTGTGGAATGTGGGTCAAGAAGCAGGCCTTATTTACTCATTGGGAAACCGACCAGTACTGTGGGGTTGAGCATACCTGATGGGAAGAAAGACAGAAGGGCCACATGCTCACCCACCCACCATACAGGACAGCTACTTCTGGGCAATGGGACATTTTGCTCCTACCACCACAGTGAAAACTGCATGTTGGGCCAGTTGATGTCTCATGCCTAGAGTACGCTGGTTAATTGGTCTTCTAGTCAAAAGTCTTCTCTAAGTTCCAGAAATTCCTTCTTTGTATTCTGAAATGTCTGAAATTCTTTTCTCTCCCTTAAGAGGACAATCCCTTAGGGTTGTTTGAAAACATTTTGCTCTTTATTTCAACCACAGTTGAGATGGTTAAGTTAGGGTATAAAGAATATTTTCTATGACATTTAACCTAGGTTCTTAACCTAGCAATTATTTTCATTTTTGTTTGTTCTTCCTGATATAGTAATTCTATGAAGAATGGATGGAATATAAATTATTTAAAATAGCTCTATTTCATTATGGCTGGAGGAGTTGTGTTACTTTTCCTTCAGATTCATATTTTAAAATTCTGAATACTATGATGGCAAAAGCTAGAGAACCTCATCAGTTGACATTCCTACATGTATACTAGCCATGCCTATACTTCTTATTGGCTCCCCACGAAAACAATAATACTAACAGCAATAATGAAAAAAATAAATATATCAAATGAAAATAATAAAATTGAAAATTCTAACTGGAAAACTTATAATTCCTCATCAAATAGCTTATTATTGGCCCCTATTATCTTATGTGCAGTCAGTCATTATAATACCAGTTGATACTTACTGTGGGTTTACTTTGTACTAGGTGGCTTACCAAGCATTTTACACATTATTTTCATATTTAACCAATTTGACAGCTCTTTGAAGTAGTACTAGTAATCTCTATTTTATAGATTTTAAATTGAGGTTTACAGAAATAAGCAATTATTGAGGTCATGTAGCTTACTAGTGACAGAGCAGAGATTGCAATCTACATATCTGTCTAACTCTAAAGTCCCCAAGATCTTCAACCACTGCTATTCTGTCTCTACCATTCTTAGGTTCTTAGACAAACAGGTTTTCTTAGGTGCTTGTTTGCTCTTTGATTTTAAGTTCAACTAAATTCTACAAATTCTACTAATACTTATTGAATACTTACACAGTCCCAGGCATACAAACAAAATATTTCTCTTGACAGAAGTGTCTTTGCCTCTCTATTTTGAACTTTCCTCAGTGTAAATAAAGATAACAGCACCTATCTTATATTGTTGAGTATATTATCAGAAAAAGATAGCTATTATTATCATCATCATTATTTAATAATAAATTCTTGGCATATAGGGGGCAATGAATAAGTGTTGGTTCTATGAATGAATGATTAAATGAATGAATGAATGAATGTGGAAGTGAGACAGGGTCTTGCCTATAAGATGTTAATAGTCTGATAATAGCAGCAACAGGAATGCCTAGTTATCTGTGCTTCAATGGTTTAAGTTTTATACCAATGGAACACATAGGTTCTATTGGTGCAATAACAAGCAAATAATTAAACTTGGGCAGAAATGATAAGGCAGCCAATTCAGAAAGGCTTCACAGAAGGAGGAAAAGAAGGAAAGGAAGAAGGAGGGCAGGGAGGAAATGTCATGGTAGCTCGGGGATTAGAGTCAGAGAGACAAGAAATAGAAAACACAAACAGGGGACTATTGGATTATTATAATTGTTAACACAAAAATAAAAGTTTAAGCTTGGCAGTGACAGGGAATGAAAAGATAAGAATGGATTCCAAAAGCATTTGAGTGAGTTGGCAAGGCTTAGGGAGGAGGTAGAGAAGGAGACAGTGCTAGGTTTCTGGCTCGTTCAACTGAATGGATGACGACAATGTCTTGAGATGGAAAACCAGGCAAGTTATTATCTTCCTAATCTTTACTTTCCTAGTTGTAAACTTAAAATAGTTGTAGCCCTTATCACATATAGTTTGGGTGAGGATAAAATGTTATAACATATGAAGAGCCTAACACAATGTCTGGCACTCTTACTTCGTGTGGGATTGGCAGTAGGAAGGAGTGGAACAGCAAAGAACAAATATATTTAGTGCTGGAGTATTCGAGTTTGAGTTACTTGTAAGTCGTCTAGGTCAGGATGTGGAAGTTCTGAAAGAACATCTGGTAATTTGTGAATCTGAGGAAAAGACAGACCCTATTGGTTGAAATGTGCTAATTTAGTGATGTTTTAAATTTAAATCAAAGAGATAATAAAATCAACCATGGCCTGTTCTGAGGCAGAGTGATAAAGTCAGATGGTAAGGAGAGGACTAGTTTAGGACTCTTCCAGCCATTTATAACTCCCCATATTTGAAAGTAGACTATGACTAAATGTTTCTTGAATTCAGTAGTCATCACCCAAACCCAGAGAACTACCTCCCTCCTCCAAACTGCACATAAAGGCTTATAACCACTCTTGACTTACTTAATGGAGGGTCGGAGGGGGGGTGGGGAGAGTTAATTCCCTTTTAATCCAAATTTAATTTGGTATTAGTCATGCTCAACATTGCTCTTTTGTATTTGAGTACAGCTCTATAGTCTAGTAATCATTCTCCTATTTTCTGTGTATATATTTTTTAATGATTGAAACTGGTTGCTTAGTTTAATATTATCATTTAAAATTGTCTCATGGTGTTGATTTTTAAAAGGACCTATGGTCTTAGGCTCTTTATGGATAAGATAAAATTATATCTATCTTACTCCTTAGTGAAACTCATCCTCTACTCTAATCAGCACCTGGAGTAGAAGGTAGATACTCCTTGTATTCTGTGGGATTTTTGGTGGCTGAATATATTTTAAGAGTAAGTGAATAGGAAAGATGAATTCTTTGTCTATACCAAATCCAAACATTTTGCATTCAGCTTTTTTATTTAAGATTTTATTTATTTGAGAGAGAGAGCAAGAGAGAGCACGGAGAATGAGAGGGAGAAGCAGACTCCCCGCTGAGCAGAAAGCCCAATGTGGGACTTGATCCCAGGACCCTGAGATCATGACCTAAGCCAAAGGCAGACGCTTAACCGACTAAGCCACCCAGGGGCCCCAGCATTCAGCTTTATAAGAAAAGAAAACCCATGATATCTAATAACTAACTATATACAAATCAGTGAAATACCTGGCTGTAGGATTTTTATGTCATTTTTTTAATAACAAATAACTAACTTGTATATTAACTTCAATTCCTAAGTTATCATGTAGACCTGTAAATGTATTGTTTTTCCTTGGTATGCAGACTAACTCAAGTTATAGAAAGTCTACTTCAGTTTCTTTATGAGGCAAAGTGAAGCACAGTTTAATATATATATATATATGTATTTGATGAACTTATATATGTATGAACTTTCTGAGGAACTTATACAATATGAACTTTCTGAGGTAAGTAAAGCAGAAATATTTCTATGTTAACAGAACAATTAACAAATACAAAAAATAATTTGAAGAACCTTTTTGGCTAAGGAATTTTGGGCAACAGATTAATAATACAGCCTGTTGAATCTTTGCCTGACATGTATCGTGTATGCAAAATGTTGCCAGTAGACTTAGATCTTAATTCACCTAACACCAAATGCAGCACAGACTGTTTATATAACCTGAGGATGCACCCTATAAGTGGCTGTTTTTCTTGAATTAGCATTTATGAAGCAAACCACTTAACTATTCACAGTAAATAAGTAAACAGACATTTTCAACCTTCCTTCGATATGGAGGCTATGTAACTTAGAGAAATGAATAAGCTTGAAATTTGTTTATGAAAAAGAACATCATTATTTCTCTTCTGCAGTCTGTACCAAGGCACAAAAATGGATTTCATTTTATTATTATTTTTATTTTATTTATTTATTTATTTTACAGAGAGAGACAGCAAGAGAGGGACCACAAGCAGGGGCAGTGGGAGAGGGAGAAGCAGGCTTCCCGCTGAGCAGGGAGCCTGATCTGGGGCTCGACCCCAGGACCCTGAGATTATGACCTGAGCCAAAGACAGATGCTTAACCCACTGAGCCACCCAGGAGCCCCTAAAAGCAGATCTCTGATTAGACTTCACACATTTTGGATATTATGGAGTGCACATTCATTTTTATTTGTCAAAATCTCAATCCATTTTTTTATGTTGCAAGATACCTCATTGAAGATTTATCTTGTAGATTTTTTCCCCCATTTTTCTTTCTTGGACTAGAAATTCACCTTGTTGTCTTTAGCATGGTAAGCCACCTTTGAGAGAATAAATCACTCCCTTTCTGACTCCGTGTGTGTGTGTGTGTGTGTGTGTGTGCAGGCATGTGGACAGGTGTGAAGGGGAAATTACAGGGTTCCCAGAGGTAATCAGAATTATCACCCCAGCTAGTTAAGCAGGTTACCCCATGGCAAGTGTTTACTTCCTAAAAGTATGATCCCATTTATATATCAAGAATAGCAAAAGAATACCTACCTGAAACTTGGTGGTGAGACACACCAGTGTAGGAAAGGGCACAATGTTTTAAATTTCCAGATGAAAACCTGAATTAATTCTGACACTTTTGAGGCAGCTAGCATTTTAAGAGATTGGCCTGAAGGAGTTGTCAGTTGAAAGCACCAGCCTGAGAGGCGTAAGCAATATTAGGCTGAACTTGGCTTTGGAAAAAAAACATAGTTCTCTACAGGGACCTGAATCTGGTACACATCATCATCATCTCTATGACTGGAAACAGAACCAAAGGCAGTGATAGGCTCCTCTCCTTGGGGTGTGGAGGTCAGAACTTTCCACTGTCTTCAGGTTCCTTGAGCCATGGGCTTCCTATTAATCTGGAGGGTGAGAATTTGACTAGTTTTAATTTTTTTTAGTAAGCAAAACTACCCTATTTTAAAACTGGCAGAGCAGTTCATAATAGCTTTATTTTGGGTGACTTTAGCATTTTTGCTTTTTCTTTTCCTTCTTTCTTTTTTTTTTTTTGCAACATATACCAGCATTAAACACTATGCTCTAGAGTTGGAGCCAATTCCATTTTCAGACAGTGGCCATGAATTGTTTGTTCACTACACAATGTGAACTTGATCAGAGCTGATCTGGGAAATCTCCAGTGGACTGTGAAGAGACTGAGCTTACCAGGATGGTGTAGAATGGCTTTAACATCTGGACAGCAGAGTAGTCAGATGGAAATAGGTGACAAATGGAGATTAATCACTGTTTTCTAAAAATCTAAGTCTGTTTTGTCTTTAGGAAACTATCTAAAATAGGGACATTCAAAGAAATTTGATGATACATTTATTTTTAAAAAGAAAAAAAAGAACAAAAACATTAAACTTCTTTAAGGACATATCCTGTCAATCATCACCTGAGTGGGCAGTCCTAGGGTATAAGAACACCTTATTGGCCCAAGACAAAGAAGTAATAGTACTATTATATGAGAAGAAATGTAAATATAAGAAGAGATGGAGATAGAGATTTTTATATTAATTTACTGACATAAATATAGAGATGTTTATGACAGCATTGTTTGTGGTGGAAAAAAAAAACTGGAAAATTGAGGACAATAATCAATAGGAGAATAAATACACTTTGGCACATTTGTGGTACAAAATATTATCCAAAATTAAAAGGATGAAAATTTTGTCAAGAAAAGAACATTAAAAAATATATATCTACCATCAATATTTTATACAAGAAAAGACATTAGATACAAAAAGGAAGGAAGGACTCAAGCCAGAGGTGTTCTTTGCAAGAAAGGACAGCTGGAAATAGATAAACCCATGTGATGTTGCTCTTATTTTCCTCATTTCAATACAAGCAAGAGAAAATCTGATCAAGGACCAAGTTTATGAATCATTTGTTTAGTGGAAAACATTGCATTCAGTGTCAGGACACTCACATTCCAGCCACTCACTTCTTCATCTTTAGACAACTTAACCCCTCTGGTCTATCTCATTAGGAAGGTACATCAGATAAGTCTCAAGCCCCTTTGCCTTGTAACCTCCTATTACCCATGATGATTTCATTTCATAGTCTCCATAATTCCTCTGTTCTTTGTTTTCATTCATTTATTTAGCAATTGCTTAATCAGACACCTATGTGTATGTATATATCAGGCATGGTGATCACCAAGGGAATGAAGGCATGAACAGTGCAGGTGAGGTCTTTACTTTCACAAAGCTTGTATTCTCTGGGGAGACAATGAGCAAGCCAATGAGTACATGGAAAGAGAATGAAAGATTGTAGCAAGTGGGAGGAGGAGCAAGATGGTGGGGGAGTAGGAGACCTAAATTTCATCTGGTCCCAGGAATTCAGCTAGATAGGGATCAAACCATTCTGAACACCTACGAACTCAACAGGCGATTGAAGAAAAGGATAGCAGCAACTCTCTGAACAGAAAAGCGACCACTTTCTGGAAGGTAGGACATGCGGCGAAGTGAATCCGAGGCGATATTCAGGAAGATAGACGGCGGGGGAGGGGGCCTCCGTCAGCCGCTACTGGCAAGTGATAGAGTAGCAGAGCAAAAATTAGAACTTTTAAGAAGTCAGCTCTGCTGAGGGACATCGCTCCAGTGGCTAAGCGGGGGGTGGAACACTCGCTGGGACAGTGTGGTCTCAGGACCCTTGGGGTCACAGAAAGACCGGGGGTGCCTGAGTGCAGCCGAGCTCCCAGGTACCGGAGTGGGGAAACCGACTGCAGAGATGGAGCCAAGGCGCGGGCTCTCAGCTCGGGGTTGCCATAAACCATGATCTGCGGCACAGTCGGGCCACTGCTCTTCCAGAAGGGACCCAACAAGCAGCAGATCCAGGGAGACTTCCCTTCCTCCCCGGGAGGAGTGGTGCGGGAGTGCACCACAGGGATCTGCTGGGTTTGGAGACTCCACACCGAGTTGGGTGCCAGAGATAGAAATGCTCGGTCACAGGCCGGGTGGGCATGGAGTGCGTCTGGAGACCGGGGAGATGGGTGTGATTGACTGATTTTCTCTGGGGGTGCACTGAGGAGTGGGGCCCCGAGTTCTCGGCTCCTCTGGAGCAGAGACTGGGAGGCCACCATTTTCACTCTCGTTCTCCAAAGCTGTACGGAGAGCTTGCAGGGAACAAAAGCTCCCAAGAGCAAACCCGAGCACATTACTTAGCCAGACTGGCAAGGGTGGGGCAATTCCGCCTCCAGCAAATACATTTGGGAACCATGGCAACAGGCCCCACCCCCAGAAGATCAGCAAGAACAGCCAGCCAAGACCAAATTTACCGATCAATGAGAACAGCAGAACTCCAGCGCTAGGGGAATACTGCACATAGAATTCATGGCTTTTTTACCATGAGTCTTTAGTCTTTCAAAGTTAATTTTTTAAATTTTCTTTTCTTTTTCTTTTTGAGTTTTTCTTTTCCCCTTTTTCTTTTTTAAAGATTTTATTTATTTATTTGACAGAGAGAAGGAGAGCACAAGCAGGGGGAGCAGCAGGCAGAGGGAGAGGGAGAAGCAGGCGCCCCACTGAGCAGGGAGCCCGATGCGGGCCTCAATCCCAGGACCTTGGGATCATGACCTGAGCCAAAGGCAGATGCCTAACTAACTGAGCCACCCAGGTGCCCCTCTTTTTCCCTTTTTCAACCAACATCTTATCAATCCCTTTTTTAAAAAAATCTTTTTTATCTTTCATTTTTAGAGTCAGAATCTATCCCTTCATAGTAGTTAACCATATATATATATATATCCCAAAAAAATATATATATATAAGTTGTTCTCTCTTCAAAATTTTGGGATACAGTTTCTTCTAACAGACCAAAATATACCCTAAATCTCTAATGTATGGCTTTGTTCTAGTCTCCTGCCTGATCACATTCTTTCCCTTTTTTTCTTTTTAAATCCTCTTCTTTCTTTTTTCAACCAACTTCTTATCAAATCCTTTTATGAAATCTTTTATAATTTTCATCTTTACAGTCATATTCCATCCCTTCATTGTATTTACCCTTATTTTTATACATATATAAGTTTTTCTTTCTTTAAAATTTTGGGAGGCACGTTCTTCTAACAGACCAAAATACGCCCCAAATCTAGTGTGTGGCACTGATGTATGCACCAGCCTGATCATATTTGATCATATTCTGTATTTGTTTGTTTGTTTGTTTCTTTTTCTTTTCTTTTTCCTTTCTTTCCCTTTCTTTTCCCCTGGTTTCAGGTCTCTTCTGATTTGTTTAGTGTATTTTTTTCTGGGGTCATTTTTACCCTGTTAGCATTTTGTTCTCTCATTCATCTACTCTCCTCTGGACAAAAAGACAAGATGGAAAAAATCACCTCAAAAAAAAGAACAAGAGGCAGTACCAACTGCCAGGGACCTAATCAATACGGATATTAGTAAGATGTCGGAACTAGAGTTCAGAATGATGATTTTAAAGATACTAGCTGGGCTTGAAAAAAGCATGGAAGATATTAGAGAGGCCCTTCTGGAGAAGTAAAGGAACTAAAACTAAGCAAGTCGAAATCAAAAAGGCTATTAATGAGGTGCAATCAAAAATGGAGGCTCTAACTGCTAGGATAAATGAGGCAGAAGAGAGAATCAGTGATATAGAAGACCAAATGATGGAAAATAAAGAAGCTGAGAAAAAGAGAGATAAACAACTACTGGATCACGAGGGCAGAATTTGAGAGATAAGTGATACCATAAGACGAAACAATATTAGAATAATTGGGATCCCAGAAGAAGAAGAAGAAGAAGAAAGAGAGAGAGGGGCAGAAGGTATATTGGAGCAAATTATAGCAGAGAACTTCCCTAATTTGGGGAAGGAAACAGGCATCAAAATCCAGGAGGCAGAGAACCCCCCTCAAAATCAATAAAAATAGTCAACACCCCGACATCTAATAGTAAAACTTATGATTCTCAGAGACAAAGAGAAAATCCTGAAAGCAGCTCAGGAGAAGAGATCTGTAACCTACAATGGGAGAAACATTAGATTGGCAGCAGACCTATCCACAGAGACCTGGCAGGCCAGAAAGGACTGGCATGATATATTCAGAGCACTAAATGAGAAAAATATGCAGCCAAGAATACTATAACCAGCTAGGCTGTCACTGAAAATACAAGGAGAGATAAAAAGCTTCCAGGACAAACAAAAACTAAAGGAATTTGTAAACACAAAACCAGCCCTACAAGAAATATTGAAAGGGGTCCTCTAAGCAAAGAGAGAGCCTAAAAGTAACATAGACCAGAAAAGGACACAGACAATATACAGTAACAGTCACCTTACAGGCAATAAAATGGCACTAAATTCATATCTTTCGATAGTTACCCTGAATGTAAAAGGGCTAAATGCCCCAATCAAAAGACACAGGGTATCAGATTGGATAAAAAAACAAGACCCATCAATATGCTGTCTGCAAGAGACTCTTTTTAGACCCAAAGACACCCCCAGATTGAAAGTGAGGGGGTGGAAAACCATTTACCATGCTAATGGACACCAAAAGAAAGCTGGGGTGGCAATCCTTATATCAGACAAATTAGATTTTAAACCAAAGACTATAATGAGAGATGAGGAAGGACACTATATCATACTTAAAGGGTCTATCCAACAAGAAGATCTAACAATTGTAAATATCTATGCCCCTAACATGGGAGCAGCCAATTATATAAGGCAATTAATAACAAAATCAAAGAAACACTTCAACAACAATACAATAATACTGGGGGACTTTAACACCCCCCTCACTGAAATGGACAGATCATCTAAGCAAAAGATCAACAAGGAAATAAAGACCTTAAATGACACACTGGACCAAATGGACTTCACAGATACATTCAGAACATTCCATCCCAAAGCAACAGAATACACATTCTTCTCTAGTGCCCATGGAACATTCTCCAGAATCGATCACATCCTAGGTCACAAATCAGGTCTCAACTGGTACCAAAAGATTGGAATCATTCCCTGCCTATTTTCAGACCACAATGCTTTGAAACTAGAACTCAATCACAAGAGGAAAGTCGGAAAGAACTCAAATACATGGAGGCTAAAGAGCATCCTACTAAAGAATGAATGGGTCAACTAAGAAATTAAAGAAGAATTAAAAAAATTCATGGAAACCAATGAAAATGAAAACACAACTGTTCAAATCTTTGGGATGCAGCAAAGGCAGTCCTAAGAGGAAAGTATATAGCTATACAAGCCTTTCTCAAGAAACAAGAAGGGTCTCAAATACACAACCTAACCCTACACCTAAAGGAGTTAGAGAAAAAACAGCAAATAAAGCCTAAACCCAGCAGGAGAAGAGAAATAATAAAGATCAGAGCAGAAATCAATGAAATAGAAACCAAAAGAACAGTAGAACAGATCAACGAAACTAGGAGCTCATTCTTTGAAAGAATTAACAAGATTGATAAACCCCTGGCCAGACTTATCAAAAGGAAAAGAGAAATGACCCAAATTGACAAAATCATGAATGAAAGAGGAGAGATCACAACCAGCACCAAAGAAATACAAACAATTATAAGAACATATTATGAGCAACTATATGCCAGCAAATTAGATAATCTGGAAGAAATGGATGCATTTCTAGAGATGTAAAAACTACCAAAACTGAACCAGGAAGAAATAGAAAACCTGAACAGACCTAGAACCACTAAGGAAATTGAAGCAGTCATCAAAAATCTCCCAACAAAGAAAAGCCCAGGGCCAGATGGCTTCCCAGGGGAATTCTACCAAACATTTAAAGAAGAATTAATACCTATTCTTTTGAAACTGTTCCAAAAAATAGAAATGGAAGGAAAACTTCCAAACTCGTTTTATGAGGCCAGCATTACCTTGATCCCCAAACCAGACAAAAACCCCATCAAAAAGGAGAATTACAGACCAATATCCTTGATGAACATGGATGCAAAAATTCTCACCAAAATACTAGCCAATAGGATCCAACAGTACATTTAAAGGATTATTCACCACGACCAAATGGGATTTATCACTGGGCTGCAAGGTTGGTTCAACATCCGCAAATCAATCAATGTGATACAATACATTAATAAAAGAAAGAACAAGAACCATATGATCCTCTCAATAGATGCAGAAAAAGCATTTGACAAAGTACAGCATCCTTTTTTGATCAAAACTCTTCAGAGTATAGGGATAGAGGGTACATACCTCAATATCATAAAAGCCATCTATGGAAAACCCACAGCAAATATCATTCTCAATGGGGAAAAACTGAGAGCTTCCCCCCTAAGTTCAGGAACACGGCAGGGATGTCTGCTATCACCACTGCTGTTCAACATAGTATTAGAAGTCCTAGCCACAGCCATCAGACAACAAAAAGAAATAAAAGGCATCCATATCAGCAAAGAAGTCAAACTCTCACTCTTTGCAGATGATATGATACTTTATGTGGAAAACCCAAAAGACTCCACCCCCAAAACTGCTAGAACTCACACAGGAATTCAGTAAAGTGGCAGGTTATAAAATCAATGCACAGAAATCAGTGGCATTCCTATACACCAACAATAAGACAGAAGAAAGAGAAATTAAGGAGTTGATCCCATTTACAATTGCACCCAAAACCGTAAGATACCTAGGAATAAATCTAACCAAAGAGGCAAAGAATCTGTACTCAGAAAACTATAAAATACTCATGAAAGAAATTGAGGAAGACACAAAGAAATGGAAAAACATTCCATGCTCATGGATTGGAAGAACAAATATTGTGAAGATGTCAATGCTACCTAGAGCAATCTACACATTTAATGTAATCCCTATCAACATACCATCCACTTTTTCAAAGAAATGGAACAAACAATCCTAAAATTTGTATGGAGCCAGAAAAGACCCCAAATAGCCAGAGGGATGTTGAAAAAGAAAAGCAAAGCTGGTGGCATCACAATTCCGGACTTCAAGCTCTATTACAAAGCTATCATCATCAAGACAGTATGGTACTGGCACAAAAACAGACACATAAATCAAGGGAACAGAATAGAGAGCCCAGAAATGGACCTCAACTCTATGGTCAACTGAACTTCGACAAAGCAGGACAGAATGTCCAATGGAAAAAAGACAGTCTCTTCAACAAATGGTGTTGGGAAAATTTCCTTACACCACACACAAAAAAAGATTCAAAATGGTTGAAAGACCTAAATGTGAGACAGGAGTCCATCAAAATCCTAAAGGAGAACACAGGCAGCAACCTCTTTGACCTCAGCCACAGCAACTTCTTCCTAGAAACATCACCAAAGGCAAGGGAAGCAAGGGCAAAAATGAACTATTGGGACTTCATCAAGATGAAAAGCTTTTGCACAGCAAAAGAAACAGTCAACAAAACCAAAAGACAATGGACAGAATGGGAGAAGATATTTGCAAATGACATAACAGATAAAGGGCTAGTATCTAAAATCTATAAAGAACTTACCAAACTCAACACCAAAAGAACAAATGATCCAGTCAAGAAATGGGCAGAAGACATGAACAGATATTTTTCCAAAGAAGACATCCAAATGGCCAACAGACTCGTGAAAAAGTGCTCAACATCGCTTGGCATCAGTGAAATCCAAATCAAAACCTCAATGAGATACCACCTCACACCAGTCAGAATGGCTAAAATTAACAAGTCAGGAAACGACAGATGTTGGCGGGGATGCAGAGAAAGGGGAACCCTCCTACAATGCTGGTGGGAATGCAAGCCACTCTGGAAAACAGCATGGAGATTCTTCAAAAAGTTGAATTTAGAGCTACCCTACGACCCAGCAATTGCACTACTGGGTATTTACCCCAAAGATATAAATGTAGGGATCTGAAGGGGTACATGCACCCCGATGTTTACAGCAGCAATGTCCACAATAGCCAAACTGTGGAAAGAGTGAAGATGTCCATCAACAGATGAATGGATAAAGAAGATGTGGTGTGTGTGTGTGTATATATATATTATATATATAATGGAATATTATGCAGCCATCAAAAGGAATGAACTCTTGCCATTTGCAATGATGTGGATGGAACTGGAGGATATTATGCTAAGCGAAATAAGTCAATCAGAGAAAGACATGTATCATATGATCTCACTGATATGAGGAATTCTTAATCTCAGGAAACAAACTGAGGGTTGCTGGAGTGGTGAGGGGTGGGAGGGCTGGGGTGGCTGGGTGATAGACATTGGGGAGGGTATGTGCTATGGTGAGTGCTGTGAATTGTGTAAGACTGTTGAATCACAGACCTATACCTCTGAAATAAATAATACATTATATGTTAAAATAAAAAAGAAGAAGAAGATAGCAGGAAGGGAAAAATGAAGGGGGGAAATCAGAGGGGGAGATGAACCGTGAGAGACTATGGACTCTGAGATACAAACTGAGGGTTCTAGAGGGGAGGGGGGTGGGGGATGGGTTATCCTGGTGATGGGTATTAAAGAGGGCACATACTGAATGGAGCACTGGGTGTTATACACAATCATGGAACACTACATCAAAAACTAATGATGTAATATATGGTGATTAACATAACATAATTAAAAAAAAAAAAAGAAGGCAGCCTTATCTATGCACATATAGATCTGAGAAAAGTAGCCCCCAAGGAGATTTGTTTTACAATTTTAAGGAGCAAAAATTCAGCAGATGAACTGGGGTGGGGCAGGGTGGTGAGTGCATTTCTGGCAGAAGAGGTTATCTTGGGCAAAGGAGGAGGAAAAAAGCAACATGGCGGTACCTTGTAAAGGCTCAGAGAGGGGGCCTGAAACAAGGCTGAAAAGGCCCTGATTGTGAAAGCCATTAAGAATCAAATAAAATATCTAGGTTTTTCTTTAAAAAAAAAAAAAGAAGATTGTAACACGTGTTTAGAGGAAATAAATGGGCTCATGAGATCGAATATGAAAAGTGGAGAGTTTAGGGAAAGGTAATCTGAATTGAGTTTCCTTCCTTTCTGAGGATTTGAACGGAGACCTGAAAAATGAGTTAGGCACCAGCCTCATACGGAGATGGTTAAGAGCACATCAGGCAGTGGTAACAGCAAGTGCAAGGTTTATGAATTGGTTAAGGACTTGGTTAATCAGGGTTAGAAAAGGGACCAGTGAAACTGAAGTATAATGAACAAATGGGGGAATGTAGTAAAGGCGTAGGTAGGACAAAAATAGGATAGAGAAGTAGGCAGCCAAATCATGGAGGACATGGTAGGCATTTGAACTTTCACATACATGCAACAAAAAGCCATTAAAAGGTTCTAAGCAAGGGAACAATAGGATCTATGTTTTAAAATGACCACTGGCTACTATGTAAACAATGGATGGCAGGAATGCAGGAAGCAAAGGAAACAATTTGGAAGCTATTACAGCAGTCTAGATGAGAAAGGATGCTACTTTGGGTTAGGACTTGATGGGGAGAATGGAGTGATGTGGAACAATCAGAGAAATATTTTGGAGGTCAAATAGACTAGAATTTCTGGATTAGATGCAAAGTTTAAGAGGAAGGAAAGAAGCAAGGCTCACCCCATTGTTTTTGAGTTGGGAAACTAGATAGAAGGTGGTACCATTGATTGAGATGGAGAGGACCCAGAATGTAACAGAATTTTTTCCTCCTTATTGGGAGCTGGGTACAGGAATCAAGAAATATGAAGAATTGAAGCTGCAGAGTAGCTATCTACAGGGAGATGTCAACGAGGTGGTTAAGGGGCTCAGGGGAAAAGTCAGGGCCAGAAACAGGTATTTTGAGATTCATCATCATATGGGTAGTGTTTAAATTCATTTAAGGAGGAAAAAGAAGATGTTAAGCTTCGGCCCTAGGCAGCTCACTATTTATAATTGATTTCAGGCCTATCAGCAAAGCTAAGAAACGGTGACCAGTGAACTAGGGAGATAAATCAATGGTGTGCTATGAAGTCAATAATTTATTTTAAAATACCTCAATGTAGACACTGATATGATATTATGTCTCATCTATTGCTTTATTCAGGAGTTTACAGGGAATAGTCGACTCAGCTTTTAACTAGAAAAGTCACACCCCAGGACATCTTTATCTTATGCTGACATGAGAGGCTTTACTAATATTGGAAGTGATGTTTCATTGGTGAATTAGTTTTTTAATTAGCATAAAGGATGTTTATAAATGGATTTACATTATTGAAATTGGTTGTATTTAAGATATGTGAGACACTTCTTAGATTTGTAAGAAACATATAATTTGTAACTGGTACATAGAAGGTACTCAATAATTGTGTGTGTGTGTGTGTTTTATTCATTATTTTGAATCCAAGATTTCTCCAGAATTCCTGATTTGCCTATAATGTTTAAAACTATTCTTTAATGGCTCTATTACTCTGGTATATAAAAAAGTTTATGTGTGTATATATATATATATATATGATGTTATTTCCTCCTAGGGGCCTATTACTGAACATTTAAAATGCTGAAGGAAAAGTTTAGTGTTGATTATGGGGGACAAAACTTAAAAAAAATTTAAAAGAGTAAAGTAGGAGAGCAGAAAAAAGAAGAGAAAAGAATGGTTTGAGGAAGAGAGAATAGAGGGCATATAGCTCCTGTGCAGGCAAAACATGAAGTATTTCTGTCAATGGTCATTTTTGGTACAGGGCCACAGAAATGGACTACATAACATAGTTCCCTGGAGATCTTTAGCTGGGGTAAGGAAGATGGTTTGCTGGTATTTAACCACACTAAATATTGTCCCAGGAGAGCTTGTGTTTGAAGTTTGTAAGAGATCCAATCACACTGTGGTTTGCGATTTGAACAAGCTGCCCTAGAATGAGCTCTGAAACTGCCCAAATATTGCAGCCTAATTCATGTCCTGGCTAAAGCACTACAGTCAAAGCCCAGGAAAGTACCCCAAATACCACAGAGTGGGCCCTTCAGATAACACTATTTTACTGGTGGAAAATATAAACACGTTGTTGCCCAAATTTCCACTGTGATCAAGGAAATTTGCTGAGGACACAGAACCAATCTACAGAGAATTGTGAAACTGATGAGAGATTCAGATTACCCACAATTTGCCTTTGAGCCAAAACAAATACAGTATTTAGAAGCTTCCCATAGGTACCTAAGGGAAAGGGGTAATTTTCACTGTGATGCAAATATTTCCTTTAGGAAAAGGGTATCATGGTCCTGATAAGAGAAAACATGTTCCTAGTCTGTGTCTCTGGAGTACATACACGGGATGAGCACACTAATGAGTTATTTTTTAAACCTAAAATAACTCTTCACTCCATACCAACTATCTGTAGGCTTTCTAGTTAAATAAAGTAAGGCAGTTACTTAGCCAGACTCTGTGCCCAAGTATTTTCACTGAATCTCTTAACAAGAATTTCTGTGCAACAGCTTGTTTAAAGAATCATGTTAAACATTTAGGCCATGAAAGTAAAGCTATTGAAAGTATATGGACATCCTATGTACCAATATAAACCTGTGTGCTTCTCTTTGAAATAATTTCTTGCTGCTTTATAGAAATGGTCTAATGGTATATGGATGCAAAGTCACAGGTTCAAAAAAGAAAAAAACACAATTTTGCTTGTTGACATTAGACAAATATTATAGGTTCAGATTAACACAGACAAACCCAAAAGGAAATAAAAAGCAAATGCTCTTTTGAAATATAGACTTCCAGGGGCACCTGGGTGGCTCAGTCGTTAAGCGTCTGCCTTCGGCTCAGGTCATGATCCCGGGGTCCTGGGATCAAGCCCCGCATCAGGCTCCCTGCTCAGCGGGAAGCCTGCTTCTCCCTCTCCCGCTCCCCCTGCTTGTGTTCCTCTCTCGCTGTGTCTTTCTCTCTGTCAAATAAATAAATAAAATCTTTAAAGAAAAAGAAAGAAATACAGATTTCCAGGAAGAAGATTTAGTAAAAATACTTTTAAACAATTTAAAGATTTATAAGATATTATAATTCACACATATATATGCTTTATAACATGGTGAATATTAGGGTTAGTTTTTATGGTATTCTTCCCGGAGGTAGTGAGATGGTCACATTCCTAAAGAGAAATGCAGTCTGTTGCAGTTTTATAAGTTCGTGTGGAATCTTTCTCAAAACTCTTTTTTTTTTGGAGGGTCCTTTTGGGAAGCAGCACAAAGTAGGTGTTAGAAGCACAGACCTTGAAGTCACACTGTCTTCCTATTCCAGGTCTATCACCTGCTCACTGTGTCCTATTGGTCATGACTCAATCTCTCTGTGCCTCCGTGTTTTCTTATCTATACAACAGTAGTTATAATAACATCTAGCTCTTAGAGCTGTTTGGGATTAAGTGAAATCCATCTCCTTAGGAAATTTTATTTTTAGAGCAGATTTATGTTCACAGCAAAATCAAGAGGAGGAAGTTACAGAGATTCCCCATGTAGCCTCTGACCCCACACATGCACAGAGCTCTCCTGTAACAATTGATTAGCCTATATCGACACATCATAATCACTCAAAGTCCATAGTTTACATTGGCATTCACTCTTGATATTGTACATGCTATGGGTTTGGATGCACGTAACATTTATATGTGTGCACCTTTACAGTGTCATGCAGAGTCATTTCACTGTCCTAAAAACCCTCTGTGCTCCATCTAGTCAAACTTCCCTCCCTGTCAATGCCTGGAGAACACTCATATTTTTATTGTGCCATGGTTTTTCCTTTTCCAGAATGTCATATAATTGGAATCATAAAGCATGTAGCCTTTTCAGATTAGCTTTTTTCACTTAGTAATATGTGTTTAAAATTCTTTCATGTCTTGATAGTTAATTTTTTTCAGCTCTATTGAGGTATAATTGACAAAATTGTAGTATATTTAAAGTGTACAACAAGATGATTTGAAAGATGTACACATTGTGAAAGGCTTCCCACAAGTTCATTAAAACATCCATGATCTCACACAATTACTTTTTTATTTTTTTATTTTTTGGTGAGTACACTTAAGTTCTACTTTCTTAGCATAGGTTATATAATACAGTATTTTCAACTATAGTCACCATGTTATACATTAGGTGCTCAGACCTTATTCACCTTATATAAGTTTGTACCATTCTACTCAGTGTTTCTATGAGTTTGATTATTTTTTTTTAAAGATTCCACATATAAGTGATATTATGCTGTATTTGTCTTTGTCTGGCTTATTTTACTTAGCATAATGTCCTCCAGACTGACCCAAGTTGTCACAAATGTCAGGATTTCCTTCTTTCTCATGGCTGAAAAATATTCCATTGTATATATACCATATTTTCTTGATTCATTCACCTCTTGACAGACACTTACCTTGTTTCTATACCTTGGCAACTGTGAATAATGATGCAATGAATGTGGGATGCAGATATCTTTTCCAGTTAGTGTTTTCATTTCCTTCAGGGAGTACCCAGAAGTGGAACTGCTGGATCACATCTATTTTTAATTTTTTATTCATACTTCATACTATTTTCCATAGTGGCTGCACCAGTTTACATTCCACCAATGATGTACAAGGGTTTCCTTTTTTCCCACCTCCTTGCCAACACTTGGGATTTCCTCTTTTTTTTTTTTTTTTTGACAACATACGTCCTAACAGTGTGAGGTAATACCTCATTGTGGTTTTGATTTGCATTGTTTTGATGATTAGTGATGTTGAGCACCTTTTCATTTTTCTGTTGGCCATCTGTACATCTTTTTCAGAAAAATATCTATTTAGATTCTCTGCCCATTTTTTTAACATTTTTTCCTCTGCCCAGTTTTAAATTGAATATTATTTTTTTGCTATTGATCTGTATGAGTTCTTTATATATTTTGGATATTAACTACTTATCAGATACATGATTTACAAATATTTTCTCCCATTCAGTAGGTTGCCTTTTCATTTTGTTGATAGTTTCCTTTGCCATGCAGAAGTTTTTAGTGTGAGATAGTGCCACTTGGTTATTTTTGCTTTGGCTGCCTTTGCAAATCCAAAAGATCATTGCCAAGACTGATGTCAAGGAACTTACTACCTATGTTTTCCTCTAGGAGTTTTATGGTTTATGCTTTTACATTCAAGTCTTTAATACATTTTGAGTTACTTTTTTACATAGTGTAAGATGGTGGTCTAGTTTCATTCTCTTGCATGTGACTGTCCAGTTTTCCCAGCACCATTTACTGAAGAGATTATTCTTTCCTCACTGTATATTCTTGGTTCCTTTGTCACAAATTAATTGATCATATATGCATGGGTTTGTTTCTGGACTCTCCATTCTGTTCCATTGATCTATATGTCTGTTTTATGTCAATATAATACTGTTTTGATCACTACAGTTTTGTAAAATAATTTGAGATCAGGGAGCAAAATGCCTCTATCTTTGTTCTTCTTTATCAAGATTGTTTTGGCTATTCAGGGTCTTTTGTGGTTCCATACAAATTTTAGGATTGTTTGTTCTATTTCTGTGAAAAATATCATTGGAATTTTGATAGAGACTGCATTGAATCCATAGATTGCTTTGGGTAGTATGGACATTTATTAATTTATTAATTCTTCCAATCTGTGAGCACAGATTATCTTTCTATTTATTTGTGTATTTCTCCATTTCTTTCATCAATATCTTATAGTTTTTAATGTCTTTTACCAAGCTGGTTAATTTGTTTTTAGGTATTTTATTCCTTTTGATGCACCTGTAGATGGGGATTGTTTCCTTAATTTCTCTATCAATAGTTCATTATTAATGTTTAAAGTGCAACTGATTTTTGTATATTGATTTTCTATTTTGCAACTTTACTGAATTCATTTATTAATTCTAACAGTTTTCTGGTGGAGTCTTTAGGGTTTTCCTTATAAAATATGTCATCTGTAAATAGTGACAGTTTTACTTCCTCCTTTCTGATTTGAATGCCTTTCATTTCTTTTTCTTACCTAATTGCTCTGGCAAGGACTTCCAGTTCTATGATGAATAAAATTGGAGAGAGTGGACAGTCTTGCCTTGTTCTTCATCTTAGAGGAAAAGCTTTCATCTTTTCACCATTGAGTATCATGTTAGCTATGGGCTTGTCACATAAAACCTTTATTATGTTGGACTACATTCCTTCTATACTCACTTTGTTGAGAGCTTTTACCTCCTCCCTGTGGATAGCTGGGGAGAATGTCCCCAAGCGCATTTGAAAAACTGATTCTTTGTTTGCTATAGTATTTGAAGACTCATGAGTGCAAGCTCTATACTCTAAGAGCTATGAGGTTTGGGGGCCTGTCCCTCAGGTGGAAGTCATAAAATTTAGGACATTAGATGCGTGGACAAGCTCCTTCTAAGTGAAGCTGGCAACTTTTGTTGTTGTTATTGTTGTTGTTACTGTTGTTGGAGAAAACCAGAAGGAGAAGGTGAGGGAAATGCCCACCAACTCTTTCAGGCTCTGGGGAGATCCTGGTCAGCAAATAGATATGCACTAATTAGAAGCCTGACTGTCAGCAGCAGCTGAGAAAGTATGCTATCAACCCCCTTCCAGGGCTGACTAGTGTGAAATAAAGAACATATTAAACTGTATCTGGCTAAACAGTGCCAGGTGACTGTGACAAAAGCAACAGTAGCTATAGAATAATGGAGGTCCACATTTCTTGCTGATTTTACTGAAAGTTCGATATTTAATTCTTATTAATGCAAATCAACATCAATCCAATGTCACAGTCTTTCTCTCTGCATAATAATATAAAATCACAGTACCTGTAGCCTAAGTTTACACAATACCAATACTTTCACTGAACAGAATTAGAAGAAACTAGAAATTCCAGTTTCTGCCAGTTTCTTGTCAATCAAAGAAAACTGAGAACATTGGTATTTGCTTATCTCATTCAACATGCACTAAAACATCTGAATACATAGAACAGAGAATTGGGGTTGGATTAATCCTTTGTCTAAATATGGACCCAAACAAGTATTTGGGGAAAGATGATTGCTTAGTTTTCTTTGGAATTATAAAATAAAAATGTTTGAGGCATTATATTCATAGATTGTTAACCCATCAATAACATAGGTATTCATATGAACATATCAATATATGCATTCATATAGCATCTTTATTTTACAAAAATTTCCAAGGGGCTAGATATCACATTTTTTCAAATGTTAATATTACAGTTAACATGTATTTAATTTATTAATTTATTTATTTATTTATTTTTTAAAAAGATTTTATTTATTTATTTGACAGAGAGAAACACAGCGAGAGAGGGAACACAAGCAGGGGGAGTGTGAGAGGGAGAAGCAGGCTTCCCGCCAAGCAGGGAGCCCGATGCGGGGCTCGATCCCAGGACCCTGGGATCATGACCTGAGCCGAAGGCAGACGCTTAACGACTGAGCCACCCAGGCACCCCAAGTTAACATATATTTTAAACACACTTACAGATTTCTAAAAATTATGGGACAACTATAATAATTTCAAAATCTTCTTTCAAATGGGTTGATGCAAATTTGTTTCAAAAGTTCATTTGGAAATGTATATAAATGAGAATATCAAAACATTTTTAAAAAGAATGCCTGCCATCTGGATATCTAAATGTATTACAGAATTATAGTAGTTCCCAAAGTATGACACTGCCATATAAATAGACTGATGACTGACAGAATAGAGAAACCAACAAACAGATCTATGCATATTCAGGAATTTGACTACACTAAGAGTTGCATTTCAAATCAGTAAGGTGTAAATGTGTTATTAAATAAATGGCATTGGGAAAATTGAATATTCTTTAAAAAGAATGGGATGTTTGACCCTTACCTCATACCTTATATAAATACATTCCAGATGGATTAAAGAGCTAAAAAAATTTTTTAAAGATTTATTTATTTTAGAGAGAGAGTGAGAGAGACAGAGACAGCAAGCATGAGTGGGGGGAGGGGCAGAGGGAGAGAATCTTCAAGCAGACTCCCCATACAAAGCCTGATACAGGGCTTCATCCCACAACCCATGAGATCATGACCTGAGCCAAAATGCTTAACCGACTGAGCCACCCAGGCATCCCAAGAGCTAAACAATTTTTTTTTTTAAAGACTTTATTTATTTATTTGACAGAGAAAGACACAGCGAGAGAGGGAACACAAACGGGGAGTGGGAGAGGGAGAAGCAGACTCCCTGCCGAGCAGGGAGCCTGATGCGGGACTTGATCCCGGGACTCCAGGATCATGACCTGAGCCGAAGGCAGTCGCTTAACCAACTGAGCCACCCAGGCGCCCGAGCTAAACAATTTTTTAATTGAACAAATATGTTAAAGGAAATATAGAAATTTAATGTTGTAATCTCTAGGGATGAAAAAGGTCTCCCAGGCAACACAAAACCCAGAAGTCAAAGGGAAAATATCGGCATTTTTGCCTAAGTATAAATAACTCTTTATTTAAATAAAGTTACCATATATAAAGACACTGTAAAGTTACACAATAAGCAGCAGTCTAGAAAAAATATTTGCCAAAATATAACAAAATAATTATCACGCATATGTAAAGGTTTCCTACAAATCAAAAAGAAAAAAGATAAACCCTTTATGGAAAGTTTGGCAAATGACAGAATAAAAAAGATGAAAAAAAGAAGAAGAAGAAGGAGAAGAAAAAAAAATTTTGTCAGCATTACTTGTAATCAGGGATAGGCATATCAATATATCTATTCAATTAGAATAAACTTAAAATTGGTGAAAACCTGTATTTATAAGGATATACGTAAGTAATTCTTGTCATGTATTCTTTGTGAAACAGTAAATTGATTAAGCCTTTTTGTAGGGTAATAAGGAAGTATCTTTCAAAATCAAAATAACATATATCCCTTGCTCAAGAATTCCATTTCTAGGAATCTAACCTAAAAAATAACGTTAATAACATGCACACAAACACATTTCTATGAAGACATCATTATTTCCTCAAATCTTTTTGTGTAAATCTAAAAATTTAGATTTCTTCCTAAGCAAGAGGGAAAAATTGATATTGCAGGACAACTGGTAGTTTCTCCCATCGTCTGGCCATTTGTCCACTCAAATACTCACCCATAGCTTCCTTTCGACACATAGAACCTTTTCGAAGAAAGACAATTCCATGTAGAGATGACTGCATGACTGCAGAATCTCTGGGTTATGTGTAATCTTATGGTCTATCAACAGCTAAAATAAGAGGTAGGCTATCTGCTCCCAAACACATCCAATATATCACGGTACAATTGGAACAGGATAAATACAATAAAAGCTCCATTTAAAAAAGAGGAAAATAAAAATCACACAGTCATTGGCCCTTAGCAGTGATAAAATTCTCTGTGATGGCAGACTCTTGGCCTCCTACTATGGCTGTTGTTACTTTTATCTCTTGCTATGGCTATTACTTTAGATTCCCACTAACTGCTTCCATTTTTAGGTTGAAATAGGCTTCTTAACACTTTGAGGAACCACATTACTGCACCCGCAGTCAACCTAGGGTAGACCTAGGCAGAGAGCACCTCCTGAAAGGGATTGTATTTCCTTCCATCTCTGCTTGCAGACTGGCTGGCTTTAGACTGTGTATATGACTTTCCTGTAGAACTTTGTTTAAAGGTGAGAGAAGCAATCAACACTGCTAATATTATTAATTGCCTCTACCATTTTCCTACTTGCTATAGTCACGGTCAGCAAATTGTACCACAGGAAATAATTTTATTACTTTTTATCATCAAATAACAAAATTTATCATCCTTTTTAGACTGCAACATCAGAGTCCTTCCTATCTTCGACTTGATTGCTAAATCAATGCCAAATATATGGTTTCTGTCACACAAAGACTTCAATTTCAGTTTCTAAATTCTTTTGCACTTAATGTTTAGTTACAGATAACAGAAACAACTCTAGCTAGATTTAGAATGGAGAATTAGGCATTTCAAAATCATTGGAAAGACAAAAAAGGCAGTGCTTTTTAGTATTTAGACACAGACTTATGCTGAGTCTCTAGAAATGACTCCCAAAACACCCCCACAGAGTTGTGCTAACAAGCAAGCTTCTATCTCCACCATGATCAGGAAAATCAGGAAACTGTGTTATTACAAAAATGTTCTGAGACCCAGCTTCCAGTGTGTGATGAGGAGGAGCTCCACACACTTCCCATCAACAAAAAATTCTCAGGACACCAGCTGGTTGTCCTATAATTCAACTTAATTCTGACATTATCTACCTGAAGATAGCATCAGATTCCACAGGTTAAGGACTCAGTCTTACAAGGGTGCCCCTTCCCATTTCAGATGCCAATTACGATTTCAGGTTGTCACCTCTGCTTCTGACCTACCAGCTATAGATTAAGGGTTCCAACAACCCCCTCCTAGGACTTCAGACATCAGTCACAAGTTCAGCATGTTACCTGTACATATGACTGCCTGGTAACAAATCAGAGGTTCCTATGACCCCCTTCTTGAGTTCAATTAATTTGCTAGAGCAGTTCACAGAACTCAGAGAAACATTTTGCTTACTACATCACTAGTTCATTTTAAAAGGGTATACTTCAGAAACAGCAAGATGGAAGACATAAATAGGGCAAGAAAAGGGGTGCAGAACTTCTATGTCCTCTTGGAGCGTACCATTCTTCTCAGATCTCCATGTGTTCATCAACCCAGAAGCTCTCTGAACCCTCTCCTTTTTGCTTTTTATGGAGACTTCATTATATGGGCATAATTGATTAAATCATTAGCTGTTGGCAAGATTCAAACTCCAGCCCCTCTCCCCTCTCAGGAGGTCTGGAGGTGGGACTGAAATTTCCAACCCTCTAATCACATGATCTATCTCCTGGCAACCAACCTCAGTCCTTAGGTGCAGTCCAAATGTCACCTTATTAACATAACGAGAGACCTGTTTTTGCTTTCATCAAGAAAAATTCCCAGAGTTTGGGAGCTATAAACCAGGAATTGTGGATGAGACCAAATATGTGTAAGAAATGTATTTTGATCATCTAAATGACCAAATATATATTTCTTATAAATCACAATATTGCACAAGTCCCATGTCCACACTTCTGCCACCACCGCGTCCAGTTCTACAACTGCTCTCACTTAGAAAAGATTCAGGCCAGCAAAGTGATGCCAAGCACCCTGCTTTACAACACTTATGAAGCTAGGTACCATGCATAGGCCAGTAACTACTGTTTCATGAGCTCACCAGCAGAAACAGCAGAAATACCAGACTACCTTTCCAATATACGACTGTGTCTGCTCATTGAAAGTTAAGCCCATCTGGAACCTGAGTTGTTTGTTAAGGGAGTCTGAGAAATGTAGTCTGTAACTCTTCAGCCTCTGTCATTTAGTCAAACATGTTCGGAAGTATCTGAAATGGACTGAAGTGAGTGAATGTGTAATATCTGTCACAGGACCTAAAAGTCCACTGAGGGAAAAGGAGCTAAATGAACTATGGAACATGAATGCTAAGAAATATTAGCATGCTATTAAAAAGAATACAAACAATAAAATAGAAAAACTTATAGTCCTTCTTTTAAGGTTTATTATAAAATCAAGTGTCAGAAAAACTAAGTATACGTATACTTAAAGATACATATTATAGTGTTATATATATGGGGATATATAGTTATATTGTGTATAAACACAACTGAATAAATTTAATTATGTAGAAAAAGACCAAAGTTTGCATAACAAACTGTTTACAATGTTGCCTCGGAAAAGATGGCAGAAGAGGGAAAGAGGTAGCCAAAGTGACAAATGCACATTTTTCTATCAGTATTTCTCTATTACTTAATTGTAGATATAAAACAATAATTTTTAAATTATAATTTTACAGTTTGTATCTATGCACTGACATGAAGAGATGTCTATAATATATTGTTAAACCAAGAAAAGCATATTGCAAATTATTATATTCAACAAGATCTCATTTGGGGGAAAATCATATCTACTTATATGTGTGTTATATTTCCAGTTATATATACTGAATCTGCACATATTTGTATGTACATATATATGTGTGCATAAATATATATTACATATGTATACATTTCTATGTACATATATACATATATCTACATATATGTGTAAACACACATACATATTTATATACTTAAATGCTTGTATGTACACTGAAAAAAGAATGGAAGTATATACATCATTTAACAGTGGATACCCCTGGGAATTGGGTTGTATTGAATGAAGATAATTTCCATATTTTTCTATCTACACCTTCATGTTATTTGACTTTTATAATAAGCATATATAATAATAATATTTTTGGATTAAGGACCATTATTTTCATAAAATACTGCAAGCTTGTTATTTTAAAAAATAAATAAATAAAGCAACGTGTAAAGGAACAAAAGGAAAAGGAAAAATTAGTTCCAAAATCTACTGCAGGGGTGCTCAGTCGTTAAGTGTCTGCCTTCAGCTCAGGTCATGATCCCAGGGTCCTGGGATCGAGCCCCGCATCGGGCTCCCGGCTCAGCGGGGAGCTTGCTTCTCCCTCTCCCACTCCCCCTGCTTGTGTTCTCTCTCTCGCTGTGTCTCTCTCTGTCAAATAAATAAATAAAATCTTTAAAAACAACAACAAAAAAACACAAAAAAACCCCAGAAAATCTATTGCAACTCTTACTCCCCAGAAATAAGTAACAAAATTTGGTAAATATCATTCCAAACATCTTTATGCCTTTGTCCATATAAGATAACTATACAGATGGATAAGTAGATAGGAAAAATGGAATCTATTTCAGCTAATATTTGGATAATACATTAAATTTCACTTTACTTGATTTAGAGATGAAAATTAAGACTTAAAGTAAAAACCAAAGTAATTTTTATACTTCTCAGGTAATTTTATCCATAAGCATCCTGCTCTAAATAAGCCAATATTGTATTAGAGGTTGTAGCTTGTCCATAAAGACAAGAAAAAGTAATGACTGGCTTAAGGATTGGAAAAGAAAAAATGAAAGTCATTATTCCTAATGTATGATATGATTATCCATATGGGTAACCCATAGATTCTCATCCAAGTAACTAAAAATAATCAAGTTGGGCAAATTGGCTGGATGTAATATCAACATATAAAAGTCAATTAATTGGAAATTTGTTTCTGGCTATAATAAAGAAACATGGACTATAAATACTCTTTATTTAGAGTATTTTCTAATTAGAAATAGTTAGAAAAGTGGACAAATGGAGAAAACGTTGTTTTTAGATATTGAACAACAGGCAGCACTGAACTGTTATCTACGTGAGAAAGGAAGCAAAGAAGATAAGCAATAATCACCCTGGCTTTCTGGCTGGAGGCAATATTCAGACCACGGGTGCAGGTAAGGAGAAAACAAAAAAAGCTTGGCAGTCTCACTTAGTTTAGCAGATGGAGAAGGAAAGTCAAGAAAGTTGAGACAGCTGGAAACTGTGTGGCAGAATTTTGTGGAAGAAGATTTTAAGAAAAAGAGTTTCCAAAAGTGTCACTGTGGCTCCTTAGTTCTTGCTATGTACTAGGCTATGCAAGTGTAATGTAAAACTCAATGAAAGGCAAAGGACTATAAGATGAACAATTCTCAGATCTTAGACAAGGCAGCAAAGCATTTGAGCTTTGACCAGCCAGTGTAGAGATTCTTCAGTTATCACCGGGGCACTCAAGAGATCCCACTGGGGTCATACCTTGGTAACAGGATTGAAGTATGCCTAAAATGAAAACTACTCTAGATATGCCATAGAAATGCTTAAAAATAGTAATTAAGTGGATCAACCTAATCTTTAAGTAAGTTAATTGCCTACCAGAACAAAGCACAACACTCCTTAAAGCAAGACATCAAATTATAAATACTCAAAAATTTAACTTAATGTCTACCATACAATAAAAAAAATTACCATACATACAAAGAAGCAGGAAATTATAGCACATAATCAGTAGAAAAATCAATCAATAGAAGCAGACCAAGAAATGACAGGAAAGACAGATTAGAAAACAAGGATATTAAAACACCTATAATAAATATGCTTAATAAGTTCAGAGATTTAAAAACAAAGTAGGATATGATGAAGGGAGAAATAAAAGATACAGAAAATTAATGAAATGACTAGAGATGAAAAGCGAGTTATATGAAATAAAAAATTCAGAGGATGGGATAAAGAGCAAATTAAACTGTGCAGACCTAGCAATAGTATCAACACAGAGAAAGAGGAGGAAAAAATACAAAACCAATAAACAGAGCTTCAGTGACCTCTGGGACAATAGGAAGCAGTCTGTCTGGCCTGCATTTGGAATCTCAGAAGAGAAGCACTAAGTGAATTAAGCAAGATCATAAGACACAAAGTTAGGACAAAGTCAATTTCATTTCTCTATACTAACAATAAATAGTTGGGTGTTAAAGTTTAAAAAATTATTTACAAAGCCATAAAAATGTGGACTACTTCAAAATATATTTAGCAAAAGATGTGCACATATTGCACATTGAAAATTATGAAATATTGCTAACACAGAGATCTAAATAAATGGAGAAGAATGCCATATTCATGAACTGAAAGATTTAACATTGTTAAGATGCCAATTCTCCTCCATTTGGTCTACAGACCAACTCCATTTATATGCAACTGGAGGAAAGACAAATTTTACTCAAAATAAAGAAAGCAGATCAGTGATTACCAAGATCTGGTAGGATGTTTGACTGCTAACGGTCATAGGGATTTTGTTGTGGTTACATGGATATGTGCATTTATCAAAATTTATAGAACTGAACACTTGAAATGGATACATTTTCTTATACAGGTAAATTATACCTCAATAAAGAAGATTTAAAAATAAGTCAATTGCATTTCAATACTCCAGCAAAAATTGGAAACTTAAAAAAAGACATAACAACTAAAACAAAAATTATCTAAGAATAAATCTATCAAAAAGTATGTATCTCTGTGTGTGTACATGTGTGTGCATGCACATGTGTGCATGCGTGTGTGTATGTGTGTTTTCCTCCAGTCTATTAAACTATGCTTGATTGTATTTTCAGTTATTAGTATTAGTATTAGCTATTAGCATTCTGTTTTTTTATGGTCTTTGTACTTGAAAGGGTTTTTATTTCTGTAATTAATTTTTTTTCTCTTCAATCTTTTTCTACAATCATGATAATCTTTTCAAATATTTTCATTATCTTATCACATTTTGGCTACTTTATTCTTTGAGATTCTTTTTACTCAGGTTAATATGTTATTTTAATGTCTTTGAAATTATGGAGAGCAATGGATCTGAACTGTTCTTGTCTCTATTGCTCTGGGTAAATCTTTACATGATATAGATCTTTCACTTTCTTTTAGCTTGTATACATTTCCTGCATTTATTTATAGCATTTATGTTTCGATTGTTTTGTTTTGTTTTGGATTATTTCTCATTTTAAGATATATATATATATTATATTATGTATTTATAACACATTTTATTTATATAATTATATTATGGTATAATAATTATAATATATTAAATAGGGTAGGTGGTAAAAGGAGAATAAAAAGGGGGTAGTTCATGGTTCTGTTTCTGATTTATCATTTTGAAACCATCCCACCAAATGTTTTATCTTCTTTGCCCTGATAGCTCATTTTTCCTTAGTGTTTGATGTTTAAGAGATTTAAATAGCTTAAAACAAAGCCCTAAGTGACAGGATTTTGATGCTAAATTATAGCAATTACTGTACCACCTCCATAATTTACCCCACAGCTTGTCAGGAAATTTCCCTTGTCTAGGGTTATAATTCATAGAAAATGTAAATGAAGAGTAAATATAGTTTCTCTTTCAGCTCTACCTTCTTTGCCATTATGCTGTGTGTAACTGGTTTATATGATACTCCTTACTTGTGTCATGATCTAACCACACCTGAAAATCTAATCACTTTAGTCAACATATTTGGATAGGACTATATTTTTAGGGAAATTAGTTTCCTACTCAAATTCTGAAAAAAAATATATTCTACCTCTCAGTTTTGTCCAGTTGAGTCCAATTTCAATGTAGTTATTGTATTTTATACATTTTAGTATGTAGCTAAATCCATACTAAAATGCATAAAGTAACTTATACATATGTACATTTTTAAGTGTATAACTGCCTCATTCATTGGTGACAACATAAATTTTCCTTCTACCTTTCATTCATTTTTTGTGTGGTTTCTGACAAAAGTAACTGAAATAAAAATGTCTCTGCCAATTTTCATATGGTAATTGAAAAAATTAACCAAATTCATAAAAAGAAAAAAGTATACCAGAAATGAATTTATACATTAAATATACAGAAAGGCAGCAGTTCCTCCAAATAGATTAGTTTCGCTCAGTTGTATCTAACACTGGATTATGCTGCTTAGAAATAAAGTGTTTATTTATACCTACTTTAATCAAAAGTTTCCACAGGGCACCTGGGTGGCTCAGTCAGTTGAATGTCAGACTCTTGATTTGGGCTCAGGTCATGATCTCAGGGTTGTGAGACTGAGCCCCACTTCAGGAGTCTGCTTGTCTCCCTCTCCCTGCTCTCTCTTTCTCTCTCTCTCTCTCAAGTAAATAAAATCTTTTAAAAAACATTTTCCACAAACAGGGTATCCCTTAACAATGGGCAAGAGCAGTGACTAGGTGATCTCCAGGAGGTAACTAGCAGAGACCTAATTGTTCACATGATGGTCAAAACAAATTGATATGGTAATTGATTTGTTGTGGTTACATGGATATGTGCATTTATCACATGCATGTGTTAAAACTTCCATTTTTATTTGAACACACACTGACTCTACTTGTGTCACTTTTATTTCTTCATATGTTGTTAGCTTCAGTGATCCTCAAGAAAAATTTTCATCAATATGTTACAAATAAGTGAACATACCCTTAAAATGATACAGTTAATTTTTAAAGAAAATATTTGCAAATGATCTAATAAGGAGTTAATATCCAAAATGTATTAAGAACCCATATAACTCAACACACACACACACAAAAAAGACAGTCCAATTCAAAAATGGACAGAGGACAAGAATAGATATTTTTCCAAAGAAGACATATTGATAGCTAACAGATACCTGAAAAGATGCTCAGTGTCACTAATTTTCAGGGCTATGAAAATCACAACTATCACCTCATATCTGTCAGAATGGCTAATATCAAAAAGGCAAGAAATGGCAAATACTGGTAAGGATGTGGAGAAAAGGGAACCCTTGTGCACTATGGAAATGCTGCTACTATGGAAAACAGTATGAAGGTGGCTGAAAAAATTAAAAATAGGAATACCATACAATCCAGTAATTCCACTTCTAAATACTCACCCCAAAAACGAAAATGCTAATTCAAAAAGATACGCACTCCTATGTTCACTGCAGCATTATCTGCAATAGCCAAGATATAGAAGCAACCTAATGTCCATCAATAGATGTAAAAGAATGAAATCTTGACATTTGCAACAACACAGGTGGACTTAGACGGTATTTGTTATTTCTGGGAGGGCACTTTGCCTTTGTATATAAAAAAGGTTTTAAGTGGGGGTGCCTGGGTGGCTCAGTTGTTAAGCATCCACCTTCCCCTCAGGTCATGATCCCAGGATTCTGGGATCAAGCCCCGCATTGGGCTCCTTGCTCGGTGGGAAGCCTGCTTCTCCCTGCTTGTGTTCCCTCTCTCGCTGTCTCTCTCTGTCAAATAAATAAATAAAATCTTAAAAAAAAATTTTTTTTAATGGACATTCCAGTTGCTCTAACAACTTTATTTCTAGAAATTTGTTATAAGAAAACCATTATAGTATGTGTAATGATTTAGCTACAAAGAAGTTGCAGAATTATTCAAATTAGCCAAAATTTATGGACATTATTTTGGTCATTCTTTTTCTTTTTTTTCATATTTTCTGCCATGTGTTTATGTTATTTACTTATCATTTTAGAATTTAAAAATTATGTCAGAGAAAAAGGTACTACCATTAACAGACAATTTAACAATTCTATGGGCACTAAAGTCAAGAAGAAAAATGACTAAAAATCATAAAATTTTATGATTATAAAAAGAGTAAAACAGAATTCTGACAACTGTTAAAGAGAATTAAAATAATTTTTAAATGATGCCATTGAAGACCTACATAAGCATTTTGACAACATCTTTCCAACCCCTCCTTTAGCCTCATTGGCCATGCTACCATCATTTTTTTTTTCCTTTGCCTCCAAGTAATTATTTTTCTGTCTAGTTGTTCTATCAATTATTGGCAGTGAAGTATTGACCTCTTCAGCTATTAATATTAAATTGTCTATTGCTCTTTAATTCTGTTAGCTTGGGTTTCATATATTTTTTTTGGCTCTGTTATTAAGCTGCATAGGTTTATAATTGTTATATCTTCCTGGTGAATTGACCTTTATCATTATAAAATATACCTATATCATTATAAAATATACCTATTTTTCTCTTAAAGTCTATTTTGTCTGATATTTGTATGGTCACTTTAGCTTTTGATTGGTTTAATCTATTTGAATTTAATATGTCTCTTACAAGCTCCATATATCTGGATTCTGTTTTTCAATCCAGTCTCATAATCTATGCTTTTAATTTGGATTGTTTATTTCACTTTTAATTAACATAACTATTGATATGGTAGGATTTACACCTGCCATTTTGCTATTTGCTTTCTATATGTCATGTCTTTTTGTTCTTCCATTTCTCCATTAGTCTCTTTTTTGTTAGGTATTTTCTAGTGTACTATTTTATTTCCTTTGTTGTTTCTTAAACCATGTTTTTAAGTTACTTTCTTAATGGTTGTTCTGGGGATTGCAATGTACATCTTAATTTGAAACAATCTAGTTCAGATTAATACTAAGTTAATTCCTATAGAATAGTAAAACTTTGCTCCAGTATAGCTCTGTCTCCCTCCTCTACTTTGTTCTATTGTTTTCACACAAATCACATTTTTATATAAGCCTATCAATACAGTTTTCTAATTATTGTTTAGTGCAATTGTTTTTAAATCATAAGAGAAGAAAAGAGTTAATATTTCCCAGTGTAAATATCTCTACTGATCCTCTTTACTCCTTTGCGTAGATTTGAGTTACTATCTAGTGTGCTTCCTTTTCAGAGTAAAAGGCTCACACAATAGCGTACTAGCAACATTTTTTTTTTCAGTTTTTGCTTATATACGAATGTTCGTTTCTCCCTCAATTTTGAAGAATAGTTTTGTTGGATATAGAAATCTTGGTTGACACTCTTTTCTTTTCAGAATATGTCATCACCCTCTGGTCTCCATGGTTTTGATGAAAAATCAGCTATTAATCTTATTGAGGATTCTTGTATTTGTACTTGAAGTGCTTTCAAGTAGTTCTGTATGTCACGTATGTGTGTGGATGTGGATCTCTTTGAGTTTTTCCTCTTTGTAGTTCATTGAGTTCATTGAGCTTGTTAGATGAGTAGATTAATGTTTTCCATCAATTTTGGAAGTTCTTGGACATTATTTCTTCAAATATTTTTCTGTCCCTTTTTCCAACCCTCTTCTTCTGGGACTCCCACTATGCATAAGTTGGTATATTCATACATGCTCCATAGGTCTCTGAGGTTGTGTTCATTTTCTTCATTTTTCTTTCTGTTCCTTATACTGGATAATCTATTAATTTATCTTCAAGTTCACTAATCCTTTCTTCTAACTTCAAGCTCACTGGTTCTTTCTTTTGCAAGCTTAAATCTATTGCTAATCCCTTCTATTTTTTTTCACTTTAGTTATTTTTTTTCAACTCCAGAATATTTGCCTTTTCTTCCGTAATTTCTATCTCTATTGATTTTCTCAATTTGGTGATATAGAGTTGTTTTACTTTTCTTTAGTTCTATAAACATGATTTCCTTTAGTGCAACATTTGGGTTCCCTCAAAGATAGTTTCTGTTGACTGTTTTTATTTTTCTGTGTATGGGCTATCCTTTCCTGTTTATATGCATGTCTTATAATTTTTGTTGAAAACTGGAACATTTAGATAATGTCATTGATTCTCCTTATTCATGGTAGTCATGCTCTATAGTCATTGCAAACACTGAATTAGTGAATACTGAACTATTGTTCCTAGAGGATATATGTACATATACGTATCTCACATAGATTTTAAACTTAAATCCTGAAAAAAATATATCCTGGTAAACTCTCTCTTTTTTTTTATTTTACAAAAGAGAAAATGACATTTAGAAATGTTAAGTAACTTGTGTGAGGCTGCCCCACTACTATCTCCATTCTTTTTTTTTTTTTTAAGATTTATTTATTTATTTTAGGGAGAGAGAAAGAGAGAGCATGAGCAGGAGGGGAAGAGGGTGAAGGAGAGAGAATTTCAAGCACACTCTATGCTGAGCACAGAGCCCAAAGGGGGATTGATCTCACAACCCTGAGATCATTACCTGAGTCAAAACCAAGAACCAGACACTTAACCGACTGTGCCACCTAGGTGCCCCTGTCTCCATCCTTTGATCATCTCTTTATGAAAGCTAAAACAATAAGACTGAGTATCACCTTGTCTGACTTCATCTGGGAATACGTGCATTGGGTGACTTATTTTGCCATTCCACACATTCACAATCACGTGAATGACTGGGAAAGCACCATGAGTATTGATTTTAATGTTATAAGTAAGTTTTAGCACATAGGTGAATTTACAAATACAAAATCCGTGAATAATAGGAATCAACTGCATATTATAGCAACTCTACAATCAGACCCCCTCCCAATTTTGTTGTTACTATTTTGTTGTTGTTGCTGCTGTCGCTATCTGTTTAGTGACTTTCCAGGACTAATTCCAAACAGTATTCTATTTCCAGAAGTGTGTGGCCCCTGAAATCCTTGCTTTTTATCTATCTATCTATCATCTATCTATATTTCTATCTATCATCTATCTATCTATCATCTATTTTGTTGTGTGTATTTTTAAGCCTGGATTTGTAGGGTTCACCCATGGGTCAGTCAGTAGTTGATCAAGAGATTTCCTTGAGCCAATAAACTTTCCACTTTTTCCAAGGGCTCTGTATCCACGCTGAGGCACCCATGCAAGTTCAGGCAGTTTACATGTCTGCATTAGCCTTCATTGCTGCTTGTACAGGGCCCCAAGGTCAGCCAGATATTAATAAATAATTGGTGATTCCTTTCTGTTTTCCTGGGCATGTGCCCAACTCACATATGTATGTGGATTTCTAGATCCCCAGGAATATGTTGAGACTTTTCAAAACCCTTTTCAAAACACTTTAATTGCACTTGTTTTTGACAATGACCTGAAAATAGGGCTTTCCTACCAAGCTGAACTCCAAGTCAGGCTAAATTTAACAATGTTCTGGAAATGGGACTTTTCCAGAGAGTTACAAGTTTTGTCCAATAATGACAACACTCTGGGGAATGGGGCTGTTTGCAGAGCTCCAAGACAAATCGGTGGCTCTGATGGCTGTGAGGCTGGTAGTTGTCAACAGCTACTGTGCCATGGAAGGTGGGTAAGCATAGGAATATCCTCAAAATAAACTCCAGAGACCCTACTCTTGTTACTAAAGTTCCATAGCTTTTCTTAAACATTTCCTATTTTGTAGTATGCCTATGGTTAATTTCTAGAATTCTGAAATGGTTGATTTTTTTTAAAAGATTTTATTTATTTATTTGACAGAGGGAGAGAGAGCACAAGCAGGGGGAGTGGGAGAGGGAGAGGGAGAAGCAAACTCCCTGTTGAGCAGGGAGCTGGATGTGGAGCTTGATCCCAGGACCCTAGGAACATGACCTGAGCCAAGGCAGACACTTAACCGACTGAGCCATCCAGGTGCCCCTGAAATGGTTGATTTTGATAAATTTTTCTAGTATTTTTTGTTGTTGTTGTTCTTATGGAGGAGATTTACCAAGGTTCTCACTCTGCCATTCTGAAAGTTCCATTTTGGGCAATTCTATTTTTTTTAAAGATTTATTTATTTATTTGAGAGAGAGAGAGAGGAAGAGTGGGAGAAGGGGCAGAGGGAGAGAATCTTCAAGAAGACTCTCCTGCTGAGAGTGGAGCCAGACACAGGGCTTGATCTCACAACCCATGAGATCATGACCTGAGCCAAAACCAAGTCCAATGCTTAACTGACTGAGCCATCCAGGTGCCCCCAGGCAATTATTTTTATTGCTATGCTTGGAAACTAATTTTTGTAGCAGCAGCCTATATCTTTCTTCACCATCATTTTATGCTTACCTTATATACCTTTCCTAGTTAAACTGATAAGCTAATCAATTTTAATATAGTGATTTAGTTTTTCATTTATTCAACAGTTTTTTGAGCATGCACAACACACACAATTCTTTGCTATTTACTGCAGGAGATATTAAAGAAAATTTCAGACACCTACTTCACCCTCAAGGACTTACAGTTAAATTGATTAAAGATAGGCACAATACAGATGAATATACAAACTTGAATTATGTAATAAGTTCCATAAAATAATAAAATACTCAAACAGTTCTAAGGAGTGATAATATACCTACAGGCATTGTGAATGCTTCATGAAGTCATGGCATAAAAATTAATATATTCATGAATGATAATATCCCATTCTAGTTTATAAATGTTTATTTTTAATAGGTCAACTTATCCAAAGTGTTATATGAATGTAGGTATTTTAAGCACTGACACAAATCAATAAAGAGACATTTTGGAGCAAGCAGGTTTTCAATGCCCCTCAAATCTTACTATACCAGTGACATCCTATTCCAACTGTTCTATGGCATAATCATCCTTAGTTATTTTCACTTTTCTTTCAAGGTTACAAACCTGTTTAGTATTTGCCTATGTCTATTATTATTACCATTTGAAAGTTATAATGAGAAACACACTTTTATTGGAGGACAAGGCTAGTATCCACATAACTGGAGAAAACTAAAAGCATAAAGTCCTAAATTAACAGCCCAACATTGCAGATATTTACACGATAAGAAAGTGCTAGCTTTTATTTCATCTGAGAGCAAGTTGCTCGTGTCCATATTTGGTACAATAGAAAATGTTGAATGAACGAATGTGGCATCTGTGGAAGCCCAAAGAGAACTAACATCTTCCAAATAAGTGTCTGGGTAAAAATAAACAATCAAAGAACAGATCTGTTCAATTCCACTGTGGGCTCTAAAAATAGTTATACATGAAAATAGAGTCAAGTGTTTTACAAAGGACCTTGGCAATAAGAAGTGCTATTCCAGTGAGGTGTAAGTCCTAGGAATTTAAAGAGTTGAGCACAGCAACTAAATGGCTAAGTTATAAACACAGGGAGAAACATTAGTAATAATGACATGCATGGTGGGAACCCCTGTACAGAGCACCATAAATCAGACTGACTAACGTCAGCAAGACACAAAACAGCAGCCGAAACAAAAGATCTGAAAAACTTGCTGAGAAAAGGTCAGTGGGGAACTGTGAATAACTTAGCAGGAATAATAATGGACAATACCAGCCAGTCTTTCTACATGATCAGAGCATTACAATTTGAAAGTACTCAAATAAAGATGAAATACTAGATGTTAAAATGCATTCTGTGTGTTTACTGGAAGGTGGTTCATGTTAATCCTTTTAAATCTCTGCTCAGTATTAAAGCTTAGAGAATCCTTCATATGGCAGCAAGGAATCATTTTTCAAAAGAAGTGTAATGGAAGGATAATCCTAATATTTGTTGCTTGATTTTTAGTCTTCATTCAGCTCATGTGAAATTGGGACTCATTTTGCAGGTTGATTATAAATCTCAAAATTTAGCCAAAGCATACATGAGTGAGTTCCAAATTATCCATCATGTGAAGTAGGGGAGTGGAGATGTTGAAGCTTCAGCTCTAATAATGATGCTGTCGTTTTCTATAAATGTGCTACTTTCTGGATGCCTTAAGCCATCAAGAATTTCTTACAATAACATACTTATTAGGCAGAATAAATCTGAATACCATACCACAAAAAAGACTACTGCTTGAGACTTTGACTTCTGCATTGTTCCCATGGGGACACTTTGTGTGGAATAAAATGGCTCAGCAGCTCCTGGTCACTTAATGTGGCACAATAGCACTTGAATTAAAAGCCAGGTCTACTGATGCTGATCTGTAATTCTCCTAAGCATGCCAGTGGTAGTGGCTAATTTTATGTATTGTCTTGGCTAGGCCATAGTACTGAGTTTTTTGTTAAACATCAGTCTAGATGGTGCTAGGAAGGTATTTCTTCAATGTGACTAATATTTAAATCAGTAGACTTTGACCAAGGCAGTTTACTCTCCATAATATGGGTGGCCCTCATTTAATCAGTTGAAGGTCTTAAGAGAAAAGACTGAGGTTGTCTGAGGAAGACAGAATTCTGCCTACATACTGCCTTTGGACTGGAGAACACAACATCAACTCTTCTCTCAGTCTCTTCTCTCAGACTAGCTTGCTAGTCTGCATGTAGATTTTGGATTTGCCAACCCCCACAATCACATGAGCCAACTCCTTAAAATAAGTTTTTCTCTCCATCTCTCTCTCTGTCTATATACACACACATCTAACTGATTTTGTTTCTCTGCAGGACAGAGATTAATACACCAGGCAAAAGAGGAACCCTCTGACTTCTTTCATGTTTGTCCATCAGCGTGTCTGAATCACCTGTAACAGTAAATGGGTTGACCATCTTTGAGAAATGCTGGACTGTGGTATAGATATATATGCTGAATAGAATTCCTGTAGCTATTGACTTGTAGTACTAGGCTTTTCCTTAACATTGGGGTGAATAATATACCTCTGAACACTTCTGTTTTCCAGTTGTCTAGTAGAAGTGAAAGCAATTTATTATTAGCACAGAATATTGAATTGCAACATAAACCTGCTGGTTTTCTGCATAAAAAAAAAATAATGATAATGATCCTATTCCAAAACCACTACAAAGTGTTTTGATATGTTTTTCTAGTAGGGGTAATGTCTTGAGATATGCTTTATGTCCACATTTTCTTAGTTCCCATTTTTTTAAAGATTTTATTTATTTTTGCGAGAGAGAGAGTGTGAGTGAGCGCATGCTAGTGCACACGCAAGAGGCAGGGTGGGGGGCAGAGAGAGAAGCAGACTCCCTGATGAGCGGGGAGCCTGCTGCGGGGCTCGATCCCAGGACCCTGGGATCATGACCTGAGCCGAAGGCAGATACTTAACCAACTGAGCCACCCAAGCACCCTGTTAATTCCCATTTTTGACCAACAGTAGACAATATAAAAGATATTTACAAATTCAACCCATTTCACCTCAATTCAAAAACATTTGGTGAGGGCCCACTATGTTCAGTGGTAAAGATAAAAAGATGAGTAATAACTTTGCTTTGAAAGAGGTCACTACTTCATTGGGAAGCCAACATATAAACAGGTTTTTGGTTTTTTTTTTAAAGAATGAAAATGTCTAAGGCAATGGGTTAAGGGCACTTTTAGTCCACCTTTCTACTTAAAACCCCATCAAAAAAAGAAAGTAAGTAAAAAGAAAATCTTCATTAAGACAAGGAAATTGCCTGAACTCCTAACCTTACATGATGACACACACCTGAACTGAGAGAAGAAAACATGCATATTATTTTAGATATTGAGCCAGAAACAAATCTCCCTCCCCCAATTGTCACATTCTAAGGGACATACAACTATAATGTATATTTTTATTAAAATGCTCTGTTAGACTGACTGAAACACATATGTTAAAGGAAAAACCATGGTGTACATGTCATTTCTATTGTTCATGACCTAGCTTCTCTGCCAAGGAGATAACTCAATAGAAAGCAGAACTGAAGAACTTAAAAAAAGATTATTAAGGCCAGGTTGCTACACTTAGCAATCTAAGAAGACATTTGTTCCTCGAGTAAAGGAAATAACTTGATGAGAGCAGTATTTGTAATAAATTTCAAAACCATTCTTCAGCAGGTCCTACCACCATTCAAAGCCCAGTAATATTCAGAAAAGATATCATCAAGGGACTATGCCTGAAAAGCATAAAAAGAAAGGATAGACTGGAAGCTAAAAAGAAAGAGAAAGGGAACATGAACAAAAAGCAACTGAAAAACATAGGAATAGTGGGGCGCCTGGGTGGCTCAGTCGTTAAGCGTCTGCCTTCAGCTCAGGTCCATGATCCCAGGGTCCTGGGATCCAGCCCCGTGTCGGGCTCCCTGCTCAGCGGGAAGCCTGCCTCTCCTACTCCCCCTGCTTGTGTTCCCTCTCTCTCACTGTGTCTCTCTCTGTCAAATAAATAAATAAAATCTTAACAACAACAACAAAAAAACATAGGAATAGTTAAATCACATAGTTCTACCTAGAATTGTAGAGAATAATTTATCGTTTCTAAAATAAAGAAATTTAAAAAGTTCAAAATAATCATATAAGTGTACAAAAAGTGATCACAAGACCATGAAAAGAAACAAAAAGCATTTTTTATAAGACTTGGGAATTAAAGACAAAAACGTTCTAGAAATAACCACCAAAATGGGATAAATGCAGCTGAAAAAGTCAGAAATATGAGAGTAAGTTACAGAAAATATCACCAAAAGAAATGAAAAACTCTATACGGGGAATTTCAGAGAAAATAATTTGCAGAGATCTAACATATGCAAGATGATTGTTTCTAAAGAAGAGAAAAGAAATGGTTTGGAAGTCATAAGGACTGTTCACATGGATTTCTGATTCTCTACTCATTCTAGGCACATGGCATGATTGCAATTCTTCGTTTCTTTGATAAGTATGTGGCTAGATTGGACCAAAGAAATGTGAACAATAAAGGCTTTAGGAGTTAGAGTGTAATTTACTACATTTTCTTTTCTCCCCATTTGGTTCAACAATAGAAGGGTGTGTCAAAAAGGAGTCTTAAATACCACCTGGTATCACTTAAGTACGATAGTAAAAAAGAGTCTTAACTTCTCTTAGAAAGTAGAAAAGTGGTTGCCAGGGGTGAGGGGATGGGGGGAAATAAGGAGAGGTGGATGAAAGGGTACAAACGTTCAACTCTAAGATGAGTAAGGTCTGAAGATCTAACAAATAACAAGGTGATTATAGTTGGTAACACTGTATTATGTGACTGAAATTTGCTAAGATGAGTAGAACTCATCAAAAGAAAAAAAAAAGGTATGTGAGGTGATGATATGTTAACTAGATGGTGGGAATCCTTCCACAAAGTATACGTGTATCAAATTACCACGACGCACACTTTAAATACATCTTACAATTTTATATGTCAATTATACCTCAATATAGCTGAAAAAAAAAGGAAAAGGAAGAAGGCTTCATTACCTTGGCTTCTTAAGTAACAATAATCATCAGAGCCCTGATGACCCATGTTGTACTTGTATTATTAGCAAGAAATAAACTTCCATGTGTCAAGCCAATAAGATTTTAATTCTGTAGCATAACTTATACAAACTGGTATGGAAAAATCTTTCAAGAAAAACAGGATATTGAAAAGTCTTTGAACAGTTTTAAGCTTTAGAAAGTTCAGAAGCATAAATGATACCAACTTACAAAAAATAGTATTTGAAAGTTTAATTATCTACATTTCCTCTATATTTATTTTTGTTAACCTCACTGATGCATTTAATTTTTGTTATTCTTTCAATGTGTGCCATCTTAAGTCAGAAGTAATCAAAGACTTAAAACTACAAATTTTTTGCTTGAAATTCACAAAACTAAGTATAAAGACATACATGACTTTCAAGTGATGAATTGGCGAGGAGTTATTTGCTTCCCTCACTAGTGAGCTACTTAAAGCAAGACTTTTTTCTTCTTCTTCCTCCCTTTCTGTCTCTTTCTCTCTCTTTCTTCCTTTTTTTCTTTCTACCAAATATGTTCCCTGGCATTATATAGATGTTAAATAAAGTTTTCTTGAACAGAGTTGAATTATTACTTCTTTCAATATTGGCATGTAGATCATTCAGACTGATTTGTTTGACTAAGAATTATGATTGGAACCGTTTGGAATCTACATACCTATGCATGATTAAAAAGATTTCTAGAATATGTCTTGCCAGCCCTTTCTGGCTTGCCAGGTCTCTGCGGATAGGTCTCATGTTATTCTGATGTTCCTCCCTCTGTATGTAAGGAATCTCTTCCTTGTGGTCAATAATTTGGACTCTGTACAAATTTTTGGTTCAACAATAGAAGGATGTGTCAAAAAGGAGTCTTCAATACCACCTGGTATCACTTAAGTACGATAGTAAAAAAGGAAAGTAAAAAAAAGGAAACCACCTAAGGTGGTTTCCTTCATTCTAAGATTTGCAAGTTTTACTATTACATGCCGAGGAGTTGGTCTGTTTTCCTTGATCTTGGGAGGGGTCCTCTCTGCCTCTAGGACATGAATATTTGTTTCATTCCCCATATTAGGGAAGTTCTCAGCTACGATTTGCTCAAATATATCTTCTAGTCCTCTTTCTCTCTCTCCACCCCTCAGGGATCCCAATAATTCTGACAATGGAACGTTTCATGGCATCACTTATTTCTTTAATTCTGTTTTTATGGATTTTGAGCTGTTTCTCCCAAGCCTCCTCTTTTTCCTTCTTTTCTATCAATTGGACTTCTAGATCACTAATTCGTTGTTCTGCCTTGTTTACCCTAGCTGTTTGAGTAGATTAGATTGGATCTCATTGATAGCATTTTTAAGTTCTGCCAGTTCAGCTTTCATTTCTGCCCTTAGAGACTCTATGTTGCCATTAATCGATTTCTCCATTCTAGCTCTCATCTTCATAACTGTTACCCTGAAGTCCATTTCCGACATCTTGGTTATATCTGTATCCATTTGTAAATCTGTGGCAGAAGTCACAGTCTCTGAGTCTTTCCTATTTTGGGGGTTCCTCCTCCTAGTCATTCTGTTGAGGGGTGATTGAGAGAATGTACAGAGTCCAAATTATTGACCACAACCCAAGCAAGATGCACCTATTTTATAGGTACCTTAGAGTTGTTGGCCTCCAGATTTCCCAGCCTGTCTTTTGGGGGAAGGGCCTGCTGCGCTGTTACTCAGGCAGAGTTTGGGCAGAGTTGCCCTGCCCCCTGTGCAGGGGGGGTATGGGCTGAGTGAAAACCAGTTTTTTGGGGCTTTTGTTCTCTGGAAGTTTTCCTTGGTGGCTTTCTGCAACTCTTCCGAGAGTCAGAGTAGATGAGACTTCATCAAGATAAAAAGCTTCTGCACAGCAAAGGAAACAGTCAACAAAACAAAGAGGCAACCCATAGAATGGGAGAAGATTTTTTGCAAATAACACTACAGACAAAGGGCTGATATCCAAGATCTATAAAGAACTTCTCAAACTCAACACCCAAAAAACAAGTAAGTCAAAAAATGGGCAGAAGACATGAACAGACACTTCTCAAAAGAAGACATACAAATGGCTAACAGACACATGAGAAAATGTTCATCATCATTAGCCATCAAGGAAATTCAAATCAAAACCACACTGAGATACCCCCTTACACCAGTTAGAATGGCAAAAATTGACAAAGCAAGAAACAAGTGTTGGAGAGGTTGTGGAGAAAGGGGAAACCTCTTACACTGTTGGTGGGAATGCAAGTTAGTACAGCCACTTTGGAAAACAGGGTGGAGGTGCCTCAAAAAATTAAAAATAGAGCTACCCTATGACCCGGCAATTGCACTACTGGATATTTACCCCTAAGACACAGATGTAGTGAAAAGAAGAGCCATATGCACCCCAATGTTCATAGTAGCAATGTCCGCAATAGCCAAACTGTGGAAAGAGCCAAGATGTCCTTCAACAGATGAATGGATAAAGAAGATGTGGCTCATATATACAATGGAATATTACTCAGCCATCAGAAAGGATGAATACCCACCTTTTACATCAACATGGAAGGGACTGGAGGAGATGATGCTAAGTGAAATAAATCAAGCAGAGAAAGTCAATTATCATATGGTTTCACTTATTTTTGGAACATAAGGAATAGCATGGAGGACATTAGGAGAAGGAAGGGAAAAATAGGGGGGGAATAGGAGGGGGAGACGAACCATGAGAGACTGAGAGTTTTAGAGGGGAGGGGGGTGGGGGGATGGGTTAGCCCAGTGATGGGTATTAAGGAGGACATGTATTGCATGGAGCACTGCGTGCTATACAAAAACAGTCATGGAACACTACATTAAAAACTAATGATGTACTGTATGGGTACTAACATAACAATAAAATAAAATAAAATTTAAAAATAAATAAATAAATAAGATTTCTAGAGTTTCCTTACTTTTGATAGCATGGCTTTTATTTAAATCAACTTAGCTGAATGTATTGTAAGTTAAGTTTGGGATTGAACAATTGTAAAAGAGATGATTGATAGAAGCCATTATATAAGTATGTCAAAGTAATCCTTCATAAATTGATTTAGAAATGACATAACAGCATTTTACAATTAAAATGAAGTTCAAATTGAGACATCTGAAAATGTAACTGACAAGGTTTTACTCTTTCTGTCTTTGAAAGCAAAGTGATCAGTCATGTTCTGGCAAAAGAATTATATGCATGAGACTTACCTTTAAATATTTAAAATATCTCAGTTTAAATCTTTTTTTTTAAAATACCATAATTCTTCTCTATTACACACCCAATTCTATCTGGATAATATACGTGGTCCTGAGAAACCTCCAAAGATCTTTCACCTTTATCTTTAATACAGAAGAGAGGTGGTTAGAGGAATTGTTTTAAGGTAAATCATGTAAGTACAAGTGAACTCTGATACTCTTTGGGCTCACACTTTAGTTCCTGTCCCTGACCAAATACCTTATAACACTGTCCTTGATCTCCCCTGTGTCTCATCACTATTATTCACTATCCTTTGCTCTTTTTTTCTCCTCTTGCCCTTTGATTGTAGATAATTTATTGAATTCAATTCTGAGCTCTACTGTTTTGCTCCCCTTGATAATTTCAACTTCTATGACTTAAAATATCATCCCTACACTGAAGATTTCCAATTTAATCTTATAAGCCCTAACAAATTTCCTGAACTCTGTATCTTCATTTTCAATTTCCTGCCAGACATGCCACCTGGAATTCTCTGCAAACTCAGCATATCTAAAACTGATCTTACTATCGCCCTGGGCATTTCTTATCAGATTGTAGAGCAATGGTTCTCAGTTCAAGTTTTGGAGAGGGAACTTGGGGTTGTTAGGAGGTTAAGGTTGAATCAGAATCATGTATGGAGGTTTTCAAAGAAAGCTCTTTCTACACAAAATGTGCCAGAATTTCCTGGGACAGGGAACTGAGGAAGTAGACATAAAGTGAAAAAAGGCCTATGGGTGATTTTGCCCAACCTTAATCCCCCACTACCTCACACTGATAAAGGCTGTATTAGGCTTATGGATATCCAAACTCCTTCTTCCTTCTCCATTCCTTGCAATTGCCACCACCATATGTGACCAAAGGTGAGGAATTTCTTATTTACACCAGAAGAAAAGAGAAAGAACAGGGGCTGGCAAATTCTTTGAAATGGTCCTAATTCTGAAATATCTCCAATATCTGTTTCATATTCTTTACTCCCATTACTTCTACAACTGGCTTTCTTCAGGATTACCTTGACTTCTGCAATGACCTAATAAATGATTTCTCTACCTTTAGTCTTTTTTCCTAATCTCATCCACTCTACATACTGCTACCAGATGTATAAACATAAGTTATGTCTCTGTGTGTATATATATGTAATTGAAGTATTATATATGTTATATTATATACATATATATTTATGCTATTACATATTACATATATTGCATATATATTTATGCTGTATATTATGTTACATATATATTTATGCTATATATTATATATGTAACATATATTATTTGTATATATTGTAACATATACATATATGTGTAATATATAATGTACATATTATATATGTAATTCAAGTATAATTTAAATGCAGTAATATTAATCAATATTTGGTGTACACTTGGATGAATTTTAAAACTTCATATAGTCACATAACCACTCAGAACATTTCCATTGCCTGAAAAAGTTTCTCATGCCTCCTTACAGTATATCCCATCTCCCATCCTCCAGTCCCTACACACCACTGATCTAATGTAGTTTTATTTTCTTCTAGATTCAAATAACTGGAAACATACACCATGTAGTTCTTATGTCTGCCTTCTTTTATTGAGTATAGTGCTTTTGAGATTCATCCACATTATTGCATATACCAGTATACTGTTTCTACTTATTGCTTAATAGTTATTTCAAAGTATTCCCATATCACAATTTGTTTATCCACTCACTAGTTGTTGGGCATTTGAATTGTTTCCAATTTTTAGGTAATATGAATCCAAGTATTAATGTGGATTTATGCTTTCATTCTCTTAAATAAATATTAGGAGTAGGACTGCTTTCTCCAAAGTGACTATACCATTTTACCTTTCCGCCACCAATGAATGAGCATGCCAGTTGTTCCATACCCTTGCCAACATTTGGTATTAGCTTTTTTTATTTAGCCATTCTAGTTGACCAATGCAGTGGCATTTCACTGGGGTTTTAATTTTCATTTTCTTGATGACTAATAATGTAGAACATTTTTTCTGTGCTTATTTGACATTTATGTGTCTTTCTTTCTGAAATGTTTGTTGACATCTTCATATTTTTCAAATTTTATCTTCTAATTATTAAGCTGTAATAGTTCCTTTTATAATATGGATACAAATGTATTTCAGATATATGTTTTGTATATATTTTCTCCTACCCTTTGACTTACCTTTTCATTTTTTTAAGTGTCTTCTGAAAAGCTAAAGTTTTAATTTTGATAAAGTCCAATAAAACCATGTTTTTCTCCCATGGTTCATTCATTTTGTGGCATATCTAAAAAAAATCTTTGCTTAACCTAAGGTCACAAAGATTTTCTTCTTCTTTTTTTTTTTTTTTTTTTTTAAGATTTTATTTATTTATTTGAGAGAGAGAGAGAGCACCTGAGAGGGGGGAGGGTCAGAGGGAGAAGCAGACTCCCTGCCGAGCAGGGAGCCCGATGCGGGACTCGATCCAGGGACTCCAGGATCATGACCTGAGCCGAAGGCAGTCGCCTAACCAACTGAGCCACCCAGGCGCCCTTTTCTTCTTCTTTTATCCCATAATTTTTATGGTTTTAATTCCTACATTTAATTCTTATAATTCTTTTGGGATAATTTGTGTATATCAAATAAGAGCCAAAGCTCCTATTATTTGCATAGAAATCTCCAATTATCCCAGCACTATTTGTTAAAAAGACTATTCTCTGACTACTGAATTACTCTGGTTCCTTTGCTGAAATCGTGGCTGTGCATTCTATTTCACTGATCTAAAGTTTTATGATAAGCCATAAAATCAGGTATTATAAGTCTTTTAATTTTGGGCTTTTCATCAAAAAACATATTTTCATCAGTCATCTTGGCTATTCTAGATAGTTAGTATTTCTATACAAATTTAAGAATAACCTTGTCAAATTCTATAGAAAAAGCCTCATGAGTTTTCATTGGAGTTATGATCCTATAGACCATATTGGGGAAAATTTGAAATCTTCATACAATTAATCCTTCCAAAAACCCGAATATCTCTCATTTATTTAGATGTTCTTTAATTAATTTCAGCAATGTTTTCTAATTTATAAGATTTGAACATATTTTGTTAAGTGTTCCTAAGTATTTCATATGTTATACTATTTTAACTGGTATTACTTTTTATTTTTTTTATTTTTAAAATTTTTAAAGATTTATTTGTTTATTTTAGAGAGGGGGATGCCTGGATGGCTCAGTTGGTTAAGCATCTGCCTTTGGCTCAGGTCATGATCCCAGGGTCCTGGGATCGAGTCCCACATCAGGCTCCTTCTGCCCCTCCTCCCACTCATTTACTCAATCTCTCTCAAATAAATAAATAAAATCTTTAGAGAGAGGGTGTGTGAGTGGGGGGAGGGGCAGAGGGAGAGAGAGAATCCTCAAGCAGACTCCTCGCTGAGCACTGAGCCCAATGCAGGGCTCAGTCCCAGGACCCGGAGTCATGACCTGAGCCAAAATCAAGAGTTGGATGCTCAACTGAATGAGAAACCCAGGTACACAAGGTATTGTTTTTTAAATGTCATTTTCTAGTTATGCCTCTAGTTATACCTATTTATATAAACAGAAATACAATTGATTTTGCATATTGACTGTGCAATCTTGTTAAATTCATTTATAAATTTTTGTTGCTTTTCTGTAGAATCCTTAGGATTTTCTGTGCCTTCAACAAATAAAGACAGTTTTATTCCTCTATTCCTATTTATATGCTTTTATTTGTTTTATTTTGGTTTTGCCTTATTCCCCTGGCTAGATCTTCCAGTACAACGTATAAAAGAAGTGGAAAGAGGGGACATATTTAGCTCTTTCCAAATCTAGGGGGAAAATATTCAGTGTTTCAATATTAAATATCATGCTAGTTGTAGGTTTCCCATAGACTTCCTTTGTCATATTGAGGAATTTCTATTCGATTCCTGGTTTACTGCGAGTTTTCAATCAGGAAATTATATGAAATTTTGTCAAATGCTTTTTCTGTATCTATAGGGATGAGTATATCATTTTTTTCTTCATAGTCTGTTAGTAGGTGAACTCCATTGAATAGTTTTCAAATGTTTGAACCAACATTGCATTCCTCAGATAAATCCCACTTGGTCATGTTGTATTTTTTCTTTATGTATTGCTGGATTGTGTTCTTTTGCTAAATATTAAGGGTTATAGTTCAACTCATTTGATCTACTACTTCTTCTTGCTCAATTGCTTGCATTGTTTCTGACAATGCTATGTCTTATTTTTGTTCCTCTGTATGTAACTTTTTTTTTTGGCTACTTTTAAGATTTGATGATTGGTATTATTATGCACTTTGATGTAGTTTTCTTCATGTTTCTTTTGTTTGTGATTTGTTGAATTTCTTTGAAACTGTGGGTTAATAGTTTTCATCAAATTTATAAAATTTGGGCCATTATTTTTTCAAACATTTTTCTCTCCTTCCTTCTTTCTTCTATCCTTCAGGGATTCTAAATACATGTCGATTAGGTTGCCTGAAGTTGTCTCATGATTCCCTGATGCTTTATTCATATCTAATATATAAAAGCATATTTAATGTCTTTTCATGCTGTCACAATGACAAATATTACATTGTTCATTTTGGAGAAAAAAACAAGATTGAAAAGGTTGACTTTCTTCAAGTTTGTTATTCAGGAAATATTTTTATTTTTTATTTTTTTAATATTTTATTAATTTATTTGAAAGAGAGAGAGAGCAAGCACAAGCAAGGAGAGCAGCAGGCAGAGGGAGAGGGAGAAGCAGTCTCCACGCTGAGCAAGGAGCCTGATGCGGGACTCAATCCCAGGACCCTGGGATCATGACCTGAGCCGAAGGCAGACGCTTAACCAACTGAACCACCCAGGTGCCCCTCAGCAAATATTTTTAATCATCTATATGTTGGACACTGGGGATACAGAAGTAAATATGACATACCCCCTGATTTTTTAAAACTTTTTATTATAAAGAATTATATACATATATAAAGAAATATATACAAAATCAGACAAAAAAGGATAATAAACGCCCTCATATCCATCACTTTGCTTTAGTAATTATTAACTCGTGACCAGTATTCTTTCATCTGTGTCTTCACACAATCTCCTATTATATATTTACATTTTATTTTGAAATTATAAACTCACAGGAAGTTACAAAGATAGTACAGAGAATCCATGTACACTGTACCCAGTTTTCCATAACGGTTACCTCTCATATAACCATAGTACGATATCAAAATCATTGACATTGATACAATGTGTGTATGGAGTTTTGTTTCTTTGTTGTACTCACATATTAGAATCATTTAACTACCATTTTGATCAAAATACAGAACTGTTTGATGAAAGATCTCACTTGTGTTACTCCTTTATTATCATACTCATCCTCTTCCTCCCCACCATCCTAACTCCTAGAAATCACTGGTTTAAATATCATCTCTATTATTTTGTCATTTCAAGAATGTTATACGTAGAATCATAAAGTATGTTATTTTTGAAATTGGATTTTATCATTTAGTGTAATGTCCTTAAGATCCTCCAAGGTGTTGCATATATCAAGAATTTGTTCCTTGTAATAAGTAGTATTCCACAGTATGAATATACTACAGTTTATTTAGTCATTTGTTAATTGTAGGACATTTTGACTATTTCCAGTATTAGGATATTATAAATAAAGCCACTATTAACAACTGTGTACATGTTTTTGTATGAACATAAGTTAAATTCTCTGGATAAAATGCTCAGCAGTCTGATTGCTGAGCCATATCATTAGGTTATGTTTATTTATTTATTTATTTTATTTTTTAAAAAAGATTTATTTATTTATTTTAGAGAGAGAGAGCATGAGCAGGAGGGGCAGAGGGAGAGTGAGAGAGAACCTCAAGCAGACTCCATGCTGAGCACAGAGCCCAACATGGAGCTCTGTCTCATGAATCTGAGATCATGACCTGAGTCAAAACCAAGAGTCAGATGCTCAACCAACTCTGCCACCTAGGCACCCCATGTTTAGTTTTTTTTAAAACAGAAACTAATTTAAATAGACTAATTTCCAAGTGACTGTACCATTTTGTATTACCATCATCAATGTATGAAAGATTCAGTTTCTCTGCCCTCATCAGAATTTGGTATTGTCACTATTTTTAATTTTAGTTGTTTTGATAAATGTATAGTGTTATCTTATTTTGTCTTAATTTGTATTTCTATTATGACTAGTGATGGTGAACATTTTTTGTGTGCTTACTTGCCAACTATACATCCTTTTTTGGCAAAATGTCTCTACATATTTTTTGCCCATTTTCTAAGTGGACTGCTTGGTTTTAAGTTGTAAAGTTTTGAGAATTCTTTATACATTCTAGAGATGAGTCCTTTGTCAGATATGCTGTTTATAAATATATTATCCCAATCTGTAGCTTGTTTTCTCATCTTCTTCACATGGTCTTTCGCAGTATAAAAGTCTAATTTTTGACAAAGTTCAATTTATATATTTTTTCTTTTATATATATCATGATTTTTGGTGTCACATGTAACAACACTTTATCAAACTTTAGGTTCTAGAGATTTTCTCCTATGTTTTCTATTTTTTAAAGTCTTATAGTTTTACATTTTGTGAACTAATGACTTATTTTGAGTTCATTTTTTACATACAGTGTAAGGTTTAGTTTAAGGCTCTGTTTTGCCTGTAGCTATCCAATTGCTCCTGTGCCATTTGTTGAAAAAGCTATCCTTCCTTCATTGTATTGTCTTTGTACCTTTGTCAAAAATAAGTTGGCTGTACTTGTGTTGTCTATTTCTGGGTTTGTTATTCTGTTCTACTGATTTGTTTCTATCCATCATGCAGTACCACACAGCTTTGATTATTGTAGTTGTATAATTAAACTTGAAATCAGAAAAAGTGCATCTTCCCATTTCCTTTTTCTTTTTCAAAATTGACTTAGCTACTCTAGTTCCTTTTTCTTTCCATATTACTTTTAGAATAATCTTGTCTAGACTTATTAAAAAAAAAACTCACTGAGATTTTGATAAGAATTGCATTAAATGGCAATTGGAGAGATCTGACATCTTTATTACATTGAGTCTTCCAATCCATGAACATGGTATGTCTCCCTGTTTAATTTGATATCTTTGATTTCTATCATTAACGCTTTTTTTATTTTGTACTTTTCTTCAGCATACAAGTCCTATATATGTCATGCCACGTTTACATTCAGGTATTTTTTTCTTTCTTTTTCCTTTATTTATCTATTTTTTTTTTTTTTGAGAAACTGTAAATGGTATTATATTTTTATTTTCATTTTCTTCATGTTCCCTGCTAGTATATAGAAACACAATTGATTTCTGTATGTTGATATTGCATCCTGCAGTCTTACTGAACTCATTCATTAATTTTTGAAGGTTTTAATTTTTTTTTTTAAGATTTTTGTTTATTTATTTGACAGAGAGAGACACAGCGAGAGAGGGAACACAAGCAGGGGGAGTGGGAGAGGGAGAAGCAGGCCTCCCGCCGAGCAGGGAGCCTGATGCGGGGCTCAATCCCAGGACCCCGGGATTATGACCTGAGCTGAAGGCAGACACTTAAAGACTGAGACACCCAGGCACCCCTTGAGGTTTTAATTTTTCATGTAGAAGTATACCAATTCTTTTTACTGGCTTATGGCACTGGATAGAATTTTTAGTACATGTTCTTTAAAAAGTTAAAGAAGTCCCCCCTCTATTATGGGTTGAATTGTGTTTTCCCAATTGTTGAAGTCCTAGCCCTCATACCTCAGAACAGGATTTTATTGGAAAGAGGTTAACTGTAGAGGTAACTAGTTAAGATGAGATCATAATGGAGTAGGGTGGGCCCCTAATCCAATATTACCAGTGTTCTTATCACAAGGGGAAATTTGGAGCAGACACATAGGGAGAATTCTATGTAAAGATGAGGGCAGATATCAGGTGATGCTTCTACAGGCCACGGAATGCCAAAGATAGCTAGAAAACCACCAGAAAGTAGAGAAGAAGTATGGAACAGATTCTTCCTCACAGCCCTCAGAAGGAACCACCCAGCTGACCTTGATCTTGAATGTCTAATATCCAGAACTGTTAGACAATATGTTTCTGTTGTTTGAACGATTCAGGTTTTGGTATTTTGTTATGGTAACTAGCAAACTAATATACCTGCTATTCCTGGTCTTCTGAGAAGTTTTTGTGTTGTTTGGTTTCATTTTGCCATGAATGTATGTTGAATTTCATCAAATGCTTTTTCTGAATCAATTCATATGGCCATGTGATTTTTTTTCTCTGGCCTGTTGATATAGTGGATTACAGTGATTCATTTCTTAATGTTGAAGTAGCCTTGTTGCTGAAATAAATCCTATTGGTCATGTTGTATAACTTTTTAGTGTATATTGTTAGATTCAGTTTATTAATATTTTGTTGGGGATTATTTTTTAGTCTATATTCATAATGAATATCAATCACTGGTTTTGTTTGTTTGTTTTTGTTTTGGACTCTTTTTTTGTTTTGTTTTGTTATCAGAATAATCTTGGAAATAACTATGAGATGACCTTCATTGTCTTTTTGGAATCAGGGTATTTCAAATGGAATTCAGTATACCCAAGTATATCAAGTATACCCAATCAAGTTACAAAGTTTTGATTAAATATGGTGGAATGACCATAACTCCTGTATTTTTTCTTTTTTCTTTTTTTTTAAGATTTTATTTATTTATTTGAGAGAGAGAGAATGAGAGACAGAGAGCATGAGAGGGAAGAGGGCAGAGGGAGAAGCAGACCCCCTGCTGAGCAGGGAGCCCGATGGGGGACTCGGATCCCGGGACTCCAGGATCATGACCTGAACCAAAGGTAGTCGCTTAACCAACTGAGCCACCCAGGCGCCCATCCTGTATTTTTTCTTAAAACCATACTAAAATGATCATAAATGGATTTCAAAAATGGTACAAGTCAACAAGGACGATGTACACAAGAAAAAGGTAATAACTAAATTTTAGAAGCTGAAAATGAATAAGTTATGATTGATCTAATAGACTAGAGAAAGCTGAAGCTTATCCAGAAGGGTGTGAACCTCTGAGGTAAGCTAATTACAATGCAGAAATCCAGCAAATCTTGGGAGCTGGAAACACCAGTTATACTGAATTGGGTTAGGGCACAAGTGGGTCTGAAAACTAGGAGATTGCTCAAAAGGTTATATAAATAGTACTTCAAAAAAAATAGTAGCTCAAATCCCAGATCCACTCCCATACTATTCTGTCAGGAAATTACTCCCAGCAGAGGATTAAAGTTTATTTTCTAGAGAAGTTGAAAATGGGGGATACCATATACAGATGAAGGCAGGAAATCACTATAAATATAAGCAAGAAAGTAAAAGTCTACATATAAATAGTAGGCCCACTTGACTCATTTATTTATAAATGAGTGGCTAGTAACCAGTCTCTCTGGGCAGGCCACTGTAGGATTCCTCTCTGGAAAATTGACCAACTTAGGAAAGGAATCTGCAGATATTGATAGTCTTCAAAATGGTTCTCCAAAGAAGCAATTCAGCCAGATCACTCTACAGTGAAACACAGAAGTGGAGAAGCCTACTTTAATACATTAAATATCCAATCAGCTTTTTGGGCTCTCTTAAAGATGAGTAAGAAGCCAACAATCACCAAACATGAGAGAAAATCCTTTAACATGAAAGGCAGAGATCAAAATAAATAATAAAATAGTTGAAACAGAGACAATGAAAGAAACACGAGAAAAGTTTCTGTAAAAATTATAAAGAGAAATGAAATTGCATTATGTAAGAATAAAAGGCAAAAAGATTCAGAGAACAAAGTTAGCCTTGGAAATTAAAAAGATAAAGGAGCAGAAATAAATTTATAGGAGAATTTGGAACACAAATTTGAAAATAAAAAATTTTTAGATAAAATAAAGAGCTAGACCATAGGAAGTAACAGATAAGTCTGATTTTCCTTATAAACCTTATATAACTATTTCACTTTTAAAAGTATGTAACAGGTTTTTAAAAATTAAAAGTGTAAGAACCAGGCTGGAAATTGGGCATTAACCCAAACAGATTTGCAACTTCTTAAAAAACTGGACTCCTTCCTGAAAGAGAAGAGGGTATATAGCAGGCAGAGTTAACTGACTAAGGGCTATTACCTTGACCCACCTGCAGAGAGGAGTCTATCTAGACTGTTCTGGTAAGGCTGGTTTTCAAGTGTGCATTGAATCTTTTATTTGAGGCTATATGCTATTAGGAACTAGAGATATAGCAGGAAACAATAGGGCAGAAAATAGGCAGGAAGATTTCAAATTGTGGTTATAAAATGCCAATAAAATATAAGAGGACTGGCATACTGCTGAGATGGGCTAAGTCACCACAATTATAGAAGGTTTTCAGCATCTAGGATTCGTAATTCTACATGGTCTCAAAGTTGTCAGTGTATGAATTTTGGTAGCAGAAGGATATTTAATAACATGGAGAAAAAGTCAATTAAAGATGTCCATATTTGCATTAAAATTTAAGTGACATTTTTAGGGACCCATAGGACAAGATGCTATGGAGCATAGCCTAAGAAATTAGCCATAATTAGTGCTGGTTACTGCCAAAGCAATTGACAACAAAGCCTTAATGAGTAGTCTTAGGTGTTTTTTTTTTTCAAGATTAACTGATGATTAACTTGGCAAATATCTCATACTGTGACTTTTTTTTTTAAAGATTTTTATTTATTTATTTGAGAGAGAAATAGAGAGCATGAGGGAGAGGCAGAGGAAGAAGCAGACTCTTTGCTGAGCAGGGTGCCTGATGCGGGACTTGATCCCAGGACCCTGAGATCATGACCTGAGCTGAAGGCAGCTGCTTAATCGACTGAGCCACCCAGATACCCTAGTGGTCTTAGTTGATACTGAATTACATACTTGTCCCATCCCTTTCTCCCTAAAATTACACACTCATTCATTCAACAAACATTTATTAACCACCAGTAGTTATTAGGTACTGTGCTACGTACCAGAGCTGCAAAGAAAATGACCAGATATAGTCTTTGCCTTCATGGAGTTTATAATTCAATGAGGAAGTTTATAAGGGTGATAAGCACTTCCAAGAAAGGTCATGGTCATCAGACGGGGGTGACTACGGTAAGAGTGACTTAATCCACTCATAACTCAGAGAACACTTCTTTTAAAAAGTGAGATTTGAAGGGAGAACTAATGGGTAATAAATAGAGGGGTGGGTGTCAAAGTGTTTTAGGCAGAGAAACAGTATGTGCAAAGGCCTTGGGACAGAATAAAGTATGGTGCCTTCAAGGAAGTGAAAGGACATCTATGACCATCAAGAGGTGAGAGAGAAAAGGGAACCTGTTGCAGACTGAATGGCAGGTAGAAGTTGGGTTCTACAGAACTAAGAGATATATTGTAGATTAGGAGCTTTATCCCAAAAGTAATGGGAAGATGTTGAAGAGTTTGAAGCAGAATCTGATGAGTTTTGAGTTCTTGAAATATTTCTCTGACTTCTTTGTGATGAACTAATTGGAGGAAAGAAAAAGTAAATTCAAGAAAGCCAGTTGGGAACTTCTGCAGTTTGCTAAAATTTTTTTTGTTGTTGTTGAATTTTCTATTCCTTATGTTTGGTATAAACATACTAAATATGTATGGTTTCCTTAGGTGGTCAAGAAACCCAAATCACTGAACTCTGAAATCATACTCGGAAACCAACAAATAATAGGTTAGGGACAGGGGTGTGTGTGTGTGTGTGTGTGTGTGTGTGTGTGTGTGTGTGTGTGTGTGTGTGTGGTGAGGAGAGGTCAAGAAGGGCAGGAAGAATGAAAACTGGTTCACTCCATCTTTTATTTCTCTTGCTATGTGTCCTCCCGACCTCAAGGATCTCTTGCTTAAGGTACCAGGCTTGTCAGCTGTGATGTTTTGTATAAAGCACTGAGTGAGTTATCACAGAGCAGCATAACTTCCTTCATGAACTATCAACTATCTCTTTTATAATTTTATTATTTTAAGCTGAAACATGAATATGTAAACTGGGGTCAAAAGGTCTCTGTTTTGACAAGAAAATGGATCTGGAAAGTTAAGGGCATGCCCTCATTTTCACTGATATAAACCATTTGCCTAATTTTAAGTGTGTACTGTCAATCAAATGAGTTTGGGAAGTGAAAAAGTTTCAAGTAAGATCTGAAATTCCTCTATCAGAAAACTCTACTTTTTTTTTTTTTTTACTTTTTTTTGATCCTGATCTGCTTAGAATATATTGGAGAGAGGTTTATATAGTTATATAAACAGAAAATTCAATCTATGGCAATTTGGTATCTATTATATTCAATCAGTCTCTGACAGATTGTTCAATCACTGCTTCTTCATTCATTTACACAAGTAGTTATGGAGTGGCACTGCAGTGAGAGATCTTTGCTCTCAAGTGGTTCTTCTAGGTTGAGTGATATAAATTGGCAATGATAACATAAACGGCAATTACAGTAGGTAAATATGGCTCAGAAGCTAATGGGACACAAATAAGGGCATTTAGTTCAGACTTGGAAGTTGTCTTGGAGGATTGAAGAAAAGTATTCCTCTGGGTGCATAGAATTCTACCAGTCACTGCAGGGGAGAAGAATATTCTAAAGCAGAGGAAAGAGCATAAGCACACCCCAAGAACAGAGAGGGCATGGCCCATTTGAAGGATTAAGAGTAGTTCCAGGTAGGAGATTGTGAGGGTGGAGGGAATAACAGGAGCTGAGGCTAGAGGGGTAAGTAGGGGCCAGATCATGATGGGAGCCATGGTAAGGAATTTGGGGTCTTATTACTCTGTGAGCAAAGGAGAGAGCCATACAAAGTCTTAAACAGATTATTATAGTCAGATTTGCACTTTGGACGCACATCACTCTGGTTACAAGGCAAAGGATTCAAGCAAATCAGTTGGGAGATGGTTAAAGTAATCTAAGCAAGAGATAGTGGTATACCTTACATTGAGGCAGCAAGAATGAGGAGATTAGATGAAATAAGCAAAAATTTAAGAGTAAATTAATAAGACTAGATGATTTATTTGGATGGGGGAGGTGAGCTAAGGATGAGGAAAGAGTCAAAGATCATGCCCAAGTTTCTGGTTAGAAAATTGGGTGAATAGAAATGGGAGTGTTGAGTGTGTGGTGCCAGGAGAACATCTGAAATGAGATCTCTAATAGAAAATTACATTTATTCAGTGGGGATGGGTGAGTAGGTGGGAGGGGAGTATTTTATCATAAGAAATTCTTTTATTTGTGAATGATATAAAACCTCACTCAAGCAATCAAGGAAATGTATTGGTTCATGTTATGGAAAAATCCAGATGTATACTTAAGGCTTCAGACCCATCTGGATCCAGAGACTTAACTGAATTTGTCAGGATTTGGTTTTTATGTGCTTTTCACAGTAATGGCCTCATTTTTCTGACCCCCAGCAATACTGTGCTTATATCATTTTCACTGCCAGCAATCTCAGCAGACAGAACATAATTATTCCATCATGGCTTCAACATAAGTCCTAGCAGAGAATCTCTTTGGCTCTATTTGACCTGATTTGGGTCCTGTGGCTATCTCTAATTCAACCTCTGTGGCCAGATGGAAGGGATAAAAATGTCTACTGCAGTGATGTAATGCACACATTTATAAGATGAACATGGGAAAACTGAGAAAAATGGCCAGGCAGGTGATAGGAAATTAAGGCACTAGGAAACAAATGAGTATATTCAAGAGGGAGGAAATGGTCAGCTGTGGTTAATGACGGTGTTCAGTCAACTGAGAAAAGAATTTCAAATATTTATTTGATTTTGCAACAAAATGATGATTTATAACCTAGGCAAAGAAGTTTCATTGTGTAGTAGGTCAGAGGAGAAAATGGAGTGTTACAAATGAAAAATTGGTAAAGTGGTAGAGGCTGGGAGTATAGACAACTCTTTTGACCGTGAAGAAGTAAGCAGCCAGATGGTAGTTGAGTTCACAACTGCAGCTGCATTATTCTGGGAGCAAGGAAGCAAACACTGACAGAGTCAAAATAAATGGTAGCTGGACTGCCACCACCCCTGTCAGCCCCTCCTGGCTCTGTTTCTGCATTCTTGCAATGCAAGCCTGCTGGCTCATTTTGAGGCAGAGGAGAATGACACTCACCATCCTGACAATAACAACAACAAAAGATAAGAGTTGATGACAGAAACAATGACCCTATTGATTTCTGACTTAGCAGGGCAGAAAGACTGTGAGACAGTTTAAGAATGAAAGAATGGAAAAATATATATATGACAAAGTAATGACTTACAAGGGTGGTTTTTTTTTTTAGATTTTTTTTTTTTAATCAGGGAGAGAAAGAGTGAGAGAGAGCATGAGCAGGGGAAGCGGCAGGCAGAAGGAGAAGCAGACCCCCGCTGAGCAGGGAACTCGATATGGGCCTGGGATCATGACCTAAGCCAAAGGCAGACGCTTAACTGCCTGAGCCACCCAGGCGTCCCTTTACAAAGGTTTTTAATGAAGCATATTCATTTCTAATTAATGAGCAACCATCTTTAAATTTTTACAAACTGTGTTTAGGTCAGAATATAATATTCATGTGTCAAAATTGTATGGTAGTTATTAGATGGGCTTTGGAATTTAGGTTCAACACTGGCTCTAACACTTTTTATTTGTGATTCTTGGAAAAATTATCAAAGCTCTCTATATCTTGACTTTCTCATTGGTAAAGGGTGGTGGCTAATAATAATAATACCCACTACATACACATGTTCTGAAGATTGTTACATAATGTAAGAAAAGCACTTATCACCATGCCAATCACATACGATATATTCAATCATGTTTCCTACTACCGCTGTGGTTATTACATCTTTCTTTTATTTAACCCCTCTCCATTGTGCATTAACTAATTAGTATATCTAAATGGTAAGTTTTGTTTAACAATACATCATAATGCGCTGGGTTAAAAAAAGTATAGTGAAGTTTTTCTCAATTTGTGGCATGCAAACTACACTTTTATATTTACACTCCAATATATTATTTGGGCATTATTAATTAGGAACAACAAAATGCAAAAGAGAAAAACCAAGATGTCTGTTTACTTTGTCCAATCAGATAGCATTGATTTTATTAACTTAAAACTCAATTTCTACAAAGTTATAGCATTTATTAGCATTCACTCATTTTTAGTTCTTTCACTAAATATAAATCCATGGTGTCCTTGAATCATGTCCCAGTGAATTCTAGATTTGCACTGGAGCTTGGTCTCAATTTAGTAAATCTCTTCAACATCTTACTTTGGTTAAAAAATGGCAACCAAAATATTGGCACTTTAGTATAACAATGAGGTTCGTTTTCCCACTCACACTATAATTTTCTCCTAATCTCTATCAAAAAATTATTGATGATTCTAGGGCTGCCTGGGTGGCTCAGTCAAGCCTCACACTCTTGATTTTGGCTCAGGTCATGATCTTGTGAGATCAAGCCTCATGTGGGGCTCCATGCTCAGAGTGGAATCTGCTTGAGATTCTCTCTCTCCCTCTCCCTCTGCCCCTTCCCCCCGCTCAAGCATGTGCTATAAATAAATAAAATAAATACATAAAATCTTTAAAATAAAAAATATTGATGATTCTAAACTAAATTAAAGTGCTGACTACTAATAACAGATTTACAGCATAGCAGCATCTCAAATGGGAATTAGTTTTACGGTCAGTACTTAAAGTAAAAATGAAATAAAATAAATAATGCCCTTGAAAATGACCTTCAAGTACAACATTCATTAAATCCAATACAATTTTTCCTCCAGTCTCAGAATAGAGCTGTTTCTTGGTTAAGCAACAATTGAAAGCATTTAGGGACGATGTCTCAGAAAAAAGTATTTACTGCATGCTTAAAAATGAAGATTACACTTACTGCATGCAGCAAGATGCTTATATTCAGGTAGTTGAGAACAGAGGTAACTGTGAACAGTAGAGTTGTATCTTCCATTTCATGTTCACTCAGAGCCGTAAAAACATCCCGTGGGCAGTGGATAAAACCAGCCTATCTCTCTCTCTCTGCCCTCTGAACATGTATAATTGAATTTATGTAAGTTACATAAGCATACCATGATACTTCATTATAATATTTATTAGATGATGACAGTATACAGGATCCTTTAAAATCTATGAACAGTCTTTTCATAAACACATATGAGAGTTAGGCTTAATTTTAACTAACAAGTTTTTTAACCCATTACTTGAAACAAACAAAAAATACTAACAATTTGCTATTTTACTATTGCCCAAAGTATGTTAGGAGTGTAACAATAACAAAAAATAAATTATAGGGCCAAAATATTCAGGCTAGTTATTTGCTGGGCCCTCCCAGTAGAGCTGTGATGCATAAGAATCTGGAAACATCTGCGTCTTTCTGATATGGGGATAGAAGTTCTTGGGAAAGCGGGTATTATGCAATTGTATGACCATATTGAGTGCACTAATTGGTGCTACATATGCTGAAATTAAATTATCTTGGCAATTGTGATAGAAGTATTTTCTGCAAAGCAGAATTCCCCTACCAATACAGTTTTAGAAGATATCCTAGCATATATTTTACATATCGCACCGGTAATTTTTTTTCTTTTTTGCCAGGAGCAATTTTACTTAACCTATACAAATATACTACAGATGAATAAATGATGTGTTGGGCTCTACAGATCAATAATTAAAATTGAAAAAAGCTTTTTTTTTTCCTTCCTGAGGATGGACTCACTGTATGATCACATATGGATAGACTCACTGGCTTCTATGTAAAAAAAAAATAATAATAATAACAATGGAGTATTATGTATATAGGTAAACCGAGAAATACATTCTTTTTTTCCTAGGCCTATACAGTCTTGTGTTACCTTCATAGATCCACTTTTTTTTTTTTTGCTATTATTTTAAATATTTAACATGCTGTTGTTAGAAAAATTTGTTTGAGGGAAATGCGCAAACTAAGATAAAAAAAAACAAAAAAAGAGAAGGAAAAGAAGGAAAGAAGAAGAAAGGAAGGAAGGGAGAAAGAAGCAATTAAAGTATACTAATTTACTTAAGAAAGTTGTAATAAATTGACAGTAGATTAAAGTCACATGGTTAAATTTAAAAAAACTACAAAATTTAAAAAAACACAAATTAATTCTAAAATAATAACAAGCACCCATTTTTGTCTGTGTGTGCATTCAGAAACATTAACACTTATTTTTTTTTTAAAGATTTTATTTATTTTTTGACAGAGAGAGAGAGACAGCGAGAGAGGGAACACAAGCAGGGGGAGTGGGAGAAGGAGAAGCAGACTTCCCGCGGAGCAGGGAGCCCGATGCAGGGCTCGATCCCAGGACCCTGGGATCATGACCCGAGCTGAAGGCAGATGCTTAACGACTGAGCCACCCAGGTGCCCCAACATTAACACTTATTAAACACAGTAATATTTTGAGGACCTCAGAGTTCAGTTTATTTTAATTTGTAAAATATATAGCTCCTTTACAGTGATGTCTGGGGTGTAAGAAATCAGTGTTGGATTGTGAAAAGCCCTCAATTCAGAGTGCTATTAGTAATTTAAGTAAGTCTTAAATGACAAGTACATACATTACTTCATGCATTTCTAATTCTGATGTTAAGGCTGAATTGTGATGGATCAGGTTTTAATTGGGCATTTTGTAAATAAAGCACTAAAATCTTTTTCAAGTAAATAAGTGGCACCAAAAAATCTTACTCTCAAGGGAGTTTTAAAATTATACCCAACACTTAATACAAAAAGGCATACTCTGGACTAGCCCCTTCCTGAAAGGAAGGAAGGAAGGAAGGAAGGAAGGAAGGAAGGAAGGAAGGAAGGAAGGAAGGAAGGAAAGAAGGAAGAATGAAGGAAGGAGGGAAGGGAGGAAGGAGGGGGGAGGGAGGGAAGGAAAGAAGGAAGAGGGAAGGAAAGAAGAAAGAGGGATGGACCAAAGGAAGGAAGGAAGGAAGGGAGGGAGGAAGGAATTAATTTAGGGGTATCTTTAAGAAGTACTTTTCCCTGGGAACTTTACTAAAAGTTCTGAAAAACCAAATAAAGTACATTCATATAATGTCAGTGACATTATATTTCTTATCCACCTTCAAATAAAGTTGTAATCACTGAGAAATAACCAAATATTTACTTGAATAATAATTTATTTAAATATTGCTTGTGCATGTATTTTCTCATTCGATTTTTTTAAAAAATTTAAGCTAATATTACTTTAACCATCCTCAACCCCAATTATATAGATGAAACTGTGTTTGAGAAAGTTAAGTAACCCACTAAAGATTATACCAGTTTGGGGAGTGTGTTGAGGGAGAGGCAGGTGTCTGATTACAAAGCTCTTTACCATGTACGACACCCAAACCTTGCTGTTTTTAAAAGTAGATCATCTCTAGGATTGGTTTCTGGAAGTCTAGATTCCATACTAATATGTCAGGTTTTCAAACCAGATTTCATGGGTTGGTTGGAGGTGGGAAGACAAGAGAAGATGAAGTTCTTAGGTTCTTTTGTGCTGCACTGCTTCTAGTGTTAGCCACAACAGAGAGAAACAATGAAGTAACAAATAAAAGAAACTATTCCTGGGCCATGATTTTAAATTGCACACTAGGGGCACCTGGGTGGCTCAGTCAGTTGGGCATCTGCCTTCGGCTCAGGTCATGGTCCCAGGGTCCTGGGATCAAGCCCCTATCAGGCTCCCTGCTCAGCGGGGAGCCTGCTTCTCCCTCTCCCACTGTAGTTCCCCCTGCTTGTGCTCTCTTGCTCTGTCAAATAAATAAATAAAATCTTTAAAATAAATAAATAAATTGCATACTAGTTGGAAGAAGCAAATGTTTTCTCTCTTTTCCCAAGTTCTTTAGTCTTTTCTCTCTTCTTTCACTAGCTTATTCCTACAAGAGGAGAGGGGAAGAGGATGAGTGGGGGATGAGGAGGAAAGATACCCATTGGTGAGAGTACAAACAGGGATCACAGGGCTCCCTTACTCAGATTCCACTTGGCTTTTTGGGATCTGCCTATCCTCAGGCCTCTCTCATTCTGTTCCAATTCTGTTCACCAGGTCAAAGGTTTTTGCCCTAAAAAGGCAGGCTGGGATCTTCCTTATTGTCAGTTTGGTTATAGTGATGTTCTGAAAATCTATAGGTGGCTTCTAGATCTGATTGGAGAGAGGACGTAGCAGAGGCTCATTTTAACCCACCAGCTTGCATTGTGTTTGTCAGTCTAACATTATAGGGCTGCTCATTTATCTCCGGTTCCCGGTTCAAAATTCAGAAGGGTTGACTAGACATCTCCAGAATCCCAAAATACTCATTTTATTGTCACTGTTGCTACTAAGAAAGCAGAATATTCAGTGTTCCAAAGAGAATATATTAATAAAGTTTGATCCTTTGAAAGACTCTAATATAATTTTAAGAAAGTAAAAAGTATGTTATGTTTTTTAAATTTTTTTCCAGTGACTGCAATAACTAAAATGGGAAGATTTCCAAACCTTGCTTTTGGGAACATATAAATCAAAAGCAGTAATAAAAAATCAGATAATTTTGTAAGTTTCACAGCCTGACAGTATTGCTTTAAAAACTGGAAATCTTTGACACATTATGGTTTTTAAGAATATGCTTTCACATGTCTAATTGCTAGCTGATAGAAAGACATGATTCTGACTGGAATCCAAAGTTTCCATCTGTCTAGCTGATTGCTTCAATGTGAGTTTGCTAATAATGAATTTTATTTTAAAAAATGAACAAATTCATTAACATATGAAAATGTACTTTTCCTTTTTTCTGAAGATTGTAGTGTGGTTATACCTGCAAATCACCTAATCCCAGATTCCTCAGCCTAGATCATTTTCCTTGGTCGGGCACTCTTACAGCATCCTCTGCTTTTATCACAGAATTGTTATTGCAGAAGCAGGTAGGAAGCTATTGGTATAATCACGGTTGATGGACATCCCTCAGTAGATTGTAGGCTCTATGAGTAAAGAGATCACACTGGTTTTGTTCATCATATTTCTGTCATCCAGTGCAGAGTCCAATATATATGATGAGTAAACTTCAATCAACAGATCACATTTATAATGCAGATGTGGATATTAGAATCAACTATATTTAAGCCAAACATTAATTTGAGAAATTTGCAAGATTGGAGAATTTAATCATTTATGTTTAAAGTAATTACTGTTAGGTAAGATCTTACTATTGTCATTTTGTTCATTGTTTTCTGACTGTTGTAGATTCTTTCTTCTCTGCTTCCTCTTTTGTTGTCTCTGTGATTTAATGATTTTTTGTAGAGGTATGCTTTGACTCCTATATCATAACCTTTTGTGAACCTACTACAGGTTTTTCTTTTGTGTTTACCATGAGGATTACATGGTAAGCGTGGTGTAGCCCTTTTGGGGTTCAACCTATTTGGGAATCCATTAATCTGGATGCCTGCTTCTCTCCCCAACTTTGCAAAGTTTTCATCTATTTCTTTAAATAGATTTTCTGCCCCTTTCTCTTTCTTGTCTCCTTCCAGGATTCCCATAATGCATACATTGTTTCTTTTGATGGCAGACCATTAAAAGAAGGTAGGCTTTCTTTATTTTTTTTCTCCATTCTTGTTTTTTCTCCTAACTGGGTCATTTCAAATGATCTGTCTTTGAATTCATTGATTTTCTCCTACTTTGTCAAGTTGGCTGTTGAAGCTCTCTACTGAATTCTTCAGTTCAGTCACTGTATTCTTCAGCTTTAGAATTTTTGCCTAGTTTTTATTTATTTTTTAATGGTTTGTCTTTATTTCTTTGTTGAACTTCTCATTTGCCTCATGCATTGTTTTCCTAATACTGTTTCTTATCTGTGTGTTCTTTTAGTACCCTCAACTTCTTTAAGAAGGTTATTCTGAATTCTTTGTCAGACAGTTCATAGATTTCCATTTCTTTAGAGTCAGGTATTGGAGCTTTATTAGTTCCCTTTGATAGTGCCATGTTTACCTGATCCTTTGTGACCCTTGTATCCTTGCATTGGTATCTGCACTTTTGAGTATAGAATCTTCTCTACTAGAATTTATGGATTTATTGGCAAAGAAAGACCTTAGCCAGTAAGCTTAGATTAGAGTAAGCTTGATGAATCAGCTGGTAGTGTCTGTAAGAAAGCAGGGTTTGCTATTGGGTAAGGCAAGGCCACTGCCCATGCTCTGAGGTCAGACGGAGTAAGGCAAGGCCACCACCCATGCTCTGAGGTCAGACAGAGGGTACCATAGCTGGATTCTGCAGTCAGGCAGGATTGCTATTTGGACTCCCTGATTGAGTGGGGTCACACATTATGCTCCATGAGTGCATGGGGTCACTGTCTGGGTTCCCTGTCTGGATGAGGATGCCAGCTCTATTCAGCAATTGGGCTGAATTGTACTATAGGCTGGACTCTGAGGCTGCTCAGGATCATTTTTCGGGCTCCCTGGTTATCTGGGGCCAGAGGGTATGCTTAACAGTTGGGAAGAGCTGCTGGCTTGTCTCCCTAATCATAAAGGCCATAGGATGTGCTCTGCTACTGCTAGGTATCTGTAACCACACTTCCCAGAGGGGCTATGTTCAGCAGTTAGGCTGGAATGCAAATTTGCTTCCCCACCTGGGAAGACACTGTTGGTAGGCATATAAATTGATATAGCTGCTATGGAAAACAGAATTGAGGTTCCTCAAAAATTTTACAATAGAACAATCATTTGATCCAGCAATCCCATTTCTAGGTATATATCAACCAAGAAACAAATAAACAACAAAAAAATAAGATCACTATCTTGAAGAGATATATCTACACCTCCATGTTCACTGAATTATTTACAAAAGACAAGACACAGAAACAACCAAAGTGCCTGTCAATAGATGACTGAATAGAGAAAATGTGATACACACACACTCACACAATGGAATATTATTTATCCATGAGAAAGAAGGAAATTCTGTCATTTGTGACAAAATGGATGAACCTCAAGGGCATTATACTAAGTAAAATAAGTCAGAAAAAGATAAATACTGTATGATTTCACTTACATGTGGAATCTAAAAAGAAATTGAAATCATAGAAATAATAGATTAGTGGCTGCTGGGGGTGGAGGGTATGTGGAGAAAATGGATGATGGTAGTCAAAGGGTACAAACTTCCAGTTATAAGATGAATAAGTTCTGGGGATCTAACCTACAATGTGGTAACTATAATTAACAATATTATATCATTTATTGAAAGTTGCTAATAGTTCCTACCACAAAAAAAGGTAACTATGAGGTGACAGATGTGTTAACTAACCTTATTATGGCAATCATATATCAAATTATCACATTCTATACCTTAAACTTACACAATATTATATGTCAGTTATATTTCATAAAGCTGGGGAAAATTTGCAAGAATTTAAAACATTGCTACTCATCTCACTAACTTTTACTTTTTTATTTTGGAAACTATGTTTTCTTTTCATAGATGTAGGTTAATTATGCTAACCAGAGAAAACTGAAGTAAACAGCACATAGCCTGCAACATAGTAAGTGCTCAATAAAGTATTTATTAGTATTGTTGTTAATAAAATTATTACTGTATGCCCATTCTTGGCACAAATGTAAAAACCTACTACCCAAAGTTATTTCAAAAGTTATGCATTACAGCCCCTCTATTTCATGCTATGCCCCATCCCCAGAAAGTTATTTGAGATTCCTCCAGAATATCAAATCCATTTGACTTTCTTACCTTTGCATATGGCATCTGCTCTGCCAGAAAGGCTCTTCTGTTCCTGGTCATTGGCACACTCAGTTCAACTTCAAGGCTTCCATGTCAGAGTTGATCTCTGTCTCATGAAACTTTGAACATAATACTTTTAGTGCATTTTACTTCAGGTTTTGTATTATTTATTTTTACCCCTTCCAAGCCTCTAAAGCAGTGTCTGGCATATAATAGGCACCCAAAAAATGCTTATTGTGAGAATGTGTAAATGAAACTGAGTAGGTTGTTTTCTTTTAACATAATATGGATTTTGTTCATGTAGTTCTTTAAATTTGTTTCAATTTTATTTTTCAGAATGGTGGGGCTTTATTTACTAAAAATGATTGCAGATATTGTTAGGTATACCTGTCCTATCTCCTGCCAAATTTCTCAGGTGAAAATATGCACTATCTTTGTGTTTTCCAACATTTGCTGCTAGGACTGGCTTTCTCAAACACACAAAAAAATAATTAGAGATACTTTTCTCACAGATTACCCAGGGATGAGGGCACTCTCTGGGTCCATTAACAGAAAGCACAAACTAGTAAAGATCCTTAGTAAGTGCTGGCTTTTGTATAGTATGGTAGAGAGGGGAAGAAATTAGAAATATTTGAATGTTACATGTGGTATATTTCTTTCTTAGCAGTGATAAATTCCTTAATCCCAATTCAGTTTTATTGAGTCCTTTCTAGGTATGAACATTTGACATGTTGAAAGTTACAAAGTTGCTAAGTGTTAAAACAGGAGCCTTAGAATAAGGTTTATTTGCCAAGCTTACTATGATGGATGCCTTAATTCTCTGCGTGGCGTCGTAACCTCCAGTTGAAATTGATATTGGAGTGGAGCTAAGGTACTAAGTAAACAATGTTGACAGTCCACAGTACTATTACCAACTGTCTTGCTTTATCTAGAACCGAAAGATTTCCTGGGAATGGGACTGTCAGTAATAAAACTGGGGAGGTACTGGGCAATTTGGGAAGGGTTGGTCTCTTTACCTGGTCTGTTTATGTCACACTTAGCTTCAGCAACCAGGAGTGCACTATTTTATTCATCCTAACACCAGCTGTGTTCTATTATTGAAATAAAGTAAATGAGAAGTTGTTGTTATGAGCTGGGCATTTATTAACAATATCTACATTTATTTATACTTTGGTTCTGGATAGATGGTATAGCACAAGGCTTAGTAGTGACCTTGATTTTGAAGCCAAGTGCCTGGGTCCAAATCCCAGCTCTACCGTTTATTTGCTGGTTATCATTGGGAAATTTTTTTAACCTCTCTGTGCCTCAGTTCCCTCATGTGCAAAGTTTCTAATTCTAGATCCTATGTCATTGGCTTGTTATTAAGGATGAAATTGATAATATGTGCAAATTTCTTAAAATAGTGATTTTTATTGTTATGTTATCATAACTATTGTTCCCACTATTAATTTGTAATTCTTTTTTTTAAAGATTTTATTTATTTATTTGGTAGAGAGAGAGAGAGAGCACAAGCAGGGGGAGTGGTAGAGGGAAAGGGAGAAGCAGGCTTTGAGCAGGGAGCCTGATGCGGCCCTTGATCCCAGGACCCTGGGATCATGACCCAAGCTAAAGGCAGACACTTAACTTACTGAGCTATCCAGGTGCCCCTAGATGTGTAATTCTTTAGTTTCCTTATCTGTAAAATGGAGGTAGTGTCTCATATGGCTAATGTGAGGATTAAGAGGGAAGAAGGAATACTGAAAAACAGCACAAAGACTAGCAAAAAAAAATGTCTACTCTCAAGATTTTACTCAGTGTCATTATTACTATCATTGTCAAAAGTGTTTTATTATTATCATTAATTTGCCTTATTCTAGTTCCAAATGTGAAAAACAGCACTCATGGTTATAAGCAGATGCTTTGGATTCTTAGAAAGCTTTCAATTATCTAATTTAATGTTTCCTGTGATATTTCTTCATATTATGGCTCCAGCACCCAAGAAACTATCTCATAAGGACAACTTCTGCAGATGATAATACAATTGGGACAAGTTACTTAGCTTTCTCTAGGATGATTTGCCATCAACAGGGAACAGGCATATGGACCAGTGGCAGTGACAATGGACTGCTACTTTATCTTCAGTGTGTAGTTGTCAGGGTCCTGGAGAAATTTTACACAATTGATTGTCTCGGGCAGATGACTCCTATTTTTGCCACCTTTCCCAAAGTTCTTAGTTCTTACAGTTCAGGGACTGCACTTCTCAAAAACCTCAAAGGACAGATTAGATTAAAACTGCACATACATAAAATGTTTCTTGGGAGAGGAAATGAAAAACTGGAAACCATTTTTTAAAGCACACATTTTTGACTAATAACAAATGCAGGTGCCATGTTTGAGTTGAGGAAGAAAGAAAGGGAGGGATGGGGCGCCTCGGTGGCTCAGTTCATTAAGCATCTGCCTTTGGCTCAGGTCATGATCTCAGGGTCCTGGAATCGAGCCCCGCATTGGGCTCCTTGCTCAGCGGGGAGTCTGCTTGTCCCTCTCCCTCTCCCTCTGCCCTCCCCCTCACTCGTGCTCTCTCTCTCTTTCTTTCTCTCCTCTCTCTCAAATAAATAAATAAAGTCTTTAAGAAATTAAAAAAAAAAAGAAAGAAAGAAAAGGAGGGAAGAGGAGATGGAAATTGTAAACCAATTGGTAGAGCTTAGCTAAACCTTTGAGTCTCCCAGAAATGCATTAGTAAGCATACATTCCAAGCCTGTAATGTGACTATAAATTCTTTATGTCTCCATATGGCATTCCATGTTATAGGCTTTGTAGCTCAGGGAAAAAACAAACAAACAAACAAACAAACAAACAAACAAAACAACCAAAAGGTTGGTTTAGGTATTTAGGTCATAACACCAGGGATTACATAAATACAAATCAACCTTAGAACATCTGATATTATCAGACCTATGAACAAGGTAACCGTATCCAGCCTTTAAAGTCTCTGAAAAGGTGTGGTATTGAGTAAGAAATGTCTGTCCTCGCATGAACTCATTGTACAGTAGAAGGATTTAAAAGTAGCTCTATTTGTAAGAAAATGTGCAAATTCACCAAAGAGAGATATCAGATACTTTCAGGTGGCCTAAGCCCTAGCTCTTACAAATATATTTGGATGCTCAGTTCACTGACATCCTATGGTTGGATTTGGAAGGCTTTTGCACAAAACCAAAGGAGTGAAGCCAATATGTGCAAAAAGATCAGTTTTACTCCATTTCTGTAATTCAGCCCTGTTCAGAGTGACAAAAAAAGAACCCTGAAAGGTTTAGGCTTCCAGTTAAAGAGAGGGTTTTAAGCCCAGCTGTCCCATAGCTTGTGATAAGATAGGAAAGAGTCATGGCGAGCATAGGCAGCGTGCCAAATGAAAACCAATATGCACAAGTGGAAGGGACACTAAGCAAACAATAATGGATAGGCACACTTTTATATAGGGATAGCATCAGTCTTTCCTAATGCTATGGAAGATAAAGATTTTCAAGATTTTAGAAGGTAGGTAGATCCATTGTCTTACTGAAAAGTGAATGTGCTTTAGGAATTCCTGGAAGTGTTTTTATGAATGTAATTTTATGAATAAAAGATGATTTCTGGAATTCATTATGAGTTCAGAGTCACTAGTTTTCAGGGTGTGTTCAGGAAGTCATAGTAAAATGAGTACATACACCAACCAAGTAAATAGAAAACATGGATTTCTCCTTCTGGTAAGTAGGGAGTATTTTCTGTGAGAAAAGCTACTTTTAGCCCTTTTAGCTTACATGGAAATCATGAGGAGGGGTAGAGTAGTGGTGTGCAGCACCTTATCCTTTACATCGCTTTCCAGCATACATGCACTTACTTTTTCTCTTAGTTTCTTTCAAGCCTTATAATGTTGATACATTACATAACTTATATGATTTTACAATAGCTCAACCTGACCTACATGACAGGACCATTTCTGAAGGACTTTTTCTTGCTATTATTCACTAGGTTTGGCTGCTTGTCGTATTTTTCTAAGATCCTCAGACAAGCCTTTTTTTTTTTTTTTTTTTTTTTAGTAGTATGATAGGCCATGTTTAAAGGGAATGAATAGGATGTGAAAATCTGGCAAACAGGACCATCATCATCAAATATTTATTTATTTACATATATATTTAAAAGATTTACTTATTTATTTTAGAGAGAGAGGGAGAGAGCAGGGGTGAGGGGCAGAGGGAGAGGGAGAGAGTCTCAAGCAGACTCCCCGCTAACTGTGGAGCCCGAGACAGGGCTTGATCTCATGACTCTGAGATCATGACCTGAACTGAAATCAAGAGTCAGACACTTAACCAACTGAGCCACCCAAGTGCCCAATCAAATAATATTTATAAATCATTTCATGTGTTTTGGGAATGCATTCAATATCTACTGTTCAGTAATCGATTGATATTTAGTATGTCCTTACTATATTCTTAGGCATTGCTAGTAGCTAATCATATGTCTCTCTTTAAATTACTAAGAATTTATTATCATAATAACTGTAATAGTCATTTGACAAAAACTTGTGCATTTTGTATATTTAAAAAAAAAATTTCTTCTATGAGCAGTGTATTATGCCAAATGTTTTATGCACATCATTTCTAATCCTTCTCAAAATCTCTTCAGAGTAGGAATTATTACCCTCTTTTTAAAACTGAGACATTGAGGCCCATAGGACTCTGAGCGACATACCTCAAGCTACAGATCTAATAGTCGGGGGGGGGGGGGGGCTTCCAAACCTAGATTTTTTGAAGTCACAGCTCATCTCCTTTTATTAGACCACATGTTTAGGAGTTGTCAGACCTTATTGAAAAGTCTTCATAGTAAGGGAAACGTAACTTGAAATTTCACTGACTAATCTAGTGCTCTCCATGATTTATTAATTCAATATAATTTTACTTGGCCTTTCATTAAATTAAGATCTTAGTCATTGATTTTAGGCAATGAATCAGCAAGACTATGGGCTGGACAAAGAATGAAACTAAAAAAAGCCACAGGAAGGAAGATGATTCAGCAATAAAAATCTATGGGCAAGTGAAAAGGAAATCCTATAGGCAGATGATCATTGTGACTCTAGAATTTGAAAATTCTCCTGAGTTGGGAAATTCTCTAAGGAGAAATCAAATGTTCACAAGGCGACCCAGATTTTTTCTTCCTTCTACTCTCTTTCCCTCCCTTTTTTCCTCCTTTCCTTCCTTTCACATTGATTAATTATTGATATGCAAGGTTCTATGTTAGATGATAGAACTACAATGATGAATCCTGAAAGACATACATGTAAGGAGATAATTATAAATATAGTCAATTCTTTACCAGGTGCTAAGAAAGCAGAAAGAACAGTTGAAATTGCCAAGGTAGAGAATTAAGTAAAGAGAATTGAGCAAATTAAATATATAAATATATAATTCATAGACATACCTATATATCTATATCTGTTTATAGACATCTCCAAAATTTTAATTATATATGTTATACATATGCATACACACACACACACACACACACATATATATATAAAACAAGGCTATACATACACAGTATTTGCATTAGGAAAGAAAGCTTCTTGAGAGCATGGACCATGTATTATATTTAACTTTTTAAAAATCATCCATTGAATTTATCTTATTCTTGATAGCTGATCCTCAATAAATACCTAAATTATTCTCTCTGGTGAATGCTTAAACTGATAACTTCTTATTTCCTTCAGTTTCATTTTATCTATGAGTTTTAAACTTTTAATTTATATTAAAATTCTACTCAAGACCTCTACTAACAATAGTACTTATATAACGTCTATTGCTTCACAATTTTCAAAGTATTGTCACATAATCATCTCATTTTTTAATTTCTTAAGCAGTCTGGGTTCTCATTTTTCAGATAAATAGACAGAGGTCATAGAAGGCTTTGTGACTTCCTTGTGGTCATTCAGCTGGAAAAGGGCCATCTAAATCCTGGGCTTCGAAGCGCAGAGCCTATTACATTATATTGACTCTATGAGAAAATATTTAAGGTGAGACCTCACATTTCATAAGCCTAAAGAAAAAAAAAAAAAACCCTTTCCTTTCACACAACATTGTAAGTAGCAGTGTGGGCTTTGTAGTCAGACCTGGAGCCACTATTTACCAATATAAGTCTTTGGTGGAGTTAAAATTAAACTTTCTGAATTTTAGAATCTCCATATTTCAAAAAGTAAATAATAACTACCTCAGAAGATCTGTTGTACAGATGGTATGAGGTTACATGAGGGGCTGGCCCACACTAAGCACCCCAAAATGGAAGGCATTATTATTATCAGAGAAATAATCCACATGCACTAAGGCAAATCAAGGAAGGACAAGTTTTGTACATTTAATCTGTTCAAGGAAACATCAAGGGAAAGATGGAAATTAAGTTGGCTTTTAGAGGAAGATTATCTTTAGGTTGGCTAAAAAGAGAATTCCAGACAACCCCAGAGGGACAGAACAAGTAAAGACAGGAAAAACAATAGTGAAAATGGAGGTGAATAGGATGACTATTTTGACCAGAGAATACTTATGTTGGGGAATTAAGGAAATAAGGCAAAGTAGAGAAATGAAATCAGTTTAGGGGGCCTGGATTCCATGTTGAGTAAAGTCTTCTACTAACTTTTGAAGCAAGGGATAACATATTAGAAGTGATGTTTTTGGGAAAGAGTTCTAAATCTTAGCATATGTTGGGCAAAGAGCTCAAAACAGAAACCAAGGCATAAGTTACTGCAATCGCTAGAACAGATACAAAATGGTCGGCTTAGCCTAGTGGGAAGCAGACAAAATATTTCTTGGTGTGTCCCCTCAGATGTCCTACAGGAACTTCAAAATCAACCGTCCCACAACTGCTTCAGATATGACATTTATCCTTTGTTATCTCTTCTTTCTGACCAACCACTTTGTCACCCAAATCAAGGAATTACCCTTAACCTTATATTATCCATTAAGTCAGCTATTCAGCCAGACAATCCTGTCAGTTCTTGGTAAATATCCTCTCTTCCAACTTCATGGCCACTGCAAATATTCACTGAGCATCTATTCTGAAGTAGGCACTGGGATACAGGGGCAGACATGTGGGTTACAGTCTAGCACAAAAGACCAACATTGAGCAGATACCCTGGGTATGATCACTGATACAGAGAAGTGTAATGTCCTATGGTTATGTATCACAGGGCTGTGAATCCTACCTGAAGGGTCAATGAAAGCTTATCTGTAGAAGTAAAATTAAAATGAAAACCTAAAGGATGAGAAGGAACTAAGTAATCAAATAGAAGCAAAAAGAAAAAAATATTCCAGAAAGAAAGGAATATCATTTGCAGTGGTCCTGAGTCAGTAAAGATTATGGCATCTGTGGGGAAAAATAGAAAATTTCACAGAAATAATAGATTACCTGTTCTGTGTATCTCTCACTGAACTACCAAAATAATTTTCTTATTTTCTTTTCTTCTCTCTTGGACTTCTCTCATCAGTTTTTCACCTGGCTGCTAGAGTGACCTTTCTAAAATGCAAACCTAATTATGCCACAAATTCCACAATGTTTCCCCACTGCCTACTCAATAGGGGTCAAATTCCCAGTATGGCACATGGGATCCTTCAGTTTCCTTCCATGTATTTTCCACCACCTCCAACCCAAATGGCCAATAATACTATTTTTTGGCTTTTCAAATGAGTCGTGCCTGTTCACATACTTATATCTTTGCTAAATGTGATTTCTCCAATCTAGATGCCTTTGTCTGTTTGGAAAACTCCTACACATCCTCTAATGGAACTCATATGCCAAGTTCTCTAAACCAGAGATCAGCAAACTATAATCCATGAGCCAAATCCAACCCTGTCTGTCAGTATATGATCTATTAGCTAAAAATGGCTTTTACATTTTTTTGAAGCTGAAATAAATTTTAAAAAAGAATATTGTGTTATGTGAAAATTATATTGGATTTCAATGGCCAAACATGCAGTTTTATTGGAATGCAGCTATGCTCGTTTGTTTACATACTGCCTGTGGCAACTCAATACATATTCATTAAATGAACAAATCAATGAATATAAATGGGGTCATGGCCATGAAAGATGAGAATGGATGTGGAGTGTGTTGAGCACTAAACTGACATTTAATTCTCACATCACACACTTGTACTGCTTTTCTTTATGATTTTTAACTGAATTTTTAAAATGTAATAAAACAAGGAATTATTTGCTTTCAAATGTCAGAAAATATAAGAGATATTTGACTAAATGGAAAAGACTACATTGCATATTAAGTTCTTACAAGCTCCAGTAACTAACTCTGAACTTTTATTACCTGGAGGACCGTTTCCTGACTTTTTTGGGAGCCATTCTGGGAGTATATTCACACTTGCTGATGCCTTTGTGTGCTCTTGGGCCAACTTCTCATTTCATCTTTTCTTACAACTGACTTATTTGCCTTTTGTACATGAGGCTGCATTTAATTTGGCTGCAAAGCAAGACAGATATTGCAATGTAAGAAATGTAAAACTATCTCTAAAGAAAGAGGTAAAAGAAACACACACACACACACACAAACACAGGTCCACAGAATATGTAGGGGAGATTTTTTTCTCAGTGTTAGTACAATGGAGACCTCAGCTTTAACCTAGGAAATGTCTATTGGTGAGAGTTAGACCATGTTAGTTATTTTCATTGAAATGCTGAAATGAGATCTCCAGAAATCTATTTTCATGAAGGATTTGTGAAGCCCCTGGGAATTAATTCATTCTGAGCAAAAAGAGAGTTAGGAAAACAAATTTAAGGCAGTGGCAGAGCTTTGGCAGTCAGAGAGAAGAGATGACTCTGAAAACAGCAGGGTATTGGCCCTGTCTTCCAGACCAGACCCATGAACTCATGTCTAGTCCCCAGATATAAATGTTAAGCCCAAAAGGATAGTTTCTTAGAATCTTGGTATGATGTTGAGTTACAAGCAGCACTGCTTTAGGTTCTCTTCAAAAGTGCATGAAAAAAAAAAGTGGGTGTGGGGAAGGAGAAAGACCTTCTCTCTCCCTTGGCAGCCTTGAGTCTAAAATGGATCCATGCTTCAATGGCAGTGACAGGGGCACAAGCAGTGGTCCTGGCCACTTACAGAGGCACCTGCAGAGGAATTCTATGGAAATAAAGTTGTACCTAGTATGAGTATCAGCACAAAGTCAGCACCAGGAACTGTGGAAACACAGAAGAGGGCCATCAAAATTTGGAAAGCCAAAAAAAGTTTCCTACAGGATGGACTAGCCAATCTCAGATGAAATGAAGGAGTGGGAAGATGGAGGAATATCTACGACAAAGGCTTGGCCATGATGAAGGTCATTTGGGGAACTGCAACTCATTTAATTCTGACCACAAACCTTTGAAGTGGGTATAATTACCATCTCATGGACCAATGAGAACTGAGACAGAGAGAAGTATCTTGCCTTGAGTTACATAGCTATAAAGTGGCAGATCTAGGATCTAAACTCAAGCAGTATGCCCCCCAGGTCTGTCATCCTAACCTCCACTGTATAACATTACTCATTTAGTCCAGGGCCTCAATCCATAGTAATTGTACTGAGCAGAGGTAGTTCTGTTGACTTGTTTTGTTCAGTGAGTCTTAAATTTCAAGTAAGCAATTTTTCCCCCAAACCCCCCTTTAGGAGAAAAGGCATATTTAAAAATACACCAAATGTTATTAGGAATTTGGTCAAAAGCTGATGCACATCATATATATAAAATCAGTCTTATATTCTACACCTTTTACATTTACCACTTTAATTATAATTTTTAAGAGCCATTACTGGCATCTCCCTTAAAGATAAGGAAGTTAAATATCAGAGAGGTTAACTATTTTTCCACTGGTCCCTCAGTGGCAAAGCTCAGACTAAATCCAGGATGCCCAATATCCTTGTTTGCTCTACTTTTTCCACTCCATTTACTCAAAGAGAAATAGACATTAATGTGATTATTGAGAAAGAACCCATTAATAAATAGAAATAGTTTTTTTGGTGTGTACTCTGTGTAGGTGCCCTGCTGGGTTCTGGCAATGTAAAATGAATGAGTCACAGTCATGGTCCTCAAAGATAGACATGTGGAAGGAGACAGACATGAGCACAAATAATCTCCACACTCCACAAGCGGCCCACCTCTGAACATGATAACCTGTACTGGGAAAAAAGTAAACTCAAATCTGAGGGAGAGATTAGGGTATGTTCTTGAAAGAGATAACATTTGATTTACATCTTGAAATGCTATTATTTCACTAGAGAGTAGGATTCCAGGCAACAGAAATAATATAGATCAATCATCAATTGCTCATTTAAAAACCACTGTGGGGCAGGCCATATGCTGCATACTGGATTACAGGAGTGGGCAAGATAATAAAGTCTCTGCCTGTGTGCATCTTTATTTTAGTGGGAAATTTGAAGGGTTGATTACAGGTGATTTGTCTTTTAAAAGTATAATGAAAATTTTTGATAAGAGAATTTAATTTGGGGATAGAGAGAAGAGGGAAGTAGAGATATTTCTGAGGAAGTGACATTGAAGTTAAAGTCTAGAGGATAATAAAATTATCTACTCTAAGTGGAAAACAGAGAAGGAAGAACATTAAGAGACAATGACAATACCATGTCTAATGGTCCTGACACAACGATCAGCCATGCATGAGGATGAGCATTATTTAGACATAAACAACAAGGACAGAAGTGGCCTAAGATGGTTCTAGAGAGGTGGGCAGGGACAGGTCAAGGAATACCCATGGGCAACAACAACGAAGCCACTGAAGGATTCAAAAAGAGAGATGAGTGAAATGATCAAATGTGTACTCTTAAGACTTACTTTGACTCCATGGGCAAAGCTACAGTGTGTGAAAGACACTGGATACTCAGAAATTAAAGATAATTTTGTAAGGCTGGAGTTTAGGGCCTGAGGTGGATAGTCACAGGAAATTCAGGCTGGAGTCAGATCCTGCCTCAGGGTAAGACATGTATTTTATCCAGCAAAGAATCAAGATATCTTGATGGTTTATATGCAGGAGAATAAAATTTTCAGACCATAAGAATTACACCCAGAAGATTCATGTGCATCCAGGATATTGCAATTACTAATATAATGGATTGACAGATTCTATAAATATTTTATAAAAAGGTGGAAAGAAAAAAAAAAACCAACCTGTGCACTTCAATAAACCAAAGCTGCCTGGTTATGCTTTCTAGTTATGTGAAGTTCGTTGAAGACCTCAAATGTAAAAAAAGAAACAAACTCAGACATGGCAGAGAAGGGCAACTAAGACCTTGCCATATAATGCCTAGTGGGATGGATTTTCTGGTAAACCTATGTGAGCTCCCCAAGGAAATGCCTGGGCATATACCAGAATAGTGCCTACCTATGTGATGCAACCTAATTCTGCCTCTACTTGCTACAATTTTACTTTATGTCTCTGGGTGGTAATTACAGATTGTTTGATCTTAGTTGGTAAAATACTATTCAATTTCCCTTGAAGACATCAGAGATATATGTACTATAGTAAAAATATTTTCCCATGCCACTATTTGAATTTCAAGCATAGATTTCTACTCATTTAATTTCTAGCCACTTACACAGGCTTTTTTTTTTTTTACATAGAAACTGAGTGCAAATTAAAAATATAAGAACATTACTCATGTTTCTGAAAGTAAAGATGGATGGATGTCCAGTAAATTACACCTACTCTTGTGGACTTTGCTGTTGATGAGGTTCACGATGGTTAACTTCCTGATCAATCTATACTGCCTGCTGCCCATGACACAATCTACATCCTGATGCTTAGATTAAACAGATGTTACAAGAGACACCTATGTTCAAAATTTGAGAGGTAACTTTGAAAATTCAGTGGAATCCTATTTTGTAACAATTTTCTCAATCATATGTCTCATACACTATCATGGTCCAAATTCTGCCCTTCAGTTCATTGCAACCACTCATCTTAGAGTTTCTCTATAAAACACTTCTCCTTCCTTTGTCATTATAAAGAGGTACCATTCTGTTTAACAACTTAGGAGGCTGCTATAGGTAAATGCACTTGTGGCGGTGGCAGACTCAGGACAGAGTCAAAGATCTTGCAATTGTATAGTGATTAAATAATTAAACTTTATTGATTTATTCACAAGGAATAAGAAAGGAAATCACACCCTGAACCCAGTGTCATTGCCACCTTGGACATGTGACTCAGTTTGTAGCCTTGTTAATTTGATGACATATATAGCTTTAAATTTGGGAGTTACATGTTTTCTGTTTACTTCATTACACTAAACAGCAGGCTAAATAAATATGATTTTTAAATGTACATGAAACTAGTATTATATATCCATTAAAAACTGTCTTTGAAACAAGGGGAAGGACTCATGTTTTGTGTCAATTGTCTTCAAAACACTAGAACCTCTCCATATCATGATGATATGATGTAAGTTTGGTAAGCAATATAACTGACATAGTTTGTAGTAAAATTTGAAGTAATATTCTGAAAATACATTAGTATTAGTGTTAGGATTTGAATTTACTCATCAACATAAAAAGCATTAAAGTGCTTTGTTTTGCTTTGTTTCTGAGAAATATAGAATAGCACTAAATCAAGAGAAGTATGGCAGCCCCACTTTCAAATGGCACATAACCTTGAGGAGAATAGATATGGATAAATTAAATAAAAGAGTGGTTAAATAGTTTTGGAACATAAAAGATCACAGAAAAATGAATGTTATGAGGCAAATACACAATTGAACAGGAACCAAATTAGTAATAAAGACATTAAATGCTCTGAGGTCATATGCTACAGAGGGCAGTTTGTTGGTGTTGTCAAGATTTCATAGGGAAGTTAGAAATTAAGGGGCAATAAAGCACTAGTAGAAAATGGGCAAAAGGAAAAGCTAGGGAAAGGATTTTAGGAAGGGAGAGGTGTAACATGGGGGGGTGGGTTAACACACACAAAGAAAAAGAGAAGGGCATCCAGCATTAACATCAGGCAGTAACTAAATTAGTCGGGATGCAACACTCTGGATTCACATATTTATGAAGGGGAATAGCAGAAAGTAGGCTGAAATGTTAGGTAGAGGGAAGTATGGGACTTCTTTAGTCAAACTCTCCTTGAAATTTTCCATTGATAGTCTTCCACTTCTCCCGATCTTTGATGGTGTCTGGACTTCTGGGAGATTGTGCTGGATGTCGTGAATTCCCTTGTTCAATTCATCTCCTCATATTCAGAATCAAAATGTGGAGCTTGGTACAAACTGGCTTTTCCAAAAGAAGAATGTAGATGACTGCAAAACCTGTTTCTGGAATGTGCATCTCAGTTTGTCTTTTATCTTAATTGTTGAGTTATTTACAATTAATGCTCCACTCTTCATTCATAAGTTCAGTTGTTCATTTAAATTTTTGTATATTCATTCATTTATTCATTCCATAAAAATTTATTAAAAAAATATATACTGTGAGTCAACTGCTGTAGTCGGCCTCTGGACATAAGCCATCTATCTTGGCCTTCAAAGTGATCTCAGTCTACTGACTTAGTATATACAATAGTGCTATAATAGAGTACTGTGAATGTGAAACCGGGAGGGAGGGGTTGCTTTGGTGGAATGGGAACCCTTCACAGAGGAATGGATAACTTGAATTGATGTTGAGGAATAGAAATTCATAAAATAGTTAAGTGGGAAAGGGCAATTTTGTTCAAGTAAACCATACACACAGAAGTGTGAAGGCAGAAAACATAATTTCGTTAAGCCTGCAACATAGAGTATGCCAAAGAGCCTACTTCAATTTTGCTGGGCATAAAAATATGTCCCATTAAAACATGACATTTCCGGGGTGCCTGGGTGGCTCAGTCGTTAAGCGTCTGCCTTCGGCTCAGGTCATGATCCCAGGGTCCTGGGATCGAGCCCCATATCGGGCTCCCTGCTCGGCGGGAAGCCTGCTTCTCCCTCTCCCACTCCCCCTTGCTTGTGTTCCCTCTCTCGCTGTGTCTCTCTCTGTCAAATAATAAATGAATTCTTTTAAAACAAAAACAAAAACATGATATTTCCTAGCTTTCCTTGCAAATAACTGCTAACGAGTTAAAAGCGGTTGTTATGGAGGAAAACTTCCAGATAAATTCCTTAAAAGGGGAGCAGGCTCAGCTGGGATGGGCCTTTGCCTTTTTCCCTTCCTGTTCTTCCTGCCTGGAATGTGAAAATGATGCTCAGAGGAAGAACAATGCCCTGTGCCACAAGGCAACAAGCAAATGCTAAGGATGGCAAAACAGAAAGATGCTAGGAGGTTGCAACCCTGAGGCTGGATAGAAAAACTCTGTTGATCCTCCACTGCCTATCACAGACTTATTACCAGAGGGTAAAACTCCTTAATTAGTTAAGACACTGTGTTTCAGGTTTGTGTTACTTGGGCAAACTGGCGGAGTGAACCTGAACAGACTAGAGGAAGCCACCCAAAATGAGCCCTGTGCAGTTACAGAGTTTGAACAGTGTCTGCTAGAGGTTCTTAAACTTTAGTATTTTTGAGAATCACCAAAAATACCTGTTAAACATGCACATTTCTGAGCCACAGCCACATAGATTCTGGTTCTGATTCCAGTCATCTAGGTGGCTCATAGGAATTTCAACTTGACTTTCTGATGATGGTTCTAAGACCACATTTATTTATTTTTATTTTTTTATTAACAAATACTGTATTCTTAGTTTCACAGGTAGAATTTAGTGACTCATACAACACCCAATTTTCATTCCTTCAAGTGCCCTCCTTAATGCCCATCACCCAGTTACCCCATCCCCCCACCACCCTCCCATCCAGCAACCCTCAGTTTATTTCCTATAGTTAAGAGTCTCTTATGGTTTGTCTCCCTCTCTTGTTTTTATCTTAGTTTAAAACAAAGCAAACCCAGCAAATAATGAAAATGTAAGAACTCTCAGAATTATGGATGTTGAAGCAATTGATGCATTTGCTATGGTAAATGAAGCAGGTATTTTGTTTATTTCTTTTTCTCTTCCTTCTATTTTCCTACCACACATGGAAAGACACAATTGTTGTCCACAGTTCACAAAATTCAAATCTATGATTGGTGAAGAAAATATTTTGTGTTTAATTTAACAACCCTTGAATACTACAGGCACTGTTCTAAGAACTTAACAAGTATTAATTCATTTGGCTTTTATAAGAACTCTACGCAGTGGGCACTACTATTATCCCAACTCATAGATGTGGAAATGGAGGTACAGAGATATTAAATAACTGGGCCACACAACTATTTATGCTGAATCTCTAATCTTTGGCCATCATAGATTTATTATTTATACTTCCAGCTACTTATCAGTGAGCACAAAAAAAATCCCATGATTTATTCAACTATAATGAGAATAAAGACATTAACACCATATGGCTGTTCTGAGACATAAGTATCTGGAGAAATGAAGATCTTGTAATAAAAGCATCTAGCATGAATTCAAAGCTCATGAGCTGTGATGTTAGTTTTGACAAGCAAGTTACTTTGCTAGCCTAGCTAATTCCCAAACATCTGTTTCTTAATTTCTTAATTTCTGGGTTTTATGAATTTGAAAATACTCAAGGGTCTGGAGCTGTAACCAATATAAATATTGTGGGTCTACAGTAGTATTTTCCCAAATATTTTTTTCCTTAAACAGTTCTTCTACAAGATGTCAAATTTTAAAAAAGCTTCCTATTTAAATACATTTGGGAAATATTAAGTTAGCAAAGTCTTTATACTGCAGGATTTATCAGAACCTTAATAATGATAAAGCCCACTGTAAATCTCTAAGAGAGAAATATATGTAGTATTTCCCAAAAAGTTGACCTTGGAATCCCTTTTTTCCTGAGTTTGCAGTGGTAGTGTTGTTTCAAAGAATACAATTCTAAAAATGATAGCTAACTGTGTATTCAAATTTAAATTTTTTATTTTGTACAACTCGAAGTAATATTTTTGGCAGAACTATTCATAAAAGATTTTCTGCAAGCTGCAGATACTTATTGGTATGTGCAGTCATGTAGATGATAGAACAGAGGAGGAATAAAGAGAATTGAAACACTGCTAAATGTAACTTTATCTCCTTTGCATACACAAAAAGCACTGCCTTAGAATAATTTCTAAATATTTATATTAGTTTCTAAATTCCTTTTAATTTATTTCAGCACTTTGTTCTAAATTTTTTCTATTCCTATTTTCTGTTTTTGAGTTCTGCTGTTTTCCCTTTGAGCTCTGCAAGATGAAGTGTTTTGTGTTTTCTTTCTCTAATCATAAAGCTGTAACTATAAAATGTAGAAATGAAATATTCATCTCCTTCATCCACCAAGTAGACATCTTTTTTCATCATCTGCAGTAAGTGGGAAAATCGATTTTAATGTATGCAGGATAAAAATCAAATCATCTTTTTCTTAATGAGCTAAATAAGCTGAGAAATGTTATGGAGAAACTGTGTGGTAAATAGTAAATAAATATGCCTGAACTTCTCTACTAAGGAAAATGCTCTTATTACTGTTGGTGCTTTTACTATGTTGATTTCACCAAACATGAAACAAAATTTTAATAAGTTGATTATGTAAGCTCAAGTCTCTGAAAGGATTGTTGGATTTAAGAAGAGATGCAATAAAGCATTCATTTCAGATATTTTTCAATTAAATATTTCAGCAGATTAAAAAAAGAAAAACTTGTCATCTAAGGTAATGAAGGACTGATTAAGCCAACCAATTTAGTCTGGGTCATGTGTGGACTTGTTTATTATCAAAACACTGGCTTCTCCCATAGTCTGATTAAAAATACTTCTCAACTGAATTCAGGTTTTTCTCTTCTCTGGGGAATATGCATTTCTTAGGGAGTGAATATTTTGGAGTATCATTCTCATATTGCTTACTCTGCCCTATGTGTGACTGTGTATGTCTCTTTTCTTTCTTTTTTTTCCCCATTTTCATTATTAGAAGTCAGGTCATTTTTTAATATGTCAGATTTTTGTTTATTATTTTATTTTTTTAGGAAAGGAGATGGCTATATATTAATATTAATTGCTACTGTTATCCCCAAATATATAAAGAGGTTACAAAGGTGAATTAAGGGCACTCCAATTCACCCAAAGAAATGTCCTATCATTTGGGTCGATAAGCAGTAACAGAATTATAAATCCTATCAATGAAATTATAATATCTTCATAAAGCTGAGTGCTCACTTCCACACTCTAACAAAAATTTCCAGTCCTCTGATTTTTGGCAATGAAATAAAAATTAAGTGAAATCTGAATATTGGCATATTCTCCAAGCTTCCTGTTCTATTTCTGCCTCATATCTTTGTACAGATACTGCCAACCTGTGGTTTCCTAAGAAAAATGGTAATCTCATATGAATAGTTAATCAGCCGAAGCAACGTCTTTCAGTGTACTATTGGAAATGTATCCAAGACCAGCTGAGTAACTCAGACCATAATGTTAAAAGATCAAAGTTTTATAATCCCAATAAATAAAAGAACAACAACATATCTAATATCTACTACGTACTTGTCACTGAACATAACCAGTAAGTGATGATGGAGGTTAGCTTTTCATTAAGGCTAATTAGTTACCATTTTGCTTGACTTTAGTTTGGATTTCTAGATGCAGCCAATTGACTCATAAATGTAAACCCATAGAAATACAGGGCAAATCATTGTTTTTACCTGGATTTTTTTTTTTAAAGTTTAGATTCATAATCTGTGCTTTAGTTTTAAATCTATATGGCTAATTATTATTACCATCATTGTTCATGTCTAGAGCTATGCCTTTCAATATACTAGACACTAGCCATATATAGTTATTGCACACTCAAAATGTGGTCAAGTCCAAAGTAAGATGAGCTTAAGTGCAAAATATACACTAGATTTAGAAGACTTAATACAAAAAAGAATGTAAAATATCTCACTAATTCTTTATTTGATTAAATATTGAAATAATAATATTTTGGATATAGTGGGTCATAAATAAAATACACTATTACAATTAATTATTTTCACCTTTTTTCTGTTTTAATGAGGGTATTAGAAAATTTAAAGTATATATGTAGCTTACTCATATTTTTAAAATAAATGTAACTTCCAAATTCAGAGCTATATATATTTTTTAAAGATTTTATTTATTTATTTGAGAGAGAGAAAGAGAGAGCATGAGCAAGAAAATTTCCCCTAATTATGGTAGATAAGTAGCAAGGCACACTTTTTCTATCCTTGTGTACATATCCAAATCTTTCAAATTATTGGAGTATCTATTGCTGTAAAGAAACCTTCAAAGAGAGGGGCGCCTGGGTGGCTCAGTCGTTAAGCGTCTGCCTTCGGCTCAGGTCATGATCCCAGGGTCCTGGGATTGAGCCCCGCATCGGGCTCCCTGCTTGGTGGGAAGCCTGCTTCTCCCTCTCCTGCTCCCCCTGCTTGTGTTCCCTCTCTCGCTTTGTCTCTCTGTCAAATAAATAAATAAAATCTTTAAAAAAAAAAAAAGAAATCTTCAAAGAGAAACATCAAAAAATTACAGAACTACTTTAAAAAAAAAAAAAGAATTGTATGTACCAATTGCAAGGCAGGCTTTCACTTGCTACATGATATGTTTACTATAATTATTTAATTTTTAAATAATAAGCAAATATTCTATACTCAGAAACAAATATTTTTTAAAAGTAGTGAATTAAGAGACAACTGATATAAAATTCAGTTACTGTAACAGCTTCTAAAAACCCAAATAGACATAATGATGAAGATGCCTACTTGCAGAAATGGAAAGATGCTGATGATAAAGTACAGGATATAAAACAGTACTATAATATGATGCCATTTATTAATGTGTTCAGAATAAGAGAAGCATAAAGTTGTATCAATATTGCAATGGTTCCCCATGGAACAATTGTTCTCTGGGTAGTAGAGCTATAGTTCAAGCAATTTTTGTTGGTTTTATTTTGTTTGGGGTATTTTTGTTGTTGTTTATCTATATTTTCTCATTTTTCAACAGTGGATATATAATAAATGCACATATTTTTTAATTAAAATGAACTGTAATAGGCCTTACAAGAAGAAAATAACAAAGAGATTGCTGGAGGATGCATGCAGGTGGGCAACAAGAGGAGAGCCAAGCAACAGTGAAAGGGGCCTGGGTAAGAAAATGTCATGACAGCCAGTGTGCCCCCACATCTGGAGTCCTGTGTTCAAATACAAGTTCTAAACTTTGATCATGGATAATGTTCTTAACATCTCCAAGGTTGTCTAATTATAAAACCTACTTTGAAGGCATGCTGTGAAAATTGCATGACATGGTGATGAAGAATGAGTAGCATCATGTTCCTCACAGAGTTGATAGCAAACAAATGTTGAGTAGACTGATATAACCTCTAGTGTGATGAACATTTTACTCTTCATCAGCGCTAGTACCTGCCTGCACTTAGTGTGAAGTTGCTACCACCACTACATGGCCTGGGGGAAGGAGAAATGAAAAACTGAGATTCAGTACCCAGGAATACACTCTTCTTCCTGAGATGTCCATCCAAATCCAAAATTCCACCTAAGAGTCTGAGAATAATCCCTACCTGCCACTGTCTGTTTACATGAACCATTTCTCCATTTGTTTTAGAAAATAATTCATCTAATCAATGAATAAATATTGGTTTTATATGAACTACTATTACAGTGGACCAGAAGTGAACTGACAAATTCAATGGGTACATCAACATTCTAAATCTAAAGGGGAATGGGCAGCTTAATAGTCAGAAAGCAAAAACTGAAGACATTCAAAGCTATCCTGGATGTTTCTGAAAGAAAAGTGGGGAGAAGGTAGGTCAGATGCCCCTGAAGTCTTTCTCAAATCTAAACATTTATGATTCTATGCTTTTTACTTTGGTATATGATTAAGATTCTTAGACTTTACAATCACCATTTTTATTAGTTAATAATACATAAGATTTTTATTGACATTATTACTTTTGGTGTTTTTCACAGTGTGATGTGCCTTTGTGAACTTTCTTTTTACACACTTTCACAGCTCTCTCATCTGACTAGTGGACTTTTCACTAGATTAATATCCTTGGTCTGATGATAGTCAAATTTTCCTGGTCTAGAAGCCATTTTTCCTCCTTAAAGTATCTTTTCATATTCCTCTAATGTGGACCATACTGCTTGATTCTGAGCAGGCAATCTCATTTCCCTTATTTCTAAGTGCTTAAGAGACTGAGTCTGCAATACTGAAAACTGATAAATTATTGATGAACAAATTATGGCCAGACGTTCACTTATGGTGTTGTTGATTTTTAAGTTCAGATTCAAAGATGATCTATCTTTAATTTAAAATGTTCAAATTTATAAACTAAGTTATGATATTCTTTTCCTTAGATATGAGAATTATGTAAGCAACAGAAATGAAAGTATTTAGTTTGATAAACTAAATCACATTTGACATTTGGAGCCTTAAAATTTATTTTTGTAGTATAAGTATTAGAGCTAGGGAAGAAAGGAGTTTAATTTAGTAGCCAAATGACAAAACATTATGTAAAACTCAAATTAGAAATAGCAGGGTTTTCTTGCCTTTCAACAGCTGGTAGAGCCTCACCCTGAAGAAATCTTGGCAGATTTTTATGCCAACTCTACAATTAAGAAGGAAGAAATAATGAATAATAAAAACAGTTCCAGATCACACATGTGCATCACACACACATACATAGATACAGCCCCCCATAACTTCCTCTGTGTTCTAGGTGATTCGGGTTTTCAAAAGGAAAAAAAAACCATGAATATAAATGATAGAGCATGTTTTCCTCAAAGGTACTAAGATCTGGTAACACATTTAAGTACTTAAACACTCACAAGGACATTATTTTAAATGCAATTAAATTAGTGAGTGCTAGAGTGGCACAGTCCAAAGAGATAGCCCTCTAACTTGATTTAAGGAAGGAATTACTATACCTTTTCTCTTTTAACCATCCCCACTGATGGACACTCTGAAGTCCCTGGCACATATCATCATTGGTACACACAAAATTCCTCTCACTTTATATTATTCTATTTTCCCTGATGTCCCCTAACCTCAGTACTTTCCCCTCCATTCTTATTGTCTTCTACCCTACTGGGTCTAATATATGGCTCTGGAGATATATGAACTATAGAAAAATACATAGGCCGTAAAAGTTTTTGTTATAGATCTTCTCTCTTGCTTAATCAATACTGTGTGTCTTAGCTCTACTCATACGTGGCAGATTAAATAAGGCTGTAAATTCTTGGACATTCCTTTTATTAAGAGATGAGTTCAAATGCCTTATTTTGAATCTGGTGGGATCTGTGAATGCTTTGGCTAATAGAATATGGCAAAATGACACTGTGCAACTTTCAGAGCCCTGACCTTAAGAAATTAACAGCTTCTCTGTCCTGCCTCTTAGAATTCCTTCTCCAGGAGCCCTGAGATGCCATGTAAAATGTCTGCCTACCCTGAGTCCACCATGTTGGAGAAGCCACATGTAGGCATTGACAGTCCCAGTTGAGTCCAGTATTCCAGCCATCTCTACCAACGTACCAGGCATATGAGTGAAACCATCTTATATGTTGCAAACCAGCCCTCTACTACTAAATACCAGTTGTCACCCCAGTTAATGCCATGCAAAGGTGAATCATCCAGTAGAGTCCTACCTGGATTCCTGACCCACAAAATTGTGAAATAATAAATGATTGTTTTAAGTCACTAAGTGTGGGGCAGTTTGCTACCTAGCAATAGATAATGATAGCAATGTGCAAGTACTATTGCTTTATGATTTCTGACTGATTTATTTCTTTTTTAAGATTCATTTATTTATTTTGTGGGGAGGGGGGAGCATGAGCAGGAGGGGCAGAGGGAGAGGAAAAGAGAATCCCAAGAAGATTCCAAACTGAGCACAGAGCCCAATGCTGGGCTTGATCTCAGGACCCTGAGATCATGACCTGAGCCACCCAGGCATCCCTCTGACTGCTTTATAATGCAGTTTTATATGTCTGTGTTTAACCATGAGTTCTTTTTAACTTGCATTGATATAGGATTGTATTATATAGATCTAGCTCTTTTTTTTTTTTTTAATTCTACTTTTTTAGATCCAACCATGTCGCTTTTTGGAAATCTAGTTCTTTGCTTCCAAGTATTAAAGCTGTAGCCACCATACATGTTTTCATCTTTTTAGGACCACAAACAATACTGTGATACATATTCTTATATTGGCTTATCTGTCAAACAATGTGCTAATTTCTCTGGGCTATAGTCCAGGGAGTGGGATTGCTAGATGACAAGGTATATGCACATTTAGTTTCATTTAATACTGCTACATAACCCTTCATAGTGATACCATAAGTTTATATTTATATGTATGTTATTTTGAGTTGCTATATTTCTTTCATCTCAATTTTGTATTTTCTGCTTCCATTTCTTTTCTCCCTTTTTGACTTCCATTGGATAGATTAACTTTACCTCTGCTGATTTTAAAGTTATATATTATTTTATATTCTACTGGGAAGTAACACAATATTAGCCAGGATTCAATTACAAAAAACAAAATCCTCCATAGCTAGTTTTAGCATGGAAGTATTAATTACAGAGTTTTAAATGGCTTATTGACTTATGGTAAGAGCTGAAGAAACAAACTTCAGGTTAAGTTTTAGAAGCAATCCAGGTGGGTGCCTGGGTGGCTCAGTCATTAAGTGTCTGCCTTTGGCTCAGGTCATGGTTCCAAGGTCCTGGGATCAAGTTCCACATCGGGCTCCCTGCTCAGCAGGAAGCCTGCTTCTTCCTCTCCCACTCCCCCTGCTTGTGTTCCCTCTCTCACTGTGTCTCTCTCTGTCAAATAAATAAAATCTTAAAAAAAAAAAAAGAAGCAACCCAGGTAGAGGCGCCTGGGTGGCTCAGTCAGTTGAGTGTCCGATTTTTGGTTTTGACTCAGGTCATGATCTCAGGGTCCTAGGATGTAGCCCTGTGTCTCGCTCCCTCCTCAGTGGGGAGTATGCTTGAGGATTTTCTCTCTCTCTCTCTCTGCCTCCACTCTAAAATAAATAAATAAATCTTAATAAAAGAAACAATCTAGGTATATTCTTAGTCATTATTTCCTCACATATTTATCCCCCTCTATCAATACTTATTCTTCTTCTCTGTGACTCCTACTATTCAAGTATGGGTTTTTTAAATTCTCTTGTTATTGTTTCCATTTCTGTCACTTTTGAATGCCATTTGGATAGTTTCGTCCATCAACTCTTGCAGTCTATGTATTTTTGTTCAGCTACATACATTGTGATATACATCCTACACATTCTATTCTTTCAACAATTACATTTTTCAAAGTGCTACCTCCCAGCTGGTCCTTTTTATCAATTTTTGGATCCTACTTCATATTACCAGTATCTGCCCTTACTTCTTTGGGAATATTAATCATATTTAAAATGCTATTCTCTGATGTATCTTTTTTTTCCCCTATTATAAGCTCTTCAGTTTATTATTTTTTTTCTATTGCACTCCTCAGATTCTCCTTATTTTTCCCTGTGTGCTTATATATGATAGGGATAAGGAGTCTGAAGGACAGCTGCCAATGATGCTTGCATTCTATATTCTTACATTTGCTTAATCTCCTCTTCTTGAGTGTGGGCTGGACCTAGAAACTTGATTCTAATGAGAATATACCATAGGATGTCACTTCAAATATTAGATTAGAAAAAGACTGGATTCTACTTTCTCTTGCTCTCACTAGCTCGCTCTGATAGAACTTACCTGTCAAGTGGTGAGCTGCTCTGTGGAGAGGCCACATAGCAAGAAAGTGAGGAAGGCCTCTGGCCAATGAGAAACTAAGTCCTGCTAATAAACACATGAAAGAAGTTAGTTGGGAAGCAGCTCTTTCCCCATTTGAGGTTTCAGATAAGACCATGGCCTTTGCTGCACCTTGACTGCATCCTTTTGACAGGTCTTGAGGCCCAGGCACCCAGCTAAGCCACACTCAGATTTCTGACCCATAGAAGTTGTGAGATGATAGAAGTTTATTGTTTTAAGCCCTAAGTTTTAGCGTAATTTGTTGTGTAGTTACAAATAACTAATAGAGTAGGTAAAGTATTTCTCATGAAAGAGTAAAAACCTAGATCTTACTTCCTATTGGACTGAGTAAGAACAGGCCTCAGGTTGAGACAGCCTCTGACATTAAAATATGGGCTCAACTTTCCACTTTGTCATCCCTCTACTGAGTTGCCTTTCCCTTCAGGGAGCCATCTAGCATTTCTGCCCAGAATGCTTTTTTCCCCACCCCTCTTTCTCAAGTGTAATTATCTAGCTCTTGGAGTATGGGAAGGGAAGTGGGGGCAGGAAACACTCAAGCACTTACTGTTAAGCATCCCTACCTCTACCTTTTGTGTTTTCTCTACTCACATGCAGTAGGGTAGGCCCTGACCCACCCAAGGAAATGGGCAAGAAAAATTTACTTTTACTCTTACATTAGAATGAAAGCTTAGTTATGTATAGCACCTAAATAATTTTCCTTTAGCACCTTGGAAACACTGTTTGCTAGCAACCTACATTACAGCCAAAAAGTCTGATGTAATTTTAGTTTCCACTTTTAAGCAATCACTTTTTTCCTTTGAAATCATTATTATATCTTTTTACTATTTGTTCTACTATATCTTCTTCTAGTCTCTCTTTCAAAAACTCTAATAGGATAGAAACTGGCTTTTCTTGATCTATTCTTCATGCCTCTTTAAACCATACAGATGGTATTATGTCAGAACTATTACTTATGTAAAAAGGTTATAAGAAATTGGTATAATCCTTATAGAAATATATAGGCAATAACTAAAAACATTTAAAATAAGCTTACAATTAGATCAAGAAATTATCCAAAAGAACTTCACCCAAAAGAATGATCATATAAGAATATATGTACAAATATTTAAGCACTATTTTTTCTTTCTTTCTTCCTTCCTCTCTTTTCAATTGCAAAACATGAATGTTCACAAATGCAAAGATGCTTGAAAAATATTATGGCATATATATTGTATGGAATACTGTGCAACTATTCATAAAATGAATTACATTTATTTTTTTTTAAAGATTTTATTTATTTATTTTAGAGAGAGAGAGTGAGAAAGAGCATGAGAGGGGAGATGGTCAGAGGGTAAAGCAGACTCCCCATTGAGCAGGGAGCCCAATGCAGGACTTGATCCCAGGACTCCAGGATCATGACCTGAGCCGAAGGCAGTCACTTAACCAACTGAGCCACCCAGGCGCCCAATGAATTACATTTAAAATATTAACTACATTACTTTCCTTTTAATACTTACAAATACATTCAGTGATAATGTTACTACTTTTACTTGTTTGTAAGAAAAAAACATTAAAGGTGTGCCTGGGTGGCTCAGTCCATTAAATGGCTGCTTTTGGCTCAGGGTCCTGGTATTGAGCCCCATCTCAGACTCCCTGCTTAGCAGGGAGTCTGCTTCCCCCTCTCCCTTTCCCCCCCGTCCCCCACTTGTGCTCTCTCACTCTCTCACATAAATAAAGACTTTTAAAAAATTAAAGAAAAAAATGGAAAAAAAATAAAGGCAAGAAAGAAGGAAGAATGTGGAAGAGAAAGATTAACTCACAAGTCATATCAAACTTTGACTTTTTCTGATGACAATGCTTCTAGGATCTAGTGTTTACAGAGTTTCAAACTGGTTTCATAGAACTACATAGATGGGAGAAATAAACCCCTTCAAGATATTTATTAGAAATTTCTATTTCTGTAACCTCACTCAACAAACCCATCCAGTACGTAATCATTTCCCTAAATTGGCAGTCCTTATTTTTCCAACAGCCACGTTCTGGAATAACTGAAAAAACTATTATATTTGGGGTTTTGAGATGTGATAAGAAGTTTAAAATAATAAATTTTTAAAAATTATTTATTTATTTATTTGAGACAGAGAGAATGAGAGACAGAGAGCATGAGAGGGAGGAGGGTCAGAGGAAGAAGCAGACTCCCTGCTGAGCAGGGAGCCCGAGGCGGGACTTGATCCCGGGACTCCAGGATCATGACCTGAGCCGAAGGCAGTCGCTTAACCAACTGAGCCACCCAGGTGCCCAATAATATTTAAATTTTATTATATGCTTAAATAGTTTCTTTTTGGTGCCATTTTCTATGACAACTTGCTAAAATAATCAGGATTTTTTTTAAAGATTTTATTTTATTTATTTATTTGTTTATTTGAGAGAGAGAATGAGTGAGAGGGAGAGAGAGAGGGAGAGACGATCTGAAGCAGACTCTGCACTGAGTACAGAGCCCAACGTGGGTCTTGATCTCACAGCTGCAAGATCATGACTTGAGCCAAAACCAAGAAGAGTTGGATGCTTAACCAACTGAACCACCCAGGCTATTATTATATTTTAATAGTCAGGATTATTATATTTTAACATCCTGGTAATCCTTATCAACTTGGGGCTTAAAGGAAGTCTAACAAAGGAGAAATAAGAATTTCAGAATGCCAATTTGTTGATAGGGGTTAAGAAGAGAAATATCTCTCAAAAGGCATAAGAATGGAGTCTCAGGAACTCTTCAGACCATAAAAGAGTATTTTTAAGTTTGTAGAACCTTTTATAACAACTCAGTCCTATCTAACATTTCAATTTAAGAGGATTGGACAAGGAAAAATAATCAAGTCCAGGACTGTGCAAACATTGGAGGGACACTAAATATTGCGGAAGGGAAGAGGAGTCTTAAAATGGCAATGTTAGTAAAGTTACCCTATGAGAAAAATACTAATTTGAACAGGAACATTCCACTTAAAAGGATGACCCATGAGGACACAATCCTCCTATACTTGAAAATGAGTCCAGGTAAGGCTCTGGAAACTACCATCTATCATGGCATTCAAGTCCACAGCAATATTTATTTCATCTGCCGGATACTTGGACTAAATGGAATTCACAAGATTGTTGAATTGTAGCCATGTATCTAAACAAACAACTGGTACCTTGGCAGGAGGATATAAACATTAAAACATTTTACATTCATCTTATTTGGGAGTTCCATCAAGAATAAAAGAAGTTCCATTTACACAAGACTAGATGCTCAATAAGAATCTCTTGATAGTAACTGAAATTATAATAGCTGATATGCCCTTATTTCTACCTTTTTTGATTTTCAGCTGTGGAGGGTGGGGGAAGTTGAAATTATTTTTCTAGAATCCAATTTTCCTGAAGGCTTAAACTGTTAAAACTTAGAAGAAAAAAGCCAACAAAATTGAACTACTAAAATTAGGTCCCTATTCAGCCACATTGCAAGAGAGGAATCTTGGACATTGGAAGCACACCACTGAGGAATCTAACACAATCAAAGATGTCTCTGTCTCATGTGGCATAGAATTAAGTGGAGCATAACTGTCAGTTGAATGACTATCAAAACTGGTTCCATCCTAGATTGTTGAGACCTAAGTACAACTGATCATGGGGAAAAGTCTGCAGGTTGCTGGACTTGAGCCATCATTACAGGGCTAATGTTCCAACTGTGAAATACATCACAAATATAGTGGGAAAGGCTAGTGCTTGATTTTAGGAAAAGGAAATGTGGGTATCGAATTTGCTTGCAGGATGAGGTTTTGAAGAGGGAAAATTGGGGAGTGGGGGAAGATGATGTGCACAATTAGTGAAGCGGTCAATTGTATAAGTCCCATCAAAAGAAGTGATGTCTTAAGGTTTTTGCCATGGAGTGGAGAAAGCAACATTAAGTTCTCTTTATCATAGGGACATAATGCAGGCACCCAGAGCATCTCTAGCCTATACTAAGATGCACCATAGACTGATGGGAAAGAAAGGAGATAGATGCCTGATTCTCATGGAACTCTGACATTTTCAACAGACCTTATCTGTTTTGAGGAGAGGAATCTAGCCTTCACCAATTCTACCTGAACCAAATAATAAGGAAAAACTCCTTTTACAAGAGGGTTCTTCTATTATTCTGTCTGAAATGTGGGTGACTCCAAGTGGCTATAATCATAAATCAATTCAATTTTCATTACCGTTAACATTTGCCCTTTATTTTTTAATTTTTTATTTAAATTCAATTTAGTTAACATATAGTGTATTATTAGTTTCAGAGGTAGAATTTAGTGATTCATCAGTTGCATAGAGCACACAGTGTTCATTACTTCAAGTGCTCTCCTTAATGTCCATCACCCAATTACCTCATCCCCCCACCCCTTCCCCTCCAGCAACCCTCAGTTTGTTTCCTATGATTAAAAGTCTCTTATGGTTTGTCTCCCTCTCTGTTTTTACCTTATTTTATTTTTCCTTCCCTTCCCCTATATTCATCTGCTTTGTTTCTTAAATTCCACATATGAGTGAGATCATATGGTATTTGTCTTTCTCTGACTGATTAATTTTGCTTAGCATGATACCGTCTAGTTATATCCATGTCATTGCAAATAGCAAGATCTCATTTTTTTGATGGCTGAGTAGTATTCCATTATGTGGAATACTACTTCTTCTTTATCCATTCATCTGTGGATGGACATCTGGGCTCTTTCCATAGTTTGGTTATTGTGGACATTGTTGCTACAAACATTGGGGTGCATGTGCCCCTTCAAATCACTATTTTTGCATCCTTTGGGTAAATACCTAGTAGTACAATTGCTGGGTTGTAGGGTAGTTCTATTTTTACCTTTTGAGGAACCTCCATACTATTTTCCAGAGTGGCTGCACCAATTTGCATTCCCACCAACAACGTAAGAGGGTTCCCCTTTCTCCACATCCTCACCAACATCTGTTGTTTCCTGGGTTTTTAATTTTAGCCATCCTGACAAATGTGAGGTGGTGTCTCATTGTGGTTTTGATTTGTATTTCCCCGATGCTGAATGATGTTGAGCATCTTTTCATGTGTCTGTTGGCCATTTGTATGTCTTCTTTGGAGAAACGTCTGTTCATGCCCATTTCTTGACTGGAATTTTTGTTGCTTGGGTGTTGAGTTTCATAAGTTCTTCATAGGTTTTGGATACTAGCCCTTTATCTGATATGTCATTTGCGAATATCTTCTCCCATTCTGTAGGCTGCCTTTTAGTTTTGTTAACTGTTTCCTTTGCTGTGCAAAAGCTTTTTATCCTGATGAAGTCCCAAGAGTTCCTTTTTGCCTTTGTTTCCCTTGTCTTTAGAGATGTGTCTAGCAAGAATTTGTGGCAGCTGAGGTCACAGAGGTTGCTGCCTGTGTTCTCCTCTAGGATTTTGATGGATTCCTGTTTCACATTTAGGTCTTTCATCCATTTTGAGTCTATTTTTGTGTGTGGTGTAAGGAAATGGTCTAGTTTCATTCTTCTGCATGTGGCTGTCCAATTTTCCCAACACCATTTGTTGAAAAGACTGTCTTTTTTTCCAGTGGACATTCTTTTCTGCTTTGTTGAAGATGAGTTGACCATAGAGTTGAGGGTCCATTTCTGGGCTCTCTCTTCTGTTCCATTGATCTATGTGTCTGTCTTTATGCCAGTACCATATTATCTTAATGATTACAGCTATTTGTAATACAGCTTGAAGTCCAGAATTGTGATACCTCCAGCACTGGTTTTCTTTTTCAACATTCCTCTGGCTATTTGGGGTCTTTTCTGGTTCCATACAAATTTTAGGATTGTTTGTTCTAGCTCTGTGAAATATGCTGATGGTATTTTGATAGGGATTGCACTGAATGTGTAGATTGCTTTGGGTAGCATAGACATTTTTACAATATTTGTTCTTCCAATCCATGAGCAAGCATTTGCCCTTTAAAAATGAATAAATCCACTGGCTGCCATAAGAAAAGCCAATTTCAAAGAGGGAATTATCCTCTAAAATGATCAAACCTTCAATCTTTTGTTAAACAAATATTTATTAAATGCCTACCATGTGCCAGGCCTTATGACTTCAATAAAAACTGTCCTTAAGGGTGCTGGGAATATTGTATTCAGGATCAATTAAAAACTGGAGCATGTTATTCAACTTTTGGGGAAATCACAGATTCCTCTGTGGTATGAGCAAATCTATTGGTCCACTTTTCAGAACAATGCATATATGCTTAGAGTGGACTGAATTGTGTCGCCTCAAAAAAAGTCCAAGTCTTAAACTTTAGCACTGGTAAATATGACCTTATTTGGAAATAGAGTCTTTGCAGATATAATAAATAAAGGATATCAAGAAGAGTTCATCCTGGATTTAGGGACAGAAAAGGAGAAGACACAGAGACACAGAGAAGAAGAAGAACGTCATGCTAAGACAAAGGCAGATATTGGAAGTATGTATGCTGCCACAAAGGAAGAAATGTCTAACATTGCAAGAAGTCACCACAGGCGAGGAGAGAGGTAGGAGAACCTCAGAGCCTCTAGAAGGAACCAACTCTGCTGACACTTTGATTTCAGACTTCTGGCCTGTGAGAAAATAAATTTCTGTTGCTTTTAGCTAACTAGTTTGTAGTAATTTGGTACAGCAGCCCTAGGAATCTAATATAATGCTCCTATAGGCAATATTTCTTAGAATATCAAACCCATGCATGGATGCCCAAAGAGCATAAGCCTAAGTTAAGAACATCTAAATTAGAAAAAGTCTAGGAAACTGTGGTCAAAGGGGATTGAAGGAAACTTGCAACTGTGTCATTTGTGATAAAGATCAACCAGGAATATTAACCTGCAGAGGAGATAGGTAGTGAGACACAATGATTCTCCTTAAATATTTGGAAAACTTAAATATTTGTGGCCTCATAGATGGGTGGACATATAATTTATCATCCAAAATGGGGCATTTCTGAGAGTTAAGGGGAGATACTATTAGTACTTATGTTGGGACAACAGATTTATATATATTCCAAGACTGCCCTGAGCAAAGTAGGACATATGGTCACCCTGTACATGGGAGATAACCAAGATCAAAGGATGGGATAGAGATAGAGAAAAAGAGAGAAAGAGAAAAAATTTGGCTCAAAATAAGAATGAATTTCTCAAGAAAATAATCCAACCTTTTACTAGATTTGTCTAGGCAGAAATTTTTGGAGGAGCAGCATTTTGCAGTAAGGAGGCCTCTGAAGCCACTTCTGAGGTTATATGTTGTATGATTCTAACCCAAAATTGAACTTTACCATTTTTAGTACACTCCTGGAATGACAAAGTATTGACTGAGGACTCCCTCAAGAATGGATTTTGAATTCTTCCTGTCAGTTTTCAATTATTAGTTCTTAGTAAATATAGTCACCTACTTTGAGCTACAGTAGTAATACCTATTTCAAATGATGGTTGTGAAGTTTAAATGACAAAACATATGTAAAATTCAGCATGGTGTCTGACATGTAATAGGTGATCAATAAATAAAAAACATTTTTACCTTGGTAAATCATAAATATATTACAACTATGTCTGTATTTCACTACATATATTATATGACTACATATTTGTTATTTGATTGATTGGGTTAATTAATGCCAATCCTTGAGTTCTTGAGAAACCATTATTGCTTAGGTATTTTCTAGAGCCTTGGGAATAGAAAATGACGTTTGTCACATGTGGTTGATGGAAGGGAAGTAAGGAGAAGGGAAGAAGGAAAGAATGAAGAAACAAATGAACAAATGAAATAACAAATAAACAAGAGAAGAAAAGATGAAAGAAGAGAGGGGAAGAGTGTAAGAAAGAAGAAAAGAAAGAAAGAAAAATGTTCACCGTGATCATTATGTTACACAAGAACAGCTTCACCATGAAGATTTTAACCGGCATCAAAGAGAGATAATCTGATTCAAAGTAAAATGTATAACTAATGTCCTTCAACCTCCTCCACTCCATGACAATTCCTGTAATGTTTTGCATAGATTAGTATGTGAATGCCTCAGATACTGTGCAATGATTTGTCCTCAGCTGAAATAAGACATGAGTGCCTTGGATACAGCTCATTCTTGTTATGTGGAATATGTTTTTAGCAACGTAAATTTCTATCAACAAATCTTGAGTCAACCTACTGCTTTTAAGGGCTATAATCAAGAAAATAGTTGGAGGCATAGATGGTAGCACTTGTCCTAGTTTTCAGGATTCTCATGAGAATCAAATGGGATAATGAGTGAAAAATCTTTAAAACCTTAATTGCTATAGAGTGGAAAATTCTATTAATAATAATGACAGTCAATAATGACAACAATTCTCTTGGAAAAAGTCAGCTCTCTTTGGCAGCAGGGACATGGGGTATACGCTTCTGATCCAGGAGTCTATGGAAAATCTGGCTCTGCTCTGAAAATGTAGGGATCTGGAGAACACATGTAATAAGTTTGAAGAAGACTCCAAAGTGGAAAACCAAAAGCCCTGTGGCTACCAATTTGAAAAAGACAAAGGCATTGGGGATTTGAAGTACATAAAATATAAAACCCCCAAACAGACTGGTTTCAGGAGGTAGCATTGATAACCTGCACCAGGCCTGCTAAAAGCTGCAAGCAAGATAATGTTAAGCATTGTGTAGATGACCACAAATATCCAAGGTACCGTGGCACTTTTCCAACTTATCTAACTGGGACTGACCTCCTTCCCTTATTCCTTCCCATAAACCATGACCTTAATTGCAGGATACTTTATTGAAAGTTTAAATTGTGCATGTTCTGCCTACATACTCCTTCCCTTCCCATTTCTAGCAGGCAGCCAGCTTTGTAATTGTGGCCTCAAGGATTTGAGCAGAGCCAAAGCGGAAGCAGCCAAATGTTAAGAGCTCCTTCTGCTTTTATTTAGAACAAAATCTCTAGAAGGGTTATGCCAGAAAAGGAGAAGAATGTGAAGAAAACATTGGGGAAGCTATAAGGACTCCAGGATTGATTGGAGAGGTGAGAGGCCAGCGAGAAATAGGTCCTGCCACTGTTGGTGGGAATGCAAGCTGGTACAGCCACTCTGGAAAACAGTATGGAGGTCCCTCAAAAAGTTGAAAATAGATCTACCTTATGACCCAGCAATTGCACTGCTAGGTTATTTACCCAAAGGATGCAAAAATAGTGATTTGAAGGGGAACATGCACCCCAATGTTTGTAGCAGCAATGTCCACAATAACCAAACTATGGAAAGAGCCCAGATGTCCATCCACAAATGAATGGATAAAGAAGAAGTGGTGTGTGTATATATATGTGTATATATATATGTATATATATATACACATATATATATATAATGGAATATTACTCAGCCATCAAAAAAATGAGATCTTGCCATTTGCAATGACATGGATGGAATTAGACAGTATCATGCTAAGCAAAATTAATCAGTCAGAGAAAGACAATTATCATATGATCTCATTCATATGTAGAATTTAAGAAACAAAACAGAGAATCATAGGGAAAGGGAGGGAAAAATAAGATAAGGTAAAAACAGAGAGGGAGACAAACCATAAGACACTCTTAATCATAGGAAACAAGCTGAGTGTTGCTGGAGGGGAGGAGGGGGATGGGGTAACTGGGTGATAGACATTAAGGAGGGTACGTGATGTAATGAGCACTGGGTATTATATAAGACTGAAGAATCACTGAACTCTACCTCTGAAATTAGTAACATACTATATGTTAATTAATTGAATTTAAATTAAAAAAAAGAAATCCCAAATGGGGCAAAGATTTTAAAAGAAATGTGCGGCATTTAGAGAGACATGATCTCAGGCACCAGGGCTCTTAGTCTTTCCAAAGATGAAGATATTTGTGTCTGAGAAACAGAGTTGCCCAACCTGAGGGGACTGTGAACTTAGGAAATGGATATCCTCATGGAAAGTGGCATGGGCCTATTATCCAATTAGCCAAAGTTTCTCCATAGCCTTTGGTTATATAAGAGCTAAGAATTTTGGCCGGCAAAGAATGAAGAGCCTCAAAAATGAGTAAGATCTAATTTTTACCATTCTAATGTATTGAGGTTTGGAGTTTGAATTCAGTTGGTTTAAATAAAAGATTTTACATGTGATAATTTTTGTACATGTAACTGTGTAGACAGAGAGTTATATCTCCTTATATTGATCTCTGACTTCTAAAGTCATGACCCTGCTTGGGTACTTCACTCAATCCTATACTTCTCTGAAGTGCGATCTACTCACCCTTCCCTTTTCTCTGAATCAGAACATAGGTGTCTCAGTATGGCAGATTCCAGCATGAAGATAGCTGTCCAAGGGACTCTACCATGAGGTGAGAATGAATGAACATGAGGTTGAACTTGCTGGAATATGTGAATCCCTAACTCAGATTTTTATGAAGAACTTTTACTAGTGTTCGAAATGCATCTCATTCATCCTCTCTCTTTATTTCCTAATGCCTAGTTATGAGTTCCCTGTTTGTTATTCCATTGGAACTTGTGCCCATTCCTACCATGACACCTACCATGATATGCAATTATCTATTTGCTTCTCTGTTTCTCTATCTCCTTACAGGATTGTGTGTATCCTGGTTGGGAACTGGGTCTAAACATTAAAATCTCCAGGGTCTCAACATAATAAAGTCTTATATTGTGAATGAATATAATGTTATGAATGGTACCTCTTGCCTGAAGAGTCAGAAACTTGTGAGAGAATATTGATTCATGGATTAGAGTTTCGAGAAAAATAAGACATTTCACCAAATGGATCTAGATAGTAAGTCCTATTATTAATGAATCTCAATTTGAGAAAATGGTATTTATCTTTTTGCCTCATATGAAGTTAGACTTGAGGAAGAAAAATTCATCAGGTCCATTCTTAAACACATATTAAGCTCACTAAATGCTCAAAAAAGGAGAAGATGAGATTGAAGGAAGATGAATGGGAGGAGGAGGAAAAATGCACAATATTATTCCAAAACTTTGAATTTTAAGTTTCCCCTGAAATCAAAATTACAAATTGAACTATAAAGTATTTAATAAAACCATCTGTAGCACTTCAATTGCCATGCTACCAATCAAATATAATTAATCTAATAGCTAAAACATTTGATTTAAATTAAAATTTTTCTGGTGTGAATTTCAATTTTTCAATGAAATTTAATACAAGGAGAATACTTGAGGTCTGAGAATAAGTCAGAATTCAATGATTTTTTAAGATCATAACAGTTTTCTAATGCTTATTTTTTACTGAATTTTTAGTTCTTATTCACTATTACGGATAGTTTTAAGATTTTTTATTGGCATTCACAAGTTATATGGATAGTTTTTCTTCCTTTCAACACTAGTGAACTATAAATGGAAAAGGCTCTTGAGCAACTGATTCTCACAGCACATTTGTTGCTATTGTTAAAATTGTTCATTTTCACAGTATTAAAAAAAATGTGATCCAAGATGAAACCTGCCTTGCAAAGTCACAACTTACAAGTGAATTTAAACATAGTCTGGAAGAATCTATTCATTCCTTTAAAACATGCAATTCTATGAATCAAATATAGACACAACAATTTTAGACACCTTTTGCAACTGCATCACCAACAAATGGTTTGTTTAAAAATATAGTTGTAATTTAAAAAGCACACGTGCTTCCATAATATTTTATCACCCCTGTCCTGTGAGATAGAAGGAAACCAAAAAAGCAGTCCTTTTTTGTCCTAAAAAATACATTCTCCACTTAAACGTTTCTGTTCTTGACCCTTAAACTTGTGCCTAAGCCAATGGTTGTCAATATTTTCTATGGCAATTGAAACCCCTTTTCAAATTATGTTTTCTGCAGAACAGTAACCCACAGAAAGCAGATGCAAGCACAGCCTCTCTGACAGAGACAGAAGCCCTGCGGGTGGGGCTACCCCAGCTTTCACCACCTCCATTCTCCTCCCATGGCCGCCGAAGAGAATGAAAAAATGCCCAGTTGCTTCAGGGCAGTCCTGGTTTACACTGGTTGTTCCAGCATAATTATTAATAGCTCCCCCTTTCACACTCATAAACTGTATGGTCAGCATGCCTCTGAGACACTGCCTTATTTGTTATTTCTGAAGAGCTCCTAGAACACTGATGAAAAACACTGGTTTGGAATTGTTATAAAAGATAACAGAATTCTCTTTCTTTAATATTTTTTTCTTTCTTTAAAAAAAAAAGATCTTGTTTTTTAAGTAGTTTTAAGTTCATAGCAAAATAAAAAGAAAAATACAGAGATAGCCCATATACTCCCTGCCCTTACACATGCAGAACCTCTCCCATTATCGACATCCCCACCAGAGTGGTTGGTACCTTTGTTACAACTGATGAACCCATATTGACACATTATAATCACTCAAAGTCCATATTTGCATTAAGATCCATGCTTGGGGGGCACCTGGGTGGCTCAGTCAGTTAAGCATTTGACTCTTGATCTCAGCTCAGGTCTCAATCTCAGGGTTGTGAGTTCAAGTCCCGTGCTGGGCTCCACGCTGGGTGTGGAGCCTACTTTAAAAAAAAAAAAAAAAGAAAGAAAATATTCACTCATGGTGGTATACATTTTATGGGGATAGCTCTCTTGTCCAGGCATCTCCTCTCCTTGTGACTTGCTGCAGGTGGTAGCTAGCGTTCCACCAACAGCATCAATACAGCCAGGCCATATTACATTCTAGATGATTTTGCCTAATAGGTAAAATGGAGTTTGTCTAAAATAAAAGTCCACCACTTTCCCTACCAATGTACTCCTTCTGCAATTCAGTGTTTCTCCTAATTCTACCAACTCTCTAGTCATTGAAACCAAAACCCTAGTGAATTTTTACTTCTTTCTCCTTATGCCAAAATCCATTTAGCTGTCAATTTCTATCAATTCTGTCCCCAAACATTTCCCTCCCATATGCCTTTTTACCTCTACTGTCACTGTTATTACTCTAATGAAGATTTATGTTTGCTCTCATATCTTAAGGGCCACGACATAATCCCTCTCCATCTTTGAATTCCTATTTTAAACACCTCATCAATTCCCCTCCCTGCAATTTGTCACTTCCCCCACGAAATTTCCCCAATTCCTCTCAGCTTGAAGCAATCTCTCCTTCCTCAGAACATTATTACAATTCCATCCATGCCTCACTTATAACTCATGCAAATTTTTACTTCCAGTTTTATGTGTTTGCTTATCTTATTTATCTATCAGTTCATCCGTTCTTTGAGGGCAAGATTTATGGTTCATTTTGGTATTTTTGAAAACACTTTGAACTTTGGAGATTTTCTATGAATGTTCAACAAATGGATGAATAAATACAAAGACATGAGTTAACTTTCAATATTTTCATTGCTTTAACCTTCACACTCTGACCTGAATAATGACATACTATTCACTATCTTCCCCATCCCAAACAGGGAAGTCTACTTAATTTGTCCCAAGCATAAGCCACCTTCTATCATCCTTTTCACAAATGACCTACATACAAAGCTTTCCCCTCACTTCCTGCTACTCCTACATGCCTTCCAGGTTTTCAAAATTTGACTCAAAATAAGTGTCTCTTCACCAATAGCCTAATTAGTTAGCTTTACTCCAGAGCCCAGGTTCTCAACCATTATCCCACCTACTTCCTATAATGACTGATTAATTTTTGCTAAAGCCTTCTTAAAACAGGCAATATCCTCCTTTAATAAATTGGAAACTGAGGCCAGAGAGACAAGTAAGTAGCACAACTGGGCCTCACACGCAGGCAGTATGGCATCATCAGCTTCCATGCTTGTAGCTACTACATGTTTCCACTCATCAGAGCTTTGAACTCACTGAGCCTAAGGTTAATCATATGATGTAATAAAAAGCCTCCAAAGTTAGGCAAACTGAAATGCTAAGTCTGCATCTGCTATTCAATAGCTCTGAGTCCTGAGCCAAGATATGTAACTGAGTTTTCTTGTCTCTAATATTGGGAAAATTTTTAGCATTGTGAAAATTGAATGAATTAGGATACATTGCATCAAAACTACCCAGCAAAAAACTTAACATATAGTCTGTGTTCAATATACAAAGTGAATAAAAATGGAAATTTGTAGCATGAAGATGATTCAAACAGAACCAAGGGGCCAACTGTCATATTGTCATACCTTGGCCTTACAGTCCCCAGCCTTTCAACTAAGAGAGAGTAGGTGGGATAATGGTTGAGAACCTGGGCTCTGGAGTTGTTTTGTCTGGATCTATATCCCAGATCTACAAAATGCTAACTCTGTGAAGTTAAGCACACTTCCTAACCCCAGTAATCTTCAATTTCTTCAACTGTCAAATAAGAAGAGCAATAGCACTTCTTATCAAGGATTATGTGAAAATTCTATGAGTTGAAACCATAAATAGTGCCTAGTGCATAGCAAGCTGCTGTTATTAACTAACTAGACCTTTAACACCTCAGCTCAAATTGCCAAAATAGTTCCTGAGCGATCTTTATGCATCTGGGAACCTTCCTTTACTATCCTGTATGACACTGACAGGGTCTTTGTGGTAAACAGAATTCTAGATGATCCCATGACCTTAGCCTCCTAGTGTTACTTCTTTGATGGTTTCCTTACATGGCAAAAGGGATTTTGCAGATGTAATCAAGGTAACTGACCAGCTGACCTTAATTTAGGTAGATTTTCCTGGTGGACCTAATTTAATTACATGATCCTTTAAAGCAGAGCTTTTTCTCAGACTGATGGCAGAATAAAAAGAGAGATTTGAAAGCACGAAAAGTCCTCAGTGTTCTCTTGCTGCCCTTCATGCTGGAAGGGACCATGTGAAAAGGAATGTGGGTGACTTCCAGGAACAGGGAGTAAATTCCACACAAGAGCCAGCAAGGAAATGGGACCTCAAGACCACAGCGGCAAGAAACTGAATTCTGCCAACATCCTAATAAGCTTGGAAGCATATTCTTCACCAGAGCCTCTAGATAAGTGCATAGCCTGGCCAACATCTTGACTTCAGCCTTGTGCAACCCTGAGCAGAGAACTCAGTCACTCTGTGCTGTATGTCTTTCTTATAAAACTGTGAAATAAAACATGCGTGCTGTTTTAAGCTACTCACTTAGGGGCAAATTGTTATGTAGCAATAGAAAAAGAATACAGTCATCTCTCTAGATGATTGATCCATCGTGTCAATGGATTCTAATTGTTTTAACCTGCTAGAGAGGACATTCCAAGTGTTATTCTTATCTAATCTTTCTAACTGTATCTCATTTTCATTTATTGCTTACAAGTAACAATCACTCACATCAAAAGAGACCATTAACTAACCTTCTGTTGTGCCTTTCATTTTCCAACCTCCTGCTCTTAGCAATTGCTCTTACATCTGGAGGGCCAAGGCATATCTCCTCTCTTAAGAGGAGAGACCTCCATTGAGCACTTTCCTTTGGATCTTAAATCCTTTATAGAGGGGATGGCTAGTCCATGGCTTATGCTAATATTTTCCATTTCTGGTCCTTTCACAATAGATTTCCTGACTCCTGATGATGAAAAGTTTGGTGATAAAGATATCGATGATCATAACGATAACAAGAATCTAGCCACAACAATGGTAGCAACTGCCAATAGCAATAGCACAACCATTCTGTTAAATCCTTAGAATATCCTAAGCTCTTGTTAAATACTTGACATTCTCTCCTCTACTCCCTTCTGCCATCTTTGTAAGATAGCTTTAAATAACCTTAGTTTGTAGGCCAAAGTTTGAATAACCTAAGATTATATAGGTAGCCAGTAATATACACCTATATCTATTTGACTCAAAAGCCCCCACTTTTAATTAAATTTTAGTTTTAGTTTGGTTTGTGTTAATAGGGGATCCCAGGGAATTGAGGAAGGATTCTGAACTCTATTGTGCTTTGCAAAATGACATTGTTTTCAGTTGAATTTAATCAATATTTATTTAAAATTTACTTGTGTCAACCACTGTGCGAGGCACTAGGAACACAAAGATGATTAAGCTACAGTCTCTTCAGAGGTTCACAATCAAGGTAGGAATACCTGAGAGAAGGAACCTATTCTATTGGGACTTAAAGGATGAGGAAAGACCATTAAATGGGAAAGGTGTTCCAGGAAGAGAAGACTGAAGGAGTAATGGTATAAAAGACTTGAAAGAGCTTGGTGAGCTTGAGAAACAAAGAGTACTGGGGTAAAGATGCAGACAGCCAAGCACAGAAATATGCAAGAGTTTGGAGAGGTACACAGTGGTCAAATGAAGGGCAGAATGCTATATACCCAAAGATCCCACTCATCCCTGTAGCAGTAGGGCATCTCTGTTGGTTAGATTTAAACAAGGTTAGTAACATTAAAAAGGATAGCATTTACTGCATTCTTACTATGTTCCTGGCATTGTGATTACATACTTTATATTTTCTAATCTTTATAACTACTGTGTGAGGCAATATTTTTAGGCCCATTTTATAAATGAGGAAAATGAGTTCTGAGAGATTAATTAACTTGTTCAAGTTGAGAGCTATTAAGTAGTTGAATCAAAATTAAAACCCAGAATTACCTGAAACTGAACCCATGTTCTTAACTACCAGATTTGATCAGGGCTCAGTGGTCAAGTGGGAACCTGAGGTTAGGACATGTTTTAAAATTAGAGGACTCGGGCGCCTGGGTGGCTCAGTTGGTTAAGCGACTGCCTTCGGCTCAGGTCATGATCCTGGAGTCCCTGGATCGAGTCCCGCATAGGGCTCCCTGCTCGGCGGGGAGTCTGCTTCTCCCTCTGACCCTCCCCCCTCTCATGTGCTCTCTCTCTCATTCTCTCTGTCAAATAAATAAATAAAATCTTTAAAAAAAAATTAGAGGACTCATTGACTCAATGGCTAATTAGTTTTGTTTACATAAAATGTGTTGTTCAGTAATTATAAATACTCGCTTTCTCACCTAAAGTTTGGTTCTTAAACAATAATGTGGCAGCAATGAAAGAGTGAGAACAAGAGAGAGCAAGGAAGAACACTTACTTTCCCTTTGGACTTAAAGAGGATGAATTTGAATTCCTGATCATTACAAAATTCCCAATCATTACACTTTCTCACTATCTTGAATCATTTAACATTTTTTTAAATGTCTTTAAAGTGATTCGTCTTAAAACCTCATTGTACACTTAAATAAGCATATTTGTAAAAAGTCCTTTTTTACATACCCTTCAGAGACATACCCTTCAGAGACATACCCTTCCCTAGTAACTTTATGGGTTTTGGGTAAATTAAAAAATGGAACATGAGTTTATCATTTACTCTTTTCAATAATTTGAAAGAACAAAATGTTCCTATCTCATTTAGACCATTCCATACACTGCTTGCTTTCTTTCCTTCATCAGGTAGAACAGTTCATATCTCAAACACGATTTATTAGGCTGAAAGGAACACAGCTAGAGATTTGATTGAGACATAATTCCCATAACATTGTTGTCAACCACACGTCAATTTAAAAAAAAAAAAAAAAGACATAACTCCTGCCTTTGGTTAGCTTACCATTGAGATGGGAAGATGCCACACATAGTCTCAATAAAAAATAGAACTGAAGTGTCATTAGGTAATCAACACTAATGAGATCACTAGTGCTGTGAGAATTGAGAGAAAAGAGATTTGCGCGTGATTTGTGAAGGGGAGGGAGTGGATACATGGTCTGGGGCTTGAAAGAAGGATCAGATAATCATGATTTTCTTTGAAAGAAAGGAATAGAACATTGAAGGGAAGATGATTAGGCATCAGCAAGAGCAGGGAGGTTAGGAAACTGATTTTTTTCTAAACTAAAGACAGGAGATCAATTGTCTAGAGATTCAAGTATACCTCAAAAAGTAGACTTTAATATTTGGGTGATTGCCCATGTCTTTGAGACTGATGAAAGCTATAAACTCACTTCAGAAAAATGTACAATTATAAATACAGTAAATTATCCTAGTGTACAGAAACAACTAGCATTTTGGTACATATCATTCTAGACCTCCATCTCTGGTCATAGGTATATAGGTATATGTATATAAAAACTTATCTGTCAACAATAAAAATAAAATAAATATTCAAATATAAAATAGAAGAAAGTAGGAAGCATAAGGTGCATTAAAAAAACATCTATTGGTTTTACATGTGAATCCTTAAGTATATTTATATATATTTCTCTCCCTCCCCACAGTGACTGATAAAAAGTTTGGTCATTTGCAGCAACAGATTCAAGGGCAGAGACTGGTATTCATTTTGGAACCAGAAATGCTATTATATTCAGAACTATTTTATTAGAGCAAATAATATTCTGTTCCTTTGAATATTTTTATCTTTTCAAACTAAAAAAATGGCTTTTATTCTTAATTATATTTAAGTAAAACTACATGCTCATAGTAAACATTTCAAAGAATACACTAAAGTCTAAGAAAGAAGTGAAAAGTCAGGTGAATTCCTACCAAAAATGGAGGGGCTTTTAAGCAACAGAATAACATAGTTAATGTAGTTCTTCATTTGGTAATGCTGTGTAAGATGAGTTAGAAAAGAAAAAGCCTAGAAGCCAGGAAATGAGTTAGACAACCGTGCAATCATCTAATAAATAATGAAGGCCAAGAGGAAAACTGTCATCAGCAGTGACAATGAGAGCCAAGTGTGTTGAGCATCTAATTTGTGTAAAGCAATACAATGGACATACTGAAAAAAATTTTTTAAACCATATGACCTGTGCCCTCTAGGAGCTCAACTGAGTGGAAGAGATCAGTTCATACATAGTTGAGGTTCATAAAACATGTTTGGGCGATTTGTGTGAATAAGATTAATTCCTTGAAATTAATATAACACTGTATATTAACTGGAATTATAATAAAAATTAAAAAAAAGTTTAAGTCCTAGTACATGTGCTTTTCCAGCTTGCTGTACATTTCAATTTTTTTTTTTTTTTTTTTTTTTTAAATTTAGGGTTAGGAAATTGGCAGTGAGCAACAGAGAATTACAATATCAGGGCTATGGTGATAACGAAGTTTGGAATACCTTTAAATCAACATAAATCATTTGATTTGGGAATGCAAAGAAAGGTAGATTTGTAGGAAATGAAGGGCTCCAGAGTTATAGTTGCCTGGAGGGCAGAGTAAGCCCTTTAAAGGTGAAGCCTTATAAAACATTTATCTCTTGGTGGCTGTCTGACTAGAAGGGTCAGGCTGGGGTGACATTTGTTAATGATTATTGAGTGTAGAATTGTTTTGGAATGTATCTAAAGCTAATTCTTAAAGTAAAAGTAAGATACGAGAGTTTTTAAGAACACAGCAACAATTATTTGAAAATAAAAGGAAGAAACATTGAGCAAGAGAGAAAATAAACAGCTCTACAAGTAGCTGGTTTTTTTTTTCCCCCAAAACATGGATTTTGCTTTCTGATTATCTGGAATATTTTTCAATGAATCCACTTTTTTTTGCATAAACATACGAGATATAAAATAATGTATTTTTAAAAAATTTTTCATGCATTTGTCTGATAAAAATTAACTGAAAGGATATGTCAAAGTAAGAATTAGAAATAAACAGTGAAATCTATATTATTATGTTGACTTTATACAGTATTCCATTTTAATATAATTTTCAAATAAAATTTCTCTTTTTTAACTATACCTGGGGGAGAATATTAAAATAAATCTTTTGAGAATGCGTAATTAAATCTTTTTATACTAAAGTCTGCATCTGATTCTTTATGGTTATTGGGGCTAGATGACTTTTTAATGTCTTTATTACTCTAGTAATATGTAATAGAAAAAATCTTAAAAGACATGCAAATAAATACTAATATATGACTTACATATTGAAGCTTATATGGATTTTAAATTGAAATGGCACCACATATTTCCCATTTTAATTTCACTAACACCAAACAAATCCTTTTAATAATCTAAACACAACTCCTAGGCTGGGAGGGGCTGCCATTCATTTTTTGATTCAATTCCAAAGTTCCTCTCAGAGTAATAAAAACATTTTCTAAAGAAGCGGAGGATGACCTTGCTTCATTATTTAAGCAGCTTAGTCTGTTTTTTTGTTGTCTTCAAGGACATTTTTTCTCATAAAGTTCTTACAGGAGGGATGATATCACCACGGAAGTTGTCAAGCATGATGTTTTCCCAGAGACATTGCTCTAAGCTAGATATTAGGATGAAGAGGCCAAAAGACAGAAATCTCCAAAGACATTTCTAGATTCAGATCTAGATCCACATCTGTTCTTTCTTAGGAAAAGACTCTGCTTTGAAAGCAATTCAAAGGGACACAAGCATTTAGAAGCAATTAGAGGGACCTTTCAATGTAAAAAATATTAAAATAATAATTTACCACATCAAGTTAGAAAACTAGGTGTCATTAAGTTATATTTTTATTTTAATTTTGTTTTTTTTTTTCTTCTGGTAAAGACATCTAACTCACTAAGTAATATAAATTAAGTATCTTAAAATTATGTTGAAAGTAAATGGTCAAATAATATGTTAGGAAAGGTCCTAGGATATGCATATAATTAATTTCCCCATCTGTCCCAAGTTGACGGATTATGTCATCTAAATCCTGCTTAAATTTCAAGTTATGGGTAAATTGAAAGAATGGAAAGTATAAAAAAGGACTTTTGCCATATAATTGAAAAAAAAAGATGGTGGTGTGGTTTGGGTCTGCATTTTGCACAATGCACTCAAATTATTTGGGTCAGGTATCCACTTTATTTAGATATTTAAGCTCCTCAAAATCCTGACTGTTCCTCATTATTTTTATTTTAAAGAATTAGACTAAATTGTCCTGTCTTGTCTATGAATTTCCCAAACTACTGCAAAACACTTGATTATTATTTTTCTCAGCTACTCCCTCCAGGTGAGAAAAATAATCAAGGGTCTCCAATTGCTTCTTAATTTCTCTCTCTTCATTCCATCCTCCTCACAATGTGGTCCTGTGACTTTCTTAATGCCAAGCCCTTCCTTGACTTTCCTTGGCCCCCAGCCTAGTGCACTCATGATCTTCTCAGGCATACTTTATCTGACCCTTCTGTTATGATGTCCCCACATGTACCCCAAGTTTTCTCTGCCAGAAAAACTTTTATTCTAGTTCACTATCTAAACTCTTAACAGCTGTGCTAAGCTGCAAGTTTATTTAGGCTTAAAACCAGCTGCACTATTTTTTAGATAACCCTCACTGTCAGCTGATACTTTATCAGTATAAAATATAAAATACTGAAAGGCTCATGGAAAAAAAATCAATACAATAACCAATTCTTCATGTACTTATTTTGACTTAAAAATAAAAACAATCTATGCAGCAGCTATCACTGAAGGGCCTTTTAGCTCTCCAACTCTCTTACACTCACAAATATTCAGAACTACATTTCAAGCTCAGTGTCTTCATAAAATAAAAACTGAGAGACAAAAAGTCCATCTGAATTTGAAAAGGTCTTTATTTCTCAGTGTTCTAAGGTGGATCCTCAATTATGTCATGTGGAGAAGAATTTCATTCTAAATGGTTAACAGAAGAACTTTTGTCAGTAGAACTGACAAAATGTGCCTGGAAAACGTTCAGCTATTTTGAAAATAAATGTCAGGACGTCAGCTCCGTTTCTCTCGCCTCGGGCTATGATTGCGAGGCTATTTAACACTCATTTGCACTAGCCCCTATATATTAACCCCATCAGAGATGTGTAAACAAATTGGGACAGAGTTCCTGCTAACCAACTTCCAATTCTTTAATGTCACACACATAAAACAACTTACTTTGGTTTTCTTCCTCAATGTTATGTTTTCAGATTTAGCGATTTATTGTGGATTTATATCCATGGTCAGACAAAAAACAACAACAGAAAAGTAATTATCACTTTTCAATCAGGAATGCTGGTCAACTAAATATGACAGAGACAGAAGAGAATGTAGAGTCCGTGGGGAGAGATGGAGCCAGCATTCTTTAAGCCTTTATATTACAACTCCATTTTATGTTAACATTCTGAGTCTCTGTCACTTGCTATCTTCATTTGGTGGTGGTCTGGTGTATTCATAATTTTAGTCATAGAATGTTCAAGAATAAATCAGCTTTATTTGTATTTTTTAACTTAAATTATGCCCTGCAGTGGTGTAAAGAAAACAGAAAAATACATCCCCAAATCAGAGAGCCAATACCTATATTTTTTCCCTGAATATTAAAATAATTCAGCTTATTTTTTAAACTGCCTGAGAAGTCTTTTTGAGGATGGATTGGGTACATATATACGGAGGGAGGGAGGGAAGTAGAGGTGGGGAACATTGTTTATTTTCTAGCCAGGTATTCCTTAACCTATATATGCAACTACATCTAAACTCCATCTTCAAAATTTCTCTAAGGATGGCATTGTATACAATAGTGAAAAAGTGAAAACCACTTGAAAGTCCTGCACTAAGAGATTAATTGATCAATAAAGATGATGTAACAGAATGTTATACAGCTGTTAAAAGAACTGGAAGATATAATTATAAGAAAATAAGATCATAAAATACTATCTTATAGTTATAAGATAAATGTGTATATATTTATTGTGCATAAATATGTATATATAGTAAATATGTATATATAAGTACCAGAATGCCATGTACAAAAATAGAAACATAGTCTATCTTTGTGTGATGGGATTATGAATGATTATTAGTTTCTTCTTTTTCTTACCTGCCTTGTTAAAATTTCTATAGTAAACATGTTACAAGTATTTTCTAATATGAAAGGTAATAAATATATTTTAAGTAAGATTGATAAACTTCAGGAAAAAAGATAAAAAATATATTTCACTTACTATATATATATATACACACATATATATATGGCTCTATGTGTAGTGTATATAAATTATATATATCTAATTTGTAATTAGATACATGTAAGTTAAGATATGACACTGACAATGTCTCCTAATGCAAAATTCTTCTGATCCAGGATTGGTAGGATTGCAAATATATGATCAACAAAATAATTTTCATTTTCATTTTGCATTCAAGCTTAGCAAAAGCAGAAATGAGCTGGTACCTTAGAAGTTTGAGTTCCATAGACTTGCGCTAATCTTGTAGGCATTAATTCAAGGTTGAATATATTTTCAATTTTCCTTTTAATCAAATCTATGAGCCAGAAACCGGGAAAGGAGATCATTACAGCTGAGATGCAGCTGTAGACCCTAACCTCCAAAACTGAAGATGAGGCATATCAGAAGTACAAAGTTCATTTAGTCAAAAACAAGGAAGGGAAAAAAAAAATCATACTACACAGCACACACGGTCACACACACACACACACACATGTGCACATGCCACAGTGTTTTCCAAGATGCAGTTAGAATTCTTAGGAAATTGTGTAATATGTGAAATCCTTTTGCTTCCACTTTTTTCTTAAAAAACATGCCACCAAAAATTTCTCCTAATGGAAAACAAAAAAGATAAAAAAATTCCCATAATCCCACCATTCTAATATAGCCACAGTGAAATTAGAAAGTATTTATGTGTAACTCTGATTATTAAAAAACATAAGCTCAATTACATGAGTTTATATCATCATTACCTCATCATTACAAATCTGAATATTCAGATATATATAATAGGTAAGATCCTTTTGTGTTTTCATTATTTTAAATTTGTCCTCCTGTAGCAAATATAAGTCCATATTCCCTTATAATTTCATAGGCCCCTATATTTTTCAGTTAAAACATGGATCATAGTTAATATATGCAATAATATAATTTTAAAATAATTTTATTGATATCTCTTCTCAATAAGATCTAAGCAATTTGAATACAAGAACTATTCTGGCTTCTGTTCATTATGGACCCCCTGGCACCCCGCTCAGTGCTGCCACAGAGTATGACTGCATCATATAATTATCAATGAATGAATGGCAGTTATCCAATGAATGAATGAAAGCCTCTTCACTGAATCAGCTTTGTTTGACTCACTTTGGAACTGTATTCTTGAATTAAACCCCCCTTTTCTTAGTGTTTCCTTTCATTTTTGCTTTGAGTAGTAGTACCTATTTTACAGAGTTATTTTAAAAATCATGCATCCAGCAGGAGATCAGTGCTTAATACTTGCCATGGTGGCATATTGGAAACACCGTATATTCTGGAATAAAATTAACCTGGGTTCAAATGCTTACTGGATTACATACCTGTGTGTACTGGGCAAGCTATCTTAACCTCATTGAGCTTCAGCATAAACATCTATAAAAGCAAAATGTATACAATTTAACTAGCCAGGGTTGTAGTTGTGGATAATAAATAACATGCATAAAGAATCTGGTATGTGAAAGAAATTTCCATATTAGTTCCAACCCCTAACATACATAGACATTTATAGTAAATAGCAACCAAGTGACTTTGGTTATCTACTTTATACAGGATTTCATATCTTAGACCCCTTTTAGGAAATCATCACTGTGAATAAACAATCCGTGAAATTAATGCTGTTTATGAAACTGCCTCAGGATCATGGGCTGCCTTTACCAAAACAGCAGATAATTGGCTCCTGGAAGAATCTCTTTTGTGGCATAAGATCACCAATGCAAAAAAGCACTATCTCCAGGGAGAAAAGTGGAAAGCATAAAGAAACTATAGACACAATGAAAAATCATTAATTGTGGTAAATATAATTTAGCAAAGCAACAAAGTCCACATATAATTAATGAGAGTGTTTAAAGTTTGCCATTCAAAGCAAATGGCCAAGATCTTGGAATCACCTTACAAGCAAAATAACATAACAACATGCTTGCCCATTTTTATGATAGCATGCTGCCCCATCACTGGAAGAAACCATGATTTATTTAACAGCATACTTTATGATGCATCCAATTGTTCTGTCCAGAATTAGCAGAGATTCATACTTCACAGATATTCAACTGAAGTTAATTGGGGTCTCAGTATAAAAAAAAAAATTATAGCATTTATATAGCAATTAGACTACATATGTGGTTCCTATAATCATTGACTAAACTATTTATTTATTTATTTATTATATAGTATATTGAACACAAAACGTTATATTAGTTTCAAGTATACAGCATAGCAATTTAATGTTTATAAATTATGACTAAATTTTATTTTTAAAGTAATTTCCTCTTTTACTCTGGGATAATAGGAAAGAACATGTAAATAATAATTGGAATTCACACATAAAATTCCAAATATCTGAAACTATACATCTTCTCCTACAAAATTAACAAGAATAAGGAAACAATGCTTATTAGTTAATAAATGTATAAGAAACAATTCTTATTAGTCAATAAATGTATACCACTTTGTATACAATCTCTTTTAATCCTTGCCACAAACCTATGAGCATTGTTCCGTTATTAACCTCAATTTACAGATGGGGAAAGCAGGGCTTACAGAAGTTGAAAAATTCACCTGAATTCACATAGTTGGTAGTTGGCAAACTCCAATGAATGTACCATTTAACCATCTCCAAAGCCTGCTTTTAACCATTCTTATCCAGGAACTGCTAACAAGAAGTTACACTATATGATGAGAGAATGTTTGCCTACTTAGCACATAGAGAACCAACAAAATGACTAAAGGGCAGTCAATTGGAGCAAGAAATGTCAAAAAGCAGGACAGTGCTAGATTTTAGAGTTGGAGGTAACGGTGGAGACACCATTTTGCCCACTATCCTCACAACAGAGTGAGGCCAAGGTAGGAAGACAGGGAAGACGGAGCCCAGTTTGGTATCTTCTCATCACATCATTGTGTAAGCATCGTACTAGCATTTCTTTCTAATCTATCGGTAGAAGATTCCATCCTACTTCTGACCTCTACCTTGATTTTGTAAGAATTCAATAACTTAGACAATGTACTATGTGGTTTTCCTCTTACTGTTCTGAAATAAATTGCCATGTCAGCAAGACCTATGCTTTAGCTATCAGCTCTGTGGACAAGGAAATGAAACATTCTATGAATGGGGTAATTTTCTTCTCTAATGGACTGCAAAAATAAGCAGTTGGCGAACTAATGTTTAGCATATTGATAGGGTCATTTACATACTGCTTTTAAAAAGACAACAATATTCAGTCTGCTTGTGGCTGCACCATGGCTTAAGAACACAACTGAACTCTATGATCAACATTAGTTCCAAAACACCTAGGTGTTTCAGAAAGGGAAATTAAGGGATTAACTGTTTGCTCCAGGAAATTTCTCCAGTTTAGTTTTGTGTTACCTCGTCCTTGTTTTACTCCCCATGCTCTCAGCAATTAGACGTTTAGTTTGTCTCACTCGTGCTGTTTCTGCTTTCTAAATAGATACTATTTTCTCCTATGGTTACATTTGATCTCCTCAAACTATTATGCCTCATAAATCAGCTATGCTTGTTCTTCAGGATATTTTCACTCTTTCATCCCTTGCTGCAACATTTTGCATGCCCAACATATAATTCTAACCTAATTCAGAACAATTTGATACGTAGGTTACTCGTTAGTCCACTCATTCAACAAATGTTTATTCCATGACATGTCCATATGAGAAGCTGACCATACAATTGTGAACAGAGTTTAAAGAATTTGAGAAAAAGCTATGGGCAGAGTGTTAGAAAAGAAATCAGCCAGGTTTTTGTTGCCACGGATATCTTCTTCAGAGAAGTAATCCTGAGCTGTGACTTGAAAAATTAGCAAGAAAGTTTGCCCAGTGAAGGATTAAGAGGAAATAGCAGTCTAGCCAGAAGGGGTAGCATGAATTCTCTGCATATGTAAAGAAAACAGTACCAAAGTGCTCAAGGATTAGGCACATCTTTAATTTCTAAAACTAACCAAGTTTTGTCTTGCGATTATTGTCAGCTAAAGTGAATGGCAATAGTTTTCAAATTATAGCACTATCACATACTTTTCTGAAACCTTGGGCTAGTCTTAGTTTCTTGAGCATATCTCAAACCATACAGAGTAGTTATTAAGGATTAAGTGAGAAAAGCCCATGTTGCACACTAAGCATAATGTCTCACAAAAAGTATTTTAGCTATTATTAATTTCCAGACCTAGACCAGGTCATACTGGTGGGAAATTGGAGCAATCTGCTTATAGAATAGGACATCATTTAAATTTCTAAATATATTTAAATATGTAATTATTTGTGAGTTTATATACATTTACATGTATGTATCCCTGAACATAACAGTTTAGGAAGGCATAAAAGACCAAATAAATGAACCAAATTCACAACATTGAGAGAGGTAAGGAGAGTGCTAAATGGAAGAATGCCACTTCTGTGGTTTTGACATGACCTGAAATTACTTCTGTTCTTAGAATTGGATAACTCAAATGGCTTTAAGAGTCTAGGAAGGTGGTATTCCTTTTGTGTCCTCCGGTAAGCCCTGGCACTCTGTGTCATTCTTCTGGCCCCAAATGCATAGTTAATGAGTCTGGTTGGAAAAGTGTAAGTCTCTGATCAAAATGTATTAGATTTACCCTAAAGATGGCCCCTCCTCATTCAAATACAAGCAATGTTTTCCTTTAAAAAGGCACTTCCCCAGCTGAAGACTGATTTCTTACAACTGCAAAAGGAACTTTGACATTTTTCTTAAAGTCTGAAGAGAAATGTCAATTATTTACTAAAGTATGAGGTAGCTCACTAAGCTAATCTGTTTAATGTTTACCAAAATCTGACTTTTTTCTTTCTCTTCCTTCCTTCCTTCCTTCCTTCCTTCCTTCCTTCCTTCCTTCCTTCCTTCCTTCCTTCCTTCCTTCCTTCCTTTTCTTTCTTTCTATGAGCCACTCTGGAATAGGCCCAAGTAGGGGATACTCAATGGTTCAGTTTAATCTCATTTTTATCGTAACTACTTATGGGAACAAGTCCTGAGAAGGAAAAATAAAAAAATAAAATGTCATGTAAAGATGTTAACTTTATGCAAGCCAATATCTGCAACACTTTTCCTTTATTTCCATGGTGTCTGTCAGGTAATTTACTACGTTATAGGAACCATGAGCTCTTCTAAACTCTGAGCCCCTTAATGAAATAGCTGTATCTTCTTCTGACTCCTCTGTACCTGACACCATGCCTACTACTGAAGGATTTCTAGATGGATGAAAGGATAAATGGACAAAGGAACAAATGGACCTTCTTAGGAAGGCAAGACACACATACATCTATAAACAAACACGAATTATGGCAAAGCAGTATATAGCTAAGTGTGAAAAGCATTGTATCTTTAGTTCTTAGAAAGATACAACTGGCTGCTGATAGTTTGTGGACTCTGAAATAGTATTAACTTGAAATAAAAGTATTATTTAAATTAAAATAGTTGCTTGAATACAATGGTTCTTACCTCAAGGAAACTTAAAATAACACTTTTTCCATCAACAAATTATTAGCAATTTTACTACTTTTCTATTCCTAATTTTCTACACCTAATTTAACATTTACTGACCAGTAACATGTCATGTGATTGTTTCTTGTAATTGGCTGGAATTACAGCAATTTATCAAGTAACTCTAGATATCTCAAGGCAGAAGTTCTGAATCATACATGTGAAAATAATAAAAAATGGAAAAACACTTCATTATTTGATAGTGTTCAGACTTTCTAAATGTGGGGTCCACAAAAAGAGGTAGGAGTAACTGATGTTTTAAAAAAAACAACTGAGAATCATGTATTTAATCTAAAAAATTACTCTCTAATAATAAGAATTTCTCTCTTTAATCTTGATTTTTTTCTGTTTATAATAGTAATGCATGCACATCAATTGCTCAATATCCAATCTAACATTTAAAAATGTAAAATATGATTATTTTCAGAAATGTACAAAAATGTATGCATGCATATTTCAAAAAGAAATTAAAAATTAGAGAAGAGCGTATTGTAGAGAGGGAAAGTCCTCAAAAAAACATAGTCGTGTAAGTCCTAATTCTATGGCAAGAGCGAGATTTGCGGACCTAAAGCTCTCAAAGGGGCTGCCCTATACATCTATCAGCAAAGTAAGTAATCAAAAAAAAAAAAAGATTTATTCCATTATTTCATCCAATTTATAAGTGCAAAAATTAAAACAGAATTATCCATTCTATTAGATATAGTCCTCTGATTGAATCATAATAATTGATATGATTAGATTAACAGTAAAATTAGATAAAGTAACTCATGTGCTGACATCCACCGTTTTAGAGGCTCTGATTTTGTTCATTCTACTCTTCAATTACCTGCTGGTGGTACTCAAGAGCACAGAGGAATTCAGCTCCTTGGGGGGGGGGGGGGAGTCCGTTTGGGGAGGAAGCCTTAAGGGGAACACAACCACATAGGTTCCTCTTTCTTTGAATATAGGTTTTGCCAGTTCTAAGTCCGAGACAGACGTCTTCAAACACCCCAGAACACTCTGGAATAATTTGACTTGATTATAATAATTCCTCTTATACAAGACTCATTTGCTCTCTTCTCGAGTGCTGACTGATCCATGACTACGGTGTCCTTTGCCTTCATTACCTTTATCTTTTTTGCAGCCACATTGCAACATTTACCACTACTTTTTTACTCAGCAAAGTCCCTCCTTGTTCCCCATACATCAATTCTCTGCTAATTATTCTCAAAAAAGTTCCATTTTTGTTTTGTAGTATCTAAAAGCAATTTTTCTTTCATTCAGATAGTCTAAAGATCTCTTTTCTATTGTCTTTCATAGAGGCCTGTTCTTTTTCTTGCTTTAATTTCTCTCTCGGAATAGAATGGTCTTTTCTCCGAGGGCAGAAGCCCAATCTGTTTGGTTTACCATTATGTGCTCATTGTCTTGAAAAGTGCTGTTGCATTGTAGATGATCTAAAATTTATGAGGAGTGAGTGAATTAATGAACATGCTATTCAAGATGGAAACCACAACTGAACTGAGAATTAGTTATATCCTATAAAGTACAGACTCCTACATATTATAGGGTGAACAATGGTTCAGTTTTCCCAGAATAGTGGGGTTTCCCGGGAACATGGGATTTTCACTACTGAAAATAGGGCAGTCTAGAAAATGGAAATGATTGGCCATCCCTGCACATTAGAGGCAGGGTTTGTAAGACAATGGAGATTGTAATATATGACTAGAATAGCACTAATCTATAAGTTTTACTTGTGTCACATTGTTCAGTTGTAAAGAGAATATTCAACTACATTATCTCCCTGCTATGTCATACTCCTTTGAGACTGAAAGGCAAGAGACGACTGTCCCTATGTTACAGATGAGGAAGCTGAGGCTCAGAAAGTTTAACAGGTTTCTCCAGTCAATTGCCTAATAAATACAGTCACGGTACTGGAAAGCGATGCCTTTGGAAAGATGCCTAGTCCTCTGCCTGACCCAATACATCACTCTGTCTAAACAACTCACATTGGAATTAAACCTGTAACTTTGGCCTAATTAACACTATATTCCTAGTAAGTAAGCAATTTGAGGCAAGTAAATATCAATAGTCAACAAACCAGATAAAGACAAACTTTTATCACTTATGTAACAAGCACAATATCTCTGTGTTAGTATTTTCTCTGAGCTGGTATGTTCTCCAGGTCTTTGAAATGTTTTTAGATGTATGTTTTTAATGTTCATTATAATGTTGTTGTGGCTTTTAATTAATTATTTGCTTGCCACTATCTCATTATATGTGTGATCTGTGTATTCTTGGAAGCCCACCCTAACATTCTGTGGCCCCTGTGTACAGAAAGAGCTTTGCTAATGATAAGAATATTTTCCCTTATCCATTGTTCAGCTCTGACAGATTCTTAAGAAACAATCAACTGGAAGTCATTAGAAATTACTAAAATATAAGAAAATGTAACCAGGAGACAATAATATACAATGAGGAAAGGACAGTCTCTTCAATAAGTGGTGCTGAGAAAACTGGACAGTCACATGCAAAATAATGAAACTTGACCACTACCTTACACTGTACACAAAAATTAATTTAAAAAAAAGACCTGAATGCAAGACCAGAAAAATTTAAACTCCTAGAAAAAAAACATAGGTGGTAAGTTTCTTAGTATTAGTCTTGGCAATGATTTTTTTGGACTTGATTCCAAAGGCAAGGACACAAAAGCAAAAATAAACAAATGGGACCACAGATCTTCTTTCACTTACAATGGGTTTATATCCTGATAAAACCATAATCAACTGAAACATTGCAAGTTAAAAATGCATTTAATATACCTAATCTAGTGAACATCATAGCTCAGCCTAGCCTAATTAAACATGCTCAAAACATTTACATTAGCCTACAGTTGGGAAAAATCATTAACACAAAGCCTATTTTATAATAAAGTATCAAATATCTCATGGAATTTATTGAATATTGTGAAAAACAGAATGCATGTATGGATACAGAATCATTGTAAGTGTATTAGATGATTACCCTTGTGATTCACCTGACTGACTGGGAGCTGAGGTTCACTGCCAGCATCATGAGAGAGTATTATACTTCATATCACTAGCCTGGGAAAAGATCAAAACTCAAAATCTGAAGTACAGTTTCTACTGAATGTGGTATTGTTTTCAGACTATTGTAAAGTTGAAAATTTGTAAGTTGAACCATTGTAGGTCGGGGAACATTTGTACACCAAAGTAAAAAGCTTCTGCACAGCAAAGGAAACCAGCAATCAAATGAAAGCCTACCTACTGAACGGGAGAAAATATTTTCAAATCATATATCCAATAAGTGGTTAATATCTAAACTATATAAAGTACTCACAAACTCAATAACAAAAAAAAAATCTTACTTAAAAATGGGCAGAGATTCTGAACAGACATTTTTCCAAAGAAGACATACAGAGGCCAACAAGCACATGAAAAGATGTTCAATATCACTAATCACCAGGAAAATACAAATCAAAATCATAATGAGATATGACCTCATTCCTGTTAGGATTTGTTTTGTTAAGAAAAAAGAAAAGAAAAGAAATAGCAAGTGCTAGCAAGGATGTGGAGAAAAAGGAAACCTCATGCATCACTAGTAGGAATGTAAATTGGTCACAGCCACAGAAAACAGCACAAAGTTACCCCCCAAATTTAGCCAAGATATGGAAGCAACGAAAATGTCCATCAATAGATGACTGGATAAAGAAAATGGGTATATACACACAATGGAATATTACTCAGCCATAAAAAGAATGAGGTCTTGCCATTTGCAACAACATAGACAGACCTAGAGGGTATTATGCTAAGTGAAATAAGTCAAAGAAAGACAAATACCATATGATTTCGTTTATATGTGGAATCTAGAACAAAAAACAAATGAACAAACAAGTAAAAAGCAGAAACAGACCCATAAATACAAGAACAAACTGATGGCTACCAGAGAGGTAAGGGTTGTAGCGATGTCAAAACAGGTAAAGAAGAGCAAAATTCCAATTATGGAATAAATAAATCACAGGGATAAAAGGCACAGCATAGGAAATATAGTCAATGGTTATTATAATAGCACTGTAGGGTGACAAATGGTAGCTATACTTGTGGTGAGCATAGCATAATTTTTTTTTTTTTTAGAGAGAGAGAGAGAGAGTTGAGGGGGACAGAGAGAGAGAGAGAGAGAGAGAGAGTCAAGCAGACTCCCCACTGAGTATAAGGCCCAACACAGGGCTCGATCTCACAACCCTGAGTTCATGATCTGAGCCAAAATTAAGAGTTGGATGCTTAACGGACTGAGCCACCCAGGTGCCCCAGCACAGCATAATTTATAGACTTATTGAAGCACTGTATTATACACCTGAAACTAATGTAACATCATGTATCAACTATACCTCACACACACACACACACACACACACACACACAGAATACTATCTTGCCATTTGGGACAGCAATAATGGACCTTAAGTGTTTTATACTAAGTGAAATAAGTCAGACAGAGAAAAAGAAATACCATGTGATGTTACTTATATGTGGAATCTGAAACACAAAACAAATGAACAAACAAAATAAAGCTCATAGATACAGAGAACAGATTGGTGGTTGTCAGAGGGGAGGGGAGTTGGGAGGTGGGCAACATTGGAGAAGAAGAGCAAAGGGTACAAACTTCCAATCATAAAATAGATAAGTCATGGGGATGTAATGTACAGCACAGCGACTATAGTCAATAATACTGTATCACATATTTCCAAGTTATTAAGAGAGTAGATCTTGAAAGAAATTACAAGAAAAAATTTGTAAGTATGTGTAGTGACAGATGGTAACTAGACATGTTGCAGTGATCATTTTGGCATGTACACAAATATTGAATCATTATATTATACACCCGAAACTAATATAATGTTATATGTCAATTGTACTTCAATTTTTTTTTTTTTTTTATAAAAAGTAACCAATAAAAAGAGCTGAAGACAAAGAAACAGATCTTAGGACAAGGATCTAAAAGGGTGATTTTTTAACCAATCAAATACAAAAAAGTTAACCATTTAAAAATTGTGGATAGTTTCTTTTAAAAAATTATGTCCTTTGTGACTGCTTAGGAAAATCATTCCTCTTTAATTGTCTTCTGGGTGAGATAGTCTGGCAAGAGAGACTAAATGTCAAAAATAAAGATCTATAAACTGCAAAGAGATGAAATATTAGAATGAGTCAATGCTTCCTTGTCTTCATGTTAGAGAACTTTAACCTCTGCCTCATTTGAGAAAGGTTCTTACAGTGAATACAAAATCCATTAGGAATTAAACCAAAGCATACAGTATATAGAGAGAAGAAAATCTTCCATAAATAAATTCATTAGAGAAGATCTATATCATTTTTCTCCCAATTTAGTTGGAAAAGGAAAGACAGAAAGGAAGCTATTGATTTGGAACTCAGAAATTACATTACTGTTGATCTCAAATTTTAGAAGAAATCTACCTGGGTAATCACAAGCTGTGAATAAGGAAAATAGTCTCTTTCAATGGTCAGCATGATTGCAGCTTTGGCTGACAAGTGTAATAAAGGTTTTCCAAACAAGAATGAGCCTGTGACTTTGCCCACTTTTTCTATTTTATGCAGATCCGAAGGAGTGATCCACATTTGGAAAGCAGATGGGGTAGAAAGAGCAGTTAACTCCCATTCTAATCCTCTTGTTTGTGTAGGGCACCTCTCGCCTTTCATGGACTCTTACTTAGTTTTGTTTCAAAGGACTAAATGTTCTTTAGCTTGCAAAATGATCATTTTTCATACATAGATGAAAAGAAAACAGCAAGAATTCTTGCCATCAAGCCTATTTTATTTCAAGCCTGTGAAGAAAATAGTTGAAGAACCTAAGGCCTTCTACTAATAAGTGGTTTTAATTTAACAATCCCCCCCACATCAATCTTATAATTAATCAAAATCAGAAAGAAATAGGTTGTTGAAAGGAAAACAGTTGGAAAAGTGCTGAAATTGGGATGAAGGTCTAGATATATTCAGATATTGCATGTTTAATAACACAGCATGTGAAAATCAGGGAAACATTTAATAACCCTGCACTCAAGGGAGCATTTTCATTCCTTACTGAATAATGGGTTAGATTGTGCAAGGAGAAAAACACTCCTGGTGTAATCTATAAAGATGATCATAAATATGCAAAGAAATACAGCAGTAAAGAATTAAGCTCTCCAAATAAAGCAAAAAATAAAGCAATTTTAACGTTAGCCAAAGTCAAACATATAAAAAGTATTAAAGTAAGGTCATTTTTGATTGATAAAAGGCAACATCTAAACTCAAAGCAAAACAGATACACTGTTACAGATGAATAATATAGCATCAAAAACATCAAGAAAAACACAACTAGAAATATAAAAGAGGAATAGATATAATGACTATAGTACAAGATTTTAACAATCCATTGTCAGTCTAAATAGCTCTGTTACTTTAAAAAAAAATTACTAGTTATATTTTCAAACATTATGTTGTTTTAGCAACAAAAAATACACCTGTATCTCAAATGTCAATGGAACAATTATAAGCATTGACCAAATACCTCATAGCAAAAGGTTATATAATCTTATAAAATAGAAATTTTACATATTACTATAATATTCTTTAAATCAAATTGCTTAGAGAATTAAAAGCTCAAAATACTGTGTCAATAACAAACTATTTCGAAAATAATAAAGTTGAAAATGCCACCTATCAAATCTAAACATGATAAACTATAATTAATTTCATGGCCTTAAATACTTTATTAATAAAGTAAATGAAAAAAATAGTACTCATTAATAATATACATTCTTAAATATTTATTATTTTAAAATAGAGAAAAATAAATGAAAATCATGTCCAATTTGAGAATTTTATTTTTAATGTTTTTAATTAAGTTTTTAATTTTAATTCCAGTATACTTAACATACAGTGTTATATTAGTTTCAGGTGTCCAATATAGTGATTCACTACTTTCATACATCATCACTCAGTGCTCATCATGATAAGTGTACTCTTAATCCCCTTCACCTATTTCACATTCCTCTCCCACACTTCCCCTCTGATATGCTTTATTCTAAAAGAGTACCCTCAGTTAAAGTTTTGGGTTTTTTTTCAACAGGAACATTTTTTACTTGAAGAATACTTGGTTCAAAAGATATATATAAAACATTCCATCCAAGAGAAAGTACAACCTTTTTTCTCAAGTACCTTTCTTCACCTTTTTCTTCAAGTACACACAGAACAATCCCCTGGGTTAAATCACATAAAAAGAGACATAACAAATATTATAAATTTAAGAAAAGTGAAATTTAAGAAAAGCATATATTCCAACCACAATGGTACAAAACTAAAGATCAACAAGAAAACAAAGCTGGAAAATCCATAATGTAAATATTAAATATTTAATACATAAATATTAAACAATACACTACTGTGCAAACAATGGGTCAAAGAAGAAATCAAATGACAAATCAAAATATGTCTCAAAACAAAAGAAAAAGAAAACACAATATTCCAAAACCTATGGGATGCAGCAAAAGCAGATGTTAGAGTGAAATTTATGCTATAAATCCTTGCACTAAGAAAAAAAAGTTCAAATAAACAACTTAACATTACACCACAAGGAACTAGAAAAAGAAGAACCTTAGTGAAATTTAATAGAGGAAGGAAATAACAAAGGAAAATCAGAAATAAGTAAAATAGAGACCAGAATAAACAATAACATAACATTGAAAGTAATGACCACTTTTTCCAAAAAAATAAACAAAATTGGCAATGCTTTAAATACATTAACTAAGAAAAAAAAGGGAGAAGTGTCAAAAACCAAAATGAGAAATGGAAAACAATACAATAGATAACCAAAGAAATACATAATGTGGTAACAGATTACTATAAGCCATTATAGACTAACAAATCAGGAAACTTAGAAAGAAAACCAGATAATTCCTAAAAATGCACAAATTACCACGATTGAATCACGGATCTGGAATGCAAGAAATAGGAAATATTCTTAAACCAATAACAAGAATAAAAGTTGAATTAGGAATCAAAAATCTCCCAGCACAGAAAAGGCCAAGACCACATGGTGCCACTGGTGAATTCTACCAACATTTAAAAAAAAAAATAATGACAATCTTTATCAGAATCTTACACATAATGGAATAGAGGGAACATATTCAAAATAATGTCCAAACAAGAATTTTAAAAGAGAAATTTAAAGGCCCAAGAAAAGCAAGCAGAGGGAAATAATTAACACAAAAAAAACAAAATAAAAAAAAAAACAGTAATAAAGAGGAATTAAAGAAAACACAGCTGGCCTTTTGAAATGAAAGCAATAAAATTGACCAAGCACTCAGAAATCTAATGTAGAAAAACAACAAATCTAAAAATAGGAAAAGGAAATATGAAAATAGACGAAGAGGAAATTTAAAATGTTTCAGAAAATATTGCCTACATATGCTTACAAATAAATTTAAAATCTCAGTGAAATGGATGCTTTTCTCAGGAAATATAAATCATCAGAATTGAATAATGGATTATAAAGCCTACGTAGATCATCCATAATAGGAATTAAAGATTTACCCACATTGAAGCCAGGGCTCATATTCATGAGTTCCCTCAAACTTTGAAGAAAGAGATCATTTCCATCCTATCTAATTCTGCTCATAATCTTATAAAAAGGAGACAAAGTCATTTGTTGAATATGCAGCAGAGCTATGACACAGGCCAAGGGCATCTTACAATCTGGTGTTTTTTCCACTGTAGAGCAACAGCCTGATTCTCTGGTGTGGTAAAGCATACATTTTTACAAAAACATGTTTCTTTTTCTTTTTTAGACCCACTTCACTGGGGGGTGTGGTGAGATACTAAAGCTCAGCGAAATAAAATACTTTTCCCAAGATCTTCAAGTGGCGGAATCACACCTATTTTAAAGTCTATACTCTTTCCACTACTCTGTACAATGCATGAGCCCTGAATCATCAACTTCTGACCAGCAGCCCACACCCTGATAGTAATTTTGCAATCATACTCAGAACAGTCCACCCTCATATAACCACACTTTCTATAACACCCTTAGGTCTCGAGCCTTAATTCTATTTGATGGTGCAAACTTGGGTTCCTTTAGGACAAGATGACGCAGTCACTTCTGGTTTTTAAACTGGATTTCTTCTGGGAAACAGCTCGGTCACTTCAGGATGCTGCTTAGAACTTTCCCCCTCACCTTTTATTTTTAGTCGATGAGGATTTGAGGTTTCTGAGGTGACAGTGAGGGGCTTATACAGACTCTGGCTGTAGCAGAGAAGCACCTGGCTCATGGTTCTTTCTCTGCCGGTGGACATGGCTCTGGTTACTTGATTCTTCCATTGGCTCAGACAAAGCCAGAGAATAACCATCATCATTGCCCAGCTTTGGCCAACTTCGATTCATTCATTCTCTGCTACAAATCCCCTTCACTGTGTCTCTGGGATCATCAGCAGGCATGCCGGCTCTCATCTTTAAGCCCCTTTCTTGCTCCACTCATTGAATTTCTTCTTTAACCATAGAGATAAAAGATTTGAGGGTTAACTTTCAACCTTTTTTCTCATTTGTCCTGCCCTGCCACCTGTTCTGTGTTGAGATGGGCAACTTAAAACTACCTCCCCACCACCACCCACCACAGTTCTATACAAAAGGCTGGACATCTACCTTCTGGAGTTTTACTGGCTTTGGATTCTTAGAAGGGGCTGACTATTGAATAATTCTCAGAAACCTAGTACACTGAACACTAATACCTGTACGCTGAAATCTCCTTTCTCTATACCTCTAAGCAGGACAGGTACTTCTACACTCGTCCAGAACACATCATATCGGGACCAACTCCAAGATTCCCAGAGAATTCTCAGATCTGGGATAGTGTTTAGGAACGAATAGAGTACTTTTGCGGGATTCCAAGTCTCCCACCTTCATTCTCCAAACAAATCCATGATTTGGAAAAATAGACTCATTTTTTTTAATTCCCAGATTATGTAATCATCACTTCAGAATGCATAGGCAGAGGACTTGAGTAAGGGGAAAAAATTATTAACTGAATTAGCAGTTTTCAAATGCTCCTTTTGATCAACATATTAATTTTTTTTCTTGCCACCTTTACTGTATGAATGTATGATGCTCTATCACTAAGTAGGCAAGGATGTGCAGGACATACATATCCATCAACTTTGCAATTTTAAAAAAAGTAAGTGGAAATTTTAGTGACAAGAATTAAGGAATCATCTCTTGGCTAATTCATTTAGTTTAGACATTGGAACAGTTTGTTTGGCATCTGAACTACTCTAGCTGTATAATGAATATAATTCAGAGTAAACAAAACAAAACAAACTCCACAGTTAATCACTTAAAATTTTAATGGTGAATAGGCTAGTCAAAGAGCATCTGCAGCTGATTTAGTCATATCACACAGACATGTTCTTTACACAAAACGTATGAAACACAGAAAGCTCCCAGAAACTTGGAAGTCATCTTAAAATCCTCCTTTTCTCTCAGGCTCCTCAACCTGTCATTTACCAAATATTGTCAGTTCTATTACTTCACTATCTTTGCACCTCCCCCAACCCCACTCTACAATTCCTGCAGTCAATGATCTAGTTTAAGCTGTATCATTTTGTAACATCTACCACAGTGGCTTCATGCTTTATTTCTCTTCCTACCTTCACCTCCACACCTGCCAGATCTTTCTGATCTGATCTGTTAATTTTGTAGCTATTGCCTTCAGAATAAACAGTCCTGCAGCTTAGGATAGCATCCCAGGAGCTCCACAGCCTCGTGCCTGCTACTTCCCTCGCCTCACCTCTCCCTACTGTCTCCTTCTCATTTAATTCTGCTGGCCCCATCTGTGACTCCTTGAAATTGTCAAACCTTCTTTCATCTTAGACTTTGAGCATGCTTTTTTCTCCTTCTCCCCAGAACATCCTTCCTCTCTTCCCTCCCTTCATCTCACTGCTTCTTACTCATCCTTCACTTTGGAAGGTCTTCATGCAAGGTCTTCATGCTCAAGAGCATGAAACACAACTTTTTTTCTTTACATTTGCAAATCACAATGAGTTTCTTTGTTTGTTTTTACAAAAAACAATGTCATTTAGTAACCTCTTGGAAGTTTCTTAATTATTTTGTATATTTAAGTTCCTTTCTTTTATTTTGGAAAATACCTTACTGTCCATAAATTTTTCATTTTTCAATGTCTAAGCATTAGGCTCAGAAAGCAAACAATTTTAGCAATTAAGTACTTCTGCTTCCTAACATTTCATCTATTTTTTGGTTTGAAACATTACTTACATCTTTTGGTAAGCAGCATTTCTTCTTACCAGCTGCCATCTTACTCGGACTGAATTAGAGTACTGCTCTCCAGTGGGCTTTCATAGGGCCCTGTGGATATCTCCTCTATTAAGCACTAAAAGTGTTTATTTTGATTCTCCTTAGGCAATAAACCCTGCCAGGACAGGGAATGTGTTTTTGTCATCTTCATAAACCCAGAGCCTAGTACAATGCCAGGCACAGTAGCTATTCAAAAAGTATTTGTTGACTGAGTCATTCAATAAATACAGAGTTAGTTACTCAGTGGCTGTGCAATCTTGAGTAAAGTATTAACTATCTCAGTTTCTTCATCTGTACAGTTGGTATAATATTACACTTATCTTCTGTGATATGTAAAAGAAGACTAAATGAGATCATACAACAAAGTTCTTTGTTCAGGGACAGATTTATGTTCGTTTCCCTATTCTCCCACTTTTATTGGCAGCATGACCTACTTTCGCTGTATTACCTAGAGCAAATTTAATGATCTTTCCAAACTGCATCTTTCTTATCTATTAAGAATTTAATGTTAGTGCTTCCCAATGATTAAATGACATATGAACATAAAGATGTAGCAGAGCTAAGTGTACAGCAAATGCCTAATAAAAGTTTGTTGTGATTATTATTGTTATTAATTTCTGGTCTAATAATATTATTAATGGCATAGGTTATAAACAAAGCTGTGATGATGACTTCAGAAATCAGCATTACAAAGAAGGTTCAAAACCTTCATTAGACTTGTAAAGGAATAAATTTCCTAAGACAAAAATTTAACACTTTTGAAAAACAACATTAGTAATAAAAATTAATCCATTATTGTTATTAGCATATGGGATTTATTTGGCCCTAATATTAAAGAAATATTCTCAAGATTTATATCAGATTTCTTCCTAGAATTGAAAGAACTGTGATGACAAGGCATAATAATAGCTAGCAATGTACGTATCTAGGGCAATATATTTTTGACATTCTTCAACTACTTTGGAACATTAAGCATCAAGGGAAGCAGAAATAGCACAGACAGAAAGAAAAAGAAATTAAGAATGACTTTAGAGAAAGCAAAGGAGATATGATTTTCATTTGACCTACATTTATAAAGGGAAGTTCTATAACACAGAAATAATGAGCAAATGTTAAGCACCCTGAATATATAATACTTAAGTCCAATCTTTTGCTGACTATATGTAAAGACCAAGGTCTATTGTGCAAACAAATACTAAAGATTTGATTATTCAAAAAACAAGTCTGTCTGAACTTGTTGCTTATGATCACTTTGACAGAGAACATGTCTTTTAACTGCCACAGTCAATCTAAGGATTCATTATTTCCTATTTATTTAACATTACTGATAAAGTTAGTATTGCATCAAACGTAGACAGCTTGGTGCCTGCCCTAAGGGCAGGGAATTTCAAAATGTGAGGAGGACACAGCCTTAATAAGTACATTATATTTATCTCTGACTTCAGCTATATTTGGTAGCTTCTCAGAACAAATGGCATTTTTTCCCTATAGTATCAACTAAAATGCTGCAGAAAGGTTAGCAATGTTCTTCCAAAAGAAATTAAACAAGCTGTGCTGATAAAGCTGCTTTCATTGTTCTCCATTTACCTAAGTAGCTTGAAACCTTTTTTGGAAGAAGCCAGGGAATGAAATATAAACATTTTCCTTAAGCAAAGCACATTCTTTTCAGAGCGGCACTAGTTATATTGAGATCTAACTTATCTAGATATGGTTTTGAGATGCTTAGATTATGGCTAGAGGGACAGTCTGAATATATTTTTAAAAATTTCTTTTTGTGACAAGATTGGGGAACCAAAAATGGTAAACCACAGGGGGAGGTCTTGGTTCAAAACCAAAACACACCTTAGTAAATAAGCTTCTAGTTCTATGATCAGAGCTACAGAAGAACTGGTCGTTCCACTAAACACGATCAGGAGGGTGTGTGTGTGTGTGTGTGTCTCTCTGTGTGTGTGTGTGTGTGTGTGTGTGTGTAGGGAAAGGCCAGACAGGAAGGAGAGAACTTGAAATATAAGCTGGAATTCAGTAAAAAGACAAATCCTGAACAAGAGAAAGGGAGAACATGAACAAATGGGTTGCCTTCTACCCCAAACAAGTCTTCATGCAAGGTCTTCATGCTCAAGAGCATGAAATACAATTTTTTTTCCTTTACATTTGCATCTCACAATGTTTCTTAGTTTAGTTTAGTTTTGTTTTGTTTTTTTACAAAAACAGTGCCATTTAGTAACCTCTTAGAAGTTTCTTAATTATTTTGTATATTTAAGTTCCTTTCTTTTATTTTGGAAAATCCCTTACCATCCATAAATTTTTCATTTTATAATGTGTAAGCATTAGGCTTAGAAAGCAAACTGTTTTTTTTTTAATTTTATTGAAAGCAAACTATTTTAGTAATTAAATATTTCTGCTTCCTAACATTTTGCCAATTTTTTTGGTTTGAAACATTACTTATATCTTTTCTTAGCATTTAACTTTTCATCTGCTAGTCTTATATCCCTAATTAGATTGCAAATCCTTGTGTCTGATTTTCCTTGTGTCCCCCATAGGACCAACCCAGTGTCTTGAATGTAGACAGTAACTGGTCTTAATCTGATTAGGATGGAAATCAGAAATAAGTAACAGCTTCATTTTAAAGTTAACATGGACTATCCAGAAAGAAAAAAATAAATGGTACTAGGAATAGATGGAAAATTAATACTCTATTCACTCATTTACTCATTCAAAAATATTGGAATAACTTCCATGTGTCAGGTGCTATTCTAGGCTTTTGGGACAAGTTGATTAACAAAACAAAAATATCTGCCTTCGATAAATAATATATATGTCATAAGGTAATATGTATTATAGAGAAAAACAAAGCAAAAAAGTGTAATGGAATGCCAGGGGCAGAAATGTGGGGGAATGAGTTGGATTTTAATAGGGTAGTCAGGGAAGGCCTCACTCAGAAGGTGATATTTGAGCAAGACCTAGTGGAGGTGGAGAGTGAGCCAGGAGAGTATCTGGGAGAAGAATATTCCAAGCATAAAGAACAAGTCCAAAAAGCCTTGAGACAGAAGCATGTTAAGGGTGCTGAAAAAAACAGCAAGACAGCCCTTGAGGCTGAACATTTTAAGTGACCAGAGTGTTGTAGGAGACAATCTCAGAGAGATAATAATCTTGGAGAGAGGTACAGATCATGGAAGGTGTTACAGGCCACTGGAAATTTTTTTTTTTTAATTTTTATTTAGGGAAGGGGGTGGGGAGTAAGATGTAAACTCAGATTTTAACAAGAGAAGTGTTACGATTGATTCTAACTTTTACTTTAGGATCACTCTGTTTGCTTTATTGAAACTAGATTTTGAAAGTATAAGGGAAACCATTCAGGAAGAATGTCAACAATCTAAGTAAGAAATAATGGTGGTTCAGACCAGATTGACAGCAGTAAAGATAGTGAGGAGTGATTAGATTCTGATTATAGAAGTTGGAGTCAACAAGATTTGATGATGTACAGTGTAAAAATAAGAAATCGTGGATGGCTAAAGGCATTAAGAAACATTATCTAAAACTTGGAAATAAGACAAAGGGATGACTGTGTGTCCTTACATATTAGACCATTGCTTCATAGGCCCTGACAGAGATGACTTTATGCTCTAGGGCATGCACCCAATGTTGACGTACTATTTATTATTTTGAAATAACTTGACTACTCTGAAGTTGTATGTTCACTTGTAAACTTTTGTCCAATGAAGATGCAAGTATTTTCTACCTAGTAGAGAAGATAACCTCAACAGATTTATTGTCTTGAAGATTATTAACCACTCTTGTTTCCAGCTTAGCAAATTTATTTGTCTTGCTTTCCTGACTGACTATATAATTTCTGCTTCTCCTTTGCATCAGTTCTCTGTTGAGTTTTTTATTCTTGTTGTATCAGCTTTACCACCCTGCTGTTTCCAACATACATGAGCTAAATAAATTTTTGGCAAGTGCTCACTTTATATTTGTATGTCATGTTCCTATCTCTTAAAAAAATTATGTTTTGACAAATATTTTGGGTATGGGCAATTGGAAGAATGAAACTACCTTTTACTAAAGTGGAAGTCTTGAAGGAACAAAATTTAGGGGAAAAGTGATAGTTCAGTTTTGGACAGGTTAAGCTTAAGGTGCCTGTTAGGTACCTCTATCAAGTGGAGATGTTGAATAAGAAGTTGGATGGAAGAGTACGAAAAAGGAAAGAGAGCTGTATTTAAGATACAAAAATGGGAGCCATCAGTGTTAAAGATGGTCTTAAAAGTTATGAGACTGAATGAGATAGCTAAGGGAGTCTAGCTAGGAAAAAATGATTTTTCCCCCTAAGGACTGAGCCTTGAGGCATGCCAGCTTTTCAAGTTCAGGCAAACAGGATAAATAAGAAAATGAAGAGGCTAGGAAATCCAGGAGCTTATGCCGTCCCAGAAGCGAATTGAAGAAGGTGTTGCAAGGAGGATTTAGGATTTCATTCTGTCAAATGCAGCTGAGTACCCAAGTAAGATGAAGACTGAGAATTGACCACTAACTTTGGAAACATGCATGTTCTTGGTAGCCTTTTTTTTTTTAATATTTTATTTATTTATTTGAGAGAGAGACTGAGAGCGCAAGCAGAAGGAGTGGCAGAAGAAGAAACAGGCTCCTGGGTGAGCAGGGAGCCCGACGTGGGGCTCGATCTCAGGACACTGGGATCATGACCTGAGCCGAAGGCAGACGCTTAACCAACTGAGCCACCCAGGCATCCCTGTCCTTGGTATCCTTAACCAAAGCACTTTTGATGGAATTATGGGGTTAAAAGCCTAGTTGGAAAGAGTTCCAAGGACAATGGGAACAAAGCAATTGAAGAAAACGAATATAGACAATTCTTTGGTACAATTTTACTACACACAAAAAGGAAGAATTCTATTCATTTATATGCTTACGTGAGTGATCAAGTTGATGGGAAAAAAAATGGATGGTGCCAGAGACTGAGGGAAGAATGGTTGGAACAGGGTTCTTGAGTAGGGGAGAAGGGAGAGAGCCAAATGCACAAGTTACAGACAGCCTTATCTCTGAGTAGGGATTCTTCATTCATAGTAAGAGGGGGAAAGGCAGAGTATGTGGGAACAGATCTAGTCCAAGTTTCACTGCTATGGATGTGAAGTAAGACCAGTCACCCTGACTGTGTGCCTTTCTTCAGTCACATTCTGCTGTGAGGTTACAGGTATAGGGTAGGCTGAAAGCTTAATTGAACTGCAGTTGGGTTTTCAGGAGATCATGATGGAGCAAGAGAGGCTCTTGCTTGACTTGAGGATGTACAGAGAAGTAATTATAATGATGGACCACAGAATTATGATGGAGAAGAGGAGTTAAAACTACATGAGGCAGTGATGGATAGTGAAAAAGGAAATCGTAAGATCTTGTGAAATTAACGCTGAAGTTCGAGAACACTAAGGAGTAAGCTATAAAAGTAAGAGAAATCTAGGGAGATGGGACTGGAAGGTTAAATCCTGGTAACTCAGACGATAGAGGGTTAGTTATAAAGCCTAGATTATGACTATGAAGCTCAGTGGCTACAGTAGGTGGAGACTCAGGGTCAAGACCATGAAAAAGAAAGACGCAGAGATACAGAATACTCTGAACAGTGAGTAAGGAGTAGTTACCCAACTTTCAAGTGGTGTGGTGGAGTGAGGAAGCCAGGAAGTGTTTTGTATACTAGAATGGATGGTTTTCTAAATAATCCTTTAAAATACCCATCTTCTTTACTCCCCAAAATAACATTTCCTAAGTGAACAATACTCACTTTTTTGCCCTTTTCACCAAGAACACAAACATAAAGCAAAGTAAGAAATACAGAAAGCTAGGCAACAGTAAAATGAGTGGCTGACATATGAAAAGAGGAATACAGACCAAATCAAGTGGTAGACACAAAGAAAAGGGAAAGTTTTTAAAGAGTATACAGGGAAGGGGGAAAAAGTGTGTTCAGGAGAATGAGAAAATAAGTTTATATGGTTTGACATAGGGATCAGAAAGTCTACATACAGTGATGGATTAACCCATGGAAAGAATTACTCAAGAATGTGTACTACAAGAGACTGATGAAATAATACAACTAAGGTGGACTGGTCATTACTGATTGATAACTACTATAGATATCTTGGGAACAGGGGAGATTTGGGGTGTTTAAAATTACATCAACATCGAGCACCGCGCTCGAACCCCAACCTCCTCGTCTAGCTTGCAACATGGGCACCACCAAGATGCCGGGTTACCACTCTTCTCTCATGGACCCTGACACCAAACTCATTGGAAACATGGCACTGTTGCCTATCAGAAGTCAGTTCAAAGGACCTGCCCCTAGAGAGACAAAAGATACAGATATTGTAGATGAAGCCATCTATTACTTTAAGGCCAATGTCTTCTTCAAAAACTATGAGATTAAGAATGAAGCTGATAGAACCTTGATATATGTAACTCTCTACATTTCTGAGTGTCTAAGGAAACTCCAAAAGTGCAATTCCAAAAGCCAAGGTGAAAACGAAATGTATATGCTGGGAATCACTAATTTTCCCATTCCTGGAGAGCCTGGTTTTCCACTTAATGCAATTTATGCCAAACCTGCAAACAAACAGGAAGATGAGGTGATGAAGGCCTACTTACAGCAGCTGAGACAAGAGACTGGACTGAGACTTTGTGAGAAAGTTTTTGACCCTCAGAATGATAAACCTAGCAAGTGGTAGACTTGTTTGTGAAGAGACAGTTTATGAACAAGAGTCTTTCGGGACCTGGACAGTGAAAGGAGCCTGGGCAGACACTTTCCACAGCTGTGGGCAGCATTTTACAGCAAGATGTACACAGTTATTTGCCTTTATTTGATAAAGTTTTATACAGAAGAGAGAAGAGAGCGTGTCTTCACTTGAAGAGCTTTTTATCAAGAATTTGGGTGAGTGAGGGAAGAATGGGTGATTTGAAATTTTCTGCAGTATTAAACTGGTGCTTAATAAAAATAAGTTAGAATAAAGAAATTTCTAACAAAAAAAATACATTAACATCATTTGCTCAAAAAAATATGGCCTATTTGTAACTGATTGTGTAAGGTTATTTATTTATTTATTTATTTATTTATTTATTTATTTATTTATTTATTTATTTTTAAAGATTTTATTTATTCATTTGACAGGGAGAGACACAGCGAGAGAGGAAACACAAGCAGGGGGAACGGGAGAGAGAGAAGCAGGCTTCCCGCGGAGCAGGGAGCCCGATGCGGGGCTCGATCCCAGGACGTTGGGACCATGACCTGAGCCGAAGGCAGACGCTTAATGACTGAGCCACCCAGGCGCCCCTGATTGTGTAAAGTTTAATTTAACTATTCAATAATGTATTATTTAATGATGCTGTCTACATGATAACTCACAAATAATGTTGTTTTTGTTTGTTTGTTTAAAACTTAAATACTGGGGCACCTGGGTGGTTCAGTCATTATGCATCTGCCTTCGGCTCAGGTCATGGTCCCAGGGTCCTGGGATCGAGCCCCACATCGGGCTCCCTGCTCCGCGGGAAGCCTGCTTCTCCCTCCCCGACTCCCCCTGCTTGTGTTCCCTCTCTCGCTGTCTCTCTCTGTCAAATAAATAAATAAAATCTTAAAAAAAAAAAACATAAATACTACTTGTATTAGTACTTGTATTAGTAATGCCTGTATTAGTAATCCAAATGACCCTTGGGAACATAAAACTGTCACTAGAGAGTGTTTAGGCACAGATGGAGCCTCTCCAGGCGGTTCTGCTGGTAACTTCTTTCTATAAGATGGGGGTACAGATTTAGTATCTGAATATGTTTGGTTACATAATCATTCCTCTCTTGATATAAACCAAAGCGCTCATTCAAGAGTCTGGCCCAACTTTTTTTTTTTAATAAAGCATTAAAAAGAGAGTAATCGCAGCTAGATTAGTATCATGTAAATTTACTAAAATGTAAAGGTGATCCCCTATCACTTTTTCATCATTTTAAAGGAAAAATAGACTGAGACCAAATGTTAATTGCATAATGTTCATTTTATAATAAAGACAAAAAGATTTGGGATTTAAAGGTGTTATTTAAACAATTTAATTAAATGATCTCAAGCTGTCCTTAGTTCAGCAAACATGACTGAACATATACACTTTTGTTCTGCTCATTTAACTGGCAGGAACCGTTCCTTAATGCTAGTTTACACATTCTTAGTCTTTTTCATAACAGTACTGAGAAAAACCAAACAGTACATTTCTAAGGGATTATAGCATTTCTCAGATAGTCCTAATCACTTGAAGAGCATTACTAGGTGCAAGGCTTAAGGCCAAAATATGCTAATTATGCACAAATGCACTGTCTTTAAGGAAGGCATCTGAACAAGACAGAACAATATCTCCACATATGTCCTATCCTATAGGGATTTTAAGGATTTATAGTTATCAAATAACTTGAAATTTTAGAAAGTATTTTTGATCACTTGTAGAAGCAGCCTTAGTCAAATTACAGTTTCAAGACAATGGTACTAGAAAACTTTAGAGTTTATACTAACACCCATTTACCTCCAAATATGTAGTCCCACTGTTTACTTTGATGGATAAAGTTTTTCATTTTGGATGGTTTAAGGTTCTAGGTCCTTAACTCCCTGTACTCTCCACATACACACACATCCCATTACCCATTTGTCACATCCTATGTAGTGTGTCTACTGTTAGAGTTTGGCTGGACTGCACCTTATCTGTAAATTCCCTAAACCTTGATGAGCATGTGAGAATGTCTTTCTCCTAGAGAAAGCAATCTCTGTAAGTCATTTTCATTCCAGGGGAACTAAGAATCTTGGTATGTTTCACAGGCCTTAGAATATGTCTATGGATTATGCTTGCCTCCTGAATTATAAAGCATCTCAGTATTTCCTGAGAGAAAATGCCGATTACTGACCTTATTTATGTTTGTCAAATGTTTTAGATACCCCACATTGCTTCATGTCCATTATTTTTCTTAACTGAGAAAGAATAAAGTGATCACAGTTAAGTTCTCTTTGTTCAGGTATTGGTTTTTGATAATATCTCAAGGGTTTCTTTACTTGATATACAAGTGGTCAGAACTCTCACAGTTAAAAGTGAGAGATAAGCCACTCACATATATTTAAACAACAGCAACGAGTGTGTACCGAGTGAGAAGAGAGTTAGTTGGCTTATAGAACCTGGGCATTAACTTCAGATGTGATTAGATACAACAGAATCTAAATTACATCATCAATGCTAAGTTTCTCTTGATCTCAAGAGAACTGTTCTCTTCCCCTGTCCTCTCCACTCTTAGACCCACCTCAGCCCTCATCATGACAAGATGGCTGTCAGAAGCTCCAGGTATACCATATTTCATGGGACCTACATCATCACTGATTGTAAGAAAATACTTTTATTATGTACTAGTAAGAAAGGAAAAATGCTCATCCTTTAATAATAACAGAATAGCTTGCTATGATGCAGATTATAAAATGTACCCCAATACCAGAGATGTTAAAATTTGGGTGAAAATAGGATACCCTAGAATCAATGAAATATGATAAGCCATTTTTTCAGCAACTCCAAGGTAATAATAGAGTTTATAACCCTTATCAGGTATAGCTGATTTTAAATAACATTGTGCCTATTTCTGAATGAGTTAGAGTGGCTGACCAGAAAAATAGTATATAATGATCAATCTTACTCAAGTCCCTTGGACTAAGAGTGGGGAAGGGGTGGTTTCCACAAGAAAAAATAAGAATGTTTTCCAGAAAAGATTGTGAATTCTGGAAAGACAAAATATAATAATTAATGTCCAATATAAACCTCTATAATAATAAAACAATGGGACATCTGACTCATTGAATAATTATGAATGCTTTCACTAAATATTTTATTTCTATTGCAAGAAGAATTTTTAGAACTCTAGGCATAGAGAAGGAAAAATTACATTTTGGGAGCTGACCAGTGCCTGAAAATATTTCACTTCTTTTTAAAAATGTTTCTCTTTTTATCCCTCCTGCCCCCATTTCTTGCTTGAATTTTTTTCACAAAAGGAACCACAGACTGTTAGCCCTGAAGCCTAAAGCATAAAGGATGCAAATAGTTCTAGCTGGTGAAACAACGTTATGATAGTGTCCTTCCAGTAATATCTTTGTTTGGACAGTACCCAAAACTTGAGCTAAGTTTCACCTTATGTTTTAGTAATGATGCAATTCATATAGTAATTAGTATCTTCTGAACACTATATCCAGCCCTTTCATCACTGAAGGGAATGAGCAACAAAAAATAAGCTCTTCTGTAGATCCCTATATCTAAGAGTCCTATATCCAATCATAGGCAAAAACTAAGAATTACCATAAATAGGCAATCTGAGATTCTCAGTTGTTTGTTTTTCCCTTCTAATGGGTAGCACTGACATTGCTTTACTAGGGACTCTGGTCCTTTTTAATTCAAAAGATGAAGCAAAAGATGCTCCTCAGTCTGGCTCTCCAGGGTCAGGAAGAGAACTGACTGCAGATCTGCCAGAGTACAGCGACTGTGCAGCCCTCAGTGAGGCAGGGAGTAGAACACCAAGGGAAACTCTGAGTGACAGGCAGCAGAATTTAAGAGCTATTTAAGATTCAATCAATATGCATGGAGTTTCTACTCTGTAGACACTAAGGTGCTTTTGCATTTATTACCATTCTGAAAGTAGAAATTAATTCAGTAACTAAAACAGTCAGAGTGGCAAAAGAAGCAAAATAATCAAGAGAAAGTGAACAGACAACATCAGGATATGTGTGGCTCTAAAGAACTCAATAGTGAAAGAACTGCAAGAAGGAGAAACAGATTCTATAAGGATTTGCAGAGAGGGCAGCAAAGCCTGAGTGGAAATACTTAAAAAAACGAGCACTCAGCCACTCCTAAGAGGGTGGAGTCCGTGATAACACATGTACAAAGATGAATAGGATACTGAAAGGGAAGAGAGTGAATATAATTAAGCAACTAATGTATATCGAGCACTAAACTGCAAACAATTTCATTTAGACTCCACAACTTTAGGAGATAGATACTGTTCTGTGTTACAGATAAAAAACTAAAGCAAATAATTTCTTCAAGGAAACATACTGGAAGAGTGAGGAAAACAGGACTTTCTACTAGGTATTCATTCATAAATTCAACAAATATCTACTGAGTACCTTCTATGTGCCAAGTTATTTACACTTACTTAATCATAGACAAAGTGTTAAAAAATTATTAAAGATATAAAAAAAAGGAATCAAGAACATAAGAAAAGTAACATGAAGACAGTATAAGCTGATTTAGAAAATAACTAAATAGAACTTGTAGAAATGAAAAATATGGTCATTGAGATTTTAAAACATGCAGTGGATAGGCTCAAAAAATAACTGACATTTCCTTGACATTTACTATGTACCAGACTATTCTGAGCGCCCACTCTTTTGTCCTCACAATCCAGGCTGGAGGTGGGTAATATCATTATCCACATGACACAGATGCACAAAGATGTGGAGGAACTTGCCCATAGTCACATGGCCAATTGGAAGTGTCAGTAATTGAACTTGGACATTCTGACTCAAGAGGCTTCAGTCATCGGCTGTCATGTAAACAGCTTAATAAAGATATGAAGATAGAGATATAATTCACATATGATGCCATTCATCCATTTAAAGCATACAAACCATTCAATGGTTTTTAGTAAAATTCACAGAGTTGTTCAATCATCACCACAATCTAATTTTAGACATTTTTATCACCCACAAAACAAAACCTATTGCCCATCCCCTCCCACCACCACCCCCAGTCCTAGGCAACCACTAAACTACTTTCTGTAGTTTTGCTTGTTCTAGGCATTTCATATAAATGGAATCATACAATAATACAATATGTAGTCTTTTGTGACTAGCTGCTTGCACTTAGCATAATGTTTAAGAGATTCATAATGTTGTAACATGCATCAGTACTTCATTATTTTTTATTGTCAAATAATATTCCAATGTGTGGATAGACCACATTTAATTTATCCATTAATTAGTTGGCAGACAGTTGGGTTGTTTCCACTTTTTGTCATAAACCAAATAATTCTATATGAATAATGCGGCTATGAATATTCATGTGGACATGTTTTCATTCCTCTTGCATTTATAGAAAAGAGTGGAATTACTTGGTCATATGGTAACTTCAAGTTCAACCATTTTGAAGAACTATCAAAGTGGTTTCCAAAGTGGCTACACCAGTTTACATTCATTTTACATCCTAGTGGGGGTGAAGTGATATCACATTGTGGTACTGATTTGCATTTCTCTATTAACTAATGATACTGAACATCTTTTCATGTGCTTATCAGTCCTTTGTATATCTTCTTTGGAGAAATGTCTATTTAGATTCTTTGTCCATATTCTGGATACATGTCATTTGAATTGCTTTCACCTAGCTCTTAGCAAGAAGTCTGCAGGTGGGGTAGCAAGATAAAATGGGAAAAGAGAGATAGTCATCATTAGATGGAAAACCATAAAGCTGGTGATATGAAGTCCTCTGCTGTGAGACTCACCAAACCCAGAACACCAAAACTGATGGAAATGCCATCCCAAAGGAGACAAAATAAAGGATTGTGTGAGAGGTTTTTAAGACAGGCAAACAAAACTGAAGCTCAGATTATGTTAGCTCATTCCTTACCTTCTACAAATCTACAAATAATTCTTCAGCAAATAACTGGCCTCTACATGATAGCTGTAAAAAAGGACCCGATGAAACATCTTTGGTCAGATACAGCTTCCCCTCCCCCCAAAAATGCATGAACAAAGTAAAAGGAAGATCCAGAAAATATACCATAGAATAACTGCTCCTCCTCAAAAAAAAAAAAAAAAAAAAGATTACCACCTCCCCCTCTCTTGATCACCAATATATGAAATATTGTTCTATTAATTAGGTTTCCTAAGCCCTTCTTGTAAAATTACTGGCCAATGAAAACCAGCCCACTGATAGATCACTCAAAATAATAACCTCAAGGAGAAGCCATGGTCAAAACACTAATAAAGAACCCTGAATCTATTTAATTGTAGAACTCAACATGGGAATTATGGTTATAGGCAGAATTCAGTGTTATCAGCTTTGACAATATATAATTAATAAAACAATATTTCAAATACTGGTGATCAGAGGAAGGGAAAGTGGTAATCTTTTTTTTTTTTTCTCTTTTAACTTTTTGATTCAATTAATTGCATTAATACATTTCTTAATATTGAGCTCTCTTCACCCTCCTTGAATAATCCAGATTGAATCATGGTGTATTCTTTGATGGCTGCTCAATTCTGTTGAATTATAATTATGTAGAATTTTTATATTGATATTCTTAAATATATAAATAGTTTGGTACTATCTTATCAATAAATAAACCTCATAAACCTCCGCTGCATAAACCCAACTAGAGATTTTCATCTTTTTCCAAGATTTAAAATCGTTTAAGTAACACTATACTTATCTTTTTTTTAATTAGCCTTTTTTAATGGTATATCTTACATTATCTTCCAAATCTCTCCCACAGTTATTATCTTCTCAAGTTTTGTATTTTTACTTAAGTTAGTTTTGATAGTGTCCTCAAAAATCATCCAGTTCATTTTGGCTAGAAAATCATCCAGTTTCTCTTGGCTTGCAAATGTATTGCCACAGAATTGCAAGTAATATTCTCTCACACTTCTAATCTCTTTCAAATCTTTTGTTATATTTCCTTTCCTACATCCATCCCAACACATCAAAATAAAATCTTTAGACTTCTTTTACCGCCCTTCTCCACACCCACATGTAAGATCTTTAGAACATGAATTTCTTAATCCCTGGCTTTTGCTGATCTAACATGGAGGTGCAGTTCACTCAATTTACATTTTACGTCATGAAACTGCACACAGGAAAATTATCCTTGATCATCCTTGACCACAAGATGAAGCCACTGTTTTGACTTTACAAGCCATGCTGTGTAAATAACACTTCTTTAAACACTAGAAACCTTCAACAGTGGAGACATACACTGTCAGAGGCACATCAGAAATGCTGCTGATGGAAGGAACAACAGAATCCTATCTTCCATTTTACATTTATTCAGTGCTATCTGCTTATTAAGTGAAATGAAAGATGATATTAGTATCAGTATTTAACTCTCTCAGCCTCACTCTCTCTCTCTCCCTCCCCCTACTTCTACCCCCCCCCCCCCAAAAAAAAAAGCTGGAAGCAATTGCTGAGTTTTTCCATTTCAGAATGAATATGTCATTTATTTCAAACTTAATACCTAAAAATATATAGTCAGAGCAGCACCTTCAATTTACTACCTACCATGTTTTTCTTCTTGAGATCTTGAGTTCCTTGGTTTTCATTTATTTAGGACACAGATTTGAACGTATTTTTCAGATAAGATATAAAGTGGTATACTCTCTGACCTCTTGAATTCCTGGAAATGTTTTTTCTTTGGTTAGACAGATGATATCTTGGCTAGGTATATGATTCTTGGCTGCAGTCTCTCAGTCATGTATTAAAGTAATCCCATTGTTTTCTAGCATCCAATAATACAAATGATATGCTTATACTAGAAAGCTGCTATTGTCTTTCTAGGTTATCTATCCTCTGTAAACCTGTAAGATTTCCTTTTTAGTCCTGAAATTCTGAAAAGTCACCAAAATAAGCCTTGGCATCTGACTTTGTAAATTACAGATCTTCCTTGATTTATGACAAGGTTATATCCCAATAAACCCATCGTAAGTTGAAAATATCATAAGTGGAAAATGCATTAATACACCTAACATCATAGCTTAGCCTAGCCTACCTTAAATGTGCTCAGAACAATTACATTAGACTATTACTGGACAATATCATCTAGCACAGAACATATTTTATATTAAAGTATGGAATATCTCATGTAATTACTGAATACTGTACTGAAAGTGAAAAACAGAATGGTTGTATGGGTACAGAACAGTTGTCAGCATATGAATTGTTTACCCCTGTGATCACATGGCTGACCTGAAGTTGCACTTCACTGCCACTGCCCAACAACACAAGATGCCCAACAACACAAGAGAGTAATGTACCATATATCGCTAGACCAGGAAAAGATCAAAATTCAAATTCTGAAGTGTAGTTTCTACTAAATGCATATTGCTTTTGCACCATCATAAAGTCGAACCATCCTAATTCAGGGACCACCTATAATTCTTCCTGGTTCCAAGAGGGTTTTCCAACGAACTAACTCAAGTCCACTTTCAGCCCACTCAATTCTTCTTGAATTATTTAAGTTATTACCACTCTATTTCTTCATTTTTCTTCCTATGGAACTCCTATTATTCATATGTATATTTTCAGAATATATTCTCTAAAACTTTTACCTTTTATTTAATGATATTCATCACTTTGTATTTTTTGTTCCGTGTTGTTAGAATTTTCTACCACTTGAACTTCAGAAAAGAAACTTCTTTCTTTTCATTGACTCTCCATTTTAGAAGACACAGAAAGGTTTTTTTGGCATGTGATCTGTTTGCAACGACTGATTTGTTAAAATTGTCTTCTGACTCTTCTATTGATTCCACCACAAAAGAAGTCACTTATTCTTCCTCTCAGTAACTGGGTCTCCTTAATTAAGTTGTTATTATTCTTTATTTGCTGACAGATTTATGTCCTCATTGACAATATCTTTATTATTGCTCTTTATCAGGGTAGAGCCACAGTACAGAGAGTAGCAAAAAGCACAACATTTTGTACTTGATGGCCAGTAGTGAAGGTATTGGTAGCTGTTAACACTTCAATGAGGCACAAAGGAGCAGTCTGGCTTTCAATTTTCCCCCAGTGCCAGCGAGAGCTCTGTCCAAATCCTAGAGTCAGGAGAAATTCAGCTGACAGTGCAGTTTACCTCCAGGCTCACAAGAGTTCAAAGGTTTGTATGGGCCTTTCCCAGAAAACACAGGAATTGAGCTGTTGCTACTACCCTGAGCAAATGAAAGTGCTTCTTTAGTGACCCTGTTAGAACCCAGGAATGTCAAGTTTTCCTCGCAGTCTCCATACTTCTCCACTACCATTAATCTCTGGACAAGGACAAGTAATACCTGTATCTGTACATGCTATCAGTCAGCTACTAAGTGTTTGTTAAATGAGTTACTTACTATCACATGAATTGGCCTAACAACCAGGGCAATGAAAATGTCCTCTCTGCTCCTGGTCAAGTGACCTTTCTACTATGAGCTGTTCCTTCTTAATGCCATGCTGTTGAACTCATGGTTAAGGTGGTTAAGCTAACTTTATCTGCCATGCTGTGGCCTTTCTCTGCACATGTATTCACATCCATCTGTGACTGTTCAATTGATTTGCAGAGTCACTTCTGGAAAAAGGCTTCAGCCTTCTTGTGCTTCTGTGTTCTAAAAATAAAATGAATATAAAATGACTTCTGTTTATTAAGGCTTTTGATCTTATAAAAGTGTAAAATGTCATTAATATCAGGTTTTCTGATTGTTAAAAATATAATAACACTGTACACCTTTAGTGCCTTTCATCTGAGAATGTCAAAGTGTTTCATAAACTTTTACTAATTAATCAAGCCTCCCAGCACTATGGTAAGGTAGAGACAGTATTATTATCTCTGTTTAATGGGTTGGAAACAGGAGATCACTGGGTTATAGAATGAAGGATGGACTCTAGTCAGGGCAATGGCAGAGTAAGAGCAAAGTGGACTCGTTTGGACTTTGTTCTTAAGGATGCCCGGCCCATTTGAAGGACTTTTTTTCTGCATGATAAATAATTATGCACCATACAAATTCTATTTTGCCCTCAGGTTAGAAAAAACTGTTTCCTACTTATACTTCCCTTCTCCTGAAAATAATCTTGACCAAAGGAAAAGAAGAGGAAGACTCTCCTCAGCTCTCTGTATCTCAGGCAGATCTCCCAAAATGCAAATGAGAAAACCATAGAGAAGATGCTCTCCAGATTTTTGAGCAGTTTTTGTAGACATAATTTCTGTGAAAACTCATTGTAAAGCAATATATCTTAGTGATATATTTTTTAATAATTAAAATGGTTTCATACATTCATTGGTTGAATATTCATTAGGTATCTACTAAGTGCCAGACATTGTTCTAGGCAATGGGGATGCAGCAGTGAATAAAACAGTCATTGCTCTCAAAAGCTCATGTTTCAAAGGGAGTGGAAGTGCAAAGAGACAATAAGCAAAGAACCACATATGTGGTAAGGAAAACTAAGAAGAAAAATAAAACAAGGTAGGGAGACCGAGAGGAATGGGAAGGACATGCTATTTTATACAGATGCCAGGGAGTTGGCAATTAACAGAGGCATAAAGGAAGTAGGGGGTCAGTCTATGGATATGTGAGGGGAGAAAAATAAGGGCAAAGGTCTTGAGGAAAGAATGTGCTTGGCATATTCCAAGATTAGCAAGGAAGCCAGAGTGGCTGGAGAGAAGCAAGCAAGGTAAAAAGTGAGATGAGATTAGAGAAGTGGGGCATAGAATAGAGTAACACCAGATCACATAGAGCTTAATTGGTCACTGGGAAAGGTTTCTGTTTTTATTCTGAATAATTACTGAAGCAATTGGATGGTTTTGAGCAGAGGAGTGACATGATCTGACTTACATTTTTTAAAAGTCACTCTACTGCCCTGTGGAGAACATGCCACAAAGATGAAATTAGGAGTCACTCCTAGTTTCTTTTGTTGGATCTTCCTCTATTTCCCAGTTACACACCTTGAAGTGCCAAGGCCTCAGCTTTGCACTTCTCTTCCCCTCCACATTCATGTACTTGGTGATCTCATTCAGGCCCACAGTCATACGCCCAGCCTGACCCTCCTCTTGGCATTCAAGATTCGTCTGTTCAACTGCTCCTTAATCTTCCCTCTAGGGTCTCATTGCTACACCCTGATTCAAGTCTAGAGTATTGCAACAACCACTTGCTTTCATCTTTATGGCCTGTTCTCCACAGGGCAGTTAGAGTGACTTTTAAAAAATTTAAGTCGGAAGAGCAATATCCTGGAAACCAAGCAGAAAAAAAAATGTTTCAAAGAAGAGAGAATCACCAACTGCACAAAATGATGCTGAGTAAAATTAGGCCTGAATATTGAACATGAAATGTGACATGGATCTCATTATAGATCTTTGAAAGATGATTTCAAGAGAATGAGGACAATGAAAGTCTGATTGTACCATGACAGATTTTCTTTGCAGAAATTTATCTCTATGTTACTAAAACCTACAGTACTTAGGTCTCTTTCTTTCTTATCAGAGGAACTTTGTCCAATGTAGTATTTGCACAGCTCTGACTTACCTTACACTTACTATTTTTTTTTTTTTTTTGCCTATTGGCCAGGAAAATGTTATTTCACATTTCACTCAACATTCATTCAACAAATACTTACTCAGTGCTTAAAAAATACTTTCTTGAAGAGTTCTGATGAATTTTACAAGACAATATTTGAAAATTATTGGCAGGTGCCAGGTATTCAAGAAAAGCCTATTAGTAGGAACGTAATACAAAATATATAAAATGTCACAAATCTTTTTTTCTTCAGTTATTATTCTAGTAATATCATTATCTTGATGTATTATTTCCTTCCACTGTAGATCTTAACTGCTGGAAGCATAATTAATTGCAGTAAAGTGGCTACAGAACACTCTTGGATTGAACAAACTTTGATAGCAAAAAATCCAGATGGGCCATATAACCTTTTCCTTCTCAAAATAGATTTACATATTATGAAATATATGTGTTGGTGATAGGAAAATCACTCTTCAAACCCTTCTTCAGGCACTTAAATACCATGTAAAACAATTATGGAAGAATTTAGCTGGGAAACTCCTACTTAAAAGATAGTAGAATATCACGACTCTTAAAGCCACACTGCTGAGTTGTATCCTAGTTCAATTACTTACCAGCTGCATGAACCTGCACAAATTGTTTAAATTCTCTGTATCTTAATTTCTTTATCTCTAAAATGGAAATAATATGTATGCCTAATTTATAGGGTTAATGAGTGGTCTGAAATGAGTTAATAGATGTAATACCCTTAGAACACTGCCTGGTACATAGTAAGTGCTTAATAAATATTGTATCTAAGAAAATGGTCTGGATAAAACAGGAGCAAAGATAAAACTGCTATTTCCCAACAGTATGTGAAATTAGATTCAAAGACTAACCCTTCTGATGAAGAAAATATTTTTTTAAATCTTTCAAAATGTACTTAGCCAGCTGGCAAGAAATCAAGAAATCAAGGACCCACCCTCCACCTAACCCTACAAGAAAAGCACAGCAAGAACCCAAAGGAGCAAAGGGAACACAGAAGCTGATTTTCACCCCATCTTAGCTTAGATTCCCTAGACACAGAATGGAGTAGGAATTTGGTTACATGGATATAGTCTCAGTTAAAGTCTAGTCTTGGTCGGATAAAGGAGGCTGGGAAGGGATGAGAGGTAGAACATAAATTTGACTGCAGTATTATTCCCCCCTTGAGACAGAAGAACCAGACCAGAAGACTGACCAGTATCAGTTAGTCATTGTCCATGAGCCTATGCGGGCAATCCCCTGAATGAGTCAGCTCCCATCAGCCCTAACTGGGACAATTCTTCAGAAATACAGGCATCTGAAAACTTGCATCAGCTGGGAGATGGAAGCACCAGCCCATTAAAGAGATCTAAAGAAGTGAGTCACCACAGAGACTATTACAGCTCACTGTTTGCATTTGTTTTTCACAATAAGTTCATTCTAACAGTTACAACGTCTCTAGAGTTCTATAATCATAATTCATGGAAAAATTTATGAAGGATGTCTTATTGAAATGAATACAGTCCATACTGCTATAGTTGTTCTCCAAGACAAAATGGATACTTATCTTCTAGCATTCTAGCACCCTAGGAGAGCAGTTCTGTAATCTAATGGCTTGCGTAGGGAGGTGACCCAGATTCTCATCTGTGAGAAGGTTGAAGCCCTGGTTATCATGGCCTCATCTATGCCATGATTGATTTGCATGCCTATATACAACTAAAATGGGGCACAAACGTACCCAAAAATGCTCCAGTGGTTCACCTTTGTACCAGACATTCTATCCAACCCCCATACATAACAGCAGTCATACCTCCTCATGAAGATCAGGATCAATTACACCTGCCAGTATATCCCCTTTTTGTGCCTGCTTTTCCAAAGACTCCAGAACCCATAATCATCAGATAGCAGCTGCATCTTTAAATTTAGGCAGACTTTACTCTATCCCTTGGTGTAAGCACCCTATCCCCACCACTAATCAATACCTTTTTATCCACTTGAGCCTGCACATGTGGGGATAGGAAATACAACTTCTCCCAAGTAGTTCACTGGCAAGAAGATTAAATAAGGCCACTTCTATTTTCATCCCTTGGTTTTTCAACCTGTTTATTCTACCTATTGGAGACATGTCAATAGTGATTGTTGGTTTAAGGAACGTACTGTATCTTACAGGATAGCCCTATAACGGATGTCTTGGTGCTTTGGCCAGATCTTGGCTGATAACAAATCACATCTACCCCATCATTAGAGAATGGTCTTCAGTTAACAGAGCCACCTAACCCAGGAGGCTATCCTCTATTTTGAGGAGATGGAGGGAGTGGACTTTAGCCAATGATTCACTGACACAGGGTATAAAAGGTTAGCACCCTTGCTCAAAATAGAACTAACTCAGTGATAGAATCTGTGCTCCCAATATTCCCCGTGAAATCATTTCTATGCAAAGAACAGATGTGTCTGTAATGAGCCAACCATGGCCTGAAAAGCACTGAAAAACACCTCTGCCATGGAGAATAATGGAAATATTAGATATGTGGATAAATATAAAAGATTAAAGAAGTATTATAAAATTCTTTAAAAGCCCATTATCTGTTTAAAGCAAAAATTAATATTTTAATGGATTATGGAGTTTATAATATATGTAGTAGTATATGACATGACTATCACAATGGATAGAGGAAAGGTAGTTGGAATTATACAGTTGTGAGGTTCTTATATGTGGTGCTATAATGTTAATTCAAATAGATTTTCATAACTTAAAGATGTATATTGTAATCTCTAAAGCAACCACTAAAATAAAATACCAAGAGGTATAGCTAAAAAACTATCAGAAGAGCTAGAATGGAATCCTAGAAAGTCATTAAGTAATTGTCAGACTAGTTAAAAATCAAGGCTCAATTAGATGTTGTTTGAAAGAGATGCACTTTAAATATAAAAGTGCACACAAGTTGAAAATAAAACAATTGAAATAAACATACTATTCAATCTACAAGTCTAAGAAATTTAGTGTGACTAGATTATTTCAATACAAGAGGTTCTACCAGAAATAGAGGGTTATTTTATAATGATAAAAGGATTATTCATCAGGAAGACACAAATCTAAATGTGTACTCATCTAATTACAGAGCTGAAAAATACATGAGGCAAAAACAGACAGAACTAATAGGAAAATTATACCAATCCACAATCATTGGTAGAGATTTTATCTATCAAAATAACTGATAGAATAAATAGCAAAAAAAATTAGTAATGATATAGAAGACTTGACAGGAATGCTAGTGGGCACATCAGTATAAATCCTGTGGAATTCATATAAATAAATATTATGAACATTTGTATGCCAACAAATTTAATAACAGATAAACTGGACACATTCCTTAAATAATATAACTGTAAAACTGATGCAAGTAAAAATGAAAAATCTGAATAGCCCTAAGACTATTAAAGAGACAGATGTAATTAACTTGTCAAAAAGAAAATTCTCAGATGATTTCACTGTTGAACTCTCAAACATCTAAGGAAGAAATATCAATCTTTGCAAGCTCTTTCAAAAAATAGAGGAGGTAGATGCTTCCCAATTTATGACGCTAGCAAAACCTGGCAAATATATTACTAGAAAATTAGAGACCAATAGTTTTGAGCATAGACACAAAAATCCTTACAGATTATTAGCAAATTAAATCTACCAGTACACAAATAGGAGAATACATCATGACTAAGTAGAATTTACTTCAGGAAACTGACAACAAATTATATGATCATTTCAATAAACAGAAATTATTTGATATAGTATTATAGCAGGCATTTATGCTAAAAATCCTTGGGAAACTAGGGAAGAAGAGAATTTCCTCAACTTGATAAAAGGCATCTATGAATAACCTATACTTAGTATTATATTTCATAGTGATTAATCCCCCTGAAATTGAGAAAGGCAACAATGTTTGAACTTACCACTTCTACTTAACATTGCACTGGAGGTCCTAGCCCATGATAAACTAAGAAAAAGAAGTAAAAAGCAACTAAATTGCAAAGGAAGATATAACTCTATTTGCAGAGATCATTGTTTATATTGAAAATCCCAAGAAATCTACCAAAAATCCATTAGGATTAACAAAGTGAATTTAGCAAAGTCAGAGTATACAAAAGAAATACTGAAAAATATAGAACAATTGATTAGAAAATATAATGTAAGAATGCTTACAATAGCAACAAAAACATAAAATAGTTGGAAATACATCAAAGAAAAGATGTGCAAATTCTCTACTTTGGAACTATAAAAATGTTGCTGGGAGAATTTAAAGAGCTAAATAAATGCAGAGTTATACTAGTTCAAGGACTGGAAGACTCAAGAGCTGTTGTCAATTATCCTAATGGATGCACTGATAGAATGCAATACCAATTAAAATTCCAGCAGGCTTTTTAAATGTTATTTATTTATTTATTTATTCATGAGAGTCAGAGAGACAGAAAGGCAGAGGCAGAGAGAGAAGCAGGCTCCCCGCCAGCAGGGAGCCCGATGCGGGACTCAATCCCAGGACCCTGGGATCATGACCTGAGCCGAAGGCAGACGCTTAACCATCTGAGCCACCCAGGCACCCCCAGCAGGCTTTTTAAAAGAAATGCACAAGCTGATTCCACAATGATTAGGGAAATGTAAAGTACTTAAAATAGTCCTCATTTTCAAGAATTTCAAAAAAAAAATTTTTTTTTTAGGATTTTATTATTTATTTGACAGAGAGAGAGAGACAGTGAGAGAGCACAAGCAGGCGGAGTGGCAGGGAGAGGGAGAGGGAGAAGACGACTCCCCCTGAGCAGGGAGCCTGACGCGGGACTCAATCCCAGGACTCTGGGATCATGACCTGAGCCGAAGGCAGATAGTTGCCTAACCAACTGAGCCACCCAGGCACCCCTCAAAAATTTTTTGAAGAATAACAAAGTTGGAGGACATATGTTGCCTCATTTCAAAGTATATGGTAAAGCTACATTTGTCAAAAAATGTGGTAGCAGTGTAAAGATAGACAAACAAATAAATGGAAGAATAAAAAGGCCAAAAAGAGAAGCATTTATATGGTTAACTGTTTTTTTTTTTTTTCTTTAAATAAAGTAGCAAGGTATTCTATGGGAGAAAGATACTTTCTCAGTAAAGGATGCTGGAGCAACTGAATAATCATGGAAGACAAAGCTCAACTTCTGCCATACATAAAAACTAATTCAAGATGTATCATAGACCTAAATATAAAGCTAACCCTATAAAATTTCTACAAGCAAACATAGGAGAATATCTTTACAATACCGGGGTAGGCAAAGATTTCTTAGGACAGAAAAGCTCTAACCATTAAAAAAGTAAACTATATCAGAATTAAACTTGCGCTCCTAAAAAACATCATTAAGATAATAAAAGGACTGAGATAATAATTCATTTTATATATTCCAATTAAATAGAGAACTCCTCTAATGCAGTAATAAAAATACAAACTAACAAAAAATGTGCCAAAGATTGTATAGACACTTAAGAAGATATATAGAAATTTCCAAAACATACATGAGAAGATACTCAACATCATTAGTTTTTAGAAAACTTCAAATTAAAAACATAATATCACTTCACACTAACTAGGATGAATAAAATTTAAAATAAAAATACCAACTGTTGAGGATGTGGAATACATAGATCTCTCATCGATTGCTGGTGGGAGTGTACATAGAACAGCCACTTTGGAAACGAGTTTGCAGTTTCTTATAAATTTAAACATACACATAACCTATGTATCATCAATTCCATTTCTAGGTATTTACCCAAAATAAATGAAAACATATTCACAAAAAGACGTGTACAAGAACGTTTGAGCAGTTTTAATCCCAGCAGCAAAAACTGAATGATTTATATGAAAAAATCTGTATGTTGATCAAGATGTGATTGGACAAATGGTATAAGAAAATGGAATACTTAACAATAGAAAGGAACAAACTACTGATATGCACAACAGAGATGAATTTCACAACCATCATGTTGAGTGAAAAAAGCCAGATATGAAAGCATATGTTCTATTCGATACCATTTACAAGAAGTTTTAAAAACAGACAAACTAAAGCTATGGTTTTAAAAATCAGATTTTTTTTGGGTGGGGGTGGGGGGTGAGATATTGCAAAGTACATTAGGGAACTTTCTGAGATAATGGAAATTATATATTAACTGGAATGCTGATTACACAGGTGTATACATTTGTCAAAACCTAATGAAGTATACACTTAAAATTTATGCATATTATTATATGCAAAGCATATTTCAATATATATATCTGACTAAAAACATTTTCAAATTAAGAATGACACTTTTTCCACCTGTTTTCTCTACCAATAGCAAGGGCAACAATAAAAAAGCTAACTCTTCTTGAACACCTATTCTGTGTGAGGCACTAGATAAAGGCTTCATGCATGTTAACTAATTTAACCCTGCTAAGAATTCTGATAACTCATACCATAGGTATGATATCCCCCACCTCCATTTGATACATAAAGAAGTTGATGTATAAAATATTGTATTAATAGGCTCAGTGGCTCACAGATAGAAACTGGTGGAGCCAGTCTGTTAATCCAGGCATTTTAGATCCAGAGCCTGTTTTCTTAATCACCTTGCTGTGTTCCCTTTATTTTCTCTACAACAGTTATAACTGATTGACTGAAAGATAAAGAGTTAATTTTCTTTTTAGCAATATTAGATTCCACAAGGTTGAAAACTCCCGAGGACTATGACACTAGGAACCAGCTAAGCATGTGTAAATCCAAATTAACTTCTCTAGGGGTCTGTGTAATATGGAACTCCAATAGGTATACAATCCATCATTTCTCCAGGTGTTGTAGACAGGCTGCCAATTCCTCAAAACTGGCAGCATTACCGGCAGCTGGTCGATCAGGTTGGGGCAGCATCACTGTGTGGTCCACCAGAATACTTTGGATGCTTTCTATTCTCCTTTCCATTCCTGGGTTTCACTAAAGGGTCTCCAGGTGTGACTATTCTCCAGGTATTGCCAAAAAGGGCCCACTAGCATCTTCCCCTTCAACAACTCATGAACTGAACCGAAACAGAAAAGGATATAGGCCTGTGTTAGGTTTCTCAGTGGAGGAATATCAATATTTAGGCTAGAATGGTAGGCATTTTGCCATCTCTTCGTGTAGCATATGCTGACTTGACAGCCAACAAGTTGGAACATACAACAGAATCTTACTTATTAAACTAATCTACGCTATAATCTATAGGTTTGTCTTTACCAAGACACTTTTTAAGAATTGGATTTCATAACATAGGATCAGGTTTTATGAAACTTCTGTACTGTTTTGAAATCAAACCAATGGACTAATTTGCTTTTCCTTTACATGTTTGTGCATAGTACTCATAGTTCCCATTGGAAAGCAAGGTAATCGTACTTCCTTTTAAATCTATTTTTTTTTATTTTAAAAAACAATTCACTGTTTTGTTTATGACTATTTAAAGTAAAAGAGAACTCATAAATTAGACCTATAAAATATCTTGCAAACAAGCTGTCTAGAACCCTTATGTTAACTTTTTTCCAGAATTAGTTTACGCTAGTGTTTTTCTAAATGACCTCCTATGTCAGGGTCAAGTGAGTGGTCACTTGAAAGGTAGGTTCCTGGGTCCCACCCCCAAGTCTACTAAATCAATGTATTAGCTGAGGATCCCAGGAATCACATTCTAGCAAATACTCTAGGTAGTTCTTATTTACCCTTAAATTTGGCAATTTCTGCTTTAGGCTTGCTTTAGAAAGGGAAAAATAGCCATCAAACATTTTATTTGTAGGAAGCAACCCCTGAAATGAATGGAGAAATAAACCACAGCCAGAAAAAGAAACTTTTCACATCAGCACGGCAGCTTCTCTCTGCAAAGGCTGCTTGCTGGCTTTAAAAACAGAATCTTTAAAACCTATAGCACACTAGGCCATTATCTTCAAGTTCACAAAGGGGTTTTTAGATCTGCTACATGAAAGATGTTGTAATAAACCACACAAATGCTACATTGAACGAAAGCAAATGCAAGGGGAGAATTTAATACCTACAGATATAAAACCTCAGTTTGTTTTTAAAGATCCTTTTCATCTTGAGAAGAAAGAGAGATTTAATCAATCCTTTTGCAGAAGTTATCCCATGTCAGACTTGTGCCTGCCTTACTTTAGTTCAAAGGGGACAAAGGTAGTTTCTTCTTCTAAACCAAGTTGGGAAGGGTCAGGAACTAAAATAAATGAGGAGCTACCTTTATTTCCATGGATCAAATGATGTGTAATATAAGAGGCTTTTCTATTTTGAGGAAAATGAAGAATGTGGATCCTATAGAAACCTAAATGTAGTTGAGCTATGGTTTCTTTTCTATTTGTTTTTTACTTTTCCATTAAAATGAAAATGAGTGAATGAATAAATGAGCAAATATTTTTAAACGATTTGATTGCGTATGTTTTATGTATTTCCTGTTCCTTGCGTGATTTTTCACCTGTGACCGGAGACTGCCTGAGCATGACAAATAAGCTTCTCCTACCTCCTGAACCCTGGCTGGCCTCAGTACACCCGACAAGCTAAGAAGCAAGGAAAAGATCTTTGGAAACCAATGGCTCTAAGCAGGACTTTGTCCTCTCAGAGCAACTCGTCCACTCTCATCTGTAAAAGGCTAGAGCTCAGTGCGCTGCTTTTCCATCCAGGCTATTGTTATCCTTGGTAACAGACTTCACACCAGCTTCTTGTCTTACTCTTTGTTCCTCTGAATGCAGCTGGAGAGTAGCTCTCAAATCAATCCTGCAAAACTATGATGCAAGACCAGAGAAGAAGCAAACTAGTTTCTTTCTTTCCTTTCTCTCTCTCTCTCTTTTTTTTTTTTTACAAAAAGAAGTACATTCATTGAACACCTATTTAATAAATGTCCATACTTGGTACAAACTGCAAGTTCTAGAAGAAAAGGAGAAGTGGTTTTGAAGTTTGTATTAGAATGGGAGGGCCATATAATGAAGTACTGAATACTATTAATATTTTTCTTACACATTCTAAATCAAACAGCCACTTCATTTACAGGCTGATCACTCAATTAGATATTTAGGGGTCAGACTTGGTTGGTTAAAAGTGTTGTAGGAAAAAAACAGTCTTTTTGGAGGGATGCTGATAGGAATTAGAAAAGCAATTCTGGATTCCTCACTTAATCGGCAAGAATTTCTAAATCTGCTTCATTGATATTACTTATTTCCTCTTCTGTCACACCAGGAGCCATTTCAATTCTCTATCATGCTGAATTTTCTTATTTATGACATTGACTACACAGCAACCACCCACACTTCCTATTATCTTAAAATAATTGACCATCTAATTTCCCCCGAACTTGACATATAGGATTTACACAGATCAGTTTTCACCTAATCCAACTGCACTACTTAAGAGGAAAAACCAAAACAAAGCCTGTGCTAAGATGTTGAAGAAAGCCCCAAGCCACTTGGAACCTTAGCACTGTTCAAGGGAAGGTATATTATGTCATAGGAATTGAGAATGCCACAAAAATTTGAGTGTTTTTAGGACTGAAGGTGACTTGTTCCTCCCATCTCCCCTGTTAACACCTGTTTCAGTGATGGGGGTGGAGAGTTACTGAAGCAAACGAGTCTATGGTATATTGCAATTAAGAGAAAGGATATATGATTTATGAAGCTCCATCAAATGTCCTCCTTGAGCTGGTTTTAAAGTCCTCCAAAGCCATAATCCCACAACTCCAGAAGGTATGATGGTATTTACAAAATCTCATGAGTTAGACATACTACAATCTGTACCCTCTGTTATCACAGGACTTGAAGGGCCTACAAAAAGTAAAAGAAGTGAGCTAAGGTAGTAACCTAGTACAGTTAAAATCACTAACATCACATCAATGCCAATGATGGAGGAGCACAGATGAAGTGACCAGGTACAAAGTAAATTGAAGTATACCCTCTACATCTGTAAAGTGAAATACTGATCGTCATTCAACGAGTATTTGTTGAGCACCTAACACAATGAGTGCTATGCTAAATGCTGTGGGGATAGATACGTAAAGAGCAAAAATATGATGCCTGCCCCTCCAGGAGTTTAGATCCCAGAAATGTATTGTGATAATGCTTTATTTCTTCTACCATTCTATGGATAATCTCCTCCCTTCTTGGTAAGAACTTAACTTGAATGCATTATTTGCATACTCTATCTATAGAAATTCAGCCCCATGAATGAAACAAAGAGTTCATCTGATTCCCTGTGGCTTGTTTGTTCTGAATTCGTTTCACAGATAATCAAAATCTTATGCATTAAAAAAACACACAAAATGTTATGCACTGGTAAGAGTGCTAAAGGAAATAGACCAACTGAATATTTGGCTTCTCCACTTTCAACACATTCTTTTTTGAAATATAAAGTTGTAGTTAAAAACAGTCTCTGTAAAGCATACCACCAGGTATAGATTTAAGATTTAATATGTCCCTTTAGCAAAACTGGATAAGCCATGCTGAATATTTTTGGTCTCAACTAACTTTATGTCCTGATAAAATTTGCTAGAGAAGTTGCACTAGAATTTGCTATATACATACAAATTCAATAAAATCTTCCTAAGATCAAGATTTTTGTTTTATTATATAATATGTAAGGTATTTTTCATGAATCCTATAATGGACTAAATTTATATCATCTTTTTAAATTCATATAAATTTGTACATTTTTACATTCTAGCTGACAGTAATCATGGCATTGATCATATTACCTTTCACTCTGACTCTATTTTTCCAAGTTCTGTAAGGACAGAGGCCTTATCTCATTTGTCCCTGTATCCCTAAGCTTAGCACATAATTTGTCACATAGTAGATATACAATAAATATTCATTGAATAATTAAATGATACCACACCTGAGAAGATCAAAATTTAGTTAGGCTGACAAATATGTATGTAACTATAATAAGCAAAGTGTGACAAAAGAGTCATTACTTAAGACTAGAGAGATATATTTGCTCTTTGTTTTTACAGAAGATCAAATTATTTTTGCAAATAAATTATAATCACTAAATAAGATATTTGTTGGCAGATTTCATATAGATAAGTTCACTGCACTTTTATCTAAGTATGCTATTTTCCTGGTATTTATTCCTTCCCTGAGAAAATAAACTACACATTTCAATTTTTAAATATTGACTTTGTATTTTATAATTGTTACTTGCAGAATTATAACAAATCTAAAGAAAATGAAGAGTTGTCTTTGTTTTCTGACTTCGGGTATATCTGGGGAAATAGGTATATCTAAACTTGGCCATAAGTAAAACAAAATTGTGTCATTTATTTCCCAAGGAAAGAAGGAAGGAAGGAAGGAAAGGAGGGAAGAGGAAAATAAGAAGGAAGGAAGGGAGAAAGGAAGGAAGGAAAAAGGAAAAGAGAGAAAGAAAAAGTAGAGTCATGAAAAGGCAACTTCACTGTACAGAAAGAGCAGCTTAATCAAATACTTTCCAGTATTAGTGCTTAAGCTCTTCAAAATGGTACCTTTTTTTCACCATAATGATGCTATCATCAAAATAAACACATGTGGTTTTAATTTTTTTTAGTATGTATCAAAGATATTTACTAAGTACAATTAAATCTTCAGAAGCTAGGGGATTTTTTAGATCTTGAAAAACTTCCTTTTATTTCCATTTTCATCATTTCCTCCTATGATTCCACAATCCTGTCTGGTTAATTTTAAACTAGTGACAGCAAAGAAGGCCAGGTTCTTTGCCATTTAACAAATATGAATTTAACTCTGAATTTTTTTAGTATAGACCACTGGCTCCATTTTTATAGAAAATAAAAACTCTGGGTGCCTGGGTGGCTCAGTTGGTTAAGCCCGGAGTCCCAGGATCGAAGCCCACATTGGGCTCCCCACTCAGTGGGGAGTCTGCTTCTCCCTCTACCCTTCACCCTACTCGTGCACTCTCTTTCTCTCTCTGCCTCAAATAAATAAATCTTTAAAAAATAATAATAATAAAAACTCCTCCTCCTTTTAAAACAAACCAGAAATAAGATTCTTCTCCAAAAGATTTATCACTTTATTTCTTCAACTTATTGGACTCAAGCCTTCTGGTCTTAGGAATTCCTGAGTAAGTCCGCAGGTGGTGGATGATTCATTTGACTACCATGCTTCAAGTTTCATTTGTCCTTTTGAAGAATTCTTTACAGTGGTCACTATTGTCCATGGTCAAAATTCAATCCTTTTTATTTATTTATTTATGTATTTACTTATTATTATATTCAGTTAGCCACTGTATAGTACACATCATTAATTTTTAATGTATGTTCAATGATGCATTAGTTGCATATAACACCCAGTGCTCATCACAACACACACCCTCCCCAATACCCATCCCCCGGCCACCCCATGCCCCCATCCCATTCTTCCCACAAAACCCTCAGCTTTTTAAAGAAAACAAAATCTTTATTACTATTTATCATGAAACTTCCAGCAACATAACCTAATGTCAATTAAGGTTCAGAACAAATGAAATATAAAAATAATACTTATATTTTACAATGATATATATGTATTCAGAGAGGACCTTATTTTTTTTAAGTAATTTGCAATCTGTGGGGACTTTCTCCCAAGTGATAATTAAGAGCATGGGCTTCAAATCCTGACTCCAATAATTACTAGTTACGGGACCAAAATAAAGTGGCTTACTATCTTTAAGCCTTAGTATCTTCATTTATAAAATGGGGATGATAATACAATTACCTCATAAGAAGAAATGTTGGGAAGATTGCATTAATACGTAAAAATATTTAGACTCATCATTGGCACATAATTACTCAACAACATTCAATAATTTGGCAGTAATGTTTATCATCATTATTACTCTTTCCAACTGATGCCTATAGATTTGAATGCTCTTTGCCTTATATATTTTATCATGTAAATTCCAATTACGAATATCTATGTCTTAGGTTTGTTTCCTTAAAAGTAGACCCTGAGGCAAGAATTTTAGTATAGTTTATTTGGGAGATGATTTTGGAAAGCATCAGTAGGAGAGAGGAAAACAGACATAGGGGAAGAAAGAGGAGGAATCTTGAAAATGTCAACAAAAGCACACATGAGCTTAAATAATCTGCATGTCCCTACATATTCTTCAAGTTAGCTTTAGAATATACAAGATCCAGACTATAAATGGTGCACCTCAAAAGAGAAATTAAATGACTAAAGGAAGAAGTGTATCTCTTCTTCAGAGATACTCTCCTAGGATAGACCACTGCTTAAAATCTTACCTAAATAAGTAGTGCTACAGAAAATAATTTAACAATTGCACCTAATAATAATGTACAATTTACATTTCCTATTCTTATCTAATTATTGTTTAGTATATAGGAAACATTAGGGTGATCTTATTGAAAGGCTTGTTAAGTACAGAAGCTGAATGTCCTAACCAGCTACTTTTCACATCCTAAATCTTAAGAAATAAGTGTCACCCTTGTGCTTTGTTCATTTATATGCAAAATATAAGTTTTCCTATGGCAATTATCACTTTATGTATAAAAAACCTATAACTGTAACATGCATCTAGTTTGTCAGTTTTCTATAAATATAATAATTATTAAAACTGTGGTTAAATTTTGAAAATAGCTGATGATAATAAATAAGGATGCCATTTACATGCTAAAAATGCAAAGGGTGAAACTATACAATAAAAAGTCGGTAATCATGATCTCTTTGCTGAATTCAGCCCATAATTTCCAACGTCAGAATTCTTTGTCCCTATAGTTCACGATAATACTCATTTTGTTAAATTGTGTGCATTAAAACAACAACAGGGACACCTGGATAGCTCAGTTGGTTAAGTGTCTACCTTTGGCTCAGGTCATGATCCCATGGTCCTGGGATGGAGCCCTGCATCAGGCTCCCTGCTCATTGGGGAGTCTGCTCATTCCTCTCTTTCCCTCTACCTCTCCCCCTGCTCGTGCTCTCTCTCAAATAAATAAAACCTAAAAAAAAATCAATAACTACATAAAGCCTTTTCAGGCTTACTGATTTCTGATCTTTAAAACTGACTCAAACATGCTGTGACCTAGTATTACTGTTTTCTATGTGGGACTTTTCAAGCTCACTATTCACCCAATATTGTAGGTTTCTGCTACTCACCAAATATGTTTTAGCGTATACTATGCATCAGGTACTGTTACAGCTGCTGGGAATGCAGAAGTCCAAAAAATTTATATAGTAAATGTAAATAAAACAGTTTGTCATAGAGCTTACACATTTATTCATTCCTCTAAGATTCTAAGTTAAGTTCCAAGTCACTGTTAAATTAGAGTAATTTTACCAGGAATGGTGAATTCTTTGACTTGCAAATGACAAAGAATAAAATTGAGTACTTGGGGAAAAAAAGTAATTTATAAAGTAAAGAAACCACACAGTTTCTGGATTATGTTGCTAACATTCATGATCCAGGAATGAGGGATTTTGCTTAATCACATATTCTAGGTTACTCAAGAACTCATAAACATATAAGAATTATTCAATCTCTCTTTATCAATATGTCTTTACTTTTCCCCTTAGCATATAAATATGCTCAGGTTTTTTCCAATATTTCAAAAAGAAAATTTGCCATAGCCAGCTTCCTTTTCATTCTATACCTTAAGTATATTTGGAAAAGCGCCACCCACTTATTTTCACTTCCACCTCTTATCTCTTCAATTTGCTGCTACCCCTCCTAGTTCTTAAGTCCTGACATAAAAGCAAAGGTAACTTTATTTTTTTGTCTTCCATGGGTAACTTTGAAATTCCTTCAGGGTAATTTCCCCCTGCCCTTCGAGGAAAACTTTGACCAATTCCATGACTTTTCTGCTTAATATAAGTAATAGATGGCTGTGCTATAGCTTGAGGTCTCAAACCCAATCTCTATTCAATAGTTAGAATGTCCAAGATACTAATCAAAATTCCAGATTTTATTTTATCACTAAACATTCTCTCCCCCCTCAACTAGGGCTTGCTTCAATCCTCTTCCTTCTCCCATTGTGCCTGAATGGGAGGAGGAAGGCACTGATAGAAAAGAGGAAAGATGATGACAGGAAAAGTCTTACTTGAACTTTAACCATCAGAAATTATTTTGTACTCTTTAGACCAGCTTGTGTGAAAGCCAATTCAAAGATGGCCTCTCCCGGGGACCTCTCTTCTTACAATTCCCACTATCCAGGCTGGTGTTTCTTGATTCTGGGTGGTTACCTGAAAGATTACTTGATAAACACCATTAGACCAAACATCATGAACACAAAGGAAAGTATCTCCTCTGCTAATATAGTATCTTCAATGTCTTGCATTGCACCTGACACATGCTAATCTCTCATTAAATACTGGTTGAGTGAATAAGTGAAAGATAGCATCCATATTACCAAATTCAATGATCACTTTCTGCCTTTAACAAAATTAGCCTTGAAACACATTTTACACTATTGGTCACACCTCTCTTATGAAATTCTCTCCTCCCTTCTTGTTGAACAGAAATCTCTTCTGTTTTCTTCTCTCTGGTCACACTCTTAGTCTTTACGAAGCCTTCTCTTCTTTGTTTGACTGCTCCTTAAATGCCAGTGTTCCCTAGAGCTGAATGTGTGGCTTTTCTTTTCTTATTACTATATACAATTTCTCTTAACCATTTTCTTGGCTTTAAGTAACAAATCCATAGTTCCAGCCCAAAACTCGCTCCTTAGCTCCAGATCTACATATTCAACTGCCTTTGGGCTATCTGCCATCTCATAGAGACCTTAAACTTCTTGTGTTCAGATTTGAATGCATTATCTTTTCTCTAAGATCTATCTGGTCCTTGATTTCTATAGTGTGGTAAATGTCATCATTATACACTCAGTCTCTGAGATTAGAAATCTGGAAAACTAAACTTCAGCTCTCTCCTTCAAAACTTGCATCCAAGTGGCTCTCCAGATCCTTTACATTTGATCGTCTAAATAAGTTTTTAATTCTATCTTCCTCTTAATTTCCACAGCCTTATTTTGGGCCCTTATCACTTTGCAATTCAATTATTGGTTGAATTGCAACTGGTTGCCCTCCTACCTGGTTGCCCCACCTCTTCCAATCTATCCCCTGTTCTGCTGCTAGTGTGATCATTCTAACACTCAAACTTAATAACAGTACCTTTTTAAAAATAGCTCCCTGCAGAGTATCCAAAATAAAGCACAAATTCCTTAGCCTGGATCAGAAGGCCCTTTGTGATCCATCCCTGACCTACCTCCCCAGGCTCAATTTTAACCTCTTCCTAGAATGAGAACCACACGCAAATACTGTAGTTCCCTCAAAGCAGCCAACTATTTTTATTGTTGTAGGCCTACGGACTTTTTTCCCTCCTTCACCTTTTTTAGCTTCCAATATTCCAGAGAATATATCATTTTATGCATCCTAGAATAGCAAATAGGCTTTAGGCTAACACTTCTCACACTTCAAGGCTTAAGTCAAATGCTTCACTGAGAAGCATGCTCTTTTACTTGTTATCCCCATGGCTCCATCTGCATACCTCTATTTTAGGACTGAGAACATTTTTGTTATTTCTCCATATTTCTGTTTCTTCTTGTTGAGCTCAGTACAGGTGACAAGTTAACACTTAGAGATATGTCGTGTGGATTCAGACTATGGGATGGAATTCTTTCATTGTCACTTCCAAACTGCTGACCTAAGTTGAGCAAGTTATTTACTTTATTGCTCCTCAGTTTCCTCATTTCACTATGTGGATCAATTTAGGCTCAGAGAAATTGCATGACTTACTCAAGTTCTCATAGCTGTTGGATTGGTCAAGCTATGACTCAGATACAGGTCAGCTTTGCCATGTCCATTGTTCTTTATAGGATAACACTGTACTACCTCCAAAAGTGAAATTTCTGTGTGTGATTGAAAAAAAAAAACAAAGCTAAGCTAGGAACGGAATTTTAATTAGGATTTCTTTTAGGGTAATAGGTTCTGCTCATCACATTAAATACCACGAGGAATGGATTTGCATGTACCCATCCATTCGAATTTATTCAAGCTACTGAAAGAAGCTGTATTGGGAATTTCTGAAATAAGTGATAGTTTTTTTGAATTTTGCATTTTATCGGATGTAGATATAGTATTTTCAATAGTGCTTGTCAAGTGATAATGTCTAAAGCAGATCATTGTTTAATTACAATGAGAGCTGAAGTAAACAACATGAATGATTTCTGAAAACTTAACCACTGAAAACCACACCCTTTGGCAACTCTTCTAAGACTCACAAAAAAGACAATAGGGTAGATTGTGTTTAGAGAAAATTTTAAAACAAGCATTAAGTTCTATGTCAAGCCATGGCAAAAGATATAATCCTGAGGAAAGCTAATGAAGTACTTGAAAAAACAAAAACAAAAACAAAAACAAAAAAAGTACTTGAAGTTACATAAGGGCCCCTTCTTTTGTTTATTTTTTTCACTTTTGCACACATTCAACATTTTCCTGTGTTTCGTGATTACCATGTGAAAGGCACGATTCTAAACAGGAAAAGTTTTCAATTAAGTCCAGTTTAATTTTTAAAAGCATAAACTTGGAGTCGTATGGATGTGAATTTGAATCATACCTATTAATTATTACTATTAGCTATGAGAATGAAAGCAAACAACTTAAACTTTCTGATAAAATCACACAAATGGCTGTCATCAGGATTAAACAGTCTTTCATTCAGAACCCATTCTGTGTCAGGCACTATCCAAAGCACCTAAGATATAGTAGTTAACAAAACAAAATTTGCGTCCACATAGTTCCCATTCTAGTAGGTGCAAAATAAGAAAGGTCCTACCATAATGGTCTATACATAAAAGCTACACAAAAAAATACCAGCATTCTTATTCAGTTCCCTCCATCACACGTCTAAAATTCTTGGTTTTTTGTTAAAAGGAAGTATGTGGATTAAGCCTACAATACTTCACAATATTTAAACAGTATTGGCAGCAGCTACCTCTGAAAGTAGAATAAAGATTCTATTAAAAATAATAATAGTTAAATGTGTATTTAAGATGATTCCAACTCAGCCAAGCAATTGCTTATTCCTTTATGTTTGCTGAATGTTTGGAGAAAACAAACATGAATGTTTGGAGAAAATCAATCACCTAAGTTTGAATAGCCTGGTCATCTACATGGACTAAGGGACCAACCATACTTGAAGAGAAGATTATCAATAATTGTCAACTTTGTACATTTACTTTTATATGAATATGAATCAGGCTATTTCCAGAAATTAATTACCAAGTTTCTGTCTCAAAATGTACTCATCCAACACACCCCTGAGGGAAGGGAAAAAAAAAAAAAAACAAGGGAGGAGTAGGTTTCTGTAGATGTTATAAAGAAAGAAGAGCCAGAATTTGTAAGTTACTTAAAGATATAAAGAAAAGAGGAGTACCTGGGTGATGGAGTCAGTTAAGCATTGGACTTTTGGTTTCAGCTCAGGTTGTGATCTCAGGGTCGTGGGATTGAGCCCCGCATTGGGCTCCATGCTCAGCGTGGAATCTGCTCAAGATTCTCTCTCCCTCTCCCTCTGCCCCTCCAACCCCCCCATCTAAAATAAATACATAAATCTTCAAAAAGAAAATGAGAAGAAAAAATAAAAATCATGTAATTGTTAAGAATCTTGGGCTTTTTGTTTAGGGTGGATTTATTCTTATACTCCTACAGGGAAATTAAGAGACAAGGAAAAGAACTCTGGTAACCTTAGTATTGCATGAGTGACTCTAACTAGTATCACTGAAAAAGGGCAAGGAAATTTACAAAATGAACTGCAAAATAAAGATGAAAAAGAAAGGAAAATTTCCGCCATTAACCTAGAACCAACAATCAAAAGCATGAGAAATGGAATCTGTGGTGTGTGGGTCACTCACATTAACCAAATTAATGTACGGTAAATCTAGTAATCATTTTAAAGATTGATTTTAAATATCGATTATTATTAAACATTTAAAATATCTCAAACTTGAACCTGTTTTATTTGGGCTGATTTGATTGTTTTATATCCAAATATAAACCCAGAAAGTACACCAAGTAAAAGGAGGATGTGGGACCAAGGAAACAGGGTAATTGAATAAGGAAAGAGACCATTCGATATCCAAGGTAATGGGAAAATATCCCAGGATGGCAGTTTGATAGCAGACTTAGAGAGCCACCAATCTGATTTGAGCAGAAGAATGAAAATCTCCAAAATAAACTCTTATTTTTATAGTTTATCCTAATAATCAGCAATAGTCCAATTTGCCTGCAACCCAGATGTTTTATTATAAGGGAAAACACACTTTAATTTCTTTTTTTTTTTTTTAAGATTTTATTTATTTATTTGACAGAGAGAGAGAGACAGCGAGAGAGGGAACACAAGCAGGGGGAGTGGGAGAGGGAGAAGCAGGCTTCCCGCCGAGCAGGGAGCCCGACGTGGGGCCCAATCCCAGGACCCTGGGATCATGACCTGAGCCGAAGGCAGACACTTAACAACTGAGCCACCCAGGCGCCCCCACACTTTAATTTCTATTCAAAGAGTGCTAATACCCCTAAAACATTCTATGCCTCAAGTATATATTTTTATTTTCAATTGTCACATTGCATAGTTCTATAAAATTACAAAAGCATGGTAAAGTCCAAAAACAAAGTTGAAACTTTGTAAATTTTAACAGGCTTGACAGCAACTTTATACATGTAAAAAATAAGAGAAGAAAACGTTTTAGTCTTTGGAATCCTTGTGTTTCACTTTTTAAGTAGCTGTGACTTTCCATTTCTACTGGTGCCATTTTGTTTTTCATTGAAAAACTGCAATCACTGAATCTGATATGACTCAAAGATCACTTTTCAACTTCCAGGTTTATGAAGGTAAGATGTGAAGAATGGTGTTTATTGTGGGAGAGAGAGCAGGACTTCAGTGGGTAAAAGACTGTAGACAGTAAGAAGAGGAACACGCGCAAATGGCAACAGCTTTATGCCTGTGGCATTCCCGCCATCGGTACATGCTGCAAACAGCAACGATGGTGGATAAGATAGGCCTGCTGACCTCAGTTCTCCCATCCCCTGAAACCCCTTGGATATGCCTCACTAGGATCTGCGCTAATAGGCACGTATACAGTTTCCTGCAGTCCCTCATGTGATTACTTTCTTGGGTTGTTTTTCCCTCCTTGCGTTCTATGCACATACTTTACATTCTACTATACGAGAATAAAACCAAGAATCCACCCAGACAGACTCAGGGCTTCACCTCAGCGCCCGCACTTCTTGCCAGTGCCTGGCCATGCAGCCCCTTTGGGCCTTTGTTCCAACTTATTGGACTCTAATCAATCATTTCGTCTCTTGACAAGCACGCTATGCGGCAGTTTATATCTGAGGTAACATTTTTTTAGTAATTTAAAATATATTATTCATATATCTTCCCAACTAGTAAAATGATGAGAAAGCTCCCTGCAAATGGTATTTAAAAAAAAAAAAAAAAAAGACTAGTTATAGCGTAATGAAGTTCTCTAGGTATACCTCCCAACCTTCATAAAAGTAGAATATATTCATTCATTCATAGCCTCTTTGTTCAAAGTATTTGTTGTCTGCTCTCCCCAGCATTGAATGTTAGTTTCTGATTTCCAGATCACTGGAACTGTCCTTTCTCCTGTCTTTTGAAACCCTATTTTTATCTTTCCTTATCTTTTCTGTCTCTCTCTCTCTCTCAATCCTCCCCAACCCCCTGCTTCTCTCTTTCTCTCTCCCTCTCTGTCTGGCTAAATTATCCAGCTTAGTAGCATTCTTGTAATCCAAGAACTCTACTTTGAAATCTGCTATTTTTACTTACACCATCCCATATATGTTGTCCAATTCAGTTTGATCATCTATTGAGCATGGACTTATAATTACCATTTTAATGGACGTAGGAAATTTTACTGTGTTAAAAGAGCACAATTATCAATATGTTCACTTAGTGTTGGCTTTTCATTGTGTTGTTTGTTGTTTCCATTTGGCTTCTTTAGATATTACTAAATGGAAGAGAAGACCTATCTTTGTCACAGCTTCTCTTTGGTGACCCTATACAATAAATAACCCTCCATCCTTAAACCTTCCATCTTTAGTGTCCACTCTGCCATCTGTTACCATCTGATCTTGAGCAACTTCCTCTTAGTGTGCCTGGAATCATGGCTTTTGTCCTGATTTCTAGATGCACCACAGTCCTGTCAATGTGGCAACTTCCATCACAGTTAGCTTCCCAAGGCAGGATACAATGGCATGGGGGGTGGGGCACTTTGGGTTGCCTGTAGGGAGGCATGGGAACAGAACAGGAATAAAGCAAATAAACAGAAGATAATAAGCACGTGCACATTTTTTTTTTTTTTCTGGGTAGGAAAAGCAATATAGTGAGAGAAAGTTGACCTAAAAACAATTTGAGAAAAATAATGGTAGGGTTAAGGAATCTATTGACAGCAATACAGAGAGACATTTTATTTCTTCCAAATGAAACTTGGATCATAGCAACTTGCAAAAAAAGAATAGGTTACAATATGGCCAACATTTATTTTTAGTAACTTAAGTATTAGTTCATTTGCCTGATTATCTATTGGGCTGTGATGATTTGGATCAGAGAGAGAGTTAAAATTAATATTTAAGCTATATTGCAATTTGGTTCAGCCACCACATAAAGATATAATCCCATTCTTTGTGTTTTATCTCCCTTCATTTAAAGCACTATAAAATTTTCAGTGAATTTTCTAAAACTAGGAAGCATGCCTTTGGAGATCAATCGATGAGAAATATAATTTGTTTCAACAGATTCCTACTACTGCAGCTGCTGCTATACTATCAGCAGGTATTAAAAAAGAAAACAGAGAGTGACTTAAACTGAGCTGCTTTAATCACTCATTGGAAAATCAGGAAGATTTGTTGAATACAGCTTAAGGTTCATATTCTTTCATGTAATAAAGATTTATTCAAATAGTATAGAAAGATACTTTCTTATAAATTATTATTTTTTTTATTCTTATGTTAATCCCCATACATTACATCATTAATTTTAGATGAAGTGTTCCATGATTCATTGTTTGTGCATAACACCCAGTGCTCCATGCAGAATGTGCCCTCCTCAATACCCACCACCAGGCTAACCCATCCTCCCACCCCCCTCCCCTCTAGAACCCTCAGTTTGTTTTTCAGAGTCCATCGTCTCTCATGGTTCGTCTACCCCTCCGATTTCCCCCACTTCATTCCTCCCCTCCCGCTACCTTCTTCTTCTTCTTTTTTTTTTTTTCTTAACATATATTGCATTATTTGTTTCAGAGGTACAGATCTGAGATAAAATATGGAACGCTTCACGAATTTGCGTGTCATCCTTGCGCAGGGGCCATGCTAATCTTCTCTGTATCGTTCCAATTTTAGTATATGTGCTGCCGAAGCGAGCACCTTATAAATTATTTTGGTCTTACTGATAAGAGTTTTTATCCTTAGGACAAAGAGTCTATTGGGCAAGTATCCACTTACCATTGAAAAGTACCCAAGGCTACCTTCCTGCCACAGGCTCAGAGTCCGTCTTTCTGAGATATTCGTTGGTATACCAGGTTCCAACACTGGTGACCAATTACTCACTGAATGGCTAACTCCCCACAAGCCTGCAATTCTTTTCCTCTTTGCTTTTGAATTGGCGTAACAAATCTACTTTCTTAGGCAAAGAGGAGTAATGACCTAGTAACATGATACAGTAAAGCATTTATTTGAGGCCTGGCTCCAAAATCAACTACCTACAGAATCTTTTTTTTTTGCAGTTTACAAAGTGCTTTTCTTTCATTTTTCTTTTCCTCTTTTTTTCTTCCAAATCTTTACGTAAATTCTAGTTAGTTAACATGTAGTCTACACAATCTTTTAAACTGTTTAGATTCTCTGAACCTCAGTTCCTTAATCTCTGAAATGGAGTGTTAATGTCTACCTACCTGGGTTGTTAGTAAATGGGTGACCTTACTTAGCAAATGAAGACCCTATAAATATTAGTTCTCTTCCTGTCTCCTCCAAGAAAATAACATTTGTTTAAGCCAGAAAGGTCAGGCAACTATCTAAAATATGGATGGCTAACTGTATATGTAGAGGCCCAAAGTGTAAATATTTTAGGATTGGTGTACCACAAAGTCTCTGTTACAACTACTCAGTTCTGCAGTGAAAGTGGCTATAGACGATATGTAGACAAATGAGTGTGACTGTGTTCCAATAAAACTTTATTTGTGGAAGATGAAATTTCAATTTCACATTATTTTTGCAAATATGAATTATTATTGCAAACATGAATTATTATTTTTCTTAGCTCTTGGAACTTACAAAAAACATGTGGCATGCTGTATTTGGCCTGTGGGCCATAGTTTGCCAATCCCTATTCAAGAGAATCAACAAATTAATCAGAAGATTGCTCAGCGTCAAAAAAGATCCAGTTAAAATAAGAATGGTAGAGCATGAGGAGAATTAGCATTGTTTAGCATCTCTCCTCTCCTAATTCCATGGTTGGTTTCGATCCATACTCATCTCTCCCTTCCCTGATCTCACATAGTACTCCTGTTCTGTGTTGTCACACTCATGGAATATTAGTCTGAATTAAAACAAAACCCAATCCTCCAATGTATGGGCAGAGACATACATTGGAGGGATGTATGGAGAAGCACAAGGATGGGCCCTTGTGCTTCTCACCAGGATATTTTCATCCTAAACTCCTCTCTCGTCGTACTTAGGAGGGTTTTGCGTTTAGTTTTGATGCAGGAATGAGAAGCTGTTTGGACACTACTTATATTCTGTCCTTTGTTGTTCTATAGTTACCTCACTCATAAACCTCTCAGCTTGCCATGAAGATGGGAAGGACACTGAAACCAGGAACCACGTCCTGTAATTGTTCTGAATTTTCTACCACAAAAATTGTATAGAACACCATAAAGGTAAAATGGGACAGGAGGATGTGGATATATATACATTTATACACACAAAACAAAATACTTAGGATATAACTGGATACATTTAAATAAGTTTGTGCTTTACCAAAGTTTCCCAGTAAAATAATTTGTAGAATCAGAAAGCACTGAAGTTTTATGTGACCTCAGAAACATACATGTTTTACATTGTTATTCCCAAACTTGTAGGATTGCAAAGAGCATCCAAATTCATTCTTATTTTATGACCAATAGGATATAGCATGATTCAGTTGGCTAAGCCAGATTGCTGTAGAACAGAGGATGTTGTTTTATTTTATTTTTATTTTTTATTTAATTCTTGTGTGAAACATGTTGGCTGACAGAGAAATCACATGCAATGACGTGTACTTGGTAGCAACACAGCTTAAACCACTGTTCTCCCAAAAGGAGGGAGATGCTTACACCAGAGGATGCCAGGGTGATCCACTGACGAATAGGGAAAAAATTACAATTTATACTAATGCTTACTTTAATTGAAATAATTAAGAAGTTAAGGTTAACTAATTAGTAATATATACCTGAACTGGTATTATCACTTGCTGTGTTTGTCAGGTAACCTAATGTAAAGTTCATAAGCAAGGGATCCTATGAAAGGATGGGAGGGAATTCTGCAGCATAGTCCTTCATTCACTTGTTGACTTCCAGCTTGTTGTACTTTAAGTAGGTTTACTGTATTTGCAGATTAAATTATTTAGATTTAGCTAAGCCTAACTTTACAAAATGGACAATTGGCTTAAAAAGATTCCAGCAAATAAATTATAAATTGAGACTGTTGCTACTTACACAAGCACAAGCAAACTACAAAAAGAATAGCAGAGGGGCACCTGGGTGGCGCAGTCCGTTAAGTGTCTGACCCTTGGTTTCAGCTCAGGTCGTGATCTCTGGTTGTGATATCAGGCCTGGTGTTGGGCTCCATGCTCAGCATGGAGTTTGCCTAAGACTGTTTCTCCCTCTCCCTCTGCTCCTCCCTCCCACACTCTCTCTCTGTCTCTCTCTCAAATAAATAAATCTTAAAAAAAAAAAAATAGCAGAAAAGACACACCTCCTACTCCTAGAACAGCTGTTCATCATTGTTTAAAATACAAGATTAAAGATGAGGACACCCTACCCCAACCTGACATAAAGTCAGCCAAAAAAATTTAACTGATCAAGACTAAGCAATGCATTTCAATCCACAGTTAACAAAGAAAATTTTTCTACATGTATTTCATGTTTTAAGAAATCAGCCAATGATAATATAAAGCCATCACTACTAATAATACATTTAAAAATATGGTATACTCTTTATTTTGACCTTTTAAAATGTCTGTCTTATGTCATTTATATAATAAATCAGTACAAAATTTTGTATATATAATATATAAATGTTTTCCAATATATATATATGTAAGGATGTGTTCAAAAGGTTTTACTAATAGAGTGGGATTCACTGTCAAAAAATTAGGGCACCTGGGTGTCTCAGTCGTTAGGTGTCTGCCTTCAGCTCAGGTCATGATCCCAGAGTCCTGGGATCGAGCCCTGCATCACGTCAGGCTCCCTGCTCAGCGGGAGGCCTGCTTCTCCCTCTCCCACTCCCCCTGCTTGTGTTCCCTCTCTCGCTGTCTCTCTCTCTGTCAAATAAATAAATAAAATCTTCAAAAAAATTTATAGAAAAAATTTTGAAATAACCAGCCCAAACAAGTAAATGAAATATCATAAAACATAATTAATTTTATTCCATCTGTATAATGTCAACAGTGGAAATGTGTTTAATTTCTGCACCTTTGAGATGGTAGGCTTATTAAATAACCATAAAGCACCCAGACTCATATATGATATTCAAATGTACCATGATACTGTAAACCTGCCAACTATTTGGTGTCTGATAAATATTAAAATAACCTGTTAACAAAGCTGTGGGATATATGCAATACCAATTACAATATCTTGAAAAACAAAATATATGCAAGGTGTGTACATTAAAAACTACAAACATTGTAGAGAAAAGTGAAAGAAGATTTACTATGTTTATAAATTGGAAAACTCAATATTTTTAAAGTCAATTCTCCCCAAATTGACCTATAAATTAAATGCATTTCTAATCAAAATCCTAGAAGTCTTTTTTAAGAATAGAAATTGAATAACTTATTGTAAAATTTTATAGAATATAAAGGACCTGAAATAGCCAAAATATTTTTTTAAAAGAAAAAACCTGGAGAATTTTCTTTTAAAAGAAGGAAGTTGGAGAAACTATCTGATTTTAAGACTCCTATAAAACTACAGTGATCAAGACAATGTGGTATTGGCATAAGAATAAACAAATCATTTAATGGAACAAAATAGGCCCAAAGAAACCCACTTTTAAATGCTCTGTTAATTTTCAACAAAGATGTGAAAGTAACTCAATGAGGAAAAGTTAGTATTTTCAACAAATTATTCTAGAATGGACAACTGGATATCCATATGGCAAAAAAAATTATCCTTGACCTTTACCTCACACTACACACAAAAATTTATTCAAAATGGATCATAAATCTAAATGTAAAAGCTAAAGTTATGAAACTTCTTGAAGAGAAGATAGGAGAAAATCTTTGCAACCTTGTCCTAGGCAACTGTTTTTCAGACAGGACACAAAAAAAGCATGAATCTTAAAAAAACAAAAGTCATCAATTGGACTTCATCAAAAGTAAATGTTTTTCTCATAAAAGAATTACCATTACATAAATAAAAATACAGCTAATGACTTGGGGCAGCGGGAATACTTGCAATACATGCATGTGACAAATGATTTATATCCAAATTGTTTAAAGAACTTCTTACAATTCAATAACAAGGAAGCAAACAACTAATTAAAAGTGGTCAAAAGGTTTACACATTCCCTTCACAAAAGATGTAAGTGGCCAACAAGCACAAGCAATGTTCTTCACATCATTTGTCAACAGAAAATTTAAATTAAAACCTAACAGGATACTCCACACTTACTAGAATGGCTAAAATTAAAAAGATGGCATCACCAAGAGCTGACAATGACGTGAAACAACAGAGCCAACTCTTACATATTGCTGGTGGGAGGACAGAATGGTATAATCACTTTGGAAGACAGTTTGTCAGTTTCTTCTAAAATGAAACATACTCCTACCATTTGGCTCAGCAATTCCACTTTCACATATTAAGAGAAAAGAAAACATAGACCCACACAAAGACTTGTATACAAATGGTCATAGCAGCTTTGGAAATTGAAAATAATTGAAATGTTAATTAACAATTAGATAAATAAATTATAGTATATACCTAAACCAGTTTATTATTCCACAACACAAAGGAACAAATTACTGAACCATGCAACAACATGGATAAATCTCAAAAATATTCTGAGTGAAAGAAGCCAGACACAAAGGAATAGTATATAGGTTTTCATTTATATGAAATTCTATAATAGGCAAAACTAATATCAACTAACAGAAGGCAAGGCAGCAGTTGCTTGGGGTGCTTGGGATTGAGGAGGAAACTATTAACTATAGAGTTCAAGAGAACTTTCTGGGATTATGAAAATACTCTATATCTTGATTAGACTAGCCATTATCAAAACTCATCAAACCCATACAATTAAAATGGATGCATTTTATTGCATATTAACTATGCACCAATAAAGTCAATTTTTAAAATAACCTCATATTTATTATTCATAAAAAATACAGACTTAGCATATTTACTTGCAATACTTTTTGGTTCAAAATCTCAGGAGCTTCCCTGGTGAAATCTGAAACTGGCCCCTACATATAAAGGGCAAGGAGACACTGAAGAAAGAAGCAGATCCCTCCAGATTAGGTAGGTGGCACTTTTAATAAGCAAGAGAATTTACATACAAGGTTTGTCTTGGGCATTCACAAGACCAGTAGATCTCTGCACTCAACTGCCATAATCTTAAAAGTTTATACGAGGACTTAAGTAGGTTCAGTCATGTACACTGCCCAGATGGTCTCAGCAACACATTGCTCTCTCAAGACTATATCCTTGAAAATGGTTTCCACTGTAGGAATGGTGGGTAGAATATACATTCCAAGGACAGGGGATGGGGTGAGGAGCTTCCAATTGCCCAAGTCCAGCTTGTGGGTCAACCTGTGGTCACATCCTCATAATGACCTCCTCCAATACTAATTTTCTCATTTATTATCTGCTTCTCTTAGAAAACTAGAAATTCCATGAAGAGATGGACCATGTCCTTTTTATTAACTGTGTATCCAAGGCATATTGTACTTAGCCTGGTTCAAAGAAGGCACTCAATAAACACTTCTTGAATGAACAAATGCATGAATGAGTAAATGAATAGTCATTTGTATTTCATTGTTGAGAGTGGGCAGTAGAACCGGCAGAAGGGAAGGGAGTGGCAAAAAAAAATGAGGGGAGGTTATAATCTTCCTCAACATGCTGGATACTAAGTAGAATCTTGAGGTTTCAACACAGAGAAGCTTAATAATAACACGCGCTTTTTCCCTCTTCTAAATTCTTTCCTGTCACACATTTCAATTATGACTAAAATAGATAGTTTCAGGTGTGATGATCACATTTTAAGGAAGTCAGCTGTTATGGTCTTCAGGCAGGAAGAGAGGCTTTCTCAGCTGTTTTACTACAGTAAGTCTATTAAAAGTGATTACCTTTCAGTAATAGAAGAGTGACCTAAATTGCCCTAATCAAGCTTTTATTAGATTTTGTTGCTTTCAGAAAACTAACCAACTCTTAAGTCAATTCAAATTTCCTACACATGAAAAAGTGCTGAACATCACTCGGCATCAGGGAAATCCAAATCAAAACCTCAATGAGATACCACCTCACACCAGTCAGAATGGCTAAAATTAACAAGTCAGGAAAAGACAGATGTTGGTGGGGATGCAGAGAAAGGGGAACCCTCATACACTGTTGGTGGTAATGCAAGCTGGTGCGGCCACTCTGGAAAACAGTATGGAGGTTCCTCAAAAAGTTGAAAATAGAGCTACCATATGACCCAGCAATTGCATTACTGGGTATTTACCCCAAAGATACAAATGTAGTGATCTGAAGGGGTACGAGCACCCAATGTTTGTAGCAGCAATGTCCACAATAGCCAAACTATGGAAAGAGCCAAGATGTCCATCAATAGATGAATGGATAAAGATGTGGTGTGTGTGTGTGTATACACACACACACACAATGGAATATTATGCAGCCATCAAAAAACGAAATCTTGCCATTTGCAACAACGTGGATGGAACTAGAGGGTATTATGCTAAGCGAAATAAGTCAATCAGAGAAAGACATGTATCATATGATCTCACTGACAGGAATTCTTAATCTCAGGAACCAAACTGAGGGTTGCTGGAGTGGTGCAGGATGGGAAGGATGGGGTGGCTGGGTGATAGACACTGGGGAAGGTATGTGCTATGGTGAGCACTGTGAATTGTGTAAGACTGATGAATCACAGACCTGTACCTCTGACACAATAATACATTATATGTTCAAAAAAAAAAAAGATAGTAGAAAGGGAAAAGTGGCGGGGGGGGGAATCAGAGGGGGAGACGAACCATGAGACACTATGGACTCTGAGAAACAAACTAAGGGTTCTAGAGGGGAGGGGGGTGGGGGAATGGGTTATCCTGGTGATGGGTATTAAAGAGGGCACGTACTGAATGGAGCACTGGGTGTTATACACAATCATGGAACACTACATCTAAAACTAATGATGTAACATATGGTAATTAACATAACATAATAAAATAAAATTTAAAAAAAGTGAAAATATTCAGTGGATCTACCAATAACAAGGCAGGACTTGGTTAGCAGTTTAATCTTTTTTTTTTTTTAGATTTTATTTATTTATTTGACAGAGAGAGCCAGCGAGGGAGGGAACACAAGCAGGAGTGGGAGAGGGAGAAGCAGGCTTCCTGCTGAGCAGGGAGCCTGATGTGGGCTCCATCCCAGGACCCCGGGATCATGACCTGAGCCAAAGGCAGACGCTTAACAACTGAGCCACCCAGGCGCCCTAGGTTAGCATTTTAAAAATACATGACTTCAGTAGGGAATTTAGAAAAAAAGCTAAGGGCAATAAATATTGTGAGGTTGAAACAAGTCTTTTAGAGTAAAGCAGAAATCGATTATGAAGTGGTATAATTTTAGGAAAAGGAGATCATTTTTGACTTCAAAATCTATAATAAAGATAAAAATGCCAGGTAATAAATAAAAAGACTATATGGAACTTACATATTCACAAGCACATGTATCTGGTGTGTGATATTTTTCTTCTGCATAAATACAACTATGTATGTAAACGGTAACTGTTTCATTGTTTGACCATATACTCTGCACTACTACATTGCATAAAAATGTCACCAGCTGTTTGTAAGAGCTATTTTGTTTTGGTTTGGTTTACACAGTTTGGCTTGGGTTGGTTTGGACTGAATTTGGACAGATGAGCTCTAGAAACCTGGACTTTTGTCAACATGAGTCAGTGTATCTCTGAATTTCGCAAGACTGGAGGCAACATCTAAGATTTTCTCTACAGATGCCTGTCTGACTCTGGACGTAGACATATTCCAATTATCCTGAATGTAGTTGGGTGAATGTGGTCTTTATATTAACACTTACAGGTTAGCAGGTTATAACTCAATTGCTTTCCAGAGAAAGTGAAATAGAGAATTTCACCTTTTCTGCTCTATGCCTTGGGGTGGAAGTATAATAACAATTCACTGGACTTAAGCTACTGGGTCATTTCACTGTTAGATCCACTAGAAATAATAGAAAGTACTTGGCCTTTGCAGACCTGGGTTCAAATCCTAATTCTACCACCAGATGTGTGCCCCCTAGGCAAAATATGTGACTTCTCTGGAATCCAGGTCTTTTCTCTGTAAAATGAGAATGATATCACCTACCTCATAGAGTTTTGTGTGAATTACATAAACTAGCATAGATGAAGCACTGAACACAAGTTTTGACAAACAGAAGTTTCCAAAAAAAAAAAAAAAAAAGAGACCTCTCTTGCCATGTTCAAAGAGAATCCTTTGTGATTTCATTCCAACTTGGTAGGGCCATCATCTACTATGTTTCCATTTGTTTCCATTTCTCATCTATAAGAGAGAGTAGAGACAGATTTCAATGACTGTTTATATTTTGCTGGAGTGGAATTTTGGCATAAACTAGCATAGATTATGGTATGCACATCCCCTCTGACAGTCATTGGTTCCATACATGTAGAATCTTCTTGGTTCCTTAGGGCATCCTTACACAAGATTGCCTAAGTTATGCCCCATTTTGATTTTCAGCTTTAGGCTGTTGGCTCTTCCCAAATTCTCAAACCCTATAAGCTTCCACTATGTCCCTTGCTCATATGCTTGTTCCTCTCTTTAATCTCAGAAGTCTTCCCATGGCAAACTACTTCAGTCCTGCTGAGGGCTAATATAGGCCATGGCACATTGCAAACACTTACCAGATGGTAACTTCTTGACAGCACTTTTTCCTGTTTCTTAATATTGCATTAGAACATAAAAATGAGATTATTCAGATATAGGGGCTTAATTATTCCTGACATAATTTATTTGGAAGTAATATAAGTCCATAATAAAATTTTAGTAAATAAAAACAAATATAAAAATATATCCATAGTTCCCCTCATGTTAGTACAGTAACTGAACATTTTAGTCTATTTTACTTCATTTTTTTTTCTTTAGGCCATGATCCTTTTCTCTTTTAACATAATTATAGTCACACATGGTATTTTATATTCTGCCTTTTCACTTAACGTTATATTAATTTTTGCAATGATTAATAACCATATTTTAATACCCAAATTGCTATCCTAACAAATAGATATCATTCTTTTCCTTTTTGGATGAAAATTTAGATTGTTTCCAGGTTTTGACTATTATAAACAATACTGTAGTGAACATTTAATGCATAAAATTTTTTGTTCTCATATTTATAATTTATTTTTTAGGGTTCTTAGAAGTTAAATTTGTGAATTAGAGTGGGCACATTTTTATGGCTCAGCCTGTAGTTGCCAAACTGCTTTCCAAAAGGGATATAAAAGTTAACACCAGGAGACTAATTCTGCCTTTATCTCAGCTTTAAGGAGGATCAAGCTCCATATAGAAATTGGAATTAAAGGACTTTTAAGTGGCTTTTGCTTCCTCCACTCCCTTTCTCTTGGAAAGAAATCTGATGTATATTCCACTCAGCTTTGTCAAGTTTGTTCTGGGTCATTGTTATAGATGTATTTAGTCATCTTGAAATACGTTCTGGAATGAGGTAGGGTATAAATAAATAAATGACACATTTGCCAACCAAGCACAAGGCAGATTTCTGAAATTGTTTTAAAGTTTTTTGAGGAACATAGTATTATGTATCTGTGCACTGTACTCTGAATTCCAGTTGGTGTATAACCTTAGACAACATTAATTTTTTTTCTATAACTCCCGAGAAACTGTTCCTTTACTATCATATAGTGTAAGCCCAGTTAGCACTGTACATCAGTACAACCATTTTGAAAAACATACAAAATGGGTTATTAAAAAATACTAATATATTTGGGCCTAATAATTTCATTCTTAAAAATTAATTTTAGAGAAAAATGCCTATTGGAGCTAAAGGCTCAAAAACAAAGATTCAAGTGTAGAGAAATGGTTATGTAATTCATAAAGCATGAGCTGAATAATAGAAGTGGACATTTATATTTTCCTGCCCAACATCTGTAACCTCTTTTTCCTGGTGACAATTCTCAAATTAGCCTTTCCCATATCCTGAGTGTATCAATCAAGTCTTTCCAGATGCTATAAAAATATCCTATACTACATGGCATAAAGATGTTAAAATGGTATCACTCTCAAAATAGCCAGGAGTAACTGTTACAAATATTCAGCTAGAAATAAAAATTTCTGACAAATGTATTTTGGTAAGAAAAAAAATTAAGTATTAAACCTGGGATCAAAAGTAGCCTCTCATCCTTTTTGTGTCCTGATTCAACAGCCGTTCAGACTGATATCAAAGAGCATTTGAGCTGAATAAAACTGACTTAGAACCAAAGCTTAAAAATTCTTTTGGTAGAGACTAATAATACCATATGCACTGTTAAAAACTGTAGTCCTATTTTCTTATATATTATCTAGGTAAATTCAATATTAACTAAACATTCATAACATTATACTTTAAAAACAAGTTAAAACGGTATATATATACACACACATATTTAATTATTACATTGGAAATATAAATAGTAATATGCTGTGATAATGAAAAATTAAAAATTATGATATATTCTCCATTACCTCCATTAAATATATTATGTTCTCATTGATATTTGATAAAACTTCTTAAAATTTAAATTCAATTAATTAGCATATAGTGTATTATTAGTTTCAAAGGTAGAGTTCAGTGATTCATCAGTCTTATATAATGCTCAGTGCTCATTACATCATGTGCCCTCCTTAATACCCATCACCCAGTTACCTCATCCTCCCACCTCGCCTCCCCTCCAGCAACCCTTAGTTTGTTTCCTATAGTTAAGAGTCTCTTATGGTTTGTCTCCCTCTCTGATCTTGTCTTCTGATAAAACATTTTTTAACTCTGAGTTTCTAAAGGGCTTCATTCAGCAACATCCCTTCATTCACTCATTCAGCCAGTATAGAGTTACCTCCTACTATGTGTAGGTATTGCTTTATGCTGCCTTATTTGTATGTATTTCCTAGTATGTATTCTTCAGGAAGGAAACTGATTTTAACGTTAGTTCAATAAAAGATATAATTGAGAAGGCAAGATTGCAAAAAGAAAATCATACAGACTGCCACGAAATCTGAAGTTTAGAATTTAGATATTCATTTAAATTCCATATATTATGGGATAATAAACATTATGAATATGTATAGATAAATATGTATGAATAAATATGTATGAATTCCACATATTACCAGTGTCTATATCAGCTTCTGAAATTTAATTTTTATAAGCAGTGCTCAAAGACAAAGGGGAAAATACAGCATAAAGAAAACTAAAAATTCAAGAAATACTTTAACCTAGGACAACATAAATCAGGGAAAGAAACTATTTCAAACAAATGAAATATAACTATGACAGAGAAGAAAAAATAGATCTTATTTGAAATCATATGCCACAGAGTGGATTCCTGGCCTAAAGGTTATCCATTCCTTCAGAAAATATTTTCAGAAAAGGCAATGGTGTGACTATACAGAACCCATCTAAGCATTCACTGGTAATAGAAAAGATATTTGTGGAAATCATTGTCCTTGATTTTCTTAGGTCCTAAAATATGTTTACCCCAAAGCCTAAGCACTTTTAATGAAATATTATTCTTTTGAAAGAAAAGTTTTGTTTGGTGTTCCCAGGAACATAAACACTTCATTTAAAAAAGAATAAAACTCTAAGACTTGTAATACAATGTTATATGGAAATGCAGCCTCCCCCTGCCCTCCAGAAGCCTTAGCCATGCTTGCTAACATAATCTCCCAGTTTATCCTTCAAAGCTGTTCTTATCTTGGCAATGTTTCTCCAAGCAGCTGTGGGCTTTGCTCTTAGTGTTTGTGACCTCCCCCATCTTCATTACAGACAGTGCATCTTTGACAAAGTGCCTAGAAACTTTGGCAAAAGGCTCTGTATATGTACTTAGGAGAAGGGCTCAACACATTTCTAGAAGCGTAAGACCTGATTACCTTTGTATTTGAGCACAGGCAATTAACCGGAGGTAGAGATGGACCGAATGCATGGAAATAGACAGTAGCCTGCGGTTTAGTCCAGTTCACTCCTGCACAAAGAACAGGAGAGATAAGAAGCTACTTTATGTGATTAGGGGAAAGAAAAATCCATACCTTCCATATGGGAATTTCTCATGTGTTTTCTTAATGACACAGAGAGAAGTTGAAAGAGACTTTTAAGCTGTTAAAACTTTTAACATTCTCTTTGGGGCTAGGTGAGTATGAATTTCCTAATTTCATCAGAACCATTAATGACTTCAGTTCCTTCCCTTTTCAACAAAGGAAGTGGAGGGATTCTTCACTGCACTATGATTTTGGAAAGCATTAGACAGCAGGAGAAATGATTTGTAATCATGCTGTGGAAAGAAACACATTTTTTCTTCTTCTCTAGAAATGATTCTCATTGTTAAAATTCTAAAAGCTCTTTAAAGGCTAGATAATTTATTGTAATGGAACATACTTGTAAGTTAGCATTTCATAACTGGGATGTCATTTTTTCTTGGTGGATGCTTAACCTCTATGAAGATTGCATGCTTTTATTTCAACTATAAACTCAAGACAGAACTAAGGAAATGTCAAGAGGGGCACATCCCCTCCCCTGCTCTTCAATTGCCATGATTTTTTAGTCTTTTTCTCCCCCAAATAAATGAGGTCAAGAGAAGTAAGAGGTCAAATGTCAGATAAACAGCAGAACCAGGAGACAATTCTTGAAAACAGGATTAAGGAAGATTGTTCAAAACCCAGGTAATTTGAAGTGCAGCAAAAGGAGAAAAGGACAAGCAGGGAAGGAAGTACAAGGTCCTGAAACCAGAAAAAAATGGGAACTACAACCGTGGACCCAAAACGTAGGGCTTCAAATACTTTGTAGAGCAGGAAAGAAAGTGAGCAGGAGAAAGCAGCAGTTATTGTGCTAGCAGACCCAGGCAGAGACTGATTTAAATTAAATGATACAATGACTGGGAATATGCTTTTTTCTTTTTCTTTTTTTTAAGATTTAGAAATAATTTGAGTAAATTAAGTCAAATGAGGCATTTGTTTAATCCTAACCACGTTTTGCAATACATACATATACATTACATGTCGTGTAGATACATATAGCCATACATATAGTTATAGCATTGAAGAGGAGACAAGCCCTAACATTGTAATGAGCTGGACACTGTTTAACATGGATAGTCCATAAGTAAATCACTCTTAAAAAGTAATATGCTTAGTTACTGAGAAGCTTATTCAAAAACAAAAATCAAATTATTTATCTTAGGGACTTAGATTCATTACATCATAATTATTTTTAAAAAATATATGAGATGCGGTTTTATGCACACTAATAAAAGTCAGAATGAATAAAAATTTAATTTCTTATACTACAAAAAATATAGAACTTTGAGTTTTTAGTTTATTGAGTTTTAGGTTATTGTAGTTGGTATTTAATGAACTCTTGATAGTGTCTTTACAATTATTCAAAAAATGAAATTAATGGGTCAAGGAAGAAATGTTGAGAAAACAAAAATATTTTGAGATAAATGTAAATAAAAACAAAACTGATAAATTTTAGGATCCAGCAAAAGCAGTACTTAGCAGAGAATTTATGGTACTGAAAGCATGTATTAGAAAAAGGGAAAAATCTAAGATCAGCAATACACACTTTCACCTTAAGAAAATAGAAAAAGAAGAGCAATGTAAGCTTAAGGCAAGTAGAAGAAGAGGAATAACAAAAATTATAGCAGTAATCAATAAAATTAGAGGAAATCAGTAAAGAAAATTAATAAAAATCAGTAAAGAAAATTAATAAAAATATAAGCTTGTTCTGAAAAGATCAATAAAATCAATAAATTCCTAGCCAGGCTAACTAAGAATAGAAAAAGACACAAATTACTAGTATCAGAAATGAAAGGGGTCGTTACTTACCAATTCCATGAGCATAAAAAGGATAATCAAGGAATGTTATGAATAGGTAAATGCACCAATTTCTTTTTTTTAAGATTTTATTTATTTTATATATATATATATATATATATATATATGTAGATATATCTATATATCTATATATAGGAAGAGAGAGAGGGAGAGGGAATGAGTGAGCAGGGGCAGGAGCAGAGGGAGGGGGACAAGCAGACTCCAAGCTGAGCCCCAATGTGGGGCTCAATCCCAGGACCTTGAAATCTTAATCTGAGCCAAAATCAAGAGTCAGGTATTTAACTGAATGAGCCACCCAGGCACCCCTACACCAATCTCTTTAAAGACACAAATATACAAAACATAAAAACAACACAAACAAAAGGAGAAATAGATAATCCAACTAAAACTCTATCTATTAAAAATATTAAATCACTAATTAATAACATTCCAAAAAGAAAACAAGGCCCAGATGCTTTCCCTGGTGAATGCTACCAAATATTTAAGGAAGAGATTATACCAATTCTCTATAATCTCTTCCAAAAAATATAAGCAGATAGATTATTTTCTAACTCATTCTATAAGGCCAGCATTATCTTATTACCAAAACCAGTTCAACATTACAATAAAAGAAAACCATAGACCAATATTTCTTATGAACATAGTTGTAAAAATCCTCAATAAAATATTAACAAATTGAAACCAACAATGTATTAAAAGTATATCCATCATGAACAAATGGGATTTATTCCAGGTATACAAGGCCAGATGTACTACTGAAATAATACATTAATTAATTTTAATGTATTATTTCAATAGTACAAATAAGCCAAACCACTATGCTTTACACCTTAAATTTATACAGTGATGTATGTCAATTATATCTATAAAACTGGAAATAGAATCAGTTAATGTAGTCTATCTCTTCAATAGGCTACAAATGAAAAAAGTCACAGTAATTCATCAATAGATGCAGAAAAAACATTTAATAAAATCCAACAACAATTCATGATAAAAACTAAGCAAACCAGGAATAGAGGGGAATTTCCTCAACTTAATACAGAATATCTACAAAAAATCAAGAGTTTTATCTTTTTCTTTTTTTTTTTTTCTTTCTTCCTTTTTTCTCTCCCTTTCTTTTCCCACTGCTACAGGTATTTTCTGATTTGTTTAGAGTATATTTTCTAGGGATGTTGTTACCCTGTTAGCATTTTGTTCTCTTATTGATCTATTCTCCTCTGGACAAATGACAAGATGGAAAAATCACCTCAAAAAAAAGAACAAGAGGTAGTACCAACTGCCAAGGACCTACTCAATACGGACATTAGTACGATGTCAGATCTAGAGTTCAGAATCATCACTTTAAAGACACTAGCTGGGCTTGAAAAAAACATGGACGTTATTAGAGAAACCCTTTCTGGAGAAGTAAAAGAACTAAAATCTAACCAAGTAGAAATCAAAAAGGCTATTAATGAGGTGCAATCAAATATGGGGTCACTAACTGCTAGGATAAATGAGGCAGAAGAGAGAATCAGTGATATAGAAGACCAAATGATGGAAAATAAAGAAGCTGAGAAAAAGAGAGATAAACAACTACTGGATCACAAGGGCAGAATTTGAGAGATAAGCGATACCATAAGACAAAACAACATTAGAATAATTAGGATCCCAGAAGAAGAAGAAAGAGAGAGAGGGGCAGAAGGTATAATGGAGCAAATTATAGCAGAGAACTTCCCTAATTTGGGGAAGGAAACAGGCATCAAAATCCAGGAAGCACAGAGAACCCCTCTCAAAATCAACAAAAATAGGTCAACACCCCGACATCTAATAGTAAAACTTACAAGTCTCAGAGATAAAGAGAAAATCCTGAAAGCAGCTCGGGAGAAGAGATCTGTAACCTACAATGGTAGAAACATTAGATTGGCAACAGACCTATTCACAGAGACCTGGCAGGCCAGAAAGGACTGGCATGATATATTCAGAGCACTAAATGAGAAAAATATGCAGCCAAGAATACTATATCCAGCTAGGCTGTCACTGAAAATAGAAAGAGAGATAAAAAGCTTCCAGGACAAACAAAAACCAAAGGAATTTGCCAACACAAAACCAGCCCTACAAGAAATATTGAAAGGGGTCCTCTAAGCAAAGAGGGACACTAAAAGCAACATAGACCAGAAAGGAACACAGACAATATACAGTAACAGTCACCTTACAAGCAATACAATGGCACTAAATTCCTATCTTTCAATAGTTACCCTGAATGTAAATGGGCCAAATGCCCCAATCAAAAGACACAGGTTATCAGATTGGATTAAAAAACAAGACCCATCGATATGCTGTCTGTAAGAGACTCATTTTAGACCCAAAGACACCCCCAGATTGAAAGTGAGGGGGTGGAAAACCATTTACCATGCTAATGGACACCAAAAGAAAGCTGGGGTGGCAATCCTTATATCAGACAAATTAGATTTTAAACCAAAGACTGTAATAAGAGATGAGGAAGGACACTATATCCTACTTAAAGGGTCTATCCAACAAGAAGATCTAACAATTGTAAATATCTATGCCCCTAACATGGGAGCAGCCAATTATATAAGGCAATTAATAACAAAAGCAAAGAAACACATTGACAACAATACAATAATACTGGGGGACTTTAACACCCCCCTCACTGAAATGGACAGATCGTCTAAGCAAAAGATCAACAAGGAAATAAAGGCTTTAAATGACACACTGGACCAAATGGACTTCACAGACATATTCAGAACATTCCATCCCAAAGCAACAGGATACACATTCTTCTCTAGTGCCCATGGAACGTTCTCCAGAATAGATCACATCCTAGGTCATAAATCAGGTCTCAACCGGTACCAAAAGATTGGGATCATTCCCTGCCTATTTTCAGACCACAATGCTTTGAAACTAGAACTCAATCACAAGAGGAAAGTCGGAAAGAAATCAAATACATGGAGGCTAAAAAGCATCCTACTAAAGAACGAATGGGTCAACCAGGAAATTAAAGAAGAATTAAAAAAATTCATGGAAACTAATGAAAATGAAAACACAACTGTTCAAAATCTTTGGGATGCAGCAAAGGCAGTCCTAAGGGGAAAGAATATAGCAATACAAGCCTTTCTCAAGAAACAAGAAAGGTCTCAAGTACACAACTTAACCCTACACCTAAAGGAGCTGGAGAAAGAACAGCAAATAAAGCCTAAACCCAGCAGAAGAGAAATAATAAAGATCAGAGCAGAAATCAATGAAATAGAAACCAAAAGAACAGTAGAACAGATCAACGAAACTAGGAGCTGGTTCTTTGAAAGAATTAACAAGATTGATAAACCCCTGGCCAGACTTATCAAAAAGAAAAGAGAAATGACCCAAATCGACAAAATCATAAATGAAAGAGGAGAGATCACAACCAGCACCAAAGAAATACAAACAATTATAAGAACATATTATGAGCAACTATATGCCAGCAAATTAGATAATCTGGAAGAAATGGATGCATTCCTAGAGATGTATCAACTACCAAAACTGAAGCAGGAAGAAATAGAAAACCTGAACAGACCTAGAACCACTAAGGAAATTGAACCAGTCATCAAAAATCTCCCAACAAAGAAAAGCCCAGGGCCAGATGGCTTCCCAGGGGAATTCTACCAAACATTTAAAGAAGAATTAATACCTATTCTTCTGAAACTGTTCCAAAAAATAGAAATGGAAGGAAAACTTCCAAACTCATTTTATGAGGCCACCATTACCTTGATCCCCAAACAAGACAAAGACCCCATCAAAAAGGAGAATTACAGACCAATATCCCTGATGAACATGGATGCAAAAATTCTCACCAAAATACTAGCCAATAGGATCCAACAGTACATTAAAAGGATTATTCACCACGACCAAGTGGGATTTATCCCTGGGCTGCAAGGTTGGTTCAACATCCGCAAATCAATCAATGTGATACAATACATTAACAGAAGAAAGAACAAGAACCATATCATCCTCTCAATAGATGCAGAAAAAGCATTTGACAAAGTACAGCATCCTTTCTTGATCAAAACTCTTCAGAGTATAGGCATAAGGGTACATACCTCAGTATCATAAAAGCCATCTATGAAAAACCTAGAGCAAATATCATTCTCAATGGAGAAAAACTGAGAGGTTTCCCCCTAAGGTCAGGAATGCGGCAGGGATGTCCACTATCACCACTGCTATTCAACATAGTATTAGAAGTCCTAGCCACAGCAATCAGACAGCAAAAAGAAATAAAAGGCATCCAAATCGGCAAAGAAGAAGTCAAACTCTCACTCTTTGCAGATGATATGATACTTTATGTGGAAAACCCCAAAGGCTCCACCCCAAAACTGCTAGAACTCATACAGGAATTCAGTAAAGTGGCAGGATATAAAATCAATGCACAGAAGTCAGTGGCATTCCTATACACCAACAACAAGACAGAAGAAAGAGAAATTAAGGAGTCAATCCCATTTACAATTGCACCCAAAACCATAAGATACCTAGGAATAAATCTAACCAAAGAGGTAAAGGATCTGTACTCAGAAAACTATAAAATACCCATGAAAGAAACTGAGGAAGACACAAAGAAATGGAAAAACGTTCCATGCTCATGGATTGGAAGAACAAATATTGTGAAGATGTCAATGCTACCTAGAGCAATCTACACATTCAATGCAATCCCCATCAAAATGTCATCCACTTTTTTCAAAGAAATGGAACAAATAATCCTAAAATTTGTATGGAACCAGAAAAGACCCCGAATAGCCAGAGGAATGTTGAAAAAGAAAAGCAAAGCCGGCGGCATCACAATTCTGGACTTCCAGCTCTATTACAAAGCTGTCATCATCAAGACAGTATGGTACTGGCACAAAAACAGACACATAGATCAATGGAACAGAACAGAGAGCCCAGAAATGGACCCTCAACTCTATGGTCAACTAATCTTTGACAAAGCAGGAAAGAATGTCCAATGGAAAAAAGACAGTCTCTTCAACAAATGGTGTTGGGAAAACTGGATAGCCACATGCAGAAGAATGAAACTGGACCATTTCCTTACACCACACACAAAAATAGACTCCAAATGGTGAAAGACCTAAATGTGAGACAGGAATCCATCAAAATCCTAAAGGAGAACACAGGCAGCAACCTCTTTGACCTCAGCCACAGCAACTTCTTCCTAGAAACATCACCAAAGGCAAGGGAAGCAAGGGCAAAAATGAACTCTTGGGACTTCATCAAGATAAAAAGCTTTTGCACAGTAAAAGAAACAGTCAACAAAACCAAAAGACAATGGACAGAATGGGAGAAGATATTTGCAAATGATGTATCAGATAAAGGGCTAGTATCCAAAATCTATAAAGAACTTACCAAACTCAACACCCAAAGAACAAATAATCCAATCAAGAAATGGGCAGAAGACATGAACAGACATTTTTCCAAAGAAGACATCCAAATGGCCACCAGACACATGAAAAAGTGCTCAACATCGCTTGGCATTAGGGAAATCCAAATCAAAACCTCAATGAGATACCACCTCACACCAGTCAGAATGGCTAAAATTAACAAGTCAGGAAACGACAGATGTTGGTGAGGATGTGGAGAAAGGGGAACCCTCCTACACTGTTGGTGGGAATGCAAGCTGGTGCAGCCACTCTGGAAAACAGTATGGAGGTTCCTCAAAAAGTTGAAAATAGAGCTACCCTATGACCCAGCAATTGCATTACTGGGTATTTACCCCAAAGATACAAAAGTAGGGATCAGAAAGGGTACGTGCACCCCGATGTTTATAGCAGCAATGTTCACAATAGCCAAACTGTGGAAAGAGCCAAGATGTCCATTGACAGATGAATGGATAAAGAAGATGTGGTATATATATATATATATATATATATATATATATATATATATACAATGGAATATTATGCAGCCATCAAAAGGAATGAGAGCTTGCCATTTACAATGACGTGGATGGAACTGGAGGGTATTATGCTGAGCAAAATAAGTCAATCAGAGAAAGATATATATCATATGACCTCACTGATATGAGTAATTCTTAATCTCAGGAAACAAACTGAGGGTTGCTGGAGTGGGGGGTGGGGTGGGAGGGATGGGGTGACTGGGTGATAGATACTGGGGAGGGTATGTGCTCTGGTAAGCGCTATGAATTGTGCAAGACTGTTGAATCTCAGATCTGTAGCTATGAAACAAATAATGCAATATATGTTAAGAAAAAAAAAAGAAGAGGATAGCAGGAGGGGAAGAATGAAGGGGGAAAATCAGAGGGGTAGACGAACCATGAGAGACGATGGACTCTGAAAAACAAACTGAGGGTTCTAGAGGGGAGGCGGGGGAGGATGGGTTAGCCTGGTGATGGGTATTAAAGAGGGCATGTTCTGCATGGAGCACTGGGTGTTATGCACAAACAATGAATCATGGAACACTACATCTCAAACTAATGATGTAATGTATGGGAATTAACATAACAATAAAAAATTTTTTAAAAATCAAGAGTAATTATACTTAATAGTGAGAAACTCGCAGCTTTCCTATTAAGATCAGACATAAGGTAAGCATGTCCTCTCTTACTACTCCTTTTCAACATCATTTCAGAAGTCCCAACTAATGCAATAAGACAAGAAAAGGAAATAACAAGAATATATGTTGGGAAGAAAGAAATAAAACTGTCTTTGTTTGCAGATGATATGATTGTCTAGGTAGAAAATCCAAAAGAATCAACAACAACAAAAACAAAAAGCCTCCTGGAACTAATAGGTAATTATATCAAGGTTTCAGGATACAAGGTTAACAGACAAAAGTCAATTGCATTCCTATATATCAGCAATTAACAAGTGAAATTTGAAATTAAAAACATCTTACTATGTACATTAGCACTCGCCCAAAATGGGATATTAGGTATAAGTAACAAAATATGCATAAGGTCTACATGAGGAAAACTACAAAACACTGATGAAAGAAATCAAAGAAGATCCAAATAAATGGAGAGAGATTCCATGTTCATGGGTAGGTTGACTCAATATTAGGATGTTTGTTCTTCTCAACTTGACCTCTAGATCCAATAAAATCCCAATAAAAACTCCCAGCAAGTTTTTTTATGGATACCAAAAACTGATTCCAAAGTTTATACAAAGAGCCAAAAGATAAAAAATAGTTAACATGATGTTGAAGAAGAGCAAAGTCAGAGATCTGGCACTCCTCAACTTCAAGACTTATTATAAAGCCACTTTAATCAAGACAGTATGATATTTGTAAAATAGACCAAAAAATCAATGGACCAGAATAGAGTCCAGAAACAGATCCACATGAATATAGTCAGTCAACCAAGCTTTAGTAAAGGAGCAAAGGCAAACAATGGAGCAAAGACAGTCTTTTCAACAAATGATGTTGGAACAACTGGAAATCCACATGCAAAAAAAAAAAAAACAAACAAAACTAGACATAGGCTTTACACTCTGCATAAAAATTGACTCAAAATGAGTTTCACACCTAAATGTAAAACAGAAAACTATAAAACTCCTAGAAGATAATACAGGAGAAAACCTAGATGACCTGGGGAATAATGATGACTTCTTAGATACAACACCAAAGGTACCACCCATGAAAGAAATATTTGATAAGCTGCACTTTATTAAAACTAAAAATTTTTGCTCTGCAAAAGATAGTGTCAAGAGAATGAGAAGCCACAGACTGGGAGAAAATATTTTCAAAAGACACACATTTGATAAAGGACTGTAATCCAAAATACACAAAGAGCTCTTAAAACTCAATGAAAAAAAAATCCAATTAAAAAATGGGACAAAAATCTCAACAGACTCCTCATCAAAAATATATATGTATACAGATGGCAAATAAGCATATGAAAAGATGCCTGACATCATATGTCATCAAGAAAATGCAAAGTAAAAGAGCAATGAAATACCACTAAACACCAACTGGAATGGCCAAAATCCAGAACATTGACAACATCAAATGCTGGTGAGAATGTACAGCAGTAGGAACTCTCATTCATTGCTGATGGGAATGCGAAATGCTACAGCTGTCTATCTTGAATGCTTATTTTCAGATTTTGCATTTAATAATTTTTGTTCTGTTTTCAAAATTTATTTTAATAGGTCTCCCCCTGTCCCTTTGATTAAACTCCTCAATGAAACAAGAAAGCATTTACTGGGATAGGATGGATAAATCTAATTATTGATTTTTTGAAGTGAATCAACTTCTCTAAGTAAAATATACAAGGTGGCTATAAAGACTGTCAACATGGATAAGCATGCATACTAAATGGTTTATTGTTATTATGTTACAATATGTAATCTGTCCAATGTGTTGTTTCTCATCATCAGTGAATACAGCACATTAAGGGAGCATTTTCATCAATCTCTCATCTCTCATGTGTTGCCTTAGATGACTTGTATATTAGTTTGCTAGGGTTGCTGTAAAAAGGTACCAGAGCTAGGTGGCTTAAATAACAGACATGTATTGTCTCTCAGTTCTGGAAGCAGAAGTCCACAGTTATGGAGGTTGATTAAGGTGTTAGCAGATTTGATTTCTTCTGAGGGCTCTAAGTAAGAATCTATTTCACATCTCTCTCTTGGTTCTATATTTTGCTGGCAATCTTTGGCTTACCCTAGCTTGTAGGTATATCATTCCTATCTCTGCCTTCATGTTCACATGGCATTTTCCCTGTATCTGTGTCCAAATTTCCCCTTTTTATAAAGACATCAGTCATATTGGATTAAAGGCTCACCCTACTCCTGTATAACACCATTTTGACTTAACTAATTACATCTATGACAACTCTATTTTGAAGTAAAATCATATTTTTAACTACAGGGGGTTAAGACTTCAACATATGAATTTGAGAGGGACGCAATTCAACACGTAACAGTTGGTGTGTCTAATTGTCACTAAATAAACCTGCAACTTAAGCATATTTCAAAAGAAGTAATCAAGATGTTCCATCTATTTAAAAAAAAAACAACTATCTTCCCATTCTGACTAGTGCGGCAGCATTGAGAACAGGTTTTGAACACATGGAGTTTAATAATATCTCAAGCACTTATAGGCAATTTAAACTTTGGCAAACCAGTTAAGTGTTTTCCACTTCTGTCTCCTTATCTATAAAATGGGACTAATAATTTATATCTGAACATAAGATTATTACAAATATTAAATAAAATAACTTACATACAACATTTATGACAGTGCCTACAATAATTTTAATCATCTTGCTCCAGAAAACTTCCTGATAGATATAAGTTCTGATTCACAGCTGAACCCCAAATCCAGTGCCAATTACAATACCAAGAACATAATGGTGTCCCCTAAAATCTTTTTGGAATGAATACCTGATTTTCTACTTGACTATTACACTTCATACTGAATTATTGATACTTGCACACATAAAAATACACCCACAAAAAATCTGCTCAACCTAAGGGACCTTTTTCTATAGGCTCACCAAGAAAATGAGAACCATTTGTCCTCCTTCCTCTTTAGGAGACAAGCAAGATTTTTGTGTTCTAAAGACTTTTGCTCTTGAATTTAATTTAAAAGAAGCTGGATTATTTTAGAGAGAGAAGGTCTTACAGGGATTAAAGAGAGGAGTGTCATAACTTCAGAATGAGGGGACATTTCAGGGGACTGGAAAACATTTTGGGAGGAAGCAGTAACCTAATGTAGGTGAGCCTGGAATGTTTCAGGACTAAAACCCAAAAACCAAACCCCTGGAAACTTCATGGGAAGTCTGAGAAGCCAAAAATGCATGCTGTCAGCTACAGAGACTCCAGCCTTCCTACAGGCCAGGCAAGCCTAGACAATAGGCATATTTTGAGGTAGTGTAACACCTCTTAACTCTAAGGGAAGGGAGAATTTAATTTAGAAAAATTAAATCAGTTTGTTTTGGAACAAACTTATATCTGGAATAACAATGTAACAAATCCAAAGCTACTGCTTGACCAAAACTACTCTGAAACACCACTCTGGTTTCTTTTCAAGTTAGATCTTCCAGTCAACTGGGAATTTCCAAGGATTTCAAGTTGTCTCTCTTCTGGAAAAAGAGTAAAGAAAAGTAATTATTAGGTGGGATGATGAAGTTCTATCATCAGAGTGAACATCATCCTATTGACCAAACTGCAGAATTATAGAAAGATGGCACTCAGCATTTAGAAAGGTGGTTTAACATGTTACCAAAATATTTGATATAACAGGTGGTAAAGCCATGTTCTTTGCTTGGTATACTGGGGATGATTCAGGTAAAACAAAACAAAACAAAAACACAAAGTAGGAACAAAAAAAGAAAGAAAGAAAAAGAAAAAAAAAAGAAAGAAAGAAGGAAAGAAAACAAACCCAAGTCTGGATGGTACCTGATAAATTCATGATACTAAATGGGAATGTTTGGAAATAAGAAGATAGACCTTTTTCCATACCAAAGGCAATCATGAGGTGGTAGGGAACCTCTCTCAATCTGAGATCTCAGGACAGGGTAGACAACTGAACAGATTGGAAACAGCACACATTGCCCATATTTTTCTATTAACCTCTTTTTTTTTTTTTAATTTTATTATATGTTAATCATCATACATTACATCATTAGTTTTTGATGTAGTGTTCCATGATTCATTGTTTGCGTATAACACCCAGTGCTCCATTCAGTATGTGCCCTCTCTATTAACTTCTAAGAGAAGATGAGATATATGCCCTCTTGTGGTTGGGAATAAAAGAGAAAAATGGGTGAAAGGTTTTGGGAATCAATCTATACAGGAGATCGAATCTAACACTGAGACATTTATAAATATTCAGAAATTCTGTAGGGAAAAAATTGTGTTTTATACTTATAACAGAAAAAAATGCTGAATGAATAATGACTTAGAAGAAGAGAGAGGTCTAGGGGCACCTGGGTGGCTCAGTTGGTTAAGCGTCTGCCTTTGGCTCAGGTCATGATCCCAGGGTCCTGGGATCGAGTTCCGTGTTGGACTCCCTGCTCAGTGGGGAGCCTGCTTCTCCCTCTCCCCCTGCGTGTCGCTCTGCCTGCTTGTGCACTCTCTCACTGTCAAATAAATAAATAAATAATCTTAAAAAAAAAAAGAAGTCTAAAATATACTCATTTCAAAATGCTCAATGACATACGGAAATATTTACTCAGCCAGCAAATCATTATCATTTGCCAACTGTGTGCCAATGACCATTTCCTTCTGCCTTTCTCATATCTTACAGCAATAAAATAATAATAATAATAATATTACCACAAATCGCATCTTGATGTTCTCCTCTCAGAACATACTTACTTTCTAAAATATATTCCCTCCTCTGGCTAACATTAGTGGCTCTCATTTCCTCAATAATCCTTAGCTGAATTTTGTCTTAACTGGGAAAATAAACCAACAGAAATAAGCTGTTTGGAATATAATGTTATTTCTATAGTAGCTATAGAAATGAGGATTAAATAATACTAATTGCAGATAATGTAATAGAGTGGTAAAAAAGGTCAAATTATTTTTCTCTGGACTGCGTCATGTTAAGGACTTATGAGTTGCTTTGTTTTTATATACCAATATAATTTCTAACAACAGTCTAAGAACATTTAGAACTTTAAATCAATTAGATCCTATTTTTTAAAGAAGATGTATTTATTTGAGAGAGAGAACATGAATGAGGGGAGAGGCAGAGGGAGAGGGAGAGAGAGAGAATCCTCAAGCAGACTCCCCACTGAGCACAGAGCCCAATGCAGGGCTCCATGCCAGGACCCTGAGATCATGACCTAAGCCCGAAATCAAGAGCCAGCCACTTAACTGACTGAGCCACCCAAGTGCCCCATTAGATCCTATTTTTTAAAAATCTCTAGAATATGTTGTCTTCCTTTGACTAGATTTTCCTTTTTTTTTTTTTAACAGCAGCTCTAGCTACCTAGCTGGCTAACTATTTTGGATCTTTACTGCTCCTCAAAGTCAAAAGGAGAAGGTAGAAGTGACAATAACATTAAGTGTCTCTGATATTTCAGGAAAGTGCTGGTCACTTTACATACATATTTGTCATTTAATTCTCTCAACAACTCCTCAAAGAGAGTATAATTTCCCCTATTTTAAAAGAAGAAATGGAGGCTCTGAGAGGTTGCAGAGCTTGGCCAAGTTTCCTATAGCTAGTAAGTAATAGAGGGGAAAACCAAGATTGAAACCTGTGTCCATATACTTTTCCAAACTAAGTACTGTTGTTTCTTCCTCCTATCTTTCCTAGATTAATTAATAATACCACTATTCATTGTATTTCCCAAAGTAAAAAGTTGGTTATTTACCACTCTTCCTCTTCCCTTATGTCTACACCTTCTTCTCTCCCTCATTGGCCACCAGTTCCTGTCAAGTTTACCATCTCCAGACAGTTCTCATATCCCGCCTGTCTTGTCTCTTTCCATTGTGAGTATTGCATTTGAGACTCTCATATTGCCTATTAAATACTAACTTGTATTCCTGCCATTGCTCTTTTCTAGAAAGGACCCACTCCCCTTTCTGTTATCAAGGTGATCTCTCTAGTACATGCTGTTTCTTTTTCAGCTTAAGTGATACATAAAGACCCTTTAAATTGTTGTGCCCCCAGCCTCGTTCCCAGTCTCACCTCCAGCCCCATAGGACTTTTCACCATTCCTCACATGTACTATGCTCATGATGTTGCTTTCAACTAAAATACTCTCCTTATTCCCCTAGGGCCTTTCTCAGCCATCTTACCTCTCCCTAAACAGAATTTAGTGCTTCATAATTTTTGAGTCTCTGATATTTTATGCATACTTCTTTTATAGCACTTAACCTACTGCACGATAATCCTTTGTCTACAAGCTTATTTTTCTTCAGGACTGTGTTATAGGTACTGAGCACATTGATATTTTGTAGGTGCTCAAAAATTGTGCATAAATATCTTCAAATATACTTCCTCACAAAACAGTCCAAAAATAACCATCATCTATAAAGGCACAAAAAATATGGAGTCCTGATACTTTATTGGAATAGAGCACTAGATATTTCAGGAGGATCTGACCAGTAATGATAACAACTTTAAAATTTTAAATCAAACTTTTTCCAGAATGACCCTTTGTAAGGAGTGTGATAATAAGTCTAACTTATAAACTCTTATAATAAATCAAATCACATAGTAGCTGGCAGTAGCAATCCCATTTCACAGAAAGCATAAATTCTTTTCTAAGAGAATAAGTATACATTAAAGTATATAAAGCACTCCATAAATATTAGACAAAGAAGTTAGAATGCCTCTGCATAAAAAGCAAAAGAAAAATTACTCCTTAAAATGTTTTTACATTGTTGGTTAAAATTAAAACTAATAAAGCATTGAATGCATACAGCTGTTTGTTTCTCTATTTTAAAAAAAATTGGCACAGAATTTCTTGGTTGCAAGCATTTAAAAGACATTGCTTAATAGGAATGCTTAAATTCTCTAATTCAAACATTGGTTTAAGAAAGAATGCCTCTGTAAATTTTTTGAAGTGTTAAAGTATTTTACAGTTGTCAGATCTCCCTCTTTTCCCTTCCCACCGGTCCCCTGGCCAAATTATATTCATGTCAAGACCCAAGAGAAAAGTCAGTCTCTCAGTAGCTTTTCCTAGCCCTCCCTGACCTTCGTGCGTGAAAGCAGAGTTAATTGCTCCCTAGGCTCAGTTCCATTGCACTTTATAGACACCATTATTACAGTTGTCGCTTTTGATTATCACTGTTTATTTGTGAAGCTTTCTCCTGCTAGACTGACAGCTCAATGCAGACAAGGACCAGTCCTACTGTTAGGTAACACATAACTAAGAAAAACCTTTCAAAGGTGTCATGGTGAAATAGCAGCAAATTAACAGAACACAAATGTATTGCAGTATTATTCCTTTACTCAGGGAAAAATTATGGCAGTGGCTTTATCCTGTCACTGTAGCTTACAACTGGAAAAATCCAGGGATTAAAAGAACAGATGTATTCCATAAGTATTTGTTGGAAATCATTGAAAATCTTAACACTGAACCTTAGTGCCCCCAAATAAAGGTGGGATGAGGGAAGGAGACATGTTGGAGGAAACAGGAAAAATACATCTTTTGCTAATATGCATGCTTAGGAAACGTGAAGTATCCTAAAATTTCAATAATCAGTGAACTTGTATATGTCCTACCCTGAAAACTTAGAGACTACAGGATTTCCTTGGAAAATTACACAGTTGGGCTTAACCTTGAGCTATTTTTCTCATCCTGAGATAGCTGTGAATGCTTCATATATCCTTCTGAAGAGTAAGTATATGCAACCATCTCAGTTAAGGGGAGGACATTTGGTTAAGAAAGTGCTAAAATACTGCTGAACTCCTGGGCTCAACAAAGCAAACAATGCTTTTGACTGATACATATTTCCTGGGCAGGAAAGAAAAGAACCAGAATGCCTTAAAGAACAAGCAAGCATATCAACTCCCTAGGACAAAGATCCTTTTTTGGGTCCTGGGATCTTTTGAACATCTGATATGAAAAAAAAAATGTGTGTGTTTATATATATATATATATCTTGGAAGTCCAAGGTCTCCAAAGCCCATCCATCCATATAAGAGTAAAGACCCTTGAAGAAGTCAGAAGCAACCCCAGTAGAAGCAACCAAACTGGTGGGCTTAGAAAATAACAAGAGCAAAGATGACTTTCAGAGGCTGGGTGTAAATCTTCTAGAGGCTGAGTGTGTCCTCAGCTGAGCATGAGTACTTGAGAACTGAGCAAATGGCTGCCAGATGCTAAAAGCATTTTGGGACTACAAGCCAGAGAGAGACAGACATAGAGCTACATGAAATGAGCTCAAGGTAGGTGTTGTGAAGCAGCTCTCTGTTTAAATGGGGTTGCCCTGGGACAGCCCTGGGACAGCTTCTAGGCACATGTATAGGAATGGCCCTCCTTTGCTTTTCCCTCTTGGTGCTCTCTTTAAAGAGACTTTGCAGAAAGAGAGTACAAATCTTTGAAACTAGTGTTTTTATAGTCAAGCATAGCTCTCATTGACAAGCTCATGAGAAAGCTAAGTAGGTGACTGTATTAGTTAGGATTCTCCAGAGAAACAGAACCAATAGAATATATTTACAAATGAAGCGATTTATTATAAGGAATTAGCTAATGCAATTATGGAGGCTGAGAAGTTCCAAGATCTGCACTCTGCAAATTAGAGACTCAGGAGTGCCCATGGATAAGTTTGGGTCAGAGTCTAAAGGCCTGAGAACCAGTCTAACTGATGGTGTAAGTTCCAGTCTGAGTCTGACTCCAAGGGCAGGAGAAGACTGATGTCCCCGCTCAAACACACTCAGGCAAAGAGAGCAAATTCTTTACTCAGCCTTTTTGTTCCAATCCGGCCTTCAACAATTTGGATGAACCTTACCCACACTGAGGAGAGCAATCTGCTTTACTCAGTCGGCCAATTTAAATGTTGATCTCATCCAGAAACATCCTCAAAGACACATCCAGAATAGTGTTTAGCCAAATATCTGGGTACCCTGTGGCTCAGTCAACTTGACACATAACAACACAATGACCTCAAATGGAAAGATGACCAGAGAAACTTTTAGGGGAAACAAACCACAGTCCAAAGTAGAAGAAAAAAAGACTTCAGATACTATTGCTTGACTATTATAAATATGGTTAACAAAGTAGTCAAGAGGACATATTGGTATTATACCATTCCTCTCTAACGTGAGCAAACTAAAACAATACAAACATATGAGCTACTTCTTAGATCTTATCCCAAAATATAAGCAAAAATATTTTCTTTTTATATTCCATTTAAGATAAAGTATGCATTAAATGTCTATCAAGAATGCATTGCATTGTCTGCCTTGCTGATCATGCTTTTTCTAAAGGGTTGTTTTCTTTTTATTTGTTGTAAGTTTACTTCTGGGCCATTATAATAGTTTAGGGAGTTACACAATATTTATCTTGGCAGAAGTGGCCTAATTTTTGCAAAAATGTATATGTAATAACTCTAACCCATCATTAAGTACAGAAAACTAGAAGTTTTCTTTAACTATTGCTTGGATTTTAAAATGAGACCAAGAGTGATTCTGAGAAAATATCAAAAGTTTGGTCATTTAAGAATGTACCTATCAGTGATTTCACAGTATTTGATAGTCTTTTTGCTTATCTATGAGTCCCAGGCACCAGAATTTGGGCAATTGGCAGTTATCCATGATTATGAAGAGGAGTAATTTTAATGACATAAATAATCTCAAACCATAGATGATATGAAGCATACTGTATTTGATTTTAGGTGTTCTGGATATTTGAGTTTTGTTTTTCACATCAAGCTTTCCTATGTTTTGCTGACACACACCACAGCTTTCTCCATGACTCCACATCAACTGCACAATGGGAAGAAATTCAAACACTAAAACCCTACTTAACATTTGGATATTTAAAAAGGAGTCTTAGATAATCCATGAAGTAAATAAACCTTGTGCATTTAATTTAAAATTGAATATATAGGGCGCCTGGGTGGCTCAGTTGGTTAAGCGACTGCCTTCGGCTCAGGTCATGATCCTGGAGTCCCTGGATCGAGTCCCGCATCGGGCTCCCTGCTCGGCAGGGAGTCTGCTTCTCCCTCTGGCCCTCCCCCCTCTCATGTGCTCTCTCTCATTCTCTCTCTCTCAAATAAATAAATAAAATCTTTAAAATAAATAAATAAATAAAATTGAATATATACAGTAAATGCAGCTTAAGAAAAATGCTGATGGTGACTTTAAACTAAGACCCATGAGAATAGATGGGTACAGAAACATTTGCATCCCCGTTACTGTAAGTTTTCCTCGCTAGCATCTCCCCAATATGACTCTAATGTACTTTGGTCCACTGCCATGCAAAGTTTTAATGGCAGAAGAGAAGAGGACAGAATTTTTTTTTTTTAAATAATGACTTAAGGAAAATCCTCTGAGGCCCTTCTCCATTAGGTACTGAAGACTGGAGAAGGAAAAAAGGAAATTTGATTTTCATATCTAATAATCGAATTTATTTTTATGAACTTCCATAATAAATATCTTTATAGATATTTATTTATTGGGAATGCCTCTGTTTTGAAGGCTGTTAAATTACAGAAAAGTTCTCTTCCTAACCAGCTCTTCCCCTTCTTTTCCTTCTCTGCCTGGCTCCCTTCAATTTTTCAGCTATGATGTTTTCTTTCCCAGGTAACACCCATATGTCCCTTACTGTCATGACATCCTATGAGAAAATCTCTCATCTGTCAAGTTTTCTTTCTCGATACCTTCTCCCTCCTAAGAGTCCCCTTCTAATGTCCACTTTTTTTGAGGTTGTACTCCTTCAAGTTTCCTGCAATGGGCTGGTGGGGGCAAGAGGGCTGGTTAGGGAGCTTGTTCTTTAATTCTATTTCAATCATGGTCCCTCACTCAACTTCTCAAGAATCAGTCACTTTCCCGCTGATACTCTTGTAACTAGTGATGAGCTAAAATGAAGAAAGGGAGGCCAGGAAAATAAAGGAACACAAAAGCAAAAAAGACAAATTAACAGCAAGTTTATTCAATAGTGGCTGTGCATCCCAGGGCAGGGGAGCTGGTAATAGGTCACAACATCTAGAAATCACTTTGACAGTGCAACACTGGTCATGACTAAAAGCCAGGCCCTGTCTGTGCCTGGCGCCAAGTCTGTGGCACCAATTTGTATCTCCCTTTAAGGCCCCTGACTCCTGATACAATCACTGATATAGGGCGTGCAGGGTCAGCCACAATTCATACCCATGTGCACCTTCTAATCCCAAGAACTGGACTACTGACTAGTAATAGAGATTCTTTTTCCCCAAAGATTAAAACTATGCTTAAGGAATATTATCTATAAAACCCTCACTGTTTGGGCTAGAATGAGGCCAATATGAAATGGATGACTTTTAACTTGATGACAACAAATTAAGTTAATCTTCCCAGAAGTGTCTCTATTTATTTTTAAACTGAAAAAGCTCAAGGAGGAGAAAAAAAATTCAGAGCTATAGAAGGACTATGGATTGTGAATTTTTTATTCATGAATCAGTGTTACTGAGTGTGGCTTTGTATTTCTTAATCTGAAGAGAATTTTGGAGAAGAAAGCAGTGACTAAGAAAAAAATAGATTGCAAAGCAGGCATTGTATCAATGGCAGAATTCCAGGGTGATAGTGAAAAACAACACTGTGACTGATTACAAAGTCAGATTGTTTTTCCATCAAAATTCTCTTTTATGAGATCTGTCAATCAAATAAACTCCATTCATCTTTTTAAAGTCAGATGACCTCTGAGAGTTCAGTCTCTCCATTGCCCATCTTTTTTTTATTGCAATCAAATAGTAGCCTTGTATGGATAAAATTTAACCCTCATCCCATCACATAGGATATAGTATTATATAAAATTGCATTTAACAGGCTATCCCTAACCTTAAGAACATTTTTTAAATGTTAACTTACAGGATGTAAAAGTATGATATTCATGTTTACAAAATCGATAATCCTAAATAGGAGGCATTTTGAAAACACAATATACTATGACTAATCTGAGGGGGTCTCAAGTTTGCAACTTTGGAGATTCCCTTTCCTTTAATAGCCAGCTAAAAATCATTTAACTCTTCCCCTTGCAAGATTGCAGATATGCATGCCCTTTCACCTCCCCCTTTCTTAATATCACAGTCAACCTTGGAGAATACTTGTGTATTCTACTGGCCAATCTTGGGTGCTACCACTCATTTCTTGCTCTTTCATAAGCCACTTTCATTGTTGCTGGACAACTCACAGAATTCACTGACGGATAACAACCATTGGAAGAATGTTGTTACCATCCCATTAACCTCAGGGGAAAAAAAACAAAACAGCTACTCTCACACCATGAGCTCAATACAACTGTGATCAAAAAAATTGTCTCATAATTTCTCTCAGCAAAGTTTAGTCCAGGCTTTAGTGATAAATAAAATTAATTATATGGAAAAAATTAAAATCAGATATTGAGATCCTAAAGTTCATGGGCCACATTCTTCCATGAGAAATTCCCTCCTTTTTCCCTGGTCTCCAGGGCTGAGCCTTAGATCTCTACAACTCAAAGTCTTTTACTTTCTCTCATCATCCCCCAGTGACCCCTGTCCCCTGTCCTTATCATCCACCAGCCAGAGGAAGTAGTCAGTTAGCCTAAGGATTTCTCAGAATAACCAACTTACTCAATGAACACCACCTTTTTCACTAGGTAGCATAGCATTTTTTCTTCTTTGTGCAAACCTCACCCAACCTACTCTGGACTTTGCCTTGTCATAAGCAATAGCCCTATTAAGGTGATTTTTCCAAACAAAAGGAGAGTCTCCACTCAAACTGAAACCTGTTTCCCCTTAGCCTCCCCTTGCCATAGAATTCATAAGTAGCTGCACTTTTTAAAATATGGCCCCACTAAAAATAAACAAATAAATAAAATATGCCCACTGCATGTATTAAATCACTGCAGTCTACGAAAAAACACCATTGTGTCTCAAATATATTAGACCACTTTTCAAAGGAGGAAGGCAGAGAAAGAGAAAATGGAGGAGAGAGGGAGAGAAAAAGGGAGGGCAACAGCTCTAGCGCTAGAAAAGAAAAGGAAACACAGCCAAAAAGGGACTCAGTGTCTTACAAAATACAACTGGGACTTTCGTATCCTAAATACCATTAGAAAATTTCAGGGTGGTGTGTGTGTGTGTGTGTGTGTGTGCATGTGGTTATTTTTGTTATGGTTATGATATACTAGGCTATACCAAATTCAGTAGAGTGTTGCACATAACAAGGAAACCACATTTTTTGTCCTTAACAATTATAATTTTAAACAAATATAAGAAATTGTCATGGATTTCTGTACAGTGAAATACCAAAAGTACAGCAATCCTTCTACCATTTTTCTTCTCTAGGCTAGAAGCAGAGGAAAGATCAACAGAAGAAAGAATCTCTGTCCTGATGTTCACCAACTGCTTGCTCCAGCTTTCTCACCTTAGGGTGTGACTCTACCATCATTTCACCAAGTTAACCCTCAATCACTGCTGACCAGCAGATGGGGAATCTGGTCCAAAGAACCAGAACAAGGGCAAAGCAAGCTTGCAGGAGACCTAACTACCCAGCTATTACACAAAGACAGGAGGTGACAAAGATCATACCCACACTAAAGGAAACTTAGAATTTCAATAACCTCCAACATTGAGAAAATAAACTTCTTTACATTTACAGCACTCCCTTCATTACTTGTGCTTCCCCAGCCAACCCCATTGTCTGCCCCAGTCACTTTACAGACACTTCACATCTAAATATTTACAAATCAGGACGAATAATAGAAATTTTAATGACTGCTGTATTATCACATTGGCAAGGATTCCCCCCATGACCGACACCCGTGACCACTAGCAGCAGGAATTCCTAATCTGTCCCAGATAAGCATCTGAAGGTTTGATAATCTCAGATTTTAAAAGTTTGAAACAATAAACACAATTTCACTAAAAGCATCTTCCTTGGTAGGACCAGGCACAAATATAAACATGGTAACAAAAAGATTTATTTACAGGTAAGTTTCTCCTTCACAGCCTCATGTCATGCTTACAATCAGACATATCACAGAATCCTAGAACTGGGAGGGAATGCCAATTGTCAGAAGAGAAAGTGAGTATCAGAGAAGACAAACCGTTTGTGCAAGGCCACCTAAATGGTAACTATTAGGACTAAAACTTGGCCCACAGATTCCCAAGTTAGTACTCTTCTTTATGTACCAATGATCCTCAAATGTCGGTATATATGAGAACTGCCAAAAGTGTTCTTGAAAAATGCAAGCTCCCAGGTTTGACCCTCAGAGCATCCTATCTGGTAGATCAAGAGCAGGACTTGGGAATCTGTATTTCTACTGAGTACCCCCTTGTGATTCACATGCAAGAGGACTACACTCTGGGAGAGTATATTGTACCATTTGGCTGCTGAAAAGAACACCAAAATTTGGCTAACTATATCTATCTGTCTGTCTGTCTATTATCTATCTATCTAGCTACCTGTCAATTATCTATCTATCTATCTATATTACCCTTGGTTAGCCTTGCTCACATTTTCCCCTTCACCAATAAGCTCATGATTAAGACTAACCTGTCAACAAGTAGATGTTTAAACCCTCAGTGCATTATATACTGTTTAGTATTTTGCGTGTGGTAGTTATAGAAAAGAGTCTTCACACAAGGAGATACTACTTCTTTTAAAGAACTGTACAAGTAATGCATCTGGGTGTTGTATGTTAAGTGATGAATCACTGAATTTTACTCCAGAAACTGCACTGTATGTTAACTAAAATTTAAATTAAAAAAAAAGAATTGTGTAAGTAATGCATGAATAGATGTTGATTGAAAATTTTATATAGTGCAAGAGAATATAAAGTAAAAAGTACAGTTCTACCTTTGTTCCTTCTTTAATCTCACTCCGCTACCCAAAGTTATTCACTAATAACTACTGGTTGTATACTCTTCAGATTTTTCTATCCATTACACACACAGATACCTAGGTATGTGTGTTCTTTCTGTCCTTTTGCTTTTGGACAAAAATTCTGCTTATAAAATGATCTCAGCAATTTTTTTCATCACATAGGTGACTGAGGCTACTATCATCAGCTCAGAAGCAATTAAACGTAAATCAAGGACACCTCAGATAGGTTACTGCTATTGGTAATCAGAGCATCTACCCTTGATTTTTTCAGAAATGAAGACTTCCTCACTCACTTCCTCAAACACATTTTGTTCAGTAAGTGGTATTCCTCAGTCATAAAAAGTATCTGTGAGGGTGCTAAAGGAAAAGGAAAGGATTCCCAGTTACATTGTATAACTTGTGAATACTATTATAGAGTTCTCATGTGAGTACAAGGTACTAAATTAATTCAATTGTTGTTGTTGTTTTTTTAAGATTTTATTTATTTATTTGACAGACACAGACACAGAGAGAGAGGGAACACAAGCATGGGGAGTGGGAGTGGGAGAAGCAGGCTTCCCGCAGAGCAGGGAGCCTGACACGGGGCTCAATCCCAGGACCCTGGAATCATGACCTGAGCCCGAAGGCAGACACTTAAGGACTGAGCCACCCAGGTGCCCCTAAATTAATTCAGTTGTAAGCCCTGCATGACAGCGAATCTGTTTTTGTGGAAAGCGTTACATGGAGAGGGGCCAAGGGTGCAATAGGGGATGCTGCTATGCATTCATATAAAACGCAGAGCATTCACATTGCTTTCTCACCTTCTAGCCCTCACAACCCAGCTGTCACCTCCAGCACCCAACCGAAATGTCTCTTTTTAAGGCCACCCAAAACTCTTAATTGTTCATTCTCTTGACTTTTGCAGCAGTTTTTGGTTGATGATTCTTCCTTCTGCAAAGATTTCCCCTCCCTTCTCTTTCCTCTGGCTCTGGTGAAACTGAGTATTTATTTTCCATCTTTACCAGTTCCTCTTAAACACTCATGTACCTCAGAATTCCATCCAAGGAGTGCTTTTATTCTTGCTTTGTAACTTCTATCTGATGGCATTCATAAAATCCTATAGCCTCAGCAATGACACCCAAATCTTCCTCTACAGCCCCATTTTACACTGAGCCCAGGGGTCATCTTCCTAATAGCATCTGGCAACTCAAACATGACAAGTCTAATAACAAACTGGTGTCTCCCTCTCCAACTTCCCACCAAGCCTGTTCCCTCTACTCCATGTATTAATCATATGAGTTAAAGATAAAACAATATATAAGTTCCCTGAATTAGAAACTTTGCCATTCCTTATTCTGCTCTTCAAATCCTATGGATTCCACCTCCAAAATATTTATTTACTCTAATACCTCCTCTCTGCTCCCATTGCTATCACCCCATCATCTTCACCTGAACCACAGTCATGGCTCCCTACCAGGCATCTCTATATGAAATCTCCTTCCTCCTCCATTCCCAAACATTTTGCACCAAAACTGTTCCTGTTTCTGAAACATATAAAATACATGTCACTCCTCACCTAATAACCTTAAGTAGTTTCCCATTACCTAGAGGATACAAATTAACCTTAAGTAGTTTCCCATTACCTAGAGGATACAAATTTAAAATTCTTAAGATACTTTCTAATCCTGCCCCAACCTACATTCCCAATCTCTGGTCACAAATAACTTGGCAATTCTCCCGAAACGATTTATTCTTCCTCATTCATATTTTTGACCATTTAGTTCCCTCAGTTCAGAGTGACCACTGCCAACAACTCCTTTGGTATATAAAATAAATGATTTTTCCTCAGTAAATCCAGGTCTGCCGAGATCTCTTCACAACCTCCTTAAAGGCACTCACAGCTTCTTTGCCCCCTGCTTTACACATACCTCTATCAGGATGTTTATTCTAGCATTCATTCATATATTCCTTCAGCCAGCATGAAGTAAGCATCCATGCAGTATATCATAATAACATACATCATTTCTGAACCCTACTTACCCTAGCAAACCTACTAACCTGGAACTCTGCACCAACTTCCAGCATATAGAAAAATGCCTTTATGCAAAAGGTTCTCAACAAATGTTTGTTCTTAAGTGAACAGATGAATGAATGAAGCATATATTTACAATAAATAATAGCCATGCTTGGAAATTATGTTCATTTTATTTCTTATGAAGCTGGCCAGTAGAAAGCCACAGTTTTGACCCTATTACCAGCTCTGAACCCTATCTTCCAGAGTTTATTCATTCATTCTTGTATTTATTCATGCATTCAAGAACTGTCTAGTACCTACTTGTGTTCAGGCATGGCCCTAGGTGCCAGGGATACAACAGTAAACAACACAGAAATAACCCCTGATCTTCTGAAATCTACATTCTAGTGGAATAAAAAAAACAAATTATAGACAAATATAGAAGTAGTATATAAGGCATTCCAGTCAGTGATGAATATTAGGGAGGGAAATAGAGCAGAAAAGGGGATAGGGAGTATATGGAGCATGGTTAAAGGTTTGAGGGAAGGCAATTCTTAACAGAAAAGCCAAGAAATGGTTTAGGGTAACATAATACTAGTTTATACTCCAGGGGCGGCTTCTCACAAAATTCAAGGGAAATGGGATACCAAACCTACCTCCCCAGCTCTTCTCAGGAAAAAGAAAAGGGGGGGGGGGTGTGGGATAAACAGTATATAATGCTGTGGTAAACAAAGAACCTTACAACTCACAATGAGGCCTATAGCATGCCACCATAGTCTGTGGATTCATAAGGAGCAGGATAGAAATGTTGTTGACTGGGGCCTACAGTTGTAAATTCATACTTCTCTTGGGAGAGCCTCTGGACTTTACAAGGGGGAGAAAACTTGAAGCCCTAGTGCCTTGGGAAGGACTTTGGAGAAGAGGCTCAGGTACATTATCAGAGACAGGCTTGGACTTAACTCTTCAGCCAGGTCGAGAAAGGCTTGGTAGCATGGAAAAGCAGTAACGCAGGGTTAAGAGTTATGGAATGAAAAATGAAATGGGCAGTAGGCTTGGGCAGGGTGCCTTTTAAATTAGTATTTTAAAATTTTGTTTATTTGTCTCTTTTTTTCCTTCACAGGAGACAGAGAACCCAACCACAAACTACTTCCAATTCCACAACTTCTAATGATTTTACATAATTAATTGTATATATACCATTTTTTTTAATTGAGTCAAAAATTTTTATGGTATAAGCCGGATGTGTATCTTTAGAAAACACTATTTCCACAACTATTTGCATAATAATATTTAGTTCAACTAACAAAAAACATTTGAAAGGAAAAGGGAATATTCTAATTAAGAAATATTTAGTTTCAATCTTTAACAAAATTTGGATCCTTTAAATACCATATTTAATTGTTTTATTGACATTCTGGAAGGCTTCTCTGGGCTTCCCTAAACTTCTAACAAATTGGCAGAAATTATCAATGGGAATACTATTACTAAAACTGTATGCAAAGGCCAAACTCATAAAAAATATTGGTATGTTAAGGACAGTTATTTTTAAAACATTTACAGAGTGATGAAAACTATAGTCACCAGGTCATTTCAGAATTCTTTTATTATTATTTAGGTTGTAAATTTCTTCTGGAAATAAAACAATGTCACAGATTTAAACCCTGAAACCTCCCATTCTAGAATGTGAGCTAAAGAATATTCTTATAATACCATATTTGTGAATGGTGTCACTTGGAATGATAGCTTGCTTTAAGCAAGGCAGAACATTTAGAGAGAGGGAGGCAGGCTGAAAGACTTTTGTACAAATTATCTCATTTATCTCATTTTAAAAAACTGGCTAGAAGCAAGCAACTCACTACCAAATGGAGAAATACTTTCCTTCAATGACTACTTTTCCTTATTCCATACTTGCCAAGCTATAGGCTTAAGAATGAAGCCTCTAATCAAAAGGAGGAGCCAACGCCCTACTAATGATCCAGAAACCCATCATAACTATCCAGGAGAAAGGAGACCGTGACTGCCAAAAGATGCTTCCTAGGCCCCTTGCTCACAACTCAGGCAGATATTCCAATTTGCCTCCACCTACCTCTGACCTACCCCCACAGAGATGAAAGAAAAGAACAGGAGGTTCATATAATTTTCAGGAATATAATCAGCTTTTTCTTGCTGATGATATTGGTATATACAACCCAGATGCCTTGCCTGGATTCAGACAACTTCTTGCCCAGTCTGTCTGCCTAATTCCCTGATCTCTGGTCCCTTATCCCTGCCTGAGTTATAAATCTCTGTGGCAGTACTGTAGAGGGCTGGAGCTGGCCCATGCTGGCTCACAAGAATGGACTGTCTCAATTTCAAAAATTTTGTGTGCCTATTGATCCCACTTTGGTAGCTTCAAACTGACTGTGGCAGGAGTATTTACACCAGGGAAACTGGCACATGCTAAAAATTCTCTCTTCTCCCAATCCCACACCCCCCTCACCACCCCTCATGACTCCTTCTAATCCACTGCCTAGTTTAAATTTGCATGCTGATCCCAATTTTACCTAATTTCCACAGATGTATCATCATGCCTACCTGATCCTTTCTGTCTGTCACGTTCATAGTCCCGTCTCTTAATTTACCCTGTCTTAGCATGGGAGTTATAATTAGCCAAAAGCTGCCCTACTAGGGGAGATAAATATCCCTCTCATCCAGAGTATGACCTGGAGTGCCAGTATGATCAGAGTATAAGTAAATCAAAGTCTACAGGTGGATGGTATAGTCACTAGCTGTTCAACCTATCCTATTTCTAATAACTAACTCCTCTTTCTTGGCACCCCTAATAAGGGCAGTATGTTATCTGCGTAAGAAAGTATCTTTTGGCAACAGAGGTGACAACTTCAAAAATGAAAAACTATTTAGAGCAGAATTTTTTTTTTCTCTTTCCTACAACTTCTCCTATGCTCTGTTGCCATATCATTTGCCTAAAACATAGATCTTATCATGACATGAAAATGGTCAACAACTTCGATGGTTCACTGTAGCTTACCAACTCAAGTCTAACCAAATAAGCAGTGTTTTAGATATGATCTAATCTCAATTTACCTCTCCAACTATACTCCAAGCACTGGCCCTCATGCAGAAATATTCAAGCCAACCTGAACCAGTCAAAGTTTTTTACAGGCATCTGGCATTTTTAGCCATCTGTTTTTGCATAGATAGTTCCCTTCATTTGAAATATTCTTTCTCCAAAACAAATCCCAATGTTCAGATTCTATCTTGCCTTCAAATGCCAACTCAAACAACCTTTCTTCCATTGGACATCCCTGGTCTTTTCAGACATAAGTAATCTATAGGAATGTAATACCTATCCATTGAAAATGACGAGTTGCCCCAGGAATTAATCTGGGTTTGTTTTTGTTTTTGTTTTGGTAATTCTTCATTTTTTTAAATAATTATTTTTGTAATTATTTTTCTGTAATTCTTTAAAAGTATTTAGCCCTTGCTGTTATAGTTACATGAATCTTCACCCCTTTATCTGATTTCAAACTTTCTCTGATTCTTTAAATTATCTCACTACCCACAACCTGTATCACAATTTGGTTCAAATATTTATGCTGAGTAATTGACTGGCATTAAATCAGGTTAGAAAATCACAGTTTTCAGCAAGACAGCAAACTGAGTATTGCTGTAGCAATAAATTAACACTGGTTACACTTGAATTTTTAAATTATATATTACTCATTATGAGCATAGATGTATATTAATTGTTCAAATATATAGTTCAAATTAATGTAAAGTCGTTATTTAAAAAACTTAAAAACTACATAATTATTAAAACTAGAAACTGAAATATTCATCGTGCCATTCAGTAGAGGCATAAAAATTGTGCCAAGAATTTAATAAAATGTCCACAGATACCGTACATATATTTTAAGTCTTAAAATTTTCTTTACATAGCTCTTGCAACCTTTTGTTTATTTTAAAGATTTTTATATTATTTTTAAAGCTATTTTGAGGTATATTTAGCACACAAAAAAGGACATATTTAATGTGTACATTCTGATAGGTATTAATATATGTGTATACTCTCATGGATCTATCAGACTAGTCAAGAATGAACATACTCATCACATCAAAAGTTTCCCATATACTTTTGTATCCCTCTCATCCACTCTCCACTTGTCCCCAGGCAAAAACTGATCTGGTTTTTGTCACTATAGATTATTTTGCACTTGTCAGAATTTTGATTAATGGAATCATATAGTGTGTACTCCTTTATTTGGTCTGACTTCTTTCACTCCATATAATATTTTAATAATAGAGACCCATCCATTTTTTTGTGTGTATCACTAGTTGGTTTTTATTGATTATTAAGCAGTATTTCATTGTATATATGTAAAATGGTTTATCCATTTACTTATTGGAAATTTGGGTTGTTTCATTGTTTGGCTACTACAAATAAAGAAGCTGTGAACATTTGTACCTAAGTCTTTGTATGGACATATGCCTTCATTTCTCTGAGGAGTGGAATGACTACATCATATGAAAAGTATATCCTTTTAAAAAATTTTGATGGGACTATATATGGTTGATAAGGATCTTATAATTAATACTAAATTTTAGATCTCAATGAGAAAGAATAATTAGGACTATATAACAATAGACAAAATAATGCAAAACTCATTTGAAATCCAAAAGTACAAAATCTGGAGATTATTCACCCCTTTTAATTATTATTAGCTTGTTCCCATTATTGATGATGATTCAGAATTAAATGTAATTCTACTGAGTTTGAAATCTTCCTACATTAAGGAATTGAACAACTAGAAATTACTCCAAAAACTTTCTTAACCATAGAGTCATATCAGGATCTTGTTAAAAAAGATTTTTTTTTTTTAAGATTTTATTTATTTATTTGTGAGAGAGAGAATGAGAGACAGAGAGCACGAGAGGGAGGAGGGTCAGAGGGAGAAGCAGACTCCCCGCTGAGCGGGGAGCCCAATGCGGGACTCGATCCAGGGACTCCAGGATCATGACCTGAGCCGAAGGCAGTCGCTCAACCGACTGAGCCACCCAGGCGCCCTTGTTAAAAAAGATTTTGTAACAAGGTAATTTCATGGTCATATACTGACTTGGTATAACCTCCCATTTTTTAATAAATGAAGTAACTGATCTAGAAAAGTAAAATATTCATAATTCATAACAGCCAACATATTAATGAACTTTTCGGTATGCTGTGCTGGCTTATGTCATACTTCAAGACAGTAAACAGATTCAAGATTCATAAGATATTACCTCCACAATAAAAACAGATGGCTATTCTCTACAGAATAGCAAACAAATGTATCAGATGAGAACATCAATATTTATCATATGGATCATTAAAAAGAAATTAAGCAAAATTTTGAACTACATGCAGCATTAAAAAATCAAACATATTTGAAGAACTTACCTAAAAATAGTCAAATAAGCAAATAAAAATAACTGTTATGTTACCTTTTGGGACCTGTTCTCAGAAGTCCCATAGTATCCCTTCTGCTATTTACTGAGGCAGTCATAAAGGCCCACCAAGTTTTAAAGATGAAGGTGGGAGACAGGCAGAGACACAGACTTCCCCTCTTGACAGAACTGGCAAGAGTGTGGAATTGGAAACGTTGTCACAGCCACGTTTGGAAAATTCAATCCACAACAGCAAGGCTCTTGCTGAATGTACTTGAGATATCTCAACTTTTAACTCAGTACAACTGCAGATAATTTATTTTAGTCTATATAAATATATCCAAAAATCAGGCTTAATGTAACATGAAATTGTAAATTAATCTAAAAGAGAAACTTAGTCAAATGCATTTTTAAAAAAGAACGCTTCTAGCATGGTGAAAATGTGTGATTTGGGTTATTCATTTGGTTACATCTAATTGGTTAATAAATGGATGCATACTTTTGGTTGTAAATGTGTGAGTGAATAAAAGGCGGCTATAACCATAGCTGTCTCTCTACCTGTCTGTGTATTGATATATGCACACACAGGTATATATTACTAAAGCTAATTCAGGAATGTCATTTTTTTTTTTTTGAAACTGTTCCTTTTTCATCAACCTCATTTCCATTTTCTGTTTAAGAGTGTGTGGAAGAAGGGCGCCTGGATGGCAGTCTATTAAGGGACCGACTCTGTTTCAGCTCGGGTCATGAGCTCAGGGTCCTGATACTGAGCCTCACCACCAGCTCTGAGCTCAGCAAGGAGTCAGCTTGAGATTCTTCCTCTCCACCTGCCCCTCCCCCACCGTCTCAAATAAATAAATACGTCTCTAAAAAACAAAAATTTTAAATCAGCGTTTAAAAAATAAGGAGTGCGTGTGGAAGAACAGCTTTAAGACCACTCAGTGGTTGTTCCTACCCATTCAGTCGCTGGAACGGGGGTGCTGTGGTCCAGTGTTCCCGGGCAGGTTGGTCCCTCCACTCCAGCAGAGAACCATGGAAGAGATGCAGAGGACACCTGCATGCCCTCACACCCATCTGGGCCCTCAGGTTGAGTAAGAGTCCGTTTGGGAGCCGGAGCAGTCCATTCACCCTGAAATTCTTCCTTGGTCACAGCCATGTCGGCAGGGTCTGCTCCTCCTTTCCAGTCGCTTCGGGGTCTGCGTAGAAGCGGAGACCAGGTGGGACCTCCCACGGGGGTTCGCGGAAAGGGCGCCCCGCATGCGCAGAACTGCCGGGGCACCCACCCCCTCAGAGCCTCCGAGGGAGATGGCCGGGTCCACCTCGTGCGCAGGAGCGTCTGTGTTCTGCCGCACCGTGACCGGCGCCTTAACCCAGGAGGCCTCCGCGAGCGCCTGGCGCGCCGCCCTGGGATTGGGAACCACCGCCAGTGGTGGCTGAGCGAAGGTTCCAGGAGCCGAGCGCCTCCAGCGGCTGCGGCAGACTTCAGCTCGCTGGCCAGGATTCCCCGGGGATCTGGCGCTGACTTCAGCTGGGTTGGCAGTGGCAACAAGGGCATGAGCTGCTAACAGAAGCTTCTCCCAGGTTCTCCTCGGATTTAGGAGATCATGCCATCCTTTTCTTTCCCCCATAATGTACTGCGCTGTTTGCAAGTCAAGGTTGGTGCCGCCTCAGTGGGTTCCTGCTGCGAGGAAATTGAGCACGTCCTCCTCCTTCATTTGCAGGACATCTGGGGCTCCAGACATTGTGGAAATTTCACTTTAATTTATGAGGGGAACCCAGAAACGGTAATAGGAACCCCACTCTGCATAGCAAAGAAGGAATATAATTTTTAATAACTAAAGGAAAGCATATTAGCAAATTAGATTGTGCTCAATGTAGCTACAGTCAACATTTTGTAAAAGAGACATGAAATTCTAGATCTGTAAGAACTCAGCTCTTTGCAGCTAAAGGTCACTGTTAGGGGCTGACTTGTGTCTCCCCTCAAAATTCATATGTTGAAGCCCTGATCCCCATTAGATTGAATGTGATTTTATATGAAGAGAGGACCTTTAAAGAGGTAATTAAGCAGGGGCACCTGAGTGGCTCAGTCATTAAGCGTCTGCCCTCCACTCAGGTCATGATCCCAGAGTCCTGGGATCCAGCCTCGCATTGGGCTCCCTGCTCAGTGGGGAACCTGCTTCTCCCTCTCCTCCCCACCTGTGCACTCTCTGTCACTCTCTCTCTCTCTCTCAAATAAATAAAATCTTAAAAAAAAAAAAAAAGAGGTAATTAAGCTAAAATGAGGCCAATAGAATGGACCCTAGTCCAATATGAGTGCTGTCCTTATAATAAAAATTTGGACATGCAAAGAGATACCAGGGCATGCATGCACAGAGGGACAACCATGGGAAGACCCACAACCACGGAGAGGCCACAGAAGCAGCCAACTCTTCCAGCCTCCACAACTGTGAGCAAATAAATTTGTGTTGTTTAAGCCACCTAATCAGTGGTAGTTTGTTACGGCAGCCTAATAAACTAATACAGTCACTCAATCCCCTATTTGGAATTAGATATCTCTGTTTTTCTAAATGTTCTATTAAGAGTTTTCTATCTGAAAACTGAATAAAATGGGGGTGGGGGTGGGGGGAGTCTATTCTTTTTAAAACTTCATGTTTCCCTCCTACCCTTTTGCCCCTCATGCACTCATGTCTGAGGCTCTCCGGCCTTGTGTGTTTGGGATCCTTTTATAAAAGACAGTTCTGAGTATATTCAAAGCATGCTATTACCACAATTCCCTAGGAAAAGCACAACGATGGTTTAAGAGGAGAAGTTTTATTACGAAGTCAACCTAAAATTTAAGTATCATTTTGGTTAAATTTATCATACAAAGTGAACAAAGGGTAGTGGTAAGGCTGAAGCATTTAAGACTAGAGTTAATGGCCATGAAAGGCGTTTGCAGTCCTCTGTGATCACCAACAGCATTGCCCTTTCCGTACAACAACGATGCTACCCATCACACAGTCATTATTTAAGCACAAGCTGTTAGGAGAAACAACAGTAACAGCAAACACCTGTGTTTCAGTTAAAGAGGGGAAAATATATTCAGTTTTTTTTTTAAGTTGCAATTGTTTGTGTCTACTTGCGTAAGTAAGTTGGTTTGTGTCTGCATATTTGTGTTAATATATGAATTAGGTGAATAAATTAAACCATTTAGGAACTGTGTATACCTGGATATATTCGTTAATCTAAGCCACTGTTCCCTTACCTATAAAATGGGGTTAATATATCTCCAAACGATGTTGTGGGGGGTATTAAATAAGAAAATATGTGCAAAACTCTTGGTGGAGTGGCTGATGCATGCAAGAGATCAATAAAAGTTAGTAATTATATGATTTTATTGTCATAAAGCTCAGACATTGAATTCTTCAGAGACCTTAGTTATCTTAGGGCCAGAATTATGCCCTAGAGAGTGGACTCTTTGAGTATTATAGGTTGCATTAAATTATTGTAGGTTGAACTGAACTAAAATAGATAGTATATTACATTTACCATTGCTTTATATTTCTGATACTTTCTAGAAGTATTCTAATAATGCAAAGAAAAAAATTATCAAGTAGTAAAGTATTTGGCAGGGCAAAATAAACTACCTTAAGGAATCTAACTCAGTTTAGGCTTGATTCTTATAAGCCCAATGCTTTTAAACAATATGTATTCAGTAACCATGTACTACTATAAGCAGACGTGTTTCAAAGAAAATTAAATAACTTTGTTGATATTCTAATTTTCTTTGTTGATCAAAATATTTTTCCTTAGCTATCTAAAGTTGATGAATTTGATTTGTGATCTTAAAAGCTTCAATCTTTGTTTCTGAAAAATGGCAAAACATTTTGCTAATTTTCAACTTTCAAGGGTCTGAAATCAGGTCAAGGCTCAAAATTGACAGTGGCATGAGTCCACTCAATTTAGCAAAAGTGTGTTCTCTCTGTTCCTCTCTAAATGTTACAGAGAATTCATTATCTCTTTTTTTACATTTAAAAAACAATAAGCCAAGGATATCAACACATTATGAACTCATAATAGGAAAGCCTATTTTAATTATTTTTTTTCTTGCTCTTACAGTTTACCATAACAGAGGATTTCTAGAAAGGTGTGCCAGACCCACAGAACAAAGAGAATGCAGTGTAGTGAGGAGATCACTAGGATGGAATTCAGGAATCCAGAATCCAAGTCTGACTTCCTACTTAAAGTTGTATCATCTCTGGTAAATATCACTAAATTTCTCTGGGAAGATAGGGAGTATGATGTATATGTGCCCTTCTCTATGAGGATATGATTATGCTTTGGAAAAAGTGGAGAACACAATTTAAATATGAGCCTTCTTTTCTGGAAGATAGGGAGTATGATGTATGTGTGCCCTTCTCTATGAGGATATGATTATGCTTTGGGAAAAAATGGAGAACACAATTTAAATATGAGAACACAATTTAAATATGAGAAATTTAAACCATCTACTATGGCATATATATTTTTTTCTATGAAAGCAAGTATTGAGTAAGCCAATGCCACCTACAGATCTTGTATGAATTTAATAATGTAGTTCTAATATTTACTGCATGCATATTATGCACTATCTATTGCCTGGCTACCATAAACTGGGGATCTGAAATACATTACTGTCTAATCTTTAAAGTGCCACTACTAGGTAGTCATTATTATTCTCGTTTGATGGAACAAAAGCTACCAAGAGCATCATTCCTATATGTTTGGTCCATATGTGCAGGGGAAAAGGTCTCAATTAGAGCCAGAAAACATTATTATTCCCATTTTAAAGATGGAGCTTCTGACGCTCAGGAGGGTGAGTTGACCAAAGTCAAAAATGGAAGATTAGTGACAGATACAGACTCCAACACTGCTGGGAGACAGATACTGGAAGCTCCATTGAACCTCTGGGAAAATTGAGGCTCAGAGAGATTAAAGAATCTGCTGTAAATTTCCCAGGTGGAAGATGGTGAAGCCAGGCTTTAAAGCCAGGTCTGTTTATTGAAAAGTTAATCTTCTTTCCACTAAAAAAATGAAGCACATTGGATAAGTAAAATATGCCTCCTCCTTTCATCTAACAAACAGCTGTAAATAAATCATTTTGTGTTTTACAGCTCCTTTGTTCACTTTCTTCTCCCTCCTTGGCTACAAAGCCTCTCTCTGCTCTTCCACCTGATTTAGCTGGTCTCTAAAAGTGAAACCTGTTCTATTTTCTTTCCAGAGAGAAAAGCTTGTGTAGCATTACACATTTTTTTTTTTTTTTTTTTTTTTTTTTTTTTGCTAGCATTGCTTATATTGCTAAGAGTTCTTAGGATTATCTTCCTTAATGATGACAGATCTTTGATATATTAGATTTAGGAGAACAGCTTCAGCATAAGGATGAACTGACAAAAACTCTTTATAGAAGTTCAGATAGGAAAACTTTGTACCACTGTAAATCAAGATTTTAGTCAACCCTCTTTGTTCGCAGTGTCCTATGGTGCCAATATTCTTTAGTGAACCTTCTCCCTAGGAAGCCTTCCTTCTTCAACTACCTCCTTTAGATTCACTGTCAGGTGCTTTAATACTTTTACTACTTTATTTCTGCTCAATGCAAACTTTTTAGTTTCTCCTTTTCTAGTTAGCACCATTGGAAACCAGATGAAAGGCAGCTTCCCACTTTGCACTGATAGTTGATCAAGATAAACCGAGAAACACAAACGTTACAGAGATGATATTGTACAAACTACACTAAGGTCAGGTAACCAGAAACCCAATAACAGGGATTAGGGTAAAAATCAGCACAGATAATCTTCAGCTTCCAATGTTTGCCCTGAAAAGACTCAATGCTAGACTATTTCCTTTGCTCTACATAAAAGAACCTTGTTCTGCTTTCAGAGTCCTTCATTGTCATGAAATCAGTCATTTGAATCAGAGTCCTTAAGGACATTTTCCATGCTGAGAATACTCCTTTGAAAGGTGTCTAATTATCCTATGGTCCTGACAGCTACCCAGCATGCCCTAGGACTTGACAAGTTATTTTCCACCTTTTGACCACACAAGAAACTCTACAATGTAAATACTGCATTATCAGAAATACTTAACTCACTTCTTAGCTCATAAATTCTTCTATTTAACAAGAGTCATTAATGGATGCAGTAAGACATCATGATTAGAAGGATAGGTTTTTAGAGTCACTCAGGAACAAATTAAATGCAAGATTGGTCACTTTCTAGCTTTGCTACCTTCAGTAGTCACTTAACTCCCGGTGGCTCAATTTCCTAATCTGTAAAACAGGGTAATTGTACCCACCTAATAGGTGAATTTGATCATCTTGCTTCTCTTTATTCAAATAATGGCAACGATTAACAGCACCCTATACATAGATGGTTTACCAAATCCAAAAAGTAACAGTTGTGTTAGGAGTATTGCAAGGATTATTGTATAGATCACTATAAAGATTAAATAATATATGCAAAGTACTGAGCATTTGGTGAGTGTTGTAAACAATTATGAACTGACCTCAAGCCAATTTAATATGTACAACTTTTAGGTTATTTGTGGTATGTTATGTGGCCACCAGATCACACTGAATACAAATCACAGACCAAATTCTGTAACACATATAGACCAGTATATTGACAAATAGATACAACTCAGGTCATACAACATATTCTTTTTTTTTTTTTTTTAACATTTTATTTATTTATTTGACAGAGAGACAGTGAGAGAGGGAACACAAGCAGGGCGAGTGGGAGAGGGAGAAGCAGGCTTCCCGCGGAGCAGGGAGCCCGATGTGGGGCTCGATCCCAGGACGCTGGGATCATGACCTGAGCCGAAGGCAGACGCTTAACGACTGAGCCACCCAGGCTCAACATATTCTTTAAAGCTTGATAAAGTCCCAGCTTTTTGTACAGTTAAGTGCTCTCATTAACATCTTGCATGAAATAATTACTCAAGACAGACACATCATTAGAAATCCTCCCACACCAGTGACTGGAATCAGTCTCTTTATGGCTCAAGTCACGAGTATCATTACTTCCTTGAATTCTTATACCCTATTCCTGTCTATGCCTCTAAAACAGTTTTATCCAATCCATATATCCTGAAGAGCTTTAATATTACCAATGAGCTAAGCAACCCTTGTCCTGCCTAAAAAAAAATTATTTTGCCATATAGTGTGCTGTTTATGAGTGCTATCTAACATCCTTATTTCTAACATATTTTCAACATCTATAAATAAGGTAGATTTGTATGGTATAGATATGGATAATAGAAGTAATGGCATTAGTATTCTCTAGAGCATGGAACTTCTAGTTAGAAAGCTAGCCCTGGACTGAAATTCTTCAACAGAATGCTTACAGCACCTGGGGGATGTACCTTCAATTAAATCACACACACACACACACACACACACACGATACCATCCTACATATTTTAAGGTAAATGAAAGGTATCACAGCAATAATCAATCCAATTTAAGCATGCATTCTTTATAAGTGAAAAAGAAAGTACATATTTAAAAATTAATTGTTCTGACAGCAATAACTTTACTTTTATTTACTGTCTCACACTGTCTCACCTGGAGTGTGGTCTTCAGAATAAGAAAGTGGTAACTCCAATTTGCTGTAAGAGCCTTTATAGCATGGAATGGCAGCTTTGAATGGAAACCGAATAAAGAAAAGGAAGGTAGGTGAGGGTGGCTGGTGTATGTGGCTAATGATGACAATGTCTAGGGCTTAGTAGCCATTTTAAAGTTGGATCTCGGGCGCCTGGGTGGCTTAGTTGGTTAAGCGACTGCCTTCGGCTCAGGTCATGATCCTGGAGTCCCTGGATCGAGTCCCGCATCGGGCTCCCTGCTCGGCGGGGAGTCTGCTTCTCCCTCTCCCACTCCCCGTTTGTGTTCCCTCTCTCGCTGTGTCTCTCTCTGTCAAATAAATAAATAAAATCTTTAAAGTTGGATCTCTAGATTCTGAAAGCCCTCTCTTTCCTCAAGGCCTCTGGAGAATAGGTTGAAAACTGGTCAAGATCCCCATAACCTCTAAAGATGGGGTCATTACAAACAGTCAGTTTCTAGCTAAGGGAAAACACAGACAATGAGGTACACTGTGAACAAATGTCTTTTATCCAAACTTGATAAGTGGTCTGATGACGCTGAGAGAGACATGAAAAATCTGCTACTTGTCTAATTAAGTTGCACATCCACCAAAAAAAAAAAAAAAAAGGAATCTACACTGCTTATTTCAGACTGTGGAACCCACAATAGTAAAGTTATCTGCTGCCTAGCCACCTTAATGTCAAACCCATTCTTTATCACCTAAAGACACTCCCCAAAAAAAGAAAGGAAAAAAATTCCAAATATGTGACAGCCTCTCTGACATTCCCTGTTTATAGTTCTTATAGAAAGAGATAACCAAGGGAGGTGCATTATATCTTGTCATAGAGCTTTACAAAGTAGTATATTTATCTATGTCTCTACACTCTTTATTAACAATGCCATTCAAAAGTTGTACAGAGGGGCGCCTGGGGGGCTCAGTCAGTTAAGCATCTGCCTTCGGCTCAGGTCATCATCCCAGGGTCCTGGGATCCAGCCCCACATGGGGCTCAGCAGGGAGTTTGCTTCTCCCTCTGCCTTCCACTCCCCCTGCTTGTGCTTGCTCTCTCCCTCTCTTCTGTTTCTCCCTCTGCCCCTCACCCCTCTTGTGCTCTCTCTCACTCTCTCTGTCTCTCTCTGAAATAAATAAAAATGTTAAAAAAAAAAAGAATACTTTTTTCAGAAGTTGTACAGAACAAACTTGTCAATTAGGAAATAAGCCATGCTCTAGAAACTTCTCATTTAAGTGATTCACTAGAAAACACATTTCAAAAGAAGAATATAGAAAAGAACATTGCCACAGTTGGAGCCACAAATCTCTTTTAAAATCAGATAACTGAAGAGGGTAACATCACTGCCAAAAACACCAACATACATTAATTAATTTATCTAAGACACGTAAAAGTTGTGAGACATACATGAAAGTCATAACCAGGAAAATTATGCAAAAATGTACAATTAGACAATATATTTTTAAAATGTCATGGAGCAGAGGGACATCTGGTAAAATATATAAAATTTGTAACATTTCATGGTATTTGAACATCTAAAATATATATATGTTCAACAGTGTCCAATATTCTGGGAATACAGACTATAGAGAAGCATATTCCCAGAATATACATATCATTTAGAAAATCAATTTCAACTTTTCTTCTTTGCTAGAAATCCTTTTCTGAATAATCTTTAAATCATTTTCTTATTAATAATAAATCACTCTTTACTATAAACAAGGGTGGAATATTTACTCTTGGATCTTGATTCCTTAGAGGTAGTGCTTCTGGACTAGTGTTTCATAAGTCAGTTCCGGAGATGTGGATTCTGCCCCTCATTCAAATTATCCATTTGTGGCCTCAGTTTCTTCATCTGTGGATTAACTATGAAAACTACACTTATCAAAATTGTCTTCTAGTTTTAAAAACTACATGTTGGGGCGCCTGGGTGGCTCAGTCGGTTAAGCGTCTGCCTTCAGCTCAGGTCATGATCCCAGGGTCCTGGGATAGAGCCCTACATGGGGCTCAGCAGGGAGTTTGCTTCTCCCTCTGCCTTCCACTCCCCCTGCTTGTGCTTGCTCTCTCCCTCTCTCTCTCTCTGTCACATAAATAAAATCTTAAAAAATAAAGACTACATGTTCATGAAATAAGTTTCTGAAATCTCAAAGGATTAGAAAAAGACAAGTAAACTGTTTATATAAGTTAATCGAAATACCTTCTTTATTATAAAATAAATTTGAGTCAAAAAATGTTTGTTAAACTTTTAGTAGCAAACATAATGACATGAAAACATAGTTGTTTTATGAAGCCCTATTTCCTGTTCTCTCTCTAGAATGTTCCCATCAAATTCCCACAGCTCACTTTACTCTTTTACTCATCACATTTTGAACAATATCCTTTCCTCCTTCACTGAGGATTCATGTATTATAAATTAATTTTCCCATTAATTATAGACCTAATTAAGGTTATAAAGAATAAACAGACACTCTGCTTCAAAGAGGAAGTGTTATTTGAACCAGGATTTGAATGATGAAAAGGAGATTTCAGGCAGAAAATAGAGAAAAAGCTATTGCGTGCTAAAGGAACAATGTGAACACAAGAACAAAGGCGTCAAAGAGAAAATGTTAAGAGGTCCAATATGGCTAGTTGGATGGAAGTGGCTGGTATAGCAAATGAACGTAGGGAGCTACAAATATTGTGGCCAAATTGTGAGGAACTTCGGATTTCATTCTCTAGGTACTGAGAATCAAAATACATTTATAGACAGTGAGGTGCTGTGACTAGATTTTTACAGATGCTACTGAAATGTTGGCAGTGAAGTTGAAATGGACTGGAATAAAAAAAGACCAGGGACAGGAGGACCACTGGTGGATCTGATGAAATAGTTTAAGTGAGATTCATGAGCCTCTGAAGTAGGGCAGTGGATAATAGAAATGGATATTGTGTTTTAAAGGAAATTATTAGTCAACTGGAGGTATTCAAAAATATTTGTCAAATTGATTAATGAATAAATGATATGAATTATTTCTATAAGGTTAAATTAATAATTTTAAATATGCCAAGAAATTCCTTCATGAAGATCCTTTGGATTTCTTTTCTCTCATATTCCTACTAGAATATTTAAATAAGTTTATTCCTTTAGAATTTCTTGATAATATCACTTTTTCTTTGGGCCATAATAGCTAATATCTTCTTGACTATTTGATAGATGTATATAGATCTATCTTGATATTGATAGATCATTATCTGTATTACAATTATCTCCGTGAAACACTAATTCTTTTATTTTGTCAAACTCCATTTGATATATGATAAATATTTATTGATAACACTAAATAGAACATTCTGAGCTAATATTACTAACATTTCTAGAATTTCACAAAAGAGTTTAAACAATTTTTTTTAAAAATCCCTCTGATTTGGTATTATCCAGGTTCAACTTTTTTCAGAAATGTTAATTATTTACTGTTGGTTTTTAAATTGGGCCTATGGTTAATTTTTAGCCACAACATAAAAGAAAAAGAAGGCCAACTACCAATAATTTAAGTATTTAGTATCCAATAATTTAAGTATTTGCTAATCTTTTTTTCATAACCAAGAAAAAAATGAACTAAACAAATGGGTTTGATGATACTCTCTGAATATGGGTTATTCAAAGAATACTCCATAAACTGATGTTTTGTCATCATTTTTAAGGCTGGTAAAATCACACACCTATAAGGATAAAGGAAGATTCACATTTTTGTAGTTTGGCAACTCCACAGGAAAGAGGTAATCTTTCCAATTAACTTTAGCAGATAAGTCCCACAGTGGATTGTGATGGGTCCATCTTGGGTGATGTACTCCTACCTCACCAACTCCTACGTGGGGCTGCAGGGGGGTGGGGGGGGAGGGCCCACGAAGAGCCTTGTGAATTACAATCCCTCATGAAATATATGAAATCCACTGTGAATTCTACTGGAAGGAAGTGGGGGTGCTGATAGCAGAAAAGAAGAATAAGAAAGTGTGCTGGGCAGATAATAAATGCTTACCATAGTCTATATGCCTGGATTAAAGCAATGCTCTTTCTACTTACTGTTTGAAGGACATTTAAAAAACTACTTTATCTTGTTGGTTCTCAGTTTCCTTATTTATCAAATAGAAAAATTATCTCTCTTACATAATTGTTGTGAGAAGTTAGTGACATAGTATAAACTAAGGGCCTAGCACAATCCCTGCCTCATGTCTGGCATCAGTAACTTAGAGCAGTATTAAGAGATTCACTATGGGGTTCTAGAGGGGAGGGGGGTGGGAAGATGGGTTAGCCTGGTGATGGGTATTAAAGAGGGCACATTCTGCATGGAGCACTGGGTGTTATGCACAAACAATGAATCATGGAACACTACATCAAAAACTAATGATGTAATGTATGGTGGTTAACATAACAATAAAAAAATTTTTTAAAAAATTCACTATGTTCTGCTCACTGGACTTGAAACTGACAATAAAATAATGAGTGAGGACAGTCATAGTCAATGACTTTAATCAAATACTCACCCAGACAAATGTTAAACTGTAGCTGCTTTGTTAAGTGCTACACAAGAGAAGGAATTCATACTGGAGTTTATATTAAGAGGGGAGTTGACCGAATCAGAGGTTAGAGAAAGCCTGCCTAAGGAAGAGAATATAGAGAATATTGAGTTGAGAGCTAATGAGGATGAGAAGATATTTACTAGTCAAAGAGAAAAGGGTTGAGCAAAGTGGTATAAGTGGAGGCAAAAGGAAGGAGATATGCAGAGGCTCTGAAATGGGGAGAAATTATGAGGAACAGAAAGAAGGCCCTTGTCTGAGCAGGGGAGCACAAAATGAATTGACTTTGGAAAGGCAGCAAGGGGTCAGACCCTGGAAGCTGTGAAGCCTTTGCTAAAGTATTTATTTCTTTATCCCAAGAGCAAATGACAAGCCACCAAAGAGTTTTCAGCAGAGGAAGTTACATAATCAAAATGTGATTCTCCATTTCCATCTCTCCCAAAGATGGGAATGGATGGCAACCCTCTGGTCTGGCCTGGTCAGACAACAGCAGTTTTAGTTTGGGGTGCCTGTTTTTTAAAGAAAGGTATTGAAAACAACATGTGTGTCTAACACAGGGCAGTCACAAAATGGTAAATAAACAAGAGATGTTTCACATGCATGAGACAAGACTTACAAGACTTATTTACTAAATTAGACCTGTCTCGTAACAACAAAAAATATTAAACTGAAAAACATAAACTGTTTCCAACAATTAATCAAAACAGCATGATGGACAAAGTAGCATTGAAAGAATGCAAGTAAAGATGAGATTATCATGGAGAGACTTTCTTCAAAATGTACCAAATGTTGAACTCCCTGAACCCTATAATGGGAGCCTACTATTTTTGCAAGAAAACATTCCCCATGTCTCCTATCCACTTGGGGCATAGCCCTGATACTTGTTCACTTTTAAGTAGCTCCTGGTTTTCTTCTGCTAAAGGACTGGATACTGGCCTGTGTCTCCTCCAAAGGTCTGCGTTCAAGGGAGATCTCAGTCTTTCTGACCCACTTTTGACCTCCCATGAGCTTGCTGGAGAATCTTTGAATTGCATACTAGCTCTTTCTAATCTCTTTGATATCTGCTTTTTATTCTCTTGACTTGATTTCAAATAACATGATTATGCAGCAAAACTGTGGTGAGCAATATGAAGGAAACAAAGGATATAGTTATGGATAAGAAAGTCAGTGATGAAAATAAATAAATAAATAAATTAAATAAATAAATAAATAAAAAGAAAGTCTGATGATTTAAATGTAGCTAGAGTCATTGAGCTGTGCAGGTGGGAGGAGGAGACAGAATTGAGAAGGGAAAAGGAGGGAGGAGGGGGGAGAGAGGGTGAGAGCACACTGTAGAAGATGAATATATTTGAGTATTGAGATGAATGACTTAGTTGAATAAAAAGAAATTCACCTGAATTTCTGAGAGGTTCACCTCCTGGTTTCTTTAAACCTGGCCTAATTTATTAGCCCTTCCTTTCTATTAGTTTCATAAAATTAGTATGGTTAGATTGATGTTTGCCAAGTTTTTGTAATTCTACCAACTTCATGATTTTTGTCACATATGCCTTCCCTTAGTACTAGTTATTATTTATTTAATATTATACACTAAACTGTCTTTAAATTGACCCTTTAAATTTTTTTCTAAGAAACAACTTGGAATCATCTGTTTGATGTGATATATATGCATATTATATAAAATATATACATTTTAATTCATACTCATTTGATAAAATAAACAAAAATATTAATCTGTGCACCACCTAAAATCATCCTGGGAACCTTTACAGCTATGCGTGTCACACTGCTATACCCATGATTTGAGGCAAGGTCATAGAGCCTGCAGTAGGATCTGAAACAACCTTTTTCATACTCATTTCCCTTTCTATTATAGTAATACATTTCAGGAGTGTAGATCCTTTATGCATTATATATATATAATGTGATACACACACACACACACACACACATATATGAAGTGTTTGGAAGATTTTGGCATAGCAAAATTACCCCCAAGGGCTGGTTAAAATTGGGATTACCTGGGTGGAGTCATTAATTAAATGATTATCTAATGCTGTCATACTTCTGTTTTCAGGCTTCTTTCCACTTCTGCTTAAAGTGGTTTGCAGCACCATTCTGATTGAAAGTAAAAACAATCGTTTAGTACTGTGAACTTTTCTTGTGGTTCTTTTTTTCAAACATTTATTTTCATTAACTATGGACAGGGAAGTGGTCTTCTAGTTGGGAGCTCCAGCCACGTGGAGCAAAGCACTTGCTGAAGGATGCACAGTGACATACCAAGTCCCCAAATTTGTTTGCTATTAAGTGAATGTGGCAAAAAGAATAATGACCCCCCAAAGATGTCAACATCCTAATCCCTGGAACCTGTGAATATGCTATGTTACATGGCAAAGGGGAATTAAGATTGCAGATGGAGTTATTATTGTAAACCAGCTAACTTTAAAATAGGCAGATTTTCCCGGATTATCCGCAAGGCCCTTAGAAGTAGAAGAGGGAGATGGAAAGGAAAGTCAGAGTGGTTTGAGGCCAGAAGAACTCAACTCACCTTTACCGACTTTGAAGATGAAGGAGGCCATGAGCCAAAGAACGTGGACAGCTTCTAGAAGCCGAAACAGGCAAGACAAGGAAGTCTCCCCTAGAGCTTCTATAAGGCATATGCGGCACTACCACCTACACTTAGCCCAGGGAAATCCATCTTGGACTCCCAATCTCCAAACTGTAAGATAATGCAGTTGTGTTGTTTTAAGCCATTAAATTTGTGGTTATTTGTTACAGCAGCCATAGAAAACTAACCCAGTGAACTTCAAATTTTACCTAGTTTCTGCTCTCAGGGTTATAAGTTTGGCATATTTATTTTTTAACAAAGGCACACTGAACTAATTAATGCAAATTTGGAATCCTACTCTCATTAAAATACCTAATTCCTAAATTTATACATTATTCTTGTTCCCAAAAATTATTGATGTTATGTCTGGTTAACATTTTCTTTTAAAAAATTAACACAATTCTTTTTAATGGTCTCCAGTTACAAGAACGAAAATAGAAGGGTTTTGGAGAGGCAATAAAATCCTTGTTCTAAGTACTTTTTTAAAGGCTATATAGCCAGAGGGCTCTGAATTCAAATTAAGTTGTACCATTTACTAGCTGTGGTTTGGGAAAATTGACCTAAGCCTCTGTTTCATCATCCATAAAAATGGGAATAAAAATGATAGGACCTATACAATAGATTTGAGGAAAAGATTTACTAAAAGAATCTACCAAAAGTCCTATGCATGACACCTGGTATGTAATTAAGTGCATCACATAATGGTATTAGCTATTATCACTGTTTTTTCATTATCTTTCTAATTTCGAATATATCGCTAACAAAAAAGTACAACTTTCAAACACTTGCTGTTATCGACCTGCACATTTAATAATCTATGGCTTCTCTTTTAATGTTAATTTTTTTTAAAGATTTTATTTATTTATTTGAGAGAGAGAGAGAGAGAATGAGAGAGAGCACATGAGAGGGGGGAGGGTCAGAGGGAGAAGCAGACTCCCCGCCGAGCAGGGAGCCCGATGCGGGACTCCAGGATCATGACCTGAGCCGAAGGCAGCCGCTTAACCAACTGAGCCACCCAGGCGCCCTTAATGTTAATTTCTAAAGAAGCAGCTGTAAACCATTCTGAAAATAGCATCTCCCTTAGCAATACTTAACCCCGAGTCAACAATTTTTTTAATTATATTCATTGACTAAATTATTAAAAAAGAAAATAGAGGAGATAAGACAATGGCCTAACTACAGATTCAGATTCCAATTAAGCTCCCCCACCCCATCCCCGCCCCCAAGGCGGGGCGGGCTGAATTCTTTGCTAGGCACCCAGTGAACTCTTCTAGCGAACCGCCCCAGTGGAAAAGGGGGGAGCTCCCAGCTCTCGCTAGCGCGCGTCTGTCCCCGGGCGGTACCAGGTGAACCCCGGCGGAGCTGAGAGGCCGAGCTGGGACTCGCTGCACCCGGCACGCGGCGCTAGAGGCGGCTGCAGGTTCAGCTTCACCCTCGGCGCCCCCGTGGCTTCTCTCTGGTGTGCGCGCACGGCGGCCAGGCGAGGGGAAGCGCTTGGCCTGATCTGTCCAACTTCGGGGGCCTTGGCCGCGCTCTGGCTGCCCTCCCGGGTCTCCCCGCCGCGCCCCTGCCCCGTCTCGCTTCCCAGGGCTCCGGAAGGGAAGGAGGCGTGTCCGGAGCAGGCGGGAGGGACCGGTATAAAAGTGTTGGCGGCGCGCCGGCCCAGGCTTCACTTGCCGCCTTGTGCCGGGACGAGGAGCGCCGCGGGCAGCACGGGCCGTGGAGGGGGCGCTGCGCTCGGGCTACCCAATGCGTGGACTAGCTGCAGCCGCCGCTCGTGCAATATGCTGGAGCTCCAGAACATCTAAACGGAGTCGCCACACCGCTGCCTGGGCTGGATCACCGCGCTGCCTTTCCTTATGAAGAAGACACAAGTGAGTAGGGCGCGCCGGGAGCCTGCCGCCTCTCCTAGAAAATCGCGCCCGGAGCCTGGGAGAGGCCGGCTCGTCTCGGCACCGGCTGCCGGGGCGTGTGGGGCTGTGCCCGCGGGACGAGCCCAGAGGTTGCGAGGGAGGCGGGCGTGGCGTGCGAGTCGGAGCCGCCCTGGCCGGGTGAGCCAGAGAGAAGGAGTGGGAGCGTTGAGAGGGAGCTGTTGTCAAGTTTGGAGCCGCTGCCGTTAAGTTTGGAGCTGTCAGTCGGAACCGCAGTTCCTGTAAAATGGAAGGATCTGCTCTTTGGCCGGGGAGTTAAGTTACCACGAGAAGGCATTTCTTTGCACGGGAGATATTTTCCCGTGGATTCCGGGAGATTACAAAACAGCTCCCAGCGCACCACGCTCGCTCACTCTCGAACCCAGGTTTTTGTGCAGCCCCGAGGTGGGCGCGGGGCTCGTGCGGACTCGGGTGCCGCCGCTCCTTAGCAGCGGCGCTCCGCAGGGTGGAGAACCTGCCCGGCCAGCCCCGGAAACTTGGCTCTGCGCGGTCTTTGCCAGGTTTGCGGCTGTGGGTGAGTTTCCAGGGAGCCATAGATGGGGGGTAATACCACCACATTGCACCCACCTTCTTCCAGTACCGAAGAGAAAAAAAGTTTGTTGTTGTTTGTTTTGTTTTTTTAAATAGGCACCTCTAATGATAGTTATTGAGGTAATTTCCCAGGGCTGCTAAATTGTGCATTATACATAAACACTGTGAGTAAAGCACCGCCCAGGGGTACAATTAGAATTTTTTTTTTCCCCCTTGAAGCAGATATCTATCTGGCTTATAGTTTGCAAGGGGCTGCCATGGTACTCCCACTCAGAGTTCCTTTCTCCATTGCAGTTCTTACCTCTTCCCACTTCTCCCCTTAGGAATTTATCTGTGTTATCTGCCCCGAGTTGGGTAAAGCTGCCCTTTCACCCCCCAAGAGGATCTATCAGAGATTGCAATTCCGAGGGGCTGGAAGTGGTGGGGATAAAAGGAAATTGAGAATTTGTCCAAATCGTCTGTTTAGAATGAAGGTATCCATGTGCTGAAAATGCTTTACTGAATGAATTGGTTCCTATCCTGTTTTAAATTGATGTGTGGGCCTGGGAAATGTACACATTCAGAAGGAAGTAGGAAGAATGGAGCCCAATGCACAGGTGGAAAGGGCAGGGGGAAGGGACGTTTCCTGGCAGAAAGGTTTGTGCAGTTTGGAGGGCAGCTGCCCAAGACTAAGGAGGGGAGCACAGGTTCCTGGGGCAAGCAGGTTAGTTTATAGGCAAAGCATTGAACACCACACCCAGGATCACCACACTGTGCTGTTGAAATGTGAATGTTAGAGACTGGCACCAAAAGAAAAAGTTGTAATGTTGTAATGTAATTATTTGACTTGTACAAGCTTTTTGCTTTGTGGAATAATAAGGGCAGGGGACCAATTCTTGTTACAGTAGCATCTCACCTGAATGGTAGTGGTGAGAGCCGGTGGAGAAACCGCTACCTTCTAGTTCAGGAAAAAAAAAAAAAAAAAAAAGCCTAAACCTTATTTAAACAAGAACACAGGAGACAGATCAGGTTAATGTCCAACACTCCAAAGGGAGACGATGTACTACCATGTCACTTTGAGAGTCAGGAGGATTGATGATCCTTGCACCCTTGCTTTGCAAAACAAATGTGAGCTCTGTAATCTCCTTTCTCGCTTTGATTAAATGGCTGTGTAAATCGGATTACATGGAATAATTCCATTGAAAACTAGAAAGAGGTTGATCTAGCCTGAAACGCTGTGGCGTTAGTGACTCAGTGCTGCCGACCAGGGACATTTGAGACTAAGTATTTTAGAAATGTGACCTGCTCCAACCAAGTTAAAGTGCAAGCCCTTGGGGGATCTTGCTGATGTTAAAGGATTTGCAGGCAAAGGAGGGCAGTGCCCTTGTTGAATGAAGGCATTCATTGCCTGGGATCTAATGACCTTCAAGGTTTCCTTTAAGGATACTTCTAGCAATTCCACATTCTTGCCACTGCAAAGGAAGACACTTGGAAATAGTCGGAAATAAATAAAATCATGGAAGTAGGGAGGGGGATTAGATCCTCCTTCAAATTGTTACATTTCCTAATCCAAAAGTTAGAAAGAAATTTTCTGTGCAATTTCTATGTGGATGGAGAATAGCATAAGGAAATTAGACATTAATAAGTAAGGTCATTTGTTCTACTGCATCTAATGTTATCCTTGCCAGGGAGGAATGTCTATTAATGTTCAACAGTTTAAGTAATCATTTATAAATATGGCATCGATACCAGAGTTCTATCATAAGACAATGATTCTGTACGTTTCCGTTACCCAAGATACAAAATGAGAATTTAATAATAGTAATAAGAATAATAAGTTTTAACTTGAATTGTAATTTCTCCAAGAATCCCAGAGACACACAGGTATTCTGGCTTTTCACTCAAGCCAAGTAAGTGTGGAAATTCCATCAACAACCACTTGGGGTTTGATAAATGATTCTGTCATTTATTTAGCTTGGGTGGTGGACTTCAGTATTTGGGAAACAATTAAACGGGCAATAGTCCTTAGGAGCAATTGTAACAATAAATTGAGTCAGGAGCCTACAGAAATGAATGTGCTTTGCATCTTTCTGATTGTATTTTATTCATATTGTGTGGTTTTACAGTTTCTGAAGAGAATTGTGGCACTGGTTTAGAAAGAACATCTATTTCAGTATATAGTTGTTTTTTTCAATGTAATGCTCTGATATACTGGTATATTAAATAACAATTGTGCAGCATATTTGGCAAGACCAATTAGAAAAGAGCTGTCAGTTTAATGGGCCTCATGCCATGTTTATCAATGTTGTACTCATATTTTAGTTTTGAGATGGTTTGTGAGAGTTTTCATGACTGCTGTCAGTTTTAGAAATACTAAAACAGGAAAAATTCATCTTGAAAACAGTGTAGAAAGGCCATTTTAGGCACACATTAATTCTCAGAAGAGAAACAAATAGAATGCTTGTTAGTTTATGTTATTCCAAAGAAAATTGGAATGTCTTTTTTTTTTTGTCTTCATGAAATTTGTCATCTGTGTGATGATGCAAGTTTTTAGAAAAAAATTAACATTTATGAAAAGAGCATTTTTAAATTTTGTCCTTAAAGTCACTCAATTTGGAATGCATGCTTTGAATAATTCTAATTTATATACTTTTAATTGATACATTCTGCCAAGACTTTAAAAGTGCTAAGTCAGTTACATTTAATAGAAAACAAGGAAAGTAACCATATGGAAATCTGAGGGCCTGAGCCAAACCAGTTAAAATTGCTAAATTTTATTTATGTCTAACTACCAATTTGAAGATAGCAATTGTGTCACATTTTTTTCTTTAATTATAAGTGACTGAAATTCTCCCATCACTATAAATAACATAAAAAAAAAAAAAATCCCTGCCTAAATAGCTAGTCAGAATATTGGAGGAAAGTTTCTTGCATGGTCCATTGAACCCCATTGCATGTGCCTTCCCCATCCGTCTAGGGAGTACCTAAGCTATAATGGAAAGATCCTAGGCTCTTGCTTTTGAAGACTTAAATTCTGATTTCTGTTTTACCACTGGTAAAACAAATGACCCTCAGGCAAATGGTTAAACTTCTTAGGATTTACAGTTTATAATCTGTATGATGATTATCAACTAGTTATAAAGATTCTTCTCATGTGATGATTGTAAAGAATTAAACAAAATTTTATATAGGTCTTTATCCCAGCACAGTGGCTTACTGTAGTTACAATCAGAATTTATTGCCCCTGAGAAGAGAATCGCCTTGCTGGCAACTTAATAAGCCAGTGAAAAACTGGCTATTGCGTCTAAATGATGCTTAACCAGCAAAGCAGAGAGACCAAGTTTTTATAAAATCTGGATCTATGGATTCAGTGCCTCCCATTATAGGTTGTTATCTGTTTACAGACTGTGATTAACACACATCAAACTAGGATTGTGTGAAAACAAAGGCACTATGTGGCATGAGCGATGTTTAACCTTTCAAGTTTTTCTTTAAAGGTAAAACTAAATAAGAGCATTAGAATTGAAAATAAAAGTAGAAACTGGAAATATTGTTACCATATCTGATTCAGTTCCATACTTCCAGACTCTTGCTTTCTAAGTTGCCTCCGTGTGATTCTGAGAGTTTATTGTAGACTAAAGATACTTGCTTTTCTGAGGGAGGCCATGCATTCATTTTTGCAGGGTGTCCTTAACCTGGCAACATGCAGTAACTTTTTTTTTTTTCATTATGCAAGTTTGTAAGATTTTTTTTTTTCTCGATTACCTTAATGCTCCCCTTTGTAAATTAGGGTGTAAAGCAATTGGATATAAATCTGAGGAATGATCTTTTATCTTTGATCTTTGATCTTTATCATGTACTGGATGGAAAAGAGTACATGAATCATGAGCAGATGCAAGAGACTCTTGGTGTTAGTCACCTGTGTAATCAGAACAGTTTATAAAACAAATTGAGGGAACACCAGGATGCTTTTATAATCTATGCTGTTTTCAGAGTTATTTTGTATAGACTTCATTTCATAGAAACCATTGACTATAGCCTTACTAATTTATAGATGCAGCAAGATGTTTTTGCCTTTTCACTTAAGTATGTGTATACTAAAAACTGTTTACAAAGGTTAAGAGTTTGAGAAAATTGTCATTATTTCATCTCTACCTATTTCCTTCTGTCCAGAAAAAAGGAGATGGGTGGGGCCTCATGGTTCTTTTTTTAAAATCACAATGTATGTCATCTAAAGAAAGACTGTTCTTTATGTAGCTCTCTTTCTCTTTTGGCTACATTTTACTATTTTTCTAGGTTGCCACATTGACTTGGATATTAGGGGATGGAGTTCTTTTACTAGCCCAGATACTAAGTTGTATGACTTGGGAAGGCCTTTTAATCTCTTCCAACTTGGATTTCCTCAACTGTAATGTGAGAAGGTAGGAGTAGGTGATTTCTAAGCACCTTCCAGTTCTAAAATTTTCGATTTCTAAGATACTAGTAAAAGAGGTTTGAACCACATGGCATTTAAACTTCCTTTGATTTGGAGATTTATGTAGCCATTGCTTTGGTTTGGTATGAATGCAAATTATAACCACTGTTTTATGATTATGAACCGGTCAATGGGGAGAAATGAAAGAGATTTAAGTTATAGGACGTTGTACTTTTAGCCATTTCACCTACTACTTGATAATTCTCTATAATAAGAATGATATTTATACTTCCTATTTTAGCAATATCCATAGTTGAAGAGGATCTTTCTCTCTTCTTACCTTTAAATTCTCTAGGGGAGGAAGAATCCTAAGGCAAGGTCAGACAGACAGAGGAGGTACGCTTACAAAAGGTAATGAATGCCTCCCAGTATTTGCTTCTCTTTGCTGCCCCTGCAGTCTCCAGCATCTATGTGCAGGGAGTGGAAAATGGAGAGAGTCTGGTCATGCAGGAGAAGTCTTAGTGGGCAGAATCAGAGGAATGGGTCCTATTCAGTGCAGATCTGGCTCCAGTCTTGCCCAAGTCTTGGGCAAGTCTTGGGCAAGTCATGGGCAAGTCACGGGCAAGTCACAGGCAAGTCTCTGAGTGGTAGTAGTATTACTGTGAATCGCACCCTAGAGTTAATCCTGAGAAGATAGTGAAGAGGAGGGGTCTGTAGCTGGATGCACAGAAGCTGAAAAAAGAGGGAGTAGCCCTGTTGCTTGAGGGAAAAGACAGTTTCCGTGGATGACCCTTGGCTGAGTCTTTCCTTGCCCTGGCTTTTTGCAGATCTACTAGAGTCTTCGGAACACCTCTCGCCTGCCCGCCTGCCTTCTTTCCTTAGCTTCTCTCTAAAACTGACATTAGCTGAGGTTTGGGGCAAGCCCAGTAGCCAGCAAGAGGTTTTCCTTAGCAGTCAGGAGCCATGACAGTCCTTTTCTTGTTGTTGACATGAGAATATTAGAAGATCAGTTGGACCTCTCCTCCAGACAACGGACCATGGATTCCTCAGAAAATATGGTCATGACAATGACAGTAGGCTCTTCTACTCTAAATGCCCACAGAGTCAAGTGAGCTCTACCTACTAAAACAGACAAAACAAAAGGCAGAGATCCAGAGAGTTAAACATGTAGCAGTAGCTATACACCAGCGACCTGGATGCAGGAATTCAGCACTTGACTTTGCAGGTGTAGCTATTGCTTTGGGGCTTTGAGTGCTGAGGATTAGAATGCGGTCTTGATGGGGGCAGTTAGGGTTCCTTTTCTTTGTTCCTGGTGCCCAGACCGGCAGCTCAAAAATCCAGCAGTTGCCTTGCAAAGAATGCCTTGCTCCCGTGGAAAAGGGCAAGAGCAAGAGCAAACCCACTGCCAGTGCTCACTTGAAAAAGCAAGCCTCGGTCTCTTTCACCTTTACAGAAAGGGCGGTCCCCATTGCATAATGTGCCTCCCCCTGCAGACTTGAGAGGCAAGAGCACAGCCCAGAGCGGGCCCTTATGTTTGTCTTGTATACACACACTCTGTCGCCCTTTCTGGAGCAAAAGTTCATCTTCTGAACAAAAGCCCCGTAGGTGCTAAGAATTTTTCCCTCTTTTTTTTTTTTTTTACCTTGACATAAAATCTCTGAAGCCAGTGACCTTTCCATTTTAAGTGCCTTGACTAAACTCCAGGACGGAGACTCCTGTCATAATTGGCTTGTTTCTCCTCATGCAAGCATTTGAACGGTATAGTAACCAGCTCACCTATAGAAATGACAATTTAATAGTGGCTGTCTATTGTAAGGGTCCCTCTTGTGCAGTTTTCCACTGCTTCTTGGGGTCCCTTTCTCAATGCCCTCCTAAGCAACTGCCTTGTGAAAACACACAGATTCCTTGATTTCCAAGAAGAGTATTGAAGAGAAAGTGGGTTGTGTTACAAAGGCCTTGCGCCCCTCCTGGGATGTGTTGTCCATATGGATGGCTATCAAAATTTATATTCACTGCAGACCTTCAGATGAGAGCAGAGGGAGGAAGGGTGGCAAGGTTTCATATGAAATGGTTTCTAATGTGATCTCGAAAACCCAAGGATTACAAAACAAGCCTTGGCAGTCACACATCATTATTTAGGGTTCTGTGTCAACCTACACTTTAATGCTTCTGAAATAGTCAACACATTAGGGATTTACGTTTTTGATGATCAACTAAAGCTTCCTGTGATTGCTTTAGTTTGGATCTTCTGGTGATTTTAGAAAACTGCTCTATTTATTTGGCCCTGCCCAGACATCTCTGATATGTTGTTCCATTAAGTAGAGGACGGACCAACACGTTATTTGACTGCTTGTTAGATAAATTATCACAGTAGAGGAGGGTGGCTGGTGCTTTCTGCCTCCAGGTGGTCTAAAATGGGCACTCAACTGCAGGAATAAAAAGGGAGCTTGAAAACATTTGTGAAAAATGAAAAGCAGGTTTTTAGCATGTTTTTAATATTAGATAAAATAAATTCTGTGTAGAAAAGCCACAGGGCCACAAAACAGGGTTTCTGTAATTCTTGTTTTGGCAATAATTGTAACAGGTTTTTTTTTTTTTTTTTTTAAGTTTTAAAATTTTTCATTTTTTTAACCCCTGCCCAGGAAAATATTTTTAAGATTTTAGTACGTTTGTTTATAATGTTCCATGACCATAGTACTATGTCTTAACAATATTTAGAAAATAGTAGACATCCCCCCACTATTTGAAACTTGGATCTTTTTTACTCCTAAACATTTCAATACACTTTTAAATCCCAAATTGATTTGACCATTATTTGTACTTCTGTACAAATGTCACACACAAATGATTCAGCCTGAAGAAAGGAAATTTACTGTAGTTCTGTGACAAGTGTTTGACATTTAAATGTGTGGCTGTTTTAAATAGTTTCCGTCACTGTTTTATAAAATCAAATCACCCTCATACTAAGTTCATGCCAAATGGCACTTAGTAGAAAACTGTTCCAAGATCAATTAATTCATAGAACTTTTCTTCTGGGAGGTAGGTACTATTTTTTCAAATCCCATTTCACAGATGAGGAAACTGAGATAAGGTCTTTCTTCTGCCAACTCCAAGTGGTTATTGCCAAGACTAACACCCAAAGAGATTTAGCTGGCCCAACCACAGTGAATCCATGAGGCTTATTCAGTACCCCAAAGATACAAATTCTGTTTATAGAAACATTGAATCAAAAAAGAAAAGCAGTTCAGATATTAAAACAGCTGCCAATGATATTAATTTGGACAACAGGGGCGCCCGGGTGGCTTGGTCATTAAGCGTCTGCCTTCGGCTCAGGTCATGATCCCAGGGTCCTGGGATCGAGCCCCGCGTCAGGCTCCCTGCTCGGCGGGAAGCCTGCTTCTCCCTCTCCCACTCCCCCTGCTTGTGTTCCTGCTCTCACTATCTGTCAAATAAATAAATAAAATCTTTAAAAAAAAAAATTTGGACGACAAAAATTTCATGATTCTAGTTGCCTAGCAGAGTGGCTTATGTATAGTAGATGCTTAGTAAATACATATTGAATGTTGTGGAATGAGTAGATACCTGATTCAGGTTGTTTGGTGCTGATATATTTTTAAGAAGCTTTTTTTTTTTTTTTTTTTTTTAAACAGAAGGCAAATTTTAATTACCATACTGAGTCTATTATACAAACATGTGTTTGGTTGATGATTGGAAGGGCTAGTTGGTTCACCATTTGCAGCATTAATTTTCAGTGAATATGCAATATCATTTACTAACCAAAACAGGAGACCATGCAAGAAAATAGAAAACATTGGATTGAGTTCTAGATCAAATATATTCTTGGTTCTGCCACTTATTATCTGTATGACTTGTAGTAAGTGTTTTTCTCTGAATTTTACTTTCCTGATCTTTAAAATGGGTGCAGAAATAACTACCTATCATAGTATTGATGTGATGATTAAGTAAGATAGTGTCTAACAGTACAGTGACTTGCACTTAGTAAATAATCATTTCATTCTCTGCTAGATTAGTGAATCATGGAGCATTACCGCAAATCCACATGCTGTAGGGAATAAATTAATTATTAGTAATACCTGGCTTTGGCTATAAGACTTGCATTCTGAATAAATGAATTAAAATAATCCTTAGAGATTAATGCCTTAACTGCCTTATTTATATATTATCTACTTTATTTTTTTAACACTCATAAGCACTCTTAGTAAATTCAACAAAATTTTCCCCCAATTTGATCTTCTTTACCTTTCTTCCCTTTCTGAGAAAGGAAACAGTTGTACACAATAGGCCAAAAGACAAGCTGCTTAACGAGAGAAAGAATAGCTTATTGAATAAGGAAATGATATGACTAGTTAATAAGTTAGTATCTGGCTGCTCACCATGGATGAGGCACCGTGCCACAGACCGCACAGGTATCTCATTCAATTCTAGTCAAAAGAAAAAAAAAGAAAGAAAATGTTAAGAAGGAGATACTGATTTTTTTTAAACAAATACGGAAACTAAAGTTCAGAGATATTAAGAAAATTTGCCCAAGATTAAAAGGAAAAAAAATGCAAGTAAGTGGAAGAGCTTGGTTTACAAACCAAGCCTGTCTAATTCTAGAGACTAGATTCCTCCTAACCACTGCAATAGAATGCACCCATATTTAAGTGTAAATGTACGTATCCATGCGATCTGAAAGACCTGAGCTTGTGTGTGTGTAGATGATGTCTTTTAATCTTATATGGGCAAGACTGAGAGCAGGCAAAGTTGAGTGTCTGCATGAGGGACCAGTGCTTCTGACCACCACCTCCTCAGCACTACCCAGGAGTGTAAATGGTTGTGATGAGCAACAAGACTCCCGCAAGTCAGGGAGCCTGGGCTTGGTCACCAGCCTCTTCCACCCCTCTGTCCTTAGCCATCAAATGCAGGCCTCATCTGTTGTGAGGGAGGCCCCTTAGAAACTCTAAAAATGCCTTTTACTTTATGGAATTAAGAATTACTGCCAAATCCTTGGTGTCTTTCAAAGAAAATGATACTGGTTTTGGCAGAGGGGAGATTTTAAAATATTTTAAAATTGTGTTTCAAAAAATTTCTTGGGGGGAAAAAAGTGATGCATCAGGGATTACTTTAATCAGTTTGCTCTGACCCTCTTTCATGCTATTTTTGAAGACAATTTTAAGTGGCTGTGATCACATTAGAAAACTATTTAATAATAATGTCCTTATGCTTATGTCTGGCTTTTAAAGCCATCAGCCATCTAAGTTGTGACCTTTGCTTTGTAATTCCTTGTCAGTTCAGTCCAAGTGCATGAACAGTAAAAATCATTTTCTACCCTGATGTTTTGATTGTTTAAACAAATGACTGTCTGAGTACCCTTATGAGCGGTATCACTATGTAACTTAGTAATACTTTATTGGAAATTAAAGTGTTAGCTAGAAGGAATCATTTGAGAGGAGGTGAAGGAGACAACAGAACAGAGGTGTGATCGACCAAATAGACACCAGTTAGATGGCCTGCTTTGGTTGGCTAAGCACGTAATCCTGAGCCTCAGTTTCCCCAACTGCTGAACAGGCAGACCAATAGTACCTTTCTCAAAGGTGGTTATGAAGATTAAATGAAATAATCCACAAAAATCCCTTCGTCCAGTGCCTGGCACATTGGAAATACTAAATCAAACATTTGCTATTATAATGAGCACTAAACAAATGGTAAGTTTATCAGTATCAATGACTTCTCTTAATTGCAAAGTCTCCACTGTCAGCATGAAAGGGAAAGTTGAAGCCGTTCATCCAGATAAGTCAGGCTTCAGATTCACTTTAGTCCTGAATAATTTGATTGTTTTCATTCCCTACTTTAACAAAAATGGAAAAAGAGCTAAATGTGCATAATTATAATTGCAAGATAGTTTACCTAGGAGCAAAGTTACTTCTTTCTATCATGTGCCCAAGGTCACAGAGCTAATGCGAGGTAGAGCTGCTTTATGAACCAGGCGGTCTGGAACCAGAGTCTGCATTCCTAAACTCTGTGCTACACCTGGAACTGGAGGGACAGAACATGAGTCCTTTCCATGAATTGGTGAGTGATTTCCTATTTTCCCTACCTGGGAGGAGAAGTCATTTTCAGCATCAGCAGAAATATAGCCACTTGTCAAGGGAAAGTGAAAAGAGTTTTTGTGTCAGAGCTCCTAAAGCTTTCCCTCTGGCTTTTGATTCTAGCTTGCTGAGGGATCTTAGGTAAATTATTCAACTTTGCTTTACCTTTTCTTACCCAGAATTTTCTCTTCCATAAAATAATAATTCTTACCAGCTTTCCTTCCTGCCTCTCTCCTCTCTTTTCCTCCCTCCAACCCCATCCTTTCCTTGTTTTCCCCCTTCCTTACTTTTTTAACTTAGAAATAGTATGTTGTGTACCTGCTTTGTGATTGTCACTTGCAGAATTACACTATTATAAATAATTTTCAGGCTTAACACATTTTCCTACTATATTGTTAAGCACAAAATTATATGTTTGTGCAAAAGTGCTTGACTCATTGGCCTCAAAGATACTTGAAAGAGCACAGACTTTGGGGTTAGAAGGAGGCCCAAGTCCTAGCTCTGTTATTCACCAAGACTGTGTGCATGTTATTAACATTCTTTCTTTAGGCCTTGATGTTCTCATATGTATAATGGAGTATTTGGGTAATAGTATGCAGTTGGAAGAATACAAAGATTAAATGAGATAATATATGGAAGTTCGCTGACCCAGAACTGGTGTTTGATAGGTGGTATCTGTAATCTTTTGGGCTGTATTTTACCAGCAAAAGATCAGTATACATCAGACTATGTACTGTTTTGGTTTGTTCCATTTGTGTGGTGGCTATAATAATTTAAAAATCTGTTGTCATTGAAAAGCAGAGATTATGGGTGATTATGGGAAATGGGATTATGTAATGGTAAACTGAGATTAGCAAGGGGTCTGGATCAGGGTCAGCACCCTCCTTTGTAACTACGGATGCTGACATAGGTCTTGACTACCTCACAAGCTGGTGTGTGTGTGTGTGAGAGAGGGGTAATTACTAGAGTAGTGCTCTGTAGACTGTGCTGTTTTACTCAGGGGCCTAGGGTCATATTATTATTCTAAGCCTTGAGTGATTAAAAAATTCAAACTTTCCAAATCCTTAAAAGCTTTGTATTTATTAATGTCTTCCAGAATAAGCCTGAAACAACTTCATGTATAGTGTGTAGTGATAGCTTTGGAGACTGCTGGATCTGGAGTCACCTTTTCAGATTGGATGACTTTGAGTCACTTAATTCTTGTAACATTCTGATTATCTCATTTGTAAAATGAAGTTTCTAATAGTGTCTAATTCCTCAGATGGTTGTGAGGATTAAATGAGCCAAATACCCAGGCAAATGCTAGTTGCTTTCAAGCAAAATGCATTTTTGCGTTCAAAACATTTTTTTCCTGTGTTTAATTTAATACCGTGTCAGAATCAACAGTTTGGGAGTGTTTTCAGTATGAATTCAGGTTTTATTTTCTTGTAGGTAATTGTGTTTCAAGAGTAAGGGCTTGATTGTCCAGGTTAATCTTCAAGTAAGTTTTGTGTCAGTCAAGACAAATCTTCAGGTAAACAAGCATTACATTCTTTGACAGAACATGAAACCGTTATGTCCCTTTGATGGAGTGCTGACTTGTTTAAGCATTTGTGAAAGACTAAAAACAGCTCCTGTTTTCTGACAGCGTATAATCTTAAGGCAGTTTCTAGAGGTTTCTTGACTGAATCTTTGATCATTGCTACCTCTGTGATTAAATAACCAATCTAGAAATGTGTGAAGTAATTTTGGGTTCAGTTCAGAGTAGATCTAACACAGAAACTTGAACCAAGACTGTGAAACCAAGGAGCAAAATTTCTTTTAAATGCTAATATATACAACGTCCATTATTTTCAAACTCAAAGGAGAACAGGATGGAATCACTGACATACATTATTTTTGTTAAGTGATTTAGGAGGAGAGCTGGAGTACAAGGGATCTTGTACTTGCATCTTTCTCTGAAAATCTGTGTCCTGGCATTTGAGGGGTTCTGCAGGAACATCAGAACAAGAATTTGCTAACACTGAAGATCATGTCTTGGTTTTAACTATGTGGCGTTGGTGTTTTAGTCCCTCCAAGGGTGTCCATTTCATTATCTAACAAAACAAATGGTGATTTCTGTCATTTCAAAAGTTCTAATGCACACAATCTAGAGTGATTAGAGGAGTCTCACTATGTAACTACTCTGGTTAAAATCCTCCCCTGACTTTTCATTATGAGCAGGATAAAGTCCAAACCCTCAATGCACTATACAGAGTTCTCTGATTTGGTTGTTGCTTATTTCCACCACTCTGAGTGGTGCATTTTATTACAGTGTCATCTAATAACGTACATGGTACGGTGATGTACCTACCACACTGCACTTGGTCTTGAAGGTGCTGTGGGCCCTTCCTCATCCATATACCATTTGTCTAGCTGAGACAACCTCTCTTCTCAGAAGCCTTCTGTGATGTTTGTTTGCCCTTATTCTTCACTCCCACTCCCCTTGTGTTTAGTGATCTTACCATGTACTTCCATAGCATTAAAAAAAAAAATGGGGGTGCTTATGTGGCTCAGTTGGTTAAGCATCTGACTCTTGGTTTCGGCTCAGGTTGTCATCTCAGGGTCATGAGATCGAAGGCTACATCCTGCTCTATGTGAAGCAGGGAGTCTGCTTGAAATTCTTTCTCTCCCTCTCCCTTTGCCCCTCCCCCCAACTCACATGCTTGCGCACTCTCTCTCTCTCTCTCTCTCTCTCTCTAAAATAAATAAATCTTCTAAAAAAATCATACTGGACACCTGGGTGGCTCAGTCAGTTAAGTGTCTGCCTTTGGCTCAGGTCATGATCTCAGGGTCCTGGATTGAGCCCCACATTGGGCTGCCTGCTCGGTGAGGAGTCTGTTTCTCCCTCTGCCCACCCCCACTTGTACTTTCTTTCTCTCTCTCTCTGTCTCAAATAAATAAAAAATATTTTAAAAAAATAAATAAAATCATATAGTGTGAAAACACTGTACTGAAATTATCTTCTTACTTACCTGTCTACCTGGCTAAATTGCCTCATAATTGGTATCTCCAGTTAGTGGCTCAGCACCAAAATCTTGGTAAAGATTTTCTGAACCAAAGTGTGATTAGATGTAGCATTCCGAACACCTATCAGTATTCTAAGAGTGGATCTGGGTATTTATCATCTTTATGCCTGCTGACCTCAGTTGATGTCTGACCTCAGTTGATATAAGGAGAGTGATTTGGAAGGTGGGAAGAACTTTAGAACATTACTATTATGCATTGATGTCAATAAGAAATACATATAACGTACCCTCAGCACTGGCCCACACAAACATACATTGTTCAAACCTAATTCTGTTTGGAGAGAGAAATGGGCCACTTAGGTTTGTTAGAAGAGCATGGAGACCATGGATTAAAAAAAAAAAAGGAGGGTGGGCAAGTTGCTGGCCATCTTTAAGGAAATAATACAATAGGCTGAATGGCAAGTGCCAGTGAGTGTCTGCCAATTCAAGATGTGTAGAAGGTCTAAAAGCCAGAAAAGATGTTAGACCTAATGCTGTTGCTGATGAAGAAAATACACACTTTATCTTCCCCCAATTCTCGCCATCTATGAGAGTGGTAGTGTGGATATTCCTCTTTGCAGAAGAAGAATATGAGCTTGGGGAGATTGAGCAACTTACTCCACATCTTAACATCTCGTCAGTCTTCAGACCTGGTGTGTTTGCTCCTAAGCCTTTGCTTCATACCGGTCTTTGTCATCTTGTATTGCCTAGATAGGGTGTTTTTCTTGATATATAATAATAGTAAGACTGTTGCAAATAGAGTAAACAGATTCTTCTTCCACAGCTTACCCGCATTCAAGATGCTTCCTTTTAGATTTTCTTTTCATAGTCTGTGCTAGTTAATAGTCAGTGCAGTAGACAAGGACAGGGTGTCCTATAGATTCAGACACTGATGTGTATAATCTCTATCTAGGAAAGTGAGGGAAGACAAATATGACAATAGAAGCTTTAGATGGTTCAATTTGAGTAGTTAAGAATTTAAGACGGGGTGGTTAAGGAATTTAGCAAAAAATGATGTTTCAGTACTTAAGATCAAAGATCTATTTACATGTGGAGGAAGGTCAGAGAAGGAGTAATAAAAAGTGATGTTTTCACGTTTCTTCTGTGACGAGAATCCACCATGTTAGTGACCCAGAGAGGTAATATAACTGCTGTACAGTGCTGGAATAGCAATATATAGTGTACTTTAAAAACTTCCTAAAACTCTTTTGATGCCAAGTTTTCCAAGTTCTGAAGTTTGAAAGTGGGTAAACTTGTAGCGTGGTCTATTTCTTTTTCTTGTCTTTTCTTTTTTTTTTTTTAATCAGGTTGGCTCAGTTTGGGGCGTAGAACGAAAAAGTTAACATTTCTGGACCCTATAAAACTTCTCAGATTTTAAGTAATTACTGTATCACAAAGAGCAAAGTCTACCTCCTGCCCTAATTTGCAAATGAAAGCTCCAAAAAGTACCCTAAATGAGAGCTAACACACAAAAATTAAACAATGAAGTAGATGTGCAAAATTATTTGTGCAGATTTGGCACTTAAATCCTACAGCAGCCGAAGCATATCTTTTAAATTTCACTTAGCTGGATGCACTGCTCACACAGGCGTCTCTTCACTTCCTGAGGAAGTAGATCCCCATTTTCCCCCCTATGGTGAGAGAGTCTCTGTGCTACCCAAGCAGTCCCCCTGTTTACATTTATTCCCCCATCCTCCTTTGATTCCCCAGCAAAGCAGCTGCTTTGAAAAGAAGCCCAAAGGATTATCTTGCAATTGGCTACCCACTCACCCTCTTTCCTGACCCAAGAAGAAAGTTCCTTTTTTTTTTTCCTCCCGGCATTATTTAGAGTAAGAACTTGAGGGTTTAAAGAATATTTTTTCATATTCTTTTTTTTTTTAATAGGGAATATTATCAAGTAAGCTTCCAAATCCAACTTGAGGGAGAATTTTAGAACAGAAAATAGTTTACAGTTTACATTTCTTTTGAAGATGAACTCAGAATCCTTTTAAAAATTTTAAAAATCTGTGATGCCAATACTTACATCCTGTTACATTGGAAAAGATCTTCATTTTAATTTCTGTTGTACATCTTCCTTTCTCTACTGGATTTGGAGTCTCCTTCTACATAGTGGTATTATGGAAAATGCTAAGTATAATTTCATGAACATCATGGTGAAAAATCGCAGTAAAAGAGCCTGCCACTTATTATTGCATTTTCACACTAATAGGTACACCTAAAGCCTTTTGGGGGGGGGGGGCGGGCAGAGAGTGTCATTTGAGTCAGCTGATGAGTCCTCTGGCATGCAACTTTCTGTTTCTTACATCCAGGTCATGTGAGAGAGGAGCAGTAATAGTATGCCTCAGTTACTCTGAAGAAAGGTACCGTTTTTACTCTTAAGTCAAACTAGGAATGGATCTGGATGACAAAAAAAACCCACATTCAGTTCTATGAACTTTTTTTGGCCTGCTTTAGTAGGTATAAGTCAACCATTGCTTTGGGAAGCCATAAGATTAGCATTTAAAAGCTGAACCTAATGTCATCACTTCTGAACATGTCTTCTCCCAAGTGAAGTCCTTTTCTCCGCGTGTGTTCCCAGTGCAGAATCCCCATGAATATATATATTTTTTTAATTGGCTGCTTTAGAAATTTTGATCGATTGCAACTCATTGGGGAGACAGGGAGAAATTTATAGTTACCATATTCTGAATTCTAATTGAAGTACAGAGTTGTAGAATTCTCAGAGACTTCCATTGAACTTACTACAGCAAAGTACCTACATTCCAGATCTGTGGGGAGTTTTTTGTTGTGGTTTTGTTTTAATACCTGTTGGGTCAATAAGGGAAAGTAACTCCAAAATTGAACTTACCTAGTTCCTTTAGAGGGGGGATTCTGGGGACTTTACAGGCAGGTCAGCACTTTGGTCTATTATCCTACTTTGGCCACATCTGCTGGGAAAGGCATTTTTCTACTAGTTGTTCATTAAAAATTGTTTATTTAGCCCACATTGGGCTCTATGCTCAGCAGGGAGTCTGCTGGAGATTCACTCCCTTTGCCTCTCTCCCGCTTTGTGTGTGAGCTCTCTCTTTCTCTCTCTCTCAATTTTTTTTAAAGATTTATTTAGTATTTTTACTGCAAGGCACTGTGCTAGAGGCTAGAAATATTAATAGCAAAAATTATCTTGTTGCTGTGCTTCATGGAACTTACAGTCTACCTTTGGTTTTATATCCTAATTTACCATTTTCATGGAGCTAGAGAAGTATTTAAAGGCAGAGAGAAAATGACTTGAAGTTCAAACCAAAAAGCCTTTAGCTAATGTCCCATTTTGAATAATTAAGAGAATGTTGCAACATTCCTCAAACTTGTCGTTAGGATTTAGCAGTTATTGGACCCTAGAGGGAAAAGTACAACAGTGGTTTATGGCCAACTGATGAGTAAAACTCTTCTGTTTATCCTGTATTCATTCATCTAAAAAATATTTATGAGAGCCTTCTCTGTACTCAGCACTGCTCTACCCACTCTGGACAAAACAGTGAGGCACTGAAAAGTACTGGCCTTATCGTGCTCCAACTCAAGTGCAGGAGACAAATTATAAGCAAAACTGGTGGGTGATGTTGCAATTCTCTTGTGTGAATGTGGACACCATCTGCTGAGAATTGAATCCTACATTATCCAGACCTCATCTGTGCCCCAGTTCCTAAACCCAAGCTTGTACTGTAGCTATCATGGTCTGTTCTATAGAAGAGAGGATTTGAACTTTGTGGGTACTTCAGTGGCAATTTGCACTGCATGCAATCCACAAATGTGAAGGAGCATACACTATGAGTGAGGGGCAGCTCAAGGTACTGGAGATAAAAGTGAAGAACAAGAATAATACAATTCTCATCCTCACACCATTGACATTCTTTTCAGTAGGGACAGGTGATCAAAAAGTCTACTAATTGGATAATGAAGATAATTTCTGATGAAAAGTGCTTCAGTGGAAATAAAACTGTGATATGAGAACGTTTGGGGCTACTTAAGATAGGTCACCTGGGAAGGTTTCTCTGAGCAGGTGGTGTTCACACTGAATCCTGAATGGTGAGAAGGACTTGCCTTTGCAGAGCCCAAGAGGAGAAAGCTCACAGCAGCAAGTGCAAAGGGCCTATGGCAGGAATATATTTCAGGTGTTTCAGGGACAGAAAGGAGGCCGGTGTGGCTGTTGGGTCTGGTGGGGAGAGAAAGGGTTGTGTGCTAAGATATGAGCACGGAGGTAGGCAAGTTTATGTTAAATAGGGCCTGATAGGCCTTGATCAGCAGCCTGCATGTTGCTGTAAATGGAATAGAAGGGTATTCCGAGATTTTAAGCAGGCAGCAAGTGCTGTTTTATATTCCCAGAGAACCACGCTATTGTTAAGTAGCAAGCATGCAAGCAAAGGAGGCTATTTAGCGGCCCTTGAAAGCCTTCTGGGCAGGAGTGGAGCTCGTACTCTAGCAGTACAGGAGGAGATGGAGAAAGGTGAATGTTGCAAGATTTATTTTGCTGGTAGAACTAGGACGTAACAGCCTGGATGTGGAAATAGGGGAACAGGAAGAATCAAGGATGGGGCCCAGGGTTTTGGCTTGAACCACCGTGCTTCGAGTTTGGGGATGCTTGTGCTAAGTGTGGTTGGAAAGATTGCAACAACAATAACCATGGAAGAATGGATAGGGGTGTGCGATTTGTCCGGTACTATACCAAGTGCTTTCCAACTAGAACTCCTTTTTGCCCTCAACAAGCCTGGGAAGTAGGTTCTACGATTAGGCCCATCTTGCCAGGAGGAAACCAAAGCAGAGAAAGATGAAGTGACTTTTCAGAGGCCACAAGGCCGGTCAGTAGCAGAGTAGAGATTCAAAGTTGGGCTTCTCTGTGCATGAGTAAACACGAATGTTTTCTAAAACTGTCTTGAATTTATTATTGAAGCTCTAGTTGACTTTTGAAACTCTGCTGTTTAGGTTAACATTCACCCATTACCCAAACAGTTCAGCCTCACTTTTATACCAGGTCAAGATGGGCCAGCGTACTTTGGGAGAGCTGATCCAAATCCAAGCCCTGGGGGAATTTCACAACCTCTTTATCCTCTTCCTGTGCTGATCTTTAATCTACAGGGAGCAGAACATACATGGAATGTGACCTTTACTATTAATACAACTTTTAGTTTTGACTTCAGCATCTAAAAGATTAGTAATAATGATTAAATAACTATGGCAGTCATGTCATGATCTGTCAGTACCAGGCATCTTGTGGGTGCTTTACATAACACTGTCTTATTTAATCGTTTCAAAAACCCAAAGAAATGCTATCCCTAAGAGAAGACTGAGGCTCACAGAGGTTACAGCATGTCAGTGATGGAATTAGGATCAGAATCCATGTCTTTGCTGATGTTCTTCTGCTCTAAACATCAGCTCCAACAACAATGAACTTTCAGTTGGAATTGTCTTGTTACCAAAGGAACATGTCCTGGGCATGTCAAGGATAAATGCTTTGTTGTGCTTTAGGTAGCAGAATTACATTAACATTCTCATGGATTGCCAATCAAAAAATTGCTTTTTTTTTTTTTTAAGTTTAAAATGATGCTTATCTTACAATTTGAATTTTGGAACACTAATGCAAAATTCCTAAGGAAAGTTTAGACTAAGCTTTATGAGAAATAATTGCTTAATAACTTGGGTTCTTTTCTCCTAGTATTACTTAGGGTTTAGGTACATGTGGTATAATCCATTCTAGCTAAACAGAAGGGGAGATATAATGAAATGTATTTGATGGCTTATAAAACCACTAGAGGGGCCAGAAGAGGAGGCTGAGCTTCCAGAATCCTTTGGTCACCTAGAACCTAGTTAAGTCCACTGCTTCCTTTAAAACTGTTACAGCTAGTGCAGGAAGCTGTTACTGCTCCTGACTGAAGGGACTCTTTGCTCCCACTACTATCCGAGTGAGCAAAATGCATGCCCAGCATCCAGCTGTTTTCTCAGAAATATCCTTCCCATATCAGTCTTGCAGGGTTGTACCTGATTGGCCGAGTCACCTCTGCATCTGTAGCTAATTGCAAAGGAGAAGAAGTGGAGAATATGCTAGGAGAGGGCTGGAGTGGAATTTGAAAGAGCCAATCCACAGTATCCTCTACACTCACTACTCCTACACTGTTCATTACATTTCACTTTTCTTCTTTCAAGTTGATCTAAATCAGGAGCTTCTAATATGTAGCCCTTGAACCAAACGCAACTTTGTATACCTTTAGACCTTTCTGTTTTCCCTAATGATACAGTACCCCTGAGCTAGGACAGCCTAAAATAGCTTGTTTCAGACTTTAGAGGATACCTAAAAATCACATGGAGGGCTTGTTAAAAGTGTACATTCCTGAGATGTACAGAAATTTAGATTTTGTATGATGCTCAGGAATCTACAAACTCAGTAAACACCCCCAGATGATTACACACTTTCATCTAAAGGAAAGACAGCTGACTCCCTGTTTCAGTTAGAGCACTTTGAGTGAAAGGGGGGGAACATTTCAACAGTTTATTCAACTTAACCAAAGGCAGTTGGTGTGTCCAGCACACACTGAGTAATCAGGAATGCTTAGGCCATGACCTTTGCAAATCAGGCTTGCCATCTGATGTGATGTAGAAAATGATCAAGATTGTGAGTGTGCTTTAGCTCATGCCTTTAACCCCCACTGGTTCTGATGCTGTTTGGAAGCAGAGTACGAAGATTTCGTTTATTTTAATGTAGTAAAAAAAAGCCTAGGTGGGGAAAAAAACTCTGGCGATTTCCTGAGCTTGCTTCCTCAGATTAAGTTTTCTTAAAACTTAAAAGGCCCTGAGAAACCAAATTTGTCAGACTCCTGGTAGCTGATCTGACAAGACATCTGAGTACATTTAATTGCAACCATAGGAGAACAAAAAACACAAGAAGTTCTAGGAACTTCAGTCCTTCAGTCCAGATTCAGTACATGGGATCAGATAGCAACTGGAACCTACATTCATTTTTCCATCTCTCAGTTGTTCGGAATGCACAAGATATTGCAGATTTTGAAAAATTGCAGAGCTTTTTGATTTACCTGAGATTACACTTTCAGAAGTGAGTCATGTAGTTGAAAGAGTATAAATTAGAATTTGTTTTTATACCCTTTTTTTTTTTTTTGGAAAGCTACAACGCTCAAGAGTGCATATTGTGGTTTAATTTTAAGAGCAACTAATTGACATAATAGTGAACAACGCCATCCAAAAAGAACAAGGGCCTGTGGAGTACTGAAGGTGCATTTCAGAACTGTCATGATTTTTTTTTTTTTTTTTTGCTATGTTTCTATACTTTGGCCAATTTGGGGGGCCTATCTCCTATTTCCTTGAAAATATATTTACTCGCAAAGAGAATTGGCAACAAATATGTAAATCTAGGTTCAACATTAAACTAGCACCCGCCAATTTTCCAGAGTAGTTTGGTTTGTTACATAGCCTCCTCATAAAATTGATTAGAATTAGTCATCAGTATCTCCCTAGAATACAGTGGATTATACTGTTCAGGGGAAGTCTCTCCCTGTGTTTTTATAGAACTGCTATATTTTTGAAGAGCTAATGACCTATATTACCCTTGTTTCTAATGAAATAAGGTCTGCTGCTAGCGTAAATACTTCTTCTGTCATGTAAGTGTCTCACAAAATAGGAATAACAAAACTTGAACACCTAGGCCCTAGATTCTAGCCTGAGGTGTAGTTCGTTGCATGGATTTTCACACAGTGGTGAAGCCTCTGAGCTCACCTGGCTTTCAGTAGCCACAGGTGAGTTGTTCCCAGGCACAGACCATTTAAGAAAGAGGAAGGCTGAGCTTATCACGATAGCTCCACTGTTCTTGAGCTGCCTTCTTTTCTACTAAGACCAAAGTTAATACTCTAGCCTTTCCAAATTACCTGCTCTCCTTCCTTTTCAAGCTTTCCTGGTATATCCTTGAGATTCCCCACACTCATTTATCCCTGTGAACCCACGGTGGATGGATTCCAATTCTATCAGTCCCACAGAAATGATCCTCCTCAGTGTCAACTCCATGAGGTGTTTTCGGCAACCGTCAGGTTGACATCTTTATTTTTATTTTTTTTAAGATTTTATTTATTTATTTGTCAGAGAGAGAGCACAAGCAGGGAGAGTGCAGGGGGAGCGGCAGGTGGGGGGGGGGAGGCGTGGGTAGAAAGCAGGCTCCCCACTGAGCAAGGAGCCCAATGTGGGACTTGATCCCAGGACCCTGGGATCATGAACTGAGCTGAAGGCAGACGCTTAACCGACTGAGCCACCCAGGCACCCCAAGGCTGACATCTTTTAGTGCTTGTTTTGTTGCTCATACTTGCCCTTTTGTGCTTTCTTTTTACAGTGGCTGCAGGTCCCACAGTCAACTGATTTGCCTCTCCTGTGCTTGGCTTCTCATTGTCGCATCTATGCAGATAGTTCTTCTTCCTCCTTAGATGTGGTATCTGTCCTGCAGGGTTTTGGGTGATAATTTCCAATCTCCAGCTGCCACTTCTCTTACATATCCTGGCTCAGTGAAAGCACTACTTCTTACCCAGTCACCTAAACTGGAACTTGAGGTCATTTGTGATTCCTCCCCTTTTTACCCCACACACTTTGTCAGTCACCCATGTCCCAGTCTACTTCCATATCCTCTTGAACTTATCCATTTCCCTCCACTCCCACTGCCTCTGCCCCAGTTGATGACTTCAGTGACCCCCATGCCCCCCAGTCTATCCTTCATGCTGATGCTTGATAAGCCTTTCAAAAATAAATCTGATCTTGATACTCCTCTGCTGAAAGTCCTTCCAGAGCACCCCATGTCTCTAAGATAAAATCCAAATCAATTAGCAGAATTGGGAGGACCTCTGCCTTTCTCTCTAGCTATGTCTATTTTATTGTTTATTCCTTGAAACTCATTTTCCAGTCATATCATCAATGTGAAGTTCTATGAAAATGCCTTGTTTTCTCACTTCTGTGGGCACCTGCTCTTTCCTCTGTCAGGGGTCTTCACCCCTGCTCTCTCTGATTGGGTTAACTTCACGTTTGAAGAATAGGTCCTCTCCCAGGAGCTCTCTCTGAGCCCCTCCTTCAGTTCCCCTTTCCCAAAGTCAGGTTTAGCTGTCCCTCCTGGGACCCTCCCCTCTCTGCCTGTCTCCCTGCTGTGTTCCCTAGTAGTTTGAGCTTCCAGAGGCCAAAATCAATACCTTTGTCTTTATCTTACACACTTACATACTTATCAGGTGTTCCATAAATGTTTGTTAAATGTATAGGTAGCTCTTCTTAGAAATCTGAAAAGTACTCAATTTTGTTTTTACCAGAAGGAGCAACTTATACTTTATTTTGTTTGTTTTTCCTCTCCCTCTAGCTACGAAAATTTTTAAAAAGCTATAGTGAAGTATAGCTTGATTTACCTGTACTACTTGTTTACCCAGCCTAGTAATAATTTGACACTGTGACTTCAATCAAAAACTGATTCAGCCAAATGGACCTATATGCCATCCACTGCATAGGTATTTTAAATAAAATTGAATAGTTCATTAAATATAAATGAAGTCAGTTTTACTATCTGACTGGCCTGGTATTTTTCTTCCTAATATATAGTATAGGTCTTGGTTTAAACCCACTGAAGCATGTCTTACTCACCTGCAAACTCTGGTTGGTGGGAAGGTTACATGTAATAATATCTGCAAACTGCTCCTCCTATGTGTGGCCCTTAGTTAGATGTCAGTGTATGTGAGTCATTTTCCCTTTAAATAGCGTTTACATTTAGAGTAAGGACTGACCATCAAGGGTAATTTTTCTCATTTTTTTCCCATTGAAATTCTTGAATTTACTGTTTACATTAAAGCTGTTGCCTATCTTTTTATATTCAACAATTTATTTCTAGGTTGTTCAGTTTTCGTTAGTAGAGCATATTCACCACAGATTTTAGTGATCATCCATATTTTAGGATATTTTCATTTCATCACAAAAGGATCTACATGGAGAGATGTGGACGTGTATCTTCACAAGATTTTAGTGCACCAGTTTGGACTCGAAGAAGCTGGTTTGAGTTTCACTTAGCTATCCTGTTAACAATCTCCTGGTAGCAGATTTATTTTTTCTCAACTTTACTATTACATGTTTCCTTTGCCCCTTTGAGCTTATTGGACAACCACAAGAGAAGAATTTGAGCCTGTGTGGGGATGATTAGGTATTTTCTCTATAATGTGTAACGGTATATTTTTTAAAAATTAAACATCTGAAGGAAGAAGTCACGTAGAATTAAATGGTTCTTCCCTGAACCAGAATCTGTTGTTGGTTTACATTAAGGTTATTTTTGAAGGATGTTGTTCATATGACCTCAAAAGACCTGAACTCAAGACTAATTACTATACCTATATCTTGGTAACTTGCTTTCCTGGTTCTGGGTAGCGAAGCCAGTTGGCCCGCTTCCAGAGCACATTTGGGCTACAAGGGAACTAACTGCTTGCTTTGCTAGCTGGCATTCAAGATTAAAGCGAAGATGAATGTTGTTTTTGGCAGCAGCTGCTGTTTTGTTCGGGGCAGACCTAATACCACTCTGTAGGTCTGTGCATAAAGAAAACAAGCTACACAGACACTCCACTACCTTTCCGACTTTGGGAAGTGTGTAATGTGGGCCCTGGCAATGCATATTTTTAAAATCGCTTCTCAAGTTCACAGAGAGAAAAGTTTGGTTTTTGTCATTGTTGTTGTTTTCCTCCAAGTTTAGAAGCTTGGAATTTTCTGATTTCTCAAACAGCATTTGTAACCCTGATGTACTTGGGCTACCTGCATGTCCGTTTGTACTAAAGGAAAGAAGTGTGCAAAGCAACTTCTGTGATAACACACACATGTTCAGATCAAGTAAATAGTTTGCTTTAGAGGGACTTTGAAGCTCCTTTTCCTGGCATGTGGCTTTTTATTGTAAGGAAGGTTCTTAGGTTCAGAAAGAATTGATGATTGGGTGAATTTCCCACCGGGGTCTGCCGACACTGGTTCTCAACAAACATGAGCCACCGGTAAGACCTTTGCCTTTCAGGGTCTCCAGCCTCATCTTCCTGTAGCTTTCCCCCATCTTCTTCAAAGTATCTTTTCAGTACTATCTGCCACCGTTAAAACCTCCCAGAAAAAGATCTGCTGTATCTGTCATTCATAATGGAGGATGAATGTTTGTCACTTTTCTTCCCTCTACCAAAACTGTTTCTGTCATGTGGCTTAGTCTAACAACACAACCACATTTCTTAGTCTTTTTTTTTTCATCATGTAAATAATGTAAAGGCAATTTTTAGCAGTGAAGGGGTTATTGGAATTGTGTGTGATGTGGGGAGTATGTGGGGGACACTTTTGACGCATGCCTCTAAATAAAAACATCTAGAACTGCCGACAATAAGATTAGTTCAGCGTGTCTGTGCAATGAAAGGTTATCATGAAATGAGAGGTTATCACACAATGAGCGTGACCTAGAGAGAAAAGTTGTACTATGCTAAAACAAAGTAGCCAAAGAAAAATGTCATAGGCAGAAGCAGAGAATGTTAGGGGGGGAAAAAAAAGTGAGATGATTGCCCAAACTGAAAAGATACATTTTAGAGCAGAAGTCACAAACACAGGGACATTTTGCTTCAGCATTCTATCTCCGATAGGGTGTGTGCATGAGCACACCCGCCCACATTTAGGCACCTGTATACCCTTGTTGGAGTTTCCAGAAATTAGAGAAAGAGGAAGAGAGAGAAAACAAAGATAAGTATTTTGGTGCTACACAGAAATACCTCACTTAACTGGAAGTCATTTGTTAACTGACACTACGCTAAACACAGTTGAGAACAAAGAAATAAATTGAAAAAAGCTTCTGAATCCAAAATCAGTGTCAAAATATCCGTATACTAAAGGTCATACTCTTTGTTCATGGAAGATTGACTCTATAAAGTCCTCTTGCCTATTCAGTTTGAAAAGTCCTTGTTTCCCTGGTTTCCTTGACAATCCAAAACCCATAAACCACACAACAAATAATTGCACAGCACCTGTAGTTTGAAAAGTTTTCATTTGATCCTCACCATTACTCCATGAAGTAGGTAAGGCAAAGATTATTCTTATTCTCATCTTCTACACTGATAAACAGATGCTTCGAAAGACTAATTGGCTTCTTTGAGGTGACACGGTAAAGGGCTCAAGAGGTTTCCGGGATCCACGTTCTGCTCTCTGCTACCGCCGGTTTTCAAAAGCATGTGGTTTTTTTTTTTCTTTCTTGCCCATGGAAACCTTTGTTCAAATAAAATCTTACCCAGAAGCATGAACAAATAAAACAGAAAAAAACCAAGCTGCTTTGCTTAAAGCAGGGGTTGGGGGCCCAGAATACTGACAGGGGCAGTTTATTTTCCTTACCAGGAAAGCTTGGACATCACAATGCTATGCCATTCATCCATTAATTCATTCAAAATTTCTTGAGCTCTTAGTTTTCTATTGCTGCTGTAACAAATTACCACAAACTTAGTGACTTATGAAACAATAGAAATTTATTAGGTTACAGTTTTGGGGATTCAGAAATCCAAAGTTGGTGGGCTTACTGAGCTAAAATCAAGGTGTCCGTGGGACTATGTTCCTTCCTGAAGGCTCTAAGGTAGACTTTGGTCCTTGACTTTTTCAGCTTCTGGAAGCCACTGGCATTCCTGGACTCCTGGCCCCTTCCCAGCAATGGCAAGTAAAGTCCTTATCATGTCACATCTTACCCCTTCTTCCCTTACTGCATTTCTCTAGCCAGAGCTAGAAAAGGTTCTATTTGTGAGGAGCCATAGGATTCTTTTGAACCCAGGGAATCCAGGGTAGTCTCTCCACCTCAAGGTCCTGAGCTAAATCACATCTGTAGAGTCCATTCTGCCATACAAGGAAAAAATTCACAAGTTCCAAGAATTAGGGCCTGGCCATCTTTATGCCATTACTCTGCCTATCAAATCCACCCTCCATGGGCCGTGTGTTGTTTGTTGCTATTGAGACTACAGGAGGCTAGAAATAGGCATACTAGCAGTAAAATATGTTGCAAATATTGACCTGACAGCCTGGGAGAAACAGGTAAAGTGAGACACCAACAAAAAATAAAATTTGAAAAACACTCTCTCAAACAAATACTGTACTTTGGAGCTACTTAGAGAAAGGCGGTCACCACTACATACTTGAAATGCTTTCTCCCCCTACCCACCTTTATTGAGGTATGAATGACAAAAATCGTATATATTCAAGGTATACAGTGTGATGTTTGATATAAGTATACATCACAAACTGACCACAATCCAACTATCACCTCATAGTTACCCTTTTCTTCTGTGTGTGGTGAGAACACTTGAGATCTACTCTCAGCAAACTTCAAGTATATAATATAGTCTTATTAACTATAGTCCCTGTGTTGTACATTAAGTCCACAGAACTTATTCATCTTATAACTGAAAGTTTGTACCTTTTGATCTAGGTCTTCCCCAGCCTCTCGTAACCCCCACTCTATTCTACCCTGTTACCATGAATTTGACTTTTTCTTTTCTTTTCTCTTCTCTTCTTTAATTTTCTTTCTCCTTTCCCTTTCTTTTTTTTTTTATTTTTTTTTTTAGATTCTACATGTAAGTGAGATCATACAATATCTGTCTCTGTCTGGCTTATTTCACGTAGTCTTTTATTTCATGAACCTGAATCATCAAAAAAAGTAAGGTTTAATACTTCTACCCACTGTTTAAGAAATAAAGGAAATGTGTGTACTACATATTAGAAAAATGTCTATAATCTATATAGACTAATACTGAAAAATTGCTTTTCTATATAAAGAAGTAAGCTCTGCATTTCAGCCCTCTCCTCTCACGTGGATACTGATGAGGGACATTACTCCCATGACTCCTCCTCTGTTCTAATGTTTAGTTATGCCAGAGTGAATTGTTGTTACAAAAGGCGAATATCCCATACTACTAGCTAAGTATATACAAAAATAAATTACAAGTTTATGTAACAGCTTTGGATGAAATGCTTCAAGAAATAGTTTGTCAGAGATGTGTGACTGTATTAGCAGATTTAATTTTAGCCCTAGCCAAATAGATTCCTATAAAATGAGCAAAATCCTATCTTTACCGGTGTTTGTATATAACTGATGCAAAAAAAAGGATATGGAGGCTACCCTGGTGAGATTATTTTGCAATTATTATAGATGTCTGTATTAGAATATTTGTTAAAACTGTGATAGAACATATATGAAAAATTATGGTATCCTGAAAAATGTAGACTCTTCTTCTGTGGCATGGATTATGGCACATACTTGTGTCCACATGCTTAATATCTGAAAAATCACTGAAGTTTTGGGGCTGTGCTATTTGGAGCCCTGACCAGTGATCTGACTGCTTTGTGGGAATGCTGTGACAGTATGGGATGGAGGACAGGATTTAGAATTGGACAGATCTGTTTTTTATCACTTAGAAGTCCAAATCCTCTGTAGCTCAATTTCTTCATCTTTAAAGTGACAATATTTGAATAAAATCTTAAAAAAAATTTTTTTTTGTAGAAAAGGCCACCTAGGTGGCTCAGTGGGTTAAGCGTCTGCCTTCAGCTCAGGTCATGATCCTGGGGTCCTGGGATCGAGCCCCACATTGGGCTCCCTGCTCAGAGGGGAGTCTGCTTCTCCCTCTACCCTTCCACCTGCTCATGATCTCTCTCTCTCTCTCACTCTCTCAAATAAATAAATAAAATCTTAAAAAAATTTTTTTAATAAAAAAATAAAATTAGGATATATGAAACTTAAAGTTTGTGATAAGATATTCAAAATGTTTGGTACATAATAAATGTTCAGTAAATGGTAGCCATTATTCACTGTATTGGTGAAACAACACCAGCATCTGCACTCACATTTTTCAACATCCTGTCTGATAGCACTGATGAACTGTACATGCTCTTATTTAAAGCCAGGCCCTGTGATTGACAGCTGGATCTTACCCCTTCTTGCCTTTTCAAGAACGTTGTTCAAGAAGTTGCCTCTCTTCTAATCCACATCGCCAGCTACACCCACCTGCTGCGTCATCCACACAGGCATATGGACAACCTGATGTTTCTACCGGCTTACAGAGAGAACTCGCCCCTCGCCCCAAGTCCTTGCCAATTGCTACCCCACTTTGTTTTTATTTATTTATTCATTTGTCTGTTTGCTCTCCTTTGAAGGACAACTCTTTAAAAGAGCTGTCTACATTCACAGTTTCTAATTACTCTCTTATGTTCTCTTAAACTCATTCCAGACTGGCTTTTTCCATAACTGCTTCAGTAAAAATGTTCTTATTAATGTCATCAGTGAGCTGTATCCTGCCAAGTCCAGGGGTCAGTTCTCGGTTCTCCTCTTACTTGACCTATTACGAGTATTTGACATAGTTTGACCTCCTCCTCCAGGTAATTTTTCTTTTTTTAAACTTGGCTTCCTCCTACTCCTTTGGCTTCTCCCTCAAGCTCCCCAGCTCTTTTGTGAGTTCTAAATCTTCTCTCAGACCTCTTCCAGTTAGAGCACCATAGGACTCAATTCTTTGTTCTTGTTTCTGTCTGTCCTCACTCCCTGGATGGGTTCATCCACTCTTTTGAATGATGAATAAATTCCATTTATACATCAAAGGCTATCATTTATATATCTAGCCCAAACTTCCCTTCTAAATCCAGATTCAAATATCATGACCTCTAATATCCTCCCTAAGGTATCTCAAAGACATTTCAAATTTAGCACACTCAAAATTCAGCTCCTGATCTCCCCTCCAGGTCTTCTCTACCCTGAGCCTTCCCTATATCAGTTGATGGCAACACCATCCTTCCATTTGCTCAAGCCAAAATCCTTGGAGTCCTCTTTGACTCTTTGAAATCACATTCCAACTATCAAGAAATCTTATTGGCTGAGCCTACAGGAGATACAGAATCTAACCACTTCTGGTCAGTGCATTGCTACAACCCTTTCTTGCTTGGATTGTAACAAGAGCCCCTAACTGGTCTGTTTCTACCTATTGCTACCCTAAAGTTGGTTCTCACCACAGCAATCAAAGTGATTTTTTAAAAAAATATTTATTTATTTGAGAGAAAGAAAGAGACCGAGATAGCGACAGAGAGCATGAGTGGGAGGAGAGGGAGGAGAGGCTCCTGCTGATCAGGGAGCCCAACGTGGGGCTCGATTCTAAGACCCTAGGATCATGACCTGAGCCGAAGGCAGATGCTTAATGGACTGAGACATCCAGGTGCCCCCAACGTGACTTTTTTTTAAAGCCTTTTTTTTTAAACAGTTTTAGGTTCAGAGCAAAATTGAGAGGAAAGTATAGAGATTTCCCCTATGCTTCCTGACCCTACACGTGTACAGAGTGGTATATTTGTTACAATTGATAAATCTACATAGATATATCTTAATCATCCAAAGACCATAGTTTACACTGGGTTTACTCTTGGTGTTGTACCTTCTATGAGTTTGGACAAATGTACAATGACATACCTACCATTATACAGAGTATTTTCAGTGCCCTAAAAATCCTGTATTCCACCTTTTCATGCCTCCCCCTACAACCTCTGGCAACCACTAATCTTTTTGCTACCTTTTCCAGTGTGTCGTAATAGTTGAATTGTAGAGTATGTAGCCTTTTTGGATTGGCTTCTTTCATTTAATAATATACATTGAAGTTTCCTCCATGTCTTTTCATGGCTTGATAGATGGTTTCTTTTTACTACTGAATAATATTCCATTGTCCAATATACCACAGTTTATTTACCACCTACCAAAGAACATCCTGGTTGCTTCCAAGAAATCATTTGCACAATTTAGTCTTCATTTAAGTCCAAGGGAGACAGTGCTATGAAGAGTGTGACCCCACAGTGCTGAAAGGAGCTTTAACCAAACTTAAACCGGGATTACTGCTAAAATAGAAGATCACATTGGTAAAACAATAAAAAAAGTTTGAATTTTGTTTACAAGCCACTATTATCTATGTAGGTAGCATTGTAGTCTCAGAAATTTCAGTAAATGATAATCTTCATTTGGTCCAGTATAATATCTAGTTAGCATGTAGGTATTAGTGGAAAATAATCCATTTTGTTGTTGTTGTTGTTGTTTTGTTTTTTTAAAGATTTTATTTGTTTGACAGAGAGAGACACAGCGAGAGAGGGAACACAAGGAGAGGGAGTGGGAGAGGGAGAAGCAGGCCTCCCGCCGAGCAGGGAGCCCGATGCCAGGCTCGATCCCAGGTCCCTGGGATCATGACCTGAGCCGAAGGCAGACACTCAACGACTGAGCCACCCAGGTGCCCCGGTTTTTTTTTTTTAAATACATGGCAGCTACATAAATAGGGAAGATTTCTAGCCATGCGCAGATGGACTTTGTGTAATTTTAAGATGCCATAAATGAATATTAACTGATAAAAGAGCTCTGACATTTTAAAATATCTTCACATCTCCATGCCTCTGCTCATGCTGTTTGTCTTTCCTGGAATTTTCATCCCTTCCTTGTCAACTCTTACAAACTCCTCCTTATCCTTCAAAAGCCAGCCAGAGTCACATTTTCTCTCTGGCTTTTCTTGGCATGGTCTTCCTGCCAAGGGTTCTCCTCCTTAAGGTTAATTGATTAATTGCTTCCTCCTTTGTGTTCCCAAAGCATTTATCGCAGAGTGTGCATTTTATTTATGTACCTGCCTCTGAGTTGCAAGGGCACCTTCATCACCTTTGTTTCTCTAGTGACTGTCACAGTCCCTATCTCATAGTATCTGCTCAATAAAATGGATTTGAATTTGAAGCATTAGACCATTTTTACCTTCATCACTGATTCATCCAGCGAATATTTATTAAGAACTTTTAATATGCAAGGTGCTGTGTTATGGGCTCTCAAGTTACTAAAAAAAAGAGAATTGGATGCCCAACTTCTTAAAAACCTCAAATATAATAAGAAAAAACAAGTCCTGCATAAAAGTAACTGTAAGACATGGTTGTGTTATTTTCAAGGAGAGGTATGTGTAAGAACATGTGTGTAGGCCTCACGCTAGGGTTCAAGAATTTCTTCCTATTCACTAAGGAAATGTTCTTCCATAGCAAATGGTTAAAAAGCTGTGAATAGGGGCGCCTGGGTGGCTCAGTTGGTTAAGCGACTGCCTTCGGCTCAGGTCATGATCCTGGAGTCCCTGGATCGAGTCCCGCATCGGGCTCCCTGCTCGGCGGGGAGTCTGCTTCTCCCTCTGACCCTCCCCCCTCTCATGTGCTCTCTCTCCCTCTCTCATTCTATCTCAAATAAATAAATAAAATCTTTAAAAAAAAAGCTGTGATTAAAAACTGGTTCATTTGATGTCTCATAAAAGGTTAAATTCTCTGCTAGACCTAAAAATACATCTCTCTCCCTCACTTTGGTGTACTGTCCTACACTATTGGATTTAAAACACTGCTCAGGTTTGCTGCTACTTGCCAAACAGTCTACACTTAAAGTAGAGAAAGTTTCTTTTGGTGCCTTGAGGTATGAATTTTATGCATTCCTAATTTTTAGAAAACACCTCAAGTGGTAGATCCTTTATGTGTTGCTGCACGTTCATTCCTAATTCCCATTAAGAAATTGGCTCTAGAATGCTTTTGACAAAAGTTAACAGTAATGGCATAGAAATGAAAACCCCAAACCACATTTTAAGGACAATTTTTTAAAAATTTGGTGAGCATACTTCAATTACTCAACACTGAATTGTATTTAAGCCAGTAGCATTTTTTTTTTTAATGTAGATTGTCTTTTCCACATTATGATATAAGATGTAAGAGCTTGAGTGATTGCAGATGTTAACTGGTCATCACCAGCAATTTTTCTGTTTTCATTTAGACTTGGATTATCACTTGCATTTATCTTCAACTACTCCTATTTAATCCTCTGGTCAAAACTAAAGGGATCTGCAGGAACCGTGTAACTGATGATGTGAAAGACGTTACAAAATTGGTAAGTAAGGAATGCTTTCAATAGCTGTGGGGTTTTTTTTTCCTTGTGTTTTTTTGAGAAGATTTCATTTTTTTCTTGTCCCAAGTTAGTATTTTTCCAAGACAAAGAAAGAAATCAATGAGTTATTCTAAAGGGTGTATAGAGAGCAAGTAGGGAGATATTACGATGAAGGAGAATCTGTTGGTAAAATCGGTAATATCACTGCAGTGACTTTGTTTCTTTGCTCATTTTTTTTTTCTCGGTCACAGGCAGTGAAGGACACTGGAGAGTTCTCTGTGTGCTGATGTGGTAGCACTAGCTTGTTCCCCATTATCTCTGTAGTGGGTTTCTCAGTGTGTTTTTTTTCCCCTCCATGCCTTCCTTCTCTTCTCTAACAAGCCTAACAAAAAAACCTGAGATAGCCATTCTCCCGTTTCCAACAGCATGAAGACCCCGTCACATGTGGGTGGGTATGTGCTCCCTCTGGGAACATAGCTGGAGAAGTGATTTGTTACCCAAATGTTGAACAGACTCATCTCCCACATTTGTCACATTGGAACTCATCCCTCAGCAAAAGCCATTTTACACCAGTGCCCCTTGGTCATGGCTAGCTTCATGCCATGATTCTCTTAAAATGCATACCAAGGAGAGAGAGATAATACAGCATCTGGAATGCATTCTACCCAGCTCTCCTGATCTAGGGGAGATTTTACATGCCCATTTGAGCTACAGTGTGTGACTTCAGGATGAGCAAACTTTGAGAAGCATTTTTTGTAAGTGCCTGGTTCAAAATTGCCAAGTGGAATTCTGTAATTTGAAAATTGTCTAGAGAACAGATGATCCGAGCATAGGGAAGAAATAAGGGTCATGAAATGGAGAAAAGAAAGAAAATTATATTTGTTGAGATACTTGTTTTCCCTACTCTTGATATATATTTTCTGGTTTATGTTTTATTTGGGGTTTATAGCCAAATTTCAAAACAGAAGTTTAATTCTATGGTCAGAGTCTTTCTGGCTTAGCCTCAATGCAGTTAGTAACACACACACACACACACAGTTTATGTGGATTCCATAGAAGGATGTCTACAGGGTCCAGGTTTAAAAAGTATTCTCTGATCAGTAGCTGAAGATACATCAACATGTTTTATTTGAGGGGCTGGTGATCAAAGCAATGTGGCATTTGCCTGCTATGTGCCCATCTAGGTATTAAGGATGAGGTAAGGAAAGTTTTTGTTTTTTTTCAAAGATTTTATTTATTTATTTAAGAAGCAAACACAAGCACAGGGAGGGACAGAGGGAGGGGCAGAGAATCTCAAGCAGACTCCGCATTAAGCACAGAGCCCGATGCGGGGCTCAAAACCTGAGATCATGACCTGAGCTGAAACCAAGAGTCAGATGCTCAATCAACTGAGCCACCCAGTCACCCCTGTTTTGTTTTGTTTTTTTCAAAGACCATAAAGCATAGACCTCTTCCTCAAGTTGCTTATTAATCTGTGACCCAAGAAACTATACTAAAAAGAAAATATATGCTATATTATAAATTTTATATTGGTAAAAGGCACTCATTGGTAAAAAAAAGCTCATTCAGTGAATGAAGACCTAATGTGCTTCACTGTGGTAAACATCATGATCTCCTGTGGTGCTTATTAAAATTACAGGTGTCTGGACTGCACTCTAAGAAAAGGATACAATGATAGGTCTGAAGAAGGGCTCCGGACATCTCATTTTAAAGAAATTTCTGAAAGGAGATTTAAGAACTACTGCTCTAGATGGTCTGTTCAGTCAAAATTTGGAGACCAAAGTGTCTTGATCCTAATTTAGTCCCAATTCTTATTATGACTAGTTTTATCTATGTTACATAAATTTATATGGATGTCAGATTAACATGAGTCTCAAAAATATGATGCTTAAAGTAGTTCACAACTGGGAAATTACAGCTCTCATGGGGCTTGACTGTGGAGCTGAGGATGATCAGTGGAGATCTGCAGTGGTCCTAAGGAGCAAATATCAAATATATTGGCAGTGAATCATAGTTGGAAGATGATGGTATATTTGGCCACAGGCCAAACATATCCAAAATTAACATGGTATTTAAGAAAAATTACTTATATGCATTATTACTTGCTGAGTGTTTAAGGAAAACTACTTAATGAGCATTACTTCCTGTGAAATATCGAACCTGTTTTTTCAAGTGGTGTAAGTAGGTATTACAAGCACCTTCCAAGATTTTTCATCCTTGTCTTTGACCATCTGTTTATTTTCAGTCTGGTACCTATCTGCTGATACAATGAAAAATGGCAAGAAGCATCACTGAGAAAGAAGAGCCTGGAAAAGAGATATTTATTAATATTGACACTAAAAGATAAATCCTCACCCCAAGAAAGCAAATGTAAAATCATTAGACTGAAAAAAGAGGGTTTTTTTCTCCCTTCCAGCAAATGACTCAGGGAAATTTTTTAATTTCAAGAGTTGATCTAGTGAAATTAGTGTGTTTAATTTGGATTATTGAAAAAAAAATCAAGTTAGTAAAAATTGGACTCAGGGGTGACGGAGAGGCTCAGTCGGTTAGGTGTCCGACTCTTGTTTTCGGCTCAGGTCTTGATCTCAGAGTTGTGAGATCGAGTCCCATGTTGGGCTCTACACTGGGTGTGGATCCTGCTTAAGAGTCTCTCTCCGTCTCTCTATGCCTCCCCCCTTCTCTTTCTCTCTCCCCCCCAAAAAAAAAGATAGGACTCAGATTACTTCTAACTGACTAAAGACCTACATAATTCACAACCCATATTTCATAGAGTAGGAGATAGAAGAATAATCCCTGACCTCAAAATGTTCATGATCTAGTTTGGGAGATAAATTATCTCCATAAAAATATGAATGCATATCATTAATACCACAGTAACCACATACATGGATGCCATTTAAAAGATTTCATGTAGGACCAACCTGTGCTAATATATTGGTTAAGGAATGGATTTTGGAATTTGGTAGACCTGCATTTAAATCCCAGCTTTTTGACCTTAAATAACTACCTTTCTAAATCTGTTTCTACTTCTCAATTTTATCTTATAGATTAAATAAGAGAATGTATATGTAAATTTGTTTTTATCACAGTTATTGTCCTATAACTTCTTTGGGCCTCAGTTTCTTTATCAGTATTAAGATTAATAGTACTTCATAGAGTGATTATAAGGATTGAATCAGTAGAACAGTGTTAGGAACACAACAAGTGCCTGCTGAATATTAGCTATTAGAAGTGGTAGTAGTGATTGTGGGATCAGAGGATACTGGAGCTGAAAGGGAATTTAGAAACTGAGGGACGCCTGGGTGGCTCAGTCAGTTAAACCTCTGCCTTTGGCTCAGGTCATGATCCCAGGGTCCTGGGATCGAGCCCCATGTCAGGCTCCTTGCTCAGTGGGGAGCTTGCTTTTCCCTCTGCCTGCTGCTCCCCCTGTTTGTGCTCACTTGCTCTTGCACTCTCTCTCTCTGACAAAAATCTTTAAAAAAAAAAATAAATAAATAAATAAATAAGGAAACTGAGACGCAGGAATGGTGAAGCCCAGCTCTGGGTCCCGTTACCAGCACTGTGCCATCTACAACAGTAGTTTTCAAACTGGCTCCTAGCGTCCACACAGCCACTCTGCCTTCATTTGTGTATCTGGCTGTCCAAATAAGACTTGATGTGGAAAAAAGAATCGAGCTGAAAAAATGTTGGAAATCACTGCTATAAACCAGCATTTGTAGGATATCATTTGAGAATCATTCAATTACCACGTTTTAGGATACTTATGAAAAGTACCACTGCCAGGGCTCCCACTGCGGAAATAGAGTCTCAGCTTGTGAGGATGGGGTGTTTCCAACTAGCATCGTAGGTGATAGGGATTTGCATGGAAGTGCCAGAACTGCTTAGGCGATCATACTTCTAATGTTGGGGTTTTTTCATTTTGGGGGAAAAAAAAAAAAAAAAGAACAACAACAACAAAAAAGAACTTATTTTTTTTTTTAAATCTCTGAGTTATTATCAAAAAACAAATACCTTTGAAAACTAAAGACAGTTGTCCTGGTGGGTTTAATTGTTAGTATTAACAGGGGATGACTTATAAGGAAAAATAAAAAAGCAAAAAGCTTTCTCCTGTGTTATTTCTGAAAACCAGCGTTATACTAAGCTGCTGTACATGAGTGAGTTGGGATATTTAAATATAAGCAGAGATTTCCCCCCCTCGGTAGCAGTGATTCTTATGTGTTCTTATCCTTAGCCTAAAACTCATTAATTTGACTAATTCAGATAGCAACGTGAGGGACTTCAGAGTTATATAGATACAGAGAATCACGGCCTCTCTCTGAAGTACAGTGGGGCAATTCCATAATGATACTGGGTCAGGTTGCACCTGTTAGAATAATTCAGTAATGCCCTGCCTCAAGGAGGTTACATAGAACAAGAGGGATTTGCTTTACTGGCACAACCTTGGTACATTCGATTGGAGAGAAAAAAAGTAAGTTGACAGTACCACTTTTCTTACCTTGTGATCCCAGTAATCTCTTTGACTGAAATCATTTCTTTGCAGTCTCTACTGGTTCCTCCTCTGCATGAGGTGCAACTGGTACTGTGCCCACTGATCTGAAGTCTGTTTCCTTGGGATGGTTCTCATGTCACAGAAGCACATGATTTATGACCTTAAAAAAAAATGACAGTTTTTTTTAATCTTGGACACTTTGTGCTGCCCCTATAGTCCCCATGGTTTTCATTTGAAATCCTTCTGGCATGTTTGCTCAGCAGAATAGTTCATCTATTTACAGAACATTTTGCTTTATTTCTAAAAAATGTTGTAAGACTTGTTTTAAATGACAAACTCAGACCTACCTAAGGGAAGGGTCAAGTATATGGGAAGAGGATGAAACAAACTTTAAACATTTGTATCTCTGGGACAATTAGGCTGCAGCTTTTAACAGTTGTGTTCTAGAAGGAGGCATCCAAATATTGAAATAGTTCAAATTGGTTTCCTCTTTTGTTCTTCGTACTGTTCCCTTCATTTGTGATCATAGTTTTCTTTCATTTGGGGGAATTTAAATGTGACTATGTTGCTTTTTAAAAACCTTTTTGTTTTAAAATATCTACTGAGTAATTATTTGTCTTCCTCAAAATGTTCAAGGCAGGTTGCTCCCCAGCCCCATCTTATAAAGGTGAAATTACTCTGTCTTTCCCAGGTCAGTCTACAAATCAGAATAGAATTAAAACTAAGGAATTCATAGTTTTTCTGGTCTTATGATAGGCACTTATTTTAAAACATGACTCTTAGAGTGTAATGTAATGGGAGTTTATAAAAATATCTCAGATAAATTTCACTTTGGACAGTTTTGAATAATCCTGATTTTTATTCCTCTTCAAGTACAATGTTTTTCAAATAGAATTACTACTGCATTAAAATAAAGTTTTGGAGTCTCTGAGTCTTTCCATTTCTAGATGAATTCTGAGCTTTTCTAAGTATATCTTCTCTTTAAAAGCAGAAATCTCAGGGGTGCCTGGGTGGCTCAGTTGGTTAAGTGGCTCAGGTCATGATCCCAGGACCCTGTGTCAGGCTTCCTGCTCAGTGGGGAGTCTGCTTCTCCCTCTGCCTCTCCTCCTTGCTCATGCTCTCTCTCTCTCAAATAAATAAATAAAAATTTTAAAACATCTTTTAGTAAAAAAAAATAATAAAAAAAATAAAAGCAGAGATCTCAGAGGCACCTGGGTGGCTCAGTCAATTAAGCCTCCTACTCTTGATTTCAGCTCAGGTAATGATCTCAAGGTCATGAGATCGAGTCCTTACATCTGGCTCCACCCTTGACAGATTCTCTCTCTCCCCCTCTCCCACTTACCCACTTGTGTTTTCTCTCTCTCAATATATCTTTAAAAATAAAAAAATAAAAGCAGAGATCTCATGGGGGTGCCTGGGTGGCTCAGTTGGTTAAACATCCAACTCTTGATTTTGGTTCAGGTCATGATCTCAGGGTCTTGAGATTGAGCCCTGTGTCAGGCTCCAGGCTGAGCATAGAATAGAACCTGCTTAAGATTCTCTCTCCCTCTGCGCCCTCCCCCCCGCCCCCGCACTGTGCCTGCATGCTCTCTCTCTCTCAAAAAAATAAATAAATAAAATAAATAAATGAAAGCAGAGATCTCCTACAGTCTTTTGGGGTTGGGTTTTCCTTTTTCTATTTTGGACCTTTGAAGAACAATGGTTTGACAGCTGGATAATTTTTAAAGTTTATTTTTATTAGTTTGCTACACTTAGCATTTTAATTTCTTCTCCTGCAGTCGGTAGAAATTTCCTCTTCTATTTAAAACTAAATTTTGGACTAGCAGTATTCAAAGAAAGGACAGAAGTGTATTGGAAAGAATATTTGTAAAAACTGACAAATGCCCTGCTATATTACCAAATGTGGCAGTCTTATTGTGAAGAAAAAAATCATCCTTCCTTTATAGAATGAACCACTTAGGTACTATAGTTCTTGTTCCTTGACTTTTTAAAGCAAGTTATTGTGTGAGTATCCAACAACCATGCAAAGCATTTTATTTGGATGCTGTCCTTTAATCATTACAAACCTAGGAGGTAATTATTTTTACCCCCAGTTTATTGATTAGGAAGCTGAGACCTAGTGATAACTAACTTGACCATCCTTACCTGGAAATAGAAAACTGAGTGGAGAAGTTCAAACCCATAACTACCTGTCTCTGGAACACATGAACCTAGTTCATAATTTACAATGTCTTAATTTAAGATTTAAATGTCAACTGCAGTTTAAGAATTATCATTGTAACCTCTTGAATTTTATTTCCTAGGTAGTAGTCACCTTATGATTAAGAAGTGGTCCTATTGTAGATCTTCTTTAAAAAAAAATTTTTTTTATTTTTTATTATTTTTTGGAGGGAGATGAGTCCTCTATTTAGGTATTTTTCACTGAGAAAAGAGGACTCAGAAAAGTCTTGTAAAGTTGTCATCTTATTATTTTTTTTAATCTCTGAGTTATTATCAAAAAACAAATACCTTTGAAAACTAAAGACAGTTGTCCTGGTGGGTTTAATTGTTAGTATTAACAGGGGATGACTTATAAGGAAAAATAAAAAAGCAAAAAGCTTTCTCCTGTTATTTCTGAAAACCAGCATTATACTAAGCTGCTATACATGAGTGAGTTGGGATATTTAAATATAAGCATAGATTTCCCCCCCTCTGTAGCAGTGATTCTTAAACTTCTCTGGGTCTGATGAGACTCTGGAAACTGTGAACTCTTTCTCCAGAGACGTTCACTTATGCACAACATTTCATGTATAGTACCGAGGGAATCAGGAGTTACTACTATTGCATTTTGATTCTTTTTATTTATTTATTTATTTGAGAGAGAGAGAATGAGAGACAGAGAGCACGAGAGGGAAGAGGGCAGAGGGAGAAGCAGACCCCCTGCCGAGCAGGGAGCCCGATGCGGGACTCGATCCCGGGACTCCAGGATCATGACCTGAGCCGAAGGCAGTCGCTTAACCAACTGAGCCACCCAGGCGCCCTGCATTTTGATTCTTAACCTTGCACCAGGGAGAAACAACTGAGACAAGGAAGTGTTTCAGCAAAGATGTCCAAGAAGCCACTGATTTCATGAGACCTCGATGACATTTGAATCATGAGATCCAAAGATTTTAGATTAGTGATCTAGAGAGGGCATTAAGCGTTCTAACTTTGAGTTCTTTTTTCTTCTGAGTCCAAATACCTTTAGGACCTGGTATGCAGCCAGTGCTTGTTGGCGTAAAAAGACTTTTTCTTGGCTGAGTTTTCAGCGTTTTCTCATGATGTTCCCTTATGCGTTTGGCTTTGTATTTGTGTTTCCCAGTGTCACTGAGTATGGTCAATCCTAAAGACACCCAATGGGGCCCATCTAGTAGAGCGAGCCCATCATAAAGTGACTTGTTTTTGCAGTTTTATGCATTTTACAATCTGGCATAGTATTGACATGTTCAAACGCCAAACCACAAAAGCTCATTAGGATAATTTGGCTTTGGGCAAAATTCTCCATCAATTAAGTTCCATTTTGTTTTTTGTTTTTTGGGGGGTTTTTTTGTTTGTTTTTTTGTTTTTTGTTTTTTTTTGTCCTGGGCTTATTTTACTAGAATTGATTTGTTTTCAAAATCTATAGTTTTGATTACTCATCCATTTAACCCTATCATCAGGCTACTTCCCTGGAATCTAAACCTCATTTCTGGTTTTTTCATCTTCCAATCTCTATATAAATATTTAATACACATTCAGCACTTTTCTAGTGGTCTTCTAAACTTTTCCTGGTCTCCGTTCTATCCTTGGTCCAATCCATACCTTCCAAACCTGTCTTCCTGAATTTACTATCCTGATCCCTCCTTGTTTGGATGCCCAGTGTAGCACCACTACTTCCATGAGAAACTTAGATCTGACTACATTTTTAGTAATTACCTAGTACCCTTTATTTTGCAGACAAGTGGTAGAAGTTCTGTGGAGAGGAAATGAGGCAGAAGTGACTTGCTTGTAGGGTTTGGTGGTAGAGCATGTCCTACTGGACGTCACTGCCTCCCATTGGGCCTCCTTAGCCCAACAGTAAAGTCCTTCTCTAATGTGGTTTTCTTGGCATATTTCCTTCCTCTTGCCTGCTGGAGCCTGATTTATCTGTCCGTGGTCTCCCAAACACACCTGTGCTTTCCCATTTCCTTTTCTTTGCATATGACCCCTCCTCCATCTAGAACATCCCACTCTCTTGCAATTAATAGAAACTCATCTTCGTGTACATACCATGCTTAAGCACTAGGTGTTTCAAATGAGTTATTTAGTCCTTATTTAGTCTTTAGAAATTCACTAGCTAGATTTTTGTTATGATTCCCCTTTTACACATGTCGAAATTAAAGCAGATTAAGTAACTTGCCCAAGATCTGAGTTAACACGCAGGAGCCCTGGATCCAACAGTGTGTCCCCAGAACCCCTGTGCTATGATTCCTCCGTCAAACTAACATCTTCTGAATCCCAGGCCAGAGGCTCCCTCCCTCTGCACTGTCAGACTTTCTGATCAATGTACATCAAAGAAGCTGACTTTATCGCAAAAATATCTGTGTTCTCTGAGTGCTCTTCAACACACCCCCAAGTGCTTAGAAAGTCATAAAATAATTCATGAAGCAACCATAAAAATCTACACCTTGACTTCCTAAGTTCTCTTCCAAATGTAATTGGAAAAGAACCAATGTCAGCCAAGAGAGTAATAAAGGGAGACTGTTCTGGAGAGGATGGTGCTGAGCAAAGCATGGAGGGCTGGGTTTGTATCCTCCCTCCATCAAGAACTCCTGATGCCTGCTACCTGGAGATACCAGTTAGCCCCCTGGAGCCTCCATGTCTTCATCTATAAAACAGACTTAATAGTATATATCTCATGAGATCATGGCAAAGGCTGTATATGAAAACTTGTTATAAATCACAAAGCATTTTTCAAAAATAGAATTTTCATCCCATCGGAAATTAAATCTCCGTAAATCAGTTTAAGACAGAAATTATTACTATAGACCGCCCCCAAGTAGTAAGGTATGGAGATTTCAGTGTGTTTCAGTAAGGTTTCTTTGACTTCTTTCAACTGATTCTTATATATAAATTACTAATAAAATGGAATTGGCCATATCCCTTACATTTTTTTCCGCTCATTAGGTTTATGTATATACTCCGGTCCTAAGCTTTCTGAATACTAATTCTGTCAATTTTATATAGGTAGGTAGATACAGATAATGTGAATTATTCTTAAGGAGGGGCTAGAATGTCAAGCAGGTTGTGTTCAGAACACCGGCCACTTCTTGTCATGTTTCTCCATCTGGAATGGCTTTAATTAACATGGTTGGTTCGTAACATAGTAAAATGTTGCTGTTCAGTCTAATTCCGGTGTTTCTCCCTGCAAAAGTGTCAGCTGTGTCTTTGCCAGCAGAGCTTACATAAAATGGGTCATTTTGCTCTTCAAAAATGGGCATGAAGATCCAAAGACAAAAGAAATTTTAGAAGCCTGGTGGGAAATTTGACCGAGAGGAAGGAAGTACCCAGGACAAATGTGCAGAGAGTGGATGAAATGTGTAGTAGAACCACAGTGGCGAGGGAGGCTTGACTGTCAGAGAGCTGAGTTTTAGTCCATACTTGACACCCAGGAACTGTGCGACCTTGGTCTAGTCACTTGACCTCTTTGAGCCTCAAGCTCTTTGTCTGTTCAATAGAGATAATATGTCACAGGGATCAGAATATTGGATGTGATCCTGCCGCGTAAGCCCTGATTGAGCACAGTACCTGGCACATACTGAGAAAATATCAGCCTCGAGACTGAGATGAGTGTGAGGTGGTACCATTAGAGGGATCAGTTCCTACCTTGGCTCCCTTCTGACTCACTTAGGCCTTTGCCTATATTCCTTTCTCACCAAATTGTTCTCAGATTCTAGAAGCTTTTGGCATGGCCAGGAAGAAACCTACAGATTGTGTTATGGGAGACTTGTCAGAGGTGACCTAGTCCAGCAAACATGAGCAAGATCCTACCTTAATATGGGGAAGAGCAAAGATTTCAGAGAAAGGATGAAGGGGAAAATCTGCAAAAGTAAGGTTAGACCTGCTGAAGATGTAATAGTGCAAAACCACTTTTTTACACCATATATTGTCTTAAGACTCATGGTCTAAATCAGTTGTTGGCTGTATTTAGCTGGAAATTGTAATCATGGTGGTATGACAGAGCTGGTGCTGTATGTAGGAAAGGAGATAAGAGAACCTAGAAATCTAGAACCTAAAACTCTGATAAGAGAACCTAGAACCCCAGGATCCATACCTGGGAAGTCAGTTGCCAATATATCCCTCAATATAGAATATGGATTGTTTATGATGTGTTTGGCACATTCAGTTATCACAGTTCATAAATTGGCTATTTGACATGGGGACCTTCATCTCCATTTTATAGATGAGAGAAAGAAACCAAAGTACAGAATTTGATTTGGTTCCAAATCAGGTGTTTGTTCAACACATGCCACAGTGACTGATGGAGATGAGTTAGATATTTTTTAAAAGCCTTTAAAAGAAGCTAGGCAGACATTCGACACATTTCCAATGTTCAGGCCTATGTAAGCAGATTAAGTTATCTCACAGAACTGAATCTCTACAAATTATTTAATTAGAAACCATTTGCATTTCATAAGTAGTAGCGTTCTTTTGAGTTTCACTGACATTTTTTTCTAGGATCAACAAGTTCTCAAACTTGCATCAAAATCACCTGGAGGACTTAAGTAAGATTCAGTAGGGCTGATGTGGCCTGAGAATTTGCATTTTTAGCAGTTCCCTGGTGATGTTGACACATCATTTTGAGAACGATTGACTAAAAAAACCAAAACAGAACATTGTATTACTGATTCTTTGGTGAAACAGTATGAAAACAGTCCTGGAAGGGATTCCAAGACCACAGATAGAAATTGAAATTTAGATGTTTCCAAAACTCACTGGATTATACTTATACTCATTACTGAATGTGGAGTCTAAAAGACTTGTATTATTACTGTATTTTTGGAGAGTGCTTTTGATTACAAAAGGAAATCAAGAATGGAAAATCACTATGAAAATATTGAAAAGCAATGGTAACTTAAAAACAATATAACAGGTTTGTATGTATTTTTTTCCCACTAAAAATAGTATGATTAATTGCTATGTGTGAATTTTCTCATGGATTTTTTTTCCCTTTTTTTTCTTCTTTTTTTGGTCTCTGCAGGTGGCAAATCTTCCAAAAGACTATAAGATAGCCCTCAAATATGTCCCCGGGATGGATGTTTTGGTAAGTAAACTGTACATTTCTGAGTTCCTTTTTAGTAGCTGACAAAAGAGATGGGATCATTCTATTGAGACAGGAAATTACCAGCCATTTAGGAGTTAGCTAATTGTCAGTATTTGAAGAAAGTATCCTTGGAATTCAACTTGGATGGTTTTGTTTTTGTTTTATCCTCAAGTGACTGCTAAACTTTACTTAAGGGTAAGCATTTCAGCACGTGTCTTAGACCTGTTAATTCTAAAGTGAAAAAGATCATCTTCCTTAGAGCTAGCCACAGATTTCTCTTTCCTTTAGCTTCCTCCTAAAAAATGCTTGAGTGTAAAATTGGGCACATTTTTTGCTTATTCTGAAAAGGTCCTTTATAAGTCTCTTTCCTATTTAATTTGAGACCACCATGTATTTTATCTCAGAATTTATTAGTCAAAAGATTCTGAGAAACTAACAACATAAATATGAGGTTATGATTATAAATACACCTTTATTGCTGCAACCAAGAAATTTTAATTATTTTCCTGATTACAAGTTATCAGAATTCATACATGAAGAAATCTTGCAAGCATAGAGATGCCTATGTACCCACCGCATAGCTTGTTAAACCTTACCATGGTGCAATATTTGCTTCAAATATATTTTTTAATGAAACATTATAAATATTACTAAAGACCCCTGTATTGCCTCTTTCTTGTCTCCACTGGTCCCCACTTTGTCTCTTACAGACAATTTGACTATTAGGAACAAGTCTTCTGTGCTGGAATTTTTCATTCCACTGCATGTTTTCAAGGCTTGGCATGGGGATAGCATCCCTTGGGGTTGTGTCCAGTGCAACAAGCCTTAGTAACGCTGCCTGCTCTTTTCCATTTACTGCAAATCTGTACTAACACATAAGTTACTGTATTTTTTGCAGACTTAATAGCATTATACTGTATATACCACTTTGCACCTTGCTTATGTTTTGTAACACACATTTGACATGTGCTGATCCATGTTGATTCATTTTAACTGCTGTATTGTGTTCCTTGAGTTAATTTAAAATCATTTGGGTGACTCCGCAAGTAGACATCTTTCCATGATTTATGAAGTACTGATTACAGATCCACTTTGCGTAAGCTGTCTTAGGCTTTGAGTACTTTTTGTGGGTTAGTCAATCAAAATTATTACCAGTTTCAGTGTGTTAACACGTCGCTAAGTGCTTGTGCTTAAAAAGTCTTTCAAAGACTGACTCTAACGTTATCATTTCAAGAGAATGTCAAAGGCCTATTTCTTTTCATTAGGAAAGTAAACATTTTAGTTAGCATGAACTATCTAAAGTTCCTTAGAACATTTCTCTTCATGTTGAACCAGATATCCTCAAATCTAGGTCAGTGTCTGTCCCATTGAATTAGGGAGAGTTCTCTGGAAATAGGAATGTAAAATCATAGCAGACTGGAAGTTAATTAATCATTCAATTACTCAGGGAACAAGTACAGTATTTGTTTAGGAAAAAATATGGAGCCAGCACCTTACCAGATACTTTAAGAAACAAACACATCATGTAGCCTTATGTGCAAAAGACTTTAATAATAACTAGGTGTGGGGGGATGATTGGGCCTTTATATAATGCTTTTTTTTTTTTTAATTTTCAAAATGATTTCACATATTTATCTCCTTGGATGATTAGAAAAACCCTTCCAGGAAGGCAAGATAGCTACTGTGATTTGTGTGATTTCTGTTTTACAAATGACACAAACTGAGGTTTACAAGTACTTACCCAAGTATTTACTAAAAAGTGACAGTCTTAAAAAGAAACCTTAGGTCATCTGACATTTAACCTTGGGTTACAGAATGTGAGTATCTAAATAATTACAATAGCAAGGGAAGGTTTTTGTCTTTTTTTTTTAGATATTTTATTTATTTGAGGGAGAGCAGAGGGAGAGTGAGAAAGGGAGAAGCACACTCCCTGCTGAGGAGGGAGCTAGATATGGGGCTCAATCCCAAGACCCTGAGATCATGACCTGAGCTGAAGGCAGACAACCGACTGAGCCACCCAGGCGCCCAAAAGGAAGGTGTTCTAAGTGAAACATTCAAGTAATAAAGATGTACCCTGACCCTGACTGGAGAAGCATTTAGGTGTGTGATTGCCAAACTGACTCAAAGAAATCATGCAGCTCTTAATGTTAAACTGAAAATAACAAAATAGATTATTTTGTGCTGGTATAATCATAGATTGTGCTAAATCACAGATTTCAGTATGGGCTGGTGGTAGCAAGAGCCAAACTTGTAAAAATAAAGCTGATTCATTGCCACATTTTTTTTTCGTGCTTCTGTAATTGAGAAAAGTCCACTATTATTTGATCTTGGCATACTGTCCTGGCACAACTGGAGAAACTTTGTTCTTGGCTACCACAATTGGCAAGAAAAATAAGCCCGTGCAGAAGGCTTTGGGCAGAAACTGGTCGTAGGCTTTGTTTTACCTTTATTTTAAAATGTGAGTTTCTGCCAAGACCAGAGGAGTTTCCCAGTGGAGAGGCCAGTGATGATTTGTCAGTGGTCAGAATCCCAGCTGCCTTATCTTTTGTTTCTAAACAATAGAGGGCGGAGTAGAAATCAGAATGGGTACCAGAAAGATTCTTTGGGGCCAAAGCAATAAAATTCTGCTTGAGGCACCAGGCAGAAAAAGGCTCTAGAATAGAATACAGTTCATTGTCATGCTTTTGCTTTAAAAATCTGCTAAATACTCCTGGGGGGGGGGGGGGGCACTACTTTTCTAAGAGACCTCCTAGAAAATTACCTAGCAAATTCTCTCTCACAAATAGCAGGATGTGACCAATCAGTTGGTACTTAAATCTGATGATAATTACCAATTCTATTTTAAACTCTTGAAACTATAATATTGCCAGACTGTTCGGATTTTAAGTCACTAACCATAAAAATCCTAAACGTTTCTGATCCTTCTATTTACCAGTAATGTTACCACAGGAAGACCAAAAATTGGGTTGCTGAATTTGGGCCACACATCTAGTCATTCTAATGTTTATAAAATGATATAAACTATGACTTGCTTGTAGTATTTGAGTAAAAAAGACATTTCAGTTTTAATTAGATTCATCAGTTTTAACTTTTTATTCAGAAATAATTTCAAATTTACAGAAAAGTTATGAGTTCTAAGAACACTCACAAACTCTTTAATCCATATTCATCTATTTTTAACACTTTGCCTCATTTGCTTTACTGAACGCTTGCTTTCTGTGCACAGGCTGTTATTTTTCTAAACTCACTGAGTCACTTGTATACTTAATGGCTGTTTGCCCCTCAGTACTTAAGTGTGTATTTCCTAAGTAAAAGATTTTCTCTTATGTAACCACAGTATGGTTGTCAGTTTCAATAAATTTATCAATAACCCAAATATTTAAATCTATTGGCTGTATTTCAGTTTTATCAAAATTTATCTTTTTTTTTTTTTTAAGTATTTCTTTTCCTCCAGTACAAGATCCAGTCTAGGATAATGGTTTTTGCATTTTTGATATTATGTGTGATAGAATAATGGTTCCCCAAAGATGTCCTAGGCTGTGAATATATCACCTTATGTGATAAAAGGGACTTGCAAATGTAATTAATGATTTGGGGATGGGGAGTTTATCTGGGATTATCCAGATGGGCATGATCTAATCTTGTGAATCCTTGTAAGAGGGAAGCACGAGTGTGAGAGCCGGAGAGAACGATTAAAAGATGTTGCACTGTTGGCTTTGAAAATGGGGCAAGGGGCCACAGGGCAAGGGATGCACGTGGTCTCCAAAAGCTGGAAAAGGCAGGGCGCCTAGGTGGCTCAGTTAAGTTGTCTCCCTTCAGCTCAGGTATGATCCCAGGGTCCTGGGATTGAGCCTGGGCTCCCTGCTTAGCAGGGAGTCTGCTTCTCCCTCTCCCTTTGCCCCTCTCCCAGCCCGTGCTCTCTTTCGCTCTCTCTCAAATAAAAAAATAAAATCTTAAATAAAATAAAATAAAAGCTGGAAAAGGCAAGGAAAGCAATTCTCCTGTAGAGCCCCTAAAAGAAACCTAGCCCGTGTGAACACCTTGATTTGAGCCTAGTAAGACCTGTTTTAGATTTCTGACCTCAGGAAGGGTAAAATTATTATTTTGTGCTGTTTTAAGCCCACTAAATTTGTGTAAACTAATATCTCATGTCTCTTTAGTCTACTTTAAGAGTTCCTCAGATTTTGTATGTCAAGCCATGGTGCTGCGTAAATGATGAGGCATCCTCAGCTTATCACACCTAGAGGCACACAGTGACCATCTTCCCCTTGAGGTGCTTAAACAGATCCCCTGGTTAAGGTGTTCCACTAGTTCTGTGTATTTCCTTGTTAGCAACTCTCAAACAATATTTGAGGGAGATGTCTTAAGACCATGTACAGTTCCTCATCAAAGTTTCTCTTAAAAATTTAGCATCCATTGATGATTCTTACCTAAACCATTCTTTATGTCACATCAGTTTTTAATTATTTTTAAAGGCAAGGTTGAACAAAGAAGCCATTGGGAATATGTGACATCATTCTAAGCATCATCCTGCGGGCCGCCTTCCCTGAGCAGCACCCTTCCCTGGGTCTGCAGGATTCCAGTTCTCAATTCTTCCCGCCTTCTTTTGCTGGGCCCTGCTGCCTCTGGGCTCCTCTCATTTCCCTTGCCATTCCAGCACTTCCCGTTTGAGGTTTTGACTCTTCTTGAGTAGACAGAGTGATTAAACAAACAAACACATACCTAATTATTTTACCCCTCCTTCTTCATATGCTTTGAATGTCTGTATGCCTGTAGTTCTTAGGAAACAGAAAAAAGGAGCTCCTGAAACAAGGCCCCCGAGACCCTCATGATGTGGCACCTTTCCAAATCCTCTTCCAGCCCCAAGTCCCCACGTGCTCCCTGTGGCCCCTGTTCCTCTGTGCGCAGCTTCCTTTGTACCTAATCGGACCTTTGATTCCAGTAACTCCAGACTGATGGTTTCATCTTCACTTGTGTAAGGGAACCTTCCCTTTCCTCCTTGATGAAACCAAATCCTCTGGTTGGAAAACACTCTTTGTGACCTTCTTCAAAGTAGCAGTTTTCCGTTGGTGGATTTATTTAATTGATAACCTTCCACTTAAACCTGTCAGCTTCATGAGGGCAGGGATTGTCTCTGTTTGCTCTGTTTTATATCGTCAATGCCTAATGACTGATAGGCACTTCATGAATATCTGCTGAGAGAAAGTGAACAAGGAAGGAGAAAAGTTCTTATGTAATCTCTTGTTGTTTCCCCGAGGCACAAATTTGACCTGAATAGAGTCCACAAGATTATTGTATTGATTGAGTGCCTGTAACTCCTCAAACAATATCTGCACAACATTATTGCTGTCTTTTTTTTTTAGATATATGTACATTTTATTAAAAATCTTATGTATAAAGTATTATGCAATTTTTAGGAATCATGGTTTCCATGAGGCGCCTGTTAAACTACTTTCATTGAGTCATTTCCATATTTAAGGACTTTCTCATTGTTCCAGTGAATAAAGGCTGAATGCCAAATTCCTGAATCTGATGTTCATGACTCTTCATAATCTTGCCTCATCCTAACCAGCTCATCTTAGTATCTATTACTCCCCAACACAAACCCACCACCCCAGCAAGATGCATCCCTGCCTCCTAAAATTACCGTGCTTATTCTCAACTCCAAGACTTTGCTCAGTGCTACTTCCCTTTGCCACGAATGCCCTTTCCTCTTCCATCCACTCATTCCATTTCTACCTGCAGAATCATGCACTATCTCGTAGCTGAAGGCAACCTCATGGTCCTCTCATCCAAGGTCAGGATGAGATCCCACTTTCTCCCCAGGCCCATTTCCTACCATTCAAGACTATGCTCTCTTCCCTGTATCATTTGGCCAGTAAAAACTGGCATTACCCCTGCTCCGCTTGGTTCGGGAGACATGGTGGTCAATAACCACCAACATGGTATCTGATCTGTGGACCTTACCTTTTAGCTCATTATCTCTGAATTTTTATAGAATTTGTCCAGAAGCTATTCATTTTGGGTACCTGATGATATATTGCTTACAGAGCTATTTAAAACTGTATATGTTATATATTTGTCTCAAAGTGTTGTGAGAAATAATTAAGATCAGAAAAGCCCAAGATATAGAATATATACATTTGTCAGATGTTATCATTATTTTGTTATGTTTTCTCTTTTTACTGTATCTTATTTATCTAAAGATTAGGGATCAAATCTTTCACTCCTCTGTATTCTTCGCCATTCAAGCAGGTAGGTGTTACTCAAAAACTGCTTACCAGTAAACATTTAACTGTTAACAAAAAAATGTCCTGATTTCCAAATCTTGAAGGAGTCCATCTTATTTGTTTAGAGTTCTTTGGTTCTCACTAACAGTGATGAATTGAAACTTAATTTAAAGAAGGAAAGAAAGAAAAAAAAAAAGAAAGAAAGAAAGAAAAATTCCAGTTATAAGAATGCTGAAGAACAGCATTCTAGTAAAAAAGCGAGGATGTGGCCAGGCTTCATGAAGGGACTCCACCAGGATTGGAAAACTACCAGGTTTTCCTTTTCCTCTCTTTGAGTCTCTGCATCTCTGCCTTATTCTGTTTTGTCTGTGCAAAATTTCTTTGTGTTCCAGTCACCTGGTGAAATGTAGCTACCCCAGACTCCCAGCTTTATATATTTGCAGTTGTAGAGCTGCTCAGAGACTGTTCAGTTTCTATTACCTTACAGGTTTGGGTGGGGGAGACTTCCCAACTGGTCCAACTGGCTGAGGGATCTACCATTATCCAATCAGTTAGGGCCACAGGGCAAGTTCATAGGATCCATACCTAAGGCTCAACCCCTACGATTAGAAGTACTTCCTATAGAAATAGATTAAATCAGCCAAGTAGACACTGTATTTATCTACTTCTACCTCCTATATAATAAGAAAGTATGTATGTAAAATGAGTAAGTATAAAATGTGAAATGAATAAAATAGAACATTAAATACTATTTTTAAGTGGCTCTTTTGTGTACTCAAAGTACAGGGCCCATCTTAATAAGTGATTATATTAAGACACTCTTCAGAATATCTAGACCATTACTCTCTGGTAGAAACATAATGGAAGCCATATATGTAATCTTAAAAATTGTTCAGTAACCACATTTAAAAAAAAGTAAAAAGGAATGTGGGAATAGGTAAAATAGTTTTTATTGCAGTATATCCAAAATAACATTCTACCTTATCAAAATAAATTAATGGAATTTTAAATTTTTTCATATTCAAAATCCACTGTGTATTTCATACCTATAGCATACTTCTGTGCAGACATTAAATTTTCATCAGAAATATTTACTCCACATTTAGATTTTCATAAAATTTACAATTGATAGTGCAGATTCATATACCTAAGTTTTTTCCAAATACACTTAAAAGTTTTCCAGGCATGGGCAGCTGGGTAGCTCAGTAGGTTGAGCATCTGACTCTTGATTTGGGCTCCAGTGGTGATCTCAGGGTTGTGAGATCGAGCCCCATGTGGAGCTCCATGCTTAGCACAGTGTCTGCTTGAGATTTTCTCTCTCCCCTCCCTCTGCCCCTCCTCCTGCTTGCACGTGCTCTCTAAATAAATAAAATCTTCTTTAAAAAAACCTTTCTCCAGTCACTGAATCATAAGTAAAATTAAAATTTTAGTGCTTTAGTCATGCTAGCCACATTTTGAGTGATAAGTAGCCACAGCGGCTAATAGCCCCTGTATTAGCTAGCACAGATTAGATAGACCCCATTATTTTACGGAGAAACATGAAGCTCTGAATAGATTAAATGACTTGACTAAAATCACAAAGTGTGTTAACAGTTGGGACTAGACACTGAGTTTCTAGTTCATCATTTCTGCCCTTACCTACCATGCTGTTCCTTCCTCACTGTGCTATTTTGTGTCTGGCTCAGGGACCATTTATAGGCCTGCCCTGGGAAACAACATATATTTATAGTGTTTGGGCTGATTACCATCTTAATCAGATTGAGGTTTCTACATCACTTTAATTCAAGCAAGAAAATGAAAGTTATATGCCTAAAGTGAATACTGAAGACCCAAATTAATTGTTTAGGGAGAAGACCAAAATAAATCATGACAAAACCCAGCTCCTCCAAAAGGGAGGTAAGATTTTAGAGATTCCACACCAGGATTGTGAGCACACACTGTTTTGCAAAGTGCTTTTATAGAAATGTTTGAAATTTGCCTGCCGTGGAATGTTTGGAAGTAGCAGGGGAGTGTCTATTCTCCAGCCCTAAGAGTAAATACTAGAAGGAGAATAAAGGAAGTCCACTAAAGGCAGTTGGCATTTGCTGTTTGGTTGTGACAACTGGCTCAGAGAAATTTATTTTCGTCAGTATGACTCTGAATTCACTGAAGTAACACAGAAAGAGTCAGTTCTGTTCCCCAGAGCTCTCTTAGTTGAGTCTAAGGACCAATATGCTTGGTCCAGATGTGAGACCACAAGACTCATGGCCAAGTTGGCAGAAAAAATACTGCAGCTGCATGTGCTTTGTACCACTGGTAAAAGAACTAGGTGAGTCTTGGTTTGGTGTTCTAATGTTTCTGTTTTAAATTTATTGTACAACCTTGAACAAACCACTTCCCTGCTCTAGGTCTTGGTTTTCCCATTTATGAAATTGTTGGGACTGGAGCAGGTGGTCTTCAGTATTCCTTCCAGATCTAAACTATTGTAATTCTCAATGGCACGGCTCTAGGTTCTTTTGATTTCTCAGCCAGGAGGTAAATGCTGGAAGCACAAGAGGAAAGAAAGGAATGCTTTGTGCCCTGGGCATTCATACCTCTAATTCTGGCTAGACTTGGTTTTGACACACACACATCAAAGAAAACAAAAACAATTTAACTGGGCAGTAATGCTGGTAATTAGATTAGTTGGATTAGAAGACAGCGTGCATGCTTATGAATATTCCTCAGAGGGCTCATGGTTTTATGAGTCAGTGCTTTTCTCCCTGAAAATCTCTAATGGATACATTATCCCAACTCCTTTGTAGGGAACTCTCACAATGGAGATACCTACCTGGGACCCACTAAGGAAGCGCACAGGTATCTCTATACTTACAGCTACCAAATGGAGAGTAGCACCAAGCGTGTGCATGAAGAAATGTTATTGTCGTTTTGTCCAGTTTCAGCCTCTAATTCCATAAAGCTAATGGTACCTGCTCTTAGAGACTCCTTCTGCACCTAAGACTGATGCAGAATATTGTGTCAAATTCTTTCAGCTGATAAACCCGAACAATTTCTTGAATGAAGCAGGGGGTAGAAGAAGAGAAAAGCATGCCAGACTGAGCAAGTCCCCAGGATGTTTGTAAAGTACACAGTTTCAGCCAGGGTCTCAAATGTATCAGTTCTGGGACTGCAGGGGTGTTATATCACGTATCATACATTATGTATTTTATATACTCATATATGACCTATTTTAAATTTATGTGTGGTTTTAGAATGTGCAAAGGTATTTTTATTATTGGTCGTCAGAAGCAGTCCTATTCTAGTTATGTTTAGAATGCTCTTAAGTATAGGAGTTTTTATATCTTTTATTTAATCATTTAGTTAAATCATTAACTTGTCATGGTGCTTTAAAATCCCTTAGGAAGTTTACAGCTTTTAAACAAATCTTTAATGGTGGTGGCATGGTGGCAGGTCAAGAATTACCGATGCATTAATTCAGTTAGCATTCTAGAATGATACATGTTACATAGGAATTGAAAGCATGTTTTTCCAGTAGTCTTAGCCAGAGTTGCTGTAATTAACCCAGAAAATGTAAGATAGAGACTACCAAGAAAGAAGATAAGAAATTGAGAGTCTGGAGTTAAGGAAAATCCAGACAGATTTTCCCTTTCAAAGCAAGGAGAATATTTTGTTTTGTAGGTATATATAGGTGAATGGAAAATTAAATTATATGTACTTCAAGAATTTGAGAGGTACCTCTTACCTCACTTCTTTGGCCTCCTGTGTGGTTTTATCAACTTTCCTAATTCTTCATATTCTTCAGCTAGTAAAATAGAGAACATTATTTGTATCTTACATTCTTCTGATGAATGTTGTGAGTTGATACTTATACAGAACTATTTAAGCTTAAAATGGTCTCTAAAAGCTAAGGAATAGTGATAATAATGCCTATTATGAAGGCAAAAGGAAAAATTATATTTGAGAAACTTAGAGCCTTCAATCATCCGTTTCCTAATCATCATCTTGGAGGAGTCAAGAAGCAGATCTATCATCTCACAAATGAAATACTGAGTTTCCTGTGTTTCATTCTCTTTGCAAATCATTGACTATATTTAATTAAAAGGAAGATATGAAACTGCTTGATGATCTAGTCAAAACTGGTTTTCTCTCTTGCAGACAGGTCAAAACTGGCTGATATTTAATTTTTTTTTCAGCCTTAGATCTATCTTTAATAAGTCCAAGAATCCTAAAAAGCTAACATGTAACTCTTTAAGCAAATTAATGAGAAGATAGAACTCTGAACTGATTATATCGTTTTTTCCAAGGAAATTTGGCAAGAATGAATAATGCATGAAATATAATTTACAAGATGTTTAGAAATGTGTTTTTCAGCAGTGTAGTAGCTCGTATCAGCTAGCAATGAATTCTTCATAATTTTTAAAGGGCAAATTTTGGGCTAGGATTAGATGGTGAGATTTCCAGGATCTAACTGTAAGAAATTAGAAGTTTAGGCTTGAGAACTTTGCTGGGAAATGTTGATTGCTTCAGCTGTTGATTAGGTGTACGGAAGTTGGGGACCGTGGGGGACCATGGGTGCTGTGAGGGAGTCGTCATAGCTAAATAAGAACTTGAATACAGGGCACCTGGGTGGCTCAGTCGTTAAGTGTCTGCCTTCCACTCGGGTCATGGTCCCGGGGTCCTGGGATCGAGCCCTGCATTGGTCTCCTTGCTCGGCGGAGAGCCTGCTTCTCCCTCTCCCACTCCCCCTGCTTGTGTTCCCTCTCTCGCTATCTCTCTCTGTCAAATAAATAAAATCTTTAAAAAAAAAAAAAAGAACTTGAATACAGAATGCAAACATAAGAGTTCAGCTGAAAACAGAGATAAACAGAAGTGGTGATAGTAAAGCACCCCAGAGTTCCCTGGTTAAAAATAAGAAACCTATAAACAAAATCGTTTCTACTTTAACCACAAAAAAAGGAAGAAGAAAAAACCTGCTCACTTAAGGTGCCAAGACTGCAGAAGCTAAAGGAGTACCTTAATTCAGAATAAGGAAATTTGATTTTGGTTCTTCTATGTCAGAAGATCTGAGGAAAGGATAGGCAAGCATATTTATAAAGTGGGGTGAAGACAGAATTTAAAGAGACTGACACCTAGAATCAGAAAAATTTGCACCATTACAACAGAATGAATTAATTGGGGAAGGCTGCCCTACCGTATAAATACTCTTCAAACAGTATTTGCAGTATGTGTTGTATCCCAGATTCTAGGAAATCTGCCCCTTGCTGACAGGGCTGACTATCTAAAAGGGAATTATCACTGTTTAAATGGATGGAGACTTGGAGAGCGATTCAGTCCCAAAGGAAAGACTGACATTTTGGAAAGAGACCTGTGAATGATGCAAATGTGAACTTACATGTGCTTGAGATAAGCACTGATTAAACAAAACAAAGAATCCATTCTGAACATACTTTGGAAACACATAGTCTTTGAGAACTTGGTTGATGAGTTGAGTGAAATGGCCTAATTGAACTAATTCCCATTTGGGGGTTTGTTTGTTATACTTTTCTGAAGCCGGAGCCAACACTCCTGAAAGTTTTGAATGACATTTAGTGCTTCCAGGAATTGGGGCTTACCAATTTGTAGATAAACCCGTTTCCTTTTTGGCTGTGTTGTATTAATTAAAACTGTTCTGTTAAATGAATAGAAGGCGGCCCCCTTGTATAATTTAGGCCTTCCCCCATAGAGATATTCTGCTAGTAAGAAGAGAAATCAAGTTTAGTGGTTTGATTCATTTTACATGGCATCAGGTACTCCCTATGATTATAATATATTTTTTTAAGATTTTATTTATTTGAGAGAGAGAATGAGATAGAGAAAGAGCATGAGAGGGGGTAGGGTCAGAGGGAGAAGCAGACTCCCTGCTGAGCAGGGAGCCCGATGCCAGACTCTATCCCGGGACTCCAGGATCATGACCTGAGCCGAAGGCAGTCGCTTAACCAACTGAGCCACCCAGGCACCCCGATTATAATATTTTTATTACAGCAGAAGTTATTTTAAATTATTTAGGATCTTATACACCATGGCAATTATAGCTATCCCCAATCTTATTTTTCTCACTTGTTACATTTTAGCCAAGTTTAAAAAAAAAAATCAGAGATTCTTACTTAAAAGATGTTTATGGAAGAAAACATAATGTTAAAGTATACAAAGTATATGAACTTATTTTAAGTAATTATTTTAAGTAATGTTACACTAATTTAAAAAATAGAGGGGCGCCTGGGTGGCTCAGTCGTTAAGCGTCTGCCTTTGGCTCCGGTCATGATCCCAGGGTCCTGGGATCGAGCCCCACATCGGGCTCCCTGCTCCGCGGGAAGCCTGCTTCTCCTTCTCCCACTCCCCCTGCTTGTGTTCCCTCTCTCACTGTGTCTCTCTCTGTCAAATAAATAAATAAAATCTTTAAAAAAAATAAAATAAAATAAAAAATAGAATGGATTTTAATAATACATCAACGAGATCTTTTTCCTGATAATCTAAACCTTTATTGGCCCAGAGCCATTTATAACAGAGGCTGGTAAACTATATCCTGTAGGCCAGATCCAATCCACTGCCTGATTTTATATGGCCAGCCAGCTGAGATTGGTTTTTACAGATGAACATTTGTATTCTGTCTGATAATCGAGAATACTTTGAAACCCAGCTAAACAAAATGTTGACCCAAAATAACGAATTCCATTCTTATTGGTAGACCTATATTACAAAAGATTAAATTTGATTATTCTGCAAAAGACATTATATTCAATTATTATTACTACATTTTAATTTTATAATAAAAGTTTTGTAGAAATTTGTTTTCTCTGTATAAATGCACCTACATAATATCCTTTATTTCTGCCTCTTGGCATGCAAAACCTAAAATATTATCTAGCCCTTTACAGAAAGTGTAGACCCCTGACACAGAGTATTTTTTTCTCATTCATTTTTTATTCACTCATGCATTTGTTCAACAAATAGTTTCTGAGCAACTTTCACATGCCAGAGACACTGTTCTAGGCCATATTTAAAAAAAAAAAAAATAGTGCCTTCATAAAACTTACATTCAAATTATGTACATTATCTCCTCACAACTACCTGTTCTATTATCCCCATTCTACAGAGAGCTTCAGAGAATTTATGCAGGTGTCTGGAGTTTCTTAGACAGAATCGAACCCAGTTATACCTGACTGTACAGATTTAAGCTTCTAACCAATGGGCAGGGCTAGCTTCATGGGCAAGGTTCTGTGCTTGGTTTAATACTCTGCTGTTACCATCTTGTAATCATTCATTCTTGGACAAATTTTTGAACAGTGAATATGTTATCATTTTGCACTTGGCTCCACAAATTATGTAGCTGGTCCCGCTGCTAAGGCAAAAGTGCTTCTCTCTCAGACCACATTCCTGCCAGGGCTGTTGTTTGTTTGTTTGTTTGTTTGTTTTTTATTTTTTTAAAGATTTTATTTATTTATTAGACAGCGAGGGAGAGAGAAACAGCATGAGAAGGGAGAGGGTCAGAGGGAGAAGCAGGCTCCCTGCTGAGTCAGGAGCCCGATGTGGGACTCGATCCCAGGACTCCGAGTCCTGCCGAAGGCAATTGCTTAACCAACTGAGCCACCCAGGCTCTCTGTTTGTTTGTTTTTTAAACATACATATGAATTTATCTATGAAGAAGCCTTGAAATCTATCAAGCACCTCGGAAAAATAAGCTATTTTAATCCATTGTTTCATATTCCAGTTCACCAAAAGACTGCGAGTCCTTGAGGGCTAGGACTGTCTCCTACAATAATGTTGTTTTTTGGGAGGGGTTTTGGGGTTTTTTTTGGTAACTCCCTCTGCATAAAGCTTTTTTAAAAACACTGTGAGTAAAGTAAGTAAACCTTGTCAAGGGTAAGACTTGGCTTCGTCTTTAATTTACTTCCATGGAAGAGCAACATTCTTTACCAGCAATACTTTGTTCAGGTCTTTATTCATTTGCAAATTTTGAAGCAGATGTTAAATCTGAGTTAAACAAAACACAAAAACTGACCTGTTCTGATATAAGGAAATTCTTTGTCCAGCAGCAACTGAAACATTGATGTCTTTGAAGAAGGGTACTCCAAGTTTACTGTATTTACAATAGATGCCTTTATCTTCCTTTCTTTCAATTTCTTGCAGCCTAGTCATTGTTGGATAAGCGTGATGGTGGAACAGTTGTCAGTCAGCTTAACTGATCTTCTGGACAAGTTTTCAAATATTTCTGAAGGCTTGAGTAATTACTCTATCATAGACAAACTTGTGAAAATAGTGGATGACCTTGTGGAGTGCATGGAAGAACACTTATTTGAGGTAACTTTGTATTCTTTGGGATTGCTTCTTACTACTCTTCCCCAAGACCTATGCTGACCTTGGCAAGGGTGGCAATATCTTTATTTGTGAAATTTTTAATTTATAAATTTTTAATTAAAAAAGTTTTTTAAGGAGAGCACAGAAAATAGGTGGTTGTAGTCACTGCAATACTGAAACATACATAAAGGCTTAGATGTCATTTAATATAAAAATTAAATTTATTCCCTCTAAACATAAAAAAAAATAGACCTTTATTTTGTGAGTGAAGTCCTCATAACCCACCTTTTATGTTACAAATGTTCATTTACATTTAAATGGAAAATTGTCTATAATGAACCCTTAGACCTCCTATCCATAGTAATCATGTCACAACAATGAAGTGCATTTTAACATCTCCAGGTCATTTGATGATTAGTTGTCACCAGCTTCAGAATGTGGGCATGGCAGTGCTGTGAGATTGAAGTTTATTGACAAGGCAGTGTATAGAGATTAAGAATGAGGTGTTAGAGTTCAAATCCTGACTCTGTCACTAGTTACCTTTGTGAACTTAACCTCTCTGTGTTCACATTCTTTATGCCTAAAATGAGGATAATGACAGGATCCATCTCATGGAGTTGACATTAGATAATTTGCGATTAATGCCTTAGTACCATGTCTGGCAAAATAAATCCTAATTAACATTTTTATTATTATTTTAGAATACCACATCTATAATAAAATAGATCTTGGGAGACCTGCTTTGGCATAGAGTTCACAATTCAGGGTCTACCCTACAGGCCTTCTAGATGTTTAAACCTAAGGTTTTAAATATCATTCTGTACTTTTAAATACTTCCTTCTCATCCAAATTCCAATTTCTCTTTAAGACCCAATATCCATCCCATTTGTGTTCAAACTCAGAATTCTTACTGTACTAAGAGCCTCCTCACTACATTTCATCACTTCTATTACTTTACTTTTTAATTTCTAAATTGGTGTGTCTTACAGTCTATGACATCTTAGAGTTAACATGTCTTTTTATATCATGTTAGTACAAATAGTGTTCTGATGGCAAGAGGTCACAGAAAGTAAGGCATATGAGGAACAGTGTCATGAAGGAAATAATCCACCCACTGGGGCTTGAAAGATGAGTTAAGTGTTAGGTAAATGGCGATATCAAGAAGAGCATCCCAAATACTGAAGAGTATACATTTACTAATCATGGCACTGTGGCTAGAACCCAGGTGGTATTTCTTTGTTGTTTTGGGGGTGGAGTTAATATGTATAAAGCACTTAGTGTAGTACATAGCAAATGCTACATAGGTGTTATTATTACCTACTTTTATTTATAGATAATCATGCATGTATGAATTTCTAAAATATAGTCTGGTTTGCTTTCTTGGGGAATTTCTAGAAATTAATCATACTCTTTATTCTTTTATAACTTGGTTCTTTTGCTCAGCATTATGCTTATAAGATATATCCACTTTGAGACATATAGCTGAAATTAAGTTTTTCCTGCTTATAGAGTGGACTTAATATACCAATATTTATTAAACCACTCTTCTTTTTTTTTTCTTCATTTAAATTCAATTGACCAACATATAGTACAACATTAGTTTCAAAAGTAGAGTTCAGTTATTCATCAGTTGCTTGTAACACCCAGTGCTCATCACATCACGTGCCCTCCTTAATGCCCACCACCCAGTTACCCCATCCTCACCCACTTCCCCTCCAGCAACCCTCAGTTGGTTTCCTATAGTTAAGAGTCTCTCATGATTTAACCACTCTTCTGTTGTTTGATGTAAGTGTTATATAACACTGTTGCTAAGAACTTTCTTGTATGTCTCCTGGTGCATATGTGCAAGAGCTTCTCTAGAGTATTCACCTAAAAGTGGAATTTCTGGGTTACAAAATGGGCACATGTCCAGCCTTACCAGATGATACCAAATCACCAATTTATATCATTCCACCAGTATGTAAGAGTCCCCTTTGTTCCATATTCTTGCCAATATTTAGTATCATCAGACTTTTTAATTTTGGGCTGTTTGGAGCATGTGTTATAGAGGGGTATTTTTTTTTAATGAATAATTATTTTAATGAGCATCTCTAAAGAACAGTGTCTCTAATTTCTTGCTAACATTATTTTGTTTTGATGTTCTATTCACCTTACCCCCACCACCACTCCATTCCTTTATCTGGAGTTGAGCCCCAGACCAAACTGGATGGGATCACTATCTTTTAGTACCAATTTGAATTATGGGTGTTAAAACAGTTGTCTAAAAGTATTAGTTTTACTTGAATCTTTGGGGAATGTATTTATAGTCTATTACCTTGACATCAGTTAAATCTGTAAACTATCTGAAAAATATAAACCTGTTTTCTTCTAGAATGTAAAAAAAACACCTAGGAGCCCAGAACTCAGGCATTTTACCCCTGAAGAATTCTTCAGAATTTTTAATAGATCCATTGATGCCCTCAAGGACTTGGAGACCGTGGCATCTAAAACTAGTGAATGTGTGGTTTCTTCAACATTAAGTCCTGAAAAAGGTAAGATATATAAGAATTTCCAATTTAAATGCCAAAAGCAAGCTTGAATCTTATATGTGTAGGTAAGAATCTACCTCTGACTCAAATATATTTGTAGCTAGAGAAAGATGTATGTGTATATGTCTAATACAAAGACATATATCAATGGCATGAAAGAAGTGATCAGTGGATTTGTTGGTTTTCAAACCAAAGCAACACTCATCATTTCCAAATATAAGAATTTTGTGTGGGTAAACAATATGGGATATAGTGAATTTGCTAGTATTGTGTAGTATATGTTATTCTTCATCTTCAGTTTTCTTAATGTCCCCTTTTCAAATCTTTTCCTTAAGGTCTACCTCTGAGTCATGAATTCTGATCTTCACCAGTTACTCTGTATTGAGACCTTTTTTCCCACTGGGTCCCTGTAGTACAAAATCTACTTACATTGTTTTTTTTGTTGTTGTTGTTTTTAAGACTAATTACCAACAATTTGTGTTACTTAGATTTATTAACATATGTAGGCAACGAATCTTTGTTCTATAAGGTGACTGTGATGAATTTCTTAATAAAAATAGAACAGGACCCAGTAAGAAATAAATAGGATCTGAATAATCAAAACTGGGGAGGCAGACCTTGAAAGTACTCTGGTATTGCACTTCAACCTTTTGCACACTCTGTAATTTATGTAAATCATCATACAACACTGACACATTATTGCTTTCTATTTAGATTCCAGAGTCAGTGTCACAAAACCATTTATGTTACCCCCTGTTGCAGCCAGCTCCCTTAGGAATGACAGCAGTAGCAGTAATAGTAAGTACATACATCTGATTTAATGCATGCATGGCTCCAATTAGCACCTATGGGAGTATTGCATGGGCTTTAAAGGAAATTTCTGCAATTATTACTATTAATACTGTTCTGTTACTATTCTTCCTGTTATGGTCTTCCTGAGAATTATTAGGTTTGTATGTAAGTGATGAATCACTAAATTCTACTCCTGAAATCAATATTACACTAGATGTTAACTAACTAGAATTTAAATAAAAATTTGGGGGTGCCTGGGTAGCTCAGTTTCTTAAGCGTCTAACTCTTGGTTTGGCTCAGCTCCTTATCTCAGGGTCATGAGAGCAAGCCCCACATGGGTTCCTTACTCAGCTCGAAGTCCGCTTGAGATTCTCTATCCCTCTGCCCCTCCCACTTGTGTGCTCTGTCTCTCTCTAAAATAAATAAATTAATCTTCCTTAACTATTTTTAAATAAATAAATATTAGCTTTGTAGAAATGGGTTTCCCTACAACTCAAGATGATCTTTAGAAAATTGGGTCAAAATCTGCTAAGATTATTTTAAGTAAGTCATATAATTACTTTTAGAAATATGATTTAAGCTTTATTCATTGTCAACTTAATATATTTGTTGTGGAATCTGCCTGACAAAAATGGAATTTTAAAATTGAAAGTGTAGATGTCCGTTATATAGAATTCCAAGGATATTTTCAGTTTTGTATATATCAGTATTTACTATTATGTGTTTGTATGTCTGATGATTTTATTTACTATATAGAGGAGAATATGCTTCTTTGCCTGGAATTTCTGTCTTCTTTGACTAAGAACCCAATTTCCTGGAAGTCTCATGTCCTCTTTTCAAATACAGGCAAGGTCATTATAAAGGTCATTGGATTTTACTAAATATTCTGATCCTCTAGTTTCATGGAAGCTGTAGAAGGAAAAAAAATTCATCCTATGATCTTAGCTAAGAACGTCATCCCTGAAGACTTAGTAATTGGGCACTGTCATATGTTCAGGGACATAGAGGACCTACCTATAAAAAGGAGTAATCAATTTAGTACGAATCCACAATAGCAATTCTGCAATTCAGAAATTTTTTAAAAACCTCTAAGATCCATTTGTTTTGGAATTTTTGCCACCAAAACCTGACCTGACCTAAACTGAGATAAGGCTATTTGTAGTCTTTTTCCTTCTAAAAGTGAATATTTATAGATTTCACTACAGAAATATTGTGTTTGATTACAGCGTGCTACCTAGACTTCACTGAGGATATTATATAGAATATCTGTAAGACAGAAGCTTCTAAAATCTGAAATTCTGAATTACAAAACACATCAGATCTGAAAAGTTTTAAAAAAGGACTGTGTGTTAGCCAGTTAAGGTCTTTCTTATTAACTACTGATTTTATTTTATTAATCTTTTCAAAGATGCAACTTTTGGCTTCTTAATTTATATTTCATTGATTTCTAATCTTTATTATTTCCTTCTTTTTACTTTGGGTTTAGTTTGTTCAGCTAAGTTGTAGCTGAAGTTCTTAAGGTAGAAAAATTTAATTAGTGATTTAAACCATTCTAATTTTCTGATATAAGCTCTTAAAGTTATAAATTTTCTTGTAAGCAACTTTAGTTGCATCCCACATACTTTGATATGTTGTGTTTCCATTATCATTTCTTTAAAAACAAATAATGCAATATATGTTAAGAAAAAAAAAAGAAGAAGAAGAAGAAGGTAGCAGGAGGGGAAGAATGAAGCGGGGGAAATCGGAGGGGTGGACGAACCATGAGAGACGATGGACTCTGAAAAACAAACTGAGGGTTCTAGAGGGGAGGGGGGTGGGAGGATGGGTTAGCCTGGTGGTGGGTATTGAGGAGGGCACATTCTGCATGGAGCACTGGGTGTTATGCACAAACAATGAATCATGGAACACTTCATCTAAAACTAATGATGTAATGTATGGGGATTAACATAAGAATAAAAAAAGAAAGAAAGAAAAAAAAAAAGTCACTACTCTGGAAGAATGCGGTGAGTTCTCTTTAGTTAGGTCTCTCATCCAGCATGGATTTGTTTGGAACACCTTCTTTAGGGGCTGTCCTACCTGAGAAAGATTGTGAGTGGGGAATCCCAGAATATCTCACTCTCTAGTAAGCCAATTCTGCTTGTTGCTAATGGGCCTGTCTTTCCTGTGGTCTGAATGGTTCAAGTCAAGATTTGGCTTTTGGAAAGAACAGGAAAAATAGGGTATTGGCCGCCTTGATTCCAGGGCGTCTGGCTACCCAAACATATGTAATAGAATTCTCCATAGCATCATCGTAGCTCATTCATTTTCCATTGGAGTCTGGGGACAAAAATATCAATAGCTTCCTTTGTTTTTCTCTGTATGCCTCCAGGAGGTCACCTGGTCAAATCTATCATAACCACACAGCAGTCCCAATAGACGCTGTGGGCTGTAGTGTTGCAGGATTTTTTTCTCTGTGCCCACGGTTCTTGGTCACGCCACTTTGAAGAAGAGGTAGACCAGACAGAGTGGTGGGCAGCAAAGCAAGCTTTACTGAGTGGTAGCAAAGTGATAGTACAAAGCTCCCAAGGAGGGAGGGGACCCAAAGGGGTTGCCACCAGAGTTTCTAAGTCTAGGGATTTTTATGGGCTTGTTGACAGGCTGTTTCAATCTGATTAACCCTCCCTGTGCCTGTCATCCAATCAGGTTTTTGTCACATGGGAAAGGGGGGAGGGCTCTTTCCAGGGCGGTGTAAAATCCTTTTAAGGGTGGTTTCATCTTGGGGCAAGTCCCTACCTGCCCGCCTTCCAGTTATCCTTCATCAATATAGCCAGTGGCCATGAAGGAGAATTCAAACTTGCTACTGGAATACAACCGCAAATAGCCAAGTTATGTACAGATAGTGGTATTAAAATTCCCAAAATGGCAAGAATTGCTTATAATCCATTTTCTGAGAGACAACACTTTTATAAATGGTAGTTAAATCCCAGACTAGTATACACAATCTTATATAACCCTTAAAATAGCTATATTATTACAATAATTTTAGTACCACTTAAGTTATACTAAATCCCATGTTGTAACTCTGCTTTATTTTGATGAAAGAATTCATGTTGAATTCTACTTTAAAATGCCTAAAACTTATTTCCCACAAGGCTGTAGGATGGGGGGTGGATCAGAAGATACGCTAATCTAATCTAGTCTCAAGGAAGTGATTCATAGTTATATGAATGGAAGACCCCACTTCCATCCCCATCGCCCTTCCTTAAGTGTAAGGGGCACCCATGACTCACCCTCCACCCAACCCATACACACAAACTTCCTATTAGAGCCCTTTGGAAATAGGAGTCCTGGAATTAGTGAATTTCCTGCTCCCAGTTTACAAATGGTGGGGAAATAGCCAGTTCCTGTTCTCTCTGCAGTAGATAAGATTTGTTTCTTGCCTCTCAGGTTAAATCTAAGTTCATGTTCTCCCTGTAAATGTTTATACACATACAGTGGTTTGTTTCTTTTATATTATGTATTTTAGGTACTTAATATGTTAAATAGGTGACTATAGGCTGACACAGTATCCCAAATATTGCAAAATATTATAGCCCAAAACAGTCACTTTACCTTGGATTAGTTTACATTTTGATCCTATAATTGCTGAAAATGTATAATTTCTAAATGTATTCCTTCATCAAAAGAAAACTGAAGATTTTCAGTTCTTTTTGTACAGGTTGGCACATGTGTCCATGTCTCTAATAAACAACCAGGTTGTTCCTTGTAAGGAGACAGAGAGAAGAGACCCTTGTGGTAGATGTGTTTTGTTTAATTCATGAATCATTCTGCTGCTCACGGAGGAGCTGAGCAAGATCAAAAGGAGTCCCAAGTTCATCTCACATGTTTTTTCCCCTCTCTCTCTCTGTCTCTGTCTTTGTCTCTCGCTATTAAAGTAAGCAATGAGAAGATAGCGGTGCTTTCAGCCATTCTTTAGTGTTTAATGGTCTCAGGCTTTCCAACATAAAAGTTCTGAAAAATCAAATCTTTAGTCCTTAGCACAGAGCTGGGCACTCTCTGGCATCCAGTAAACGTATACTGCAGATGTGATGAGGAAACGCCATGACTCTAAGCATGAGGTACCTAAAAATACTTCAACCACTAAGTACATTTAATGACTTATTATTTGCGGCAGGCAGAACAGCTTAATGCATACCGACCTTGATCCAGGTTGCAAAATGCCCTCTTTACAATTTCTTGGCAAAGGGTGAAGAGTGAGAAAACAAAAGGGTTTTAAAGTCATAGAAAATGGATTTGCTTGAGAGTATAAATCACTTTTAGGAATATGTCGTCTGTGTTCCATATGTGTCAACATCAGCCACGTCCGATATCCTTCTGTGTGGGTTTTCTTTCATTTTTCAACTTAACATATTTGGGAGACGACATGGACTTGTATTGCTGTCCCAAAACAACACTCAGCAGAAAAATCAGCATTTCAAATATTTTAAACAGAGCTAGGTCAAGAATACATTATGGAAACAGTTGGGAACAACCACAGCATAAGAGGAAAACCTCTAGCAGGGATATGCTGTGTTCACCACTATACTGTTTTAATTACAGGGAAGGCCTCAAACCCCATTGGAGACTCCAACTTACAATGGGCCGCTATGGCATTGCCAGCATTCTTCTCTCTTGTAATCGGGTTTGCTTTTGGAGCCTTATACTGGAAGGTAAGGGTTGCTATTCCTTTTTTTTTTTTTTTCCTTGATCAAAACTTCGTGAACTTTAGGTATTTATTTGTGCATACTATATTTACATAAACGATTACCCCACTGCCCTTTTCGGAGAAAAGGTCCTACCTTAACTTAGTCTCAGCAGACTCTAAATCTTAAGGTTTTCCCCTTATTCCTTATCATGCTTAGGAGACAACCCCTCCCACTGAAAATGCACACTTAAGAAATGGGAACTGGTTTTAATAGCCTGCACTAAATATAAAAAGGAAGAAATATGCTGCAAATCATATGATGTGCTTAAAGCCAAATAGAAATGCCATTTGTATTATCTGCTATTTTGGATTTCTCTTCTTATGTTCTCTTCTCACAGAGACCTGTCTAAAATTTTGAAATGTGCTAAATCATTGTGATTCAACTTTCTGAAATGTCTTTTGAATTTGATTACCATTTAAATCTTTCAGTTTCTTTATTGCTTTTTCACCTCCAGCCCCCTAAAAATGTTGAGTCAGTAATACGGTGCATTATTCATATTTTTTATTGCAAAAGTATTTTATATGCTGCATGCTGGAAAAAAGGAAAACCCTGCTATTGGAGTTATTGACATAAAATATAAAAGTAGAGACCATTAACCTCTTGAATATTATACCATTTATTGGTATTTTTATAACATGTATCCTTGTTCTTTTCCCAGAAGAGACAACCAAATCTCACAAGGACAGTTGAAAATATACAGATTAATGAAGAGGATAATGAAATAAGGTACTTTGTTTCGCTCAATATGTGCATAAGTAAGCTTGACGTTGCCAATTCACTGACCGTGCACATGCTCATATGTCTTTAAGAAGTTGTTTGCTCTCCATGGCAGCTCCCAACACATATGGATGGTCTTTATCCACATTTCCTGCCTCTCACACTTGCTTCAATCCCACATCTCCACTTAGCTGTAGAAGACCTTCACACTGGTGTCTTCGTGACCCATCTTAAAGTATCAATAGAGGTTTTCTCGGCTCCATTTCTATAAGCAGCAGAATCTTGCTTAGACGCCCAGTCACGGGGCTCTGGAGGCATGTCTGCATATTCTCCTTCATTTCCATGCTACCAACAGGATATACTGATTCCTCCTCTCTGTGTCTCTTAGCTCTTCGGCAAGAGTCAACATCTTCATATCTTCATGATGTCTTGGCTGAGCTGCCACAGGATCTTGCTTTTCCTTCCCCCCTCTAAACTGTACCTTTGTCTCATTCTCCCTTAAAACCCAGTTCATAAGGTTACTTCCTAGTCAGGATGCTTGCAGTGACTTGCTCTTGCATACTTGATGTATTTGACTTCACTCTAGTTTTTGGAGCCCTTAACTATTCTCAGTCTGTTTAGTATTTTCTCCAAAGCCAAACACAAAAATTGTTTTTAAGGTAACTTTCCATTTACTATAGCTGATGCTGATCACTTTTTACCTTACCCCATATTGCCTGAACAGTAATATTTGGATTGACCCCCAGTTACTGGAAGGTTTCATTTGGCATGTTACTTTCTCTTCTGTCATGCCTTTGTATATAAATATACACATATTAAGTACAGATAGGCATTTTTAGTATGTGTATATGCATATGCAGAGAGAATTTTTACACGACTTGGGAAGACTATATTGAAGCAGATAACGTCTTCCTTCTTCTCTTTAGTATTGCTTATGAAGGTAAGCTTTCCACTCAATTCTGCCATCTTTTTTTACTGTATTTACAGAAAAACTGCCTTATACAATGTCCAGATGACGGTGTACTTCAGAATCTCTGTCCAAAAGCAAATAAGTGTTTTTCTTGTTGCTTTTCAGTATGTTGCAAGAAAAAGAGAGAGAGTTTCAAGAGGTGTAATTGTGGCTTATATCAACACTGTTACTTTCGTATCTTGGTAAGTTTTTAGAATTCAAGATGAAAGATTTTTAAAAAATGATACAGCATCTTAGATGCCAAAATTTAGAAATAAAATTTATTAAGTTGACTCTTAAACTGAAACTGTTACAGTGAATTAGATATGCATAATTCAATTATGTGTGTTCTGACATTTTGAAAGGCCAAGCAGTGATTAGTGGTCCTGATTAGTGGATTCATCTTGTATGGGAGGTATACAAAAAATTAACAGTGGAGTGTTTACAATTTTGAGGCCAGAAAAAAATTAGACAAGGGGAAAGAACAAATTAGGACCAAAATAAAATAATATCAATAGAGGAAGAGTAAATAAAACCCCTTTCAGTTAGGTGTGACTACTATAACATAATAGAAAAAGTATCTCAATTGTTAGATGCTGAAACAAGTGAATGGCAAAAATGTTTCCTTGCTATTTTAAGGAAAAAGAGAAAGAACCAAAATATCTTAGAAATCAGAAGAAAGTTGTCAAGGTAAAGTGCCACCTGCCACATGACTGGTAATAATTGTGCCTCATCACAGTCCAGAGCCCAGGATGCAGTAAACATAAACCAGAAACAGATAGTGTGGGTCTGCGGAGGGCTTGTGGGAGAAAAGAGAGCAAGAAACCATGGCCCGGAGGCACTGATGCTCCTATTTCCTCTCCTGTCTACTTTCTCAGGGGCCAAGCTACAGACGCCAGATTAGCGGGGTGGAGTGGGGGTGGGGGGGCGAGCACCCGGAATGGCGCTAACTTGACCCCACATCAGTTCCTGCTCTGCTCATTTCCACTTCAGCTGCCAACTGGCTGTACGTTTTTTTATGGCCATGGGCTCTCGAGTGCATTTATTACAGTGGAACATGAATGTCCTCTCATTTTCCTCAGTCTTCAGTTCATTCCCTGCATTCCCTCATTGTCAGAAGATCATTTACTCTCCGGGGTTATTAGAAAGATGGTGTGTCATGAGCTTTGCCTTTTCTTTATAGGTCACTGTCCTTCCAGCTTCATTTTTGTCCCAGATTCAGAGATTTATCTTCAGACTGAACCTTCCCCAGGGAAGCTGGGTCAGAGAGCTTTTTAACTCCTCCAGGGCCTCACTTTGGTAGTTGGAAAACATTTTTCAACAGCCCCAAGTAACATGATATAATAATTATGTCCCATAGTTCTCTAACACTTTAACTCTGCTATTTACACGGACTTCATTTAGGCCTTTAATCGTGCCCTTGATCATATCCAGAGCATAAATAGTACTTTTTTTTTTTCCTGCTCACCATCTTACCTTCTCTCTAAGCTCATGTTAAATAATGTTAACAAATAGACCTTTCACTTGATACTTTTTATTTTCTGGAGCAATACTCTGCAAGCTGAAACTATAGGTTTCTAGGAAAAATAATTTCTCTGCCCTTCAATCCCAACATGAGCCTCACTGTTGCTTCTCTGCCATTTCAGTTCCCTTAAGCTAGACATCTACAAACCACACACTACATGGTTAATGGAGTCTTTTTTTTTTTTTCTAAGATTTTATTTATTTATTTGACAGAGAGAGACAGAGTGAGAGAGGAACACAAGCAGGAGGAGGGGAGAGGGAGAAGCAGGCTTCCCGCAGAGCAGGGAGCCCGATGTGGGGCTCGATCCCAGGACACCGGGATCATGACCTGAGCCGAAGGCAGACGCTTAACGACTGAGCCACCCAGGCGCTCCGGTTAATGGAGTCTTAAAGTCTCAAGTAATGTCCTCTGTTTGGTTTTGGACTGCACTGATCGCTGGGATCCTGTTTTGGCACACAGGTCTTTAATCATGTGGTTTTTAATTGTGGCATTTGTCCTGTGACATTTGGAAAATGGATTATGCTGGGAAAACTCAGGGCACCTGTTTAGAAGGGAAAACAATTGCATTTTAAAGCAACCATAGTCAAGCAACTTAGGCGTAGTTATATGTTGTCAGGGAACAGTCAGGGACAGGAACTGAGCCTGGCTGGTTCTTACTGTGTCTCCTTCACAAGCAACTCACTTGTTGCCTATGTGTTGCAGACCCTCACTAAATGCTTGTTGAATGAGTGTGACAGAGTGGATAAACCCTGAATGAAAGTTTAACCACTCGTAAGGAAGACAGTCCTTCTGAAGTAGGGTTTTTATTAGTTTGCAAGATGAATAAGTGCTAGAGACCTGCTGTAAAACATTACACCCATAGTCAACAGTGCTATATGGTGTACTTAAATATGTGGAAAGAGGGTAAGATCTCTTACCTCAAAAAAATAAATTTTTAAAAATCTTTAAGAAAGTGAATTTGGGTTTATTTTCATCATGCGTGTGTTTGTGTGCACGCACACGTAATTTGCTGAATTGGGTCAATAGGAAAGTAAAGCGTCCAAAGCAAGGAGAAAGAGAGTCATGGGAAATGACTATTTTTCTTAAAATGTGAAATATTGTTCATGTTTACAATGAATCAACCTAGGTTTAAAAAGAAGCTCAGATTGTTTAGAAATAAACTCCTCACACATTAATGAGTGGTCAGTGTGAAATGGATAAGTAATATGAAGTGGCTTTCTCCTTCATAAAGTACCTTACTCATCATGTCTGCAAGGGTCTCTCTCTCAAGACTCAGCTCGGATACCACTACCTCCAAAAAGCTGACTTCCCAAATTTATGGCCCTCTAATTATATTTCATGTTACATTTCATGTGAAATGTAATACACATTAATAAGACTTCACAAATACTTTTATAGACATTTTGTGTCCTCTGCTAAACCATAAGCTCTTACAGGACAGGATTTGTTTCTGAATTTCATTTTGGAATCCCATCAAACTATATAGCTTATACCTTGTTCATGCAAATGATGAATAAATATTTGTTGGGAAAAAAATGGAGAAGAATCTCAGAATTGCATTAACGGGCGCCTGGGTGGCTCAGGTGGTTAAGTGACTGCCTTCGGCTCAGGTCATGATCCTGGAGTCCCGGGATCGAGTCCCGCATTGGGCTCCCTGCTCGGCGGGGAGTCTGCTTCTCCCTCTCCCACTCCCCGTTTGTGTTCCCTCTCTCGCTGTGTCTTTCTCTGTCAAATAAATAAATAAAATCTTTAAAAAAAAAAAAAAGAATTGCATTAACAAGAGAATAAACTTTATGAAAATAAAAACAAAAATAGACATGGGAAGGATAGGAAAAAGGAAGACAAAAGATCCAGCTGGTCACCATGAATCTACAGACCCCAAGTCAAAATATATAGGTATCATTTGTAGTCATTTACTGAGTACCAGTTGTGTAGAATAAAGCCTTTGCTTGTCCCTATACCAACAGAGATTTAAAACCTGCCAAGGAACATGAAGTATAATTTGGGGAGATGGGTGTGATAAAGAAAAAGGTTTGGGAGAGCAGAATATGACGTGGTAGGAGAGGAAATTTGCCAGGAAATAAAATAGTAATAAAAAGTACCAAGATGGAAATGTAATGTGCAGTTGTTATTATATATTTTAAAAATTAGATATAATTTGGATTATAGCCATTTTTTTGGTTTACAAGGAAGGGGAAGGTTCAGGGAATGACTCAGATTTATGGCAGGGATTTCTCCCTGAAGTGTAAGTTTCACCAACTAAAATTAAGACAAATATTGGAATAGTTCTTCAAATGAAATAACCCATAATTGGAAAGTGAAGAGAAGGATGGTTTGATATTTTAAAAACAAGAAAAGAAGATGGAAGGATTACAAGGTAATGAGCTAGAAACAAAAGAAATTGGCTCTAAGTGAAAATATACTAGAGTGGTGTTTATTTAACACCAGACATGAAAATATCTATACAAAAAGTTAAAAATTGATTTAATCAACAAGCTGATGCCAAGTATTCATAGCTGGCATCCCACAAGAATTTTTTTCATTTATTAGCTTGTGTGTAGCAGTTTGAGAAAGAAATAAAATATTTATAGAAAAATTGTGCTCTTCATTCTTCCTACAAATGTGGTTCCAACACGCTGTAGTAGGTAGCTTGTTAGATGCAGAGCTTAATATAACCTAGTTGTGTCCTCAAATTGCTTATAACCTACAAAAGGAAATAAGGCATATGCATAATAACCTATTTTTAAAAGGAAACCAGAAGTTTATGAAGTTAAAAAAGCAATGAAAGGAGCTTACAAGGCAAATGCAATAAGAGATCAAAGGCAAGACCATTGCTTATGGTTGTACAGGATGTGTCCTCAACATAGGTGTGGTATGGATGGACTGGACACAGTTGCCTTATCTGAAGGGAGAGAAATCACTAGCAACAGAAGAAAGTCTTCATCACAATGTAGGTGATGGAGGTGGCATACTGAGCCAGATCTTGGATGATGGGTAAAATTGTAATAGCAATAGGGAAGGAGTAATCCAGATACTGCAGATGGCATAAACTGAGTCAGGGAGGCCAAAAGTGCAGAGTGTGAGTTCAAGAGTCCATTTGTACAGTTGGACTCCAGTGGAAGGTCAGACATGAGGGGATAAAAAGCTGAGAAACAAGGGTGTGGGCATCGGTTTGAAAAATTCCAAGTATAGGACGTATACTGTATTGAGTAATGTGAAGAGATGTTGGAGGGCTTAGAAAAGATGTGAGTGATACAATCAAAGCCAAGGTTTAGGAAAGCAATGAGATATTGGTGTGGCCAGACCACAGGGATGGGAGCAGTGAACTGGAGTCAGGGAGTTCCACTTGGGAGGCCAATCTTCCAAACAGGATGACCTGTTCTAGGGTCACAGCCATGGAAATAGGAAAGTATGAACCACTTTGGAGATATGCAGTAAAAGAATCAACACATTCTGGTTACTGGTGGAATGCGAGGCTTGACATCACAGGTAGTACTCAAGGATGATTTAGAGCCTATAGGACTAACCAGGTGGTGGTTAAAAAAAAAATAAGGGAATGAGCTGTTAGGAAATACCAGTGACCAAATACATTAGACTGGAAATTCAAAGAACAGTCAGGGCTGGAAATAATAGATTTGGGGTTTGGGAGTCAGCTACAAAGAATTTAAATTGAGACCTTGGGAGAAGGACAGCATCGTCACGGAGAGGGCCCAGTTTGGTTGACCGTAAATAGCATGAGTTTGTAGACACTAGGACTGACACACCCCAGCATGGGTAAGTGTTAAAAATAATAATAAATAAATATATTATTTAATAATTCTTATTACAGTTAGGCTGGTGGAGAGATTCACAAAAGAAACACAACCTGGACATTTCCTGCAGACCTGAGCTAAGACAGAAGATAATAGATCTTAGAGTTGGAATATGGATGACCTTGAGTCAAGTTTGGTCACTGAGCACACACACAGGACTGGGCAAGATCTGTGACTCTCTACTAGATGTTTCCTAAGAATTTCTGGAGCTTCGGAGGATTTGTCTTTGAACTCCTTCTGTAGACACATTATAATATAGAGGATTAGAAGGGATTAGACTTGGGTTCAGGCCTTGGCTCTGCAACTAGTTAAGCTGTATGTTCCTGGATGAGTCCGTTGTCTTTTATTCCCTGGTTTTTCACAGATAATAAGGGGATAATATGACTCACCCTGCTCTGAAATTTCATGAGGTTGTTACTAGGATCTAGGGTATCATTATAAAAATTGTAGCTTTTGTTTTATGGGAAAAGAGTTGTCAAACCTTCAGGTTTACTTTCTTTGCTAAGAGACCTGGGGACAAAACTAGAAATAGATTTCCAGTCTTGCTTCTCTACTTAAGTTTAGAATTTTAAGCTATTACTAGCTTTTTAAAAAATACATCCTTTTGGTTTCTTTTTGTGATTCCCTTTTGCTTTTTTAATCAAGCTTTATTTTAAAATATCTGCTCTATATTTTGGATTTCTGAAGTTTTATTAATGTTTTTTAAGTTTTCTTTCAGGATTTAATTCTCCTTTCCCAAATGTAGGTTCTCTAGTTTCTAGAGTTCTCTGTTTGGTAAATTGTCATGTAATATGGTTTTTGGTATATTCATTTAGAGAGACTGGAAAAAATACTGCACTTATCACTTATACTATGGAATTTTACACAATTTATATTTAACCTCTGCATTGATCTCAAATATTTAAAAACTGAGACTCTGGAGTTGATAAGGACAAAGAGAAAGAGTATTGAGTAGGGAAGAAAAAGCAACATACACATTTATTTAGGGGTTGTGACTGAAAAAAACAGCTAAGGAAGTATAGATACTTGACTTGAAAGTTAAAAATCCTAAAGCCGAGCCCAAAACTCAGTGGATTAACACTAGCTCTGAAGAAATGAAACAATGTCTGGCTTTCGTGTTTCAACAAGTACAATAAGCTATGTTAGGCCAAATGAACCTCCCCAGGGGCTTTGTCAGGATGCTGTGCCAGGATTTCTCTCTGTCTTTTCTTGGCTGACAGTATTGAAAGCGATCTTGTTGCAGCTATTCCTCGGTTGAGAGAAGTGATGGCTTGAACCTGGCTAGGCATTCAAGACTCTGGCATTGCTCAGTGGCCAGAAGGCTGCTATTTGTTGGTAGTGATCAACTTCCCCACTGGTTATCTCCTTCATGCTACTCCATTTCTCTCTAGACACTGCCTTTGTCTTTCAAGGCCTCTCCCCTTACCACTTACCCACCACCTTTTCATAGCCTGGTTAGAGAAATTCAAGGCTACAAGATAACCCTCTTACCTCAAATGGAAACAATCTGTGGTATGCAAACGGGTGTGAAAGCCACCGGGTATGCATTCATCCATCGTATGTTCAAGGAATATTTACTGAGTATCTCCTTTGTGTCAGGCACTGTTCTAGGTGTTGGAGTTCAGCAGTAAAAAAGATAAAAGGAGTGCCTGGATGGCTCAGTCAGTTAAGTGTCTGCCTTAGGCTTAGTTCATGATCCGGGTGTCCTGGGATCGAGCCCCACATCGGGCTCCCTGCTCAGCCGGCAGTCTGCATCTCCCTCTGCCCCTCCCCCCTGCTCGCTCTCGCTCTCTAAATAAATAAATAAATAAATAAATAAATAAATAAATAAATAAATAAAATCTTCAAAAAAAAAAAAAAGGTGGACAAAGCTCTGTGTCCTCATGGAGCATACATTCTAATGGGAGGAGAGACTCAAACAGTAAGATCATTTCAGATAATGTTAAATATTACCAGAAAGATCAGAGAGGGAGTGACTAGCCATTGCATCTAGGAAAAGATTTGTCAAGTTCTTTTAGTCTAAGTGAAGTGTTTATTTTAAGTCTATTACTCAATCTGTAGTCCTATGAATTCAGCTATCAAGAATGAAAAGAGCAGAAAGCAGATACACCATAACCTCTCTCTTTTCTTTCCTCTCTAGGCGGGTAACAGTTCATGTTTGCTTCATAAATGAAGCAGCTTTAAACAAATTCATTATCTGTCTGGAGTGACAGACTGCATTTTTATCTGTTCTTGTTACCCATGACTCTATATGGATGATTCACAAATTGGAACAAAGTGTTTTACTGTGAAACTGGCACTGAATTAATCATCTATAAAGAAGAACTTGCATGGAGCAGGACTCTATTTTAAGGACCTGGGGGACTTGTGGTCTCATTTAGAACTTGCAACTGATGTTGGGAGAGAAAGCACGTGTCCCAGACTGCATGCACCATTTTGCATGCCTCCAGAAATGTCTAATTGCTGAAAAGCCACATAGCTTTATTTTCAGTTACAACCTGCAGTTCATAGTTATCTTGGTCTCTGCAAGTAGATTTCATCCTGAACAGTGGGGGGTAATAATTTTTCTCAAAGGGATCTAGAAAAAAATTTAAAAACAAAAACTCAATAGCATCAGCAACTCTACATATAGAAAGCAGTGGAAACAAAATAATTGGATTAGGGCAACATGTCAGCCTTGTAGATGCTAATTAATGGTCTGGGTCTGATCTCGGTCTCTTCTTAACATAAACCTATATCCCACTAGACAAATGGACATGGTTAGCTGGATCTAATCATGCCTGGGAGCCAGTATTGAGTTAGAACAATGATGTCATCAACAAAATAAAAAACAACCTACTGAATGGGAGAAAATGATTTCAAATCATATATCTGATAAGGGGCTAATATCTAAAATCTACAAAGAACTCATACAACTCAATAGAAAAAAAAATCTATTTAAAAATGGGCAGAAGATCTGAATAGACATTTTTCCAAAGAAGACCTACAGATGAGAAGATGCTCAACATCAATCACCAGAGCAATGCAAATCAAAACCACAATGAGATATCACCTCACACTGTCAGAATGGCTAAAATCAAAAAGACAAGAAATAACAAGTATTGGTGAGGATGTGGAGAAAAGGGAACCCTTGTGCACTGTTGGTGGGAGTGTATATTGGTGTAGTCACTATGGAAAATTTTGAGTTCTCAAAAAAGTTAAAATAGAACTGCCATATTGTCCAGGAATTCTACTTCTGAGTATTTATCCAAGGAAAATGAAAACACTAATTCTAAAAGAAGTATAAACCCCTATGTTCTTTGCATTATTTATAGTAACCAAGATATGGAAACAATGTAAGTGTCCATCAATGGATGAATGGATAAAGAAGATGTGGTATATATGAGTATACACACACACAATGGATTATCATTCAGCTCTGAAAATGAAATCTTGCCATTTGTGACAATATGGATGGATCTTGAGGGCATTATCCTGAGTGAAATAAGTCAGAACAACAAATACCATATGATGTCTCTTATATGTGGAATCTAAAAAAAAATAAAAGTAAAAAAATTAAAAATACCAAGCTCATAGATACAAAGGAAAGATTGGTGGTTGCAAAGGACGGGGTGGGGGAATAAATGGATGAACTAGGTTTTTTTGTTTTTTAGTTTAAGTTGAATAAAAAGGTAAAAAAAGATAATAAGCCCCCCCCCAAAAAAAACCCCAAAATATTGATGCCTTTGCAGAGAGGAGACTTTCCAAAAGACTTATGGCCCAAAGCTATGAACACTGAACAGCAAGATAGTCACTGAGGAGCACATTCGACACCCTTTTCCCCTGCCACTGTAAGAGTGTATAAATTGTGCTTCCAAAATATATTATGAAATGGTTATATTCTAAAACTACTACAGAGTTATGTAAAGGGACTTAAGAGAAATTGCTGAATATATGTCGGTCCCATTTTCAATTTACATCATGAGAGAAAGTAAAAATAAATGATATTTAGTATCTAAAATTAGAAAACCACACCCACATGGTAATATGGGTATTGAAAACTAGGTTACTTGGCTTTTATAAGGCAGCAAGGAATCAGGAAATTTTAGTTATTTCTCGTATAATCACCATTATCACCATTAGTTTAAAGGATCCATTTATTTAAAATCAGGCACTGTATATTCATTAATGTTTATGAATTAAAGATAGCGAGCTTTATGTAGTTATGCATGTCAGTTTGCTATTTAAAATGTGTAACTGCGTTTGTCCTATTAAAAGTGAATTTGGTAAGAATTCCCAAGATGGACATCATGCTTTTAAACTAAAACTTGTTAAGACATTATGTGAATTTCCATTACCAATTTTTTTTATAGGCAAAGAAACATCTGACTAAAATGATTTCTTGTGGTTTATTTTGATGAAGATTCTTTTACTATATCATGAACACATACATAAAGGAACCCAAAGCTTTCTATTATAACTTAATTCTTGTTATAACATTATTGTCATGCTCTACCCCCTCAGATGACCATTTTCAGTGTCGTGATTTAAAAAAAAGGGAGGGCATGAAAAACTGTGAGCTTTCCTTTGATTTCAAAAGTCCAAGAATATCTAGCATAGTTGGATTTTAGATTATGTTCAAAGCAGATCCAAATAAAACTCGAGTGAAGTGGCCTTTGCTCTTTTTTTGTACCAAAGAGCCCAGATGATTTCTATGATCCTTCTTTCTCTAAAGTGCTGGGGTTCCTTAAAAGGTAGTCATTTCTCTAAGATACAACCCAGGTGCTTTGGGAAGCTGCATTGACTTATTCAGGCCCTTAAATATCCCCTGATAGAATCGACCAGTAATAAAATCAGAGGTCAGTTTAATTGCTGAAAGGACCTGTCTTAGTGTGTGACATTGTTTTGAGGAAAATAGATATAAATTAATATGAGTTATGTGTGCAGGTCAGGTGTAGATTGAGAAGATTGATACTTCTCAATTTAATAATTTGATTTATTTCACCAATGGTTTCGATTCTCTTAGGCATGAGAAAATGCTGTTTAATGAACTTGAGAGAACAATAAATGCACTTTTGTTCTCAAAGCTAGGAGCTGGGTTTTAACACTCAAGGACATGGTTCTAATCAATAGAGTTAAAGAAACGAATTCAGCAAGTTATGAAATATGGCATGATAGGCGAGGGGCAATATATTCTGCCTAATTAAATGTATTCGTTCATTGAGAGTTATGTGAATTACCAATTTTTAAAACACTGAAGTTTGATAAAATGCATGAACAGTAGAAAAAGGCTGAACATTATTTTGGATGCTAGGTGCTTGGGAATTGTCATATCTGCTTTGAGATAAATAGATATATATAGATATATATATCTTTGCTTTATTTTATCCAATATGTGTCCTAAATATCCTTCAGAAATCATGGAAAACTCACAAATGATACTATAAACCATGAAATCACCTTTTAAATTGGTGCCATGTATCTGATAGTTATCTTCTGTAACATTCCAAAATTACCTTTTAAAATGATCTCAGAAGTCTGCAGATTCTAAATTATACTAAAAGCTTTGCACCTCTTTGGTAGAACACAAGCCTATAGAGAAACTGGCTCTGTGATAAATGGTGCCTGCTCAGTGATACTGAAGTGTTGCTGGATTTTGTGTTCTAATCTTATGTGCTTACCACACTGCCACTTTTTAATGAGTCAGAGACAAATTGATTTTTTTCAATATGATAAGAATAAGTACCCTGTTCTCTTTAAAAAGGATTAAGTATGTGAAGAATGAAAATGTATGAGAAAGTATGTGTTTATAATGCAATGTTTGCTTTTAGTAAGAATTAAACACATTTAATTGAGTATTAAAGTACTTTGGGGAAACTCTGTGGCATATTTTGGTATTCTAATTCAACTGAGGTTTGAAAGTAACAGAAAAATCCATTCAGAATTCATTGATATCTCTTAATGTTTTTGTGCAGCTAGGTTTTGGTTTCAAAATGTAATTCCAACAGGAGGCATTTAACCATTCCCATTCCCACCTATTCTTTAAGAAATATTTTTCAAAAAGACAGTTTGGCATAGCAAGGTGGATGTGGGGGGAAAATTGTCAGAAGCCTCCACTCTGCTGTTAACTAATATTGGTAAGTCACTTCCTCTCTTTGGATCTCAATTTTTTATTCACCTTTATGGTGAAGTTGGAGGTCACATCTCCTTAGGTGTGAAACCTATTGATATATGACTGACAAACACAATAAAATAGATCTGAAATTACTCCATATAAAATATTGAACTCTGATCTCTGTGAATAAGCAATTTGAACATAAAAAGTCATTGCTGTTCTTGTTTGTAATGTAAATAGGATCCGTTAGTAAAAGTGAAATTAAATCTCATGTAGGGTGAATTGGATAACCATTTACACAAGAGATGGCTTTTTCCTTTGCTTAAGTAAACATTTTTGGATCGCCTCTGAAGAATGAAAACCGCAAGTACATTTTAGAAAGAGATACTATAAGATATGTGTAACTTTTGGAAATGCACCAAATTAAGCTTATTTAAATGCTTTCATTTTATTAAAAGCTTAGAGCATAAAACGTAAGATGCTCAAAGTTTTTGAGTGCCAAAAGATAATTTATAATCCATTTGGAAAGGGGTCATCCATAAATTACATATTAAAATTAGAAAGTGGGATAAGAATTTTAATTAAGCCAGCTTGTCTTTGAAACAGTATTATTTTGTGAAATTGGCATTAAAATATAAACATTCAAATTGAAATTCTAGTAATTTATGGTGTTTGATCACACAGTTTATAGTGTTGCTGCTTTCCATTAACAAGTCTGGAAATGCCTTTGTTACAGAAAAAATAATGGTACTTTAATTTCCTAAAAGATGTTTTAGAAGTAATTTATATTAAAGTAGATATTCATAATCCTAAAATGTTTCCTAAGCACTGTAAATTTATAACTGCCATCTCCAACTACATCCTTATGATGTTATTTTTAAAAATAAAATTAAGATAATTGTTTAACCTAAAAACCATAGTATTTTCAATTACTTGATTTCTCAGTTATAAGACTCAAGAATTTTCAGTAAGAATATCCTATTCTATATTCTAAGGATTAATGTGTGATTATAGTGTCCACTTGTCACTATTTTTTAAATTGATGGACTTGAAAAGTATTCAGACATTTAGATGGATGCATAGATATATTGCTAGTTCAGTCATAGATTGGAGTTTGCATATTGTAATGTAAATGTATGTCAACATTATTCTAGTTTATTATGACTGAAGTGTAATTAAATAAAAAAGGTTGTAAAATGTGATGTGTATGTGTATATACTATATGTGTACTTTTTAAACTAGGTATATGTCCTGACCCCTTTTTATACAGGTTGAATTTGAAATTACATTATATATACATATACTTTATTGTTCTAAATAAAGAATTTTATGCACTCTCAGAAGTTTGCCCTGTCATTTGATATCTCAAGATTATCACACATATTTAAAACATGGTTGAGGGGGCCCCTGGCTGGCGCAATCGGCAGGATATCTGACTCTTGGTTTCAGCTCAGGTCGTGAAATTGAGCCCACACTCAGCAAGGAGTCTGCTTGAGATTTTCTCTCCCTCCCCCTCATGCTCCTGCTCTCTAAAATAAATAAATCTTAAAAAAAAAAATGGTGGGGCGCCTGGGTGGCTCAGTTGGTTAAGCGACTGCCTTCGGCTCAGGTCATGATCCTGGAGTCCCTGGATTGAGTCCCGCATCGGGCTCCCTGCTCAGCAAGGAGCCTGCTTCTCCCTCTAACCCTCCCCCCGTCATGTACTCTCTCTCATTCTCGCTCTCTCAAATAAATAAATCTTAAAAAAAAAATGGTTGAGCAATTTATTAAGCTAAAATCAAATTTTTCTATAGAAATTCATTAATCTAGATTTTGTTGTCATATGGACATGAGATAAATCATTTTAATTCAATAAATATTCACTGGTTACTAAAATTGCCTTTGATTACCTGACCTATTAAGTTAACACTGTTTGATCTCAAGAGGTTTCTAATGGGGAAAAGATAAGAAAACCACTGTACTATGCATAAAACCACACTGAAGTAATTACCTAAGTGCAAAGCTTAGAGCATGTCCTTAAAGCATGCAAGAAGGAGAAATGGATATAGACTAGGTGAGATTATGGAGGAGTTGGTATTTGGGCTAAGACTTACAAGGGTGAGAGAAATTTTGACGGGAGAATTATACCCAGTTTGAGCAACACTTTCCAAAGCAAGAAGCAATAAAATTTCTTAGCTTATTCTATCGGAACAAACCAACGTGCCCTGGGCATATAATACAAAAAGAGATATAGAAAGAGAAGAGAGCACAGCCTTCTTGAATGCCACAAGAAGGGTAGATTTTTTTTTTTTTAAGATTTTTATTTATTTGAGAGAGAGCGAGCACAAGCGGGCAGAGAGGCAGAAGGAGAAGCAGGCTTTCTGCTGTGCAGGGAGCCCCATGCGGGGCTCCATCCCAGGACCCTGAGATCTGACCTGAGCAAAGGCTGTCGCTTAAACAACTGAGCCACCCAGGCGCCCTGAGGGTAGATATTCTTAGGGACCATGGGAAAATTCCCATTGCGTGTTTCTGAGAAGAAGAATGGCAAGATCAAACACCATGGTGGCTCATGTGATTTAGGCAATAAATTGTTATCTTGCTTAACCTCTGGTTGGTTTTTGACTCTTGAGACCACATCCCCTAGCTTTATAACACAATATTTATTCACCCATTTCTTTTCAACTTTGCTGTTTCTGCCTCCTCTGCTCAATGTTTATACTGCAAACTTTTACCAATATAAGCCTAGACAACTATAATCTTCTAACTGATCACACATCACTAACCCTTTTTCAATCAGTTCCTTAAGTTAGAGCGAATAATATGGAGACATGTGATGTTATTTTTCTCTGGTTAAAACACCTAAATGGTTTCTCGTTATTTTCAGAAGAAAACCCAAAGGCCTTAACGTGGCTTACGAGGCCCTCCTTGGTCCATCTCATAGTTTTTTTTTGGGGGGGGGGGATTAGTAATTGATTTCTTTCCCCTTTAAGCCATGAACAATGTGAGGTATAGGACCATGAATATTTATACACCTGTATTCCCCAAATTTAATACAAATAATAAGGTGTGTAATTGAAACAAAATTTGAACTGAACAGATATTACCTAATGTCTGATAAGTTATTTTCTATAATGTTTTATTATGAAAAATTTGAAATATATATAATAGTGGGCAGAGTAGTATAATGAAACCCCATATAAGCGTAACTTAGCTTCAACTTGACTCCACTATTGAATGATTTTGTTTTATCTAAGTCTCCTATCTATACTCCTTCTCCACTCCCCTTTTCATATTATTTGTAGGTCAATACCTAAAAATATTTGACCTGTAAATATTTATGTGTGTATTTATAAATTATAACTTTTTAAAACATAACCATAGTACACTTGTCACACCAAAGAAAAATGAACAATTCCTTAATATTAAAGAGTCAGTAAGTATTCACATGTCAATTTTCTCACATCGTTGTACATTTCAGTATTGCACTACAGCAGGGTATAAAATAATGGCAAAAGTCTCCCTTTAACATTGCATTTTTGTTCCCCCAGAGATCAACGCCACTAACTACTTTGTGTTAACTTCCAGAACTTTTTGGCATGAGCAAATCATATATGTATATGTGTCTATGTATGTATATGTGTATATGAATATAATATGTATAATACTATTCTCTAACCTTACCTTTTCCATTTATTAGAAGAATGTGTAACACTCTGGATCAGCCCAGATAAGCCTTTATCCACTGTGCCATTAGGGCCAGGAAATTATAGATGGACATTGAGATTGTAATAAAGTGTGTGCCCTTTGGAATTTCAGTCCATACTTAGCAAAATCCAATGTACTTTCAGAACTTTTCCTTCATCATCTTACTCAAAACGAGGATCTCTTCTGAGGATATATCTACCTCTTCAGCCCTCTCAGTTAGTGGCTGTGTTTCCTCCATAACTGTCACTGGGTCCAGAAGTGGGTACTCTGCTCTTCATTACTGCTTCTATTTTCTCCTCCCTAAGCCCTCCCAGATTTGAATCTCATATTATTAGACTATATATCCACTGCCACTCACTGTTGCTTCCATGTATAACTCCCAGGTTCCACTCCCTCATTTCTTGATGATGTTAGGCCTGGGTTCACTGTCACTCAATTCATTTATATTCCGGTCTTAATTCTTGGGATTTTGATATGCACCTAAGTGATCCTTTCAACATCCTGTCTTTTCAGGTCCTTGAACTTTTCTCCTAATGAACCAGTTCTCAACACCACCCTAGCCACTTAGTCTGATGGTGTTCCTATAGACTTTATCATTTCCATTAAGTGTAACGCATTCATATCTCAATTCCATATATTCCATCTCTGACCACCACTTTGTATCTTTCCAATTTACTCCCTTTGATCCAGTGGGCCTGTCAATCTATGATTCTATCATTTTCCACTAACTGTTAATCTTTGATGTCCTCTCTCCTTAAATGGGTTAAAATCCACAGTCCAGCATTATAATCATTCCCTTGCATATACTTTCTTCTTGATCCCTCTCGGTTCCTAATATTTGCCTGGTAAATGACACCCTGCTCAAATACAGTTCTCCATCCACTCTTTATCTGTGCTTGTATGGCTAAACATGACTGGTATACAATACACTATCATGCCTACTAGTTTCTCTATAGATTCCTTCCTGTCAAGTAGGTCTTAATGCTGCTCCAACAATTATATTTCTAGTCTATTGCTCTTCTCTAGTCTTTTTTGCTTTTTCATTCTCATAGCTATTTTATACGTTATTTTGTCTCCCAAACCCCCCACTGCATTCCCCATTCTCACTCTTAGTTCATAATCTTGGTTGCTATTTTACCTTGAAAATTGAAAAATAAATAAATAAATAAATAAAAGAGACTTCCAAAGGCTCCTAACACCTGGAGGCTGAGTTTCTGTGAAGCTAAAGAAACTTAAATTTCTGGTCCTCACACATTGTAGGTCTTTTATACATCATAGGAAGGAGCTAGCAATGGATTCACGTAGTAATATATTGTTGTGAAATTTGCAGCCACTTCCATTTATCCTTAAGGTATTAGTGTTCTGGTGTGGGAATGGCTTCTAGAAACACTCCCACTGACCACTGTACCAATTCACTAGGACACCATGACCCAAAATTGTGTGAGCAGAGGCTGTATCAGGATGCCCTAGTAAATGTGTCTTATGAATCTGGTACCAGAAGTATGTGGGTGATGCATGAGAAACAAGGTTTGAAATGAATGGAGGCAGAAGCCAGTTTGTGGAAAATTCTCACAATCATCACAATCACCTGATGTGTAAAATTATAAGTGGAAGAACCAGGTTTCATTAATGCCTGGTCAAGTCTTGGTAGCTTTCCCCAACCAGAAAATGCTCAGTAATATAAGTATAAACAAAACCATACATTTTTTTCCTCTTTTTTTTTTTTTAAAGATTTTTTATTTATTTATTCATGAGAGACAGAGAGAGAGAAGCAGAGGGAGAAGCAGGCTCCCAAGGAGCAGGGAGCCCAATGCGGGACTCGATCCCAGCACCCTGGGATCATGACCTGAGCCGAAGGCAGACGCTTAACCATCTGAGCCACCCAGGTGCCCCCATTTTTTCCTCTTAATTATGAGGAAACAGAATAGAATTTAATAAAATTGCTATGTTTCTTTTTAAAGATTTTATTTATTTGACAGAGAGAGACACAGTGAGAGAGGGAACACAAGCAGGGGGAGTAGGAGAAGGAGAAGCGGGCCTCCTGCAGAGCAGGGAGCCTGTTGCAGGGCTTGACCCCAGGACCCTGGAATCATGACCTGAGCCGAAGGCAGACGCTTAATGACTGAGCCACCCAGGCGACCCTAAAATTGCTATGTTTATAGAACCGGAAAATCTGTATATGAGGACACATGTTTTAGGCTTCTCAATGTACTGGTCTTGACAAATGTGTAGCGTTGTACATCCACCATTATAGAACATACAGAACTGCTTAATTGCCCTAAAAAATCTCTTGTGCTTTATGTATTCAACATTCCTACCCTCCCCTGTACCTCTAGAAACCACTGATTTTTTATTTTCTTTACAGTTTTCACGTTTTCCAGAGTGTCATATAATTGAAATTCTACAATATGTAGTCTTTTCAGACTAGTTTTTTTCAATTAGCAATATGCATTTAATGTTCATCTATATTTTTCACTGCTTTATAGCTCATTTCTTTTTATCATAAAATAATATTCCATTGTCTGGATGTGTCATAGTTTGGTTATCCATTTACTATTAAGAACATCTTTAGTTGTTTCCAGTTTTTTGGTGATTATGAATTAAGCTGCTATAAACATTTATTTTTTGGGAGACATAAGTTTTCAAATCAGTTGGGCAAATGCCTAGGAGCATTATTGCTGGACTATATGGTACAACTATGTTTAGGTTTGTAAAAAACACAAACTGTCTTCTAAAGTGGCTGTACCACTTTGCACTCCCAGCAGCTACGAATGAGAAGTCCTGCTGCTCCACATCCTCTCCAGCAATTTTTATTGTCAGTTTGTTGGATTTTAGCCATTCTAATAGATGGGGAATAGTGTATCATTATTGTTTTAATTTGTAGTTCCCTAATGACAAATGATGGTGAGCATCTTTTCATAAGTTTACTTGCCATCTCTTTATCTGCTTTGGTGAGATGTCTTTTCAAATCTTTTGTCCATTTTTAAATTGGGTTGTTTCTTTACTATTGGATTTTAAAAAAGGTTGTATATTTTAGATGCAAATCTTATGTCAGATATGTGTTCTGCACATTTTTGCTACAGTTTGTGGCTTTTCATTCTCCTAATAATGTCTTTCACAGAACAGCTTCAAGCATTTCTTTAAACATACTATAAAATGTTCTAAAGAGGTTCTGTGTAACAAGATGGTCTCCCCAACATAAGGCTTTTGGAAAATAATGACATTTTAAGGACTTCTGACTTTTAAGGACATCTAACATATAGTTTTAAAAACTCAAAAAATCAAAACACATTAGAAAAAAAAAAGTGATAAAACTCAGACATATTATTTAACTCCAATCTGGAAAGATGTTTTGGAATAGCTCATAAAAACAACTGAGAAATTGTAAACTCCTAATTCAAATACATTAAATGGATGTAAAGATTCTGTAATCTTTATATTTATTTATTAAAAACCTAGGAGTTTTAAGAAGATGGTGGAGTAGGGGAATCCTGAGTTCACCTTGTCCCATGGACACACATACATCACAGCTACATCCATGCGACTAACTCTGAAAACCACCTGAAGAATGGCAGAACAGACCTTTCACAGCTAATCATAGAGAGGAAGCCACATCAAAAAGGGTAGGAGGGATAGAGACATAGCTGGGAACCAAATGCCTGGCAAGACTGACCACGAACAAGAAGGACATCATGAGTATGAAAAAACAAGAGGATCAGACCCCACAATGAGCACCCCTGGCATTGGGGACCTGCACTGGAAATACAGTTCCCATAACATCTAGTTTTGAAAAACAGTGGGGCTTAATTCTGAGAACTTTAAAAATCAGTGGGGCGTAACGCCAACAGCTTTAAAAACTAGCAGGTTTAACTCCAGGAGAGCCAGAGGGTGGTAGAAAACTGAGTCACTGCCCTTAAAAAGTCAGCACACTAAATAATTTGGCCCAAGACACACGGTTCAGAAGCAGCAGTTTGAAAAGCGCCTGGGGTATATGTGAAGGAGATTCACTGAATAATCTTAGAACATTTGCTGGAGGTGCAAGGATCTGCATGTGATTTCTCCAGGAACAAAGGTGCTGGTGGAAGCCATTTGTTTCCCCATTCCCCAACCAAGATAGCTAGGCACTTTCTGGAACCAGTGCTAACACCCTCCATCTATCCTGTTAGAACCACGTGACCTGCCCCAGTATTCCCCTATGAACCCACTGCATCCACCCTGCCTGCCTCAACAGGCATCCCTCCAAATCAGCTTCTGACCCACTGCACCTGGCAGGCAGCCCCAGCCATGACTGGCACCACACCAGAGTGACTCATGCCCTGGTGAGGGTGCAGGAAGATAACCCCACACACCAGTGCACCTGTAGTTCCTACAGCTAGTCCTCTTGTTGGCCTAGCAGGGAGCAAGCCCTGCCTTGGTGCACCTTCTGCTGTGACAGAGAGGCTAATTGCAGAGAACTAGGGTGAGCACCTGCTCCACCCACCAGTGAGCCCAAATGGGCCACAGAGAGGTCTCTCAATTAAGTGGGGAGCAACCCCTGCACAGTGTGCCCACAGCAAGCAAAGGAGATCACTGCAGCTACCTGGGCTGAAGGCAACCACAGCTCAGCCACAACAGGAGGGTGCATGCAGCCCACATAGGGGAAACCCTTGAAGTGCCTGGTTCTGTTGACTAGAAGACATTGTGCTACAGGGCGTCACACAACCTCTTCTACATAAGGTCACTACTTTCAAGACCAGGAGACATAACTAACCTACCTAATACATAGAAAAAAACACAGAGAGAAAAAATGTTGAGACAGAAGAATATGTCCCAAAAGAATGAACAAAATAAACATTATAGGTTAATGAAATGGAGATAAACAGTATGCTGGATAAAGAATTCAAAACAATGGTAATAAAGATACTCACTGGACTTAAGAGTGGATGAACTCATTGAGAACTTCAAAAAAGAGAAAATATTTTAAAAAATCCAGTTAGAGCTGAAGTATTCAATAACTGAAACAAAAAATATACCAGAGGGAATCAACAGCAGATTAGAAAATGCAGAACAAATTAGCAATCTGGACAATAGGATAATGGAAAGCAACCAAGCTGAACAGCAAAAAGAAAAAATAATAATAATAAATGAAAATACATTTAGGGAGCTCTGTGACATCATCAAGTATGATAACATCTGCATTATAGCAATCTCAAAAAGAGAAGAGAGAGAGAAGGCAGAAAACTTATATGAAGAATAATAGCTGAAAACATCCCAAATCTGGGAAAAGAAACAGACATCCAGGGCCAACAAGGACAGAGAGCCCCTAAAAAGATGAATCCAAGCAGGTCCACACCAAAATATATAATAATTAAAATGGCAAAGAGTAATAATAATAAAGAGAGAGAACTTTTTAAAAGATTTTATTTATTTATTTTAGAGAGCACCAGGGGAGGAGCAGAGGGAGAGGGAAAAGCAGACTCTGCAACGAGTGTGGAGCCCAACACGGGGCTCAATCCCACAACCCTGAGATCATGACCTGAGCTGAAATTGAGAGTCAGACACCCAATTAACTGAGCCACTCAGGTGCCCTAATAAAGAGAGAATTTTAAAGGCACCAAGAGAAAACAGTTACATACAAGGAAAACCATATTAAGGTAATCAGCTGATTTTTTAAATATTTTTAAAGATTTTATTTATTTATTTGACAGAGAGAGATAGTGAGAGCGGAAACACAAGCAGGAGGAGTGGGAGAGTTATAGGGAGAGTTATAGGGACATATTTTAAATAAGATTCTTTACCTTTTAATGATATATGCTGACATACTTACAGGTGAAAAATTATGACAATTCCTTAGAATAATTCAATGGTGGTAGAGCTGGATAGATAAAACAAAAGAGGGTTTATGAGTTAATGTTGATTGTTATCCTTGGGATATAGATAGAAAGGTGTTCCTTTTTCTTTCTATCATGTCTTTTTTTTTTTTTTTAAGAGAGAGAGAGAGAGCACACACAAGTGGAGGGGAGGGACAGAGGGAAAGAGGTGCTCCATGCTGTGCTCAATCTCACAACCTTGAGATCATGACCTGAATGAAATCAAGAGTCAGATGCATAACTGACTGACCCACCCGGTCACCCCTATTTTTCTAGTTTTGTGTATGTTTGAAATTGTCCATAATGAGAAATTTAAAAATATAAAATTCATGATATATTTCATTATGTCATATGTTTCATTTAATTTTTATCTCATTGTCTTACCTCCTCATGTACCTGATTATTTTTTACATTTCGTCAGATGTTGTATAAAACCAATTATATATGGGGGAGGAGCTAAGGAGTAGGAGGAGGACCCTAGGTTTGCCTTTTATCTTGAACACAACCAGATAAATATCAAATCATCCTGAATACCTAAGAAATTAATCTGAGGACTGACAGAACAAACAGCACAACTAGAGGGAGAGAAGAGGTCACACTGCAGAAGATATGAGGTGCAGAAACATGGTTTGAGGGAGAAATGGATCACAGGTGTGGCAGTGGGGAGGGAGCCCTGGTCACAGAGAGAGGTGAGAGAGAGAGGAGTGCACAGGGGATTGCACAAGGAAACCACTTCCCCAAAGCCATTGGACAGGAAAATGTGAGGGGCTGATATTCGTGTGTTTTTACAACCAGTGGGGCTCAAAGACTGGAGTTTTAGAGGTTCAAAGCATGGCCATTGTGGAGCCCTGAGGACACTGTGATGCTCCTGTAGAGAAGGAAGTATATGACCTCTTCTTTATAAAGCCATTACTCTCGGGAACAGGAAACATACAAGGCTTTCCTAACAAACAAAAGAAGACAGAGACCTAAACAAATTACCAGGACAGAGGAATTCATCCCAAAAGAAAGACAAGAAAAGGTCATGGCCAGGGATCTAATCAAAAGAGATATAAGAAATATGCCTGATCCAAATTTAAAGCAACAATCATAAGGATACTAGCTGGGCTTGTGAGAAGCAGAGAAGACACCATGGAGTCCTTTACCACTGAGATAAAAGATCTAAAAGCTAGTCAGGCTGAAATAAAAAATGCTAAAACTGAGATGAAAAACTGAATGGATGTAATGACCTCAAGGACAGAAGAAACACAGGAATGAATAAATGATATAGAAGATTAAATTGTGGAAAAATAATGAGGCTGAAAAGAAGAGGGAGAGAAAAGTATTGGATCATGAAGGTAGACTTAGGGAACTCAGCAATTCCATAAAGCATAAAAACATTCATATCATAGGAGTCCCAGAAAAAGAAGAGAGAGGGAAAAATGGCAGAAGGTTTATTCGAGTAAATTATAGCTGAAAACTTCCCTAATCTGGGAAAAGAAAAAGACATCCAAATCCAGGAAGCACAAATAAATAAAAGCAGGCCAACACCAAAACATACGGTAAATTTGCAAAACACAGAGATAAGGAAAAAATCCTAAAGCAACAAGGCAAAGAACTCCTTAACTTACAAGGGAAGACAAATAAGGTTAGCAGATCTATCCACCAAAAACTGATAAGCCAGAAAAGATGGCATGATATATTCAACATACTGGAACAGACAAATATGCAACCAAGAATACTTTATCCAGCAAAGCTGATATTCAGAATAGGAGAGATAAAGAATTTCCCAGACAGGGGCGCCTGGGTGACTCAGTCAGTCAAGTGTCTGACTCTTGACTCCCACTCAGGTCATGATCTAAGGGTCATGAGCATGAGGCTCTGCACTGGGCATGGAGCCAGCTTAAATTCTTACTCCCTCTGCCACCTCTCTCCCCCATTTCACATGCTCTCTCTCTCTCAAAAAAAAAAAAAAAAAAAAAAAGATTTTGCTGAACAAAAGCTAAAGGAGTTCATGACCACTAAACCAGCCCCACAAGAAATATTGAAAGGGGCTCTTTGAATGGGAAAGAAAGACCAAAAGGAACAAGGACTAGAAAGAAACAGAGAAAATCTCCAGAAACAACAACTTTACAGGTAATACAATGGTGCGAAATTCATACCTACCAATAATCACTCTGAATGCAAATGGACTAAATGCTCCAATCAAAACACATAGGGGGTCAGAATGGATTTAAAAAAAGAACAAGACCCATCTTCATGCTGCTTACAACTCATTTTAGACCTAAAGACTACTGCAGATTGAAAGTGAGGGGATGGAGAAACATTTATCATGCTAATGGACATCAAAAAGAAAGCCAGAGGAGCCATACTCATATCAGACAAACTAGATTTTAAATCAAAGACTGTAACAAGAGATGAAGAAGGACACTATATCATAATAAAGGTGGTCTATCCAACAAGAAGCTCTAACAACCGCAAATATTTAGGCCCCCATCTTGGGAACACCCAAATATATATATACCAATTAATAACAAATATAAAGAAACTCATTGATAACAATACAATAATAGTGGTGGACTTTAACACCCCACTTACAGCAATGGACAGATCATCTAAGCAGAAGATCAACAAGGAAACAAGGGCTTTGAATGATACACTGGACCAGGTGGACTTAACAGATATATTCAGAACATTTCATCCTCAGGCAGCAGAATACGCATTCTTTTCGAGGGCACATGGGACATTGTCCAGAACGGATCGCATAGGAGGTCACAAGTCAGGCCTCAACAAGTACAAATAGATTGAGATCATACCATGCATATTTTCTGACCACAATGCTATGAAACTTGAAGTCAATCACAAGAAACAATTTGGAAAGACCACTAATCCATAGAGGTTAAAGCACATCCTACTAAAGAATGAATGGGTCAGCCAGGAAATTAAAGAAGAAATTTTTAAAAATGCATGGAAGCAAATGAAAATGAAAACATGACAGCCCAAGACCTTTGGGCTGCAGCAAAAGCTGTCCTAAGAGGGAAGTATATAGCAGTACAGCCTTACCTCAAGAAGCAAAAAAAAAATCTCCAATGCACAACCTAACCTTCCACCTAAAGGAGCTAGAAGCCTAAAGCCAGCAGAAGAAGGGAAATAATGAAGATTAGAGCAGAAATAAATGATAGAGAAACAAACAAACCAAAACCCCAGTAGAACAGATCAACCCAACTAAGAGCTGATTCTTTGAAAGAATTAATAAAATTGATAAACTCCCTAGCCAGACTTATCCAAAAAAAAGAGAAAGGACCCAAATAAATAAATTCACAAATGAAAGGGGTGAGATCAAAACCAACACCAAAGAAATACAAACAATTATAAGAGAATATTATGAAAAATTAAATGCCAACAAATTGGGCAATCGGGAAGAAATAGGTAAATTCCTAGAAACCTATAAACTACCAAAACTGAAACAGGGAGAAATAGAAAACTTGAACACATAGACAATCATCAAAGAAATTGATTCAGTAATCAAAAATCTCCCAACAAACAAAAGGCCAGATGGCTTCCCAGGGGAGTTCTACTAAACATTTTAAGAAAAGTTAATACCTATTCTTCTCAAACTGTTCCAGAAAATAGTAAAGGAAGGAAAATTTCCAAACTCATTCTCTGAGGCCAGCATTACCTTGATTCCAAAACCAAAGACCTCACTAAAAAGGAGAACTACAGGCCAATATCCCTGATCAATTTGGATGCAAAAATTCTCAAAAATATACTAGCAAATTGAATCCAACAGTACATTAAAGAATCATTCACCACAAGTGGAATTTATTCCTGGGTTGCAACGGTTGTCTGATGTTGGCAAATCAATCAATGTGAGACACCACATTAGTAAAAGAAAGGGTAAGAACCATATGATCCTCTCAATAGATGCAGAAAAAGCATTTGACAAAATACAGTATCCATGCTTGATAAAAACCCTCAACAAAGTAGGGATAGAGGGAACATACCTCAACTTCATAAAGACTGTATACGAAAGACGCACAGATAATATCATCCCCAATGGGGAAAATCTGAGAGCTTTTCTTTAAGGTCAGGAACAAGACAGGGATATCCACTCTCATCAGTACTATTTAACATAGTACTGGAAGTCTTAGCCTCAGCAACTGGACAACAAAAAGAAATAAAAGGCATCCAAATTGTCAAGAAAGAAGTCAAACTTTCACTATTTGCAGATGACATGGTACTCTATGTAGAAAACCTGAAAGACTCCACCAAAAAATTACTAAAACTGATACACCAATGCAGTGTAGTTGAAGGATACAAAACCAAGTACAGAAATCTGTTTAATTTTCAATTGAAGCAGCAGAAAAGAAATCAAGGAATCAATCCTATTTACAATTGCACCAAAAACTGTAAGATACCTAGGAATAAACCTAACCAAAGAGGTAAAAGATCTGTACTCTGAAAACTATAAGACACTGATGAAAGAAATTGAAGAGGACACAATAAAATGGAAAAGCATTCCATGTTCATGGATTAGAAGAACAAACATTGTTAAAATGTCTATACTACCCAAAGCAATCTACACATTTAATGCAATCCCTATCAAAATACCACCAGCATTTTTCACAGAGCTAGAACAAATAATCCTAAGGTTTGTATGGATCCACAAAAGACCATGAATAGCCAAAGCGATCTTAAGAAAGAAAAGCAAAGCAGAGGCATCACCATGCCGGACTTCAAGCTATATTACAAAGTGGTAGTGATCAAGACAGTATGGTACTGGCACAAAAACAGACACATAGATCAATGGAACAGAATAGAGAGCTCAGAAATGGAGCCACAACTCTATGGTCAACTAATCTTTGACAAAGCAGGAAAGAATATCCAGTGGAAAAAAGAGAGTCTCTTCAACAAATGGTGTTGGGAACACTGGACACCAACATGCAAAAGAATGAAACTGGACCACTTTCTTACACCATACACAAAAATAAATTTAAAATGGATTAAAGACCCAAATGTGAGAAGGAAAACATCAAAATCCTAGAGGAGAACTCAGGCAGTAAACTCTTTGACATGGGCCATAGCAAATTCTTACTAGTCACATTTCTGGAGACAAGTGAACCAAAGGCAAAAATGAATTATTGGGACTTCATTAAGATAGAAAGCTTCTACACAGTGAAGGAAATAATCAATAAAACTAAAAGGCAACCTTCAGAATGGGAGAAGATATTTGCAAACAACATATCTGATAAAGAGTTAGTATCTAAAATCTATAAAGAACTTATCAAACTCAACACACAAAGTACAAAGAATCCAGTTAAAAAATGGGCAGAAGACATGGATAGACCCTTTTCCAAAGAGACATCCAGATGGCTAATAGACACATGAAAAGATGCTTAACATTACTCATCATCAGGGAAATGCAAATCACAACTACAATGAGATATCACCTCACACTGTCAGAATGGCTAATTTAACAACACAGGAAACAACAAATGTTGGCAAGGATGTGTAGAAATGGGAACCCTCTAGTGTGCAGATTCCTCAAAAATTTAAAAATAGAACTACCCTACAATCCAGAAATTGTCCTACTAGGTATTTACCCAAAGGATACAAAAATACTGATTTGAAAGAATACATGCACCCTGATGTTTATAGCAGCATTATCAACATTAGCCAAATTATGGAAAGAGCCCAAATGTCCATAGACTGATGAATGGACAAAGATGTGGTACACACACACACACACACACACACACACACACACACACACACAGAGAGGAATATTACTCAGCCATCAAAAAGCATGAATTTTTGCTATTTGCAATGACATGAACAGAGCTAGAGAGTATTATGCTAAGTTAAATAAGACTGTCAGAGAAAGACAATTACTATATGATTTCATTCATAATGTGGATTTTAATAAACAAAACAAATGAACATATGAGGGGAAAAAAAGAGAAACCATAAAACAGACTCTTAACTACAGAGAACAAACTGAGGGTTGCTGGAGGGGAAGTGGGTGGGGGGATGGGCTAAATGGGTGATGGGATTAAGGAGGGCACTTGTGATGAGCACTGGGTGTGTATGTAAGTGATGAATCACTAAATTCTACACCTGAAACTAATATTACACTGTATGTTAACTAATTGGAATTTAAATAAAAATGTGAAACTAAAAAAAAAGAAAGCAAGTAAAACAAATAAATTATAAATAAAATAAACTAGTCTTAAAAAAAAACAAACTCATGAACAATATCAATGAAAGCTGAGTGTCTGCATCCCTTAAGACCCACCAGTTCTACTATCTATATGTTCTCAGAAGCATACTCAACATAGAATATGCACAAGAATGTTCGTAGCAGTACTGTTTATAGTTTCCCAGACTGAAAACTACTCAAATGCCAATTAACAATGGAACAAGTGTATTATGGTATATGCACAAAATGGAATACTGTAAAGCACTGAGAACAGAAGAACCATATCTACAATATAATATGTGTCAATAAAAATTTAAAAACCAATTATAGATATAGCTTGAGTCCCCAAATAGCATTACTTTTATCTTAAGAAGATTTTTTTTATTAGTTTCCTAAGGCAGCTAGGGGCACTAGCAATTCCAGATCACCTCAATCCAGGGTTTCTGGACCTCAGCACTACTGACATTGTCAACTAAATAATCTCTTGTGGGGGCTGCCCTGTGCATTTTAGGATCGTTAGCAATATCCCTGGTCTCTACCTACTAGATGCCAACAGCATCCCCCGGTGTAACAATAAAAAATGTCTACAGTATGGTCAAACATCCTCTGAGGGACAAAATCAGGCTCTTCCCCATGACTGTCTTACCCTAATCAGAAATTGAGATATTTTGACATTAAATTTGGGTTGCTGGACAGCCCATTTATTGGACCTTCAGGGTCCCAACCTAATGTCTGGGGTTTTTCTTTTGTTTTGTTTTTTGTTTTGTTTCTTTGTTTGTCTGGTTGGTTTTTGTTTTCGTTTTTGTTTTGACCAGGGCTCATACTGCTTGGCAAGCCCTGAGTTCAGTGTTTGCCCATCAGCCCTGAGAGTTGTTGAAAATTCTGCTCAGCTTCTGAACCCTTTAGCTGGCAGTTCTATTATCAGTGGGTATCCCTAAGAAAAAGGTGTCCCCGAATGCCTTGAATATCTCTCTGAGGCTTTTGTTGTTGTTTTTACCTTTCTAGTACCTTGGAAATTTTTTTCCCCCATTTTATCTATTTTGTTTTCCTTATCTGAAGTGTTTTATCAGCTTTACCTATGGGATTACTAGAGTGGAAATCCTCTTCATCTTGCATTCTTTGTTAAACTCAGATTTTCATTTCCACTGAAACTACTCTTGTCAAGATTTCTTATGGAATGAATTCCAATGGTCATTTCAGAAACCTCATGTGCTGTACACTCCCTTGTACACTTTTTGAGTCTTGTTTTGACTTCTTTCGTAGTTGCTCTTTCTTATTCTCTTCCTTCCTCATCTTCCTGTCCTGTCAATGAAGAAGTGTTCTATGGCTCAGTCCCTGGCACTCTTCTGTTAGAATATACTCATTCCTTGGTGATCTCAATCAGTCTACTTTCTTTAAATAACACAGATGTAGCAAGTACACCTAATTAATTTATCCAGCCCAGATCCCTTGCCTCTTAGATGTCTGAGTGAAATCTCACACTTAACATCCCAAACTGAACTTTTGATCTTACTACAAAAATACAAAACAAAATAAAATCCAAAAAAACTTTAACTTGACATTTTTAAAAGGAGTTCTTTGTAGCTATTATCTAAATGAAGTCTTAGAAATATTAAAAATTATATATTAGGTTTATACTTCTATTAACTAAATTGTTTTATGACTAGTATTGATTACTTGCTACAGTAAGAAATTATTTATTCAATAGGATAATTTTTACACAAATAGTATTTTGGCTGTCACTTAGTACAATGAGGTATATTGCTTTTTTCTGAACATTACAGTGATTTTAGTCCTACTTGTTTGTAAATACCCTAATTCTCATTCTGAAATAAACTCACTCAAATATGGTATTTATGTTTGGTCAAAAAACTCTCTAGGATTTTCATCTCAGATAAAAGAAAACCATGTATGTAATTTAACATATTCATGTAATATTCACATAATGTAAAATTGTCATTTGAAATATTTTAAAATGTGTTACCATAACCCTCCCGCTAAAAGCTTTCAGGAAATAATATAACCTTAAAGAATACTGTTCAAAAATAACTCATTAACTATTTATAACACTTTAGATGTTTGGTGGTGAAAACTACTATAAGTTATCTCCCTCTACTCTTCATGCACAAGTGTTTTTAAATTTAAGATTGGGTACTTCTAGGCTTAACCATTGGAAGTGTTTCTTTTGTAGGAGAGAATGGGGTGGGGAATGAAATGTTTATAGCCTCTAACAGTCTGAAGGACAACTTCTACATTCTAAGCAATAATGTCATTATGTGATTCACTTCAAAGATAGAAAGCTAAGTTTCCGAAGACAAAAAGATACATTTATTTTAAAAAAAAATATGTGAATTGTCAGATATGTACAATAATAGTTCAAACTTTATATATCTCAACTCTACCCGGTGAAGAGTTTATTGAAATATCAGAAGAGTCAAATATAAGTATTTGTTTTTTAAATAAACTATTTATTTGGAAGGTAAATTTAAAAGGCTTATTTTAAAATGCAATAATTCTGTATTTCTCTCAGAGCAAAAGCCAAAGTTCTGGAATGGCCTCTGTGACATGCATCCTTGACCCCTACTTGACCTTTCCTTGGACCACTTTCCCTGGATCACTCTGCTCTAGCTACACTGAACTCTTTGGATGTTCTCAACACACTCCCATGTTGGGGTTTTTGCACTAGCTGTGTCCTCTACTTGGACATTCTCCTTTCAGGTATCCTTCCACATGGCTCACTCCCTTACCTCTTCAAGGCTTTGCTCAAATGTCACCTACTCAGTAAAGCTCATCCTGTGCACCCTATTTCAAAGAGCAACTTGCACCCTTTCTACCCTCAGCACTCAGACCAGTTTAGTGTGTTCCGCATTTTTTTTTCATAGCATTTATCACCCTCTAACATAGAGGTTCCCAAACTTCATCAATTCACTGTACCCTTAGTTTCTCAAAAAATGTTCACAGCACCTCTAGCCAAAAGAAATATCTAACAATTCCATTCATTAAATAGATAGGTCCAAACAACTAAATAGCACTTATGTCTAAACAATTTACTAGCCATTTTAAAAAGTAATAATATTTATATTTCATTTTTAATTCATCATAATTACTTACTTAATAGGATATGTGTTTCTGTTGGACCCTGAATGGTTTGTCAACACTTGGGATCTTAATGGACAACACCATCCTCATTTCCTGATGCACACCGATTTTTGTACAGGATTTGCTGGTTATTATAGCAACCACTGAGAAGCTAAGTTTGAAAAGATATGATGTCACCAAAAGAAATTTAGCACGATTTAATGTTGAAACTCTGAGCTATCCTTGCTAGTAATTTGTGCATTTTCTGATAGATGCTGCCATGTTTCCCTTAAAAATGTAGGTAACTTGCATGCATCATCTCTGTAATTCTGCTGCAGTACCTCAAAATGCCTTGGCACATAGTTTAGGAACCACGACTCTAACTTATTATATAATTATTTTTTAGGGGTACTATTTATTGTCTACTTTTATTTTTTTATTTTTTTAAAAGATTTTATTTATTTATTTGACAGAGGGAGACAAAGTGAAAGAAGGAACACAAGCAGGGGGAGTGGGAGAGGGAGAAGCAGGCTTCCCGCTGAGCAGGGAGCCCGATGTGGGACTCGATCCCAGGACTCTGGGATCATGACCTGAGCCGAAGGCAGACGCTTAACGACTGAGCCACCCAGGTGCCCCTATTGTCTACTTTTTTTAAAGATTTTATTTATTTATTTATTTATTTGACAGAGAGAGAGTACATGAGAAGGGGGAAGGGACGGAGGGAGAGGGAGAAGCAGGCTCCCCGTTGAGCAGGGAGTCCCACATGGGGCTCCATTCCAGGACCCTGGGATCATGACCTGAGCCAAAGGCAGACACTTAACCAACTGAGCCACCCAGGTACCCTTATTTATTGTCTTCTTTACCACCAGCCCTCATGATAGAATGAACTCAAGCACAAGAATTTGTGTCTATTTTGTTCTTTGATATAAGCACCTTGAATAATATTGGCACATGCAGGTTTTCAGCATATATTTGTGACATGAATGTTTATGGGTCATTTATGTTTTTTATAAACACTGCTTACATTTTTGCCAGTTTTCTTTCAGGTGTTATCTTTATATTGGTTTCTGAGTTTTGTTTTGTTTTGTTTTGTTTTTTTGCATATCTAGAAAATCAGCCTTTGCTTGTTATATGTTTGGCATATATTTTTCCCAGTTTGTCTTTTTTTTTTTTTTTTTTACATTTTTATGATACGTTTTGCTGCATAGGTAGTTTAAAATTTTACCCAGTTAATTCTGCCATTTCCTTTTCTTTATAGATTTTAGGTAATACTTTATTTTTAAACACACTTTGCCCATCTCATGATCCTAAATAAATTTAAAAAGTTGTATTCAATTTTTTCCCTAATTTATTAGGGTTCCTATTATTATTTTAAAAACTACTTTACCAAAAATTTATTAGGGCTCTTGTATAGAGATCCAGCTTGATCTTCATCCAAATGGCTAGCTGGCTGTCTCAACATTGTATTAAATAATTGATCTTTCCCCACTGCTTTGAAATAACAGCATTACCACACATTAAATCCCTATGTGTATTTTGGCTCTATTTCTAGAACTGTCAATCCTGTTTTATTTATCATTTGGTTCCTTGTCAAGCATCAACCTCTTTGACTTATTATGATCTTGAAAATTGTTTTTAGTTTTGTTTCACAAACTGATGGATCTTTAATTTGGGGAGGCATAAAATATTATCCATTGAAACTATCCTTTAAAAGTTAATTCCAATAAAACTTGGCAAAATTAGAAATCATAATTCAAAGAGGACCTAAACAAAAGGTCTCCAAGAGACTTCTTTTTTATGCATTCAAGTATTTATCATAGTTCCAGACATTTTGTGGGCACACAGAATTTCAGTGCATCAAATACCTTCCAGCACTGGAAAAAAGGCAGCACGAATGAACTTCTTATACATGAAGTAAAAACTAGAAATGACTGGATTTTTCTGTGCATGACTAGTAACCTGGTCAGTCACCCTGTCATGATCTTTTAAACACGAGGACAGTGATGTCATGAATCGCTATCTTATTCTTACTGAATACTCCAGAACCTTACAATACGCAATGAGAAACACAAAGCAAAACATTAATAATCTATTTAGCAATATTTTTGAATGAATTTTGCTCATATCAATATATTTAATGTGAAATATCACAACCAAAGAGCATCATTAGCCTCAAAAAACTCTACAAAACCTTCATGCATCTACTTGAATTCAAAAAAGACACATATGCATATACACATGCAAAGAATTTAAGGTAGCTTTTGGCAATTTGACATAAACAAACTTACAAAATGTTACGATGGGCTTAAAAAGGTTTCAATAATTTAAACACCCAGCCCAAGCACTCTCACAAGTAATTATATCTCCTTTCTGCCTATTACTCCTCACAAGTCCATTACAAGCAGGAAAAACCTAAAAATACAGATTAGAGAGGTTCTTCCCCCCATTAATAAATATGGGAGACATAGGCTCTTAGCCAATGAAAAATACAAGGACAATTTTCTTCACTCTTGGCAATGTAACGTGCTTTCTTGAACAGATGGAAAAATTCCTTGGAAACAGACCACAACAGCCTCTTATTTATAACTAGTGGCAAACAGATTAAATGTGTAATTGTGCAAATAGGCCAATTAAGGTAAAGAGCACAGCAACACAAAGTCACTAGGTACAGCTTTTATCAAAGTTAAATAACTATATCCCAAGCACACATTTTTTTTTTTAAGCTCCCAATTTTGGAGGACTCTTGCTTGTAACCACTTATTCTGTGGCATGAGTCTGTGTAAGACTAACTGCTTTGTGTGTTTTATTTTATGCCCAAAGTTATCATTGAAATGTCTGGAGCATTCATACCATTGAAAATATAATTCTGTCAGCACAGTGAGGTAGAAGCATTTCCAACTTCTATAGAAAATGGACAAAGCTGGGATGTTTCCTGTGCCAATTAGCAGTGTCGCTGAGCAAGAAGGAAGTGTGTCTAAAGATGCCTGAATGAAAACCCAGCAAGCTCGGTATTTGAATGAGAACAACCCAGCAAGCTTTCTTGGGCTTTTGGCACCCATGGAGGCTACAGTAAAGAGTTCCCAGGAAGGTCATCCAATTTCAATGAGCCGGAGGGATTATGTGGGAGGGAAGCAGTTGTGTGGCTTGTTCCCTTCAGCACATGTCCAGAGAGCACATTTGCCAATGCCTGGCACCATAGGCCTTATAAATATTTTCTAGCTGAACTTGTGAATACAGCTTTTCAAACACCAGACAAATAATGGTGCAAAAGAATACATTTAGTGAAACCTAGGAAGTGTCTGAAAATTGAACGAAGTTGCAAATTCGTATTTGGAAGTAATACACATGCCTCAAACACATAATTTGATTTAGCTTCAAGGGACAAGTTTATTTAACTATGGGATACTTATCTGATGAGCGGTCTATGCTCCTGTTACACAACCATTTGAGAAATGACTAACTTTCCAACATTTTATCAATACTTTGATTTTAATGGAGACATACAGCATTGTAGTCTAGTTAGTGTCATTTTAGACGTTTGTTTAATATATTTGATTAAGGTAAAATTCCATACTCCCTTAGCTCTTAATCCATTTAAAAATCTAAAGACAAATTATTCCTTATTTTAAAGCTGCACCTTATATTTATTTACCTACATGTAGGTTTAACTTTCTTCTCTTTTCCCTTTCTACACTCTAATGCCTTTATCAGTTCAGTGTTGCTTTCCTATGAAATTAAGCTTAATGTAATCTTTTCAGATTGAATTTAATACAAACATTTCTCTTATGCCTGAAGAAGGAAATGGAACTAATTCAGCAAATATACGATTACCCGTTAAGTCTCTCAAACAATTACAAGTCACAAGCATAGTAAGATAAACAAGATATAGCTTTTGCACTCAAAGGGGGAAGAGATCTCAGAGATAAATAAACTAATAATCATACCGTGTGATAAATGTTTACCCAAACTCTAACCTCAATCCAACAAGCAGAATGATCCTTTAAAAAAAGAAGTATGAACAAGTCATGGAGATGAAAGGCAAAGCATAGGGAAGATAGTCAATGGTATTATAAATGCATTGTATGCTGACATCCGGTAGCTACACCTGTGGTGAGCATAGCGTAATGTATAGACTTACTGAATTACTATGTTGTACCCCTGAAACTAATGTAACATTATGCCAATTATACTCTGATAAAAAAGAAAAGAAAAGAAAGAAACCATACACATAGTAACTGGAAAGAGAGGAGAGAGAGAGAGAGAGAGGTGGGGGAGAGGAGAGACCCATGCTAGTAATTCTTTGCCCAAACTCTCTATTCAGAGTCAATGGCTTAAAAGGTCTTGTATGGACTGGCCCTCATTTTAATTTGCAAGCCTTCTTCCCCTCTTGGCTCCTGTCCCACCACACTTACTGGTGTACTTATTCTTTAATGACACACTGACACACATTATGCATACACTGCTGCCTTAATTTCCCCCCCCCATATCCACCTACTTTCTTACCTCTTTTAAATCTTTGCTCAAATTTCACCTTTTTAGTGAGACTTTCCCGAGCACCCTATTTTACATTACACTTTTTCCCTAGCACTCCTTACCACTTTTCCTGAGATTTATTTATCTCCATAATACTTCATACCACTCTACACCTTACCATTTTGTTAGTGGTTAGTTTTTGTTTTGCCCACCCCTCCCCCCCCGCCCCCAGAAAATAAGTTCTACGAGGGCTGAGACTTCTGTCCGCTTGCTTATTTCTGTGTTTGGGTGCCTATAAAAGAACCCGGCAGAGTGAGTTAAGATGGTGGAGTAGTAGGTGGACTCTATGCTTGTCTCATCCCTGAAAACAGCTAGATAAATATCAAATCATTCAGAACACCCAAGAAATTGATCTGAGGACTGAGAACAAACTGCACAGCTGAAGGGAAAAAAGGTGGAAGGTAGGAGGTATGGAGATGTGATTTGGGGGAGAAAAGAATTGTGGGTGCTGTGGAGGGGAGGGAGCCCTGATGATGGGGGGAGGGGGAAGAAAGAGAGAGAGAGAGAAGGCAGCACACAGGGGATTGCACAAGACAGACATGTCCCCAAAACCATTGACTGGAAAACGAGAGGGGCTGATGATTGCAAGTTTTTACAAGCAGTGGAGCTCAAAGACTGAAGTGTCAGAAGTCACCTTCATTGCTGGGGTGGAGCCCAGTGGGCATAGCTGTGCTCCTGTGAAGAAGGAGGGCAGAGGCCCAGGAGCCAGCAGTGTGTCTCAGGATCCCCTGGGTCACAGTGGGAGAGACAGTTGCCCTTCTGGGAGTGCATTTGGGAGAGGCAGCACTGTCTGGGGACAAAGGAGCTGGTGGACACCATTGCACTGCTCCATTCAGTAGCATAGCAGCAGAGAAAGCAGCTGAGGGCAGCTAACCTGAACACCGGCTCTTTGCTGCACTGTACCATGAACTCCAAGCTCCTACACAGTCATGTGACCACCAGCACCAGCCACAGCATGGCAAAACCCTCCCCCAGAGGATCAGGGCGAGTCCATGCCATGCCAGGTCCCTAAAACGTGGAGATCTGTAACCCAGCCAGCGCACCTCAGATAAAACACGGGAGCACTGTGCCACCAGGTGGGAAGCCCATCTGGACACAGACAGGGTGAAGGCAGGGATCTGAGGGCTGCCTGGGGCACATGAGGAGAGACCGCTCACTCTTCTGCGAGGGCTTCCTGAACAGCAGCAGGCCAAACTCCCCCCTCATGACACATTGCCCCGCCCAGCAACACCAATGGACTTCAGGGAGCAGCAGAGCACCCTCCGTGGAGGCTGGAGCTGCTTACACCAAGCCTCACCCGCCTGTGCTCTGCAGGTGCGTATTTACTAGGGCGAATGTGCTTAGCGCCCGTGCAACCACAGAGCCCTCCTGCAGAAGACCAGCACAAACCTCCTGCACACACCGGGTCTCCTGAGCATCGAGGGCTGCCAAGCTTTAGCTCTAGTGGAAATAGGACCTAGCCTCTTTCAACAAGCAGACCAAAACCCACCTAGTTAAACTCACCACAAACTGGACAAGGTCCAAACCCTCCCCACTCCCCACTGTAGGCAAACTCCGCAGAGGACCTGAAGGAAAGAGCCAAAACACAGCAGCAGAGTGCATACTGCGTACAACAGAAACACTTCCTGAAGCGCCAGGCCCTGGACTATGTATGACCTCTTCTTTATAAAGCCATTACGCTCAGGAACAAGAAACATACCAGGCTTTCCTAACACAAAGAAGACAGCCTCCTAGACAAAATAGCAAGAGGGAGGAATTCATCCCAAAAAAAGAACAAGAAAAGGTCACGGCCAGGGATCTAATCAAAAGATATATAGATAATATTAGTGATCCAGAATTTAAAGCAGCAATCATAAGGCTACTAGCTGGGCTTGTGAGAAGCAGAGAAGACTCCAGGAGGCCCCTTTCCACAGAGATAAAAGATCTAAAAACTAGTCAGGCTGAAATAAAAAATGCTATAACCGAGATATAAAGCCGACTGGTTGTAATGACTACAAGTATGGGAGAAACACAGGAATGAATAAATGATATAGAAGATTAAATTATGGAAAATAATGAAGCTGAAAAGAAGAGGGAGAGAAAAATTTTGGATCATGAAGGTAGACTTAGGGAACTCAGCAACTCCATAAAGCATAATAGCATTCATATCATAGGAGTCCCAGAAGAAGAAGAGGGGGATAAGGGGCAGAATGTTTATTTGAGCAAATTCTACTTGAAAAATTCCCTAATCTGGGGAAGGAAACAGACATCCAAATCCAGGAGGCACAGAGAACTCCCACCACAATCAACAGAAGCAGACCAACACCAAGGCATATCATAGTTAAATCTGCAAAATACAGGGATAGGAAAAAGTCCTGAAAGCAGCAAGGGAAAAGAAATCCCTGACCTACAAGGGAAGACAAATAATGTTAGCAGCAGATTTATCCATAGAAACTTGACAGGCCAGAAGAGATGGCATGATATATTCAACATGATGAAATGGACAAATATGCAGCCAAGAATACTTTATCCAGCAAGGCTGGTATTCAGAATAGATGGAGAGATGAAGTGTTTCCCAGAGGGGCACCAGGGTGACTCAGTTGGTTAAGTGTCTGACTCTTGATTTCCACTCAGGTCATGATCTCAGGTTCGTGAGATCGAGATACTGGGCTCTGCCCTGGGAGCAGAGCCCACTTAAAATTCTCACTCCCTCTGCCACCCCTTGTCTCTCTCTCTCAAAAAAAAAAAAAAAAGTTTCCGAGACAAAAAAAAACTAAAGGAGCTCATGACCACTAAACCAGGCCTGCAAGAAATATTAAAGGGGACTCTTTGAGTGGGAAAGAAAGACCAAAAGCAATAGACTAGAAAGAAACAGAGAAAATCTCCAGAAACAACAACTTTACAGGCAACGCAATGGTGCGTAATTCATATCTATTAATAATCGCTCCAAATGCAAATGGACTAAATGCTCCAATCAAAACACATAGGGGGTCAGAATGGATTTAAAAAAAGAACAAGACCCATCTTCATGCTGCTTACAACTCATTTTAGACCTAAAGACTACTGCAGATTGAAAGTGAGGGGATGGAGAAACATTTATCATGCTAATGGACATCAAAAAGAAAGCCAGAGGAGCCATACTCATATCAGACAAACTAGATTTTAAACCAAAGACTGTAACAAGAGATGAAGAAGGACACTATATCATAATAAAGGTGGTCTATCCAACAAGAAGCTCTAACAACCGCAAATATTTAGGCCCCCATCTTGGGAACACCCAAATATATATATACCAATTAATAACAAATATAAAGAAACTCATTGATAACAATACAATAATAGTGGTGGACTTTAACACCCCACTTACAGCAATGGACAGATCATCTAAGCAGAAGATCAACAAGGAAACAAGGGCTTTGAATGATACACTGGACCAGGTGGACTTAACAGATATATTCAGAACATTTCATCCTCAGGCAGCAGAATACGCATTCTTTTCGAGGGCACATGGGACATTGTCCAGAACGGATCGCATAGGAGGTCACAAGTCAGGCCTCAACAAGTACAAATAGATTGAGATCATACCATGCATATTTTCTGACCACAATGCTATGAAACTTGAAGTCAATCACAAGAAACAATTTGGAAAGACCACTAATCCATAGAAGTTAAAGCACATCCTACTAAAGAACAAACTGAGGGTTGCTGGAGTGGTGGGGGGTGGGAGGGCTGGGGTGGCTGGGTGATGGACACTGGGGAAGGTATGTGCTATGGTGAGCACTGTGAATTGTGTAAAACTGATGAATCACAGACCTGTACCTCTGAAACAAATAATACGTTATATGTTAATTAAAAAAAAAAAAAGAATGAAAGGGTCAGCCAGGAAATTAAAGAAGAAATTTTTAAAAATGCATGGAAGCAAATGAAAATGAAAACATGACAGCCCAAGACCTTTGGGCTGCAGCAAAAGCTGTCCTAAGAGGGAAGTATATAGCAGTACAGCCTTACCTCAAGAAGCAAAAAAAAATCTCCAATGCACAACCTAACCTTCCACCTAAAGGAGCTAGAAAAAGAACAACAAATGAAGCCTAAAGCCAGCGGAAGAAGGGAAATAATGAAGATTAGAGCAGAAATAAATGATAGAGAAACAAACAAACCAAAACCCCAGTAGAACAGATCAACCCAACTAAGAACTGATTCTTTGAAAGAATTAATAAAACTGATAAACTCCCTAGCCAGACTTATCAAAAAGAAAAGAGAAAGGACCCAAATAAATAAATTCACAATTGAAAGGGGTGAGATCAGAACCAACACCAAAGAAATACAAACAATTATAAGAGAATATTATGAAAAATTAAATGCCAACAAATTGGGCCAAATGGAAGAAATGGGTAAATTCCTAGAAACCTATAAACTACCAAAACTGAAACAGGGAGAAATAGAAAACTTGAACACATAGACAATCATCAAAGAAATTGATTCAGTAATCAAAAATCTCCCAACAAACAAAAGGCCAGATGGCTTCCCAGGGGAATTCTATTAAACATTTTAAGAAGAGTTACTACCTATTCTCAAACTGTTCCAGAAAGTAGAAATGGAAGGAAAAACTTCAAAACTCATTTTTCAAGGCCAGCATTACCTTGATTCCAAAACCAGACAAAGACCCCACTAAAAAGCAGTGTTACAGGCCAATATTCCTGATAAACATGGATGCAAATTAAATCCAACAGTACATTAAAGAATCATTCACCACAGGGGTACCTGGGTGGCTCAATCAGTTGATCGTCTGCCTTCGGCTCGGGTCATGAGGGTCCCGGAATCAAGCCCCACATCGGGCTCCCTGTTCAGCGAGGAGTCTGCTTCTCCCTCTGCCTCCCACCATGCTCTCATGCTCTCTCTCTCACTCTCTCTCAAATGATTAAATAAAACCTTAAAAAAAAAAAAGAATCATTCACCACAATCATCAAGTGGAATTTATTCCTGGGTTGCAAGGGTTGTTTGATATTGGCAAATCAATCAATGTGAGACACCACATTAGTAAAAGAAAAGGTAAGAACCATATGATCCTCTCAATAGATACACAAATAACATTTGGCAAAATACAGTATCCATGCTTGATAAAAACCCTCAACAAAGTAGGGATAGAGGGAACATACCTCAACTTCATAATGGCCGTATACAAAAGACCCACAGATAATATCATCCTCAATGAGGAAAAACTGAGAGCCTTTCCCCTATGGTCAGGAACAAGACAGGGATGTCCACTCTCACCATTACTATTCGACGTATTACTAGAAATCTTAGCTTCAGCAATTGGACAACAAAAAGAAATAAAATGCATCCAAATCGTCAAGGAAGAAGTCAAACTTTCACTATTTGCAGATGACATGATACTTTATGTAGAAACCTGAAAGACTCCACCAAAAAATTGCTAGAACTAATACATGATTTCAGCAAAAGTGCAGGATATAAAATCAATATGCAGAAATCTGTTACATTTCTATATACACAAATAAGGAAGCAGCAGAAAAAGAAATCAAGGATTCGATCCCACTTACATTTGCACCAAAAACCATAAGACACTTAGGAATAAATCTAACCAAAGAGGTACAAGATCTGTACTCTGGAAACTATAGAACACTTATGAAAGAAATTGAAAAGGAAACAAAGAAATGGAAAAACATTTCATTCTCATGGATTAGCAGAATATTGTTAAAATGTCTGTACTTTCCAAAGCAATCTACACATTTAATATAAGCCCTATCAAAATACCACCAGCATTTTTCACAGAGCTGGAACAAACAATCCTAAAATTTGTATGGAACCACAAAAGTCTCTGAATAGTCAAAGGAACCTTGAAAAAGAATACCAAAACTGAAGGCGTGCCCATTCTGGATTTCACACTATATTATAAAGCTGTAATGATCAAGACAGTATGGTACTGGCACAAAAACAGACACATGGATCAGTGGAACAAAATAGAAAACCCAGAAATGGAGCCACAGCTATTGACTAATCTTCAGCAAAGCAGGAAAGAATATCCAATGGAAAAAAGTCTCTTCAATGAATGGTGATGAGAAACCTTGACAGCAACATGCAGAAGAATGAAACTGGATCACTTTCTTACACCATACACAAAAATAAATTCAAAATGGATGAAAGACCTAAATGTGAGACAGAAAACCATCAAAATCCTAGAGGAGAACACAAGAGCAACCTCTTTAACCTCAGCCATAGCAACTTCTTACTAGACACATCTCTGGAGTCAGGGGAACCAAAAGTAAAAATGAACTATTGGGACTTCATCAAGATAAAAAGCTCTGCACAGTGAAGCAAATAATCAACAAAACCAAAAGGCAGCCTACATAATGGGAGCAGATATTTGCAAATGACATACCTGACAATGGATTAGTATCCAAAATCTATAAAGAACTTATTGAACTCAACACCCAAAAAACAAGTAATCCAGTTTAGAAATGAGCAGAAGACATTAACAGATACTTTTCCAAAGAAGACATACAGATGGCTAATAGACACATGAAACGATGCTCAACATCACTCATCATCAGGGAAATACAGAGCAAAATCACAATGACATACCACCTCACACCAGTCAAAATGGCTAAAATTAATGACACAGGAAATACAGATGTTGGCGTGGAGGCAGAGAAAGGGGAACCCTCTTGCCCTGTGGGTGGAAATGCAAACTGGTGCAGCCACTCTGGAAAATAGTATGGAGATTCCTCAAAAAGTTAACCATAGGACTACCCTACAATCCAGGAATTACACTACTAAGTATTTACCTAAAGGATAAAAAAAAAATACAGATTTGAAGGGATACATGCACCCTGATGTTCATAACAACATTATCAACAGTAGGCAAACTATGGGAAGAGCCCAAATGTCCACTGACTGATGAATGGATAAAGAAGATGTGATATATATACACAATGGAATACTACTCAGCCATCAAAAAAATAAAATCTTGCCATTCGTCATGATATGGATGGAGTTAGACTGTATTACGGTAAGTGAAATAAGTCAGTCAGAGAAAGACAAATACCATACGATTTCACTCATATGTGGAATTTAAGAAACCAGATAGGTGAACATATTGGAGGGTGGGGGAAGAAAAAAGAGAGGGGAAACAAACCATAAGAGACTCCTAAAGATAGAGAACAAACTGACAGGTGATGGAGGGTGAGTGGGGGATAGGCTAGATGGGTGATGGGGATTAAGGAGGGCACTTGACGTGATGAACACTGGGTGTTGTATGTAAGTGATGAATCACTGACTTCTACTCCCAAATCCAACATTGCACTTAAATAGAATTTAAGTAAAAATTTGAAAAAAAGAAAAAAAAAAAAACCAAAAAAATAAAAGAGAAAAAAAAAACTTAAAAAATTAAAGAAAATAAGATGTTGTTGTAATAGCCTATGATAGGTTCAACTGAGGTAAAGAGAAAGAAACTTAATTGGAGAACTATTTTTCACATATTATCAGTGTAACTTTAACATCAATCAACTGGATGATTGTTGGTAAGTAATTGAAAAGACAAAGACAAAGATGACTCTGAAGTCTATAATTTTTAGGACTGGAACATATGATGGTTTTCAACAGATACAAAGAGGAGCAGGATTCGAAGGGTTATATTGGAGAGGAAGGTTATGACTAAATACTACAAGGGATTGAATCAGAACCCAGTGGGAGAATTGGGAAAGAGTAGAACCAATTCTTTCTCAGAAGGATAGTGGATTTTTGTTGTGTTTTGATTGTTTAGCATTCATTTTTCTCTTCTTCATAGCATCCCAATTCCCTTTGGGGAAGTATCACTTCTCCAGTAGTTAGAGTCTGGTGGATGTGTAATTGAGAGTCCTGCTTCCACTTAGCTGAGAAGCAACTTCTGTAATCCAAACTAAGCCACTTGGATGTTCTTTTCCCAGAAGTTTAGTACTGGACAGAGTAACAAGAGACTAGAAATAGCTGGATTCATCCCAGAGGTCAGGAGTGGAACACCAAACTATTTTTGCCATTCAAGAGACTGCTTCATAATTTCCTCTGGGGCTTCCTTGGTTCTCAAAAATTTCCAAATCCACATTTCTAAGCTTCCTTTTGATAGTATTATCTGACATGTGATATGACAATATCTTTCTGGTGAATTCCTTTTTTTTTAGGAGAATCCATTTGTGTCACCCTAGCTGATACAGAAGGGAGAGAGAAAGATGATGAAAGAATAGCATGTTAGAAAGAGTAGAGAGTGAAATTGGGGATGTTCTTATAAATATACAAATTCTAGGGTTACATAAAAAGTAGTTTATTTTTATTAATCAGGGGCTTGAAAAAAACCATAAAGGTTTTTTGTTCTGTTTTGAACAGTTACTAAAAGGAATGTGTAAGGGATTGACTAAGAATGATTAAAAGAATTGCTTATCTCATTGAAGCTGAAAACTGTAAACATTAATGGAGCCCAACCAACATGATTATGCAATTTCCTTTAAGAGTATTTAAAAATCTTGGATTTGTGAATCAGTAGGGTGATCCAGATTTGGAAAATAATGGAGTATAAACTCCACTAAGCAGTCAAGAGAGTAAAAGAATGAAAAGGGTCTAATGAGTATATACTTGACATGATGAAGCCTGGGATTCCACCTGTGTAGGGGGCTATCTAGATCATACACATGGGGGTGGGTGGAATAACTAACAGCTTCACCTGTAAGGCTGTGGCGAAGCTAGGATTTAGGATTGAACAATTCCAGGGAAAATACTTATCCAGATGCCTATAGGCAACACAGACAAGGGAAAGCCCAGTCTATGATCCAAGAGGAAAAATAAGGTTATAACACTAAATGCAGGGCTGAGCCACAAGCCCAGAGAGTAATAAAATGCTATAAATGTGAAAATTAGTGATAAATTCAGAAATCTAAGGGAGTTGGAGTAGAATGAGGCATGTTATCCAATAAACTTGGAGGATGTTTATAGCATCAAGGAACAGGGGCATACTTTCTTGTTGAAAGGGGTTAAGCAGAAAATGAAGCTCAGATTCTAATAAACTGAAAGCTAATAATAAATAATTTGAGAATAGGGAAGATCACAACAAAAGCAAAAATCAATCTTACTGAAATTGAGGAAGTAAGTATAAGAGGTGGAGTGCTCATTCAGAGAGAAAAATCTCAGGGTTTAAGATATTAGAGGTGTAGGCAGACATGTGAGTGGTTAGAGGTAAAGATTATTAATGTAAAGATCAAGGAAATGGAACTAGGGTATTAAATGAGTCATAACCTTAAACATTAATTATGGTTGTTGGAAAATTATTAGAAAGAAAGGTGAAAAAAAAGTGTCAACATGTGCATTAAAAAAAAGTTACTGATAGATTAGTCAGTGCTGAAGGGACAGACTAAGAGATAATAGCCAAGAAGGAAATCAAACTGGAGAGCATAAAGGCTATTAGTGCAAAAGGACTGTACTAAGAAGAATCCTGCTTTTGTAGTAACTGTCTGTCCTCCGTCTTTCCTTCCCTTTACTGGGTCTTCAGATCAATTTCCAAAAGCAAACTAGCCTCCTGGAATTAAGCTATTATAGCAAAATTATAGGATACAGGGTATCTTAGTCTGTTGTGGCTGCTGTAACAAAATACCACAGACTGGTTGGCTAATTTCTTTTTTTTTTTTAAAGATTTTATTTATTCACTTGAGAGAGAGAGAGAGAACAAGCAAGCACCAATGGGGGGAGAGGCAGAGGGAGATGGAGAAGCAGACTCCACGCTGATCAGGGAGCCCGATGCAGGGCTTGATCCCAGGACCCAGAGATCATGACCTGAGCCAAAGGCAGATGCTTAACCATCTGAGCCACCCAGGCGCCCCAAGGTGGCTAATTTCAACAGAGATTTATTTCTCATAGTTTTAGAGGCTGGGAAGTCCAAGATCAAAGCACCAACAAATTCAGTGTCTGGAAAGGGTCCACTTTCTGGCTGGTAGATATCCATCTTCCTTTCTGCCCTTAAAAGAGGCAAGGGAGTACTCTGGGGTCTCTTTTATAAGAATTCTAATCCCTTTCATTATGGCTCTGCCCTCACAACCTAATTACCTCCCAAGGCCCCATCTCCTAATTCCATTCACTTTGGGAGTTAGGTTTTGACATACGAACCTTGAGGAGACACAAACATTCTGTCTATAGCACAAGGCTGTTATGCAAAAGTCAATCACTTTTCTATACACTAGCAATGAACAAGTAGAATTTGACAATAAAAACAGAATAATATTTACATTAGCAATTAACAATTACATACTTAGGTATAAATCTAACAATGTATGTACAAGATTTATATGAGGAAAAACTGCAAATCCCCACAAGTTATTTTGTGGATATGGACAAACTGATTCTAAAGTTTATATGGAGTCGCGGGGCACCTGGATGTCTCAGTCGGTTAAGTGTCTGCCTTCGGCTCAGGTCATTATCCCAGGGTTCTGGGATCGAGTCCCACATCAGGCTCCCTGCTCAGCGGAGAACCTGCTTCTCCTTCTGCCTGCCGCTCCCCCTGTTTGTGCTCGCTCTCTTTCTCTCTCTCTCTGTCAAATAAATAAATATCATCTTTATATGGAGAGGCAAAGGACCCAGAATAACCAACTCGGTATTGAAGGAGAAGAGCAAAATGGGAAGACTAGAAGTACTTGACTTTCAGAATTTGCTACAGGTACAGTAATAAAGACAATATGATATTGGTGAAAGAATAGACAAATCAGATTAGTGAAACAGAATGGAGAGCCAGGAAATAGACCCGCATAAATACAGCTGATACTTGACAAAGGAGCAAAGGCAATTCGATGGATTAAAGATTGTTTTTACAACAAATACTGCTGGAACAACTCATCATCCACATGCAAAAAATGAATCTAGATACAGGTCTTATACCCCTCACAAAAATTCACTCAAAATGGATCTCAGACCTAAATATAGAGCACAAAAACTATAAAGCTTCTGGAAGATAACATAGGAAAAACCCTAGATGATCTTGGGAATGGTGATGATTTTTTAAAAATACATCACCAAAGGCATGATCTATGAAAGAAAGAATTAGTAGTTAGACTTTGTTAAAATTAAGAACTCATGCTCTGTGAAATGCAATGTCAAGAAATTGAGAAGACAAGCCACAGACAGGGAACATATTTGCAAAAGACACATCTAAGAAGGGATTACTATCCAAAATGGGCCCAAGACATGAACAGACACCTTACCAAAGAAGATATATAGATGGTAAATAAGCATACAAAAAGATGTTCCAGGGGTGCCTGGGTGGCTCAGTCAGTTAAGCATGTGCCTTGGCAGGTCATGATCCCAGGGTTCTGGGATGGAACCCCGCATCAGGCTCCCTCCTCAGCGGAGAGCCTGCTTCTCCCTCTCCAGTTCCCCCTCCTGCTGTGTTCCCTCTCTCGCTGTCTCTCTCTGTCAGATAAATAAATAAAATCTTTAAAAAAAAGATGTTCCAATCATATGTCATTGGGGAAATACAAATTAAGACAGAAATAAGATACCACTATATACCCATTAGAATGGCCAAAATTCAAAACACTGGTAACTTCAAATACTGGTGAGAATGTGGATCAATAGGAGCTCTCATTCATTGCTGGTGGGAATGCAAAATGGTACAGCCACTTCGGAGGACAGTTTGGAAGTTTCTTAAAACATTAAGCATACTTTTACCATGCAATTCGGCAATCACGCCCTTTGGTATCTACCCACAGGAAAACTTATGTCCACACGAGAGTTTGCACACAGATGTTTATAGCAGCTTATTTATAATTGGCAAATCTTGGAAGCAACCAAGATGTCCCTAAGTAGGTAAATGGATAAACTGTGGTATATTCAGACAATGGAATATTATTCAACACTTAAAAAAATGAGCTATCAAGCCAAGAAAAGATATGGAGGAAACTTAAATGCATATTGCTAAGTGAAAAGTTGATCTAAAAAGGCTACGCAATGTGTGGTTCCCAACTATGATATTAAGGGAAAAGAAACATTATGGAGACAATAAAAAGATAAGTATTTGCCATCACTTTGAGGGGAGAGGGAGAGATGAATAGGCAGAACACAGAGGAATTTTAGGGCAGTGAAACTATTTTGTATGATACTATAATAGTGGATATATTATATTGCAAATTTGTCCAATTGCATAGGATGTAAAACTCCAAGAGTGAACCCCAATGTAAACTACAGACTTGTGATGATAATGATGTGTCAGTGTAGGTTCATCAGTGGTAACAAATGTACCAGTCTTGTGGAGGATGTTGATAATGAGGAGTATTGCATCGTGGGGGTAGGGAATAGATAAGAAATCTCCATACCTTCTGCTCAATTGATTGATATGAACCTTAAACTGCTCTAAAATTAAGGTCAATTAAAAATAAACAACAAGGCAGATAAAATATTCAGGAAATAATTTTCTTAATTTAATAAGAATTGGATATTTGAGATCAGATGACTCTGTTATTTATAACCTCATCACATCGACTAAAAGAGCCTATTGCTTAAGTAAATTCAAATTTACTAGAGATGTTGAAAATAGTTGTACCCTCTTTAAAGATCAAATTTAAATGACCTATTTCCAAATGCACACATTTTTGATACGTGACTTTCATATTTCCAATCCTCATGACCGTAAAGTACTTGACATACCAATACTCCTCAGAGACTTTTTGCTCACATACGACAGTTTTCCACTGCAAAGTTTTAGAAATAATCTAAATTATTCAACTGGATGCATATCATAGATTTTGGAAAATAAACTTCCTGAATACTAATTAATAAAACATTAGCATGCAAAAAAAATGGACTCAACAGTTCTCAGAACCACTACTAGCTAGTACTTATTTAGCAATTATTCTGTGACGAGTAGTATGCAGCATATTTTATGTAAGTTTTATTTAAATATCCTAACAATTTAGGAGATATCTACTACCATCATCATTATTTTACAGATGAGGAATGGAGAAATAATTATTTAAACTAATGTAACTAGTAGGTGAATTTACTGGGTTGAACAATATTGCTCCAAAATTCATCTCCACTCAGAATCTCAGGATATGACCTTATTTGCAAAGAGAGTCTTTATAGATGCAATTGTAGAGTGGGCTCTGAATCCAATGGCTAAAAAAAGAGAAAGGCCATTTGAAGACACAGAGGCACAAAGGGAAGAAAGCCATGTGACAATGGAGGTAGAGATTCAAATGATGCATCTATAAGCCAAAAGACATCAAAGACTGTCAGAGCCATAGAAACTAGGAGAGGCATGGAACAGATACTCCCTCAAAACCTCCAGAAGGATGGGGCGCCTGGGTGGCTCAGTCATTAAGCGGCTGCCTTCGGCTCAAGTCCTGGTCACAGGGTCCTGGGATCGGGCCCTGCATTGGGCTCCCTGCTCAGCGGGAAGCCTGCTTCTCCCTCTCCCACTCCCCTTGCTCGTGTTCCCTCTCTTGGTGTGTCTCTCTGTGTCAAATAAATAAATAAAACCTTTAAAAAAAAAAAAACACCTCCAGAAGGAAACAACCCTGCTGATACTTTGATTTCAGATTTCTGGTTTCCAAACCAAAAGAATAAATTTATCTTGTTTTAAGCCACCTGGTGTGTGGTAATCTATTACAGCAGTCCTAGAAAAGTAATACAGCAAAGAACTATCTTAAATCCAGGTCTAACTGACTTTAAAGGCTAAGTTTTAGTCATTTTATTACATTAATGTCAGAAGGTCTTGCACAAATGTCTATTATAGCACTAATTCCTCTTCATGGCTATTATCTATAACTAAGGGGAGAGACTATGTCTCATTCATCTTTCTACTCCCAGGCCTAGCATGATGCCTGGCATGTAGCACATATTACTGGTTGTGAAAAGAAAAATGAGTATCTATTCCTATAAACAAACAATTTGTTCCTTTGTGCTTCTCTCATTTCTAACACATAACAGGAAAATGCTTTGGTTAATATCAACAACAATGAAGAATATTGTAAGTAAATTATGTTGTTAAAATACATTTCTATAGTTTATAACTTTATTTGTAAGTTAATCCTTTACTCTTAAAGTCATGTTCTGCCTGTGAATGATCTTATATTTGGGTTTCTATTTCATTCTTAAGATTATGCCTTGTTATAGGCAGAATTTAAAGCAATTATTCCATTACAGTGCAATAAAATAAATTAGCATAAAATAATTGCATATAAAAGTGGGACAAAGCATAGAAGAAAAGTTAACATGAAGACAAGAGTGACATTTGAAAAATAAATATGCATAGAGTAGGTTCTCTAGCTTGCTAGAGATGAGTCACAGATTTGATGCTAAGGATTGTAACAGGAATCTCAGAATAAGAAGATATACTCAGAGTATCCTCAAGTTAAAAACATACCATTTGCTCATAAGACTCTTAAAAAGTTATTCCTGGCTAGAGACCAGGAAGGATAGTTCTCCTAGGCCTGTACATAAAGAAGGTAATTTCATGCATTGGATTTTAAGCTGTGCAGTCTTGTTGGGGAATAGGACGCTATTATCCAAAGAACACAAATTTCAGAATCATACAAAACTGGGTTCAAATCTGGGCTCTACCATTTGCCAACTATATGATCTTGGAGAAGTGCTTGAATCGGTTCCATTTTTGTTCCACTGGGGATAATAAAAGTTACTTCATGCAATTTTTATGAGGCTTAAAGAAGTAAGATCTGTAAAACACCTGGCAGGGAGGAGATGTTCCTCATCAGTTCTCTTCTAATAAATGGTCACCTCTCACCATAGACCTCTAGGCAGTCATTTACTCGCTAGTTGCTTATTACCCTTTCTCACTCCAGGTCTAAACTGATACTCATTTCTAGCAACCCACGAACTATTGAGTTCTAATTCTATATTTACACAGTCATAGACACACTAATTTGTATTTAGCAGTGTACATAAGCTACACTGTATATATGCATTTTATTAAGAAAAATTTTAAAATAAAAGACTGAAAAATAACAATCCTGCACATCATTCTCTTCAATAAACACAGACCTCAGACTGAATTTAAGGTGGGAGATTGGATGCTGGTGTTCAATCCTCGGAGTCTGCCTTGATTTCTGTCTCACCATGCATGTGCCTCACAACAGTGAGTGTGATGCAAGTGTGCAAAGATAGCCTTTGTTAACAATCATGGCCCCTAAACCAAAGACAATTGCTTCATCCAGTGCTAATCTGAGAAATCAGAAATGCATTCTAATTTTGGAGGCAGAACTAGTTGCATTGGACTATGGTGATATAGCTGATTCCTAGTAGACTGTGAACCATAGTTTTGATTCTTTGTGATCATGGGTATAATCCTGAGGCAGATTTGAAAACCTAGTTTCTTTGGAAGATAGGACTTCATTTTATATCCTATTGTGCCAGATAGAATATAGGTGTTCAGTGAATACATGGAGGCAGGGGAAGACAAGTTTAGAGTTTTAATAGACTTGCTGGTTACATAAAACCAAACATTCATACCTGTTATTTCTCTCTCTGTTCATGACATAAGAATCTTTCAGCTCTGGTGCTCTCTTCCTAGCCAGAGGTTAGATTAGCCAGGAAATTTCTCCAGTTTCCTATCTCTTCTCTTTTCAACAAAAATCAAAACAACTCATTAGGCATTTCTTTTTCCAGATTATTGAACTGTCTCAGCCTCAGAAGGATACAGATAAAAGAAGACTGGATTGGGGTAAAGAGGTCTGAGATCAAGTTCTACCTCCCCTAACAATTGAGCAACCTCTGGCAACATGCGTAATCTTCTCTCTCTGGGCATCGGTCCTTCCTTATCTGCAAACAGGGAGCAAGATTAGATGATCTTTATAAGGTCATATTGATAAATAGTTTTTGGATTTATATTCTACTTATTTAAGGTCTTTCCTGATCATGAAGACAGAAACATTGTCCCCTGTGTTCCTCAAAGATTTTATATGGAATCTCATCTCTCTTACATAATGGAAAACTTTTCCTTCTTTCTAAGATTGAGAGTTTTTAATCACAAACTGGGACTAATTTAATAGATCTTAGCTCATCTTCAACAAGAAAAGGATTCTATGTGCTCCTATTTTATATTTGTATCTAAAAATATGCTAACAATATATAAAAAAAACTCTGTAGATCTCATAATTGCTTAAATCGTAGGCAGGTTAGAACCATATTTTACTAGTGTATCTTAGGTTGATATTTTCAGAAGGATCTGGTGATAAATTGTTATGTTACATTTTAATGTAATTGACCAACAGTTGTGGCCATTTGTGACAGAAAACATCCATTGCCTACACACCTACATCTCCCCCTCCTCTTTCCTGCTAATAGAACCCTGGTGTATTCAGCTAGCATATCAAGGATGGTCTTACTGAGAAAGCTGATCCCTGCCCCAGTTCTGGAAGATAAATCATAAGTGACCTGAATTAATTATAGTAATACCATCCTTCTTCCCACTTCTCCTGCCCCACAGTGACTTATCTCAGGGGCATTATGTGACTCAGTTCTGATCAAAGTGATATAGGAAAGGTCTGGGGGACAAAAACTTCTGAGAAATTGTACTCTCTTAAAAAAAATGAAAAGACAGACTCAGTTGGTGTGCTCTATAATCCCTGTTTGTGCTCCTCTCTTCATGCCTGTAGGGTCCTGTAACCATCCTGTGGCAATGTGGCAATAAAGAATGGAAGCTAACATGCCTATGATTGTCCTTGCTGCCTTAGGCTGCCTACTTCTTTACTTCTTATTACCAGAGACAAATGGTTATAGCAAACTCTAGTTTTGCTTTCTGTCCCTTGTAGCTGAAGATTACAGCCCAGGTATTTTGTAGAATTAGTCTAAGTTTGGGTTTTTCCAATGTTGCCTCATGATTAGAGTCAGGTTATGCATCTTTGGCAAGAATATTAGAGAAGAAACACTATGTTCTTCTCATTGCATCCTATCAGGTGATACACAATTCAATTTGTCCCCTTGCTGATCATGTTCTTTGATCACCTCGCTAAGATAAGAGCTGCCAGAATTCTCTGCTATAGAATTACTAATTTTCCCTTTGCCATTCATAAGCATTCTATGAAGAGAGTTACTTTGAGGCTGATGATATCCAAGAGTGCGCATTCACGATTTCCTACTTTATTCAAGATTTATACTGTTATTGGTATTTTATGTTCAAATTGTCCCCCATTTGGCCAGTGTGAGACTCTTCAAACTGGCTTTTCTCTCCTTTTAATATGTCCACATCACTCTGCCAGCACTTTTTTTCTGGAGAAAAAGATGTCCCAGAATCATTTTGTTCTCTTCCCTGCCCCAGGCTTGGAGTTAGTCATATACTGGAGGGTGGTATTTAGAATTCAAAATCCAGCTGCTAGGTGTCTTTGAGTCTATTGAAATATCATTGCTACTCAACCCTAGCAATACTCACACGTACATACACACATTAAAATCTATGTATTTCTTTATCTACATATGTTGAAAACCATGAGTTCACACTGATATATCTAATTCTAAACTAACAAGACAGAGTTCCTTCTAGCTTATTTCCTTTCCCATACTTGGAATTCCCCTCTGCAAAGGTGAGAAATGTGCTTCCCATTGTCTTCATACATTTACTTATTTGTTCAGTTCCTCAGTAAGTAATATCTCCCATTGTTTCTACCAGTCTCTTCCCTGCATGGATACACTCTTCACCCTTTTTGAGTTCTGATTCATTGTACTAGACCCCATCCCTGGGTGAGCACCCAACTCACCTGCCTGGGTTCTGATATCCCTCAGTTGGGAAGCTTCCTCACCTCCTTGGGCTGCAATACTTTCCTGTAAAGACATTCCCTCACCCTACTTAGGTCCTGACACCAGATCACCTGCATAGACACTCTCTATCATCTCTACTGGCTCCAATACCCCATGCCAGGCTGCCTCCACATGTAGACACCATTTTTGACCTCACCCAAGTTTTGATACACCTAAGTTGAGTTTCCCCACCACGTGGATGCCTTCCTTATCTCACCAAGGCTCTGACCACTTGCACCATGTTTGATGCTCTCATTTAGGCTCTAGTGTTCCATGCCTGAGCACTGCCCATGTGGACACCTCCTCAAATTGCTCGTGTGCTGATACCCTACTCCGGGATGTCCTCCTGTGTGATATCCTCCTCACCCTGCTTGGGCTCTGGCACATTGCCTCAGGCTGTCTCTCCAAGAGGAAATCCTCCTCACTTTCTTGAACTTTGTGATACTGAGCCATTGTAGCCCCCCTCACTCTGGCATAGACATCACCTTGATCAACCCTACTTAATGGCTTTAGGACTGAACTTTTTGGGAAGGTAAGGAGAGAGAAGAAGAAGATGAAGAAGGAGAGATTCTTTCTCCAATAAAGATTGAAGAATCTTATTAGAAAGTCAATTCATACTATTGAAATATGCCTAACAACCTGAGAAGTGACCATTTTCATCCTGAGTTGGGAAATGAGGAAAGTTTGGGGGAACACTTGGGAGTCTACACTATTTTCCTTACCATGATGGCAACATTGTTTTGTTTTGTTAGTTCTCACCATATATATCACATCTTTAATTTATATTTGAATAGAATAAGAGGACACTGTCTTCTAGAGCTGGCTATTGCTTCTGGATACCACATAAGGTTGCTGCTTCAGACCCCTCTACCACGTTCACCTTTCCATTGCCGGAAATGCTCACCTAACGGTTCGGGTTCCCACCCAGTGTTCAGTGGTGTCTCGTATTGAACTTTCAGTTTATAGCCCTTTTAACTTTTTCCATAGTCAGCTATTACTGATCAAACTAAAACCATGGGTCCAGGGTAGTTGAGATTAAAGAAACTTCTAGTATTAGCTGTACACTATTCCAATTTGAATTTAGGAAAATCTGTTGGGGTGGACAAAGGCATTCCTAAATTAGGCCCAATTATAACTTGTGGCCAAACAAAAGACCATGGCTCCACAAATTTTAAAAAATAACCATGAGAGACTATGGGCTCTAAGTAACAAACTGAGGGTTTTAGAGGGGAGGGGTGGGGGGATGGGTTAACCTGGTGATGGGTATTAAAGAGGGCATGTATTGCATGGAGCACTGAGTGTTATAAGTAAACAATGAATCATGGAACACTACATCATAAACTAATGATGTACTGTATGGCAACAAACATAATAAATAAAATAAAATAAAATAATTTAAAAAATAAAAGCAATAAGCAGTAAGCACACATACACACACACACACAACTTCAGGAAAGGGTGATTTTAGGCTACTTATGCAGACTCAATACAGAGACCTGTATATTCCCAGCCAAATAAACAAAAGTTAATGAAAGCTAAGGGGTCTTCTCTAAATCAGTGTTTTTCAATTTTTTAAAAAATCCCTTTTTGATAAATTTAAGAATCTCAATTGCTCGCCAGTCTATATTTCATATTTCTAATTTTATAAGTATTTTTCCTTTCTAAAATATAACATTAAACTACATACTGAATATAATTTTTCAATCTTCTTAGTCTTCTGAAGATTCAGAGGCTCCTACTCCACCTATGTTCTCCCCCAACCCCTGGTACTATTTGTCCTTCTGCTGAAAATCAATGCTCTGGTTATCAAATGGAAAGTAGAATTAGGGTGCCTGGGTGGCTCAGTCGGTGAAGCATCTGCCTTCAGCTCAGGTCATGATCCCAGGGTCCTGGGATAGAGCCCCACCTTGGGCTCCCTGCTCAGTAGGGAGCCTGCTTCTCCCTCTGCCCCTCCCCATGACCCCACTCGTACTCTTTCTCTCTTTCAAATAAATAAATAAAATCTTTAAAAAAGAAAAAAGAATTAATTCCATTTTTCAGCAACCATAGCTATGTATTAATTGAAAGTTAATGAGTCTGACCATTCAACAAAGGTTAAGAATTCATGATGAAAATTACTCAGACACAAGTAAATTCCCTAAGAAGAGCAAGTAGATATAATTTTAAATTAATGATGCTTTCTCAGATAAGCATGTGTAATAATTGCATGATTCCTAGTCATGCATGGCTTGTTGCCAAATGGTGCTTAGCCCTCACTTAATCCCTTATCTCCACCACAGGGTTTTTTTTTTTTTTTTCAATAATTCCTATTTACCCCTATTCTCACTCCCCATCGTAGCTATTCCAACTGTTATTCTCTTGATTACACCACTGCCTAATTTGTTCTCCAGGGATGCCTTAATCATTTATTTCATAATGAAAATAAAAGTTGTCAGGGCATTAACACTGTGGTAGGCAGAATAATGGCTCTCTAAAGATGACCATACTCTTAACCCTACAACCTACAAGTATGTTACCTTACACAGCAAAAGGGACTTTGCAGATGCAATTATGAGTATAGACCTTGAGATGGAAAGATTATTCTGGATTATCTAGATGGGCCCAATTTCACCACTGTAGTCCTTAAAAGCAGAGAACCTTTCCAGCTACAGAGAGACGTGACGATAGAAGGTATAGGAGAGATTTGAAGCATGAGAAAAACTTGCCCTGCCATTACCAACTTTGAAGACAGAGAAAGATGGCTACTAGCCAAGGAATGAGGTGTTCTTTAGAAGCTGAGGATGGCCTTCAGCTAACAGCCAGTAAGAGAACAAATATTTTGGTCCTATAACCACAACAAACTGAATTCCATCCTAGAGCCTCCAGTGGGGAACGCACCTCTGTCAACATCTTGATTTCAGATTTGTGAAACTGGAGCAGAGGAATCAGATGAGCTCATCAGAGTTCCTACCTACTGTGAGATCATAAGGTCTGTATTGCTTATGCCACTAAATTTGTCATGGCAGCAACAGGACACAAATAAGAACATTAATACACTCTTTGCTATGTTTTGGTTTCATGCAGGACTATTTTCAGATCATATTCAAAGTGATAAGTATTGATTATTTGATATCCACTATTTTTATAGTTAATAACCACCACAAAATTTTCTGACTGCTAATGACACTTTTCAGCTCTAATGTTCTGGTTGAATAGTTTACCTGAGCTTCAGAGTTCAAAGAGGCTTTCCTAAAATTAATTTTTTCCATTTTATGGAGAATCTCTGTGATAAGAAATATTGAGATGTTTTAGAGACTGATTTTTTTCCCATATAACCATGGGATTTTTGGTTCTCTTTCTTCTAAATTTATATAATTTCTAATGAGTTTATTGAGTCGCACTCAGTAGGCTTCAAGAGGAAGGCAACTTTATTGTTTCTCTACATACTCCATTAAACTTAGTCCATTGATTCATCCTTCTTCATAGTGGATAAAATCTCCAGAAAATGCCAGAGCTTTTAGGACCCTATCAGATGTGAAAACATAATCTCACTTTTATGTAATAACAAGTCAGTTCAACCCATAATTAGAACTTAAATTTCTCATTCTTATCTGCTTTATGTCTTTGCCTCTTCCCCAGCTTACTCCAGGCTGCACAGTGGAGTTATAGACTTCTTCATTATTTCTTCACTTTGCTCTTTTTCTCATTTCTCCTAACCCTAGACCCTCCAGTGTTAAAGCAGGGAGAAGAGGGAGATGGAAGGGGATAGACAACTTCTTATTAGACTTGTTTGACTGTAATCAGGTGTTGGTATCTCCCGGGTATGTCAGATGATCAGCTGCTTCTTCAATGAGATGCTTCTGTGGGTCCCTGGAGATCATCTTGCTGGAATATCCCATTGCTGCTCCCTGGCATTAGGGAAATTTCCTCTACCCAGCCAGATATGATTCTGTCAAGCCCTGGCCTCTGGCAATCCATCCTCTTGTGCTGGTAGTTAGCCTTCCAGTGATCTTTTTTGGGGGAAAACCTGTGAAAAGGGCTCACAGCAGCCTACCTTCCATGGGTCACCTCTGGCCCATAGAAGATACATGCCCTTGTTTCATCTCATGTGGAGATTCACCTTGCTTCTACTCAAATCCTCTCTTTTCTTTGACTTTTGGCAAACCTTGTGGGTCATTTGACTTCTCCAGACATGAACCACATTTTAATCTCTATGTTTTCCTTAGTTTCAGAGCTCACAGGCCAAGTACTTTTCATGGCTCTCTTGAAGTCTGCCTCTCCTGAGAAGACTTCCTCAAGTCAAGGAATAAGTAACTCTCTTTAAATAACTCTCACTCTCCCATCACTTACCTTCTACTGAATTCTCTGATACACATTGGCAGAGCCATTTTTTGTCACTTCCTTTATAAATGGTCCATCTTGCCTAACAAGGGAGTACTTGTTATTCTCAGCTTTGGGGACTTGGTCTAAATCCCCAGACAGGAAGAGCCATATTTTGGTGTCCTGTCACACTTCTCCAAATGCTCTGTTTCTATGATAGTGCCTTGCAAAATGAAAGTTAAAGTTCATCTGAAATCCATGTAACTGCTAGCACCCTAAGAGTGCATATTTAGAAATTATCAAAGAAGGAAGGAAGGAAGGAAGGAAGGAAAGAAGGAAGGAAGGGAGGGAGGAAAGGATAGAGAGAGAAAGAAAGAGAAAGAAAGAAGAAAGGAAGGAAGGAAAGAAGGAAGGAAGGAAGGAGAGAGAAAGAAAGAGAAAGAAAGAAAGAAAGAAAGAAAGAAAGAAAGAAAGAAAGAAAGAAAGAAAGAGAAAGAAAGAAAGAAAGAAAGAAAGAAAGAAAGAAAGAAAGAAAGAAAGAAAGAAAGAAAGAAAAGAAAGAAAGGCCACCCAGTGTCTAATCTTGAATTTAGTTTTATTAAAAGGAAAGGAAACACAGGACTACATCCTGAGTAAGGCTTCCAGAGAAAGTTCTGCTGTCTGAGGTTGACTATGTAGGCAAACTCATATAACTTTAAATTGTTTTAAAATCCAACAGATTAAAGAAATGTTTGATAGAATCCCTCTTCCAAATACATGGAATTTGCTACTGTTCACTTAAGAATTTTTCTTTTCCAGTATATATGTCATCCAGATTAAAGAGGTTTAAATTTTCAGTTCTTTATCCAGATTCATGATTTATTGAACCAGTGAACTGCTAACAAAAATGGCTAATTCATGGCTAATATACATGTAGAAACTCATCAGATTGAGAAAACAAAAGAGATTTACTGATTTGAAAGGCTCATAAGATCAAAACTGACAATAAATAATGTTAAATATCTTTGCTAAATATGTAATGTGAAGTTTCATACATAAGGGATTACTTAAAATTTGCTTAAACCAATTATTCTTTATTAAAACGTTAAAAGGCACAGAGTTGGCATGAAATGAGACCAGAGGTTGCCTATCACCCAGGAATACCTATTTCAAAGGCTATATATCTTGAAGCAAAATTTTGATCCTCACAGGAGCACCTCAGTATATGGAGAAACTTTGATGTTAATAAATAAAAAGTGCTGAAATAAAATTCTATATATTAGATTCAGCTTTCCCATACTATAAAATTGGAGATTATTCTTCTAGGTGACAAAAATCTATCTAAATTATACTTATTAATAATACTTTTTAAAATATGCAGCCAGACCTAAAAAAAGAAATAGCTGATCCCAAAGATATGACTCCAAGTGAGATACAGAACCTAAAAGAAAATAAATATACTCAAAATCAGGTACTTTCAGGTGAGATAGGAGTGGCCAAGCAGCATAGAATACTCTGGTGGTAGCAAATTCAAATCCTTTTTATTTTGTCCAAATTTCCAATCTGTCTTTTTTCTTTTCCTTAAATATACTACAGTGTAACCCTCCTCCTTGGTCTTTCTCTCCCACTCTTTTGACATTTCAAGATTCTATCTTCCCCAGCATCTTAAACTCACTGTGCTATCTTGTATTTCCTCAAGGGTCTGTCAAAAATCAGTTAGGTTTATCTGGTAAACTATATCATGCTCAAATGTTAATGGTTTGCTAGAGCTTTATGTCATTTACCCCTTATGACACATTTGTGTTTTTTTGTTTTCCCGTTGTTCAAGTACCTTCTGTAAAGATTATGACTAAATAAGAAGCATTTTAGTCACTTATTATGCAAGCCAGTAAGGAAGGTGTTTTTGCAGTGGTGCTTTGGATAGAATGTAGAGTAAATTTTTGTTATGAGGCATCAACTCTACTTATAAGATCTTTGGTAATAAGCTGTATAATGTGAGGGCCTAAGATTATAGACTCTGGAATCAGAACATCTAAGTACACGTTCTTACTCTGCTTGCTACTCACTTGCTGTGTGAAGGCAGAAGCTATTTCTATGTCTTTTTAAAATTTTTTATTTATTTATTTGAGAGTGTGCACGAGCAAGGCGGAGAGGCAGAGGGAGAGGAAGAGGCAGACTCCCCACCGAGCAGGGAGCCCGACGTGAGGCTCGATTCCCAAGACCCTGAAATCATGACCTGAGCTGAAGGCAGACGCTTAACCGACGGAGCCACCCAGGCGCCCCATCTCTATGTCTTTATTAGGGTAATAAAGTGCCTACTTCAGAGAATTCTGGTGAGGATAAATAAATGAATACATATTAGAGTGATCTGAATAGGTAGTTGGCACATCTGGAGCACTGTCTGTATTGGCTATTATGATTATTACCAAGTGACGCAATACCATGTGCGGTGCGTAAAACAGAGACAGGTACAGAATGTATACGTGCTGCCGAAGCAAGCACGAGACAGGTACACAATGAACACTTAAGTTGTCGAGCTCCTCCTTTGTATGTATATTCACAAGTGTGTTTGTATACACAGCTATCATTCCACCTGAAGGATATTTATTTATTTATTTTCCTCAAATGTAAAATCCAGGTATTGAGCTCAGCCACTTCTAAATCTTCCAATGACTGAGCCACCCAATGACTGAGCCGCCCCTCCACCTGAAGGATACTTAATGAACAGCCAGATTTCCTAGTGGCTATCATGATCTTAGCCATTTACTATTTCTTTTTTCAAAAACTTTACAGAATACTCCACATACACCAGGCACTCTGCAAGCCACTGGGGATTCGAAGGTAATTTATATCAACAACAGGAAATGTGGTAAGGTGAAAAAGGAAGAACCAGAGAATGACAAATGACAGAAAAAGAAAAGGCAAAGTAATGAAGCAAAATATCTTGAATAAAATCTCTGAACAAAGCTGCCCAGAAAATGAAGAATTCGAACGCTCACATGGTCCAATAAATTCTATTTAAAACATTAAAAGCCGTAGATTATGTAAAGATAGGAAAGAACTAGGCCTATTTTAAGAGGAGGCAGGCAACTGGCTGGGAGAGAGTATAGATGCTCAAATGATTAGAGAGGCCATTTGCTTCAGGAATTCAGGAGAAAAACATCAAGAGGGGACACTTTTTTTTTTTTTTTTTTTAATGCTGGAGAAGTTATTAAGACAAGAATAGATGCAAAACTCGGACTCAGCTTGAAAGACTCCAGCTAATTGCTGGGTATGTGCTATGGAGCTAAGATAAAAGTTCAGACAGAGGAAAGGAGAATGCAGGGGCCATTGGGGAAGCTTAGTTTAGAAAAAAAGACATGGATTGAGAGTCAGGAGCTCTCCCTTCTAACATGAGCTTAGCTGGGTGGCTCTTGATTATTCACGTTGTGTCTGCTCTCTGAAGCTTATTTTCCTCGAATGTAAAATCCAGTTATTGAGCTCAGCCACTTCTAAATCTTCCAACAGCAGAATTCTGCTGATCAGAGAAGTTCCGCAAAACAGCAACGTTTCATTTGAATTTGATCAGTATGATTTACATTAAATAAATGAGTGCCAAAATAAATGTACTCATCAGCTAGTTTGAAGTTCCTGTAGGAAATGCTTATGGGGCTTTGGTGAGTTCAATCACTTCGGTGAGTTCAAAATCACTCCTGCCACTGTTTTTGAGTAAGGCTAGCAATCCCTCAGAAACTCCATCTATCTTGACAGGATGCTGAGCAGTGCTGCACTGATTGTGGGTGAGCTGGCAAAGCGGCCCAGAAAATGCAGAGTATCATTTTAGGAGCCTGGCTGGCATGCACAGGAATCACATCCCTCTTCTGGAAGGCATGTAACCTGCAGTCATCGGATATAGCTGTAGTACTCATGATCACCTCTTTGCAAGTGAGGACCAATGCCTAGATTTATGAAGTAGTTGCCCAAACTCATAAAGTTAGTTAATGACAGAGTCCTGGCTAATAATTAACTACAAGTAGATAATCATGCTTTGTCCCAGAGAGAATAAGATTCTGGGGTAGGAAATAAGGATCTGAAAATAGTGATTTGTACAGGTTTATTTCTCAGTCATATAAAATAAATCCAGGGATAGGCTTTCCAGGGAAATATGGAAGCCTCACATTGTTATGGACCCAGGCTCCCTCTCCCTTTTTTGCTCTGTTTAATGTGGTTTGCATCTTAAAACTCACTTCATAGCTCAAGAGAGCTGCAGGAACTTTAGTCATTATATTTACATTCCAGGAAGCTTGAAAAAGGAGAGAAGGTGAGAGCACCATTGTCTTTTAAGGATACTTGCTAGCAATGAAATATAATTGCCACTCATATCTCATAGCCAGTATTTAACATAATAACTATATCTAGCTACAAAGTAGACTGGAAAATTTAATCTTTTAGCTGAAAAGTAGTGTGACTAACAAAAAATTGGTGTTTTTACAACTAAGGTGTAAGTGCAGAATGATATTGGAAAAGAACTAATAACCTGCTAGTCTTCCATTTTGCCAGATCCTTTGGGGATCAGTTTGGGGCTCTACTTCATCTCATATTCATGCAGGAATGCAGTCTGATAAAGCCTCCATTGTCTGGAGTGTAGATGGTTCCTTGAGCCAGGGAAGGGAGAACACATCACTTCTACTCATTTCTACTGGCCAGTGGAAGTCATATGCTACACCTGATTTCAAGGGTGCAGGGGAATGCAATCTCATCTTGTGCCTTGACAGAGAAGAATCGGGATACTCTTTTTTCTTTTTTAAAGATTTTATTTATTTTATATGATAGAGAGAGACAGCGAGAACAGGAACACAAGCAGGGGGAGTGGGAGAGGGAGAAGCAGGCTTCCCGCTGAGCAGGGAGCCCGATGTGGGACTCGATCCCAGGACCCTGGGATCATGACCTGAGCTGAAGGCAGATGCTTAACGACTGAGCCACCCAGGCGCCCAAGAATCAGGATACTCTTGAAGAAGGCTAATGACTACCAGAGGACTCTTTCTCAGAGAAGCAGTTACATTGAGAGTCCATATCAATATCTTAAGGGAACATATATGTGACTAGTCAAGAAATATGAGCCACTGCAAGCACTAAAGACTTTTAGTGCTCTTTAGAATCGCAATCTAATTGTTAGTGTAAAAATGCAGATTTCTTGACCCTAGCACAAGCAAGTATGATTCTGTAGGTTTGCAATGAGGCCTAGAACTCCTCATTTGAACAAATATCTCAGAACATGTTCAGGTATGTGGCCACACTTTGACTAAAAGTGCATGACAGGTATTAGAATAGCCAAAATAGGGGCGCCTGGGTGGCTCAGTCGTTAAGCGTCTGCCTTCGGCTCAGGTCATGATCCCAGGGTCCTGGGATCGAGCTCCACATCGGGCTCCCTGCTCGGCGGGAAGCCTGCTTCTCCCTCTCCCCCTCCCTCTGCTTGTGTTCCCTCTCTCGCTGTGTTTCTCTCTGTCAAATAAATAAAAAATCTAAAAAAAAAAAAAATAGCCAAAATAAAATAAATTTACTAAAAAGTACAAGCCCAACTGAACAGTAACTCAAGGCATGTTTAATATGATGAGGATGAAATTGTTTTTACAATTAGGAGATGATAAATTAATATTTTTTGGTAGGAATATAATTCTACTTCATCTAGATTTGAGAGGATTGTTAAAAACAATGATCTTTTATTTCTGGTTTCTTCTTGCTTACCAAACTACTAACTCTACAAGATAAAAAGTGGGGTGAACACCAGCCTTGTGTCAGCAGACCCATGTTTGAATATCAGATTCCCCAGTTATTTCCAGTGGGAATTTGGGCAAGTTTATACCTTGTCTAAAGCTCAATTTCCTTAATACATAGACAGTATTGCCTTCCTTAAAGTTTTGTTGTGAGAATTAAATGAAATATTATGTGTGCAACACAGAGCACAAGTGCTTGTTTAGTACAACTAAGAGGAAGAATTAGAAATTAAAAAACTTCTTCCAATGGCCACTGTCGACATATTCAATAATTTAAAGATTCTCTGAGCGCTAGCATAAAAGAAATTCATTTTATTTAATCCAGTGTTGATAGTTTAAATGAATTTCAGTGCTGCATGCAAAAGCTTTATATTAATTTAGAATAATGAAATACTTTTTTAGGCTGAAGAGAAAGAAGATACTCAGCACAGAATATCACTAAATGGCAGAAATTCATTAAGTAAATATTTTCTCTATGCAACTATTCCTCTAATAAGTGCTTGTAAAATCCACGGCAAGCACAAATGTTTATCATATTAGTAAATCTACATTATGGGGTGAAAGGGAATAGAAGCTCTGAGTACTTATTTAAGGTGTAAAATAGAGTCAGGAGTCAGTACGAATAAATAACAGCAGTACCTGTCCAGGCAAGTGATGAGTTGAATTAGGAATTGTGTAATCGGGGGGCACCTGGGTGGCTCAGTCGGTTAAGCGGCTGCCTTCGGCTCGGGTCATGATCCCAGGGTCCTAGGACCGAGCCCCACGTTGGGCTCCCTGCTCAGTGGAGAGTCTGCTTCTCCCTCTCCCTCTGCCTGCCTCTCTGCCTACTTGTGCTCTCTATCTCTCTGTCAAATAAATAAATAAATAACCCATGCTAAAAAAAAAAAAAGGAATTGTGTGATCGGAGTGAAGGCTGAAAATACAGCTGCTGCCTGTGTATCCTTAGGGCTCCACCCTATTCACGAGCATCAAATCGGCACCAAATGGCAAGAGCAAACCATTAAGGCCCTGAAGCACAGCCAGTTCAGACTGCCTCGAAGCTTAATGGCCGCCTCTTAGCCGTGCTCAGCTGGTCCTCTTCTAACAATGGTTGGTAACAAAAGCCGGACATCTCACCAGCTGCTGTCCACCAAGCTAAAGTGGGCTGCCCAGGGGAGCAGGCGGATGAAATTCTATAAAAAGTCACTGAAGGAGAAACTTTAATAATGCCACACAGATTGTTGACTGTGGGAAAACAATCGCAGCCGACAAAGGAGCCAACTGTAGGTGTCTGCAGTGTTTTGACAGTAATTAGAGACGAAGAGCTCACTTCCAGGAAAAGCAAAATGCAGCCAGGGAGGCAAAGGAGGAAGCAGAGGTGGGTTTACACAGAAGCAAATGAAGCTTGCAGCAGTGTCTTCCAAGGCACCAGAGAGGGAGATGGCACTTGGGTTCATATGGTCATTTGCTTCTGCAAGATTTTCAGAAGTAAAGTATTTTAACAGCAGGTGGGTGAGATTGCTCTTATTTCCCACCCCACCTTAGTCTCTGTCATACTTCTTGTGTGGAGGGGACTGGAGCGGTCTTGGGCATTTCTGAGATCCAATTAGAAGGAAGTTGACTTGGGCATATTTAGTTTGGAGTTAGTGGGATATATTTATCACTTCTGTCTGTATTTAAGTTCTTGCTAGCTGTCCTGGGGCAGGGAAACCAGGACTAGCCCTCTTGCCTATTGCGTAGACTCACTCAGCGCCTTAACACAAAGATGTTTGCATTCTAAACATGTCCTGTGCTCAGGGTCTGCGAGAACGTAGGCAGTGAGGACTGAAGAGGCTAGTCTATGGGAAATTCTTCCTGGTTGTTTGGTAACATTTCAAGTGGAAGATTAACTTCTTAAAAATTCCTAGTCAAATGGAAGTTCTCTGGTGTTGGGGTATAAAATTATAAAAAGCACCACTCCTTTGTACGGGAATTGCAAGAAATAAAATGTATCAGAATTTCTGTGTTTGTAGTACCTAAGTTTGTAGCAACACAACAGTAAATGTATGTGAAATCTCTCTCTCTCTCTCTTTTTTTTAATAAAAAGGTATTGAATCAACCACATTGGGGGGGGGATCTTTGTAGTCTCCTTGTAGAAAATATTACAAAGCATATCCTAGAAAGAGGCAATGAAAGAATTTGCAGTTATAACACGTGGGAAAGTAAGTTTCATAAATGTGTTTCAGGCAGTTTTATCACACTTCGTGATTTTTTTTGTTCTAAATACCCAATTTGTGCTTAATTTTGTATTTTTTTTATTTAAAGAGGGCTCCCCTCTTTAAAGGGATTGCTTAGTATGTTCAATCTATTCAAATTTCCATTCTCCCTTTTCATCTGTTAAAAGCCTGGCCTCCATACCATAAAGTAATGCCAGTTTTCTTAAGAGGAATATTTATATATGTATAAAGATTATGTTATTATGTATCATTGTCTATCTTTGAAATGTTGTCAAAGTACAAGACGTGTATTATAAGTGCACAGATCATACGGATATAGCATTAGGACCCTTCACAAGCTTCACAAACTGAACACACTCATTTAGCCAGCCCCCAGAAGAATCCCGGATTCTTTCTACCATGGCACCCTGAAGTCTCTCCATGCCCCCTCATGCCCCCTCATCCACTCTCATGGATTCTAATGCCAGAGATTAGTTTTAGCTCTTTCTGGACATTATCTAAACGGAATCATAGAGTATGCACTAACTTGTATCTGGCTCCCATAGGGTTGTGTGTAGCTATAGTTTGTTTATCCTCATGGCTGTATAGTGTTCCATTGTGTGAACAAATCAGAATTTATGGGATCTACTATTGATGGGAATTTGGATAATCTTCATTCTGGGGCTACTACAGATAGCACTGTTACAAATACTCTCACACTGATATGTAAATACGTGTACACATTTCAGTTGAATATATATGCAGCAGTGAACTACTGGCTTATAAATATTAAATTTTAAAAGCAAATTGCTATGAGTAAGTTTTATCACTGTGTCTTTAAATCTCAAATGAAATTAAAAATTATACGAGTTGTTGATTATTATAATAGTACTACTGAGTTTAAATTTTATTGTGACTGTAGCTAAAAGATGATAGATTTAAAAACTTAAGGACACAAATAGCCAATAGTGATGGAGGAGGTTGAAACATAAAATTCTTAGTCTGGAATATTATCTCCTTTATTGATGGCTGGGGAGATTTGGGGATTAGAGGGGATTTGGGGTCACCCTATTCATACCTATGGTCTTGGCATACTTATTGGTAACACTCCATTTATTGTAAGGTCACCTAGGATAAGGAGAAACACCTGAATATCTAAAATTACTACTAAAATGCCAAAAGGCCAACAGATTGGTCCCTGGCTAACCGAGTAAGCAAGAAACACCTCGGATTTTGGAATTGAAGGCTAAGGATTATCAGTCATTGTTATATAAATTTTACAATCCATCTAGTCTGTTGCTTCATCTCAGGAATGGTATGCACACTCTGGGATGATAGACACAGTTAACAAACAAGGGAGAATGCCATGAAACAGTGCCCAGACACAAGATGCACAGATGTGGGACACTCACACGGATGCAAGGGAGAGAGGAGGAAAGAAAGAAAAAATAAAGATTTGAGGCCTACAATTATTCATTGGTAATGGAAAAGATGAGTTACAAGGACATAAAAAACAGAGCGATGAAAACGAACAAAATAGTAAATAACAGAATCAACTCCTGCTCCATTTTGGGATTTTGATTGTCTATAGGCCAGTAAATATGGAAGAATTAATTCCGTGAGATCCCATGCAACAACACGCTTTGCAAAATAAAAAGTAGCTGTGGTACTCCAAGAGTTAAAATGGCAAAAGCTGAAGTGTTCCCGTATCTTAACCTCAGACATCTGTGGTTTACCGTTCTATATACTATTTTACTTGGGGCCAATAAACTTTAAAATAATCCTTAAAAATATTTACAGCTACTTGCATAATGAGTCTCAGCTCCTGCTTTTTATTGTGTGGATTAACACTACATACTGAGGCAGTATTTGCAAAATTAAATGTGGCTATCGGAAGAAAAAAATTTCTATGTTAATGGCCAAGAGATACAGACTGTGTACCTACTCTGCGTTGTGGTTGCTTTAGGTATTGCACAGATATTGCTTATTTTGCAAAAAAAAAGGGGGGGGGGCAAGACTTTGAGCAAAAACTCTACAGTTTATAAGTAGAAGAAGCTTTGATTCAAACCTAGGTATCTGGGCCCCAAAGCGCAGACACGCAGCTATGTATGATGGAGCCGTGGAAAACAAGCTGCAGCAAGGGGGGGATCCAGGTAGTTCCCACAGCAATTGAGTGGTTATAGAAAGCAAGGTAGGAGACTTACTGGAAAGAATGTAGGCATGGGACCCAGACAAACTGAATTCTCTTCTTTCACTTACTAGTTATCTGAGCTTGGACTCAACTTCTGGGAACTGTTTCTTCTCCAGTAAAATGGAATAATTAGGTTTTCATGAGAATTAAAATAAATTATATAATTCACATTCTTTAGGTTCTCTTGTTTCCCCCCTCACCCTCATTGGGCAAAGAAACAGCCTCAAGATGTTGCCTGTTCTACATTGTTGCCTCAAGATGGATGGAAACTATTCAGCCCAGGCCAGGGATTTGTCCATACTCTTAGCATTCTCTAGGAACAGAGCTAGTATTTTATCACCTGCCAGTTCAGAAAGTCTTCCTCAAGACTAATCAAATTTCCTGATTAAATGTAAGCGCATTTTCTCTGATTTTGGAAAATTGGCAATGGTTCTCTCATACAGGTTTTTCTATACCAATTTTGAACTAATGGAAATTATTTTCATTCAACAATTACTTAAAATATTTTATTTTCTCCTGGATTTTTCATAAGCTACATTTTTTGTACTTTCTACTTTGAATCCTTAATCCTTGCAGTTTCTTCTAGGTCCAGCTCGAGTGCCCATCTAGAATTTATAAGTTTTCAAGACCTCCCCGCCAAGCAGATCTTATGCAGTCCTCTGTGGGCAGGTGACATATCAGAGAATTTCTTTACCCATAGCTTCCCCAAAGGATTTTGAGCAACCTGAGGACAAAGACGGTGTGGTATTCATCTACTTTGCTTGTTGGATTATTTACAGCCAGAGTCTAGGGTTGAATTTGGTCCATAGTCATGGCACCAATTTGTTGAATTAACTTTGTTGCATTCATAAATGTCTATAATTAAGAAAAAATTACAATTTAAGTTCATAATCTGGGTTATGTGTATTTCATAAGTTTTCTTGGCTCTAATATTAACAACTCTACTCAAATTAAAGATTAATGTTAAAATTTCCCTTTGGTTAATAATACTAGGTAGACAGAGTGGCATGTATATTATTTAAGGTACAATGAGCTATAGTAACAAGGTATTCAATAGTAAGTTAATGGCTCAATGAATATAGAATTTTATTCTCTCTCATGTCATAATCCAGGTTAAGTGTTCCTTCTCTTTTCATATGGATAATCAGGAACCCAAGCTGACGTATGCTGTACCATCTTCAACCCTTTATTTTCCAAGGTTGCTCTCTTCATTGCCATTTTAGCCAGAAGGGTAAAGAGACATGGAGGAATATACTTGTAATTTTATATGGATTGGCTAGAAGTATGGAAGTGAAACTCATCACTTCTGTCCACATTTCACTGGTGAGATTTTAGCCAAGTGTCTATGCTTATCTGCAAAGGAGGCTGGAAAATGTAGTCCATGACTTGGCAGCTACATTCTAGCCACAACTCTATTACTTAGAGTTATGGGCTGAATTGTATGGCCCCAAAACTCATATATTAAATTTCTAGCCCCCAGTATCTCAGAATGTGACTGCATTTGGAAATATGGTCTTTAGGTAGGTGATTAAGTTAAAATGAGGCCATTTGGGTGGGTTCTAATCTGATATACTTTTGTCCTTATAAGAAAAGAAAATTGGGACACAGACACACACAGATGGAAGACTGTGAAGACATATGTGCTAAACACTCTCTAAGCCAAAGGAGTCTTCAAAAGGAACCAATTCTGCTGATACCTTGGTTTTGGACTTCTAGGTTCTAGAATTGTGAGACAATAAATTTCTGTTGTTTGAGCCATTCAGTCTGTGATACTTTGTATGGTTCTAGCAGAGTGATACACTAAGGAAGAAGGACAGATTTGAGGGGACAACCATCAATGTCAGTTGCATTATGTGAACTATGAATTGATTACTGTCTTCATTTGGACTGCTATAACAAACTACCATAGACTGGGTAATTTAAACATCAAACATTTATTTCTTACAGTTCTGGAAGCTGGAAGTCTGAGATGAGGGTGCCAGCATGATTGAATTCTGGTGAGAGCTCACTTCTGGGTAGCAGATAGTTCTGATTTCTTGTATCCTCACATGGCAGAAAGAGAGCTAGCTACCTCTCTGGCCTCTTCTTATAAGGGCACTAATGCTTCTCATGATGGCTCCATCCTTATGACCTAATCACCTCCCAAAGGCCTCACCTTCCAAAGGCCATCACACTGGCATTAGGGTTTCAACATATGAACTTGGTGTGGGGGGTATTCAAACATTTATTCCATAATCATTACTATACCATCCGTGAATTTATTTAGGAGTTGTAAACAAATTGTGTAAATAAAGTTCTTTAAAAACCGAGACATCCTGATTGGTCCCCCCTTACCCCTCAACAGACAGTGATCATTTTAAAACATAGATTATTTCACTCTTACATGTGAAAACTTAGAATGATTTCCCCATTTCTTCCTGCACAAAACTAAATGTGCTGCTTGTGTCTTCCAAAGACCAACATGGTGGCCCTGTACCAACTCCAGCCATGGCTTTTGTGACACTTCCCCTCATTCATTTTACTCCAGACATATTGGTTTTCCAAGCATGCTCCCACCTAAGGGTTTTGCCCTTTCCTTTCTAGGAATGTTCTTTCTCAAGAGAGCCATATAACTCACTTTATTACATACTTTGGGTGTCTGCTTAAAAGCTATTTTATTAGAGACTTTCCCTGACTATTCTAAGTAAAATAGCAACCATCCCCATGTATGCAGCACACTTGTCACCCATTCCCTGCTTAGTTCTTCCCCACAGTGTTTGTTCTCACTAATATATCATGTATTTATTTGTGTGATTGTCCTGCTTTCTAGAATACACCATGAGTTCATAGAGTTTTGTTTGTTCACTGCTGTATCCCCAACATCTAGAACAGCTCAGAAAGATCTCTACAGATTGGATGCCTCAAACAGATATTTTCAGACATCTATATAAGGAATTTTTCTCTATCACAGAACAACCTGAATTATGAGCCAAAAGATAAAAAATATGAAGATACAGAGGAGAAGACAAAGGAATGTGGGGATGATTATGGGAGGAACCTACTCTTAGTATTTCTAAATATAGATTATCCTTGATTTACTAAGGGATTACATCCCAGTAAACCCCTCATAATTTGACAGTATCATAAGCCAAAATGTATTTAATATATCTGGCCTACTGAATGCTATAACTTAACCTTGCCTACCTTAAATGTCTCAAAACATTTATATTAGTTCACAGTTGGGCAACATCATCTAACACAAACTTATTTTATAATAAAGTATTGAATTTCTTATGTAAGTTATTGAATATCCTACAGAAAGTGAAAAACAGAATGGGTATATAGGTATAGAATGGTTGTAAGTGCATGGTTGGTTACCCTTGTGACCATGTGGCTGACTGGGAACTGTGGCTCGCTGCTGCTGCCCTAGAATCACCAGATTATTGTACCACACATTACTAGCCAGGGAAAAGATCAAAATTCAAACTTTGTAAAATAAAAACACTAATTCAAAAAGATATATGCACTCCTACGTTTACTGCAGCTTTACAATAGTCATGATATGGAAGCAACCTAAGTGTCTACTGATAAATGGCTGGATAAAGATGTGTTATATACAGTGGAATATTACTCAGCCATAAAAAGGAATGGAATTCTGCTATTTGTGACAACATGGATGGACCTAGAGGGTATCATGCCAAGTGAAATAAGTCAAACTGAAAGGACAAATACCACAGAGATCTTGTAAGTCAAATGAAAGGCATCAGTGGCTGAGGACCATTTAATCTACTTTATACATAGGATGTGCTCAGTATAGGTTTGTAAAATAAATAAATAGTACAAGATCTTTGGGTATTTCCTTTCCCTTGGTCTGCAAGAGTATTTCTTTCCCAATCTTTCTGTTTCCCTGGCTTTACTTTAAAGATTGTCTTTATTTCAATTTCATTTTTTATTTTGGGGGCTGATCTCTTTTGATTGTCTTTGTTTCAGATCATGTATTCTCATGAATTAGACTAGTTTTCCTTTGTGTGATAGTTTCCAAATCTATAAACCCAGTCTGATCTTTTCAAACCTCAGACTTACATATTAAACTCTCTGTTGGATATTTACACATTGAAGTTCTGCAGTCACTTCAACTTGATCCATTAATATGCCCCTAAAACTTGTTACCCTTCTAAATTCCCTATTGTGGCCTTGAGTACAACCATGGTCCTAATAACTCAGGCTCTAAACCTTGGAAACCTCCCTACTTCTGTGTTTGTTACCATTAGATTTAGGAACTATTTTACATCCTGGCCTATGTAGGATTAGGGGTTTGTAACCCTAGTATGACTTTTCCCTTCATTTCTTAAAATATCTAGTGAAGAAATATCCCCCTCTCAAAATGTTGGTGAGAAGCTCAGAGTAGATTTAAGCATACCAGATAAATTATGTTCTGACCTATCCTGGTAGTTTATTCTACTCCCTACTGTTAATTCTTTTGAGAAATGAAGTCCTTGGAATGATCACATCTCAATAATTAAAAATATCTTATCACCCACCATTCTATTTGGAATCCTGGCAAAGACTGTAGAATTGTCCTCATATGTCCAACCCTACTTAGGAACTCAGCCAATGTAAGTATTAAAAACAACTTTATATCAGGTTTGTTAGGAAACCCTGTAGCCATTCATTAAACCACTCCTCAAATTCTTGGCCACAGGCCCCCTTCAGAGCAACTCCTCCTTGGCCTCCTCTCATTCCTGTCCTTATTCCACTGCATCCTCTGAACCCCTCCCTCCTCATTCTTGTATCCCTTATAAAAATTCTTCTTGGCCTTGGTACATTACTCTTTTAAATCATACTGTATATGATATGTTAATATTTATAACTAATAATATATGACTTTGACCTGTAAAATAATCTTTGTACCATACCTACTCAAATTTTGCTAGCATCATAAAATAATTTTTGAGACTTTCCTTCTTTTCTGATAACTTGGACAATTCAATTTAAGTATTTGTTTCTTAAAATTTGAGTCAACACACTCATAAAACTATATGAACCTACTGCCTTTTTAATATATTCTTTTTTTTTTTCTTTTTCAAGATTTTATTTATTTGACAGAGAGAGAGCAACAGCAGGAACACAAGCAGGGGGAGTGGGAGAGGGAGAAGCAGGCTTCCCGCTGAGCAGGGAGCCCGATGCGGGGCTCGATCCCAGGACCCTGGGACCATGACCTGAGCTGAAGGCAGACGCTTAACGACTGAGCCACCCAGGCGCCCCCTTTTTAATATATTCTAATGCTATATTGTTTCAGTTAATTAAAACTTTAGTAGTTAATTGAACATGGCTGCCAATTTTTCCCAGTGTTTGTTTTTTAATATATACATTGGAAACCACCAATTTTCCTGAGTGTCTATATCAGATCCCTTCTCCCTCACCTGCTTCCTAGACCTTTGCCATTCCACAAAGAGTCCACAGGCAGATGTCCCAACAAGATGAAACATCCATTGAGTGAGGAAATATTTTATGCTACATTGGTCTCCTGTATATAGCATGTAATTGGATTTTTCACTTTTTTGTTTTAGTGTGAGTCATTATTTATTTGAAAATTTATCCACTCATATTTATTGTGGTTTCTGATACTATATGTTTTATCCTGCCATGTTATATTTATCATTTTATGCCATCTTTTATATGCAATTTGCCTCTTCCTATCCTCCCCCTCCCTCTCATTGTCCTTTTTCTTCTCCTTTTCTTTCCTATATTCTGCTATATGAAACACATTTTATGTGCTCCTTTTTTCACCTTGAGCAGTTTAGAAGTTCTAAATGCTATTTAAATTATTGTCATTATATATTTTAAATTCTTAAGATACAAAGACAAACTGTATTTTTCTTAAATATGAAGAAGTAGTATCTGTTTTCCCTCTTCTGAAACAGAAATGCCATTAAAATTCCTTTATTTCACTTTTACTACCATCTCCCGTGTATTTTTTTTTAATTAGTAGACTTCATTTTTTAGAACAGTTTTAGATTAACAGAATAAGTGATTCTTATGTATCCTCTATCCTACTCATAGTTTCCAAGTACTATTTTTAAATCATTTAGAGTTATATTTATTCATTTATTATATGTAATGCCTTTACTATTTTAAGAATTATTTTTGTAATGAACTACACTGAAATTTATGGCTAACTTGTTAATAACTGCTTAGGCTTAACAATATAGTCAATTGGTTTCCATATTTATGCACTTTTATATATACCGCATCTTCTTTCTGGGTTAATTTTGAACAAATGAAATAAATATATCTTGAGTAATTTTTTTCCTGAAACACATATTCAGTAATTCATTTCCTGAATGATCTACTGTAACTTTTCATGTCCAACAAAAATCTTTATGGTTCTTAAATATTGCAGACTATTTGGTTGGTTATAGATTTCTAATTAGAAACCTTTTTTTCCTTTAGCACATTCAGGCTAGTGCTACATTTTTCTAGCATTTACTAAGAAGGCTGAAAAGTTCCATACCCATCTCAGTCTCAGTTATATGCTTTGTTTCTTTTACTGTGGAAACTTTAAAAATTTAATCTTTATTCTTGGGATTCAAAAATTTCATCAGGATGTGTCCTAACATGCATGTGTTTCCTTATTCCTGATCGGTACATCAAGGATTTTTCCATGTGAACATTTGGATCTTTCTTCAGGAAACTGTTCTTGTATTAGTTATATCTACTTATTTTTTTCTTTCTGTTTTTAGACAGTTATTGAATGTTCTGGCTTTATCCTCCATAGCTCTCAAGTTATCTTTAATATTTCCTCTCTTTTTGTTTCCTCTATTCTTTAGGACATTTCCTTAGCACTCATATTATTTAGTTGGCCTTCAGCTCTATCAGTGTTGTTGTTTGATCCATATATATATGTATATATGCATACTTGTTTGTTTTTGTAATTAATTTTTATCTTTTAGAATTAAAAGAAATTTTTTTATTGTACCTTTTTTTGTACAAGCTTGTATTTGATTCATGGCTTTAATAGCCTCTTCAATCTTTCTGAGAATTAAAATGTTTAAGTTTCATGCAAGTCAGCTCTTCTGTTAATTATCTTTTATGATAATGCATTGAAATTTTTTTGTTCTTACAGATTTGAAAATGAAAGACTGCATTGATTCCCATATGTAGTTAGTATAGGTTTTCTTAAAAGTTGTATATGTCTGATTTCTTATCAGCCCCTCCCCCCCACATAAAGGGACAGCTTATTAGACTCTGAAGTTAAATGGGCAAGATTATGCTGAGTGATGTGTTCACGGGGGAAAACTGGCAAGCAAGGCAGGGACCTCTTTCAAATGCCAAAAAGTGAAAGGAGGTGTAACAGTTGAGTGTATTTCAATTCTTTAAGGAGCCCAGTATCCCCTCCCACCCTTATCTCATATCTGTGTGGGTTTAAAGTCACCCAGGCTCTACATTTTTTGGTTTGTGTTTTGAGCATCAAAACGATGTTGAGTTTTACTATTCCTTCTTGTCACCTATCTAGGGACAGCAGATTCTCCATTTTGTTTTGGAAGTGTTATCATTAGCTTTATATTCTAGAGGTGAACACTCAAGCCATCTGCCCTATATAGAACCAATCAGGGTGTTTTATAATTCTTTAAATTAATCATGACACTAGTCAATCTATGCTGAGTTTCTCTTCCCAAGCCAGGTTATTCTGTCTTGAATCCTGCAATCTTCTCCTATCAGGCATAGGAGTTTCAAGTTTTTCACTTTTGATTCATTATCAATCAGATCCCAAAACTTCCTCTGGTCTGCTGATTCAGGCTCACTTTTTCAACACTATTATGGATTTTGAAAAATATATCTGTCTTTTCAAGAAATGCTGGAACACAAATAAAGTACATGTATATATCTGCCCATTATCTGGAAGCAGAAAACTTACATTTTTTGTACTCACTTGTAACTAATAGTTCCATAGTCCACCACACCCATATATCAGAGGCAGTTATTAACTTTTCTGAGCTTTTGATCTGCAATTGTTTTCATTAACTGGCATGGTTACAAACTTAGTCAAAGCCTGCCCTATTTCATGCATAGTGATTTTAGTAGTTTCCTAACTGTCTTACTTATGCTTAGTCACTCCCAATTCTGGGTGATTCAGCATAATATCCAGGGCTTCAGTATGACTTTTGTGGGCCATAGTTACTTTTGCCCTGTTCTCTACTAAAAATTTTTTTAATTACATTTTATGACCATATTGTTATAAAGATGAATAAAATCTAAGCTGTGCTCATTATATACTCATGATATTTATTTTTTCCTTCTGATTTAAAATACATTAAAATTAAAACATTTTTGTGGGCCCCTGAAAGTACCATGAGCTCTAGCTACTGCCTACTCTGTCTAATGGTTAAGTTGCTCCTGATAATGTCTCTATCTTAAACGTCAGAAATGTTTATTTTTCTTCATGTTGGAGTGTGTGTGTGTGTGTGTGCATGTATATTTGTGTGTAAAAATTGTTGATTCTCCAGTACATATAAGCTAAAGCTGAAATTCCTTTAATAGTCTTCCCAGCTAATATTCAAAACCCTCCATAATTTGTTCTAAATTCTTTTTCTAGCCACCCCTCCCATAGCTTTAACCCAAGACCTCTACCTTGGTTAACTTCCTGACCTATTGAACAAGACTGGAACTTTGTCACCCTATTCATTTGCCCTGTTGCTCTTTGGATCTACTCCCCCTTCCAATTCTGCCTTTTTAAACTAATATTATTGATTCCATGCAATATGGAGTGTGGTTAAACACATGGACTTGGGAATCAGTGTCTGAGTTCAAAATTACTAACTAGTTCTATGTCTTCTACAAGTTATAGGACCTTAATGTGCCCCAGTCTCCTCAGCTATAATATGGGAGAAATAATTGTTCCTAATGAAAGGATATAGAAGGAAAAACACAATAGTAAGAACTATAACACTCACCAAGCATTTATCACGTGCCACTTATTTGTCTAAGTATTTTACACATGTGTAAAGAGCTTAACACAGTGCCTGACACAAAGAATGTCTTCAAGAATTCTATTATTTTCCTACAATATTACTCAATAGGGCAAATACAACTTCAAAAAAACAAAACAAAACAACAACAAAAAACCCCAAACCTTTCTGGACAACATCAGCCACAAGGATTGCTTTCTCCTCTGACTCCTATAGCATGTACTATGCACATTCTTGATAGTTATCATATGCTACTTAAAAACAGGAATATTGCTTCATAAATCATCTTTGCATCCCTCGTACAATTTGCCACCGAGTCTTGCAGATTGTGGGAAGTCCATTTTACATTTGTGCATTGATTTCTTCATTGATTATATGATTTCTTCATGTCTAGCAGTCAAAAGTCCCCTCAATTGACACATATTGGGAGAAAGCAGTGAGGTCAGCAGCAAGGTCAGTAGCACGCTCCTAACAAAGAACCACTTTGCAAGTTTCCATTTATCTTGCTCTGCTGTTAGTAACACTTCAGCCTCTCTATTAGTATGGAATCAAATTTGGGATTGTGTATTTCCTCACATATGGCTAGTGGAAAATGGTTTTCCTACCGGCTTTGGAGCATTAAGTCCACCCAAGTAGGGATATCAGATGACTGATTTAGTGGTGCAATTTACCTCTCAAATGGTATGATTTACCACCAAAATTCACTTAACCAGTAACGACAGCAGTGGAAATGCCACTATTCGTCATCTCTATCACTAGAGATTTGTTGAGTTACTCCCCTTGGGGTAATTACAAACTCTCAGACTAATTTTTCTTGAAGCTTTAGTGATCTGTTCTCTTCCGGACACTTAAAGCAGAGCACTAAGAACCAGGGTAGGAGGAGGTGAGAGGGAGAAGGGCCTGTAAATGGGAGAAAGGGCTTCATAAAAGGGAAGTGGGCATAGCAGAAGACAAGCTTTGTCTACTTCACCACAGAGTTCTGCTCAGAAGTCACATGCCTTTTTGGAGTAGAATGCAATCTAGCAGTTCTAAAATGCAGACCACAAGCCAGAACTTCCAGTCCAAAATTAGTGAATATGACCCCAAACTTCTCACTTTCTATGAAAAAAAAAAATGTGACTCTGGCTAATGTAGATTGTAAATGCAAAGACGATTCAGATGCCTTCTGCTGAATTCCTTTCACTCTTACCTATAACATTTTGGTAAACTTATCACATTTTCAGAAGATACATATAAAGCAATAATTATTGTTGACTGTACTTCATACAATTTTCACAGGCATTTATTTCTTAAGCCATGGACTGTGTGTTTGGTAATGCTATTTACCTTTACTATCTCAGTAGCCACAGATGTTCTGGGCCTTGTCAGTCAATATGGTACTTCTAGGACTCTCCAAATGTGTCCAAAGTTTTTCCTGTGTCTGGTAATAGTCCTGGTGTCCCAGGCAACAATTATTCACTGTGGCATCATGGCACTTTGGTGATTGGCAATCATTTTCTGGTGCGTCATAACTAATTTGTTACTAGTAACAGTTAAAATCAAATGAATGATTAACTTTTCTGTGTACAGAGCAGATTCAAGGCTGCCTTGAGAGCAGGTAATAATTGGCAATATTACTAGGATTCTTCTTGTCACTTTTTTCTAAGATTTATTTATTTACTTTATAGAGAAAGAGAGATCGCACACAGGGGCAGAGGGAGGGGGAGAGAAAGTCTCAAGCAGACTCCCTGCTGAGCACAGAGCCTGATGCAGGGCTTGATCCCAACACCCTGAGATCATGACCTGAGCTGAAATCAAGAGTTGGACTCTTAATTGACTGAGCCACACAGGCGCCCCTTCTTGTCACTCTTATTTCCCCTCTATCAGCCCTCAGCATGTGGACAGAGAGCTCCCTAGCTACATGCACTGCCTTGGGGAGGATTGCTACAGCAAGATCACAGAAGTCATTGCTTAGTGTTGAGTTTCCAAATGGAAGGTTTTAAGCTCATAGCAGAAACATTAGGCTTGAAAGCCAGATCCTGGTGGCCCAGAGAAACATGGGAAGAATTGTATCTTGCTCTGAGGAGTGTGTCCTAAGGAGAGTGGACATTTCTGAGCAGTAGAGAAGCGATGGTGGAGTGAAGTGTCCAGAAGATGGGACTAGAGGCTGCACCACTGAGTCCTGACCACCCCAGTCCAGAAAACTAAAAAAGTATTTCTAAAACTCCCAAGGGAAGTAGAGAAATGTTGGCTGAGCTGGTGGTACCTAATGAAGACAGAAGGCAAAGTCTGCAGCTGCCTGGTACCTTCCAGTGCCTGTGGCATGGCTGGGACATCCGCAGCAGATATGGCAACAGCAGAGATGATCACAGACGGATATTAAGTGTTACTCGTGTAGGGCTTAGTATGTGAAAAGTACTATAGTAGGTGCTTTCTTAAGTTATCTTAAGAATCCTCACAATAATCCTTCTCAGTTGCTTCTATCAATATCCCATTTTACAGATGAGGAAAGAGAAGCACCAAACGAAAGGTAAGGAACCAGCAACCTATGGTTGCAGAGCAGATAAGTAATAGTAGAGGTAACATTTGGATCCAAGCATCTGGCTCAGAAGCCTGCCCTCCACTGACATCAGGACAACATCCCAGGAATGTGCATCACCTGCAGGGAGATGTCAAGAAGAGAGAAGAGAAAAGACGCCTGGATTGATTGATTTTGCTTAAAAGCGTGTGCATTTTAAACTGGAGGTGACTAAGATTCCTTGAAATGGCAGACTTGGTCTCATAAGCTAAGTAAGTGACAAATAAGAATTATATATTTTTGGAAAACTTGTTTCTTGACTATAAAGGTTCATTTCTTGTACATTGGTAATAGTTTTACTTTTTTCCCCATTTTATCTTGTTTGTTGGCTTATGAGGTATAACTCTGTTTTGGTTTTTAGTGGTGGCTTTAGGGTTTATAGTACACATCTTTAATTGATCATAGTCTACCTTCAAGGAATGATATACCATTTCAAATTTAGGATAAGAATCTTATAAGAGTGTAGTTTCACCCCATTTTTACATGTATTTTAAATCCCACAATATATTGTCTCCTTTTGCTTTGAACAGTTAAATAGCTTTTAAAGAGATGTATTTTTAAAAAATCAGTGGAACAGACTGGAAGGTCAGTCGAACAGAGTAGAGAATGGGGAAATAAACCCATGCTTATATGGTCAATTAGTCTATGATAAAGGAGACAAAAATAGGCAATGGGGAAAAGATGGTCTTTCAACAAATGGTGTTGGGAAAACTGGACAGTTACATGCAAAACAATGAAACCAGATCACTTTCTTACACCATACACAAAAACAAACTCAAAATGGATTAAAGACCTAAATATGAGAACTGAAACCATAAAATTCCTAAAAGAAAACAGGCAATAACCTTTTTGACATTGGCCTAGAAACATTTTTCTAGATATGTCCCCTTAGGCAAGGGAAATAAAAGCAAAAAATGGGACTACACCAAAATAAAAGCTTTTGCAGAGCAAGGAGAACAATCAACAAAATGAAAATGCAACCTACTGAATGGGAGAAAAGCAAATGTTATATATGATAAGGGGTTAATACCCAAAATATGTAAAGAACTTACATAACTCAACACCCACCACCACCACCCCACCGCCAAGTAATCCAATTAAAAATGGGCAGACGACCTAAATACCTAAATAGACAGTTTCCAAAGAAAATATACAGATGCCAATAGACCTGTGAAAAAATGCTCAAAATCACTAATCAGGGAATTGAAAATCAAAACTACAATGAGATATCATGTCAGAATAGCTTATATCAAAAAGGCAAGAGAAAACACTAATTCAAAAAGATATGTGCACCCCTATGTTTATTACAGCATTATTTATGACAGTCAAGATATGGAAGCAACCCAAGTGTCCACTGATAGATGAATAAAGCTGTGACTGATGTATATAGGTCTACACACATGCATACACATATATGTATACAAGGGAACCTTAAAAGAATAAGATTGTGCCATTTGCAACAATGTGAATGACGTAGAAGGCATTATGCTAAATGAAATAAATCAGAGAAAGATAAATGTCTTATGATTTCACTCATATGTGGAATCTAAAAACCAAAACTAATGAACAAACAAAGCAGAAAGAGATCCATAAATACAGAGAACTGGTGGTTGCCAGAGGGATAGGGAGTAGGGGGATGGGCAAAAGGGGATGAAGAGGAGTGGGAGGCACAGGTGTCCAGTTACAGAATGAATAAATCAAAAGGGATGAAAGATACAGCATTGGAACTATAGTCAATGATATGGTAATAGAGTTGTATATGACAAATGGTAGCTACACTTGTGGTCAGCATAGCATAATTTTACTTTTAGGGTTCTAGATTCACTATGTTACACTCCCAACCAGAGATATTGTGGGATTCCACTCTCAACCACCCAAAGTGAATATTGTAACAAAGCAAGTCAAATGAATTTTCTTGGTATCTCAGTGCATATAAAAGTTATCTTTAATACCTTAGTCTATTAAATGTATAATAGCATTATGTCTAAAAAAAGCATATACCTTAATTAAAAAATACTTTATCCCAAAATTGCTATCATCTGAGCTTTCAGTGAGTAGTAATCATTGATCACAGATCACCATAACAAATATAATTAGGAAGTTTGAGATATTGTGAGAATTACCAAAACGTGACATAGATACACAAAGTAGGTAAATGCTATTGGAAAAATGGTACCAATAGACTTGCTTAATGCAAGGTGGCCACAAACCTTCAATTTGTAAAAAAAAAAAAATGCAATATCTACAAAGTGCAATAAAGCAAAGCACAATAAAATAAGGTACGCCTGTATAGTTTCCATCAAGTTTGAAAAATGTTTGACCATGATTTCTTCAAATGTTTTTTGTCTGTTCCCTCTTCTCTCCCTTCTTTCAGTGATTCCAAAATCACTTTGGCTGCCTAAAGTTGGCTGACAACTTTTTCGTGTCTGTTCATTTGTTTTCAGTATTTTTTAATTTCAAATACCTTCTGTTGTTATGTCTTCAAGTCATTAATCTTTTCTTATGTAGTGTGTAATTTGCTCTTAATCCCAATAAGTATATATATATTTTTTTAATGTCAGACATCTTTAGAACTTCAATTTGGTCTTTTTTGTTTCTAATATCTTTCATGCATCTAATTTAACATGCTCAATCTTTCCTCTAGCTTCTTAAACACAGGGAAAATTCCATAACTGCATGAACTATAATTATAATAACAGTTTTATTGTCTTTGCCTAATAATTCTATCATCCGTGTCATTTCTTGAGATGTTTGTAATTGATTGACTTTTCTCCACATTATGAGTTATTTCTACTATGATGCTGTGATTTACAAATAGAAATATGTATTTGGTTTGCCTCCATTTTTGTCACAGAGCTCCTGAAACTCTTGGAATTTCCTAAGTAATAAGTGTGAGGAAAAGGTAAATTTGTTAGTCATAATAAGGCCCTTTCAACCACACCTGGTTTGGGTTAATGAGGTGATTTTTGGAAAGCCCCTAAAGAGGGAGGCTGGTTGCCAGGGGAACCAACCACGTGATTACAGGATTAGAGCTTTCAGCTTCACTCCCCCCTCCCCTCCCCAGAACTCCAGGAAGAGGAGAGGGAATGGAAATTAAGTTTAATCACCAATGGCCAATGATTTAATCAATCATGTCTGTGTAGCAGAGCCTCCATAAAAGTCCAAAAGGACAGGTCCAGAGAGCTTCCACGTTGGTGAACACAGGGAGGTGCTGGGTGAGTGACATTCCAGAAGAGGTCATGGAAGCTCCAAGACCCTTCCCACAGACTTCACTCTATGCATCTCTTTCCTCTGGCTGTTTGTGAGTTATAGCTTTTTGTCATAAACTGACAATCCAGTAAGTAAAATATTTTCCTGAGTTCTTTGAGCCACTCTAGGAAATTAATTGGACCTGAAGACGGGGTTGTGGAAACGTTTGATTTTTGGCCAGTCAGAAACACAGATAACAATCTGGACTTGAGATCAGCACCTGAAGTCCAGGGGGGAGGGGCAGTCTTGTCGGATTGAGCCCTTCACCGGTGGGATTTGACACTATCTTCGGGTGGATAGTGCTAGAATGGAGTTGAATCAGAGGACACCCAGCTGTTGTCACAGAGTTGCTGGGTGTGGGGGAAAACCCCCATATATTTTGTGGCCAGAAGGGTCAGAAGTGGAGTATTCAGTGAGTAGAGTATTGAGATGAGAGGAGATATACAGGCGTGTTTTTCCTTTATATCCACTTACTTATGTAACTGGTCACTTTTTATTGGCTGTCAGACATGGTGAATTTTACCTAATGGGGTACTGGATATTTTCGTATTCCTATAAATATATTCTGATCCTTGGTCTAGAATAAAGTTACTTGTAAACACTTTGAACCTTTTGAGGCTTCCTTTTAAGCTTTGTAAAGAGGCGTTGTACCAGCCTTTAGTCTAGGGCTGATTTTGTCCCACCACGTAGACAATACCCTGTGAAAGATGAGATTTTTCACACTGGCTGGTGGGAGCACAAACATTTCCTGGTCCTATGTGAGCTCCAGGGGTTATTCCCTCTGCTCATTTGGGGTGAAGTTGTCCATTAACTTGAGTGGTTTCCTTCTCACGTGTGCTGATTAGTACTGAGCGGAAGACTTTAGAGGGACATTCTATGATCTCTGCAGCTCTCCTTCTGCGACTATGTGCTGATAATACCAACCAAGCTGCCTTCCCCAGATTCCCAGCTCTATCTTCTCAACTCACCGAGTGCTCTAAACCTCACCTGGGTTTCTTTTCCCTACACTGCATCCTAGAAACTTTCTAGTAGGAAAGAAACTTTCTAGAAAGTTTCTAGGCCATCATTTAGGACAAACAGAGGGCTCATCTGGTTTGTTGCCCCTCTCTCAGGGATCACCGTCTGCACTGTGTGGTGTCCAGTGTTGGAAAACTTCTTTTATATTTCTGTCAAGTTTTTTAGTGGTATCAAGTAGGAGAGTAAATCCAGTCCCTAATAATTTATCTTAGCTCAAAGCAAAAATACTTTCCAGTAGTGCCACTTCTAATCTTTAGGCCAATATGTTTAGCATGGAAAAGCAAAGAAGGAATTACTCTTCATTTTGAAGAGGTATGTGGTGAGATATATTGCACAAAGGAATTTTACACGGCATATATTGAGAAGCAAGGAGTAAGGTTCAGAAACTGCTAGAGTGAGTAGTTTTTTATCCCTCTGAAGGTTGCGCATCTAACTGTATATTCTAACACTGTCAAGGCCTAACAATAAATTGTAATATCTATCCTGAGTTTCTTGACCTGACATATTTAGTTATGCAAATTCTTTCATATAGAAGTCACATGATATCTATAAAAGAGTTTTATAGAAACTCTATTACTGAATGTATAAACTATGAAGCTAATTAATAGAATAGTCTCTGAAGATCTAGTGCTGGAGTTTGGCACATATCCCCTCTCATTACATGGAGTGTCCACACATGGACAATAGCATTTTTAGATAATGATTTTGATGCACTTGTTACTTAAATTTTTAGCTGAGTGAAAATGAACTTCTCTCCTAAGAGACTGTAGTTTTTACAAAGAGTACAGAGAATCTTAGCAGCCAAAGTGCTCGTTCATTGTTCCTGTATACACTACTGGGGATTTAATTGATTGGATGGACTTAATTGAAGCAGGATCGGTTTTCATTCCAATGAATTCTATTTATTAAGCTATAATTAATTTTCTTCTAATCCTTTACACTGTCATGCCACATTCATGACATTGTGCTCTCATAATGTGGTTAAAATGACTTTTTCTTTAACTTTATCTTTTAAACATTTATTCCACTACTCAAATAATTTTACTACATATTGAAGTTAACTTCCAATAATAACCAAGGAAGATTTAATGCTTCTCATGATACTAAAAATAAACTCCAACATTTACTGAACAGTTACTGTGTGCTAGGTATAGGATTACATGGCTGTATACTCTTGTTCTGAATATTTATTTTGTAAAACCTACCAATTAAACTCATAAATCTGTTATGTATGAAGCTCAATACCTGAAGACTTCTGTACATGCATATATTTTTTTTCTCCATTTCTTAATATTTGAGTTCCCGGTGTCCCTATGTGCTTGGTGCTGATATTGTTGCAGGTGAAATATAGATACAGATATAGATACAGATATTTATTTATAAATATATAAATCCCTGAATGATCCTGGGAAGTGGCTACTATTAGTTAAAATAACTAAGCAATGCCCTAGCAAATGTCAATGCTTGGGTTTGAAACTACACCACTGATGTGTGTCCCTGACCTTTAATCAGAGTAATAATAGCTGATCATATTGAACACTTACTCTGTGTTAGGCACTGTTCTAAGTGCTTTATGTACATCCACTCATTTAATCTTTACAACAACCCTATAAGGTAAATACAATTATTCCCATCTTACAAATGAAGAAACGGAAGCCCCAAGAAGTGAAGTAACTGTCCAAAGGCTAGTGGCAGAGCCCACCCAGGCAGTCCCACTCCAAGCCCATGCTCCCCACCCACCACAGTCCTCTCAAGGCTCCCTGAGGACATTTCATCTTCTAATGGCTAATGTACCTTCCCTCACAGAGAATCTCTGGCGTTTCTACTCTCACTCCACTAGCAAGGTCAAGGTATGGGTTAAAAGCAAAAGTAATCTGTCATCACCTCTGTCTAAGCTAATCCCACCACAGAACTACAAAGCCTTAGATATTGTTTAGTCCAGTCTCTTCATTTTACAGATGGAGAAACTGAGGCCCAGGATGGTTAAAAGTTTTGTCCAAGCTTAAATATAGATTTCCAACTTTTGTCAAAGCAGTGCATTTGGCAGAGTACTGAGTTCTCTTGCTCAACCAATATTGAAAGCTCTTGCTCAACAAACATTTGTAGAACTGAACTAAAGTTGACATCTTTCCTGAGATTAGATTAGTGCAAAGTACCATGGTTAGAAATGCTTTGTAGGGGCGCCTGGGTGGCTCAGTCGTTAAGCATCTGCCTTCGGCTCAGGTCATGATCCTGGGGTCCTGGGATCGAGCCCCGCATCGGGCTCCCTGCTCCGCGGGAGGCCTGCTTCTCCCTCTCCCACTCCCCCTGCTTGTGTTCCCTCTCTCGCTGTGTCTCTCTCTGTCAAATAAGTAAAATCTTTAAAAAAAAAAAAAAAAAAGAAAGAAAGAAATGCTTTGTAGATCATGGGCACTTGACTAGCTTCTGTGCGTCAGTACTGATCTTTCTAGAAGTAGTTTTATAACAAATAGAGCCACGCTGCCAATTGTTGTACTGATGTTCCCACATGCGTTTCCCCTGAGTTAGCTTGGGGTTACTTTATTTTTGTATGATAGCCTGAAATCTCCACCATACCAGAGGGGTTGGCTGCATTTTCAGAACAGCTTCTTCCGGGTTCAACAAATTAGAATCTGTTGATTTGCTTTGACAAAGTAAAGGGTATTTCTGTACTCTCAAGACAGACATGGTCTGAACTTTACGCTCCAGTAAGGTAGGAGATATACTTCAGAAAGTTTGGGTAAGAAAAGCCATTCAGACAACCCTGCAATTTGAAACAACCTTAAAACAATTGGATAGGAAAATTTTCATCAGCAAGAATCAATCTCATAATTTTCTCATATAATTAACAATGTATTGATCTGAATGTTATTTTCCTGCTTCTTGATAGAATTTGAAAATTCCTTTACTTCTATTTCTAGTAAATGGCAAGCACTTTAAAAAAGTTTTTTTTTTAAATAGTTATATTACTTTTCCCTTATGTATTTTCAAATCTTTACCTAATGGATAATACTCTAGCATGGATGCGTTCATATATAAACTAGATAGATTGAATGTGGTTACACTGATTTATTATTGTTTGCAGACTATAGCATCAATAGGGTGTTAGATAATAGCTTTAAAAACTGAAATTAGGGAACAGTCTTATTAATGCAAACACTTCAAACTCTCTTGTCTTCTTATGAAACATAGTTCATAGGGGCGCCCGGGTGGCTCAGTTGGTTAAGCGACTGCCTTCGGCTCAGGTCATGATCCTGGAGTCCCAGGATCGAGTCCCGCATCGGGCTCCCTGCTCGGCAGGGAGCCTACTTCTCCCTCTGACCCTCCCCCCTCTCATGTGCTCTCTCTCCCTCTCTCATTCTATCTCAAATAAATAAATAAAATCTTTAAAAAAAAAAAAAACATTGTTCATAAAGGTATTGTTCCAACACTTAAAATATATATCCAGATTTTAGTGGTCATAGATATTTATGAATTACTTTATTATCCAAAAATGTATGATTTTATCACCCCAAAATGTACAAAAATGTCCACTCTAACTATTTAAAACAGTTTTTTTGTAGCTGACAGTGTAAAATTTTTGAGAGCATAATGCTTTGATTCTGAGTTCCTTGGACAAAGAATGCTTTACAAATCTAGAAAAAATTAAAGTTTTATTTTTCACCTTTTACCCAAAGATTTGTTTTGAGTGTACTTGATTTTTCTTTTTAAGATAATTTTGAACTCGCCTTTTTGTAAATTAATATAGTATTATTTTTTACAATAAAGTTTTAATTCTATTTTGTTTGCCTAGATTCATACATATAATGTCTGATACTTATTTCAAAACATGTTGGTAAAACATATCAACTACCTGGTAAAAGTATATAAATCATGTGAAAAAATATGACTCAGTAACTTACCAGTACAAAAACACTTCAAATACAATTTTTTTTTTTTTTAACTTAGAATGCCTGGCTATAAACCCCTGTGGTTGTGGGCTCCCAGGAGTATATTGTTTATTTAGCAACCTGTGATTCAGGCAGCTTGTTTTCTATAAATTTTTGTGATAAATTACACTGGAGACATACTTTTGTTGAATTTGAAACACAAGATAAAATAATATTCCCATTTCTCCTTCCCCATCCCTCCGGATTGCTCAGTTATCGGGGAAGGTGGATAATTCATCTTCTAATAGCAAACAATGGTGACTAAAAAAATAAAATGCTTTATCAAATGGATACTAACAATGACCTTTTGTTCGGCATAACACATTTATAATAAAACAGGCACATTGGGAGGAAATGCTTATTCACTTACTAGAACTAGGAATAACAGCCACAACAATAATATCACCAAGGACTGAAAAACAACTTCTTCAGGATGTATAATTAATTAACTATGCTCAACTTACAACCCTTACTTTAAGATGAGCTTGTTACTGACCAACCTCTACCAATAAGCTATTTGGCAAAGATAACTGTTTTGATATGTCAGTTTTTGAAATGTTTAATTAAGTGATGACTGGTAGTTTCACTAAATTTATTTACTATACAAACATAAAACAAAACAAAAACTATGATTTTGGAGAGCCAAAAATGAAATATACAACTCACCATTTTTTGTTCTCAAGTAATTGTTCAAAGGTGATTCTTTGTCTTAATCAAGAACCAAAAAACCCACTAAAGAAATAAGTCACAGCATTACTAATAGAATTGTTAGTGTGATCACTGATCTTGATATACTTAGAACTTAATTCATACCATTCAAATTCAGTGATAACAAAATAATTAAAATGCAAAAAGGCTCCATTTCTTTTAGTTTGTAAGGTTTTTATTTTTTTTAAGAGTTTATGTATTTGAGAGAGAGAGAGCATGAGCAGGGAGAAAGAGAAGCTGATTCCCCGCTGAGCAGGGAGCCTAAAGCAAGGAGGCTCAATCCCAGGACACCCTGGGATCATGACTTGAGCTGAAGGCAGACGCTGAGCCACCCAGGAACCCCTGCTTTTAAGGTTTTTAAAAGGACATTTTCAAAGATAGAGAAATATTTGAAAAGAAGGCAATCCTAATACTCAGATGGTTTTAAAATTTTAACTACAAAAATGACAAAGATTGTAAATAATATTTTTAAGCTTTTTTTAAGATTTCATTTATTTATTTGAGAGAGAAAGAGACATAGAGCATGAGCAGGGGGAGGGGCAGAGGGAGAGGGAGAAGCAGACTCCTCGCTGAGCAGGGAGCCCGACTTGGGGCTCGATCCCAGGACCCTGGGATCATGACCTGAGCTGAAGGTAGACACTTAACTGACTGAGCCACCCTGGTGCCCCTATTTTAGCATTTTTTAATTCCTTTTCTTCTAAAATTGATAGAGCTGAGGGGGATCATTAAAAACCTGTTTTTTTCACAGCTGTGGACACTGATATCTAAACGAATGGGCCGAAATGACCCAACCAAGGTGACAGCTCTCTCTCGGTGGCATAAGAGTATCCCACGGCAATGTGGGCTTACATGTCTGGATGTTTACTCGAAGTCTATTGCACATCTCCAAGTACTTTGCATAGATCATCTATAACATAGGTACTATTATTACTCCGTTTTACAGAGAAAGAAACTGAGACACTAAGTAATACTTGCCTAGAAAAGAAATGTGACACCTTTATCTATTTACGTATTAAATGTTCATACCTCAACGGCTTCCAAAAAATATTGGGTAAGCTGTAAACCATTAATTCAAACATTAAACATTAAAAAAATAAGCACTGAGACCAGGGTTAGGGGAGGAGGGCAGGGAGGAGAGAGGAGAACCATGCAGTTCATGCCAAGGTCAACATTAGCGGAGTACCCCAAGTACAGGAGGGTGTGTGAGTTCACACAGGAGGTACGATGGATAGGTATTTTCTCCAGACCTCAGCGAGCTCACACTGTAGGGTACCTGTTGCTGGCACCACAAATGGATCTGTGCTCTAGGTCTGACAACAGTTGAAGAGAATTGTCTCAGAAAAAATACTTAAGATAGGTATCTGTCATACCTCAGACATGAATGCAAGCCAACCTTAATTGTGACCTGAATAAAGTAATAGGTAAAAATGATCTGGCTCTAATTAAGCCACACCCACTCACACACCCAAGCTACTCGAGTCTCTATTTATTTGGACCATCAGGTAATAGTGTCAGACTGGGGTATCCCGAGGTTTCTGGCCTTTTCTCTCGTCTAACATGAGTCACTGTTAATAACTCTAAGAAGGGTGGAGAATATTGGTCTTTCAATACATTTATAGTGTGAATCTGATTGGCATTGAGCCTTCCATTTATATATAGCTGGCATCTCTGGAGTCTCCAGCAACAGAACAGTGATATGAGGAAGACAGAATCAAGTGGTTGACAGAATCAAGATAACTTCAAACGTTGCTTCGGAAGGGAAAGGTGATCAGTTCAGGGTCCTTTGTTTAGATCGTTAACAGACCCAGCCTGATCGCTCTCTGTGCCTTAGGGAGAGAAAGGATACATTCAAAGTTTTACTGAAATCTCTGTGGGACAAAGGAAATTTAAGCTAGCCCTGATCCGCAGCCTAGCTGAAGCAGCAAGATGGCTAGAGAAGACATTATATTGCATGGTCACTAAATCAGATGACGTTGGTGACTTAGCAGAGGAACAGACAGCCTCACAGAAACAGAGTCGTTGGCAGCTTTGGAGTATCTTCAGTGGGCAGCAGCTGCCTCAGCAGCAGGAATCAATAGCAGGAAAAAAGGAAAAAGGGGTAAGACAGCTAGAGAGCAGTACTTGTGAGTACAAGTTTATATACTGGGGAGAGTCCCAGAAATAGTTAAAGGCTGACACTCAAGTGAATGTTTGAGTTCGTGGAATTGGTGGCGGGGCAAACCAGAGACAGGACTCATAAAGCCAAGGAGAAAGAAGCTGTGCATACCTCACAGATGATGAAGGATGCATGCACGCATACACACATACACGCATGCGTGTGCACACACACAAGGTTTGACTGGTTTTTAAAAATTCAATTGTTTTCCAGCCCTTGGATTTTTATTAGAGTGTGGCCCCACAAAGAAGAAGATACTGTACTCTTTAAACTCAAAGTGTTTAGGGGGACGTTTCCTAACTGTCAAGAAAAATTTAACAATGCCATTACCCAATCAAGTTTTTTTAAACTTTATATCTTAAATATTTCAGCAATCTATTGATGTATAACAACCACCTCAAAATGTATTGGCGTAAGACAACAATGTGAATGGTTTTTCATGATTCTGCATGTTGGCTAGCTTCTGTGGGTGATTTCTGCTATCCCTGATGGTATTGGCTGGGTCACTTGTGACTGAATTTCGCTGGTGACTCAGCTGGGGTTGAAACACCCAAGAGGGCATCACTCACAGTGCTTTGAAGTTAATGCTGGCTGTTTTCTGGGGCATACCTTGCATTGTTTTTCCATGCAGTCTCTCATCTTATAGGCCTTACTCTCCATGCTGCTTCTTCAAGAGGGTAACCCAGACTTCCTTACATGGTAGCTGGCTTCTACGAGGTCAAACTCATGAGCAGACTTTCATATAAAGGAGCTGGCCCGAAAGTCACTCATGTCCCTTCTACCACATTTTAAGTTAAGTCACAGAGCTAGCTCAATTTCCAAGGGAGTCTGGTGAGAGGAGTAGAAAAGTCACTTGCAAAAGGAACTGCAGGATGAGAGGGATTGCTGCATCCATCTTCGGAATAATCCCACACCAAACAAGAAAACTTGTGTGATAAATCTGAACTCTAGTTCAATACTATATGTGACTGTGTTTTATGGGAAAAAAGTGATTAATGGTTGTCAGATGAACATCTGCTTTTCATTGACGCTCTTTATTTCATTCTGTGAATTTAGTGAAATACAAATGATCTCTGGATAAAAGTTCACTGTGAAGAAATCGGATGACTCACTAAAGACCTCAGAGTTAGTTCGTTTATCATTCTTCCCTATCTACTATTAATAAGTTGCAAATCGGAGTCTGCCTCAAGAGGAAAATTGAGGTCCAGCTAAAATTTTTATTACCTTAATATGGTTTAGTGTAAATTTTCTCTGACAAAAGTCATGAAATAAGCTCATATGCTTAATCTTAGAAAACAATAGAGAAAAACAAAATTCAACAAATGAAAGTCACTTTCTATTTATAATTATGGATTAGAGTTGGTTTTGTTGGTTTAGTGTTTTCTTCTTTGGCTGCCCGTGATCCAGATCTGTTCCTAAACCAGGGAATCCCTTATTGTATAAATTTCGGTGGGAGGCAGAACCCAGGCTCCTGCTTGGCAGCTAACAGGGGTTACATGTTGTCTTCCCTGGCCCTTGACTGTTAGCTTGTTGGCACATAACCTGCGAGGCTCCAACTTGCTGACTGGCACTCCAGAACTAGAGGGAGTGTGCAAAGACACGGGGACAGTTAGAGACAGCTCACAGTGGTAGAGATAGAGTGACCCCAGGGCAATTCTCCTGTGTTCTCAGTGCCTGGGTGTTCTGCCACCCAGCCTCCTTCGATTCCTAATCATTTTCGGAGTCTGGTATTTTAAGCCTTCCAATCTCGTTTCAGTAAATTCTTTCTCTGCTTAAATGATTTAGAACGGGACCATACCGTAGTTTTGCAACTACAATCTCTGGCAGAACAGGCACGTGGGAAAGCTATTTTATAAATATTTATTGGATCTAATACTGTACCATGTACTGTAGATACAGCATTTTAAAAAAGACAAAATTCCTTACTCTCACATAGTTGGCATTCTAGCAAGGGGGCTGGTGGAGCCCAACAGGAAGATGACAAATAACAATCCAGACAAGTAAACTGTGTGTTATAGTTGCCGTGAAGGGCTAGAAAGAACAGTGAAGCTGGGAAAGGGAATAGATTGCGGAGCAAGGGCATCCAGTCAATGGAGATTTGCCATTTTGAAAGGGTGGTTCTGGAACCCTCACTGAGAAGGCAGCATCTGAGCTGAGAGGACAACTCGGGGCCTGAGGTGGGAGTGCCCTGAGGTTTGCCATGTAGCCAGGGTGGTGCGAGTGGCAGGACAGACTAGTAAGTGGGGGCAAAGGAGGAGTCTGGTGAAAACAAAGTAGGGCCTAAGCCACTGTCAGAACTTCATCTTTTATTCTGGGGGAGCCGGAGAGCCGAGGATTTTAGCAGGGGCACGTCTTGGTTGGATTTAGCTTTTGAAGGGCCACTCACGATGCTATTTTGAGAAGAGACCGAGAGGGAAGGTGTGTCCTGGTGACAGTAGAAACTAGATGTTAATTAATTATCTCATCACTTCCAGTTAACAGATGACAGTGGCTTAGGCCCGAAGCAGTGAAGACTGAATTTATTTATGTTTCCTGCTCTGGCTGCTTTCATTGTTAACATGAGTTTAGGAAAATAACAGGGCAGCTTAGCCCTTTCACATTACTATAAAATCTTTCTTAAGTCGATGTTCTCCAAAAGCTCTGTGTCCTACTGAAGAACGAACTATAGCAACCTATTTCCCTGTTGGCTGGTTGGTGCCCGAGGTAGCTGCCCATGCATCATGATTCGGCCTCCCTTAGAGGAATCCTCTGACTCTGGCAGAAATTTCCACCAAGGAAATTACTACCCTGTGTTAAAGCCATGTAAATATATTGCTTCCGACACGTACATGATATAATAATTTAACTCTGAAATGCCATTAGCCATCAGTTTGGATTAATTTACCAAGAGGACATTAGAGCTAATGTTTCGGAAGAAAAATTCCCAAAGGAGGAATCCTATGCAGGCAGGAGAGGGCTGAAACAGGTCAAAGAGGCCCAGGATTCAGGCTAACGAGGGCAGTGATCCCTCATCTGGGAAAGCAAAGCAAAGCAAAGATGATACCAGCAACATAATCGTCCATCTTGCAGAATTACGTCTAGAAAAGGGCCCGCCATTAGACACACAAATAATGGAATTCCACCTGGCCAAGGCCTCACAGAATTTGTTGAACTGAACCCCTTTTAAAAGTCAAGCAGTATTGAGGAAGAGGAAAATAACATGCTCTGACCTTTGTCCTTAGTCTCTCTCCTATTTTAGAGGAATTCTGCGGGTTTTCAAACGGGAGAATTCAAAAGCATCCATCATTTGCCAGAGACAGCTCTTCAAAGCCTTCTAGTTAAGCTGTTGGACTCGTGAGTAACTCGATGACTAAAGTGCAGGAAAGAGCACTCTGGGGAAATGGAGAGCACGGTGAAGAGGCTTGCAGTCATGCAGTGTCCAAAAGACATTTGCAAAGCTAAGCTTCTATTTTTGACCCAGTATCTAATTATAATCAAGGATATATATGCCCCAGCCATTTTGCCCTAAAGAGAAACATTATATTCGCTTTTTCTAAAGTGTCATGGAACAAAAACCACCTTTTGTACTCAACCCTTACTTCTTGCAGTGCTCGCCATGGTTTCAGAACAAAGACACACCTGCCTAGACCCACCCTGCTGCACTCATACTAACTCCGTTGGTAAATATTTGCTGTTCCACAGAAGGGCTGTGAGGTCACAGAAGGGCAGAAAGTGAACGAGCATTGGAGACATACCTGGGCTTCTGGCACAAACACACAGATGGAAACCTTGCCTTCTGTCCTTAACGGGGTTTGAGACATTGGGCAAGAGCCTTCCTCTTTATGAGCCTCAGTTCCCTTATCTCTGAAATGGGGCAGGGTGGTTATAATGGTTAGCTGGCAGGACGATTATAAACATCAAAAGAGGGGCACCTGGGTGGTTCTGTCAGTTGAGCGACTGACTCTTGATTTGGGGTCAGGTCATGATCTCAGGGTTGTGAGATCAAACCCCACATCGGGCTCCTTGCTTGGTGTGGTCTGCTTGAGATTTCATCTCTCCCTCTCCCTCTGCCCCTGCCCCCACTTGGTGCCTCTATCAATCAATCGATCAATAAAATCTTTTAAAAAGAAACATCAAAAGAGATCATATGACAAGCATCTGGCACAGTGTTGTTCAGTTAGGGTGCATGTGGCTGCCAGAAACCAAATACTCAACCAAAAGGGCCTTCAATGCAAGAGGCTAATTCTCCTGAAAGAACAACAGAGGTAGGTATTCCCTGCGCTGGCGCACATGCCCGATGGCATCCGTGATCTCGGTCATTCTCCGGGATGCAGTATCTCCGGGTATCATGTCCTTACATGACAACGTCCGAAGCAGAAGGGTGAGCATTCTCTGCGTGTCTCTCATCAGGGAGAATTCTTCCCGGAAGACCCAGTCATATCCCTTGTGGTCCCATTAGCCTGCACTGGCTTCCATGCCTGTGCCTGGGCTACAGGCGAAGCTGGGAAAGTGAGTATTCAGCATCCACAGCAAAGGAAAAACTAGGAGAGATGTGGCAGCTGGATAGAGAGGCCAGCATGTCCGCTGCTGGTGCTTGGCCAAGTAAGCACTTAGACAGGCTTATTCCCCTCCTCACTTCACTTGGGAGCACTGTCCATTGCAGCAGGTGCCCTAGACACCCCTGCAGAGCCCTCTACTGTCTGTGAATGCGGCAGTGTCCTAGCTCCCATCCCCAATTCCATACCAAGCTTTTTTCCTCACGCACCACCTAGGTTCTATTTTTGGAATATAACTAAGCTGCCAATTATAAAAACAACAGTAGCAACAAAAGCAACAAAGGAAACTTCCTTTTCTTGACAGGCTCACCTCTGTAGGCACACTCTGTGGTTAGACAAAGGGACAGACATGATAGAAGATCCAGGGTTCCACGCTATTTCTTGTCTTGAAATTCCACTAGAAGTGCATGCCTATCTCAATGGTTTTCCCAGACGGATTTATCTTTTGGTACGGAATGTGTGACTCCTCGCTCGTGCTGGCCATATTCTTTTGCTCAATCTCTTCCACACAAGGAGTGACTTCTTTGGTTTTTCGGGTTTTTTTTTTTTTTTAAGGATATTAAATATTTTAAATAAATCCCCTTTTTCTCAGTTGCCACAGTGGCAGCAAAGGACAGTGGAGAACAGTGACCTGGGAGAAAGACCAGAGCTAACGAAGAGAAAAGAACCATGGAGCTGTTAGGCTTGGAGAACAGCATTGAAGCCAGAGCCTGAAATTTTGAAAATGAAGCAGCCAGTATTTTGCAAAGGGCATAATGGGAGGAAAATGAGGCCCTCATTAAAATTAATTAAGGAAAATGCAGGTCTTAGACACCATACTTCTAAAAAGAGTACACAGACCTATTTAGAAGTAAAACCAAAAAATAAGATGTGGACTTCCTAGCACAACCAGCATGGGTAAATAAATGTGTAATAGGGTAGTGAGTAGATAATATAGACCTGACTCTGAACAGATACTATTTCTCTTGACTGTAATGCTTCAGGATTCTTAGTAATATATTAGTGAGGAGAAACTGGAGGTTATTCCCAGGATCGACTATAACCCTATTAACACAGGAAAATATATAAATATAAACTATGAATATGAATTAACTCAGGAAAATATATAAACACGTATGTATGCGTGTGTGTGTTTTAACTCATTTAAAATGAATCCTTGGGGTGCCTGAGTGGCTCAGTCGTTAAGCGTCTGCCTTCGGCTCAGGTCATGGTCCCAGGGTCCTGGGATCGAGCCCCACGGCGGACTCCCTGCTCTGCGGGAAGCCTGCTTCTCCCTCTCCCACTCCCCCTGCTTGTGTTCCCTCTCTCGCTGTGTCTCTCTCTGTCAAATAAATGAATAAAAATAAAATAAAACTAAAAGGCAGCCTACAGAATGGGAGAAGATATTTGCAAATGACATACCCAATAAAGGGTTAGTATCCACTTATATAAAGAACTTATGCAACTCAACACCAAAAAAAATAATCTAGTTAAGAAACAGGCAGAAAAGGGGCGCCTGGGTGGCTCAGTCGTTAAGCGTCTGCCTTTGGCTCAGGTCATGGTCTCAGGGTCCTGGGATCGAGCCCCGCATCGGGCTCCCTGCTCAGCAGGTAGCTGGCTTCTCCCTCTCCCTCTGCTGCTCCCCCTGTGCTCTCTCGCTCTGTAAAAAAATAAAAAAATAAAAAATAATAATAAAATAAAATAAAATAATAAAATAAAACAAAAAGAATAAAGCTTATATTTAGGCTGTTTAAAATACCAAGGGAGGGAGGGGCGCCTGGGTGGCTCAGTCGTTAAGCGTCTGCCTTCTGCTCAGGTCATGGTCCCAGGGTCCTGGGATGGAGCCCCTCATCAAGCCCCACATCCAGCCCCACATCGAGCTCCCTGCTCGGCAGGAAGTCTGCTTCTCCCCCCTCCACTCCCCCTGCTTGTGTTCCCTCTCTCACTGTCTCTCTCTCTGCCAAATAAATAAATAGAATCTTAAATAAAATAAAATAAAATAAAATAAAATAAAATAAAATAAAATAAAATGAATCCTTCAGCTATTGTGATACATGCATTGGCTCAGTATTGCTTGACTGTAACAGTCAAGTTTCTGAAAACCAAATGGGAAAAGATGGAGTATCTCAGTTTTTTTAAAGCCAGGTTAAATTCTGTGTCAGTGTGCTTTTTATTATAGTAACTAGGGGCATTTATGGTGTTAAGAAAAAAATGTACTTTAGATTTTTAGCATTGATAAACTTGAATTTATCGGTAGGAAGGGAAACTTTCACACTATTTGATTATTTTGAAATTTTTTCTTTTCTTGCATAGTTGGTTGGCTCCTCCAAATACATTACAAACACCTTGAGTTAAAAAAAGCCTTGTTTGTTAATAAAATTTTAATTCTATATAGCTCCCCTTAAAATAGATTGCACACAGATTTGATGCATATATTTTTGGAGTGTTCGTTATCACCCTGGCACAGTTTTTAACTCATTCTTACTCTTCAGCACATTCAAGAACAATATGTAACTGCTTAATTATCTTGGTTTTATATTAATTGAAACACTAGAACATTAGCTCATTGCTACATGCCCTAAGGATGTTCAATACAGTGAAAATATGTTAATTAGCTTGTCCATCAACCACGTGGCCTGAAAACCCATGGTAAACAACTTTGGGCATGCAATGGTACTTTAAGAAAGAAACCAGTGGCCATGATTGTTGCTATCTTAGATACTGCATCTAACCATAGACAAAAACTAAAACCTTTAGGATTCTTGCATTTCTTTTCCACATTACTGTAAAACTGTGTGTGTATGTGTGTGTGTGCATGTGTGCACATGCATGCATGTGTGGGTGTCCAGACTTTTATTTCCGTAAAGTGAACATAAATGTTGCCTGCAGAAGATGTATAAGCTCTGCTGGCCATGCATAAATCACTTTAGCATCATACAGCAACCTAGGAATGCTGGTGTTGACCACCCATACCTGTAGGATGGGTGAGTTGTTCCCTCTCTCCGATCATTTAGGATAGCTGAGGGCTAGATACCATACTGCACCACAACCAAGTGATGAGAAACCCAAGTTTAAAGCCTTGATCGTCCCAATTTTTAAATAAGGAGGATCCCTGTTAAAATCTTTGCAGATGTGTCCATCAACTCAGCAACCACAGAGTTCAAAGTTAATAGCCTAAAAGAGTGTAGAAAGAGAGGAAGATCCTTGTTTGTTTACTCTTTCACCATGTACTTTCAAAACACAATGGTGGGAGAAGGTTTGTTCCAATTTTTCCCATAGATACTCCTTAGGGAATGCATTTAAACAGAACAAAATAGTCTTTCTATGACTCAACAGAAATAGAACCTGTAATATTATTTTAGCTTAAATGTGATTAGGTGGGAGCATTCCTTTGTTATTTGTTTCCTGTACTCTAAAGGTAGCATTTAATGTAATCTTGTTTCACTTGGATTCTGACAAGTGGGAATGATTAATTTCTCAAACAAAAATTAAAAATTTTACCCACACATCTCCAAATAGACTACTATGTTTATTAATAGATGAAAATATTTTGTTTCAAAGAACTAAAAGAACTTAGATATTCTCTTTGTCATTGTAATAGCCTTGGCAGGTATCTTGGGCAGGCATTTGGAGGTATTCAGCCCTGTTCTACAGAGAATAAAGATAGGCAGTGCAATGAATTGCTGAGCACTTTATCAATATTATTATACACAGGGGCAGAAGCTTGATTACAAGGTTACATGCTCCCAAATATGGCTTTTTAAAAGCATGTAGCATCATAAGAGAGGGTGAGAAGCACAACCTTTAATAAGACATAACACTGGGAACCGAAATCAGAAGCTGGCTGTTAGCAAAAATGAAGAATCATCAAAATTTATGTTTAGCTCTTCTATCCTTGCTATTTTATAGTATTTTATTCTCCAGGTACTCCACTATTCAGGTGCGTGTTTCTCCTACTCATCATAAACTCTCTCAGTAGTTCAAGTTCATCTGTCCCAGGGACTACTCTAATGTTAAGTTTCTCCCAAAAGTAAACAGATTTGTTATATGTTAATGAAATTACAAGCTTGAGATGACATGCATGGTCTCAGTTACTCTTGAAATCATAACACTATTTTCATGTATTCCATCAAATAGAAAGCAAGCCTTCACTAGAACAATATCATTTCCTTACATGCTGCACTTTATACTATATATTCTTACACTATTTTTTGTCCTGTTGTTTCCCTGCTAATTATTTAAGTGCCTTTCAACAAAATGTATATAAATTTTTATATTAAACCAAAACAAGAACAAGAGTAATCATGGTCTTGGGGAAAAGGACTTTCAAAGGGTAGTCTGAAGTTAACATTGTCTTTTTCCACTGGTTACTAACATGAATGCAGAGAGTAAGAGAGAGAAGTAGTATAAGACCTTAGAAAATATCTATCAGTCTACTGTCCATGTGTGTACATTCCACAGTACATGCTGCCAAATCCTGAAGATGGGAGATATCTATATCATTCTCTCTAGAAATTTCTTTAGCTCATTTTAAAAAGACCGACAAGTAAGGGTAATGTCACCAAAGTATAACAGGGTACAAGAATTCCCTGAGATTAAAAGAAAAATAATAATGTCTCTAATAGAAAAAGAAAAGAATCTGTCAACATTACTCTTTTCGTCTTTCAACCTTACTTTTTTTTATTTAGTAAAAAACTTCACACCATACAAAGAGCAGCACGTTGGTACTTCCACATAGAGCTGAGATGAGACTAAATCGCCCTGCAGATAAGATCATGCACTAGAAAATGAACTTTCACACTTCCTCCAAATATCATAATGGAATTGCTTATAGCAGAACCACTGGAGTTGACACAGGGTAACAGTGTGTGTGAATTCAGTCGTCGGCAACTAAACCTGTAATTTTTATCCATTGCCACCAGGTGGTGGTGGTGCCTTCCCCACAGCTAACAAAGTAGCTATTACTACTTCTGCAAGGTGCTCAATTGAAAAAGAATGTGTACTATTCGCTTTTCTAAGGAAATCATGAGCTATAACTTCTTGATAGAATAGAATATAAAAATAAAGTAATTACATCGTGTTCCAACTAAGACTTGCTGAAAGGCATCAACCAACTTTGGTTTTCAGTGATCACATGGTTCACGCATAGAGACAAAAATGTATTTGTCAGGTAGAAAGTTTAAAAACAAGAATGTTTTTTTAAAAAATCATGATGAAAACCAAGATGCGGTGTTGGTTGGTTGAAGGCACTCTTTCTCAAGATGTGGTCCTAAGACCATCTGTACTCCTTTAGCTATTAAATACACAGATTATTGGGCCTCCCTCCACACCCACTTTGGAAGCCAAAGTATATGTTTAATGAAATATAATATATAAATACATAAACATATAATTTTATATGTGTAAATATTCATATATTTAATTGTCAAACTCTCCAGGTAATTTTTATGCACACTAAATTTTGTGAACCTCTAATTTCAAGATTTCCACAAGTTTCATATGCTGTTTTAAGTTTTTTTCCCTGATATATTCTTTTCTTCCATTCATTTTTGAATAACACCCGAAACAGAAGACCAAAATACAGACATGTATTTTCCACAACAGAAACTTCACAAACATACATAAATACATAAGCGTATATCACAAATGAATATACTGAGTTTTCTGATGTTTCTGTACAGACTCCAATTGTGCAATCTTCATTTTTGTAACACAAGGGCTGTGGATCAGTTAGTTGATAAACAGGCCAGACAAAGATGGGATGGAAGCTGGAGGTGAAGTAAAGCAAACTCTTGGGGAAAGTCCTAGTACTGTAATGGTCTGCGGGCACTTTCAAAATGTGGAAGCCCAGTCCCCAGTCCTCACCTTCTAAATACAAATCTGCCTGAGGTATGGCTTGGAATCTCTGTGTAATAAAACTTTCACAGTCCATTCTGATGATAGCATTAGTTGAAGGGCACTAATTGAGAAGGATACTGGGAATAGAATATCGTGATAGGAATTTAGGCAAAAGAATTAGGCATCAGACAGAAAATTATTAGACTGGGATACAAAAGAGTGTATTGGCCAAAAGGAAAGAGCTGTGTTAGGATCTCTCTCTCTCTCTCTCACACACACACACACACACACACACACACACGACAAAACCCACAAATGGTAAGATTGTCTTGTTATTGAGAAAGAAGGAAATTTCCCTGGCTAAGAATAAGACTGGGTTTAGATTCAAGGATAGGAGTGGGCCTCCAGATATAGGATAAACATCCCTGATATAGGGTTTGGAGTTGATTTGAGTATTAATCCTGCAGTTAGAGAGATGATTTCAATAGCCCCTTCTTTTAGAATTCCCATTTTAGTACAGAAAATTCATTTTTTATGAGCTTGAAAAAAATCACTAATGAGTTAAGTTAGCAGAGGATTGGAAAAGGATGAGCAGGCTTTTATTTATAGTTTTTATTTTGAAAAAAAAAAAAAAAACAAAAAACCCTTATTTTAACCTGCTCTGCAATATGCAGGAATTCAAAAGGAACAAAACCACTAGCAGCTTTTCCTGGTATACATTGCAACTAATTCACAGATCATGGTCCATATCACTTTTCATGCATCATTCTTTCACTCTGCACAGTTGACTAAATGGACAAATGACCAACAAATGCCTATTAGCTTAATATTTAGGCAAGCAAGCCAAAATAACCACCTCTATGTTCACCAGTGTTTATAGTAACTAAAGCAGCAAAGTGTGTAATAGGGCATTATGAGTTCCTTCAGTTGTTTTTCCACTAAAAAACACTTTATGTTGATTATAAAACAAAATGAAATTTGTTTTTCTCTTATATCTAGCTTGGATACCAGCAGGAGGGTTGTTGCTCTTTCTCAGCCAAATTTAAAAGAATCATTGGATTTTGGATTTCATCTGCTCCTCAAAAGAAGCCTAACCCTGAGCAGGAATCATACGTTACTATAACATATGTCCGTACCTCAGCAACACATCTCCCTTCCTTTTTGGCAAAGCACATTTCCTCTTTTTTTCTGAATAAACTTAATAGGGAAGTGATCAAAATTCGGAGCTACACCTCGCATTCCAGTCCCATATTTCGGGGCATAGTGCTTTGGAGTGGTAAACGTTTCATAGACAAAATGCACTGACCTAGGTCACCCAAAGGCAACGTCAGTGCATTAGACACTCTTGGTGGGAATCATATTTTGGTCAGGAGGAAACAGCTCAGCAGTGCAAGCAGAGGTGTGTTCTGAAGGCAGCCTTTTATTTTTTTTTATTCATTCAAACTCACATAGAACACTTGCTCATAACTATTATTTAACTGTTTGGATAGGGTGACAATAAGAGTAAAGAGGAAGAGCAGAATGGTGAAGATGGATGCCCTCAAGTTATGCTGTCAGTATTGAGAAAAAAAACACGTATGAGCCCCATAATGACAATTATCCTTTATGAACTGAATGACAGTATTAAAACTCAGGAAAAAAAATTGAGTGCTTATAATTTACAAAGCCATGTCCTTGGCTGTGAAAGTAGAGTCAAGCCTGAACGAAAAGGTCAGAATTTAATTACATGTTTTCTTGTTCTCCTAGTGTTTCACATTACAACGTTCTGTCCTTTGCAAGTCTTAACATCTCAAAAAGATTGAAAATTGAACTGTACAGTAGACCTTGAAAAAATTGCCAAATATTTAATTACAAAGAATAGGAGAAATTATTTTAATGAGCACTGCAGAAACTTTTAAAAACACCCCCAATAATGAAAACAAAAACTTTTCACTTAATGAGATTTAAAATTGGATAAGTGATAATTCATAGATTTAAAACACATCAACCATATGAAATATACAATGACATGCTAATAACCTTCTCCCAAACTCATCCCCAGTTCTGACTTCATTAGTTTATTGTGCACCCATGCAGTTTAGTGTGAGAAACTGCATATTGAACTTTTAATTTGCATTTCCCTGACCACTAATAATAATGAATATTTTCTGATGTTCATCGGTCACTTAAGACACTTGCAGAGTTTTCTAGAGTAGGGCTGTCTAACAAAACATTTCCACCATTTAGGAAATTCTATCTTTGTTGCCCAATGTGCTACCACTAGCCACACATGATAATTAAGCAGGGAAATGTGACTAATGAGACTGAGGAAATAAATTTTAAATTTTATTTAGATTTCATTAATTAGTTTTAAGATTTTATTTATTTATTTGACAGAGAGACACAGCAAGAGAGGGAACACAAGCAGGGGGAGTGGGAGAGGGAGAAGCAGGCTTCCTGCGGAGCAGGGAGCCTGATGCAGGACTGGATCCCAGCACCCTGGGATCATGACCTGAGCCGAAGGCAGACGCTTAACGACTGAGCCACCCAGGTGCCCCAGATTTAATTAATTTAAATTTAATTAACTACATGTGCTTTCTATCTACCATATTGGACTGCACAATATCTAGAATCTTATAAATATATGGTAAAAGGCTTTTTTCTATAGTCATTAAAAAATGAAGTCTATTATACAAAATGTTCTGCAGCCTAATTTTGTTTGCTTCACTTAAAATTCGTCATAGACTTTCATCCAGATAACTAAATATATATCTGCTCTTTATAAATAGATGCATAAATTTCAAATGCATAATTTATCCAGCCATTCTCCTACTGATTAAAAGTTTTTAAATTATTGCTGTTATTTTGCCAATACAAAGTGTTATTAAAAAATCAAACTTATGCACATAATCATATAAACTCTCACCTTTGTGGCTATCATTATATAAACATTATCAAAAGTATGTGCATTTTTAATTCCAACAATCAATAGATTTCTATCCAAATCTTTCAAATATATGGCAATATTGCACATTTCCATGAGTAATGAATTTGTGGGCCAATTTCCTTACACTCTTGTCAACATTAAATACTCTTCAGCTTTTTATTTTCTGCCAATCTCAGAAGTGGGAAATTGCATGTTGCTGTAGTTTGAACTTGCATTTCCCTGACCACTAATAAGAATAATTTTTGTGTTTATTGGTCACTTAAAACATGTTGACAATCCCTCAATTCAAAGTCATCATCTTCTGATTTTCCCTCACAAGTAGAAGCTAGAGATCCAAAAGTAATTGTATCATAAGTAATTTTGGGGGCTCAAAGAACCACTTTTAAATATATAGCATTCAGATCCAAATTCAGTTATATAGACAGTTATGTTACTTAAGATTATAATTTTCTATAGAACTAGTTTGTTTTTTGTTTTTTTACCATGTAAAACTAAAGTATAGGTGTTAAATTATCCACATGTGTCTTGTAGCTATCATATTAGACAGCTCAGTATTTAGAGTCTCCAATATATATGGCTAAAGGTTACTTGTTATATTATCAAAAATTACACATAGTAATTTAGTGCAAACTAAAACATAAAATTCGAGAACAATGTTTCTTAAAATATGGTCCAAGAATCACTTCCATCAAATCAACTGGGGCATTTGTTAAAGAAGTCAATTGCTGGTTTGCATCCCAGCCTCACTAATAATCATATTTTGGGAGATACTTTGGAATCTGCATTTTAACAACCTCTCTACATTACTTTTATACAACTAAAGTTTTAAAAACCATTTGATCTGAGACTAAAACAATGCGATAGTTTTTTGTTGTTGTTTAAATCTAACCAATTTTGCATAGTTGAGACAAAAAGTAATCTAACATGAAAGCTAATCTGAAAAAAAAATAAAGAAAGCTAAATAAATTTCAAAATACTTTAAGAGTCAATGAAAAAACTTTTTGCCACAAACACCAGTCTACATAATAAGTATTAGTGTTTGTAGGCATCTGATGGCTTTTTCTGGAGGATCAACAAAATAAATATTAGTTTATAAACAGACTTTACTATTACTGAAAAATAACCACAAAATATATTTTTCAATCTTCTCATTTTAAATAACTATCAAAATATATGTTATGCACAAGGAAAACATTGTAAAATTAAAGGGCATTATTTTCCTTAACAAAAGGACCAAGATTTAGATTTGGGTTTTGTGTTAGCTATATGAGGTATTAGTCCTAACTTCAATTCTCTGATTTTGTTAAATAATGTATGGAATGAGAATTACAGTTAGTTGTTTTGAGAATATAATCAGTTATAGTCCATGAAGACCACTTTGTTAACTGCAGTGTTTTATTACTGTTATTTTAACAATTTGGGAACACTTTTAAATAGGTTTTTACAGGAAAGGTGTTAGCAAGATGGTAGAATAGGAGGTTCCAGCTCTCAACTCCCCACAAAAACATCAACTTAGCAACCATCCACAGAAAAGAAAACCTTTGTGAGAATCCCAATGTCCAACCAAGAAGTTACAGCTCAGGACCAAAAGACACTCCCTTGGCCCACAATTTCTCCCATGGAAAAAAGTGAAAGCAAAGTGAGCACCAGGCTTTCCCAGCCTTTTTGGATATTGCCTAGGAGGCCCATGTCTGTCCCTCTCCACAACAAACAATGAGGGGATAAGCCTGGCTCAGTCATCTGGGGGCAGCTAGGAGCAGAAAGAAAGGAGGAACTCATAGGAATGGGTGCATACATCTCAATAGTTAGATGTGGATCCTGCTAACCTGTTCAGGGACTCCACCAAGAGGATTATCCATGAACTCTACAGACTTGCCTACAGAAACCCCATCAACCAACCAATGTGCACCCCCAGAATCCCACATGCCACTCCATGGCTGAACCCCACAAACCCAATGCATGGTGCCCCATTACCCCGTGAAAATGGTTGTGCAAGCCCCTACAGATAGCACATAAATCTCGGCATTAGGTGCAGATCTTAGCAGCCAGCTTGACTCAGCAGGACTGGGAGAAAAATGTATAATCTTGAAGACCTCAGGGCATGTCCTAGGGAAAATAAATGGGACGCTCTCAGCACCTGGCCTGGCTTTGCGGGATAGAAAGAAGGCACAGAATTTTAAGGCATTAGAATTCCTTAAGAGGAAACAAGAGGAGTGATCACTTCCATACAAAAAGTCTGAGAGGGTCCCAGAATCTCTAGCTGGACTGAGTAGTGAAGGTCTTTTTCTGCCAAAACCAGTCAGTAAAGACTGGAGGAGGTGACTGCTTCTTAAAATATGAAGACAGAAATGCAAGGCTTCAAGGAACACAAAATAAAGGAACACTTTTTTTGTTAACCTTTACTTTGAATCCTAAACAATCTCTTTTCTTTTCATAACAAAAGTACTAAAGAAAATGGACAGAAGAAAAATCATATTTGCAAATGATTTGCATTCAATAGGCATCTCAATAATCTCATCACTAACACTCACGTGCAAAGCATAGACATAAAGTAGACAATTCTCAGTAATCCGATCTATACCATAAATCAACAACTTTTTAATTTCATATAAAAAAATGAAGAAATGAAGCAAAAATATCACCCCCCCCCCCGTTCAAAAAATCATCAAATCACAAAAGAGGACAGCAAGAAAGGAAGGAAAAAAGGAACTACAAAACAATCAGGAAACAATGAACAGAATAGCAATAGTAAGCCCTTACCTATTATTAATTACTTTAAATGTAAGTAGATTAGATTCTTTAATCAAAAGACAGAGTAATTGAATGTATATATATATAAAAAAAAACAAGATCCTATTATAAGCTCCCTATAAGAGACTCACTTTAGCTTTAAGGACACACATAGGCTGTGTGTGGGAGAAAAAGATATCCCATGCAATGGAAACCAAAGGAAGAGAAGTGGTCATATTTGTATCAAACAAAATAAACAATAGAAAAATATTGTCACAAGAAAAAAAGAAGAAGGCCATTATATAATGACAAAGGGGTCAACAATCAGGGGATATAACAATTGTAAATATACATGCACTTAATATCCCAGCATCTAAATATTTAAAGCAAATATTAACAGAACTGAGGGGAGAAATAGAGAGCAATTCTATAATAATAGGGGACTTCAATATCCCACTTTCACTACTGGACAGATAATCCAAACAAAAAATAAATAAGGAAACAGCAGACTTGAACAGCACTATAGACTAAGTAAACCTAAAAGACATAGACCATTCCACCCAACAGTAGCAAAATACACATTCTTCTCAAGTGCATATGGAACATTCTCCAAGACAGATCATATATTAGACCACAAAACAAGCTTTAACAATTTAAGATTGAAATAATAACAAATATCTTTTCTGACCACAATGGTATTCAAATACAAATCAGTGACAGAGGGAAAATTAGAAAATTAACAAATATGTGGAAATTAAATAACACACTCCTGAAAAACCAATGGATCAAATAAAAAAATCAAAAAGGAAATTGAAAAAATATCTTGAGACAAAAAAGAAACACAGCATGCAAAAAAGTATAGGATAGGCAAAATCAGTTCCAAGAGGGAAGTTTATAGCAATAAATGTTCATAGTAAAAGAAAGAAAAGAAAGGATCTCAAGTAACTTCACACCTCAAGGAACTAGAAAAAGAACAACCTAAGCCCAAAGTTAGCAGAAGGCAAAAGATAATAAAGGGTAGAGCAGAAATAAGTAAAATACAGACCAGAAAAATCGAAGAGATCGACAAAACTAAGAGCTGTTTTTTTGTAAAAGTAAACAAAACTGACAAACCTTTAGCTAAACTAATTAAAGAGAGGAGACTCAAAATTGTAAATGAAAGAGACAATATAACTGATACCCCAGAAATACAAAGGATCATAGGAGTTTACTACGAATAATTATATGCCAAAAAAATTGGACAACCTAGAAGAAATGAATAAATTCTTAGATACAACCTACCAAAAAATATACAAAACACAACATACGAATGTTGTTGACATGATTCATGAGTGAATCATGAAGAAATTGAAAATCTAAACAAAGACCAATAACAACAAGTAAGGAGATTGAATCAGTAATAGAAAAATTCCCAACAACAACAAAAATCTCAGGACCAGATGGTGTTACAGGAGAATTCTACCAAATATTTAGAGAAACGTTAATACCAGTCTTTCTCAAACTCTTCCAAAAATTTGAAGGAGGGAATACTTTACACTCATTTTAAAAGAGCAGCAATACCCTGATATCAAAGCCAGATAGGGACACTACAAAGAGAAAAATATATTAAATATAGAAAATCACAGGCCAATATACCTGATGAACAGAGATCCAAAATTCATCAACAAAATACTATCAAACAGAATTCAACAGGAAATCACAGTATCATACACCATGATCAAGTGGGATTTATCTCTGGGATGCAAGATTGGTTCAACATACACAAATAATGTGATTTACCACATGAACAGAAGGATAAAAACTATATAATCATCACAGTAAATGTAAAAGTATTTGACAAAATTGAGCATCCATTTATGATAAAAATTCTCAACAAAGTGGATATAGAGGGAATATACCTCAAGGTAGTAAGGCCATATATGACAGGCTCACAGCAACCATTATACTCAATGGTGAAAAGCTGAAAGCTTTTCCTCTAAAATCAAGAATAAGACCAGGAACCCACTTTTGACACTTATATTTAACCTAGTACTGGAAGTCCTAGCCCAAGAAATGAGGCAAGGAAAAGGAATAAACAGCATTCAAATCAGAAAAGAAGAAGTAAAATTGTCTCTGTTTGCAGATAACATATTATATACAGAAAACGCTAAAGATTCCACCAAAAGTTGTCAGAACTACTAAATGAATTCAGTAGAGTTGCAGAATACAAAATCAGCATATGAAAATCAGTTGTGTTTCTATACACTAAAAATGAACTACAAGAAAAATTAAGAAAACAGTCCTATTTATAATTGCATCCAAAAAAAGAATAAAATACTTAGGAATAAATTTAACCAAAAAAGTGAAAGATCTGTATGTTGCACACTATAAGGCATTGATGAAAGAAATTGAAGACTCAGATAAATGGAAATATATCCTATGTTCCTGGACTGAAAGAATTAATATTGCTCAGATTTCCATTCTACCCAAAGTGATCTACAGATTCAATGTAACCCCTATCAAAATTCAAATGGCATTTTTCACAGAATAAGAAAAAACAATTTTAAAATTCATATAGAAACACAAAAGACCCCAAATAGTCAAAGCGATTCTGGAGGTATCATACTTCCTGATTTCAAACTAAATTACAAAGCTATAGTAATCAAGGGGCACCTGGGTGGCTCAGTCAGTTAAGCATCTGCCTTCAGCTCAGATCATGATCCCGGGGTCCTGGGATCGAGCCCCGCATTGGGCTCCCTGCTCAGCAGGAAGCCTGCTTCTCCCTCTCCCTTTGCCTGCAGCTCCCCCTGCTTGTGCTCACTCTCTCTCTGTCAAATAAATTTTTAAAAAATCTTAAAAAAAGAAAAGAAAATGATAGGTCAATATCCCTAATGAACATGGATACAAAAATTCTCAACAAAGTATTAGCAAACCAAATCTAACAATACACTAGAGCAATAATTCACCACAATCAAGTAGGATTTATTCCAGGGATGCAACGGTGGTTCAATATTAGCAAAAGCAATGTGATACATCACACAACAAGAGAAAGGATAAAAACCATGTGATCTTCTATAGATATAAAAAAAAAAACATTTGACAAAGTATAGCATCCATTTATGATAAAAACTCTCAATAGAGTAGGATTAGAGGAAACAAAACCTCAACATAATAAAGGCCATATAGGAAAAATGAAAATGCACAACTAACATCATACTCACAGTGAAAAACTGAGAGCTTCTCTTCCAAGATCAGTAACAAGACAAGGATCTCCACTCTCACCAGTTTTATTCAATATATTACTGGAAATGTTAGCCAGCGCAATTAGGCACGGAAAACAAATAAAAGGCATCCAAATTGGTAAGGAAAAAGTAAAACTGTCACTATTTGTAGATGACATGATACATATATAGAAAATCCTAAAGACTCAACCAAAAAATGACTAGAACTGGTAAATGAACTCAGTAAAGTCACAGGATACAAAATTAATATACAGAAATAAGTTACATATGAGTTCTTAAGATGTAGGATAGAGATTAGAAAGTGGGGTGTCCACTTAACATTTATCCTAAAAGAACAGGTAGATGTATGTTTTTGTTGATAATTGATCCACTTTTACTTTCAAAATCACTTATTCAAACAGCTCAGATTCTGACCGCAACCTCCAGTCTTCAGCTTGCTGGTCCAACTCTTTCTACCACGACCTTAGTGGTGGAAAGCTATTTGTCTTCTGTATTTTCTCCCTATCTCCTGGATTCATGTATCCCCAATCAGTTTAGTTTTCATGGTTTCTCATTTCATATTATCACCAATTCTCATGTCTTCTTTGTTCCTCAGTTCTTTTATTACATCTATTTGACAAAACCTTATCTTTATTTCTGTATGAAATGATACACCTGCCTTTCTGTGCTGGACACTGGGCAACTGGGTGCCCCTGGAGCAAACTGCACAAAGGGTATCATTATAATGGTCACGTACCTCCACTGCCCCCTGAATACTGTCAAGCAATTCTGTTGCAGGATTTTATTTAACCCTCACCACCACATTATACACACAGCTTTTCACATTTTCTCTACCCTCCTGAGTCCATAACACCTCCACCTCAGTCCCTCATTCTCAGCAAACATTCTCCCCTCCTTCAGAGAAAATGCATCAGTAGATTGAAATGACCTTAACTTCCCACTGCAAACATCCCTGTCTACTAGCAGTTGCATTCTTACCCCCTCTGCCCTTATGGTTGCAGTAGTTGAGGTCCCCCTCCTCCCTTTTACGGCCCACCTGCCTTCCGTGTTCTGGATCCTACCCTCTGCCACCTTTTTAGAAGATTTGTCCGTTTAAGTACCCCTTCTCACTTTTCTCTCTTTGATATCTCCTGCCCTGCCTGACAGATATTCCCATGAGACATATTCCAGTCTCTCCCACCTTAAGAAAAAAATCCTTTGACCTCACATTTCGTTCCATCCATGGTCCTACTCTCTTTCTTTTATAGTCACACTTCTTTCAAGAAATTATCTCCCCTTAATGTCTCCATTTCCTCACCTCCTACACATTGCTTAATCCATTCAAATTTGATTTCTGCTCCTACCACTCTATTGAAATGACTGTTGCTAGGGGCGCCTGGGTGGCTTAGTCATTAAGCGTCTGCCTTTGGCTCAGGTCAGATCGAGCTCCCTCCTCAGCGGGGAGCCCGCTTCTCCCTCTCCCACTCCCCCTGCTTGTGTTCCTGCTCTCGCTATCTCTCTGTCAAATAAATAAATAAAATCTTAAAAAAAAAAAAAAAGAAATGACTATTGCAAGAGTTATCAATGACTAGGAAACACTTTCATTGGGATAGCAGGCTTCAATTAGGACACTCCAGGGCAAACTGAGACACAAGGTCTCCTTATCCAATTATCTATCTAGTGCTAAATTTAGTAACATTTTGTCCTCATCTTACTTAACTTCTTAGTAGCATTCAATTGGCCATTCCTTTGTTTCTAAAATATTCTCTTCCCTTGGGGCGCCTGGGTGGCTCAGTCAGTTAAGTGTCAGACTCTTGGTTTCGGCTCAGGTCATGATCTCAGGTTTTGAGATGGGAGTCCTGCACTGGGCTCCGCCTTCAGCGGGGAGTCTGCTTGGGATTCTCTCCCTCTCCCTCTGCCCCTCCCCTCCCCTCTAAAACAAATAAATAAATCTTAAAAATATATACATGCTCCTCCTTAATAATCTTCTGGGAAATCCCTCCTTCCACCTTCTTAGTCCCCTAGTCAATTTCATTCTCATTTCCTTGAACATAAGCTAGAGGAGCTCCACAAAGCTGTTTTAAACACTACTCATTACTCTACTCTCTGATTAATATAACTCTGCCAACTTCATGGCTTGGATTTTCATCTCTACATCCATGACTCTCAGAGTTAACCTATCTGTCCTAGACTTCTCTGAACATCACAGACACAGAAAACTGGCTGACGGTTCCAGCAGGAATTTTTGCATATGTGCTGAGACAGGAGGGTGCTTCAGAAAGGCAAATAATTTGACATTCCTTTTAATTACTGATTTTAAAATATTTATTAATTATATTTTTATGGGAGGAAAAACTATTTACTAAGATTTTTATGCTAAAATACTTATTTACTCAATTATTTTACCTAGAGGTTTTGAAAAACCAATCAACAAAAACTTTCCCATATTTTGTCTTTTTTCTCTTAGAGCTTTTCAAACACCTTATTAAAAGTAACAAAAAATTTAAAGAGATTTATTTATATTTTTTAATGTCAGTTTTTTCATTTTTTTGTACGATTTTATTTATATATTTGTCAGAGAGAGCAAGCACAAGCAGGGGGAGCTGCAGGCAGAGGGAGAAGCAGGCTCCCCGCCGAGCAAGGAGCTCAATGCGGGGCTTGATCCCAGAACCCTGGGATCATGACCCGAGCAGAAGGCAGATCTTTAACTGATTGAGCCACCCAGGTGTCCCTAAAGAGATTTAAATATAAGTACTTACCTTGGAAAGCTCAGAAACACAAAGGTTCCCAGTGACATTGAGGCCAGATTCTCATTATTGCTTCTCTGTGTTCACTATTAACTGAAAAGTTGAAGAACTCTGATAACTCTGTCAATTTTCTCATATCAAAAATACTTGAAGAAATATTTGAAGAATATTTAGGAATTTAGGATAATAAAGAAATTTAGGATAAAAAATAAGAAACGATGACTTTAGCCTGGGTCACACAGCAATGTGAGACATTTGAATCCTACAATCTAGCTACCGTGAGGTAACGAACAGAGAAAAAATCTTTACTTCTAGGAAAATATGCACATAGACAGAAGTATCTACTCTTATTGAGCATATACTCTTTCCTAAGTACTATACCAGAGGTTTCATAGAGACATCAAGAGCCCAAGTTTTGGTGTCACTAAGATCTGGCTTCAAAATCCCATGTTACCACTTATTAGTGGTGCTACTTTGGACAATTTTTATTTCCCCAAGGATCATTTGCCTTGTGTAAATGGCATTGAGAGCTTTGAAAGAGTGTATGTAAAGCACTTGATACAGTGCCTGGTCCACGACTCATAATAACAGGCTTGAGGAGCAGCAGCTGATTTTATCTCTGGACCTGCTTTAATTTTTACTTCATTTCAAACGCATCTTCATATGACTTCTATTTAACAGAGATTGTCATCCCCATTTTAAATGAGGAAACTGAGGCTCAAGGTAATGTAGCTAATGACTGGCAAAAGGTGTGGTTGAACCAAAGTGCGTCTGACTATGGAGCCTCTGCTCTCTCCACAGTCCTGTGCATGTTCAATGCAATTTGTTCTGACATAGGAAACTGACATTTTCCCCCAGAGCAATTTGTACACACCTTTACTTACACAAATTCCCAGATCTACTGACTCATTTGGACAAATTAAGAATTTTATGTGCCAATGGAAGAGAGAATAATTGGGGCCAGAGACATATAGGTGTCAAGAAACACGCACTAGTACCTCATTTAGAAGCAAGCTCCTGTTACACACATACACGTATCTGCACCATTAAGTCCACATTATAGTTCCATAGTGTTAATACATCATTAAAATGCAAGAACCAAGTATCAGGTGAAATTATAAAAGTAGGGAGAAAAACTTCGTTCATTATTTTGAACATTCCTGCAATCCTTTTTGAGGTTCTAGTTTTTAAAAAGTTTTAAACTGTGCAATCTTAAATTTCCCTAGAGAATTCATCTGTAGTATAAAGATGTTCTGCTTTGTTGAAAAACAAAAGAACATTATATAATTGTGGCGTCATTTACATAACTGGGGTTGCTGGAACTTGCTTCTAACACAGGGCAAAGCCGCAAGAAAGTCTTTGGAAACATGCAGCAAACAGTATTATCAATAAAGACACAGAGCAGTGCCTATAATACCTTCCTGCTAGGGAAGAATCAAGGTGATTACACTTGTCCTGAGCTATAGAGATTGAGATCTACAAGGTAGTATTTAATGCCACTTAAAATTGTAACCAAAGGGTACAATAAGCATAATTTTGTTGTCACCAGTCCAAAAAGTAGTTAAAATTTTCTAAGGTAATATTTATGTTTTCATATACATATATTCATCCCACATAACCTGAAATATTGGATAAATAAGAAATGAAAGATTACTTATGTTTATTTCATGTCTGGACAGTCTGCTTAAACATCCGAGTTTCACTGGTATGTCGGTTTAATAAAAATTTCAGCGTGTGATTTTTTTTCTGCGCTAAGGTAAACTCTTTCAAACAGTACTGAGAACACAGGCATTAGCAGACAAAACAAAAAGAGTCTTTTGCTAAGCAATGCCAAATCTATTCTTTCAATGCAAGTGGTAAAAATACAGCAAAGAAGATTACCTTCCAGGCCTCATGAAGGTATTCTTAATTACATATTGAAGCTCTCTGCATACTTCATCACTTCAGTACTTGCCTAGAGACCTATAAAACCATCAGAGAGTAACATTTTGCAAATCAAATGTAGAAAACTAAGGCATGTTACATCAAATCAAACTGTCTTGCAGTGAGGTGTTTTGGAAAGGGAAGTTTGCATCCTTTCATATTAAAATGCTCAAACATCCTCCGACTTGCTGTAAAAATGCACATTTGGCAAAATATGTGATGCAGGCTTCTGGGATTAATGAGACTACTCACACATTTTACACACATAAAAAAAACATTTATCTTGCTATTTTGGTTCTCTTTGCGCACAACTGATAGATAGCATTGCTCAGTGTTTAATCTGGAGATAAAGTGACGGTGAAGCTCAGCTCAGCTCAGCTCTACCCCTCCTACTTGTGTGGCCTTGAACAAATTTTTCCCTTCTCCTAAGTCTTATTTTCTAGTAGCTGTTTTTTGTTCCGTGGGGAAATATAATATTATCTACCTCCTAAGTTTATCACGAAGAATATGAGATAATTTATTAAAAGCTGTTAGTGGAGTCCCAACTATATAGTGCTCAATAAATGTTTATAGAAAACGGGGGAGAAGAGGAAGGGAAGGGAATTTGATTCTATGTTTAGTTATAACCAGAGGGAGTCGAGATTAGAGAAAGGATTGTTGGCAGGGGGTGGAACGTGAAGAGGCAATAGGCAATCACAAAATGACTTTTGCAACAAATGGGCTAAATACTCCATACTCTCATAAAAATCACATCGCTCCACCATGAAGTTTTAGCTGCTGGATTAATTCATTTAACTTTTACACTTTATTTTTTTCTTCTGTCAAGCAGATCTAGGGGATACCAATTAATTCCAAAGTTGCAAAAAAGTAAGCTGGAAAAGGTGGGGCTGATTTTATAAAAGAACACACCTAAAATTAGGCTAGATTTTCCCTCTGGCTGGCACAATTATAGCAGGATGTGTTTGGCATTATTTTCCTACACCCCATTACAAGTCAGTGCCAAAGGAATCCCCAAACATCTGGGTACTGTTTTACTTTGCTCTGATGACAGTTGAGGATTCGGTGCCTCCTGCTTCTTCTCAACTGGAAAGGACATTCATTTCTGCCCAGCTCAAAGTTTATCTCCCTTGCACCAGAATGTGCATTCTACCATTAAGTCTAAAACTGCCTTGACATATTGTTATAATAGCTCATGGATGTGGTAAGTTTATTGTGACCTTATGTGAAACATGGGAAAAGGTGTGATCCGGCTGCCCCTTGGTGTGTTCTCACATGGGCACAGCAAATCCCACTTCTTTGCTTTGAGCACTATAGCCAAGGGGTTTATTAACTGCTTTTCCTTCTACTACCTTTTCATACGCTGCTAAATTATATCCCCCCTTTTGTTTAGACATAATTGAGCTCGAGAGCCATTTTGTCCTCAGTCCTTCCCGTACAACTGAATTCTGCAGTGCAGCTACGCCATGGGAGAGTGGCCAAAGATCCCATTTGATAGGGGAAAAAAAAAATCAGCAGAAACATTTTAGCTTTTTACGTTTTGATATTTGCTCAGTGCTGCAAAAGATATCCAATATGGTAACCATTGAGGACTTACTAGATGGCAATACCGTGCTTGCTATTTTACCCAATTATGTTTGATCTTCAGGACCTTATTAAAGAAGATGATACAATGAGAAAAATGAGTCAGAGATGAACTTATCCAAAGTCCATAGAGAAAGCAAGAAGCAATTCTAGGTTTTGAATTTTGAGTAAAAAGTTTGAGGAATGCATTTATTCAATGTTATGTTCATGGCCAAATTCTATACTTCTTTCTTCAGGCAGGTTTTGGGCAGCTACACCGAGCCAAGTATTGTCCTGGCACTGGGACTATACCACAGAAGAGGCCAGAGGCAATCCCAGCATTTGCGGAGCTCCCAATCAACCAAGGAGACAGACACTGAGAAATGCATTTCACAAAACAAAGATATTCTGTGTGCGAATATTCATAGGCTCCTCCTCCGTCAGATAGCCAAGTGGGAAATAAGAACCTATTTCCCATTCTACCCCCCACCAACACAGTAAGAGAAAGAGAATTGTACTGGAAGAGAAAGAAGATCAGTCTACATAAGAATACATATCTTGCAATTTTTATTATCAAATACAGTACTATTAGAAACTATAAAGCATAAAAACATATGTATAGACAAACAAACTATACTGGGTTGAATATCCACACACCCATCATTCGAGCCTAGAAATACCCTTTAAGATTCAATCTACTCATTCTTGAGGTGTCAGAGAAGTCAGAGTCGGTCGAAATTCTGAAATAATTAACAGAATCATGCTGCTTATAAGAATAATTATTTATAGTTGACTACCATTAATAGCTTATAAACTTAATTAACCTATAGTTAAATAACATATTTAACTTATTTTAATCATTAATTATATGATATACTATGAATATGTAAGAGCATGCCAATAAACATGGTTCCTTTTAAAAGCTCTAGCTGATTCAAACAGAACTTCACTTGGTAGCACAAATGTTAAGTGCTCTGACCAGGGCTAAGACAGGATAGCAATTCATGAGGGATTCATGCAAAATATTAAAGCAGGGTCAAAGTGAGCGGCCAGCCTAGTTATTCTGACCCAGAAGCTGAGAGCAGAAAAAAGAAAATATTCTTAGCCTAAGTAAAGTTTATATAACCTAATAAAAAAAATTACAGCTCTTAAGTCCCAGCTGATGCTGAGATCCTCTCAGAAACCTATCCATTCATGGCATGGAGTAAGCTATTCAACAACATTAACCCATATAACTACAGCATTAAGGAAAACCTATACTAAAGCAATTCGTTCAAAATTAAGGAAAACATGGATGATTGTTTAGATTGTTATTTTCAACCATTCACTCATCGGCATTTAAAGTGGTTTTATTTCCTACCACAAAAAATGTTACTGTTTTATGAATAAACAGTTTAATCTTCAGCAAGCTCCTTTGCTCTAATTTATGACACCTGGTCCAGAAAAATCCCAAGGCAGCCAGAGAGCTTAGTCACAGATGGCAGCCCTGGTGGTAGCAGATAGTAAAGGGCTCAGACTTCAAAGAGTTAGAGTTATGCCACATTGTAATAAAAAGGATGTTGCACACATCATAAGCGGCAGAAAGGGCCAGAAGCTCAGAAAGGAAAATGTGGAGATAAGTCAACTTCTGCTGGTGTTGTGTTTTCAAAGTTCCCTTACTTGTCAGCAATCATCCAGGCACCCAGACATTCCCTCCTTTTCTGTGCCTGTGACCCCAAATTAACTTTATCTCCAACAACCTCCCTCTCCTACCAGTGCCCCTCTATTCAAAACTCCCTTTCAGGAAGCTGGAAGAGAAAGACTTTTACAGTTTGGTAGTTTTTTCTTTTGGGTTGTACTTTGCATAACCGTGCTATATTCCCACATTTATCCAAAAGCATTTTTTTAAAGATTTATTTATTTGAGAGAGAAAGAGAGAGAGAGAGAGAATGGGGGGAGGGGACAGAGGGAGAGAGTCTTAAGCAGACTCCATGCTAAGTGCAGAGCCCAACACTGGGCTTGATCTCACTACCCTGAGATCACTACCTGAGCCGAAACTGAGTCAGACACTTAACTGACTGCACCACCCAGGCGCCTCCTGAAAGCTTTTAAAAACGTTACAAGGTCTCTATCTTTTAGGTTGGTCTCCTTTGATGTTGGCTCCACTCAGACAGGTATCTTCCACAAAATGGCCCCCAGCAGGTATAGGGTTGCATAGTCTTTCAGGGACACAGTTCAAAAAAAGATTCCTCTCTCGCCAGCATCCCTGGTCATTCCAGAAAAAGGATTCTGATTGACTGACACTGGGTTTCATGCCTGAACCCCATTGCTGGAGAGGAAAGTAGGACATGCCTTAATTTGGGGCACAATTAGGAAAAGAAGGAACAATTTCTAGAACAAAATAGGGAGGCAATCTATTACCAGAAGAGCAAGGATGCAAGGCTCAAAAAAGCCAATTTCCAGAAGCAGTCTGAAAGGAAACTATTGGAGAACTAGGGAATGAACATTCCCTCAGTGACCCAGATCTCAGAGAGGCAATAGGAAGATACCAAAGTATTCTGCAAAGGACAGTACTTGGTAATTACCTTTTACCAGATGGTGATTTTGGGGATAGAGAATGGTGAGGCAACCAAGATGTTAAAAATAACAGAAAGCTACTATTACTCCTGAAGCTGATGGGAGCAGGTGGTATACCTGGCCTAGAAACCAGTGAGTTTGACAGGAACTGAGACCCACAGAAAGCGGAGCCACGTGGCAGGGGCTGGCACCATGGAGGAAATGTAGCCACAACAGGGATGCCCCCCCTGGTGGAGAGATGGGGACACATACCCCAGTGCTGTCTTCCTTCCTCCCTCTGGCTGCTCTCCAGTCTATCCCATTGGCTGAAGGGAATCAAAAGTAATTGACCAATGTGTAAGTTTATGTTCTCTGGGAAGTAGATGTCAAGATGGAATTAGATGTGCAAGAGATTTATTGGAGCTAACACCTATGGATGATAAAGGGGAGGAGGCATTGGAGTAGCAGGGAAAGCCTTCAAACCCAGGGCTAACATGACCTCAAATTAACGTTATCTCTAACAACCTCCTATGAAAGGAGAGGCAGATCAGAGCACTGGGTAGTAGGGACCTCAGAAGGTCACAGAGCTTCAGGAAAGACTCCAAGACTGAAGCACATCCTGCAGGCACTCAGCTTCCGAAACTCCCTGTGGCAAGTCCTCTCTTGAAGGGAGGTATGGGCATCTTATCCTCCATGGCTGCTGCCGTAAGGGAGCCTGGAAACACAGATTGCTAATTTCGAACCCTAAAATGCAGATCCGAGTGGGAGGAGGAGGAAGGGAGCTAAGAGCAGACAGGCTAATGACTGGCACGCGGGTAAAGGAAGTATAAACTGAGTCATTAGAGGCAGTAATCATGGTATATAACGTCTTCCCATGCTTAGACTGAGAAGCATACATCTAGAATTAAAATTGTTGAATGATTTTTTTAAGAAACCAACTTTATTAAATAAAACAAATTTTATGTTTAAGGACTTTAAGAACTCATATGAGCAACTTAAAAAAGAAAGCAGTATTATGGACTAAAGAACGCAAAGCTGGAGCAAACCTTACAGCCCCTGATCCAGCCAGCTTCCTTTTCTTTTATTTTTTTAAGATTTTTTTTAAATTTATTTAACAGAGAGAGAGAGAAAGCACAAGCAGGGGGAGCAGCAGAGGCAGAGGGAGAAGGCTCCCTGCCCTGTTATGTAGGGAACCCAATGAGGGGCTTGATCCAGAACCCTGGGATCATGACCTAAGCCAAAGGCAGACACTTAACCAACAGAGCCACCCAGGCGCCCCTCAGCCAACTCCTTTTATAAATATTGAAACAGCCTCAGATAGATTGAGTGAGAGATGCTCCCATTCAGACAACTAGCTTGTGACAGAATCAAGGCTAGAACCCCAATTTTTTGACTCTTGCAAAATGCTCACATCAGGCATCTAATCATGTCTAGCTTAATTTAAAAGCTAATGCTTGAAAGTTCTATACAACAGAAACTAGACAATTTTGTGTTTTATTCCATTGTGTGAAATAGAAAAAAAACAGCCTCACTGACAATTTCTTCCTTATGCTGACTTTATTAAAAGTGAAATTAAAAACAACCAGCTCCCAGAATAAGTAAACATATCTACTTTATCACTTTGACAAGCTTAACAAATCCCTAATACTTTATAAGTTATTAGGTTGAAATGTGTCAACAGAGATACAATCAACTAATTGATCTATTTTTTCTATTTTTGTAGCAGTTATGAATACATCTATGAATATACTTTAAGTAGTTTTCTCATTAAGAACAATGGCACAACAAAGGCATATTAAAAAGGTCTCAGATCGAGAGTAATTTACACAAATAGTTGCAATGAAACTTCAATTGTCTCTATTGGGATTGTGGTACCATCCAGTAACAGACTCCTTGAAGATTTCTAAACATATGTCAGTTTACCTATCCTTTGCTGAATAGGCACAGTGGTTTTATCACTGTTTAGCTGTTATAAAATGTTGGACTGTAAAATGTCAATTGTATAATATATTTGCTTACAAATAGTTACATCCTCAAAAGGTGTAGTTTAATCTCTTAGTATCCTAAGGACAGACTCTGGGGCATTATATAAATACATCTTAGAAAAACTGCTCCCAGAACATATTCAAACACACACGTGCATTATCATCTGCATCTTGTGGAAATCCTGCTGCATTCAATTTCACTATGAAAGGCATACAAGGACATAAAAGGTTAAAGCTACAGAACTAAGAGATTGGATCAGTGTCTCTGGAGCAATGTTATTTTAACTTTATTTTCTGAAGGGTAAGTTTCAGACCTTGCTAAGTGAAATGCTTAAGAAGTCCATGGAAACTAAAAGGAAATGACAGAAAAATATAGACACAGTTTAAATCCTTAAGAAATTCAAGAAGAATTTTGTAAAAATATAGTCACTGTAACCTAATGAATAAACACGTTAGTAAAAGATCATCAATTTATGAAAATGCTTTACAGACTATCTCTGAGCTAGTTACACAGACTATAATTACAGTTTCTCTAGCTTAAAGCCTGGTGAAAATTAAAAACACTGCATTTGTCTTTGAAAACAAATTCAGACAGTAGTAATATTTAGGATAAGAGCCATGGAAATCACACCATATACTGTTCAATAAGATTAAAACTGTGTCAAAATGAAATTTTCAAAGTAACTGCCAAATGTATATTTCCATAATATGTACTTTCAACAAAGGCTCTAAGATATCTCAATCTTAAAAATGTATTTGGTGTACCAAGATACAAGTATCTGGTCATGTTTCACCAAAAGTATTCAGATCTTGGATGTACTGTCAGCATACAAGTCAGCCATCAAAAAGAATGAAATCTTGCTGTTTGCAACAACGTGGATGGAACTAGAGTGTATTATGCTAAGCGAAATAAGTCAGTCAGAGAAAGATAAATACCATATTATTTCACTCATATGTGGAATTTAAGAAGCAAAACAGATGAACATAGTGGAAGGGAAGGAAAAATAAAATGGGATAAAAACAGAGAGGGAGGCAAACCATAAGACACTCTTAACTATAGAGAACAAATAGAGTGTTGCTGGAGGGAAGAAGGGTGGAGGGATTCACTAAATGGGTGATGGGCATTAAGGAGGGCACTTGTTGGGATGAGCACTGGGTGTTATATGTAAATGATGAATCACTAAACTTTACTCCTGAAACCAATACTACACTAGATGTTAACTGACTTGAATTTAAATAAAAAAATTAAATGAAATATTTCTAAATTTTTGCTTCTATAAAAAAAGTTTTTATTTCAAAGGCAATTGGTAAAATTCTGGGCATCTTGTAGGTTTTCAGGAAAACACTATTTACAGGAGAAAATAAAAGCCTTTAATGATTTATGAGTCATGAGAATTTCTTTTCTAAATGGTCTATCTAGGGAAAACATATAATAGTTTTAAATTCCACATTGGGTTCTACATAGCTCTCCCAAATATCCAACAAATCATAATAGAGTTTCTGCTGTCCTGATGTTTGAAAAATTTAAAAAATATTTTCATTTCCCTAAGATCCTGTACTTTAAAAAATAACACCTCTTATTCTTTCCTTTCAATTTATAATTTGATTTATTCATTTCCAGATAAAGTGTTGCAACTGTACTTTTATGTAACAGTGTTTTTATGTAACATCTCCATCCTGTGACGGTTTGTACTTTGTATCATTGAATATGCATTTTCTCCTGTTTGATTGAATATAAGCCAGATATGCCAGGGGGAATCCTAGTCCTACTCTACCCCTTCCCTCCCAGTTCCTTCATACGGTCCCTTAGAGGGAAGAATGCTGCTGATACATCAGGTTTTAGGGCATTTTATTTTTTGCTGTGTCCAAAGAGCTAGGGGTGAGTAGGCAGTTGCCATGCCAAGTTCAATGTTCTCAAGTTAACATTGGCATGCAGGCATGAAACTTCCAGAGGATTTCATAAGATAAAGAAAGATAACCTTAGTAGCAGCTCTCTCCTGGGACTTGGCACTCCACACTTACGCGCTTGAAGATTTCAGTGGCAGGGTAGTTATATCAATTAGGAAAATCTAGGTTACAGTGCAGTAATAAAAATTCCCTGACTCTGTGGCTTACACAATAAGGATGTCTTTCTCACTCATGCTACACACATAAGTCATTTGAGGTCAGAAGTAGATGGCAATATCAGAACCACTCAGAGTCATAGAACCATGACTTTTAGCCACTTACTATGCATGCTGATATATAAAATTGCCTCTACTTTATTAAGAATATCATTTCTATACTTTAAGTGTCAGTCTACATGAGAGTGGAGATAAAATGTTTAAAAAGTCATGCAGTAATTGTAGTCAGAGGCAGCATTTAAAAAAATCAGCCACAAAGTACAAAGAAGACATCTTTGATGTTCTCCAACAGATAGCATTTTGTTGGTGGGAATCAAACTGAGAGTTAGTCTTTCTTCCAAAAGGAGTTGAGATACAATCCAACCTACTACCTCAGGATCAGTGAAAAACAGAGACAAGAGCCAGAGTGTGTGGAGCAAGGGTCAGAAAGCAGTAAATCTCTGCATATTCAGATGACAGGATCATTCCTGGCAAATACGTAATTGCAGAAAGCATTTTGAAGACTTGAGCATATTAAGCCATTATAATAAGGATTTGATGATATTTGGTTATTGTTATTGTAGGACTATTTAATTTTTTCTATCTTTCAGTATTTTGCAAGTATTCTAAAACAGAAATGTATTTTGTAGAAAAAAATTGAAATAACCAATTGATGAGTCCTCTTATTTAAAAAATTTTATGCATTTTGAGGATCTTGTTATAAGGAAATAATTTAAATATATAATGGCATGGGGCACAAAGAAAAGGGTCTATAGAATTTGGGGGGAGAGGTGGAGAGAGGGAGAGAGAAAGAGAGAGGAGACAGAGAGAGAGAGAGTTTGCATAAAGGAATTCTCTAAGTGTTCCCACAAAATCCCTTGGTGGAATTGGAATAGAAGGTTATATCAGATCTCCATCATATATTATTTGTGGTAGACTCTAAATGTTTATGTTTCTATTAACGGTATAGCAAAATGTCAATAACTCCAGTTCCATAGAATTGGGCCCATCATTTACAATAATAATTTGTTGTCTTTTTAATATCATAAATTAACAAACCCTATCCAGGTACTGTTACACATTGTGCTGTGTTCTCACTTCTGGAGCTTGTTCGGGTTTTGTTTTTTAAAACTACAGCTGTCATCTTGTTGGGGTGCTGATCTCTAGTGTTTTCTGGTTGTGGTGCTGAGAAGTACACTCACAGAAACTTTTCAGTAGATATATTTAAAGCTCCAGGGGTGGTAGGGTCCAAAGGTCACTGCATGACACGGTTGGCCTTGAGAGTGGTTGGCTGCTGATTTTGCCTCTCTGAATTCCCCTTCTACAATGGAGATTGTTCACTGATAATGAATAAAAATCTGTACCAGATTTTTTAATTTAAGGATAGAAAAAGAAATTTGGACCCAAATTTTAATTATAGCCAAAGTCCAGAGCTCAGAATATGATGACAAAGAGAAAGAGTGATCCAGGTCCTGCCCCAGGAAAAGACAAATTTTCAAAAAGCAATTGCTAGAAGTCCATGAAAAAGCTGGACCCTCGACACTGAGGCTCATAGAATCAGCAAAGATTCCTTTGCTCAAGCTTAGCCTGAGAGCAGCAGAGCAGCCTCTCTTCAAGGGGCAGTGCAGGCATGACAGTAAAGACAACTGTAATTAAGAACAGATGATAAAGGTACTTCCCCTATTTTTATGGGTACTGCATGAACTTCAAAGATCTCCATGTGTTTCTAGAGATAGGAGACTACTCCTTTCAACAATATAGGAGTTTGAGTTTCCTAAGAGTTGAGATCTCAGCAACAGATTTTATTCAATAGAAGCAAATGTGATTGCTTTGCTCAAGAAGGGGCCACTTGTTTTGTTTCCTTTTTAATTAAAATATTTTCTACATATAATATTGTATAAACTTAAGGTGTATAGCATGTTAATTTGTTACACTTATATATTGTAATGGGATTGTCATTGTAGGAATAATTAGCACCTCTATCACGTTACATAATTATCCAAAAACAAAAACAAGGAACCTGGGTGGCACAGCCGGTTAAGGGTCCAACTCCTGGTTTCAACCCAGGTCGTGATCTCAGGATCATGAGATCAAGCCCTGCATCAGTGCTCAACTCGGAGTCTGTTTAAGACTCCCTCTTCCTCTCCCTCTGCCCCTCTCCTTCACTCTCTCTCTCAAGTAAATAAATAAATAGTTAAAAAAAAATACAAATACTAAACAAACAAGGAAGATGAGGTCTCTGCCCTCAAACTACCTTTGACATTCTGCCTCCAAAGTTGTTCCTTCCTGACTTAGAATCCTAGACTGTTAGATCCTTATCTCTTAAGATTCTTTCCAGTATAATTCTCATTTTTTATGAGTATTTTTCATTTGTTAACTTTTCTTACATGTTATCACCACCCCTGGATTAATCCATAAAACCCTAAATAAAGATACACATTTCAATAGACCAGAGAAAGAAAGAAAGAAAGAGAAAAAGAAAAAGAAAAAGAAATGGCATCCCTGACACACTTGATTCCATGGAATAAGATTTTACCTTTTTTTTTTTTTTTTGATCTGGATATTCATTCCTTTATTCATTTAAAAATACTGAGTCCTTCTATGTATTAGGCATGCTATTTGGTGCTGGATATATAGCTGTAAAGAAATCAGCCTTGTCTCCCACTTTCATAGAACATAGGGTTTAAGGAAGGAAAAGGAATAATGATTAAATAGTAAATATATTGTTTCTTTGAAGGAAAAGAGGATGCCATCATGGGAGAGAATAAGAAAGAAGATCTATTTTAGAACAAGAGATGGCATCCATGGATATCTAAGTGAGGCACCAGCAATGGGAAGTGGGAAGGGGAAAGTTGTACAAGTAGAAGCAAGAGCCATGAGGGAGCAAAAAGAGCTTGTCATGTTGCAGAATTCAGCAAAGGCCAATGTAACTGGAAAATAGTGAATAATGGGCACAGCAACAAGAGATGTAGTTGGAAAATAGGCAGAGCCTGAATTTTGCAGGGCTTTGCAGATCATGCTCAGTATTTTGGTCTTTATTCTAAGCCCAGTAAGAGGTTTTTGAAGGATCTTAAGGGGAGAGAGGTGATGTGATTAGAGAAAGGCTCCTAAATGGTCATTCTATTTGCAGTGAGAGGAGTGGAAATGAGGAAGATAAAGGAGGCAAGTAAGTTGGCCTTCTCACAGTACAAACTGTGACACAGGTGGTGCTCTAATCAAGAGGCGATAATGGTGTGGACTAGTGTGGTGGTCAGGAAGACAGAATATATACTTTGGAGATAAAAGTGATCAGGGTTGGTAAAGGTCTTAGTGCCAGAGTTGGGCAAGTGGAGTGTGAAGAAGATAATGCCCATTTTTTCACTTGCCTAATGACAAATAGTGCCATTCACTGGGAAAGTTGGATTTGGATAGGAATTGGAGCACGTGGAGGTGGGGAAAAGAAGATTTGGCTTGGACATGTTAAGTTTAAGAGCCTTATGAAACTTAGTGTTCAAATATCAGGATGACATTTAAACATACTAGTTTAGAGCTCAAACGAGATTTCTCCCTAGAGGGGTGCCTGGGTGGCTCAGTTGGTGCAGCGTGTGATTCTTGATCTCCAGGTTGTGGGTTCGAGCCTCATGTTGGATGTAGAGATTACTTAAAAGTAAAATCTTAAAAAAAAAAAAAAAAGATTTCTGACCAGAGGTCATATTTACAGCAATGAGTATTGATGAGATCATTTAGAAAATACAGAAGAAGAAAAGGAGTATATGTGGAATGTCAACAGATAAATGCAAATGGATCTGTAATCTGAGTTCCCAGGCAAAGGGAATGCAATTTGGGGGGCTATTATAATTCATTTTAATAGAATTCTGATAAATTAAGCCAAAAATGGAATAAAACAGAGAATCATTTACTATTGACCTTGGCTCAAAGGTTTACTTAATCACAAATACTTCCTTTTCCATGGATGTCAGTGTCATTAATAAAAATCCAAATGGCCAACAGACACATGAAAAAGTGCTCAATATCGCTCAGCATCAGGGAAATCCAAATCAAAACCTCAATGAGATACCATGTCACACCAGTCAGAATGGCTAAAATTAACAAGTCAGGAAACGACAGATGTTGGCGGGGATGCGGAGAAAGGGGAACCCTCCTACACTGTTGGTGGGAATGCAAGCTGGTGCAGCCACTCTGGAAAACTGTATGGAGGTTCCTCAAAAAGTTGAAAATAGAGCTACCATATGATCGAGCAATTGCACTACTGGGTATTTACCCCAAAGATACAAAAGTAGGGATCCGAAGGGCTACGTGCACCCCGATGTTTATAGCAGCAATGCCCACAATAGCCAAACTGTGGAAAGAGCCAAGATGTCCATCGACAGATGAATGGATAAAGAAGAGGTGGTATATATATATACAATGGAATATTATGCAGCCATCGAAAGGAAATGAGATCTTGCCATTTGCAACGACGTGGATGGAACTGGAGGGTATTATGTTGAGTGAAATAAGTCAAACAGAGAAAGACATGTATCATATGATCTCACTGATATGAGGAATTCTTAATCGCAGGAAACAAATAGGTTTGTTGGAGTGGGGGGTGGGGTGGGAGGGATGGGGTGCCTGGGTGATGGACACTGGGGAGGGTGTGTGCTCTGGTAAGCGCTGTGAATTGTGCAAAACTGTTTAATCTCAGATCTGTACCTCTGAAACAAATAATGCAATATATGTTAAGGAAAAAAAAAGAAGAAGAAGAAGAAGGTAGCGGGAGGGGAAGAATGAAGCAGGGGAAATCGGAGGGGTAGACGAACCATGAGAGACGATAGACTCTGAAAAACAAACTGAGGGTTCTAGAGGGGAGGGGGGTGGGAGGATGGGTTAGCCTGGTGGTGGGTATTGAGGAGGGCACATTCTGCATGGAGCACTGGGTGTTGTGCACAAACAATGAATCATGGAACACTTCATCTAAAACTAATGATGTAATGTGTGGGGATTAACATAAGAATAAAATTAAAAAAAAAAAAAAGAAACCTCAAACTTAGGGGAAAAAAAAAAATTCCAAAAGGTTTCCTAGGAATCAGTTCATTGAAGAAGGAAGTTGATAAACTGAACCCACTGGGGAGTAAATGATAATTTACCTTGATAATTGATCCAAATTGATTATTACTTTCTTGTGCATTGTTAAATAAGGTGTTAAATTAAATTTTCCTTTGCAGATTAAGTGTGGTAGCTCTGCTTTCTGGCTGTGGAAAGTTATTAGCTATGAGAAAGATTTTCGTTTTAGAGTAGAAGCAAACCAGATATTGTAGGAGAATTCCTCAGGCCAAAAGAGTTTTTTGAAGAAGTTAAAGTATTATGGTTGAGTATAAACATTATTATTATGTTAATCACTATCTTCAAGTATTTAATGTCAATAAAAACCTTTCCAAGTTTCTCAAGGGCACTTCCAGGCAGAGCTATATATTTGAGGAAATATTAGAAAACCTCCCACTACATTTGTCATATTAAAATCCAATTAGGCACAAAGACAAGACAAAGGAATAAACTAAATTGGAGAACAACATATGTTTAACGTAGTACACATATTACAAATAGGCTTAAATATCACATACTGGTTAAAGCTTTACTTTTTTTTCTTAGAAATCTGAAGGAAAACATGTGAAAGTTTAGAAAAAACTTGGAGTCTTAAAAATGGATGCTAATTCATGAAATATAAAATCAGCATCATCTTAACCGATAAATTTCCTATAACATCACCTTCTCTTATATAATACACATTCTACCTAATTGCCACTTAACACAGGACTACTATGAGATGGGCGGTATTGTAAATAGTCTCAAGCTACATCTCTGCAAAAGCCCAAAACTGAAAAGAATAAATCAGAATATATATATAAGTGTTAGCAAAGCTCTTTTTAAAGTAATAAATGTGGGTGGATTGTTCCAGTTGAATCTATTTCTTCAACTGGCTTTTTTTTTTTTTTTAAGACAATGGAAGCTTTAACAAAGTGACAAAATTAAGACAATTCAGTTTGTAGCCCTTTAGGCTGTACACAAGAATTAGGAAAAGAGATGGATTTTCATTTGACAAATGCCATTTAGCCTTGCACAGAGCAGAGCACCAGTAAAAAGTGGTTGAATGTATGGGACCCTCTTTTGATCTTTTCTACTAATTAATGTGATAAATGATCAAATACTCATCCAGAAGGGACAATATAGTACGAGATGAAAAGTATTTTGGTAGCAGTCCATTTGTCCATGGCTGGATATTTGAAATCCTTGGATGTATAACTTTTGGAGATAACTAATTATCAAAAATTACATATGGCTCTATTAGCTAGTTTACAGCTAGATGAATTCCTTTAGCTGATAGGAAGAATGTGTAACAGGTGTTTTTCAGACTGTTGGATGAGTACCATTTCAGACTGTTGGATAAGTACCATTATAATTGCTAAAAGTAGGTTGGGGGTGAGACTGGAAGTTCCAACCCTCTAATCACATCTTTGGTTCTCCTGGCAACCAGCCCCCATCCTTAGGTGAGGTCCAAGTCACCTTATTAACAAGACACCTTTATCACTCCTATCACTTAGGAAATTCCAAGGGTTTTAGGAGCTTTGGGCCAAAACAGGATGAAGACCAAATACATATTTCTTATTATAAAGCACAGTATCACATATGTTCAAACATACTTTGAACATAATCTGCATAGAGTATCAAAAAATAGATCAGTCTCCCCTCTGTTATGTAACATCCCAAACCAGTTAATCATGTGTTGTTGAATAAACAAAGCAGACAGCAGTTTATTTGAAAACCAAAAAAAAAGCAGTGCGTTCTACATTAACTTTAATTTCCCATGCATTCCTCAGCTTCATGGTTATTTATAGATCTTTTCCCCAGAATAATTTATCATTAAAGTGAATAAAGTTTAAAGCTATGGGAAGTTGCCTTTAGTATCCTTTACTGTGAGGTTTTTTTTTCTCATCTATTTAAAAAAAAAAGATATTATGACTACAGTAATTTGATTTGATCTTTTCTATCATTTGAGTGGATAGCATTTGAGTGGAAAGCTATGATCCTCACTGATTAAGGACCACAGAAATAGCTTTTATATGCACTTCATAATTTAAGTATGCATTTGCATGTATTAACACAATCATAGTCAGAATCATTGTCAATATTTAGTGATGATCAAGTAAAGAAAGAATCTGCCTTCTTAAAAAAAGAAAAAGTCCCCTAGTCCACCAAGATTTGGGCAAATAGCTCAGATAGAAAAATCTTCTGATGGAAAAGGAATAACCAAAAATAATCTCTCCCTTCCCCTTAAGAACACTGTTGTTGTTTTTGGTTCTTTCAGTTGGACTGCAATCTGGCTGTCAAGGCAGGAAGGAGAAAGATTACATGTAATTTCCAGAGTATTCTTCCCCCCATGTTCTTATGGCCTTACTTGTTTTGACCTGACTAAATCAAAATAACCTTGTCAGAAAGAGTTTTGCAATTAAACTCCAAAGGAAAAAAATAGATCTGGCATAAAAGCCACCACAATTCCAAATCTATAAGTGGTGCTAAAAGACCGAAAGCAAATAATATAACAACAACAAAAAAGGAAATTTACAGAGCTCCTTACCCTAAAAAAAATTGTCTATCAGCTTCTAATGTGTCAATACAACTTGGCAAGAGCCACTGCTGATGTGCTCTCTTCCTCGGCCACTGATCTCCTTATGAGCTTTTGTTTTAGCCTGTTCCTCTCTCTTCAGTCTCAGCTTGAGAAATGCTTCATGTTCTCTTTTGGTGTTATAAGTCATCCTGCTCCAAGGCACTGAAAGGATTATCTGGTATCATCTTTCTTCTCTTCTCATCATACTCTGGCCTAGTTTATTTGGCTGTGAGGCCAAATGCCCAATCCCTTAGGGAGATCTTTCTCTCTCATCCCAGCCTAAACCTCATTCCCTCTATGTGACTTTCATAACCATACACCTTTCCAACTTAACATAGGTCCTAATTATATGTTAACTGGTAGAATAATGAATTTTTCCTTCACTAAAACTGTATGATACATGAAGAGTATGGCAATGTCTACTTTCCCATCATTATATCTATAAAACCTAGCAAGTATATGTTAAATAAATGGATGAATGGATGATTAGATATATGGTTGGGTGGAGAGATGGATAAGCTCTCTCCCAGTAGATATGTCCTCTAACCCCAGCTATGTAAGGGTATCATAATACTGTAGAACAAATTATCCAATAGAAATGTGGGTCATATATGTCATTTTAAAGTTTTTCATAGCCACATTAAAAAAATAAGAACAAGTGAAATTTTAATATGTTTCATTAAACATAACGAAAAGACTATAAAATATAAAATATTTTAATGAGATTTCACTTTTTTCCATACCAAGTCTTCAAAATCTTATGTATCTTTTACAGCTCCAGCACATCTCAATTTGGATTCTCAGCATTTCAAGTTCTTAATAACCATATTACCTTGCAAACTCTGGAGAGCCAGTGAAGTGGATCTGCTGAAAGTTCATGTGTATGAAGAATTATCTTGGATGGAAAGGGTGGAATTTATCTTAGACAAGAAAGTTGAAAAGACACTTTTGTTCAAGATCATTGGTTTGAGTGAGAGAGAAGAAAAGATTTGAAAATATTGCTCCAAAGAAGACATACAAATGGCCAACAGACACATGAAAAAAAAATACTCCACATCGCTTGGCATCAGGGAAATTCAAATCAAAATCACAATGAGATACCACTTTATACCAGTTAGAATGGCTAAAATTAACAAGACAGGAAACAACAAATGTTGTGGAGGATGTGGAGAAAGGGGAAACCCTCTTACACTGTTGGTGGGAATGCAAGCTGGTACAGCCACTCTGGAAAAGCACGGAGGTTCCTCAAGAAGTTAAAAATAGAGCTACCCTATGGCCCAGCAATTGCACTACTGGGTATTTACCCCAAAGATACAGATGTAGTGAAAAAAGGGGCAAATGCACCCCAATGTTCATAGCAGCAATGTCCACAATAGCTAAACTGTGGAAGGAGTTGAGATGTCCTTCAACAGAAGAATGGATAAGAAGATGTGGTTCATATATACAATGGAATATTACTCAGCCATCAGAAAGGATGAATACCTACCATTTACATTGACATGGATGGAACTGGAGGGTATTATGTTAAGTGCAATAAGTCAATCAGAGAAAGACAATTATCATATGGTTTCACTCATATGTGGAATATAAGAACAGAGGATCATAGGGGAAGGGAGGGAAAACTGAATGGGAAGAAATCAGAGAGGGAAAAAACCATGAGAGACTCTTGACTCTGGGAAACAAACTGAGGGTTACAGAAGGGGAGGTGGGTGGAGGGATGGGGTAACTGGGTGATGGGCATTAAGGAGGGCACACAATGTGATGAGCACTAGGTGTTCTATGAAACTGATGAATCATTGAACACTACATCAGAAACTAATGATGTACTATGTGTTGGCTAATTGAATTTAAATTTAAAAAAAGAATATTAAAAAAATAATTTTCTTTGTCTGTTCAGGTTGCTATAACAGAAATACCATAGACTGGGTGGCTTATAAACAACCAAATTTTTTTCTCACAGTTCTAGAGGCTGGGAAGTCCAAGATCAAGGCTCTGGCAGATTCAGTTGTCTCGTGAAAGCCCACTTCCTGGTTTATAGATGTGCTTTCTCATTATAACCTCACATGGCAGAAGGGGCAAGATAGCTCTGTGGGGTCTCACAAATTCCCTAATCCCATTCATGAAGGCTTCACCCAATGACCCAATTATCTCCCAAAGGCCCTACTTCCTAACACCATCACATTGAGCTTACTTTCAACATAAAAGTTTGTAGGGGGAGACAGATATTTAGTCTACAGCAATATGAATACTTCTGCTTCTTTTATTGTTTGGCCCTGACCTTTCCATCTTTTCCTATAAGTACTCTGAATGAGAAGCTTTCACACAAAATAAAATGATTTCCCAACAAAATCTCTGCAAGATAATGAGAACACATAGCAATTGAGAGAGGACCACATGAGTAGGGGTTAACTAGAAGGGGACCATGGTGGCTTAGGAAGGGGACCAAAAGGGAAAAAGGCAGCAGTGACAGCACAGACAAGGAACAGAAGGCAAAGAGGAAGACAGGGTGGCATCATAATGGTAGCCCAGATCATGTCCTTGTGTTGATGCAAGACACTCTGTGAATTTCCTACCTAAACCAGTTGAGAGAAATGAGGTGTGGTTAGAGCACCCAAATTTTTCTTGCTAGAGTCTGAATTAGCTGTAATATTTTTCAGTATTATTTTCCTGCTAGGATAATGTGTTGCGTGAAAATTGTGGTATTTAAAAAATCTATGTTAAAGCCAGCCAAATGGATTTCAATATTTGATTTAATAGTTACTGTTTCACCCAATACACTGTGCCTGGATTCTCATCTTAGAAGAGGAATAATTAGGGGTGCCTGGGTGCCTCAGTTGTTAAGTGTCTGCCTTCAGCTCAGGTCATGATCCCAGGGTTCTGGGATCGAGCCCCGCATCAGGCTCCCTGCTCGGCGGGAAGACTGCTTCTCCCTCTCCCACTCCCCCTGCTTGTGTTCCCTCTCTTGCTATGTCTCTCTCTGTCAAACAAATAAATAAAATCTTTAAAAAAAAAGAAGAGGGATAATTATATCTAATTGAATGGTTGAATGAATGCTATGTTTCTTCAAATATATTATACACATGTAGGGTTACCAACACTCCTGGTTCATCTGGGACTGTCCCAATTTTAGCACTGAAAATCCCCCAGTTCTGGGTAAATTGAGATGTTTAGTAACCTCATGTATATTTGAGTTTTTATGGGAATCTTTTCAATTTTAATGATTATATGTATATTTATAATCATTTTTATTTTAAAATGTGGTTTTATACATGAAATATGCCAGTTATTATATAAGTTGGAGTTAAATGGGTAGGCCTATAGGAATCCAATTTAGACAGCACAAATTACAGGCATAGCATTTGAAAATACCTATGACTATTTCAAACCTTCAAAAACAACATTGAGAATAACTCTTCAGAAGTCTTAATAATAGATGTGATTTGTACAGTTAGAGAAGGTTTTTATATACTCAACTTCCATGCACATTGCTGAGAGTTGTTTGTTCTTTTGCCTTAAAAAAAAAATTAGGCAAAATGTTAGTCCCAGTGGCAAAAATTTTGAAGGTAGATGAATGAGGTTTGGGAAGTGTTGAGAAAAGATGTATATAAGGCATTTTTCAAAAAGCCTAGCATACAGTGGTGCCCCAAAAATGTTTTGTTTTGTATTTTTCTTCCTTTTCATTTGTTGTTTGTAAGAGAATTTAGTATAAAAGACATTCAAATTAGACAAATCAAGGTTTAAATCCTAGCACTGTCAATAACTAACTGGTGGACTTTAAGCATGTTATGTACCATTCTCAGGTCTCTATAAAATAGTGGATAATGCAATACACTTCAAAATATCATAAGCATCTTCAATATTGTCAGGATATTGCTAAGTTGTCAGTTCTTCCCAAATTGGTCACTGAATCTATTGACTCAATACAGTCCCAATCAAAATCCGAGCAAAAGGTCCCACCTTGTAAGTAATTATAAGCAGATATAGTGCTTTGTACCAGAGAGGATGAGGTTCTGTGGTAGAAATAGAGATCTCAAGAACAGTGACTTACATATGTTTATTTCTCATTCATATAAAATAAATCCAGGGATTTCCAAGGAAATATGAAAGCTTCACAGTGTTAGGCACCCAGGCTCCTTTTATCTTTTTGCTCTACAAAATGTGGCTTGCATCTTAAAACTCACTTTATAGCCCAAGAGAGCTGCTGGAGCTCCAGACATCACATTTGCATTTCAGGAAGCTATAATAATCATAACATTGTGGTATTTGCAAAAGAATAGGCATTGGGGAGGGTATGTGCTATGGTGAGAGCTGTGAATTGTGTAAGACTGTTGAATCACAGACCTGTACCTCTGAAACAAATAATACATTATATGTTAAAAAAAAAATAAAAAGAAGAAGATAGCAGGAAGGGAAAAATGAAGGGGGGGAATCGGAGGGGGAGATGAACCATGAGAGACTATGGACTCTGAGAAACAAACTGAGCGTTCTAGAGGGGAAGGGGGTGGGGGGATGGGTTAGCCTGGTGATGGGTATTAAAGAGGGCACGTATTGAATGGAGCACTGGGTGTTATATGGAAACAACAAATCATGAAACACTACATCAAAAACTAATGATGTATTGTATGGTGATTAACATAATAATAAAAAAATAAAATTAAAAAAAGAATAGGTAAATAGACTGATGAAACAGAAGAGAGTGTCCAGAAATAGACCCACATAAGTACAGTCAATTGGTCTTTGACAAAGGAGCAAAGGCAATACAACAAACCAAAGATAGTTTCTTCCAACATGGTGCTGGAACAATTGGACATCCATATGAAAAAAAAAGAAAATGAAGCTAGACACAGACCTTTCACCCTTCACAAAATTAATTTGAAATGGGTCACAGACCTATATATAAAATGTAAAACTATCAAACTCCTAGACAATAATGTAGGAATGTCTGGTGAGTTTTTAGATACAATAACAAAGGCATGATCCATTAAAAATAATCAATAAGCTAGATTCATTAAAATTAAACACCACAGCTCTGGGAAAGACACCGCCAAGAGAATGGGAAGACAAGCCACAGACAAGGAGAATATATTTGCAGAAGACACATCTGATAAAAGACTACTATCCAAAATATACAAAGAATTTTTGAAACAGTAAGAAAACAGACAACTCAATTTTAAAATGGGCTAAAAACATTAACAGACACCTCACGAAAGAGGATATACAGATGGCAAATAAGCATTTGAAAGGATGCTCCAAGTATATATCAAATTAAACAACAATAATATACTACTACACAACTACTAGAATGGCCAAAATCCAGAATACTGACAACACTAAATGCTGGTGAGGATATGGAGCAACAAAACTCTCATACAGTGCTAGTGGGAATGCAAAATGATATAGCCACTTTGAAAAACAGTTTGGCAATTTCTTACAAAACTTAACATAATCTTACCATATGATCCAGAAACCATGCTCCTTAATATTTACCCAAAAGAACTGAAAACATATGTCCACACAAAAATCTGTAAAGGTTGTTTACAGCGGCTTTATTTATATTTGCCAAAACTTGGAAGCAAACAAGATGCCCTTCAGTAAGCAAATGGATAATCTTGGTACATTCAGGCAACAAAATATTACTCAGGGCTAAAGAGAAATGATCTGTGTTCCAAGCGAGGAAAAGACATGGAGGAACTTTAAATGCATTTATGAAATGAAAGAAGCCAATCTGAAAAGGCTACATACTGTATGGTTCTAACTATAGGACATTCTGAGAAAGGGAAAACTATGGAAATAGTAAAAAGATCAGTGGTTTCCAAGGGTGGGGAGGGGAAGATGTAAATAAGTGGAGCACAGAAGAGTTTTGGGTTAGTGGAAATATTCTGTATGATACTATAATGAACATTATACATTTGTCCACACTCATAGAATATACGACACTGACCACAAATCCTAATGTAAACTATGAACCTTGGATAACTTTGATGTGTTGATGTAAGTTCAACTGTAACAAATGTACAACCCTGATGAGCCACTCTGGTGATGGAGGAGGCTATGCATGTACAGGGACAGGGAATAGAGGAGAAATCTCCGTACTTTCAACTTTGTTGTGAACCTAAAACAGCTTTAAAAAGTAGTCTTTTCTTTAAAAAAATAATCTTGAGGCTTCAATGAGACAATTGCTATAAAGCAAAATGTCTGTACAGAGTAGGTGCTTAGTAAATATTGGTCCCTTCCCTCCCCCCCAGTCTTCATTAAATAGAAGAATCTGTGTGTTCTTGTTTTCTTCATACTCTCTAATCCAGGGAAAATGTCACACCTCTTTCATTTTCTTCCAACTATCTTCAAGCATTAATTGAGGCATAGTAGCAAATAGAACTGCTAGAATAAATCTAAACCAAACAACTCAAACATATGATGTAAAGCCCAGTACAAGTATGACAAGTATTAGCTTGAAAAAAACCTAATGTGTTCTAGTAGCTGGGATAAAAACATATATATTTAGATGTCTTGGGGCTGTAATAGGCTTTCCCAGCAATTTTAGAAAAGCTACACTTTCTGGCCTTCCATATCTCTTAAAAATCCTTTTATTCATAAGAGTACAATTTCATAATTTCCTTCCTGAGAAAAGAATGAAAGGGTAGAGTGAAGAAAAGCAAAAAATAAAAATCAGCAAAGGACAAAGAGGAGGAAGAAGATGAAAAGGAAGTATTTACTGAGTATCTTTTATGTAACAGGCATTGTGTTCATACTGGATATGAATCATTTGAGTTGCAATGATTTTGTAAAATTCAAATATACATAAAATCAAGGATATTAGTGTGTATCTGCTCTTAGAAGTTAAAAAAAAAGGATGATCCAAAACTCTGACAACAAGCAAACTCTTCTAGTTCTAAATATTTAAAAAGTATTTTTATCCTTATTCCCAGAAGTCTGTTATTTTTAACTTTCCAGTACTAGCAATCTTTTTAAAATATTTCTCTTCATCCGAATTATATACTTCTGAAAGTAATGTTAAAAGTATTGCCCATGATGCAGCTAAACAGAAAAGAGGAAATCTCATGCATTTGAAATCCCAAAATAAACCCTTGGGTTCACATCTGCCTACTTCCATCATTAAAAGTCAAGATAAAAATCTCATGGTTCTATTTCAGTAGGATATGCCTTTCCCAAGAAAAAAATTTTAATCCCTTGGCCACACTCCAGAACTGGGAAAAAATTGAGCCCCAATAACCTTAGATTTCTGTCACATGCAATGAATTAACTCATCTAGGCATTTAGAATGGAACTAGCTATGTGCCACCTATGTGAGAATTGAAAATAGTTACTCCAATAATTTTTCTGTGGTATTTAATCCTCTCAAAGAACACCAGTTGAGAAAGACTCTTAGTTCTTTTCCTAATAAAATGTGTTCAAAACCATGTTACAAGTAAATCAAATAAAAGATGAATGTAGTAAAGATGGATGCCAGTTAATATAGAGGGTTCATATAAACTGAGTAGCTAGAAATCTAAACTATTAACTATAAAATTGGAAGCTCTCTTTTCTGCCAAAGGGCACTGAACCATGGAAGAAAAAATACAAATGAAAATATTGCTCAGAAAGCAATTTTAATGGCCTTTAGAAAAAATACAAGAATGTATGGTTATATTGCTGGATATTTTTTTCTTAAAGCAATCCTCAATAATAGAGAAACTAAATAATATATGAGAGGCAATAACAAACAAGGAACAACATAGCAATCAAATACCAGATTCACTATATGGGTGACCAAAGAGAGGAAAAGACAGGGGAAAAACAAAAACAAAAACAAAAACAAAAACAAACACTTCACAAATTCCTATATATCTAAGCTCTGATTCCCACCCACTGTCCATTCTATTGGAAACAATTGCCGCCCACCTAAACACCAAATTCAAAAGGGTAGCCTAACTCTATATTGAGTGTAATATTCTATTCAAACTTCCCCTATCCAGAATCATCCCTCAGAAACCTCATCCTGGTAATCTGCTATACTTGACTCAGCATAAGCAGATCAACGTCCAAGTCCCACCTACATCCATCCATTATTGGAGAAAAAAACATCAGCAATTTATTGAAAAGAAAATTGAGAAGAGAACATTCTAGTCAATAATAGTTCTATGAATAAAGGCATGACACTTATAAAAATGTATGAAAGAATTAGTTCCATGAAATTAAATTTAGAGATAGTTTTGTAGGGTGAGGACAAACAGCCAGATACTTGAATGGATAAAAAGGTGATGTAACTATCTTGCCTTGAACCCAATTATGCATATATGGTAGGAAAACTGATAGTTTTCCCCCAAAATCTGTTCTTGCCTCCTGCTGTCAAGAATACTCCATCTAGCAAGGCCATCATTCAGAGTGATAGAAGAGATAAAGTTTCCTAGACAAACAAGACTTAAAGGAGTTCATGATCACTCAGCCAGCTTTAGAAGAAATGTTCAAGGGGACTATCCGAGTGGAAAGGAAAAACCATAAGCAGGAGTAAGAAAAGTAGGAAGCACAAAAGCAGTAAAAATAAATGTACTTATAAAAATCAGTCAAGGCGGAAAAAATCAATCAAGGGATTACAAAATAAAAGAATGTAAAGTATGACATCATATACTTAAAATGTGATGAGGGGGAGGAGTAAAAATTTAGCCCTTTTAGAATGGGTTCAAATTTAAGTGACCATCAACTTTATATAGACTGCTATATGCATAAGATGTTATATATAAACCTAATGGTAACCACACACCAAAAAACAGTAATAGATACGCAAAATATAAAGAGAAAGGAATCCAAGTACATCACTAAAGAAAGCTAGTAAGCCATGAGAAAAGAAAGCAAGAGAAGGAAAGGTGCTACAAAAACAACCACGAAACAAGTAATAAAATGGCAATAAGTACATTCCCATCAATAATTACTATGAATGTAAATGGACTAAAATGCTCCTATCAAAAAACATAAGATGATAGAATGGATAAAAAAGCAAGACCCATCTATTTGCTGCCTAAAAGAGACTCATTTCAGACCTAGACACATGCAGATTGAAAGTGAAGCGATGGAAATGAAAAGAAAGACAGGGTAACAATACTTATATCAGATAAAATAGACTTTAAAACAAAGACCATAACAAGAGACAAAGAAGGACACTATATAATCATAAAGGGAACAACCCAACAAAAGTTATAACAATTGTTGATATTTATACACCCAACATGGGAGCACCCAAATACATGAAGCAGCTGATATTAATATAGATACACATATTTGTCAACACCAATTTTGTATCACATTTTTTAATTTTTGTCTAAATATTGTAACTATCAAGTTCATTATTGAAAAATGACTACCATATAAATGAATTGTCAAACTAATCCTAATGGTCAAGGCAACAAATGTATTCAGATCGACTTTTTTCTAGAAAATACCTCACTTATTTTCTGATACAATGAATGATTTAAGATGATTCCTTGTAACATCTACCCACTTACTAGTTCTAAGTAAGTCTTAGAGTCTACCTGAGTCATTTGTTTCTGTATTGTCTAATTATTCTCCTCATTCTGAGACATAACTTCATGTTTCTTTGCAAGTTTGTTAATTTTTTATTGGATTCTAGATATTGTCAATATTATGTTTGGTGTTGGGTTTTATTTTGTTTAAGCAATAGTTTAGTTTTTGTTTTTGTTTTCTGAGACACAATTAAGTTACTTGGAAATAGTTTAATCATTTCAGGACATGTTTGTAAGCTTTGTTAGGTATTCCCAGTTTTCAGTCTAGGGATAATTTGGCCTTACTACCTTTGTATGAAGTAATACTCTTCTGAGGACTCAATTCAATATCCTGTGTGTTAGAAAGCTCTGTTTGGGGACCCCCTACTTGTTCTATGGCCTGAAAACTCAATCCAGACAATAAGATAGGACAATTCTGTTGTTCATTTGTTTCCTCTTCTGAAGGAATCACTATCACTGTCCTGTACTACCTTTTGTCCAATGTGTGAAAACCATTGTTTCTTATGGGGTTTTTTTTTTTTTTTTGGTTTTTAGGGGTTTTTGTTTTGTTTTGGGGATTTTTGGGGGGGGGGTTTCTTTTTCTTTTTCTTTTCTTTTTTTTGGTTTTGGTTTTAGTTTTGGTTTTTTTGGTGGTGGTGGTGATGTTTAAGGAGGGGTGGGGAGATCTGCTTCCTATTAGTCTATCATGACCAAACATGGAAATATCACTTCCCCACTCCTGAATATATCTTAATACAGAAAATATCAACACAGACTAAAACACTGGGCTTTTCATTTCATATGACATTCTAAGCAAAATTTATATAGGACAGGGAAAGGCATGAGACATCACCATGGATTAGTATTAACATAACAAGGCTTTATGCTTCCCAATACTGCACATTTTCGTCTTTCTTGGCACCCTGAAGGTTTTATTCTTGAGAGGGATATACCAGATAAATATTTTGGATGTTTAAATAGTGTTCTGTATCATTCAGAATCCAATCAGGAGGGAAAAAAAAAAAAACACATTCAGTAATTTGAAGAGCTATAATAGGAGAAACGAAATATTAACTATTTACGGGAAATTAGCTACTAAAAAATGAAAGAGGATTTTAAAGAATATTGTAGGACTGTGGGAGAGTACCAGGGGAGGAATAAACATGAAATGAGGCCCCTTTCCTAAAGCTGGGATTCAGACCTCTTTGGAGAGAGAAGTTTCATCCTACTGGATGGTGATAAAGTTAGCAGGTTGTCAAGGGTCAGAGTCGGTTCATGATCAGTAGGCCAAGGCTGAGAGACAGGGAAATACATCCTGGGCTTGGCACATGTGAATGTGAGCACCATTGTGTATCTTGCATGCTGTTGACTGCAAAACACTGCATCAGCAGGCTGAGAATAGGTGGGGCTACCTGAATCTAGAAGACAAGCCCCTTTCTCCTGTAGTCTTACTCCATACCCCTCTCCTGGTAAAAAAGAAATGTTTAAAAGATTGAGCTCTAGGATCACAAGCAGGCTAATTAATACGGAATATGGAGGTAAGAAGTGATAAACTGATAACTGACCCATGCTATTCTTTCTTTCTTTCCTTCTCTTTTTGTCCCAGTAGGATAAGTGTGATTGTGAAGGGAGATAGGAAATAAGAACCAACATGAATCATTTAACTATAAGCCATTCTCAGGCTGATCAATTTTAACAAATATGGAAGTTGAAGATATCAGAATTCTTGTATTTTTTTGTTTTTTGGGTTTTTTTTTTTTTGAAAAGGGGGAAATTATATTATCATATGATCTTATGATGCAAAATAACAATGAAAATTAATTAATAACTTCAAATCTCAAGGTCATCCCAGATTCAAGGAAAAAGAAAATTAGATTCAGTCTCCTGATGGGAGGAGATGAAAAATATGATGGCCATTAACTTCAATCTACCATAGGGAGGCACAGGATTTGGAGCTTAGGAGAAAGCTGAAATTAAAAACATATTTGTATTTACCAGTACATATGTTATAACTGAAATTATGAGAATGATGATGTTTCTTGAGATAACTAAATATACATATACATATTACTGTAACATTTATTATTTATATATATATTACCACATATTTCAGAGTGAATGAACCACTCAACATGGATAAATATCAACATAAAGTATAAAAACATAATATTGAATGAAAAAAGAAAGTTTCAACATTTTATGCAAAATTTTATGCAAATCCATATATTGCTTTTAGATGATTAATAATAATCCTTAAGTTCATAATGATAGGTAAAACTTGTACATCTTTGCAGAATGCTTAAGAACCAGCTTATATTCTTGAAAACTGGTAAATAAAGGGAAACAATCAAGCTTTTTTTCTGCCTTTCCTATATCAACTGCTTTTTATGGTCACCAAATAGCTGATGAGGGGAGGTTACTTTTTAGAGAGTAAATCAAATCACAAACACAAAAGGCAATAGAGTATTATCATTTTGCAACCCCAAGTGAAATAATAAATCCATGCAATTATCAATGGTGGCTAAAATCACAAAAATAGAGCTATCCAGATACTGTATAACTCCTTAGCAAAGTATTTATACCATCTGTAAGCAATCTTATCAAAGACTAAAAATGAATCAGATCAAGCCTTTGCCTTGAATTACCAATTTGCGGAGTACAGAGAAACATATTCAATGATACTATAAGAACAGAACCAGCGAAATTCAACAAAATACAGATAGATAGCACAGGACTCTCTACAACAAACTGATTAAGAAAAAAGAGACTTCTGGTTTGTTTTTCAGTCTGGCATATAAGAAGCTAGAAGTCACCACACTGTCCCAACAAAAAGTAGAAAAGTAAACAAAGTGAAAAATCAACAACTCTTCTTAGCTTCATAGAAAAGTGAGGTCATAGGGCAAACCAATGTCCCCAAAATTTGGAGAGACAAACAGACAAATATAGAAAATCACAACTTACCAGAGCAAATACCCAAGAGCACAAATCTCTGCAGGAACAAGCGCCAAGGCAGGGAAATCTGAATTTAACTGATGAACTGCTGAAGGCTCAGCATAGACGTATCTGAGAAATAAAAACAAAAGGGACACCCAGTCATAGGGGGGATGGCACGCTTTTGTGAATTTTACCTCCAATAATTCAACTACGTTCTCACAATGGATATTGGAGAAAAATCGCCTTCTGTCTCTGGCTGGAAGAGGAAAAGCTGCCACTTTGAAATACGCCAGAGCACTCCTCTTAATAGGGTGTCTGCCCACAGGAGGAACTATTTAACTGGAGCCTTACCTGCTGGGATGTTATTAGACCTGGGGGAAGAGAAATACGCATCTCCAGCCACCTTTAACCACTCTATCCCACTTAAGAGGAAGGGGTTGGAAAATGAGAAACCAGTGTGAGGTTCACAGCCCAGAAGTACAAATCCACTAAAAGACTGAGACCTGTTCATGGGACTATAGAATGCTTTCCCTCACCCCATACCTTGCCACATTACCAAAGGCTTATTTACTGCAGTTCCCTTTACTCAGTATATCTTTTTCAACTACCAGAAAAAATTATAAAGCACTGTAAAAAGCAAAAAACAATTGAAAGAAACAGAGCAAGCATCAGAACCAGACTCAGATGGCAGCCATGTTTGAATTTAGAGATTGGAATTTAATTTAATTTAATGATTAAGATGCTAAGGACTCAAATTTATAGAAACAGAGTAGGTTGGGGATATCGGGGGTGGTGGGTGGGAAAAGGAAGAGATGTTGGTCAAAGAATACCAACTTCCAGCTATAAGATGAATAACTTCTGGGAATCTAATGCAGCATGATAACTATAGTTAACAATACTGTGTTTTATTCTTGAAGCTGCTAAAAGAGTAAATTGTTTTAAGTATAGTTGACATACAATGTTATGTTAGTTTCAAGTGTATAAAAGAGTAGATCTTAAATGTTGACCCAACCACCACAGTAATAAAAAAATGGTAATTATGTGAGGTGATGGATGGGTTAACTAACCTTATTGTGGTAATCAATCACAATATATATCAATTATCACATTGTACACACTAAACTTATACAATGTTATACATCAGATATATCTCAATAAGAGTGGGAAAAGAATGCTAAGGGCTCTGAGGATAAAGTAGACAGCATGTAAGAACAGATAAACTATGTAAGCAGAGAGATGAAAATTCAAAGAAAGAACAAAAAAGAAATAGTAGAGATCAAAAAAGGTAACAGAAATGAAGAATGCCTTTCAAGGGCTCATTAGTAAATAGAACACCGCTGAGGAAAGAATCTCTGAGCTTAAGGATATCTCAATAAAGACCTCCAAAACTGAAAAGCAAAGAGGAAAAAGGTTAAAAATCAGAACCAGATATCCAGAAATTGTGGAAAAACTACAAAAGCTATAACATATGTGGAATGGGAATTCTAAATGGAGAACAAAGAGAGAAATGTACAAAAGAAATTTAAACAATATTGAGACAGTAGTGACTATATCCCCAAATTAATGTCAGACACAAAACCAAAAATCTCGTAAGCTCAGAGAACACCAAGTAGTATAAATGGCAAAACAATTAGCTGGGGCATATCATTTTCAAACTACAGAAAATCAAAGATAAAGGAAGAATCATGAAAGAAGCCAGAGGTAAAGACCTCTAACTATAGAGCAGCAATGGTAAGATTTACATCTGACTTCTAAGAAACCATGCAAGCAAGAAGAGAGTGAGTGTAAGATTTAAAGTGTTAAGAGCTACCCTACGACCCAGCAATTGCACTACTAGGTATTTACCCCAAAGATACAGATGTAGTGAAAAGAAGGGGCACCTGCACCCCAATGTTCATAGCAACAATGTCCACAATAGCCAAACTGTGGAAGGAACCGAGATGTCCTTCAAAAGACAAATGGATAAAGAAAGGATGAATACCCACCATTTGTATCAACATGGATGGAACTGGAGGGGATTATGCTAAGTGAAATAAGTCAAGCAGAAAGCAATTATCATATGGTTTCACTCACAGGTGGAACATAAGGAATAGAACGGAGGACCTCAGGCGAAGGGAGGGAAAACTGAATGGGAAGAAATCAGAAAGGGAGAAAAACCATGAGAGACTTTGGACTCCGGGAACCAAACTGAGGGTTACAGAAGGGAGGGAAAGGGTAACTGGGTGACAGATATTAAGGAGGGCATGTGTTGGGATGAACACTGGGTGTTATACACAACTAATGAACCGTTGAACACTACAACAAAAACTTATGATGTACTATATGCTGGCTAACTGAACATAATAAAAAAAAGTTAAAAAAAAAAGTGTTGAGAGAAGAAAACCACCAACCTAGCATTCTGTACTATGTGAAATTATTATTTAAGAGTGAAGGAAAAATACTTTCTCAGACAAGAAAAAATTGAGGGAATTTGTTTTCAGTAGATCTGCGTTGCAAGAAACGTTAAAAGAAATTCTTTAGGCAGAAGATACTATAGGACAGAAACTTGAATCTACATAAAGAAAGGAAGAGCATCAGAGAAGAAATAAGTGAAGCTAAAATAAAAACTTTTATTTTTCTTATTTTTCATTGATCTTTTAAACTAATGTTTGTCCAAAATAATAATAGCAACAATGTATTCAACTACCTGTATATGCTTATTCTTATGTAAGTGAAATGAGTGACAGCAATGATGCAAGGGACAGGAAGAAGGAATTAGGATTATTTTATTATAAGGTATTCTTACTATTTATGAACATATCAATTATACTTCTTTTTAAACTTTTTTTAGTGTTTTCCCTGTAGTTTGCAATATACAAATAATCGAAGTCTATTTTCGAAATACTATACCACCTCACTGGTGATCCAGCAGTTACACTCCTTGATATTTGCCTAAAAGATTGAAAATTTATGTCCATATAAAAACCTGTGCAGAGATGTTTATAGCAGCTTGTGTGTAGAGGCCAAAACTTAGAAGCAGCCAGGATGCCCTTTGTTGGTTGAATGAGTAAACGAACTGTGGTACCTCCAAGCAATGGAATATTATTCAGTACTAAAGAGAAATGATCTGTCAAGGAAACTTAAATGAAGGAAACTTAAATGGAGGAAACTTAAATGAATATTACCAAGTGAAAGAAGCCAATATGAAAAGGTTGTATATTGTATGATTCCAACTGTATGACATTCTAGAAAAAGCAAAACCATAGAAATGGTAAAAACGAAAACAAAAACAAAACAATGACTGCCAAGAATTAGAGGAGGGAGGCATGCATAGGCAGAGCACAGAAGAATTTTAGGGAAGTGAAAATATTCTGTATGGTACTATTATGGTAGATAAATATCATTATGTATTCGTCCAAATCTATAGAATGTACAACACCAAGTGTGGACCCTAATATAAACTATGGATTGAGTGATTATGATGGGCCAAGGTATGTTTACGAGTCATAACAAATATACTACTCTGTGGGGCATGTTGATAGTGGGAGATAATGTGGGATAATGCATGTGTGGGAGCAGAGAGTATACGGGAAATCTCTGTACCTTCTGCTCAATATTGCTGTGTATCCCAAATGACTTTAAAAATAAAGCCCATTTTTAAAAATTAAATATGAAAGAGAACCTCCAGATTAAATATGTGGTTGTTTCTTATTTGGATCCCGAGTAAGAAAATAAATATATAAAAACTTTTAAGACTAATGAAATAACAGGGGAAATTTACATTTAAACACTGGATTTTTTATAATTCTGAGGAATTACATTTAATTTTTTTAAGTATGATAATGGAATTGTGGTTATTTTTTAAAATAATCTTTTCCTTTTAGATATACATACCAAAATATTAAACAGATGAAATTATATGATGTCTGAGATTTGCTTCAAAATTATCAAGGGAATAATGTGGGTGGGACATTAGATTAAACAGAATTGTTCATAGGTTGATCCTCATTGATGCTGAGTGATAAGAACATGAAGTATATTGTACTAATCTTTCTACTCTAGTATATAATAGAAATTTAACTTGTTAAAAAGTAAACTTTTCAACAGTATCATACATACATAAAAACCATATTCATGCTGTGAATTATAATAATGAAATGAACACCTTGACTCTACCATCCAATATAACTTATAATAAAAATACTGTTTTATCTAGCTGGTGTTCCTCCCTGATCTCTTCCCTTTTAGCATTATCCTGACTTTTTATTATTCCCTAAAGTTTTCATCATCATCGTCGTGATGATTTTATTATGTTTCAGAGGTATCTCTAAATATTTGGTTTTGCTTGTTTTTTTGAGTTTTAAAAAATATTGTCATAGTTTAAGATGTCTACTGAGACTTACTTTTTTCACTCAATGTTATGATTCTAAACTTCATTCACATAGTTCTTTTCACTTTGTTCATAAAATATACCTTTATAAGTACACTTACTACATAATCATAATTAGCAGTTTGAATATGTAACCCCCAAATAAACCAAAAAGTTGTGGAGAACAGAGACCATGTCTTTTCATCAGTTTTCTCATCTTCTGCAAAAGGTAAACTACATGGTATTTTAAAAATGCACATTTGTGGGGCGCCTGGGTGGCTCAGTTGGTTAAACGACTGCCTTCAGCTCAGGTCATGATCCCAGGGTCCTGGGATTGAGTCCCACATCAGGCTCCTTGCTCTGCAGGGAGCCTGCTTCTCCCTCTCCCACTCCCCCGCTTGTGTTCCCTCTCTCGCTGTGTCTCTCTCTGTCAAATAAATAAATAAAATCTTTTAAAAAAAAAAATGCACATTTGTGAATAAGTGTTAATGAACAAGTGTTTTCATGAGTAATATAGCTATAAATGTGTTTCAACAACAACAAAAAAGAAGTGTAAAGAAGTGTAAATGACATCCTTGTAAAAATAATATTATTTCTAAATTTTTTTAAAAGATTGTATTCATTTATTTGACAGAGAGAGACACAGCGAGAGAGGGAACACAAGCAGGCGGAGTGGGAAAGGGAGAAGCAGGCTTTCCTGTGGAGCAGGGAGCCCGATGCAGGGCTCAATCCCAGGACCCTGGGATCATGACCTGAGCCAAAAGCAGACACTTAAAGACTGAGCTACCCAGGCACCCCATTTCTAAAATTTTTTTAAAGACCTTATTTATTTATTTGGGAGAGCGGGACAGAGCAAGAGAGAACACAAATGATGGGGAGGGGGAGAGGGAGAAAGAGTCCCCGAGTGGGGAGCCCACAACCTGGGGGCTCAATACCAGGACCCTGAGATCATGACCTGAGCCAAAGGCACACGCTTAATGGATTGAGCCACCCAGGTGCCCCTAAATTTTTAAGACACTTTATGAGAATGTCTGTGAAAAGGCAGAGCTTAGGGACTCTTGTACTAGATGAAATTGAGCATAGGTCCTTCAATTCTTGGACTCAAGGTCCCCCATTTATAAATTATAAAGAATTAAAATATATATTTGCTCAAAGAATAATCTTCCCATTTTTTACGATTCAATTAGATAAAATTTAAGTGTTAATTTTGGTATTCAGTGTAAAAAAATTCAAAGAACCCAAATATTAGTACAACAAATGAATATATAACTATTTAGTTCATTGAAAACTGACATATGGCTGGCCCTAAAATTTATTGGTGCCATGAAGTCAAAGCTGATGCCGGAAAGATTAGTCTTCAAAAAAAAATGTGAAATGTAATATGGTATGACAATTATACCTCAATAAATGAAAAAAAAAAAAAGGAATGCAACTCAAGCTCAAACATTTCTCTTTTTCATTTAGGAAGGATTTTGCACTTGGGATAGAGGCCAGTGATTTATTAGGTTAAGTTTTCTCTCAGCAGCACTCTGGTTACTCTCAGTATTCAAGCACAACAGCTTCATTGTACAAAGCCAAGCATCATACTTTATTTTTATTACTTCTAGGAGACTGTGATAATATTGAATTTAGAAAGAGAAGACTAATATCCTTATTGACATTATTGTTGACCAAAGCACTTCCTTGTAAGGAGCATGAGTCTATTGCTTCTTTAGATAAAACCTTACAAAAAGTTCAGAAGGGAAATGATGGGCTACAGTTTTAATCCAGCAGCTGGAAAAATTCATTGTTCAGTATTGTTAAGAGCTATAGTCTCAGTAACATTTGATTAACCTGAATATAAAGATAAGCAAATTTATCTGTTAAGTATTTCTAGTCTTCTTTCCAGATGCTGTTATTCATTGTTGTCATATCACTTTTAGTTCTCCTTCTGCTTCTTTTAGAAAGAGAAACTTTCTACTTTCGATGAATTGAGAAAAGAAAAAAAGACAATATTACTCTCTAGGCTTAGGATTTTTATCTCTTCCACTTTTAAATCCACTTTTTTGTCAGATGCAATCATGGACATAAAGATAGTCATGATTCCCAGAAATTATCAGGTATTGACCCTATGACAAATCATATTCTGCCTTTGGTAATTATTCCCATTTGGCTACCTTTTTTTAATGGTACTTACGGTTGGAATATCAATACTGTCAAAGTTTGATAAAAATTGTGTTACTGGTTAGGCTTTGTTGCTGTTCTCTACCACCTAACATGAGAAAAAAATAATAAGGACATGTTAAGTGAAGCTAGAGTAAGACTGGATGGTCAGTGGAGTAACCACACTGAAGTGCTGTGGCTTAATATGGAGTCTCTCAATAGGTCAGAATTATATTGGTATTTATACTTACACCTCTTGGAGGACTTTGAGGAGCCAAGGATAATCAGAGCTCCTGGGCCATGAAATAGCCTCATCAGTATACTTCAGTATGTCACAGTGATATGATCATATTCTCTGTCTGTCATAATATGAAAATGATTGTAAAGCACTGACCTAATGTTTTAAAAAATTAATCAAAGGAATTCTTACTCAATAATTACATTGTCAAGTTTTTTATGTGCTCCCATTGGTATTAATTAAATAGTATAATTATCATTTTTTGAAATAAGTATAGTGCCAGTATAATATCAATTTTTAAAAAATTTTGTAACTCAATCATTATTGATATTAAAATATAAAAATCCTTCACATAAACTCAAGAGACAGAGGTTATGTTTTATTATTCTTACTTACTTTTAGATGATTACAGATATCTTATTTATCTAATTAATTTCTTATATTATAAATAAAATCTGGATCCACAAAAAAGAATAAAGAGTACTAGAAATGGTGAATACATGGGCAAATATAAAACATTTTTCTTGTTATATAAATTCTCTTTAAAAATAATCAGTTCTTTAAAACAAGAATAATAATAATGTAGCATGGGCTTTCTAACAAATGTATATTAAAATATATGACAACAGTAACACAAAGTCCCAGAAGAGAGAAATGGAAATATACCATAATATTTTTATGGTATTTGAAAGTAGACTATAGTTAAAGAATTATACTCTAAGCCATAGAGTGGTTATTAAGTAACAAAACAAAGAGTTATAGAGAACAAGACAACAAAGAAAATAAAGTAAAATCAATACTAAATTAACCCAGAAGAAGGCAGAAAAATGGAAAAAGAGAGGAAAATAACATGAAACAAATAGAAAAAAATAGCAAGATTATAGATTTAAACTCAACCATCTCAATAATCACATTGTATATAGTCAAATCATCTCAATTAAAAGGAGTTCATTGTCAGATTGGTTATTTAAAAAAGCAAGACCCATGTTATGAGTTGCATTATGTCTCCTCAAAAAAGACATATTAAAGTTTTAACCCCCAATACCTCAGAATGTGATTTTATTTGGAAAAATGATATCTACAGTAATAATTAAGTTAAAATGAGGTCATTTGATGGATGTCCTTTTTCATTGGGGACATTGGAGGGACAACGAGGGGCAGACATTCGCAGAGGGAAGACAACATGAATGCAGAAAAAATGCCATGTGAAGACAGAAGATTGAAGTGATGATTCATCTGCAAGCCAAGAAATGCTTGAGGCTAGCAGAAACTAGGAGAGAGGGATGGAACAGTTTCTTCTCTATAGTCATAAAAGGAACATGGCCCTGCTGAGACCTTGATTTAGCACTTCTGGCCTTCAGAACTGTGAGACCATAAATTTCTGTAAATTAGCACTTCTTCTTTATAATGAACTAAACAAGTCAAGAGAAAATTAACATGGATGTAGAAGACTTGAAAATAACACTATCGAGCAACATGACACAGTTGACCTTTGTAGAACACTATAGCCAATAAGAGCATGTGTACCCTTTTTAAGCATACATGGAAGAAGGACCCTATTCTGAGCCATAAAATAAGTCTCAGCAAATTTAAAATTACTCATGTCATACAAAGTATGTTCTTGATCTCAGTGAAATTAAATTTGAAATCAATTATAGAAAGATAAAAGACTCCACTAAAAACCACTAGAACTGATAAACTAATTCAGTAAAGTTGTAGGATACAAAATCAATGTACAGAAATCTGTTGCATTTCTGTACACCAAAAAGAAGCAGTACAAGGAGAAATTAAGGAATCAATCCCATTTACAATTACACCAAAAACAATAAGATACCAATGAATAAACCTAACTAAAGAGGTGAAAGACCTGTACTCTGAAAACTATAAAACACTGATGAAAGAAATTGAAGGAGTGCCTAGGTGGCTCAGTCGGTTGAGTCTGACTCTTGATTTCAGCTCAGGCCATGATCTTGGGGTTGTGGGATTGAGCCCTACATTGGGCTCTATACTGTGCATGGAGCCTGCTTGGGATTCTCTCTCTCCCTCTTCATCTGCCCCTACCCTACCCCCACTGAAAAGAAGAAAGAAAGAAAGAAAGAAAGAAAGAAAGAAAGAAAGAAAGAAAGAAAGAAAGAAAGAAAGAAAGAAAGAAAGAAAGAAAGAAAGAAAGAAGGAAGGAAGGAAGGAAGGAAGGAAGGAAGGAAGGAAGGAAGGAAGGAAGGAAGGAAAGAAAGAAGGAAAGAAAGAAAGAAAGAAGGAAAGAAAGAAGGAAAGAAAGAAAGAAAGAAAGAAAGAAAGAAAGAAAGAAAGAAAGAAAGAAAGAAAGAAAGAAAGAAAGTTGAAGATGACACAAAGAAATGGAAAGACATTCTACGCTCATAGATTGGAAGAACAAATATTAAAATGTCTATACAACCCAAAGCAATCTACACATTTAAAGCAATCCCTATAAAAATACTAACAACACTTTTCACAGAGCTAGAACAAACAATCCTAAAATTTGCACAGAACCACAAAAAACCCCAAATAGCCAAAGCAATCTTGAAAAAGAAAAGCAAAGCTGGAGGCATCACAATTCTGGACTTCAGGTTGTATTACAAAGCTGTAGTAATCAAAACAGTATGGTACCGGCACAAAAAGACACATAGATAATGGAACAGAATAGAAAACCCAGAAATGAACCTATAACTCTATGGTCAATTAATCTTTGACAAAGCAGGAAAGAATAGCCAATGGAAAAAAGACAGTCTCTTCAACAAGTGGTGTTGGGAAATCTATACACCTGAACTGGTATTATACTGTATGGTAACTAACTGGAATTTAAATAAAAACTTCTTAAAAATCCCCAAATATTTGGAAACTAAACAACAATCCAATAAACTAGTTTGAAAAAATCCAATAAGCTAATTTGAACTGAGTGAAGATGAAAATACAATATGTAAATTTTTTTAGCATATAGCCAAAGCAGTACTTAAAGGGAAATTTATAATAATAAATGCCTGGATTAGAAATGAAAAGATCTTAAATGAAAGGCTTCAATTTCTACTTTATGAAACACCTATGACGAATGAACATACTTCAATGTATTAAAAATTATTTAATTAAAATTACAAGTTTATCTCAGTAAATGCAGAATAAAAGAACAAATAAAACCTTATGTGAGAAGAAAGAAAAATAAAAATCAATGTGTTTATCAATGACTCAGTGAAATAAACAGAGAAGCAATAAATGAAAACAAAACTGCTTCTTTGAGAAGATCAATAAAATTAGTCAACCTATATAACCAGAGTTACTGGTGTGGGGTGGGGTAAAAAGAAAGAACAGATTACCAATATCAAGAATGAGGGAGATGACATCACTAGAAATTTTATGATGTGAAAAGGATAATAAGAGTATGAACAACTTCTTTGTTAGTAAATCTGATAAGTTAGATAAAATGGACAAATTCCTTGAAAGACACAGTCTATCAAAGCTCACTGGAGAATAGATAATCTGAACAATATATCTACTAAAGGAATTGAAGTTGTAGTTTATATAATTCCCACATAGAACACTCTAGGCCCAGATAGTTTCACTAGTGAATTCTACCAATTATTTAGGAAAAGACAATTGTGATTCTACACAAACTCATCCAGAAAATTGAAGGTAAGAAAATCTGATATTACAACCAAAAACATTAGCAGAAAAGAAAACAAACCACTATCCTCATGTTCTTAATAAAATCTATCAAATCAAATCAGACAATAAATAAAAAGAAAATATGCCATGGTCAAATGGGATATTTAATCCTATAAATGCATGGTTGGTTTAACACTAGATATTTGGGGATTTTTAAGAAGTTTTTATTTAAATTCCAGTTAGTTACCATACAGTATAATGCCAGTTTCAGGTGTATAGATTTCCCAGCACCACTTGTTGAAGAGACTGTCTTTTTTCCATTGGCCATTCTTTCCTGCTTTGTCAAAGATTGACCATAGAGTTGTGGGTTCATTTCTGGGTTTTCTACTCTGTTCCATATTTAATTAATCCTATATTTAATCCTATAAATGCATGGTGATTTAACATTAGAAATTAATATACTTTACCCATATCAACAAAAAATAAAAAATTAAAGCCCTATTATCATCTCAGATGCAGACAAAACATTTAACAAAAATCTCATGCTGACTCTTATAAAAGCCATCAGCAAACTAGAAATATAAGGGAACTTCTTCAGCCTGATAAAAAGCATTGCATTAGTTGTCTATTGCTACTATAATAAATGCCACAAAGTTGATGGCTTAAAGCAACATAAATTTTTATTTATTAAACATATTATCTTATAGTTCTGGAGGTCAGAAGTTTAAAATAGGTTGGCGGAGCTGTGTTACTTCTGGAGGTCCCAGGAAATAATCCATTTTTCTTTCCTTTTCCAGCTTCTAGAGGCTCTCTACATTCTTTGGTTCATTACCAATGAATAAATACATTGTGGTATATCCATACAAGGAAATACTACACAAGAATAAAAAATAAATGAACTACTGGTCATATTAAAAACATGGGTAAGTCCTAAAATAATTCTGCTGAATGACAAAAACCAAACCAAAATGAATACATGTACTATGATTTAATTTAAAAATTCTAGAAATTACCAACTAATCTTTAATGATAGAAATCAAATTAGTGATTGCCTGAGGATGATGGGGGGTGGAGAGATAAAATGAATATTAAATGTCTAGAGGGAGATCATACAAAGGGGATTGAGAACACTTTTGGGAGGAAATAGATATGTTTATTATTTTGATTATGGTTATGGTTTAGTGGGTGTATACACATGAAAAAGCCTCAAATTGTACACTTAACGTATGTGTAGTAATTGTGTGTCAATTATACCTCAATAAAACTTTTAAACCAGATTAACCAAATCCTTTGACAGTTTTTGGCCTTTCATGTTCCCAGAACTAAAATTGATACCACAATAAACAGTAAGTGTGCCAGTTTCGCTTGACCTGAGAATTTGAATACATTTCTAAGATTTTTCATGCATCAAGTATCCCACCAGATGTTAATCATGGATCAGATTCCACAGAGTTTAAACACCTGTGGCCTTTCTGACCCATAAATCTGAAACAAATCAGAAATAAATTCAATTTAGTGACACTCAAGGAAGAACTCAGATCTATGTGAATATTTGAGAATTCTTAGATATTAAAATCTATCAGATGTCTGAACACATTTATGTTGTGCTTTAAAATTCAATAAACAAAAAAGAATAGCTCTGTTTCTGGGAAGGGGAGGGAAGAGGAGGTAGTGAGGATAAGAAGGGAGAATTAACGGTGAAGTTTAGTGATCTAATGATCACAAAAAGGTAATATTTCAGATACTATTCCACCATAAAGATTCTTAACTGTCATCCAAGAAAACCTCAGAGGTCCATGAATGGGCTCAAGGACATGTGAGAATGTTCCTTGAACAGATGTGCATTTGTCTGAACAGAGGGCCCATAGATTGGTTCAAAGTATGGAGAGGCTTCATAATTCAAAACATTAATTGACATCTACTCAATGATCTATTTCAAGAAAAAATTTATAGCAAAATCTGAGAAAACATTCCAGTCTGTTTGATTTCTTTTCTCTATTGAGATGGCTTTATGACCAGCTGGCTTACTTTTATGAGCTTTGCCATGCATAGTATGGTGGTGCGACTCTTTTGAAATGAGAAAGAGGCTCTTGCCAAATGTGTTTTTCAAGATTTTCCAAATGAAATGCCAGTTTGCTGAAAAAGAGAAACTGAGACAACCAAATCTTTCCAACAAGTTCTCTCATCACATATATAGAATTATGTGGAGATAATCAGAAGTTACAGTGGAGATAATCAGAAGTTTAAACTATTATGTCAGTATTTTTTTTATGTCAGTATTTTTATTGCAAATATCCGACTGGGACAGCATTCAGTAAATTAATGGGTGCCAGCCAGTTGAAAGGTAATTAAATAATTTATCCTATGGAACCACCTGCATATGTTTTCTTAAGTCCTTGCAATATTTTAACATCTACTTTTTGAAACATTTTTTTTTTTTTGAGAGAGAGAGAGAATGAGAGACAGAGAGCATGAGAGGGAGGAGGGTCAGAGGGAGAAGCAGACTCCCCGCCGAGCAGGGAGCCCGATGCGGGACTCGATCCCGGGACTCCAGGATCATGACCTGAGCTGAAGGCAGTCGCTTAACCAACTGAGCCACCCAGGCACCCCTTGAAACATTTTTTAATGGTGATGATAAAAGACAAATATGCTGTGAGTTAGGAAGTATACACATATCTGAGTAAGCCTTCAGCGGGCTTCTGTTTCTTCAGTTGTCCTCTTTCACATTTTCTTTCTCAACTATTACAGTAATCTATAGCTATCATGATCTTATCTTTTCTGACAAAGCCTTGTAATAGATTGGTCAGTTAAATAACAGTTAAATAACATCAAACCACTCCGCTTCAGTCGATTATATTTGTAAATGTCCAGATGCTGAGAACTTACTCCTCTGTGTAGTGTTATCATTTGCATGTATATTTCCATCTATCTCTTCTATTCCAAAGATGTGTTAAGCCATGTCTTAGAAGTGAACTGAAAAACTCATTAGAACCCAATCATAATGGTACTGCTTTCAAATATTTGTACTCAGTACAGTCGTCTCAATATTTTTTGAGTTATCCTCTACTTTTTCATTACATTTCTCCAATTTTTATTCTCACCCAATGCAAGTATCATTTTTATTATTTTTAATTTTTCTTTGTGAGTCAATTTCTTGGCAACCAGAGCCCTCTTCCGCTCTCAGCCATAATTCTTTCTCAGCTATACTTTTCTTTACATTTATTTATTTATTTATTTATTTATTTATTTATTTATTTATTTATTTATAAAGACTAATGTATTTATTTTAGAGATAGAGCAAGTGCAGGGGGGAAAGGGCAGAGGGAGAGGAAGAGAGAGAAACTCAAGCAGATTCCACGCTGAGCATGGAGCCAAACACAGGCTCCATCACACAACCCTGAGATCATGACCTGAGCCGAAACTGAGTCATTTGCTGAACTGACTGAGCCACCCAGGCGCTCCTACCTTTTCTTAATATCAAGAAGCATGTTTGTCTCATTCATTGTTTCCATCTACCCTATCTCTTCCACCTTGAGAGCCAAGGAATGAGGTTCTGCTCAGCTGCAGTCTCATTTGGTGTGACATTAACATGTATTTCTTTTTTATTCATTGTCAAGTTCAAAAACATATTAACACAGGGGAAATAATTTGACAAATTATCTCAGAGCAGGGAAATGTGAAGATTATAGCAACTCTCTTCACTGAAGTGAATCTGTGAAAACAGTGCTCACCAAAAATGAATGGAGAAGCAAACTGAACCCAAAAATCTCTTCAAAGGTAATCCTGGAAAATTGTTTTCCTTTCATTTTTAAAAATATTTCAGAGTATTCTCAAACTTTCATTTGATGTCACACAATATATATTCATTTTGTAGCATTTCATTCGATCACACAAATTTGCTCATCGTATATTCTACTGGTCTATCACTGGACTCTTTTTTCCTGGGTCATCTAAATAAGTGGATAGTGACCTGCTGACAGTGGTATAGTTCACAAAAATGTAATATCAGGGCGCCTGGGTGGCTCAGTTGGTTAAGCGACTGCTTTCGGCTCAGGTCATGATCCTGGAGTCCCGGGATCCAGTCCCACATCGGGCTCCCTGCTCAGCAGGGAGTCTGCTTCTCCCTCTGACCCTCCTCCCTCTCATGCTCTCTGTCTCTCATTCTCTCGCAAATAAATAAAATCTTTAAAAAAATGTAATATCAATGTCTTGCATCTATTTATATGAAACTATATGTTCAAGGGAAAAAGGACATGATTCTATTTCAGGAGCAGTGGTGGCGAGTCACTGCTCCTTTGCAGGCTTACTTGCGGGGAAATAAGCAAGAGGTAAAAGGGTGTAGCCTGACTCTATTCCTAGTCTATTACAAAAACGACATGACAGACCAAGGGGTCTTTCTCTACCTAAGAAGCAGTCCTAGATTTAGAAATACAAAGGCCATGGTGAGATTCTTTTCAAAAGATCTATCCAGCTTAGATTCCTTTCCATGAAGTTAAATAGATTCCTCTTTCTTACAAGTACATTCTGCTAAAAACAACTTAGCTGGGTACTAAATTTTAGATCAAAGGTATTTTCCCCTCAGTATTATAGAGACTGCATATTACAATAAAAGAGCACGTGTTTTAGAATCAAATAAATGTAGGCTAGATTTCAATTCCACAATTTTCTGGCTGTAGAATCTTGGTCATGCTAATTGAATCTCAGTTTCCCCAAATGGGGATATATTACCCATCTCCTAGGGCTGTTGTTTTAATTAAGGAGATAAAATGTGTAAGCATATTATATGTGTCAGGCACTCAGTTGTATGATAAATATGATTATTATTAGATGTTGCTTATTTATAAACAGTCTGAATGTACCTTAATTTTAATTTTTGTCCTGAGGTCAAGATTCAGTTGCTTATTTGTTTGCTTTCTGTATTCTGGAAAGAGGACTTTTAATTTATGATTACACCTGAAACATCACACCGGGATATATATAAATGTTTATTTCTTTTCCTGGAATGTGATGAGCTCTTTGGACACATAAACAGGTGCTTTTTCAGTTTGGAAAATTGTTTTTTATTTACATTTTCACTATTATTTATTCTTATTTGCCTGGGATTTCTTCTTTTCTGTCAAATCTATATTGATTCTCTATTTTTATTCCATGTTTTCATCTTCTCTATCATAATTTTCTCATCTTTGTTCTTTCCCACTATGTCTGGAAAAGATTTGGAAGCTTCTTTATATCACTGATGTAATTTTATGTAATATCATTTCTGCTCCCTTGCTTCTGCAATGAATTTTAACCATGCTATTTTTTTCTTACTGTCTTGAAATCCTTATTTAGTCACCTCTCTTTTTTATCTTTTTATGTTCTCCTTTTAGCTAATCATGTTTTCCCCTTACCGTTTTCTGCTCCTGTTTCAAAGAGGCCAAGATTTCTTGCATTCTACTAAGAATGCCTACTCATTTTCTAAACCTTAGAATGGATTATATATTAGTCTATTTTCAGAATTATTTTCTTCCTCGATTTTTTTAGTTTCTGTTTCTTTTTCCTTACTCCACAGTATTTTCATTGCTGTCTCTTTTCTTGTTCTTTGGCTATCATTGAATGAAGCCAAATCTTTCTAGCTTTTGTATTGGTCAACAGACAAATTGTGTGGATTGCCCTTGGCCCAATTCATATTCTTAGATAATGGTTAAGTCTCTTTCAAATCTATAGCTGGAGAGAAGGTTGATATAACAGCTCCTGAATCAATTCTCAGTGTCTTGCAAGAATATGCCTAGTTCAGCTATGTACCAGGGTGGCTGCTACATATCCTACAGGAAATGTCCTGTTCTTTTCTATTCTGAATGATAAGCTCTATAAAGTACTGCAATTTTCAGGACATGTTTCTTCTAGGAATTTCTGATAGTGTTCAGTTCTTGCTGTAGTGTTTTATTTGTGGAAACTACATCTCTTTGGCAACAACGCTTCATTACTAGACCTGCATTGTCCCACTGACTTTCTGGGATTTTCTTTCTTTGACTAAACAAAGAATAGGAGTCAGGAGGCAAAAAATGGAAGTGTAACCACAGTATTCTCGTTGTCCCAAAACACAATAGAAGCATATAGAAGGACAGAAACTTAATATTCTGCTTGCTATTGATGTTGAGGATCCAGTCACTGAAACTTCAGTGGGACAGGTGCAAAGTATCATCCCTATTTATGAAGTGATCTCTGGATCACCTATGAGGTGACCTTTAGAAAGTTTTTGTTTTTTCTAATCATACCAACTCTCACGTACTTATCAAAGACTCTTTGCGAAATCTGAGTTTAGGTGGCCTATCAACCTTAGTGTTCAGTGTTGTTTTGTAACACTTTCTATCATCTTCATACACCTTTCAGTGGGAAGTAAGGGAGAAGACAATGGGAACAACGAGCCAAATGCTATTTAAATGAAAGGTCTAAGTGGGGACATTTTTGCTTCATTCATTAACCTTTTTTCTTATTAGAAGGTATTAATAATCAGTTCCATTACTGGTGATTAGACAGTTATTCACTTGTTTTATTCATAAGCATATTCTGTAATTACTGGTCTTAAAGTTCCCAGATTTCTTTGGTGTCACTCTTGTGTCCTCATCACATGTTACTACCAAGAGTTGTATTGCAGAAATAAAAAAGAAGAAAAGTAGAGAAATTCGAAAGTATTTATAGACTTGTTTATGTATAATTTTCCATCTGAATGAAGAATTGCTCTTTTATTTTATTTTTGGAGGGGTATATGGGAATTTTTATTATACTATTTTCATGTGGTTCAAAAATTACGTAAGAAAAGTTTTTTGAAATTGTATAGATAATAAAGGGGAACATACAGATAAATTTTAGCACATCCAGGGGCTTGAGGCTATTTTGTATCACTCACTCTATTGTCTGATATAGAGAAGGTGGTCAATTTAATAACATAAAACTTAAACAAAACAGAAAAAAACAGTCACCCTGAAGACCCTCTTACTGGTCAAGGTATTAATTCCCACCACAGCTTCTTGCCCGATCACCTGGCTCTTTTACACATACGCAGTCTTACACTTTTCCAGCGAGTATTTATTATTAGTTAAGCCATGATTTAGAATCCCAGGGTGGGGATCACCATGCACCCAGGTCCCCGCTTCACCTCCCTGGGAGAAGGAGGGAGGACAGAGGAGAGGTGGGTGAAGCCAGTTCAGACCTTCCCAGGAAATGCGCCTTCTGCCCGCGGGTCGTCCCAGGCTGACACCCAGGATATGGGGCAGAGGGACTTGTACACACGACGGTACCATTCACACATGGAGACATCACCCACTTAAGCAGTCATTGCCTTCTCACAGTGGTGGAAGTCCAGGTAGTTCTGCCAGCAGTTCCTGGTCTGGTTCTGGTTGGGGAAGCAGCTGTCAAAAGGGGCAGTCTGGTAGTTCTTGATTTTGGTCTTGATGTCTTCTGCCATGGTGCTGATTCTAAACACACCACAGCAGCACCTTGCAGCTCAATGTGAACCTCAGCAAAGACGCCAGAGTCGGACTGTGCTCTTTTATTTTTTTTAAGATTTTTAAAATTAATTTGAGAGAGAGAGCAGGAGCTGGGGGGAGAGGCAGAGCGAGAGGGAATACCTGATTCCCCACAGAGCACAGAGCCTGACATAGGGCTGTATCCTAGGATCATGACCTGAGTTGAAGGCAGACACTTAACTGACTGAGCCACACAGGCACCCCAAGAATTGTTTATTTTTGAAAACAATTGGAAAAATAACTAATGCATTCTGGACATCTGCACTGAAGAGCACTGTGCTAAATGACTTAATGTATTTTTTTTCCTATTTAAACTTTTGAAAGAGAGGACATCTAACTATCATTAATACAGATGAGATAAAAATGAGCCTCAGGGAAGTCAGGTGAGCTGTTTAATGTCACAGCTAAATTTTTATCCCAGCTCAGATCTGCGTGACCAAAGTCCCTGGCTTTTCCAGCACAACACGATGAATCTTTAACATATGAAAGCAATGAACATACACATTTTGAGTACTGTCTTTATGCAAATTTTTAACCAAAATATAAAAAATAAATAAATTGTGCCAAAATCAGTGTTTCCAGATCTTTGTTATTCTACCTTTTGCTGCAAGACAAAGTTTAGCACAGTAAAAGTTACAATGCTTTTAAAAATCTTTCTACTTTATTATAATGCACCATAAATTGTTTATAAAATTAAAATATTTGAATCATCATTGCATGTTATGTAATAATTTACTATTTGAAACTGCTTGTTTTGAATGCTGGAATCCATTATTAATAATTTTTGGAAAACAGAGGCTTCCAGATAGAAGGATATTGAAAGTAAGTTTTAGGGTTTATTCCCTACCCTACCACCTGGAAATGATAGGGATCCTACCTCTTTGTTGTATAGGTCAACTCTAACTCCCAGAGGGATGCAACGCCACTCTGCTCCAATGGCCATAAAGCCTGCTAGGAAAGGGTCAAGTAGTAGAATTAGTATGACTTTGTGGGGAAACCATGGATTAAAGCTGTAGCCCTAATTGTGGAGAGGAGGCAACAGTGAGACAGTCTCCAAGGAAACGCAAGTAGATACAGGCTATTTATGGACCAGATGGAAAGAACTTAGGGGACATAAGCTGCAGAGCTAGGAATTCTGCTTGAAAATAAGACATGAGAGAACAGGATGGGTCTAGCTCTGGGAAGATAAACATAGGACAAGTGCAAATGGACACAACTCAAGCTAGCTGATGTAGTCCAACATCATGTCTTCACACCACCAGTGTTCAGGGTTAGAAAAGCAAAGAACCCTGGATAGTAAGGTGGCCCAGCACAAGAGAACCTATGTCACTCCCCCAACCCCCACCATTACCATTATACATACAGATAAACAAGCAAACATATTTTGCAGGAATGTGCTTGTCTTTTCAAATTTTAGGAGACGGGCAAACCAGGTCAGGTAGCTTGATGGTCTTGCCAATACAAATCTTGTACAGGTGTTGTTTTATAAGGAAATCAGATTCTTATAGCAGTTTACATGCTGACACTTAAGAGGATTGCAAATCTCCATTGGCTCTTCTTTGAATATTTTGCTCTGAACAATAGCTGAAAGGGGATGTTTGTAGGTTTATTTTTAAATTTTTTATTTGATTATTTTTTTCAAGTTTTTATTTAAAGTCTATTTATTTAACATATCGATAATATTGGTTTCAGGAGTAGAATTTAGTAATTCATCAGTTACATGTAACATCCAGTGCTCAAGGCAACAGGTGCCCTCCTTAATAGCTATCACCCATTTAGCCCATCCCCCACCCATCTCCTCTCAATCAACCCTCAGTTTGTTCTCTACAGTGAAGTCTCTTATGGTTTGCTTCTTTCTCTTTTTTTTCCTTCCCAAATGTTCATCTGTTTTCTTTCTTAAATTCCACATATGAATGAAATCATATGGCATTTGGTCTTTCTCTGACTGACTATATTTCGCTTAGCATAATACACTCTAGCTCCATCCACATTGCAAATAGCGAGATTTCATTCTTTTTGATGACTGAATAATATTCCCAGTACACACACACACACACACACACACACCCTGCATCTTTATTCATTCATCAGTCGATGGACATTTGGGTCTTTCCATAATTTGGCTATTGGTGATAATGCTGCTATCAATATTGGGGTGCTGGTGCACCTTAGAAAGTGTGCTTGTATCCCTTGGGTAAATACCTAGCAGTGCAATTCCTGGGTCACAGGGTAGTTCTAACTTTTTGAGGAACCGCCATACTATTTTCCAGAGTGGCTGCACCAGTTTGCATTCCTACCAACAGTGTAAGAGGGTTTCCTTTCTTCACATCCTCGCCAACATCTGTTGTTTCCTGACTTGTTAATTTTAGCCATTCTGACTAGTATGAGGTGGTATCTCATTGTGGTTTTGATTTGTATTTCCCTGATGATGAGTGATGTTGAACATCTTTTCATGTGTCTGTTAGCCATCTGGATATCTTCTCTGGAAAAATGTCTATTCATGTCTTCTGCCCATTTCTTAACTGAATTATTTAGGTTTTGAGTGTTGAGTTTTATAAGTTCTTTATAGATTTTAGATACTAACCTTTTATCAGATATGTTGTTTGCAAATGTCTTCTCCCATTCTGAAGGTTGCCTTTTAGCTTTATTGATTGTTTCCTTTACTGCACAGAAGCTTTTTATCTTGATGAAGTCCCAAAAGTTCATTTTTGCATTTGCTTCCCTTGCCTCTGGAGACATGTCTAGTAAGAAGTTGCTATGGCCAAGGTCAAAGAGGTTGCTGCCTGTGTTCTCCTCTAGGATTTTGAGGGCTTCCTGTCTCACATTTAGGTCCTTCATTCATTTTGAATTTATTTTTGTCTATGGTGCAAGAAAGTGGTCCAGTTTCATTCTTCTGCATGTTGCTCTCTAGTCCTCCCAACACCATTTGTTGAAGAGACAGTCTTTTTTCCATTGGATATTCTTTCCTGCTTTGTCAAAGATCAGTTTACCATATAGTTGTGGGCCCATTTCTGGGTTCTCTTATCTGTTCCATTGATCTATGTGTCTGTTTTTGTGACAGTACCACACTGTCTTGATGACTACAGCTTTGTAATATAGCTTGAAATCCAGAATCAAAATGCCTTCAGTTTTGTTTTTCTTTTTCATGATTGCTTTGGCTATTTGGGGTCTTTTGTGGCTCCATACAAATTTTAGGATTGTTTATTCTAGCTCTGTGAAAAATGTTATTAGTATTTTGAGAGGGATTGCATTAAATGTGTAGATTGCTTTGGGTAGTATAGACATTTTAACAATATTTGTTCTTCCAATCCATGAGCATGGAGTGTTTTCCAATTCCTTTTGTTCTCTTCAATTTCTTTCATCAGTGTTCTATAGTTTTCAGAGTACAGATCTTTTATCTCTTTGGTTAGGTTTATTCCTAGGTATCTTACGGTTTTTGATACAATTGTAAATGGGATCAATTCCTTCATTTTTCTTTCTGCTTCTTCATTATCAGTGTATAGAGATGCAATGGATTTCTATAAATTGATTTTAATTCTGCAACTTTGTTGAACTCGTGTATCAGTTCTAGCAAGTTTTTGGTGGAGTCTTATGGTTTTCTACAGAGTATCATGTCATCTGCCAATAGTGAAAGTTTGACTTCTTCCTTGACAATTCGGATGCCTTTTATTTTTTGTTGTTGGTGTTTGATTGCTGAGGCTAGAACTTCCAGTACAATGTTAAATAACAATGGTAAGAGAGGACACCTCTGTCTTGTTCCTGCCCTTAGAGGAGAAGCTCTGTTTCTCCCCATTGAGGGTGATATTAGCTGTGGGTCTTTTGTGTATGGCCTTTATGATGTTGAGCTTTGTTCTCTCTAACCCTACTTTGTTGAGGGTTTTATCAAGAATGGATGCTGTACTTTGTCAAATGTTTTGTCTGCATCTACCTAAAGGATCCTAAAGAAAGGATCATATGGTTCTTATCCTTTCTTTTATTAATGTGGTATGTCACATTGATTGATTTGTGAATATTGAACCACACCTGTAGCCCAGGGATAAATCCTGCTCGATGGTGGTGAATAATTCTATAATGCACTGTTGGATTTGATTTGCTATTATCTTGTTGAGAATTTTTGCATCCACATTCATCAGGGATATTGGCCTATAATTCTCCTTTTTAGTGGGGTCATTGTCTGGTTTCAGAATTAAGGTAATGCTAGCCTCATAGAATGAGTTTGGAAGTTTTCCTTCCATTTCTAGTTTTTGGACCAGTTTGAGAAGAATAGGTGTTAACTCTTTTTTAAATGTCTGGTAAAATTCCCCTGCGAAGCCATCTGGCCTGGGACTTTTGTTTGTTAGGAGATTTTTGATTACTCATTTAATTTCTTTGCTGGTTATGGATCTATTCCGATTTTCTATTTCTTCCTGTTTTGGTTTTGATAGTTTGTTTCTAAGAATTTATTCATTTCTTCCAGATTGCCTAATTTTTTGGCATATAATTTTTCATAATTTTTCCCATAATTGTATTTCTGTGGTGTTGGTTGTGATCTCTCTTCTTTCATTCATGAATTCATTTATTTGGGTCCTTTCTCTTTTCTTTTTGATAAGTCTGGCTAGGAGTTTATCAATTTTATTAATTCTTCCAAAGAACCAGCTCTTAGTTTTGTTGATCTGTTCTCCTGGGTTTTTTGTTTCTATGCCACTTATTTCTGCTCTAATCTTTATTATTTCCCTTCTTCTGCTAGCTTTAGGCTTTACTTACTGTTTCTTTTCTAGCTCCTTTAGTTGTAAGGTTAGGTTGTATTTGAGATTGTTCTTGTTTCTTAATGTGGTAAGATTGCTTCTTGCTTCTTTAGTTGTAAGGTAAGGTTGTATTTGAGATTTTTCTTGCTTCTTGAGGTAGGCCTGTATTGCTATATACTTCCCTCTTATGACCACCTTTGCTGCATCCCAAAGGTTCTGGACTGTCATCATTTCATTTTCATTTGCTTCCATGTATTTTTTTAAATTTCTTCTTTAATTTCCTGGTTGGCCCATTCATTCTTTAGGAGGATGTTCTTTAACCTCCATGTTTTTGTGGTCTTTCTAAATTTTTTTCTCATGGTTGACTTCAAATTTCATAGTATTGTAGTCAGAAAATATGCATGATATGATCTCAAACATTTTGTACTTGTTGAGGCCTGATTTGTGACCCATAATGTGATCTATTCTGAAGAATGTTCCATGTGCACTGGAAAAGAATGTGTATTCTGTTGCCTTAGGATGAAATGTTCTGAATAGATCTTTTAAGTCCATCTGGTCCAGTTTGTCATTCAAAGTCATAGTTCCTTGTTGATTTTCCACTTAGATGATATGTCCATTCCTATAAGGAGGGGGTTAAAAGTTGGGGGCATAAATATTTACAATTGTTAGATCTTCTTGTTGAATAGACCCCTTTATTATGATATAGTGTCCTTCCTATCTCTTCTTACAGTATTTGGTTTAAAATCTAGTTTGTCTGATATAAGTAGGGCTATGTTGGCTTTCTTTTGACGTCCATTAGCACAATAGATGGTTCTCCATCCCTCACTTTCAATCTGGAGGTGTCTTTAGGTCTAAAATTAGTCTCTTGTAGGCCTCATATAGATGGGCCTTCTTTTTTATCCATTCTGACACCCTACATCTTTTGACTGGAACACTTAGTCCATTTACATATAGAATGATTATCAATAGATAATCAATAGATATGAATTTAGTGCCATTGTATTACCTGTAAAGTCATTGTTTCTGGAGATTTTCTCTGTTCCTTTCTAGTCTTTGTTGCTTTTGGTCTTTTCCACTCAAAGAGTCCCCTTTACTATTTCCTGCAGGGCTGGTCATGAACTCCTTAGTTTTTGTCTGGGAAAATCTTTTTTTTCTCCTTCTATTCTGAATGACAGCCTTGCTGGATAAAGTAATCTTGGCTTCATATTTTTCCCATGCAGCAGGTTGAATATATCATGCCACTTTCTTCTGGCTTGCCAAGTTTCTGTGGATAAATCCACTGCTAAACTGATTTGTCTTCCCTGGTATGTTAGGAATTTCTTTTCCCTTGCTGCTCTCAGGATTCTTTTCTTATTCCTGTATTTTGCAAATTTTACTATGATATGTCTTAATGTTGGCTGGCTTTTGTTGATCTTGAGAGGTATTCTCTGTGCCTCCTGGATTTGGATCTGTTTCTCTCCCCATATTAGGGAAGTTTTCAGCTACAATTTCCTCAAATAAACCTTCAGCCCCTTTTCCCCCTCTCTTCTTCTTCTGGGACTCCTATGATATGTTATTATGCTTTATGGAGTCACTGAGTTCCCTAAGACTACCTTCATGATCCAATATTTTTCTTTCCCTCTTCTTTTCAGGTTCAGTATTTTCCATAATCTTATCTTCTATATCACTTATTTGTTCCTGTGTTTCTTCCATCCTTGTGGCTATTACATCCAGTTGGTTTTGCATCTCATTTATAGCATTTTTTATTTTGACCTGATTAGTTTTTAGGTCTTTTGTCTCTGCAATAAGAGTTTCTCTGGTTTCTTCTATGCTTTTCTCAAGCCCAAGCTAGTATTCTTACGATTGTTGTTTTGAATTCTGGTTCAAGCATATTACTTATATCTATTTTGATTAGCTCCCTGACCATGACCTCTTCTTGCTCTTTCTTTCAGGATGAATTCCTCTGTCTTGGCATTTTGTCTAGGTCTCTGTCTTTTCTGTGTTAGGAAAGCCTGTGCCTAGTTCTGTTTCCACTAGAGCTCAGGCTTTGCAGCACTTCATGATTAGCACACTTGTTGCGTTTGTGGGGTTTGTGCTCTTCTGGGGGAGGGGCCTGCTGTGCCCTGGCTCTCAATCACACTTGCCCTATTAAAAAAGGCACCTGCAGAGCACAGGGGGGTGGGGCTTGGTGTAAGCTCAAGCCTCCACCGTGTGCACTGTGCCCCTCGCTGAGGTCAGCCTGTGGTGACAGGAGGAGTGAAAAAAATGCACCACCTTACTCTCCTCCATAGAGAGGGGAGTTCATGACTACTGCTGTTTGGGAAACTCTTAACAGAAGAGCGAACAATTTCCCGTGTTGTGTTCCAGGCTTCCGTCAGATCCCTGTCTTCACCCTGTCTGTATCTGAGCCCTCTGCCCACCTGGCAGCACAGTGCCCCTGTGTTTTATCTCAGGAGCACAGCTGGGTTCCAAAACTCCAAATTTTAGGGACCCAAAGCAGCGCAGACCCATGATGATCCTCTGGGGGAGGAACTCACCATGCTGCGGCTGGTGCTGGTTTGTCCCAGAATGGCAGTCACACGAATGTGCGTGCAGGGGCTTGGAATTTATGGCAAAGCATTAGTAAAAAGCTAGCGTCTAGATTAGATGCACTCAGCAGGCATCTCTGCTTCTGTGCTAATGAATGGGGCAGTTCAATGGCAACTTGCCATCTCTTTTGTCCCCGGAGATGCAGTGCCACCTCTCCCAAATGCACTCCAAGAAGGGGAACTCTCTCTCCTGGTGCAACCCATGTGATCTTCAGAGCACATTGTCCACTCCCAGGCCTCTGCCCTCCTTCTCTACAGGAGCACCGCTATGCCCACCAGTCTCCACTCAGAGGTAGTGCAGACTTCTAAAATTTCAGACCTTCAGCTCCGCTGCTTTTAAAACTTGTGATAATCAGCCCCTTTCATTTTCTCAGTCAATGGTTTTGGGAAGTGTTTTTCTTGTGCAATCCCCTGCATGTTGCTCTCTCTGTCTCTCTCTCTCTCCCTTCCTCTCTCTCTCTCTCCTCGCTCCAGAATCAGGGCTCCCTCCCTTCTGCAGCACCCACCATTCTTTTCTCCCCCAAATCACATCACTGCACCCCCCGCCTTCCACAATGTGTCTCTTTTCTCCCTCCAGTTGTGCAGTTTGTTCTTTCTGTCTTCAGACTGATTTCCTGGGTGTTCAGAATAATTTGAGAATTATCTAGTTGTGTTCGAGGGAGAGGCAAGCATAAGGTCCTCCTACTACTCCACCATCTTAAGTCCTCCTTTCTGTCTATAGGTTTAGTAAAGATGAAGTTTTATGAGTAAAAAGTGCAACCCGTATTACAGAATTAATTTTAGAAGATTAAAATAGACACTAATATATATTAATGGTCTGTTAAATGTAGGGTGACCATACAATTACATATAGAGAATATGTTATTTAATAGACACCTAGAACTTCGGCATAAATTCACATCAAAATACTAATAACTTAGAGCTCAGATCATTATGATTCTGGTGTCAGCAATAACTGCTCCTAACAATAATTGGTGACACCCTTAGTTATCCACTGCTCCTCTTTTACTTCTCACATTAGTCACAGAAATAATCCATCCAATCCAGTTTACTACAGGCAATATAAATCATAACTGTTTCTATGTCTCTAAGTTAACCTAAGTGTTCAAATTTAAGGGTAAAAACTTACTTCATTAATGGTAGTTCTCTTGCTTTAGTTTCGTTGTGTCTTTATTTCTTTACTACAACATAGATACTTGCAGATAGAAAGATTTCACTATGTAATTAATGAACTATCTTAAGAAAAACATAATGAACCAAATACAGAAATGTATATAAAAAAATAATGTATAATGACCAAGTTTGCTTAACCTTAGAGAATCTATTAATATAACTCAGCATAAAGTAATTTCCTTTAACAGATTTAAGGAGAAAAATCATACAAGTACTTTAGCCAATTATTTTAACCAAATTAGCATTAGCTATAAGTCAACACAAATCCATGTGAAAAACTCAGCAAACTAAGAATAGAAGAAACTTAATTTATTTTTTTAAAGATTTTATTTATTTATTTATTTATTTATTTATTTATTTATTTGAGAGAGAGAGAAGGAGGGAGAGGGAACACAAGCAGGGGGAGGGGCAAAGGGAGAAGCAGATTCCCTGCTGAGCCACTGAGATCATGACCTGAGCCTAAAGGCAGATGCGTAAGGGACTGAGCCACCCAGGCGCTCCAGAAGAAACTTAATCTAATAAAAAGCATATGCAAAAAAACTATGGCAAACTTACAAAGCTTACAAAAAAAGGGAAAATATCATTATCAACAAATGATCTGATTCTCTAAATATAAGTCTCCAAAGAATACAGAAAAATTACCAAATTAGTAAGAGTTTAGTCAAAATTAATATACAAACAAAACTAAATTTTTATATCCCAGTAACATACATTAGAAAACACAATTTTTGTACATTAAAAATGTATGAATTTAAGAAGATGGTAGTGCAGTGGACATAAAAATTTAATCAATGGAAAAACAAATGAGAGCCCCAAAACTAGACTCATGGAAATCTAGAAACTTGATTCACGACAGACTTGTAAATGCAAATCAGTGGGAAAGAAGATATTATTTAGTAAATGCTATAGAGACATTTTGTTATCCATATGGGGAAAAAAGTAAATATTGTGCTTCACAAATCAATTTTAGACGGATTAAAGACTTAAATAGGGTAGAAACCTTTAAAATATTTAATAATAAGAAGAATATTTCAAGGTAGGGAAAGATATATATATATTTTTTTGGGGGGGAAGATATATTAAACAAGATTTTTTTTAAAGATTTTATTTGACAAACAGAGGAGAGCACAAGCAGGGGGAGCAGTAGAGGGAGAGGGAGAAGCAGGTTCCCCACTAAGCAGGGAGCCTGATGCGGGGCTCAAGCCCAGGACCCTGGCATCATGACCTGAGCCAAAGACAGACGCTTAACCGACTGAGCCACTCAGCCACCCTTAAAAAAGGTTTTTAGGGCGCCTGGGTGGCTCAGTCGGTTAAGCGACTGCCTTCGGCTCAGGTCATGATCCTGGAGTCCCGGGATCGAGTCCCGCATCGGGCTCCCTGTTCGGCAGGGAGCCTGCTTCTCCCTCTGACCCTCCTCCCTCTCATGCTGTCTCTCATTCTCGCTCTCAAATAAATAAAATCTTTAAAAAAAAAAAGGTTTTTAAAATGCCAATCATAAAGATGAAGATTGATAAATGTGACTACACTAAAATTAACAACTAATTTCAACAAAAGACCCATAAAGAGAGCAAAAAAAGACAAGTAACAGCAAGATCTTGATCTTGAAAATATTCCCAAGGATAAATAATTTCATTCCTAAAAATGTAATGAAGATATTGCATATACATTCATGTGTATGACTTTTTAAATTTTTTTACTTGTGGGAAAATACACGTAACATATAATTTACCATTTTGACCATTTTGGAGTGTATAGTTTAGTCATATTAAGTGCATAATATTGTTGTGCAATCAATCTTCAGAACTCTTTTCATCTTGCAAAACTGGTACTCTATACTTATTAAATAACAACTCCCCATCCTCCCTCCCTCAGCCTCTGGCAACCACCATTCTACTTCTGTCTGTATAAATTTGACTGTATTAGGTATCTTATATAACTGGAATCATACGGTATTTGCATTTTTGTGACTGACTTATTTCATTAAGCATAATGTCCCCAAGGTTCATCCATGTTACAACACGTGTCAGAATTTCCTTCCTTTTTAAGGCTTAATAACACCCCATTGTATGTATATACCACATTTTGTTTATCCATTCATCCATCTATGAATACTTGAGTTGCTGCTATCTTTGGCTATTGTGAATAATTTTGCTATGAACGTGTGTGTACAAATACCTCCTTGAGATTTTGCTTTCAATTTTAAGTGTAGACCTAGAAGTGGAATTGCTAGATTATATGGTAATTCTATTTTTAATTAAAAAAAACTGCCATACTGTTCTCTATAGTGGCTACACCATTTTACATTCCCATCAACAGTGCACAAGTGTTCCAATTTTTCCATGCTCTTGCTAACATTTCTTATTTCCTGTTTTTTTGTGTGTCTTTTTTTTTTTTATAGTGGCCATTTTCACAAGTATGAGGTGATATCTCCTTGTGGCCTTGGTTTGCTTTTCCCTAATGATTAGTGATGTTGATCATCTTTTCATATGCTTATGGGCCATCTGTATGTCCTTTTGGAAAAATGTCTATTCATGTCTTTAGCCAATTTTTAAATTGGGTGGTTTGTTGTTGTTGTCGTCACATGGATGACTTCTAAAATGCATAGAAATAAGCAAATTAAAGTATCAAGGAATTTTTATGCATTATAAATTTAATATAAAGCTTAAAGTAGGCAAATTTAAATAATGTAAGGTTTTATGATTACATACACATTTTTTAAAACTACAAAGAAATATAAGGAAGTAACAAAATTCAGGCTGTTGGTTACCTCTAGAAAGGGAGAGGAAACATGATTGCGAGGAGCACATTGGAGCTTCAATAATACAAAGTGTTCTACTTCTTAATATTCACATTATTCACATAAATTCACATGGACACTTGCATTATTGTCATTTTTTAAATTTTCTTTTATTATATTATGTTAATCACCATACATTATATCATTAGTTTTTGATGCAGTGTTCCATGATTCATTGTTTGCGTATAACACCCAGTGCTCCACTCAATACGTGCCCTCTTCATTTTTAAATAGTTCATATGTGTTATGTACAATTCATTTCAAAATAAAAAGTTTTTTAATAGGGAAGAAAAGTATGGGGGGGAAGCATCAGTGGATAGGAAGCATCAGGTTGGTGAATCCTTCATTCAAAGGAAAAAATTATTAAATGAAGAATTTTATGAGCACTGGGTGTTATATGCAACTGATAATTTATTGAACACTACATTGAAACTAATGATGTGCTATAAGCTGGCTAATTGAATTTAAATTTAAAAAATGAAGAATTTTATGAACAGTGAAGTTGAGGTTGTATAGTATATTTGTGTGTATATAACATATAGGAACAGAAAATGTACAATCTAAATATCATTTATGTCTGAACACAATGGGTAAAATCAAATTAAGAAATCACTGCTTGATATTATTCACAGTGAACACTGAGAGCAATGAAACACAAAGATATGTATAAACAATATTTTAAATAGATTTACAAAACTGAATGCAGAGTTTGAGATCATTTTTTAAAAATGTTTACAACCCAGTTGTTAAGAATAAAAAGAAAAATGGATAAACAAATGTTCCCCACATCTTCATCTTCAATGAAGAGAATTTAAAAACCATTAACCAACATATGGAAATAACCATACATATATACATACATATGTATGTATAATATATGTGTATATTGTGTTCACATACAGACACAATGGAATATTTCTCAACCATGAGAAAGCAGGATATCCTGTCATTTGTAACAACATGGATGGACATTGAGTACATTAGGCTCAGTGTGATATATCAGAGAAAGAAAAGTTCTGCATGATATCACTTATATGTGGAATCTAAAAAGTCAAACCCATAAAAAACATAGAGTAAAATGGTGGTCACCAGTGATAGGGGGTCAAGGGATAAGATTGATGCTGTTTAAGGGTACAAACTTGAAAGAGTAGTAAATAGGCCATAGAGATCTAATGCACAGTATAATGAATATAGACAACAATAGTTTACTTACAATCATCAAACTTGCTAAGGACACTAAAACTTAGTGAAACCACTAAAAAGAAAAGGTAATTATGTAATGTAATAGAGATGCTAAATATCGTTATAGTGGCAACAGCATTACAATATATAAATGTACCAAATTAACAAATTGTACACCTTAAACTTACACAGTGTTATATGTCAAACATATTCAAAAATAACAAAAACAAACCACTTACCATTGGGGGTTACTGGGGCACCAACTATTTCTCTGTAAATTGATAACTAAAGAAAAATGTCAAGCCATTATCCTTTCTATATGAACTGTATAATACAGAAAGCGAAGAGCCCTAGTAGATGATGGAAGTATTTTCCACTGAAAAAGTCCACCTAATATGAGCAGGCAAATGATATAATTAGAAAATTACCATTTTTGCAATCCTTTAAGAAGTAAATGACTCAGGCAAGGGTCATCAATGGTTAGTTAAAACAAAAAATAAATGAAAAGTTCATGGGGAAATTGGAAGTGAAGAAATCAAGCTTTCACCATTTGAACTGAGTGAACAATCTCAGCTTCATGAAAAGCCAGAAAATAAATGCTTCCTGATCTGAAGGGGTATAATCAGCACAGAATGACCTTTGAAGAGTTCCCACTTACGAAAACAGAACAACAAAAAAAGAATTTGAATCTAATCAAACCTTAAGTCTAAATTCTCTGGAAACACTGGGGTATTAAGAAAGGTTAGGAAATAACATGAGGAAATATTCTTACCACCTAGAATGTGGAAAATTCTACAGAACAACTAGAATAATTTTTATATCAAATCAGTGTGTATTGTTTTCTCACTAGAATATTGTAGTTGCGTCTCAAGTGATTTTTCTGTCTCTAAAATTCTTATTCTTCTTTACCACATAGTCACACAGTTAATACCATAAAATTTCCTGGCAAGTTATAAAAGCAAAATCACTCAAAAACCAATTATTAAACATTTACTTAGCTAAACAGTACAGGTGTACAAATAAAGACATGTAATAAATATAATCCTTTTCCCACCCACATTAACCTCCACCTTTATTAATATCATTTCCTTAATAATAGGTTGAAAGAAAAAAGTGTTAATCTTCTTCACAGAGGTCAAAAAGGCATTTGATATGTCCTCCAACAATTATTATTTTTTTAAACCACATTATATTAAGTCTAGTAGGATATATCCTTGACTTTATATTTAAATATATATCAAGACAAAAAAATTTTAAAAATGATTGCCATTCTAACAGGTGTGAGGAGATATCTCATTGTGGTTTTGATTTGCATTTGTATTTGATTTGATTTGCATTATGCTAAGTGAAATAACTCAGAGAAATACAAATACTCTGTGATTTCAGTTATGCACAGAATCTAAAAAAGAAACCAGAAACTCATGGAAACAGAGATCATATTTGTGGTTGCCAGAGGCAGGAGTGGGGGATGGGCAAAATGGGTGAAGGTGGTAGGGTACAAACTTCTAGCTATAAGATAAAAAAGTCTTCAAGACATAATGTACAGCATGGTGATTATAGGTAATAATACTGTATCATAGGGGCACCAGGGTGGCTCAGATGGTTGAGCATCTGCCTTCGGCTCAGGTCATGATCCCAGGGTCCTGGGATCGAGCCCTGCATTGGGCTCCCTCCTCAGCAGGGAGCCTTCTTCTCCCTCTCCTTCTCCTGCTCCCTGCTTGTGCTCTCTCGCTCTCTCTGTCAGATAAATAAATAAAATCTTAAAAAATAAATAAAAAATATAATCTTTAGATTCACTGAAATTCCATCTTTCTTCTTCTCACACTTCTTACATCCTATATTTCCTACCAAACTAAGTAGAAATCAATTTAATTTACCTTCCACCTTCCCTTTCTCCTATTTAGCCAAAAACATATGTTTCAATAGTTATAGCACAAATTTTGCTAATAAGCATTATATACTTGAGGCATTGTGATAAAAATCATTACTTGTCATAATATAAATAACCAGCTTATTATTGGGTAGATCTTAAAAGTTCTCATCACAAGGAAAAAAACTTGTAGCTATGTGAGGTGACGAATGTTCACTACTTACTGTGGTAATCATTTCACAATATATGCATACGTCAACTCATTAGTTTGTATACCTTGAACTTATACAATCAATTGTATCGCAATAAAATTGGGGGAAAAAAGTCATTGTGACACTAAAATTCTAACAAACATTGTCATGACATTCAGAAAAAGACAAGGATTCAGAATTTTTCCTTCTTTCTTATCTGGTTATGAGGAAACCCAAAGGGGTGACTAACCTGAAGGAGACACACTACTTCGGTATGGGTGACAGATTGGCTATCTGATTGCTCAGGCCCAACCCCAAAGAAACATTTCCATAGTTTAATGGATTGCTGCTGTGCCTACCCAACCTTATGATTGGTAGGTCAGATGAAAAGGAGTTGTATCATGACTTCCTATCCTATGATCCCCAGTAGCATGCCAAGAGCTACCGATGGAATGTCGAATAAAGCTCTGCTTTTTATGCTGTAAAATGTATGGACTTGCTCTAGAACCCTAGGGATCTGGTCTACAACTCTCCTGTCAGGACACACCAGAGGTTCCTTATCTCTTTTTTTTTTTATGTTATGTTAATCACCATACATTACATCATTAGTTTTTGATGTAGTGTTCCATGATTCGTTGTTTGCGTGTAACACCTAGTGCTCCATTCAGTACATGCCCTCCCTATCTCTTATACTTTATCCTTCCACAAATGGTATTGCGTGTTGAAATCTGGAGAAAAATTTTTGGAAAAAATACAAATGATCAAAATTGGTCCAGCTAAAAATAGGAAACATTATGGATCAACAGTCATTAAAGAAATGGGAGCAGTGGTTAAAAGTCATGTTCAAGAAGTGCAAATTTTAGTAATTCAAACAGACTTTGAAATTTCACATAGATTGATTGGGTTATAAAGTAAATCTTAACACATTTCACAGTAAAGGTATTCCATAGTGCACATTCTCTGGTCACAATTCAATCATGTTGGAGGTTAAAAAATATAAATTAAAGAAATATATGTATTTGAACATTTTATAATATATCTCCAGATAACTCATGGTTAAAAAAAGAAATCATTATGAAAATTAAAAAGATTTTGAACTGAATAACAAAAATATTTCATATTTAAAATTGTGGAATGTGGGGAAAATGGTGTTTTGAGAAGAATTTGTAACTTTAGGTGTTTCTATTAGAATAGAAGAAAGCCTGAAAGGAGCTACATATGCAATTGAGTATGTTTTTAAAAAGAACACGATAAACCCAAAGAAAGAAGTAGGAAGGCAATAGATAAAGGGTGGAAATAAGCAAAATTGAAAACAGTACAAACCAACCAAGTAGATAAGTCTCTGGTGTGGTTAATCAAGAGGAAAACTAGAAGATGCAAATAAATGTACAAATCAAAACCATCAATAAATGCAAAAATAAATGAGAATAAGATTATTTTATCAACAACCCTAAGCTATTATTTTATCTTTCAACTCTGTTGAAATTTTTCTGAGGAGTTAAGATGCATTTGGAGGACAACATCTATGGTTTAAAGGAATTCAGTAAATAACATATGCAAGTTATAAAGAGTTTATCACATTTTCTTTACTCAACTGCTCTGTGTGCAGCAGGATTCCTTTTAAGTCAAATCTCATGTCTAAAGTATTGGTGAAACTACACAGCTGAGGTTAAACCCATGAGTTAAAATGAAGATTCACCTATAATCCCAAATATATGAAGCTGGTTATTTATATTATGACAAGTAATGATTTTTATCACAATGCCTCAAGTATATAATGCTTATTAGCAAAATTTGTGCTATAACTATTGAAACATGTTTTTGGCTAAATAAGGAGAAAGGGAAGGTGGAAGGTAAATTAAATTGATTTCTACTTAGTTCGGTAGGAAATACAGGATGTAAGAAGTGTCAGAAGAAGAAAGATGGAATTTCAGTGAATCTAAAGATTATATTCACATGAGGAAGATAATGAATTGAGGTAACTAACCAAATAGTTCTGTATAACAAAACAAAACAAAACACTATTCTACAAAGCAGTTGTACTGTGAGAATTTATCAATTATCTTAACTTGGCCTGAACAGACATTACAAATTCAGTTTTTTATTTTTTTTTAATTTTTTAAAAAGATTTTACTTATTTATTTGACAGAGAGAGACACAGTGAGAGAGGGAACACAAGCAAGGGGAGTGGGAGAGGGAGAAGCAGGCTTCCCACTGAGCAGGAAGCCCGATGCGGGGCTTGACGCAGGGCTCGATCCCAGGACTCTGGGATCATGACCTGAGCTGAAGGCAGACACTTAACAACTGAGCCACCCAGGTGCCCCACAAATTCAGCTTTAATTAGAATTGTCAAATAGACGAAGTTTGCTTTCAAAGTCCTCCCATTCCTTTTTTTGGAACTTCTCTCTGCTTTTGCTTTTTTTCAGACATCATTCTTAATACCCGCAACTTGCCTCACTCAGGCACTGTCCCATGTTCCAAAATAACTTTCATACTTTTTTTTCAAAGTTTAAGGATTTCCGCTTGTGGCTTATGGCATTTTCAGCTCTGACACATCTAGCAGTTGAAGTTCACATCTGTAGTGTGTTCCCATGGGCATTCTGAGCATGAGAGCTTCAACTCTTCCTTCTTCTCTCAAGAAACAATTGCAGGATGCAGAAGTCTGAAAAGGGTATCAGCCTAAGGAAAAAAAAAATGGAATCCTCTCTAGTTTTTAAAGTATATTATTAGCATCAGTATTAGTAGTATTATTACTATTAATAAAGCTGTGATATTCTCAACTGATCACTACATCATTGTGTGAAGATAGCACGGTTAAAGATGGTGTGGGGGATAGCTTATGGAATATAGTCAATAATACTGTAATAACATTATACAGTGACAGATGATAACTATAGTTACTATGGTGAGCATTTCATAATGTATGTAATTGTTGAATCACTATATTGTACACCTGAAACTAATATAATATTATATGTCAACTATACTTCAATTAAAAATAAAAATTAAAAAAAAAGTAATGAATTAGAGGAAGTAATCCTTGTAAGGCTGATTCCCCCTAAGGCAAACATTACTGACACTCTTCCTTAGGAAATCTACAATTTTTTCAACCATTTTTATTTCAAAAGATGCAAATTAAGAAATTCCACACAAAATGAACATACACTTTTGTCTCTTTATATCTATTTGCCTTACTTTCATCTCCCAGTTAGACCATATTTAATCGTAAATAGAGAGTCAATTTTTTATTGGGATAGGATATTCTAACTTGCCTCTATGACCCATGGGGAAAGAAATAGATTTACCTAGATGACAATTCATTTCCTTCCATGGAACTGAAAAAAAGTAAAGGAGTTAAAGTAAATTACTCTGATGTCCTGAGGATAAACACATGCTAATACACAAATAGTTTTCTATTTACAAAAGAGAAGAGAGAGGGGGAAAAAAGAAAAAGAAAAAAAAAAGGAAGGAAGGAAGGAAGGGAGAAAAAAAGAGGGAAGGAAAGAGAGAGGGAGGAAGGGAGAAAGGAGGGAAGGAAGAAAGGAAAAGAAAGAAAAATGTAAAGGCAGAAGAGAGGGAAGAAGGGAGAAAGGGAAAAAAAATTTTATGGCAAGACATTTTGTCTTCAACAAAACTATCAGCTCCTTGGAGGAGGTCAGGGACTAAATTTTATATGGCATTGCTTTTGAATCTTCTACTGCAGTGGGCACATGGTAAGCATCCCACAATACATATTAGCTGTTAGAAATAATTAGCCTGCAAATACACAAGATATATTGGAGATTTTTTTTGTTTTCTTTTAAAGAAATCAAACCACATTAAAAGAAAGGGGAAAAAAAACTTCCCAAGCTGTTTAAAAGGAAAAAAAAAAAATGTATTTCTCACAGTGTGGCAAAAGCTACAGCATAAGGGGGTCATATTTTTCCAGTGAGCTGGTTCCTTTTGACGCCATATGGCAGTATCAGCCCATGTTACTCTGCCAAACTCAGGCAACTCAAAGGTCATATTGAGGGAAGACCTCCAGGAGCTGGAACAATTGATAAAATGTGTGTTAATGACTTAATTCTCCTCTCTTTTTTCTCTTATTGTTTAACCTCTTCTAGGTATAACAATTGCTTTCCCATGCATTACTTTCAAAATTAAGTGCTCATAGAATTTGTTGCACTTAACATGACTCAAAAATGGGTTGAGGACACATAATTCTAATCTAGTGACATTCTGGTTGAGTAAATTAATAATATCTCAATGACTCTAAAATCAATTCTAATCTAGTCAGGTTCTGGTTTAGAGACTGTCCTTGGGAAAAGAATATAGAGATGTTATTACAGTATAGTTTAATAGACATCAAGGAGGTATAAACAGGATGTTATGGAAAATAACTGATTATTGAAACAAATTATTTGCAATTCAAAGTTGAGTATAACAATACATGTATGAATATGTGGGACCATAATGGGCTTCAAAACACTGAAGAAGTCAGGGAAGGCTTCCCAGAAAAGGTGATATTTGAGCTGAGGTGGAAAAGTTGAGTAGGAGATGCCAGGTAAAAAATTCAGGTGGAATGACAGAGGGAACAACATATCAGAAGCCATAAATTTGTCAACAAGTCTAGCTTGGGTAGGAAACACTAAGACGTTTCCTAAAGACAGAAGGGCACATATCAGGGAGTGATGTAAATAACACCAGAATGAGAGATTAGCTACAGAATATGAAAGGTGATTTGAAGTAAGCCAAGAAAATTGCACTTTTTCCTGCAGGCAGGGATCTAAAATAACTTTTTATGAAGAGGAAGAACATGGATAAAATTTTCCTTCTCTCTCTCTTTTCCTTCCTTCCCTTCCTCCACTACAATGTAGAAAGTGAACTGGAGTAAAAGGAGACACTGATGGGAGAAAACCCAGTTAGGAGATAGTTGCTAAAGTTTAAATAAACAGTAATATTCATCTGGAAAAAAGCAGTGACAGTGGAAACAAAGAGGTGAAGATAAAATTGAAAAGCATTTCGAGGTAGAATTCATAGGGTTTGGTTACTACACAAGTGAGTTTGTGTGGAGGGTAAGATAACAGGGGGCAGAGATAGAGATGTAAGAATCGAGAAGACTGAGAAGATTTTTAGCTTGAAGCCTAAGTGACATCATTGCCTTAGAGGAGCCATTCAGGAGACAAATAGTTTTAGGATCAAGAAAACATTTTGGAAAAGAAAAAGTGATCTACTTTGCAAATTTAACTTCTGGGTATCTTTAGAGATATTAAAGAAATGAAAGAGGACATTTGAAATGGTTGATCTTTCAATATCAGATCCAGTACACAGGGAGAAGTTTCCTCCTGCTCTAAGAACAGACGTGGTGTACAGTTAACCCTTGAACAACACAGAGGTTAGAGGAGACACCCTTCTGCCCAGTTGAAAATCCATGCTTATCTTTTGATGCTCCGAAAATTTAACAAACTAGTAATAGCCTACTATTGACTAGAAGCCTTCCCAATAACATGAACAATCAACACATCTTTGGTAGGTTATGTCTATTATACACTGTATTCTTACAATGAAGTAGCTAGAGAAAAGAAATGTTATTAAGAAAATCATAAGAGAAAATACATTTACAGCACCATACTTTACTTACTGAAAAAAATCTGTGTGTAAGTGGAGCCATGCACTTCCACCCCATGTTGTTCAAGGGTCAACTAGAAGCCCAGAAAGAGTGGGGAAGTGAAAGGGGTTTTCTAATCAACTCTCCTTCCTCTAAGAAGAGACACTGTTAACATACTGAGTTCAGGGTGAGGTCAGGCTGAGGTTAAGAAGAGTGAATAGAGGTTGGGGAGACCAGAAGAAATTAGGAACAAGAAGGAAAATTTGCTAAATACAAGTGAAAGGTTTAGCATGGAATCAAAGTCAAGATGAGATTAAACACTAAACAGTTGTATAATCCTCTACAGCAAGAGAGAAGGAAGTAAATGGGTTATTCTAAAAAGGTGGAATTCAGTCCCCCCCTTGGAAAGCCACAATTGGAAAGTCTGTAAAGTTTTGGCATAAGTTAATAATACATGTACTAACATCTCTGGAACTCGGAAATAAGTTAGATTTGGTTAAATACCTATGTGTGAGAAACTGAAGTGCATTCTTGGCTGGAAGAAACCAGACAGACTAAAATGAGCTCTACTGGTCGTTAAAATATCATTACTAAGTCAGCAAACTGCTATAATAGATCATCTTGTGTTACTTTATCCATTTTTAGAAAGGTGAAATTTATCTTAGAACAATCTTAAAGATATAAAATAGCTAATTATTCTTGACTTTTCAATGCAGTGATATCCTTAAAGAGTGTTCTGTTTTCACTCATTTCCTAAATAAAAACATATTCACATTATGACTTCTGATTGAACAGAGCCAAACCTATGTTTTCGTCCTCTTGGTCCTTGACCACTTTCCTGAGTATTAGATAATATGATGCATACTAACTGGTTATTGACCTTTTGCTGACCTTGCTCCAATGAACGTTAAATCCAGATGGAGAATCTGTAATGAATAGCAAAACACACAGGCAACTATTTTATTCCGTTGTCCCTTGACCCTTTCAGCCAAGCGAAGTGCCAACAGAAATGTAGCAGAGCCCCAATCTCCACTGCTTGATATGCATGGGCTTATCTTTTGTTGGCTATGCATGACCTTTTTTTCTGAATAGCACACAAGAAACTGCATGAGATACTAAGGCAAAATATTCATGTTCAAGTTTCCGTAAGCACACGAATCTCCTTATATCACAATTATATTTAGTTTTCTTTTGAAAGAAGACTAGTTCCTTTAAAGGGTAAAAGGATGTTCTATCAACAAGAAGATTCCAGGTAGATATGCTCAAAACTAGAGGACTGAAGTGGAGGGGCATAATACAGGTGTCATATTGAAATCAACTTCAGTGGCTTGATATGTTTGAGGTTATCCAAATTCCAGAGCTTCTCTTTATGACTTGTAAACTCAGAATTGCCTCAGACTACATATACATAAGCCCCCCACAGGATTCATCACTTTTTAGTGGGTAATTTTTTTTAAGATTTTATTTATTTATTTGATGGAGAAAGAGAGAGAGAGAGAGCACACAAGTAAGGAGAGGGGCAGGCAGAGACAGAGGGAGAAGGAGGCTCCCCACTGACAGGGAGCCCAAGGCGGGACTTGATCCCAGGACCCTAGGATCATGACCTGAGCTGAAGGCAGATGCTTAACTGACTGAGCCACCCAGGCGTCCCTAGCAGGTAATTGTTTTGACTTTTAAGGCCAACCGCATGCTTCTACTATTCTTTCTTGGTTATTCTAGAGATTACAATTTGTATGTTGGACCTATATGAAATATAACTTTTATACTCCCCTGACAACTCTAGAACGTTAGAACACTTCAATTCCATTTATTTTAGTGGTATTTACCACTAGACTATTTCCTCCAATTCTTCACTTCTTCCCTGTGATAGAAATATACATCCATAACCTTTGATTTAATGTTGGAGTGCCCCCAGTAGAGCAAACACAGTATATTTCCTTGAATTATTGATATTTAGTAATCTGCTTCAGCCAATGGCATGTTAATGGAAGTAACATAAGCCTAAGTTTCAAATGTGACTGCACAGTTTGCCTTGTATACTTGAACTTTTGCCATTACCATGAGAAGGGAGTGCCCTCAAGAAACTCATGGCCCAAGAATAAGATATATGGAGTATATCTGAAATCAAACTGCAGCCTGCAGCCAAGCCCAGCTGAACCAGCCAAGCCCAGCTGACCATATATATAGAAACCCTAGCCCCATATACACATATATATATCACCGAGATTTGGGGATTGTTATGTAGCATTATTGCAGCAATTGCTGATCAGTAAAACTCCTATTTAGTACCTTCATATTTTATTGAAGAATAATTGGAGAAAAGTAGAACTAGCATAAATTTGCTTCTGCTTAGTGGTAGCTTCTACAAACTAAAATTTTCCCAGGACCACAGCTATTTATTATTTATTTGTTCCTAATTGTTATTTATATAATGTTAATTAATTTTTTAAAGATTTTATTTATTTATTTGAGAGAGAGAGAGATAGAGAGAGCATGAGCAGGGGGAGAGGGAGAAGCAGGTTCCCCACTGAGCCGGGAGCCCGACATGGAGCTCAATCTCAGGAACTTAGACCCTGACCTGAGCCGAAGGCAGACGCTTAACTAACTGAGCCACCCAGATGCCCCTAAATAATGTTAATTAATTATCCCATTTAAAATACAACTAGTATATAAATATTTCTTTAAAAAGCTATTTGATTTTCAAACATTTTAAATTTTTAATGCAAATTTTTTACTACTCCAATAAGCACATTGTTCACATAAGTTTCTAGGTATTTTTAATACTGTACACCAACAATTACTCTCTTACTTTGCCTCTCAACCTTGAAAATGGAAATCATGATTTGCTTGCTACTATTGAATGGTACTGTCTGAAAATCACTCAAAATACATTTTGTAGAAAATGTTTTGTAGAAAATTTTTTTATAGTACATGCTTCTCTCAAATCAGACAATATGAGTAATTATTGAACACAGACTTAACAATTACTTAACCATACCTCTCCCCAAAGGGAGTGGATTATTAAACTGCATTTATTCAACTTAATGTAAAGCAGTATGATGAAAATCTTAACTGGAGATTTTAAGTTAAGATTGTAAGTTAAATATGTTAAATGAATGTTTGGAAGCCTAGCACACAAGTTTGGAAGAGGACCTATCAATATAGTGTAGGCACACGTGGATAAAAAACTAATAAACAAAATTCTCCTCTTCTTCAATAAAACAATAAGGAAACCAGATAACAAAGTAGGAGATGAAAGGCTACTGGTGGGGCTTGAGACTGGGATGAGGTTAACTCTTAGGAACTAAGACTGAGAAACAAACATGGAGCTTCTCAGTGGCTAAAAGTGAAATCCTCTCCAAGGGAAGAGTGTCATGAGCATTCAAGGGGAAATTGGAGAAGTGGCCCCAACATGGAACCCCAGCTCCAAAGGCAGAGAAAGCTTGCTTCAGGAAGTGTGCAAGTGACACTCTGGTCTCACGGGGCCCACCCAGTGGCCTGGCGCCTGAAATCTGTACAAGGTGTGGCGGTAGTAATGACGACATTTACATCAATGGGATAAAATGGCAGCTAAAGAGGATCCTCAACAGTGTGCAATGGAACTGGCAGTTACAAGACCACCAGCTAAGAGTTTTGAAGATAAGGAGCATCAGGGTCTAGAAGGATGTTCCCACAATCAGCACTGACAACATAATTTGAGGTCACCATAAAGCTGGAACAGTTGTCTATGGAGACTAACAACAATTTCTTTTATGTTGTCTGATTCTAATGATTAATCTTAATTTAAGTTTAGTAGATAAATCCTGTCAGAAATTTAGATGCCTGGGCTGCCAAGCATTTATTTCATTTAATTAGCTTGATAAAGCTAAAGATAGAAACATAGCAAATTGGTTAGGAAGGCAGGTTGTAAAATAAGACTAACCTGGGTTTAAACCCCATTCTGTCATTCACTAGCTCCTTGATTTTAGTTGCTAAATTTCTCTGTACCATTTCCTCATCTATAAACTGCAAATAATAATGGTAACTTCTGGGGCGCCTGGGTGGCTCAGTCGTTAAGCGTCTGCCTTCAGCTCAGGTCATGATCCCAGGGTCCTGGAATCGAGCCCTGCATCGGGCTCCCTGCTCGGCGGGAAGCCTGCTTCTCCCTCTCCCACTCCCCCTGCTCATGTTCCCTCTCTCGCTATGTCTCTCTCTGTCAAATACATAAATAAAATCTTAAAAAATAATAATAATAATAATGGTAACTTCTTCATGGGATTGGTATAATAATTAGTTAGCACATATAAAAGACTTAGACCATTTCCTGGTACTAAGTAAATACTAAATAAATGCTAGTTATTATTATTACCTGCTTTATCTCAAGGAGAGTTCATGAGGCCTCCCTTGTTTTCTTCTCCTGTCCCTCTAAGCCAGGAATACAATAATCAAAGTATGAAGGAATGGGAGGCAAGGACCAGATGTGACTTGGTGACAAATTCACAATACTTCTGCCTTTGTTTGTGCTTGATTGAATGTGTTTGGGGGGTAAGGGAGATACCTCTCTTCTTTCCTTCTCCTGGCTGCAGCCTAGGAAACCAGTAGATAAGAATGCAAAATTTTACATGGTGGAAGAAAGAGACAGATGATAGAATTATCTTGGTAATGCCCTGGCCCCTGGATGGATGGCATGTTTGTCTTTCTCTTTATTCTTACTTTGGGGGTTGGCTGCTTTAATGAAACAGTTCAGATTTAATACATTCATTCTGGAATAAACATTACTAAATTTGGAAGGAGAACAGTTTGAAACTAATGGAAAGTGGCCAGAGAAAAATGCTAAACCCAAATTACCAATGTTTGTTGAATAGAGAAAAGAAAAAGCATGAAATCAATGTTACTTCATAATACAATACTTTGTGTAATTATTTCTTTTTCTTTTTTTTTTTAAGACAAGGAACTAGACATTACCTGAATGAAATTTCCTAAAAACAAATAAAATCAGAGAAAACTAAATGTGAAGGTTGAGTAAATAAATTTTGGCATGAAATGGACTATAGTGCAACCATTAAAAAATGCTATAGATCTATATTTTTTGAAATCTAAATATATCCATGATATACCTTCTGTGATAAAAGCTGATTACAAAGTGGACTTATAGCATTAAATAATTTTACTTATTTAAATTAAAAGGAGTGGGCAAAATCATGGGTGTGCCTGTAAGTGTGTGTATGACTATGAGACATTTTGGAAAGATGTATATGAAGATGTTAAGGGGCACCTACATGGCTCAGTCGGTTAAGTGTCTGACTCGTGATTTCGGCTCAGGTCGTGATCTCATGGCTCGTGCGATCGAGTCCCCCATCAGGCTACATGCTCAGCGGGGCGTCTGCTTGAGATTCTCTCCCTCTCCTTCTCCCCCTGCCCCTCCCCCCAGTCATGTGCTTTCTCTCTCTCTCTAAAATAAACAAATAAAATCTTTAAAACAAAATAAAATAAAGTTTGATTGAAAAAAGTTAAGCTTATTCATAAAATTTTAAATCTCAGTCTGCATTCATCTGAATCATTTTTGAAAAGCAGTTGAAATAGTGACCAAGATAGATGTAAAAGATCAGAGGAATGTTTGTCAGTCAGTTTTTCAATGTGAAACCTCGAATCAAATTGGACTTCCAGAAAAGTTGATGTATATGACTCCATGTCTTCATATCACACTAATCAAAATAATAAGCACAACAGGAAACAATAAAGGAATCTCCACTTATAGAGACATTAGTAAATTACCAAATTCCCTTACGGCAGAATCTAAAATATATTTGCCATTTTTAATAATATTTGATCTAAATAAGAGGAAGATGCTCACCTTTGACACATATATCCCATAATTAAGACTGGGATGCTGTTTGGGGGAAGAAAGTAAGCAATATCCCTAAAAGTCCTTTACCTGGAGATTGGACCCTTGCAGTTTGGATGGGTTGCAGAAGTATGGGTCACCATTTTGGATACCCTACACGAATGAGCTTTGTGAAGTCAGGAACTGTAATGTTTTTTGTTGTTATTGTTAACAATCTTATCTTCAGTTTCTGGCATCTAACAAGGGCTGAATAAATATTTATTGAATAAATGGCTGAAGTTGTTTCCCTTCCCACATAATGGCAGCAATAGAAGGAGAAACAAAATGGCAATGTCATTTTAATTGAACCCAACCAAGTTTCATAACCAGGAGGACACAGCTGCTCAGCCACAGAAGAGAGGTAACCAAACAGGCATAAATATTCATCCATCAAGTAAAAATCCTTAGAGTATTACACTGATATGGAAATCTGCCAGGATGATCTGACCAGACTCTTTAAAATGGATGAATAGCTGAAATCTAGGAGACTTAAGATTTAAAATAACTTGAAATCTCACACTTTTAATCGTTGTATTGTACTGTGTCTTTTTCTAAGGAGGATGCAAATAATCTTCCCAATGACTAAATTGTAATAATAGATTTGTAAGATAACATTAGACTAAAATACTATCTTGCTCTTCCAGATGGCTCTAAACTAATTAGAGTAATAAGAGAACTTCTCTGATGCAGTTTTAATCAAAGACTTAGCGATTCAGAACACTCTGAGTGACTGCACAAAAGCTACATGAGACTCATAGAAAGTCAGTATGCAACCTTACCAAGATCTGGTCTCAAGCTGTGTCTTACATACAAGAGGTCACAAGGTTCCACTGGATTTTAGAATGGTCTTGAGATTTTATGGCCTTGCCTTCTAAGGATATTTTCCACATCTTAAATTCAATATTTGTTTTTAAGATGCAGCTGATCAAAAGTCATAACGGCATCTTATTTTGGCTAGACATTTGTTAGCATCACTAACAAAGTGTTAGTATCACTTTGAAAGTAGCTTTTTAAAAAATGTGGTAAAAAACACATAACACAAGATCTACTCTCTTAATTAATGTTTAAGTGTATAATACAGTATTGTTAACTATAGGCACTATGGTGCACAGCAGATCTCTAGAACTTTTTCATTTTGCATGACTGAAGCTTTATACCTACTGAACAGCAACTCTTCACTTTCCCTTCCCTAAGCCTCTGGAAACCACCATTCTATTTTCTGCTTCTATGAGTTTTCCTATTTTAGATACTTCATAGAAATAAAATCATGAGATGGGTATATATCACTCCATATCTATGATTATGTGTATGCAAAAATATATTAGAAGTCAAATCAAAATAAATAAGAAAAATAAGTAGGAAGAAAGAAATTTGGACGGTAGAAAAACTAATCAAAAAGACACCAAGTAGAAATGCCTTAATTATTTATCTGCATATCCCACATATTCTTGTTTTCATCAGTCTATGACTATAATAAATCTATACTTTAATCAAAAAAATCATAACCAATTTAGTTATAAAAACAGTTCATTTGTCTTTTTCTTAACTCACCTGTGCAGAAAGACTAAATTATAGACTTGTAACAGACCAACATCTTTAAGCATAAGTTCATTTAATAAGGATGTAGTTTATAAATAAGGTAGGTCGAGGCATAACTGTTAAATAACTGAAAATTACTCTGGCTAATTCAAGCCAGAAAGTTAAATTTATTAGATTACTAAGAGAGCACACAGAAGTGAAAAATATATTGAACCACCATCTTGCCTTGACACAGTCTCAGGACAAAGGCTGTTCTGGGTCTTCAATATCAGAAACTATTGAACCTTCTCTTGAGTGTTGGTATCAGTTATCTCTGTGCTAGTAACCTTGATTCTCTATGGGGCTCTGTTCAAGTTTCATGTTTCCAAGAAAGAGAGTTGGATTTGCACAACTTAGATGAGGCATCTCTGACCTTGATAAATTAGTCAGGCAAGTGTTTGGGGGCAGAGAGTGGTGACATCAGCACAGCGACAAGGTAAAAACTGAAAACAAAGACATTGCTCCAATTTGTATCATTGTAATGGGTTATCCTACGGTCAGAGCAATGTTCTCTGGAGGCGGAAGTGGATGCTGATGCACCTCTCAGAATGTGGCTTGACCACAGTTGTGTTTGCTCTGGGACTAAACCAAGAAGTAGAGTTATAGATCTTAAATTGATTTGAATAGGCAGAATACAGTATGCCAAATCCTACAGCCCTGGCCTATGACTAGAATTTAATATTAGAGTTCCTCTCTCTTTCCCTTTCCTCCGGTTTCTGTTGGTAGGAACAGTAGCCACATTTTCTTTGCTTCATCTTTCTCGAGCTTGCTTCATAAGAAGTGAGAGCTGCTTTCTCACAGACTTAAGCAATTCTGTGTTTAGCTCTTTAGACATGGAGGACTGAATCTTCTCTGATCATTGCTTGCACTAAGGCATAGACAATATTGCAGTAATAATATGCTAGAAAACGTAAGATCATATCTATCTCTTTTAACCAAGATTGTATATTCCGAACTTAAACGTAGTCCAACATCTTGCAATTCTTAAATTCCCACCCTTTTTAAGGTAAAATAATTATAAAATTATACTTGTAAAACTCCCCTTATATAAGAATATCAGAAAAGGTATTTGGGTGGGTGTTTTAGTTATCTATTGCTTTATAATATATTCTTCCAAAATTTAGCACCTTAATAAATGAACACATTAGAAAACACATCTCACTGTCTCTGTGGGTCAGGAATTTAAGTGTGGCTTACCTTGGTGTCTCTGGCTCACCTTGGTGTCTCTGGCTCAAGGTTTTTTCATGGGGTTGTATTTTGGGTGCTGGCTAAGACTATAATCTCACTTGAAGGCTCAACTGGGAGATGAGCCACTTCCAACTTCCCTCAACATCGTTGTTGATAGGATTTAGTTCCTCATGGGCTGTTGAACTGATGGCCTCAGTTCTTTGCTGGCTGATGTCTAGCGAGAGACTGCCAAGACAGAAGCCACAGTCTTTTTGTAACCTAATCTTATAAGTGACATCTCATCATCTCTGCTACATTCTACTCACTAGAAAGGAATCACTAGGTCCAACCCACATTTAAGTGGAAAGAATTACTCAGGGTACAATTCCCAGAAAGCAAGAATCATTGGGAGCTCTCTTAGAGTCTGCATTTGACAGCAAGGAAACCCAGATCTGTGATACTGTTAGTATTGAAAATACAGGTATATTTTGATATTTAGGAAATAGAAGAAAGTCATAAAGTAAAGTACAATAAAGAAACACTAAAACTGAAAAGAGACTTTGGGTAAAAATGAAAAGCATTTATGATTATGGTTCTATAAACAAAGAGGAAAAGTGGTTCAATTGCTAAGGCAGATTTTTATTGGCAAACATTAAGAATTTATACCAAACATTTACATCAAACATTCAGTAGGCCACAGATTTCTGTACAGATTTTAAGTGTATGCCTAGTTACCCTTTACAATAAGTAGCTTCCCATTGTTACTTGTGGTTATCAGTACAAAGAGCTAAGTAAAGATACTGGCAATGTAGAGAGACTTATAAAAGAAACCCTTGTTGATACAAGAAAAATGTAAAAAAAAAAATGACACAATTTTAACAAAGTATGCTTACAAGAAAGGTACATAGAAAGAAAATGCAATAATTTAAATAACTTACATTGATACAAAACCCAAATATTTTGAGATAAAAGATCTCAAGAGCTGTGGGCCTCTTTTATCTCTATAGGAAACTGGCTAATTATACTCCTTCATATGAAAAACAAGGAGAATAACCAAATTCCTTAACAAAAACATAAAAGTTATTATATTTAATATTTTAATCTTCTTAATGAACTATGAATACAGATACAGATACCCAGAAAGAATGCCATATGGGATGGGTAGAGTAGCTGAGACATAAACATTGAGAAAGAAAATTAACAGATACTGGAAGAACAACTTAAAACATCCAATTTGGATATGTTAAAATCAACATGGCATGTTTTACTTAGGAATTGGCAGATGGTCTACCCTACTAGTCACTCTGAAGATTCATTTCTCAGATAACAGGAAGCTCTCTCGGATGTGTTTTTTTTCCCAAGACAAAGAATGGATAGGTAAAGCCAATAATGATACACTGGTGCCTTATTTGAAAAGATGGGGAAATAATTTTAAATACACATTTTCAGATTAATTCACCAGAGAATTTATAGGAACATAAAGATTGAAAGCTTTAAGAAGATCTCAACAAATCAGTGGCCCCAATATTCCTAGCAATTCACCAAGATTTACTGAATGTCAACACTATGAAGAGCACTGTGCACCAGAGGTAGAAACCCAGCGAACCATAGTTCACAGGATTATTTTGTTTTATAATATTTTTTCTAATATTTGTTATTTGGAAAAAGTCAAAAAGCATAAAGAAAATATAAAATCACCCATAATAAACATGGTTAATATTTGGTATGTTTTCTATTAAAAATTAGGTGATTTTACCTATGAATATATGTAGGTAAATTTTAAATACTGATATATAATTTTTATAAACTATTTTGCAACTTTAACCACCTATGATGTCAGGGCTTTTAAATTTATTATTACTCACTATACTTTTAAAAACATGAATTTTAGAATGTGTGTAGTATTCCATTGTGGTTATAACACAATTCATCAAATCTGCTCATATAATGGATATTAGATTACTTCTAATCTAAATATTTGTTTTGTGTATTTTTGATATTTGTGTGGTGGTAAACATCCTGAAGTAAAAATGTACTGGTCATTTATCTTGCAGCATACAATCTGTGCTTTCAGAGTTCCTACTCTCATGGAGGGAAAAAGAGTTATAAACAATTACATTTTAAAAAAGAGGTATAAACAATTATTGGCATATGGTAAATTCTAAAAGACAAACAATGCAAGTCTTTGGTATACATTTCATGTCAATTATCTGCTATCTCTGAGGATTTCAATGTCTCTTCTCTCTCTATAAGGAGGGAGAGGATGGATAGAGGGAACAGAAAGCTTAAGTTCATTTTCAACACTAAATTTACCAATTAAGGAAATTTACCATATTTCCTTAATCCAGGGCTACCATGACATGACATTCTAGGCATTTAACTCTCTTACAACTAACTTCAAGAATTTAGCAGCAATTAACACAACATTATAATCTCTGCTGACACCCTGTTTTTCAATTGGCTCTGCACTAGGCAAAGAATAGGGGGCACTATGGATGTATCATCTAAAATCCTAGTGAATTGTATCCTATTTGTAATTATTTTTCATGTGCTCTGAGAAAAACTGGTATTTGGTTGGATGTGGGAGGTAAGGGACAGAGAACCAGAATGACCCCAGATGCTAGAAGAAAATCTCTCAAAAGAAGGGATAGAATGGGTGAATACAATGATTTTGGTTTTTGAGCTTAAGGCATCTGTGGGGGTCCCTAATGGAGAAGTCAAGTAAGAAGTTATAAGAAGAGTTACAGCCTCGTTATGTGAGATGACAAAAGTTCATTTCAGAGTACATCATATATTGATCATAAATCAATAAGAAAAGAAAGTCAATTTGCAGATTATTAGAGACAGAACAAAATAATCATAAATAGCAATAGTCTATTACATAAAAAGACTATCACATCTCAGAAGAAAAAGTCTAGGAATCAGAAATATTGAAGTCATTTCATTCATTTGAAAATCTGTATAATGGGGGAAATAGCAGCAATGATAATGCATTGGTATCTTTATTTCCTTAAAATGACAGTATGACAGTCTGTCCCATTTCCTTTTTTCCCTCTTCTGTCTTAATCTCAACAGCATTAATGAAACATGATTAAGTAGAAAATGTCAGTGGCTTGGAGGCCTAACTTAAATCTTACCAGGCTATGTAAAGGAAATGTTCTAGATTAAAATTTAATGTGTAAACTCTCACAGTAGGAACTATACCAGCTTTTAAAGAATAATTTATGACTCAAAAGCAAGCAGGAAACTACCTAGCAGATAAGTGAAAGTATTAGCTACTAAGATAAAACATAGCTTCCAAGAGGAGTGTACTTGTACTGGGTGACAACCTTCCTTATCGTTTTTCTCAATAAATATGTGTACATTTATAGCACTTTGTCATTTAGCTAGTTCATGAAAAGTTACACACAATGTGTCACATAAAGGGGCATAATATGTGTCAACCCAGGCTTCTGTAAGTTCTCAAACCTGAAAGACTAGTTTCCTATTTCACTGTGCTGACAAACTTGTATTCTTTACAAATAGTATAAATAAAACCTGCAGGATTTTAAAGGAAAGAGAAATCACATCCAATTGGAGGACTGAAGAAGATGTCAAAGAGAAAGTTGAACTTGAGCTAGATCATCATGAATTTTGACAGATGAGGATGTGGCAGAAAGAAAAAGACTAGAAATGTGGGTGTTCCTTAAAGCACATTAAACATTCTAAAATTGTGTAATGGTATATTTTAAATAATTTTTCTCTCTCCTTGCTACTTTAACATTATGCAGTTAAGTCAGCCTGACCTCCTGAGAGCCAGAAACCCAAATGAAAAAAAGCCCCAGGTCCTTTTTGAGAATTCCCCAATTCCTTAACTTGCTCATATTCTCCCCCTTTTTTTTCTATCTTGCTCTGACTCAGCCCAGGCTCTAAATTGAAACTATATATTTCACTTTTTTGGATTTGGGTGTCTATATTCAGTCTCCCTGCCTTTTGGTTATTAATTCTCCTTAATAATTTTTTGACATATGCCTAACCCTGTGACATTTCCCACTCCAAACTGTGTCTGATATGATGGTTCTCCTTTGTTTTAGCCTTTTGGGACCCACTCCCAGCATCAGGATTGGTTGGCACCCAGGGCAGCCTAATGTGGATCCACATGAGCAAGGATTTGGATGTCAATCATAGAAGTTACTTTTGTTTTATTGTTATTTATTTTTTTCTGGAAATGCAAATGTTTGTTGGAGGAAAGTATAAAGAGAAGAGAAAAATCACCTGCAACTCTACTATTCAAGATAAACACTATTAACCTATTGATAGATTTATTCCTAGTCTTTTTTCTATTTATTTGTTTATAGACATATTTAAAAAAACAAAAATTGTTTTCATAGTACATATATAGTTTGTATCTTGCTTTTACACACTTATTTTATCATAATCATTTCCCAGTATCAAATAGTTTTGGCCAAAAAAAGTGGGGTTTTTTTTTAATGACTTGTATACTTATTTTCAAACAAAACATGATGAAATTTATTTATATTGTTTTTGATTTTTCACTATTATATAAGAAACCTTAATATTCAGTAGTCTATGTAGTACAAGTCACAGTCAAGGAACTATAGGTATAAAAATAAATGTTAGTACAAATAACACTAGTTCTATACTTGCATCTTGGAAAATATTCTTTTTTTTTTTTAAAGATTTTATTTATTTATTTGAGACAGAGAGAATGAGAGACAGAGAGCATGAGAGGGAGGAGGGTCAGAGGGAGAAGCAGACTCCCTGCCGAGCAGGGAGCCCGATGCGGGACTCGATCCCGGGACTCCAGGATCATGACCTGAGCTGAAGGCAGTCGCTTAACCAACTGAGCCACCCAGGCACCCATTGGAAAATATTCTTAAGAAACCCATTCATAGGCCACCGAAAATGTCTGTAACATCCCCTAATCATTTGAGTCTATACAAATATCCTGTTTCTCCTTAAAGTTTGCCCACCAAGTATAACATTCATCAGTGGGTCTTGTCTACAACAAGTATTACTTACTAATGGTGATTTTCTATTTCCCTCATTTCTTCATCTATTAGTTAAAACTCTTCTGTAAGGAAGATACATCTCTTCCCTCTCCTCCATTTATTTATTTATTCAATCATTCATTTATATAGATTCATATATTGGGAGAGTATATAATTTAATAATCTTGTTATTTACTTTGTTCAAATTGTTCTAGCACTGGTCGTTGGGAACTCTTTCAGGTAGGCTCCTTTGTTCTTTTGATATGACACCATCTCTACCTTTCTCTTTCTCTCTTTAAACATTCCCTTACTTTCTAGCATGACACGATGCTTTACACTAATTTTACATTTTTCCTGACCAGCCCTGGTATCAACCATTTCTCCAAGGAGCCCAAATTCCTTTTATTAAAGAACTGTATTGAGGAACCAAGATCTGGGCACTAAGTATATTCACTATAAGTAGATGTCACTGCTTATAGGTCTTCTTAGCAGACAGAACTAGGAAGTATGTGTTTGTATACTACCGACCTATGCACACATATCAATGTTTACCTCTGTATCTATCTGTATGTATCATGAAGTAGACATGAGTTTTTGCTGTTATCTCCAACTCTAACCCAGCACCATGAGGTTCATTCTAGTCTTCCCCCTACTGGTTTATTTGTAAATTCCTTTTTTGACAGTGAGAAAATGTGTCTACTGCAGCAGTACCAAGCAGAACAGTTCTATACCCCTAAAAACCCCACTTGTGACTCCTATATAGCCACTTCCTCCCTTTTTCCTAATCCCCAGCAACTAATGATCTGTTGTCTATTCCTACAGTTGTCTTTTTCCAGAATGCCATATCAAGGAATCATAGAGGTGTAGCCTTTCTGGGGTCTAGTTTCTTTCACTTAGCAAAATGAAGGCAGTATTTTAAACGCGCTTCTGCTAAGGCTCAGAGGATACAGAGGTATCACAAAAGTCCCAACAGGAGGTAAGATGGAATAGCACTTTGAGTCTTCCACTTGTACTTGATCAGAATAAATATGCTTTTATCTGTTATATATAAGCTCCCATATGCCATTTTGTTTTCAAAATTTTTCTACTGGTTTAAGAGAGGTTTGTATAAACTCTGATCATTCTGAATTAAGGCAGTATTAGTAATAATGGAGGGTTTGAAACAATTGGGAAAGATATTAAAGAAGGTGAATAGAAAAAACATGGAATCTTGTTCGAATGTGTTGAATAAGTGCACTAAGAAAAATCCAGGGTATGTAGGTTAAAGAGTAGGTATATGTAGATATCTCAACAAAACAGATTTAGGAGAAGAGAAGATCTGGAATAAAAGCTAAATTCTGTTTTGAAAATTTTCTAAGTGAGAAGTCTAAACTAATCCTTTGAAGCTCAGCAATTAAATCTGATTTAAAGATACAGATTTGGAAGTTATTGGCTCATAAACATTAATAAAATGTATAGATATGGATGAATTATAAGGAGAGTAAAAAAAAGGGAAAATAATAAAAGCACAAGATGCTGCTATGTGAAACACTCATATTTATTAAGTAAAATAGGAAAAGACCACAAGGAGACAAGAGATCTATGTAGAAGAAAATCCAGGAAAGACTGATATCACAAATTTGGAGAAAATGGGATCTTTCAAGGATTTGGGTGCTCAACAATGTCAAAGGTCAAAAAAGAAGAAGTAAAAGACACCAACAGAAAAACAAAAATGCTCCCTCTAGATTTGGTTCTTAAATATTGGTGATGACAAAAGTTTCAGTGTATTGGGGCACCTGGGTAGCTCAGTCGTTAAGCGTCTGCCTTCGGCTCAGGTCATGATCCTGGGGTCCTGGGATCGAGCCCCGCATCGGGCTCTCTGCTCCGCGGGAAGCCTGCTTCTCCCTCTCCCACTCCCCCTGCTTGTGTTCCCTCTTTCGCTGTCTCTCTCTGTCAAATAAATAAAATCTTTAAAAAAAAAAAAAAGTTTCAGTGTGTCAAAGCTGAAGTAGACAGCAGTTGGTTAGTAGAAAAAGAAAATAAAGGCATATTAGAAAGAGTGGCTATAGTCTATTCGTTCTAAAAGTTTGAGAGAGAAGAGAAAATTAGGAGAGAAAAAATGTGATCTGGCGTATTTATAGGGTTGGTAGGCTGTATTAAAGTTCCACTTTAAAACATTTAGAACAACTTGGTTTTTCGAGGGTTTTAAAAATAATTGCTATCATTTATTTCTCAAAATTTCTCTGTTTGGTAAATGTTCCTAAATGTGCTGTAGTTAAATTCTAGTTCAATGTTATATAAGAGATAAATAAAATTACATTACAATTAGTAGCAGATCTCCAGAATTTCTGGAGTCAGATAAGCTAAAAGAAAAAGCATTGGGGTGCTGGGTGGCTCAGTTGTTAAGCATCTGCCTTCGGCTCAGGTCATGATCCCAGGGTCCTGGGATCGAGCCCCGCATCAGGCTCCCTGCTTAGCGGGAAGCCTGCTTCTCCCTCTCCCACTCCCTTTGTGTTCCCTCTCTCGTTGTGTCTCTCTCTGTCAAATAAATAAATAAAATCTTAAAAAAAAATAAAAAGAAAAAGCGCTTAAGAAATATCAAAAGTTAGAACTGTTTCACTAGTCCTCCTCAGCATCCTGAGTATTAAAGACAAAAAATTATAAGTGTGTTGGATAAGAGTTTCTTGGATGAGCCAGTTGTCACCTCAAAATAAAAATTAACTAAAACAAACAAAAAAATTAAGTTCTGAGTTCTGAAACTTTTGAGTCAGAAAGGACACAAAACAAGACAAACCAGTGCTTAAACCAAGTATGATTGACATAAATTCAACCATGTTGGATTTAAGGAGAAAAAATATTTATAATTCAATGACAACAAACTAAACAATGGGATAAGAGGGAGAAAAAATTTGGTTATAAATTATTCTAATTAGAGCTCTGACATCAAATACATGTAGGCAAAAGAGGCATTTAGCTCTGCCCCTTAGGAACTGGAAATTTAATCTCCTGGAGCCTCCATGAGATTGGAATAATGACAGCAACCTAATGGAATTCTTGTGGGGATTAAATGATGGAATAAAATGATGTTGTGACGTCAAGTTCTGGAACAAAGTAAGTCTTCAGCAAAAGGTTGATGATGATGATTACATTTCCTCAGTCCAGTTTCCAATTCACCTAATATAAGACAGTGGGAACAAGCAAACCTAGGAATTCTAGAGCTCCTTTCCAAGTTTATATCATTTTCTAACTGAAAGAGTTGCATCAGTGAATTCACTTGCACTGAATTTTCTCACATTTTCAGTTTATCTTTAGCTCTCAAATGCCATTATTCAAGTATACCACACCTGTTTTATAAGATATAAAATTAATGGTCAGTTATGTCTAGAAAGAAAAAAAAATGCTGTGGCAAGAATCTCATTTTCTTCCGTAAGTAAGAGAACAAGTATGGTTGGAAAACATCTTCTGTAAACAATTTTTTAAAAAAGGAAAATCAGAAAATTTCATTTTTCAAGCATTTTAACTTTATTTGGCACACTTATTTGAATTCACACAGATTTAAATAATTTACCCATATGGTCAAAATTAAAATTTGTTTTGATGTTTTTTTGGCCGACTCTCTAGGCTTTTTAGAGTAATTTTTCAAAAAATCTGATAGGAAACAATTGTTTTAGAGAATGGCCTCTTGAAATCTTGACTTTTTAAAAAAAATCCTGATGAAACATTATAAGTCACAGAGTTTCAATAAATTCATTCAACAATATATTTGCTTTCAGAAACACTTGAAAATATTTACTTTAATTATGTATTAAGAAAAAAATTCAACTGGAAATTGAAAGGTAACAGATAATAAATAGATGACACACCACAGTCTTGAGGATTTTAAATATACCTTTAACTGGGACATAGAATAAGATGTATTGACAAGATTATCGAATTTCTTAGGACATATTCAAAGAAATATGCAAATCTTTTGTGCTTACTCTTCCAATTTAAAGCACCCTCCACAGGAAAGCAGTCTGGGAATGTTATTTTTACTTGGAAAATTTTTCAATTAATCTAATACTATTCTTATTTTTAAAGTCAAAACTAAAGTTAAAAGAAACATGAAAAAGTAAAAAGTAATAATTTTTTACCATAAGTTTCCTTTTGGATCATTTATAAAATTATGCTATACCTTTATTTTACAGAGGAGGGTGAATGTTTCTTAATGGTAGCATTTCTAATGGTCTAATTTTTATGTCAGGGAAAATATATTAATTTATAATTAAAATTTATTTGTAAGTAAGTAGTGAGTAACATAAACATCTCATTAAGCAAGGTAAACAAACATTAGTAAATGTAAAAAAAGTTCATCTTACACGAAACATTTGCTTAACTTACACAGGAAGATTTTCTCTAATTGAGAAAGGACTGGCACTAGAGTAAGTTACTAAGGTTGACTAGAGGATATAAATCTTTGGAAATATTTATATGTCAAATAAATGGTGTTGTGACTTGTATATCCTTCACTTTGCTTGTACCCCAATATTTTTAAATAAATATTTATTTATGTATTTGTTTGTTACGTTTCTCACTTCATTTGAGTTTTTGCTCAAATAAAAGCTTTTCAGAAAGGTTTTCCCAGATCATTCTATTTAAAATAGCCCCATTACCTTATCTTGTTTATAGCACTTATTACTACCTAATACTTTATTGTGTATTTACTTGCATGCTTATCTTTTTTTCTCTTTAATATAAGTTCCATGAAAGCAGGTACTTTATTTTATTTACTAGTGATCCCAGACTATATTGAAGTGACTGGAATACAAATGTGCTCAATAAAAAATATTTGACTAAGTGAATGAATGATTGTCTTCCCTAGTAGAGATTGTTGTTGAGGGCCAGAATATCACCCTCTAGCAGAATACAGTGTTTGAATATGGTTGGCTTATAGTAGAAAACTAATGAATTTTATTTTAATTCTATAAAAATCCTTGGAGTGTTCAAGAAGATAATGTGGCATTTGTGGAAAAATTTAGAGTTCTCATTTTCTTTTCTTTAAGATTTTATTTATTTATTTGACAGAGAGAAAGACAGCGAGAGCAGGAACACAAGCAGGGAGAGTGGGAGGGAGAAGCAGGCTTCCCGTCCAGCTGGGAGCCTGATGCGGGGCTCGATCCTAGGACCCTGGGATCATGACCTGAGCCGAAGGCAGACGCTTAACGACCGAGCCACCCAGGCGCCCCTAGAGTTCTCATTTTCTAAAATATCATATCACCCACTTAATTTGGGCATGCTGTATAACATAATGTAACATTCAAAATTCTCCTCCAAGTTTACATAAATTGGTTTTCCAAATAATGACTTACTATACGCAAAACTATATACATTGCTATTTCTCAGAACTTTACTTTGCCTCTAACTGAAACTCCTCCTTGATGGGATTGTTTGTATCTCGTCCCTATTCACCCCCAACACCGCCACCACTTCAAGACCTCAGGAAGGCTGTATAATGTCTCATGACCCAATTTGGATTACCAAATTTACTGTCTCTGCTACTCTCTTTACAGTTTCTATTTTGCATTATAGATCTGATCAACTCCTTAGCTTCTATTTATCTCTCTCTAAATTGAAAGGTTAACTAGATAGAGGTTAACAAAGTTCACTTTCATATCTTACTCTCTATGATGTATGTATCTCTTAGAAATTCTAATTAGTATATCAGAAGGATAATACATTTCAAAATACTTTTATATAAAACAACTGCTTCTGGGACGCCTGGGTGGCTCAGTCGGTTAAGCCGCTGCCTTCAGCTCAGGTCACGATCCCAGTGTCCTGGGATCGAGTCCCACATCAGGCTCCTTGCTCGGCAGGGAGCCTGCTTCTCCCTCTGCCTGCCTCTCCCCCTGCTTGTGTTCTGTCTCTCTCTCTGACAAGTAAATAAAATCTTTAAAAATAAATAAATAAAATAAAACAACTGCTTCTAAAAATAATTTTAACTTCAAACCAGAAGTCATTTGATCATAAATTAGAACCATAAATACCCTGCTAGCAAGAGGCAATGCTGATTGACCTGCTGACACTCTAAATAATTATTTGGTCATCAGAACAAAGGTAAATTAGAACTGGTGTTTCTTACAACTTAGAAGCATTAGGGTTAACTCTCCTAATAATTTTTATTTGTCTAAATTATAACATTATATATATATACACATATCTACATATATACATATGTAGATATATAATTATATATACTGCTCTGAATTTCTCTTCCAAATTGAGATCTAATAATTATTATATATACTCCTTTTTCCCCATACTATCAGATTTATTGTCTGTTGTTAATTGATAGAGAAAATACTGAAAGTGTTTTCTCTTACATCAAGTGTTGCCTGCTAATTATAAAAAGTGTAGAGATTTAGGAAATTATTCAACTACTAATAACACTGTATTTCCTTCTAGTCATAAAATTATAAAAGGCCAAGATGATTATATCATATATAGATATAGATTTATATATGTATGTATACATGTATACAAATATATGTATATTATATATAACATATAAATACATATTAGTATATTTATATATTAATATTTATTAATATATTTATAAATATTTATGTATAATACATGTATATGTATATATGTATTTCCTTCTAGTCATACAATTATAAAAAACCAAGATGAGGGGCGCCTGGGTGGCTCAGTTGGTTAAGTGACTGCCTTCGGCTCAGGCCATGATCCTGGAGTCCCTGGATCAAGTCCTGCATTGGGCTCCCTGCTCGGCGGGGAGTCTGCTTCTCCCTCTGACCCTCCCCCCCTCTCATGTGCTCTCTCTCATTCTCTCTCTCAGAAATAAATAAATAAAATCTTAAAAAAAAAAAAACCAAGATGATTATATTGTATACATATAAATGAAGTACTAACTTATATTGTCTGTACCACAAGTTTTTAAACAATATCGATCACACTTTGTCTCTTTTTTGCATTTAACATTAAAATCAACATTTTCTCACATCATCAAAGTCTATTTTCTAATAGCTTTTATTTTCTAAGTTTTATTTTTATTCATTTTTATTTCTAACAGTTTTTATTAGTTTTTTCAGGCATCTGCTACTGCATAACAAGAAACTCAAAGCTTATGGCTTAAAACAACAATTTTATTATATCTCATAATTCTGTGGTTGACCCAGCTCAGCTAGGCAGTTCTGATTTACCACATCATGTTGACTAGGGATGCAGTGATCTGGGGGCTCATTTGGGTTGGAATTTGTCCAAAGGAGCTCACTCACATGACTGACAGTTGATGTAGATTGTCAGGTGCTCTGGCCTCTCCCATGGGGCTTGGGTTTCTCACAGCATGGTGGCTTTGTTCTGAAAAAGAATGTCCCTACAGTGAGCATTCCAAGAGAGAGGAAACAGAAAATGCTATTAACAGCTCGACCTGGAATTAGCACAACATTGCCTCCATTGCATTTCATGTAATAAGCAGTCACAGGACTTTAATTAGGGAGAGGTAAAATAAACTCCACCCCTCAATGGAGAGAATGAGAAATTTGGGTCCATATTTAATCCACTAGAATAGCTGCATAATTCGTACTTGTAGAGGCACCGTAACTTAGTCAAAGTTAAAAATAATCTGCTAAAAGCAACCAACAAAAGGAGAATGTTTATTATAATTAAGGCTAAGCCACATCTGTACAACTTTTTTTTGGGTCTAGCCTGTTTGGAATTCACTTGGCTTGTTGAATTTGAAGGATATGTTTTTTTCCAAATTTGAGACATTTTCAGTCATTACTTCAAATTACTTTTCAGCCCCATCCTATTTCTGTTCTCCTTCTGGACTCCAATTTTAGATTTTTTTATTATAGTCCTTCAGGTTCCTGGGTTTTGTTCCTTTTCCATCTATTTTTTTCTCTTTTGTTCAGATTGGATAGTTTTTATTGTAGTATCTTCAAGTTTACATATTCTGTCCTCTGTCCATTTCTTTCTGCTATTGAGCCAATCCACTGAGTTTTTCATTTCAGTTATTTTATTTTCAGTTTTAAAATTTCTACTTGGTATCTTCTATTTTTTCTTGAGATTTTCTAATTTTTCATGTTTCAAGCCTGTTAATACATGCTCACTGAAGTGTTTCTATGATGGCTGCTTTGAAATCTTTAATCTCCACATTGGTGTCTTCTCAGGGTTATCATCCACTAATTGTCTTTTCTCATACAAGTTGAGATTTCCTGGTTTTTGCTTTGGGAGGTGCTTTTCCCTCTTTCAGGCAGAGTACTGCCATCAGACACTTACTGGAGAACATGAAATGCCACCTCTGCTTAAGCTGTAACAAGGTTTTCCTCCCTTAGGATGTCAAAGAAGGTTGAGCAAGCAACCAAGACTCTCATCCCTACATGTCGGAAGAGGTCTGCTAAAACAGAGATTTCAATAAGGTTTAGAGTCTCATAACATAATATAGAACATGTGCAGGATATGATAAAAAATCATGTGCTTCCTATATGACTTCCACTGACACTGCAGTTGGAGGGCTCCTTACCACCAGATCATGGTGAATGTTTCTGGCTTCCTGCTTTATCTCCTCTGACACTGGTGGGAAGAAAGAAGGTACTTAGTATGGTTAGATGGCAACAGAAATCCAGGATCCTCATGTGGCTTCCACTGAAACCATGGGGGACAATGCCTGCCACCAGGCAGAAGTGAAAGTCTCAGCTCCCTACTCAACCTTCTCTGATACCACCCTGGTGAAGAAGGCGAGAGTCCTCATTACACCCAGGTAAGGGTGGAGGTCTAGACTCCCCTTTGGGCTTTTGCTGACTGGGATGAAAGTGGAGCAGCGTTTTGTTTTGTTTCCTGTGGTGTTTGAGTGAAGTAGGGTGGTTATTGTCTAAAAAGTTTCTGTTTTGCTAGGTTACCCCTTTCCTGGTCCTTTGACTAGAGAGAGTCAGAGGTTGTTGTACTTAATTGTATTTAGCAAATAGAGGCAAGTATGCCTACTTCATCCAGAACTGTGTTTTTAAAATATGATTATTTTCACTTCATGTGTCATGAGTGTTTTCAAATGTTGTTAAACTCATTGAGAAGTTGTTACACACACCTCTCAAACATCCTTTTTAACAGCAAAGATCTATACTAACTTAGAAGAGAAATATCTCTAGATAGTGAAATTACATGTGATTTTTATTTTATCTCTTTTTTTTTTCTTGTCTGTAATGTCTAGATTCTCTTATGAACATATATAGCTTTTGTGGCAGGATATTACTAGGTAATTATTCATAGTAAAGAAGTATTTTTCTAAGTCAGACCACCATTGCATGTATCAGTAAGAATAAATAGTACAATATTTATAGAGGCAAATCATAGGAACTCTATACGTAGCTTAGAAGGTTTGACAGGAAAAAAAAATTAGGAGTGCCATGTTCTTTAAGTAGCATTAAACTTTGTAAAAGTTAAATTCTTAATTCCTATCTTATAATTCAGTAATACTTAAAGCATATCCCTATGTGTTCTCTCTCTTCCTCTATCCCCCTCCACCCACCTAGGTATTGCATAGACAAACATTTCAGTACCTTTTTTTTCTTCTCTGTTTTCACATTGAAAAAACAGTTAAGAATATCCTTAATAATCTAGCTGAGGGACAGATGGCCATACAAAAATAACCAAGTTTACCAAAATGATGGCAAAAATGCCACATTTCTCTGAACATTGTCACTAAGCAATAGGAATAAAAATCATAACTGAAGCGGAAGGTAAAATAACACCACCAGAATTAGTTGAAAGAATATTTTCCTTGTTTATTTCACTTTGATTAGTTAAAGCAAAGTCTTAACTATGAATACTTCGATCTCTATCTCAATGGTCTAGTCATTGAAAATCCACAGGCGGTGTTCTCTTTTCCTCTGTGCTAGACAAAATAGGACTTCTTAAACCACTTTACCTTTCAGCTTTCTCATCTGGAAAGTAAGGAATTACATCCTTGAATGTTTTCCAACTTTGAAATGATTCCATCTTCAGAGATGAGAAGTGGCAATGGTTTTGCCTGCCTGGGAGGTCTGAGCCCTTCCCTTTGCACACACCCCTCACAACATCCCCCATACAGTGTAACTTGGCATCCTTTGTTGGTTGTTAGTAAGCTAAACAGTGTTTTTACCTAAGTAATAAACCAGCTCAGTAAGCATTTTATTGAAGAGAAGACTTACAATTTACTAAAATATTATTTTAATACCAGTATTCAGTAAGTTTAATAAATCTCCAATGGAAGACTAGATTCCATTCTTCTGATTTTGGTCAGAGTACTTCCAAATATGCAGGTAAGGCAGCTAGAGGCACCAAAAAGAGAGATTTCTCCACTTCTAAATCAGAATCAAGGAACTTCTGGACTCAAGAGAACTTTTAGTAAAATGACTACGAATTATAAGCTTAAATGTTATTTTTTTAAAAAGCACTGTTGTGCCTTTTTGTCCATGTTGATGAAGTCCAAATCTCTAAGCTCTCTTCATTCATTCACTCATACATTCAACAGACATTGTATTAAGTACTAACATTATATTAAGTACTAAAATACAGAAGTAAGACATCCTTATTATGTTCATGGATCTTAAAATTTCTTCATTTATACTGGAGTATGTCTTCAGAAAAGATCAATTACTAACTTAGTTTGTCTGTTTCTTAATGAAGACAGCTCTGAAATGTGCTAATAGATTTACAAAGCCTTTTTAAACGAGTGCCAGTAAAATAAAGATAGAGATGAGAGCCATTTAGCTTGTCCTAAGAAGGTATTTCCTATATTTAGAGTATTGTCAATGAATATACACAATGTATTCATTGTCTATAAAAACTATTTGGGGAGGGTGGAGTGGAAGAAGAAAGAATTTATGTAGACATGCTGACAAAAGATCATTTCTCTGAGATCCTGTATTATATTTCAGTTTCGCTATTGAGCTAATTGCCTTTGTTAGTGAAGTTTCTAAGATATTAAAGCTCCATTCCTGCAATGCATCTGTACTCTATTGGGTGGCTTGCCACTAACATGGCTGAGCTATATAATACTAACTACACTTCAGCAACATATGTACATTATTCCTTGCTAGGGTTCCTTCGCCAAATCTCTGCTATAATGAGTTTGGTTGGAAAAGTCATAAACATCAAAAATCTTTCTCACTTTTAAATCTATTTCTTAAACTTTAGTACACAGCTAGTCTATCTCCCCTTGATCCCTTTTCCCTCGGGTTCTAGGTGGGCCCCAAAAGGCCATCCAGAGCTGAGGACCTCTCAGGCTATTTTATGCTCCTAGAAGAAGTATTTGTCCTTGATCACAGAGGCTTTTCCCAAGAAAAAATTGCCAATCCAATCATAACATTCTACTAGGGAAGATAAATCCAGGAGAAAGGGAATTCTGATTCCTTTTTCTTCCCATAAAAAGCTCCATCCCAGTATGGGGATCTCACAGTGTATCCACTAAGCATCCATTTCATATCATTAGCCACTCTCCGAGGCTAGAGTAATGAGAGTGTGGGAAATAATCTTTACTGAAAAGAATAAGATTATGGGAAATGCTGTGTTTGAGAAAATCTTAGTCATGGCAATGTTGAGCCATGCAGAAGAGAAAGAGAAAGAAAGATGCTAACTGAAAAAAATTGGGGGGCAATAAAAAGTTGCTCTCAAGATTTTACAGAAGGGAGATAATCTTAAATCCTATTTTCATCCATATATCTGAGATAAATATTATTGAGCAACAAATGATGCTGACTCCCTATTTTCAAGTCTAAACGTTGAACAATTCTGGATGGGGACATTCAGAGTACTGGGCAATTGATTTTAAAGCCCTGACACACCTCCCTGATACAAGAGAAGTGGCTATTCCAATTCAAACAAGAATAGACACAGACTTAAAAGGAGAAATGAATTTAATGAATAAGTAAAAAGAGAAATCAAATAGAACTGAGCTAATATCTTTAGAGATGTTCCTTGGCCACATATACCAAGGGTTTCACCAGGGAATCCAGGTTCCTAAGGACTGCATTCTTAAGAGCAGGCTGTATTTATAGTGATTGCATAGCAATGCATTATTTTCTCAACTTTTAGTATACATTTATTTTCAAGATAGCCTTACATTATTTTTATAAAGTCCCAAGTAAAATAACTCTTTAAGCTTTTATTAAAGGCAATTATATAATCCAATAAATACAAAAGAATTGCTAATATTCAGATGTCCTGAATGGCAAGGAAAGCACAGCCCTCAGAGAATGGTGCTTCAATATAACTGATTCCCACTAAGGTGTGCAAAGAGTTCCTACAGCAACCATTTCATAGACCCTGCTACCAGTTGATGGATAGCAGAAAACCCTTTACAACAGTTTGGATTGCCAATGAGATAAAATGTTTGTGTACCTTCACTGTCAATGAGAACATTCCTGGTTTCCTAATCAAAACTAAGGAGTAATAAGTAGCAACAAAAATGGCCAATACTTAATGTAATCCTAAAAGATACAGATTCAGAATATATATGTTAAAAAGCACTTGAATAAAGAATTAATTTAGTGTTGGAACTGAGAACTTAACATACCCTAAAATTTATTCTAGACTTAAGGCACACTTTGTTTTCATCCAATTTCAAATTTACTAGCCATCCCTATTCAATTCTTTAAGTCCTATTTCAAATACCATCTCCTTAGTGAAGCTGTCTTTGACCTCTGTCTGCAAATACAGACACTTTCTCCAGCAGTATTCACCGTCCCCCAGATGGGCTCTTAGAACACTTTGTACATAACTCTGTCATAATTTATTATTAGAGTTAGCTCTTGTTACATATTCCTTTCCTACTAGCTGTGAAATTACCTGAGGCCTGGACAGCATTTTATTAGTATGTTTATCTCCAGTGCTTAATACAGCTTAAAACTGAGTGGTCACTTGTTAAATATAGGTTTGGTGGAATGGTGCATACGCAGCCAGTTCCACTGAAAAGTGACTGTGAATTATACTAACAGCTGCCACAAACAACATTTTTAGCCATAAAATTTCTACACTCAGTTTATTTCTCTTTGGTTTCTTAGATCATGCTCCATGTACATCTTCATTTTCAAAACTCTCTGTGGATTATGTTTAGCCAAGAGACAAAGTATCTACTGACTTAAATTAAACAGACTTCCCTTCTGTTAAGAGCTCTTTAAGCAAGTTGCAGAATTTGGTGGCTTTGTACAGCTATGGAAATAAATTATGAAATGTATTATCTGATAGATCATATGCCTGGATCAAATTTTTAAACTATATTTTCTTTAAAGCCTATATGATCCACCTGGAAACAAGTCAACTACTAAGAAACAAAAAGACTGTGAGCAGCTACTGAAGAATGTTGAGTGATAGATCAAGGTTTTCTGCCTGATAAAGGGTTTCAAAGGGCTTCTGGTTGAATTGTTAAAGGAGTTCATGTATAACCCTTGTAAGAATAAAATAATATATTGTGATTATATAGTGTCTGTCTGACAACAGGGAGTCCTGAATTCTGCTGATGTGGTTTTACTCTGAAGTATCCCAAATGAAGTTGCTTTCAAAAACCCATCTCACTTATGGGAAAGGGCCAATTTGTCATGAGCAGATGGTAATCATTAGACTAACCAGTAAGACGGTTTTCCTTTTTTGTGTTTATAGTCATTTGTTTCTAGCACATTTATTATCATTTCCTCCTTGTAGTATTTTTACTGGTGTTTGTTTAGATGGAAACAATGAAATTTTTGGCTCGGTACAGAAGATAAAGAATTACTTTAGGATTACACTGATCTTTTCAGTCCAGGCCACACACAGAAGACAACACTGTCAGTGCCACCATCATGTCCTCAGCACATGGAAGGATTACTAAATCAGCAGAAGTCTAATTTAACAAAATCCTGTAACGTTCAGTAATTAAATAATAATCCTATTAGGAAAACTGAAACACTTCTCATCTACCAGCAGGACAACAAAGATAGCATCAGTCCCAATCCCAGCAGGCTTTTTTGTAGAAATTGACAAGCTAATTTTTAAATGTATATGGAAATGCAAGAACCCAGAATATTCTGCATAGTTATGAGAAAGAAGACTAAAGTTGGAAAGTTTATATTACCTAGTTTCAAGACTGGATATAAAACTATAATAATTAATCAGTGTGGGTCTGGCATACAGATAAATAGATCAACAGAACAGATTAGAGGCCTCAAAAATTGACTTACATTTATTTAGTTATATGGTTTTTGATAAAGACTTCAAAATAATCCAATGAAAAATGAAAGCCTTTTCAGCAAATGGTGCTGGAATAAATATATATTCACATGAAAACAAACTCTGACCCCTAACGCATACCATACACAAAAAATAATTTGAGATGGATCATAGACCTAATCCAAAAGTTAACATTATAAAATATTTAGAATGAAATATAGGAAAATCTTTGTGACCTGGAGGTAGCCAAAGATTTCTCAGATAAGAGAAGGCAAGAACCAAAAAACAAAAAATAACAAAATTCATTAAAATAAAAAAAATTTACTCATTAAAAGATACCATTAAGACAAAAGGAAAGTCACAGAGCATGAAAAAAATATTTACAAAACTTATATGTACTGCAGGACTGATATAGATATAGATACAGATATGGCCATATCAAGAGCATGGTGATTCTGTTTGCTGTTGATAGGTAGGAACTACTAAGAAACAGTAGCCAGATCAACCTTGGTAAGAGGAAGTTCAGATTGTTGAGTCCATGTATAGCCTCTATCCCTGTCACCATGGCCACTCTGCCTATGAGCTCATTGAGCAAGTACTAGATGGAGAAAGAGGCATCTGACATTTAGAGAATATGTCCCTTGGTACACCTAATTGCTGAAAGACTTCTCTACAGTACACGCCCTTTGGTGAACAGTCGTGAGACTCAATTATTTTCACACTATATGTCAAGCTTCAGAAATCCATCCACATGCATTTTTTCCAGACCTCCTTGCCACTACATTTTCAGCCCTATTCTTCCTAAGTCCCTGATCATAAAACCAAACCACCAGCAATTTCCCATAAGTCAATGTAGACCCATTCTTCTGGCCATCTCTTTGTGTAGACAGGGTAGACAACAGAATGTCCCGGTCAATGTTCTGCCTACTAAGATTATTTCCATTCACCTTTTCCCTCCAGATCACCCCTGAGTGAGACTATAATGTTACAGCAATGTACCTATTGTTGGTGCTAGCATATTGTACATAACCATCTATAAATTTTTTCCCCCTCCTCAGCAGACTGGTCATAAGGAGCTCTCTATAATCATAGGTGTGTGCTGAAAGAGATGAGACAATGCAACAGGAGTCCTTGTCAAAGGAGCCTGAGCCTATATACCACTTCCACTGAATAACAAAATACTGCTGAATATGCCCAACTTCATGGCCTGGTGGGTCAGAAACACCCAACTGATGATGGAAAGCTCAGGCCCCATGGTTGCTTGATGTCCCACGGCTAGGCATTCAGTCTCTACCAAGAAGTTACGAACTTAGGAAGTAGGATGTATTTCTCAAAAGAGGAATAATTGTCTGCAGAAAAAGGCAACGGTTTACCCCAAAACTCTGGAGGTTTGATATTCTCCTATTGGTGCTTGCAAGTGACTTGACAGTACATCAGTGTTTGCCATAGACACTCTGAGTATCATTGGATCTCCTGGGTCATGAGGCCCAATTAGCAGAGCAGCCTGTATTGAAGGCTTAACTTGCTGCACAGCCTTCTCTTGCTCCAGTCTCCACTCAACATCAGGACCCTCATGGATTACTCGGTAAATGGTTTCAATTAATACATTCAAATAAGGTATATGTTGTCTCCAAAATCCAAAAAGGCCACCAAGCATCAAGCCCTGTTTATTGCTAGGTGGTACAAGGTACAACATGTCTTCTACCTTTGAGGGGATATGTTCATAGGTTCCAAACCACTGGGCTCCAGAAACATCACTGAGGTGGCTGACTCCTGAATTTTTGTGTGATTTCTCTCCCTCCTTCTGCTTTGCAAATATCAGGCCAATTAATGCAATCTATGAATGGTGGTTTCTTTTTTCACAACACTAAGACACACTGTCTGTGAACTAGCCTAAAATGCCTCAGTAGGTGGAGTTTTACATAATCTCATGACTTTACATAGCAAATACAGTATCTTCTGTATTGGTTTCCCATTGCTGCTGTAATAATTGTCACAAATTAGAGACTTGAAAGAATATACATTTATTATTTTCCAATTCTGGAGGTAAGAAGTTCAAGATGTACTGGCAGGGCTGCATTCCTTCTGGAGACTCTAGGGGAGAACAGATTACCTTGCCTTTTCCAGCTTCTAAAGACTACCAGCATTCCTTGTCTCATGTCCCTGTATCACTCTGATTTCATCATGGTCTCATCACCTTCTCTGACTCTGACACTCCTGCCTCCCTCTTATAAGGACTTTTTGTGACTACATTGGACCCCCTCAGATAACACAGGATAATCTCTTTACCTCAAAATCCTTAACCATATCTGCAAAGTCCCTTTTAGCCTGTAAGGTAGCATAGTCACAGGTTCTGGGGAGTGGGATGTGGACATATTTGGGTACCATTATTCTGCCTACCACATCCTAAACTGAGGGCTGCCTTGAATACATTTTAGAAGTATTCCAATCCATTTTTTTTTTCTCGTGGTTGTTGCCCAGAACTTCTAGGAAAATCAAAGGAAATACTTTTCCTTTGCCTGGCTCCTGACTGATCAAGTGTTGTCTGTTTCATCTTTGTTTGGGGTCTTAGAGCAGAGTGGAGAGTGATGGTGTTTCAGAGAGGGAGACTGTGGGGCCTGAGTCTTGGCACTGCTAATGACTATGGTGGGCTTGGGTAAGTTTTCTTATATAGAGAGTAAAACCATTTTTACAGTAGAGATTAAATTGCATGATGTAGGTTAAACACCGATATTTGACACAGAGAGGGGCACTCCACAGATGGGGATGGTTATTATTATCACAGCTACAATTACTTATTTTTTTTTAAGATTTTATTTATTTATTCATAAGAGACAGAGAGAGAGAAGGAGGCAGAGGGAGAAGCAGGCTCCCCGCTAAGCAGGGAGCCTGATGCGGGGCTCGATCCCAGGACCCTGGGATCATGACCTGAGCCGAAGGCAGATGCTTAACCATCTGAGCCACCCAGGAGCCCTACAATTACTTATTTAGATTAGATATTCTCAACACTGAATGTCCATTGGAATCATTAACAAAACAACAAAGTCCAGGAGCCTCCCTCAGAGATTATTATTTAATTGCTCTAAGATGGGTTCTGGACATCAGCATTTTTTAAAAAGCTCCCCAGGTAATTCTAGTTGATAATCAAGGTTGAGAAAACACTGACTTACATTAAGTTGGCTACGATGTTAACCAAATCTTTTCTTATATTTACAATGAATATCGTTGTGGCATATTTAAAAAACCCTTTGTTTTATTTATTTTATTTATTTATTTTAAAGATTGTATTTATTCATTTGAGAGAGAGAGAAGGAGCACAAGCGGAGGGGAGAGGCAGAGGGAGAAGCAGACTCCCCACTGAGCAGGAAGCCTGACGCGGGACTCGATCTCAGGACCCTGAGATCATGACCTGAGCCAAAGGCAGACACGTAACCATCTGAGCCACCCAGGTGCCCCAAAACTCTTTGTTTTAAAGTCAGTATTTAAAAATACACTTTATAGATATAATTTGACTAAAGCATACATGTGGTGAAAAGATGTACACTGATTGCAAGAGACTTTTTTTTTTTCTTTAATGTGTTTAGGCTTGGAAAAATATTCTGATTTTATCTTTTTGGTAAGTAATGATTTTACTTTAAAAAAAAGCTGTTTATTTCTCTATTGACGGTCTACAAGAGGCTTTTTTATGTAGTTTTTGAAGACAGTGGGAAATAGTGACTGTTTTAAAAAATTATCATTTGATATTTAATGTCAGTATTTTAACAAAGATCAGAAATTATTGTCCCCAACATGTCTTCTACCTTCTACGTTGAAAGTGTGCTCTTGCTAAAAATAATTTCTATGATTTTTGTCCTGTGGCTTCAGAGTAAGCATTTGTTTCAGATTATCTGTTAAAGATTCTGATTGTATCTCTATAAAATTAATAAGATGACTTAATGAACTCAAAACAAGCAATTAGTGAGGGTAAGATAATTTTTGGAGCAAACTAATTGAATGAATTGAAAGGTTATTTGAATTTACCTTTCTAAGTGTCATCTATAGATTTAAAAACTAAATTATTTGTAATGTGTAGAAAGGAGATGTATATCATATTCCAAATTGCAGGGGCTTGTGTTACTGCTAGTTTTTCTTTGCAATCAGTATCTTAAAGATCAGAATTTTTAAAGAATTAAGCCTTTATTTGGATTCAGAGAGACCCTGACCCAGACTCATGTTTAGTTATCTTTTTGGAGAACAAAATGGAACTGTGTATCCATAAAAAAAATATATTTTTGACTATAACTGGAACAATTATCTTTCATTGCCAATTATTTTTATGTCAAAAGGACAAATAATGAGAAACAGAATTATCTTTTAAAACATGTATTTGAGTATCAAGCTAATCAAACCAAGAAAAAATTAATGTTTTCTCATTAGTGAAAAAAAGATATTTCCCCTCTATAACATAGTGTGTTGATCCCCTGGGTATTTTTAAGAGAATAAATCTTGCTAAGAGTATCATTCCAGTAAGTATCAAAAGAAAATTATCTTTTCTTAAGAAATACTTCTACCAAGTATTTACCATTTGCCTCAAGTATTATTTTTCTAGATAAAGGAATGTATTCCTTTTGTGAAAGGGCTTTTTGGGTTTTTTGAGGTTTTTTTTTTTTTATTTTCTTTATTAACATATAATGTATTATTTCTTTCAGGGGTACGGGTCTGTGATTCATCAGTCTTACACAATTCACAGCACATACCATAGTACTTAGCCTCCACAATGTCCATCATCCAGCCACCCCATCCCTCCCACCGCCCCCCCCACTTCTGCATCCCTCCCACCGCCCCCCCCACTTCTGCATCCCTCCCCCGCCCACACCTCTGCAATCCTCAGTTCGTTTCCTGAGATTAAGAGTCTCTTACGTTTGTCTCCCCCTCTGGTTTAATCTTTTTCATTTTTCCCTCCCTTCCCCTATAATCCTCTGTCTTGTTTCTCAAATTCCTCATATCAGTGAGATCATATGATACTTGTCTTTCTCTGATTGACTTATTTCGCTTAGCATAATACCCTCTAGTTCCATCCACGTTGTGGCAAATGGCAAGATTTCATTTTTTTGATGGCTGCATAATATTCCATTGTATATATATATACCACATCTTCTTTATCCACTCATCTGTTGATGGACATCTGGGCTCTTTCCATAGTTTGGCTATTGTGGGCATTGCTGCTATAAACATCGGGGTGCACGTGTCCCTTTGGATCACTACATTTGTATCTTTGGGGAATATACCCAGTAGTGCAATTGTTGGGTCATAGGGTAGCTCTACTTTAAACTTTTTGAGGAATCTCCACACTGTTTTCCAGAGTGGCTGCACCAGCTTGCATTCCCACCAACAGTGTAGGAGGGTTCCCCTTTCTCCACATCCTCACCAACATCTGTCGTTTCCTGACTTGTTAATTTTAGCCATTCTGACTGGTGTGAGGTGGTATCTCATTGAGGTTTTGATTTGGATTTCCCTGATGTTGAGTGAGGTTGAACACTTTCTCATGTGTCTATTGCCATTTGTATGTCTTCTTTGGAAAAATGTCTGTTCATTCTTCTGCCCATTTCTTGATTGGATTCTTTGTTCTTTGGGTGTTGAGTTTGATAAGTTCTTTATAGATTGTGGATACTAGCCCTTTATCTGATATGTCATTTGCATATATCTTCTCCCATTCTGTCCGTTGTCTTTTGGTTTTGTTGACTGTTTCCTTTGCTGTGCAAAAGCTTTTTATCTTGATGAAGTCCCAATAGTTCCTTTTTGCCCTTGCTTCCCTTGCCTTTGGCGATGTTTCTAGGAAGAAGTTGCTGCAGCTGAGGTCGAAGAGGTTGCTGCCTGTGTTCTCTTCAAGGATTTTGGTGGATTCCCATCTCACATTTAGGTCTTTCAACCATTTGGAGTCTACTTTTGTGTGTGGTGTAAGGAAATGGTCCAGTTTCATTCTTCTGCATGTGGCTGTCCAATTTTCCCAACACCATTTGTTGAAGAGACTGTCTTTTTTCCACTGGACATTCCTTCCTGCTTTGTTGAAGTTCAGTTGACCATAGAGTTGAGGGTCCATTTCTGGGCTCTCTATTCTGTTCCATTGATCTATGTGTCTGTTTTTGTGCCAGTACCATACTGTCTTTTTTTTTCTTTTAAGATTTTACTTATTTATGTGACAGAGACACAGCGAGGGAGGGAACACAAGCAGGCAGAGTGGGAGAAGGAGAAGCAGGCTTCCCACAGAGCAGGGAGCCCGATGCGGGGCTTGATCCCAGGACCCTGGGATCGTGACCTGAGCTGAACGCAGACGCTTAACAACTGAGCCACCCAGGTGCCCCCAGTACCATACTGTCTTGATTATTACAACTTTGTAATGGAGCTTCAAGTCCAGAATTGTGATGCCACTGGCTTTGCTTTTCTTTTTCAACATTCCTCTGGCTATTCGGGGTCTTTTCTGGTTCCATACAAATTTTAGGATTATTCCATTTCTTTGAAAAAAGTTGATGGTATTTTGATAGGGATTGCATTAAATGTGTAGACTGCTCTAGGTAGCATTGACATTTTCACAATATTTGTTCTTCCAATCCACGAGTATGGAACGTTTTTCTATTTCTTTGTGTCTTCCTCAATTTCTTTCATGAGTATTCTATGGTTTTCTGAGTACAGATCCTTTGCCTCTTTGGTTAGATTTATTCCTAGGTATCTTATGGTTTTGGGTGCAATTGTAAATGGGATTGACTCCTTAATTTCTCTTTCTTCTGTCTTGTTGGTGTTTAGAAATGCAACTGATTTCTGTGCACTGATTTTATATCCTGCCACTTTACTGAATTCCTGTATGAGTTCTAGTAGTTTTGGGGTGGTAGTCTTCTGGATTTTCCACATAAAGTATCATATCATCTGCAAAGAGTGAGAGTTTGACTTCTTGTCGATTTGGAGGCCTTTTATTTCTTTTTGATGTCTGCTGGGGCTGGGACTTCTAGTACTATGTTGAACAGCAGTGGTGATAGTGGACATCCCTGCTCTGTTTCTGACCTTACTGGAAAAGCTCTCAGTTTTTCCCCATTGAGTATATTCGCTGTGGGTTTTTCATAGATGCCTTTTATAATATTGAGGTATTTACCCTCTATCCCTACACTGTGAAGACTTTTGATCAAGAAAGGATGCTGTACTTTGTCAAATGCTTTTTCTGCATCTATTGAGAGGATCATATGGTTCTTGTTCTTTCTTTTATTAATGTATTGTATCACATTGATTGATCTGTGGATGTTGAACCAACCTTGAAGCCCAGGAATAAATCCCACTTAGTTGTGGTGAATAATCCTTTTAATGTACTGTTGGATCCGATTGGCTAGTATTTTGGTGAGAATTTTTGCATCCATGTTCATCAGGGAGATTGGTCTGTAGTTCTCCTTTTTTTTTTTTTTTTTAAAGATTTTATTTATTTTTATTTTGAGACAGAGAGAATGAGATACAGAGAGCATGAGAGGGAGGAGGGTCAGAGGGAGAAGCAGACTCCCTGCCGAGCAGGGAGCCCGATGTGGGACTCGATCCCGGGACTCCGGGATCATGACCTGAGCCAAAGGCAGTCGCTTAACCAACTGAGCCACCCAGGCACCCTGTAGTTCTCCTTTTTGATGGGGTTTTGTCTGGTTTTGGGATCAAGGTAATGCTGGCCTCGTAAATGAGTTTGGAACTTTTCTCTCCATTTCTATTTTTTGGAACAGCTTCAGAAGAATAGGTATTAATTCTTTAAATGTTTAGTAAATTCCCCTGGGAAGCCATCTGGCCCTGGGCTCTTGTTTGTTGGGAGATTTTTGATGACTGCTTCAATTTCCTTAGTGGTTATGGGTCTGTTTAGGTTTTCTATTTCTTCCTGGTTCAGTTTTGGTAGTTTACACATCTCTAGGAATTCATCCATTTCTTCCAGATTATCTAATTTGCTGGCATAGAGTTGCTCATAATATTTTCTTGTAATTGTTTGTATGTCTTTGGTGTTGGTTGTGATCTCTCCTCTTTCATTCATGATTTTATTTATTTGGGTCCTTTCTCTTTTCTTTTTGATAAGTCTGGCCAGGGGTTTATTTATCTTATTAATTCTTTCAAAGAACCAGCTCCTAGTTTCATTGGTCTGTCCTACTGTTCTTTTGGTTTCTATTTCATTGATTTCTGCTCTGATCTTTATTATTTCTCTTCTCCTGCTGGGTTTAGGCTTTATTTGCTGTTCTTTCTCCAGCTCCTTTAGGTGTAGGGTTACGTTGTGTACTTGAGACCTTTCTTGTTTCTTGAGAAAGGCTTCTATTGCTATATACTTTCCTCTTAGGACTGCCTTTGCTGCATCCCAAAGATTTTGAACAGTTGTGTTTTCATTTTCATTGGTTTCCATGAATTTTTTTAATTCTTTAATTTCCTGGATGACCCATTCATTCTTTAGTAGGATGCTCTTTAGCCTCCATACATTTGAGTTCTTTCCAACTTTCCTCTTGTGATTGAGTTCTAGTTTCAAAGCATTGTGGTCTGAAAATATGCAGGGAATGATCCTAATCTTTTAGTACCAGTTGAGACCTGATATGCGGCCCAGGATGTGATTTATTCTGGAGAATGCTCCATGGGCACTAGAGAAGAATGTGTGTTCTGTTGCTTTGGGATGGAATGTTCTGAATATATCTGTGAAGTCCATTTGGTCCAGTGTGTCATTTAAAGTCTTTATTTCCCTGTTGATCTTTTGCTTAGATGATCTGTCCATTTAAGTGAGGGGGGTGTTAAAGTCCCCACTATTACTGTATTATTGTCAATGTGTTTCTTTGATTTTGTTATTAACTGGCTTATATAATTGGCTGCTCCCATGTTAGGGGCAGAGATATTTAAAATTGTTGGATCTCCTTGTTGGATAGACCCTTTAAGTATGATGTAGTGTTCTTTCTCATCTCTTATTATATTCTTTGGTTTAAAATCTAATTTGTCTGATATAAGGATTGCCACCCAGCTTTCTTTTGATGTCCATTAGCATGGTAAATGGTTTTCCACCCCCTCACTTTAAACCTGGCAGTGTCTCTGTGTCTAAATTGAGTCTCTTGCAGACAGCATATTGATGGGTCTTATTTTTTTTATCCAGTCTGATATCCTGTGTCTTTTGATTTGGGCATTTAGCCCATTTACATTCAGGGTAACTACTGAAAGATATGAATTTAGTGCCATTGTATTGCCTGTAAGGTGACTGTTACTGTATATTGTCTCTGTTCCTTTATGGTCTATGTTACTTTTAAGTTCTTTCTTTGCTTAGAGGACCCCTTTCAATATTTCTTGTAGGGCTGATTTGGTGTTCGCAAATTCTTTTAATTTTTGTTTGTCCTGGAAGCTTTTTATCTCTCCTTCTATTTTCAGTGACAGCCTAGCTGAATATAGTATTCTTGGCTGCATATTTTTCTCATTTAGTGCTCTGAATATATCATGCCAGTCCTTTCTGGCCTGCCAGGTCTCTGTGGATAGATCTGCTGCCAATCTAATGATTCTACCATTGAAGGTTACAGACCTCTTGTCCCGAGCTGCTTTCAGGATTTTCTCTTTGTCTCTGAGACTTGTGAGTTTTACTATTAGATGTCAGGGTGTTGACCTATTTTTATTGATTTTGAGGGGGGGTTCTCTGTGCCTCCGGGATTTTGATGCCTGTTTCCTTCCCCAAATTAGGGAAGTTCTCTGCTCTAATTTGCTCCAATATACCTTCTTCCCCTCTCGCTTTTCTTCTTCTTCTGGGATCCCAATTATTCTAATGTTGTTTCACTTTATGGTATCACTTATCTCTCGAATTCTCCCCTCATGATCCAGTAGTTGTTTATCTTTTTCTCAGCTTCTTTATTCTCCATCATTTGGTCTTCTATATCACTATTTCTCTCTTCTGCCTCATTTATCCTAGCAGTTAGAGCCTCCATTTTTGATTGCACCTCATTAACAGCCTTTTTGATTTTGACTTGGTTAGATTTTAGTTCTTTCATTTCTCCAGAAAGGGATTCTCTAGTATCTTCTATGCTTTTTTCAAGCCCAGTTAGTATCTTTATAATCGTCATTCTGAACTATAGTTCCAACATCTTACTAATGTCCATATTGATTAGGTCCCTGGCAGTCGGTACTGCCTCTTTTTCTTTTTTTTGAGATGAGTTTTTCTGTCTTGTCATTTTGTCCAGAGAATAGATGAATGAGAGAATAAAATGCTAAAAAAATGCTAAAAGGGTAATAACGACCCCAGAAATATATACACTAAACAATCAGAAGATAACCGAAACCGGGGAGAAATTAAAGAGGGGGGAAAAAAAGAATATGACCAGGCTGGTGAAAATAACAGAGCCACACACTAGATTTGGGGTGTATTTTGGTCTGTTAGAAGAAATTGCCTCCCAAAATTTTAAGGAAAGAAAAACTTTATATATATATATATAATAAGGTTAAATATAATGAAGGGATAGAATATGACTATAAAAATGAAAAATTAAAAAAAATTTTTAAAAAGCAATTGATAAAATGTTGGTTGAAAAAGGAAAGAAGAAAAATTCAACTAAAAAAAAATAAAGAAAAAAATAAAATTTAAAAAATTAACTTGGAAAGACTAAAGAATCGTGGGGAAAAAGCCATGAATTCTATGTCTTGTATTCCCCTAGCACTGGAGTTCTGCCGTTCTCATTGATTGGTAAACTTAGAATTGGCTGGATATTCTTGCTGATCTTCTGGGGGAGGGGCCTGTTGCAGTGATTCTAAAAAGTCTTTGTTTGAGGCGGAATTGCCCTGCCCTTGCCAGGGGCCAGGGTAAGTAATCTGCTCAGGTTTGCTCCTGAAGGTTTGTTCCCTGAAAGCTTTCAGTACAGCTTTGGAGGACAAGAATGAAAATGGCAGCCTCCCAATCTCTGGTCCCAGAGGAGCTGAGAGCTCGGGTCCCCACTCCTCAGTGAGCCCCCAGAGAAAAGCAGTCAATCACTCCTGTCTCCCCAGTCTCCGGCCGCACTCCATGCTCATCTGGCCTGTGACAGAGCATTTCTATCTCTGGCACATGACCCCATTTAGAGTCTCCGAACCCAGCAGATCCCTGCCGTGCGCTCCCGTTCCGCTCCTCCCAGGGGAGGAAGGGGAGTCTCCCCGCATCTGCCACTTGTTGGGTCCCTGCTTGAAGAGCAGTGGCCCGACTTTGCTGTGGATCAGTTTATGGCAACCCCAAGCTGAGAGCCCACTCCTCGGCTCCATCTTTGCAGCCGGCTTCCCTGCTCCAATACCTGGGAGCTCTGCCCCACTCAGGCACCCCCGGTCTTTCTGTGACCCCGAGGGTCCTGAGACCACACTGTCCCAGAGAGGGTTCCACCCCCTGCTTAGCCACTGGAGCGACGTCCCTCAGTGGAACAGACTTCTAAAAGTTCTGATTTTGTGCTCCACTGCTCTATCACTTGCCAGTAGCTGGCTGATGGAAGCTCCCACCCCGCCGTGGTCTATCTTCCCAAATATCACCTTGGATTCATTTCTCCACACGTCCTACCTTTCAGAAAGTGGTTGCTTTTCTGTTCAGAGAGTTGCTGCTATTCTTTTCTTTGATCTCCTGTTGAGTTTGTAGGTGTTCTGAATGGTTTGATAACTATCTAGCTGAATTCCAGGGACCAGACGATTTAGGTCTCCTACTCCTCTGCCATCTTGCTCCTCCGCTTTTTGTTTTTTGTGAAAGGACAGCTAATCCTGTCCTTCCTGGTCTTTTCTGTTGATAAAATTATGGTAAATCAGTAGTCTGCAGAATGAAATGATCACATTCCAGTAGTTGTGAAAAGCAATCCATTGGGGAATGGGAAGAAAATATTCATTTACCTTTACTTATCACGTAGCTTTCATACAGAAAGAAGTAAAACACATTCAGATTTAAAGTATGAATTGACAGTAGTGTGTGTATATAATTTATAAATGAATTGCTATATATTGGGAGTGTATGAAAAATCATTTTGCTCTTAGTGATATATGATCAAAGGCGTGTAGAGACTTGCTAGCATAAGTGCTCTTTTTCCAGCTTCAGCCTGTGGGTTCTGGATACAGCTGTGGAATGCTGGATTTAGGAAGGTCTGAAGAAACCTAAATTGCTCTACATGATAGAATGAGAAGAAATTGGAATAGGATGGAGTGAATGGCACATTCCTACTGCGGGAGATGAGGAGAAAAGGTGAGGAGAAAGAAAGAAGGAAAAGGAGCCAGGAAAATATTGAGAGTCCAGGTTATCACATGTAAGGGGAGCACATTGAGAAGTTTTACGGGGTGGCATAGCTGCAAAGGTTTTTAAAACAGGGCCTTCTTTTACTTAATGTTACGTAAGTGTTAGTTGATGGCCATTCTCCCTTGACTCCCACATTTCAAGTGAAAGTTCTTCCATCTGCTACAGCCCTGAATATATGGCAACGGGGGAGAGGAAATAAAGGGGAAGAGGCCACATTCATGTCATTGCCATGGCACCAATAAAGACACCAATTACTTCATCTGCTTCCTCGCTGTGGAATCTTGAGCATCATATGACGTTCAGGCTTATCAATCTAACTCTAAAACTCCTCTTCCAGCCACACGGACCTTTCCCTGGAACCTTGACCCAACACTATGCAGCCTAACCTGGACTTCACTTTTTTGGGTAACTGTTCATGTTTTCTCAGTAACAATCCTTGATGCTTAGTTCTCATCAATATCAGTAAATTATAGTTAGTATACTTGATTAAGTTACCTTCAGAATTTGAAGTATTTTCAGATACATGGGCTTACTAATAACGGTGAAGCTGTGAGTGTTCGCAGAGGAAGAAAAGGCAGTGTTCCCAGTTCACAGGGTGCTTTCTAGTATATAAAAGGAATAGCACTGGGGCGCCTGGGTGGCTCAGTCTATTAAGTATCTGCCTTCAGCGCAGATCATGATCCCAGAGTCCTGGGATCGAGCCCCACGACAGGCTCCCTGCTCAGTGGGGAGTCAGCTTCTCCCTCTCCCTCTACCCCTCCACCTGCTTGTGCTCTCTCTCAAATAAATAAATAAAATCTTAAGAAAAAAAAAAAGGAACAGCACAGTCTCTGGAGTTTATCCAAGAAAAGAAGACTTAAATTCCATACCAGGACCTAAAATTGGAAATTTGTGCTATGATGTAACCTCTTTGAGTTGTAATTTCCTCATTCAAAAAATGGAAGTAATACCTACTTACCTAGAAATGTTAAAGTAAGAAGTTAATTATATATGCATATAAAACATATAGCACAGAATAGATTTTCAGTTAATGGTAGCTGTTGTTATTATTATTATTACATATAATTAAGTCTGGTGGTCTTAACATTTATTAACCTGATACTATAACACAGGATAACTTGGGCAGTCAAACTAACTGCACAACTGATCTTCCAAAGTGCCTCATTCCTGTCTGACTAAGCCAGACAAGCACCCCTCACATATACATTGAATTTGTGTTATTCAAGCTGGTATATATTTCTCCTTATATGTTATATAGACAAACTAGAAAATGAATATTATTTTTAAAATCCCTCCATATTTCTATTCTTTCTCACATAGCCTTATCTTATCCTTATTTTCTTCTTTAAAATGTTTATGTTGCTGGCAAAAAGAACTTAAGCACTTTTTAAAAAATTCAAAATATGCATTTTCTGTGTGTGTTATAATAGAATCTTTATAAATTCTTTTTGAAGAATTTATAAAAGTCAATGATATCGGGTGATAATTTTTAAATTATTAATGTGTTTTTCTCTTTTCCTTTCTTTTTCCAAGTCACCTGGAAATATATATTTAACAGGAAAGAGATAAGAACTTGTTACTAGAGAAATACAAGAAGTGAAGAGGTTAGATTCAGCTACTAATATGCAAAATAGAGCTCTGCAGTAACCAAGGAGCAAGGCTACAGAGAGCTAGAGAGAAGACTGTTCAGATTACTTCATTTCCTCCATTCAAATAGCAAGGGTTTGAAGGACCCATCTCACCGCTCTCCTATAGTACAGAGATACTTTTTAACCTATGACAGAAAAGTAGCCAAGCTTGCTTCTGCTCAGTGGCAGAAGGGACATATGATGCACAGAAAGGAAAACAAACAAAAAGCCCATTTTCTGGTCCCAAGGGAGAATAGGAAGAGACAGAAAGAAAAAAAAAGCATGAGGTGAATGTATGACAACTTTCACTCCCCCTTCCCAGTTTATTTTCAGAGAGAGGAAAGGGTAATTTAGAAAAGTGAAGGTAACATGGAGAGATAGTGTGACAGTTCTCCAATATCCTATTTAAGATGTAGGAAGAGTTCACCTTATGTGATGCTCTTGTGCTAACCTGGGGCTTAGCCATACTCCTTGATGTTCTATGAGATAGGAAAGAGGGGCCTTAGTGCTTAACTTCGCCAAGCTGCTTTCAAGAATTAAATGATGTGAATGAGTATTGAGAATAGGGAGATCAGCTGTAGGGCTTATAGGAAGAAGCACAATGATCCCTGGCAGAGGCTAGGGTTTGAGAATCAGAGGACATGGAAGAGCTCATGGGTCTACACCCAGCCAGAAATCAAGTCAGCTAGGGAGGGCCATCAAAATCTGGCTAGGACAGGAGGCATCATTTTCTAAGTAACACTACCTACACTACTAGACCAGCATTGGAGGCTGCTTCTAATTGGGACTAGCTGCTAGCCAGGCTTCCCCCACAGCAATTCTAGAACTTTCTTCCCAACCTCATCTGGGAATTCCTTTCACTCTTCCCGGGTTGCAACACCATTTCTTGAATCCCATATTTCTTTGTTTTCATACTCATTATTTTCTGGAGCATAGCAGTCTCCTGAAAAGGGTTTTGTTGTTGTTGTTGTTGTTTTTTCAGAGGAAAGATCTTGGGTACCTGAAAATATCTTTATTATACACTTATCCCTCTCAAGTAACAGTTTTAGTTTATTTCTGAGAACACTGCTCCTAATTAAAAAGTTGTTAAAAGAAAAAAATAGGTCCATTAATTTTAAAGGGAAAAAATTTTGACGTATTTCTTTCCCAATGCAAAATACCCAAATGATTTTCACAGAAAAATATATCAGTTGAGCAAATTATTGTTTATATAACTAAACTATAACAATCTGAAAATAAATATATATGGTTTGTAGGTGAAATTAAAGTAATAAACATTTATTGTACTCACCAAAGGAAGAAGAGTCAGCTTGACAGTGGGTGGTGGTTAGTGGAAGAAGGTAGTGGAGAATGAGACAGATAATCAACTTTCAGGCAGGCAGTCAATCTGAAGCAGGTATGCTTAATGGTATTTTGTTTTCTTTGAGACTTTGGTAAAATAAATGCTATGCATGACCTCAATTTGAAATACAGGAACATGATATGCATGCACTAAAGGGTCATGGAAAACCATGCGTCTTCCTCCTTCTTGGCTCTTCACTTATATTGAAGAATGGGGCACTAAAATGCTGACTAGACACTGCATGTTCAGAGGTGAGATGTGTGAATTGGGGGGTTAAAATTGTGTGGCGATTGGATGGGGACACAGATGCTTATTTTAGGACCTCCAAATTACAGAATTTGTAGAATTTTCCTTTTAGACTGGTTTGCTTCAATCTTTTACTAAGGAATGCATTTGATGGATAGCATAGGCTTAGCTCCCAGTATTCTCAAAGCTGAATATGGGAAGAGGATTGGGGTTTCCTAGTTTACTCTGTATACTTTCAACTAATCAAGTCTTCAGTATATGTCTCTAAGTCTAGTGCCTGTCTGACTCAATTTCCTCAGAAAACAAATTTCTTTTATACTACCAGGATGCAGGGAGGTAGATACTAGCAAAAGGTAAGGATGGAATTAAGATGCCTAACTGTTTTTTGTTTTGTTTTGTTATGTTTTTGAGAGACAGAAAGAGGGAGTTGGAGGGAAGAGAGAGGGAGAGAGAGAATCTTAAGCAGGCTCCACACCCAGCATGAAGCCCAATGCTGGGCTTGATCTCAAGACCCTAAGATCATGGCCTGAGCTGAAATAAGAGTCAGACACTTAACTGAGCCACCCAGGTGGCCCTGCCTAACTGCTTCTTAAACAGATTTTCAAACAATCTTTCTACCTTCCTGGGTACCTAATGCTTCAGATTCTCGAGTCTTTATGGTTCTCCGACACTTATCCTCTTGTGTCATTGACATCTCTCTCTACAAAAACTTAGATTTCCACTTTTTCTTCTTTGCTTAAATCAGTTACCTGTTTATCCATCAGTTTTCCCTCTTCAAAAATTTGTTGACATCTTTTATGTACTATCATCTCCCATCCATTTTGCCCCTTCTATTTTATACATTGCTATTTGTTTACATGGTTTTGAAAGAAAAAAGGGCAAGCATGAATTCATCTATAATATTTAACTAAAAGTTTTCTTCTCTCTTTTTCTCAGAAAAAAAAAACCTAGAAGTTTGCTCACATCAAATGATTTTGAACTAAAATTTCAGTATCGACCAAAGAGTAAACTGGAAAGACTACAGTGACAAAAAAATTAGAACTTAGGAAGTGTTCCAGTTGACTTAGAAATGAAACTTGGAATAATATGGTATGGGGAGTTTAATTATTAAATGGTACCATACTGATTAATGTGTAAAAAAAAAAAAAAAAGATTTGAGTTAAGTAAACCTGGATTCAATTTGGGTTCTGCCACCTATTAGCTGTGTGACTTAGAAAAAGTTGCCTTAGCTTCCCTCTTTGTAAAGTGAGGACAACTAATGCTTAAGATAAGGTTTTCATGAAGATTGAAGTGGGTAATATTAAGTGCTTAATCTAATACCTCACACAAACATGGTGCTCTATGGTAGTTATTACATTAAATTTGCCTACCCATCATAATATTTTGTACTCCTGAAGAGTTCTACATTTTATTTTTATTTTATTTTTTTTTAAAGATTTTATTTATTTATTTTGAGAGAGAGAATGAGAGAGAGAGAGCACATGAGAGGGGGGAGGGTCAGAGGGAGAAGCAGACCCCCTGCCAAGCAGGGAGCCCGATGTGGGACTCGATCCTGAAACTCCAGGATCATGACCTGAGCCGAAGGCAGTCACTTAACCAACTGAGCCACCCAGGCGCCCAGAGTTCTACATTTTATAACACCATTACTTTTACTGTTTTTATATAGGATGTGTATAGTACACATAGTAAATATATCCTATAGAGTATGAATGTATTATAGGGTATATAGTATGAGTGAGCAATTTGAAGAGGCACTGGCAGAAGAGGGATGACGTCAGAAACATGAAGAAGGACCAGAATCTAAAGTTTCATCTTTGAAGTCACCTATTCCTATTCTACTCTACCTGCCTTCCACATTGTAAAGACATTTCTACTAGTGGTGGTTGCTCAAAGTTCTCCACTGAGCACCCCTGTGGATGTTGAAAGGACTAGATCTGTACCAGGAGAAACAAGAGTAAAATTTACAGTTGAGCTAAACTTCTGAGTGTCACAAAGTGTTGAGGTTATGAACTGACACTTTACCTGGTTTCTTCCAGACTCTATTCTCTCTTTCCCTTTGGTGTTTTTTGGGCTCTTAGCATAAGTCTACCTTCAGAACCACAGGCAAACTTCTACTAGAGACAATGATCAGGGGTCAAATGTATAGTATCATGATTTGGCATTTGCTTGAGGTGCTCAAGGATCTCAAACCCAGCAGAAAAAACCTGGAACAATGTATGTGCTAGTCCTTCATTAAAATCAAATACGTTTAAGTTCTAAATCTGAAATGAACAGCAAAAGGAAAATTATAAATGTTAAAACCTGTTTCAATCATTTTTCAAGCCAAATACCCCTTAATTCAGCCTCTAATATATCTGTATATCTATTTACTTCCTTCTCTCTCTCCCTCTCTCTCTGTTTCTCTGTCTCTCCACTGATACCATCATGGAGTTACTAAAGTAATTCTCTTGCTTAAAGCTTTTTTCCCCATTCTAAATTGAGCACAGCAACAGACAGAATCAACGTTGGAATAATTTTTCAAATAATTTATACTGAAAATTTCAGTGGGAGGAAAAGAGAGGAGCTCTGCACATGCATAAAACTCTACCTAAATAAATAATACTGCATGCACATACAAACACACTTTATTTTAACCACTTCCCATAGTAGTTAAAATAAATGAGAATTCATGCATTCTTATTCTTTTAATACCTCCAATTAATAGCCACATTTATACCCTGAAAATTTCCTCTGGGCATAGAGAAACAATCTTTCGTTTATTCCAGATTTTCCACCTCATTATCTTTAATAATGTACTTTGTCTTCTCAGTTATTTGCAAGGAAAAATGATTAAAAGGTAGTTACAGATAAGAGAGCCTTTAAACACTTCAAGGAAAGGGATCTGGTTTGAGGCTGAATTTACTATCTTCTTGGTGCCTGATACAGACTGAAGGCAGAGGCTTTTTAGTACACTAAGTTATAATTTTAAATTTTTTGTATGTGGAAATTATGCTGGTGTCTTGTAGAGTTTTGGGCCCAATCTAATCACACTAGTCCTTCACAATGGAAAGCCATTCCTGGCTGTGATCAGAGAGAGAAATGCAACAGACAAATGATCGGTGAGATGTAGCATAAGAAGGACTTGGCCTACTGCTGGCTTTGGAGATGGAAGACGAGGAACACAAGACAAAGAACGCTGGTGGCCTCTAAAATCTGGAAAAGGCAAAGAAACAAATTCTTCCCTAGAACTTCCAGAAAGGAACAGAGTCCTAGCCAATACCTTGATTTTAGCCCAGTGAATTATGTGTCTGACTTGTGATCCACAGAACTATAATATAATAAATTTCTGCTATTTTATGTCATTAAGTTGGTGGTGATTTGTTATGGCAGCCATAGAAAACTAACACAAACTTCAATAGATTTTATAATCTAAGTATTTCTTTAGCATTTCAACTGTGTTAAAATAAAAATTATCTTGATGAAAATATTTTCTATCATAGAGAGGATAAGTAATTAAAATTTTTCATTATTTCATATGACAAGTCTAGGAGTCAATAACTGGCCACCAAGTTTTTACTCATAAGAAGACAAACAGCTATCTTCATGACAAATAAATTCTAAAATTAAAAAGAAACTTCCAGTTATAAGACAAGAAAGGTCTGGGAATGTAATGTACGGTATGTTGACTATAGTTAACAATACTGTACTGTTTATTTGAAAGTTGCTAAGAGAGTAGATCTTAAAATTTCTCATCACAGGAAAAAAAATTTGTAATGATATCAAATGATGGATGTTAACTAAACTTATTGTGGTAATCTTTCACAATATATACTTATATCAAATTATTATGTTGTATACCTTAAACTTTGTTACATCTCAATTAAATCTCAATAAAACTAGAAAATATTAACAATGCTTTAATAATATCAAAGAATTAATCTTATATAAATTTAAAAAATAATATGCAGTATCTCTGGTCACAAATTATTTTTTTCTAGGTCTTAGAGTCCATACTAGTCATAGCTAAATTCCAGATGATCAAATATTCTTATCAAGGCTTTAAGAAGTGACTTATAAAGCTGTTTGTGACATGTACTAAATATATTTCAATTTTAGGACTTTTGTGTCTGAATACAACCAAATATAAAGATTCATAAACCAAAATTGAAAAAAATACATCAAAATCTGGAAATTTACATCATGAGAAGAGATGGGATAATGGGAAACAAAGGAATAAATGATTTATTTTCTGGAAATGCTGGTTTCCTGGAAACTAAAGGCAATTTTCCTCTAAAGTGAGAAATGTTATGAATTAAATATGAAAACAGAATAGATGGGGCGCCTGGGTGGCTCAGTCATTAAGCGTCTGCCTTTGGCTCAGGTCATGATCCCAGGGTCCTGGGATCAAGCCCCACATCGGGCTCCCTGCTTGGTGGGAAATCTGCTTCTCCCTCTCCCTCTGCTGCTCCCCCTACTATGCATGCTCTTTCTGTCAAATAAATAAAATCTTTAAAAAAAAAACAGAATAGATTAAAACAAAACAACTTACCATACTCAAAATGAAACTCCTATAACAGAATACGCTGATATTTTCTATACTAACGTGATATTTGTTAACATATTTAATTAGTACTCCAGAATAAGGCACCAAGCATGTTTAGATCTCCACCATGCAGAGCGCTCTGTTAGCTATTGTGAGATACTTCAGAAAATCTGGTCTCTGACATTAAGGAGTCTAAATACTCCCTGGGAGTCTGGATAAATACAAGTGAAACCATGCAGAATTACTACATGACAATTATCAAACAGCACACAATATTAAAATGAAATAGAAGACTGACAGGAGTAAAATGTGATTAGTCAGGGAAGATAAGAGACGGGGGGCCATATCCAGAAATAAATCGGGTTGCCAGGTGGACAATGCAAATGGAGATGTGCTGAGAAAGCCACTTTCAGAAAAAAAATATGTCCCCTACCAGCTCTTCAAGATGACTTAAATTTTCACCATTAATCTGACCTGTCAGCCACTAATCTAACCAGAAAATATGTATTGAATACCACACACCAAGTTGCATGCATTCCATTGTTAAGTATTTCCTTTCTTCCTCCTCCTTTTTCTTCAGTTTTGGGCCATTTTAAATATGATTGTTCTCTGGAAGAGATAACATAGAAAGTCATTATCAGATCCTAACTTGTAATGATGACCCACGTTTTCCTTTCCTCCTTCTTTCCTAACTGCACTGAAGAATTACACTCATCTTTCAGGTTATGTTCCAGCCCACTGTGTACACTATAGCCAGAGCAATCTTCTAAAATCATAATTCTCATTATCTTCTCATGTTACTGATCGCGACTCAAAATTTACCTGCCAAGTGGCCCAATTCTTCAGCGCCCGAAAAGAATAGCTGAAGTGAAATGAAGAAAAGTTAAGACAGGCATGGTGAGTAGTTTCAGAAGTGACCTGAGCTTGATCACTTTTATGAAGTCTAAAGGTCCTGGTAAAATATCCACATGAGTGATATATAGGTAATGATACGATGGAGCATGAGTGCATGAATATATTTTTGAGAGGTATCATTTTCTGGAAAGAAAGATAACAGTTTAGCATTTCCCATGAGCATGATTGATCTACATGCAATCACCAAGAGCTTGGGATTTAAACATTTAGCAATAAATCCATACAAAATTAGAAATTCATAACGAGAATGGAGTACCTTCTGAAAAAGATAAATGTTAAGGGAAAGGAACAAAGTACAAGGGATTAATTCTTGGAAATCTCTAAAGGGTGGTAGGGAAAAAAAAATCAGAGAAAGAGCACTAAGGGGAGAAATAATAGAAAAAAAATGAACCTTATAAAATTTGCATTAGGGCTTTTAAAACAATTCTATTTTATTTGCGGTCAGAGTTTGTATATGGGATGATGTAACTAAAATAAAGTGTTCTCTGAAATTCCTCCTGATTCTTCTCTGGGTCAGATAGGTTTTGATATTAAGCAGGCGAAATGGTTCCAATTCTTCTTTTCTTGGAATTAAATAAACCAGAGCTGCTTTTTTGACTGTTTATAAAAGAAAATGAGCTGCCAAGACACAGTTAATAATATTGTGTATCTTTGAATTTCTCATGGAGAAACTTTTAACAAGCACTAACATGACATCTTGTTTTTAAAAACCCCAGCCGAATAACTTCCCAAATTTCTTATTCTTAAAATTGCTCATTAGTATAAGCTGGTAGCCTAACTACAGCAATAGCCAAGAAACATTGCTTATTCAGCCACTAGAACAAACTGAGCTTAAGTGATTTTATCTACTGACTCATTAAAATGAACCATAATCCAATCTTTTTATTTATGTTGAAGTAGCTAACGACTAAAAGGTGTTTTAATTTATCTACATGAGTTTATATAGAACTTGACTATGAAGAAAAACATCATTTTAGGATGTTATCCAAGAACATAGACCCTGCATGCAACAAGAGACAGGAATTAAGAAATGAAAAGGCAAGAAAAGAAAGTTTATACAGTCCTGCAACTCTTAAATTCCCATTATCAAAGTGTTTCAGAGGTTGATCTGCCCAGAGATGGCTTGTGGTTCCTTCCCGCATTCCATAACACATCACAACCTCTGCTTCCATTGCTAATCTCCTTTCTGTTTCTGACATTCCTGTCTCCCTCTTGTAAGGGCCCTTCTGATTACATTGGGTCCACCCAGATAATCTAGGATAAACCTCCATCTAAAGATCCTTAATTTAAGAGCCCTTTGCCATATAAGGTAACATTTAAAGATTCCCAAGGTTAGGATATGGACATCTTTTGAAGGCCATCATTCAGCCTACCACCATTACTATACCAGGGAACTCATAACTAACTAGAGAAGACACTCAGCTGATTCATAAACTTCTTTACTTATATCTAACCTGCTCCTTTTGTAAAATTGGTTCACTGTATGGATGCACATTTGGGCAAGTGCCAGTTCTCTGCACCCTGCATCCTTCATCTACAAAATGGAATGAATGCCTACTTCCACAATAGGGATGTTCTGAGGATTTAAATGACATAGTGTATAAAGAGAAGTTCCCACTCCATCATACAAGAGTGCTATGGGCATTGTGCTAAAAAGTGAGTCTTCAGTGCAGAGGGATATATTCAACACTTATTGTTGCATGTTTGTTGTACACTGGAATTCCATTCTAGTCACACTGAAACTACTTGAATTAAATTGCATGCTTGAGGAGAGAAAGAGAAATAGTGTAAAAATATATGCCCTGCTACCTGTCATTCCATCCAATAGACATGTGAAGAGTAAATATGTAATGAGTTACTTGAATCTGCTCTTCCTTGATAAGCCTCAATTTCCTCATGCCACTCAAATCATGAGCCTACTGGGATCAACTGTGTAAATATATGTACTGTTTCAGATACTATTACAATTATCCTTTACATATCTGTTTTTACACTATTAAGTAAAGCTGACAAGAACATTAGCTTCCCACAATACCAAGCATGTAGTCGATGCTCAATATATGATAGCTATTATTATGCAAATAAATATTTGTTTAAAAAATTAGTGCTCATGAATAAACTGGCAACATGTAATGAAGAATAGCCTAGTGGAATGAACAGATTTCAAAGTCAGATACATCTTAGTTCAAATCCCAAATTTTCATTAAGCATGTCCTTGGATATTTTACCTAACCACTCTAAATTTTATCATTTTTAAAATGGAAATTACAGTTTGATCCCTTTAGATGTGAGGATCAAATGAGAAAGTGTACTTAGACTCCTAGAATAATTTCTGGCAATAAATGATAATTATTAGCATGTAAATAAATATTTTCTTAATTTAAATATATTTAGAAAATAACTTCCTGAATAAAAAATATGGGATTATAGATGGAAACGAACGAATTATTTAAATTCCATCTGATCACCCAGGTTTCTGAAGTACATAAACTTAAAGGATCCTGGCCCATTACAAATTGTTACTGAATACATTTTTTTTTAAAGATTTTATTTATTTGAGAGAGAGAGTGAGAGAGTACATGAGCAGGGAGGAGAGGGAGAAGCAGGCTCCCCTAGAGCAGGGAGCCCGACTCGGGGACCTGGGATCATGACCTGAGCCGAAGGCAGATGGTTAACCGACTGAGCCACCCAGGCGCCCCCTGAATACATTTTCAATACTAGTACTCATCAGGCTGTTTAGGGTCTCATGTATGCTCACGTGCACAAATGCGCATGTGTCTTCAATGATGGGGTTTACAAGGCTACAAGGAAATACCAGTAGCACAGTTCTTTTTTTTTTTTTAAGATTTTATTTATTTATTTGAGACAGAGAGAGAGAGCACAAGCAGGGGCAGAGCAGGAGGGAGCAGCAGACTCCCCGCTGAGCAGGGAGCCCGACGCGGGGCTCGATCCCAGGACCCTGGGAGCATGACCTGAGGGGAAGGCAGACGCTTAACCGACTGAGCCACCCAGGCCCCCACGAGTAGCACAGTTTTTAATGTTAGCAACAGCAAAGTCATCCTATATTCTAGGGTTTCTGAGACTGGAAAATACAATAGGCTCTGCAGATGAATGACTAAATAGTCCTCCACTCAACAACTGTGTCTCGATTGACTCAACTTCTCTGTTTTCACCAAACCTTTAATCAGGTAAACTTGCTAAGTCACCACAAAGGTACCTGGGTTCCTGCTTGTTGAGTTAATTCAAAGTTCTCTCTGGCTCCTGTACATCCTTGATCCAATTCATACCAGGAGCAGTGGTGACTACAAAAGGGAAAAAAAAAAAAAATCTTTCCTTAAAATGTGTCTGCGTATGTTAAGGACTACCTCTGTTGCCCATCCCACGTCCTAGCCCTGTACTATGTGTGCATGGCCTTTCTCTGCCTGAAGACATGAAGAGAGACTGCCTGCTCCTTTCCCACTTGCCCCTGCATGGAAATTCAGGCTACATTTCAATGTCTCATTATTCCAACTGTGCATTAAGGTAACAAGTAAAGTGTTGTTTACCTCACCCTCGACTCCGTCCTCTGAGCTACCTCTTGGCTATAGTCTAGTATTCGAGATTTTTAAAGGCCTTCAGAGGAGTGCTCCTAGATGTGATCCCATATATAAACCTCTACGAAGGGAATTAACTAAGGAAAAAGAAATAATTATGAAAAGAAAACATATCAAAAAGAAGAGAGCACCGCACACAGGAGAAAACAACTAAAAGAACGTATTTTATGGAATCATACCCTTACTTCACTCCCTGAGATCTCCACAGCCTGCCTCAGTTACCCTTGTATGTTGTGGACACTAAATATATCCATTCTAGGATGGCAGTGCCCTAAACAATGGACTTGAAGACATGGCCTCCGTGATAATTTTAGTTCCCTTTTAAATTTTTAATAATTCTTTCAAGTATTGATTTTCCATTTATTATGAATGTTCTGACCTATAACCAATTGTTACCTCCTTCTCAGCTCTTTACCCTTATGCTTTCTTTTTCATTGCATTTGATGTTCAATTTTGAGAAGAAACCTAAATGAATTTAGGAGCCCATATGGCTACCTGAAAGAAGAGTATTCTAGGCAGAGAATGGGATGCACAAAGGCCCTGAGGTGGGAGCTCAGCAAGGAGGCTGGTTGAGATGGAGTGAAATGGGTGAGGACAAGAAAGGTAGCTAAGCCAGAAGCATCATGTAGGATTTTTAAAAGCAAATTAGGCTTATTTCTTGCAGATTTGAAAGAGGATACAAAACCCAGAAAATATGAAAAAAATTCGATACTGCCTCCTGTTGTGCAATTTTATCAGTCCCAATCTGTCTTTCATTAATGTCAGACTGACCTCAGGAAAACAACATGTTAGCTTTAAAAAAGTTTTTCTTGCATTACAAAGCATTGAAAATTTAAATGCTTAAAAAGTATGTGTCGTGTTATATGCAACTAATGAATTGTTGAACACTACATCAAAAACTAATGATGTACTATATGCTGGCTAATTGAACATAATAAAAAAATTATGTATCAGTAGGTTTTATTTAATTCCATGTGACAGGAAACTGAATCAAAAGGGTTTAAGAATAAAAGGAAAGTGTTTAATGTATCTTAAAAAATCAATTATTTGATGGGTAAAGGGGAGTGGGAGATACTAGTTTCCAGTTATGGAATGAGTAAATCACAGGGATAAAAGGGTTGGTACAGCATAGGAAATGTAGTCAATTGTACTGTAATAGCATCGTATAGTGACACATGGTGCCAATACTTGTGAGCACAGCATAATTTATAGACTTGTTGAATCACTACGTTGTACACTTTAATGCAACATTGTGTGTCAGCTATAGTTCAATAAAAACATTTTAAAAAGTAGCCCACTTTTTGGCCTCTACTGCATCTTAACTGGGGACCGAACGATGTCACTTGACCTAGACTCTTTCTGTTTGATTCCGTTTGTTCATCATGCTCCTCTACGGTCAGATTTCATGCCTTCTCTTTGAGGTGGTTGTTCTAACTCCAGACATGGGTTGTTTCCCAATCAAATCCAATGGAAAAAGAACAAGAGATTCTGGGAAGTCCCAGCATGTTACTAATTCTGATTATGTCACATAAAAATTTCTGAACTTGCCTACAAATGGCCATAGCCAAGGGGACGGAATATGCTTATTTCTCTCAGTTTCCCTCCGGTAGAGCATCTCTGAATAAATCTCCAAATGGTGGTACCAGAAATAGGGTGAATTCATGTTTGACAGCAAATAGACAACCTAGGAAATGTTATCTGTCTACCCCATCTTCTCATCCAATTATTTTACATAATAAATCTATGCTATGTCCCATAGAAAACACAGTATCTTCTTCTTTCCCAAAGTAGGAACACTTAGTCTCATTCACCCTTATTGCATATAGCTGTAAGTCCAAAATACCTGCTCAGTGCACAGTCTGGTCAGACCCATCTCTAACTCTTCTTGGCCCAGAGAACTAATGCTAAATAAGTAGTAAGTTTAATAAATACCAAAACATCCAATACACATTTCCTTGCTAACCTGCCATTGTGGAAGGGATACAACATGCAACAGTTGCTGGTACATAACTCATCATATCTTGTACGACAGAGAAGGCAAAGACACCTCAATCTAGAAGTGAAATGTTGTTCCTTGGTCAACAAGTCTGTTTTTCTAGCTCTGCTCTCTAGAAAGATCTTTCTTTCATTGTTGAGAAGCAAATGATTAATGACAGGTTAATAAACCACTTCTTCCCAAGTGGGGATAATGGAGAAAGAATGACTTCTCTCTTCTTGCACACAGGATTCCCTATCTACAAAATAGGATATTTCTGATCCATCTATTTTTCTTATTATAGGAAAATCTGAGATTTATGGATTTTGCCTGTATCTGATATTTGTTTGTATCCTTTGAATTATTAGTAAAGTTTGATGTAAGGCCTATGATTTTAGTGGGTCTGCTTTGATAATTCAATCGACTAAGTTAACACAATTGTTTTCCATGACCATAACTGAGATGAATAATGTAATTCTTTTTTTTTTTTTTAAGATTTTTATTTATTTATTTGACAGAGAGAGACACAGTGAGAGAGGGAACACAAGCAGGGGGAGTGGGAGAGGGAGAAGCAGGCTTCCCGCAGAGCAGGGAGCCCGACACGGGGCTCGATCCCAGGACCCTGGGATCATGACCTGAGCCGAAGGCAGACGCTTAACGACTGAGCCACCCAGGCGCCCCGAGATGAATAATGTAATTCTTTATCAGTGTACTTTGTTTAACCTCAAGTTCTGGAGCATGATGATTATTCTCAGTCTTGAGCCTCTTGTTTGTATAGAATGAGATTTCTCAAATAGTAAAATTTATTTAAATTCTTGGGTATACTTTTAATCTATTTTCACTCACTCTGTATCATTGGGTAGTAAACAAAGAGATATGAAGAATCAGTGTTTAAATCTGAAAATCACTCTTGAATTTCCTGTCTTCTAGAAATTGACTATGGCCACTATTTGGCTTTAATTATGTCTTCATAAAAAATATATATATATATATATATGTTTAAGTCCTAACTCCTAGTACCTCAGAATGTGACCTTATTTGTAATTAGGGCTATTATAGATGTAGTAAGTTAAGATGAGGTCATAATAGAGTAGAGTGGGCCTTAAATCCAGTATTACTGGTCTCCTTATAAGAGGAGGGGAGAAGACAGAAACACAGAGAGAATGCCATATGAATGAAGGCAGAGTAAAGTGATACATTTACAAGCCAAAGAACATAAAATAATTGTTGACAACTGCCAGAAGCTATAAAGTCATGGAACAGATTCTCTTCCAGTACTCCCAGAAGGAACCAACACTGCTAACACCCTGATTTTAGACTTCCAGCCCAGATTCTCTTCCAGTGCTCCCAGAAGTAACCAACACTGCTAACACCCTGATTTTAGGCTTCCAGCCTCCAGAACTGTGAGATAATAAATTTCTGTTTTAAGCCATCCAAGTTTGTGGTACTTTCTTATAGCAGTCCTAGGACATTTATAGAGCCACAATGTACTACCAATCACTTTAGTCCTGAGCTGAATGGTTTTGTTTTTTGGTTGGTTTTTTGTTTTGTTTTTTTGTATCTGTTCCCCTGAACTGCATATTCTCAATGGGAGTAATTCATCCCCTTCTTGGACAATGACTGCTTAAATGGAAGTATGTGGGAGTGGCCTGAGATACAAGAATTTTTTCTCAACTAACATTCTTGCTAAGTCTCCCACCTCTGATTTTGCTTGAGTCAATGGTAGACTGGGGCAAAAAACCTGGCTTTTCCAACCCAATTAACTATACCTGCAGCTATCTCAGATTTCAGACTGCAAGTAAAGGATCCTTATACAAAACAATTTTCTGATTTGTTTTCAGATGGAACAGATCCAACTTAAAACTTTCTCATCCTTATTTGACCTTACTGAAGGCTCTACCATGCTGAATTTTTCAAAACAAATTCCCTTGTCCTGTTGCCTTCTTCAGCACAAGACACACAGTGGACAATTTAACCAGTTATTTTGCTTATACTTAATCAAAACTGTTTTAAAGTCTGGGATTGAGAGACGCATGCTGCCCTTCATGAGCTTGGCGACTACATACAAAGTATAGTTCCTTTCAAAAGTTGGCACAACCACTCAAATTTGGTTCAAGCTGCTTCCACTTTGTTTACTTTATTGTCTTTCCAGATGTAGCTTGACCAGGTCTCTAATTAGAATAATACCCACCCACTGTGCCCTCATTTTTTGCTTCTATGATCTGCTACTCTATCCTGGCTCTATGCTCATAGAGGATCTCTCCTTACGGTGAGAAAATGGTTGCCACAATGTAAAACTTACATTCTTTCTCATTTTAAGTCAGTGAAGTGTTAGCAAAATCATGGGTCATTTCATGGGCTTTGATTTGGTTACATTCTCATTCCTAAATGAATCACAGTAGATGGATTAATACCAAGTGGTTAATGATAGGTCTAAGCCCTATGCTCTGGCCTCCACACCTCCAAAAACAAATGAGCTAATTATGAGGAAAGACTAAATCCCCAAATGACCATTAGTAAAAGTGGAGTAAATTGAATATAGACAGTCAGAAAATGTGCATTACAAATAGAATTAAAACATTTTTATTGATTTGTATTTGAAAAATACATAATGCCTACAGGAGAAAATAAAAATCACTGGTCCAGATAAATTGCATTTGTATGCCCATCAACCAAAGAATGGATAAAGACCACAGTATATCCATATAATGTAATACTACTTGGTAATAAACTGTTGTTTAATGAAACTAAAAATAATTATTCTGAGTGTGTCTTAGTTTGGGTTGCTATAACAAAATGTTACAGTCTGGGTGGCTTAAACAATAGACATTTCTGATAGTTCTGGAGGCTGAGAAGTCCAAGAACAAAGTGCCAGAGGTACTCTCTCACAGTGAGAACTCTCCCCCTGGCATGCAGATGGCCACCTCATAAGGTGGGGAGAGAGAGAGCTCTGATCTCTTTTCCTCTTCTTATAAAAACACTAATCCCATCCTGGGGGCCCCACTGTTAATAACCTTATCTAAACCTAAATACCCCCAAGGGCTCCACCTCTGAATATCATATTAAGGGTTAGGACTTCAACATATGAATGGGGGGTAGGCACATTTAGTCCATTGCAGAGTGAAAAGCCAGACAAATAATGTATGATGCCATTATATAAAATTGTAGAAAAGGTAAACTAATCTATAGAGGCAGAAAGCACATCAGTGGTTTTAGGGACAGGGCTGGAAAGGAGTGGTGGGACTGGAGGGATTACAAACGGCATGACGAAATTCTGGTAAGTGTGTATGTTCACTATCACGATTATGGTAATGGTTTCACAGGTGTATATGTGTGTCAATTTAACACATTGTACACTTTAAATATGAGTTCATTATGTCAATTATATCTCAATAAAGCTGTTTTAAAAATATTCTATTGGACATTCTTCCAGTCATCTGTATTTGATAGTTATCACTAAATTATGATTGTAGAATTCTTTTGTATATGTTTTACCTGTGCCCCTGAACTGCATAAATTTTTATTGTATTTTTCCATTTCCTTAAATACATCTTTTAATATTATACTTTTTTGAAGTTTATTATATACATCTAGAAAAAGGCATATATCCTGAATTGCCAAAAACTGAACCTATCTGTGCAAATATAACCCAGATCAAGAAAGAGAATACCAGAACACAGATGCCCACCTTCACATTCCTTTCCAATAAACATCCTATTTCCTTTCCTAGGGTAACCACTGTCATCACTTTAATAGCACAAATTCATCTTGCCAGTTTTTGAGCTTCATATTAAGAATTGTAACAGTAGTATCTTTTGTGTTTGGCTTTATCCAATAGTATATTTGTGAGATCCATCCATGTTGCTTCATGTAGTAGTGGTTAATGCATATTCATTATATATTCATAACATTTCATTGTATGACTATAACAAATATCTTGTCTATTTTTCATGAGTATTTTGAAGGTTTTTTTTTTTTTTTTTTTAAAGATTTTATTTATTTATTTGAGAGAGAGAGCACAAGCCAGGAGGGGGAGGGGAGGCAGAGGGAGAAGCAGACTCCCCCCTGAGCAGGGAGCCCGATGCGGGGCTCAATCCTAGGACCCTGGGATCACGACCTGAGCCAAAGGCAGACGCTTAACCAACTGAGCCACCCAGGTGCCCCAATTTCATGAGTATTTTGATTACTTCAAGGTTGGGGCTTACACAATTAACCCTAAGAACATTCTTATATCTTTTAGTGCACCTGTAGATGTATTTCTTTTGTCAATAAACCTCAGAGTGCAATTACTGGGCCATGAATATTTCCATCACCCTAAAAAGTTCCTTTGGCTTCCTTTATTCCTGCAAAGATATCCATAGTAGATTAGTCTGTTCTGGGAGTTCATATAAATGAAATCATATATAGTGTACTCTTTTGTGCATGCTTCTTTTTGCTCAAAAGTACATTTTTTTTTAATTGCTGAAGAGTATTTCATTGCTTGAATATATCACAATTTATCCATTTATATGCTTATGAGCATTTGGGTTGTTTCCAGTCTGTGTTCCGTGAATAAAGCTGCTATGAATATTTGCATTCTTATCAAAGAGTATAGTCTTGGAATTTACTTAGGTTTCCTTTATGGTCTGATATATAGAGTATTTTTGTGAATATTCCTTATGTGCTAGGAAATAATGCATATTGTGTGAAGTGAAATCTATATAAATTTAATACTTCCAAGGTTATTTAGGTCTTCAGGTTTTTTCTCTGCTTGATCCATTATTCTCTCAGAGGATTTTGTTAAAATCTCCAGTTATAATTTCTGATTTATCTATTTCCCTGTACTATTTGTTGTTGCTTATTTTTAGGTTGTATCGTTGACACATATTTATGATGGGACGTCTCTTCTGGGGTGCCTGTGTGGCTCAGTTGGTTAAGCATCTGCTTTCGGCTCAGGTCATGATCCCAGGGTCTTGGGATAGAGCCCTGCATTGGGCTCCCTGCTCATTGGGGAACCTGTTTCTCTCTCTCCCTCTGCTGCTCCCCCTGCTTGTGCTCTCTGTAAAATAAATAAAATCTTAAAAAAAAAAAAAAAAAGATGGACATCTCTTCTTATTCTAGTATTCCTTTTACTAGTATTCATCATTCATTTTCCCTTTTCTTTTGGCATGAACTGTTTTTTCATGTATTAAAATTGCTACCCAGGATTGCTTAAGACTTTCTGACTTACTTTGACTTTTCTATTTACAAGTGTTTCATAGACAATGTTTTTGGACCTTATATTTATAATTCAAAATAAGTAAGTATTATATAAAACTTAATTGAATATAACTAAAACATAAAAAATTGAACTCTAAGAGCTTGTTAGGTTTATTTTACATTCATTTTAACTACTGCTATATATTAGTCCTTTAATCTTTTAAGATTTCATTTACTTGAAAGAGAGCAATTGACAGAATGAGTAGGAGGAGGGGCAGAGTGAGAAGCAGACTCCCCGCTGAGCAGGGAGCCTAATGTGGGACTTGATCCCAGATCAGTACATTAGATGTATTAAATAACAGTATTTTCAACTTACAATGGGTTTATTGGTATGTAATTCCATTGTAAATCAAACAAGATCTGTATACTCAATGCCCAGGAATTAACTTTACAGATAGCAGAATTGGACTTATGCCCAATAGTGTTGACAGTTTGATTACTCTGATTTCACTCCCAAAAGGCAGTTACCTGGCCTGCCAGTGCCCATCAAAAACAGGACTCTGGTCAGAAGTGGCCTTCTTGCAGTTACAAAGCCTTTTTGTGGTCTCTCTCAATTCTTTGCTTAGATAGGCAGAATGGTGGAGAAACTCTACATCCCTCAAATAACTCCCACCGTACTGCTTGCAACTTACAAAGAAAGAGATGCACTTGAGTTAACTGTTGAGATGACTAACAAGATCTACCACCTATCATTTGTAGTTTAGTTTGGATTAATCAGATGACGTCCCTAATACCAGAAACTAAAGCAATGGGGGAAGGAAGGAGTAAAGAAGACTTGAGTTTTAACCATGAAAATCTTTAAGAAAGGGCAAACTAGAATGGTTTGGTGAGGAGTATTCTGCTTAAGGTAAAAATTGAAGTTATCAGGTTCTTATAGAATAAAAATACTATTTGAGGGGTGCCGGGGTGGCTCAGTTGGTTAAGTGTCTGCCTTCGGCTCAGGTCATGATCCCAGGGTCCTGGGATTGAGCCCCACGTCAGGGTCCCTGCTCAGTGGGGAGTCTGCTTCTCCCGCTCCCTCTGCCGCTCCCCCTGCTTGTGTTCTCTCTCTCTCAAATAAATAAAATCTTTAAAAAAAATACTACTTGATTGGAAATATGCTATCCATTGGTATAGTCACAGAAATGTTAGTCATGAAGAAAGGAGATTCCAAAGGACATGAATTTACCTGAGATCAAGTCTTCAGAGACTTTTAGGCATTAATATTTTATCTTATGCTACCTCCCTGATGGCAGTGAATAGCAAAAGAACAAGGTACTATAGATTTAAGGTGTCTGAGTTCTCATTTCTGCATTTTAATAATTATATTCGATTTATAAATTTAATATTCAATAAATAGATTTTATTTTAGGCTATCTATATACCTATTGGCTTAGATGGCTAAGGAACAAGCATTAATATTAAATATCTAATAATCTGTTTGCTATATGACCATCATTGACATTATCTCTGCTAACACATTTAAAAGCAAATCATATGCATCAAATGCAAGCCTAAGCCTTATGATTACATTAATGATTAACATCTATTATTTACTACTTACCAAAGCCCTATGATTAGATTAATAATTAACATCTCTCATTTACTATATACCAAGAACTATTCTAAACAATTTAAATATATTAATATATTTAATATAAATATATTTTCCATTTGCTGAATTTATTTAAACAAATCAACTCAGAAAAGTCAGAGTTAAACAAAACTTCTGACATGTAAACATACTGCCATGTTCTGAAACAGATGTTAATACCTGATAAAAGCTAATAATCACTTGTTAGGAAAGCTGTCCATTAATAAGGTCAGTCTTCAGCAAAACTAAAACCATTCTGTTTTTTTTCTTTCAGTTTTCCAATCTGACAATGAAATATTACCAAATCACAATCAAAATAAAGACAACACTGGATGGACAGATCAGTACTACAGCTTGGTTATAGCTGTAAACCATTTCATTCTTGGTGCCACATGAAAAAAAAATTAAGCCAATAACATCAAATAAATCATGGCTTTTGTTTATCACAATTTACTAAGTGATGTTAATGAAGGTCCTTGTCAAACATGTTTGATAAAGGCTATTTACAATGTACATGGTTGAGCATGCACTATTTATAGTTACAAAGATACCTGCCAGCTTATACAGTAGGATATATTGTGTGTGTGTGTATATAATATATATTATATACATATACAATATATACAATTGTGTGTGCGTATATATATATATACACACACACAATAGGATACACACACACACACACACCAAGGAATTATAGGTTAAATAATTCCCCTAAGCTACACTAGTAAGGGTGGAACCAGGATTTGAATCCAGACAGATACGTAACTTAGACTCCTAATTATTTCACTACAGTGACTTCTACTTATGTGTATAAAATTCCATGTTTGAATTTAATTGTCTCATTTTCTTTAGTTTCTGTCACTTAAGGATTAAAAATGTATCACTGTTGGAACTAATTTAACACATGCCTTTCTCAGATCATTGCTAATAAAACTATCCACCAGCTCTTCTGCCTTTAGGAGGCAGAAATCTCTTGACACACTATTTTACTTTTCATTTGAACACTAAAAGGCAATTCAAGTGAAGGTTTTAAAAGTATCAATTTTATACTGAATATTTAGAAATATGGTACACACAGACACGACAGTAATATAAAATGCATATAATTTTAAACTATTTTCTTATAAACCCTTAACATGGATGGCTGACAGCTCCTAACAGACAAAATTTTGGACAAAGGTACCAGATATTTTGGGGGGTTCATTTTAAATACCATTTAGTCATGCAAATAATTAGGTTTTTTAAAAAATAAATATGACAAATATATGGATTTCTGAAGTAGAAACTGACATACAAATCTATATATTTTCATAATAGTTTTCATTAAAGCATCTTCAAAGAAGTATTCTGTAACATGAAGTTGAGAGCTCAAATTAGATGTAATGAAAAGGCATGAGGTTTTATTAGAATTGTGTAATTCACATACTAAATATTTACATAAAAGTAAACACAAAATTGCAAACATAATTGTTTTATCCTCTGAGTCATTAGCTTCATGAAATTACTTACTGGGATAATTTCAAGATAAAATTCCTAATTCTGAATGTTAATAACGAAATCCATATAGGAGCAGTAAGAGAAAAATTTAATTCTTCCTTCTGAGAAGTAGTGAAAAAGTAATATAATTGCCCCTTGGGGATTGTCAAAGCTTTTCTAGAACTCCTAGGGAATAGATTCTTTTGCAAACAGTGAGAACCAAAACTACATCCCTTTACCAGCACACAAAGCAATAATATGCTTTCTTTTCCAAACATACAGATGCTCACAACTCTGAACTGTAGGTTAGTGAGCTGGGTTAAAATGTCCCTACCATTCACCTCCCCCAAAAGGCAGTTCCAAGGCGGAGGGAAAAATCTATTACCTTTTTTCATTTGAACAGCTTGAATAAAATTTCTACTATGAGTTTAAAGAGAATAATCAATTTCACATAAACAAGCTTGATGGTACTTAAGGTAAAATAAATACTAGTTATCAGAAGAGCATATTCATTAAAACATCAAAACTTACTGGTTTATGATAGTAATTTAAAAAGTTAGTATAGGAGAGATAAGAGGATTTCCTTGAACTAATTCAGAGCAGTGATCATTAACCCTGACTACAAATTAGAATCACTCTGAGAACTTTAAGAAAATGGACACATGGCTCCCTTCCTAAGAAATTCAGATTAAATTATTGTGGGTTGGGGTCAATATTAAAGAGTCCTCCAGATGATTCTAATATGAAGTGAGGGTTGAGGAACATTAATTTGGAAAAATTACTAATCAGGGTGGATTTAAATAAAATATTTAAAATTCAAATATGAGCACTTCCTACATGATAGGCATTGTTCTAAGTGCAAATAAGGAGCAATTCTTTTTTCTATAAAAGTCATTGGATAACAATATATTTTTTATCTTTTGAATAGTTACATAATTTTATTAAAATACTACTCAAAGTTTATTACGATCTGCTGTCACGAAAGATTCCCTTCTACTTTTCTGATTTATCTTCACTTGATAGTATAACAGAAGAGATCAAACTCAGAAACTTTTTCTCAAGATATGTGGACAGAACCTAAGATTAACATAGATTTCGTTTTTCAAGTCATAGTATATGAGGTATTCTCCATCTTATATCTGGAGTCACAAAGCCGTAATTTAAAAACTGAAACTGGATATTGCTTTAATGCTGAACAGAATCTCTAAATCAAAAATGAACTATGATTGGTGTCAGTGCTTGATTTAAATTGCCTAAAAAATAATTTATGGCACAACCTCAGGGAACCTAGTACGAGTGGGTCTTTAATGTAGACCATGTTTCCTTGTGACCTATTTATAAAATATTTCTTTATAAAAACTTACAGTAATATGATTTTTCAAATATACATAATTAGAAATTAGTTAAAGGAACAGAAATACAGTTTTTGAAATTCTGCATAATTAGAAATTAGTTACTATCCCAGGATGATAGCTTGAGCTTTAACATTTTAAATTAAAACCAACTTATCAGGTATTATAAAACTCATCTGAAATGTATTTTAACTAAAAAAAAGTCAGAGATAAATTAATAAGTTTATGTCTACCCTTCAACTTAACAGTTTTCAGGTTTAAATTTGCTAAAACCAACTGACTATTAATCCTATACAAGGCTAATTACCTTTTATAGCTGGGGAGCAGGCCAAAATGATGAAATTTTGGTTGAATTGTAATATATGCATATATAGGAAAATGTAATAGAAATTTGTTTTCCATAGTTGATGGAATTTAAACAGCTTTAAAATTTTTATGAAAGCTCAGTAGTCAAAATAAATATTTAATAAAAATATACACCATAGGAAGATAACAAGAACTTAGTGTTTAAAAATAAACTTTGTCATATTGTTTTGCCTTCAGTTAAACAGAACTCAATTTAGTTGCTTAAGGTATCTAAGAATGATTAAGGTGTGTTTCTGGAACAATTAAAATTCAAATAACACTAGAGAAATAACACTAAGATGAAAGAGAAACTATGTTTTAACTCAAAGGTTTAAAGTTATAGTTACTGGGACTTTTCAGTATGACTAAGATCCTAATAAACATGAATAGTTTGGGGAGTAAAAATTCAAAGATAGTCATGATTATGTGGTTCATGCTGTGGAACTCTCAGCATGTAAAAAAATACAAATACAGTATATATGAGCACCATTAGAAATGTGCGTTGTGTATATGTATCTTTATACTTAAAACTTTACCTGATTAAAAGCTGCATTTCAGAGTAAAGTTAAGGACAAAGCACACAATTATGAAAATACATTCTTAAGCTAACATGTCATAAGACTTATTTTAAGAAGTTTCATCTGGCTTTCCTTCTAAAAATCAACAAAAGAATACAATATAAAGGAAGCCAGTATTCTTTTGTAGTGCAAAGTCCCTCGGTTAAACAGAAATTACCAAAGAAAAAAGAATGTGTTCATAAGCGTTTTCAATCCATAATCAGATTCCAACAGAAGGTAATGAAGTCAACTAATAAATGCAAATTCATAGAATAAACCAGCATATGTTGAATTTGCCCACAAGGGACTATCATTCAGGCTTCAGATTATTTTTAATTGAGAGTAGTCAAGATTACTCTGCAGAAGAAATCTTCCTTCCGTATAAAAGATATAAATTTGCAAACTGTAATTTAATATTTCTGCCATAGTCACCAAAACTCAGAAAACTGTCATATCTTATACAATACATACCCTGGGGTAAGATAGGTCTTTAATGAAAATCGCATTTTGATCCTATGTAGAGGCAGCTCATGATAGACTGTTACGTGTATACGTGCTATTTTTCAAAGCTCCCAGAATAAGCAATCACATAAGATAGACTGAACTTCTTTGAGGACATTGTGACATGATAAATAATGCTATTCACCATTTAAAATACGTTCAATCTCTTCTAGTCTTTTTAAAGCAGCAACTCTTTTCTTCTCAATTTCTTTGATTTCCTTTGTTGTTTTGTGGGGGGTCTCTTTGTCTGTATTTTTTCCTAATAGTTTATTGGATTTAGATTGACTTTTATTATCACTTGGTTTTATGATCTGTGTAGGTCTAGGTTCACTTCTTACTTCTTTTACATTTTCAGTTGGAATTTTGTCTCCTTCTACACCTGAAGTCTTACCAGCTGGGGATACTGGCTGTTCTGCAAAACCAGATGAGGAAATTTTATCCCTGACTATATTCAAATGGCGTTGAATATATTCTTCATGTGGTGCTAATGCCAATGTTTCAACCAGGCATCTTTCAGCTTTTAGTAAGTCCTTCTCTTCAAAATAAACAACACAAAGATTGTGTTTTCCTTGCACATTACTTGGATCCATCTCCAAAATTTTTTCAAAACATTTTTTTGCTCCAAGTATATCTTTCTTTTGATTCATCAGAATGTCTCCCTTTAAGATAAGACCCTTGATATGATCAGGATAGTGTCTGAGTAACTCTTCCAAAATTGGCAAAGCCATTAATTCCTTTGCTGTCTGAGAATACAGGAGAGCCAAATTAAACAAAGCACTTCTGAAATCGGCTTGTAATTTTATGGCTTTCTTCATCCACATCTCTGCTTCACTGTCCTTTTTGTCATCCATGGCAAGCATTCCCAGATTGAAATAACCATTAGCATCTTGTGGCTCTTCATTTATATAGCTTAGAAGTCGTTTTCTAGCTTCTGGTCTGAGTTTAACCTCACCTAAGAATAATTTTTTTTAAAAGAAAAAAACATATTGTTAACAAATGAATTAAGTCTGAGGAACAAAAGCCACTTTCAGTATTTATCTAGTTAGATTAGAAAAAGACAGCATCAAAACAACTAATCTCTGTACCTAAATCAAAAAGTAGAAAGCAAAAAACTCAAAGTTTTCACAGGAAAGACAGTGTGCTTGAAACACTGAAATGATAGCTCATTTCCTTTCCTTTAAGACAGCAAGAGTGCCTCAAAAACCTGAAGGGGCAAAATATCTCTTTATAGTTTAGAATCAAACTGGGAGTAGAGGAAGATTATGCAGTTAAGAGGAACAGGCACTGGATTTGCCTACAATGACATGTATTCAATCTTTTTTTTTTTTTTAAGATTTTATTTATTTATTTGACAGAGAGAGACACAGCGAGAGAGGGAACACAAGCAGGGGGAGTGGGAGAGGGAGAAGCAGGCTCCCTGCAGAGCAGGGAGCCCGATGCAGGACTCGATCCCAGGATCCTGGGATCATGACCTGAACTGAAGGCAGTCGCTTAACCAACTGAGCCACCCAGGCACCCCGACATGTATTCAATCTTGATTCTGTTAACACTATGACTACTCATTAAACAAACCATTTAACTTCTCTGGGTTAGCCTGCTATATTTTCTTTTTTCTTTTTCTTTTAAGATTTTATTTATTTGCTGAGAGAGAAAGAGAGAGTGCACATGTGTGTGCGCAAATAGGGAGAGCCCGATGCGGGGCTCAATCCCAGGATCCTGGGATCATGACCTGAGCCTAAGGCAGACACTTAACGACTGAGCCACCCAGGGGCTCCAGCCTGATGAATTTTCTAAGAATTACATGAGACATATGTAAACAAGCTCAGGAAACAGTAACTATTATTGGATAAACAAAATGCTTCAGTCTTACAAAATGAGATTATCTTATATATTACTTCAAATTTTTAGACTTTCAAAGGTAAAAAAAATATACCATTAAACATAAAGCTTATATATTTAAATATAAATTAGGATTCCAGAAACAAATATTTGAGATAATTTCTATTGCAAATAAATACAAAAAAACTCAAGTTCCACAACTACAAATCTTAGGGTACAATCTTGTGTTGAAAAATGGGCATTTTTCATGATTACCAAGGTTAGCTAAATACAAAAATATTAGCCTTTCTCTAAATTTAGGTTTTGAATACCAGCCATAAAGATCTCCTGTTCTTTTGACAATAAGATGAATAAAAAAAAATTATAAAATATATCAGTAGGCTTAAGTTCTTATCTTTAACTAGTTATTAAACTAGCTACGTGAAATTTGGTGTAGTTATTAGATCTATTTGATCCTTAATATACAAATAGAAGACCGGCAAAAGTAAACTCAAATACTACGATTTTATGATTTTTTTTTTTTTTTTTTGTAAAAGGTTTTAAAAAGTATCTAAAATTTAACTACAAAATGTAAATGTAGGACGCCTGGGTGGCTCAGTTGGTTAAGTGACTGCCTTCGGCTCAGGTCATGATCGTGGAGTCCCAGGATCAAGTCCCACATCGGGCTCCCTGCTCAGCAGGGAGTCTGCTTCTCCCTCTGACCCTCCTCCCTCTCGTGCTCTCTCTCATTCTCTCTCTCGCAAAAAAAAAAAAAAAAAAAAAAAAAATTTAATAAAAAAAATGTAAATGTAGATTTTTTTTCAAACTAAAAATTAAGATTATAAATTATATATATCACCTTCTGTTGCAGTACTAAAATACCCATATATCAAAGATCCTAATTTATTGTCATGAATAATTTAGTTTTGTTAAATTACAGGAAATTACAACATCTCAGAAAATAAAACTAGATATAAAATGATACCAAAAGCACTTGGTCATACAAATCAAGAGAAAATACATTTTTTTCCTAAAACATATAATGCTCTTGTCTCCCCAGAAATAATTATATAAAAAATTTTGCAAGTTCTGATTATTTGGATATAGTATAATATATATATGTAAGAGATTATTTCTTTATATAAAATGACAAAATAGATTAAAAAGGCACTGCTTAATAGACTACCTGAAAAATAAGTCTTAACACATACCCAAAGAACTAACAATTGTGTTAGAGCATATTACTTGAAAATCATACTTCAAGTATATTAAATATTCTTAGAAATAATTTATGTACAGTTTTGATACAAACTATCCACTCATAAAACATTTGCCTCAGGTAATGTAAGTTCAGATTTTATTATATTTCAAACAATATGTTTAAATATAGAAACATTTTGGGAAAACATACCTGATTCTTGCATTAATATAGCAGAATTGAATAATGCTAGTTTATGCTTTGGATTTAGTTCTAAAGCACGATTAAAATTTTTTAGGGCTTCATTTGGTTCTTTAAGTTCAATATGAACAATTGCCAAGTTGTACCAAAGATCTGCATTATTTCTGTCCAGCTCTAGTGCTTTAAGATATGCTTCTTTTGCTTTGAGAGGTTTATTCATTTTTAAAAGCAATTCTCCTCTGCGGAAAAAAATCAAACACAAGCTTTACTCACATTACCATGTCAATTTGTAGACATTATTTTTCACAAGTTTTAAGCTTTCCCACATACTCACAGCTTTTTTTTTCCTTTTAACCCAAGCTTTTAGAGTTTTCCATCAAAAATAACTATCTGAATATGTCCTCAAACCTGAACTCATTAGTTTAGCAAATTTGGTTATGTTTTCAAATATTTATTAGAGAAAGACCTTTAAAGGGTAAGATATGAGGAGGCATCCAATAAAGGGGGTAGAGAAAATATATTCTTTATGTACATCTTGAAAGAAGGCAGACTAGACTAGATTACATCAGAAAAATGACATTAAAAGAATGAGAGATCAATTTTTCAAGAGACCAAGTAACAGCATTTGAAGAATGAATATAAATACAGTGGTGATGGGGAAATTCCAGTATGCAAATCTATGTTTTAAGTCTCATTTATAAAGAGCAGAACATTTGAAAAATTTTACCTTTTCTTACATAAATTCACTCTTCTACAATGTATTCTTATAAAATGGCCAGTCATTAAAACAAAACAAAAAATTCCCCAAAACAACAAAAAAAGAATTTAAAAAGCTAAAGATTGGGTAAGGGTTGGAGGGTACTTGTGCGACCAGCAGATACCCATGAAGAACACATCTGGAACTGAGGATCACAGTTTAAAAACCATTTTACAAACTTTTCTAATATGGTTCCATTTTCTGTTAGAAAGCTTACAAAAGTCATGTGCAAATCAATTTGAGAAGTGATAGGAGAGTTACTTTTATTATGATCCTATTATTTCCTTAAGTATTAGCATAGGAATGAAATCAAATGAACCACTAATATTCTCAATTAAAGCAACTTCTGGAATGTGCTTGTCCAAAATGCTTTTTTTTAAATGCAGATTACTGAATAATTCTTCATAGATTAACACATCACAGGTTTTATTTACATATGCAACCCCACTAAACTTAGCTAATTTCAACAACTACCGGATAAGGCTGAACAAACACAGCCTCCAACTTATGAACAGATTTTATCTCAAAAACTTACTGATTTCTGAATGCATTTTCCCCATAGGAGCAATATTATAAATTATGATTACGTTTTTGGCCAGGCTATAAAACGAAGTTTCACCTATAATTTTCCTCAAGTATACTACAAATGATAATCCTTACATGGGAAAATATATTAAGTTCTAACATGTGATGCCAAAAGTTTTTTTTTACTGACAACTAAAAAGTTTCTTTTTGGTAAAAAGCATCAATGAGTCAATTGTCATAAAGCTCTTGGGAGTTGGATATTAGAAGTAATTATCATAAAATGCAAGTTTCAGGTGTTTTAAGTAAAAATTAATGTGACCATAAGAAGCAAATGAAACTAAAAAGGAGTTTCTACCCTTTCTTTCGTATAAAACCTAAGTTTACCACTACATGTTACAGACTATTGCCAATTTCAAATCAAATCAATTAAATTTGATCATTAAGTCTAAACTAGGCTGTTTCTATATTCTTGGTTGCTAAGATTACTAAAAGAAAAAAAAGTCAATTTAGTTCAGATAGTCAAAATGTACTGCAGATGCAGCTTTAATTTTCTATGATAGCTTAAAGAGAACTACAATACCTGCTAATATAAGCCTGCTTGAAGTCAGGTCTCATGCTTATAGCTTGTCGGTACAGCTGATCTGCTTCTTCCAGCCGGGACTCATTTGCTCGAATAAGATTGGCCAGATTAATATAAACATTTAGGTGGTTAGGGGCAATTCTGGCTGCATATTTTTTACCAGGAATAATCTGTTCAGAAGAACATAATTTGATATTTCAGTACCAAATAAAATAAAAAATAAGTATTCCTAGTGGCTTACTTAAAATATACATGACATATAAAGGTTATGGTACTAGTTTTACTGCCAAATTAAAATAAGTCATAAAAATGTGAAAGCACCTACAGTATTTACAAAATGTAAATAAAATAATATTTTGTGGCATTAAAGGATATATTTTTCATTCATGCTAGCTCAACAGAATATTGTTAGATTTTATTTATTTGAATCATTTTATAAAGTCCTATAAATCTAAACTCTTGAGGCTAAAGTCTGTTAATATATTTGCATCAGACCCAGAACAGAAAGAACTCAGGTCTCCTTCCCTTCAGTCTAGTGTATTTGTTACACCATGTCAACTTCCATGCTGTCAGCAAAATATTTCCTGGTTGTGACAACAGGGTGGTTAATTTTATTCAGAGTTATACTAAAGCCTCACTTGTCTGGTAGAGTTAGGAAATAAAATGCTCTTATTAACTGATTATTCAGGTTAAGCAAAGGTTATAAAATATATATAGACCCAAATTTTCAGTGAAAATAATAAACTGTGTCTGATAAATTTTATATTGAACACAATTTAACTTTAGAATCTTATGACTGAAATAGTGCTTAAGATATCATGTGGTCCAACTTTGTTTTTAAGACATTTATCAAACTACATCCACTCATTTTAATATTATCATTATTATTAATACAATATTAAGATATACTACCATGGAGAAAACTGTAGTGCAGGATAAACTATCTTTTCTGATGAAGCTGGTCAAGGCCAAGATCTGGCTTTCCAACTTCCAGGCTATACTGTAATATCACTTGATCTTAGCCAAAAGGCCGAGAAGCGATTATACTGTAATATCCAATGAATCTTGTGTATGTGTCACTGTAACAACTGAACACCATACAGCAACAGAGATGTATCCATTCATTTTATTACTTTGTTTTATTCATTTATCTTTTGAGAGGAATAATGCTGAATTTAGTGCTTAATATACATATATAAAATTCTCTTTAAAGTCATTTAGTTCATTGATAACTTCTAATCAAGGATATCTAAAATTCATAACTTTATAAACTTTTTAAACATATTCTACAGAAAATTTTTTTAATTGACTTAGAAAAGTAAATGTAATCCTTTATAAAACTTGTAGTATTATGCTAAGTGAAGTAAGTCAGAGAAAGACGAATACCGTATGATCTCACTCGTATGTGGAATTTAAGAAACAAAACAAATTAGCAAAGGGAAAAAAAAAAGAAAGACAAACCAAGAAACAGACTCTTAAATATAGAGAACAAACGGCTACCAAAGGGGAGGCTGGGGGGAGAGATGGGTGAAATAGGCATTGGGGATTAAGAAGTGCACTTGTATTTAAGTGTTGAATCACTGTATTATACACCTGAAACTAAATATTACAGTGTTAACTGGAACTTAAATAAAAACTTAAAAAAAACCCTTGTAGTAATAAATGGTTTATTGGATACTTTACTTTTATGTCAACAAATTAAAGATAAGGATTTTCCATCTAGGTAATTCTATTCAGTGTGGACATACAGTGGATATAACACCATAAGAATAAATTATGACAACTTACTTGGGGCATCAGTGACTTAGCCATCATGTAAGATTCTTCAGCTTCTTTGGTTCTATTTAAATTTTTGTAAGTTCTTCCTACATTCATGTGGGCACCAATATCATCTAAAATTAAAAAAAAATCATTTGTTGGCAAATATACTAAATAGTACTCAATGTAAACTACATGTTTCTAGCAACAAAACCACCAAGCAAAAAATGCAAAAGCAGTCAACAGATCCTGCATACTCTTTAAAGTTCTTTTAAACACAATTTATTATAATTTATGATCAATGCTACCCTAGAAAATTATTTAATACCGTAAGGACAGAAAATACACATATGACATGAAAAAAACTATTTTAATAGATCCTTGAAAGGCTAAGACATGACAAGAGATATAGAGGTAATAAAGAAATTTGTATCATTTCTCTTCACTAGATTTTACTATACTATATTATGGTTTGCTTCCATTTCCTTGATTGCATAGCTCTGGAATTCACTCAAAAAGTATGGCTCAACTCTAAAAGTGAAAAGATCTACAAGTGAAAAAGATCATCATGATTCCTAGAACTATTTCCAGTGTTGTAACTAACAAATATGCACCATGGTGGGACACAGGCAAAGGGACTGTAAAAAAAAAACCTGTGATTTTGTTTAAAATTTTTGTGAATGTGGATGGAATGCAAGTATAATACCAGGATTCTCCAGAATTACTTAAGATGCAGCAGCCCATCTCTCTTAAATGATAAATCCTACGTATTTATGTGGTTTTTTTTAAACATTTATTTTTTTTTAACCTTTTAAAAAGGTTGTGTTACTATCAGTATGTCTAAAACTTCTGTGTAATTTTCTGATATGGAGAATCAAATTCTCAGCAAATTTTTTCAGGGACAGAAAAATACGCTATTTAAATAAGAAAGATGTTAGTATTCGGATTCATTGCACACTACTTTTAGGACACACTTCCTAGTAACTATTTCAAAGGTTTGGAACAAAGACAGAAAGATGGGAGATCTTAAATCAGATGAATTTTACTGAACATGCATGAATCTCTAACAGATAAGACACGATTACTACCTGCCTGTGACATCAAGGATTTTGCAACTATGAAATAATTCTCTGCCTGCAAATCCTAGGACACACAGGAGCCAAGCACGTGTATCTTAGGCATTGCCCTAGGAGGAGAGTAACAGTCCTAAGATCTTGCTACATTACGTTTCAGGCTGGTAATTGTGTGCACTGAACAGAAACTGTCACATGCAGTACAGGTTTGGTTAGAGAACTGAGACAAGCTTGGGAAGAAAGGGTTGATTTTTTTGTTGTTACTGATTTTTTGATTTTTGATTTGTTGAGTTTTTGTTGACGTATTGCTGAGTCTCATGGTGTTTCAGGAGGGGTCAAGAAAAAAAAAAAAAGAAAGGAGAAAAAAAATTGCTTAGGCAAACCATTCCCAATCTTAGCTGCAAATCCGGATACTTACGAATTTTAAAAATTCAGATAACCTTAGCGCCACCTAGCTCTAGCAAAATAGAATCCATAGAAATAGGACCTGCATAAGTGTTTTTAAAAAGTTTCAAAGGCAGTTCTGATGTAGAGCCAAGGCTGAAGTTCACTGTATTACCAAATGTGTAGAAAAAGAGTAGGTAGTCTTTGCTCTTACGTAGCTCATTTTTTTTTAACATTAGATAAATCTTTACCATTAATTATAGAGATCAGAAAGCTACTTAGATAAAACTAAGAACCTGAAAAAATTAATTATAAAGTAAGAAATTTAACCTAAGGAAAGAACAAAGAAATTGGAAGTTTAGGTAAAATTATCGGCGAAGTATTTAAAATGTCACTGATATCAGCCCCAACAAATCTTAGAAAAGAAAGAGGTTATCTACTTGGATGAAAGACAAGGCAAATTAATACCCACTGGAATCAGCTTCTTAAAATTTATTTATTTGAGAGAGAGAACACAAGCAGGGGGAGCAGCAGAGGGAGAGGGAGAAGCAGGCTCCCCGCTGAGCTGGGAGCCCAATGTGGGGCTCAATCCCAGCACCCTGGGATCATGACCTGAGCCGAAAGCAGATGCTTAATCGACTGAGCCACCCAGGTGCCCCTTAAATACATATTTTTAATAAATATTCAAATAAATCCAATACAGTATTAAACAGAAAGTTATAAATATCATAGGAAACATATAGAAGTTGTAAGAGGTTTTAAAGATTAACAATATTTGCTTCTAATTAGAGAGATAGCAAGGTTTATTAAAGAGAAGCCACGTGAGATGGGTTGTAAAAGATGGATAGGCTATGGTAGAAGGTAGATGGCAAGGGAGAAGGGAGGAATTCTAGACTCAAGGAAGAACATGAACAAAGGCAAAGAGGTAAGGAAGCCAAGGATATGTACTCTATACTTCAAGAAAAACTACATAAAGAGCTAAGGAAGATAAAACTGAAATTCGTTTTATTTCTACAACTTTCTCTTCACCTTTCTCTAACTGAAATTTGGCTTCGCCTTGGCGACATGGTTTTTTACATGTAGCTCGTCCAAGTAGTGACCGTGTTCTTTTTCTTATTCTTTGCAACATTGAGCCTGGAGGAAGAGTAGGTGTCCTTGGTGATCTTTAACACTTCCAGACAACTCTTGCTCCTTCTTAAAATCACTTGTCTCTCAATTTCAGGTCATTAAACTCTATTATAATTGACTATCCTTCTTTGCTGCAGTCACTATTCTCTGAGTCTAAGCTCCTGGTTCTTCATGGTTCTCATAATTCTTAGTGATTTCAAAATCCACAAAGACAAATTTTCTAATACTTGGCCTTTGATATCCTTTCTTCCAATGATTTTCACCTCCATCTTCCTTTAACTACTTAGTTCAATGACCACAGTTCATATCTAATAGACAGATAGTGGGTATTGTTTGCCACTCCCCACTCCTCTGAGGATATTTAGAAATGTGACCAGGGTGTGGGATGTGTGTGTGTTGAATGATGACCAGTACCTTCTGGTCATCATTCTAAATGTAAAGTAATGATGGCTTTTGGTGGATGAGGACCATGTTTGGTACATATCCTGAAATACATTTCTGTACACTCAAAATGCCTCTTGAAAAATACTGATGCTCTAGCTAGATCAGACACCAACAATTCTTCAGATCTAAAATCAATGATCCTATAATCCTGCCTCACCTCCCTTCTTAACTTAAGATTCTTCATCCATTATAATCATTCCCTTAACTGTTTCTTGTTTAGTAATAACACATTTTAAAAAGCCCTAATCCTGTTTAACGGAATTCTCCATGTCTGTGCCATTTCAGCTGTGAAGTAATAAGAGAAAAGGATATAAGTACATCAACTAGTTTAAATTTAAATAAAGTATTCCTAACCTCAAGTACGGTGTTAAAACTGCTTGGCAATTATACATTTTCCTAGTCTACACACTTTCCTATAACTTGTTTCCAAAAGTGTGATCCATGGGTTAAGCATCATTTGGGAACTCAGAAATGCAGAACTTCAGGTTCTATTCTAAACCTCTATCCATCAGAACGTGCATTTATAACATCTCCGTGTGATTCACGGGCACATTCAAGTTTGTGAAGCACTGTCCTAGTTAGCTACTTCATACCCTCTCCTGTTCTTAGATCTCCAGAACTTCGACCCCTTCCTTCCTCACTCTCTGATGACTCTGCTTTCTATTTCAATGAGAAAACAGAAGACAATTTTCAGAAACTTCCTCCAGGTGATCTATTCGACTGCCTATATCCACATCTATGTACTTTGCCTTCCTTGTTACCATACGTTAACTATTCTATGACTCAATGAAGTCCTTATCCTGTGCACCAAATTCTATTTATCTCTTCTCATCTATTTAAGGACAATGATCCAGTAATTTGTCTCCCCATCTTGAATTATTACTTTTCCCAGCCTCAGTGATTAGCTGCACATATGCTTTGTTTTTCCCACCTTAAAACTGAAAACAAAAAACCCCTATCATCCTACTTAGTTTCTCTTGACTCCATTCCCACCAACACCACCATTTCCTATTGATACTCTTTAAGAGTTTTCAATACCAGCTGTCTCCAATTATTCTTCCCCCACTCTCCTAAACACACTCCTATCAGGCTTTTGCATCTATCATTCCACCAAAATTCAGTACCACCCAACTCTGCTATGTTAAAAAAAAAAAAAAATTCCTTAAATGTCTAAGTAACTCTAATATATAATCTAATTCAAAATAAGCAGCATCAAACACTATAGTATTCATATCACCTGGAATGAAGCCTGAAAATGAAAAACTCTACCTTATTATCCCCAAATATAATCAAGTTTTTAAAAAGAAGCTATTCAAATAGTTTTATTAATTAATAATGCTTACCTGGCTGAACATGGGTAGCCTGTAAGAAGTATTTCAAAGCTCTCTCAAAGTTCTTTTCATTTTCCAGAGCATGACCCACATTATTCCATAATTTGGCATTATTTTTATTTACCTTCAATACATAAGCATAGATAGAAATTAATTACAATTAAAAAATACAACTCCAGGGCGCCTGGGTGGCTCAGTTGGTTAAACAACTGCCTTCGGCTCAGGTCATGATCCTGGAGTCCCTGGATCGAGTCCCGCATCGGGCTCCCTGCTCGGCAGGGAGCCTGCTTCTCCCTCTGACCCTCCCCACTCTCATGTGCTCTCTCTCTCATTCTCTGTCAAATAAATAAATAAAAAAAAATCTTAAAAAAAACCCAAAAAAACCCCCCAAAATACAACTCCAGTTAACACAGTTATTTATTTGGTATACCATAAGGAATGGAGTGTTCCACAGAGGCATCCATGAATGGGTGAGGTGCTCAAAGACACAAACTTTCAATTATAAGACAAATAAGTTCTGTGAATATAATGTACAGCATGGAGACTATAGTTAACAATACTGTAATGTATATTTGAAAGTTGCTAAGAGAGTAGATCTTTGAAATTCTCATCAAAAGAAAAAAATTGTACCTATGTGAGGTGATAGAAGTTAACTTACTGTAATTACTTTGTAATATATACAGATATCATTGTGTTGTACACCTGATACTAATACAAAGTTATATGTCAATTATACCTCAATAAAACTTGAAAAAATAATTCGGATTTTCTCTCAGAAAAGAAAAATTTGTATATATACCTCCAATTAACAAAGATATTTGTTTGGTGTATTATTAGGAATGGAGTGTTCCACAGAGGTATCCCTGGAGATGAGAAAGGAGCCAAAATGAAGTGCTTCACCAAATTTACTCTCCTTCCTTTTACATAAATATACTAAAACCACAGCAATCTGATTTCATCTATTTGATATATTAGAATTTTACTGAAAATTTTATTTGATCAAAGCATCATGGGGTGCTTGGCTGGCTTAGTCAGTAGAGTATGCAACTCTTGATCTCAGGGTCATGAGTTGAAGCCCCACACTGGGCATAGAACTTACCTAAAACAAAACAAAACAAAACAAAACAAAACAAAACAAACAAAAAAAACTGCATGGTGCTGTTTGAAAACTCCTGCTCTACTATCTGTATTCTTTTGGGAGAGAAGGCATCTGAACAGGAGAATATGTTTAACATTTCTCTGATTACTTATTTTTAGGCTTGTTATAAAGCTATTTATGCAGTCCATTATGGTAATGGGAAACCTGGGATTAAAGTTCTAAATTAATCTGTGCTTTAAGAGTTCACAGATGGGCATGATATTCCTGCACGGAGAGGATGGTACCTGGCCAAGGAACTAGCCTCAGTGAGTGGGGCTGTGGTTTGAGATTGTTCTAGGAATAAAGATAAGCAAAATTCTTGAAAATTACGGGGCTCCATTTGTATTCCAGGACTGCAGATTGAGAAGTATAGTAATGAGGTCTCTTCTGTTTACAGACTTCTGAGCTACAGGAGGGAGTGGAGTTATTGAGTGAGACAAAAGGATAGTCATGTGATCTTAAGTTGATGCCAAATCAAGAAGTCACACAGACTATTGGAATGAGGCAGTATTCCAATAAAGCTAAGCAACGGGGAGTACAGAAATAGCCTAAAGGAAGTTAAGAATTTAGAGTTTTGAAGAGAAGCACCTGAAAAAAAATCATTGCTTATAACATACAGAAACCAAATTTTATGATTTTTAAAAAGACATTATTCCTATATGTTCTCCATTCTATAGAAATGCTTTATTACTACTTTCTGCCTGTTCTTATCTTTCCTACAGTATTGTAACCTTGGTTATCTTCCACATAGTAGGGTGCCATTTTTTGTTATGTATTTTATTTCATTGAATCTAAGATGCCATCAATTCTAAGGCCATTAAGAAAACAAAAAAGCCACTAATTAATTGTAAGATGCCTCTCACTGTAAGATTTATTCTGATTTTAGAGACGTTAAAAGGTTAAAAAAAAAAAAGTCTGCCTTCAGAACTATGAACTATATATAGTATTCTTATTTAAACATTTTATTATCATTTGAGCTTCTAATAACCGTATAGCATTTAGGGAATTATTCATATATGCCATAGACATACCAATTAAATACAATTCAAAGCACTGGTTATGGTATATATTGTATAAAGAACAAATCATTTTTTACTAATCTTTTGGAGAAGTACTTAAAATTGACAGTAAAATGTCTAATTAAATGTAAAAACATCTTAGACATGACTATAAGAAATCATTAATAACATACTTTCCTGTCATTCTGGATAATACTTTACCTTCAAGGCTGACATAAACAATGTATATTCAGACTCCCAATCCCAATTTCTGTGGAGTGTTTTTAAGGCATGAGTGAATATCACCATAGACAGACAAACCCAGGATAACTTTTTTAATACACTGTTTGAGAGAAAAAAAGCAAAACAAAAAAACCATTGTCTATATCACCAGAAGCATTTTATCTTTTAGAATAGAGGTAAAAAGTATGTTAAATATCCCCTAATATCATCTTTGAGTTTATTCTAAGGAATGAGGATTGTTCTAATAATCGTCTAACTTCAAAGGGAATAACACCAAAAAAATTAAATATGCATACTACCTTCTACTTCAGTCTTTAATGATATTAAATTCCAATATTTGCCTCTATTTCAAAAACTCTGTTTACATATAATGGCAAAAAGTTGACAAACCAATTTTTAACTGTGACTTTTCCTTTTTGGGGCCTTTACTTAAAATTTGAATATTTTTGTGTTTATGAAGGGTCAATCTTGTCATTGGCTATATTTAAAAAAATTTGGCTTACACAGATTGCATCTATACCACAGATTATCATGACATTCTTGGAATAATTTCATATTTTAAAGCTAGAATTATTTATTACAAGTCATAGTAAAACTCTTTATGAAATAGATACAAATTATTATACAGCTTTAGGCTAATTATTTGGGACTCAATTCCTCATCTATAAGTTTATACTTCATTTATCCCTATGGTCTCATTTAGTACTAATGTTCTCTATGTTTTTGTCTTAGTAACACAGTTCAACTTCTTTCATTTTGAGAGATCCACTTAATCAGGATAAGAGTGCATGGATCAGAAAGAACATGGACCATGGAGCCTAAGGAAAGGAAAGGAAAAAGGAAAGGAAAGGAAGAAAAAGCATGGACATTGGAAGCAGTCAGATATAAATCTGAATCAAAATTCTACAGTTTACTAGCTGTGTGATCTTGAGGTAACCTGATTTAAGTAACCTAGATGAGCTTTAATTTTCAAATGTGCACAACAGTTAAGGAATATTAGATTAAATAAAACAAATCTAAAGGGTCTAGCATGGCTCCTGGCATATGGTAAGCACTCAAAAATTGGTATTGATTAAAATTGGATATATGGGTAGAAGTTAAGAGAAAAGGCCTGGTAGATGTTAGTGAAAATTGTAGACATGGATGAGATCATCCAGGGAGAATATACAGTGTGAGAAAAATGGCTGAGTAAAACTCTGGCAAATAAAAAATATTTAAAGAGCAAGTATAGCAAGACGACTCTGAGATGGGACTGAGCAGCAATGAGCAGACATGGAAGAGAATTAGGAGACAGACTTTTTACAGACACCAGGGAAATAAATTTGAAATACAATCACTGACTGGATTTAGCTACTAGGAGGCAATGATGTAGAGACGAGTCAGAATGCTGCGGGTTGAAGGATGACTGGAAAGTGAGAAAGCAGTCAGTGGCCATTTCTTGCATATATACAGTGTGACTATTCTGTTCCTTAATTGTTAGTTTAAGGCAACTAGGACATGGTGGTTATGATGCAGATAGTGATGATATCAAGAAATTACAGACTGCTTACTATATGCATTTATATATATTAACTCAATATGACTGAAGTAAGAAGACTGTATCTTAGTTCATTGCATATCGAAGTGGCAATGGTCATTTATAACTAGTCTCAACAATATCCTTGTTTTCATTTGGGTCTGACTCAAAGTTTGTTATGTCGCAGGCTGTACAATAAAATTATATTGATGATAATAATAGGAACATAGGATGAGGTGGGTGCTACGGAATTTTCCTAACCTGAATTACAGAAAAATGAGGAGACTATCAAGATGAAAAATAAAAAAGGTATAAAAGTGGGACTTATATAACTGAACTAAACATTTTAAACACTTAAATGCATCACACTTAATTCTATAGTTAGTAAGCATTAAATGAACTAACATTTTAATTCACCTTTTGTTTGATATTTTCTGCCATCCATGGGCTACCAAAATACAGAACCCCATGCTAGGCACATACAATACTCGCTCGGCAACAACAAATCCAACTGGGAAAAAAAGGTTCGATGCAGGAATAAATGGTAATGCCATCAAACAAAGTGCCTACAAAGAAAAATAAGATATTTTAATAAGTTAAAAAAATATACGGACACTCAAAAGTTAAACCCAAATATTTTATCATTTAATTTGAATAATGTATTGGTGGACCATTTTTAATAATACTATAAATAACACTAATTTAAACATAAAGATGGCAACTTAGGGACGGTAACAACAAACATCAGGATGTATGTCACCAAGGTGAGATCAAGTTAGGACTTCTAATTAGGGCTATCCAATTAAATATTTTTTGAAAATATATCTAAAATAAGACATTAATAATTTTTATACATACAACTTATGTTTGTGTGGTAAAAATACACTGACAGAGATGTTAACAGGTTTTAACAAAACTGTAACGGGGGACAAAACAGCCAATCATGCCAGTTTTTATATTTTTATTATTGTAAGTATTCATATCATATTGGAAATTGAAAAATGATATAAGGTATCCTTTAGACAAGATAGTAGACTACTACGTCTGTACCCCAGCATTCTTTTACATAATACTCTGATGAGTCATATACATTTAATAGAGGCTTAGCATAAGTATAAAAATAAAACTGCCCCCTTTAAACAGTAGTCTTTTATTCTATAAGAATTTCTAAAATTTTAACACTGTACATTGAAATAAATCATAAAAATGCTTAGGTTATTTTTGTCATTTTGAAAATGAGATAGCATATGGTTTCCAGACTATAAAGCCATTAAAAAGGCAGGATACAAACAACTAGCACAAATAACTTGTGAAAGGAACTAAGTTGGTTGTTATTAGGACATCTGTTTCTATGGGCATCTGCTTCCATATTTTCTTACCCTGATTTGTTTTATAGTACCCAACTGAATAACTATGCAAGTTGTTCCTTCAGCTTCAGAAGTTTGAGAGTCTTTTAACAGTATGAAAGATTGTTTTCTCTTTATTATACTTTATTAGTAAAATACAGATGTAAAGATGTACACACATTGAAAAAAATACTTTCACCATATATGATAAATTAATGACTTGTAATGAGGAAATAATGAATCTAAAGAAAAACACTACTGGACTACTAAGTATCAGTTAATTTATATATCTGAAATTTTAATGTTTTCTTTTTGATCAAAAAGGTAAAACATTAAGAATACATAATTATTTTTCCATTTCCCAGGAGTGCTTGATAAAAATAACTGGCTAGCTATGAAACAGATATTCCTAAAATGTAGTCCTTTCCTTTTATTTATTTAAAGATTCATTTCAGAGAGAGAGAGTGAGTTAGGGGAGGGGCAGAGGGAGACAATCTTCAAGCAGATTCCCCACTGAGCAGAGACCCCACTTGGGGCTTGACCTCATGACCTGTGAGATTATGACCTGAGCCAAAACCAAGAGTCAGATGCTTAACTGACTGAGCCACCCAGGCATCCCTGTAGTCCTTTTCTAAAAACAAACAGGCAAAGAAATTTTTTATTAATTCATGGCTGCTCTAAAGCAATTTTATTTGAAATAATTAAAAGTGTTATTAAATTCATTCAATGATGTATGATGGACTGATGCATAAGCTACATACACAAAAAATCTACTGGTTCTTGGATAAAGGAATGTCTCTAATGATTAATTTACTCAAAAGTTCTAATACACTCTATTAATATATGCCCACCTAGCTAACTATGGCTACCATAAGTTCCTTCTTCAGTGAATCAAAACTCTCTTTAAAAGGAAAGGTGGTAGTTAAAGGAGTTGGAACAAATCAGTTTAATTTCTTACTTCCTGTGTAACATTAGGTAAACTAATCAACCATCTTGCCAATTTGTGTTTCTTTATAAATTGGGATTAATAACTACTTACATTATATTGTCAGGATACATATGAGATTTTATTTAATAAGTGTTTAACACAGTATCTGGTACTTAGCAGGTACTCCCTTGATCTACTTATCCCTTCCAAAGATCTTCACAAAACATCACCATATAACATAGCATGTTTAGGACTATCTTAAAGAAGTTATACCTAAGATCATAACTGTTCCTTTTGATATACATAAAATAAAACTTATATAAATCTCTGCTTACTTCATTGGCACTATCCTATTTTTATTCAGCTTATATTATAGAAATCATTATTTTAAATGCCAAAACTTTACATTCACCCACCGTTCCTTACTTTTCCTTTCTTTTAGCAGAACCTCAGCTTTGGATGTATTCTATCATGTATCTGCTTTGTCTGTACTTACGTGAACAGCAAAGCACTACTAGAGACAGTCCCAAAGCAAAACAGATTAGTATCATCATAAATTCATGATTATCAACTTCAATTGATCCTTAAAACTCCTCAGAATTTCTAGGTTTACTTTTCTCAAACTTTTAATTCATGTCACTTTCAGCAGGTGATCATACTTCCAAACTTAGAGAAAACTAAAGCCATAAAACAAGAATTCCTTCAATTCCCTGCTACTAAAAGTACCAACATCCACATTGATGTCATTTCCATCCTTTCTGCGACATAAGAGGTGTGTGTCTCCATCTTTCTCAGGCCAAACCTGAGCTCTACATTGCCCCTGCTCCTCACAAATCTCACAATTAACCATCCCTTCATTTACTCGACCACTTTCTAATCAACTGTATCATTCCTATCCATATTCAAATATGCTCTTGTCTCTCCAACCTTAAACATCTCCTTTGACAACACATCTTTAAGTTACCTTACCTATTCATTATGTCCTTTAGGTATAAAACAAGTTCGCACATTCTTAGGAAAATATTTTTACAGCCAAGGTAGTAAGTAGCTGGTTTTAATCCCACTTAATCAACATTTCAAATCAACGAGTAGGTTTTTGCAAGTCAATCCATTAGTGATATCCCTTGCTTCTAAAAGTCAGCCAACTGAGTACTTCAATGAAAGTGATTCTTCTACCTCTGAAGGTCCACTAATTCTAGATCTTTATGCTTCCTCCAAGCTCGACATGAGATCAGCAGTCTGTTATGCTTCAAGCTGGCATAGTCTTCTCTTACTTAGGTGGTAATAAATTCAAGCTTGTCTCCTCCTTTGAAATATTCAAAGTTGAGTTACCCCTCAGGTTATCTATACTACCAATCTTCATATTCTCATCTAATCGAATCTCTCCACAGAAATAAATTTCATTAAGTAACTAATACACCTAAAATAGGTCAAATATGACTGATCTCACTTTTCTGCCTAACAGCATCTGTTAGGGATAACCATTCCATCTTTCTTGAAATACTTACCTACCTTTCCGTCCATTTGGTCTATCTCCTATTTAGGTTTATTCTCCTCTACATAGTATCTAAATATAGGAGTTTTTCAAGACCTAGTTGTAGGTTTCTTCTCTTTTCACTCGATCTAGCTAGCCCCTTCAACTATTTTCTGAGGGAGAATTAAGACCAAATACTCTAAGGCATTCATTATGTGTATGAATTATCTTCTATGTATTTGGAATGGTAATAGCTGGTTCCCATCTTTGAGAAAAGTCACAAAACCCCAGTTGAGAAAGGCTGCTCTATATATAACCTCTCCATAGACCTTCTTATTCTCATCCTGGTTTCAATTACTATCTCTATGCCAATCTATCAAATTTTTATGTGAAGCTTAGGACTCTCCTCTGAACTCAAGTGCTATTCAAGATCTCTACTAGGATCAAACTCAACAGATTAAAAAATAGTAAATATGGTCTTTCCTCCAAACTTTTTTTTCAATCTTCTCTACATCTCAGAGATTAGCTTCAAATTTTCCAAAATGCCAGTTTCCCTGGTAATTGGGGCCTTGTATTTCTTTTTATCATATCCTTAGTGCCTAAAAGGCTGCCCGGTACATAGGCTACAAGAAAAACTTTTTACTGAATAAATGAACCTAGTGGCTACAGCCAATATGAAATATTTGTAAAGTATTAAAAGCACTTTCTGGCATATAGCAAATGCTCAAGAAAATGTTAAAGATTATTACTGTCTTCAGTAATTTAAAGGAAGAGACAATAAAACTGCTACAAGTAAGAAGTGACAGCAGAGTAAGAGAATTACAAAGAAATACACCTCAGAAAAACAACAAGACTGTGTAAATAATCATAGTTCTCTGAACACAGTAAAATAACTTGGGGAGTAATGAAAATCTTGCTAATGAGAGCTAAAGAGCTATATATTTCTAGCTGCCTATCTTACAGGACACTCTTCTCTGTGTCAAGAAAACAGTGATCTATTTCCTCAAAGTGTATGATCTACTTAGGTAAAGAAATAGAAGAAAATGATGCCAAAGGCATGCTTCATGGTTTCAGAGTTCCTACTAAATCAAAGAAATTCATAACCAGTTTTTACTTTACATGGTGAATGTCAAATTACGCCTGCACATGGAATTCTGATATATAATTTTAGGATAGCCTAAAATAAGTTAATAAATTAGGCTGATGTTGAACAAAGAAAGACGCTGTTTCTAAGAAGATGCTTTGACAAATTAAAGGCAGTCTCTAAATCAACTGAATGTTACATCATCTGAGAAATTAAGGGAATTTCTTACCATTAAAACAGTCTTGGAGGAATCACCAGGGTATCTGAGACTGAATACTCCCAACGCCCCCAAAAAGCAAAAGAAAGTAAATGTTGCAAGATTTCGAATATCTAGAAATGACTCTATAAGTGGTATTGTTCCCATGGTCCAATCACAGCAGAGTTCTGAAGGATTTAATAGAAGCCAAGCATTCAAAGGAAGGAGATAGTTAAAAGTTAGCTGCCTTGTAGGAGTTGGGCTTACAGCAGCTGGGTTATCAAACCTGTATAAAGAATGAAAACAAAAGTTATTTAAAACACTTTGTAAACACAAAACATATAACATATAAATAAAATGTTGAACAATAAAAGCAATATTTTACACATAATCTCATTAAAAAGACAAAATATTTTTTACTAATACCTTACTAGAGGTATTTAGTCCTCACTAGAGTTCAAACTGTCTAACCTTTAAGAAACGTCTAGTTGAGACAAACTATGAAAAACTGTTTAAAGGGCAACTAGGTTATCTATTTCTAGTTTATTATTAGAATAATTCAGACAAGTCACTATAATATTATGATACTCTGCATAAGTATAACTTCCTGATTAAAAGTAAAAAAATTTTAAAAGTGTCATTGCTGTATGTGATGTATGAGTGTTTCTGAGAACACTAACCAATGTTTTTTCTGCATAAGATGGCTTCTTTCAAAAGGCACTAAATGCTAATAAAAATTATGCTTCCTAGAAAGAATTACTATGTTTTTCTTTTGTTGTGGACAGAGAAAACTGTATACCTATGAGTTTTTCCTTTTTGCTTAGACTTCTAGGAAGCTGAAAACCAAATTTCCAGTATAGAATAATAACTGTATAGGCCTATGTAACATTTTGTGTTCTACTTTTTCTCCTAGTACATACTAATATGAACTTATATCCTAATTTATATTTGTCCAGGCCATGATATATTACATGTACATTTCATTAGTTTAGTCTGTTTCCTGCAAACTAAGGCAAATCATAGTCAAAGCATTTTTTAAAGTATATTTCAAATTAATAGCTTCAGATTTTTTTTAGGCTACATTCAAAATTTTACTGGCTATGTTAATATACAGTCCTTTAAAAACCCAATTTCTCATTTTAAAATGAATGAGTTAAGAAAAATCAACCCCTAACATTTGTTTGACTTGGTCTTCTTAAAAATTCAAATGGCTGAGAAAAAGTAAATACTATTTGAACAAGTAAGATCTTAAAAACCTTCATATCTGAGTATCTACATGTATGAAAAATAATAAATCTTGAGTCAGAACTTGAATTCTCAAATAGCCAACAGAATTGAATACAAAGCTTTTTTCCTATAATCCACTATTCAGAGTTCATTTTTATAACTAATGGTTTATTTAGAATAGCTAATTTAATAACTGTACTATAGAGAAAGAACACATGTCAAAGCAAGTCAAACAATGTTATAGTCAACTTCATAGGGTAATATAATAGAAGAAAATATATATACACACATATTTTTAAATGCTTCTATTTGGAAAATACATATTTAGATGTAACGTATTCCATACAGCCATCCACAAATACATACACAAAACAAATACATTCATACTTATAAACCACATTTTCACACTATAGAACTGGAGATGAAAAACAGTTGATGGAAATTCTCTAAAAGGAATAATAAAAACAATAACACTGAAACTGAGGGTGAAGAAGGAACTATAAAGTATATATTTACAATTCAATCTATTTCACATATCTTACTACTTAAATGAGTTGTTCAGGGGTGCCTGGGTAGCTCAGATGGTTAAGCGACTGCCTTTGGCTCAGGTCATGATCCTGGAGTCCTGGGATCAAGTCCTACATTGGGCTCCCTGCTTGGCGGGGAGTCTGCTTCTCCTTCTGACCCTCCCCCCTCTCATGCTCTTTCTTTCTCATTCTCTCTCAAATAAATAAAATCTTAAAAAAAAAATAAATGAGTTGTTCAGTTTAGCATGGCTAGACTCAGAAGTAAAAATTCATGAAATTAGAAAGTATTCTTTAAAGAATAAAATGCTACTGAAAAGAATAATTATATGGAAAATGATACAAAGAAAATGTTTAAGGTAAGAGAATTATCTGAATAAAATTTTATTCTAACCAGGGCCAGCTATGCACTATCCTGGACAGCACACGAACAACATTTGGCCTTTTGTTTAAAAAAAAAAAAAAAAAAAGTTCTTCTATTTAATGTCAGATACTTTAATATAATTGAATAAGGAACTAGTATAAATTTCATTTTAAATTTTAGCTGAGTAAGGTGAAATGGAAAAATGCTAAATTTCAGAGCAGGACAAAAAGATGCAGCTTGTTAAATTCATCATAACTTTTGCGTCCAGCTTTAAACACAAAGAACTGGACAAGATATATAAAACTTTTCTTAACACACTAAGCATCAGGGAAAGAAGGATAATGATACCTGAGGGAAGAAAAATAAATAAGGGAAACCCTACTTGGAAAGTTCAATACCTAGACCCAGATTTTAGTCTGTGGAGCAGTGAGGGGGAACCTAGTGGAGCCTAGTAGTATCCTTAGGTTGCAAAGACAGAACTGGGAGCCCTAGAGGCCCAGGGGGCTAGGGTCAGTGGGCAGAATACCAGAGAGAAGAAAGCTGCTGAGAAAGAGAACTCATATCTGTAGAGGGTCTCTCTCCAGTTTTTAGTACTGATGAGAACTGTTCAGCATATGTATGTGAGGAAATACACAAGGTCAGTGTAGTGGGTAGAACCATGTCTCTCAAACATTCATATCTACCTAGAACCTCAGACTGTGACATTATTTGGAAACCTATTTCTTTGCCGATGTAATTAGTTATGTCAGGATGAGGTCATACTGGATTAGGGTGAGCCCTAAATCTAATGACCGGTGTTCTTATACAAAGAGAGAATACAGAGAAACACACAAGAAAGAAGGAATGCCAAAGACTGCTAGCAACCTCTAGAAACTAGGAAAGAAGCATGGAACAGATTCTTCCTGAGAGTCCTCAGAAGGAACCAACTGTGCCCGACCCTTGATTTTGGACTTCTGGCCTCCAGCACTGACAGAGAATAAATTTCTGCTGTTTTAAGCTACCCAGTTTCTGGTAATCTGCTATAGCAGCACTAGGAAAAATAATGCAGTTAGGAAAGTACCTCTCAAAAGAATTAGATAAAAATTCTCAAATACCATACAGAGGTGGGAATAGTTCCTCAGCGCCAGAATGAAAATCCTCATAAATCACAGTCTATTAGATATAGTAGTCAGAAGGGTCTTGTGTCAGTAGCGGAAGAAAATTAGCCCTATTGTAAATGCTGCTGTGGTCTCATTCATCAAAGATTAGAAGCATGGCTAGAAGATGAAACATTTCTCAAATAACTTAAATGTATCCCAGAACAAAGCTCTAAAATATTTATAGTAATATAATTAAAGTAAAATGCACATATATGACATCTATTAAAAAATTGCCTGGCATGTGAAGTAGAAACATATAATCCATGAGAAGAAAAATTATTCAATCTAAACTAAGAAATTAGTTTATACTACTAATAAAATTAGTAGATGAGGAAATTAAAGCACTAGAACATGTAGAGACATGAAACATAAAAAGGCTTAAACAGAATTTCTAGAAATGGAAACAATATCTGAAATGAAAAAGAACTAGAAAAAAATTAAGGGCAGATTAGACATTGCAGAAAAAAGATTAGTGAACTTGAATATATTGCATTAGAAACTATCCAAAACGAAAACAGGGAGAAATAGTTTTTGGAGAGGAATAAAAAGAGCATTAGTCTGACAACTCCAAAAGGCTTAATATACATGTAATTGGGGTCCCAGAAAAGGAGAAGATAATAGAAAAATATTTCAAGTAATAGAAAAAAAATTTCCAAAATTTACATAAAGTAAAACCTACAGATCCTAAGCTCAATTAACCTAAACACAAGACACATGAAGATAAAAGAACAGTGACTGGAAGTTTGTATCATTTGACCACTTTCACCCAAATTTTGTTATACGATAAATATGTCCTAGGGTAGTAATATGCAGCAGGTGACTACAGTTAATGACACTGTACTGTATATTTGAAAATTCCAAAGAAAATAGATCTTAAAAGTTCTCATCACAAGAATTTTTTGTAATTATGTGTGGTGATGGATGGACATTAAGTACACTTATTAGTGATAATCATTTCTCAATATACATGTATCAAATCATTACACTGTATACCTAAAACTAATAATGTTATATAACAATTATGTCTCAATTTAAAAAAAAATAAAGAAACGATGACAAAGAGAAAATAATACAAGTAGACATACAGAAAAAGACACACTACACACAGAAGCACAAAAACAAAGATGACAGAGGATATCTCAGTGAAAACTGCAAGCTAGCAAATAGTAGAGCAACATTATTAGAGTGCTGAATGCATAACAATGTGGAATTCTACACTCAGAATTCAAAATATTTTTCAAAAACAAAGATAAAATAAAGATATTTTTATATATAAAAGCTAAAACAATTCAGAACCAGCAGACCTACACGTCAAGAAATGTTAAAGAAAATCCTTTAGTCACAAAGAAAAATGGTACAAGACGAAAATCACATTGAATGTAAACAGTTGAAACACCTCATTTAAAAAATACTATCTGGGGCGCCTGGGTGGCTCAGTCAGTTACGTGGCTGCCTTCGGCTCAGGTCATGATCCCAGGGTATCGGGCTCCCTGCTCAGCGGAGAGCCTGTTTCTCCCTCCCTCTGCCTGCCGCTCTGCCTACTTGTGCTCTCTCTCTGTCAAGTAAATAAATAAAATCTTAAAAAAAAAAAAATCTGACCAAACAAAAAAGACCCAACTTTATGCAATCTACAAGAAGTCAACTTTAAATATAAATATATTGATAGATAAAAAGTTAAAGGATGGAAAAAGAAAAACAATGTTAACACTAAGAAAAAGGAGATAAAGTGAATTTCTGAGTAAAGACCAGGGATAAAGTATTATCAGGGATAAAGAAACTCATTTAATCACAATCCTAAATATTATGCACTTAATAATAGAGCTTGAACTCACAAGAAGCAAAAATTGATAAAACTATAAGGAGAAATAGACAAATCTATAATTACAATCAGAGATTTTAACGTCCTCCTCTCAATAATTATTAGAACAAGTAGATAAAAATCACTAAGAATATAAAAGACTTATCACGTAACCAATCAAGTTAAAATCATTGTTATCATTAAGTTAAAATCATTATTTTCATTCTGGTGGTTTCATGAGTGTACACATAGGTCAAAAGCTACTAATTTGTACATTATAAATATATGCAGATTTTTAAAAAAATACTATACCTCAATAATGCTGTTAAAAAACCTCCACGTAAATCAAAGGCTTTCTGAAACACTTATAATCACTGAACATCAAGAGTTAAAGAAAGAAAGAATTAAAAAAAAAGAAAAGAACCAGACTTTCATACCTGGTGAATACTGGAAGTTGGGACTGAATAACCTGGACTCTAATCACAACAAGTAATAGTGTACTGAACATCAAAACAATGAGTTTTATTAGTGTCTGCAGCATAGAAAATGGAATACTACTCTTTCCACGGAAAAACTGTCCAACAGTAGTCCATAATAATGGCAAAGTATACTGCAAAAGGAAAAAAAAGTTTTAAACAATATACTATAATGTTTTCTATGCAGTATTTTCAAAATGTAAGATTAGATATAAATTGACTATAATTATAAAATCAATATGGAGCAATTTGTGGAACTGATAATGAATAAAACTGAGCCCAATAATCTTATCCAATACTGAATTATATTGTACAATATTACTGTATACATTACCAAATTGCCTAATGATTCCATTATTGAAATTCAAAGAGTTGTCCTTAAAAAAGTGAGCGAGTTATAAAATGTTAAGTAATTTTCAATGGATAATAGGACAAAACATGCTGGTTTCTTGCAAATTTTTTGGTATCATTTTTGGTAAACACACCAATTTACATAATGACACATTTAGAAAACAAGTTTATTATAAGAGCATTTAAGTATGATAAGTGATAGCAACAAAAAAACATATTTCTCCTTACCCCTTGTGCAATAAATACTTCATACACACAGCAAATTCCCACAACTGTTATTCCTTGTTCTTTACACAACGTTGCAACAGCAACTAAAACCACTGTCAAGGCAATTGGAGTCCATACTGCAATTTAAGAACAGAAAAATATAGAACTACACAAAACAATTTTATAATATCATAGAGATATTTTAAGTTAGACAACTATTAGACATTACTAAAAAAGTTTACTTGTGATTCTATTCACATTTACGTTATTTCCCACTAACCTATACTTTATATTTTAAAATATATTTAAATGTTGTAAGTGATTTTTCCTTTATGCACTCAAAACAAAACATTGAGATGTATAACTTGTACTAAAACTTTTTGTGGAAAAGAGAAACTTACAGGCTGGAGTGTTGTGACTGATGAACTATCAGTTTGAAATGAAGACAAATACTTCATTATGTAGACATCTATGTTTTATTAAAAACCTGAAACTGAAAACTACTGGGCAAAGTAAACTAGCATCTATTAAAAAAAAAAAAGAGTATAAAAACTGAAACAGGTTCATAGTAAGAATTTAATATTTTTTTAAAAAATTTGCAATAGAATATTCAGAAGTTCTATTTAAACAGAAAACCTACTTCATCAACTTTAAGCAAACATCTACTAGTAGTAGTAGTAGTCGTAATTTGATTAAAGAAGAATGAATTGTGAGAGTAATTCTGGATCTACTACTAACTTGCTTTGTGACTTTGGGAAACTTTTCTGAGTTTCAGTTTTCCTACTGGAAAATATAATCTCCAATTCTCTTCCAGTTTAAAAGATATACTGTAGTATGATTGCGTGACCTTAGGTTTATTTATTAAGAACATTAATCAAAGTAATAACTCAAATAATTGACTTAATTCCAGGTATAAATAAAAAAACGATTTATGAATCTAATATATTTTCCTTTGTCATTTGCCTTAATACAGAAATTCATTTATTTTTGAAATTGTTTTCAACTTTAGAATACTCTATAGGTTATAATTACTGAAAGGAAAACAACTCAAACTTTGAAACACTATTGGAGATACTCCATGTAATAGTATTCTTTCTCTCAAAAAAAAAACAAAAAAACCCCTTCATATTCTAGTTAGATCAAAACCATCAATATGAAAGTAGTAGATTATACCAATGGGATATGAGAGCTGATATAATCATACCCATTTTTAAGATGAGGAAAGAATTTTGGAGGTCTAAAAAAATAGTCATGCACAATAAAGAAATCATGACTTTAACTTGGTTCTTCTGACATTAAATTCAGAGCTTCTTACTAGTTTGTAATTCCATTCCAAGACAGAGAAAGCAAACAGTTGCCTTCTGCAATGCTGGATTCAATCTCAGCAACTAATAGCTCTAATAAAGGCAAGAACTTTACTGAAACCAGTCACTTCAGTTCTTCAACTTTTGGTGACTATATTACTGTGTGAATATAAACTTTGATTTTATAAACAGATCTCTGTGGTTAAAGTTACCATATGTGATTTTGTCCAAAACAAGTCCCCCTGCTAAATACATTAACAACACTTAAAAATATATACATGTGTAAGTACTGATTCAATTTCAATCATTAAAATCCTTTCCAACACAAAATACAGGTTTCTAAACTGATTTTACATGTGTAAAGATACAAACTTCCAGCAATCACATATTCTAAGTTATTTTAAGTATCTGCTACATTTTCTGGGGGAGATAATAGTCAAATAAGTAAAGATATATTTGCCAAATGATGACCTAAGTGTTATGAAGAAAAATAGAAGGTGAAAGGAAGCAGAAAGGAATGGGAAAGATGAGTGGTGTACTGATGACATTTGAGCAGAAACCCAAACTAACAGAAAGGAAAAAGGCCCTGAGGTGGATCATGCTTGAAAAAAAAAGGGCATGGGTCATTAACAGCCTAGAATTTAAAGTGATCAAATAATTACAAATTGAACACCTTTGCACAGGGTAACATACATTAGATAAAATAGTGAATACAAAGATGATAACAAAACTGTTTATGGTCTTAAGTGTAAAATTACATATTGTAGAATATGAAGTATTATGGGAGCTAAGAGGATAGAGAGAGGTTCAAAAGCAGGGTCAGCATCTTTTTAATTAGAATTTATTTGTTTAATTGTTCACTTGGTCATTTGCTAAATAAATATAATGAACACCTACTGTATATAAGGAACCATTCTAGGAAATGGAGACAGAAACCTACCCATATTACAAATCTAAGAACACACTAAAAGTGTTTGGCTAAATCACTTATTTCCTGAACCTTAGTTTACATTAATACAAAATTAGGCTCCTTATCATCAGTACTTTGGGTCTACAGTGAGAAAATTCTCCAAGAATGTAGGAAAAAACCTCAGAGTTAAATTTTAAGATCAACCAAATATAGGTTACCATTATGTAAAACCTCTTTCATGCCCACTGTTCCCACACTTCTAAAAAGTCATTTTTATTGCCTGGAGCTTGTTTTCTGCTAATAGCTGGCATTAGCAGGATTAAAGACCTAATTTGTACAAAGCATTTTCCAGGGTGGGCCACATGGTAGGGACTCAATAACAATAACTCAACTATGATCAACACATAATAAAGTTATATTCTAATAAGCTTTCAACTTTACCTAAATAATACAATTCACAGCTTTACTATAGAAAGACAACTGAAGTATTGGTACTTGTATCATTTATAGATAACAGTACATGGAACTAAGAATGACTCTAAAACTCCCATATTCTAGGGTAATTTTTTTAAGTTAAATCATACATAATCTGTTAGTCATGATAAAATATAAACTTCATGCAAAAATTTTTTTAATACTGACAATGTTGCAATATCATGTTCATATGTCCATACATGCTAAAGATAAACCCAAGTGTGGCATATATTTTATAATAGATATAGAGAAAAAAATTAAATGTTAAGACACTCACCTATGGAATTATCTGGTCCTTTTGATTTGGTATATGACAAAAATGCAGCTAGAAAAAAGATAGAGGACAAAAGTTCTGCTCTTCCTACAACACCTGTTACCTAAAAAGGGAAAGGGAGGGGAGTTCATATTAATGAAGAGGCTCCTGAAAATTTAACTACCACATATAATAAGAACAGCACTTTAGAAATCAAACTGCCATAATTTTTCAAGCACACATTTCAGTTTCTTAGACATTCTTTGAGTGCCCTCATGTGGTGAATTTGTATATCTTCCATAAAAATAAATTTACCAGTGACTCTAAAATAGTTTTTATTATTTTGAAATAATTACAGATTCACAGGAAGTTGCAAAAACAGGTACAGAGAAGTCCTGTGTACTGTTTACCCAGCTTCCCTCAACAGTAACATCTTACATAATATTAGGACAATATCTAGAATAGTTCTTAATTTAAAAAACAAACAAACAAAAAACCTAAGACCTTACATATTTCCTTAAAATACAAGCATTCTTAAAATATAAAAATATTCATAAATTCAGTAAGTTCTATCTCATAATAAATGTGTAAACTCAAGATAATAAACTTTAAAAAGTCCTTTTTTGGGGTGCCTGGGTGGCTCAGTCAGTTAAGTGTCTGACTTCAGTTCAGGTCATGATCTCAGGGTCTTGGGATCAAGCCCTGCAAGGGGCTCCCTGCTCAGCAGGGAGTCTGCTTAGCCCTCTCCCTCTGCCCTCTGGCTGCTTGTGCTGTCTCTTTCTCAAATAAATAAAAGTCCTTTTTTAAATTCTAAAAATTTAAATATAAAACCCTCAAATCTCTTCCTTTATTCTGAACTCACTGTAAAATTTAAAACAACCTATCGTTTTTGTAAATGCATGGAAAAATGTCTGTTCAACTAGACATAAAAAGGTTCAAGACAGTGGGAGAGACACACAAACCCCTTCTAATAAATTCAAGCACAAGAGTTCAAACATACATTTTTTTGCTTACAACTGAAAGCTTGTAACAAAGCAACTGAACAGTCCTTTTTGCTCTGTTGAGAGGCAGTTTTGGGGTTTCAAGGTTATCAAGAAAAATAAAGTTATAATTTAAGTACCTCTTGGTATGTAGGGGCTGACAGACATACTGGCAACAGCAGAGACAGCTCACAATTTTGAAACGTGGCAACAGACAAACATGAAAGTAGAGTATCTTCACTGGTTAGAATGTTTTTTTATGTTTGCATATATTTTGATATATGTTTACGTATATTTTCATCTTTTATTTAAACTTGTCTTATTTTTTTGTGTCCTTTGAAACACTAAGAAGTTGACAAATATTTTAAATCTATATTCATAAAAAAACAATTAGCAAGGAACTGTATTCATTTATCCTTTCATTACTCATCTTGAGCAATTTTATCTTATGTCCTTAAAGAATGTTTATGTTTCAAAACTTGCTTTAAATTTAAAAATTTTAGGGGCGCCTGGGTGGCTCAGTTGGTTAAGCGGCTGCCTTCAGCTCAGGTCATGATCCCAGGGTCCTGGGATTAAGCCCCGCATGGGGCTCCCTGCTCAGCAGAAGCCTGCTTCTCCCTCTCCCTTTGCCTGTGGCTTCCTCTGTTTGTGCGCACTCTCAAATAAATAAATAAGATCTTAAAAATAAATAAATTAAAAAATTTTATATAGAAGGAAGTCAGACTCTGTACACTAGAAAGTTAAGACTTATACTAATTTAAAAATCTTCAAATATTTTAATTAAGGCCACGGTTAAATTTCTTTTCTTAAAAACATATACCATTATAGTCACTATGTAGGCTTTGTTAAAAAAAAAAAAAGAAGAAGAACACTGATTTACAGTTTTACTTACTGCTTCTGTGTGTATTGGGTGCACTGCAAAAAGTAAAGAAGCAATCATACTACTCCTGTTGTCCAGAAAAAGTTTGCAAACTTTAAGAAATATCACACTAACCACAGCATGAAAAATCATATTTAGAAGATGATATGACATTGGTTTCAGTTCACTAAACAGATAATTTAAACGAAATGTCAATACTGTTAAGGGACGGTAAGACTTGTGGCTTCTCTCCTAAAAGGAAAAAAACAATCATCATCATTAAAATTCCATGGTCCTTTAGCACACATAACTTAATCTTTGCATTTCCTATTCAAAGTATCTACATTTGGCTGAGATATAGCAATAAAGTAATGAACTGCTCCAAGGATAACACAAGACTAAAAGATAGTTTTATAATGTGTTTTCCTATTTCCTTAGTCCCAAAACAAAGGCAATTTCCTCCTTTTGCAAATATCCCATCCCATCAATAGAAGAGGAAGAACATATGACTATTAATTCCTCTTCAATACACAGATTTAAAAAAATAATAAAGCAGGACAATAGTGGCACTGATCAAATCAGAACACAGGATTCTCTCCAAAGCCTACTTTCCAATCTATTACTAATACAAGCATTTATATAACTGCTGGCCAGATTCTCAAAAGGAAATATAAGAACAGAATGTTTACCAGCTCAGTTTTAATTGTGAAGACTCAGAAAAGTACTGTTTTATGAAAAACACTTTCATAATATGTAAACCTGAATATATTAAACCAAAAAACCCCCAAATACTACCCAGAGAATAATACAAAAACAAAAACTTTCTTAGAATAACAGAATAGATACCTTTGTTATGGTAGTCTTTACTGGCAATAAATCAAATTTTATGTGAAGCTGCTGAATTTCTTTATAAGCTAGAAGTTTCACTTAACCAGAAATATTTTTACCATAAGACAAAAATCAAACCAGATTTAAGAATAAAATGCACAGGACAAAAACACATAAAATATTATCCTATTACTTTTTAAAATTTTATGTAAGGGCATTCACACTCAGCTTCTTCACTCTCATACCTCTTACCATATTTTGCTATAACTCTGGTATTACAGGTATCGACTTAAACCTGTTTATCCCTACTAGGGAACATCAGGAACCACAAGGAACAAACATTTCTCAATTTGAAAACAGGAACATTTTAATATCTCTGTATTGACTACACATGCCATGAGTGATGTCTACCTTGAATGTTCTTTGCTGCTTAATTTTTGTACATCATTTGATTTAGCTCAGGCATACAAAATTATTTTTAAGGCATTATACTGAACTGACATGATGTGTATCCAAAAGCAAAAAAAGGCCTGGAAACCTTTTGAGTGCCTGAAATGTTACTGTAGTTCCACTGGGACATATTGGCCAGTCAAAAGGACTAAGTCTGAAAGTGCAGGGAATAGGTTATTTTTAACTGTAATATACATAATTGTTTTGTTAGGTCTATTAGATGTACAGTCACAGGTAATGGCCAATTAAAAAATAGATTAATTATTAACTTGACTGATTATTCACACAATGCATTAGTAATCTAAAGACTCCACTGTGATAATCATCAGTGTAGTAGATAATAGATTCTTCTGTGAAAATATAGTAAAACAGCTAGTTCTATTACAAACAAAACAATATAGATCATTATTAAATTCAGGTATTTTAGAGAAAAAACAATTATTCATAGTATTAGTTGGCATAAGAACATAGAAACATAAGCATGAATATAATGAATAGGCTAATAGTTCCCTATTAATGTGAATCTCCATATATCAATGGCAAAACAAAGTGAAATGGGATATTTGCAAAAGTTACCTTAACAAAGATACTTCATAGGCCAAATACCAGAAGAGATGGCTCATTACAGCTCAACCATGGCTATGCCAGAGAATCACTTGGATAAACAGAAAAAACCTAATCCTCTACTCCTCCCTGCCCCCCAAATTCCACAAGAACAATAAAAAAGCAAACACAAAAGGAACAAGACAAAAACACTGATGCCCACATCCCTTTCTGAGATAACTGTAACAGATTTGAGTAGAGCCTTAGTAATATTTTTTTAAGTGCCAAGCAGATTCTAATATGTAGCTAGATTTATAATCCACCGAACCATTCAAAAACCGAGTATAATCATAGCTAAAGAATGGGCTTACTAAAGAGATAATCTAAACACTAAGAGTGCCAGAGGAGTCCAAAGACCCCTACTATGTCAGTATTCATACAGCTCAGGAATATGTCCAAAGCCCAAAATGTGTCTTTAAGATCTACACTGACACAAAAATCTTTATGAAGGTTTGGGCACTCACAGATAGGCTTCCAGGCTATCATTACTTGATGACATCAACCATCTGATCTCTGAATGTGCTAATTTCAGGCTGGTCAAGAAAAGTTGTAATACCTTAATACTACTCAGAATAATTTTTCCTTAGTGGCACATTTCCCTACAGGAAGAGAATACGCCCATCAGAAAAAAGGAGGAAGCAACAATCTCCACCATATATTGTTATTCAAATCTGTTCATTCATTTTTTTCGGAGTTTATGAGTACTTTTCTTAGTGTGTCCACTTATAGGAGCTCTGAACAAAATCATATTTTCAATCTGTAAAGCTGAGGAAGTCACAAAACATTGCACTGACACCATGGTATGGTAACTTTCATGAGACCCTTAATCTGGCCAGCTAACCTTTCAGTTAAAATCTCAATGTCATGATTAAAATCACAACAGATACTAACTTAAGTTGGGGAAATGGACACATATTTCTAAGGGTCTCTAGGGATAAAATGTAGGGGTAGAAGGAAATAAATGGCCTAGAAAATAATGATCTTATTATATAATATTTTTTCTCATTGTCAAATATTCATTTCTTTTAAAGGCTAGAATAGGGTGAGAACAGGAAGGTTACAAGAAAATAAAGTCTGCTTATTTAACAAGAAAAAATACTTCTTATGTGCTTGTGACTAGAGGAATGACAGACTTCATCCCCACTCTTGAGAAGCTTCCATATTTAAAGAATGCGGAAAGGGACCACAAATGACAACTGACAAAGTATAAAAGAGTGTTATATGTTACGGTTCAACTGTGCGCCACGTACTATAGAGTAATTCATTTATTTATCCTCAAGGTATTATTCTTTTATGGATCAGATCTCTTATAGAGCTTGCCATCTAAAAGCTATATTCTCACCAATTTCGTACAGCTATTATATAATAGAATGGTAGGATCCAATCTATGGGCTCCCAAAATGACAACAGTTTAATCCCAAACAGTTTAATAGTGACCTTCAAAATAAATTTACTGACAAAATAAAAACATCCTCATAAAAAATGAACTTTTGGGTTCTCAATATAAAATTAAAATACTAGGTAAAAAATATGACACAAATTTAAAATTTTCTGCAGGAAAAAAATACTTTTACCCTTAAAGTCTAATCTATTTATATTGAAGTCACATATTTTTAGATGGTTAAATATATCATAAGTGGTCATTTCTTTTGCCTGAATCATGAAAAAAAAAAGTTAGCAAGAAAATAGATTTGTTTACACTTCTTGCTATCCTAACACATTTGGTTTTCACACACATATATTGTTTTTAAAAAGATTAAAATACACAGCCAAGGAAAGAATTATGTACTGCTTTAAAGAAGATAATCACATCTTCTACTTCCTATCTAACATATACATTTTAGGGAAACAAATTCATAAGTGCTGTGATGACAATGGTGGTAAAGAAATTAGGAGTAATAAACTATTAGAATATTTTAAAATCTAAGATACACATAAACAATAACTACTTACCTCAGACATAGGGGTTCCCCAGAAGTCATTCTGAAATAAAGTTTTTAAAGGTGTAGATGGATGCAGGTCTTTATTATCCAGTATTGCTGAAACATCATCAAAAACAAAACCACAGAAGAGGCTGTTCCAATAGCAGGCGGTAACCACACCTACTATTAAGGCTATTTCTTTGAGGTTAATATCAGCCATCCTGTCCACAAATCTGGGGGGAAAAAATCATAAAGGTAAGATGAAATAAGCATCATTGTTTTTTCAAGTAAGTAAAATTTTCATAGAAGGATAAGTAAAATAGTGAATGCTAATTCTCCAGGAGACTTCAAAGCTCAGCTCAAATGTCAACCACCTCTAAAAAGCATTAGCTGACCACCTCTCCAAATTCCTAACTTAAAATTAATTGCTCCTTCATGTATTTCATATTTCTATTAGAATCCTTTATCACACCATTTAATCTCTGGACTTACCTCTCTAGCTAACTAGATAGTGAACTCCCTATCAATTGTCACAGGTTATTCAGGGAATATATATATATATATATATATATGAAAACTTTAAAAACCTAGTATGGTGTACTCCAGAAGCAGTAAATAAATTTTTGTGAGGAAAAAAAAAAATACTTGAAAAGACACTGAACATGGATTTTCTGAAATGTAGATGGAGCTTGTATTTTAGTACTTTATATACCCGAAAACCAACTATTACCTAAATTAGGCATCCAAACTGTTAGCCTGCAGCCTTGTTTAATTTGGTTAAAGCCTTTTAAAAATATCTCAAATGTGTCTAAAGGCATTCTAAGCCTAAGCTAGCTGTGTATTAGCCATTTAACTATAGTCTCACTATTTTTCACACTGATTTATGTTATCTGCTTAGCAATATGAGTTTAAAACCCAGATCTAAATCATAGTGTTTTTCTCATTACAACAAATGATTTTAATCTAGAGAACAGGCTTCAGACATGACAATTCATAATTAAATCATTGCTTTAGAAAGGATTTAGTAAGAAAATGGTTTAGAGAAGGAACTGTATTAACTGTATGATACTGAAGAATTAGCCTTATAATAAAAATAAGGTTGGAGGGTACTCTTGAAAAACAAGCCAATGATATACTTTTCTAGCTTGAGTAGTATCATTAGTATCATTATCTGTGGAGGCAGAATTATGGCCCACCATAACTATCCATATCCAAATCCCTGAATCTGTGATAATGTTACTTTACATGGCAAAAGAGACATTACAAGGTGTGATTAAATTGAGGGTTTTGAGATGAGGAGATTATATCTTCGATTATCTGGGTGGGCCAATTCAATGACAAGAGATCTTAAAAGTTAAAGAGGGAGGCAGGAGAGTCAGGAAAGCAGAGATGAGAGTGATGTGATGGCAGGCTGGGGCCACAAGGCAAGGAATGATGGTGGCCTCCAGAAGCCGGAAAGAGCAAAGAAACACATTCTTCATTAGAGCATCTAAAGTGACCACAGACCTACGGACTCTCAATTTTAGTCTAGGGAAACCTATTTTGCACCTCCATAATTATAAAATAATAAATTTGTGTTAAGTCACTTTATTTGTGGTAATTTGTTACAGCAGCAAGAAGAAACTAATACATTACTCACAGAGTCAGAAGATCTAAGATGTGATATATATCTATAGGAGTTCCTGCTAGATCAGAGAGGAAGATGACACTAGGAAGGGCAGAGAGATTTAAAATCAGATGTAAGATTTATATAAGGATATAGACACACAAAAGCCTAAGAAAGTATTAAAGTATAGATAGGAAAACCTTAGAATATATTACTTAAAGAAATGCAAAATCCAATCCTACAAGTCACAAAAGGATATTAGCTGTACCTTTTGAAGGATAGTTTTCAAGTAAAAAAAAAAAAAAAAAATGATCTAAGAGTTTATCTTGAACCCAGCACTGATTTATCATCTCTAAAGAGTATGAACTTGTGCCTTATCCCAGAAAAAGTTAATAGCAGTTGTTTAAAGACTGGAGATACTGAGCAGGCATTTGCCTCACTCCTAAATCACACACTAAAATGACAAGGTATTAAAAAGAAAAAAAAAAAGTATAAATCCACAAGGATAAAGACCATTGGATTTTGTAAGCTGGAAAAACAAAAGTTCAGTGGTGATGCAACAGAGCTCAGGAAAGTAAATCTTAAGCTTAAGGGGGAAAGCTAAAAAGTTTTTTGCATCCCTGTCAGCATCAATCTCAAAACTGGTGACAAGAATCTCAAGAAAAAGGGCGCCTGGGTGGCTCAGTTGGTTAAGCGACTGCCTTCGGCTCAGGTCATGATCCTGGAGTCCCGGGATCGAGTCCCGCATCGGGCTCCCTGCTCGGCAGGGAGTCTGCTTCTCTCTCTGACCCTCCCCCCCTCTCATGCTCTCTCTCTCTCAAATAAATAAATAAAATCTTTAAAAAAAAAAAAAGAATCTCAAGAAAAAGGAACAGATGTATTTGTTAAAATTTAGACTCCTCTGTCATTGGGTACAGGCAAGTAACCTTTTCTCCTGTAGCTGGGCAGAAGACTAGAGACTTCCTCTCTGAAATAGGTGAAACACAGGGTGTCTGATATAGGGGACACAAGTGAAAACAGGTAGCAAACTGAAAATGAGGGTTAACTAAAAGTCTGTCTACATATTTTGAGATCCTCCAGTTATCTTCTACCAACTGGGCACACAATTTTGTAAAATTTTACAACCCTGGAAACAAACAAAAAAGAGGCCTCTAAAAGCTTCCACAAAGGAAGAAAGCAGGTTTCATAGCAAAGATTAGGATTCAAACAAATCCTTTTTTTTTTTTCCACTAACACTGGAAGCTGGAGGATTGGGGGGGCAGGGGAGGAAAATTCTGAAAAAAAAAGGAGTAATGCTTCAAATTTCTGAGGGATAATAATTTCCAACCTAAAATTTGATATTAATAAACACAAATTTCCCAACTAGGAAAATAGAATAAAAAATATCTTAAGATATTCAAGGTCTCAAAAACTTTACCTCTGATGTCTCCTCAGGAAACTAACAGAAGACTTATTCCAATAAATGAGAGAGTATATTAAGAAACAGAAAGAGAGGGAAATCAGGAAACACGGGATCCAGTGCAAGACAGCAACAAAAGAAATACCCAGAATGAGAACCATGCAAGCAGGCCCACTAGCCAGTCTACACTAGAACAGGTCAGAAGGTTCTTCAGCAATACTCCCAAGAAGCTATAAATAGAGCACCTAATGTGTAAGAACCATTTTACTCTCCCATTGTGTGTGTGTGTGTGTGTGTGTGTGTGTGTGTGTGTGTGATGGTAATTTAGAAAAACAAAACAACTCAGGACATCCACCACCAGGTAGGTGAAAATCAAGTCTTGTGTATGGGTCACAAATCTCTCTCCCATAATCTCAGAACCCTGATCTGGGGACATTTGGGATTTTTATCCCAAACTGTTGTTTGTCAAACTGCTTATATGTTCTCACCATAGGAAAAATTAAAATTAATAGAAGAAAAAGGAGTAAATTAAACCTATGGTTTTACTACCTCAAAGCTGTATTTGGGAACAACATATATATGATTATTAGAGTACTAATAATGTTTAAGAGAATCTGACACACACTGTAGACTCTTGGTATATTAGCTTTAAAACTATAAAATACAATTTTATATGATACAATATGTATAATATATATAATATTAAATTACAAACCATGCAATTTGTGGATTTAGGCTTTTTAGTTGAAAAGTATAAAAATTTAGCCAAGTTTACAAACATTATTGGAATTTTGTAAGGACTTGGGAGTTGCTAATAGTTTTAAGCTTAATTTACTAGGTTTATACAAATTGGTTTTTTGGGTTTTTTTTCTTAAGATTTTATTTATTTGACAGAGACAGAGACAGTGAGAGAGGGAACACAAGCAGGGGGAGCAGGAGAGGGAGAAGCAGGCTACCCGCCGAGCAGGGAGCCCGACACGGGGCTCGATCCCAGGACCCTGGGATCATGACCTGAGCTGAAGGCAGACGCTCAACGACTGAGCCACCCAGGTGCCCCTACAAATTGTTTAAGTATTGAGAAAGTTTTGCTTTTTAAGTCAGGTATCTGAAGTCCTTGAATAAAAATTAATACATTCAAATTACAAATACAAATTTTTAAAAGATTCTATTCATTTATTTGAGAGAGAAAAAAAGAGAGCATGAGCAGGGGCAGGGATGGGGAGCATGGGGAAAGGGAGAAGCAGACTCCCCACTGAGCAGGGAGCCCAATGTGGGGTTTGATCCCGGGACTCCAGGATCATGACCTGAGCTGAAGGCAGATGCTTAACTGACTGAGCCACTCAGAAGACCCTATAAATATAATTTTAAATTAAGGGAATTTAAACAAGTTTTTTTTTTTTAAGACTTATTTATTTTAGAGAAAGAGAGCATGTGTGCACATGCGGGGGGGGAGGGGTAGAGGGAAGGAGAGAATCCCAAGCAGACTCCATGTCAGTCTCCATCCCACGACCCTGAGATCACAACCTGAGTGGAAACCAAGACTTTGAACTTTGAAATGTAGCTAAGGCATTTAGTCCTTTCGATTTGAGTTGTTATAGAATAAAACGGTAAGTTTATAAAATAAGATTTTTTTTTAGGTTGAATTTAAAGGCTTAAAAAACATAAGGTTATAAAATGCTACTTTAAGAAACCTGGACCATTCCCAGGATTTCTAAATAGGTAGTTAATGAAGAGTTACGCAGTCACGTTAAGTTGCAATGCAGTTTCATGCAGTAATTGAAATGCTCAATTCCAACATAATAATCAAAACTTTCAACTTGATTTAACTTTGGGGATTGTCCTCTGCTCCAAGCTCTGGCTCACTGCAAATAAGAAGCCTCTTGTCATGGAATGGGGTTCTACTCTTCTCTTTCTTTAGATACGAGAGTACCTTACATTCTGGCTAAACATAGTTTTTGAACACTACAGCATTAGAGCAAAATGGTGAAAGAAAGGAAAACAAAAATACTTCATGAACATTACCAAATGAGACTCTCATACGTGTTCTTTGGGTTCAAAACCCCACATTACTGGGAATCATCACCTCAAGTTCCCTTTATCTCTATTTCATCTTCCTTCATTAGAAGAAAGATCCTTAGTCCCTCCTTGGAAACTGGTAATATCCAGCTTTTATTTGCTGAGATCTATTTAAAACCACCACCCCTACTTCCATCCTCTACTCCCACAGGTGGCTTTGGGGGCAGAACCTCAGATGACTCCACAATTGAGCTCACAAGCATGCTACTAGCTCACTCCCTTTGTTTCATTAAGCTCCCTTGGGTTATCTCTTAAAATTCTATAAACTTGGTATGGGTGAGGGGTTTGAGAAGCATCACGTGGGTTTACCAATGAAGTGCTATTCATCAAGTAAATGGCATAAAATGCTTACTATTCATGAAGACTACTGTTATGGTTAGTTTTTTTGTTGTTGTTGTAAGATTTTATTTATTATTTATTTGACAGAGAGAGAGAGAGAGAATGCAAGCAGGGGGAGTGGCAAGCAGAGGGAGAAGGAGAAGCAGGCTCCCCACTGAGCAGGCAGCCAGACACGGGGCTTGGGCATGACCTGAGCCAAAGGCAGACACTTAACCGACTGAGCCACCCAGGCATCCCTGTTATGGTTAGTTTTATGTGTCAACTTGCCTAGGCAATAGTTTTCTTTTTTTTTTTAAAGATTTTATTTATTTATTTGACAGAGAGAGAGATAGCAAGAGCAGGAACACAAGCAGGGGGAGTGGGAGAGGGAGAAGCAGGCTTCCCACTGAGCAGGGAGCCTGATGCGGTACTCAATTCCAGGACCCTGGGATCATGACCTGAGCCGAAGGCAGCCGCTTAATGACTGAGCCACCCGGCGCCCCAAATACTAACCAAGGTGTCGTTATAAAGGTTATTTTGTAGGTGTTGTTAACATTTACAATCCAGTGACTTTAAGTAAAGATTATATCCCATAATGTGGATGGACCTCATCTAATCAGTTGAATTGCCTTCAGAGCAAAACTGAAGTTTCCCTAAGAAGAATTTCTACCTTGAGACTGCAGCATCAGATCCTGCTGGAGAGTTTCTACTTTCCCAGCCTACTCTACATCTACAGATTCTGAATTTACCAGCCCCATGATTTTTTAAGTCCATTCCTTGATATAAATATCTTTATTTGATACATATGCACAAGTATGTGTGTGCATATATACACACACACATATATATATAAATATACATATATATTTATTTTGCTGGTTGTGCCTGGGGTCCCTTATGTGCTTATAGGTTATCCTGTTTGATTAAAGCTGGAAATCTAAAGTGTAGGGGGGCTCCACTAAAAAGGAGAATTACAGGCCAATATCCCTGATGAACATGGATGCAAAAATTCTCAACAAGATACTAGCAAACTGAACTCAACAGTACATTAAAAGATTTATTCACCATGATTGAGTGAGATTTATTCCTGGGCTGCAGGGCTGGTTCGACATTCACTAATCAATCGAGGTGATACACCACATTAATAAAAGAAAGGATAAGAACCATTATGATCCTCTCAATAGATGCAGAAAAAGCATCTGACAAAAATAGAACATCCATTCTTGATAAAAACCCTCAACAAAGTAGGAGTAGAGTGAACATACCTCACATCATAAAGGCCATACATGAAAGACCCACAGCTAATATCATCCCCAATGGGGAAAAACTGAGAGTTTTCCTCTAAGGTTAGGAACAAGACAAGGGTGTCCACTCTTACCACTGTTATTCAACATTGTACTGGAAGTTCTAGGCTCCACAATCAGACCACAAAAACAAATAAAAGGCATCCAAATTGGCAAGGAAAAAGTCAAACTCTCACTATTCTCAGACAACATGATACTCCACACAGAAAACCCGAAAGACTCCACCAAAAGATTGCTAGAACAAAAACACAAAGTCACAAGATATAAAGTCAACATTCAGAAATCTGTTGTATTTCTATACACCAATGATGAAGCAGCAGAAAGAGAAATGAAGGAATCTATCACATTTGCAATTGCACCAAAAACCATAAGATACCTAAGAATAAACCTAACCAGAGAGGTAAAAGATCTGTACTCTGAAAACTATAAGACACTGATGAAAGAAACTGAAGAGGACACAAAGAAATGGAAAAGTATCCCATGCTCATGGATTGGAAAAACATTATTAAAATGTCTATACTACCCAAAGCAATCTGTACATTTAATGAAATCCCTATCAAAATACCACCAGCTTTTTCACTGAGCTAGAACAATCCTAAAATTTGTATGGAACCACAAAAGACCCCAAATAGCCAAAGCAATCCTGAAAAAGAAAAGCAAAGCTGGAGGCACCACCATTCCCGATTTCAATATATATTACAGAGCTGCAATCATCAAGACAGTATGGTACTGGCACAAAAAAAGACACACAGATCAATGGAACAGAATAGAGAGCCCAGAAATGGGCCCATAACTCCATGGTCAACTAATCTCCAACAAAGCAGGAAAGAATATCCAATGGAAAATAGACTGTGTCTTCAACAATTGGTGTTGGGAAGACTGGACAGCAACATGCAGAAAAATGAAATTGGACCACTTTCTTACCCATACGCAAAAATAAATTCAAAATGGATGAAAGACCAAAATGTGAGACAGGAAGCCATCAAAATCCTAGAGAGCACAAGCAGCAACCTCTTTGACCTCGGCTATAGCAACGTACTACACACATCTCCAGAGGCAAGGGGAACAAAAGCAAAAATGAACTATTGGGACTTCATCAAGATAAAAAGCTTCTGCACAGCCAAAGAAACAATCAACAAAATAAAAGGCAGGGAGAAGATATCTGCAAATGACATAACCAATAGAGTTAGTATCCAAAACCTATAAAGAACTTACGAAACTCAACATCCAAAAAACAAATAATGTAGTTAAGAAACTGGCAGAAGACATGAATAGACATTTTTCCAAAGAAGACTTTCAGATGGACAACAGACACATGAAAAGATGCTCAACATCACTCATCAACAGAGATATATAAATCAAAACCATGATGAGATACAACTTCATGCCTGTCAGAATGGCTAAAATTAACAACACAGGAAACAACAGATGTTGGCAAGGATGTGGAGAAAGGGGAACCCTCTTACACTGTTAGTAGGAATGCAAACTGGTGCAGCCACTCTGGAAAACTGTATGGGGGTTCCTCAAAAAGTTAAAAGTAGAACTACCCTATGATCCAGCAATTGCACTACTAGGTATTTACCCAAAGGGTACAAAAATACAGATTTGATGGGGTACATGCAACCTGATGTTCACAGTAGCATTATCATCAAGAGCCAAACAATGGAACGAACCCAATTGTCCAACGATTGATGAATGAATAAAGAAGATGTGGTACACACACACACACACACACACACAATGGACTACTACTCAGTCATCACAAAGAATGAAATCTTGCCATTCGCAACCAAGTGGATGGAGCTAAAATGTATTATGCAAAGTGAAGTCAGTCAAAGACAAATACTGCATGATCTCACTCAAACGTGGAATTTAAGAAACAAAACAGATGAACATATGGGAAGGAGGAAAAAAGAGAGGGAAACAAAGCATAAGAGACTCTTAAAGATAGAGAACAAACTGAGGGGTGATAGAGGGAGGTGGGTTGGGGATGGACTAGATGGGTGATGGGTATTAAAGAGGGCACTTGATGTGATGAGCACTGGGTAGTATATGTGACGAATCACTGAATTCTCCTGAAACTAACATTGCACTGTATGTTAAATAACTCGAATTTAAATAAAAATTTGAAAAAAAAATTAAAAAATAAAGTGTAGAGGTCTTAAGTTGGAAAGCTAGTTTCTGCTACATATGGTCATACCCTCTAGTAGGTTAGCCTGAACTTCTTTAAATGGTGATCTCAGGAGAGAAGGGGGGCAAGTCCCAATGCACAAACTCTTTTCAAGTCTCTACTTAAGGCATATAAATACATATATATGTATGTGTATGTATATATATATATATCCCCCCATCAAGCAAGGTAAACCCATAGTCACTGAAGGAGAGGCTATAAAGGGTCAAGATCATAGAATTTTTGAAGAATCTCCAAGGGAGCCTATTATGAGAAAAAGGGAATGAGAGCTAGTAGTTCTCATGCATGTCATGAGCTCAGTTGTGGAGTCGTTTTAGGTTCTGCCCAAAAGAACTACTTGCAAGGGTAGACGTTAAGGGAAATGGAGAGGGTTACCTAAAGGAATAGTTAGAGGGAGGCCTGATTCACTGGGGGCCATTACTATAACAATGTACCACATCAGTATTAAATGTTAGCTGTGGGAATGGTACAGAGTGGATGTTTGTGTACCCCTAAATGATGGGGACTTCATGAGGATGGGGACTTCACAAATGAGATTAGTGCCCTTATAAAAGAGGCCTGAGAAAGATCTTTTGGCCCTTCTGCCATGTGAGGAAACCGTAAAAAGACACTATCCATGAACCAGGAAGTGGGCCCTTATGAGACACTGAAAATGCTCATGCCTTGATCTTGGTACTTCCTAGCCTCCAGAACTGTGAGAAATAAATTCCTGTTGTTTATAAACCACCTAATATAGGGTATTCTGTTAGAGCAATATGAACAGACTAAGGCAAATTCCAGTACTTCTTCTAGCCACATAAACATATTCAACATAGGCACATAGTCTGAATGCGATTGATTCATGTTTACTTACAACAATGGGATGTCACTACATATGCGCAAACAACCCAACTACAATGGAAGACCACTTATGAGCTACCATAGAGAGATACAAAACTTAATATACTTCCCTCAGCAAAATTGTACCATGAACCCCTTTTCCTAAAAATTCAACAATACAATTGTGGAAAAAATAAACCTATAGGAAAATTTTATATGAATCTAGGACGATTTAGCCTGGAAAGTAAAGTTCTCTCCATAAAATAACTTCATGATTTTATCTTCTTCAATAAGAATAATTTGTATTTCATGACTTTTTTAAAGCACATAAAGTTTGTGAAGTCTGCATTCACACTGATTCCTCCTAATCTTTCCAGTCTCATGTCAAAAGACAAGTGTCTACTTGCTGCACAGTGATCCTCTCCAGGAGAACAAACAAAACAAAACATTTATTATACACAGGGATACTAAATTTCTCATGGCCATGCTTTATTATAGATGCTGGAAAAACAAGTTACCATTCATTTTCTCTATAAGGCAGCAAAAAAGGGAATGGAAGTAACATCTAAATAAAATAAGCTGCCTGATACAGGGAATAAAGGTAGCAATTATAAAAGGGAAGGCTTTCTTATGAAATGATTTTGGTCAGATAAAACTGCTCATAAAACCAGGGAGAAGAAAGAAGGCAGGTTCAGGCAAGTGTTCCTTTAATAAGGCCACTTATAAAATTATCACATAAATCTCTTATCTCGGTGCAAATTGACTGATGCAGAAAATCTGATGAAAAGTAACAGTGAGTTTTAGCAATTTTCCTCAAAATTATATAGTGAGTGACTGAACTAGAACTTGTGTTAAATTTCTTGATTCACAGTTAGGTACAAACTTACCAAAAGGCATTAGGACCTAGACCATGGCAAACTTGTTTCCTCTCAGATTCCCCACGTCTAGCTGTTGGGGAAGGTCACAGAAAAGACTCGGTTGAGCTAAAACTGGACCCAGGTGATCTGAGTGAATCTCCTTATCCCCTCCCCTTGGGATGTGGTTCTGTTTGCTTTTCCTGGTCCCCAAGGCTGCTGCAAGCACATAGCCTTGAGATAAAGATATGGTGTTGAGAACACCTGCACAATACACTTAACTGAACCCAGTTAAGGCCTCTCTCTATATAAACTTTTAAGATTTGGTGGGTGGGTGCAGGGATCCATTATTCTTCCAGCCGCCCAAGACAAGCCTCCTAGGCAAGTCCCCTTTGCTTAGCGAAACTGCCACCTACAAAACTAGAAAGGCCTTCCCCTTTCTTTGGTCTCTCTGCCCTCCATATTCGGAAGCCAGTTTCAGATTAAACCTGGGAAGCTCCCAAGGAGGTTATGAACCAACACTAGCACAGTGCACAAGCTCAAAAATAGTGTTAGAATGAGTAAAAGAATGAAATTTAAACAAGATTTTACATTTAGTCAGGACTATAACTGAGATCTGGGTTACAATCTTAGATTCATTAATTATTAGGAAATTACTTAGCTTCCCTGAATCTATTTTCACTTCTGAAAAATGAAAATAAAATTTATCATTAGACCAGGTACCTTGAGTTGCTGGGAATATAAATGTGAACAAGAGGGCGAGGGGAAGTAAGGGTAGTAAAGACCAATACAGACAAAACAAAACTAGAAAGTGAATATACAGAATAGTTATGAATGAAAAACAAGAAAAACAAGGTGCTGCAGTAAAAACAGATTTTTTTTTTTAAAGATTTTATTTATTTATTTGACAGAGAGAGAGATAGCGAGAGCAGGAACACAAGCCGGGGGAGTGGGAGAGGGAGAAGCAGGCTTCCTGCCGAGCAGGGAGCCCGATGTGGGACTCGATCCCAGGACCCTGGGATCATGACCTGAGCCGAAGGCAGATGCTTAACAACTGAGCCACCCAGGCGCCCATAAAAACAGATTCTAACGATGAAAATAAACATGCAATTTTAAGCATATGACTCATGTGACAAAAGAAATTAGATCTCATCTCTTCCTTCCCTTGCTAAATTATGAATTAAAAACTGAACATGAAAAATATGTAATTCAAATTCCTAAGTAAACAAAGTTACATCATTAGAATATGATATTTACTATAGACAGCAAGACTAAAGAACAAGCATTTCACAGATATTGGTTCTAAGCATGCCTGAGGAGGAAGTATGGAATTAAAGAGAACGTCCTCCAGCCAGAAAAATCCATTTTCAATCACACCATTTAAGTTTTAGCACAGTTCTTAACCTCTCCAAGCCTCAGTTTTACAACTTGGTTGGAAAAATGAGGACGATACAGGCACCTATCTCACTGGACTGTTATGAAGATGAACTAAGAGAGTGACAAAGTTATAGTAATCGTAAGAGTTTGATATTTGCATAAAACACACAGGTTAATGGAACAAAACAGCCCAAGTACCAAGAATATACAATGAAGAAAGGAGAGTCTCCCTAATAAATGGTGCTGGGAAAACTGGAGAGCCATATGCTCCTTGACATTGACCCTGACAATGATTTTCTAGATTCGGAACCAAAAACAAAGGCAAAAAGCAAAAATAAACAAGTGGGACTATGTTAAACTAAAAAGCTTCTGCACAACAAAGGAGGCTATCATCAAAATGAAAAGAACCTATGGGATGGAAGAAAATACCTGTAAATCATATATCTGATAAGGGGTTAATATCCAAAATATGTAAGGAACACCTACAACTCAACAGCAAAAAAGCAAAGAATTTGAGGAACTTCTTCCAAAGACATACAGATGGCCAAGAGATATATGAAAAGGTGCTCAACATCACTAATCATCAGGGAAATGCAAATCAGAACCATGAGATATCACCACACACCTGTCAGTTTGCTGTCATCAAAAAGACAAGAGATAATAAGGGTTATCGAGGACGGGGAGAAAAGGGAACCCTTGTGCACTGCTGGTGGGAATGTAAACTAGTGTAGGCATTACAGAACACAGTTACGGAGATTACTCAACTTAAAAACAGAACTACCATATTATCCAGCAATTCTATTTCTGGATATATATCCAAAGGAAACAAAATCACTATGTGCATGAGATATCTGCACCCCCATATCCACTGCACAACTATTTACAGTAGCCAAGACATGGAAATAAGTGGCCACTGACAGGTGAATAAAGAAAATGTGGTATATACAATGGATTATTCAACCATGAAAAGAATGAAATCTTGCCATTTGGGACAACATGGATGGATCTTGAGAGCATTATGGTAAGTATCAGAAAGAAAAATACAAATACTGTATGGATCTCACATGCAGAATCTAAAAAAAAAAAACAAAAAACCCCAAAACAAAACAAACTCATGGAAACAAAGAACATACTGGTCAAAAGGTAGAAACTTAAGAGTTACAAGACAAATAAGTTCTGGGGATGTAATGTCAGCATGGTTAAAAAAAATAATGAACGGTATGTGGCATATAATCTCAGTAAAGGATACAACAAAATGATCATTCCTACAAATCTGACGAATGTTTTTAAAATGTATCCCACTAAATCAATATCTTTTTATTTTCTGAGCTATTATTTGTTTTACCCAAACACGTGGTTTGGAAAGAAATCTGTATATTTTCAGAAGGAAAACTTAGTATCAATTATAGATAAGAAAAAGTCCTTAAAAAAAAAACAAAAGTAGGAGGCACTGCTCCAACAGTCGAAAATGTCATTTAGATTTCAAGTCTACAGCTTAAGGAAGTTATCTAGTAGCGTATCATATTCCAGAATGGCTGAGCACAGCGGGATGAACAAAACTTGACCGAAAGAACTGTCAACACCTGAGAAACGCTTTCATACGAGGGCATCTTCGGTAACCAAGAAAGTGACAGCATCCAGGCTGCTGAGTACGGAGGCCCCTTCTCTCTCCACCCCAGCATCAGGCTGGGCAAATGCTAAACACTCCTTTCTAGAGCCTTCACTCTATACCAGCTCTTCCATCTTCAAGTCCTCCAATCCGCGAAGGCTCTGCTGCTACAGGTAAGACGGGCAGAGAAGAGTATGTCCTCTTCTCCATTCTTCACTCCCCCGAAACCACGATCTTGGCCGTGCGGCCCCCACTCCACCGTACGGAGTAAATTCAGAGCGCAAAGAAAACTAAAACTTTCTTTTTCTTCTTACAGAGGGCACCACCCGTGGAAACCCTCTAAAACACCTAAGGAAACGGGTTCTTCTCACCTCTTCGGACCTGGACCGAGTCCTTCCGCGCCAATAGCACGAGCTTCATTAAGCCGGGACCGCTCCCCTCAATTCCTCCCCCGCCTCTGACCCCCAGCTCGACCTCACCTGGGAGCGGTTCCACCAGGAGATGGCTTAGAGAAATCCCAGGAAAAGCGGCCCAGCTAGTGACGCCACCAAAGGCACAGTCATGGTCTACCTCATTCAGGTCACCGGCGCACACGCGCCTCAGCCACTGCGCCTCCCGCCGCTGGGTCGTTCCCCCACCCCCACGGTACCGTCGCAGCCTCCCGCATTGCACGCTGGGAACGGCCTCCCTCCACCTCTCGTAGACTTCAGTTCCCAGCATGGACAAGACTCCAAGCAGAACTGCACTCTGGGATTTGGAGTCCTTATTCCTCGCCTTCTCCGTCTTTAACAGAGAGTCCAAGGGACCCTGCAGGAGACTCTAAACGCAAAGCATCACCCAAGGTCGTGAAATGTAGGCTCCCTTCGCATCCGGGGCCTTGTGCCGTCTTTCGCGGGGTGGGGAATGGTGTCTCCTAGCAGCCGCCACCGCTCTTGCTTGCACAGGACCTGTTGGCGGGATCGAGTCCGGGTGGAACCGCGCTGGGGAGCGGTCAGGCGTGGCGGCGGGGCCAACCTTGGTCCGTGCGGCGGATCAGGGATCTCTGCTGGTTGCCAGGCTCGGTTAGGTGGGTGGATCTTGGTGAGCAGGAGCAGCCAGTTTCTTCCCAAAAAGGTTCTTTAAGTCTCAGGGCCCGTACGTAACAGCCTGTCTTCCCCACCCCTCCTGAGTCTTTGGTCCGCAATCCGTCGGCCTTCTCCTAGCTTCAGCCCCGGTTTCCCCGGCCTACCTGCTCTCATTTCAGGCGTTTATTTACACACCTTTTCTTTTTTACCCCTAGTTCCTGCTTCACCGAATCAGGGTTCATTTTCAGCCTTCCAAGTACCCCCGCGTTTGGCACCATTAGATGTTCGCGCGCCTCGGTGGTAAGGGGGCGTGGAGGAGGGGACTCAGAATCTTAGTTCTGACCTAGATTAGTTATAAGAGAGAATCCGTAGTGGTTTATTCAGCCGGTGCAGTCTTTGTTGGTTTGTGCCAGCTGCTATAATTTTGATCAAGGGTATTTTGCCCACTTATCTGTTACACAATTAAGGAGCCATAGCTCTTTGCTAACACCATAGAGGGTTACGATGATGTAATCTATAAAAATAGGAACGCTGTTTACCTCGAAAATGCTAATACCCACCTGTTTTGTTACAGAAAGTAAAGCACAGTGAAAGATTTCAAGATGCCACCTAATATAAACTGGAAAGAAATAATAAAAGTTGATCCAGATGACCTGCCTCGTCAAGAAGAATTGGCAGATAATTTATTGATTTCCTTATCCAAGGTGCTTAATTGATAAACAATACACACACATACATATATATACACACAACTATGATTAATCTAAGTTGTCCCTGAAATCAATGAATATTACAAATGGAAGAATTTTTATATTTTGCCCAAGGGTTATAAAACATAAAATAGTTGTTTTTCTTTTTACTTAGGTGGAAATAAGTGAGCTAAAAACTGAAAGTCAAGAAAATATGATACACCTTTTCAGAATTACTCAATCACTAATGAAGGTTTGTATGCAGTAGGTTTTAATAATGGTTTTGACTATTGGAGGACGTTTAAGGAACTGTTCTTAAATAAGTTAGTCTTTATGAAAGTACTTTGTAATATCAGAATCACTCAAAAATGAGATCTCTTCAAATGTGGATTGAAAATTTTAGTGTGCAAAACATTGCTGGTTTCTGCTCTAAAGTTCCTAGAAGAATGTCTAAGGGAAACAGAATGGGTATGTTTAAAAATAACATAGAGAGGTCCTTTGTAATTATGTTAACATAATCCTGAAGTCAGAATGAAAAGTGTGAACACTTGTATAGGGGTTTGTTGGGAGGGGGAAAGATTTAGGTGAGAGAAGGCCTCATGAGGGGCAAAGACTGATGAGTAATTTTAGGTAAATGGAAAGCAGTGGTAAACATTAAAAAGCTTCTAAAGCTGGAAATCACCTTAAATAAAAACTTGGACTAGAAAATGTGCTTGGTCTCCTGGGTATTTACCCCAAAGATACAAATGTAGTGATCCGAAGGGGACGTGCACCCCAATGTTTATAGCAGCAATGTCCACAATAGCCAAACTATGGTAAGAGCTAAGATGTCCACCAACAGATGAATGGATAAAGAAGATGTGGTGTATATATACAATGGAATATTATGCCATCAAAAAACCCCCGAAATCTTGCCATTTGCAACAACGTGGAGGGAACTAGAGGGTATTATGGTAAGCGAAATAAGTTAATCAGAGAAAAACAAGTATCATATGATCTCACTGATATGAGGAATTCTTAATCTCAGGAAACAAACTGAGGGTTGCTGGAATGGTGGGGGGTGGGAGGGATGGGGTGGCTGGGTGATAGACATTGGGGAGGGTATGTGCTATGGTGAGCGCTGTGAATTGTGCAAGACTGATGAATCACAGACATGTACCTCTGAAACAAATAATACATTATATGTTAAAAAAAAAAAAAAAAAGGAAGGGAAAAATGAAGGGGGGCAAACCGGAGGGGGAGACGAACCATGAGAGACTGTGGACTCTGAGAAACAAACTGAGGGTTCTAGAGGGGAGGGGTTGGGGGAGGATGGGTTAACCCAGGGATGGGTATTAAGGAGGGCACATGTTGAATGGAGCACTGGCTGTTATATGCAAACAATGAATCATGGAACACTACCTCAGAAACTAATGATGCAATGAATGGTTACTAACATAATAAAATAAAATTAAAAATAAATTAATTAATTTTAAAAAAATGTGCTTATTCTTTACGGTTGAGACAGGTGCAGAAAATTTATAGTAGGTTATAGAGGAAACAAATGTTGGGTATAGCTTGCAGTAGGCTGTCAAGGGTAATACAGGTGTATTTTATACTATCAGCAATGAGGAGCCATTAGAGGTTTTCGAGCCACAACTGGTAATAACAAAAGTATGCTTTAGGAAGGCTAAATTAGGTACGTTAATAGGACAAATTGAAGGGAATTGAAGCCATTTAGACATAACATTGTGAAGGTTAGAAGATTATGGACTAAAATAATGACAATGGTAAAAGAAAAAGTAGAAAACATTACAAAGGGAAAAGTTACAGTACTGGATATAAGACGAAGGAAAAAGAGGAATCAAAGATATTTCAAGCTGTTAGGAATCTAGGAATTATATCCTTAAGTAAGAAAATCGTCTATTCAACAAATATTTACTGAAAGTCTCCATATCCCAGGCATTGAAGGCACTAAATATTGGGAAAGCAAGTGAAACAAAATCCTCATTTTCAGTGCTTATGTAAAGATATAATTGAAATAACCTTTTTTATGTTTAGATGAAAGCTCAAGAAGTAGAGCTAGCTTTGGAGGAAGTTGAAAAAGCTGGAGAAGAACAAGCAAAATTTGGTAAACACCCTGGAAAACTTTATCATAGTGTTAAATAGGGGATTCTCTTTAATATACTCTATAAAATTTATATACTCACTTTATTTTAAAAGACATTTCTAGAACTCTTACTTCATGGATGAGGTATAAAAGTTATTTTTTTCTTATGTTACCTTATAATCATGATGGAATCTTTAACAATTTTATTACTTTGTTGAAGTTTATTTAAAAATTTGTTTTGAAATAAATCTGACCAATTGAAACTTTTTTTTTAATAGAAAATCAATTAAAAACTAAAGTAATGAAACTGGAAAATGAACTGGAGGTATGTCCTTTTGTATTACCTAGGGTGTAATTGTTGTTAATTTTATTATTTTGAATTATTTTTAAAATTTTATATTATTGGCTGGAAAAAATCACAAGAATGATATTGTGTTCATAATTAATTGTTTGTTCAACATATATTTTACATGTAATGTAAATTCTTAAGTTTAAGAATACTTAAATTCTTAGGATTGAGCATCCAATTATGAACAAAATAAAAACATTCCGTAGGGGTGCCTGGGTGGCTCAGTTGGTTAAGCAGCTGCCTTCGGCTCAGGTCATGATCCCAGGGTCCTGGGATCAAGCCCCATATTGGGCTCCCTGCTCAGCCAGGAGCCTACTTCTCCCTCTCCCTATGCATGCTGCTCCCCCTGCTTGTGCTCTCTCTCTCTCTCTCTCTCAAATAAATAAATAAAATTTAAAAGAAAAGAAAAAATTCAGTAATCTGAGGCTTAGTCTAGAGAGGTATACAGAAGATTACTAGTAACTGAACTGGAGTGGAGGCACATGGGAATTTGAGGAATAGTGATGGAAGGATATGCAGAAGAAGTAGCTTTTGAGAAAGCTAAGAGCCAAAATATGAATATATTGTTAAGGAACTGAATACATTGAGATTCCTGAGAATGTGGGAAGGAATGTGATATAAATGAGTTAGCCTTTAAAAGAAACGACCTTCTTCCTTTGTAGTAGGAAATGTGGATGTATACAGAAGATTTTATGTTTGTAGATTGAATACCTGGAAGTTGAGAGGTTGGAGGGAAAGCCCATTTGCTAAAAATAAGAGTGGAAGATGTGTGGTTAAAGTTTAAGGAAAATTAAGCTTGAAATATAGTGGAGAATGAGCTGGAGATTAGGGTATCTGGAGTCAGACAATTTGAATTCAAATCCTGATTCTTTTACTTACTAACTCTGTCAACTAGGATGAGTTATTTTTTATTCCATACTATATATCCATCTCCTAGAAAAATATCAACCATTCTCAATATATACTTATTAAATGAATTATGAAATTGGATTGATTCTGTTAGTATTTAGCCAGGCAGCTACTGTAGAATAGAAGGACAGGGCAGTGGGAGATATTGGTAAGAAAGTGGTTGAAGTGATAAGTAATGATTATGAAATCTCAGCTGAATGGGTAAATCAAGATTTGAATGGTGGGAGAGGTTAGAGACAAGTCAAGGGATTAGAGGGTCCTATGAGGTCAGAGGGAGGTATACTAGGAATCATGAGAAAATGTTTCCACTGGGACAAGGTTCTGGTGTGGGCATGAGAGTGGGAGGCTATAGTGAATTCAAGAAGCATGTAAAAAGATAGAGACTAGAATGAAAGTTATATGGATGTGGAAACTGCTTAGGGGGGCTTTAGTGAAACACTATGAGCCATGTGCCAAAAATTCTCAATGAATTTTGAGAGGGAGCAATTGGGAAGCTAGTAATTTGCTGCTACCATGAGTAGGTAGGGATTAGATAGCTGGATATCATATAGAATTCATAGCAACTGGAGTTTTCACAAGATGGTGGAGGAATGATAGCCTGGAAGTTGCAGGTTGAAGTAAATCAACACCTTCTCTTGCCCTTGAGGTCTTGGGATGTGAAAGAATGAGCATCTCCCAATTAAAAGAGTTCCAAAGGATTTAGTATACTAAAGAAACCAAATTGCAGCTAAGGAGGGAGATGGGGAGCATGATTTAGTAAAAGGGCTAAGAGTATAAAATATTAATTTACCTTGAAAGAAGATTTTTGAGAGCACAAAGGAAAGTTTTCTGAAGGAGGAAAAGAGGGAGAAAACTAATATATAGAAGTATCACAACTGTACGGTAAAGAGATGAACGTGAGACAGGTAGATAACTAAAGGATACATTTTGGACCATGACCCCAAATAACAGGAATATGGAATGAAATGGATTTAATCTACCACAAGATTTTTTTTAAGTAAAGTCTACCCCCAACATGGGTCTCAAACTCATGACCCTGAGATCAAGAGTTGAATGCTCTACCTACTGAGCCAGCCAAGTGCCCCAATCTGGCACAAGATTTTCAAGGTAATCTTAGTCTGAGCCATCCAGTACGGACACACTAATCACTTGTCGCTGTACATTTAAATTCATTACAATAAAAATTAAAAATTCAGTTCTGTAGTTGCAGTAGCCACATTTCAAGTGCTCAAAGCCACTTGTAGATAGTGGCTACGGTATTCAGGCATGCAGAGAACATTTCCATTATCCCAGAAAGTCCTGTTGGACAGCACTGGTTTAAATAGGGTATGAGGGAGGGGCGCCTGGGTGGCTCAGTTGGTTAAGCGACTGCCTTCGGCTCAGGTCATGATCCTGGAGTCCCGGGATCGAGTCCCGCATCGGGCTCCCTGCTCGGCAGGGGGTCTGCTTCTCTCTCTGACCCTCTTCCCTCTCGTGCTCTCTATCTCTCATTCTCTCTCTCAAATAAATAAATAAAATCTTAAAAAAAAAAAAATAAATAAATAAATAAATAAATAGGTTATGAAGGAAAGGGCAGGTTAAGAGCACCACAAGTCGGGTTCCCTGGGTGGCTCAGTCAGTTGAGTGTCCGACTCTTGGTTTTGGCTCAGGTCATGATCTCGCAGCTGTGGCTCGAGCCCCACATCGGGCTCTGTGCTCAGTGCAGAGTCTGCTTCAGATTCTCTTCCTCTTTCTCACTCACTCACTCTCAAATAAGTAAAAATGTTTAAAAAAAAAAATAAAGTCACCAGAAGTCAATGACTGGGTGGAGTCCCTGCTGGTTTGTAGCCTGGTTTCAGAGTTGTGATGCTCAGGACAAGCCTTGATAGTTCATTGCCTTTGTTCTCTGCTTGTGCAGTTTAGTCTGGTGTCTGTGGCTCAATGGTTATAATAGAGCCTGAGCGATTGACAGTCAATTCAGAGCTGTGGGTGGCTCAGAAGAAGCTTAAGGGCTTGTCAGTCTGCAAACTAAAGCTTAAATACATAATTTTACAAAACAGGTTCTTAAGCTAACATGATTTTAAACATCTGGTGCTAATTATAATACAAATTTAAAGTCAATTTGTTGTTGATTCTCCAATTATAATGGGGCTGATTTATACTTCTGTTTTATTACTTTAAGATGGCCCAGCAGTCTGCAGGTGGACGTGACACTCGGTTTTTACGTGATGAAATTCGCCAACTTGAAAAACAGTTGGAACAAAAAGATAGAGAATTGGAGGACATGGAAAAGGAGTTGGAGAAAGAGAAGAAGGTTAATGAACAAGTAAGGCACACTTTCCTCAATGAATTTTAACTGATCAAGTTACCTAAAAACACCTGATTATACTTTTTATAATGGTAACTATCAATTGTATGTTTTATGTGAGAATTGTGTATACTTACCTCTCAGGTTTTGTATCACTGTTCATGTTGTCAACACGTCTTTAAATCAAATTTCTTGTTTTTGGGAGTACCTCGCTTTGTGCAATAAATACCTATATGTAAAAAAATATAGGTTCTTAAGAAGTTGTGTTAATGCCACTATTTTATAAATCAGTGTATATTTTAAAGTACATTTTATCTTTTATACAAATATAGTTATTGCCTTTTATGTTATTCTTCATTATTTATAAAATAATTCGTGCAGTGGTCACTTAAATTTAGTTTGAGGAAAAAATTTTTTGCAGCTGAATTTGTGAGTTCCTGTCAGAAAACAGCATGTGTCCTATTTTGCCTCACCTGTCAGTAAACTTATATAAAATCTGCTGCCTAAGTGTGGTAACTGTCCCATCCCTGATTCCCAAAAGCTTTTTCTACCTTTGTGTCCTTTAGGTCAATATTTTATTACATCCTAATAATTTTATTTTGTCCATTGTTCTCTAAAAAAATAGAAGGTGGTAAATTTTAAGTAGACAACAATAATTATAAGATGTTGCTATTTTAAAGAATTTGTTATAAATTGATTTTGTAAGGAAAAACATGCCTATTCTTGATATATCTATTTTCTTATATAATTTAGAAGATTCATGCAAAGGTGATCTATCCATACCATTTTTGTGGTGAAAAAAGTATGGATTGATGCCACCTAAAGGTCAGAAATAAGTTCTTAGAGGATTGTCTGTTTAGTTGACTCAATAAAACATAACAGACCTATGGATTTCTTAATCATTAAGGATTCAACCTATGACATACAGTAATAGAATTGCTTATTAGGGGGATATCTGTGGTTTTCTGGACTGTTGTTCTTCTGTCTAGCCCATATATTAATCAACTTTTTGTCATTCATACCATGCACCCTTAGCTAATCAGAAGTACCGTGTCCATTCTTCTTAGACTGCTATCTTTTATTCATAGGTACAAACACAGAAAACTTGAATATATGGCCTGTGTACCATTCCAGTTGCTAGATTCCTTGAGATGGAATATGAGTTGTTGGCAATTTCTTCTTTGCCCTTAACCAGTCATTCACTTTATGGAGTATTTATAGCTTGCCAGAAACGGTTAGGTACTAGGAATACAAAGGGCAATGATACCCTACTTTTTGATATTCATTGTCAATAATAAATATAACAGAGGATACTCTGGGGAGGGTTACCTAAATCAGTCTTGAGGTTCAGGAAGTGATTTGTAAACTGAGACCTGAAGTAGTAGTTAGTCTGGCAAAGGGTTGGAGTATACATACGTGGTGGTTAAAGATAGGGCATTCTGGCCTGAAGATACAGCATTGTTAAGATCTGGAGGGAAGAGATGGCATGGTGAATTCAGGGAACTAGTTATTCATTTTGGCTGAAATATAGGTAAAAATAGCTAGTGTAGAATCCTTACTGTGTGCCAGATATTTTATATGCGCTAATTCATTATTCCTCATTTCATACTTATCATGAGATAGGTAACATTTCTCCATGCTATAGATAAGGAAACTGAGACACAGGAGGGGTAAGTAATTGTTCACGGTTACAGAAATAAGTGGTAAAACCAGGATTTGAGTCCAAACTTACTCAGTGAATCTATGCTCTAAACCACTGTACTATCCTGCCTTCCTAGTTTAAACATTTGTGATCCTCTGGAGAGATAAGCACAGGCCAGTTCCTGAGGAATTGGGTGTTTTTCCTAAGAGGAGCCAATAAAAATTTTGAATACAAGAATATCATGATCAGATCTACTTTTGAAGTTTATTCAGCTTTACAGAGAGTGGATTGAAGGGGACTAAGTATAGTAAGGAGACACTGCTGTTAATTCAGGCAGGTGCTGATGATGGGCTAATTAAAGTCATGACTCAAGGGATTAAGGGATCTAGACACGTTTAGAGATGTGGGTGTAATTGGATGTGGTGAATGATTGATTGGTTGTCAGAGGAGAGGGAGGAATGGAGAGTTTTCTGCATTGGGCCACTGCATAAGGAGACTGTCATTTAAGTAGAGACACAAAAGGAACTAGAAAGTGTGTAATTATTACTTCAGTTTTCACTTTTGTACATGTTGAGTTTGAGGTCACAGTGGGCATATTCAAAAAGGATAACTGGATTTGGAATTCATGAAAGACACTGGGTGGATGATGAATATTTGTGAATTAAGAACATAGCTATGAAGCCATAGAAATGACTGTAAGGGAGATCTCTGAGAAATGTCTAATGAAATAGGAAGAAGTGCTTCAAGGAACGGCACAAGAAAAGACAAAACTCAAGAATGTAATGTTTGAAACACTAAGGGAAAAGAGCATCAGTAGTGCTAAATGCTTCAGTGTTAAGTTCTTGACATCTCTTGCCTTGTTAAAATTTTCCAGTTCAAAACACAATGGGACTGTTCCTTAATTCCCAGGTGACGATGATGATGACAGTAGTAGGTAAACTCTGGAGATTTTTATAGCATTTGGCATTTTATTATAAACTTTCCCTAAACTTTTTATTTTGAAAACTATCAAACCTTCATAAATATTGTAAGAAAAGGAATAAACATTTTATGCTCTTAATATAGATTCACCAGTTGTCAAAATTTTGCCACATTTACTTTCTCCATCAGTATCTTTATATACACATATTTTTCTCTTTATTTTTGCTGAGCCATTTGAGAGTTAACTGTGGATATTATGATACTGCACACTGAAATATTTCAGCATGTCTCTGAAAAAAGAGGAGTATTCTGTAACATAACCACTATATAATTACCATATGCAGGAAATTTATTTTTATTCAATACTCTTATCTAATATCTAGTCTGTAATTGTATTTTTTTCTATTGGCCTAATACTGCCTTTCATAGTCCCTCCACCCAATATCCAAGGTTCCATCAAGGATCACATACTGCATTTGCTTATTTATTACAGACTTTTAACTATGTTTTAATTGCAAACCACTGAGAATTTTGCTTTCTCCTTGAATTAGGGAGAAAAGCGGAAAAGTGAAAGGCCATAAGAGGGATGGGGTTTGGACAATGGATGAAAAAAATCTGTGATAATAGTTATAGTATTTACCTGTTTTGGGAAACAAAAGAGTCACAAATGAAATCATTTATGAGAGGAGGGGAACATGCTCCATAGTTTTTTGTTATTTCCTGCACTGAACATTGTGCTAAGGACTTCATATACATTATACTTAATTTTTACATCAACATATGAGATGGGAAAATTGGATTTAAGAGATGGTAAATCACTTGTTCATACTCTACCAGAGATTAATGGACAAAGAATATAAACCTGGGCCAGTCTGATTTCAGATTGCTTCTTTTTAACCATTATGTTGTGCTGCCTTATATTTCTAAGTAATTTAAATGCTCACCAGAGCAGAGTATATTCTAGCTCTGACATAGAAGAACTGCAAAATATTAAAGATCTTGGACAGAAAATTACTCATTAGATTTTGGGGGGGGGTAATTTGTTTATTGCTTTGTTTCTGTATCCTTTGGTTAGAGTTTTGGTTTTAGTTTTTTTTTTTTTAAATCTTTTAAACTCAACCTGTTTTTTATAATCCTTAGATTTCACAAGTTTTGGTTTATTATTCATGTCTTTGATCAACATGAGTCCTTAGTAGTTAATCATTCTCTACTTCATTGGAGAGAATGTAAAATTTAAATTGATCAGCCGAAAACCTGGTTTTATATTGAATTACTGCTGAACATTATTTTTTTTCCTATTTTAGTTGGCTCTTCGAAATGAGGAAGCAGAAAATGAAAACAGCAAATTAAGAAGAGAGGTTGGTAAAAAATTTTAGTAGTTGTGGTAGTTCAACAAAGTTACTTGTTAAAAAGTTTTCATAAATTTATACTCTAACCACAACTGGAACCTTCTAAGTAACTGATGCTATTAAGCTGCCTGATTTTATGATATGAATTTGTCTCGGGGAAATAGAAAATAAATTGAAAGTTGAGGCCATTAAGTACTAACTACATTCATCTCTTACTTTATGTGGGTAAATTTTGCTTTGTTTCATAAGCCATTCTTTGTTATTTTGCTAATTAACTGAATAACTGGATTTCTGTCTTCTCTTATTTTACCCAGTATTCTTTTAAATGTTTTGTTTCTCATGAAATCTTATAAGTTCTTTATTATTTGGTTCTTCTGAGCCAAATAATGTTTGTACATTGTTTATCCTTATAAGAGTTCTTATCTTATTAACATAACCAAAATATTCTTTGTTTTGGTTGATAATGAATATTCTTGCTTTCTTTGATTATCCAAAATAATATCTCCTTCTAAAATTTCTCTTTTTTGTTTTAATTTCTAATTCTTAATTTTAATTATGTATCATCTTACTCATTTCTAATTATCTTTTTCCTGTTCTTTTCTGGAGAACAAACGTCTAAAGAAAAAGGTGAGACTTTAAGGGTGGTGAGACCTTGGGAGTTTAAAGATATGTTTTGAGATCAGCTATTTAGAGGATGAAATTTTGTTTCTATGCATAGTTTCTTAATATAGAATATTGTATTTGGTCTGCCTTCAGAACGAGCAGCTTCGTCAGGATATTATTGACTATCAGAAACAAATAGATTCACAAAAAGAAACACTTTTATCACGAAGAGGAGAAGACAGTGACTACCGATCACAATTGTCTAAAAAAAACTATGAACTTGTCCAATATCTGGATGAAATTCAGGTAAAATAGAAGTCAGTTCAAGGCAATGATTCTTATAAAACTTCAATTTCATTAATATAAACCTAGTATTTGGCCCTACATTTAAATTCTGTAGTAGAAATCTGCAACTATGCATTTGGAAACATGAAATAAATTACGTCTTTAAAGTTATAAATCTTACGATTCATTCATTTTATATGCCTATCTTGGGCATTAAGAAGAACAAAGCTTTTTAGATACAATTTGCTTGATATTTAATTTGATTTAATTGGTCAAAAGCAATTGCTACTACAGATCTCTAAAGAATTCTCTATTCTTCAGCAGGCACTTAGGACTCTGTTTAATTTAGTTTAAATTTCAGTTTCTTAAGTTAACCATAGTGTCTTTAACTTTATTAGACTTTAACAGAAGCTAATGAAAAAATTGAAGTTCAGAATCAAGAAATGAGAAAAAATCTAGAAGAGTCTGTACAGGAGATGGAAAAGATGACTGATGAGTATAACAGGATGAAAGCTCTTGTCCATCAAACAGATAACATAATGGACCAATTAAAAAAAGAAAATGATCATTACCGGCTTCAAGTAAGAATTGCTGTTAGAGTAACTCATTCGTGCAGACTTCATATCGTATCATTACTATTTATGTGAAACTAAAAGTACTTTAACTTTCTAGGATATGAATTTCTGTCTTATGCTGTAATATACGTTTTACTGTAACATGTTGCCATGCTGACATGTTTGTCCATATGTGTTTTCTCTAATGCCCCTACGCATACCTTGTAGTTGATACCTGAATGAATGTGTAGACAGCAGTCCTGGAAAACTAATAAATATGGGGATTTTCTACTAAAGATGCTTAGAAGTCCTGTGGACCTGAAGTTAAGTTTTATACCGTAAAATAAATACACTATAAATATGAGAAAACCAATACATTACTCTTTTTTTTTTTAAGATTTTTTATTTATTTATTTATTAGAGAGTGAGAGAGAGGGAAACAACATGAGAGGGGAGAGGGTCACAGGGAGAAGCAGGCTCCCCGCTGAGCTGGGAGCCCGATGTGGGACTCAATCCCAGGACCCTGGAATCATGACCTGAGCCGAAGGCAGTTGCTCAACCAACTGAGCCACCCAGGCGCCCATACATTGCTCATTTTTTTACATGGTATTAAACTAGTGTAAAAATAGAATAATGCTCAAAAATATAATTCTCTAGTAATGACAAATAATTAGATATCTGTAATGATACAGAAACCATTAAATACCACTTCTAACTACAGAACTGCTCCAATAATGAATATGCATTGGTAATGTATACACATATATGTGTATGAGTATGTATACTGTGTATGTGTAATATATGTGTAAATATGCATATCTAACAAATATGTATATATTGCACTATTTTGCAGCAATTCTTGAAACAATTATTGCCTTTTAGGTGCAGGAGCTTACAGATCTTCTGAAAGCAAAAAATGAAGAAGATGATCCAGTCATGGCTGCTGTCAGTGCAAAAGTAGAAGAATGGAAGGTGCTTTTTTCAGTTGATCTAATGGTTTTTCATTTGTATTTTTGATTTCAATTTCTTAGTCTTAGTTTTCTTTAAAGGCCTTATGGTAGTTAGTGACATTTTTATTGGGCAATTTTTGTCCTAGTTAGGAAAGCACTAAGCAGTCTCTCCTGTGTAGTCCTCTAGCCTATGTGTAGTGTAAGTCTAAAACTTAACTTATTTGTCATCTAAAATAGATAACTCTAAGTAAAATTTAAATTTTTTTACATAACTCATAGTTACCTTGTATTAAGTATATATAGTTCCTGGCTAATTTTAGTTTTTCTAACTCTCCTTCCTTCAGACCAATCCAACTATTGGTTTTCCAGTGGGAATGGGAGTAAGGAAGGGGACCTTTCGGAATCATTTGAGAAGTTTTTTCAAAATACACCTTTCTTGCTCCTCCCCACTCTCCAACCCCAACCAAATCCTCTGGCCTTCCCATGTCAGAAGCTAGGATTATGATGACTGTATATTTTGAAAAAAGTCTAAAGCAATTCTGAATAAATCTAATTTTAAAAGCTATCACTTTTGTAGTCATTGTTTCTAACAGAGTTCACATAAATCTTGTTGGCTCTTTGGATTTGGTTATCTGGGAAGTTCAGATAACCTACATTTTAAACAAAAGCAGTAGTGGTGACAGTGATGCCCTGTAGAATCAATCAGGCGTCAGTAAACTTTCTGTAAGAAGTGCAGAGAGTAAATATTTTAGACCTTCTGGTCTCTGGTGTAACTAAACTCTGTTATTATAACATGAAAGCAGACATACAGCATACATAAATGAATGAGCTGTTTTGCAATAAGACTTGACAAAAACAGGCAGCAGACCAAATCTGACCTTTGATTGAGTTTACTGACCCCTGGAAAAGAGAAGTTTTTACATCCTATTTAATTTTGGGGGGAGAGATGGTAGTATATGTATTCTTTTGCACTTTATTTTGTTTTCACTTAGTATTGTTAGGAATTATTTATATCAGTATATATAGTATTGCTTTGTTCTTTTTAATGGCTTTGTAATTTTTCTTTGTAGGTATGTTATTTATTTAAGCGCTACCCTATTATGTGATATTTAGCAGGTTTCTGATGTTTGGTATTAGAAACAATGTTACAATGAATATCTTCGTGTATTTGTTATTTTGCCAATACGTGGATTAAATTGCTACAAGTTGTCATATATATCCAAATACATACCTCCAGTTTTGACACTTGTCTTTGGCTTTATGGTATTTTCACTATGAAGTTTTTTTTTTTTTTTGTATTATGTAGTTTATTTTTTTGTGGCTTTTGAACTTTGTGTCATAATTAGCGTTCTGAGTATAAAGTTGTTTCCTCTATTTTCTTCTGGTACCTCCTAGTTTCATCTTTTACATTTAAGTCTTTAAAGCATATGTAATTAATTTTGTCATGGAGAGTGAGGTATGGATGCAACAGACCTATTCTGTGTCCAAACATTATTTATTGAACATTTTATCTTTTTCCTACTGAAATACGGTTTCGTATTTATTACATACGACATGCTTGTTGAACTTGAATTTATTTTTGGATTCTCTGTTTATATTGATCAATCTATTTCTAACGTGTGTCCTTGCTTTAGTTATTGTTATGCTTAAATATTTGAAAAAGCTGTTCATTTTTCAGTTTTTAGACACTTACAAACATGTTTTCTAATATGAAATTTAGAAATAGTTCTTAAAAATCTTATTTTATTGGATATGTGATAAATTTATAAATTATAAGTTTATTTTGGTATTTGGTTCTTCTAGCAAAGAACACAAGACACCTTCATTCAGTGGCATTTTAAGGTTTTCTCTATAAAAATTAATTGTACAAAACTTCCTGGTAGTTGCATGAAGGTATTTATAATTCTTATTTAGGAATAGGTTTTAAAAACTTGAGATTGTTTAAAGATTGAATTTCTAAAACAGCAAAAATTATACTGTATATTTTTGAATTATTTCTTATTTGAACTTAAGGTTGTACATCCAAAAGGCACAAATGATTATGCAAATAGTTGCTGATACTTACTTCAAAGTGAATTTTATTTCCTGCATTTTCTGGTATCTGCTAATGGTATATATTAGAGTAGTTGCCATAAGTGAAAAATGGTTTATTAATTTTCCTCTTATGTAACAGATCCTATGTTGTTTATATCTAGTTAATTTTGTCTTCTAAAGATGATGAAATTATTGAATATCAGCAAATGTTACATAACCTGAGGGAGAAATTGAAAAATGTCCAGCTTGATGCTGATAAAAGTAACGTTATGGCTCTACAACAGGTAAAACCTTCTCAAAATTTGGTTTGTTAAAGTAGACAATGTGTCTAACCTAGTGGCTTACACTATTGGGTATATAATAAAGTCTTTTGAAATCCAATCCCAAGAAACAATTAGAATTAAGTTTAGAGTTAGGAATAGAATTATTTTGTGTGTTTTTCTGTGTTGATTCAGATAATAGACATATTGTTTTGATTGGGAATTATTTAATAAGAAACTTAAAAACTTTTAGAAACTTAAAAATATCCTAGTACTCTTATTAACATTTATTATATTATTTGTTGGTGCTGAAATATCCTGTATAATGTGAAAAAGCTGAAAGTGTCATTATAATTTGACTGTATTACATTAAATTTTATTTTTAGTACAAATATATTCATGTAGAAGGTGTACTTCCCTCGTCTGTGCTCTATAGTCACAGTCCGGAATAAAGAGGGAAATTTGGGAAGTATTTGGAGGATAAGAACAATTGCAAGGGACAATATTTGGAATGAAGTACTACAGGGCAAAAGATGGAAATGGGTGGGTCATGAGGAACGGTAGCATGAAAGAAGTCAGAAGAAGCCATAAATATTAGAGAGTTCTGGAATTCCCTTTGCCAGGATGTTAGCCATTAGATCAATCTGTAAGTATTAGAGTGACATCAGTGTATCTAACATTGTTGTGCAGTTGCGGTATACAGAGTAGTAAAGGACATAGTTTTGACCCAAAAAATACATATTCTACAATCTTGTTGAAGAAACATAAGACCGATTTTTTTCCTTACTTTTAAAATGTATGTTAATACCCATGAAGAAATAATATGTAATATTCAAAAATATTTTATAGGGTATACAGGAACGAGATAGTCAAATTAAGATGCTCACTGAGCAAGTAGAACAATATACAAAAGAAATGGAAAAAAATACTTTCATTATTGAAGATTTGAAAAATGAGCTTCAAAGAAACAAAGGTAATTAATGTTTAATAAGCATATAAAGTTATTTTATGTACCATTCAATTTTATAAGTATTTTATTTTTATTAAATTATGTCAATAGATATATTATTGATTTTTCTTTTTGAATTTTATCATTTTTAAAAATGACTTACATATATTAACTAGTATATTAGCTACATATATTACTAGTGTTTAAATTTGTAAGTGATGGAGATATTTTCTGTAATTTTTTTGCAATGAAAATTACATTAACCTTTATTACCATATTAGTTATATGAAAGAAATGAAAAATGGTGATATAATTGAGTATAGTTATTTATCCCCTTTTTAATAATTAATAATATATAATAATAGATACTTAATAATTAATAATAGAATAAAATTTTGATCAGTGTAGCAGCATTGCAGAGAGTTTTCAGAAGTCATTTGACTCGTCAGCATTTGAATGAACTTCACCCAATTTAATGTCTCATTTTACTCTACCTACCCTGGGACATACTACCTTGCTATACACCTGAACATGAGCCCTTGAAATAGCAGTGGTCTTCTATTTCCGCAGCACTACATACTGTAGTTATACCAGGACACATTAATGCAAACTATTCATGATGAGTTCATGACCTATTTAACATAATTGCAGAAGATAAAAAAGTAAGGCACAAAGGTAAATAGCTAGTGAGTTTCTCTGCGTGTGTGTGTGTGTAAGTGAAATAATGGTGGTGGTAGTTGGAGGTGCCGTTATAATTTAGATAGTGAGGCAAAAGCCGCATTGAGCCACACTTGAACACTTTCAGGAAGTGAAGTAGTAAGCCGTGCAGATGTCCCTAAACAGTGGGAATAAGTGTAAAGGCACTGAAGTAGGAGTATACCGGGTGTGTTGAAAAACAACAAAGAAGCCCTTGTGGCTGGAACGGTGGGCAGATGGGGCAGTAGTAGGCCATGAGATCAGAGAGGTAACCAGGGGCCATGTCATATAGAGATTTAACAGTTCACTATAAGGACTCTGGCTTTTATTTTAAGTGAGAAGAAGCACCAAAGAAAGTTTCTGAAGACAGGAGTGAAATAATTTGACTTAGGCAGTGTCTGCAATAGATCACAGGAGTGGTAAGGACAGAAGCAGGCAAACCTGTTATGAGACTATTGCAATAATCTGGAAAGGTGCTGGTAGCTTAGAGCATGGACGTAGCAGTAGAGTTATTAGTTGTAGTCAGTTCAGAATGTATTTGGAAGGTGATAGAAATGCAGTTTGCTAACAGATCAGATGTAGGATGTGAGAGAGTTATCAGGACTTTTGTTCTGAACACTGGGGAGGACTGTGTTTCTAGCAAGTTTAGAAATGATCAGGGACTTAGTTAAACAGGACATATTAAGTTTGAGATGCTTATTAGACTTCTGAAAGTATTAAATAGGCACTTGTATATATAGAAGTCTGAGGTTTAGGGTAACAGTCGAGGCTAAAGATATAAATTTGGGAACCATATGCCTAAAAATGGTAGTTGAAGTCATGAGGCTGGCTGAGATCATCAAAGGAACAAATGTTAAGAAGAAAAATGCAAAGATTGAGCCCAGGGATACTTTGACTTTAGAGGCTGGGGAGATGAAAAGGAGCAACCAAAGGATTCTAGGTGGGAGGAAAATCAGGAACATGTAGAGTCCTGAAAAACCACATGAGGAATGTCATCAAGGAAGAGAATAAGCAACCATGTTTAGAGCTGTATTCAATGCTGCTGATAAATCAAGACAAGCATTGAAAATTAACCAGTGGACTTAGCAGTGGCCACTTTTGGTTTAAGAGAAAATGGATAGAGATGACATAGGACAATCTAGAGACTGATTTGAGGACTGTTTGTGTGAAGGGAAGGAGAAAAATGGAGTAGTAACTTGAAGGGAAAGGGGTATGAGGAAAAGTGTTTTTCTCTTTAAAATGGAAGAAATAATCATGCTTCTAGGTTAAAGGAAAGATCCATTAAAGAAGAAAATTGATGCACTCATAAAGCAGGAGAGAGAGAGGGAGAACTTCTGGAGCAATATCCTTGAGAAGGCAGTGGGATGGGATCTAATGTTCCAGTGGGGTAGTCGGCCTTAGGAGCACAAAGAATCCATCCATAATAACAGGAAGGGAGGTGGAGCGTGTAGATACAGATGCAGGTGACTCTGGAGATGACCTGATGGTGAGAGCAGGTAGAGCTTCTGTACTGATTGCTTCTCTTTTCTCAGAAATGTTCTTAACTGAAAGGATAGGGGAAGATGTGTTAGAATTTGAGGAGAGAGAAGAAGAAAAGAGAAGGTATAAAATGGTCATCTGGAAGAGTGAACAGAGTAGGGAAATGTAATATGATTGCTGAGCCAACAACAAGGCCCACTTGTTATACTTATTTCTGTCTGTGTGTGTGTAATATGTATTTATTAGACTTATACTTTGACAGTGGTTTAAACTGCTTTAAAAGGGTGACTGATACCATGGGCTTTACATATTCCGGCCACCAGGAGAAAAAGTGACAGTTGATCTCTGCTATCAGATAAGAAAGAGGTCTTGTCTAATGACATTTCAGTCAGTCCATAGTCATATGACCCCTAAAGTCCACAGAAGGTGTGGGTACTAGAATATACTCTATACTTGAAGTTAACTTGTAAATATGACAGCTAATGGTGTTTTCCTTTCATTGGTTAGGATTAGGTTTAGCTGTCAGAACTAAAGATCTGAAAAATAGTGGCAAAATCAAGATAGAAGTTTTTTTCTCACCTGTGTGATGGTGTAGAATTAGGCAATCCGGTGTGTTGCCCTCATCTGTCTTGTCCAAAGTGGAGCTCTACCTTCACGTCCACATCCCAAACAGCAGGATAGAGGAGGTGGGGCAAGAGGCAAATAGCACACACTGAAGGATGGGCAAGTAAATATACTGTGGCGGGCCACGTGGAAGAAGCAAGAGTAGACACTAGGGACAGCTCAGCCTCTCACATTCTCCATCTAGGCTTTTCACTCCAGAGAACAGGGCCCATTTCTTGTAAACATGCATGCTTTCCCACACTAGTCCAATGCTTATACGTTAATACATACTCTATAAATTAGTGAACACTTTTGGTGGATAAGAATGATTTGTGTCAATATGGGAATGTTATATTTTGGTCTAGCAACAGTTTGTTAAGAAAATATAAGTAGAGATTTTTTAGCTATTAAGTTTAGCTGCAAGCAACAGAAAAAATCAAATGTAACAGTGATTTGAACAGGATAGAAATGTATTTTTCCATGATACAAACAAAGTTGAGGTGACTAGTTTGGGGTTGGGTGTGATACGTGCACAAACACCGGGTATCAGGCATCCTGTAACTTGCTGCGCTGCCTGTCTCAACATGCATGTTCTCAGTGTTTGAGTTCCAGACTTAATATCTGTATTCCAGCTAGCAGGAAAGAGGAAAGAGAAAAGATTCACTCCTCCTCTTTAAAAACATTTCCTGAAATACACACATGGCTTGTCTGCTTATATACCATTGGTCATATGACCACACCTAGCTGCTGGGGTTTAACTGGAAATTTAGTCTTTATTTCATATGTCCATGTGTCCAACCAAAATTGCATTCTTCTCTTACAGTGGACAAAGGTTGAACATTAGGAACAGATAGCTAGTAGTTTTTGCCACAATGATCAATCTTTTTAAAGCAGTGTTTTGCAATCTTATATAATCTGTAACCATTCAGCTAAGATTTTATTGAACTTTTTAAGCTTGTCCTATCAATAAAATGAAAACAAATTTTATTTTTTAAATATAAAATTGTAATAATAAAGGGACTTTTTTAGTGACATACCACTTTTCCTGCTTCCTGTATTGGATTGCAATCAGGGATTTAAAGGAATAAGTAATCAGTTCAATAAATTCATGATTTTTTTTTTTTTTTTTTTACTCTGTAGGTGCTTCAACTCTTTCCCAGCAGACTCATTATATGAAAATTCAGTCTAAGGTTCAAATGTTAGAAGAGAAAACTAAAGAGGCTGAGAGAACAGCTGAACTGGCTGAGGCTGATGCTAGGGAAAAGGATAAAGAACTAGTTGAGACTCTAAAGCGATTAAAAGATTATGAATCGGTATGTATTTTTATCTTGCCAATCAAGGAGCTTAGATTATTCTTGCCACTCACACTGCTCCGTGCCATTTACTGTGTACCTTCAAAAACATTCCAGAAGTGTTTTATGATAAAGGTTATCTTGGTTGGTTTGTACTGCCCTATTCAAACTTTTGATCAGCACTTACTTTTCAGCCAGAGAACTGTTTTCTAGCCATTTGATCAAAGCATTTTGCCCCAGATAATCAGCTTTGGTGAAACAGCAAGTTTAGTTTCTTCGTAATCGGTGTCATTATGCCATCATTATAGATGTGACACCGCTGGTTTATTTGCCAGAAGTTATTTCAGGGACAGTTTTGCTGCCTACTGTGCCAACACACATCTGTCTTGTACTTACTTTGTACTTTTTGTATTTTTAAATCTGATTGCCACTAAGTCAAGTAACTAATGACTTATATATTCTAATGGTATCACTGATTCACTCTTATTATTCCTTTCCTATATTTTGTTAAATGTTTTTTTGTTTGTTTTTTGAGGGGGTGGGTAAGAAGCGCCCTAGAGACAGTATGAACATCTGATTTATCTTAATATCCCCTGAATCATCTAGCATGGTCTTATATACAGTCAACATTCACTAATTTTAGTTTTATTTTATTAATAAATTTATTTATTTTAAGAGAGAGCAAGCATGAGCAGGGTGGTGGTGGGGGGAGAGAGAGAGAGAGAGAGAATCTTAAGCAGGCTCCACACCCAGCATGGAACTCACCTCGGGGCTCAATCTCACAACTCTCAGATCAGACCTGAGCCGAAACCAAGAGTCGGACGCTTAACTGACTGAGCAACCCAGTCTCCCCTTGTTAAATGTTTTGTATGTCATTCTCTGAGTCACTTTGTCATTAGGATGCTATACTGGGAAGTTTCAGCTGTTCCATTTTCCATCATATTACTGGATTTGTTTTTTAAAAGCACAATAAAAAGCACAGTTTCATGATACAAATCTTACATATATGTGTACTTCCCCTCAGATTTAATAAGAAAATAAATTCAAAAATTTGATAATTTTTCAAATAAACCACATTATACTTAAATTAGATTGGATATTTTTCAGGGAATATATGGTTTAGAAGATGCTGTTATTGAAATAAAGAATTGTAAAAACCAAATTAAAATAAGAGATCGAGAGATTGAAGTATTAACAAAGGAAATCAATAAACTTGAGTTGAAGATCAATGATTTCCTTGATGAAAATGAGGCACTTAGGGAGCGTGTGGGTAAGTCATCTTTTAAGATCCATAGTTTGATCAATCCTAAATGTCGAGTCATTTCTTATTTTTCTTTTTGTGTAATATTATTTTTAAATAGTTGAATGTGTTTCCCCCCCCATATAAACCCTTCTATAAAAATATTTAAAACAAAACTGGAGCTGCCCTGATTGAAGTGGGACTATGGATTTAATGGGGTTGGGATGGTGGGTGGGCTGTCCTGGAGCACTGCTCTATTCAGTCTGGCATCTCTTCAAGTAATAATTGCTTGTTTAAAAACTGAAAGTCTGCTAAACTAATACCACATTTAGAAGTTAACTCCCCCCTTTCTTTTTCTCAACAAAGGAGGGTCTGTATGACCCATTTGGTTTGCAAAATACTCTCGTTCAGATGAATTCATGAGGACATTTAGAAGTACTGGTTAAGTACTTTTATGATTTATGCTGCTTAAATTTAACTTTGATTGAGTATTTTAAGGTTACTATTGATTCTAAGAAGTAATTAGTAAATATAGCTTGAGAGTTTATATATTGATTTCAAGAAATAATTCATTTAGTATTACTCGTTTGAATGTTAAATTATGACAGTCTAATCTAAATTGCTACTTTGAAGTGAAAATAAAAATCTAAATACTGATTTCATTATACTTGGTAAATACCTGTTAATGCTTTCTTAGAGCTAAAATGATCATCTGTGAAAACTATTCTCTAGAGGAAGGAAAAATAAATATTTTATGAAGAGGATTTATTTATGAAAATGTATCTAAGTAGGACTCAGAATCATGCCAGTACCCCAAGTTAGCCTTCTGATCAACTTGACCTACTGGATCACAGCTGACTTCAAACCGGAAGTTGCTAAAGATGACTGAGCTAATTAAATAGCTGTCACAAACACCAGATTTTCTGTATTTTATTTTATTTTTAAAAATGTTATTTATTTATTTGAGAGATAGAGAGGGAGCGAGAGTACACCAGCAGTGGGTGGGGCAGAGGGAGAAGCAGACTCCCCGCTGAGCTGCAAGTCCAACTTGGGGCTCGATCCCAAGACCCTGAGATCATGACTTGAACTGAAGGCAGATGCTTAACTGACTGAGCACCCAGGTGCCCCTTCTGTATTTTAAAGCCTCCAAATCTTGTTTTACACTTGCTTAAGACAATCTTCATATCTACTTAGTAATAGGAAGTTAGGAAACAGGAACAATGGAGGAATCAGACTCATGTGGTAATATAATTGATATTGATATTAGTAATGACTACTATGTGCCAGGCATTGGACTAAGTACCTTCTATAGGTTAATTTTTTAAACTCTTGACAACAAACCAAAAAAAAAAAAAAAAAGAAAGAAATGCAGTATTAGTCCTACAGCTTAGTTAATAATTGAAAGTGGGAATTGAGCGCAAGTCTGTTTTATTCTACAGCTTCTGTTTTGAATTAATACATTCTAGTACTTTCATGATGATCTAACATGGAGAAGAAGACAGATCCTGATATATTTTGTCAGAATTTCTATTAAAAATTGTGATAAAATGTTGACTTGTAAGGTTATAGTTCAAATATCTGGAAATTCTTGCACAAAAGTATCCCATTCTTCAGTGATGATGGTTAAATAAATTGTAACCATTTGCTCGATGATAACCAATTGCTATATGAAATTTTTATAGCTCATTTGAATGTTGGTAAGTTTTTAATTATACTGCTTTCTATTTTAGGCCTTGAACCGAAGACAATGATTGATTTAACTGAATTTAGAAATAGCAAAAGCTTAAAACAGCAGCAATACAGAGCTGAAAACCAGATTCTTTTGAAAGAGGCAAGTATGATAGTTAATTAGTTATTTTCTGGTTGAACCAAAAGAAATTCTAATAATTTGTGCTTTATAGATTGAAAGTCTAGAGGAAGAACGACTCGATCTGAAAAAAAAAATTCGCCAAATGGCTCAAGAAAGAGGAAAAAGAGCTGCAACTTCAGGTATATGCAGTTATTCCAAATCCTTTAAAGAATCATTGGAAAATGAATTGTCTGGAGCTGAAATTTTCTGTATCTTACATATATTATCATGGTTCTGCTGCAAGTTTAATAAATGAAATAATGGCCTGATGAAGAATATTTAAGTATCACTGGTTTCTGTCCTAAATCTGAAACAGGTAAAAACAGAAAAAGCACAATAAAATAATTGAACAAAACTTCAGAATCATTAACTTTTGAAAACTTTACCATATAGTCTATTAATTCCCACACAATCCCGATATGTTGTGATCAATAATGATAATATTTAGTAATTTCTATATTAATATTTGTTGCTGTTAAATCTTCCTTAAGAGCAGTACATTGAAAACTTTCTTTGTACATTATTCCTTATTAAGTGAAAGTAATGTTTTATTGAATAAAAATTAACTTTTTTGTTGTTTATCTTATTTGATATCAAGAGAACAGTTGGTTAAGTTTTATAATAGCAGTTGTAGTGACTTTTTCTAAGGAGACCATAGCGAAGGAATTTTTTTTTTTTTTAAGATTTTATTTATTTATTTGAGAGAGAGAATGAGAGAGAGAGAACACAAGAGGGGAGGGGGGAGGGTCAGAGGGAGAAGCAGACTCCCCGCCAAGCAGGGAGCCTGATTCGGGACTCGATCCCAGGACTCCAGGATCATGACCTGAGCAGAAGGCAGTCGCTTAACCAACTGAGCCACCCAGGCGCCCCGTGAAGGAATTTTTTTTAACTTCACTCAAGTCCACAAGTATTTGAATAATAGAGGGTTTTTTGTTTGTTTTGTTTTGGTTTGTTTTTGGTATATTTTGATTTTTTATCATCATGGTCTCTATATCAAAAAATTTCTAGGATGGCAAAACTTCATAATTTATTAGTGTATTAACCAGTTTACTCATTCATGATTCTTGTCTATTTTATATGTCTCTAAACTATTCAGTAATTATTAATACTTTAATATAGAATGTGTAAAGAATGATAGAGAAGATAAAAGTCATATTAGTTTCTCATTAATATTAAAAGTGAGCTAAATCAGAAGGTTATATAGGCTACATGTGGACCAAGAATTTTGGAAATTTCTACCTTTTGTTTGACTTAAAACTTGATTTTACTGGTACTCTTGGGTGGCTCAATTGGTTAAGCAGCTGCCTTCAGCTCAGGTCATGAACCCAGGGTCCTGGGCATTGGGCTTCCTGAGTAGGAAGCCTGCTTCTTCATCTGCCTGCTGCTCCCCCTGCTCGTGCTCTCTCTGTCTCTCTGACAAATAAATAAATAAAATCTTTAAAAAAAATCTTGATTTTACTTTTTAAGAATTAGAGTAATAAGAGAGTTATTTCATGTTTCTAATTTGTTAATTCTTTTTTATGTAGGATTAACTGTTGAGGACCTGAACCTAACTGAAAACTTTTCTCAAGAAAATAGAATAGGAGAAAGGAAATTAGGTTTTGCAAGCCTCAAAAATATGAGTGAAGCTCAATCTAAGGTAAACAGTATTGTTATGGCAAAGAGAATAGAAGAAAAATGTTATTATTAGTACTTTCATTTCTTCACCTGTTACCTCATTTTAGACATTGCTTCTTTTTATAATTGTTAAATAACTTTTTTGTTTTAATTTAAATAACCTGTTGATCCAAATATTGATTAATGAGACCTTATTTACTCTAAATACAGATTACGAGTTCAGATAAAATAGAGCTGCCGCATAGGAGACCATCATTTGGTTTTCCACAGTTATATCAGAATGAACCAGAGGAGAATGTCACCATAGGATCATTATCAAGAATGTTACCTGAAATTCAACATAGTGTAGAAAGTGCAGTGGATCCTTTTGTCTCTCTAACTAAACATTCTTCATCTATACAAGTAAAAGATAATAATTCACCTCCAGAAACTATTACGATAAAGGAGATTTTTAAAGCACCATGTCTACAATCTTTAAGAAATCTAGAATCGTTAGTCAGTAGCTTTAGTAGGGAGAGCCATGAAGAAATAGATGACTACTTATACTCTCTTTCTGACCACTCTATGAAGAAGGTGTCAAGAAGCTGTCAGGCACTTGAGAAGACTAGTTTCATACAGAAAAGCAGTTCATCTTTACAGGCCTTATCAACAGCTTCAGACTTAATGCAGAAGTTATCATTTAGGCAAAAATCTGCAATATTTTGTGAACAAATTCATGATAATAGAGCTGACATGGGTGAATCACAAGTAGCAACATCAGAAGATGAACAGGTTCATAACCAGATAAAATATGCTGATATCAATTTGAAAGAAGATGTAAGAAAGAGTGAAGTGCCTTTACAGACAGAGATTTTGAAAAGTAAACTTGATGTTAATCTTCTGGACCGTGTGCCTATTACTACACAATCAAAATCATCTCAGATAGATCCACTTGAAAATCTTATAGAACAACTACGGAGAGAACTAGTATTTCTTAGATCTCAGGTGAGCTTTCCTCCAGATTACATTACTGAGATCACTTTTTTATTAACTCTTTTTTTTGTGACTTCTCTAACAAAGTTCTCTGAGTAATCATTGTAGTAAGAATTTTTTTATGCTTGCACATAACACTAATTTATACATATTCTATTTTTTAAAAATTTAAAAATGCAGTAAGTTTGATATGAAATCATTGACTTGCCTAATTTATTAATTATTCCTTTAGAATGAAGTCATAGCACAGGATTTATTGGTCAAGGAAGCACAGAATAGAAATGCAGAAATAGAACTTGAACGTCATAGAAGCCAGGCAGAACAGGTAGTATAAAGGCAGACTATTAAAAGAGATAATTTTGGAACTAAAGACAAAATCTTTCAATTATATTTCTTTGTCTTTTGCTGTGGGAGTGGGGAAAGGGAGAAAGTGGGAGGAAGACCACCAGCTGTTTTACCTTTTGGGTTTTATTTTTATTACTACTGCTGTATTTCTATAGCTTGTCTCTGGTGTGTTACACCTCAATTGGTCAAAATTTTTTAACTTGAAAACTGTAAACGATAGTGATATTTTGTTTAAAAAAATCAATTTTATTCTTTATGTTCTGTACAGAATGAATTTCTTTCAAAAGAACTAATTGAAAAGGAAAGAGATTTAGAAAGAGGTAGAACAATAATAACCAAATTTCAGAATAAATGTAAGTTACTATTATTTCTTATTTTTCTGTACTTATTTATCCTATACTGAAAATCATGGAGCTAAAAGGACTTTAACACATTCTTGTTTTCTAGTCTGTTTTAACTTTAATTACCTCCACAATACATAGACTTCAGTGTCTCTCATTCATCCATTTGGTTTGTCTTGCTATATTCATTGTCAAAGTTATTAATGTGAATTTTTTGTGGTGATAAATAAGTCAGTTTTTCTTTTTTGTTGTCTAATGAAAGTGAAGTTAAAAAAACAAATTTAAAACATGTTTAAAGAAGTGAAGACAAAGTATCTTTATGATTTCTTTCAACAATGAAACATATATGCACATGATTTAAACAGGTATATCATTTAATACAGCTATTCACACATTGGATTTATAGGTGCATTTTTTGTACATTTATTTACTTTGGCATTTCCCAAATGGGTATTTTTTCTATATGTGAAATATTTGTTATGTGTATAGAATAGTGTAAATTGTGAAGAAGGTACTCACTGAATGAGAAAAATATGTCATTTTAGTAAAAGAATTAGCTGAAGAAAATAAGCAGCTGGAAGAAGGTATGAAAGAAATATTGCAAGCTATAAAGGAAATGCAGAAAGATCCTGATGTTAAAGGAGGAGAAACATCTCTAATCATCCCTAGTCTTGAAAGACTAGTTAATGTAAGTTTTTTTCACATTGGTTTTGTTTTGTTGTCTTATACTTTAAAGATTTGTTCAATTGTTCTCTGGTCTTCATTGTTTCTGATGAGACATTTATAATCATTTGAGTCATTGTTCCCGTTTGTTACATGTCGATTTCTCAGGCTCCTTTCAAAACTTCTCTGTTATTTGGTTTTCACCAGTTTCACTATAATGTGCGCTGGTGTGTGTCTAGGTAAGAGTGTGCATTCATATATTTGTATGTGTGTATGTGTATGTCGTTTGGGGTTTGCTGAGCTTCTTGAATCTGTTTACTTTTCACTACAACTGGAAAGTTTTCCACTTTAGTTCTTCAATTATTTTTTTTGTCCCATTGTCTCTGGGACTCCAGAGACACGTGTTAGACCTTTTGATGTTGTCACACAGGTTTTTGAGGCTCTTTTCATTTTTTCTCCCTAATTTTTTTATCTTTTCTCCTCCTGATTGGATAATTGCTATTTATCTATTTTTAAGATCACTGATATTTTCTTCTATCATCTCCATTCTTCCATTTCAAAGGTCAGCCTGGCAGAGTTTTTAACAGAATTTGGAGTTCCCTTTTGCTGGTTATTTTCTTTCTGGAATTCCTATCTTACTTTCCCGAGACTTTGGGCTCTATCTGTGGTTTTCTTGGCCAGAAAGATGACAGGTCACTGCAACTATAGCCTGTCCCTTCCCCACACCACCTGCCCCCCCCCACACACACATGCAAAATTCACTTGGTTCTGTCTTCCAAGTTTTAAGTCCTCTCCAAAATCTACTTGCTTTTGTTTATTTTCTAGAACCTTCAAATAGTTGTTTTTTATATTCACTTGTTAAGTGTAGAAGGTAGTCTGGTAGGACCTTATGTCACAAACCTGGAAGTGTAATAGGATATAGTAAGAATATTTTAAATATTTCAATGCTTAAGCATTGCTACAGGAAGAATATTAGCCATCAAGTAATAGTATATTTATATTTACTATATAGAGATTTGAGAGTTCTACAGTATTAATGAGTGTTACATAAACTTGAATAAAATATACATTTTAAATTCTTAATATTTAAATATATTGTTTACAAAATCTGAACATACTTAGCATATATTATTGCTTCCCAAATTTGTGCTTCCCAGGAAAATATTTGTTGAATTGCTATTTTTATGGTGAATTAGTCAATAGTTGAACACTCGTTCTTAGCAGCACTGTATTGTTAGTAGAGAGAGAGAGAGATACTGGTATGTTCAAAACTTCCTGAGGCAAGAAGATCATTTTACAAAATTTATGAGAACCATTTAATTCTCTTTATATGTTACTCATTTTTATGTTCCTTCTCCTGTTGGTGACTTTGTTCGCCTCTGCTCTTTGAATGTCTAAAATGATTCTTTATGCTTTTTCTGTGAACATCTTTCATCTGTGATGCTACCTACTACTGATACTGTGTCTAAATCAAACTATTTTCCAAGGGAAACTCCACTTAGTGACCAAATACAAACAGAATGGATAGCACAGGAAATTCTGACTTCTTCTATTTCAGTTGACAGCTTCTGGTCTTGCCAGGACCACTGCTTCCAGAGATTTCATCTGCTTCTATCCTGCGTTGTCATTCTTTTTTCTGATTGATATGCCCTGTCTGTAACTCACAAATGACCTAACAATGCCTGCTGTAAGAAATCTTCAGAATCAGTGACACTTTAGATCAGATATTTCTAGATTATGTACTTCGTTTCATTTTCTGTTGCCACAGGTTATTTTTCAGTACCTCTAATCACCGTTTAATCTCATTTTAATAAAAGACCATATAGGCAACATGGTCCTGTTTCTCAGCAAGACAGCTAACTAGGCTACCCTGATGTCTGTCACAGTACCTCCTTCTACTTACTTCTGTCTTCCTGGTATCCCCTTTGAATTAGTATAATTTATTATTCCATATGATCCCTGCCCCGGTCTCTTGGGGGTAAAAGCTTACTTTTATAAAACTTCTGCCTCAAGTTAAACTCTGGATCACTAACCTTCTTTGTCTTTTCCTTCTTTTCTGAAGCTTTCTTTACTTTGCAGTTAGCAGTTTTGTTATATATAGTTTCTTTAAAATGCAAATATATTTATATGTATGTACTATGTCGATGTGTACCGGGGTGTATGTATATTTATATATGCCATTGTTAGAGAATTAGGACCAATGAAGCCTTTTTGATAATATTTTAATATTTGACATGCTATTTTTGCTTATCCAGCCCTTTTGGGTAGTAGTTTGTTACCATACTTTGCCTTTTTGTCATATATGCTTCAACTGTGTAGAGAGGAAGCAATGGAAAATTCACTTAATTAAATGTAGTAACTATTTCGTTCCTTTGATCATGCTTTAAATATGGATGCTGAATAGTTTCAAAGTATCTGCATATAAATTCTCATTTTGACTGTATAAAAACTTTGTAAAGTGGACAGATGTAACATTATTTCCTCTTCTTTAGGAATAAGGAAACTAAGGTTTAAAGAATTTAAGTCACTTGCTGAGCTAGTAAGAGATTGGTTAAGATTTGAACCCTAGTCTTACTCCCTTCCAGTTGTTTTTCTAGTCTATCAGTCTACTAAAATTAGCTAAATGTTTGTTAAATATTATAATGAGGTAATTACTACGCTTGGTAATACTCATGTAAGTTAATCTAGAGTTTTATAAATTTAGATTCATAAATAAGAAATGGTTTTGGCATATTTTATTATTATGCCTGTCAGTGGAAGAGTAAAATGCCTAAATGTGAATTTTATTTAAAAGGTAGTTTTTTTTTACTATGATTTTAGTATTTTGCTTCACATTTTTTCAATATAATCTAAATATATTAGGCTATAGAATCAAAGAATGCAGAAGGAATCTTTGATGCCAATTTGCATTTGAAAGCCCAAGTTGATCAACTTACTGGAAGGAATGAAGAATTAAGACAGGAGCTCAGGGAATCTCGGAAGGAGGCAATCAGTTATTCTCAGCAGTTGGCAAAAGCAAATTTAAAGGTGAGAATATTATTAAATAATAGAAAATGCTCAGCATTATGAGCATAGTATTAATATGAAACTTAATTTTTTCTAAAAGACTGAGAAAATGCTTCTTGAATTAATTCAACATTAAGAAAACTCCTTTTTGGATTTTTCTTAAATAAGTGGGAAATAAGTACCTTTTATAACATAAAAGAATACAAAACTTCTAAGTTTATACGTAGGTATTTCTAAATAGAATTTTGAGTATGTTTTTTTTTTTTTTTTAAGATTTTATTTATTTATTTGAGAGAGAGAATGAGATAGAGCGAGCATGAGAGGGGGGAGGGTCAGAGGGAGAAGCAGACTCCCTGCTGAGCAGGGAGCCCGATGCGGGACTCGATCCCAGGACTCCAGGATCATGACCTGAGCCGAAGGCAGTCGCTTAACCAACTGAGCCACCCAGGCGCCCCGAGTATGGTTTAATTAATGCCTGATAGGGCATTCATACATTTACTTTTTAAAAATATTCAGTACGAAGAAAAAGTTACCTGCTTTTAAATGTCTTTGGTTGTAAGAGATGTGACTCCCATTTCTGAACTGTTTGTTTCCAGGTAGATCATCTTGAAAAAGAGACCATTCTTTTAAGGCAATCAGAAGGATCAAATGTTGTTTTTAAAGGAGTGGACTTACCTGATGGGATAGCACCATCTAGTGCCAATATTATTAATTCTCAAAATGAATATTTAATACATATCTTACAGGTAGTAAAAATTTTGCATGTGAATAACAAAAGTAATTGATAGTATTTTTTCAATTTAGTCTTCATATATTCCTTTGAGTATTCCTTAGAATATTATCATTGAGATATATTTTTATTGGATTTTGATATTAAATGAAATATTATGAATAAAAGCAATTTCTTCCATTCATCTGTATAAGAAGCATGCTGACATATCTTGTGCATATATGTGTCATGAAACATGATTAACAGGTAGAATAACATGCAGCTAAGGTGGTAATGTATAAATAGGGGAGCACTTATATTTAGTGTTGGTTGGAAAAGCAATTCAAGTGAATAAAGTCCGATACAATTTTTAGTGAAATGATTAAAATTGTTCCTTTTTTGGTTTAACTACTAGAAGAAGTTTTAAAATAAAATTGTCTTTAATGTATGTATTTCTTCCCTTTAAACTTGTGTTAGTTAATCAATTAGTGAATTAGAAAGGGTAGTGCTTTCCCTGTGTTTGTCAGTTTTGCTGCCTATATTGTGGTCATTATGAATGGCCTAATGAGAGATACTTTTTATTATTTCACTTGAAGTGTGAATGCCCATAGCATCACATTCATTTGAAATACAATTACAAAAATGTGTTTGGAATCAATGAAAATATGTTTTTGATTATAAGCACTACTGTCTCCATCTCCTAGATGATCCCTTTGTGAATATACTTGAGTTATGATTATTAAATACTTGTTTTTGTATTTGAAAATTACTTTAATCTTTTTTTGAATATTGGAATTTGTATGTTATCTAAGTCAGGGAGGAACAACCTTACCACTTGTTGAAATACTACTTTATAATTCATGTTATATCATTACATTTAAATTTATAACTTTAGCACTCTTTATGACTTCTCTTATTCTTCTGTAGTATAGGGACACTGTCAACAAGTAAAAGTAGTGTGGCGTTATCATGTTGCTTCAGACAATTTTTTTCATCTTTATATAAAAAATATATGAAAGTCATTGTGGTAGATTAAAGAGCGCCAGTTGGGAATCTGAAAACCTGTTCATAGCGACAAAACATGTACTTGGACTTGCAGTTCTAAGAGTGCTAGATATAGCCAAGGCCTTGGGAGCCACACAAGACCTAACTTTTTAAGTGTTGGATTTGCATGTATGTAAGGCACCTGGCACCAGGCTTGCCATATGTGCTCAGCAATGGCTACCAAGTGTAGTTTTAATGAGCTTTTTAATGTTGAGTTAATCTTTCTAAGTCTGTTTCTTTGTCTATAAAATGAAGTCACTGGAAAGCGTTGTTTGAATGGAGGCATGAACAGATATGTTCACAAAAGGGTATGTGAGGCTGAATGACTAGAGGAAGTTTATAACCACTGAATCTGATCATTTATATGGTTACTGAAACTATCAAATATGATACAAATAATTTTACCAGTTTTATAGTACTTCTCTTTATACATATTGCCTCCTTCCATATGCCTTAAACTAAGATGTTCCAGATATTATAGAAATTATCTGTGCTGCTAATGAATTTGGTAACTATATTCTCTTTTATATATTTTTCCATAATCTTGTCAGAGTATGACTTTATACTTTCCAATTTAAAATATATTCTGATTCTTTTTGCATTCTTATTTCTAAACCAATTTTTAGGAACTAGAATGTAAAGAAAATAAATTAAAGAATTTAGAAGATTCTCTTGAAGACTATAACAGAAAATTTGCAGTAATTCGTCATCAGCAAAGCTTATTATATAAGGAATATCTAAGGTATAAGTGTTAGCAAAACCTTATAATGTAATTGCAGCATATTCTGTTTAATGATGAAAGAAATGTAAGAAAGTACTTAGATATTTTATTTTACCCTTCCCTCATGCCTTTTCCCTTCTATTTTGTGTCTTAGTTTCCTTATCTATAAATTTCTGAGATAGTAATGCCTTTTGCATAGGGTTGTTACAAAATCTAATTGAATTGTTACATGAAAATGCTCAGATATGAACATTTTGCAAATGTCCTGGCACGTGAACATTTTGTAAATGTCAGCTGTTAGCATCATTCTTCATCATCCTTGTCATCATTATTGATATATTTTCATTGGTAACTAATGTTTCTCCTTATCTCTGCTATTTCATTTGTATCAACCAAATAATTTTCTTAGAAGTCATTAGAATACCAGATCAAAGGTGATTTAAACATGAAGGGTAATTATTATGTGATCTAACAAGAAACCCAAAGGTAATTATAGGGTAGGCTGTGTTTAAGTGTTGTCATTATCTCCTTCTGTGGTTTATAAAATAGATGCAGGAGTTCAAGAGAGAGGGAACCATGCCCATTGTAGAAGAGGCATTTTTTTTTTCCCACACAACTTTTTATTTTTAGATTAAAAAAAATTTTCCAGAACCTTCTAGCAGAGCAGACTTTGACTCAGATCACATTAGCCAGAATTGGGCTAATGAGTTGTCCAAGTCATATGTTCAAGTCTCAGCCATTCAGTGGTTAACTGTTAACTGTTTATGCCAGCCAGATTGCAGGTGACTGTAGAATGTCTCTCGGGTAAGCAACAGTGTCTTACACACCTTCTTTTAAGTCAAATGATTTCTACTGTTGTTTGTATTCTAAGTATTTTGCAACTGGTTAACCCTCAAGTTTTAAGAGTAGGGTCAAAATATTGAGAACTAATTTCCAGAATTAGTGTTGATTATTTTCCTGTTTGTTTTCTATTAATAAAATGTTGTAAGATTCAGCTTCAGTTCTTTTATTATAACAGTTGTAGAGTTGTGTCTCATGAAATAATGAAAGTAATTTGATAAAATAATTTCTTTACATTGCATTTATTTAACAAAAATAGAACTTCCAGGCTAAATCTTTGTCGAATGGAATTTTGAGATATTCTGTTATCAGATACCAGTAGCTGTGATGCCTCTTGTTTTCCTGTAGTTAAATATTTTATTAGGTTTATTATATTGTCATTTTTTTTTTTTTTAAGTGAAAAGGAGACCTGGAAAATAGAATCTGAAACAGTGAAAGAGGAAAAGAAAAAACTAGAGGATCAAATCCAACAAAACGCTATAAAAGTAAAAGAATATAATGTAAGTAAAACTCTTTTAAAATCAGTGTACAATATCATACAAACTAAGCCACATTCAACAAGTAATATAAATGTGTCTTTGTGCAGAATTTGCTCAGTGCTCTTCAGATGGATTCGGATGAAATGAAAAAAACACTTTCAGAAAATAGTAGAAAAATCACAGTCTTGCAAGTGAATGAAAAATCACTCATAAGACAGTATACCACTTTAGTAGAAATGGAGCGACAGCTTAGGAAAGAAAATGGGAAACAAAAGAATGACTTGATAGCAATGGAAGCTGAAGTTGGTGAAAAAATTGGACGTTTGCAACGATTTAAGGTACATCTGGTTTTTTTTTTTGACTCTATAAAAACTTTCAAGTATGAGGGAGAGAAGATAGTATAATGAACAACGATCACCTGGATTAATAGTTAACATTTATTAACATTCTGTATTATTGCTTCATCTGTTCCTTGTAGGAATAAATTGGAGACATTTTTTCCCTGAATATTTTAGTTTGCATCTCTAAAAAACAAAGCCTTTTTTTGTTTACATAACACAATAACTTTATCACATCTAACAAAATGGACAATAATTGCCTTAATTATCTAATGTCCAGGCCATATTCATATTTCCTCAGTTGTTCCAGGATCCAGTCAAGGATCCTGAACTGTATTTGGATGTTATGTGTCATTAAGTCTTTAATATTCATAGAATCTCCTGTTTTGTTTTGTTTTTCCCTGCTGTGAAAAATGTTGAAGATTTACCTGATTATTTTCTTCGTAATTTTGCTTATTCCTCTATTCATTGTATTTACTAAAAGCTTTGAAGCCTTGGATATGTCAGGTTAAACATTTTTGATTAGAATACTCCATCCATAATCCATTGGACTTTATAAGTTCTACTTTATGTTGCATCACTTCAAGAGATGGAATGTTTGGTAGTCCCATGTTTCGTGCGTGATTATTGTCTTAGGCAAACAGCAATGTATCTCTACTAGTAAGTGAGTTAACTAGTGATATTTTGGTACCATGCAAATAACCAGTTCTTTGCCAGTTCTCCTGATGGCATTCGTAGCCACTAATGATTGTTGTTATCTGATGCAGTTATTTCATTAGGAGTTGCAAAAATTATTTTCTAGTTACATTATGTTTTCTACATGTATTAGCCGATAGTCCTTTGTAAAATAAAGAGCTTTTCCTCATTAGCCCAGCCTCTTTGGTTATCTTGAAGTATAGTTCCTACTAGAAAGGTAAGATGAAAGCTTCATTCTTTCTTTTTAATGACTAGTGCTCAGAAATCAGAGTTGGAGTACTCTGCTTCTACCTGTTTGCTTGACCTCCCCAGCTTTCTCTTCTCTCAGTATCATTTACAGACTCACACACTTAGTCGTTGTTTGTTAGTCTTGATTTTGGCCAGTGGGAGCCCTTTAAAGCCGGCTCTTGATTCCTTTTGACAATAATCCAATAGTCTTTGAGCCAAGCTTCAAATGTTGGTTTGTTTTCTGGCACAACAAGATGTTCAAGATTTACCTTATATACTTTCATCCAGGTTTGGAATATACCATTACTCTAAAGAACCCTGGTTCTTTTTAGTGGGAAAGGCATTTAGATACCAAAAACTGGTCACTAGATGTTACTGTTCTTGAAGTTTCATTGCTACTGGTCCCCTTCAGTGGACAAATTAGGGAAATACGTGTGTATTAAAACCATGAGTTAATATTGTTATCTCCAGTTCAGATTTAATATAATGGGGTTAGGAAATGGTATGGAGTTGTTACTGGCCTTTGATTTTGTACTTGTATTTCCTTTTTCTTACATGGAAATCTGTTATTAACGTTAAAATAATCGCTCTATCCTATAATATTCACACATTAATTTGAAGATAATCTTGCATTGGTATTAACAACAGCAGCAATGCTACCAGATTTAGTTTAAAATTTCTTTATAGTTCTTATTTTCTTTAGAATATCATTCAATAGGATGTATAGTCAAGGTAATATATTTCTACAGTAACTTGAAATAATTTTCTTTGTGTGTTTATGCTATAAATTTGATATATAGTTAGGCTCATTTGTTTTGCATTTGTCTTCAAACTCAGAGGTTACTTTTCTTTTTTTAAATTGATTTGAATATATAAAACATTTGCATGTTTCAAACATACAGTCAGAGAAATCTTACTTCTTTCCCTATACTTTGACTCCATTCTGCCCTACCTGCTATAGGTAACTGATTATCCTTTTAATGATTCTTTTTGAAGATATTAACAGACACAGGACGTTGCATGCTGTTTGTACTTTTACACCTTGCCTTACATCTTGTTTTATATAGCTTCTTCTAAGCATGTACATGTTCAGTTTACATGTCCAAATTTACATAGGATCATATAAACACAAAAGAATTCAAAGTAGAATTAAAATGAAGTTGAGTTCCTTACTATTTGCTTTTAATAATAGGTGAAATTGTCATGCTAACAAACTTACTTTCAATGTGATCTTAAAGCTAAACGCTGATGGAAAAAGGAACTTGTTAAATAATGAAAGCTATTTTTCTTTGGACATGTAATAAGGAAATTTTGAGTCTTAAGAAATGTTCTTGTTTTTAAAAAATTTTTGTGTTTTCCTTGGAGTTTTGCACATATAGCTAGTGTGTGAGATCGAAGGGAAAACAGAACTAGAATGCTCTTCTCCTCAACCTGATTGTTCAACCTGTATTTGGGGGCTGGTGCGTGACAGTTGGGAAGCCAAATATTGGGTATTTTTAGGGGACTGGAAATAGGAAACTCCTCCCCATCCAAAGAAAGTGTGAAACCAAATTCCAAGGGTAGGGTAGAATAATGTATACTTACTTGGATGGAAAAGAGAAGCTGTCAAAATGAGATGTGAACCACTATTACAAATATTTTTCCCTCATTACTGTACTTAAGAAGAAATTTTAACCGTAAATTCTTTATCTTCCTCACTTTATAAATTTGGTTATTCGTTGCACTACTTCTTCAACGTACCTAGAGAGAAAAAGAAGTTCAGATATTTCTTCTTAGTGTTAATACAGTGTCTTTGAGCAGTGACTTTTTATAGTTGTATGGCTGATGAGTAGAACATGAAACAAGTAACTTTAAGTCTTTCATATTATTTGAGATAGCTATGATTGAGAGAAATTTTTTTCTCATCAAGGATTGTTTCCTTCATGTGAACCAAAGGTTTTCTCTTCTTACAAAGCTACTCTTTGTAACTGTAATAAGCAGAAATAGCTAAATCGTAACGTGGTGATGCTAATTTTGCCATTCAGCTAACTAAAGGCAAATTTTTTTTAATTTTATGAAATTTAGAAAAGCCATCCAGAGATACATTCTGAGTGATACATTTTCTTGCTGCTGTGTATTGTGCTTTTCTGAAATTTCATTTTACTGTGACAGTCATGAAAGGATTCCCTTCATTTTTATTTTTATTATTTAAAATTTCTAAATATTTCTTATATGAAAGAAATAATTATTGTAATATTTTTTAATACATGAGAAATCTTTTTTTAAAAAAAAAGATTCTAAAATAGGGGCGCCTGGGTAGCTGAGTCATTAAGTGTCTGCCTTTGGCTCAGGTCATGGTCCCGGGGTCCTGGGATCGAGCCCCGCATTGGGCTCCCTGCTTGGTGGGAAGCCTGCTTCTCCCTCTCCCACTCCCCCTGCTGTGTTCCCTCTCTTGCTGTCTCTCTCTGTCAAATAAATAAATAAATCTTTAAAAAAAAATGATTCTAAAATCTGTTTTGCTTTTAGCTGTATTATATTATGCTTCACCAGAAAAAAATACACCAACTTAACTCAGTGTATCCTTGTTTACATAGGAAATGGCCACTTTCAAGATTGCAGCTCTCCAAAAAGTTATAGATAATAGTGTTTCTTTGTCTGAACTAGAATTGGCCAATAAACAATACAATGAGTTGACTGCAAAGTACAGGGACATCTTGCAAAAAGATAATATGCTGGTTCAAAGAACAAATAAGTTGGAACACTCAGAGGTAAGTTTATGTGGTCCCTGAACCTTGTAATGTTAGCTGTTTTTCTTGGGTGATACCGGTAGGTGCAGAATGATTTCCAGATGACTTCATCCTGTCATCCTCCCTTAGTCCACTTGCATAATTTTATTGAATCAAGCCTCTTTTCCCCAGGCACTTAAAAAAGAAAAAGGGGCATGAACCAGATAGGGAATATAACCAAGAGAGGAAGCATCATTAAGTACCCATCCCTTTCTCTTCCCCCTGAACCCAGGGCAAATATTTTTCTTATAGTCCTTGGCTTATTATGTTCCTTGGGATGATATATCCAAGAATGGCTCTTCCTGGACCGTGAATGAACTCTGGAATTCCCATCCTTTCTTATTGTACAGATAAGAAAAAGTAAGATAAAGTATCATAAGTTGCATTCAAAAAATATGTGAATATGGCCCAGAACCCTCTGTAGTTCTCTTTTAGCCACTTGACTTCCGTATCTTTAACAGTAGGCAAAACCAGCTCCTGTTTTGTTCATCTTCCCCTTCAGAAATAAAGGCTTACGTCTTTTGACTTGTTCTCTTTTGTGATCCTCCCCTAGGACAGGAATGAGGTCTAATTTTGAGGCTTCATTGGTTGTACTTGTGTAGAGGGACACAATCAATAGTACACCCAAATGTCATCTTAAATAGCTTTGAATGACTCCTCAAAATTATCTGAGTTATTTATTAATACTAACTATAAGTAATCATGATCAGTTTCCTTTTTACTGTTTTTGCTAAAGAGAGATGATTATGTTAATTTTATAGAAAATTTTGAATATTTAGATGTGGTAATAATTTATTTTACTTCTTCCCCATCTTTCATGTTCTGTGCCCTCTTCCTCTGAAGCATTTGAAAATCCTATGTAAGAAATGTGTTATGTAGATAACATAGCAATAAGTAATTTTTAACTTATTTATCTACTTTTCCAAAGAACATTTTTCATCTTTCCTTAAAATTTAAAAAAATTTGCATTTGAATTATATCCCTTCCTCTCCTTCCTGCATCTCGATTATAATTCTGAATATATATTTATCCCTGTTGGCAGTGTCTTCATTTTATTCTTTATTATGTGTATTGTGATAGCCATTACTCCTATCCCTATCTCCCATATTACCTTCTCCTTACTGCCACTACAGTGATTATTCTAAACATGAACCTGACCATGTGATGCCCTGCTTCAAATCTATAAACAGCTGTTAGTCACTTAAAGAATAAAAGTCAAATTCCTTTCATGATTAGCCCCCACTTACCTCATGTCATCTCCTGTGATGCTGTAAGTACTCTTACAAGTTATGTTTTTGACACTGAACTGCTAGTTTTCTGGGACACAGTGTTTTTTCCTATATATGTTCCTTTGTACCTGCTGTTTCCTTGTCTAGAAAACTCTCCCCCCGCCCCAGCTTATGTGCTCAGTGAATTTCTGTTTATGCTTAAAACTTCATTTAGACATTTTTTTTTTCCAGAAGTATCTTTATAGAACAAAGTCCCTCTGTTTATATTAGTTCTCTGTCTTGTACCTAGTTGTGGTATTTATATCACATGGTACTATGAGTGTTGATATGTCTGCATCCCTGACTGGAATATAAGCTTCTTGATGTCAGGAACTCTACTTAATTCATTTTTGTGTGTTTAGTGCATCCTGTTTGGCACACAGTTAAAGCTAATAAATGTTGACCTTGAGAGAGTGATTAATGGTGTAGAGCCATGGTGCAAAGGTCATCAAATGTGGTGATTAGGTCTTGAGAGTAAAGGTGATGAAAATCAAATTTCAGAATATAAAGAGAGTGGGTAATAAGAAAATGCAAAACTCGAATGGCTGATAAGGCAGTAGAAAAACTAGAAATTTGATGACAGAAGAAAAGAGAAATAGATATGGGCTGAGGTAGAATCGAGAGGAAGATTTGTTTTATCAACTTTTTTCTTTTTTTTCTTTTTTAAAGATTTTATTTATTTATGTGAGAGAATGAGAGAGAGAGCACATGAGAGGGGGCAGGGTCAGAGGGAGAATAGACTCCCTGCCGAGCAGGAAGCCCAATGCGGACTCATTCCTGGGACTCCAGGATCATGACCTGAGCCAAAGGCAGTCGCCCAACCAACTGAGCTACCCAGGCGCCCCAACTTTTTTTCTTTTAAATAAAGGAGACCAATGAAGTTTGAGGGGAGAGGGAAAGAAAATTTATTTATTTTTTGAATTTTATTTTATTATGTTATGTTAGTCACCATACAATACATCACCAGTTAGGAAAGAAAATTTAGAGTGAATAGGGAGAGAACGATTGAAGATTGGAGAGGAGGATGGTAAAAGCGTGCGTGCGCTGCGAAAGCCAGGGTGGGGGTGAGGATAGGATCTGGAACAAGACCAAAGTTCTCCTTGGAAGTCAGGATTTAAGAGAAGAAAGGGGGTAGAAAAATGTTTAAAACACTCTAATCCCTCTTTGTTGTTTTCCTATGTATTTACACTACCTAGACCTAGGTTGTAATTGTGCCTGTTACCAGAAGGTCATGTTTTATTCCCTTATCTTGCTTTTCTTTTTATTACAAAATATCCTTTAAAGAAAACCTCATTATGCTGTTTTATCATTCTTCATAACACATATTACCTGACACTGTATTATATATTGGCTTCTTTTCCAACTACCACCCCTCCAAAAAAACACAATAGAAGTTCTAGGATAGAATTTGTTTCTCATTAAAGTCCAGGGCTTAGAATACCTGACATACAATAAGCATTCTGTTTGTTAAAACAAAGAATAAATGAGCATGTTAAATTTATGTGGCAACTCCTACATTTATATGTCCAGCCTGACTTCTCAGTGCTGTAATGGAATTACCTACTTTACAACTCCTGTTTCAAGGGGATCTCAAATGTAACTTATCCAAAATAATCTCCTGATGTCTGTTCTTCTCATAGTCTTTTCTGTTTCAATATGCACTACTGTTACCTACTCAGGGAAGGCAGATACCTTAGAGTTGCTTTCTAGTCATTTCTCTCCCCTGTCGTTTTTATTTCCTGAATATAATTCATTCATACGTGTCCTCTTTTCTCCATCTTCACTGCTAGGACCCTATTCATCGGGACTTTACAATATCTTCCTAATTTCTGATTTTCCTGAGTACCCCTTTATTTATTCTCTATATTGCCCTCAGAATGATTGTTTAAAACTTCCTCCTTAAAATCTTTATGGTTTCCTATTATATATTAAGTTAAATTCCAGTTCCTTATCTTGACATACCATGCCTGGCCCGGTATGGCTCTGTTATCTCTCCCACTTTACCTCATAGCACTTTTTGCTGTTATTTTTGCTGACTGTGCTCAAGTCCTCTAACACCTCAAACCCAGTCCTGCATCCGAGTATCCATTTGTCTGTACATCAGCCCTTCCCCTGGCTGGTTTCTTCTCAAGACTGGCTCCTTCTAATACCTTAGTTTTCAGCTTAAATACCACCTCTTCAGGAGTTAATACCTTCTTTAACTGCTTTATATTGATTTGACTCCTTTTGTTTTTCTCTGAATCCATACTTTGTGTATCTTTCTAGATCTTTACATTTTTAATGATTATTTTGTTTGCTTACCTGTTCACTGTCTGCTGCCTTCCACACCCTCCCCGACTCCTGCCATACACACATACCCACAGACACCAAATGGTGAGGCCTGTGAAGACTAGAATATTGTGTTTCTTTTTTTTTTTAAAGATTTTATTTATTTATTTGAGAGAGAGAGAATGAGAGAGAGAGCACGAGAGGGAAGAGGGCAGAGGGAGAAGCAGACCCCCTGCTGAGCAGGGAACCCAATGTGGGACTCGATCCCGGGACTCCAGGATCATGACCTGAGCCGAAGGCAGTCGCTTAACCAACTGAGCCACCCAGGCGCCCGAATATTGTGTTTCTTTTCACCATGGACATGCAGCACCTCACTGATAGCATGCTAGGGATGCTCAGTAACTATCTGTGTGAAACAGGGAAGTGAGCAATCTTCATTGTTACGCTTGTGAAGTTCTCAGTATTCTAGCTTGGCCAGAATGCACATGGTAGAAGCTAATGCTGAGAAGCCACAGATCGGATACACGAGATTTTGATGATTACTTTAAAATAATATTTTCTTTATGTATGTGTGTATATATCTCTCTCTCCGTGTGTGTATGTGTGTGTGTGTTTGTATGTATATATTACATGTAGGGGAGCTCCTAATTTTGTTTAAAAAAAACTAGATTGTGAGTTTTAGGAGATATTATATAAAGTTAAGGCAATATCACTGCTGTGGTATTAGCCTGAATTACAGTGTAGTTTCTCAGCGATGTTTCTGTTTTATTCAGTGTGAAAATGCATCCCTAAAAGAACAAATGGAATCTATAAATAAAGAACTGGAGATTACCAAGGAAAAACTTTACACTATCGAACAAGCCTGGGAGCAAGAAACTAAATTAGGTAAGTATTAGGACTCTGATAATATAAAGTGATGAAGATCTAACAGTGAATATTTTTCATATATAGTTCCTTTTCTATATTCGGTGAAAAGGAAGTATTTTGATAAAAACGAACTCTGCCTAACAGTTAATTTAGCAGGCAGCTGATGAGTAATATCTTGTGCTAATCTCTACCAAAATTTGATTTTTAGTTATTTAATTAGATTTATTCCTAGTGATATCATGTATGTTAAATTATGACTAAGCATTAGCTATTTTGAACCATTTAACAGTCAAGACTAGTGATGATTTTTAAATACTATATTTTAGTGGTACTATTAGGAATTTTCCACCGTGTGTGAAGTTCTATTGGGAATGCATCATTTGATATATTTAAATTAAAAGGTCACCATAAAACATAAATAAATTTTTGAAAAGAATTTATATAGCTCATAGTTTGACTATTATTATTTTTTATATCACCTTATCCATGTTTACATGAGCACTGGGTATTGTGTGGAAGTGTTGAATTACTATATTGTACCCCTGAAACTAATATTTCACTGTGTGTTAACTGGAATTTAAATAAAAACTTAAATAAATAAATAAAATATAAGTTTGAGTCTAATGGAAAAAATATATACTTTAACATTGTATTATATTCACTGAGATGTCAAAATATTTGTTTTATTCATCATCTTATACATACAAATATTCATGCAATATCTTACTGTTTCAGTGATTAAATCACTAGGTTTCCTTATTTTTGCTATTGCTTATGGTGCTGCAGTGAACATCTTCAGGTATATCTAACAGAGATATTACTGTCTCACAGGATATTAAAATCTTTGTGCCTCCTGATAGGGTTTTCCATATTAGTTTTTCAAATGGTTATCCTGGTTTATGGTATTTAAATAATTTTTTATCTTACTAGCATTGTGCTTTATAATTTTCTAATAAATTTGCTCCTTTGGATAAAGTGTTTTTGTATGTTTGTTTTCTAGACCTTAGATCTCTAATGCTATTCAGAGTTTCTATTATGAAATAGAGCTGTTTTTTTAAATTGGTAATTGGGACATGTAGTACTTTAAGTGAAGACTAACATTGGGCCTAACATTATCTAAAAGAAGCTACTTTCAGAAATGCAATTTTTAATTCATTAAGAGATTAAAAGTGAATTGACTTCCATGTAGCTTCTACATGAAAGAAGTTATCTTATATCCTAAGATATAAAAAAAGAGTATTATATACAATTGTGGTAAGTTCTCTGTTCATTTTACCCTATCTCTCTTTAATTAAGTGCTAGATTCCCTATAGAAATTCCTAAATTTCTGTGAGGAATAATTTTTATTATCATATGACTGGATGAAGAATGTAAGTTCCAGGGAGATGAAACAGGATAGGCAGTATCCAAACAGGACTAGAGCTAAGACTGGAATCCAAGTCTGTCATAATAAGGCTCATGTGTTTTCCATGGAACCATGTTATTGCATCCTTGTCTATAATGGCTAAAATATTTGGGATATGATTTTGATAACAGCTTGAGATTGACTTAGTATTGTTGCATATAGGAAATGAATCAAACATGGATAAGGCAAAGAAATCAATAACCAACAGTGAAATTATTTCTATTTCCAAAAAAATCACTATGCTGGAGATGAAGGAATTAAATGAAAGGCAGCGGGCTGAACACTCTCAAAAAATGTATGAACATGTGAGGACTTCATTAAAGCAAATGGAAGAACGTAATTTTGAATTGGAAACCAAATTTGCTGAGGTTTGATATAATTTTTATCATGCAGTTAGAGTAAGAATTAGTCATGTTAGACATTGTATTTTGTGAGTGATTAGTTTGTATTTTTGAAGTAACGTAGTATAGTGCTTGTGCTTCATGTAATGTATATATAAAAGAATAAAAGATGTATTTTTAAATCTGAAATGTTTAAAAAGAAAGCAGGTATTTCTGTGAATAAGTTCTTATTTCTCATCAGCATTACATTAGAGTTAATGCAAAAAGGTATTATTTGCTTAATAATGGTGTTCCCTTCCACTACCATCCATTCATTTAACAAATATTTATTGAGTGCCTGTCACATGCAGGACACTGTATGGGGGCTGGTGTTAGGGCAGGAAACAAAATAGACAGTAATCTCTGCTCTCAGGACTTTACATTTTAATAGTAAATTTTAGACTTTTTTGATATAGTCAGAAATATTAAATTGGATGGCAATAAATATAGTTTGCAAATATTCAACAATGATGAAAAAAAAAGAACTCTTGTAATGTTTACTTTGAGAATTTGTATATTTTTTTGAGAATTAGTATATATTTTAAACATATGTCATTTTGTTTAACTGAGTCACTAAATATATATTAATAAGATTTTATTAACTCATTTGTATTTATTTATAGATGATATAATTGAAGTAAAGTATAACGCATGCACCACATTTCAAACAAATTTAAGAAAATCAGAGATTCAAATATTAGACTGTGAGTTGTCTAATATAAATGACTTTGGTGGGTTGGTGTATAACCAGAGTTTTTATAATGTGTCCCTGACTCTTTCTCTTTACCCTTTTCAATTTATTCTTAATATTTCATCACACCCAATTCAGTATGGCTTGCCTAATGCCAAGTAAAGAGAACTGCAGTATGGTAAAAGCTAAACTGAAAGGGAAAACCTCACCAAAAACTGATATATCTGAACATTTTTTTGTTATTTTTTTCTTAGCTTACCAAAATCAATTTGGAAGCACAGAAGGTGGAACAGATGTTAAGAGATGAATTAGCTGATAGTGTGAGCAAGACAGTAAGTGATGCTGATAGGCAACGGATTCTAGAATTAGAGAAGCGTGAAATGGAACTAAAAGTTGAAGTGTCAAAGTAAGTTCATCCAAACTTTTCAGTTATTAGGTGTGTCTACTCTAATTCGTCTTTAAGAAACCTAATTACAGTGGTTTGGGGTAAAACTCTTCGTGGAATTGATACTGGTCGTTTTTATTTTTCTTTTTTTGTAAGAACAAGATTAAATAATATTAACAAGATTAGTTTTTAACAGGCATAGATAATAATATTGAAGAGGAAATAACTTCCCAAGATTCATATTTTTCAGAGTCCAGGAATAGTATTGCAGAAAGCACTGAACTTGGAATTCAGACCCTATGCAGCCTAGTTCTTCCACATACTGATATTTTTTTTTTTTTTAAAGATTTTATTTATTTATTTGACAGAGAGAGAGACAGCGAGAGCAGGAACACAAGCAGGGGGAGTGGGAGAGGGAGAAGCAGGCTTCCCGCTGAGCAGGGAGCCCGATGTGGGACTCGATCCCAGGACCCTGGGATCATGACCTGAGCTGAAGGCAGACGCTTAACGACTGAGCCACCCAGGCGCCCCATACTGATATTTTTTTGGAGGAAAGTGTGGTAGTCATTTAATTTATTTAAATTTAAATTTCTTATGTCTGATAAAGGGTTAGTATCCAAAATACACAAAGAAATTATACAACTCAACACCTAAAAAAACAAATAATCTGATTAAAAATGGGCAGAAGAAATTAACAGTCATTTCTCTAAAGAAGACATCCAGATGGCCAGCAGACACATGAAAAGGTGCTCAGCATCACTCATCATCAAGGAAATGCAAATCAAAACTACAATGAGATATCACTTAACACCTGTTAGAATGCTAAACTCAAAAACACAAAAAACAAGTATTGGCGAGGATGTGGAGAAGGCAAGGATGTGGAGAAAAAGGAACCCTCTTGCCCTGTTGGTGGGAATGCAAACTGGTGGAAAACAGTATGGAGGTTCCTCAAAAAGTTAAAAAGAGAACTACCCTATGATTCAGTAATAGCACTACTAGGTATTTAATCCAAAAATACAAAAACACTAATTCAGAGGGATACATGCACCTCTATGTTTATAGCAGCACTATTTACAATAGCCAAATTATGGAAGCAGCCCAGTGTCCATTGATAGATGAATGGATAAACAAGTGATATGTGGAATAATATTCCAGTATTCCAATTATTGGAATATTACTCAGCCATAAAAGGTTGAAATCTTGCCATTTGCAACAACATGGACGGAACTAGAAAGTATAATGCTAAGCGAAGTAAGTCAGTCACAAACAGACAAATACCATATGATTTCAGTCATGTGTGGAACTTAAGAAACAAAACAAATGAGCAAAGGAAGAAAAAAAAAGAGAAAGACAAACCCAGAAACAGACTTAACTATAGAGAACAGCTGATGAGTACCAGAGAGGAGTTGGGCGGGGGGGGGGGGGCGTTGGGTTAAATAAATGATGGGGATTAAGGAGTGCACTTGGGATGAGCACTGGGTGATGTATGAAAGTGTTCAGTCATTATATTGTACACCTGAAACCAGGATAACACTGTATGTTAACTATACTGGAATAAAATACAGTAAAATAAATATATTAAGAAATTGCCACAGCCACCCCAACTTTAAACGACCACTACCCTGATCAATCAGCAGCCATCAACATTAAAGGAAAACCCTCCACCAGCAAAAAGATTATGGCTCGTTGAAAGTTCAGATGATGGTTGGCATTTTTTAGCAGTAAAATATGTGTATATTTTTAAAATATTTTATTTATTTATTTAGAGACAGAGTACGAGCAGGGGGAGGGACATGGAGGGGGACAGAGAGAATCTCAAGCAGACTCCACACTGATTGCGGAGCCCGATGTGGGGCTCGATCTTATGACCCTAAGTTCATGACCTGAGCTGAAATCAAGAGTCAGACATTTACCCAACTGAGCCACCCAGGTGCCCCAGCAATAAAATATTTTTTAATTAAAAAAAAAGAATAAATGTTAGTTTCTTCACTTTAAGAGAGTACTAGTATCTGTCTCTTCTACTTGTTCTATAAGATTGCTATAAAAATATGAAAAATTCAGATTTTGCTTCAGTTTACATTTATTGAGTACTATGTACTGTGCTAGGTATTAAACATATATTAACTCATATAATTATACTTAATAACCCTAAAGTAACATTGTGATTTTTATTTTACATGTGGAAATAATGTATTCACTTGGAACACAAAATATATGTAAGAAATAAATACTGTGTGCCAAGTAGATGCTGTGTACTCATTCTGGATAATTTTTGTCAATTCAGTAGAAAGGTAACAGGAGCCATAAGTTGATTTCTCAAGGACAAATAATTATTTATGAAAAGGGTTTTATGGCTTGCCCATCATAAAGTTGTTTTTTGGAGCCTTGATAGCCCTTTGGGAATGTCTGTTATTCTCAGCCCATTTCACTATGAAGGACTCCATTGGTATTCTTCCTCTTAACCTCATAGACCTCACCTTTTGAAATAAACTAATATATAATTATTCATTTTATTATATTTTAATTTTTAAAACTTACATAACTGGCAATGAGACTTTCTAATCAATGTGAGGAAACCTGACTTATCACAGTGAACTAAAATTATTCTTGCCCAAAGTAAAATGCATTTTACTTTACCTCTGTGCTCTTTTAATAGTAGTCTTGTAGGAACTTTAATAATTTACCATCAAGCTTCCCCCATTTTAATTGTAGTAAGCATATAATCTTTCTTTTTCACATTTTTTTAAAGATTTTATTTATTTGAAAGAAAGAGAGCACAAACGGTGGGGAGGGGCAGAGAGAGAAGCAGACTCCCTGCTGAATGGGGGGGCCTGACTTGGGGCTGGATCCCAGGCAGGACCCCAAGATCATGACCTAAACCAAAGGCAGACAGTTAACTGATTGAGCCACCCAAGTGCCCCTCTTTTTCACATTTCTGATAGCGTGTAAATTAAAACATATATTAATCCACCTAGGGAACCTAGGAATTTTAAATTTCTGTATTCTTAACTGTACAATTATGTCAAATAAACCTACTTCACACCTCATTCTAGCTCTGCCAAACTAGGATAATAAGTATCTTATGAAAAAAGTGTGGGAGAGGAGTTCTATGGCCATATAGATTTGGAAAATGCTGTAGATGTATAGTTTGAGATAATTTACTTTTAAAACCTCTCAGAACATTTCATACAATACTATGTATTACGAATTTTCGAGGGAGAGGCATGTTGGGAATGGTATTTTTTTAACAGAACACATGTTAACCTCTCATGGAATTATATTTCATGAAATAGCTGAGGAAATTCTGCTTTAGTATTTGATACTAAGATGCTGGAAATTAGCGGCTTTTCCAAGAGTCTAGAAATCTGAAATACTGGTATTTACTTAGAAAATGTACCTGATTGTTCCTGAAGTATCTTTTCACTTCCTAGACTGAGAGAGATTTCTGATATTGCCAAAAGACAAGTTGAAATTTTGAATGCACAGCAACAGTCCAGGGAAAAGGAAGTAGAGTCTGTCAGAATGCAACTGTTAGACTATCAGGTAGGTACAGTATTGGCTCTTCTAAATAGATTTTTTTTCTTTTTCCTAAATTCACATTAAATGTTGGGCCATTTTACAGGTTTTTTTTTTTTTTTTTTTTTAAGATTTTTATTTATTTTTTTGACAGAGAGAGACACAGCGAGAGCAGGAACACAAGCAGGGGGAGTGGGAGAGGGAGAAGCAGGCTTCCCACAGAGCAGGGAGCCCGATGTGGGACTCGATCCCAGGACCCTGGGATCATGACCTGAGCTGAAGGCAGACGCTTAACGACTGAGCCACCCAGGTGCCCGGGCCATTTTACAGTTTTAATGAGAGAATATATCAAATAGAACCTCTTATTCTTGTTAATTGTAACCTGATTAGAAAAACTCTTTAATTTGAATTATCATTCATGATACAGAAAAGCATTTAAATACCTACAAATACATTGTGCTGGCCGCTAATCAAAGTTAAGACCTGAGGAGAAATAGTTAGGTTAGTCTTTGATAACAGTATTTTCTCTTGTATTAATATGTAGCTTTTCACACACATATTCTGCCATTATAAATTTTTTTAGGATAAAAAAATTGTCCACATTAGTGTTATACCAGTATTGTTATTTATGTATGGAAGTTGAAAAAAGCAGTAATATGCCAACTTTTATTTAAAGTTAGATGCCAGATTTGGATTTTAAATATGTTTGATTCTGGGTTTTTTTTTCTTTAACAAGTTTTGATAATTAAAATTAAATTTAATTAAAGCTAGGCTAGATTTTTATAGGATCTCATGTACCACACTTTTTAAAATTTTATTTAGTAATCTGTGTTTTTAAATCCATGATAAGTGTCATTAGAAAAACTTGAAACTGACTATAAATATATACTTTTTTATGTTAGGCGCAGTCTGATGAAAAGGCACTGATTGCCAAGTTGCACCAACACATCGTCTCCCTTCAAATTAGTGAGGCTACTGCTCTTGGTAAGTTGGAGTCAGTTACATCTAAACTACAGAAGACAGAGGCCTGTAATTTGCGTTTAGAGCAGAAACTTGATGAAAAAGAACAGGCTCTCTATTATGCCCGTTTGGAGGGGAGAAACAGAGCAAAACACCTGCGCCAAACAATTCAGTCTCTACGACGACAGTTTAGTGGAGCTTTACCCTTGGCACAACAGGAAAAGTTCTCTAAAACAATGATTCAATTACAAAACGACAAACTGAAGATAATGCAAGAGATGAAAAATTCTCAACGAGAGCATAGAAATATGGAAAACAAAACAATGGAAATGGAATTAAAGTTAAAGGGGCTGGAAGAGTTAATAAGCACTCTAAAGGATGCCAGGGGAGCCCAAAAGGTAAAACATGGACTTTCAGTTCAGTGTTTCCAAAAGAGTTACATAGTAATTTTAAGTTCTTAATATGTAGCTATCTGAAAAATGCTTACTATATGACCAAAATTCCAATTATAAGTTATTATTGTAGATTTTATAAGTTAAGAGTTTTGGCTTTTTGAATGTCTATTTGTAAAAGTAAAATGAGACTCTTCTAAACAACGGTTTTGGTAGAAAGGCTTAGATTGTATACTATCAAAGAACTTTAAACACTCTAGAAAAGTTTATATGTATTAATACTAACTTTAGTTATTTGTAAACATTATAGAAACATTTGAAGAATGTTATAATAAGGTCACACATTTTTTAGAAGAGCATGAAAATTCTAAATGAACTTTGTGCCTCAACAAAGGATAATTTTTATCTTATTATAGAATATATATTAACTTCAATTAAAATTATTAGGATCAATGGAGAAATATTTATATAGGTAGTGTTTACATTTGTACATATTATTTGTAAATGTTTAGGTAATCAGTTGGCATATGAAAATAGAAGAACTTCGTCTTCAAGAGCTTAAACTAAATCGAGAATTAGTCAAGGATAAAGAAGAAATAAAATATTTGAATAATATAATTTCTGAATATGAGCACACAATCAGCAGTCTGGAGGAGGAAATTGTGCAGCAGAACAAGGTTTCATTTTATATTTATTTTGCTCTTTTGTTGCTAAACATAAGGATATTGCATGAGCAATTGCATTATTTTCTTAATTGAATGTAGCTCCTGTTATTTTTCTTACAAAATACTGTTTCTTATTTTCTAAGGCTTTCAAAAAATTTGTATTTACTTATGTTGTAATGGTAGTTTTATTTTTTTTAAAGATTTTATTTATTTATTTGAGAGAGAGCAAGAAAGAGACCACGGGCACAGGGTTCGGGGTGGGGAGGCAGAAGCAGGCTCCCTGCTGAGCAGGGAGCCCGACGTGGGGCTCTATCCCAGGACCTTGGGATCATGACCTGAGCTAAAGGCAGACTCTTAACCAACTGAGCCACCCAGGCACCCCATAATGGTAGTTTTAAACTTAAAAGGAACAACACATAAATTTAGTTGGTAAGTTAGTTTTTATTTCGATATTAGTTTTTTGACTTTTCACAGTTACGAATTTCAACTGGCTCTCACTGATGGAGTGTAGAAGGCAGCTTGGTAGAGTAAAGCACGTATACTTTAGAGACAGATGAAATTCACCAAGCTTATGCTTGCTTGCCTTAGAAATTATGTTGTTCCCTCCGCCTAAAGTGTTCTTAGCTCAGGTCCTTGTATTGTTTATGCTTTCGTTACTTCCAAGTCTTAGCTCAAATGTCTTACTTTATCAGTGAGGCCCTTCACTAGGCACCCAGTATACAGCTGTAAATCCTACCATCAGGATTCCCTAAATAGGGATTCCTTTTTCTCCAGCACTCATCACCCTCTGACATACTTATTTATTGACTGTCTCTCCCTCACTAGTACATAAGTTTCAAGGTGAAAGGGACTTGGTTTTGTTTACTGTTATGTTCATATTACCTCGACTAATGCTTAGCACGTAGTACATGTCATTAAATGTTATGGATGGATGGGTACGTAGAGAGATTGAAATCCTGACTTCTCATCTTCTATCTCTGCGATCTTAGGCGAATTACTTACTTAAATCTCTCTGACTTTGCTTCCTTTTTCCATAAAATGAGAATATAGTGACCCCAAAGGGTTGTTGTGAGGATTAAATAAGAAAATGTATATAAACACTTTTGTTATATGCTTGGTGAGTGTCTCTGTGTGTGTCTGGTACAGTTTCATGAAGAAAGGCAGATGGCCTGGGACCAAAGAGAAGTTGAGCTGGAACGTCAACTAGACATTTTTGACCATCAGCAAAATGAAATACTAAAAGCAGCACAAAAGGTATGAATGATTAATTCTGTTTGCTACTCTGTAGCATGACCTATGATGTTAACCAACAGAAATGTTTTCTAAAGTCAGATGGAATTTTAATTGATATTATCTTCTTATATTTCAAATATAAATGGGGTTTAGCTATGTCCTTGTCATACAGTTGTAACAGTATTGTTCTTAATGATGTAACTGCTTTTTTTTTTTTCCAAAAAATGCTATTTCTTAATAGTTTGAAGAAGCTACAGGATCAATGCCAGACCCTAGTTTGCCCCTTCCAAATCAACTTGAGATTGCTCTACGAAAAATTAGGGAGAATGTTCGAATAATCCTAGAAACACGGGCAACTTGTAAATCACTAGAAGAGGTAATTAGAAGGATTTGCATTTTTATTTGTGTATTATTGGATATGTTTGTGGAATTTTCTAAATATTTTCTAACAGAGGTGAAGCATAGAATTATGAATCTGTTGCTAATTCTAATCTCCTTTTCTACTCTACTATAATATTTTTAATAGCCAGTAAAGAACAGCAGATATGGCTAATTTGAATTTACTGCCCATTTATTTATTTATTTATTTTTTTTTTAAGATTTTTATTTATTTGTTTGACAGAGAGATAGAGAGCACAAGTAGGCAGAGCGGCAGGCAGAGGGTGAGGGAGAAGCAGGCTCCCCACTGAGCAGGGAGCCGGACGTGGGGCTCAATCCCAGGACCCCAGGATCATGACCTGACCCGAAGGCAGCCGCTTAACCGACTGAGCCACCCAGGCGCCCCAAATTTACTGCCCATTTAATCACTACTTGTCACTTTTGGGCACACTGATCAGTAGTAATAAGCATTATACTTACATTATACTTACAGAAAATAATATAAACTGAAGGTGATTTTCATTTTGGTTTACATCTAAACGTTATAAATGCATTTTAAAATTTTGTAAGTAAAATTGTCCATTTTTAATCAGTTGAGGAAACCTAAGATTATTTTTCGGTAATTGTAAGATTTGACATTTATGTGAACTGCCACTGAGTTACTTGATCTAAAATATCTGCCTTAATCCTATTGAAGAGTAAACATTTTTCCTGTTTTATTTTAATAAACTACATATTTTATAATGGTGATTCATTGACTTAAGCCAGTAAAGTTCCAATTTTTATACTCAGCTGACTTCTATGGACTACTCTTCTAGGGCTCTGATAGTCAATGGGCCAAAATAAAAGGAATGATATATTACATTTCCTTTCTAAATCTAGTATCACCACACATTTCTAGTTTAATTAAGGTTAATTAAATTTTATTTTCATCATAACAGTGAAGTTTATAACACATGCAATAGTCTTCTAAATAAATAAATAAACATGGGTGCAGATAACTGCTGTCACATGGAAATATAAGAAATATAACCTTATTAATATCAATATAGTATCATCAATATAAGTATGATGTAAAAAATAAAGTGAAACTCCTTTTTTTGCTTATAAGTAATCTGACCAAAATCCAGATGAAGCATTTTTAAAAGAAAAAATATACTTTAATAATTTTATTATAATTCGATCACTGCAGAAACTAAAAGAAAAAGAATCTGCTCTACGGTTAGCAGAGCAAAATATTCTGTCAAGAGACCAAGTAATCAATGAACTGAGGCTTCGATTGCCTGCCACTGCAGAACGTGAAAAGCTGATAGCTGAACTAGGCAGAAAAGAGATAGAGCCAAAATCACAGCACACACTGAAAATTGCTCAGCAGACCATTGCAAATATGCAAGCAAGGTTAAATCAAAAGGAAGAAGTGTTAAAGAAGTATCAACATCTTCTGGAAAAAGCCAGAGAGGTATGTTGATATTATGCTATGCTGTTTTATTTATTACCATGTTTTTTACTCAAATGCCAAATATTATTCTGCCCTGAAGTGGTAGTTCGTTTCTTGCTTTCAAATGATTCTATTTCAGAATTTTTCCTTTCACATGATTGGATTACAGATCTGTCAGTAAAACTGGCAGTTTGTATATGTCTATCTTTCTCTCATGGACTAACTAAACCAGGAATAGCTGTCATGGTGCAACCGTTATGATTTTGAAAAATATCAGTTGAGTTTATAGGTAAAGATTGAGGCAATAAGTTAGAATGAAATCTATCACACTAGTAGTCAGTGACAATCCAAATTGCTAGAACGTTGATGGGAAAATCTAATATTTAAAAAACTTCCTAGAAACAAGTTAAAAGGTGATGGATACATATTATTCTAATATTAAGAATAAGTTGTGATTTAAGGCTGGATTTATCAGTTTGAACATGTACTAGGGGAATGCATACTGGTGTGTGTGTGTGTGTGTGTGTGTGTGTGTTTGCAGACATTGTTCCTTCCCTATCTCATAGGGATTTTGGAAGGTTAAAGGTAATAAAATATTTAAGATCTTTAGAATGTGAATTTACTTAAGTCATAATTTAAGATGCAGTTTTGATTTGCTATAAACAGGAACAAAGAGAAATTGTTAAGAAGCATGAGGAAGACCTTCATATTCTTCATCATAAATTAGAACTACAGTCTGATAGTTCACTCAATAAATTCAAACAAACAGCTTGGGTAAGATTCTTTGTTCTATTTTTTAATGATTTTTGAGACCACATAATTGTAAATTTAGTTCTCATGATTTTTTTTTTTTTTGGAATAGAAGCCATTCTACCTTTGTTGTTGGAATAGTCTTCTAAAAACACAGCTCATTTTTCTCCCTATATCTACATCTTTAGTAGCTCACTGCTGCCTACAAAATCATGTTTATATTCCTTAGCCATGTACTCAAAACCTTGCATGATGTGACCTCAGTCTTTCTTTTCAAGTTGTGTTCATTGTGAGTTTACCAATATCTAACCACTTTTCTTATTCTGAATTCAGTTCATACTTGCTTCCTTTGATCTTTGTCTTCTGTATGTGTGAAAGGGCCTATCTTTCATCTCCTAACATGCAAATCTTGGCATTCTTGAGCCTTAACTCATGAATTCAATCAACATTTATTGATTGTCCACTACATGGAGGTGCTTTGCTCAATGCTGGGAATACAAAGAATAAGATCTCTCTTTCCTGTCTTGTCATTGGCTATTAAATATCGTTAAATTTTAGATTAGATATTATATTTTGATCATCTGAGGAGGCAAATTAAAATTATGGAATAAGTATGGTATTGAGTCATACATGCTCATGGCTAATTTATTCATTTTTCCTAGGATTTAATAAAACAATCCCCTACTCCAGTTCCAACCAACAAACATTTTATTCGTCTGGCTGAGATGGAACAGACAGTAGCAGAACAAGATAATTCTCTCTCCTCACTTTTGGTCAAACTAAAAAAAGTATCTCAAGATTTGGAGAGACAAAAAGAAATTACTGAATTAAAAATCAAAGAATTTGAAAATATCAAATTAAGGTAAGTTTTAGGAATGTATTATAAAAATAGGCAAATGGTAATAATGATGTCGTGAGGACAAATGTAAGCATTTGCTGTATCATGCACTGTTCTAAAAACTTTATGGATATTATCTCATTTTTATCCTCAGGACTATGACATAGTTTATTCTCCCCATTTTTCATATAGGAACCCTAACATACCTTAAGAGGAGATGGAAAAGCCATGATTTGAATCTAGTCAGTCTGGCCCAAGAGCCAGCTCAAGATTCTTGTTCTAGAATCTCGTTTTTAACCTCTTTAATTAAAGCATCCTGTTTCATCATCTATAAAATGGAAATGACAGTAGTTACCCTGGCTCCTTTATGAAGGCCAAATGATACTGTATGTGAGAGTAATTTTAAAATTGTAAAGTAATATATAAATATAAAAACTTTTGTTTACATACCTATAACAGTTTCTAGCACATAATAGAGGTTCAGTAAATACTTCTTGAATGAAAAAATTATTCTGTTAATTAATCATAGTGACAGTAGATTCATTCTCTGTATTAGAGATTCTAAATATTGCTCAACCAATTTATCAGAATACAGATTTTAAACCTAAAATAGGTTTATAGTTCATGTATTTTGTAATCACCGTAGAACTGTTAGGAATGAGAGAGTGTCGGCATTGTGTGAGTGGAGGTCTGCATCCTGGGATTCCCCATGAGAAGATATTTGCATGGGGATCAGCACTTGAATAAAGACCGCCAGAAGGAAAGTAGCAAGCACAAAGCAGTTTTATTAAAGTGAAAGTGGGAGAGCAGGCATGTTCCCCTAGGTTGTTTTGAAATGATATTATTGGGTTTCTCTGGGCTTGGAGTTGCTGTGACATAAGCAGGGTGATCTCTAATGGAGGCTGCTTCCGGTCATTTGGGAAAATCCTCTTGCAGGTTGGGAGGGGGAGTTTTTGACTCTACAAGGTTTGTACCAGAACCATCTTGGCAGCCCTTCTCAAGCGGGGGGTGGGGGGAAGCTGTGCCCACAATGCAAATACATTATAGTGAGTCTAGGGGTTACCCTGGGAAGAGGTGGAAGGAGAGAGCACAGGTTCTGCACCGGTGGCTTGTGATCTGTCAGGCCCAAGGCCTTGGAAGCCACAAAGTCAGGATGTTGAGCTCCCGGGCTTACAATGTGTAGCTTTTTTTGTTTTGCTTTGTTTTGTTTTGTTTTGTTTTGTTTTGTTTTGTTTTGTTTTTTATTATCATCACCATCCTTGCCCCAGCTCACATCTCCATCATTCCCCTTCAGGGACTTGGGACTCTACCTGAGGGTGTTCCTTCCACAGCTCTGGTCTGGCTACTACCTAACAGAGCTGTCTCTCTGGACCTGTTTCTTATCTGAAAAAAGGGGAAAGTTGAACTACTTGACTTTATAATTCCATTCCAGCTCTGAAGTTGTTAGTAGAACTTTTTATTCTTAACCTACTTATCCAGTGTATCTCTGATAAAATTAATACTTTTGCTTTATTAAGAAGCTACCACTTTAAGAAATTATTCTCTAAAAGAAAAGAGAATCAGCAATAGTATTTGGTATCTTTTCTTTTATTATCATTATTTTTTTTTGCGAGAGAGAGTGCGCCTGCACCCAAGCAGGGGCAAGGTGGGGGTGGGGTGGTGGGCAGAGGGGGAGGGAGAGAGAGAATCTTAAGCAGGCTCCACGCCCAGCGCAGAACCTGATAGGGGGCTCGATCTCATGACCCTGAGATCATGACCTGAGCCGAAATCAAGAGTCCCACGCTTAACTGACTGAGCCACCCAGGTGCCCTATTTGGTATCTTTTCAATCTAATTTTCCCCATTGTATTAAATTTTATACATGAAGTGTTATTTTTGGTGTAGTAAGTTTCTGTCATGTTTTGGTATATAAAATTGCTTGTGCTTTTGAATATAATTCCTGGGTGTAGAAAATAACCATCCTTTGAAATACCCTTGTATATATAGATTTTGCCACATAAAATACTTGAGTCGTTTTCTACCTTATCATGTCATGTTCACTAAAATTATACTTTTATTTTCAGTGTGCACATCGATATGTGTATTTTAATGTGCCTTAAGAAATTATAGATCTGTGTGTTTTCTTTAGTAAAACTTCCTATTTTCACAATTTGATTATTTGAGGTAACCTCAGTTTTTGGTACAGCTTGCAGGAGACATAGTATTTAAAGTGTGATTTTGTTCATTATATTGTCTAGAGCCAAAAATTACTTCATGCAGTCATTGCCAACAGTAGTAGACAAACTAAAAGGAAAAGTCTATTTTATGTTAAGTTTAAGAGTTAAATGATGTGAACAAAGAATTGTTCTTGTTTTGATTTGACTCAAGACTTAGGTTGTAAGGATACTTAGGGCCAAACATTTGCTCTTTATAAAATTTGCATCGAAGTATTAATTGCAGCAACCACTCCGTTAAATATATATGTTTGCTTACATTAGGCTCCAAGAAAACCATGCAGATGAAGTGAAAAAAGTGAAAGCAGAAGTCGAGGATTTAAGGTGTCTTCTGGCCCACTCACAAAAGGAGTCACAGAGTTTAAAATCTGAACTTCAGGCTCAAAAAGAAGCAAATTCAAGAGCTCCAACAACTACAATGAGAAATCTAGTAGAACGGCTAAAGGGCCAGTTAGCCTTGAAAGAGAAACAACAAAAAGTAGGTAACAACAGAGTATTACCAATATTTAGGAAATATATGTGGTAATAGATTGCTTTTAGAGAAGACTTGTAAAAGATGATAGCGTATATCTCTCTGTTGTAATAAAAGTATGAGCTTTGTCTTATGCTGTTAAGCAGAATTTTTCAAGATAATTCATTTTAATAGCCATTTGTTGGTGTTTTTAAGTACAGATATAGTCCAATTTTTTTTTATGTTGTCATCAGTTTGATTTGTGAGTTATCAATAGGAAATAAGGGGATATCTTAATCCTGTTATTTTCTCTCCTTTTCTATCTGGGATTTTAATGCTACTAAGGCTATTTTGAACAATTTGAATAATTGAACAATTTTGGGGAGCAGGAGGGAGATACGACAGTGAGGAGGAAAGTTTAAAGAAGGAGGTCAGAGAGAGAGTTTTTTGAGAAGCAGTTGATCAGTGGATTATCTAATGTATTAGTTTTTAAATTTTATCTCAGATTTGATATACTCAATTGATTTAGAAGGTGCTGCTGTTTTTCTGTGCTAGCTTAGGAAATTTATTGGCAAATTTCAAGCCTTTTTTCTAATCCTATGATTTTCCTTGTTTGTATAAATTCAATTAGTTTCACGCAGAAGTATGTACTGAGTAATTCAAATAAATATCTAAACTTGGATATTGAAACAACATGCGGTTTTTGTAATATAAATGTCTTGTGTTAATGCTGGGTTCTCAAAATTACTATTGTCAAGATTTTGAAGTCTCTCACACTCAATTTGGAAAGAACTGAGTGCAATTACTAAAGGAAATTCATTTGAAAAATTTGGACTGTTAGGCTGTGAATTATGTTTGTATAAACACATGATATTTTAGGAAAATAGTTAAAAGTAATAAAGCATGTTAATTTTTTGTATTACATGTTGTTTGTATAAAATACTAATTTTTTAAAAAGTACATATGTTATAATTTTTAGGCACTTAGTCGAGCACTTTTGGAACTCCGGGCAGAAATGACAGCAGCAGCAGAAGAACGTATTATTTCTGCAACTTCTCAGAAAGAGGCAAATCTCAATGTTCAACAAATTGTTGATCGACATACTAAAGAACTAAAGGTGAACCTAACACATACATCAGTATAACAAAATACCTTATAATTGCTATTGGGAGAGGAGCCACTTTGACATATAGTAATTTTGATAATGAATAGGGAATTTATTCTAATGAATTATTGGTGGATATATATATATATATTCATTTTGGGGTTTTTTGTTTGTTTTTTGGGGGGGTGTTTTTTGTTTGTTTTTTTTTTTTTTTTTTTTATTTGACAGATCACAAGCAGAGGGAGAGAGAGGGAGAAGCAGGCTCCCTGCTGAGCAAGGAGCCTGATGTGGAACTCGATCCCAGGACTCTGGGATCATGACCCAGGCCGAAGGCAGCCGCTTAACCCACTGAGCCACCCAGGCGTCCCTCATTTTTGAACAATAAGAATCTTTATTGTACTCACTCTGATTATCATTTTAGAGATTAGGAAAGGATATGCCATTATTAGCTACTTCTTCCTAATAGAATTAAGAAACATTTTACTTAGAATTTTTGTTTCTATGTTGATAAGTGAGAAAGTGTGTAGATTTCATTGTTTTGTTTTATTTCTTTTATCAGAATTTTCTAATTTTTGCTAGTTCATAATATGAGTTGATTAGCTTTCCTTTTTTTCTTCCTGAAATAACTTAGGGGGATTATATAGTTCCTGACGTTTAATCCATAGAGCTGCCTGACTCGGAAGCCTTTTTTGAAGTTATTTATTTATTTTTTGGCTATGTACTTTATTGTTTTCATTACTGATCAGTCATTAGATGTGGTGATTTAAAATTTTTTTACAAAACATAGGTTTCATAATGAGTTTTAAATTTCTTCACACAAAGTTTCATGTAGTACATTCTGCATAAAATGAAAAATCCACTTTTTATATGTTTGTAATTTTGATTTACTCAATTTATTTGTATGTCCTCTTCACCACCATTAAACTCTGTAGGGACTGGATTGTACTTAGGCTTGTTTGTTTGTTTGTTTGTTTTTTCACTTATTTTTTTGTTAGTAATCTCTACACCCACTGTGGGGCTCAAACTCTCAAGTACAGAAGTATGTACTAAGTGAGTAATTCAAATAAATATCTAAACTTGGATATTGAAACAAAACATGCGGTTTTTGTAATATAAATGTCTTGATTGTACTCATCATCTTAGAGATTAGCAAAGGATATGCCATTACTAACTACTTCTTCCTGACAGAATTAAGAAACATTTTACTTAGAATTTTTGTTTCCAAAATTGCCAGCATTAAATCAGGTTGTTAGTGGGTTTTTTTCCCCCATGAACTTAAAAGTTTAGATTGAAACTTTATTTTTAATAAGTTTTAATTTAATAATCATTAACTAAACCTTTTTAATAAGTATTATTAAGAATAATTTAATAAAAATTTAGATCGAAACTTCCTTTTTATTAAGTAATAGATGTATTCTGTTTTATTGTTGATATTTGATGAAGATTTATGAACTAAACCTTTCTTTACTTGCAGTCACAAATTGACGATTTAAGTGAAAATCTTTTAAAATTGAAAGAAGCTCTTAAAACAAGTAAAAACAGGGAAAACTCACTAACTGATAATTTGAATGATTTAACCAATGAACTGCAAAAAAAACAAAAAGCCTATAATAAAATGCTTAGAGAGAAAGATGCAATTGATCAAGAGAATGATGAACTGAAAAGGCAAATTAAAAGACTAACCAGTGGATTACAGGTGATTTTATATTTTATTGGGGTAATGTCTTTGATTTAAAATATATAGGTAGTGGTTTATTCCCACTTTTTAATTTCATCTATATTACTGCTAAAACTAGCTTTCAGATCACTTTGATTAATGTAGCTAATTCAGTGACCTCTGTTGTATTTGTCGTTTTAGAGTAGCCTATTTTTAAAATGCAGAAGTAGCTACTATGTTCTATATCAACAGTGCATTTAGAAAAGATGGCAATAGCCTCAGAAAGTTTCTGTAATTGGAATATTGTGTATTTTGTTTGATAGTTTTTTACTTGTAAAATGTAAAAATACATCTTATATTTCAGGGGAAACCTCTAATAGATAATAAACAAAGTTTAATTGAAGAACTCCAAAAGAAAATTAAAAAGCTAGAAAGCCAAGTGGAAAGAAAGGTGGATGAGGCAGAAATAAAGCCTGTGAAAGAAAAGGTATGTGAAGAAACATATTGATTAATATGTTTAAGGTAATGATAGACTTGGGCACCTGGGTGGCTCAGTTGGTTAAACGACTGCCTTCGGCTCAGGTCATGATCCTGGAGTCCCAGGATCGAGTCCCACGTCGGGCTCCCTGCTCAGCAGGGAGTCTGCTTCTCCCTCTGACCCTCCCCCCTCTCATGCTCTCTCTATCTCATTCTCTGTCTCAAATAAATAAAATCTTAAAAAAAAAAAAGGTAATGATAGACTAAGTTAAATTTTATAACTGATGAACAGAAGATCAACTGTATTAATTTGAGGACCTAATACATTCTATAAATGTATCGAATAATGTAGAGAAGTCTAAGACAACCTTCTGTCCTTTAAGAATTTACAGGAGACTCCTATAATGTAGCTCTTACTCAGAAGTTACTAGAATGTCTCCATGTCCTCTTCCTGACATTATAGTACCTCTAAAATCCCCTCACACTTTACCTATCCAACTTCTCCCCAACCTAATTTTTTACATAAATTGGTGCTTTTGATTTTGGGAAAGAAAGTTGGGCATTTTTAGTCTGCTACCTTGACCCAAATGTGTCCTTTTTATCCTTCCATACACTGGACTGTTTGTTCAGGGTAAACAAAGTGATTTGGAATAAAATCAATATTTGTAGTAATCAGTAACCAAACTACTCATAAATTGATTCTGAAATGTGAGAAAAGTTGCTTAAAATTTTCTAACAGGTTAACTAATAAACTATTTTGTAATAAAAATTACTAACAGAAATTATCAATCCCATTAAATCCCCTAAAACTTGCTAAAATGCATATAATTTATTACAAATAATAAACTGAAGATTTGTATCGGTAACATTAGAAATATCGAGACCTGGGAAATAGGTGTTACTAGTAATGTTTGCCCCTGTAGAAAATCACAACAAAGGAGCTAAGATTAGGAAAAATTTTTTTGTAAAATTTACCCAGAAAATATTCAATATCTATAAAATAATTTCAATAATATGAACATAAAAGGAAAGTATCTTTAATGCCACTGAATAGAAATTAGTAATGGAATTAAAATATCTTAATAGAGTATATTCCAAAATTCATTTTACCTATGAAAATTCACCAATGTTAGTATGATTTTTATTAAAATGTTTGCATGTGTATACATTGAACCACAACATACTTGCTGTCAGAAGCTTTGCTGGTAAAATCCTAAGATAAAAATGTCCTTACTCTTCCAGATTGCTTTCTTTGCTGCCTCCCTGCCTTTAATGTTCCTAACCTGATTCCTAGCAGAATACTTCAGTAGCCTTGTGGCTTTGCCTGGACTCCTAACCTGTGTTTCAGTTTATTTCTCGTGAAAATAGAAATGATACAACTTGCATTGCCGGTTTCCCAAGATTATTTTGACAATCGATTGAAACAATATGTGCAGCTCTTCTGTAAGCAATCCAGTCCATACCACTGTATGATATTATTACTAATTAGGAAAAGAGAACACAAAGAGCAACCCTAATATTCAAATTTGTATCCAGGAATCTCGCGAGAGGATTATTTCAAATTCCACAGTACGGGGCACTTCTAATTTATGAATGTTTTTATATTCAAAACATGCTTTTGTATTGAAATTTCTACACCCTTTTCTCTGTCAACTCTTTATAGCCTATCTATATGAGATACCAAAACCCACCCCCATGCCTTGCATTCCTGTTTCTTATGCTGCTATACTTTTCTCCATAGCATTTATTATTATCTGACATACTAGAGATTTACTTATCTATTATCATCTTTTGGGCTATAAGAATAATGGTTAGAATTGCTCAATCCCTACAAAGCATTCCGATGCTACAGAATTATTTACTTATATACCATTATGCCCAAACTAATACTTACATTTCTGGAAGTCACAAAATTCAGAAAAAAAAGAAATTAATAATGATCAAACACTAAAGTTTTTACATTTTTTAAAAGAATACTTGTTACCTAAATAAATAAGGCAAAAAATTGGCCAGTGTCAAAGAAGACAGTTTTGATAGGGCAACTTATCTTAGTTGGGCATTTGACTTTATACTATGGCTTTTAACTCTTTCAGCCCCAACATTGCCTTTTGTAATAAATACAGTGTTTCATAACATCCTCTGTACTATTCCATATGAAATTTATGGTTACTGGAAACTACCTACATGTGTAACTTCAAAAAAATCATTATAAATGAAATATAAAGGAGAAACAAAAAATAACTTATAAAAACAATAGATATTTCTCATATTTCAATATGAAAATGCTCTGACATACTATACTAGAAAACATAATGAAGTAGTCTTGTAGCGTTAAAAGGAATTCAGAGCTACAAATGCAGACTGATACAAATGTATTCTATTGGCAGTTTATATGACCCAGTGGCATTGCTAATGCCATTAGCTAATTCTCTTCACTGCTCTTTTTTTCTTTTTAGCACTTATCACCAGCTAACTTACTACAAAATATTTTTTTCTTTCTTTTTGTCTATATTTTGCTCCCTTTCCCTAATCCACCCAACCAACATAAATTAGACTGTAATGCTTTTTCTCTGGTTTATTCATTGCCTCTACTTCTAGTGCCTAGAGTAGTATTTGGCAGATGATTAGCACTATATAAACATCTACTGAGTAAGAGAAATCATGTGCATTGAAGATTTGAAGGGGCTATGATGCTAGAAGATAGCTGTTTTGGTTAAAATTGAGTTGGTCCTTTGTACATATACATTCTTTGTTAGAAGCTTACTTTGGTCATGATCATCTTTATTAGAATCTTAAAGATTCCTAAGTCTGTTGGCATTAGTCCAGACTGTTCCCTAGAATATCATCTGTCAAGTAATAGAATATAGAACGCTTAAGCTGAACGGCATTTTTGCTAATAGCTTGGCATGTCTAAAGATTCTAGAAGTTACACAGCAAAATGAATGTATTTACATATTCTCTAAGAAGTATTGATTTACCATTGCTCTAGTAAATTGTATTTGATAAATCTTGAAATTAAAAACAACATTGGTAATTTTCTCCTTCGTTACTGTTTACAGAGTGCTAAAGAAGAATTAATTAGGTGGGAAGAAGGTAAAAAATGGCAAACCAAAATAGAGGGAATTAGAAACAAGTTGAAAGAAAAAGAGGGGGAAGTCTATGTTCTAACAAAGCAGTTGAATACTTTGAAGGATCTTTTTGCCAAGTGAGTTTAAATTTAAGCCTAATTAGTTATGTGTAAAGTCTTTAATTGATTTGGAAGTTAAGTCATTTTTTCGTATTTGATAGTACATACTTGATATCATACTTGAGAAATTTCCTAGTTTTAATTATCATTTACTATGTGTGGTTCACTTTTTATTTTCTTTAAAATGTGTTTAAAAGTATTTTAACAATTTGGGCACCTGGCTGGCTCAGTCGATTAAGCATCTGCCTTCGGCTTAGGTCATGATCCCAGGGTCCTGAGATCAAGTTCCGCATCTGGCTCCCTGCTTGGCAGGGTGTCTGCTTCTCCCTTTCCCTCTGTCCCTCCCCCATGCTTGTGTACATGCTCTCTCTCTCCCAAATAAATAAAATCTTAAAAAAAAAAAAAGTATTTTAACAATTTATAAATGGAGTTCCTATAATTTTGAAATAAGTGAGCTCATAGCAAATACAGAAGGGTCTAATTTTTTTATGTTGGTCCTGTAATTGAGTAAGCTGTGGTTTAATAAATTGAACGCAAAACAGTGAATTATATATTTTCATGATGCTATATTAAATCCCACAGAGCTGACAAAGAGAAACTTACTTTGCAGAGGAAACTAAAAACAACTGGCGTTACTGTTGATCAAGTTATGGGAGTGCGAGCTTTGGAGTCAGAAAAAGAGTTGGAAGAATTGAAAAAGAGAAATCTTGACTTAGAAAATGACATTTCATATATGAGGTAGGCTGTTTCATGAAAATGTGGTTCCCCTTATAATGAAGAAAACTGACTGACCCATAGTAACTGATGGGAATGTGTATTACTTTAGGCTTGGGTTCTGTTGTCTTTTCCCATGTGAGTTAAGATATTCTTGGTTCTTTGTATGCCACCTGATTTTGGACTGTATTCTTGAACTTCTGAATATTATGTGGTTGAAACTTTGGATCTTGGTTAAATTCTATGGAAAATGTGGATAATTTTGTTTTAGCAGGCAGTCAGTCTGGATAGGTTCAGGCCTCAAGTTCCAACCTGCTTTCTGTGGGCTGTGGTTCTAATATCAGTTTTGTTTTCAAAGCCTTTCCAGTCTCTTTGGATCTGTCCTGCCTGTGCCCCTCCCAGTTTGGAAGTCTGGTACATGGGCTGTCTTTGGTTTGTTAGTTCAGTTCTTTGAGTCTTTGCTACTTTAAGATCAGATCCATGCACACACAGCTCAGCATTGAGCCCAGAAGTTCATAAACGACTTTACAGGATCCCTTTCTTGAGTTCCTCCCTTTCTGTGATCTCCCTGATACTTTCCGTTTTCCTAGGGCTCCCCCTTTTGGTACTTCGAACGAAATCTGGGGTTTTCTCCCTCAGCACTCACACTCACCTTCAGGTTTCAATCAGTGTTGTATTCAGGCCAAGAAACACCAGAGGAAAAGGAAAGGTGTAAATCACTGCCCATTTGCTGATAGGTAATTCCGGTATGCTGTCCCAATCTGTAAAATACTTACTTTTCTAAGTTCTCAGATAGTTGTTCCATGCCTTCGGGAGAGACAAGATTGGATATGTTTACTCCACTGTACCTAGAACCAAATCCCCCCTCTGCACCCTCACCCCCACCCCCTTGTGCTGTACCATTTCTTTAGCAGAGCCTTTGAAATTTTTTTGTTTCGTCCCCACTTTCCAAGCTGTGTCTTCTGATATAATCAGTCATGCAAAGCAAAATAAAATCATGTCCTAACAACAACTGAAACTGTAATAATTTGTTTCATTCATTTCTTCTTAGATGAACTTCAATTAGTTTTACATAATCTGTCACTTCCCCTACTAAGTACTTGACAAGCTATCTAAAATCATCTTAACGATCATTTTTAAAGTCTGGTACCTAGCTGTCATATTTGGATATGAGGATACTTGCTGTTCTTAAATTTATCATACTTTTTCCCCCCTTTCTATTGATCTTCAAAAAATACCATTATTGCTTCTTTATCAATGCCTGTGATTGCATGTTAATGTAATGTGAACTCCTTTAAAGGAACACTCCTGAGTGCCTACATTCCTTTCCTTTTTTCCTAAATCATTGTTTCTTAAATCCCTCAGAATTTTCTGTGATGAAGAAAAAAGTAATTGAAGAATTCTTTCTTTTGACACCTCTTATATAGTTACTGTCTGATCCCATCAGTGGCTCCTTCCCTTCCTTGTTTGTCTTGATCTAAACATATGTTCAGAACAACATCAAACCCTTTTTTTCTCCTTTGCAGTTTTCACAAGGATCAAAATATTTTAGTTTTGAAACCTAATACTTTTAGAGTATTTTGTTTTTTGTTTTTGTTTTTCTAATAATGTGAATCTGTGTGGGCTGAAGTAATTGGAGAAGATTTGATAGAAAAGATGGAACTTACCTTCTCAGTTCAACTTGAATTTCTAAATTTAATGATTCAGATCTAGATATTAAAGGGAGGAGGGACATTCCAAGAGAGCAGAACCCTAGCAGAGACATAGTGGCAGGGGTGAAGCTTTCATGTATGGGTAAGAGTAGACTTTTTTGCCTTAGTAAAGGTAGACTCCTGGACAGTTAGGGTAGGCCATGCACATAAGACTCGGAGTAACAGATTGTTCCGTGGCATCACCAAGAGCCTTTTTTGAATCCTTGAGCTTCTTGAGAAGCACACAGATGTTATGAAGTTATTATATAATGTTTTAAAAATAGTGGCTATTTTGATTTGTTTTATACAATTCCATATAAATAGATGCATATTCTTTAAAGATTATTTCTGTAAATCAAAATACACTTGTTAACTCATCATTCAAAAGAGCCCTACAGCAAATCCTCTGTAGAGGATCACTTTATACTATAAATAGTCGTGTCCTGATTTTTGTAAAGTTTACAAGTTTGTGGAATTTCAAATAAATATAGTGTTAATAAATATATATTTTCTTTCTTTTCTGTATTTTGACATAGTAAAACTGTGGAGAGTTGAAGTTTGAATAGTAAAGAGTCTGTTGTTGTTTCTCATAGGACCCGCCAAGCTCTCCCTCGAGATTCTGTCATAGAAGATTTACATTTACAAAATAGATACCTCCAAGAAAAACTTCATGTTTTAGAAAAACAGTTTTCAAAGGAGGCATATTCTAGAACTTCAGTAAGTGCACACATTTTTGTTTTTCTGTTTTTAAAGGTTAAAAGTGATACCAACTTCTACCTTTATCTGACCCAGAACCTTAGATTCTTCTTATAATATTAATGCAATAAATCCAACTTTTATTTTTACCAGGTGTGGCGTATATGAACTTCTTTAATCCTCTTACATAAGTAAACTTAAGATTCTTATGCATTGCATAAAACTTTATTACAAATGAGATTTTAAATGAAATTATCATTTTGAGTTTTGCTGTGGCAAGAACATACAATTGGGTGAATTAGAAAAGTATGTCATAGCATTGTTTCCATTCAAATGTGTTATATATTTCTAGTTTTCCTTTATAAAAAGATATTAATATTGTTTGTTGTATCTTACTTTAAAACAAATAGTGTGTATATTTTTGTTATTTTTTTCTTTTTCTTCTTTTCATGTTTCTTCTCTTTTTTCTGCTTCAAGCAGAATCTGTTATGTGACACAACTACGCTTTCTACCCTTGCTACCAGTGTTAATAAATACAGGCAAAATACTTTTCACAAAAAGAACACTTTACACCGGAACAAAAAAAAACCCGTAACAGTTTTCAGAATTAAAAATGGGAAGGGATTAGATACCAGTGACAACTTATATCATCAGGTACCTAAAAATATTCTACAGTATTACAGTAATGAAGAAAACCACACAGCAGAAGATATTGTAGATCCTACGGAGTTAAGTACATCTGAGACAAGACCAAAAAATAAGTCAAGTCCATTTAGGTCAATTAATGGTATCTTGGCAGATGTTAAGTCCCATTTTGAAAATGCACCGGATCCTGAAATTACGAAAATTAATCAAGACTGTTGTGAAAATAATAAACAGGAACATAAGAACAAGGAAGAGAATGAGCTAGGCAAGAATGATGAAGGAAAGGGACACATAGCTGAAGATGTGAGTCACAACAACCACTTGGATCCAGAAGAATCTGCCAGAGAGGACCCTGATTATGCTACAGTTGCTGCCGCCCTGAATCAGCTTGCTGAGGAGGACGCACAGGCAGATTCTGACGCCGATGTACCCATCCAGCCAAGAGATGAAGTGTCCCAGGTCTGAGTTGATGGCGGTCCTGTGTGTGTGTGTTAGCTGAATTCTCCTCTAGCAAGTGGTATACATATGTGGTGCAAATGGAAATAAACTATAGGATTTGTAAAAAATATTAACTCTTCATGAAATGTGTCTTAAGCTCTAATATTTGACTAGTTCCTTCCAAAATTAATGGTTATGCATTTCCTAATTCATTTTAGTACTCACTGTTTTAGCACTGGTACTCACTTAAAAAGAATTAGCTTAGATAACAGGGTGACAAAAATCAGGCTCTTTAGAGGTATTCATTTTGCCTTAGAAATTTCTAAATCAGGATGCTCTGGAGTCTCATCACAAACTTTTACTACAGCAACTACTATCAGTAAAAATGTGTTATGATACTGTGTGACATTCTTTGGTCATCTTTTTGCCACATAGTATATGACAAATACTTTTTTATAGTGAAAAAAGGGAGTTTGCCCGTGTTGTTGTCTATGTTGTGTCTAGGTATAATTTTCATAGCACTTTGCAGACTGTTGTTTCTGTTTTACATGGGAAGGTTGGAGCATGAGTAACATCTCTAGTGATGCAGGACCAGGATCTAAATGCAGGTCTAACTCTATGATCTCTCTTGTGACACACTACTTTTGGTCCATTTACAGTGCAGTAGAGCCTAGACAAGTTTGCCCCCAGTTGAAATCAAATAGCATTTATCTTTTTTGTCTTTATCCTTTCCACCTAGATATTCCAGTCACCCAAGTCCTAAAAACATCACTAAAAGCAAACATTTAGGGCGCCTGGGTGGCTCAGTTGGTTAAGCGACTGCCTTCGGCTCAGGTCATGATCCTGGAGTCCCGGGATCGAGTCCCGCATCAGGCTCCCTGCTCAGCAGGGAGTCTGCTTCTCCCTCTGATCCTCCCCCTCTCATGCTCTCTCTCTCTCTCTTATTCTCACTCTCAAATAAATAAATAAAATCTTTAAAAAATAAATAAATAAATAAAAGCAAACATTTAAATGTGAAGGGAAAATGGATGAAAGTGACTTAATTCTTTATTTCTTTATCCAGGTTTATAATGCTTTTTTTTTTTTTTGCTTGATAATAAGTAATTAAAAATTTGAGGCTTCCAATGTGTGTTTCTTTAACTCCTATCCACTAAGAATTTGGTTTCTAGCAGTGTATCCCCTCCCCCGTGTTTTGTTTTGTTTTGTTTTTAAGATTTATTTATTTTAGAGAGAGAGCACACAGTGGGGAGGGGCAGAGAGGGACAGCGAATCTTAAGCAGACTCCGTGCTGAGCACGGAGCAATGTGGGGCTCAGTCTCACGACCCTGACATCATGACCTGAGCTGAAACCAAGAGTCTGATACTGGGCCGACTGGGCCGCCCAGGCGCCCCTAGCAGTGTATCCCTTTTAGCAGAATTCCTCTTCTACACAAGAATTGGAAATCTCATAAAATTCATTATGTAAGATTTTTATTTATATTATTTTTACAGAACAGAGTTTCATTAGAATTTATTTTCCAGAAATTTGGACAATTTCAACTAATACTTTTTTCAAAGATTTTATTTATTTATTTATTTATTTATTTATTTGACAGAGAGAGACAGCGAGAGAGGGAACACAAGCAAGGGGAGTGTGAGAGGGAGAAGCAGGCTTCCCGCGGAGCGAGGAGCCTGAAGTGGGACTCGATCCCAGGCCCCTGGGATCATGACCTGAGCCGAAGGCAGACGCTTAACGACTGAGCCACCCAGGCGCCCCTCAACTAATACTTTTAATTTTGTTTTTTGAGAATGGGGGGGCAGTGATCCATATGTACTTACATAATTGCCTCCATGTTTTAGTGAGGAGAGAACTGTTTAAAAAAAAAACAAAAACAAAAAAACCTGATGTGAGATCATAAGGTAGAAATAAGGTAGAAGTACTCTCTTCTGTGAGTGATACTTAATATATTTGATGTCTATCTATCAGTGATGCCCGTAGGTGTTTTTCATTTGTTAAATAGCTACTACAGACAGAAGAGATGGAGTGAGGGTGACAGAAGAGCTCTGGGAGAGGGCATTACAGATTTCTGTGTCTGAAGAGGCCTTAAAAATTACCCCGTGTTGTATCTTCATTTGTAAGATGGAAAAACCGAGGACCTTGCATGTGGCATGATTTGCCTAGTGTTAACCTAATAGCAGCAGAATCGGCATGTATACTTGGGTGATTTGACAGAAAATAAGCAAAGACATACTCCTGCGGTACGGACCTCAACAAACATGTCTGTCTGCTTTCTCGTGCCACTGTATACATACATCTGCCCACACACTGCTTTGAACAGATAGATGCAGGGGGATGCGTGCTGTTTCTGCCAGTGTTCTGGGCCCTCACATCAGAATCCAACAGCCTAGAACTTCTTTACTCTTCTATCGTATTTTTTAATGTCTTTAATTTCTTTTACTTTTGTTTTTATTACTTAAGGGTAAATGTATCAGAATGTGACGTATTTAACCTACTACTAATTAAAAAGATGGTATAGAGCCATGTATAATGGATATATTTGTATAATACTACATTTTTTAAACTCTAATGTCTGTGGAGTTATTGACTTGATAGTCCATCAAGCCAGTAGAGGGAGAAAGGGATGGGGGAGGACAAACTAAAACTATGCTGAGTGCTTGAACAAAATTATTTCATATGATGCCCATAACACTCATACGAGGTAGGTGGTATTCTATCCACTGTATAGAAAAACGTAATCAAGCACATATTTCTCTTCTGAATGACTTGTCACTTAGAAGGAGAAGTAAAAATGAACATAAATAATAACCCAAGGTGGATTTGTGCCAAGAGAAATACAAATATAGTGTAACTGGATTTCAGAGGAGGGAGTGATTGCTTTCGCTCAAGGGATGAAGAAGAGCTTTCCCAAGAAGGAGGAAGAAATTAAGGCACTTCTTTTTATAGGTTTGTGTATTAGTTTGCTAGGGCTATTGTAACAAAGCACCACAGATTTGGTGGCCTGACAGAAATTTATTCTCACAGTTCTGGAAGTCAGAAGTCCAAAAAACAAGTTACTGGCAGGGTTGATGACTTCTTTCACCTGTGAAGAAAGAGTCTTTTCCAGGCCCTCCTCCTTGGCTTATAGATGGCCATTTTCTCCCTGTCTCTTCACATTATCTCCCTTCTATGCATATCTCTGTATCCAAATTTCCCTTTTTCATAAGAACACCACTCATCCTGGGTCAGGGCCCACCCTAATGACTGTAACTTGAGTACCTCTGAAAAGGTCCTATATCCAAATAAGGTCACATTCTGAGGTACTGGGATTAGGACTTCAACATATGAATTTGAGAGTGGGGTAGGGTTTAGGGCATAATATAATCCATAACAAATAATAACCATACTTTCGGACTGGAAAAACTAGCACAAATTAGTTTAGTCATTATGAGAGTATACATGGAGACGTTAATGTGTGTGGACATTATTAAGCCATCCTTGACTTTGCTTTCTATATTAATTAAACTGCATTACCTTTTCTCCTGCAATTTTTATATTCTAATTTATTTATTTGAGGCAATTTTTTTCTAGAGCTCTCCAGTTTTCCATATTTTTTTGAGGAAAAATGTTCCCTGTTAGCTAGTGTTTTCTTATCCCATTATGTCTTATGCCACTTTTGTTATTGAGTTAAAAATATTTCTAACTTTATTTTCCTGAAGACTTCCGAGATAGAGTCAGATGATCATTGTCAAAGAGAACAGCAGCTTCAGAGGGAAAACTTGGAGTTGTCATCTGAAAATATTGAACTAAAATTTCAACTTGAACAAGCAAATAAAGATTTGCCAAGATTAAAGGTAAATTTAATGTTCTTTACTCTAGTTAGGAAGTCTAATGCCTGAAAGCCTTTTTGTCCCTCTTCATATTAGTTTATGAAGATGTCAGAAACTCACATTCATAAAATTTTATGGTATTGTTACACTTTATACATTTGTTCACGTAACAATTATTTGTTGAAAGCCTGTTTGTTGTCAGGCACTTTTCTAGGTGCTAGGAAACAGCAATCAAAAAATTTCTTGCACTAGAAGAACGTACATTCTAGTGGGGAAGACTGATAATTAATAAGTAAAAAGTCAATATATAGTGTGTCAGCTAATGTTAAGTGGTAAGGAGAAAAAACACAGTTGGTGTGAAAGGTGTGTGTATGCGTGTTGGTGGTTTGGGAGTGTATGGAATTGCTATTTAAATTAGGGTAATAGGGGAAGGCTTTCTTAATAAAATGATATTTTAGCAGAGAGCTAGGGGACAGGTAAGGAAGTGGGTCATACAGGTACTAGAAAAAGAGTTCCAGACAACAGAAATATCGAGTTCAAAGCCCTGAGGCAAGAGGATGGACGGTGTATTTAGCACATTAACAATTATCACTCTTTAAAATATTAGGATTTCTTTTTAAATTAAGTGTTTACATTTTAAAAAATTAGGATAATTATCTCTCTTAGGAATTTTATTTTGATGTTTATAATACATTTATCTTTGGTTTTCCAAATCTCATCTTTTTATGGGAATCTTTTTTTCTTCTGGCTGGCTAATTGTTTCAGTTCTGTTTTCTAACCTAGAATATTAGCAATCTGTTAATTTCACTGGTAATGATATAATAATGCCCTGGGTTCTAGAACATTCTGAGTTTTACATTGTTAGAAACAGTACTGTTCCTCTTTACCATCTGTATAAGGATCTGCATATGTAATTTATGGGGCGGTTAAAATCAGAGTTCTAAACTCTCTATTAAGGCAGTAATGTGGAAAATATTTCTTGAAATTCATATATAAAATATGCTTGTATTAATGAACTTTAATTCAACATATGTCTTAGTTCAAAATCCTTATTGCTGTGGAGACCATCTTGTTCAGTTTGGCTAGAGAGTTGAAGAAATTGATAGTTCACATGAATTATTTTTTTTCCTTTTCAGCGGTGATAGCTGTGTTAAACTGTTACATGTTTGCTTTAATTTTTCAGAGTCAAGTAAGAGATTTGAAAGAAATGTGTGAATTTCTTAAGAAAGAAAAAGCAGAAGTTGAGCGGAAACTTGGTCGTGTTAGAGGGGTGAGTGTGTGAGAACATTCCATGTATTTGTTTTGGTTTCAGAAGTGGTAAGTTGGTAATGAAAAACAAGTTTGGATATGTCATAACAGTAGTGATATGATTTTACTAGTGCCTGTAGTCTCGGTTTTTATATTGCTGTATCTACAATGTAAAACATCATAAAGCTTTTCTTTGTGTTTCAAGTCAATGTATTTTATCATGTCACACCTTACATGCATTTTATTTCAATTGGGACACCACATCATCTTTCTTCATTGCGTATCCCTTCACACCTTGAAAACACTTAACTTCTAGGAATCCTCCTTCTGTTCATGAAGATAACTACTAACTTATCTTAGTCCAATTCTAACATTTGTAACTATTTTTTTATGATTTCCCTGGCAGCTTCTTAGTATAATGCTCTGTAAATATGTTTCCCAATTTTTTTATTCTTGTATTTTTCTTCCCATGTTATTTTGTATTCACTTTTTACACTGAATAAATGCTGCTTATGAGGCCCTGGCCAAAGATTTAAGCCCCTAATGATTTCGTTAGCAAGTGGCACAATGGAAGCAATCAATATAAAAATTTGTTCAAGTAATAATATTAAATATATGACAGATTTGGTGAAAATATTGAGTTATTATTAGAAAAGTATTCAGAACAAACATCTCACTGACAGCAACATTAATTTCCTAAATAAAAATGTTAATTTGACCTTTTCTAATAGTGAAAGGTCATATTAATAATATATATATATTTTTTATTAAAGTTTTTTTTTTTTTTTTTTTTATTTGAGAGAGAATGAGAGAGAGCACATGAGAGGGGGGAGGGTCAGAGGGAGAAGCGGACTCCCTGCCGAGCAGGGAGCCCGATGCGGGACTCGATCCAGGGACTCCAGGATCATGACCTGAGCCGAAGGCAGTCGCTTAACCAACTGAGCCACCCAGGCGCCCATATTAATAATATATTAAAATAATATATTAATAATATATTAAATTTATGTACTATAGGGTTATTCATTGCATAGTGTCAATACTAACTAAAATGCAAAAAAAAGTAAGCAGATTCTTTTGCTCAACTGTTAAAAGCCTTAATATAAAGCATAGGCAGTTAAAGTTATTAATGGGTGACCCATCTCTATTGATAACTCTACACTAGGTTTTTTCATTTCGGATGTCTCTTATATTTATATTGGACAGAAACGGAATTTCTAATCAATGGCTATTATTAGAGAAAATCACCTCTATTATGCTCAATTCAAATTTGGTAACTCATGAACTCTTTAATGACACAACTTTTCTTTTGTGGGTTTTTTTTTTTTTTTCATATAAAGAAAATTCTGGTATATAGGAAAGAACCTTAGCTAAATAGACTATTTAGGTTCTTAGGCTTATTCATTTGGAACAGACATCAAGGCTGGAGTATTTGAGCTGTTACTTATTAGCTGCATGACTAGGAATATCAAATTCTCTGAGTCTTGATTTGTTTGTATTTAAAAGAATTATAATTCCTATCGCAAAGGGTTATTGTAGTGATGAATTGAATAGAGGTTTTGGCTTCAAATGTTAGGAATCAACACTGAGTGTAATAATGAGCCTTTTATGTTGTTGGTGTTTTATATTATACTCTCAGATATTTGATTAGATAAAAAGTTAATATATTCTTTTGTAGTCTGGTAGAAGTGGAAAGACAATCCCAGAACTAGAAAAAACCATTGGTTTAATGAAAAAAGTAGTTGAAAAAGTCCAAAAGGAAAATGAACAGTTGAAAAAAGCATCAGGAATACTGACCAGTGAAAAAATGGCTAATATTGAGCTGGAAAATGAAAAGTTGAAGGTAATTTTTTAATGTGATCATTTGCATGGGATGTTTTTACTATTATAATTTTTATTTTTTAAGGAAGATTTTAAATATACTCCTACTATATAAAATGGCTTTAATGGATGCAGTGACTGTTTTACACATATGGAAAAATTTATTGGAGACAAGGCTAAGAATAATTAGAGTAGCTCCACTGGTCGTTTTATTATTTCAAGACCACTGGTTCTCACTCAGCAGCACAAATACTCACCTGTGTCTGTGTTCAGAAATACAGATGCATAAGCCCCCAGTCCTGACATTGATCTTTTGGGGTGGGTCCTACAATAGATACTGTGATTTTAAGTCATCAGCTCATTCTACTGTGTAGCCAAGGTTGGGAACCTCTGCTCTAGATGACAAATACGAAAGGGAAGGTTCATTCTATCAAAAATGGGCTCTAAAACTGCTTTGAATTAAGTTTTATGAGTTTATAGGACTTTATTTCCTGGTTTTGATAATATATAGGGGTTTTTTTTGTTTGTTTGTTTTTTACTAGGCTGAATTAGAAAAACTTAAAGTTCATCTTGGACATCAGTTGAGCATGCACTATGAGTCCAAGTCCAAAGGCACAGAGAAGATTGTTGCTGAAAATGAAAGGCTTCGTAAAGAACTTAAAAAAGTATGACTTTCATTACTGATTAATAATTACTTTTTATGTTAATTAACTAATACATCTGAAAAACTGAATGGAAAAGCTGATGAGAGTGTCTCTTCAGAGTAGATGTGAAGAGATGTAGGGATTGTATTTTTATGGCTGCCATCCATTCACCATGAGGCACATTGAAAATAAAAAATTAAGAGGCAGTATAATGTAGAAGCCACACATCTGGGATTCAAGTCCTAGCTCTGTTACCTACTGGCTGTGGAAACAAGGGCAAACTACTGACCCTTCTCTATCCCTCAATTTCTTCATCTATAATATTGGGCATAATAAATATATCTGTTTCACAGAGCTGCTGCAGGATTTAAATGAGTTAATATTTGTGCACATGGCTCAGAACAATGATTGATATAAAGTAAGGAATATATGAAATTGTTTTGTTAAACAATAAGATTCCTTTCTGTTTAAGTTGCAAAATATATTCCTTGCCCCACAAATAGGTGTTGTTACTTATATGGATGATCCAGTGACTAAACTGAAATTGAGGTTTTTAAACTAGTTACAATAGTATCGGAATATACTGTGAGACCAGAGTGCAGTGTGTTTTGAATGGATGTTCAACAGTGGAGATAATTTATGGTACTTACACATAGTTGATGCTCATAGCTAGGTCTCTCAAGTACTGGTCAAAGCAAAACATCTTCTAAGTGTATTAAGACATAAACGATCCCATTATCCATGAATACTACAAAGATGACAAATGTAAAGTAACCACTAGAGTAAAATACTTGCAATGTATTTTTCTAACCTCGTTTACATGATCTGTTGTCCTAATTATTACGATCATATTGCTGTTATAAAGAAAATATTGGAATTTTAATCAGCATTTAGACTGCCAGGTTACTTTTGTTTTCTAATTTGTAGTGGTAATTTTGAATATATTGCATCTGTGAGAACAGTATTGTTTTGTCATCCTGTACTAATTAGTCTTTAATGATAGGAGACTGAAGCTGCAGAAAAATTGCGGATAGCCAAGAACAATTTAGAGATATTAAATGAGAAGATGACAGTGCAACTAGAAGAGACTGGTAAGAAATTACAGTTGGCAGAGAGCAGAGGCCCACAGCTTGAAGGTGCTGACAGCAAAAGCTGGAAATCAGTTGTCGTTACAAGGTAGGAACAAATAGTTTAAAACTTGCACAAAGCCTAATTGGTTCTAATGCTGTCATTATTGTTCTAAAAGAATATGACACTACTCTGATTAACTTAGTTCTTTCCTTGATGAACTGTTTGGTGGTTTGCTTTAACATGATACTTTTTGGCAATGCGAGGCCTCAAGCCTCCCTAACTCCAAAAAAAAAAAAACAACGAAACAACAACAAAAACCTTACTAAGATCTGCTGCTGGCATTATACAGCCACCTCAGTAAAGTGGTTTAGAAATGTCTTTGGGACCCGTGACACATTAGGTCTTCCACATGCTGAACTCTTTAGAGTCGGTCGCTCTGTACTTACTCAACACACTAATGACGTCTGTTCTTCTCACGCCTTGCACTGACTGCTGAGACAGGCTGGGGATGCTGGCACTATTTTATGTGGGGTGATCAGAGAAGGCCCCTCCGGGTGGGGCACTGGAGCAAAGAATTGAAGGAGTAAGCTTCTGGTATTGGACCTCTCTGGTGGACAGTCTGTCAGATTAGGAATGTTCCTTTCTAATCACAGTTTCTAAGATTTATCAAAAACTACTTGAAAGTATTGAAGTAATTTCTCTTGTACAACTTGTGCTGTCCTCACCTGGTTTTGTTGCCGAAGCATTCTTTTTCTTTTCTCTGGAGATGTTTGAATATTATAAGCATTGTCTCCCTTTAAGGTGGAATGATATGCTTATAAAATCATTTTGGCTTTATGTTTTAAAAATTTCTTTTGGAATCTGGTTTGTTTGTTTCTGAACTACTGGTCGTTTCTTTAGAGTTTACAAATACATTCAGATTTTTATGTCATGTGCCATTTTTTTCACCCATGCTTTTGCACATTTTTCCTTCTCCCAACAGTGTCCTTTTGGACACTTTTTTTTTTTTTTTGTATACTTCTTCGTGTGTATACATGATGTATATATGAAATGTTCTAATTTGTGATCTTTAAATGTATCTCTAAGAGTACCCAATAATACAGAATTTGATATTCTCATGGATGAATTGCACTATTTTTTTGTTCTATGACTGAAAGAGATACTAATTTTAATCTTTTTAACAGTGGCCAAATTCAGGCTCCATCCTTGTTTATAACCTTGGGAAACACCTAAATGCTCTATTTTAATTGTCCTGTTAATTAGGGATACTTATCCCTTGTTCTCACCTAATGCTAAATAAATATCTAGAATCTGACTAGAAGAAACAGTATAAGATAGTTATTTTCAGTGCAGTAATTTGAAATGGCTTTTATATCAATGAGAGAAATTATTTTCCATTACACTATTTTTTCCCTTCACTTTTAGAATGTACGAAACCAAGCTGAAAGAATTGGAGACTGATATTGCCAAAAAAACCCAAAGCCTTACTGATCTTAAACAGCTTGTAAGGCAAGCAACAGAGAGGGAACAAAAAGCTAAGAAATACACAGAAGACCTTGAGCAACAGGCAAGTAATTTTTCTTTCCATGAGAAAACAATGCATTGTATCTCAAGCCACTCCTTGGCATTGTCTTTTGTAGATAAAAATGAACACTTGATAATTCCTTCCCTAAAAGGCCCATCAGAGTGAATGGCACTACCATTCAAACATTTGTTTAAGCCCAAACCCTTAGATTATCAATTCTTTATCTTTCTTACCCTGTTATCTTTTTCATTAAATCACATCAGCTCTCTATTTTCAAAATATATCCCAAATCTGATGTTTCATTCAGCACCTCCCACACTGTCCTTCTAGCCTAAGCTATTCTCTCGCACCTGAACTCTTCCAGTAATTTCCTAACTGGTCTCCCTGCTTCCACTCTTCCCTTGTTTTACCTTCTCCCTATCCCTGATGTATTCTCCACATAGCTGCTGAGTCATCCTTCTAAGCATAAGGAAAATCACAGCATCCCATCCTCAGAGTCTTCCAGTGGTTCCTCATTACCCCAGAATAAAATTCTAAAGTACTTTTCATAGGCTGTAAGGACCTACATTGTCTGGCATCTGGTTTCCTTTCTAGCCTCATCTTTACTTTCCCCTCATTCACAGTATTCTAGCCACATGGACCCTCTCTCAGTCCTTTGAATAGGCCAAACTCAAGCTTCAGGATCTTGGACTTGTTCCCCTTGTCTAACATACTCTCCATCCAAATATTCTCATAGCTCACTCCCTATGTCTCTGCTTAAACGGAGGCTCCTCAGACCTTCCTTAACCCTCTACCACCTTCCATGACTCTCCATCCTCTCACCCTGAGTTATTTTTCTTGATAGCCCTTCCTTCCATCTGGCCCTGTTATCACATTAGACGCTTACTATGTCTTTGTCTCCTCCCCCACTAAGTACGTAAGGACCATAGGAACATGCCAGGAGAGATTTTGCCATCACTGTATTCCGTGTGCCTAGGACAAAGCCTGGCATGCAGCACTCAGTAAATTATTGAATGAATAGTGACTAGAACATGACAGATATGTGCTCATATCTTACGTGCTTTTGAAAACCCAGCTTTTAATATGCTTTACTGGAAATGTGTATCTTTATAAAACATCGTATTTCCATGTCAGACTCTGTCTTCTAACTTTTTTTTGTGCCCAAAGATTAAGATTCTCAAACATGTTCCTGAAGAAGCTGAGACAGAGCAAAGCCTTCAGCAGGAACTTCAAGTTCTAAGGTACATTGTCTATTCATTAATCTATCTTAAAAAAAATTTTTTTTTTAATATAACCAGGTTTGCTACATCTAGAGATTAAGATTTTTCAACCTTGTGGCCTAACAAGCTTATCAGTCTTATTTCATCCTTTTAATGCCAATTACTCTCTTACATAATAGATAATAGATACTGAAAAAAGGGTAAACCAGATCCTAATAAAAGTCTCAAGCTTCTAATTTAAATTTTCTTAATAGTATAGAATGTGTTATACCTTAGTTTCCCAGAGGCAAATATTAATGAAAGACAAGAAAAAAATTTACTTCCAAAATTCTGTGCAGAATACTCTCATGAGGTTCCTCCAATAGGAAAAGTCTTAAAAATGACATCAGGTCAGACTTTAAAGAATCCTGCAGAATTTTCATTCTCTGATCTCAGTTTGAGAATGGTAGCATTGCAACAGTGAGAGTAAATGAATAAATGTTTACCTTTATAAATTATCAGCAAGTTCTAAGCAATTTACATTACAAAGTTCGTAAGAAATACCCATATATTTTGTGAAGCAATGTGTTTTTTGTTGTTTTAACACATAATCATTATGTTCTAGATTAGCTAATAGTCAGCTGGAAAAAGAAAAAACAGAATTAATCCATCAGTTAGAAGTTAACAAAGACCAAAGTGGAGCTCAAAGCACTGTATCTGGTAAAGTATTTTCTACTTCTAGTGTGTTAGCTAACCCCAAGTTTTTGAATTAGGGTTTGCCTTTTTTATTTATTCAGATTTCTGATGATTGTCTTCCTATAAAATCAAATCCCTGGTAGCAGGTTTTCAGAGCTCTTTCCTTCATGCAACAGTCATGTTCCCATTGAGTCCTCTTGAGTTGTTTATAACAGCAGGTACTCAGGTGTTTTTCTTTTTATATTCCGTATGGGTGTTACATTTAATCATGACACAGTGCTAAGCAATATGCTAGGTCTGTGGTATCCAGTTTCTAAGTAGGCCCTTTTAAGCCCTCTGAACATGAACATTATCTTCTAAATGTTATTGTCCTCTTGTTATTTTTTTTAAAGATTTTATTAATTTATTTGAGAGAGAGAGAAAGAGAGCAGGAGAAGGGGCAGAGAGAGAGAAGACTCCCTGCTGAGCGGGGAGCCCGTTGCAGGGACTCAATCCCAGGACCCTGGGATCATGACCTGAGCCGGAGTCAGATGCTTAACCGATTGAGGCACCCAGGTGTCCCTATCCTCTTATTAACTTTCAAACATATAGTAAACATTGCCTACATTCTTCTTCCCTTTTACAAAGTAAAACAGTCTAGTCCTCTACATGCTTCCATTCAGAAGTGATTAATCATTGTATTGCTAGGTGCGTATGTATGCATATGTACATATATGCATTATGTATACATACATAAGTTGATCCTCATTATTTTCAGAGTCTGTATTTGTAAATTCAGCCACTCACTAAAATTTACTTGTAACCCCAAAACCAGTACTCCTGGTGCTTTTGCAGATACACACAGCAGTGAAAAATTTAAGTTCTGACCCACCGTTTTCCAGATGAGATCCAACAAGGTGAGGCTCTGCATTATTGCAGCTCTCTCATACAGATGACCAGAAGATGGAGGCCATACAAGGGAGTGCAGCACAGGGCAAGAAGCTGTTTCTGGGGCCAGTTGGACTGGGTTTAAATCCCAACTGTGACACGAGTGGGGCCTCAGGAGAGTCAGTTGACACTTCTGAACTTTGTTTTCTCTTTTATAAAACAAAGAAAATAGAATCTACCAGGATGTTTCCAGGATTTAAAATTATACTGTATGTGAGATATGAGTATGTGTATGTGTAATGTTTTCCCTAAGAGCAATGAATGGTTCAACATTCACGAATCCATTGTTCGGGTTGACTTTTGAGAACATCACTGTTAACAACAAGAATCATTTGATTTGATAGTGTGATGGAAATGGCAAATTCTATTCTAAAGGACTCTATCAATTTATACCTGAACAATCTTTGACTATTTCATACAGCTTTTTCAGTATCCTACCACATATTCTTGTTGCTACTTTGCGTTAAAGCTATCATGTATGAGTTGTACCAGACACTATGCTAAGTGCTTTACAAGCATTTTATAATTTTTTTCTCCCCTGACCCCAGCATTTTATAATTTAACTCTTAAAGCACTGTTTGGTGGGTACTATTGTCTCCATTTTTCCTATGATCTTCACCTTAAAGAGGTTAAGTAACAAGGTCACAACAGCTAGGAAGTGAGAGAGGCAGGATGAAACCTAAATCTGTGGAACTCCAAAGCTCCTCACCATTCCCTGCTTTTGACCAAGGAAATGCCTTAGCTACCTCTTGGTGACTAAAACAGTCATGTAAATCTCTCTCAACAGTAGCTCTTACAGCAGCCAGCTTAGGTTACCAGACTAGCACACTCCTAAAGACCTGTTGATGCTGCTGATGTTTGGCAAGTTCTTTCTTCCTAAGAAACCTCTGTTTCCTGAGAGGGAAATTTCAAAACCCTGTATTCTTCATCTATTTAAAGGAGATTAAGGATACTTCAAAGTAGCAACAAGACTATGTGGCAGAATATTGAAAAAGCTGTATGAAACAGTCAAAGTTTGTTCAGGCATAAATTGGTATAATTCTTTGAAACAGAATTTGTCATTTCGATCATGCAGTCAAATACCATTAAGCTAACTTTCAGAAAGTGCTGTACATAATAATCATTTTTACTGCACTATTTCATTACAAATCTGTGTAACATATAGCATCCCTTTGATTAAGACAATCAACTCAATATAGCATTACAGTGATTAAGAACCAAATTTATAAAAAATCATTAGCACTTTCTACAAAGGTGAGGGAAGTTTTGAAAAGTATGATTTTGCTCTGCTTTCCAAAGGAAGATGGGTTCTGTTGACTATTCCCAAAGGAAAGGATGAGGAAAATATTTCTGGTCTCCAACTTATAATTAGGGGACCATATCAAGGGAACCTTAATAGAACAGAAACCTTCCTGTCTCATTCATCAAAATGTGTCTTGCTGCCCATTATTTTCTCAGAACTTTAGCATTACTTTTAAAATTTTACCCTTCAATGGCTACAGAATATGACACGACACATTATATGTTGTGTTTAAAGAAAATGTTTCTAGCAAAGATGGCAATTGATTCTCATTATAAAACTGGAGAGATGTTAACTCCAGGTGACGGGGGTGGTTAAGGATCCAGTAAATTAAAGCCCTTGTGCTCTATTTGTGTACTTAATGTTATCTGACCATTGTATTAGGATTTATTCGTCTTTGTATTATCCACCCTGCCTGGCATGTTTTTCACATAGTAATTACACAGTAAATGTGTACTGACCTACATGGAACAACCAATACTGTTGGGGACCAGGAGCATTTGGCCAGCTCTGGCTGTAGCCCCTTACCTGACAGTCTACTTATTCTTTTGTTGTCCTTTTAGTACCTAACAATGCTTCCTGGCTGTAGGATTTTTCTCTGGAAAATAATTTCTTCCATGTAAAAAATTAACCTGATTCTACACTTCTAATACCCAGCAGGTGCCTTTTCTCTTGGTCTGCTATGGAACTACAATATCTGATAGAGATAGCGTTACAGTATTCACAGTCTGGAAAGTGTTTCAGTAAAATGCCGTATATTCTAGGCTCTAGTTTCTTAAGTTTTCTACTTATTCTCTGAAACAAATCCTTTGTCAGAGTGGGGAAAAGCAGAATCTGATTTTTATAACTTTTTTGGCAGATCCTGATCAACTAAAGGAAAAGGTGAAAGATTTAGAGACACAGCTCAAAACCTCAGATTTAGAAAAGCAGCATTTGAAGGTAATTTTATCTAATTACAATTTGTAAATGTTTTGTGTAAACAGCTGTTAAAAACAACTTTTATGAACACCATCTTTGAGTTTTAAGTATGTATCCTAAAAATTCCTGGAGTTACATTTGACCTTGATATTACAGAATTCATTACATTCATCTGTGTTAAAAATACGAAAAGAGCTACAAAAAAACAGACAAAACAAGTAGTATTGAAGCGAAATTTATTTTTTGATTCTCACAAATGTAGCTCATTATTTTAATATTAAGTTTTGGGTCACATTATGGGAATAGTGTCTTATTTCCTTTTGAAGTTCTTTTCGGGAATAGCTCCCTTTATTAAAAAGAAAGATATTTGCCATGCTTTCTCTCTCAAAGAATCTACAAACAGAACAAAAGAGCGTAAGTTGAAGAATTAACTAGTGATCACTAGCTATTCTAAAGTTCAAATTGTCTCTTCACCAGATGCCTCTTAGCCAAGTAGAAGTCCTGGAGTTTCCCTAATTCTATAAGAAGTTGACTATTATTCACTTAAAAAAAATAGGTATTTGTAAAGAAAATATAAATGAAGCCTAGACCAAAGAATCTTAACCAAAATAACTTGTGTTGTGAATAGCCAAGTCTTTTTGATTTCCTCAATGAGAGTATCTGATATACTTTTGGAGAAAGATTTAAATACCACCCCTCTCCTACCCATTTAAGAACTGATAAATTTTAGTCAAAAACTAGGACATAACTTACAGAACAAATAATTTTACTAGCTAACAAGTTACTTATGCTGTACAATGAAACCTTATTAACAAAATTCTAAGAAAATACTTCTACCTATATAGTATACAAGTATCTTAGATTATTCAGGTTACTTTGGATTTTATGTTTGTAATTAAGTCTCTTTAGTTCAAATCTAAAGAATATATTGTATTCCTACATACCTTTCAAAGATACCATGTTTCTATTAGGAGGAAATAAAAAAGCTGAAAAAAGAACTGGAAAACTTTGATCCTTCATTTTTTGAAGAAATTGAAGATCTGAAGTATAATTATAAAGAAGAAGTGAAAAAGAATATTCTCTTAGAAGAAAAGTTAAAAAAACTTTCTGAACAATATGGAGTTGAATTAACTAGTCCTGTTGCTGCTTCTGAACAGTTTGAAGATGAAGAGGGAAGTCCTGCTGATCTCCCCATTTATTAAGGACTACCTCTACCTGTAGTTTTACTTAACTATTAACTTTATAAGTTAAAACTCCATCTGTAAATCAAGCAGGTCTCGGACCTACATGATTTCCTTCTTCATACCCTGTACCTTTACTAAATTGAAGTTTTAGTAAATAAAATTATAGGAAATTTTAAACATAATAGAAAAGTATAGTTTTGATGACCTTTAGAGTAAGTTATGACTATCAAATAAGCTATGATGAATTTCTGTATACATAATGTTTAAGTTTTTTAAAGAGTATGGGGTGAGCTTTAATAACTTAACATTTAAAATTGGGGTTTTATATATACTTATTTATATGTGTATTAAGACTCTAGAATTTTATATATATGTACATGTATATAAACATGAGGTTACAGCCATATGTTTTAAGTGTTTAGAATAAATTCATCTTGAACTATTTAATTTTTAAATGATCCAGAATTGTTGGTTTAACTGCTGTCTTTCTCCAACTTTTGTACAAGGTAAGGAGCTTATTATTACGTTTTTAAGTCTAGTGGTTGAAATTCATTTGCTGGTTCTAAATAAAATTTTGAATAGACCTTTGCAACTGGGAAATTCATGTCTTCAAATGCCAGAAGACATTGCTCTATTAGACATGGAACCTTGAGATTTTTTTTACCTTCCACATGTGGCAGAATATTCAAGATTCAAAGATAACAATAAAGCTGGTTCTTAATTGCATTTTAGTTTATACATCAAGTATTATATCTTTGAGCCTACCAAATTTCTGATTATCTATTTTTGAAAAAAGACTAAACAAACATTTAGTATTAAAGGCATGGTCATACTTGTTCAGGTTCATGTTGATAATAACTGGTTTTGAATTCATATAAGTATCTGGAATTGGCCAGCATAAACCAAGATGATGGCGATGAACCTGAAAAGAGAAAAAAAGGTTATTAGCTTTATACTTTTTTATCTTCATTCACTTTTAAGTATTTATTTTGAATGCCTACCATCTGCCAAGCACTATTTAAGGCTCCACTTTATCTTACCCTTTTTTTTTCATACGTGTTCTCCTCCTGACATATTACATATTTACTTGTTATTGTCTATCTTCCCCATTAGAATGTGAGCTTCGTGAAGGCAGAAACACTGTTTTGTTGATTCTGTATTTCCAGCACCTGGAAACATGCCAGGAACATATTCAGGGACTCCATAAAAATTTAATGAATAGAGTCTGCTGCTGAGTACAGAAGCTAGCCAATTAAAAAATATGGGTGGGGAGGCATTCTAAATGTCACGTGACACAATGGTGCTTTTTTTGCTCTGATTGCAATTATATAAGCATGGTTAGAACATATACTGTGTGGGTATATTTGGCAGATGGGGGTGTACAGCAGTTCCAGAAAGTGAAGCAAGGGTCAGATCATGAATAATCTTAAGGTCACTAAGCAAGTTTTATGCAGCAAAGTTAACATTTTCACTTACTGTGAAGAATGGACAGAACAGGGATAAGACTGAAAGATAACCTTTAAGAGGGTGATAAACTAGGTCAAGCATGAATCTTGGCTTCAGTTAAAATGAAAATTAACTGCCAACTGGTTGGGGAGAAGTACAGATTCAACAGATCAGAATCTTTATCTGTGAAGTAATGGAGAGAGGGGTTAAAAATGATATTTCAGTTTTTGAACTGTTGGGAGTCAGGGGTGGATATGACTAGGTCCAGTTCTGAACATTACTAATTTCAGAAACCTTTGCGAAATCAAATAGACAAGTCCAAGAGACAGAAAGGGCATAAAGTATAAAAGTTCCTTCTGTAAATATTAACTGTTACCTTGGCACTTTTAACTCAAATTCTATAATCAAGTAAGTTTGGGAAATGCTGAGTTAAACTAAGTTGGTACGGATTATGTCAGAGCGCATTCATCTGCAACATCAATTTCCAAGAAGGCAGTATGTAATGTGCAGTTTTTCCAGACATTTTCATCACTTTAATTCTGAAGCGCGTCTAGGAAAACCAATGCCCCAGAGAATGAATACACATTGGGAAACACTATTATATAAAGAATGGTGGCCTGTGAGAATGGGAAATTAAATTTCTTTATAACACATTAGAATTACTGCAATCTGTAGAGAATATTCTAGTGCCACTTCTACCTCGTTTTAGGAAGTAAGACGACGACATCCCGCGAGCTACTTTCTGTCATTACCTTGATTAAACAGCCATCGTTACAATGCCATACTATTCCTTCAATTTTACCCTCTCTGCAACCTTCAAACCAGGATAACAGATCATTGTGCTTCAAGGTAGGTAGATTTCGGATTTGAAATGCCCCATGTGGTATAAGAAGATGTAATGGATGCTTCTTGCTTCCTAGCCCTAAATGTTAAAAATTTCCGTTAGCCATACAAAGGTTTCAAAAAGAATTGAGAAAATTTACTTATCCAAATAAAAAGGCCTTTTAAAAGATTTAGCAATAAATTTACCAAAAAGTTTAGTTGGTTTCCTAGAAGAGAGATATACCATAAGTGATCTCATTCAAAACTGCCACCTTATCCCATTAAATATAAATTTCACCTTCATATAATCTATACCAAGGGTCAGCAAACTATGACCCATGGGCTAAATCCAACCAGATGCTTGTTTTTGTAGTTTCAACGCAGCTATACGCATTCTTTTAAGTACTGTTTATGGCCTATAAAACCTAAATATTTACTATCTGGACTTAAAGTCCTCCAACCCCTGCTCTATACTACTAGCCAAGTCCAACTATCATTCAATGTTTGCCAAACAGCCACTCTGTATCTCTGATAACGTGTGTAATTACTATCTTAACTTCTTTCCACCTGCCAGTCTGCTTCTGATCCCTATATAGGATTTTGCTATTCCAGCTTTAATGTTCTGGGGTCTGTCTCCATCCCCTTGTCAACAATGTTCTCCACAGTGCCCTCTGGACTTGTACTCAGTTCACCGTAGTACAGATTTTGATACTCGATTCACGGTCAATTCTTTACTTAATTTACTCTTAGCTGTTAATTAATGCTAAACTAATTACCTAGCCATGAAAAATACAGGATTTTCATTCAACTCATTTCACCTAAATTTTAAAAAGCAACAAAAAGTTACCCTTGAGTAATTCCCTTTCATACCTAGTTCTACAATGTTACTACACAAAAGAATGAGAGGCTAAAATCAACTTTTTGGATTAATAAAATGGTTAGAGTCATGCATAAATTTCTCTGTGGACATAAATAGAAATGGCTGTAATTCTAGAAAGCTATTTAGCTCAAATTAGTCATTTCTTTAGTGTATGTGTTTTAAGTTGAACACAGGAAGTTCTCCTTATAAATACAGTTACTATAACTGAACAGGAAAAAGGCTTCACTCACCATACGGGTTTCCATTAATATTTGTTCCTATAAGTTCTAGTGTTTGTTCTAGGAGATCTGAGAGCGGCACTGCACTAATTTCCAGAAGCCCAGGATCATCAGGATGATGCTTCAGTACCAGGGCAACTTCGAATTCATAATTAACTACAGAGGAATGCCAGCAGTACTGTTTGTTGTGTTTCTCCACTGGTACCCAACCTATCACGTAAAGGAAAAACTGTCATGACACCGCTTTTCTTTGGATTGAGACTTGAATCAAGTTTTATATTTGTTATAAATTTTCCATGTTTTCTGGATGTTTATCACCCACAGATACACTTTTTTTAAATCAGTGGAAGTGCTGGCAGTTTTACTACTTTTTTAATCCTAATCATTCTTTTAATCATAAGGTTTTTTATTCTGTTGAGGAATTAACTGCTTGATGATTCACTATAGAGCACTCAGCATTCCTTTCTAGAAAATTTTCAGTATGAATTGAATACCATTCTAAAACAGAGTATTAAAACCCTTTTTTCATTTCATTTCTTTTTTTTAAGTTTTCTCTCTACTGTCTCTCCAGTTTCAGGGACAATAGACCTATGCAGTAAGTTTTCTACAATTTATTGTCCTGTTGCAGTATTTGCTGAACAATGTATTAATTCCACCTGTATTGAGGTTATTGCTATTCCTCTCCTAACTTCTGTTACCAGAATAGGTTCCTGCATGTGGACAATTCTTTATCAAACAAACGAAAACTAGGACACATATGCCACTGTGACCATATCTTTGACCTTCAATACTCAGGTTAACTGTAAAAACCTCTTTTCTGGTCCATTAGTCTCCAGGAAAACCCACCCCACTTTTATCATAATCTTGCTTCAAAAATTTAAATTTAGTTCTGCTGTACCCCTGCTTAATAATCTTCAGGATGAACTTCAGAATCCTCTAAATGGAATATAAACCCCTTTAAGATCTGGGTCCATTCTACATCTCCAGCCTCAACTTTTATAATGTCCTCCAATGTCCTACACCCTAAACATTCCAGCCACAGAGAAGTGTCACATAAAATTCCCAGACTCCGTATCGCTCCTCTTTATGGGAGTTTGCCTAAGCTGACCTTCCCTCATCCTTGCCAGCTAACTTCCTGGTTCTTAAGCTTCAGTACAGATGTCCTCTCCGCTTAGAAGCCTCCTCTATCACAGGCTCACCAGAACTCTTCCTCTTTTCTCTGACTATACACTTTGTATACCTTCCTTTTAGTTCTTAAATCATAACAGTATTGGTGGATTTCCCCTAGTGTCTAAAAGATCATGGAGGATAACGTTCTAATCTTCATTTTTGTGTTACTAGAACCTAAGAGTACTCTGCACATTAGGGTATTCAAGACACGCCTGCTGAACTGAACCTTAACCTGGGATATCTTTCTACTAAGCACACTTTTGCAAAAATTTTCCCATTCCCAGAAAAATTCCTTATGCATTTTAGAAAAGTTTTCATGATACCAGGAATGTGTCCATTTTCATCAGGCATCGGATTCCCATTTAATTGTTCTATTTCCTTCGCTGGTATCCAGCACTCTGGAACAGGTTTGAAGTCCTCCTCAACATTCCAAAAAAATTCTAAAAGAGTTAAATAATTTTACATGTGGTGATACTTTAAAAAATATAAAAGACGAACAAATTCAATGTGGGAATAGCTAATAAATCCCATGATATTAGATATTATATAATTATTCTCCATTATCACCATGATGTGACTGCAATTCTCAGAGTTAGGGTACTAGCACTTTAAATTTTCAATTTTGGGGGCGCCTGGGTGGCTCAGCCGGTTAAGTGTTTGCCTTCAGCTCAGGTCATGATCCCAGGGTCCTGTGATTGAGCCCCACATCGGGTGCTCTGCTTGGTGGGAAGCCTGCTTCTCCCTCTCCCTCTGCCTGCCGCTCCCCCTGCTTGTGCTCACTTGCTCTCTGTCAAATAAATAAAATCTTTTTAAAAAAATTTTTCAATTTTGAACCCACCACTCTATAAATAGTGATAAAAGTCTAAAGAAGCCAATGTTCCAGTATGTGTAGATTTATGATGAATTTTTAATGTACTATAAATATATAAATGAATGAGTAGATATACAATGATTAACATATATATCTGCTTATATAATATTTAGAGGCATTTTAATGTTTAATTAAACATACTGATAATCCTTTGTTATTTTTGTGCCTGATTTATAAAATTACATATTTGTCTCTTAGGCAACAAAACCAAAATGTGTTGCTCATTACAGTATATATGTAGTAATTTGTATACTTTAATAAAATCAACATAGTCTAATGAGTTGTAAAAATGTTAAGAAAATGATTTAAAATACTTTTCAAGAATATTCTTTTACATACAAAGATACTCAATTATAATTTTCTTCTTTCCCCTAAGTAATTAAATTGTAAGAAGGATATAATGTATAAAAATACCACCACAGCAAGAAATAAGCCAAAAATTGCACGTTATTTAAATCATAAAAAGCTAAAAAAAAAAAGGAAAAGGCCCACTAACCTTGTGAGTTTTGTTTTGATTGTAGGTAATTTTTAAATCTTTTCTCAGCTAGTTTGTTAGGTTTTCTATCTAGCCGAGCCCAAAGGTATGGCTGACCTAAAAAAATAATAAAAGGGAAAAGAAAAGTTTAAGAACCAAACAATAAAACTTATCTTGAAAGACAATTTAGTATAAAGTTTTTCAATAAATAATAGGGTCATCTTTCCTAAAAGCAGCAACCCTAGAAGATGCACTCTAACAAACACATCTTACCCAGCAGAACCTGATGCTGTAAGAAGATTTAAGTCTGGTTAAAGAATGATGAGGATGAGATAAAAAGTAAATATGTGACCACTTCATAAGGACATTCTGCAGCCATATTTTATTGGCAATGAGCATTTGTGAGAAACTGAAGCTACCTCTATACTAAATGGAAACATACCCGGATAACTGTAGTCACACTTTTCCTGAAACATAACTATAAGGGTTAGTTCCCAAAAATGTGGAATTAGGCTGAGCTGTTTTGCATGGCTCTGATCCCTGGTCAAGTGATTATTAGTGATGATCTGTAATCATGGATCTGCGAGGTTTCAGCGTGGTGTGCCTGCATTCTTTATTGATAACAGTAAGACTAATGAATCTTATACCTGGTGTCAGTGAGACTCCTGGAGGGCTCTGCTGTTCAGGCTGGTTACTTAGCAGGAAGATGTCTCCGTGACCAGCAGAATATAGAAATCCCCAGCTCACACTCCATTTTGGATTCTGTTTCCAAGGTGTTCCCTGCATACATCAGTGGTTCCTGATTTGACAAAGTGTGTCCTGCCAGGACCTTGGGGGCTGGGAGGAGTGGAGAGGGGTGCGAGGGGGTAACAACAGGTGCTTTCACCTAGACTCACCAGACCCTTTGCTGCTGTGTACATCCTTACGTTCAATGCCCTTGCTAATACTGTGTATCCTTCACCTGTAATAAACTGTGGATTTGCAAGCACTGTCATTTTGGATCCTGTAAGTTTTCTTTAGCAATCCAATCATGTTTATCTGCCACTATTATACATGATCACACATAATGATGCACATTTAAGTTTCTTAATATAGATATAAAAGCCTGAAAAATCTTTTAGTTTCTTCAAATATATGAGATTTTAAAATTACTGACTATAGTTTGGTTAGACATTCTGTATTACTTATTAACTATCCCAATAAATAATATGAAGAACAAGATTAAAATTATATTCTGTCATTTCTGGTTGAATGGACCTTTTGTTCTTTTTACTAGTAAGTACAAAAACTCATTTCACTCATATCCATTAAAATGGATACTATCAAACAAAAGTGTTGGTGAGGATGTAGAGAAACTGGAACCCTTGCGCACTGTTGGTAAATCGTGTAGCTGCTGTGGAACACAGTACGGCAGTTCCTCAAAAAATTAAAAATAGAATTACTATATGACCCAATAATTCCACTTCTGGATATATGCCCAAAAGAACTGAAAGCAGGACCTCCACGAGGTATTTGTTCACCGTGCTCATAGCAGCATTGTTTACAACAGCCAAAAGGTGGAAGAAGCCCAAGTGTACACTGATGGATGAATGGTATGTACATAAAACTATGTGGTACAGACATAAAATTAATGTGATTTGTACAACAAACATACACACAATAAACTGTTACTAATAAAAAGGAAGGGAATTTGGGGCGCCTGGGTGACTCAGTCATTAAGCATCTGCCTTCAGCTCAGGTCATGGTCCCAGGGTCCTGGGATCGAGCCCCGCATTGGGCTCCCTGCTCCGCGGGAAGCCTGCTTCCCCTCCCCGCTCCCCTTGCTTGTGTTTCCTCTCTCGCTGTGTCTCTCTCTGTCAAATAAATAAATAAAATCTTAAAAAAAAAAAAGGAAGGGAATTTTGCAGGTACTACCACATGGATGAACACTGAGGACACTATGCTACATGAAATAAGCTTGTCATAAAAAGAAAATACCGTATGACTCCACATATATGAGGTATCTAGAATAGCCAAAACATAGAGACAAAGTAGAATATGGTTGTCAAGGGCTGGAGGAGGGGGAATGGTGAATTATTTAATGAGTACTGAGTTTTAATTTCGCAAGATGAAGAGTTCTGGAGATAGACAGTGGTGATAGGAGCACAACAATGAATTGTATACTTAAAAATGGTTAAGATGGTAAATTATGTTAAGTGTATGTTAATCACAATTCAAAATGGGAAAAAATGCATTTCAGAAAAGATTCCCTGATACCAGGAATATGTCTAATTTGCATTTACTCAACTGTTCTGTTTCTCTTGCTGGAATTAAGAGGTAAAAGGAAATCATAAAGATTATTTCTCTCTTTTCAATACATTTTTTTTCCTTAACTGACAATTTCTATTTTAGTTTCTAACTCTTAAAGTGCATTAAGTTTGAAATAAATTAGAGATACTGACAATAGTAATAAAACCTATGGAGTCAGCACTGGAATCGGTGAAGTAAGAATAAGTTTTAGGATCAAACATAGGTTCTATTACCAGTTCAGCCATTCATTAATTATATGGTCTTGGACAGATTATTTAAGTTGTCTGAGGCTCAGTTTCCTTATGTGTGAAATGGAGAAGCTTACTGTGCAAATTAGAGATAACATGATAAGCATTTATCATATGGCCTGCCTTGAATGAGTATTAAGTAAATGTTAATTACCTTCTTTTTCTCCTCCGAGAAAGATACATGATATAATAAATAAGTTTAACAACTGGGACTTTATCATTTTGCTCTTATACTTAGGTTGCCAAGGATTTATGAAGGGTAACTGCCCTACTTCAGATATATATAGTTTGTAAAGTGATCAAATAATATTTGTAGTATAATTTTACCTTTGTAGGTAGTAATATAGCAACATGTTCCATCCACTTTTTCTGTTGGAAGTGCACTGTATATATCTGCATCTAATGCCTTGTGACTTAGAGTTTCAGTTGCCAAAACTTTAAATGGCTTAAAAAAGAGAGAAAGAAAATTGGTTTAAAATAAACAGCCTCTACGCCTTCACACATACTCTCACCTGGAATGTTCTTAATTTCACTATTTCTAAAGTACATTCTCCTGCTTACCCTTCAAGACAATTAAAAAATATTTCTTCCATCGAGTTCTCATGAGTTACCCCCTCCCTTCTATGCTATCACAGCAATACCTGTTTTCCCACACTTATTTTTAATTAGTACATTTCTTTAGCCACCATGAGCTGACATCAGCCACCATGTCCTCTGCAGCACTGTCTCCGCAGCACAGGGTGTTCCTTTACTTGACAATTACTTGCTAAATGCCTTCTATAGGTTAATCCTTGTCCTTGACAACAGAAGTTAGAGATTAACAAAAAGTACCTGTCTTTGGTGGAACTTTCATTTTAATGAGCAAGACAGTAGTAACAAAATAATACATACATGCAATGTTAAGTATAATAAATGTTACGGAGAAAAACAAATGGGGAGTCTTTCAGATTTAGCAGTAGTAAACTGCGTAATTTATGGTTCTATTTATGGTTCTTCTACTGTCAGGAAGAGAAGCCAAGACCATCAAGAACGGGAAAAAGGAGTTTCTACAATTCCTACCAATTTTTTATCTGTAATTTATTTTTATTTCTGAGAAAGAGTTATGCCACCGTTTTATAGTGTGAATTATCTGAAGTAACACTCATCTTAATGTGAAAAACACTGCACAATACTGGTGTGTACAGGTTTAAAACTAATACATGAAAGTACTGTTTCTGGGTTTTCTGAGTCAGGTAGACTTAGGAAATTAGCACCATTGTTACTGATTCAGGACTTTCAAGATAAAATAATGACTGGGGATTTATCACTAACTCCTGCAATTAGTATCAGAGGATATCAGTTTAGCCTGTAGTGGTTAAGGCCTGGCCTAATAGCAATGTTGGTGTGGATTCAAATTTACCAAAAATCCTGGGGAGGAAATTACTCTGCCCATGGAGTTTTTGTTTTTGTTTTTTTAATTTTGTTATTTATTTGAGAGAGGGAGAGGGAGCGAGAGGGCGGGGTGAGGGGCACAGGGAGAAGCAGACTCCCCACCATGCAGGGAGCCGGATACAGGGATAAAGGGCTCATTCTCGGGACTCTGGGATCATGACCTGAGCGGAAGGCAGACGCTTAACCAACTGAGCCACCCAGGCGACCCCTCGCCTCCAGGGAGCTCTTGATGAGCTCCAAATATTCCTTCTGTAAGAATCAACTTTCTACCACTCTTTGCTATCAACATGTTCAAAAGACAACGTAAGATACCAAGGGTACACAAAGTTCTCCTTCTCATTAAAGACTTTAACCTACTTGGAAAAAGAAGACATTTGTGTTTAAAAAGTAACAGTGAGTATCAACTGAGTGGTCCTCCAATTTCCGGACAAAGGAGATCACTGGGATAACTACGGGGCTCAAAAATTTCATGGAGAAGGTCTGATTTGAAAAAATCAAAAATTGTGGAAGTAATCCAGACAGAGTTGCACAGCCTAAGCAAAAATAAAGACAGGACCATGCCTGCTAGGTTCACAGGATGAAAGACTTTGTTTAAACAGAGATTTCACTTTAAGTAGGCAACTCCGCCACACACACACATGGCATTTTCTGCTGCACTGAGTCCAGGCCCCTCATGGTGGGTGCAACGGGCACTTCAAGAGTAGACTGGGCCTGATTAATGGGAAGCCTTGACTTACAGTTAAGGATTTGAATACTGTGCTATAAATAATACTGGAAGCAAATCTTAACTACAGAGGGACCTGAGCAGGGGCTTATTTTTCCTGGTGGAGGGTACTTTTACCATTTACCCACTCCCACCGACATACAAAGTTGAGAATCACAGCTAAAGTGAACCACTATTTGGGATGTCAATATTTCATATTAGGTTTGTTATGGCTATAAAAAATAAAAGCTTGGCAACTACTGCTACAGACAGTTAGTAGTTAACTGTGGGGTTCTGACCAGGAAAGAACATGATGATCATTCTGGATGGCAGGAAAGAACAATCAGGCAGTGCAGTAAGCAGCACATAAACTATTAAGAACTGTAACAGCGGTGGCACTGGAAATGTTGTTACAAGTAAAAAGTGTCAATATGAGGGGCGCCTGGGTGACTCAGCCCGCTGAGTGACCCACTCTTGGTTTCGGCTTAGGTCACGATCTCATGGCTCCGACTCAGTGAGGAGTCTGCTTGAAGATTATCTCCCTCTGCCCCTACCCCTGCATGTGCTCTCTCTCTCTCTAAAATAAGTAAATCTTAAAAGTAAATAAATATAAATTTTTAAAAAGTAAATAAAGTAAAAAGGGTCAAGGTGAATGGAAAATTGGCATGAAAGTACCCCAGCGTTCATTCTTTAATTCAACAAATATTTATCCAGTGCCTACTACACTTCAGGTCCTAGAAACTGGGACTAGATACAACAGGGCAGTCTCCACCTTAAAGGTCTTTTAGTCCAGAAACCAAGGAGACCGCCAATGCCAATGATGTAGGGGCGTGTGGGGGCCCATGCCAAATGCACACGAAGAATTTCGTATGATGAGTTGGAAGCACCGAATACCTGGGGATTCTGTTATCAAGGACCTTGCTACACATGAAAGAATTACCCTGGTATAGGTGACTAATCATTCACCAGTATTTACCAAAGTCCCTCTAAGCCTAAAACCCGGTGCTGAGAGAAACACCAGGAGGTGGGAACACCAAAATTAGAATCAAGTAGGTAACTACCGGTGACAATACATGAGGTCTGATCTTTAGGGACCTAATTAGGCTAGTTGTCAACACCATCGGTGGCTAAGAGCAAGTGTAAAGCAAGTTTTCTAAAATCTCCACTTTGTCACCACACTCTTGAAAAGCAGTAAAGTTTGGATTGCGGTGATTATGTGAATACTTAAGGGGTCGTCCCCCAAAAAAGGTTGTAGAAAAAGGGGCTATTACTTAAGATGTGGGTTTTCCATTTCCACGCGACAGCAAGTTTGAATCGCCTTATCAGAAAAATTCTCTCGAGGATTCCCTCCCTCGCAACTAAGGAGGTACAAGAACCTGGAGCTCAGGGAGCAAGAACGCCCTACCCTAGACCTCCCCAGCGAAACCCGCAAAAAGCTCCCGGCCTGCAGGGCGGTTCTAACGAGCCCCGAATCCCGGCGTGGCCGCTCCCCGGGCCCCGCACTCCTCGGTACCTGATGCTCCCTTTTGGTGGAGGGCTCCTCTTTCACCTCCGTCACAAACACACACGGCATTTTCCGCTGCACCGAACCCAGGCGCCTCATGGTGGGCCCAACAGGCAGTGCGAAGGCAGAGCACGCTTCCAAACAGCGAGCCGGCCGGGAAAGCGTCCCCAGCAGTCACAAACTCAAACCACGAACACTGCCCGCTCAGGCGAAGCGTCGGCGCCCTCACGTCCCCCAACACCGAGCGTGGGGCGGGACGCACGCGCAGAAGCCGCCTCCCGACCGCGGCGCCTTCTGGGAGTTGTAGTGTGGGAGCCAAGGTACCCCCTCCGCGTTTGCACTCCGGCGAGCGTTAGTCCGGGCTGTGATGACCGTGAAACAAGAGATCCGTTTTTGAGTTGTGCGTGCTTAACCACATTTAGTAACCGATGATATTTATGAAAATTAAAGAATACCAAGTTACAAGTTTCAGATGCCGATTTAACGCCACTCTGGTGGAAGTTAATTGCCTGTTCTCTTTAATAAATTCCTGTAAAAGTTTAGAAATATTCGGAGACCTCTCAAAGCCTAATGGAAATGGATTTCCCAGGAAGAGTGCTAGAAAAAGCTACAATTAAAACACCTGGGACCCCCCAACACAGACAATAGTAATACCGTTTGGATTACACCTCATTGTGCCTTATAATATGGTCGAAGTTGGTTCTGATGTTTTTTCCTGAGTGCAAAATTTAGCCTTAGACTAATACAAAACCGGATTTCAATCTTAATTTTTTTCATAGGAATCTCATTTATCTTAAATATGAGCTCCAACAGAATCCAAATGGCTTGAGTTGTTGGGAGTCAATCAGCTCCAGAGCTAGTCAATCAACAGCTTTATTTGCCTTGTTGCTTAAAAGAATATTGGAGGGTAAGTGATAAGACGGTCAATGATTGAATAAAATATTAAATATTTAGTAATGTAGCCTTCCTATCTTATTGAGGCTAGTAGTCTTCAGCAGGGCAGTTCTGACTACTGCCATTTTTATGTGCTTAGACAAGGTCCAGGTCTCATTTCTATAACTGTGTTACCTGCAAGTACCATAGAGTCCAGTGTTTTCCTGACTTATCCCTTAGAAAAGGTATCTATACAGAAGAGGGTTTCCAAAGAATAAGTATCCCTTTTAAAAATGCAGTTTTTTTATTGCTGGATTCAGAGAGGAGAAAGAAGAGATTTGCCATTTCATTTACTTTCTGTTCTGCTATTTTCTTCTCCTAGGAAAACACAAAAAGGCTAAAAAAAAAAAAAAAACCCACCTTTTTTTTTTTTTTAAAGAGGAACAGGGGGACTAGTACACCTGATGCTAGCTGTGAGCTATAGACGCTTAGTATTTTATAGTCAAGCACCAGTGATTTCCTGTTCCTCCAGAGGAATCCCAAAAGCAGCGTGTTTCATGGGTCTCAAGGGAACAACAATTAAATAACCCTCACAACTATCAACTGCCATTTCCCAAACTGCCACAGAATCTTCTAGGTCCAACATTCTGTCATTTCTGAGACGGGATCATCTTCTAAAACATTCTACTTGCTGTTTGAATAGTAGTAGCAAGGCTAACTGTTCCTCGGGAAGCACTCTATTTCCAGTGCTTTGATTTCATCAGTGCCTGGAGCAAAGCCTTTGGCTGAAACAAAGGAGTCCAAGTCAGGGGAGAGCCAGAGGTCCAATTCACAGTTACAAACAGGGCTCCTATTCTAATGGATAGCAGCCAGCAGCTTTGCCAGATACTCATAAACCTGAAGAGCCAGCAAGGAGTTCACTCCCGGCCCCTGTACTTAAAGTGGTATAATTGGATTACAAATTGGAAGAAATACTTTCCTCTGACTGATGTGTTAGTATTCTAGCATGCATCAAAGATGGAAGACAGTGTGAGTCTACATGGGCCAACCCAAAATACTTACAGAATTCTCAGGCCTACTCCCAGCTGTGGAGGCAAATTTCCCATTGCTCTTCCCTATAGGGAGTAAAAATCCTCATGAATATGGTCTAGCTTTTCCTGAAAGACTAGAATGAATTTCATAACAGGAAAGATGTGAATAAGAAAAGGGAGGGGGGGCGCGGAGGAAAGAAAAAGAAATGAAAATAGAGTTTTGTTTTAAAAAATGAGAGAGAAAGAAGAAATTGAGGCTCCAGGCATTCTAAAGACTACCAAAATGTACAAATCTATTTACTGGTCTTTGCAAAGCCAAAAAGGAAAAAAAAAAAAAAAATCCCCATTTTGGTTTGACCTGTTTTTGCTGTGTCTAATGGAATGTAATTTTTCCCAACATACTCCAAAAGGTAAAAACATTTTTTCATCATTTCCCCGATGTAAAACAGGGATTCTCACAATGACTTTAATCATGATGTTGCATGTAATCATGCAATAATGGTGTTTGGTAACAGTATTTGGAAATAATCCATGCAGCCAAAAGCTCATAGGCAGAGAGGGAGTTTTTATCTGGAGGCAAAGATCACTTAAAGATATTTCTTAGAGGTTTTTCTCAGTAACTTATGTGCTTAAAATGGGTATTTTATTGTTCTAGAGTTAGAAGTTACGGCAAAACAGAAGGCAAGATATTAAGTTTTTTAATATATATATATTTTTGCTAATATTTTCAAGGGTTTAGCCAAATTTTTATTCTCTATTTCTTCACTTACTTTTAATACTGCCTATTTCTTTTTATTTTTTCTTTTATTTACAGTTATAGGCAAACAACTCTTTTCTAAATTTTAATTCCTTATTTTATTTCTTAGATTTTTACCTTAAAGTATTCAGAAAGTTCATACCAGTTAGCCTGTTTTACTTAACTAAAGTGAGAATCCATATGCCTTTATGAAGAAAGACCTCAGTAACTGCTGGTTGAAATGTCTCATTCTGGGAATCCGAGTACTTCACTTTGTCTTCAACAAATTCTCAAAATTTATAGACACTCTGGACCTTTCTGCTATAGGAAGAAGCTCTTCCTCCTTTTATGATGGATGAAAAATGAATGGAATATAGCTACAAGATGAATAAATAGTCCAATTATTTTCAGGTACCTGTTAAAATAACACAATCTGAATGATTTTTTTTTCCCAATTCAATGGATAGCAGTGAGTATATATTTAAATAATCATATTATCTTGGAGTATAGATAGTATATTTACTTATTTAAAAATTTTAGTTTTTTTCCAAACCATATCTAGAAATGAGAGTTTAGAAAACAGCTACTTGTGAAATATGTAATACTTTTTAATTATGAAATTATGAACTAGCTTATGTCCCAAAGTCAATCAGAACATTAAAGATAAAACGTTTTATTTTTACTGGCCTATTTGGTTAATATACTAGAATTGGGGAAGAGAAATACTATACAGAATTCACGAAGGTAGGCTAGCCTACAGTTACGTCTGAGGTCATTTATGATGAGCAAACAATGGATTAGGTAACAATGAGGAAAATTCTGGAAGTTTGAGTTTGTGTGCTTACTAGCAACCACTTTGAACATTTCTGCAAAGCTAGAGAAGGTATCTTCTAATTTAAATTTCTTTAAGAATTATCTATTGTGTAATATACTGTCAACAGGAGGTCAGTTTTAAAGGAATATTACTGATAGCCTGAAAGACTGTGGAAAAGAAATTCTTTTTCCCCCTTACACACTGATAGTTCTTATATTTGCATTCCTGCAATTCTTATATTAAAAAACATTGGATTAGCAGCAAGAGAGTTGAAAATGGCAGAAGTTGGGAATGACTGCTATTTCTTTTTTAATTCCACATGCATAAAGGTAAATATTGTACAATTTACGGTACTTCACATGCTTAAGCTTTTTAGTAGAATGAAGGAAGATATGGCAATAATTTGTATTGCTGAGTCAAAATTTACTATTTTCCTGAAAAGTACTTTACATATTTAAAATCTGAAGTAAAAGCTTATCATGTATTTTTGACATACTGAATTTCTCTGAGGAAATTAAAATTATGATATAGTTTCAAACATACTGAAACGTTATATGATATATTGTTACAGTTAATGTGATTCCAAACATGTTAATTAAAAAGTTAAATTCAGCTCACTATCAAACTTAGGTTAATAAATCTAATTGATTCCCTATTTGAAATTCATTAACCCAGTTACTGAATTTTCCTGTCAACAGTCTAACAGCGAATATTTGATAACATGGAAAAAGGAAAAGAAGTATTATAAACAAATTAGCCAAATTTGAATTCAAGTTTATAAGGCTAAAAGATATTAAATAAAGATATAAATAAAGATATTAAATAAATAATAAAGATATTAAAGAGATTAGGATTAATGGACCTCAATGAAACCAAATAAATGTAGAAAGTTGGAGCTTCATGTTCATGCCTGAATGAAAGACACAATGTGTCTGATTTAAAGTGACTTATCTCTGCTAGGAAGCCTGAGTGGAGTCAACCTCTTTGACCATAAGAATTTGATCCACTTTTTTTTTTTTAATTCAGTTAGCTAACTTATAGTACATCATTAGTTTCAGATGTAGTGTTCAATAATTTATGTTTCCTATAACACCCAGTGCTCACTTATTTGCCTGTCCCCTTATGATTAAACCTAGAGATGATAAATAATAATAGAATTTATATTCTGTGTGTGCAGAGAGTTTTGTCTGTTTCACTGCTGTATCCCCAAGTACCTAGCACCATGACCGATGGGTGGTAAATTCTCAATAAATAATTAAATGAATACATAACAATAGCAATAGCAACCACGATACCTTCCTCACATAATTTTTACAATCTGTGAGGGGCACATTTTATTCCCTTTTTACAGATGAGGACACTGAAGCACAGACAGGGTGAGGAAATGTATTAACTTTGTAA